>NC_090941.1:341176850-346280748 GCF_040938575.1 Ambystoma mexicanum | reverse complement strand
CATAGTAATTGGTTGGTTATCTATATCAACCATTGGCTATAGAATTAAATTCTTAAACCCAAATACTAATGTTCAAATAGTTATTTGAACCAAAGTTGAAATAAATGTGCAAATGCAAATAAAGTGCAAGGCACAAGAGGTAAAATATTTAGTGCATGGTGCTTGTTTTGTGCTAAAGGCAACCGGGCAATCTAATGGGCAGAGCGGTGGTATCAGACATTTCAAATAAAATGCACGGTGCATACAGATTGTAAAATGACTAAATAGCCAAAATACAAAGTGCGTACAGTAAGGTGCAGAATGCATAACGCTAAATATGATTACCCTAACATATAAAGGCAAACAGATGTATTCAAATTGAATGCATGGTACATACAGAATGCAAATGGCTAAAAGCTCAAAGTGCATAGTGAACAGTGCCTGGTGTTATTGTCCGGGCATAACCATGCACACAGATCAGAGAAAAAGTGCCAAATGCCAGGTCCAGATCTGGATGGGCATTCTAGATTCTGCTAATTCAGAGAGTAAAGTGCATAGTGCATCCACATGTGTTCTAGCATATCAAAAAGTACAAACAAGAAAAACCCTCCAAAGGGGCTCCCTCACAAATCCATTGTAAAACGATCATACCGAGTAAAACCCAAAAATCCAAAAGACAAAGCATAAATTAATAAAATAAGGAATGTAGAAAACACAAAAACACTCACGTGGAACAAAGTAGGCAATTCCTTAAGGCAAGAATGAGAGACCAGCATTAAAACATACATAACAAACAACCTGCGGCTGTACATACTAAAAATAGCCCATCATATTTGTCATAGTCCTATATCAACTACCCAGAAAGGTGTACGATTCTTCATCAAGGTTATGGCCTTTCGGTCCAGTTTCAAGGTCCAGAATATATTTTGTCTCTGCTTGGTGCAACTCAAGCTCTCTAGTTCCTCCTCTACAATGTCTCTCTATGTTATGTATAGCAAATAACTTAAAGCCTTCCAGTTTACCATTATGTTTCTCTCGAAAATGTAGGGCTATTGGGTAGGAAAGATCCAAGTTCTTGATGGCTCTCATGTGTTGTAGAATGCAGAGCGTAAGCTTACCAATTGTGCTACCAACATACCAGAGATTGCAAGGACACATAAGAACATATACCACAGATTCTGTGTTTTATGACATATTCACAGGATGCATATAGCAAGTCTTATTTTCTGCAAATTTACATGCCTAAAACCTTGTGCATTTATGGAACCCAGGAAAATGCATATTTAACCAATTGGAAGAGCAACTGGATTTCTTGGAAGTCATGAAGCTGCAAACCAAGGAGTGCTTTAGAGATGCAGACTTTCTGAACGTGAAATCTGCTCTTTCACCTAACATTGATGGCAAATAAACAGCCAATTGTAACAAAAATTCTAGTTTGGGTGATGTCTTGTTTGCTAACTTGCACCCTATTAGTTATCAAAAGCAGGTCACAATCCAGATTGTGTGCTTTAATATAAGCTATTTCCAAAATGGCCTTAGAATATCTTAAACTCAAAATATTGTGTGCTGTTATTTGGTGCTCTCTATCAAAAGATTCCAATTTTGTACAGTTGCGGTGTATCGTGACAAATTCACTGTATGGTATGCTCCAGTTAAATGCTTAGGGATGATTGCTGCTGGCAAACAATGGCCTATTTGAGCTAGTAGGTTTTTGATATAATACTGTTACAATTTCACCTTGTTTGGGTTTCACTAGAAAACCCAGAAACATTATTGATTCGCTACTGTGTTTTTCTGTAAACTTCAGATTTCGCATTTTGCCATTGAGAATTTTTACAAAATCTTTCCATTCTACTTGATCTCTTTTCCAGAGAATGAAGAGGTCGTCAATTTAGCATAACCATAAAACGATCTTGACTTTATATTTGCTAATAGCTTCCGTCCAAACACTATTTTTCCCCATCAACCCATTATTAGATTGCTGTGCCTTGCAACTGGATGTAATAGATATTATCGAAAAGGAAGACATTATTAGTCGGACAATTAATCCTTTCTATAATGAGTTTTCCGTGGGAAAAAAAGTTTAAGGACCTGGTTTCCAAAAAATGCTGACATGCACGTTTACCATCTGAATGTTGAATTGATGTGTATAACGAGACACCATCAAGTGTTGCCAGCATGAAATGTGGTTGCCATCACAGTCCATTCATTTCACTAAAAGAATTGTGGTATTGCGATGATATGAGGGAAGAGTAAGCACTAAAGGAAGTGATGTTTCATCCACAAATTTTGAAATATTTTCTAAAATGTACCATTCAGTGTCACTATAGGTCTGCCTGGGGGTCTAGTCATTGTCTTGTGCAGTTTGGAATAAAAATAGATAGTCTGCATTATAGAAAACTTTATATGTAAATAGTTGTAATCATCTTGGTCAAGAATGCCCTTCTCCATCGAATTAGAGAGTAAATTAGTCAATTTGAGGTCAATTTCAGATGTAGGATCAGAGTCTAATTTATCGTAGCACCGGCCATCAGACAGTTCTTTAGCTTCCTTAATATAATCAATTTTGTTTTGAATCACTATATTGGTTCCATTATGTGAAGCTTTAATAATACAGTCCAGGAGATTCTGAACTTATTTTCGAATTTCTCTTTCTTTTTTTTGTGAGTTTTTTTTTTTTAACACAGCTTTGCAGTTGCCTGCCCTTATTGAGATCAGATATCACTAAGTATTGCAAAGCTTCTATGTGCCCGCATGTTTGGAAGAGGGGGTTAAAACTGGATGTATTGTTTAATTTGCTCTTTGTGGGCCAATGGGTGTGTCCAGATCAGGAACAGGAGACACATTGAGGGTAATTCATAGAATCCAGCGCACAAGTAGCGCACGCGGCTGGCGCACAGCGTGCGCCTGCGATAGTCTGCGCCAGGCACGTGCGCTAAAACTGATTTCCGCGCACAGCGTATTCATGGATTTCATGCTCCCAAACCAGCCGTGGCGCAGAGAATCGCAGCGAGCCTGCAGCAGCGCCAGTAACGCCCCCAAGAACGCCCTCGCGCAAGGAAAAGCCATCAAAATCGCCAAATCATCGCTAAGGGCTGCGCTAACCCTGGACCACTTCACAGGGCAGGCAAACAAGGAAAGCAAAGCGGGCAATCTTCAAATCAGGAGTACGCGGGAAGTTCTACACGCGACTAGGCAGGGAACGTGAATTACAGGGGTACGCGGGAATTATCACACGCGAACAGCCAGGGAACGCGTATTACAGGGGTACGCGTGAAGTAGAACACGCGATAGGCCAGGGAACGTGTATTACAGGGGTACGCGTGAAGTAGAACACGCGATAGGCCAGGGAACGTGTATTACAGGGGTACGCGGGAATTATCACACGCGAACAGCCAGGGTGCGTGTATTACAGGGGTAGCGGGAAGTTCAACACGCGATTGGCCAGGGTACGTGTATTACAGGGGTACGCGTGAAGTAGAACACGCGATAGGCCAGGGAACGTGTATTACAGGGGTACGCGGGAATTATCACACGCGAACAGCCAGGGTGCGTGTATTACAGGGGTAGCGGGAAGTTCAACACGCAATTGGCCAGGGAACGTGTATTACAGGGGTACGCGTGAAGTAGAACACGCGATAGGCCAGGGAACGTGTATCACAGGGGTGCGTGGGAATTATCACACGCGAATAGGCTGGGTGGGCCCTCACAGGTGTACCCTGTACACCCTCCACGGCCCCTGCAGGCAGCCCACAAAACAGGGGACTACCCTGCACACCTGATCATGTCCCCCTGCACCCCCATCCACCAGGGGCACCCTCCACCAGGCCCCCACCCATGTCTCCCACCACCCCCACCCCCCAGCAGTGCAGGGGCACCTGCCAGCAGGCCCCCACCCATGTCTCCCACCACCCCCACCCCTCATCCACCAGGGGCACCCTCCACCAGGCCCCCACCCATGTCTCCCACCACCCCCACCCACCAGCACTGTGGGGCACATGGCCAGCAGGCAGTCAGGCAGCAGCAGATGGCAGGTGGGAGCGTGCTCAGGGCTCTGGGGGACTGTAATTTGGCCTCCTGGCCAGGAGCGTGGTCTTTCGTGTTTGAACGCGTGGACAGCCTGATAGGGAGTGATTTTGCACGTGAAAACCCCACACTCAGCGAATCGCGCGAAAACCCGTCACCAGCATATGTGCGTCTATAGTTACCTGCACGTGCAGTGTCAAAGCGTGTGATTGGTGAAAATGGATCTACACGCAGGAGTGACAAAGCGTGTGATTGGTGAAAATGGAGCTACACGCAGGAGTGACAAAGCGTGTGATTGGTGAAAAGTGAGCTACACGCAGGAGTGTCAAAGCGTGTGATTGGTGAAAAAGGATCCACACGCAGAAGTGACAAAGCGTGTGATTGGTGAACATGGGCCAAGCACGTACACGCCGTAAGTGACGCTGTACGTGTGGGCCTGTATATAAGGTAGTGTAGAACACCATTTCCTTGTACGTGCTTTTCGTGGAGAGCGAGTGGGTGAATTCTGAACTTCTTGTCGTTTCACACGCGATTTACTTCACGCCGTTTCCAGTTCGTACTCCCTGTTACCTCTGACAGCTTTTTCTCTTTTTCCTCTTGTACTGGTTTACCTGGGCCTGTTCCCTCAAACAGTGTCCCCTTCTACTGTTGTCCTGGCTCCTCAGACAGCGTACACATCTTCTTTTGGCGGGGGTGTTGCCAACCAAACGCGCTCATTTTTCACGCTCTTTTACCTGGCAGACGGTGAGTCACGCACGTATCTAACTTCTGTGCTTGCCCCGTGTGTAGCCTACCCCTTCAGAGGTCATTCTAGGCTGCGTGTGACACGCATACGTTCATTGTGTTACTGGATGCCACAGCGTAGTGCAGGGTTTTCCATCAGCACACGTGGTCTAGGAGGGGTTTTGTGCACGTTCCTTAACTTTTCTGGGGTGCCTGTGCGTTGCGTGACCCGTCATCTTTCCCCAGGGGTGTCATATAGCCTTGCCACTGCACTAGGGTACGAATACCATCTGGTACCCAACCCCTTTGACACCCAATTGCCCAGGACAATTGTGCACACCGACTCCCATACGCACAATAACATCAGTGCCATGGTTGGGAGGCGTGCAAGCCGTAAGGGTGGCAAAGGTGGCCGAGCCACACGTGGTGGCCGTGGAGGATCCACTAGGGGACGTGGTTGTGACTTGCAGGGTGCCCCTGTCCCCCCCAGTCTGGAGGACCAGTCAGGGACACCCATGCCCCCCCCCCCCAGTTGAGGGTCATGTGGCTGATACCAACCCTGATCAGCCCGTGTCGGACCAGCCCATTGTGGCAGCAGACCTGTCCGAGGGTGATCCCATTGCTGACATCCAGGTCAGCAGGTCCACTGCACGTGCACCGGTGCACATTGGTGTCATCAGGGCACGCGCATCTATGCCAGATAGGTCATCTGCTGGCCCCCGTAGCCAGGGTGTGGCTCCATCCACCCCACCTCTCATACACCCTGCCAAGACTGTGTCGGTCCTAGTTCATGCACCTCAGATCAGGCCTGACCCCATCCCACTACCCCCAATGCCTGCACCTACTCCCATGCTGAGTGTGCAATCCCACACACCCAGTACTGAGTCCACCAAGGCTCCTGCCCCTAGTGTCCACAGCGGCGTAGGACACTCTGGATCCCCACCCCCTTCCAAGCGCAAGAGGAAGAGTGCACGTCCGGCACAGGCTGATGCCCCAGGCACGGCTGCACAGTCCGGCCCATCAAGGAAGCCAAGCTTTACAGACGCCGAACTGAATGCACTTGTTCAGTATGTGTCAGATCATGATAGGGAAATGGTCATCGTTGCAGGGTCCAAGACCACACATGCCAGACGCCAGGCACACTGGCAGACCATTGCTGACAGAATAAGTGCCCTTGGAGTAGTGAGGCGCACAGCTAGTGATTGCCAGAAGCGCTGGAATGACCTTAAGCGCAGGGCAAAGGATAAGCTGGCCTCAAGTCATGCCGCAACCTTGGTGACTGGAGGTGGGTCCCCAGCACAGGAAATAGAACTCACACCACACGAGTCCGTAGCTGGATCCTACGTCACCGAGGGACAACTCCAAGGTGTGGGAGATCTCCCTGATTACGAGGCATCATCCGGTGAGTGCACATGCATGTGTGTATTATCCATGTGCATGGTGTGTGTGTGAAGCATACATGTTGGGTGCCTGTCAAGGGGGTGTGTGGCAGAGTTGATAGTGGCACCCATGTGCCTCATCCAGTATGTTCAGTGCAACACCATCTGCCCACAGCACTATCCCAACTGGCAACAGTGCACATATGGCCCTACACCATGGAAGTTGCCCTTGAATTGTCATTTTGTCACTACATTGTTGCTCATACTCCCCTGTCTATTCATCTGATGTCTTACATACCATTCCTATACTTTCCCCCAGCCAATCAAGTTTCATCTTCACATGCCTGACATGCAATGATACCACATGCTAATGCGTCCTCTGTATATAAATGCCAACCAACATGCTGTCATACTGTGGATGTTGCCTTGACATCCACCTCCTACCTGTGTGCTTTGGTACCGTCTGGTTTCGAGCCCCATTCCCTCACACTCCATGCTGCTCTTCATGGTCTATCTTCCCTGACTTCTACAGTTCAGACCATCGTGCCCTACTCACGACACCTGCTTGCTAACCGTCAAATGAGGGCACCCTGCCCTCCAATGCGACCCACCCTATTGCTGACAAGTGCATCTGAGCCTACTCAAAGCCAACTCTCACTGACATCTGCTCATACATGCCTTTGCCTGTCCCATAGACCCTTCACATGGTCCCTGTCCTCTCTCCTTGCTCCTCTTCCACCATCAATGGTGGGACCCGTTGGGGTGTACTCCTGGCCTCCTTCCAATCCTCAGAGGCCACAATTGATGTGCATGGTAATGGGAGCATCTCAGTCCAAGGCCCTTAGGCCAACCTCATTCTCCTTGAGAAATGCTACCCACATCTCATCAACTTCCTTTCCTCTCCTGCTGTCCCCCCTCCTCTCTCCTCATCAATCCTGCACTGCCTCCCTGCACCCTCCCATGATCCTTCTCCGCCTCCCACTCCAACTCCTACACATGCTGCACCTCTGATCTCTAGCACTCCCCGTAAGTCCTCCAAGGCTGTCAACCTCCTCCACAATTACACTCCTTTCACTGCGGCTGCATCAGGCATTCCTCCGATATCTGTCACTTACATGAGGTTATGCACCTTGACATCCTTGGTCTCATGGAAACATGTCTGACGGCCAGCTCTGTCTGCATCCTTCACACACTCCTACCTGATGTTCAGGAGACCCTCTCCTTGGCCCGCCACTACTGTGCAGGGGGGGTGTGCCCTTGGCTTCCCTGAGGGTATTCCTGCCACTGTCACTCCTACTTAGACCTACTCCACTCTGGAATGGCTTGTGTGACGTCTCTCTCTACCACACCTTGACATTCACAAACTGTGCGTACTGTGTCTGGGAAAACTGGTCAAATGTACTACTTCCTTTCTGAGTGTCCTCACCTCTCCTCCTCACTCATGTCCCCAGACACAGAAATCCTCTTCCTTGGTGCTGTACGCATCCACCTGCATGCTTGTTGACCCCCCCACGTGACCTTTCTGTGACCTCAGCAACTCCCTCTCACCCTCTAGACTCCCGTCTGTCCCTACTCATTCTGCAGGGCACACTCTTGATGCTCTGATCTCATCTGACTTTCCCCTCTCCGTCCATCTCTGCACTCCTCTCTCCTGGAGTGATCACATTCTCCTCTCCTCCCAGCTCACCCTCACCACCCCACAGGCAAAGCCACCCTCACCACTGTCACACACCTTCTTGGTATTCCAACCCATGAAGTGTGTGTCAGTCGAGGCTCATGCTGCCAAAATCTCCCCCCCATCCAGCTCCCCCTTAGGCTCACTCCCATCCTGACAGGGCCCACTCCATGCTCCACTCTATGTCAGGTACACTGGATGTCTTTGCCACGGTCATGACCACCTGTCTGAAGCCCCATGCCAATGCAGAGTCCTGGCATGACTCGGATCTTGTGAACCCAGACCACAGGTGCCGGGTGGCAGAGAGGGAATGTCCTGCATCATGCTCATCCTCTGGCAAACTGGCCTGCCACATGCTCCAAAGGCAATAGCGCCTCACCCTTTTCACCAAGATGAGATCCCCAATCCAAGGGCACATATCTGTGGCATGTGACAACTCTGCAGGACACATAGAAATCTGCAAGGACCTTGCCGAGCCAGATGCAGTGTGTACCTCCCCTGTCCCCTCCGAGCCCACAGCACTGCATGATTGTCTCTGTACCCCTATAGGCCACCCCCCCCGCACTTGTCTGCGCCTAACACCATCTGCCCTTGACGTTAACTCCTACTTACCTTGTACAGCACTTCCAGCCGCCACTTCACCTTGCACTTCATTGTGCCACCCACCCCTGCACTTGCGTGACATGAATGACACCAGCACCAGTAGGATTGTTGACTGGCATCCCCTACTGCCCCACCACCCCTCAGTGCTCCGCTGTACCTTCATACATTTCTGGACTGGTGCTTCACGAATGCTATATGATTCCTTTACAGGTGATGGGGAGGTGGAATCTCATTGTTTACTGCATTTTGTTGATGTAGACAAGGCACTGTGCATCGTGGCCAATTTGGACTAGCAGATCCATGTACAACATGTTAACTTATTGATGTGATGATGCAATGTCAGGACCAGAGTGGTTGAAATCCAAAAAAGTTGCCCTCCTCTCCCTCTTCACTTGGTGGCTATGTCACATGCCATGTGTGTGATGGCATGTGCCTTTGACATGGCAATCACCGGCCAATGTGTGATGGCAGTGCTAGGCAGCATGGTGAGCAGGCGTTGCTCTCCAATCTGTACATTGTATGCCCTGAGCCTCCCCTACAGACCCAGTGATGGTGAATGCATAGGAGGTCTCCCAGTCATGTGGGACATGTGTCGTAGAACTACTGCCTCTGTTGTTCATCAGCCCTTGTTGCATGCCATGGTGCTAATGCCTGTTTCCATTTTTCTCTTTCATGTCTTTGCAGGGGACGAAGCACTTGTTGATGCTGGGGATGTGGTGGTTGAGCCGTCCCAGGAGGGCAACCCTGGCCGACCTTCCACAAGTGAGGGACGTGGTGTGTTTGTGGGTGAAAACCCACAAGTGCTGCAGGTCGTGCTGTCGAGGGGTGTCTCTGGGGGTTCCTCCCCCGAGCAGTATTCAGGTGTAGACTCGGAGGATGACACCTATGTGCAGTCGCAGGTGAGTGTTCTTGGGAGAGAATCTCCTCTGTCCGACCCACCTGCAGCCGGGCCATTGCCCTCAATGGGGATGTCAGTGTCGGCAGCTCAGCCTCCGGTGGTTACGGATGCAGGGCCACACCACACAATCTCTGATCCTGTTCCTGGGGCTGCAGATCAGAGAGGGAATGCAGTCCTGCAGCCTGAGGCCTTGCCGGCACAGCAAGGCGCAGTCCGCCTTGCCCCAGGCAGGTGTGGTGCCCGTCAACGTGGTGGCCGTATGCCACCTGGCAATACCGCTTGGGAGCAATCCATCTACGGTATGGCCAACCAACAGGCAGCATCATACGAGATGATTGCACAGGCCATGGATAGGGTGGCCACTTCCATTGTCCCCCCAGAAAGGCTGATGGAGCGACTGGAGCAGGCTACAGAGTCCATCTGCCAGGCACACAGGGAGGATATGTTGGCGTCCAACAAGGACAGGCGGGCGGCACTGGCGACTCTGCGGGAATCACTTTCCATGGAGTCCCAGCGCCACAGGGAAGGCCTGAGGGAAGAATTCCATCACCTCAGGTCGACCCTGTTAGAGCTTGAGGCTTCATCCCATAGAAGGACAGAGGAGCAGCTGGAGCGTCTGACACGGACGCTCTCGGCCGAGATGCAGGCAACTCGTGCGGAGGTCAGGTCATCCCGGAAGTTACTGCATGGGGACCTCTGCATGATTATAACCCAGAACCAGAACTACCAGACCCGCCTGCTTGCAGCCATGGAGGAGCAAACTCGTGCTTTGCGTGGGCTGCCTCCCATTGTCACACCATCTTCTGAGGCAGCTCCCCCACCTCCTGAGTCAGCTGCAGGGTCTGGCCAGAGCGATAGCGACTCATCTCCCACAACAGAGTAGCCGTGTGGGCCACGAGCCTATGGGGTGTTTTAGTTTCCCATGATCCACACAGGTGGATTGTGGCGTGCATCCTGTCCTCGGACCTCATAGGTGCCCCCCCCCCCCGCCGGCCCTTTCATGGCCATTTTTTCTCAATTTTCTTTTTTCTTTTCCAAGAGTGTTGCCTTGTGTGGGTACCTGGGCATACACTGTATTGTGGCTGGGCATATGCAGGCTTGTCCTGAGTTTGGTTTCGATGCTTGGGTAGCAGACATCCACACCCCTCCTGCTTCCGTTTCCATGGGCTTGCAAAGGGTGTGCCCAAGTGACAGCAAATTACACGGTGACATTGGACTCCCATGAGCTGTTGGCCAGTCCATAGTCAATACTGTGTAGACATTCATAGTGTACATTGTTGTTGCACCTAACTATGCATGATGGTTTGATATGTGCCTCTACTTACATATGTTGCTCATGTTTTGCAGGTATTTCACACAGTTCTTCACACGGGCATACTCTCTGGAGTCAGACTACATGTCGGTAGATGTGCACTGACACTTTTGCGTGGCGCCATCACTGTACATCTGGACGGTGAGGACATACCAGCAGAATCAGGTAATGAGACTACCATTGATTACATGCATTGTGTCTTGTTTGGGTGGGCTTCAGGGTGGGTTGGTGTGTAATTTGATTGAAATTACTCTTAAACAGGTGTGTAGTAGTGGCTCCAGCGCGGTTAGCTGTTCAAGTGCGGCTATGTTCCATTTGGGGCACTGCTATTTGTGACACCGGTGTCATGTTGTGATGGCCAGTTTGTTTGCTCTCACATACCATGACATGGTGTCCTCAGTGGCGGGACTGTGAAGGGAATGGGTGACATGGCAATGTTGTCATGTAGTGAATCGCCTGTGGCAATGCATATTTGATTGATGGAGTTGTGTGTTTTCGTTGTGATGCATTGCTGGTGTATGTGTAGGTAGGGGTGCACACATAGTGACACTTCCATGTTAACAATCTCAGGCTGATGTGTATCTGACAGTTTATTGTCAAGTAATTATGTGACATTGTCAGGTAGTGTCATCATTGATTGTCAGATGGTATGTGCCAGAGCAGTGTGCACTAGCCAGCACTGTGATTCCTAGGTGAAGAAGTTGGCCACCAGTTGCGTACGGGCTGCCACCCCCCGTGCCCTTTCCCCTCCCATGCGCAGCGGGCGTGCATGTGGTTGTGGATGTGGGGGCACCACCATGTCCACGGGCAGGCCCCGGCGTGTTGCAACGTTGTGCAGGACACATGCTGCCACTATGATCCTGCACACTATTCGGGGAGCATATAACAGCTGCCCGCCAGAACGGTCAAGGGAGCGAAAGCGTGACTTCAGCACTCCGAATGTGCGCTCCACTATGCCCCGTGTTGCAATGTGGGCTGTGTTGTACCTTACCTCGGGTGGCGTGGTGGGGTTCCGGATTGGGGTCATCATGTGGGGGCTGATAGGGTAGGCACTGTCCCCTGCGGAGGTGGTGATGGGTATCATTAGTGGTGTTGTGTCATGACCCAGTATCTGACATGCATGCATGTGCAGTGGCATTCATGCTCACCAAGCAGCCATGTATCTCCATGCTGGCCAGCCTCTAGGTCCCGGCATAGGGTAGACATTCTGTAGATGAAGCTGTCGTGGGTGGACCCGGGATAGTTGGCATATACTGATGTGATTATTCCCTTGGCATTGCATACAACTTGCACGTTGATGGAATGCCAGTGCTTGCGGTTTCTATAGATGTGCTCTGTTGCCCTGGGTGGACGTAGAGCCACATGTGTGCAGTCAATTGCACCAAGCACTTTGGGGAATTGAGCCACACCATAGAATTCCTGGATGCACGTCCGCCTTTCTGCATGAGTCCTGGGGAGATATATGTGCCTGCGGACTGATGGCCGTGCAGTGATGATGTTCAAGACCTGGTGTAGGCAGCGTGACTGCGTGGCCTGTGACACACCACCCACTATGGCACTTGTCCGCTGAAAGGATCCAGTGGCCAAGAAGTGCAGTACATTCAGGACCTTCTGCAGGGGGCTGAGTGCTTGGGAGCACAGGGTGGGTGATGTGAGGTCATCCTCCCACTCACTGACCAGGTCCAGTATGATGTGTGCTGGAAACCTGTACCTCCCATACACCTGGTCATCAGGCATCCCGAATAGGCTGGTTCTGGGTGTGAATATTCTGGCCCTGACTCTCCTCCTCCTCCTCCTTTGGTAGCCCACTGCCACTGCTGCTAGGAACGGTATGTTCATCCTGGCATCTGGCTTGTTTATTGATAAGTGCGCAAATTAATGCCTTGCGCGTGTTCTAGGCGAGCGTGTGACCCTCGCACCCCTGGAATCTAGTTCCCACTCCAATAGCGTGTGGAAATTCCCACGCAGCAGGCATACAGGTGCGCTGACGTACTTGCGTGTGTAAGTGCCCGCGCACCCCTGAAATACACGTACATAGGCCAATGGCGTGTACGCGCACTTTCGGCCAATTACACGCGATGAAATACACGTACATAGGCCAATCGCGTGTACGCGCACTTTTGGCCAATTACACGCGATGTAATACACGTACATAGGCCAATCGCGTGTACGCGCACTTTTGGCCAATTACACGCGATGACACTCTGACGTGCAGTATTTCCACGTGTGCTCCGTCATCACGTGCTGAGTGGGGAACGCCCGTGCGGATCACGTCAGACGCGCTTACGCGGTGAGGGACTCTGGTCCAATAGAATCGCGTATGCGTGCTGACGCACTTACGCGCTAAGGGCCTTTCCTCGGATTTCACGCTGACGTGCAGGAATTTCACGTGCCAAATCACTCCGTATCAAGCTGGCCACCCGAAAACACACGGAACACCACGCTCCTGCCCAGAAGGCCGAGTTACTGCCCCCACAGTGCCCTGAGCAGCCTCCCACGTGCTATCTGCTGCTGCCTGCCTGCCTGCCTGCTGCCACCGTGCCCTGCCATTTGGTGCCTGCACATCAGCCATCTGCAGGGGTCCAGTTGCTGTGTCCACCCCTGCTGGAACTGAAGACTCCCAACTGGTATTACATCGCTCCACAGCCCAGCCCCAGGACCCAGTTGCCCACCCACACCTGCCTCTGGGGTTGCCATGTCGGGCACTTCCACATCTGGCACCAGTGGCAACCCCAGGCCAGAGGGGCAGAGGGGCACCAGCTTCACTGCCACCGAAGTTGGTGTCCTGGTGGAGCATGTCCTGGGGCAGTATGATGCCCTCTTTGGATCGTCCCGCGCCAGCAAGGAAGGACGGGAGAGGATCTGGGCCGACTGTGTGGTTGCCATCAACGCGGAGGGGGTGGCAACCCGCAACGTCCAGAAGATCAAGAAGCGCTGGGAGGACTTGAGGTCCAGGACCCTTGTGAAGGCCCGGCGCCTCGTGGAGGGGGGCCGGGGCCGCATGAGTTCCATCCAGAAGAGGGTCCTGGAACGCGTACGTCCAGCGCTCCACGCCCAGGTCCTTGAGAGGGAGACCCGTCTGGAGTTGAGCGGTAAGTGTGCAAGCCTTACTGTGTGAGACAGGGCATGTTGCGGTGTGCTGGTTCAATGATACTTGCCTGTATGTGTGCCATGGGCCATGTATGCATGCATGTGTGCAGGGACATCATGGTAATGCATGTGCGACCAGTGATGTGTGACCCACATGGTTGTTGCATGTGTTGAAATGCGGCATGGGGAGCCCTATGCAGATTTAGGACATGAGAGCATGCCAGTCTCTGTACCTGGACATGGATGGGGGTGAAGGATGGGTGCTGATGCCAGGTACATATATGGTAGCCATGTCTGTGTGCCTGACCTGCGTGTCTGTGACTTGTGCATGCCATGGATGCATGACACATGTGTGTGACAATGCACAGATTCAGTGACGCACCCAACTTACCCTTGTTTCGCCTGTGTTCGTAGTGTTTGGGGCCAGATGGATGTAACTGAGGTGAAGTGTGTGCATGTGATATGCATGAGCCATGATGCATGTGAGTTACATATCATTGAATGTTTCAAGAGTCAATTGGACATGCATGGAAATGTGCATGGCATGCACCATGCCTGTTACTGTGTGTGTTTTGCCTGGACTGACCCATGTGTTGTGGAGGGACATGATGGAAGTGTACTTTGACAGGGGTGCTCATCTGCTATTGCTTCCTGTCTAGGGGACCATTTTACAGTAGCCTGATGCTTGTGTCCTTTGTCTCCCTCTACGCAGCGGCTAGTGAAGAAGAGGGCGGAGACGGCGCTGTGGAGCAAGGCGGCGGGGATGCCCCCACGGCTGCAGCGGAAGGGGTGGGTGAGCCCCCACAGGGGCCTGCTACGGCGGAAGACGGTGAGGAGCCATCCAGGTTGGTGGTTTGCACAGAGGAGGAGGAGGCCGACACTGGTGCACACATGGGGCCTGGTGGGAGCATCCCTGCTGGTGCAAGTGGTGCAGTCCAGGGCCAGGGGCATGAGGCAGCACAGGTAACCGTGGAGGTGCCTGTGCATGTCGCTGTCCCTGACCCTGTGAGTGCACCACCATGCACCAGCAGGGATGCCCCGTCCCAGGCCCGTCCGCAGGTAGAGGGGATGTCCATGTCAACTGACTCCCCTCCACCTGCGGCCGTGGGAACCCCTGGCCGCGTGGAGCAGGTCCTGATTGGGGTCGCGATGCGCACGGCTGTGATTCGTGATGCCGTGCGTACTTCCCGGGAGGAGCACGCACGTCATCACGAAGTGCACCGTGCCGACGTGGCCCAATTGGGATCGGCCATGTTCGGGGGGTTCCTGCATGTGTTGGCCAATCTGACGGCCCTCTCCTCCTCTGTGCAGGCTATCCACCGGTCGTTCTCCTTGCCGTCTTCCGGCCCAGATGCCACCATGGCCCCCTGTGGACCTGCCCCGACCAATGCAGCCAGCTCGGTGGGGATCCCATCCCTGCCACAGTTGGGAGTCGGAGGTCCAGCAGGGGTGGACAACACAGCAAGTGGACCCCAGCAGATGGAAGATGTGCCAGCATCATCGGGCAGGGCACGTGCACGACGGCGTCGGTGGTTACCATCAGCCTGGATGCCGTCGTGCTGGCAGAGGCAGTGGCGTCGGAGGCAGCAGCGGGCTCGACGTGGGAGGCATCATGGCTCAGGGCCATCAAGATCAGAGGGGCAGGCATCGGCCGGAGGGCAGGGCAACCCTGGCATGGCGGTGTGTTCCGTGTGGGAGGAGTTTGGCCAGCGGATAGGTGCGGAGCGGCAGCGGGCGGAAGAGGAGCGGCTCGCCATGGCCAGGGCGGAGATCTCCATGCGTCGGGCATTGAGGCGGGCTGAGTGCCTCGAGGAGGCTCGCAGGGATTTTGGTGAGCACATGGGGTTGTCCCTGCGAGACCTCGGGGCCAGGACAGAGTCCCGCCTCCAGGACATTGACATGGAGTTCGAGGATGCCCTGGCCAGCATCACCAAGTGAGCCGCAGGACTAGCCCGCTGCCTTTGTATATAGTTTTTTAGTTAGTTAGTGCTAGGTTTCCTTTATTTATTTATTTATTTTAATTATTTTGGACCGCTCGGACAATGGCCACTTTTTTGTACATATTTTTTTTATTAGTTAGTATTAGGTTTCATTTGTGGTGTTGGGCTCATGGACCCTGGAACATTCCTGTATATGTTGTTATTTTTTGGGAGCTACATTTTTTTATTTTCTTATTGTTTACACCATGACGTAATGGTTTTTCTTTGATTTCCTACTACATGGTTTTGCTTTGGACAAATTCTATTGATTTTTTAATCCTTTGTTTTTTGGTTTATCATTTTTGTTCTCGGACATGGACCTTTTATTTACTTTGCCACATAGTTGTATGTTTTGTTGGTTTACTTAATTTTTGTTTTTAATACATTTTTATATTATCTTACACTTGTGTTATTTTCTCTTTGGTTTCTTACATGTCATGATATGGGTTTTCACATTCACTTGCACCCATTGTGTATGTGTGTGTGACTGACATGTGTTCTTTTGCATACTTGCCTTTGGGGTTGTGTCATGTGATTGCATTCACTATGTGGGTGCATGCAATCCTTGCCTGGGTGTTTGTGCTGGGTATGCTGGCCATTACTGCCATGAATATGTATCGTCAGGACCTGGGGCCAGGGGGACATGGGTGGGGGCCTGCTGGCAGGTTCCCCACAGTGCTGGGGGTGGGGGTGGTGGGAGACATGGGTGGGGGCCTGGTGGAGGGTGTCCCTGGTGGATGGGGGGTGGGGGTGGTGGGAGACATGGGTTGGACATGGGTGGGGGCCTGCTGGCAGGTTCCCCACAGTGCTGGGGGTGGGGGTGGTGGGAGACAGGGGTGGGGGCCTGGTGGAGGGTGTCCCTGGTGGATGGGGGGTGGGGGTGGTGGGAGACATGGGTGGGGGCCTGGTGGAGGGTGTCCCTGGGGGGTGGGGGGTGGGGGTGGTTCTCTTTACTGTGCTCACAGCAGTGTTAATTCAAAACATTATAATCATGAATTAAAATTGCAATAGTGATAACAGATAAGTTAATATTGATCAGCACTGATAAATGAATACATATTTTAGTAATGCATGAAAAATACAAAAGTAATACAAACATAATATCATCTTGACCAGAATTAATAATAGTAAGGGTCAATACGAACTAAAACATAGTAATAAATACAAACAATGTATGTATTGTTACATATTTCATTGTTATACATCAAATGTATTTTTCATATGTGTATACCCCTCGGGTCTTCCCATCTTCCCCAAATGTAAAGAAAATATTTCAGAATTGGCAAGCCTACAATTACACTTAATAAAGAAATTGGATGAGCAAACACAATGGATTTTAGTTACAGAATCTCCAGTCAATACAACCTCTGCCTCTTCAACTTCCACCCCACCCTTGAACCCAGGGACAGATTACCCTATTCCCTCTCCCTTTCATTCTCTGTTGTGCGTTTTGAGCACTACAGTGTACCAATCTCTTGACATGTCTCCATGGAAATGTCAAGACGCCTCATTCCTTGATAAGCATCAACAAACCCTTTCTGATCAGACAACATTGGAGCGCCTTCTTCCTTTGTGTCAGTCTGTTTCATTCTGAGCCTCCACAATTTATATCTGCTCTATTCAGCTATCCACCAAGTACAACATAATGACAACAGGTACTTACACTACCTGAAATGAATTAACTTTTTAAATGCTTTATAAATGTTGTATATAATGTACAAATGTCTTTCTTTTTTACATGTGCCAATGCGAAATTTCAAAGTTTGGGCCTATTCCGCTTGTCTATGCCCTATGGGTTTTTGTAACATGCCTGTTTATTTTTATTTTTTTTATTTTTTTTATTTATTGCATTTGGTATCATGGCGTATATACATCTTAATCGTACATTTTAGGTGTTATCTGCTTGAAGAAATAGGTTGCGTCACCATGGTTATTTTACATCATATTCATACATTTAGGATTACGCAAGTCATGTTACAATAGTGTGATTTGATTGTTGCATTAAGGTTTGCTTGGGCGGTTATTATTTATTGAATAGCCATGTTTTTAGTGGCTTCTTGAACTTGTGGAAGGATGTCTCGCTGGTGAGGTGGGTGGGGAGTGCGTTCCAGATGCACAGGGCTGCTATGGCTGTTATGGGGAAACTGGAGTTGCCTGCTCTGGTGGTGGTTAAGCATGGGATGTGGAGGTGTGTATTGTTACTGGATCTGAGGGATCTGGTTGTGGCTTTTGCGGGATATGGTTTGATTGAGGTAGGTTGGTGCCGAGTCAGAGATGCATTTACGAGTAATTATTCTCATCATTTTATTTTATATTGCATTTTAAACTAAAACCTAATTTCATTACTCTAAACAAATTACATTTTGTTTTATTTTTCTCCGACAGTTGATTTTATACTTCTTCAATACTCAAGAATTATGGCAACAAATCAGCTGTACCTGTATGAGCCAGAAGACACAGAAGAGGAAATGGTTGCGAGTGAAAGAAGCTGAAAAGATGTGCACTATACTGAAAGTCGTGGCAACCAATCACAATATCCTGATCCTAGTTGCATGGAAGATGTTTCCACTTCGTGCACCTGCCATTAATGTGAGGTAATGCCAACTTTGGTGGGGAACTGCTGTTGCAGAGAAAACCCTTGTCTGTTTGACCTAGATACCAGAAGAACCGCCTCCACCACTATGCGATGATGCCAGGTCGCTCCCGGCCCATGCCCTAGACATTCACAATTTGATCACTACCCAAAACCTGGACATACAAGCGATAACCAAGACCTGGCTTCATCAAGCGTCTGGTCCCATGCTATCCTTAGCTCTCACCGACGGGTTTGCCATCCTCAGAAAGGACAGAGAGAGATCCAGAGGAGATGGTCTCGCTCTAATTACAGAGAAGCCCTCAACATTAGCTAGTTTAAGCTCACGCTCAAAGATAACTGCAAGCTCCTCACAATAACCACCGCCCCAACAGACTCAATCACAATACACATCCTTTATTGACTGCCAGGCCAAATAACGACCCTTTGGATATTGCTGCTGCAGCAATCAGAGAAGCTCTCACCGACCTAGGTTTCCTCAACCAAATCTCAGCCCCAACCACAACAAGCGGAGAACCCTGGATTGGGTTGTGGACTTAAACAACCAGATCTCCGTTATCTCCCCCCTACCCTGTCAATAGTCAGACCACCACACAGTCATTGTTACCTTCCCTCTGCTTAGACAACAGTAACATACCCTCTCAGACATGCCCTTAACTCGCTCTCGAATCTCCAGCAAAATATCTAAAGACTCCATTTCATGTCATTTTACCCCCCTCATATAAGAGAATATTGCCTACACAGACCCAACCCAGCTAGCAGATCTGTACTCTAGCATCATAACCTCTGCCATTAACTTAGTGGCCCCTTTAGTACCAAGGAAAGCCAAACTTGCAAAACATATAAATGGCTGGTTTACCCCCAGCATGCAGGTGCTATGCCAAACAAAAAGACAGGCAGAAATGGCCTGGAGTAAGGACCCTACGGTCCAATCAAGAGCCTCCTTCAACTCCAGGGCCAAAGAATATAAATAGGCAGTTATCAAAGCAAACGCATTTGCCTTCAACTCCAGAACAACCAATGGCAGTTCAAACTCTCAAGAGATCTTTAAAATCCTCAGAGAATTAGAAACCTTGACCTGTCCCCCTACTACCATCCCCAAAGAAAAAGCATGGTGCATTATTATTCAGAATGCTATGCATGCTAAAATCACCTATCTACAACAAAGAATTGCGAAAAAGCAAACCTTTATTACCACATCCTTCCCACACCTGACCACCCCACACCCCTCTTTCAGTTTAGAGAAGTGTCCGAAATGGAAATGGCCAATATCCTAAAAACTCTCAAAGCTTCTAAATGCCCCGCAAACATTATTAAAAACTTCTTAGAAGACCTATATTTATTAATGCTTCATTTGCAACAAGTCAGGTCCCAGCTAGCTGGAAAGAATCCTGGGTTCACCGTCTTCTAAAGAAACTCTCACTTGACCCAGCAATCCCTAACAATTACCCTTCCATCACCACAGTATCCTTCTCATCAAAAATCTTAGACAGAGCATCTTGCAACAAGATCCATTTTTTTTTTTAGAAACCAAACACATCCTGAAGTGGCGCCAGGTCATGGAACAGAATCTGCCTTACTAGACTTGAAAGTCAAAAACGAAGGCAAACCAACACTCTTCTCCTGGACCTCTCTGCTGCCTTTGATCTGGTAAATCACACAGCACTTTGCAACCGTCTTATGGATTCTGCCAACTTCTCCCGGGAAGCCACCTTCCTGTAGCGGAGATCCATGAGAATCTTTTCAGAGATGGCTTGGCCCCCCATCCCATTCCATGCAGAGTGTTGCAAGGTTCCTGTGTCTCCCCTTCCCTCTACAAAATGTTTACCAAACCCCTTTTGACCTATTGGATTCCCTCAGCATAACTTACACATACTTTGCCGATGACACCCAAATCCTCCTCCACCTTACTGGCCTCTACGACATCGACTCCATCATGATCAATATAATTTACTCAACCAACCTAGCCTGGATGGCCACAAATCTACTCCGCCTCATGTTAGTCAGTTCTCCAGCCATGCTAAAAAAACTAAACACAAAATATACATCCTTCACAATAGATGGCATCCATATCCCGGTCTCAACTTCAGTAAAAATGCTTGGCGTATACCTGAATACCCCCTCACGCTTTCCAGACGAGTGAATGCAATTGCGTCTTCCGTTGCATACACAACCAAACTTCAACATAGCCAGAGAATTCCCCACACCATCTAGTTACCTCACCATCACTAAATCCATCATAGGAGCAAGACTCGATTACTCTAATGCACTCTTCACAGGGACCTCAAAGCAAAACATAAACAAACAGCAAGTAATCCAAAATAATGTCCTACGTGCTGCAGTTACCCTACCAAACAAAATAGCACATAACAGCAAGAAAATACATTTACTGGCTTCCAATCAGAGAGGGAATCATCTTTAAAATGCTTTTCATTACACACAAATGTCTAGCAAATGTGGCCCCTGAATACTTCTATCAGAAATGCGTGTGAGCTAAATCTACCAGACCCATCAGAGCACTCCATGCTCACCTTCATGTGCCACCAACCTTCAAGAAAATCAGCAGAAGAGGCTCTAGCTTCCCAGCTATGGCAGTGCATCACTGGAATGCGCCCCCCCCCCTTCCCTGAGGGCCAAAGAAAATCCTACTGGTCTTTCTGCAAGGCTCTAAAGACTTGGCTATTCACATAACAATCTTTGCCTGATCTTGACTATTTTAAAAAGTACCCATGTATATGAGATACCCCTCTGCCCCCCTCACTGTGACTATCCATATTCTTGCATGTAACTCGTTCCTGATGCCCTTAAGCTTTGGTGCTTTACAAATGTGAAAAATAAATAAAGAAAATAAATGGTCCTGATATACGAACTTAGAGCAACAGTTTGCTCTTGCTGTACAAGTAATAAGTTTGTTTTTTGTTTACATGTTTTCTTTGTGACAACCTTGAACTGTAGCAACGTATGTTGTTCTCCTACTAAATTGTGAGTTTGATGGTTCACTGATGATATAATTGGGGGTTGGGTGGATGGGAACACACAAGCTGCTGAATATAATGTACACTACAAGGGGTCTTTCGCATGGGGACCATTGTCCACGTGGCCAGTGCAGACCCAGTGTCTACATCCTCCCCTTTGAAGAAGGGGAAAATCATCATATCTCTGTGTCCTTTGACTAACTCCTTATTTTGGCTACAGTGTCCTGACTTTTAGATTGCAGAATTCTTACCGTATTAAACTAAGTGCCCACGCCCGGTATCAATTACTGCAAGCCTCCTACTGCAGCCATAAAGATTGAGGAGACATGATTTTGGCCATAGATAGTGTTTAGATTTTGGTAGGCATTATGAATAGTGTATACACTTTAAAATACCCTAAAACATGTGCATAATACTGTGGTCATAATTACTGAGTAAAAATTAGTTCGGCCATGGCCAGTGTTCAGGTTATATTGTTATTACAAACACACATTGATTGTAGTGGAGATAGCCAGTGTCCAGATTCAGTGTCCATAGGCACAACAATACACTTCAACCATGTCACAAACGCTGTAGACAGTTCAGTAGCCACTAAAATGTATATTTTTATTACAAATACATATCGATATTACTCACACTCACTACTTTTATTATGTATCTATAAAATCTGAAAGGAATCACATAGAAGATACCATGTCCATGCCCAGAGAAGATGGTGGACAGATTTTGATGTCCACACAAAGATCGGATTTCAAATGTTTTGAGACCCCCCTATCATGACCATAATAATTGTACATAATTGTACATATTACTGTGACCATGGCCAGTGTCTGGAATCACTGACCATGGCCAGAACACAACACTTCCATGTGACAAACAATGTAGACACTTCAATAGCCACTAATACATGTATATATTAGAGAGAACAAAGGCACATTGGAACACACATTGACGTTGCAGAAAGTGTCTATAATAAACTCTGTCAGCCAAGGAAGATATAGAGGACCGATTCCAGTCTATTTATGACATACCGTACAAAGGAAAATGGTATTACATGTTTCAGAGCCATCTGCCAACTTGTTCACATACAATTCAAATGTTGCTCTGATCGTGTTTTTAAAGGGACAGTTTATGTTCTCTTTGGTTCTTTGCAGGTAGTCCTTTCATCATTTATGTGGCTTTCAGTGTGACCAAAGAAATACAGGCAATGCCTTGGTAAATACAGTCGTCCATTTTCAAACATTTTCAAATGTAAAATAAACTTTTCTGCTATGTTTAAAATGTGGATGGCAGTATGAGAATAGAATCAGACTAGTATGAGAGTTTATGTGCCACTTCAGTTTTAGCGGAATTCCACGTCAGACTACGGTACCGATTTAAATACACAAGGCTTGCACACTCAATTAATTGATTATGTAGACTAAATAGTCGTGGTACAAGAGATAAAGTGCATGATGCATAGGGCCCATTGTAGATTCACACAATCATCCAGGGAACATAGTAATTGGTTGGTTATCTATATCAACCATTGGCTATAGAATTAAATTCTTAAACCCAAATACTAATGTTCAAATAGTTATTTGAACCAAAGTTGAAATAAATGTGCAAATGCAAATAAAGTGCAAGGCACAAGAGGTAAAATATTTAGTGCATGGTGCTTGTTTTGTGCTAAAGGCAACCGGGCAATCTAATGGGCAGAGCGGTGGTATCAGACATTTCAAATAAAATGCACGGTGCATACAGATTGTAAAATGACTAAATAGCCAAAATACAAAGTGCGTACAGTAAGGTGCAGAATGCATAACGCTAAATATGATTACCCTAACATATAAAGGCAAACAGATGTATTCAAATTGAATGCATGGTACATACAGAATGCAAATGGCTAAAAGCTCAAAGTGCATAGTGAACAGTGCCTGGTGTTATTGTCCGGGCATAACCATGCACACAGATCAGAGAAAAAGTGCCAAATGCCAGGTCCAGATCTGGATGGGCATTCTAGATTCTGCTAATTCAGAGAGTAAAGTGCATAGTGCATCCACATGTGTTCTAGCATATCAAAAAGTACAAACAAGAAAAACCCTCCAAAGGGGCTCCCTCACAAATCCATTGTAAAACGATCATACCGAGTAAAACCCAAAAATCCAAAAGACAAAGCATAAATTAATAAAATAAGGAATGTAGAAAACACAAAAACACTCACGTGGAACAAAGTAGGCAATTCCTTAAGGCAAGAATGAGAGACCAGCATTAAAACATACATAACAAACAACCTGCGGCTGTACATACTAAAAATAGCCCATCATATTTGTCATAGTCCTATATCAACTAACCAGAAAGGTGTACGATTCTTCATCAAGGTTATGGCCTTTCGGTCCAGTTTCAAGGTCCAGAATATATTTTGTCTCTGCTTGGTGCAACTCAAGCTCTCTAGTTCCTCCTCTACAATGTCTCTCTATGTTATGTATAGCAAATAACTTAAAGCCTTCCAGTTTACCATTATGTTTCTCTCGAAAATGTAGGGCTATTGGGTAGGAAAGATCCAAGTTCTTGATGGCTCTCATGTGTTGTAGAATGCAGAGCGTAAGCTTACCAATTGTGCTACCAACATACCAGAGATTGCAAGGACACATAAGAACATATACCACAGATTCTGTGTTTTATGACATATTCACAGGATGCATATAGCAAGTCTTATTTTCTGCAAATTTACATGCCTAAAACCTTGTTTTATTTTGTCAAATTACACGGTGACATTGGACTCCCATGAGCTGTTGGCCAGTCCATAGTCAATACTGTGTAGACATTCATAGTGTACATTGTTGTTGCACCTAACTATGCATGATGGTTTGATATGTGCCTCTACTTACATATGTTGCTCATGTTTTGCAGGTATTTCACACAGTTCTTCACACGGGCATACTCTCTGGAGTCAGACTACATGTCGGTAGATGTGCACTGACACTTTTGCGTGGCGCCATCACTGTACATCTGGACGGTGAGGACATACCAGCAGAATCAGGTAATGAGACTACCATTGATTACATGCATTGTGTCTTGTTTGGGTGGGCTTCAGGGTGGGTTGGTGTGTAATTTGATTGAAATTACTCTTAAACAGGTGTGTAGTAGTGGCTCCAGCGCGGTTAGCTGTTCAAGTGCGGCTATGTTCCATTTGGGGCACTGCTATTTGTGACACCGGTGTCATGTTGTGATGGCCAGTTTGTTTGCTCTCACATACCATGACATGGTGTCCTCAGTGGCGGGACTGTGAAGGGAATGGGTGACATGGCAATGTTGTCATGTAGTGAATCGCCTGTGGCAATGCATATTTGATTGATGGAGTTGTGTGTTTTCGTTGTGATGCATTGCTGGTGTATGTGTAGGTAGGGGTGCACACATAGTGACACTTCCATGTTAACAATCTCAGGCTGATGTGTATCTGACAGTTTATTGTCAAGTAATTATGTGACATTGTCAGGTAGTGTCATCATTGATTGTCAGATGGTATGTGCCAGAGCAGTGTGCACTAGCCAGCACTGTGATTCCTAGGTGAAGAAGTTGGCCACCAGTTGCGTACGGGCTGCCACCCCCCGTGCCCTTTCCCCTCCCATGCGCAGCGGGCGTGCATGTGGTTGTGGATGTGGGGGCACCACCATGTCCACGGGCAGGCCCCGGCGTGTTGCAACGTTGTGCAGGACACATGCTGCCACTATGATCCTGCACACTATTCGGGGAGCATATAACAGCTGCCCGCCAGAACGGTCAAGGGAGCGAAAGCGTGACTTCAGCACTCCGAATGTGCGCTCCACTATGCCCCGTGTTGCAATGTGGGCTGTGTTGTACCTTACCTCGGGTGGCGTGGTGGGGTTCCGGATTGGGGTCATCATGTGGGGGCTGATAGGGTAGGCACTGTCCCCTGCGGAGGTGGTGATGGGTATCATTAGTGGTGTTGTGTCATGACCCAGTATCTGACATGCATGCATGTGCAGTGGCATTCATGCTCACCAAGCAGCCATGTATCTCCATGCTGGCCAGCCTCTAGGTCCCGGCATAGGGTAGACATTCTGTAGATGAAGCTGTCGTGGGTGGACCCGGGATAGTTGGCATATACTGATGTGATTATTCCCTTGGCATTGCATACAACTTGCACGTTGATGGAATGCCAGTGCTTGCGGTTTCTATAGATGTGCTCTGTTGCCCTGGGTGGACGTAGAGCCACATGTGTGCAGTCAATTGCAGAAAGCACTTTGGGGAATTGAGCCACACCATAGAATTCCTGGATGCACGTCCGCCTTTCTGCATGAGTCCTGGGGAGATATATGTGCCTGCGGACTGATGGCCGTGCAGTGATGATGTTCAAGACCTGGTGTAGGCAGCGTGACTGCGTGGCCTGTGACACACCACCCACTATGGCACTTGTCCGCTGAAAGGATCCAGTGGCCAAGAAGTGCAGTACATTCAGGACCTTCTGCAGGGGGCTGAGTGCTTGGGAGCACAGGGTGGGTGATGTGAGGTCATCCTCCCACTCACTGACCAGGTCCAGTATGATGTGTGCTGGAAACCTGTACCTCCCATACACCTGGTCATCAGGCATCCCGAATAGGCTGGTTCTGGGTGTGAATATTCTGGCCCTGACTCTCCTCCTCCTCCTCCTTTGGTAGCCCACTGCCACTGCTGCTAGGAACGGTATGTTCATCCTGGCATCTGGCTTGTTTATTGATAAGTGCGCAAATTAATGCCTTGCGCGTGTTCTAGGCGAGCGTGTGACCCTCGCACCCCTGGAATCTAGTTCCCACTCCAATAGCGTGTGGAAATTCCCACGCAGCAGGCATACAGGTGCGCTGACGTACTTGCGTGTGTAAGTGCCCGCGCACCCCTGAAATACACGTACATAGGCCAATGGCGTGTACGCGCACTTTCGGCCAATTACACGCGATGAAATACACGTACATAGGCCAATCGCGTGTACGCGCACTTTTGGCCAATTACACGCGATGTAATACACGTACATAGGCCAATCGCGTGTACGCGCACTTTTGGCCAATTACACGCGATGACACTCTGACGTGCAGTATTTCCACGTGTGCTCCGTCATCACGTGCTGAGTGGGGAACGCCCGTGCGGATCACGTCAGACGCGCTTACGCGGTGAGGGACTCTGGTCCAATAGAATCGCGTATGCGTGCTGACGCACTTACGCGCTAAGGGCCTTTCCTCGGATTTCACGCTGACGTGCAGGAATTTCACGTGCCAAATCACTCCGTATCAAGCTGGCCACCCGAAAACACACGGAACACCACGCTCCTGCCCAGAAGGCCGAGTTACTGCCCCCACAGTGCCCTGAGCAGCCTCCCACGTGCTATCTGCTGCTGCCTGCCTGCCTGCCTGCTGCCACCGTGCCCTGCCATTTGGTGCCTGCACATCAGCCATCTGCAGGGGTCCAGTTGCTGTGTCCACCCCTGCTGGAACTGAAGACTCCCAACTGGTATTACATCGCTCCACAGCCCAGCCCCAGGACCCAGTTGCCCACCCACACCTGCCTCTGGGGTTGCCATGTCGGGCACTTCCACATCTGGCACCAGTGGCAACCCCAGGCCAGAGGGGCAGAGGGGCACCAGCTTCACTGCCACCGAAGTTGGTGTCCTGGTGGAGCATGTCCTGGGGCAGTATGATGCCCTCTTTGGATCGTCCCGCGCCAGCAAGGAAGGACGGGAGAGGATCTGGGCCGACTGTGTGGTTGCCATCAACGCGGAGGGGGTGGCAACCCGCAACGTCCAGAAGATCAAGAAGCGCTGGGAGGACTTGAGGTCCAGGACCCTTGTGAAGGCCCGGCGCCTCGTGGAGGGGGGCCGGGGCCGCATGAGTTCCATCCAGAAGAGGGTCCTGGAACGCGTACGTCCAGCGCTCCACGCCCAGGTCCTTGAGAGGGAGACCCGTCTGGAGTTGAGCGGTAAGTGTGCAAGCATTACTGTGTGAGACAGGGCATGTTGCGGTGTGCTGGTTCAATGATACTTGCCTGTATGTGTGCCATGGGCCATGTATGCATGCATGTGTGCAGGGACATCATGGTAATGCATGTGCGACCAGTGATGTGTGACCCACATGGTTGTTGCATGTGTTGAAATGCGGCATGGGGAGCCCTATGCAGATTTAGGACATGAGAGCATGCCAGTCTCTGTACCTGGACATGGATGGGGGTGAAGGATGGGTGCTGATGCCAGGTACATATATGGTAGCCATGTCTGTGTGCCTGACCTGCGTGTCTGTGACTTGTGCATGCCATGGATGCATGACACATGTGTGTGACAATGCACAGATTCAGTGACGCACCCAACTTACCCTTGTTTCGCCTGTGTTCGTAGTGTTTGGGGCCAGATGGATGTAACTGAGGTGAAGTGTGTGCATGTGATATGCATGAGCCATGATGCATGTGAGTTACATATCATTGAATGTTTCAAGAGTCAATTGGACATGCATGGAAATGTGCATGGCATGCACCATGCCTGTTACTGTGTGTGTTTTGCCTGGACTGACCCATGTGTTGTGGAGGGACATGATGGAAGTGTACTTTGACAGGGGTGCTCATCTGCTATTGCTTCCTGTCTAGGGGACCATTTTACAGTAGCCTGATGCTTGTGTCCTTTGTCTCCCTCTACGCAGCGGCTAGTGAAGAAGAGGGCGGAGACGGCGCTGTGGAGCAAGGCGGCGGGGATGCCCCCACGGCTGCAGCGGAAGGGGTGGGTGAGCCCCCACAGGGGCCTGCTACGGCGGAAGACGGTGAGGAGCCATCCAGGTTGGTGGTTTGCACAGAGGAGGAGGAGGCCGACACTGGTGCACACATGGGGCCTGGTGGGAGCATCCCTGCTGGTGCAAGTGGTGCAGTCCAGGGCCAGGGGCAGGAGGCAGCACAGGTAACCGTGGAGGTGCCTGTGCATGTCGCTGTCCCTGACCCTGTGAGTGCACCACCATGCACCAGCAGGGATGCCCCGTCCCAGGCCCGTCCGCAGGTAGAGGGGATGTCCATGTCAACTGACTCCCCTCCACCTGCGGCCGTGGGAACCCCTGGCCGCGTGGAGCAGGTCCTGATTGGGGTCGCGATGCGCACGGCTGTGATTCGTGATGCCGTGCGTACTTCCCGGGAGGAGCACGCACGTCATCACGAAGTGCACCGTGCCGACGTGGCCCAATTGGGATCGGCCATGTTCGGGGGGTTCCTGCATGTGTTGGCCAATCTGACGGCCCTCTCCTCCTCTGTGCAGGCTATCCACCGGTCGTTCTCCTTGCCGTCTTCCGGCCCAGATGCCACCATGGCCCCCTGTGGACCTGCCCCGACCAATGCAGCCAGCTCGGTGGGGATCCCATCCCTGCCACAGTTGGGAGTCGGAGGTCCAGCAGGGGTGGACAACACAGCAAGTGGACCCCAGCAGATGGAAGATGTGCCAGCATCATCGGGCAGGGCACGTGCACGACGGCGTCGGTGGTTACCATCAGCCTGGATGCCGTCGTGCTGGCAGAGGCAGTGGCGTCGGAGGCAGCAGCGGGCTCGACGTGGGAGGCATCATGGCTCAGGGCCATCAAGATCAGAGGGGCAGGCATCGGCCGGAGGGCAGGGCAACCCTGGCATGGCGGTGTGTTCCGTGTGGGAGGAGTTTGGCCAGCGGATAGGTGCGGAGCGGCAGCGGGCGGAAGAGGAGCGGCTCGCCATGGCCAGGGCGGAGATCTCCATGCGTCGGGCATTGAGGCGGGCTGAGTGCCTCGAGGAGGCTCGCAGGGATTTTGGTGAGCACATGGGGTTGTCCCTGCGAGACCTCGGGGCCAGGACAGAGTCCCGCCTCCAGGACATTGACATGGAGTTCGAGGATGCCCTGGCCAGCATCACCAAGTGAGCCGCAGGACTAGCCCGCTGCCTTTGTATATAGTTTTTTAGTTAGTTAGTGCTAGGTTTCCTTTATTTATTTTAATTATTTTGGACCGCTCGGACAATGGCCACTTTTTTGTACATATTTTTTTTATTAGTTAGTATTAGGTTTCATTTGTGGTGTTGGGCTCATGGACCCTGGAACATTCCTGTATATGTTGTTATTTTTTGGGAGCTACATTTTTTTATTTTCTTATTGTTTACACCATGACGTAATGGTTTTTCTTTGATTTCCTACTACATGGTTTTGCTTTGGACAAATTCTATTGATTTTTTAATCCTTTGTTTTTTGGTTTATCATTTTTGTTCTCGGACATGGACCTTTTATTTACTTTGCCACATAGTTGTATGTTTTGTTGGTTTACTTAATTTTTGTTTTTAATACATTTTTATATTATCTTACACTTGTGTTATTTTCTCTTTGGTTTCTTACATGTCATGATATGGGTTTTCACATTCACTTGCACCCATTGTGTATGTGTGTGTGACTGACATGTGTTCTTTTGCATACTTGCCTTTGGGGTTGTGTCATGTGATTGCATTCACTATGTGGGTGCATGCAATCCTTGCCTGGGTGTTTGTGCTGGGTATGCTGGCCATTACTGCCATGAATATGTATCGTCAGGACCTGGGGCCAGGGGGACATGGGTGGGGGCCTGCTGGCAGGTTCCCCACAGTGCTGGGGGTGGGGGTGGTGGGAGACATGGGTGGGGGCCTGGTGGAGGGTGTCCCTGGTGGATGGGGGGTGGGGGTGGTGGGAGACATGGGTTGGACATGGGTGGGGGCCTGCTGGCAGGTTCCCCACAGTGCTGGGGGTGGGGGTGGTGGGAGACAGGGGTGGGGGCCTGGTGGAGGGTGTCCCTGGTGGATGGGGGGTGGGGGTGGTGGGAGACATGGGTGGGGGCCTGGTGGAGGGTGTCCCTGGGGGGTGGGGGGTGGGGGTGGTGGGAGACATGGGTTGGACATGGGTGGGGGCCTGCTGGCAGGTTCCCCACAGTGCTGGGGGTGGGGGTGGTGGGAGACATGGGTGGGGGCCTGGTGGAGGGTGTCCCTGGGGGATGGGGGGTGGGGGTGGTGGGAGACATGGGTTGGACATGGGTGGGGGCCTGCTGGCAGGTTCCCCACAGTGCTGGGGGTGGGGGTGGTGGGAGACATGGGTGGGGGCCTGGTGGAGGGTGTCCCTGGGGGGTGGGGGTGGTGGGAGACATGGGTGGGGGCCTGGTGGAGGGTGTCCCTGGTGGATGGGGGGTGGGGGTGGTGGGAGACAGGGGTGGGGGCCTGGTGGAGGGTGTCCCTGGTGGATGGGGGGTGGGGGTGGTGGGAGACATGGGTGGGGGCCTGGTGGAGGGTGTCCCTGGGGGGTGGGGGGTGGGGGTGGTGGGAGACATGGGTTGGACATGGGTGGGGGCCTGCTGGCAGGTTCCCCACAGTGCTGGGGGTGGGGGTGGTGGGAGACATGGGTGGGGGCCTGGTGGAGGGTGTCCCTGGGGGGTGGGGGGTGGGGGTGGTGGGAGACATGGGTTGGACATGGGTGGGGGCCTGCTGGCAGGTTCCCCACAGTGCTGGGGGTGGGGGTGGTGGGAGACAGGGGTGGGGGCCTGGTGGAGGGTGTCCCTGGTGGATGGGGGGTGGGGGTGGTGGGAGACATGGGTGGGGGCCTGGTGGAGGGTGTCCCTGGGGGGTGGGGGGTGGGGGTGGTGGGAGACATGGGTTGGACATGGGTGGGGGCCTGCTGGCAGGTTCCCCACAGTGCTGGGGGTGGGGGTGGTGGGAGACATGGGTGGGGGCCTGGTGGAGGGTGTCCCTGGGGGGTGGGGGGTGGGGGTGGTGGGAGACATGGGTGGGGGCCTGGTGGAGGGTGTCCCTGGTGGATGGGGGGTGGGGGTGGTGGGAGACATGAGCAGGTGTGCAGGGTAGTTCCCTGTGGTGTGTGCTGCCTGCAGGGGCCGTGGAGGGTGTACAGGTAATGCCTGGGAGCACACAGCCAATTCGCGTGTGGAACTTCCCGCGCACCCCTGAAATCCACGTAGCAGGCCATATCGCGTGTGGAACTTCCCGCGCACCCCTGAAATCCACGTAGCCGGCCATATCGCGTGTGGAACTTCCCGCGCACCCCTGAAATCCACGTACCCTGCCATATCGCGTGTGGAACTTCCCGCGCACCCCTGAAATCCACGTAGCCGGCCATATCGCGTGTGGAACTTCCCGCGCACCCCTGAAATCCACGTAGCCGGCCATATCGCGTGTGGAACTTCCCGCGCACACCTTAAATCCACGTAGCCGGCCATATCGCGTGTGGAACTTCCCGCGCACCCCTGAAATCCATGTAGCCGGCCATATCGCGTGTGGAACTTCCCGCGCACCCCTGAAATCCACGTACCCTGCCATATCGCGTGTGGAACTTCCCGCGCACCCCTGAAATCCACGTAGCCGGCCATATCGCGTGTGGAACTTCCCGCGTACCCCTGAAATCCACGTAGCCGGCCATATCGCGTGTGGAACTTCCCGCGCACCCCTGCAATCCACGTACCCTGACTAATCGCGTGTGGAACTTCCCGCGCAACCCTGAAATCCACGTACCCGGACATATCGCGTGTGGAACTTCCCGCGCACCCCTGCAATCCACGTACCCTGACTAATCGCGTGTGGAACTTCCCGCGCACCCCTGAAATCCACGTACCCGGCCATATCGCGTGTGGAACTTCCCGCGCACCCCTGCAATCCACGTACCCTGACTAATCGCGTGTGGAACTTCCCGCGCACCCCTGAAATCCACGTACCCGGACATATCGCGTGTGGGACTTCCCGCGCACCCCTGCAATCCACGTACCCTGACTAATCGCGTGTGGAACTTCCCGCGCACCCCTGAAATCCACGTACCCGGACATATCGCGTGTGCAACTTCCCACGCACCCCTGCAATCCACGTACCCTGACTAATCGCGTGTGGAACTTCCCGCGCACCCCTGAAATCCACGTACCCGGCCATATCGCGTGTGCAACTTCCCGCGCACCCCGGTATACACGCACACGTTTATTTTTTCTCTCAGCGCGTGTCTGTGTTTGTGGGTACCCCTTTGTACGTCATTTGTCCTGGAGGGCCACAGTATTGGACATTGATCATGTCTGTATATAGGTGCTATTTGTTGGCGCACCTTTTAGCGCACATTTCTTGCAGGCGCAGAGACGCTACCGCCTGCTTTCTTGTGGCGGTCGTGTTTGTGCCTGTTTGTGCCTGTGCGCTGCTTTGAGCGTGCGCTTTTTTGCCCTATTCTTTTCCATGAATACGTGTTGTATGCGAGCGTGTGGGCGTTCCGCGCACTTGCCTCCTAAACTTTCCCCGTGCCGCCCACATTCTTCCCCATTCCGAGTGTTGTGCCCCATTTTATTCCCCATTCCGAGTGTCCCGCCCTGTGTTCCGCCTACTTTAGAGCTGTGCGCTGCGCTCGGAGTGATAGCGCAGTGGCCGTGGCGCACGACGTTGGTTGACCTGTGCGCCGGCCTGCGCCGCGCGCTTTTTCAGCGCACGTCCTCTGCTTTTCTTGCGCACGGACTTCCATGAATCGACGTGCGCTGGTTTCCCTGCGCTTTTCGCTAATTTTCGGCGCAGCGCACGTATTGGCCCCTCTGCGCCGGGATTTTCGGCGCACATTTATTCCATGAATCGGCCTGATTATCTATTACATCCCCCGGATTCCAAATGAGCCAAATCTTTTAGAGTGCTGAGATCTTCTATGGCTACTTTCCTTTGAGACTGGTGTTAACTTTGTTTTTGGGTGGGTTAAACCCAAAAACTTTTTAGCCAGTTTTTTTTGTATGTATTTATCAAAGTCGATTCTTGTTTCAGAATAATTGAAATATGCTGCCTGACAAAAGTTGAAGCCATATTTTAGGACTTTCATTTGTTCTCTGGTTAAACACACCACAGTCGGCCATTTTTGATCATTTTTAAATATTTTTGAACATTCACTCTCAGCACTACAGAAGTTGTAAAAACTGTGTAAGTCAGTATGAAACCAGTGTAAAAAAGCATTTCCACAACTTAGGTTATTGCACAGTGCCATGAAGGACTATGATGATTTGCAATGCTAATTTATAGTCAATCAAGGTCACAACTGTGATATAAATGGCAGCTCAGTTGTTAAAAGCAGAATATTGTATCTGACCACTCTGCAGGATACCAACAACTTTGACAGTAATAGACGAGAGCAACCTGAATTAAGGTGCATATGCAGATAAAAGTAAAGTGTAAAGTGCATTCAAGATACATAAGGGCAAAAATGGTCAAAGTGCATAATGCATAGAGTAAAGTGCATAATGCATGGTGTATTTTGTTGTTGCACTAACACAGTCTGACAATCGGATAGCAGATCATAAATGCCCAACAACACTGACAATAATAGACAAGAGCATCCAGGATTAAAGTGCATATGCAAATGCAAATAAAGTGCACAGTGCATTCAAGATACATAAAGGCAAAATGGTAAAAGTGCGTAGTACATCAAGTAAAGTGCTGAATGCATGGTGCCTGCTGTTGTTGCATTAACACAACCTGACTGTCAGATAGCAACACATAAATGCCCAACATTAACTGCAGATATGAACACCTGTTGCAAATTGCTACATGTTCAGCAGTGGAGTGCATAGGGCAGACACATTAGCCAAATGAGTTCTGGTTTTCAAATGAGAACTCTGAGAAAAACTCCCTCCCAGCCATGTGTAGATGCAAATGGAATGTGCATTATATTCAGGATACAAAATGACTAAATAGTCAAAGTGCATAGTGCATGAAGTCAAGTGTGTGGTGGCCTGTTGTTGACCCCTTGCTCACTGTTCTCAGAGAGGCACAGATCCAACTCAATGATGAGGCCGAAAAAGGTTGAAACACTTGTCTGGAGTTGCTGTTGGTACTCTTGTTCAAAGGAGGTTTTCCTATCATTTTGGTGCTGGACTGCCCACGTGGGCAGGACAAAGACTGATATGCAGATGGATATTCCTCCTTTGTGAAAGTGAGCAAAAAGCGATAGCTGCATAATCTGAAAGTGGGAAAAAAACACAGAACAGGTTAGCATGCCATGTTCTTTGTAGAGAGGGGCCTGCTAACTTTTTTGTATTTTTGCAAGGAACTTGGGGTTGGTCACCCTAAGTTACCTGGGGGAACCCAGACGTGCACCCCTTGCTCACTGTGCTCAGAGAGGCACCTCTCCACCTCACTGATGAGGCCCAGCAAGGCTGAAACACATATCTGGGGTTTCTGTTGGTACTCTTGTTCAAAGGGGTTTGCCTGGCATTTCGTTGATGGACTGCCCGTGAGGGCGGGACAAAGACTGATATGCAATGGACATTCTTCCTTTGTGAAAAGTACAGTGAGCAAAAAGTGATGACTGCGGACTCTCAAAGTGGAAAAAAAAACACAGAGCAGGTTATCATGCCATGTTCTTTCTAGAGAGGAGTGCCTGCTACCTTTTTTTGTATTTTTCAAGGAACTTGGGGTTGGTCACCCTAAGTTACCTGGAGGACACCAGACGTGGACCCCTTGCTCACTATGCTCGAAGAGGCACATCTCCACCTTACTGATGAGGCCCAACAAGGCTGTAACAGGTCTCTGGAGTTGATGTTGGTGCTATTGTACGAAGGATGTTTGCCTGGCATTTTGGTGCTGGACTGCCCTTGTGACCACAAAAGTGATGGGTGGAAGGTTTTGAATGAATCTGAACCACTGGCAATTGCTCTGGGCAACCTTCCACACCACTGATTTTTAGCCCGTCTGCGCCATTGCAAAAGGGGTCCAGCCATGTGCAAATCAGTCAGCTGCGCCACCAATGGTAGCATCCCAGCCCGAACTGCTAGGCAAGTCCCCTCTGCACAGAAAATCAAGCAACCCCAGACATGTTTCGGCCTTGTTGGACCTCCTCAGTGAGGTGCAGCCTGGTTCCCTATGGCGCAGCGAGCAAGGGACCCACGTCTGGGCATACCCTCTCTCACATGGAGAGACAAACTGTGACCACAAAAGTGATGGGTGGAAGCTTTTGAATGAATCTGAACCACTGGCAATTGCTCTGGGCAACCTTCCACACCACTGTTTTTTAGCCCGTCTGCGCCATTGCAAAAGGGGTCCAGCCATGTGCAAATCAGTCAGCTGCGCCACCAATGGTAGCAGCCCAGCCCGAACTGCTAGGCAAGTCCCCTCTGCACAGAAAATCAAGCAACCCCAGACATGTTTCGGCCTTGTTGAACCTCCTCAGTGAGGTGCAGCCTGGTTCCCTATGGCGCAGCGAGCAAGGGACCCACGTCTGGGCACCCCCTCTCTCACATGGAGAGACAAACTGTGACCACAAAAGTGATGGGTGGAAGGCTTTGAATGAATCTGAACCACTGGCAATTGCTTTGGGCTGCCTTCCACACCACTGTTCTTTAGCCCGTCTGTGCCATTGCAAAAGGGGTCCAGCCATGTGCACATCAGTCAGCTGCCGCCACCAATGGTAGCAGCCCAGCCCGAACTGCTAGGCCAGGTCCCCTCTTCACAGAAAATCAAGCAACCCCAGACATGTTTCGGCCTTGTTGGACCTCCTCAGTGAGGTTCAGCCTGGTTCCCTATGGCGCAGCGAGCAAGGGACCCACATCTGGGCATACCCTCTCTCACATGGAGAGACAAACTGCGACCACAAAAGTGTTGGGTGGAAGGTTTTGAATGAATCTGAACCACTGGCAATTGCTCTGGGCTGCCTTCCACACCACTGTTTTTTAGCCCTTTTACGCCATTGCAAAAGGGGTCCAGCCATGTGCAAATCAGTCAGCTGCCGCCAGCAATGATAGCAGCCAAGCCCGAACTGCTAGGCCAGGTCCCCTCTGCACAGAAAACCAAGCAACCCCAGACATGATTCTGCCTTTTGGACCTCCTCAGGGAACCAAGCTGCACCCCAACAAGGCCGAAACATGTCTGGGGTTGCTTTTGTTTCCGTGCAGAGGGGACCTGGCCAAGCAGTTCGGGCTGGGCTGCTACCATTGGTGGCGGCAGCAGACTGATTTGCATATGGCTGGACCCCTTTTGCAATGGCACAGATGGGCTAAATAACTGTGGTGTGGAAGGTTGCCCACAGCGTTGCCAGTGGTACAGATTCATTCAAAACCTTCCACCCATCACTTTTGTGGTCACAGTTTGTCTCACTATTTGAGAGAGTGTATGCCCAGACGTGAGTGCCTTGCTCGCTGCGCCATAGGGAACCAAGCTGCACCTCACTGAGGAGGCCCAACAAGGCCGAAACATGGGTCTGGGGTTGTTGTTGGTACACTTGTTCAAAGGAGGTTTGCCTGGCATTTTGGTGCCGGACTGCCTTTGTGGGCAGGACAAACACTGATATGCAAATGGGTATTCCTCCTTTGTGAAAAGTACATTGAGCAAAAAGCGATGGCTGCAGACTCTCAAAGTGGGAAAAAACAGAGAACAGGTTCTCATGCCATGTTCTTTCTAGAGTGGGGTGATTGCTACCTTTTTTTTGTAAAAATGCCCAAAAAATGTGTGACATCTGGGTCCGGTTCTTGGACTAGCTTCCTGATTCGGAGTCTGTGGACACCCCCTGGACCAATCAGAGCACAGCATGACATTCATGGACATCATACACACATGCTGATTGGTCAATTAAAAACGTGAGGTGCGTCAACACCTTTGAAACGGAAGTCATGTTGGATTTGCCAACAGTGCATGCAGAATGCAGACACTGCAGTAAAATATTAAAAAACACAACATTGCACTTGTCAAACACATGGAATAATCTCTGGGGATGATGAGGATAGGATGGGATATGACCATAAAAAAATCAAATTGGGTGTTTTTTCTTCTATGTTGTCCACAAACATATCAGATATTCGGGGATGTACCTATGAGAATCGCGAACATCTCAGATGTTCTGGGACATCCATGCATTGTTCTGCATTAGTGAAATGAGTTGCGGAAAAGTAGTTTGTGGATGGTTTATTACTTTGGCACCAATCAATGAAACTGGATACAATTTTGCAATAAGATTTTAGATCTGGTCCTGAATGGTTCTGCAAAGATTGGTGCTGTTTTGCCATGAGGGGGAAAAATTAGAGAGGATCCCAAAATATTTAAATGCTTATAAATGTGCTGACGTTTGACGGATCTGCACAAAAGTTAGCAAAAGTCTGAATGGATTTTGTGAAGTGAGTGCTAAATTATATGACTGTTTTTTGTATGCACATTTTGACACTTTTCAAAAATATCAATGGCATATGTGATGTCATCTTTAATGTCCTGGTTGTGAGTCTTAGCAGTCCACAGTGGTGTAGCGAGTTATGTTTGATTAGCTTACCATAACTGGCAAATGTCTATTTTTTTGTGCTTTTACTTGTAACCATAACGTGCCTTTAAAAACCGTTTTTCACTGAATATATATATATATATATATATCATAGGATGGTGTTTGTCACCCTATAGTTAATCTGAGTCGTACTCCCATAGGAACCCCTACAAATTCTATTTTTAATAACTTATGAATAGAGTAACAGATTTGTCCAAAATTTCAAAGGTGATTAAGGACTAGCGAGCCCCCCAGACTGCAAAGTTATGGAAAGATTTGTTAAAGGATAGAAAAGTTATAAGACAACAGAACATATTTTTTTTCCAGAAGTGAGGCCTACTTCCCATTTTCCCATAGACAAACAAGGTACAATGTTGCCAAAGTGCACAGCCCAAACCGCCGGACAGAATTGGAACCGGTCCAAAACAACTTGAGCACTAAGCGTTGACTCGCGATCCATGTGCTTTATTTTCCTTGCAGTACTTGCAGTACTTTGACAGAGAAGGTGTGTCTCCTTCACAAAAATAGATAACTATATCTTAGTTATTTACCCAAAACCAGGTGTTTTTAGAAATTAAACAGCCTCCAACTTGTTTGTCTCACTATTGCTAGAGATAGCCACAGTTACAGCTGAGGACAAGTTTAAAAGCCATTTGCTGGTTAAAATGTTTGCAAATTACTTTATTCTAGAGGTGGAAAGGTCGCTGGAGGACACCACATGAAGTTTGGAAGTTATAGGAGGTCCATGGACTGAGTTTGCAACACAAAGCTTTCTGTAGCAGTGGCTATATCCTTGAATAGCCAACATCTCAAAGCAAACTGCGTCACAGAAACAGTGTGTGCTATAGGGGGAAGTGAGAGGGCAGGGGGGGTACAGAGGCCATCTGGGAAGTGGGGGGAGCTGACACAATTGAGGGGGCCATTTGGTTAGGGCTTGTGGGGTCAGGAAAGCATTTTCTTGCTGGCCTTTTTTTCAGCAATCGTGGCTATATTCAAAGCTATGAAGGACTACATATAACCGCGGGTAGGTGCTGTTCCGTGCACGCGGCTCTACATTTTGGGGTGTCTGTGTTTTATTTCTTTTTAAAATATATTTGTATAGGTATTGTGACGTTGGGGATGAAAAATCACCGACCATGGCCAGGGGCTATGGTCAGTGACAAGGTAGATATTTGGGAGTCTTATCTGTTTTGGCTGTGTATTTGCAGACTGTCATACATGGGAGACTGTGGAGAAAAAAAGAAGAACATCGTTTAAAAAATCAACACAACAGAGAACCACCTTGCTTTAGTTTTAGAAGCCCCATACACTGTGTTTTAGCCTGTATATTCTCACCCATGCTATTATATCTTGTGTAATTGGACCTATGAAATGTATTCCCACCTAGTTTACTGTCATGTATTATACTTTCTTTATCTTCATCTACCTTACATAATTATATGAGCACTATTTTACTGTATTGATTTTTTAACTTCTATTGTATTATAAAACCCAAAGTGAGCCCCCCTTTTACTAATACTGCAGTAATATAATAAAGTCAATTAACTCTAACCACGGTTATATTAAAAGAAATCAGGGTCATATTTTATTGTATTTGGGTATTTATATGTGATAAGTAGTCCTTAAAAGGACTGTTTTGGGGTAGACTGAGTGTAGTACTTTAGCACATTTGGAGTAGTGTTTTGATGTTATGAAGGATCACCATGTTTCCTTAATCGGTTAGGTGTACTTCATCATCTCTATTGCAATTGGCCATGTACAGCTTGATGTTGTTGTTTGAAATTCATAATTGGTTGTGGTTTCTCAGGAATGCTGAAACTACTTCATTAACATTTCACCATCATTTTTCAATGTAACCATTACATTTGTTGAGCCATCTCCATGTTTGCCTCAGAGTCAGATTGGAAAAGATAAAGGCAGTTTGATGAAAAAGTTCAATTTGTCTTTCCAAGTCTTGTTTTACCATTAAAGTAAGAGACACAATGTGTACATTCCCCAAATCATTGCCTTCACAATGTGTTAGTTTGATGTCTGGGTGCCCTGTACTTTCCAGACTGAACAATTTTGGAAAAATGTGGAACTAAAGTATTCCCTGCAATCTAAACCATTTAATTCTAAAATCACTAAAACCAAGGTCCATGTTAACATTTAGTTTCTCACAAAAAGCCAGTGACCACAACAGCCAACTGTCTCTGATCAGTCACAGTTTTCAAACCAGCCATAATACCTGCAGTCTTCCTCTGTTTCCAGGAAAATGATTCCTAGTTTGAATTTCTAGTACTTTCTATGAATAGTTATGTATGATATGTGTATTTTGGTGTTTGTGATTGGTTGATTTTACTGTTGTAATTCTATGTTTGTCTGTGATGGGTTACACTCAAAATGTGTCAGCCATTGTATTTTGGTTAGTAAATATAGTCGTCTTTTTGCGATTTTGATTTTGGAAAGTATATAAACTATCATTTTATGCAATTTTGTCCTTCTGATTGTAGAACTCTCTATGCACTCCACGCTAATTGTTTGTGTGTTTGTGTCCAATCCATCCATTAACTGTTTTTGAACTTTATCCACCCTACCTAATACCAATCTTCTAAATTCGAAACTAAACTACTCTGCATACTTTATCATCATCCACTTTAAACAACTCCATGAACAATCATTTATTCTATTAACACCTTTTAGGTATCATCGTATCTCTACTGTATATTTGTCATTTATATTCCATTCACAGTTTAAAAAAAAAGAATTCTGATGCTGCAGCTAGACAAAAAGGGGAGTGATTGGCGTATTGAGCATGGCGCCCAGCATCAACAATGACTGGGGTATTTACACATGTCTACCCAGCTCCCGCTCAGTGTTCAGCGTTGCTACTCGTGGGTAAAAGTGGCTATCTGACATTTTGGGTGGAGTAGCATCATAGATGCACTGAGTGTTTTGGGGGATTGGGTGAGACTAGGCGAGTGGAGGAAGACAATGGGGAGTAGAGGGAGGGAGCTGATAGGCATCTTAGGGACACTTATTTGGAGTTTGGGGGAGTGTAAATACATGTTTTTATTTGTGTTTTTTTAGTTCAGTCGCGGATAACAGTAAAATGTCCATAAAGGGCTTTTTTATAGCCACATCTATAAAAAAGCAGGTGTGTAGGCGCATCAACACTTTTGGTCATTTTATGAGTTGTACATGTAGGCATGCCTATATTTATAGCCGTGTCTATAAACCATACATTTTCTGTGCAGTAATCCTATTGTTATGTGGATGATGCAGCACAGAATTGTATTTGTGTGGTATGTTATCTGCATAGGTGTTCTCTTATTTCATTTGAAGTTTTGAAGGCCGACTTTTGATTTTGGGCTTGCAAAAACATTTACGTGTGCTCAGGGATACAAAGCAAGATCTGCAGCCGCGTCAAATAGCCACAGCTATGAAAGATGCTGGATGGGGAAAAATTGCTTTTTGTGAGTTTCATTGTTTGTTATTGGCTGTTGTTACATTCCTATTTGTGTAGCTCTCTGTGATCAGTTGTGGTGAAAATGTGTCATCCATTTCAATAGTTCTATTAGTATATAGTCCTCTTGTTTTGGTATTTGTTTTGGAAAGTATGAAAGGCACCATTTTCTGAAGTTTTATCCTTTTGATTCCAGAACTCTCACTGGGGACATGTCACAAGTGTGGCTGATGTGAAAGTAAGTGTTAATACACATTTACATATTTGAAGGTTAATTTGCATTGTTGTGTATGTTAGTTATATTAACCACTGCTATCAGTTGGTGTTCATTATCTTTTTTTCATCTGCTCTGATTGTGTGGCACATATTTTTTATGTATTGTGTAAGTTTCACTAATATGGACCTACAAAATTAGATTTGTCAATCAATGGAATTCATATGCACTCAGTTAGGTTTTTGTATTTATGTTAGTGAGGTTGAGGGATTACTTGATTTTATTTGTTGTAATTTAATGCACTTTCAGCTATGCAGTACTCTTAGCGGTTTTGAGTTTTCTCTTAGGTAGTACAATTGAAGTTGTTTTGCAAGTTCATTTTAGTCATTTTTTTTGTTTTGGTATTTTGTTGTAGCTGCATCGCTCTCATCATACCAGTGAACCTGCTATGTACCTCTATCCCCATGTCATCCTGTCATTTTATATACGTATGCCGCTATGTATGCCCCCTGTCCTGCTCTCATGCCTGGCCGCATGCGCTTCACTGATAAACCACCATATCACACCACTACGCCTACTCTCTTCTATACACCATCATTTAACTGGAAAACAGCTATGCTATGACACATTTGCCCTAGCTTTTCTCATACTAACATGATCCCATGAACACCTCATCATCCTAATAAAACACAGCTAGCTGAGTACATTCCGGCTAGCTCAGGTGTCTCCTCAGGCCTAACACAGCCAGAACTCTGTCTGAGTGTCCACCCTCCAGACTGAACACATCCAACTGATTTCCTCAGCACCCCACCTACCGCTATGAATCAGCTAACATGCAACAACCACACCAGCTGCACACATATCGCCCACGCACCATACCACATTCTATCTCTCTCCTGACTTGAACTGCGGTTCCTGAGGGCGTTCAACCTACCAGTGCTTTCAGGTCATCCCAATGATACATAAGGCACTGTATAAATGCCAAGTAACATAACATAACATAACATAACATAACATAACATAACATAACGTAATATAACATAACATATGTGGAACAGTTAACTCCCGTGAAAGGACAATCCATATTAAAGACATAGTGGTACAGCTCGAAAAGGGAGCCGCACATCTGTAGATAATTTATGAAAAGTCTCCTTTATGAACCTTTTTAGCATTTCTGAGGATTCTTCAACTAGAGTGATGCAGGGCTGTAAGGGTTTCCAGACTCTGGCTGTTGGTGGCAGCACCTTTAAGATGTGGAGGATGATTTTGCACAACAAACTCTCACAGCTCCAGTGAAGAGGGAAGACTACATGTAAGTCGAAAAAGGCTTCAGCCGAGTATGGGGCAAACCATCTAGAAACATATGAAGGATCATGTCTTAGTGTCTTTTTCCACAAGGTGCATTGGACTGTCTGCATTTTCTTTTTTGCCACAAAATATGAAAAAATATTTTTTTTAAGTAGTGGTGTGTCTACCTCTTTGATTGCTTTCTATCCCATGTTGTCAGAGTTTACTTATCCCACCCACCTTGTTCTCTCTTGTTCTCCAAATTTACTTAACCTTCCCCATCCTCTGCCCTGCAACCATCCTGTATAACGTCCTATGTTTAGTCTTACCCCATTTATATATCCCTTTTTGTTTATTGTAGTGCCAATTTTTATATTTTTGTATATTATTGTATGTTTTTTTTAATCCAAGTTGGATTTTTTGACCCAGTGATTAGCATGTGCAAATAGAACAACAGTGGTGTATGCTCAAACATTGTATCTTATATAGTGCATGTGATGCACTGCATACAAGATATGAGGGTGTGTATTAAATTGTGTTTCTTGAAGTGTATGTCTTGAAGTGTATGTCTTGAAGTGTATGTGTTCTTTAACTAATTATGTTTCCTTTTTTTACAGATAACATTATATTTTTCTTTAAACATAGATCAATAACCATAGCTACGGTATAGCCAATGGGTTGTTGAATATCGGAGGCTTGGTTAACCGCAGCAACAACTGGAGAGGGTCGTAGACACAGGTTTGTTGGACCATACCCGTGGCTATAGGCCTCAATGTGCAAAAAAAGTATGCTGTTTGTACCAAAAAGAGTCCATTCTAAAAATGATCTAATATATATATATATATATTCAGTGAAAAAACTTTGTTAAAGGGACGTTATGGTTAAGTTGTGCTACTAAAAACCTATGAAATTCAGTGAAAAAACGTTGTTAAAGGGACGTTATGGTTCCGAAACCGAAAAACCCTTGAAATGCGGCAGTTATGGTAAGCTTAGCAACCATAACTCACCACTGTGCACTGCTAAGACTAACACCCAGGACATCAAAGATGACATCACAAATGTCGTTGATGACATCACTGATGACATCACATGTCTGGCTCCCCCTTTTTTCCTTTACTGACATATCTAGGCCACATGGTTTTCTTCAGTAACAGTCAGTAATTAAAATTGGAATAATTCCATTAGGGTCCAGTCATATCATATGAAACATATACATAGGGGAAGACACAAGCTTGAAAGACAGCAATCCTTTCTGTGCATTAAAATAATCAGTAGAGTTGTCAGCACTTTCTGATTTTCTAGTTTTTATTACTGTACTTTCCCTGTATATGTTCCTATTTTTATATCTTGTATTCACACTACTTTCCTGAGAGTCCAGGCACATCATGTGATATATATATATATATATATATATACATAGGGTAAGTAGCACGTTTGAAACAGAGCAATCATTTCTCTGCATAAAGGTAATCTGTTATGAACACTTATTGCTACTACTGCTGTTTTTTTTCTTTCTTCAATTTCCTTGTATATACTCATATTTGTATGTGGTGTTGTCTCTGTGTTTTGTCTATAATAATGCAATTATGTAGTAAGTGGGTTTTATTATCTACTTATCACATGTTTCAATGTATGCAAAATTCTAATAAGAAAACAGTGATCATTTCACTATTCAACATGGCAAGTTTATGAATATTGCACCTCCATCATGTATGCTGCACACAATGCCTATGTTTCTACATGAGCATCTTAGTATACTGGATGGACGAATTAGCACTTGATATTTATTCCAATAATCCATGACACTGTTTTTAATTAACATTGCAATAAGAAACCCTTGTACAGACTTTTCATGAAAGATAAATGCACATGTGATGTCATCAGTGATGTCATCAATGACATTTGTGATGTCATCTTTGATGTCCTGGGTGTTAGTCTTAGCAGTGCACGGTGGTGGCGCGAGTTATGGTTGCTTAGCTTACCATAACTGGCGAATTTCAAGGGTTTTTCAGTTTTACTTGGAACCATAACGTCCCTTTAACAAAGTTTTTTCACTGAATTTCATAGGTTTTTAGTAGCACAACTTAACCATAAAGTCCCTTTAACAAAGTTTTTTCACTGAATTTCATAGGTTTTTAGTAGCACAACTTAACCATAACGTCCCTTTAAGAAATTTTTTTTCACTGAATTTCATAGGTTTTTAGTAGCACAACTTAACCATAACGTCCCTTTAAGAAAGTTTTTTTCACTGAATTTCATAGGTTTTTAGTAGCACAACTTAACCATAATGTCCCTTTAACAAAGTTTTTAACTGAATTTCATAGGTTTTTAGTAGCAAAGCTTAACAGTAGTAATTTTTACTTTATGTACATGTAATATGGAACATACTGAACCACTTCTACTGAATGTAATGTCCACAAACATTTTTGATGTCCGCGGACATATTCGGACAACAGTACCACTACCTAAAATGTCTGGGGGGGGCATGTTTCATTGTTATATTACAACATGATAACATTTCAAAAATTCACAAAGTAGTACACATACATATTATATGTAGTAATACATAAGAAATGTAACCCATATATGTACCACACTAACCATTCATTTAAATACAATATATTCTAAAATGGAATATACCAAGAGAAGATAAATAGGCTTCCAACATAATTACCTGACAGACACTCCACAACTAAGACCAAGACCAGACCTACAGACTACTCAGAACATATCTTACCTGAAATAGTAAGTGTACATCATTTTACTCATATCTTTATAGACTTTCTGTATTAGATAAAAAAAATATATATATTGTTTTTTTCTCACAGAAATGTCTAGTACTCTGGAATGGCTAGAGGAGCACTTCCCACATGACGAAATGTCAGAAAATAGTGAAGCTAATGGTACACACTTTACAATATAAACCATTTAAGTGTTATTATTTTATATATATTTAACATATATATTTCTTTTTGTACAGAGCACACCAAAATAGAAAATATGTCTGAAGAAACTGTTATGGAAAACACGCTTGACAGCTTAAAAGAAAAAACGGATTTATTATTGAGCAATTTTAATAATTTGAAAACTTTTATTGAGGATCATTTTAAAACAAAAACCTCATACCATTGTCCCACATGTACTTGCCCCCCCTCACCACATCCCAGTCAATTATCCCTAAACCCTCTCCATGATCCAAAACGTTTTGATGTGACTTCCATGCCTTCTTCAACTGATATCAATCATGTTGAAACCCCTAATTCTCCTGTTTTTGTTTCTGTTTCTGCCTCACCTTCTCTGTCATAAATTATTAATATATGTGAAATAAAGTTACATTTTTATATTGTGTTGTAATTACTTCCCATTTTTTATTTTTTTAAAAGCAATGTAGATGTCCGCGGACAGCGCGGGTGTTCTGAAATATTCGAAAATAAATGAAAATGGAGGTGTCCTGAAGAACACTATACCTGTCCATATTGTTCACTAGCAAGTTGAAACTGTTCTAAGAAGCCAATTGGTGTCCTGAAATGTTCGTAATTAAACAAAAATGGAGGTGTCCTAATAAAGAACACTATACCTGTCTGTACTGTTCGCTACCAAGTTGAAACTGTTCTAAGAACACAAGCGGTGTCCTGAAATGTTCGTAAATAAACGAAAATGGAGGTGTCCTGAAGAACACTATACCTGTCCGTATGGTTCGCTAGAAAGTTGAAACTGTTCTAAGAACCCAATTGGTGTCCTGAAATGTTCATAATTAAATGAAAATGGAGGTGTCCTAATAAGGAACATTATACCTGTCCGTACTGTTCGCTACCAAGTTGAAACTGTTCTAAGAACACAAGCAGTGTCCTGAAATGTTCGTAAATAAACGAAAATGGAGGTGTCCTAAAGAACACTATACCTGTCCATACTGTTCGCTAGCAAGTTGAAACTGTTCAAAGAACGCAAGCGGTGTCCTGAAATGTTCGTAATTAAACGAAAATGGAGGTGTCCTAAAGAACACTATACCTGTCTGTATTGTTCGCTAGCAAGTTGAAACTGTTCTAAGAACACAAGCGGTGTCCTGAAATGTTCGTAATTAAATGAAAATGGAGGTGTCCTAAAGAACACTATTCCTGTCCATAATGTTCTCTAGCAAGTTAAATGTTCTAAGAACACAATTGATATCCTGAAAAGTTCGTAATCAAACGAAAATGGAAGTGTCCTAAAGAACACTATATCTGTCCGTAGTGTTCGCTAGCAAGTTTAAACTGTTCTAGAACATACGCGATGTCCAGAAATGTTCGTTTGATGTGTGACGCACTTTTAATTAATTCAGGATCCGAACACTGTCCGTAGAACATCAACGCGCATGCGCAAACCGATGTCCGTGCATTTGGTGTCCTGCGGACAGGAGATTCCTTCGCGGACCTGTGCCCATGCTGATTGCGTGTTCTGAATGCGGACATTGGTCGTGTCCCCGAACAATTTTAAAGTACATTTTCGAGTAATCCACAATATTTTTCCATAAAAACTCATCATGGCACAAGTCCCACATAGTAATCCTGAGTTTCTACATATCTTTTGAAACTTTTTGAACCCTTTTTTGTGTTTGATCTGTCAGCGAACCGCGTACAAGCACCCCTATAAAAGACCACGCCCTAGAGCTTATTCTCATTGTGTTTCTGACTATTCTTCAGAGCACAGCTATTTCTCCAGCAACTTGCTGATTCCACCATCGAGATGGCATCCCTGGCTGCAGAACTGCCACCTGGTGCTGCACCTGCTTCAGCACCACCCCCACACCCTCTACCACCACCACCTTCCCAAGGGCCTGAAGAGGGGAACAGGAGTGAGGATGCAGAGGAGGAAGAAGAGGATGATGAGAATGAGGTAGAGGAAATCCCTACTACCCACACTAGACGTGAGTCTTGGGTGTGGCGGTTATTTTCCATTTATGGGAATGGTCCTAAGGCTTGTGCGAACCGTGTTATCTGCAATGAGTGCAAAATGATACTCAGTCGCGGGAAGCACGGTTCATACAGCTTTGGGACCATGACCATGAAGCGACACCTGAGGTCATTTCACTCTGGGGCTATTCACAAGGTTGTACCTTTGCGAAGAACATAGTAGGTTGATTACCTCTACTTCATCCTCTGTTTCTGATCCTGTCACCACAAGGACCACCTCTGTGGGACAGGGTCTTCCTCAAGCTGCCTCACAGGCCATACAGAATTCTGATGACCCTTACCTTTCGAGGGTCACAGTTGTATGTATGTATTGTGACACAGTACTCTGCAGGGGGGAGCGACTTCAGAGTGCTTTTGAGACTATCGTCTCAGAGCAAGAGAAGACCTGCTCACTACCCAAATAAAACCCACTCTTCATCTTCCTCTCTCAGCTTGCCCTTTCTTATCCCTGTGGTTGGTGTCCCCCCTTTACCCTCCTTTCCCCTCCTCTCCTAGTGTGTCGTGTCTAAAAAACCAAAAAATAATATAAAATTACAAAAATCAAAAAAAATAAGGCTCTTTTCAGAGCCACCTTTCACAGTTAAAAAATAGAAGTGAAAATAAATAAAGCAGGGCCCTTTGTATTTTTAAAAGTCTGCAGACAGTTTGCGAACATTAATAAAATTGGGGTGCTACCCTATTGTTACCATTGCATTTTTCTCTGGGAGGAAGTGGTGGCTCTGAAAAGAGCCTTTGGGAGGTGTTTGTATGTCAAAAATTATAAATACTTAACACCTACTTCAAAATGGATACTGTATTTCTAAAAAAGGTTGCAGTGCATTCTGTACATTTCTCAGAAAAATCTGATTGCCAGCATAAGTAAGATGGACTCCATCTCTGCGAAAAATGTATGTACTACAAAACATAATATTTTCATTGTGAAAAGAGGACATGCCAAAATCTCTTAGACATGCACAAACAGCCTTATTAACATTGTGCCTTGTTTTTTCCATTTGTGGACCAAATGAAGAAGAACGAAGCCACATTTGTCTCTGCGCAATCCGTGAAAATATTACTTGAGAATTAAGAAACATGTCCATGACTTTCCCAAGTCCTTCTTTCATAGCAAATTGCAAAGAAATTCCAGACACATGTCCTAAACTGTTCCCTCCACAATGAATTACAATTATATCTGGATTTTGCTTTGTCCAAGATCTACAGCTACTCCACAGCTTTGTGCATGCACCTTCAACCAATGTATGACGAATCTCCCAAAATCCAAACAATCTGTTTTCTGAAACACACAGCCATAGCTATCTGTTGTTCTCTCAGCAAAAAGAGTATCTGAGAAACTCTCTCCTGGCACAACACACCCACTAAACGTTCCTGACCAATCCCTTTCACTGCTCATTCTCATTTGCATGACTTCTGAACCCAAAAATCCCCGGGTGTAACTCCCGATGTCCGCGAACTACCGCCATGTCCGCGAACATATCGTAACATGAACAGCCCTTCTACCATTTCCACTTCACTCTCAGTGCCATTCCCTCATTGGATGTTGCTACAAAATCACATGACCATGCACCAATCACATTCAAGACCTCTACATCTAACTGCATCATCATAGATCATCACTGCAAATGTACTGTGAATCTCTCTGAGTACAAGTGTCATATCATTGGCAAGCACCATCTACAAGAAATTCTGTACAAGTCTCCAAGATTTCTACTTGCAGCTCCATGCATATCCATATGCATGAACACAAACTACAGGTATGCATATTTTCTGTACAGTACATGAACACGTTTTCAAACTGACTTTTAACTTGTGTAATCTGTAAAATGAATCTACTGTCTTTTTTCCAATTTCCTAAAATCAACTATCACTTAAAAACCTTTATACTATTTACTTTCTTAATACATACACTATCAAATCATGTTAAACTAACATTTTTGAAATTAAATGTATAGACTAGTTATATTGAAAGAAAATTGCATGCATGCACACTCTATGTTCCAATCTCAAAAAATAATACTTATAAAATTAAATGTATTTATTTATTTATTTATTTGATTACTTTAATTTAAGCATGACATTAAGGCACTATTACCTAAAACCGATTAGTTACAGAAATGGTGGTATTCAGTGGTACATTATGAATTTCACAAGACATACTAAAGATATGTTGTTTGTTACAGTTACTCATTGCAATACAATTTGTTCATCAAGAACATATCATATGTATTGAACTGGTGCGACGTATCTTATGTGATTAAGATAGTTTTAATGGTTTTAAGGAAGGCGCTGAGGATTTCAATTAAAAAAATCAATATCTAAATTAAAAACAATGCTATATACAAACAAAATTACTAATTTGTTTCTTTTACAATTGCCGTGAAGACCATTCTCCTGAAAAGAAGCAGCCGAATTTCAAGAACAAAGAAGAACTAAGAATTAAACTGCTCATTTTAGAAAAAAAGTAAGTAGAATATCACCATAATATTTGTATTATTACTCAAACATACTGTAAAGTTAATTCATGCTATTTCTGTGCCTAAAAATAGAGATTGTGCACCATTCTGTCCAAAAATCCCCATGTCTTGAACAGTGATTTACAGCCAGAATGGCGCACAAATTCCTACTTTTGGACACACAAATTACCCAACTCAACCGCTAGAATTTTCATATTATAGAACAAACAACTGTTTTTATTGTATACATTAGATTTACTATTTGTACTTCTCCACACCATTAGCTTATTTTTTTTCTGTCATCTGAACCTGAGTTTAGTAACATATTAATTGAAGAATTCACATCCCTACTCGTTGTAGTTCCCAATGCACAATCAGACACCATTACATACATCATCTTACTCAAACACTCATGCACACAGCACACATACATTGCAGAACACCCCAACCCATACCTTGTTTATTTTTTTCAACAGACCCTAAAGAATGCCTACCAAAAGTCAAGTCTGTAGAAAGCCACGCAGAAGTAGAGCAAATGAAAATAAAAGTGTCCAACATAAGCATCCATCTCTAGCAGAATTTGTAAAAAAAGATCAAACAAAACAGCTAATACAGTCATTTAGTGAAACACAAGAAGTTTCAAGTACAAAAACTTTGCCTTCTCTATCAAAATGTAAAACAAACCAAAAAACAATTAACAGAAAATCAGCTATCACTACAGATAAAACTACTTCTTTAAATTTTAATATAGTGCAAAGTAAGCATACCAAGAAAAGTATTATAGCCAAAATGTTCCGTCACAAAGTCCTTCAAAATCTTATAAAAACAGGAGATAAATCAGGTTCAATGCTTAAAACCTATCGTAGGAAATTAATTTAGAGGCGTTGATAGATAGTGCAATTCAAAAGAAAGTTCTTTATTTTAGTGTTAAACAAAATGAAACCACTAACAAAACTAATAACTAAATTACAAAAAAGACTTCTCAATAAACAAAATGTCAACAGAAAGAACTTCTTAAGTATCTGCGGAGGTGAATGGAGTCACACTACGAGCACAGAACCATACTTTAATGAAGAAGTGTACAAACAAAAACAAACAAATACAATTGCCATACATAGCAGTGTTCGAGGTTATGCAAAAGTTAATAATACCACAATGGAACAAGAAGTACTCCTTACAAAAATATGCCCTGAAAACTTAGAATTACCCCTCCATTCAACTGAATCAGAACATCTAGTGTACAAATGGCCATGCACGTCAATATGTAACATTCCTAAACAATTTTTCAAGTCTTTATGCCAATTTCTCAATCAATATGTAAAAAGCAAAGACAAAATCAAAATTAAACTACTGCAAAATATGGATACCTGTCCAGTGCGCAAATACATAGGACTACAGGGACATTCATTGGTCTGCATTACAGGACCTACTTGTAAAACCACCTTCCATGATATCAAAAGAATATCAACACATCATTCAACTTTAAGAAATCTAGTCTATAAACTGTACTATGCTAAATGTCCTGCTTTAGCACTAGCAAATTTAAATAACATTCTTCTACATGGTAGAGCAAAAGACCTACTTCAAGAAATTGACTATATCCAGAAAAAAATATTTTGGAAGTGAAAGCCATTTACAGAATGAAATAGCTTTAGACCAAATTAGCACCAATTCTACACATGTCAACCTTTTGCTAAACACATACAAAAAGAAATACTAAAATTTAAAAGTACATCAGCTGAAGTACCAAACCATGTGTGTGTATGTTGCCGCAAAATTTTTTATAATTTTATAAACGTAACACGAAAACTGTAGACCTATCATATAAAATAGAAGACAATGAAGATTCTAAATGGTTTGAATTAGCTCTCTACCTTGTAGCAGAAAACAAATATGAAATAAGTGACTCCTTAATACTTTGCAGTTACTGCACTACAAAACTTGACAACAACCAAACTCCTTCACGTGCTATCACAAATAATTTGGAATTATACCCACTACTAAAACCCCTACAACAACTTAATTTATATGAGAGCATCATAATTCAAACAGTACACCCATTTCAAGCAATAATACGCCTTCAACCAAAAACAGTAAAATTACCTCCCTCTGAATTGGTAAAAGGCATTAATGGAAAAGTAGTTTATTTACCATTAGATCTAAAAGAAAATGTGCATACTCTAGGAGTGCAACGTCCAATGCAGCAATCTTTAATTATCTTAGTAAATAGAGTACCTACAAAAGACAATAAAAATGGCAACAGCTGGTAGATTTACATAAAGTTAGACAAGCCTTACAATATCTTAAAGAGAATAATGAATATTACAAAGAAATTAATATTGAAGAAAACTTGAAGAAACCACTGAAATAATTCAAGAGTCACCAGAAACTGGTCAATTTGAGCTTCTAGATCCTGCTACAATATCAAATACTTTAGACCATTATACAATTCATCCTTTGCACTCTAATGACACCATAGAAGATGCACTGGAAACATACCAAATGCGTCAAACAAAAGGATCACTAATCAGCATATGGGAAAAAATTATAGAAGCATGTGCTTTTCCTCTACTCTTTCCTACTGGCAAAGGAGGAAGGTATGATGATAGACCTATTCAATATCAGCTTCAGAATACCGCTCATTACGGATGTATTCTGAAGATCCCAGATTTAGACAAAATGTGGAATACATATTCCACCTACTCTTTGAAAGTAAACTAGAAGCTTTATGTTACAGAGTTGCACACATATTAAAATCAGGATCCCACTTTCAAAATATGACAGCTACACAATTATTACAAAAAGTGCAACAAAAGGATGAGGTTTTACAATCAAATATTACAAATCTATTAGTAAATATGCGTGGTACTAAAGAGTACTGGTTTCGACGTCACAGAGATGTACGTTGTATGATCAGAAACCTTGGCCCACCCACTTGGTTTGTTACATTAAGTTGTGCAGAATATGCATGGGAAGATTTACATGATTTCCTACGCATATCAAATAAAAACAAAACAAACATAGATATACTAACACCAGGAGAACTTTGTTCTTTGGATCCTGTTAATGTTTCAAGATATTTTCACCATCGCTTCATTGCTATGCTACATTTTATTTGTAATAAAACTGTTCCTCCCCTTCGAAAAGTGCAACACTTCTTTTGGAGTAAAGAATTCCAAGCCAGAGGAGCACCACATATCCACATGCTTTTATGGATTAAAGATGCTTCTAAATTTGGTCAAGACAGTGATGCCACTGTTTTTCAGTTTATTGAAAAATATGTCACTTGTGAAATTCCATCAGAATCCATAAATAGTGATCTTCATGCACAAATGTTGCAATTTCAAAGACATAAATGTGGCAAATATTGTTGTCGCAAATACAAAAACAAAGGGAAATACTACACCAAATGCCGTTTGGTTTCCCTAGACCAGTTACAAATACAGGTCAAGTGAACAACCTCATGTCTTCAGTTAGACATAGTGTTAAAGGTAAGTCACCTCAAAATACATATTACATAAAAAGAAAAGAAGAAGAAAAATATATCAATGATTATAATGCATTTATTGCCCACTTATGGAATGCAAACATAGATGTGCAGTACATTGCAGACAATTCTACTGCAGTTGCACGATATGTCACAGCATACTTAACCAAAGCAGAAAAGACAGAGCTCGAAGACCTCTGGAATGACCTGTCATCAGATAAAACAGTCTCTCAGAAATTATACAGCTTGGGCATAAAAATGCTCTCCCATAGAGAATGTGGATCAAATGAAGCAGCTGATCGTTTATCTGGTACTGCATTGTATGGTAAATCTGAAAATATAGTGTGGCTAAGTCTTGGTCCAGCTAAATCTAGAAAAAGAGTTCTAAAAACATACGAAGATATAGAAGCAATAGCCAAACATGATCCCAACAGCCAAGACATTTTAAAAAACAATTTATTGGACACATACTACCCAAACAGAAGTAATACTTTGGAAACCATGTGTCTATAGCACCTAGCCCAAAACTACACATACAAAAATAATATAAAACCTGATGAAAAAAAGGTAAATACAGAGTTACAAACTGTGAAGGCAGCTTAGTTAAACACACTAAACCAAATTCAATTAATCATATCAAATTGTCATTGAAGACTCCTCAACATAAAAAAATATATTACATGTCCCTGCTACAACTCTTTAAACCATGGAGAAAAGAAGAAGAAATACTAGAAAACTATGACTCATATGAAGATGCATTCAAAACAAATGAAATCACTATAACTGATGTAAACTTTACACAATACAAAACAATGTTGCACAATGAACAGCAACACGAAGAAGAACTCCAGGCCCAACTAGATAAAGACACTCCTGACAGTAGTCAACCTTCTGTAACAGAAAGCCAAGAACCACTGGGAGAACCACTAATAATAAATGAGGCAGAATTAGCTATGATAGAAGTAGAAAACACCATGTGTCAGTATGAAGATAAAGAAGACTTAACTATACTACAATCAAAACTAAACAACGAACAACGTAGCATTTTTGAAGAAGTAACAAAACAAATTGCACATGGTGTACAACATGAAAAAAAAGAATGTTCCTGCCATAATTATAAACCTATACTACTGTACGTCAGTGGTGAAGCTGGTTCTGGCAAGACATTCCTAATCAAAATCATCAGTAAAATCATTCAACAATTGACAAACAACAATCTGTCAGCTGTTGTCACTGCCCCCACAGGTTTAGCTGCCTACAACATAGGTGGTGTCACTTTACACCGATTACTACTATTGCCAGTAGAACACCAGAACAAATTAGACTATTACAAACTTTCTGCAGAAGCTGCAATGGAACTAGTATTGAAACAAATGAAAATGCTACTAATAGATGAAGTGAGCATGGTCTCCAACCTAATGTTGGCTTTAATTCACCTCAGATTACAAGAAGTACTGAAAACAAACTATGAAGAACTCTTTGCAGGAAAACACATTATTGTTTTCAGAAATCTTCAATTGACACCAGTAAAAGGTGAGCCTATTTTTAAAACATTAGGACACAAACTCTGCCGTAAAACTGTTGGCAGCATTGGAAATGTCAACCTTTGGCAACATTTCCAATACAGAGAATTAACAGAAAACATGCGGCAATCTGCAGATCTCACTTATGCCAACATCTAAAAAAGTATCAGAGTTGGTATACTCTCTAAAGAAGCAGAAACAATATTGAAAACCCAGCAAATTAATGCACTTTATGGCGATAATGCATGTGCTACAGATGTTATGGAACAATTTGCCCACAAAAATGTCAATTGTATGGCCTAATGCCAACTCTTGCAAGCTGTTTCAAATTCAATGAAATAATGTTAAGTAAAGAATGCAAACTATAATGGAAATTAGCACCACAGACAAACTACATGTACATGGTATGACACTACCTATGTGTGACCAAGCCACAACCAGACTAAATAGTTTAGAAAAATCAATCTCAAACACAGCAGGCTTAGAAAAGATATTAAAATTATCCTTAAATTGCAGAGCAATGCTTAAACGTAACCTTGACGTGGACCAAGGACTAGTTAATGGAGCACTGGGTACAGTTGTTGGCTTTCAAACATACCCACGTGACAACAAAATTCAGTTTGTCAATATACTCTTTGACAAACTTTCAGAAGTTAAAAGGATAGGACGCTCAACACCTCGATTCCTTCTCTTCAAAGACATGTATGTACGCAGAGAACAATTTTCTCTAACTATTGCATACGCATTCACGATTCATAAATCACAAGGTCTTACCCTAGACAAAGCAATGATAGATATTGGTAACGCAGTCTTTAAAGAAGGCATGAGCTATATAGCACTATCACGCTTACGTACACTTGACGGTCTATTTCTAATCAACTTTGATGCAAGTAAAATAAACGCTGACATTCCTTGCATTTTAGAATACAATAGACTTTGCTCACTATACACTCCCCATCTAAACACATATTCTGTTCCACAAAAAGTAAAACATTATAAAAGAAAAATAAATCAAACAGAAAAGCAACAGGATGTCACTGCAAATCCTCCAAAGAGAGTAAAAGAAAGTCATACTTCATCAAGTGCCACAAGCAAAAAAGAATCAATTAGGGAAAGTAAACCAGGTACTTCTAGTCCATTTAAACTCTCAAATATAGTTGGTGTAAGTTGCTACGCAAATGTAGCAATGAATATTCTATTTCAATTACCACCAATTGTTGAGCACATTTACTTACACAGTACAGACCCATTGTGTTTGCAAATGTTAGTACTTCACAGAAATGCAGCAAACAATCCTGACAACACGTATAGTGTTTATGGAATAAGACAACAATTGGACTACTCTGCTGGAATGGTGAAATTCACTATAAACTCACAGGAAGATCCATAAGAATTTCTAATGTACTTACTATTAGTACTGGAAAACAAAAACATACCTATAAATGAAATCTTCCAGATTTCATACATGTGGAAACATACACGCACTCTCTGCAACAATGTGACACAAGAACAAATCCCCAATGAACGCTTTGTGTATATATCAATACCTAATTGTGAATTTGTTCCATTTCAGCAACTTGTACAAAATGCTAACCATGGTAGATTATGTTCGACCTGCAATTCAGATAATCGCTCCACGTTAGTAATACAAACACATAGTAAATACGTAATACTAATGCTTCTATCTTACAATGCAGATGGTACCAAAAACAACTGAAAGCTGACTGGATTCACACATTGTCAAATATCACTTGGTAAGAAAACCTTCACAACAATAGGTATAATCTACCACGCAGGAGCCACAACCAATTCAGGGCACTACACTGCATATATAAAAAAGAAATGTGGATGGTTTCAATGTAATGATAGTACCATTACTCTAAAGCAGAGATTACCAGCAAATCTTACAAACGCTTATTTAATGTTCTTAAAACCAAAATTTGATAACTAAACTGTACTTAAACCTCAAGTAAACTTGTAGTAAAAAATATAAACTGTTAGAATATTCCAAAAGCTATCTAACTTCCCAAAGATTCTACAACAATTAATCACATAAATGAATACCACTAAATTAGAGCAAAAAATAGACAATTAGAATACGCCAATTGGTATTTAACTGTCCCAAAATATAACAATATCCAAACAGATAAATCAATGCCAATAAAATATATAAGAAAATAGACAGTTAGAATACGCCAATTGGTATCTAACTGTCCCAAAATGTAACAATATCCAAACAGATAAATCAATACCACTAAAATATATCAAAAATAGACAGAATACACCTACTGGTATCTAACTGCTCCAAAATTTCATAATATCAAAACAAATAAATAATATGTTACTGCTCCAAAAAAAATGCAACAACCCAATGTATAAAGCATTAGGCAAAAACAACAAATGAACACTGAAAACAAACAAACAAATAAACTGTAGCATAACAGAAAAAGGTTTTTTTTTATCCAACATGGATTTTTTTTCTCCCACAGACCCAATGATTTTAGCAACGAACACAGAAACTGAGCAAATTGCACAGTACTCTGGTTTGTAATCTACTAAATATGAGGGTCCAAAAAACAAAATGTTGATTATACAATGTAAAAAGTCATTACAAAATACTAATACTAACATGCTATTTTATTTTATCACAGAAATTAACAAGAAATACATGTACTCCAATTACTAAACCAAACAGTAAGTATATTATACACTCTATGCCCTGGCCACAACCATCACAGCATATCACACCCGTAGTATCTTATAACTTTGTTACTTATAAATTTGACACAAAGTTATAAGCAACTATAAATGTGATATGCTGCGGTGGTTGTGGCCAGGGCATAGAGTGTTGGGTGCATGGCCAAATGGCCATGCACCCAACACTCTATGCCCTGGCCACAACCACCACAGCATATCACACCCATAGGGTAAAACATTTCAACTATGGCCTATGGAAACTTTTAATGTCCGCGGAACACTTTCAACTGGACAACGAACAATACGGACAGCGTCCTCAGGACACCCCCTACAAACATTTCAGGACAACGCGTGTGTTCTTAGAACACACCCCCATTTTGTTTATGTCCGAACATTTCAGGACAACGCAAGAGTTCTTAGAACACTTTCAACTTGACAACGAACAATACGGACAGCGTCCTCAGAACACCCCCATTTTGTATATTTGTGAACATTTCAGGACACCGCGAGTGTTCTTAGAGCGCCTTCAGGACACCCCCTATGAACATTTCAGGGCACTGCGAGAGTTCTTAGAACACTTCAGGACAACGCCTGTGTTCTTAGAACACACCCTCATTTTGTTTATGTACGAACATTTCAGGACAACGTGAGAGTTCTTAGAACACTTTCAACTTGACAACGAACAATACGGACAGCATCCTCAGAACACCCCCATTTTGTTTATTTGCGAACATTTCAGGACACCTCGAGTGTTCTTAGAACACTTTCAACTTGCCATCGAACAATACGGACAGCGTTTTCAGGACACCCCCTGCGAACATTTCAGGACACCGAGACAGTTCTTAGAACACTTTCAACTTGCCATCGAACAATACGGACAGCGTCTTCAGGACACCCGCTACGAACATTTCAGGACAACGCGAGAGTTCTTAGAACACTTTCAACTTGACAACGAACAATACCGATAGCGTCATCAGAAAACTCCCATTTTGTTTATTTGCGAACATTTGAGGACACCCCGAGTGTTCTTAGAACACATTCAACTTGCCACAGAGCAATACGGACAGCGTCCCCAGAACACCCCCATTTTGTTTATTTGCGAACATTTCAGGATACCCCGAGTGTTCTTAGAGCGTCTTCAGGACACCCCCTGCGAACATTTCAGGACACCGAGACAGTTCTTAGAACATTTTCAACTTGCCATCGAACAATACGGACAGTGTCTTCAGGACACCCGCTATGAACATTTCAGGACAACGCGAGAGTTCTTAGAACACTTTCAACTTGACAACGAACAATACCGACAGCGTCATCAGAACACCCCCATTTTGTTTATTTGCGAACATTTCAGGACACCCCGAGTGTTCTTAGAACACATTCAACTTGCCACAGAGCAATACGGACAGCGTCCCCAGAACACCCCCATTTTGTTTATTTGCGAACATTTCAGGACACCCCGAGTGTTCTTAGAGCGTCTTCAGGACACCACCTACGGACATTTCAGGACACCGCCAGTGTTCTTAGAACACTTCAGGACACCCCCTATGAACATTTCAGGACACTGCGAGAGTTCGTAGAACACTTCAGGACAACGCCTGTGTTCTTAGAACACACCCTCATTTTGTTTATGTACGAACATTTCAGGACAACGTGAGAGTTCTTAGAACACTTTCAACTTGACAACGAACAATACGGACAGCATCCTCAGAACACCCCCATTTTGTTTATTTGCGAACATTTCAGGACACCTCGAGTGTTCTTAGAACACTTTCAACTTGCCATCGAACAATACGGACAGCGTTTTCAGGACACCCCCTGCGAACATTTCAGGACACCGAGACAGTTCTTAGAACACTTTCAACTTGCCATCGATCAATACGGAGAGCGTCTTCAGGACACCCGCTACGAACATTTCAGGACAACGCGAGAGTTCTTAGAACACTTTCAACTTGACAACGAACAATACCGACAGCGTCATCAGAACACTCCCATTTTGTTTATTTGCGAACATTTGAGGACACCCTGAGTGTTCTTAGAACACATTCAACTTGCCACAGAGCAATACGGACAGCGTCCCCAGAACACCCCCATTTTGTTTATTTGCGAACATTTCAGAACACCCCAAGTGTTCTTAGAGCATCTTCAGGACACCCCCTGCGAACATTTCAGGACACCGAGACAGTTCTTAGAACACTTTCAACTTGCCATAGAACAATACGGACAGCGTCTTTAGGACACCCGCTATGAACATTTCAGGACAACGCGAGAGTTCTTAGAACACTTTCAACTTGATAACGAACAATACCGACAGCGTCATCAGAACACCCCCATTTTGTTTATTTGCGAACATTTCAGGACACCCCGAGTGTTCTTAGAACACATTCAACTTGCCACAGAGCAATACGGACAGCGTCCCCAGAACACCCCCATTTTGTTTATTTGCGAACATTTCAGGACACCCCGAGTGTTCTTAGAGCGTCTTCAGGACACCACCTACGGACATTTCAGGACACCGCGAGAGTTCTTAGAACACTTCAGGACAACGCGTATGTTCTTAGAACACACCCCCATTTTGTTTATGTATGAACATTTCAGGACAACGCGAGAGTTCCTAGGACACTTTCAACTTAACAACGAACAATACGGACAGCGTCCTCAGAACACCCCCATTTTGTTTATTTGCGAACATTTCAGGATACCCCGAGTGTTCTTAGAACACTTTCAACTTGCCATCGAACAATACGGACAGCGTCTTCAGGACACCCCCTGCGAACATTTCAGGACAACAAGAGAGTTCTTAGAACACTTTCAACAATACGGACAGCGTCATCAGAACACCCCCATTTTGTTTATTTGCGAACATTTCAGGACTTCCCGAGTGTTCTTAGAACACATTCAGCTTGCCACAGAACAATACGGACAGCGTCCCCAGAACACCCCCATTTTGTTTATTTGTGAACATTTCAGGACACCCCAAGTGTTCTTAGAACACATTCAACTTGCCACAGAACAATACGGACAGCGTCCCCAGAACACCCCAATTTTGTTTATTTGCGAACATTTCAGGACACCGCAAGTGTTCTTAGAACAGTTTCAGCTTACTTGCGAACAAAACGGACACATATTGAGTCTTCAGAACACCCCCATTCAGTTTATTTAGAACATTTCAGAACACCTGTGATGTCTGCAGATAAATCGAACACAAAAAGAACGTCTACCACATAAAAAAGCACAACATTTAACCTATCTCATACCCTTCCATCCTCCCCAAACACTCCTACACACCAACACACTCTACTATATCCACATTTAGAACAAACTTTCACTGCGCTGTCCGCGGACGTCCGCGGATCCAAGATGGCGGGCGCTACCGAAAATCTGACGCGCTTCGTGCTTAACACCGTCCAATCAGCGAACACGTCGCAGGTCCGCGGACATCACGCAAGCTGATTCGCCAATCAGGACACTCTCCGCGGAGCGAACAGGGAAGTGTGTCCGCGGACCAAACACAGATATCATAATTTTTTTTTACCTACTTTTTGGTAATTTAAAAAAAAACTACTGGACGGATTTTCACCAAATTTGCAAAAGCACGCTTTCGGGATCAAGCCGCTGCTCCTGGTCCAAATTTGGTGAAAATCCGTCCAGTGGTTTGGGCTGTAGGCGTGAGCAAATTTTTTTCCCCATTCAGTCTATGGGAAAAAAACAAGTTTTGGGACCCCCCATAACTTTGCCCCCCCCGGACGAATCCTCACCAAACTTTGCAAAAAATTCAGAGTGGACCATATACTTTTTTTGCAAAGTTTGGTGAGGATTCGTCCAGAGGGAGCGAAGTTATAAACCACCCAAAAAGAGCTCTTCCTATGGAAACAGCAACTTAACCATAACTACATGGCCACTACCGTGGCCATATAATATATATATATATATTACTCAGCTGCAAGGCACAGCAGTGGGAACGACTTTTGCTCCTCTATACGCTAATCTTACTATGGGCTGGTGGGAGAAGTTTAAAGTTTGGACATCTACTAATACCCACAACATAGACAAGGTTATACTTTGGTTACGTTACACTGATGACCTCTTTATAATATGGGATGGGTCTATTACCGAATGGTTGGAGTTTGACAAATTACTTAACATTAATGAATTTGATTTACAGTTCACTGAGTCCCATAGCAAGACTGCTATCGTCTACCTAGATATTCTTGTTACTGTGGTACAAGGTGAATTAGTGGCAGAACTCTATCGCAAACCAACCAGTTCAAACATACCCCTACATGCAAAAAGTAACCACCCCATAGCTCTAAAGTGGAGCATACCTTATGGCGAATTTATTCGCACAAGACGCAACTGTTCCTAACTTGAAACTTTTGATAAAGAGTGCGGCAGCATGGCTTTAAAGTTCTTACAAAGATGCTATCCCAAGAAAGTGCTGGAAAGAGCGTAAAGCAAGGCACGAGAAAAAGATTGTTCCATTTTGTTGATGTCCAAAGTCTCAACAGCGACTAGCTCAGAAATAGGAGACACCAGATTAATTCTAACGTATAGTAAGGATTCAAACAATATACGTCATATAATGCATAAACATTAGCATATATTGAAACAAGATGAACATTTACAAATCATTCTGGGTAATAACATCAACATCACCTTTAGACGCTCTACACCATTCCGGGATAACCTTGTATCCAGTTACATGAGTCCCAAGATTGTCTCAGCAGGCCAAAGTTGGCTCAGTGTCATACCAGACAGTTTTCAGAAATGCATGAAATATAAGGCATGCAAATTTGCCAAAAAGACCAAAAAGTACCTATATCCAATACTACACAAAAACATGACCATTAAATCTCATATCACTTGTGAAACTGAGTATGTTGTGTATGTGCTTACTTGTCCATGTGACAAATGGTACGTTGGTAGTACTATTGGCAAACTGAAACTTATGATACTCCAACACATAAGAGCCATCAAGAATATTGATCCCACGTATCCGATGGCTCTACATTTTCAGGAAAAACATGGAGGAAACCTACAAGGCTTTGCCTATTTTGGGATACATACAATTCTGAAGGCACAGAGAGGAGGCAACCGGGAGCTGCTCCTTAGCCAATTTGAGACAAAATATATTTTGGACTTAGAAACCAAGAAACCGAAGGGACATAACCTGGATGAGGAACTTTACACCTTCTTGGGCACTTCAACAAATAGCCTATTTTTATGCCATACTCTATGATGAACATACACTGTATTTAGATTCATGTGTTTCTCTTGGTACTCCCTTACTTCTACTCTCTATGACTTTCTGCTATAATTTTAACACAATTTGTAGTTCCATCAGTTAGTCTCACAGCAAGGGGATTATATCATGTTACCTATTGATATTGCATAAAGGTTTCTATGCTATATTTTGTTAACACTACCTTAGTTTCTCACATTAGCTTGTAGGATATAGAGTCTATCAATTCAATATTTTAATGACAGTAATTGAATGAATGTTAGATTCTCTCTACCTCTAGCTATCTAATTTTAAACTTTTTTTCTTTTTTCTTACATAGGGTACAGCAATTCTATTGCTCTGTTATTTAGGAACATTAGTTAAACCTGCGGATGCATTTTAATAAAGTGTACTTAATATGTCTTTTCTCCTATGCACATATGGCCAGTATATAATAATTTTTTGTGTTTTTACCACTAAGGTTTTACCTATCGTCATAGCCATGAATTTTAACTGCTCTACTATTCATATGATAGTGTGTTTGTTTTCGATTAAATATTTAGGAATTGCATGCACTAAGCACTTTATATAACTTTATAAAGGCTACTTCAACAGCTGCTATATTGCAATTTTGCACATAGGCACTTGCACTTTATGCATTTTTTATGTGGAATATCCAAAAAGCTACTTTTTACATGCACTTAGCATTTTATTAGCAATAGACTGACTCTGGCTTATTTGCACAGGCAGTCTAAAGGCATTTGCACTTTAAACAGGTAATGCCTAGATTATAAGTAATCATTTGGACAAATACCCCAATACACCACACGACATACGTTGTGATATTGCTCTTACAATTTTGTATTTGAATTTCTAGGAATAACTATTGTCACCTTGCCAATTAACCTGGCTTACGACAAACACTTACTTTAAAATTAACTGGCCATTTGTTTGCGCACCTACTACGCAGCTCATACACATGTTGATGCATAAACCAACACGGATATAGTTCAATATGTCCGTATTAATACACATGGTCAATGACCATCTCTATATTAAGAGAGGGCTCATCACGTGGGAATCCCAGCATGAAACTAACAAAAAATGAGCAGTACGCGCATACTGTGAACACAATAATGCTTATTGTGTATGTTACATATGTTGAGATAAGAGAAACATTGCTAGTCTATTTTGTGCCTTTAACAAATATGTTTACATGTACTTTAGTGTATTTTACACGACCCACTTGGGTTTATAACATGTTTAAACATGGTGGATTTTGTGCAAATGCATGTTTACTACTGTGCACGTTACTCTACCCATGCATACCATAGAGAGCACGCAGGTTTAAATGTTCTTCTTTTGTTTCTGTACCCTAAACGTGATCAAGCGGTCAGCTTTGCTGCAAAACGGGTCGTTTTTTGTCCACTTTTCTCTTGTCCATGGCATTAAATTGATTAAAGAATATTTCGGATGCTTGGAGCTTCGTTGGTCTTTTTGAAACTCTGGATCCAGTGTGGAATTTTCACGTGGGTCTGTTTTCTGGAGTGCACTCCAATAGCTTTATACTGAGGTACAAAGCAATTCTACATATATATATATATATATATATATATATATATATATATATATATATATATATATATATATATATATATATATATTTATTTTCCCAAAGACCGACTTGACATCAGGCGTTGAGGAGCACTCTCCTTCATGCAGTACTTGCAAAAACTTTGGCTCCATAACATACAGCCGTCTTTCCTCTCGGCCTTTCCCAAAAAAGTTGACGCGTTTCGCAGCATAACTTGCCGCTTGCTCGCTATATATATATATATCTGACTTACCCCCGAAAGTTTCATATTGTAACCGCGGCTAGGAAAAAAGTCAATGAACTCTAGCTGCAGCTATGAGCAATGATTTATTTTAGAAAACGTTTTTGAATGTTATTTAATCGTATTTGTGTAGTTATATGTGATAATAAGTCTTTAAAAGGACTATTTTGGGGTACACTACATGTTGTATTTTAGCAGATTTGGCATGCTCTCTTTATCATCATGTACCTTACATAACTCATTTTAATTATTATTGTATCACTACTGTCTCTTTGGTCATTCATATTCCATATTCAGTAAAAAAAAATTAAAAAAAACAATCATATAGCGCAGCTACATAAAAAAGGGTGTCTTTGTTATATTGAAGATCGCGCTTTGGAACAGCAAAAACTGGGCACGATTGCCCACAGCTATGCCACATCCATCCCTTTGTGCTGGGTTGTTATCTACGGGTATAAGTGGTGCTCTCTGAGACAGTGGATAATAAGTCGTCACCGACACCATGTGCATTGTGCCACGGTTATAAAAATGTATTAAAAATATATATAAATATAGGTGTGGATAGTTGTCTTGTAAAGTTTTTTAAGAAATATTTGGTGTAATTTTTGTAAATAGTTATTAGAACATGTTCCATACTATTGATTAATTAATACATACACGTGCAACTACTTTAAAAGGCAAATAAATATGCAAAGTTTGTTAAAAGCAGGTTTATTTGGGGGAAATGTGGGTGTGGGTTTTCTTTTTCTTTAACTTTGAAAACATGATACATTTTCCTCCTTAGCCCAATTATCTGAATTATTAGTGTCCATGATTTGTCCTACATTTTCAATGACCTTTTTCATAGATTGTACTTCTTTTTGAACATTAATTAATAGTTGTTGTATTTCTTTTAACATATTCATGATTAGTTCTATGAGTAGTTCTTATGGTGCTTCTTGTTTAATTTGTCTTGATACTTGAATCGCGTCTTCATCTGTTTAAAAATATTTGAAATATTTTTAAACTATTGAATATATAATACACTTTGAAAACATTAGTGTTGGTTGTATAGACATTTAATATTAGTTAGATTAAACTATGTCTGTTTGGTGACTGATACGTGTTGCTTAAAATATTATTGTTAGTCTTACTTTACATAAATATAAAGAATGGACTCACAAAATCCTGATTGTGGTGTATTTTCTTCTGGTTCCTTTTCTTGAGCATCTTCTTTTTTAATGTCTTCCTCTGTAGGATAATTGTCCTCCAGCCATTCCATTTATTTTTTCTAATTTACTGTGGTAGAAAGAAATACTGCTTGTCACTTCAAATATTAGAATACGCAATGGGTGAAGAATATATGCGGAGAGCAGGTGGAATTTCTTGTATTTAGTTTCTGAATGGTTGTTTATTGATTGTGTCGTGTGCAGCTACCAATAAAATGTCAAGTACCTCAGATGTTGTTCAACTGTTGAACCTATAAGAGAATGTACTTTTTTGAGTGATGTTTATATATGCCAATACAACCATTTTTATTGCTTGAGAGTAAGGTGAAGTTTTAGGAGAGTGTGCTATTTTGTGGGTTTATTTATTGTTTCATGTAAACTGCTAGAAGTATCTTTTGCCAAGGGCAGTTCCACAAGCCCCTCCCATTCACTGGAGTTTTGGGGACATTATTTTCAAGCACCTTAGCTTTGCATTGTGACTCAAAGCTCTCATCATGCTAACCACGTCATTTTTTGGTTTGGGCTGGCAACACAGCATTAACAGCTATCATGCTTGGGATATTGACACCTATACCCTGCAGCAATTAATCTAAATAGGTTAAACAAAATTGGAACAAGGTCACAGCCCTGTCTAACACCCATTTTAACGGAAAACCCACTAGCAATCTCAACATCATTCTCATACCTCACATGCCCTTTGATTTTCTTATGTAGATCCCTGATAACAGAGACCAAAGCGGGATCCATCCCTGTTTTCAGCAGTCAGTGTTTCCCAAAAAAAATCTCTACCTGTAATGATGGACACCCAGTTAAGGTGTGCCCTTTAGTTAGCCCACATACTTTGTCCTTAATAGCAAAAGGCTTCACCACCCCTTCCTTTCTAAATCCACCCTTAATCAGGGAAAGGGCTGAAGCATCATTCACCCATCATATTGTCTTCGAAAGAATGACCATGGAGTGTAATGTGTTGATAATTCTCTAGTTGTCTCCTGTCCACTTTAGTCAAACGTGGAGCCAGTTTCAGAAGGGAGAGGAATTTCATTTTTTCTGAAGAATGTGGAGAATTTGAGAATTTTGAGAATGGGGGTCATAGTGATGTTGAGGGCATAGGTGATGTGTTGTCCAAGCATTGGCTTACAACGTTTTTTTGGTTCTAAAATATTATAATATTAGACAGCGGGTTTATGCTGCAATTATGGAGAAATATTTTTGACAGTGAGCACAGGTGTTTTTCTCTTCAGGAAAAGAAAAACATTCCTCATCTAAAGAAAGAGCACAGAGAAATGTTCCAAGATTGTTTTAATTGTAATAGAGTTGAAGAGTACTTCTCTGATTGAAATATATATTTTGGTTATATCTTTTGAAAACTACCGAGATAACCTTTTAAGTCTATTGGAAATGTAAAATACCTCAGATGCTGTTTTATTTAGATAGCCTCGGTTACAACAGTAGCCAATGAAATATTGTGCCCTGTCAGATGGGTTATTGCCGCGGGTACCACTGAGCCAATGGAACGTCATGTATTGTTGGTGGTTGCAGCCATGTCTATAACTGTCACCTTAGCCGTGGGTACAAAGGTTCAATTATTCTGCATTGACCATGATATTTCATGGATTTTACAGAACACAATTCTATGGGCCTCATTAAACGGATGCCGGTAAGGGTTTACCGGTACCGGTGAGGGCACCGGTACCGGTAAACCCTTACCACCTTACTACGAGGTCCCTTTGCGGGTTGGTACTTTAACGCCTTCTGTTTAGCAGGCATTAAAAACCAACCCGCAAAGGGACCAGGGTGCTAATTATGGTACCGCAATTTGCGGCACCGTAATTAGCGCCTTCCCCATTCCCATAGAGCCCTATGGGGCAAAAATGGGAATAGGGAAGGGCAATGGGGGAAGGGGGAATTACCGCCCGGCCAACCTTGAAATAGGGCGGTAATTCCCCTTTCCTCCAAGATGGTGCCGGTATTTTACCGGCATGGACCGAGGTGCTAATAGCACCTTGGTCCTCCGCCTACCGTGTAATGAGGCCCTATGTGTGTTTTTGATTCTATGCTCTCATGTGTACCTTTGTGCTTTTTGAATTTTCACAACTTGTTAATATTTCTTTTTGAATCTTGAAAAATGTTACGTGTAGCTGTGGCTACTGGCGTTTTACCAGTCCCGCGGCTACCCATGCTCCAATTGGATGTCGTACTTTACGGCATGCTTTCGTAGCCACGGGTATGAACCTGCTGATTGTACCCGCAGTTGTAGATGTTTGTATTTTGGTGCAGTCATCATATTATTTTATGGATGTTTTAGCATAGATTTGTACATGTCTTTCTTTTCAGATGTTCTCACCTCAAAGCATGTGTGATTTAAATTTGAAGCCTTTGCAATATGTGTTTGTTTAGTGCATTTGAAAAATGTATATGTACCCTTGGCTAAGGGAAGGTCCGCTCAGTGCAACTGGAGTTATAGCCGTGGTTATGTAATTTGTAAATTAAAAAATAAATGCTTTTATTTCATTGCTTTTCTACATGTTCTACAAAGTATTCTTTAGAAGGATTGTTTGGGGGTTTATTGACTGTTATATGTTTTAATAACATAAATGTGTTGGTCATTTTACTTGTTTGTATTTTACAGTCCTCTTTTTGTGCTGTTGATTTCTGAAAGCTATGAAAGTGACCTTTTTGTGAACTTTTGACATTCTGATTCCAGAACGCAGAATGTGTACATGCTCTGTGTTTGGCTACTGTAAAGATGTATTCATTATTTCAAGCAGCTGAAGGTGAGTGATTGTGTGTTTTTCTATATTTCATATATAATATGAATTTTTTATATAAGATAAATTAAGTATGTTTAGGTTTCTGATTTAGTCAAGTTTATAAGTATTATTTGGAAAGTAGGGTTTCCCATATTTTACTTCAGTGTTTACACAAGAGTGATCAAGCAGTAGCATATGTTATGCTGAAGAAAAACATATATTTCCCATTAAAGGTTGTTTTTCACTGACATTGGAAGATGTGATATGAATGGGGTGCATAAGAAGCCCTAGTGTCAACCAAGGAGCATAACTCTACCCTTCACAAATGTTGCAGTTGCATATGTGCTTTGTAGTTGGGTATCAATGTGTTTCCTGTGACCCTATATTAGTGACTTTCTACTGTGTTAGAGTTGTGGAAGTGTTGTTTGAATGTGGCTTTAAATTTGAAAAGTTTTATGAGGCAGCGCGCCTAATGAATGCTAACTTGGTTCGCCAAAGTGTGTTTGCTTATTTGTGGATATTTGTGGATTATTCCAGCTTACTGGGAAAGTTAATTTGTTGTTCAGTTTGCAGTGAACATTTCTTCTCTTGAGAAGTGGTTTGGAAATTGTACTCTGAAATTATGGCCAGCGTATGCCAAGTATTATGACATTATTTTGGCTTTTCAGACAAAATGCCTCAGGTAAATGGTTTCTGAGAAATTATGAAGCAAAGTGAAGAAGCGGAATTTATAGTGGATAAGTGGCTAAGGCCTCATAGTCTGCATTGCAGCTTTTCTGCAGTAATCCATCAAATGTGTTTGCCTCATTTTTATATAGGTATGGCATGGTTTATGCATATCTTTCTCTTAATATGTGCACGAAATTGTTACTGTTGCGTGTAATATCAGCTCACTTTTCATTTAGGTATATCATCCAAAAAATGTATTGTAAACATCAGATATATCACAACCCAAGAAACTTAGTGCCCACCTAGTGAAACTCTACTTTTCTCATCTTATTTACGCTATATGAGATGCTCAACACCATTTCACATTACGTAAGCACTTAGAGCAGAGGTCTATATGAGGCATATCTTCATACTGCAGTGTGTACACTCTCATCTAATTGTTGCATTATGTCGTTCAGCTATGCTCAGTTTCCACAACAAACATATATGTGGAATAGGTCACAGATTTGAAAGTAGATTCCATCACTGTATTGTATATAGAACAGTATGGGTACTATAATGTTCAGCACCAATGCATGCACAAGTCTAACCTGTGTGGTAAACAAAACTAAATGTTGGTAGAAATGTATACATAATAAACAGCAATCATATCTGGCAGTTTCACAATTTGCTTGGAAAGGGTGTGCTTTGTAAGGGCGGCCACCTATTTGGGTTTCATGCTATGTAATCATATATGTTGTTACACAATGCACAGACATAGAGAGATGTCAAATGAATTGATGTAGCATAGTAATTTCTATAATCAAACAAGCAGCATACCTTTACCCTTGAACAATATTGCAACTGTGTTTGTGCTTCGAAGTTGGATATCAAACTCTTCCATATGGCACCATATTATACCTCCTTTTGTTTCAGATTTGTGGACAGTTTTCAATGCAGCCTTGAACATGACAAGTCTTATGATGCAAATTTGGTTTTGATGTTGGCAAATGTTATTTTCCTTATGTGGTAAATCATGGATTCTGCCATTTACAGGGAAAGTTAATTTCAACTGGTACATTCCAGTGAACATTTCTTCTCTTTAGAAGATGTTTGGGAATTCTACTCTGAAGTTATGGTCACAGTATGCCAGGTATTACTAAGTACATTTTAACTGGGATGGGGCAAGGCCATAATTGATGATGTTTGCAAGAGTAGCATTCTGGGGCTGCCCAGGGCACTTGGCCATTCAAATGCTAGTGAGAGTGGGGATGAGCAGTGGAGGGAGGACATACATGATCATATTTCTGTTCAGTAGCAATACTAGTGATTCCTTTGTAGTTGAAATGCGGGATAGTGTGTCAGGCCATTGGCCCGTTGATGCCTGAACAGGTACAAACAGGTGACGTTCTTGTCTTTGCACGTCCTTTGATGAGGATGCCTAAGGAGGACCGATGAAATGGGCGGTGGGAGGAGCAAGTGTGTGGCAGGGTCCAGTCACGTGACCAGCAGTCTACTCAATGCTGTCGGCCTAGAGCCTTAAGTAGAGGCTTATAAGGTGTGAAAACTGGACCTGGGTGGAGCAACTGAGTGGCAGTGTATTACCTTCCAACTCTCCTCCCTCATCACCTTCCTTATGAATTGAGGACCAACCAGATTTTAATGAATGGCAGGTTGCTACATCAAACCATAGATATGTAACAACTTTTTGTTGTGAATTAACAAGTGATGCTAATGTTGCCATGTTTATTGTGCTCAGAACTAAGATGCCCCCTTTGATTGTTCCGTGTTTAGTGATGAATGAATGTAAATGGAGAAGACCATGTGGCCTTCCTTCAAATTTCTGGTGAAGGAATGCCTTTTGCCCAATAGGCTAACATACCTCTTATAAATTTGCCTTATATGACTCGAGAAAGTGTGTGAAGGATTGCATTTAGTGTAAATAAGGTGAGCAATGTAGAGTTTGAATGGATGATGACTGGGTTGCTCACTTTATGATGCATTTGCGTTCGGTACAGTACATGTTCAAGATACTAAGCCTGAATGAAACCTGAGCTATTTGTATACATCATAGTTTCCATTTGTTTTACAGCCTTAGAATTTGTGATAAGGGATGCACATATGAAATGACAGATATGCACCAACTTTGGGATTTGCCAGCTTATACCCATATTAAAGGAAGCAAGGACATTTGATATGGGGAAAATATTTTTCTCACACATAACCATAGCATAAAATGCACTACTGCTTGAACCTTCATCAGAAAACACTGACATAAAATATGGAAAATCTTACTTTCCAAGTAATACCTATAAATTGTACTAAATAAAAAACCTAAATATACTGAATACATTCTATACAAACCATTCATATTATACATTGAAAATATAAAGAAACACAATCACTGGCCCTCATTACAAGTCAGGTGGTGGACCATGGTGCTATTAGATTCCCCATTCACCATTTGCCCTTCCCCATTCCCATTTTTGCCCCATAGGGCATAATGGGGATGGGGAAGGCGCTAATTATGGTGCCGTAATTAGCACTAAGGTCGCTTAGCGCCTTGGACTTTAACGCCTGCAAAAAGCAGGCGTTAAAGTGTGAATCAGGCGTTAAGGGTTAACGGCACCGACGGCGCCGTTAAACCCTTAACGCTTGACTTGTAATGAGGGCCACTGACCATCACCACCCACACATGTTTTCTTTACAGCTTTTTTCTAAGATGCCATCAAACAAGCAACAGCAACATGCCATAAGGAAGAATTATGTGCAGGGAAGTAAAGTTTTACAATATAATTTAATAAAAAGTAGTATTCTCAAAAATGTAGGTACAAATACTGTAGATAATACAATAATAACCGTTATTGATAATACTTTTGAAAATTAGCAATTTCAAATAAGAGCTGTGCCATTGAACAAATTAATGGAAGCCAGAATGTTTTTAGTGAAAGTAAGTAAGTTAAAACAACAACGATGTTTAGAAGGAAAGATAGCAATTGTGCTATCAATTTGAAACATAGGAATAAAGATATACATAGGAAAATCTTTGGAGAAGTGTGAAACAAAAATCTAGATATGTTGTCAAGCATTTTTTTGCAAAGGTAGAAGTAATAATTAAAAAAAAACTTTCATATGAATAGAAAATTGTTCATGTATGTATTATTGAATAGACTTAAGAAATTACTTAAGGTGACTACACCATTTCATAGATATATCAAAACAGTCCATGCACTTACACATGACAACTTTTGTGACATACGTAGCAGAGAGTGGAGAGACGCTTCCTATACAGAAAGATTTTTAATGAGGAGAGTTACATTCAAGGAAATAATGTGCCACTTGCAATTGATCAGAGTGGACATAGCTATGAAGTCCAAAATGGTGTGATTTCTAAAAAAGAAGGAATGCTAATGCGTGATAATACAGAACTTGAAAGTTTTGATCAGTCTTGAATAAAACATAAAAAGCAAAGTGAGGTATGGATCTGCAATTGTTTGGGCAATATTGGTAAGTTTTCTTGTACCGTCTTAAAGAGATTTTTGCAAGTTTTGTACAAAAATAATGATGTTCAATAACAGATCAAGATGCTACAGAGAATAGATGACTGTGAGGTTTTGGAAAAAACAGGACTTCTTGGTCACTCTCTAGCTTGTCTTGATAAAAGTAGATGCAAGAGTCAGTTTCATCATATACGGTTGCTGGCTGCACATCATACTAAATCAGATATTTTGTAGTTAAACTATGAGTGCAAAACACCAAGTATGTCTCTTGCCCTTAAAAATCAAACACTTTTGACTGGAACTGTAGAAAGATTAGTTTGTACACTGAAAATGAGAAATATAATACATGTATAAGAGTATGTGTACGTAGAAGAAAGACTTAACAGTAAGTGGAAAAGATGATCCTATGCTTTCAAAGGATCTGATTTTTCAACAGTATAAAAAAAAGGTAAAGCAATGTTTGAGTTATCTTCTAATGAACGACCTGACATTGTTTATGTATCTTGTTGATGCACTTTTTTTATAAGTCTCAAGTGTAGCTAGTGTAAATTGTGGAGAAAAATTAAACAGAGTATAGAAGATATTTGGACAGAACTATTTGTGTTCATTTATAGAAGAACAATTTGACACAAGTGAGCAACTTTATGTTTGTAGACACTGTGTTCGGTTTTATAATCAAGCAAGTATTCTTGCAAGAAGTGTGATGAATGACATGGTAGTGCTTAAATTCCCTTTGGTGCTTCCAAAATAGAAATTGTTTGGAGTGGTTGCATTGCAAACTTTTCATCCTTCCCAGATTATTGTTAGATTGCAAACAAAGACGTGAAACCTGCCTAAAAAATCATTAGTGCAAGCGGTGAGAGGCAGAGTCCTGTATTTACCTCACAATTTGGAAGAAAATGTAAAAACTCTAGGACTGAAGCATGGCATTTTAGTAAATGGTGCTGCCACTAAAGATAGGAAAATTTGGCAACACCTTATACATATAGGTGAAAATTGCATTGGTGTTTCTATTGGAGCACAATGATTTAGACGAAGGCAGCGTGACTGTACCAGAATTATCTATTCTTGATGTTGAGTCAGTGAAGGTCAGGTAAAATGTCTATCTGTTGTAGAAGGGAATAGCTTGTATTAACATTAGACTATTCATCCTCTACTCTCACGTGAAGTCACGGGTGACAGTTTACAATTGTATCAAATGAAAGCAATGAAAGGTGCTCCATTGGGTGTCTGGGAAAATACAATGGAAGCTTGTTGTTTCCCTATGCTTTTTCCTACTGGTACAGGAGGCAGATTGGATGATCAGGAGGTTCTAATCTCTTCTTCAGAATATCCTTGTAGAAGAATGTATTCTGAAGATTCCCGATTCTGCACCAATGTGGGCTCAGCTAGTACTAGAAATTAGGTACTGAAGCCTTTGAGTGAAATACAGCAGTGAGCTGAAGCATTACCTGACAGTAGAGAGATTCTGAAAACCAACTTGATTGATACATTTTATCGAAATCTATCTGTAGAGTCTGATGATGAAGTAGCAGAACACTACTACTATCGAAATATTGAAGCAAACAGTCACAGATGATGGTTGAATGTACATGGATGTACTGGTTGTCCAGTGAGACATAAGAAGGCAAATCTCATCAACCACATGCAACTGTCTTGCCAAACTGCAGATGAAAAGGAATTCATTCATTGTTTGTCTTTTGCCGTTTTTCTTCCCATGGCATGCAGACAGTGATGTGCTTGGTAGTTTTGAAACATTTGAAGAACCATTTTTTGTTAAAAAAAGATTCATTAAATATCCACAATTAGAGCAGTACCTGGAGTTACATAAAGAACAACTTTTGGTAGCTGAATCATCAAAAGATACTCCAGAGGGAAGTCAAGATTCTGCAGTAGGAAGTCAAAATGTGCTTGGTGAACCAATTATTCAAACAGATGTTGAGCTTGCCATGGAAGAAGTAGAAAGTCCAATGTAACAAACTAAAGTTGCAGATGGAAATTACGATGAAATAGTAAACTTAAAATAGAGCAAAAAGTAGTTTATTATGAAAATAAAGATAGGTTCTTACATCGTTTACAACATGACAAGCATCAATGTTCTTGTGTCCAATACAAACCTGTATTGTTGTATGTTAATGGACAAGCATGAACGGGTATTAACACAATAGAAGACTCAGGTTGATCAATTCTATAAAAGTATTTTAATAAAAATTGTTTAATGTTTTGTTTTTAAAGTTCGCTCTCGAGTGAGGTACTTGAAATTTCTTAAAAAGCTGCTTCATAGATGAAAAAATATGATTTTATTAGATTTCTCTAGCCACAGGATGTTAAAAAAGGAGGACAATGCTAATAGATGTGTTTCTATTCTCTACTTCTATTCATTTAGTTTGAAAAAGTAGTGTCCAATTGTTTCTTCCGGTTTTGCTTCAAAAATTTCCGGATTCCCATATTCTTCTTCTGTTCTGATCTTTTAACATTGTTATTTCAGAATTCAGTTTGAAAAGGTTTTTACGGAATTCCCATCTATTTGTTGGGAGATCACAAATCAGGAAGTCCAGCAGGTTGTCGATAGATTAGTTACTAGTCTGGGACTATTCCTGATGTAGAAAGCCACAAAAAGCCTACCGGTTTCAGTGGCAAAGAGGCCACATTCAACAGGGCTGGGAAGACGTATTGAAAAGTGGATGTGTCTACGTCTAGGAGGCTGGGTAGATGGTACCAGAGGATCCCACCTAGTTTAAGGGGTCCCCATAGGTGTCCATGTGGGTGGGGAAAGTAGGTATTACTACTTCCCAACAGGGGTCATGGGTCGTTTTGTCATGCCCTGGATTCAGCCTGGTATGTCTGTATTTTGGAGTCACTTCTGGAGGTCAATGGAAATCGATGGTAGCTGGATGACAGGAAGCAGATCCCATAGCCATGACTTCATACAGCCGCCCTTCCGAGTCAGGCTTCACCCCTACAGGTGCCCAGCATGGCTCTTAAAGTGGGGGGCGTGGCTTAGCGGGACCAACAGCAGACAGGCTCCCAGGACTCCAATGCTCCTGCGACTCTCAAAAGTCGCCCTTCACAGCTGGGCTTTACGCAAGCATGAACGGGTGCATCTTTTTTAATTCATTCAATAAGAGCTATGATACAAAATGTAACTGATTGCCCTTTGTCATGTATTGTAAATGCTCCAATAGGTTTAGCAGCATTCAATGTAGGAGGTGTTACTTTACATCGACTGCTGATGCTACCAGTGGACCATGACAACAAACTAGAGTATGAGAAAACATGTGTATCAAGTCCAGCAAAAGAAGGAGGAAAAGTTCTTATACAATTAAATACCTTGATTGTAAATGAAGTAAGTGTGGTCTCTAACTTGATGCTAGCTTTCATTCACTTGTGAATGCAAGAGTTTTGAAGACTGACTAGAACATTTTGTTTGGAGGTAAACGTACTTGTTTTTGGAGACTTGTTACAATTAACGCCTGTGAAAGGTCAACCAGTTTTCAAAACACTGCAATCTAAGGATAGAAAAAAAAACAATAGGAAGTATTATTCATTTTAACCCTTGGAAATGTTTTGAATTCCAGGAACTTATTATTAATATGAGGCAATCTGCAGACATAAAGTATGCCAAATCGCTTAATAAGATGTGTATAGGTGTTCTTGAGGAGAATGTGAAAGTAGTCTTAAAGGGAAGACTGATTTAAAACATTTTTCATGCAGATTGCAGTCCATCTGATGTCATGTTGACTCTTCAGGAAATAAATATTTATTGTGTTGCTTTGATGTGCACACTTGTGTAACATGTTTAACTCTAAAAGGCTACTGTCAAAGAAGCCAAACTATTGTGGAGATAGAATTGTGCATCAATGCACGAGTAATATTGATGAGGAACTCGAATGTAGGAATTGGTCTAGTCAATGGAGCGATGGGTAAAGAGATTGTATTTCAACTTTTCCTGACTGTACAAATATTGAACATGTTGAAGTAAAGTTTTATTGTGTGAAACAAACTCATTTGATTTCTCAGACCTCTGAAAGGTTCATGCTTTTTAAGAATGCCTCCTGCATATGCAATTACTATTCATAAATCACAGTGGTTAACTTTAAAAGCAGCACTTATTGACATTGGTCATAAAGGGCCTCATTACGACCCTGGCGGTAAGGGGTTAATGCCAGCGTTAGCTGCGCCGACCCCTTACCGCCAATTACGAGGTCCCCTAGCGCCATGGTGCTTTTAACACCTGCTTTTAGCAGGTGTTAAAATCCATGGCGCTAAGGGACCATGGAGTTAATTACGCCACCGTAATTTACGGTGGCGTAATTAACGCCTTCCCCACTCCCATTATGCCCTATGGGGCAAAAATGGGAATGGGGAAGGGTAAATGGGAATTGGGGACTTACCGCCCCGCCAAGGTCGGAATGGGGCGGTAAGTCCGCCAACCACCATGGCGTAAACGTAGTTTACGCCATGGTGGTAAAGTCACGGCCCAGGCGGTAACTTACCGCCTGGGTCGTAATGAGGCCCAAAGTGTTTAAAGAAGGAATGTCATATGTAGCTTTATCACGTGTGAAAAATATAGAAGGTTTATTTCTAATAACATTTGATGAAAGAAAGGTGACAGCTAACATTTCTTGCATTGTAGAATTGAATAGGTTGCGTGTACTCTATGCTCCTCACTTGCGCCTTATACCTGTACCTGCTAAGCACTTAGCCAGGAAACATAAGGCGTCAGTGAAACTAGATTCAAATAAAATCATTCCTCTTAAGACTAAAAAACAACAGAATCTACCAGAGTTGGGGATTTGATAAACTATGAAATACTCTCATTGCTGATTCAGTAAAGAAACAGGAGTGGAATGCTATTCTAATGCAGCTTTGTGTATGTTGTTTCAAACACCACTATTGATGAAAGAAATAGCTTGCACAGCAGACAAGCAGCTATGTGTGGAACTTTCATTTCTTAAAATATATGTAGATGAAAAATCACACAGTACACATTTAGCAATGTCAATCTGAAATGTCGTAGCTGTTGCAAGTGGAAATCAACAATTTTCTCAAAATACACAAGAAAATAGTGAAGAAATATTAATGACTGTCTTCGATTTATTAGTGCAGGAAACTGTTATTGTAGATAGATATGTAGTAACAGATTGTTGGGCACTAATTAAGGGGTCCACAACAGGAGTCAATCTCACCCTTCAAAACAGTGTGGGCGAACAGAAGTGGGTTGACCACTTCACAACGTTATACCGTAAACCACAAGGGAAAGACAAAACCCGAGCCCTGGTAAAAACAAAAAAGAACCTTGGGCCTTACTGCACAATAACGATGCCATCCTAAATAAAATAAAAAAGCTCAATCGCTTGCGAACTCTGGGCCCAGATGGCATCACAAATTATGACCTCAAGAAACATCCAGAACAATGGGCACAATTCATTAAAGAAGTCTTTCAGAACTGCATAAGATCTAATTCCATACCCTCCTTGTGGAAAAAAGCAGTGGTAGTCCCAGTCTTTAAAAAAGAGACAGAGAAAACCCAAACCATTACTGCCGATAGCTCTGCTGGACACTATGGGGAAGATATTTGGCTCCTTGATTTTGGACAAGCCACAAGATTGGGCAACCAAGTCTGCCTGCTTCGACCATTTGAGGGCCGGCATTGTGAAAAATATGGGCACCTCAGGGAAAATACTAATTATAAACATCTTGAAGGCAAAGGTGATGGAGGACAGACCAAGAATTTTTATGGCGTCCGTCGACCTGGTCAAAGCTTTGGACCAGGTCGACCGTGAAATGCTATGGACCAAACTCAAAACAAGAAACTGTCCTGAGGAGATATTAACAACATGTACATTTCGGTGCGGGTCACTACAAACGAGCGACCCGCACCAAAATGGCAATAGCTTTAGGGATTCCTGATGATTGAAAATACTGCCAACCGGCAGCCAGAGCAACATGGGATAAAATCCCCCAGATATACACATTTTGCCTTGATAAAGACCCTACAGGGTTGGCTGACCACCCTTCTTTAACTATATGTCCTCACCTTGGACAATTAAAACCACATGTCTAGACACAGCAACCTGTGTGAGATCCTCTTTATTGACAAGGGTCTAATATATCATATCTAACTGCATGGTAACCAGGACTTTTTTGTACTAAATTTCCACAAGGGGCATTGGGTTTGCCCTTTCCAACCTGTATCCTTGAAGAGAAACACCAGCAAAAAACTACAATTACACAGAGCTCAACACAGGAGCGTTCAAATTCTAGAACCCACACCCTAATACAAATAGCACATGTGGTTTTCAGTTCTCTGGGCTTGCCCTGCACATACAAAATGCAAGTGAGGTTCTGATTTCTTTGGCATTCAATTCCACCTCTTAAGTGCACCTAGGGTTTTCAGGACTTTGGCATTCTCCGATTTCTTCTAAGTGCACATGGGTTTTTCAGTGTTTAGGCTTTCTGCTCTGCCCACTAACTGCATGCTGTGTCTCAGTGCTTTGACCTGCTACAATGTCTACTAAATACGTGATGTGTTCTCATTGATTAAGCCTTCTTCTAAACCATCTCAATTCATATGAGGCTTTTACATCTTTGGATCCCTCCTATGCCATTTGAAGGCATGTAGGAGCCTCTGCTATTTGACCTTCTCCTCTGCCTACTGTGATAAATCTGCAGGCATTCTCACTCGTATGTCTCATGGGTCCTTTGCACAGGTTGCCAAGGAAAGGCCATTGATTTTGGACTCTGACCCTGGGGGTGGACAAGCGAGGGAGGCTCATCTGGGTGGAGGGCCTGTGAGGACTGGGAGTGGAATGCCATTAGGAGAAGCATGCTATTCCCCTTTTTCCCAACCCTTTCTCCCCCTTCATGGGGTATTTTGACTCAACTCCCCTGACTTCCTCACGTGTGACTGTTAGAATTACTGGTATGAAGAAGCGGCAACTAGGAGCAATGAGGACTATGTGCTTTTACAACAGGCCAGGCACATTCCCTTAATGTTGGTCAAGCAGGGCTAATTGTACAACAGCACCTGCTGCCTGTTAGGGGGGTGCAGGTGTTTAAAATGCCCAATCTATTTGTAAGAGGAGGCAGAGCAGGAGAGGGTAGACCAGGAAAAGACATGGCGTTGAGGGAGCAACAACGGAGAGGCCAGAGAAAGCAGCAGGAAGCTGTGTGCATGAAGCACATTAATCGTTCACTGGGGTACAGCCTGGGTGCTGGGGCTCCGTGGGACCAAGCAAACAATCAAAGGGGAGCTGTGCTTGGAGGCTGCCCATTGCCTTGGCAATCACATTGCTAATTCTCCTGGAATCAGATGGTGACCCAGGAGTGTCTGAGGGGCAGAAGATGGAGTCCTGAAGCTGAGGACCAAAGGTTGAGAAGTTTGCACTGTGGAAATGCAGAAAGAAGCAACCAGTGAGTTTCTATGCGAAAGAAAACCTGGTGTGCGTGTGTTTGAAGTTCTGTGGAGGATTGCTATGTATTAGAATGGTTGCATGCAGAAGTCATGCTTTCCAAGGTCTCCGAATGAAGTCCTCATTAACCTTTGAACAAATAAGTATACTTTGTATTGCAGTGGTCGCATGCATGACAATGCACATTATCGCAAGCCTCCAAGTGCTGAGTATATTACAAAGGCAAATTTCACACGCTTCTAACAAGGAAACTAAATGAATGACATTACAAAGGGCTTCAAGTGCTGGGCACATTATAAAAGCACCATACACAGGGCCTCATCACTGCCATGTCAGTATCCCAGTTGTAATAGCCACCAAAAATGGGTGGAAAGCTGGATATTTACCTCCAGCTCAGCTTTCCACCTAAACTCGGTATCGGACAGAGCACTAATGCAGCTGTAATAGCATTACCACTGCATTTTTGCTGATATGCCCAACCCCTGATAAGGCCACGAAACTCATCACATCAAGATTAAATATATTAAACCATTGCTAATTACTGCAAACACCTCTGAGTATTGGGCACCTTATTCAAAGCAGTATACAGTGAAACATAACACCAGTGCAAACTGAATGAAGATCTTCAATACCTATGAAATTCAAACATAAATGAATACGGTACCAAAATACCTGGTGAATGTTACAAACACAACTTCTATAAAACCTTTATAAGCACAATCTCTATTTGAACTTACAAGTGAACTTTAAACAGAAGTTTAACCATCACAAGGGAATTTAATACAAGTGAACCAATAATACTTTGGGCTCCAGATTGAATGGAACATTGGAGATCAACTCTAATAAATTTTTGATCTACACATTTCTTCCAAATGGTATTGTTATACAAAGACCAACCACATCCAGAGGGCGCAACTGTGGCGTGGACATTTAAGAAAGCCAGAAAATATATTTTTATATTGGAAACAAATCTTGGGGAAGGGAACCCTGAGGTTTAATGTGCTTTTGTGTTTGGAACTGCATTTTGAAACTTGGGGAAGGGAACCCTGAGTATTGGTTAACTTTATATCTAAACTCAAGGCAATTCACAGACATTTATTTGAACTGCTTTATACCTGGGGAAGGGTGCTGAAAGAAAGCCGTGAGCAGGATAGAGCTCCACATTTTGTGTTGAACACTCTTGTTGGTTGCTGACATCCCTACACATTATATAGATTAGTGGCGAGAGCATGTATAGGATTTGAACACAGACAGATTCCTAAATTAAACTTTTGGACATTCACTTTCCTTAGTTTTGGTTTGAAATCCCACCATAGGATAGGGCAAGATAGGCTTTTTTCCATCCTTACTTTTAAGTTAATTATTGTATTGCTTCATTCAGAATATGTTGTATGTGTTTTACTGCAAGATGCCTTCACACTACTAAATGCATATGCAGATCCTAATGCTTAGGCCTTCACATGGATCTGCTCATTGCATTTGGGGTTCTACTGTGCATGCTAAATGTGATTTTCAATGATTTGGCATTTTCCACTGCCTACTAAATGCATGCAGAGTATTCAAGTGTTTTAACTTCTACTCTGCCTATGGAATGATTATTGGGTGCTCAGTTATTTGGCCTTCATCTGAGTTCCCCAGTGTTCTAGCCTTCAATTATGTCTGCTAACTTCATGTGATGAGTTCAGTCCTTTTGCCTTGAACAATGCTTCTAAAATGCACATAGGTTTCCCATAACTTGGCATTTTGCTTCACTTAATTAATTAATGGTGATCTCAAGGTTTTCATCGTTTCCTCTGCAAATGGAAACCACATGTTATTCTCAGTGTTTTGGACTTCTGTACAGTTTACATGCACTTGGGGTTTGAATGTGTTTGCTTTCTGCTGTAAAATGCTTATGTGATTTTAAGTGCTTTGGACTTTCATTCTACATATTAAATGCATTTGAAGCGTTATTCTCCTACGTTGAATAAATGCACCTGGGCTCATTCGTTTTTTGGCCTTCTCCTCTGCCTGACAAGTACATGTTGGTTACTCAGTGCTTTGGCCTTCTCCAAACCCTACTAAATACTTGAATTGTTCATATTGCATTGACCTTCTTCTAAGACTCCAAAACACACAATGGATTATCAAAAACTCTAGCCATATCATACGCCTATTAAAGGCATGCTTTAGCCCTTAAGTATGCCACCTACCAGAATGTGATGAGTTCAGTTCTTTAGCATTCACCTATGCTTAATAAAATGCACATGGGTTTTCATTTTCTTTGGCATTCTCCTATGCTTACTAAATGCCTGTCAAGTTCATAAGGTTTTCACCTTCTCCTTTGACTACAAATGTCACACTTGGGGCTGGAGATTTGGCCTTCCCCCGCACAAATACAGTCTAATTATGGTTTCAGAGTTATTGCCTTCTCCTACACCTACATAATGCATTCAGGGTTCTTAGTTGTTTTGCTTCCAACTCCATTTCTTAAATGCACCTAGGGTTTTCTGTGATTTGGCAATCTCCTAAGTCTACTAAATGTTCAGTGTATAGGCCTTCTAATTGGCCTAAATGCATGTTGTGTTCTCAGTCCTTCAGCCATTTCCAATATGTAGTTTCTCTACTAAATACTTGGGGTTTGTCAATGATTTGGTCTCCTACAGAGCCTTGTCCTCCTCCCATGCTTGATAAAGGGGAGTTGGGGCCACCCTGATTTGACCTTCTCCATTGGCAACTGGATGCATATAAAGCTCCCAATGCATTGGTCTTTTCCAACAATTTTACTAATTGCATTTGGGGTTCTCAGCAATTTGGCCTTCTACTGTGCCAACTAAATAAACATGGTAGTGTCAGTGATTTCACCTTCACCTATGTTTACAAAATTCACGTGGGTTCTCATTGTTTTGGCATTCTCCTCTTCCTACTAAATGCATGCAGAGTTTTAACTTTTCTTCTGCTTATGGAATGAGTACGGGGTTCGTGTGCTTTGGCTTTCTACATTACCAATTAAACACACTTGAATTTCCCTGTAGCATAGCCTTCAATTATATCTACAAAATGCATGTGATTAGTTCAGTACCTTTACCTTGAACTATGCTTATTTAATACAGTTGGGGTTCTCATTGCTTTGCATTCTCCTATACCTACTAAATTCATGTGGAGTTCTCAAGGCCTACTCCTACTTATCACCCTACAAATTGTATGTGTGGTTCTCATTGCTTTAGCCTTCTACCTCATATAGGCAATGCATGTGGGGGGTCAGTGTTTTTGCCTCCGCATTGACCTATTAAATGCACTTGGGATTCTCAGCATGCTGGTATTCTCGATTATCTATTAAATGCACATGGGCTTAGTATTGCTTACCCATGCTTGTCTACCAACTACTGAATGCATGTGGGTTTTTTGTGTTTTAGTCTTTTCCTCCACCTGCTAAATGCTTTTTTATATTTTGTGTAATTGGGGTTTCAATTGTGCCCACTAAATTAATGTGGAATGGACATGGGTTCTCATTGCTTTAGAATTTTCCACCACGTAGTAAACGCATGTGGAGTGCTTAAGATTTTCACTTTCTACTCTGCTTATGAAAAGCAAGTGTGATTCTTAATGTCTCAACCTTTGCCTACACATTTTATATGTGCATGGGGTTTCATTATGTTTGCCATCTCGTACACCTACACAATGCACGTTTGGTTCTGAATGCTTTGGCCTTTTAATCCACCTATTTAATGCAGTTGAGGTTCTCAGTGTTTTGGTCTTCTCATAGATCGATTAAATACACCTGGGCTTATAAGTCATTTGGTCTTCTCCTATGCCTGCTTAATACATATGGGTTACTCAGTGCTCTGGCCTTTTCAAATGGCCTCCTAAATATTTAAAGGGTTCATAGTGTGATAACTTTGTCTGTGCCTATTAAATACACATGGAATTTTGAAATCTATGGCCATATCCTACGTGTTCTAAAGATATGTAGAGTTATCAGTGCTTAGTCTTCTACGATGCCACTTAAATTAATATGACAAGTTCAGTGATTTAGCCTTCACCAATGCTTAAGAAATGCACGAGGATTGCATTGGTTTGCAATTATCTGTGCTTACTAAATACTTGTCAAATTCTTATCATTCAACTTTCTCCTCTGCCAAAAAATTGCACATGTGGCTCTCAGTTGTTTGGCCTTCAATACACCTCTTAAATGCACGTAGGGTTTTTAGGACTTTGACATTCTACTATGTCTAGTAAATGCTCATGGGCTTTTCAGTGTGTAAGCATTCTTCTCTGCCTACTAAATACAAGTTGTGTTCTCAGTGATTAGGTCTTCTCTAATACCCACTAAATTCTTAAGGGGATATCAGTGTTTTAGCCTTTTTCCTCACCTTCTAAATTCCCATGAGGTTCTCATAGCTTTGGCATTCTCTTTGGCCTACTAAATGCATGCAGAGTTCTGAAGGATTTTCCCTTCACCAATGCCAATGGAATGAGTATGGGGTTGTCAGTGCTTTGGCCATCTATTTCATCTATTACATATACCTGGGTTTCTCAGTGCTTTAACCTTCAATTATGTCTACTAAATACATGTGATAAGTCCCCTGTTCTTGCCTTGAACTATGCTTATAAAATGCACTTGTGGCTCTCATTGCTTTGCATTTTCCTTTGCCTTATATGCATGTGTTCTCAAAGTTTTCACACTCCTCTCAGCCTTCAAATTGCAATTGTGGTTATCACTGCTTTATAATTATAATTGTTCTTTTATAACGTGCTTAATACCAGGGACCAGTTTTGAAGCGTGAGCCTGAGATTCAGACCTGTGTTGCTCTGCGTTGTATTGCTTCCAACACAAACACATTGCCCCCATATGCCTTCAGCTACACACACAAAATGTATGTGGGGTTTGTGAGGGGTCAGTAATCTGAGACCCACAACTATGTTTAGTTTTCTTAAGGTTTGAAATTTTATTTTAAACACAATTAGAAAATAAACCCTAACAAAACCTACTCTACTAGTGGATTCCCTACCTAGTCTAGGATCTAAGGGCATACACACAACTAACCCTCACACTAAACAACAGAAACATTCAAAGTAACATATAAACAGCATTATAAAAAGGTTACCAAATAACCAATGTCTTGGATGACTTCTATTAGTCCTGGGCAGGTGTTGCTCCCTCATGAATGTCCCAAAGTCAGTTTCTTCCAAGGAAAAGAAAGTCTTAAAGCACGTCTTGAACAGTTCCAGAGAAACAAAAGTTCATACAAACAAAAATCCACTGGTAACAGTTCCTTCTTCGCTTGATGAAACCATAGTTCGCCTGCTGTACTGCTACTTAGAATGTTAGGCAACTTCAACAAGACTCTTTGACCTCTACGGGTTGGCAAGGCACTCTGCTCTCTTGTATGGAAAGAAAGGGCAGCTTCTTTGCCTTTCCCTTCTGTCTTGCAGCTGCCAGGAAATCTGTTTTCAGCTCCGAGACTGCTTCCTCTTTACTTGAACAGCCTCAGCTTCATAGATTTGAATGAGTTATTTTTAACAAGTACACAGCTCCTTTCCCCAACTTCATATACTCCTTCTTGTCTCCAGTGGTTACCCCAATGCTATATTGCCACTCTTACAGCCTCGGATTACCTTGCCACCCTTGTATCAGGGGACTCTGGGGTTGCATCTTCAGTGACTTTAAAACAATGGTGTTCAGATTTTAAATTAGCTGGTTTCACTTTACCTGGGTTTGCACTACTGGCTTTGTTAATACTTGTTCTTTGTTTGACTTCAGTCCCTTCTATGACTGCTACATCAGTGTTCAGTATGTTACACAACTTGAGTTTCTCTGTAGAATCAAAATTAGGTACACACAATTTTGTTTTGATATTAAACAACCACTTTAAAAGATGTGCGTTCCCTCCTTTCGGTTAGCGTTATGCTTCAAAGGAAGCAGGGAAACATAGGTTCATGTGCGTGACCTCTTCTGATGTTAAATGGGCTAGTAACATTGCAAGAAAGTCAGCCTCTTCTTCACAAGGTTTACTGGCAATGTACTTCTCTTTAATAGGAGACACACGACCGCTCTTCAACAGGTTACATCTAACAATGGGGAAAAGAGAGGCTTTCTCTACACGTGGGTACCTTAGCTTTGTTAATATAAGTACATGATTTATTTCCATTGTTAGAATGACTTCCCACTTCAGCAACAAACTTGTACCTACTTTTATGTGTACGCAATTATAAATTAAGCTGCCTACAGTTACCAGCAAGGTGTTTTGGATGATATGCAGTATGGAACTTCCTTCCACCAACTTCACAATCACAGCGGCTGCGGTCTGCTTCTGCTTCACAAATGAATTTCTTCTGCTGCTATTGCTTCAGGCACTCTTGGGACCCACACCCCTCTGCTGCACGTGTGTCTCCGATCTGGCATCGTTAATGCAGAGTCTTGCTCTCTCCAGCTTCCCTCGGCTTGCTTCTGCACAGGCCTTGGGTGGATGGAGGACTTCAGCTCTGCATTCACAGAGATTAGGCACACCTGGAAAGACTGCCTGTTTCTCCCAGTCTCTTCAAAGTCTGCCACAGCCAATCAGGGTTTGTGAGCACAGGACAAACTTAGAGCCTGCAGGTGAAATCTGCTTTTCCTCTGCTCCGGCATCCCTTCTGTTGTGGAACTTCCTAGTGAACTGCCAGACTCATGATCTGCTTCTTCTGCTTCTGCTACTGCCTACCTTCTAGCTCCAGCTTCTTACTACTGCTCCTTCCTGCTGCAGACTTTTACGCCCCTCCGGTGGGCTAATTGGCTTCAGGTACAGACCCCTTAGGACTAATTGCTTGACCTTGCCAAATGCTAGTAGACCTGCCAACTTGTCTGTGCTTCCTACATGCCTCTTCCACCCTCCCCTTTTTCAGAGTCCCTGAGGGATTCTGGGACATGTAGTCCACCTTGGAGAAATGTTTTTTTCCTACTTCTTTAAAATGCCAAAAGGCCATCAGAAGGGCGGGTTTGTTAGGAAAGATAAGAAATAAAGGTTCCTCCCAGGCTTCCTGGTCTGATCCCTCCTCTATGCGATCCTCCCGCAGTGCACCACCCCCAGGATCAGGATCAGAGAGCGCCTGCCTTCCGCTGTCCCCATGAGAATGGTCCCAGATCAAGTCCCTGGGGGGAATCTTGTTGGATTCTCAACAGATTTCAATGTTTATGCCTCCTTCTAAACCTATTAAATGCATTTGGGTTTCTCAGCACATTTGCTTTTCTCTAATGTCTACTAAAACATGTGGGCTTTTCGAAGCTTATATATGCTTCTCTCCAATGTACTAAATGGATTTGGAGTTCTCAGTGCGTTGCTCTTCCCCACCACCTACTAACGGCGTGGGGGTTTCCAGTGATTGGCTTTCACCTGTACCTACTAAATTAATGTGGAATGCACATGGGGTTCTCATAGCTAGTGCATTTTCCTCCACCTAATAAATGCATGTGAAGTTCTCATCATAGTTCTAGCTTCTCCTCTGCCTACAAGAGCATGTATGATTCTCAGTGCTCACTGCTTGTTCCTACACTTACAAAATCCATGTGTGGTTCTCAATGATATGCCCTTTTACTCCACCTATTCAATGCACGTTTGGTTCACCATGTTTTCCTAGTGTCCTACATCTTCTAAATGCACCTCATCTTATTAGCGCGTTGCCCTTTGCATCTGCTTGTTAAATACATGTAGGATACTCAGTGCTTTGGCCTTCTTCAATACCTACTAAATATTTGAATGATTATTTGTACATTGTCCTTTTTCTTTGCCTCCAAATACACATGGGATTTTCAAAGCTTTTGCCATATCCAGCATCTATTGAAGACCTGCAGGTTTCTCAGTGATTTAGCCTTAAACTATGCAACCTCAATTATTGTGTTCAGTTTAGTGTTTAAACCTTCACCTATGCTTAAAAAATACAAATTTTTCATTGCTTTTTCAAGCTCCTATGCTTACTAAATGTGTGTCGAGTTCTCAAGGTTTTTACCTTTTCCTCTGCCTCCGAATATCATATGTATCCCTCAGTTCATTGGCCCTCTCCCGCACAAACAAAATGAAAGCGTGGTTTCAGTGTTTTGCCTTATTCTACTCCTACAAAATTCATTTGAGATTCTCAATTCTTTGTGTTCAACTCCACATCATAAATGCACGTAGAGATTTCAGCACTTTCACAATTGCCTGCCTACAAAATGCAAATGGGCTTTACAATGTTTAGGGCTTTTCATCTGCCTACTAAATGTATTTTGGGGGCTCAGTTCCTTGGCATTAAACAATGCCTACTAAATACTTGAGTGGTTCTCAGTGCTTTAGATTCTTCTACACCTACTTAATGCATATGCTGTTTTCAGTCATTTGACCTCCTTCTATGCCTACAAAAGGCATGTAGGGGGTTTTAGGAGGGTTTTACCTTCTCCTTTGCCTACTAGATGCTTTGAAGGCTCTCAATGCTGTGGTCCTTTTCTCTAGCTACTAATTGCATTTGGTTTTTGCAGTGCTTCAGCCTTGTATTGTGCATACTAAATAAACCTGGTATGTCCAGTGATTTTACCTTCACTCATATTTACATAATTCAAATGTGGTCTCATTTCTTTGATATTATCCTCTGCCTGCTAAATGAATGCAGAGTTCTCGAGAAATTGCTTGCACGTCTGCCAATGGAATGAGTATGGTTGCTCAGTACTTTGGCCTTCTACTGCACCTATAAAATACCTCAGGATTTCTCATTTATGTGGCCTTTTACAACAGTTATGAGGTGAACAGTGTTTGTTCCTCTCAAACACCTACTAAACATACTTGCGATTATATAGGGTTGTTTGTTTTTTTTTCTCTCTTCTGACAATGCATGTGGGTTTTCAGTACTGTGGCCTTTTCCAATGCCTACACATTCCTTTAGGTATCTCAGTGCTTTGGCCTTCTTCTAAACCTATTAAAGTCATATAGGGTTCTCAGTGCTTTAGCATTTAATTATGCCTGCTAAAGGTATGCAATCAGTTCAGTGCTTTTGCCTTGAAAATGCTTATAAAATATACATGGGCTTCCCATTTCTTCACATTATCATAAGTCTACTAAATGCATGTTGATTTCTTAAGGTTTTTGCTTCTCAGCATAAGAATTGCATGTGCTGTTCTCAGTGCTGCGGCCTTCACCAACACATACACAATGCATGTGGGTTTTCAGTGGTTTTGCCTCCTAGACCTACTAAATTTTCTTGGAGTTATCAGCGGGTTGACTTTCTCCAATGTCTACTAAATGCACATGGGCCTTTCAGTGTGTATGCATGCTTCTTTACCACCTACTCAACGCATGTGGTCTTAGTCGTGGTTCAGTGATCTCCTCTGCCTACCAAATGCAAGCTCGGGTTCTCAGTTTGTTGACCTTCTCAAACACCTACTAAATCCTTGGATGGTTCTCAGTGCTTGAGCCTTCTAGTAAACCTACAAAATTGAAGTAGAGTTTTCAGATCTTTGGTCTCCTCCTATGTGTATTAAAGATATGCACAGTTCTCCGTTTTTAACCTTGGACTCTCCCTACTAAGTGCCAATGGGATTCTCAGTGTTTTCACCCTCTTTTCTGCCTACTAAATGCATGTATGGATTCCAAATGTGTTGGCCATCTGATCCCCTTTTTAAATCCATTTACTTTTCTTCACCTGCACAAAATTCACATGCAGGTCTCATTGATTTGACAATCCTCTTTGGCTGCAAACTGCATGCAGCATTATGAAGGATTTCACCTTCTCTTCTGCCTACAAAAACCACATGGGATTGTCAGTGCTTTTGCCTTTTACTTCACCTATTCAATGCACTTCAGTTGCTCAGGGCTTTGGCATTCTCCCCTGTTAAGTAAGCACAAATGAGCCTTTTAGTAATCTTGCCTTCTGCTATGCCTACAACGTACATGTGATGTTATCAGTGCTGTATCCTTCTCCTCATCCCACTAAATGAATGTATGGTTCTCAGTGTTTTGTCTGCTTTACCCTTTGTAATGTACATAGTTTGTTTAATGTATTGTCATGGTCCTCTGCATACTAAATGCACAGGGAGTTCTGTACTCTATCTTCTAAAGAAATGTGGCCTTCAGAGTCGGTTGTCCTTCTCCACTGCAAACAAGATGGGCAGTGGGTGCTTAGTGATTTTGCGTTAATCTTTCACTTTTTTAAAGCATGTTGAGTTCTCAGAACTTTGGCATTCTCATATGCTTAAAAACAGATATGGAGTTCTCTGAGCTTTTGACTTTTCCTCTGCCTACTAAATGGATGAGGGTTTCCAAGTGTTTTGAACCTCTCCTACACATAGTAAATGCATGTGTGGTCCTCTGTCATTTGGCATATCAGATTCACAGTGATGTAAAATTCTCTTCTGCTTAATGAGTGGATGGATCTGTCATTGTATTATTCTCTTCTCCTCTGCCTACTTAAAGCATGTTAGCATTCAAGTGCTTTCTACTTCCATAAATACAAAAAGCATGCGGGTTCTCAGTACTTCAGGCTTCTCCACCACCTACTAAATGCATGTGTTTTTCACATTCCTATGACTTTCTTCTATACCTACAAAATGTATGTGGAGTTCTCACTGCGTTGACCTGCTAAATACATATGGGCTTCTCAGTGCTTTGGCATCCTATGCCTACTAAATCAATCTGGTAGATTTAGTGCTTTAGCCTTTTTCTATGCCTGCAAAACGCACATTGTGTTTTCAATGCTATTCCCTTCTCTTTACGAAATGCAGACAGGTTCTCAGTGCTTAGGCCTTCCACTCCACTGACTAGCGTCACGTTGCTGTGTCTCAGATCCATAAACAGGGTAGGGCCTAAGGGGGCAAGGCTCACACACAATCTGTAAATGCACATTCAGCAGCGTTGCATATGTTAAAGTCACTGCGGTAGGCCCAACTACATTAGCTTCAGGGCCCGCTTATTAGAAAATGCTGGCTACACCTCTGTTTTGTCCTCCCTCCATTTCATAAAAGGATGTCAGATTCTAAGAGGGTTGGTCTTTCAATATGGCTAAAATATGGACAAGGGGTTCTCTGAAATGTGTATATTTCCCTGCTTTGGCACTCTACGTTGCCTTCTAAATGCACATGGGATTTTTAAAGATTGCGATGCACATTGCCCTACAAAATGCTTTTTAAATTCTAATTGTATTTGCATTCTCCTCCATCTGTGGTTCCCTGTGATTTGGTCATCTTCTACACCTACTAAATTCACAAGGTATTCACAGTATTTTAATCTTCTACTCTGTGTACTAAGTGTACTTGGGGTTCTCAGTTGTTAGCGCTTCTAATATGTGTACTAAATGCCCAATGATTTGAATGATTATAACTTCTCCTACATGTCAAAATGCATATCGAGATCCTAGCACATTGGTTTTCACCATCTTCAACTAAATGAATATTGTCTGACTTCTACTGTACCTACTAAATGCATGTTAGGTTATGAATTCTTTAGCCTTCTTATACACCTAGTAAATGCAAAAGGAGGATTTCATGTATCTCGCCTTCTACTATGCCAACTCATAAAAATCAGGTCCTCAGTGCTTTGGCATTTTCCCAAGTCTTCAAAATACATGTGAGGTGGACCACTCCCCACCCACAATTCACACCCACACCCACGCACATATCATTTTACCCAACTCCCAAATTAATAATAGCCCACTTCACTAATTATACCCAGACCATATTATTGATATTCATACAACCTTATATGCACTATCCTCCTGGTCCCCCCCAGGACTTTGCGACAAACGCTCTCCAAGCTCGCTTCTTTGTTGAGCTGAGCGGGATCGAGCGGTCGCCCGCAGCCAGGTACGGCCAGTTGTAAGGCTGCCCTTCCAGGCCCCGCTGGGCTTACAGTGAGTGTGTAATTTTCTCATTTAATTTCAGGCACTGTTGATTCTCGCGCTCCGTGCGCGTTGTGCTGCCCCCTACCACCTCCCTCCTCCTCACTTCCTGGTCCTCCTCTCCCCTCTCCCTTCCCGCCTCCCTGTCTGCCCACAACCCCTCCCCTTCCTCTCCTCCCCCTGCCTTAAATCTAACCCCCCCTGGGCAGCCCCCCTGCCCGGCAGCCCCCCGGCTAAGGGCCCCTTAGGCAAAGGGCAGCTCCTATGGCTGCGGCTCCCAGTTTATCTGCAGGTGTCCGCAGTGGACGCCAGGCACCGTTCTGCTGCTCAATCTGGTTAGCTCCACCTGCTCTCCCAGCCCACCCACCTACACCTGTTCACTTCATTCGCATGGTGTCTACACTTCACTGTGTTCTGCGATTTTTGGTAAATTAGGGCTTTTTTCTCCCTTCACAGGACTCTCAAACTTAGGTGGGCTCTCCACTGGGTACCTAATACGCATTTATTGTGTTACTGTTGCTCTGAAATGTGGTAAACTAGGGCTTTTTTCTCCCTTCGCAGGACTCTCAAACTTAGGTGGCCTCTCCACTGGGTACCTAATACACATTTACTGTGTTACTGTTGCTCTGCAATGTGGTAAATTAGGGCTTGCCGCTCATTCCTGTCTGCTTGCTCTTGTCCGTCTTCCCCCCACTCCCTCCTTATTCCATGGTTTTCTCTATCTCGCCTATCTTCTCTAACTGCTTCTCCATTGACTATCCTGCTCTCCTCACTAAATCCGGTAGGAAAAAGTTTAAAAAGGACATCCTGGTCGCCAACCCAGGCCTCCCTATCACTGACACCTACACTAGTGCCTCCTCCAAGGAAACTCTTACTGACATCCTCTTTTTCGTGCCTTCTCCTGACCTATGAACCCTTCATATGGTCTCTGTGCTTTCTCCTTTCTCCTCTTCTCCCATTAATGGTGGCACCCGTTGGGATGTCCTCTTGGCCCCCTTCCACTCCTCTAAGGCCATCATTAATGTCTACGCTAATGGGACCTTCTTGGTCCAAGGCCCTCAGGCCAACCTCCACCTCTTTGATAGACGCTTCCCGCGCCTCATCAACTTCCTTTCCTCTCCTGCTGTCGCCTCTCCTCTGTTCTCGGCTAGCTTGCCTACAACCTCCCACCCCGCCCCCTCTCAGGCTCCTTCTTCACCTCCGCAGGGCATACATCTGATCTGTACCCCTCCCCGGAAGTCCTTCAAGGATGGAAACCTTCTCCACATTGCAACTCTTAACTCAAGCTCTGCCGTCAAACATTCCTCTGATATCTGTCGTCTACTTGAGGAACTTGACCTTGACATCCTCGGTCTCACTGAGACATGGTTCACGGCCAGCTCTGTCACCAGCTTTGACACACTCCTACCTGACGGTTACAAGATCTTCTCCGTGCCCAGGCCCAACCGTGCTGGGGGGGTGTGGCCCTTATCTTCCCTGAGTGGATTCCTGCCACTGTCACTCCTATGCAGACCTACTCCTCTTTTGAATGCCTTGTCTGCCGACTCTCTCTCTCTCCTAGCCATTCCCTTACCATGGATACTATCTATCGTCCATCTGGTCAAATTTCCTCCTTCCTCTCCGAGTGGGCAGACCTCTCCTGCTCACTCCTGTCCTCAACCCCTCAACTCCTCTTTCTTGGAGACTTCAACATCCACCTGGATGCCTCCTGTCCTCCCTCTGGACTCTTTTGCGACCTCTGCGACACTCTCTCACTCTCTAATCTCCCGTCTGGGCCGACTCATTCTGCAGGGCACACTCTTGAGGCTCTGATCTCTTCTGACCTTCCCCTCTCTGTCCCTCTCTCCACTCCCCTCTCCTGGAGTGATCACTTTCTCCTATCCTCCCACCTCACCTTCCCTACCCCACGGGCAAAGCCACCCTCATCCCTGCCACCCTTCTTCTCGGTCATCTGACCCATGAAGCGCGTGTCAGTTGAGGCTTTCGCTGCCACCTTCTCGCTCCCCTTCCCCCTTAGGCTGACTCCCACCCTGACACAGCCCTCACTACTCTCCACTCTGCTATATCTGATATTCTTGATATCCTTGCCCCTGTCATGAGAATCCACCTGAAGCCCAAAGCCAAATGTAACTCCTGGTATGACTCGGATCTCGTCACCCTTAAACGCAAGTGCAGGGTGGCAGAGAGGAAATGGCGTGCTTCATGTTCATCCTCTGACAAACTGGCCTGCTGCCTGCTCCAAAGGCAATACCGGCTCTCCGTTCTCACCAAGAAGACAGCCCTAATCCAAGCCCGCATCTCTGCAGCGTCTAACAATTCGGCCGAACTCTTTAAAATCTGCAAGGAGCTGGCCAACCCTGCTGCAGTCTCTACCTCTCCTGTCCACTCGCAGGCCCTCTGCACGCCACTGGCCTCTCACTTCATCTCAAAAACTCAGGACATCCTGTCCTCACCCTCCTCCTATCACCTCCCACCCTCTATTCCCTTCTCCTCCTCTGGCCCTTCTGCAGCCACCCCTCCTCCCTCCTTCTCTGCCTTTCCCCTTTTTTCTGCTGACGAGGTTTTGAGACAAGTCCGATCTATGAAAGTCTCGTCAAAACAGGTCCACCCCTGTTCCTCCAAAGCCATCAAGGACAACATCGACTCCTTGGCTCCTGCCCTGGCTGACTTCTGCAATCACTCCTTCGCCTCTGGAGCCTTCCCATCCCCCCTCAAGCACTCCCTTGTGCACCCCCTTCTTAAGAAACCCTCTTCCGACCCCTCCTGCCTGGCTAACTATCGCCCAATTTCTATCACTCCCTTCCTGGGCAAGCTCCTGGAGAAACTGGCCATCTCCCAGCTTAATCTCCGTGCTGAATCTGTTGGTAGTCTTCATGACTATCAGTCTGGCTTCAGAGCTGCCAGAAGCACGGAAACTGCTCTCCTGAACATCTGTGAGGACCTGCTCTCGAACCTTGACTCTAACACCCCATGTGTTGTCATTTTGCTCAATCTCTCTTCTGCCTTTGATACTGTCAACCACACCATCCTGCTCAACCGTCTCCGTGATAACCTGGGTATCACTGGTCAGGCTCTGGCGTGGCAGACCTCTTTCCTCTCCAATCGACCCTCCCAGGCCCAACTGGGGTCCTTCCTCTCTGACATCTTTTTCTCTACCTCTGGTGTCCTCCAGGGATCTAACCTCTCTCCCTGGCTGTTCAACCAGTATCTGGCACTTCTTGCCCACCCCATCGCCGCTCTCTGTCCCAACTTTTAGTGCTATGTGGATGATACCCAGCTAATTTCCAGGCTACCCTCGTCCTCCTCTTCCCCTTCCCTCATCTCTGACTGTCTTTCTGCCATCCATGAATGGTGTGCCACCAAAAACCTCTGCCTTAATGCCAGTAAGACTGAGAGTCTACTCATCGGCTCACCCTCTCCCTCCTTCCCTGCAGCTCTCTGGCCGGCCTCTCTAGGCAATCTTCCTGCTCCTACCCGCAAGGCAAAAACCCTCAGGGTCATCTTCGACTCCACACTCTCCTTCTCTCCTTACATCTCTGACGTCTCTAAGAAGTCACACTACCAGCTACACCTCCTCAGAGGTATCCTTCCTTTCCACTCCTTCCCCCAAAAGCCCCATAGGTTATAGTGGGGTACAAGAAACAGAGATTGGAGTTGGTTCCTGTCCCCAAAACCCACCCACCACCTCTATCCTAGTCTGTAGGTGCAATATTATATCAAGAGCAGATCCTGATTATGTTCACCGAACCTTGGCCCATCAAGCTATCTAGAAAGCTAAAATGAATCCTGAAAGCTAATATGAAGCCTGAAAACTACAGTGAAAATATTGGTAGTTTCATCAGACAAATGCACCAAAAGGGAGTCACATCAGCAGGATTTGCAGTAGGAGCAGTTACAGTTACATTGGTCACACCAACAACAGAGAAACCCCTGCCACAAACCCCTATGAGGTGGCTGGAGGAGTTCCATCACAGACCCACCTATGCTATGTCACATCAACCCAGCAGAAGACTGCCTCTGAGCTGGAAGATTCATCTGACTGGCAATCTGTAAGGGAGAGCATTATTATAAAGCTTTACCAGACTGCAAATTTCAAGGACTTCCAAGCAATGGCTCGAGTCAGTCAATCATGGAGAGCCCAAGATTTACCAGAAAACAGTGGATAGCTACTTCTAAACCATCTTGCCTGTCCCAACAGCACCTAGGGGTAAAAATGTGGTTACCGGAGAAATTGTCAACAAACGGCAGGGTGAGCATGAACCTCTACTCCAGTCTTCTATGCTAGTGTTGGCACCAAATATGGCAGGCCAATTATGTCGACCAGTACAGGCTCGTACTAATGTAGCTGGAATCGCAAATCAGATGCAAAGAATTCCTACGTCTAGGGATCTTTGCTCAAGAAAAAAGTCCAAATTCCACTGATTGCAAACCACAAAATAATTTCACTAATTCAGGATACGAATAACATAATGATCAGCAATGTGGAGAAGCTTGTGGGAAATGGACAGAGATAAACTCTAAGAAAGACATTTCTAGCCTGGTTGCACCAGAAAGTGAGGCATGGTCCCAGAAGATCTCATGACTTGACATTTCTACACAGGTTGCAGATTGATGCATGGTGTTCCTCTGGCAACAGAGGCTGTTTTGAAATGGGATGTGGTACAAAAATAATCTCCCCCTTTTTCTGAGCATCTATAAAAACCTGCCATATACTCAATCAATTCTGAAAATTGTGTTTGACCATCCATAGTATGCACTGTATACCTAGCCAGTTTGGATGAGGTTAGGGTTGCTCCCTTTATTTTGTACTCTCTGCTTAGATAAACACACTTATTATTCTGGGACTCAATCGTCCATCCTATAGCCAATATAGGCAAGCTGTCATGTATTTGATGTACTTTCTATAGATCTGCTCACTTAAAATAGTGTAAATCCTGAAGTGATATCTCAATCATTGCATATTTCCATGCTTTATTTTATGGTTTTAACCTCTGATATTCACAACTCTGATGCCCCAAAGGCCTGCCGGCCAAAGCATGTTAAATAAAATCATCAAACCTTAAACAGGGTAAAGGAGAAAAAGGATATTCTTAGATATATCCATAATCTAAAAAACTCTAGGACCCCTGGACCTAACAGGCTATGGATTTTGGTAATAAAAGCTGATCCCCTACAGTGGACAGACATTATTTGTAATCTGTTTCAAGAAATAAACAAAAATGGGCATACTACTCTCCTCAAAGGCATACCTATCTATACAAAGAGATGGACTGCAGTAGTTATAGGCCGATTGCGCTTTTGGGGGTTTCATGCTAAATATTTGCCATAATACTTTTAGTCCATCTGGAAACATGGATTGCACTGCATAATACACTCTTTGTTGTACAAAAAGGCTTTAGAAACGGTATGGGTACAGTGGAATGTGGGCTTCTGAGAAATATTCTGAGAAATAAACCTGCAGAGATAAAGGGAGAGACCATATATGTACCGTTTTTAGACATTACACCAGCTTATGATATGGTAAATAGAGAAAGGCTGTCAAAGGCACTAGAAAAATTGAAATCTTTTAAATAAATCAATTTTGGTCATCCCATGGGCCATTATTACTAATATATATATATACCTAAGTAGTTGATATGAATAGACCTGCCAGACCTTTGCTTCATTTAAAATAAAATTGAAGTATGGTTTCTTGGATCTAGGCTGGTAGAAAACCATAGCCTTTGTCGTATTATTAATAACTACATTTAGGTCCTTAGTAAACTGCTTCACTGCCACAATTAGGTATTCCAATTGGCAATAAGAGAGTCAGTGCATGCCCTTGGCCCAATGTTGGTAGAAGGTCAAGGTTTCTCTCTATTCTAAAGTAAATAAACTGTTGTTATTCTTTGCAGATGAATTCTATTCCAAAGGGACCAGTAAGCTTCACCAAAGGTCCAGTCGTCAGACTTTGGAAGACTTTGAACAGTTGTATACGGCTCTCTGTGATTGTGTTTACTGAATGTGTATTTTATACTGAAACTTTTTTTTGCTTACCAGAAAAATTATTTTTGATATTTGAATGTAAAATAATATATGTTAAAAACAATAAAATTTGTCTGGACAGTCCCTTATGGTGTGTTGAAAGTGTCTACTCTGTTGCTTCATGATCACGCTACATCAAAATAGGTTGCACGGACTACTCATCCATTCAACGACTTGGAGGTCAGAATATTTCTTAAGTTTGCCCCCTAAGTCAGGGATCGGCGACCTTTGGCTCTCAGGATGTTTTAGACCACAGCTCCTATCAGCTGCAGCCATCCAAGTAAATGTGAAACAGTCCTGGGAGTTGTAGCCCAAAATATCTGCAGAGCCTAAGGTTGCATACCCCTTCCCTAAGTGAAGTGATCCATCCGGGTCATAGAAATAGGACAGAGACAAACTATAAGCCAGCACTCCCATTTTAACAAGGAACATCAATTTGACTTCAAATAAAGTGCTTCTAAATTTGAGAATATGTGATCTAGCAAATCAGAATAAGCTTGATATACTACATACTCTACCATGGATGCTTTCCTGTAGCTCAAATTCACATCAAAGTCTCAGCCGCTTCATGATTCCATACCAAACAATGAATTTAAACATCTCCTGGAAAACCTACACTTGGCAGTATGGGTGCTGAACAACTTTCACTTTCTCTTTGGTAAAATAACATTCATAGAAATGCTCCAAACATGACTCTAATGCAGACCAAAACGACATTGGCCTTTCCGGTCCAATGTCAAATGTCCCCTAATCCCCAAAACTGGTGAATGATTTATCAAATGTATGAAGTAAGTACCTTGTTGAGAAACAAGCTAGAAACAAAGTTGCACTCAAGCTGTGTGCTTGAGTGCAAGTGGTGACGAGACAGGCAAGAGTTATGTATGGTTGAGGGCATGTGTGAGAAAGTGCATGTTGTGGGGAACCACCACAATGTTAGGAGGGGAGGCCTGACTCTGGGCTTGTCTCGGAGAGGTCGGCCTGACTGGACTGCTGCTGTGAGTGGAAAGCATAGCTAGGTGACCTTGCCATGAGTTCGTTGAGAGTGTGTGCACGTGGGGAGGCAGTAGAAGCAGGAGTTTGAAGAAGAGAGTATAAAAGGAGTCATGGCCCCGTGAACGTACCTGTGCCAATGCGACTGCTCCCTGGGTGAAGGGATTGTAGAGCTGGATGCCCATGTTGCTGCGGGTGATCCAATAGCACACAAACCAAGTCATGCTAAGGAATCATTTGTAAATTTAGCCCTCAATGTTTAAGGGAACTTGCTGATAAGGAGCAGTGTTGCCATTATGGAATCCCCTTGCAGTTGTGTATGCCGTTATGTACAGGCTTGAATGAGCTCTGCCTTGATGGCTCCATTCTGAGATATGTATAATTTCTATGCAAAGACCATTAGTCGTATCCCACCACTTGTCTCTCATTGAGTTTTGAAGAGACTGACAATATATTTGTTACACTTCAGCATGTATTTCATGCCACTACCTCGTCTCATCTGCCTCTTAACCTTCTGCTTCGTCAACTACATGGATGATTGATTAATATCATAAATGTTGTGTTCACTTCATTTTAGTCAATATAAGAGGTAGAGCGTTTGTCTATAACAGTGTAATAAACATGCATTCAGTCTGACTGGCAGCTTTTGGAGTGTGTCTACATCACACAGAGAATGTGAGATATCTGCTGTTTCGGTTGGGCTACTGTGGAACCAAAGAATCCCCTGTGATGTGCTGTGTAAATGCAGAAAGCAGTCTCATTCACACAGACACTCAAATGTTCCAGAAACGTCATAACATGTGTGACCAAGAAACATAAACTCACAAGTATATATTCTCATTCCCAAGTCTTGCTTTCCACTGTCTACTTGTCTTGTATTTAAGATGTGCATGTCACCACGTGTTTTGAAGCAATGACATGGACTTCATCAGAACATATATATCCTGATTTACAAAAATGTTTTACAATGGTGCAATCCAATTGAGAAATGCATTGTAAATCAGGTCCATTATGTTATATAGTAACAGTTTCTCCGTTTTTATTTCCCCATTCATGTCTGTTTCTCAAATTTCATAACAATACTGTCTTGGGACCTTTTTGATAAACAAATTACTTTCTGACATACACAAACCTTTTGACCGCTAGAGTGGATAAGACCAATATTTGTGTTCATAAGGCCATTTACATTCATATGAATAAGCAAATTGTTAAGGAAGTGTACAATTTCCTTATGATCATAGCAACAACACAGATATTCGCTACGTTCCAATCACAGTACACTTGTACTGGAGACAGGTTTTATTTTAGCCTTTAAATATCATCGAGAGTATCTTTCCCTTCTTGCTCTTTCCATATAGAGACTAGCTGATCAGCATTCATTTTCATGCTAGGATCACGTGATCCGGTAGTCGTATCGAAATTGTAGGGCTCAACTTAAGACAAGGTTTTCAATAAAAGAGTTTCCACCACAATCTCACATGATAAACACCTTATATTTAACAAGAGGCCTCACAATATGATTGCACCCCTATTGCAGTGGAAGACATTTAAAACGAAACGCATTTGAGCAGGGCAGACTGATGCCTGCAAAGACCACAACCTGCTCTGCAGTTTCCACTGTATATGTGTTGAAACAGGGCCGGTCGAGGTAAATGCAGGGGTCAAAATAGGACACAAACATGAGCATTGCTTTCAAAACAAGGATTTGCAGATAAACTCACTATCCATGTCTGCACTCTTTCATACTTTGTGTTCTGGAAATAATAAATGCACAATGTAATTTGTACCAGAAGTAATTAATTTTGTGAAACTGACCTTTCTTGTGTAGGCACATAATTGTAATCAGGCCCAGAATGTTTAGCTTGATTCTCCCTAGTTTACCTTTACCAAAGTAGCCAGGGTCTCCGCCAAAAATATGATATCTGGGGAGAAAAGTCACCTTTCAAATAGTCAAAAGTTCTGTCTGTGAATCATTATTCATTAGCACGCGTAAGCACGGTAATGCATAGCATTCCCTTTCTTGCGAGAAGAGTTAGCCATCATCTCTCTAATATCACTCATGGATTCAAGTCAGCTTCATATTTGCACAATGAAGGTTGAAACAACTAGTCAATTGTGTAATTCACAAGTTTAACATCGGTATTTTCCCTGTTAAGGAATATTCAAATGCCCATGTTCCATTATTCTATCAGTGATCATTTTAGATGTATTTTCTAAAATTTTGAAAGCATATTCTAAACACCAAATGTCGATCGGGAAATCGTATTAAACCCTCTTGATCATATATATATTGGCCTACGCCAAGTCGCTCTGCGAGGAAATCCGCGTTGCAAAGTCCTGACCTTAGATAAGTCTTAGCCACCATTTTAAGCTCATTCACCATTTTGATTCGCGCTCCAAAGTCACCCTGTGTTCTAATATGGTGGACACTGTTCTTCTGTTGGTAACATGGCCGTCTTGACCTCTGCATTCATGTTAATGCTTAAACTGCCCGTAGGCCAAATTTTAGGGTCATGTAATGAGACCTTGTCCTTCGTTGACCTGTGGATAGAGGATTATCTGTACCAACGATACTAATCCGTGAATATATATTAAGCACAATGTTGTGTAAATACTAAATGTGAACACTTGTTGGACTGCATTCTATTAAAATATGTACTAAGGCTTATGTTAGATCCAAGAATATACTGTTGCTATTGTGACTTGTTGAACATGTAAACTGAAGGTGATCCATATGCATATAGTTGGGCGAGTCAGAGGTGAACCCGGCACGAACCCTAGATTGGGAATTATTAACGTACAGAGGGGCTGAGCATCATGTTACAAAACTGTTTAAAAAGAGCAAATATTCTGATGTACAGCCCCATTCACTGCACACACCGAACATGGCTGGTATTTGCTGTGTTGTACTGAGGGCCTGATAGCTATCTGTTGCTTTGTTCTTTGAAAACTGTTCAGTTGTAGAATAAAGGTCTATGTATCTTTTGAACCCGCATTTGGTGTATTTCCTTTTGGGGTACTCAGCCTCGATATTCTCGTTTTGCTTTCACAAAATAACTAATGTTATATATCTAATAACTAATAACTAAACTAGCCTTACTTCCAAGGTAAGCCCGGATGGGCTGCACTCCACTGCGACTCGTCGCCTTTCTAAGATGGTCGCCCCTCTCTCCGTGACCAATGCACACAGATTGCCGGAGGCCTTTCTCCTGCCTCTCTTTGTCCTTGATTGGCCGCAAGTAACTGAAAATCAAGGTGCCTCTGGGAGCCAGATGGCAAAGCCGGCACCCTGTAAATGGCCACTTTGATGGACTGCATCAACTATCCTTGTCTGGCCCTGTCCGGATCTTGGTCTGATACGGTTTACTGTGCCATACCCACAGTATGTAAGACTTCCGCCCTCAATTTGCTTAACAGTCCCGTCGACTGTCGCGAATTGTGACTCTGTCCCACCCACAGCCTTCCTCCCGTCTGCCACTATACCCCACATCAATAAAGACTTGGACCCACGCTCTTTTGGTCTAGAGACCTCACCACTAATGCTCACAGCCCCCTGGTTCACCTCCATGCATAACATGCGTTTCTCAAGCTGCTTCACAAAGAACCCTTACTGCCATTTGCCCCACCACCAACAATCTCAAGGAACTGGCGTAGCTACAGCAGAACGGTCCACAAACCTCATCACCCCATCACTTTCTTAACACAAGCAATGTTTTTTCAGTAATGCCTATCAATGTCTGTACTACAAAGCCTAGCAGAGTTTGCCTCACAGAACCTAGCAATGTCGTATTACAAAGTCTAGCAGTGTTTGCCTCTCAGAACACTGCATGTCTGTATCACAAAGCCTAGCAGTGTTTGCCTCATAGTGCCCAGCAATGTCTTTATCACAAAGCCTAGCAGCGTTTGCCACACATAACCTAGCAATGTCTGTATTACAGAGGCTAGCAGAGTTTGACTCAGAACCCAGCAATGTCTGTATCACAAGGCATAGCAGTATAGGTCACATAGAACCTAGCAATGTCTGTATTACAAAGCCAAGCAATGTTTGCATATCAAAGCCCGGTGATGTCTACCCACCTTCTCCCAGCAAACACCAGACAACAGGACTCTCTAATCCCTTTAACTATGACTTCCACCTAGACCTGATTAATGCCTGCTCCCTCCCAGCCCATGCCCTAGATATACATGAACTCATAACTGTGCACAACCTTGACGCCCTAGACATCACAGAAACATGGCTACAAGCAGCTTCCTGACCGACACTCTCCCTTGCCTTTCCTGCTTGCTATAACATTTATCTAAGTGAGCGACCGAATTCCAGAGCGGCATAGTCGCCCTCATTGCCAAATACAGCCTGCATATTAGACAACTTACCACATCCCGAAATAATAACTGCGACATACTCTCTCTCAAGTGGTCCACCTCCTCCTCCAACACCATCAAAAGGTACCCTGTCTATCGCCCACCAGGCCCCATCCTTATATTTGAAGAGGACATACTCCTTATCATAAGCAACAACTTCAAACCCTTCTCGCAAGTGCTCCTACTAGGAGACCTCAACCTAGGCCTCAACGACCACCAAAATCTACCAGCCACATCCTTAACCAATCCACTCATCTCACTTGGATTTAACCACTACATCCTTCAATCCACTCACAATAAAGGACGCTCGACTGGATAGCAGACACCAACTGCTATGCCACCGTCATTGCCAACTACCATCATGTCGACACCTTCTCACTCCCCCCAGGCCCAATATCCAAACCTTCCAGTAGCCCCTCTCCATGGCCATTGCTCATGTAAACTCACTAAAGAGAACCTCCTCCCATTCCTTATCAGCCTCAATCCCGACCTTCTGAATGCATCTGACCCTGAACACCTAGCAGTACACTACACCACCACCTAGGCCAATGCCATCGACAATATTGCCCCTATAGAGCAAAATAAAGCTAAACAAGCACTCCATCATAACTCTTGGTATACCCAAGAGCTCACAACGATTAGAGCAGAAAAAAGACTTGTGAAGTCCAACTGGAAAAATAACCCCTCCAACACATCTAAACTCACTTTCTCTATCCACAGTGTGAAATACAAAAATACTACATAAAAGCAAAAGCATCCTCACTCAACAACAGAGTTGTAAATGCCACCTCAGACTTGAAAGAGCTGTTCACCATCCTCAATGAACTGGAATCACCCACCCCGCAAACCTCTACCACTATCATAAACTAATTACTATCTAAAATCCACATGCTAAAGGAGAAAATCCTAGCCAAGAAATCCAGCAACTCGCACCAGCACATGGCCACCCGAACAGCCATATATAATAAAACAGGAGTCCCGATCTTTAGCTTCCAAGAAATCTCACTGCAAGAAACCCTTCAGATCCTTCAAGGTCTCAAACCCTCCAGATGTAAAAGGGATGCATGCCCAGCCCCACTGATAAAAAATTGTGCTGATGTACTAGCACCCTTCATCACAGCTTTCATCAATGCCTACTTCAACACAGGTGAGGTACCCTCATGCCTTAAAAAAGCCTGGGTCCTTTCCTTATTAAAAAATACTACCTTTGAACCCTCTACCACAACCAATTACAGGCCTATCACTAACGTGCCCTTCCTTCTCAAAATCCTTGACTGAGCAGGCTACGTGCAAATACAACACCACCTAGAAACACACCAAATCCTTGGTATGCGAAGGTCAAGCTTCCGCATTGGCCACGGCACTTCTGGACCTGAAAAATCAAATGAACAAAATCAGAGACCAAGGAAAGCTTGCCCTGCTTCTCCTTTTAGACCTGTTCACTGTTTTAGATTTGGTTGGTCTAGAGCACCTCACCTCCTCTGCATCCTTCTCCAAAGAAGTCGCCTCCAGGATTGCCTCCTTTCTCAAAGGTAGGGTAATGAAAATCTTTGCTGAAAATGCAAGCGCCTCATTTTCCTCTATTAGCTGTGGGCTCCCTCAAGGTTCTGGTGTCTTGCCAACACTTTACAACATATTCACAAAACCGCTCTTCGACCACCTCGACTTGCTCTGCATATCTTGTACTAAATATGCCGACGAACCGCAACTTCTCCTCCCTCTTACCAGATCTTTAGATGCAGACTCCCTCACTGCCATCTATGCCACGATCCAAACTCGGATGGCAACCCGCGGCCTATGTCTCAATGATGAGAAAACAGAACTGCTCATCACTGGGCTTCCATCAACACTACAAAACATTCCCCCACAATATGAAGCCTTCAACATAGATGGCTCAATAATCCCAGTCTCCTCTTCCATAAAAACGCTAGGAGTCCACCTAGATGCCACTCTATCCCTAAACAGACAAGCAATTATATCTCTGCTGCCGCTGTCTACTCAACAAAACTGTTTAATGCTGCCAGTCTAACAATCACACGCACAGCTGTGGGCTCAAATGCTCGATTACTACAACATCTTGTTCGCAGGCAAATCGACCCAAAACATTAAAACACCTCCAAACTATCCAGAATAACACCCTACGCATCACACTCAACAACCCTAGATCTGAAAACACCTCTGCCGCCAGCAAAGCAGTTCACTGGCTACCTGTCAACAAGCAAATCCTGTTCAAAACCCTCTCCATCACGCATAAGCAGAGGTCGAAGTGGGAGGGAGCGGTCGGGAGCGGTGCTCCTATACTTTTTACTTTTCAGTTCCACTGTTCCTATACTTTTATTTTAAAAAGAAACCGTTCCGGAACGGTTTAGCTTTAAAATAAAAGTGTAGGAAGAAGTTGAAGCTTGCACTTCAGTGCACTGCACTGAACATTCTCTTAAATAATAGGTGTGTTTGTTTGGGGGTTTGGACTGTTTGCGGGAGGGGGCACAGGGATGGGGTTTGTGGAGAGTGGGACAGACTGGTAGGGAACATAGCTCCACTACTTCTTTTCGTACACTTTGACCACTGCGCATAAGTGCCTCTACAACTCAGCCCCGCCACAACTTGTCAAAGAAATTACCAAAGTTCAGTCCAGTAGGCCCACAAGAGACCCATATACCCATAGGCTGGCCCTACCTAAATTCAAATATGTCAAAGCAGAAGGCTGATGCTTCCCAGTCCTCACCAAACCTGCATCTTCTTTGTACTCTATGCATGTACGCCTGTATGAAAATATCATGATGTTAACTATGGTCTGGCCTCCTTATAAACGCCCCCCCCCATGTAGCTGGACCAGCGCCCTAATGCCTCTGGGCTTGTGTGCGCTATGCAAATGAACAAATAAATAAATAAATGCATCCGTTAGTGAAATCACAATTTCGGATACCTTTCTACTAATTATATGAATTACTAGAAATGAACAGACAGTGGGGGTCATTACAAGGTGGGCGGTAAGGGATACCGGGCACCGGTAAGGAGACCAGTGATGGTAATCCCTTACCATCCTACTACAAGGTCCCTTAGCAGGTCCCACCAGGAACGGCTGGATTGACTAGCCGTTCTGGACGGGACCCATTAAGGGACCAGGGCGCTAATAATGGGCTCGCAAGTCGCGAGCCCGTTATTAGCACCCTCCCCATTCCTATGGAGGCTCAAATGGGAATGGGGAATGGCATTTTCAATGGGGATTTACCGGTCCCACAAAGGTCGGTCTACACCGGTAAGTCCCCATTGAACTATACCGGTGCCGGACCCGTTATTGGTGGCAGTCATGGCGCAAATAGCACCATGACTAGCACCAACCTTGGAATGAGGGCCAGTGTCTATCCTTTCAGAACATTGATACTGGTAACGCAGCGAGGCAAGGGAGACACGACCACACTGTAGGCTGCATAAACCCGGGATGGCACCAAGACGTCAGTTCCGGTGGTACCTTTATTTTCCTAAGCCCGCCCCCTGACACGTGACCGGGCATTCCTAGGCACGTGACATCACACCAATATAATTGTTTAGGTAAACCCTACTCACTTGCCATTTAACGCAGCAACTCCAACCGTGCTCCTGGCAGTAGCCATACTTGCAACAAATGTCCACTGCTGGTTTTGTGGATCCCACCGTTCAACTGTGCTAAGATAGCTCCATCCATCATGACCACCAACAGCATAAATCGGGCCTTCCAGTACTGTAACTCCTAACAGGGAAAGCAAGGAAAACAACTTTGTAAATTGTGCTGTCCATGATCATAGCCATAGCAATGCCCCTATACACCTGTTCAGATATTACTAGAAAACAAATACATATAAAGAAATTATGAAAGAGAATACAATGACGGACTAATGTGTAACATGTATAAACGTGGCATGTATGGTTCCAGGCGTTTTCATAGCCTTCTTTCCTAAAGTATGCGCATTGTTCGTGCAGTTTTAGTGGTCATGAATTTGCGCATTGTTTTTGTTTTTAAATCGGCGTACTTTCATTATCCTCCTATATCACTCCCCAACTCCATCTTCTCATCCTCTACCCCTACTTACACATATGCGTCGAATTCGACCAACACAGCATGAACATAATATGTATTCCAACTGTTTTCATAGCCTTCGGCACATGTACTCCTCTCTTGGCATATTTTGAGATAAATTAAGTTAATATGTGAAACTTATTGTCAAACATTTAGTTTTATCACATTACTACGAGAGCATACAATGAAAATACATAAGAGACTAATAGTAATTCCCTTCCGTGCCGTTTTCCTGTTGAACCTATTTTTTATGGAACGTTTTAACGTGTGTAAAGGCGGTTTTGCCATTTATCAGCTAAAAAAAAAGTTTCACCCTGTACTAGGGTGCTACTAGCTATTGTTGGGACAGAATACTAGTTTAGGATTCTCCGGTCCCATTTTATATGCCCTCTAAACCTTTTACTTTTTACTTTTGTTTTTCATGATTCATTGACTTTTTTGGTGGACAGGGACAATTCTACTGCTCTCCTATTGTAGACCAACAGACTTGAAAGACAGGGGTGTTTTTTAAGCGCAACATTTTGTTCCAAAGGTGATTCTCGCACCCTACAATTGTCTTGTGGATTGTGAGTAGTAATTTAGTTTTGACTTCATCAGCAGTGCATATGCTTTAAACGCATTAGCAGCACAATGTGCTACTGAAGGATAACAATTTAGGAAGTGAAGTATTTAGGAACCCCTACTCCTGGGCATGTTATGTTGGAACATCCCTTTGTCTATAGGGACCACGAGGTGGGCCTAAATTACCTGTGTGCTGATATGGACTGGCACTGGACGCAGCCCTGCCTGTTGTGAGGCATAATGTTGGCTCATCCTAGGTTGCTAGACACAACAATGCCATTGCACATACTATTTGGGTGACCATGGCTGGTAAGTGGTTTTTCAGGCCAGCTTGATTAGCTAGCCACCATGACATGTGTGTGTCTACCTAATGTGGCTAGCAGGGCTGGCTTGAGCTAACCCATGCTTTAATGTGTATATCCTAGTGAGACCTTCATCATTCAGACAGTTTTACATGAATTGCTGGAGAAAATCCCAAAGGTTGGCTGATGATTTTTTAAGACAGTGTTTGCCCTATGGCTGTACCCTGCTTTCTTTTAAAGACTGTGGGACATCTTTCATGTGCAAACCCTATGTTGCCTCTCAGTACTCCTTGCAGGTGGTACTTGATGCCCAATGCTGGGGACATGTATGGTCCTGTGCAATGGTGCCGCTTTGTGACATCATTCATTTGGCCCAAGCACTGTGAGATAGTCCATCTCCATGGCCTAAAAACATGGTGGGCCATCAATAGTCCACCTCTGCTTGAACCATCTGTGTTCACTTCCACTGATTGCTACAATCATGTGGCCATACTGTGTTGACTGGCTGCCATGGCTTTGCCCTCAAGCTGCTAGGATCTCCTTGGTCAGGTTCATACGTCCTCCTGGTGCCTCCTCCATCACCGCTTCTGCTTATGGCTAATGGCCTATAATTCTGAGTACACTGGTTGCTCTTCTTTTAATCTTAATGGGTTGTTGTTGTATCAGAGTTACGATTCTGAGTTCCAGATCCAGTCTCCAAACTGTAAAAGAAGCCCTTTATATGCTGGGTTCTCCAGCATTTTCCTAAATAAATCCAGTGTTGACTGGATTCATGAGGGTTTAATGATGGGTATGGAGGTCATGATATATTGTGTGTGATCCTCTTTAGTGGTGTATTCGTCCAGGAGAAGTAGAGTGTTCTAGCAACCCCTCAACCATTCTTCCACAGTGACTTGCATTGGCCTGATTTTAGATCTGCGTCCTTTGTTCTTTGCTTAGCTTGGTCTTGAACCTGGAAGTGGAGCTCCTCAAGGGGGTTTCCATGAGCACCTGTTGGGGTTGACTGCTTCTTTGTCTGTACCTGCAGGGTAGAACAAATACTTGCCTGGCTTTAACTCATAACTGGGTGTTGCCTATGAACATTGACTCATTGATTCCAATTGAGAAATGGTCTACTTATGTTTGCACTACTCCACAGTGACTGAAAAGGGAATTTACCTAGATTTTTGAATTTTCTGTTGATCGCCTTGGATTCCTGTGATGCTCACTGAAGACTGGTCTTTTAGCATCTACCCCAGAATGATTACATGTAATAAAGGACTGCACTTCAGTCCTGGCTATTGCAATGTTTTGGTCTATGGTATATAACTCTTATTATATTTGATCAGCTTATTTCTAATAAGGATAGTGAGACAATATAGATCTGGCTGTATGAGTCTATTTGCATTCTAACTTTCGGTGGCCTTTGGGCATTGTTTATCATGTTTAACCACTTTGCCCCCTCTAGATGCTATTCTGAGCATGTTATTCCTGTCTGTTAACAAATGTCATATCTGTCTTTAATAGTGGGGCACTGCAAGCCATGTAAGCTCTTTGTAACACTGCATTTGAAATTCAGTTACTGCAAATGACACCTGGGTGGTGTTTAGGAGTAAGAGACATTCATATATATGAACTTAGATGCAAGTCAAAGATGGTCAAGCAAGGCTCATTTGAACAGAACAGTACATCAGCACTTACAGAAAAACACCGAAAAGTGTATAAAAGCACATATAACTTCATTGTTCACTGCAGTTAAACGCATGACTAGCGCTCAGAAAGGCAGGGATTGTGTAAGACAAATGCACGTTGTGTCAGAAAGAAAAACAGTGTGGTTGTTTTGTTTAACTATCTTCACTTATCATTGCTCTGTCAAAATCTTTCTGAAACTGCTTGTTATCAAAACCTGATAAGCAATAGTAAACCATCTGCAAAAAACTCACAGCTGTAAGATGTCATGTGGTATGCTCATAACTACGTCAAGAAAGAAGAAAGAGTTGAAGTATGGGTTTGAAGTTCTTGTGATAAGCTGGAAACCGAAAGAGTACTCCTTGGAAATAAAGTCATGAGGCTGCAAGTCCACACCACTCCCATAGGTTTCAATGCGTTTAGAGGTGTATACAAATTTCAACCTTATAGGGAGAGGCAGGTGAGTTGGATTTGTCTTTGTAAATCTGGCCTATGGATGTAGGAGCTTTTGCTTTGCTGCTATGAAAGATTTACCAAGCCTACCTTATTCAATATTTGGATGTCTGCTGAGGATTTTTCTGTTACAATCGGATGTAGAGGTTAGAAGTAGCACTTAAAAGAATGTTCACTGTACAAATTATGGATACATATTGGATTATAATTGTGTAATGAGAACAGAATGCATTGTGAGTGTGAAAGGCCCTTTTTAAAAAAAATCAGAACGAAGTAGGAGCACATTTTCCCATTTGAAAAACTTTCAGATCTCAGACCAAAGACATTCAAAGCTGCAAGCTAGTTGACTGGACAAAGCAGAAGCTGTTTGTCCAAACCATCTTCATCAAAAAGACTTTTTTGTTGGTAATGAAACCGTCAGGTTTACAATAAAATACAGATTTCATTAAGAACAATACACATTGGAATATTTAGCACAACTTGAGAACATTTACAAAGATCATTAAGCAGATACAAAATACCAAGGAGAGCAAAACTCGCAGCCTTACACAATAAGACAACAAAGGTAGCTAAGGTTCCTCATATTAACATTAAAATGTCTTTCTCAGCAGCTACGTACGATGGGTGTAACGGGCTGTCCAAACATTGCAAAGCATGAAACAAGCCTCACATGAATATAGTAGACATTTGCAAAACAGTCCATAAAGGTAATTGCAATTTTTTACAGGCGCAGAAGAAATACTGCATTGCGTAGTAAATCTAGTCATATGATCCAATCAGGCCTTAAAGTCAAACTGCCAAACTAATTTCAAACTCACTGCCGAACCGCCTGTCAAACTTCCCTATGCAATAGTGAATTAAGTACATTTTCAACTGATCGCAATAATATGGTTCATACAGCCCTTATTGAAAACGCACTGCATACTGGAAATCCCTGCCTAAGAAATGTGAACCGCAGCTATTCTAGTCTGCACAAAGTGATTGAGGTAACATTCATAGATAAAGGATATTTATCCCAGAAGACATTCTGGGAAAGAAAGGTAAGGATGCCATTGAAATGATGGATGCTTGGCAGGGGAGAAGCTCGGAGCCAATGGGTTGTGCAGAATGAGGGAACAGCTAATTTGAGCTTGCAGATGAAGAGCTAGATACGAGTATGAGCCAATAATGTTGGTATTTCATATCAAACCAATTTAGAAACAGAAGTTGTGCACAACATTTTAAAATTATTTTAATAACCGAGACAGGGGGCATGAGATTCTGTTTTTCCTGGGCCAAACGTTAAAATAGGTTCCATTCAGTTTTGAACATAAAGTAATTTAATTGATATTTTGTCTTGGTCCATACTAATTGTGGTAGTAGCTTTGAGAAGTATAGCATGTTTTTTGTGTATATGTTGCATTACGTAGCTTGCTTAAAATAAGCAGTTTATTTTTTAATGAGAGGTTGTGAGGCTGGCATGATCTGAATTGAAAGAAGCACGCACCGCCACACAGAACATAACACAAACTAGCCTGAAATCATAATGAGCTAATGCACATATATTTCAAAAATATGTTTTGGTAAGAAGCAATTAAACGGCTGGGAGCCACTATATTATTGGAACAATTCACAAGCAAGACTATAATGTTGGCTTGAACTCTGCTTTTAAAACTATAGTTAATCTTTGATTTTATTGAAGCAAGGTGAAACAAGAAATAGTGTTTAAAATAGAGTGAAATAAATAGAATCGCAAACCATTTATTTTGTAAACATGTCTGAACCTACTGCTGAATTAGGTAAAATGTTATGAAGGCGTACAATCATTGTATTTGAAGATCAAAGCATTGATCAATAGTTTACTGAACTGTGATGGCTAAGAATCTTTACGCATGAGCGTATGAATGCTCACACATGTAGATGCTGAGTTGAAACCACAATTTCCTAATACTAATTTGTTACCTACATTGAACTGGAGCAGATATAAGTGCATGGTGCACTTAATGCGTGATTTCGTTGCAACATAGAAAAATAATGATGTTTTACTCATTTTTATTTTGACAAGACTCACAACGTGTGTGATTAACCCTTAACGTTACACCTCTCAGGGAACAGGCGTTAGAGGTCACATGGATAAATGACAAACAAAAGCCCAATGGAAACTCATTTGCTGTATCTTAGCCCTGAGGAAGTCCCTTTTTTTCTGGGAAAGAGCTCGGAAAATAACCTGGTCAAAATACAAGTCTCGACCTATTGTGTACGAGCGTTTGTTGGAAATATGGGGGCTAGTAAAGCATTGTAATTAAATGCCCTGAACACGACTTGAATAATATACTATTTACCTATAGGATTGCCTATTTTGCCTCCATTTAGCCTTATATGTTTTGAGTTCTCCTCCAAGTAAAGGCCACATATTTAGCCTAGGAGTGGGAAGGGTCAGCCTAAGGCTCTTTACTTGTGTACATGTATAGTGCTTTGGTGCATTACAACTCAAGTACTTATTTGAACTTTTTTCATGTCTAGCCCTGTAATACGAGTATATATTCTTCAATTTTACTGTGTAGTGTACTCATTTGTGTTACCTATTGGGACTACAGGTACCCTGCCACAATCCTTCCTTCTTCTCTTGAGTTAAGCCTGTCAGCTCTGCTATATATATAGCCATACAGATAATTTGTTTTTTGTTTTGGATAGAACCCTGCTTTTCCATTAGGATATATGGTTTTATGCACGTACTAAGGGAGTTCTGACAAAATCTACCCAACAACTATAAGACCCTTGATGGACATCTCTACATGTGAGTAACTGCCCTTTGTAACACAATCAATGATCTTGCTGTGTTTGTGTCTTTAACATACTCTTTGGACTGTTAGCTACTAGTGAAGCCCACCTGCCTGGATATTATGGCTTAATTAATGTATCAAATGTCAAACTGTTCGAATGCACATCAGAATTTTGAATGCAGGGGAGGTAAAACAGCCTTAACACATGGGCTGTATTTACACAGAGAGGGAGCTGGTCTCCAAAGACTATGATACATCAATCCCTTGGGCATATTTATGCTGGTGAAAAGAATAACAGTCACATTTTATAAACATGTTGAAACTTTAGTTACCTTATGGTAAATGTATACATATCACAAAACAACTTTCAAATATACATAAACAAGTCTGAATACTCCAATCTTTTCTAAAACTCTTCTTTATATATAACAGTTGAGGCTCCATGCGTTTTGGGAAAAGCATTCCCTTGATGAGTACATCAAATTACATTTGTTAAATAAAATAAATAATGTAGTATTATAATCCTATGCAACTGGAAGTTCAATAGTGATATCACAAAAGAATAAGTTCCAAGGCAACATGTCCAGAAAGGGAATGTACTGTACACAGTTCAAAAATAGCCAAAAAGTAATAGGAGTAAAATGTAAGATCATTACGTTTACTAAATCAGTTAGTTAAGGTGCTGTGACAAATCAAGGATATTCGCTTCTTCTCACCAGGTGGAGCAACCCCCTTTGGGGCTAGGGAGCTGAGCACACTCAGCAAGTGGGACCTCACTGAGAGTGACTCCCCTCTTCGGGACAAGGACTCCTATTCTGATAAGGAACTCTCAGTCTGGAATACATTCTCTCCCTACATGAGCACTGGAAAGACTGTTGTTTTGACACCAGCAACCAGTGACATTTTTTTCATCTCTTTGCTTCCAGGTTATGCTGGACCTCACCTAAACTCCACAGTCAAAGAACAGCAACATACTCCTTTTATTTGTGATACTATTTTGGATTCACCAAAAAGTAACATTTCTTCCAACTCTTTGGCTTCAGGGAAGGCTGGATCATCTTATCTGAGCACTGCACTCAAAGAAGAAATGTCTCTCATGCCCTACATAAAACCAAGAAGACGTTTGATTAAAAAAAACCTACAATGGGAGGAAAGTGACTTCTACGTAGAGGTGAGCCTCTGATGAAATGACATCCTAGAGGGGCAGAGACACTCTAGAACACAGAGCCAGAGGTGGCGTGGAGAGCGAGTGAATCGCCAGCTGGATGCCGGGAGGCTGGCCTCCTAACCAACCTAGAGGCCATGGTCAGGAAGGAGATGGAGACTGAAAAGCAAATGTCTCATCTGGTGGCTTCACCACAGGGTGACTGACACCGAGACCAGACTGCAGAAGGGAGCCAGGATCCCCAAGCTCTGCACGAGAAGTGCATTTCCTGCTGAGAAGGGAAGCAAACGCACCTGTGGAAAGAATACAATTGAGAGGCACGAACATCAATAATTAAAGCTGGGGAAGACAACAAGTTTATGGGAGGCTGATAAACCCAAGTAGAGAGAAAGCAAGCCCATCAGAGAGCCATAGGGCTCCAGAGAACCCTGATAAACTAAGAGACTGTTGAAGCTGGAGAAGCCACAGAGATTATGGGAACTTGATAAACCATAGAAGGGAGAAAACAAGCCTCTAAAAGGGCCAGAGGACCTAAGATTGTCCTGAGAAACTGAGAGACTTTCAAGGCTGGGAAAGTCAACAAGGTTACGGGAGCCTGATAAACAAGAGAGGGCAGATACCCTATTTAAATCAAGTTCCACCAAGGCTATAAGAAGGCCAGAGGGCATTGGGGATTCTTGAGAAACAAATAGACGGTAACATTCAAGGCTGGGAGAGCCATCAGGGTTGTGGGAACAGAGAGAACCCGAATGGGCTGAGGCCCCACGAAGGCTTAGAGAAAGTAAGCCTTTCAGAAGGCCAGAGGACTTTGGGGAGTCTGAAAATCACAACGTTCAAAAAAGAGAACTGTAGAGAAATAGAAACTGGAGGGTTTCAAGCATTTGGGGAAAGTGTATGAAAAAACTATTTTTCCTGAAGAAGAAGAAACCACAAGAAAGATATTAACATTTAACCAACAGAACCTGCAGTGAGTCTGTGAACTGTGTTCTGAGACATTGATGAACTTTGTAAACCTGCTGGAAAGAGAAATAAGTGTTTGGGCCAGGCAGAAGCCAAAGCAGAGGCTATTGCTCCAGCCTCCTTCCTTTTGTTGTTTTCCAAATGGTAGGGCCAGTTAGCTTCTAGGATTTGGACGCAGGACTATTTAATTTTGGATTTTGACAAGCACCCTTAGTTTTAGATACATTAGGCAGGGAAGGTCCCTCATAGACGTAGGACTAGATAGGCGTTTTCTTTCAGTTTAAATAAAAACCAATCTTAAACTGGCATATAGTAGTCTTAGTCCTACTTTCGGTTTGCCACAGTGCCTAATGATAGAATCACCTCAAATAGTACATAGTAGTTGATCCAAATAACTATTACAGATAGCGGCAAAGGAAATGCTACCTGTTTCAAAAATCCTCCAAGAGACAATATCTGTTCAATACACCTCTCACGTGCCCTTCTGGCAGTTTGACCAACATACAATAGACTACAAGGACACATAATGGCATACATCACATTATAGGTGATGCAAGTGGCATAATCCCTCAATCTAATTTTACAACCTGTGTACGGACGTTGTATTGAATTTCCTTTGATTGTATTGTTATAATTGCCCCCCGAAAAATGGCACCAGGTACTGCATGGTAATGGCATATTCAGACGATCTTGTGATCCTCGATCATAAAGTTAGTGGGTTACTACGGTCAGCAGAGAAGCTGTGGCAATATGCTGAAATAAAAAATTGGTCATCAATCGTGATAAGACGCAACTAATCTTATATTCACACGGCAAGATTGCACGACCCAGAATGTGTGTAAGGACAATCGAAATACTATACACCCACTCCTATAAATACCTTGGAGTAGAGTTCGATAGTAAGGGGAATTACTACTCCTGCGTACAAGTACGTAAAGTTAAGGCTGCCCTATTAATGGCCTTGATTTGACGATTTACGTGCAATGAAGGTGGATATTCCATGTGGGGGGCGCGCCAATTGTACATTCAGTGCTTTGTCCCAATGATACTCTATGGACTTGAGGCATTGACCAATTTGGATCTCAAATGGCTTTCAGATCATAGAGGGTAAATATTGGAGAAGGCTTCTGGGCCTCCCCCAATGTATTCCCATGGCTATCCTCCGGTTGGAACTAGGGATACTCTCATTGAAATAAATGGTCTTGAAAAAGAGGGCAGAATTGTATGTTAAACTCTGACAATCCTGCTAATCCCTTATTGGTATGTATTAATGAAGATCTTAGTAGCATAAAGCAACCTAAATTAACAGATGACATGGATCTACTGTTTGAAGAAATATGCTGGACTCCCCAATGGGGAGAAGAATATGAATATCTGAAATACCATCTAGGAAAATGTGTGGCTTTATGGGACTGGCACAATAATTATGTACATCTGGAGAACCTGAAAAGCTACAAGTTTGTAACATATATATTGTATACTTTCAAAAAGTTGAAAAAGTACTTAAACCTTTGCCCTTCAGTGAACTTAAGACAGTTCATATTATTATTACAAATTAATCACCTTTCAGTTCTGGCAGTGACGGCCCACGAGTGATCATTACCTAAATCAGAAATGTAATGTCGAAAATTTAGGAATTGTTTAGAGCCCGAAACCGCCAAACATATATTAACACAATGTCCGTCTATGGGTCATGTATATATTAAACACTATGGGGAATTTGTACATAATTTTGATCACATCAATTTGATATCAGTGTCTAAATACTCTCATTGCTAGCCTCCACCTGTCTCTATACAGAGTATGGTCCCATGCTGATAAGATTATGAACACTGAATTAAAGCCCTGGCAATAGTGCTGACTGTAGTGGAATATGATCAAGATTGTTCACGATACGGGAGGTAGTGACACCTGGAGTAATTTGGTGATACTGATAACAATTACGACAGTGATCTAAGAAAGTAATTAACCAATCCATCCATCCATCTATGTTATCTATGTTATCTCCTTACTCATTCCCCTTATTTTCATTTTATTTCATTTTACTTTATTTTATCTAAAACACTTGATTCACATGGAGCGAAAGCTATTTGATCGGAAATTAAATGTAAATTTATCATACAATAGGAGAAATGGTATAATGTCCATTGTTTAATGGTCATATTTATGTCTTCATTCTGATCCTATATGTGAATTTGTGTTCTCTTCCTTTTTTAGATTTTTGTATATTGTTTTGTGATTGTATGAATTTATTGTTCTATGCGTAAATTTTCATTTGTATATGAAACTATATCACATTAAATAATTTTTTATTATTGTTACATTTACTGCAATTCAAACAAGGAAAAGGGACAGTAAATAATCAAAAATTCAGACACAAAACCACAAATCACCAGTTGCCAGTCATTTCATTGGTCAGGGCCATAATTTTGGAAATATTACGATTCTCCACCAGAGGTGAAAACATAGTCAAAAGATTAACCGAAGGAGAAATGTACTGGATTAATAAAATGGACACATTATTACCAGGAGTGATGAATGAAGAAATCAGCCTACACCACTTGATAGGAAGTTTATACCATCATTTAGTCTAAGCTAATGTGTATTCTATTTCTGTCTGCTTTCACAAACAGTATACATTCCTCTTATCAATGTTTATAACTTCATTTCCATGTAGTGATTTAGATAATTCAGTTAAAGATTCCTTTGATGCTCTAGTCATTCTTATACAACAATCTCTAAAGTATAGACATTTTTTGACTCATTGTTTTTCATATGCATTCCTTTTATTTGTGATAGAACACATGAATGAAAATGTACACGGATTGGTTCCTGAGACCTCTTTCTTGGCATCAATTATTTGTTAATCTAGAGAATTGCTCCACTTCGTATTCCTCTAAATGTGACTTTGGGACATACCTTTTTTATTTAATTGTAGTATCCAGTTACAGGATATTTGACTAATACAGTTTTATTTTGTATAATACTCTCTATTGTCGTTCATATACAGATTATGAATGCAGTAAATAGAAGTTTCCAGTAGACAATTCACTCCATTTCTTTTTACTTCACTCTCCAAAATTATTAATCACCCTTAAATTATTCATTAAGGTTTCCCGACCCATGGGACACTGCAATGAAATAACTTTGCTCCTTATGCTATGAAATTATGATGCTACAGCACCCTTTTGGCAATTTTGTTTATATTAATTTCCCTTTACACGGGCAGTTTCTTTGTCTCTGCGGCACAGTTTGTTCCATTGAACTGCATGAATCTGTGTAAGTCTGGTTATCTTTGGTTGATGTTCATACAGTTTTTATGGGGCTTTTTATTTTTGTTCATTGGTCTTCACATACTGGTTTTCTTTACTTATAGACTCTTGTAAAATATATCAGCTTTTACATCTATTGCATTGATATTGACTTCCTTCAGGCTAATTTCAATCAGGTACTTACTTCTCTTTTCTTGTGAATTTAATAGATTGTTACACACATATTTGTTTAACATCTTACACCACTATTTGTTCTCTGTCTTTCACGACAGATTTTGCCTCTTGGAGAATTTTTAAAACAAGTAGCATCCTTATTGCCACTGTATTCATTAGTTATTTGGATCAACTTCTATGTTCTGCATGAGTTCATTCTATCATTAGGCATGTTAACTAACTGGTGTTCTTATCCTAATGATCGTACATCTTATTCCTATTACCTTTTGGCTTTTTTGGTATTGTTTACTGTAAATACCTTTTTTGGAGATGTTACCTTGAGACGTATTATGTTGTGATATCACTCTTGAACTTTTCAATTGAATGGAATGATAATAGTACATTATTTATATTGTTTAACCGATGTAACATTTTGCTCCCGATAAAGGGAATCCATTTCCCACAATAGTCAAGTCTGGAACGTGTCAAAGCCTGTATTAGTCGTATATCTTTGTTAAATCTAAAGCACCAAGACACCAAATGTGGAACCAGTTGGGGAGCAAAATACAGCCCCAATCCTGGAGGTGATTCATTTGGGCCCCTCTGATTTGCTAAGAAAAATATTCTGTTTGCAGACAATTGATGCTTTGGACAGCAAGGTATGAATGTGGACCTCACGTTTCTAAACAACATAAGTTAGAGCACCCACATCCCATCACCAAGAGGGAGAGAAGAAATACAAACATAAATAAAAGTGCAAGTATAATTGGTTGTAGAAAGATGCTCAGATAATGGCATTAATCAAATAAATAAGTATGCAAAAAAGAAGGTGTGGGCCCACCAAGGACCAGATTCCCCCATTACAACTAAATCCTTCCACATATGAATAACTTGGTGCTTTGTTTCAGCATCCAAATAAAGATAGCGAGCAGAGGTGAGGACAGCAGATAGAGAAGACTTATCAAAGAGGCATTCAGCCTGAACACGTTTAAGATTTCATTGTGGCATACAGCAATACCATGATAGCTAAGAGACTCCCATATTAAACAAGCAAGTTGTGGAGAGCTCCTAATAAACAGATCAGAATTTAAGAAGGGCAGTAGCAGCACCAGTGAAGGGTATACAGTTCATAAGCAGAATCATTTTGACATTGTACCCTTACCCTTTCCTATTGATCACCAAAACACCAGCTTCACTAAATTCAAGCATATTAGGTCTTGCAACATTTACACAACTATACCTCGCACAGGTGTCTGAAACCTGTAGCTCACAGGATTATGTTGACTTCAATACATATGATCTGTACTATTGACCATGCTGGCTATGGATGATGGGAGTTGCAGTCCAAAACATCCAGATAGCTCCATGTTGCAGACCTTTGAGCTAGCAGATGCTATTTTCCTAAGGTGACACTCTGTTATCAAAGTAATATTAAATTAACATAAAATTCCAAATCACTGAACAAGGATAATAGAATGCTTTTGTTGACACTCTATGTCAGGTACCTGTGCAATATTTGAAGTAAAATTGAGCCCCTAGTTGAAAAATGCTTGATCACATTATTCAGAATTCAAAAAATGTGTCTTGGTTATGGGAATAACACTTGAACATATCAGCCTCCTACTTTGATTCTCGAAATTATGTTAGTAAATCAGTAGCATGAACATAAAAAATAAAAGTAATTTTGAAAACAAAAAATATTTCTCCTATGTCATCATGCATCAACACAAAGAGACCACATTGGTGGTGTACACCATTTGTCATAGAAGGGATCATTTTGGATCAACAAATCAAAAGGTTTTTGATGAAATGTAAACAACAATCTCTGATAAAAATGTTTGCCCTGGCAGTTCGTAGTTTAAATGTAGAAATCTTGATAACACTATCCAATAGGTAAACCTTGTGGGTGTGTTTGCAGAATGGCTAAAGTAAGAGTAATAACCACATTGTTAGGGAAATATGCAAGTTTCCTGCATCCTGTTCAACCGTCTCCATGACAACCTGGGTATCACTGGTCGGCTGTGGCATGGCTGACCTCTTTCCTCTCTGGCCGACCCTCCCAGGTCCAACTTGGGTCCTTCATCTCTGCTATTTTTTTCTCTACCTGTGGTGTCCCCCAGAAGTCTAACCTCTCTTCCTGGCTGTTCAACCAATACCTGGCACTCCTTGCCCACTGCATTGCCACTCTCTGCCCCAGTTTTCAGTGCTAGGCAGATGACACCCAGCTCATTTTCAGGCTACCCTCGGCCTCCTCCTCTCCTTCCCTCATCTCTGACTGTCTGTCTGCTATCCAGGAGTGGTGTGCTGCTAACTACCTCTGCCTTAATGCCAGTAAGACTGAGATTCTCCTCATCGGCACACCCATTCCCTCCTTTCCTGTAGCTCTCTGGCCGGCCTCTCTTGGTCCTCTGCCTGCTCCCACCTGCAAGGCTAAAAACCTTGGGGTCATCTTCGACTCCACACTCTCCTTCTCTCTCCACATCTCTGAAGTCTCTAAGAAGTCACACTACCAGCTGCACTTCCTCAGAGGTATTCATTCTTTTCTCGCCTTCCCCCAGAAGCTCACTGTCTCCAGAGCTCTGGTTCTCACTAGGCTGGACTATTGCAACAGCCTCTTTCTAAATCTCCCTGCTTCTACTCTCCACCCTCTGCAACTTATCCAGAACAGGAATGCAAGACTTGTCCTTTGCCTCAAGCCCAGGGATCGTATCTCTCCAGGACTGAAATCTCTGCACTGGCTACCAGTGGCTGGGAGGAATAAGTTTAAAACCCTCTGCACCATCCAAATGGCCTTCCGGGGCCTTGGGCCTCAATACCTTCAACTCTCTCTTCCCAAATATCTTCCTTGTCGAGCTCTTTGCTCATCCACCTCCAACTCCCTCAGGGTCAGTCGCTTTTCCAGGCAACGAGTTGGTGGTAGATCTCTTTCTTCGGCTGGGGCCTCCCTCTGGAACAGCCTCCCTGCCTCTCTTAAACTTGAGGAGAACCATCTCTGGTTCCGGTTGCACCTCAAAACCTTTCTCTTTGCTTTTGCTTTTTCTTCGCCTCTCCTCTGCTGACTTTTGGCTGTAACCGGTACTGCACTGGCTACCTGGACATCCTCCGATCACGGGCCCAGGTCACTCCCCCACCAAGTGTCACACACCTGCACTACCCACCTGGCAACCCCCGCACTTGGGGAATGTTTCTCTATCCCTACAGTCCCCCTTCCAGCTCTTGACACCTGATGTCTGCACTTACCCAAGCACTTGCAACATGCTGGAACTTACTTATTAGTATTATTTATTCCCATGTATTGCACTGTCCCTGCCCCCTTCCCACGCACATGCGCGATCTGAATGACACCTGACCTAGTAGGATCGCTGTCCGTCATCCCTTTGTTCCCCTCCCTTGTCTCGTCGCGCCAGAAACACTTGTGTATAGGCACGTTATAAATGCCATATCATATAATCTCATATCATGTGATTGCCAGTGAATAGTACCGTTGTGCAAGGTGGAGAGGTAAATTGTAATGGGCAAACAACTTTGCTGATTTGTATTATAAACTCCATTTCCAAAGTGTAACATGCAAACCTGTATCTAGTTCATATAAAGATATCCTAATACTCAGAGATTGGAACAAACCTAAACTAATATTTGAACCATTATACAAATGCTGTCATCTCCAACTCAGTGTGCAGTGTGTTCCATGAAAATGAATTTGTGTTGCAAATATGAAATAGAATTCAAGACCCTTTGCATCATCGACAAGGCTCTCTGGGGCCTGGGACATCATTACATCCAGCGTTTCCTCCCGAAATACCTCCTGGCTAGAGCCCTTCTGTCTACTGGCTCCAACTCTCTGCAGATTAAACCTTTCTCCAAGCAGAGAGTGGGAGTTAGATACCTTTTCTCGGCTGGCTCCTCCCTCTGGAATGGCCTCCCTCCCCCCTCAGACTTGAGCCAGATCTCCTTAAATTCCAGAAACTTTCTCAAGACTTTCATTTTTCTCCTCTTCCTTCCCTCTCCCCCTCCCGTGCTAACACTCCATCTGCCACTGGGACTGGGGCCTGGTCTCTTCAGAGTCATACAGGGGCCAGACCACCAACTACCAGTCCACCCAGAATCCTTTCCCAGCACTTGCCCTCAGGCCCCCCTTTCCTAGACTAGCCCAACCCAGTTCTCCCTGTCCACCACACTCATCCCCTCTTCCCTTGGCACTTGCCGCCTTGGCCCACCCAGCACTTGCCTGTCCGCACCCTTAGGGCTACACCACTCCTGCATTTCTCCCTCCGCCCCCTTGCACTCTCCACCTTGTCATGCACTTGCACGGTAGATTTGCCACAACACCAATATAACCATTTTTGTTGTTCTTTTTTTTTTCCCATGCTCCCCAAATCCCCCCCCCCCCATCTTGTCTTGTGGCACCTGCACACTTCCCCCACCAAGCCGTGGGCTCTGCAGCATGCTCCGTGCTCAAATGGAGGGAAATACAGTGCCCTCTGCCCCCACCATTTGTATTTGTAGAGCGCACTAGCAGCCCAGAGGCATTGAGGCATACATTAGTTAAGTACATTAAAGTCTTAAAAGGCATAACGAAGTGTACATTTTGTCAGAGGCTAAGAGCTCTCTTTCTATTATTTTTAAGGAAACGGAAGTACAGCAAAGCATTGTACGGAACACTTATACATCATATTGTGGTTGCAGCTCTTTCATATGGTAATGTGATATTTATTCTATCCAGACTACGCAGAGAACAGTACATTCAATCCATAATGTGAAGAAATTTAACATCAGTGAAATGAAAGGGATGTGAAGAATTCAACATATTAATAAGGTGTTCCCAATTCACAGCAGGACAATCATGTGATGCTTCATCTATGCTAGGCAAGATACAAGCATCTGCAAAATCCAGATATTGTTCCAAAGGTCAGTTCTATTTCATGTCTGAACCAATCTTCTCCTTTAGACTTCGTACCTTGGGTCGGATCCACTGAGAATGGCAGTTTAAAAGATAAACATAACAGCGTTCCTGACATGTCAGATAAGAATTGAGAAATCTTGTGATCACAGTCCAATATTTGTGATCAATAGAGATATTACCGTTCAGAACATTTATAAAAAGGCACGAAAAGAACGGTGAAGTGCTGGAGAAAAGAATGCTGCATTTTAGCGTTAAACACATTTCTAAAATGGTAAACTCTCACTTGCAAAATATCGGTTTGGAAAAGGGACTGACGTGTTCCTTTTTTATCTGAAAGGGCACGCCAGCTAGGGGCAAGGCATCGTGTGTCTCCTGCATTGATGGTGTATGTTCAGGGTGCCAGTAGTTTGTGGTGAGCAGGAAACTGTGTTCAGTTTAATTGGTTGCTGGAACCTCTTACGATTTGAATTATTTATCTTTGAAGATTATTGTAAAATGTGTTCTGCGATGGTGTCGTAGGAAAAAGATCAATGCATTTCATTTCACCGAATTATTTCTTCGTACCTTTATGTGTACATGACACAACAGTGTGCACTGCCATTCCTGCATTTATGTTGCTACTTTACTGAATCATTATAGCAAGAATCGAAGTAAGCAGTACACAACAATGTTGGCTATACAATGCGGATCAAACATTACAAGTTCAATAAAAATGCCTAAGGCATTATTTTTGTGGACCGTGTGGTCGTCTAAATGAGATGGTGCTTAAAATGTGAATTAGTTCTTATATCAGCAAAGGCTTTATGTCCTATGAGTTGCAAGTAAGTGAGTAAAGTGAGTATAGTTGCCCACCTATTCCACTTTTTAGGGCATTTTCCACCTGAATGCTTTCAAATTGTGCATAAACATTAGAATGCTGTAATGGCACAGATGAATGTGTTAGTACGAACTACTGCCCCAACCCCGCCACAGTACCGCAAGGGTGAGAAACATCAGAAACTGAGACAGCCTTACCACCCCATGAACCTAGGGGCGGTTGATAATATGAGTTAAAGTGCGCATCATGAAACGGCCTTTAAAACGCAAGGTGCTGAGTTTACAAAAACACATGTATTTTAGAAATGTGTGCATAGCCCAAACAGTAGCTCATGGTCAGGGCCAAGGTCAGGAATTAGGGACGGAGTAATAGATTAACAGAACACAGGCACAAGATATCCGGTCCGAGGATGAGAAGCAGTAGACTCCCAAGTTCATACATTTTAGTAAGAGCACAAACGACCGTTGATGTCCATGTGCATGAGATCAGTCAGCCAAAAGACTTTATAGAAAAGTAAATCGCTAGGGTCCCAGATGGCCACACAGAACACAACATGCATGTCAGAATTAACAAAAACCTTAATAAATAGAAGGAAATCCACTCTCAAACACGGTACCCTAAACACATGATTCAGGCATGAAGAACACTAGCTATTCATTACGAGCCAAAGACAGATAAGACACCTGCATAACTCCCTCAGTACATACACCAGTCAGCACACAAGGCCAAAGTACAAAGGAAAGACAAGGCCTCATCGCATCGGGATGAACTGGAGTGTTATTTATTTGGAATTATGGCAGACTACAGAATTCTCTTTGACCACATATGTCTTGCTCATATCTTGATGTCTCGTCTAACTGTCTAAGGTTGGCATGCCAGGTGCCAACCAATAGAAAGTCCCCTGCCACACAGCCTATGATGGATATGTCCAACCAATTACCTGTCCTTGTAATGATGTATTAGAAAATGTAATCTATAGTAGGATGGTCCAGGTGGAGTCATCAGATAAGCATTGACCATAGGTTTTGTAAACTGATAGTACAATATGACTTCATTGCTGATGTAGTTTGGGTACAAAATTCACTTGTATTCGGAGCAAATGTTGAGAGCTACGAGAATGAGATGCTTATATGCTGTCTCAGCTAAAATTCATTGTATGAATAAAGCTGTGTTTTGATGTACACCTGAGTCCTCCACCATTGAATATTATTTTGACTATTTGTGTGATCTTGGTCACACCTTTACAATATGATGTGCTGCATCAATGGGAATCTTTGGAGTTTTTTCAGGAACTGTGTCAGATAATCTTGCTTTCTCAAATGCATGTAAAATGCCTGCCTGTAACTGGCTGCCTGATACAGACCCCACTGTATTTTCAGAAGTGAGCTGGCTGCTGTTAATTGTATCCACTGGTTGACCATAGAAGTGTAATTGGGAACTTGGTGACTGAGATTTGAAGATGCTCCTTTGCTCAAAAAGAGGCCATATGGAAGAAGAAAGCCAGTGTCATACATCTACCAAAGAAAGTAGTGAATCTGTGACTTGGCTGCAGGGCGCCGTAGGTGGGAACATATAGCAACATGTAACACTGTATTACGGCCAGTCCAGTTTAACAGCTGAGTGTTTGGAAAGGGAAAAGGAAGGGTATGCCCCCATATTGCTTTTCCTTTATTTTTATGTTCTCAGTGGGTCAGTCAGTGGGATCATATATGCATTGCCTAGACTCACTGATCATATTTCCAGTAGTGCTTATACATACATTCTACCTGAAGAGATGCCGCTTCAACAGGGGCCTGGAACGAGAAAATCTTCATGAATGACATTTTGTAATTTACTCCAGATTCTGTGTTCCAAGATTAAAGTTTTAGCTCCGCTGACCATACAAAGTTTTAGGGATGAACAGTCTGTGATCCTCTATCATCCAAATGTTCCATCCTGGGATATGCTGTGTGATGTTTCTATCATGAAGGTATGTAGCAGCAGAAGCCCCATTGGCCTTTGAATAGGATGCAAAGAGTTTTAAGCTGAATGTTCTACTCTAATCCACACCAGGTTCCTGTAATCAAATTTGAAATGATCACTTTTCCTAAGTCCAGAAACCAAACAGTCTTGAGCCACTAGGAGTCTGCTAATACGTTTCATTGAAGTAACCCCTAGAAGGCATTACAATAGTCCCATGGTTAGTCACTAAGCTTTCTACTTCAACTTTGCAGTTGCCCAAAAAACGATATCATCTTAGCATTTTACCTGACATAACAACTTGACATGTTTTCCAAAAATAAAGGGGAGATGGAGTGTGAGGAGAGCTTCCTTGTTAGTATTACCATGACCACCCCCGTGGCTAAGATGAAGCCAGATAGAATCCATCCAGGCTATCTCAATTAGGTTCAAAGGCGTCTGGTCAGATTTCATATTAGCTGCAACATCTATAAGATGTGACACTGAGAGGTATGCTGTAACTTCAAAAAGTACAGTTTCAGAATGATGGATATCATTGAAAACCCCACGCTTATGTACACGGTCAGGTATGAGGCAGTGGTGCTGGGCCATCTGGTTAAAAGATGCTGGGTGTTGTGCCAGAAATTATGAGAGGAGAGAAGCTCCCATGTGAAGGATTGAGAAGGTTCAAAACCGAGCAAGGCAACTTGTATGTATGGTTTATTCTCAGAAGGTAAATAAATAAATACAATCTGCACCTAGCATTAAAAGTTAATATGCATCATGATGATAAGCTGTAAGATTGATTTGACCCATTTGAAGGAGCTGTGTTAGACACCTTAAAATACATTTCATTGTGATCACACAGATGGTGTGAATTGTCTGCCTGTAGCAGACAACGGTACAGGAATCTGGCCCAGATTTGCATGCCATTTTCCGACTGAGGTGAAATATTATTACAATTTTGAAGAGCAGACAGTGGCTAATGTTTTCATTGTGTAGGTGTTCTTTTCTGCAAGATTCAACAACTGATAGAAAATGACCATGTTGCACTGATTACATTACTGAATGGTGCTGCTACCTGATCAAGTGACATGCGTCAGTACATGTTTGATACAATGAAGATTGAGGGTCATTGCTTGACTGAACATATGTCCATATCTGCAAATACAAGCGTTACATCATTTTCACAAAGTCCGCTATCAACAAACTGTTTGAAGCACCTGTCAGTAGGCCAAAAAGCAGACAGGCCACTTTGCACCTCCTTCACCAACTAATTGCTGCTGAAATATTCAATGGTACACCACACATATTCCCCATCAGACTTCCCAGAAGGTATAGCATACTAAACCAAGAATCCAACCCTGTCTGCATACTATCAACAGCCCCACCATAACAATTGCTACTTTCTCAACCCTTGGACCAAACCTATGGATATTCCTCCCCAGCATAATATCCTCCCCTGAAACACAGAGAATCCCTTTCAGCACACTGGTAACAGGTTCTTCTGACCTGCACTCATTAACAGTGAAGGATTTCTGCATCTGTCTCTCACTCTCTTGCACTAGGAAACCCCACAGAGGGTTGAATTGGTCCATCAGCCAGTAAGCCCGTGGCCGGCCTGAAATCATGATGAGGCGGTGGGGGCGAGTTCCTGAACCCTACGCCTGAGCCGGACTCAGGCCCAGGCATGGGCTTCAGGAACCTGCCCCAGGGCCTTGCTGGATGCAGATCCTTTGCAGCACCGCCGGCCCACTGCAGATGCAGGGAAAGGTAACACGGAAAGCGTTACCTTTCTTTGATGAATGCGGCGGGCCGGTGGCCAACTGCTGCGACACCATGACGGCAGCAGCAGTGAGTGATATACATCACTGGGAGCGGCAGGGCTGGGCAGGGCGGGCCCAGTGATTTGTATTACTCACTCTAAGCTGCTCTCCGCTGCACACTGCTGAGTCTGCAGGATGCCCAGAGGTAAGGCCTTATTCCATCTTTCCCGACCCTCACACACAGATATCTTCACATCTGCAGGACGACACGTCAGCTTAGGACTTTCCAAAACACCTTTACACCATGGAACTTGTACAGGTTTTCACGGCCATAATAAGGATTGGTGAGTAACCAGGTGTGTGAAACCCTTGAAAGAACAGTAAATGTCTAAATATGTATAGTAGCAAAAAGAACCTGCTACACTTTAACTTTATAGCATGTTATTTATTCTGTGCCTAGTATATAGTCATGCATGTTGGCAGAATATATATCTAAAATGCAATACACACTGAACCAAGGAATACTTGCGTGCAAGCCAAGGGCATTTAGTGGACTAACGTCCGTCTAAGTTAACAGCGACACGTTAGATATAGCAGGTTGTTTGGACACTTTTAGTTTAACTATTCTTGGAATAAGCGCATATATGATGGGGAGCTATAAAGCGTTGTCCTGCAGTTGTACACAAAGGTATGGCAACATCTAGTTCGCTGGACGTCTGCATGTTGCAATGCTATGGCGTTAAATGAGCGACAAAACCTTCTGCCCCAATCTAAATTATGACTAAGCAGATTGTGATGCAGTGGCCTTGCATTTGATGTTCACATACGCTCAGCGTTATAAAAGGCCATAATGTAACGCTTAAAGTGATATAACGGCTGCAACAGGGTGACATCAGCTGGCCACCCTACCACTGTTAAGTGGGAGAAGTTACTTCTATTAATGACCTGCAAAGCAAACTATTGTCTGTTCCTTAAATGAAAACTGCTGTCAGTGTCGCAAAGTCCCCTTTTTATGATGGAACGTATAGAATTAGGACTTTTTGTTTAATACCTATTACCATAAAGAGATGTATTTTGGGATGGGGAAAGTTGTGATAGGTCTCCTCTCTGGTCTGGTGCGTGGGTCACGGCATTCACATGTCACTTTTAATGTAATGATGGCTGAAACTGGTCTAAGGGTTATGTTATTGGGGTGTATATCACACTCTGCTGCTGTTTCCATAGTAATGAGGTGCTCTTGCAGATTTGGAGCTGGGGGGGGGGGGGTGGTGTGGTCTGTGTTAGGGAGAGGGAAAAGGCAAGATAGCTTTTCTGTTGTGTTAATGTATGCACTGCAGACCAGAAGTATCCTGAGCTTGGGTCCGTTTTAGGTGCCCTGTGTCGAGTGCCTAGAGGCATTTGTGTAAAAAAGGTGAGCCTTACGTGCAGCTATTGGCCAGGACTGTGAAATGGCAGCTGATCGTAGCGTTGTGTTCCCTAAGTATATGCACTTACTGTGTGTATGGGTTTAATATAGCCCACACCTGCCTCGGTAGCAATAGGGCTCTGTACAGGCAGTGGATCCAGCATAGGACACCATAATATGTAAACAATTAGAAAGTAGAACAACCCCTTAACTGCCAGGCTATTATGCAAGTCTATGCAAAAAGGACGAGCATACTCGTCCGTGGCACCAGTAGGATATGGAGGAGGGTTACAAGCTGGGAATAGATTTTAAAGAGGAAGAGGCGAAGCCAGGCTGAGTCTGGAAGGTACTGCATTTTATCCGTACATGTACAAACATATAGCACGTCTTGAGCTAGATAGTGTCTTCAAGGCACCTACCAGGATAGATAAAATATTAACTGGGGTGGCCAGAAATCGCAGATTTATAGTCAAATATGTTGTGGCTTGTATTCAGGGCATATATCAAAGCCATGCTGACTGGGCATGCAGGGAGCCTTCCACCATTCACTTAAGTCCTACGTTTCACAAGCCCCCTTCATAAATGTTGCAACTTTGTTCAGAAGTAAAAGTGGCAGAGTAGAGATGACATTTCTAAGGTGGAGAATGCTGACATTTCATGAAGAAGGGGGACTTGGAGAGATACATCTGGCACACTGGGTTGGTCAAGGGTGCCTAGTTAGCCATTTTCTCAAGAGAGGGGGCTGGCCAAAAGTATGGTCGGACTAGGACAAGAAATATCGCAGCAATACATGACCAATTTAGTTTTGGCTTGCAGTCATTTCGTGACCAGTAAGGATTTTCCCAGAGCTATGGTGCTGTGGTTGCAGAGCCTTGTATAGGCATCGACTTGCAGGTCCCAAATCCACAGTCGGGGTGGTTGGTTCATGACACTCCTGAATCTCAGAGCTGTGGACCCTGTCACAGAACTGTATGCAAAGTTATGTTATTTTATGAGTTGTGTTATAATGTAATATTTGAGCATAAATACAACTGGCAAGGTACTTTCCGGTGTCATCATTTGGCTGTACTACTTATTAAATGCAACTCTATTTTCATTACTGGTGGCAACGAGTAGACACGCATAGAGTCTGGTTCTGCAAAATAAGTATTTAGCTATGTGATGATGTTTTTTTTTAATAAAATAACAAAAGGAATGTTATCACTTTCTCAAGTGTTTACACAAAACATAACATGCAACAGACACATGAACCCTCCAGAAGTAGCATTTTCTGTAAAGTCATCAATTGACGCGATTCACAGATGATGGTTTGAGGGCCACTTTTTTTTGAGGCGAGGGGTGGGCCCCTTTTTTGAGATGAGGGGTGAGCCACTTTTGTTTGGGTGTCTGGGCCTATTTCTTGTCCCAGTCCGACCCTGACCCCACCCACTTTCTCTTCTTACTCACTAAGTGAGTCACACAGCTAATCTGCCTCCTACAGAAGATGCTGTTGCTGCAGACGTAGCTGGTTGGATTGATGATTATGAAGATGCTTCTGCATTGTTGGGATTGACAGTGGGAATGGTGGTATCACTTGCTCGGACTGTGGGGGGGGTAAGTTGGAGGCAAATCCAGTACGCCAGGAGTCAGGAGAAGAGCGGGTGCCATTGGTCTTGAGAGGATAGCTCATGGGCAACCCGCTTGCCTTGGAAGCAAGAAAGCATGGCACTACATAGGTTTAATGCCTGGGTCCGCGCTTTGAAACCTCTGGGTATTAAGCGCATTATAAATAACTAATTATAATAATTATAATTAGAACCAGGAGGTGGGTTCAAGGAAGGACTGGGGGTTTGACTAAAAATACAGGGTGCACCAGAACACAGTTCCCTTTTCACCATTGCATTTCTTTAAGGTTCCTATTTGGGTTTAGGCACTAGATGTGAATCCATGTAGTGCACCCCATATCTGAGTCAAAGACCATAAGGATGGGGAACATCACTGGGTACCATGTCCCCCCTGAACCACCTTCTGCACGGGCACCAGAATGTGTTTGACAAGTTCCTCCCAACCCAACTGCATAGCAGTGATGACAATGAGACTGCAGCAGCAGGGAACTCCCAGGAAGGTTACAAGGGAACTGCAATGCCTTGTCAGAAATAAAGACTTGGCCCAGCAGTGAGCAGTTCCTGCTCATGCAGTGATGTGTTGGTACTTGCAGACAGAAGGGCCAAGCAAATCCCAGATACCATTCAGAGAATTTGGGCAACACTGTCATTGTTCTGGAGGGCCCGGACATAGACAGCATTACACACTAGATCGGGACATTGTGCCAAGCATTTGGGCACATCTTTGGCCAGGAACAATTGCCAGCGTAGAGAGACATTTTGAGAAACATTGCCTAGAGCGCATTTACAAATGCTGAGAGATGATGGAGTTTGCCAGTGCACATTTGTAAATACATTTTATTTGTTTCTGGATAAGTGCGAATTATGCTGTTTTCATTTTCTTATTCTCTCCCTTGAAGCACTTATCAAAGAATTTCAAACAATTCTACAAACTAAAAAGAAAACACTAAGAATGACGTGTTAGACTTTGTTCAATTATTTTGAGGGTAGACATTTGAAAAGGTGAAAGGAATTAAAAAGCTAGTGTGTAAGAACTACGTCTTGGCATGTGCCTTTCCAGACTAGGAAACATGACGTAGTTTCCATTGCATGCTCATACTGGACCTAGGGTTTATAATGCGCTGTGTTTCTGCCACAATGTTATAATCGCATCGCCAAAAGCCTCTCATTCTTGATCGTAAAAGCAACAACTACAATGAAAAAGAACAATGCTGAGTGTCATGCACTTGGCTATAATCAGAGAATGTCTAAAATCCTGCTCAAAAGTTCCAAACCTCCGTGAGCAGGAGAAATAACCTCATACTCTTATTCCCAAGCTAAAACCTTAGTCAGATGTACATTCCCATGGAGATTTCCTACCACATTCATTTGCTGGGTGCCCTTATTGGCCATTTTATAGTTTGGGATTATTGAGGAGAGTCGCCACGATTTCATTTATGATGTTTGCAAATGTCTTACAGCAGATTAAGTAGATATGCAAAATTGTTTTAATGCTGTAGGTGTGTGGTTTTATAATGTGTATGTCTGTTTAGAACCACCTAGAATAGTGTTATACAAGATGTGTACATTTTTAGAAATTGTTAATACGTTTTGAATTTGTATTATGATACCTGTTGCATTTATGTAGTTCTGTTGGAATTGTGAATAGGGAATTGTTCACTATACTTAATGGCCCAACTGAATAAAGTATCGTTCTTCTTCGATGATTTGGGAAGCAACATCTGTAGATAGTAAAACAATAAATACTGTAGGTAGGAAAGGGGATTGAACATCAATATATGTCTTGAACATATTAAGTGGTTTCCAGTCGGGCATGGAAAACTTATTTTAAGTGTTTTCATTCAAAGGAAATAGTTAGGATTATAAGGCCCTCAAAGCTTGCCTGTTTTGGGACAGACAGAACAGAACACAGGGCTCTATTAGAGTCAGGGCAGACCATCAACAGGAGGAGGTTCATATGTAATGTTGAAAAGTGTTGAGACCATAACTTTGAATGATACTCAAGTACACTTGAGGGGTGAAACCCGTGTTGTCCTTGCAACAAGGGCACACATCTTCTGATAGTGATGCAGGTCAACTGTTTCCATCAAATGTTGCAAGTGCAAACTCCCGAGCTTCCTTTTCTTTTCTTTGTGCAGTATAAGCTTTTTTACTGCACTCTCTGAACCCCTTTGGGCCTCCATTTTAGCCAGGTAAATGGCTCATTTCTACATGAGATTTAGAGCAGTCTTGTCATCAACAACTTTCCTCCTCTACTCACTTCATAAATATAGCACTGCTTGAGCAATAATCTACAGAATTTTGTGAAAGACTGGGGAGAGAGCATAACATTTCTCAAGGATGATTTTCGGATTCAAGGGTGTCCCCAGCCCCTCAGATTGCTAGACATGCACTGCATTCACTGCATCTGACAAAGTGAATATGGAAAGGACCCTTGGCTGCACCCAGCGAGAGGAAGGGCTGAAGGGGGGGGGGTGTAATACATGTTGTAAAATCAATAAAAAGAAGCTTATCAACCATGTGGGATTAGGCAATTTATCAGTGCTGAAGAGTTCTGTAGGGTTTGCTATCAGTATCACAAACTAGGACATTACTATTTGTGGGACAAAGACAATCAAAGACAAAAATCACTTTTAAAAAGTCAATGAAGTTCTCATGAAAAAAGCAGCATTTAAACCTTTTAATAGATGTGCAATGAGAGCCCGATAACTTTAGTCGGTGGCTGCACCGTGAGTGAAAATATAATTTCTTTTGTGGGTGTTTGTGCCATGAAACAACCCAAGAACTTTAGTGGTGGTCAACACATTGTCAGAAAACATGAGACACTTTGAGAAGTGGTGTGATCATGAAGCCACACAGGGAGTGTACAAACAACTTGACACTGTGTAAGGCCACTGGCCAGTCAGTCATTTTCGTGTATACAGATATATGTTTCCCAAACAGATGCACCATGAAAAAATCTCCTCCTCATTTCAGAGTTCGTCATACATCAAGTAGCAAATCATTGTCATAATCCGAGCTGACATGTTGGCTATGCGTAGATGATGTAATTCGCTAGCCTTCCACAGTTAAGTGATATGCATCTTTATAAATGGCATGTATTCAACATGCAGCACTTCGAGGCCTCTACTTGCAGATTGAGTCAATAGACTCAACCACACTAAAACCAGTCTTGGACTGCAAATAGCAGGGGTGGCTTAGCAATGTAGTAGTTAGCCAGCAAATGACATAATAGATGACCTGCTGTAAACATACTGTAATTGATCATAGCCCTTCCCAGGGGTGGATTTTCCAGTAGATAGGCAACACACATCTTTGAGGCTGAAAGTCATCAGTCTGTACCTGTCGAGGATCCATCTGTATTCAAGAAACACAGGTCACAGAGGCAGTTGTGCCACAGAATCTCCTCCCCATCGGCTGTACTTTCATTGATCACACATCTGACAACAGGGGTAAAGAATGTGCTGCCCTATGATAATTTAATTCAAGAGCTTGATATGCTTGATGTACTTGGCAATATGTGGGGCTAACTGGCGTTCTTCCTGCTGTGTAAATATGTTCTGGAATTCATGTTGAAAGTGCTGAAGCAAAGCATCCTTGCACATTTTCACAGTATATTCTCATGAGGCTTCCTGCGAGTCCTCCTCCACCAAGGCCTGTGGATGGAAAGTGTTCCTTTTTAATTTGAAATAAACAAAGCTAGCAGATACTCATTGTCACCTATACATTTAACTTCCAAACTACCAATGAATTTCTGTATACGGTTGGAAAGAGGTCCCTCTCCAGTTGTGCCATAATGTTATTACCTGCCAAGGCACAGGCCTTCACCATGTAGATCAGGCTGAACTGAAGCAGGTAGACAAAAGGGAGAACCTCACTCAGGGACACATTGGGATAGCTAACCACGTAGTGGCCTCCTTGAAAGAATGTAACACAGAGCAGAAATTATAGAGTGTTTGCTGCTGACAGGAAGTTACAAATACCTCATCTAGATCTATGTAGTGAAGGGTACTGTAATCTGTGATAGCACTGCGCTGCTCAAATAGCTTTTCAAGCATATGCAGTGTTGAGTTCCAGCTGGTGGCTGCTGAGGTCTTCTACTGCATTTAGATTATTCAGTGGCAACTTGTTGCACACCTGTACTTGGTGCGGTGCATGTTTAGCACAGTACACCTATCTGAAATATAAGATGAATTTCTCAGCCATAGTGAACATTTGTATCACAGCCTTACAATTCATTACAAAAAATAAGTTGCCTTCAGGTGATGGACCTGTGTCTTGCTAATTTGCAAGGGAGAAAGGATTTTAATACAGGGTCAAATGAAAACTACAAAGCCTTAGCCACTGTGCCTTCACCTCCGCCACCATCTTCCAAATGTTAAATTACGTGTGGTAAATGCTTTGAACCCATTGGATGCACACATGTGCCTGGCGCTGAATGCCTTACACCTGCTCCCTCCTTCACCTATTCTGTGACTGCTCTCAACTTAACGAGGAAGGAAAGGATGCCCAGTATACTGTAATGACCATCTATTCAATGTCCATTTGTCCCAATGTTCATTGTGAAATTGGCATTTTGCCCAATGGATTTCTGTAATACCTGCCTTATTGAATGTTGTCAGGTAATATCCCAGTGGTCTTGACTTTTTCCATAGGTTTCCAGGATCCATGATTAACCACAAGAGCAAGGAGCTCTATTGGCAACAGGCTTGCATATAGCAGGCTCTGCCTGTCAATGGACATGTGATTCCATAAAACTGCCCTGACTCAGTGGGTAGTCACTGCTATTCAATGCTGGGTTGCAGATAGAAGACTTTTTTCCACTCCCAACAACTAACACACTTGCAGTATTTTTTGGAGACATTGGCCCTCATTACGACCCTGGCGGAAATCGAAAAACGATGGCGGAAATGCAATACCGCCATCGAATAGCGCTCGGTGCGACTATGACCCGTCACCGCAAAGTACGAAGCCATTAGCGACACCGTAGTGAACGCCAACGCTAACTGCACCAAGCACGCGCGCGCGCGCCATGCCAAACCGCAAACACCACCATGGCGCAAGGGTACGCCAATTCCGACCCTAGCGGACATGTACCTAACGCCATCAGGCATGGCGTAATGTACCATTCCGCCATGGCGAGAAGTACGGCATCGCGAATCAACCGTAAACGGCCCCACTGAGTGCCTGTACACCGCTCCCTGCCCACAAAGTACAACTCCCCGTAGGTGCAATGAAGTCACAATGCAACCATTGAAATGTACAAGTCACCCATGCATGCCAACGAACAAAAGAAACACAAGAGGGGCCAATGGGAGCTGCAGGGCACAGATGGCACGAATACAGAAGCCATCCCAATGGACATGACCACAGTCCCCCACCAAGAAACGCACGCAAACACAGGCACCTGTGACCAGCAATATTCCGAAAATCACATCATTCCACCAGTCCACCTGGCTGACCGGCATCTGTTACACAAAACCCAATCCCCCGCCCCTGAGCATGACAACATTCAAACTGTCATATAGGCAGCCCCCATCCCTGACCTCACGGGCTTAGTAGGCAAACGCGCCCAGTACAGTACCACGCAACTAAACCCCGAAGCTGGAACCCAATGCAGATCTCCTCACAATACATCGCCCCCCAAATAGGCATATGCCACATCACTTGCAAAGAAAAACGCTACACGGGCCAAATCAGAATAGAAATTTATGCACATCAAAGTCACCAAGCCCATACAGCCATCAGGCCATGAACTCCAAAACACTAATCACCATTGTGGGCTGCATCCGCAAGAAATGACCAGCCACTACTTGTGTGTCGCCCTGTTCCCCCATGGTACACAGAGCCACATTCACGTACGAAAAGGCAACATGGAAGCGCACAGAACCGCAGGGCCGTCCCAATGGGGAGGCACTAGTCCAGCTGAAAGGCCGAAATGTTGCTCCGAGCCACCAGTACTGCGTAAGGGCATGTGGGCCATTGGCGATCGTCCCATAAGATCGTAATGCTGCTCCACTGATTAACACGAAGCAGCAGGTGTCGGGAGTAAAATCCATCTGCAGGAGTGGCATACAGATGGCAGTGGCAAAAGGGGAGGAGATACCTGTCAACCAAAAGAAAAGAAAAAGAACAGAATGGCCATCAGAACTACATTCGAACAACTCACTTCAATGATCACACGAAATCCACAGCCATATGCATGCTAGCCCACTCAAAAGGATCATCACCACCCCAAAACCACTTGCGACTCATAACCATCTATATCGAGGTGCAAACACCATCACAAACGAGTGTACCTGTGCATGCGTCTGTCAAAACAGAATCCATCAGATGGGAATGTTAACGTGCATGGACACAAGTGTCTGAGGGCGCCTCGAGACAGGGAGGGCTCAACAAGGCCAGATAGACGATGGTCCCACTATGGCAGCCCTGCATCACATAGCGTAGGGGAGGCGGATAGATCCCAAGAAGCCCTGTACATGGCAAACTCTGTATCAAATCACCTGCCCATGCATCCATTCATCATTCCCTCATCCCGGGATCAAAACGCCTGAATAATTACTCACATAACATTAGAAACATCCATTGAGTCTGTGCGTTATGCAGCCTGCAAAATCCACAGTGCCCCAGCCCGTAATTCCAGTGTTGTGAAGTAACATGTATTTGGGAACGGCCGGCCTCATCGCCCACGTAGCTATTGCGCATCCCAAACTATTCATATCAATCATTGCTCCCTCGCCATGGGCCCTGTCTCAAGGACATTCAACAATAGAACGTTATATTTGCAGTCAGACCTGTGGGCATCTCCTCGCCGCTAGTTGGAAACCGAAAGCGCCGCCCTTCGAATTCCTCATTTGCAACACCACGTCGGAAAGGCATCTGTGGCCGTTTGAAATCACTAATTATTCCATTGAGTGCGGCTGTGTGTGAAAATGGCAACTGCCTTCACCCACGAATGGGACGCCCCGCCCGTCGTTGCAACTCGGTACAGTGATGCATGAGGGCCCACCGTTACTCGAGACTACGTTCCACTGACCCTTCACAAGTCTGTTCGCGACTGCACAGATAGTATGGGAAACAATGGGACCACAGCAGAATGAACATATCAACCAATCTTACACGGCCATCGGGTACAAATACATGATAGCAATAGCAAGATACCATTCCCCGAATTGCAGCGTTGTGCGCGTGACGTGCTCGGCCAAAGGGGAGAGCAGTTTGCACAGGTGGAATGAATCACCACAGGTGGAGGCCATACAGCCTGAAAACACATAAATTGCACAGCCAGTCTCCTCCCACAACCACACCGAAATGCTACCGGCAGGACTCGCGATGTTGGCCCTGGGGGACCTGATAGCACTGCAAGTGCTCCAACTCCAAGAAGAAGACGAACACCAACTACAACCAGCCGCACGGAGGAGACGCAGGAGGAGGAGGAGGCCAAGGCAGGGCCAGCAAGGCCCACCAGCACAGCCACTACCACCACGCAGGCAGCCCGCAATACCACGCCTCCGAGCACATCCGTTCAACCTCACTGATGAGCAGATCCACACCCTCTACCGTCTGGACCGGGACACCATAACCGCCATTGTGGACATGACACAGGCTGACCTTGTCAGCATGATAGATAGCCCAACCGCCATCCCACCCCTACTGAAGGTGGTGTCTGTACTCCACTTCCTGGCCACAGGCACCTACCAGCACACAGTCGGACAGTTGCATGGCATTTCTCAGCCACTGTTCTCACGGACACTATTGCAAGTGCTCGATGCCCTCCTGCAGCACGCAGACGACTACATCTCCCTACCACGCTCGGAGCAGGAAATTACAAACACGAAAGTGGGATTCCATGCACTTGCCGGCATACCGGGTTGCATTGGTGCCATCGACTGCACCCATGTTGAATTGGTCGTCCCACATGCCATGGAGGCCCAGTACCGCAACCGAAAACAATTTCATTCCCTGAATGTACAAATGGTGTGTGACTCCAACAGGATCATTACACATTGTTGTGCCCGATTCCCTGGATCAACCCATGATTCTATGGTCTTGAGGAACTCTACAATACCACGCTACATGGAGCGACACGCAGGGAACAGATCCCGGCTACTCGGTGAGTCTCATTACATGCATGATGATGTGGGGTATGTGAATTGGCAATGACCTGGCAGGAAGGGCGGGGGGTGTGCGTACGTATCAATGGCATTCCACATCATACGTTTCTCGTCCACATACAGGTGATGCTGGATATCCACTGAAGAGATGGCTCCTCACACCAGTCCGGAACCCACGGGACCAGCATGAGGAGGACTACAACCATGCCCACTCACGTACCCGTGTAGTCATAGAACAGGCATTCGGCCTACTGAAGGGCCGTTTCCGCTGCCTCAGCAGGTCTGGCGGGGCACTCCTGTACCGCCATGAGAAGGTTGCAAAGATGGTGATGGCATGTGTCATGCTCCACAACATGTGCGTACGTAGAAATGTGCCCATGCCCCCTGACGCAGAACTGCAAGCACCTGATGATGGTCATGATGAGGGTGGGGATGTGGCAGCACCTCATGGAGTCTGCGAGGCACCGGAGGCCCGTGACATTCGTCAGCATCTCATTGATGTATGCTTCTAGCACTCACGCCTGGTGGCTGATGCATGGACACGGGACTCGTGGCACTGCGTGTGTCTGGGACATGCACAATATGGACTGTACGCCTATGATGGCCTAGTACACAAAGATCAATGTCCACACATCTCATTGGTTGATCGTGCACTTTTTATGGCATATGTGATGTCATGTTGAACACCCTATCGACCCGCCACCCAAGTGAGCCCAACACACCCCCTCCACCCTCCTACCTCCCCCCCGAACACCAGTGTCCAAAGATGCTCATTGTCAGTGGGCTGTCGCTATTGCATGCCCCCTCTGCGGGTATCAGGGGCACCCCTGCCTGTGGAGCGCAGGTTCCTTCCAGATCTACGTTGGGGGCTGCCCTGGACGGAACTTGCAACGGATGATGTGTCTGCCTGCTCACGTCCATGCATGTCCCTAAGGGTTTGCGAGAGCTCAGTGAGCACACGGCGCACTGCGGCAAGTTCGGCACATACGTCCTTGGCCGTCGCATGCAGTTCCCCCCTGAGGCTCTCGGTGCTTCTCTCCATTTGGACTCTCAGGCTCTCGGTGCTACTCTCCATTTGGACTCTCAGGCTCTCGGTGCTACTCTCGATTTGTGCCCTAAGTGTCTCAGTTGATGTTTCTATGTCTGCCTTAGTGCCCCCACATTCATCAGCATGGTCCTTGAGGAGCGTGGCCAGTTGCTGCTGTTGTTCGATCAACTGGTCGAGGGACTGTTGCCTCTGCTGGGCCATGGCCATTTGCGGGGGTGTCACAGAGGGGCTGTTGTCCTCATGTTGCCTTGCCACAGGGCTTGTGGGGGATGGCCAGTCGTCGTCTTGTGGGTGCCCCTGCGTGGTATCCTCATGTTGTACGGGATGGGACAGACAGGGGGATTGGGACAGGTCATGGATGGATCTGACTTCGGCATCCCCGTTTTCTGTGTCCGAGCATGCTGCCATCAATGGGGTGTCACCTATGGTGCTGCTGCCACCAGAGGCAGTGCCTTCTGTGGCATCCATTGGGGGGACCTGTGGTGGTGGTGTTGTGGGCATGCTGGCTGCTGGGGTGCCTGTTGATGTTCCCTCCTCTGTGCTGCCACCTGATTTGTGCTGCTGCCGTGTCTTGATGCGTGCAGCTGAGGTGGAGGGTCTCTGGCCGTTGGTCTTGGCCCTCTTTGCAGGTGTGCTGGTAGGGGTGTCCTGTAGCTCGTCGTTTGGATCGGACCCTGTGGTGGAGTAAAGGAGGGCGAGGGTTATTGATGGGTCTGTGGGAATTGGAATGGCATTGTATCACATGCATTGGGGTGGTACCTGAGGGTGATTTGGGTCGGGGCCTTGGAGGTGCTTTGATTTGTGTGTGGAGTGAGGGTGCAGTTGTTTGGCAGCCTGCAGTTAGGGTGTGCCTGCTGCACGTGTAGTGCGTGTATTAGGGGTTTTTAATTATTTATGTATTTATTGTGGGTTTTAACGTGCGCTATCAGGCCGATGTGTGTGGACGTTCTCCTGGACATGTGTTTCTGTTGCACTATGTGGACGCATGGTACTTCACATGGATGGACTGTGTGGATTTGGCATTGTTTTATCTGGCCCACCTACCTGAATCTTCGGATGTCTGCACTCCTTTCTCCATCCCTCCGACTCCCTCTATGCTCTCCATTCCGATGGTGGAGGCACAGATTTCTTCCCAGGGGGTCAACTTGATGGGTGATTCAGGACCTCCCCCGGTGGCTGTGGCAATGTTGCGGTTGGCAGAGAGTATGCTGCGGACGCGTATCCGCAGGTCGTCCCATCGCTTGCGGCATTGCTGTGGGGTGCGGGGTGCGGTCCCCACCGCACTTACCCGCTGTGCCACCAGAGCCCATATGGCCTTCTTGTTTGCAAGTGCCATCCTGGTCATTTGCGTGCAGAAGACGACGGCAGCATTCTCCTGGAGGGTCTCTGTTAGCACGGTGAGTTCCTCACGGGAGAAGTGGACCTGCCGCTTGCGGTCGCACGCTTTCTTCGCTACTTTTCCCATTTTTCTTGGTTTCGCTAGGGTGGTTGACGGGTTGGGGTGTGTTTCAGGGTAGTGATTTTAGTGGTTGTGTGGTTTTAGTGTATTTATAGGTGTACGCCGGGATGTTTCCCGTTCCGGCCCCATGTTTTAACTTCCGTTTCCGTATATTTCCGGGCACCGTACTTTCCGGTAGGCGCACACTGCGGTGACCGCTAAGAGGGGTGGCGGTATTGCACCTAGGGCGCCGTACGGCGGCGGTGTGGGCCGTTTTGGGGTCATTTCCGCCATCGCGGACTTTGCACTTCCGCCATGCCGTGGTGCTCGTGCCCGATGGGTCGGAATGGGCCGCACTTTGCTCCTTCGTGCAATGGCGGAAACGCTATTTACGCTGTGGCGCTCCGGTCAGTCGCTTTCCGCCAGGGTCGTAATGAGGGCCATTGTATGGAATCGGAGAGGTAGGCTACTCGTCTGATGGCCTAGATCATTTGACATCTCCCTACACCTTTGCATGATGCCGCAATATATGGAACCACGCAGTTGTGCTACGCAATTTGGAATGTGGCTTTTATAGCCACACTGTTTGCTGGTAGTGTGACACTGTACAGATTGTGTTGCTGTTCATTCACTGTTAAGTATTGCCACCTTTTTGACTTTTGTAGCGAGAGCTGGAAGACTTCCCTTTCCATTGTTGCTGTCTTCCTTCATGCGTTTTGCTTATTTTCTCTCTCAAAAGGAGCTCTTTGACCTGGCCAGAAATCTGAGATGGAATGCCTTCCATCAACATCCCTCATTGCTTGAGTGGAAATTATTTGGTAGCATGACAAGAATACCATAGGAACAAAAGGGTGTTTTTAATGAGCTTCTGACACCAGCTAGATTCTCCTTGTGGAGGAGGGGGGTCTGAGGATGTGGCTTGGATTCTGGGCCTAGAAACAGATGATCAAAATATCCAGATTCATAGACCTACAGATCTGCACTTAACACCCACAGGTTTCTCCAGCCTCTCTAGTGAACGATTCTCCGGTGACCTGTAATGTCCAGTGGCCTCTCGTGTCAGCTACACAACTGCTGTTTTTCCCTGTGGTTTACAGCCTAATCCTGTGGACCAGGATGCTTGGTTTGTTCCAAGATGTCTCTCAAAGTCTCTACTGCTTTTGGATTTTGAGAGTATTCCTGCACAATCTGGAGTACTCCTTCAAACTATAGGCTTGATTCCTCAACTTTAGTGGTATGGACCAGAGGTGCATTTTCCATTTCCATTGCTAGGTTCATAGGGTCTTTCCAGAATCCTGCCAATGCCTCAGCTCGTATGTATGTGTGGATTTCACAATGCCCTCCCCATGCTGGTGCCAATGGTGTATCTTCTGGTATCACGGTATATTCTGCTGGGAACCTGATTGCCCTCTCATGGAGGTGTTGAAAAGTGTGACATTCAGTGGGCTGTGTCACTGTCTGATTACAGACCATCAGCATTGATTGCCCTACCATGCCAATCTGATGGCTTCCACCTCAGGGTCTTTATAGACTAACCATGTTTTTAGGTGTTTCATATGGGGTTGGAATGGGCACTTTCTGGTCCTGCTCCTTGTTGACTGTTCACTGCACATCAGCTCTTAATTGGATATCTGTCTCAAAAGTCCCATTGCTGTTTGCTGGAAATTGCTCAATGGAGGATAGGAGGTCATACTGGATCTAGGCCACTATGGATCCCTTCTTAATACTCTGATGGTTTGACAAAAAATGTAGTTTGGTTATCGCTGTGATCAAGTTGCTTCATGTGTGGTAGGGCAACAGAGGTGCTATAGTCTTACAGCTGCTGGAAATCCCCCCAGTGGTTGCAGAAACAATGAAGGTGACCGTTTAGAGAGCAACTAAGGTGTAGGTCTGTTTCTATGAAGCCTCATTCTCTTCCTGGTATCAGCTTGTTATGGGCATGCAGATCTCATAACAGTATCGCCAAAGAGATGTATGGATGAAAACACATACATCAGTGGAGAGGTAAAACAATGCTGTGCTGGTTGAGGGGGACCATTCTTTCATCTCTGATGTCTAATGTATTCTCTTAGTTGGAATGGATACATATTTACTGCAATTTTGGGTGGAGCCATTTTTGAAACGGTATGGGTTTGTTTGGTTGGTTTCACAATTCATAAAATGTAACATCTGACATCATATGTTGGAATCTCGAGGCAAAGACACAAATCACATTAAAAGTGTGGTTCCACCATTATCTTTATTAGAAAAAAAAGAGTGAAGGTTAGGCTTAGATAAACAATCCATAGAACAATGTCTGAATAAGACTGTGGCAGGACCGGGTAAACTGAATAATGCTTCATTGGTGTTCCCGGGGTAGCCCTTGTGATAGAACATAAATATCTAAATCCTATTCAAATAAGTCCTTCCCACTCCAAGAATTCCATAATCAACACAGTAATGTTCAAATGAGTTGGCCAGCAGGAAAAGACACAACTTAAACCTATACATCTGTAGCTTTCTGTCTACCCTATGCTAATAACACATTTCCCTGTTTAGCCATCCCAAAATCTGTATATCTACTCTTCACAGTCAATCCCTATTCTATTTAAAAAAAAAAAGGGATTGTTCCTAAAGGGAAGTAACCATCGAAGGTGCTGGCAGCCTGATAACCCTTTCTGGCCTCTCCAGAATCCTGCCAATTCCTCAGCTCGTATGTATGTGTGGATTTCACAATGCCCTCCCTATGCTGGTGCCAGTGGTGTATCTTCTGGTATCACGGTATATTCTGCTGGGAACCTGATTGCCCTCTCATGGAGGTGTTGAAAAGTGTGACATTCAGTGGGCTGTGTCACTGTCTGATTACAGACCATCAGCATTGATTGCCCTACCATGCCAATCTGATGGCTTCCACCTCAGGGTCTTTATAGACTAACCATGTTTTTAGGTGTTTCATATGGGGTTGGAATGGGCACTTTCTGGTCCTGCTCCTTGTTGAGTGTTCACTGCACATCAGCTCTTAATTGGATATCTGTCTCAAAAGTCCCATTGTTGTGTGCTGGAAATTGCTCAATGGAGGATAGGAGGTCATACTGGATGTAGGCCACTATGGATCCCTTCTTAATACTCTGATGGTTTGACAAAAAATGTAGTTTGGTTATCGCTGTGATCAAGTTGCTTCATGTGTGGTAGGGCAACAGAGGTGCTATAGTCTTACAGCTGCTGGAAATCCCCCCAGTGGTTGCAGAAACAATGAAGGTGACCATTTAGAGAGCAACTAAGGTGTAGGTCTGTTTCTATGAAGCCTCATTCTCTTCCTGGTATCAGCTTGTTATGGGCATGCAGATCTCATAACAGTATCGCCAAAGAGATGTATGGATGAAAACACATACATCAGTGGAGAGGTAAAACAATGCTGTGCTGGTTGAGGGGGACCATTCTTTCATCTCTGATGTCTAATGTATTCTCTTAGTTGGAATGGATACATATTTACTGCAATTTTGGGTGGAGCCATTTTTGAAACTGTATGGGTTTGTTTGGTTGGTTTCACAATTCATAAAATGTAACATCTGACATCATATGTGGGAATCTCGAGGCAAAGACACAAACCACATTAAAAGTGTGGTTCCACCATTATCTTTATTAGAAAAAAAAAGAGTGAAGGTTAGGCTTAGATAAACAATCCATAGAACAATGTCTGAATAAGACTGTGGCAGGACAGGGTAAACTGAATAATGCTTCATTGGTGTTCCCGGGGTAGCCCTTGTGATAGAACATAAATATCTAAATCCTATTCAAATAAGTCCTTCCCACTCCAAGAATTCCATAATCAACACAGTAATGTTCAAATTAGTTGGCCAGCAGGAAAAGACGCAACTTAAACCTATACATCTGTAGCTTTCTGTCTACCCTACGCTAATAACACATTTCCCTGTTTAGCCATCCCAAAATCTGTATATCTACTCTTCACAGCCAATCCCTATTCTATTTTAAAAAAAGGGATTGTTCCTAAATGGAGGTAACCATCGAAGGTGTGGGCCGCCTGATAACCCTTTCTGGCCTCCCATTGTTCACTTTGTTTCTCCTGTCCTCTTCCTGGATTCACTTTGACAAACATACGATGATAACTGCTCAAAATCATAATGACAACATAATTAATCTAAAGCTGTTTTTAGGAAGCAAACAGGAGCAGAGAAAATTGGCAAATACGACCAACCGTGCTTTTATAATGTTAACCTCCAATAAGATCTCTGAGTTTCTGCTTTGGATCAATGACAAGAATGATGGAATGTTCATTACTTGGGCTGGTTCTACCTGCTGCCCTTAAGGACAGTTACAGGTTTATGTCAATCAAGAGGGGACTTAAATACTAATAATATTATGGATGTTAATTTCTTGTTATGTAATTCCCCAAAGATGAGTTGACATACTTTCTCTTTTTTGCCTGGGATATTCGAGGATTAGATAGTCAACACTAATCCCCCTCTTCAAACAATCATATATCAGACAATGTTGACCAGTGCCATTTTTATCTTACATGCTTACTCTTGTTTGGTAGCCTGGACATTGCTAAGATATTTGATCCATGGCTTGAGACCAAGACAGTTGTGGATTGACTGTTTACTGTGGTTATTTGGTTTAAGATTATGGATGTGCTATTTATATGAAACAGATTGTTGTATTTGTGATGTCTTTTGGACATGTATGAACTTTCAAGGATTATCATTTAGTGCAAATAAAGTACTGGCTGACTGATCATTCTCTATGAGTATTTAATTGGATATTGCCTTCAGTTTTCATGGTGTATCTTCCTCCCATATCTTGGGCTTTAAGTTAATTGAGATGACATATTTCCCACATGGTTTATGGTATTCTTCCCTCTTTATTGAGCCAGGTCCTATCTAGACATCTTCTGCTGTTGGCCGACTGAGACAGGTATTTCTCCTTCCAATGGGTCCTTTTCAGTCAGACAAAAACGTTCAATTTGCCTCTCTTACAAAGGTGCGTTTGTGGGGATTCCATGTCTGGGTCGATCCGATTCCCAAAAGGTCAACAGATGTGGCATTCTAACCCCTAGTGGGCCTTATGTGTCGAGAAAGCTCTTTGGCGGGGTTGCACTTTTTTGTGGTTCGTGGCAGACTCTCCCAGAACCTAGAAGAGTTCAATCAACTAGCAATCTTCTTGGGCTCTTCCTTCATCTCTCCCCATGCTAAAAGGAGAGGGGCAAACACACGTATCTCTTGGGCTCTACTTCTTGCCTGGGCTTTCCAATTCCTTTGCATTATTTTCCAAATGGGGTAGGTTTACTCATATGTTATTCCCTTAGAGGTTTGAATTTGAGAACCTGATCATTATTCCCCTTCTTTTAGGGGCTCCCCTTAATTATGTTGTTATTGGTTTATGTCCTGGATCCGGGTAATTATTTGACAGTCTTCGTTTTTCCTAATGATCGACTGTGATACTTCGAAGTGCAGTGCAGTGGTCAGTGCCATCTCGGAACTGACAAAACTGCATAACACAAAGGAGTAAGGTTTTTTGCCTCATTGGTCTTACCTTCTCTAATGTATCTTCCCAAAGATGTTAGAATGCTGCGTGTGCAGTCCTTGGCTTGTTGGCCTTTGATCAGGCAATGCTCACCAGAAAGCATGCAGAAGTTTGTGAACAACTTGAGTTCACAATTTTGACATTTGCATTCTATTTTCAGGTGTTTCCAGAATGCATCACAAGTGTGTGACTCTCTTGGTAATTGACCTACAAACATAGGGCTTCCTGGATCATAGCCAACGTCAAAACGTATGTTATTTGTATTGTATTGCTGATAGCACAATCCAAAGCACAAGAGCAGTGGAGTGCTTTGCACCAGGAGGGTACACACATTGGTGCTTGGCATCTATGACAGCAGTGCAGTGCGGATGGTCGAAAGAAAGAGATATTTTTATTCGCCTGGCAGTTATAATTGAAAGAGGCAGTTTTTTTTTAGAGTTTTGCTGAACTGGAGGATGACTGAGGCAGTTTGTGCCTCTGCTGGGTTTTGGGTTTCAGGTGTTCGAGGCAGCGCTGGGGAATATCTGTTTGTGCGTCTTCTCTGTAGGGGCTTGCTCAGACTCCAACATTTTGATAGTATTGCTACGTGAGACCAGAGGAATTGCTGGGGGGGTCTGAGAGTGCTATAGCCCCGGGTCTTTTGGTTGTAGCCCCGGATAGAAGCCCAGGGGCTACAACCAAAAGGCTAGCTAGCCCCGAGTCCTGGCATTCCCGACATTAGGATAGCCCCAGATCTTTTCTAGAACTCGCAACACCCCTGCGTGAGGCGCAAGAGCCTCCAGAAGTTTGGCGTTTAGCCAGCAAGTATGTTGGTGTTTAGTTGATACATGCCTTTTTTATCTAATCCTGGCAGTGAAGGGGAGCCAGTAAAGCTTGTTCTAACTTAAGACTGTCTAAATGAAAATAACAATAACGAAGAAAATACACGATTTGCTAATAGTTTGAGTTATGGAATGAGAGCTACTCCAATGTTTCAAGAGTAACTTTATATAATATGCATCTGTACTTTATATAATCTCAGCACAGGATGATGGGCAGTGAAACCTTTCATTCTTATGCATGCGCACCGGGAATTCAGTCTGTAGTCATTGTTTCTCCACGTGGTCAAGGCATTTTAGTGAAAGTGATTTTGCTATTTTTACTTTCCAAATGCGTCCACTACATCTCATTTGTGTTTCTACCTCTTAACAATAGGTCTGTGCTAGTCAAGTAGGGGCTATTAAATTCCAATTGCCTCATGTCAAAGTGAGCTCAAATGTGCAGATAATGTCCTGCTTCAAAGTATGAGTTCCTACGTTAAACACTTAGATTGACGGCATACATTATTTCGGTCATGTGGGATACTGAATAATTTTAACAACTGTTCAGCAATTATGTAAAAGCTGTCATACTTCAGGTACCATGAAAGAAAGAAGCTCATTTTAGAAATGACTATATTAAAACTGGTGTCTTTGTTTTATTCAGCAATTTCTATTTCAGACATGGGTGCCTGACTGGAATGAAGACTGCTGTAATATGGCTGAACAAAAGGAGCGAATGTTTAGGTCAAAATGGGAATACACTGTTCAAATTGAGTTAGTCAAATGGGAGAATCGAGGTAAAACGACGTGCAGTTTTAAAACAAAAAAGTTAGGTTAAATTGCCAAAGGCTGGAAAATGATGGAATTAAGGTACAAGAAGGCCACAAGTCTTAGCTCAGCATGCCTAACTTTAGCAATGACATTACTCAACAAACCACTGCAATTTTATAATGAAACCTTTCAGTTAACCACTAGCTGTATTCGGTTAAACATATAGGGCCTCACAAACATGTTTCACAAAATACCACCAAAATCGGTCACTGTTTCTGCCAATTAGTCTGCTGAGTTTACCACTGGATTACAAGTGGTGGTAGGGTCTTGTCAGTCCCATGTTAGTTGTGCCCATAAATGTCAGTGCAGGCTGCAGGAATATCTGCCATTAATACCATATGAGGACTCTGCACCAGTAATAAATGCCATGCAATACAAAGAAAGCATATCCAGACTGGATATTCCAACTTAAACTAGTGCATTACTTATTCACACTAATGTTTGCTTTTACCCTTGAAAGTACAAAAATGCCATCACACAGAACGAATATAAGGCCATAGTGGAGTCACCAATGTAAGTCAGTCTATCCACATAGCATTCGAGTTTGTTTCACCTTTGATGCCAAGTAAAAAGCAACAAATGCCAAGCCAATCTAAGAAATTAAAAGCAAACTGACACCATAGACCAAGCTAGCCACATAACACCACTCATCATGTTTGCTTTATCCTTGAGTCCCAGTAAAAGATGGCAATCCAAATTAAGAATATACATGGAGACTTGCACCACTAAAAAAGGGCAGTCTAGCCATGCAATACCACTTGTCTTGAGTGTTTTACCCTTGATGCCAAGTAAACAATGCAATGGCACATTAGCAAATGGGGACTGGCACCTTAGTGTCAGTCCTCATATATGTCCTTAATGTGGCATCATGTGGAATGATGGCCAGTCTAGCCACATACTAACACTTAAGACGTTTGCTTTACCCTTGATGCATATTAGTTGTGCATCAAGGGCAAAGCAAACATAAGTTAAGTGACGTGTTTTTACTTGGCTAGTCTGTCCTGCACTGAATGTAGGCCAGTCTAGCCACACAATTACACTTATCATGTTTGCTTTATACTTGAAGAACAGTAACTGAGCATCAATGATGAGGCAAACATAAGTAGACTGGCCTACATTCAATATAGGTCAGCCCAGCCACGTAATAAAGGTTAAAGTGAGTATGATAAGGGAAGTGTTTTTATGTGGTTAGTGTGGCCTATATTGTATGTAGGCCATTCAAGTCACACAATAACACTTAACATGCTTGCTTTTCCCTTGATGCGCAATACGAGTGCATTAAGAGTAAAGCAAACATAAGTAAACCAGACAACAGTTGCTGCTGGGTGAAATCTCCTTGCACAGCAGCTGGGAGATAATCCATCAAAGCTCTTATACTGTAGACCAAAAAGGAAGCTTAGAAAGGCAGGAAGGTGAGTACATGAAGCCACCCTGCCTGGCATTAATGCTGCATGCCATTGTTGTTGATACGGCACTGAGTAGGGGTTAAAAAAGAGATCATTTTTTCTAGCAATTTAGCCATTCGCTGTATATGCTCTGGCAGGAGATGGAAGTGTAGGATGCAAGGATTAATTCGTGAAATGGGTGCAGATTTAAGAAACAAAGATTTGAAGAGATATACAGGTCAATAGGAATTGTTTCATGGGAGGTAACTTGGCATACCAGGGATGTTTCATCAATCAATTGGAGCTGTCAATTTATATCTGGAACTTGCTAAAGGCCGATATGGCGACAGCGAGTGTGTGAATTTTGTAAGGAGAATGGACTCAAGTATTTTCCGGAAGTGTTGTTCTGAAAGGAGCAAGTTTGATAGACCAGAGCGTTGTTCTGAAGGGAGCAAGTTCCAAATCGTTGGAGCACAACCAGAGGAAGATTAACTCAGAGTTTGAACTTTGAAAATTCTCTGTAAAGGGTTTCCACAGAATTTACAATTTCCAGAGTTCCCATGCTCTATGGCCAGGTATCTTAAATATTGTATGTGCAGCACTTTATTAATTAAGTAGGGTGTCCTGTTAACACACTGATTTTTAATCAAGAGCCAGTGAAGGACAATAACTACTGAAGCAATGTAATATAGTTGGTGAGCGTTAGATATCAAGCAAGCTGCATCAAGCTGGATGTCCTTCACCGGTGCAATGTGTCGAGTCAGGAGTTGGAAGGTGTTTCCTTAATCCAGTCTGAAAAGTTAAATTGTTTTTATGACTATACTTATGTCTGTCACTTGCATAGGTTTCTTAGAGGTTTTTCAGCAGATTATTCTGGAATTGACCCAATTTTGCCATGTATTAATATAAATTTTTAAGTGAAGTATATTGTTTAGGATTAAGAACAGAGAGAATTCGTGACTGATGTCTGACAGGGGTTTCCTTTTTTGTTTGAAGCGGTCTGTTGGAATATGTCAGAGACCGGAAAGTCATCACATTTACTGAGGTTCAGCTTCAGGTATTTTAGTACATGCAATATTGCATTCTCCCAGGAATACATAAATGCGGGACATGGCTTGCTCTATCATGGTATTGAGGTAACATTGAGGGACACACACCTATTGGAGTATCCTGATATTGATGTCAATTAAACGCACCCTAGTGGTCCACAGATATGTTAAATGATATAGACAATTGAGTGAAGTTGTGAGAAACATCATATGTTGCCCATATCATTTACTGTAAGAGGTAAAACATTCCAGCTTCACAAGTTGTGCACATTCCTTGACGTAATTACTCGATGTATGAGAAGAACAATTGGAGAATTTTTGCATTGATGCCTAGGCATCTCTTCAAAATGTTCAAGAGAGCCAGTGGTCCGCTAAGTCAAACTATGGTGATATATTAAGAAGTAGAAGTCAGAAAGCTTCTTCAGTGTCTCGGATGCAGAATGCACCATATACTAAATGAAGTTTGGTAAATTGGTGTTTTACCGAATTTTGAAATTTGACTGATAGTCTTCCATAAGGCTTATTTCCAGTGAGTTACATTTGAATTCAGCACTCAATGGTTTTAGTTAGAAAAAGATGACAGTAATTGGCCTCATCTCTTCCCATGCTTCTGCCACCATTAAATAAGATACTGTCCAGTCTCATGCACTAAGAGTGGCCATTTGTCGATAGGGAACACAGGGTTTTAATGCATGCTCTCCCTCACCCTTTCATCAACTATTGTAGGAACAACTACACATGTCTGTTACAATACAGAGCAGTGTGAAACACACAAAGCAGGATGCCATTTATTAATTTTTTGCTCTGGGTTTCTGACTATGGCACACACTAGATTTTATGTGTACACTGACATATTGTGCTGCTTCCACCCTTCTTAATACCGGCTAAGTCAGGACCTTCTCTCTATGACCTTCATCACAAATGTTTTGTTTGATGATGACTCTTGATAGTCCTGAGTATTTTGTTTCCATACAACACACGTGTTAATGCCATACAAGCTTACCTATGATCCCAAACATTGTAATTTGTATTGTCTTGAGGCCAGAAACATTGCACCGTAATTGTACAGTAAATTCAAAAGCAAGGGACTGGGAAACATGCAAACCTACAGTAACTTTATATCCAGTAAATTCTTGTTCAAAAGTAATTCTGTTAGTGGGACAGGTAAAGGACAGACAGGTAAAGGTGATCTGCATTATGTGTCCTGATACAGTGCTGTAGTAGACCATTCATAATACATCCACCTTCTCAACAGCTCCTACTCCTACAAAAGCAACCTTCAGCTGAACCTAACTATGATGCAAAACATACTGCCCGGCATGAGTACAAGGATGAGAAATTGCTCAACCGCCTACTCAGCCATCACACTACTGCAAACCAACTGAGATCGCAATCATAAAGGTAAATCAGGCCCTGTCAAGATAAATACCTCCTTTTCCTTTTGTGGCATTGTAGGCCAAGGGCCGGCTATAGTCTTAAGAGGTGTATGAATGTGATCTCAGTAGCATCTCAAACAGCAATAGTCCAAAATAAATAATGTCCAATCAAGTTTAAATACAAAGCACATTGTTTTCAATTAAAACACCAATAAGTCATAACTTAAAAAAAACAACCTCTGTGGAAAGAACACAGAATATGAAGAATGAAGATGATAGGAGCATGCTGGGTAATAATGCAGGTGTGAAAGGCAATACATCACAAATAATGTCACCACAAAGAATGTGTTTTGTTGAAAAGGGTGCAAATGGGAGGCTTAGCAGTCACTAGTGTATGAAAATTCGACCAAGGGGACTGGGCCTCACAACAGTAGCTTTCTCAGTTCTTGGCATTTCAACAGCGTTAAACCAGGCTACGTGACTGTGTCTTAATTGTGGGTCGAGACAGGTTCAGATTCAGCGAGTCATGGTGGTCCAAACAGCGATCTGGTGTTAAGTTGGTTCAAAGCAATTGCTTGGTTACAAACCAGTGTTCAAGCAATGCAATTTGAAGCGCTCACCAGGGTCAGTTCAAAAAGCTAGTCCTTTCAATAAATTGGTAACCGTTAGGTCACCTTAATTATTGTTTGTCTGTGGCAGCTAGCGTTTTGTTGAAACCAAACAGTTGACATGCCCTGCTTGGTACAATGCTGAGTTGAGTCAATCCAATAAATGCAGCAACATCGGTTCAAAGAAAGTTTAAATACGTGACGCAAGCAGCAGATCCTGGTGCTTCATAGGCATTTTAACTCAGTCGACACTAATTCGAAGATAAATTGATACTGTAGAAAGAAGTCCTTAAAGAACCAAAAAGAATTAACGAAGGAGGGTGATAACCCTTCCATATAAATGTAACGGACCTGGTAAAAGTAAGATGCCTTTAAGGGTCGAATCCCTCTTAAGGAAACAAATTGCTTTTGTCTATATCAACATATAGAAAGTGCTTTTTTGTACAGGAAGTGGAGGAGAAAGTAAGGTAAAAGAAGCCCCCATAAAAACAGGATAGACAGAGGACCTGTATAAGTCTGCAGGGTCTGTCTAATACTGTCCCCTTCCTAAGCCTGCAACAGCAAATGCCCTTTGGTATGCACACCCTAGTGTGAGGTTGGCCCTTTTGTTTAGGGTGGTTTAATATGAAGCTTAGTTACTAGGAGGCTCCTGCTGGAAGCTTCCTGGGCTGGAGAGCGGTGTTACCCAACCTCAAAAAGGATGACAGAGGGGCAGCTCCCCTTGAATATTGTCCTGATATTTGCAGCGGTGACCGTCAGTCATACACCCAGTCCATGGCTGTTCTGGGTTCACGCCATTGAATTGTTAATGCTACAAATCAGATATGGCTTTAATAAGGATATTAATTATCAGTCATACCAAATCCCTGGCAAGGGTATTATACTTGAAGATGATCCTAATACCAGTTGTTCGCTTATCATAACTATTATGGTTTTGGATCAAAGGGACAGATTGAAATACAAGCTCTAAGTGTAATGTCTTTGTCACTGCAGCAGTCGAACAGCACACTTATGACATTTGAATCTGCTCTGTGTCACTGAATAGCAGGAACAGCAGATCTGAAGACTGATACAGCAGAGCACAGGTGCACAATATGCTTTTGGCATGGATCTTTCTGAAAAGGGGGGTCTATTTATCAGTCCACTCTTTCAGAAATGGAATTCCCTCTATTATATTATTATTTAATACAAACAAAAACAGCTATGGCTTCCACAATCTTGGCAATTACTCACTCTGCCTTCGTTAGCTGTCCTCCGATCCCAAGCACATTCACCACACATAGAATGCTGAGGGCTACCGTTTTTTGCGCACCAGTGGAATTCATGGTAACTTTGTGCCAAAGCCCTGCAATCTCTTCTCTAGGAAGTGTGAAAATATACACTATAGATGTACACCTGCTATAGTATGACAGCATTTCAAACAGAACAAATAAGAACAATTAAACGAGAGAAACTGACGTGGGAGTGGCTGGTTCAGTACTTAATACCAAGGGAGAGAACTCTGAATGCAGTATTTGACAAGACATGGATTTCTAAATGGAAATCAGCAGGTTTCACAACAAAAACTATGACCAATGCCACATAAAAAGCTTGCCGTCATTAAAACCCCAATAATGGGCTGTCTGAAGCCTGCCATGAAATGTAAGTCACATAGCAATGCCAAGCAGAATGAACTATAACGGAACAGGCGATCAGCGTGACTAAACGGGATGAACAATTTACTACTCTGTCTAGATGTGAACTATTACATTTGCTATTTGAATTCCGTGTTGTCTTGTCTCTATGGACTAGTGATTTCTGGGATTCTATGCTGAACCCTTTGCCAGTCCCAGTTAAGTCAATAATAAACCTTGGCATTAAGATATGGCCTCATTTTCACCTGATGCTCATATTAGTACAACTTGCAATGCTGGCTTTTTTAAGCTGAAACAATTCAAGAAATAATCCATTTTATTTTTGATATCTTCCACACACCAGTCATTGCTGCCACCATAAATGGCACTACATTATTTGCTCAACGCACATACCTCTTAAATCGTTGGCAAGTCTTGCAGAATGTCACAGTCCGTTTGGCCAAAAGTATGCCTTACGGTCAATCAGTATCTTGGGCTACTCAGGAGATGCATTGGTTTCACGTCACAGCCTGCATTCAATTTAATGATTCATCATGCGTATCATGGGACACGATGTTTAGCTCTAGAACAAAAGATTCTTCCCTATCTCCCTGGGCATACTTTGCTCTCTGCCTCTCTAACCTTACTCTCCATTCCTTGTTATCGGTTAGAACATTAATGTGGCCGTGCTTTCTCAGTTGCTGGCACGAGACTTTGGAATCTGCTGCTGCTCTCCCTTCAGGTTTTTATAGAATTAACCATTTTAGAGCTCATCTGAAAACATTTCTGTTCAAATAATATTGTAAGCTTTTCTAGTGTTTTTTTTATTTTTCTTAGCGCCATGATGCTATTTAGTGAAAGCTTGTGCTATACAAGTTTTCAGATGGATAGATAGTTTGATATATCGATTCACACTGGGGAGATTGAAACTTTATGGGGGGATATTATTATCTATGTGCTTGCTCTTCAAGTCCTTCCCATTAAACATGCCTCATCAATCCCCTTTTGGCAATGAATCAATTGATACTTTATGAGATTACAGTACTGCCTTTTCAATTACTATCAATTACCCGCAATGCCAATGAAAGTGTCTCGCACATTCTCTACTGGCAAACAGGGGATGCAATACTGATTGGTTTTGTTTGATACTTTGTGGGTATTATGACTGTTGTTTTATTTCTGTTTTTGAGGGCGAATGACACACACATGCTGAATGGTTCTTTTCTTTAGTGTCAACTTCTTTGCTGATGGTATTTATCATCATGGATGATGCATTAGCAGTGAATAAGGTGTAGTAATATATACCACCTTGGAGTGTGTAGCACCTCACGGAATGTGATGGCATTTTGTTGCCAGCAATAATGTGGCATACACATATAGCCAGTCCTATGTTGCCAGTATAACATGTGCAAACAGAATACTACTCCTGAAACAGACACAGAAAAACACATTACTACTCTTGCTGAAATACACATGGAAGATGAGCAACCATGGGTTCACATTGTTATAAATGACCATTCCAAAGTGATAAAAGCTACCTTAATGCTGGAACAGGAAGGAAGCTTTATTAATGAGAAATTACTGCAGAAAATAATGGAAAGGGAGGAGATCGCAAAATGTAGAATTAAAAACCAATATGTCTCTGGTTTGGACAGTCCAGACTTTGAAAGCCAACATTGCAGGCAAATGAATGCTAAAGATTAATATTGGGCAGAAGACAATTTATCATAATGTATGGATAGTGAATGTAACACAAAATGACTTTTACATGGGCAATGATATCATGCATAGAATGTGTATGGTGTTAGATTTCCTTAATCAAAAAATATGATCACGGCTAGGTGGGCCTGCACCTGAATTTGAAGACAAAAGAAGGGTTTATCATTGCGCACAACTGGTCCCATATGCAATTGAATTACAACTGAGGAAAGATGCTATTATTCCTGCATTCCCCAAGCAGGTTGCAATAATTCTAAAGTGCAAAAATGGACAGCAGATGAAAGATTCTTATGCATTTGTGTGCTTGAATGAATCCATTAAACAGCAAGGTCTGGATTATGAATACATTCCATTGATAGATGTTGGTGAAGGGTCTGTAACAATTATAGTGAATAATAAAGGGTGTCAGGATATTCATTTAGAGGACAATTCTTCATTAGGAATGGCCATACAAAAATCACATTATACTGCAGATCTAAATAACATGGTGATTGGAAATATCTCTGAAAGGTATGTAGATGCAGGGGGTGTGTTGCCAGAATACCTGGATTCTCAGCCCAAAAGGATATTTAAAATTCATTTTGTGTACCCTTATGATTCAAATGAGACATTATGCTGTCATCAAGAGGATTATATAGTATTTGATTTAAATGAAAGTGAAACAGAAAATCAGCACATTGAAGTGGAAGCTGATATGCCAAAGTATTTAAAAGTGGCAGCTTTACAGAGAGACACAGCCACACAGTTGGAAGAAAGCACAGAGATTCCTCCACTGGAAGATTTCCCAGAATTCTCAAAAATGGTAGGGGAACAGATTTTGTCAGCAGATGCATGTGATGGCGATGAAGATAAAAATGAATTGCGAAAAATATTTATGGAGTTTAAAGATGTCTTTGCTAAAGATGCATACGATTGCAGACTAACTAATTTACATGTTGCCACATTACCGGAAGGGTGTAGTCGAAATACAGGGATTGATTCATGGAATTAATGTGCGCCGAAAATTCCCGCGCAGAGGTGCCAAAACGTGCGATTCGCAGTAAAAGTGCAAAAATCGCAGTAAAAGTGCGAAAATCGCAGGGAAACCAGCGCACATTGATTCATGGAAGTCCGTGCGTGAGAAAAACATTGGATGCGCGCTGAAAAAGTGCGCTGCGCATGCCGGCGCACAGGTCATCCAACAGCGTGCGCCACGGCCACTGTGAAATCGCACATAGCGCGGCGCACATCACAAAAGTAGGCGTAACACGGGGCGTAACACTCGGAATGGGGAACAACGCGTGAAAATATGGGCGTCACGGAAAAGTACAGGAGGCAAGTGCGCGGAACGCCCACACGCTCGCCTACAACCCGTATTCATGGAATCGAATAGGGCAAACCAGCGCACGGTCAAAGACGCGCAGAGGGCCAAACAAGTACGCTCCAAGAAAGCAGGCGGTAGCGTCCCTGTGCCTGAAAAAAATGTGCGCCAAAATGTGCGCTAACAAAAAGCACCCATATACAGCCATGATGAATGGTCCATACAGTGGCCCTCTAGGACAAATGAGGTGCAAAGGGGTACCGACAAACACGGACACCCGCTGTGTGAAAAATAGCGTGTGCGTGTGTTCCTGGGTGCGCGGGAAGTTCCACATGCGATTGACCTGGGTAGGTGTACTTCGGGGTGTGCGGGAAGTTCCACATACGATTGGCCTGCGTACGTGTACTTCGAGGTGCGCGGGAAGTTCCACACACGATTAGCCTGGTTATGTGTACTACGGGGTGCGCGGGAAGTTCCACACGCGATTAGCCTGGGTCCGTGTGTTTCGGGGTGCGCGGGAAGTTCCACACGTATTGGCCTGGGTACGTGTACTTCGGGATGCGCGGGAAGTTCCACACGTGATTGGCCTGGGTACGTGTACTTCGGGTGCGCAGGAAGTTCCACACGCGATTGGCCTGGGTACGTGTATTCCGAGGTGCGCGGGAAGATTCACACGCAATTTCATCATGGTACGTGTATTCCGGTGGTGCCGGGGAATGCTACATGTGATTTGGCCGTGTGGGTCCTCCCAGGTGTTCCCTCTATCCCTCCACGGCCCCTGCAAGCAGCCCACACCACAGGGGACTACCCTGCACCCCTGCTCATGTCAAACAGGCAACCCATCCACCATGGCCATGCCCCCCAGCCAACACACATGTCACCTTGCACTACTGATCACCAACACATATCTCCCTGCACCCCCACCCCCCAGCAGTGCAGGGGCAGCCTCCACCAGGCCCCCACTCATGTCTCCCACCACCCCCACCCCCCAGTATCCAGGGGCACCCTCCACCAGGCCCCCACTCATGTCCAACTCATGTCTCCCTGCACCCCCAGCCCACAGCAGTGCAGGGGCAGCCTCCACCAGGCCCCACTCATGTCTCCCACCACCCCCACCCCCCAGCATCCAGGGGCACCCTCCACCAGGCCCCCACTCATGTCCAACTCATGTCTCCCACCACCCCCACCCCCCAGCAGTGCTGGCGCAGCCTCCATCAGGGCCCCACTCATGTCTTCCATCACCCCCACCCCCAGCAGTGCAGGGACAGCCTCCACCAGGCCCCCACTCATGTCTCCCATCACCCCCACCCCCCAGCAGTGCAGGGCACCCTCCACCATGCCCCCACTCATGTCCCCCTGCACCCCCACCCCCCAGCAGTGCAGGGGCAGCCTCCACCAGGCCCCCACTCATGTCTCCCACCACCTCCACCCCCCAGCAGTGCAGGGGCAGCCTCCACCAGGCCCCCACTCATGTCTACCACCAACCCCACCCCCAGTATCCAGGGGCAGCCTCCACCAGGCCCCCACTCATGTTTCCCATCACCCCCACCCCCCAGCAGTGCAGGGGCAGCCTCCACCAGGCCCCCACTCATGTCTCCCATCACCCCCAACCCACAGCAGTGCAGGGGCAGCCTCCACCAGGCCCCCACTCATGTCTCCCATCACCCCCACCCCCCAGCAGTGCAGGGGCAGCCTCCACCAGGCCCCCACTCATGTCTCCCATCACCCCCACCCCCAGCAGTGCAGGGGCAGCCTCCACCAGGCCCCCACTCATGTCCCCCATCACCCCCACCCCCCAGCAGTGCAGGGCACCCTCCACCATGCCCCCACTCATGTCCCCCTGCACCCCCACCCCCCAGCAGTGGAGGGGCAGCCTCCACCAGGCCCCCACTCATGTCTCCCATCACCCCCACCCCCCAGCAGTGCAGGGGCAGCCTCCACCAGGCCCCCACTCATGTCTCCCATCACCCCTACCCCCCAGCAGTGCAGGGGCAGTCTCCATCAGGCCCCCACTCATGTCTCCCACCACCCCCACACCCCAGCAGTGCAGGGTCAGCCTCCACCAGGGCCCCACTCATGTCTACCACCACCCCCACCCCCCAGCATCCAGGGGCAGCCTTCACCAGGCCCCCACTCATGTCTGCCATCACCCCCACCCCCCAGCAGTGCAGGGGCAGCCTCCACCAGGCCCCCACTCATGTCTCCCATCACCCCCACCCCCCAGCAGTGCAGGGGCAGCCTCCACCAGGCCCCCACTCATGTCTCCCATCACCCCCACCCCCAGCAGTGCAGGGGCAGCCTCCACCAGGCCCCCACTCATGTCTCCCATCACCCCCATCCCCCAGCAGTGCAGGGGCAGCCTCCACCAGGCCCCCACTCATGTCTCCCACCACCCCGACCCCCCAGCATCCAGGGGCAGCCTCCACCAGGCCCCCACTCATGTCTCCCACCACCCTCACCCCCCAGCATCCAGGGGCACCCTCCACCAGGCCTCCACTCATGTCTCCCATCACCCCCACCAACCAGCAGTGCAGGGGCAGCCTCCACCAGGCCCTCACTCATGTCTCCCATCACTCCCACCCCCAGCAGTGCAGGGGCAGCCTCCACCAGGCCCCCACTCATGTCTCCCAATACCCCCACCCACCAGCAGTGCAGGGCACCCTCCACCAGGCCCCCACACATGTCTCCTACCACCCACACCCCCAGAAGTGCAGGGGCAGCCTCCAACAGGCCCCCACACATGTCTCCCATCACCCCCACCCCTCAGCAGTGCAGGGCACCCTCCACCAGGCCCCCACTCATGTCTCCCACCACCCCCACCCCCTAGCATCCAGGGGCACCCTCCACCAGGCCCCCACTCATGTCCAACTCATGTCTCCCACCACCCCCACCCCCCAGGAGTGCAGGGCACCCTCCACCAGGCCCCCACTCATGTCCCCCTGCACCCCCACCCCCAGCCGTGCAATTTGCCTGGGTACGTGTATTCCTGCGGTGCGCTGGTAGTCTCCCATGCGATACCATCAGGGTATGTGTGTTACAGGGTTCGCAGGAAGTTCCACACGCGATTGCCCTGGGTGCGTGTATTTCGGGGTGCGCGTGAACTTCCACATGCGATACCAGCAGGCTACATGTATTACGGGGTTCGCGGGAAGTTCCATACGCGATTGCCCTGGGTACGTGTATTTTGGGGTGCGCGTGAACTTCCACACGCGATACCAGCAGGCTACGTGTATTACGGGGTTCGCGGGAAGTTCCACACGCGATTGCCCTGCCTGGGTACGTGTATTTCGGGGTGTGCGTGAACTTCCACACATGACTGGTCCTGTGAGAGTGGGGTACGTGTATTCCAGGGGTGGGCGGGAATATTTACTCGCGACTGGGCCTGGGAGATCATGTTACGTGTATTCCTGGGGTGGGTGGGAAGATTCACACGTTCGCCTACAACGTGCCGAAAAACTAATGGTCCAATCCTGAAACACGTACGCCAGCATGAAGCAGGCGTATGTCGACCCGCACAGCATAAAAGTACGTGCAAACAACAAACAAGCTCAGACGCTAGGATGAATATACCGTTCCTAGCAGCAGTGGCCGTGGGTTACCAAAGGAGGTGGAGGAGGATAGTGAGGGCCCACATTTTCACTCCCAGAACCAGCCTTTTTGGGATGCCTGATGACCAGGTGCATGGGAGGTACAGGTTTCCACCACACATAATACTGGACCTGGTCAGTGAGTGGGAGGATGACCTCACATCACCCACCCTGTGCTCCCAAGCACTCAGCCCCCTGGAGAAGGTCCTCAATGTACTGCACTTCTTGGCCACAGGATCATTTCAGCGGACAAGTGGCATAGTGGGTGGGGTGTCACAGGCCACGCAGTCACGCTGCCTACACCAGGTCTTGAACATCATCACTGCACGCCCATCAGTCCGTAGGCACATATACCTGCCCAGGAAACCTGCAGAAAGGCAGGCTGCCGCACTGGATTTCTACGGTGTGGCACAATTCCCCAAAGTGCTAGGTGCCATTGACTGCACCCATGTGGATCTACGTCCCCCCAGGGCATCTGAGCACATCTATAGGAACCGCAAGCACTGGCATTCCATCAACGTGCAGGTAGTATGTAATGCCAAGGGAATCATCACCTCAGTATAGGCCAACTATACAGGGTCCACCCACGACAGCTTCATTTACCGAATGTCTACCCTAAGCCGGGACCTAGAAGCTGGGCGGCATGGCGATACATGGCTGCTTGGTGAGTATGAATGCCACTGCACATGCATGCATGTCAGATGCAGAGTTATGTCACTACCCCACTAATGATACCCATCACCTCCTCACCAGGGGACATTGCCTACCCTCTGAGCACCCACATGATGACGCCAATTCGGAACCCCATCACGCCTCCCGAGTTAAGATACAACACAGCGCATATTGCAACCCTGGGCATAGTGGAGCGCACATTCGGAGTGCTCAAGTCACACTTTCGCTCCTTTGACCGTTCTGGCGGGCAGCTGTTATATGCGCCCCCAGTAGTGTGCAGGATCATAGTGGCAGCATGTTTCCTGCACAATGTTGCAACACGCCGGGGCCTGGCTGTGGACATGGTGGTGCCCCCACATCCCCAACCACATGCACGCCTGCTGAGCATGGGGGGGGAAAGGGCACGGGGTGAGGCAACCCGTACGCAGCTGGTGGCTAATTACTTCACATAGAAATCACACCCCTGTGGAGTGCACACAGCCCTGGCACATACCATCTGATAAGAAATGATGACTCGACCTGACAATTATGATGAACAAAGGGACAGTCAACTGTCAGAACCATAGCAGCCTGAGATTGTTCATGTGGAAGTGTCACAATGTGTGCATCCCTACCTACACAAACACCACCAATGCAGTGTCATCAAAAGACACACTTCCATGCTGCAGAAATGAATACCCACTTGCAAAATACTACATGAGAACAGTGCCATGTCACCCAACCTCTCCCCAGCACGGCCACACAACACACCATGGCATGTCATGCAATGTGAGAGCAAAAAAAATAATCCCCACAACATGCCCCAAGTGTCACCAGCTACAGTGTCCCTAATGGAAACATGGCCACACATGAAATGCTCACAGTAATGCAGGACCTACAACACACATTACCAAATACTTACCAAGAATACCAATCACCTACACAACCTCCAACCTACCTTAAACATGACATTACAGACTTAAAAATTTGCTAGCCTCACTACCTGATGATGCCAGAACTTCGAACACTTCCAAGTATACAGTGTTGCCACGCAAGAGTGTAGGTGCACTGCTTACAACATGGACTCCAGTTCCAAGGTGGACCGCCTTGTGAAGACATGAGAAATGGACCTGCAAATTAGGAGGATGAGATGGATGCAGAGGCACATAACAATGCACCATGCAGTGTACAATACAACAACAATATGCACTATGAATGTATATACAGTATTGACTACAGACTGCCCACACATCGAATGGGAGTCCAACGTCACCATGTACATCAATGTCACTTGGGCACACCCTTTGCAAGCCCATGGAAACGGGAAGCAGGAGGGGTGTGTGTCACACAAACCCAAGCATCTGAACCAAATTCATGACAAGCCTGCATGTGCCCAGCCACAATGCAGCGTATGCCCACGGGAGCCACACAAGGCAACACAATGTCCCAAAAAATAAAAAAAAATAAAAAAATGGCCATTAATGGGCCCGGGGGGGGTGGGGGAGGCCACCCAGGAGGTCCGAGGACAGGGTGCACACCAAAACCCACCTGTGTGGATCTTGCGGAAAAAAAAACACCTCCATGGGCTCATGGCCTACACGGCTACCCTATTGTGGGAGAATCACTGCTGTCGCTCTCCTCACCCTCTGCAGCTGCATCAGGATGTGGTGGCACTATGGGAGGCAGCCCACTCAAAGCCCTACTCTGTTCTTCCATGGCAGCAAGCATGCGGGTGTGGTAGGTCTCGTTCTGGAGGATAATTGTGCGTATGTCCCCATGCAACAACTCACGGGATGCCCGGACCTCCACCCTAGTTGCCTGCATCTCAGCTGAGAGCATACGTGTGAGACGCTCCAGCTGCTGTTCTGTCCTTCTGTTTGTTGAAGCCTCAAGCTCAACAAGAGTCATCCTGAGGTGAAGGAGTTCCACCCTCAGGGCTTCCCTGTGGCCCTGGGACTCTATGGAAATGGCTTCCCGCAGAGTCGCCAGTGCCGCCCGCCTGTCCCTGTCGGACGCCAACATGTCCTCCCTGTGTGACTGGCAGATGGAGTCTGTTGCCTGCTGTAGTCGCTCCATCTGCCTTTCTGGGGGGACAATGGAAGTGGCCACCCTATCCATGGCCTGAGCCATCATCTCTGATGATGCTGCCTGTTGGGTTGCCATACCGTATATGGATTGCTCCCATGCGGTATTGCCAGGTGGCGTACGGCCACCACGTCGGCGGGCACCACACCTTTCTGGGGCAAGGCGAACTGCGCCTTGCTGTGCCGGCACTGCCTGAGGCTGCAGGACTGCATTCCCCCTCTGATCTGCTGGCCCAGGAACAGGATCAGATGTTGCAGAGTGTGACCCTGCATCCGTAACCACCAAAGGCGTATATGCCAACACTGACATCCCTATTGAGGGTTCTAACCCTGGTGCAGGTGGGTGGGACAGAACAGAATCCCTCCCAGGAACACTCACCTGCGACGGCACATAGGTCTCATCATCCGAATCGACACCTGAATACAGCTCGGGGGAGGTGCAGCCAGAGACACCCCTTGAGAGCACGACCTGCAGCAGTTGTGGGTTCTCACCCACCACCACACCACGTCCCTCACTGGTGGTCGTTCGGGCCTCAGACCCCTCCTGGGTCTGCACCATCTCCACAACCCCAGCAGTATCAAGTGCGTCATCCCCTGCAAAGACATAAAAGAAATGGAAACAGGCATTAGCACTATGGCACACAATTAGGGCTCAGAGGCTACAGAAACAGTACTTGATTGACACATGTCCCACATGACTAAAACCCTCCCATGCATGCACCGTCACTGCGTGTGAAGGGTAGGCAGATGGCACACATTGATGACACCAAGATGGAATATGAACACATTTGCTGCATGCTGCCTAGAAGTGGCATCACACATTGGCCAGTGATTGGCAGGTCAAATACACATGCCATCACACAGATGGCATGTACCCTAGCCATAAAGTGAAGAGGGAGAGGAGGGCACCAATTGTTCATTCAGTCCAGTTTGCTCATGAAATTGATTTTTTCATTGAAATGGTTCAAATGTTTAAATTGGAGCTGCCAGTCCAAAATGGTCCTATAGCACAGGGACATGTCTAATCAAATCATGTCCAGGAAACAAAGCCAGTCCACTGTACCATAGCCATGTCAGACATGTGACAATAGGACTGAGAAATGCCGAGTAAAAGTGGTGGTATGCAAACAATCTGCCTGAATAAACAGAGTAAAATAAGCAAATTATAAGGGGTAACCATCTGCACAGGCTGCGCTTGTTACCTGTTGTATGCTCACTGGGTGTGATAAGTTTGAACAGAGTGGATGAGGAGTGTTCACAAAAAGACACAACTGATTTATGGTGCAATTGATTAGTGAATCAAAGAGCCCAGCTTTAATTCCTCAAGTCAATACTAGGACATTTTGATTTAAAGTGCCCCAAAAACAAATGATACATTCTTGGTACACATGGGTACACATTTCATGTAAGAAGCTTAATACTACAAACAGATAAGTGCCGGGCAGTGTCCTGCCGGGCAGTGTCCAAAACAAAGTACATTCATATAATGCCAAAAGTACAGAAAATGCCAAACAAATGCCAAGAAATGCAGAAAATGCCTCAGATGTCAAGAAATGCAGAAAATGCCGTCAGGAAATGCGAAAAAATGCCAACACGTGTTTCAACCTATGAGGTCATCATCAGGGCATATAGATACATATAGTGCATTGGGCTATAGTGCTGATGCTAAATCCTGAACTGTGTTCAATTTAGAAACCTGCCAGGGGGGGGGGGAAGGGTGTCAAAGCAAGGAGCAATTGGAAATGGGAGAGAAAAGAAGAAAAAAGAAAAATATACTGTTTAAATTACTGCGTGCATAACATGACTCTGAAGGTGAGTATGTAGGCTATAAAAAATAAAGCATACCTTATTGTAATTGTTCTCTGTCAAACTGTAGAAAAAATGGAGCAACGGACGGTTCCAAAAGCATGTTACTGGTCAGTTCAGTGTACTGTGAAATATAAAGCAAGTGGAGCGTATTTAGTCTATTCAGAAAGGCTTGCTTGGGTAGATGATATAATCACCGATTGTTAGTATCATGTGCAATAAATGAAAGGCAAAAAGTTATTACCTTTACATCTAAACAGGTCGTGATATATTGCTCGGCAGAAATGCCATTGGTGTGGCAATAATGCAGTAAACAGGTTCGTGTTGGGTGTGCTGATTCCGGATATCTGGCCGTAATCTGTAAAATGAATATAACACCGTGTTTATGTGAGATGGGTTTAAATGCGAGCCGTGTAAGTTGCTAAATGCGATAATAAATGCTTACCGGCTTGTGAATTAGACGTGCTCAGTGGCAGGCAGTTTCTCAAGTGCTGAAGGCAATCGCAGTTACGAGGGGTTACTATAGTAACCTCTGCAGGGTCAGTCAGGTGACATAGTCACCTGACCTGGTTGCTAAGACTGATGAACCAAGCCGGAAGGCAGAAAAAAGCTGGTCATTCCGTGCAATGCTAATTCAAAGTTGTGAATGGTGCATCTGGTGGGACAATAGAGCTAACATGTGTGCCTGCTAGTGAAAATCCGTGATTGTTTAATATGCAAGTATTAAACAAAATATGACATGTTAGAGAGCTAATACATATTCCAAACCGGCTTCAAATTGGTTTTTAACAAAAAGGTGCGTGTTGCACAGACTGTTGCACCTAATAAGCAATAAGTACTAAAAAAGTGCAAGGATATTGAAAGCCAATGTTGGCTTAAACGCAAAGAGAGTTGTTGCCACATTTATGATATAAAGGAAAATTATTGCCAACAGGCACCGAGCGCTGGGGTTTAATTTGAGGATGTTGGATATTCAGTTATCCGCTGAGAAGAGAATATATTTTTGGGAACTGAAAGTATTGGTATAAAAAGTGAAGATTAGCTGTTGCGGGTAAAAATACAACAGATAAATCTATTATAGTATGTAACTTGGGCTGGGGAACCAGTAAATAGGTTGCGTGTAAGGGTGCCATCACACTTGTGTCTTGTAGTATTAATTGGAATAGGCAAGGTACTTTTAGTAGTGTTGATATAAGAAATATGTATAAAAGGTGTGTATAAGGACATGTCATGGGTGACAAAGTCAAAAATATATGATCAAGTGTGTTCTTGTTAGGCAGTGCGTTTGGATTCTCAAGAGTTACCCAGTCGGAGCACAGAAGTGGGAAACCTCTAAGTCTGAAAGTTTTCAACATTTATAGAAATCTACATGCATTGCAAGTCATACCAGTAATCTGAAGGAAGCCACAACGTTAGATTGCTGTGCCACCAGACCGACTCCTGATTTATAAAAACACATTAAGTTCGGAATCTTGGTTCAGACCAAGCGATAAGCAGCGTAATTTGCAGATCATTCTTGCTTCCTGCTGCCGTAGGGTCAGTTCTCTGTTGCCACCTCTCTGATGTTGTTTGATGTGTTGTAATCCAATAAATTTGATGTCTTTAGTATTGTCCAGTTGATGATGTTTCTGCCAGTGGGAGGCCAGGGGAAGTCTCGTGTCCTGACTACTAAGATGATTGAGGTGTTCCCGGATCCTGAAGCGTCCTTCTCTAATCGTACTCCCAATATACACTTTCTTACAAACACATATAATAGCATAAACAACATATTTCGTTCTACAATTGATAAAGTCAGATATTTTGGTTTGGAGGCCATTATGACAACTAAAAGTTTGGGTTGGTGCTAGGGCATGATGACAAAAATTGCAAGAGCCGCATTTATAGAAGCCTATTGGTTTGGACTTGGTAGAGAGCCAGCTATCCTGTCCAATAGGATCAGGTTTGAGGAAAGAGGGACTCAAGATATTTCGCAAAGTGGTAGCTTTGGTGAAAATGATATTCGGACGACCCGTGATATATGGTGTCAAATCAGAGTCTAAATGCAAGATGTGCCAATGCTTTTGTAGTATATACTGAATAAATTTGTAATCACTAGAAAATTTGGTGATGAAGTTGACATGTGTCGGATATTGTTCTCGAGTTGATTTTGGCTTCTCGGTCAATAACTGCGATCTGGATACTTGCATAGCTGCATTGGTTGTATTCCTGATTAGTGATATTGGATACCCTCTTTCCCGAAATCTGTATCCTATAGACTTACATTCTATTAGAAATGTTTCATCTTGGCTGCAGTTTCTCTTAGCTCTGAGTATTTCACCTTTAGGGATATTGTGAATAACACTATGTTTATGGTTACTGCTGGCGTGTAAAATGGAGTTAACTGCTGTAGCTTTCCTAAACGTGCAGGTTTCAATGGTATCAGAGACAATTTGGATTTTCAAATCTAGAAACGTGATTTCAAACGGGTCAATGTGGCCTGTGAACTTAATGTCAAAGGTATTATCATTAAGATAAAGCATGAATGCTTCAAAAACTTCTCTACTGCCATCCCAAATGGCCAGTACATCATCAATGTACCTTTTCCAACTGATAATATGATGTTTGTAGGGATTATTCTGAAAGATATAACTTTCCTCAAAGTAGGCCATAAATAAATTGGCCAGAGAGGGCGCATACTTAGCCCCCATTGCAATCCCCCTACTTTGTGAGTAGTAATTGCCATTGAAGAGAAACTGGTTGTGTGAGAGAGTAAATTCTAGGAAGTTTTTAATCATCTGAACATGTGTGTAATGAGACGCAGAAAAAGTTCTAAAGGTAAAGTCAATCGTATCCAAGGCCATTTTATGTTGGATAGAAGTATATAGAGATGCCACATCCAAAGTCACTAAATAATAAGAAGGTTTCCAGGTGATCCCTTGTAATATTTGCAACGTGTGCGTTGTGTCCTTAAGGTATGCTGGAATCTCAGGTACCAAATGTTTGATACTGCTGTCTATATAGTCTGCAAGTGGTTCCGTGACACCTCCTTGACCACTCATAATTGGTCTAACCTGTGGGAGAGTCAGAAAGCGTTTGTGAACCTTCGGTAAAAAGTAGATCGTTGGCATAAGTGGTTTAGCAGTCAACAAAAACATTTTTTCCTCATCTGATAGTAGACCTTGGTTGTACCAAAATTGAAGTAGGGTTTGTAATTCTTTTAGAGTTTGAGTGGTAGGGTTGGACGTAAGTGTCTTATAGCATCCTGGTGTTCCAAGGTGTTCCATTGCCATTTTGATATAATCTGATTTATTAAGGATGACAATATTGCCACCTTTATCTGCTTCCTTAATAATGATGGTACTGTCTTCACAGATATCTTGTAGTGCTTTTCGTTCCAATTTAGTTAAATTCAGTTTTTTACTGCTGCAATTTTGTTGGAGACCATCAATGTGTTTATGAATTTCTTTGGTGATTGTCTTATAAAATGTATCAATAACGTTGTCTCCCGTGATAGGTGGCAAAAATTTTGATCTGTTTTTGTGTTCCGTGATGTCCATATTTCGTTGATGGATGCCAAGTTCTGCCTGAATTTCACACAAACTTTTAGAGTCTTGCCCCATAAGGTTATGGAGCAGATGAATATTTTCGATTTCTTGTATACTTTGTGAGCTAGTAGGAGGGAGTTGTGCCAACGGTCTAAACGTTACATCCTTGTTATGAAAGAATTTTTTGAGTTTGAGTTTTCTCGAAAATTTATACAGGTCAATTTGAAGTTCAGTCATATCGGATGTGGCAGCTGGAGCAAAGGAAAGCCCATGGTTAAGGACAGAAAGCTGTTGAGGTGAGAGGTGTTTGTCAGATAAATTGACAACTAGGCTTTTAGTATAGACTTGGGTATCGGTTTCCTGGAACTGGATCTGGTGAGTCTTTTGTTTGTATCTCTCCCTTCCTCTCCTCCTTGCTCCTCTTCCTCTTCCTCCTCTGAGGTTGTTGGAGTAGGAAGATTTTTGCGTCCTAAAGGGACATTTTGCTGAAAGCGAACTTGTTTATTTTGTAAGTTGTATGTTGATTGATTGCCTTTCTTATACCTTTTGATCTCAGCTAGGAAGCCTCGTCGATAATGGCGAGACCCTTCGGCGTTCGCCTGTTCTCCCTCTTGGTTTGGATTGGTAGTAGTGTCAGTTTCTGAATCTGTATCCGATGTGACGGGAGACGCCGTTGGTGTGGCTATTTGTGATAAGTCCCCATCATATTTAGGTTGATAGGTGTAGACTCTATCATTCAAAAAAATCCAAATTGTCTCTGATACCATTGAAACCTGCACGTTTAGGAAAGCTACAGCAGTTAACTCCATTTTACACGCCAGCAGTAACCATAAACATAGTGTTATTCGCAATATCCCTAAAGGTGAAATACTCAGAGCTAAGAGAAACTGCAGCCAAGATGAAACATTTCTAATAGAATGTAAGTCTATAGGATACAGATTTCGGGAAAGAGGGTATCCAATATCACTAATCAGGAATACAACCAATGCAGCTATGCAAGTATCCAGATCGCAGTTATTGACCGAGAAGCCAAAATCAACTCGAGAACAATATCCGACACATGTCAACTTCATCACCAAATTTTCTAGTGATTACAAATTTATTCAGTATATACTACAAAAGCATTGGCACATCTTGCATTTAGACTCTGATTTGACACCATATATCACGGGTCGTCCGAATATCATTTTCACCAAAGCTACCACTTTGCGAAATATCTTGAGTCCCTCTTTCCTCAAACCTGATCCTATTGGACAGGATAGCTGGCTCTCTACCAAGTCCAAACCAATAGGCTTCTATAAATGCGGCTCTTGCAATTTTTGTCATCATGCCCTAGCACCAACCCAAACTTTTAGTTGTCATAATGGCCTCCAAACCAAAATATCTGACTGTATCAATTGTAGAACGAAATATGTTGTTTATGCTATTATATGTGTTTGTAAGAAAGTGTATATTGGGAGTACGATTAGAGCAGGACGCTTCAGGATCCGGGAACACCTCAATCATCTTAGTAGTCAGGACACGAGACTTCCCCTGGCCTCCCACTGGCAGAAACATCATCAACTGGACAATACTAAAGACATCAAATTTATTGGATTACAACACATCAAACAACATCAGAGAGGTGGCAACAGAGAACTGACCCTACGGCAGCAGGAAGCAAGAATGATCTGCAAATTACGCTGCTTATCGCTTGGTCTGAACCAAGATTCCGAACTTAATGTGTTTTTATAAATCAGGAGTCGGTCTGGTGGCACAGCAATCTAACGTTGTGGCTTCCTTCAGATTACTGGTATGACTTGCAATGCATGTAGATTTCTATAAATGTTGAAAACTTTCAGACTTAGAGGTTTCCCACTTCTGTGCTCCGACTGGGTAACTCTTGAGAATCCAAACGCACTGCCTAACAAGAACACACTTGATCATATATTTTTGACTTTGTCACCCATGACATGTCCTTATACACACCTTTTATACATATTTCTTATATCAACACTACTAAAAGTACCTTGCCTATTCCAATTAATACTACAAGACACAAGTGTGATGGCACCCTTACACGCAACCTATTTACTGGTTCCCCAGCCCAAGTTACATACTATAATAGATTTATCTGTTGTATTTTTACCCGCAACAGCTAATCTTCACTTTTTATACCAATACTTTCAGTTCCCAAAAATATATTCTCTTCTCAGCGGTTAACTGAATATCCAACATCCTCAAATTAAACCCCAGCGCTCGGTGCCTGTTGGCAATAATTTTCCTTTATATCATAAATGTGGCAACAACTCTCTTTGCGTTTAAGCCAACATTGGCTTTCAATATCCTTGCACTTTTTTAGTACTTATTGCTTATTAGGTGCAACAGTCTGTGCAACACGCACCTTTTTGTTAAAAACCAATTTGAAGCCGGTTTGGAATATGTATTAGCTCTCTAACATGTCATATTTTGTTTAATACTTGCATATTAAACAATCACGGATTTTCACTAGCAGGCACACATGTTAGCTCTATTGTCCCACCAGATGCACCATTCACAACTTTGAATTAGCATTGCACGGAATGACCAGCTTTTTTCTGCCTTCCGGCTTGGTTCGTCAGTCTTAGCAACCAGGTCAGGTGACTATGTCACCTGACTGACCCTGCAGAGGTTACTATAGTAACCCCTCGTAACTGCGATTGCCTTCAGCACTTGAGAAACTGCCTGCCACTGAGCACGTCTAATTCACAAGCCGGTAAGCATTTATTATCGCATTTAGCAACTTACACGGCTCGCATTTAAACCCATCTCACATAAACACGGTGTTATATTCATTTTACAGATTACGGCCAGATATCCGGAATTAGCACACCCAACACGAACCTGTTTACTGCATTATTGCCACACCAATGGCATTTCTGCCGAGCAATATATCACGACCTGTTTAGAAGTAAAGGTAATAACTTTTTGCCTTTCATTTATTGCACATGATACTAACAATCGGTGATTATATCATCTACCCAAGCAAGCCTTTCTGAATAGACTAAATACGCTCCACTTGCTTTATATTTCACAGTACACTGAACTGACCAGTAACATGCTTTTGGAACCGTCCGTTGCTCCATTTTTTCAACAGTTTGACAGAGAACAATTACAATAAGGTATGCTTTATTTTTCATAGCCTACATACTCACCTTCAGAGTCATGTTATGCACGCAGTAATTTAAACAGTATATTTTTCTTTTTTCTTCTTTTCTCTCCCATTTCCAATTGCTCCTTGCTTTGACACCCCCCCCCCCCTGGCAGGTTTCTAAATTGAACACAGTTCAGGATTTAGCATCAGCACTATAGCCCAATGCACTATATGTATCTATATGCCCTGATGACGACCTCATAGGTTGAAACACGTGTTGGCATTTTTTCGCATTTCCTGACGGCATTTTCTGCATTTCTTGACATCTGAGGCATTTTCTGCATTTTTTGGCATTTGTTTGGCATTTTCTGTACTTTTGGCATTATATGAATGTACTTTGTTTTGGACACTGCCCGGCAGGACACTGCCCGGCACTTATCTGTTTGTAGTATTAAGCTTCTTACATGAAATGTGTACCCATGTGTACCAAGAATGTATCATTTGTTTTTGGGGCACTTTAAATCAAAATGTCCTAGTATTGACTTGAGGAATTAAAGCTGGGCTCTTTGATTCACTAATCAATTGCACCATAAATCAGTTGTGTCTTTTTGTGAACACTCCTCATCCACTCTGTTCAAACTTATCACACCCAGTGAGCATACAACAGGTAACAAGCGCAGCCTGTGCAGATGGTTACCCCTTACAATTTGTTTTAGTCCAGGTGATAGTGGGAGATCACCTTACCATCCACACGACAGCAGCTTTACCAATATCTGATCTGATCATCCATTTAGACTTCCAGGTGTGCGCACTCCTGAATAGGGCCCTACCCCCACAATCCCTTAGAGTAAAATAAGCAACAATGTTGTGGCAAGATGACACTTCAAGGGCAACTGGAGTGGTGTTGGGCTGGATGTCTAATGTTGGCAGAAGGGATACTGCTATACCCAAATGCTGGTGCGCAGAATGTATCGGATGAGGCACATGGGTGACCCAAACCACTCAGGCACACACACCCTCACCTGGCACCCAAACAGAAGCCCTCCCACACACACCATGCCCATAGATGACACACACATGCATGTGCACTCACCGGACAATGCCTCGTAATCTGCCAGTTCTCCCACGCCTTGGATCTGTACCTCTGTGACGTAGGTCCCAGCAACCTGCTCATGTGGAGTGAGTTCTATGTCCTCTGCTGGAGACCCACCTCCACTCACTAGAGTTGCAGCATGCCTTGAGGCCAGCTTATTATTTGCCCTGCGCTTCAAGTCATTCCAGCGCTTGTAGCATTCAGTAGCTGTGCGCCTCACGATTCCAAGGGCACTTATGATGTCCCCAATGGTCTGCTAGTGTGCCTGACATTGTGCAGGTGTGGTCTTGGATCCTGCAACAATCACCATTTCGCGGTCATGTGCGGACACATACTCTACAAGTGCATTCAGTTTGGCCTCATTGAAGCTGGGCTTCCTTGACGGGCCGGACTGTGTAGCCGTGTCTGGGGCATCACCCTCTACTGGACGAGCACTCTTCCTCTTCCGCTTGGAAGGTGGTGGGGATCCTGAGTGTCCTACGCCGCTCTGGACACTAGGGGCAGGAGCCCCGGTGGACTCTGTACTAGGAGTGTGGGATTGCACACTCAGCATGGGAGTTGGTGCAGGCATTAGCTCAAGTGTGATGGTGTCATGGGGAATGTCAGCATGATGGACTTGGACCGACACTGTCCTGGCTGGGTGTGTGAGAGGTGGGGTGGATGGAGCCGCAGCTGCCCCTGCAGCCTCCCCAGCTTGCCTACGCGGGTCAGCAGATAACCTAGCTGCCCCTGATCCATGTGGCCTGATGACACCAACGTGCACCGGCGCACGTGGCCTAGACCTGCTGACCTGGAAGTCAGCCATGGAGTCACCCTGTGCCAGGTCTGGTTCCACAGTGGGCTGGTCCAACAAGGGCTGAGCATGGATGGTGTCAGCCACGTTACCCTCAACAAGGGGGGGGGCATGGGTGGCCCTGACTGCTCCTCCACACACGGGGGGCTAGGGGCACCCTGCAGGTCACGGCCACGTCCCCTACTGGATCCACCACGGCCACCACTTGGGGCTCGGCCATGTTTGCCACCATTACGGCTTGTTCGCCTCCCAGCCATGGCACTGATGTTATTGTGCGTGTGGGACTCGATGTGAACTATTGTCCTGGGCAATTGGGGGTCAAAGGGGTTGGGTACCAGATGCTAATCATACCCTAGTGCTCTAGCAAGGCTGTATGTCACCCCTGGGGAAAGATGACGGGTCACGCAACGCACAGGCACCCCAAAGTAAGGTGCACGCAACCCCTCCTAGACCATGTGTGTGGAAAAATAAACTGCACTACGCTGTGGCACCCAGAAACACAAGAATGAACGTATGCGTGTCACACGCAGCCTAGAATAACCTCTGAACGGGTATGCGACACACGGGGCAAGCACAGATATTAAATACGTGCGCGACTCACTGTCTGCCAGGAACAAAAGCGTGAAAAATATGCGCGTGTGCGCGTTGGCAACACCCCCGCCAAAAGAAGAATTGTACGCTGTCAGAGGAGACAGGACAACAGTAGAAGGGAACGCTGTTTGAGGAAACAGGCCCAGGAAAAAGAGGAAAAGAGAAAAAGCTGTCATAGGTAACAGGGAGTACGAACTTGAAACGCCGTGAAGTAAATCGCGTGTGAACCGACAAGAAGTACAGATTTCACCCACTCGCTCTCCACGAAAAGCACGTACAAGGAAATGGCGTTCTACACGTACCTTTTATACACACGTCACAAACGCGCATACGCGATGAGGCCATTTCCACCAATTACACGCTTTGACACTCGGACGTGTATCTTTTTTTTACACGCGCCATTCTCTACGGCCATGCGCGTGACGTCATTGCTGAGCATGGGGGCCTTTGGGCCAATGAAATTGTGTATGCGTGCAGACACGCTTACGCGCTAAGGGCCTTTCCTCGAATTACACGCAGACATGCAGGATTTTCACGTGCCAAATCACTCCGTATCAAGCTGGCCACGCGTAAGCACACGGAAGACCACGCTCCTGCCCAGAAAGTCGATTTACTGCCCCCCAGAGCCCCGAGCACACTCCCACCTGCCATCTGCTGCTGCCTGACTGCCTGCTGCCCACGTGCCCTGCCATTTGCTGCCTGCACATCAGCCAGGGGTGCTGTTGCTGTGACCACCCCTGCTGGAACCGAAGACTCCCGACTGGGAATCCATCACTCCACAGCCCAGCCCAAGGACCCAGTTGCCCTCCCACTCCTGCCTCTGGGGTTGTCATGTCGGGCACTTCAACATCTGGCACCACTGACAACCCCCGGCCAGAGAGGCAGAGGGGCACCAGCTTCAGTGCCAGGGAAGTTGGTGTCCTGGTGGAGCAAGTCCTGGGGCAGTATGATGCCCTCTTCGGAAGGGTGCGCGCCGACAAGGAAGGACGGACTCGGATCTGGACGGACATCGTGACTGCCATCAACGCTGAGGGGGTGGCAGTCCGCGACTTCCAACATGTCAAAAAGCGCTGGGAGGACTTCAGGTCCAGGACCGTGAACAAGGCCCGGCGCCTCTTGAAGGCAGCGGATGCTAAGGGGCGCCGGGGCCACTTGTCGGAAGATCAGATGAGGGTCCTGGAACGCATATCCCCAGCGCTCCACGTCCAGGTCCTTGAGAGGCAGACCCGTCTGGAGTCGAGCGGCAAGTGTACATGCATCATGATTGTAAGCTGTGCGTGTGGTGATGTGCCAGTAGTGTGCCGGTTGCACATCTGTTTGTATGGGGCCGAGTATGGGTGGGGGTGTACAGGGCCATGAGGCTAAAACATGCGAGGGCTGTCATGTGTGAGATATGGATGGTGCTTGTGTGTGTAGGCTTGCATGCCAAATGCAGTTGTGTGGGCACACATGTTTGGATGAATGTGTATATGTGTAGGCATATTTGTGATGTCACGCATGTATGTTGTTTTCAGCTGCATGTATCAGCACTGTGTACATGTGCATGTGTGTTTATTTGACAAGGGTGCAACAGTGATGCAACATGGATACATGTGACAGCGGGATGTGGAAGCCTGATTGGCAGATGTGACATGGATGCCCATCGAAACACTGAGACAGTTGGCTGAGGTGTACACATGCATGCAAGTGTGGTGGTGTGCGTGCAGTTGTAGTGCACTCCCTGTGTTGCATGTGATGTCTGGCTCACCTTTGCCTGCTCATGCTGTTGTATGTGTATGGATGGTGCTGGCAGTTGCGATGTGGCTGGGGTATGGCTCATGTGTGCAAGTGGAAATGACATGTGTGTTGCCAATTGTGATGCCATGTCTGAGGTTTGCCAATGCCACTCATGTGCAACTGTCATGTGTGTATGTGTCCATTGTACAGTGCCCTGATGCCTGTGTTTTATTTCTCCCTGTCTGCAGCGTCAACTGATGAAGAGGGCGGAAAAGGTGCTGTGGAGCACAGCGGCGGAGATCGCTCCGCCAGCCGGAGACGCAAGGCCCGGCTCCCCTCCCAGGTTGTGATCTCGTCGGGGAGTGAGGAGTCCGGTGCCGCGTCCCAGGCCACAGCTGCCGGGGGGAGGTCCAAGAGGCGGAGGTCGGAGTTGGACTCCTCGGCAGCAGAAGGGGCAGCTGGGACCCCACAGGGCCCAACGGGGGAAGATGGCACAGAGTCATCCAGGTTGGTGGGGGGTTTGGTGGAGGAGGAGGCCGTGCAAGTAACAGAGACGGGGTCTGGAGGTGGAGATTCCACTGGTGCTAGTGGTGCAGTGCAGGACCAGGGACAGGAGGATGCACAGGTCACCGCAGAGGTGCCTGTGTGCAATCCTGTCCATGATCCTGTCACTGCATCATCTTGCACCAGCAGGGATGCCTACGTCCAGACCCGTTTTCAGGCAGGGGATGAGCTCACGTCAACTGGCCTTCCTCTGTCTGCTGACGTGGCTATCCGGGTCTGGGTTGAGCCTGTCCTGACTGGTGTGGCGTTGCGTCAATGGGCCATGCGAGGTGACCTGCAGTCTTTTCATGAGGAGACTGAATGTCATCTCGAATGGGTCGTTGACCGTGTCGGCCTACTGGGACAGGTCACCCAGGCCGGATTCCTCCGTTTGATGGGGCTTGCTCAGACCCCCTCCTCAACTGAACCCCCTATGCACCAGTCGTCCTCTGTGCCATCTTCCCACCCATCAGTCCCCTGGGTGCCCTGTGGAGCTGCCTCTGACGGTGCGGCCAGGCTGGTGGAGGAGGCATCCCTGCCACAGTTGGGAGTCGGACGTCCAGCAGGGGTGGCCACATCAACGACTGCACCCCAGCCAGCAGAGGATGTGCAGGCAGCAGGTGGCAGTGCACGGGCAGAGGCGCAGCAGCAACGTGGTCGGAGCCATGATGGCTTGGGGCCTTTGACATCGGAGGGGCAGGCATCGGCCGGAGGGCAGGAGGACCCAGGACGGGAAGTGTCTTCCGTGTGGCAGCGGTTGGGCCACGCCATAGATGCGGAGCGGAAGCGGGCGGAAGAGGCACGGCTCACGACATTCATGGCGGAGAACTCCATGCGGAGGGCCCTGAGGAATCCGAGTGCCTCAAGGCAATCCACAGGGATTTTGGGGTGAATATGTGGACGGCCCTGCAGACCCTCAGGGCCATGGAGGACGACCGCCTCCGGGACATTGAGCAGGAGTTCGATGATGCCCTGGCCCGGAACATCCCGAAGTGAGCCGTCGGACTAGCCCGCTGCCCTTGTAAATAGTTCTGTAGTTAGTGTTAGGTTTCCTTTGGTTTTGCATTTTTTTTGGACCTTTTGGACAATGGGCCACATTTTTGTATATAGTTTTTTTTTTTAGGTAGTGTTATTAGATAGGTTTCATTTCTTCAGTTGGGATCATGGACCCTGGATTGTTTATCTGTATATAGTTGACTTTTGGATTTTCAATTTTTTTTATGATTTCCCCATGGAGCAATGGTTTTCGATTTTAATTTTCCATTGGATTTACTTTTGTGGACTGTGACTTTGGACACCTTTCCTTTGCATTATGATATGTGGTTTTGCATTATTTCACGGACCTGCTGTTTTTTTTTTTTAAATTTCCATTATTGTTTGTTTATTTTTTATTCAATTTATGTTGCTTTTAATACATATTTTTTCTTCAAAGTTCAATGTGTAGTATCATCTCATTGGTTTCATGCATATCATGATATGGGTTTTGACATTCACTGACACCCATTGGGTGTATGCGAGGGAAATGTGTTCATTTCCAAACTTGCAATTGGGGTTCTATCATGTTTTTGCCATTTCTAAGTGGGTGGATGCAATACTCAGGTGGGTGTTTGGCATTTGGAGGCTGACCATAAGGGCCCGGGATCTACATTGTGGTGACATGTTGGCTGGGGGGACATGAGTGGGGGCCTGGTGGAGGGTGCCCCTGGATGCTGGGGGGTGGGGGTGGTGGGAGACATGAGTGGGGGCCTGGTGGAGGCTGCCCCTGAATGCTGTGGGGTGGGGGTGCAGGGGGACATCTGTGGGGGCCTGGTGGTGGGTGCCCCTGGATGCTGGGGGGTGGGGGTGCAGGGGGACATGAGTGGGGGCCTGGTGGAGGCTGCCCCTGCACTGCTGGGGGGTGGGGATGGTGGGAGACATGAGTGGGGGCCTGGTGGATGCTGCCCCTGGATGCTGGGGGATGGGGGTGCAGGGGGACATGAGTGGGGGCCTGGTGGAGGGTGCGCCTGGATGCTGGGGGGTGGGGGTACAGGAGGACATGAGTGGGGGCCTGGTGGAGGCTGCCCCTGCACTGCTGGGGGGTGGGGGTGATGGGAGACATGAGTGGGGGCCTGGTGGAGGGTGCCCCTGGATGCTGGGGGATGGGGGTGATGGGAGACATGAGTGGGGGCCTGGTGGAGGCTGCCCCTGGATGCTGGGGGGTAGGGGTGCAGGGGGACATGAGTGGGGGCCTGGTGGAGGCTGCCCCTGCACTGCTGGGGGGTGGGGGTGATGGGAGACATGAGTGGGGGCCTGGTGGAGGCTGCCCCTGGATGCTGTGGGGTGGGGGTGCAGGGGGACATGTGTGGGGGCCTGGTGGAGGGTGCCCCTAGATGCTGGGGGGTGGGGGTGCAGGGGGACATGAGTGGGGGCCTGGTGGAGGCTGCCCCTGCACTGCTGGGGGGTGGGGGTGGTGGGAGACATGAGTGGGGGCCTGGTGGAGGCTGCCCCTGGATGCTGGGGGATGGGGGTGCAGGGGGACATGAGTGGTGGCCTGATGGAGGGTGCCCCTGGATGCTGGGGGGTGGGGGTACAGGGGGACATGAGTGGGGGCCTGGTGGAGGCTGCCCCTGCACTGCTGGGGGGTGGGGGTGATGGGAGACATGAGTGGGGGCCTGGTGGAGGGTGCCCCTGGATGCTGGGGGGTGGGGTGGTGGGAGACATGAGTGGGGGCCTGGTGGAGGCTGCCCCTGAATGCTGTGGGGTGGGGGTGCAGGGGGACATGAGTGGGGGCCTGGTGGAGGCTGCCCCTGAATGCTGGGGGGCGGGGGTGCAGGGGGACATGCGTGGGGGCCTGGTGGCAGGTGCCCCTGGATGCTGGGGGGTGGGGGTGCAGGGGGACATGAGTGGGGGCCTGGTGGAGGCTGCCCCTGCACTGCTGGGGGGTGGGGATGGTGGGAGACATGAGTGGGGGCCTGGTGGATGCTGCCCCTGGATGCTGGGGGATGGGGGTGCAGGGGGACATGAGTGGGGGCCTGGTGGAGGGTGCGCCTGGATGCTGGGGGGTGGGGGTACAGGGGGACATGAGTGGGGGCCTGGTGGAGGCTGCCCCTGCACTGCTGGGGGGTGGGGATGGTGGGAGACATGAGTGGGGGCCTGGTGGATGCTGCCCCTGGATGCTGGGGGATGGGGGTGCAGGGGGACATGAGTGGGGGCCTGGTGGAGGGTGCCCCTGGATCCTGGGGGGTGGGGGTGGTGGGAGGCTTGGGTGGGGGCCTGGTGGAGGCTGCCCCTGGATGCTGGGGGGGTGGGGGTGCAGGGGGACATGAGTGGGGGCCTGGTGGAGGCTGCCCCTGCACTGCTGGGGGGTGGGGGTGATGGGAGACATGAGTGGGGGCCTGGTGCAGGGTGCCCCTGGATGCTGGGGGATGGGGGTGATGGGAGACATGAGTGGGGGCCTGGTGGAGGCTGCCCCTGGATGCTGGGGGGTAGGGGTGCAGGGGGACATGAGTGGGGGCCTGGTGGAGGCTGCCCCTGCACTGCTGGGGGGTGGGGGTGATAGGAGACATGAGTGGGAGCCTGGTGGAGGCTGCCCCTGGATGCTGTGGGGTGGGGGTGCAGGGGGACATGTGTGGGGGCCTGGTGGAGGGTGCCCCTAGATGCTGGGGGGTGGGGGTGCAGGGGGACATGAGTGGGGGCCTGGTGGAGGCTGCCCCTGCACTGCTGGGGGGTGGGGGTGGTGGGAGACATGAGTGGGGGCCTGGTGGAGGCTGCCCCTGGATGCTGGGGGATGGGGGTGCAGGGGGACATGAGTGGTGGCCTGATGGAGGGTGCCCCTGGATGCTGGGGGGTGGGGGTACAGGGGGACATGAGTGGGGGCCTGGTGGAGGCTGCCCCTGCACTGCTGGGGGGTGGGGGTGATGGGAGACATGAGTGGGGGCCTGGTGGAGGGTGCCCCTGGATGCTGAGGGGTGGGGTGGTGGGAGACATGAGTGGGGGCCTGGTGGAGGCTGCCCCTGGATGCTGGGGGCTGGGGGTGCAGGGGGACATGAGTGGGGGCCTGGTGGAGGCTGCTCCTGCACTGCTGGGGGGTGGGGGTGATGGGAGACATGAGTGGGGGCCTGGTGGAGGCTGCCCCTACACTGCTGGGGGGTGGGGGTGCAGGCAGACATGAGTTGGACATGAGTGGGGGCCTGGTGGAGGGTGCCCCTGGATGCTGGGGGGTGGGGGTGGTGGGAGACATGAGTGGGGGCCTGGTGGAGGCTGCCCCTGGATGCTGTGGGGTGGGGGTGCAGGGGGACATGTGTGGGGGCCTGGTGGAGGGTGCCCCTGGATGCTGGGGGGTGGGGGTGCAGGGGGACATGTGTGGGGGCCTGGTGGAGGCTGCCCCTGCACTGCTGGGGGGTGGGGGTGGTGGGAGACTTGAGTGGGGGCCTGGTGGAGGCTGCCCCTGCACTGCTGGGGGGTGGGGGTGATGGGAGACATGAGTGGGGGCCTGGTGGAGGCTGCCCCTGGTTGCTGTGTGGTGGGGGTGCAGGGGGACATGTGTGGGGGCCTGGTGGAGGGTGCCCCTGGATGCTGGGGGGTGGGGGTGCAGGGGGACATGAGCGGGGGCCTGGTGGAGGCTGTTCCTGCACTGCTGGGGGGTGGGGGGTGGGAGACATGAGTGGGGGCCTGGATGAGGGTGCCCCTGGATGCTGGGGGGTGGGGGTGGTGGGAGACATGAGTGCTGCTGCTTTTGCGTGTGATACTTCCCGCGCACCCCTGGAATACACGTACCCTGCTGCTTTTGCGTGTGATACTTCCCCACACCCCTGGAATACACGTACCCTGATGGAATCGCGTGTGATACTTCCCGCGCACCCCTGAAATACACGTACCCTGCTGCTTTTGCGTGTGATACTTCCCGCGCACCCCTGGAATACACGTACCCTGCTGTTTTTGCATGTGATACTTCCCGCGCACCCCTGGAATACACGTGCCCTGATGGAATTGCGTGTGTTACGTCCCACGCACTCCCTGATGTACACGTACCCAGGACAATCGCGTGTGAAACTTCCCGCGAACCACTGAAATACACGTTCCCCGCTTGTCGTTTGCTGTTTGGCAGCCCTGTGAACTGGTCCAGGGTTAGCGCAGCCCTTTGCAATGATTTGGGGATTTTGAAGGCTTTTCCTTGCGCAAGGGCGTTCTTGGGGGCGTAACTGGCGCTGCTGCAGGGTCGCTGCGCCACTCTGCGCCACTGCTGGTTTCGGAGGCTAAAATCCATGAATACGCTGTGCGATGAAAAGGATTTTTTCGCACGTGGCTGGCGCAGTGTATCGCACGGGGACTCTGTGCGCCAGCCGCGTGTGCCACTTTTGTGCGAATTTCTATGAATTACCCTCACAGTATTTGTGCGCCAGTATAGATTACCACTGGCATGTTTAGAGTCACTGGCGGAAATAATTAAGAACTTGGAGTCTCAGGGAATTATCAGGCCTATTCATAACACATCCAACACACCTATTTTGGTTGTGTTAAAGCCAAATAGTCAATGGCGTCTGTGTGCAGATTTGAGAGAATTAAATGAAAGAGTGCCAGTGTCTAGATGGCCCCTGCCATTCATTGATCAAGGCTTAGCTCAGTTGCATGGCTCAAAGGTGTTTACCACATTTGATCTCACATTTGGATATTGGTGTGGCCATTGGCAGACGAGATTCAGAATTTATTTTCATTTTAATTTGATAAGACCAAATATGCATGGGTTAGAACTCCATTTGGGTATGTCAATAGTGGGAGTGAATTTGGCATATTTATAAGAAAGGCTATGCCTGATGCAGTGGAAAGAGGAACCATAGTTTACGTGGATGATGTCCTGATAAAAAATGAAAGCTTCAAAAGCCATTTTGATGAAATCAGACATTTTCTTGGCCAATTGCAAAAGGCAGGTGCCAAAGTATCCTTACAAAAAGCACAATGGTGCAAGAGAAATGTGCATTTTCTAGGCCATGAAGTGACTGAACATGGACTAAACCCACAAAAGAAGAAGCTAGAGGCCAAGCAAAAACTAAAAGACCCTAGAAGTGTGAAAGGTTTGAAAAGTGTATTAGGAATGATGGGATATAACTGAACGTTTATTGAAAATGATGCTGAAATTACTCAACCATTGACTAAACTACTGAAGCTGAATACACCTGAATACATTTCCTGGAAATGGGAAAAAGAGCAATCTGAGGCAGTGGCTAAATTAAAGGAATGTCTTATAAAGGCACCATGTTTAGCATACTCCATTAAGAACAGGGATTTCTTTATAGAAATAGGTTTCTCTGAACATTGTATGTCAGCAGTGTTATCACAAAAACATAATTTGAATCACAAAACCATTGCGTATGCAAGTAAAGCGCTTTCCCAAGTTAAAATTAAATTCAGTGAATGTGAAAAGGCCCTTTTGACCACTGTGTGGGCACCACAACATTTCCGCCCCATTGTTCAGGGGGAAAAGGTTATCATTGATTCAAATCATCAACCATTGAAGTTTTTAGAGAGTAAAAGAATAAGGTCAGGCAACCTAGCACAGTCCAGAATTACTTCATGGATACCGGCATTGCAGGGCTTTCCTAAAGAAGTGAGGTATGGCCAAAATAAAAAGAGCCCAGTTGCTCAAGGTTTAGCAGATCTACATGACAGTGCAGCTGAACATGTATCAAATGAAGTAGAAGTGGAATCTAGTTTACAGGAGCTTGGACAATCACCAAATAAAGCTTTTGATGAAAAGACATGCAAGGATTTGCCAACTGTATATGTTGACGGTTATGCTTTTCACATTGAAAATGACAGTAATAAACAATTGGTGTCAGAAATAGGAAATGCCTGGTTGAAATGTGAAGATATTCCCAGTGTAGGGATGAGAATTGGGGTTAGGAGCAGTCAAGTAGCGGAATTGGCAGTCATTTATAAAGCAATTGCTACTGCAGTTGATAATAAATTTAGTGAAATTGTTCTGGTGACTGATTCTGATTATGCACGAAATAGATTTGTGGAATATTTGCCTGGCTGGAAAGCAAGAGGTATGATTACATACAAAAAAAGCCTCTCACACATGGAAAAATGATACAGGCTATACACAAATTGGTGTCAGAGAATGATTTGACAATATACTGGAGGAAAATTTGTGGACATTTAAAAACTCCAGGAGAGGATAAGGAGGGAATTGATAAGGCAGATCATTTAGCTAAAATTGGGGCCGTGATGGGAGAGTTGCCACCCTTTGAACATTTACTTGGTGAAATACAGATTGATGCAATTGCACGCTCTAAAGCTCCAAAGATGTAGAACAACCAGTAGCACAATGGAGTTATGATACACCAGATCAAGACCTGATTAAGGCACAAACAGATGATCCAATTTTGGGAATATATTATAATCATTTAATAGACCCTGAACAAAATCCTTTAACAGAAAATGATTGTGTGGGGAAAGAACAGTTGAGGGTGCTATTAAAGAAGAAAAAACAAATCAAACTACAAGATGGGCTCATGATTAGGGAATCCATAACAGTACAAATACAGTGGGTGGTACCCCTTTCATTCAGAGGGCTAATGCTACACCATGCACATGATGCAATAACTGCAGGAAACAGATGTGCACAAAACACATTATAGATACTGAAAGATTATGCTTACTGGCCACATATGTCCCAAGATGTGGAATTATATACTGGGGGATGTCTAGTATGTGCCCAATTTAAACCTGCTTCACCAATTCATAGGGCCCCACTGATGAAAAGAGGCTTAACCCTTGCATGGTGAGATTTACAAATAGACTATGTAGGGCCTGTAAAAAGGTTGAGCAGGGGGAACCGTTATATTTTGAGTGTGGTTTTTTAATGTCAAAATGGATAGAGCGTATTCCTGCACAAAATTGTAGTGCGCAGACAGCAGCTACATTACTGGTAAATCATATATTTTCAAGATTTGGGTTACCACAAAGAATAGAATCAGACAGAGGAAGTCATTTCACAAGCGCTTTAATGAGTAAGGAGTGCCAGATACTGGGGGTGAAAAGAAAGCTGCATATTGCATACAGACCTGCCTCTTCTGGAGGTGTTGAACGTTGTAATAGGTCCGTTGTGGACATATTAAAGACGTTTGTAGCAGAGGCAGGTTCAAGCTGGGATTTAGGTTTACCTCTGGTTTTGATGGCAATCAGATCAACTCCTGCCAAAGCAACAGGTATCAGCCCCCATGAAGTATTGACAGGTAGGAAAATGGTGTTACCACAACACCTGCTATTCAGGACACATGAGCAGACAACTGTAAGTACATCTACAGTTCATTAATATATGGAAGAACTGAGGAAGCATTTAGAACATGCATTTCCTTTTGTGCAGCGGAATTTGGAAAGAGCCGCTGACAGTGCAAAATCATATTATGATAAAAAGACATCCGTCTGGGGCCTTGGGCCAAAATACCTTCAACTCTCTCTTCCTAAATATCTTCCTTCTCATGCTCTTCGCTCATCCGCCTCCAACTCCCTCAGGGTCAGCGCTTCTCCAAACAACGAGTTGGGGGCAGATCTCTCTCCGCTGCAGAGGCCACCCTCTGGAACAGCCTTCCTGCCTCCCTGAAACTTGAGGAGAACCATCTACGGTTCCGGAAGCACCTCAAAACCTTCCTCTTTGCCTCTGCTTTCTCTCCCCCTCTCCCCTGCTCAAAGTACTGAAACTGCACTGAATCTGCAACTGGGCCACTCACCGTTCTTGGTCCTTGGCCCAGCCAATCTCCCCTGCACTGCCTCCCTGGCAACCCCTGCACTGCGGGACTGTGTCTGTATCACTACAGCCCCCCTTCCCAGCACTTGTCTGCACTTACCTCGCACTTGCCACCTGCTGGCCCTTATTATTTATCCTGTATGCTATAACCCTGTACTGTACTTTTCCCTCTACCTTTCCCCCTCTGCACTTTTCCCTTCCCCTCTTCCCTTGCACTTGCGCGATCTGAATGACACCTGGCCTAGTAAGATCGTTGTCTGTCTCCCCTTGTCCCCCCCGCCTCGTCGCGCCTTGAAACACTTGTGTATAGGCGCGTTACAAATGCCATATCATATATCATATCATATCATTGCTACACAGTAGTGTCTGGATTGGTTTGATTTGTAGATGGAGATTCGTCCCTGTATGAATTCCGCTCCTTGAACATGAATTGCTCTATGGGTTATGCAGAGTGTTTTGAAGACAATTCTCAGTGCTGCTGTGATATTTTCTCTCTTAGTAAATCTGGGGAGTATGGTTGCTGCATTCTGTATTTTCTGCAGATTTTTGGTAAGGTAGTATGACATTCCGAGATGTTGTTGGTTTAGTCTATTCTTGACATGACGAGGGAGATGATGGCGAGTGTTTTCTATGTGGGGAGTTGAAGAAAGGTAGTACTTGCTTGATTGTGTGCAGGTGAAAGTAGCACCTCTTTACTACTGCGTAGACTTGCAATTCAAGTGTTTATTCATTGTATATTAATATTCCAATGGTTTTAACCACTTTGGAAGGTTGCAGTCAATTTCCCATTTTGTTAGGCCATGTAATGTGGTGTTGGTTTGATGGGTTGTGGGGCGTGATATTGATTTCTGTTTTGTCCGGATTGAGTTTAATGCTGTTGGTACTCATCCACTGGCTTATTTCTGTGAGGCAGTTGATATGGGTTGGGTCTTGTTTTCTGCTAGTGTTGATTTTTTAGATGATTTGTGTGTAGCCTGCATAGTTGTAGCTAGTGAGACCATGGATTTAGATGAGGTTGATGAGTGGGGACATGTAGATGTTGAAGAGTAGTGGTTATAGTTATGAGCCTTGCAGAACTACATAGGTATCTGTGCAGAGTGCTGAGTTGAAGGGATTTAGCCACATAGTTTCTGTTATTTTTACTAGTAAATATTTTAACCACGGTAACGCTGCCTTGACGATTCCTATTTTTGCAAGTCTTTTAATGAATATTTCATTGTGGACTGTGCTAAAGGCTGCTGATAGATCTAGTAATATTAGTGCTGGTGTGACATTGGAGTCTGTGTTGGTTTTTAGATATGATATGATATTATATGACATTTGTAACACACCTGTCACAAGTTTTTCCATTTAGATAGTAATGCTGTTTCCGTTCCTCTCTGTCTGAAGCCACCTTCTGCATGGACTAGTAGTCGATTGTTTTCTTCATGTTCCACAATTTGTTCGCAAATGTAGCTTTCTAGATATTTTTCCAGGTATTCAATGTTATAAATTGTTTGGTAGTGGTTAGGTTTTTCATGTTTCCCAATGGATCTTTAAGGAGTAGATTGATGTTTGCCAATTGGAATGATTGTGGCACATTACCTGTTGCTAGTGAATGATTAAAAAGGTTGCATAAGATTTCTGCAGGTTTTTTTGGGTGAGGATGTTCTTGTACAATTTTGTCTTGTGGTAGGTTCCCTATTTGGCTGGTTAGCGGAGTTATTGATGTTTTCAGGCATGCTCTTGATCACTTGCAGGATATTTCTGATTTTGTTTTCTAAGTGGTCTGCAAGGTCAACTCAAGGTTTTGAGAGGGTATGGGTCTGTTGTTGCAGGCCGTTGGGTATCTTAGCTTGTTGATGATGTTGAACATCTTTTTCTGGGTGTTGCTTGTGTCTGTGATACATTTGTTGTAATCTAATTTTACTTTGAACATTTTAGCTTTGTATAGTAATATCTGTAGATGAGTAGGAATGAAAGGTTGGTTTGGTGGTCTAAGGCTTAGTGTGGAAGGTGTGATTCACAGTTTGGGATGTTTTGTGATGGTTCTGAGGTCATCTTTAGGTGATCTGTGTATTCATCAGCAAGACCTCCCACTTTTTTTTCCTTCTCTGTTGGTGTGTTTCAATTTAAATATGTTGGACATGGATCTATGTGAGACTACCTTGAAGTTTTGAGTTAGCCAGGTTTTGGTGAGAAATAGGATATCTGTTCCTCCATCACTTAGGAGGTCATCACATCTCTGTATTGTATTTTTACTAGGTTACAGTCTATCTTTTGTTTTCTCAGTTTTTTTTGTTCTTTAAAGGTGGCACTGCTAACTTGAGCTGGTATTGATCTGGTGTTCCTTTAGATTCTGCATTTGGTTTTGTTACTTCTGTTTCTTCATTGAGCAGATCTAGAAAGTACGTTTTAGGTTGATGTTTTCTTTGGGGTCATGTGCCTGCTTGTGTTGATGATACTTTGTCTCGCCAATGTTTTGTGATGGAAGGTGTGTTTAGTTATTTTCATTCAGTTTGCTTCTGTGGATTTCATGTCCGTCCATTGTGTTTCTGTTCAGTATTCCTCTGTATGTGTTTTCGCTGTTTGAGGGCATTGGTGAACGATGTTGGTCTTGTTCCAGCAAATGTGTTCTCTTCCAGTGGGCAGTTTGGTGTGCTGTTTATTGGTGTTAGTTGGCTCTCAGGTGTGGTGTTTTGAGCTGGATTACCATCTCCCATTTAGTTTGTTCTATTTTGGCTTCAACGTTGTGTTGATCTTTCCTGATATGATGCAGTCATGCTGTGTGGGCTTGTTTGTTAGAGGATAGGTTTCTTGTTTGATTTTTGGTCTGTTTTTCCAGTCAGATTGGTTGTTTGGTTTTTCCTGTTGGATGTCTGGTTGTTGATAGGTGCCTTCTCTTTTTTCCTCTTTGATGTCCATTTGTAGAGTCCTGGCTTCTTTTCCATGGGCTATACCCCTTGTTTGTTGCCATTTCAGCAGGCAACATTTCCTATCCCAGGGCCAGACTATTCCAGTGTTCAAACTATTCCAGGTCCCAAACTGTCAAAATGTTCAAACTATCCTAGCAGCAGACTTATACCGGGGGCACACTTATCCTGGAGGCAGAGTGAAACAAGGGACTGACCTATCCCAGGGGCAAGACCTATCCTAAGGGCAGAACTATCATCCCAGGGACATCCGTAATCCAGGGGTAAAACTATCTTCAGGGCAAAACTATCCGAAGGGCAAACTTGTCCCCTTGTTCAAGGGGTTGTTTGCTGGTGTGGTTTACCTGTGGAAGAAGGCCACATAGTGCTAGAATCTTGTGATGGAGAGGTATAGCATTGGCAGATTCTCAGAGTGGTAACTCCTCAAGGTGTTTGAGCCTCATAGGTGTAAGAACCAGTAACGGTGGTGACGTGCAGTGGTGGGTGCCTCAATGTGGCATTAGCATCCTGATGTTTGGGATCAACTTTGTTAGGGCCTTGTAGTTGTAGCGGGTTCACATTGGCGAAATCCTCTCTGTGGTGGTTGTCTCTCAGTGGCAATGTCTCATGTTATGGGAACCCCAGCTTCACAGTGCTAGAAGCGAGAAGGTCCACATTGAAAAAATAAAATAGTGGGAGGTTCAGAGTGTGCAAATTCAGAGTTCTTGGGTGGAAAAGTGACAACGTTCAGAGGTGGAAGACTCAAAGTAGCTGTTAGGACTGATTTTCTATACTTGGGCCTGGTGGACAGATGTATAGAAGGTCAACCTATATCGTGACAGGGACAACTCTGGGAAGCTGTAGCCAGGCCAGCTTTGGTAGCATTGACAGACGGTCTAGGCTAAGTTCTTCAGAGGTGGTGAGTTTGTAAGGGGTCCATAATGAGGTCACACAATGGAAATCACAGATTATATTGGATGTATAAAAATATAGTTATTTATTTATGGCCAAAACACACTATGAAAAATGACTACTAGCAAGTACAGTTATCAGACAACACTATTATACTTAACACATATATACATTCACTTTCTTATAGGGCATAATACATATTAGAAACGCCTGCCAAGAAAAGGTTAGAATAGTATTATGCACTTATGTTCGACAGGAATGATCCCTTACTAAAATTGTCCAGCCCTAAGTTGTCTGACACATTTTGCCCAATATTTCAGGTAAAGGTTTCACAGAAGATATGAATGACTAATGCCCAAATGTAGCCCCAATGTTCAGATGTCTTGCGCAAGCAAGCAATGGCAAAGCCAAAAATGTTAGAATTAAGGTTTATTAAAAGCCCAATGACTTATAATGGGAATATATGGGCAGGTAAGAAGCTCTGTAACTTACCCACCATACATCGATTCTTCCCCAGACTTGGCAGGGCAAAGGACGATGGTCTGAGGTTGCTTTTCCCACTGAAAGTTGCAGTCTTCAATTCACAGGGGTTGCAGGTTTGAGCTGCTCTCTGGTTGGTGGATTTCACTGTTGCAAGGACTCTCAAGTGAAGAATGCAGCATAACTTGATGCAGCACCCCTCAAAGGACAGGACTCGGGCAAGATAAGCTATTTTGGATGGTGGTGACCACAGCACAGTGACTCAAAAGGACTCAGCAGCTATGGTTGGACTTTCCCTCCCATCTCAGGTCCCCTCGAAGCTAGGATGCCTAAACCTCTCAGAGCGGCAAGATAAGCTATTTCGGATGGTGGTGACCACAGCACAGTGACTCAAAAGGACTCAGCACCCATGGTTGGACTTTCCCTCCTATCTCAGGTCCCCTCAAAGCTAGGATGCCGAAACCTCTTAGAGGTTATCCCCGTAGGGGCAGCTGAGGACATAGTAGCCCAAAATCGAAGATGGTCAGCCATGGGACGGTTCCAGGGCACTTCCAAAGGCTTCCTTTGGCAGGACACTGAGCAGACCATCAGGAATGGATGGTCCCTCAACTCCAAGGGTCGCAGCTCCTTCGCAGGACTGCTAACGATCCCAAGCAAGACAGGGTTCCTCCAGGACAGCAGCAGAAGTTAGTAACAAGGCCTCCTTCAGCCGGGTCTAAGGTTTCTTTGCAGGTCTCACAGCTGTTCAGAATACTTGCCTCCTTCAGGTTTCTCCAGTACCTCTGAAAGCCAGGTAAGTACTGAAACTCCTATTAGCCAATAGCAGGACTCGCACACACACACACACACACACAAACATTCTTTTATTGCAAAAACAAAGTCAAACCAATAAAAACAATAAAAAAACACCAGTCCAGCTGAAAGCACACAAAAGGCTTTAGGATAAAACCTATCAAAATAACACCACTAGAACACAAAGGCATTTTTAAATACTAAAAAAGGGAGGGGAATTGGATTTAAGGTCAACATAATACAAATAAGTCCAGCGGGGCATAAAGGCCTTCTTTAAAGGCTGGAAAACGGGAGGAGAATCAGATTTATAGTAAACCTAGGAAAATAACTTGTTCAGGACACAACCACTTTTTTTAAAGGCAGAAGGCAGGCAAAAGGAAGGGAAAATAGGATTTAAGGTAATACTAAGCAAAACATCTCAAAACGGACCCCAACGCCTTTTTCTAAAGACTAGTATAACCTTTTGGAAGAACCAATTGTGTGGACGGTGATGGGGCAGGTTGGCAGTCAGTTGACTGCAGTTCATCAAATTATGTTGAGAAGAAGCGGCCAAGATAGTGTAAAGAGGTGGCAAGTAACCCTCCTCACCAAGCTGTGCCAGTTCCCTCTAGATTGCCCTTCTTATAGCCTGTCATTGGTGATCATCTGTGCAGGTGAGCAAGTTGGACTGTGCTAGGCTTGCACTTATTATGGATTTGCTGGTGGTAACTGGTTGTGAGTAAGCGGCTAACGCATATGGCAGCCAAAGATTTGAATTTATGAGCCCATTAAATATATACATATGAATGTATTGTATACATGGACGGAACCTCAGCACATTGCAGATTATTTTTCTCTCTGTTCTCTTCTGTTTTTGTCTAAGTAAGGTGTTCGTAGAGTGTCAGCAGGGACCTTTTGGTAGGATCCTTTGAGCTGTGTGCCTTATTTTGTAGTGAGTGTTAAGCTGAGTGCTGTTGGTGGCTGTTGGCCGGCGTGCGGTCAGAGAAAAATTTACTTTGCAGGCAGGATAGGCTCTTTACACTCTTTTGTATAGACAGCCCAGTTGACTTATTCAACCCATCTTTGCATGTGTGGTCTGCGGAGCAAGATAATGGATGGACCACCGATGCATGATGCTGCCCTTGTTGAGAAAGTGCGTGCAATGCTGCTACTGTCTTCACTACCAGATTCAGGTGAAATATTTGCTGATCCTTCTCTCGCCCCTCCGTACCCCAGTGAAAAAATAAAAAGGCGGGAAAAAATTACAGAGTTCTTTCCCGCTTCAAGTAAACCGCTCAGATGTTTTGTAACCGATACTACTTCTGTTCGGGACCCTACACTAGCAGGACACAAATACCTTTTGTAAAGGCAGCAAAAGGGAGGGATAATCAGATGTATGGTCAAACTAGTCCAAATAATTCCAGCTTGGCACAAAAGCCGTTTTTAAAGACTGCAAAAGGGAATGACATCTTATTTAAGGTCAAACTAATCCTCATAACCCCAGCAATACACAAAGGCATGTTTTAAAAAATGGGGAAAGGGAGTGAAAATCGGATTTAAGGTAATATTAATCCAAATAACTCTGGCAAGACACAAAGGCCCTTTCTAAAGGCTGGCAAAAGGGAGGGAAATAGGATTTAAGGACAAACTAACCTTAAATACACCACCAGCAGGACACAATCTCCTCTTTCAAATGTTCAAAAAAGATGTACACATCAGGGTTAAATTAAAAATAATCAAAATAATTAAAGGAGGACACTCAGACAGAAACATCCACTTAGCATCACTCCTCTCCACACAGAAGACAGTGCTTTGTCTATCCTGCTTCTGCTTCACAGCACTGGGGGGAAGGGAGGGGCATAGAAGACTTCCTGGGCCTATTGGAAGCCTGTATTTCATAAACGGCTTGTGGGAAGGTGAGTGCAAACTGGCTCCTTGAAAAATTAACACTGTTGCTGCAAAACCAAGTCAAATCAACATACAAACACAAAAAAGACAGCTCCATCCAAATAGCACCACTCCTCTCCACACAGAAGCCACTGCTCAGTCTTTCCTGCCTCTGCTTCATAGACCTGGGGGGATTGGGGAAAGGGAAAGGCTCAGGTGATGTCCTGAGCCTATTGGAAGGGTGGATTTCTTAAAGGGATTGTGGGAAGTGGAGTGCAAAATGGCTCCTTGAAAAATGTATGCTGTTGTTGCTAAAACCAAGTCAAACCAATGGAAAAAAACACAAAAGAACAGCTCCTTCCACATAGCGCCACTCCTCTCCACACAGACGTCTGTGCTCTGTCTTTCCTGCCCCTGCATCATGGGCCTGTTGGGCCTCACGGGAGGGGTGGAGATCAGGTCACTTCCTGAGCCTATTAGAAGTGTGGATTTCTTAAACGGCTTGGATTGTGGGAAGGGGACTGCAACGTGGATCCTTGAAAAATGAGCTCTGTTATTGCAAAAACAAAGACAAAATAAGGGCTAAACACCAATCCAGCTGAAAGCACACAAAGATTTTTTTTAAAGCTTTGCTTAAGAGAGGGCAGTTTGGTGTTAAGGTAAAACATATCAACAACACTACAACAGCACACACATACTTTTTTTAAAAGCTGCAAGAGGGAGCAAAATCAGGTTACGGTCAAACTAATACAAATAACTTGAGCGGGACGCAAAGGCATTTTTTTAAAGACTGAAAAAAAGGTGGGAGAGTAGAAACACATGTTTGATGGAGGTATCATGCTTGGTGTTGCAGTTGCCCCACATAATGATTGTGTCCTAACTAACTGCTACTCTATAAACTGTTATACATAAACAGCTATTACTGTAGTTCAGGTACACCCTGTATTTAGATAGCTATAATCCACTTGGAAATGCACGTCTTTGCAGGAAACAAAGAGGGAAAGGGCCAGAGTGGACCCAACCTTTGTATGACACTAACATCTGACCCCTTACATTATCATCAGGCTGTCCCAACTCACACACAATGTCCCATCATGCCAGCCACAGTGCATGCCAGAAAGTTAAAACAGACCATTTCTTAGAATCGGTTACCATGGAACCTTTTGTGTGGCTTGCTCCAGGTATCAAATCAAGTATCATTTTGTTTGTTTAAAAAAAATGTTCTCATTCCTTAAGGGGCTAAGATTCTGAGCACTTCAATACATGGATAAACTGTTTTCAGCTAATGAGTGAGTGCACATAACCAATCGGCAATCAAAGCATGTGGCAACCCAACATTCAAAGAGAAAAATTCCAAGATGGCAGCCAAAACTCTATACCAAATTTCAACAAATAACCTCTTTTTTTAAAAATAAAATACAAACAATATAACAATTCTGGATCATACATAGGTGGAAGTTTGTTTACACAAACATATGCACTTTATCATTCCTGATAAAATATCACATAATGTTAAAGTCACAACTCAAGTCCTTCAAAAAAGAAAAGGGGGGACTATGATCTATGCAATGGGAAGTGACATGACAGAACTGAATCTATCTTTAAGTGAAATATGCACATTTCTTTCAGTTTGTCTTTTGCAACTGAAGAAGGTGCACACTGCATATAAACATTGGCCAAAAGAAAATATGTTCCTGTATTGTTGCTGGCTAAGTATAAAAGGTGAGCACCTTTTATATCTAAGAATCTCTAACAAAACATGCCCTAAAAAGCAGATTACAATAAGCTAGTTTACAGCTGTGTGATAGCAATTTGGCTGGTCTTGTGGCTAAGTGCCTGGTCTAATTCTATTCTGTTTTGCAAACTGATTTCTATATTTGCCTTTCTGAGTTATTGTTGCATTGTATTCAAATGAGAATGACAAAATATTCAGCAAGAACCGAATAGCAAGAAACTATTTGGCCGGAGCCAAATAGCTTTTTCTCAGCCGGAATTCGGCTGGATACTTACTCAAAGGTGAAATCCGGTAAACCTCTAGTTTTTAATAGCTTTCTGAAGCCTTATAAAGATGGTAACTGATTCCACAGCTTGGGGCCAAGTAAGGAGAACCTCCTGTCGCCCTTCGAAACCCATTTAGCCCGGGGTAAGCACATCAACAATTTATCTCTGGAACTGAGAACTCTGGTTGGCTGGTAGCGATGGATCCTGGCTCTCAGATATTTTGGTGTGAGATCATAGATCATAAGCATCTATAGATCAAACAAGCCACATTGAACTTAACCTGATCCTCCACCATGGGCCAGTGAAGGGATCTGCGAGGAGCCGAGACATGGTCCCTTTTCCCTAGGTGGACAATAAGCCTAACTGCCACATTCTGGGTCCTCTGGAGTCTCAGCATCTGATTTGCTGGGATCCCTGTCAGTTGACTATTTCAATAGTCAAGATAGGAGTTGGCCCCTACTACCACTGGATGATCTTCTGTTGCCACAAAGGGGAGCACATTCCTAAGCATGTGCAGTGAGTAGTACACAGCCTTCACTTTAGCCCCTACCTGTGCTTCACTGCCCAGGTTTTCCTGCCATATACATCCAAGAATTCTAACTTTCCTCGAGAACTAGAGTTCTACACCCAAAATCTGAGGGGGTGCATTTTGTCTTTCACCCATCATTTTGCTCCCTGGTCCAAATAGTATCACTTCAGTTTTAGCTGCATTGAGCTCTAACTGGTTGCATGCCATCCATCTTTTAATCTCTTGCATGCACTGGTAAATATTTTTTGAATGCCTCAGCTATATTCTCTGTCTCCACATGAATCTGGGTATCATCGGCATAGGAATGGAATCTTAACCCGTGCTTCCTCAGTATGTCGAATAAAAGTCGGATATATAAATTGATAATGGTGAGACTGGCGATCCCTGTGGGACTCTGCGCCTTAACCATAATAACTCTGAAAGGAAGCCTCTCAATGTCACCCTTTGGGTCCTATCCTTCATGAAGGAACAAAACCAATCCACCACTACGTTCGATGCTCTCCCAATTTTTGCAATTCGTTGGAGAATGATCTTGTGATCAATCGTATCGAAAGCAGCGGATAGGTCCAACATGAACAATACTGTGGATCCTCCCCTATCCAGATAGCAAGTGTATGCAAACCTATAAACTGTGATCCATGGAAACAATTATTAACAATCATCAATGATTCTAGAACAGACAGCTGCACACCCACCCCCCAGCCGCAAAGTCATGAGGACAATTCCAGCATAATGTAGACATACACTTTAACCCCACATGTGTGTTCCTTTTGTCAACATGTAAGCAAAGCAGCACAACAAAATAATAACTCAATCTCATTGAAGAACAATTAGAAAAAAGGCATTGGGGAGCAGGACTAAAATGCAGATGCCGTTTTTCTCAGGAGGATAGCTCAGGGGCAGTGTGCTTGCCTTGGAAGCAAGACTACACAGAGTACCACAGGTTTGAACCCCGGGTCCACGCTTAGAAACTTCTGGGTATTATGCGCATTATAAATAACCTATCATATATCATACTTTCCAAAGGCACGTTACTACTACTGCTGTGCTTGTGATGTTCAGGCAATAGTACATCTGGATGAGCAAAGGGCTTTACATCATCAGGCAAAATCCATACATAAGAAGAGTGTAGTTTCCTCTTAGTGCCACTTCGTGGAGGCTATGGCCCTCATTAGGACCCAGGCGTTAAGGGGTTTACGGCGCCGTGAACGGCGCCGACCCTTAACGCCTGATTACAAGGTTCCTTTTGCGGGATGGCTTTTAACGGCTGATTTTTGCTAATTTACGGTGCCGTAATTATCGCCTTTCCCCATTCCCATTATGCCCTATGGGGCAAAAATAGGAATGGGGAAGGGGCCATTGGTGAATGGGGAATTACCGCCCCACTCACCTTGGAATGGGGCGGTAATTCCGCCATCCACCATGGTGGAATTGCAACCTTAGCGGCATGGACCATGGTGCTAATAGCACCATGGTCCTCCGCCAAGGTTGTAATGAGGGCCTATGTGCTGGTGCCACCACTTTCTTTATGGCCTACTAGTGACAGGAATATCAATCAATCAATAAGACTACATCTATAATTCTGAACCAGTATGGGGTTACCTTGTACCAAGCATATTTAATTGGGTCACCAATTACTCAATGTATAATATAGATATGTGCCTTTGACAATATTTGACCATGCTCATTGCACCTTAGATTCACTATATCCCTGACATAGAACACTGCTAGACCAATTTGTGGACCCCACCATGCACTGTAGCAGGCACATCCTCCTACGCCATACTACCACTCCCATGAACTGTAATGGCCATCCCTGCATTATGCATTACTTATTCCACACTCTCCCCTGTCCTCATTCCTAAACATTGTACCGCTTATTCAAAAACACGGTGGTAACTTCTTTGGTTCTACCCACTTGAACTAACTTTACTTCCTCACCCTATTTCCAATTTCTTTACCTCCTACTGCACTCTCACAATGATACTCGAGCGCTCATTCTCTGTGTAACAATACTTCCTTCCTCCCTGATAATTTCTATTCTCATAACCCTCAGCTTTCAGACAGGGGGCAGAAATTCAAGATGCAAACTTCAAGCGGACATAAAAAGGCACATACTACATCAATTCTATACATACACAAAGCACAGCATTTCTTACTCACCAAAAGTCAAATATCACCAGCCAAAGGCTAGTGTTGAGTGCAACTGTTTACCCTGTTGCAAACATGGTAATCACTGAGACATGGATAACCAACTAGGCATGAAAACATTCACTGTGTTAGAATCCTACACTGACCGTCACACCCTCTCCTTCAAATTGATAGCCACCTCACTGTTGACCCCAGCCCCTTTACTACCCTTACTATTGATTTACCACATTGCTCTTGCAGCCTCCCTCAACTTAAACTGCTTATTTATGTTGTTCCTACGTAATGCTCCAGTCACCTAGAGAGGCAATTACAAGCTAAAATATCATCCTCTCACTATCTTGAATTTTGTTCCCTGCCTACTCTGTGATCACTCCTTGAAAGCACACCATGAACAACTTACCCCAAGCTGTGGCAGTTCTCTTGACACATATTCTAGGGCACTCCTAACGCCTTCCTTTTCATCTCTAACCCCACCTCTTTTCTTGATTCACCCTCTGCTCAATGTTCTCCTCCCTTTGAGATTCCACGCCTAAATTGTCTGCCAAAATCCAACAAATTCTAAATAGAGTCAATGGGTAGAAGACCCCAAATCACACATGTGGTCCTCAGACAGTTAAGGCTCTGGATACTTTCTCCTGCCTCTAACTCTATATTCAATCTTCATCCATTCTTGCCAGTCTGGAATGTTAACCCTCTGCTTCAGGACAGCCACAGTAATACCCATCATACAAAAAGCCCTTGGCTGATGCTGAAATGCCTGGCAACAATTTAACTGTCTTACAGTGTTATTCTTGCAAAAGGTAGATGGTAGGTTTGGTTGAGGCAATTTTGATTGGGCAGCGGTTGACGGTGGGTGGGAAAGGAAGTGTGGTGGCACAATCTCCCTTTGCATTTTTCTGGAAAACATCAACATACAATATGCAGTGATACATTGTTCTGTATAAACACTTGGAACCATCTTTGGTTAGACAAATTACTGATTGTAGCATGTGAGTAGTGTAATTGTAATTGGTTATTTATAACACACTTAATACCCAAAGGTTTCTAAGTGCGGACCCAGCGATTGAAACTTTGTTGCTCTGCGTCACTTTGCTTCCAAGGCAAGTGCATTGCCCCTGAGGTATCCTCTTGACCTGTGAATGGCATGACTTACCAAGTCAAAGGGTTTCCTTAGACCACAAGTGCGGCCCGGCATGTTGTTTTTCCCAGCCCGCCAGGATCAAACACTTTGCTAATGGAGTGCGGCCCGCAAGCAGCAATGCCCGCCCTCCATTAGAAAAGTCTTTTGTTTGACTTGCCGGGCCGGGAAAAATACTGACCCTCTATTGGTGCAGTGCATTCACTATGTTGTTCTTGCGAGTCACATAGTGCGTGTGCTCCACTGATAGAGGGACAGCACTGGGCACATGTGGAGCGGCTTGTTGACAGAAAGTCATTTCAGCTTCGCCACGCTGCAGCACGAGTTTTCGGAGAGGTACTCTGCCTGCCTCCACACCTACCAGGTAAGTGTATTCTTGGGGGCACCAGGCACTGCTGTGTTAGCACCCTTATCCTTACCAATATAGCACTGACTCCTAGTCCTGATGTGTTTTGTAGCCGTGTTCATGCCGTGTTCGTAGCAAGCGCTTGATGCATAATAAAGTGTATGTTTATTACCTTTTTTATGTTCAACTCTTTCCACTTCGTTACCGGCCCCTTCCCTGCAGTAGCTCTAGTAAACAGCCGTGACAGTGTCCGCATGTACCTTACAGATCCTCTGCAAGCAAAGAAAGGGAGGTGAGCCTGTGATGGTCTCTGCTGGATAGTTATCAAGGCGTGAAATTAATTCCCAGTGTCAGCAGCTGGCTTGCCCCCCACCTCGAATTCCCCCTCTCTCTCTGCTACTGTGCTTATTAATTGAACCCTCGCGACGATCAGCTGCTGCAGGAAAAGCCTGCAGATTACCCCTAACATTATCGCGATCTCCAGGATGAAAGGCGGAGCTGCCTGTATCAGCATTTATACCTGCAAACCTGCGAACCACCAGCTGATGCCTGAATCAAACCACAGCCATCTTACCAGGGTGATGTGTTTAATGTGAGCACTGCATTGTGGGTAAAAGAGAAACACGTTCTGCCAAAATATGTTTGCATGTATTTTAATGATGAACATGTGTACTGTGTGGTCGGGCGGGGGACACTGTATGAACTTGCATTCAAACAATTTCTGAGACTTCACAGCCCGTGCCCAGAGACCGCCTTCAATTTCAGTGTATTGCCATGCTGTGCCCAGGTACTACGTGGAGTATTGCCATGCTTTGGCAAAGTGCTCGCATCACTGCAGGTTACTGCCAGGACATTAAACCATGTCCAATTCATTTTCTCATATATAAGTGGTTGGTGGCACTTTTTCTGACAATGTGTGCCCAGATGCACACCCCATTTGCCAGCTATTGCTACTCTATGCCCAGGTACACCATATGCCAGGTATTGCTCTCGTATGGACTGATACTTAAAACAGTTAAATGGGTTTAGCAATGTCTAGCCAAGTCCCTGCATCATTTACAAGCTATTGCTTGCTATCTTGTTACCAAATATTCAGCCCATTTTCCAGTGCATGGCAAGACACACTCGCTGTTTGCTGCTTATTGGCATCACATGCCCAACACTCACATTATGTGGCATGTTTAGCCACTGTGTGCCTTCTAATGCACCCAATAATGAGCTATTGCCATATTTGGGATGCTATGGGCAAAATCTTCTGTGAGAATATTTGTACTCCCTATTTTCATGCTCAGAGTATTTGCCTCTTAGGGAGTAAAAGTGGCTGGTACACAGCTCACCATTGGGTTATTTTCAAGCCCCTGGTTACAGAGGTGAACTCTTCAATAGGCATGTTAAAGGATACTTTTGTTTTACCTCCTCAGATCATATAATAATAATAGTTTCTTGCTGTGAAAGCAGGGGGACAGAATCCTTCCTATGTGTCTGTTTCCTATTTTTTGTTGGAAGTATTTTCACTCCTTCCTTTTCTTATTTGGGAGTGTTTGACCATTGTTAGGGAGTAAAAGTGGCCGATGCACTCCTTATCTGTGGGGCTATTAGGTGGGCTGAATCCTGCCAGGTCCCAGATTGTGGAAAGTTGCAAAAGGCACTCCAAGAGGAGTCTCTGCTGAGTCCCATTTACACTGTTGTTTTGTAGTTTTCAGCAAAGAACAGACCCCCCTCCCCATCCCTTCTCTCACAACTGGGTTTCCTGCCAATCTCCTCTGTCCCTCTCACCTTTTAATTTCCTGCAGAAATATCATAGGAGGTGACATGGGAATAGGAACCAGAATATCAATCCTAGCTTCCCCTCAACCTCCATTAAAAATAGGGGTTAGTGTGGCCTAGCCAGTCTCCAGGGCCTGAAATGGAACCCCGCCCCAAAACGGGGATGGGAATGCTGTTTTTTCAGTCACTTCACTGAGACGTGCCCTTTACCAGCCTGTTTCAGTGAAATGCGCTCCCAGCAACCACGTGGTTGCTGGAAGCCCATCATACAATGAGATTGTGACTATGCTGCACAGCCTGATGAACCCCACCCCCGTTGTCTTGGGCTATCCTGGCCAATATTCTCCCTAATCTATTTCTGTATGCTGGGCAACCATTGCTCCCCTCAGGCATGTGACCCTTCCTGTCTGGCTAACTACCGCCCTATCTCCATTACCCCCTTCCTGGGCAAACTCTTGGAGAAGCTAGCCATATCCCAGCTTATCCACCACACTGAATTGGTTGGTTGTCTCGATGACCACCAGTCTGGCTTCAGAGCGGCCAGAGGCACGGAAGCCTCACTCCTGAACACTCATAAAGACTTGCTCACAAATCTCGATTCCAACTCCCCCTCCGTTCTCATCCTCCTCTGCCTTTGATGCTGTCAATCATGCCACCCCTATAAATCGGCTCTGTGATACCTTTGGCATCACTGACCTTTGCTCTGGGCTGGTTGACCTCCTTCCTCTCGGACCGACCTTCCCAGGTTCAATTGGGCCCTTTCCTCTCCTATATCTCACTTGGCACCTGTGGTGCCCATCAGGGCTCTATTCTCTCGCCTTGGCTTTTCAACATCTACATTGCCGCCTAGCCAATTTGATCTCTGCTTTCTCTCCTAACTTCCAGTGTTTTTCTCCTGAAGGATTTGCCTACTTTGTCTATTGCCAATTGTCCTTATGAAAGAAGTAAATGATGAAAATGGAAAATGTTTAGTACAAATTTGAAGTTTGAAACACAAATAAAGACTGGTACACCTAAAAAACGTATATGAGGTGTTAAATAAAATTGGGGTTGAAAAAGCCTACCGCCCCACCCACACTTACATTTCGGCCAGCTATAGGCAGTATGTAACGTTCATTTGGCCCTTTGGCAAAATCAGTTGTGCACCCCTGCCTTAGACTGTTCTTCAGTGCATTGATTTGGTTCTTCATGTTGGAAGCCTGGGTCACTTACATTTCCTTTATACTTTTTGCATTCAGCACAGAATTAAATAAGGCCTTTCAAGATGGATTTAGGTTGCATTTTCTTTTGGCAGCACACATAGTCGTTCTCCATTCATTAAGTTGCTCTTACAACTACGGTGTATATTGTACAGATGTCCAAAACAGGGGAAGTGGGGGCACTTAATCTGTTATGTTTGTCATGATGTTGTGCTGGTTGGCCATAAAATATTCATATCAATCCATTTTAATGAAGGGGCCTGTCGGGTCTTCACCTAGTCACACAATCTGGTCATGCCAATGGAGCCCAGTTTTTAAATCCAAGACTTTTGCCTTTTTAGTTGGCGAGTGACTTTCATTTTCACACTGTTTTTTGTAAACAGGAGGAAATGATTATCCAACATATTCACTGTTGTGGGATCCTTTGGATTCAGAAGGCCTGCTTTTGCAATAATAATGTTAAAGATTAACCCTACTGTCATGAGTTTCCCTCAGTGAGATTTGGATATGTAAATGTAGACACTTGAATGTATAAGATGTCACAACAGTGCAAATTGAAGTTTCCCAAGAGGATGATTTAGTTTGTTTCTATCATTTAGGAAGGTAAATAGGGGAGACTCAGAGATAGTAATATGGAATTCCATGGATTTGTTGCTGGATGTATATGAATTTGTTCAATGGGAACTGGATGTTGGATATCCGTAATGAAATCAATACGTTAAAAAAATTCTTCCTGCATTATGCATTACTGATGTGTAGAGATAATCCCAACCAGTAGGTGACATGCTGACCAGTCTCATTGTTAAAATTGATTCTTGGGGGTAATTTCAGGACATATAGATAACATCATGTGGTAGTTTGCGTTCAATTGCTGTGAAATGTCTTCTTGGTTCGAGGTTGGGGGACACGTTGCCAAGTTGTGCCAAATGACACTCTTCTGGGTAGCATTTAATATGGATGGGTTCCCAATTCATCTGATTGGTGACTGCCAGCAAATGGCTGGGTGTAGTCAGAGATTGTATTATTATACTACAAAGAGTCAAGTTCTCATACCCCCATTGAAAGAAAAATAGACAACTGTTCACATCACACAATTATAACACTCAATGATAACAATTAACTAAGATGCAGTTTACAATCAGCTGACTGCGTAAAAAACAAAGTTAAGTGATAACATAAATCCATAGAAAGGCCACAATACAGAAATTATTGGAATAAATAGTATATGCAAGACAGCCTGATAAACTGAAAAGATCATACGGCACCCGATATGTAGTCAAGAAAACTTCCTATCAACAATGTTGTCAGTCTTAGACTGCCATATTGATGTAGCGATCAAGAATCATTTATACATTAATATTGCAGAGGGTTGGAGAATAGTTCATCCAAGTGATAACTCTCATGCTATGTTGCTAAACATCAGTGGTAATCCATATGCCAACATGTTTTGTTCAGTAGTGGCATTCTAGGGACTTTGTCAAACGGTGGGTGATTTGTTTCATATAGGGACTGTGAGGTATAAATAGCAGATATAATGGGTAGGAATAATATAGGGGTATATGAAGGATTTCAACAAAGTAATTCAAGTAGGTAACTATCTCCTGCCTGTCAGAAATGAATTCTGTGTCCAGTTCAATCATAACATTCAACACCTGTATACTTCAGGTTGTTGGTCAGCGCTCCTGCAGTGCTTATATACTAGATTTCCTGAGGTAATACCTGCGGGCCACATTACGAGTTTGGTGGTATTTGGGTGGTATCCTATTTGGTTATGTTACTTTTCACAAGTTTGTTACACATAGAGTTACTCTTCTTGAATGCATCAATGGGTTTGGGAGCGTGCTCTTTCCACTATTCATAATATGCCTATGTCTATTGATGATGTTCTTAATCTGCCACGATTTAGTGGAGCATGTGCTAACAAAGACCAATTGATTTTCTTTAGCCAGTATTTCCTCCTTGTTGCAATTGGAGGCTCTCTTATTGGACTGTTCCACAAGCTTCCTCAATGAGATATGTAGCATCTTTCCTGCATTCCTGTTTATGTTTGCTGTTCCAATGAAGTAGTAGGAACTGCCCATAATGTAGATTCGTCTTTAGACACTAAGGATGAAATTAGTTGAATCTCAAAAGGAAATGTGTGTCTGTTGGTTTCTTATATGGTATAACCCCTATGTCCTGTAGGTCTTTGTAAATGGTAATATCCAAGAAATTATTTTCAGTGTCACTGGTGGTACAGGTACATTTCAGCTTGTCATCAAGTGAATTGATCCATAGCTTAAATGCAACAAGATCTACTGAGGGATAGAAAACATCATGAATGTATCTCTTCCAGGACTGTAATAAACGGTCAAATCTTTTGGTATTACTATATATGTAGTTTGCCTCAAATCTCTCAATATACAGGTTGCCAATGCTAGGTGACATATGTAGCCCCAATCGCAGCGCCTCCAATCTGATCATAAATTGTGCAATTGTCAGAAGTAGGATTGCTATCTATCCAACAGTTGTGTCTCCTAGATGGGTGACATCCAATTCTTATGATCGAAATGAAGGCCATATTTAGCTGTAGATAAACGTATGCCTTAGCGGATGATTACCTTCAAGTCTAAGGAACACATAGAGCTAATTGAAGGATGAAACTATGTCCCAGATCTACTAACACTCTTTCATATTAAGTCACCTACTGACCATATGGCCAACAGCTGATTCTTGTTTTTCAGTCTTCCATGGACATGTTCCACTAATAATACTCTAACACATTGTACAAATGCTGGCAGTTGGAACAGCCTGCCATTGTGTCTAAAGCTCAGTAGTGTGCTTGTGGCCAGGTTGCATTCTATCTCAGAACATACCATTCATATTATATGTGTTCTTACCATGTTTTGATGTGCAAAAATGCCATAAAAAAACGATTGAGCAAAAAAACGATTTCCATTTGAAAATAAATGTTTTCTGAAGATAAGGAAGCCGGCAGTGACAACAATGGAAAATAAGGGTGGTCATCAATGAAAATGGATCAATCTAGTAAAACTTTGTTTTCAACCGCAGAGTGCTAAATATTAATTGGTATGTATGTTGATGGCTCTGATTTTTATGTGGGTGACAAAGGTTGAGACCCGTTCTGATTTTCTTGATTAAGTCTACCAAGATGATATTTTAGGGTTGGCTATGATGGTAGTCAGCGGACTTGGTAATTTCACTAAGTAATTGCTGACTACTGCCAGTTCCTACAATCGGCCCTTCCATCCAAATTCAAAAATAGATTATGCCCCAACAACAGTGGGAAAATGAAGTTTAAGCAAAATGAATAGTTCCACATTGTATATTGTGTGCAACATCAGACATCAGATGAACATGGCAATGCCACTGCAAAATACCATCATCATCGCCCAGCAAAAAATATCACGTTCGAATAAATTCAATAGAAACAAAACCCTGCATGCTAGCTGTTATATTGTTATTGACTCAAGATAGCATGCCACCAAATACTGAAGCAGATTATGCGTTATGTCAGAAAACCAAAACAACCCACCATTGCTGTTGCCCAAAACCAGCATCACTAATAAAAAGTCAAACTCAAGTGTGTGCAAAATCAGAGTGCTTTTGTTAGGCTGCCTTTTCTTGCCTATAGAGTCTAGTGCACATTTTTCAGATTTGGTATTAGCGTGTGCTTAAGCACCACATACAAACCAAAACTATTCCAATGGAATATGAAGAGGAGAGAGATGATATGTGAGTTAAACAAACAAGTTGTTGGTGTTGTTTGGTTATTTACCTACCCATTAGCTGTCCATGGCAATGCTAATCCATGTGGCCATTCTCACCAATCACATGCCCCTTCCTGTCCAACACACATTTTCCTTGGATCTCTTAGATATGTCAACTTATAACATCAAACAGTGTGCTGTATTGGGCCTCTTCTGAGAGTACTCTTCATAGCACTCTTCTGAGAGTTAATGTTTTATTTGAATTCGGTCAAAATGACCGAATCCAAATGGCCTACACCATCAACTTACCGAAAATAGATACTACTAAATGTCCTACTGACTAAATGTTCAGGCTGTGGGGGTGTCCCCGCAACACCCTGTTCACTATACAGTATAGTGAGCACCCCCCGCAGCTGACCAGACCCAAAATAAAAGGCTGCCTGGGCTGCGTGGGTGTCCCTCGCAACACCCCACTCACTGAACTATTCTGTATAGTGAGCGGGGGTTGCAAGGGGCACCCCTGCAGCTGAACCAAAAAAAAAAAGATCCCTGTGGCGCTGGTTCCCAAACACAGAAGTGAAAAGGAACTGGCATTGCAGGGACCAGCGAGACTGAAGGAAAGGTAAGTAGGGGGGTGGGGGTGTGGCTGGGGTTGGGGGTGGGAGTAGTCTTAGGGTTTCTTTAGATTTGGGGTTGTTTTACCTTGAATGACCGAATGGCAAATGTACAAACAATTTTGGTCATTTCCGTCACAGTTATTTCTGCTGCGGTAAAATAACCCCAATTCTTTTTCCAATTCGGTCAATCCAAATGACCTACACCACCACATTACCGAAAACAGATACTACTAAATGTCCTACTGACTAAATATTTGTAGGACATTGTGTAGTATCTATATGGTGGTATAGATCATTTTATTTTTATTTTTTGGGGCCGGAACAGCTGTCCCCACAACTGACCTGACCCAGAAAAAGGGTGCACAGGCTGTGGGGGTGTCCACCGCAACACCCCGCTCACTGTACTATACAGTATACAGTATAGTGAGCAGGGGTTGCGGGGGACACCCCTGCAGTTGACCCGGAAAAAAAAAGTACCCGGCAGCGCCGGTTCCCGACCACGGAAGCGAAAGGGAACTGGCGTTGCAGGGGAGAGTGAGACTGAAGGAAAGGTAAGTAGGTGGTGGGGATATGGGCAGGGGTGTCAGAGTGGGAGAGTGAATAGGGTTTCTTTAGATTTGGAGTTTTTTACCTTGAATGGCCGAATGAGAAATGTACGAAGAATTTTGCATTACGTACATTTCTCATTCGGTCCTTTCCGTTGCGGTTATTTCTGCCATAGTAAAACAACCCCAATTCGTTTTTATTTACAGCTGTAAATCTGCTAGTTGTATCATGAACATGTCTTAATAACATTTACGTTCACTCACTGGATTTATAAGGTATATGTTTGTTCTTGCATCTATTTTGTGAACTTTCGTTTTTGTATGTTATTATATGTTTATAACACTTGACGCCTAAGCGCTCTACACAGTAAACACATGATACAATCAATACGAACAAATCAGAGAAATAAACCAACAAAATCAATTAGAAAGAAGGTTTGATTTCAAACAGGTTTTAAAAATAGGAAAGGAAGATAAAGAGTGCACAGAAGGAGGGAGAGAATTCAAATGCTTGGCGCAGGCAAGGAAAAGGAGCAGAAACGGGACAGGACCGTTAATAGAAAAAGGAATTCCGAACAAAGACACCGGCTGGGGAGTAAAAGAAAATTAAGGAAGATCGATAAGGGGCAGCAAGGCGGTAGAGACAGTCAAAAATTTGCAAAGGAAATTTAAGAGGATATAAGCTTCAAAAGGTATCCACTGTCCAGAGCAGAAGTGAGAGAATCGCCAGTGGAGAGAAAGCACAGGACGTGCATAGATGACTGATAAACAACATGGCGAAAAGCAAGGTGGGAAGAAGGGAGACCATGAAGGAGAGAAGAGCGGTGAAATAGTCTAGAAAAGACTAAAGATGAGATAAGAAGTTTAGTTGCAGAGATGGTGAGGAACCAACACGCTTTCTAGATGTCAAATGTTAAACAATTGGAAGCGGTATGAGCAAGACAGAGAAGAGATATGAAACGGAGAGGGAAGAATCAAGAATGACGCCAAGATTGAGGGCAGAGGTAGAGATAGAATTTGAAGAAGGAGGAAAAAAGAGGAGAGAGTGGAGAAAATAGAGCTTGAAACATATGAACCTCTGTTTTAGAGGGATTAATGTATAGGAAATGAGAAGACATCCATGTCTGAATTGCAAGATGGCAGGCAGACAAGAAGGCTTGAATAGATTCACTGAAGGAGGTAATGGATAGGAAGATTTGCGAGTCATCCACAAATTGGTAATAGGAAAACCAAAGGAAGAGATGATGGGACCAAGAGGGGAAGTATAGAGGGAGAAAAGGAGAGGGCCGAGGACCGTACCTTTGGGGACACTGTGGCAGACAGGAAAGATAGAGAAAAAAAGAACTGCCCAAGTGGCAGAAAAAGTGTGACTGGAAAGGTAAGAATGCAACCAATTGAAGACAGAGTTGTGGAAACTAAGTTCAGCAAGGGACAAGAAGAGAGGAAAGTTTAGATCAACGTAATGTAAAAAGTGAATTAGTGACCGATAGAAGAATAGTTGCAGTGGAATGTGTGGCCTGAAACTTGACTGGAAAGGAGGGAAAAGTGAGAGCAAGTTAAGGTAAATGGAGAACTGAGAGCATAAACTATGTTATGCTTCAAAAGTTTAGAAAGAAAAGTTAGAAGACAAATAGGATGAATGTCAGTGGGCAAGGATGGATCCAGTGTGTGCTTTTTTAGATTAGGAATGATTGCAGCATGCATAAAGAAAAGTGGGATGGTGGATGAAGAGAGAGAAGAGTTACAGAAAGGAGTGAGATACATGAGAATGGGGAAACAGACAGGCGGGATTATTATCAATCACCAGGAGAAGAGGTCGCTTGTGCCCTGGCGAGAGCATAAGAAATGTTTGAATCAGTAAGTCAGTGAAATGAGGAAGATGAAGTCGAAGAGTTGGATACGGAAGGTGAAGAAGTGAAAGAGGAAGAGATAGATGAACGGAATAAAGTTATTTTTGATGCAATGTAGGTAACAAAGTTAGATGCTGAGTGCGATGAAGTGGACACAGGGTCAGGAGAGGGAGGAGAGAGATGAACTGAATGCCTGTTCAAAGAAGCATTGACAATGCCAACCATTTTATCTTGTGTGTACAAAGGCATTAGAAGGGTCTTTACCAGACACTACTATCATATGCCCATGCACTCACAACGTGTTCCAGCTGTTGCATTAAGGCAGTACTTAGCCATGCCTATCATATGCCTAAACAAAGCCCAAAACAGCTGGGTTTGCCAAAGCGTGGTCAAGCAGGCGTGCATTGGGCCACACAACGGTGCAACCTTCCAGTGCCATGGCCTTCAACCACAAACAAAACGATTTACAATGCCCAAAAAGTACTTGCAAAAACACCTGCAATTTCAATGCATTCATTTCTTTAAAAGTGCCAATGAAGCTCCTGGGTCAAGATCTACAATGAATCAGGTGAAAGATAATAATCTCTCTCTCTCTCTCTCTCTCTCTCTCTCTCTCTCTCTCTCTCTCTCTCTCTCTCTCTCTCTCTCTCTCTCATTCTCTCTCTCTCTCTCTCTCTCTCTCTCAATCTCTCTCTCAACCTCTCTCTCAGTCTACCTCTCTCTTTCTTTATTTCTCGCTCTGCCTGTCTCTGCCTCTGTTATAGTGGGTGATATAATTTAGTTTGGCTCATCTTTGTTTAAAATTCTCAATTTAATAAACTCAGATGACTTTTGCCTTTCAAATAATGTACCCGTCTGTGTCTTTGTAAATGTAAATGACAATTACAGTTCAGTTGCATTGAAATACTCTAAAATTCACCTGACTTTCTCTCCTTTAAAACAACAAAATTCGCAAACGACATTTCCTCTACAAACTTTCTCATAACATCTCAGAAGTTGCTACATTTTGACAAATAAGCTCACCTGAACTTAAAATTCCTGAAGATATGTAAAGCCTGCATACTGTGTTCAGGCATTGAGAGGAACATATGTGTCCAGACCTAGATGATTTCACCGAAGCACTTGCCTGAAAATAATTTTAATAGTCAGACGTACACATGCCTCAAGAAAATATGACAATTTGCATAAACTCGGCACAACAAGTTTTGCATCATGACCTTGCAGAGAATATATTGCTGGAAGGCGAAACTTGTATTCTATTTTGACATATGTTCCTAAATAAGATGGACAATTTAATAACATGTCTCCAAAGTACAATGAAAGCAATATATGGTCCTCATTTGCAAAGCCTGTTTCAACAGGGCTTTCCCCTTGAAAAACCCTTTTGTAAATCAGGCCCAATTTGTAATATGGATGGCACAGTCTTGAAGTGCTGAACTTGAATCATGCTTTGAATCATTGAGCCAATCAGACAGATAATCAAATTGAAACAGTGGCTCATAATTGGATGCAAGTTTAGCCTCAACAGACTGATGTGTCCTTGTTTATGGATTGCATTGATTCATACTAGTTTGAAATGTCAAAATCTATTCATTTGATTCAGGTCAAATCAATAATAATTAAATAAATATGAGAGAAAACAAAAAAGCCTGCTAGGGGTTCGTACCAGGCAAAGATAACAGGAAGATGTATATCTTTGAGGCGCTTTAATCAGCATTTGAATCGTTTAAATCAATTCGAGATTCAGCTTCATAATGCTCAAATCACTCAAACTGGATCAAAGCCCCATTGCTTAGATAGGTCTGAAAATATTTTTTCTGGTTCTCCAATCCATAGTGTATTTATTTAGACAATATCAACTATGTTATGTACTATCAAAACTGAGTACATTCTTCTAGGGGACCTCAACCTAGGCTATGAAGACCCCACAGATAAAAAAGCTACATCCTTCTTATAAGGCATTCCAGGAAATGCAATTCTCCCGAATAGTGAATACTCCCACCCACTCTAAAGGCAGAATCCTCGACTGGATACTCACCCTGAACAATACAGTAGCTATGCTAGATGTCCTAAAAATGCACTGGTCGGACCACTATTTAATCAAATTCATTGTCAATACAGATGCTGAGCCTATAGTCAGAACCAACAATCCTCTACCCATTCAGGTCAGAAATGCACGTAAGCTCACGCCAGAGAATCTTATCCCGACTCTCAACAATTTACTTAATATCAATCCATTTGATAGTACCAGCACAGAGAGTATCTCTAAGCATTACCACCACTGTCTAAAACCTGCAATAGATGAAGTAGCCCCCCTTCAAACTAAAGTGCCCAAACCCAAACGTAGTGCTCCCTGGTTCAACAATGAACTCGTAGAACTCATAAGAGAAAAAAGAGCATTAGAACACTTAGCCAGAAAAAAACGCTCCCCAGAACTCCAAATCAAACTGCAACAGCTATCTAAAACCTATAAACTCAGTGTACTCTCTCACAAAGCGAATTCTCTCAACAACTGCATATCGGCCGCAGCCTCGAGTACCGAAGAATTATTTACCATCATTAGAGAACTAGAATCGCCCATCGTACCCATTAGCTCTATAAACCCGAGCAAAGCTTGGTGTACCACCATCCAGGATGCACTATCATCCAAGGTGACTACACACCAAAATAAAATTGCCATGCAAAAAAAGCTTCTAGATCTCACCACCAATCTTTCCCACCTCTCAATGGCCATTACAAGATCAGATGTACCTGAATTTCACTTTACCCAAGTTAACATCGACAAAGTCTGTAAAACAATAGCTGCTCTCAAACCTTCTAATTGCAACGGCGACAGCTTTCCAGCAAAAGTAGTCAAAGACTGCACCATCACACTTGCACCCACCATCACAAATCTTGTGAATGAGTCCTTCAATTCCAGCGAAATACCAGCATCCATTAAAGCCTGGGTCACACCCCTTATTAAAAAGCCATCTCGAGATCCCAAAATACCCACCAATTATAGGCCAATAACAACTGTGCCCTTCCTTCTCAAAATCATTGATAAAATAGTCTACACCCATGTACAATCACACTTGGAACAAAACCATCTACTAGGGGAAAGGCAATCTGGCTTCTGCCCTAACCATAGTACGGAGACCACGCTCCTTGATGGACACCATTAGAGACTCTGGCAAAATGTGTATTACTCCTAGACCTCTCAGAGGCGTTTGATCTGGTTGACCATGACAAACTCTACCAAACCTTAACCACCAACTTCCACTTCTCCAAGAAGGCCACCACCTGGATAAAATCCTTCCATTCTGATCGCACTTCTAGAGTCACCATAGGAGAAGTTGTAGCTGATCCCATCCTAGTACCATTGGGAGTACTGCAAGGGTCCTGCCTCTCCCCTACACTATACAACACCTATACCAAATTACTCTTTGCTGCACTGGATGCTATGGGAATAATTTACACAAACTTTGCTAATGATACTCAGATACTGATTCCTATCAAAGGCAACTTGGAACAGGATACCAAATGCATCAATAAAATCTACTCCCTCATTCAAAACTGGATGGCCAATAACAACCTCTGCCTAAATGGAGAGAAAACTGAGATTCTCATAGTGGGTTCCCCAGCCAAACTAAGCAAACTCCACTCAGACTACACCACCATAGTGATTGACGGCACACCAATTACCATCTCCCACAAAGTGAAAACCTTAGGAGTTTATCTTGACTCCAACCTCACTGTGGACAACCATATCAACGCCCTCGCTTCCTCAATGGACTACACTGCCAAACTCATCACCCTAAGCAGACCCCTACTCTCGGTTGAAAACTGCCTGACACTACAGAGCCCGCATAGTAGCAAAAATCGATTATTGCAACATTCTATTACTAGGCACCTCAAAAAAGCCAAACTCCAACTCCTACAAAATAAAGCTCTCAGAGCAGCACTAGGCATCAACAAAAGAGAGCACATCTCGTAGCATAGAAGAAACACACTGGCTCCCAGTACCAGTGAGAATCATGCATAAGACACTAACTACCACCCACAAATGCATCGCTGACACTGCCCGATCTATCTCAACCACAGCATTACACGCAAGACTACACTCAGATATCTGCGATTGAATACCATCACTCATCTCCATATCCCTCGCTTCACAACCACCAGAGCAGGTAACACTAGCTTCCCCATAGCAGCCCCTCGCATTTGGAATTCGCTACCACCCCACCTGTGCAACGAAATCTCCCTTCTGAAGTTTAAGAAACAACTAAAAACTTGGTTGTTTACCAAATACTAACAATCCTAGACTACAGTATAAGTCTCCATGTAACAAGGCTTAACTACACAAGAATAATGCAATTCGCTTTGTTACCTACAATGTTGGTTTGCACCTAAATGTATATGCTTATGTAACTCAAAGATGCAAGTAACCTGTATATGTTCATGAAAATTCAAGAAATAAGTAACCTATGCTGTGATACCTAAGTAATACCTAAGGGTTTGGGCGTGTAACCAAATGCAATAAATGACAATAAATAAATACAGTAAACATATCTTCATAGCATTCAGTAGAACATGTTAGTGGCTGATTAAAAGAAAACAAATAATGCATTTTACAAAAATACAAAACACATTTTTAATGAGAATATTACTTCCTCAACCACATGGCTCGGCTTCTCCGGAATACTTTGGTAAAGGTTACAACCAGAAATCACAGTTCAAGATTAAAATAAAATTTTCCTTTTGGAGGACATAGTTTGCACACCATTGATTCAAATATAAAGCCGGTCTCAAATTATTGAATTTCTTTTATTACAGCGAAACACCAGCATATGCAATCAAAATACTTCGCAATGAGACATCACTTTCAACATCACAATAGACTTTGGTTGCTGAAAACATCTTTGCATCTTGGGCATGCTTACTTCAACAATGTACCATGTACAGAATTTCTGGCAAACTCGGTTTATTAGAAGAAATGTATTTTCAAAAAGTAAACATTATTTTTACCATTCAACAAGTACTTATGTAAAAGACGGTTTTCTCTTACCTAGGCCATGACGGTGTGTCGACATTGGGGGTAACACAGTCCATATCCTGCTCTTTGGATTATAGCTTTCTACTGTGTTCAATGTCTTTAGGCCATCCCGACCACCAATGACATAAAGTTTGTCATCTATCACAGCTACACCAAACTGCAGTCTCCTCCCATTCATCACACCAGCCTGGATCCACACATTTGTTCTGAGATCATACTTTTCTATTGTTGTTGCACCTAAAGGAAAGTAAAACAACAGCATGTAAAAAGAGAATACAAACAAGTACACAAAAAGAACCATAGAAACACTTCAATATACATTATTATGCCTCATCCAAAATAAGGCTCTTTCTCAAGATACCTCTCACAAGGAAAAATCATCACAACTATGCATATTATTCAATGAAAGACATGTTATTGAAAAATATTAAATATAAATGCATATATATATATATCCATTCATTTATCCAAATACAATTATATAGATTGACAGTGTACTATGTGCAAAAATGATTCAGACAACTAAACATTACAACCACATAATACACAAACCCCACAATACAATATTGAGGGGCATCAAAGAACATAGGAGAACATTGATATGTAATGTTTTGTCATACTTGTTGCATAATCATGGCCATCTCCTTGCCCTCAACCTAGCTAGGTGTACAAATTAGAGTCTACATAAGTCTACACTCTCCCTTGGCCACATCTCCTTGACCTCAACCTAGCTAGGTGTACAAATTAGAATCTACATATGTCTATATTCTCCCTTGGCCACAAGAGCTCCTCCACTTTGGGCCAGGACCACCTGTTTTAATTGGTAAGGAAGTTTCAAATGGTATGATCACAAAGTAATTAATATTAAGCACCACTATCCATAGGGCTATATTACATGGTGGAGCACCGTTGCTCATACTACTAAATGTCCTTATGTGGCACCAATTTTTTTTAATTTTATTTAACAGAATTAGGGGTGACAAGGACCAAAGAAACACCAGTGTTCACTCATTGTGCTTCTTTAGTGTATTACACACACATACAAAATTAGTAGTAGAAGGGTGCGATTGCCAATGAATGAAAGGGCGCGGCGTTTGGCGCCTATCTGGTCCCCGGAGGGACTTCCTGTTGCTGTGGCCACGCCCCCTGGGACATATCCCACGGCCGCTAGCCCCGCAGCAGTGAAGCCCGCGGCGGGGCAAGGGCGCGGTGTTTGGCGCCTATCTGGTCCCCGGAGGGACTTCCTGTTGCTGTGGCCACGCCCCCTGGGACATATCCCGCGGCCGCTAGCCCCGCAGCGGTGAAGCCCGCGGCGGGGCAAGGGCGCGGTGTTTGGCGCCTATCTGGTCCCCGGAGGGACTTCCTGTTGCTGTGGCCATGCCCCCTGGGACATATCCCGCGGCCGCTAGCCCCGCAGCGGTGAAGCCCGCGGCAGGGCAAGGGCGCGGTGTTTGGCGCCGCAGAGAGAGGCATTCTCTGTGAAGGCTGTGTGGGCTGTTGGACGGGGCGCCAAGAAAAGTAAGTGCCGACAAGTGTTACACACCTTTTGACTGTTCGTAATTGTCTCCTACAAGGGGTTGAGCTTCAGAAGTTTGTTGAGGTCCACACTCAGCAAATCAGCCCAGATTTATCAGGCCAGCTGCGGGGGGCCTCCGTTATGTCCCTTTTAAAATCCTTGCGGTACTTTAAGGGCCGTGCCGTTCCAAGGAAACCGGCCAGGAAAACAGACAGCTTTTTGCCATCCACCCCGCCCCCACTCCAGAACTGTTCCGAGTCCGAGTGCGAGTCCGCCACCAACCCTTCCAAACTTATTACAGCGCGAAAGCTCCTGGCTGTCAAAAGAAGATGCCAACAGGGAGTAACAGCCAAAGCAAAGACCCTCACATCTTCATGCCCTGACATTGACCTGGACATTGACCTGGACCTCCGAGGGCCCATCCACACTGTGGAGGGTATGAAAGCATCCACCCCAGGATCCCAATGTGGGGTGGGGGCCTGCAGCAATCTTGCTAGCTTCCCAGCACTGAGCTGCAATGTCAGTCCCCCAAGTCTGGAATACAAAACCATTGCCTGCAAGGAGACTTTGCTCGCCGAAACTGGGAATCCAGATACTTTGCTGCTGGCTAATGCTCCTGGGACTTGCATAGAGGGGGCTCATGATGTGTTAGTTCTTTCATCAGCATCCCTGGCACCTGTTGTACCAGTTACCACCCCACTCAGCCCGCACCTTGCAAGTCCATGCTTGCCCCTTGATCTCCCGTCCTTCTTGGGTTCTGTTCTTGACTGTCCCCCCCGATTCACTGTTGCTGCTACCCTGGACCCAATGAACATAGAAACTGTTAGAGCAACCGAAGACAATCACCCTCCGAGTTCCATCTGCAGCTCCGGGAGTGAGAACCAACCTGCATTGACCTTAGGGTCCAGTTCCTCTCTTAATTTACCATCATTTAGGGCGCTCAAGTCCATCACCCACGGCAGTCATCCCTCCTCTGGTCCAACACCCAAGGAGGTGCATACTGTTGGAAGTTGCCCTTGTGCACAGGTGCTCTCCGAACTAGCTGTCATTAAAAATCTACTATTGGTACTGATCGATGCCCAGGGGAGGAGCGGGGAGGGGAACGGTGGAGTGGTCTCGCTGGGGGAGTCTTCCAGCATGCCTTTTGCTGGTAACGGACCCAACCCTCCACAGCAACCTCTGAACACTGTATCCTGCGAAGGGTCTGTTCTTGCTCTAACAAGCCTCATTCCGGATGTGCAGTTGACGTACTCTAACGCTGCTCGAGGTCACCCTCCTGGGTGTACCAGGCCAAGTATGCCGGTGGAGGGTCCCCCTAGCTCCTTGAGAACAAATCCCTTTGGGGAGGGAGATACAGGAGCACATGGAAACTGCTCAAGGGTGCGCAGACCCAAGAGCCATGTATCTGGGGGGAATAGAACCGCTACTGTTTTTCTGCATGGGGTACCAAAACTGCTTTTGGGCAGGAGAGAACCAAGGGATGCCCTCTCTAATAAATGCCTGCACTGGCTTCGTACAGCTGGGAATTGTCCCTTTGTGGCCAGGGAAGCTATGGTGGGGTGTGTTAGATTGGCTGGCGAGGGTATAAACTCTTCCGACTCTGTTAAACTGGTTTTTAGGAATGTTCAAATGGCCAGGGAAGTTTTGAGAAGCTCTGAGGGATATGTGCGGGCCCCACACAGTGGGATTGCAATCAGCTCGCTCCCCTATCCGGGAGCAGCTGCTTCATCTGGAACTATCACCCATAGTAATGTCCTGTCCGGAGCAAACTGTACACCTCTGGGAAAAAGGCCCGCAGGGGGATGTAAGCGAGTGCCTAGCGTGGGCAATTAGTCTTGTGTCTCTTTGGACTAGTAAAGGGACATTATGGAATGTAAGGGGTCCTATGGTTGATCATATTCTCTCGCCTAGAACCTCTGATCTATCAAATTTGGATATGGAGCACATATGGTAATTTTTATGTGTTGTGATTTTGTATTTCCTGTGTTTGATGTATTTTTTTTGAAATCCGAATAAACTTGTTTGACTTGACTTGAAATCTTTGCAGCATGCAATATTAATTGAAGGGAAGTGAGGAGAATTGCCCATCATGTCATGACTAATTGTAAAATAAACAAATAGACATACAATCTTGTTTATCCTTACCATTGGCCCTACGAGAAGACAGGATCTGTCTACTGATTAAACCTACTTCTTATTCAGTGGTTTACAAAAAAAAAAATTCTGAAACAGGCAGTCTTTAATGAGTACAGTACCACCGTTGATTCATTACAGTGCTAATATTTAGATGACTGTACCTCACCTCCACAACCCACATATTTCTTGCATAAAAATCACATATACTAACTTTTTGGATGATACTCAAATTCTCATCCCCATCTCAGGCAATCACTCCCATAATTCTGTTACCATCAATTCAGTATATAGTACTATCCAAAAATTGGATGGCTACTCACAACCTATGCCTGAATGATGAGAAAACAGAGCTTTTCATTGTGGGTTCTTCGCACCATTTCAAACACCTTCCCACTTCCTTTTCTTCTTATTCCGTCAACAACACTACCACCCCTGTCCTGAATAACATCAAAACCTTGGGTTCCCATCTGGAAGCTGACCTCTCCATGACAAGGCGCATAAACTCACTTGCCTGCTCCACTGCATATACTGCAAGGCTCATCTCGCTGAGTAGGCACTTCCTCTCACCTGACAACTGCCTAACACTCGCCCAAGCTCTTATACCATCAAAACTGGATTATTGTAATGTCTTACTCCTGGGCACTACTGCTGCTAACATCTCTAAACTGCAACTACTACAGAACAAAGCTCGTTGTGCAGCCCTGTGTTTAAAACACTCGGATCACATCACAGAATCTAGATCCGAGCTCATTGGCTCCCCATCAAAGCATGATTTAGCTTCAAAACACTAAATATTACTCACTGATTTCTTAACAAGGTTGCACCCTGCTACATTAACAACTGTATCACTCAGAACTGTTCCACTCGAGACATAAGATCTAGCTCAAGCATTTTGCTAGTCACCCCTCGTTTCAAGAACTAAAGATTGGGTGGGGCAAGGTTTGGTGTCTTGGCTCTGTCTCTTTCGAACTCCTTACCTGCACCCATTAGGAATGAACAATCCAACACTACATTAAAAAAAACGACTAAAAACCTGGCTGTTTGACACATTTGAGTAACAGTTTTCCAGTCTACTGATATTACTACTTGCTAAGTATGTGAATTCTATGCTTATCTCTGTACTTATCTCTGTACTTAACGCTGTGATACCCTCGGGTCTGGACATTGTCACAAATGTAAATAAATGTATACTATTGTAGTACTTACATGGCAAAAAAAAGTGTATTAAAGACACATCCTTATGTATAAAGGTCCCTAGCCTATGCAAAAAAACACAAGTTTGTATTACCTCTCAACCAGTCCTGCATTCAGTTGTACTTCTTCATGGACTCCATAAATAACCACGGGGCCAGCAGTGTGGGGCCATTTAATGGGCCAAATAATGCTTGCATCAATTTAAACACACATTAGCTCAATTTTATGGGATTACACTTGCGTTGCTCAAAGTAACACACAGCACTAAGAGCATACAACCAGTATTAATCCATTTGATTAAAAAGCAAAAGAAATGCATTGGTTGACTCGCTATTATTCATTATGCTTAACATTCTGTGACTCAGAGACGTCATTTGGGGGTCACCAGGGGTCACAGCTGCAATCCCTGAGGTCTCCCTTGCTTCCCCTGTGGTCTTGCTTGCTAACCCTAAAATAAACACATATATATATATATATATATATATATATATATATATATATATATATATATATATATATATATATATATATCCAAAATGCCAAAATATATATGTTTCTTTAGGGAAAAAAATGTAGCTTCTGGGCTGTGGTCAGTGCCATGTTGCTCTTTGTTTCTGGAGCGGCTGGCTGTTTTGTTTAGGTCTTTTAAAATAAAAGGGGGTTCCACAAGTCTAACCCTTTGAGCAGTGACCCTAAATAAGAAAAGAAAGAATAGGAATAACAAGTAATTTGTCTTTAGGGAATTCTATACAATAATTGCTAGACTCATTAAAGGCTTATTTCAGACACACTTCAGGGGGTTAGTCATTGATTTAGTTTGTTCTTAAACGCCTCAGCTCAAGCTTTCATCCTTCTGAGGTTGATAAATGAGTACCAACACAGGCTGGGTGCATATTTGTTCTATATAAAGCGCTTCAGTGTAAGTGCTGTACAATAACACATCATCATCATTTGGCCTTGGACGTCTGCTTGCATTCACAGTAATTTGGTAATATGGGCCTATACACACTGATATTAACACTCTTGTATGAAATGTATATCACATTATAGTGATATTGTAACCATATTTTTCGGAGTGTACTTATGAACAATGCTATGTGATGCCACTTCCTGTTTTGTCAAGTGGTGAAAGGTTGTGCTCCATCATTTCCTGTGATGTCATTTCAGGGTTCGGGCAAATGTATCCTGTGATGTCATCAGAGGTCAAGGGCCATGTGATGTCACTTCCGATACCCCTGGCATTATGGTGAAATGACATCCCTGATGTGAATGCACACACATGCATGCTGAAATACCCCTGCGTCCTAAAAGAGTGTGACTTTCCTTGTTTAGCAGCGCATCCTAAAAAAAGCGTAGGAAAAAGGAACACAGACCGGTGTTATTCAAACCTTTTTATGCTGACTCCCCTGGAGTACACATATTGTTTCTGCCCCCTCGCACCAACTATATTTCATACTAAAAGCATTCACTAAATTCCCTTTGTTTCCTGGACATAATTTGCCCTCCTCCAGCCGCAAGGAGGGTAGCTACGTAGTTTAAAGACCACTGGCATAGGCCATAATAGTGCTTGTGAGTCATGGCTGGTACGATCACATTTGTGTGAATATGGACATTAATGGTACACTGTATAAATTATTATCAAATTTGTATTCCTCACTGGTGAAAATGCCTGGACAGATTGCACACTAGCAGAGCTCCGTATCACAAATATCGATATGAAGTTATACGTCATTGATATATTGTTGTATGAACACTCATATAGAGAAATACGCATTCAACATTTCAAAATCGGAAACCCTAACCAACATAGCAATCAAATAACAACGTCGAACTATCCTGGCCAAAGAAATGTATGCATGTAAAATAATATTTCCAATATAAAACCCGAACTGACATCTTAAGAAAAAAGGGGACAGACAATATGATACATCTTCAATAGAGCTGGATACCTGAAATGGGTTCAGCCCTTCCTCGATTGTTCCAAGTGTCATAATCTTGCATTTTCTTTATAATATAAAAGTTTCCAAAGGTCATTTTCTTTGAGATCCACCAACCTTGTCCATGAGCAATTATCTGATATTACAGCAGAAAAAGCCAGAAAGTGCTTGACTAGCGGTGCTACCTTTCTAATCCATGCAGTGTGTTAATTGATTCTGATTGAAATCTTCCTCTTTGTATATCAGATCTGCTAGCTCAGATATACCACCATGCCACTATTAAAATTCAAATCGAACGGTAAAGGTCGCCTGATGTGTCTGAACTCAGTTTTAACTCAATAGTCAACTGGCATGACACACATTGCCCACATGTACAGTGGGTCAGCAAATACGTGAATATGCCACATTTAACTTATGAACATGCTACAGAAAGTAATCGTCAATGCCCAGAATCTCCAATCACATGGCAACAAGAAGAATGTTTCTTTATTTTTATTTTTTATTAACGTCTTTCATTGAAATATTCACATTTTTTAAATCCAAATAAATTGAAGAGAAAGCCTTTTTGGGATGATGATTTCTTTATGTTTAAATGTGAGGCCATTTGAGGAAGCAAATGATGAATCGTCAATTTATTCAATGTTGATAGAACACACATGTGTAATTGGCATATCATGTTTCCACTTCATCTCAAACCTCTTACCATTTTAAAGTATTGACCTTTCCTGATCTTCTCATGACATAGGGCCTCGTCACGACTTTGGCGGTAACCCTTAAGTCCGGCGGTCGCGCTATTACCGCCGGATTTAAAAGTCAGCCAAATCAGGACTTCAGCGGATTTCGCCCCAGCTCTTGGCTGGGGGGAAATCTGCCGAAAATTCACGTTATTACCGCCGGCGGGAAATCCGCCGGCGGTAAGAGTGCAAATTTTCCCCATTGAGCCCAATGGGGGGGGCATTCCCGAATGGGCTCAATGGGGAATGGGGAATTACATTACCTCTGAACTCGTGATCTGGCGCTATTAGCACCGGGGAGTTCGGTGGTACGGCTATTACCGCCAGCGTTACCGCCAAAGTAGTGATTAGGCCCATAGTGTAGTCATTTTTTAGCAGGTGCAGCTTGTCTTGTGTCCTCTCTTTTTTCTTTCTTTGACAGGTATATTATAGGTGCTGCAAGCATTTAACTCATTCACTACATTTGCAATATATTGTTTGTCTATCTACATGGATTGCAGGTTTCTTTTCTCTTTGTCTTTATTAGTGGAATACAGTGATTGTAACTTGTAGTTTGGTGACCATAGGAACATGTATTAATGAATTGCGTTCTTAGAACCCATGATCGCAAACATGCAATTTGTTAATAACAACAAGATTGAACCAAAACCATACGGAGTGGGAGGGGGGTAAGTGTAGTGTGGGAAGGATTGAGGAAAAAATAAATGTGGCTATGGGGAACTCCACTACAATAAGGAACACAGACAAAATGTGTGAAGATTTGTAAAGTTGAGTTTATGAAACTCAGATTTAGGAATCTACCATAGATCCATACAAAGACAGGTATAGCTTTGTTTCTCATGGGTGATTTTCTGTGTATCAGTGTAGAAATTGGATTCTGACTTGCAGAAGTACAAGGGTGAGTAGAGGCTAAAATGCCCACTCAGCCCTCACACTGCTGCAGACCAAGAGCAAAAACAATCACAAAGGTAAAACAGGCACAGTTAAGAGGTGTACCTCCTTCTCCTTTTGTGGTAACGTGGGCGAGGGAAGGCTATGCTCTTAAGAGGGGCGTGCATGTGATCCAGTAGCGACCCAAACAACAAAGCATAACAGTCCAAAATAAGGGAATGCCCATTCAAGGTTCTATCAGAATAGATATACTTTAATCAAAAACACAATCTGTAGAAATTACGACATAAAACCCATCACTGAGGAAAGAACAGAGAATAAGCAAAAATGGCAAAATGCAGCACTCTGAATAATGAATCATGGGTGTAAGACAAGTAATAAAAACATATGTTCTTAAAAAGGATATGTTTCTTGGATCCAAAAAGTTACCTAACCATTCTATAGGGCTCAAAACTGGAGCAATAGGGCAGTTAATAGTCAATAGTACCTTCTGGGCCTTGCAACAGCATTGAATCCGTCTTCGAGCAGTGATGCAAGCGGAACAGGCTCAGTTCAGGTACTGTGGATCACCTGGGTGCCCACTGAGCCTCAGTGTTTGAGGGCTTTGGAAAGTACAACTCTCCCAAAAAAGATACAATGAATCTTCCTCAGATATTTGTTCCAGAGGGACTCAAAGATGTAGTGGGAGCCCCCTTTTTTAAAGGTAAAAGTCCACAGGTGGTTGGACCAAAGCTATCCTGCCTTAGTGGTCCAACCCCTGTTCATGAAATAAGTGGAGTTTGCCCTTCTGACATCACACCCAAAGTGCTTTGCTCTAGAGGAAGTGGCGAAGACACGAAGGAGAGAGAAAGAAAGGTAGAAACAAAATGGTGAACGTCTCCTTACACTGTGCAGAGACCTCCTGACTACTCTAACCATGCCCCCTCTCCTTCACACTAGGATCAACACCTTTAGAAATGCAGCACCCTGCTGTGAGGCGCCTCCTTTTGAATGGATATGCTCATTTGATGCCAGGGCCCAGTTGGCTGTCTCTGGTAGCGGGCCTTACCTAGCCTCACAAAGAGAGCAAAGAAGAGGAATGGCTATTCAGGTTCCTCTCCTTTCATTTGGGAGGTTTAGCCCATCTGGCTATAATACACATCACCTTCCATTGGTCAGCTTAATCACAGGAGCTGATACATGCATGTTATCAGATTGGATGTGGCTGCAATGATCATAAGTAGTGCCATGCACCACGCCTTAACTCAGGCATAGCTTTATTTGTTAGCGTTGACCCTGTAAGCATCATGGGATTTTTATGATGATCATAGTTTTGGTACAGTGATGCATAGCTTAAATGCAGCCCCTGCGCTGCATAGACCTGGCAGACTGTGCAACTGTGGCCTGTGAACCTGCCCTTTGCCACTGGTAGAGCATGGTCTGGTAGTCAGGGTACTGATGCAGCAGGACCCAGATACACACTATGCTTGCATCATGGAGAATCTGAAAGGGGAATCTGATGAGCAGATTTGACTTTCAGAGATGGAATTCCCTTCATTATTGTATTACTCTATCAAAAATCAAAAGCAGCCAGGGCTCCTACACCCTTGCCAAATGGCAGTCCATTACATTCAGGTTTCTGCCACCAAGAATGCAGCATTTCATGCTTCACCTAGAGATTTTCTACTGACAACTTAAACAAGATTGAAGAGGTTAATCCAGTGATTTCTGGGCTCACGTTCTCTGTAAGGCCCAATTAACATAATCATGCACCAAATGAAACATTTGTTGCCATGCGAGTGCGTGCTGTGTTGTTATAAACGTACATTGAAGTTAAAGTATCCCAATGCATTTTAAAAATGTGTAATGGTTATCTATTAATCTTAAAAGCGTCTTTTCAAGTAATTCCAAGGGATGAAAAAAAAGAGAGACTGGAGGGTGGGTGGCTGGGGAAACAAATACATAACATTTCAGAGGCTGCCATGGACAATTCAATATGGTCTTTGCTGGAATTGGGAATGAACAGTGAGTGTATATTGTCAATTGTGTGCATGCTAATAAAGTATTAACTTTTCTATAAATATGTGTATTTAAATGGGAATAAAGCAGGGTATACAGCAATTGGTATCAACATAGGAAATGCAAGAGCAGACACAAATAGTTTCCTTTCATTTAACTTGAATAGATTAACTCGAAACATAAGTTGAGTATATATTTTAGACTAACATGAAACAGAGATGAACTACTTATGCAGGGGATCCAACTAGATCCCTGCAAAAACAAACATAGATGTTGATAAACACGTATACATTATATAATGGCCTAATGCACAGTTTCTATAAGGCAAGGATTGAGAAAAGTCAATGACTAATCATTCCTCTAAAAATAAGTAGGTCCCTACGGGTGGCAGGTCCTCCCACAGATCAGAATAAGGGAAACAGTGTCAATATAGTAGCTACAGATGACACATATGTGGATGGAATTACATGCTCGAATGACATACTAAATACGTTTACATTGCCAGCTATCAGAGCAAGTGATTACAATCGTGTGTTAAATCTAAAGATCAATAACATATCAATAGACAAGTTTAATCTTTTTAACTGCAACAGGAATTCCTCAATTATTGAGTGTTTTTAAGTCTCTAAAACATAACTGCGGGATGCTTGAACCTTTTTGGGAAGGTCTGACAGCAGCACATACAATGGGTTGGAATCCGTCTGATATTGCAGGTGATTATTGCAGGTGATTATTGAGTTCTGCAGTCAAATCCGGAGTCTCGACACACTGATCTGACGTTTAAGTAGCCAATTAGAGGACTCAAACGATTTGGACATATTTTGAGGGCCAATAAAAGTCCCAGGTCACTTCCTGCTCCCCGTGTTGCTTTTTTACATGCAGTTTGGAGTCGGCAGATTAGAGTGGTGCATCTACACCAATTTTGGAATGTTTTTGGAGAGGTGCAGCAGAGTTTGCTAGTTTTTCGTGTTTATGATATGTATTTATTTCTACCTGATCTCTTTTTGTCTGTTAGTAGTTGGCTGTGCTGTTTACGCTATTTGTCGATCTCTGTTTTATCCCCTTTTGTCTTTGATTATGCTCCATCTCCTATCCATCCCTTTTGAATGAATTGTGGACAAACTATAAACAACAAAACAAGGTTCTTCTGTCCCCTCTATGTGGCGCTTGGAGTGGACTCCTGGTGCTGGACACTGTCATGTTCTTTTTCTTTACCTGACGAATGTGACATCATATGCAAAATGACCGAGCTGACATCAAAGGAAGTGACATCACAACACTGCCTATGAACCTTGATGAAAAACGCCAAAACTGTTTAGGCCGTGTTTAGGCATTTAATTGCACAAACTGAAAGAGGCCCCGCCTCCTGAACCTGTAGGTGCTATATTAAGGATGTGCACATTTGCGGGCGTACATTTCGGAAGTGCATAGCAAGTGCTGTTGGCTGTAGTTGGCTGTCGTGCTGCTGCTGAAGTGAAACTGGCATTGTTTAGGCAATTAAATGCACAAACTCAAGGGGCCCTGCCCCCTGAAACCAGAAGTGCTTTATTAATAGAGGTTGCGTGCACATTTCGGAAGTGCACAGCAAGTGCGATTGACTGTGTGCTAGCCTGCTGGCACAGGTCCTGAGAGATCTTATAATTCTGTTGAATAACGACCGCAATCGTGAGTAACTTGTCGCACAATTATTAATGGATGCAGATGCTAAGTTTATATGTGCTCCGTATAGTGGTTTTTGTGACATGCTAATCCCCACTCTTGTGACGCATGTTCTATGCGTGATTTCCATTAACTCTGCACGTTTTGAATAAGGCGTCATAGATCGGCACATAGAGCAGTTGAGTGTCTGTTGGTATACAAACTTTAACAGACTGTATACTGAGGTGACAGCACATAAAAGGCACACCTCTACAATGGCTGCTACCAGTTGCGGCTCTGAGAATGATAGTGTTTTGAATGAAGATGCTTCGACATCTTTGGCATTGTCAACTGAAACATTAGTATCTGACATAGTAATGCAATCCATACAGACACAAGAATCCACGACTTTGCGAGGTGGCCGTAAAAACTGCTCCCCGAAAATTATAGTTAAATCCCCACCCACAGTGAAAACGGCAAATAACTGAAGCAGTCTATGTCACTGATACATTGTGGTACATTCACAGATCATGGGAGTTTGTTCAAACGTTGCTTCCTGGAAGCGTTTGGACTCAGTGGGGAACCAGTCCCTGAACTTACAGTTGCAACGTTTGAATAAACTCCCATGTTCTGGGAATGTACCACAATGTATCAGTAACAGAGACTGCTTCAGTTATTTGCCGTTTATATTCTTGAGGAGAATCAACTACTTTAGAATTGGCCCATATATCTGCCCTAAGGAGGGCTTGGGTTTTCCAACTCAGTTTGAATAACATACGTCTTGCCTTGAAAAGGACCCGTTGTTTTGGGTCAAAACACATGTTGGCAGTCTTGTTTTTGCATCAACTCATAAAATCTGTTTCAACAGCGTTTTTTTGACTGAAGAATCTATTGCTTTGGACTCTTTGTTTCACTGTATTTGTTGTCCAGTTACACATTCAATTTGAATAGGACATTTACCATTCGCTTAGGGCTGCGCAATCATTTAGAGGTGACATTTTTCAAGTGTTTGTATCTATTAGCAGTTTTTGAGGTGACTGCTGGTCCCTCTTTCGTGCAGCAACCCAATCTTATTTGGTTTGTAAGGGTCGCATTGACTTTAGTTTGTCTTTTCAAATTTAGTTCTAACCCAGCGCCTCACCACACTGGCACACCTCAATTTTTTTTTTCATTTCATCTATATTACTACACAAATATATTAACCGGAATAGGAAGACACTTAGAGAACAAAGCACAAACACTGATGATACATCTAATCAAACCCCAACTAGCTCTAAACTAGTACCTCACGTGCATACTTGATAGGTAAAGCTGGGACTGTAGCGAGTACAGAAACACGTGGTAAACAGAAGAACAAATTATGTTGCAATCCTTCATGTATGGTAGTAGACCCAAAATGAGTAAAACAGCATGTATAGAGAGTGATATTTAGGCAGATTGTGAAATGATTGATTATTGATACGCATATAAACAATGTAGTAACTGAGAATGCGAAAGCTAATTGTAAATCAACTCAAATTAATGAAGAGGCATTGGATGATATAGAATGCCTATTTGCTAGGGAAGATGAACCAACAGCCAGAACAAATGTGAAGACGACCATGCCACAAGTAAATAAAGAGATAAATGGGAAAATAGCAATGAGCACTGCCACTCAAACATGCATAATTGGTCAATCTAAACTTCCTGAGATTAACCAGCCCCAAAAAACCAAAGACAACTAAAGATCGAAATGCTTATGGTGATCAGAGTGAAGAGTTTAGTGCACTCCAAATTACACCGGTGTCTCATGTTGAACAGTTACCACCCCCTTAATAGAGAGGCTATCATATGTATCTTGCACAATGTAGTTGCCTTGCGGATGATTACTTCTAACGATATTAAGATTGTTGACCAACTGGAGCATCTAAAAAATTCCAACATCTAATGTTTGGTTTGCTACTGACACAATTTTAGAATATGTCATGCAATACGAAAAAGAGATGTATCGCATGGGGTATGCTTGTAAAATTGTACAAATGACAGAACAAAAAGTTAGGAATATTGCTCATGGTAATAGAACATACGACACACACCTGGAACACCCTAATATTAAATAGCGAATTTATGAATTAGAGGGTGTGGTAGCAAGAACGAGAAGCAGTAATGAAACCAGAGATGCAGTAATGAACAACAGTCTGAGGCTAGAAACTGACATAAGAGTAAATTATCAGAATAGTAACGCAAAACTGAGTGTGGAAGCTGCCAGAGATGGCGGGTGCAACACAGGTGAGGGCTATTGGCAATGGCTGCCTGCCATCTTTAAAACACATTTTTCATCGATTTCCCGATGACAGCACAATCATATGCTCTAGGAATACTAGAGGGTTCTCACATTTACGGCTGAGGACGATCTTTTAAAATCGATTGATCTTTTCAGTATTATAGTGTTGCAATAAACATGGATGACTGAGACATGTCACATTGACGGCAGGAGCACCTTACACGTCCCAGCTAATAAATGACCCATCAGTCATTCCAAGGGGGGGCTATTGATCATGACCCGTAACCCATTGGTTTTGAGTTAGGTAATAGGTTCATCTCCAATGGTACAAAGTGGTAGAAATTGCTATTAATCAGGCTGAGATGTTCCTGGTGAATGTGTATGATTCACCCAACGCTATAGCAACAAAACACAATGTTGCTACATTGAAGAAGATTCTCAATAGATTAACTGCCTTAAACCAGTATGGATATATTTTTTTGTTTTGTTTGTTTTAATGCTAACAAAGAGGCAAATAATACAGATCAAGCTAAGGTGGGCACATCTGCACCAATTAAACAGTCAAACTTAAATCGACAAGGCAAAGCATTCGCTAACTTGCTATATTCCTATGGATTTAATAGTTTAAACAGACTTTGCCCAGGAGATGCCCATAAAGTATTCACGTGCATGAGTGTGAGTAATGCACCGACTATCGGCCATGTAGTTGCAAACATAGCAACATTAGCCCTGGCAGAAGATATGGCAGACACCAAATGAGATGAAAGTGACCACATGCCACTATGTGTATTATTAAAATCCACATTGAAAAATGGTGTGTCAAACTCATGTGCGCAGGTTGGGGATATATATATGAATAATGTCCAGAACTGCATCCAGTGGAATGTGGCTAATCTAAACAAGGCTCAGGAGGTTATAGTTGAGCTTCTACCTGTATTTATAGATCAGTATGATGGTAACTGTCGGAACAGAGGACCAGACATAAAGGCAGATTTTCTGAAGCTCACAACATTTGTCAAGGATGCTATAAAACTGAAAGGAAACTATAAAAGCATACAAGAGAGGTGGAATAAGGATCCCAAAAAGGGACAACATTACGATAGTCGAATAACAGCTCCAGAAAAATAACTGTGAATAACCATTCGTAGTTCTCTGCCGGGTTAAGGGCCTGTATACTCCAGTGGAAATCATGGCAGAGATCAGGCAGGTTAAAGCTGAGTATCACAGGTGGCTGAGAATCCACCATAGGCGATGCGATATGGCAATATGGCAGCAGATAGCGAACTTTGCCAATACTGGAAACCACACTGGCATATGCACAGTACTAAGGGGGGCAGTCAAGAGAGATTTGCCTATCAATAGTGTCTTAGAGGAAGATTGGTGTACCCACATAAATTCAACATTGTGCACACGTACACCGATAGATGAGGAGCTAGTCTTGCCACCAGCGAAATGGGTATGCAAAGTATTAGTGAGCAAAAATAACTAAGATTATAGAGAGGCACCACAATTCCTGAGCCACCGGCCCAGATGGCACCTGTAATACTCTGTTAAAGACTTCCCCAGACATGTGGGCCTGAGCGTTGTGTATTCTCTTAGGGCATATTGGTGAATGTGGTACCCTATCGGAATCCGGGAGGGAGAGCCTCATTCTCCCGGTGCATAAAAAGGGCATCATGGTCAGAACCCTCTAATTATAGAATGTTGGCAAAGTTAGATATACCTGGGAATATATTCTCAAAAGTTACTACTGATAGAACTGCATCAGGGGATTAAGGAAAATAGTATTCTACCGCCTCATCAGAATAGATTCAGAGCCATATCAAGCACAACACATAACTTGATCCTGGTCTCTGCGGTTGAGTATGCGTGGACTAGACATAACACTGCTGTCTATGGCGAATACATTGATTACAGTGCCACATTCGACACAGTAATGTGGAATAGGTTGTGGCGGAAACTAGTGGGATGGAATATCCCTCAATGGGCCTCATTACGACCCTGGCGGAAATCGAAAAACGATGGCGGAAATGCAATACCGCCATCGAATAGCGCTCGGTGCGATCATGACCCGTCACCGCAAAGTACGATGCCATTAGCGACACCGTAGTGAACGCCAACGCTAACTGCACCAAGCACGCGCGCGCGCGCCATGCCAAACCGTAATTACCACCATGGCGCAACGGTACGCGAATTCCGACCCTAGCGGACATGCACCTAACGCCATCAAGCACGGCGGAAAGTACCATTCCGCCATGGTGAGAAGTACGGCATCGCGAATCAACCGTAAACGGCCCTACTGAGTGCTTGTACACCGCTCCCTGGCCACATTGTACAACCCCCCGTAGGTGCAATGAAGTCACACAATGCAACCAGTGAAATGTACAAGTCATCCATGCCTGCCAACGAACAAATGAATCTCAAGAGTGCCCAATGGGAGCTGCAGGGCACAGATGGCACGAATACAGAAGCTATACAAATGGACATGACCTCAGTCTCCCACCAAGAAACGCACGCAAACACAGGCACCTGTGACCAGCAATATTCCGATAATCACATCATTCAACCAATCCAACTGGCTGACCGGCATCTGTTACACAAAAGCTAATCCCCCGCCCCTGAGCATGACATCATCAAAACAGTCATAATGGCAGCCCTTATCCCTGACCTCACTGGGCTCCGTAGGCAAACGCGCCCAGCACAGTACCACGCAACTATACTCCGAAGCTGGAACCCAATGCAGATCTCCTCACAATACATCGCTCCCCAAATAGGAATATGCCACATCACTCGCAAAGAAGAACGCTACACGGTTCATATCAGAATAGAAATTTAATGTACAACAAATTCACCAAGCCCATACAGCCATTAGGCCATGAACTCCAAAATATATTTCATTATCGTGGGCTGCATCCGCAATAAATGACCAGCTACTTCTTGTGTGACGCCCTGTTCCTTCATGGTACACAGGGGCTACATTCCTGTACGAAAAGGCAACATGGAAGCGCCTAGAACCGCAGGGCCGTCCCAATAGGGAGGCACTAGTCCAGCTGAAAGGCCGAAATGTTGCTCCTAGCCACTAGTACTGCGTAAGGGCATGTGGCCCATTGGCGATCGTCCCATAAGATCGTAATGCTGCTCCACTGATTAACACGAAGCAGCAGGTGTCGGGAGTAAAATCCATCTGCAGGAGTGGCATACAGATGGCAGTGGCAAAAGGGGAGGAGATACCTGTCAACCAAATGAAATGAAAAAGAATAGTATGGCCATCAGAACTACATTTGAATGACTCACTTCAATGATCACACCAAATCCACAGCCATATGCATGCTAGCCCACTCCAAAGGATCATCACCACCCAAAAACCACTTGCGAATCATAACTATCTATATCGAGGTGAAAACACTATCACAAACGAGTGTACCTGTGCATGCGTCTGTTAAAACAGAATCCATCAGATGGGATTGGTAACGTGCATAGACACAAGTGTCTGAAGGCGCGTCGAGACAGGGAGGGCTCAACAAGGCCAGATAGACGATGGCCCCACTATGGCAGCCCTGCATCACATAGCGCAGGGGAGGCGGATAGATTCCAAGAAGCCCTGTACATGGCAAACTCTGTATCAAATCATCTGTCCATGCATCCATACATCATTCCCTCATCCCGTAATGAAAACGCCTGTTTCCATACTCACATAACATGTGAAATTTCCATTGAGTCTGTGCGTTATGCAGCCTGCAAAATCCACCGTGCCCCAGCCCGTTATTCCAGTGTTGTGAAGTAACATGTATTTGGGAACGTCCGGCCTCATCGCCCACGTCGCTATTGCGCATCCCATACTATTCATATCAATCATTGCATCCTCGCCATGGCCCCTGTCCCAAGGACATTGAACAATAGAACGTTATATTTGCAGTCAGACCTGTGGGCATCTCCTCGCCGCTAGCTGAAAACCGAAAGCGCCGCCCTTCGAATTCCTCATTTGCAACATCACGTCGAAAAGGCATCTGTGGCCGCTTGAAACCACAAATTAATCCATCTAGTGCGGCTGTGTGTGAAAATGGCAACTGCCTTCACTCACAAATGGAACGCCCCGCCCGTCGGTGAAGCTCGGTACAGTGTTGCATGAGGGTCCACCGTTACTCGAGTACTACGTTCCACTGACCCTTCACAAGTCTGTTCGCGACTGCAAAGATTGTATGTGAAACAATGGGACCATAGCCGAATGAACATATCAACCAATGTTACACTGCCATCGGGTACAAATACATGATTGCAATAGCAAGATGCCATTCGTCGAATTGCAGCGTTGTGTGCGGGACGTGCTCGCCCAAAGGGGAGTGCAGCTTGCACAGGTGGAATGAATCACCACAGGTGGAGGCCATACAGCCTGAAAACACATAAATTGCACACCCAGTCTCCTCCCACAACCACACCCACTCCGAAATGCTACCGGCAGGACTAGCCATGTTGGCCCTGGGGGACCTGATAGCACTGCAAGTACTCCAACTTCAAGAAGAAGACGAACACCAACTACTACCGGCCGCACGGCGGAGACGCAGGAGGAGGAGGAGGGCAAGGCAGGGCCAGCAAGGGCCGCCAGCACAGCCACTACCACCACGCAGGCAGCCCGCAATCCCACGCCTCCGAGCACATCCGTTCAACCTCACTGATGAGCAGATCCACACCCTCTACCGTTTGGACCGGGACACCATAACCGCCATTGTGGACATGACACAGGCTGACCTTGTCAGCATGATAGATAGCCCAACCGCCATCCCACCCCTACTGAAGGTGGTGTCTGTACTACACTTCCTGGCCACAGGCACCTACCAGCACACAGTCGGACAGTTGCATGGCATATCACAGCCACTGTTCTCACGGACACTATTGCAAGTGCGCGATGCCCTCCTGAAGCACGCAGACGACTACATCTCTCTACCACGCTCGGAGCAGGAAATTACGAACACAAAAGTGGGATTCCATGCACTTGCCGGCATACCGGGTTGCATTGGTGCCATCGACTGCACCCATGTGGAATTGGTCGTCCCACATGCCATGGAGGCCCAGTACCGCAACCGAAAACAATTTCATTCCCTGAATGTACAAATGGTGTGTGACTCCAACAGGATCATTACACATTGTTGTGCCAGAGTCCCTGGATCAACCCATGATTCTATGGTCTTGAGGAACTCTACTATACCACGCTACATGGAGCGACACGCAGGGAACAGATCCTGGCTACTCGGTGAGTCTCATTTCATGCATGATGATGTGGGGTATGTGATGCGGCAATGACCTGGCAGGAAGGGGGGGGGGTGCGTACGTAGCAATGGCATTCCTCAATATTCCTTTCCTGTCCACATACAGGTGATGCCGGGTATCCACTGAAGAGATGGCTCCTCACACCAGTCCGGAACCCACGGGACCAGCATGAGGAGGACTACAACCATGCCCACTCACGTACCCGTGTAGTCATAGAACAGGCATTCGGCCTACTGAAGACTCGTTTCCGCTGCCTCAGCAGGTCTGGCGGGGCACTCCTGTACCGCCATGTGAAGGTTGCAAAGATGGTCATGGCATGTGTCATGCTCCACAACATGTGCGTACGTAGAAATGTGCCCATGCCCCCTGACGCAGAACTGCAAGCACCTGATGATGGTCATGATGAGGGTGGGGATGTGGCAGCACCTCAAGGAGTCTGCGAGGCACAGGAGGGCCGTGACATTCGTCAGCATCTCATAGATGCATGCTTCTAGCACTCACGCCTGGTGGCTGATACATGGACACGGGACTCGTGGCACTGTGTGTGTCTGGGACATGCACAATATGGACTGTACGCCTATAATGGCCTCGTACACAAAGATCAATGTCCACACATCTCATTGCATGATCGTGCATTGTTTATGGCATATGTGATATCATGTTAAACACCCTATCGACCCGCCACCCAAGTGAGCCCAACACACCCCCTCCACCCTCCTACCTCCCCCCCGAACACCAGTGTCCAAAGATGCTCATTGTCAGTGGGCTGTCGCTATTGCAAGCCCCCTCTGCGGGTATCAGGGGCACCCCTGCCTGTGGAGCGCAGGTTCCTCCCAGATCTACGTTGGGGGCTGCCCTGGACGGAACTTGCAACGGATGATGTCTCTGCCTGCTCACGTCCATGCATGTCCCTAAGGGTTTGTGAGAGCTCAGTGAGCACACGGCGCACTGCGGCAAGTTCGGCACATACGTCTTTGGACGTCGCATGCAGTTCCCCCCTCAGGCTCTCGGTGCTTCTCTCCATTTGTACTCTCAGGCTCTCGGTGCTACTCTCCATTTGTACTCTCAGGCTCTCGGTGCTACTCTCCATTTGTGCCCTTAGTGTCTCTGTACTTCTCTCCATTTCTGCCCTCAGTGTCTCAGTTGATGTTTCTATGTCTGCCTTAGTGCCCCCACATTCATCGGCATGGTCCTTGAGGAGCGTGGCCAGTTGCTGCTGTTGCACGATTAACTGGTCGAGGGACTGTTGCCTCTGCTGGGCCATGGCCATTTGCGGTGGTGTCACAGAGGGGCTGATCACCTCATGTTGCCTTGCCACAGGGCTTGTGGGGGATGGCCAGTCGTCGTCTTGTGGGTGCCCCTGCGTGGTATCCTCATGGTGTACGGGATGGAACAGACAGGGGGATTGAGACAGGTCATGGATGGATCTAACTTCGACATCCCCGTTTTCTGTGTCGGAGCATGCTGCCATTAATGCAGTATCACCTATGGTGCTGCTGCCACCAGAAGCAGTGCCTACTGTGGCATCCATTGGGGGGACCTGTGGTGGTGGTGTTGTGGGCATGCTGGCTGCTGGGGTGCCTGTTGGAGTTCCCTCCTGTGTGCTGTCACTTGATTTGTGCTGCTGCCGTGTCTTGATCCGTGCAGCTGAGGTGGAGGGTCTTTGGCCGTTGGTCTTGGCCCTCTTTGCAGGTGTGCTGGTAGGGGTGTCCTGGAGCTCGTCGTTTGGATCGGACCCTGTGGTGGAGTAAAGGAGGGCGAGCGTTATTAATGGGTCTGTGGGAATTGGAATGGCAATGTATCACATGCATTGGGGTGGTACCTGAGGGTGATTTGGGTCGGGGCCTTGGAGGTGGTTTCATTTGTGTGTGGAGTGAGGGTGCAGTTGTTTGGCAGCCTGCAGTTAGGGTGTGCCTGCTGCACGTGTAGAGGGTGTTTTTAGGATTTTTAATTATTTATGTATTTGATGTGAGTTTTAAAGTGTGCTATCAGGCCTATGTATGTGGACGTTCTCCTGGACATGTGTTCCTGTTGCACTATGTGGGCACATGGTACTTCACATGATTGGACATTGTGGTTTTGGCATTGTTTTATTTGGGACACCTACCTGAATCTTCGGATGTCTGCACTCCTTTCTCCATCCCTCCGACTCCCTCTATGCTCTCCATTCCAATGGTGGAGGCACAGATTTCTTCCCAGGGGGTCAACTTGATGGGTGATTCCGATCCTCCCCCGGTAGCTGTGGCAATGTTGCGGTTGGCAGACAGTATGCTACGGACGCGTATCCGCAGGTCGTCCCATCGCTTTCTGCATTGCTGTGGGTTGCGGGGTGCGGTCCCCACCGCACTTACACGCTGTGCCACCAGGGCCCATATGGCCTTCTTGTTCGCAAGTGCCGTCCTGGTCATTTGCGTGGAGAAGACGACGGCAGCATTCTCCTGGAGGGTCTCCGTGAGCACCGTGAGTTCCTCACGGGAGAAGTGGACCTGCCGCTTGCGGTCGCACGCTTTCTTCGCTACTTTTCCCATTTTTCTTGGTTTCACTAGGGTGGTTGACGGGTTGGGATGTGTCTCAGGGTAGTATTTTTTATGGTTGTGTGGATTTTGTGGTTTTATAGGTGTACGGCGTGATGTTTCCCGTTCCGGGACCATGCTTTTACTTCGGTTTCCGTATATTTACGGTCACCGTACTTTCCGGTTGGCGCTCACTGCGGTGTCCGCTAAGATGGGTGGCGGTATTGCACCTAGGGCGCCGTACGGCGGCGGTGTGGGCCGTTTTGGGGTCATTTCCGCCATCGCGGACTTTGCACTTCCGCTATGGCGTGGTGCTCGTGCCCGATGGGTCGGAATGACCCGCACTTTGCTCCATCGTGCAATGGCGGAAACGCTATTTACGCTATGGCGGTCCGGTCGGTCGATTTCCGCAAGGGTCGTAATGAGGGCCAATGTCTATTAAAGAGGATAATGCTATTACACAAAGACACAAGTATAAAAGTACAAATAGATGGCCAAGGTACCGTCTCTGAGAAAATGAGAAAATGTGTACAAGTAGAGGGGTTAAACAGGGATGTATAGTGGCAGCTACACTCTTCCACTTATACCTAGCTGATGTGGTTAATGCCTTTGGTAGTATATACCACTACCCCCTCTAAATAGGGACATAAAGAATTGGCTGGTCGTGTTATGCAGATGATCTTGGGAGGAAAGCTCAAGTTCAACGTGCTCCCCTTGGAAGCAATACGACACGTAGCAACACAGGTTCGATCCCCGTGTCTGCGCTTACAAACCCCTGGGTATTAAGGGCATTATAAATAACCTATCATATCATATCTACTTCTACCTGATCACACCCCCAAGGGCCTGAAAAACATGTTAGATGCTTTGGGTACATATGCTAAAACAATGGCCTACGTGTTAATATCTCAAAACTTAAGGTCATGGTTTTCAAAAGCAAAAAGAAATTAAGTAATAAATTGGTATGGAAGATTGATGGTCATGCCATGGAACAGGTAAGGCATTATAAATATCTAGGAGTGGTTGTTGATGATAAGCTTAAATGGCACACACTCTGGGAAGAAACAAAAAACAAAAGTACAAAGATAGTAAATACCATCAGTGCATTTATTGGTAGCAATAGAGGCTGCTCACTAGAGACGATTTTACTTTTATATAAGACCAAGATTGTGTCAGTCATGTTGTATGGGATTGAGGTATGAGGCCATAATCTGGGTGCTGAAATACAGAAATTTGAAACAAAAATGTTGCGGAAATTGTTTAGAATGCCAAACAACCTATTAGTTGAGTACAAACAATTGAAATGTGACTTTAAGTATGTAGCTTTGCAGCCTTCACACTCAGAGTGGCCATGTTTTACGAAATATTGCTACATCTGGAGAATGCAACCATTATGATTAGTTATTGTCAGGCTTTCGCCAAACTAGATCGATGGGCAAATACCTTGGAAAAGACATTGAGCATCCACAACAAATGGTTTGAAGGGTATAGGCAGACAAACAGATACATCATACCTATTGCACTGAGAACAATTTGATTTGATTATCTACGAATGCAAATAGTGGCCCATACATACAATATAGTATGCTCCAGGCCTCCAAACAGAATTTTATCTTGGAATACCCAAACAGTGGTGTCATTAGACAATACTTACTGCTCAAATTCAACATTAGTGAAGTGCTGGAGTGTAGAGGTGCACACATTGGTATTAATAGATGCGAGTGCCTGTGTCCACTAGATTAGATCGAACTATATGAAAGCATATAATAATGCAATTTACTGTGATGACAGCTCATTTGTATGGTCCAGATTCATGGAAGGACATGACTCACATTTTATTTTTTATGGTAAAATGTATCTGAAATGTAGAGAAATTATATATGACCTATTCAAGGGAATTTGAAATTGATCAGATTATAAGCATGTTTTTTATTTTAGTATTACATTGTGATTCACATTTTAGAACTATTTTTTTACCTATAGGTATTATGTTGGAATTTTGAACTTGGAAGGGTGAAGTGTTGGCATTGGAGAAATATGTTGATTTTGTTTGTTCACTTATATGTTGTTTGTAATGTATATGCAGAGCCCTAATGGCTATATGCATATTAAATAAGTAAAAAAAAAAAAAAACACACATTTTGTTAACCTGAACATTCTTCCTGTGTATTAGTGTTTAGCTCTTTCCAATGTCTGTATGCGTCCTTTGTGAATCCATGAATCTATCTGCATGTCTTTGTCACTTGTCAAAGGTGAGGTAGGAATCATATTCACTGCCAGGTTACTGAGGAGTGGAAGAGTGAGACTGAGCAAAGTGAGATGAAAGAGTCAGGCCCATTGGCAGGTGCCATGCAGGATGAAGGGAAGGTGGAAGATCTAGTCATTTTGGAGGGGAGCATGTCATGGCATGGAGTCCTGCTTGGGTAGAGGTGATGGAAGGAGGTGACAACTCAGTGCATGTTGAGGTTGTAGCTACCATGGCAAATCAGAAGGAGGGCACTGTGTTACCTAAGCACATACCTCAAGAGGTCCTGTAAACAGAGCAGTAGGGCAAAGGCCTTTAAAATGCAAAACACATGGTGGTAACAGAGAGGAAGCTGTGCAGATCCAGTGGAGACAATGGGGGCAGTGAACAGGTGATGGTACTGCTGTAAGAGACTGAAGACAAAAGCTCAGACCATTGGGACAACTTCTCCAGTGTCTGCCCAGGAAGATGTGCCAAGGCAGGCTTAGGTTTTTCAATCAGTCAAGTAGGTGGAAGAAATTATCTTATGCTGTGTGCACTTAATTTACTGTGTACCACGCCTGTGTGCTCTATTGTAGAGTTGCCTATTAGGGACTCATTTACCACACCTACTGTGCAACACAAGCCTCATACATAACACAAATACATCACATTGTCCAATATATTCCCTCCACTACTTGATGTGGATGATAGCAACGAGACTAAGGATGAAAATAGCATACATTAGGACCTTTCAGTATGCAAAGAGCATGATCAATCACCTTGTGTTCATTGTGCTCTATAGAAGGGAGAAAGAAATGACCTGAGAAAATTATATTAATTTACTGCATTTTCTAAACTATAGAATGCATGTTGTTCTGCATGGTATTATTACAGGTATTGCTGTTAACGGTAGCTGAGCTACAGCAGCCGTTGGTTAGTCTGTCTCAAGCAAAAACATTGATGTCCTTTGATTGTTATCATCATCAATGAGGTTTTTTTTTTATACAAAAATCCATAAACCAATTTAAAAAAAAAAAACAATGCACACAACGTACAGCAATACTCATAGCAGTTAAAAACAAAAACCATATATAGGCACAATGTATACAACATATATGTTAAAAAACATTAGTTTAATATAAAATGCATGTACATTATTGAACCAAAAAAAATGCATGAAAAACAATGATATTACAAAGGACAGTTCAGGGTCAATGGAACAAAATCATGTAACTACTTCTATCGGGTCATTTCCTAGGGCAGGGATCTGCAACCTTTGCCTCGCCAGATGTTTTGGACTGCAACTGCCATCATCCCTAGCCAGCATAATCAATAGCCCGATATCAATGGATTTGTAGTCTGAAAGATCTGGAGAGCCAAATGTTGCAGACCACTGTCCGAGGGAAATTAATTTCCTGTGGAACCCCATTTTGAAGCACAGCCAATGGAGCCAAGAGTTTTAAGATGTCCCTCTTATAAGAATATTAATACAATGTCTAATCAACAATAGGTGAATCATTGTCATTTAAAATCAAAACGCTTGTAGTAGATGATTGCATGCAGTTATTTTTTAACTGTGACCTGGTGGCAATGTCACTTTAATTTACTTGGCAGATATAACTGAGATGCCTGACCCATCTCCAGTTGGGTTTTTTTCACAAAGGCATTTGAGCGGAGCAAAAGCCAGATATTTGGCTCTAATCAGGTTTGAGTTCAGGACTGACTTTGATGTCAGTTTTCAGGAAATGTAAATTTCAAACTTAAAAAATCATGTATGCCTCTTGTACATATTGAAAAGTAACATTTAAGTAGCTCACTTTAATGAGAGTTTTTATATCTATAAAGGGTATATAACACATGAGCAGAATGAATCTACATTTTATATTCAAACTGTACACACACATCAGGGAGTTGTATATTTCATACATGTACACTAATATACATCTGAAAAGGCCCATGAAAGCTGGGACTGAACTTCATATCAGTGTTCAGGCAATGTAAATGTAGGGGAGTATGAAACCATGGGAAAATATATTCAACGTCCCAAACGTACACAAACATACAAGCTGTGAAAGTCCATATGAAAAAGCACACAACAAAGAAGCAAGCAACTCCATTTAGTAAAAGGCTTCCTGCATAGGCCCACCAAGGCACCAGTAGTCATGCTTTAATTAGGCCATTAAATCCCTCTTGTATATGAACATGACCCTTAAATAGATCTAGCAGAATCGAACATCAATTATAGAAAAATAAAAGTGTTTATATTGATGAATAATTATCACCATTGTTTTACATTAGCTGAACACAAAACATGTAGGCCTCAAGATGTAGTCAGCTTTCCTGAAGCATGAAAACTCTCCATCAACCCACAGCAGAGGATATTAGGATATTATCCAGACCCTTGCAGAAAGGCGTACACTTATTCCAAGTTGCAACAATTCACACAGCGGAAGACAGAATGCCACAGAATGATTGGTTGATACAAGGGGGTTGGTGCTTTCCTAGGGTATAGATTGCTGTAAGGAAGTCACATAAGAGCTACAGAAAAGATACCAGACCCTGGGGTTTAAGGACAACACAATGTACACTGATAAGTTAACATACATCAGGTCTGCCGAGTTCCAATAGCCTTGTTCCAGAGAGTTAAAACAATTTATATCCCCAGGAAGAGCAACCAAAAGTATTTTAATGAAGGTCTCACGTTGACAGGAGTTGAGCAGCAAGACATGAAGAAGCATGGTTACAGAGATAGAATAATCATAGCAAAATACTGCCCGCTGTAGGGTAAACAGCATTTGCCATGCTCTCCATGTCAAAGAAACAGTTATGCAAAACACCATTATCCACAAAGTGATCCTAATTAGGAATTAGTGAACAATACAGAAGTTGGCACAGAACTCACATCCCACGAATACAACAGTGATAGGGACAACTCATGAAACTACACCTAACATGAACACCATTGTCCATACAATAGAATTAATTAGGATCCATGTGATCAGGACAGCAGCTCACACTTAAGTCATACTGCATAAATATAAAAAAACTTTCGGAACAACGTACATTGCACAAGCACATATATATATCGTCCCGGGAGGATAGCTCAGGGGCAACGTGCACGCCTTTGAAGCAAGACAACATGAAGCAACACAGGTTCGATCCCTGGGTCTGCGCTTAAAAACCTCTGGGTATTTAAGCACGTCATAAATGCGCAGCTAAGACAAACAACTACGCAACTAAAAAACAAGCAATTCCTGTAACAGCGCCTCGATGCCTGCGGGCTGGGTGAGCACTTTAAAAATATAAATATATCATAATAAGAATATACACATATGCATGCACACCATTGTGAAAGAGCAAGGTTTGTGAGCAGCTAAGTGTAAAGACTGGATGGGGTGTCTGTACTCCTGTTCTCCATGTGGTAGAGGAGAGGCAGAGAGAACCCCAGCCAAGATTCTCTATTATTGGTATGTGGTTGAGCAATCAAGGCCTAGCTTCTCAGGAGGTGATGCAGGCTGGTTCTTAAATACAGTGTAGTCCCCATGCCCCCACAAAGGAATGTCTACACACTGTATTAGTTAAAACACAGTGTTTATATAATTAATATGCAAGGTTATGTACACTATCACAATAACTCACTTTATGCTCAGAAAATCCACAATGGCAAATATATACAGTTTTAAAGTGGTACTACAATTATTCTCAGATCTCATTAAAGTGCATCAACTAAACTCTGGTCAAATGTAACACAGATCAAGGAATAAAAGTAACCAACAATAGATATAGGAGGAAAGCAGTTGGTTAGAACAATGGGCAGAATATTGACCCCTACCAACTAGGCACAATTCTGTGTGGAGATCCCCCCACCTGGGCAACCTGTAAATTAAAGATGTATCACAAGCCCAGTCCATATATTGTTCCATAAGTCTTATTTCGTTCTATAAGGTTTCTACCCCCCCCCAATTTACCTGGCAGAGCAGAGTTCTTCGATGAGGCGTCGATGGATCCTTCTTGAGTGACTCACTTTAAAGCAGGAGCCATGGATCGTCAAGAGGCGTCGAAGAAGGTGAACTTGGGGTTGACGGCGTCAATGACGGCGTCAATTAAAAGTTTAATGGTGCCGAGACCACAGCGTCAATCCAGGCGGTGATTGACGGCGATGTCCTGCGAGGATGAGGTGTGCGGGGCACCTCAGTGTTTGATAGTTTAGGACCGCAAAGAGTTTCTGAAGAACTGTGGCCTAACAAGTGCGTCGAGTCGTCAAAGTCTTTGTGGTCTTGCGGTGGTGGGAAACCCACCGGCGGATGCTCCTCGGCACGTCGAGGGCCTGGCCTTCTCCAGCGGGATAAGGAGGGCAGAGGTGTGGAGGAGCGCGTCCGTGAATCAAAAGTCTTAGGCAAAGGAGCGTGCGGCTCAGTTCGTCGGCAGCACGGCATCAAGCGGTCCCCTCTTCTGGGCAACCTGGCTTTGACGGGCCTACGGCGATACTCCGAACCCTGGTCTACGGCAATGGACTTCAACGGTGTTGATGTCCGGGTGCTTTACTTCGTTCTCCTCGGCGGTCCCCGTCTCTGATCAGCAGCCTTTCGAGGGTCTGCCTTCCAGGGAGCTTCTGTGAAAGTTAGCGGTGCTCGATGGTCCCTCGGAGCATGGGAAGAGGCCACCTAACCAGTTCCTTTCCCGGATCAGTCCTTGATGAACTTGACAGATTTTGGATTGGGTAGAAAATGGAGCAGCAGTTCTTCTTCTTCCCGCTGGGCCTCAAGGATAAGCAGTTACAGTTTCTCTTCAAGTGTCAACTCAGCTTCTGAACAATTTCCAGAGGTGCGAGGTCCGCAATATACTATTCTGTCTCTCATCCACACTGCTGGGTCACACTCAGCAACCAATCATACAGAAGGGCATTCATGCAGTCAGTCAGCCAATCAGGCATACAGTACATTCTGGCCATACTCCTCCCTCTCAGACGTTCACAACAAGAAATGCGTATTAGGACAAGTACCCAGCCATTCAACACTACACACTGCATTCATACCAGTTTCGGGCAGGGCTGTCTCAGTCATTGTTTCATACACCAGAAACCAGACATCCACAACAAGAAGTGCATATTGGTCACACACTCCATTCACCCAGGTCCCACCCACAGGGTGTGCCTACAACATAGGTAGGATCCAGCCAGTCTGGCCTGGACTTCACAACACACCATATATGGAACTTCCACCCAACAGCCAGTTAGGGGGAAGGGACAGAGTCAGAGCTTCCCAGGACTTTGGTAAAACAGGTTAACAGGCAATAGAAAACAAGAGGCCACAGGAGCCATCTTGTTTCCTATAAGGAATCAACTGATTCCAATGGCAGGGCCTGGATATCCTAAAATGGAGGATACTCAGAGCACCTGTAAAATTCATCATGGAGCTGCCACCAGCCCATACCCTGCTCTGTGGGCCACACACAGGTGCCCGAAAACATACACTATGGGCACAGGGTTGCACCCTACCCATGGGTGCCATAAGGGTATCCCATGGTTCTGTACACCAAACCAAAAACAGGAAGAGCTGCACTGCCAGGAGTCCCATATGGATTCCTGGGCAGAAAACAATACAGAACACAAATCAAAAAGGACTACAGGACAAGGACAGGGAGGCCCTGTCCCTCCAATGCATTTCCAGCATCACACTAAGCTCCAGTGCATAAGGTCAGAAACCCGACAGATGAACTCTTGAGAACAAGGGAATGAAAGTAATCTTTCCAACAATGGCATTGCAAAATGAACTCATGGCAAGTATTTCACAATGTGGAGAGCAGTACAATGATGCCAACCGCTGAGGTAAATAGGAAGAGATTTAAAAGTTATATTCTTTGTGTCACACTGTCACATCTCGCATAATGATTGGTTAAGATTTCTGCAATCATTCACTCCACATCTACTCCTCCTGGAGCAACCAATAGCAAATTAATTCTGACTGATACAAATTTCAATAAGAACTGTCCAATGGAAGCACATACAAATTGAAATGATTTCACTACACATCAGCTAACTGGCAAATGTCACTTTATTACATGATTAGAATAGGCCAATACAGTTCGAAAATGTACGGAGGCACCTATATTTTAAATCACACCAGACAATGAACAGAGAAGAAGTTTGAAACATGTGTTGCCTTTTCCTTTCTGTGATTGCTATATAACCAACCATTTTCACTGACTGAATTTGGATGTCTATTAGAGGTTTCCCTGCCTTGGCAGTTATATCACATGCATCACATGTTTTGGCTCTATGGATTTATTTTTTATTTATACAAAAGGGACTCACCTTACATGATATGTGCCCATCTATTAACTGTATAACTGTTATACAAGTCCTATACATATACAAATGTGGGAATTAACTTGCATTGGAGGCGTATATGACATGGGCATGTCATGAATTTGTATAAAACACACATGTGCTATTTTTAAGCCATACATTCACATGTCAGACACTTAAACACCAAACCCTCCTTACACCAGACACTTTATTAGCACACGTAACTACAACACGCACAATTATGACACACATACTCATGCACTTTTATGATCTGTGTACAGAATAATCGGTCATAGACCTATTTAATTCAATTAGACCTGTGCTCCATACCGGGTCTCACAAAGTTGTTTGTCTGTACATTTTTAGATGTGGAAAAAGGACCTTAGAGTTAAGGTTCCTTTAATGTATTGTGTTATCAGTACAAGTTGTTAGACCTTTCTAGTGGCTGGCACAACATTGGTCAATAAAGCAATTATACACTGTTGTGCAGATATAGCCCTAAAAAACTCTAAGTACTAGGCATTATCTAATGTAAAATGCCTATTTTTCTCAAACACTTGGGATTGACTTTTAATTGTATGCACTGTAATTGCACTAATAGGCAGAAGGTTATGTCCATCCTTTTCCTTATGGCTATTGTTAAGTGGTATAGTTTCAGATATTGGGAATAGCCCACTGAGACACAGATAAAAATAAATAAATACAAGAATTTACTGCTTTGTGTGATAGATGCTATTAGACTACATATATTAAATATACTGAACAGAATAATTCTCTTATAGACCGTGATTGTGTGTGACAATGTTTCAAATTTCTCGGTAGGAATGTTAATCAGACCTCTTGGAGGTCCAATTAGTAATACCCTTAGTGTTATAACACATACTTATGACACAGGCATTTAAGATACACACTTATAAAACTCACATTTATGACACACAGACTTGCAAGACATGCTCTTACACCACATGCTTTTAAGACACAAAGACATATGAAAGACATTCCTACGACACACACATTTGCAACACACACTATTATGTCACACAGTCTTATGACAAAAGCACATGTGACACACAGTCTTACAACACTGCTGTTTTGATGCAGACACTAACACCTATGACAGATATGCACTTGTGCCTTAAGATCTTATGATACAACCACTCTTAAAATACACACACTGTTATGTCACACTCTCATTATACCTATCTGTATGACACAAGAAAATACAGCACACACATACAACACACACACATATGGCACAGACTCAAATGAAACTCACAATTACGTAGCACACGGTTCCACCACATGCTAAAATAGCACACACACTTAGACAAAATCTTACAGTATAAACTCTTATGACAAACACACTTACAAAACACACTTTTATGACACACACACTTAGTACACAGTCTCATACAACACATATGTTTGTACGTATAATAAATTAATGTTAGATGTAAATTGTATCCACTTACACACCGTGAAAAACGTGCATACAACAGATCCCTACACATCATGCACTCATACACCTATCACCATACACTCTTAAAACAAACAATTTTATGATGCATGCAGTTACACATATCCACTGGGTCACCTATATATAGAAGGGCAAGAAGAGATGCACTAAATTAATGGTATGTTCTATAGCTGCACTTTATCAGGCGGCCATTATTGATGGTAAAAGCATTTATTTTTACTTCTGAGCTTGAATCAGTGGTTAACTAACTGAAGGAATTGTTCAAACTTGTTAATTCACTGTGTACCAACCCCTCCTCTTGTTCTGTCGTTCCTTCACAATCCTTTTGTAATTCCTTGTCTTTGTTTTTCCACAAGAAGATTGTTTATATTCGACTGAAGATCTCTGATTCTCAGTCTCCTTCACCTGTTGTAATTCCTAGTTCATTACATCATTCTTCCTCCTGGTCTTCTTTTCCTGCTTTTAATGTGCAGGATATTATTGATGACACAATTGCTTTGAAATCGGTATCTCCCTCGGATTCTATTCCTCTGTCTATTCTTACGGGCATTATTCTTTCTACAGAACCACTTGTGTCTTCTGCAATTGATCTGTCGTTTATGAACAGCTTCATTCCTTCATTGCTCAAACACGCTCTGTTGAGTCCCCTTCTTAAGAATCCTTCTTTAGACCCTCTTCTCCCTCTTAATTATCACACCATTTCTCTTCTTCTTTTCTTTATGAAGCTGCTTTAGTCTTTGGTTACCCCTTTGTTCCATCTTTTCTTGAGGATTCTGAATTTCTTGATATCTTTCAGGCTGGTTTCTGGCGAGGTTGAGGCAACAAGTTTGTGTTGGTATCCTCCTTGGATGGCCGGACCTGTCTCCTTGATCAGGGTGGTGTCAGGGCCCTGATTTTATTAGACTTTTCAGTGGCTTTCGATACCATCGATCACTCCATCCTTTTTGGTCGGCTGTCCTTGGGGGGTATCTCTGGCTCGGTGCTTGCTTGGTTTCACTCTTTTTGATCTGATCTCTCCTAATCACTCTTTCTTGCTCCCTACACTTCTTCTTTGGTTCCTATCACTTGTGGTGCCCCCAAGGTTCTCCCCTCTCCCTTATCCTTTTCAATGTGCACATCCAAACTCTTTTTAAGCTGATTCAGTCTTTTGGGTTTTAGGGCTATTCCTATGCGGATGATACAAAGATTCTTGTTCACCTCGATTCCTCACTTCAAGTCACTGCTGAACGCTGTCACTATTTGTTTACGTTTTGTGCACCCGTGGATGAGCGACAGCTGGCTTCACCTCAATGGCGATAAAAGTGAGGTTTTTCTGATGGGCCCCATTGCCTTGGCCAATCTTTGGTCTTCCGCTTTCTGTCCTGCGGTTCTTGGTCCACTACCTAAGGCTGCCTCTGTTGTGAGGAATCTGGGAGTTAAGCTTTCTGTCTCACTTTCTCTTGAGGCTCAAGTAAGCTTTGTGTATCAGATGGTTCACCTTAAACTCTGAATTCTTCGCAAAGTACTTCTGTACCTGCTGCCTCATTCACATCCTCGTGTGGTTTGCTCTATGGTATCTGTGTCCCTTTACTATTACAACTCTCTGTTTTTGGTTTAGCTTGCCTACCTACTTCAAAGGCTACAGATCCTTCAAATCTCTGCAGCTAGGGTGGCTATTGGCACCCTGTTCTACAGTTCTATTCCCAGGTTCTCGTGTTTATTCACTGGCTTCCCGCATGACAAAGTGTGAGGTTTGAGGCCCTATGCATAGTTCATCTGGCTTTTTAGGTCACTGGCCCTGAGTTCTTATAGACCAAATTCTGTCCTTATGAGCTTCCTCACCCATTGAGCTATGTGGCTGCACTGCACATCTCCGTTCCTTGCTTCAGACGCTCCTGTATCAGGGTCGTGCTTTTTCTGTCACAGCAGCTCCTCTATGGACCTCTATACCGGTTTCGCTCTGCACGGCTCTGGGACATCTGCTCTTTTTGATGACCCTTAAAACTTTCCTGTTTTAAGTTTTCCCCTTTTTCCTTTCTGCAAGTCTATATAGCGCCAGGATGCTATTGTCAGTGTAGGTCGCACTGTATAAATGTTTTAAACATAACATAACATAAAATAACAAACTCGATATGTATATTTATGAAATGTACATTACTTAGATGTGGACTAATACAAAAAAGGTAGCAGGCGCCCCTCTCTAAAAAGAACATGGCATGATAACCTGTTCAGTGTTTTTGTTTTTTCCACTTTGAGAGTCCGCAGCCACTACTATACATATAACAACTGACATTAAAGTCAGTTCTAATTTTGATGTTCATTTTCGAATGAATAGAACACATATACACGATGTAAAATGCATAAATGTGTAAAATGCAAACTGTATCAATTACACACTATACACTCACACGGTGATACACTCATACGACAAAGGGTCATTTTACATACACTTATACAACACACACATATATATATACACTGAACGCCATACTCTCCTCATAAATACTGAAATTACATATATAATAAAACAATATTAAATCAATCATTACTTTTAATCTCGAAGTGCAAACAGTCATTGTCAGCTCTGAAGATAATGTGAAATACATCCTTGAGAATTTCTTAGTACCTCTTCAATACAGTATACATTTGGCGGAAAGAATGCAAATACTCGGATACCACATCAATTTCACATTCATACTCACTGTGTGGTATCAAAGCCTGACAGATTAGGTATTCCGACTAATGTAAGGAGTATGCTTGCATGCCCAGGTTATTAAAAATGTGATGCAACATTAGGTGATGAAATTGCTTCTAAAACGTCTCTTCCCATCATTTCCGAATCAAACACCTAATGGTCTGGTCAACCTAATTGCTGGTCCACATGCAACTAAAGTGTCATGATCTACACGGACAACATCACCTTAAATATTGTGAAACACTGCAATACCCTGGGCATGGCCCGTGGCTGACTGACCTATCTACGTTACTTAGATGCCGAAATACTAAAGAGTAGATGCTGCCAGATTTCTGCAACAAAAAAACAAAAGCATTTACAATCAGGAAAGTCCACACTTGAGCAAAACTGTCAAACCTTTTCTAGGTTGCCATCGGAGGAATATAAACAAATGCACCCACCCCCACGTTCCTGCAAACAAGGAGATATGTGTTCCCAAATATAACCTGAGATTAACAAAGCACTCTTCGATCAAATGGCAATTCTGACTGTAATACAAAGGTAAACACAACGACCGCCTGCATTCTCTTTCCTTCTCAGAGAGTGGGATGCATATGGTGCAAATCATTGCAGGTTTTCCTCGCCAATAATACACACCAATTTATTAGCTTCCAAAAAGTCACTTCTCTTATGGTAGACACTTCACAGAGTAAAATAGCCTCCATGTACCATGTCCTGCTGTTTTACCATTATTCTTTAATGGAGACACATTTATAGAAGCAAGCACTGCTCATTTGGCCCACTTAAAATAGGAAAGACAGGTAAGTCTGTCCAACTCCCTTCCAAAACAACATATATACCTAATGTGTTCTAACAAACTACAGAACAATCATTGATCGAATCACCTACCTGGCCTAAATACCAGTACAATTCCCCCTTTTGCCTTCTCTAATCCACAATATTAGGCACAGATGCAAAACATTAGAACAGGCTCCATGACATGAGACCATTCCAGAGGTCTCACTAAGATATATCTAATATTATTGACTTCACGGAAAACAAAGCTACTGACAATAATGCAATCTGTCATTCCCTCTTCTTTTTCTTGAAAGTGCAAACCAATATACACAAATATTGCCAACTCCCTTCTGAAATAATGTTCACAATATTCTATCTAACCACACACAGATCCATTCATTATCAAATTACCTTTCTGATGTGCACAAAGAAAACAACCAAATTGCCAATGTAGTCATTTTTTCTTCTTCATCAAGCAGCCAATCGATGGCACTAACCTTCACCTGATCTATGATCCAGATGCATCAGCTTGCTTCAGAGATTACATTAATATGTAGCTGGTAGTTGAAAGTGAGAGAAAGGAAAAGAGACTCATGCCAACTGTCTTTCACGCTTTCATTATAGAACATAAAAGTAATTTTGCATTACTAATTCAATAAACCCCTGAAGATAGGTAAGATGGTCAAGCTTGGCCAAATAATTACGTACCTCATTGACAAGTCTTCTTCTAATCAAAGTACATTTTTGCATTTCCATGCAATAATTTCCATTGGCCAACTGCTGAAACCGCAACATAAAAACGATATCTATGGTGACATGTTGGGGCTCACTTAAATCCATTTACCCACAACATTCAATGTTAAGACTTTCAAACATTTAGTAGAAAATGGCCAAAAAGCAGGAATAATTGGAAACAAACATGTCAACTGACATCGCCATGGTCATAGCGCATGAAATGGCGGGAGCACCAAGGCTCCTGATCACAGATCCAACATTCATCAGGACATGTGAGGGTTTAATATGAACATAACTACACAGGAATGAAGGAACTATACAGGTTTCAAGGAATGTGTTGACCCTCCCACGATCTCAGTTAATATCTTTCACTTGTAAAATGTTCGCTATGGTCTCACAGTGCCAGATTAATGAACCACTCTGCCTTTGTCTTCTTCACAGTCTAACCTCTGCTATCAAATTATGCAACATGTAGGTCCATTGCTTAAGCAAGTGGATTCTCTAGTGCTTTCCAGGAGAAAGATGAAATAACAGAATGATTATGAATTCAGGATCACACTTCTGCCAAATTATAGATGGAAGCCTGAGTAACAAGGAGTCAGGCAGGGACAGTGGTCAAAGTGGGCGGGAGCAGTCGGGAGCGGTGCTCCTCTACTTCTTTTAATAAGATTTTACCCTTCCTATACTTTTATTTTAAAAAGAAACCGTTCTGGAACGGTTTCGTTTTAAAATAAGTGTTAGAAGAAGTTGAAACTTGCACTTTCAGTGCGCTGCACAGGACGTTTCCTTAAGGAGCAGGCACATGTGTTTTGGGGGTTTTATTGTGCATGGGAGGGGTGCAGCGATGAGGTCTGTGGGGAGTGGTGCAGGCCAGTAGGGAACATAGTTCCACCTCTGCTTTTCGTACACTTCGACCACTGGTCAGGGACACTATTTAAAAGAAAATCTCTCGCTGTACTGGCTGCCCTCTTGCTTCCATTATACCATGTGGTGGGAAGGAAGTGCAAGGTAACACGACTGGAGTACGATAGACTCATAATTAATACCTGCAAAGGAAAACAATATGATAAAAAGCAGCGGATATAATATATCGAACAAGAGCTAGATGGTGATTGCAGCATCTCATGCAGCAACCAGCAGCCAATCCTGTCATACTCATTGTGATTCATTAGGACTGTGTTCTGCCTGCCATCCAGCAAAGAAACAATGCAACTAGGTTTGGAGAAGTAGGAACAAAAGAACAGTAGCCGTCTAGCCCCAGGGAAGCCAGCAAAGTAGCAGCCCACAAAACGTTGACTTCAACAGCCTTTCAATGGCTGTTTAGCTCTGCTTAGAGTATAGTGATACAAATGGCAATGTGTGTTTAGTTTTAGATAAAGGAAGAAAACTCACCCTCTGGGGGCCATTTTCAGTATGCTCTGTCTTAAACTGTAACCTTGACCTGGAGGTAGTTTGTTTTTCTTAGATAATTAAAGCTGATCCCTGTCTGTGCATAGCTTCATCCATACACCAAAAATATAGCAACAGCCCATCCCTGGTAGAGGACACCTTCTGTTTCTTCGGACCTCGAACATTGATGGCAATGTCTGTTGGAATGGCCTATCCCGCTGTTAAGTCCCTGTTCAGCTTTCTTGCACCTAGAAGTCGTCCATTACGTTTCAAAGAACTTCAAAATCTGAACAAATGCCTTAAGAATGTTAGGTTAGCAGGTGTTGTTTCTTTATGCCCTGAAAAGTATTTTGCTGTATAACTTTAAACTTGCAACTCTCAAACATTAAGCTTTTTGTGCATATACATAATTGTCCACGTAGGCTTTGTGTTATCAAATAAAGTTGTACGTGGCGATTTATGACTATGCAGAAATGTTAGTCTTTCGATTATTATTTTATATATATATAATGATAATGATGTGTTATTTATATAGCACCTTAATCCAAAGCGCTTTACAAAGCACATATTTACATACAATATCACCCAACTGAAATTGGTACTCATTTATTGACCTCGGAAGGATGAAAGGCTGAGTTAGCCTTGCTGGGATTCAAACCTGCGACCTGCAGATCACATTCAGATCGCAGCAGCGAGCGCTCAACCCTCTGAGCTACCTTACCGGCTTTAATAATTATACACTTGTATATATGTATACACTTGTAATGCGTCAAGCCAGCAGGCATCAGGGTGCAAGAGGAAAGAACAAGATGAAGCTAGAGAGAGCAATAAGGCCACCACAGAAGAGGACAAGAAAGGCACATTATTCAAAAAGAAGAGTTTTCTTTTTCTTTCTAAAACCCAATATAATTGCATCGGACCGCAGTTGTTTAGGGAGTTAATTCCTCTTGCTCTTTTACACCGTGGTTCCCGGGAAGTACGCCCCGTTGCTCGACCAAAGAGTTTGCAACTGGACCCACTTTCAGGTACTCAGGTGCATTACCATAAAGACATTTATGGGACAGGGTCAACGCTTTAAACTGAAGGCCTGCTTTCACAGGCATCCAGTGTAGACTCTTCTGTGTGCCGAAATAGGCACATGCCTAGGGACGTTCTTGACAATCCGCACAGCATCATTTTTTAGCAGCTGCAGGCGTCTCAGTCATTGGTGCTGATTCCCACCATGAGCGCGTTACAATAATCTAATCTAGGTGCTATGAGTGCGCGCACCAATGTAGCACAGTTAGCATCGGAGACATATGGCTCATCTCATTATGAGTTTATTGGAGACATTAGTAATGTCAGCGTCCAGGTTTAAAGATGATTCAAACATGACACTGAGAGTTTTAACTGTGTCCACTACCAAGATGTTGTTCAATCATAAAATCTTTAAACTGACAATCCAGTTTCCTCTGGCCTGAGGTGAGCCAAAGAGCATAAGCTCGGTTTTACTAGCATTTAGGCGCATGCCATTATTAGTCATCCAGTTCTGGATTTTGGTATATACCATGTTTATCTTCTCATAGTCTAATGTGTGAGAGCCACTCAGCTCAAACACACACTGAGTGTCATCAGCATAATTGATAACGTGTACTCCTAATCCTTCTAGGAGATCACAAAGAGGGTGGCAGAACACATTAAAAGAGAAGGAGACAAGCATGCGCCCTGTGGAACTCCACATTTTAGCACTTCGTCAGATGAGGAAACATTTCCCCAAATGATCCGAGAGACTCATTTAGATAAGAACGAGTTATTCCAGGCAATTGCTTCAGTTGAGTAAATACCAGCCCCTCTCATGCTCATCAAGAGCTTGTCGTAGTCAACAAGGTCAAAGCCTGCTGACAAGTCCAACAACATCAGGCGCCCCACTTTGCCCTCATCCATAATCCGAAGCATTTTAGAGTATATAGGTCTAAAGTTTGAATGTATCATAGGTTCCAACCCTGATTTTTCTAATAATGGGGTGAACAAAACCGTCTTCAGGGCATTCGGGACCTGACATTCTCTTAAACTGTCATTGGTAAAGCGCACAAGGAGAGGCAAAAATAGGTCCCGATTGGCCAGAATAACTCTAGAAGGAAGCATGTCCCCATGCAGGTAGTAGGCCTCATTTTTTCAAAATGTCAGTCAGGGTTTCACTGGACGTGTCGGAAAAGTAGAAAAGAGGTTTATTGCCAAGGGAGTGTTCATTATCGTTAAAATGGCTACTAAACAGCTCGGAACTGCACACCTTATCAGCCATCTGAGCCAGTGCAGTAGTTATTTTTTCCGTGCAAACGCTTGTTGATCTGCTTCGCAGTAAAGAGTGCTCGGGGACAACTCTTGCAAAATAACCTTAGTTTTCTCGAGTTCCTGGAGAATTTTAAAAAGGTTCTTAGAATTCTTTTCAGCCTGCATTATTTGATTATCAAAATACGTTTTTTTAGCAAGTAAGATTTCAGTGCGATACACTTTTTCTAATATTTTCCATTTGGCTGGGATTGGTCCTTCACACAGTCACGTTCTGCTTTCCTTTTTTCACTTGTATGGTCTTGAAGAGCATCCGAAAACCATTTATGGTTGTTAGATCTTTCCCTGATTTTCTTAGAGGTCATAGGGGCTATACGATTCAATAACTCCATAAAGAGTATATTGTACTCTAGGACTAAATTGTCAGGGTAGTCTGAATCCGAGGTACCTTGCATAAGGTTTTCTAAACAGGATTCTAGATCTTATTGTTGAATTTTGTTATAATTCCTGCTTAGGACAGTGAGTGAGGGATTCTTTTTATGAACTATGGGAGTCGGCAAGGTAAACTGAAACACAACTAAAACAATTGTCAGACCAGATGTAACGCTGAACCAAGGGTGTGCTCAGTACCAGATCCCTACTGGTAACCGAATCTAACACATTCCCTAGTTTACGTGTAGGGTCCGTACTGTCATCTGTGGTGAATCCGTTAAAGACTAAGAGGGAAGCCTCTACATCCAGTTTGTTTCCAAACCACCTATTAAAGTCAATAGATGATGAATTGGGTTCATGGAGTGAGGATAGAATAGCCGCCAAGTCCTCCATAAATGAAGGGGTATTGTGGGGGGGGCGATAAAGCAGGATGATATTCAAACAATGATTGGATGTAGGCGTTGTTTTAATAAGAATATTTTCACGTCCTTTGCATTAAATAGTGTCAGATCCACACTCCTCTTGACAGGCGCAGAGGCAGCACAATCTCCTCCCTCCCCATTGGGTCTTGGCACCTGGGAAATAGAAACCACAGGCCACCGCAACCCTCTGGGGAAAGAGGGTTAGGGTTCGTCGAGTGGATGGGTAGAGGGAGTTCAGGATCACCGGAAAGAGGTTTAGGGAAACACAATGGATGGGCAGGGGGTCTTTAGGAAAACATGCTCCTCGGCTCCAGTGCTCCACTTGCTGCTAGTTGTTTGCAGCTGCTCACTCACACTCTCTCACAACTATCATTCTCTCAGTTTGGAGACCTTTGTATTGGAGCCTCTAACCAACTCACCACTATATAGTATTATCTAGTGCTATCTTGGTTCTCTACTTCGCCCTCATTTCTTCATGAAGGCAAACCCACCTACATCACATCATATCGTGGTAAATCCCCACCAGTATGCAGATTACAAACTCCCCACTTCACCCAATACATTGGTAACAAACAATAACATGCACTCGAGGTTCTAAAACACTTAGCTCTGTGTTCTGTGGAACTCTAGGTCCTTTAGCCTCTTCGTGTTGATGGGCGAGATAAGTCTCAGCAGTCCGCTCAAACATATAACTGCAAATAGCAAAACAAAGTCAGTGCACGTGCGTGCGAATTGCTGTTCCAAAGGAACGCTCCCTAAGGGTTAAATCGTTAAAGATGTGGTTGCTTCACCGCCAAGCTAACTCCCACTCCGGGTTAGTATTCATGCTCTGCATGCAAAATTTAACTCGTCTTTTCGTGCTTCCGAGAATGTCAACAGATTATTTCCACTGCGCGTAGTGCGATTCCCTCCCACGGGCTAAATCAGCTGTCTAGTATTAAAGTCGTCTACTTAGCTTTTCATGTACGCGGGGCAGGGAGTTGAGCTGCCGGGCGGTGCCCCGCGTAGGCGTGCCTGCAGGAGCTCGAGTCAAACACGTCCTCCTCAGCCAAAGGTCAGTATTGCGAGCGTTGCTTTCAGGGCGCGGTTCGCGCATGCACAGTAGCGCGCGTGTGTTCCTTTTCCTCCCAGCAGGCCCGTGATGCGCATGGCCTGCTGGGTAATGTAGTCTCTTGGTGGTTCTCCTTCCTTGAGCCTTTACCCTGCGAAATGGAAGGAGAACATGCCTGTACAAGGTGGTTGGACTCCCCAGGGCCCTCCCAACACCCCCAACAAGCCTCAAAGTACTGCCAATTGTCCCAGCCCTGACAGTACTCCCCCTCCCTCCAGCAGGTCCTGGTTTAGTGGGGTTTAGTGCATGAAATTGGCGGAGGAGCCGAGGAGCATGAATATTACATGCGGGCTCCCACGAGCGGTCTTCTGGGCTATATCCCTTCCAGTCCACCAAATACCAAAGTGAACCCTGTCTACGGCGTGAGTCTAGGATGTTGTGGACTTCATATTCAGGGACGCCATCTCTCAAGACCGGTGGGGGTTTCTTGGTTCTTATGGAAGCTGGGGCTGGTTTTAGTAATGAGATGTGAAACACTGGGTGTATTTTCATGGATGGGGGTAGGAGTAACTTTACTGCCACAGGGCCGACCAAAGCTTTAATCGGAAACGGACCAATAAAGCGGGGGCTAAATTTGCGGGAGCCCTGTAGGTGTAGATTGCGTGTCGAAAGCCACACTTGATCCCCCACCTGGTATTGAGGACTTGGTCTCCTCTTCTTGTCCGCATGGTGTTTATAAGTAGCTTTAGCAAGATTTAAATTGCACTGCGCAGCTTGCCAGATGCTCTCCAGATGTTTCTGTCTTTCACTGACTGCCGGAACTTCGGGCACTGGGTCATGTGGCACCGGCTGAAATCGTGGGTGATAGCCGTAGGCACAATAAAATGGGGAGACCTTGGTTGATGCATGTATGGCATTGTTGTAAGCCAGTTCGGCCAGCCAGATTACTTCTGCCCATTCGTGTTCTTTTCCTTGAGTCAGACAACGCAAATATTGTTCCAAAGTCTGATTTAGTCTCTCGGTTTGACCATCTGTTTCTGGATGGTAACTGGTGGACAAGCGAATATCAATCCCTGCTGTCTTGCAAAAGGCCTGCCAGAAACGCAAAGTAAATTGAGGCCCTCGATCTGAAACTATTGCATACGGTATACCGTGAAGCCGTACCACGTTTTGTAAAAACAGATTTGCTAGCATGCTGGCTGTTGGTGTGCCCTTGCATGGTATGAAATGAGCCATCTTAGTTAAGTAGTCCACAACAACCAGTATGGCTGAAAATCCCTGACTTGGTGGTAGTTCGACAATTAAGTCCAACGATACCGTGTGCCAAGGTGTCGGAGGAGTTGGAAGGGGTTGCAGCGGACCCGCAGGTTTTCTGTGTTCAGTTTTGTTCCTTAAACAGGTTTCACATCGTGATACATATTGTTTCACATCTTTTTGTACACTAGGCCACCAGAAATGACGCATGATTAGCTCCTTGGTTTTCAGTGTTCCAGGGTGGCCCACGAAAGGGGAGTCGTGGCACCATCTGATGGCTTGTTGTCGAAGCGGTATAGTAGGTAAGTATAGTGCTGATTTGTAAAATGGCAACCCCTCCTTGATTGTTTGCTCTTGACCCCTGCTAGCCCATAGCACCAGATCTTGTGCTGACATGGCCTTCCGGATTTTTTCAAATATGGCATCTACCACCACACTACCAATTATTCGTGCTGAATCCACAATGGGTTTAGGTTCGTCTATGGTCTTTGACAGAGCTGAATGTGTCTCTGGGTACCTAGAGAGTATGTCTGCCTTTCGGTTTTCCACTCCAGGTCGATATGTGACGACAAAGTAATATTCTGAGAACTGCATGGCCCACCTAGGTTGTCTCAGACTAAGCGCCCTAGCAGATTTCAAGAACTGTAAATTACGATGGTCGGTATAGATGGTGATAGTATGATGGGCTCCCATGAGGTGATGACGCCACTCGTTGAAGGCCACCTTAATAGCTAACAGTTCCTTGTCTGCAATTACATAATTTTGTTCTGCCGGTAACAATGTTCGTGAGTAATAGGCGACTGGATGCAGTTGCCCATTGTCATCACGCTGCGACAGAATAGCACCCACCACATAACTTGATGCATCGGTTTCTACGATATAAGGCTTAGAAGGGTCTGGATGTTGCAACACTGGTGCTGTTACAAATGCTTCCTTCAAAGTTTGAAAGCTATCTTCAGCCTTCTCATTCCACTGAAAAGGAACTCCTTTTCGTAGTAGGTGCGTAATGGGTTGGACCTTCTTGGCAAAACCGTCAATAAACCGGCGGTAGAACTTGGCAAATCCCAACACTGTTTGAACATCCTTCACAGAACTCGGAGAGGGCCAGTTGGCTATGGCCTGCACTTTCTTTTGATCCATTGTGATGCCTTGAGGTGACAAGATGAATCCTAAGAACTCAACTGTGGTTTGATGAAATTGACACTTCTCTAGTTTGGCATACAACTTAAGTTCCCGCAATCTTTGTAAAACAGTTTTCACATGGCCCTGATGTTCTGCAGCATTGCGAGAATAGATTAAGATATCATCGATGTATACAATGGCAAAAACATCCAGGTAACCACGTAACACCTCATCTAAAAAGTGCTGGAATGCTGTGGGGGCGTTACACAGCCCTAAGGGCATGACCTGATATTCGTATAGGCCAAACTTGGTCCGAAAGGCCGTTTTCCACTCGTCGCCTTCTCTGACGCGTACCAGATGATACGCGCCTCGCAGGTCTAACTTCGTGTAAACAGTGGATCCTCGTACTTGGTCCAACAACACAGGGATTAAGGGCAACGGGTAACGATTCTTGATGGTAATGCGATTAATCGCCCTATAATCGATACAAGTCCTCAAGTCTCCCGTTTTTTTTGGTATGAAGAATAAAGGGGAGGACAATGGAGACGTAGAATGCCGTATGAAGCCGTTTGCCAAATTGGTTTCAATGTATTCCTTCAAGTGTTCATTCTCGGCTTCAGTGAGTGCGTATATCCTGCTACAAGGTAGCACAGCGCCCGCTTCCAGGTCTATGCGACAGTCAAAAGGCCTGTGTTGGGGTAGAGTCTCGGCGGCCACCTTACTGAAGACATCCCGATATTCCTCATACTCTTCAGGTAAAACCACATCTGTACTGCCTCCGATGAAGTGGGGACAACACTTCCCCGTACTACAATTAGTCTGGCAATGCATTGATGAAAACTGTAGTGTACCGGCGGCCCAATCCACCGCTGGATTGTGGAGTCTTAGCCAAGTTAAGCCCAAAATGAATCCAAATTGTGGTGCAGAAATCACATCAAACTCAATAACTTCTTGATGTCCCTTCCCACACTCTAGCTGCATGGGCTGCGTATGCTGGGTGATCGGGCCTGAGACTAACGGTGATCCGTCCATTGATTTCACTTGTTCTGGCTGTTCTTTAGTCACCAAGGAAAGACCTAGTCTTTTAGCTACTTGATCATCTACGAAATTACCTGTGGCCCCCGAGTCGACCATAAGCGACACTGGTATACGCCTTCCTTGAACATCCAGATGACCAGCCAGCATAATATGAGCAGACGGAGTGTGATGTACATTTGCTAGCATCTTTGGGGTATCTTCAGATTCGCTCGCCCTCACCCCCCTCAAGGACGAGCTGGGGCGTTTCCCAAGGGGGTTCCTTTGGCGGATGGTTTATTGATGCATTCTCGGACGAAGTGGCCCGACTGTCCGCAATAGAGACACAACTTTTCTCTCCTTCTTCTCTCTTTTTCCTCTTTCGTGAAGGGGCCTCGTATGGTCCCAATCTGCATTGGTTCCTCGGTTCCTTTCTCTGTTAACTTGGTGTTTCTCTGTTGATCCAGCCGGGCCATAGGCTTATTGTCCCATTTTCTACGGTCTTGGCGACGTTCACTTTGTCTCTGATCTAGTCGTAGTGCCAGATCTATCATGGTGGAGCAGTTCTCTGGCTGGGGGTCTACTTGCGCTACTAAATCTTTCAACTCCTCCCTTAGACCCTGATAGAATAGGGCCATTCTCTTTTCCTGGGGCCAATCGGTTTCTACTGCCAACCGGTTAAAAGCTGTGACATACGAAACCAAATCTCTGCTTCCTTGCCTCAGCGTTAGCAATTCTCGATCTTTAATCAATGTTGCTGCCCTACGGTTAAATATTTTACCGAATTCGTCCAAGAAGGTATCCCAGTCGTACAATACGGCATCATCCTTGCGAACCAGTGGTGTTGCCCAAGAAGCTGCATCCCCCGTGAGATAGGATATTACGAATGCAGTGCGAGCTTGTGCGGTCCTAAAAACTCCTGGTTTGGTCAAGAAGTGCAACTGACACTGCATAATAAACTGGTTAAAATTCTGTGGGTCCCCATGGTATCTCTCTGGGGCAGCTAAAGGCAAGGATAGTTCAGTGGCTACCTGCACTTGTACTGGCACTGGCGGAGGTTGTCTGGGCAAGGGTGTTGCTTTGGCTTGAGTCTGGATAGTCAGGGTGTGGACTTGACCTGCTAAATTCTGGTAATCCTGTCTGGTTGCTGCCAATTCGGCCTTCAGGTCCTGGAGAAGAGCTACCACGTCTGCCATAATTGTGCTGCCTAGGCGCCGAAAGAATACGTGGGCTCGCAATTCTGTCAGATCCTCACTCCTCTTGACAGGCGCAGAGGCAGCACAAACTCCTCCCTCCCCATTGGGTCTTGGCACCTGGGAAATAGAAACCACAGGCCACCGCAACCCTCTGGGGAAAGAGGGTTAGGGTTCGTCGAGTGGATGGGTAGAGGGAGTTCAGGATCACCGGAAAGAGGTTTAGGGAAACACAATGGATGGGCAGGGGGTCTTTAGGAAAACATGCTCCTCGGCTCCAGTGCTCCACTTGCTGCTGGTTGTTTGCAGCTGCTCACTCACACTCTCTCACAACTAGCATTCTCTCAGTTTGGAGACCTTTGTATTGGAGCCTCTAACCAACTCACCACTAGATAGTATTCTCTAGTGCTATCTTGGTTCTCTACTTCGCCCTCATTTCTTCATGAAGGCAAACCCACCTACATCACATCATATCGTGGTAAATCCCCACCAGTATGCAGATTACAAACTCCCCACTTCACCCAATACATTGGTAACAAACAATAACATGCACTCGAGGTGCTAAAACACTTAGCTCTGTGTTCTGTGGAACTCTAGGTCCTTTAATAAGTCTCAGCAGTCCGCTCAAACATATAACTGCAAATAGCAAAACAAAGTCAGTGCACGTGCGTGCGAATTGCCGTTCCAAAGGAACGCTCCCTAAGGGTTAAATCGTTAAAGATGCGGTTGCTTCACCGCCAAGCTAACTCCCACTCCGGGTTAGTATTCATGCGCTGCATGCAAACTTTAACTCGTCTTTTCGTGCTTCCGAGAATGTCAACAGATTATTTCCACTGCGCGTAGTGCGATTCCCTCCCACGGGCTAAATCAGCTGTCTAGTATTAAAGTCGTGTACTTAGCTTTTCATGTACGCGGGGCCGGGGGTTGAGCTGGCGGGCGGTGCCCCGCGTAGGGTGCCTGCAGGAGCTTGAGTCAAACACGTCCTCCTCAGCCGAAGGTCAGTATTGCGAGCGTTGCTTTCAGGGCACGGCTCTCGCATGCGCAGTAGCGCGCGTGTGTTCCTTTTCCTCCCAGCAGGCCCGTGATGCGCATGGCCTGCTGGGTAATGTAGTCTCTTCGCGGTTCTCCTTCCTTGAGCCTTTACCCTGCGAAATGTAAGGAGAACATGCCTGTACAAGGTGGTTGGGCTCCCCAGGACCCTCCCAACACCCCCAACAAGCCTCAAAGTACTGCCAATTGTCCCAGCCCTGACAAATAGGGGGTTTGGAAAACATGTAGGGAGGTGCGTGCCAGAATAGCTACCTGCCTCCCCGGCCACCTTCTCTGTTCTGACCAACAAAGGTATAGTCCGGTGGAGTGGTCAAGTCGACATTAGGGCCACTATGTCCTGACACCAGGTTTCAGTGAGCCCCAAAGTATCAACTTGCTGTGTTTCCAGGTAGTCTCTGACATCTATAGCAAGTTTGTCCAGAGATTTGGTGTTCACAAGTGTCATGGAGTTATGGGCGTTATCCTTCCTAATAAGAGCTCCTTCAAGCCTTGACTTACTGTCTCACAATGGTAGCACATCTTTATTACGGCTCATACTGGCGGTCAAAAAGGAGGTAAATTTGAAAGATCAAGGAAAAATCCAACAGGGGCCAGAGCCGACACGTCCTGAACGGAGTTGTGCAGACTTGCTTGACCCTGACACACAAGCACTGATTTGCCTGAAAGTTCACTAAATGCAGTCACAGACTACAGTCCTGATGGGACTTGTAGTTCCAAATGTTTGCTACATTGTCTGATGCAGCACAAGGACTAAAACTAAATCAGTGTGAGAGAAGTGCCCAAAAATACACTAGCTACAGTTTCAAATCTAGGTGGATAGCACAAATTAAGTCAATGTTTGCTCACAGAACAAAGCAGATTTAAAATGATGGTCAACTCAGCAATTAAAACAATAATACAATATGCAGTATTAAACACTGGTAGGGACAAGCATAGATTAGCCAACCTAAGAATTACTCAAGTATGAGAGGAAATAGGGTATTTAAGCAAGCAGACTTGCTTGACCCTGACCCGCTGGTGCTGACGTGCCTGAAAGTTCACTATGGGGGTAATTCATAGGATTCAGCGCACAAGTGGCGCACGCGGCTGGCGCACAGTGTGCGCGTGCGAATCCCTGCGCCAGCCGCGTGCGCTAAAATCCATTTCCGCGCACAGCGTATTCATGGATTCCAGCCACCAAAACCAGCCGTGGCGCACAGTGGCGCAGCGACCCTGCAGCAGCGCCAGTTACGCCCCCAAGAACGCCTCCCGCGCAGGGAAAAGCCATCAATATACCCAATCCAGCGCAAAGGGCTGCACTAACCCTGTACCAGCACAGCAAGCGGGCTACGTGTATCACTGAGGTGCCCGGGAAGTACCTCACGCGATTGGCCCCGTGCGAGCAGGGTACGCGTATTTCAGGGGTGCGCTGGAAGTTCCACACGCGATTTCATCATGGTACGTGTATTTCAGGGGTGCGCGGGAATTTCCACACGCGATTGGGCCCGTGCGAGCAGGGTACGTGTATCTCAGGGGTGCGCGGGAAGTTCCACACGCGATTCAATCAGGGCACGTGTATTTCGGGGTGCGCGTGAAATTCCACACGCGATATCAGCAGGGTACGTGTATTTCAGGGTGCAGGGGAAGTTACACACGCGATTTCCGCAGGGAACGTGTATTTCAGGGGTGCTCGTGAAGTTCCACACGCGATATCAGCAGGGTACGCGTATTTCAGGGTGCAGGGGAAGTTACACACGCGATTTCCGCAGGGAACGTGTATTTCAGGGGTGCGCGTGAAGTTCCACACGCGATATCAGCAGGGTACGTGTATTTCAGGGTGCATGGGAAGTTACACACGCGATTCCAGCAGGGTACGTGTATTTCAGGGGTGCGCGGGAATTTCCACACGTGATTGGGCCCGTGCGAGCAGGGTACGCGTATCTCAGGGGTGCGCGGGAAGTTCCACACGCGATTCCATCAGGGTACGTGTATTTCGGGGTGCGCGTGAAGTTCCACACACGATATCAGCAGGGTACGTGTATTTCAGGGTGCAGGGGAAGTTCCACACGCGATTTCCGCAGGGTACGTGTATTTCAGGGGTGTGCGGGAATTTCCACACGCGATTGGGCCCGTGCGAGCAGGGTACGCATATCTCAGGGGTGCGCGGGAAGTTCCACACGCTATATCAGCAGGGTACGTGTATTTCAGGGTGCATGGGAAGTCACACACGCGATTCCAGCAGGGTACGTGTATTTCAGGGGTGCGCGGGAAGTTCCACACGCGATTCCATCAGGGTACGTGTATTAGAGGGGTGCGCGGGGAGCACCACACGTGAATTGCACGTGTGGGCCCTCCCAGGTGTTCCATCTACACCCTCCACGGCCCCTGCAGGTGGCACACACCACAGGGGCCTACCCTGCACATGTCCTACAGGCACCCCACCCACCATGGCCATGCCCCCCAGCCAACCCACATGTCAACTTGCACTACTGCCCACCAAAGCATGTCCCCCTGCACCCCCAGCCACCAGGGGCAGCCTCCACCAGGCCCCCACCCATGTCTCACACCACCCCCACCCCCCAGCACTGTGGGGCACCTGCCAGCAGGCCCCCACCCATATGCAACTCATGTTCCCCACCACCCCCACCCCCAGCAGTGCAGGGGCAGCCTCCAAAAGCCCCCCCCCCATGTCTCCCACCACCCCCACCCCCCAGCAGTGCAGGGGCACCCACCACCAGGCCCCCACCCATGTCTCCCACCACCCCCACCCCCCAGCCACCAGGGGCAGCATCCACCAGGCCCACACCCATGTCTCACACCACCCCCACCGCTCAGCCGTGCAGGGGCAGCCTCCACCAGGCCCCCCCCCCATGTCTCCCACCACCCCCACCCCTCAGCACTGTGGGGCACCTGCCAGCAGGCCCCCACCCATGTCCAACTCATGTTCCCCACCACCCCCACCCCCCAGCACTGTGGGGCACCTGCCAGCAGGCCCCCACCCATTCTAACTCAGGTTCCCCACCACCCCCACCCCCCAGCACTGTGGGGCACCTGCCAGCAGGCCTCCACCCATGTCCAACTCATGTTCCCCACCCCCTCCCCACCCCCCAACACTGTGGGGCACCTGCCAGCAGGCCCCCACCCATGTCCAACTAATGTTCCCCACCACCCCCACCCACCAGCACTGTGGGGCACCTGCCAGCAGGCCCCGACCCATGTCTCCCACCACCCCCCAGCCACCAGGGGGAGAATGCACCAGGCCCACACCCATGTCTCCCACCACCCCCACCCCCCAGCAGTGAAGGGGCACCCACCACCAGGCCCCCACCCATTTCTCCCACCACCCCCACCCCCCAGCCACCAGGGGCAGCATCCACCAGGCCCACACCCATGTCTCACACCACCCCCACCCCCCAGCAGTGCAGGGGCAGCCTCCACCAGCCCCCCCATGTCCAACTCATGTTCCCCACCACCCCCACCCCCCAGCACTGTGGGGCACCTGCCAGCAGGCCCCCACCCATGACCAACTCATGTTCCCCACCACCCCACCCCCCAGCCACCAGGGACGGCCTCCACCAGGCCCCCACCCATTTCTCCCACCATCCCCACCCCCCAGCACTGTGGGGCACCTGCCAGCAGGCCCCCACCCATGTCCAACTCATGTTCCCCACCACCCCCTCCCAGCAGCCACCAGGGGCAGCCTCCACCAGCCCCCCCCATGTCTCACACCACCCCCACCCCCCAGCAGTGCAGGGGCAGCCTCCACCAGGCCCCCCCATGTCCAACTCATGTTCCCCACCACCCCCACCCCCCAGCACTGTGGGGCACCTGCCAGCAGGCCCCCACCCATGACCAACTCATGTTCCCCACCACCCCCACCCCCCAGCCACCAGGGGCAGCTTCCACCAGGCCCCCACCCATTTCTCCCACCACCCCCACCCCCCAGCACTGTGGGGCACCTGCCAGCAGGCCCCCACCCATGTCCAACTCATGTTCCCCACCACCCCCACCCCCCAGCACTGTGGGGCACCTGTCAGCAGGCCCCCACCCATGTGCAACTCATGTTCCCCAGCCAACATGTCATCACAATCTAGATCCCTGGTCCCTATGGTCAGCCTCCAAATGCAAAACACCCACCGAGTATTGCATCCACCCACTCATAATTTGCAATTACATCACAGAACACCAATTGCAAGTTCCGAAACAAACACATTTCCCTCACATACACCCAATGGGTGTCAGTGAATCTCAAAACACATATCATGAAATGCATGAAACCAATGAGATACCACACATTGAAGTTCACCAAAAAAATATGTATTAAAGGAAACATCAATAGAATAAAAAAAGAAGAAACAGAAACGTGAATGTACAAAAATGAAAAGAAGCATGTCCGTCAAAAAAAGCAAAACCAAAAATAAAAATCCAAAGTAATGTCCAAAGTCGATGTCCACAAAACAAAATCCAATGGGAAATGAAAAAGAAAGCCATTGCTCCATGGTCAAAAATAGAAAAATAAAATACAATCCAACTGTCAACTATGTAGATGGGAACAATCCAGGGTCCATTATCCCAACAAAATAAAGGAACCCTATCTAACTACACTAACTAATAAAAAAAACTATATACAAAAATGTGGCCAATGTCCGAAAGGTCCAAATAAAATAAAAACAAAAATGAAACCTAACACTACCTAGAAACTATGTACAAGGGCAGCGGGCTAGTTTCACGGCTCACTTGTGGATGTTACGGGCCAGGGCATCATCGAACTCCTCCTCAATGTCCCGGAGGCGGCCCTCCTCCATGGCCCCGAGGGTCCGCAGGGCCGTCGCCGTGTCCACCTACAAACCCCTGCAGATTGCCTCGAGGCACTCGGCCCGCCTCAGGGCCCTCCGCATGGAGTTCTCCGCCCTGACCATTGTGAACCGTGCCTCTTCCGCCCGCTGCCACTCCGCATCTATGGCGTGGCCCAACCGCTGCCACATGGAAGACACTCTCTGTCCTGGGTCCTCCTGCCCTCCGGCCGATGCCTGCCCCTCCGATGTCGAAGGCCTCGAGCCTTCATGGCTCCCACCATGTTGCTGCTGCTGCTCTGCCTCTGCCCGTGCACTGCCTCCTGCTGCCTGCACATCCTCCGCCGGCTGGGGTGCAGTCTTAGATGTGGCCACCCCTGCTGGACGTCCTACTCCCGACTGTGGCAGGGATGCCTCCTCCACCAGCCTGGCCGCACCATCAGAGGCAGCACCACAGGGCACCCAGGTGACTGATGGGTGGGAAGATGGCACAGAGGACGACTGGCGTGTAGGGGGTCCAGTTGAGGAGGGGGTCGGAGCAAGCCCCATCAGACGGAGGAATCCGGCCTGGGTGACCTGTCCCAGCAGGCAGACGTGCTCAACGAGCCATTCGAGATGACGTGCAGTCTCTCCATGAAAAGACTGCAGGTCACCTCGCATGGCCCGTTGATGCAACGCCACACCAGCCAGGACAGGCTCAACCCGGACCTGGATAGCCACGTCCGCAGGCAGTGGAAGGCCAGTTGACGTGAGCTCATCCCCTGCCTGAAAACGGGTCTGGACGTAGGCATCCCTGCTGGTGCAAGATGATGCAGGGACAGGATCGGGGACAGGATTGCACACAGGCACCTCCGCGGCGGCCGGTGCTGCCTCCTGTCCCTGGTCCTGCACTGCATCACTAGCACCAGTGGGATCCCCACCTCCAGACCCCATCTGTGGTGCTTGCACGGCCTCATCCTCCACCAAACCCCCACCAACTTGGATGACTCCAGGCCATCTTCCCCTGTTGGGCCCTGTGGGGTCCCAGCTGCCCCTTCTGCTGCCGAGGAGTCCAACTCCAACCTCCGCCTCTTGGACCTCCCCCCGGCAGCTGCGGCCTGGGACGCGGCACCGGACTCCTCACTCCCCGACGAGATGACAACCTGGGAGGGGAGCCGGGCCTTGCGTCTCCGGCTGGCGGTCGGATCCCCGCCGCTGTGCTCCACAGCACCTTCTCTGCCCTCTTCATCAGTTGATGCTGCAGACAGGGAGAAACAAAACACAGGCATCAGGGCACTGTACAATGGACACATACACACATGACAGTTGTACATGAGTGGCATTGGCAAACCTCAGACATGTCATCACAATCCCCAACACACATGTCATTACAACTCGCACACATTAGCCATACCACAGCCATATCGCAACTGCCACCACCATCCATACATATACAACAGCATGAGCAGGCAAAGGTGAGCCAGACATCACATGCAACACAGGAAGTGCACCACAAATGTACACACACCACCACACTTGCATGCATGTGTACACCTCTGCCAAGTGTCGCACTGTTCAGACGGGCATCCATGTCACATCTGCCAATCAGGCTTCCACATACCGCTGTCACATGCATCCATGTTGCATCACTGTTGCACCCTTGTCAAATGCACACACATGCACATGTACACAGTGCTGATACATGCAGCCGAAAACAACATACATGCGTGACATCACGGACATGTCTACTTACATACACATTCATCCAAACATGTGTGCCCACACAACTGCATTTGGCATGCAAGCCTACACACACAAGCACCATCCATGTCTCACACATCACAGCCCTCGCATGTGTCAGCCCCACGGCCCTGTACACCCCCACCCATACTCGACCCCATACAAACAGATGTGCAACCTGCACAATACTGAATAATAACCACACACACTGCTCACAATCAGGATGCATGTACACTCACCGCTCGACTCCAGACGGGTCTGCTTCTCTAGGACCTGGACGTGGAGCGCTGGGGATATGCGTTCCAGGACCCTCATCTGTTCTTCCGACAAGTGGCCCCGGCACCCCTTGGCATCCGCTGCCTTCAAGAGGTGCCGGGCCTTGTTCAGGGTCCTGGACCTGAAGTCCTCCCAGCGCTTCCTGACATGTTGTAAGTCGCGGACTGCCACCCCCTCCGCGTTGATGGCAGTCACGATGTCAGTCCATATCCGAGTCCGTCCTTCCTTGTCGGCGCGGGAACTTCCGAAGAGGGCATCATACTGCCCCAGGACTTGCTCCACCAGGACACCAACTTCGGTGGCAGTGAAGCTGGTGCCCCTCTGCCTCTCTGGCCGGGGGTTGTCAGTGGTCACAGATGGTGTTTGCCCCAACATGACAACCCCAGAGGCAGGAGTGGGTGGGCAACTGGGTCCTGGGGCTGGGCTGTGGAGCGATGGAATCCCAGTCGGGAGTCTTCGGTTCCAGCAGGGGTGGTCACAGCAACAGCACCCCTGGCTGATGTGCAGGCAGCAAATGGCAGTGCACGTGGGCAGCAGGCAGTCAGGCAGCAGTAGATGGCAGGTGGGAGCGTGCTCGGGGCTCTGGGGGGCAGTAGTTCGGCCTTCTGGGCAGGAGCTTGGTCTTCCGTGTGCATACGCGTGGCCAGCTTGATACGGAGTGATTTGGCACGTGGAAAATCTGCACGTCAGCGTGTAATTCGAGGAAAGGCCCTTAGCGCGTAAGCGCGTCTGCACGCATACGCATTTTCATTGGACAGAAGGCCCCTCAAGCGCAAGCGCCCCTGTGACGTGACGCGTACAGACGTGCATGCGCATTTCAGCGCGCGTGAAAAACTGCACGTCCGCGTGTAATACGAGGAAAGGGCCATGCGCGTAGGCGCGCGTGGAAACTGCACGTCCGCGTGTAATACAAGGAAAGGGCCTATGCGCGTAAGTGATGTGACGCGCGCGTGCGTTTCCCTCAGCACGGGTTAAAGGTGAGCGGACCCAGCAGTTCGCTGTACGTGCCTTTCGTGGAGACCGACGTGTAATGCTGCTTCCTGTTGTTTCGCGCGCCATCACAACTTCACAGCTATCAAGGACGTATCTCTTCTTTTGGCGGGGGTATCGGCTACGCGTGTTTTTCTGCATCGCGCTAGTCAGACGGTGAGTCACACACGCTCTTTTTCCCACTGCGGGTGCCCCTGTGTATCGCACTCATTTTCGATGTCATAGTAGCCTGCGTGTCCCACGCGTACGCGTTATTCATGTTACTGGGTGCCACCGTGTACTGCGGGAGGTTGAATCCACGCACGTAGGCTGCAGGGTTGCGTGCACGGTTTTACTGCAGTTTTGGGGTGCCTGAGCGTTGCGTGACCCGTCACCACATCACCGGGGTCACATACAGCCTTGCAGGTGCAGGGGGGCTGTTAACATCTTGCTTCCCACCCCCTTCACCCCAATTGCCCAGGTCAATTGTGGTGTACACCTCCCATTGGCACCACTCCATCTGTGCCAGCACTACTACATCTGTGCCATGGTTGGGAGGCCACCAAAGGTGAGGGGCGCCTCAGCTGGGCGTACTCCTCGTGGCGGGCATGGTCGGGGACGTGGCCGTGGTGACCAGGGAGTAGGGGGACTCCAGGGTGTCCAGGGCAGCCACAGAGGGGGAAGAGGCAGGGGTGCGCCACTTGAGCACAATGTTGTGCCATGTGTCGGTGCAGCCATGCCACCACCCCCTGTGGTTCCGGGGATGCAGCTCCTGCATCTAGCACTGGCACCCATATGACCCGGCAGTCCGTTCCATCGACTGCCACGGGCCCAAGGGTGGTGGTAGCTGCAGGTGCAGCTGTGGACACCGCCACCCAGGCTCAGGGTCTGCCAGCGCAGGCTGCGTTGGCACTTGAAGAGCCCTTGGTAGATCTCAAACAGGCCAGGGGGGAAACCATAGGGGCAGGCCGGGCTGCTCAGACCAAGACACGTGTCCCTGGGGCAGTCATGTCATCTGCTGCCCCGAACAGCCGGGTGTTGGCAAGTGCAGGGGCAGATGCACCCAACAGCACCCCGGTTGTGAGTCTGCCAACCAGGACCGTTGCGGCCAACCACCCTGCCACAGCTGATGTTGCTGCGCAGGGTCCATTAGTGGGCACCCAGCTGCCACTGACACAAGTCAGGCCTCTGGTCATCCCTCCACCTGCCACTCCCTTGGCTCAATCCACCGAACCCACTGGCCATGCTGGTCAGGGCGGCATTAGCCAGCCAGGGTCTGCGCCACAGTCCAAGAGGAGGAAGGTTGCACCTGCAGCACAGGCTGGGACCCCACACACAGCCACGACCTCCTGCACGTCGATGAAGAAGCCTTTCTGTAAGCAGGAACTGGACTTCTTTGTGGACTACGTGCGGGGCCACAGCCGTGACATGCTAGTAGGTGCCAATAGTCAGACCACGGCTGCCCAACGTGACACCCACTGGAAGCATGTTGCGGAACATGTCAGTTCATTCGGCCATGAGGTGCGCACGGCGCAGGAGTGCAAAAAGCGTTGGAATGACATCAAGCGCAGCACTAAGGCCAAGAGTGCCTCAAATTACAACTTGTCTCTGGTGACTGGCGGTGGGCCTGCACCAGAGGAGGAAGAACTCACTCTGCATGAGGCTCTCGTTGCGGAGTTCATACCACCTGAATTGGTCGAAGGAGTGGGAGAGAAGCTGGACTTTGATGCCCAGTCCAGTGAGTGTTGATGCGTGTTTGTTGAGGACGTGTGTGTTTCACTTGTGGGATGTGTTGTGCATGATTGCTGCTACATGTGACGTGTACATGGTTCTGATGTGTAAGTAATGCAATGCTACCGCCATGCATGTCTCCTCTGCCTGCATGCGGGACTCCATGTAGGCATGCTCCCTTGCCCCTCCTCCGCCACTCTGCACCCCAGTTCCACCTTTGCACTGGCCTGCTCCAATCTTGCCAATGTGTACTTTCTTGTTCATGTGTCCTGTGTAGATGCTAACTTCCAGCGTGGAATCTGCCAGACATATGCCATGTGGTACAGCCTTAGTACTCGATGCAGGGTATCTCACTTGTACTGTGCATGGGTCAGATGTCCCGCAGGGACATGAGTGCCCATTCATGCTCCATGTGGATTGCACGCATGCCCCTAAGTGTCCTTGACTGGATGATCACTGTAATATAAGTCCTTGGTTACATACATTGCCTGCCATCTCATCAGCCTTCCCATGTCAACTGTGCCTCAGTCCTGCGTTGCACACATGTTTAGGCTCTGACAATCTGTGTGGCTCACAGGCCTCAGCCTGTTCAATGGCCAATGACTCTGTCCAACTCTTGTTGTGTCTTCTTCACACGTGGGCAGCCGCCGGAGTTTCCATCATGTGTCCTGCCCACTGTCCCAGCATCATTTGCAGTGTTGTAATTTGAATCACATGAAGCTGTTGATGCCAGTCAACACTGCCTGTCAATACACAGGTGTATGGTCAGCCTTTTGATACCATGCTAGGCATCCCTACTTTGGTACTGGGGTGGAGGGGTGCTTGGCTTCTAGGCATGGTACACATTGAATGCACAATGCACCTGATGTCTGATTTTCTCATTGCACTGCCTTCACATTTCCTGGCACACACCATGTAGTGCTTGTACATGTAGGTAGTGAGTGGTGTACACATTTTCTGCACTGCATAGAAACTGCCACCTTTCAACAGGTCTGATCACAGAAGCTATTCAAAGTAGACCCAGCATGCATGCCAGGTCATATGTTGTGTGTCACATGTCTGCCTGATGTCTTTGCTGTCGGTGTGTGTGTGTGTCGTGTGCTTCTGACATGTGTATTGACCTTTTCCTCTCTATTTTTCAGGTGATGACGCAATGGAGGCAGAGGATGGTGTTGTCATGCCAGACAGAGGGTTGGTAACGCCACATCAACCCGGCACTAGTGGGGGTCGTGGGGTGGTAGGCCACGAAAACCCCCAAGTGCTGCAGTCCATCTTGTCTCTGGCTGCCTATGAGTCCAGCCTTGATGACGACTCTGACGTCCATGTTGAGTTGGATGACCATCAAGTCCATGTGTCAGGGGTGAGTGATTCTGATGTGGACACTCCTCTGTCTGCGACACCTGCACTGAGGGATCAGACAGTCTTGGTTCCTCCGCCCGTGGTGGATCGGGACGCAGGGTCACCCTCCACACCAGTCACTGATGTGCCTGGGACATCACGTCGACGGGGGCATGTAGTCGTGCAGCCGCAGGCGGTGCCAACACAGCGAGGACCCCCGGTCCTTGGGTCCCGCAGGGGTCAAGCTCGGCAACGCGGTCGCCGCGCGCAACCGCTGTATACTGAGTGGGAGCAAGACATGACTGCCAATTCCGAACGGCAGGGGGCAGCAATTGAGAACATCGCTGAGAGCATGGAGCGTGTGGCCCGATCTGTGCTCCCCACTGCTAGGCAGGTGCTTCTCCAGCAGCAGGCGGCACGGTCCACGGCCCACTCGCTCAGGCTGGGCATGGCGGCCTCAGACAGGGCACGCCAGGCTGAAATGTCGTCTCTGCGTCAAGCAATTGCTGCTCACGCAGAGGCGCACATGGATGCCTTGAGGGAGGAGTATGCTTCCCTCAGATCCACTCTGGGTGACCTTATGATGTCCCAGAGGCAGCAGGCAGAGGAGAGGTTTGCACAGCTTCAGTGTACCATCTCGGCTGAGCTACAGGCCTGCCGGGAGGTGCAGCGGTTATCCAGCCAGGCCTTGCAGGAGGAACTCTGTGTTACACGTGCTACCTTGCAAGAGGAAGCACGTGTATCACGGGAGGTTCTGCATGCAGACCTACGTCACATCGCCACACAGAACCAGGCTCACCCGTCAGGCAGACTTGCTGCCGATGAGGGGCAAGCTGCGGCTAGGCGTGGCCAGGCTACTGTGCCACGTCCTCCTTTCCAGGATGAGCCAGACTCGGACGACCATCTATCTCCCACATAGGTCGTGCTGTGCAGGCGTTGAGCCCATGGAGGATTTTTTTTTGGCTCAGCATCATCGCATGTGGATGTTGAGCAGCACCCTGTACCTCCCCCCTCCTGGGTGCCTCCCCTCCCCCCCGGGTCGTATGTGGCCATTTTTGATTTTTCTTTTAGTTTAGTTAGTTAAGTTTCTGTTTGATAGTTAGTTTAAATAGGTAATGTAGGTTTTCCATAGTTAGTGTAATTAGTTAATAGTTGATTTAGTTTAAAATTGCTAGTCTATTGTGCTTTAATGTGACGTTGTGGTGCTTTGTGGCTTTTGAAGGCATCCACTGTCTGTTCCAGCTGGGCCCTTCATGGTTGTCTTGTGTATGTGTTTGCTGCTTGGGTTTCTTGACTCACATATGCCACTCCTGCCTCCCTTATCCATGGGCTCGCAAGGATGGTTCGGTGTTACAGCATTTTACACAAGGGCATTGGACTGTCATATCTGTGGCATGTCTGGTGCTGTGTGACTTGTGTTGACACCCCTAGTGGGGATGATTTAGGTGTCATTGTCCACTGTTCAGCTTTTGCTAGATGGGGTGTGTCATGATTAATGTGGACATTGATTGCTATGCATTGTGTAGTATGTTTCATATCTTTCCTGTACATGTGCTTGTTGCAATTCATGCTGTAGATAGTGTTCCACACTTTGGAGGTGAAAGACGGACTGATGGTGTGATTTGTGATGTGACTCTCTGACATGGTCAAGTAATGAGATGCCTGATGAGACACACACAGATGACTTTGAAGCATTAATCATGTGTTTCATGCCCTTTCTGCAGGGTGATGAGCCTCCAGAGCACCTTTGCCAGCAGACATGTCCCATTGGCAGACGGAATTCTGGACCTGTTTGTTGGTGCCCACATGCACATGTGTGCAGAAGCAGATTCACAGTGATTGCAGACCCACATCCTAGAATTGCTGACATGTTCCAAGGAACTCCAGGCAAGGTGAGCATCACAGGGGGGCCACGACACAGCAAAGCTTGCACTAGGCGAGTTGCACATGCAGGCTTAGTCACAGCACTGAGGGTGAGTTTAGACAAATATTGGTGTTGAAGCACACAATGCAGCTCAGATGTGTTTGAGGACTGATGGCTGCTGAAAGTAGGGTTGTCTGGGACACATGCAGGGGCAGTGGCACATACCCTCCGGTACACCAAGGTCCATTGAAGCACTTGTATCAACCATGTAGCCTTCCGAGACATGGAAAGGGGCAGCTCACAGGGACATGCAGCAAGGGACATACTCGGGTGCAGTGCATGTCTTTTCCACGTACTTCATGATAAATGCACTGCCAACTTTGTTTCGGTCATGGTGGTACGCAACTTGCTCTGTAGTCATGGCTTGCTATATGGGTCTGTCTGCTTACCCAGGGAACATTGCATGTTGTGTGAATTGTGACACATTGGTGTTCCATTTGCCACGCACCCAGCAGCGGCTACCTTACTGCATTGACTGTGTATGACCCGTCACAGGGGTGATGTTATATATGGGTATGAAGCATCAACCACAGATTGTCTGTTTGTAGAGTAGTCTGTTGCTATGGGGCATGTTTGGTGTTGTGTTTTTGTGCAATTGGCACGTACAGGTTGTTGACTGTGTCTCTCTTTGCAGCATTGCAGTGCTCCTGTAACCGGACCTGAGAGTGCGCAGGCAGGAGGCCAGCACTCAAAACCAGAGCTAAGTGTCTTGTTGTTTTTCTTACAAACTGCTCTGCATAGGCTTGCTGGGGAGTGTACTGATGCATGGATGTATGTGTGGTTCAATTTGGGATGTTTTTTTCTCCCTAATCACCCGTGATCCTATGCAATTTTGAAACCTGTACCCTCTACCCGGTGTTCCTGCTTCCCGTGCCTATCCAAGCAACGTTCCCTGACCCTCTTTCCCCACTGGGGTTGCGGATGCCTGTGTAAGCCCCGAACTTGCAGGCGCCAAAACCCTAGAGGGGGTGGTTGGTTCGTACCACTCCTGAGCCTGGACTACAGAAGGCCATGACAATGATGTCCAAGTCTGTTTGGATTGTGTATGTGTTCATGCAGGTTGTACATTTTCGTGCATTCCCTAGTTTCATGTGTCATTCCTCCTCCCCTCTCCTGCCGCTCATTCCAGTCATCCAGTGTGTCAACACCTGTCCCGACTGCATATCCCTGAACCTCCTTCCCCACCAGGGTCTCAGGGGCCTGTGTGAGTTTGACCTTGCAGGCACCCGGGACATGGTGGGGGTGGTTGTTTCGTGACACTCCCGCGCCTGTACAGGGGACCTCTGACAGTACACATCCATTCATGGTGCATCATCCTATGTCATGTACCACACATGTCTCACATCCTGTCGTGACATTGTTTTGCTGTGCTACCTTGGTTGTTGCATCATTGTGGTAGTACTTGGCCTTTGTGAGGTACTGCTACGTCAAGTCATCTACTGGAGGGTGTTTGGGTTCGTTTTTATGCCTTGGATTTTCTGATTTCGGAAATGAGTGTGGATTCTGAGGGTTCAGGCATCTTTTTACACACAAGGTGGGAGATGGTGATGAAGGGTAAAGGTGATCCTGTGGCCAGGTGGAATTGAGGTTTGGAGGCTCCATGACCCAGGTGCAGTTGTTCAGTGGGTCATGGTCATTTGTGAGGGAGGGGGGGGGGGGTTGTTGTTGATAGTTGCCTTGCCCTGCAGTGTGATGGGAACTCTGACATAGTAATGGTGGTATCCCATGTACATGTTGTGTTCTGCTGATCAATGCCTGTTCATGTGTTGTGTTTTCCTTTCAGGTGCGAGGGGATAGTTGTGGTTTGACATGCTGGGGTGTACACATGGTGGATGTTCACATGTGATGTGTAGGGAACACTGATGGTCACTTGAGTGCACATGCATATGTGGAGTGCATGTCCTTGCAGAACCACACACTTGCACTCTGATGCACTACATGTACTCCCACCCTTGCATATCCACGTGTACACTGTTTGCCTTCTGGTGCCCACTGTGTCCCGGCAGCACATGTTCTGTGACCGATCATGGATCCAGTACATGCCTAATTTGATGTTTGACGTGGTCTGTCACTTAGATGTGATGCTCAGGGTGTGCATCACACACAATGGCTGTTCACTGTGCTGTGCGCTGAGCAGTGTGATGCAGGAGTAGGACACTGCACACATGAGCTGCAGTGTTGATTTTGCAATGCATAATGTGCATGTAGACAGGCATTCATTGTGATGTTACGTCTACGACTGTTGTAATGCATTTGGAAATGACTTATTTTGGGTGGGAGGTTGTTGGTCTGTCATTTCATCTGATTCCGGGTCAGGCAGCAGTGTCCGATGCCACTGTGCATTTAGGACATGGCAATGTCTAACTTATCGTTACTGCATTGGTGTATGGGTATTGCGTGCCATGTCATGTTGATGTTTGGGAGGGTTTGAGTGACATGACAGTGATGGCCATGGCCTGGTTTGCAGGTGTGTGTGATGCACACCTTGCATGTCCGTGTCATCCGCTTCTCAGAGCAACTAGCTGGGGGTAGATTTCTCTCCGCAGCAGGGCCCTCCCCCTGGAACAGACTTCCGGCCTGACTTGAACTTGAGGGGAATCATCTCCAGTTCTGGAAGCACCTCAAGACCTTCCTCTTTGCTTCTGCTTACTGTCTGCCTCTCCCTTGCAGAATTCTCCACTGGAACTGCACAGGAGCTGCAACTGGGCCACTCTCACCGACCTCGGTCCCTGGCCCAGCCACTGTCCACTTGCACTGCCTCCCTGGCAACCCCTGCACTGCAGTACTGTCTCTCTATCCCTACAGCCCTCCCTTCCCAGCACTTGTCTGCACTTACCTTTGTAGTTGCCACCAGGCGACCTATGTATTATTTTTTGGGCTACTTCCCCCGTACTGGACTCCCCCCCACCCTTCCCCTTGCACTTTTCCCATTCCCCCTACCCCTGCACTTGCACGATCCCAATGACACCTGGCCTAGTAGTACCGTTCTCTGTGTTCCCTTGTTCTCCCCTCCCTGCCTCATTGCGCCTTGGAATACTTGTGTATGTCCCATATCATGTCATATGTCATATGTGTGCCTTTTGGTCACACAGGATAGCTTGTGTTTAAGTAGCTAGGGATGCAGACGATGTGGCACTTCCATGGCAACTATCTCAGGGTGGTAAGGTTGTGACAGTTGACTGTCTCTTTGTCATCATCGATTGTCACCTGGTATGTGCCAGGCCTGTGTGCACTCCGCAGGGGTGGGAGTTTAGGTGAAAAATGTGGCCACAAGCTGGGTCCGGGCTTCCTCGCCACGTGCCCTGTCCCCTCCCATGGGCAGCGCCTGTGGTTGGGGATGTGGGGGCGCCACCATGTCCACCGGGACGCCCTGCCGTGTTGCAACATTGTGCAGGACACATGCTGCCACAATGATCCTGCACACTACTGGTGGTGCATAGAGTAGTTGCCCACCAGAGCGGTCAAGGGAGCGGAAACGTGACTTGAGCACTCTGAATGTGTGCTCCACTATGCCCCTGGTTGCAATATGGGCGGCGTTGTATCTTACCTGGGGTGGTGTGGTGGGGTTCCGGATTGGCGTCATCATGTGGTTGCTCAGAGGGTAGGCACTGTCCCCTGGGGAGATGATAATAGTTGAGATTATTAGGGTTTGGATATTTGTCTGTGTGTGACTTGCATGCATGTGCAAGGGCATTTGTACTGACCTAGGAGCCATGTGTCGCCATGCTGCCCAGCTTCCAGGGCCCGGCTCAGGGCGGACATTCTGTATATGAAACTGTCATGGGTGGAGCCAGGGTAGTTTGCATAGACAGAGGTGATGATTCCCTTTGCATCACATACCACCTGTACATTGATGGAATGCCAGTGCTTGCGGTTTCGGTAGATGTGCTCAATGGCCCTAGGTGGACGTAGGGCCACATGGGTGCAATCTATGGCACCGAGCACTTTGGGGAAGTGTGCCACCCTGAAAAAATCCAGGACAACGGCCTGCCTTTCTGCGGGTGTTCTGGGCATGTATATGTGCCTGCAGACTGAGGGGCGCGCTGTCATGATTGCCAGTACCTGGTGTAGGCAGCGTGACTGCGTGGCCTGTGAGACCCCCCCCCCACTATGGCAGTGGTCCGCTGAAATGACCCAGTGGCCAAAAAATGCAGGACATTGAGCAGCTTCTCCAAGGGGCTCAATGCTTGGGAGCAAAGGGTGGGGGATGTGAGGTCATCTTCCCACTCCCTGACCAGGTCTAGGATGATATGGGGTGGAAACCTATACCTGCCATAGACCTGGTCGTCAGGCATCCCAAAAAGGCTTGTCCGTGGTGCGAAAATGCGTGCCCTGGCTATTCTCCTCCTCCTGCGGTGTCCCGCGATCAGTGCAGCGACAAATGGGGCATTCATCGTAGCTGTATATACGCGTTTGTTGTTTGCGCGCACTTTTATGCTGTGCGCGGGGACGCTTCTGCCTGCCTTCGTGTGGCAGACGCGTTGACGCCTGTGCACGTCTTTTGCCGTGCGCGGTTTTCCCGTATTCGGATACGGTCCGAGTGTCATCGCGTGTGATCGGAGGGGAGTGTGTGTACACGCAACTGGCCTGGGTACGTGTGTTTCGGGGTGCGTGAGAAGTTCCACACGCGATTAGCCTGGGTACGTGTGTTCCGGGGTGCCGGGAACTTTCACACGCGATTGGTGGAAATCCACGTGTGTTCTGTCATCACGTGCAATGAGGGAAACACCTGCGCGCGTCACGTCACAGACGTGCTCACGTGCTAAGGGCCTTTGGTCCAATGAAATCGCATATGCGTGCTGCCGTGCATACGCGCATGGCCCTTTCCTCGTATTACACGCAGACGTGCAGTTTCCACGCACGCTTACGCGCATGGCCCTTTCCTCGTATTACACGCGGACGTGCAGTTTTTCACGCGCACTGAAATGCGCATGCACGTCTGTACGCGTCACGTCACAGGGGCGCTTGCGCTTGAGGGGCCTTCTGTCCAATGAAAATGCGTATGCGTGCAGACGCGCTTACGCGCTAAGGGCCTTTCCTCGAATTACACGCTGACGTGCAGATTTTTCACGTGCCAAATCACTCCGTATCAAGCTGGCCGCGCGTATGCACACAGAAGACCACGCTCCTGCCCAGAAGGCCGAACTACTGCCCCCAAGAGCCCCGAGCACGCTCCCACCTGCCATCTGCTGCTGCCTGACTGCCTGCTGCCCACGTTCACTGCCATTTGCTGCCTGCACATCAGCCAGGGGTGCTGTTGCTGTGACCACCCCTGCTGGAACCAAAGACTCCCGACTGGGATTCCATCGCTCCACAGCCCAGCCCCAGGACCCAGTTGCCCACCCACTCCTGTCTCTGGGGTTGTCATGTCGGGGCAAACACCATCTGTGACCACTGACAACCCCCGGCCAGAGAGGCAGAGGGCCACCAGCTTCAGTGCCACCGAAGTTGGTGTCCTGGTGGTGCAAGTCCTGGGGCAGTATGATGCCCTCTTCGGAAGTTCCCGCGCCGACAAGGAAGGACGGACTCGGATCTGGACTGACATCGTGACTGCCATCAATGCGGAGGGGATGGCAGTCCGCGACTTACAACATGTCAGGAAGCCCTGGGAGGACTTCAGGTCCAGGACCCTGAACAAGGCCCGGCGCCTCTTGAAGGCAGCGGATGCCAAGGGGCGCCGGGGCCACTTGTTGGAAGAACAGATGAGGGTCCTGGAACGCATATCCCCAGCGCTCCATGTCCAGGTCCTAGAGAAGCAGACCCGTCTGGAGTCGAGCGGTGAGTGTACATGCATCCTGATTGTGAGCAGTGCGTGTGGTGATTATTCAGTATTGTGCAGGTTGCACATCTGTTTGTATGGGGTCGAGTATGGGTGGGGGTGTACAGGGCCGTGGGGCTGACACATGCGAGGGCTGTGATGTGTGAGACATGGATGGTGCTTGTGTGTGTAGGCTTGCATGCCAAATGCAGTTGTGTGGGCACACATGTTTGGATGAATGTGTATGTAAGTAGACATGTCCGTGATGTCACGCATGTATGTTGTTTTCGGCTGCATGTATCAGCACTGTGTACATGTGCATGTGTGTGTATTTGACAAGGGTGCAACAGTGATGCAACATGGATGCATGTGACAGCGGTATGTGGAAGCCTGATTGGCAGATGTGACATGGATGCCCGTCTGAACAGTGCGACACTTGGCAGAGGTGTACACATGCATGCAAGTGTGGTGGTGTGTGTACATGTGTGGTGCACTTCCTGTGTTGCATGTGATGTCTGGCTCACCTTTGCCTGCTCATGCTGTTGTATGTGTATGGATGGTGGTGGCAGTTGCGATATGGCCGTGGTATGGCTAATGTGTGCGAGTTGTAATGACATGTGTGTTGGGGATTGTGATGACATGTCTGAGGTTTGCCAATGCCACTAATGTACAACTGTCATGTGTGTATGTGTCCATTGTACAGTGCCCTGATGCCTGTGTTTTGTTTCTCCCTGTCTGCAGCGTCAACTGATGAAGAGGGCGAAGAAGGTGCTGTGGAGCACAGCGGCGGGGATCCGACCGCCAGCCGGAGACGCAAGGCCCGGCTCCCCTCCCAGGTTGTCATCTCGTCGGGGAGTGAGGAGTCCGGTGCCGCTTCCCAGGCCGCAGCTGACGGGGCGAGGTCCAAGAGGCGGAGGTTGGAGTTGGACTCCTCGGCAGCAGAAGGGGCAGCTGGGACCCCACAGGGCCCAACAGGGGAAGATGGCACGGAGTCATCCAGGTTGGTGGGGGGTTTGGTGGAGGAGGAGGCCGTGCAAGCACCACAGACGGGGTCTGGAGGTGAGGATCCCACTGGTGCTAGTGGTGCAGAGCAGGACCAGGGACAGGAGGCAGCACAGGCCGCCGCGGAGGTGCCTGTGTGCAATCCTGTCCCCAATCCTGTCCCTGCATCATCTTGCACCAGCAGGGATGCCTACGTCCAGACCCGTTTTCAGGCAGGGGATGAGCACACGTCAACTGGCCTTCCTCTGCCTGCGGACGTGGCTATCCAGGTCCGGGTTGAGCCTGTCCTGGCTGGTGTGGCGTTGCGTCAATGGGCCATGCGAGGTGACCTGCAGTCTTTTCATGGAGAGACTGCACGTCATCTCGAATGGTTTGTTGACCACGTCAGCCTGCTGGGACAGGTCACCCAGGCCGGATTCCTCCGTCTGATGGGGCTTGCTCTGACCCCCTCCTCAACTGGACCCCCTACGCGCCAGTCGTCCTCTGTGCCATCTTCCCACCCATCAGTCACCTGGGTGCCCTGTGGTGCTGCCTCTGACGGTGCGGCCAGGCTGGTGGAGGAGGCATCCCTGCCACAGTCGGGAGTCGGACGTCCAGCAGGGGTGGCCACATCTACGACTGCACCCCAGCCGGCGGAGGATGTGCAGGCAGCAGGAGGCAGTGCACGGGCAGAGGCAGAGCAGCAGCAGCAGCAACATGGTGGGAGCCATAAAGGCTCGGGGCCTTCGACATCGGAGGGGCAGGCATCGGCCGGAGGGCAGGAGGACCCAGGACAGAGAGTGTCTTCCGTGTGGCAGCGGTTGGGCCACGCCATAGATGCGGAGCGGCAGCGGGCGGAAGAGGCACGGCTCACAATGGTCAGGGCGGAGAACTCCATGCAGAGGGCACTGAGGCGGGCCGAGTGCCTCGAGGCAATCCGCAGGGGTTTGGGGGTGGACACGGCGACGGCCCTGCGGACCCTCAGGGCCATGGAGGAGGACCGCCTCCGGGACATTGAGGAGGAGTTCGATGATGCCCTGGCCCGTAACATCCACAAGTGAGCCGTGAAACTAGCCCGCTGCCCTTGTACATAGTTTCTAGGTAGTGTTAGGTTTCATTTTTGTTTTTATTTTATTTGGACCTTTCGGACATTAGCCACATTTTTGTATATAGTTTTTTTATTAGTTAGTGTAGTTAGATAGGTTTCCTTTATTTTGTTGGGATAATGGACCCTGGATTGTTCCCATGTACATAGTTGACAGTTGGATTGTATTTTATTTTTCTATTTTTGACCATGGAGCAATGGCTTTCTTTTTCATTTCCCATTGGATTTTGTTTTGTGGACATCGACTTTGGACATTACTTTGGATTTTTATTTTTGGTTTTGCTTTTTTTGACGGACATGCTTCTTTTCATTTTTGTACATTCACGTTCCTGTTTCTTCTTTTTTTATTCTATTGATGTTTCCTTTAATACATATTTTTTTTGGTGAACTTCAATGTGTGGTATCTCATTGGTTTCATGCATTTCATGATATGTGTTTTGAGATTCACTGACACCCATTGGGTGTATGTGAGGGAAATGTGTTTGTTTCGGAACTTGCAATTGGTGTTCTGTGATGTAATTGCAAATTATGAGTGGGTGGATGCAATACTCGGGTGGGTGTTTTGCATTTGGAGGCTGACCATAGGGACCAGGGATCTAGATTGTGATGACATGTTGGCTGGGGAACATGAGTTGCACATGGGTGGGGGCCTGCTGGCAGGTGCCTCACAGTGCTGGGGGGTGGGGGTGGTGGGGAACATGAGTTGGACATGGGTGGGGGCCTGCTGGCAGGTGCCCCACAGTGCTGGGGGGTGGGGGTGGTGGGAGAAATGGGTGGGGGCCTGGTGGAGGCTGCCCCTGGTGGCTGGGGGGTGGGGGTGGTGGGGAACATGAGTTGGTCATGGGTGGGGGCCTGCTGGCAGGTGCCCCACAGTGCCAGGGGGTGGGGGTGGTGGGGAACATGAGTTGGACATGGGGGGGCCTGGTGGAGGCTGCCCCTGCACTGCTGGGGGGTGGGGGTGGTGTGAGATATGGGGGGGAGGGGCTGGTGGAGGCTGCCCCTGGTGGCTGGTGGGTGGGGGTGGTGGGGAACATGAGTTGGACATGGGTGGGGGCCTGCTGGCAGGTGCCCCACAGTGCTGGGGGGTGGGGGTGGTGGGGAACATGAGTTGGTCATGGGTGGGGGCCTGCTGGCAGGTGCCCCACAGTGCTGGGGGGTGGGGGTGGTGGGAGACATGGGGGGGGCCTGGTGGAGGCTGCCCCTGCACTGCTGGGGGGTGGGGGTGGTGTGAGACATGGGTGTGGGCCTGGTGGATGCTGCCCCTGGTGGCTGGGGGGTGGGGGTGGTGTGAGACATGGGGGGGGCTGGTGGAGGCTGCCCCTGGTGGCTGGGGGGTGGGTGTGGTGGGGAACATGAGTTGGTCATGGGTGGGTGCCTGCTGGCAGGTGCCCCACAGTGCTGGGGGGTGGGGGTGGTTGGGAACATGAGTTGGACATGGGTGGGGGCCTGCTGGCAGGTGCCCCACAGTGCTAGGGGGTGGGGGTGGTGGGGAACATGAGTTGGACATGGGTGGGGGCCTGCTGGCAGGTGCCCCACAGTGCTGGGGGGTGGGGGTGGTGGGGAACATGAGTTGGACATGGGTGGGAGCCTGCTGGCAGGTGCCCCACAGTGCTGGGGGGTGGCGTGGTGGGGAACATGAGTTGGACATGGGGGGGCCTGGTGGAGGCTGCTCCTGCACTGCTGGGGGGTGGGGGTGGTGTGAGACATGGGTGTGGGCCTGGTGGATGCTGCCCCTGGTGGCTGGGGGGTGGGGGTGGTGGGAGACATGGGTGGGGGCCTGGTGGTGGGTGCCACTGCACTGCTGGGGGGTGGGAGTGGTGGGAGACATGGGGGGGGCTGGTGGAGGCTGCCCCTGCACTGCTGGGGGGTGGTGGTGGTGGGGAACATGAGTTGGACATGGGTGGGGGCCTGCTGGCAGGTGCCCCACAGTGCTGGTGGGTGGGGGTGGTGGGGAACATGAGTTGGACATGGGTGGGGGCCTGCTGGCAGGTGCCCCACAGTGCTGGGGGGTGGGGGTGGTGTGAGACATGGGTGGGGGCCTGGTGGAGGCTGCCCTTGGTGGCTGGGGGTGGGGGTGGTGTGAGACATGGGTGGGGGCCTGGTGGAGGCTGCCCCTGGTGGCTGGGGGGTGGGGGTGGTGGGAGACATGGGTGGGGGCCTGGTGGTGGGTGCCCCTGCACTGCTGGGGGGCTGGGGGTGGTGTGAGACATGGGTGGGTGCCTGGTGGAGGCTGCCCCTGGTGGCTGGGGGGTGGGGGTGGTGGGGAACATGAGTTGGACATGGGTGGGGGCCTGCTGGCAGGTGCCCCACAGTGCTGGGGGGTGGGGGTGGTGGGGAACATGAGTTGGACATGGGTGGGGGCCTGCTGGCAGGTGCCCCTGGTGACTGGGGGGTGGGGGTGGTGGGAGACATGGGTGGGGGCCTGGTGGAGGCAGCCCCTGGTGGCTGGGGGTGCAGGGGGACATGCGTTGGGGGGAGTAGTGCAAGTTGACATGTGGGTTGGCTGGTGGGCATGGCCATGGTGGGTGGGGTGCCTGCATGACATGTGCTGGGTAGGCCCCTGTGGTGTGAGCCACCTGCAGGGGCCGTGGAGGGTGTAGAGGGAACACCTGGGAGGACCCACACGTGCAATTCACGTGTGCTGCTCCCCGCGCACCCCTGTAATACACGTACCCTGTTGATATCGCGCACACCTGTAATACACGTACCCTGATGGAATTGCGTGTGGAACTTCCCGCGCACCCCTGGAATACACGTACCCCGCTCAATCGCGTGTGTAACTACCCGCGCACACCTGTAATACACGTACCCCGCTCAATCGCGTGTGTAACTACCCGCGCACCCCTGATATACACGTACCCCGCTCAATTGCGTGTGTAACTTCCCGCGCACCCCCGAAATACACGTACCCCGCTCAAACGCGTGTGTAACTTCCCGCACACCCCCGAAATACACGTACCCCGCTCAATCGCGTGTGTCACTTCCCGCACGCCCCCGAAATACACGTACCCCGCACCCCCAGGCCCGATCGCGTGTAAATGTTCACGCGAACCCCTGAAATACACGTAGCCCGCTCCCCCAGGCCCGATCGCGTGAAGAAGTTCACGCGAACCCCTGAAATACACGTAGCCCGCTCCCCCAGGCCCGATCGCGTGAAGAGGTTCACGCGAACCCCTGAAATACACGTAGCCTGCTCCCCCAGGCCCGATCGCGAGAAAATGTTCACGCGAACCCCTGAAATACACGTAGCCCGCTCCCCCAGGCCAGATCACGTGTGCGACTTCCCGCGAACCCCCGGAATACACGTACCCCGCTCAATCGCGTGTGTAACTTCCCGCGCAACCCCGAAATACACGTGCCCCGCTCGCACAATTGCTGTATTTTGCCACTTTTGTAATGCGCAGGGACGCTACCGCCTGCCTTTGTGTGGCGGACGTGTATCGGCTTGTGCGTGTCTTTCGCTGTGCGTGGCTTTGCCCTATTCGATTCCATGAATACGTGTGGTTCGGGTGCGTGTGGGCGTTCCGTCTGCTTCCCTGCAGTACATCCCCAGTTACGCCCTTGTTTTCGCGAGTTGTTCCCCATTCCGCGCGTTACGCCCCGTGTTCCGCCCACTTTCTAGTGTATGCGCCGAGGTTGTGCGCTTTCACTGTGCGCGTCGCGCACCTCTTTCGGGGTGTTGCAGTGACGTGTGCGCCATGCACGGGTTTGGCGCACATCCCGAGGTAAACACGCGCAGGGACTTCCATGAATCGCACGCCTGTTTTTTTCCGCTTGCGCCTGCTTGCGCCTGCTTGCGCGAAGATTTTCGGCGCACGTTTGTTCCATGAATCGGCCCCTAAATGCGGTCACGGACTATAGTCCTAATGGGACTTGTTGTTTGAAGTGCTTGCTACGTTGTCTGATGCAGTGCAAGGACTACAACTAAATCAGTGTGAGAGAAGTGCTTGCTCTGCTTTGATTTTCACAGAAGGGTTCACTTATCACATCCTCCTTTTGAGAGTTTAGCCTCACCTCACTGTAACCCGTTACGGGCGGCATCACAGGAATGTTGACAAAGAACACACCATGATAATACGCTGGTTTGATGACAGTATACACATAATGCAAATGAAAATATCACGCTGTCAGTCTCTGGTTGTAAATTGTTTCAGGAAATAGTCATTGGTATGGGAACAACTTGTACATAGTCTTCTCTGTACAAACATATAGCCAATAACATTTCGTCTAAATTGATTAAATATCCCTGCAGATACAATCCACATAATTATGCACCTGCGACAACGCGATGTCATACTGTTTAATTTCTGTTGTTATACAGCATTTACCATTCATTCTGCGAAACCCTGCCTTTGTAATGCATTCAATCATTGAGACAGAAACAGTTCTAAAGCCGACAAAACAAACACTTTAATGACAGTAGGTTTTGTTAATTGAACTAAATAATGCAATTTGAATTCAATTTGTTTCTTAGTGCAATGGTGCAGAAACAATGTGTATTTCTAACTGGATATAGTAAATCCCATGCTAATTTTCGTGGGATGTGAGAAATATGAGCTTATTTGCACATTTAATTAAATGGCGTTTTGTTTTTTAACAACTAGACCATTTATAATTAGAAGTTGCATGCACCTTCACTTGTGAATAAACAAAAAGGCGGCTTGGTTTAATTCCATTCATAATACAAATTGACTAGCATTTAGTTATGTATTGAAACCATTATTACAAGCTTACTTTTTTCACCTGAATAAAAGGTGATATTTGTGTGCACAACAGACAACATCATATGCCATTGCTGTTGGACCAGAATGCATTTTTATTTCAATAATTACGCTGTTAACATTCGACACGCTCAGCAATAAATACCACAATCCACACAAGACAAGATGTTTCTTTTGAATATATCCAGTGGAGCGCATACACTGTGAAAATTAAAACAGTCTCTTAATTAAACATTGGGCCTCATCCCCAGGCTGGCGCGAAGGGATTACGGGCACCGGTAAGGACACCAGTGCCGGTAATCCCTTTATGCCCTATTCCGAGGTCCCTTTCCGGGTCCCGCTAAGGCCGCCTGGTTTTACCAGTTGGCCTTAGCGAGCGCCGCACAGGGTCTAGGGAGCAAATAGCGGTACCACAAATTGCGGTACCGTTATTTGCACCTTCCCCATTCCCATTGAGCCCTAAGGGGGCTCAAATGGGAATGGGGAATGGTATTTTCAATGGGGACTTACCGGTCCTGCAGAGGTCCGAATAGACCGGTAAACACCATTGAATGAGGGCGGACTCGGCACCGTTACTGGAGGCAGCCATGGCGCTATTAGGGCCATGGCTACCTCCAATCTCGGAATGAGGCCCATTGTTTCAAGCTGTGAGGCCAACACTGGTTTGGAAGGCATTTAGAGCCCCTGGCTAATGTTTGCGAATCTCTATGGGTGACCCGTCCACGGTTATGAAGAGTTGAGATCCGTTTGAGGTCACGTGCAAGAGAAACAAACAACGCTGAATACATGCAAATGGGATTTAACATTCATGAACGATAACACATCTTTTATCAACCAACAGACCATGCACTAAAGCTATGGAAATAATATACACGCCGAAATAAACCTAACATATGTAAATCACAAGTGAAAAATTGTGCAGTTATGCCCTTATACTGGAACCTGTGCAAAACAGGGCTGGAGAGATAAAAACACGCATTGGCAATGCCAATAGTTTTGGCGTTTGCAGTTGTTTGTTGCATTTTACATTTAGCATGGAGAGAAGGAATGAGGAATGGCAGCACAGTGAAGAAGAAATTACTGCATGGGACTGAATGAGGGGCAGTGACAGGGGCTGAGGGAATCAGTGTGGGGGGGTATGAAATAAATGGCAACACAAAGGAGATAAAAAAATATGATGGATGAAAACTCGGCCAGCAATAGTACAACAGAGCATTGTACAACATTTGAGGGAAGGAATGGTAGTGCTAAAGGGGTGGGGTGGGGGGAGTGTAGCGCAAATGGGGGAAGGAGCACCAACACAAGGGGAAGGAGAGACAGTGCTTAGGGAAGGAGCAACAGCACAAGGGGGGAAGGAGTGACAGCACAAGGGGGAAGGAGCAACAGAGCTAGGGAGGATGGAGCGACAGATAAAGGGGGAAGGAGCAACAGTGTAGGGAGGGAAGGAGGGACAACACAAGGGGACAAGGAATGACAGAGCAAGGGGGCGAAGAGTGACAGTGCAAATGGGGGAAGGAGCAATAACACAAGGGGGAAGGAGATACAGTGCAAGGGGAAGGAGCGACAGCACAAAGGGAAGGAACAAAAGTGCTAGGGAGGGGGGAGGAGTGACAGACCAATAGGTGGAAGGTGTGACAACACAAGGGTGCAAGGAGCGACAGAGCAAGGGGGAAGGAGGGCCAGTGTAAGGAGAGAAGGAGCAATAGCTTAAGAGGGAAGGAGTGACAGCACAAGGGGACAAGTAGTGACAGAGCAAGGGGGAATGACGACACAGCAAGGGCAGGAAGGATCAACAGAGCAATGGGGACGTAGAGGCAGAGCATACAGTGAAGGACCAAAAGAGCAAGGGGGAAGGAGCGACCAAGCAAGTGGAGAAGGAGCAACAGTGCAAGGGGGAAGACGTGACAGCACAAGTGGGGTGGAGTGACATCACAAGGTGGAAGGAGCAACAATGAAAGGGGAAGTAGCAACAGCATAAGGAGGAAGCAAGAGCGCAAGGGGAAGAAGCGACAGCACACAGGGAAAGGGGCACCATCTCACAGGGAAGGACTGACAGCATAAAATGGGCAAAGCAACAGAGCAAGGGGTGAGAAAGGACAGCGTGATTGAGGGAAGAGGACATGCAAAGGGAGAGGGGGACAGCACAAAGGGGGAGTAGGGACAGCACAAATGAGGTGAGGGACAGACCAAATGGGGTGGAAGGACAAAACATAGCAGGGAGAAGGGACGCACAAGGGGAGGAGGAGGGACAACACAAGGGGAAAGGAGAAACAGAGCAAGTTGGGAGTACATTTGTTGGCTGAATGTATAATTGGAGCCTGGTGGTGGTTGTCCTATTTGTAGTTTTGCTCACATTTTTAGCCCAGTGCAGATGTGCTCAAAAGAAATGTGACATTTCTTATAAGTCATAGATGAACACATTATGATACCACATTGTATGCAATTCCACAAAACAATAGTACAAAGGGCATTTCTACCTATTTCAAAGTGCATCCCGAATTCAGAAATGGGATGTACTTTGGATTGCGCATACATCATGTTTCGATCTAGAGCAGGGAAATGCACAATGCACATCCAGGTCTTTCACCCCCCCTGTGATGCTATTTTTTATTTCTATCGCTCCAACAGAGATAGAAATGCTTAAACAACATACACAACACACTCAGAGCGCAAATATTTTTCCAACAATAAAAACATAAGGCAGATATGAAAATCCTGAGATCTGAGCATAACGTTGCATTACAATCATTATTTCCTGGAGAGATGAGGTACCACTGACAACATGCAAAAGTCATCATAACAAATCTCAGACTTCTTATGAGGGTCTCTTTAAGCCATTATTTTTGGAGTGTTGCAGTACCACTGACAACATACAGAGGTCCCCTCATATTTCTTATGAGGACCTCTATATGATGTCAGTGGCACTGCAACTCTACAAAAAATACTGCAAATAATGCTTACATTGCAATAATTATTTTTGGGAGAAGTGCAATACAACTTGCAATATACAGAGGTGCTCTCAGCTTTCTTATGAGGACTTTTGTATGTTAAACAGACGTGACCTGTTGGAAACCAATAAGTAATCCGGGTGCACACGTCAACATACAATCACTTCAATAATAATATGGGTACTCTCAGAGTCAGTACTACAGTATTTTAATCTTCAAATAGAGAGAAGTTCAAATAAAATAAAAGTTCAAAAACATAAGATAGTCTTTGGAGCAGTTTCTCCTAAAACATAGCTTCTTCAGTGAACTCTGTTTAACACCTAAGCTCTGAAAGAATAATCAGTTGTATTTTGACATTACAGTGTTGCCGACACATTTAGGATATCACAATGTATCCTTCTTCGTGCACTATAAAGCTATCAATTTAGTTCAGTATGTATATGCAATGTTACCTACAAAAAACATATACAATAATATCCTTTATCAAGCTATGCTTCTAATACATTCAAAAGCATCTTTTAATGTAAAGAAAATCAGCTTACTAACCTTTAGTATTCATCAATGTCTCGCAGCTTATATATGACTATAGAAAAAAGCACTGTGTAACCAAATACTCTCAACGCACAGAATCAGTTAGCTGATACAGCCTCAACGTATGCTCACCCGACTTGAGTTGGCCGGTTATGCCATTCCAGCAATGAGTTCCTGAATTAACAGATAGTCACAATGCTTTACAGACCTAAACAGAAAATTACCCCTATCAGTCCACATAGAGGTACTTGAAAGAAACTAATCACTTGTTTAAACGCCCCCACTTGGGGCACTTGGTTGTGATGAATTTAATCATGAAAAGTGGTGCATCACACCGGCAGAACCGGTTGGGAGCCTTGTGTTTATTATTTATGTTTGGCACTCTTGCGTAGACAGCCAAGACAAGGCTATGCTATAGACCAGCAGTGTAGTGGCCATCTTAACATGGTCACTGAGATACTACCTTGACTATGTCAAAAACACAAATCCCGTTTCTGGACCCTCATGGGGGCATTATGCTCTTAATTAATTATAATAAAATCCTGCATGAACAGTGGGGCATCATACCGGGGAATCCGGTCAGGTGCCCTGCGTTCATCTCTTTATATATAAAAGGGAAATTGTGCATATGTTCAGCATACTTCCCAACATGGTACAGACCTGAATTGTTGCATATGGGTAGGTTATATGGTGTAAACAATGTACAACGTATATAATATACATTTCTCAAATGTTTGTGGTCTGCTGCAATGCTTGGATATGGGTATGTGTCTGTTTGAAATGTTCAGCATACTTCCCAACATGCTATAAACCTGACATTTGGCATGTGGGTAGGTTCCAGGTGTAGACAATGTAACAAGAATAAAATCGACCTTTTTTGGATGTATTTATTTTTTAAGTGGTTAGCAATGCTCACCCCTGCCATATGGCTCTTCGCAACGGACTTCTGCCGTAGTTCTATGTTCATTGTTCTTAAAAATCAGCAGTCCTCTAACACTTCAACAGTTCATTATTCCTAAACTTTTCACACTTTTGAAGTCATCTGGGGGACACAGAACAGTGTTTTTGTAGTAATGTGGGTGACAGGAAACGGTGCATGTCTCTTCAATAGTGTCCGCAATGATGTTGTCCATCACATTGTGCTGATTCTCTCATGATAATTACAGAAACTTAATTTCCTACGGAAGTTGCTGAATGTATGCCATCTCAACAGTACATAGCTTACATTCTTCAGCCGTATATGGGTGGGTATGGCACTTGAAGCTTACATGCTTCAGCCCTACATATACAGCACTTATGTTGAGGTCGCTGCTGCCTCGGCTGTAGCTCGGAACACGAATAATTTTGCTGCGCAATCTCAACGCTCCAACTCAAAGAAGCTGGAACTGATGTATGAGAGCTTTTTTCATGTTTAGCTTTATGTGACTTGCTTCAGAGTTGTAAACAAAGACAATATGTTCATGCAGGGAAGACTAGCAATATTGTCTATAAATAAGTATTGGTTTAGTTAATTAACTAAACTTCAAATTAGGACTGAAGTAGGAATTACTGTGTGAAGTATGGGTACCCCTGCTAGTTAGTTATGTTTGACTCTCCCATGTCAACAGCTCAAGTGAAGCCCGGCTGTGGACCAACAGAGTGGCGGCCATACTATCATGGTCTCAAAGCTGCAACTTTTAATATGTAAATAAAACAGACCTTTCCTAGAACCTTTTGGAAGCACAATTGATTCAGTCACCCACTCATAACTGTGTGTGGTTCATCTAAAAAACGATCCTAAGACATATTTTATTATCTTTATTGTAACTTGTCTGTGTTAATATTAATATCAACTTCGGTTTCACTACCTTGTGATTATGCATTGCTTTATACCTTAATTTTATGCCTCAAGTTACCTCCTTTACTAAACACATCAGGCAATAATGCAGCGCCCTACAACTTAATTTACTTCCCACACTTACACCTTCAAATATCACTTACTTATAAGCAAGTTTTATTTTGTGTGCCAAAGTGGCCTTTCACTCATATGGATAAAACCAGCCGAACAAGTACTTTAACACCCCCCAACTGGACACACATGACTAAAAGCAGCAATTAGGGGCTGGCAACTGCTCATAAAAAGCATACACAACCCACCCTCCGTTTTCCACCACTATTAAAAGAGCAGGACCATGTGTGCTACACACCAGCCAGCTAAGGATCAGATCTTCTGACAGGCACAGATGGCACAGCAGCAACAACACGAGACACCCCAGACCACTGTGAATGCACTCTATCCGTCATCAGTCCGCCACCCCACCCGCTGCATGCAGGCCGGACATCATCCTACACACCATACAGTCCCCCGGTAGGCCCTCAGCCTGCAATTGGACCCAGGCAGCTCATCAACCTGCATGCTAGACCCCCCTGGAGGCAGGCCAAGGGACTAAACAGAGACAGGAATCATAATTGCGCCACAAGGATGTGCAAAACTCTCACACACAGACACATCTCTCACCCCTACTACTTACACTATGGCATTCCATGTGGACATGAATGCTGTATGTTCACAACCATTGAATTGCTTGTTTTCCACACATTTCCAAATAAGTGGGTTACTGGCATTAATCCCTGTCCATCAATGGAATGGCCTTCATTGCCATAATGTCTTCTACATAGTTAATGCCAATAAACCCATGTTTCTGTGGTGATTACACCTCTGCAGAATTCTGTGAACCCCTGACAACACCATTACAAGCCTTCCAACACCAGCACGTGCAGCCCCATTAAGCAGATATTTGGGTTCGTAAAAAACGATTTCAGAACCTACATTGGACTTGTGATGCATTCCCATGTACCAACCTGAGAAGGTCTGTGTCACCATGGCCATGTGTTACATGCTGCCATTGAGGATTATGATGATCCAGATTATGGTGATGGTAGCTATGACGGGAAACTGCCGGTTCTTAGCAGCAGCAGATAAGCCTTAAAGGTCTAGCCCTCGGAGAGGAAGTGATAAATAATTTCTTCTTATACAGTTGAGTGCATCTATGTAAGCAATTACATGACCCACCTACTCCTTCCTCTATATAAATGGGACAAATCATTATCAAAAACAAGTGAGCAGCAAATGATTCCATTGCAAAGGGAAGGGTGGAGAAGTACTATGCTCTCCATCAGGGTTGGTTGTAAAATAATAAAAAATAACATGACTTTACAATTCCCAAAAATCAAATGTCTATGGAGAATTTAAAACAAACAGATTCATGAGTAATGTCCAATATGGCCAGTGCTCTAGCCTGTTCAAATAATATGAGCCTCGAATGGAAGAAAAACACGATCCAGGATGTTTACAAGTCTAAATAATTGCAACGGTTATCTCGCCTGGAATTAAAGGGAGGGAGAAATATGATAGGTTATTTATAACGCGCTTAATACCCAGAGGTTTCTAAGTGGAGACCCGGGGATCGAACCTGAGTTGCTCTGTGTCTTCTTTCTTCCAAGGCGAGCACATTGCCCGCGAGCTATTTTCCCGAGACACATGGTGAAATTGGAAGGTGTTTATACTTCTTATGCTGTTCAGTTGCCAGACCATGGTTCGTCACTGTTTGTGTCAACCCAATCTGCTTATGGCTTGTGAAGACAAAATCAAAATATCGAGGCTGAGTACCCCAAAAGGAAATACACCGAACATTGGTTACAAAGGAACATACAAAGTACTTTATTTTATACTGAATCCAGTTACAAAAACAGAGCAAAATCAGATAGCTATCGGCCCTCAGTACAACACAACGAACTCCAGCGTGGTTCAATGTGTTCAGTGAGAGACACTGTACATTAGAATGCATTGGCTTTTTATACATTTTGTGAGCACGATATCCAGCCCCACTTTGGGTTAATATTCCATTAATATATCACCGATCTAGGGTTCATGCCAAGTCTCGCACATCCGCATATAACTGGTTTACTTTTAATAGATATATCAACAAGCCTATACAGCAACTGTATATTCTGGGATTTTCCATTTAAGTCTTCTTAAACATTAATACAATGTAGTTAAACAAAAGTTCTACGTTCAGTATTTGAATACATTGTCTTTATCGTATACTCGTGGATTAGTTTCATTGCACGAGTAATCCCTTAACACAGGTCAACGAAGGACAAGGTCTCAGTTCACGACCTCAATAAATGGCCTGCAGGCAAGTTACATATTAGCTACGTACAGAGGTCAAGACGGCCATGTTGTATTTTTGGAATGATATTGTCCATCATTTTAACACACAGGGTGACTTTCTTAAGCAGACCAAAATGGCGGATTGACATAAAATGGCAGCTTACAGTGATTTTAAGGTCAGGAACTTGCAACACGGATTCCTTCGCAAGCGACTTGTGAGCAGCTTGGCGTAGGCCAATATACATATATTTATTACATTAGGAGGCACGATATAATTTCTATTTTGACAAACCCTCCTTTTGGCCTATGCCAAGTGCTAAAACGACTTTGGATCTCCTTGCAAATAACTCCATGCATCATCGTCCATGCACCTTGAATCGTCGGAAATATCTATTGCCATTAGGTAATTTGCTAAAATTTCTTTCAACACATATTCTTTGGAAGTTTTATCTGGGGCATACACTTTATGTCCTATCGAACCTATCGCTTGTGCGCAACATCCCCCTAGCATCGAACATATACTAGGTAGACACTGAATACAGAAACAAAGACACAACAGGATTCCCAAAATAATCAGCAAGACCGAAAGTACCTTCCAACCCCAAGATCGCAAGAAGTCCCAGAACCAAGCGCTAAGATCCCAGTTTCCCTTGGGAACATGCACTTCTGAACTAAGGACGTGCAGATTCTGTATTGCCTTGAAGATAGTTGGGGAGGAATCTGGTACAAAAACACAGCAAGCGGACCCCACTCAGCCAGAATGACATCTAATGCCATCCGGTTTTGAAGTGCTACTAGTCTTATCACCTTCTGTTCTAACAGCATATTATAAAGTATGTCCATGGTCCGGTTGATGGTTCTCTCAGGTACTCTCGCTAGTTTTCTGATATCTTCTGAATTCGCTATCTGCCCCCAAAATGGCACAACTGATTTTGCTATATCTCCCAAGATTTGTGCTGGGGTGTCTCCATTCTCGTCCCGCAGTGGACGAGCCTTTGAAACTTCTTTTGTACTAGCTATAAACACCCCAGGTAACAGGATCCCTAAATAACAGATTCCCTGCCAATCCCTGGGCAACCATGGGAATGCTACATTACCGCAGACAAAGTAGACAGGTTCGCCTACATACAAAGGTCTGTTTTTCCCCATTCAAATTTGCAACGTTGGCACAACCTAGAAAATCTCCCATTGACTGAGTTCCATTCCTCTGTATGCAAATAGAAACTGAATCAGGGCTATGATTAACAGTGTAAGAAGGAGGCATGGCATCCTTATTGCCTATTGGAGCCATCTTAAAGGAAATCAAAGACTGGAAAGGACAAGACAGTTTATCAGAAGGCCTAATAGAAGCAACGTTAGGTTTACTCCTGTTTGCGAAAAGCGAACATCCCAGGGGAGTCAAAACACGTTTCTCAAAACTATTCAAATTGGTGCCATCAAAGTTCCCTGAGATGCTATCATTCCAACGGCCAAAGAACAGTGCTCTGAGAGAGGCATAGCAAGCAGTTGTCAAAGGTAAAGGATGAATATACCAACCTAGCCCCTTATCCCCGTGTTGCGGTAAATATGAGCAAACCCAACAGTTAGACTTATTAAAAATGGCATGCGTAGCATTCATGATAAGTAGTAGAGTATTATTGTGGTACCTTTGTCTATGTTGGGAGTCCCTAGGGGACAGAGTATGCAAATGTACAAAGGGAGTAGGAACAGCAGGTATACTTTCAGTGGGCAAAAAGGATTCTAAAGGATGCATTTCCCCAAGGTACCACAAACCTAAGACAGTGACTATTGTAAACCCAAATATCATTATAAAAACACAGCAATACATTTTCGGGACCCAGGCATTTTGTCCATTGTCCCAGTTGGTCACCCCCTTATTTACAAGTCCCATACGAGTGGTAGTGGTAGCAGGCATTGTAGTCTTCAGACGAATACCCCAATGTTCGTTGCTGGCGACCTCCCGGTCAAATGACTTCTTAGTCCTTCCACAACCCTAGCCAACATAATCCCCTTTCTCAAATTTGGGCAAAAACAAGCCCTCGATGATCCTTTTCTTCTCCGAATGCACAGCCGAACTGTGCGGTAAGTCTATCAGATGCACAGCAAAACCGTGCCGTAGGTCTATTTTCTTGGACCCAGGTTGTACCTTACTTTTCCCGGTACTGATTGATCCGGAAACAATATGTCGTCACTTCCCGTTGGAAGCAACATGTCGGAAACAAGTGAAGATGCCGAATTCGAAACAGCAGTTTCCGGATGCAAAACTTTTGGAGAGTGTGGAGACAAAATGGCGGCTTCCCCAAGCCTTGCGGGCTCATAGAGATTCTCCGACACACTCTCAGTGCTACTTACAGCTTTGGGATCTTTGGTTGCAGTATCAGCGAGGGGTTCTGTTTCTTCTGTAACGTGGGGCACAGGGTGAGGTTAGTTTCTTGACGTGGGACGTGTGGATCCAGTTCTTTCTCCCAGAGACCATCACCGCTGTTTGGGTGACCAACAGGACTTGGAACGGCCCACGCCAGCGGTGCGCAAGGCAGGAAGAGAGCTCAAATGCTTGGGCAAGTACCCAGCTTCCAGGTCATATACTGTGGTCCGGGCCCTCGTATCGCACAGGTAAAGCTTCTCGTACCTGGTGATAAATCAAATACAGGTTTTTAGTCAACTGACTGCAATAGTCTGAAAGTAATACATTTTCAACATTTCTGAATGAATTGCATTTAGGAAGGTTCCAAATATTGGCAGGTCTCCCCATTACCACCTCGAATGGAGAGAGCCCAGTCTTAGTTTGAGGGGTTGTGCGCATAGATAATAACATGATCGCTAAGGCATCCGGCCATTTCAGTTTGGTGCCGGCACACGTCTCAGCAAGCTTGTTCTTGATGATACCATTGTGTCTTTCTACTAGTCCGGCGCTCTGAGCATGTCTGGCCGAACGGAACCGTTTGTCAATTTGTAACGCTGCACATATCTGCAGAATTACAGCAGTGACAAAATGTGGACCATTGTCCGACCAGATAACTCTTGGTAGCCCGAACCACGGGAAATATTCCCTTAACATGGTTTTTGCAGTACTCATGGCTGTAGCATCCTTAACAGGGAAAGCCTCAACCCATTTACTAAAACCAAAGATGACCACCAGTACATATTTCTTATTGTCGCATCGTTCCATTTCAATAAAGTCAAAGTGGATAACTTCAAAGGGGACGGAGGGCGGCCCAAAACCTCCCCTTGGAGATACTGTCCCTTTCCCACATTGTATTGTAGGCAAATCATGCAATGCTGGACGTAGCGCTGGGCAATTTTTGAAATTGTGTCATTTACCCAAACTTTCTCTAACATTTTTGTCATCTTCTGGGCACATACATGCGTAGGATCATGGGCCATGATGACCATCATCATTATGTACGCATCAGGGAGTAGCCATTTCCCTTCCACTATATCCACCCAACACCCGTCATCATCAAGTTTCCCCAAGCCTTCAGCCCACCTTTTGGATTTTTCTAATGTGGCATCAGCTTCGATATCCCGTACAGACCCAACACCCTCATCCATTGCATAAGCATTTACAGTCTCCCTTCAAACATACATCTCCGTAAGGGGATCAGTAGCAGTTTGTCTACCTATCTGATCAGTGAAAGCATTCCCTTTCCCTATGTCATCTGTAACCTTTTGATTTGCTGCACATTTCATAACTGCTAACTGAGTAGGGAGCGCAAGGGCTGAGAGTAGTTGCACTATTACGGAGCCGTGTTGGATTTTGGTGCCATGTGAAGTTAGGAACCCTCTCTCTGACCAAAGTCTCCCAAAGTTGTGAACCAGCCCAAAGGCATACTGACTATCAGTATAGATATTTACTGCAGCCGTTTGGAAAGTTCACAAGCTTGGGTCAATGCTATAATCTCTGCGGCCTGCGCAGAATTATGCGTGATTCTCTTAGTTTCCACAACCGTGCTTAATGTGGTGATTGCATAAGCAGCTGTGGATGTACCATCCGGAAGTGTGAAGCAGGAGCCATCACAGAACAGTTCTCCTTGCGAATTATCCAAAGGGTTGTCTTTCAAATCAATTCTACCCTTTGTCTCTTGTTCGGTAGCAAACAAAGAGTCATGTGACTCTTCATCGCTGCAAGTAGTATCTTGCGGGAAAGGTAGGAGTTCAGCTGGATTAAGAACACAACACCTCTTAATTTGAATGTGAGGTGCAAACAAGATCAATTCATATCTTGTCAACCATGCAGAAGTGAGGTGTTGCGTTTGAGTTCGGTTCAGTAGAACATCTACAGAGTGAGGCACCATCAGGGTTAGATCATGGCCTAGGACCATTCCCTCACTCTGTTTTACAGACGCAGCAGCAGCAGCGACTGCTCGCAAACATCTTGGCAAAGCGCATGCTACAGGATCAAGGGCGGGTGAAAAGTAACCACATGGCCTATTCTTCGCTCCATGTTCCTGCGATAATACAGTCAAAGCACATCCATCACATTCATGCACAAACAACACAAAGGCCTTTCCATATTTTGGTGTGCCCAAAACTGGTGCAGAGCATAATGCAGTCTTAAGCAAGTCAAACGATTGCTGGTGTTCCGTGTTCCATGGCAATGGCGAAGAAATGCCCTTCTTTCTCAAAGCCAACATTGGTTTGATCACTAGTGAAAAATATGGGATCCACAACCTACAGTAAGAAGCCATACCTATCAAGTTTCTAACTTCCTTCTGTGTATTTGGGACAGACATGCCAGAAATGTGTTTTATTCTTTCAGGTGTCAATCTTCTTCCCTCCTTTGACAGGAGATAGCCTAATAGGTGACCTCCTGGCAACAATATTGACATTTTTTAAGCAAGGCTTTGTGACCATGCTTGGCTAGATGGATAAGCAATAACACAGTGCCCTCCTTACAGGCACTCTCAGAGTCAGCAGCTAAGAGCAAATCATCAACATACTGAAGCAATGTACAAGTAGAGGGCAATTCAAGGGTATTAAGTTGTTCTTTCAAAGCCCTACTATAAATGCAAGGACTCTCTGTGTACCCTTGAGGTGCACGAGTAAATGTGAACGAGCGTCCCCCTAAGGTGAACGCGAACAAGTATCTACTATCCTTGTGTATAGGAATACTAAAGAAAGCATTCTTTAGATCCACCACACTAAAGTAAGTAGCTGTAGCTGGAATCATGATTAGGATTGTCATTACATCAGGCACAATTGGAAATTGTGGAGCCACGACTTTATTAATGGCACGTAAATCAATTATGAAACGGAATGGAATTGCATTATCGCCTTTCTTGTACACGGGTAAAATTGGACACAAACTTCCTGAAATGTCTTCAATCAACCCGTGATGCACAAAATCCCCTCAACTGAAATATTATACTGGGGAATGCGTGGCAGCACAATTCCATGTTTCAAAACTATCTTAACAGGTTCAATCTGTAAAACACTGACATCATTGTCGTCAACAGCCCACAAGCTCTCGGTTACATTAATGAATTCTGGCGGCAAAGGTCTAGTCAAGAATTGGCGAGACAGAAAATTGCTGTGCTGAAATCGTCAAGCGCATCCATCAGAAGAACAATAGATCACTGCATTTAATTCTTTTAACAAATTCAACCCCAGCAAGTTCTCCCCACAATTCGAAGTTAACAGAAATGGACAGTCGTCCGTAAAGGGACCCAAAGAAATAGGTACCGGCAAAGAAACCGGACAAACAGCTGGTGGGCCAGAAAACCCTACAGAAACATTGTTTTGCCCTGACAGTGGAATGTTTGGAACCCGTGAATGATCAATGGAACACTTCTGTGCTCCGGTGTCTATCAAAAACGGATGTTTGCTATTTCCCACCACCATTTCGACGTAGGGACCTTTCTGACTGACGGGAATAGGTGTAGGTTCCAAACCCTGCTTCGGGCAATCCTAACGAAACAGAATGTCATCAAAAGGAAGCTCTTCAGATAAATGTGTAGCAGAAGGATGATCAAATATGTTCCTGGTGTCCACACTCGAAATCTGATTATCCTGCGAGAAAGGTTGCTGAGGATCCTGTGTAAGCTGACCTCTACCAGGGCCCCCTACACCCGGGCGACCTCTGGATCGTCTACCCATATTCCCGAATGTGTTATTCGACCTTTGTCGAAGGACTGGGCATTGTGCACGCCAATGACCCTCTTGACGAAAATAGGCACGCTGGTTAATGTTCACAGGACCTAAGGGCACATTCCCCTGCGGGACATACTGACCTCTAATCTGAGAACTACCCCCTATGGGGCCTCTAACAATTTGCTGCAATAGCACTTTAGTTTTCAAATCACCTTTTCGTTTTTCAACTCTATCTTTTTTATTATTGACATGGTTCTCGCAGTACTGAGCCATGTGCAGTACTTCTGGTTGCGATTTCGCCTGCCAAGCGCTCTCAGAAGACATAATTTATGCCTGGATGTCTGGCAACAATCCACAAACAAATTTGTCCATGAATAATCTTTTCCCAGACTCTGTGACTAGGTCTTGTCCACTGAAATCCGAGAATACCTGTTCGAACCGATTAAAGAACTCGGTAGCACCCTCAGACTTTCCTTGGACACAGGCCGTAACATTGTCCCAAATAATTCTTTTCTCTGGAATTATAGTTTTCAATTTTGCAATGATTCTATCTGGCAAAGTTAATATCACCTGAGGCGGTCTTTCACCAGCTGGCCTTTGTCCATCGAGTCTAGATATATTCACCCATGTATCTCCCAACCCTGGCACATCGTCTATAGTTCTAACTTGCTTCCACAAATCTACGGGCAGGGGTACAGGGAATAACAAATCAATATCGCCTAAGGTGAACACTGAGGATTGCAAGACAGACTCTATTTCTTTATAGAATCCTGTCGGATTTTTCCTAATATCAGGAATAGATTGCCTAGTGGTATTCACTTCCTGTCTTGAGAATGGGACGTGGACAAACTGTGATAAATAATGTGCAGGAATGTCCACAGCGACTATGCGCCGTGCAGCATCGGCTGCAATCTCAACTTTTGGGACAAATGTCGGAGGAACCTCTCTCATAGGCAACTGAGAAGTAGGTGACTCTGAATGCTTACTAAGCAACAGAGCTAAATCGAGCGCTAAAGCAGTCGAAGAAGTGTCAAGTGAAAAAGCTCTCTTGTAAATACTCAATAACTCTGTGGGACAACTAATTTTCTTTTTTACACAATCATCCTGTAGGTACTCTATCATTATCTGTATCACTTTCCTCTGCATTTCTGGCGTATACTGACTATATGTGTCATATACTTCAACTTTATCTGTTCTGACTTGAGTGTCATGTAGACCGTTGATACCTCCGTCCCCAAGTGACACACAGGGGAACCTAAAAGAACCCTGCTGTGCGACCTTTGGAGCCTCAGGTGGGAGATGTTGCTTCCCGGATCCACGGAACCTCAGGAACACCGATGCTGCTACAGAAAGAACAGGGTTAAGTACCAGGCAAATACAATACAGTACAAGAATCACAGGGTCTGAATAAGCTTAACTATCCGGTGGTTGGAAAACCCGGGAGACCTAGCGCAGGAGGTTCGAGACTCAGATGAGAGGTAGTCCCCAGAACAACAGGGACCGGAGTCACACGTGGGTACAGGACAGCCCACCTGAGCCGAGGGCTGGAGTCATAGCGTGAGTCCCCTAAGGGCAAGGGCGTAGCGAAGACAAACAAAGTTCCAAGGGATGATCCGAAGGCAAGTGAGGGACGGGCCGAGGTTCAGCAATGAGTCAACAGTTCCAAGCAAAGGTACAGAGGAAAATCTGAGGGAGTCCAGGTGAGTGATCCGAGTCAAGGTAAACCAGCAAAACAAAGTCCAAACGTAGCGCCAAACAGAGTCGAAAGACAGCTGAGAAGCAGTGAGTGCTCCGTGCATCAAGCGTTATGTACTGGGTACTTCTGGGTCACGTGACGCCCTCCATCGTCACGTGGGAAATGCCGCCCTGAGTCACGTGAGCGGACAACTGCCCGATGTGGAAGCGTTCTGCTGCCCCTTCTGACGTGTGCTCTCCATGGCAACTGCCAGTGCAGGAAGGGTTGCAACCGGGTACGTACATTGTACCCGGTACAGAGTTTTCGGTCCTGTGGGGCAACCAAATCACGTTAGTCTCGAAACCTGGGGGGAGCAATGTGGGGGACCGGGGAAGGTGTTGTGGGGATGCTAGCAGTATTCTGATGTACGGAGGAGTGTCTAACATTATCGACATATCCGAAATCCATCAAAGTGCGTCCTTCATACAAATTTGTGCTTCCTCAGATATCGATTTACGACAAGGAAGGAACCGTTTCTGTACATACATACTTTCCTCCTCGTCATCCTCATTCTGCAACTTTTCTAACTCCTTTCTATACCCAAATAACCTCTCGACATGCTCATTTATTTTCTCCACAGTGTCTCTAGAAAACGCTAAAGTATTTAGATCCCTTAACCCTTGCGGGAGATCTGTATTATTTAACTTTCCCCACATTACACATAACTGAATCCCTAAACCTTCAATAAAAACATTTTTCTCAGGAAAATTATCCATATTACAAAGTGTGGCAAACACATTAGCTTGATCATCCTTCTCCATACAATACTTAGCCCATGCAATTAACTCACGTTTCTTCTCCGGTGGTACAGTATTGCGAGTGACAACTTTTGACCCTGCACCTCGATCGATTACAAGCGGCTCAGGACAACTTGGAAGAGAGGGAGCAGGCAAATTCAATGGAGGTACTGTAACTGGTGCGATAAGAAGAGGTGGAGGAGCTGGAGGAAGGGGAACATTGGGAGGAGCAGGAACAACAGGAACAACAGCAGGTAGAGCAGGAATAACAGGAGGAAGAGGCAAAGCAGCAGGAAGAGGAACAAACAGAGGTGGTGCAGAGGTACCAGGCCTTCGTTCATTTAACAATTTATCTATAAATTCATCGGAAGCATGGAGGTCTTTGGAAGGATATATTTTTTGAATTGCAAGTGAGAAAGCCCTACTATATTCCTAGTCGATTCAGAATGTTTATCTTGGTCATACAATAATGCTTTTTCGGCGTTTGTCTTATGACAGCGCGCATGTTTTTCTCTACTTTTAAGTTGTTGCAACGCTTCTTTTTTCCAATTCTGCAAAACATCAAATGCTGCAGGCCTAGCCTTTTTCTTTAATAGAATTTACTCTAAATACTCAATTCGAAGGATTTCAAAACTACCATTGATTGGCCACTGAAGTTCAGAGGCATGTCTGGTTTGCCTGTGCCAAATGTCATTAAATACTATACTTCCAATGCCATGCTTACAGTACATAGTAAATGCCGGCGACCCCTCCTGTGGTGCGGGACAGCTAAATTCCAAAGATTGTCTATCGCTGCGGAACAATGCCCTGAAGCAGGTAGACAATTTCCCAGGCATATCAAATTATTGGTGTTACCTGGTCAATAACTGTGTCGGGTCACGACTCACCTGAACAAACCTAAGGAGGTCTGATCGGATTTCAAAGAATCTTACATAACTACTCTTACCTCGTGTATGGTGATTTCAGCAAATCTGCCCGCCTCGATAAGTGGACCCTTGTTAAGATGCCGTCTCGGACCACAAGCTAATCGTCCAGGGATCGAGTCGTGCAGCGCTGCTGAGGTGTCACGTCTTGTTCAGTGGGGCCCCTTTTTGTCACACCGTTCAATTTCGGTCCGATAGCGTGTGTCAACCTTCGACAATCCGGCATCAATCTTGAGGGTCCCTATTCGGGCGCCAACTGTGAAAACAAAATCTAAATATCGAGGCTGAGTACCCCAAAAGGAAATACACCGAACACGGGTTACAAAGGAACATAAAAAGTACTTTATTTTATCCTGAATCCAGTTACAAAAACAGAGCAAAATCTGATAGCTATCAGTACAACACAACGAACTCCAGTGTGGTTCAATGTGTTCAGTGAGAGATGTTGTACATTAGAATGCATTGGCTTTTTATACATTTTGTGTGCACGATGTCCAGTCCCACTTTGGCTTAATATTCCATTAATACATCACCGATCTAGGGTTCATGCCAAGTCTCGCACATCCGCATATAACTGGTTTACTTTTAATACATATATAAACAAGCCTATACAGCAACTGTATATTCTGGGATTTTCCATGTAAGTCTTCTTAAACATTAATATAATGTAGTTAAACAAGAGTTCTACGTTCAGTATTTGAATACATTGGCCCTCATTACGACCCTGGCGGAAAGTGACTGACCGGACTGCCACAGCGTAAATAGCGTTTCCGCCATTGCACGAAGGAGCAAAGTGCGGCCCATTCCGACCCATAGGGCACGAGCACCACGGCATGGCGGAAGTGCAAAGTCCGCGATGGCGGAAATGACCCCAAAACGGCCCACACCGCCGCCGTACGGCGCCCTAGGTGCAATACCGCCACCCATCTTAGCGGACACCGCAGTGAGCGCCAACCGGAAAGTACGGTGACCGTAAATATACGGAAACGGAAGTAAAAACATGGGCCCGGAACGGGAAACATCCCGCCGTACACCTATAAAACCACAAAATCCACACAACCACTAAAAACACTACCCTGAGACACACCCCAACCCGTCATCCACCCTAGCGAAACCAAGAAAAATGGGAAAAGTAGCGAAGAAAGCGTGCGACCGCAAGCGGCAGGTCCACTTCTCCCGTGAGGAACTCACCGTGCTAACAGAGACCCTCCAGGAGAATGCTGCCGTCGTCTTCTCCACGCAAATGACCAGGACGGCACTTGCGAACAAGAAGGCCATATGGGCCCTGGTGGCACAGCGTGTAAGTGCGGTGGGGACCGCACCCCGCAACCCACAGCAATGCAGAAAGCGATGGGACGACCTGCGGATACGCGTCCGTAGCATACTTTCTGCCAACCGCAACATTGCCACAGCCACCGGGGGAGGTCCTGAATCACCCATCAAGTTGACCCCCTGGGAAGAAATCTGTGCCTCCACCATTGGAATGGAGAGCATAGAGGGAGTCGGAGGGATGGAGAAAGGAGTGCAGACATCCGAAGAATCAGGTAGGTGGCCCAAATAAAACAATGCTAAATCCACAATTTCCAATCATGTGAAGTACCATGTGTCCCCATAGTGCAACAGAAACACATGTCCAGGAGAACGTCCACACACATTGGCCTGATAGCGCACTTTAAAACTCACAATAAATACATAAATAATTAAAAACCCCTAAAACACCCACTACACGTGCAGCAGGCACACCCTAACTGCAGGCTGCCAAACAACTGCACCCTCACTCCACACACAAATGAAAGCACCTCCAAGGCCCCGACCCAAATCACCCTCAGGTACCAACCCAATGCATGTGATACAATGCCATTCCAATTCCCACAGACCCATTAATAACCCTCGCCCTCCTTTACTCCACCACAGGGTCCGATCCAAACGACGAGCATCAGGACACCCCTACCAGCACACCTGCAAAGAGGGCCAAGACCAACGGCCAAAGACCCTCCACCTCAGCTGCACGGATCAAGACACGGCAGCAGCACAAATCAGGTGGCAGCACAGAGGAGGGAACATCAACAGGCACCCCAGCAGCCAGCATGCCCACAACACCACCACCACAGGTCCCCCCAATGGATGCCACAGAAGGCACTGCCTCTGGTGGCAGCAGCACCATAGGTGACACCCCATTGATGGCAGCATGCTCCGACACAGAAAACGGGGATGTCGAAGTCAGATCCATCCATGACCTGTCCCAATCCCCCTGTCTGTCCCATCCCGTACACCATGAGGATACCACGCAGGGGCACCCACAAGACGACGACTGGCCATCCCCCACAAGCCCTGTGGCAAGGCAACATGAGGTCACCAGCCCCTCTGTGACACCACCGCAAATGGCCATGGCCCAGCAAAGGCAACAGTCCCTCGACCAGTTAATCGTGCAACAGCAGCAACTGGCCACGCTCCTCAAGGACCATGCCGATGAATGTGGGGGCACTAAGGCAGACATAGAAACATCAACTGAGACACTTAGGGCAGAAATGGAGAGAAGTACAGAGACACTAAGGGCACAAATGGAGAGTAGCACCGAGAGCCTGAGAGTACAAATGGAGAGTAGCACCGAGAGCCTGAGAGTACAAATGGAGAGTAGCACCGAGAGCCTGAGAGTCCAAATGGAGAGAAGCACCGAGAGCTTGAGGGGGGAACTGCATGCGACGTCCAAAGACGTATGTGCCGAACTTGCCGCAGTGCGCCGTGTGCTCACTGAGCTCTCACAAACCCTTAGGGACATGCATGGACGTGAGCAGGCAGAGACATCATCCGTTGCAAGTTTCGTCCAGGGCAGCCCCCAACGTAGATCTGGGAGGAACCTGCGCTCCACAGGCAGGGGTGCCCCTGATACCCGCAGAGGGGGCTTGCAATAGCGACTGCCCACTGACGATGAGCATCTTTGGACACTGGTGTTCGGGGGGGAGGTAGGAGGGTGGAGGGGGTGTTTTGGGCTCACTTGGGTGGCGGGTCGATAGGGTGTTCAACATGATATCACATATGCCATAAACAATGCACGATCAACCAATGAGATGTGTGGACAATGATCTTTGTGTACTAGGCCATCATAGGCGTACAGTCCATATTGTGCATGTACCAGACACACACAGTGCCACGAGTACCGTGTCCATGTATCAGCCACCAGGCGTGAGTGCTAGAAGCATGCATCAATGAGATGCTGACGAATGTCACGGCCCTCCGGTGCCTCGCAGACTCCTTGAGGTGCTGCCACATCCCCACCCTCATCATGACCATCTTCAGGTGCTTGCAGTTCTGCGTCAGGGGGCATGGGCACATTTCTACGTACGCACATGTTGTGGAGCATGACACATGCCATCACCATCTTTGCAACCTTCTCATGGCGGTACAGGAGTGCCCCGCCAGACCTGCTGAGGCAGCGGAAACGAGTCTTCAGTAGGCCGAATGCCTGTTCAATGACTACACGGGTACGTGAGTGGGCATGGTTGTAGTCCTCCTCATGCTGGTCCCGTGGGTTCCGGACTGGTGTGAGGAGCCATCTCTTCAGTGGATATCCAGCATCACCTGTATGTGGACGATAAACGTATGATGTGGAATGCCATTGCTACGTACGCACACCCCCCCCCCTTCCTGCCAGGTCATTGCCGAATCACATACCCCACATCATCATGCATGAAATGAGACTCACCGAGTAGCCAGGATCTGTTCCCTGCGTGTCGCTCCATGTAGCGTGGTATTGTAGAGTTCCTCAAGACCATAGAATCATGGGTTGATCCAGGGAATCGGGCACAACAATGTGTAATGATCCTGTTGGAGTCACACACCATTTGTACATTCAGGGAATGGAATTGTTTTCGGTTGCGGTACTGGGCCTCCATGGCATGTGGGACGACCAATTCCACATGGGTGCAGTCGATGGCACCAATGCAACCCGGTATGCCGGCAAGTGCATGGAATCCCACTTTTGTGTTGGTAATTTCCTGCTCCGAGCGTGGTAGAGAGATGTAGTCGTCTGCGTGCTGCAGGAGGGCATCGAGCACTTGCAATAGTGTCCGTGAGAACAGTGGCTGAGAAATGCCATGCAACTGTCCGACTGTGTGCTGGTAGGTGCCTGTGGCCAGGAAGTGGAGTACAGACACCACCTTCAGTAGGGGTGGGATGGCGGTTGGGCTATCTATCATGCTGACAAGGTCAGCCTGTGTCATGTCCACAATGGCGGCTATGGTGTCCCGGTCCAAACGGTAGAGGGTGTGGATCTGCTCAGCAGTGAGGTTGAACGGATGTGCTCGGAGGCGTGGGATTGCGGGCTGCCTGCGTGGTGGTAGTGGCTGTGCTGGCGGCCCTTGGTGGCCCTGCCTTGGCCTCCTCCTCCTCCTGCGTCTCCTCCGTGCGGCCGGTTGTAGTTGGTGTTCGTCTTCTTCTTGGAGTTGGAGTACTTGCAGTGCTATCAGGTCCCCCAGGGCCAACATCGCGAGTCCTGCCGGTAGCATTTCGGAGTGGGTGTGGTTGTGGGAGGAGACTGGGTGTGCAATTTATGTGTTTTCAGGCTGTATGGCCTCCACCTGTGGTGATTCATTCCACCTGTGCAAGCTGCTCTCCCCTTTGGCCGAGCACGTCCCGCACACAACGCTGCAATTCGAGTAATGGCATCTTGCTATTGCAATCATGTATTTGTACCCGATGGCCGTGTAACATTGGTTGATATGTACATTCGGCTATGGTCCCATTGTTTCACATACAATCTTTGCAGTCGCGAACAGACTTGTGAAGGGTCAGTGGAACGTAGTATTCGAGTAACGGTGGGCCCTCATGCATCACTGTACCGAGTTGCACCGACGGGCGGGGCGTCCCATTTGTGGGTGAAGGCAGTTGCCATTTTCACACACAGCCGCACTAGATGGATTATTTTGTGATTTCAAACGGCCACAGATGCCTTTTCGACGTGATGTTGCAAATGAGGAATTCGAAGGGCGGCGCTTTCGGTTTTCAGCTAGCGGCGAGGAGATGCCCACAGGTCTGACTGCAAATATAACGTTCTATTGTTCAATGTCCTTGAGACAGGGGCCATGGCGAGGATGCAATGATTGATATGAATAGTTTGGGATGCGCAATAGCGACGTGGGCGATGAGGCCGGACGTTCCCAAATACATGTTACTTCACAACACTGGAATTCCGGGCTGGGGCACTGTGGATGTTGCAGCCTGCATAACGCACAGACTCAATGGATATTTCTAATGTTATGTGAGTAAATATTCAGGCGTTTTTATACCGGGATGAGGGAATGATGAATGGATGCATGGGCAGATGATTTGATACAGAGTTTGCCATGTACAGGGCTTCTTGGAATCTGTCCGCCTCCCCTGCGCTATGTGATGCAGGGCTGCCATAGTGGGACCATCGTCTATCTGGCCTTGTTGAGCCCTCCCTGTCTCGACGCGCCTTCAGACACTTGTGTCCATGCACGTTAACATTCCCATCTGATGGATTCTGTTTTCACAGACGCATGCACAGGTACACTCGTTTGTGATGGTGTTTGCACCTCGATATAGATGCTTATGAGTCGCAAGTGGTTTTGGGGTGGTGATGATCCTTTGGAGTGGGCTAGCATGCATATGGCTGTGGATTTAGTGTGATCATTGAAGTGAGGTGTTCGAATGTAGTTCTGATGGCCATTCTGTTCTTTTTCTTTTCTTTTGGTTGACAGGTATCTCCTCCCCTTTTGCCACTGCCATCTGTATGCCACTCCTGCAGATGGCTTTTACTCCCGACACCTGCTGCTTCGTGTTAATCAGTGGAGCAGCATTACGATCTTATGGGACAATCGCCAATGGGCCACATGCCCTTACGCAGTACTAGTGGCTCGGAGCAACATTTCGGCCTTTTAGCTGGACTAGTGCCTCCCCATTGGGACGGCCCTGCGGTTCTGTGCGCTTCCATGTTGCCTTTTCGTACGTGAATGTGGCTCTGTGTACCATGATGGAACAGGGCGTCACACAAGTAGTAGCTGGTCATTTCTTGCGGATGCAGCCCACAATGGTGAAATGTGTTTTGGAGTTCATGGCCTAATGGCTGTATGGGCTTGGTGATTTTGTTGTGCATTAAATTTCTATTCTGATATGGGCCGTGTAGCGTTCTTCTTTGCAAGTGATGTGGCATATTCCTATTTGGGGAGCGATGTATTGTGAGGAGATCTGCATTGGGTTCCAGCTTCGGAGTTTAGTTGCGTGGTACTGTGCTGGGCGCGTTTGCCTACGAAGCCCAGTGAGGTCAGGGATGGGGGCTGCCAATATGACTGTTTGAATGTTGTCATGCTCAGGGGCGGGGGATTGGGTTTTGTGTAACAGATGCCGGTCAGCCAGGTGGACTGGTGGAATGATGTGATTTTCGGAATATTGCTGGTCACAGGTGCCTGTGTTTGCGTGCGTTTCTTGGTGGGGGACTGTGGTCATGTCCATTGGGATGGCTTCTGTATTCGTGCCATCTGTGCCCTGCAGCTCCCATTGGCCCCTCTTGTGATTCTTTTGTTCGTTGGCATGCATGGGTGACTTGTACATTTCACTGGTTGCATTGTGACTTCATTGCACCTACGGGGAGTTGTACTTTGTGGGCAGGGAGCGGTGTACAGGCACTCAGTGGGGCCGTTTACGGTTGATTCGCGATGCCGTACTTCTCGCCATGGCGGAATGGTACTTTCCGCCGTGCTTGATGGCGTTAGGTACATGTCCGCTAGGGTCGGAATTCGCGTACCGTTGCGCCATGGTGGTATTTACGGTTTGGCAAGGCGCGCGCGCGCGTACTTGGTGCAGTTAGCGTTGGCGTTCACTACGGTGTCGCTAATGGCATCGTACTTTGCGGTGACGGGTCATAGTCGCACCGAGCGCTATTCGATGGCGGTATTGCATTTCCGCCATCGTTTTTCGATTTCCGCCAGGGTCGTAATGAGGGCCATTGTCTTTATCGTATACTCGTGGATTCGTTTCATTTTGTATTTTGTATTTTGTATTTGTATTTTATTTATTTATAACGCGCAAACCAACAGGCCCGGAGGCATCAGGGCGCAATTTGTACAAGGTTACAGATATGCAGGTATAACAGAGAAACATTAAACATTTACACATGGGATCCGATATGCAGGTATAACACAGAATCCTTATATACATTTACAAGAGGATCTTATATACATATGTACAGTAGTTTCAGTGCCGATAGGTGATAGTAGCGGTCGGCAAGTCAGGGTAGGTCAGGAAGAAGCGCGAAGCCGGCCTTAAAGCTGGTTGAAAAGCCAAGATCTAGTATTGGCTTTGAAGGTATTGAAAGAGTCTTCCGCTCTAATTGAAACAGGGAGGGAGTTCCATAACTTGGAAGCTAAGACGGGGAAACTTGAGCCCCCTGCTTTTTGCAATTTAAATCTGGGAATCGCTAGACAGTGGGATTGGGCTGTTCTTAGAGGTCGGGAGGTAGAATGGCGCGACAGTCGACTACCAAGGTAGATCGGGGCTTTGTTGGCTAGGCATTTGTGCGTAAGGGCGAGTGTTTTGAGTGAAATTCTCTGTTTGACAGGTAGCCAATTTAACTTACTTCTGGTTTCTGTGATGTGGTGGTGTCGGGGAATGTTTAAAGCGGCACGAATGGCGTTGTTTTGTGTCGTTTGAAGTCTGTTCAGGTTCTCTTGGCTGGTGCCAAGATAAAGAGCACTGCAGTAATCAATTTTAGCCATAATAAGGGTTCTCGCTAGCGTAACGCTGTTAGACGTAGTGAGGAATGGTCTGCAAGCTGCGATAAGTTTGCATGTGTATGCAGACGCAGATCTGACAGCATTAGTTTGTCGGGTTAATGAGAGTGTGGCATCAAGGTAGAAACCTAACGTTTTGGTATCTTTTGAGACACGAATGATATTACCATCTATGTTGAATGACTGATAGGACGGCTCTAGTCTGCTCAGGCGTTGTGCAGTGCCCAAGATCAGGAGCTCCGTCTTGTCATCACTCAAGCACAACTGATGTTGGGCCATCCAGGCTTGGATGACCAAGTAGACGTCGTTAAGGGCCTTGGTGTCACCTAGATAATCACCAGTGATGGGGATGAGTATCTGGGTGTCGTCCGCATAGTTGGTATAGGAGACACCCAGATAGTCAAGCACATCAAAGAGTGGTTTCGTGAAAATGTTATAGAGTGTAGGTGACACACAAGATCCCTGAGGAACGCCACAGTAAATCGGGGAAGGGTCCGCGGCTGCGGATGGGGCAAAGACTCTCATGGATCTGTTGCTCAGGAAAGATTTGATCCAAGCCGCAGCCGAAGAAGAGAAGTTGGCAGCGGAATGGAGGTGCTCGCACAGGATCTGATGGTTGACCAGATCGAATGCGGCTGAAAGGTCGAGAAGTAGTAGCATTGCTAGTTTGCCTTGATCCTTTAGAACCTCGATTTGAGTTTTAAGGTCTAATAATGTGGTCTCTGTCCCGTGTCTGGGGCGGAAACCAGATTGTCGTAGACCTAGCAAGTTATTAGTTTCCAAGTAATTTTGGATCTGAAAGTATGCGGCATGGTCTAGGATCTTGAGCAGAAATGGTACAGTGGTGATAGGTCGGAAGTTAGTGGGAATGTTAGGGTCTAGGGAAGGTTTTTTAAGCAGTGGGATAACCCAAGCGTCCTTCAGATTGTCCGGGACAATACCTGTTTGAAAGGAAGAGTTGATGAAGGCCGTGATGAATGGGGCCAACTCATGCGCTGAGTCCTTGATAGTAGGGGCTGGGCACGGGTCACCTTGGCAGTTAGTTGGCTTAATTCTAAGAATTATATTTTCTACCTCTGCCACGGTAAGCGGAGAGAATGCGAATGGTGTGATATTGGCAGAGTCTGGCAAGGGGGCCTTAGTGAGGGAAAGAACGTGGTTGTCGCGCTTCAGGCTGTCCTGTTTATCTTTGATTTTGTCTTGTAGTGTGGAGATTTTATTTAGTAAGGCTGCTTGGATGTTGGCACACCATTTACTATCTTTCACGCATGTGTCAGGGGGGGCGACTGGAGTTTCAAGCTCTCTTAGGATTTTAAAGAGTTCCTTGGTGTTCGAGTCGGCTTGTATAATGCGGTTGTTGAAAGATTCCTTTTTTGCCGTGATGATGGCATCTTTGTAGGAGAGTGAGGCTAGAAGGAAACTGTCTTTATGCTCGTCTGAGGGGTGGCTTTTCCATCGATTTTCGGCACAGCGTTTAGCTTTGCGGAGCAATCTTAACTGTGGTGTGAACCATGAATTAAGATAAGCTTGAGGTTTAGCCTTTCTAAGTTTGAGAGGTGCTATACAATCAATGGCAGTTCGCATTGTTTGGTTGTAGGTGTGTGCTAGTGAGGTTGGATCAGAGTAAGAGTTGGTGGCTGTGTTAAGGGAAGGGAGTAACAATGGGAGGAGTTTCTCCTTGGTTATATCTTTTTTGCTTCTAGTTGGGAGTGCTGGGGCTAATGGTGACGGGATTCGTGGTGTGGCTTCAATGTTGAAAGTTATAATGTGATGGTCGGACCATAGACAGGGGGTATTGTTAAGGACCTTGATATTGCAATTGGAGCCAGCTACCCAGTCAAGTGTTCTACCTTTAATATGGGTAGGCTCTTGGATGTATAAGGTAAGGCCGAGGTCAGATAGTGCGATCTCCAGGTCAGAGGCCACAGGATCTTTTAAGTCACCAAGACCTAAGTTGAGGTCGCCTAGGATGATTGTTTGAGAATTGTTCTTTGTATTGTTGAGGAGGAGAGTGGAGATTTCACTGACAAAGGTTGGTGCGGGTCCTGGAGGTCTATAGATTAGGTGCATGGTGGCTGTTTGGTTAGGTGTGAGTGCTAGTTTGACAGACAGCAATTCAGCTGATGTGAGTTTGGAATCAGGTAACACTCTTAGGTCAAGAGTATTTTTATGGATGAAGGCCACACCGCCGCCTTTGGAAGAGGCGGTGGAGCGGTCACATCGTGTGATGCCATAGTTCGGCGGTAGGGCTAACGCTAGTAAGGGGCCAGATGCGGCATGAAGCCATGTTTCGGAGATAGCTATGAAGTCAAGGTCAGACGTGGTGATGAGGTCAGCTATGTCAAGTGCGTGTGCAGTGAGGGATCTAGCATTAATAAGGGCACCTTTGAACATGGGCAGTTTAACCTCGGAGGTGGTGGGTTTGCATGTGGTGGCAGTTGACAGAGATCCAGGAGAGAGGGGGGTTTGTTTCCTGGAGATGTAACGGATGTGGTGTAGGCGTAGGCGGAATCTGGTGCCTAGTCTCTTATTTCTAAGAGAGAGGGGGCAGGGTTGGTTAGGTGTAGGTTTCCTAGCAAAGTGATCCAGCCATAAAGCTTGGTCGTTGAGGTATTGGTTGGTATGGCCTACAGCGGGTGCTGCCGGGCTCATTCTAGGTGACGCGAGAGGTCGTGGGGATGCCATGCTGGTAGAAGGCTGGTCCATTTTAACCCAGAGTGTGGAGGTTGTTACCGTAGGTAGCTGGAGAGCTTGGGCAAGTCGAAGGGATAGTGTGTAGAGTAATGGAAGGAGTACACTGACGTGCATGATGACAGTCCTGGTCACCTAGGTGAGAGAGAAGAGCTAGGTGGCAGAACAACCATGTACATAGACAGTGGTCACCTAAGATCAAATTGGCAGTGAAAGGCAAGGGCCATAAGACTAAAGGCACAGCATAAATCAGGGCAAAACACAGTCAGTTGTGGTCTATTGGCGACCATAAGGCACAACACAATGTAAGCAAGCAATGTAAGTGGCAGCTTCAGAAGACATCTTCATATTCTAATCCCTAAATTCGTATATATCTACAGTCCATAAATACTAATTTGAACTGCCATTACCTTCTAATAATGAAGAACCTGGAGCGGAAAGGGCAAAGTTCCTGGCCCCTGGCTCCTATGGCTCCGAACAGGCACCCAACAGGCCTTAGTATGGCCTTCGTCGTGGCCGGCGTTTCCGCCTGCCGGCGGATGCAGGCCGAAGAAAAGTGAAGATGCGGCCTCGTTGTGGCGCCGCGATGCGCCCGGAATTGCGGGGTCAGGCACTCCGATGGGACAAGGTCAGGCAGGCCTTGCTCCGTGTGCCCGCACTCCTGGGGCTGGATTCTGGCTTCGGGGGGGGGTGCGAGGGGCTCCTGCCCTCTACCCTTGTTGCAGGCAAGTGAAGTGGAGGTAATGGGCACCCAACAGGCCTTAGTATGGCCTTCGTCGTGGCCGGCGTTTCCGCCTGCCGGCGGATGCAGGCCGAAGAAAAGTGAAGATGCGGCCTCGTTGTGGCGCCGCGATGCGCCCGGAATTGCGGGGTCAGGCGCTCCGATGGGACAAGGTCAGGCAGGCCTTGCTCCGTGTGCCCGCACTCCTGGGGCTGGATTCTGGCTTCGGGGGGGGGGGGTGCGAGGGGCTCCTGCCCTCTACCCTTGTTGTCACTTGTCTTTATGGACAAAAATTGGATATCAGTGGAATGTGTTCATTGCACGAGTAATCCCTTATACAGATGTCAACGAAGGACAAGGTCTCAGTTCACGACCTCAACAAGTGGCCTGCAGGCAAGTTACATATTAGCTACGTACAGAGGTCAAGACGGACATGTTGTATTTTTGGAATGACATCGTCCACCATTTTAACTCACAGGGTGACTTTACAAAGCAAACCTAAAATGGCAGATTGACCTAAAATGGCGGCTTACAGTGATTTTAAGGTCAGGACCTTGCAACACGGATTCCTTCGCAAGAGACTTGTGAGCAGCTTGGCGTAGGCCAATATACATATATTTATTACATTAGGAGGCACGATATACTTTCTCTTTTGACAGGCTGATGTGGCAGTTTGTGAAGGACAGACAGCAGACTGTAATATTGATATAGTAACTGAGAAAGGGAGGTCGAGGTAGTGGTGGATTACATCTATTTCCACAAATTCATGCATGAGGGCAAGGGACCACTCCTGGTGAATCAAAAGTGCAGTCAGTGCATCCTGGGACTGGGCAGTAGTGCAGGCTGGCCTCCACCAGCTTGTGGTAGAGGGCAGCGTTGTGGTGGGAAAATTGGCAGACTGCAGAAGAGGAACCACTGGAAGCATGGCGAATAATTTAGTTGCACATGGAGGCCTCCCTAGCATGGAACAGTCCACTGCTGCTTCAGCTGCAGTTACAGCTACCTTAACATTGGCCTGCTCTCAGTCCATAGGTCAGCCTTCTTAGCCTGAGCAAAGGCCTCAGCATTAGCCTCGTAGTAGCAGCTGCATGCTCTAGGGCCAAGCAAGCATCACCCCTTGCCAGAGCACAATTTACTGCTGCGTAATCTGTATTCTGTTACCACCCCAGACACATGCCCCCCCTAGCTTTATAACACACCAAATCAGCTGCAGCAGTTGCCTGTTGCTGGTCAAGCAAGCATCCTCCCTTTCCTGAGCAAAGTCCTCTGCAACTGCAGCCTTATCAGCAGTGACCTTCTCCCTGGCCAAGTAAACATCCTCCCTAGCCAGAGAACGGGTCTCTCCTGGTGCAACTGTAGCCTGCTTTCAGGCAAGCTGAGCATTCTACTAGGCCTCTTATCTAGCTGTAGCACCTCCCCTAACAAATCCTCCCTAAGCTTTTTAGCTGCCTCCCACTCTTGCAGCATCTTCTCTCTGGACAGTTTGCCATATTCCAATTCTGGTCCCGATGAGTAACATGAACTGGCACTTCCCTTGCATTCTCCTCATCCTGTTCTATTGCAGCATCCATGGCTGACAATCTATCCACAATGTTTGATAACAATAATTCTAGGTGCAATGACTGGAGCTATAGGGAGAGAAGAATAGAAGTTGACAGTCAAAGACTGTTCCAAGTGATGGACCAATCCCTGTAGCCCAGGAGCCGGTGCTGCAAACCCCTTACATGGCTAGGGGCAAGAGTTGCCAATTGGGGGTTCGATGCCCTCCACTTTCCCCAAGCTGTACCCAGTGCTCATTTGTGGTGACTCAGGTTCGGGCACTGTGACAATGTCTGTAAATGTTGCAGAGGAGTCCTGATTAAACAGGCTATGCAGACATTGGGCCTCATTATGACCCTGTTGGACCAGAAACAAGGGTGCCGGTAAGCTTGATTAAAGTCTTGATTAAAAAGTGAGAGACCTTCCCCATCACCTGTCTTTATGGACAAAAATTGGATATCAGTGGAATGTGTTCATTGATCAATTACCGTCCATTTCAGGTTAATGTCAATGCACATTTGCAGACTGTCTGTGGTCCTCCCCTGGCACACATCGTGGCTGGTAAATTATATACCTGTGGCATGAGGTAGATTCAAGTATCCATGTCTCTTGAAATAATATTACTTGGTGGTCACAAATGATTGAACACCCGTATGGGTCACTGATTTGGCGAGATAATCCTGTGACATTCCAGGATACAATTTTGCAGATGAATAGTTTGTCTGTGCTTGCGCCCCCCCGCCCCTTGTTCCAGTCTCCAATACCATCAGGTCCCCTGACATCCCACGGGCTGTCAGAACATATACTGTTACCCGGTCTACTATTTATCTGAAAATTAGTACTTTGTGAGGTTTTTTGAAGCAGCTGGTTTGACACCCTTGCTTGACAAAAGATTCATGGGACTTGGTAAGCCCGAATATTAATGCCCAGAACTCCCCCCACCAAATCCCAAGAGGTCAAAAAGACCTGGATGTAATCAAACCTGTGATTGGTGGATCTGCCCTTGATGGAACCTGTAATATCTTCTCTGATCAATGAAAGAAGTCCCTTTGTGTGACGGAACCAGAATATGCATTTGTTTTTAATGGCTTTACGATCTTCATGTGAATTTGCAGATAAACAAGGGGCATTAGTCATGATTACAGAAGGGCAGTCTGCACCTCCCATTTTATTTGGGCCATCTTTGTTCATTAGGTTAGCAAATCAGTGCATACTGTGCATAAAGGAGCCTTCTGTAGGAAATCTAATTTAAGCAAAGTTTCCACCCCTACCCAAATCTGGTAAACTGGGACAGATCAGTTCAATAGCAGTGATTCCCTACACCCTTCCTCCACACTTGGGAAACGAAATGCACATGGTTGGACAGAAGGTGTATTTATTAATTAAACAAGAAACAATCAAATTAATTTAAATATAAACAAGGTTGAAATCATCATTCTCAATGAAATCCTGAGGCCAGTTATTGCCACACTGAATAATGATTAACACAAGTGTTCAATTGTCAATGCTTAATTTACTTGAATAAAGACTTTTGGAAACACACAAATTGCCATCATTTGGTTTACCCTGAGTGCATCATCCACCATGGAATGAAAAACCCATGAGGGGTCAGGAGAAAGCTTTCAATTGTAAAAAAAAAAACTACAATTAAATAAGAACATCCCTGTATATCTAAATCTATCTATTTATTTCGGATACACACTGCCTTTATAACCAATAGGCACATAAGCATCCCAAACAGCAGTGTAGTAAACTCAATTAAACAATAGGCTGCTCGATACTCCCACATGTAAATTGCTTAGAAAAAGAAAAATGTATGTTTAACATGTATGTTTGCTTGAATCCCTTTAATGGTGTTTCTTTAGTATTAATGTGCAAAAGTATATATTTGACATTTTCAAATGGCCAGTTTAAAGGGGGGCAAAACGATCAATAGTTAATAACCCTTTACCTTTTTTTAATTGGTTCAGCACCAGTAAAAGAACTATGGTTGGAGATGTAACCAGGGAATGACTTCAATTACATTATTATTATTTTAGACAAAGGGATATCATTTTTGCTCCCAAAATAATTCTCCTGTGCCTACGTGTTACATAGAGAAAGGGCCAGGGAATCTTCCAATATACATACCATTTGGATCTATTTGATTAAATCTACTATTCCAGAAGCGAACATGTTTCTGAAATATTTACTGATTTCTCAGGAAGTACAGACAATTTATATTCCTCACTCGCAAATACAAAAAGTGCTAGGATTTAATCTATCCATCTCTAGAGTATATTTTACTTTAGTCATTACAATTACCCTTAGCATTACACTTATATAGAAATTATTTTGGCTGTCTCACAGACAAGTGGTCACCCTCATAAGGATTGGTTCTTGTGGTTCTTTTCTCCCCTCAGTAAGAGGTAGATATACGTCAGATCAACTCTCCACCACAGCCTGTTGTATATCCTTATGTATTCTATCCTTATGTATTGGGCCTGTCTGCTGTCTTTTACAGTGTATAAGGCAAGGGATTTTAACTCCTTGTGTCTTCTCTTGGCGTGTACGGCTAGTAATCTAACATTGGTCCAAAGGAAGGCAATCTATTTCATTCTCCTTTCTGCTGTTTTCAATTCTCCTTTCTCTCTTTCTTCAAGACAGTTTGTCAGTCAGTTCATCTCAGTCATTGAGTGAGCAAGTCAGACGCCAGAATCTATGTGTTTGGACTTGCATAGATTGGAAACCCTACCCCTTAGATGTGGGTGTTATCTATCTAATCTAATTGGTCAGTGTGTGTGATTGGAAAATGTTCCCAAAGTTAGAACAGACTACATCACCCCCTTTTATGCACTGAGCATATTAATGAAGAGGGAAGTTTAATGTGAGTAACTTTAAAACCCAGTTTCTCTCACATTTGATTGTGGTTTTCTGAAACCTCATGCTCCTCACGTGTGATACTTTTGTTAAACAGTTCATGAAATTGCTCCCACTCAGGTGAATCAAATGATACTTGTCTGATTATGGCACAACATGTGATTTGTGTGACAGATCTTTACTTTTTATACTCTGATACCTTTACACAAAAATTATTTTCCTATCTCACAAGAAAGGACTAGACGGCATGAATGCTAGGATATATGAATCAATGATGTGTGAGTTTTCTGCACAAAACTATCTACATTTGTCAAATTTTCATAATTAAACAAATATCTTTTTTATCATTTTACATTCAGCAGAGTATGTCACCATGAACATTTATTTTAAAAAAGCATGTTTCTATGACATTTCCTTCCAAGTTATTTAAAAATGTGTTTCCATATGTAAAATGTAAATAGGTACAATTTCTGTGTTTGCATACAATGTGATGAATCAAAATATGAAATGGCATTCCATTCCCTGCCTGGTAACAGAACATACGATTTAATACTCTTTAAGGCTCCAAATTGTGCCATTTAAGACCCTGAGAAAGTAGTTGTCATTGGAACAGTCTCAAGGCTATTTAACATTACTTTTACTCGGGCCAAGTGTTGACACAGTACCCAGCCTCTCAAGTAATTATACCAATTTACTACCACAATAACAGACTTCATGTATGAGTAAGTGTGAATCGCTTTCCTCCTAGAAAGACCTGGCGGATGGAAAGGAGTGATATTTTGAGGGAACACCACAGAATCTACTTTTAAAAAATATATATTTAGGAAATTGCTGGTAGACCCAATGACCAATGCAATTTTTAATGGGTAGCATGTGTTTTCCTTGCAAAGCCTGATTTATTAGATCACAATCAGACATTTGGTAATTTGATTCAGGAAGTGTCAACAATATTTGTTTCCCTGTGAAAGCCATCCCCCTCCCATATCAACTGAGGAATGCATATAATTTTACTTGTTATACCAAAGTTGCTGTTTTAGCCACAGTTTAGCATATTTTGTTTTCCCCATTTCCCCACTTTAATTTTCACTTTAAACATGTTATTTGTAATCAAACTCCAGTCAAAATGTTATACTTTCAGTATAAACTAAAGGTTTCAATTTATAATGTGTATTCTGAGCCTTATAAATAAATACATAGAAAAGAAGTAAGCCCACATTTGATTGTTACTCTCCTGTAGCATGTTGGGACTTTAGCAACTAGATTTACTGTTTGGGATTTAATAGAAGGTTGTTGGAAACTTTCAGGTACATTGTAAGATTTACGTTTGGGCCTTGTCAGTTACTTTGGACATATATATTCTCTTGTTGGAGATGGCCTGCTAATAAATGTCCTTGCATATGTCTTTTTCAAAAGCATTGCGCAGGAGGTAGCCAAAGTGCTTTTCTTTTTAAATAGGGTTGAGTTTTTGCATCCTTTTCTTTGGTATAGATTTTCCTGTAAATCTCCCCCTTGCTCTTGCTCTGCAACAGAGAGAGGAGCATTTTTCTTTTACTTCTGCATTCTTTCTGGTCAACATTGGACGAGCCTTTCTTCCACCGTCACTTCCTTTTGAGGAACAATGGAGGTTTTATCTTCTGAACCTTCTGCCCTCTCCCGACATATGTTGGGAGTTCCCTTCCCGTCTCTCTGGTCCTGGAAAGAATTCTCTTGTTATTTAACTATAGAGAGTGGTAGGAAGGTTGGTTTAGTAACACATAGAAACATAGATTTTAAGAAAAACATACATCCATCTTGCACTGTAATTTTATTACTTAGCAGTTCATTTCTCTTTTAATTTATTTCCTTTTTCTGTTCTCCAGGTTTGATTCTTCAGAATTGTCTTCAATCCGGACTTCAGATGACTCCTCAATCATTCCCATAGCTAGTCAAGTGTGACGTCTTTTAAATTTGATTGATTTCGACCAATTTTTCCAAAATCAGATTTACTTTTGCAACTAGGATCTTATAGGCAAAAAAAGCGATCTCATCAATGATCTCAAAATCACCTCGCCAAGAATGTCAAACTTCTCCTCGGCTTTGCTCCTTTAAAAATTATAGACCCTATTACCTACCTCGTACTTCCGTTTTGTTGTTTTGATGTCATAATGCATCCTCCTCCCTTCATCAGTCTTCTCAGATTGTATTGGGAATATGGAAAAGCATGCTGTAGGTGTTTCCTCAAATTCTCAATGCATTCATGAGTAGTTGAGGCATTAATTAATGTTTGCCCTTGTTATTTTTTCAAATGCAGACATCTTAGTGGCAGAAAAAGGTGTAGATCTGAGATCCATCTGGGCAATTGGTAATCATATGTCCCAACCTGGTCCAGAATCAAACACAAACCTCTTCAAGATACTCACAATTATTTTGTTGCATCTCTACACAGCAGTGCTCGATGATGTAAGTGATGTAGAGTTTTCTTTTCCATCCTAATAATTCCCAGATCAAAGTCTACACCTCGCTGTTAACATTACTACTTCTGTCAGACTAAATTATTTGAGAGAGAACAATGCAGGAAAATATGTGGTTGATTATCAAAATGGTGGCTGTATCAACCTTACAATTTGGGGCAGGAAGGCACAGAATACATTTTGTGAAGAGGCCTGCTATTGTCAACATATATGTGTTTCATCTGGAAGAGCAAGTTACTTGTTCAATAAAGTCTAATTGCAAATCAGATCATCGTAATGACATTGCTCTCTTCTGTAGGGAATTCTGTGTGTGGGAGAAGGTGGTTGGAACTGAGCACACACAAGGCACCCCTTTAAAAATGTATATAGATTGTGGCCCAGGTATGACTAGTAAGCAACTTCTCACAGTAGCTCTAGAGTCTTTTAAATACTGTATGACCAGTGGTAATTGCATCCTGGTCATGGTTTACCATCAGACTTCGAAATGAGGCATGTACTACACACTGGACAGATCCAGACTGGGGTTTCCTCAACAATTGTCTATCTTGAATCTTGAACACTTTCTGAAATGTCATCAAAATCTGGAGTTCTTCTTTATGCTTAATAATCTGATTATGCCAGTGTAAAACTGATTGTATCTTTAATCCAACAATAGAATTTCCCAATAATGGGATCCTCTTTTTGAACATTGATTTAGTTTGCATCAGAAGCATCTCTATGATCTGGTCACTGCTGTGACTTGGATTTCACTCAGGGGGAGCCCAATATTCATGAAGTCTCCCTGTACTGTTCGTGTTTTAGCTAGTGATCAGTCAAGTCATTTCCAGTTTTACTAGTTCCCTCTATTTAGGTATGACCTTTGATCGGTTTCCACTCAAAGGTCCTTTCATTAGATGTCACCAGATCATCAATACTGTGTTAATGGTTTATTATGTTTGCAAAGCATGCTTTTCTTTTACAATTACAATTGATAAGGTGTTCCACAAACCCATTTCACACATAATCAGAATCAGTGATAATCACCAGTTCTGTGAGTTGGTGGTTTATGGCAGTGAGAACAACCTGATAAATTGCTATCAGCTCTGCCACCTGACTACTTCTGGGACCTATTTTGTAACAAGCGGAGGGTTTAGAAAGATCATTTATCCACATGTTACCAATGCCAGCCACACATTGTTTCTCCCTGTCTTTCATAATATGGTAGGAGCACCAATCAACCTAAATTGTAGGTATCTCTTGACAAGAGTTTTCTTCATCTACCTTTTTGAGAGGACCCAGCTATGCCTCCATATCAATGGTGGTTTTTAGACTTTCATGCTCAAGACAGTTTTCTTTGGCACAGTCATGTAAATCTGCCAATCCTTTAGCTGTAGGACTCTTACTATTTTGCCCATACCAGACCTCCACAGAAAAGCCCTACATTGGCAGAATCCAATAAGTTATTATTGAAATAGAGACATTCCCATATCATATTGTATCACATTTTAGACATTGTAACAATTGTTGGGCATTCTCTATTATGATGTGCTTCCACTGGAAAATGGGCAGTTGTTCTTAAATGCCCACGCCATTACCAGGAGTGCTTTCTCACAAGAATTTAATTTCTCTCCTACCTAGGATAATCTTTTGCTTGCATAGGATAGGACTTGGTTAACTTTATTATTTTTTTAGTATAACACTGTTATCAAGCAGGGGTCTGAGAAACCAGCCTAGATGAAAAACTCCTTATTCGTGAGGCCAAACTGGAGCTTGTAACTTGTTTCTATCCAATTGCTTTTGTTCCTCAGATTTTGCTTCATCCAATTCCCACTTCACTCCGGCCATCAATAAGTGGACGAAAGTATGAGTGATCTCTAGATTGTTCTCAATGAATTTGAATTTTTGACTATCATTAGTTAGTCCAAGGAGATTATTCAACTCACACAGAGTTGTGAGGTTCTTTAATTTGAGTAGTGCCTTAACATTCCTTGTTCTTGGGATTGAGACCTTTGTGATTTCTGGAAAGATCATTTTTGCACCAGCTTTTTGCAACTGGGCAACAGTATATAGTATTTCTGTCTGATGTTCTTCCACAGATCAGCTTTTGATAAATAGATCATCCACATAGGTCAAGTTTTGTCTTACTTCCAGCCATAGGCTTGTGATGGAAATGTTGAAATAATGTCCTTAACTGATGTATTCGTAGGGCATACAGGCCCAAGTATATTGTATCCCCTAAGATAAATTTGAGCTTATACTGATCTTCCCTATTAATGGGTTCTGTCCAATAACTGTTTGTCAGCTCAAGAGCTGAATACACCTTTGAACGTTGGATCTGGCCTTGGGAAGAGTCCACCTTGGCATGTGCACTGTTGAATTCAACTGCCTCAGGTTGGTTCAAAGTGTCCATTGTCCGTTTGGTTTTCAGATCTCCAGTAATGAATTGTACTGTGTATAGGATACATTTTCCAATGGGATTCCATAAGATACTTTTTCCAATGGGATTCCATATTTCTGGTCATCTCTATGAGTGATTCTATGGAAGCGAGAGGTAACCAGAATTGTCTTACAAACACAGGAGCCATTTTAGCGTCCATAGGTATTGTTGTTGAGTAAAGAGTTGTATGCTCACAATCATAGGAGTCAACTGAGAAGATACTCTGGAAATCCAGGAATACATATCTCAGTTGGTATTATTGTTCATCAGTCTCACAGGGATCAGCCTGACTGATCAGTTCTTCAATCATCTGCCAAAAAAAATGGAAATACCTCTGGTTTTGATATTTCAGAAGTATCTTTTGGACAAGGGGTTCTATGGATTTGAGACAGTTACAACACATTCTGAAAACTACCTGATTTTCAAAGATGTCATAGGTAATAGCATCTTCTATCACATAAGGGCATGAAGAATACACCAAGAATACACCAAGATAGGTCGCCCCTGTCGTGTATGAATCTTTTCTGGTTGGGTACTGTCAGTCTTTTCAAAGCAGTCTTGACCTATAATTTAATTTTCTAGATCAATAGAATGGAACTGGGAGTCCATCACCATTCCTGTAGAGGAATCTATGCTCAACGTAACACTGGATCACTATTAACTACCAATATGCAATGGTGTTGTCTTTAAGGTCGACTAGTTGCGCTGGATGTAGGGACAATCCTTGCTGTTGGAGATTTCAATTTATCAATGCTCCCTATCAATGCTACCAGATGTGACAGAGTTTGTCCTCTCTTTATTTTGATTGGTAAGGTAAATTGTGCTACCTGTCCTGGCATAGAACCATCTTGTTTTGCTTGGACGTCAACCACATAAGGCATCAGTTGAGATGACCATTATGCTTTCTCAACATTGTCAAAGCGCAATAATCAAGGTCCATAGTTTTATCATAAATTGAAATGTTTTGCAAAGGAGGGGCTGGTCTGATCTTTCTGTAGTTGCTGAAACAGTTCTTCACTTATGAAACTTTTAAAATAATTGTTTAGACAGATTCTAGCGACTGGATTTTTCCCTCCATTTATCTGAATGAGTAAGAATTTTTGATTACCCTTTTTTCAGGATGCTTGTCCAATTATGAATATATTTTCCAGGGCTTTTTTTGGGAGAGCTTTTGATTTCTTTAGGCTCCTTCCTGAGGATAGAACTTCAAAGTATCTGCTTCCGACTTGGAAGACCAATTGCTGGGAGGGACATACATTTTTAGGAGTTGAGATGATGTTCTTATATTATTCAGTTCTCCTTTTGAGATAATAGTGATCTCAGGAACTTGATTATTCTGAATATGAAATTCAATTTGGTTGGGGTATTGTTCAATCAAGTGACAAGTGCCGTTTAGGCTGATATTATAGGTACATCTCTACAGCTTGATGGGATGCTTTGCTTGGGTCCAGACAACCATGTTCATGCAATCAATCTGGTGTAAAGCATCTGAAGGAAATGATTCCCAGTAAATAGGGTGTGTCCTTAGGAGCGAGGATAATCACCAGATGTTTAAGAAAGTGTTTCAGTATTTATGTCTGCAATACCACTAATGCAAATATCCTTTCTGTTGAAATGTTGGAGATCTTATAGAAGAGGTTAGTGAGGGATTTCTTTCCCCTTTCTCCTTCCTAGGTTGAGTTGGTCAAATGTTTGTTTTGAAATCAAGGTTGCCTGTGAACCTCTGACCATAAGAACTGATAAATCACACTCAACTTGTATCTAAACAGGAGCAAATAATCTACCTTCTTTAGACCCTAGTTTACAAAATATGTGAGTTATTTAATAGATTAGCATGAATTTTCTTGATGTCATGTATGTCTTGAACATGATCTTGCATTGCCACCATGATATGATATGATATGATATGATATGGCATTTATAACGCGCCTATACACAAGTATTTCAAGGCGCGACGAAGCAAGGGAGGGGGAACAGAGGGAAGGCAGACAATAATCCTACTAGGCCAGGTGTCATTCAGATCGTTCAAGTGCATGGGAAGGGGAAGGAGGAAAGTGCAGGGGGAAGGGGGAGAGGACAGTGCAGCACATGAGATAGTAAAATAAATAAAAAATAAATAAAAGCACGGCTAGCAGGTGGCAAGTGCAAGGGTAAGTGCAGACACCAGGTGTCAAGTGCTGGTAGTGGGTCTGTAGGGATACAGAAAACAGTCCCCAAGTGCAGGGGTTACCAGGAAGGCAGTGCAGGAGTGCGACTGATGGGGGAGGACACCAGGGGCCAAGATCAGAGGGTGGCCAGGTAACCAGTGCAGTTTCAGAATCAGTCAGGAAGTCAGCAGGGGAGAGGAGGAGAACAAGCAGAAGCAAAGAGAAAGGTTTTGAGGTGCTTCGGGAACCAGAGATGATTCTCCTCAAGTTTCAGGGAGGCAAGGAGGCTGTTCCAGAGGGAGGCCCCAACCAAAGAAAGGGATCTACCACAAACGTGTTGCTTGGAGAAGTGACTGACCCTGAGGGAGTTGACGGATGAGCGAAGAGCTTGAGAAAGAAGATATTTAGGAAGAGAGATTGAAGGTATGGAGGCCCCAAGCCCCAGAAGGCCTTATGGACAATGCAGAGGGTTTTGAACTTAATCCTCGTAGCCACTGGGAGCCAGTGCAGAGATTTCAGTCCTGAAGAGATATGATCCCTGGACTTGAGGCCAAGTCAAGTCTCGCAGTCCATGCATTCAATTGCTTCTTTAAGATGAAGTTCAAATGAGTTGGCTTGGGAACCACTGTGCACTGCTAAGACTAACACCCATGATTTCAAAGATGACATCACAAATGTCAATGATGACATCACTGACGACATCACATATGAGGGCCACTTGTTTTTGTTCACTGACATATCTACGCCAGGCGGTTTTGTTTACTGAGAGTCAGAATATGAAAATTGAAAATGTGTTATATATCTAGATGTTAGCCATCTTGTATGTTCTTAAAGTACTTTCTTTAGGATTTGGTCTCACCTCATGGTACACATATATGGGCAATAAGCAGGCCTCAAACACACAATTCATTTGTATACATGATGATGGACTTTTATGTTATTGACATTTTCTGGTGATGTTGTTTCTTTCTTCCTTACTTTATTTTCCGTGTATGTGCCTATAATTTGTATGCATTGTGGGTTTTCATAGGTATTGTTTGCACTAACACAAGTATGTACTAAGCCTTGAATTATTAGCTATATATTTCATGATTAACATTACTCAAAACTCTGATAAGATACCATTCATTATTCTACCATCCAAAATTACCACCACCACCGGCTGGAGGACCTACAAAACAAAAAAAAAGTGCAGTACTTCCAAAGACAATGAAGATGACCAAGAAGAGGATGTCGAGGAAGTTCCTACCTCTAGCATTAATAGAGAATCATGGGTGTGGCAGTTCTTTACCGTTGTTGGGAATGTACGAAAGGCTTAAGCTACCAAAGTGAAATGCACTGAGTGCAGCGTTGTACTCATTTGTGGACTAATAGAACAGTAATCCTACGGGACCACCTCCATGCGCTGCCACGCCCAATCCAACCACTGCAAGGCTCTCAGAAAGGCTGTTCCTTTCTTACCAAGTGAGCTGTCTACCGCCACCTCACTTCCTCAACCAGTACTGTAACCACACAGCCTATTTCTATGTGACACAAAATCCCACCAGCTTGCAAGCAACACAAGAGGTGGTTCATCCATATCTTTTGAAGAAAACAGTCCTCTGTATGTACTGCAACACACCACTGTGCTGGGGGAGCAATTTCAAAGTACTTTTGAAGCTGTAATCAAGGAGCATGAGAAACACTGCCCTTACCTTAGATGTAACACTCATGCAACATCTTCCCCTGTTCTCCTGCCCCTCAATATTAGTGCTCGGTGCCTCCTCTCTCATTTCCCTGCCTACCTTACGTTCTAACATTCCTCAAATGGCAACAAAGTTATAAGCATCTAAAAATATTGACACCCTCCTCGAATTTTGCCCGGTCTTGACAAAATCCCAACAGACCTTGCAAAAACATCTATATCTAGACCTAAAATAATTTTTCAAACTTGTATGCAGATTTGTCAAATGGCACCACATTTATAAGCCTTTACAATATTTTGAGATCCCCCCCTTTAGGTTTGTTCCCTCTTGACAAAAGAGCACCACACTTCAAAAACTATTCATAATCAGGTCTAGAATGAAATTCAAAAATGCCATGCTGTTTAATTGTGTGCCGCCAAAGTTATAAACCATCCAGAAACTGCTTTTCACCCACCCTGTAATGCACAAATATGCATAGATTCCCCTGAACATCTAAAATGTTCACAGATTTCACAGGACTGCCCCGGACTGTTTGTGGACATCAGAGAAGAAACACACCCTTTTTTTGGCTTTTTAAGGCCATATCCTATCCCGTCCTCATCACCCCTCACCTCCCCAGAGATTGTTTAATTAGTTTGACAAGTGCAATGTTGTGTTTTTTAATATGTTTTTACTGCAAGGTTTGTGTACCCCGGCACCTGTGGGCATTTTGTAAATTCTGATGCACCTCACGTTTTTTCTTGACCAATCAGTGGGCGCACCCAATATCCACTAACAACACATCATCACCTAGACCAATCGGAAACCCATTCATGGACCGAACCCAGATATCACTCTTTTTTTGGCCTACTTTTTGGTTATTTAAAAAAAAAAACAACTGGATGGATTTACACCAAATTTACAAAAGCATGCTTTGTGGACCAAGCCACCACTCCTGCTGCAAATTTGGGAAAATCAGTCCAGCGGTTTGGGCTGTAGGCGTGACACATTGTGTCTATGGGAAAAACCACACATTTTGGGACCCCACCACCAGACATCGCAGGATCAATGTGACGGGCCATATACTTTTTCTGCAAAGTTTCATGAGGATTCGTCCATGGGGTGTGAAGTTATAAGCTGCCCAAAAAATGCGCTTCCTATGGGGTGAGCAACTTAACCATAACTACAGGGCCTGCTGTAAACAAACACAGAGAACAACAACTGCAAAAGTCAGGAGGACCGCACTCCAACACAACTGACAAAACGTATCGAGTATGATTACTCAGAAGTTTAATCTTGGAAAAGACAGCAAAAAACACAGGGACAAGATTCTGAATGACGCGTTTTGTGCTCAAAGAGCGCTTGATCACACAATATATATATCCAGTGAAAAAACATTGTTAAAGGAATGTTATGGTTAAGTTGCACTAATAAAAAGCTATGACATTCAGTGAAAAACGTTGTAAAAGGGACATTATGGGACATTATGGTTAAGTTGCAATAATGAAAACCTATGAAATTAATTGAAAAAGCTTTGTTAAAGGAATGTTATGGTTGCAAGTAATAAATTCACTAGTTATGGTAAGCTAATCAACCATAACTTGTGCCACCACAATGCACTGCTAAGACTAACATCCAGGACATCAAAGATGACATCACAAATGTCATTGGTGACTTCATTGATTACATCACATATCTGGGCTATTATTTTTAGTTCACAGCGATATACAGGCCAGTTGTTTTTCTTCACTGACAGTAACAATGTTTAAATTCAAAAGGTGCCATATATCTAGACGTTAACCTTGTTGTATGTTGTTAAACTACATTCCTTATGGTTTGGCCTCAACTAATGGTGCACATACATAGGGCAATAAGCAGACCTCAAACACACAATTCAGTTGTGTACTTGATGATCAACTCTAATGTTATTGTCATTTTCTGGTGATGTTGTTTCTTTCCTCTTTACTGGAGTTTCCCTGTATGTGCCTCATATGTCTATGCATTGTGGCTCTGCATATGTATTGTGTGTACTAACAGAATTGTCTAGTAAGTCTTGTATTGCTAGCTATTAATTTCAAGTTTAACATTAGCCAACATTCTGTTAGGTTTGCATTTATTATTTTAGTGGCCAATATTGCCAGATTAAAAATTCCGAACATACACAGGTCAATTCACTTCTCTCCCTCCCACAATGATGATTTGGTAGAAATTTCAAATCCTCATATTTATGTTTCCCATTCCGATACCCCATCCCGTTTATAAATATGTTTATTTTTCATGCTATAAATAGTTTGTAAATTGTTTTGTTGTAATTTCCCTTTTTTTTAAAAAAAAAAAACAATTAAGTGTCCACATACTATGTGACTGATCAGGGGTCCATCTACAAAAGGGGTGTCCACAGTCATTGCAGCATTTCTGGATACGTCCGGTCTCGCATGACACACTATTAATTAGTCTGCGGACATCACTCCCATTTGTGGACATCCATGAGCATGCCCCTGGTGTCTCCCACTTGACGGCGTCAGCAGACACCCGCCACCACCTCGAATGTCCCTGAAAGTCATTATGTGACCACACCCAGGAGGCATGACAGCATGTCCGCTGACAATGTCCGTCACCGTGGACAGTTTTAAATTGCTTTTCCGGCTGGGATGTTTCAAGTTGAAAGTTTACCTTTCTGTAGCTCCTAGACCCATTCTTAGTTGATCTGTCACCTTTGTACAACTTTCCAAGGCCTATTTTCAACTCGATATCCACAGACAGTTGCGCAGTCCGCGGACGGTTCCTCTGAAGGGACCCACCCATTACTTTTAGTCATTCTCAATCTGGCTATACAGGTTACAGCATCTGACATTACCTACTTTGCAGAACACTAACAACCTCCTCCAATGGCATTTGTCATGGCCATCCCTCCTTCCCATGGGCCACCACCAAAACAACCAGCTGGAGGGCCTGGGCAGGGGAACATGCACAGTGATGCGGAGGAAGATGAAGAGGAACAGGAAGTAGAGGTAGAGGATGGGCCTACATTCAGCACCCAGAGACAGTCATGGGTGCAGTGGTTTCTTATCACTGTTGGGGGTGTACGAAAAGATCGGGCTACGCCAGTGAAATGGACTGAGTGTGGGTTTGTACCTGGGCAGTACTCTTTTGGGACCACCTCCATGCATCGGCACAATCTATCCAACCATCTGTGTACTCTGAGAAATGGAATTCCTTTCTCAGGGAGAAGCAGGTTAAAGTCCTCTACCCTATCTTCCTCAACCACTCCTGCCACCACACAGGGTAGTCCATTGGGCAGAGTACCTCACTGGCTGCCTTGCAGGCCATACAGGACGTGGTTGATGCTTACCTTTCAAGGGTCACAGTCTATGTGTGTACAGCAACACACCGCTCTGCAGGGGGAGCAGTTTCGGAGTTCTTTTGAGGCTTCGGTCAAGGAGCACCACTGGCCCCACCTTAGATTTAAGGCACACCCAACATCTTCCCCTGTTGACCTGCCCCTACATATCTGTGGTTGGAACACCATCTCTCCCTTTCTTCCTTCCCTTCCCTCCCAACCTTACCTCCTTGCCTCTGCTACCAAAAAAAAAAAATCCCCAAAAATAGAACTAAAAATTAAAATCACAGGACCTTTTGCAGTCTGCAGTCGAGGAATTAAAGTCAATAAACTTGTTTTTCTTTCAAAAATAGCAGCTCTTAAAAGAACATTTTAAAAAAATGTTTGGGGTTTTAAATACTGAACGAACAAATGTTTGACTGAACTCAATTATTTTTTCAAAATTTCACAAAAGCTGCTTCACATTTGTTTTTCTGTTTTTCCTTTTTATTTACAACTATTAAAAAATACTTCACTACATATTTCACATGTTCACAAAAACTATTTCAATGCATTTTGCATATTAAAAAGAAATATCTGATTTCCAACATAAGTCAAATGCACTCGATCTGCCGAAAAATATTACCAATATCAAAGTTGATGTTTACAATGTGAAAATATATCATTCCAACATCCTGCAAAAAAAGCACATAAAGCTGAGTTTACATTGCACCTTGCTTTTGCGACAAAATAAATTAATACATTTCCGCCCACTACATTCCTGAGACTCCGTACCAGAAAACTTAAAATTCTTCAAATCCAAGATTCACAGGTAATCCACTTTGCTCACAGTACACCTTTAACCAATGGATCCAACAATCACCCACCACCCAGCCACTCTCCTTCCTCAAGGCCATAGCCATTGCCATATTAATTGAACACAACAAAAATAACTCTTTCTTCCGTGTCTTCCTGTACTCCGCAACCAGGAAATCTGATTGTCTAATCCCTCGATGTCCATGGAAGTCCATAACACAAAGCAGCCATTCTACTCTTTTTACTTTTATGTTTGTAACACTGCCTTATTGGCGGCATTTAAACAGTCTCACATCCACCCACCAATCACATCCAAAAGTCAACATGTAACCCTGTCATCTGAGTTCAACACTTCATATGTACTAATGAACCTATATCTCCATTTACTCACAGCCACCTGCATCAAAACTTACTGTGACACACTCCAAGCTTTCTATTTGCACATTCAACAACATATGCATCTAAAAAAATATAGTACAGGTATGCCTATATTTTTAAGTATGTGTTTTCAACCCTTTTACAAATATATATATATATATATATATATATATATACATATATGCACACACAGAGTTACTGTCACTTACCCCGTAATAAGCTTCTCAATAAGCATATCCTCTTTTTTAACCATTGTATCAAATACCATGTATTGCAGCATTCTGCAACTGCTCACATCAACAGGCAGTTACTTACATTTACTGCCAACATATTAAACTTCCACACAACAAGTACCACTTAAAAATGTTCTACACATTTTTACATCTGATTTTCCTTTCTTTTAAAAAAATGTACACACAGTACTGCTGTAAATGCACATATGCATTTGTTTACTTTCAACAAAATGCTCCTAAACAGAAACATTTTTAAACACACAGCATTTTTCATTGTTCATTCCAAATACATGCCATACTTTCCAACCTTTCTCAATGCATCCCTTATTGTGACACCCTTCTCCACCTGCTCACACATATGTTTATATTACCAAAGTATCTATATACAACACTTCACCTTACATATAAAGTACTGTTCTTCTCCAACCACTACTATAAGACACGAAACACCGCTCCAACTACAATCTGCCATTGCATTACCACTAGGCCACAGTTTCCCTCTTCTTTAAACATACTACAGCACAAACAGAGCACTTATCCAACTAATTAACCAGGCAAAGTATTATCCTATTTTGGATCTTCACAAAAAACAAATACATATTCCATTACCACGATCCTCAATTGCAGGACAATTATGAATACCGTATAAAACTTCAATTGTATTGTTCCACCATATCACAATACTGTATACTCCCCCCAAAGTAGCTTTAATTCCTGTTCACATATTACGATAATGTGTGTGGCCAGTAACCAGATTGTTGGCGGCATGACCCACTGCTATGCCCCCAAGAATCCGGCGACTGACCACAACCAGTACAATAGAATTAAACCATAAGTATGTACAATAAACCTTCAAATGACAAGACTCGCCTAGAACCCCCCAACTCCCAATGATGTCTGCGGATAGTAAAAATGACTGCAGACTGAGTGGCACCTGCACTGCTTTTTTTCAACTATAAAAACAGTTCCCTATTAACTTTTTTCCAGTCCCCCACACTTTTCAGGTCCCTTTTCAGCCACAAAATAACCCTAAGTGCATTTTCCAGACTTTTATCTCACTCCTGTGTGTCCACGGACAACAGTGGCTGTCCATGGATCCAGTATGGAGACTGTTTCAAAATGTATGATGCACCTCACGTTTTTGAACATCCAATCAGTGTGCGTCTTTGATGTGTGCAAACACCAAGCCACCCTTGATTGGTCCAGAGCCGTCCGTAGACTCCGAATTGGGAAATGAGTCCGCGGACCGGACACAGATATCCCAAATTTTGTTTGGCCTACTTTTTGTCAACTTTTTAAAAAAAACTACGGGACAGAGTTACACTAAATATGCAAAAGCACTCTTTTGGGGCCAACCCGCCGCTCTTGCCGCAAGTTTAGTGAACATTCATTCAGCGGTATGTGGATGCCAGCAAAAACAATTTTCCATTGTATCTATGAGGATTTCAAAACATTTGGGACCCGCCCTATAACTTTGCACCCTGGACACTGGTGTTATTAAATCTCTTAGGGACCATTAAGGTTGGAAATGTGTCTCCTACAGCAGACAGAACCTTACTCTCACCCAATGCTTATTTATTTCACACCCCTCACTAGATAGTACAGAGTGTAACCCTTTTTAGCCAGCTAAAAAGAAAAAAGTGAACCAGTTTAATAATTTCTAATACCATGAAGCTCTGGGGCCAGATTACAGAAACGTTGCACCGGTGCAAGTGCAAAGTTGTACGTTATTAGCACAATGGCAATGTGTGCCCTATTTTTAAAAACACTGCAACACATTTGAAAACCTTTACACCATGACAAGTGCAGTTTGGCGTATTAAAAGCACCAGGTCAAAAATGGTCCTAGTGTAAAAAAAGATACCGTTCTGAATGCATTTTTGCATCACGGAAAACTTTTCCCTCGTGCTAATACCATTCTCTTTTAGCACTAGGGCCAACTTTTTTTGCCCTGGTGCAAAAAAGTAGTGATAATGCATCTTTTTTGCACTTGCACAGTTTTTGCTGTGGTGCCTTTAATATCCCAAATGGCACTTGTTGTGGTGCAGTGGTTTTCTAATATATCCCAGTGTTTTTAAACATAGGGCAAACTTTGCCCTAGTGCTAATACTGTGCATCTTTGCACTTGCACCGGTGCAACATTTCTGTAATCTGGCCCCAGAGCAGTAACAATCTCAGCAACAGACTGTGACAGCCAAATCACGGATAATAGTGACTGGAGTTGGGAAGTTCCTGGTTTGGCCAAAGAAAACAGCACCCAAATTCAATCCCGCTAAAAGCAATCTTTAATGTGCGCAGCATTTCACCTCTCATTGCCAGAGTAATTGTATAAGGAACGTACAAATGCAAACTTCGACTTTTCCACACACGTTTCTTTAAAAGACCGTGTGTTCGGTCTGACGTTAGTAACCAGGATATCCACTATGTTATACACATTGCCTGGTTACATTAGGCGACTCGAAAAACCACTCTGATCTTAGTAATTGGACGTGTTCGCTTTACTATAGCTTTTCTAAATTTACTGCACAGAATTCTTTTAATGTATTATTATCATGATAAATTGTACCAGTATACTGCCATATCTGGTTACACAAAATAACAAACGCTCCTAATTACCATACCCTTTCTTTACAGATACAATTTACAAATACAATTATCTTTGTACAGCAGAACGGATGTTTTACTTGCTGTGTCCACACTGTGTAAAGAAGAAGCTATGAAAACCATTTCAAATTTCTAGCTGTAGTTAGAACACAAATCTTCAAAAGTAGTTACGTCTAAACCCAATGAAGAAACACATAATCTTAATTTAATTAAAATGCATAGATTATTCATTTAAAATCTTTTGATCGCAATTTACAGATGAAAGAATTCTAATGGGAAATGGATGTAACGAAGTGTCTAGGAATATAGGTGGTAATATTTGTCCTACTAGTTAAACGTGTTAAATGATACGTGAGGTTGAGTGTTTTAGGATCTATTTAAACCTTGCATTACAAGAAGGTGAATCGAATAATGCAGAGGTAATGTTAACGCTAATGAATGAAAGGGACTTTGTGATTTAATGTATTCATCTAATAATCTCATAAATCACTGTGTGCCTTGGTTTCTTCCAGTGCAATAATGAACTAAGAACTACCTTATTCTGCACTTATGTCACAGTAAGTTATGTTCTCTTTCCAGTGAGTGCTATAATTCCAGTGGCATAGCATTGTGATGTTATCTTATGCCTACCTGCTATTAGAAGCTTGATGGCGTTTTGCCACATCAGCTCTAGCTGAATAGCCGGTCATCTAATGCGTGTGGGAAGGCTTTTCACTTGAAATGGCCCATCGTTTGCCATAGTGCGGATGAGGGGAAGGTGGCAGTGGCTCATCTATGTCGATGGAGCAGCCATGAAGGGGATAGTGGAAAACAGCTTGTTGAGGTGTGTACTGCAGCATGTGGGGCTGTGGTAGCGGGAGAGGTGCAGACAAGAGAGGTATGGGGCGATCCAACTCATTATTATTACTTTTTTTAAACAGTTAAATCATGCAGGGGGAAGTACAGTATGTGGTGAGGGCGGTGAGAGTTCCTCTTGGGGGGGAAAGGCTGTGTCTGGATGAAGTGATGCGGAGCAGGAGAATATGGGGTGTGGAACACCAACAAAATAAATTGTGGTAAGAGGTGGGGGCAAAAGGGAGCAGCCAATGTGTGTGAGGTGGCTGAGAGACTCCCCTATTGAAAATAAGGGCGGGGTCTACCTATGAAAGAGCGAAAAAAGACCCGGGGGGAAAGGGACGTGTGGTTGGTCAGCTTTGGGCTGACCATTTAGGACGAGGAATTAGTGAGGAAAGGAAGCCACAAGTTAAGGTCTATTTTCAGCAAGTGTGACTCAGAGAGTTTGATTCTCAGAGTAAAATATCCACGTGCATCGAATCATAAAATATAGATAGATTGGGTATTATCTTAATTGCACCAGTGAGGACTACTACTATGCCCAAGTCGGACATGCAGGAATCCCCAAAAAATAAACTTGCGTGTTATATTGATAGTCAGGGAGAGATTCTTTGGAAGAATATGAAGAATAAGAGGTATTTTGTTTGTTTTGAAAGTGGAATTGCATTGTTATGTCTGAAAGACCACTTAGTGTGAAGAATCGGTACATGTGTAGGCTGTTTACCAGAAAGTCACAGCAAATAATGGTCACCCGCAACGGAAAGCAAGCATTTTAGGAAAAATAAAATCCTCACAACCTTAAGGAAAGCTGATCTTACCTTGCATTCCACTGAACGTCATCTTTGCTATACTTCCAACAACAATTACTGTTTTAATTACCTGTGTCATTTGTAATTTCTTTCATCTATTTTTATACATGCGCCCTATCGTTTATTCACGTATTGTTAATTTGTTATGTGCCTTTACAGATTGGTTTCCAGGCGCAACAAGGCAGGAAGGGTGTGGGGGCGGGAAGGCGAAACATGGCAATTCTGAAAGGCCGTTTGACATTCAGATCCTGCAAGTGGAGTTGAGAGAAGGGCATGGGGGAGGGGAGGTGGGGAAGTGCTGGAACTGGGAGGAAGGGCTCTTGAGAAGGAGAGTGCCAGGGAGGCCAGGCGGACATGGCCAAGGGGCAATGAGAGTAAAGGGGGGTCTACAACTAACTGTTCCTTAAGCTGTTGGGATGGTACAAGGGGGTGCTAGCCAACTGGCCAAGGTAAGCGGGGCCTATGAGGGCAAGTGTGGTATGAGGATGGGGAGGGGTTATGGGAGAACAAGTGCAGTGGTAGACTCTGCAGGGGAGGATCTGGTGCCCTGTACGACTCTGAAGGAACCAGGCCACGAGTCTGAGGCAGAGGGGAAATTAGTAGGGGAGTTGGGAGGGGAAAGAGAAAGCAAAAAGGAAGGTCTTGAAGAGCTTCCGGAGCTTATGAAGATCTGGCTCAAGTCTGAGAGGGGCAGGAGGACATTACAAAGAGAGACACCTGTAGAGGAGAGAGATCTACCCCGACTCTATACTTGGAAAAATATCAGATTTGCAGAGAGAGCTAGGTGAGCAAAGGGCTCCAGTGGGGAGGCATTTAGGGAGAGCCAGTGGAGAGATTTAAGGGCTGGAGAGATGCGGTCCCTAGGCTTGAGGCAAAGGACAAGTCTCGAAGTCCTGTTATGGATTAGTTGAAGGGGCGAAATAAGTAGTTAGGCATATTTAGGAAGAGGCTGTTGCAGGAGCGCAAACCTGGAAAGAACAGAGTTCTGGAGACATTGAGTTTCTAGGGGACTGTGAGGAAGGGGAGAATGCCTCTGAGGAGGTGAAGCTGACAGTGGGCCTTCTTGGCCAGGTCCCTGATGTGAGGCGAGAAGGAGAAGCAGGAGTCCAAGATGGCGCCAAGGTTTTTTGCTTCACAGAAGGGTGAGGTGATGGGGCCCAAGGAGGGTGGCCAGAGTGTGGGAGGGAAAGAGGGAGCAGGAGTCCCATTGAGAAGGACTGTTAGTAGTACACCATGCCTGAAAAGCAGACGGAGTCAGAAATGAGAGAGGAAGGAGAGGAGGTAGTGGAGGGTAGATGTCGTCAGCATAACCCTGAAAATTATAAGAGAAGGTGGCGATCAGATGGCTAGTGGGGACAGGTAGATATTGAAGAGCTAGGACAAGAGGACAGAGCCCTCATGGACACTACAGGTGGAGAGTGAGATGGTGTAGGCGAAAGGGGCCAGTTGAGCCTGGGAAGGTCGGTCCGAGAGAAAGGAGTTCAAACCTATCCTCCATAGGAAATGCGAAAATTCTATGCTTAATAACTTTTGATCATTGGGTGAATCAGATCATTTAAATTTCTTATTCTGGGTCCCAGGCCCCCCAGAACTGGAAAAATGTGTGCAAATCCGTGTTATGGTTCAACAGTTATAATGGTCGAATAAAGGCTGCATTTATCACTTTTCCATTCATTTCGATAAGGAAAATGTCCAATTGTTGCTCACGTGCACAGCCCAAAGTGCTGCATTAACTTAACCTCACTCTTTTACATCATAGTTCTCAACTACCCCACCCCACCCCAATCTCCCTCACTACAATCCCACATTAACTCCACATCACTCTTTCTCACCACAGCCCCCCACAAACTCCAAATCACTCTTCCTCATCACAGTACCCCACTACCACCACTTTACTCTTCCTTTTCACAGTCGCGTAGTAAGTCCACCTCACTCTTCTTCATCACACTCCTCCATTAACTCCACCTAACTCTTCATCATCAAATTCCCACATTAACTCCTCCTCACTCTTGCTTGTCTCAGCACTCCACTACCAGCACCTTTTGCTTCCTTGGCACAGTTCCCAACTACCCAAGCTCACTCTTCCTCGCCACAGTCCCCCTATACCACCATCTTTCTCTTCCTCATCAACTGTACCACACTACCACCAACTCACTCTTCCTCTTCACAGTTCTCCACTGCCATGATTTCACTCGTCCTCATCTCAGTGCCCCACTGCCACCACCTCACTCTTCCTTGTCACAGTCCCCAATTACCCCTCCTCACTTTTCCTTGTCGCAGTCCCCAACTCACTCTTCATCATCACAGTCCCAACTAACTGCACCTCAGTCTGCTTTGTAACAATCCCCCACTTACTCCACCTCACTCTTCTTCATAACAGTCCCCAACAACTCCACCTCACTCTTCCTCGCCATAGTCCCACTCTAACATTAACTCACTTTTCTTCGTCAGGATCCCCACTAACTGCACCTCACTCTTCCTTGTCACAGTCCTCCGCTACTCCGCCTCACGCTTCCTCATCACAGTCCCCACTACTCTACATCACTCTTCCTCATTGCAGTACACCACTACCCCGCCTCACTCTTGCTCATTATAGTCCCACACTAAATCCACCCTATGCTTCTTCATCACAGTCCCCAACTACCCAACCTCACTCTTCCCTGTTACAGTCCCACTATTACTTCACTTGTCTGTTCCTCTTCACAGTTCTCCACTACCATGATGTCACTCTTCCTCATCTCAGTCCCCCACTGCCACCACTTCACTCTTCCTTGTCACAGTCCCCAATTACTCCACCTCACTTTTCCTCTTCACAGTCCCCACCTCACTTTCATCATCACAGTCCCCAACTACCCAACCTCACTCTTTCCTGTTACAGTCCCACAATTATTTCACTTCTCTCTTCCTCGTCACAGTCCTCCCACTAACTACACCTCACTCTTCTTCATCACATTCCCTCACTATCTCCACCTCAATCTTCCTAGTCACAGTCCTCCATTAACGCCACCTAACTCTTCCTCACCACAGTCCTCAACAACCCCATCTCACACTTCTTCATCACATTCCCCCACTAACTTCACCTCTTTCTTCCTCATCACAGTACCCCACTAGCACCACCTCACTCTTCCTCATCACAGTCCTCAACTACCCAACCTCACTTTTTTCATCACAGTCCCCAACTACCCCATCTAAATGTTGCTCATCAAAGTACTCGATTACCACCCCCTCACTCTTCCTCATCACAGTTCCCAGCTACTCCACCTCACACTTTCCCGCCACAGACCCAAAGCAACTCCACCTCAATATTCTTCATTGCAGACCCCCACTAACTCCATCTCACTCTTCTTTGTCACAGTCATCCAGTAATTCCACATCACTCTTTATCGTCGCAGTATTCCACAAACTCTACCTCACAATTCGTCATCACAGTCCCCCACTAACTCCATCTCACTCTTCCTCATCACAGTACCCCACTAACTCCACCTCACTCTTCCTCATCACAGTACCCTACTAGCACCAACTCACTCTTCCTTGTCACAGTCCTCAACTAGTTCACCTCACACATCCTCGTCACTTTCGCAAACTAACTCCACCTCACAATTCCTCTTTGCAGTTCCCCACTAACTCCATCATTCTTAATTATCAATGACGGCCACTACTCACTCTTCCTCATCACAGTCCCCACTAACTCCACCTCACTCTTCCTCATCACAGTACCCCACTACCCCATATCACTCTTCCTCATTGCACTATATCACTATCCCACCTTACTCTTGCTCATCACTGTCCCCACTAAATCCATCCGATGCTTCCTCATCACAGTCCCCAACTGCCCCACCTCACTCTTCCTTGTCACAGTCGCCCATTAAATCCACTTCACTCTTCCTGGTCACGGTCCCCCACTAACTCCAACTCACTCTTCTTCATTACATTCACACACTGTCTCCATCTGAGTCTTCCTAGTCACAGTTCACCATTAACTCCACCTCGCTCTTCCTCATCACAGTCCTCAACATCCCCACCTCACTCTTCCTCAGCACAGTGCCCCACAAACACCACCTCACTCTTCCTCATCAAGGTCCCCAACTACACAACTCCAGTCTTCCTTGTCATAGTGCCCAACTAGCCTCAGCTTGCTCTTCCTCTTCACAGCCCTCCAATACCACCATGTCACTCTTCTTCATCACAACCCCCCACTACCACCACCATTATCTTCCTCATCTCAGTCTACCACCAACTCACTCTTCATCATTAAATTTGCCCACCGCCACAATCTTGCTCTTCCTCATCAATGTTTCCCATTGCCACCACATCACTATATCGTCAACGTACACTGCTACAACCAACTCACTCTTCCTTGTGATAGTAACCCACTACCACCAACTACAAAGGAACCCAGAGTTTCACACTGCAATGCATTTGAAAGGTTCAGTCTTCCCCCGGACACAACTTACACTCACACTATATAAAATGGGGTGGAATGACCTTCAGTTCTAAATTAGTGAGGATGAAGATGTAAAACAAAAATATTGCAACAATCACTTTTAATGAAAACTTGAATCTATTAAGACATCATATACAAATAGAATCAATAATTAATAAGTATTACAAAATTGTTCTCCCACACCAATGTTCATGACCCAGCCAGCAGGTGAACATTTCAATAGCATATTCTGCTCCAAACTCATGGGTTCTCATTATATACAAGGGCTAATTTCTGGTGGGTGGAGTGGATGACCATGCCTCCCTGCTGTGAGAGTAGGTGTGCTGGACCCAGCGGAAGGTCCACCAGGGGCTGATCCGATAGTTTCAGCAGTTCCAAGAACAAAGGTCTTGCTAGGCACCATGGAGCTATCTGGATGATACAGAGGTGCGGGGTCTTCAAGATCTTGCAGATTACCCTGTGACCCACGGGGTTGGAAGGAAGGCCTACGCGTTCATATTGTTCCACTGGATCCGCATCACGTCGCCCACGGAGCCCCTGTCCCTGTCTGTATATATATATCACAAAAAAAATCATCGTTAAGGGGACGTTATGGTTAAGTTGCGCTACCAAATTCACTAAAACCAACTTTACAAACGTGACATTATGGTTCGCAGTAAAACCGAAAAACCCCTGAAATTCAACAGTTATGGTACGCTAAGCAACCATAACTGCCCGCACCACTGTGCACTGCTAACAGTAACACCCAGGACATCAAAGATGACATCACAAATGTAAACCTGTCCAGTGGTTTGAGCTGTAGGCATGAGCAAAGTTTTTGATTCACCAAAACTTCAGGCAAAAAAATGTGTGATAATCTTCTTATCTGTTGGCCTGTTGAAGATTTTTGGGGCAATTACATTCCTGTTGGTGTATTCAAATTGTTTATTTCTACTTTTATGCTATTCATCTAGCTGTTGGGTTGTTGCAGATTGTTTGGGGCAGTTAGATACCTGTTGGCGTATTCTAACTGTATATTTCTTGTTACATGTTAGTGGTATTTATTTATCTGTTTGCTTGTTGCAGAATCTTGGGGCAGTTCAATACATTTAGATACATGTTGGCGTACTCTAATTGTGCACAGTTTTGCCGTTGAAGTTTTGCTTATGTTCATACACAGATTACGTATTAAATTTTGGTTTTAAGAATACTAAGTAAGCGTTTACAAGATTTGCTGGTATTCTCTGCTTTAGAGTAATAGTACTATCATTACATTTGAACCATCCACAATTCTTTTTGATTTTTGACCTTCATCTGGTCCGATCACTTCATTGTTTCTTTTGCCATTCGCTCACCCAACCCGCTCCCTTTACCCAAACCAGAACCTCCGAATCTACGCAAATGCTGGAAGAAACTAAAAATTATTCCCGACCTAGCCGATGCACTCCTTCAAGCTCCTTCCACTACCCACCTACCCAATGAACTCCTAACCTCCGACGCCTTTGACTCACAGCTCAATCCTGCTTACCCCACTTGCAAACCGTCAGCTCGCCATGGCCTTTTTCCTAGATGGTTCACACCAGAACTGAAGACCACTAAACAGCTATATAAATCCCTAGAACGCAAATGGCGGAATGACAAAACAGCCCTGAGCAGATCCACCTTGGCCCAGCACCATCGCCACTACAAGGCCAAATCCGGAAAGCAAAAAAAAAGCCCATTATAACTCCTGAATCCTAAACTGTAAAAACCCCAGCAAAGAACTTCACAAAATCATCGCCGAATTCACCAAACCATCATTTACCACTACCCTTCCCACCCCCTCACAATCACTGTGTGACTCTCTCTCTACACTTTTACACCAAAGCTCTTGAAACAACAAACTCTCTAACCAACAAACTTGCTCTCTTACACCCACCAGGCAATCCACCTACCCTACCAGCCATCCCACCGCCTGCAACCGATACCCAACTGACTTTCTTCTTCTTCATTCCAATATCAACTGACCAATTTCTCAAACTTCTCTCTGCTCGCAAACCATCCGGCTCCGCGCTGGACCCCTGCCCACCCACAACCCTCAAAGGAATGTTCGCATCTACCTGCACAGGACAACATGCAAGAACCATCATAAACGACTCCCTCTCCTCAGGAATTATTCCCGACACGTTCAAAACTGTTCATGTCAAGCCTCTTCTAAAAAAAACATTCCCTCGGCCCTCGCAACCCCAAAAACTACTGCCCCATCTCAAACACCAGGTTCCTTGCCAAACCTATTCACTGAACCGCCTACTCCAAACTAAATGCCTTTGTTTAAGCCAACAATCTCCTAGACCCCGCTCAATCAGGTTTCAGAGTCCGACACAGACCCGAAACCACCCGAAGCTTCAATCTTGGATGACCGAAAAAACACTGCTGATTCTGCAGGATGCGCTGCACTAATCCTTCTTGACCTATCCGCTGCCTTCGACACAATCAACCACTTAATCCTCCTTGACCGCCTCCACTCCCTGGGAATCTGTGGAAATGCTCTCAAATGGATAGCATCCTTCCTCGAGAATAGGAACCAAATAACCCTACTCTCCACCTATGCTTCCCACGCCGACCAGTCAACACTGGAGTTCCATAATGAGCATGCCTCTCAGCCCTCCTGTTTAACCTCTATATGTCGACCCTCCACGAATAATCCGCTCGCACAATATCCTGTGCTACAGCTACACCAATGACACACAACTAATCCTAAAACTCCTGAATTCAAAACCCAACTGCCAACCCAACCTCGCTTCCTGCCTCCTCGACATAGATCACTGGATGACCACAAACCACCTCTTACTAAACCCCTCCAAAACTGATATCAGGATATGTGGCAACACAGAGCTTCTTCCGCACCCGCTACCCTAGCCATATGCCATGGGCAATTCCCTGACACCCTCAAATTCAGTAAAAAACCTTGGATGCACCCTAGACTCAGACCTAACCCTCTCACTCCAAGTCAACAACGTCTCCAAGTCCTTAAAACCCTTAGTCTCATTTTTCCATACCTCTCCTTTCCCAACAGACTCCGCACTCCAATCAATTGTTATGCCAAGACTGGACTATGCTAACCCCCTCTACCTCGGAGTCCACGCGTACCAACTGACTAAACTACAAAGAGCACAAATCGCTGCAGCCAAACTGCTACTAGCACTTGGCCCAAGAGATCACATCTCCCCTGCCCTCAAAACTCTGCACTGGCTTCCGGTTGCCCGAGGGGTGACCTTCAAATCCTTATGCATCTCCCACTGAGCAGTACATAAAACCGTACCTCAATATCTTCAAGTCAAGCTAAAACCCTACCAACCTCCATGCACTCTAAGATCAAGCTCTGCCAGCCTCCTAGTCATACCAAAAACCAACTCAGTCAAGTTAGGTGGATCATCTTTCTCAGCCCTCGCCCCCACTCTGTGGAACGCACTTCCACCCCACACTCCGACTTACCGAGGACCTCATGTCTTTCTGCAAATTACTGAAAACATGGCTCTTCCCCTAAAATCGACTCTTAACTCATACTCGATAACAGCAATCAGTGACCTTAGCCCAAAGCTGCTTTATCGTAAATAACAATCCAGCAGCATGATCCGAGCGAGAAATCGAAAATGAATAACCGCTAATGTAAATTAAAAGGGATAAACTGAATAGAACAAGTGAAGTGGATGAAAGTAGTGAAGATGATGAAAGGAATAAAAAGGATGAAATTAAGGAAATGGATGAAATACATGAAAAGTGGGCGAGTGGAATAAAGTGGACGAGAGGACGGAAAGGAGGAGTACATGATACAGATGGAGTGCACGTAATACATAGAGTGCATGGAACGGAATAGACAGCATAAAATGACAAAGTGCATGGAATGAAAGTAACAAATGGAATAGATTAATCAAGTGCATGACATGGATGGAGTGCATAGGACGGATGCAATGCATGGGACGGATGGAGTGCATGGGACGGATGGGGTGCATGGGAAGGATGGGGTGCATGGGACAGATGGGGTGCGTGGGATGGATGGGTGCGTGGGATGTTTGGGGCGCATGGGACAGATGGGGTGTGTGGGAAGGATGGAGTGCGAAGGATGAATGGGGTGCGTGGGAATGATGGAGTGCATGGAGGCGCTCGATCTCAAGCACCTATTGAAAACCACATCACATCACCACTTACTCTCTTCTATACACCACCACTGAACTAGAACACAGCGATACTATGACACATTTGGTATAGCTGTTCTCATACCAACACCTGCCACATACTCCGCATCATCCTAACTACAAACAGCTGGTTGCACACCCGCCAGCCTAGGCATTCTCCTCAGGCCTAATGCACCCAGAATCAGTCTGGTATCACCCTGCCACAACGAGCACATACTCCTGATCTCCCAACCACCACACCTACCGCTAAGATGCAGCTATCATACGAGTGCCACACGTGCTTCTCACATATCTGGTGCACACACGCACCTTATGACTCTCGCTCTCTCTCTACTGACTTTAACTACGGTTCCTGAGGGCATTCAACCCACCAGCGCCTTGAGATCATACCAATGGTACGTAAGGTGCTATATAAATGCAAAGTAACATAACATATATACAGTGTAGTGACCTGCATTGGTTGTGGCTCCTGCGAGGTAGATTATACCTATTGTTGTGAAGGTTTTCTTACCAAGTGATACTTGACCATGTGTGAATCCAGTCAGCTCGTTTTTGGTACCATCTGCATTGTAACGTAAAAGCATTACTATTATGTATTTACTATGTGTCAGTATTTGTAAGGCGGAGCGATTATCTGAATTGCAGGTAGTACATAATCTGCCATGGTTTGCATTTCGTACAAGTTGCTGAGATGGAATGGAATGGATACATACACAAAGCGTTCATTAGGGATGTGTTCCTGTGCCACATGGCTCCAGAGAGTGCATGTATGATTCCACATATATATTTTATTTATAGGCATGTTTTTGTTTTCCAGTACTTGTAGTAAGAACATTAGAAATTCTCGTGGATCTTCTTGTGAGTTTATAGTAAATTTGAACATTCCAGCACAGTAGTCCAATTCTTGCCTTATTCCATGAACACTGTAAGTGTTGTCAGGATTGTTGGTTCCATTTCTATGAATGACTAACATTTGCAAACACAATTGGTCTGTACTGTGTAAGTAAATGTTGTCACTAATTGGTGGCAATTGGAATAGACTATTTATTGCTACATTTGCGTAGCAATTTACACAAGTTGTATTTGAAAATTTGAATGGACCTGACAGTTCTGTGTCAAAGTCAGTTGTTCGGAGTGTGGGTTGCTTCTTTGATGAAGTAGTTGAGTTACTTTGACCAGTAGATTATTCTTTGTTTGTTGTACTTGATGAAGTATTAGTTTCTTTTGTTTTCTTTGGAGGAATTGCAGTGAGAACATGTATCGTTTCAGTTTAAAGTAGTTTTCTTTTACAACATTTTGCTTTTTGTGGAACAGGATAGGTTCTTAGATGGGGTGTAGAGGAAATGCAGTCTATTGTATTCTAGAATGCAAGGAATATCAGCATTTATTTTACTTTCATCAAAGTTGAAATAGCCCGTCAAGTGTACGTAAGTGTGATAGTGCTACATAGCTCATGCCTTCTTTAAAGACTGTGCTACCAATATCTATCAATGCTTTATCTAGGGTAAGACCTTGTGATTTGTGAATGGTAACTGCATATGCTAGAGTTAGTGAAAATTGTTTTCTTCGTACATACATGTCTTTGAAAAGAAGGAAGCGGGCTGTTGAGCGTCCTATCCTTTTAACTTCTGATAGTTTGTCAAAGAGAATATTGACAAATTGAATGTTGTTGTCATGTGGGTATGTTTGAAAGCCAAAAACTGTACCAAGTGCTCCATTAACTAATCCTTGCTCCATGTAAAGGTTATGTTTAAACATTACTCTACAGTTTAAAGATGTTAATATTTCCTCCAAGCCAGCTGTGTTGGAGAGTTTTGTAAGGTATTTAGTCTTGTTGTGGCTTGTTGACACATGGGTAGTGTCATACCATGTACATCCAGTTTTTCTATGGAGCAAATTTCAATTATTGGTTGTGTTTCTTTTATCAACATTGTTTCATTGAATTGTGAACAGTTTGCAAGAGTGGGTATCAAGGACATACAGTTGACATTTTGGTGTGCTAATTGTTCCATGACATCAGTAGCACATGCGTTATGGCCATAGAGTGCATGGATGTGGCTGGATTTTAATATTGATTGTGCTTCTTGAGATAGTACACCAACTCTAATGCTTTTTAAAATTTTGGCGTATGTGAGGTCTGCAGACTTGCTCATGTTTTCTGTTAATTCTCTGTATTGGAAATGTTGCCAAAGGTGGACATTTCCTATGCTGCCAAGAGTTTTACGGCACAGTTTGTGCCCTAAGGTTTTAAAAATAGGTTCACCTTTCACTGGTGTCAATTGAAGAAGATCTCTGAAAAAAATAATGTGTTTTCCTCCAAAGAGCTCTTCGTAGTCTGTTTTGAGTACCTCTTGTAATTTGAGGAGAATCAAAGCCAACATTAGGTTGGCGACCATGCTGACCTCATTTATTAGCAGCATTTTCATTTGTTTGAAAACTCTGCGTAGTTCCATTGCAGCTTCTGTGGAAAGTTTGTAATAGTCTAATTTGTTTTGTTGTTCTACTGGAAGGCGTAGTAATCGGTGTAAACTGACACTGCCTATATTGTAGGCAGCTAAACCTGTGGGGGCAGTTACAACAGCTGACAATTTGATGTTTGTGTATTGTTGGAGGAACTTGCTGATGATTTTTATTAAGAATGTTTTGCCAGAACCAGCTTCACCACTCACGTATAGCAGTATAGGTTTGTAGTCTTGGCAGGTACAGTTTTTGTTTTCATGTTGCACACCATGTTCAAGTTGTTTTGTTATTTCTTGGAAAATGTGACGCTGCTCATTGTTCAATTGTGATTTCAGTACAGCAAAGTCTTCTGTAGCATGTTCATACTCACACATGTTTTTTTCTACTTCTGTCATGCTAATTCTGCCTCATTTGCTATTAGTGGCTGTACAAGTTGTTCTTGGCCTCCTGTTACAGAAGGTTGCAACTGTCGGGAGTGTCCACTTCTAGTTGTGCCTGAAGTTCTTCTTTGTGTTGCTGTTCATTGTGCAACATTGTTTGGTATTGTATAAAGTTTATGTTTGTTATAGTGCTTTCATTTGCTTTGAAAGCGTCTTCATAGGAGTCATATTTATCCTTTAACTCTTCTTCTTTTCTCCATGGTTTAAAAAGTTGTAGCAGGTACATGTAATACAGTTCTTTGTGTTGAGGAGTTTTTAATGGCAATTTGATATGATCAATTAAGCTGTGTTTGGTAAGTTGAACTAAGCTGCCTTCACAATTTACTACTCTGTATCTTCCTTTTTTTTCATCTGGTTTAACATTATTTTTGTATGTGAACTTTTGGGCTACATGGTTGAGACACATGGTTTCCAAAGTGGTACTCCTGTTTGGGTAGTATGTGTCTAGTAAATTGTTTTTCAAAATGTCTTGGCTGTTGGGATCATTTTTGGCTATTGTTTCTATGTCCTCATATGGTTTGAGAACTATTTTTCTAGATTTAGCAGGACCAAGGGTTAGCCGTAATATATTGTCAGATTGTCCATACAAGGCAGTACCGTTTAAACGGTCTGCAGCTTCATAGCAGCCACATTCTCTGAGAGAGATTTTTTATGCCTAAGCTGTACAATTTCTGTGATAGTGTTTTGTCAGATGATGTCATCACAGAGGTCCTGAAGTTCTGTTTTCTCTGCTTTGGTTAAGTAGGCTGTGACATATCGTGCAACTGCAGTGGAATTGTCTGCAAGGTACTGCACATCTATGTTTGCATTTCATAGGAGGGCAATGATTGCATTGTAATTATTGATGCATTTTGATTCTTCTGTTCTTGTTATGTAATATGTGTTCTTAGGTTATTTACTGTCATGATTCCTGCCCCTCATGTCCCCATCCCTCCAAGATGTCAGGCTGGGGCCAGGTTACGATCACCTACATGGCCCTCAAGGGCCTCTCCATCCCTCCAAAGACTCACTTGGAGTCAGACTTGGTGCCTGTGGCACCAGACTCACTCACTCCCCTAGGATAACATTGGGGATTGGACTTGTAGTGCATTGATGGGGACAAGATGGATACCCCCACATATTTCGGTTCCCAGAACTGCATGTGCAGTCTAGTCTTTTGGGTGTGGTTCAGCCCAGAGAACCCTGGGATACCCAGAGACTATTTAAGCCACGCCCAGGCTGAGAAACATGCTTTGCGTTTTCTGCACCTGCAGCGTGACACTCACCGTGTTCAGATCGGTCTCCAGTAGGCCTGCATCTTTCTTCTGCGCTCAGCTCCTGCAAGAACAACAACACCATTAGGAACAGCCTTACCTTGCGGCGCTTCTGCCCATCATTCATCGCTCCTTCTGTTCTGCGAGCATCTTCGGCGGTGTCATTCCCATCCCAGCACGCAGCTTCCTAAGGAAAAGGGAAAAGAACAAAAAAGCATTAGTAAGTATTCAGCAAATCTTCGCTTATTTTTAAAGACTGTACAAGCTTCAAATGCTTACCTGAATCCCAGCCGCTCTAAGGAAACTCTGTCTCCGGAACTTCTCATCCTTCTGCAAGAGGGAAAAGACAATCCAGGTTAGCTTGGAAACATCAAGAGGCACTGCATACCGCGCTTACTCACCGCATTTCTTCTTCATAACCGGCATCCACGCTGAAAATGTTGCGGCACCTAAAAGACACAGAAAAATAACTCAGTTCAATACAAATACGAAAGGGTCGCATTGCGCATCGTGCTCTCACTCACCTTCAGCGCTACTCATCTCAGCAGCACGTCACCATCCACAGACGCCGGCCATCATCTAAGGAAGGAAAGCAACAAAGTTAGAGAACTGTTCAAAAGACTCATTATACTTACCTGTCGGACTCTTGCCAGTGAAGTAACTTGGCAGCAACGAGCCCACATCAATCAATACACCCCTGCACTGAAAGCAGGATGGAGAGCACACTTTCCAAGAAAACAAGGTCAGCTGTGGATCAAAGGGAAGGGTTGGACCATGGGGAAGAAGGGGTTCAAGCACACAGAGACAATAGGGAGTTAAACTCTACCAATCCTGTGTTTCAGGCCCAGTCTCCAGTCGAGAAGACTCCAGGGAAGGGTTTGAGGTCGTAAGAGGTCAGAACAGGCTGAGAGACGTCCCCGTGGAAACCAGGTGATTGTTACAAAACGCAAAGCCTCATATCAAAATCCACCGGGGCATCATGGAAACGTCAGAAACCGACCAGTTAGCCCACATGTTGGGGCAGCTACGTTCCGAAGTGCATGCAGCCAGGCAGGAGACCAACACCCTGAGGAGAGAGAGCTGATAGTAGCCAAAGAACGCGCTGATGATTTAAGCCGGCAACTTCTCCCGTCACAAGCAAGGCATGCACCATTGCCGGGAAGCGTGCCCTCAATGCCAGCACTATCAGCCAATCCCGTTCAGATAACCCTTCCTGGAGCAGTTCCCTTGGCCCCGCCCGAATGATTTACGGGGGATCCCAAGCGGTTTGCAACGTTCATGAACCAGTGCCGCCTGCACTTCCTTTGTAGACCAGGGGCCTTTCCGAATGACCAATCACGGGTCACTTTTGTGCTATCCTACCTGAGTGATAGCGCCACGGACTGGTCTGTACCCATTGTGGCCCAAGATGATCCTTTGCTGCATGACTTCAGGGGTTTTGAGAAGGAGATGGAAAAGCTGTTCACCCGTCGTACTCATGGGCAGTCATTGGACAACAAACTTCTGTCCCTGCGCCAAGGGAATCAAGACCTACTAACATACATAGCCACGTTCAATAGACTCATAGTTGAAGCAGAATGGCCAGTGGAGAAGAGAACCACGTTATTTCATCAGGGGGTTGCGGGGGGAGCTCAAGGATGTACTCGCACAAGTAGTGAACCCCCTGAAAGACTGCTCAGAATTCATTGACCTTGTTGTTCAACTGGATCATGGGTTGCAGGACCGAAGAGAAGATCAAACCAGACCAGACCCTCTCCCCATGTATGTGCGTTCAAAGGGCAATATTGTCCGCACAACATAAGGTTCAGGAGAACCAATGCAAATCGGGGTGGTCAGATCCCCCTTTACTAAAGCGGAAAGGGATAAAATGATACAGCAGCAGTTATGTCTGTACTCTGGAAGGTCAGGTAATTTCCTTAAAGAGTGCCCTGTGAAGCCACCGAGGAGGACGGTAGGGGCCAGGGACAAGGAAGATACCATCAAGGAATCGGAAAACTCCCCAGCCCGGCAAGTGTAGGGGTCCACTTGTCGATTGAAGAAATTGAACTACAGACCTCCCATTTTGCACTGTGGTCTTGATCAATCACCAACAACCATCTTGGATGCACGCAGTAAGAGCGTACATTGACAGTGGAGCCATTGGAAATAACATTGACCAGGATCTTGCAGCAAAGATGGGGCTTCTGTTACACCCTAAATCAACCACCGACACTGTTACCACTGTCAACGGCACGGAAATAGCTTCTGGTCCAGTATCCCAATGCAATGCAGCTTTAACCATTCAATGCCAGGATGGACACCAATAATCTATTGTTTTTGACCTCATTAAGGCACCACAGTTCCAGTTGATTTTGGGAATGCCATGGTTGGTAGCTCACAATCCTCAAATCGAATGGCGAGCAAAAGAATTGGCCTTTCCGGAGACTTGCGCCAACACATGTTATCACCAGGAGAAACAAACAATAGACACCAGAACCTCCACGCTTGCCACTGTGGCAATTGGCACCCTACCAAGTGAATACCAAGACTATCAAGATGTCTTTCAGAAAGAACAGGCTAATACCCTGCCACCGCATAGACCATACTATTGTCAAATTGACCTGATACCCGGTGCACAAATCCCTTTTAGGTGAATTTACGCACTCACAGAACCAGAAAACCAGCACCTGAAGGCTCCATCCCTCCAAAGACCCACTTGGAGTCAGACTTGGCACTTGTGGCACCAGACTCACTCACTCCCATAGGATAACATTGGGGATTGGACCCGTAGTGCATTAATGGGGACAAGATGGATGCCCCCACATATTTTGGTTCCCAGAGCTGCACGTGCAGTCTAGTCTTTTGGGTGTGGTACAGCTCAGAGACACCTGGGATACCCAGATACTATTTAAGCCACGCCCAAGCTGAGAAACATGCTTTGCGTTTTCTGCACCTGCAGCCTGACACTGACCGTGTTCAAATTGGTCTCCAGTAGGCCTGCATCTTTCTTCTGCGATCAGCTACTGCAAGAACAAGAACACCATTAGGAACAGCCTTACCTTGTGGCGCTTCTGCCCATCATTCATCGCTCCTTGTGTTCTGCGGGCATCTTCGGCGATGTCATTCCCATCCCAGCATGCCGTTTCCTAAGGAAAAGGGAAAAGAACAAAAAAGGCATTAGTAAGCATTCAGCAAATCTTTGCTTATTTTTAAAGACTGTACGAGCTTCAAACGCTTACCTGAATCTCAGCCGCTCTGGGGGAACTCTGTCTCTGGAACTTCTCAACAATCTGCAAGATGGAAAAGACACTCCAGGTTAGCGCGGAAACATCTAGAGGCACTGCATACCGTGCTTACTCACCGCATTTCTTCTTCATAACCGGCATCCACACTGCAAACGTTGCAGCACCTATAAGACACAGAAAAAGCACTCAGTTCAATACAAATACGAAATGGTCACATCGCGCATCGTGCTCTCACTCACCTTCAGCGCTACTTATCTCAGAAGCAAATCACCATCCCCGGACGCCGGCCATCATCTAAGGAAGGAAAGGAACAAAGTTAGAGAACTGTTCAAAAGATTCATTATACTTACCTGCCGGACTCTTGCCAGTGAAGTAACTAGGCAGCAACGAGCCCGCATCAATCAACGCGCCCCTGCACTGAAAGCAGGATGGGACCACACTTTCCAAGAAAACAAGGTGAGCTGTGGATCAAAGGGAAGGGTTAGACTCCGGGGAAGAAGGGGTTCAAGCACACAGAGACAATAGGGAGTTAAACTCTACCAATCCTGTGTTTCAGGCCCAGTCTCCAGTTGAGTAGACTCCAGGGAAGGGTTCAAGGTCGTAAGAGGTCAGGCAGGCTGGGTGACGTCCCTGTGGATACCAGGTGAGCGTTACATTTACTTTGACACTATGGGCCTCATTACGACCCAGGCGGTAAGTTACCGCCTGGGCCGTGACTTTACCACCATGGCGTAAACTACGTTTACGCCATGGTGGTTGGCGGACTTACCGCCCCATTCCGAGTTTGGCGGGGCGGTAAATCCCCAATCCCCATTTACCCTTCCCCATTCCCATTTTTGCCCCATAGGGCATAATGGGAGTGGGGAAGGCGTTAATTACGCCACCATAAATTACGGTGGCGTAATTAACTCCATGGTCCCTTAGCGCCATGGATTTTAACACCTGCTAAAAGCAGGTGTTAAATCCGCCATGGCGCTAAGGGACCTCGTACTCAGGCGGTAAGGGTCGGCGCTGTTTACGGCGCCGTAAACCCCTTACCGCCTGAGTTGTAATGAGGCCCTATGTCTGACTGAAGACATGAAGTTGTTTACTTGACCTGTTGCTGAAACTGGCCTAGGGAAACCAAAGCAGCATTTGGTGTAGTATTTCCTTTTTTTTATATTTGCGATGACAATATTTCCCACATTTGTGTCTTTGAATTGTAAAATGTGTGCATGAAGGTCACTATGTGTTGTTTGTGAAGGGATTTCACAAGTGACATATTTTTGGATGAAGTGCAAAACAGTGGCATCACTGTCATGACCAAATTTAGTAGCATCTTTAATCCATAATAGCATGTAACATGTGGATGTGTGGTGCTCCTCTGGCTTGGTATTCTTTTCACCAAAAGAAGTGTTGAACTTCTCTGAGGGGAGGAACAGTCTTATTACAAAAAAAGTGTAGCATAGCAATGAAGTGATGATGGAAATATCTTAATACATTTACAGGATCTACACAGCAGGGTTCTCCTGGTGTTTTTATATCTATGTTTGTGTTGTTATTGTTTGCTATGCGTAGGAAATTGTGTAAATCTTCCCATGCATATTCTGCACAACTTAATGTCACAAACCAAGAGGGTGGGCCAAGGTTTCTTATCATACAGCGTACATCTCTGTGACATTGGAACCAGTATTCTTTTGTACCACACATGTTTGTCAAAAGATTTGTAATACTTGACTGTAAAACCTCATCTTTTTCTTGCACTTTTTCTAATAATTGCGTAGCTGACATATTTTGAAAATGGGTACCTGATATTAATGTGTGTGCAACTCCGTAGCATAGAGTTGCTAGTTCACTTTCAAAGAGAAAGTGGAATATGTTTTCCATGTTTTGTCTGAATCTGGGGTCATCAGAATACATTCATAAAGAGCGATATTCTGATGCTGTTATCTGTGTGGGTCTATCATCGTACCTTCCTTGTTTTCAAGTAGGAAAGACTAGAGGAAAGGCATGTGCATCTATACTTTTTACCCATGTGCTGATTGTACATCCTTTGGCTTATCGCATTTGGTACGTTTCCAGTGCATCATGTATAGTGTCTTTAGAGTGTAAAGGAATACAGTGAAAACATTTTGTTAAAGGGACGTTATTGTTAAGTTGCGCTACTAAAAACAGATGAAATACAGTGGAAATCTTTTGTTAAAGGGACGTTATGGTTTTAAGTAAAACTGAAAAACCCCAGAAATTCACCAGTTATGGTAAGCTAAGCAACCATAACTCGCGCCACCACCATGCAGCATTTAGAGCAAAAAATTGATCAATTACTGACCAATTTCATTATTTTGAAAAACTTTGTAGAAATCCATATCATGGAAAACATTACATTTCACTCTCCCATAGGTACCTGTACCACTTCTCCATGACCCAGCCAACCATCCCCCAAAAATCTCCCTCCACAAAAACATTATAATGAAACTTCAATCCCTTCCTCCCCTACCATCCAACATGTAGAAACCCCTAATTCCCCAGTATTTGTATCAATTTATGCTTCTCCCTTCTCTTTCATAATTTCGATATTTCTATACAATAATAAAATATTATGTATGATGTTACTATATCCTATGTTTTTTTTTTTTTTAAAGGCCGTTAGGGTATCCGCAGACAATGCAGGTTTCCGGGGTGTCCGCAATTAACCAAAATGGGGGTGTCCTAAGGACACTATTCCTGTCCGCACTGTTCGTAATCAAAATGGAGTTGTCGGCAGGACAGAGGATCTGTCTGCATGTCTGCTATTATTCAAAATAAGGTGTCCTACGAACATCCACCCTATTCGCTTTGTCCGCAATCAGAGTGAATATGTCCGTTGGACACATAGCACGTCTGCCTGTCCGCAAAGATGTGACACACATTTAATTAGTTCAGGGACCTGAACATTGTCTGTAGAACACCTGCACGCATGTGTATCACACCCTCGGGTCCTACGGACATCGCGCCTGTCAGTAACTGTCCGCAACACGTGTGTCACACTTTTAATTATTTCGGAGACATGAACACTGTCAGTAGAACACCCACACACATGCATACAACCGACCCCGTGCATTTGGTGTCCTACGGACACCCGTCCCATTCACGAACGTCTCCGCAATGTCATCATGTGACCACACCCACGATAACCGTGGGTCCTTGTTCGCGAACACAGTCCGGGTTCCCGGACACACAAAAAGTATCTTTTTGATCAATCCAAAATATTTTTCTGTGAAACTTCACCCTTTGTACATGTCCCTAGTGATCCAGATTTTTTGGACTTTTTGAACCCTTTATGGTGTTTGAAATGTTCGTGGACAGCATGGCTGTCTGCGAAGGGTGCACCAGCACCCCTTTAAAAGGCTACACCCCAGAGGTCCTCCTTATTCTGCTTTTGGATTACCTAAAGAGCACTGCCACTTTGACTTATATTGACATTCACTGTCATTCCTAACTATTGGTGCAGGTTCCTGCTGATTCTGATTCATGGTTACTGACTACTATAACCTTCCTGATGGCATACATAACTGCTCCTGCTATTACTGCCTCAGCTTCAGCACCACCCCACCCCCTCCACCAGCACCGCCAATTTCGCAAGGGCCTGGAGAGGGGAACATGTGTGAGGATGCAGAGGCGGATGAAGAGGATGACGAGGATGAGGTAGTGGTAGTCCCTACTACTAGCAGCCACCGTGAATCTTTGGTGTGGAGGTTGTTTGCCACTCTTGAAGGAGTGTCGAAAGCTTGTGCAAACAAGGTGCGCTGTACTGAGTGCCAGTTGGTGCTCAGTCATGGCAAACCAGGTATGTACAGTTATGGTACTATCTCCATGAAGCGAAACCTAAGGTCGTTCTATGCTGGTGCTGTTCATAGGGTTGTCCCCTGCGATAAACATAGTAGGTGGAGTTGCTCTGTAGCATCCTCCATTTCTGCTCCTGCCACTACAAGAGGCACTCCAGTGGGGCAGCACATCCCTTCAGCTGCCTCGCAGGCAATGCATTTTGTATATTTCACAGAAAAATTTGATTCCCAGCATAAGTAAAATGTACTCCATCTCTGTAAAAAATCGGTGTATTACAAAACATAATATTTTCATTGTGAAAAGAGGACATGCCAAAATCTCTCAAAAAGGCACAAACAGCCTTGTTGACAATGCTCATCGCTATCTCCATTTGTAGACCAAATGAAGAAGAACGCAGCCAAAGTTGTCTCTGCGCAATACAAGAAATAATTACTGGAAACATGTCCATGACTTTCCCTAGTCCTTTTTTCATTGCAAATTGCAATGAGATTCCAGAGACATGTCCTAAACTGTTCCCTCCACAATGAATAATAATAATGTCTGGATGACACTGTGTCACCAAAGTAGCACAAAGAGGTACCAAATCCAGCCACTTCATTCCACGCACTCCATGCCAATGCACATCCACATGAGAGAATCCAAGATGTGCAGCCACTACACAGCGATCTGTATGCAGCTCCAACCAATTTATCCACCAATCATCCAAAATCCAGACAATCTGCGTTCCAAAAGACACAACCATAGCTACTTGATCTCCTCTCAGAAATAGACTTTCTGCCAAAGTCTCTCCTTACACATCACACCCAGTAAACCTTACTGACCAATCCATCGCCCTGCACAGTCTAAGTTGCATGGCTCTCAGCCTCAAAATCCCTACATGTAATACGCGCTGTCCGCACACAACTGCAGTGTCTGCGGACAAATTGTAAAATCTGAGAGTGGGGAATTAAAATTTAAATAGTGAGCCCAGCATACCTCTCTAAACCATCTACAAATAAATCTCCAACAACCAACACCCTCACTTTCTTCACATCTACCATCTTCACTACACACACACCCTCTCTTCCTGCAAAGAACAACTTCAGCAACTGATTGGCTAATCCCTACAGTCCCCTTTCCATGCTGGATTTGCTGAAAAACCCCGGATGTGGCACGCCCTGTCTGCGAACAGTCGCGGTGTCTGCGGAGCACGTAACACTAGGGAAGCCCTTCTACCCTTTCCACTTCACTCTCACACCATTCCCTCATTGGCTACTGTTAAGCAGTCACACAACCATCCACTAATCACATCCAAGAACTCTACATTGTACTCCATCATCACAGGTCACTACTTTAGATGTACTCTTGATCACTCTGAGTACAATTCTGCTGTGATTGCAAAGCACCTACAGCAACAACTACTATAAAACTCTCCAAGATTTCTGCTTGTAGATTCATGCACATACACATACATAAACACAAACTACAGATATGAATATTTTGTGCACACTACATGTACAGCTCTAGTATAAATGCATGTAAACAGGGTAACTTCCACTTACCCTTTATAACTTGTAAAAAAGTACTATCAATTCTCCCATCTGCTATGATCAAGTGTCAGTTGCAAAGCTGTGTGCACTCCAAATTTTCATTTACCCATATTACTAATTGTAATGTGCAAACTGTTATTTTCTTCATTCATTCTGTTATTTGTGTAACCACTGCCACCTATTTATCCACATTTCAAGCATAATAGCATTTCATGCATTATAGTGCATATGATGTACATACAATTTCCTTTCTATACATTCTGGTGATTTTACATATAATCTATCATTTTAACTTCCTTTAGAAATGTGTGCAATAGTAATCAAACACAACACACACAGCTATCTAACAAAGTTTCATTTCATGTTAAAAGATGGGAGAAATAACAGTATGATTGTAAATGGCAACAACCATATTCAAATGCATGCAATGAATGGTTTCCTGTTCTGGGTTTTGATATGGGTAAATGAAAACTTGTAAAACACACTCCATTAAAGTGACACTTGATCATAGCAGATGAAAGAAATGCAGCACAACATTGTTACTACTTATCCAGGGTAAGTAGAAGATACCCTGCATTGTAAATACATACATTGCATGCTTTTGACCAGAGTTCCTGTCATTTACACTGTATAAGTAGCAAGAAAAGTATAGTTATTTCTCCTTTCTCCTAACATCAAATAACAATGCCTTAAAAATCCAAGTGTGCTCTGTGTGATTACTATTGTAATCATTTCTAATTCAAGTTCAACTGACAGATTCTAAGTAAAATATGCAGAATGCACTAGACAAAGGAAACTGCATCAACATGCTATGCACAATTATCAGAAAGCACTATTACTGCAAAAACAAACAAATACATGTCAACATTAACAACAGTGCTATTAACACACATATGTACTAACTTCTTTCTTTCACAATTGCAATGAAGACCATTCTCCTGAAAACCAGCAGCGTCGGAAGTACGAACCAGAACTCAGAAGAAACCTACTCTTTGCATCCAACAAAGTAAGTGCAATACTACCATAATGTTCTAACTCTTACTCAAACACTGTAGAATTCTAGTATTGAAGAACAACAATAGTATTAGCCCTGCAGCATTAGATTCAGTATTACTGATTGCCCCTCAGTAGGTGCACACTTTGTATTGTCATCTGAACACCAGTATAGTAACACACAAATATGTGAATAGCCTTCCCAACCTGAAGTAACAGCCCATTGCACAATCACACACGTCTACATACATGTCAACCATCATACTCAGACACTCATGCACAATGTGCACATACATTGCACATCGTCCCAACCCACACTTTCTTTTTTCTCCAACAGACACCAAAGAATGCCTACCAAAAAGCAACTCTGTAGAAAGCTACGTAGAAGTAGAGCAAAACAAAATAAAATTTTACAAAATAAGCATCCTCCTCTAACAGAATTTCAACAAAAAGTTCAAACAAAACAGCTAATACAGTCACTAAATGAAACAAAAGCAGTTTCCAGTAAAGACACTTTGCCTCCTCTTTCAAAATGTAAAACTAAACAGAAAGACTGCAGCTACCACTAGTGCTAACACTGCACCTATAAATCTCGATGTAGCCACAAGTAAGCATAACAAAAACAAAATTTTACAAAAAATGTTCTGCCACAGAGTCCTTCAGAACCTTATAAATACAAGAGAAACATACAAGAGAAAATGCACAACCAGTAAAACCTACTGTGGAAAATGAATCCTTGGTGCTTTCATAGACAGTACAATCCTTCTCAAAAGGAAATTATTTATTTTAGTTTTAAACAGAATAAAACCATTAACAAAACTAACTACTGAACTACAAAAAAGACTTCTCGATAAACAGAATATCAACAAATATAGCTTGACAAACATCTGTGGAGGTGAGTGGAGTCACACCACCGGCACAGAACCATATTTCAATGAAGAAGCATACAAACAAAAGCAAAGAAACCCAATTGCCATACATAGCAGTGGAGGAGGGTATGGAAAACTTAATAAAAAGGAACAAGAAACGCTGCTCACAAAAATATGCCCAGAAAACTTAGTATCAACTCTCCATTCCACTGAAGGAATGCATCCAGTCTACAAATAGCCGTGCACATCAATGTGTAACATAAGCAAAAAACGTTCACATCTTTACACCAGTTCCTAAATCAGTATGTGAAAGACAAAGGCAAACTGAAAATAAAACTATTACACACTATGGACTCCTGTCCAGTGCAAAAATACACAGGACAACAAGGATATTAATTAGCCTGCATTTCTGGACCTATTTGCAAAAGCACCTCCACCATATCAAAATGATAGCAACACACCATTCAACTATAAGAAATCTGGTTCATAAACTGTACTATGTCAAAAGTCCTGCTTTAGCACTAGCCAATTTAAATAACAATCTTCTACATTATATAGTCAAACAACTACTCAAAGAAATAAAGCATGTCCAGAGAAAATATTTTGGAAGTGAAAGCCACTTACAAAATCCAATAGATTTAGAACAGACTAGCAACAACTTTACAGATAGAAACCTTCTATTACTCACATACAAAAAAGAAACAAAAACGTTTAAAAGCACATCTGCTGAAGTACCAAACCATGTGTGTGTGTGTGGCCGCAGGACTTTTTATAAGAATAGCACAAAAACTGTAGATATAATGTACAAAATAGAAGGCAATGAAGAATCCAAGTGGTTCCAATTAGCACTCTATCTTATAGCAGAAAACAAATACGAAATTACTAACCCCTTAATCGTCTGCAAAACTTGACAACAACCAAAACTACCTCCCTCTGAATTACTGAAAGGCATTTGTGGCAAAGTAGTTTATTTGCCGTTAGATCTCAAAGAAAATGTACACACTCTGGGAGTGCAACGTCCAATAGATCAATCTTTGACTATCTTAGTAAATGGGGTACCTACAAAAGACAAAAAAATGTGGCAACATTTTGTGGACTTACATAAAGTTAGAGAAGCTCTGCAATATCTAAAAGACAACAATGAATACTACAAATAAATAAATATTGAAGAAAACCTGAGAGAAACCACCAGAATAACTCAAGTCTCATCAGGAACTGGTCAATTTCAACTTCTAGATCCTACTACAGAATCCAATATTTTAGACCATTATACAATTCACCCAATTCACCCATTACACGCTAAAGACTTCATAGTTTATGCACTGAAAACATACCAAATGCGACAAGCCAAAGGATCTCCAATCAGCATATGGGCAAAAAAGTATAGAAGCACAAGCCTTTCCTCTACTCTTTCTTACTGGAAAAAAAGGAAGGTACGATGAAAGACCCACACAAATAACAGCATCAGAATACCGCTCTTTACAAATGTATTCTGAAGACCCCAGATTCAGACAAACGTGGAATACATATTCCACCTTCTCTTTGAAAGTACACTAGCAACTCTATGCTACGGAGTTGCACACACATTCAAATTGGGTACCAATTTTCAAAATATGTCAGCAATTACTACAAAAAGTGCAAGAAAAAGATGAAGTTTTACAGTCAAGCATTACAAATCATTTAGCAAACATGCACGCCATGCAGATGTACGCTGTATGATAAGAAAACTTGGCCCACCCACTTGGTTTGTGACATTAAGTTGTGCAGAATATGCATCGGAAGACTTACACAATTTCCTATGCATAGGAAACAAAAACAAAACACATTTTGAAATAAAAACACCAGGAGAACTCTGCTCTCTAGATCCTGTAAATATATCAAGATATTTCCATCATCACTTCAGTGCTATGCTACACTTCATTTGTAATAAAACTGTTCCTTCCCTCGGAGAAGTGCAACACTGCTTTTGGAGAACAGCATAACAAACCAGAGGAGCACCACACACCCACATGCTTTTGTGGATTACCAAATGCTACTAAATTTGGTCATGACAGTGATGCCACTGTTTTGCAGTTTATCCAAAAATATGTCACTTGTGAAATCCTTTCACAAACGACACATAGGGCCTCATTACGAGGCAGGCGGTAAGGGATTACCGGCTCCAGTAAGGGGACAGGTGCCGGTAATCCCTTACCGCCCTACTATGAGTTCCTTTGTGGGTCCTCCCTTAATGCTTGGTTTTTCCAGGTGTTAAGGACGGGAACCGCAAAGGGACTCTGGAGCTAATAACGGTACCACAGTTTGCGGTACTGTTATTAGCACCTTCCCCATTCCCATTGAGCACTATGGGGGCTCAAATGGGAATGGGGATGGGCCGTGGTGAATGGGGAATTACCGGTCCTGCCAACCTTGGAATGGACCGGTAATTGCTCCATTCACCAGGGCGGAGTCGGAACGGGTTTGGAGGCAGCCATGGCACTAATAGCGCCATGGCTATCTCCAACCTCGTAATGAGGCCTATAGTGACCTTCATGCACACATTTTACAATTTCAAAGACACAAATGTGGGAAGTATTGCTGCTGCAAATATAAAAACAGAGGGAAATACTACACCAAATGCCACTTTGGTTTCCCTAGACCAGTTTGAACAACAGGTCAAGTAAACAACTTCATTTCATCAGTTAGACATAGTGTCAAAGGTAAATCACCCAAGAACACATATTACATAAAAAGATCAGAAGTATCAAAATACATCAGTGATTACAATGCAATCATTGCCCTCCTATGGAAACCAAATATAGATGTGCAGTACATTGCAGACAATTCCAATGCAGTTGCACAATATGTCACAGCCTACTTAATTAAAAAAAACAGAGCTCAAAGACCTCTGGTATGACATATCATCTGACAACACACTATCACAGAAATTGTACAGTTTAGGCATAAAAATACTGTCCCATACAGAATGTGGCTGCTATGAAGCTGCAGACCACTTAACTGGTACTGGTTTGTATGGAAAATCGGAAAATATAGTATGGCAAAGCCTTGGTCCTGCTAAATCTAGAAAAAAGAGTTCTCAAATCATATGAAGACATCGAAGACATCGAAACAATAGCCAAAAATGATCCCAACAGCCAAGACATTTTGAAAAACAAATTACTGAACACATACTACCCAAACAAGAGTACCACTTTGGAAATTATGTTTCTATACCACGTCGCCCAAAACTTCACATACACAAATAATATACAACCAGATGAAAAGAAAGGTAGATACAGAGTGGAGAATTGTGAAGGCAGCTTAGTGAAACTTACCAAACAAAGCTTAATTAATCATATGAAATTGTCATTAAAAACTCCTCAACATAAAGAACTGCATTACATATCCCTGCTACAACTTTTTAAACCATGGAGAAAAGAAGAAGATTTATTAGATACCTTTGACTCCTACGAAGACACTTTCAAAGCAAATGAAAGCACTATAACAGACACAAACTTTACACAATATAAAACAATGTTCCACAATGAACAGCAACAAGAAGAAGAACTCCAGGCACAACTAGATGTGGCCGCTCCCGACAGCAGTCAACCTTCTGTAACAGGAAGTCAAGAACCACTTGGAAAGCCACTAATAGCAAATGAGGCATAATTAGCCATGATTGAAGTAGAAAACACCATGTGTCAGTATGAGCAATTAACAGACGACTTTGCTCTGGTAAAATCTCAACTAAACAATGAGCAGCGTAGCATTTTCCTAGAAATAACAAAACAAATTGAACATGGTGTACAGCATGAAACAAATAATTGTACCTGTCAAGACTACAAACCGATACTGCTATACGTGAGTGGTCAAGCTGGTTCAAAGAAAACATTCTAAATCAAAATCATCAGCAAGTTCCTCCAACAATTGACAAACAACAAACTGTTCATTTTTGTAACTGCACCCATAGGTTTAGCTGCCTACAGCATAGGCAGTGTCACTTTATACCCATTACTACTCCTTCCAGTAGAACACCAAAACAAATTAGATTATTACAAACTTTCTCCAGAAGCTGCAATGGAACTATGCAGAGTTTTCAAACAAATGAAAATGCTGCTAATAGATGAGGTAAGCATGGTTTCCAATCTAAACTTAGCCTTCATTCACCTCAGATTACAAGAGGTGCTGAAAACAGAATTTGACAAACTATTTGGAGGAAAACACATTATAGTTTTCAGAGATCTTCTTCAATTAACACCAGTTAAAGGTGAACCTACTTTTAAAACCTTAGAGCACAAACTATGTCATAAAACGCTTGGCAGCATAGGAAATGTCAACCTTTGGCAAGCTTTCCAATAAAAAGAATTAACTGAAAACATGAGTCAGTCTGCAGACCTCACATACACCAACATTTAAAAAAGTGTTAGAGTTGGTGTACTATCTCAAGAAGCACAATCTATATTAAAAACTAGGCATATCCATGCACTCTATGGCTGTAAGTCATGTGGTACTGATGTCATGGAAAAATGAGCACACAAAAATGTAAACTGTATAACCATGATGCCAACTCCTGAAAGCTGTTCACAATTCAATGAAACAATGTTGAAAAAAGAATTGCAAGCAATAGTTCAAATTTGCTCCACAGACAAACTGGACGTGCATGGTATGACACTGCCCATGTGTGAACAAGCCACAACAAGTATAAATACCTTAAAAAACTTTATCTCTAACATAGCTGGTTTGAAGAAAATATTAAAATGATCTTTAAACTGTAGAGTAATGCTTAAACGTAACCTTGATGTGGACCACCGACTAGTTAATGGAGCACTCGGTCCAGTTGTTGGATTTCAAACACGCCCAAGTGACACCAACATTCAGTTTGTCAATATTCTCTTTGACAAACTATCAGAAGTTAAAAGGATAAGACGCAAAACAGCCTGCTTCCTTTTTTTCAAAGACATGTTTGTACGCAGAGAACAATTTTCTCTAATTCTAGCATACACATTCACCATTCACAAATCACAAGGTCTTACCCTAGATAAAGCATTGTTAGATATTTGGAACTCAGTCTTTAAAGAAGACATGAGCTACGTAGCACTATCACGCTTACGTACACTTGAGGGTCTATTTCTAATCAACTTTGATGCAAGTAAAGTAAACACTGATGTTCCTTGCATTCTAGAATACAATAGACTGTGTTCACTCTACCCCCATCTGAAAACCTATCCTGTTCCTCAAAAAGCAAAAGTTTGTAAAATAAATTTATTTCCAACTCAAATTATGCAGGATCTCACAGCAATTCCTCCAAAGAAATTAAAAGGAGCTAATACTTCATCAATGACCACAACCAAACAAGGACAACAAAATAAAAATAAATAAAAATAAATGAATAAAATGTCAAATACAACTGGTGTAAATTGCTATGCAAATGTAGCAATCAATATTATCTTCCAATTGCCACCAATTATTGAAAACATTTACTTTAACGGGACAGACCTATTGTGTTTGCAAATGTTAGTCCTTCACAGAAATGCAACCAACAATCCTGACAACACTTACAGTGTTTCTGGAAAAAGGCAGGAATTGGACTACTGTGTTGGAATGGTGAAATTTACTATAAACACACAAGAAGATCCACAAGAATGTTTACTTATTACGAGTACTGACAAACAAAAACATACCTATACATGAAATCTTCCAGATTTCATACATGTGGAAACATACATGCGCTCTTTGCAGCCATGTGGCACAAGAACAAGTCCCTAATGAATGCTTTATGTATGTATCCATACCTAACTGTGAATCCATTCCATTTAAGTAACTTGTTCAAAATGCAAACCATGGCAGATTATCTACTACCTGCAATTCAGATAATCGCTCCACCTTGCAAATACAGACACATAGTAAATATGTAATAGTAATGCTTTTACGTTACAAGGCAGATGGTACCAAAAACAACTGCAAGCTAACTGGATTCACACATGGACAAGTATCACTTGGTAAGAAAACCTTCACAACAGTAGGTATAATCTTCCATGCAGGAGCCACAACCAATGCAGGTCACTAAACTGCATATATAAAAAAGAATTGTGAATGGTTCGAATGTAATGATACAACCATTACTCTAAAACAGAAATTACCAGCAAATCTTGTAAACGCTAATTTAATATTCTTAAAACCAAAATGTAATACTGCCCCAAAATTCTGCAACAAACAAACAGATAAATGAATACCACTAAAATGCAACAAGAAATAAACAATTAGAATACACCAAGTGGTATGTAATTGCAACAATGCTACCACCACTTCCAAACCAAAAAATACACAGCTTTTCAATTTCTCCTATTAAAACCAACGAAAGAAATATATTGTACCATAACGTAGAAAGTTTTTTTTTAATCCACCATGGATTTTTTTTTCCCACAGACCCAATGATTTAATGAACAAACACGGGAAATGAGCAAATTACACAGTACACTGGTTTGAACTATAGTACTTCTAAAGTAATAACTATGAGAGTCGACAAAATACAGAAATGCAATAACTCAGTATAAACTACCTACACTAACTACCTACACTAACATGTGATCTTTTCTTTTATCACAGAGATTGAAAAAGAATGTCTGCTCCAATTACCCATGAAAAAACTGCAAACAACCACAAAAGGCAAACAATACGTATATAATGATTAGACTCCCAAACACTGCAGCATAACACACCCATTCAAGCAAACATCTGACCATAGACCACAATCCAAAATGTTTCCTTCCATGGGTATTTTATGCTGCAGTGCTTGTGGCCAACCCCTACAGTCTTAACTGCATGGCCTGGCCAAAACTCTTCATACAGCCTCAACAAAGTGAATAGTAAGTATATAATGATTGGACTCACAAACACCACATCATAACACACCCATGCAAACAACCACCTGACCAATAAATACAACGCAAAATGCCTAGAGTCTTCAATACCAACACTCTGAACACAATCCAACAAACCAACTAACACACACCATCTCACTATCCTATAAACACTATTGCACTACTGCCAATCAGTACACAAACTTTTGAAAACATATCCCGAACCCCAAAGCAGCGAACATACTACTGTCAAAATGTTTGCTAACAAGGTGTGTTATGCTGCAACATAACACACCCATGCAAATGAACACCTGACCAATAAATACAACCCGAAATGCCTAGAATGTTCAATACCAACATTCTGAACACAATCTAACAAACCAAATAACACACATCATCTCACTATGCTATAAACACTATTACACTACTGCTAATCAGTACACAGAGTTTTGAAAACATATCCCCTAAGCAGCCAACATACCACAGTCAAAATGTTTGGTGACAAGGTGTGTTATGCTGCGGTGGTTGTGGCCAGGGCCTAGAGTCTTGGGTGCTTTTGGCCAGGCACCCAAGACTATAGGCCCTGGCCAAAACCACCACAGCATAACACACCCATGGAAGCAAACACCTGCCAAATGACCACAACCCAAAAACATAACACAACCACCTCAAAACCTATCCACTTCAATTAACATTTGAAAACAATATTTACAACCAATGCACAAACTCTTCAATACATACCCTCTTCACCCAATGCTCTACTAACTACCCAAAACCAACATCATGTTTAAAAAATATGTGACAAGGCAGGCGCTCGGTTGCCAGTCAAGTTTTCCTGCATTAGCTTCTCCTCCAAACGCAAGTTGTCAATCTTCCGGGAGGCTGTGTTTCTTTGCTTTTTCAGGTGTATCTTCATTTCCTTTTCAGGTGTGGCAAGGTAATTGACTCTCAGGATTCTGGTACTTGTATTTTTCGCACTTAATTTTTCTTGCAAGTGCGTTTGGAGGAGAAGCTTAACTTGACTGGTAACAGAGCACCTGCCTTACCAATATTTAAACATTGTTCCAGGAGCCCGGGCTCAAAAGGCAGCAGCAGCAGGGCCATTATGCCTTACAATGGAGAGCCACAACCATGGCTCCCCCCCCATCAAGGGGAAGATTTGTGCTATGGAGGGAGTTGTTTCCAGCCACTTGCAAGAAAAATTAAGTGTGAAAAATACAAGTACCAGAATCTTTAGAGGCAATTAACCTGCTACACCTGAAAGGGAAATGAAGACACACCTGAAACAGCAAAGAAACACAGCCTCCCTGAAGATTGATGGAGTCTAGAAAACATGCGTTTGGAGGAGAAGCTTAACTTCACTGGTAACAGAGCGCCTGCTTTACCAATATTTAAACAAAACCAACATCATAGTATAGTAAAAATAACCAGTAGTGCGCCCAGTGTTAAGTACGTCCATGGACAACCGCAATGTCCACGGACAGCGCGATCACATCACGGCCATCTCCTACCTAAACAAATACAGTATTTGACCCATCTCTCTATCCCCCACGCTCTCCAGCCACTCTTCCACACCAACACACTCCCCAAAATTAGATTTCTGCTCTGTTCCATGCTGCGATGTCTGCGTATGTTTTCGGATCCAACATTGCAGGCGCATCGGGAAAATGTGACGCACCTCACGCTGCACTACAACCAATCAGTGAACACGTGTCCTGTCTGCGGACAAGACACAGGCCCACTGTCCAATCGGTATCCTGTCCGCATAGCGAAGAGGGAACTGTGTCCGTGGAGCGGACATTTGTATATCACTGATTTTTTGGGACCTACTTTTTGGTCATTTTAAAAAAAGAATATTGGACGATTTCCACCAAATTTACAAAAAGCAAGTTTTTGGTACCAAGCCACCACTCCTGCCGCAGATTTTGTGAAAAACCTGTCCAGCGGTTTGGGCTGTAGGCGTGAGCAGATGTTTTCTCCATTCAGTCTATGGAAAAAAAAACAAATTGGAACCCCCTTATAACTTTGCCCCCTCTCACCACCCCCGTCATCCACCCCCGTCATCCCCTTGACCAAACCTCACCAAACATTTTTTGCAAATTTTAGTGAGGATTTGTCCAGGGGGACTGAAGTTATAAGCCACCCAATAAGTGCTCTTCCTATTGGTTTAGCAACTTAACCATAACTACATGGCCGCTACCGAGGCCATGTAATATATATCAACCCCCCCCCCCCTTGCTCGACATTACATGTTTCTGTTCTTTGGTCCAACAGGTGCTGAACATTCTTCAGGAGCCAACCACTGCCATATATTTTGAATTTTCAAACAAAGGTTCCCATTTCCCTTCTTGTTATGAAACACTTTCTCTGTGTACCACAACCATCAACACTAAAAATAACCAATAGATAAGAAGCTATAACTGCTGAACAACAGTAAAACATTTCTGTTTCTTAATTTATTATATTCATTATATCCTGGCTGTATCAAATGTACCTTCCGGGTAAAAAACCTAATTTCATTTTCTTCTGCATTTTTTTTTTTTTGAGCGCTTCACTGCGCTATACCAGAGTGTCAGTAGTCACCTTGTAAAGACAAAAAAACGTGTGGAAGTATCCATTCAATCAAAAAACACACAAGTGCTAATACTTGTATCTAACACTCACTTTGTAAAGGTATGCGTGTATGCTTCAGCACATTCTTTCCCCTTCATTTCATCCTGTGCGGTCGATCAGTGTTTGTAAAAGTAAACATACAACACCTCACTGTTATGGACAGTTATATTTGTCTGCTGCAACTTTCTCAAATGAGTTTCAAACTGGACCCAGTTATACTCAGGCTTCACTTACCCTGGATCTATTTGCATGTCCGACTGGAGTCTCTGTCGCAAATGTGTAAACGCAGGCATGAGTATCGCTGGTATCCTAAAAAATTGCTGCATCATTTTTACTCTAGATGCATGGACTAACCCTCTGGGTTTAGTTCCCTGTGAATTTCCGCAGCCATCTTAGAGAGGAATGCTATGCAAAAGCCTGTCAATCCTAAACACTCAAATGCCTTGACATTAAAATTAAGGGATCAACTTGCTTTCTGAGCTCAAAAAATGAATGTCATGCTGTTTCTTGTTACATCCTCCTGGAACACAAATATGCTGTATTTCTCTAAGCGATAATTTAAACTTGTTACAGCACTTCCCTATTGTTTACTCAACAGGTTACCGATTCAAGATAAAAATTAATAGTAGTAGCAAAGAAAAATATACACCAGAAGCAGTAGCAATTACAAATAAATTAGTACGAAGAGGTTATCCAAAAATGTTGGTGACAAAGGCATCTGAATGAGCGTTTATTAATCATAGAGCGGCTTTGCTACAAATCAAAAGCTTTATTAGCTATCTAATTAAGAGCAGCCAATGGTTTGTTTAATGACTTTTGCTAACTTGAGTTTGATAATCAGAAATATAATTTCTATAATTTCTGAACACTGGAATATATTTCACAAGCCAGAGAGAAATGTTGAGAGTTCAGTGTTTGCCTATTTAAAAGCATGACTATTGGTACTATAGGAAGAGTGTATATAATAATCAAGGTAATAAACAACCTACTTAAGCCCGGTTAAAGGCCACTCCCCATGAGGTAAATGTGGAATGTGTAAACTCACATCTAGAACAACTCAGATAGACATAGCATTAATAAGACAATGGCTACAGCTTAAATTTACGAATTTCAACTGAGAACATGTTATATACATGATAACCTTTCCCTGTGGCTGTAGGTATCTGGGGAAAAAAATCCCAAAATAAAACCACTAATTTTTCGAGCACTAGAGTTGTTTTAAGAATAAAATAGAACAGGATCCTTTAGCAGGGTTGGGAGGAAATTAAATGGACAGTTGTACAACAAACTGTGGGGTCCAATAGACATGAGAAAGAAAAAAGGCTTTCCAGGAGAGAACAGGATCTAATTTTCCTAACTCAATGTGATACGTTTGGCCTCAATGAGTCTGTTGAATGGCACAAACTAAAATAAATCTAGATTAACATTCCACTCTGATGGCCGCTAGAGTTTTCAAATGGCACCCAATATTAACAATCTTAATGCATATTTTCCCATCTGTATGTGATAATGGAGGCTTAAGATGCCATGAGTAACTGCAACCGTAGATAGCATTTTGAATTGGTAACCTTTTGAGTAAACAATAGGGACATTTTGTTATGAGTTTAAATGATCGCTTACAGAAATACAGCATATTTGTGTATGAAAATCATTTTTTGTGCTCGGAGAGTTAGTTGATCCCTTAATGTTAATGTAAAGGCAATTGTTTATTTTGGGGATTTACATCCCTTCTCATAGCATTCCATAGATATGGACAAATAGAGCTGTCTGTAACAGTGCAGCAGTGTATATTTACTTTTGGAAACATTGATCATCCCCACAGGATGAAACAAAGGGGAAGAACATGCTAAAGCCTGCATCTATAACAATGTGGTTAAGCTATTCCTTTATGCCAGACTGGTAGGCTAGTGTGAGCACTTGTGTGTTTTTGATTTAACAGATTCTTTGAAATGTTTTTTGTGTCTTTATAGGGTGAATACTGACACTCTGGTATAGCAGAGTGAAGTGCTCAAAAAGGAACAGAAAAAGGAAAAGAAGCAGAAGACAAATAAATTAGTGTTTCACCCAGAAAGTAAATTTGTTACCCCAGGGATATGGTGAATATAATACTGGATTCGCTATTAAATCTGCCAATTTTTTTGGAGCGCAGCGCGCAGCAAGAAGTGGTGGTGAAGTGGTTATTAGTGGTTTGTGGTGGGGGACAGGGGGAACTGAGTGCTAAGCCACATTAAACTATATTTGCAACCAACGGCTTGCAACCTTCGTTCTGCTCCCCATTGCAAAGGCTGCATGGCACCAATGTGGTAAGCCAAACAGGAGTAAGCTAAACAAGGAATGTAATGTATGTATGTTACAGGAAAACAAAAATCATAACTTTAATAATACAATCAGATTCTTTTTTTTTAAGGCTGAATGATTGATTGAATTATGGATAATTTACTCTGCTTGTTTAATGTTGCTTAACATCATCTATAACATGTAGCTGCAATAAGGCAAATAAAACTAAACACCATCTTTTGAAGAAGCCTTTTCTCAATAATAGTATTACATTGTATAATAGGTAACAATATTGCCTCATTTGATTATAGGATTACAAGTTTGCAGTTCTTTATCATGTCTTTACCTTTATTGTTATCCATTCCTCCAACAGCATACATTGTTCCCACTGTAGACTTCCTTGGCTTCGTCCTTGGACTTTGCATAAGTGTTCTTCTTTCTGGCAGCAGATGGTACTTCATGGCTTCTAATATGAGCTTCTGACATTCCAGGTCATCTTTGAATAGAGAATGATTTTCCAGGTCTGCCAATATCTGTAAGCAATACAATCAGGGACATTAGCACAGGTATCTCAATAGGTATGGGACAATAAAAGGATGAGAATTTACAAATGACCACAAAAATGATAAATGGAAACAACTGTTGGTCAATGTGAATTGTCGCCGACCTCTGCATTTCCCACACATCGCTAATTTCATCTGAAATATACTTATGACATGTTACATGCACCTTTGTAGCTCCAGCACCTGGGACCAGATTAGCACATCATTGTATTGTGAAAAAAGTGGAGCAAATTAATTTAGCACTGACTTTAATGCATTGATAATTGGGAATGGGGCAAACCGTGTTAGCCCCAATTTGTATTATCTAAAAATGTTTTCAAAAAAGCAAAACGGAAACCCACTGTTTTATTTACTAAGTTTGATATGTAACATGAAAAGAAATATAGCAAACAGATTTATTTTTATGTATGCAGCAAAAATAGCAAAAAAAAACACTTTATTTTTTCCCAAAGTACACATGTTTTTAGATAACACCAATTGTGACACAACCTGTTTGCAGCATTCTATATTATCAAAGCATTTGCTCACTTTTTATCATCATTGTAAATCATTAATGATCTGGCCCAAGGTACACACAGCAGTAGGTATATTTTTAGTTACAGTTGTTTATATTTTACTTTAGTGCACATTATGGTTATGTAATCTTGCATTTGTACAGCACCTATTGTCCTAGTTCATGGTCACAAATCAATTTTGCCTGCACAGAGGGAGACGTGGAGCATGACAGAACATGTAGTAGTGGTATGGAGGAGCAACGTCAAAGTACATAGTTAGGTTTAGGGCGGGGATGGATAAGGTGCTCAGGAAGGATTGTGTTATTATAGATTTGGTAATGTGTTATGTTCTAATTGACATTCTATATGTCAAGTGATTGCTACACCTTAATGTTGTGACATAGGTTGTTTGATTGTATTTATTGCATCTTGCACAAGCACTCTACTAGGTTACTGTAAATCTAGTTCTACTTGGTTTTATTTTGATGCCATATATGACATTTTGCTTTTACATATTTACAGCTAGTACAATTCTGTTATCTGTTTTTTAATGTCATATTTTATGTTTTTTGTATCTATTATTGCCTTGACTATGGTATTTAAATGTATGTGTGCTCTGGGTATGCATTTCTGTCAAATTGCCGAAATAAAGTATATATGATAGACTCTATTAATGCCAACACTTGTTGATGGTTATAGAGAAAATCAAGTAAAGGTTACATTATACAGTATTTCTCTGACAACAACACTAGTTGATGGTGTTACTGTACATTCAGGCTTGTTTTCTTATAGAAATTGATGTTTTTGTGTATTGTGAATGTAAACCTAAGTTAGATAATAGCAGCAAGATTGTGTATCCTTTAAGCAGGCTGCCTGTAATTGGATGGAATATTGTTGATGTATGTAAGCAGTAAAACATAGGGGACAACCTACAATTATTGTTGTCTATTATTCTAAATAAAAGAGAATATTCAGATCACAACGATTTCTTGTCCCAGAATATTAGGTTGTGATTGCTGTGGTAAGAGGTGTTAGATCAGTGGATATTTCTCTGAACAATACCTTATTTTGTAGATGAAGACACTCGCCAAGGGGGGAGGATTGTCATATAATGCCACTGATATCAGTACATAGATGCATTGTGTAACATAGACTGTGCCCAAGATCACAGCATTGTAGTAGATAAACTTACAACTCATACAGGTTGGTTTTGGAATAAGATATAACTGAAAATAAAATTAAGATGTATTCATGTGTATATGTGGTTTGATAGAATATTGGATTTTTTTTGTTTAAACATTTTTATTATTAGATTGGCATAAAGCAAATGATACACGAACAGGTAAACCATTTTAAAAAAAATTGTATGATCTTAGGTATCAGAACAAATATAGTTGATCGAAAACAAGTTGAAGAAGTTAGGATCAATAAGCATATTAAAGTTGAATAGTAAATAAGACAAAACAGGGGGGAAAATATAGACATAAGAAACAGGACATAGGACCATAGGAAAAGAGAGGGTAGGGAAAAACATAATAGAATATTGGTAATATTTAAGGTTGAGGTATTGTTCAAACATATTCAATTTTCTGATGAATGTATGCATATCATCAAAAGGAGAAGCATGACATTTTTCAATTCTATGAATTGAGCATATAGAGTTCCACCAAATACAATAAGATAGGTTGGTTGCATCGTCCAATTATATGTAATATTATGAAAAAAAATACTTATAAACAGATTAAACAGAGAAGGGGAGTCAATCTGGCTAATAGTTGGATTAACAATAGAGCCAATCATTAGGTTAGCGAGTGTTAGAGGTTCTGTAAAATGGAAGATTAATTGTGAGCTTGACCAAATCGTAGACGAAAAATCATGAACATGTTTACATTTGAAAATTAAATGAGCAAGATCAGCATTAGGTTAATTACATGACCAACAATTGCTGGATGCATTGTCAAAAGCTTTAGCAATACGCAAAGGAGTAAGAAAAGCTCAGTGAAAAATGAAAAAATGGGATTGGGTGAGATTGGCGGCCATGGTTGTTGAAAGACACATTTTCCAAATTTTGGTCCAGTGGTCCTGGGTAGGTTGTAGTTCCCAATCCGTTTCCCATTGTCTGATAGTACTAATGTTGAGTAGATTGGGAGAAGGGGGTTCATAAAGGATTGAATAAAGTTTGGCGGCACTAATAGAGGGACAACTAGTCAAGAAATTAAACAAGGGTGAAGGGGATTTTTGGTTAAAAGTAGGCCAGGATTTAGTAATTGACTTAATGAGGGATGCATGAAAAGAGATATCTGTGACAGGGATTTTGTATTGCGAACAAATTTGAGGAAAGGGGATTACTTCTGATTTGTGCAAGAGTTGTTTAACACATTTGATGCCAGATGAGTACCAACTGTAAATAGTGGCAAGATTAGATTTGGTGGACTTTTGTTTATTGTACCAGAGAAAAGTGTCAACAGGGTTAATTTTAGAGAAAGAATTGCGGGGATGTTGGTTTCAGATAATTTTTTAAAAATGTAGAGTTGGGATAGTTGTGATATTAGGCCAAGAAGAGGTCATTAAAACGTGGGAGACGGAGGATGGGGAAATAAAGCTAGCTTAAATATTAATCCAAAGGGGAGCATTATCAAGATTATGTTCCTGATGTTGAAAAAAGATTTGTTGTTTTAGGACAAAAGCTTTGTGATATAATTGGAATTGGGAAGTCTTAATTTATTGATGGCAATGTGCTGTACTTTATGATTCCATAGGAATTTAAGAAGAAGGGAATCAAGTTTTTTGTAAAAAGTGGCAGGAATTCTATTGGGAATCATGGATAAAGAATAGAGGACAACGGGAGTGATCATCATTTTAATAGTATCGAGGCATCCCCACCAAGAAAGTAAAAGAGGTGACCATTTTGAAGTCATTTCTATATTTTTTTTCAATTAGAAGGTTAGTGGTAAGGTTAATGGTGGTGTGAATATTGTTAGCAATTAGAAGTCCTAAATACTTGTTGTGAGAGGGTTGCCATGATAAGCCAGACAAGGGGGTATTGGAAAGATTACAAGCATTAATGAGTGGCGTAACATCAGATTTATCTTTATTTATTTATTTATTTATTTATTATTTGTTACATGCCCAGACCCGTAGGTATCACAGTGAGGTTACATACATCTTAATAATTCATACATTGATAAGAGCCATTGTGGCACAGTTATGTTAGCAAAAAAGCAGAAGAGTGCAAAACATAAGGAACAAGAGATGAAGAACACCATTATTTACAGAGCCGATAGGTATACGCAGTTTCAGAGCTATTTACAAAGTATTGTGATGACTGTTGTTATTGGTATAGGTTGAATAGCCATGTTTTTAGCTGTTTGAAGTCCATGAGAGTTTGCTCATTTTTGATGATGAGCGGGAGAGTGTGCCAGTGTTTGGGGGCTAGGTATTGGAAACTAGTGCCCCCTGTTCTAGTGTTTTTGCTCTAGTGTTTTTATGGAGTACTGCCAGTAGTGCGTGGTTATTAGATATTAGGGATCTGGTGATTTCTTTTTGGTGATCGCGTGATTTAAGTAAATAGGAGCATTTTCATGGAGGCATTTAAAGGTAATACACAGGGCTTTAAAGATGACTCTAGCTTTAATCGGAAGCCAATGATGCTCTCTTCTGGTTTTGGAGATGTGGTCAGTTTTCCTTATTCCGAGGGCTGCCCGAAGGGCTTTATTTTGTATGAGTTGCAATGTGTTGAGGTTAGTGATGGAGGTACCGAGTAGTAGTACATTACAATAGTCAAGTCTTGATAAAAACAAGTCCCTGGCTAGGGTGATGCAGTTGGTGGGTGTCAAGAATTGGCGACTGAGAGAGATGGGTTTGGAGGTGTAAGAGGTGGAAGATGAGAGTGTGCTGATGTGTTTGACCATGGAAAGATTAGAGTCCAAGTAAACTCCTAGAGTTTTGACATGTTTGAGTACTAGTATTGTGGTACCGTCTATGTTGATGGCGGCTTAGTCTGGAGGAAGAACACTTATTTTGGATTGGGAGCCTAGGATGAGAATCTCTGTCTTCTCATCGTTGAGGCAGAGGCTGTTTAATGCCATCCAGTTTTGAATTATGGAGTAGATTTTGTTGCTAGTCACTGTGTCTTGGGTGTAGTCCCTGAGAGAGGGATAAGGATCTGGGTGTCATCTGCAAAGTTGGTGTAGATGACACCCATGTCATCCAGGGATGAGAAGAGGAGCTTTGTGTATGCATTGTAGAGTGTGGGCGATAGGCAGGAGCCTTGCAGGACACCTATAGGGATTGGTATAGGGTCTGCAGCTTCTTTGCAGATGGAAACTCTAGAAGTTTGGTCCGCAAGGAAGGATTTGATCCACGTGGTCGCGTCCGTGGAAAAATTGAAGTCTCTAGATAAGGTGGAACAGAGTTTATTGTGATCTACAAGGTCAAACGCTGCATATAAGTCCAATAAGAGGAGTTTTCCTAAATATCTGATGTTGTCCATTTGGATTTTGAGATCCAGTAGGGCTCTTTCCATACTGTGGTTAGGACGGAAACCAGATTGTTTGGTGTCAATGAGTTGGTTCTGTTCCAAATGTGCATGGACTGGTTATATGCTATTGTATAGTTGATTTTGAGTAAAAACGGGACTGTTGTTATTGGCCTATAATTGGTGGGCACATTGGGGGTCAAGGTTGTTATTTTTAGCAGGGGTGTGACTCACGCTTCCTTGATACTGGCAGGAACCATATTATTGTTGAAGGATGCATTGATACATTTGGCTATAATGGGTGTCAGTGTGTGGGCACATGATTTGACTATTTTAGCTGGGACATAATCTCCCTGGCAGTTAGAAGCTTTGAGCATTCTCATTAAATGTAGGTAAGTTATTATCAGTAGCCGGTTTGTCTGCTATGAGTTTTGTTTTTGTTAAGATCTTGTTTTGAAGTAGGTTAATCGTGGCCGCTAAGGCGTCTTGCATTGTGGTACAGCACCCTTTGTTGGAATTGGTGCAATTAGTAGCTGGGGCTGGGTTTTCCAATTCTTTTAGGATTGAGAATAATTCTTTTGAGTCAGATGCAGCATTGCTGATGCGCGCATTATAGGCATTAGCTTTATGGTTGATATAGCTTTATTGTAGGTTCTGTTTGCTGTCTCCTAGTAGGCTAATACAGTCTCTACAGTCTCTAACATTGGATGTTTTCTGCAGGTGTGTTCACAGGCACGTTTAATTCTCCTGAGGCTGACAAGTTCATCATTGAACCAGAAACATGATCATTTGTCTGAGCATTTAGTTTTAGTGATGAGAGGGGCTACTGTGTTAAAGGTGGACGTGAGGCAGTTGTGATAGTCATCTGCTAGTGTGTTGGGGTTGTCATTGGAAATAGACAGCGTGTCTAGTGCTTTGGAAAGCAATGGTTCTAGGTTTGCCAGTGTAAGTTTGTGAAGACTTCTGGTTTCATAAGAGTTAGTGATTTTAGGAGTGGTTACGACGGGTTCAATGGTGTTGATAGTGAACATAATATTATGATGGTCTGTATAATCTAATGGCGAAATGGAGTCGATGGAGATATCAGTGTTGAGGGAAAGGATCCAATCAAGAGTTCTTCCTTTGATCTGGGTAGGGGTGTTTACTCATTATACGAAGCTCATATCATTAATGGAGGAGTGTAGTGCTTCTGCTTTGTGGTCATGGCTATCATTAAAACCTAGGTTCAAGTCTCCCAAGAAGACACATTTGGTATTGGGCTTGATGAAATTCAACTTGTATCCGAAGACGACAGAAAACCTTTTAATTGTAGATATTAAGTGTTGGATGGAGGAGGCAGGATTAGAAGGGTAGAACAGGATGTCGTCTGCATAAGCCGATAATTTAATTTCTATATGATTTATATAAATACCTTTGATGCTGGCATTCATTCTAATGCTATAAATAAGGGGTTCTAGAGCAAGATTGAATGGTAAGGGGAAAAGGGGACAACCTTGGCGAGTTCCTCTTTCTATTTGTAAGGAGGAGAGAGACTTATTGATAATAATACGAGTGGTAGGAGAAGAGTAAAGAATTTTGACTAGATTGATAAAGTGTGGAGGGAGGCTGTGCCAGGATAAGGATTGGAACATGAAAGGCCAAGAGACATGATCAATGGGTCATGAGAATCTTGAGAATGAGAGTGAGTATTAAATAAAAGTCTAGAGTTAGATGAAGCGTAACAATTCTGGAAAAAACCAGATTGATCAGGGTGTATAAGTTTGGGAAGGTGTAATTCTAGATGTTTTGGAAGGGTTTTAGGGAAAAAAAATAAAATCAGAGTTAATACGAGGGATGTGTATGTAATTCTTAATTAAAGAGGCATCTTTATCGTGCTTTGTAAACATTACTAGAAGAGCCTCACCAAAAGAGCCAGGACTCTGACCAATTTCGACGTAGTAAGAATATAATTCTAAATGTTTTGGAGCAATGGAATTGATGAAAGTTTTGTCAAAATCAATTTTGAACCCATTGGGGCCAGAAGCTTTATTTGGTTTGAGGTCAAGTATGGCTTGTTTAACTTCAGTAAGGGAGATAGGTGTGTCGAGAGGAGATATGCTAATCAGATTAGAGAGATGTTCCTTTTTATTTTTTTCAAAGAAAGAATAGATATCGGAGTTGTTAATAGAAGGATCAAAGGCATAAAGATTGGAATAAAAATCAAAAAATGCATCGTTAATGTCTTTTGGTTTAGTTAATCTGTTCCCATCGGAGGAAGTGATATGACTAATAAGGGATTTTTCTTTTTCTTTTTTAGACAAAAGGCAAGCATTTTACCAGCATTTTTGGATCCACAGTGAAGTTTAGTTTTAGACCTAAGTAAGGAGTTAGCAGCTCTATCAGTGCAAATTTTGTTGAACTCGATACGTTTAGTCATAAGAGCTTTCATGGTGATAAGATCAGGGTTTGTGTGGAAGGATTGTTCAAGTTGTTTAATTGAGGTTAGGAGATTTTTGTGAGTGAGTTTGGCTGCCATTTTTTTAATGGCAACAAATTGGATTATGAGTCCACAAAGGGTTGCTTTAAAAGAGTTCCAGTTGTTGTTCATGGAGGTGCGCTCAGGGCGGTTACTAAAAAAGAATTCTTTAATGAAGGAGTTTGTTTTGTCGACAAAGGATTTGTCCTTAAGAAAAACGAATTAAAACTCCATCATAGGGAAAATGTAGTAATGGGTATCCATTCAAGGGTGGTGGAAACAGGTCATGATCTGAAAATCTGAAATAGAAATGGGGCCAATGTCAGAGTTTAGAATAGTAGATGTTAGTGAGGAATTAACAAAAATATAATCCAATCGGGAGAAAGATTGATGGGGAGGGGAACAAAATGTAAAATCTTTATTGTCAGGATGGCAGAAATGCCAGGAATCAATGACATTTATATTTTGTAATAAGTTTAGTAAACTGTTTCATGATTTGGATTTTGATTTGCTATCAAGGGTTAATTCAATAATTTGGTTCATGTCACCACAAAAAGTTAGCGTGTCTGTACTTTTAAAAGAACGTTGTGTAATAAAACTCAAACAAAAAAGATGATTGGGGCATTGGGGCCATAATCATTAACAATAGTAGCAGGTAGATTGTTAATGATTGCATCAACAATAATCCATCGACCTTCGGGATCTTTTTCCTCTTCAATTAATGAAATGTTCAAATGTTTGTTAATTAATATTGAGACTCTACCCTTCTTATCCAAAGCATTCAAAAAGAATGTATGACTGATCCAAGGAGCTCTAATCTTGAGATTCTCATTGTCAGAGCTCAAATGTGTTTCTTGAACACACATAATGTTGGATTTTTGCTTAGCAAGTTGGGAGATGATCTTACTTTGTTTGATAGGGTGACTTAACTCTAACATTCCATGTGACAATTTGATAATACATTTGGAGAGATCAAAAAGATAATGGCACATGTAGAATAAGAAGCAGAGATTGATAAAACATTCAAATGCTGCCGCAAGTATGATTTTAAGAAATTCATAAAATCAGTGACCAATGAATTACAAAATATAGTGGTAACAGTGGAACACAAAGGGAAGAACATAAGGGAGGGAAGCCGACAAAAGAGAGAAGAACATAAAATAGTACAAAGGATGGATACAAAGGGGTTCATAAGAATAAGTAATGATAGAAGGATAAAGATTAGGTTGACTGGAAAATAAGTGAGCAAGAATATCATGGGAGATACCAGAGTACAGAGAAGGAGTAAGCACAGACTAAGAGGAGCAAGAGCAATAGGTTATAGTGATATCTGAAGTTGAGTATGAATGAATACCAAGAATAACCATTAGAACTATAAAGAGAAGCATCCTAATGGTTAACTAAGGTAAGAATTTGCAAGTCTAAAGATGAAACAAACGATGGAGTATCAACTAGCTTTGGGGTACATTAAGTCTGTATGGTTGAGAGAGAAGGGTCAGAAGATTTGATGGGAGATCTTGATTTGTCTCTCAGATGAGTTGAAGTAGAAGGAGCAGCACAAGGGATTGAATAAGTTGATCTGCTCCGTTTGGGTGCATATTTGATGTGTTGATACCTCAGTATTTTGAAAGTCAGCGAGTAAAGTGAAGGATCCAGTTTACAATAATTGGCTGGAGAGATCAGAGCGGTGGTATCCATTGTTTATGTTTGTAAAGCTTGAAGTAAATTATGAAGATCATTTGGGTCCATACATTTTTAGTGGGGCCATCTGGAATGGTAATGATTATTCTGCGGGATCCAACAAGCCATATCTGATGTTGAGGGATTTCTCATATCTAGGAATCTCTTTCTTTGGCTTGGGTAATCCCTCAAAGGTCAGGGGAGACAAAGATTCTATTGATCCGAAAAAGGATGGGGGATTTTTTTCTGGCAGTTAATATGATTTACTGTGCTTTCTGATGGTGTAGAAAGCAAGCAATAAAGGGTCATGGCAAGGTATTGTTGCTTGGAAAACGGGGTCTGAACCTGTGGACCCACTGTAGTTCCAGTGGGGTTTAGGAGGTGAACCCTATGACAGAAGGGATCCAATTGACAAGAAAGCTGATAGTTTAATCCCCTCCAATTTTTTCAGGGATCCTGTAAAAGCAGAGATTATCCCTTTGATTCCTTTCTTCTAACTCTGTAACTTAATTTTCCAGTTGCACAAGTCTTACTTGCATGTTCTTGAGGCCCTCCATTCTATCCTCCACAATACCAATTCTTTCTTCTGTTACATCAAGTCTCCCTGAAAATGTCTTAATATCGTTTTTGAAGTCTTTGAGCTCTTCTTGTACAGATGAAGTGGCTTAGTCTAACGTGGAAATGGATGACCAGATGTTACTGAGTTCTTCTAAGATTTTTTTCCATATAGGCATTAAAAGGTGTGTTGTTAGGTGATGTCGTAGTTTAGCAATATCAGCCATGTTTGAAAGGTATAAAATATTAACAATGAAACCGAGAATGGATGTACATCAGTGAGACTTCAAAAAATAGTAAGATGTGTAATTTTGAAACACTGCTATTAAATGACAGCAGCAAAAAGGTGTTTTAAGCTAAACTGAGTTGGGATGATGCAGTCAAGGGATGATGATTTTGAGAGGTGAGACAGCTTAATAAAAAAAATCCAATTCAAAGGAGGCAAGCAAAGGGTACATATATTTATTAATACAGTGGATCCGATGGTCTGCCAATGATAGATTCTGCAAGAACTTATGTTCGAAATTAAGATTTGCCAAAACCTTGTAAAATAATGAATACATTGTCCAAAGACCATTGTGATAACTAATGGACAGGTAGACGTGCATTATGACAAAAAAAAACAATTTGTGAAGTCACCATTCATCTTTGTAGATTGTACACACTTATAAATTCAGGTAACAAAATAATTACCCTGTGTATATTGGCATTCTAGTTGAAAAAAAATGAAAAAAAATGAAAAAATGCTCCCACGTGCTAAGAAATTAGAGATACCATGCTGTTCCATGTCATAACTTTCCGAAATGCAGAAAAGATGAGGACAGCACATGAAGCAAAAGGATACAAAAAAGTACTGCCCATTTGTGTTATGAAGACAATTTAGTTTAAAATGAGGCAGTAATTGTTCAAGAATCTTAATGATACTGCTTAGTTAGGCTTTTGATGGAAGTTTATTTGAAAGAATATTACAATGTTGAAAATGCATTTTATATATGTAAATTCCCGCCTGTTTAGAGAGTAGCAGAATCCTTTCAATAATGCTGAGTAGCATTTACTGTCTTTGTTATGAAGAAAAAGAGTGCGCTTGTGTAAGCGGGATGTCCAGCTTGCGTAACCCGATCAACTGACCGAATGTGTTGGCGAGGTAAATGACGCAAGGCCGCTGCTGCATGCCTCGCCCACGTCTTCAGCCAAGTAGTCTGATCACGGTTTACCACCAGAGTCACACCAGGTATAAAAACAGATGAAACCGAGGGATAAATTGCAGCAACCTTCCTGAAAGCAGTATTCTCAAAGGAATGTCGATACTTGAATATAAATGAGGACGTAAGAGGCTTCAGCAATATGAGTCAGACGACGCCATGGAAAGCCGCGACAGAGCCAACAGCTGGTAAAGTAAGGCGTAATGTGAAGCCTCAGTCTTGCGTGGAGTTCAATTCTGTATTCGGCTACTGATACTACTCATAAGAAGTAGTTTAGAGCAAAAGGTATGATACATAGTATGTCCATTTTTATAAATGTCACCTCAGCTCTCGGAGCTCATGAACTACGCCGCCATCTCTGTTGACGCTTGGCCACGCCTCCCCGAATATTGGATTTTTTAAGTGAGTAGTATAATTGAGGAGGATTGTTTATTTGATCATAGATTACTATTTGATACATATTTATTTCGATTTGTGATCAAATATCCAGCCTATAGAAGTCACGAGAAGCCAAGGTAGATTTAAAAGTAGCTGAGGATCATGCACTGTGCATACATTTTCTCCATAGGCAATGGATGACACAGGATTTGGAGTCATAGGGCCTCATTACAACTCAGGCGTTAAGGGTTAACGCCGTCGTTAACCCTTAATGCCTGATTCCGATTTTAACGGCTGCTTTTAGCAGCCGTCAAAATCCATGGCGCTAAACCGCCTTGGTGCTAATTATGCCACAGTAATTTACGGTGGCGTAATTAGCGCCTTCCCCACTCCCATTATGCCCTATGGGGCAAAAATGGGAATGGGGAAGGGTAAAATGGGAAATGGGGATTTACAGCCCCACTCACCGCGGTAAATCCGCCATTCACCATGGTCTAAACGTAGTTTACACCATGGTGGTAAAGTTGGCGTACTTACCGCCTGGGTCGTAATGACCCCCATAGAATGAGAACATTTGAGAAAGATTGGAGAAAGTAGGAATAAAGAACATTTGGGTTGAACCAAGTCCATGAGACCAGTCATTTCAAAAGCAGTATAGGACTTCCACTAACAAGAAGGAAGGGCATATGCTTGTGAATCTTTGAGCCCATTGTTTTTTCCACCTCAAGTTGGTGGAGGAAAAATAAACTCAAACGGAAATGTACACACATACAAGCACCGACACAAATGTATTAGCAGAATACTAGGTAGTGATCAGTGAGAACAGGAAATAAAACAATTACATGAGGCTCTGTATAACTATCAAGTGTTGTTACAGAAAAAACACAGTCTCATTGAGGCAATGCAAGACAACCTCCAAAAATCACTGGTATTACCATCCATTAATACTGCCAGAGGTAACTTGCAGTTTTGCCGTGAAGGAAAAATTGAAGTAAACAGTATTAGCTCCACTTTTTTTCCCAAACTGTCAAACTTGTAACAAGGCCCTTTGTTCTCTATTTCATTTCTTTTAAAATGAATCTTAAAACCAATGATTCTGACCGCCACAAAATGTAATTATCCATCAAAACTTAATAAAACACCTAACACAAATTGTTCACTCTATAACACACTTATAAGACCATTTCTAAGTAGTACTTTTAATGTGTTAAACGTGTTTTCAAGTAGAGCATCATGTCTTAAATAAAATAAGATTGTTTATTTTAGTGTGTGTTATTTTTTGTATGATCAGGATGTAATTTAGAGCATAGCTTACAATGTTAGAAATAATATAGCACAGTGGCAATCCTAGGTTAAGGCACACTTACATAAGGTCATATTGTGTTGAAAACATGTGATGGCAAGGGAATGGGGGTGAGAGACAGATTGTTAAGAGATGGGGCAGGGAGAGTTCAAGAGCAAGAATAAGTTGATGGTCAGCAATGCTGTCAGGTGCAAGACAATGGATGGATATACAGGCAAGAAGCAGGCATTTAAGAGAGGATGGTTTTATATTGAGAGAGATTCAATACGGTAATGGTAACCTGAACTTGGTGAGGAAATTAGTAGGTTAAAAAGAGTGTCACAAACGTAAAGGCTTTGTTGAAAGGAGTAAATGAGCAGAGTTAGAACAGGAAAAATGCTCACACAGTAGTTTAGTGTGTTGAGCACACGAGTAGAGATAAGGGATTAGTTAAGTGGTGTGCTAGATGTGGAACGTGTGTATATCGTTTAAAATGTTGAGTACAGTGGAGAGGCAAGCATGAACTGGAGTTTCAGGTCACTGTCAAGGAGAACCCCAATATTACCTGCCATCTGAGAGGATGTGCTAATGTTAGGGGGGGTGGAGAGAGTGGGGTTTGCCATGAGGCAGTGAACAGCTAGTACTGAATGGCATTTCAGTGGTTTTGCATTATAACACTGCAAGGTTAGAGGAGAGAGAGGGCAGAAGATCTGAGCCCTGTCCATGAAAAGGTGATAGTTTAAGCCAATGCAGAAAATAAGTTTGGGAATAGATGCAGTGTATAGGGGAAGAGGATTATGCCCTGGATTGATCTTTGAGAATATTTACCAAATTCTCTACCTTTTTCACATGGGTGTAGTCACATGCATTCATCTGAAAATAACTTCTCTATTATATTGTATGAAAACCTTGTTTACAGTATTTTCGGAGAAACACCTTTTGGGGCTAAATATATACAAACCACAAACAAATGGCATAACAATACTGATGGGAGAATGTTCTAGGTGGAGGTGGGAATACGTTCCCACCTTCACCTAGAAAATGCAACGTTTGTTTTACACCAATCAACAGGCCCACAGATGGACGGCACCTAGGGCCTTTTGGTGCTAGGTCTTGATGTATATGAAATCTGTCAATGTGTATAGAAGAGGTGAGCCATTATTCTTGGAATAAAATAACATGTTTAGAAAAAAAGTCAATAGACCCTATATTAGGATTAAGTGTGAGAACCCTCTGGTGTTCCAGCTACCCACTTCTTACATTCAACTCTGAGTCCCATGTAATGCTGGCAAGACCTTATTGTGACATTCCCAGCCCATAGCCGTTATCATAGGGTACAGCCGCAGGAGAAGTTTATACACGTTCAGCCTGCCTCCCCACATCCTTAGATCTTAAACAACAGCTTTATTATGCTACATCATTCAAAGGCATGTTCACAGCATAGCCCAAGCTCGATAGTGCACTGGTATATGACCGTACCAAAGAGGGTGTTTCAGAGACATAACAGTGCATGCGAGCGAAGCAACCCACTTTGTATGACAGATTCAAAGTCATTAGAGTTCAGGACTCGCAAAAACAGAATTTGGTGCATTATCAAACAGAGCTCAGAACGATGTAACCATTTCTATGCCTGGTCCACTGATTTACTTCCAATAGTAAAAATCTTAGGTTTGAGAACCGTGGGCTCCACCAAAGTTTTAGTGAGGAAAACATCTTTAGACTTGATCTGTGTGACCCCTTCCAATACCATATCTTCTCTATGAAAGTTCACCTTTTCCTCTGTACCATTCAAGGGTGGCTCTAACAATATGTCAGATTCCAGGACCGCCAGGGCCTCCTCGGGCTCCTCCTTAGTATCTTGACCTCTAATTATCCAGCTCATTAGGGTACTGGCATTGTGTGTCACTCTTTTCTTCTTCCTGGTTTTCCTCTTTGTATTCTTACTTTTGGCTGGTGACAGGGATGTGATAGTTGAATTCAGAGGTGTCTCTGGCACTTCTGGCACTAGGGAATGGCAGGTGTAACTTTAGCTGCCCTCCGCCGTTGGCGTTTTGCCAGTCACCCCTCCCTCCGAGTAAGGTCAATAGAGGAAGAGGACATATTAGTCACCATCTCTTGACATACACACGAGGTTACCCCATCTATAGCAGGTCCAACAGTTCATTCTCCAACCCCATCGGCAAACCCTCTTTAGGTGACATACTTTCCAGCAGACTCACCATTTGCTGAACGAGGGTACTTTCAAATCTTCGTGAATTCTGCCACATAGCTTAAGGAGTATTTTTATGGCAAACTACAGACTATCCAAACTTGATGTAGCGTTAAGTGCTCAAATGTCCTGATCTATTGCAGGTATCTACTAACAAATGTGCCACAATTGGGGAGTTATCATTATTTTTATTGGTCACAGACTCCCGATACAGAATCGTTGAGGCCGAAAAGTTGGTGGGAGACAGTTTGTGTGCCCGGTGACAGACACACTCGCTCCATAGTGGGGGGATGTGCTACATCAATTGCGGCTATGACATCAGGTACCCGTTCCTGCGTGTGCACAGTTTTGTAATGAGTAACAGACTGCTAACAGACTGCTAACAAGGAAGTATTATCTACGCCCAGCTTCGAGCTCAAAGATCTGTGTAAAATTGCAGGAACTGGATTTTGACAGGACGTAAGAGGCCCAGTGGCAGAAGTATTAGTTGTCGATTTCAAGGTATTGGGTTGAAAAAAAGCAGTCATTGTATTGTTCTTTACGTTCTTTACTGCTCCCAATGTGCAGACGTCCTTTTCACTAGGCTCTGCAGCCTCGGGTTCACCTTGTAGTGGTCAAAGTGAGCGGGAACAGTCGGGAGCAGTGTTCCACTACTTTTATGTTTTACTTTTAACAGCTCCACTACTTTTTACAACCATTTTCACCATTCTCGAACTGTTCTTTATGAAGTTAAAGCACACTTATCCACTTTACCACTGATACGAGTTACAGCTGAACTGAAATCTATTTCAACTCAATTGGCTGTCAAGCAGCATGGCTGCAACCCTTGAAAAATGTGTTGCACGTTGCTGCTTTTCTTCCTACTCTGTCCCCAGGTGAAGTCACAGTTTTTGCTACACTTCCATGACTGCACCTTGCTCCTGACCCACGGTTTATTCACACAATGAGGTGTGTCTTGGAAACCCCTTCCCAGATGGTTTTGCCTTCCGCAAATGATATGCTTTTGTTTTCATCGATGGCTTTACCTGTCATTTCAAATGGTTTCCAAGGTTTCCAAGCTTTAAAGGGCTTAATTCAGTTCAACAGTGTAGAACCAATGTACACTTAAGCTGTCCCACGACGAAATAGGGTGAAATATAAGGTAGAAAAAGTCATCACCCTGAAGGTTTTGGCTATTTAACGATGTAAATGCTTTATTCTCACCGTCACAGCACAGGGTATTGGAGCCTACCTTAAGGCACTGGCACTGACAGTACAGCATCACTGCAACCCGGTTTGGTGCCTGTATAAAGCCTGAAGTGAACGCTCTTACCTGCCTTTGGGCACGATTCGGCAGGCAGATCCAACAAGAGACACAACGGACAGTTCAGGCACAGAGCAACAAACCCCTGATGCCCGGGCCCTATATGCTGAGCCCTGGTGAGGCTCTGGGGCCGGTCAGCACCGCTACATTCCCCACTTCGCTCGCACGTTGCTTCTCACCACAGCTAGAGGAAAGGACCGACACCAACATTCACGTGTCAAGCCGCGCTGCACTGCCAAAACACCCTTAGCAGCCGTTTACGACTCCTGATTCCTTATTATGAATAGTAGTATTTAGTGTAAGGAGCGCTGTCCCTATCAATTTTACTGCCATACAGCCCTCAAGAAATGTTCAGGTCACCTTTGTTGCTAAAGTAATCTGTGTTTTTCTAAGAGGAACCAAATGGAAATATCCTCTGTGTTTATTTGTATCTCCCTGTACATTTAACTGCTTTAATCATGCAAATGCAAGCATCTCTTTGAACAGTGTACTGTCTCTAACTGCCTTGTCTTCTAGCTCACAGTACTTTGTTATACGTTTACAACACTTGGATACAAATATGCATTCCATGCATGCCAGTCTAGCATCTGATGCAGAAGGTATTTGGGACTTTAGAAAGCTAGTGTTCTTTTTCCACTGCAACATAATATTCTCAGTTATGTCAAGGAAACACTGGACTAGCACAGCAACACAACACACCATTTGCTCAAAGATGGATACGTTCTCTTCTGCTGTTAAATAAAGTACGGAGGACAAAGAACATATACATTATATTAGCTAGTAGAAACCGAGAACACAGTCTTTGGAGCAGTAATGTATGTCACATAAAACTGAAGATTTGGACTGTAGTGGAACAAGATAATATTACCAACTGGGGAATTTGAAGACATTAGAACCCGCTCAAGCTTCACACAAGATGAAAACGTTGAACCTGTTTTAGTGCTGTTCCTATGGCTGGAGCATTTGAAATTAATCTTAGCTGCGTACTGAAACATGGCCTCCAGTGATGCATCCAAGCCCATAGTTTCTGCAGTATCATCATTTAGCACACGCTTCTCTTGAGATTACAAGCAATATTATGCAAAACGTTAAAATAACCTCTTGTTTCCACACAGGTTAATTTAATACATTACAGTGCATTGAAGCTTTATAGTAATCATTCTCAATGCTGTATGCATTGTTCTTCTGGCTGCAGAACCGTTATTATTATTCAGTGGCGTAACACAAAATGTGTGGGGGGGCCCTGCGAGCCATGGTGAGGGCCACCTCGAACTCGGCAACAAATCAGGGGTTGCACCTAGATTACAACGCTTGCTCAATACGCACGAACATGCTGCTGCAGGGGTATGCTGCACACTGCTTTAGGAGACAGATATAAATATGTGTTTTACTGCATCATACAGCACACTTTCTGAGAAAAGTTGTCTAAAAGGCTACAGCGTTTGCAATTGTTTTGTAGGGTAACACCAATCCAAAAATCCAATACATGCAAGTCACTAACAGTGCACAGGAACATTAATGCTCTAATTAATATAATGCTTTTCTATAAAAAATGCAATGCCACAATGGATGTATGAACAGCAGACACATTTCTACTGGAGCAAGAATCTTGTTTTTTTGTTTGGGGTGGGGGTTTGGTATGCTTTATTTGCATGTGTGGGTGTGTCCCACATTCAATCGCCCTGACTTTGCCACACTTCCAAACATAGCCCTTTTGCCATTTTGCATATGCAAAAGATATTTTGCCAGTGCAACTTGCATTTGAAAAGTAAAATGGCTGATCCATTTCTTCAAATGTGGTTGGTCCCACATGTCCCTTTTCACTGTTTTGTGAGTGAGGCACAATTTGTGGCAGCCACGATGTAAGCATAATTCAGCCAACAAGTGGTATTGCTCCCAGCAAAACACTTTATGCGTCTGAAGCAATGTGCTATTAAACCCTTGCTTTTCTCTCAGGGTAGAACAATGTGTATCACCATCACAAGAGTGAATTACTGAGATGACACAGAGGACATGTAGACACCCCAAGCTTATGAACACATCTACCATACCAACATGCTGTGTTAGAATTATTAAACATTGAACATCTAACCATGTATTTACAGTTTACCGTCTCCGAAATCCCTTTGTAATCAGTATTGCTATGCCATTTGTTTGTGGTTTGTATATATTTAGCCCAAAAAGGTGTTTCTCCGAAAATACTGTAAACAAGGTTTTCATACATAGAGAAGTTATTTTCAGATGAATGCATGCGACTACACCCATGTGAAAAAGGTAGAGAATTTGGTAAATATTCTCAAAGATCAATCCAGGGCATAATCCTCTTCACCCTATACACTGCATCTATCCCCAAACTCATTTTCTGCATTGGCTTAAACTATCACCTTTTCATGGACAGGGCTCAGATCTTCTGCCTTCTCCCTCCTCTACTCCTAGGGCTGCTTTAGTATTCTCTAAGGCATTTGAATCTGATAACCAGTTATTGGTACTGACTGTGTATGATCCCCCAGGTGTGCACTTCACAGATCATATTTTGGAAACTATTGAATCTGGCTTGATGAGCTGGGCACCTACATCGAAATGTGTGTTAATACCTCTCAACGGTGACCTTTTGCTCACTGTCTTGATAGAACCCAGAGTTTTGGTAACAAATTTGATTGGGAGACGAGAGTGTCGGCTCAGCAGTTTGAATATAAAGGGCAAATTGTGGTTACATTTTCTAAGTGATTGGGCACTTTTTATCCGGAATGGACGTACTAAAGGAGATCGCCCTGAAAGGACGGTATGGAAGAGTCTGCATTTAGAAGGAACACTTGACTACTTGTATGTAAATAGTGCCCTGCTTAAGCAAGTACGGGACCTCCCGTTGATTTCAAACTCTTAAAGCGATCATGCCCTCCTTTCTTTAGCACTAGTATTAGAATGAATGACAAGGATCGATACGCCTTTTCTAGCAAAGGAGTGCCTAATCACTGAAATAATAACTTCTGTTGGAATAGCGTCAGTATTGGACAGGCAATATGTGAAGCCCGGAGGGTGTATGGTAATCATTGGGAAATGCTACATAATCTTACTGCAAATGAAACAGAAACTTGGCTCTTTTCCTTATCGGTCCTTACAGGAAGTGTGAAGTGTGAAGATTGTACTGTGGTACGTATCATTTCTCTTCATAAACCTTTTGACCTAAAGATCAGGGATGCCAAAAGGCAAATGCAGAAAGACATTCGGCTAGTGAAAAGAAAGGTTGTCCCTTCATTTGAAGTAAACATTCTTATCAATAGGGTTAAATCTGCCTATAGAAACTTGCTGTCCTGGTGGAAGATATCCGAGATGAACGCCCATTGGCAACGTATGGTATGCAACCTCACAAGTAACAATTCCCGGTCGATATTGTGATTTAGTGGTTGTCAATCCAATCGCGGAAGAGGCCTGGACTAGGCACATTGGGCCTAACCAGAAGGCTGTGGTGTTGTACACAAATACCTTAATAACTGAATGTTGGCCTTTACATCCCTCCAATGTGGACATTGAAGGTGCAATAATAAAATTGAAGGGTTCTAAGGTGCCCATCCCAAATGAGCTAGCTATTATTGTCCTAAAAAACGACCGTGTTCGTTGGGCCCCTATCCTGAAACTCTTATTTGATAAGGTCTACTGGGGAGTTTGATTCCTTTGTCTTGGCAACAGCCTGTACTTGTACCAGGGTATAAAAATCGAGCTAGAGATCTGTAGGGAAACTGTAGGCCGTTGTCACTACTTGACGTCACTGGGAAGCTGTTTTCTTTTTTTGTGCTTAAGGCATTTCAAGAATGGGCCAATTCAAGTAATATATTACATCGTTCTCAGACAGGTTTTAGACAGGGATCATCGACTATCTATAATGTCAGATTGTTAGATGTGCTATTACTTAAAACAAGAGCAATAAAGGACTCTCGCTTGTATGTTGCTTTCATTGATTTTAAAGCTGGTCTTGACAGTGTAAATCGGTTGGTGCTGTGGCACCAAATGGACGCACTGAGCTGCCCTAGGTGCTGTTTGTATATTATTGTTTTACTGCACACCTGCACGTTGGCCTATGTACGTCTTAATAATGATTGTCATATGTCTTTGACAATCGATATTAACAGGGGAGTCAAGCAAAGGTGTGTGCTGGAGCCTCTGTTATCACATAAATATCTTCCAGATCTACCAAGGGCATTGTCTGACCAGGCAAATTGCCACCAAAATTGCACAGCACTCCAATAACTTCCATGCTATATGCAGACAGCCTAATTATTTTTGATCAGACACTCTCTGGCATGCGTAGTTTGCTGAACGAGCTGGCTGCTTATGCTGACATAAACACGCGTATGGTGAATCTCGATAATGCCAAAGTAATGCTGGTAACGTGAAAGAAGGCATATAGACTGGTAATGGCAACTCATTTGGGCATTATTGAATACACTATAGTTGCTTGTACCTGGGGCTGGAGATGAGCCCCTGTGATGACTACTCCCATATTAAAGAAAATACAAGCAGGAAGGCAAGACAAGGTAAGCCTTCCTTCACTAGGTTTGTGACACAGGCGGTAGGTTTCTCCTTGAAGGCTATACTGGTGTTGTATAACAATGATTTTGTCCAGCTGTCCTTTATGGCTTTAAATCTTTGGTCATGAAGGATTTGGCCAGGATAAAACACATAGAAGGTTACTTCTGGAAGATCAGTTTGCACTCTGCTGCTTCGACTCCCGTAGAGGGCCTAGGGTTGGAATTGTGGCTTATTTCACTTAAAGGGCTGGTGTTAAAGAGATGAGGGAAGCTGTACATCAAGACGAGGTTTCCCCTAAAGACATGATATCGACTTGAGTGGGTGAGGAATTTGTGGGACTGTGGGCCGAGTGTAAATTTGAGAAATGAGCACACCAGCTCTTTGAGCCTCTGTATTGGACCCCATGCTTTGTGCTGGGAAGTAATAATGATGTATGCTCCATGTTATCTGCGTTTAACAAACGCCTGAAACAGTGGGATTGGAATAATAATTGTGAACACCTCTCCAAGATGAAAAGATATAAATAAGTTGCAGAGGATGTTCATAAGCACCTGGAACCTCAACGATATTTGCTATCAAGCCACATCCAATGTCACAGGCATTTATTTAAATGTTGAGAATAAATCAGCAGCCACTGTTAACTATACTTGGACTCAACTAAAATTCCCGGCGAGCGAAAGGTTCTGTCAATTATGCACGGTAAGACATATACCTGAAACTCCTAATACATATTGAGACGATGGGCCTCATTACGAGTAGGGAGGTAAGGGATACCGGTTACCGGTAAGGAGACCAGTGCCGGTAATCCCTTACCACCCTACTATGAGTTCCCTTAGCAGGTCCCTCCTTTAACGCCTGGTTTTACCAGGCGTTATGGACGGGACCCCTTAAGGGACTTCAGAGCTAAAAACAGTACCGCAATTTGTGGTACCGTTATTAGCACCTTCCCCATTCACATTGAGCCCTATAGGGGCTCAAATGGAAATGGGGAATGGCTTTTTCAATGGGGACTTACCGGTCCCAGAAAGGTCGGACTATACCGGTAAGTCCCCATTGAACCATACCGGTGCCGTACCCGTTATTGGAGGCAGTCATGGCGCAAATAGCACCATGACTGCCTCCAAACTTGGAATGAGGCTCGATGTGTTAGGCTGAGTCCGGTGTATATGCGTTAATTAGGTTGATTTGCTCTTTGTTTCGATGCCCTTAAGTCGCCAACTTTCTGGACACATTGCCTTAACGCTGGCACCATGACACTTCACTTTACCCTTTTCCGCATCTGTAAATGTATTAAGGAATAGTTGAAGATTGCTGAGTGAATGCATTTGATGCGTTTAACCTGCTACTAAGAAATACATATACTAACTGTGTATATTATTTGTGTAGGTTTTATGTGTTTTTATAATTCTATTGTGATGATATTGTGTCTTGTTATTTATGTATTTGTGTAAAGGTCTTTGAATTAAACACAATAAAGAAATTAACTAACTAATGTATAACAGGCTCCCAGAACCCACGACAAGCATTTCTATCCCTGATTGAGGGATGTCATTGGGACAGCAGTGGTTTCTATTGCTGCTGCTCTCCTTAAAAGGAAAAGTCATGACAGGTTTGCAAATGACCCTGTCATGCATTGAACATCCCATTGCACCTGTTCCCAATAGGTGAAGGGGATTGATACTGTGTTGTGCTCATTCCAAAGAGCATTCTATTTGTGAATTTGAGATGTGCTTTGAAAGATGATGAAACACCTCCTTATTGGACCAAATGCTCAAAGGAGGAAAGGGCACCTGCGTGCATATCACCACTCGCACCATAAAAGGGTTTGAGAATCTTCGGTCTCCTTCCTTAAATTCAACATATATGTTGAAAGTCTTTTGACCCAATTCAAGCCAAGGTAACTCCTAGTGGCTCAGAAGTATTTAGGCTGAATCAGACATTTAGGGACTCGGCTCGATTCGCCTCACAAGCCATGTATATGGAGGCTCGCATGGCACAAGCCAATTAAATCTTTTACTTCATAGTTTTGAATGGGCTTTTAAGATGAGCACTTTAAGGCTCACCTATCCTTACTTAATACTTCCCTCTGTCAGATTCAGGATTGGATGCAGCATCAGATATGCAACCGAGTGTCAAGAAAAAAAGATATATCTGGTGCTTCGTATAAACAAGTGTAATGAATAGCCCATCCTTTTCAAGGGCCAATAAAGTATGACAGGTTTTCGATTTGAAATTAATATTTCCTTGGAGACACACACACAGGCACAATGTAGTGAATGTTTGGTATTACAAGTAAGAGCTGTCACTAAAGTCTGGCTAAACTATGCAGGTGTGATATAGTCTGGAATAGTTGACACCCTTATAATGAAAACAAAAAGGCTGCAAAGGTTACTGCAATATGTAGTGTGTGGTGCAGGTTGACAAGGGCAATGGACAGCTGTTTAAAAGAATAGGCATGGACGAGAGTTATCTCAAATCACTTCTCATTACTTGAAGTGGGCACATACAGACCCTATCTACTCTTTCACTGGTTGCCTGTCGCCACAGGACCTCCACATCTAATTCCCAGGTACCAGAATGCACCACACACACAAACCATTGTCCTTTGTCCTCTTCCTTAGTCCCCTCCTTTACCAGGGGCTAACCGTTGATGGTTATGCAGATAGTCATATGGTTGTTCAGAAAGAAAGAAAGAAGGAAAGAAGGAAAGAAGGAAATAAGGAAAGAAGGAAAGAAAGAAAGGTGGCTCACATATCTGTTAGCATCATGAATTCTTCTAGAAACATATCAATCTGGGTTAGCTCCAATAAACATTTTTCAATAATAGGTTTCATACCCTAGTCTTGTCTACTAACATTGCCTTAACTGACAAAAGACCTTTAAATGCATCCATAATCATTTCACAGTTAAGGAAGACATTGGGGGTCATTAGGAGTTTGGAGGTAGCCATGGTGTAAATAGCACCATGGCTGCCTCCAAACCTGTATCCGGGTCCGTGGTGTCGGAATGGGGATTTACCGGGACATTCCAACCTATGCGGACCTGGTAAGTCCCCATTTTGAAAACCATTCCCCATTTCCATTCGAGCCCCCATAGGGCTCAATAGGAATGGGGAAGGAGTTAATAACGGGCCTGCAAATAGCAGGCTCGTTATTAGCTCCTTGGTCCCTTAACGGTCCCGTTAAGGGCGGCTGGTAAAACCAGCCGGCCCTAGAGGGACCCGCTAAGGGACCTCGGAATGCGGCGGTAGTGGGTTAACGGCACCAGCATCCTTACCGGTGCCGTTAACCCCCTACCGCCGTACTCGGAATGACCCCCATTATTTTTAATGGTGGCTAGTAGACAGCATGATGGCCGACTGAAGCTATTTTTATTGGATTTGTGTTGGAATGTTTGGTAGCCATCCCACACTATGGGATTCAGTGAACATACCTCTTGAATCAATAGAATTGAGTGCAAACTAATCTCAGCACAAATATGGAAGTGGTGTAATAATTACTGTAGCCCCTAGCATTCCATGACATAAATGCTATTGCGTCTTGCAAGTTAAAGATAATGCCTTCCCACTGTCCTTAATTAATTTTCACCTGATAGCACTGCCAGCAACCAAGACCAGTCTTCACTGGCATGAGCTTGATGTATATCATAGAAAGAGAGATATAGAGGAGCACTGCTGGTGTATCAAATGGTTACTATGGTTTCTTAGAGTGTACTCTCTCAAGCTTGTAAGTCTTTGTATCAAATATATCAACAATATAATTAAATACATCAGGTGCAAAAAGGTGAACAGTCTCTAGGCCATAAGAGACTCAATACTGCAAAACACACAAACGGCCCAATGTTGCCACCAGGGAAACCTTTTTGCACTCCTAAAAGGGGCTATCCCCTGTTGGAAAGTAAGTTCAAATAGTTTACATTTTTTTCACATAAATTATAAATGAAAGCAATACAAGTTTATAACTCCCAATGGTGTCTCAATCATTCGAACAAAAGTAACGCAAGAGTTCCAGAAGTGCATAAAACAATGTGGGCCTCATTACGACCCTGGCGGAGTGGGTTTACGCCAGCGGTATTCGCGGCGGACCCGTCCGCCCTACTACGAGTTCCCGTAGCGCCATGGAGCGTTTTCCGCCTGGTTTTTCCGGGCGGAGAAATCCATGGCGCTACGGGACCTTGTTGTTAATTACGCCACCGTATTTTACGGTGGCGTAATTAACGCCTTCCCCACTCCCATTATACCCTATGGGGCAAAAATGGGAATGGGGAAGGGTAAAATGGGGAATGGGGATTTACCGCCCCGCCAAGGTCGGAATGGGGCTGTAAATCCGCCAACCCCCATGGCGCTATCGGCAGCTTTCCGCTGTGCTCCATGGTGCATATTGCACCACGATTTCCGCCAGGGTCGTAATGAGGCCCTGTGTCTTGAATTTAATTGAGCCAGGGCAAAAAGTAATGTCCCGTAATTATCTTCAAAGACATTGTTGCAAGATAAGTTCAAAATATCAATTCAATAAACCATCATATTATTCTAGCAAAAAACAGCTATTTACAGAAGTAACCGAGGACAAATGTCCATGGTGTACAGAGTTGTTTATGTCCATCCACCAAACCGATGTACTTGTAGATGAAATAATGTATTAGGTCGACATCTATCAATTTCTAGCCAACAATGTAAATCAGGTTTCAGTGAAAACAACTCATGAAATGTCCAAATAAATTCAAAACGTTGTGAAACAACTAAAGCCAACATGTTTTGAACAGATTGTTCATCGTCAGGGCATATGAGATAAATGTTCACAATCTGTCTGTTCTTCCTTTGTCTTTACATCAGTATAATTCTAGTACATCAACCCCCCAACATATGTGTAAATAGAGAATAGGTGTACGGACTTTCATCTCAATGCACTTATCTCTCCCAGAACCTTTCCTGGAGAGTGCAGGGGTGCATGGCAACACACCCCCTCACTCGTGCCAATTTAGAATGCTTGCCACACGGGTCCAGGGTATCCAGAAGGAGTTGTTTTTAGATGTGCAGCGTTGTTTTGAAGAATGTGTCTGTGCTGTCCAAGGCAGGGATCCTCTCTGGCCTTGTTATTTAGACCCGCACAGCACCTCAGGCCTTGGACAGCACAATCGAGAATTGCCCATGGTCAGAGCTAGTCCTCAAGTAGTGCTACTGGAGGACCCTCCTTTATATTAGTATGGTATTTCATATTCTTACTTCAAGGCAACCAGGTGGAGTTTTACAGCCATTATGTCAGGCACATATAATGGCAATGTGGTGTATTAGCTGGAAAAGCAGCTGGTTCTAAATGAGGTCTAGAAGTAGGGGCCACTGGGTTGTGCCCCATTGAGATCCATTGTTGTGTATTTTAATTTAAAGATCCACCAGGACTCCTTGTAATTTAGTGCACTTGTGACATTCGTTGCATCCAGCACTTTGTCTAGTAGTGTGGCACCAGTGGGACTGTGTGCATTCTACAGCGGATTTGTGATCTGTGTTCCCCTAATCTCTTGTTGATTGGTCTTTTGGTTTGGCCCACATATTGTAGACCACATGGGTACTCTATGATATATATCACATTTGGTGTCTTACAATTAGAAAAGTGCCTGAGTTGCCACTCTCTGTTGTCTACCAGGAAGGAGGTTGTCTTTTCAGTCAATCTGCATACAGTGCATGTACCACATGGGTGATGCCCTCAAAGCTCTCTCATGTTGCACATTTCAGTTCTTGTGGTCTTTTTACTTGTTCTAGCATGTGTTAGTACAGCCTTAAGGTTCTTAGAACGCTTCAGCACCATTCTTGGTTTTGGTTCTTCTGGCAACTCAGCTGTACAAGTGGCCAGAACCTTTTAAGAAAACCTTTCAATTTGGTGATAGTTTGTCCAAAAGTAGATACACATGTCATTACATTATCTTTCTCTGTATTGTGTAGTCTGGGAGTAAGTAGGTATTCTCTGTGTGTGTAGCAGGCTCTCTTTTTGGTATTCTTTAAGAGTCTTTTGGGATAGCCCCTGTTCAGAAGTTTGTTTTGTAGAACCGTGGCGTGTTTCTTGAATTGATCCAAATCCGTACAGTTCCTTCTCACTCATAAAAATTGCCCTTAGGACAAATTATCTCTTAAGCGTTTCGGGTGGTGGCCCCTGTAATGCAAGACAGTGTTTCTGTCAGTGTCTTTTTTATATAAAGTGCATGATAGTGTATTATTTCTGGGACTGATGGAGAAGTCCCAGAAGTTAATCTTGCGGTTGCTATTGCACATTGTAAATGTATTCTCCTGTGTTTGCTGGTTAAGCCAGTTGTGGAAGTTAATGAGGGTGTCATTATGTAATATGCATTTGGGATGAGAACACTGCAGATGTGTTCAATATGCTGAAGGATTATCAAAGGCAACATATCATTGGCAAATATCACGCCAGACCTTTTTGAACTTTCAAATAGAAACCTTTTTAGTGGAGGAGGGAGTACACCACCCCACCCCCTTGCTCAGCAGTATCTATTTTCAATTCTGTAATATTTGCATTTATATTTATTGAACATTAAGAATGTCACTTTAAGCATCTAGATGCAACATACGTGTGTGGCAACATAGCAGTGGAAGTCCAAGTAGGGTGCCCTCAACGAAAATTGTTTTTTTTTTTTAAAGAAAATCAGGTGATGAGAGCTGGTATTTAGTCACAGACGCAGGGCAGGATAGAAGATACATACAGAAATTAGATTTACAGTTAGGTCCTAGAGACTGAATGTGCACATAACATACATCTGTACATCATTAGCTTCTTCTTGTTTTATCCAGTATGATATCACCATATCACCATATACTAGCAACGGTCCAAAGGACCACAATTACTCAGCACACATGGTGGTATCCTCACCATCGGTGTCCTCCCTTCATGGCATGACTTTACTCATACATAGGACCAATGTATATTTCATCTCATCTGGTGACATATGGTTATTGATGGAAAACAGTCTAAAAGTATTCCCATTAGTAAGTGTTATCCCAAGGGCACAGAATGAATGGTGCTCCTTCAAATGTTTCTCTTAATGGAGACCATAAATCCATTTGTTCAAAGAGAAATCTGTCATGAATTCTAACAGGTCTTCATTCCTTTTGTTCTCTGACCTCCTGACCTGAAGAAGAATCATCTCATCAACATTTTCCTCTTTTTGACACCTCTCAAGGGTATGTGACATGATTCGAGCACTCTCCCCCTGATTTCTTTACACTTTCCCTCTGTCGTGAGTTAACCAGCCTCCCCACACATTAACAATCTTTAAACTTCCAATCCCTTACTTTGGATTTTATCGTATTTTTCCAGCCCAGCTTCTTATGTAGCACATTCCAGGGCTTCCTCTAATGGATTTCCTAAACTCCCCCGCTCTCCTCTTTCCCATTCCATCACTTCACTCATATTCTTATTTTTATCTTCTCTGCCCCCGCAATGCCTCCAACTTTCCAGTATTGAGTTCCTTGCTTGTCTTGTTGAGTTGGACTGACTCAGGTTGGTCTCTTGGAATCAGTTCCATTGACTGTTTATTGTTTGCTCTGGGCATGAACTAGAAAGGAAATGGGGAAAAAACTGTTACTCTCTGCTTTATCTCCCATCTCTCCTACCGACAGCCATCTCACAAAAATACATTACTTAAGCTTCATCAATCAATTTGCTTATTTAACTGACTTACAATCCCCTGCCTCTTGACACCACAAAAAGGAGCCAGATCTCATTTTAAATCTTCAACCTGCCTCCCTCCTTCCACTTGTCCCATCATATTGAGTACATGGCAATCACACAGAGACCAATGTGAAACGTGACAGCAGTGGTGGGCTGGGGCGACATTCGAGATTTCCTTTCACCAACTAGCAAGAAAATGGGGAGCTAACTGTTCCATTGTTGCTCTCTCCTTAATCTCCCGTCTCTCCTACCCACAGCCTTCTCACGATAATCAATTATTTGTATTCCTAATCAATTACTTTGCTACTATAAGTACCTTCCAATACCCTGCCTCTTGTCAGCAGAGCCATGAGCCAGATCTAATTTAAAAAGTTCAACCTGCCTCCCTTCTTCCAATTGTCCGATCATAGAGAATGCACAACCCTCACACAGATCAATGTCAAATGTGCCAATGGTGGTGGGAGGGAGAGACCCTGGAGATAATGACTACCAAAGATGCAGCCGTGGTGAGGTAACTCAGTCTATACTTACTTCCTTTCTAACCTTACCCCTGACTCCTCACATGGAAGTGGCTAATTGTATCACTCCAAAGAGGCCTCAGGGTTCAGGGGTGAGAGGTGTAGAGATGTATGCATGAGATCCTTGTACACATCCACAGGTAGATGAAGGTATGTTTGGCCTGTGAAACCTTTGCATGGCTTGGGGGAATGGGGCATGATTCACGATGAGCTTTGCTCAGCCCTGGTCCACTGGCATCTGACCCTGGTTGTCGGGCTGAGGAACCTGGGCCATGGAAAACTCATTTTAAAGGGTGTCAAAATTTCAGTGGATCAATCAAGCAGGCTTAAAGCCAAGTGTCCTAAAGGTAAGCTCTAGTTAAATATGTGTATTGTTCCTTTCTGATGGGTATATTCCAATAGGAGACTGTGGGTGTTGAAGGGACAGTGAAGTGCCTTTTCTTGTTGTTAATAGTTACTTGGCAAATTGATGTTCATATAAGACATACTGACATTGCACTGTTAGAGATCTTTTTGGGCTATATTTAGTATCTCATGGTATTTTGTGGTATTTTGTTAGCTGTATACTGTGGTAAACCTATTGGGGTATCTTTTTAGTGGTGAGACTAACTTCAGGACACAGCCTAATAATTATTTTACCAGTGTCACCACCACTAAACAAGCACTGGACTTAGTACACTCTGAATAATGAACACATGCCCTCCTGTGATATCTTATGTACAATACATCATATGCCCTGTTGGCTGTGTTTCAAAATACATTGGTAATTTCACATCACCAAATATTTGTACTCACACATATGCCTAGCACTTCTGAAAAGCTCAACTAAAAAAAAAAACTGTCTTATGTTTTACCACATGTGGTAATGTGATTTACTGCCTGGAGTAAAATGGGTTTACCACCTGTTGGACCTCAATCTATGTGCTAACAATAATTCAGACATATAATAAGAGTACTGACTCCAATTTGATTCTCTCTTTTGTGGCTTTATAAAATGTTAAAGTTCAGAAAATGATCAACCAATTGCATTACGCTGTGCTACTTTACAGTGGTGTATACTCGAACATGGATAACAGGCATTTTTTGTAGAGAGCTGATACATATTAAATAGCTGTTCTAATAATAAGCTTCAATTACACATTTGTTGTTGGCTGGCAAACACACAGTCTGATATAATCTTCAATGTTTCTCTCACAAACCCCTTATCGTGACGAAAGCTCGCCTCATAAATGGGAATCCACGTAAAATATAGGTTGTGAATTACTTTAAGAAAAGAAACACATTTCGATCACACAACCTGTAAACATTTCTCACATATACTGTTGGCGATACTCCCTCTCTTTCGTCTACTGGACAGGATAGCAGAAATCTTATAACGTCCACTCCCTTTCTGACTGGAACGAATGAGCCAGGCTTTCAGATCACCGAAACCAGCCAGAGATAAGGGCCCTGGATTCAGTGCTCTCTCTCTGCCAGTCCTTCTGCTCCCTTCGACAGTGACTGAGGGAATGCCCCAGCCCTTTCTGCTTCAAGCCTTTTTCTAAAACTCAAGTGTCATTCAAAGAACCTACCCTTGACAAACCAGCCCATTAAATGGCAGGTCATTTCTTTTGCGCCTTTGACCGAGATTCAAACTGCAGCACTGAAGAGAAAATATTACATTCCTCTGACGCTGTTTCCTCTTTTTTCATAAATGAAAAATGCAATGTCTTTAGCAGAACAAATCTCACAATCCGCAGTTTAAGACACAGCACAGCTTTCAGCTTGCACATTTAGTTTATTTAATTTCCAGACCACCATGCATTTCCATCAATCTGCACCAGGTTTATATCATGGACTGGTGTGCACTGAATGTTAGTATGGGAATCTGTTATATGCCAAATTAATAAGGTAAATTAATATGCTAGTTTCATGTTAGTTTTATTTTCAGTGCAACAAAGCCCACAATTGTAGTATCGTGGAACAAAGTTTCTAGCATGTGTTCTGTGCATTTCCCTACACACCCTCTTTTTGTCTGCTGGGACACAACTGAAATCACTGTAGGAAAAAACAAACATGCAATAATCCCAGCTTTATCAGACAATCAAGGTGTGATCTTGGGCACAATCCTACCTTGATCTTAATAGTCAAGAAATAAACAACATGCAATTGGTAATATGCATATTCTCTATTATTTTTTTTTTAAATCATTCCCTTTTTTGATATTTTAGAATGTTTCTTTTCTTATATGTTCATCTTTATCTTTTATCTTCTTTTAATTGTTGATCTCTTGTTGTTTTTTTAAATTCTTTTTCACCTTAGAATTGGTGTATCCTTTTTTATAATAAAGGAAAATAGTATCACTTTCAAAAACAACCATAAGTCATACAACTGTGCAAGTGTCCTCAGTCTGAGGTAAGAATCAGTAAAACCATTCTTGGTGAAGTGAACTTCCATACTTTGTAGGTCAGGAATTGTTCAGAAAATTGTTCACTTCACCAAGAACAGTTTTCTGAACAGTTTCTGTCCTACTGGAGCTACCTTGTTGAACTTCAAAATAGGGAAAAGTATTTCCCTACAGCATTATACCTCTGGCTGTGCTTGTATGTTTCAGTATTGTTATCACGATTTGTACTGCACCCAGGGAGAGCAGATAGGTTTGGAGTGACAAGCGTAGGGTGGGCTGGACATAAAAGACATAGTATAATCACTTTCCAACACTGTATGCTCCGTTCTTTCCATTCTGTTCCATACATGCCTCTACCTCTTCACCAACCTTGTCTATGCTGGGAATGCCTAATAACACACAGAAGACCTTGATCTAAACTATGCTAAACCGAAATGCACAATTTCTTGACAGCTCATAATCTATCATCCCCTTATTCAAACAGTAAGTCCCCTCATCACATTAATTTAGCTAGGACTAATATCCAATCACCTCAGTTTGTTTTAGAATGATTCCCCACAAACGTAGTCAGGGTGTGATGCTCCATTCATGATCACAGATGCCTGAGAGAGGCTGTCAATGGTTTCCAATTGCAAATCTTGTTGGTTTAGCTGCTTTGTGGAGGTGATGCTAAAGCTAGATTAGCATATTTCAGTGGACCCTGCCTAAACAGGTTCATTTTAGCACTAACCACTCAACCAAATAAAATAGTGCAGTCTCCTTGGATACATAACCCCCTGCAACTCATAATTAACAGTGCTCCTACCACAGTGTCTTGCACTGGTCTGCATACTTTGTACTCTTGTGACAAGAGATCAGCTACACCTTTACACTACCTTGCCCATCTTGTTCTGCTGCCTTTCATTCTCCAACGAACCTTGTCTCTTCCTCCCCATATCACCCAAACCACACCTCTCTAACAACTTGTTTCTTTGCCTCTGACAATTATTTTGCCTACCCATCTACCTATCAGACCTACTGGCGTTACCCCATGTCTACCAGATTAAATGTTCTATTACAACTCTACTTTCACATCTTCCTATGCCTTCTCTTTCCCACACACTTCAACCAACATACTACACACACCTGTCTCCTCTCCCTCCTCCTCATTACCACAAAATTGCAACTATGTCGCACATGCCGGTACAACCCCCATCTCCACATAAAACCTCCTGTCCAAATATGTCATGCCTCTACCTTCTTCCTCATCAACACAAACACCTATGGGCTATACACTTCAGCTGCCCATCCCAACCCAGACAGCTCGTCCACTGTCCCACTGCAAAATACTTCTAACCTCTCACCCATACACATCTAACACCTATCCCTCTCACTCACGCCACAAAATCCACAGCAACACATCTGTATCACTTCTTTCTCGTTGCCCACATCTACAGGCAACTCCTAACTGTATCCGTTCTCCCATAAACATGACACTTCCTCCTTTCCTACTGTCACACACCACTACTATCAGTACCTCATCTCCCACCAAACTCAAATCTACTACCACAATGTCATGCCTCACTCACTTATACCACACCCACCTCATTGTTCACCACACCACACCTCTCAACCTGCACCTCCTAAGCCACCCAAACCTTGGAGCACTATCACTGACTATGGCCACAAACTACTAAATCTTCTTTTACACAAATCTACCATATGCCTTCCCCCACACACCTCAACCCGCTTTCTCACTCTCCCCACCCAGTGCCTCACCAACACTCTCTCACACTCTCACACACAACAACCTCCTATCTTACTCCTGTTACAATGTTTCCTCCACTACAATATGCCTCTACCTGCCCTGCCTTCTACTACACATGTCTACAATATCTGCAACCTGTGCTTCTATAATGCACATCTATCCCGTATTACTCTCACATATTGTTATCATACTACCATGTCTTCCACCCATAACAGATTCATCTGTCACACTGGCACATACATTGACCACCATCATAATAATCCCACCCTCACAAACTGCAAATGTCTTCCCCAATCCAATGCCCCTCATCTGCCCTTTCTTCACAGCCCTACTGCTATTGCTACATCAATAAATGCATTCCCTATCACTGCCACACTGTAATACACATCTACCTCATTTCTCATACATATCCACCACTACTTCGCCACCTACAACTTTATCGCACTACACACTCTCCCCCAACTCCTTCCCCTGCGTACCACCACCAACTCCACCACCCTCACATACCTGGACTACCTTTGCTTCCACATATCATTAATTCCTCAAACCTTGCCCCATTTATTTAACAGCTTTCCCAATCTTATGCATAACTCAACCATCTCTATCATATACCTGCCAACTCTCGCGCTTACTCCAATACAACATACTTCTACCACCTCTATCCCTGTAAATCCTACAAATGTTCACTCTCTCTCTTTCTACCATCTATAACTCCTCAACCCAAACATCCCTTAACATGTGCACCATTTTAAATCTTCCAGACACTTCTACCAATGCTCTTACTTTCTCACAATCTATCTCCTCTCCTATTCCAACGTAAAGATACTTCTACATCCCCTCTTTATACCAAACACTCAATGCCCTTTCCCATTCATCTATGCACCACTTCGCCAAACCTTTTGGACCACCCACCCTTGTACACACTTCTACTACTATCCACACTGCCACATTCCCCTACCTTGTCCCTAACACAACAAACCCTCTCCCATCCTCTTTCTGTTCCACTACACTTTACTCAAACTGCCAGAAATGTTGGCATTATTTTCGTCTGCTCACTCTTTTTCTCTGTTCACATTAGTTCTATTTCTCATAGCTGCTGTTTTCACCTAGATAATATTCTTAAGATTCGCCACATTCTCTCGCTCTTAGCTGCCAAAACCCTCTACTCTGCACTCATTTTCTCCCGTCTTTTTTTACTGTTTCTCTTTAGACATTGGTCTTCCTGCATATCGGCTCCCTCAACTTTGCTCTGTTTACCATCTTTCCATCCAAATTCTACTCTACATCTTACTAACTGCATTCCTTTTCTTGGCTTTCTGTTGAGGCTTGTCTTCTCTTACACTTTCTCTGTATCGGGTTTAAACATCTGAATGGCCTTGCTCCTCCTTATCTCGCTTATCTCATTTCCTTCAAAACCTCTCGCCACTCTCAATCTCATTGCTTTCTTGCCTTAACCACCCTGTGTCCAATTCACCTCTACGTACATTGTACCACTTCCTCCTCACCCCCAACACACCTTGTCCATGCACATTCATTTGCCCCACTATTCTCTATTCTCGCCACTTTATCTGTACCTGGTCACCAACCCTGCAACTCTTCCCTTTTTCACCCCATCTCTGACAACCCTCTCTTTCCCACATACCAATGCTTCACCATGTCCTCTTCATTCACCTTTTCAGCCCCTCTGTTTCTTTGTCTGCTCACGTCCCCTCTCACTTCTCCTAACCACAGGTTGGGGCTAGCCATAGACAGGCAGGGCAATGGATGTTCATATGGGCACGATGTTACTATGCCAGTGTGAACCAAGCTCAGTCTCAAAGTCTCCTAAGGGAGTCCCCAGGCATACTGCTTCCTGAGAACCAAACCAACCACCTTTTCCCAGAGAAACCCTCCCAACATGCACAATGCCAGCATCATTGGCAATTCATATGTGCATCTCTCTCTCAGACACATGAAATGCCTTCCTCATAGACCTACACAAAATATGCGTGAGCTGAGAAACTTGGATGATTCCCAATCTGTCTTGCCCCCTCAACCCAAAGTTAACCCATATTTCTCTAAAGCTTGTTTCTAAACGTTGGGTGTCATAATTAAACTTGAGGTACTTGCCAGTGATGTGATTTCTTGATATTTATCATACTTGTCACATTTAAGATTAATCATTCTATTTTGTGTAACACTTCATGTGCATTCATGTATGCAATGTATAGGGCGTTGCATTCTTTTTGTGTCGTGCCTCATAATTCATGAGAATTGTGGATTGGCTGCTTCACCAGAGAACCCCGAGTGAAGTGAGGCGATTTTTAGGCAGGTGTTGGAGGTTAGGTCAGAGGCTTTCTAAGCTTGATGAGGGACATCCCCAGGTACAGAACACAAAAGCTGGCACTATTACTTACAACAGAGGCAATCATGCAGAAGGCTGGTTCACGTATTTAGAAATGCAATGTGAAGTGCTGGACAAGTGAAAAGGCTGGAGGCATTGCAATAGTGCATGCAGAGTGCTTTTGCATCAAAGAACACAGCACCTTCAAAGTCTCAAAAAACAAATCCGTTCACGCTATGTGACTCCACCACATAGATCCTCCCAGATTAAACTTTGCTTGCAATCATAGAAGACATCAATGTCTGGCTGCATGGCCATAACAAGCCCACCGCCCACTCTGAACCTGCAGTCTACATGTTTACCATGTCTGGTTAGGGGCTCCAGACACTCAGCTTGTCACACAGTTGACAGAATAATCTGCTATGGTTAACAACCAGTGCAGCCTCGTCCATCCCACTAACCTGGGAAACCGCATTTCTGTTCTAGTTGTTATCAGAGGTACCACCTTTCATAGACCCACGACTGGAAAACCCTTCTGCTTTACTTGGGTCCTGGAAATCGCTCACAATGAATGCACCTGATGACCGGTTTAGTATTCAACCCCTTTCTTTACCTGAAACAGACCATTTCAATCCTTTCATCAGAAGGATCTATGTCATTATTGCGAACATAAAGTGTTGAATCTCAAAATACTGATTTGTGTTGTATTTTCCCCCTTTGCAACCCATATATATATGAGGGGGAGACCCCCACAGCCCCCCATTACCCATCCACCTCTTATATTAACTTAACCCATCCCCCCAAATATGTATAGTGTAAAAATACAGGTTTTTGAAATTCAGTATTTTGGGATTCGAAATTATTTCATACTTTGTTTTGTTTTGATCCCCATTAGAGCCATCAACAACTAACTGACAGCATTCCTAATACAAATGGGGCCTCATTACATGGACGGCGGTAAGGGTTAACGGTCACCGTTAATGGCAACGGTGACCGTTAACCCTTACTGCCGTACTACGAGGTCCCTTTGCGGGTTGGAGGATTTAACGCCTGCTTCTTGCAGGCGTTAAAATCCAACCCGCTAAGGGACCTCGGAGCTAATTACGGCACCGCAAAATTGCGGTGCCGTAATTAGCGCCTTCCCCCGTCCCATAGAGCCCTATGGGGCAGAAATGGGAATGGGGAAGGGCAATGGCGGAAAGGGGATTTACCGACCCTCCAACCTTGGAATGGGGCGGTAAATCCCCTTTCCGCCAAGGCGGTGCCGGTATTTTACCAGCATGAGCCATGGCGCTAATAGCGCCATGGCTCACCGCCTACCGTGTAATGAGGCTCATGGTCTTACAGAAAAGAAGGTGGCAAGTTACATGGCTCACCTCAATCCATAACAGCTCCCTCAAGCGCATGTGTCCCTCCCCACTAACTCCATCCAAAAAGCAATCCTACTTTCAATAGCTCATGACCCTATGAATCAAAGATCTTTGACACCAGACAGGCAACTAAAGCAGCCGTATCACCTCGGTGCATCACCCACAACAATCAGCACTGACCTGTCCTTAATCTTTCTTCTCTCACACCTGATTTACAAGACCTAGTAGAAGCATTTGGTGAGTCTGATCACCAGATTTCACTTCCGTGCACCCCCACTCTTGAAGGTAATACTTTCCATGGCAACATGGTTAGACTGGAGCATACAATTGTCTTGGGTACATATCAAAAAATGGCCCAAAGTCTCAAATTGTAACCAGTTATTGTGCCTCATTACGAATCCGGCGGTAACTGTGCCTGAAATTCTGGCAGGTTACCGTCCGACTCGTATTACCATTCCGCCTCCGTGATTCCCGGAATTACCGGGGCATTACGACCCCGGTGACCCGGGAATTCCAGAGGCGGAATTCCGTAAATCCCCATTCCCATTGAGTCCTACAGGACTCAATGGGAATGGGGAAGTGGAAACACCGGCACCATCTCGTGATGGTGCCGGTGTTTCCACGTCTGCCTGCAGGTCAGACCTGGCGGGAATGACATCTCCCGCCTGCAGGACTTGAGATCACCAGGTCCGGAAACAACGGAGGCGGCGGGTTTACCAGACTGGGTGACTCGTAAGGCCCATTATCATGAAAGACTGTTTCAGTATTACATAAAGAGGATTATTTTGTAAAATAGGTTGCAAATAGTGCATTTAAAGAATATTTGTATGGTAACGTTGGTCAAAACTACCAGCTGTGCAGTGAAGTACATCGTCAAATTGGTCCCCTCTGGCAAAAAAAACTGGCCCAATGTGGCCCAAAAACCCAGCCCACACTACCATAGTGGGCCTGTATTTCGGGCATTGCCCTATAGAACAGTCTGAGCCTAAATGGCAACTCCATCCAAGTACTCATGCATTCTTTACAAACAGGCATGAGTCCATAGAAATCTAGGTTGAAGGTGAACGATTCTAAAAAGAAAACTCAGAACACGGACAACTCTAAAGGTTTCCCACCAATTTTTATTCCCCCCTTTCCTGTGAAACTGTTGGGTTTAATAGTCTACAATGAGCTACAAATACACATCAAAATGAAACTCCATGCCTTGCCTCACTAAGATGGGCTTCTGGGCCTAGAATGACAAAAGTATATAGATATTCTTAATCTCTGTTTCTTGTCATGGTTGAATTTGTGTGGCATGTGTGATTGTTGATGCAAGCCGACACTCCCCATCTTTGACTATGCCGACAGAAGATAATGAACTCGACAAGACGTGTGTGGGCTTGATAATGACTAAAAAAGTGTCATACATTCAAATGAACAAGACATTGAATACATAAACAAAGGGGAAAAACAACTAGGACATATGACCGATTAACGTTATGAAAAATCGTGTTTTACAATACGATTAAAAGTTGCACATTGAGATACATCAGTGAACACATTCCCACTAATCTGTGTGGTGTATGGTTCCAGGTAAGTAATAACTGGCATTTGAAAGCAATGACTTCAATAATTGAGAAAATGAAGGTAGTTTAGTGTTATAAAGGGGCAATAGCTATCAGATTCTGGATGCATGTCACATGCCTGCACAGTGCCTATGTAAGACATGCAACCTTTGGCTCAGTCTGTGTTTTTTCCAAGGGAACTACAAATCAGAAGGCCACATATTAACGCTGACAGGCTTTCATTTAGTCTGAGATAGTTCCAATTGTATGCCGTTGGAGCAAACCAGCATTACTTTATGTGAAAGTGAAAAGAAATATCTACATAGGAATAATAAGCATAAAAAAGACAAATGTGCCTTGCAAATACATTAGTCTTCTACCAGCAAACCTTTGAAATACAATATCTCATGAATTAAACAAAACCATAATTTTCTCTGTAGCAAATCATTTTAGACTCTGCAGCTATTCCTTAGGTCTGCTGTTTTACATACACACATCTTTCACCATTAGGACGTGACTTTATTTGTGAAAACTATCTGTTTGAATATTTTGAGAGAAAATTACGCTCTTAAATACATTTAGCAATATCTGCCTTATGAATGTTTCCCTCCCTGATGCATTGTTTACTGTGTTTAGAATGGCAAATAACCTTAGTCTTGCAGGCATGATAAATCACAATCGCCTAAAACCGTTTATACAACTGTTATCAAGTTCTGTGTAGGCACAGGGTCTCTGACCCATTTACATGTTATTAGCAAGTGACATTTGGAAAGGGTGACTGGCAGTGATGACTTCAGTTCAATTGGATTTCATTGTTGAGTTTTACAGGCATACTAGCTATGCCTAGTTAATCACAAGCAGATATGACATTCTCTCCCGTTCGCTCACTCTTTCTTTCTCTGTTGCCGAGAGTAGTGTGTTGTCATGTCCGGTTTTGGCAAGAGCCTCCCAGTCACTGCTGTGAGCAAAGCAGCAAGAGGGAAAACTGTTAGAAAAGATTTCTCATTTGGCAACTTTCTGTCTACAGTTCTATGGAACCCACATTTTCTGCCTTTGTTTTTCAACCTTTCCTGACTTTTAACAGGGAGGTGAAGCCTTCAGCTTCACTCCCCTAGCATTTAGCTAATTTTTTTATGGGGAAACTGATGAGTCCTTCAGACTATCAGTACTGGGAAACTATGTTTCGCTTTTGATTTTTACACTTTTGTAACTTTTAACATTTCACGCAGTATCTTACAACAGAGTGCAATGGCAATACTTTAGCATCACCCTAGCTTTTTACATTTGGAATTTTTGGTTACTTTTATTTGTGCCTAAAGAAAAGCTGGTAGCAGCAGATATATTTTTACCATTTTGTGTTATTTCTAGTGTGCACATTTGCGTTGACTGCGTATGGCTACTTAATTTGGCTAGTGCCCTAAAACGGCCATGCCACCAGATTTACGCTGGTGCTTTGTTCATATTGTTGTTTGGCTTTTGTTCTGCCTTACCAGGTTATACAATTCCATATACGGTCATGCACTTGCCCTGGAAACTGCTGCTTTTGCAGACTAGTGATGCCTTTGTGTGTGCATGGCTCAGGAAGTGGGTGTGACTGTCTGGTCCCACTTCACATCCATGGTGCCAATGACTCAAGGTGTGGAGAATATGTGAAACCAATAGGCAACTAGTGGCTGTTAGAATGGTGCACATCCTTACCATTGGTGGGCTTGTACTTGCTTCCAGACTGGATTTTGCATAAGAAGAATAATCATACATTTCTTCAGACCAGCTTTGGAGCCAAGAATCCTGTGTAGTAGAACCAGCCAACTGAATATCCGAAGAAGTCTCCTGGAAGGTCCAACATCCATTCCTGCATTTGGCCCAGTGAAGCCCTGTTGGACTATCTGATCTGTGAAGGCACTGAATGGTGCTACAGCACAGTGTCCTGAAGAGGTCTGCATCAGTGCTTTCTGCCTTTCTCCATCGCCAAAGGTTGCACCCTGCTCCTGCACCTGACCAGAGAAAACCTTGCACCTGCAGCTCCTGGGCAACTCTCATTGAAACCAATGGCAGGGAAACCAACCTCCAGTGACCTCCAGTCAGCTCATCCAGTCATCTGGGAGTAAAGGGGGGTGTAAATGAACACAAAGCATTCATAGAAGAACATTGAGGACAAGTCTTGTTGTATCCTTTCCTTCCACTGCTTTTTGGTCATCACACCTGGGCAGTAAATCCTGAAGGATTACAACAGATTTTTACTTACCAGTAACTTTGTTGCATCTCTTCTCTTGAACAATCACCAACACAAGTACTATACTTGCATTACCCAGATTGACCAGAACTCTTAAACATGTCTGTTGTTGGTTAGCGCTGGCACGTTTGAGAGGCTGGTTTTCACTGGATTATTTAACCAGTGTTGTGAGTCTTGGTAACCACTTTGGTGATTGTTGTAATTTTGTATGCTTTCCCGGCTACATTGGAGTGTTGTGTGTGAATTGTGACACTATTTAATGCTAAAATACTCTGAAATGTAAACATTTACTGCTGACTAGATTTGACTTAATGTGTACTTCTAAATTTGTAATAGCACTCCATTGAGTGTTCTAGTTGTTTTCAGACCTTGTAGTCATCTCTGTGGGCTGTTATGCCCAGGTGACTAAGTAAACAGTGTATTTCACTTGAACTACATATTGACAAGAACACTTAAGCACATTGGCAGTCCCTTAGAGCCGGCACGTTACAGAGGCCAGTTTTCACCGGTTCGTGCCAAGGGAGCACTGTGGAACTGCACCCTGCTGCGTCTCTGGGAATCCACATCATCCACATCATTTCTGGTACTCGGCTTATATTATCGTCTAGGTAACACCAGGGTCACAATATGTCTGCTCTTTTGTATATATGGTGGAAGAACTACACAACTGTGCTGTGGTAACAAGGAATCATGATACAGAGCCATATCACTCCAAACATGCAGGGATAGTAGCATACTACCACCCCCTTAACTCCACTGATCTACTTTCTAATCTGCCACTCTTATCATGTGAAAGTATCACACCCATAGCCAGCTCGACTAATAGGCCAACACACAACATAAGAATTCTCAAGTAGGCAGATACCCCCTTGCCAGATGATTTTGAAATACAGGCTGAAAGCCTAGGGGCCCAACAAATAATAACCTTACACAATGTGCTACTATTGCACTATGCAAGACAAGCCATAAAGGAGATATTCATAATGGACTCTGAGACTTCTAATCTATTAACGGTGAACACCATGCCTCCAAATATTGATTCCATTAGTAGCATAGCCCCTCAGGACTCTCAATTCAGCATTTCGTTATTGAATACTCGCTCCATTGTACAACATGAAGTGGAAGACCACCTTGTCACATGTAATCTAGATATACTCGCCGTAACAGAGACTTCACTCCAAGAAACAATTCAGGTGGCAGCCTCACTAGCCCTCCCACCTGATTACAACATGTTTAAATCTGACTGTCTGGGTCAGAGAGTGGGGTGTAGCCCTTATTGTCATGGAACATCTGGCTTGCCATAGCATCAATCATGCAAGTCCTGAGGGTTGCAAACATATACTGGTAAAAGTGAAAATAAACCCTAGCATATCACTGAATATTCTGACCTCTGTATATAGGTTCTACTTTATTTTGCCAGAGGATTTTTCATCGCAGGACTTTTCATCGCCGTTTTCTTTATCGAAAAAAAATCGTTTTTTTTTTGTTTTGTGGGGATTATCCCCCCAAACCCCCTTTTTTATTTTTTATTATTCCCTTTCATCCAAAATTATTTATTTAATTTTTAACCCCCCGAAAAAAGAAAAAAAAAAAGATTAAAAAACGGCGACGAAAAATCCTGCGACAAAAAATCCTGCGGCAAAAAAACGGTATACCTGTATATTCTACCCAAAGACATCCCGCATTTGAAGAACAATTTCTTGACCTTCTTAATAACATCACCAACCCCAAATCGCCTGTGACTGTACTGACTGTACTGGGTGACTTTAACCTATGGGCGGAATACGAACAGAACAAACAAACTGCATCTCTATTAGCAGCTATGGATCCAATTGTTTATATCCAATAGACTAAAGAACATACCAACAGAAAATACGCACCATTCTGACACACTTCTTGCACATTGCGAACATCTCTATGTTACTATGGCCCTGACCAGATCATCTAATGTTTAAAACCATAGTGCACACCCCAGCAGCACCTGCCACGGTAGATAAACAGCCCAGAATCTTTAAAAAGAGCCGGAATTTTAAGAATGCTACCCCGTCCAAATGTTTTTATCTCTCGGTGTCCAACCTACTCTTGCTTGATTCCTTTGATAATTCCACTGATTTGTTATTCCATCTTTCATCTGCTATTGCATCCTCTATAGAAGTTCCTGCACCAGAAAAAACAAAGAGGATAAAGATTGAGAATACAAAGAAATCATGGTTTGAGAACAATGCATGTGGAGCATTATAAATAATAATAATAATAATAATAATAATAATAATAATAATAATAATAATAATAATAATAATAAGATACGCAGATATATTCTGGGGAGAAGAATAGTGACATTTGGGCACACGGACCAACTCTTCATTGGGATCGGACCTCTGTATCTAGGGCATATTTCTTGTGACTTGGTTGCACCTTACTGCATCACTTACCTACCCTCTTTTATTGATTTAAGTAATTGAATACTGTGCTGCTCTTCCCTCCCCCTAAGGGGGCCTTTCTCCAAATTTAACGGCACTCACTGTTTTCTTGTTTGCATTTTTTTTTCCTTTGCCCATCCAACTTTGTCCCTCCAATGCCCTCTCCCTGATCCCCCTCCGCCCGCCTCCCATCCCACCCAGCACCTCTGCATTGGCCCGTAGGCCCTGCAACATCACCTGCATGGGCCTAAAACCCCCATTTGTGGCCATCACGATTTTGGCCAGCGTGGTCCCTGCGCACAGGGTAAGTACTGTGCTGCTCTTCTGACCCCCTAAGAAGGGGGCCTTTCTCCAAATTTCGCGGCACTCAGTGGCCATGTGCAAGGCCGACCCTCCTATGACCAGCTTCCTTGTTTGCTTGTTTACATTTATTTTTTCTTTTCCCTTCACCCACTCCAACTTTTGTTCCTCCAATCCCCTCTCCCTGATCCTCCTCCACCTGCCTCTCATCCGCCCAGCACCTTCGCATTGGCCCGTAGGCCCTGCAACATCACCTGCATGGGCCTGAGACCCCCATTGCTGGCCATCTTCATTTTGGCCAGTGTGGTCCCTTCTCCCAGGGTAATTACTGTGCTGCTCTTTCCCGATCCCCTAAGGGGGCCTTTCCCCAAATTTCGCAGCACTCAGTGGCCGTGTGCAAGGCCGACCCTCCCCCAACCAGCTTCGCTGTTTGCTTGTTTAAATTTTTTTTCTTTTCCCTTCACCCACTCCAACTTTTGTTCCTCCAATCCCTTCTCCCTGATCCCCCTACACCCGCCTCCCATCCCACCCAGCACATTTGCATTGGCCCCTAGGCCCCTCTTAAGGATCCCATCCAGGGCAGCCCTCTACCCAGTGTCCCTGCAGCTAAAGGCCTCAAGGCAAAGTACAGCTCCCACAGAGGGGACTCCAGATTGTGTCTGCAGGTGTCAGCAGGGGAGGCCAGCGGCCAGCAGAAACCATCAAAGTAGGTGCAGCCTGGGCAGAGACTAGAGCAATCACTCTACTCCAGACGCCGCTACCTGCCCTAAGACCATAGCAGACCAGGACATTAACACTAACCTGCTAAACAACTAGATCAAATTATGAACATTAGCCTGCGCGTGGCCCAGACAGAATTGTGAATGTTAGCAAGTACCACACTTAGATAGAATTGTGAATGTTAGCAAGTACCACACTTAGGTAGAATTGTGAATGTTAGCAAGTACCACACTTATATAGAATTGTGAACATTAGCCTGCACCAGACCTAGACAGAATAGTGAATGATAGCAAGTACCACGTTTAGATAGAATTGTGAATGTTAGCAAGTACCACACTTAGATGGAATCGTAAATGTTAGCAAGTACCACACTTAGGTAGAATTGTGAATGTTAGCAAGTACCACACTTAGATAGAATTGTGAATGTTAGCAAGTACCACACTTAGATAGAATTGTGAATGTTAGCAAGTACCACACTTAGGTAGAATTGTGAATGTTAGCAAGTACCACACTTATATAGAATTGTGAACATTAGCCTGCACCAGACCTAGACAGAATAGTGAATGATAGCAAGTACCACGTTTAGATAGAATTGTGAATGTTAGCAAGTACCACACTTAGATGGAATCGTAAATGTTAGCAAGTACCACACTTAGGTAGAATTGTGAATGTTAGCAAGTACCACACTTATATAGAATTGTGAACATTAGCCTGCACCAGACCCAGACAGAATAGTGAATGATAGCAAGCACCACACATAGATAGAATTGTGAATGTTAGCAAGTACCACACTTGGAAAGAATGTTGAATGCTAGCAAGTGCCACACTTAGAGCTGTGAATATTAGCATGTGCCACATTTAGATAGAACGGTAAACATTAGCTTGCGCTGGACGCAGTCAGAATTGTGAATGATGGCAAGTACCACATTTAGTTTGAATTGTGAACATTAGCCTGTGTCGCATCGAGATAGGATTGTAAATGTTAGCAAGTGCACCACTTGGATAGAATTGTGAATGTCAACAAGTGCCACACCTAGATAGAATTGTGAATGATAGCAAGTACCACACTTAGATAGAATTGTGAACATTAGACTGCGCCTGACCCGGACAGAGTTGTGAGTGTTGGCAAGTGCCACACTTAGGTAGAATTGTGAATATTAGCACGCCCCACATTTAGATAGAATTGTGAACATTAGTCTGTGCTGGACCCAGAAAGAATTGTAAATGATAGCAATACCACATTTAGTTAGAATTGAGAGCATTCACCTGCATCACATCTAGATAGGATTGTAAATGTTAGCAAGTGTCACACTTAGAACTGTGAATGTCAGCAAGTGCCACACTTACATCTATGAATGTTAGCAAGTGCCACACTTAGATAGAATTGTGAACATTAGCCTGCACCGGACCCGGACAGAGTTGTGAGCGTTGGCAAGTGCCACACTTAGATAGAATTGTGAATATTAGCATGTGCCACATTTAGATATCATTATGAACATTAGCCTGCGTAGCTTCAAGATAGGATTGTGAATGTTAGCAAGTGCCACACTTGGATAGAATTGTGAATGATAGCAAGTGCCACACATAGATAGAATTGTGAACTTTGGCCTGTGTCACGTCTGGACAGAAGTGTGAATGTCTGCCAGTGCCACATCTAGATTGAATTTGCTAATGTTAGCCATTACCACATCTAGATTGCATTGGGAATATTAACAATGCCACATTTAGATAGAATTGTGAATGCCAGCTTGCTTTGCATCTAGATAGGATTTTGAAGGTGGGCCAGTGCCACGTTTGGATATAATTGTGAATATTGGCGTGCGTTATATATAGACAGGATTGTGAATGTTTGCCAGTGCCAGATCTTGTTTGCCCCTACCAATTGGGGGGAAGTCAAAGGAAATTGCATTTTGTTTTATTTCTGTTATTTCCATGCACCCATCCCCTTCCTCCTCGATTTAATGTGGAGTGTATGTGATGTTGTTTTACTTCAAGAGATTTGTTCTTGGTCAGGATAGTGGAGGGGTGGCTATGAATAATAAAATTGATCTCTAGCCAAACAAATTGTCAAACATTAATTCTCTGAAAGTAGCACAGCCAGATTGTCTCACGCTTGACATCCAGCCTCTTGTTCCTCCAAATTATGCCCATCAGCATTGTTATCATTGTCATCATGATCCTCATAACCAATGGGCATGGACACACTAGACCCTATGAGTCTGATGGGCAGAATGCAACACATACACCCTCATTCTGAGTTTGGTGTATCCTGACGGTAATTCCGATGGGATGCCACCAAAACAGAATTAGCATTCCCAACTCCTGATATACCGGTATTGCCAGGATGTTATGGGCGGCGGGAATGCCAGTAACTACCCATTCCATGGAGTCCCAGAAGACACCATGGGGGGGATTGCCACAATTACCATCACCGGTGGCACCAGTGCCGGTAATTGCATCTTTTTTCTGCTGGTGGGGGGCTTATCTACTGGCATGTCAGGCCTGGAGGTAGATCCTTGGCCCCCACCGGCAAACTTGTGTTTCCCCAGTCAGGTAAACATGCCAGTGCTGGAATTATGGGCAATTTTACCAGCATTTTCTCTAGAGTGTGAAAATTGTAATGAGCCCCATAGACATGGTGAGGTGAACCTTGTCAGGCTTGTACATACCTGTCCAGTGTTGGCCTAACAGAGTTTTCCTGGCAGATCAAATGACTGCTCCGAGCAGCAATACGTGCAGATGTGTGCTGGCCAGGCCACAGCCACAGACTGTGTAGGTATACACAGGTATACACAGGTAGCTATGAGGAGGAAGAGAGGGAGTGTGCAATCATTGTTTTACTTGGGAGACCATCATTGTTTGTGTTTCACAATTTAGTACATATTTCCTCTGGTGGGTATGTAATGTAAGTAGTCACATGCTTTTCTAGAATGACTGGCCAACAGGTAAGACATGTGCTTATCTAGGTTCCATCCCTGCCCTGGCCAATCAGTCTGCTTGGCAATGCATAGGATGTTAAGGTGCAGTCTAGTGGTCAGTTACTTCCCTTTTGTGCTACAGTGGTGTGACCATATGTTCCAATTGTAGAACTGTTAAATTTCTATGGTTATGTTTATTATTATTATGATTCTTGGTTCTGCAGGAAGTGCTCCCTTACTTCTGTGTACACTCACTGAGATGTTTAGAACAGTGATATTTGCTAAGTTTTCATTTTGTTTGGGTCTATGGTGATATTCATTTCTTTGGAAACAGGGTTTCAAAAACATATACAGCAGCTTTGCAGGATGTTGGTGCAACCCTTCCATGATTTGTGAGCCAGAAATTGTTATGTGACGACCCTGGTGAACTTGCACATACATGAAGACTATGTACTCATCACAGGTCACTGAAGGTCACTGAAGAAAAAGCAGTGCTGGATAACCCAAGTGCTGGTGACAATGCGTGCTTGAAGTAGCAACCTTTAAATATGTGGATAAAAGTGAGAAGCTTCAACTTGGGGATGGATGTTATGAGTTCACTTTTCAGCTCTAGTTTATCTACTCCTTCTACCAGGACTATTGCGGACAGGTAGGGTGTAGGTGATGAGTTTCTGCTAGTCAGCCATGTCTAGTCGTGACAGCCAGGCTTTGTAAACATGTGTTGAACACTTTGCTCTCTCCTTCCACCCCCCCCCCCCCCACAGTTGCTATTGGGCTGCTGGGCAGGCTGATTGTCTGCCTACTGTTTGGGCTGCTGGGAAAGCTGAGGGCCATGTAAGGGGGGATTTTTTTCTTTCTGGCTCTGATAGGCAGTCTGGTGGGGGCCTGGCTTGATAGTACAATGGGTTATGTGCTGGGTAGGCTAATGGGTTATGTGCTGGGGTTTAGCCCTTTCCATGTTGTGGCCTTTTTACTTACTGTGGCTATGTTGGCCTTTTTATGATGTCCCCATGCCATAATTGTTAATTTGCTACACGTTTGGGGTAATGCAGGGGAATAAGGCTTGGTTTGGTTATGAGTAGCTGCTATGTGACTCAAGACCCCTAGGTGCATGTGTTCAGAGCAGGTGTTACATGGTAAAAAATGACCATGACATTATTATGTCTGGCCGGTACTTTCTAGGTAATATATATGCTGAATGATCAATGGTTTACAGATTGTCAAATCACTTGGTTCATATGTGTGATAGTACCCCCTGCACGTGAATGGTCATTTAACATCCCTGTTGCAAGGGCTGCACTTATTTTATGTGCAGCACAATACGAGACAGAGTTGATATATTATACAGAATTGCAGATCATTTTGATATATGCTGAACCTTTCACTAAGTAACCATCACTAATTTAGTACTCTCTTTTATGCAGTCCCACCTGAAAATTCTGGGACAAAAGACAAGATGTTTGATAAAAACTCAAATGTTTTTAAATAAAGAAAATTGAAGGTGGTTCCCCTTTTTATCCAATTAATCTTGGCCTTCCTGTGACAATCTCGTTAAATAGAATACACCCCTTCAGTCAAAAAACAAAACAGTTAACCATATTTCTAACAATAATGATCATAAATTCTACAAGGCAACCTCTAAGCAGTAGTTCATTGAATAACCACAGTGCTGCTTATCAGCCAGTGTACTGAACCTCTTTTCAGTTGACAGTTACACAAAACTGTAGTCAACGATTAGCAAGTCAAAAAATAATTGGATTTACTCCACTATCATAAACAAGTATTGGTACCAGAGAAAAGTTGCATTAGAAATGACATGTATCTACACATATTGTCCTCCCCATGCTGCCTCACACTCTAATCTGTGTGCCTGCAATTTAAATGCAGCCTGAAATTAACTGCATCAGAATTCTACTGGTTTGGGTCTGAAAAGTAGTGATATCAATTTAGAACACACATGATATCAGTCCCCCCACCCATGATAGGAAAATTGTTTAGTGATTATCTAATACAAGGATGAGTACGCCTCCCAAATCACTTTGTGAACTGGGCCACAATGTGTACGGTCAACAGCAACGGATGAATTAAATTCACATTAGCATCATTATGTGGGGGAGTGGAAGGGACACAACTAAGCCATCTCACATCCTCTATTTAAAAAAAAAAAAAAGATATCTATGGCATTCAGAGATCACATATTAAAAAGAAAGTCTTCATTCTGTGGTGAGTGTTACCTTAGAATTACACTGCAATGTTGCCTATATTGCTGAAATTACTTTGGATACTATTAAACTTTCACTGACACAATGCTACGCTGTCAGCACTGGGAAGTGCTCCCTGTTTTACAGAGCAAACAAAGAACAGAAAAAGCATGTTTGTATCTATTTAAATGTAATCTCCCCCACTTTAATTAAAATTAAAACAGTTTGTAATTCACACGAGCAAACTCTGATATTCTATTCTCAGTCTAAAAATAATATTTGATCAGCCCCTGTACACCACGTGCAGAAAATACTATTTTCTACACGCAATCAAATCTCACTTAGCTTTAAATACAGTGAGGAGGCACTGTTGCATTTCACATGAAATCTCAAGATATTCAATTTAGAATGAATAACTTATGGCCCACCAACAAATTTCCATCCAATGAAGGGACTGATCAGGACAATAATAATTCCAGGAAACCTATTTAATTACATTTGTGGGATTTTTTATACTCACTTTCAATTATTCTTTAAAGCACTTAGCCAGATGATACACTCAGGTGTCACCAGGAATTCACAGCCAGCTGCTCTCGCATGATCCCATCCTCCCTTTTTTAGGAAAGCAAGTCTGCCTCAGGGTAAGTTGGTTCATTATCTCTCATCGATAAGGACACATTTTCCAGGTTCAGGTGGCATCCAGATTCATTACTCATCCAGTGGGGAGAGGTGTTCTTATTCCCTGCTGTTTCTGATTAATGAATGTCAGAATCCTACCCATGTGTGTACCTGCTATTTAAAATGTGCAATATTCCCATGCTTATGTAATGACCATGTGACCGTTTTTGATTGATCAAGTTCTTCCATTGGCTTATCTAACAATCAAAACCTCTCAACCGCCTTAGGATGTCTATATGTCTAAACATGAAAAAGGCGAGGGTTGATTTGCTCAGAGTAGTATTGAATTATAAATCCATTATATTTATTTGTAGCAACATGTCCCATAAATAAATCATGGATTTCTGTAATTCCCCGTCCTAGATGGATCCCTGGATATGTGTCACAAATGGTAGCATAATTTTTTCAGAAAGTTACTAATATTAATAATTGTAATAGTATTTAATCAAAATAGAAAAATCTAATGTAGACTGCTTAGTTAGAGGTGTATCACACAATCCTATTGTACTTTCTGATGGATAGTAACAGATTTGGTTTTGGACATATTGCAAATCATTTCTAAATGCAAGTGTAATATTAATGTAAATGTCCTGTGGTTTACTAAGTAGAGTTCCAACCTTAGTTTTGTTTCAGTGGATAATGAAACCGTTGAGACCAGCAGGTGTTTCAGCTAATATTTAATCTGGGTCTGCTGACAGATGCCTCTAGTTTTCATTAGGTTGCTCTCTGGTCATGCTTTATGTGTTAACTGATGTCAAAAGTGACCTGCTAAATCCTGCTAAATCCAAGAAGATGAGTTTGAAGATTGGCACTGTGAAAACAGACCTGATTGTTATGAGGCACTACACTATACATTTGCTTTTTTAGTATTTGATATTGTATTTATAATATTATCTTGCCTTTAAATTGTTATTGAAAGCTCAAACCTGGTGTTCTGTTGACTGGAATATCCAAAAAGGATATAACATTTCCACATCCACATTGAAAACCATTGATTTCTCATACACTTAATTGTAATGGATGATATTTAAAGCACACCACATTGCTATGAACAATAATCTGACAATTGTTGTTAACATATTCTGACTTCATTTGCATGTTTCAGGTGCGTTACAGAACATACATTGCGACATTATAGAAGGACTTTATATACAGTGATGGTACATGTGTCTCTTCTGCATGGGGGTGGGGTGCACCATTCAAAACCCGTTGCAACTTTCTATGAAATCAGAGAATAATTGACTTGACTTTTAGAACTTCAAAATTAGTTTTCTGTAGGACAGACCATTTTCTCCTGCTCGATTAAATACATTTCTGAAACATAAAGGCCTTGGCCTTTGTGGATGTGCAGTACAAACATATGTAGGAAATAAATCAGCATCTGTTGACATGTAATGCCTCTATGCATCTCACCAATACTTCAAGTTTTCATATTGCTGTTAATCCCATTGTTCAAGAGCAGCTCGCACAGATCTTCATACATGAAGAGGGTGTTTGTTTTCCATTGGCGTTTTCATCAATTCCTGCAGTCATTTCAATCTTTGGGCCGTACTCTATGGCTTTGTGGGGTGTTGTCTCCCAAGGGAGAAGGTCATTACTTGTATCTCATCAATGCACCATTATTTTGATAGCTGGTGAAAAGTGCAAGATATGAATGAAGCAGTGCATTATTCAGGCATCCATCAACTTTAAATTGAAGCAGTCTCCATGTGTCTTTGAATTTCCCCTACAAGAACATGTTGACACAAGTAGCATGTACCAAGGCCATAATCCCATCCTACGTAAACCTTACACAGGTTCTGAATCCTAGTGATCACATATCACCTATGCACTGACATTCCTACACAACCTCCCAAAACATTTTAGAATTGAATTCAAATCTCGGCCTCATGCACCTGGCCGGGCTTATTTCAAACAGAAAACAAGGAAACATTGCCTAAGGAAAACCTTCCGATGTGCAAGCTGTATTAATCTGATCACTGCTAAAATTAAAAAAAATGCTTTAAAAGACTCATCAGGAGATCCATGCAAGTGAATAATTCTACTTTTTTGTAACAATTGCAAACTGCCCTGAAATCAGAAGAGTGCTGTCAGAGATTCAGGAACCACCGCAATACTATTTTCCAAAGTGACACTTACTTCCATGCCTCCCCTTCTTCTCTTGTCTTGACAACACCCTTAGTTGGCACCAGTAGCCATAAGAAATTAGAAGAACTCTAAGGTCTCATTTCCCCTGTTGTAATGCTCTGCACGTGTCTTCTGCGTCGCCCCTTTTCAATTAGATGACCTGGAACGTACCAAGGATGGGAATGATCATACCCAGTCTCCTTCTCGTCCCTCCCTGCCCTCACTTCAACTTGAGGTGCCACACAGCGAATATTTCACAGTGGGCACCTTACAAAATAGCAATAAATAAACAAATAAACAAATGTCTCATTGCATCCTTTTTTCTACATGAGACATACCTCTCTGGGCCTCATCAACCTTACACACATCCTGAGCAATTATTATGCATGGATACTTTAAGGTATTTAACCTCATCTGAAAAGTTTATAACACTTTTGATTTACCTGACAAGGTTAGTATTTTTACGACAGTGCTAGAGAGGAAATAAAACTCATATTACTTTAGTGGACTGTAGAAGGGAACCGCCAGCTGACACGTGCAATGCCTACTGCCACATCTGAATTCCCTGTGACACAGACATACTGATTATATCTAGTTGCGCCCTCCGGTTTATTCAGTCATTGTTCATCTTAAAAGATTCTCAAACACGTTTTTGATTCAATTGAAAAGTAATGTAAATGTAGCCTTCTATATATCTTCCTCCTTCCACTGCTAAACGCTTGGGGGTGTTACTCTGTGTGCTTTATTTATTGAGGGATAGACTGTGTTAAAAACCTGAAAGAATGTAGAACAATAACTCAGCTAGCACTGAACCTCTTTGTGCAGAGGCTTCAGAGAAATGGCGCAGACACAACAAAGCTGCAGAGCTGAAAGTTCTTCGTCAGGCAGGCAAACAGCATGTCATCAGGATTAGATGCTTCAGAGAACTACAGCCTGTGCCCTGTGCATCATTTCAGCACTAACACTGAGATGTATGCCGTTTTATTTTTTATATATATATAAAAAGGTACATATGATGAGTATGGGCCTCATTACACGGATGGTTCATGCTGGTAAAACACTGGCACCGCCTTGGTGGAAAGGGGAATAACTGCCCTATTCCAAGGTTGGCGGGGCGGTATTCCCCCTTCCACCATTGCCCTTCCCCATTCCCATTTTTGCCCCATAGGGCTCTATGGGAATGGGGAAGGCACTAATTACGGTACCGCAAACTGCGGTACCGTAATTAGCTCCCTAGTCCCTTTGCGGGTTGGTTTTTACCGCATGCAAAAAGCAGGCGTTAAATTCCCCAACCCGCAAAGGGACCTCGTAGTAAGGCGGTAAGGATTAACCGGTACCGGTAAAATACCGGTACCGGTAAACCCTTACCGCCATCCGTGTAATGAAGCCCTATATTTTAAAGGGCCAGATCTAGTAAATGGTGTGAAACAGAGAAAACGACCGAGTTGATTCAAGAAAGATAGCACCTTAAATGGACGAACATGAATTTTTTAGAGCTATGACATATATTTATTTAGCAGCTGTATTTTTGAGAATTGCTTATTCTGGCATAGCCGAACCATTCAATAGCCATATGGTCCCTTATATATTCCGAATAAGCCTGTTTGGGATTGCCTTCGGGAGGATACTAATCTATGTGCAAAATGTTGCCATGCAAGTATTTACAAATACCAAAGCCAGCGCATCTCCCCTCAAACGAGTTGAGATGTACCCGAAGTAAGGTGGCGTGTGCCAGCTGTCAATCCATAGAGAGCCTGAAAAGCAAAACATATGCACAATAACAATTAGAAGAGGTGACAGTCGTAATAATTAAATAACGAAGAACTTGGTACTGACGACTTGTACTTTGGTTGTCTAAAGGACATTTAAACCATACGTGAAAGAGTGCACATGTTTGCACATTGGGCTCGTGGGCGGAGCTGCCTGCCACTATTTCGTGAAGGGTTGTATGATAGCTTATAATGCAGTTCACGTCATTAGAAGAATTTCCAGGGGAAAGGAAGAAAGCATAAATAAAGGCAAGTGCACCCGATACACGTGTACACATATGCCAACATACCTGTTACTAAGGAAAAGGCAACAGTAACTGCCCAAGTTTTCCTAAAGCAGCCAGCTCGGAACTATCACCATGCCGAAAGTGGATCCGCAGCCCTACCAATTCTCAAAGAGGTTCTAAATTGTCAATGATCAAACAGGCATTTAGCGCCTCTATGATAATTGCACCCCCCTTTCAAAATGGAGCATTAAGCAATAATCACCAAACAATAAATTAACCAGGTGCTGAACCCAAGGTGAAATTTGTTTGAAAATTCGACCCTTTTAGTAATATGTCTGATGCATAAAAAAAAATCTCTTTTCTACAATTCTTTTTACGTTGACCAGAAAACATAGTAAATAAAACAGTCGTGTTTATTTTGACACTAGGCAAAACAATTTTAGACGACAGAGATGAGTGTTAAATATGTTTGTTTCTTTCTGGATTATGAAGCAGCAGAAATGGTGCTGAATGTATTGGCTCAATTTTTTCACACAAGAACACCGTTTTGATAATCGGTCCGAAGGTTTTTGCTGCGAAAAGAAAGTATCTAAAACAGCCTGCTTCAATTTTCACCTAGTAAATATATTTGGAGATAGGTTGTTTGGGCCTAAACCTGTTTGCTTCTTTCTGTATTATTTAAGTAGCAAAACTGGGGCTAGATTATCTAACATGTGCCCGACATCTAAGAAGTGAGCAAATGCCTTGATAATATCGAATTGAGCAAACAGGTTTTGTCACAATCGGTATTATCTAAAAAACATGTGCAGTGGGGCAAAAATAAATTCATACTGTTTTCTATACTATGTTTGCTACATACCATAAGGTTTATGTTACTTACCTGTAACTATTATTCTCCAGCATGGGTCTGGCATGGATTCACATGCTCATGAATATTCCCTGTTGTCAGTCTTGGAATTCTCTGTAAAAGAAAAAAACTGTTTCACTTTCACTTTAAAACTATATATCTCCTCTAAACCAATCACTGTCTTCTTGGTCATACTGCTCCCATCCAATGACAGTCCCCCCCCTAAACGCCACCTCTGGCAGCCACCTTCAGATTTGGTAAGCATGTAAAGTGGCAGTATGACCAAGAAGAGCCTCAGAGGAGTCAGAGGGTGGGTTTGCATGGGAATCCATGCCAGATCCATGGTGGAGAACAATAGTTACAGGTAAGTAGCTTAAACCTTCTCCAGTATGGGGTCTGGCATGGATTCACATGCTCATGAATAACAAATACACAGCCGTACAATGTTACACAACCACAAGAGGTGGAAAGGCTCAACAGAAGCAATTAAAACACGTAGCACTGCCTCGCCGACTCTGGACTCCTACCGGGAATCCCAGTCAATGGAGTCGAACTTTGTGAAGGTATGTGTGGACCTCCACATTCCAGCCCAGCAGATGTCAAGCTGGGGCACACCAGAAAAGAACACCATCATCGCAGCGATCGCTCTGGTGCAATGGGCTCCCGGACGGCCTTGAAAGGGAAGAGATGGATAAGGCCTTTCCATGGTTCAGAGGACCAAAGTTCACAAACAATTAAGAGGTATTCCGAAAAGTCTTTCAGGGTAATTCATAGAATTTCGCAGAAAAGTGTCGCAAGCGGCTGGCGCAGAGTGTCCGCGTGCGATTGTCTGCGCCAGGCACGTGCGCTAAAACCGATTTCCGCGCACAGCGTATTCATGGATTTTAGGCTCCCAAACCAGCCGTGGCGCAGAGTATCGCAGCGACCCTGCAGCAGCGCCAGTAACGCCCCCAAAAACGCCCTCGCGCAAGGAAAAGCCATCAAAATCGCTAAATCATCGCAAAGGGCAGCGCTAACCCTGGACCAGTCCACAGGGCTGCCAAACAAGGAACGCAAAGCGGGTAACGTGCATATCAGGGGTACGCGTGAAGTTATACACGCGATTAGCCAGGGTACGTGTATTACAGGGGTACGCGTGAAGTTTTACACGCGATTAGCCTCGGGCACGTGTATCACAGGGGTACGCAGGAATTATCACACGCGATTTGGCTGGGTACGTGTATTACAGGGGTGCGCGGGAATTATGGCATGCGATTTGGCTGGGTAGGTGTATTACAGGGGTACACGGGAAGTTCTACACGCGATTCGGCTGGGTACGTGTATTACAGGGGTGCGCGGGAATTCTCACATGCGATTTGGCCAGGTACGTGTATTACAGGGGTGCGCGGGAATTATCAGACGCGATTTGGCTTGGTACGTGTATTACAGGGGTGCGTGGGAAGTTCTACACGCGATTGGCCAGGGTACGTGTATTACAGGGGTACGTGGGAATTATCACACGCGATTTGGCTGGGTACGTGTATTACAGGGGTACACGGGAAGTTCTACACGCGATTCGGCTGGGTACGTGTATTACAGGGGTGCGCGGGAATTCTCACATGCGATTTGGCCAGGTACGTGTATTACAGGGGTGCGCGGGAATTATCAGACGCGATTTGGCTTGGTACGTGTATTACAGGGGTGCGTGGGAAGTTCTACATGCGATTGGCCAGGGTACGTGTATTACAGGGGTACGTGGGAATTATCACACGCGATTTGGCTGGGTACGTGTATTACAGGGGTACACGGGAAGTTCTACACGCGATTCGGCTGGGTACGTGTATTACAGGGGTGCGCGGGAATTCTCACATGCGATTTGGCCAGGTACGTGTATTACAGGGGTGCGCGGGAATTATCAGACGCGATTTGGCTTGGTACGTGTATTACAGGGGTGCGTGGGAAGTTCTACACGCGATTGGCCAGGGTACGTGTATTACAGGGGTACGTGGGAATTATCACACGCGATTTGGCTGGGTACGTGTATTACAGGGGTACACGGGAAGTTCTACACGCGATTCGGCTGGGTACGTGTATTACAGGGGTGCACGGGAATTCTCACATGCGATTTGGCCAGGTACGTGTATTACAGGGGTGTGCGGGAATTATCACACGCAATTAGGCTGGGTGGGTCCTCACAGGTGTTCCCTGTACACCCTCCACGGCCCCTGCAGGCAGCCCACAAAACAGGGGACTACCCTGCACACCTGCTCATGTCCCCCTGCACCCCCACACCCCAGCATCCAGGGTCACCCTCCACCAGGCCCCCACTCATGTCTCCCACCACCCCCACCACCCGGCAGTGCAGGGGCAGCCTCCACCAGGCCCCCACTCATGTCTCCCACCACCCCCACCCCCCTGCCACCATGGGCAGCCCCCACCAGGCTCCCACTCATGTCTCCCACCACCCCCACCCCCCAGCAGTGCAGGGTCAACCTCCACCAGGCGCCCACTCATGTCCCCCTGCACCCCCATCCCCCGGCAGTGCAGGGGCAGCCTCCACCAGGCCCCCACTCATGTCTCCCACCACCCCCACCCCCCTGCCACCATGGGGAGCCCCCACCAGGCCCCCACTCATGTCTCCCACCACCCCCACCCCCCAGCAGTGCAGGGTCACCCTCCACCAGGCCCCCACTCATGTCACCCACCACCCCCACCCCCCAGCCACCAGGGTCACCCTCCACCAGGCCCCCACTCATGTCACCCACCACCCCCACCCCCCAGCCACCAGGGTCACCCTACACCAGGCCCCCACTCATGTCACCCACCACCCCCACCCCCCAGCCACCAGGGTCACCCTCCACCAGGCCCCCACTCATGTCTCCCACCACCACCACACCCCAGCAGTGCAGGGGCACCCTCCACCAGGCCCCCACTCATGTCTCCCACCACCCCCACACCCCAGCAGTGCAGGGGCAGCCTCCACCAGGCCCCCACTCATGTCTCCCACCACCCCCACACCCCAGCAGTGCAGGGGCACCCTCCACCAGGCCCCCACTCATGTCTCCCACCACCCCCACACCCCAGCAGTGCAGGGGCAGCCTCCACCAGGCCCCCACTCATGTCTCCCACCACCCCCACACCCCAGCAGTGCAGGGGCAGCCTCCACCAGGCCCCCACTCATGTCTCCCACCACCCCCACACCCCAGCAGTGCAGGGGCACCCTCCACCAGGCCCCCACTCATGTCTCCCACCACCCCCACACCCCAGCAGTGCAGGGGCACCCTCCACCAGGCCCCCACTCATGTCTCCCACCACCCCCACACCCCAGCAGTGCAGGGGCAGCCTCCACCAGGCCCCCACTCATGTCTCCCACCACCCCCACACCCCAGCAGTGCAGGGACACCCTCCACCAGGCCCCCACTCATGTCTCCCACCACCCCCCACCCCCCAGCAGTGCAGGGGCAGCCTCCACCAGGCCCCCACTCATGTCTCCCACCACCCCCACCCCCCTGCCACCATGGGCAGCCCCCACCAGGCCCCCACTCATGTCTCCCACCACCCCCACCCCCCAGCAGTGCAGGGTCAACCTCCACCAGGCCCCCACTCATGTCACCCACCACCCCCACCCCCCAGCCACCAGGGTCACCCTCCACCAGGCCCCCACTCATGTCACCCACCACCCCCACCCCCCAGCCACCAGGGTCACCCTCCACCAGGCCCCCACTCATGTCACCCACCACCCCCACCCCCCAGCCACCAGGGTCACCCTCCACCAGGCCCCCACTCATGTCACCCACCACCCCCACCCCCCAGCCACCAGGGTCACCCTCCACCAGGCCCCCACTCATGTCTCCCACCACCCCCACACCCCAGCAGTGCAGGGGCACCCTCCAGCAGGCCCCCACTCATGTCTCCCACCACCCCCACACCCCAGCAGTGCAGGGGCAGCCTCCACCAGGCCCCCACTCATGTCTCCCACCACCCCCACACCCCAGCAGTGCAGGGGCACCCTCCACCAGGCCCCCACTCATGTCTCCCACCACCCCCACACCCCAGCAGTGCAGGGGCACCCTCCACCAGGCCCCCACTCATGTCTCCCACCACCCCCACACCCCAGCAGTGCAGGGGCAGCCTCCACCAGGCCCCCACTCATGTCTCCCACCACCCCCACACCCCAGCAGTGCAGGGGCACCCTCCACCAGGCCCCCACTCATGTCTCCCACCACCCCCACTCCCCAGCAGTGCAGGGGCACCCTCCACCAGGCCCCCACTCATGTCTCCCACCACCCCCACACCCCAGCAGTGCAGGGGCAGCCTCCACCAGGCCCCCACTCATGTCTCCCACCACCCCCACACCCCAGCAGTGCAGGGGCACCCTCCACCAGGCCCCCACTCATGTCTCCCACCACCCCCCACCCCCCAGCAGTGCAGGGGCACCCTCCACCAGGCCCCCACTCATGTCTCCCACCACCCCCACCCCCCAGCCACCAGGGTCACCCTCCACCAGGCCCCCAATCATGTCACCCACCACCCCCACCCCCAGCCACCACGGTCACCCTCCACCAGGCCCCCACTCATGTCACCCACCACCCACACCCCCCAGCCACCAGGGTCACCCTCCACCAGGCCCCCACTCATGTCTCCCACCACCCCCACACCCCAGCAGTGCAGGGGCACCCTCCACCAGGCCCCCACTCATGTCATCCACCACCCCCACCCCCCAGCCACCAGGGTCACCCTCCACCAGGCCCCCACTCATGTCTCCCACCACCCCCACCCCCCAGCCACCAGGGTCACCCTCCACCAGGCCCCCACTCATGTCTCCCACCGCCCCCACACACCAGCAGTGCAGGGGCACCCTCCACCAGGCCCCCACTCATGTCTCCCACCACCCCCACACCCCAGCAGTGCAGGGGCAGCCTCCACCAGGCTTCCACTCATGTCTCCCACCACCCCCACACCCCAGCAGTGCAGGGGCAGCCTCCACCAGGCCCCCACTCATGTCACCCACCACCCCCACCCCCCAGCCACCAGGGTCACCCTCCACCAGGCCCCCACTCATGTCACCCACCACCCCCACACCCCAGCAGTGCAGGGTCACCCTCCACCAGGCCCCCACTCATGTCACCCACCACCCTACCCCCCAGCCACCAGGGTCACCCTCCACCAGGCCCCCACTCATGTCACCCACCACCCCCACCCCCAGCCACCAGGGTCACCCTCCACCAGGCCCCCACTCATGTCACCCACCACCCCCATCCCCAGCAGTGCAGGGTCAACCTCCACCAGGCCCCCACTCATGTCCCCCTGCACCCCCACCCCCGGCAGTGCAGGGGCAGCCTCCACCAGGCCCCCACTCATGTCTCCCACCACCCCCACCCCCCTGCCACCATGGGCAGCCCCCACCAGGCCCCCACTCATGTCTCCCACCACCCCCACACCCCAGCAGTGCAGGGGCACCCTCCACCAGGCCCCCACTCATGTCTCCCACCACCCCCACACCCCAGCAGTGCAGGGTCAACCTCCACCAGGCCCCCACTCATGTCCCCCTGCACCCCCACCCCCCGGCAGTGCAGGGGCAGCCTCCACCAGGCCCCCACTCATGTCTCCCACCACCCCCACCCCCCTGCCACCATGGGCAGCCCCCACCAGGCCCCCACTCATGTCTCCCACCACCCCCACACCCCAGCAGTGCAGGGGCACCCTCCACCAGGCCCCCACTCATGTCTCCCACCATATCCACACCCCAGCAGTGCAGGGGCAGCCTCCACCAGGCCCCCACTCATGTCTCCCACCACCCCCACCCCCCAGCCACCAGGGTCACCCTCCACCAGGCCCCCACTCATGTCACCCACCACCCCCACCCCCCAGCCACCAGGGTCACCCTCCACCAGGCCCCCACTCATGTCTCCCACCACCCCTACCCCCAGCAGTGCAGGGTCAACCTCCACCAGGCCCCCACTCATGTCCCCCTGCACCCCCACCCCCCGGCAGTGCAGGGGCAGCCTCCACCAGGCCCCCACTCATGTCTCCCACCACCCCCACCCCCCTGCCACCATGGGCAGCCCCCACCAGGCCCCCACTCATGTCTCCCACCACCCCCACCCCCCAGCAGTGCAGGGTCAACCTCCACCAGGCCCCCACTCATGTCCCCCTGCACCCCCACCCCCCGGCAGTGCAGGGGCAGCCTCCACCAGGCCCCCACTCATGTCTCCCACCACCCCCACCCCCCTGCCACCATGGGCAGCCCCCACCAGGCCCCCACTCATGTCTCCCACCACCCCCACCCCCCAGCAGTGCAGGGTCAACCTCCACCAGACCCCCACTCATGTCCCCCTGCACCCCCACACCCCAGCATCCAGGGTCACCCTCCACCAGGCCCCCACTCATGTCTCCCACCACCCCCACCCCCCGGCAGTGCAGGGGCAGCCTCCACCAGGCCCCCACTCATGTCTCCCACCACCCCCACCCCCCTGCCACCATGGGCAGCCCCCACCAGGTCCTCACAATCCCCAATCATGTGCGTAATGGTCAGCCTCCACAGCCAAAAAGCCCTACCAAGTAACCCATTCACCCACATGGAAATAAAAACACATGTTACACCCCCAATGTTCATGAAGCAAATGAACCCATGTCCGTCACACACATATTTTCCAATTGAATGGGAAAACACACAACATGACATGCATGAAACCAATGAGATGAAACCACACGGTGAACAATGGAAAAAAAAATGTATTGGACAAAAATACGAATGCTAAAGAAAGAAAAATAACTACAATGTAAATGTGAAAAAATAAGCTGCATGTCCGCATAAAAACACAAAAGTAGAAAATCAAATCCAAAACATTTTGTCCAAAGTGAAATGTAAAAACTCTCCATGCAACAAAGAACTATGTACAAAAATAACAAGGGTCCATCATCACAACTGAACTAAGGAAACCTCCTAAAAAACCTACCTAAATATCAACTATATACAAAAAGTGGAGCAGTGTCCGTCGACTCCAAATCATAAGAAAAAACAAAGGAAACCTAAAACTAAAGAACTATATACAAAGGCGGCGGGCAAGTCCAGCGGCTCACTCCGTGGTGTTCCGGGCCAGGGCATCATCGAACTCCTGTTCGATGTCCCGGAGGCGGTCCAGTTCCATGGCCCGAGGGTCCGCAGGGACGACGCCGTGTCCTCCTCCAACCCCCAACTCCGCATGGAGTTCTCCGCCCTGACCATTGTGAGCCGCGCCTCTTCCGCCCGCCGCCGCTCCGCACCTATGGCGTGGCCCAACCGCTGCCACACGGAAGACACTCTCTGTCCTGGGTCCTCCTGCCCTCCGGCCGATGCCTGCCCCTCCGATGTCGAAGGCCCCGAGCCTTCATGCCTCTCACCATGTTGCTGCTGCTGCTCTGCCTCTGCCCATGCACTGCCTCCTGCTGCCTGCACATCCTCCGCCGGCTGGGGTGCAGTTGTTGATGTGGCCACCCCTGCTGGACGTCCGACTCCCGACTGTGGCAGGGATGCCTCCTCCACCATCCTGGCCGCACTGTCAGAGGCAGCTCCACAGGGCACCCAGGTGACTGATGGGTGGGAAGATGGCACAGAGGACGACTGGCGCGTAGGGGGTCCAGTTGAGGAGGGGGTCGGAACAAGCCCATCAGACAGAGGAATCCGGTCTGGGTGACCTGTCCCAGCAGGCTGACGTGGTCAACGAGCCATTCGAGATGACGTGCAGTCTCTCCATGAAAAGACTGCAGGTCACCTCGCATGGCCCGTTGATGCAACGCCACACCAGCCAGGACAGGATCAACCCGGACCTGGATAGCCACATCCGCAGGCAGAGGAAGGCCAGTTGACGTCAGCTCATCCCCTGCCTGGAAACGGGTCTGGACGTAGGCATCCCTGCTGGTGCAAGATGATGCAGTGACAGGATCGGGGACAGGATTGCACACAGGCACCTCCGCGGCGGCCTGTGCTGCCTCCTGTCCCTGGTCCTGGACTGCACCACTAGCACCAGTGGGATCCCCACCTCCAGACCCCGTCTCTGGTGCTTGCACGGCCTCCTCCTCCACCAGACCCCCCACCAACCTGGATGACTCCGTGCCATCTTCCCCTGTTGGGCCCTGTGGGGTCCCAGCTGCCCCTTCTGCTGCCGAGGAGTCCAACTCCAACCTCCGCCTCTTGGACCTCCCCCCGGCAGCTGCGGCCTGGGACGCGGCACCGGACTCCTCACTCCCCGACGAGATGACAACACGGGAGGGGAGCCGGGCCTTGCGTCTCCGGCTGGCGGTCGGATCCCCGCCGCTGTGCTCCACAGCACCTTCTCCGCCCTCTTCATCAGTTGACGCTGCAGACAGGGAGAAAAAAAACACAGGCATCAGGGCACTGTACAATGGACACATACACACATGACAGTTGCACATGAGTGGCATTGGCAAACCTCAGACATGTCATCACAATCCCCAACACACATGTCATTGCAACTCGCACACATGAGCCATACCACAGCCATATCGCAACTGCCACCACCATCCATACACATACAACAGCATGAGCAGCCAAAGGTGACCCAGACATCACATGCAACACAGGAAGTGCACCACACATGTACACACACCACCACACTTGCATGCATGTGTACACCTCTGCCAAGTGTCGCACTGTTCAGACGGGCATCCATGTCACATCTGCCAATCAGGCTTACACATACCGCAGTCACATGCATCCATGTTGCATCACTGTTGCACCCTTGTCAAATACACACACATGCACATGTACACAGTGCTCATACATGCAGCCCAAAACAACATACATGCGTGACATCACGGACATGTCTACTTACATACACATACATACAAACATGTGTGCACGCACAACTGCATTTGCCATGCAAGCCTACACACACAAGCACCATCCATGTCTCACACATTACAGCCCTCGCATGTGTCAGCCCCACGGCCATGTACACCCCCACCCATACTCGACCCCATACAAACAGATGTGCAACCTGCACAATACCGAATAATCACCACACGCACTGCTCACAATCAGGATGCATGTACACTCACCGCTCGACTCCAGACGGGTCTGCTTCTCCAGGACCTGGACGTGGAGCGCTGGGGATATGCGTTCCAGGACCCCCATCTGTTCTTCCGACAAGTGGCCCCGGCGCCCCTTGGCATCCGCTGCCTTCAAGAGGCGCCGGGCCTTGTTCAGGGTCCTGGACCTGAAGTCCTCCCAGCGCTTCCTGACATGTTGTAAGTCCCGGACTGCCACCCCCTCCGCGTTGATGGCAGTCACGATGTCAGTCCAGATCCGAGTCCGTCCTTCCTTGTCGGCGCGGGAACTTCCGAAGAGGGCATCATACTGCCCCAGGACTTGCTCCACCAGGACACCAACTTCGGTGGCACTGAAGCTGGTGCCCCTCTGCCTCTCTGGCCGGGGGTTGTCAGTGGTCACAGATGGTGTTTGCCTCGACATGACAACCCCAGAGGCAGGAGTGGGTGGGCAACTGGGTCCTGGGGCTGGGCTGTGGAGCGATGGAATTCCAGTCGGGAGTCTTCGGTTCCAGCAGGGGTGGTCACAGCAACAGCACCCCTGGCTGATGTGCAGGCAGAAAATGGCAGTGCACGTGGGCAGCAGGCAGTCAGGCAGCAGCAGATGGTAGGTGGGAGCGTGCTCGGGGCTCTGGGGGGCAGTCGTTCGGCCTTCTGGGCAGGAGCGTGGTCTTCCGTGTGCTTACGCGTGGCCAGCTTGGTACGGAGTGATTTGGCACGTGAAAATCCTGCACGTCAGCGTGAAAATCGAGGAAAGGCCTTTAGCGCGTAAGCGCGTCAGCACGCATACGCGATTCTATTGGACCAAAGGCCCTCAGCGCGTAAGCGCGTCTGTGACGTGACCCGCACGGGTGTTTCCCACACAGCACGTGATGACAGAGCACACGTGGAAAGACTGCACGTCAGAGTCTCATCGCGTGTGATTGGTGGAAATGGCCCTACACGCAGAAGTGACAAAGCGTGTAATTGGTGGAAATGGCCCTACACGCAGAAGTGACAAAGCGTGTAATTGGTTGAAATGGCCCTACACGCAGAAGTGACAAAGCGTGTAATTGGTGGAAATGTCCCTACACGCAGAAGTGACAAAGCGTGTAATTGGTGGAAATGGCCCTAGCGCGTACACGCCGCGTAAGTGACGCTGGACGTGTGGCCCTGTATAAAAGGTATGTGTAGAACACGTTTTCCTTTTACGTGCTTTTCGTGGAGAGCGAGTGGGTGAATTCTGTACTTCTTGTCGTTTCACACGCGATTTACTTCACGGCGTTTCAAGTTCGTATTCCCTGTTACCTCTGACAGCTTTTTCTCTTTTTTCGCTTTTACTGGTTTACCTGGGCCTGTTCCCTCAAACAGTGTTCCCTTCTACTGTTGTCCTGTCTCCTCAGACAGCGTACAAATCTTCTTTTGGCGGGGGTGTTGCCAACCAAACGTGCTCCTTTTACACGCTCGTTTACCAGGCAGACGGTGAGTCACGCACGTATCTAACATCTGTGCTTGCCCCGTGTGTAGCCTACCCCTTCAGAGGTCATTCTAGGCTGCGTGTGACACGCATACGTTCATTCTTGTGTTACTGGGTGCCACAGCGTAGTGCAGGTTTTTCTTTCTGCACACGTGGTCTAGGAGGGGTTGCGTGCACGTCATCTCCCTTTTTTGGGGCTCCTGTGCGTAGCGTGACCCGTCATCTTTCCCCAGGGGTTACAATCAGCCTTGCAAGAGCACTAGGGTACAATTACCATCTGGTACCCAACCCCTTTGACCCCCTATTGCCAAGGACAATAGTTTCCAGCCACTCCCATACGCACATTTACATCAGTGCCATGGCTGGGAGGCGAGGATTCCGTAAGGGTGGCAAAGGTGGAAGAGCCACAAGTGGTGGCCGTGGTGGATCCGGTAGGGGACGTGGTCGTTACTTGCAGGGTGAGCCTGTCCCCCCATGTGTGGAGGACCAGTCAAGGGCACCCATAATTCCCCCCCCTCCCGTTGAGGCTGATGTGGCTGACACCATCCATGCTCAGCCCTTGTTGGACCAGCCCATTGTGGCACCAGATCTGGCTGACTCCATGGCTGACTTCCAGGTCAGCAGGCCTATGACACGTGCGCTGGTGCACGTTGATGTCACCATGCCACATGCATCTGGGCCAGCAAGGTCATCTGCTGCACCAAGGAGGCAGGGCGGAGAGGCTGCAGGGGCAGCTGCGGCTCCATCCACCCCAGCCCTCACACACCCAGCCAGGACAGTGTCGGTCCTAGTCCATGCTGCAGACATTCCCCCTGACACCATCACACTAGAGCCAATGCCTGCACCAACTCCCATGCTGAGTGTGCAATCCCACACTCCTGATACAGAGTCCACCAGGGCTCCTGCCCCTAGTGTCCAGAACGGCGCAGGACACTCAGGATCACCACCACCTTCCAAGCGGAAGAGGAAGAGTGCTCGTCCGGCACTGGCTGATGCCCCAGACACGGCTACACAGTCCGGCCCATCCAGGAAGCCCAGCTTCACGGATGACGAACTGAATGCACTTGTCGAGTATGTGTCCGGACATGACAACGAGATGGTCATTGTTGCAGGATCCAAGACCACACCTGCACAACGCCAGGCACACTGGCAGACCGTTGCGGACATCGTAAGTGCCCTTGGAATCGTGAGGCGCACAGCCAATGATTGCTATAAGCGCTGGAATGACCTAAAGCGCAGGGCAAAGAGTAAGCTGGCCTCAAGTCATGCCGCAACTCTAGTGACTGGAGGTGGGTCTCCAGTAGTAGACATGGAACTCACTCCACATGAGTCAGTCGCTGGGACCTACGTCACGGAGGAACAGATCCAAGGCGTGGGAGATCTGGCTGATTACGAGGCATTGTCCGGTGAGTGCACATGCATGTGTGTGTCATCCATGTGCATGGTGTGTGTGTGAGGGCTTCTGTTTGTGTGCCAGGTGAGAGTGTGTGCGCCTGAGTCGTATGGGTCAGCCATGTGCTTCATGCAATACTTCCTGCGCCGCTGCATTTGGCCATAGCAGTATCCCTTCTGCCAACAGTAGACATCTAGCCCAACTGCACGCCAGTTGCCCTTGAAGTGTCACCTTGCCACGACATAGTTGCTTATTTTTCACTGTTCATTCAGTCAGTTTGTTTGCATTCCACCACTTTCACTAGGCATGTCGCTGTCCACTAGTCACATGTCTGACATGGGTATGGTAAAGTGGAGTGACTTTGTTACCTGGATATCATTTGTACACACATGTCCCTGTGCAATTGGACCATTTCAGACTGGCAGCTCCAGGTGAAAAATCTGACCTGTTAGAATTAGAAAAGCGATTACATGCAGGAACTGGACTGAATGAATAGGTGCTGCCCTCCTCTCCATCTTCACTCAATAGCAATGGTACATGCCATCTGTGTGATGGCATGTGTGTTTCACCTGGCAATCACAGGCCAATGTGTGATGCCACTGCCAGGCAGCATGCAGAAAATGTGTTCATCTTCCATCTTGGTGTCATCAGTGTGTGCCATTTGCCTGCACTTCATACGCAGTGAGGGTGCATGCATGGGAGGGTTTTAGTGATGTGGGACATGTGTCAATCAAGTACTGGTTCTCTTGCTTCTCAGCCCTCATTGTGTGCCATGGATCTAATGCCTGTTTCCATTTCTTTGTTTTCATGTCTTTGCATGGGAAGACGCACCTGATACTGCTGGGGTTGTGGAGATGGTGCAGACGCAGGAGGGGTCCGAGGGCCGACCAACCACCAGTGAGGGATGTGGTGTGGTGGTGGGGGAGAACCCACAAGTGCTGCAGGTCGTGCTCTCAAGGGGTGTCTCTGGCTGCACCTCCCCCGAGCTGTACTCAGGTGTTGATTCGGATGAGACCTACGTGCCGTCGCAGGTGAGTGTTCCAGGGAGGGATTCTGTTCTGTCTCACCCACCTGCAACAGGGTCAGAACCCTCCATGGGGATGTCAGTGTTGGCAGCTACGCCTTCGGTGGTTACGGATGCAGGGTCACACTCCGCGACATCTGATCCTGTTCCTGGGCCAGCAGATCAGAGGGGGAATGCAGTCCTGCAGCCTCAGGCAGTGCCGGCACAGCAAGGCGCAGTTCGCCTTGCCCCAGACAGGTGTGGTGCCCGCCGACGTGGTGGCCGTAGGCCACCCGGCAATACCGCATGGGAGCAATCCATTTACGGTATGGCAACCCAACAGGCTGCATCATCCGAGATGATGGCTCAGGCCATGGATAGGGTGGCCACTTCCATTGTCCCCCCAGAAAGGCTGATGGAGCGACTAGAGCAGGCAACCGACTCCATCTGCCAGTCACACAGGGAGGACATGTTGGGGTCCAACAGGGACAGGCGGGCGGCACTGGCGACTCTGCAGGAGGCCATCTCCATTGAGTCCCAGGGCCACAGGGAAGCCCTGAGGCAGGAGCTCCTTCACCTCAGGACGACTCTTGTTGAGCTTGAGGCTTCAACACACCAAAGGACAGAACAGCAGCTGGAGCGTCTCACCCGTATGCTCTCAGCTGAGATGCAGGCAACGAGGGCGGAGGTCCGGGCATCCCGTGAGTTGTTGCATGGGGACCTCCGCACACTCATCCTCCAGAACCAGACCTACCACACCTGCATGCTTACAGCCATGGAGGAGCAGACTAGGGCCTTGCGTGGGCTGCCTCCCATAGTGCAACCACCTCCGGATGCAGCTGCACAGGGTGATAATAGCGACAGCAGTGATACTCCCACAATAGGGTAGCCGTGTGGGCCATGAGCCCATGGAGGTGTTTTATCTTCCCAGGATCCACGCAGGTGGCTTCTGGTGTGCATCCTGTCCTCGGACCTCCTGGGTGGCCTCCCCAACCCCCCGGGCCCATCAATGGCCATTTTTGATTGTTTCTTATTTTTATTTTTATTTTCATTTCTTTTATTCCCAATTTTTTTGGGACGATTTGTTGACTTCCGTGGTTCCTGTGGGCATACGCTGCATTGTGGCTTGGCACATGCAGGCTTGTAATGTATTTGGTTCAGATGCTTGGGTTTGAGTCACACACACCCCTCCTGCTTCCCGTTTCCATGGGCTTGCAAAGGGTGTGCCCAAGTGACAGTGAATTACACAGTGACGTTGGACTCCCATGAGCTGTGTGGGCAGTCTGTAGTCAATACTGTGTATACATTCCTAGTGCATATTGCTGTTGTGTTGTACACTGCATGTTGCATTGATGTGTAACTCTTCTTCTGTGTCTACCTCCCAATTTGCAGGTCCCTTCCTCATGTCTACACAAGGACCTCTAGTCTGGAGATGGGGTCCATGTTGGCAGCAGTGCACCTACAACTCTACATGGCGCCAACACTGCACAGTTGGTAGTGGTGGGAGTGCAGGCATTTCCAGGTGGTGAGACTACTAATATGTAACATTTGTGATGTCATGTTAATGGTAGTACGTGCTCAAGTATGTTGTTGGTCCGGCATTGCTGTGAGCATGTCAGGTGTTGCAGGTTTCTAATAGGGACACTGTACATAGTGAGACTGATGTCATGTTGTGGGGATTACTTTGTTTACCTGCAATTAGCATGACATGGCACGGTGTGTCGTGTGGCGGTGCTGGGGTTGGGTTGGCTGACATGGCACTGTCCTCTTGTTGCATTTTGCAAGTGGGTATTCATTTTAGCTGCTTCAATGTGTAACTTCACAAAACTGCATTGGTGGTGTCTGTGTGGGTAGGGATGCACACATTGTGACACTTCCAGGTGAACAATCTCAGGCTGATATGGTATTCACGGTTCATTCTCCAGACATTCAGGATCAGTGTCAGGCTGAGTCATCATTGATTGTCAGATGGAATGTGCCAGGGCAGTGTGCACTCCACAGGGGTGTGATTTCTATGTGAAGTAATTAGCCACTAGCTGTGTACGGGCTGCTCCACTATGCCCCTGGTTGTAATGTGGGCTGTGTTATATCTTACCTCGGGTGGCGTGGTGGGGTTCCGAATTGGCGTCATCATGTGGGGGCTGAGAGGGTAGGCACTGTCCCCTGTGGAGCTGGTGATTGGTATCATTGGTGGGGTTGTGACCTTGCTCAGTATCCAACATGCATGCATGTGCAGTGGCATACATACTCACCAAGCAGCCATGTATCGCCATGCCGCCCAGCTTCTAGGTCCCGGCTTAGGGTGGACATTCGGTAAATGAAGCTGTCGTGGGTGGAGCCGGGATAGTTGGCATATACTGAGGTGATGATTCCCTTGGCATTACATGCTACCTGCACGTTGATGGAATGCCAGTGCTTGCGGTTCCTATAGATGTGCTCAGATGCCCTGGGGGGACGTAGAGCCACATGGGTGCAGTCGATGGCACCTAGCACTTTGGGGAATCGTGCCATAGCGTAAAAATCCAGGGCGGCAGCATGCCTTTCTGCAGGTGTTCTGGGCAGGTATATGTGCCTGCGGACTGATGGGCGTGCAGTGATGATGTTCAAGACCTGGTGTAGGCAGCGTGACTGGGTGGCCTGTGACACCCCACCCACTATGGCACTTGTCCGCTGAAATGATCCAGTGGCTAAGAAGTGCAGTACATTGAGGACCTTCTCCAGGGGGCTGAGTGCTTGGGAGCACAGGGTGGGTGATGTGAGGTCATCCTCCCACTCACTCACCAGGTCCAGTATAATGTGTGGTGGAAACCTGTACCTCCCATACACCTGGTCATCAGGCATCCCGAAAAGGCTGGTTCTGGGTGTGAATATTCTGGCCCTGACTATCCTCCTCCTCCTCCTTTGGTAGCCCACTGCCACTGCTGCTAGGAACGGTATGTTCATCCTGGCGTCTGAGCTTGTTATTGTTAAAGTCCGCAAATTTATGCTTTGCGCGTGTTCTAGGCGAGCGTGTGACCCGCGCACCCCTGGAATCCAGTTCACAGTCCAATAGCGTGTGGAAATTCACACGCACCACGGGATACAGGTTCGCTGACGTACTTGCGTGTGTAAGTGCCCGTGCACCCATGAAATACACGTACATAGGCCAATCGCGTGTACGCGCACTTTTGTCCAATTACAAGCGATGACACTCTGACGTGCAGTATTTCCACGTGTGCTCCGTCATCACGTGCTGAGTGGGGAACACCCGTGCGGGTCACGTCACAGACGCGCTTACGCGCTGAGGGACTCTGGTCCAATAGAATCGCGTATGCCTTTCCTCGGATTTCACGCTGACGTGCAGGATTTTCACGTGCCAAATCACTCCGTATCAAGCTGGCCACGCGAAAACACACGGAAGACCACGCTCCTGCCCAGAAGGCCGAGTTACTGCCCTCCAGTGCCCCGAGCAGCCTCCCACGTGCCATCTGCTGCTGCCTGCCTGCCTGCCTGCCTGCTGCCACTTGGTGCCTGCACATCAGCCATCTGCAGGGGTCCAGTTGCTGTGTCCACCCCTGCTGGAACTGAAGACTCCCGACTGGGATTACATCGCTCCACAGCCCAGCCCCAGGACCCAGTTGCCCACCCACACCTGCCTCTGGGGTTGCCATGTCGGGCACTTCCACATCTGGCACCAGTGGCAACCCCAGGCCAGAGGGGCAGAGGGGCACCAGCTTCACTGACAACGAAGTTGGTGTCCTGGTGGAGCATGTCCTGGGGCAGTATGATGCCCTCTTTGGATCGTCCCGTGCCAGCAAGGAAGGACGGGAGAGGATCTGGGCCGACTGTGTGGTTGCCATCAACGCGGAGGGGGTGGCAACCCGCAACGTCCTGAAGATCAAGAAGCGCTGGGAGGACTTGAGGTCCAGGACCCTTGTGAAGGGCCGGCGCCTCGTGGAGGGGGGCCGGGGCCGCATGAGTTCCATCCAGATGAGGGTCCTGGAACGCGTACGCCCAGCGCTCCACGCCCAGATCCTTGAGAGGGAGGCCCGTCTGGAGTTGAGCGGTAAGTGTCCAAGCATTACTGTGTGAGACAGGGCATGTTGCGGTGTGCTGGTTCTATGATACTTGCCTGTATGTGTGCCATAGGCCATGTATGCATGTATGTGTGCAGGGACATCATGGTAATGCATGTGCGACCAGTGATGTGTGACCCACATGGTTGTTGCATGTGTTCAAATGCCGCATGGGGAGCCCTATGCAGATTTTGAACATGAGAGCATGCCAGTCTCTGTACCTGGACATGGGTGGGGGTGAGGGATGGGTGCTGATGCCAGGTACATATATGGTAGCCATGTCTGTGTGCCTGACCTGCGTGTCTGTGACTTGTGCATGCCATGGATGCATGACACATGTGTGTGACAATGCACAGATTCAGTGAAGCAGCCAAATTACCCTTGTATCCGCTGTGTTTGGTGTGTTTGGGGCCAGATGGATGTGACTGAGGTGAAGTGTGTGCATGTGATAGGCATGAGCCATGATGCATGTGAGTTACATTTCATTGAATGTTTCAAGAGTCCATTGGACATGCATGGAAATGTCCATGGCATGCACCATGCCTGTTACTGTGTGTGTTTTGCCTGGACTGACCCATGTGTTGTGGAGGGACATGATGGAAGTGTACTTTGACAGTGGTGCTCATCTGCTATTGCTTCCTGTCTAGGGGACCATTGTACAGTGCCCTGATGCTTGTGTTCTTTGTCTCCCTCTACGCAGCGGCTAGTGAAGAAGAGGGCGGAGACGGCGCTGTGGAGCAAGGCGGCGGGGATGCCCCCACGGCTGCAGCGGAAGGGGTGGGTGAGCCCCCACAGGGGCCTGCTACGGTGGGAGACGGTGAGGAGCCATCCAGGTTGGTGGTTTGCACAGAGGAGGAGGAGGCCGCCACTGGGGCACACATGGGGCCTAGTGGGGGCATCCCTGCTGGTGCAAGTGGTGCAGTCCAGGGCCAGGGGCAGGAGGCAGCACAGGTCACCGTGGAGGGGCCTGTGCATGTCGCTGTCCCTGACCCTGTGAGTGCACCACCATGCACCAGCAGGGATGCCCCGTCCCAGGCCCGTCCGCAGGTAGAGGGGATGTCCATGTCACCTGACTCCACTCCACCTGCGGACGTGGGAACCCCTGGCCGTGTGGAGAAGGTCCTGATTGGGGTCGCGATGCGCACGGCTGTGATTCGTGATGCCGTGCGTGCTTCCCGGGAGGAGGACGCACGTCATCACGAAGTGCACCGTGCCGACGTGGCCCAATTGGGATCGGCCATGTTCGGGGGTTTCCTGCATGTGTTGTCCAATCTGGCGGCCCTCTCCTCCTCTGTGCAGGCTATACACCAGTCGTTCTCCTTGCCGTCTTCCGGCCCAGATGCCACCAGGGCCCCCTGTGGACCTGCCCCGACCAATGCAGCCAACTCGGTGGGGATCCCATCCCTGCCACAGTTGGGAGTCGGAGGTCCAGCAGGGGTGGACAACACAGCAACTGGACCCCAGCAGATGGAAGATGTGACAGCATCATCGGGCAGGGCACGTGCACGATGGCGTCGGTGGTTTCCATCAGCCTGGATGCCGTCGTGCTGGCAGAGGCAGTGGCATCGGAGGCAGCAGCAGGCTCGACGTGGGAGGCATCATGGCTCGGGGCCTTCAAGATCAGAGGGGCAGGCATCGGCCGGAGGGCAGGGCAACCCTGGGATGGTGGTGTCTTCCGTGTGGGAGCAGTTGGTCCAGCGGATAGGTGCGGAGTGGCAGCGGGCGGAAGAGGAGCGGCTCACCATGGTCAGGGCGGAGTTCTCCATGCGTCGGGCGTTGAGGCGGGCTGAGTGCCTCGAGGAAGCTCGCAGGGAGTTTGAGCTGGACATGGGGTTATCCCTGCGAGACCTCGGGGCCAGGACCGAGTCCCGCCTCCAGGACATCGACATGGAGTTCGATGATGCCCTGGCCAGCAACATCACTGAGTGAGCCGCAGGACTTGCCCGCTGCCTTTGTATATAGTTATTTAGTTAGTTAGTGTTAGGTTTCCTTTATTAATTTTTGTATTTTTGGACCGCTCGGACAATGGCCACTTTTTTGTATATATTATTTTCATTAGGTAGTAGTAGGTTTCATTTATGGTGTTGGGCTCATGGACCCTGGAATTTTCGTGTATATAGTTTGCTTTTTGAAGAAACATTTTTTTTATTAATTATTGTGTTCACCATGAGGAAATGGTTTTTCATTATTTTACTTACACATGATTTTGCTTTGGACAACATTTGTTTTTGGATTACTTTGTTTTTTTTATTTTTACATTTGTTCTCGGACATGGACCATTTATTTTGTTATCCCCATTGTTGTATGTTTGATTTTTTTACTTATTTTTCATCTTTAATACATGTTTTTTTAACTTTCACTTGTGGTATTTTCTCATTGGTTTCATACATGTCATGATATGGGTTTTGACATTCACTTGCACCCATTGTGTATGTGTGTGTGACGGACATGTGTTCATTTACAGACTTGCCATTGGGGTTGTATCATGTAATTGCATTCACTATGTGGGTGGATGCAATCCTTGCCTGGGTGTTTGTGCTGGGTATGCTGCAAATTAATGCCATGATTGAGTATCGTCAGGACCTGGGGGCAGGGGGACATGTGTGGGTGCCTGGTGGAGGGTGCCCCTGCACTGCTGGGGTGTGGGGGGTGGTGGGAGACATGAGTGGGGGCCTGGTGGAGGGTGACCCTGGTGGCTGGGGGGTGGGGGTGGTGGGTGACATGAGTGGGGGCCTGGTGGTGGGTGACCCTGGTGGCTGGGGGGTGGGGGTGGTGGGTGACATGAGTGGGGGCCTGGTGGAGGGTGACCCTGGTGGCTGGGGGGTGGGGGTGGTGGGAGACATGAGTGGGGGCCTGGTGGAGGGTGACCCTGGTGGCTGGGGGGTGGGGGTGGTGGGTGACATGAGTGGGGGCCTGGTGGAGGGTGCCCCTGCACTGCTGGGGGGTGGGGGTGGTGGGAGACATGAGTGGGGGCCTGGTGGAGGGTGACCCTGGTGGCTGGGGGGTGGGGGTGGTGGGTGACATGAGTGGGGGCCTGGTGGAGGGTGACCCTGGTGGCTGGGGGGTGGGGGTGGTGGGTGACATGAGTGGGGGCCTGGTGGAGGGTGACCCTGGTGGCTGGGGGGTGGGGGTGGTGGGTGACATGGGTGGGGGCCTGGTGGAGGGTGGCCCTGGTGGCTGGGGGGTGGGGGTGGTGGGAGACATGTGTGGGGGCCTGGTGGAGGGTGCCCCTGCACTGCTGGGGGGTGGGGGGTGGGAGACATGAGTGGGGGCCTGGTGGAGGGTGCTCCTGCACTGCTGGGGGGTGGGGGGTGGTGGGAGACATGAGTACGGGCCTGGTGGAGGGTGCCCCTGCACTGCTGGGGTGTGGGGGTGGTGGGAGACATGAGTGGGGGCCTGGTGGAGGCTGCCCCTGCACTGCTGGGGTGTGGGGGTGGTGGGAGACATGAGTGGGGGCCTGGTGGAGGGTGCCCCTGCACTGCTGGGGTGTGGGGGTGGTGGGAGACATGAGTGGGGGCCTGGTGGAGGGTGACCCTGGTGGCTGGGGGGTGGGGGTGGTGGGTGACATGAGTGGGGGCCTGGTGGAGGGTGACCCTGGTGGCTGGGGGGTGGGGGTGGTGGGAGACATGGGTGGGGGCCTGGTGGAGGGTGACCCTGGTGGCTGGGGGGTGGGGGTGGTGGGTGACATGAGTGGGGGCCTGGTGGAGGGTGACCCTGGTGGCTGGGGGGTGGGGGTGGTGGGTGACATGAGTGGGGGCCTGGTGGAGGGTGACCCTGGTGGCTGGGGGGTGGGGGTGGTGGGTGACATGAGTGGGGGCCTGGTGGAGGGTGACCCTGGTGGCTGGGGGGTGGGGGTGGTGGGTGACATGAGTGGGGGCCTGGTGGAGGGTGACCCTGGTGGCTGGGGGGTGGGGGTGGTGGGTGACATGAGTGGGGGCCTGGTGGAGGCTGCCCCTGCACTGCTGGGGTGTGGGGGTGGTGGGAGACATGAGTGGGGGCCTGGTGGAGGGTGACCCTGCACTGCTGGGATGTGGGGGTGGTGGGAGACATGAGTGGGGGCCTGGTGGAGGGTGACCCTGCACTGCTGGGGTGTGGTGGTGGTGGGAGACATGAGTGGGGGCCTGGTGGAGGGTGACCCTGCACTGCTGGGGTGTGGGGGTGGTGGGTGACATGAGTGGGGGCCTGGTGGAGGGTGACCCTGGTGGCTGGGGGTGGGGGTGGTGGGTGACATGAGTGGGGGCCTGGTGGAGGCTGCCCCTGCACTGCTGGGGTGTGGGGGTGGCGGGAGACATGAGTGGGGGCCTGGTGGAGGCTGCCCCTGCACTGCTGGGGTGTGGGGGTGGTGGGAGACATGAGTGGGGGCCTGGTGGAGGGTGACCCTGCACTGCTGGGGTGTGGGGGTGGTGGGAGACATGAGTGGGGGCCTGGTGGAGGTCGACCCTGCACTGCTGGGGTGTGGGGGTGGTGGGAGACATGAGTGGGGGCCTGGTGGAGGGTGACCCTGCACTGCTGGGGTGTGGGGGTGGTGAGTGACATGAGTGGGGGCCTGGTGGAGGGTGACCCTGGTGGCTGGGGGGTGGGGGTGGTGGGTGACATGAGTGGGGGCCTGGTGGAGGCTGCCCCTGCACTGCTGGGGTGTGGGGGTGGTGGGAGACATGAGTGGGGGCCTGGTGGAGGGTGACCCTGCACTGCTGGGGTGTGGGGGTGGTGGGAGACATGAGTGGGGGCCTGGTGGAGGGTGACCCTGGTGGCTGGGGGGTGGGGGTGGTGGGAGACATGGGTGGGGGCCTGGTGGAGGGTGCCCCTGCACTGCTGGGGGGTGGGGGGTGGTGGGAGACATGAGTGGGGGCCTGGTGGAGGGTGCCCCTGCACTGCTGGGGGGTGGGGGGCGGTGGGAGACATGAGTGGGGGCCTGGTGGAGGGTGCCCCTGCACTGCTGGGGTGTGGGGGTGGTGGGAGACATGAGTGGGGGCCTGGTGGAGGCTGCCCCTGCACTGCTGGGGTGTGGGGGTGGTGGGAGACATGAGTGGGGGCCTGGTGGAGGGTGCCCCTGCACTGCTGGGGTGTGGGGGTGGTGGGAGACATGAGTGGGGGCCTGGTGGAGGGTGACCCTGGTGGCTGGGGGGTGGGGGTGGTGGGTGACATGAGTGGGGGCCTGGTGGAGGGTGACCCTGGTGGCTGGGGGGTGGGGGTGGTGGGAGACATGGGTGGGGGCCTGGTGGAGGGTGACCCTGGTGGCTGGGGGGTGGGGGTGGTGGGAGACATGGGTGGGGGCCTGGTGGAGGGTGCCCCTGCACTGCTGGGGGTTGGGGGGTGGTGGGAGACATGAGTGGGGGCCTGGTGGAGGGTGCCCCTGCACTGCTGGGGTGTGGGGGTGGTGGGAGACATGAGTGGGGGCCTGGTGGAGGCTGCCCCTGCACTGCTGGGGTGTGGGGGGGGTGGGAGACATGAGTGGGGGCCTGGTGGAGGGTGCGCCTGCACTGCTGGTGTGTGGGGGTGGTGGGAGACATGAGTGGGGGCCTGGTGGAGGGTGACCCTGGTGGCTGGGGGGTGGGGGTGGTGGGAGACATGGGTGGGGGCCTGGTGGAGGGTGACCCTGGTGGCTGGGGGGTGGGGGTGGTGGGTGACATGAGTGGGGGCCTGGTGGAGGGTGACCCTGGTGGCTGGGGGGTGGGGGTGGTGGGTGACATGAGTGGGGGCCTGGTGGAGGCTGCCCCTGCACTGCTGGGGTGTGGGGGTGGTGGGAGACATGAGTAGGGGCCTGGTGGAGGGTGACCCTGCACTGCTGGGGTGTGGGGGTGGTGGGAGACATGAGTGGGGGCCTGGTGGAGGGTGACCCTGCACTGCTGGTGTGTGGGGGTGGTGGGAGACATGAGTTGGACATGGGTGGGGGCCTGCTGGCAGGTGCCCCACAGTGCTGGGGGGTGGGGGTGGTGGGGGACATGAGTTGGACATGGGTGGGGGCCTGCTGGCAGGTGCCCCACAGTGCTGGGGGGTGGGGGTGCAAGGGGACATGAGTTGGTGTTCATTAGTTCAAGGAGACATGTGCCTTTGCTGGGGGGCATGCCCATGTTGGGTGGGCTGCCTGCGGGACATGACCAGGGATGCAGGGTAGTCCCCTGTGGTGTGGGCTGCCTGCAGGGGCCGTGGAGGGTGTACAGGGTACACCTGGGAGGACCCACACTGTCAAATCACATGTGGGACTCCCCGGCACCCCTGAAATACACGTACCGTGCAGAAATCGCGTGTAAAACTTCCCGCGCACCCCTGAAATACACGCGCACAGGCTATTCGCGTGTGGAACTTCCCGCGCACCCCTGAAATACACGCGCCCAGGCTATTCGCGTGTAAAACTTCCCGCGCACCCCTGAAATACACGCGCACAGGCTATTCGCGTGTGGAACTTCCCGCGCACCCCTGAAATACACGTAGCCCGCTCCCCCAGGCCCGATCGCGTGTGAAAGTTCACGCGAACCCCTGAAATACACGTAGCACGCTCACCCAGGCCCGATCGCGTGAGAAACTTCACGCGAACCCCTGAAATACACGTAGCCCGCTCCCCCAGGCCCGATCGCGTGAACGACTTCACGCGCACCCCTGAAATACACGCGCCCAGGCTATTCGCGTGTGGAACTTCCCGCGCACCCCTCAAATACACGCGCCCAGGCTATTTGCGTGTGGAACTTCCCGCGCACCCCTCAAATACAGGCGCCCAGGCTATTCGCGTGTGGAACTTCCCGCGCACCCCTGAAATACACACGCCCAGGCTATTTGCGTGTGGAACTTCCCGCGCACCCCTCAAATACAGGCGCCCAGGCTATTCGCGTGTGGAACTTCCCGCGCACCCCTGAAATACACGCGCCCGGGCTATTCGCGTGTGGAACTTCTCACGCACCCCTGGAATACACGTAGCCCGCTCCCCCAGGCCCGATCGCGTGAGGAACTTCACGCGAACCCCTGTAATACACGTAGCCCGCTCCCCCAGGCCCGATCGCGTGTGAAACTTCACGCGAACCCCTGAAATACACGTAGCACGCTCCCCCAGGCCCGATCGCGTTAGAAACTTCACGCGAACCCCTGAAATACACGTAGCCCGCTCCCCCAGGCCCGATCGCGTGAATGACTTCACGCGAACCCCTGTGATGCACGTACCCTGCTGAAATCGCGTGTGAGACTTCCCGCGCACCCCGGTATACACGCACACGTATTTTTTGTCAGCGGGTGTCCGTGTTTGTGGGTACCCCTTTGCACGTCATTTTTCCTGGAGGGCCACAGTATGGGACATTCATCATGGCAGTATATAGGTGCTATTTGTTGGCGCACCTTTTGGCGCACATTTCTTACAGCCGCAGAGACGCTACCGCCTGCTTTCTTTTGGTGGTCGTGTTTGTGCCTGTGCGCTGGTATGAGCGTGCGCTTTTTTCCCCTATTCTATTCCATGAATACGTGTTGTAGGCGAGCGTGTGGGCGTTCCGCGCACTTGTGCCCTGTACTTCCCCCGTGACGCCCACGTTTTGGCAAGTTGTTCCCCATTCCGAGTGTTACGCCCGTGTTCCGCCTACTTTTGTTGCGTGCGCCGCGCCATGTGCGAATTTCGCTGTGGCCTGTGCGATTTTCGCTGTGACCTGGCGCACGCTGTTAGATGGCCTGTGCGCCAACGTGCGCCGCGCACTTTTTTATCGCACATCCGCTGGTTTTCTCGCGCACGGCCTTCTATGAATCGACGTGCGCTGCTTTTCGTGCGATTTTCGCACTTGCACTGCGATTTTCGCTATTCCACTGCGAATCGCACGTTTTTGCCCACTTGCGCCACGCTAATTATTCCATGAATCGGCCTGTTTGTGCGAGTCACAGAGAACTTCAAGGCACAAGCAACGTCCAGTGAGAGCAAGGCCCTCTCTGCCGGGGTCAATGGTGTCAGGAAGAAAACAGGCAACTCCAAGGGCACATTGAGGTGGAATTCTGATGGAACTTTTGGCATGAAAGAGGAGTGTGTGCATTGTACCACCCTCGATTTGTGGAAAGTCATATACGGTTGCTTGCAGGATATGGCCAGGATCTCACGCACATGTCAGACATAGGTGATGGCCACAAGGAAAGCCATTTTGCATGAGAGAAACTTGATTCGGGCTTGATACATAGGTTCGAAAGGTGCCCACATGAGCCTCATCAGAACCATGTTGAGTTCCCATGCTGGGGCAGGAACCTTCACTGGCGGGTAAGAACGGGAAAGCCCCTTGAGGAACTCCTTGATGGGTCTGTGGGACCACAGCGAGGATGTTTCCGGGGATCTGGTGTAGTGTGAGATGGCCACCAGGTGAACCTTGATGGATGCGTGAGCCAGTCCAGCTTTTGCCAAGCACAGCAAGCATGGAAGGATCTGTGGAGCTGTGCCCCTTAGAGGGGCAATCTTCTGTGCCTGGCACCATGTAGCAAAATGCTTCTACTTATGCCCGTAGTACTTTAGAGTTGACAAAGCCCTGGCTTTGGTGAGGACTTCCGTGCAGTTAGCTGGCAACTCATAACCTCAAAACTCTAAGGCTGCAGGAGCCATGCCCTCAGTTTCAGCGATCCTGAGTCGTGATGAAGGATTTCACCTCCCTCTCGGTGTGCAGATCCGGAAGTACCAACAACATAACTGGAGGCGACGCTGACAGGCTGATTAGGTCCGGATACCAAATCTGCCTTGGCCACGCCGGAGTGATAAGTATCATCTGGCATAAACACTTTCTAAGTGTGTTGATGACACATAGCAGGAGCAAAAACGGAGGAAATCGTACAGAAACAGACCTTCTTCTGGGAAGGAGAACGCATCCCCTACCCTAACCTCCTTGGTCGGTGGAATCTGCGGGCAAACCTCTGGCATTTGGAGTTTGCTGCCATGGCAAAAAGATCGATCGGAGGCCTGCCCCATTTGACGAACAAGCTGTCCACCTGATCTTGACAAAGTTCCCACTCATGGCTGGAGTGCAGTTCCCTGCTGAGGGAGTCTGCAATGATGTTCTTGACATCTGTCAGGTGGAGAGGGACAAGGAGCACCCCATGTCCAATGGCCCAAATCCTGAGCTTCCTTGGAGAGCACTGGAGATCGAGCGCCCCCTTGCTTCCTGATGTATAACATGGTGGTGGTGTTGTCTGTCAAAATCCTCAACACCTTGCCCTTCAGAGCTGGCAGGAAAGACTTGAGGGCCCAGAACACTGCCCATAGCTCCAGGATGTTGATGTACAGATACTTTTCCTCCAGAAGCTACAGACCTCTGGCATGTAGATGTCCGGTGTAAGCCCACCAACCTTTTGTGGTGACCGCGTCCCGGTATGATGGAGTTTGAAAGCCAGTCCCCTCAGTGAGGTGTGAGCACACCCCCACCATTCAATCACCCGTCAGAACACGTCGTTGAGAGGGATCTTGTCCGCAAAACTCCCAGACACTTGTGCCCAATGTGCATCCAAGAATTCCTGAAGGCGTTGGATCTGCAACCTGCAAAGCGCGATGAGGTAGATGCAGGACAACATCATGCACAGCAGCGACTGAATGACCCGCACTGTTGCCGTATTTGCCGACGACATATGTTGCACCTTCCTTTGAATGGCTGGTCACCATGTTGAGTCTGGCACTGATGGCGTCAAGCAAGACTTTAGATCATTTACTGAGGACCCCAGCTCCGTCATTAGCTGGACGGTCTCTTTCGTGTGCCCATCGGCCAGTTCCAGGGAGAGGGCACGTTTCAGCACGTTTCAGCCAATCGTCCAAGTACAGACATATGTGGGGTCAGGCATTTCGTAAACATCCTTAGAGCTGATTTCAAGCCGAATGTTAGGGCCTTGAACTGGTAGTGCTGGCCTTGCACCATGAACCGTAGGAACTTTCAATGTTTCCTGTGGATGGGGACATGGAAGTTTGCCTCCTCTAGGTCCAATGACTTCAAAAAATCCCTTTCCTCCAGTTGGCCGAGCACATGCTGCAACGTGACCATCCTGAATTTTTGGAACTTCAGGTATTTGTACAGAAAGTATTTCTAATAGACTCTGGAACACCAGAGTCGAGGAAAAAGCTCTATCGCCCCTTTCCGTAACATGGCTTCCACTTCTTCCAGGAACTGAAAGATGCGAAGCTCCTGAAGGGAACCGATGGAATACGTGGGCACCTGCTTTGGAACACCAATGTGTGTTCGTGGGCGAGAGCGCCCAGCACTCATCTGTCGGTGGTGATCTTTCTTCACTCACTGACAAACCTCATCAGCTGGCATCCAATCAGGGTGCACAAGTGGGGGGCCGACGTCTATGCCATTTCAGGCTTGCTTTGGCACCTGTGCCCTGCTCTGCGTGTGACAGTGATGCTGACCTCCACTACCGTAGGCTGTGGAGTGACCTGTGTAGGCTTTCTGTGTGGAGGATCGGGGAGGTTGTCTGGATGATGTGGAGAATCCCTTGGATGATCTCCTCGATTTATGCCTGGAGGAGCGAAAAAGAAGACAATCAATGCTGTTGAAGAGTGCCAATGGAACATGCTGTCTCTATATCTGTCTTTATGGCTTGAAGGGATTAATCAACCACCTTCCCGAACAGATTTTCTCCTTCGAAAGGCATGAATTTCCAGACAAAAGTTAATGGCTTTCAACCATCGCTGTCGACAAAGGCAAACTCTGTTTCCCACCTGCCGGAAACCTGTGTTGGCGATATCCACTGCCACCATAATGGCATGGTCCGACGCAACCTCCCCTTCCTGAAAGAGGGTGCAAGCTTTCATTTTCTTGTGATCATAGAGGAATTCTATGATTGGGCCCAGTCATATCGGGCAAAGATAGCCAGAGCAGAATCCGCCTTGATCGTGGACGCTGCTGTGTAAATTGCTTTCTTCCCCTATCTTCCCCATGGCGTCCAACTTCTTCCCCTCATTGTCCTGTGGAACTGATGATGATGAAGCTGGGTTAGCTGAACATTTCCTTGAGGCAGCCGACACTACCAAGTCTGGCGATGGTTGCACACTCAAGCACTTGGGCGCAGTGTATGGCACCATATATTTTTTCTCCAACCTGTCTCAGTTGGTTGGAGACATGCATGGGTTCTTCATGTGGGCTAGGCCTTCCTCCCAAATGTCATCCAGAAAAGGGCAATAGTCACAAAAAGGACCAAGAAACGGGTCTCTGGCCTGAGTGTACCCTTATATATTAACACAATAGAAGACTCAGGTTGATCAATTCTGTAAAAGTATTTTAATAAAAATTGTTTAATTTTTTGTTTTTAAAGTTCGCCCTCGTGTGAAGTACTTTTGTAACAATTGGACGCTACTTTTTCAAACTAAATGAATAGAAGTAGAGAATAGAAACACATCTATTAGCATTGTCCTCCTTTTTTAACATCCTGTGGATAGAGAAATCTAATAAAATCATCTTTTTTCATCTATGAAGCAGCTTTTTAAGAAATTTCAAGTACATCCATAAAAGGGCACCACAATGATCGACTTCCTCTTGGAATCTCATTGCTGATACAAGAAGACCTCTTTCCTGGTTTCTTCGGGCACCAACTGGACCAGCTCCGAGGCCCTGGATATCATTGAGATCCCACTTCCTCTGGTGGAAAGACTCTATGAGGGGTGTCAGGGTGCAGTGATTCATCGTCTTCCGGGATGAAGTCCTCATCTTTGTCACTTCCTGTGGCTGTCGTGGCTGTGTCCACACCTGTGCCCGCGTCTGAGTCCACTGGTGGATTCGGGCCCGATTTAGCAGAGGAGGCTGATGTGGAGGTTTCGGATGACACTTTCTCTTCTTATGCGAAGGCTGGCCAAGGCCCTGCAGCACCACCGGTGTCCGTGCTGGTGGCAACATCTGCTGGATCACCATCACCAAGGTGTGGAGAGTCGATAGTTTGTCAATGGATATGTTCCTTGGCTGCGAAGGGAACAATGGAGCGCTAGGCCGTCCGCCATTGTCGTCGTCTTCCTCGTGGACCTTATGGACAGAGTCTTGGTCGTCGCTGTCTGTGGATGAGATGTCCATCAGTTGAACGCCAACCTTGGAGGGATGTTTTGGGGCCACAAACAATCCTTCTCCTGTCACCCAACCACCCTTTGGAACTCAATCCTGGCATTCGCTCGGAATGCCCCCACAATTCTCCAATTTTGTAAATTTCTTAAACTGGGCTTTTTCAATAACACCTGATCAATGACTAATACAGATTGAAGCACAGACCATAACGTATACTATTACACTATGGTCAAAATATACCAGTCCATATGCTGGATACCCACAGCCTGAACAAGGCTCTGTAGCTATGTCTTTGCAGTAAACGTTAAAATAAAATAACTAGAATAAAAATTGTGAATTACTAAAATCTAATAATGTGTGTAAAACCATTATTGACATATTATTGACATATAGTTCCAGCAGTAGACCATAGCTGTGATTGCAGAAATGTCCTACTAGATATAACAGTTGTGAATGCAACATGATACAAGACAGAGACAACAGATTCAAAGTTCAAATAAAATGGTTTATTAACTTAAATTTAAGGATGGTTGAAGGCCTAACTTGCCCTATGCTAAGATGGGAATTCCCTACCTAAAAAACTAAGGATAGCCTGAGTCAGGAATTCAACTTAAAAGTCTCGCTGTGTCCAAAACCTATACTTGCCCTTACAACTAAAGCTAAACAATGTGCAGGGATGATATGCTATGATTTGATATGATATGGCATTTGTAACGCTTCTATGCACAAGTGTTTTAAGGCGCGACGAGGCAAGGAAGGGGGAACAGAGGGAGGACAGAGGCAACAACCTTACGAGGCCAAATAACATTGAGATCGCGCAAGGGCAGTGGGGGGGGAGGGGAAAACTGCCAGGGGAAAGGGGAGGGGGAAGTGCTGTACATGTGATCAAAACAATAAGTGTGGCCAGCAGGTGGCAGGTGCATGGGTTATATGCAGACAGCAGGTGTCCAAAAGTGCAGGTAGAGGGACTGTAGGGTTATAGATACAGACCCAAGTACAAGGGTTGCTGAGAGGCAGTGCAGGTGTGCAACGGAATGGGTAGGGACCTGGGCCCGAAATCAGAGGGTAGCCAGGTGACCAGTGCAGTATTAGACAGGAAATCAGCAGGGGAGAGGAAGAGAGAAGGCAGAAGCAAGGAGGAAGGTCTTGAGGTGCTTCGGTAATCGGAGGTGGTTCTCCTTGAGTTTCCGAGAGGCAGGGAGGCTTTTCCAGAGGGAGGTCCCAGCCGAAGACAAAGATCTACCACCAACTTGTTGCATTGATGACATTGGTGATGTCATCAATGACATTTCTGATGTCATCTTTGATGTTCTGGGTGTTAGTGTTAGCAGTGCACAGTGGTGGCGCGAGTTATGATTGCTTAGCTTACCATAACTGGCGAATTTCAAGGGTTTTTTGGTTTTACATTTATTTCATTTTTATTTATTGTGCATTTGTTAGGTGCTTATACAGTAAGTAAATTCTGTTGCAAAGCGCCCACAGGGGAACAGGGAGGGAACATGGGATTGAAAAAAATAATTAATACACTGAGCGATAAAGACATACCTGCTATGCCTTGTGAGTATTCAGAAAGTGCAAGTGCAGTGACAAGAGGGGAAAAGGAGGTTGAGAGTAAGTTCTGGAATGTACGTCCTTGTGGGTGAGCAACAGATGAAGTGCATTATAGGTTAGGTGCTACTGGGTAGAAAGGGCAAGCCTACAGGAATGAGGCCAGAGAGTGCCAAGGCAAGTGCTGAGAGGTAAGTGGAGGCTGGGGCGTTTGGGTATGGAAGGCAAGGCCTCTGAGGGATCCATAAGGGCCCTGGCCACCAATCAGAGTGACTGTAAAAATACCAGAGGAGGGACGAAGGGGAGGAGAAGGTAAAGAGGAAATTCTTGAGGTGGTTCCGGAATTTGAGGAGGTCCTGCTCAAGAGATAGAGGGAGGGGGAGGCTGTTTCATAAGAGGGAGCCAGCTGAAGTAAGTGTTCAGCCTATGGCCCTCTGTTCAGCTAAATGCTTTCCACAGAGAGAGTTGGTGCCAGAGGACTGCATAGGTCTAGTGGGAGAGTATTTAGTAAGGGCGAGTTGCAGATCATGTGGTCCCAGGCACAAGACAGCCTTTTGGATGATGCAAAGGAGCCAGTGGACAGTTTTTAGGGCAGGAGAGATGCAGTCCCTGGACTTAAGGCCAAGGATAAGTCTTGCTGCCCTATCGTGGATTAGCTGGACGGGTCGTAAAGTGGAAGAAGGTACATTCAGGTAGATTCAGGAGAAGGCTATTGTAGTAGTCAAGCCTAGAGAGAACCAGTGCTTGGGTAACATTGAGCTTTTGGGGGGAAGTGAGAAAAGGGAGAATTCCTGTGAGAAGGAAGAGTTGAAAGTGTGACTTCTTGGCAATGTGCTGGGTATGTGTGAGGGAGGAAGGACAGATAGAGGAGTCGAAGATGACTAAGAAGGGGCAGTAGGGGAGCCCATAGAGGTTGGCCACAGTGAGGGGAAAAAGAGGTAGCAGGGGTCCCAATGGGAATGATCTCAGTCTTGGTGTCGTTGAGGCAGAGATCGTTAGAAGTACACCAGGACTGGATGGCAGAACATTTTTAAAAAAGTAGTGTGTCATTTGTGTAGCTCTGGAAGTTGGCGGGAAAGGAGGGAATGAGGAGTGCTAGCTGAGGAAGGGAAGCGTTGAAGAGCCAGGTACAGAGGTTTGGGTCCTGGGGACACCACAGGTGGAGAAGGAAGTAGGCGAGGAGATAGTGCCCAAAATTACTTGGCACCAATGGCCAGTTAGGATGGATGTAAGCCTGTCCAGTGCCTGCTCCATGATACCACAGGGTATCATGGAGCCTTTTTTCTGAGGATCGAGTGGTTAACCATATCTAAGGCAGAAGAGAGATTGAGTAGGATGAGGATGGCTGGAGAGTTAGAGTCCAAAGATGCAAGCAGTTCTCCACGGCTGTTCAGAAGAGCAGTTTCCATGCCTCTGGATGCTCGGAATCCACACTGATGGTCATGCAGACCACCAACAAGTTCAGTGTGTGAGGTAAGTTGTGGAATGTCCAGCTTCTCCAGCAGTTTCCTGAGGAAGGGAGTGATAGAAATAGGGCTATAATTGGCTAGACAGGTAGGGTCTTCTGAAGGTTTTTTCTGTAGGGGACGCACAAGGCAGTGCTTGGGGGAGGATGGGAAAGATCCTGTGGCAAAGAGTGGTTGCAGAGATCATCGAGTGCAGGGGCAAGAGAGCCAATGTCATCCTTGATGATTCTAGAGGAGCAAGAGGAAACATGTTTGGAGGAGACCTTCATGCAGCAGACAACTCTGGTGACTTCTTCTGGTGAGACAGGGGAGAAAGAGGAGAGAGAGGAAGGCAGAGGGTGAGAAGCCATAGGAGGCAAGAGTGTGCGGCAGGGGTTGGGCAGGAGGGTATAAAGGGTGCTCAGGATGACCTCAGTTTTAGTGGTGAAGTGTATGGCCAGTGCATTGCAGTGGGCTTGGGACGGAAGACGGAAGGAGGAGACTGCCATTTTATTAGATGAACCCAATAGCTGTGCCTGGATGTGGGCCCTCTTCTTGTCACAGATGGAAAGTCTGTATTGCCTTTGGGGTAGGTGGCAGGCCAGTTTGTCAGAGGGTGAGCCTGTGGTTTGCCACTTCTGCTCCACCGCTCTGCACTTGCATTTCAGGGCTGCAAGTCGTACCAGGTGTTACATTTGGAGGCGGTTTTCAGGAAGATCCTCATGACTAAGGCAAGAATGTCAAGGGTGTTGGTAAGGGCCAAATGGAGGTTGCTGAGAGCAGAGTCGGTGGTAGAGTCTGGAGATGGGGGAGAGAGAGAAAGAGAGGGGGATGAAGGTGAATGCAAAGGCAGCAGCTGGCACTTGTTTCATCAGACGGATGTCAGTGAACAAGGTTGGCAGGGCTTTTTGAGGGACAGTGAAAGGGCTGAGGGGACCCAGGCATGAGGAAAGGAGAGAATGGTCAGACCAAAAGAGTAGAGTGACTAGAGGGGGGGGGTCAGAATGGATGAGTGCATCTAGTGTGTGTCCAGTCAAGTGGGTTTGGGCAAAAAAAGGAGAATGGAGAGTGATAGTGATATGCAGAGGTCAAGGAGGTGAGTGTATGCAGTGACAGGGGAGTCGAATTGGATGTTGAAATCACCCATGAGGAGGAGGCTGGAGGTGGTTGAGAGTAGGGAGTAATGGAAACCAGCCCAGTCAGAGAGGAACAGGGTGGTAGCACCAGGAGGCCCCTAGATGGTAGCAATGTTCAGAGAGAAGGAGGGAGAGATGACCAGCTTGCAGACCAGGCTCTCAGAGAAAGTGTAGAGCTGGGTGGGTATGACAGAAGAAGGAGCCACTTAGGGGAGATTAAGGCAACCCCACCACCAGCACAGTGAGGTCATGGCTTGGAGATGATCTTGAAGCCATCAGGGAGAAGGGAGTCAAAGCAGTGACTGAACTGCCAATGAACCATGTCTCAGTAAGAGCAAGAATGTCGAGGTCAGTGTCTTCAAGAAGGAAGCAGATGACGGCAGAGTGTTTGTTGGCTGAGTGGGAATTAAGAGTAGCCAAGTGAAAGAGGTCTCTGCCTTTGAAGGTTTTCTAATGTGGGGTACAGGTACGTGGTACACCAATCAGAGGAGGATGGACAGAGAGAGTGGTAGGGGGAGAGGCAGGTGAAGGAAGTTAATGAGGGATGACAGGAACCGGTAACAGAGGAGAAGGTTGGGTTGAGGAGCCTGAACAGAGATAGTGCCTGTGTGGTAGACATTGACGATGCAGCATGATGATGAGAAGCCAGCAAAGAGGACTTCCACTTGATGCCACTGTTATTGGGCGAGGATGTGAAAGAGAGGAGAGTGGAGATGAGATGAGGAGTACATAGATCTGAAGAAGGGACAGAGAAGAGGACATCAGTAAAGACTTGTCTGGAAGTTGTGCTGACGTAGGTCTCTGCGATGGGTAGGACAGGCTTCGTGGACAGGATGTCTTTTTTGCGCTTTTTCATTCCAGACTTTGTGAGAGGGGGAGAATAGTTGTACAGCTCATTATGCAATGTGTGCCAACAGTTGATCAAATGTTATGACAATTTCTCAAACAATGCATTCAAGAAAAATACAAAAGTTGAATCACAAGTCTGAAAAGCAAAGATTCCTGTCAAGTATGCATCCATACTGGACTAAACAGACATTCTTGAAGTAGCATTTCAGGAGAATCTTTCAAAGTACTTTAAATTACATTGAAATATTAATAACACACCAATCTACAATGCACACTCTTGTGTGTGAACTATACAGTGCTAAAAGTCGAGCTCTAAATTTACAAAAACTAAATGGAACTCCAATAACTGAAACAGCACACAAAGTTCTGTGACAAATACAAGACATACAAAATAAATATTGTTCTAGAACTAGAGACCACAACTAACTCACAAAGTAGCAACCGCCAGTTCCTAGCAAGTACCTTTTCATGCAACACTTATAAAAACGAGATAGCAAAGTCAAAAGTTACCTCTTATGAAATTCCATGTGTATGCTGACATATAACTTTCTACAAGCTAAGTACGAACACATTAGATATGTGCCATTAAAAAGAAAACAATGAAAAATCACCATGGTTTCAATTGGCATTGTATCTAGCAGCAGAAATTAAATACAACACTTATATCATACACAAATTGTTTTAGTTTGTTACACTAAGTTTTGAAGAATATGCATAATATGCATGTTGAGATTTATATGATTTCCTATGCACTGCAAATGAAAAATAAAGAAGGATGTAACTTAAAAATCACAGGAGGACTCTGTTTGCTAGATCATGTAAATGTTTCACGTTACTTCCAAAACCAATTTATTATCATCTCCAACAACAAGTGTCTTCCAATTGGAGAAGTAGAACACTACATTTAGAGGAAAGAATAACGATATATAGGAGCACAACATATTCATATGCTGTTGTGGATTGAATTGTGCTCCCAAATTTGGTCATGACAGTAACGAGAATCTCTTACAATTTATTGAAAAGTAGCACCCGTGGCGGGGGAGCCAGCCAATGAGGTAGGTCAGATTTCAGGCAAAATACCACGATCCAAGCATGTGTTCTTAGGAACCTGAAGGCTGCTCACCCCTCACCCCCCTCCGGTATTTAGTTCCTTTAATTTACTTTTTATTTTATTGTTGTTTGGTTAAAAAGAAAGCAATTTCATTTAAGAAAATAAGCAAAAACATTAAAACATTGAAAGACATTAACAAATTAGAATTAACATCTTAGTGTACCTCTTTATGCAATAAGATAAGGGGACATTTAAATAATCAGAAATTCCAAACATTGGACCCCCAATCTTTCCCGCAAATCATTTTGATAGAGTAAAATACAGAAGGAAAGCATCAAACAAACAACTGGTCAACAATTACAGTAAAAACAATCACTCATCTATGCATTCCATCTTCAGCTATTTGATTACCGCTAATACAATAGAAGTCACTCAACCCAGCAGGCAGTAGTTCCATAATCCTTCCTCAGCACCCACTGCAAACAGACCATTTACCATCCACCTCCTGCTCCACTTGTCTGATTCCTTTGGTGGCGGCAAAACCACCACTGCTCTGTGTTCCCAGCCACCATGTCCCCAGCTCTGCATGGAGCCCCATCATCCTTCTACACGACACCGATCTTAGGTCTCGTTCATGCAAACAAAATGCATTACTTTCAGTGACTAGAGTTTTCAGATTGAAAACCCAGGATGCTAACACCAATAACATCTAATCCGGCGGGTGGGATCTGATGGCAACAGCACCAAGGCCCATTGATAAGGCCCTCAGTGCTGCCAAGTACATAAATGATTACAGTCTCTTTATTGCATCCAAATAGAATGCTAATATGGACAGCAAATACATTGCAGACAATTATACTGCATTTCCTGGTGCCTCTCCCAGTGGTGGGAGTTCCTTTTGAGAGGGTGGGCATCGACATTGTTGGTCCCCTTGACCCTCCCACATCTTCAGGGAACAGGTTTATCCTGTTTGAAGTAGACCATGCTTCAAGATACCCAGAAGCCATACCTATGAGAACTGTTACTTCTTAGGCTGTGGCTAAAGCTCTACTTGGTATTTTTTACCAGAGTAGGGTTTCCTAAGGAAGTGATATCCGACAGGGGATCCAATTTTATGTCCCACTACATGCAAGCCATGTGGAAAACTGTGGTGTCACTTACAAGTTCTCAACAGCCTACCATCCACAGGCAAATGGACTGGTAGAGAGGTTTAATCGTACTATGAAGAGCATGATAGGTGCTTTAGAGGAACCCCTTAAAAGAAAGTGGGACCTTCTACTGCCATGCCTTCTCTTTGCTTATAGAAAAGACCCTCAGGAGGGAGTAGGTTACAGTCCCTTCGAACTGCTCTATGGCCATCCAGTCAAAGGTCCATTGGCCCTGATTAAGGAGGGGTTGGAGAGTGCTCCTTCTCTCAAGCCAGTCAGAGTGACTGACTATGTGATAGGACTCTGGAGGAGAATGTCACACATGATGGCTGAGGCAAGTGATAACTAGAAATCAGGTCAGGCTCTGGTTAAACATTGGCATGACCAGAAGGCCAACATGGTTGAGTTTGCTCAAGACCAGCTAGTTATTGTTATGGTGCCAACAAGGCAGAGGGCCTTGCAGGACAAGTGGATAGGACCCTTCAAGATTGTGGGAAAACTTGGAGAGGTGAACTATCTGGTGGATTTAGGCAATCCTAAGGAGGCTCCCAGAGTTTTTCACACCAACTGTGTAAAAGCTTATGGGCCTCATTACGACTCAGGCGGTAAGGGTTTTACGGCGGCGTAAACAGCGCCGACCCTTACCGCCTGAGTACGAGGTCCCTTAGCGCCATGGCGGACTTAACACCTGCTTTTAGCAGGTGTTAAAATCCATGGCGCTAAGGGACCATGGAGTTAATTACGCCACCGTAATTTACGGTGGCGTAATTAACGCCTTCCCCACTCGCATTATGCCCTATGGGGCAAAAATGGGAATGGGGAAGGGTAAATGGGGATTGGGGACTTACCGCCCCGCCAAGGTCGGAATGGGGCGGTAAGTCCGCCAACCACCATGGCGTAAACGTAGTTTACGCCATGGTGGTAAAGTCACGGCCCAGGCGGTAACTTACCGCCTGGGTCGTAATGAGGCCCTATGTCTCGAGACCAGAACTGGGAGCTTTGCTTCTAGCTTCAGCTTAAGAGGAGGAGGAGAGTGAACCTCTTCCTGACCTTCTCAGAGGCAAACCTTTAGATGAGCAATTAGAAGGAGTAAATCTGTCTTCTAATCTGACTTCTGAACAACACGAGGAGTGCAACGTTTTGTTCAATCAATTTGGCCCCTTGTTTTCTCTGTCACCAGGCTTGACCCCGTGGGGCCAGCATGACATCAACACTGGTGACTGTTTACCTGTCAGAAACAGGGGTTACAGAATGTCAGAGAATGCAAGAACCCACATCAAAGGAGAGGTCAACAAGATGCTTGATCTCGGGGTAATAGAACCCTCTATTAGTCCATGGTCTAGCCCAGTTGTGTTAGTACCAAAGGCCGGATCCAAGGAGTTGAGATGTTGCATGGACTATAGAGCTCTAAATGCAGTCACTAAGACTGATGCACATCCTTTGCCAAGGACAGATGAGCTAGTGGATAGACTTGGTTCAGCCAAGTTCCTCAGCAAATTTGATCTCACGAAGAGGAGAGAAGCTGAAGACATCTGCAACGACTGAACCGCCGGTGAAGCCCTGCTGCAGATCATTACCACTTTTCTCCAAAGGCTCGAGAAGATCTTCACCTGCAAGAGTCTTCTTCCCTTGAGCTGGTGGGCCAACCAGTTCAACAATCGCCTTCCAGGACCTGCCTTGGTCGAATATATAGCCAGGCACCCGTCCCCCACGACCGCGATTTAAAGGAGCGTACCTTTAATTTGTTTTGGCAGCATCGCGGCTGGCTTCATCCCTGGGCAGTGCAGTAACTCGAACCTTCCTCCACGACAAGAGCCTCTCTTCCTCTGCTGGATCTCCCGAACTGCAGGAACTGCCAGGAACTACTGCCACCGTAGGAGCCTCTTCCACCTTCAAGGTACATTGTTCCGTCAGGCCTCCAGTTTCGTTGGGTACTGCTGGGGGTGTTTTAAATCCTTTACTTACCTACTGGGTTGGCCACCCCTATCATCTAACATTATCTTTTACCTTCTGCAACCGCCTTTTCAAATCATTAAACAGAGACTTCACTGCAGCTACTAGAACATTTTGATCCTGGGCACTTTGCCTTGTACCACTGACGCTGGCACAGGTCTATTGACTCTGGCTAAATCTGTTACGACTGCCTTCTCTAGATTGCTTCTCACCTAGAAATGTGTTAGTGCACCAAACTCTTATAATCACCTTGTTCTTCAGTCTTTTTAATAGTGTGAAGTGCCATTTTGCACGGTTTTCACCTGAGTATTGCTTATGCTGAAGTACTGCCTTGCCTAACCTGTTCACAAACTACTTGGGAAGTGTTGCTGGTGTGATACAGAGTCTAAAGCTATATAACTTGTCCTTTCCCTCCCTCTTGAGAATTTGTTAGAGTGCCATTTCTGCTTGGTTTACACTGTGCCATTTTGCTCAGTTTTCACTCTTGCTCAAACTTGTCTACAATTTAAATAGGGAGTTGTGTATACTTTCTTGGCTGTTTTAACTTGTTTGATAATAGTGATTTGTGTGTTGAATTTAAGAGTGTGTAAAATAAATATATATATATATATATATATATATATATATATATATATATATATATATATATATATATATATATATATATACATACATACATATATATATATTCTTTTTAATACAAAGTGTTTCCTTGCTCCATAGTACTGAAGCCCCATTGTGTAAACTCTGAATACTGCTCATCTCCCTCTTGAGATAAGTCTGACTGTTCAGCCACAGCTACCAACTAAATCTGTGTGAATAATTCATCTCAGAAACGGTACAACTTCTGAATCAAATTGCTCTTGCATACAGAATGCAGATCATACGAATCTGCAGGTCACATAATTGGCACAGTTTTGTACATAAAATCTGAAATGTTTCTCTGGCTAAACCTTGGTCCAGCTTCATCTCACAAAGACTACTAAACTCAAACCCACAAATTGAATAGCTAGCCAAAGAAAATCACAACAGCCAAGACATTTTCAAAAATAATCTCACTAACACTTTCCATCCAAATAGAATTCCTTCTTTAGAAACCATGTGTTTGTATCAAATAGAACAATAGTACACATACACAATGAATGTGATACCAAATGAAGCAGCTGGCAGCTATTCATTGTTTAGCATTCAATTGTGATGAGATCTAGTAAGAGTTTCAAAGCCAATTATAATTAATGAATGATGTAATTTAACCTTCAAATGGTCAGACCACACATAATTGTATTACATGGCTGTACTACAGCTATTTAAACCTTGGAGGAAAGAAGAAGAATTATTAGGTATATATGATACCTCTCAAGCTGTGTTGGAAGCCACTGAAAGCAGCCTAACAAATGCCAAATGTAAACAACAACATTTTAGAAGATGATTGTCATCAGAAGAACAAATATAAGGAGAAATTGGGAACAAAACTCCCAAATGGAGTCAACCATCTCTTGCAAGTAGCCAAGATCCACTTTTTCACAATGAAGCAGAAATAGCAATGAGTGAAATACCAGGTTTAAAACAAAATTGTCTGCATAAGCTGCATTTGAATTAGGCAGAACCATACAGCAAATGAAAGTTCTAATAGATGAGGTAAGCAATGCTAGTTTTAGGGTATTTACACACCAATTACTTGGTTCTTTTCATGAGCTATGAGAAAAGCAAAAACCTCTTCAATTCTCCACCCACAATGCTCATTAAAAAAACAAAATCCTCCCCTGGGCCCCTGGGTTTAGTTGTGACCTAAAAGACGTTAAACATTGCCTTCTCAAATCAGAGCTGTTATTGAGCAAATTGCTCAGAACAACTTTTGAATCAGACTGACAACTTCACCAAGAAATATAAACAAGACATTGTTGATGCTAAAAAGAGGTTTTTCAGCAAGCAAATCAAGAACACCCGTAAAACCCCAAGGAAATTATTTCAGACCATCAAATTATTTCAGAACCGATTGGCCTCCCACAACTTTTTTCACATCTCATTGAAACACTGCACAGCTTTCAATGATTATTTCGTTTCTAGGATTTTAAAGTAAAATTACTACGTTTATTTTGGTAAAAACAAACCCATGAAAGTCCCTCAGTTGTACCATATTTCAGACCAACACAAAATGTAAATCAATTTGATTTTCAGAAAGTTGCAAATAATGAGGTCTTGTTTGTTTTAAGAAAGTGTCAACCTAGTTAGCGCTTAGAAGATTCTCTACCTGCACTTTCAGCTAAGACATTAACAGATTATATTTCAGATTCGATAACATCATTTGTTAATACACCATTTAGTGAGGCTTATCTCCCTACACATCTAAGCAGAGCTATAATATCCCCCCATTTAGAAAAAAAAACAACAACTTGGAACCCCAAATCCTAAATAACCATTGACCAGTGGTAGGGCTTCTGTCATTCTCTACATTTTTGGAACAGGTGGAATCTACCCAACTCCAGTCTTTTAGAAAATCTAAGACTTTATTTGACTATTTCCAATCCGTCTTCCGCCCCAGAAATGACACGGAGACTGCCTTACTTGTAATCTGGGGTGACATCCTTCAGCATGCAGATAAAGGTGGCATGGCCTTTTTGGTTGTGTTTGACCTTTTGACTGCATTTGACATGGTCAACCATATTTTATTCAATGTTTGGAGGAAGGTGCTTATATTTGCAACCACTTATTGAAATGTTTCCGATCCTTCCTAGACGAAAAGAAGCACCATGTGAAATTAGACCCATTTATGTTCCCGGTCTTGCCAAAATCATGTACAGTACCTCAAGGATCATCAATGTCCCCTTTTTTTATATATATGTCAAACCGTTCTATGGCATTTCTATTAAATACAATATTGGATATCAAGCTTATCCAGACGATAAACAAGTCTATTTAAAAGTGGATGGTCGTAATAAAAAAAGACTATTTCATTAAATGTCCTAATGAAGTGGAAATTTGGATGTTGGAAAATGGTCTTCAATCAAACCCAATTTTAAGATAGGGCTCATCCTTTTGGGGTCAAAACATAAATGTACTGATCCAGCCAAATGATGTATTCTTCCTTGTTATTTGACTTACCTATGAGTTTTGCCAATAAATTCAAGAGATTTTTATTGGAAGTACGACCATAAAATCTTCTTTTTGCATACTACACTTACTGGCCTTTAGCCATCCCCCCAAACAATCTGGCCAATGGCCATGGTCAGAGGGCAACTTTGCATCCCTTTGCAAATTCCAAACGATCTGCCCACTGACCATGACCACAGGGGCCATTCACCACTATCCACAGCTTGCAGCCATGCACAATGTCCACATCCCCTGGGGCTCTACCTCCAGCAACCTTGCAGAGTCCATTAAACATCTTACAGTACACTGGCCCATTCAGTGGGTAGACCCAGGGCAACTACAGCCACAGGATGCTTTCACAGCTTGCAGCCATGGCCATTGCCCACAATCCCTGGGGCATGGACTTCAGCCATGTTGCCGAGCCTATTAAGCCTCTCAGATTAGACATTGGCTCTTGCAGCAGTCCAGGCCCACTGCCAACTTTCAATCTATACAAAGTAGCACATGGCCGTGGCTGATAGGCATATTGTTTGAAGAAAGACCTTGAGCCATATGACTCTCCCTGCAACTTTGACCACCTTGATGAAACCGCACAAATCTTTGATAATCATTCAGTAACCGGTCTATTATTTTGCATAGTTTCTGCAGTGTTATACATATGCATATCCATGCAGACACAGCATGCCAAGGATTGCAGCTTGTCTCTGCATATTCACCCATGCAAACCTTAAACTTTGCATCATCCAAGTCCACAGGACAAACATGCATGTCACCTCCAGTAAAGCCAATGCTCAGTGCCCTTCCTCACTAGCACATACATAAATTACTGCTAGAATAACAGTGGCCGCCCACCCCCTGCCACTCTAAAATTTGATTAAAGTGACCTTTTCAGTAGTAATAATATAGTGGTGGGGGGGACAGGTATGTGACTCCAGGAGTGCAGATTACTGTGTTGATGGGAGAATGTGATCACGCTTCTCTATACAACTTGTCCATTCCACAGTTAGGGAATCCATTGCGAGGAAAACAACAACTGCATATTCAAAGTGGCAGACAGCCCAAAAGCTATAGACAGACTCAATAGCAAGCAATAACTTAAAAATGTGTCTAAGAATCTCAATAAAGCTAATCCTTGAATGTTGTCTTAATTACATACACTGTGAGCACGTATCTTCACCAATATCTTTACTGCAGTCATCACATTCAACCTCTTCTGTGAGCAGACTCTGTCTCGCCCATGCTTTCTCTAGTACCAGAGCCCAGTCTTTGGAAAACAAACTCTAGATGTCTTCCCCTGATAAATATTCTCTGAAGACAGTGAGCCAGAGTGCAGCTGAATACTACAACAGAGCTGGGTAGGTGCCTGCAAACGTTCTCTCTTTCAGTCGTTTGGACTTCAATTCCCTTCAGCCCTAGCCATCAGAGTCAATGGTTAGGGATCATGGATGGTATATTCCAAAACGTCTGCAGAGGCACAGTTTCACATCCCTAAGGACTCATTAGGAGTTTGGCTGTAGTGGTAAAACATTCGGTCAATTACTTTGTTGACCTTCTGTAATTGCACAGAGGGTTCCGTTGCTGTCTGCACTTTTGCGCAAACGGTCTCCTCTGTGCAATTTCCCTTCAGTCCTGTAAGGTTATTTAGCGTGTTACAACACAGAGTACAGCACTACTGCACAGGATCAATGTGTAGCATGTTTTTTTTATGCAGTACCACTGCATGGGTTTGGTGCATTGCTATGATGCAATTGTTTCAAGCTATGTGTTGCCAGTGTAACATGGACATATAAGTGAGGGCAGGTTATTCAGTCAAACACGATTTTTACATATAAAAAGCAAATTATTTTTTTTTTCACAGTTAAAAGCACACATTTGTGCATTTAAAATCTGCACTATTTTTCACCTGAAATGCCTATGTTGCAAGAGACACATTTGAAAATTAATAAACTAACCTCATTAACAACTAACCTGATCATAACCCACTAATAATAATGTGTTCTTCAGTGCAACATGAATGGAAAATGACAGGCTCTGAAAGTCATTATTTAAATGCACATTCAGTTTTTTTTTCTTTTTGCTCTGCTGTTCTGTCCACAGTAACTGCAGGAAGCAAAGACCTTGAATAAGCAGGAAATCAGTTTGGTTACAGTTGCAACTGTATAAGCCAAGTCATTGTGTGCAGAGGGTGGTTAGGGCACAATGGAATTTTATTGGTTAGGATCCTTTGGTAGGAGGTAACCAGAGTTTTCTTGTAGAATCTCGAGGAAGGAGCTAGGGAGAGACATCTTGACACAGCTCGAAGAAGGACTGGGTTGATAGCTGGGGATGCCTGATTCCTAAAGCAGATTCAACTTGGTTGCAGAGACTGGGATTTCCAGTCAACAAGTCCCAGTTTGAGTGACAGCAGATGCTTGTCCTTGCTGGGTGAACCCTTCCAGAAGGCGACCAGCCAAAGAAGTTACATACTGAATAAGCCTGGTAATTATCTCGCTGAGGTGTGGGGGCTGAGTGTGTACGAAAATATTCAGTCAGTGTAGGAAAGGAGATTCCTGTGCTTTACCCACGTGTTTAATGTTGCAAATTGAATTCTTATCTCCGCCACTCTCTTCTCAGTGTATTACAAATAATGTTGTTACTGTGCTATTTCATTTATTTCTGTAAAGAGTGAGATCGTGTTTAAATGCTACTTTTATAATACACAAAAATATCTAAAAGCAGACGGATGGTGTGTTTTATATTTACCAATACAGTGCTGATGATGTGGGGAGATGTTTAGACAGTGCATATGTCATTTTTAAGGTAGCTAAAAATAAGATTTGGCTGCAGCTGTGTGCGCAATGTCATTCAGTATGAGCAATTATAACTAACTGTGTGTGTTATAGCCTTTTTGCTGAAGGTACATGAGTCAGCAAAAATAGAGACCCGGGACATAGTTCACTACCGTATATAAGTTAGTGAAAAATACCACATGATAGCTCGCTGCCGTAGATAAGACAGCGAGAAATTGCCCATGGTGGCACACTAAAAATGAAAATGTGGTGTTCCTGAAATGCAAGCCTGAGGTCTCTATAGTGATTACACGAAAAATCTAAATAAAAATAAGGGGTTCTGGATATTGGGGCCACAAATAAAACAAAGGAATTATGCTCACCAAAATACCACCAACCACGCATACCAACCATGCATACCAACCACGCATGTCTGTGTACTGAAATAATGCATATCCACTGTATTATTATTATACATAACCCAATCTGAATACAAGGAGTGAATGTTGCTAAATTATTTTTGGCGGTAAGAAAATACCGCCAGGCCCCAAATCTACACAAAATACCCAACAGATTTATGGTGCGTTGCAGGCTGGGAAAGTGATCACAGAGCAGCTACTGGGCGTGGCAAGTGTGTCTCACACTGCCATCTGTACATTAAAGGGAACCCATTTCATAATAGCAGTGTGTTACTAAAAACGAATTTCAGAATGTCACAAAGGGAAACCACATTCTCAGACCTAGTGCAATATTTAGTGGCAAAGTTGTTTACACATGGGACGTGGTCGTCGAACAGTACCTTAGAATGGCATGACCACATTCTGGGTGAGGTGCAGAAAGAAAAACTAGACAATATTTTTGCAGAAGGCAGCATAATTCAGGTCTGCCTTACAAGATTATTGAATGCAGCCGATAAAAGTGCAGAGAAAGACTGTTTAATACGGCTATGCAGCAAAATTTGGTTTATTTTGAATAGGTCCCTGCGAATGCAGGAAAATGATACCCAGCTAATTTACAGGTTAAAGACTGAATTAGATGGGGCAAGTAAAAATCAGGAAATGTTAAGAGCAGAATTGGATGTATGCCAAAAAGACATGCAATTAAAATGCAGAGACTTTGATGCTCAGTTATCCAAAAGCAAGAAACAATTTGAGGATAGTGAGCAAGAATTGGTACACTTAAAAGCCTTAGTGGACCACATTAGACAGGATAAAGATGAGATTCTTTCAGAAATGCAGATTTTACAAAAAGAACATTTTGAAAAAGAAAGTGATCTCCAAGGTGCAGAGCAAGAAATGGTTAAAATGATTCAAGAAAAAGAAAAGAGAAACAAAGAATTCAATGAATGCCAAATGCAAATGTGCGACATGCAGGAGGTAATAGATAAAATGAGTGATGAAAACAACTATCTGCAAAATGAAGCACGCAGGCTCCTTAAAAAGTGCAAAGACTTAGAACAACAAATGTGCATTCCCAGGTCCCAGGAGAGGCGGCAGGGTACCACATTCAATGGAGTGGAGGTGAATTCTAGGTCTGCCCAAAGAGCTAGTGCTCCAGTGACTGGGCCGGTGACTGAACTTGGTTGCAGTGCACTTTGGGGATTTGATACTCCCATTGGGGACAGCCACCAATCTCATACACCTGAAAACAGGATTGAATCACAAAGTTGTGCAATTCCATGCATTGCAACAAGTAGCCCCATAAAAATAATGAAATCCATTAAAGCCCTGATCAAACCATTTAAAAAGGGAGGTGAATGCTGCATTGAGGATCACTTAGAAGCGGTTCATGACATTTTTAAAGCACTCCAGGTACCTAAGGAACAGTACAGACAATATTTTCATTTAACTTTAGATGCCCCGACGGCCAGCATCATAAGGGGATTAAATGAACAGCAGAATATGACATGGGTGGAGTTTGAAAAAGAAATGAGGCGTAATTTTTCTCCTTTTCAGTCATTGCAGGAGGCAAAGAAAGTCGCTTACACAATCACTGCTGGGCCTAATACATCCCCTCGCCAATTTTTACAAGACTTAAAAAGAGCATTTTCTCGCTTTGATGTATCTTTTGACCCAAATTCCAATGAGTTTAAAACTGCATACTTCTATGGGCTACAGAAAGACATCATATCCCAATTGGTCCGTGAATTTGACCGTGACAAGTCCCTTGAATGGATTGTACATCAAAGCACAAAACTATATGAGGTACTCTATTGTCAGGGTAGAGAAAGTGATGAAATGAAAGATACTAGACCCAAATCTAAAGAACTCTCAGCCACAGTAATGGAAATCAGGTCAGCCAAAATGTCCCTTGAGTCTGCTCAAAGCCCAGGTAAAAATAATGTGACACCTGAACAAAGGGGTAATCAACAACGATTGCCCTTTCTTGTACCAATGTTCCAATCACATGATCCTAGTAATAGGGAGAGCTACATCAGCCCTAGGTATTTAGGGGACAGACCCCGGGTAGGATATCGGCCTGATATGTCAGGTATGAACAATAACCAGAGACAAAATCAAGATCAAAGAAATGATGGTCCCTACCAGACATTGGGGACACAGAGCAGATTTGATCCCAACACCATTATATATGGTAATCGGGATAGTCCCCGATATGTGGATCGATTTACTGATAATGGAAATCAACATAGGGGCCAGTACCCACAATCTGAGAGACAGGACATGAGGCAAAACATGAACTACAATCCACGTCAGTACAATGATTCCCCACCAGGGGACTTTAATCAAAGGATGGGTGCACCCCGCTCCCCTCCACAAATGAATCAAGAGTTCAGAAACCATCCCAACAGACATCAATCACCTGAGAGGTATCAGAATAGATCCAATCAGGGGGAAAACAACCAATATCGACCTAGGCCACAGAAAGAGGATTCTAGAGAGATGGAAAGGTTCCAGTGCCTTGAGGCCCAAGTGAAAATGTTAGCTGAGCAAATAGGAAAGCTCTATACAGCGCAAAAACAACCATCTAAAGAGGGGGCTGATGGTCCTAGTAATGACCGGGGGGCTTCTGAGAAGTGACTAAGTACTTATGACACCTGCAGTGCCAAAAAGACAGATTGCCCTGATGTAATTTTGCATAATGACTCTGAGATGCCTAATGATTTAAAATTGAAAGCACCAATAAATGAACATGTAACAGAAAATGCAAATACTTCTAAAAAAGAGGTACGGTTTAACCTAGAACTAAATCAAACATTGAAGATTTGTGCAAATAAAAAAGAAACACCGAAAATTCCAAAAGAACAAAGAGACAGATTTAAGAAAAATGACTCATGCATGGGGAATACCAGTGAACAGGGAGTAAGTGGGGATTCTATAGCTCCTTCCCTGGGCAAGCAAAACAATGACCAAACACAGGCAGAAAAAGGAAATACTCAAAAGGAGGGTACAGGTCAATCACCTGAAGAATTCTTTGAGCCACATATTTTTGAAGAGGCTGAAAGGGTTGGTATCACACTAAATGATCACAAATGCACAGAATTAAGCAATGACAAATTGCTGAATGATGTTGTTACACATGTTCAGTTGGAAGGTTGTGATGTGGTCCCTGATGTTACCCAGATGGATGGGCGAACAGTGGCCACACTCCAAAAAACCTCTGATCATGGAGAAATGAATAAAGTCTCTCACGCAGGAATGGGTAAAAAGGAGGGAAAAATGTCTTTCCATTTACCAATGTGCTTAGCCAAAAGTGAAAAAGGCCTGAGAAAGGTGAGCCCTGAAATCAGTAAGAATTCACACTTCTTATGTGTATTAGAGGAAGTTGAGGACAGATATTATGCACCCATCACTGTAGAAGAAAAATGCCAAACATTTGCTATGATTGACACTGGCGCACAGGCCACAATTATGTCCAAGGAGCTGGTAAAGAGTATCAATGAAGGGAGACCCCCACAGAATCAGATCACAGTGAAGGAAAATCAAGGTCCAGTGCATAACTTTAATGGGGAGGAGGTGCCCATCATAGGTGTAACTGAGGTTGACATAAAAATAGTAAAGCACAGAATGAAACAAGAGGTATTGATCACATCTATTTGTGAAATTCCATTTCTGATGGGGACAGATTCCCTGAAAAGATTGTCTCCTCTCATAGATGGGGTGAATGGAGTGCTGTGGTCCTTAACCAAAAAACCATTGAGACCTAAGAAAATAAAATCACAAAACAGCAACATAAATGAATGTCACACCGTTGCCAAAACAAATAATGCTGTGGAGGTATATCTCCAGAATAGTTGCATACCTAGTGTCACTGTTATATTAATGTGTCAAGACAAAATGTAGAGCGACAATGAAAGACTACCTGTACAAATATACTTGGACCTAAGGAAAAATTGGCAGACTGCCATAGATGAGCACACATTACGTTTTTATTTAAAAGAGAAAACAATCAAACAGAATATTGCTCCTAAAATAGATTCAGAAAAACACATTACCACTCTTGCTGAAATACACATGGAAGATGAGCAACCATGGGTTCATGTTGGTATAAATGACTGTTTTAAAACAATAAAAGCCACTTTAGCGCTTGAACAGGAGAGGAGCTTCATTAATGAGAAATTGTTGCAAAAAATAATGCAGAGGGAAGAAATCCCGAAATTTAGGATTAAAAACCAATATGTTTCTGGGTTGGACAGTCCAGACTTTGAAAACCGAATTGCAGGCAGATGCATGCTTAAAATTAGCATTGGGCAGAAAACAATTTACCATAATGTATGGATAGTGAGTGGAGCACAAAATGACTTTTACATGGACAATGACATCATGCACAGAATGTGTATGGTGTTAGATTTCCTTAATCAAAAAATATGGTCACGCCTAGGTGGGCCGGCACCTGAATTTGAAGACAAAAGAAGGGCTTATCATTGTGCACAACTGGTTCCTTATGCAATCGAATTACAAGTGAGGAAAGATACTATTATTCCTGGATTTACAAAACAGTTTGCAATAACACTGAAATGCAAAAATGGACAGCAGATGAAAGACTCTGATGCATTTGTATGCCTGAATGAATCCATAAAACAGCAAGGCCTTGATTATGAATACATTCCATTGGCAGATATTAGTGAAGGATCTGTAAAAATTATGGTAAATAATAAAGGTTGTCAGGATATTCATTTAGAGGAAAACTCCCCATTAGGAATGGCCATACAAAAATCAAATTATACGTCAGATTTAAATAACATGATGATTGGAAATATCCCTGAAAAGTATGTAGATGCCAAGGGTGAGTTGCCAGAACACCTGGACTCTCAGCCCAAAGCAATATTTAAAATTCATTCTGTGTATCCTTATGATTCAAATGAGACAGTGTGCTGCCATCAAGAGGATTGCATAATATTTAATAAATGAAAATGAAACAGAAAATCAGCCCATTGAAGTGGAAGCTGATATGCCAAAATATTTAAAAGTGGCAGCTTTATAAAAAGACACAGCCACACAGTTAGAGGAAAGCGCCGAGATTCCCTTACCAGAAGATTTTCCAGAATTTTCCAAAATGGTAGAAGAGCAGATCTCCTTAGCGGATGCTTGTGACAGCGATGAGGATAGAAACAATCTGAAGGAGATATTTATGGAGTTTAAGGATGTATTTGCAAAAGATGCTTATGATTGCGGTTTAACTGATTTACATGTGGCCACACTACCAGAAGGGTGTAGCAGAAGTCCAGTATTTGTACGCCAGTATAGACTACCGCTGGCATGTTTAGAATCATTAGCAGAGATTATAAAGAATTTGGAAGCTCGGGGAATCATCAGGCCCATTCATAGCACATCCAATACACCTATTTTAGGTGTGTTAAAGCCAAATGGTCAACGGCGGCTATGTGCAGACTTGAGGGAGTTAAATAAAAGAGTGCCAGTATCCAGATGGTTCATTGATCAGGGCTTAGCTCAGGTAAATGGTTCAAAAGTGTTTACCACATTAGATCTCACCTCTGGATATTGGTGCGTGCCATTGGCAGAGGAGATACAGAATTTATTTTCCTTTACATTTGACAGGACTCAATACGCCTGGCTTAGAGCTCCATTTGGGTACATCAATAGTGGGAGTGAATTTGGCATATTTTTGAGAAAAGCCATGCCAGATGCAGCGGAAAGAGGAACCATAGTTTATGTGGATGATGTCCTGATAAAAAATGAAAGCCTGAAAAGCCATTTTGATGAAATAAGACATGTGCTTGGCCAATTGCAGAAAGCAGGCGCCAAAGTGTCTTTACAAAAAGCACAATGGTGCAAGAAAAAAGTGAACTTTCTAGGCCATGAAGTGACTGAATATGGGATAAATCCACAAAAGAAAAAAATAGAGGCCATACAAAAATTAAAGGACCCTAAAAATGTGAAAGAGGTAAAACGTTTATTAGGGATGACAGGCTATAACAGAAAGTTCATTGAAAATTATGCTGAAATTACTCAACCATTGACTAAACTGCTTAAACTGAAAACACCCTGGATATGGGAAAAAGAGCAGTCTGAGGCAGTAACTAAATTGAAGGAATGTCTTGTAAAGGCACCATGTTTAGCATATCCCATAAAGGGTAGGGATTTCTTTGTAGAAATAGGGTTCTTTGTATGTCAGCAGTGTTATCACAAAAACATGATGTGAATCACAAAACTATTTCATATGCAAGTAAAGCATTTTTGCAAGTTGAAATGAAATTCAATGAATGTGAAAAGGCCCTATTAACCACTGTGTGGGCGCTACAACATTTCCGCCCTATTGTTCAGGGAGAAAAGATGATTATTGAAACAAATCATCAACCTTTGCAGTTTTTAGAGAGTAAAAGAATTAGGTCAGGTAATCTAGCGCAGTCCAGAATCACTTCATGGACGCTGGCATTACAAGGTTTTCCTGTAGAAGTGAGATATGGACAAAATCAAAAGAGCCCAATTGCTCAAGGGTTAGCTGACTTACATGTCTGTGCAGCTGAACAAGTATCAAACGAAATGGAAGTGGAACCTAGTTTGCAGGAATTTGAACAATCACCACACAAAGCTTTTGATGAAAAAACATGCAAGGATCTGCCAACTGTATATGGGGATGGTTGTGCTTTTCATATTGAAAATGACAGTAATAAACAATTAGTGTCAGGAATAGGGAATGTCTGGTTGAAATGTGAAGGCGTCCCCAGTGTAGGGATGAGGATTGGAGCTAGAAGCAGTCAAGTGGCGGAATTGACGGCCATTTATAAAGCAATTGCTACTGCAGTTGATAATAAATTCAGTGAAATTGTCCTGGTGACTGATTCTGACTATGCACGAAATAGCTTTGTGGAGAATTTACCTGGCTGGAAAGCGAGAGGCATGGTTACATACAGCAAAAAGCCACTTAAACATGGAAAAATGATACAAGCCATAGACAAACTGGTGTCAGAAAATGATTTGACAATATACTTGAGAAAAATTTGTGGACATTTAAAAACACCAGGAGAGGATAAGGAGGGAAATGATAAGGCAGACCACCTGGCTAAAATTGGGGCTGTGATGAGAGAATTGCTACTTATTGATGATTTACTGTGTGAAATACAAATTGATGCAGTAACACGTTCTAAAGCACCAAAGGAGGTAGATCAACCAGTGGTGCAATGGGGCCATGACACGCCAGACCAAGATTTGATTGAGGCACAAAAGAATGATCGAATTTTGGGAATCTATTATAATCATCTGATAGATCCTGAACAAAACCCTTTAACAGAAAATGATTGTATGGGAAAAGAAGAGTTGAGGGTACTATTAAAGAATAAAAAACGAATTAGATTACAAGATGGACTCATGATTAGAGAGTCCATAACAGGACAGATACAGTGGGTGGTACCCCTTTCATTCAGAGGGCTAATGCTACAACATGCACATGATGCAATAACTGCAGGCCACAGATGTTCACAAAAAACATTGGAAATACTAAAAGATTATGCTTACTTGCCACATATGTCCCAAGATGTGGAATTATATACTAGAGGGTGTCTAGTATGCGCCCAATTTAAACCAGCTTCACCAATGCATAGAGCCCCATTGATGAAAAGAGGCCTAACTCTCCCATGGTCAGATTTGCAAATAGACTATGTAGGCCCTTTAAAAAGGTCGAGCAGAGGACACCGTTACATTTTAAGTGTGATATGTTTGATGTCGAAGTGGATTGAATGTATTCCTGCACCAGATTGTAGTGCGCAAACAGCAGCCACATTGCTGGTGAACCATGTGTTCTCAAGGTTTGGGTTGCCACAAAGAATTGAGTCAGACAGAGGAAGTCATTTCACAAGTACTCTAATGAGTAAGGTATGGCAAATACTGGGTGTGAAAAGGAAACTACATATCGCATATCGGGCAGCCTCTTCAGGTGGAGTTGAACGGAGCAATAGGTCTGTTGTGGATATTTTAAAGAAATTTGTGGCAGAAGCAGGTTCCAGCTGGGATTCACGTTTACTGTTGGTTTTGATGGCAATCAGATCAACTCCTGCCAAAGCAACAGGTGTTAGCCCCCATGAGGTCTTGACAGGTAGGAAAATGGTGTTACCACAACACCTGTTATACAGAACACATGAGCAGACACTTGTGAGTGCATCCACAGTTCGTGAGTACATTGATGAACTGAGGAAGCATTTGCAACATGCATTTGCTTTTGTGCAGAGAAATCTGGAAAGGGCTGCTGACAGTGCTAAGACATACTATGATAAAAGAACATCAGTGAGAGAATACAGTGTAGGGGATCAGGTGTACAAGTTTCATTTTGGAAAAAGTAAACAGACAAATTCTAAATTTCTAGCAGCCTGGCAGGGGCCATTTCGAATTATAGATAAGATCTCTCCTGTAGTGTATACAATTTTGAAGAATGAAGGTGAAACAGTGATATAGCAGTTTGTCCATGTAAATCAGATCAAGCCATGCCATCCCAGACACGAGATCAGGCAGCTTGAGCATGTAGAAACAGAAAGCCCTGGGGCTACTGCCCAATGATGCACACAATACAACAGAAAGTCCCTTGAACACAAAAAGATAAAATAAATGGGTACAGTCAGGAGGCAGTGACAGAGAAGTTAAAAAGTTGATTATTATAATGGCACATAAACACTGTAATATATGTAAATATATATAAAAAAAATAATAAAAATAAATAAATAAATAATATAAAAAGTTAAAAATATATATATATAATGGAAGCTCATGGTCGGTGTGCAGAATGAAAATGCATTGAATTTAAAATGTTGTTTCATGTATGCTTATTTTCTTTTTAACCTGTGTTTAATTTCTGAAAAAAAAAATGTTTTATTTTTGGCAAAAGGGTGAAGTTAGTATTGTGCTATATACTTAATCTGTTTCTTTTCTATTTTGGTTTAGAACATTAACTATTTATAAGTCACGGGAGACAATGGAGTCCTGGAGCCCATGTGGACGGATTCTGGGAAAGCCCCGAGGGGGGGCGAAGACCAAGGCTGCAAAGCGATCAGCATTGAAGATGATACCAACAATATGTTTAATGATGATGATATTTGGAGGGATCTTCAAGAATTCAGAAGCACAGGTTGTCATTGAACCTGGACCAGCATCTTGTATCGCGGTGGAAGAGGCACCAGGATTCATCATGAGTGATAGAAGGATGATTTTCCAAAATATCTACATACCATTGAATCCTGAGATTTTGATTAAAAAACATTTGAACAATACCGGCATTAAAATTGAAGAGACTAAAGAGTGGCTGGAAATAAGAAAAGAGGACGCTAAGCAATCGATAAGAGATATATTGATGCAATTGGAGAAAACATTTGTGAATTCAGCAGACATTAAGAAGAGGAGAGGAAAGAGAGGTGCGGTGATGCTCGCGATATCATTGGTAATGGCTATAGTTGGAGCCATAATAGGTACCACAATATCAACAGCCAATGCTATTTCGGTAGGAACACTGAGTACTAAAGCGCAACAAATGAGTATTGACCTAGAAATAATACAAAAAAACATTAGATGGGATTAGAGGGGGACTGGATGAACAAGTAAGATTCATAAATGAAACTGCAATCATTCTAAATGAACAAGCGGATGTGATGCAACGGGTAACAAAGCTAATTATTAAGCATGACAGAACTTTAAATGAAATATTGAACATAATGAGTCCTGTTGATAGACTATTAACAAATTATATGAGAGAAGTTCAAACTGCAGTTTCACAATTGATTCAAGGACATATCCCCTTGTATTTTGTTTCGCAGGATATTGTTCATCAAATGATAGAAAGACTGACCAGGAGGGAAAATGATGTTGTACAGGTAAAAATTGCATTTGAAATGGGTAATGTGATGCGATTATATGTGGACCTGGAAAGGTTGGAACTTGGATTTCTACTATGCATACCATATGTAGCTCCTGAACTTATTTATCAAACGAAGTGGGTACACAACGTAGGATTTTGGCAAGAGGACAAATTTATTAAGATTAAGACTCCAGAAGTTTTGGCATTTCAATCATGGGAGCCTGAGGTTTATTTAATACCAAATTTGGAAACATGTGTCAAATTTAAAGAACAAAATTATATGTGTCCAGGTAAACCGTTTGTTCCTGATGCCACAGATGCTATTTGTGGTTTGAAATCTGACCCAAGTATATCAGAAGGATGTGAGGTGATTATTAGCAATATGGGGAGTGAAGAACTGGCACAGGCTAAGATGGTCAGAGGTAAATGGTTGGTCAGCACCTGCTTAAAGAACATGACAGTAGTACATTTGAACCATGGAACATACGTAGTTAAACAGGTGAAATATAATGTTTTTTATTTACAGGTTCCAAAGGATACAATTGTGTCAATTGGAGGGTTAACATTGTTTCATGTAACGGCGATATTTGGGAAAGCCAAGTGGAAAATATCAATTTTTTTCAAAGGGACACTTTTCCAATAGATCCGAATGTGGAGTTTTTATTGAATCACAAAGAAAAACATGTTATAAAAATGTATCTGAGAAAAAACAATATTACAGTTAGTAATCTGGGGATAATAGAAGTGGAAAGATTTAATTGGGGAACCTGGGGGGAACGCTCAATAGTGGGTTTCGCTGTCATTGTGCTAATCATGGGTGGTTGGTTGATTTATGCAGTACCACTGCATGGGTTTGGTTCATTGCTATGATGCAATTGTTTCAAGCTATGTGTTGCCAGTGTAACATGGACATATAAGTGAGGGCAGGTTATTCAGTCAAAAACGATTTTTACATATAAAAAGCAAATCTTTTTTTTTCACAGTTAAAAGCACACATGTGTACATTCAAAATGCGCACTATTTTTCACCTGAAATGCCTACGTTGCAAGAGACACATTTGAAAATTAATAAACTAACCTCATTAACAACTAACCTGATCAAAACCAACTAATAATAATGTGTTCTTAAGTGCAACATGAATGGAAAATGACAGGCTCTGAAAGTCATTATTTAAATGAACATTCAGTTTTTTTTTCTTTTTGCTCTGGTGTTCTGTCCACAGTAACTGCAGGATGCAAAGACCTTGAATAAGCAGGAAATCAGTTTGGGTACAGTTGCAACTGTATAAGCCAAGCCATTGTGTGCAGAGGGTGGTTAGGGCATGATAGAATTTTATTGGTAAGGATCCTTTGGTAGGAGGTAACCAGAGTTTTCTTGTAGAATCTCGAGGAAGGAGCTAGGGAGAGACATCTTGACACAGCTCGAAGAAGGACTGGGTTGATAGCTGGGGATGCCTGATTCCTAAAGCAGATTCAACTTGGTTGCAGAGACTGGGATTTCCAGTCAACAAGTCCCAGTTTGAGTGACAGCAGATGCTTGTCCTTGCTGGGTGAACCCCTCCAGAAGGCGACCAGCCAAAGAAGTTACATACTGAATAAGCCTGGTAATCATCTCACTGAGGTGTGGGGGCTGAGTGTGTACGAAAATATTCAGTCAGTGTAGGAAAGGAGATTCCTGTGCTTTACCCACGTGTTTAATGTTGCAAATTGAATTCTTGTCTCCGCCACTCTCTTCTCAGTGTATCACAAATAATGTTGTTACTGTGCTATTTCATTTATTTCTGTAAAGAGTGAGATCGTGTTTAAATGCAACTTTTATAATACACAAAAATATCTAAAAGCAGACGGGTGGTGTGTTTTATATTTACCAATACAGTGCTGATGATGTGGGGAGATGTTTAGACAGTGCAATTGTCATTTTTAAGGTAGCTAAAAATAAGATTTGGCTGCAGCTGTGTGCGCAATGTCATTCAGTATGATCAATTATAACTAACTGTGTGTGTTATAGCCTTTTTGCTGAAGGTACATGAGTCAGCAAAAATAGAGACCTGGGACATAGTTCACTAGCGTATATAAGTTAGTGAAAAATACCACATGATAGCTTGCTGCCGTAGATAAGACAGCGAGAAATTGCCCATGGTGGCACACTAAAAATGAAAATGTGGTGTTCCTGAAATGCAAGCCTGAGGTCTCTATAGTGATTACACGAAAAATCTAAACAGAAATAAGGGGTTCTGGATATTGGGGCCACAAATAAAACAAAGGAATTATGCTCACCAAAATACCACCAACCACGCATACCAACCACGCATACCAACCACGCATGTCTTTGTACTGAAATAATGCATATCCACTGTATTATTATTATACATAACCCAATCTGAATACAAGGAGTGATTGTTGCTAAATTATTTTTGGCGGTAAGAAAATACCGCCAGGCCCCAAATCTACACAAAATACCCAACAGTCCACTACAAAGTGAGGAGTGAACAAAGGTGATTTCCATCTTTGGTTTCACTTTATCTTTATGTGATAGAAAACCGCAAATGCTGCCACCAAAGTATGCTGTACAGGTAGCATTGAAAATGGATTCTCATGAAATCTGCCATCTTTCATTATAATTGTTCTTTTATAACTTGCTTAATACCGGAGACCATTTTTTACGGGGATTCAAACCTGTAACCTGTATTGCAATGCGTTGTCTTGTTTCCAAAACAAACGTGTTGCCCCTCAGGTATCCTCATGGCTTGTACCTGTAAGTAATTCTAGGTAGACTCTATCGGAATCCTTTGCATTAATACCAGCATGAAAATCAATGCTGGCGTTAATACTCCTGCATTTGTAAGGCAAAGCCGGAAATTAAGGTAGACACGTTATACTAGTCTCTGAACAAAACGAGGTGGACAGCAGAGAAATGGCAGTAAATGCATTTACTGCCATTTATGTGATCCGCTTTACCTGAAAAAAATGCCTCCCACCAGTGGAGTAACTTTTCTGAAAATGTTGGGGGGGACATGACATCTGAAGAAAAGGTGCCCAAGCCAAATGAATGGGGACAAAATGGTGTGCCATGAAAGTTGGGGGGGACAAACACCCTGCCCCCCCTAAAATGACGCCTATGCCTCCCACTGTCTGTCAGCATGATAAATATTCGACCTCTCTGCCATATGTCAATCTTTACAACTGAAAGTATTCAAAACGGCTCATTTTTTTTGGAGGAAATAACCTCCACAGAGAAGCAGTACTGGATGCTATTTAACAGCTTGCATCAATATTGCATAAAGTAATATGGCATTCCTCAATGGAGTCAGACGGGATTGCAAAATAGAAAAGAACTGAATGGTACACACAACTCGAATCACGTCGACTTTTCCTGTTACTGCATACTTGTTGAACTGGGATAACGGTAAATGCGTGTGGCAGTGTTCCTCTGTCCAGTTTCACTTTGCCGTCTGATATCACCAACAGCTAGCAGAAGTCTAACAGACTGCAGCTCCTAGCAAACACCTAACAATGTTCCACTCTCCTTTCTGACCTCTGAGGGCATGGAAACGAGGATGAATGCTACAGCCGCAGTGTTGCTCTTCCAGAGCTTTTTTAGATCTTGATGAATGCAAGCTATGGTCAGAAGACAGCTAGAAGCCGTGGAAAACATGCAGAATGCTGGGAGGGGGGCTGCATCATTCGTGTTAGGCAAAGTAGCAGGGAGAGAGTCATTTTTACCATTTCGTTTTGCAAAACAAGTCATGCGGATCTAGTTGTTTATAGCAGAAGGCCAATAAATCATTGTTTTCTGTATTTAAAATGTGCTTGGGAGGGTAATCATGGATTTTGAGGGGGAGTGACAGGGGGATAACTTTAATATTGTCATCATAAGGGTGGTGATACATTGGTAGTAAGTCAACTATATGTTGGGCATGATGTATTGCAGGGGTTCGAAATGTGCAGGTCTCCAGATGTTTTGAACTAAGACTCCAATTATGTATATGTACATCTTACAGATGGCGGTTCCATCACTTCCTGTGTTGAAATAATCTAGTGGCAAACCATAGAGCTAGGAACAATAATCTCAGGCAATAGTAGCATACACTATTTTTTTTCAGTAGGGTTCACCAATGTGATATTATGCAATACACCCTTCACAATTAGCTAATTGATAAGTGCATTGAGCCCTTTGGAGAATTCCATTACTGTCGTTAATTCGGATCCCTACCCATATAGAATTCTAGATATTATATAGCATTTCCAAGATCTTTTTTTTTAACCAATATAGAGGCAACGCACTTTAGTTTAACTGCATGACCTAAAGGTTACACACACAACTCTGGGGTATTGTGATCAGTACAATAACTCAGTCTGTGACTCTCATAGATGCACATGGACATGCTGTGCTCATAGAAAGAACTGAATGAATCCCATCTCACTTCCACTTATTATGCTGGCATCTGGCTAAAACATCACTGTCTAACTGTAGCCACAGGGGTAGAATCATTCATAGATGCGAGAGTCCTTTTTTTTTTTTTATAGAGAACCATTTTCAGAGAATATTTTCATGCATTGTCACTTGCTTTATTTGCCTGATTTGTGATCTATCATTGAAAATAGACATGTCTTTGAAGGCTCTGTGTGAATCCCTCTGTGTCTGAAATCCCACATTTATTAGCACATTCTGAACTATGGTCGCTGTGGGAATAGTCCCTGAAGTGATTACTCCACCGCAGAGATGTATTGTTTAAATCTTAACTTCGGCATACAGTGCCGTAAGGGGCGTCCTGGGTCCATGTTGAGCACCTTTCAGGGTAAGTCCAGTATGTATACGAACCAAGGAAATTGATAAAATATTACAAAGATTGCATGTATCTAAGACTATATTTAAAAATCACACACTGTTTTCTGGACAAGTTTCGGATCTGTATGAAAGATATATCACTTGATATTATTCCTTATTTCGTTCCACCTTCCAGTCTACTGTAATGTCCTTGTTTACTTCCTTTAATGCTCCCTCCTTTCCTTCGTCCATTACTGCCACCTTCCCTCCCTCCCTCCCTCCCTTCCTTCCTTCCTTCCTTGATTGGTGTGGGATCATGTTTTGGTGCCAGGAAAATGTATTGATGGGAAATAAATGGCTGCTGCAGCTGAACATGCTTCACTTGGTTCTCTTCAGATTGTAGCATGGCTGAGAAAACTGAAAGAATTCTCACCGGGGAAAGGAGTCATTGATATATTATTGATTTGTGGTTGGCACAAGGCAAATAGGGTCACACAGCTGGTCTTGAATATCCTTGGTGATTGGTTTCTACTGCCTGGAAATAGGGTGACTGCATAACTGCTCGCATATTTTAGGAGCTCTCTAAAAATGGGCATTGGATATTAACCACTCCATTGAACATTGTATGTTTCTGGAGCAATTTAGGTTTAGGCATTAAACCCTACCCCCTAGATCAGCTATGCTGCAGCCATGGATTGCTCCATCCTGGGATTCAGAGTTTGCTGACAGCTCATGGTCACTTTTCACCTCTCTGCAAGGACAGTTATTTTTTCATCAAATTAATGTACTCTCTAGTCCGCGGACGGCACATGCCGCATCCGTGTCTTTTGAAGATTTTTAAAGTACGCAGCAGCCCGAAAGCACTGTGGCGCTGTTACAGACAGCGGTCTTAATAGTAAAAATACACACGAATCACAAGAAGCAAGCATATTACAAACTTAGTTACAGGCAGAACGCTAGAGGGAGGTGGAGGGGAGTGGCTGTGTTATTTGAAGAGTGTGGTTTTTAGCATTTTCCAGAAAGCTGGGAGGGAGGTCTCAGCTCTGAGTGTGTTGGGTAGGGCGTGGCATGGGAAGGGAACTGTGGGGATTAGCCAATCAGGTTTGCTGGTTGTGGATAACAGGAAAAGAGGGTAGTAGGAGTTTGGTTTGCAGGAGTTGTGAGAGCACTGACAGTGGCTATGGCTATGTGTTTGAGAAGGCAGACTGTGTGGATTCTGGGGGACTCTTAATTGTAAATATTGGATTGGCAGAAGTGGAAGATTTCTGGCATGCAGTTTGTGGCTTAAACTGGGCAAGCCTGCTTTCATTCTGTGAGACTATAGCTCAATTTTAATGTCCATAGATTGTGATTTTGCATTGTGGAGGGGACCGTTTGGGGTGTGTGACTCCAGCGCATTTGCAAGTTTCACTGAAGTATTTTTTAAAAGCCTAATGCAACTGTTTCCTGCTGCACAGATTTTTTGTTTCTGAAATAAATCAGAGGCAAACATGGAGATACCCAACAAACATTTTCACTCCACAAATTGAAGAATCAAGGGAACTTGTCAATACATCTGTATCTGCTTTTTGACATGCTGCAGGGATGTCATCTTTTGAGAATGATAATATATAAATTCTGATGGTGTGAATTATTTTTGTTAAGATTGAGTTCCCTTCACAGATGTTGGAAATGCAATTTTCCGGTACAATCTTAGGAATGCATTGAAAAAGTTCCAGAAAGAAAGGTCTAGTACTAATCTAATAAGGTCCAATGGAGAGAGAGAATGCTGGGTTGCCGCTCTATTAAGACAGCATAATACACCATGTAGATGGTAATGAAATTGTCCATTGAATCAATCCACATGCAAAGGACTTGTGGCCCTATCTCCAGCAGATATTTAAATGCCTGTATGATTAAACATCAGTTGTATTCTGTGCTTCTGTGTACAACATTGGAAACACATGCATTCATGTGCAGGAAACTGATACTTTTGGTATCATGAATTTATATTACAATCTCATATGTGAGTGTGACAAAATATTGAATCAAAATGCAAAATCCTGATATTCTTCATGAGATATAATAATGATCTCTGTGTGAATCTGTTGGCAGCAGCTGGCTCCCGATTTGTCATGCCATTTGAGGTCCTGTGCAGCGCATGCCCATTGCCGTCTGCGCGCCACACAGTCATCCTTAGAGGGAATCTGTGAACTCTAGAAACCTGAAGATGAGTCGTCCAGCCAACCACCATGGAAATCAGGAATTTTTACAAACTAGCTGGCCTGACCACCTGCCTGCGGCTGGACTCTGCTATCACCCTGGAACGCATGCACACCATAAACCATGATATTGGTATATTGTTTGTTCATAGGGTTTATTTCGACAAAACAAATCATAAAAGCAACAGTTCATAAATAAATCATATACACATTAAACAATTTTATAAAAACCACAATCATCGCATCATCACACAGTAATATACAATAACATAAAAACAATGCCTCATAAAATACTTAAAATTCAGATTGCCTTCCAATTAAAATGAATCACACTCCAACCTCTTTGAACGAACCCTCCATACCCATTGCAGATAACTACTGGTTGCAAAGACCGCAGGAGTATCAGCTGAGTTCAGGCGCACATCCATAGCTTCAGCAACTGTGCTACAGCCGGAATTCAAAAATAGCAGTTTCAGGAAATGTTTCCTTCGATCCATGGAGGCCGGGAACAGCAAAATTAGATGGTGCAAATCTTCTTTGGGATCCTTGCATAACAAACAAATAGGGAACAATCCTTATCCCACTTATGTAACTAGTCAGCAGTGGGTAAGATCTCCAAATGGAATTTTGTATACAAAGATCTTTCAAATGTAATGAGAATATAGTCTAAGTATTCCTCGCAGCCAACCTGATATTGGTATATGTGTTAGGATAACCTTCAGGAGTGGACATCAGTTAGTCACGAAATGTTTATTTTTGAGAAAGAAACCTTGAAGAGATATACACATCGTCACCAACCATTGACTCAAAATAATGTACATACACACATAAAACACTCCCTCCACATAATATGATCATCATAATCATCAATAACATGAAACACAATTTCCAATTACACATCTGCAATTATGCCAAATCTACATAATTAAAACAAATACAAAGACATTTATTAATTGTTCCAAAAAAAATGTGTGTGTACAAAGGGCATCAATAGTAAAAAGCTGATAACTGTGCTGAATGCACACTTGCATTCACATTTCTAAGAAAAATGGCTGCCAGGATATATCTATCAAGGGACCAACAAGACGTTATCAAAAAAATGGCCTTCTCACTTCTGACAACTGAACATTTATATTGAACATTCATCACGTGCCTTTTCACAACATTTCAAATCACCAATTGTAACAACAGCTCTGTTTGTAATCCATACACCAGTAGCATCACATACACGGATGTTGCTTAGGACTTTTCAAGGTATCCACCAATAGAAGCACACATACAAAGAAACTAGCTTGCCACTCTCATCCTATACTATAAAGATATTAACCACACAGCTGACACCAGGACATCACAAAACGATGAGCATTTCAAACCTTTACTACATCTCATGACTTCACTTTTCGAAGTGCAATTGTTATTTTTTTAACATTCTATTTGCACAGTCATAGAGTATATGTCATTGACAAGTGAGGAGAGGTCCTGCTCTACGGCACCTGCGGGAAGATATTGTTATATGTGAAATGCTTGTTACTTCCGCTTGACATAAAAGTGTGGACAATGAATATGCTGGTCACTGTGGGTCAGAAGGGAAATGCAAGTGGACAGTGGAAGTCAGGCATGTTTATGCTAGATAGAGAGAATACCGTTTTTTCTTTGTCTCCTTGATTTGCGAATCACCATTTAGATGAATAACCTGTGGGTGGCATGCCGGTATGCGTGGATGCCCTGTAGGCATAACCAGTCATGTGGTCTTCAAGGGGCTCTCACTAGATAAATTGTAGTGGAAAATAAATCGGAAGAGAAATGTTGAGAAACCAATTTGCATCTTAAATACACTTTAACAGGCCACTATTTAAAGAGGCAAAATGCATTGTTAAGTCAACCATTGATGCTTGCGAATTGGTTTCCTATGTGGGCTTTAATTGTTCCATCATAACGTGAAAAATGGCCTGTATTGCTCAGGTAATGATGATTTGTATCCCTGTATGCCAAATTAAAGCACTAAACAATTGTACAACACTTACTATTTAACCATGTATTCAGAAGCAATACAAGGCAGATGTATTTACCCTGAAAAGACATTTTATATATCTTCTGCAGCTGAATAGCAAGATATAAATCAGGTTTTTGTGACAACCAGCACACAGCCCTGTTGCTGTCATTCTATTTTATTCCATAAAACCTCACACTTAGTATTTGTATTTAGTTTATTTGTATTGTGCGCATAGCCCAAAGGCATCTGGGCGCATTTCTTACAGTTACAGTTTACAGGTAAGTATGTCACAATAGGGTATAACATAATAAAATAAACTTGACGTAATGTACAAGTCAGTGCAGGGGTGAGGGGAACGTAAGAAAAACAACAATACATTTACAAAGAGTTATGCAGTAACATTACAAATTTTACAATGAATTGTGCAGTATATTTACAAAATTTGCAATGAGTTAGGCAAAGAATTTGCACAATAAGATACAATTTAAGGTAGGGGTCAATCGTTCCGAATGACCAGCCGGATTATTAGCCGGCGAGCAGTGTTAATTATTGTAGACATGGGGCAACTTTATCCTGTGCAAAGAGCCACATTTTGGCTTTAATCTTGAATGAGTGATAAGATGGATCAGATCTGAGTGGGTTAGTAGTGAGTTCCATAATTTGGCGGCTAGGACTGGGAAGCTGGGCCCACCAGCTTTCTGCAACTTGAATCTTGGCATAGAGAGAGAGTGGGCTTGGGCTGATTGAAGAGGGCGGGTGGAGGTGTGGGATGTAAAACGGTTGCCAAAGTATTCAGGGGCTTGGTCAGACTGGCACTTGTGTGTAAGTGCAAGGGTCTTGAGGGATATTCTTTACACAACAGGAAGCCAGTGTAGGCTGCATCTGGTGTCGGAAATGTGTTGTTTCCTAAGAATATTGAGAGCAGCCGTGATGGCATTATTCTGGGTTACCTATAACTTGTTAAGTTTCCTTTGACTAGTTTCTAAGTACAGGGCATTACAGTAGTCAATTTTAGACATGATGAAGGTTCTGGCGAGGATGCATTATCAGAGGTGAGGAAAGGTCTGCATGCTGTAATAAGTTTACATGTATAGGCTGATTCAGAAACCACAGCATTAGTTTGTCTTGTGAGAGACAAGGTGGAATTGAGATATATGCCTAGAGTGTTCATGTCATTAGATACCTTGATGGTATTGCCCTCAATAACAAATGATTTGAAGGCAGAATCTAGTCTATTGAGTCTGAAGTGGGAGCCTAGAATAAGTAGCTCTGTCTTTACATCATTAAGACAGAGCCCATGTTGCGCCATCCAGGCCTGAATGACTAGATAGACATTGTTTAGGGCTTTGGAGTCTGTAAAGTGGTCACCAGTGCTAGGGATGAGTATTTGGGTGTCATCTGCATAATTAGTATATGTGACACCCAAATAATCAAGAATATCAAAGAGTGGCTTTGTGAACACGTTATACAATGTGGGTGAGATGCAGGACCCTTACAGGACCCCACATGGGACTTGCGACGGTTCAGCAGAGGCAGATGGGGAAAAAAACCCTGATGGTTCTGTTAGCCAGAAAGGATCTAATCCAGGAGGTAGCTTCGTCTGAGAAGTGGGCAGCAGTTTTGAAATGTTGGCAGAGAATTTGATGGTTGACCAAATGGAATGCTGCCGAGAGGTCAAGCAGGAGTAAAAGGACCAACTTGGCGTTGTCTTTTAAGTCTTCAATTTGTGTTTTTTAATCCGTGAGGGAGGTTTCTGTTCGGTGCCTAGGCTGGAAGCCAGATTGTCTGAGGCCGAGGAGTTTATTAGAGTCTTAATAATCCTGAATTTATAAATAGGCAGCACGGTCCAATATATTTCAGTAGAAAGGGCACTGTGGTAATGGGCCTGTAGTTGGACGGTTACTTGGATCTAGGGACGGTTTTCTAATTAGTGGGATAACCCACTCATCCTTAAGGTTATCAGGGACAGTGTCTGATTTGAACGAGGCATTTATAAAGGTGGTGATAAAGGGGGCTAAGTCAGGGGAAGCCTCCTTAATGATGGGGGCTGGGCATGAGTCAACCTGGCAGTTAGATGGTTTAAGTGTTTTGATGATATTTTCCACTTCCGTGATGGACAGAGGTGAGAAGCTGAATGGTTTAAAGGAGTGTGCAATCGGGGGTGTTGTGCTAGTGGAGGTGTTAGGTTGCGAGTGCATGAGTAGACTGCATTTTTTAGCATTGATTTTAGTTTGTAAAGTAGAGATTTTATCAAGGAGCGCTTTTTGGATGTTCGTACACCATGTGGCGTCATTGTTACCGTTGTCAGGTGGGGTTATGGGAGATTCATGTTCTTTGAGTATCTTGAATAGCTCTTTGGTATTAGATTCTGCCTGCATGTTGTGCTTATTGTAAGTGTCCTTTTTAGCTAGGAGTATCGCCTCTTTGTAATTGCAAGAGGCTGTGATAAGAGTAATTGTGTTTGCACCAGAGGGAAGACTTTTCCAGTGTGCCTCTGCGTTTCTTTTAGCTTTCCGTAGTTCTCTCAGGTGTCGTGTGAACCACAAGTTGAGATGAGCATGGGGTTTAGATTTCAGTAGTTTCATTGGGGCTATGATGTTTAGCAATGTCCTTCTTGTTTCTAGTACAGATAGAGGGTGCAATATTTTGTTTGGGACATTGGTTGTTGGATTTAATGTTGAAGGTTATTTTATGGTGATCCGACCAAATGCAAGGTGTATTAGGTACAATGTTGATGCTACAGTTCAGGTGAGCAAGGCAATCAAGAGTTCTGCCTTTAATGTGAGTAGGTTCCTTGATGTGATGAGTAAATCCCAAGTCGGTTAGTGTGCTGGCAAGGTTGAGAGCTTCGAGGTCATTGGGGTCTTGGAAGCCAAGATTAAGGTGCCCAAGTAAAATAATGTGTGAGTTGGTCTTGATGTTTGCTGAAAAGAGGGATGTGATATCATTAGTGAAGGTGGAGATTGGACCTGGTGGCCGATAGATGATATACATTATGGCAGTTTGATTAGGTGATATTGGCAGATTGACTGATATTAGCTCAACAGAGTGGATCTTCTGGTTGGAAATAAGTCTAAGTTCAAGGGAGCTTTTGAAGATGTAGGCAACGCCTCCACCTTTGGATTGTTTAGTGTTTCTGTTGCATCTGATGATGGAGTAGTAATTAGGGATAGCCAAGGAAAGTGAAGGTCCAGCTGCTGCGTGTAACCATGTTTCAGTGATGGCTAGGAAATCAAGGTCTTGGGTTACAATGAAATCAGCAATATCAAGCGCATGAGCTAGGAGAGACCTAGCATTAACAAGGGCTCCTTTAATCAAGGTGTCTTTGGCGATGATAGAACTGTTATTGCCAAGATTCAAGGCGTCTTTAGGATTAGAGGTAGTGATGCCTATGGAAACAGGCTTTGTTGTGGGGATGCCCTGGAGAGTGTCTGCATTGGTGTTGGTGGGATGGTATGGGCATTGAGTTTTATAACGAAATATAGATCCCAATCTGAGGTTCCTAAAATGGAGAGCACAAGGTTGGTTGGGAATAAGTTTAGTTGCAAAGTGTTCCAGCCATAATTCTGGGGAGTTCAGATATTGGCTGATGCAAGACATAGGGCCTCATTCCGAGTGCGGTGGTAAGGGGTTAACAGCACTGCTTTCCGAGGTCCTTTAGCGGGTTCCGCTAAGGGCGGCTGGTAAAACCAGCCGCCCTTAGCGGGAGCTGCTAAAGGATCAGGGAGCTAATAACGGGCCCCTTATTAACTAGCCCATTAAATAGCTCCCTCCTCATTCTCATTGAGCCCCAGGGGGGCTCGAATGGGAATGTGGATGGCTTCCTTGAATGGGGAAATACCGGGTCCTCCAAGGTTTGTATGACCCGGTAAGTCCCCATTCAGGGAACCCAGACCTGGACAAGAGTTTGGAGGCAGCCATGCCACAAATAGCGGCATGGCTGCCTCCAATCTTGTAATGAGGCCCATAGTTTAGGCAGTCTTAATGTGGTGAATGCACAAGGTGTATATGACTGAGGATGATGATTAGAGGCTCAATTGAGGTAGTGTAATAGGACTGGAAGTGTAGGAGGGGCATGCAATGTCATGCTGTGTTTTCAGCGAGAAGGGGGGCGTGAGGTGGGTGTCAAGGTTCAAGGAAGACATAGTGAATGAGATTGTGGTGAAGAGTGTGAGAAATATGCAATATAGCAGGGAGATCAAGTACATTGTGAGATGGAGGCTAGAGGCTAATAGCTAGGCCTCTGGGCAGGGTTCCCAAATAGTGACAAAGTTTAAGAAAGAAGGGTTGCATTAGCTGTCTAAGAGTGTCAACACATAGGAAGTGTCAAACAGTAATGCAATATGACACTTGATTGAGTTACAATGACATAAATAGTATTAATAACCATGTAAATTACTGACAAAAGTTAGCAGGGAAGAGCTAAGAATGGCACAGGCAGGTCTGTCAGTCCGCTGTCTTATAAGGCATGCGTCACGGTCGGTTATGCGTGCAGCCACGTATTTACTAGAGAGCTATAGGTTGATCACGATAGCAGGGCTCAAGCCCAGTGTATCTCGAATGGAGGCAGAGCAAATGAAAAATCGTTATGATTATATGTCAGTGCAGTAGAGCGTTAACCAACGAGCATTGCCGAACTAAGGAAGGTAAACTACCGGTCAGATGTGCAACACAGGTTGTGCACGTGGAAGCGAGCAAAAGGATATGACAGTGACCGTGTACTGGACATACAATTTACTAGTGCTGGAATGACATGCTATGGAAAGCTGATACAGATGAGCATTAAATAAAAACATCACTCAATGTGTAAGTCAGGGACAATAGGAGGAACAGTAAAATCAGCAAGTGATACAGATGCCGGATAGTTTACACAGTGCAATTAATCAGAGAATAGAATCAATAGTGGTGCAGAGAATGACGAAATTAAGAAGCTAAGTATGTCACATGCAATGTTCCCTCTAAGCTATGCGCATGTGCGCTTGCCCATCTTCCTTCTAGGTGCCACTCAGAAGAATTTTAGCAGCGGAAACAGGCAACTCTCACCTATGCAAATATACTTTGAGGCACAGGCCACAGCAATTACCTGACAGTTGCTTTCTCTTAAAATAACTAACTAGTCATGATATTCTGGTGTAGCTCATTTAGGTTACCCTACTATGCAAGCGTGTATCATCTTCAAATCCTGTCAGCCTGAAGTCCCCAAGCTACCTCACTGAGAAACTCGGCATCTCCAGAGGACTGCAATCCACCAGAAGTAAAGAAATGTCAAGGCTTGAACACTAATGGTACAGGAAGGAAAAAACGAGAAGAGCATCCTTCTCTGTCTATTCTCCAAGACTCTGGAACCTCCTACCGTCAACCTCAGCACTACCCCATTGTTCCTACAGTTCAGGAAAGAGCTCAAGACCTTCCTCTTCAAGGAATGGCTCCTCTATAACACATACGTCCACAAACCCTACACTCACCACTGTACCTGGAACTCTGTGATCTGCCCCACATTGCCCCCTCCCCTGGTTCCTTGTAGATACTTTGCTGCAAATTACCCACCATTGCCCTCCCCCGTTAGCTCCCACTCCCCTTTTCTCTGCTTGCCTCATTGTGTTATTCCCCCTACGATTGCAAAACACTCTGTTGATTCCCGAAGCCAGGTCAGCGCTCAATAAATAAACTAATAATATTAATAATGAAAGCATCACCCACACTTTTTAACCTAATTATCATCTCAAATATCGGATATTGACTGTAGGTAAACAGGCTACTTGGATGTATAACCTCACCCCATTCTTCCTTTCTTAGTACGTATGCCACGCATGTTCTTTGAAGTGGTCCCTTGCATGTTAACACATTATAAAACTTAAATATTAATTTGCCCTCTAAGGGATTTGAGAAGACCAATGTCATACTCAGAGTTTCCTACTTTAGCATTGCTAACATTACTCTATAAGTGGAGAGCAATATTGCAATATCATTTATTTGGCCTGCAAGGGATAATGGGCATGGGCTATGCCAGGTAATACTTGTCTATAGTATTAGGGCAGTGGATATTCAGACAGTAGAATGCTTTTCACACAATCAGCATCCTTTCTAAGTGTTCAGAGTTGCATTATGCATAAACCTTAACAAATTATATTGTAACTCAATGCTATACAACAATGATTTCACTTATCAGTTGCATAATCCTACCCAACAATATAATGGTGGAATAGGTTGCAAATGATCTTGTGTGCACTGCAAAACAATTGTTTTCCTGCAGATTCATGACATTTTCTTAAAATGCATATAATATCATGGTGAGGCACTAAATATCTTTTACTTGCAAAGTATTATGGGTATGCAAATATCCCAATGAGCATTTCACTGCTACAACCTCTCACATTTTACCGTTCCCTTTCAACTAGTATTGGAGGTGAACACAAGAACAAAGGAGAACACTCCTTGTGGGTGATGAACAAATCAGTAACTTTCAAAAACCAAGTCAGTTGTTTTGGCAGTACACTACGGTGTAGACAATGTGTTTGTTTGCTGAAGGAAAAGGAAACTCAAGTAACAGTCTAAAGAAGTGCACTTTCTGTTTCTTTCTATTCTCAGCTGCTGAGGGCTTTTCAATATAAACATGTGTTCTGTGTTTACTGACTGTAGCATACCCCTGCATCTTGTTTAACTGATAACAATGAATTACAGAGGGAACCCTAGTTACAGAAGAAGACTCTCAAGCTGTTGTATCTCTGAGCATTGATGCTATTAACCTAAAAGGCATACATTATATGATTCACTTCAACAGGGCTCCATAAGAAACCTCAGTAAATCTCTTGTTGAATTTTGTCTAGGCTGTGTTGAGGAAGGGTGGGCAGCAACACTATAGTCTGTATTATGTACCCTGTCATTTTACATCTATGTCAGGGTTACAAGCAAGGCTCCGATAAGAATGTGCTTCCTACTTAGATTGAAATGATTTTTCAAGGAGAAAAATAAGTAATTAGCTTTGCCAACAGGGATACTTCATGCTTATCAAAAGATGTTCTTTGCCCTTATAATTTGCCTTGAGATTGGTCAGAAATATTATTAGAGCTCCTTCCTATGCCACTTCTCTGCTGGTCACTGATGAGAACAAATATCAGTGGAGCTTTTGGCAGAAGCCAGGGGTTGGTTCCTATGTGTTCATTGTTTCCGATGTTTATTGGGCAAATGTTTCTGTTTTTAGGGATTAGAAATGGGTGGTGTGTATGTCTCTTAGCTGTAAGGCTGGTTTTGAGTAACTCACATGACAATAAAATGTGGATAGTAAGCAGAAGCCAGGGAATGTTGATCATCATATTCTGTGGTGTGGTTATTCTGATGCAATTATCATCCTTACACAAATTATGAGAGGCATGTTCTCATGGCTCTTGAATTACCTCATTAAAGTAGCGCATTAACTCCTATTGGCATGTTTTCTGACACATTCTTTTTAGTTGCCTTTAACCATCTGCAAAAATGGTATCTGGTCTGATTTTTAAAAGCCACATCAGTTATGAAATGCAATATTTGTTTTTTTGTAATACACATGAGAGTTTTTCCAGTGGCATAAAGCACACTTTTTTCTCTGGACAGGAGTAGTTTTGCTAGCTACGGGGGCATATCTTGAGTTCTTGAACTGGTTGATGCATTCTCTTTATAATCACATATAAAATATTTGTTTTTTAACATATGTGTTTGGAAACAGTGTTCTAAGATGCACCTTCTATGCAGATTAGTAAAGAATTGCAGTGGTTTGGAAGTGGCAATTCCTTTCCAAACTCTCTTCGGAGATGGTAGCTCACTCAACTCCGCATGCTCACAAAAGGGCTTACCTCGTGAGTCAGTTGTGCACATGGGAAATAAAGTGTGCACGAAAGGAAACCAGTTCCACACTTAGAAAAAAATAATTAGAGGGAACATTGGTCACAGGTAGTATTGCATACAAATAAGCATTGAGGCGACTTTTTAGTAGAGTATGAGACGCCGGAAGTTGTGCCGACATTCGCCGGAACGCAGATCGCATTACTATGATGATAACAGTGTTTTAACAGTAGCGCTTAGGTCGTATAGTCGCTGTTGTGAATAGCCTTGAGTAGGTAGGTAAAATAGAATGAAGATAGGGGGAGCGGTTCGCCAAGTGGGCTGTTGACGAATGTTATTGTTAGGCTTACCTTAGGTAGCGCGAATATGTCTACCAGGTGCAGTAGGACGTAGTTTCTTATTCGTCGTAGCTCTAGTATGGGATGGGTAGCATTTCTGGCCCTTAGAGCCCGACATGCCGTGACAGGTAAGGACAGGCGCTGGGCCTTGGTCACCGGCACTTTGAAACCGAGGCCGGCTTGCGCCTTCCGGTTTCAGCATACTTGGGAAGTAGGAAGCTCCAGCCAATCATGCAAAGGAGGGTTGCCTGGCAACCAATAACAATAAATAACATTTGGGCTGTCATTTTGCGGGCGGCAAAACCTTGTGGCGGTTGCAGGGAATGGCTGTCGAAATTGTGCACATATCTCAGAAAATAGCACACAACGAAGATAATGCCCAAGTAGTAGCTCTCCCCTGGGCAGTGGGTGCAGAGGCTGACTTGAAAGTTGCAGGCAGATGATGTTGTGCTCCTCCTGAAGCCAGCTGTGGCAGGTCCTTGGTCCCCGGGCCTTTGAAACTGAGTACATCTGATACATATGAAAGATAACATGAACCAGCAATGACATAGCCAATGGTGGCATGAGCCACCAATAACTGATTAATATGGGGGTGGAGACAGTGGAGACAGTGAGGACATGCCCAAAGAGCTGGCCTATAGGTATTCATTTAAGAATGCCATCCTCCCATATGCTTGCTAATAGCATCCATTGTCGCCTTTACTGGGTACCTCAAAGTAATGTCTATGAGCCAAAATGTAAACATGGCTGCCTCTTAGCACATACACAATTCATGTTTGCTGTACATTGTGTAGTCCAACAAAGACGATTCCAGTATGCTGTAAATTGTTATTTTAAAACAAATTTAAGGAAAACACTGCATTCTTCAACACTCATTTGTTGTTGAATTTTCTGAAGTGGCTTTTGTTAGACTTCTGCTCATGTTGCATTTTCCTGGTCTGTGAATGGAAGACTGAATGCTGTCAGATTCCTTAGACGCATTATGGGCGTGATATGTTAAAAGGAAAGATAACACTCATCTTCATGCGTCATGTACAAGAAGAATGCGTTTACCTAACCAGGTGGCAACAATGGATTTCAATTCTATACAACATTATTAATTCAAATGTGTTATTGCAAGTCATTCAAATTTGCTATTGTCTTAAAGCTTTTCTTGATTCTTTTGTATATGGTATGTTGAAGAATTTATATACCATGCACTATCACCACCTGTGTGGTCCCTTGGCTCTCTGGCGGATCTGTAAAGCAAAAATTTAAGGTGGGGGGCGTAAGTTAGTAAGATGGAGCAGGAGAAAAGCAAGAGCTGTGAAGTGCTGTTGGCAGCTTCAGTTCGGTTTACATAGTTCCCTGAGTGTAGGTGTGAATTTTCGGTCGGTAGCCGCCAGGTGCTGTTATGCAAGGCTTTGTGTGGTTTCTTTCTCTGATGCGGTGTAGTGAAGTGTGTGCGGTTTGTTGTGCTGTAGAGGAATGTTTGTGTTTAGTTTAGAGTTTGAGAGGTGTATGCAGAGGGAGAAGCTTTTTAGTGGGATTGGTTAGTGATACCTTATTGTAAAACCTCATTTTTGGCCGCCTGTGGCACATATCCCTGCCAATGTCGTATGATTCCCACTCATATTTCCTGTGCAGAGGTGTGGGTCATTAACATGGCTATTTAGTGGTGATACCTCCTCCACCCCCGTCTTTAGACTAATGGATGTCTACATCACTTTACCCCCGGAATATCACAGTGTGCAGTTACCATCGCCTCCCTGGGCCCCTTGGGGGGAAGGAGGGAGGGACTTCATACCTGTGCCCTTGAACTCCATGGACCTGTGGTCTATCTGTTCAGTCACCACTATTTCCATTTTAATTCTAATGCCCTCTGTGGTTCAAATTAGGCCTGTCAAATGCCTCTCATTTGTTACTGGTTGGGTCCTCTATGTGAACAGGTGCACCTGGGTCTCCCTCCCATTCCCATTACATGGAATATATCTACAGTAGTTGAGGTAGTGAAGATGCACTACACAGACATTTGTGGTTAAAATTGAATGGATGTTCCAAAGTTTGTAATTTGGTGTTGCATATATTTGAATACGTTTCGATGGTTCTTATTTTTGTATGTGCATTGTATATTTTCATTTTAATTATATATGTGTTTTTGTATGTGGGCTACAGATACCTTTGTGTTTTACAAAAAGGTCCAAATTACTTGCTATTCTACCAATACGTTATATGAAAGCTTGTTCTTAAAAAGCTGTGCACATGTTTCTCTTGGTAGGAAGTAGGGTGCATGCCTTTATTTCTTGTGTGGATATTTTAAAACCTATTTGTCTGCACATTATATTCCTGTAACATGCTCAGCATTTTACTACAATGAAGTACATCCAGCTTACATTTGTGTTTAATTTTAGATGGGCAAAACATTAGGCTATGCTTCGTAGGACTACATAATATGTTCATTTCTCTACACGTTTTATTAGATGTATATTATCAAGGTCACTCATGCAAAGAGCCAGTCCTGTGAGACGCTTCTAGAATTTCCCAAATAAAAGAGTAACTGTGCCAGGCAAAGTGCTATCAATTCCGACTCATGGATCTATTGTACGATCGGAAAGCAAGCCAATGTCCCTCGCATCGATTGTAAGCCAAATGTTATGCCATGAGCATTACACTCTACCCCCTTTGCTTTCACCAGATTTTTGACAGCTGCAAAATATGCAGATTACCTGTAAACGATGCTCTATTTACATCATGCCAAGCTTTTTTGCATCAACTTGTTAAACACTGGCTCAAAACATACTTATGATGTTCCATATTGTCATTCATCCACCGAGCAAAGGGTAACACCAAATGTCATTCCATTTTTTTACAATTAAAAGTTGGCTCCATGTGATAACAGGAACAGTAAACCCACTGCACAATAACTTAATGTCTAACACTCCATACAAGTGGTAGGTTAACATGTCTTCTTCCAGCACAAAATCATGAATTCTGAATAAATACATAATTAAAGTAATTTTGATACTGCATACTATTCTTTTACATATTTTTGCTGATGATGCATACCTAACTTAAAGCATTTTAAAAACGAGATATATGCTATTAGTGTGCCTTAAAAAGTAATTTGACCATGAAGCCATACACAGTTTTCGTAATTACCAATGTAAATTTATAAGTTTGTGTATTATTTTAAAGGTTTGTATAACAACTCTTTGGGCCCGATTCATGGAATATTTGCCTGGTTCAAAGTGAATTTGCACTGCTGAAAAGTGACTTTGCACTGCTGACACACACCCTGATTTATGGAACTGTGCAAAGTGTATTTTTGGCATGCAAAGACCGGGCAAAGTCAGTGCATAGTCATTTTTGCAGTACAAAATACTCATGACTTACTTGCCTTCTCGTCATTTCCCCTACTCACCCCCATGTGTGGCTTTAAACAATACTCTGCTTTATAAAGATTACTTGGAAAGTACATATAACATAGTGTCACTCAAATTTATAAATCCTTATAAAAACTATTTTAGGCAAAATGTGCACAATTGTAGCACTATTCCCCCTATCTTGACGGGGAGACTACTGAAGAGAGGGTCACAAGAATGCCCCTATTCACTTCCAGATTCATGACAGGATGAAGAGCCAGGAACGCATCTTATATCGGACGAAACCCAAGTGCACCATTTGCTGACAGGTACATGGAAAGATATCCTCTCAATCAACCATACAGACCCGATCCAGTTCATGCCCTTACGGGTATAGGGGAGACCATGGAAATCGTGGCTGGGAACACCCTAATGGACACTATCTATTAAAGCACAAAGAAGCCACAATGCTGACATCACTCGTGATACCACGACATAGCTGCGTTAGTCATGAAGCACACTTGCAGTCCTGCATCGCATTACACAGACACAGACACGCATACACGAAGAACATGCTCTCAGAGTTCTACAGCTAGAGAACAGATACATATACATACTGTCAAAGTTTTTACTATTTTTCTCATTAGTCAAATGCAACAACTCAGAAACGCAAGACAAACAGGAGATCCTGAGCAAGCTTGCAGATGTTTAATGCGCATTTCCCTATGGGACTACAAGAGTATATATGGAGACTGGTCGGACCATGTGTGACTAACCTATAAGTTACCTAGTATAACATGAGCATGTATAAATCATATTATGGAATTTTTAAGGAAAGTTACAGAAGGCCTCAAGCCACAAAGCCTGAGATGAGAAGAGCTGATTCAGGCTGCACAGAGTGCAAAGCAGGCCAACAGCCAAGATCAGAGATAACAGTTGCATTCCAATATTCAGATGACAAGGGGACCAGCTACAGAGAAAGGGAATAAATACTCATAAATGCACACCTAAGAGCTCAATTTTGTGGTCGGTAAGAACGTGATGCAGCTGAACGACACAATGGGCATTCACCCGTGGTATGTAAGCAGAGCCAGTTACAGCAAAGCCAGAGGAAGGAAGCAACAATTGTTGCAACATCTGAACGTACTCTCATAGGCAAAGGTGATACCCTTCAAGTTACAACACAGACACATAATCGTTCACAACACCTTGAAGAGGTGCACAGAGGGCTGAGAACCGAATCGAGTCCCAAGCCTGGGGAGATCAGCTCTAAACCAATCAAAGCAATGAAATTCAGGAGTGGATGGCGAGGGGCAAGAACCAATGGTAAGCTCATTACTGTGCAACAATGTAATAGATAGTTTCTTAGGGATGGGACAGACCAGCCGCCTGACATGCAAGGGCCAGTAGAATAACCTCTACAGAGTACTTCCATAGGTATTATTACTCTTGATCCCCAATCCTCTGTGGTGATAGGTTTTTTGGGGAAGGGCTCAGGTCATGACGTAATACTTGTACAAAACTGGAGCGCACTGCATGGAGAGCTGAGAAGAATTGGAGAATCTTGATTGTCTTGTAAGATACCTGTTGGGTTTTGCAATAAACCGCAGTTCTAACTTGCCGTTGGCTGAGTCGTCCGTTTATTCTGGGGAAGGGAGTTGGGCCCTTGAGAGTCAGGCGGACCCCCCAGCCCTCCTCTGGTATTCCTCGGAAGACTACTGCAACACTACAAATACCAGAATACAATTCAACAAATGGCAGGCTGAAAAACGATGATCTGGAGGGTTGCCCAGAGCTGGGCCCATGGTTGTGATTAATTCAAAACCTTCCAGCCATCACCTTTTTGTTTTGCCAATGTCACCGGGAGTGCGACAGGTATGCCCAAACGTGGGTCTCGACTCTTCCGGGCCTAGAGACCCAAGCTACTCCTCACTGATGACGCCCAACAAGCCAGAAACATGTCTGGGGATGCTTGTGGTCTCGTGCAGAAGGGATGTGGCCTAGCAGTTTGGGCTGGACTGCCCCTTCTGGGGTAGGACCAAGCCTGGTTTGCATATAGTTTTTCCCCTTCTGTAATGGCTTGGCAGGCTGAAAATCGATGGTCTGGAGGGTTGCCCAGAGCTGTGCATGTGGTTGTGATTAATTCAAAACCTTCCAGCCATCACCTTTCGGTTTTAACAAAGTCAACCCGATTGGGACAGGTATGCCCAGACGTGGGTCCCGAGTCAGCTGGGCCTAGAGACCCAAGCTACTCCTCACTGATGATGCCCAACAAGGTTGAAACATGTCTGGGAATGCTTGTGGTCCCGTGCAGAAGGGATGTGACCTAGCAGTTCAGGCTGGAAGGGCCATTCTGGGGTAGGACCAAGCCTGATTTACATATGGTTTATCCCCTTCTGTAATGGCTTGGCAGACTGAAAAATGATGGTCTGGAGGATTGCCCAGAGCTGTGCCCATGGTTGTGATTAATTCAAAACCTTCCAGCCATCACCTTTTTGTTTTGCCAAAGTCATCCCGAGTGGGACGGGTATGCCCAGACGTGGGTCCCGAGTCTGCTGGGCCTAGAGACCCAAGCTACTCCTCACTGATGACGCTCAAACAAGGCTGAAACATGCCTGGGGATGCTTGTGATCTCGTGCAGAAGGGATGTGACCTAGCAGTTCGGGCTGGGCTGCCCCTTTAGGGTAGGACCAAGCCTGATTTGCATACAGATTTTCCCCTTCTGTAATGGCTTGGCAGGCTGAACGATGATGGTCTGGAAGGTTTCCCAGAGCTGTGCCCGTGGTTGTGATTAATTCAAAACCTTCCAGCCATCACCTTTTTGTTTTGCAATTTAGCAAAAGTCAATAATATGGTCTCTCAATGTGAAATGTTCAAGGACTGACAGTAGCATGGTTCCGCCAAAAAATCTGGATGCTGCATGTTTTCTTAGTGTGTTATGAGATATTTAAAAGAATGATAACACACGGCATCCGGGAATGTGAATTTCTCCCACCCATATAATAACCGCAACATGGCCTGAGGGGGCCGGCATCTTCCACATGCTAACATGTTACTGGCCATGGGAAGTGATTTTTCCACCTTTGATGTCATTTTAAATGTAAAAATATATATTTTTTTGTATTACTTTTTTCTGCATCATAGTGGCAAATTTCAGTAAAATATTGCAGGAGTAAAACATGCTTCCAGCCCCTTCCCTAGGCTATAAACAAGTGTCCACCTCCTCTATGTCTGCTCCCAACACACCTATGATCCTTCACGGTGGAATCCTCATTCTCCTGTGAGTAGAAACATACCTCTTACTACACTGCCACCATGTTCCCATTTGCCTCCCACTGTTACATGTGCAGTATGGGAACCAAAAATGGAAACTGACATTGCTGAGCAAAATGTGTGAGTACATCACGAGGACCCAAATGTATGGAACACATATTTAGACCCTTGAACCAAATCCTCATCACTGCTATACTACCATTAAAAAAAACACCAGAACAATAACTAACACAACAGTAACTGACTAGATACGAGAACAGCAACAAAGACACAAGGGAACACTGAGAAAGGATACACTTATTTAGGTTTTTTTGTGATGGAATTCATTGCAGGAAACTTTTTTGTACATTTTTCTTTTAAAAGTGGACACAAACGAAACAAGCACAAAGGGAAAATGCAAGGTTTATATCAATACACTGAACACTGAATACACATGGAATATGAGGGGCACATTTTCTTTAAAAACACACTAACGCCAATGAAACTAGACAAAGGACTGTCGGAATAGAAACAATATTATGCCTCCTATTGTAATAATTGTATGTGTATTGGCCTACGCCAAGTTTTCTAAACATCATGTGCAAACAAACTCCACGGCAAAGGTCTTGACCTTAGAGAAACCAATGTAAGCCGCCATCTTGGATTGAACTGCCATTTTAGGTTCTCTTGTTATGTAGAAGTCACCCTGAACATCAAAATGGAGGCCAAATGACATTCTGAGTAAGATTCTGGCCGTTGTGACCTTGGTACAACTAAATAATTAATATGCCTGCAGGCCACTTGTCGGGGTCGCGAACAGAGACCTTGTCCTACCGTTGACCTATATGTAAATGTACTACTTATATCAGCGAAACTAATCAAAATGTATATATTTAAGGATTGACCTGGCAAGGAACTCTAAGACCAGAATTAAATATTTTGCAGAATGGTTAACCCGCAAGAGGGTTGGCCAAGGGCTGGACAAATTGTATAAAAGGCCCGGGTATTCCAATATGCGGTCTCTCACTAACACATCGAACCCTCGTTGAAGTTCGTTATGTTATACTGAGAGCCGAATAGCTATCCGTTTGTCAATTGACTTGGTAACTGTTGTAGCTTGAAATAAAGCACTTGTATGTTTCTTTGTAACCTGTGTTGGTGTGTTTCTTTCTGGGCTTCCCGGCCTCATATTATTTCTCTGTTTTCACAGTTGGCGCCCGAATAAGGACCCTCAAGATTGATGCCGGATCATTGAAGGATTGACGCAGGCTATCGAAACGGGATCGGACGGTGTGATACTGCGGGCCCGACCGAACCTCGGCAGCACTGCACGATGCTATCCTTGGACGATAGTCGTGTGGTCTGACACGGCATCTTGACGAGGGTCCATTTTTGAGGCGGGTGTTCCGCAGCGATCGACAATCTTTGGAATTTAGACGCCAGGCACCACAGGAGGGGTCGCCGGTGTGTACTATGTACTGTAAGCATGGCATTGGAAGTATAGTATTTAATGATATTTGGCACAGACAAACCAGACAAGACAAACCAGACATGCCTCCGAATTTCAGTGGCCAATCAATGGTAGTTTCGAGATCCCCCGTATTGAATACCTAGAATCGGTCTTGTTGAAGAAGAAGGCCAGACCTGCAGCATTTGATGTTTTGCAGAATTGGAAAAAAGAAGCGTTGCAGCAGCTTAAAAGTAGGGATAAACATGCACGCTGTCATAAAACGAATGCCGAAAAGGCGTTGTTATATGATAAGGAAAAACATTCAGAGTCAGTCAAGAATATGGATAGGGCTTTCTCACTCGGTATCCAGAAAATCTATCCCTCTAAAGATTTTCATGTTTCCGAAGAATTTATTGATAAATTGTTAAACGAACGCAGGACTGGTGCCTCTGCGCCACCTCCGTATGATCCTCTCCCTGGTGCTCTGCCCATTCCTGCTGTTATTCCTGCTGTTATTCCTGCTGTCATTCCTGCTGTTAGTCCTGTTCCCCCTATACAACCTATTGTTCCTATTCCTCTAGTTGTTGTTCCTCCACCTACTCTACCACCCCTTCCCCTTGCGCCGATAGTCGCACCTCCATTGAATTTGCCCGCACCTCCGCTCCCGAGTGGTTCTGTACTGACTGAAGTTGATCAGGGTACGGGGTCAAAGATTGTTACTCGAAATACTGTCTCTATAGAAAAGAAACGGGAATTATTTGCATGGGCTAAGCATTGTATGGAGAGAGGTGATCAAGCTGACGTTTTCTCCACATTATCAAATATGGGCAATTTTCCTGAGAAAAATGTTTTTATTGAAGGTTTGGGGACTCATTTATGTGTAATGTGGGGTAGATTACATAATACAGATCTCCCACAAGGGTTGAGGGATCTAAATACTTTAGCGCTTTCGAGGGACACTGAGGAGAAAGTACATGGTCATGTTGAGAGGTTATTTGAGTATAGGAGGGACTTAGAAAGATTACGGGATGAGGATGGTGAAGCCGACAGTATGTATGTACAGAAACGGTTCCTTCCGTGTCGTAAATCGGCATCTGAGGAAGTACGAATTTGTACCAAAGATGCGATTCGATGGATCTCGGATTCATTGATACCACCAGATGAAGTATATGACACGTATAGTCAGTATACAGTAGAAATGCAGAGGAAGGTGCTTCAGGTAATGGTGCAGTACCTGCAGGATGAATGTGTAAGGAAGAAGGTTAGTTGTCCTATAGAGTTATTGGGTATTTGTAAGAGGGCTTTTTCGCCCGACACTTCTTCGGCTGCCTTAGCGCTCGACCTGGCTCTGTTGCTTAGTAAGCGATCGGAATTACCTATATCACAGTTGTCAATGAGAGAGGTTCCTCCGACATTTGTCCCAAAGGTTGAGATTCCCGCTTACGTTGGGACAGGTGCACCCGCTGTGGACATCCCTGCACATTATGTATCGCAATTTGTTCACGTCCCGTTTTCGAGACAGGAAGTGAACACTATTAGACAATCAATTCCCGATATTAGGAAAAATCCGACATGATTCTACAAAGAGATAGAGTCCGTTTTACAGTCCTCTGTGTTCACCCTAAATGATATTGACTTGCTATTCCCTGGACTCCTGCCCATAGATTTATGGAAGCAGGTTCGAACAATAGACGATGTGCCAGGGTTGGGAGATACGTGGGCTAACATAACTAGGTTTGATGGGGAAAGACCAGCTGGTGAGAAACCACCTAGGGTAATACTCACTTTGCCTGATAGAATTGTCGCAAAATTGAAAACCATAATTCCTGAGAAAATAATTATTTGGGACAAGCTTACGGCCTGTGTTCAAGGAAAATCTGAAGGTGCCACCGAATTCTTTAATCGATTCGAACAGGTATTCTCTGACTTCAGTGGACAGGACTTGGGCACAGAGTCTGGGAAAAGGTTGTTTGTGGAAAATTTGTACGTGGATTGCTGCCTGACATCCAGTCACAGATTATGTCCTCTGAGAGCACTTGGCAGGCGAAGTCCCAATCTGAAGTTTTGCACATGGCTCAGTATTATGAGAACCGTGTTAATAATGAAAAAGAGAGAATAGAGAAGAGGAAAGGAGATTTGAAGACTAAAGTATTGTTACAGCAAATTGTTAGAAATCCCAGAGGAGGTAATTCACAGACCAGAGGTCAGTATGTTCCGAAAGGGAACGTCCTCTTGGGTCCTGTGAATATTAATCAATGTGCTTATTGCCGCCAGGAAGGTCATTGGCGTGCACAGTGCCCCGTCCATCGACAGAGGTCAAACAACACATTTGGGAGTATGGGTAGACGACCTAGAGGTCGCCCCGGAGTGGGGGGCCCTGATAGAGGTCAGTTCTCGCAAGATCCTCAGCAACCTTTTTCACGGGATAATCAGACTTCGAGTGTGGACACGAGAAACATATTTGTTCACCCTTCTGCTGCCTACCTTTCTGAAGAGCTTCCTTCCGACGACATTTTATTTCGTTAGGATTGCGGAAGCAGGGTTTGGAACCTTCGCCTATTCCTGTTAGTCAAAAAGGTCCCTACGTTGAATTGTTAGTGGGGAATAGGAAACATCAGTTCTTGATAGACAATGGAGCACAGAAGTGCTCCATTGATCATTCTCGGGTTCCAAACATTCCACTGTCAGGGCAAACTAACGTTTCTGTAGGGTTTTCTGGCATACCAGTTGCTTGTCCGGTTTCTTCGCCGGTGCCTGTTTCTTTGGGTTCCTTTACGGACCACTGTCCATTCCTCTTGACTTCAAACTGTGGAGAGAATTTGCTGGGGTTAAATCTGTTGAAGAAACTAAATGCAGTAATTCATTGTTCCTCTGACGGAGTGCGGCTGACGGTTTCACCACAGCAACTTCCCAGTTCTCAGTTTTTGACTCAACCATTGCCTCCTGAGTTTGGCGTTGTCCCGGAATGTTTGTGGGCGGTTGACGACAATGATGTTGGGGTACTACAGGTTGAACCCGTTAAAATAGTTTTGAAACATGGAGTTAAACTACCACGCATTCCGCAATATAAAATATCAGTTGAGGGCGAGCGCGCTTTGAAGTGCATTGTCTCCGATTTTGTGCATCGTGGAGTGATCGAAGAGATTGCAGGTAGTTTATGTAACAGCCCGATTTTACCCGTGTACAAGAAAGGCGACAATGCAATCCCATTTCGTTTCATAATTGATCTACGCGCTATTAATAAAGTTGTCGCCCCACAATTTCCAATTGTGCCTGATGTGACAACGATACTAACGATGATCCCTGCTACAGCTACGCACTTTAGTGTTGTGGATCTGAAGAATGCTTTCTTCAGTATTCCTATACACAAGGAGAGTAGATATTTGTTCGCGTTCACCTTGGGGGGACGTTTTTTCACATTTACTCGTGCACTTCAAGGTTATACTGAAAGTCCAAGCATTTATAGAAGGGCTTTGAAAGAGCAGCTTGACACAACTTGAATTGCCATCTACTTGTACACTGCTTCAGTATGTCGATGACTTGCTTTTAGCTGCAGATTCTGAAAGTGCTTGTAAAGAAGGCACTGTATTGTTGCTTATTCATTTGGCTGATCATGGTCATAAAGCTTCACTTAAGAAATTTCAATATTGTTGTCAGGAGGTCGCCTATTTAGCCTATCTCCTGTCAAAGGAGGGGAGAAGATTGACACCTGAAAGAATAAAACACATTTCTGGCATGTCTGTTCCAAATACACAGAAGGAAGTCAGAGCCTTAATAGGTATGGCTTCTTACTGTAGGCTGTGGATCCTGAACTTCTCACTAGTGATAAAACCGATGTTGGCCTTGACGAAGAAGGGCATTTCTTCGCCACTGCCATGGAAGTCGGAACATCAACGATCATTTGAGCTTCTCAAAGCCGCGTTATGCTCTGCACCGGTTCTGGCTACTCCAAATTACAATAAGGCCTTTGTGTTGTTTGTGCATGAATGTGATGGATGTGCTTTGGCTGTGTTAACACAGGAACACGGAGGGAAGAATAGACCGTGCGGCTACTACTCTTCCGCCCTTGATCCTGTCGCATGCGCTTTGCCAAGAAGTTTGCGAGCAGTCGCTGCTGCTGCCGCGTCTGTAAAACAGAGTGAGGGAATGGTCCTAGGCCATGATTTAACCCGATGGTACCTCACTCTGTACATGTCCTATTGAATTAAACCCAAACACAGCACCTCACCTCTGCACGGCTGACGAGGTATGAATTAACTTTGTTTGCCCCTCACATTCAAATTAAGAGGTGTTGTGTTCTTAATCCGGCTGAACTCCTACCTTTCCCGCAAAATACTATTTGCGGTGACGAAGAATCACATGACTGCCTGTATACTACTGAACAGGAAACGAAGGGCAGGATAGACCTTATAGATACTCCTTTGGGCAATGCGGAAGGGGAGCTGTTTTGTGATGGCTCCTGCTTCAAACTCCCGGATGGTACATCTACAGCTGCCTATGCAGTTACTACATTGAGTACGGTTGTTGAAACTAAGAGAATTCCGCATAACTCCGCGCAGGTCGCAGAGATTATAGCGTTGACCCGAGCTTGTGAACTCTCCGAAGGGCATACAGTAAACATATATACTGATAGCCAGTACGCCTTTGGGGTGGCTCCCAACTTTGGGAGGCTCTGTTCGGAAAGAGGGTTCCTAACGTCACATGGGATCAAGATTCAGCATGGCCCCCTGATAGTGCAATTGCTCTCGGCACTCGCGCTCCCTAGTCAGTTAGCGATCATGAAATGTGCAGCGCATCGTAAGGTCATAGATGATGTGGGAAAAGGGAACGCTTTTGCTGACCAGATAGCCAGGCAAACGGCGCAGACCTTAGCGCAGACATGTATGCTCTAAGAGAAACAAAAGATGCCTATGTAATGGATGAGTGTATTGGGTCTGTACGAGATATCCAACCTGATGCCACGATCGAAGAGTCTAAAAAGTGGGCCGAAGGGATGGGTAAACTAGATGAGGATGGGTGTTGGGTGGATACATCTGAAGGGAAATGGTTGCTCCCTGATTCATATGTGCTGGCGATGGTTACGATGGCACACGGTCCTACGCATGTGTGTGCTCAGCAGATCAAGAAAATGTTAGAACAAGTCTGGGTCAATGATAAAATTTTGAAGATCGCGCAGTCCTATGTCTGAAATTGTATCATATGCTTACAGCACAATCTGGGGAAGGGGACAGTAACTCCAAGGGGTAGTTTTGGGCCTCCTTCTGTTCGCTTCGAGGTCATCCACTTTGATTTTATTGAGATGGAACGGTGTAACAATCTAAAATATGTCCTTGTGATCATTTGTGCTTTTAGTAAATGGGTTGAGGCTTTCCCCATTAAGGATGCTACTGCCATGACCACTGCGAAGACTATGGTAAAGGAATTCTTTCCACAATTTGGGCTGCCAAGAACAATTTGGTCGGACAACGGTCCCCATTTTGTTGCAGCAGTAATTTTGCAGATATGCACAACGTTACACATTGAAAAACGATTTCGCTCGGCTAGACATCCTCAAAATGCTAGGTTGGTAGAGAGACATAACAGTATCCTAAAGAATAAGCTTGCTAAAACATGCGCTGGCACCAAACTGAAATGGCCGGACGCTTTACCTATTGTATTGTTAGCCATGCGCGCAACACCTCAAACTAAGACTGGGCTCTCTCCATTTGAGGTAGTGATGGGGAGACCTGCTAATATTTGGGGTCTTCCAAAGCCTAAAGTATTGAGGGAGGTTGAAAATGTATTGCTTGTAGACTACTGTAACCAGTTGACTAAAAATCTGTATCTCAATTATCATCAGGTTCAATCAGCTTTACCTGTACGGTTTACGGGCCCAGGACACAATATTCAGCCTGGAAGTTGTGTCCTGGTGAAGGCCTACGAAAGGTCTTCCTGCCTCGCGCCTCGCTGGCGGGGACCCTACCAAGTGCTGTTGGTCACCCAGACAGCAGTGCGGGTGGCTGGAAAGAAGCATTGGATCCACGCGACGCATGTCAAGAAACTTCCTCACCCGATGCCACACGTTACAGAAGAAGCAGAACCCCTCGCTGATGCTACAATCTCAGATCCTGGAGTAGCAAATAGCGCTGTGAGTGTGTCAGAGAATCTCTCTGAGCCCGTGGAGCTTGGGGAACAGTCCATTTTGTCTCCACACTCTTTGGAAAGATCACTTCCGGAAAGCATTGTTTCAAGTTCTGCGACTTCCATCGCCTCTGATATGTTGCTTCTCTCAGGAAGTGACGATACCTTATTTCCGGATCAAACAGTACCGGGAATCACCAGGTACGACCTTCGACGAAGAAAATAGAACTGCCGCATGGGTTTTGCCTGTGCATCTGGAAAAGAAAAGAGTCATTGAGAGTTTTGTTCTAGCAAAAGAAAGTTTTTGAAAAGCAAGGGATTCTGCTGGCTAGGGTTGGGGAAGGACTAAGAAGTCGCGCGACCGTAGTGTCGCCAGCAACGAACATTGGGGTCGTCGATTGAGAAACTACGATGCCTGCCACCTCCACCGCTGCTGCTCGCATTGGACTTGTAAATAAGGGGGTGACCAACTCGGACAATGAACAATGTGCCTGGGCCCCGAAAACGTATTGCTGTGTTGTGATAATAGTAATTGGAATTTGTATAGTTACTGCCGTGGGACTCTGGTAATTCGAAGAAATGTATCCTCTAGAGCCTCTTCTGCCAATTGAAATTGTACCTACTGCTTTGACTCCCTCTGTACACCTTCATACTTTGTCACCTAGGGACTCCCAGCACAGACGAAAGTACCATAATAACACTTTAATGATAATAATGAATTCAACGCATGCCATTTTTAATAAGAGTAATTGCTGGATCTGCACCCATTTACCGCAACATGGGAACAAGGGGCTAGGGTGGTATATTCACCCTTTACCTTTAACGACTGCTTGCTATGCCTCTCTTAGAGCACTATTCTTTGGCCGTTGGAATGACAGCATCTCAGGGAACTTTGATGGAACTAATTTAAATAATTTTGAGAAACGTGAATTGACTCCCCTGGGATGCTCGCTTTTTGCAAATAGAAGTAAGCCTAATGTTGCTTCTATTAGGCCATCTGATAAACTGTCTCTTCCTTTCCAAACTCTAATTTCCTTTAAAATGGCTCCGATAGGCAATAAGGACGCTGTGCCTCCTTCTTACTCCATTAACCATAGCCCCGATTCAGTCCCCTTTTGTGTACAAAGAAATGGCACTCGGTCAATGGGAGATTTTGAAGGTTGTGTGAACATTGTAAATTTGACCGGAGAGAACAGGCCTCTATATGTAGGGGGGCCTGTCTATTTCGTTTGCGGTAGTACAGCATTTCCCTGGTTGCCCAAGGATTGGCAGGGAACCTGTTATTTAGGAATCCTGTTACCTGGGGTATTCATAGCTAGTACATTGGAAGTTTCTAAGGCTCGCCCACGGCAGGACGAGAATGGAGATACCCCAGGGCAAATATTGGGAGATATAACAAAATCAGTTGTGCCATTTTGGGGACAGATAGCAAATTCTGAAAATATTAGGGGGCTAGCAAGAGTACTGGAGAGAACCATCAACCGGACCACGGATATACTCTACAATATGACACTGGAACAGAAAGCAATAAGATTGGTAGCGCTCCAAAACCAAATGGCATAAGATGTCATTCTGGCAGAACGTGGTGGAGTATGTAAATTAGTGGGGTCCGCTTGTTGTGTTTTCGTACCAGATTCCTCACTGACAATTTTCAAAGCAATACAGAACTTGCACATCCTTAGTTCAGAAGTGCATGTTCCTGTGGGAGATTGGAGTATTAGTGCTTGGTTCTGGGATTCTCTACGATCCTGGGGTTGGAAGGTGCTTTCTGTCATGCTGGTTATTTTGGGAATCCTGCTACTCCTTTGTTGCTGTCTCCAATGTCTACCTAGTATATGTGTAATGCTAGGGGGATGTTGCGCTCAGGCAGTGAGCATGATAGGGCACAAAATGTATGCCCCAGATACAGCATCTAAAGAGTTTGTGTTGCAAGAGGTTCTGGTGAACGACCTAATGGCTATAGATATTACAGATAACGATTCAGGATGTATGGACGACAATGCATGGAGTTATTTACAAAGACATTAGAAGTGGTATTAGCACTTGGCATAGGCCAAAAGGAGGGTTTGTCGGAATAGAAACAATATTATGCCTCCTATTGTAATAATTGTATGTGTATTGGCCTATGCCAAGTTTTCTAAACATCATGTGCGAACAAACGCCACGGCAAGGTCTTGACCTTAGAGAAACCAATGTAAGCCGCCATCTTGGATTGAGCCGCCATTTTAGGTTCTCTTGTTATGTAGAAGTCACCCTGAACATCAAAATGGAGGCCAAATGACATTCTGAGTAAGATTCTGGCCGTTGTGACCTCAGTACAACTATATAATTAATATGCATGCAGGCCACTTGTCGGGGTCGCGAACAGAGACCTTGTCCTACCGTTGACCTATATGTAAATGTACTACTTATATCAGCGAAACTAATCGAAATGTATATATTAAAGAATTGACCTGGCAAGGAACCCTAAGACCAGAATTAAATATTTCGCAGAATGGTTAACCCGCAAGAGGGTTGGCCAAGGGCTGGACAAATTGTATAAAAGGCCTGGGTATTCCAATATGCGGTCTCTCACTAACACATCGAACCCTCGTTGAAGTTCGTTATGTTATACTGAGAGCCGAATAGCTATCCGTTTGTCAATTGACTTGGTAACTGTTGTAGCTTGAACTAAAGCACTTGTATGTTTCTTTGTAACCTGTGTTGGTGTGTTTCTTTTTGGGCTTCCCGGCCTCATATTATTTCTCTGTTTTCACAGGACCACCATGAAAACAGAAACAGATGTAATTCCTTAAAAATTTGCAAATCCCTTTTTCAAATCTCTAGAAATCCTCTGAAAACACTTGAAGTGCGAGCCTTCCCCGTGTACTCCTTTCCTCATAGCCTGACAAAGTTGACAAAGTAACAGTAATGTAGACGAGCCTTATATAGGGAGATGAACTTCCTTTAGGATATTCTAGGGCTCTGAATGTATGAACAAACTCAAACAAACTTAATAATTCTTCCCAAGAGGGATCTGAGTGGCTTGACAAACTTAATGAATAAACCATTGAGTCAACCTGAGATACGAGTATCATGATTAGACAACACACCATTATGAATGAACCAAAAGATCTCTAAAAGTTGGATCCAGGATTCATCAGCTCCAAAATCCTTTCCTATTCACACAGAAGGGACACATCTTTCCTGAAAGTACGTCAAGTATCACTTCTGTCCACATAGCTCTAGAACACATACATGCAACCTCTGCAATTCTCACTTTACTTTTTGTCATTCCAAATGTGTGTAGGTGGCATGCAGGTCATGTTAAAACCTGTGAGTATCATGAATGACTCCAAAAGGATCACTACTTGCAAATCAGGCATCAAAGATCAGATGGATGATAACAAACTCTGCATTAATGCTGTGAAGTAAATAATCCTTAAAGCTATCAACATCAATCCCACTCTTTCATGTTCCTGGCCTTTCACCATGACACTGTAAATGAAGCAAGAAACCCAGGAAGTGTTTTCAATGAAAACACCTACCTCATTAATCAGATACATATGCTAACAATCTACAAATTACTTCTCCTAAACAAGTCACATAAAATGTAGGCAACAAGAGCACTGATATGTTTGTCCTCACTTGTACTATTGCAAAGTCTACTTTGGGCTTCTCTAAATTGCTAATACACCAAACCCCCCAATTTGAAAACATGTCAGCCAAGATGATCATGGTCTGAAACCGTAGGATTCACGATTCATAATACAACACTAAAGACTCCCCAGTGGCTCCCCGTGAGTCAAACATTTTTTAGAGATCTGACTTCTTTGTTGTGCCTGCTGGAAGAAAGGTCCTAAATATATCAACTAAATAAGCAAGAGATACATTCTACCGAGGAACCACAGACATTCCAGCTCAATGAAAATCACCAACATCCCATGAAAAAAGAGAATTCCCGGAGCAGGAACACGTACAACCAATGTAATCACATTCTTAAATTTCCTCCAATCACCCTTTGGACAGAACAGACACATTCTAGGTTCAGAAAAGCTTGGAAATGCCATTTTCTTTAAAAAACATAATTTTCTGACGTCATTAGTCCTTCAAGTCCCATATCTTTGAGCTCTTTTGAGATATGTTCAAAAGACGTTCAACTATTATTTTTTAAATAAATTATTCTCATGAAATGAAGTTATATTCCCCATTTTCTTTCCTTGTGGTGTTAGAAAACAGATGTTCCATAGTTAGTGTATTCCAAATAAAAAATATATTAAAATAGTCCATTCATTCAGCTGTTGAATGAGTGTTAGGCATGAAGCTGTCGGCTGTGAAATGTAAAGATCGGATAGGAAGATATGATGCCTGTTGTTGAACCATAAACGCTGGCTAAAATCCTAGCTTTCCTACTTGACCACATTTTGTATTTGAAGGCAACATACTTCACTTCAATCCTTCTCATACATTGCGATCTACTAGCAGTGATTCTTCTAAGTGTGCACTATAGAAAATGTGTTCCTGTTCATGCACTGCTTCAAATACTGAGGAGCTCATTATACGTTTGGCAATAATGGAATCACACGAGATATGTCTCACTTATTACCTTCACACAAAAGCATTAAATCATGCGGTATTTCACATGCAGCATTATCGTGCAAAGTAATAATGTATTTCCCCAATGAATCTTAATGGCACTCCAGAATGGGGAATAACTGAAGGGCCTCAGGGATGTAATCACAGGGACCCTTCATATGACCCCATTGTCACGTGCAGTAACAATAATCATGTTTGCCACTATTTTCACAGGAAACATTGTCAAACTTCTAATAAGGAGTAACAGCCTCACTTATAAGCAGGGTTACCTTACACAACTTTAAACAAAACCTCAGGTTTGGGGGAAAGGGAAAGCTTCTCTGTGGTCTAGGTCTACAGGAGAGAATATGTGATTTGCCTGAGCCAATACGAGCAGATTTGTACCGCTCAAACCAGGTTCACTACACCCCGGTAGCAGTCTGTCCTTGTTTGATGAAAACAAATTGTGAAAAGCAGCAGGTCATAACATTTCCTTTTCAAGTTAATTAATGCAGAGATAGGCTGGATTTAACTCTTCGGAGCATTACACAAAAAATGTGATAAGACGGTGGGAATTTGAAAGATTGAAGTGCCCCGACTAAAGCTTTGTGCCTTCAGGTAAAGGCATTAAAAGGTTCCTCATTACAAGTTTGGCTGGATTCCGGCTATAAATCTGCCTTATACCACCAAATTCAATTACTGTCATCGCCACTTGGTCCCATGGAGTTAGCACAGGATTGCAAGTGGTTGAAATTCCCCATTGTTGGAATCCATTGCTGACCCACATGATACAGACCACCCCTCTAGCAGATCTTTCCACCATATGGAATAGTATTTGACTCAGCATCTAGTGCACTTTTGATTATTTTTTTCCAGTTTACAGGCACACAATCCTACTGCCAATGGTAATGCTGAGCTACTAAGTGGGTGTAGCCACTCCTTGGACAAAGCCTGTCATCACAGACAAACTGTTTTATGAGCTCCTTCATGTGTGCCAACCATCAACCTTCTTTCCGCAGCAACTCACTAATCATGTATTTGGCTCACCACGTCATCTTCACATATGGCTGCAGCTGTGCGCGGCCCATGGCTCATGTACGTCCAGCACCCGTACAAACTAAAATGTCATCAGAGACAACAGTTTCCCTCCTCATTTCTGTTATTAAGCACACTCCTGACATGATTTCTTTCTACAATCAATGTGTTCCATTGTTATATCCACCCAGCTCTCATTTGTATGCCTGTGTCTATCAATCCAACTATATTAGTGTATTGCTTAGTGTAAAACAAACAAGAAAATCAAGGCAAGCAAAATGTATATTGTAGAATGGGTGTATTAAATTATCATGGGGTCCTGGATTCACTCTTCATGACGTATTATTCTTTGGTTTCCTTCTTTTTCAGATTATACATACTTAAGCTCTGGGCTATTGACTATAGGTTTCTTTATGCGTTCATTGTGCATGCAAAATGATCTCTTGCAGCAGTTTCTAAAACAATCCCAATGTCAGAATGAGGCAACAAAAACTGCAATTACAATTGTAGAAGGCCATATAACCCATTTGTAAGGGCCTACTGACTTCACCCATTAGGCTGTATGAGACAGGACATCAAGCATTGAGCACAATGTGATTGTTCAGCAAGCTAACTCAAATGCCAACTCACATGCATGTTATTCCTGACTGAATATCATCTCAATCATGAGCAGTTTTTTTCTGTACATCAGATAGTTTTTGCACTTCTGGCAGTAATTGATTCGGCAGTCCAATCAAAATGTGTGCTATTCAATCACAGTATATAAACTGGAGGACATCCTAAGTCAAGGGGACATGCAAATACCGGCATCATGAAGGCGCTAAAAGTGGATTCCGGCATGCTGTAAATACCGGCATCGCTGACTAACCGTAAAATGCCATGTGCAGTGTTCCCAACTGCCACAGGTGCACACCATCAGCACAGGTAGAGGCAATGGAGTCTGGGCCTGAACAAAAGGAGTACACCCACACACCACACCCCTTTCCACACCAAGAACAATCCAATAGTAGCATCAACACTTCAGCTGGAGGACATGCATGTATTGCAACACCAGCAACAGCACCAACACCAACAGCAGGCACCACAGAGGAGATGCAGCAGGAGAAGGAGGGTGAGACAGGCACAGCATGCCCCCCCAGCGCAGCCAGCGTAACCACGCATGCAGCCCCCAATCCCAAACATCAGAGCCAGTCCTTCCAACCCAACCCCGGAGCACAACACACCCTGTACCGTCTGGAGTGGGACACCATCAACACCATCATGGACATGATACACGATTGTCTGCCTCATTGAAATACGCACCGCCATCCCCCCTATAGTGAAGGTAGTGTCAGTGATCCACTTCCTTTCCAGAGCCACCTACCAGCATATAGTGGGGCACATGCATGGCATATCACCACCCTTATTCACTCGCATCCTGAAGCAAGTGCTGGATGCCTTTCTCAAGCACACAACGGAATACATATCCCTACCACAGACTCCCCAGGAGATTCTTGAAACTAAAGGTGGCCTCCAAGCTATAGAGGTGCTTTACCACAATCACAAGCAATACCACTCCAACCAGGTGCAGATGGGAGGCGACGCAAGCAAGATCATCACACATTGTTGTGCCCGATATCCCGGATCAACCCCAGGATTGCCGAATGTCACCATGGCAAAAATCAGCACAGAATGCCTAACATTGCAGAGCCTACTGCCAACGCTCCTCATCAGAAACTCCTACATAATGCTACACATCACTTAATGGACACAGACACAGCTGTATGCGTACACAATGCATGAGCAACAACACAGCAGAGCACACCGTCTATCATCTTGAAGATGCAACCCACAACATAATTCCATGGCACAGGACACATGGGGGGCCTAAAAATGGCGTGCATACATGCAGGGACATGTGCATGTGGCCAACGATAATCTGGTGGCATGTGTATCTGACGCAATGTGCCCCTGCCCCCTGACATTGACCTGCAACCACCTGGTGATGATGAAGGGGATGAAGAAGAAGTGGCTGCACATCATTGCGGTGCCGATGCACAGGAGGGACGTGCTGTGCGTCAGTCAGTGATTGCACAATATTACTGACACACATGGCTGCAAAGGGTGACATGATAGTTTGACAGAGAGCACTGGGTGTGTGGGTACATGCATACTATGCACTGTATTGGAATAAATGTCCACTCAGGTCTTACTTTTGACACAATGAGAGTATTGAATTTAACAATGAAAATGATAACCCTCCACCACCCTCACCCCCTCCTCTTCCCCTCACAACTCCCCCACACAACTTTGCCCCCCTCCTCCCACAACTCCCCCAAACACCCTGACCTCCTCCCTCTCCCCCCACAACTCCCACACACGTGTCCCATCAAGTCTCTAATGCCTACATCAGGCTGCCCAGACTATTTATTAGCACTTCCTGGACCTGGTGGTGGCATGTCTGGCCGGCGCAGGGTGCGTGATGACCTGCGGAGTGGGCCCATCTGGGTAGAGCTAGATGAGGATGGCGTGGCCACCTGCTCAAATTGGGTTGCTGGACGCACTGATTCCATGGCATCGGCTATGCAGCTTAGTACCTGCCGCAGGGCGGATACCTCCTCGCAGAGGCGGCTAGTGTTCTCCGCAAATATCTTACCCATGGAGGCAGTGTTGTCTGAGATGATCCTGCCTAGAGAGGTGATGTTCTCCCGCCACTCCTGCCGTGCTTGTGCGTTGTCTTCCACGAACTGCGGCACAAGGGCAGTAAGCTGCTCAGCACGCTGCAGCCCTGCGGGTGCACCTGTGGAGGTGGACGGTTCCTGGGTGTCTTGCTCGGCCTCACTACTCGCCACTATTGGACTAAAGGGCCCTTCAATTAACTCCTGGCTATACTGCTCCGGGGTGGTGGTGTGGTTTGTCTCAAGGGATGAGATTTGGGAGATGCCTGTTGACTGGGCGTGCAGGGCAGTTCTGAGGAATCGTCCTCCAAGTGCACCCATACCTCATCCTGTGCTGCCTCCACAGCCTGAGGTGCTGTGGCTGCCACCTCCCCATCCAAACCTGACTCCTCCAAGGGTGGTGCCTTGGCTGTTTCCTAAGGTTGTGCAATAGGTGTTGGCGCTTCCACCTCTACGGCCCTTGCCAGCACCAGTGAACTGGCAACCTGGGGTGTCTTCACTGGTAGTGCACGGCGGCCCTTGGGTTGGCCCTTCGAGGTGGAAGGCCGATTGACCTCATCCCGGGACCTCTTCCGGGGTGTAGTTTTCGCAGGCGTTGAGTCCTGGGCATCGCTGTCATGGTCAGAGCCTCTGGGGGTCAAAGAGAGGGACGGCATGCGTGATGTTTTGATAGGCATCATACATACATTTGGACAATTGATCATCCACACAATTGAGGGTAATAGGCATTTCAGTTTGGATGATCACGTTGTTTGATACATGGGTGGGCTATGCAGGCATACGGCGTGGTCACTCATGTTGGCCAAGACCTATGCTATGTGACATGCATATTTGTTGGGGCCTGCATGCTGTGTGACTTATGGCATTTACAATTTGTCTGGTATGTGTCAGGTACGGAATTGCCTTGCTGCAGGCATCTGCATGTGTCTGTGATGCATCCAGCAACTTTGCTTGGAGTATGTGTGATTTGGGCCATGGCTTGCCTCTTTGGACGGACATATTGGTTGACTTTCATCAGACTCTGCATTACAGTGTTTTCTTAGGACACTTACCACCATCCGCCAATGTTGTGGCGCCACACTCCATGTCACCGACACCTTCTATCCCCTCAATGCCAATCATGCTGGCGCAGATGTCCTCCCATGGGGTCAGCTTGATGGGGGAGCTGGCACCTTCGCCTGTTGCCATTGCCTGGCTCCTGTTGACAGAGAGTATGTTCCGTACTCGCAGCCGAAAGTTGTCCCAGCGCTTCCGGCAGTCTATTATGGTGCGTGGGGTGCTCCCGACTGCACTCACTTTCTGCGCTACAAGTGCCCAGATCTCTTTTTTTTAATGATTGCCTCCCTCTTCATGCTGTTGGTGAACACAATCTCAGCATGTTCCTGTAGGGTCCCAGCTACCATCTCCAACTCATCTTCATTGAAGCTCTCCTTGCGCTTGCGGGCGGCTCCCTTCTTAAGTGCCTTGGGCATTGTGGAGTGTTAGATGAAGGTTTTCAAACAAACAACAGAGTCCCGCAGGTCCTATATGCAGAGGCTGGCAATGGATTGTGTGTTTAAAGATGGCCGCCGTGCTCCTTCTTGTTCCTGTGCAATGACGCTACTTCCGGTTCCGGTTATTTGCGGTTACCGCTATTAGCGGTCACCACTAATGCCGCATTGGTTCATGCCGGTAGTGCAATCTGCGCTATGCATGATGCCGCTAAGGGCATTTTTCGTGCCTTTAACGGCATGGAGGTAATTCCCTTACCGGCATGGCGCAAAGCTCATGCCCGCGAAGTCATAGTAGCCCTCTATTAGCGGGCTATTGACTACACGGACATGCTATTTGCGCCATGCCGGTAAGGACTGTTACTTACCTCCAACCTCGGAATGACCCCCATTGTATTCTCCCGGCCATACAATCTAATCTGTGCCTATTTTCAATATTATTTCATTTAATTGTTTAAAGTGGAGACGCTGTACATGATGTATGAAGCCAGTGTTTGAGCTGTAATCTTTTAACAGTAGTGCAGTACTGTGAGTTTTGATCTGTACATTGGTCTATGTGTCCACTGGGATTAATCCTTGTTTAACCGCTACCTAGTCCGATTCACAGGTCTGGTTTAATTTTGGGCAATCTCAGCACAAAGAAAATCATGTTTATTGGAATTTGAACCTCTCTGATATCTCTGTGGACCACCCAGTTCAAGAGACTTCTTGCCCAGATTCCTGAAGGAAGCTGATAAGCTGGTTGCAATATTCACCGGGCATGCCCATTAGCATTGTCCAAACATCCCACGTCAATGGTGTCATGTTTCCAGATGGTATATCTTCATGGTGACAGCACCACAAGTACTCATGTATCTTCCCTAAATCCTTATAGGAAGGATCGATGAATTACATAATTATGGATCATTGACAGATGATACTTTCAGTAATCTTGTACCTCTTCACACCCAATGTCCCTTCCAATCTTCATACCTTCCTCTCTGGTGATCACAATTTGACTCATTGGTACATTTTGTGTGATACTACTTAGGTCTTCAATCACTCACAGTTCGCCTGTGTTCTCATTTAAATCAGCACATTTTTTCCTGTTTTAAAATCAAACATCAGAGGACATTTTTTGAGAAATCTGGCCCTACCATCTGTGTTACCCTCCTATCTTTTGCTGCAAGTGCTACTCGGTGGAGCTTTGTGCAAAGTAACACTGAACTGCTTTGTGAACCACTAAATGGCCTTTATATGATTGCCAAAGATTATCGCTGTGAAGGGACAATCCAACTCTGCTCCAGACATGTTCCTTAGTACTTAGTACCTGCTCATCCAACTCAGCTAATTGATTGAGTGCATCATACAACAGAAGTTCTTGCTGCATTTGTCTTTGTGGCATAAAACCTCTTGCCAAGGTTTTAAGGTAAAGGGCAATTCCTCTTGCACTTTGGTATGCAAGCGCATGTGCTCGACTTACACCATTTTATGGCTCTTGGTGTGTTCCACATTGTTTGACTAATATCTCTTTAGGGAGAATAATTGATTCAAAGTGTGCATTTAGGTATTGGCCATTTTAATAGGGCTTCCTTCTGCTGCTACCTCTTTCTTTCCATAAACTCCCATAGGCCTTTAATATTTCAAAGGCGTAGCTTAGATAAGTATAACAGTTCACTTTCTTATCCCTTACTATGGTACATGCACACATTAATGTCACTAGTTCTGATGCCTGTGCTGAATAAACATATGCTATTTGATCACACTATATTACTGCAAACGTAGAACATACTACATATACAGAATTGAATTCTCCTTTCATTCCTTACGCAATATGCATCCCCATAAAACTCTTTATATGGGTTTTATAAGTTGATTTCTTGCAGGTTCTTTAAACATGGTTTAGTGAACACAACTGTGGTCAATACACATTCATGTGCTTCTCCTTATGTTGGGCCTGGTAAGATAGGCTGGGTATATCACTGACAAATGTATGTGGCCAACATTGGTCAAGTTCAACAATATTAACTCATATTTGGGATGATCGGGTGTGTATAAATGACAAATTTGTATTTCAAGCAACAATGCAGTGACTGCATATGGTACTGTTAAAATGAGTCGTGACCCTAACACTATGTTTTCAGAATTGCATACAGCATGTGTGGCTGCACAATGAATCGAAAAGATGTCAGTAGCTATGCAGCCAGGGGGGGAGTAATGATGTGCTATAGCATGCTATTTGAAGATGTTTGTCCCTGTAGTTTTCATCATCCCTTGCCACCCAGAAAACAACTCAATGAAGGAATAATTCTGTTGCCTTCTTGACACTCTGAGCCACACACAGCACAAGAAAGCCCAATCTCACAGGAAAGCTAACATCCTCAATCTCTTCATCACTGCCTTCCTCACCCTTAATCACAGATATCTATTCCAGCTCAATTAGTCTGATCATCTGGCAATCCCCTTTGATATTAGTTACATCACAAAAGTCTTGCACGCCAATTGGAAACCCAACACACATGCCTTCAAGTCATTCAAGAACTTCTCAGTGGCAGATCTCATGGACGACAAATTAACCTCCACCACACATGGGCTGATATACCTCAGACAAACACGGAATGTGACTCACTTCTCCAAGAACTCAACATCACCCTCACAACCAACTTCAACAGCCATACCCCAGTGAACCAGCACACTCTCAAGCCTAAACCTTCTGCACCCTGGTGCACTAAAGACCTCAACTTCAACTAAACAACTATGAAAAAATGATTTACTGTGATTAAACCAAAGTCGAAATGCTCGAAGGAGAAAAGACAGAAAGTTATTTTACAATAACTTTTGTTTTTCTCTCCCCCAAACATTTCAGATTATCCTCTTGCCTCCCACTCCCTTACTTGCCTGTGGCCGGTACACCTTCTTGTGTGCCACCGTCTCCAGCACCCCTCTGCGATGCAGGTTCCCTTCATTTGCATTTATGGGAACCAGCACCGTAGGGTCATCTTTTCTTTTTGTATTTTTTTTACTTTATTGAGATGGCAGCAAGGGACACCTCTGCAACCCCTGCTGAAATTACAGTGCCCTTTTTCACTGTAATGTAAATGAATAGGAAAGTTGGTCTAAAATTTTGGCCGGCCTAAATTCGTTCAACTCTTCCATTCATTTTGTTTTTCTCAGTCCTTTTGGGTCTTTCTGAAAAACGAAGAGAAGCAAATCCTGCAGAACATCCAACCTCACCCACTCAAGGAATTATGTGCTATTGACAGACAACATAACCACTGGCAAGGCTGATGACTACCAAAGAACCATACCTATGGCAACCAATGAAATCAGAGCCCCCTTCAAAGCCATCAAGCATAACATCAACCCTTTGCTATCCCAACCGTACTGCCTCCATAAAACATGTACTATCATCATCTTTCTTAATGTATAAGATCATCATAGACACCAATTCCATAACCTACAGCACACCACACATCCCAACACACAAAACACCACTACCTGGACAAGTTTCAAGACACTCACTATGGATATTCTCACTACTACCGTACTATCGCTTAAGTCCACATTGTACGTGGATGATATCCTCCCTGCATATGTAACCAAGATACTGCCACCTGAAGCACCTTCCCTTACCAGACAATGACCAACAGATCCCTCACTCAAAGCACCTTTCACTTGACTCAAGATTGGGGAAAACCTCAAAAATTTCAAGAAAGCTACACTGGATCCCGACAACCGTAGCAACCACCACCGCATCGCAAATCTCCCTTCCTATTTAAGAACCTTTGGAAAGCAGTAGCCACACTACTCCTCTAACACATCAACTTGAACAACCTCCTACAGTCATACCAATCTGGTGTTAGACTCAGGTGCTGTTTCTTCTCAACCTCTAAGCAGCATTCGACATAGCAGACCAACAGACACTCACTGGAATTCTACATCACTGCATGGGGTTCAGCAAGATCTCCCTCAGGTAGTTCATATTCAACTATGCTAACCACCTCCAATTCCTCCAAAAGAATTCTAACAGATCATAAACTGTACTTATCACCTGCAGAGTCCAGCAAGGATCCATCCTATCCCTAGTGACATTCAACCTTCACATGGAAACACTAGCAACATTCATAGCTCCATACAACATTCATCTTCAACAATACGTGGATGACACACATCTCTACCTCAAAATATAAACTCCATCAAAGTAATCCTTAGGTTCAAGGCCTGCCTCACATTGATCCAATCCTGAATGTCTAATGCTTACTTGGAGCTCAAACCCTCCAAGATCATATTCTTACTGCTGACAAAGAACACCTCACACACAGAGATACAGACATTGGCCTCGTCAGGGCCTTGGCGGTATCCCGGTGGTAAATGCGCTGAGACACTGAAAACACTATAAGCGTTACTGCAACTCAGTCCAGTGCAATTTGCCCCGGATACCGAGTTGCAGTGGCGCTGTAATTCCCCATTTATTTAGAGTCCATAGGACTCTATGGGGCTTTTTGGCTATATTGGCGCCAGTGGTAATAATGACAGTGGTAATAGCACTGAAAATGGGCAAAATCTCCAGCTTTCCACTCAAACTTGGGATTGCATGGAGTGGTAATGCATTTTTGCCACTCCGCCCAACCGGTGATGAGGCCAGTAGCTCTCTGTTAGTTACCTCATGGGCTTAACATCTCACTGACCAATGTGCTTAGTCCCTTGAGGTGTACATTGACAGATATATGTCCTTCAAGCAGCACATAACACGGAAGACACAAACAGCTTTGTGTCAACTATCTTTCTCTTCTGTAGAATATTAACCCCTTCATCCCAGAAAACCTCAGATCTGCTCTCCAAGCCTCGTTCTTCTCTCATTTCAATGGTGACAATGCTCTTCTACCTCACTACCACACTGAGAAACACAGCATCCTGGAGGCCTACAATCCAGCAGAAATAAGGACAGGCGCAGAATTTAACATCACTGGTGCACGAAGGAAAGTACCAGAAGTCAGACCTTCTCTGTCTATGTTCCCAGACTCTGGGACCTCCTACCTGTCAATACCAGACTTGCTCCCTCAAGTCTACATTTTAGGAAGGAGCACAAGACCCTCTTCTTCACCGAATGGCTCCTTCCTAACACCTAAGTCTACACTCCCTCCACTACCCACCAAACCTCAGATTGGGTGATCTGCTCCTCTCCTCCCATGGTTGCTTGTATAGCCCTTGCTAATAAATGCCCCTCTGCCCTGTTGTTAACTCCTCTGTCCCATGCATCATTGCCTCCCACATCATGTCCTTACCCCATGCCTTGAAAAGCTTTCTTTTGCTTCTTGAAGCTAAATCAATAATCAATAAACAACCTAATATTAATAATTCTGCATTAGCAAAGCTTTTGTTTATCCTTCATTTGTATGGCAGTACAAAATAAAGGGTCTCCTGTAATCCAGAGGGACAAGAGTGGGTGAGCTTGCATTACGATTTTTTTCTGCAAAATCATTTTCTCCCTCTTCTTTACAAATTAAGGGTTCATTCGTATTTAAGTGAGTCATCTATTGCAATGGTTTCCTTGTGTCTACATAATATAATATCCACTTGCAGCAATAGCCAGAAATGTGTATCTCATCTGACTAAAGGTGATTGGTTTTCCATGATTTTAGGATAGTGTTAAAGCTTACCTTATGTGTGGGAGTGAGGGGCCAGTAGGCCCCCCGTCCCTCCTATCCTTAGTACAAACTTGGACCATGTGCCTCCAATGGTGGGGGGTGCCCCCATGCCCTTATGCAATGTCAGCACTGGTTGGCATCGGTGTAGATGGGATCATCGCGCAGGACACGAGGCATCCATCTTTGTGCCCTCTTGACACCATCTTGGTAACTAGGCCTCACTACGATAATACAAAAAGGCTTCACTCCCCTTCGCAGCGCCGCGCACGCAGCACACATGGCCCCCACCTTTTCTCTCACTGCGTCTGGAAAACTCAGCAGCTCCATTCTCACGCTGAAGCCAGAGGTAATTGCAACAAAGAATTAATGTAACAACCCACTCTTCCTCTAAGATCACTGCTCTGCGTGTGAACCGGCTTGAGCCAAGCATCCATCTCCACAAATATGTCCATGCCCCCTCACCCTCGCCATTGGAAAATGACTGCTAGTGTAACCCCGTGTCCCTGCAAGGTATTCACTTGATGTACCAAATATGTGACCCCACCATGAGACCTGCCCAGTTGACCCCCGACTGACATTAGGTCCCTGTCACAGTATATCGCCTCCTAATACTAACAAATGCCAACGTGCCTTCGAGTCTTTACGAGTTCAGACCCAAGCTTCAATCAATGTTATCTTGATAGACAACACAGCCCTTTTAACCTGATGTTCAATATAAACCTCTGTTATTAACAATGTAAATAAATATAAGACATTTATAGGTTTATGGTGATTTGTTCAAACGCATTGTAAGGTAATCATTTAGTACATGCTTCATAGAGATGTATTATGTTAGCTTAGTTGAGCGATCACCCCACCTCACAGCAACCTGACCTTCACCCCTCCGGGACACAGGTGACAGATCACGTGAAGTCCATCCTCCCAACAAAGGAGCAACCAATCCAGATGGAACTGTATCGTCAAAACCATATGTGCCTATACTTGCAGACCAATCATGTACTGCTTTGGCACCTTATAATAATTGCGTCATGTATGACAAAATACACCTTTATAATATGATGTAACTGTGATTATTGTCAGAGCGCTCTCAGGCAGCAGAGTTTTTTGGATGTCAAATATATAAACTATTTTTGAACTCACGCAACCTGTCCTCTTAGCCTTATTCCCAGTCTGGGGAGTGTCTCATTTATTCTTTTGCACGTCTAAAGATGGGGAGGGCGGCTACATTTTTGGTGACCCCCGCAACATGATTTGGGACAGGTGCCTCGAGGCCCATGCAGTGCGGCGAGATCCGGGACGCCCCCCAGCAAAACCATAGCCTCCGCGGCTGACCAGCCTGTGGGCACAACTAGAAGGGGTCAAAGGTTCCCAGTTAACGAAGACCCAACTGAGGTGGGTCACGGCTTGGTTGGGCTGCGGACCGAATTGTGGATGAACCGTGACCGGAAACTCTCGGACCACCCGACAGAACACGTGAGTACCGGTTGCGAATGTTCCCAAGAGGTAAGGGAGGGATTAAGAAAGACGGGGAACAGGTAACAATTGACTAAAAGAAAGTCAGGGTCTGTGTGAATGATACTGAGGCTTTCTCAGATCTATCCTTTATATGGCCATTAGGTTTTTTGGAGATAAAGAAGTAAGAGAAGAGTGAGGAAATGTAGCATTGTCTCATCCAGTGCAGTTAAATAAGTGAAGACGAAGAGAAAATAGTAGGGGTCTCATATATCTAGTAGACTCAGAGTAGTAATTTAGAACATTCATTTTCTGTGTGAGCAGAATTCTTAATGAGGTAGTAAGAGGGAGTAAGAGGTGGGGAGTGCGTGAGAAAGATAGAACAGAGGGGTCAGAAACTGAAATAATCAAAAGGGGGAGTAAAAGCGCATAGGTAGTACATGTTATGTGTGTGGTGTCTTCATGTTGTATGTTTTCACGTACGTCAAGGTATTACATGTCGATCTGTCAATAACTGTTTACGTGCCAATAAATGAAGAACAAATTAAGGTTGATTAAGAAAATTGAAAATGCAATGCATACGAAAATGTTTTGAATAATAGTAAATGATGGATGTTCATGATTGAAATAATGTATGGCCTCGGTAAGTGGTGAAAGAGTAAAAAATGTTGAAAAATATTGATACTAGGGGAAGGAAAAAGATTACACACAACATTGAACAGAAGAGAAAGTGAACAAAGTATTTGTGAGTTCATACGCAGGTAATTGTGTTATCATGGGGGGAGTGACACCCTTAGCGCACATTTGTCAACATCTTTCGTTGTATAGTGAATAGATAGAGAAATACCACGACCAGTGGGTGACAGAAATAAAAGGAGATAGCGTAACCCCCATCTGGCCAGAGGGAGGATCATTTGATAAGAGGGTATTGGATTTAGTATCGACACATTTGTTGGCCAGATATAAGGGAAAACAGCTGCAGAACAGAAGAGAAGTATTAGATTTGTGGTGGATGTTTGAAGAAATAATACCTGCAGGTGAGGTAAGTACTAACAGAGAAGCAGAGAAAGAGAAAGCGCCAGAAGAGGTAGGTGGGTCAGCGAGAGGAGCGTGTACGACAACTACGACTGAGAGTGATACCACTAAAATATACATGTTGTAGGATACAGTGAGCTTCAATATGTGCCAGCAGGTCCTGCCCCAACTACCTCAGTGGGGGCAACAGCTACAGCACCACCTCCGTATGACAGGGGGGCTGTATGGCCCAACTAGTACCCCACCTGTAAACTTAGCACGGTTAACTGGGGCTTTAGATAGACAGCTCGCACACGCACAGATGGAAATAACATGATTGAGAGCGTTATGCGATAGAGGCCAGATGTTGCCAGGGGGAGGGGAAGTGCCACCATTAGCAGCACCGGATGTAACGCCCCCATCAAGGGATGCAGGAGAGTCGGCGCCGGCAACGCCAGCACCATCACAATTAGCGCCATCACAGTTAATCCCCATACCAAGATGGCAAGAGCAAGAATGGCAATCAGGAGAGTTCCTTTTCCATCTGAATGGCAAGCCAGTAAGAATAATACGCCCCGCAACCCCAGATAGTTAGCGTGGAGAAAGACACGAGGAAGAGAGGGAGCAAGAAGAAGTAGAAGAAGTATGGATCGATCTCGATGAACATGAAGAAGCGGCAGCGGGATCCCCACTGCCATTTCATTTTGATGACTTAGATGAAAGATCACCACCAAGGTGGCAGGGCCGGTTAAGACACCGGGTAGGGAACATGTTAGTGAGCAAGACAAAGAAGGGGACGCAAAGTAAGACAGGAAGAAAGCCCAAACTGCAAATGCCACTTATACACAAAGGGGCAGGAAGGCCACACTACATCCCGTGGGCTCAGAAGGACAAAAATAACTTGCTGAAACTTCTCCCCCCACTTACGGGATGGGTGGGTAAATGGATACACGGTTTCAAAAAGAACACAGCAGGAGTACCATAGGCAATATGGGACGTGAAAAGTTTGTTGGTGTCCGCTGTCGGAGATCAAGCAGATGCAGTGTGGGTGAAGGCGGGGTTCCCGGGAGTAACAATGAGTTGAGACCGCCATGATAGATCGCCGTTTAACAACGTTAGAGCACAAGTTTGGGATGCATTGTGGCGCACGTTTCCAGACATTCCAGACTTACACTTAGTGATGCAGTGCACAATGGGAGAGGAGGAGGAGCCTATGCAATTCATCCTCTCGGTGCAAGAACTGTGGAGAAGTGAAACGGGTACTGGGTGGAATCAATCCACCGCCCTGTTCTATTTTATAATCAAAAAGGGGCTCCCGAAGGAGGTACAGAAGGCCTTGGATAAAATAGCTGGGATAGAAGCCAAGGGTTGGCCTGAGATCCAAAGCATAATTGTACACTACTGCAGGAGGATCAAAGAAAGAGAACACAACCACATCAACTGATAGGAGTAAGGAAGGAGACGACGGAGCAGGAAATGTACCAGTTAGGATGGCTGCAGCATGGGCTACAGGAGGGCAAGGACAGTGGGACGGAGAAGAACAGTACGGAGGGCCTCAGGGGCAAGGAAGACCAGCAAGAGGACGAGGTGAGTACAGAGGGCCAAGGGGGGGATTTAGAGGAATGAGGAACAGAGGTTTCGGAGGACCTGGGATAAGAGGAGGACCACATAGATCGTGTTGGAATTGTGGTAGATGGGAGCACTATTCAAGAGATTGTAGAATGCGACCTATGGGGTATTACCAAGGGCATACACCAATGGGAAACAAACAACAGTACGTACATCCACATCAAGGCAGCCCCTATGGGTTACCCACGGGAGGGGGCGGACAAGGTGATCAATTCTATAGTGAGCCTCAGATGCAGCAAAGGCAGCAACCTCAGCAACAACAGCCATAGCAGGGAGGAGCACCACAGCCCATGGCCAGACAGAATACAATAGGAAACACAAACCATAACAGTTTCGCAACATCAGCAAATGGCGCGCCCGCAACTTTTTGCGGCACAGCAGTGGTAGGAGATAATGTTTTTTCAGTACCAGGAACTAAAACATATGCAGACTAGGACAGCCCACAGAGAGCACTTGCATGTCCAGTCCTATCTACTACGCTACATGCAGAAGAGGAACCACTAGTGGGAGCAGAGATAGGAAACAAGCAGTTTATCTTTATGGTAGACTCAGGAGCAGAAATATCATGTCTCATGGAAGGGCGGTTTCCACTCTCTGGAAAAAATTTGGAAAAGCAGGGGTTCTCTGGGGCTATTTTAAAATGTCCTTACACAAAACATCTTGACATAACAGTGGGGGGGAAGACAGTGCGCACACCCTTACTGTATCAGGAAGACGCGCCAATCAATTTACTGGGAAGAGATTTGTTGAGTAAATTAAACATGACCATCTCCTTTACGGAGCGGGGGATAGTGTGTTCAACTCCAGGAGTGTGACCCGTACGAGGAATGTTGATGATCAGCACAATGACAAATGAAGTTGTAGTGAGAGGGGTGCCCATTGACATGGACATGTTCATTTACGGCATCAGAGTGTTGGCCCGGGTGGTACCAGAGATAACAAGGAAGGAATGGAGGGTGCCCACAGATTTAATTTTCCGCCCAATTATAGACACAGACGTTGTACCAGGAACCATCATGTCCATTGATTTAGAGGGAGTTCAGGTTTCAAGCAAACGTATCACAGTAATAGGACTGGACACACATGGCTGCGAATGTAGAACAGTACTATGTATAGATCCAAACACAATGTTGCGCGATTTAACTGATGAAAAACTGTTTACTGACAATGAGAGTGATGGAGAAATAATAATGGAAATGAGCATGCCATGTGACATTATGATTCAATACAGGGAAATAAACAACCCTCTCATGGCCAGCGTTAACATCCCGCATACAATTTTTGAAGAAGATATGAACAAGGTACTGCCGGAGGTCTGGACCACAGGTCCCCATGATGTAGGGTTTTTTGCATGATGTAACAACCATTAAGATAAAAGTGAAGCAGGTAAACAGTACCCACTATCAAAAGAACCAGAGGAGGGAATAAAAGAAACAATAAGTGCTCTACTGAAACAGGGGATCATTGTACCATCCAACTCCCCATGTAATACAGCAATTTTTTCTGATCAAAAAAGCAAAAGGAGGGGCATGGAGAATGATCCAAGATCTCCGCCCACTCAACGATGTCATTCAGAAAGAGTTCCCGTTGGTCCCTAACACGGCATCAATCTTGTGCAGCATCCCCAAAGAAGCTACATGTTTTACTGTGGTGGACTTGAAAAATGCTTTCTTTTCTATGCCACTCAATCCAAGCGCCCGATACCGAACAGGTACGAACATTGCAGGCTACCGCAGGGATATTGTGAGAGCCCAAGCATTTTCAATAGGATCTTACATGAAGATCTCGGAAATATTAATGTAGAGAGTGTGATAATACAATACGTGGATGACTTGCTCGTCTCCAGTACAACTGAAGAGAAGTGCAGAGAAGACTCTATAGCGCTGCTGAATCTACTAGCTACAAAAGGATGTAAGGTAGATAAAGGAAAATCAAAATACTGCCTATCTAAGGTCCTATACTTAGGAAAGCTTGTATCCAAAGACGACAAACAAATACTTCCTGACAGGGCAGCGGCCATACGCCACATGATAATACCGAAAATTGTAAAAGATATGCAGAAATTTCTCGGCATTTGCAATTACTGCCGACAATGGATACTTGATTATGCGGCTTACACCCGTCCGTTGCTACAAGCATTGAAAGAGTCGCAAAAGAATAATGTCCCAATAAAATGGACCAATGAAATGATGATGCAATACTTCAAGCTACAAGGCATGATCACACACGCACCAGATTATGACAGGGAATTTTATCTATTCTCACACTGCAATGGCACACTGATGACTGCAGTATTAACACAGAAAATGTCCCTAGGGTCCAAGCCATTGGCCTATTACAGCGGTACGCTGGACGCAGTGATGCAAGGTCATTTCGCATTCGAACAAGCTCTCGCAGCAGCGGCCTTCGTGATTGAAAAGAGTGCCACAATTGTAATGGGCTGCTCGGTAACACTGTTTGCGGAGCATTCACTCTTCACAATATTAGAGCGATCAAAATCAACATTGACAACGCAGAGAGCAACAGCTTATGAGATAATAATTTCCAGCCCAAATGTGCCCGTACTAAGGTGTAAAACAGTAAATCCTGCCACGTTCATTACTGAGCCATGCACTGTAGAAGATATGCAGGAACACAACTGTGCCACATACGAGTGAGAGGAAGATAATATCCCCAAAGCAAGTGAGAATGCATTACAGGAAGGTGAAACGTACTTCATAGATGGGTCAGTATCCATAGATACTGAAACAGGGGAAAAACACGTAGGGATGGCAGTGGTAAGAATGGAAGAAGACAGCTACGAAACGATTGTCCAAAAGCACCTCCCCTCTCATTTTTCTGCGCAAGCAGCTGAACTGGTGGCATTAATTGAAGCACTACATGCAGCAAAAGGATGTTCAGTAATGATATACTCAGATTCAGCCTATGCTACAACAATAGTACATTCAGGATATTCAAGATGGCGACGGAGAGGGTTCCATCGAGCAGATGGGAAGCCAGTCCAACATGCTACATTATTAAATGAACTAATAGAAGCAATAGCAGAACCATCAGTAGTGGCAGTGGTGAAGTGTCAGGCCCATGCCAACAACACAGATGCAATCTCATTGGGAAATGCGGCGGCAGATGCAGCAGCGAAAGACACACAAATCTGTCCATGCCTCCTTAACCTCACCATTGGAAAATTACTGTTAGTGTAACCCTGTGTCCCTGCAAGGTATTCGCTTGATGTACCAAATATGTGACCCCACCATGAGACCTGCAGAGTAGACCCCAGACTAACGTTAGGTTCCTGTCACAGTATATCGCCTCCTAATACTGACAAATGCCAACGTGCCTTTGAGTCTTTACAAGTCCAGACCCAAGCTTCAATCAATGTTATCTTGATGGACAACATTGATATTCAATATAAACCTCTGTTATTAACGATGTAAATACATATAGGACATTTATAGGTTTATAGTGATTTGTTCAAATGCATTGCTAAGTAATTATTTAGTGCATGCTTCATAGAGATGTATTATGTTAGCTTAGTTGAGCGATCACCCCACCTCACAGCAACCTGACCTTCACCCCTCCTGGGCACTGGCGACAGATCACGTGAAGTCCATTCTCCTGACAAAGGAGCAACCAATCCAGATGGAACTGTATCGTCATCACCATATGTGCCTATACTTGCAGACCAATCATGTACTGCTTTGACACCCTATATTAATTGCGTCATGTATGACAAAATACACCTTTATAATATGATGTAACTGTGATTATTGTCAGAGCGCTCTCAGGCAGCAGAGTTCTTTGGATGCCAAATATATAAACTATTTTTGAACTCACGCAACCTGTCCTCTTAGCCTTATTCCCAGTCTGGGGAGTGTCTCATTTATTCTTTTGCACGTCTAAAGACGGGGAGGGCGCCTACACTTGCTAATGTTTCTGCTTCCTGCTGAAATATTGTGTCATAAATAGTGAACCATTTCTCTGCACAATTATAATGTTTGCTTGAATTCTTTATTTTCCTTCTCTTCTAGGGCTGTTAACAATATAAGTGTGCCTTGTCCACATGCTTTAAATGAGTCAGATGCAGAAATGTAATATCATACAGATCCTTTTTCAGGGCATAATAGAACGAGTCAGTACTTTTAGTTGTTTCACTGTTGTAAATGGGTTCACATTGTTTGACACCAAGAATGTCTATGAGTCAAAGTTATTGACTAGCTGAATAGATTGGTACAGAGAAGGATACCTGATAAAAAACATAAAAAAACATGACTTTGTAATGTGTCACTGTGGGTGTTAAACATGAAAGTATAGTTGTGGGGATTGGGGCAACAGGTAATGTTGGTAAAACCACTGAATTAGCTGTCCTTAGATCTTGCAACAAAAAGGAGACTTCTCAGGTAGGTTTCTTTATCTTCAGAGTTGGATTATTACTGGGCCTTGTGGTCTGCACAACTATCCCTTCCACTAACAATATATTTATTATGACAGACATCTTTTCTGCTTTGGGTTTTATTTCATATTGTTTGTTTCTAAGCAAGTTCTTTGTGGTTTCCACATGGATGTGTATAGGCTCTGTATTACTTATCAGTGTCTCCTTGCTTGCATGTTATGACTGTAATGTCTGGGGCACCTCTGCTAATAACTGTTAAACGTTTCTCTGTTTGCGCTCTTCTACCTTCTTTTTCCTGTACTTCCCACTATTCTGTTTTAAGCTTAGCAATACATGTATTCTCATTTTCACCCGGGATATCTAAGAACGTTCTATCAGGGGTTCAAGAAATGGTATACAGCTATTTACTCAACAAATCATGACCCAATAAATATCCTGGTGACAGTCGGCTCAATAACAATGCATGACTATCAATTATTGGCCAATCGATAATGGCAGTGGTTCAGCCAGTCGATTAATCAGTGTGTCATTGTATCATATGATATGCCACTGCTCATTTTGTTTTGGGGGAGATTTGGGTGTTGTAAAATGCTTACTTTGAATGGATTATCAATTTGCCCATGTATCAATTGAACTCCACAAATCCTTCCCATTAATTTCACAACTACTAAACGCTCCATCTGGATCATCTGTATTTAAGGTTTGCATGATAACATCAGTTACCCCTCGGTTGTCCTAGTCATGTTGCTGTTTATTCTGTTCATTGAAAGGTTTGTGTTCACATTTGTAAAGGATAGTGACAACCATTTCCATTTCCTTATGGATCGGAGGCACCACCTACAATAGTGAAATGTTAGCCTGTCAAGCCCTTTTGCTGCTTTAGATTCTATAATTGAAGAGTCGCTTGCTTAAATTGCCTTGGTTCCTCCTTTAGTTATTGATAAGGAATAAAATGATGTACAACCAAAATAAGTACCAAGAGGGGCTTTGTCCACCCAATACAACTGCTCTCTAATTGACTAAGGATCATGGGCAACAACCCCTGAAAGCATAACTTGGCTGCCAATTCCATATCACCAACTCCAGGCAACTGTCTCAGTGAGGGTGCTAGCTGCGCAGTAGCTGCACTATAAATCATACCTGCACAGACATGGGATGGGCTTATAGTGGAAATGTTATCTGGTTGCCTGGCCACGGCTTGAGCTTTGATTCACAGGCCTGTGCTTGTTGTTCAAGCAGCACATTGGAGATGGGATTGCTGGAGTTCTGGTTGTGCTGTTCGTGATAGTGGTGCTGCGTGTGCCTGAACTGCACATTTGCAGCTTAACCCAGTACTTCCTAAGATATAACAACTTCTTTCTCTTGATGTCACTTCTTTGTCTCTGCTCCCTGAGGGTATAATTTAGTTATGGCCGTTGGTGAGGTATGCTTCCCTCCCTCACTCTGCCCTTTCTGATGTTTGTGTACTTTGTCTACTGTATACCTTAATTTCACATCTGATTCTTCTTAACGTCCCAATCCTGACTCTCTGATTCTCTTTGATCTCTAAGCAAGGTTCACTTTCCTGAGGCTTTATGCAGGAGACATTAGCGTGTAAGATGCTCCTTAAATGGAAATGTTTTATTATATTGCATGTCCCATCTACTGAAAATTGCCATTGCCTATCCCTTTTGCCATAGAGCTCAATTGCTCCACTGGTCCATTAGACAGTTATACTACTATTTGGTCGTCCTGGCTCTTAAGATTGATATCCACACATCCATTTGTATTGATCTGTTTGCCCTCGGTTTGGTTTTATTAAGTGTGTGCTTGCATTTATCTGTCACCTTACACTGGTGACCCCTGTTTTCTCTTAACCTGTTCATTCTAAGACATTACCATAGTTATTTCTGGAAATGTGGCTTCCGTCCTCGTCTCCATTTCCCTGATGGCTCCACCTGCAGTACCCAATTGTCACCTAAAACATGGTTCTAATTATTGTTATAACTATTGTATTATCTGCATTGTGTTTGCTTCAAATAATTACCTTTAATTATCCCTTTGTATCACCCCTTTAGCTGTGCATGCATCTTCCAGTGCTGTCTTTAACACATTATGTATGCTTTTGGGCAGTACACGAAGAAATCCCAGGCTACACAGCAGCTCTCCTCCACGATCCCTCTATAGGTTTTTCAATAGGTTTGATAGGGTTCAAAGGGTAGCAGTCTGCAATTTCTATTATGGTCTCAGTTGGTGATCAGATATCTGAGATGTGAGAGTACAAAATGTTGAATCCTGCAGCTTTTCACCAAATAATCCAAATGGGAGCCAGGTATAGTGAAAAGGTTTATTTCCATAGAGTGATGCATACATGATTTAGGAAAGCAGCATTGATTGTCAGTCCCAAAATTATGGACCTAAGTCACAGAAACCTCTGTTTTTTTTCTTCAGATTTTGCCACAATAAATCTCAAATATTTTGCCAACCAGATACATTTAGTTGGCTACATTAACTAAGAAACTCCTAAAGGTACGTCCTCTGACCTTGGATGGCATAGTTTTACGGCATCATTTGGGACTTGTACAATTCCAGTCGACCAACCCACATGATAGTCCACCCACTCATGCAGATCTTTCCATCACATTTCATGGAATTTGACTCAGCAACTAGCGCCCACGTGATTATTTGTTTCCAGTTCTCAGGCAGCAAAAGCCAATGGTCATGCTAAATTAGCAGCTGGATGCTCTTGTGCCATGTTGAGACCCAGACTTAGCATGCAAACTGATTAATGGGCCCCTGCTTGCAGGCCAAGCAAACAACATTCGCTGCACGCCACCTCGCTAGTTAGGTATCTGGCTCACTGCTTCATACCTAAATATGGCCGCAGCTTTAATTGGTCCATGGTTACTGTACATACAGGACTCAATTTGACATACATCACTGTTGACTTTGACAGTTGTCAATAACCAATGGCCCGTAGTGCAGTTGTTTGTTGCTTAAATCTACTGTTAAATCCCATCTTAATGATCCCTTAGTTTCATCTGCAAATATGACTTGACAATGAAGTTGTGTACAAATGAATTTTGTGGCTACGTCTTAATGAAATACAGTGAATTTACTATTAGTTACAGCTAATTAACATGCAATTAAATTGGGCTAAATCCACACCAGCCGACCAACTTTAGAGAGCATGGCATTTCTTTTCTAAAAACAGTGATAAAAATGTAATTGGTGTTATTTATTTATTTATTTATTTATTAGTAATATACTTTTAGCCAGCGGCTTTGCATATACAACATGAAATTACAAACCTACACATCAACAAAGATTGGTGTTATTTGAAATGGATCCTATATTACTGTCTTCATGCACACAGACATTCACCGTTTGCTGCTACATTTTCAGTAATTGCTTTGGTGACATCCTCTTATAATTCGTATGTAAACCATACCAAGTTTTGCCCAATGTTACTTGCCTCGGTTGCTGAGTAATTCACAATTTGCCAATAAGGGCCTAATCCGCAGGAGGGTTTTATAAAAGCAAAACCCCACTGGAAAACACTGTGAATAAGGGCCTTCATCTACCAAATATTCATGAGCCAGAACCTCTAAACACCAGAGTAAACGTGTGTATTGCCTGTTAATTGCTGCACATTACTTTTCTTATTTTCATTCTGTTGAGTTTGCCAATATTTGATTGCCAGTATGTTCAGTCAAGGCTATGATTTTGTAATCCATCTCATTTGATATGCAAATGCTGCTCATTGACTATAACGCATGGAGGCCCCTTCAATAAAGCACTGCATGCCATTCATCTTCACCGAAACTATGCATTCTAATCATATAAAAGAATGAACGGATGCACGTGATAAGGGGGTGCTCGGCATCCAGATTGTGGATTCTGTGCCATGACTATCCGTAGAGAAATGTCAATTGGGAATGTAAACAGCACATGTTTGGCTCTGTGCCCTGTTAAGAACAAAGTGCCTTTTGTTTTGGACGCCGAAGACCACATGTTTTAGCCCTGCGCTTGGTCAAGCAAACACAGACTCCATATTGCTTTCTTGGATACCGTGATTCTTCTTTAATGATGAAGACATGTGCCAAGTGCCTCCAGATTCGATCGTGGAGAAATTGTTGTAAGGGAATGAGGTTGCCAATTATCGCGTGTTTAACACATTGGGTGAGTTGTTTGTCACTTTCAAATGACGAATGGTATGCATCAATGCTAACATTAGATAAAATAAAACAATTACATATAGCCTATTGTGAAATAAATCCATATGCAAAATAGCAAGTGCATGAGTGTTTCATAAACTAACTCCACCGCACCTTGTCCCTGCAGGCCCCAGTATGCAGACATAAGTAAAGTTGGCAAAGCGCCTACATTACCGAGATCACTAAAATGTGCATGGTTGATCAACACAAGGCCCTTGCTGCTCTATGTATACACAATTGCAAAACTCGGATTGCATGGAGCGGGTTACTTGCCAAATACCATCTAGTGTCTTGGATAAAGAAGAGGCCATCCCGGGTGAATACTGGACACGGATTTCCATAAATGCAATCAACACACTAAAAACCCTAAGTAAACACATCAAATATTAAAGAAAATCACCGATTTCCAGAAAGGTCTGAATTTCTATTAGGTACTGGAACTGTCAGACCAAATATAAAACTGAACTGTTCTAAAAAAAAGACTTTCATTAAACTGCTATCAAAATATTAGCCTTTAAATTATAGACACAAGAGCATAATGAAAACTAGAGCGGAACTTAATAACGAAGACAGTAAAAATGTGTGGTCATATTTGCCATTCACTTTTATTAAAATGGCCTAGACTTTATTGCATATTTTAACATGAGCACTCGCTATTTTAGTGCTGTCATACGAGGGCCAACACTCGACCAATAAAAAATACATATAATTCGCAGTACCTGTGGAGGAAGCAGTGGTAGTCTGATATAGGCGAGAAGCAGACTTAGGTCACCGCAGCGCCTTTGCAGGTCATACTTCACCCAGATCATTAAAGCGTGAAAGATCGTCTCTTCATCGGGGACATTAACATCATCACTGGCCAGCAGGCTGTGAAGCTCCTCTGCTGGGAGTAGTAAGAACTCCTGATTCTGTATGACCTCCATTATGTTTTCCTGGGGAGAGAATGAAAGTTTATTCCAGCTAACTTTCTTCATCACAATTGTACAAAACATCCACATGCCAGTGACCTTTCATTGTTCTGCTGTTCTGGAGGGCCTGTTTACAGTTTGAAAGTAAAGATATATGGAATATCATTTTAATGTCAATTCTAATAATCCCTTCATGGTGATGTAAAAATTGAGTTTTTTTTTCAATCTCGCTCTCTCTCTTTCTCTCTATCTCTATCCATACACCTGTCAACTTTAAATGACAGTCGGGTAAAAACAACATCTCTGAACAGACAGAAACCACAAACTAGTAAAACAACATCTATGTATACTAAATAGAAACAGTAAACACATGTATTGAATATAATAATACAAAACGGTCTAACATGGCAGGTTCATGTATTACTTATCAGGAAAAACCACGTACAGTATTTGTAAGGGATCACCATACTGTTCACATACAGTGTTACTGATTTCCCACTAAACGCCTAACATGTTTTCAACCAAATCCATCCATCTACAATATTATTTGTTTATAAAAAAAAATGTTGGGCGAGCATCACACACAACTAATATCCATTTCACTAAGCCAAAACGCTCTGCCGGGGCAGGGCATGATGTGAGCAATGGGCATGTTAGCTGTAGGCATCCAGGTACAGATAGCCCACTCCTGACACACTTGCAATTGTATCATTATCTCAAATTTGTATGCCTACAGTTGAAATAAGAAAGGCCTGAAAGAAAGTAACCTTATCTTATCTTTCTTCACAGTAGACATGAACACACTTCTGGTGAAGGGACAAACCATGAGAAGCACCCTAGCACAGGCAAGAGTGAGAAATGAGTATTTGGTCAAAAGACCTTTTTAAAAAAGGCGAACAAAATAAAAACGTTCTGTGACCGCGCAGAGGGGTCTTTCTAAATGGAACTGTCAGCAGCTGTGAAGCACAGGAGTGCATGCAGGGGATGACAGGCAAGCCAGGACCCGGATGCGCCATCAGAGGAGAACGGGTAAGTATTTGTGTGTTGCGGGTTTGTGTGTGTGTTTTGTGTTTGTGTGTGCTTTGGGCCGGGGGAGTCTTGGGTGGCGAGGGAGGACGCTGGGCCTGAGGGAGGGGGATTTGGAGGGTGAAACCCCTTAATTAGAATAAATCCCACAAGAAAGTGTGTGAGGCGAAGTAATGTCAGTTTTTCGATGTTTGTAGGCACCTAAAATTGACAGAACAAAATCAGTCTTTTTGTTAGGCGACCTATAAAAATAAAACAATGACATGGAACCAAGAAATGTACTTTCTCCTGATTTCTTTTATAATAAATACATAAATAAGTTGTCTTGTGCTGACTGAAAGAGTGAACTGTGACCTGTCTTATCGTCATCAGATAGCTCAGTGAGTTAATGACGGATAACTGACATCTATGAGTGATGTAAATGACGCAATCGAGTCACAAGTTCAAATTCAATAGGGCTCATAGGTACCTTTGATTTGTAATAGATGAAGTTCCATTAATAACGCCCTGAACGCTGCTTTGGGCCTGAACAAACATAAGCACATCTCTGCAGCAAGGAAAGAAGCACTCTGGATTCCAGTCAGAGAGCACATTAAGTTCAAAATTCTCACCTTCACCCACTGCTGCCTCGCAACCAGGCCCAGAGACTCTCCCAGCCACCTGCCTGCAGGCCCACATGTATAGCCTATGCCAATCCCCTAGCCATTTCAACGTTCAAACGGGCTAAAGCTGCTGGCTCCAGCTTCCCTGTCTCCTCTGCCACGCTTTGAAACTCCCTCCACCTGGCCTTGAGAGCTGAGCCTTCCTATACCTTGTTCTGGATACAACTAAAGACTCACCTGTTGCATCAACAGACCCAACCTCCTACTATCTATTGTTCTATATGCGTAACCTTTCATCTTCTGTAACTAACGCCTGGACATGGGTTAAGTGCGCTGCTACAAATGTATAAATAATACTTGTATCTAGCCAATGGTAAAATTTGTTCCAGTACTACAAATAACGAACACATTGACATGTTTATAAGTGACAAAGCTGGAGTTAGTGTTTCAGTAGCCTTGACATTACGGCTGTAAATATTTGATCCCGTGTATATATGTCTACAGTAATAACAAAGAAAAAGTGAAGCCATTTTACAAAACAGAACACCTACAAACGTGAAAAATTATTTGTACTGTCCACCACTGCGAGACATTCTTCACAGCATGAGCCACAGCCAATGAACTCCTATATACTACGGAAGATACAATGCACCTACAGCATAAGACTATTGCAAGTCACATTAATGTTTTAGGACCTTATAAAGGCATTGTGCCTGAGGCTGTGCTTCTCTGTATGGCCAAGAGCCATGGATAGTGCAAAGACGCAGCAATGATGCAAGCTGACAGACCATTTTCAGACATGTTAAAGGAGATGGGCAGTGAACTGCTTGGTTGCCATGCACATATTAGCTAAAAAAAAAACATGTGATTTGTACATTAGGCTTTTTCCAGGCCACATGTATGCCCAGTTCATGGCTCAAGTGTCAACACTGAAGGTGGTCCATGCCACCTAAGAGCCTAAACGAGAGAGTCACAGGGTGAGTTAGATGTGATGGTTATACCATGTTGGTTGGCTGAGTCTCAAATGGTTCCTCCTCTGGCTCTCCGATGCCAGAGGAGGAACCTTTACGAAGTACTTTGTTAATGTAACTTAATAATGCATCATACTGACTTTTCTTTATACGTCTCATTCCGTCTGTGCTCATGGGCCAAATTTGTGGGACTGCTATACTATGCCATTTTCTATGTCCATTTCTGCCCAGCTTTATAGAGACAAAGCTTGTTTATATATTTGCTGCTTCGTTTCCTAGTGGATTACTTGGTGATGTGTTGTGGGATTCTAACATTTTCCTTGGATTCACTATTCACAGCTTAGACTGTGAAGCAGGCGCACCACTCTCGAATCAAGGTTAAAGGTATGTTTCTTGGAAGGAAAACCCTGCAGCACAGCCTCCAAGTATGGTATGATATGATATGATATGGCATTTGTAACGCGCCTATACACAAGTGTTTCAAGGCGCGACGAGGCAGGGAGGGGGGAAACAAGGGGAAGACAGACAACGATCCTACTAGGCCAGGTGTCATTCGGATCGCGCAAGTGCAGGGGTAGGGGGAGGGAAAAGTGCAAGGGAAAAGGGGAGGGGGGAAGTGCAGTACAAGTAAGTAGAATAAAATAAATAAATAGGGCCAGCTGGTGGCAAGTGCAAAGTAAGTGCAGACAAGTGCTGGGAAGGGGGGACTGTAGGGATACAGAGACAAACCGCAGTGCAGAGGTTGCCAGGGAGGCAGTGCAAGTGGAGAGTGGCTGGGCCCAGGACCGAGGTCGGTGAGAGTGGCCCAGTTGCAGATTCAGTGCAGTTTCAGTAAAGGATTTAGCAGGGGAGAGGGAGAGAGAAAGAAGAGGCAAAGAGGAAGGTTTTGAGGTGCTTCCGGAACCAGAGATGGTTCTCCTCAAGTTTCAGGGAGGCAGGAAGGCTGTTCCAGAGGGAGCCCCCTGCCGCGGAGAGAGATCTACCCCCAGCTCGTTGCTTCGAGAAGCGGCTAACCCTGAGGGAGTTGGAGACGGATGAGCGGAGGGCTCGGGAAGGAAGATATTTAGGAAGAGAGAGTTGAAAGTATTTAGGCCCCAGACCCCAGAAGGCCTTGTGGACAATGCAGAGGGTTTTGAACTTAATCCTGGCAGCCACTGGGAGCCAGTGTAGAGATTTCAATCCTGGAGAGATACGGTCCCTGGGCTTGAGGCCAAGGACAAGTCTCGCAGTTCGGTTCTGGATGAGTTGCAGAGGGCGGAGAGTGGAAGCAGGCAGATTAAGATAGAGGCTGTTACAGTAGTCCAGCTTCGAGAGAACCAGGGCTCGGGAGACAGTGAGCTTCTGGGGGAAGGAGAGGAAGGGAAGAATACCTCTGAGGAGGTGCAGCTGGTAGTGTGACTTCTTAGAGACGTCAGATATATGAGGAGAGAAGGAGAGTGTGGAGTCGAAGATGACCCTGAGGTTTTTTGCCTTGCAGGTAGGAGCAGGAAGAGGGCCAAGAGAGGCTGTCCAGAGAGCTGCAGGGAAGGAGGGAGTGGGTGTGCCGATGAGTAGAATCTCAGTCTTACTGGCATTAAGGCAGAGGTCATTGGCGGCACACCATTCCTGAATAGCAGACAGACAGTCAGAGATGAGGGAAGGAGAGGGGGAGGCCGAGGGTAGCCTGAAAATGAGTTGAGTATCGTCCGCATATCACTGAAAGTTGGGGCAGAGAGCGGCAATGCGGTGGGCAAGGAGTGCCAGATACTGGTTGAATAGCCAGGGAGAGAGATTAGATCCCTCGGGGACACCACAGGTGGAGAAAAAGATGTCAGAGAGGAAGGACCCCAGTTGGACCTGGGAGGGTCGATTGGAAAGGAAAGAGGTCAGCCACGCCAGAGCCTGACCAATGATACCCAGGTTATAACAGAGATGGTTGAGCAGGATGGCATGGCTGACAGTGTCAAAGGCAGAAGAGAGATCGAGCAGAATGAGAACACACGGAGTGTTGGAGTCGAGGTTCAAGAGCAGGTCCTCACGGATGTTCAGGAGAGCAGTTTCCGTGCTTCTGGCAGCTCTGAAGCCAGATTGATGGTCGTGAAGACTACCAACAGATTCAGCATAGAGGTTAAGCTGGGAGATGGCCAGTTTCTCCAGGAGCTTGCCCAGGAAGGGAGTGATGGAGATTGGGCGATAGTTAGACGGGCAGGAGGGGTCGGAAGAGGGTTTCTTAAGAAGAGGGTGCACAAGGGAGTGCTTGAGGGGGGATGGGAAGACTCCAGAGGCGAAGGAGTGGTTGCAAAAGTCAGCCAGGGCAGGAGCGAGGGTGTCAATGTGGTCCTTGATAGTTTTGGAGGAACAAGGGTGAACCTGTTTAGACAAGACTTTCATAGATCAGACTTGCCTGGAAACCTCGTCAGCAGAAAAAAGGGGAAAGGCAGAGAAGGAGGGAGGAGGGGTGGCTGCAGAAGGGCCAGAGGAAGAGCCGGGAAGAGAGGGATGGAGGTGATAGGAGGAGAGTGAGGACAGGATGTCCTGAGTTTTAGAGATGAAGTGAGAGGCCAGTGCAGTGCAGAGGGCCTGGGAGGGGACAGGAGAGGTAGAGACTGCAGCAGGGTTGGCAAGCTCCTTGCAGATATTAAAGAGTTCGGCCGCGTTGTTAGATGCCGCAGAGAACGGAGAGACGGTATTGCCTTTGGAGCAGGCGGCAGGCCATTTTGTCAGAGGATGAACACAAAGCACGCCATTTCCTCTCAGCCACCCTGCACTTGCGTTTTAGGGTGACGAGATCCGAGTCATACCAGGAGTTACATTTGGCTTTGGGCTTCAGGTGGATTCTCATGACGGGGGCAAGGACATCAAGAGTGTCAGATATAGCAGAGTGGAGCATGGAGAGGGCTGTGTTAGGGTGGGAGTCAGCCGAAGGGGGAGGGGGGGCGAGAAGGTGGCAGCGAAAGCCGCAACTGACATGCGCTTCATGGGTCAGATGACCGAAAAGGTGGGTGGCCGTGATGAGGGTGGCTTTGCCTGTGGGGTAGGGAGGGTGAGGTGGGAGGATAGGAGAAAGTGATCACTCCAGGAGAGAGCAGTGGAGAGAGGGACAGAGAGGGGAAGGTCAGAAGAGATCAGAGCATCAAGCGTGTGCCCTGTGGAATGAGAGGGCCCGGAAGGGAGAATAGAGAGTGAGAGAGAGTCGCATAGGTCACAAAAGAGTCCAGTGGGGGGATAGGTGGCATCCAGGTGGATGTTGAAGTCACCAAGAAAGAGGAGTTGAGTGGTTGTATCAACCCTCTCCACCAACTGACAACCCCCTAACATTCCACATTCCATAGTGACAACCCAACATTCCAATAGAACGTGTAGCAGCTAGTACACAACCTCCCCCAAAATGATTGAAATGGAAAAAAGAGGAAAACATGATAAACAATGAAGAAACAAGAAAGTAACTGCAAACTAAAACACATACAAGAGAGGTGGAACTGGAAACTATAAACACAAACTGAAGAAGTACAAAACACTAAGAATACATATCCTCCCAGAGCCCCACATGCCCTGAATACCCCACATCTTAACCCAAATTACTTGAACATGACAATTTATAATACATATTTGAGCAGAAAACATTGAGTGATACATGACATTTATGTTCTTACTATCCTTAATTCACTAAGTTACTAGAAACACATAACTCATACTTAAACTCAAAACAAAACATCTGAATACCTAACCAGAATCACATAATATAGTCCTTCATCCACACCAGTTCTCTTCTCCTACTCGCTGCACTTCCACTGACAAAATCCCTGCCAACCCTCACAGCAGCAGATCCCTCTCCACCACTGTTCACACCAACTCCTACCCCACTATTGTCCCCTAACACATACTCCAACTCCACACACTTTCCCCAAAGCACAACCCCATTATCCACACCATTCACTGCCACCACCCGTTTCATGTTCCAAATGGACCAATCATCCATCCTGACAGCATTTCCCAACACTCAAGAACTTTACCTGGCTCAGAAAACTTCGACCTTCCTTTAGCCGTATGCACATCCTGCTTCAGACGCACCCATGACCCGACCGTCACCTCCACACCTGCCTTAGTCCTTCAACCCAATTTGACATCATAGTAACTCTTGTTTCTCCTCTTTGCCTCACCCATCCTTTCCCTCAAACTGGTGCTAAACTGTACCTTTTCCAGGATGCTCCCTACCACATCACCACCTTTAGTCATTGTGTTCACCCACGCAGGATTAAGATCTGTGCTGGCCTCTCTACTTCTCATAATCCTAAACAGTGACACTTAAGTGACCCCATTGGGAGACATTCTCACATTCCACAAGAACCTCCAAACCGGCTCTTTCACCTCCATTCCATTCCTCACTGCCTGTTCTATCACTTCCACCAACACCCAGTTGAATCACTCAACCACACCAATAGACTGGGGCCTATACAAAGATGTGAGCTTCCATTTAAAACCCCTCTTCCTGACATACTCTTTTCTCTCTGCACTTTTAAATTGGGTACCATTATCACTCTGCATTTCCACAGGGAAGCCTTCTCTCCTGAATACTTGTTCCAGAAAATGTATTATCTCACCACTAGAAATAGCTTTGAACAACTTCACCTCTGGCCACCTTGAAAAATGATCGACCACAACAATCAAAAACCTATACTCCTTCCCATGCATTTCATATGGACCCAGAATGCCAATGGACACACGTGACCACGCTCCTTCAGGCAACTGCAGTAACAACAATTCTTGTCGGTGAGTCTTCAAAGCCTTATCACAGTTATAACATGCACCACTCTCCCTAATCACTGTCTCCACCATCACATTCCACCAATACCTCTCCCTCAACTTCCTCTTAGTACACATTGCACCCGAATGCCCTTCATGAGCTTTGTTGACAAGGTTTTCTCTAAAACACATAGGTACCCCCAAAACCCCTCCCCTCAACAACACCTCATCTTCCAAAGTCAACTGGTTCCTAATTTCCCAATACGCCTTCAAATCATCTGAAAATTCTTTTTTGTATGGCCAGTTTTGTTACATCCACAGCATTCCCCTTCCCAACACACGGTCCTCCGCCAAACCATTCTTCCACTCCCCTTTTTAATCACCACATAATTCTCCCCAAAAACCTCCTCAAGGAATGCCACAATAAGTCCGTCTTCATCCTGAACAATCTCTAACTTGTCTGTTCCTTCTAAAGGCACCATAGAAATAAAATCAGCTATCCTGTTCATAACACCAGGTACATATTCAACTTTAAAATTATATTCTTGTACTCTCAAGCACAACCTGGCAATCCTACATGTGGCCCTCATCATTCCTTTGACTGAAAACACCTCCCCCAATGTCTTTTGGTCTGTTCTCACTAACATTTTTGCCCCACACATAATTCCTGAAGTGTACGATTCCACACACACATGTCAGTTTCTCTCTCCCTATCACCGAATATCTACTCTTGCATTCTGTAACAGCTCTAGATGCATGGCAAATTGTGCTTGCCTCTCTCCCAACACTTTGAGAAAGAACCACTCCTAATCCCTTCACACTTGCATCCACTGTAATCATGCACTTAATCTCCATTTTGAACATTCCAGATTCTGTGCATGACAAATCTCATTTTGTATTGTCTCCAAAGCTCTTTGACACGCCTCCTCCCCTAAAAATTCCACACCCTTCCTCAAAAGTTTGTGAATGGGCTCTGATGCAACAGCAACATTCTTAACAAACTTGTAGTAAAATTCAACAAGACCTAAAAATACCCTTACTTCATCTTTGTTCTTAGGAACCAGGGATAGATCGATACCCCTTCCCACTCACTACGTGTCCCAGATACTCCAATTCCTCCACCCTGAAGTGACATTTGCTCAACTCTATTGTCAACCCTCTATCTCTGAGCCTACTTAATACTTCAAACAATCTCTTATCATGTTCCAATGCAGTTCTCCCATATATCAAAATATCATCCTGGTACACTAACCTACCTTGAGTCCCCTTAAGTACTCTGCCCATTAACCTCTGAAATACTGCCGCAGCAGACGCGAGTCCAAATGGCATTCTACGGAAGCAGAACAAGCCAAAAGGTGCGATAAATGTCCTTAAACTCTGACACTCCTTTGTCAAAGGAATCTGGTGCTACAGTGCTGACAAGTTTAGACTAGTAAACACAGCTGACTCTCCCACTTTGCTTAACATCTGCATGATCACCGGCAATGGAAACTTGTCCACAGGGATGTTCTTTTTGACCTCCCTAAGGACTACACACATTCTGATCTTTTCATTCTTCTTCCTCACTACTACATTAAGACTGACCCATTCCGCTGCCTCCAGGCTTTTTATAATTCCTCCATTAAGAAGTCTTTCAAGTTCCGTCTCTACCTCTCCTCTAATGGAGAGAGGAATATGCCTTAATTTGTGAGCAACCGCTTTAGCATGTGACTTCAAAACAATCTTATGAGCAAATCCATGCAAACACCCCACTTTGCTGGTGAACACCTTAGCATCTGACATCAAAACAATCTTATGAGCAAATCCATGCAAACATCCCACTTTGCTGGTGAACACATCTGGAAAACGCTTCTCTTTGGTGGCAGCATCATGTACAAACAAAACTGGCTCTTCACTGCTGGGGTCCAACCTGATACCCAAAGCTGCTTGGTTCTGCCAGTCTAAGACTTTCACACCTTTCCTTGCAACATATACATTAACCACAGCCAGTCTTCCTTTGTACTCCACCACGGATTAGAACATCCCCTTCATAGTGATTCTCAAACCTTCAAAACCTCCTAGGTCTGTGATGTTAAATCTCTTGAGCACGCCACACAAACGTGCATCTCTCAATTTCTCACATCTGTTTTCTGAAAGTATCGTTTAGGGAGAACAGCTGTCCACAATTACCTTGACCTGGAAGCCGTCTATCCTGATCTTGCAACTCGGACACCTCCTTTGAGAATAACAGAATCATTGTGTGGTATAAAGCTGGAACCACGGAGTGCTTGTCAAATTTATATATTGGATGGAGCAAATAAACCTCTAGGTAAAGGATAGCACTTGGTAGTAACTCTAGTGGAGATGCTGCGGGCGGTGGTGAAGATTTGGACTGTATGCCCAGGGTAACTGACAATTAATTGAGTGCAAAGCTTTTTCACAACCACACTCTGGATACACAGTCATTGATTTTTGTAAAGTATTTAATACAATTGAAGATAGCCAAGATAGCCAACACGTGTTTCGACCACACAGTCTTCTTCTGGGCTGGTAAAGATATATAGATTATCACAAACAGGTTAATATGCACAATGAATATAATGAAGTGTACCGAAAGCAAAAATCAGGGCAAAAAGGTGTAAGAACAATTAACAAATAAATCCATTATTAAAACACAATGAAACAATTTTGCCATTCAAAAGGTGATGTCAACAAGGTTTCCAAAATCACCAAAATTCCATAATGGGGAAATAAAAGAACAAATGGCACATAGTACGAACGCAAATAGTCTTTGATCAAATTTAATTTGAATATTAAGGTCTGCTTTACTAAAGACAACTGATATGGGGGGTGGGCCTCCACCATAGGAGCTGATTTAAATTTGTTTCCCTGTGATCTCCAAAGCCAATTAACAAGGAATTTGACCATATTAGCTAACACCAGAGCAAAGTACATCATACAACATGCTCGTTCATGCAATAGCCAGTGAAAACTGCTGAGAAGTTGAATAATTGATTAGATTGGGGTACTATTCGATAAATTACAAGTGAAGTGAAATTGTTTAAGTGTGGCTTATACCGGAAAGGCATGATCATTGATCATGGCCACCTACCTGAGCTGAATTCTATACGACCCCTTCATTCGAAAGTAATACAGTACACTGAAAATAGACAACAGGAGCAATAAACTACATTCAGTACGACTCACTGGTTATTTGAGGGTTAACTATTGGCACAACCTCTAACTTGGACCTACCTGTCTGGCATGAATCTTCTAACTCGCAAGTGCACCGATTAACTGGATCCAAAACATGAAAAACCCAAGTGGAAAGAAGGGTGCGGGGGAAATTATATATTAAAAAGTGCCCTATAATACTACAGTGAAAACAGTGGGGTACAACGACAGGTCAGGTCCAACCCCATCAAATGGTGCACTTACCTGCCATCCCTAGCTGCTCACTGTATCTAAAGTGTCCGGGGCGACTGCCCTGTAACACTGTTGATTTAAAACTCCTCTGAGGAAACCGGAAGTAAATCAGGCTGCGGCCGCCATCTTGGTTTCGCTAATTCAGAAATTGCAGATTGATGAATACCGAGAACCAAACAAGGTATTCACATCGAAAAGAATGACCCTTGGAATATCAAAGTGCTTCTCAATACTGAGCTACTGCTTTTGCTAAGAAAATGTATCATTTGGACTACACAAGTCTGTGATTTTACACAGGGAAAGGGTCATGTATCAGACCACTAACCTTTAACATGTGTTTAACTCTGTGTAAATTACCCATTATTAGGGCTAGGAATTTCAAACCTTGGCTCTGATGTTCCCCAGGCATGTGTTAAGTGAATGTATGTAAGGGGACTGTGAGTCCAGGATTATAGAATTAACAATTTACAACAACGTTTATTACGTCCAACATGGGTATAGCTGTCATAAATATAAACATTCTATAGTTTGCATAGTAGAAATAGTCAAAACAGAAGCAGCCATTTCAAATATAATGCTTACAAAGTTGTTTGGTAACCAATTGTAAAAACATTTTTAGACTGCAAATTAATGCTATTATGATAATATGATTATGCATGGGGTCCCCTATAATTGTATCGGGCACGATGCGTATACAAAATCATAATTCAGCAATAACTCAGGAAAAAAATGTGCGAACCCCCGTAAAACGTTCCTGCACCCCCCTACACTGCTTATGCACACCCCTAAGTCACATAGGGACACCGATTGAGTACATGCACCCTGAAAACCAACATGCAACCCCACCGGCGCTCTGCAAATCATGCACACTAGTTTACTTATGACTGCCTTTGGGTAGCGGATTGTAAATAGGACTTTCTTGGCCATTTCTCAGCCGAGACCTGCAGGCCGTCCCTCGGAAAGCCCATTTTTTCACAAGTTGTTCCCCATTTTTGGTGTTCCGCCCCTTCCCAGCCCTCAGCGCAAGCAACACACATGCTCTTCATGGAGTCTCGCGCAATGCCCTCGACAGCTCGTGCAAGTCCTGGAAAGGTGCTGCGCATTCTATTTCATGAATAGAAAAATGCGAATTTGTGTGCAGTTGCACGCACAAGTACCCAATTTTCCACATAGATAATTCCATGAATCGGGCCCTAAGTGCTAGAAGGTAGATTATTGAATTATATTTTTAAAAGACACACTGAACTGTAAAAAAGGTGCTGTTCAATGGGGTAGGATGAAACCACTGCTGTTACAGGGTACCTTTTTAAAAGGAAAAAAACATGTTTTTTGTATTCAGTGAGTGCTGTATCATGTTACCAGGTTCAAACACCTGAAAAAAGCAAACATATTATGACAGCGGAAACCAGGGTACATACATGTGCATAATGGGGTTGGTCCAGAAAAGAGGGCAGTGTTGATCGCCACACTTGGTTAAGTGCATTTTGTTCTACCAAAATTGAACTTTCAAGTAACGTCTCATTTTCCAAATTGTTGAACAGGAGCAATCAGAACAGCCCAGCAGAAGGGCATGCGTTCTGATAGAGAAGCCTAGAAGGAACATTCTTGGATTGGGTCAGTTCAGTGGCATCAGCCAGGAATATCTATTGAGGAAGCATACATGAGAAGAAATTAGGCAAACTGGAAAATACATTTTGACTTTTCCTACCGGTGAGAGGATATACCAAGCTGTCCTAAGTGTTCAATGACACTCCACAGCAGATACGCATGAGAAATGCATCAGCCATTAAACATTTACAAATGTGGGTTCCAAGAGATATGAAATAAATGAAATCCAGGACTACCATAAAGTAAAGGCTGTAGGAAAACTGTCACTGTAACTATAACACAGCTATGATGTATGTGAGCAGGTCCTGTGTTTAAACATGGAAGATGCAAATAGGGAAACTATGAGGCCCAGGCTCCACCACCTGCTCACTGAAGTAGGCCTCAAAAGCAGTAAGAACATGATAATACAGGTTCCCCAGTCCATCTCTATCACATGTTATTCAGGAACTCTACCAGCTTCTGTCCCATTGCCAAACCTTTCAGGACCTACATTTCTATCCAAGACCTGTGAATCAAAAATCCCTAAAAGGCATCAATGACATCCAGCCCTGCTTGGACAATGGAATTTACAAGTTTTACTTTGCCAACTTGTTTGTGGAGATGTGTGCAAAGAAGGACTTGCACGAACCACAATAAAGGACGAGAAATGGGCCCCTTCAGCCCAAAACATCTGAACATTAAATAACTCTTTAACAGGTGCCATGATCAAAGGATAATTACCAAATGCACTGCTCAGTTCCACGAAAGGACAGAACAGGTGCTTGTCAGCAAAGAGGAGAAATATGGCAGCAGAGTATCAGCCACTGCAAGGGGATCTTGTAACAGCTGAACAAATGGCAATGTGGGAATCAAGATGTTAGTAAAACCTTGGTCCATGATTTTGAACACAACTGTTCAGAAGAATTGGGTGCAGGATTTAAATCTGGAGAACCAATCCTCATGCTCACCCTCTAAATGTGTACAGCTGAGCATGGTTCATAATTTGCAGGCACCAGGGGCAGACCTGCCCTCATATGAAGAGGCAACGCATTGCACTTCTTGAGAGTGTTAGTGCCTGGTAGATGAGTTGGAAGGAGGTATAGATTTGGAGTTGCGAGGAGGGGATACAGATAGATTCAAAGTGCGTGATCAGGATGTGGAAGCAACTATTACAAACTGATAGAAAGATAAAGGGCTGTATGAGAAGAGATTGTGGGAGCAGGAGATTGGAAAGACCTTGGAAGAAAGAATTGGAGTGGAGAGGAAGAGGAAGAGAGACGAGCGAGGCAAAGAGTGGGAGAGAAATACATGATAAGACTGGATGAGGTTGAGAAAGGATGAACATCTAAAGAAGAGGAGGATAGGATAGAAGTGATTATGTCAGTGGAGGAGAGAACGAGAGAAGCCACATCTGGAGTGGAGGAGATTGAGAGAGAATTCTAGTAGTGGGTGTAGGAGGGAAGAGCAAGACGATGAGAATGAGAAGAAGAGAGGTTAGGAAGCCAATATGGCAGATGAAGAGTGCCCCATCATTCAAAGTCATTTTCAAGGAGACAGGTGTAGAACTGTGCCACCCCAAAGCAAATAAAATAAAATAAATAATGTTTATTTATTGGGTATGTATAATATGCCTACACAGCAAATGGTGTTTCAAGGCGTATCAAGACAAGGGGCCTGGGGGCACAGGGACAAAAACAAAAATGCTCCTACTACACCTTGAGTCATTCAGATCATGAAAGTGCAGAAACAAGAAGTAGAGTGGAGAGGGTGAGGAGGTTACATTAAGTGAAAGCGAACAGGTACAACACAGTGCAAGGCTGGCAAAAGAAGAAAACAGTGGAATGGGTGCCCAATTGGGGGAAATAGCGGTCCTACTAGGCCTTGAGTCATTCGGATTGTGCAAGTGCAGTAACAAGAAGTAGAGGGGACAGGGGGTTACATTAAGTTTGCAGGTGCAAATAGGTAAAATTAAGCATTAAAATGCCTCACATCATGGTTCAGGGGGCTACATCAAGAATGCAGGTACAAGTAGATTAAATGCAGCATTGAAATGACTCACCTTATGGTCTGAGGGCTACATCAATATGCAGGTTCACGTAGATAAAATGCAACATTAGGATGGGTGCATACATTGGAAAGCCTCCCCTAATGGTCATGGAGGCTACATCAATATGCAGATACACATTGGTAGAATGCAACATTAGGTTGGGTGCACACATTTGGAAGCCTTAACTCATGGTCAAGGGGGCTACATCAGGTATGCAGGTAAGGTAGGTGAGATGTCATGTTAAAATAGTGGTGAATCCAACACACCACATGATGTAGGGGGCTACAGTGGTAAGTCAAAAATTGTGCACGAGACAGAAAGCTAAACTGAAGATCAGTGCCTGTTGGTTATGCATGTAATGGAGGTACTACTGAGATGTGTAAGACACGCATGCTGCTGGAGTTGGCGGTTAGGACCTGATAAGAATCGGTCGCCCACAATAGTAAAGGTAATGGTGCCAGACCATCTATGCTGTCCGTGGCGCTAGCCAATTAACTTAATTATCCAAAATGCAACAGGTAGTGTAATGGCTACATGGATGAGGATAGCTCAAGGGGCAACATGTAGCCTTGGAAGCAACACGATGTGGAGCAACACAGGTTTGATAACCGGGTCTGCACTAAGAAACCTCTGGGTAGCAAGCGTGTTATAAATAAACAATTAAAATTACAATTATGTCTGCGCGGCGCTTAACACATATGAGTGGCAGGCCGCAGCTGAACCGAGGGTGTTAATCCCCTTATCTCCATATCAGTAGTTGGTGCTGCAATCAGGTGGCATCAGATGGGGTTGCCTGGATAGCATCCTGTAGTTGCCGAGGGGTTTACTCATCATAGTCGAAGGTGGGCAGGTGATGATTTAAATCAGAAGCGCCCTACACGCCCCAGACAGGCCTTGACAGAGTTTGTGTAGCACCCTTAAAGGGGGCCCTTTGAGGGGGCCGGCATCGCGTGTCGACTCCCGTAGCAGGAACTGATCACAATGGCGTCAGCCAATCCACCATCTGCAGAGGCAGGTTTTTCTTCAGAGAAGGAATCTGTGGTCTCGATGCCACTGCAGTGGCTATGTTGGAAACAGCACACTGCTCTGTAAAAAATGAATGAAGGCCATCAAGTGCTTACCTAGAGCGTCGATCCGTGGGCATGATGTTCCCATCATAGGGATGAGAAAACAATGAAATGAAGCTGCACGGTCAAGGTTTTTTCCTTTGCAGGTTAAAAACAAAATACATTTGTTTCTCTGTCCCACCATGATGTCATTGCTGTACCCCAGAGAGTTGGAGGAGGTCGAGTGGAGGGCTCTAGAAGGTGGGTATTTGGGAAGAGAGTGTTGTAGATAGTGCGGGCCCCAGAAAGCATTGTGTACTATGCAGAGGATCTTGAACTTGATCCTAGCAGTCACAGGGAGCCAGTGGAGGGATATCAGTGCTGCAAAGATGCGGTCCATGGGCTTGAGGCCAAGGATAAGTCTTGCTGCTCTGTTCTGGATGAGTTGTAGTGGACAAAGAGTAGAAGTAGGCAGATTGAGAAAGAGGCTGTTGCAGTAGTGCAGCCTGGAGAGAGCAAAGGCTCTGGAGATGGTGAGCCTTTGAGGGAAGGTGAAAAGTCAGAATACCTCAGAGGGGGTGCAGCTGGTAGTGGGACTTTTTAGAGATGTCTGAGATGTAAGAAGAGAAGGAGAGAGGGGAGTCAAAAATGAAGTTTCTTTGCCTCACTATCCTGTGTAGGCGCAGGGCCATGGGCAGCCGGCCAGTGGGAAATTGGGAAAGCGAGAGAAGGGGTGCCAATGAGGATGATCTCTGTCTTACTGGAATTGAGGCAAAGATCGTTAACAGCACACCAAGACTGAATTGTGGACAGAGAGTCAGGAACGAGCGAGGAGGAGGAAGAGGAAGAGGGTAGCCGGAAGGAGAGCTGTGTGTCATACGCATATCCCAAAAAGCTAGAGGTGAAGGTAGAGATGAAATGGGCGAGAGGGCCATGTATACATGAAGAACTGCAGGGATTAGACCCCTAGGGGATGCCACAAGTACAGAGAGTGATAGAGTAGAGAAAGGACCCAAGTTCCACCTGGGAAGGACGGTCAGAGAGATAGGAGGCAAGCCACACCAGGGCCAGATCTATTATGCCCAGGGTATCATGGAGATGGGATATCAGGATGTTGTGGTTTACAGTGTCAAAGGCAGAAGAGAGATCAAGAAGAATGAGGACAGAAGGAAAGTTAGAGTCAAGATTTGAGAGCATGTTTTCACAGGTGTTCAGAAGAGCAGTTTCCGTGCCTCGGGATGCTCTAAAGCCAGACTGATGGTCATGGAGACAAGCAACAGATTCAGTATGGAGGGTAAGGTGAGAGATGGTTAATTTCTCCAGGAGCTTTCCCAGGAAAGGAGTGATAGAGTTTGGGCAATAGTTTGCCAGGATAGAAGGGTCAGCAGAGGTTTTTTGAGCACAGGGTGCACAAGAAAGTGCTTGAGAGAAGTAAGGGAAACATCAGTGGTGAAAGAGAGGTTTCAGAGGTTGACCAAGGCTGGAGCAAGACAATCAATGTTGTCCTTGATGGTTTTAGGAGGGCAAGGGTCAACCTGTTTGGACCAGACTTCCATGGACCTGACTTGCCGAGAGACCTCCTCAGGTGTGACAGGGGAGAGGGAGGGGAGAAGAGGGGGGTGGCCGAGGAGGGCCAAAGACAGAGGACAGGATGTGCTGTGTTTTGGCAGTGAAATGGGCATCCAGGGCAGAGTAAAGGGTCTGAGTGGGTGCAGTAGAGGTTGAGGCTGTAGTAGGATTGGCCAGTTCCTTGCAGACTTTGAAGAGTTCTGCCATGTTGTTAAATGCCACTGAGATGCGGGCTTGAATATAGACTCTTTACTTGGATCGGATGCCGAGTCTACATTGCTTTTGAAGAAGGCAGCAGGCCAGTTTGTCAGGTGATGCACCTGAAGATCCCCATCTCCGTTCTACTGCTCTGCACTTTCGTTTAAGAGCAGCCAGCTCGGAGTCGTACCAAGAGTTGCATCTTTTGGAATGCTGCAGATGGACCCTCATGACAGGGGCAAGAATGTCAAGAGTGTTGGAGATGGAGAGGTAAAAGTTTGAGAGGGCTGTGTCAGGGTGAGAGTCAGTCACAGTAGTAGAAGGAGGAGAGTAGGTGGAGACAAAGGCAGCGGCGGTCAGTCCTTTCATAGGTCGGATGACCTTGAAGGCAGGAGGTAGTGAAAGGAGTGCTAGCAGAGAAGAGAGCTTCACGTTGGAAGAGAGAAGAGAATGATCTGTCCAGGAAAATAAGTAATGAGAGGGATAGAGAGAGGGAAGTCTGTGGAGATAAAAGCATCTCGAGTGTGGCCAGAGGTGTGCGTCGGGCCAGAAGGTAGAATGGAGAGAGAAAGAGATTTGCATAGGTTGCGGAAGGGAACTGAGGTGTCAAGAGAATCAAGATGGATGTTAAGATCCGCCAGAAAGAGGAGTTGGGAGGAGGAGAAAAGGAGAGAAGAGGCTAGGTCAGCCCATTCAGAGAGAAAGAGGGTGGTCTGACCTGGCAGCCGATAGAAGGTGGCCAGACTGAGGAAGGAGACAGGGGAGAGAGAGAGCCTGTAGACCAGACATTCAAAAGAAGAGAAGACTTGAGTGGGAAGGATGGAAACAGGAATCCACTCAGGACATATCAGGGCTACTCCCCTTCCTGGCCTGTTAGGCCTGGGCACATAGAGGGTCCTGTAGCCTTCATAGATAGGTGTGTCAAAACCTGCAACAGAGCTGTCCTTGAACTATGGCTCATTAAGGGCTATGACAATGAGATCCAGGAATTAAAGGAGGTGGCAGATATCAGAGGAGTGCTTGACAGCAGAGCGAGAGTTAAACACGACAATGTGGAGCAGATTGCTTTTTTTAAAGGATTTACAGGGGGTACAGGGGATAGTGGTTCCCTAATCAGGAGCAAGAGTGCCTGAGAAACAGAGATAGGAAGGGGCAGTGGCGCCCAGGCTGCCAAGGATGTCGATGAGGGGAGTGTGGGCAAGAGAGTGATAGGCTGAATTGCAGGCAGTACCTTCTAGGACCACTACACACAATTAGGACTACAGGTTTAGCCAAAGCAACCTTTGATATAGGTCTGTACCACACAGTTTTTGGTAGCGAGCTGAACAGCCAGGCTTATCTCAAGAGTGAATGTGAGCAGCACAAGTAGTTACACAGAGGACTTTCAATCACAGTGTTTCAAGTAAACACGTATACTCATGGTTTCTTGGTAAAGAAAAACTATTAATTTATTACACAATAATTTAGAAAACATTTCACTAGAAGAAGGCAACTTAATATTATAAACCAATACACTTCAATTTAAAATTATAAGGTTTTGAGACAGTTTGAGCTCCCCTGAAATAGTAGCCAAATGGAGGTTCAGTACTTAGAAAGGAGAAAAAGGCACAAGGTAAGTAATATAGATCATATATACTTTTTGGACAGTGCAAATAGTTTCATTTCACCAGTTCAATTCAAGTCAATAGGCCAGGCCAAGATCAATGGGCTAGTGTTCTGGATAGGAAAGAGCAGTTCTGGTATCAAAGGGCAAAGTCTTGGCGAAAGTTCTTAGAAATAGCTTAGACGAAAAAGAATCATATATCGGGTCACAAGCTGATTAGGCCTGCCAGTTAGAAAAGTTTCACAAACATTCAGTGTGAGTGTGGCGTTCTCTCAATCAGGTTGGCACAGTACCTTTTATATGAAGAAACAAATGCAGCTGAAGTCATGGTTCCTGGCAGCTCCTGCAGTTCTCACTGTTCCTGAGCCTCAGTTGTGGGGACAAGAGGGAGGACGTCGGAGGACTCCTGCAATGGACAGGATCGTTGAAGAAAGCAAACAAGATGGAGTCACTTCATTTCCAGTAGCTGTAGATTCAAGAACACAAACTGGTGTCCCTCTCCCTTGTTGATCCGAACCAGCGTTGAGAATGGTATCCAGGTGTTTTATGAGTTGGTTGGTCACACCAACTCAAAGGAAGAAGCCGTCCTTGAATGAGATTCTCACTGTTCCTGAGCCTCAGTTGTGGGGACAAGAGGGAGGACGTCGGAGGACTCCTGCAATGGACAGGATCGTTGAAGAAAGCAAACAAGATGGAGTCACTTCATTTCCAGTAGCTGTAGATTCAAGAACACAAACTGGTGTCCCTCTCCCTTGTTGATCCGAACCAGCGTTGAGAATGGTATCCAGGTGTTTTATGAGTTGGTTGGTCACACCAACTCAAAGGAAGAAGCCGTCCTTGAATGAGATTCTCTGTCGAATGGAGCTTGGCAATTTGGACCTGCAGCAGTGCTTCACTGGGTAAACCAATGGTCCAGGAGTTGAAGCAGCCAACCTCCTCCAGCTTGTCTTCGGTTATTTAATTCCAGCGGTCGACTCTGCCTTCAAGTCCTGGAGAATCACCTTTTAATCAGTTTTCTCCCATTCATTCCAGCCTTTCAGTCACTCACCCAGCAGGGTAGCTGTGCTTGCCGGACAGTCAGCCAGCCAATCATGCCAGAGTACATTTGGGTCTCCTAGGAGACTAAGCACAGAGATTCGGGCATCTCCCTCACTTCCTGCCCACCCCAGACACTCAGACTCCAGAGGCGGTCTTCAGCCCTGAAGCCTGCCCAAGGCAAACCTGGTTTGGCGCGCAGAGACAAATGCTAAAAGTACCTTTCAAAAAAGAAACGGCAAAAAAGAAGACCGGGACCCATTTAAATAAAGGGGCTTAAGGCGCCATCTTGAAAAACATGGCTCCCGTGATTTTTAGCTACCGGTGTTCGTGGTCGGGAAAAATAGTTTGTTGTAAAACCATCAACCTTTTTATTAGGAAAGGGTAGCATTTGACTGCTACATGAGTATTTAGACACAGGGGATACTAGGTAACCCCTCCAGCACTCCATTGTAAGATGGTGTGTGCTGGGTCTAATAATTTGGAAAGACTAGTAAAGTCAATTACACTTTACATTCTCTGGGAAACAGTAGGTTATCCCAGAGAAGGTATTTAAACCTTTGAGAAGTCTAAAAAGACATCCCCGTGTCACTGCACTGAGGGTGCTGTGTAAAACACATGAAAATATGCCTATGGAGTTATCTTAAAACTCCAAAGTCAAAGAACACAAATGTAAAACACACATCAAAATACATGATAGAGTGGGAAAAAAAGGCTCACACTCTTTCCAGGTAAAACAATCAAGTCCTCAAAATCCAGCAAAGTTGCTGGGGGTCTCTAAGGTGAAGGGAATTAGCACGTTTATGAGAATTCTCCCTAACAGGGAGCCAGGACAGTAGTAGAAGGCAAGGGAGCCAGTGTAGGAGGGGCCACAGGGGGCACGGGAGCCCCAGATACAGTTGCAGTTGGCAAGGACACCAACGAGGTGGAGGCTGATAAGGCTGTCAGAGCCATGTGAGCCGGCAAAAGAGCTTGTACCATTGCAAGCATCAATGGAGCAGTTCTGAGAGCAGGCATTGAGGTTAGAAGGAGGCAATTTATCCAACATGGGCATAGCTGTCAAGGGAGCCCAGGCAGCCATACAAACAGGTTGCAAGGGAGAACATGAGGAGAAAAGTGGAAAGTTGATAAGCCTATCAAAAAGTAAGAGGTTGGGTTGAGGCCCTTGTACCAGGATGGTACAATTTTGATAGACATTTATGATGACCCTGTGGTGGAGAATAAGGCAAGAAAGACTTCCCAGCCGGTGCCACCATTAATATGTGAGGAAGAATAAGGAGAGCAGTGCGACCATGTGAAGAGCCAATAGGTAAGGAGAAGGAACGAAAAAGAGGATGTTGGTGAGAGTCTCTTTGGCGGAAGCACTAACGTAGGTGTCAGCGATGGGTAGACCGGAGTTGGAGCCCAGTGTGTTTTTCTTGAGTTTCTTCCTGCCAGAATTAGTGAGAGGAGAAGGATATGAAATAGGGAACAGAAAACAACCAGAACAGTGGGAAAGGGAGTAAAGAGTTAGCTCAGTACCAGGAAAAAGTAGGATGAGCACAAACCTAAATCCGATATTTAAAAATGGAGGCACAACTCAGTGAAATGTAGGAGGTTCACAGCTGGACTAAAACCCACCTAAATCTGATTTTTTTTAAATGCGGGCACAACACAGTGAACTGCAGCCCGTCCCAGATGGACTAAAGCACACCTGGATCTGATTTCAAAAAATGGGGGCTCAACACAGTGAAATGCAGGAGGTTCACAGATGGACTAAGACACACCTAAATTCTATTTTTAAAAAATGGGAGCACTCCACTTTGCAATGCAGGACGTTCAAAGATGGACTAAGACACACCTAAATTTGATTTTTAAAAAAGGGGGCACAACACATCGAAATTCAGGAAGTTCACAGATGGACTAAGACACACCTAAATTCAATTTTTAAAAATGGGGGCACAACACAGTGAAATGCAGGAGAAGATGTAGGAAAGAAGATACCGCAGCTAACAAATAATTAGAAATTAGGCGCACAGAATGCAATGGGTAGGAAGAATAGTCAGAGAAGAAAGGCAAGAGAATGCAACAGTTAGAGGAAAGGTAGAAAATTGAAGTGCAGCCATAACACATGTGAGGGGTAAACGGAATGCGATGTGTAGTAGATCAACTCCGTGTTGACCAGCATTATGGCTTGATGAGGGGCAGGCACCATCCAGAGCCCTACTATGCCTGGACAGGCACAGACAGAAGCCTTGGTGATGGCACTGGCATTCTCCTGCCAGCTTCAGGATTGGCCCAGTAGAAAGGGCCCAAACCAATCACAAGGCAGCATCAGGCTGCATCAGGTAGGGTTGAGGTTGTCAGTTACAGTGCAGCCATTTTTGAAGGTCGGATTTACACTGTAAACTATGGCCCAATAGTACAAAAAGTGTGCCCCAGGAGTGCGCTCTCGCTGATCACACATTTTACAGTGATAAAACAAATATATGGGGAAAAAAATGCAATGTGAGTAAAGTCAACGCCCCATGAGCAACAAGCTACAGTGAGGTCTACCTGGCAGGATAAATCATTGATGAGGTGTCCCAATGGTCGCAGGAGCCTCCGAAGGTGCATCCATAGTGCTTCTTTGTGCACGCAGCTGCCGCATCTCACTTGTCACTGCTATCCAACCTGGTGTGTTCCCTTTGCTCAATTACTACGTGTGCAGGATTTAAGCCATGCCAACTTGCTGTTGTCTATGTCCCTTTCCCTCCCCCTTTCTCCCTTCTCCGTTTCAGACCTCCCTCTGCGCTCCCCCTCCGACCTCCAGTGTTCCATTGGATGCCCTCTCCGGGTCAGCTGACTGAGCCTCCACCACATCTTGCATTTTCCCAAGAGAGTTGTGTGGGCAGCCAGTGGTCGAAGGTCTAGAGGCAAAGGGAACATAGCTTCTGGGCAGCTCTGATCCCTGTTGTTCACCCATGCACACCAGACGGAGCATCCTACTTGACAACTAAGATAAGGTTGGCACAGATGGAGAGCACAGCCATTACTGTGCTCAATTAAAACCCTGTCACGTCTACATTACCTCCATCATATTGTAGCACTGTGTAGATTACCTACTGCACCACTAGATAATCAGTTAGATGTATTGGGTGTTATCTGTGTACTGTACCTAGGTGTACATTGGGGCTAGCAAATGTATTGCACTTAGATGAATTGTTGGGGGTAGGAAAAGTGTTGCAACTCAGATGGATTATTGAGGGTGGGAAATGTGTTCCATTTAGGTGGATTGTTGGAGGTAGGGATGTGTTGCACTTAGATGGATCTTCGGGGTGGGGGTAGAAACAGTGTTGCACTGCTTCTTCTGCCTGTTCCTTTATGCAGATGTCTATGATGACATCCTATCTCCAGCACTCCGAATATCATAGGGAGGACTGGCAAATGCACCTGAAGTCCTTTGAGGATAGGCTGTTTATTGAGCCTAGAAGCTCTATTAGGATTGCCCCTTATGTGCTTAAAGATCTGTCAGGATAGTTTCCCAATGCACCCGGCCTTGGTATTGGACCAGCAGAATCTTCATATTAGCCAGTCTTTTACGCTTAAAATACCTGTGAGGACAGCCATGGGCTTGCACCTAGATATGGAGGTAACCTGGTATTGCAACCTGAAGACTAGCACCTGTAGGTTTACCCATGTGTTACTCTTGGAACATTTTGTGTAAGCTAACACATGTACTGCACATGGAAGAACACTGAAGATTAGCACATGTACTGCACCTGACGGATATTTGTAGGTCAGCACATTTATTTTGCTTAACAATTTGCTGTAGGTTAGCACATTTATTGCACTCAGAGTAACTGTATATGTAAGCTCTTGTTTTAAACTTAGAGGCAATTGTGTGGTTTAGCACATGCAGTGCACTTGGAAGAATTTGGGCATGACTAGCATTTGTTTTATACCCGAAGAACTGTGATGGCTGGAAAGTGGTTTGCACCTAGAAGTAATTGTGTGGGCTGGCACCTGGATTGCACTTAGAAGGACTTGGGTAGGTTGACACACACATTACACATAAAGAAATGTGAAAGGCAACATGTTTACTACTCTTAAAGAATTGTGAAGGGCAGCACATACACTGCATTTAGAAGAAATTGAGTCAATTTAACACAGATATGGCACTTGAAGAACTTTGGAGGCTGGGAGTTGTATTGCACTTAGAAGAACTGTATTAGTTATAGGGATCAGAGAGTGAGCAGTGTATAGCATTCAATAAATCTGGGAGTGGATATCTTGTGTTGTGTTTTATAAGGGTAGCCCACCCATTTAGCTTGAATATATGTCTTGGTAACCCTCAATTGCAGTTACAGATCTTTAAGTTAACCATTGTAACAGACAGTGGTTATACACAGGTATCCTTGATATCACATTTATTAGATCCCTGTTGTTAGAGATTATATAACTTTGAAGATGTTTAATAAGACTATAAAGGTAACCTGTCTATGGTATTGAGAGTGTCCTCGATCCTATGGTAGCATGTCTGTCTATCCTAGAATATGTTCTAGGACGCTCAGTAAACTTGAGGGTATCCTATCCATAGGGCCTAGAAGAGTCTACAATAGTAGCTGTTTTTCTTCCCTACAGATGATGGGATGGCACAGAGACATCAAAGGTAAGCTCCATCTGAAATTAAGGCATGTACCACTTCGATGGACATCTGTGGCAGGCATGGCTATCCATCCACACCCTTTCGAATGCAGCTATGACTATGATTCATTTGGTCTAGCTGCTGGAGCCGCACTTATCGAACTGTCCAAGTGGCTACAATCCTACTCTGCCCGGCCCAACCTTAAAGAGATCCTGGTGAACACCCCGACCTGCATTGCTGAAAGCCCCCCTACAAACTGCACAGAGCTACCACATTTGCTTCTGCTCAACGCCCGATTGGTGCTTGGACCCGCGCGATCCACCGTACCCAAACTGAGCTTGATCAAACTCATCAACGTTCGGACCCTGTTTCAACATCGTCAACCCATCAATTAACTGAAACAAGGTAGTGTTTACTCCACTTGGTCCTTAGAAATTGCTTAGGTCACTATTGCACCATCTCCCACCAAAAGACACATTATGTTTCTGTATTGGTAATTTGCCTACCACCCCTGTATTCACGCTTGTTCATAGTGCTACTTTCTTCAGTCTGTTTCACTGTCTCTGTTCTTCCACAGGGGTGGACTTGTGTACATTGTTTTGTAATAGTTCTATTGCAGATGGTGTATTTTATTAAAGTATATATATATATGTGTATAGAATTGGACATCCCTTTTATTTTGGTTTGCAGTACTGTGTTGTTCAGCCGGGTCTGTGGCTCAGTGGACTAATGCATCCACTACAGAGACCTGTGTTTGACTCATGGTCACAGGTTCGAATCCCAGCAGGTCCACTCAGCCCTTCATCCTTCTGAGGTTGATAAAATGAGTGCCATTAAGTTGGGTAACAATAAACATCTGTTATTAGCGCCAAGAATTCCCTTCAGGGGTGAATGGGCGCTTTACAAATATGTTATGTTTAGCTTACTAGTGGATCACAGTCACACCCCTCTTAAGAACACAGCCTTTCCTCAGCCCACATTACCACAGAAGGCAAATTAGTTATATCTCTTAACTTTTCCTCTTTTACCTTTATGATTGCGTTGACTGTTGGTTTGTAGCGGTGTGAGGGCTGAGTGGGCATTTTACCCCTTCTCATCCATGTCCTCCTACAGAGCAAAATCCAATTTGTCACAATCATTCACTTGTGTACTGGTTTACAATTACCCAATGATAAAAAAAAGTTGCAATATTTTGGGGCACCTTTAGCAAGAGTGCTTTCAAGAATCACAAATGTGTATAGGTGGCAGCAACCCTTATGAGTGCCGTAGCGAGTATTCTCAGAGTGGGAAAGAGAAGCAAGATTCCTTAGATTCCACCATCCCATAACTTCCATGTTACTTGAATGTGACTTACAACGAACCTGTAATATATTATACCTACATATATTTTTCAATAAGCATGTAATTGTGACTGTATCTCTCTGCAAATACTTTCACCTATAACCTTTTATTTTCATTGAGTTTTTTTTATTTTTAATACAGGTTGTATATTGCCCTTCACACAGCTATTGTGATTGTGATAAATTGATTTCTGCCCTACAGGAGTGCAAGGCTGAGTAGAGGCTATAGCCCATAATGAGACCTCAAAAAGAACAAGAGTGAACAAGAGTGCATCCAATCATAAAGGTAAAACAGGCACAGTTGAGAGATATAGATTCTTCACCATTTGTGGTAACGTGGGCCGTGAGAAGGCTGTACTATAGTAGATGGGTGTGAATGTGAAACAGTAGCAACCCGAATAAGAAAGTACACCCAGTCAAAAAAAGGAATGTCCATTTGAGGTTCTATATAAATATATGTACTTTAATTAAACACACCATGTATAGTACTAATGAAGTAGAAAACACTGTCAAAACCCACCGGTGTAATAAGAATACAGATATGCAAGATAGCAAGATGCAGCTATTTGAGACAGGATGAGAAAATACAAACCACAAATGTTCTTGATGTACAAAAGGGATCAACATGACCTATCCAGTGTCTAGCACCCAAAATGGATCAGATGGGCTGTTATCCAGCAATTATAGCTTTGCAGTGTCTTGGCGGCATGACAAAGGTGATCCAGACTTCTCAGTGCTTTTAGGCAGTTTGATTATTTGGTTTGAAATGACGCAGTTGTGTGGTAGTCCATTGGCAAGCTGGGATCAAATTGAAGGATGCTGTGGTTCAAAGTGATGCATATTGTAGAGGTTACCATGTTCAGTTTGACGGTCGAGGCGCGATGGCAGCATGCTGATGTCAGAATGCGCAAGGAGTGTCAGTTTGCTGTGGTGCTTGAAGGTTGCTGTTTGTGAAGAACACCAGGGTCTGATAAATCGTCTGCTCGATCAGCGATGAAAAGGCTGGTGGTTCAAACAACAGTTCAAGCTTTTCATGCAGCAATTCTTGTTTATTCGAACTGAATCCACAATGTGCTTTCAGATGTTGCGGTAGACATTAAAGAAGAGAGACAAAAATAAAAATATGATGGCACAACCTTCCTCAAGCTGGTCCGAGCTGTCTCTGCTTACACTAACTATGGCACCCTCCCTTGTCAATAGCATCACATGTGCTTTTTGTATGCAACATCATGGTAGTCCTTTTGTGAAGGGTGTGCCCTTTGATTCATGTTCCCAGGACAGCTTCCTGTGGAATGTCTGTCTGACTTGAGTGGATATTGCCTTTCCTCACAAAGGATTAGAGAGGGGAAACTTGCAGGACTACAGTCTTGCTGGGTGCAGCAGAGACACCCTCTCTTGGGGGAATACACATACACATTCCACAGGTGAGCTAGGCTCACAGGGATGACACCTGTGTGATATTAATTTGATGTGGCTTGGATTATAATGAGAGATACAAGCCACCACATCATACACTCAGGTATGGCTTACATTTACAGTTGTATTTGCCACTTGGATCACAACTCTCATAGTGATTTATTTTTTGGAACAGAGGTACATAACTTAAACATAGCCCCTGTGCTAAAGAGCCTTGTCTGTCACTGCAGCAGTCCTTAGGGCACCTGTAATCCCTGAAACTGGAGAGCAGGAAATGCAGATCAAAGTACTCATCCAGCAGTACACAGGTGTAGGCTGTACTTTTGACATGAAGTTTAGGAAATGAGACTCGGGTTAGTAGATTGCCCTTTCTGAGATGGTATGCCTGGTATTTTATTGATAAATCAAAATAAAAAAAGCCAAGGCTTCTACGCTCTTGTCGCATGGCGATTCCTCACAATGGTATACAGTTATTTCTTTTCTTTTTACTTTTTGTTTCTTGAATTTCACAGTAAATAGGTCAAGGTTAACTCCTGAGATCAGTCAAATCAACCAGCATACATCTCAGTTACTGTGTCAAATGCTATAGTGCATGCTCAGCAAAAGTGAATCGAGTCATTCACATTCCGATGCCCAGTAGCTTACTTGCAATTGTGAAATACTTTCACCTTAACCTCTGTGTATTGCTGTAAGGGGGAGCACAGTGAATAACAACTAGTGGTGGAGTATGGGGGCCATTTGGGACATCATTCAAGATTCATAAATGTACATATTGAACACTGAAATGTATACAATACAAACTGAGATGTATTATATATTGAAATATATAATTTGCATGCAGGGATACATTCATTGCATACTGAGATGTCTATACTGCAAAGTGAAGTGCATATAGTATATATTTAAGTGTGTACGCATATGCACTATACACATAGGTGTATACATTGTATACTGAGATGTATATACAGGATTTTCAGATTAATACAATATGTATTGAAATATATACACTATATACTGAGATGTATACATTATATACTGTGATATATTCACAGTATACTGAGATGCATTGTCTATTGAAACATATACACTGTGCACTGAAATCTATTAATTTTACATTGAGATGCATATACTGTATATTGAGCTACATATTTTACATATTGAAATGTATAAACTGTATGCTGAGAAATGTACAATATATACTCAGATGCACAGGCAGTATATTGAGAATGTTATATTGAAAGGCATATAGTGCATATTGATATTATATAGTGAGATGTGCATGCTACATTCTAACAACTCATATACACTGCATGATGAAATGCATGCATGATATACTGAGAAATGTCATACATGCTGAGGGACTACATGTTATATTGTATCTACTACATAACAACAACAGACATACTGTAAACATTGTGTACACTCCATGTCAAAACATATGTACTAATTATTGAAATGTGTATTCTAATCACTGAAATGCACATAATACATGTTGAAATATAAATACATGATACACTGAGAATCTATATACACTGTAGTGAGAAGCTTGTACAAACATCTTGAACATGTCACATGGTTTTCAGTCCTGTCAACTGGAGGGGGTCGGATATTCTTCTCTTGTTGGTTTCACTTTCCACAAGTTGTGCATGGGGGCAGCTGGGCCTTTGTAAAAGATTTTTCCAGCCTGCCAGTTTCTTGAATGTTTAACTCTTAGGCAGCTAGCCTGGGCTGCTTCATGGCGAGTGCCTGTGTAAAGTTTATGTAGGTTTTGGGGACATGAGAAATGAGAAATGATTACCAGCACACAAGTTTGTTCCTGTACACATTCATCAATGGACACAGGGTTGACGAAGGTTTGTTTGCCTTGGGGCCCAAAGCACGAGTTTATTTGTCAATAGGACTGTTGTTTCTCAAAAGACACTGGGCCTTTCTTATAGAGCAACCATTTGAACCCTAAAAACAATAGTTTTGCAGTGCCTTCACTGTTTTGATTGATTGATATTTTATTTCTATCGGACTCGTACACAAGTGTACTGTACAAAATTAAATATATAGCATCCTGGGAGACAGCAAAGAAAAGGATACAAGGCAGAAGGTTTGCATGAAGGATTTATATTGGATGCAAAGATTTCCTTGTTTCCTTTTTTCATACATGCATATCTTTATCACAAAAGAAACTTTATTTTAATGTAGCATTTTAAATAAAAACAAACTATTACCAAGTATGATTCATTCTTATGCATTTAACACCGGAAGCAGCAAGGTGGGTGCTGCTACATGTGTTACCTATACTAAAGCAGCACACGGGGGCATATCCAGGCCTATACTAACCAAACAGTAATGTAGATTAAATGCATCACATGCTGTGAACATGGAGTTTTTTTAACCGCATTCCTAAAGGCTACCCATACAATGCAGCATGCACAGGCTCAGACGGACTTTGCAAAGCACTTCCTTGCAGGATTAAGATTCAGCATATCCTGAACTCATGTGGTGACCGGTATTGAGAGAAGTCAACATCAGGAATCATGTCGCAGTTCATTTGATGAGTTTGGATAATCCCCAGATATCAGAGACTGTGAGGAAATAACACAAGCCTTTCTTTCCAATTAAACCCAAAACGCAGAGGCGGACACACATCTAATAGCATATCAATCCTCGCAGTAAAAATGCTTTTCAATGACACCAATATAAAATACAGCTTGGGGAAAAACTGCGCAATTACTTCATCCCTCCGTGACATGCAGATGGCAGTCGTGTAATTAAACTCACAATTATTGAAAAGACTATCACTTTGCAAGAATTTCTGTCGGCTGCTGGAATGGTATATGAACATTCATGAAGAAAGTTACTCTCAGAAGGATATGTTACTTTCTTCACATGACTACAGTATTTGGTTATTTTATTGTATTATAGTCTTTCTTATTGCTTTCTTCTTCAGTTTTTACTCGATGACCCACAGAGGGATGGTCGATTTCTGGATTCAAGCATAGAGCGTAACCAATAATTTCTATATGTTGTGTATTATTCTGTTGGTTGCAAAACTAAATTGCAAGACATTTACACTCTTAAAACATTAATAAAGTTCAAACGTATGATCTCAATGACTTTACAAGAAAACAAGAATTTCTGGGGGTTTTAGGTTTTACTTCTAACCATAACGTCCCTTTAAGAATGTTTTTTTCATTGAATTTCAGAGGTTTTTATTAGTGCAACTTTACCATAACGTTCTTTTAAAAAATATTTTTCTGTGAATTTCATGGGTTTTTGCCAGTGCACCCTAGCTTCCTACAACTTACTAAAATAATACTTATCCCAATATAGCAACATTCTTGTCCAATTTAGAAAGTTTCAACTTAAAAATCGGCCATGCCTTACCTTCTAGCATAATTGTTAACACTTCTATACACTATTTAGCTATTTTTTCCACTGATTTTGAGTTCATTGACGTGCGCTAACGTATGATGTAATCGCAGACTTTATGAACAGTGTCACGTGATCATGGGCGCGCACAGCACGATGACATGTTTGCGAACATGTCTGCAATTCGCGAATGGGTCAGTGCTTCGGCAACAGTTTGGAATTGCATTTTTCAGCTGATATAAGAACTTTGAAGCTCAAAATATGCCCTTGCAAAGCTCCTATACATATACTTACTCATTATCCATTAACAATCTAGCACACAGGACATACTTGAAAGAATATTAGCAAACCTGCTATTTATCTTAAATAAGCCATCAGCTATTGCCATCCCTCGTCCTCTAGAGCCACTGCCACCACCAGCAGCTGGAGGACCTACACAAAGAACGAAGCGCAATACTTCAAAAGACAATGAAGAGGACCAGGAAGATGAGGTAGAGGAAGTACCTAGCTCTTGCACCAAGAGAGAATCATGGGTGTGGCAGTTCTTTACCACCTTTGGAAATCTACCAAAGGCTAAAGCTGCCAAAGTAAAATGCAATGAGTGCAACGTTGTACTCAGTAACGGACTAACTGTGCAGTACTCCTACAGGACCAACTCCATGCGCCACCACACCAAATCCATCCAAAGCAATGTTCTCAGAACGGCTGTTCCTTTCTTAGGAAATAGTAAGATGTCTTCCTCTACCTCTTCTTGCTCAACCAATACTGTACCCACACAGACTACTTCTGTGGGGCACAAAATCCCACCAGATACGTTGCAAGTGATAAAAGAGGCTGTTGATCCATATCTTTCGAAGACAACAGTACTCTTCATATACTGCAACACACGACTCTGCAGGGGAGAGCAATTTCGAAGTGCTTTTGAAGATGTAATCTAGGAGCTTGAGAAACACTGCTCCTACCTTACATGTAACACACGTGTAACATCTTCCCCTGTCCAACTGCCCCTCCATATTTGTGGTTGGTGCCCCTTCCCTCATTTCCCTGCCCACCTTACTTTCTGGCCGCACCTCCAAAAACAACACAAAAAAATAAAAAAAGGTGTATTTATTTATTTATCTATTTATTTAAATGTATATAGTGCACAAACAGCCCATGGGCATCGAGGCGCTGTTACATGTGAAGAGCTTACTTACAGGGGCATCAGGGATGCATTCTGGGGTCAATAGATGTTAGTGAGATACATTCAATATATGTTTTGATAGGCAGTATGTGTGACGGATAGTATCATGCGAGGTTTGGTTAGATGAAAACTAATGTCTTGATCGCTTTGAGGAAGGCGATGTGCGAGTCTTCTCCTCTGAGGGTTGGAGGAAGGGCATTTCAATGCTGGCCTGCCAGGTATGGGAAGCTAGCTCCACCTGCTCTGACTCTCTTAATCCTGGGAACTGTTAGCATGTTGAATTAGGGAGTTCTGATAGGTCTGGTAGTCGTGGATCAGTGATTTCTTTTGTTCAGGTGGGGGGGCGGTTTTGTGGATGCATTTGTGGGCCAGTGCCAGAGTCTTGAAGAGGATGCACTCTTTAATGGGTAGCCAGTGAGCCTGTTTCCTGGCTGCAGTGATATGGCATGGTCCCTTTTGGGGATGCCCAATGCATCCCGGAAGGCACTGTTTTGTATTACCTGCAGCTTCTTAATGTTTTTTTTGACGTGCCTTAGAAGAGGGTTTTGCAATAGTCAAGTTTTGATCCTGTTGTGGCCCTGGCAATGGTTAGGCAATTTTCACTTGCGCCGCCAACGTGCACTGCTAACACTTACACCCAGGACATCAAAGATGACATCACAAATGTCATTGATGACATCACTGATGACATCACATGTCTGGCTCCCTCTTTTTTCCTTTACTGATATATCTAGGCCAGTTACAATCAGGAACTAAAAATTCACTATACTATAATAAAAAGTACTATGTTTGTAGACTTATACTACAAATATGTTCTTACAGTAATTCACTTAGGGTCCACTCAAAGCATATGAACCATATACAAGGGAGAAAACACAGACTTGGAAGACAACAATGCTTTCTATGTATGAAGATGATTAGTACGGTTATCAACGCTGTGTTATAGTTCTGTTTTTTATTACTGGACTTTCCCTGAATATGCTCATATTTGTACACATTGCATGTACACTACTTTCATTAGGGTCTAGTCACAATATGTGATAGTTATACATAAGGAAGTAGAAGCTTTGAAGCAGAGCAATCATTTCTGTACATGAAGATAATCAGTTACGTTATGAAAATTGTCGGGTAATACTGCTGTTTTTTTGTTTACTTCACTTTCCCTGTATATGCTCTATTTGTATGTGTTATTGTCTGTTTGTGTTTAGTGTGCAGTAATGCAATAAAGTAGTAATTGGGTTTTATTAGCTATCTATTACATGTTTCACATTATGCAAAACTCTAATAAAAAAGCAGTTATCATTTCATTATTCAACATGGCAAGATTATGAATATTGCACCTTCATCATGTATGCTGCACACACTGCTTATGTTACTGCATGAAAAGCTTAGTATACCGGATAGAACTTCATAATAGAATGCTATTTATATCAACACATTCCTTAATGCACTAATTAGCTCATGATATTTATTCCAATAATCTTTGACACTTTTTTTATTAACATTACACTAAGAATCCCTTGTACAGACTTTTCATGAAAGGTAAATGCACATGTGATGTCATCAGTGATGTCATCAATGACATTTGTGATGTCATCTTTGATGTCCTGGGTGTTAGTGGTAGCAGTGCACGGTGGCGGCGCGAGTTATGGTTGCTTATCTTACCATAACTGCCGAATTTCAGGGGTTTTTCGGTTTTACTTTGAACCATAACGTCCCTTTAACAACGTTTTTTCACTGAATTTCATAGGTTTTTAGTAGCACAACTTAACCATAACGTCCCTTTAACAAAGTTTTTTTTTACTGAATTTCATAGGTTTTTAGTAGCGCAACGTAACCATAACGTCCCTTTAACAAAGTTTTTTTTACTGAATTTCATAGTTTTTTAGTAGCACAACTTAACAATAATAACTTTGACTTTATGTACATATAATATGGAACATACTGAACCCTTTCTACTGAATTTGACGGTCCGCAGACATGTTTGGACAACAGTACCACCACCTAAAAACTCTGGGGAGGTATGTGTAATAGTTATATCATAACATAGTAACATTTAACAAATTCACAAAGCAGCACACATACACAGTATATGTAGTAATACTTAAAAAATTTTACCCATATATGTAACACACTAACCATTCATGTAAATGCAATATGTTTTAAAATGGAATATACCAAAAGAAGATAAAGTGGCTTCCACCATAATTACCTCACAGACGCTCCACAACCAACAGCAAGACCAGACGTATACACTACTGATTACATATCTCACCAGACATAGTAAGTGCACTTCTTTTGCTCATATATTTATAAACTTTCTATATTAGAAAAAAAACATATTACTTTTTTGTTTTCTCACAGAAATGTGTAGTACTCTCGACTGGCTAGAGGAGCATTTCCCACGAGAGGAAATGTTAGAAAATGGTCCACCTAATGGTACACACTTTACTATATATCTCACAACAACAATCAGAGGATATCACTCTACAGCAGATTAATCAAAAAATGGACGACCTTATGCAAAATTTTATGGATTTGAAAAACTTTGTGGAAAATTATGTGAAACCCCCAACAGCACACCATTGTCCAACCTGCACTTGTCCCCCCTCACCCTATCCCACGGAGTTAACCCCAAACCCTGTCTATGCACCAAAGCGTTTCGATGAGATTTCCTTCCCTTCTTCACCTGATCCCAGTTATCTAGAAATCCCTAATTCTCCTGTTTTTGTTTACGTTTCTGCCCCACCTTCGCAGTCATAATTGTATATATATATATATGAAATAAAGTTACTTTTCTTATATTGTGTTGTAATTACTTTCAGTTCCTTGTGATAAAACCAATTTAGCTGTCCATGGACACCGCGGTTGTTCGGAAATGTTCGTAAAGAAACGAAAATGTAACTGTCCTGAGGACACTACATCTGTCCGTAATGTTCTCATGCAAGTTGAAAATGTTCTAAGAACACTCGTAGTGTCCTGAAATGTTCGTAAATAAACGAAAATGGAGGTGTCCTTAAGAACACTATGCCTATTCGTAGTGTTCGATAGCAAGCAGAAACTGTTCTAAGAACACTCGTGGTGTCCTGAATTGTTCGCAAATAAATGAAAATGGAGGTGTGCTTGAAACGCTATGTCTGTCCGTATTGTTAGCAAATAAATTAAACTGTGCTAAGAACAAACGGCTGTCCGTAACTGTTCGTTTTACATGTGACGCACTTTTAATTAGTTCAGGACTCGAACACTGTCCGTAGAACATCAACATGCATGCGCAAAACAATGTCCGTACATTGGGTGTCCTGCAGACGACCACTACCTTAGCGAAAATGCTCACAAAACAATCATGTGACCGCACCCACGCTCATCTCGTGCTCTAAATGCGGACACCGTTCGTGTCCCCGACCAGTTTAAAAGTACATTTCCAAGTAATCCACAATATTTCTCATTAAAACATCACCATACCACAAATCCCACATACTAATCCTAACTTTCCACATAGTTTTTGTGACTTTTTGAACCTTTTTTGATGTTCGATCTGTCTTGCGGACGGCGCGCATGTCCACGACCCGCGCACAAGCACCCCGATATAAGACCACGCCCTAGGGCGCATTCTCATTGTGTTTCTGACTATTCCACAGAGCACAATGCATTTTATTGCATACTTTGCAGATTTTGAGATTTCCATCTCCAAGCCTATGACATCCATGGCTCGACTATTACCACATGGTGCTACATCTGCCTCAGCACCACCACCAACCCCTCCACCACCACCATTTCCCCAAGGGCCTGAAGAGGGGAACAGGAGTGAGAATACAGAGGAGGAAGAAGAGGATGACGAGAATGAGGTAGAGGAAATCCCTAATACCCGCCCTCGGCGTGAATCTTGTATGTGGCGGTTGTTTACCGTTCATGGAAAGGGTCCTAAGTCTCATGCGAACCGTGTCACCTGTAATGAATGCAAAATGGTACTCAGTCGCGCGAAGCATGGTTCGTATAGCTTTGGGACCACTACCATGAAGCGACACCTGCGCTCATTCCACACTGGGGCCATTCGCAAGATTGTACCTTGCGAGAAGCGTAGTAGGTTGATTGCCTCTACTTCATCCTCCGTTCCTGATCCTGTCACCACAAGGAACACCTCTGTGGGACAGCGTCTTCCTCAAGCTGCCTCACAGGCCATACAGAATTCTGATGACCCTTACCTTTCAAGGGTCACAGTTGTATGTGTGTACTGTGACACAGTACTCTGCAGGGGGGAGCGACTTCGGAGTGCTTTTTGAGACGATCGTCTCAGAGCACCAGAAGACCTGCTCACTACCCAAATAAAACCCACTCTACATCTTCCTCTCTCAGCTCGCCCTTTCTTATCCCTTTGGTTGGTGTCTCCCTCCCTTTACCCTCCTTTCCCTCCTCTCCTAGTGTGTCGTGTATAAAAAAATTAAAATTAAAAAAAATCTATGTCTAAAATGAAAACAGTGCTATATAGCAACCAAATTACTAATTTCTTTCTTTTACAATTGCAGTGAAGCCCATTCTCCTGAATAGAAGCAGCCGATTTTGATTTACAAAGAACAACTAAGAAGCAAACTACTCATTTTTGAAAAAAAAACTAAGTAGATTGTTACCATAATATTTGATTTATAACTCACACGCACTGTACGGTGCATTCATGGTATTTCTGTGCCTAAAAATAGAGATTCTGCACCATTCTGACCAAAAATCCCTCCCCGTCTTAAACAGTGATCTCCTGTCAGAATGGCCCTCAAATCCCTATTTTTCGGCACACAAATTACCCAACTCAGCCGCTAGAATGTAGATGTTGTAGAACAAACAACTGTTTTAATTGTATAGCTTTACCTATATTATTTATTCTTCCCCACACCACCGGCTTACTTTTTTCTGTCACCTGAACCCCAGTTTAGTAACACATTAATTGAAGAATACCCATCCCTAGTAGTTCAACTTCCCAATTCACAATCACACACCATTACATACATCTTTATCATCTTACTCAAACAATCATGCACACAACACACATGCATTGCAGAAAACCCCAACCCATACCTTCTGTATTTTTTTCAACAGACGCTAAAGAATGCCCACCAAAAAGCAACTCCGTAGAAAGGGACGCAGAAGTAGAGCAAATGAAAAGAAAAGTCTCCAACATAAACACCCATCTATAGCAGAATTTGTAAAAGACATTGAAACACAACAGCTAATAAAGTCATGTTGTGAAACAGAAGAAGTTTCTAGTGCAAAAACTTTGCCTCCTCTATCACAAAGTAAAACGACCCAAAAAACTATTAACAGAAAATGAACTATCACTACAAATAAAACATCTTCTATAAATCTTGATATAGTACAAAGTAAGCATACCAAGAAAAGTATATTAGCCACAATGTTCCGTCACAAAGTCCTTCAAAATCTGATGAAACCAGGAGAGTAACCAGGTTCAACACTTCAAACCTATCATAGGAAAGTAATCTTAGAAGCGTTGATAGACAGTGCAATTCTTCTCAAAAGAAACCTATTTATTGTTGTGTTAAACAGAATTAAACCACTAACAAAACTAATAACTAAATTTCAAAAAAGACTTCTCAATAAACGAAATGTGAACAGAAATAACTTCTTAAATATCTGTGGAGGTGAATGGAGTCACACTACAAGCACAGAACCATACTTAAATGAAGAAGCGTATAAACAAAAGCAAACAAATACAATTGCCATACATAGCAGTGGTCGAGGTTATGAAAAAGTTAATAATACCATAATGGAACAAGAAGTACTCCTTACAAAAATATGACCTGAAAACTTAGATTTACCCCTCCATTCGACTGAATCAGAACATCTAATTTGCACATGGCCATGCACGTCAATGTGTAACATTCCCAAAAAAATGTTCAAATCTTTACGCCTATTCCTCAATCAATATTTGAAAAGCAAAGACAAAATCTAAATTAAAATACAGCAAAGTATGGATGCTTATCCATTACGCAAGCACACAGGACTGCAAGGACATTCGTTGGCCTGCATATCAGGAGCTACTTGCAAAACAACCTTCGATAATATCAAAAGGATATCAACACATCATGCAAGTATAAGAAATCTAGTTTATAAACTGTATTATGCAAAAAGTCCTGCTTCAGCACTAGCCAATTTAAATAACATTCTTCTACATGGTACACCAAAAGACCTACTAGAAGAAATCGATTATATACAGAAAAAATATTTTGGAAATGAAACCCACTTACAAGATGAATTAGCTGTCGACCAACTTCGTAACAAATCTGCACATGGAAACCTTTCACTACACACATACAAAAAAGAAATACTAACATTTCAAAGCACTTCAGTTGAAGTACCAAACCACGTGTGTGTATGTTGCCGCAGAACGTGTTATAAAAGTAACACAAAAACTATAGACCTTTCATACAAAATAGAAGACAATGAAGATTCTAAATGGTTTGAATTAGCTCTCTACCTTATAGCAGAAAACAAATATGAAATAACTGACCCCATAATACTTTGCAGTTACTGCACTACCAAACTTGACAACAACCAAACTCCTTCACGTGCTATCTCAAATAACTTGGAATTACATCCACTACCAAAACTCCTTCAACAACTTCATTTATATGAGAGCATCATAATTCAAACAGTTCGTCCATTTCAAGCAACAATACGCCTTCAACCAAAAACTGCAAAATTACCTCCCTCTGAATTAGTGAAAGGTATTCGTGGAAAAGTAGTGTATTTACCATTAGATCTAAAAGAAAATGTGCACACTCTAGGAGTGCAACATCCATTGCAACAATCTTTAATTATCTTGGTAAATGGAGTACCTACAAAAGACAAAAAAAATTGGCAAAAACTGGTAGATTTACATAAAGTTAGAGAAGCCCTGCAATATCTCAAAGAGAATAATGATTATTACAAAGAAATTAATATCGAAGAAAACTTGAAAGATACAACTGAAATAATTCAAGAGACACAAGAAACTGGTCAATTTGAGCTCCTAGATCCTGCTACAATAGCAAACACTTTAGACAATTATACAATTCACCCATTGCACTCTAATGACACCATAGAAGATGCACTGGAAACGTACCAAATGCGTCAAACAAAAGGATCACCAATCAGCATATGGGAAAAAAGTATAGAAGCATGTGCTTTTCCTCTACTCTTTCCTACAGCAAAGGAGGAAGATACGATGATAGACCTGTTCAAATATCAGCATCAGAATATCGCTCACTACGAATGTATTCTGAAGATCCCAGATTTCGACAAAATGTGGAATACATATTCCACCTACTCTTTGAAAGTGAACTAGCAACTTTATGTTACGGAGTTGCACAGATATTAAAATCAGGATCACACTTTCAAAATATGACAGCCACACAATTATTACAAAAAGTTCAACAAAAAGATGAGGTTATACAGGCAAATCTTAGAAATCTATTAGAAATATGTGAGGTACTAAAGAGTACTGGTTTCGACGCCATGGAGATGTACATTGTATGATCAGAAACCTTGGCCCACCCACTTGGTTTGTTACATTAAGTTGCACAGAATATGCATGGGAAGATTTACATGCTTTCCTACGCATATCAAACAAAAACAAAACAAACATAGATATACTAACACCTGGAGAACTTTGTTCTCAGGATCCTGTTAATGTTTCTAGATATTTTCACCATCGCTTCATTGCTATGCTACATTTTATTTGTAATAAAACTGTTCCTCCCCTTGGAGAAGTGCAACACTTCTTTTGGAGAAAAGAATACCAAGCCAGAGGAGCGCCACATGTCCACATGCTTTTATGGATTAAAGATGCTCCTAAATTTGGTCAAGACAGTGATGCCACTGTTTTACAGTTTATTGAAAAATATGTCACTTGTGGAATTCCATCAGAATCCACAAATAGTGATCTTCATGCAAAAATCTTACAATTCCAAAGACACAAATGTGGCAAATATTGTCGTCAGAAAAACAAAAACAAAGGGAAATACTACACCAAATGCCAATTTGGTTTCCCTAGACCAGTTACAAATACAGGTTAAGTGAACAACCTCATGTCTTCAGTTAGACATAGTGTTAAAGATAAGTCACCTAAAAAACATATTGCATAAAAAGAAAAGAAGACGAAAAATATAAATGATTACAATGCAATCATTGCCCACTTGTGGAATGCAAACATAGATGTGCAGTACATTGCAGACAATTCTACTGCAGTTGCACGATATGTCACAGCATACTTAACCAAATCAGAAAAGAAAGAGCTCCAAGACCTCTGGAATGACCTGTCATCAGATAAAACAGTGTCTCAGAAATTATACAGCTTGGGCATAAAAATGCTGTCCCATAGAGAATGTGGAGCCTATGAAGCAGCTGATCGATTAACTGGTACTGCATTGTATGGTAAATCTGCAAATATAGTATGGCTAAGTCTTGGTCCAGCTAAATCTAGAAAAAGAGTTCTAAAATCATACGAAGATATAGAAACAATAGCCAAACATGATCCCAACAGCCAAGACATTTTAAAAAAACAATTTATTGAACACATACTACCCAAACAGGAGTACCACTTTGGAAACCATGTGTCTATACCACATAGCCCAAAACTACACATACAAAAATAATATAAAACCTGATGAGCAAAACCGTAAATACAAAGTGACAAACTGTGATGGCAGCTTAGTAAAACTCACTAAACCAAATTTAATTAATCATATCAAATTGTCATTAAAGACTCCTCAACATAAAGAAATATATTACATGTCCCTGCTACAACTCTTCAAACCATGGAGAAAAGAAGAAGAAATACTAGATACCTATGACTCATATGAAGACGCTTTCAAAGCCAATGAAAGCAGTATAACTGATGTAAACTTCACACAGTACAAATCAATGTTGCACAATGAACAGCAACACAAAGAGGAACTCCAAGCCCAACTAGATAAGGACACTCCTGACAGTAGTTAACCTTCTGCCACAGGAAGCCAAGCGCCACTGGGAGAACCACTAATAACAAATGAGGCAGAATTAGCTATGATAGAAGTAGAAAACACCATGTGTCACTATGAAGATAAAGAAGACTTAACTACACTACAATCAAAACTAAACAAAGAGCAACGTAGCATTTTTCAAGAAATAACAAAAGAAATTGCACATGGTGTGCAACATGAAAACAAAGAATGCACCTGCCAAAATTACAAACCTATACTATTGTATGTCAGTGGTGAAGCTGGTTCTGGCAAAACATTCCTAATCAAAATCATCAGTAAATTCCTTCAACAAATGACAAACAACAAACTGTCAGCTGTTGTCACTGCCCCCACAGGTTTAGCTGCCTACAACATAGGTGGTGTCACTTTACATTGATTACTACTCCTGCCAGTAGAACACCAAAACAAGTTAGATCATTACAAACTTTCTGCAGAAGCTGCAATGGAACTACGCAGAGTATTGAAAATGCTACTAATAGATGAAGCGAGCATGGTCTCCAACCTAATGTTAGCTTTGATTCACCTCAGATTACAAGAAGTACTCAAAACAAACTATGAAGAGCTCTTTGCAGGAAAACACATCATTGTTTTCGGAGATCTTCTTCAATTGACACCTGTAAAAGGTGAGCCTATTTTTAAAACATTAGGACACAAACTGTGCCGTAAAACTGTTGGCAGCATTGGAAATGTCAACCTTTGGCAAGATTTCCAATACAGAGAATTAACAGAAAACATGTGCCAATCTGCAGATCTCACTTATGGCAACATCTTAAAAAGTATCAGAGTTGGTATACTTTCTAGAGAAGCAGAAGCAATATTGAAAACCCGGCACATTCATGCACTTTATGGTGATAATGCATGTGCTACAGATGTTATGGAACAATTAGCCCACAAAAATGTCAATTGTATGGCCTTAATGCCAACTCTTGCAAGCTGTTTCAAATTCAATGAAATAATGGTAAGCAAAGAAATGCAACCAATTATGGAAATTAGCGCCACAGACAAACTAGATGTACATGGAATGACACTACCCATGTGTGACCAAGCCACAACAAGACTAAATAGATTTCCCGAAAGCGTGCTTTTGCAAATTTGGTGTAAATCCGTCCAGCAGTTTTTTTTAAAATGACCAAAATGTAAGGCAAAAAAATGTGTGATATCTGTGTTTGCTTCGCGGACGGACTTCCCTGTTCGCTCCGCGGACAGCACCCCGATTGGCCCAGCGCCTTGCGTCATGTCCGCGGACATGCAGCGTGTTCGCTGATTGGACGGCGAGGGGCGTGGAGCGCGTCAGATTTTCTGTGGCACCCGCCATCTTGTATTCGCCGTCGACCGCGTACAGCGTGGTGAAATGTGGATAAAAAATTGTATTTAGTGCCCTGTGTTGGTGTGTAAGAGTGTTTGGGGAGGGTGGGGGAGTATGAGATAGGTTCAATGTTTTGTTTTTTTATGTGCTAGATGTTTTTGTTGCGTTCGATTTGTCCGCGGAGAACACGGCTGTTCTGACATTTTGTAAATAAACTAAATGGTGGGGTGTTTAGAGGACGGAGTATGTGCCATTTTTGTTCACAAGGAAGGTAAAAATGAGCTATGAACACTCGCGGTGTACTTAATTGTTCGTAAATACACAAACTAGGGGTGTCCTCAGAACGCTGTCCGTATTGTAATCTGTCTAGTTGAATGTGTTCTAAGAACACTCGCGGTGTCCCGAAATGGTTGCAATTACACAAAATGGGGGTGTTCTGAGAACGTTGTTTGTATTGTTCGTTGTCAGGGTGAAAGTGTTTTAAGACCACTCCTTTTGTCCGCTAATAGTACAATTTCCTATGGGCGTCAACCGACTTTTTGTCCACTAAAGAAACGATAAATCCGGCTGGTGTGCGCCGACATTATGTGATAATCCTATGACTGGCGCTATTGACCTGGCTGACTTGCTTTTGCGACACTAAATCATATCTCCCACCCCTAAGCCTGATATTATCAAAGCATTCATATTCCCCGCCTCTCTCCGAGACGTTACAGGGTGCGTCATCAAACGCGCCCAGTCCTCTCCAGTCCTAAGTAACTTTACACAGAACCCGGAAGACAACACATATTATGTCACAACACAGCGCGCCACAATTCGGAATATGAAACAGTGATTTAAAAGCAAACAGCAAGATTGTAAATTTTGTAAAGTACATTTATTTGACGTCAAATGTTTAGAGAATATTCAGCAATTTGCATTTGTCTTTGTTGTCGATCTGCAAAAGTTCATGTTGAGGCACGCAATGTTCCTTTGCGGTATAGAGGGTGTTAGATCAGCTTACAACTCAGTGCGCCACAATTCGGAATATGAAACTGTGGTTTAAAAGTAAACATCAAGATTGTACATTTGGTAAAGTACATGTATTTCACATGAAATGTTTAGTGAATATTCAGCGATTTGCTATTGTCTCTGCTGTCGATCAGCAAAAGTTTATTTGGAGCCACGCGTTGTTCCTTTGCGGTAGATAGGCTGTTGGTTTATGATGAAAGCAGTAAATGATCGCTCTAATAATCAGAAGGTTGCTCCAAAAATGAGCCATTAGACCACCCTATTGGTTGGTATGTTGTTTGTAGCCGCTAGTACTGCGTAAGGGCATATTGGTCCTTGGCGATTGTCCCATAAAATGGTGAGGGTCATGAAGTTGCATATTTGGACCTGCACCTGGCAGTTGAAGACCCCATCCGCTGGAGTCTGTAAATCGTGACATAGGCAAAATGGGGCCACATACCTGTTTTAAAAAACATAAATTAGTCTCACCAGCCGATCTTCATTAAAAATCATCATTTTATTTATTAGGGCGTGAAACTTTTTGCTATCGAAGATAGTGCAACGGAGTATGTTAATAATAAAATAGTAATATTTTCCCATTCATATAGCACTAAGAACCGTGAGGTATCTAAGTGGTGCTTATTATTAACCACGGTGTGTGGTGCTCATTTATCGACCACAGAAGGATGAAAGGCTGAGTTTGGCCTTTCCGGGATTCGAACTTGCGTTAGCAAGCTGTGCACGGATGTCAAAGCGAGCGTTGTACTTGCTGTGCCACTTGACAGGCTACAGTGAAGTGGCACAGCGAGTAGAGCGCTTGACCGCCTATAGACCGGTTAAATTATTTATATTAACCCACCATTTGTCGTCTGTCTTTTTCAGAGCCCTCTAAACGACAGGGGATCAATTCGGCAGTGATAGTGCGTGGTAGAAAACATTATGCCACTTTCAATGAACAAGTTCAACTTGAGCGGTCTTTAATGGTACGCTATTGTAATTATATTTGGTATAAAATAATCTAAAGGGTTACTTACAGTACAATTGCAATTTCCATTGTCTACGAGTGGTGCAGTCCCAAAATACGAATCTGCATGTGCCAACGATCTTTCGCATAGTGATATAATATATAAAAGTGGTTTCGTTTCATAAATTTCATCCTTATCTTCTCTTACGTTTTAGCAAAACTCCTTCAAGAGAAGTCTTTCATCACAATCTCTGTCTGTCAAGGTCAAAACACAATACAACCTTATAGTCCACTTCATGAGCCTCTCCGGGCCCGAGAAAAAAATGGAAGCAGCTGACCTTCACTGTGAACGAGCATAAATTCTTACTTTGCAACATTCTGTGTAAAGCCATCTGTGAGAAGTTGGTTTTTGCACGCCATGTTTGTATATTGTTTGCGTGATATTAAAAAAAGTTTGTTTAAGAGACATTATGGTTCTAAGTACAGCCGAAAGACCCCTCAAAATCGCAAGTTATGGTAAGCTATGAAAAATAACTTGCGCTCCACAGTGCACTGCTAAGACTAACACCCAGGACATCAAAGATGACATCGCAAATGTCATTGATGAAATCACTGATGACATCACATGTGTATGTACTTTTCATGGAATTTGTGTACTAGGGATTTTTATTATAATGTTGCGAAAAAAGTGTCAAGTATATTGCAATAAATATCATACCGTTATTAGTGCTTTGAACGATGCATTGATATAAATAGCATTGTATTATGGGATTCTATCTAGTATACTGAGCTACTAATGGAGAAACATAGCATTGTGTGCAGAGTACAAGATGAAAGTATAATATTTGTAATGTTAATATGTTGAATAATGAAATGACAATTGTACTGAAATGTTCGAAAATTCACAAAATGGGGGTGTTCTGAGGACGTTATTCGTATTGTGTGATTGCTTAGCTGTATGCAATGAGGGAATGGCACAGAGAGTAAAGTGGACGCCGTCCGCAGACACCGCAGCGGTTCGTGGACAGGGTGTGCTACATCCGGGTTTTTCCAGGAAATCCAACATGGAAAGAAGACTGTACGGATCAGCCAATCAGATGTCGAGGTTGTGGATTTGTGTTGAAAGAGACTGTGTGTGGTGAAGATGGCAGAAGTGGAGAAAGTCAGGGTGTTGGTGCTCGGAGATATGTTTGCGCATGGTTTACAGCAGTACGCTGAATGCAGGCATGTTGCAAAGAGCTTTGATGTGAAAGGAGTGGGGGTGGTGTGGAGCACTGTGCCTGATTGCAAAGTACAGGGAATTGTACAAGTTTGTGAGGATATGGCCACGATGAACAGTCCGCATGTGGTAGTTTTGCACTATGGTGCTTTCCATTTGGGCAACGTCAGTGCCCCTACTTTGTTGGCTGATTTGGAACGCTTGGTTCAAGCAGTAATGAAGATCCTTCCAAATGCGAAAGTAATTTTTTCAGGATTACTACCTAGGGCAATATGGGACAATAGTTCAGTTTTTTCTTCCCAGCAAAACATTGCTAGGTGTGTCATCAACCGAGGCATGTGTGCCTTCATGCTTAGAGCTGGTATGTTCTTTTGTAACAATGAGAATTTTGATGCCAGTAATGCTTTTAATTTTAAAAAAGATGGCATTTCTTTATCTTTTACGGGAAATGCCTTTCTATTTTGGAATGTAGGGGTTGCTTTGGAGAAGGTTAAGTAAAGATTTTAGGAGTAAAGTAAGAAAAAAAACAAGAAAAAAAATACAAAATAACAGGTGTCTGTCAAGATTCTGTAAAAAAAAAAGGCTCTTTTCAGAGCTAACTTCAAAGGGGAAATGGGGCACACTATTTAAATTTACGGTCACCACGCTCATATTTTCGATGTGTCTGCGGACATGGCGGTAGTCCGCGGACATGAAAATCACTACGAGGGGGTTAGTATGTTCTATGTTACATGTATATGAAGTCAGGGATATTATGGTTAAGTTTTGCTACTAAAAAACTTTGTTAAAGGAACGTTATGGTTAAGTTGCGCTACTAAAAACCTATGAAATTCAGTAAAAAAACTTTGTTAAAGGGACGTTATGGTTAAGTTGCGCTACTAAAAACCTATGAAAGTTAGTGAAAAAACTTTGTTAAAGGGACGTTATGGTTCAAAGTAAAACCGAAAACCCCCTGAAATTCGGCAGTTATGGTAAGATAAGCAACCATAACTCGCGCCGCCACCGTGCACTGCTAACACTAACACCCCGGACATCAAAGATGACATCACAAATGTCATTGATGACATCACTGATGACATCACATGTGCATTTACCTTTCATGAAAAGTCTGTACAAGGGATTCTTAGTATAATGTTAATTAAAAAAGTGTCAAAGATTATTGGAATAAATATCAAGTGCTAATCAGTGCATTAAGCTATGCATTGATATAAATAGCATTCTATTATTAACTTCAATCCAGTATACTAAGGTACTCATGTAGAAACATAGGCATTGTGTGCAGCATACATGATGGAGGTGCAATATTCATAAGCTTGCCATGTTGAATATTGAAATGATAACTGTTTTCATATTAGAGTTTTGCGTACAGTGAAACTTGTGATAAGTAGGTAATAAAACCCACTTACTACATAATTGCATTATTATACACAAATCACAAAGAGACAACACCACATAAAAATATGAATATATACAAGGGAATTGAAGTAGGAAAAAGAAACAGCAATAGTAGCAGAAAGTGTTCATAACCTAACTGATTACCTTTATGGAGAGAAATGATTGCTCTGTTTCAAAGCTGTTACTTACCCTATCTATATATATCACATGATGTGTCTGGACCCTAAGGAAAATAGTGTGAGGACAACATATAAAAATATGAGCATATACAGGGAAAGTACAGTAATAAAAAAACATCAAAAGTATCAGAAAGTGCTGATAAATCTACTGATAATTTTAATGCACAAAAAGGATTGCTGTCTTTCAAGGTTGTGACTTCTCCTATGTATATGTTTCATATGATATGACTGGACCATAAGGGAATTATTCTAAGAACATACTTGAAGGATAAGTCTACGAATATAGTAATTTACAATTTTTAGTTCCTGACTGTTACTGAAGAAAATCATGTGGCCTAGATATGTCAGGAAAGTAAAAAAAAGGGAGAGCCAGCCACGTGATGTCATCAGTGATGTCATCAATGACATTTGTGATGTCATCTTTGATGTCCTGGGTGTTAGTGTTAGCAGTGCACAGTGGTGGCACGAGTTATGGTTGCTTATCTTACCATAACTGCCGAATTTCAGGGGTTTTTCGTTTTACTTTGAACCATAACGTCCCTTTAACCATAACGTCCCTTTAACAAAGTTTTTTTTACTGAATATATATATATATATATATATATATTGTCAGTTCTCATTTTTGTAGGCATTGGTTAGGGTTTTTACAATTCCTTTTGATGGATCCTACAAAAGAATAGCACATGCTGATATCTGTGTAAATTAGAAAGTCTGCATTAATTATGAAAGTGAAAAGAGGTTATACTGGATTCATATTAAGACATAAAATCTCCTTGATTCCAGTGGGTACATAAAGTCATAATTTCCTACACAAGTACATTCATAAAATAAGGATGACAAAGGGGTTGCTGTCTCTGCTATCTAATGTCATTGACTAACAGCAATTAATTCACTTTGCATTGTGATGTTTACTTAAGTGTAAAACATGATTTATCTGGTTCCGAACATGGCACTTAAAGAATCACTTCTTGTAGGTTGATACGAGTTGCAACGTTTGTAATGTGAGATCCAATGAGAATACCTCTGGCAAGCATGTCTCTCATGCCAACAATGACCTAGCAAATATGTTCGTCTAGCTATGTCCAGTTCTCTTGAAGTAATATTGTTTTTCCTTTGGGGTTGGTAGATTTGCCTCTTACCATATTATGCTTTCCATCCTGAGTAGGAACAAATAAAATAATCCAGTCAACGTTTGCAGCTAGCAAACAATACCAATGTAAATCTTAGAGCTGCTAGAAGTTGCTGGAGACAGGTCTCTAGTAATTTGGATGAAGAAGAAACTCTCTGGAAGAAGAATGTAGAAAAGAGAAACACTTGGAAAATAGTAAGTCCTCTTTGATGACTTTCTTTAAAGCTATCCTCAAAACATAGTGCTAAGGCATGTAAAGTGAGAAGAAGCTAAGTGGGAAAGCCAAGTGAAAGTCTTCTTATTGATACGTTCAAAGTTTTTGACTTGCCTTCTGGTCCCTGTAAGTCTGGCATTCATGTAGAAAAAGCTATCCACCAGTGGATGTCGACAAATATAGTATTTTTTATAAAAGCAGCAAAACTTTCTTCAGAAACTCAGAACAAAAGCAATGTGCTTTCATTGTGTTAGCAATAGCTGCTTGAATTACAGTTACAAGGCTGTGTTTCACTCCGAGTCTCCTCCGCTAGTTTGACTTTTTTTTTTTTTAGGAAGTCATTAATTCCTCCAAATCCACGGAAGAAGATTGTGAGCACTGGAAGTGTGCACCATCCAGCAACTTTTTTTTCTAGGCCTGGTTTTATGAAAATGAATGAAGCAAGCATGACGTGGAATGTATAACAAATGAATGGCCTCTTAACTTATGATTTATGGGGAACATTACTTGAATGACTAAAGGGGGAAGAATTCCATGTTCTTTTATGGTAGAGCTGGCATGAGCCTAGCCTCATAGTTCTAAGAGAATGTTTGGATAAACTATATAGTTAAATGCATTGAAAGGCTTTTGATTGACTAATAAAGGCTGAGGTTTTAAATACGAGTGCACATGAAAGCACGCAATGGAGGATTGGGGTGGCTAAGTCTCGAGTAGTTCACGGAATTTGGTGAGTGACATACAGCCAGTCCATAAGGTTGTGTCTGAAGGAGTTCCAAGACATGGGCATCTGGGAATTCATTCTTACCCCTGACATTGAGAGTAAGCAGGGAGTGTGGCTGTCGGTCTCAGAATATAATGAAATCCAGAACACTTTACTCAACCAGGGTGTTCACAGGCGTTAAAGACACTCAGAGAATGCTGTGTAAGTATAGTACACGTTCGAAATGGATTATATACAGGAATGGCAGGACATTCTAATTTGGACACTAAAGGTTGCTGCCATTTACACAGATGTAGCCGTTAGGACAAAGAAGCCACAGTAGGTATGATCAGGTATGACAGGATGGTGCAGACCACTTATTTCTCTGCACCTGCACGTTCTGAATGCTCACAAGTCCTAGTTGACCCTTTCCATGTTCCCTTCCTGTTGCCCTGTGGGTGCTTTGAAACACAATGTACTTGTGCATTATAAGTGGCTTACAGATGCACAATAAATACATAAACAAATAAATAACTCTGTACAGATATAAACCTGTCTTTGCAGGTCCAGGGACGTCGATGGTAAAGGAAAACAAAAACGAACTCAAAATTGCCTGGTTTTGAGCCAGTTGCGTTGCTCATCTATCCTAGAGAGCCCTCAAACATTTCCACTAATAGTGTGGTGTGTCAATCAATTTCCTGCAGATTTCTCATCAGGTTGTATCGGGTCCCAGGAGCAGCTAGAGTCCAGATGTCATGAGAAGGAGAAGAGTGTGCAGAGGGGGTGCACCTGGAGGGCAACACAAGATGAAGGCTTGTCTACAGAAGGGAAGCACTTTCTGAACATAAAGGTCACATGACCCTAATCCTAGCACCTCAGTCACTTGTTTCTGGTACACCAAACAGAACTTTTTGCAAGATAAAGACACAGTGTACCGGAGCATAGGAATACTACTTTATTAGCAAACATCCTGAACTGACTGTCATTTTGTGATTGTGTTACTGGTTACACGCCCACTGGAACACACGCCTATAGGAACTATACATTTGCAAGAAAACAATCGCTTCACGATCATATATGTACACAGAAATACACACAGAAAAAGAAAAAGAAACTTCTACTCAATGTGGATTGTTTAAAAAAAGAGCAGCGTGTGTATGTAATTTGTGGCTATGTGGTGGTATCAATGTCACAAAAGATGTTAATCTATACTAAGTAAAAATGCCTGAAAATGCAGATAATTCAGGGTGAACTGTAAATGGAACGGGGTGCAGAGATATTGCTATTTTCTTTTGGTGTGGTTTGGCGTATCCCCAGCTATATACCAAATGAAAAGGGGGAATATGTATTTGACATCATACCTGGCACATAACCTCTCTTGGCCAAACTAGTAATCAGTGCTGAAACTACAATCAACATTCATTTCTTATATAGAGCTCCCTTATCTGACTCAACCTTTCCAGCCAGCTATTCTGAACAGCCTTTTATTATCCCTTTTGAAGCCAAACACCAGTTTCATTTTACTTGGAGATGTCAATCTCTGGCTGGGGAGTGCCACAGATGCTATCGCAGAAGTTATGGAGAATACTCTGGACTCCTTGGGCTTCTTTCATCATATTAGTTCTGACCCATATCAAGGGACATACATTAGACTGGGTGTCTTCCCTTAATCTGACCCTTACTGATATAGAGGTCAAAGCATGTCCATGGTCTGATCATTCTTGCATATGTTTTCAAATGCAGATTGATTACTTCCATAAAAATCTCCTGCCAAAGCTGTCATTAAAGGTTAGAAATCGCAAAAAGCTGAATCTTGCGAACCTTACCGACTGGGCTTCCGTCCTCAACAGCAAAGTTTGTACCATAGATAACCTAAAAGAAATCTCTACCACGTTTATGAATTCTCTAGGCGCAGAGAAGTTTGCACCAGCTAAAAGAAAGACTCAATCACCTATGATGCGCAATCCTTGATTTACTGACGACCTCAAGGTACTTAAATGTAAACAAATTAAACTCCTTTATGCCTGGCACCAACTTAGAGAACCGCTTAGTCTTGCAGTCTACAAAAAGGCATCAGCAGAGTATAAATTAGCTATATTTACTGCCAAAAAAGAGTCATTTAACACAAGAATAGTGAACGCCAAATCTGATAGCAGAGAACTTTTTAAAATCCTAAAGGTGCAATCACATACACCCGGCCCTATTCAAGAGGTTATTCTTAAAAACGAGTCGTGGTGCACGGAAATTCAGCAGGCTCTGTCTAATAAGTTGGACAAAATAAGAGAGGTAATTGAGGAGAAAAAACTTGTTATGCCAAAGCAAGATTTGGAGGTCAACCTACATACTCTTGTAAATAATGTTAAGGATCTACCCACTTTTAGTTTTCAGCCAATCTCAGAACAAGAATTGTCTAAAGTTATTATTCAGTTCAAAAGTACTAGCTGCAAAGGTGAGCCATGTTCATCCATTATAATAAAGGAATGCTCTCCTATTCTTATTCCTGCATTGACTAAATTTGTCAACTCCTCTTTTGCCCTCAATAGGGTTCCAGACAATATAAAAAATGTGTTTACTCCACTTCTTAAGAAGCCTAATTTCTGTCCCCAGAGTGCTTCGAATTATAGGCCTACCACCAACACCACTTTTTTGCTAAAAATTCTGGACAGAGTACCGCACAATCAAATCTCAGCTTTTTTGGAGCAGAATCACATCTTCCACGACTATCAATCAGGTTTCAGAATGAATCATGGAACCGAGACTGCTCCGTTGACTTTAAAGTCCCACCTCCTTCAGAGCATGGACAGGTGTCATATCTCCCTTCTTTATGATTCTTTATCTTTTGGCAGCTTTTAACTTGGTGGACCATTCCATCTTGTCCACCAGGTTAAAGAACAATCCAAATTCTCCCAGGCAGCCACCGATTGGACTACCTCCTTTTTGAAGGGGAGGCAAGTTATGGTAGCTAGTGACAGTGCAGAAGCGATACCCATTACTCTTATGTATGGTGTCCTGCATGGAGGCTGTGTGTTGCCCTGCTTCTATAATATTTTTATGATCCCATTTGTTCAGATGTTGGAAAATAAAGGGATCATATTTGCGAATTACGCGGACAACACTCAGTGTGTTATACCCATCTCAGGATCATACCTGGAGGATGAAAAACATATCAATAGAATCTATCAAAAGATTCAGCACTGGATAGTGGCTAATGGTCTAGCCATTAACAGTTCTAAAGCTGAGCGCCTACTAGTTGTGTCAGAGACTAACCTTGAGATACTGGGACCTAGCTATAAGAACTTTAATATAGACAATTGCATCATTGATGTCATGTGCAAGTGGAAGACGTTGGGCATCTATTTAGATAAAAATCTGAATATAGAAGCCCAGGTCAACAGCCTGATCTTCTCGGCCTCATATTTTATTAAATTGTTCCACTGCCTCAGACCGTTCATATCTTAAAAAACTCAGAGACATTAGAAAGGGCAATCATAGGTTCTAACATAGATTATCTAACATAGATTATTGCTGCAGCCTCTTGGTGGGCCTGCCTCTATTAGATTTTCACTGTCTCCAGGTTATTCAAAATGGAGCCTTAAGAGTTGTCAAATGTCTCACAATAAGAGATCATGTGTCGGAAGCAAGAAGAAGTCTCCATTGGCTTCCCATTCAGGCCAGGACTTCCTTTAAGCTGCTCCTTATCACCCACAAATGTGTGCAGGGACAAATGCCCGTGTATTTGAAAGAAGTCATCATCTCAAAGCTGAGCACAAGAACTCTTAGATGAGATGACTCTAATCCAATTACTATCCCCGCCCTAAAACCAAGAAGTCCAGGGATGTTGCGTTTGCATCGGTGGTTCCCCAGACATGGAATACTTTATGCCCTCATTGAGAGTTATTGCACCCACTGAGGTTTTCAAGAAAACGCTGAAAACAGTTCTCTTCTCTTAATCTCTTTTCATTCCATAAAAACGTTATGCTTTTCCTTGGAGCCTCCATTATGACCTGTCATTTTGTCTGCATTTGCAGCCCGCTTTTTCCAGTTTGATATTTGTATGTTAGGCGCTCTTAAGCCTTTGGGTGCCTAGTGCGCTATGTAAGTTCCGAAACATAACCATAAACAAATATATATTAACCACTGGTACACCGGCCACAGTCGAAAACCTCCAGTTTGGAATTAGAGTTGAAAAGGGGGTGATGGTCCATGCACAGATGTAGTTTAAACAGCATTTGAGAAGTATAGTGATGTATAGCTATGCAAGCTGTGTCTCGGGAGGTTAGCTCAGGGGCAACGTGCTCGCCTTAGACGCAAGATGACACAGAGCGTGGTCTGCGCTTAGAAACCTCTGGGTATCAAGCGTGTTATAAATAACCTATCATATCATATCAAGAAAAAGGTGCTAGGTGGAAAAGCAGTGACTCGGGTTGGGGAAAACAAGTAAATAACTTTAATTAAAAAAATGGACCAGGCCATACATCTGATATTTACAAACACACATGCATATCGTGATACATCGGAATGAGCACATTGGGCGTTATAACTCACAGGCTCCGAGCGTCAGTCCTCTGGAGGAGTCTCACGTGCTGTTCTCTGATCTGGACTATGTTTTGGATCCCACACAGGTGTGCTAGGGTCGTGTGCGTCTGGACAAGAAAACGAGACACTAGAGATCATGCTTTTTTATATTGCTTTGGAAACAGGGCAGTTCGAGAGACACACATGTGCTTCGGAGCATCTGGGTTTCTTTGCATTTTAGAGGGCCTGCAGTAAGTGAGGAGTATGTCGCTGAAGGTGCAGAATGCACACAATTCAAATGTATATTATTTCTTGTTAAGTAAAGTGAGAATGATGGAGCGTGATTTGCAGAACTACAGTGTATATACTGTTTAAACTAAAGTTTCGCTCTAGCATAGGGACCAATGCATCAGACATCGAAGGGAATATCTAATTAAAAAAGGGGCAAGAAGAAAACCATGAAGGGGTTAATCTGAGATACGAATGTAAAACATCCATGGTGTGTAAGTGTTAATGAAAAACACATGGAGCGATATAGTTCTGCATGCAACTTTAATCAAAGATCTGTTAGCAATAGGCATTCAGAAATCAATGCATTGTTTTTTTGGAAATGCAACATATTTCCTAAAAAAAAATCTGTAGTAATTCAGTAATCAGTGCATGGAAAAGAGCATTTAAAAATACATATAATAATGCTCTTTTAATTTACAAAGGAAATACCGCGAATTAATGAAATATTGTTCTGAAATGTGCTTTTGTGTTGCAAATTAACAATCTGCCACACCCTAGCTGTCAGGGTCTGCACATGTCTAGCCCAATGTTTACCTGCTAGACAAGAACTGGAAAAAGGTTATTCAAACTGGAATGAAACGGGTTGGAATGACTGACAGTAGAGAAATGTGTGATGCTTTCTTTTCTTTCTGGAGGTTTGAGATTTAGACTGGTTAAGCCAGTAGCACCCGCAGATCATGGAGACTGACATATGTGCCCATTCTTACACGTTGTGCCTTAAGGAGCTCCGAAGACGTCATTGAACGTTAGCAGTTTGTGCGGCGGTATTGTAACTGGGTCTAGTTCAGTGTGTCAAGTTGGGCAGTAGACAGGTGATAAAGATACCCATTGGCTGCAGTGTAAGTATAATTGGCATTCTATATGGACTACAGGGAGGGACAGGGACAAGAAATATGCTTGGATACACAAAATAAAGTGGTACACCCTTCGCCTCAAAAAATTTGTCCCACCCCTCACCTCAAAAAAGTGGCCCACCCCTCGCCTAAAATAAAGTGGCCCTCAAACCATCATCCGTGAATCAAAATAGCATTGTTCTTAGTACACTACGAAAAATATAGTTATGATTTCACTAATGTGATATACATTTCATTCAAGAATGGATCACCATATGTATACTTAATATCTCTGTGTATAGATCCATATTTTCAGATTACTGTGAATGCAAGCAGACGTCCAAGGCCAAATGCTAATATGTTATTGTATAGCACTTACGCTTAAGCTCTTTTTTTATAGAACAAATATGCATACAATATCACCCAACCTGTGTTGGTACTCATTTATCGACCTCAGAAGGATGAAAGGCTGAGATGAACTTGCTGGGATTCTAACCTGCAACCTGCAGATCACACACACATTGCAGCAGCAAGTGCTCAACCGACTGAGCTATCATATTGGCTATAGTAAAATTTGTAATTATTCTGTAGTGGATATCATTAAACTGGTAACTGATATTTATCAGAAGACCAGTTAAGTTCATCTGTAGGTCTGGTGCAAAGTTGGCTGCATGTGAATGCATAGACTTTCAGGCTTCAGAGGTTGGCAAAATAGGGAAAGCAGCGCACTCACAGGACATCCCATACTCTGAGCCCTCGTTACAAACATCCTGAACAGCATGTCAGGGAGATGGGAAAGATTGACACATTACAACACAGCATTCATTGTGGCACACTGATGTCAATGGCCACTTGATGTGCTCTGGTCAAATATTTCTACACTGTACAGAAGCTTTTAGGCACTAGGATTTTGTCAAGTGACCGAGGACACCGAGATGGAATGTCCCCGTGCCTATGCCTTCAAGAAATGTCTTGTCCATTCCCCATCCCCATCAGACAACTCATTCCCACAAATCAATTTCAGGCAACTGCTCCCCAATGCCCACCTAATTGCCCAAACACTCTGTGCACACCTATGTCTCCAGACATTGCTTCTCCATTCCCCATCTCCTTCAGACAGCAGGCATCCACGTAAGGTTTCCAGGCACCTTCCCATCATTCTCCATCTCATCCAGGCACCCCGAACCTGCTCCCTGTTCAGGCACCCGCATTCCATTCATTGCCCATCTCTTTCAGCCACTCACTACTTTGAGACATGTCCCTCCTTTCAAAGAAGTTTTTCTTACCTGCTGGTGCCCCTTAAGAGAGCTTGTCTATTTGCTTTATAAAGATTGCAATACAACTCGAATTACCCAAAAGAGTTGCATTTATTGAAGCCAGTTTAGACGATTGAGTGGCTGAATTGCCCCAAGATGTATTTGAGCTTGTCACCTGCAGACTATACTGTGCAGCAAATGCATACATCCACAGAGCGATCATGCAAACTGGAATCTGGAAAATAACCTTAAGGGCCCATAGTTATGGGAAGCAGCAGGGACCCACCCCACCCTATTCACTCACCATTCCTCGGTCACCAGTGACCAGCAAAACAAGACCCTGGGTCCCGAACACTCAGGGAGGAGGCTCATTGACAGGTAGAAGGTTTGTGTGGGTCTGTAGGTTGGGTCGGGCTTTGGACCCGGTGGTAGGGTCTCACTACTCTGCAGAGCAGACAGGCATTACAGAACACCAATGGACACAGGGGGGTAGCCCTTTGCATTTTCTGTAAATCTCCAGGCAAATTGCTGAACAACCAGTCTCTACTTCTTTTCCCACACGCGTACCGCGGCAGGCTGTGGCCACAGTCCGGTGTCTCAAGGATCCGTTTGTACGTCCACTTCCCACAAGGATTGCTGTGTAAAATTATTAGTCCACCAGTACAAAAAACACTGAACGCATCCCACTAGGCCATGCGTCAGAGATCAGCTTCTGCTTAGTGAGTGAGACAGTCTCTAATACAAACCACTGGGAGGGAGCAGGCCGGGCTGATGCAGCCCCGCCCAGCCCTGCCACTCCCTCCCAGTGTTTTGTAATACTAACTCCAGGCGCCATGGTGTTGCGGCCGCCACATTCATCAAAGAACGGTAACACTTCAGTGTTATCTTTTTTGATGAATGTGTCGTGCTGGCGCCACAAAGAATCTGTAAATTACAGATCCTTTGCAATTTACACATCCGGCGTGGCCCTGGGGGCCGGTTCCTGAAGCCCACGCATGGGCCGGCCCATTTTGGGCTTCAGGAATCGGCCCCCAGGACCTCGTCATGATGTCACCCGATGGCCCAATCCGACCCTGATGGACTACATACAAAAATGACAGTGCACCCACAATTGGGATTAAAGGTAGTTAGTTTATTGAACAACCACGATAACACGTTCTTTCTATTTCGTTGGTTCTCTGCAAAACTGAAAGGTTGATACCATCTTAAGAACAGAATATTTTTTGTCATGTCCTTGTTGTGCAGAAGTAATTCTTAACCGTGTAGCATTATTAATTACACTGGAGCTCTATGAAAATAAATCTCCTTTTTCAAAAAGGCTTTTTGTTTAGTCAAGCAAACTGTGTTTTTGATTACATGTTTAGTCATATGTGATGTTCATGTGTTATACATTGATTAAATCTCACAGTTTTTTTTTTTAGTTTTTTTTTACAGTGTAATGTTTGCTTTCCAAATGTGATGTAGTAATAACTAGTATCATCTGGTAGTTATTTCGTGTTCTACATTCACGTTTTTATATAAGAATTAATAAATGCTCTGAAACTAGAGGGCGGATCTGAAAAATCTACGGAAATGAAAAGAGCCCAGAGGCTGTGATTTTTTCATTTGTGTTCACATTAGAATTGTAAAGGTCACCTTACTCTCAAAGGTGCCCTGCATATTTCAGGGAGGGTGGACAGCAGCACCATTCTTACACTGGCCAGCCCCTTCTATATAAGCTTCCAACACTAATGCATTGCCGGATCGTTGGGTCCTGGGAGAGCAATTTCCAGTGACAAGCCCTTAAAGGGCCTGTCACTGGGAAATGCTACACACATCTTTTTTTGGAGGAAGTGAAATGCATGAGGGGCATCAGTGGTTCATAACACTGCTATTCCACTTAGAAATAAAGCATGACATATGTCAGGAATGACCCGGTCATGCAATGTGCACCCACTTGTGCCTGTTCCAAACAGGTGCAGGTGATGACTTTGTTGTCTGTGCAGATTAAAGCACATTCCATTTGTGAAATGTGGATGCACATGTGGTGGGATTCCCTTGATTCGCAGAATCTGCTAAGGTGTGGAAAGGGCATTCAAACGTGGGCATCAGTGATGCCACATTCAAATGCCCTTTGAGAATAAGGCAACTCTTTTTTTGGAGCATCTCTTGTTTTCTGCTAAAAAAAAAAAAAAAAAAAAAAAAACTTTAAGAATGTACTCCTAGATGCTGTTTCTTCCCTGGTTAATGGTGGTCTTGTTCTATGATGTTTTTATAGATAGGTCTGTGTCTCGAAGCAACTGCCCTGGCCTTAGTTACATAGATGGGAGGTACCTGTATACCCACTGGGTACCGATATGTGTGATCCCAGATGTTCATTCATATTTATCAATCAAAATAACCAAGAGGTGATCTGTGAGGAAGGCTATTACATTGGCAATTAGGTAGTCCTTGCAGATAGGTTCTTCTTTCCCACAGTTTGGTTGGGGCTTTTGAATATAGACAGTGAACCTATGTTTACACATGAAGTGCGAGGCTATTGTTTCAGGTCTGAAGTAATCTTGGATGCATAATAAATCTGACACCAGATTTTATAAGACTCTGTTGAATATTCAAACATGTTGTCCTGAATTGGGTGATACTTATTTTTCCTTGTTCGTAATGTTGATGGAGACATCACTGCCATATCTGTGACTTATTACGTTTTATGGGGGTCTTGTTATCTCCCCCCTTTAATAGGATCAAATACTTGGAAGATTTACATATATGATCATTAATCAAAAGTAATCATTTTAATTGCAATAGTTTGAATAGTTTGTTACTAAAGACATAGAAAGCAACACTAATGACATTGATCCTTCTCTTTAGTAAGCAGCACTAAAAGCACACAATCATTTTCAAAATAGTAATTTTACATCTATGTATGTACTGACAGCCTTCATCATGGGAGTACCTCATATTATCGGACATTATATTTGTAGTGTAAGTAAAACATAACACATAGCTTACACATATGTACAGTTCAGTGTTCTTGTGGTTAATTAAAGGAGTATTATAGCTCGCCAAAGTAAAACGTGTTCCCCACCATATAGAATTCGGAATTTGGAAGGGTGGTTATACTTTCTTCTTCTCATCCACACACTTATGGAATCCAATTCCACAGGAGCTCAGTGCCACTGCCAACAAATTCCTAGTTAGGAAGTTACTTAAATTGCTACAGTTCACTCTGGTACAGTAAGAGGTACTCCCTTCATCATAGGAGTACCTTATATTACCTGACATTATATTTGTAGTGTAAATAAAACATAACACATAGCTTACAAGTATGTACAGTTCAGTGTTCTTGTGGAGTAAGGAGTAAGGAGTATTATAGCACGTGTATGGAAGGAAGTGTCTGCAAGGCCCCCCTCCCTTTCATTTTCACCAACGTGCAGACTATGACTCGCCCAGCAGCCACCCATGCGCCTGTGGCCAGCGATGCGGGATGGCTGCGGGTAAACCCATGTGGCTGCAGCACTCAGCCAGCAGCACGGTACCAGACTCCATTTTGTGGCACGCTCAGACTCCATTTTGAACACAATAACTTAGGCCTCACAAACACAAGTGGTCTGCAGGGTTGCAGCTCTACCCTCCTGATCGCGCACAGCGAGCCACGCACTTCGCTTTTCCTCCTCCCCTCAGCGTCCCGGCTGCAGGCCTGTACTCACGGGAGACTAGGCACGAACAAGTAACATGACAAACACTGTATCTTTCACCTTCCACAGTCCATCAGTGACCTGCAGATGACGGGGCCGAAGCTGGGTTTGAGAAAAACAAGCTATCTCCATAAAACTTATCCTGTCCCCTCGCAGACCCCACATTTATGACATATGCTGTGGATAACCCCCAACCCTGTTCCCTGTTTGAAGTACCTAACACACATACATAGCCCGTGTGCCACCCTGCTTCACCCATACAGGTAATCCCTTTGAAGGGACTATAAATTCACTTCTGTTGTTGTAAGCCAAAATACTGATCATATATATTGAAATAAGGTGACCCTCACCCATCCCAGATTGCACGCAGAGCCAAGCAGTGTATGTTTAAGCCCCTCATCACTGAGCAATAATTATTGCTTGTTACAGAATACACAAAGCAATATATGATATTAATATATGCTCAATGATTTTCTGTGAATGTACGATTTCAAATATATTCAATTAGTATCGCATTATGTATGGTTTATTATGATGTGTGCCAACTGTATAAAATAGTGTCCTTTGTAGCATATGTATAACCCCTGAGCATTGAGTCGTGCACCCCATATTGTAAGCAGAACTTCGCACACCTTTTTAATGAACATATACACACACTAACCTATTTCTGCCTCGTTTGTATGCCTGCTACATGTGTGCCCCCGCAACATAAACAATATGCGGCCCAGCAGGCTACAGGGTCTTTTCACCCCCTCATGTAACACTGCATGCTCAGCCCCCACCTTGCCTCCCCCTCTGGCCTGGCTGAGATGTAAAGCCCTGGCCCTACGAACGATGTGATGCTACAATTGTAACCCCTCACGCTTCCCTTGTGCCTGAACCCAGCGAGCACACTCCTAAGCCTCCAGACTCGGATTGAAAGAAATATGGGCAACAAGCCCCTCATCCCGCCGCCTTTTGATATACCGGCTAAGTGAGCTGATAGTATCCCAGTTCACCCTAACCCCGACTGACCATAGAGGCCACTACATTTTCTCTTGTATTAACATACTATAAAGGTGCCCCCACTAGATCTAACAAAGAGGAATGACAGATGTATCCCTGTCTGTGCCCCCTGATAAGCCACTTAAACCCATGAAAGCTGCTCACCCATTGCTCACTCCATGTATAGCATTTTTTTTAGAATGATGTTATTCTCACACCCAGAGTTATGTGTTATTTTTCTTGTGAAGTTAGAATAACTATCTGTAGGATTTACAGGGCATCATGAATTACAATTAACACTGAATGAGTATGTGTGGCCTCAAGGGCAAATGTTAGTGTAGTAAAGATGTATCATCAACCATCATCTGACCAGAGCTCCACCCTGATGAGTCCAGCTGACCTGCAAGCATCGCATGACACCCCAAGGAGCCTCGCCAATCCTGAAGCTTTGCCTCTATACATCCATATGTGCCCTTCCCCACTGCCCAATCTCATCGATCCATGTATCCCTTAGTTCCCAGGTCATAGGTGAAGTGATTTTGTAACAAAATGTGAATGTTTGCTGATGTTTGGCAGAGCACTCTCAGAGTTTGCAGAGTTCTTTGCTTGCCCTATATTGGTTTGGATAAACTTTCACTTTTTGACTTCACCCACATTTGGTCTTGGTCTCATTCCCATCTGGGGTGTGTCCATCATTGACTCTCATTGGGGAGTTAGAAATGCCTTTTTGGGGGACGCTCACTTTCAAGTGGTCACCCCTGGGACGTGATTTGTCCCATCGTTCCTTTTGGCACAAGATGTCCACGGCCACAGTGGAGACCCACAGCGCGCCCTCTCAAGATAGCTGCCCACCTACGGCAACTGGTACAGTTAGACGTGCGCACGCAGTAGGGTGAGAGGGTACGGGTCCCCCTTTGCAAAACCCACCATACCACTCGCCGGAGCTGGCGGCGGCCTTTGAGTGTGGGGCAGTGCCTGGAAGGGACCGGGTCCGCAGGGTCTCGGATCAAGGCAGACACGTGAGTACCAAGTGCGAGCAGCATTAAAAGGAAGTGGATATAGAAATATAGCGTTTGGAGTCAGATCGAGGTGAGGGGAAAACAGAAAGGGAGCTCTATCTCATTCTTTTTTGTTTCTCTGCATATGGCCATTAGGATGAGTTAAGGAGATTACAAGGTGAAAGGGGAATACGGGAACCTAGCTCTGTGAGGGGGTAGAAGGCAGTGTTGCGTAGTGCTATCTTGACTAGTACTGGGAATAAGTGGAAAATAAAACGAATCAGTGGGAGTCTCACATAAGGGGAAGACTCGGAATATAACTTAGAAACGCTTTACTCCATCTTCTTTTCTGATCAACGGGAACATATCCAGATAACTAAGGGGTAAAGGGTGTAAAATATTGGGACAAGGGAGATCTTTGGTAGTAGAACTCTGAGAGGAGGTAGGGAGGGTATATGTAACATGTTGTATGTGAACTGTCTATTGGTCAATGTTATGTATTGGACTCGTTATGTCTTGTTTGCTGTATTTTGGTAATGACTAAAATGTTTGCATTGTTGTCCTACAAATAGTGTTAATTGTAAGTGTGAACCTGAGAAGAGTGAGGGTACAGTGTTATGCAACAGTGGTATACAAACGACAAATAATACTGGTATAGCTAGAATTGTGACTGTATAATATATACCAGCAAAGGGAACACAGGGGATGAGGGGTTACAATGGGTGCGAAGACACCATTGGCACACATCTTTCAGAGTCTACCAGGTTATGCAGAAAGAATTAGAAAGTACCATGATCAATGGATAAAAGGGGAAGGGCTACCGCAGGTGTGGCCCCAGGGAGGATCATTTGCAAAAACGTATTGGACATGGTAGCCACATGCCTATTTGTAAAATATAAAGGAAAACAATTGCAGAATAGAAGGGAGATATTAGATCTATGGCAGTTATTTGAAGAGGTGCTGCCAAAAAAAGGAAAGAGCTAATAAAAGAGAAGGTTCCATCTCCCCTGGCAATAGAGAATAATGGGAAGGAGGGCGGAGAAAAGGAAGGAACAATAGAGGTTGTACGAATATACCCCCTCTTACAAAAACCAGTACCTGCTGAGGGATACAGTGACCCGGTATATGTGTCAAAACCCACCTCTCCAACCACACTACAACCCACAGCACCCCCACCATATGAGTGACCGAGAGCGGGTGGACAGGTGAGTACCCCGGCAATAGATATTGAAAAGTTCACCGAAGATTTAGACTCGAGGTTATCAATGGCCCGAAGTGAACTGTCCAGATTAAGAGATATGTGCGAACAAAGTGGATCAGGTACTTCCAGGATTGATCAAACACAGAGGTCACAGACACCTAACAGGTCCATAGAAGAAGGGTGGAAGAAGGGGGAAATATATTCTGAATAAACGATGAGCCGACAAGATTCATAGAGTTAGCGCAACACACGTTTGAGCGGGAAATGATAGGAGAGGGCATGGCATCGGGAGGAGCGGAAGAACTCTGGTGCGCATTGAGGTGGAAGGAAGGAGAATAGGGATTGCAGCAGGGGGCACACCAGTAAGGATAGACGAACAGGGGTGGACTGGCCTATAGGGAACTCCGGAGATTTCCCGGTGGGCCTCTACACCCTGGGCCTCTTTTGTGTGGTATTTCCAAATGTTCTCATAGGAAACACATTGGGCTTGCTGAAAATTTGTCATATGGGGCCACTTTGGTCATTATTTCCAGGGCCTCTTTTGGTCCCCAGTCATTATTTCCAGGGCCTCTTTTAGTTCCCAGTCCGCCCCTGTAGACGAAACACCTCTGGGGCGGGCAATGGAAGAAGAATGGAATGGAAGGTTAAGAAACAGAATGGGGAGGATGGCAGTACTGGGAAAAAGAGGGACGAGGTGAGTACGGGAAAAGGGACCAAAGGCAAGTTGCAGCTGTCACTGATACACAGGGGAGGAGGGAGGCCAAATTACATACCCCGGGCAAGATGGATAAAGCAAATTGTGGGATATTTCAACCCATGCTAATGCACCCTATGGGGAAAGAAAGCTGCCAAAAATGGATCCACTAACCCCTGCGTACGCCAAATATGCAAAACTGTGCATGGTTCATAAACCACAAAAGAGCTGCAGACCCTGCCAAACACAGGCAAAGTTGATGTCAAAACAAGAACTCCCTGCAGGAGGATGCCAGTGGGTGCTGTTACCTGTCACATGATGTCAAAGGCAACAAAAGTGGGCTAAAATCCGAAAATGCCTTTAAATACAGCTTCCCAATCAACGGCAGCCTTCAAAGTGCTGTTTCGGTGCTAAATTCAGTCATTTTCCCAGTGAATCATTGAAAGGAAAAGTGTGCTGAAATCAAAGATTCTCCAGGCAGTCAGAGGAATCCAGGCCTCACTGACTGACAGCTGCATAAGAAAATTAGCTGTCAAATCCAGTTTAAATGTGTTTCTTTTTCCTGAAGAGATTGCAAAATGTGCCTAACTAAAGCATGTTTGTGAAGGGCTTAATACTTTTAAATGTCCAAATCCCTTATAAACCATGCTTATTTTTATATGTGTCAAAGAAAAGATATTGTGAATTTTAAAAGCAACCCAGTATTGGAGTTAAGTAACTGCTTAATTCTGATTGAAAGTTGACATCTCAGTTTGACACCCGCTTGCTACAGGAAGGCTAATGGCTGCTTAATGGTTCCCGCATATTGACAACCAGGAGCACAATGAGACTTCATTAGACATTCGTCTTGTGGCTGAGCAAAGAAAAAAGGACAGGCTCTGCTGGGGAGGGACAGGATGCTTCCCTCTACACCCAACCACAACCAAAGGGATCTGACAGCTGTTGTTTGTTGAAAGGAGAGAAAAAAAACTCTGACCTTCTTGGTGTTTAAATCTGTATTTGTGGTTAAGTTTGAAACTCTTTAACTGCGCAACCTAAAGAAGGAGAAGTCTGAAAAATCGGTAGAGGTTAGCCTAATTTTAGGCTTTTGGTAGAAGAAATTGATGAAACCTGTATCACTTAAGGAACCAAAGCTATGAAAAAACTCTAATTGTAGCAGAACTATTAATGTTGCAAGCTTAAGAATGTATGTACATGGTCCACTGATAAGCACCCAGAGATGTACCGAATTAGAAATTATTACTCCAAACTGTTATAATTAAAATTGATGAAATCCCATAGAATGAGAAAGACAGTTCTCACAGAGATGGCAATTGAACGCCAGGCTAAACCATAAAAAATATACTGCATTTGTCTGATTTTAGTAGAGGGCATAATTGTAAAACTGTGTATTTATGGGAAAGCTAGATTGTGGTCAAAATCAAGGTGGGAGTTCCTAAATCCCATCGTAAAAATGACAGCTCTGTTCTGACTGCCAACCAAAACAAGGCAAGTGCATGTGGCCACTCACAGCCATGGGGGTGTGTTTTTGAAATTCTGCCCACACCATAAACTTGGTGATGTAATTTGGTAGCATAAATATAGGAACTACACAGCAACAGCTTCCAGGTGAAAGCAGCACAACACTGGAACTCCCTACCACCTTCTCTAAGAACACCCCAAACCTACACACACTTTAGATGTAACTACATACACTGGATAAAGAACAATGACCGCTAATTCCATTCATCCCACCTCACCGCTACCTACCTGTAAATATTTGGTGATGTAATTTGGTAGTATAAATATAGGAACAACACATAGGACACACTGCTTCCAGAACACATCCAGATTTCCGCGCAGCACCTTGTTCCAGACCTCTTCATCTTATAGCTGACGCCAGACTTCTTTGATGATCCAGATTTCTTGGCAGAATCCAGACTTTAGCATTGCTGAACTCTTTCCAGCTAGGCCCAATTTCAAACATCCCAAACTTGAAGGGATTTAATACTGATCCAGTTTGGCTTGCTACCATAAAGGCTTGTCTGCTGAAACTTGCATCCTGCTAATATTTTGTGTCCAGTGACCAGAAGGGCCCATCCAAATCCAGTATGAGGTGCAGTCCAAAATTGACCAGAACTGTGCCGCTGATCCAATCCCGCCAGAAGTGCCCTGCTGCCAGTAGGCCTGCCCTCGATCCATGATCAGAACCTTAGCGGTCCATTTTAATTGCAAGGGACTGTAAGTATTAATAGAAAGAACAGTGACCAATAGTATATTTGCATTGTCATATCCTATCTCAACCCATCCCATCTTTAAATTCAGAACCCTAGCATTGTCAAAACCATTCTTGCGCTGATTTTTTCTCAATTGTTTTGGACATTTGTAACTGTGAAGCTTCATGTGTGGCATTCTCTTTTTCATAGTCATTAATGTAGTGTAATGAAACCCATCTGTCATTTTTAAAACCAAATTGCTGTTTTCATGTTTGCACCTATTTTGCAAAAACACCTCTCACTAAAACCTCTATAACTTCTTCAATTTTAAAGATAGAAACAAAATTCCAACTCTCACTGATAACTAACACCCTTAGCTACATCCACAACCAAAGACCGCATAGCGGAACAGTGTAGTTGATGCAAATTTACAGTTTTCCAAAGTTTACACATATCATTTTCCATCCAAAGTGTTCTTGTAATACCACATGGATCTAAAGTGTGTACTGTTGTTTATGTTGTAGGTCATGTGTGTTAGGACGTGTTTAGATTTGCTTTCCTAAGAATTGTTCTCCTTTTAAGCATTTTTGCACCCTTTTGCATTATTTCACAAAGCCATTTTTCACCTGTCATTTTCAAAGTGTCTATTTCCAAAACGGTTTTGTCTCTTGTTTGAGGAGGGAAGATTGTATTCAGCTCTAGACATTATCTTTCATTCCTGAATACCTGCTGATTACTTACATCTGTGTAGCATTCCTCATTTGTACTTCATGTGATATGAGTGGTATATCATTCAGGATATTGAACTTATAAACAAATAAATAAGGGTTTCATTGTGCACTACATGCTAGGTGAGACCTGGGTGTGTGCCTGATTGAAATCCTTAACAGATTGGGCAGTGATTCTGAATTGGAGATACCACCTGTGACAGTCTAACACAGCATACTAGCCTGCAGGGTACAGACACCTTGCTGGGTTGGTGTACTGTGCTACACTGTACAAGCACCTCTCAAAATAAATACTCCAAAAAATCAGGCCTGTTTGGAAAAATAAAATAACCCTGAAATAAATCATAAGGAAATCAATATTTCTAAAATGACGACCCCAGTAGAAATTAATATTGCTAGGGAGCACCTCCTACACAAACTGTTTGTCAGGGGTGAGTGGCCAGAACAGAATGAGCAGATCTGGCTGCAGGAAATAAAAGAACAGGCCACTGTCATAGACCTAGATAAATGGGAGGACAAGGACCCATTACACGAAGCGCTTAGCGAACTGTACATGACCCCAACAATACAAGAAGAGCAGTGTAAAATCGCCAAAATAGCGGCCTACCACATAGGAATCATACAGAAAAAGCATGCAGAAAACATTGTTCTGGCAAAGAGGCAAGGGGAAAAACTACAGAAAATCCAAACTAATCTGGACTCTGCAGAGCAAAGGCTCCAGAAGAGCCAAGAATCAGAAAAGGAGGCTAGGCAGTACATTAACAAACTAAAGGAAGATCTGGCTCTCTTACAGCAAGAGAAGGCAGAGCAAGATACCAAATTACAGACACTGCAAGCTAAGTGTCAGGAAAGAGTTGACACTTTACAATAGAGTCAACAGAAACTGGAGCATCAATTAACTTTTAACAGAGTCTGCGCAGAACAGCTAGTTATCCTACAAGACCGCATAAACAAATTAAAAGAGGAAAACAAAAAATTAATTCTTAAAGATTTAGAATCTCAAGCAGAATTTGATGAGGAGCGCCAGAAATCTAGTGCATTTAAGAAACAGAGGGACGACCTGGCTGAACACAGGGGCACTCTAAGTCAGGAGAGGGATGCCTTAGGCCAGGAAGTCAGCCAATTAAAAAGTAAGTTAGAGGAAAGAAAGCTGGCCCTCCTGGAGCTTAGTGAAATTAAAACCGAATATGAACAGCTACTAGAGCACACCAGGCAGGTGGAGGATGCTCTGGAAAAGAACACTCAGACCAATAATGACAAAATTCAGGAGGTGAGTCTCCTGCAGCAAAAATTGGCCCAGTATTTCCAATCCAGGCAGGAAGCACAGAAAGACAATGATGCTCTCTGTGAAAAGAATGACAGGCTCCACAAACAGATAGTCATGCAAGAGCAAATCATTGAGACCATTAAGGCCGTAATAGAGAAGCAAAAGAGTCAGATTTTGGCATGTCACCCGGGAATAGGGGCTGAAAGAGAAAAGGTAGGAAGGGACAGAGAAACCCCTGAGCATAACATCAGGACCCCTGTAATGAGGGACGCTAACCCTTCAGTACCATGGACTTGGCTGCCTTCATGCCCACTGGCTCATATGAACCCAGGGCCACAGGGATGGTAGACTACCATAAAATTGGCATCATGGGACTGACAGATCAGCGCCTCCCAGAAATCAATGGACGGGCGTCTCTGTGCAGATTCCCAAATGTTAGGGCTAGCCTCTCTGATGAGGAAGACTCCAGTGAGGGGAGAATCAGGAAATTGGATCCTCAAAAATTCCGCCTACCAAAGGATCAGTCTGCCAAATTTGGTGGGGAACCCGATGAAACTAGGCCCACAAAGAGTATCTTAAAGACCTCTTCCCAGCTAGGGCAGTAGGGGGGAGCGGTACTCAGCCAATCCTGGGAGCAGGGGAGAGTCAGAAGACTCTTCTGAGTGCCACAGGCATCATGAAACTAGGCCCCCACATTCTGCCAACCATTCTCAAGCTCGCAGAATCTGGGAGAGCCTAGAGGATCAGATAGCCACCGCCTGTAGCAGTGCATCTGAGTCAGAGGATGAGTAGGCACGGGTGACTAAAACTAAAAAGGCCAACAAAATTAAGAGGGCTCTACTAAAAGATCCCCTGAAACAGATCAAGGCCATTAGGAGCATCATAACTTCCTATCACAAAAATGCCAAGTATTCAGTCTGGGAGCACCTTGAGTTATATGAGCAAATGATGGATACTTTCCACCTGAAAGATAGCCAGAATTGTATCCAATATGTCAAATGGACATTTTCCCATGAATACTCCAGCTTCTTTGCAGGGCTGGAGGATCAAAATCACTCAAGATGGTCCACCTACAGGGCGGACATCTTAAACCATTTTTCCGCACATAGGAACCCCCAAGAGGCTCACAAGGCGGCCTACAACCTGCAGTATGGGGAAGACCAGGCCCCACAAGAATTTGTACAAGAATTAAAGCGTGCCTTTGCAAAAACCACCAGGAGGGTGCGCACAGACAGTAGGGAGTTCATAAATACCTTCTTTCATGCACTCCCAAAATACATCATGACCCAGGGACTTTCACGAGAAGAGATCACTAGACTGGGTCATTGAACAGGCGACTCGTAATTATGAAGTGCAGAAACCGGTAGAGAATAAAAATACAAATAAAAACCCCAAACCAGCCAACACCACTGCTGCTGCTAAGGTGGTGGAGGTGAAGGCTGCCCCCATTTTAGATCTGTAGATTGGAGGGCCAAAAAATATATTCCTGTACAGAATCCATCTTCTAACCAAAGAACCAGAAGGCCCTCTGGCCAATCCCAAGCAGGTAGTCAGGTAGGTAACCCCACCAATGGGACCCCTAAAACCTTTGATTATATTAGCCCCTGCTACAAGGGCAACAGATCAATCCTGGGGTATGTGTGGACTCCCCCAACCCAAGGGGGGGGGGTCCAACCAGGTAGTTACCAACCCAGGAAACATCCCTCCTAATTATCCCCAGGAGGGCAGTAACCCCCCAAATGCCAGGTTGAGCTTCTTTCCCCGATACCTGCCAAACTTCAACCCCCAAAACAACCCTCCTTTCTTTCCCCACTTTCCTGAGCCCAGACAGCCCAATCTGGGAGAGGGGAGGCCAAGGGTGGAGGGTTACCAGAACAATCCCAACCAAGGGTATTATGGGAAAAGGGACAGTTAACCTTCCCGTGATCCACCTAGGGTAGACCAGAGACCACCGTACCAGCCAGAGCTGGTGTCCCAACTGGAGCGCCAGGTCCAGAACTTGTCATAGGAAATGGGTTGCATGATGAGTGATCAGCAGAACCCTCAGATGAGCATGCCGGCTCAGAACTCCACAAATCAAGGGTCTTGTACTCCAGAGCAGTGACGGGGAGAGAACCCCGAGAACCCACGGATTCCAAGGGAGAATACACAGGGGTAAGGAGGGTGTAAAGCCTTAGAGGAAGCTTCCTTCCTCACTTGTGAAAAGCCCCTGGAAATCCAGGAACCAGAACCAAAATCTCCTGCCCCCGAAAGTCTGCAACCTAAGAAACAAAGGGTGGGTAGGAGAAATAAAGGGCCTAAAAAGACCCATATTGTGGAGGAGGTTAGATTCTTCCAATTTGAAGGAGAGGGGTACTCAGAGGACTTTGGGAAAAGGATCTTCTCCTTCAAGGATGGGAGAACTCCTCCCAAAGAAAAATGGGTCCCGAGAGATCCTAATCCCACCCATCATTGAACCCCAGAATGACAAGCCAGAAAATCACCTTGCCCAAATACATTCTGGGGTCTGCCTCCAAAAAGGGGGGGGGGGTAGCCCAGAATCAGAACCAAGGGAGCCCAGAACTCCCCCAACATCCAACTGCCACATTTTTCTTAAAGATTCCCAAGCTCCCACACCGAATCCTGTCCAAACCACCCCTGTGTCAGAATCAAGAGTAAAGAAGTTAACCCACCAATTGGCCCAAAATGCACACTATCTTTGACCCCTTGAGGAGAAGGAGGGAAGATTTTATGCCCTGGTCCAAATACAGGGGTAATGTCCATTTTTGGCACTGGTGAACACTGGATCCCAAGCCACCCTTCTGTCAAAGAGGGCCTTGATCAGTTGAATTCAGGAAGGGGGGAGAGATACCAGATCCCTCTCACTCCTCTTCCTGGACAACTTCAGAACTTCGATGGGAATGAAATTCCTGTGGAGAGGACTGCAGATTTAGAAATTAAAATTGGGCGACACAAGGTGAAACACCCGGTCATAGTTGTGACTCCAGAGGGTACACCATGTTTACTGGGGAATGACATCCTGCGCAGATTACCTCCCCTAATAGATTGTGTGAACAAGGTCCTCTGGACCCAGACTAACAGACCAATAAAATTAAAACATAGCATCAACCATGTTAGTTTAAATGGCAGATGCCACATGATTGAACAAAAACAGGATCACATTGAATTCCATTTTCAAAACAACAAAATCACTGACGTGACAGTAATTGCAGTAGGACAACAAACTGGTGATGGGAAGTCCTCTCTATTTCTGAAAATCAACCTTCCTTCCAGTCTAAAATGGTATTCCACACTGGAAGGAAATACTCTGAAATTCTATACCAATTCACAATCAGAAAATCTCACTTCCATAGTCCAAAAATGATTAGAAACCAGCTCAAAGCTTAGCTGACATTCAGAAAATTGGAGAACAGTTGTTCATCCCTATTCAGTTAAATGAGGGGAAGGACTCTGTTCTCGCCCAAGTGTGCGTGAACAACAGAAGAGCTTCATCAGCAAAGCCATGTTCCAAAAACTCCCAAAAGATCCAGCCATTCCCACCTTTAAATTGATAGACAAATGGGAAATGGACCTGGAAACTCCTAATTCTAAACATCTTCTGCCTAGCAGGTGTATGCTCAACATTTCCATAGGCAACAAGAGAATAGTCCATAATTGGTGGGTCGTGCGAGATGTCCCTGCTGAATTTTATTTGGACGGTGACATTCTCAATCGCTTTGCCATTTGTTTGGACCTAATAAACTTCAAAGCCTGGTATCGATTAGTGGGTAATGCCATGGACTTTGATGATCCAGAGAAAGCATTTCGGTCAGCTCAACTGCTGCCATATGCAGTTGAAGTTCGGATTGGAGAGGAAGTCACCATCCCAGAACGGACCCGACTATTCCAACTTGAAGTAAAAATTAAAAGTGGACAGAAACTGAAAAATCCTGACGCATATGTTCACCTCAATGCCCATCTCCAACAGCAAGGGTTGGGGTTAAACCCAACACAACTAGTCAATACAGAACACAACACCATTCCAATAGTGGTGGATAACAGCGACCTTAGGAGTGTCACTCTGGGTGCAGGCACCATTATTTGAATGGTGGTTGATGACCGACATTTTTCCATAGATTTATGTAATGAACTGATAGGACCAATCCCCAATGACTGTTTTGACAGTGATAGTGACAATGACACAACACCAGACAGGATCGTCACTCGGCATGGGGAGAATTTCCTGGTGTACTCTTCCTGCCCTTATGGTAAGGAAGAGGTGACCTGTGACTTTAGGAGGGATGAGGTGATCTTTCAAGTCCACCAGGACAGCCTTCCCCACCTGAAGCCATCAGTCAAAGTTAATACTTTGACCAGGAACTTCTCCACCCAGCTGGAGGAGGCCGCTGAGATAGCCAAACCAGACGTCTTTCTGGGCTTCAGGCAGATGGTTGAAGATAGAGTCAACCTAGCTGATGCCTGTGAGACCCTGGAGCAAAAGCAAAAATTGAAACAAGTTTTCTTAGATTTTCAAGATCTCTTTGCGGTGGACTCATATGACTGTGGTCACACCAAAATCCATACAACAACAATTCCCACGGACCCTGGTACGACTCCAGTGTTTGTGAAGCAATACCACTTGCCTCTTCGATCCATGGAGTCCCTCACAGAAAAAATCAAAAACCTTGAGTCCCCATAGGATAATTCATCCAGTTCACAGCACCTTCAATAATCCAGTGCTGGGGATTTTGAAACCATACGGCCAGTGGAGACTCTGTGCTGACCTAAGGGAGCTAAACAAACAGTCCACACTTCCTGATGGCCTCTTCCCTACATTGACCTGATCAATGGGTACTGGAACGTACCTGTCAGTAGGGAGGACCAATACAAGCTGGTCTTTACCTTCAGGGGGCAGCCGTACACTTGGACCCGGACTCCGTTCGGATACATCAACTCTGGCAATGAGTTTAATATCTTCTTGCATAAGGCCATGCCCGACTTGAATGAAAGGGTAACCTGGCCTATGTAGGCGATGTGCTAATCTAAAGCTCAAATGTGGAGGAACACATAGCAGAGATCCCTTATGTTCTGACACATTTGAGTTCTGCCGGAGCAAAACTATCTTTCCAAAAGGCACAGTGGTGCCGGACCCGTGTCAATTATTTGGGGCATGAGATAACTCCCGAGGGTCTCAGCCACGGAAAAAAAAAAAGGAAAAGCACTCCTGAAACTAAAAGACCCCACAACTCTGCAGGAGCTAAGGAGCCTCCTTGGACTGACTAATTACAGCAGAAAGTTTATAGAAGATTATGCAGAGATCACAAGACCCCTGATCCGTCTGTTGAAGGGGGGGTCAAGTGGGAGTGGGGTCCAGAACAAGCTGAGGCAGTAAGACAACTCAAAAGAACCCTCTCACAAGTGCCTTGCCTAGTTTACCCTGTCAAAAACAAGGAGTTGTTCTTGGAGAAAGGGTTCTCAAATACATGCTTGACTGCAGTATTATACTAAAAGCATTACAAGGTCAATAAAGTCATCTCCTACGCAAGTAAGAGTTTATCCTCTGTGGAGGAAAAATTCAACGATTGTGAGAAGGCACTCCTGGCAACAGTGTGGGCATTGAAGAATTACCACCCGTTCATCCAGGGGGAACACATCATAGTGGAGACTCCACACCAGCCTCTGCAATATCTTCAAAGTGACAGAATCCGGGCTGGAAATGTGAGTAATTCCCAAATTACTTCCTGGATTCTGTCAATGCAAGGCTTTCCTGTGGAGGTCAGATTTGGCCAAAACTAGAAGAGTCCCCTCACGGAAGGTCTGGCTGACTTGCATGATTGTGCCAGAGAAAACTGTCTCGAGGAAGAAAGTCTTAAAATCAAGGACAACATGGAGGCATACCTTAATTCCCCACACAAAGTCTATGAAGAAGACAACTTTGAGGGAATGCACACTGTCTACTGTTAGGGAGAATACTCACATATGGCTTATATCCCTTACCAGGTTAGTCCCTCAGAAGCTTTACTGGATTTTTAGGATTTATTTTTTTCACCTGGTAAGAGTGAGATTCCTTTTTCGCACTCTTAGATGTGTTTTGCTGTGTGTGTTTAACATTTTCGTGTTCATAGACTGTGGAGCCTCACCTACTCCACAGGCATCATCTTTTTACTGTGTGTTACACAGCACCTTCTTTGCAGTGACACTGGGTTGTCTTTTAGACTTCCCACTCAGACTCCATTTTCTGGGGCTGACTACTGTCCCCCAGAACATGTAAAGTTGCCATTAACTTTACTAGTCTCTTTTAAAACCACAGACCCAGTACAAACCATCTTACATGGAGTACTGTAAAGGATTACTACTTATCCCTTTTTGTCTGTTCCTCTTGAGCATTGTTTTGCTCCCTTTCCATTAGGACTTGGCTGGTGGCAGTGGTAACTACCCTATTTTTTTCTACCGTGGTTATCTTAAATAACCATGGTATTGTTTTAGGCTCTCTTGGTAGCCTCAAACTTAAATCCCATATTGTTTTTAATATTGCTCCAGCTGGGTTTAGTCACCATTTCTTTTTGGAAAAATCTTTCTCGTGTTCGTCTCTATGTGCCAAACCAGGTTTGGTTCCTTTGTTCACCATCTTTTCGTGGGCTTCTGCATAGAAGCCCTCCTTTAGGTGCCTGAAAGTTTGGGTAGGCAGGATGTGAGGGAGGGGTTTTAGGACACCTGCCATGGGTTCCCTTGGTAACCCAAGACGCACGCCTGTTTGATTGGCTGGGTGACTGTCCCTGCCAGGACAGCCACCCTGCTGTGTGATTGACAGCCAGGCTGTGTGAATGGGGGAAAACTGCATAAAAAGCAGGTCTCTGGGTCTGGAAGAGCTGAATCACCACTGGAACAAGAGAACCGAAGAGGAGCTGACAGAAGAGGACCCCTACAAAGACTGAACTGCAGTGAAGCCCTGCTGCAGGTCCGAATCTTCAGACTGCAATGGCAGAGAGGATCTTCCAAGAATCTTCTTCCCTTGAGCTGGTGGGATCAACTAGTTCACCCAAACTCCAAGCCAGGACCCCCTCTTCTGGTCAAATTCGCTGTACAGAGCTACAGTGGGCCAGATAGCCAGGAAGGTCGGACCCTGCTTGGGTTTTAAAGAGCACACCTTTTATTTGTTGCTTTGCTGCTGGTTTCTTCCCTGGGTAGTGCAGGACCCTCCAGTCTTCCTACTTCGTGTCAGTCCGACAGTCGCTTCAGGAACCGTGAGCCTGCTGGAACTACCAGGAACGTCTGCCGCAGCCACAGCTTCTTCTCCATTTAAGGTACTGTTCAACATCCAGTTGTTTGTTTTGTCCACCAGCGGTGGAAGGGTGTGAAACCTTTCGCCAATCCGAGGGCTTGTCCTTCTCTTCTCTTTAAGATAACACTCTCTAGAATTGACTATTGCAATGCCCTCTACATTGGGGCTAACAAATCCACCATTCACAAGCTCCAAACGCTACAAAATAATGCCTTAAGAGCAGCCCTTGGCATAAATAAGACAACCCACATTTCTGCCTTGAGACGTCAACACAAATTGCTCTCCACATCCAATAAAATTCTTCTAAAAACACTCTCTTTGACACACAAAGCATTGAACAATGCGGCCCCTAGCACCCTTATAGACAAACTCCAGAGAAGAACCTCTCTCAGACCCACTAGAAGTGGGAACACCAACTGCCTAAATATCCCCAAATACAAACTTACTACCATCGGAGGTAATGGCTTCACTGTTAAGGCAGCCAAAAGCTGGAATTCACTGCCCCAGGAGTTGAGAGCTGACCAATCATATCTACACTTCAGGAAAAACTTAATAAAACACATCACTGCCACCAATCCTTAGCTTCCCACCACCCTCTCCCTGAGGACACTATCATGCAATTAAGAAACAGTATATCCTGCTATATTCTTTCTGTATGTAAATACTGCAGCCTATGTATATGTAACCACACAAGCTCTACATCCTCAGTGCATGTACCTTTACCTCAGTCCTATTGTTCATATTGTATATATCCTGTAATCTTGCAAAAATTGTTCATCTTGCTATATGTAAATTCTGTAACCTGTGTATACGTAACCATGTAAGCCTTGCAGTTCCTTGTCGTTGCGCCCTTTTACTTACGAGTCTGGTGCGCTTAACAAATGAATAAACAAACAAACAAACAAACATAACTTTTTTGCAACCAACTTCGTTCTAAACTCTTGGCAAATACTTAACCGCAAACTACCCTGAACTGTGTGATCTTGAGCAATAGACTTTTGTCCTATTGACTTTGGCCCTAAGCCTATTTTACTTGATCCCATCACTGTAGTTCCTCTTTCTAGATTGCCCTGACTACTTACCTGCTGGTACTGCTTCTTTCAGCCTAACTTTGTCTTTCCCTCCCTTTTTTATTTAACAGAGTGCCATTTTGCTCCCACTTCATTTTGTGCGCTTAACTTGTCTGTCAACTATTGGGAGTGGTGTGGTGTATTAAGAGTGTGATTTTCGAACTGCTTCACTTTAGCGGAATATTATTCAACTGAAAAGTAAATAAATGTATATTCTTTTACTTGGAAACCTTGAGTCAGTGTTTGCTTGAATTATAGTAACTGCTGTCCTTTGTGTAACTATTTGATACTGCTCACTAGCTCTTCAGATACATCTGGCTGCTCAGCAATTGCTACCACGTTACTGTGTAGTACAGGCTTGTACCAAAGGTGAATTTGTGCTGCCACTTGTAGTCCTAATTGTGTGTAGTGTTCCCAAAGGGTAATGCATATAATTCTGCCTAACATCTATGTGGATGGGTGCTCCTACCATGTTAACAACAACGGGGAAAAGGAACGTGTGGCCGGCGTGGTGAATGCATGGGTGAATGATGCCCCAGAACCCTCCGCTGGGTACAAAATCGGTTGCCGTAGTAGTCAAGTGGCAGAGCTGATGGCTGTGCATCAAGCCATCCTGACTGCTGTCCAACACTAACTCCACAAACTGGTCATAATCACTGATTCAGATTATGTCTGGAACGGATTCGTGGAGAACCTGGTTAATTGGAAAACCAAGGTCATGCTATGTGCTAATAACAAACCACTAAAGTATGGAAAACTAATACAGAATATTGATGATCTGGTCACCTCTAGTGGGATAACCATTTACTGAAAAAAGATCAAGGGTCATTCTAAGGTAGAGGGACCAGACAAAACTGGAAATGCCCTTGTTGATCAGCTGGCCAAAACGGAACCATCCACGGGGATCTACTTGAGATCGAGTCCCTGATGGGGGAAATCCAGGTCACTGCTATCACTAGGTCCCAGATAAATGCTCACAATGAACTCGCAACTGCTCAGTGGAGTAAGGAGACCCCAGGTGCTGATTTGATTGAGGCTCAAAAAGAGTATCCAATAATTGGTAAGTTTTATCAACACATTGAGGACCCTGAAATCTTTCCCCTGACGGATAACGATTGCATGGGGAAAGAGGACCACAGAGTGTTGATGAAATGTCCAAAAATGTTCTGAATCCAAGACGGTTTGTTCATGAGGAGATCCATATCTGGCTATGACCAGTGGGTGGTCCCTACCTCATTCCGAAGCCTGATGCTAAGTCATGCCCATGATGCGGCCACAGCCGGTCATCGGAGGTTTCATAAGACATTAGAAATCTTGCGAGAGGTTGGATACTGGCCACACATGGGGCAGGAACCTCGACCAATACTTGAAGGGGTGTCTTGTGTGTGCACAATTTCAGCAAAAATCACTCAGACACCGTGCTGCCCTCCAAAAGACAGGGATGACACTGCCTTGGTCAGATTTGAAAGTCGATTTTATCGGGCCCGTGATTCGATCCTCTAGGGTGAACAAGTACATGTTAACCATAACATGCTTGTTTACTAAGTGGGTGGAATGTCTCCCGGCCCCAAATTGCAAGGCAGAAACAGCAGCTGCCCCGATGATCAATCACATCATCTCGCGTTTTGGAATACCCCAAAGGATTGAGTCAGACCGAGGTAGTTACTTCACCAGTGATGTGATGACAAAGATGTGGGAGATACTTGGGGTAAAAATGAAACTACACATTGCATAACGCTGCCCTCTAGTGGTGGTGTTGAGAGGTACAATAAAACTAATGTGAGCATTTTAAAAAGTTTGTGGCAGACTCTGGGCCAAGTTGGGATATTCAATTACCCCTTGTCCTGATGGCCATCAGATTTACCCCTTCTTCTGCAACAAAAATGTCTCCATTTGAGCTGATGACTGGATGAAGGATGGTGCTACCCCAGCATCTGCTCTACAGAACCCAAGAGCAGACATTGATAATGCCTCCACAACTCAAGATTATGTTGAGAATCTGAGAAAACAACTTCAACATTCTTTTGCCTATGCTCAGTGGAATCTAGAAAGATCTGCAGACATTATGAAGACCCACTATGACCTTAAGACAACTAAAAAGGAATATCAAGTAGGAGACAGGGTTACTTGAACAATTTCCAAAGGAACCAAGCCAAAGAGCTCACATTTCTCCCAAGTTGGCGGGGTCCTTTTGAAATTAAGGACAGAATCTCACCAGTCGCCTACAGAATCTGCATCCCCAAGGGAAATTTGACAGAAGGGGGAGACAAGTGGGTCCACATAAACCAGCTAAAGAGTCGCCATCCCAGGCATACTTTGCGGCAAATAGAAGAGCCTACAGGAAACCCAGAGGGGGAAAATCCAGAGATCTAAAAAAATTATTAAAGGTACATTAATTATGTACAAGGAAAGTGTTTAGACTATCACTGAATATAGGCAGGGAATATTGTCAATTGTTATTAAATGCATGAATCCGCCCCGCATTTCCATAACCCGTGCTATGTTCTGTTTTCTAGTACTGGAACTAAATCCACATAATCACCAAGGAGGACCTCCTCGGGGACTGGGAGAAAAAAAAAAAAAGAGAACCAGTTCCACACTTCCAACCAGAGCCAGCGAGGAGATTGTGCCGCATTCATTGCTGATGCAAGAAGCAACCGGATTTCTTCACATGGACCGAAGGAAAAAAATAATCCCATGTGCCCGACTGCCCCACGACTGGACGTCACACTGAAGTTGGGGGGGATGTGTGGGATATTTCAACCAAAGCCAATGCGCCCTATTACACGCCTTTGCCAATGGGGAAAGAAAGCTGACAAAAATGGATGCACTAACCCCTGTGTGTGCCAAATCTGCAAAACTGTGCATGGTTCATAAACCACAAAAGAGCTGCAGACCCTGCCAAACACAGGCAAAGTTGATGTCAAAACAAGAACTCCCTGCAGGAGGATGCCAGTGGGTGCTGTTACCTGTCACATGATGTCAAAGGCAACAAAAGTGGGCTAAAATCCAAAAATGCATTTAAATACAGCTTCACAATTAACAGCAACCTTCAAAGTGCTGTTTTGGTGCTAAATTCAGTCATTTTCCCAGTGAATTATTGAAAGGAAAAGTGTGCTGAAATCATAGATTCTCCAGGCAGTCAGAGGAATCCAGGCCGCACTGACTGACAGCTGCATAAGAAAATTAGCTGTCAAACCCAGTTTAAACGGGTTTCTTTTTCCTGAAGAGATTGCAAAATGTGCCTATTCAAAGCATGTTTGCGAAGGGCTTAATTCTTTTAAATGTCCAAATCCCTTATAAACCATGCTTATTTTTATATGTGTCAAAGAAAATACTCTATTGTACATTTTAAAAGCAACCCAGTATTGGAGTTAAGTAACTGCTTAATTCTGTTTGGGCAGTGACCAGCCTGGGAAAGTTGACATCTCAGTATGGCACTCGCTTGCTACAGGAAGGCTAATGTCTGCTTAATGGTTCTGCATATTGACAACAAGGACCACAATGAGAATTCATTAGACATTTGTCGTGTGGCTGAGCCAAGAACAAAGGACAGGCTCTGCTGGGGAGGGCCAGGATGCTTCCCTCTACATCCCACCCTGATCAAAGGGATCTGACAGCTGTTGTTTGTTGAAAGGAGAGAAAAAAACTCTAAACATCTTGGTGTTTAAATTTGTATTTGAGGTTAAGTTTGAAACTCTTTAACTGTGCAACCTAAAGAAGGATAAGTCTGAAAATTGGTAGATGTTAACCTAATTCTAGGCTTTTGCTTTGAAGACATTTATGAAACCTGTATCACTTAAGGAACCAACGTTATGAAAAACTCGATTTGTAGCAGAACTATTAATGTTGCATGCTTAAGATTGTAAGTCCATGATTAACTGATAAGCGCCCAGAGATGTACCGAATTAGAAATTATTACTCCAAACTGTTATGATTAAAATTGATGAAATCCCATAGAATGAGAAAGACAGCTCTCACAGATATGGCAATTGGATGCCAGGAAAAACCACAAAAAATGTAATGCATGTATCTGATTTTAGTAGAGGGCATAATTGTAAAAATGTGTTATTTGTGGGAAAGCTAGATTGTGGTCAAAATCAAGGTGGGAGTTCCTAAATCCCATCGTAAAGATGACAGCTCTGTTCTGACTGCTAACCAAAACAAGGCAAGTGCCTGTGGCCACTCACAGCTGTTGGGGTGTGTTTTTGAAATTCTGCCCACACCATGAACTTGGTGATGTAATTTGGTAGTATAAATATAGGAACTACACAACACATAGGACACACTGCTTCCAGAACGCATCCAGATTTCTATGTAGCACTTTGTTCCAGAACTATTCATCTTGTAGCTGACTCCAGCCTTCTTTGAATATCCAGATTCCTTTGCAGAATCCAGACTTCAGCATTGCTGAACTCTTTCCAGCTAGACCCAATTTCAAACATCCCAAACGTGAAGGGATTTAATACTGATCCAGTTTGGCTTGCTACCATATAGACTTGCCTGCTGAAACTTGCATTCTGCTATTCTGCTGCGTCCAGTGACCAGAAGGGCCCATCCAAATCCAGTATGAGGTGCAGTCCAAAATTGACCAGAACTGTGCTGCGTGATCCAATCCCACCAGAAGTGCCTTGCTGCCGGTAGACCTTATACAATCCATGACCAGAACCTTGACGGTCCATTTTAATCGCAAGGGACTGTAAGTATTAATAGGAAGAAGAGTTACCCATAGTATATTTGCATTGTCTTATCCTATCTGAACCCATCCCATCTTTAAATTCAGAACCCTAGTATTGTCAAAACCATGTTTGCGCTGATTTTTTCTCAATTGTTTTGCAAAACCATAAGTCATTAGTGATTTTGAGTAACTAAAGTAACTCACAGAAAGGAATTAGAGTATCCACCACGTGAAGGGTTACGCTGGCCATGTAACTGTGAAGATTCATGTGTGGCATTCTCTTTTTCATAGTCATTAATATAGTGTAATGAAACCCATCTGTTATTTTTAAAACCGAATTGCTGTTTTCATTATCGCGCCTATTTTGCAAAACACCTCTCACTAAAACCTCTATAACTTCTTCAATTTTAAAGATAGAAATGAAATTTCAACTCTCACTGATACCTAAGACCCTAACTACATCCACAACTCATTTGTTGCAAATATCGCATAGTGAAATATTGCCGCGAATTTGCAATTTTCCAAAGTTCACACTTGTCTTTTTCCATCCAAAGTGTTCTTCAAATCCCATACTGATCTAAAGTTTGTACTGTTGTTTATGTTGTAGGTCATGTGTGTTATGACTTGTTTAGATTTGTTTTCCTAAGAATTGTTCTCCATTTAAGCACTTTTGCACCCTTTTGCATTATTTCACAAAGCCATTTTTCACCTGTCATTTTCAAAGTGTCTATTTCCAAAACATTTTTTTCTCTTGTTTGGGGAGACAAGATTGCATTCAGCTCTAAACATTATCTTTCATTCCTGAATACCTGCTGATTACTTACATGTTTGTAGGATTGCTCATTTGTACTTCAGTACTTTGCAGGGGGAACTATTTACCTAAAGGCTATCTGTTCACAAACCAAACTGTTCTTTTTCCTGTGTTTTATGTTCTACATTAATATATGAGAATTCAATTGCTTTACTTATTTTGAATTGTATTGTCACCCTTGATGATTGCTGCCCCATTTATCTATATATTAACATTTCTGTGTGATTTGAATATTAAGTAAACAAAATGTACCTTTACAAACTAGCTTGATATCTGATCCATATGAGTGGTATATCATTCAGAATATTGAACTTATAGACAAATAAATAAGGGTTTCATTGCACACTACATGCTAGGCGAGACCTGGGTGTGTGCCTGATTGAAATCCTTAACAAAATGTATTAAAGTTATTACCCCCCCGTCAGGAGGTGCAAGTAAATGGATCTAGGCATTTGAGAAGAACACCACGGGGTTCCCGTTGGCAGTAGGTGATGTTAAAAGCTTGCTGGTCTCTGCGGTAGGTGATCAAGCTGACCGGGTTTGGGCAAAGGCAGGCTTCCCGGGGATAACATTGGATTGTGACTGCCATGACAGTGCTTACTTTAACACAGTAAGAGCAAGAATATGGGATGTATTAAGAGACACATTCTCAGACATGCCTGATTTATAGTCAGTAATGCAATGCACAATCAGTGATGAGGAAGATGCAATGGCCTTCATTATACGGGTGCAGATGTGGAGAGTGTAAAGGAGCAGAGCCTGGGATCAATCAACCTCCCTGCTCTATTTCATAATAAAGAGAGGGCTCCCAAAGGAAGTTCAGAAAGCACTCGATAAAATAGCTGGGATGAAGCCAAAGGCAGGCCCAAGATACAGAGTATTATAGTACACCATTGCAAAATGGTCAAAGAAAGGGAGAAGGGGATAGCACAGAGAAGGCTGGCAGATAAGGCAACATTAATTCAGACAAAACTAGTGTATGTCACAGCAGCTGTAGCCGCACTCCCCATAGAAAGGGAATGAGAGGAGGAGGAAGGGTCAACAGTAATACAAGCTAGAATGGCAGCTAATTGGGCATGAAACGGACAGGAACAGTGGAATGGTGAGGAACAATACGGAGGGCCACAGTGGCAAGGAAGAAGTGCCCGTGGAGGACGAGGTGGGTACAGAGGACAAAGGGGGGGTGGTCAAGGATATGGAGGGTATGGAGGGTATGGTGGATATGGAGGGTATGGAGGTCCAGGTCCACGGGGAGGACAATGGAATTGTTGGAATTGTGGAAGGTGAGGACATTTTTCAAGGGGGTGTAGAAGCAGACCCATGAATAATTATCAAAATGAACAAATGAACAACAGTACGCCCACCCCCACCCGGAAGCCCACATGGGCTGCGAATGGGCGGTGGAGGGCGAGAAGAACAGCAGGAACAGAGGTAAACAGATGAGCGCAGGGCGCCGCCACCTAATGTTCAACAGCACCCACAATCCCGCGAACACATGAGACATGTACAAGGCAACCCTTTTGTTACAATGGCAAACGGTGCCCCTACACCATTTGGTGGAGTGGCAGCGGTGTCAAGGAATGTTTTTGACAATGGGGAAAACACAAGATACTCAGCCTAGGACAGCCCACAAAGAGCACTTGTGTGTCCAGTACTATCAACAACCCTCGATGCAGCTGAGGAACCACTGGTGGGGGCAGAGATAGGAAACAAACAATTCATTTTTATGCTAGACTCGGGAGCCGAAAAGTCATGCCTATGAGAAAGCAGGTTTCCGTTATCTAATCGTAAATTGGAAACACAAGGGTTATCTGGGGCGGTGGTCGAGGTTCCTTACACAGAGGATTTGGATGTACCAGTGGGCGGGAAGACAGTACGAGCACCTTTCCTGTACTATGAAGAATCTCCAATTAACTTAATATTGAGGGACCTCCAAAGTAAACTCAATATGACAATATCATTCACTGAAAGAAGGATAGTTTGCTCAACCCCGGGGATCTGCTCAATGCGAGTATTATTGTATGCACTGGAGGTGCATGGAATACCAGTGGATCCGGGCATGTTCATCCAGGGGCTGAAGACGCTAGCACGAGTGTTACCAGAATTAAAGCGCCAAGAGTGGAGAGTGCCAGCAGAATTTGTTTTCCGCCCTGTACTCGCCCAGAAATAACTCCAGGAACAGTAATGTCCCTAGATTTGCATGGAAAACAGGTTAACGCACAACAAATAGTGGTCATAGGAATGGACATACATGGGTTTCAATGGCAAACAGTATTGTGCATCAATGCTAATATAGCTCCGCGAGATCTGTCCGATGAGGACCTCTTTACTGACTCAGACAGTGATGGGGAGATAGTGATGGAGATTGCAATCCCCTGTGATATCATGATACAGACAAGACAGGGGCCAGTAGAGTTGATGGCAGTGGTAAGGGCGCCACCTCCCTTTTTCGATGGTGACATGCAACTGGTGCCACCGGAAATGTGGGCCACAGGCCCACATGATGTAGGATTGTTGCGTGAGGTGATACCAGAAAAAATAAAGCTCAAACCTGGGGCATTGCTGCCCAGGGTAAAGCAATACCCTTGTCCTGAGAAGCAGAAGAAGGTATTAAAGAGACACTACATGCCTTGTTAGCACAAGGAATAATAGTACCCTCAAATTCCCCATGTAATACTTGTATCTACCCTATCAAAAAAGCAAAGGGCGGGGTGTGGAGGATGATCCAGGACCTACGCCCTCTTAATGACATCATGTAAAAAGAATTTCCTTTGTTCCAAAATCCTGCATCAATGTTGTGTAGCATACCAAAAGATGCATCATGTTTTACAGTGGTAGACTTGAAGAACGCATTTTTCTCAGTCCTACTGGACCCCGAGTCACAATATTTGACAGCATTCACACTGGGAGGGAAAAGATATGAGCATTGCAGATTACCTCAGGGATATTGTGAGAGCCCACGCATATTCAACAGGATCTTACATGAAGATCCTGGAAATATCGACACAAAAAAGCATGATTATTCAATTTGTGGATGATCTTCTGATCTGTGGAAAGGATGAAGATGAGTGCAGGAAAGATTATATTACACTTTTGACATTGTTGGCCCTCAAAGGTTATAAGGTGGACAAAGGGAAATTACAATACTGCCAAGAAGAGGTGTTGTATCTGGGTCAATTGATATCAAAAACCGGTAAAATAATCATACCAGACAGGGCAGCTGCAGTATGCGCTGCAAATGAGCCTAAGACAGTAAAAGAAATGCAAACATTTCTTGGCATGTGCAACTTATGTCGTGCCTGGATATCAGAATATGCAGCAAACACAAAACCATTACTGCACGGACTAAAAGAAGCACAAAGAGAAAACACAGAAATACAATGGACAGCAGAAATGCATGATGCATTCATTACCCTTAAGGAATGATTTCAACAGCACCAGTACTCACTAATGCAGATTATGAATGCAAATTTTATCTATTTTCACACTGCAATGGGACACTCATAACAACAGTACTAACACAAAAAACATCCTTGGGTCATAAGCCTCTGGCATACTACAGTGGTAGTCTAGACGCAGTGATGCAAGGGCACTTCACATGCGAGCAGTCTCTCGCAGCTGTAGCGTTCACAATAGAGAACAGTGCAATGATTGTGATGGGATGCTCTGTGACATGATTTGTGGAACATTGACTATTCGCAATATTAGAGAGATCAAAGAGCACACTAACAACACAGAGAGCAACAGCATACGAGATCATCTTATCCAGTGCTAACATACACACAGTAAGATGTAAAACTGTGAACCCTGCAACATTTCACACAGAAGCGTTCACAGTTGAAGACATGCAAACAAACGATTGTGCTACTTACAGAGGACAAGATGGAGACACACTCACAGCAAGCGAAGATGCCTTACCAGAAGGAAAGGTGTACTTTATAGAAGGATCAGCATCAATTAATTCAGAGACAGGAGAGAAACATGCGGGGGTGGCTGTTGTGCGACTAGAGGAAGGTTAAACAAAGGTTAGCTGCCCATTACTCAGCACAGGCAGCAGAGTTAGTAGCACTCATTGCAGCACTGCATGCAGCAAAGGGATGCGCAGTAATGATATACACCGACTCTGAATATATGACCACAACAGTACATGGGGGATTGGCTAGATGGTGGAGGAGAGGATTCCATAGAGCAGACGGATCCCCAGTGCAGCACGCCGAGTTACTAAAAGAGTTGATAGAGGCACTAAAGGAACCTACAGTTGTGGCCATAGTAAAACGCCAAGCACATACAAACAACAATGACGTCATCTCTTTAGGAAACGCAGCAGCCGATGCTGCCGCGAAAGAAGCCTCATATTTAGCTAAGGAAACAACAGGTGAGTACATATTGCAGAAACGTGGAAGAGGATCGCCCTGATGGATATAATTCCATACCCATTTCCCAGATATTAGAATTGCAACAAGAAGCGACTGCTGAGGAGAAGGAGTTGTGGGAAACAAAGAGGGTGTAGCCATCATCCACTGACCTTATTTGGCGTCAAAACAATACAGGTAAAGTAGTAATGCCCCGTAAGATACTAGAAATAGTGTTCCAACAGCTTCACTTCCCAGCTCATAATGCCAAACAACACATTTCTGCAGAGATACAGGAAAATTGGTTTGCACCAGGGTTGCAGGAGCAAATATCAAAAATGGCCATGGAATGTACAACATGTCAGATGTATAATCCAGGGATGACACTAAGAACACTGCGTGGAACACTGCCAAAATCAACTGGCCCATTCAGAGAGTTGCACATAGATTACACTGACATGGGCAAAAGATGCAATGGATCACGCTACATGATAGTGGTGGTGTGCCCATTCACAAGATTGGTGGAGGCAGGCCCCTGTGCCCACCCAGATGTAAAGTGTGCAGCAAAGTTCCTAGTGCAGGAAGTGTTTCCCCGCTCGGGAATCTGTGCAATAATACGCTCAGATAACGAGACACATTTTGTCAATGATCTTTTCAAAGAAGTAACAGCAATGCTGGCTATAACACAGAAACTGTGTACGATTTATCATCCACAATCGAACGGCGTGGATGTGAAAATAAATGGCCTCCTGAAGGGGAGACTCTCAAAATGATGTTACCCGCTAAAGAAAAATTGTGTATACTGTTTACCCCTGGCCTTGTTTGAACTGAGAAATCAACCCAGCAAGGACCACCATTTGTCTACCCATGAGATTGTGACAGGAAGACGTATGCATACAGCACACTCCCCACTAAGCAGACACTCAGGTGCTCACAGAAGTGCAACAGTACTAGTGGAAGAATTCAATGAATACCTAACAAAGCTCACTAAAGCAGCCTGTATGATTGCCAGGCAGCAAGCACCACCGTTCATACAAGAAGCAACAAGTGACACAATAACACCGGCAGCAGACAGTCCGAGAGGTCAGTTCATGCCAGGGGAGATAGTATACGTGAGAAGTTTCGTACGTCAGTGGAACGCTCCAGGATTTCATGGCCCATATGAAGTTGTGTATTGCACACCGACCGTTGTGAAAGTGAAAGGGCTGAGATTCTGGATACACTTGACGGATGTACGAAAAGCTTATGATAGCGGAAACCAGGAAACAGAAATGGGAATGGCAGAAGAGGTAACACAAACTTAGAAGGGGAAAAGTGGAAGTTAAAAAGTACGAGCACGACTGGGAGAAGAAACATTAAAAGAAAAGGCAAAGTAATGCTATGATAAAGTTAATGTGATAAACAAAAAATGTTCTCTCTCTCTCTCTCTCTCTCTCTTTCTCTCTCTCTCTCTCTCTCTGTCTCTCTCTCTCTCTCTCAAAAATAATTAGAAAAATGTCATAATATGCTAACGAAAAAACAGTAAAGATAAATGCACAGAGCAAAGAAGAATGCAAATAATAATTATGTGTATGAGTTGCTTAAAACACTTTTATGTCTCATCATGTATGTCTCATCATGTATGTCTCATCATGTAGGAGAAACCATGGCAACAGAGGGTGCACCCGATTTGACCAGCATTAGAATAGATAGGAATGGCAAAAGAAATTTTGACTTGCGTAGATATAGTTATGACTGTGGTTTGTTTATGTGTGCCGTGATATTCTTTTCATTGATGTTTCGACTGGTAATATATTGGGCAGTAGCATTTATATCAATACATATGAATGAGGGGGGAGGAAATGGGACAAGCATGATAACACAAGGTACCCACCTCATATGGGATGGGTTTAAACTAATCTGGGGACACTGGACACACAACAGTGGCACACGGCATACTAACAGTACAAGTGATATATGTAACAGCCCACGCCACTGCCCCATACAATGCTTCTGAATATAGTATTGATGAATTAATTGATCCGAGTTCATCTGAACTACCTTGGTTATATGATGACACCACTCCAACTGCGACAAAACTATCTGAAACCACTATAGGGAATCCATCCCCTATAAGTGTGGAACAAGAAAATGCAAAGACGGCTGAAAGGTTTCTTGCACTATACAATGAGTGGGAAAAGGGGGGGGCACCGTTAACGCAGTATGGAGCAGGGAATGAAAGAGAACATTCTAAAGGCAATGAAAGACAGAGAAGGGGGCAGGAAGGAGAAAGTATGATGAATATCCCGGTTTAGGGTCAGACACAATAGAAGATCCACAACACCCGAACCAGTCCAATAAATGGTACGCAGACATGACCTCCACTGCAAAGCAAACAACTAATGAGAGCTGTTATGTGTGCTCTCTAATCCCCCATGCCTCGGGTACCCCCAAGGTACTCCTGCCACAAGAGTCACCCATTGCAGATGCCCAATGTCTCCTTCATCTCACATTATGCAGAATAAAGAACACCTTCCAGGCGCACGCCGTCTTTTTTGAAATGCTACAGAATGAAAAAACATGCCACTCAAGACCCAAAGGAGTGGTGTGCCTGAAAGAACCATTTTTAGTGATAAAAGGAACACTGTATTCGGACAATAAATGGCAAGACGAGCAAATCACATGCAAGGCAGACGCACTACGATGATTGGCAGTCAAAAAGTTGCAGTGGATCCAGAAACATGTGCTCCGATATGGGCCCCAACACATCACAAAGCTCACTTGGGTAACAGCCCTGGAAAAGCCCTTCAAGCTGCAAAAAGGAATTATGTACAAACTGTGTTTTCTCGAGAAGGAAAAATAAACATGGGTGTTAGGCAGAATCCTGTGCAGTTCCCTTAGGGAGCACTACAGAAGATTAAGACTACAGGTATATGCAATAAATCCCCTTTGGTATCAGTCTTTACCACAAAGATTTAGTTGGTAGCTGTGGCAAAGCAGTCAGACTTATCTCAAGAGGGAGATGAGCAGTATTCAGGGTTTACACATTAGGACCACAGTACTATGAAACAAGGAAACACTGACCAACGTTTTGTATCAAAAAGATTATATATGTATTTATTTTACACACTGTGATATTCACACACAAATCACTATTATACAAGCAAGTTAAATCAGTCAAGAAAAGTATACACAACTAAATATTTAAATTGTAGACAAGTTTGAGCAAGTGTGAAAACTGAGCAAAACGGCACAGTGAAAACCAAGCAGAAATGGCACTTTATCAATTTCTCAAAAGGGAGGGAAAGGCCAGGTTATACAGTAGTATACTCTAAACACACCAGCAACACTTCCCAAGAAGATTGTGAACAAGTTAGGCAAGGTAGTACTTTAGCATGTATAATACTCAGGTGAAAACCGAGCAAAATGGCACTTCACAATTTAAAAACGGGGAAGAAAAAGGTGGTTATAAGAGTTAGGTGCACCAACACATTTTTAGGTGAGAAGCAATCTAGAGTAGGCAGTTGTAACAGATTTAGCCAGAGTCAATAGGCCTGTGCCAGCGTCAGTGGTACAGGGCAAAGACCCCAGGAGCAAAATGTTCTTGTAGCTGCAGTCAAGTCTTTGTTAAACGATTTGAAAAGGCGGTTGCAGAAGGTGAAAGACAATATTAGATGATAGGGGCGGCCAACCCAGTAGGTAGGTAAAGGATTTAAAACACCTTTAGCAGTACTCAATGAAAAGGGAGGCCTGGTGGAACAATGTACCTGAAAGTAGAAGAGGCTCCTGCAGTGGCGGTAGTTCCTGGCTGTTCTTGCAGTTCGGGAGATCCAGCAGAGCAAGAGAGGTTCTCGTGTGGAGGAAGGTTCGAGTTACTGCACTGCCCAGGGATGAAACCAGCCGCGGTGCTGCCAAACAAAATAAAAGGAGCGCTCCTTTAAATTGCGGTCGTGGTGGACGGGTGCCTGGCTATCCGGTCTCTGTGTGCGGGCACTGGTCGATTCGACCCAGGCAGGTCCTGGAAGGCGATTGGAGAAATGGTTGGCTGACTAGCTCATGGGAAGAAGACTCTTGCAGGCAAAGATCTTCTCGAGTCCTTGGAGAAAAGTGGTGAGGATCTGCAGCAGGGCTTCACCGGTGGTTCAGTCGTTGCAGATGTCTTTGGCTTCTCTCCTATTCGGCTTCTTAGTTCCAGTGGCGACGTCTTGTCCTCTAGTCCTCAGGACCCTGCTTTTATGCAGCAAGACCCCCATTCATACAGCCTAGCTGTCACTCACACAGTGGGGTGGCTCTCCTGGTGGTAGAACCCCCCAGCCTATCAGGGCAGAGTGCGACTTGGGTTGCGTAGGCAACCCTGTCCAGGGTGCCTATTCCCCCTCCCACACATCCTGTCTACCCCAGACTCAGTGGCGCCGAACGGAGGGCTTCTGTGCAGAAGCTCAACAAAAGGACGAACCAAGGATCCCCGACCTGGGTTAGGACTACTGAGAAAGATATGAGAAAGAAATTAAATCAAAGTTCTGGCAATAAAAACCTACCGGAGTAAAGTTAATATTAAAATAAGCTAGGGGTACGTTTAGAGGCTGTCAGTAAAAGTGGTAGCCTCGAACAATGGGAAAATCCCACAGGAAAATATTTGCAGTTGAATATTTTTGGTAGTAACCACTACCACCAGCCAGAAACTTTTGAGTTAGGGACTGTACGGTACCCCCTCCAAAATGAACACTAGGGACAAACTATTAACCCTTCCCAGTACCTCCATAGTAAGATGGGTTGTACTGGTTTTGTTCATAAGATTTGACTAGTAAAGTCAATGGGGATTGTATATGCCCTGGGAGACAGGAGTCAGTCCCAGGGTATGGAGTCTATGTTTGGGGGTCGCTACTACATACCTGTGGTATGGCACGGAGGGTGCTGTGTACCACCCGTGAAAAAGATGATTCCTATGAGACACAAGATAGCCTAAAACACACACTAGCAATCTGTCTAAGAGTGGGGAAAAAAAGGTCTCACTCTTAGCAGGAGAAAAAAATAAACCCCTCAAATCCAGCAAAGCTGCTGGGGCACTTTATAGGTAAGGGAAATTAGCCATAGAAGATGATTCTCCCTAACAATGGGCACAAACAAAAACTGTAACAAAACACTCATCATTCCAGACATGAAGAAAGAGACAGCTCCATTAATGGATACATACTGGGTTTGGGGTAAGCAGGCATATTTGCACCTCCAACAGTCATAGAGGGGCACGTGCTCACTGGCAACGCTGCATTCCACCCTGATGGTGGTCCCTGAAAGTCATATTCAAGATGGCAAGGGGCTGTCAGCTGTCCGAGAACCAGAGGCTCCACAACCAACCGATGAGGCCCTAGTGTATGCCCTATCCGCCGAGAACATGCAAAGCCCAGTATCCAGAAAAAGAAGGTTGTCCAATTACATATCCAAAGCATCCACAGAACTTTTGGCACAAATTCCAGACAGGTTCCGGTTGTTCAATTCAGCTCAAAACATTTTTCACCTCCCTCATCCCAAGTATCCAAGTGTGAGCCAATGCAAAATGGCTCCAAATTACGTGCTGGAAGCTGATCCAGCTGGGCAACAACACAAAAGAAGGATTCAACGCAATCAAGGTGAAGCTAAGGGCCCTACGCCTAACAACGATGCAGAACAGGTACGTCCTAGACCTGTTGACGGCCATGGATGGAGGTGTTTGCTGAAAAATCGGGAGCGCATGTTACACTTTCGTACCTTCTGCAGATGCGGAAAATGGAACTCTATTGCATGTTATTGCAGCCATGCACAACCTTGGCAAAGGGATGAAGGAAGGAGGGATGCAGCCCAGCTCGTGGTTCGATCACATTTTTTCGTGGGTACCTTCCTGGATCGGGATGGCTGTCAAACTATTGGTACCCATCATCATTTTTTTGCTCCAGATTTTTTGAGTGTGCCAGCTGGGACTTCGGTGCTGTGCAGTTGCAGTACCCAACATTGCCATGATGATGTTGACAATGGGCAACACTAAGGGAGGGATGCAGATGACACACAAGGCACAGGTACAAACGGGAGAGGACCTGGGGCCTAAATATAGAATGGTACGACTGTACTATGATGGGTACATAGTAGACCAATTATATCACACTACAATAAATGAACCCTGCACACTAGAGTGGTATATGGAAGTATGGGTGGACTTGCAGGGAGATTGGGGGTGTATGTATATGACCTGCAGTCCTGACAAATATGCTAGAGCTGGACAGAGCCTCCAGGAGTGTGCAGGGCCTGGATGCCGAAATGGAACAACTACATGGGATGAATCAGTGGCTGAGGAGGAAGAACGAAAGAGGCTGGGTGAACTACAGTATTTGTTACTTAAGTAACAAAAGTAGGGAATGTGTGGAAGGAAGAGTCTTCAAGGCTCCCCTTCCCTTCATTCTCACTAATGTGCAGACTATGACTCGTTCAGCAGCCACCCATGCACCTGTGGCCAGGGATGCGGGATGGCTGTGGGTCATCACATGTGGCTGCAACACTCAGCCAGCAGCATGGTACCAGATTCCATTTTGTGGCACGATCAGACTTCATTTTGAACACAATAACTTAGGCCTCACAAACACAAGCGGTCTGCAGGGCTGCAGCTCTCCCCTCCTGATTGCGCACAGTGAGCCAGGCACTTTCCTCCCCCTCCCCTCAGCATCCCTGCTGCAGGCCTGTTCTCACGAGAGACTAGGCACAAACAGGTTACATGACAAACACTGTATCTTTCACCTTCCACAGTCCATCAGTGACCTGCATATGACTGGGCCGAAGCTGGGGTTTGAGAAAAACAAAACAAGACAAAAAAACTTGTCCTGTCCCCTTGTTGACCCCACATTTATGACATATGCTCTGGATAACCCCTAACCCTGTTCCCTGTTTGAAGTACCATACACACATACATAGCCTATGTGCCACCCTGCTTCACCCATACAGCTAATCCCTTTGAAGGGACTATGCATTCACTTCTGTTGTTCTAAGCCACAAGACTGATTGTGTATATTGAAATAAGGTGACTCTCACCCATCCCAGATTGCACGCAGAGCCAAGTAGTGTATGTTTAAGCCTCTCATCACTGAGCAATGATTATTGGTTGTTACAGAATACACAAAGCAATGTATGATATCAATATATACTCAATGATTTTCTACGAATGTACGATTTCAAATATTTCCAATTAGTATTGCAATATGTATGGTTTATTATGATGTGTGTTAACTGTATAAAAGAGTGTCCTTTGTAGCATATGTATTACCCCTGAGCATTGAATAGTGCACCCCATATTGTAAGCAGAACTTCGCACAACTTTTTAATGTACCAATACACACACTAACCTATTTCTGCCTCGTTTGTATGCATGCTCCATGTGTGCCCCCACAACATAAACAATATGCAGCCCAGAAGGCTATAGGGTCTTTTATCTCCTCTCATGTAACACTGCGTGCTCAGCCTCCACCTTGCCTCCCCCTCTGGCCTGGCTGAGATGTAAAGCCCTGGTCTTACGAATGATGTGTTGCTACAATTGTAACCCCTCGCGCTTCCCTTGTGCTTGCACCCAGCGAGCCACCGCCTAAGCCCCCAGACTCAGATTGAAAGAAATATGGGCAACAAGCCCCTCATCCTACTGCCTTTTGATATACCGGCTAAGTGCCCTCTGACCCGATAGTATCCCAGTTCACCCTAACCCTGACTGACCGTAGAGGCCATATATTTTCTCTTGTATTAACATACTATTATGGTGTCCCCCACTAAAACTAACAAAGAGGAATGATAGATGTATCCCTGCCTGTGCCCCCTGATAAGCCACCTAAACCCATGAAAGCTGATCACCCATTGCTCACTCCATGTATTGCATTTTGTTTAGAATGATGATATACTCACACCCAGAGTTATGTGTTATTTTTCTTGCGATGTTAGAATAACGATTTGTGGGATTTACAGGGCATCATGAATTACAATTAACACTGAATGCGTATGTGTGGCCACAAGGGCAAATGTTAGAATAGTAAAGTTATATCTATCAACCATCATCTGACCAGAGCTCCACCCAGATGAGTCCAGCTGACCAGCAAGCATCACCATGACCCTCAAAGAGCCTCGCCAATCCTGAATGAGTATGTGTGGCCACAAGGGCAAATGTTAGTGTAGTAAAGATGTATCAGTCAACCATCATCTGACCAGAGCTCCACCCTGATGAGTCCAGCTGACCTGCAAGCATCACCATGACATCTCAAGGAGCCTTGCCAATCCTGAAGCTTCACCCTTTTACATCCTTATGTGCCCTTGCCCACTGCCCAATCTCATCGATTCATGTCTCCCTTAGTTCCCACGTCATAGGCGATGTGGTTTTGTAACAAAATGTGAATGTTTGCTGATGTTTGGCAGAGCGCTCTCAGAGTTCGCAGAGTTCTCTGCTTGCCCTATATTGGTTTGGATAAACTTTCCCTTTTTTGACTTCACCCGCACTTGGTCTTGGTCTCATTCCCATCTGGGGTATGTCGATCATTGACTCTCATTGGGGAGTTATAAATGCCTTTTTGGGCGACGCTCCCTTTCACACGCCAAAGAAAAACGTGTTCCCCACCCTATAGAATTTGGAAGGGTGGTTATACTTTCTTCTTCTCATCCACAAAATTATGGAATCCAATTCCGCAGGAACTCAGTGCCACTGCCAACATACTCCTAGTTAGGAAGTTACTTAAATTGCCACTGTTCACTCTGGTACAGTAAGCAGTTGACATATTCCAACTAATGTTAGCTTTGAACAGTACTTATACAGAGTGCGCTCCCTGTCAAACAAGAATCAATCTCACATCTTTGTTTATAAATTATTCAAATTGAGTATGTCAATTTCTGGTATTTTATTTTCTCCAAAAGAATTGTTGTTTTCATGTATTAGTTTCATACATTCAGGCAAAAACTGTGTCTTGCATGTTGCTCTTGTCACATAGTTTTTCATGCATACCTTTTTTCTCTCTCAACACGTGTTTCTCCACAGTGTTGTCTGTGGTTCATCAGGAGAGATTACATTTATGAAAGATAGTCCTCTAAATTGTTAATTGAGGGATATTCATCCTAATGGGTCTTTAACTCGGCTTTCGGTTAGAAGAGGTCTAGTCTGGCCTCTTGTGATGAATCTTAGGTTCAATCTTCTTGATGTCAGGTCTGATTGGCTGCTGTTCCACGCCAGGATCTGCGCTTCCAACTAATGCAGGCGCAATTTCCTTCAGGAACAGGATGTCTCTACATAGGTAACATAGCCCTCCACAACTCTGTTATAAAATAACATAACATACACAATGACATACAATTACTATCACAACTGAAAACTATGTGAGACATTGATTGATCACAGACCATCAATCACACACCAAGCATTGTCTTCAGCATATGATGTTCCTGGATTTGGATTCTGGAACAAACACGATGTATGCACAGTCACCATGACTACATTGGAATTGGTTTCATAGGCTCCTGAATGTGTTCTTCCTAGTTTAAGTTTGAAACTGACCTTTTTAGGCAACATTTTTAAACTGATTATCTCTGTAAGTGTAGTTGTTACTTCTTCACTGCAATGCTCAGGAACTTCAAACATTTGAGTCATATGTCTTGTTTGCTAACCCTGATGGTTAGAGGTTTATATTGTTTTCACTAGTGCTGTGCGTGTCTGTTTTTGACAACATTCACACTACATTAGTTTTCAACCACATTTGGATGGTCATAGTGTAATGAGTGTTGAACACTATCCCTGAAGTGTGTGTTTGATGAAATGACTACTGCTCTGAAGGAGTGCAAGAATGAGCAGTGGCTAGAACACATATTTATCCCTCACACGACTACAAACCAAACGTGATCCCAATCAAAAAGGTGAAACAGGCACAGTCAAAAGATACAACTCCTCCTTTTGTGGTAACGTTGGCCAAGGGCAGGCTATACTCTTAAGAGGGGTGTGCCTGTGATAACAGTAGCAGCCCAAAGAGCAGTAGTGCAAGACTACAAAATAAAGGAATGTCCAATCACAGTTCTGTAAAAATGTGTTCATTTTCTACCTTGCAAACCTGGTTCTCTACTTCATTCTATAGATTCCTGTATTTTTGGGATGGATGACTATTTTGTTCAACCATACCTGCAGGTGTTCCCTAATGCAGCAGAACATTCATCATTTCATTTTTCAATATTGACAATCTGCGACATATTGCACTCAAGGAGTGTAGGTGATACATGCATCATTAGCTCAACACCAATGCATTATTGTTTGTCTCTAACCTCAGAATGTTACCATGTTTCAGTGAAGAATATCCCTCATCTAAGTAGATAGAAACCTACTACATCATGTGCCTGTATTATTTTTAATGTAATATCCACATGCACATTTTTACTGACTGAATACATTTTAGGATAAATACCCAGCAGCTTAATATTTAAACTTATTTGCATAGTACTGTCTAGATAAATAAGTCTGCTGATACCAAGTAGTTATATGGAGAAAAAATGCAATATAGCTAAAACTGGCAGGACATATATGAATCAATTCGACAATATGAATTATCTTATTTAAACATAAGCTTATAAAAGTAAGCAGGAATTTTAAGAAACTGTCATCAGACAGATTACAGACAGTTATCCATGAATTAATGAATACTACATCTGATCAGGATACGCCTACTTCTCTAGTTTTCAAGTACACAGAAAATATATGTGAACTTATAGATCAAGTTGCACCTTCAAAAGAGAAGAAAATGAGACTCAAAGATAATAACCAGAAATGGATTACGCCGCAACTGACCTCTCTAAAACAAGAGAAAAGAAAAGCAGAACAAGTGTGGATGAAAACCCAGCTATTAGTGGATGAAGAAAAATGGAAACTTTTAGAAAAAAACTACAGATCACAATCCCTCCAAGCAAAAAAAGGCTTCTATGACACTAACATTTCTAATTCAACTAATGGCATTAAAAAAGTTGTTTGAGATTCTCAAATTATTAGAGGAACAGTCCAAATTCGACAATTCACCCCTAATAATAATGACTGTGAAGCAGTACCAAAGGCTATCTCAGACAAGCACAATCCTTAATTGCAAGTGCAAGAAAAACACATAAGGATGGTGAGACTCAGAACTCCACCAGTCAATTAAACATCCCTGTCAATTCACCATTTTCATTGGAACCTATTACGTCAGAAGTCTTGAAAAACGTTGAAAAAATGCATCTGACTGCTTGTCAAATGGACATTTTACCGTCAAAAATTGTTTTATAAAATGTGAAGAATTTTGCGCCAGACTTACTAAAAAGAGTTACAGTCACACCATTCCTAAAAAATCCTGACCTAGACCCCAATAAATTTTCTAATTACAGACCTATCCCTAATGAGCAATTTCTGCTGAAGATAGTTGACAAGATTGCAGCCATTAAATTCCAAAATTATGTTGAGACAACTAACGTCCTACATCAGCAGCAGTCTGGATTTAGGAACACACATGGGACTGACACCGCCATGGTAGACACACAGACCCAAATGTTGGACATTGTAGATGAACGCAAAGCTGGTCTGTTTATGCTTTTAGATCTTTCAGCGGTGTTCGATTTAGTTTTTTTATTTATTTTAAATTTAACATTTGGAGAGAGTTACAACATTACCTTTCATACATTTGAATTGTATTTTACACTGGATTTACTGTGAAACGCACTTTCAGGCAACATTTATACAGGCGTTATAATACTTCCCCTTGATTGCCCCCTCCTTCACATTTATTGAGAAGGTATTGCCTGAATCCACCCCATATGTCTTTAGGGTGATTTGTTAAGGGCAGTGTGTAAGAAAACACCTCCTCGTTATCATTTGCCCAGGACATATCATGCACCCTGTCTTCCAGAAGGGCTGGGGGCGCTCTTCCATCACATCAATATAGCATGCTTAGCCAACAACAGACCTAAATTAAGGAGTCTAAGCTGCACTGGGTTCATTTTACATACAAAGCCCAGTAAACAGGACCCCTGATCCCACCTCAGTGGCTGGTCCATCATTTCTTCCAGAGCTTCACACACATCCTCCCAAAACTTCATCAGTGCCCCCACAGGACCATAATATGTGCAACAGGTCTGCATATTCATTTCGAAATTTTGGGCACATCCCTTCAGCCATTACATATATTTTCTTAAGGTGGGCTGGGGTAAGGTGTACCCTGGTCAGTATTTTAAAGTGGATCAGTCTGTACCTGCAATTACATGAGGTCTGTTTCATCAATCTGCATAACTGCATCTAGTGCGTTTCTTTGATGGTAATCCCCAGGTCCCTTTCCCACTCCCCTTTAATATCCGGCACCTGTACCCTACTTGCCGATAGTGTCAATGTGTATAATACCAATGCTGTCTTTTTCATCTTGCCGGGGGTGAGTGCGTACCTCACACTCAGGTGTGATGGCGGTTCTCGAGGGACCTCGTCCCACAATAACACCAGAGAGGAGCGGAGTCCGAGATATTGCAGCTTTTGTAGTGTAGCACGCAAAATCGTGCATACGGCTTCGGATGCAACAGCACCCCCGCGTTCGATCTTGTTGATCACACTAAACTGCTAGAATGTATTCAGGAAAGTGGAATTTGTTCCCCGAACTCAGCTAAATGGTTTCGCTCTTTTTTAAGTAATAGGAAATCTAAATAAACCTGGCAAAATACATCCTCTAATGTGGAACAGATTACATGCAGAGTGCTTCAGGGAGCTTGCCTGTCTCCTGTTCTTTTTAACATGTTCTGCAGATCTCTGTGTGACCTACTATAGTCCACGGGACTATATTTTAATAATTACGCTGATGATACTCAGCTTTTATTTAGATTCAGTGGAGTATATGAAAAAGACGCAGAAATGATCTCATCCACATATCAAAATATTTATACCTGGATGATGGACAACGGCCTTTGTTTGAATGGCCAGAAAACAGAGCTTTTTATTTTTGGCTCTTCTAAAGCAAGGGACAAATTGCCTACAAAAAGTTGAACATTGATAATACGTAATCCATGCAGTCAGCAAAGTTAAAACTTTGGAAGTGACCATCGAGTTATCACTCAAATCAGACGCTCAAGTTGCAGATGTGACAAAGAATATACATTATACCTCAGGATTATACGCTTGACAAAACCTTTTGTCTCTGCAGGAAACTATGCTACGCTAATTAGGGCTCTAGTTTTCTCGAGACTAGATTACTGCAACGCACTTCTTGGCGGAGCAAGTAAATGGTGTATCAAAAGATTACAGATTTTGCAAAACGATGCTGTTACAACAGTAAAACGTGTGTTGAAGTCGGAAAATATCTCACAGCACAGGAGAGATCTTCACTGGCTCCCTGTGGAAGCAAGAATTGAGTTTAAGATGAATGTTCTAACTCGCAAATGCCCGTTTGGAGATGCACCTAGCTATCTCAAAGCACATATCAATATTCAAACCTCAGTTAGAAACACAAGCGCTAAGTACACTCTGCAACTGCAATGGCCTAGAGCCACCGTGTTAAGGGGAATGAAAGTTCTTACCCTGTCAAAACAATTTTAACATGGAACAAGCTACCAATGGACTTACAATGTGAAAGAAATCTATTTACTTTCAAAAAAGCTATGTAAACCAATCTCTTTTCTTACATTTTACGTCTCCTTTGCCTCCTTGCCTGTCTGCCTTGTAGTTTGCTTTTGAGAGCTGATCTTGGCGCACTGATGCCCAGATCGATAAATAAATAGATAAATAAAATAATGCTGGTGATGCAATTATGGTGCCTGGAAACACTGTTTCTGCTAGGTGCCAAGGATTTATTCCTGAGGATATGCTCATTCCTTGTGAATTAAGAAGCACATGTGGCCACAATTACCAACTGGAGCATATTGCTCACATTCACCCAAATGTTGCAACTGAGCGCAGGATCCAAGTGTTTTAGCTACAAATGCACAGAAACACACACAGCAAGTAGTGAAAAACAGGAACAATTGAAAACATGTGGTTGACCAATATCTACAATATCAACATTGTGATAAATCAATATGTAGCACTAAATGTATTCTAGTTTGCTTCCCATGATAAGTAAATATTCAGCATGCCACAATAGCCATTCAAAAGATGTTGTCATGCTGCCAGTTCCCAATGTATGGTAGAATTAATTGTCCTGTGAAACATGCATTTATTCAGCCAGTATCCAACGCTAAATGTCTGCTCTTTTCGTTTTACACACTGGCATGCTGCAGTCTTGTTACCAAGATTATGTCACAAGTCCAAAATTATCACAAATCTCCCCTGTGATCTTGAGTGCATCCTGTCACAAAACACACACACACACACGCACATGCACATGCACACACACAGAAACAAAGGCCCACACACTCATAACTCTCTCAAACATCGTCATAGGACATGGGGGTGCCAGGGGAGATTTTAAGTGGGAGGGACAATGGCATTTATCCCCCCCAGTTTCCCCCTATTTGTGTGTCTTTCTGGAGTGTGCAGCATGTGCAGTGATGCATGCAAACTTCAGACTCTGAAGTTTGGATGCAGTTCAGCAGCAGCGTGTTGTAAAGATTCTTGTTACAACAACAACAAGAACTCTCGCTTGTGCGTTCCCCGTCCCCCTCCAACCTGCGACTGCTTGGAGCGCCACATGCCCAGCCAGGCTAGGCCCGGGGAACATACTACATGTGACGCTGTGACTCAAGTGTGCAGTGCACTGCTGCGCAGCCTCCTCCCTTCCAGAAGAAGCCAATAGCCAGCAGGCAGCGACGCATGCTCTGCTTCTGGGAGTGTGACTCCAACAGACTGCTCCTGTGATGCTGACTCTACCTGGAGTCCCGAGATGCTGAGACTCGACGAGAGAGACCTCAGTTAGTTACTCAGCTAAGGTAAGTCGAAGTGGTGGCCCCAATCTGTGGCGCAGAGCTTGGAAGTAGCCGGTGAGTGATTGCTACATAAAACATCAACAAAGCAGTAAGCTCTACCAGTTTGTATTTCTGAGGAAGCTTGCAGCAAAGGGACTTTTTTCCCAGAAGCTCTGCAGGTGCGGTTTGAAGTGAAAGCCCTGCAATTAGTTGCCAGGTAATTCAGAATAAGATGAATCCCCTACCCGCCATACTCGACTTGCCGCTCCCACACACACCTCGCCACTAGTGCAAGACAGGCCGTGGCGCTGGCCCGGGCCCACACACCTGCTACTGGCCTTGCCAATTTTTGTATTGTTCTGAAGCCGTACTTGGAGCAAGTCTCTGCCTTCAAAGGTCGGCAATTTGTGCATTAGACCAGGCCTCCCCCATCACGACCACTTAGACTGGGCAACAACATGGAGGCAATTGCACGTGTAAACACTACAGTTGTGCAAATTGATGGATGATGAAAAGGGTCCCCTTGTTTGATGCGTGTTCTTTTGCACGCACAAGGACGAGGCCAGTTCAAGTTGCAGGAAACAGCAAGGTATGTTACATGTATTGTAATTATGGTCAATGTACACCTAAAGGGGATTGGCGTGGGTTGCTTGTGCCTACATTGCTTGGGGCATAGCATGCATGTTACACAATTAGCAGCAAATGTGAGATATTCTGTACTGAGAACGTAAAGTTAAAATAGCAGGCTCTAGAGGGTGTGACCAACTCAGAAGGACCTCAGCCAACTTTTGCTCTGCTATATTCTAGAAGAATATCCATGTTGGCATGTCTGTCTGATCCCGCTCACAAGGACCTTCCAGCCTAAAATGCCAGGCAATTAATTGCTGAGCAAGGGTACCAAAAGCAACCTCGTCCATGTTTTTCTGCCTCGTTGGGCATAATCAGTGCCGTGCAGCTGCCTCTCTAGGAGCAATGTATCCAGCACTCACTGTGGGTGAAGTCCCAAACAATTAAATATTATCCAGCAATTTGAGTGATCCCCTACTGAGAAAGAACAAAAACTGACTAGCTGTTCTATCAGCCATAACCACCCAGAAGGACTGCCATCATGTTTTAACCATCTGTTGTATACTGCAACAAGGATATTTTTTTGTATGTGCCTGATTCTCCACACAGGGTCTGTCGAGCTTGAAATATTATACACATCTCTTCGGAGCAAGAGTACCAAAATCTAGCATAGAACATGATTTTTTCTTCTCTGTTAGGCCCGGACTGCTATACATATGCTACTCCCTAGTAAGGCACATGCGAGCTAAAATGCAGTTGAGGTATCGTGAGCTCAAGCACTGCCCTTAGTTCCTATCCCTTCTCACATTGCTGGCTTATTGCGATACAGGCTTGCAGTTACATGCTAGCTTGAAGAAAAGACAATCACCCATAGTTTGTACCGAAAATAAAAGTGATGTCATGCGATCATCCGCAGGAGCTCTATTATCTGATCTGTCTTGATCCGAGCCGTGATATGAGATTGATATATCAGCAAGCGGGGCTTCATGCTTTGCAGCATTGATATTTAAGTCCAAATGTCAAGTGGCACCTCCAATTTCAGGAATCCGCCAGACATATGAAATAAAAATGAGAACTATAAATAGATAAATAAATAGTTTCATATAGGTGTTTTGTTTTTTGTTGTACTATCTCTGTTCCCTAGCCTGAAATAACCAGTTTTTGAACATTCAGAGCTCTGGAGCAATACCAACTCATCCTCTGAAGCAAACACAGGGTGCCCCTTTTCTCACTGAAATGAGGCTGCCACGTTGGAGAGGTTGCAGGGAGATCTGGAGTTTTTAGAGTCAGAGTTCTGCTTCCCAGCTTGTAGAAGGGGTGTGACCTTCCAGTTCTTGCTGATTGCCCCTTTTGGCTGAATCCTGATTTGCATATTTGTTTTCTTTTTCTGTAATGCCACAACAAGCTGATCAGATGTGGATTGGAGAGTTGCCCAAGCCAACGTCAGTGGTTAAGATTGGTTAAAATCCTTCGAGCCATCCCTCTTTGGGGTAGCATAAGTCATCCTAGGTTCAACAGGTATGCCCAGATATGGGCACTAACCTTGCTGTGCTAATACTGTCAATCTATTCTGCACTCATGGTGACATAGCAGTGCAAGCTGAACTCAGTTTTCTGGGGTGGGACCAAGCCTGATTTGCATAATCCACTCCATATCCTGTAATGGTGTAGCAGGTTGAACAATAATGGTTGAAAGGTTCCCCTAGTAATTATGTTTGATTAAACAAACATCCATTAATCAATCTTCAATGCTGCTTTTAGGTCTCCCAGCCTGACTGTGCCACATGTTTCTGTCAGTACATGTAGAGTTAGGTGCTGTTTTCATGACAAGTAGAGTAGATGCCAGTGACTCCACCCTCCTCAGATTCCTATCTGCCATGTGCAGACACAAACAGATCTCATTTTTAACCAGTACTCTTCAATATCACGCTCTGGCACCCTCGGCGGTCCTAGATCTCTGCAAACTACTCTAACACACCTGCACTGATGTCGCCCAACACTCCCTACACATCACAATCAGCAGAATAATTATGAATCTCTAGCAACATGCCTGACTACCATTGATTTATACATTGTAATTGTAATGGGTAATTTATAGCATGCTTAATAGCCCGAGGTTTCTAAGGGCAGACCCAGAGATCGAGTCATGCTTCCAAGATGAGCACATTGCCCCTGAGCTATCTGAGAGATATGGGAAGAGCTTTCCAAAACACTTTTGAAGAAAAATGAAACGTTCTGTTCCATAACAAAAAATGTGTCATGAACTCCCCTTCAACTGAAAACTCTGGCAATTGTCTGTGGTCAGTCAAGGACACCAAGTACAAAGGTAAAAAACCAAAGAGTAATTTTGAACTCTAAAATGCCCCCAATAACCCAAATCAGGTCTGTTGGCAGCACATCATAACACTACTCCTGCCCACAGCAGTGCATCCCACCTTTGTCTCTCCCATAGTAGTATTAGCCATCAGATTCAATCTTGACTTTGCGAGCTGCCTGTAGATCAGCAAATTTGCACAACCATTGGCCCTCTGAGGCCCTGTGTCTGACTTGATCTGGCCTGGCCTGGTGAACACTTGAACACTCCAAAAACTGCTCAGCTTCTCTATGGAAGGATTAGGGCAAAAGATTAATCAGCAATGGCAGGAAGAAGGGGAGCTCCGTAATGCCCCGGCAGCTGGTGCACGTCATACCTGCTCGGCTTGCCAACTGAGGACTCTCAGTTGAACAATACACACAGAAATATGAGCTAGAACATCGCGTTGGATCAGCATAGGTGCAAATATATTTTAGGACCCTTTCCAGAATGTTTATGGTGGTCCACCCAATCAGAGTTGTGGAATTCTGGGCATTATTAGCTGTGTGTTGCCCAGAATTATTCTCTCATGGCAATCAGAGTTGGGGAATTCTGGGCATTATTAGCTGTGTGTTGCCCAGAATTATCCTCTCATGGATGGCTTTCTCCAATTTTAGTTCCATTCCTCCAATTTGTTTATTCTGTTTGTCCCCTGCAATTACATAATCCTGGCTCCCAACTCCTCTTCAATCCTTGCATACAGCACTCATTCTCTCCCCTGCCATCTTCCCTCACACTCTGCAGGAACTGTTATCTTTCCCATCACCAAGCTCTTGGGCTATATGTTCTCTGGGCTGTTACTAACACCATTCCCCCTCAAGCCATTTCAAACTGCCTGCGTTTAACCCAAATGACTCCAGTCTTCTTCATTGACCCACTGCCACTGCCTCTCACATTACATGCACAATTCAAGGGGGGGTGGGCAGCTCAACCTACTCTTTACTGTGCCATTCTCTCTGGGCTAATGCTGTTGGATTGCCCTGGTCATGCTGCCATATGCAGGTTCCTCTTGTTGCAGAATCCCAGCACTCCTAGTTGCCATGGCAAAACTGCACAGGTGGAACATACAGCTCATTAAAACCACTTTGGTTTCTTTTTGGGGCAACACAACCACTTGGACAGTACTTTGACACCCTTGCGAAGAAGCAATGGCGACCATTATGTTGCGTTAGTCACCGGCCCATTTACACGCACGCAACACACATGGCCATATTTTACCCGTCCATCTGCCGTCAGGGAGCGGGCACCGCCCGCCAAAACTTTCCCTAGGGAATCGCAAATTCTACAGGCAAGGGGAGACCCGAGACAACTTCCTGAACCCGGTTGCTATGTAATGGGACAGAGACGCACGTAACAACCCGTATAGTAGTAGGGCAGCACACAGAACGGCGCACAACATGTCCGGCTGCTGGCCTGGCCTGATGGATTGTGTCATTTTACCATGCAAAGTCCCCAAGGTTTGCCCTGTTCCCCCCCATGTTTTATGTGTCTCCTATGCCCCTGCTCTCAAATATGCATTCATACAAAAATGCATTCACACTGACACCATCCATGTTTTTGTGTGCAGCTATTTTTGCTTGTGGTATCTCCTTTCTTCACCTGAACTGGCTCCCTTCATAGCAGCAGGAAGCAACAGTGAGAGTTCAGATAGGAACCGCTCTTCCCTCCTACTCCCAGATTCTGAATCAATATGGCTATGTGGGCAAGATTCAGAGGCCACCCGCAGCAAGTGTTAATGGCGAGGAGAGTAAGGGGTAAAGATTTACACTGTGTCCCATCATATTACAAGAGAGAATGGTTATTAAAAACAATGGTCCTCATTACGAGGTAGGGGGTAGCCATGGTGCTGTTAGCACCATGGCTACCACCTTACCGCATTTCGGGCCCGGGTTCTCGGAATAGGGACTTACCGGGTTATTCCACCCTTGGAGGACCCCCTAAGTCCCCATTCTGAGAACCATTCCCCATTCCCATTCGAGCCCCCATGGGGATGGAGTTAACAACGAGCCTGCTAATAGCTGGCCCGTTATTAGCTCCCTGGTCCCTTAGCGGCTCCCGCTAAGGGTGCCTGGTAAAACCAGGGACTCGCTAAGGAACCTCGGAATAAGGAGGTAATGGTTTACCGGCATCGGCATCCTTACCGGCGCCAGTAAGCCCTTACCTCCGACCTCGTAATGAGGCCCAATGTGTGCCTATTTTCTTCTTTAACTACATTGGCATATATTTTCAAACGTGTCTTTAAATCACCCCTTATTAGTCAGCAATATAAATTGAAACAATAATATTGCATTGCAGCCTATATTCCTTAAATTGGTGTAATTTAAACCTGTGTAATATCTTGTCCAATCTCCAGAAAATCCCTTATAGGTTTGTATGTAAACTGAGTGGGTGCAAATTAATTCTGCCCCACGAGTACATAGACATCCTAAACCTTTGCTAAGGGACACGAGCCACCACTGTGCTAGGAATAGCACTTTGGGAATGTGTCCTCTATATGTTTAAACACTGTACTTCCATCAAGCTATTATTTGTGTAGCCTACCTTCTGTATTGATCAGTTTTCAGATACAAATTCCAGGGCCAATTTACAGAAGCACTAGCAACATGCTTTTCATGCCAAAACAGGAATCATTCTCCGATATCTATTGATCCTAATATGTATGATTGATAAACATGTAGATCACCAAAATCTTGTATGCCCATGCCCAATTATTCTAATTGTAATACATTATTTAGTTTAGCCAATGCTCCTCTTCATCAAGCCATGTACTCACAATAAACGGAAAGCTCCCATCTCCTTTGACATCCTGAACGCAACTAAGGTGAGTTGAAAAAGAGGCAATTGCATCAAGTTCATTAGGACCCTTGTCCTTCTGCAAACATTTGGAGGAGACCTGCCATGTGGTAAGTGTGTAGAAGCCCTGGCTTAAAAAAAAAATTGTTATTAGATAATAAAATGATGCTGGTAATTCCATTTCAGAAAATATGGTCTACTAAACATCGCCCCGACCCTTTCAGAAAGCTTCATCCCATAAGAATAGAGTACACCTGTTACTACATCAGTCTTCCTGATCTGCAGGTCCTGCTCTTCAGTGGCACGGACTAGGGTGAAATGTAGCAGTTGCCCTGTTTGACAGCTGCTGTGACTCAGTCACCACAGGACATGTCACATTTAAATCTGCACCTCTAATATAACACCATAATAGTTATTTAGAGGTATGTCTGGTCTCTTCACACGTGACTCAGAAGTCAAACACAAGGACTATTCATTAAGCTTTGGCTGAAGAAGTGTTTGCTCGCACTCCCTTGAATTGTTCCTGAACAAAAAGCAGGCTAAAAGGTCAACTACAGATGGGAATCTCTGGCTCATGGCCGGACTGATGAGAGATGATGGAATAATTCGGAAAGCATTGAGTAATAAAGCCCCTGGGTTTCATTTCACTTACGTGCTGCTAGCCTAGCCGAAAGTCCAAGGTTGGGTGGGGATGTCAACCAATCAATGGGTATTTGGGGAAGTCTGCTACACAATGTTGCATAGACCAATCTGCTGCAATTTATTCTGCTATAATCAATATTAAACGTATTTAGAGGTACTTTGAGGCGTGTCTTATAGATAAGAGATAGCCAATGGTGTACTAACCCACAAATATTCTATAGGTAGATATGGTCCCCTAACCAATCCCTCCTGAAAATAGGTTTTAGAGTATGTGTCATGATGCCTACCCCCGGAGCACCAGGCCAGGCCCAGCACCCCCGGAAGCAGGCATCATGCCCTCGGGTAAAAGCCCAGCGGCCCCTTATAGGGGCTCTTTGGACTCAAATCTGGCGCCTGTGGCGCCAGGCTCATGTTGGACATCAGTCCTGGTGCCATAGGTGCCAGGCTCATAAAGGGAGGTGTTTTGTAAACTTACCTGATGCAGACCATGCTGCACGCTTCAGGCCTCCCTGAGACCTGAAAGGGACTATTTTTTCATAGGGACTATTTTTTCACTCGGGCGTGGCCAGGGAAGGATACATACCTAGTTGGGGAAGGATACATACCTGGGACTTCTTTGGAGGCTATTTAAGCCACGGCCAGACAGCAGCTCATGCTTCGCGTTGTTCTGCTTCCTGCAGCTTAACTCTCACCGTGTCTGCTCCTGCTCCTGGACTCCAGCCACGCCCGCCTCGAACCTGGAAGACCTGCAAGGAAGGAAGAGAAGAGAAAGGTGAAAACCAAGGACTATTTCAAACTTCTTACCTGCATCGGAATCTTCTCGCCAGCATCCCTGAAGAAAGACTTCCATTTAAAAGCATCGCGTTGCTCGCTGCAGCGCCACGCTTCACTCTCCTGTCCTCGAGACATCTCCCGGCTCCATCGCGGCTGTCAGCATCGGACGCCACATCTCTGCACCTAGGGGAGAGAGCAAGAAACAAAAGGTGAGCAGATTAACAGCCATAATACTTACTGGCTTTTCTTCCACATTTCGGGTCGGCGCCGCCCCGTTGGCAGGTACCGTACCCCGGCCCCTATGGGGAAAGGACAAGAGACATTTCTGGGGAATGATAAGGACATTTAGAGGGATCGCCCTCATCACTACTCACCTCGGCAGTTTAACCCCTCGACGCATTGCCTTCATTCTGCACCTGAAATAAAGGACAGATCACAGGTTAGAAAGACAACATAAAGGGGGCCTCACTTGAACTTTGAACTTTCATACTTACGGCGCATCGCTCAGGAAAGTCAAGTGGATTTTGCCAGCGCCATTCTAAAAACCAGTGAAGTAACTGGACGAACGCGCACCCCTGCACCAGAAGCAGGATGGAGAGTTCATCCTTCCAAACCATAAGAAGGATATTCCTACGGGCCAGGCAAGCACGATTTGGAGGTCCTGTCCAATCGGTGTTCCGGGTCCTGCGCATCACGCTAGAAGAGGCCACAGCAATCTAGACTAGACCAGCGCCCCCGTGGGAACCAGGTGAGCGTTACAGTATGCTACATAGACTGACATTATAGATTACACATATTGGGGTTACAACCTCTGTGTAATCAGGTTTGTGTCTGTGCATGCATCAGTTCGATGTCTGCCAGTTTACCCTGCTTTATTTAATTGGGAATAAAGAAGTTTGCCATATTCTTTGAATCTGTCTGGTTATTTGGTCTGAGATCTTTATTGGTATTTCCATCTAGTACAAGAGACGCTTCAAGATGCTAGAGCACTTGTGGGTCATTTAATAGAGTTGCCAATGGTTCCATGTATAGATTGACAATGATTGGGGAGAGGATGGAATCTTGGGGTCTCCCACACATTACTTGCAGTCATTTGGATTTGAATGAGCCCAACTGTATGGCCTGCTGTTTGCCGGATAGGTAGGACACAAACCATTTTAGGATTGTTCAAGAAAATCCCATCTTGGATGGAGAAGAGTATTAGGTGCTCAACTCTGCTGAAGACAGAAAAGAGGTCTGAGAGGACTAGGAGACATATGTCGCCTATGTCAGTCATATACATAACATCACCCACCACTTGGACGGTTTCAGTCCCAGTGCTCTATTTGGGGTAGAAGCCAGAATGCTGATCACAAAGGAGGTTAAGGTGGTTGATTTTGGCAAGATGTGTGGTCGTAGCTAATTTCTTGATAAGCTCTTCGATGACTGGGATGATCACAATGGCTCTGTAGTTTGCTAGTTCCTCTGGTTTGAGAACAGGGTCATATGAAACCTGTCTTCAGAATGTCTGGTAATGACCCATAATGAGAGAGGTATTCACAATACCAAGTAGTGGTTTGAGTGCATGTTTAATGGGGGAGGCCAGAGGAGGTTGTTCATGTTAGCGGTAGGTTTTGAAGACACAAGTGTGTCTGAGGAGTCCTTAATTGAAGTCAATCCAGGAGAGCAGTGGCCAGGGGATTTATAGCAGGGCTCTGCCTGGTTATGAGGCAACAGTGAGCCCTCTGATCTTAAACAGTTTGCTAATAAAAAAAGGCACTGCTTCGGCTGCATTTCTCTTGTGAAGCATGAACCAATGGACAGGTGTGGGCTTGCCGCAATGCTTGACTACTTCCAATAAGGATCTGGTCCTATTAGATGCTGCCTCAATGGTGGAGGTGTAGGAAGCATGATGTTATCAGTGTTATTCCTATTTGGTTGTATGTTAAAGTGGATGTAAATGTGATTATGGCTATTATAAACTAATGTGTATTTTGAGAAAAAGGTCTTGTTAGTTTTATAATACAAATCTACATAGTTCAAAAAATGATCCAAAATGGTAAGCGTGCGTTCTGACATACACAAGTCCGAAAAGAGAATCAACAATGTCAGTTAATCAAGAGCACAGCTACCGCCAAACTTGCTACCACCAAACTTGCTACCGGCCCCGGCACACGCGAATGGGCCATTACTGGCTCATCACGAGTTGAATGGGTCGGTAATTGCCTATTTGCGAGTGCCGGTATGGCCGGCCTCCCCATCCCCAATAGGGCAGACCACGCGTGCAGTCCGGGAAACGGCAAGCAGAACTTGTAATGTTGCGGAGAGGTAACAACGGCATTGATAGCACTAACAGCGTTGCTGTTGCCTTTCCGCAACACTTGTTATGAGGTCCAGTGAAGTTAATTGAAATAGACGACCCACTTTAAGGCGTTTAACAGCACTAGAACCCAGATAGTGTTTCATAGTTGCCACTATACAAAGTAAGATCCATTTGCATCAAGATGATGGCCTAGATGTAATCACTAAGGTAAATATGTTTTGTCCCCAGATCTTCTACGTTTGTTTTAGCTAGTAGGGTGTAAATATTGAGTGGCTGAGATCGGATTTCCCTCCCTCCACTCATATTTGTTTAGAATGGATTTGACATTGTTCCATGTTAGTGAGAATGGGTGGCTATACAGAGTTTTGTGAAAGCCAAGTGGAACTAGACACAGGAGGTCGGGGGTCTGCAAACTAGAAGCAAAGGTTGCAGACGCCTACAGTAGGTGGAACCTTCTGATCTCATCAAGCATACTATACAACCACTGATTAGACAAAGGAGATATTTAAGAATGTATTAAGCAAATGTATGGGGATAACATTTTAGATGAGTGTGGTTTGCCCAGCAATATAAAACATATATCTCACTCAAAGAGGAACACAACTTTGACAGGGAACACAATTGTCCAGTGGGAAGGGGGAAAAAGTAGTTTTAGCTAAACAGAAGTAATACTTTCATCAATGAAGCACACATTCAAAGAAGAACTAATGCATGCACATTCATATAATAAGTAGTTTGCATATTGCAGAGTTGTTCCACTTTTTACAGGGGACACAAGATCAGAGAGGAAGGGCAATGCAGTATATTGAAAGAGAATTATTGGTTTGCGGTAAAAAAGCATGAATAAAAATATCAAAAAACGCTATAGATCATCTGATCGACTAAATATTTGTGGTGGAAGATAACATCAAATATGGTAACATTTCTTTAGGAAACACACATTTCAGTAGGGGAGGACATTTCGGGATAACTAGAGGACCAGTAGAGGACTATGGATCTAAAATCACCATAGGGATAAGCAATTCTAAAAAGGGGGCATCACTTCCAAAATGGTGTCAGGTTCAGAAGTGGACATCTAATTTATGATGGAAACCTATAACGTCAAAAATGGGGTGTTACCATCAAAAGGGGTCGATGTTCTCACAAAAGGAGAGCGTTTTGAGAAGGGGACAACATGGCAAAGGCAATACAATAATGATTCAAATAAAGGCATCATGATTCTACATGGGGCAATATATTTGTGAAAGTGACCTGGCCCAGCGTACCCGATCTATACACATCCTTAACTTTGATCCTGTTGTGCCCTTTCACTCAACTAACACATTTGTGCTCTGTTATGCTTTTGCTTTAAACAGCTTATCTCTATTTATTTCTTTTGAAAGATTGTCACATCCCTTTTTCGTTGTTTCTTTTGACAGCTTCTTCATTTATGGACTCAAAAGCAGAATGAAAGTGGCAAGTGTAGTCCTGCAACTCCTATAATGCTTGAGGAGGTGTGTGCACGTCTACTCCTTCCTTGGATTTAGGAAAACCTGTCCCCCTTCTTTTCAGAAAGCTTGTACTAATGTGTTGCGATCATTTGCCAGGCCAAAACTGAACTTTCTCCCAATAGTCACCATTTCAGTGACCGTTGGAAATTTCAGTATTTTATGTAAACGTGCTCCAGATGAAACATATTTACCATTAAAAAAATGTAACAATTGATTTTTAAACCCAGAAGCAGGCCCAGGCCTGTACCTCTTGGAAAGTTTGTTAATAAACAGATAAGTATTCTTAGTTCAAATTCAACCATCCAACTCACAAATACTTTCACAGTAGCATGTTTCCCTTTAGAGTACAAAGATATAGCTGCAATTAAGTTGATACATGTATCAAATCCCAACCCACATACATAAATTCAATAATTATGGTGAGATTGTTGATGCCTCAAACATGTTTAGGAATTATATTATGTTTTGGCAAATGTTTTACTGTTCCAGAATGAACCTATATAAACAAGACACATGTACTAATGTAGTAATTACACAGTTTACATATTTAACAACAAGGTAAACTACGATGATTAAAGGTCACATATTACTCATATGAGATTTTGTCCACTGTTCCTTAATGGATTGTGAACTGCAGGATAATTGTGCATGAAGCTAGGACAAACAATAATAAGCATTGTCTGGAAGTTGTGAAGGCACAAGTGGATGTGAGCAGAAACCACCTTTTTGACAGCATGCATACAACTATTCGGATTACCAACCCAGTTAGCAGAAGGATCCAGGATGTCAGAACATATTTTGCAAATTTGATTTTCTCTTGAGGCTGGCAACATTTCCAGGGTTACCCGGTTTAGCAAGACAGACCCAAAAGTCAGATTGATTAAGAAACAAATTATGTGGAGTGTATACTGACAACAAAATGAAGGAATTCAAGTTTTGCATTATTGTTGATTAATACTGTAGCAGAGGCAAATAAACTTTACATGCTGAAGGATTACAGAAAGAATCTATGGCTCTAGAGAGAGGTGTCAACATGTTGCGCGTCCTGGGGACAGACATTGAGACTGATACCATGCTCTTCACACTGAGTTGTATGCACCCCTTGAGAGATTTAAACAATGAAAGGGGCAGATGGATTCTCAGAGCAGTGACTGGTGCTTTCATGTCCTATTGCAAAATTGGAAATCGGAACAGTCTGGAAATCTGGGTTTCTGATTGTAGGTAGTCTTAGAAATAGGAAAACAAACAAAGGGGATGCCAGATGATGTAAGATGAATAGCAATTGCAATAGTACAATGATATTTGGGTGATCCTATATTTTGCCAACTATATTTGCTTGGTTCTCTTGCTGGCTAAGATCAATTTTGGCCATGTAGATAACAGGAGATGTTAGGACTTGACACATGATCAATTGACGTACATGTTCAACATAACATTGAAAATACCTATTTGTTAGTCTACTGAAGATTGCAATTGTCTTCTTTGCACTGTAATTTCTTATATTCCAATCACATATACCCTTTATGCATCAGGGCATGTCGCTGTCTTTCTGATTTTTGGCTTTTCTGTCTTAGAAAGGTGACCATTTGTTCTTACTAGCTGAAACGCGCTATTGTTTTCTGCCTGGATGTAATACTGCTCGCCTTGGATTTTCATTGTGTTTGTTTGCTGGGAGAGTGGTTCCATTGTATCATTTAACTTTAAACTGAACCTTTGTTAATCAGGGCATTAGACATTTCCCTTTTTATCATCTTTTCCCCTTTAGAAACGGAAAGCCTCAAGCTGTGAAAATATGGTGGTGATGACTGCCATATTTGTGGCACATTTTCTTCCTTAAGTCAAAGCAAAGATCACATCTTTTAGGACTGAAATGAGGTGACCATCTATTCTTCATGGGTTTACAAAGGGCTCCACATCAAGATGTTTGTTCAGCTCCTAGAAATATTAGCACCTGAATCCAAGCATTTAGTGAGGCGGCCCATGGTCACCCCTTTCTATTTTATTCCTCTCGCTATGGACTTCTTGTTCCCAGTACCTGAATAAAGGCATGAATTTAATGCATATTGACTTGCAGTACAGAACATTCATTATAAAAATGAAGGTAGTTCAAGACCCCATGTGTGAAAAACAACCTGCAAGGAGGTCAGTGATTATTGTACATGCATTCCATTGGTAGTGCTTATTAACAATGTTCTGCTGAGGTATACAGAAGCTAAACACTAGTGTATCATGTTCATACATGTACGAAGAGAGTATGGCATATTTAGAGTCTCTTTCAGTTGTCATTGTTTTAATGTATTGTGGATGTTCACAGTTTGTTATTGCATACATATGGGGCAAACAAAGAGCAAATACAAAGTTAAAGGCAGAAGATATATTCATCTCTTATTGCCCTTCTCTATTAAATTTTGTTTTCATTCAGTGAAAAAGACCATACATCTGACAGCTTCCAAATCCTCTCTTTATATCCATTGGTGATTGAAGAAGTGAAATTTTGAATGCATACGATTGGATTGAAAAAAGGAGTACTGTTGTCTAAATGTGTCTGGCATAAAAATGGTTGTCTATATAAAGTGCTTTAGGGTGCAATAGACAGTTAATAACACACCGTGTTTAGCTATGTGATGTGCTTGAGTTCTTCTAAAGCCATCCCATGAAATCATGGTGTGGTTGTTTTGACCAGAAATTGCCTTTTACATTGTTCTATGGGTAAACTCCTGTATAGTAAATTCGACACTGCAAACGTAGGAGGCCAGATGTGGCTTGGTATAGAATAGACAGTGTGAACAGTGAATGCAGTTGGATATCAAAATGGCAGGATGGGATCCTCAAGTACGTCTGAATTGATACAGAATTTTAATGGCAGTTTACACTTTTTTGAAAACCATAATTTGAGAGTTGTTGTCATTCACTTTCAACATATGAGTTGACATAAATGAAAAATGAAGAATGAAACTGTGTGTTACCCCACAGGAGCCCCACATGCACTCCTATAAGGACAGAGTCCCAGGTGACATTTTAGTAGGTCTATAGTCTTGACACCCCAAACAGAGGGGAATGTGCAAGAGTATAGACTATGGGCCTCATTACACGTTGTGCGGTAATGGAATACCGGTACCGGTAAAGATTTACCGGTACCGTTAATTCCCTAAGCCAATCATGACCCGGACCCACCGCTATCTGCGCACCCGTTAATTACGGTGCCACTAATAGCGGCAAGGCCGCGGGTGCGCGAGCCCCAGGCCGAAATTAGCGCCATGGCGCTAATACCAGGCCATCACAAGCCATGCGGACATGGCATTAGCGGCATGTAAAACACCCCAAAACCCCTTACCGGCATGGCGCTAATAACGGCATCGAAAAGCACCCGTTAAGAGACCTGAGCAGTGTACCCATCTACTACAGGTGGACACAATCAGCACAGGTGCATGCAATGGAGACAGGCAGCACAAAAGAGCACACCACACCCCTACCCACACCCCTTCCCACACCAAGATGGTCCCAATAGCAGCAGCATGACATGACAGCCTTGACTACATGATAGCAGTGCAGCACCAACAACAACAGCCCACACCAGAGGTGACCCGTAACAGGTACCCATTCCTCACACCATACAGGCGATGCCAGCGATCCACTGAGGAGGTGGCTTCCAACCCCTGTACGGAACCCACAGAACAAGCAGGAAGAGGACAACAATATTGAACATCCCCGTACCTGCGTCGTGATAGAGCTGGCAGTCAGCCTTCCAATGACAGTGCTCTGCTGCCTAAGCAGCCTGTGTGAGGCACTCCTGTACAGCCATGTCAAAGTGGCAAAGATAACCAAGCCATTTGTAGAGCACCAGAAAATGTGCATTTGATGGAATGTGCCAATGCCACCTGAAATTGACATGCAACCACCAGAAGAGCATGATGGGGATGTGGATGAGTACGGGTGGAATGCCCCGGCAGGACATGCAAGAGGCAATGCCAAGAGGACACACAATGTGCGTCAGCATCTGATTCTGAAATCCCATCAGGCACAAAGGTGAAAAAGCATGGACGGAGATGGATATTGTTGCCCTGGTGCATGTTTGGAGTACCACAAAGGACCCTGTCCAAGATAAATGACACATACGCAATGATGGAGACCACGCTTGGGTTTCAACTTCAGAACAACTGTGTATTGAACAGAATGTGATAAGAAATGCAACACCCCAAAACACCCAAATGCACCCTTACCCCCTCCCCCCAAAACACCCAAATGCACCCTTACCCCCCTCCCCCCCAAAACACCCAAATGCACCCTTACCCCCCTCCCCCCAAAACACCCAAATGCACCCTTACCCCCCTCCCCCAAAACACCCAGGCGAGTCTTATGCTGTCTATAATGTTTCCTGCACCACATGTGCCACCTGGTCCTTGGTGGAGCTAAGCATCAGGGCCTCCACCGACATTGGGTTGCTGTGATGCGGCTGGTCTGCTGGGAACTCGCTTAGGAGGAGGTTCCCAGTCGATCCTGTGTTGGGGGTTGGTGTTGCTGCTCCATGATGGCCCCAATACGTAAAATGGCCTGGCGGAGTTGGCTCATCTCCTGGCATATCCTGTCAGTGCAGGCCTCCATGGCCTCCTTTGTTTGCCCTGCATATTTTTGGAGGTCATCCCTTAGATGGCCTGTCTCGGCCACATGCTGGGCGACCAGCACAGCCATGTCTTCCTGCCTCCGGCTGATGGTTGCAAGGTCTGCCAGGGTGGTAGGTGCTGCTGGGCTGGACGCTGCGCCCTGGTCCATGCACCCGGCATCCGGTGAGGACAGCTGAGGGCTCCATGCAGCTTCTACAGTGAGGGTGTCATGTGCTCCCTGGGTAGCAGATCCGGACGTTGCCCTCGGACTCCCCTCAATGGACCATGTTGGGCTGGGGTCATGGATGAGTTGTCGGACGTCGATTGCGTCCTCCTCGTCACTGGCCGGTGCGGTGGCTGCTGCCTCCCCAGTGGAGCTGGTGGCTGCGGAGTGCGCGCCCTCCGTGCTCATCTCAGCAGTGATGGGGCACACTTGCGTGGGTTCAGCTACAACAGGAGCCGTGCCCTCAGGCTGTGATGCAATGGTGCTCCTGCTGCCCTTGGCCCTCTGCAGATGGACTGTCCTCCCACTTGCCCTGGAGGTGGTGGCGGTGTCACCCCTCTCATGCATTCTGGCTTTTTTGGCTGCTGGGGGAGTACGTGATGCGGTGCTTGTGTCTCCAGTGTCTGTCGGTGATCCTGTGGAGGACATAAATAGGGTACATCATTCTTAATGGGTCTAGGTGCCTCACGCAGAATGTTCACGTCATGCTGCTCTATGCATTGGGGCCTATTCATCAGTGATTCTTGTCATGGGGATGTCGGGTTGGTCATGCATTGATGGGTCAGTATTGCACGTGTATATGGTGATGCATGCATGTATGTGTGTGGCAGGACCAATGGCCTGGTCATCGACACATGTTTGGGGTACCCCCTCACCCTTCACTGTGCATTGTTTGACGTATTCACTCACCTCCATCAGATGAGATGGCCACACCATGCTCCATGTCTCCGACCCCCTCTATGGCTTCGACTCCGATGGTGGAGGCACATGTCTCCTCCCACTCCTTCATCTTCAGAGGTGATTCTGCGCCTCCTCCTGTGGCCATTGCAAGGTTGCGGTTGACTGATAGGCTATTCCGCGCACGTAGCCGGAGGTCGTCCCACCTCTTGCGACAGTCCTTCACGCTGCGGGTGGTAGTGCCCACCGCAATAACTTTGCGGGCAACTTCGTCCCAGATGGCCTTTTTCTTGATGATCGCCTCCCGGCGCATATCATTGGCGAATACGACCTCCGCATTGGCTGCAAGTGTGCTAGTCAGCATTATGAGCTCCTCTGGTGTGAATTTCTCTTTCCGCTGTCGGTCAGAGGATTTTTTCAGGGCCTTTGACATCTTCAGGCAGTCCTGGATGGTTTTTGGTCAGAGTTCTCCGGAAAGATGTCCTGGATGCAGAGGATGGCAATGGATTGTGTTTTTAAAGATGGCCGCCGTTCTCTTTCCCGTTCCTGTGCGATGACGCTATTTCCGGTTCTGCTTTTCAACGGTGTCAGCTAATAGCGGTGACCGCTATTAGCATGATGCGTGAGGGAGGAGGTATTATCAGCACTGTGGTCGAGGCCGGTAATGGGCATTTTGTGGACTTTTGCGGCATGGCGGTAATGACATTTGCGGCATGGCGCTATGCTCGTGTCCGCGAACTCGTAATGGGACGCTATTAGCGGTCTTTTGCGAGGGCCGACACGCTAATAGCGCCATGCCGTAAAATTCCGATTTTTCCAGCGTGTAATGAGGCCCTATGTCACAAATTCAAAAGTTGTAGATAGTGTGTGGTAGGACAGCTTGTACCTACCAACTCAATTATAAAAAAGGCTAAGTAATTTTTAGAAGACTTTTAGCTAAAATATTCTTTTAATATAAAGAAAAGCATGAAGTAAGTCCACTTCTTCAGCAAATAGCATTTGATTCAACCAAAGACAACATTTATCTCATGTTTAAAGTGCACATCAAAACATATATCAAGTTCAACCATAAATCACTGTCTTTTTGTTAGGTAGAAGAGAAGAACCCAGTTTAACATGTTTTTCAAAATAGATGTTTTGGAACACCATCCAATGTGTAAACTTAAAACATAAACAGATAAGATGACTAGTGTTAACAACATTCACACTTAGTCACATAAGGAAGACCTTATCAGTTCAAGTAAATGAATCCAAATAGCATCATTGGATCTAATCAGTTGCCAACACGTTTTGGATTTGCAGAAAATCCATCTTCAGTGCTAGGATTGCTATTGGTTCCAAATGGAAAAGGTTTTTTCAGAGTATGGATTCCTAAGGGATTGATAAAGAGGATAATTTACCAAGGGCTCAGACTGTAATCTCAACTCAATACTTGTAAGGGGTAGGCATACGCCACTAACCTTATGATCCACAAGGATAGTTTATCGGAGAGTACAATCACACTGAGGTGCGGTCACATGGTAACTGCAAAGCACTAATATCGGTCAGATAGAAAAAGACTGTGCTCTCTGAAGGGAAAAAGAATGCTGGGTGTTAGCCAATTCGCCTTGGAACAAAGTGTCCAGGGTATATATGACGCTCAGATTTAACAGATCGTAACTTCTAAGCAAGGCAGAAAAATAATGAATCATTAAGGCCAACATAAGCTCCAGTGGAGCCCTAGAGTGGACTATCGTATGTAAAGTCAGTGGAGATGCAAAGCAAACCCAAACGGGTATTTCGTAGAGCGGATGCAGCGTAACAAGGGACTGTACCGCTTCTAATGTTAACCAGTGACTAGGCTGTGCATGCATATAACACGCTGCAGCTCATTAATAAAACATACAAAAGTCTGATGGTGCAATCCATTACAGATGCGCCAACCCTTCCATTGTTAAGACAGAATGCAAAGAATGTTCCACTTACTTAAAGGGAAGAAGGCGGGAGGCCCAGAGGACAACCGCCCAACACTGACGCACGGTGCTCAGTCTCTGAGTGTATGTTAGGTCTCCATGGCGACATTGCACATGCGCGCTAGTGCCGCAGGCCACCATCTTGGTGGGGGACTGTTAAGGGACAATGACGGTACCGCATATCAAAAGGAGATGTGCATGAGCGTCCACTTCTAGATTAACTTGTGAAGTGAAGGGGATCAGATGCTTACAGATAGAATACATATCGGTAAGCCATGTCGGGCATAATTAGTGGTCAGATATCAAAAGACCAAACACTATGAGGGACCGACTGTTGTCAAGGCGGGTGCAGAGACAGCTGTTCTGATGCTCCATTATCCAAATGTGTGTAGTATGTTAGTGACAGGTGAGTGTACAGAGCCTAAATATAATCCCCACAAGGGGCCATATTAAAGTGGGCATGGGGCAAGCACAGACGGATATCTGCTCTGGCCCCCATGCACACTAGGTCAAAACAACTCATAATCCATAAAGAGATTTACATGACATAATATGAAGATTTGCAAGTGCATTAGGGTTAACAAGGGGTGCTAATCCTTCAAAGTCATGTGACAGTTGGCACGGGAAAAAAGCAGAAGAACCCTGTAACACTGCCCATGCCACCTGTCTCATGGCTTATCTGGCACCTTCGTGAGAAGGCATTCCCCCAACATCCAGTAACCAGCAACATTGATCCATATTTTAAGGGCATCTCTGTAATATCCACCACAAAGTCTGTATTCCTGATAAAGGGGATAATGCAGTAAATCAGCCTAGGGCACTTCCGTGATATTATCAAGGCAATAATACCCCAATCCAGTCTTAACTCTACTCACGTGTCAAAGCACTGGCAGAGGACATCCTCACCATGCCATTAGTGGCGCTCCCAATTGAGAGTTCCAAACCGTTCACAATCTATGGGGGTTTGTGAGGCACATTCAACGCCTCATGTCCCTATTCTTGCTGAGATCAGTTCTGCTCACATTCTATGATTCGTGTCAATAGTTTATTTTATACAAAAAACATCAGATCAAACTCATAGTTCATGCCCCTGGGGCTTAGATAATACAGTAATTCAATCCGCAAAATGTCTCTTTGCTGCAGCTTCCTTACTATGTCCCCACCACGGGGACCCATTTTGACTTGTTCAAGGACTACACATTTCAATTGGGCGACTGTATGACGAGCTTCTGAGAAATGCATCGCTACTGGTGATCTCTGGCTATTAGTGCAAATGTTAGATTTGTGTTCAGTCCAACGTGTTTTTACCTTTCTTGTAGTCATACCTACATAATAGACATGGACATTTTAGGCCGTAAATAACGTTTGTGGCATCACAGGTGCATGAGTGCTTTAGCCATATTGGTTTGCCAGAGTGGGGGTATCTAATGCTGTTGCCTTTTATTATGTTTGCACAGTGCTGACAAATCAGACACAGTATCGTGCCCTTGAATGTTTTCATATCCCTTCTCGGAGTCAGTATCTCAGCTTGAACGAGGCTGTTATGTAGTGCTTTGTGGTTTCTATATGCAAAAGTTGGTGTTTGAGGAAAAAGCTGTTGCATTTTTGGGTCCTTTTGCAGCATCGGCCAATGTTTTTGGATTATCCTCTGTATCCTTCTGCTCTGCGTAGAGTGTGTTGTCATATATACAAGTGCTTTGCTGGTTTTAGGTGGATTGGTGTAAGTAAGGCTTCTCTTTGTATGTGCTAACTCTTTAATTAACACCTGCAATGAGAGTGCTGTCATAGCCCCTTTCTTTAAATTTAGTTTGGAGTAAAGTTGACCGTCGTATATATTCAGTAGATTCAGAAATGTTTCGTCTATATCGAAGAAACTGACTGAGTGAAACACTGTCCAGAGTTCTCTGAGGGTGGAAGCTTGTAGCAAGGAGCAGACTATTCCTGTCTGTAGCTTTTGTAAAGATGTGAGTAAATCATCAACCGGCTGGTCATTGTAGTGAACTTAATCCTTGAATGCATCTGGTCCATCGTCCTGAAAAAGTCTGTGAGCTCTTCGTCTGGACCACTCCAAATCCCAAAAATATTGTCAATGTAACGTATAGATAGGAACAGATGTCTGGACCACCTGGGTGAGGATACCACATGCTCATATTTGAGAAAGTACATGTATATATTTGCATAGCACGGGGCCATTGCTTCCCCCATGCTAGTTCCTGAGATCTGTAAGAAAAATCTCTCACCAAACTTGAGTAAGGTCAGTACAAACACACGGTCACCTTGGCAATTCTCTGACCTCAATAGCAGTCACTCAACTGCTTCCAGTCCCGATTCATGGGCTATATTAGTGTAGAGTGAAGTGGCGTCCATTGTAAACAGTATGTCACGTCCATCCACAAATTGTACATTTTGAGGTTTTTTCAAGAAGTCCGTTGTGTCTTTCAGGCATGTAGACATATTCTGTATTAGGGGTTGCAGAATTTTGTCCAGGTATTGTGCCAGGGGCTCAAGAAGGCTCTCCGTGGCAGCAATGATTGGGCGTCCAGGCGGTTTCAAGAGCCTTTTGTGAATTTTCGGAAGTATATATAAAACTGGTGTTATGGGATGTTTATTTTCCAAAAATATGTGGGTTTTTTCAGATATTACTTTCCTCCTTTCAGCTTCATCAAGGGACTCCTGGATCAGAGTCATTACTTGTGTGGTTGGATTAAAAAATATTTCTTGATATGTCTCCTTATAGGACAGTTGTCGCTCGATTTCATCCAAATAATCCTGTTTGTCATTTAGGACAAGGGCACCTCCTTTGTCTGCAGGTTTGAAAATTATCTTATCATTATCCAACAGACTTTTAAGTGTCTGCCATTCACGTTTTGAGAAATTGCCAACTCCTTTGCTTTTAATCTGTGATTTATTCAAATCTAGAAGAATAGCTTTCTCAAAGATTGATAGAACGTGGTTTTGGATTGGTGGGTAAAAGGAGCTCTTTGGGCTCATCGCCAGGTAGTCTGACTTTTGCCCCCAACTCGGATCTTCTTCAAGGTCCTCGAAGAATAGCTCCAGCTTCATCTTTGTCAGAAGTCTAAAGAAGTCAATTTTCTCCTCTAGGAGTGTACTGTTATTCTGAGGGACAAAGGGTAGTCTCTTCCTAAGGACTTGCAGTACTAAACGTGAAAGTGTATACGAGGATATGTTAACCACTAGGTCTTCTTCTGTGCCTTCTTTCTCTGTGGATTTCTTTTTTTGTCCACGTCGGGTAGGTCCTTTTCTAAAAACATGCATCACCGCCTGTGGATGTATCTTCTCATGAGCTGGTAGGTTGGGTGATTTCAGGATCTGTTATTGGATCTAGTTCTGTGCTAGAAGCATCTGACGATGTAGTTCCAGCTTGCAGTGTTCCGGGTTTTGATGCTTGACCTTGGTATGGATTACTCGAGCGATGCCCGTTATAGTCTTTCAATGTATAGACAATATCAATTTATAATCAAGCGTTTCACGCCTGAACTTCCAAATTCTCTTAGTTTCTAACTCCTGCTTGTATTTCTGTAGTTTTTGGTTAGTGTCCTCAAGTACTTGTTTGAGTTGATCCGCTGAGTAGCATTTGCTGAATGATGATTTAAGATTGGTGATGTCTTCATCTAGAGTCTGAAGACTCTGGGCTAACTCCTCAATCGTGAGGAGTATAAGGTCCAAGGAACACTTGTTAAGGATCTGACGCCATCTCTTCAAAAAAGTGGGGTTTTCTTTACATAACATGGGTTCTAAATTGACTCTTAACCCCCTCGGGATCCTCTGTGCTTTATAGTACTGTGCTAATGTCGATACATGTAATTTAAAGTTAATCTCACAGCATATTTTCCATTCCAATTGTTTTATGAGTGCCTCTGGTTTTTCCGATGTGGACAGTTCATCACCTGTTAATTTTATAAGTGATAGAATTCATTTGGCTTCAGGAGGAAAGTAATAGCTGAAAAAACCCACAGACTTTTGGAAAATAAACATCCCATAACATTAGTTTCATATATACTTCCTAAAATTCACAAAAGGCTCTTGAAACCGCCTGGACGCCCAATAATTGCTGCCATGGAGAGCCTTCTTGAGCCCCTGGCACAATACTTGGACAAAATTCTGCAACCCCGAATACAGAATACGTCTACATACCTGAAAGACACAACAGACTTCTTGAAAAAACTTCAACATGTACAATTTGTGGATGGACGTGACATACTGTTTACAATGGAAGTCACATCACTCAACACTAATATAGCCCATGAATTGGGTCTGGAAGCAGTTGAGTGGCTGCTATTGAGGTCAAAGGATTGCCAAGGTGACCGTGTGTTTGTACTGACCTTGCTCAAATTGGTTTTAATGAATAACCTTTCAGGTTTGGTGAGAGGTTTTTCTTACAGATCTCAGGAACTAGCATGGGGCAGCAATGGCCCTGTGCTATGCAAATATATACATGTACTTTCTCGAATATGAGCATGTGATATTCTCACCCAGGTGGTCCAGACATCTGGTCCTATATACACGTTACATTTACAATATATTTGGGATTTGGAGTGGTCCAGACGAAGAGCTCACAGACTTTTTTCAGGATGATGGACCAGATGCATCCAAGGATTAAGTTCACTACAGTGACCAGCCTGTCGATGATTCACTTTCTGGACGTTGAAGTTTATGTGAAGACACAGAAACTGGAAACTCGCATCTTTACAAAAACTACAGACAGGCACAGTCTGCTCCTTGCTAAAAGCTTCCACCCTCAGAGAACTCTGGACAGTGTTCCACTCAGTCAGTTTCTTCGATGTAGACGGAACATTTCTGAATCTACTGAATATATACAGCAATCAGCATTACTCCAAACTAAATTCAAAGAAAGGGGCTATGACAGCACTCTCATTGCAGGTGTTAATGAAAGAGTTAGCAGCATACAGAGAGAAGCCTTACTTACACCAAAACCACCTAAAACCAGCGAAACACTTGTATATGTGACAACACACTCTACGCAGAGCAGAAGGATAAAGAGGTTAATCCAGAAACATTGGCCGATGCTGCAAATGGACCCAAAAATGCAACAGCTTTTTCCTCAAACACCAACTTTTGCATATAGAAACCACAAAGCACTATGTAACAGCCTTGTTTAAGCTGAGATACTGACTCCGAGAAGGGATATGAAAACATTCAAGGGCACGATACTGTGTCTGAATTGTCAGCACTGGGCAAACATAATAAAAAGCAACAGCATTAGATACCCCCACTCTGGCAAACCAATATGGCTAAAGCACTCATGCACCTGTGATGCCACAAACGTTATTTACGGCCTAAAATTTCCATGTGGTTTCTACTATGTAGGTATTGTGAAAAGAGAAAAATAATATGAGGCCGGGGAAACCAAAGGAAACACACCAAACACCGGTTACAAAGGAACATACACAGTACTTTATTTTAAGGTCAAGCAATAACAAAGTCAATTGACAGGTCAGATAGCTATCGGCCATCAATGTAACACAACGAACTTCAAAGGAGTTCGATGTATTCAGTGAGAGACTGTACATTGGGACATTCAGGCTTTTATACATTTCTCCAGCCTGTTGTCCAACCCCTTCACGGGTTAACCATTCCATGAATGTGTAACAGGTCTAGGGTCTCTGCCAGGTCAACTCTAATTTATTCATTTGTATGTGCATAGATCAGTTCCGTTGATACAGGTAATACATTTACATGCAGGTCAACAGAAGGACAAGGTCTCAGTTCATGACCCTAACAAGTGGGCTGCAGGCAAGTTATACATTAGCTGTACGGAGGTCATGCCGACCAGATTCTGTTCGAAATGGCATCGGCCACCATTTTGATGTTCAGGGTGACTCTTAAACAGCAAGAGAAACTAAAATGGCGGTTTGATTCAAGATGGCAACTTACATCAATTTCTAAGGTCAAGATCTTGCCGTAGAGAGTTATTCGCGTACAGTTTTATGCGACTTGGCGTAGGCCAATATACATACAATCGTTTGCACTCGGAGGCATAATTTAATATCCAGTTTGACAGTATGACTACAAGAAAGGTAAAAACACGTTGGAATGAACACAAATCTAACATTTGAACTAATAACCAGAGATCACCAGTAGCAATGCATTTCTCAGAAGCTTGTCATACCGTCGCCCAATTGAAATGTGTAGTCCTTGAACAAGTCAAAATGGGTCCCCGTGGTGGGGACATCGTAAGGAAGCTGCAGCAAAGAGACATTTTGTGGATTGAATTACTGGATTGTCTAAGCCCTAGGGGCATGAACTATGAGTTTGATCTGATGTGTTTTGTATAAAATAAACTATTAACACGAATCATAGAATGTGAGCAGAACTGATCTCTGCAAGAATACAGGACATGAGGGGTTGAATGTGCCTCACAAACCCCCATAGATTCTGAACGGTTTGGAACTCTCAATTGGAAGCGCCACTAATGGCAGGGTGAGGATGTCCTCTGCCAGTGCTTTGACATATGAGTAGAGTTAAGACTGGATTGGGGTATTATTGCCTTGATAATATCACGGAAGTGCACCATGCTGATTTACTGGATTATCCCCTATATCAGGAATACGGACTATGTAGTGGATATTACAGAGATGCCTTTAAAATGCGGATCGATGTTGCTGTGTACTGGATGTTGGGGGATTGCCTTCTCAGGAGGGTGCTAGATAAGCCATGAGACACGTGGCATGGGCAGTGGAACAGGGTTCTTCTGATCTTTACAAAGGGGGGTCTGGGAATCTCTCTACCAGCACGAACACAGCCTAATGACCTGTTCTTGGGTGAATAACCCCTGGGAGAGACTCTACCAAGTCTTTAGCTCACTGTCCTTTTCACAGAGAAGAAATTTCCATGCATATCAGCCTTTGTCCTGCCCAGGGGCAGTCCAGCGCCGAAATGCTAGGCAATTCTCCTCTGAACAAGAGTACCATCAGTAACCCCATACACGTGTTTCAGCATTGTTGGGCATCATCAGTGAGGTGAAACTGTTGCCTCTCTAAGAACAGTGAGCAAGGGGTCCACGTCTGGATCGCCCTGTTAACTTAGGGTGAAACCCAAAGCTAATTTATTCAAAACAAAGGGGGGTCTGGGAATCTCTCTACCAGCACGAACACAGCCTAATGACCTGTTCTTGGGTGAATAACCCCTGGGAGAGACTCTACCAAGTCTTTAGCTCACTGTCCTTTTCACAGAGAAGAAATTTCCATGCATATCAGCCTTTGTCCTGCCCAGGGGCAGTCCAGCGCCGAAATGCTAGGCAATTCTCCTCTGAACAAGAGTACCATCAGTAACCCCATACACGTGTTTCAGCCTTGTTGGGCATCATCAGTGAGGTGAAACTGTTGCCTCTCTAAGAACAGTGAGCAAGGGGTCCACGTCTGGATCGCCCTGTTAACTTAGGGTGAAACCCAAAGCTAATTTATTCAAAACAAAGGGGGGTCTGGGAATCTCTCTACCAGCACGAACACAGCCTAATGACCTGTTCTTGGGTGAATAACCCCTGGGAGAGACTCTACCAAGTCTTTAGCTCACTGTCCTTTTCACAGAGAAGAAATTTCCATGCATATCAGCCTTTGTCCTGCCCAGGGGCAGTCCAGCGCCGAAATGCTAGGCAATTCTCCTCTGAACAAGAGTACCATCAGTAACCCCATACACGTGTTTCAGCCTTGTTGGGCATCATCAGTGAGGTGAAACTGTTGCCTCTCTAAGAACAGTGAGCAAGGGGTCCACGTCTGGATCGCCCTGTTAACTTAGGGTGAAACCCAAAGCTAATTTATTCAAAACAAAGGGGGGTCTGGGAATCTCTCTACCAGCACGAACACAGCCTAATGACCTGTTCTTGGGTGAATAACCCCTGGGAGAGACTCTACCAAGTCTTTAGCTCACTGTCCTTTTCACAGAGAAGAAATTTCCATGCATATCAGCCTTTGTCCTGCCCAGGGGCAGTCCAGCGCCGAAATGCTAGGCAATTCTCCTCTGAACAAGAGTACCATCAGTAACCCCATACACGTGTTTCAGCCTTGTTGGGCATCATCAGTGAGGTGAAACTGTTGCCTCTCTAAGAACAGTGAGCAAGGGGTCCACGTCTGGATCGCCCTGTTAACTTAGGGTGAAACCCAAAGCTAATTTATTCAAAACAAAGGGGGGTCTGGGAATCTCTCTACCAGCACGAACACAGCCTAATGACCTGTTCTTGGGTGAATAACCCCTGGGAGAGACTCTACCAAGTCTTTAGCTCACTGTCCTTTTCACAGAGAAGAAATTTCCATGCATATCAGCCTTTGTCCTGCCCAGGGGCAGTCCAGCGCCGAAATGCTAGGCAATTCTCCTCTGAACAAGAGTACCATCAGTAACCCCATACACGTGTTTCAGCCTTGTTGGGCATCATCAGTGAGGTGAAACTGTTGCCTCTCTAAGAACAGTGAGCAAGGGGTCCACGTCTGGATCGCCCTGTTAACTTAGGGTGAAACCCAAAGCTAATTTATTCAAAACAAAGGGGGGTCTGGGAATCTCTCTACCAGCACGAACACAGCCTAATGACCTGTTCTTGGGTGAATAACCCCTGGGAGAGACTCTACCAAGTCTTTAGCTCACTGTCCTTTTCACAGAGAAGAAATTTCCATGCATATCAGCCTTTGTCCTGCCCAGGGGCAGTCCAGCGCCGAAATGCTAGGCAATTCTCCTCTGAACAAGAGTACCATCAGTAACCCCATACACGTGTTTCAGCCTTGTTGGGCATCATCAGTGAGGTGAAACTGTTGCCTCTCTAAGAACAGTGAGCAAGGGGTCCACGTCTGGATCGCCCTGTTAACTTAGGGTGAAACCCAAAGCTAATTTATTCAAAACAAAGGGGGGTCTGGGAATCTCTCTACCAGCACGAACACAGCCTAATGACCTGTTCTTGGGTGAATAACCCCTGGGAGAGACTCTACCAAGTCTTTAGCTCACTGTCCTTTTCACAGAGAAGAAATTTCCATGCATATCAGCCTTTGTCCTGCCCAGGGGCAGTCCAGCGCCGAAATGCTAGGCAATTCTCCTCTGAACAAGAGTACCATCAGTAACCCCATACACGTGTTTCAGCCTTGTTGGGCATCATCAGTGAGGTGAAACTGTTGCCTCTCTAAGAACAGTGAGCAAGGGGTCCACGTCTGGATCGCCCTGTTAACTTAGGGTGAAACCCAAAGCTAATTTATTCAAAACAAAGGGGGGTCTGGGAATCTCTCTACCAGCACGAACACAGCCTAATGACCTGTTCTTGGGTGAATAACCCCTGGGAGAGACTCTACCAAGTCTTTAGCTCACTGTCCTTTTCACAGAGAAGAAATTTCCATGCATATCAGCCTTTGTCCTGCCCAGGGGCAGTCCAGCGCCGAAATGCTAGGCAATTCTCCTCTGAACAAGAGTACCATCAGTAACCCCATACACGTGTTTCAGCCTTGTTGGGCATCATCAGTGAGGTGAAACTGTTGCCTCTCTAAGAACAGTGAGCAAGGGGTCCACGTCTGGATCGCCCTGTTAACTTAGGGTGAAACCCAAAGCTAATTTATTCAAAACAAAGGGGGGTCTGGGAATCTCTCTACCAGCACGAACACAGCCTAATGACCTGTTCTTGGGTGAATAACCCCTGGGAGAGACTCTACCAAGTCTTTAGCTCACTGTCCTTTTCACAGAGAAGAAATTTCCATGCATATCAGCCTTTGTCCTGCCCAGGGGCAGTCCAGCGCCGAAATGCTAGGCAATTCTCCTCTGAACAAGAGTACCATCAGTAACCCCATACACGTGTTTCAGCCTTGTTGGGCATCATCAGTGAGGTGAAACTGTTGCCTCTCTAAGAACAGTGAGCAAGGGGTCCACGTCTGGATCGCCCTGTTAACTTAGGGTGAAACCCAAAGCTAATTTATTCAAAACAAAGGGGGGTCTGGGAATCTCTCTACCAGCACGAACACAGCCTAATGACCTGTTCTTGGGTGAATAACCCCTGGGAGAGACTCTACCAAGTCTTTAGCTCACTGTCCTTTTCACAGAGAAGAAATTTCCATGCATATCAGCCTTTGTCCTGCCCAGGGGCAGTCCAGCGCCGAAATGCTAGGCAATTCTCCTCTGAACAAGAGTACCATCAGTAACCCCATACACGTGTTTCAGCCTTGTTGGGCATCATCAGTGAGGTGAAACTGTTGCCTCTCTAAGAACAGTGAGCAAGGGGTCCACGTCTGGATCGCCCTGTTAACTTAGGGTGAAACCCAAAGCTAATTTATTCAAAACAAAGGGGGGTCTGGGAATCTCTCTACCAGCACGAACACAGCCTAATGACCTGTTCTTGGGTGAATAACCCCTGGGAGAGACTCTACCAAGTCTTTAGCTCACTGTCCTTTTCACAGAGAAGAAATTTCCATGCATATCAGCCTTTGTCCTGCCCAGGGGCAGTCCAGCGCCGAAATGCTAGGCAATTCTCCTCTGAACAAGAGTACCATCAGTAACCCCATACACGTGTTTCAGCCTTGTTGGGCATCATCAGTGAGGTGAAACTGTTGCCTCTCTAAGAACAGTGAGCAAGGGGTCCACGTCTGGATCGCCCTGTTAACTTAGGGTGAAACCCAAAGCTAATTTATTCAAAACAAAGGGGGGTCTGGGAATCTCTCTACCAGCACGAACACAGCCTAATGACCTGTTCTTGGGTGAATAACCCCTGGGAGAGACTCTACCAAGTCTTTAGCTCACTGTCCTTTTCACAGAGAAGAAATTTCCATGCATATCAGCCTTTGTCCTGCCCAGGGGCAGTCCAGCGCCGAAATGCTAGGCAATTCTCCTCTGAACAAGAGTACCATCAGTAACCCCATACACGTGTTTCAGCCTTGTTGGGCATCATCAGTGAGGTGAAACTGTTGCCTCTCTAAGAACAGTGAGCAAGGGGTCCACGTCTGGATCGCCCTGTTAACTTAGGGTGAAACCCAAAGCTAATTTATTCAAAACAAAGGGGGGTCTGGGAATCTCTCTACCAGCACGAACACAGCCTAATGACCTGTTCTTGGGTGAATAACCCCTGGGAGAGACTCTACCAAGTCTTTAGCTCACTGTCCTTTTCACAGAGAAGAAATTTCCATGCATATCTTCTGATCTTTTCCTGTGCTGTTTGTCACATAACTTTGAAGGATTAGCACCCCTTGTTATCCCTAATGAACTTGCAAATCTTCATATTATGTCATGTACATCTCTTTATTGACTATTAGTTGTTTTGACCAAGTTTGCATGGGGGCCAGAGCAGATTTCCGTCTGCGCTTGCCCCATGCCCACTTTAATATGGGCGCTTGTGGGGATTATATTTAGGCTCTGTACACTCCCCTGACACTAACATACTACACACATTTGGATAATGGAGGAGCAGAACAGCTGTCTCTGCGCCCGCCCTGACAACACTCGGCCCCTCATAGGATTCGATCTTTTAATATATGACCACTTATCATGTCCGACATGGCTTACCGATATGTATTCTATCTGTAAGCATCCGATACCCTTCACTTCACAAGTTAATATAGAACTGGAAGCTCATGTGCATCTCCTTTTGATACGCGGTATCGTCATTGTCCCTTAGCAGTCCCCCACCAAGATGGTGGCCTGCGGCACCAGCGCGCATGCGTGATGTCGCCATGGAGACCTAACCTAAACTCAGAAACTGAGCACCGCACGTTGGCGTCGGGCGGTAATTCTTTGGGCCTCTCTCCTTCTTCCCTTTAAGTAAGTGGAACATTCTTTGCATTCTGTTTTAACAATAGAAGGGTTGGTGCATCTGTAATGGATCGCACAATCAAACTTTTATCTGTTTTATTAATGAGCTGCAGCGTGTTACAAGTGCACAGCCTAGTCACTGGTTAACATTAGAAGCGGTACAGTCCCTTGTTACGCTGCACCCGCTCTACGAAATACCCGTTTGGGTTTGCTTTGCATATCCACTGACTTTACATACGATAGTCCACTCTAGCGGAGGCCCCAACAGCTGATCTCCTTTCTTTCGGATCAGCTGTTCGAATTCATCTGCCTGCCTCGAGCCACGCGGCTCCTAAAATAGCCGCTGCCATTCCCTTGACTACAGGAGCGTCCCTGCAGCCCGCGATCGTCACCGCCGCAGGCCCGGATCCTGATTTGCTCCACCGACTTGCCTGCCCCTCCCCTCCTGCTTTATATGGAGGTAGAGGAAGCCGGGAGAAGAAGGCCGAAGAAAAAGGCCAGCGCTCCTCTTAGCAGCTCTTCGCTGCTCGCAGTCTGCCGTTCACCGTGGAACTCTGCATGAATCAAAAGGTAAGGAGTCCCGCACTCCTGAACTGTTCAAATCACTCGCAAACAGACTACAGCGGCTACGCACACGTACTCTCCCGAGCGTAATGCTCACTTTACCCATCCCCAGAAGGGTACGCAATACACGCCTACAATCAAGAACCCTGAAATCAGCCACTAGCCTAAAGGCTCCTTCCTCAGTACTGCATAAATCCCATAGACCAAGCCACACAATGGAGCTGAGCCCACATAGTAAGCATTGCCCTGACCCAACTGCACTTGATTCAATGTCTAAGACTCCCGATAATGTGCCCCCCACTGGTTTGAATGTAATTACTGCAATGTGCAAATCTTCTACCCTAGCCATGCTACCCACTGATGCAAATGCCACTCTGCCTATGTCTATAACCCCTGAAAATGTGCCTCCCACTGGTTTGAATGTAATTACTGCAATGTGCAAATCTTCTACCTCAGCCATGCTACCCACTGATGCAAATGCCACTCTGCCTATGTCTATGACCCCTGAAAATGTGCCCCCCACTGGTTTGAATGTAATTACTGCAATGTGCAAATCTTCTACCCTAGCCATGCTACCCACTGATGCAAATGCCACTCTGTCTATGTATATGACCCCTGAAAATGTGCCCCCCACTGGTTTGAATGTAATTACTGCAATGTGCAAATCTTCTACCCTAGACATGCTACCCACTGATGCAAATGCCACTCTGCCTATGTCTATGACCCCTGAAAATGTGCCCCCCACTGGTTTTAATGTAATTACTGCAATGTGCAAATCTTCTACCCTAGCCATGCTACCCACTGATGCAAATGCCACTCTGCGTATGTCTATGACACCTGGAAATGTGCCCCCCACTGGTTTGAATGTGCCACCCTCTACCGTTAATGTCACCTCTGAATCGCACCTCCAATGTGCCCTCATCAACGCCCGATCCATCAATGCACACGCGCTAGACATCCACGACCTCATTACCACCCTAGATCTAGATCTTCTAATGGTCACTGAAATCTGGCTACACGAAGCCTCAGGCCCCGCCCTATCCCTCGCCCTCCCACCAGGCTATGCCATCACTAGACAAGATCGCCTGACCACAGGGGGCGGTGTCGCCCTCACAGCCAAAGACTCGATCACCATCAGAAAGGTTGACAAAACTATTAACAATAACAGCGACTACCTTCAACTGAAACTCACCATCTCTCACCACTGCACCATCACCCTACACCTCATCTATCGACCACCAGGCCCCCTAGGAGACTTCCAGGCCTCCTTCACCCACCTCCTGGCAGACAACTTGAAAATGTCATCCAAAGCCATTCTCCTTAGAGACATCAATCTTGGCCTGAATGACGTCAAAGACCCTGCTGCCAAAGCATTTAACACAGCCTTAGCCACCCTAGGATTCGTCAACACCATCACTGACCCCACACACGCCCTAGGCAGATCACTAGACTGGATCGCCCACCACAATTGCCCCCTCACAGTCACAGGCAATACCCCCACCCCATGGTCTGACCACCACACCATCACCTTCAACATCCCCACCACCACAACCACATCCCACCCCCCTCTACCCTTACCACCAGCCCTCACAAGAAGTGCCCGTCAACTGACCAAAGAAAGACTCATACCCTTCTTACAGGGACCTGCCTTCAGAGCCCCCTTCTCCAACGACCCAGAAACCCTGGCCAAAAACTACGATACTGCTATCACGGCAGCAATCAATGCCATCGCCCCACTTAAACCGCACAAAACCAAACCCACTAGACAAGCCAATGCGTGGTTCACCCAAGACCTTCCAAAATTACGCACTGACAAACTAGCAGCATTAGCTCTATGGCAAACATCCCGTGATGATAAAGACAAACTTAACTTCAAATCCCTTGCAAATGAATACAAGAAAGCCATCATCAAAGCCAAAGCTAAATCTTTCGAAGCTAGAATCGCAGAGGCCAAATGGAACACCAAGGAAATGTTTGCCATATTCAGGGAACTTGAGACCCCTACACCCACCCCCCAAAACTTCACCAAGGATAAAGAATGGTGTGACAACATCCAAACAGCCATGCGTAATAAGATTAGCTCCCTCCAAGCCAAAATCCTGAACACCAAACTAGCACTCTCCACCCCCCTACACCCTCCCCATCCCCACTGCTCCCCCCACCCACAGAGGCCCCACCCACCTTCTCATTTAAAACCATCCAAGAGAAAGACATGATCAACATCATGAAAAACATAAAACCCTCCAATTGCAAAGGTGACCCCTGTCCTGCCTCCATCATCAAAGATTGCGCAGACACTCTGGCTCCTTTCCTAACAGCCTTCGTTAACGCCTCCTTTACCACAGGGAGAGTCCCCTCATGCCTCAAGGAAGCATGGGTCCGACCTCTCATTAAAAAAAACCACACTTGACCCCACCTCCCCTAATAATTACCGCCCCATCACCACAGTCCCATTCCTCCTCAAGATTCTAGACAAAGCAGCCAACCTGCAGGTCCAGCACTTCCTTGAAGAGCAGAACCTCCTTGGACTGAGACAATCCGGCTTTCGCCCCAGGCACGGGACAGAGACTGCCCTACTCGACCTCAAAAACCAAATGGATGAGGCAAGGGACCAAGGCAATCCTGTCCTACTCCTTCTCCTTTGATATCTCGGCAGCTTTTGATCTTGTAGATCACACCATCCTCTGCCACCGCCCCTCCTCCACAGCCAACTTCTCCCAAGAAGCCACCACATGGATCACCTCCTTCCTCCAAGGCAGATCCATGCAGGTCTTATCTGACCTAGCCACTGCGTCACCCACCATCATGCTATGTGGGGTGCCCCAAGGCTCCTGCCTCTCCCCTACCCTTTATAACATCTTCACCCACCCCTCTTGACGCCATGGGCATCTCTTACACCAACTACGCCGACGATACACAGATCCTTCTCACACTGACAGGCGACTATGACACGGACTGTGCTACTCTCAACAACGTCTACAACACAATCCAAATGTGTATGGCTATCAACGGCCTCTGCCTTAACTCTGACAAAACTGAGCTCCTACTCGTAGGCTCCCCTGACACCCTCAAGAAACTTAACGCCCAGTTCAGTCACTTTACCATTGACTCAATCAGAATCCCAGTTCTAGACAGGGTAAAAACACTAGGCGTCTACTTAGACTCCAATCTATCCATGACCAGACAAGTAAACGCCAATCAGAACCTTAAGGATGCTTGGGTGATCCCCTTGCTCAAAAAACCTTCCCTCGACCCTAGCATACCCACCAACTACCGAACCATCACCACTGTCCCGTTCCTGCTAAAAATCCTAGACCGTGCAGCATACCTGCAAATCCAAGAGCACTTGGAAGCCAACAATCTTCTAGGCCTTAGACAATCTGGTTTCCGACCCAAACACGGAACAGAGACAGCTCTACTTGACTTAAAAACCTAATCGAAGTATTAAAGGACAATGGCAAACTTGCCTTATTACTCCTACTTGACCTCTCTGCGGCCTTTGACTTGGTCAGTCCCCAAATCCTATGCAAGCATCTTCACTCGGCCGCCCATTTCTCACCATCAGCCACGGCCTGGATCAAATCATTCTTGAGTAATAGATCTATGCGGGTCTTCTCTCAATCTGCAGCTGCAGATCCTTCCCCGATTCATTGCGGCGTCCCCCAGGGCTCTTGTGTGTCACCAACGCTCTATAACGTCTTTACAAAACCACTTTTTGATGTACTTGACTATCTGGGTGTCTCCTATACGAACTACGCTGACGACACCCAGATACTCATTCCCATCACTGGTGACTACTTGGCTGACACTAAGGAACGAGGTCTACTTGGTTATCCAAGCTTGGATGGCACAACACCAGTTATGCCTCAATGATGACAAGACTGAGCTCCTCATCTTGGGCACTACGCAACGCCTTAGTAAACTTGAGCCATCCTACCAATCATTTGTCATCGATGGCAACACCATCCAAGTCTCGAAAGACACCAAAACCCTAGGTGTCTATCTTGACGCCACCCTATCCCTATCCAGACAAACAAATGCAGTCAGATCCTCTTCAGCATACACCTGCAAACTCATTGCAGCTTGCAGGCCATTCCTGACCACCCCCAACGCAGTCACTCTGGCCAGAACTCTTATCATGGCCAAAATTGACTATGCGAGCGCCCTCTACCTTGGAACGAGCCAAGAGAATATGAACAAACTGCAAATTACCCAGAATAACGCTATCAGAGCAGCCCTAAACATCCCACGAAACCACCACATCTCGGAATCTAGATCTAACTTACACTGGCTACCGGTCAAACAGAGAATTTCACTGAAAGCCTTAGGCCTCACCCACAAATGCCTAGCTAACCAAGCCCCACCATACCTCTGTAGCCGGCTATCCCGACACGCGCCCACCCGTCCACAAAGAACGGCTCAGACCCACTGCCTAACCATCCCTAGGTTCAAACTTCAAAAGGCGGGTGGATCTAGCTTCCCCGTCCTAGCCTCTAAGCTTTGGAATGCCTCTCCCTCTCACCATCCGATCCGAAGAACGCTTTAGTGCCTTCAAAGCTAAAACCAAATCCTGGCTCTCCAACCAGCCATGATGTCCGGACCAGCCCTGGGAAACTCCTGCGCTAATCTACCTTCTGTAAATATATATATTGCTGTATGCCTTGTATACTATGTACTGTTCAATGCTTTGAATATATTTAATTGTATGCTTATGTAACCATGTCTAAATTGCGCCCTGATGCCTCCGGGCCGGATGGTGCGCGTTACAAATAAAACAAATACAAATACAAATACAAATCTGTCAAAAGACACTTGCACTAACATAGCGAGGGCCATAACTGGCTAGCGGCTGGATTACTGCAATGTTCTTTTCCTAGGGACCTCCAAGAAAAACCTTGAGAAGCTTCAAGTAATACAGAACAGTGCCCTGCGTGCTGCACAAGGCATTGCTAAGAGAGAGCACATCACCGCTGCCAGAAAAGCGTCCCACTGGCTCCCCATAAAGGAAAGGATCCTGTTCATAGCGCTAAGCATCACCCACAAATGCGTCCATCTCGCCGCCCCAGTGTACCTATCCTAGAGGATCCACCCAGTCTCCTCCACAAGACCCACTAGGTCACCCTATGCCAACATGCTCTCAGTACCCAGGGTAAAAAGAGCCAGAGCAGGAGGCTCCAGCTTCCTGTACCTCGCTGCCTTACACTGGAACACCCTTCCTATTTCCCTGCACTCTGAACCCTCACTGACTGCTTTTCATAAAGCCATGAAAACTACCCTATTCACCTAACCAACACCATATGTGCAAGCCCTCATGAATATCATTTATGATGTATTAGTTGTATAATACCACCGATAGCTGATCACAGGTCACCGACCATTGTAACTAAGTCTCCTTACAAGTAACAGTGCCACAATGCCCCTGGGCTGCCTGTGCGCTATATAAATGTAATAAATAAATAAATAAATAAATAGGGCTCCACTGTAGCTTATGTTGGCCGTAATGATTAATTATTTTTCTGCCTTGCTTAGTAGCTGCGATCTGTTAACTCTGAACGCCATACATAACCTGGACACTTTGTTCCAAGGCGAATTGGCTAACACCCAGCATTCTTTTTCCCTCCAGAGACCACAGTCTTTTGCTATCTGGCCCATATTAGTGCTTTGCAGTTACATGTGACCGCACCTCAGCATGATTGGACTCCCCGATAAGTTTTCCTTGTGGATCATAAGGTTAGTGGCGTATGCCTACCCCTTAAAAGTATTGAGTTGAGATTACAGTCTGAGCCCTTGGTAAATTATCCTCTTGATCAATCCCTTAGGAATCCCTACTCTGAAAAAACGTTTCCATTTGGAACCAGTAGCAATCCTAGCCCTGAAGATGGATTTTCTGCAAATCGGAAATGCGCTGGCAACTGATTAGACCCAATGATGCTATTTGGGATCATTTACTTGAACTGATAATGTCTTCCTTATGTGACTAAGTGTGAATGTCGTTAACACTAATCATCTTATCTGTTTATGTTTTAAGTTTACACATTTCATGGTGCTCCAAAACATCTATTTTGAAAAACATGTTAAACTGAGTTCTTCTCAAGAAGACATTGATTTATGGTTGAACTTGATACATGTTTTGATGTGCACTTTAAACATGAGATAAATGTTGTCTTTGTTTGAATCAAATGCTATTTGCCGAAGAAATGGACTTAGTTCATGCTTTTCTTTATATTAAAAGAATATTTTAGCTAAAAGTCTTGTAAAAATTACTTAACCTTTGTTATAATTGAGTCGGTAGGTACAAGCTGTCCTACCACACACTATCTACAACTTTTTACCCGTCTTTGGGCGGGTCACCAATGTTCTAATCACAGAGTATTGAATTTTGCATTAATTTGTGCCATAGTCTATACTCTTGCACATTCCCCTCTGTTTGGGGTGTCAAGACTATAGACGTACTAAAATCTCACCTGGGACACTGTCCTTATAGGAGTGCATATGGGGCTACTGTGTGGCAACACACGGTTTCGTTCTTCAGTTTGCTAAACCGCCCCAAGTGGCCTTGTGGCATTTGCCACTCTGCACCTGAAATTGTAATTCATTATAAAGTGATACCCGCACTAATAGCTTGTGCTCCTTTCCAAAGTACAGGCATACTTTTTGACTTGCTAGTGCCTCCTAAGATCCCTTCTTTGTCCTCATAAATGAAACATGCCTATCCAATCATTTTTGTAATGCTTTCAGAGTCCTACCAATTAGCATGGAATCATCATCGAATGCCAAACTCATAAGTAAAGGTTGCCCTTTATGTGGGAAATCCAATGTCAGGGGTATTGAGACATCTGAGAGACCACATACATACATATTGGGTATTTTACAGAAACTTGCCCAAACGCCAGCGTAAATGCTGAATATGTCAGTTTGCTTTCCCACATTATGTTGTAAAACAAATGCTTTCATGTTGGAATAGAGCTCAACAATTATGCTCAGAAGATCTTCATCTATATTTAAGGACCCCTGTTGTTCCCATAACATGGACCCATCCAATGTATCAAAAGCAGTATATAGGTCCATACAGGCCAGTTAGATGTCTGTTTCCTTTACATCCACATGTTTGACAAGTATTAAAGAAAAGCTCAGGCAGTGTTCAGTGGTCCCTACTAAAGGGCAGAAATATGATTGCATGTCAGATACTATATTAGCATCTTCAACCCTCTCATGAGCGCGCACGGCAATATATTTATGCTAGAGTTCACTCTGTAGTTTTAGGCCAACTCGGGAGGTAACACTTAGCATATAACAGAAAAAGGGTACATACTTGACTGATCTTTGTGGAGACATGTAGTCACAGGAACTGCAGGGGCAGGAGCTGTGTGAAAGCAAAGTGGCACACAGAGAAAGAGAAGGTCGGCAGTATAGTGGGTAACATGAACTGATCAGAATAAATTGTGTACTGACATATAATAAGGGGCCATGAAGGAGATTAGGGAAAACCCTTGGGATCAGTACCAGCAGATTACTCTTACCAACAATCATGCAGCAACGTCATGTGTAGGACATGTTGAAAAGATGGCTGTTCTCAGTGTAAAGGTAAAGCTGGAGACCATATTCTGAGAGAGGTAAGACTCCAACAAACTAGACTAAGGCAAAATAAATCTTTCCAGTATTTGATCATAATGGAGACCAAGCCAGGGCTCACACATTTTTGGATACAGAGCTAAGGCACAAAAGTGCACAAATGTGTCATCAAGATAGTGGATAGAAATAACCAGTACAGGATAGACAAAGCGTGAAAGGTGTGCCATGGACTGTGCAAACATTGTCTTAGTTAAGTCAGATAGATATTAGATACTCACATGTAGCAAAACAGAAACAGCAACGTATCTGTTAATGTAGTGGTTGCAGAGGTCATAGATAGTGCAGCATTATAGGCCAGTGTTTAGTTGATGTTTTATAGCCACGTGGCAAAGGATTTAAATAATTGGAAGATGGAGTCAGCAAGGCAGTGTGGTAGAAGTGAGGTCTGTGAAGTCTGTGCATAACTTTGCAGTAGTGTCGCAATGTTGTATGTAAAGACCTAGCACACAACCACCAGAAGAGAAAGCAGAACTTGGTTTGGAGCTGCGGCTGTGATAGTTCAGCTGCAAAAACAAATCCCTTTCCCATTACCCAGGAGGGAAGTCGAGGTTAGAGGCACCCATGGTGCACAGATAAGCACTAATTGTACCCAGCTGCAGGGCCTGAATATGGTGGGAATGTAATTGGAGTTGGTAGAAGAGCAGGAAGGTTTGCACTCTTTGAAAGACAAATTCATGAGAATAGGGCATGAGGTTCTGTGATACCAAAGTGCTGTGCAACGATTTAGAACACTACTGCCCTCACCCCAGTGTGGACACCCCATATGAATTACAACTTGACACACAACTTAAGCAAATAAATCCTTGGAATTCAGACTCGAGAGCCTTGCCCTGGTCCCATCATCCATGGGCACCTGGGGCTGGGAGGAGGTAAGGGGGGAGTTGTGTCTGGAATGTCTTGTGATTTGGGACAGAAGGAACGGAGGTGATGCCAATACATTTAGTACAAGATCAGGGTGCTGCTTGTGTGTGCGATGGCATCTGGGTTAATGAGGAAGCCTATTGTCTAATCAAAGCAGAGTGTGCCTCAACAAGTTACTTTGATCATGTCTGGAACAGGAGGGTGCAAATCACATGATGGTCAGAAAATGTATGAACCTATTTATATGAACCCACCCATCATATACCTGTGTTTGACAGTGATGAAGTAGGGGACCATGTGTCTAGGGGAATGGGGTAGCATTTTATGTGATCAATCGGTCGAGGGACTATAGGGGGTCATTTGCATGTTATATATGTGGCACCCAATAAGGGTGGTGGGATTATGATGTACACGTTATTAAGCATAGCATTGTTAATTTGCAGTCTGGACGCTATATAACATGTAAACCTTTTGAAAATCAGGGAACTTCGTGTCGCTTTGGATCTAAGGGACCATCTGCAATGCTTTTTGCATGTAATAAATGTTGTTTTCCCTGGCAAAGAAGTGCAGTGAATATTGTGTCATTCGGATTGTTTTTATTCTGCCATCCTTTCATTAGTCATTGGCAAGACAAGAGGCCTCTGCCAATTTAGCAAATCTGTGGTTCATGAAACTAAGTCCACTAGTCAGAGACAATACACGAAGTTGCTGCAAACTCTGACTACGTGGTTCAGAAAACTAAGTACACTAAAGAGCAGATACTTAAAATATGGAAAAAACGACTTAGCAATTAAAGCATGAAACTTGGATTGCAGAGCGAATAGAGGGGAACAGTTTTGCTAGATACAAAGTGAATCTGAGAGCTGGCAGGGGGCTCACAGAAAAACAAGGTATTTAAGAAAGTCAGAAAGGCTGCACAAATACCTTTTAGAAAAAGGATTAACTTTAACAGCAAATGGGACAGAAGCTGGAAAGCAGCTGCAGCAAGTATGAGTCAGTAGCCAAAAGCATGATAGCATGAAAAGGTTACAACACTGCATTAAGCAGGAACTCCAGGTAAAGGCAGTTGATATACTACTTGCTAATCCTCAGAGTGAGCTTATGAAGCCATCTCATCCCACAACCCAACAGAGTAGAGCTGTTCGTAGCATGGGGCAGCTGTGTCCAATTAAGCCTAGACCAGGCTTCAGTCGCTTGCAGCAGTGGATTGCAATTAAAGCCTCTCCCTCTCTTGGTAGTCTAGCCTGCAAGAGCTTGTAACAGGTAAATGAAAATAGCGTCCCTCCAGCTTGTAGCATCTTTTTGCAAGTGAGAGTATTTAAAATGCCTCCCCCAGCCTTTTGCATCTTGTACAACATACATATAGCAGAATGCATCAGCCGGTTTAACCCAAAACCTGGAATGTAACATGAACATAGTTTGGTCCAAAACGAAGGCAGTAAAACCGGTAAATGAATGTCATTGCCGTTTGTGGGTTTTAAAATGGTAGTTATGCTATTAACACAGTCTGTGAATGGGTGCATTCAGTGGTACTGGGAAGCAGGTGGGCAGATTCCTAGTAGACCCAGACATGCAATTCCTCCAGCAGAAGCTTCCCTACGAATTTCATAGAGACATTGCTCATAGAAATTGGTCTATAGCACTCACACTTGTAGTGGTCTTCTTTTTTATAGATAGGGACTAAGGCAGTAGATAACCATGTGGCTGGTAATTCTCGGGTTCGTAAAATAGATGTAAACAAATTGGCTAGATCTGGGCTAGATTTATATCACCTGGAATGCCACCCCGGAACAGGAGCTTTATTCCCGACTAACATACTTATGTAACCATCTAGAGCTTCTGAATTAATACCATTAATAGCTGATTGGAACAGGGAGTAAAACCTTCTGTATCAGATTCCATATTAGTTGCTTTGTATATAATGTTATAAAATCCATACCATTCAGCACCTGTGATTTTAGTCTCTGTATAGGGAGAAGCAAATTCACTACCCATACCTTTTGCCACAGTTTGTGAAATCTCTGGAATCTTTCCTATTGCACGTTATCCTCAGTTCCTCCCATGCTTTTAATTGCCACTCTTTCTGGGCTCTTGCTTGGTTAAGTTTGTACAAATTGAGATCTAACACTATAGCCTGCTGAGTGGCCGATTAGGATTTAAGGATTAGCATATTCCACTTAGATTCCTTACAACCTTGGTCAAACCAGGACTTTGTCTGTTTTTGAGTGGTAGGCTTAGATGAGTTTATTGTCAAACTGCTATTAATTATTTCATTTGTAAGTTATCACCTAACTTGGAATCTTGACTCCGGTCAGACAGCTAGAAAAATCGACAGCACCTCTAGTTTCTATTTGTGACATAATATTGGTGACATTATTTGATTAACACTTTGGCCATCTCTTATTATTCACAGGTTCCATTTTGTTTAAAGTGCTAAATTGCACAAGACTAACTGGAGCCTGTATATTATGGATGCAAAATAATGGATAGTGATTGCTCTCTCATCTAATTTCTACTTCAAATTCCATAACCCTTCACCAATCTATCAGTCTAACAGTAGCATAATTGATTTGTGCCAATAACGCTGTACAAGTATCTTTAACTGGGTGCTCCCTTTATAACCTTCCATTAATCATAGCCATTGTTAGCATATCCGATACCTCCATTGGTTTACAACCCTGTTTATTTACATATTCCATCTGCATTTATATTGTTGTAACCTCATTTAGCACCCACTCTTGAAATGAAAAAAATGTTCATTAATTCCTGCAGTACACTTCTACAAGTCCAAAGTGGTCCCATCATTGACATATGTAATGAATGCAACCTTAAACATGCCCAAATCAGTATGGGTCCAACTAGAAGGCTATACGTGGAAATCGGTCCTGGGTCTGCCAAAGTCCACCTCTATGGCAGCAATCAGGCGAGACCTTGGTTTGTTGTCTTTGGCGGCAGTGGTGGAGCTGAGTTCAATGCAACTGTACAGAAAGACTCTGCTGGTGGATAGTCTACCAGTATATCAGGTGGTGGCTGCAGAAATCAAGAGTGGGCGCCGCAACATGCTTAATGGCTAGGTAAAGATCCTCCAAGACAAACTAAATGATCTCACTTGTACGGAAGACATTCTTATTGGCAGCTCCCAAAGAGTAAAGTCCAAAATAGAACTCCTTGCCTGAATTATCACAAATGAGAAAGCCTTAGCCAATTAGCTGCTAAAACACCATCCTCCGTCCTTCAACAAGCTAAAAACCCTGTTGAAGTACTGTGCCAAATTTCCAGACAAACCCCTGAGGAAACTCTATGAGAGCGTGCTTGAATTTACTCCCTACTCGGGGATCATGGCTATCAGACAACCGGCAACCTCAAATCAGTGTCGTATATGTGATACTCCTGAGCAATCGAAAACCGTAAAACACCTTCTCATGTCATGTCCTCAAATGAACAAATGAACAAGGAGAGAGCAGCATACTTGGCACCACTTTTGTCAGACTCGATCATCATGGAGAGGATGTTTGCTGGAGTCGCCTAATGGCCGGCGAGAACGCCAGATGGACCATGACTACTGCCAAACTGCTGGATCTGGCGCTTAAAAAGACTAAACAAGTAACGGCTCTCTCTGAAACATCAGCGCCATGATCTAGCCATCAGTTTGTGCTTTTGAGGCCTCATTCCCTCTATCTTGTTTCTTTTATTTTTCCTTGATTATCTTCAAAACCAGCCTTTTTTTTCTCCATCAAGTAAGTGGTGTCCTGAGCATAAAAGAGTTTTGTTTTATTCTTCTACAGTACTTAAAAAATCGTAATTGATTAAAAACAAGAATACATAAAAAAAAATAAAAAATGTGTGCACATTTAGTAGATAAAGGGGAAAGAGTAAACTCAGCTTCCTATTCGGTTGAAATGAAGAATCACAGTCTACCTTTAGCCCATTCTCTCAATAAGGGCTCTGCATGGACACAAAAGTATTTAAAACAACCTACATGCACAGTATCTATGGCATACATCTCTTGAAAATCAACTCTATTGAGTTATAAAGTCAGTCCAGTCTGGATCATTTAGTTTATTCACTATACCTGCTATATTCCATTGTAACATCAACCAGGTCTGGGTATAAATATGCAGAGCTCCCTTGTCGTAGGTCAACAATTGCATTTTGTCTGATTCGTGAATAGCAGTATTGTTGTGTGTCACACAATGTAAAATATTGACATTAATGGGGCAGCCTTTTTCATTATAAGTATGATCAGGACAAAGCAGGCCTTGTAGGTAGGTTTCATATCCGTTAACTTGCTATCAGTTCAATTTAATCAGATTCGATTTGTCTTCTGATTTCTTTACTGTAGCCTTCGAATTAGTGTCTGCACTCTTACCAACCATCTTAATACATACTCTCCGATCCAACGACTCAGGACAATGTTTACCTGTTTTTAGATTTCCATTAATTGCTGAAGAGTGTGGATTTGGCCTTTGTTGAATCATAGCATTGTCAGGTGCTATTGATCTAAATTCTATCCCTAGCAAACCCTCAACAATAGTATGATTGAAAAATGTCAGCTTTATAAAGTCGTAGTTGTTTCCTTGACCTTCATTAAATCATTCAGCTGTTTATATATCACTTTTGATGACAGATTTACATCCTATAACATGTCTAATCCAGTGTTCAAACTTATTCCACAGTGATTCAATTGGCTCTGGGTATTGTAGATTACGTTTCCTATCCTGCACGTGTATACCACATTCGCATATTTATGCAGTTCTCCATTAATGAACCCTGCACTTCCTCTATTTCCCTTTTTGTATACCATTCTTCTAAACCTTGACCTCTAGTTGCCAGTGTTTTATTAACCTCATAAATTGTTCCATCCAAAATATTAGTGCTTCTGACAATATTATTTATTTCAGTGATAATAGTATCAAAAAAGTTCACTCTTTTAGGCGTAACTCTTCTGAGCTATTAATCTTTAGTACTTATGTATTTAGCATCTCTCTCAAAATGCTATTCACCAGTAAATCCAGGGAAATCAATAAAGAGGATTGCAAATTCTGAAGTTCCTCTATTGTTTTAGTTAGTAAAGCTTTAGGGTCACTTCCATTTACATATCACTTAGCGGTAGTAACATAGCTTTTAATGTGTCTATTGTCCTATTCTCATAAACTATTCCACCACCATTTGATTTACCCTTCCCGCTTCTTGTTTCCCTATTAGTATCCTTAGATAGTCCTCCTGCATTAGTTAGTGAACCATTTCGCTTTTCTTGCATGACAAGCTCCAACAGAGGATTATATGTATTGTCCAAATTTATGGAGTCATGGATTATATATGTTGTGTACCAGTAGGTGATACTTCTGACAACAAACATAATCCTATAGGATTCTCTCAATGTATTTAGCAGAGTGGGTTAACCTTGTACCCCTCTATCAGTGTTAAGAAATGTCTCCCTCCCTCTTGCCCAAGTTTGAGGGGAAATGCATGCATATCTGGAGGATCTTGCTCCACCATTTTAGACGCAACAATTGCAGAACTTGGCATTAGTGATTTAGGTTTAGTTGGTATAGGATGAAAACGTATCCAAGACTTGTGATGGTTTAACAACCTTTTGGACACAACCTGTGGCATTTTTTGTTACTGTAAAACAATAATGCATTTTTATCTGTCCATTTTTGAAATACAGTTGTGGAAGCATGCCTCCACCTCCTTTCATCAGTAGACCTAGGAAGGTATTTTCTTCTTTACTGCTAGTATGTGTATGTTAAAAAGAAATGGTTCTGAGTGGTAAACCATTCACAGAAAAATGAAAATGCAATATCAAAAATAATAAAGATGGCATCTGGATATCTTGCCTAAAAATCTTCTTAAGAAATTGATAAATCTCAATATACATGTAAAGCTGTTCAATGTTCGCTACACATGAATTTGCAATGCTCAGGCAAAAGTTGCCCCCAATGCAGGTCCAGAGATTTGCTCATAGAATGCATTTTCAAATGTATATATATAAAAGATGTCCTGATTGACTGACTCATCAATGCCCAGCTCAAACCGTTTAACCTAGGAACGTGAAATTTGGAAGGTACATTGTTTTCATGATGTGGGCACGCATTAGGGAAGGATTTCTGGAAATTCCATCCCTAAGGCGATCAAAAGGGGGGTGAATTCTGTTATGAGGATAACAATATCTCAACAACCAAAGATGTTACAGACGTGAAAATTGGTATTTAGCTTCTTCTTCATATAAAGAGAAACTTGTGTTTTACCATTTTCCAAAAATCCAGTTAAGGGAGGTGGAAAAGACGGGTGAATTTGTTTTGAAGGATACCCATATTTCACAAAACAAAGATTTTATAAAAGTAAAAATGGACATTTTAAATCTTCATTAAAAAGTACATTTCTCAACTGCTTCTTAAAATTGGTAACAGAGTATCCCATATTTGAGTGCAAAATTGTCACCCCTTCCGACCTATGCTCAGTCGTCAATACCCTAGCAGACCTCACATCCAAAATATACCCTGACATAAAAAAAATCTAATGGAGAAATCTACAGAATGGTTATGTGCGCATGCTATTTTAATGGCAAAGGACAGCATGGCTGCCGTAATCAATAAGATATGTATTCATTCTTCCGGAGGTGTCCAAATGGAGTTTAAATCTGTAAACTCAGTGGTTCAAAGTGATGATGCATTCAACAAACCAGCTGAGTTCTTGAACACTTTAAATCCTCCTGGTCATAATGGGGGACCTGTGATATTATTGCGGAACCTCAACCCACCAAAGCTCTGTAATGGCACCAGATTGCGAGTGAAAGTTCTCCACAGAAATGTGATTAAGGCTACGGTACTAACTGGTTCTGGTCAAGGGGAGTCTGTGTTCATACCATGAATACCTCTTATACCTTCAGAATACCTGTTTGAATTCAAAAGACTTCAGTTCCCCTTTTCGCGCTCTGAAACACTTGTGTACGAGTGTGATAGAAATGAAATATCAATATCAATATCAATAAAGGTTTGTTTCACCATGAACATCAACACATCCCAGGGGCAGACTTTAAAGGTAGCAGGGATTGACCTAAGGTAAGACTGCTTCTCGCATGGAAGTTTTACGTGGCCTGTTCCAGAGTGAGCTCACCTAACACTCTGGTAATCGTAGCACCTGAAGGGAGAACCTGTAAAGCATGAGTCAAGTACCCCCACCAAATGCTCATCCCACATGCTGTCTATATGTTGGCAGCCAGAAATTGCAGCATGTGCAGTGCCAGTAAGGATGCCTGTGCCAGAGAAAATCATGGAAACAAGGTATCCATTGAGAAAACCCTACATACATGCACAAAGACATATTGTGCTTTTGGATAAAGTGCCAGAGGAAGTGTGCGTTTGAACAAGATAGAAGAGTGGTGATGTCATAAGGGGCAGAAAATGATGCACCTAGAAAAGATGCAGGAGGCAGAAGAATATAGACATTCTATAAAATCTGAAAAAGATGGTAAAGATGAGCAACATTTCGGGCTTCATATGAAGATGCTCATGCTACAAAAATGCTGAAGAATATGTAAATCAGTTTACACTTGTACAGACGCAGTAAAGCAAGTAAACAACTTAATCTTAAGGCTGACTACTAGTGAATAGTTGTGTGGCGATGCGCCAGTGAATACATAGGAATGTATAGAACCTGGATATTCCACAGGGCAATTTAAAGCAGGGCTGAAACCTGTGATTGGAAAGAGTTTTCAGTGTGGCGTAGTTGGAAAATTACTGATGGCGAAAGAGAAATTCAAGAAAGGCTTGGCTGGCCCAGCACCAAAAAGACGAGGCCACTGTGAGCCTGGGTGTCCATCCAGAAGTTACAATGAACGTGAGAAAGAAACAACTTCTGTTGTATTTGGAATGGAAAAACACTGAGGCGTCAAGAGTTCATCATTTCATAGAATTAAATGCTGCAAAAGGCTTGAAAATGTGGTCTCCCACTCATATGGTCAGATCAGAATATACATTAGCAGGAGCTACACCGAAACCAAGAACATACTCCCTTTATTTCTCAGGCACAGAGAGCCTCTACAAGGCCAAGTACAAAGCCTAATTGACTAGCAGACTGCAAGAGTGATGGTAGGGGGTCACGTATCAGAAAGCACTATAGTTTGTATAACCAATGAAGTGTCGAGTATTAGTATGACACCAAAGCTGATTTACACTTGGGATGGGCTTAGTTGCCCACCTGACAGTAGAGACCCAATCACTTACCCCGTTAGTATGGCACATATACTAGATGTTCCCTGTAATTCTATCACATCCCCAAGTAGGTTTTTGTAATTTGCCACATAGTGTGACATCACTTATGATGAGATTTTACTATATAAACTCTGTTTTTTCATGTAACATGCTGAGAGAAATCGAGCGAACGTCCGTTGATGTCTGTTGTAACTCTCTGTTTTAGACAATTGCAAATAAAACAGCACCCAGTTTTGCCAACTTCCTGAGTCGGTTTGATTATTGATGTTTGAGTAACTTCTGCATCCTCATCCATCTTAAAGTATTGCTACCTCGTCTTAAAGTGCCCTGCATCACTGGGTTCAAACCTCTAATGAAGTTTACAAAGAAGTACTCAAATAGTTGTTTTTGGTGGCTGCAGATGCAGAATAAGTATTTTTTTAATTTTTGTTGTCTGTCTCATCATTTGTTTGTAATTACAACACAAAACAAATTCAGGACATCAATGTAACAACTGTCTTTGTTTTGTAGCCAACATGCCCCAACTTACGTTTGCAATAAACACTGCTTATTACATTAAGACTTGTAAATAATATTTCATATGGTTTGAAAAAAAACAAACATGTGTCTTTAGAAAACAACTGTACCAAATCCCAAAATCCATGCGAGTGATACTGCGACAACAGCTACTACAAAAATATTTTAGTCAGTGCTATTTCTGCCAATTGCAAAATAAATTGTGTAGAGACTTCCAAGTTCATTTTATATTCTTGTGTGGCCCATTAGTAACTAATGGGCCACATTACAAGTTGGCCGGTCCGGAAAGAAAGTGCTGGTAATAACGCATACCAGCACTTTTCTGGACCGGCCAACTACAAATTTACAAGCAAGATGCAGGATTTACCTCCACCTCTGAGCTGAAGGTATATTCAATACCCTAATGGTAAAATACTGCTGGTATTGCCGGGCCGGTTATACCAGTGCTGGTAAAATACCAGCAAATGGAATGGGGATTTACTGGTGTTTCTACCACTTGGAATCTGCCAGTAATTCTGGTGGATCACATGGCAGAAACAGTATTACAGTTTGCCAGCATCCCCCCGGTAATGCCGGTGGGATACCAGCAAACTCGTAATGAGCCTCAATGACTCTATATCTAACGTGGCCATCATATGTTGTTTTGGATCAAAGGCAAATTCATTCACTAATTGTAACATGGCAGAGGTATCCTTGACATATCATCTCATTAGTGGTTTGGACTAGTGGCTGGCTGGTTTGGTATCTTTTTCTAAAGAAATCCACAAATTGTGAAAAAGTCTCTAAAACAGAGAAAATACCTGACACTATCAGTCCACCAAGTGGAGGTGAAATGCCTTTTAGGATCTTGGGCATTGTATACAATGCTGGAGTCCTTGGAAAATGTGGACTGAGAAACTCAGATTACCTTTGGCTGTGATCATGTAGCAAGATATGGCTAAGTCAGTATGAGTCAATTTTCACAAGGAAATGGGTAATTCCAAGTGAAAATCAGAAGACCAACACATGTCAATAGAAAATATTAATATGTGGCATGAAGCCATTACATCAACGTTTCTGACATTCTCTCTGCACTGTAGACATTCTCTTTGCACATTGACAGCCTAATGGAAAGGGCCCAGGGACACCTGGCTCTTTGCATCAAAATCATTGTCTGATATATATTGCTACGAGCAACACAGACAGTCCTAATGGAGTGTATGCTGTAGGTGTGTTATTGGCAAGAGGCTGCATCGGGCATCAGACCTCTCAGACAAATGCACCAAAGGTCACTATTTACCCTGACACACTAAAAGAAATGGTGCTACTTCTGTTACCTAGCAATAGTTTTGTGACAACTATGGGCATTGAAATGTCTATGGAACATGGTATCGTAAAACAAGTTATGCCTATCCATGCATATGATCCATTTGTGTGACAATATACACTCCAGTTACATTGACCTCTCACACCAACCAATGGCCGTCACCCCTTACATGCCTTTGTCATGCTGCACCCCATAAGTGTGCTGTGAGAAGAGGACAAGGCAGCATGTTGTTCAAGGGTACAGCTGTGTGAACATCACACCACCTCATGTGCACACAACAGAAGAAGAACACATGCACACAAGTGTCCTCACAATTACATGGACACATTCCTTTGTCAATACCCAGAGCTTACTTCCAATGCTTGACTACTCAGCACTAGTCATATGTGTCCCTTAACAAAGATGTGGTGTGCAATTGAGCCACCATTCAAGTAATATGTTTGACAACCCTCAGTTAGTTGTAGGCATACTCTATCATTCACTTCATGCCATCTCATCCATGGCATTGTAATATTGCAGTTTCCCTTTGTGTACCTTCCATCAGCTTCCGTCCAGACCTGGAGGTCAAGGTCCTGGGCAGGAATTGCTAGATCTACCTTCTCCAAGATCTAGCTGTAGTGGTGTCACACAATTGCAGCCACTCAAATTCACCTGCACTGTTTCTCTGGCCTCAATAGCCACACTCGCTTTCTTTTGGCTCTGTTTCCTCATATCGTCACAGTGTTTGTTGAGGTTTATGACAGTCCGGAGTGCCACCCCCTCCACGTTGATGACAGCTATGATGTTTTCCCAGATGCCTCGAAGGGCAGAGGCCACAAGCTGCTTCTTAGCATCTAAGAGGTATGTATAATGCTTCAGGACCTGTTCACCCAGGATGCCAGCTTCAGTTGCCAAGAAGTGGACCACCCTCAGCCACACCACCTTGATGGTATTTGATGATGTAGCACACATTGCACAGGTCAGGCCGGTGGGGTGACAGTCAGTCCTGAGAGTACCTTTCCAAGGGAGCAGCAATGGTAGGGGTGTGATTGCCCTGATGAGGGCAATTAGTTGGTCAGAGGGAGTGGATGGAGATATGTTGCACAGGGCCCCAGCAGGACGTGGCATGCTGTGAAGAGTGCAAGTACCAACCGAGCAATGACTGACTACCAGGCAGCAGGAGTTGTCACACTGAGAAGGAAAATAAGGCAGGTGGAATCAACAAATGAGGCATGGTAGAAGGCAATTAAGGTACAGGTCACATCAGCAGCAATACGAGGCGACAGAGTGAGATCACACATCATGCTATGCCCCTACTCATGCATGTATAATCAAGTAATGCTAATAAAGGGGGCACATGGACATATTGCAATTGCATTGTGCTATCATAATGGGCACGTACGTGCAGCGGTTGTAGTATCTTAACCGCAAACGCAGGGGTTCCAAAACATCTCCAGGGTGCACAAACCATTGCAGGATGAGTGAGAGGGAGTGACAGAGAGGTGAGGGGCCAGAGAAGAAGAAGGGGCAACCCCAAACATTTGAAAAAGTGACAGAAGTACCGAATTCTACCAAAGGGAATTTGAAAAAACGAGGCCAACGTTGAACGGCCAAATCCCCAGAACAGGCACAGAGTATTGATAAGGATCCTTCTAGGAAGCCACGTATGAGGAACTGAAAATCCTCACTGATGTTGTGGATGAGCATCAGGGGGAGCTCTATACTTAGGCAGGCAGTGCCTTGTCTCTTACCCAGAAATGGAACCTGAAGGAGGAGGTTATCGACAAAATTAATGCATGTGATGTGGAGAAACACACTTCTGCAGTGGTGAACAAATGTATGGGGGATCTGACAAGGCACACTTCAGCCAAGTTGAGCAGGTATCTGTTCTATGCCCAGGTAACAGGTGGAGGAAGCCCCACCCCTTTGATGGAGCAGCAGACTGCCTTTGAAAAGGTGGCCAGTGGGCTTATCACCAGTGAGCAGGTCTTGAGTGTGGGAGGCATTGGTAAATATGTGGCCACACCAGGTGAGTGACATGGGTGCATGAATTATTTTTTGTTGTCCCCACATCCAATGTGTGCATATCAGAATGGGTAATTTTTCTGGGTCCTTCCCATGTAACTGGTTGTTAGAAACATGATGAAGGCATGGTCCAAAGGACTGTGTAAAAGAGATGTATTTTCTCTCATGACTCTTTGTTCACCCATGACAAGAAGAGTAACTGGTAAAGTGGCTTTTTAATGCAACATACATTGTACAGTGGACAATCCCTATGTCACGTATGGGGATGGGGATGGGCGTGTGTCCCAACATCCGTTGCATTTTCAAGGATCACACTTTACATGTATTCATCTAGGGGACATGTCTTCACTGCCTTTGGCAGACACTGCTAGGTTGAGATGTACAATGTGTGTTTCATATGGCATTTGGAGTCTTTTGCTCGCTCACAATTCTGAGGTGGTAACAAAGGAATGTCTGTCATCATGCCCTCACCAACATGTGAGTGTGAAGCATGGATAGGGTGGGAATGTCCATTGTTGCCATGCCCATTTTTGAGTCATGTCACACATGTTTCAGCTGCCTAGGAGCATAGACATGGACACCCACGTACTTATGTATGAAAGAGAAGGTAGTGATGAGGATGTAAGTCCTAGATGCCCTATGATGCATGGTTTGCTAGTAAGGCATAATGGCTGTGCCTCCCGGGTAGTACTTATTTAGAACTCATGTGGACGTATGGCAGATCATTGCAGTGCAATACTGGCAGTTCCCATTGTTGTAACTGGCATATATAGGTAGATATATATGGTGATGGCCACATCCTCGAAGGGTCTTTTTTTCAGGCCCCTAAATGTGTGCATATGAGGATGTGAAGTCTACTGTTTAATGTTCATATGTTTGCGACATGTGTTCCATTTTTGTGGGTGTGTATCACATGACGGCCAGTACATGCACCAACAGCCCCTTTAACATCCTTGCCATTGTTGATGTTCATCCATTGTCATTGTGTGAAGGTGGAGGAGTAGCTGATGTTCAACCAATCACATTCTGGAATGTGTTGTCATGGGATAGCTGTAAGGTTCCATAGAATGTTTCAATGCATGTGATGCAGGGCCTCATTACAAGTATGGCAGTGCAGGTACAAATGACAATAATGCTGTTACCGCAACATGACTGCACCTCACCATGATATGAGTTTGGTAGTGAAGTGGAGGATTTACCCCAGCAAAAAGCTGGAGGTGAATGCGCCACTCTACCACCAAAAATCAGCCACAATTAGTGGCATTACTGCAGTGGAATTACTGCTGGTAGTAATTTGGTGGAATTCCCCATGGAGTCATATGGACTCCAAAAATGTGGACACTGCCCTATCACCACTGGTAATACAACAGTAAATCTGCAGGACCAAGTGGAAGTAATGGTAATTGAATTTAAGTGTTGAGATCTCTGATAGATGTTGTATTTTATTTTGCAGGTGACGAATCACCAGAGGAAGAAGAGGCAGGACCATCCACCAGCACAGGGCAGGGAGCTGTGTATGGGGAAAATTAACTTTGCTTGCTGGGCATTGTGAGCATGCTTGATGAGTCTTCCTCTGCAGATATTGTGGCCTCTGATGTGGACAACATCTTCAGAGACATAGTGCATAGTGCATTGTGCCTCGAAACACCTTTTGCGGATTAGGCGCATTATAAATACCCAATAAATAAATACATGAGTAAATAAATAGGCCTGAGCTCCCAAGTCCATATCAGTTGGAGATCCTCCAGTTCTTGTCAGCAACTGAGTTCAAGGAGGGAATCCATGACAGTGTGACTTTGTCCCGTGCAAGCACATCTGCAGTGCCTGCATCTGTGTCTGCTGCATTGATATTTTCTTTGGTGGAATCCCAAGTGCTGCATGAGCCAGTGCCTCTCGTGGAGGACGACAGACACCAACTGTTGGGTCAATGAGAAAGGGCAGCCCTTTATCTTCATGCCTATGTAGTCCATTCAGTAGAGAGGAAGTTTGTCTGACAGTAACTCTGAGTAGGAGTTTCTGCATTTCTCATCGGAAAATATTCACCAAATGGACAATACTGTTCTCGCTAGAATTGGTGAACTTAGGAAGGATATCCATCAAATGAGACAGGAAACACTGCAGGACTTGTTAACCTTGAAGCAAAACATGAGCCAGGAGATGATGGCATCAAGGATGGCCCTTCATAAGGAGAGGTCAGAATTGAAGCAATCCATTCATGGTGGTATTTTGGCATTAAGGGAAACACTTCACCTAAACATGTTGGCATTGAGAGACACCATTAGCCAGAAGATTTCAGCGTCAAGAGACACCATGCACTGGCGGCATGTCAGACTCTAAAGGTAGTATTCACCAGGACATGGTTGCAGTTGGGAGCATGATGCATGCTTTCCTGGCATGATTTGTAGTGGCTAATGGGGACCAGGCATAGGCTGTGCAAGGACTGAGTGGTCCACCAGTTGAGGATGCACCACAGGATAGTGCATCCTAGTGACTGTGCAGATATAGCCTCTCTTGCATGCCCTGTGCCACACCTTCTGTGTTCTGCATCTTAATTCAAACAGCACCTGCTATTTGGGGATCAGACCCCATTCGAAACCAACCTTGGAGTTCATGAACCAATGCAGCAACTGGATTTAGGTTGTTGGAAAGTTCATACCAGGACATTTCTATACAGACATGAAGGAGGAATCCTGCTCTGAATCACAGCAACACAACTGAGTTAAACAGTTTAAGGAAGCCTGAGCTAGGAGCACCCTGAACCAGCCGAGCAACTGGATTTAATTTGTGGGTAAATTCAAACAAGGACAATGCTATAGTTGCATGAAGGGGGGATCCTGCTTCAATTCCCTTTGGCACAACTGGATGGACCACTGTACAGATGCCTGAGCTAGGTGTGCCCATGAACCATTGGAATGACTGGCTTTAGATTGTGGGAAAATGCAAAAAGAACATTTTTATACATGCATGAAGGAGGAATCCTGCTCTGATGCAACTAGGTGAAACGCTGTAAGGAGACCTGAGCTAGGTGTTATTGTTTGACCAAGATCAGTGTCCAGAACTGACTTAGGATTTCTGCTGGAAAGGGAGTTGCTCATCTAGGTAACCAGAGTTGGGATTAACTGACAAGGATAGTAAGTGTGTGGTTTATTAGCCAAAACCCTGTGGCACTTCTAAAAGTCTATTTTCTCCAATGTCAGGGCTAATTCCTCATCAAGCACACCCCAACCCTGAGGATAAACCAGAGGCATTGGTATTTTACACCAACACCCCATTTCTTTCATTGAACACCAACCCTTCTAGTATTTGTGATGAGGTACAGAGTTTGGTGGATGTGCTGAGGGATTCCTGATGGCCATGTTGAGGCTCAATGTAAGGTGTTGCAGTCGCCTGCATAAGCATAGGTGGTGATGTTAAGTTACCGTGAGTCGAGTGATCTTGCACTCATTTGCTGCTCTTTTGGGGAAATGAGCACTCAGAATAAAGAATTACGTTTTCCGCCAGTGCAGTTTGGTTATGTGCTTTCTCTACCATGTTAATTGGCTCTATGTGCATGTGTTTTGGTGGGTGAGTCCTCAATGTGATGGGTGCTGTGTGTGTCTTCTCCTGATGTATGTGTGTTTCTGGTGTTGCTGCATGCTGGTTTACAGCAAGTTAGTGGAGTCTGCTATGCTATGCTACGTTCACTTCTGTAATTTCATAATAGTATGATACCTGCTGCCATATGTAATGACATCAATGCACTATTTAATGCATGAACCTTCAGCAGACCATGGTCTGAGAATTTATGAGAAAGTGGCAGCACAATGCTTGCAGATGACTTCATATTTTAGGCACTATCATGAATACTGAGAAGTGTAGAGTGGGGAGGTTTGAAGGACAAATGAGGATGGGGAAGAGACAAGGAGTATATTACAGAAGATCAAAACTATATGATAGCTGGATTGCCTTTTGGTGGAACTTGAGTCTTGTATCCAGCAAGCAGACCCAGTGGCCTCCATGTAATTTGAATTAAGGGGCTTTCATTCCTTGACAATGCAGTGTTGTTGCTGCACACAATAATAGCGTATTGGCAACACTTCCCTCACAGCATGGCACATGAGCATATGCTGTAAGTGGTATTGTATGCCCCCCGTACTGCCACTATTGGTAGCATCACTGCAATTGGCTCTGTGATGATGGGTCGGTGGGTAGGCTTAGCTGGACTGTCTTGTGTGTAAGGAAGGCATGGTATCAACATTAAGACAGACCACAATTCAAGGATGCTTATTGAACTTCAAAGAGGGTTTGAAAAATGCCTATCTAATCCAGAATCTATTCGTGGGAGAAAGCTATGATCATCACATAATAAAAACCTACACTAATAAACATATTGCCAATCCTTACCTCTAAATACAAATCGTGTGGAGAATAGTGTTAGCAAAAAGAAAGAAGTGTTCACACAATGATATGTCAGGATGTTCAGGCCTTTGGCCTCCCTTCCCCATGTTTTCAGAACGGGACAAGGCGGTTCACTCAAGCATAGCGCAATCTCTGGCTTCTTTAGCACAAGGATACCCTCCAATCATTAGCATCAGGGCCTTCTGTGCACAATTCTGTTTTCCTATCAAAGTATTTGTATGCAGAGGACCTGATGCGACAATACAAACAATAAGTTATTTTCCTCCTTCGGATTTTCATAAGTACTCTATTCCGGTGATTCACTATTCACCTTGGATCTCCCTCAGCCACATCAGATCTCTTAAACACAATTATTGTCACTTTGGATCCCCCTCATCAAAGCTCAGATAGTCTTTCACAATGTTCCTAGGGTATTCTTTTCTCGGGTGACTCACGGTTCACCCCTGATCCACCTCAGCCGGGCTCAGATCCCTTTTTAACACAATTAGGCTCCCTCACCCAGGTTCGGACCAATTTTAATTTGTATCAACTATCAAATAATTTTGAATGTACTCAGGATTTGGCTTGACCTGCTGCAGGACCACTTTGATTTCCCAATTTCTTTCCTTTTTACATTTGCCACCTTTCAATTGGATACCTGACAGAGACTTTCGAATAAGCAACCACGTAGCACCAGACTACCCTGTCTACGGTATCATATCTTAGCTTCAAAGTTCAGTCACTCATTTGCTGTTTAGTTATATTTCGTTTCTTGTCACATACGCTTCACACACTGTTCTCTTCAGTTTTGATTATACAACCTTGGTTTCAACACAGAAAGGTCTGTTATCAGTCTCCCCAACTCACCGGATGTGCTGACTTTACTGGTGCTGCTTTGTTGTAGGAGACAAGCACAGTACCACAGAACGACACAATCCTCTCCACCTTTGCTATCAATGTGTGAGAGCCTTGGGTACCTCCCACATACAACTTTGGCCCTGATTCATGGATTATTTGCGCCAAAAAAAACAGGATTTGTGTGCCATTCTGCCCGCAAATCCCTGTTTAACAAATGGGAATTTGCGGGCAGAATGGCGCACAAATCCCCTTTTTTTCGGCGCTAATAATCCATGAATCAGGCTATTTGACTCCAGGTCATACGTTTCTTACTATTGAAGGCTCATGAAAATAACCATCTTTCTCTTGAAGGTCAAGGGCACTTCCCTCCTTGTACTTGTAACCCTCTTCTGTCTTGCCGTCTTCCTCCTTGTATTAAACTGCCATTTTGGAACTGCTGCTTCCTCGTGTGCTTTGCCTTGCTCCGAGTGTGCTTTTGTGCACCGCCTTTTATTCATGTGGGAAATGTGAGGAAAGTCAGGTGTGTGTAATGATCAGTAATTGCCTGACCCTGCCTGACCATTGTATTGGGACATGTCAGGTATATGGCTTAGGTGTTAGTCCATTTTCTCTCATAGTGAGCTGTCTGTGAGAAAGTGTTTGTGTCAGAAAAGGAGTCGGGGTTGAGTTCTTAAGTATCCTACCTGCTAGGATGGGGTAAATGTGTTACAGGGAGGGGGATACCCAGTCTCGCCGTCCGGTGTCTCACTTCCACTCCCCAAAGACCCCTCACCCAGGTGATCCTTCCGCACTAATCTACCCCTAGGAACTGGATCAAAAAACGATGGCTGTGTCCTCGCCACCTGGATGGCAGGACCCGGGAACTAGCGGGTGAGACACCTTCAGGTTTCTCACACTTGCGATACCTATGGTGCTGATAGGTGCGTGTCAGAAGTAACTGGTTAATATGTGCAAATTTTCATTAAATGTTTTTGATTTTTGCCAACAAAACTTGCCATTATATTACACATAGAGAAGAGGGCATGAGCTGTTAGCGTCCTGCAGTGTCTGTCTGGCTAGGTGATTTATATATTTATTTATGTATAGCTTTTTTATAACACCCATACCTTCGGGTATCACAGCGTTTGTTACATAGACAGAATACATTTGATACATGTGTTACAAGCATTATTCATATTTATCAAAAAGTCAGGTTTTCACAAGTTTTTTTAAGGCGGAGTATGATTGTTCGTTTCAGGTCACGGCAGGGAGAGAGTTCCAGAGAGCAGGTGCAATAACACAGAATTAGACGCCACCTGCTCTTTTTTTCTTGAAATCATGGGTGAGCAATGGGATACTGGAACTGGATCTTAGTGAGCACACTGGGAGTTGAACAATGCTGTTGTTGTGTTAGAAGGGAGCCTCTTTGTAATTACAGCAATGAGTAATAATCAAGGTTTTAAAGTCGATGCAATCTTTGATAGGAAGCCAGTGGGCCTCGCGTCTGGTGGCTAAGGTGTGGTCGGAGCACTGTAGACGAGAGCGGCATCCAAGGTTTTGTTTGCAACAGCTGTAGTTTGGATAAAGGATGCCAAAGTGCCCATAAAGAGCATGCTGCAACAGTCAAGATTGGTAAGGGTAAGTGCTCTTGCAAGTGTGAGGCTGTTGCTCAGGCAAAGGAATTGCCTGTTTTGGATGGTGAGCCTAGATGTATAGGTTGTGGCTGAAGCTAAAGTGTTCATATGCCTGGACAGTGATAGATATGCTTCCAGCTCGGCACCCAGTGTTTTGACTTGTTTCAGGACCGAGACGAATGTTGCATCAATGCAGAAGGTGGTGAAAGAGGTGTCAAGGTTTTTGAGTTGGTGGGTAGAGCCAATGACAAGGTGCTGGGTTTTGTAAAAATTTAGGCAGCGGTTATGAGTGGTCATCCAATTGTGGATGGTGCTGTACAATTTGTTGATGGTGATAGTGTTGAGGGAGGGAATGGTCACCTTTGATGGGATGAGTATGTGGGTATCGCCTGTGAAATTTGTTTAGATGATACCCCATGAGTCGAGGAGGTCAAATAGGGGCTTGGTGCAAGCATTGTATGGTGTAGGTGATAAACAGTAGCCTTGTGGAACACCTTGTGGAGCAGGGATGGGCTCAGCAGCTGTGTAGCTGATGAAAACTATCATGGTGCGTTCTCTGAGGTATTATTTGATCCACATTGTGGCCTCAAGAGAGAAGGGAAAGTGTTGACTGATGTGTTGTAGAGGGTATCATGGTTTACACGCTGCAGAGAGAAGTAGGATGATTATGTTTGAGCAATTGAAATGTTTACATTGGAAAGATTTGTCATGGTTATATAGGTGTAAACTTGCTAATGCCTCGGCATGCAGGTGCAGTCTGTGGTGCTATGTGTGTGTAGTGTGAGGAGGTAAGAAATCTTAACAGGGAATTGGTTAATCATGCAGAGCTTACAAAGGCATCTAAAGCATGCTACCATGCACTCCCACCACTGTTCTATTTCACACAGGTCCCATTTTGTCTGTAGCTCTCATTTCAATTATATCCCTCTGTCACTTTCTCTCTCTCTATAATAAATTGTATCTGGTGTTCAACCAAACAGGTAAATTGGTAAATGGGGGTCAGTGGGAAACCTAGAAACATCTCTAACTTACCATGGACTGCATGGTAAGGGTTATTGGAGGCAAGTTCCTTCGGCTCAGAGAAAGTGCTACTCAACATTTGTGGCCACAATCACCCATTTTGCTGTTCTTATTAATCTGGTTGTCAGGCTGAGGAACACCTCAATCCTCACTGTGGAATAATCTTGTGCTGCGCTCATTGGCATGCTGCGATTTGTGCCCCTCAAGGACAGGACCCTCTTGGGTAGGGCAAAAAGGCATTTGTCAAGGGTTCATCAGGCAGTCATGGCAGAGTCCCGATTCCCTGCTGGTACCTCCTATAGGTTTACCCTGCTGTCTCCCACAACCCAATGAGTCCTTCAACCATAGGCAAAATAATATGACCTCACACCCAAACAACCAGTACTCACCATGTTTAGATGAATCTCCATGACTTTGGTAGCAGAAGAATGCTGCCACCCTGCAGGGATTCTTCATAATGAAAGGAAGTGCATTGGAGATAGACGGTGGAGTGTGGAGTCCTCATAATTGATGCACATTGCCCTAAAAGGTGGGGTGGGTCTGCAAGAGGGAAGCAAGGAGCATGATGGCAGTGATAGGAAGTGTGTTTTGGCAAGAATGGGGAGATCGGGTGGACAATCTTAAAGACAATAGAATCTTGATTGTTCTGTGTCTCTGGCTCCTTCCTATGTAAAGGACTCTGGCCAATGTCCCTACAAAGTTATTTGCCACAACTGCTGGATGGCGGAAATAACATGCAGACTTTTTTATCCAGCTTTTAAGGGCTGTGAGGGATTGACAAATGCACAAAGTGTGAAGTCCTCCACACACTGTGTTTCCTGCAGCCGGAAGGTTTCACCTCAGCCATTAATTGCTAATTGCTCAACCAAAAAGGGGAAGAAGCAGTAAGGCGGTTTTTCTACATATTGGTATAATAGTCAGTGGAGAAACATCTGAAAATAGAGATTGTGTAGCGTTTGTAAACCAGGCCGTTCAGTATTACACATGTGGAATTGATGATGGCACTGCATGTAGTACATATTCTGTTTGTGGGTAGTGATGTTGTGAGGCATTTGTTATGTGTATGTTGTAAATTTGAAGCAAGTTGATGGAGATGGGCTTACAGTGTGTCTTTAATACTATAATTCATACACGCATTGCCACTCTGAGCATTCTCAAGGTGTTATGCTTTGGCACAAAGGCCTTGCCCTCTTTCATCATTGAAGTCCATCAGCCACAATTTCAGATGCTCCAAAACTGGGCTTGCAACAAGTTGTGTGGCTCTTTTATGCGGACGATCTGGTCCTTTTATCTCAGACTCCCAAAGGACTACAACACTTGCTTGATGGGCTGAGCATGTATCCTCTTGATAACAATTTGTCAATTAACATCGACAAAACACAACTAGTTGTGTGTAATGGCGGCACTATTCATTCAATCACCTCAAGATTCAAGTGGACAATACGCAACTCCGAACTAAAGGTGGTAATTCAATATAAATATCTAGGAGTGCCATTTAACAATTCAATGTCGGATGTCATCTTTGAACAATCGTTAGATCTGAAGCTATCAACACTGATCTCGCAGGTGAAAATCTTGCTGTAAAGTATGGCAAATTTTCTTGTATACATGTGATGATGTTTTTCCAACAAAAAGTTGTCCCAATTCTATTGTATGGGATTGAAACAAGACTTCCCAGAGCAGAAAAAACCTGGGATTTGTTGGAAGTTCGCTTCTGGAGACAAGTCTTAAAACTTCAAAAATCCGCTCCCCTAACAATTATACGATTTGAATTGGGCGCTCTTTCACTGCATGCACATGCTTTATGGAAAATGTGTACTCTTTTGTGCAAATGTTTACTAGGTTTTAGAGCGAATAACATCCTGAGTGTAGTAGCACATTACCTTTTGAAATCTGACCATTATTTTCCTTGTAAATGGTGGACTTGCATCTTGGATGCACTATCAGATGCCTCCATAACATTGGACCTCCTACTGGAGAATCGTACTTGAGCAAAAATGAAATTACTTAAATTTGATTTGACAAGCAATTGATCCAAATGTGACCCTTACAAAGATTTCAATTGAGCTTTATTTGGACACAATAAGATTTGTAAGATGGCAGATTACTTAGTGAAGTGTCCAGCTCCACATCTTCACAACCAATATTTACGTTTCAGATTAAACCAATGGCCTACTAACGATGTTTTGACCAGAAGGGGTCAGATATCAAAAGATCAGAATTTTTGCTGCTTTTGTGTCAACACCTTCCTACATGAAACACTACAACATCTCATAGATTGTCCAGCGCTTGCAACTAGATGTAACCTACATTTCAAAAATGTCATATGTATCTATCGCCTTTGGATTCTGATAGTATATGGCAAATCATTTTCTCCAACTCTAGGCTTGCCATCAAAATAGCTATAGTCCACTTTCTTGAATCAATTTTCTTTACTTCAGCTGTCTTGTAAGATATTTCAGTGTCTTCAGCCTATGAAACCATTGTTCACAACTTTAAACAAACTCTATTTGTTGCTTGAGAACATGTTTCGATCACATAATCAATCTGTAATTGGTGTTTTAGGGTGCATTTAAAAGATGGAATCCCTGGTTGCAAAGTGCATAGTGATTTAAAAGTGTACTATCTGCACCTGTTGTATTTTTTTTTATTTGCATCAAGTTTTTATCATTTTGTGTTGTATCTTTACCATTTGTGGTAATCATGACGGAATTGCCCAGAATTGTTATATTATCTCTTGTTTGCATTTAGGCAATCAAAATAATTTTAAAATGTAACAATGTGTTAATTTGAAAAGTTGATGTTATCAGCTAATCAAAAAAAAAAAAAGATGTGGGATTTTAAAGTGTTCACAACCACAACACCGGATGTGGTTTATGTAAAAAATGTTTGAAGCACATTGTTGTGGGTTGCCTCCCCCTTTGCACTTTGCACTGATAGAGGTATAGGTGGGGTCTGCGGATAGGGGTAAAACCCCTCCAACACCTCTGTAGGTGTGCCATGGTGGGTAGTGATGTTATGCATGACATAACATGCCAGTATGATTTTATAAAGCACCAGAGGTATATTTTGCAATACCCGACCGAGTGGTCAAGGGAGCGCAAGTGTGATTTGAGCACTCCAAATGTGTGCTCCATTATGCCTCTAGTGGCAGTGTGTGCTGCATTGTAGTGGGCCTCACCTGGGTTTGCTGGGTTCTTGATGAGTTTCAAGAGGAATGGTCACAGTGTGCAGGCAATGTCCCCTGTAAATGGGTGAATGATGCATATGGTTTTGTGTGGGTTGGGCCGTGTGTATATTTTGTGTGTGGCTGTTTGTGTGTGCAATTTGATGTGTGTGTTGACGGATACTTACCAAAGAGCCACATGTTGACAAAGGTACCAGATGCCAGGGCCTAATGGATAGGTGAATGGTATATGATGAAGATGTCATGTGTCCATCCAGGAACATGCATGACGTGGCCTTTGGCATCTCAGATGTCCTGCACATTGATGGAATGCCAATGTTTCCAATTTCGTTATATGTATCCTCTGTTTCTCAATGTAACATGATTTCAGTCAATGGCCATGAGAACCTGGGGGAACTGTGCAACAGCATAGAATGCCACATTTTATCTTGCATGCAGCGAGTGGGGCATGTCTATGTGGCTTTACATGCCTGAAATGGGGCAGTATGCCCCTTACAATGGCACTGTTCGGCTGGAATGACCTAGTGGTCAGGAAGTGGACAACTGATATCATTGTTACATGTGGAGTTACTGAATGTGAACATACGTGCATGATGCCAGGTCATCCTCACACTCCCTGAACATGTTCAGTATGATACATGGGGGGAATCGGTATGTGCAATACATCATCACAAATACCAAAAATGATAGGGTAGGTGTGGAATATCGTGGACCCCACCTCCTCCTTCTTCCTTGTGCAAGCAGAAGTTGTGGGCAATGCACGTTCTGCCATCCTCGCTAGATTGAATTACGATTGCACTGAGCTTTAATTGTTTGCACTCCATCAGTTTGGCCAGGGAATTTCTGACCCTTTGATGTTTGCAGGATGGCAATATAATTGCTATGATTTCGGTGTGGTTTGCACTTTGATGGGCATGATTGGGGGATTCGACAGTGCCATCCTCACCACGTCCATATTATTTCCAATGTTCTTGCAGTTGTGCATATTCACCCCCCTACTTGCACAATGCACTGACCCTTACTTCGTGCTAGTATGTCGCTATCAGCACTAGGCGCAATGTGCTCGGGTAGAGCACAAAGTGCAGAGTACCAGAGCAAAGTGCAACCTGGGAATCACGTTGGGTATTTGTGCATGCCGCAAAGTTACTTTCTGTGGCACAAAGTCACTTTGCGCCACGCAAAACGTTTTGTAAATTAGGGCCAATATCATTAATTTATTTTTGCAGGCAGAACACATGGGACAGGCAGAAATGTGAATTTTGGTTTGTGCTCCAAAAACTACAACATCACTGTACCGTGAAAGGGTACAAACCAGGCATACAACATTTATGCTTTGTTTTGCACGATTTTTTCTGCTCCAGTGGATTGGAAAATGAGCCCCTGCTTGTTTTATTTCAGTTCAGTTACTGTGATTACTAAAAAACACACACTAGAAAAAACCTTGGTGTTGTATCATGCTGTTATGTTTTTGAATGTGTCCACTTTTGAACACATTGAGCTTCGTAACTGAGCGTTGGTTCACTACGAAGAGCAGCAGTATACAACGTCCTGACTATTATTTCTTCAGCTCAAGAAGGCATTTTAAATACAAATGCTCCCCTTGACAGCCTAATAATGTTTCTGCTCTGTGCAACTCCTGCAATCCGTCTGCAAATAGGTAGCCAAGCCTAATGTGCAGTGACAAAACAATTACACTTGAGGCATAGAGAAGATTGTATCCGAGCAAAATAAGCATTTATCAGATACTGGGACTTCTAGGAAAGAAGTAGAATGTGTTCCTGCAGAATGGCGTTTTCCCGATGCAACAGCATGGTTATCCCATGGTGTGACCTTTGGGGCTGCATCCAGGTCCCCTTATTTACAAAACAAAAAACAAATGTGACTTTGGGAGGTGGCTGCCAGGAGCGCGTAAGCGACGCACATCCTTCACATTGAATGCAGGCGTAGGCATTGCCACTCTGCACCAATTGGAGACCGAGATCTTGCTTCAGTCCTTCACCAGGTTGGATGCCAGGTTTTAAAAGTCCTGTCATTGTCAATGTATGTTTTACATTCTCACAGCTATTTCTGTAGTGGCATTGTAAAAACAAAAAGACCAAGATGCATGTGCTTTCAAAGGCACATATTATCCATGTGAATAGAAACTCCCTGAACAAATGCATTTGTGCAGGCACTGTTCATTCAATCAAAACGTGTGTTATTGGAAATGGAATGGGCTTTTGGAACAAGCACGTCGGACACATTTTCTCTAGAACATGACTTTAAGTAGTACAGAATGCCAAGTCAAGAAAACTAGAGAGGATTTGATTTAAGAATTTTGAACATTTTTAGTGGCGTTACATCTTGAGAATGCTTGGAAATCGTATGATACAAATGTAGGCATGATATACCATTGAGGGTGCAGTGGGGCTCCTCACTTCCGGATCAATCTAGACCTGCAGTGACATCAAAATGGAACAACCGAAGCCTATTCTAAAAACATGATTGTAATGTGCACGCAAGGACGTATCGCTTCTCACTGCTTGCAAGCTACATGTGCAAATCAGGGATACCAGAATGGCAAATGTTAGCAGGGAGTTTTCAGAACATTTTGCAGAGTCAGATCTAGTTGCATTTGAAAAGGACATGTCAAAATACACATGGTAAGTAAAAGTGATTCTACCTATTACAATCATCACTCTACAGAGAATCTCCACCTGCACATTCCTTGTTTAGTGGTTCCTTGATTCGTGGTTTAAAGAAATCCAAAACATGTTCACAATTACAGCAGTATACTTCAATATATTTAGGTTTTAATTTGAAAATGAAATCTAGAAACCAGGAAATATGTCAAACATGTAGCACACAAACATTTTGTGAATGAATGCAATTCTAAATATGAGCAGTACACCATTTACAAATTGCATATGATTTTTAAGCGCTATGGAAGCAATTGTGTGAGCTGATGTTTGTAAAGTGTGTGTGTGTGCGTGTACCATATATGTACATTCTACACACATACACATATGTACTGTAAAGTATAACAGTCCAGTACAGCACAGTTTCTGGCAGACAGAATCTACTCATTTCTCCTTTCTAAACAGAGGCTAATTGATGTAAACATAGTGGGTAGCTTTTCCTCTAATAATCACCACTTAGACCAAGAAAACTTTCTTTTTTGGAACTGTAAAAGGAGGTTCACTGCTGCACAACTTACACCGATTTGCATTCAATATGGAGGTGCCTGCTGTCCCATAGGAGAGCAAGAATGAGTAGTGACTAAACCGCCTACTCAGCCCTCACAATTCTTTTTTTTTAAAACTTTTATTTTTGACGGCAGAGGTTCACAAGGCACGTACACAAAGCAACACGTGTATACAGCAGTTACATCACAGAGCAGCACATTAATTAAGAAACAGCAATCACAGCATTTGCATAAGAGTGGCACTTGAAAGAAGCATTCGCAAGGCCTCATGTGGTGGGGTCAGTGTCCGGCAAGGCGGGGGACAATCCAAACTCAGGAGTGCCCTCGCTTTGATTGTTAAGATAAGTGTTAAATTCAACCCAGATGTTCTTGGGGCGAGATTGGGCGGGGAGCATAGTCAGGTATTCTTCCTCACAATTTCGTGACCAGGTGAGCAAGAGTAACCATTTCTCGTAGACCGGGGGGGGGGGGTTTCCAGCTCTGGAGTATACATTTTTTTGCACTCATACAGTTGATGTTTAGAAATTTAGCCAGACGCCTGGTATCGTCTGTTTTCCAGGCCCCAAACAGGACCGCCAGACGATCGGGGTCAACCACGGTTTTGGTTATCGCAGACAGTGTTTTCAAAATGCTTTCCCAAAAGCCAGATAGCTCACTGCAGGTCCAGAACATATGCAAGTGGTTAGCTTCCTCCTCGAGGTCCTATGTGGGGTGTAGTAGAGCCTGTTGAGGAGTTTGTACTGCATGGCGCGATGGCGGAAATTGAGGGAGACTTTCTTGGTGTGTAGGCACATTTCACCCTAGGTCCCATTGGATATTTCTAGGCCAGGTTTGTTTGCCCAATCGTCACACGCCCTGAGTGCTGGGGTCGCGGTGCTCTCCTGCAGCATCTTATATAGTGAGGAGACGACGCCACCAGCGCTGCCGGAGTTAGCAATGTATGCGATCGCAGGGTGCTCTGGGGGTTCGTCCGGGAATGAGGGCCATGCAGTGCGGAACGCAGCCCGAAGTATGTAGTATTGAAGGGTCTCTAAGGCAGATCTGGTGTGCCCTTGCATCCATGTTTGGGGGTCGATGAACCTACATCACGGTAGAAGTCGGAGAGTGCCTGGTATCCCAATGCCCCCCAGTGTCGGGCTAAAGCAGTATCATGTGTGGGCTCCAGGCCAGGGAAGTCCCACACCGGGAGCCATTTATAGTAAGGGGAGGCCTCGGTTGTCGGATACAGCAAGCGTTTCCAGGCATAAATGGTCGCTCCAACAGGGTCAATAGGAGAGTCAGGTGTATAATTATGCTGCAGTATAAGGGACATTATGTTGGTATCGGCGGCATGTGGTCGTGCCGGGGAGCCAGGGTACCAATGAGTGGCATGCTGAGCCTGGGCCACGGTCCAGTAAAATATCAGATCCGGGGCAGTGAGACCCCCTTGTTTATATGGGAGAGCCATATCCGTCCACTTCTTGCGCACCGCACCAGAGTGCCAGAGGAACTGGGAACTGTGCACATTGTGTGTGAAGTTTGGCGAAGTATCCCCTCCCAGGCCATACAGGAATGTTACTAAAGGTATAAAGGAGCTTGGGGAGCAAAATCATTATAATTAGGGAGAGCTGACCAACCATGGATAATGGGAGAGAACGCCACGGTAGTATCTTGGTCTCAACCGTTTGTGCTATGGCAGAATAGTTGTCGGCGAGTGTTAAGATGGATTTCTGAACTCTGTCCTGGAGGCGCAGAAGTTCAGAAGGCCAGCCTAGTTTCTTGGAACAAGGTAACCTCTGGACAAGCCAGACCAATCAAGGTAGCGATCGCAGTGGTCACGACTAGGTCTCAAGAGGGGTGAGGGTGACTGAAAGCCCGCAATGAGCACACAAAGCAAGGACACTTACAAATTACTCCAAACAGGTGTTATATTAAAAATATATACACTTTTATTACAAGGCCTTTGTAACATTGACTGTAGCGAGAAATCACAATAAAACTCCAGTAAACCAACACATACCAAACCAATACAATATATATACAAATACAAATGAGTCTAACGAGTTAGACGCACGAAATGTGTAGACCACCTAGATGGGGAGGAAAACAGGCAGTGCGAATAATAATTAGACCAGGTCCGCCTTCAGAGGCACCTAACTAAAAGGAAGTCCAAGCCCTACGAAGAGTGGAGCCTTGTGCTCAAAAGTACCTGCACACGCTGGTGCCAACGGGCAAAAAGGGGAGTCTCTTTGAGGGAATCAGGCAGTTTAGTTCGGTGAACAAATGAAGATGAACAGAGCTCTGCAACTCAAGCGCAGAAGCAGAGCGCGAGTACGGAAAGGCGTGCTGTTAGACACAGCGGGGAAAAGCTATGGGCTCCTGCAGGAGGGCGACCAGTTCCTAGTGATGCAACTCACCGGTCCCCGATGCAAGCAGACCCAGGCTTCTCCGCATCAGTTTCAGTGCTGGCAGGTTCAGATAGGAGCAGGGGACGTCTCGTCGTCGTGTAGATTCCGCAGCAGCAGAAGTTGAGTTGAGGGCGTCCCAAACACAGTGAACCTGCACAGTTTGTTACCACAGCAGGGCAACGGAGCGGCCGTGTGTATTTCAGCCAAATGTACACTACTCACTTCAGACCTGGGAATGCCAAGTGTACGAATCGTGTGAGAGTGACAAGGACTTGTAATACAACACAACCTGACGGCGGTTACAGAGCAAGACTCCTGGGTAGGCTGGTCATCATGCTGGATGGCCCAGAGACACTTCCGAAGGATTACATGCAGGAGATGGTGAAGATGCTGAGAATAGTTGTTCCCACTATTCCAAGGGTCGAAGTACCAGTACAGGCCTTCTCGTTCGATCAGAGGTAGAAAGGGTTTCACAAAGCGACAGCAGTGCAGAGGAGCAGTCCTTCAGCGGGTCACCAGCGATTCCTCGGTTCAGCCTCGTGGTTGCAGGATACCTGGCTCCTGTATTCCTTTGTTCGTGAGAGCTCAAGAGATCGTCATGGTAGTGGTGTTTCCAGCCCCCTCTTATCCACGGTTCCCTTCGTGCCAAAACGGAGGGGACCCAATGGGAAATCTGCTCACAAAACACTCACACCATACGTGGACCTATCACGGACCACAGAGGTCCCAGGCATTCACACCACCCTAGACTCTCTGGCACCCAGGATGTGTATTGGGACCAGACATCCCAGTCCACATCCTGGAGGCACACACAAGGCCGGTAGAAGCCCACCAAAGCATCTGTGTTTCGTGGGAAAGTACATGCCCAAATAAGGAAGGCCCCGGGTCGGCTCGACCTGGGGAAGGTGAAGGGGGCAAGACGGTCAGCGGACAGGACAACGAGCCTCGTGGTCTGGCCATTTTGGGAGCCAGGCCACCATTTTGGGCTAAGCGCGAGAAACGCGCTTAAACGGCAAAAGGAGCTCAAAAACACAAAGAAACGATTGCTGCCACCAGTCCCGTCAGTGATTCACTTGCACCGTTCGTTATCAATCCAAAGAGAGTATCTATGGCCTGTAGAAGACTAGCGACCCAAGAGAGCAGTAACTTAGCTTACAGTGCCCTCTTGTGTCATATTGCACGAAAGCTGCAACATGATAAAGAAACTACAGAAAACAACGTTTCCCGGTACTGACTGTCTTAAGGGCATGTCAGTTTCTCCGTAAGAATGGAGACAAAGCCCAGAGGAGTGCAGCAGAAGGCTGCACTTCTCTGGCAAAGTCTAGATCATGGTGAAAACAACAGCAAAAAGTTTAGGGGTTGCCACATGGAAGGGAAATTACCCACAATTAAGAAATCTTTCCTAACAGCGAGTAAAGTGGATTTGGGTAAGGAAATCTGCACATCGAGATATCGGACACCATTCGGGGACCTGCGAAGGGGGTACTCGGTGGTAGGTTGTTGAGTAGATTTAGTAAGCGGAAAGATCTTCGACTTTGAATAGTTGATCGTGAAGCCGTAGTAGGTGCTGATACAGGTGATATTCCTCAATATGGGGTCAATATTGGTTGTGGGCTCTCTGATGTACAACAGCACATCATCCGCGTATAAAGATATGATTTCAGGGTCACCTTGTAATCTTATTCCCCTGCGGGCATGGTGTACACGGATATAATCCGCCATAGGCTCTATAGCGAGTGCGAAAAGAATCAGAGAGAAGGGGCAGCCCTGCCGGGTGCCTCTGGAAAGTGCGAAGGGGTCAGATGCCAATGAATTAGCCCTTACTCGCGCCACAGGGGAGGTGTATAGTAATTTGATAAACCCTATCATATTCGGTCCGACGCCCATTGTCTCCAGCACTAGCCACATGTAGTTCCATGAGACCATGTCAAAGGTCTTCTGAGCGTCTAAGGTGACCGCCACGGCTTGGGCGTCTTGATCTATGCGGGAAATAATATTGAACAATCTCCTGATATTATGGGAGGTGGACCTACCGGGGACGAAACCTGCCTGATCCTCATGGACCAAATATGGCATAATGGGCAGAAAGCGGTTCGCTATGATCCTTGCAAAGATTTTAGTGTCCAGGTTCATGACGGAAAGAGGTCTATAGGACCCGCACTCGTCTTCTGGTTTGCCAGTCTTGAGCAAGACTGTGATGACAGCTTTGCGCATAGAAGGGGGGACGATGGAGATGCGGAGTGCTTCGTCCCAGACCTCGAGTAGCTTGGGGGCTAATATGGCCATGTGTTCCTGATCAAATTTGGCGGTAAGGCCGTCGGGTCCCGGCGCCTTGCCTTTAGGTAGGTCTGAGATGGCCGTTACTAGCTCGTCCAGCGTAATTGGTGAGTCCAGCTGGTCAGGAGTGGTAGGGGATATTTCAGAGGTGGGGATCTGGTCTAGCAGCTCACGCTTGTGCTGTTAGGTGTGTTCGGCCGGCTGGGAGTAGAGGGAGCTGTAGAACTCGGTGAACACATCTAAGATTCGTTGATCTGCCCATTGCACGTTGCCGAATTGGTCTTTGATGGAGGTGATCTGGGTCCGGCCAGTTTCCCCTCTCACCAGCGTCGCAAGCGTTTTCCTTGGTCTGTCCCCCTCGCCATATTTCCTGGTGGCTTGCGGGCGGCTGAAGTATTGGACTTCGCTAGTAGCCAGCGCGTTGTATGCCTGCAGTTCACTATTAATTTGGGCAAGTATAGCGGGGTCGGCGCCCGTGGAGCATTGCAGTTCCAATTGCTTCAGTTTGGCTTCGGAGTGGACGAGGGCGGCACGGATTGATTTTAGTACCCCAGCCTCCCAGGAGATAGACATTCCCCTAATGTACACCTTGAAGGCATCCCATCTGAACGCAGCTGACGTGCCCTGAGGGGAGTTGTGCTCAAAGAAGGATTCGATTTCTGCCAGTATTTCGGCCTTAAACACAATATCCCTGAGGACCCTGGATTTAAAACGCCAGGTGCTGAGTGTCGGGATGGGTATCCCTAGCTTCACAGATAGTGTAATTGGAACATGGTCTGATAGTGTACGAGGTAGGATCCAGGACCCCTCTACCCTGCCCATGGTTTCTTTTGACACAAAAAAACAGGTCTATTCTGGATGAACTGTGGTGTACAGTCGAGTAATAAGTATACTCCCGGCACTGGGGGTGCAGTGTTCTCCAGGCATCACAAATACTGAGTGTCTGCATGTGACCATGTAGCCTACGCGCAGCGCAAGATAGGGCTTGAGGGGCCATGCCGGTTCTGTCCAGAGCAGTGTCCAAAATAAGGTTCAGGTCCCCCCCCATTTAGTCTGGATTCCTACATAGCCTAGCAGTATGGCGGCCACCGCGTCAAAGAACTCACGGGAGTCCACATTGGGGCAGTATGTATTGACAAGTAAGTATTCTTTGTTCGTCAGGGTACAGTGCAATATAACATAGCGGCCTTCATGGTCTATATAGCTTTTATGCAGTATAAATTTAATCAATTTATGGATCATTGTGAGGACGCCCCTTGATTGGGAGGAGTAGGAAGTGAAGAATCTATCAGGACCCCATGACGGGGCCATGGTGTTTGGAATACGGCCATTGGAGTGTGTCTCCTGCAGGAGTAATACCTTGCAACTATGCCTATTAGCGAGGGCCATGACCTTACGGGCTTTGGTGTGATTGCTTAAACCGCGGATGTTCCAGGACATTATGACGGTAGACATTTCAATGGCAAATATCTGAGCAGATAGTACACGTGTTAATGAACATCCCAAGTCCAGCGGTAGTGCGGATACCCTAGGTCAAAGTAGTGAGTGCGCTTATAGCCTTCCAGTGTGCGCGCTGTGACACCTTGCATGCCTTTTATTTGGAAAACCACATTCACAATTCTACAAAACAACCGGGATCCCAATCGTAAAGGCACAGTCAAGAGATATACCTCCTTCAACTTGTGTTGTACTGTGGGCCGAGGGCAGGCTATACTCTTAAAAGGTGTGTGAATCTGAGACACTAGACACCGAAACAGCAATATACAAGAGTCCAAAATCAAGGGATGTCCAATCAAGGTTTTATAAACAAAATATGCTTTAATTAAACACACCAATATGCAATACAAACTGTCCAAGAACAAGTTTAAAAAACACCCCAGTAAAGGGAGACAGAGGAATGGAGAATGTATGATGCAAGCACTCTGGATAGTTAGCAGAGAGGAAAATGTAATACATAACCAAATTAATTATTCTTGAAGGTCCAGAATGAAGCAAAGAAGGGTGGGAGACCCTTTCCTTATAAAGACAAGAAGCCACAGGAAATGCTTTAAGAGGTCCAAAATGTATTAATGTTACAAGTGACCAGTTCCTTGCCTTTTGCATCATACCCAAAGTGATTTGCTGTGCAAGAAGTGTAGGAGAGAGAAAGGAAAGAGAATCCCACAGAAAACTGCCTGTCTGCCTAAACCCATCCCTTTCTCTAGCTCTGTACTTCAACGGCCCTTTGGTTTTCAACGGAATGGCCTCTTTTAAGCCAGGATCCCGGTGATCTTCAGTTATGAGTCAATGGACCTGGCTGGGAAGTGTTGCCCAAGCTCACAGGATGTCAATAGAGACAGGCCTCCAGTCATGTGTCCCATTACTGTAATGCAGGCAGGCAGGTGCATGGAATCCACATTGTCTCTCACAGGGTCGACACTGGTAGGTTACAAATCAGATGTGGATTTAATTGTTTTCACTATCAGCCACCATACCAAAACCAAATATGGTTTATATTACAGATTACCCTGCCACCAGGTTGATAGTTTATCATAATTAAACAGTTTTGGAACATAGATGAATATTTAAATGCAGCCCCTACAGCGACTTATGTTGCAACAGCTGTCAATCAGGGTACCTTTTCAGCAGGGCACAAGTATACACTATGCTTTTGGCATTGTGTTTGATGAAAAGCGGGCCGGATTAGCAGACTACCCATTTTCATATGAATTACCCACATCATTGTATTATTATAAAATATATAAAACTAGGCCTTCCCATCCCTGGACAGGTGGCAATCATTCACAAAGTGGCTTTAGGATTGGCCATGCTTTGACAAATACATAACACACATGCAAGCTCACATACTACAAGATGGATCAAAAACGTGGCAAGTCACTTGTTTCTGTCTTCCCAAGTTACAGCCTACTCTGTTCCAACCCAGTTTAGGTCATTTTGGAAATGGGTTGAATCAGCAGAGGTATTTTTCCTATGCAGCATTATTTCCTGAAAGGGTTTCTGTGGTATAAATGTAATGTAAAGTGGTATTACATAGCACCCTTATGCCAATGATGTTGCCCTCGTGCGCCTGCCTCTGTAAGAAAAGAGGGTACGGTGTGTTAGTCGGACAGCGGGAAGGCAGATGCAGAAACCTGTGATGTTGATGGATTCAGGTCAGACGTACCCACTACCTGTATGCCAATATAAAAATATCTGTTGTTTCTGGTTGGTACAAATCAGACAGTTTGGCCTTATGAGCAGCTCCCAGATTGGATTGTAGAGTGCAAAAATAGACAGAATGATTGTTGTTAGACGATGGAAAGGGACTGAATCTGTTAAGGGCACTATACCTGATTGGTGGTCTGAATCAGTGTTGTTAGCATACAGTTCCAACATTTTAGTAGCAATGAGTTAGCTGAGGGATAAGATGGGGTGGAGGGTGGAAAGGAGTTATGGTGTTGCTTCCTGGCTCTTGATTGTAGATTTTACAGATTTTCAGGGGCAGGTCAGTGTCTGGCAGCAAATTATCTATCAATCAAATTGATTTTCAAATTGATTTTCCACAGATCACAGTGCTAAGAGTATCCCAAGTTTCTGGTGCACAGATTTAGTTGCTATTATCTTTCAATTATTTCATTTCTTTCAAAGTGGTTGGTCAAAAAGCCACGCCTTGAGCTGTTTCCTGAAAGTGAGGTGGTTCACTTCCAGGCAGAGCTGTTTGGCTAGGGTGTTCCACAGTTTTGTGGCCAGAACTGAAAACGAGGATCCTCCTTGCCATTTCTTGTTGAAGTTGGCGTCTATTACTAGTGCAGTATGGCTGGACCAAAGTGGTCTGAAAGGAGTGTACTGTTGAAACCTACATCAGACGGAGGAAAGACCCCCTCCATGGTATTAACGATAGGTGATACACAAGGTTTTGAAATTAACTATTTTTTGATGGGTATCCTGTGGAGAATACGTAATGCTGGTGTGATATGTTCAAACTGCTGAATTCTCAGAAGTAGTCCAGGTATCATCCTTGAAATTATAGGTCAGTTACTGTAAGGTTTGGCTTCCTCAAATGAAACAGTGACATCATGAGGTTCTAGTACTATGAAATTCTGTTCCAGTTGTTACAGTTGTAGCTGCGCTGGGCAAATGGAGGGTAGCTCCCGGGTCCACACCTGTAAAACCTATTATAGAAGACTCAACAGCCTTCAAAGCCTCTGAGATATTTGTTGAACGGTTGCAATTCCCACACTGTTTTCAGAACTCTTTCCCAAAATCAAGTATCTCCAGGTTCAGCAGGGCATCCTGCTCTAGCTATATTCACTGTATTCTGGGACTTGTTTTACCTTTGCTATTTTAAATTCAGGGCAAGTGACAATATTCATTTATACAAATAGGGCTGGATGATCTACCTAAGGTATCACTTCAAAACATGAGAGTGCTTCTTTTTATCGCCAGTTGTACAATGCAATCTATATTGCCAGTTTTCCACATTTCACTTTCCCAAGTGCAGTTTACTAGCAGGGATAGTTACTGGAGAATGTAATCTTTCTTTGGGTACCACGATTATACTGCATGCACAATGTACAAAGAAAGCAGACTGATAAATGCATGCAGAGATTATTCATAATCCACCATAAGTGGGTGGGGTGGAGGAAGAAGCACATAAGCATGCACATACTGCACCAAAGGTACTTTGCTCCATTTCCTTCCATGAACCACTCACAATTTATCAATAGGCAATGATATGAGTGGATGGACAATGTAACAGCAGCATTGTAGTCATTAGTATACACAAGAAAATGTAAACATACCTGTTCGAATGCAGTCAAAAACAATTGTTAAATTACATACACTGATCTAATTGGAAGCTTTAGAAAGTACCAGGCGATTGTCTACATCATTTTCAGAATAAGGTTACTAAGACTCTGCCCAATCTTAATGGCAGGCCCCAACAAATATATTCTGTCGAACTGCTAATCACTGGAACCTGTGTATTATTCTGAATTCGCGGAATTCATAAGACGTTGATCAACTTTGGGCTATGAGTTCAATCTTGCAACTGCTTCAGACCCTTGTTTTTTCCAGCTTTTCAGCAGTGTCTGGGAAGCTTGGTAATAGCAATGATTGTGGGCGATTGGTGATTTAGAGCTCATTTTGAGGCGAGCAAGTATAATTAATTTCTAAAAAATCTAGAGAGGAAATTAAGATATCAGAAATTCATGTTGTACTTTATGCATAGATAGACAAGCACGTATTAAATGGAAGCAATTCCTTAATAAGAGAACACACAGAATGATTATATTCTTTTTAGATGGGGCTAGAAAAAAAAGATAAGTGTATTTTTAGTTTTAAAGAGATAGAGAAGAATCATTATTTAAAATGGAAACCACAAATAGATTTCACAGAAATACACGATATGTCTAAGGATGGCTTTACTTTCAAAGGAATTTGAGACAGATGTTTCTCTATCTGGTTTTATTCCTGAGATTGCTCACATATGATGTGCCAGGCACTTCATTGATTACTGAACACAGAGAACCCTGTACTGATATTACACTTCTTTTGGGGAGAATTACATTAGTTGGTGTGAAGGTAGGCAAGTTGCTTGGAGTGTGATATTGTACCACCTTCTTAAATCGCAGAAAATCATTAAAGGCAACACTCTAGCTTGCGCCAGACAAATGGTAGAGAGGACTGGAGATTTGCTTGCCACATGATTTGGCAGCTACATTTTGGGAGTATTTTATCTTTTGGAGTCTGGGTCTGTTGGTTGAGATGTCAAGAACATGCCAGTTGATATGGTGTGTTAAATCACACTAAATGCTTTAAGATTTTGAACTGGGGGCTAGATTATCTACGCATTACCTTTGTACGAGAATTGGAGAAAACGAATTAAGCACCAATATGGCTTCTTTCATTAATATTATCTAAAAATATGTTCTTTAGGACAAACATAAAGCCAACTTGTATTCTTACTATGTATTCTCTGTGGCATAAACAGAAATGTAGTAAACCCATGTATGTATATGTTACACAGCAAACCGAGCATAAGAAATAGTCTCTTTCCATTTTGCCATGGGACAAGCGGTTTTAGGCAATACGGGTTGGGAAAAAACCTGTTTGCTCCTTTCTATGTTACCTAAATGCCAACACTACTGCTAAAAGCATTTGCTCAATGTGTTGTACTGGTGCAAATGTTAGATAATCTTGTCCTTATTGTTTTATTGTAAAGTACATCACTAAAGTGAGCCCTCTAGATTGTAGCCACAGTTGATTTTAACTCACCTGTTAAGGGTTGATATTATTAAAGGTTGTGGGAGGTACTGTCAGGTTATTCTTGATATGTAATGCAACAAAAGTGTGCTTGTTGGTTTTGCTTCATGCACTTTATTGATTGTATGTAATAAAAAGAAGGATTCTAGATTTTGACCACGATTGATTTTGGCATTATATTTTCAGAGCCTGACATTATTTCGGGGACTGTTGTGCTACCAGCTGAATGTTACAGTGTCTACTACCTCCACACATGCATAAGTATTGATCTTTATTGGAATCACAGCAAGATTACAGAGGGAATACTGCAAACTGTTGCTTAAACTTAGTTCGAACAGTATGTTGAGGAACCTCTAAACTGTTTGGAGTCTTTTTATGATAGATTAAGGCACTATCACGTTGTTCAGGTGGGTGTTCCTTTGGGGATTTTCACCAGTTATTGTATTATTGCCCTATAACATAACACAGAGCACTCTCCTTTTCGATTTAAATACATTTGACTACAACTCTTGGAAAGCATTGCTTCACAGAGGTGTGGTTTGTTTGTGGGTGGCAAAAGTAAGTCACACTGTGGTGTGACCTAGCATGGCCTTTTTAAAGCATGTGACGCATGAATATCCAGTAGTTTTTCCAAAGAAATATGACATTACTTTTGTGAAATGTAACACTGTTTGAATGGTAGTGGTAAACTCTTGTATCTTGCAAACAAATTAACACAACTTGCTTGAAGATTCAGAAGAAGACACTATTAAATATAGAGCAACATAAAAGAAAACCATACAATTCCGATTATTTCTATAAGTAACGGACAGTTTTGATTCTTATTAATGGCATGGAAGCAAATACCATGCCTTTCTCTTTTCTCATGTTTTATACAGCAGGGGTCTGCAAACGTTATCTCTCCAGATTTTTGGGGCTTCAACTCTCATCATTCATAGTCAGCATATTCAATGACTAGGCATCGTGGGAGTCCGAGTGCAAAACATTTGGAGAGCCAAATGTTGCAGATCCCTGCACCTCTGTTATAAAGCAGCAAGAACAAACAGGTTACAGAAAAATGACTGCTTCCATCATCCCATTGTTAATGCCCCCCCTTCCTCCTCGACAGCATCCTATTGCATCTTCAGCATATCTTAAACCGAATCCAAACCCTATGGTTGGAATCCCGATCAGACGACCAAACACCAACCGCCTCACCATAAGTTTGGCTGCAATTCAACATTAAAGCCAGCGAATTAACTCCAAACTCGATAACCATTAGCACCACTTGAGCCAGTGAATTTACTGCAGGATTACAAGTGCTGGTGGTGCGGCGTAATTCCCCATAAAATGCTATGGGGATTTCAATGGAATTACCAATTGTGGTTCTTTCAATGGCTGTAATCCCACTGGCTATTTGCCAATTTTTTGTGATAAGGTGGAAGATTTACCCCCAGCTTGTTGCATGAGGTTAATCTTCCACCTTACTGTCAAAAATGAAAAAAAGGTGGTGTGGTAATGCACAGGTAGCAGAAATACTGCTGCATTACCGCCATTTTTATTTCCTATAATGAAGCCCTAATTCCCCTGATTCTCAGAAAAAAAGGTCTGCCCAATCTTCTCCCGATAACCTAAAGCAAATCAAAAGAAAACTAGTATGTCAAAAACAGATGGGGAAGGGAGGGATAATACTCACCTACATGCCAATCAATAGAATTACAGTGTCTGTCATGTTTAACGACTAATCAGAATTCTAAGTCATAATGCAAAGGCTCTTATTATGCACATTTTGCACATTTTGAAACTGCATGCACAGTAGGCTTACAATAGAAAGTATGACATGGGAATGCATTGGCCCAGTCAGCTGCCATGCGAATATACTCTAAATGGGGACCTGAGCAAAAGGCCCTGAAAGTGCTATAGCACCCCTAATGAAATGAGCCCAACATATTTCTGTTTCACTGCGGCTGCCTTAATAGCTACTTTAACAACTCTAAACAGAGTAGTGGGAAGATACTTGTGAAAAAGGCTTTCAAGAGGATAGAAACAATATCCCTGAGGGTCTTCTCAAGCCAGTAATTGTGCTTTCATAGTGCTTCAAACAAAGGAACACATATGCCTGTGGGTTATTAGGAAATGCAGTGAAATAATTTACCTCAGAAGCGGTCTTGATGTGATGATCCAAGTAAAAGGAAATCAAAGTATGCATGAATACTCAACAATTACGATCCAAAGCATGGATGTTTGCAGCTGTTGGTATGCCACCAAACACATCAGTGTGACCCATTTCACTAAAAGTCGTTTTAAGAATAAATGACCATTGGACATTCACGTCTCTAACATTTTTTTTTTTAAAAAGAACACAACTGAAGTCCCAAAGATGAGTATGTCATGTCTTAGGAATGTTAACACTCTTCACACCTTTCAACAGGTGAAACAATAATCGATGCACTCCAACCATGAATGCATCCACTAGATCATGATTTTTCGGGAAAGCAGAGCAGCTTAGATTCACCATTTGGTAGGAAGAGGATCTTGCAAACTCTTCCAAAACATTTACCACTGACTCTACTGTGGCTTGATGGGTATCCAGATCCTCTCAAGAATACCAGAGGTTCTCAGGCTTCCCATGACTCAAGTGCTTAAAGGGTGTAAGGACTACCTGAAGAATGCAGAAGCTATGGCAGAAATGACCCATGGGTGCCAAAGATCCCTGATATATTCTAAGTGACTAAATACAGGGAGCCCTCCAGAATGAGTGAAAGGGACTCCCCCTTTGTCCTTGCAGATATAGGGGAAAGCTGTTAGCAACCGTGGAACGTGTATTAAAATTAAAAAAAGTAGTAGCTAACATGACCAGGATGGACAAATAAGGTAGATAAGTACCATTGTGGCGACTTGTTCTTGTACCTGCAGGAGCACCATGGCAACATTGAAAAAGGAGAAAATGCATAAACAACATAATATTTCAAACCCATGAAAAGGCATCTGTAACCATAGCCTTTGTAGTGTGTTTCCAGCTGACACACTGTGGCAGCTGGGCCTTCAGACAGGATGCCAAAAGATCCATCTGAACACAACCCCACAGACACTCAAGGGCAAAATAAAATTCAGACAGCAAAAACCAATCCACTGGATTTCACCAATGTTGAGAGCACCAGTCTGCACAATCATTGAATATCACAGGCATTAGGATGGCTGCCCCCTTGAGATGGCATGGCAGGCAAATGTCCCACAATCTCTTTGCCATGTCCAAGAGGTCCTTGGAACTTGTGCCCCTAATTTGTTGGTGTATTGCACTGCTGACTGATTTTAAATATCTTACCTGGAAAGTTGAAGAGCTGAGTCAGTGAAATCTATTATAAACCCCCAAAACTAAATATGCTACGAGAGTCACACTTCTGACTGTTCCGAGTTGACAAGAAAGTCAAGACCACTCAATAAACTGACTGTGATCTGTAGATGGTTCTGAACAACTGTTGGGGACTGGACCATACAAAATGTATATTGTCTATGTAAATAATGTGCATGTCAACTTTGGATCTCACGAAAGGCTGCAATGACTTGGGAAAACACCAAGAGGCTGAGGATCCACTGGAGGATAATGCATATGTAGTTGATGACACCACTGGAAGCATAGCAAACTCCTATGTACTGTTGTGATAAGGATAGTCAGAGACGCATACATGAGCTCTACCTAGACTAACCAGTCCACTGGATCAAATCAGCTCTCAACAGTTCAACTGTCTTCATCTTGAAATTCAGATCCAGTATGTAATGATCAGAGATTGATTAATGGATGGAACAGCCAGTCCTTCTTTTGTACCGATAAGAGAATGCTGGGAAAAGTTGTAAGGACTTGGCGCTTATAACTCTTGTATCTTCTGCTGCAACAAATAACTGAACTCCTGATGGGCTGCCCTTTTTGGGGAGTGATTTTATTTGAATGGGCTGGGGAAAGCTTTCCTGAGGAATCCAGAGAAACTCTATGTGATAGATAAGCAACATCTGATGGTCCTGTCGGCAAAGCAAGGTTTTCTGGGCACTTCAACTAGAGGATCCTGCTCGTTTCCTGGCTCGAAGTTTGGAGGTAGTTTGGAGTATTGTGATGTACTCGTAGAGGGTTATTCACCGTATGGGCATGTTGAGACAGTGAAGATCTAGGGCAAGAACCACTGCTCATACCATGTCTTCATGTAGCTCAGCTTTTACCTGACTCCTCCTTTCACACATAAGGATCCTTCCACCCATTGACTATCCATTACCAGCTCTGAATGTATTGTCTCAACCAATCATCCCCTCCTTCCCTTTCCACTCACCCAAATGCCCTATTTCTCTCTTGGGTGGCATCCTTTCATCATTATCTTCACTTACCTGTTTCTGCTACTCTTCATAATGCACTGTGACTTTGCTTCTGTCCTCCTAGTACTTGCTCTTCTCCTTCCCTTCTCTCAGAGCCTTCAGCCTCAACTCAGTCTAATATCTGCCTCACTCTCCAGCCTCTCCAACTCCCTCCTTCCCTTCTGCATTCACACCCCTCAAACACAATTCTCTCGTTCTCCCAGGATCTCCACCCTAATCCATCCATGTTGCCTACTGCAGATCATCTGCTCCTCTCCCTTGTCTTCAAACACTCTTTCCCCTGGCATCTGAAATGTACAACAAAATATCTGCATCAAGCTTTCCTACATCAATGAACACTTTGATTTCTCTCACCCTCTGCTTTTATTTCCTGCTAACCCAGAAACCTGGATCACCCATCATGACTCTGGTACACTAGCAGCTCTCCACACTGACTTGTGTACCTTGTCTCCCTCTCCCTGACTTCTAGGCAAGACTGGCACTGTGGGGTTCCTTATCAATAGGTGCCCAACAGTGCCCACTGACCCCATCTGACAACACCTCCTCCTTTTTTGAATATTCCATTATTCAACTCCTCCCTCCTACTCCTCTCACTGTTCTGGCTCTCTATCAATGTCATAGTATTCTCAATGCCTCCTTCGCAGATCTGAACCTTCTCATTAAGTCACTCTCCTTGATCATAATTCCCATCTTTTTGATGACTCTCCAAGACCAGCCTGCCACCTCTGGTTGGAGGTTGATACATTGGAACCACTGACGAGACTCATCCTTTTTTAGACGAGGGAAGGTCAGAAAGGCAGTAAGACAGCTAAGAAGCAAAAAGAAAACACCAACCTGATTATTAACATCTCAACAAAGACTTTCTCGAAACAACAAATGGACCATTTAAGTTTAGGACTATCATTTGTCCCTACAAACAATTTGATTCTGTTCAATGAAGAAATCAATATAGTTAAGCTAATAAGGAACATCAAATCGAAATTATTATTCGATGCAATTCGACACATACAAGGAAGGTCAATTACCTTCAACACTCTGGAAATGAAAGCAAAAAGTAACTTCATGCCCAATGTAAGAAATGTGGCTTTGGATTTATTTGCAAAAAAAATGCGGAAAGATCTTAAGTCAATTAAATTCACAGACACGAGACGCCATAATCTTTGTGAATCAAAATTAAACCTGCAGACAAAGGTGGGGCAACCGTAATTATGGTTATAACAATGTACACAAGAGGATGCTTACTGCTACTGGAAGACACATAGACCTAAATAACTCTAGAACATGACCCTACAAATGAAATTAAAAAAAATTATTGATGAAGTGATTAATAAAACACACACTGAAAAATGTATCACATATACAACTAAGGACTTTCTCGTCAATAAAACACCAATAATGCCAGTGTACTATGGACTTCCTAAAGTCCACATGAACTTAAGCAACCCGCCCTTCAGACCAATTGTTGCAGCCACAGAAAGCATCTTTGATCCGTTATCAAAATATCTTGATAAATTACTACAACCTATCATTCAACAAACATCAACATACTTGCAGGACACCACCCATTTCTTGAACGCACTCAGTGGAATTGAATTCATGGAGGACCATTGGACACTATTCACTTTAGATGTCCAATCACTTTATATATCATATCACATGGAGAGGGCCTAGAAGCTCTAGAATGGTTACTTCTAAAAGAGCAATACTTTCCATCAAATAAAGTATTTGCAATTGAATTGGCTAAAATGATACTCTACAACAACTTCTTCAGATTCCAGGAACAATTTTATCTTCAGATTTCAGGCACCTCGATGGGCTCAGCGATGGCACCAACCTACGTGAATACTTTCATGTTTCATTTTGAATCACTACATATTTTGGAGCATCCAACATGGTCAAATCAACTGGCCATGTGGAGGAGATATATAGATGAGATCTTTGGAATTTAGAAAGGACCGGCAACAGACTTTGCCAATCTTCCTGAACTACCTGAATAGATGTAATCCATGAATAAAATTCACCCTAGAGATTGGCACACTAGATGTCAATTTTCTCGACGTCAAGATTACACCTAAAGATAGCAAACTCCATACCACAATTTTCAGAAAACCAACTGATGTGAATAACAGTCTATATTACACAAGTCACCACCCACAACATTTGAAACATAATCTACCTTTGAGTCAACTGTTGAGGATAAGGCGAATAGTCTCAGATGAAGATGCATACAAAGAAGCAGAAAAAGACCAAATTAAAAGATTTGAAGAAAGATGTTTTCCAGAGAACATTCTGACAGAAGCTGCTATGAAGTGTCAATCAAAGAACAGATCTGACCTACTAACACCTCAGAGGAAATCAAAAGAAGACCTACCCCTGATATATCTAACAGAGTACTCACAACAGAGTCCACAGATTTCAAGAATGTTGAAGAAAAATTGGAAAATCTCTTGATTAGACCCACAATTGAGTAAACTGTTTCCTAAACCACCTCTAATGGCTTACATAAGAGGCAAGAACTTACGTGAGGGTTTAGTTAAAGCTGAAAGAGTTGAGAAAAAGAAGCAACTGTTCCTCACAAAACCTAAGAAAGGCACATTCCCTTTTCTCCATTGTTGTCATTGCAACAATGTACAAAAAGGCAATAGTATTAGACACCCATACACAGGCCAAAAAATTGAACTTCAGGATTACGCAACCTGCGACAGCAGATATGTAATCTATGCATTCATCTGTCCCTGCGGACGATATTACATGGGACAAATTTCAAGAAAATTAAAAGAAAGACTTTCAGAACATAAGTCTAACATACAGATGAGGAATGATACATCACCATCTGCTAGGCACTTTGGTGTCAAAGAGGATTCTATATCACAATTGAAATTTGTAATCTTAGAAACAATAATTAGACTGCAGAGAAGAGGAAATCTCCAAAATATCATGTCACGCAGAGTAAATGTTTTGGATCCACAAATTGGACTCAATAGAGCCTTGAGGAATGAATGAAGAATTATCATTAGCAATCTTCTTATAAAAAGAAATTCCTCCAACCAAACAGAATCTGTCAAATTCTATGAAATTTAAAATCAGTCTAGTCCATAGTGGTTAGATTTGAAGCCTGGTAAAGGATGAAACATGTGTAAACAGTAGTTAACTGGGGTTCAAAGCCAGTACAATAACAATAGGATACAATAAATATAGTGCAAGTAGCTGCTAATCACTAAAAGACAGATTATTGATGGTGAAAGATCATTTGAACATGAACATTTACTAGACAACAATAGGGGACATCACATGGATGACTAACACATCAATATGATGCAACAAAGGGATGTTGTCTCTAATCAGAATCATTAACAGACCTATAATCAATCTATGATAAATATTTGGTCAAATGATATATTGCACGTGAACCTGAAACTATGTGAAAATACATGATGTCAAATAACATCTAATTATTGTTAACCAAAAGTGAACGACTATCATTGAGATCAATGTAATGTAAAAGAAAGAGTCATGTTAGAGAATGTTAGACCTGGCATATCTGAATATTGTTGTGAAATAATGGGTAGATCTGTAAATTACATAGCATACCTAACTGCTTTGAACAACATATAATATTTATCTGAATAGTTATCAGAATCTGGAACACTGGTACGCATAACTAATGGAATCATATTTTGAAATCAATTACGAAATAAAAGGAGATCATGATTATCAGGCACGGGAATCACCAACCATCTTAGATACTCAATGGGCCTCATTTCGAGTATAGTGGTAGTCATGGCGCTATTTGCGCCATGACTACCTCCCATACCGGTACCGACTCCGACCTGGCTCAATGGGGACTTACCGGTGTAGTCCGACCTTTGCGGGACAGGTAAGTCCCCATTGAAAATCCATCCCCATTCCCATTTGAGCTCCCATAGGGCTCAATGGGAATCGGGAAGTAGCTAATAACAGTACCGCAATTTGCCGTACCGTTATTAGCTCTGAAGTCCCTTAACGGGTCCCGTCCATAAGGCCTGGTCAGACCAGGCATTAAAGGAGGGACCCGCTAAGGGACCTCATAGTAGGCGTTAAGGGATTACCGACACCGGTGTCCTTAACGGTGTCCGGTATCCCTTACCGCCCTACTCGGAATGAGCCCAATGTGTCAACTGAATACGAATCGGCACAATTTAAACCAGTTACCAACTTAGAGATCTGTTCCAATACATGAATAAATAGAGTCAATAAAAGCGCAAATAAAGTAGCATGAAGAATTGTCTATTTGTTGATTTTTGCTAAATTGGTATTCAAGGCCCATAAGGCTTAGTGCACAGAATCTGAGTATGTCACACGTACTGCACGTAGAAAAGATTATAAAACGTTGCTTAGCAAAAATCGTACACAGAGGATTACTGCGGCTACTGCGCCGAGATTGTGAGACCGTCATTTAATTAATGCAACTTCTAAAATAATCGGGTACGATAACTCGACTAAGTGTACACATACTAAAAGGTTCACCTGCTTGATGCTTTAGATAACTAAATCATTGTAGGACGTACCAATGCCGACCTCTTGAATATGAATGTACTTAACACTGTCTTGCCTTTCATGCTATTGTTTACAAAAAATGTCTTTGTTAAAAGAAAGGCTCACTGAAATTGTTCTCACTGTTTAACAATTGATTTACATGTGTATATATTTCGGTACCTGGTTTGTTCACCCTTTTGTGGGTACTCAATATGTCTTTGTTTCTTTTTTATAATTCACAAAGTATGTATATGACAAAAACGCTGAACTTTCTGACTCACCCAAAAAGCTAAATGTTGGGCCATATTTGCAGTTCAAACACTAGCTAAATAATAAAAAGCTATGTGCACTCAATACATTGTTTTTGCTCTTCGATTACTGTAAGATTGCAAAAAACAAATATTGCTCTACAGTCATAAAAAACATGATAAATATAAAAGTCTTTACTGAGAATACATGTGTAAAGATACAAATGCAAGTGGCAGGACACCACCCTTTTGTTTCCAAAATCCTTCTGTCCATCACCTCTCCCTCTTCCACTCTAGACTACTTCTCCCTAACTTCCCCTGCTGAATTAGCACCCATCCTTTCCAATGCCAATCCACCTTGCATTCACAATTGTTCATAGATGTAGTCTCAATCACCCGCAGTCTCCTCACTGAGCACATTAAACTCTGTCTCTCAACTGGACTCTTTCCTGCCCCCATCATATCTGCAACTGTCCTAGTCCTATTTAAGAAACCCTGACTTTTGTAGTTAATTCTGCACTTAGAAGCCTTTGGTTATTAAGTGTGTTATAAATAACCAATTACAATTACAATTATAATTGTCTACCAAGACTGCACTCGTGCATGTCTCCATCATGCTTGCTCATGCTGATTGCTCCAAACTCTCTTCGCAACCCATCATTTTGCACCTCTATGCTGCTCTGCCCTCCTCACTCTCCAGGACCTTGGGTTTCAGAAATGTGCTCTTGCCTGGATCACCTCTTACCTGGAATTGTGATCCTATAATATCTCCTGTAACTCTAAAATCTCTGACCCCACCCTTGCCCCCGTGTGTGTCTCCCAGGGATCAATCCTTGGACCTCTGCTCTTCACCGTCTATACCTCTGTATTTGGAAATCCTACCTCACCCTGTGTCTTTGTCTCACAACGTTTACTCATTTCCATAGATCATCAAGCTATTTTTGAATGGATCACCAACTTCTTCACTGCAATTTGGCACTGGATGTTTAAAAAGAGAAGTCATCTTTCTTCCAGCTTCTAATGCCATCCCTACCCTCCCATCTATCTCCTTCCCACTTGCTCCACCAGACATGGTTTGTAACTTTGAGGTCCTCTTTTATGTCAAACTTCTACTGCAACAATTCATTACTACCAATGCATCAGCTGCTCGTGTTGTCCTCTATAACATTTGGAAAATGTGTTAATTTTTAACTAACCACAGAATGCAAACTCTTATATCTTCTCTCACATTCAGCAAGTTTGATTACTTCTCAGGATCATGTCTTAGCTTTCCTCTCTACTCCTTCCTCCCTCGACACAAAGTCCCAGCTACACTGCCTACAATCCCTGTAACCTGCACAGATACTCCTGACAACAGCAAGCTGGTTGGCTCTCCATGCACGACTACTTCTTTTTTTGCCAAATCTACAAAACTATCAATGGTCTTGCTCCTCAGTAAATGTCTGATTATATCTTAGTTTACTCACATTCTCATTCTCTATGCTCCTCCTCTGGATTCAACAACACTATCCCATGTCCCTACTAGGCCTTTCCTAGCTAACAATCTTTCTCCCTACTCACTCCGTTACACTAGAACCCACTGACCATCACAATTAAAGCTAGCCCAAATCTGGATCTCTTCAAAGCTCATCTTAAACTTCACTTAGTTGCTAAAGGGGAGCTCCTCCAACCATCTGCCCATTCTCCATACCTGACACCACCTCTACATCCAGTGATGCTTTATAATGTAGACTTGCACGCTTATATTGAACTACTCTTTAGTTTGGAGCACTGTCCCTCTCTTAGGTTAATGTTACCTTTGTAAGTCACCTGTGTTTTATATATATATATATATATAATATATTCTGTTTGCTTTGTTTTGTCCCTGGTATATATCCACGTTTATTATACAGCCTCATAAATTGGCTCAACATATGTTCAAATCTTTGTGCTACTGAGCAGCCACCCTTCATGAAAATTCGTACACCATTGGTAAATTTGTACATTTAAGTATTTTCTGATTGAAATTTAAATCCCTGTTCTTCAAATAAATATGTACGTATTTAATTATATGCTTACTTATTTTTACCCAGGACGAACAATGTTCTTTTGATCATAAAATAATGTTAAACTAGATAAGAACTCAGATGTGATGGGAAGCGATCTTCTTAAAATTGGAGTGAGTTTGAGGGACATTCTGATCAGGTTGTGGAGCGGAGTTAATGGAACAGTCACCAGGAACAATATATAAGTAGACAGATATAGATTAACGACAAAGAACATTGGGTATTGTTTTATTTTTCAATTTAACATTTTTTTAGAGATAATAGGACCAATTGCGTCAGGATAGCATCATTATATTTTCCACATGACCAAGCATAACAGTAAGGTTGTGACACATCTATATACTTTGTAAGTTGTAACCCCTACCCAGCCCCCCCACCACAGGAAAAATCAGCCCTGTAGCGAACGGTTCAAAGGTGGCCTTCTGGTGAGACATGGGAATTGTTCTGCATAGTCCATGAAGGGCTCCCAGGTATTCGAGAAGAGATTCAGATTCCCTGAATGTATAGCTATTACTTTTTCCGCCACTGCGATCTCCCAACACTTGGACCATCGTAGCGGAATTGAGGGTCTGTCGGGATGTTTCCAGAGGCGAGCCATTGATACCTTTGCTGCCAGCAGGATGTGCATGTAGAGCTGCAAGATTCGGCCCGATAGTGAAAATTCCCTCCCTCCCGTGTCCCCAGCAGTATGACTCCTGAATCCCACGGAGAAAGCTAGTCTGGTAATGACCTTATTCCCGTTTGTTACTTCCCTCCAGTACCGCTCTGCTTTGGGGCAGGCCCACAACAGATGGAAGAGTGTGCCCTTAGCTGGACAGACACTCCAGCAATATGGGGACATTTCAGGGTTAGATTTGTTCAGTTGGGCTGGGGTGGCGTAGTACCTGTAGCAGAGCTTATATCCTCCCTCCGTATCAGTGTTACATTGCGTACTCTTGTGTAGTCTAACATTGGGTTAAGCAGAGGTAGGCACTACGGCCAGCTGTACTCCGTATCTGACCATGATGGGTAAAGGTGAAGAGTGGAGGCAGAGGAAATGAGGGACAGAGGCAGGCTAGAGGCAAGGGAAACATTTTAGCTATCAGGCAGATGAGCGGTAAATTAGGATGTTAACTTGGAAGTGATGAGGTAGACTTTCCAGGTTTTCAACAAATCTGTGCAGACTGTTTCTTAGATGTCCTGGCAAGATAATTCCATGCAAGTGGAGCAATAAAATAGAATGAGCCGGTACGAGAGGAAGCACAAGGTGGGTGAGGAGCCACACGGGTAGTCAAGGAGCTAGAGTGACAATTACGAGAGACTTGTAGAATTGGATAGAGGAGGATAGGTACAGTGATGCCTTACCATGGATAGATTTGTGAATCAGTAGAAGACATTTTAATCTGGCCCTGTTTTGCACCATCCAATACCTAGCCTGGTAACAGCATGAGAAAATGTGTGAAAAACATGTGAAGTGAGGGAATTCAAAGAGATTCCTGGTAGCGAAGTAAATGATCTTGTTGTTAGGCAGAATCCTGTGCAGTGCTCTTACAGACCACTACGCACAATTAAGACTAAAAGTGGTAATACAAGTTCACCTTTGGTACAAGCCTGTACTACAATGTTAAAGTGGTAGCAGTAGCGCAGCAGCCAGATTTATCTCAAGAGTAAATGAGCTGTAGTAGAGATTACACAAAAGACCACAATTACTGTGACGCAAGCAAACACTGACTCAAGGTTTCAGGTAAAAAATATAAGTACATTTATTTAAAATCATCTGTTCATAAAAACACTTCACTTCTATAAATTCAAAACCACACGTCAAATACACCACACACAACCACTTCCACTTGTTCCAGTAAATTCAAGGTAAGTACATGAGGATTTGACAGACCGGTGTTGCGATACTAACGTCTACCCGCGGATAGAAATTCTCACGAAGTTAAAACACAATTTGTACTTTAGAATTTCAAACAAAGGAAAAGGGGATAAAGTCACAGGCAATATGTTTGCCTAGGCAAGGGAATCAGGGGGCTTGTTCAAAGATACAGATTAAAATCAGTAGGCCTAAGCCAGTGTCTATGGAGCAGATGCTCAGTTGCCGAGGATCACACGTGATCAGTTGGAGATTCGAGATGCAAAGAATACTTAGATATTGTCAGATCGAAGAAAAAGTTATAAGAGGGAGGGAAAAAAGTATAAATCTTCGTAGAGGAAAAGGGTTCACCCAGATTCTGGATGGTCAGTCGGAGAGAACGACCAAATATGCACAGTACTATATTCCGTTGGAGAAAAGCTGGTGCCACGGCAGTTGTTCCTGGTAGTTCCTGCAGTCTCACGGTTCCTGCGGCTTCAGTCGTGGGGACAAGAAGGAGGACGTCTGGAGCGATCTGCACTACCCAGGGATGAGGCCAGCAGCAGCGAAAAAGACATCAATGAATAAAAGGTGCGCTCCTTTAAATCAGGAGAGGGCTCTTCTGATGGCTATCCGGACCACTAAAGCACAGCAGTGTTTTTGACCCGGGAGAGGATGCTATGACTGAAGAAAGAGTGAGCTGGTTGATCCCACCAGGCTCAAGGGAAGAAGACGCCGGACTGGATCTTCTCTTGTCGTTGAAGGGTAGATAGCTCAGGACTGCAGCAGTGCTACACCGGGATCTGGGGTTGCAGCAGCTGTCTTCTCCTCCGCTTCTCTTCGGTTCCTTGCAGTTCCAGTGACGACTCTGTCTTCTAGCCCAAAAGTCCTGCCTTTTATGCCAAAATCCCCCATTAACACAACCTGGGTGTCAATCACTCAGCAGGGGGGTTGTCCAGCCCGGACAACCACCTCAGCCAATCAACACAAAGTGCGACTTGTTGTCTCCAAGGAGACCCTATGCAGGGGGTGACTACACCCCTCCCTCACATTCATCCCACCTAGACACCCAGACGCCAAAGGAGGGCTTCTGGTCAGAAGCCTGCCAAAGGTCGTTGGACAAAGAAGGCAAACCTGTTTTGCCACGCAAAGAAAGACCCGAGAAGGATGTTAACAAAAAGAAATGGCGATTAAACCCAACCGGAACCGAAATAAAAAGTATTTGGGCAAACGGGTTTAAAGTTTGAGGCTACTAAAATAGCCTAAAACGTTACCACGTTATATAATATAACTGCGGTAGGAAAATTAGGGTAGGAACGACTGCTACCAGCCAAGTTTTAATGTTAAGGGAGCGAAACAATGCTCCAAGAGGCTAAGAATTAACCCTTTCCAGTACTCCATATAATATGGGGTGTACTGGGTCCGTGGTTAAAAGTGACTATGTAAAGTTAATGGCAACTTTACCCTTTTCTGGGGGACAGTAGTCAGCCCCAGAAAATGGAGTCGGTGAGAAGCCTAAGAGACAACCCTTTGTTACTGCACTGAAAGTGCTGTGTAACACACAAAGGAGTGGGGCTACTCAAGTGGTGTACTCCAGAGTCCACAATCACAAAAACAGTCAAAATACACAATGCAGAACACAAGTAAGAGTGGGGGAAAAGCTCACACTCTTACCAGGTGGAAAAAAAATAAACTCCAGAAATCCAGCAAAGCTGCTGAGGGACTCACTAGGTAAGGGAAATTAGCCATTGAATGAGAATTTTCCCTAACACTTGTCGAGAGGAAAGAAAGCATAGTTGGAGAGACCAAAGAGGATGTTGGCACAGTAGTCCAGTTTAGAGAAGACAAGAGTGGTTAAGAGATGCTTTTTGGTGTTTAAAGGAAGGAGGTGCCTGATTTCTCTAATAATTAGGAGATTGCAGTGAGCTGCTGTTTCAGTTTTGGAGATGAAAGTAGAGAAAGTGTGAGAAGGGTCATAGATGATGCTGAGGTTTCTAGCCGAAGAAGAGTAGGCTAAAAGGTTGCGCATCTGATCCACAAACCCTGAGTTTGTCAGGTCTACCCAGTCTCCTCTCTGGTGGATTCTGTTTCCAGTTTCCACCTGATGACAGTAGATCCTTTAGCTCTCTTCTGAGGATATTGCTTGCACCCTCCACCAGGGTGTCCACGTGATATACTTAAGTCACCTATCTAAGGCATCTCAATTCCCCTATTTTCTCTAACTGCTATTCTATCACATATCCTATCGTTCTATCGAAGTATGGCAGGAAAACATTCAAAAAGGATCTCCTGGTCCCCAATACAGGCTTTCCCACCACTCACACCTATGTCAACGCTTCTTCCAGGCAGACTTTCACCAACATCCTCTTTGTTGTTCTGTCAACGGATCTTTGAATTCACCTTATGGTCTCTGTGCTCTCCCCTTTCTCTTCCTGTCCTCTTAACAGTGGCACCCATTGGGAGGTATTTTTGGCATCCTTCCTGTCCTCTAGAGTCATCATTAATGTCTGCATATGGTCCAGGGCTCTCAGCCCAACTTCCTCATTCTTGATAGCTGTCTTCTGTCTCTCAACAACTTCCTCCATTGCCCTAGCACTCCTCTTTCAGCCACCCCTCTGGCCCCACTGCCACCTCTGATGGGTCTACCACACTCCTGTACCCCTCCTTGGAAGACCTTCAAAAGTGGCAACCTGCTCCACTTAGTTACCCTCAATCTTCCACCTCCTAGAAGACCTCCTAGAAGACCTTGACCTTGAGGTCCACACACTCACAGAGATGTGGTTCACTGCTAGCTCTGTCATGAGTTTTGGCACTCTCCTCCCTCAGGGTTACAAGATCCTCAGTGAGCCCAGACCTAGCGGCACAAAAGGGCGGAGTGGCCCTGATCTTTCCAGAGTATGTCCCTGCTACTATCATACCCAATCAGGCCTGCTCCTCTTTCGTATGCCTTATCTGCAGGCTTGGTGTGTCTCCTGGCCTCTCTCTGACTCGGGCCACCATCTACAGGCCCCCTGGCCAGGTCTCCCACTTCCTATCGGAATGGACTGACCTCACCTCTTCTCTTCTGGCTTCCTCCTCCAATCTTTTCCTCCTCAGCGACTTCAATATTCAGTTGGATGCTCTCATCTCTTCAGACATTCCCATCTGCATCCCGCTCATTACTCCTCTCTCCTGGTCTGATCATGCTCTCCTATCCTCTCACCTGGACCTCTTTGGTCCACTGGCTAAGCCCGCACCTGCACTGCAAGCCTCCCTCTCTGTACTTTGACCTATGAAGCAAGGGTCAGTTGCTGATTTTGTTGCCACCTGCACTCCCCCATCCTGCAACTGACTCTCACTCTGACACAGCCCTTACTAACCTTCAACTCTCTATTTCCAACATTCTGGATATCGTTGCCCCTGTCATGATGATCCGCAACGAACCTGACTCCAAGTGCAACTCCTGGACTATGACCTGCCCTCTCTGAAATACAAGTGCAGAGCTGCTGAGCGGAAGTGGCAGGCTTCAAGGACATCCTCTGACAAATTGGCCTGCCACTTTCTCCAAAGGCAATACAGACTCTCCTTCTGCTTGAAGGCAAGGGCCTACATCCAATCTTGCATCTCTGAGGCCACTAATAACATGGCAGAGCTTTTCAATATCTGGAAGGAACTCTTCAACTATACTGCAGTCTCCACTTCTCTGCTGCCTTCCTTGGCCTCTGCACTGCTCTGGCCTCTCACTTCATTTCTAAAACTCAGCACATCTTGTCCTCACTCTCGTCTACTCCACACCCTTTGGCGAAAGCCACTCTCAGGCCTCCCATGACCCCCCTCCTCCCTTCTGTCCTACTCTCCTCTTTTTCTCCCATAACACCAGATAAGGTTTCTAGTCAAGTCGACTGGAAATTCTCATCCAAACAGGTGCTACCTGCTTCTACAGAACTATCAAGGGCAACATTGTCTCCCTTGCTCGAGTATTGGCTGATTTCTGCAATCAATCCTTTGCCACTGGATCTTTCCACTCTCTTCTCAAGCACTCCCTTGTGCACCCTCTCCTAAAAAAGCCTTCTGCCGACCCTTCCAGTCTGGCAAACTACCACCCTATCTCCATTACCCCCTTCCTGAGGAAACTCTTGGAGAAGCTAGCCATCTCCCAGTTTATTCACCACACTGAATCTGTTGGTTGTCTACACAACCACCAGTCTGCCTTCAGAGCAGCCAGGACATGGAAACTGCTCTCCTGAAAACCCAACAAGACTTGCTCTCTAATCTCGATAACAGCGCTCCTTCCATTCTTAAACTTCTTGACCTTTCCTCTGCCTTTGATATGGTCAATCATGCCACCCTGATAAATCGGCTCTGTGATACCCTTCACATCATGGACCTGGCTCTGGACTGGTTTACCTCCTTCCTCACATACCGACCTTCCCAGGTTCAACTGGCCCCTTTTCTCTCCCCCATTTCACTCTCCTTCTGTGGTGTCCCCTATTCAACATCTATCTGGCCCCTCTAGCCTATTGGTCTCCACATTTTCTCTTAACTTCTAGTGTTATGAGAATGACACACAGCTCTCCTTCAAGCTTCCCTCCTCTGCCTCCTCGACTCCTTGCTCATTCCTGACTGCCTGTCTGCTATTCAGGCATGGTGCAATGGTACTGATCTCTGCATTAATGCCAGAAAGACAGAGATCCTTCTCATTGGAATCCATGCTCCCTTTTCCCTCCTACTCTCTGGCCACCCTCCATGGGCCCCCTACCCTCAACCTCTTGTGAGGCAGAAAACCTTATTGTTATCTTCGACTCCTCTCTCGCTTTCTCCTCACATCACAGACCTCTCGCCAAGAAGGCCCACTTTCAGCTGCACCTCAAAAGAGGAATTCTACCTTTCTTCACCTTTTCTCAGAAACTCAATGCTCCAGAGCTCTTGTCTTCTTGTCGGACTAGGGACCGGATCGCTCCAGCCCTAAAATCCTGCCACTGGCTCCTGGTTGCTCCGATGATCAAGTTCAAGACCCTCTGCATCATTCACAAGGCTTTCTGGGGCCTTGGTCCCTGCTACATCCAACTCTCTCTGCCTAAATACCTTCCCATCGCGAGCCCTTCTGTCATCTAGCTGTAACTCTCTGCAGATCAGACGATTTTCCAAGCAAGAGAGTTGGGGCTAAATCTTTCTCCTCCGCCTCTGCAATAGCCTTCCTGCCCCTCTTAGACTTGAGCCGGAACTCCATAACTTCAGCAAGCTTCTTGAGACCTTCCATTTCTCTTCCTACTTCCCTGCTTATGTCCCTGTCTGCCGCTTAACTGGCTGTCTGGTTCCTTCAGAGTCTTACAGGACACATGGTCCCCCTATTCCAGTCTACCCCTGTACTTTGTCTCCCCTGACTCCCACCCCCAACCTGCACTTGCCTTTCTGCACCCCCCCACACTTGCCTGGCTGTGCCAGCACCCTTTTAGTCCTTCCAGCCCCTTACCTCGCACTTAGCTTATGAACCTTCCTTCCCCTGCACTCTCTGCTTCCCCTGGCTCTTTCCACCTGGCCTCCCCTGGTGCTCGCTTTTCTCTCAGGCAGTTAAGCCCTGGCTGGCACTCCCCCTTCTCTTCTCGACCCTGCTCTTCCCTTCTGCACTTGCACAATCAGAATGTCACAAGGCCTATTAGGATCGTTTTTCTTGTTTTGTCCTCCCTGTTACCCCAGCCGCTTGTCTTGTTGCGCCTCGAAACACATTGTGTATAGGCACATTATAAATACCCAATAAAGATAAATACAAAATGAATAAATCCACAGCAACACCACCATCATGGGGACTCTGGACTGGAAATCCATGTCAAAGTCAGTGTCCTGACGACTAATCTGTACATAGTGACAATTTTGCGCCAATTTACGTAGAACTGATGGAATGCCTAAGTCGTCAGATCTATTCTCAATTCCACCTTTTCAGTTGTCGGCAAGGCTGTTTAACCACAGTGGCCAAGGATTCTCCAAAGCTGAATGCCTAAATTCCGAAATGTCTGAAACCACATTTGCACTCAATGTGCGTTCACATTCTTGAGACACCATGTTGTCAATACATTTGACTAAATTGTCTTGCCACTCTTCAGAGCCTACAGCAGTCTTAGGATGGAATGCAGGGGGCTTTTCAGCCTTCTTGCCCTTGCCTCCAGAAATCTTTCTGTCACAGCAGGGTGCGGATAGGGGGAAGCATGAAGGAAAACTAAAAGGGAAATTCAAAGTCTAGTCCTTTTTTATCTCTACAATCAGACCAACAGAATGCTAGTTCCTTTACTCAAAGCCGGGAAATGAGCACTAGTGACAACATCTACACGGTATGCCTGCAGCAAAAGACTAAGTGCATCGGGACGCCAACCTGCAGAGATAGGGGCAGAGGTGTGTGGAGGGACTCTTCTTACTCCAAACCCATGCATTAGCAGGAGGAGGGCCACACTTCCGTTATCAGGATATCATAACTGTCATTGCAGATCATTGATCCACAACCTCTGAGGAGTCCACCATATCCAAACCTTGCCTGACCCTGATCAGCTTGCTACTATAAGTGCCCCTGCGGCAGCTGCTAAAATCTGTCTCAGACACACGTCTTCAATAATGCATTAAAGTTAAGGTAACAAAAATACTTATGTGGATGCTGGTGTCTCAGCAAGAAAAGGGAATTGCAGGAGGGCTACACAATACCTTGTAGATCAGACTGGATCGAGATTGAAGGACAGAAGAGAAGAACATGTATTATGGAATGTGGGGAACAGTAGTTTTCTATCTTGTCATTTTTCTTGTGTCTGTATAGTAAACAAGACAAAAAGTGCATAATAATAGCCGCCTCGTAAAGCCTTTTTAGTTTAGTTTAGTTTAGTTTAGTTTAGTTTATTATTTCTATAGCGCCGCCTGGCCCTGGGGCATCCAGGCACTTGTAGTAGTTACAACATAGTGATATATAACAACATAATCAATAGGACAACAATACAGATATAATATACATTGTGAAAGCAGTTTCTGGTGATGTACATAGTATGCCATAATTTTACAAGGATTAAGGAAAATAGTACAGGTAAGTACAGGTAAGTACCATTACAGGGGTGATTTCCATTCTAGGCTTATTTGTCTAGTAGCCAATTTTTGTCTGCCTGTCTGAATTGGTGGAAGGATGGTTCAGATCTAAGATTGACTGGTAGTGTATTCCAAAGTTTAAAGGCGAGTACAGGGAAGCTTGGCCCTCCTGCTTTTTGTAGTTTGAATCTGGGGATATTTAAGACGTGCGTTTGTGCTGATCTGGTTGGGCATGATGGGATGTAGTGTGTGAAGTTGTCTATGAGGTATTTGGGTGCTTGGTTGGATAAGCATGTGTGAATGAGCGAGAGTGTTTTATACTCGATTCTCTGAGGTATGGATAGCCATTGGTTTGAGCGTCTGGCATCAGAGATGTGTTTGTGTTTAGGTATGTTCAAAGCTGCTCGTAATGCGTTGTTTTGAATAATTTGCAGCTTGTTGATATTCTTTTGGCTGGTACCCAGGTATAGAACATTGCAATAGTCGACTTTGGAGAGGACTAGGGCTCTGGCTAGTGTGGTGCAATTGGAGGATGAGAGGTAGGGTCTGCTAGTATTGATGAGCTTGCAAGTGTATGCAGTGGCGGATGATATTGCGTTGATCTGTCTTGTTAGTGTGAGGGAGGAATCGAGGTAGATCCCAAGAGTTTTGATGCTATTGGAGACAGAGATAATGTTGTTGTTGATGGTGAATGTCTGGTATAATGTGTCAAGTTTGTTGAGTCTGGATTGGGATCCTAGGAGGAGAAGCTCTGTCTTGTCGTCGTTGAGGCAGAGACCGTATTTGGCCATCCATTCTTGAATAGTGGAATAGATGTTGTTGAGTGCTGAGTTGTCGGCGGAGTAGTCGCCTGTTAGTGGGATCAGTATTTGAGTGTCATCTGCGTAGTTCATGTAGATGATACCCAAACGGTCCAGTATGTCGAAGAGGGGTTTTGTAAACACATTGTATAATGTGGGGGAAACGCGGGAGCCCTGAGGGATGCTGCATGTGACTGGTGCAAGTGTGGCAGAGGATGTGGGAGCAAAGACCCTCATGGATCTGTTGTTCAGGAAAGACTGAATCCAGGCGTTAGCATTGTCAGAGATTTTGGCAGCTGTGGTTAAGTGTTTGCAAAGGATGTCGTGGTTGACCAGGTCGAAGGCGGCCGACAGGTCGAGGAGGAGAAGAAGCGCTAGTTTGCCGTTGTCTTTGATGTTGTCCATTTGTGTCTTGAGGTCAATCAGGACTGTCTCAGTACCATGTTTGGGACGGAAGCCTGATTGTCTTAGACATAGTAAATTGTTTTTCTAGAGGTGGTTCTGTATGTGCAGGTAGGCAGCTCTGTCAAGAATTTTTAGGAGGAAGGGTACTGTCGTGATGTGTCAGTAATTCATGGGTACACTGGGGTCAAGAGTGGGTTTCTTTAGTAGGGGTAATACCAATGAGTCCTTTAGGTTGTTGGGTACTGTGCAAGATGTGTTTATGAGAGATGTGATGAATGGAGCTAGATGTTTGGCCGCATATTTGATGACTAACACTGGGCAAATATCACCTTGGCATTTGGAGGGTTTCAGCGAGTTAATGATATCTTCAACCTCTTTGATAGATATGGCGGAAAAGTCGAATAGGTCATTGTTGTCCGTTCGGGGGAAATGGATGAAGGGATATGATTATCAACGAGGGTGAGGCTTTCTTTCTGTGCCTCAATTTTGGCTTGTAACATGGCAATTTTGCCAAGAAGTGCTTCTTGTATGTTGGTACACCAAGAGATGTCTTTGGTACATGTGACTGGGATGGGGGAAGGAGATTCAAGGTCTCTCAGAATGTTAAAGAGCTCTTTGGTATTGGATTTGGTGTTACAGATTCTTTTGTTGTACATGTTGTTTTTTGTTTGGATGATTGCTAACTTCTAGGTATTGAAGGCTAGTGCGTAGGATGTTTTGTTGTTTGCGGAGGGAGACTGTTTCCATGCTAATTCTGCTTGTCTTTTGATTTTGCTGAGGGATTTTAATCCAGGAGAGAACCAGGAATTAAGGTGCACGTGTGGTTTGGCTTTCTGTAGTTTGAGTGGTGCTACCATGTTTAAGGCCTTGAGAATGGTTGTGTTGTAGAGGTCTACTAATTCGGTGGCGTTGGTGATGGTGGGTAAGAACTCGATGGGTTGTAATAGTGGGAGGAATTTTTCAACTGTGATGTTTTGCTATTTCTTGTGAGTGAAGGAGGAGCATTGGGAGGGGGAACAGGAGTAAGAATGTCTTTGTTAATGGTGAAGGTAATAAGGTGATGATCGGTCCAAGCGCAAGGTGTGTTACAAAGGATGGTGATATTGCATTTGAGGTCGGAAATCCAGTCAAGGGTCCGGCCTTTACTGTGAGTGGGTTGTGAGATGTGGTGTGTGAGTCCTAATTCTGAAATGGTGTTGGTGATGGTGTTTGCTTTGTCATCTTTTTCGTCATTGAGACCGAGGTTAAAGTCTCCTAGGATGAGTAGTTGTGAGCTGGGTTTGGTGTTGTTGGAGAGCAAGAGAGCTATGTCGTCGTTGAATGACGATATGGGGCCTGGCGGGCTATAGATGAGGTGGGCGGAGATAGTGCTTGTGTTGGTTGTGGAGAGTTTGAAGGTGAGTAGTTCCGCCAAGGGGAGTGGTTGGTTTTGAATGTGTCTTAAATTGAGTGAGCTTCATGCAATGACGGCTACGCTGCTGCCTTTGGCTCTTTGTCTATCTGCGCGGTAAATGGTGAAGTCATTGGGTATAACTAGCGCTAGTGCTGTGCCAGAGGCTGCCTGGAGCCAGGTCTCGGTAATGGCTAGGAAGTCAAGATCATTGAGGGCAATGATGTCGGCTATATCTAAGGCATGGGCGATTAAGGATCTTGCGTTGATGTGTGCGGCTTTGTTTGCTATGGTGGGAGTTTCGTATAGTTTTCTGTTGGATGTGCGGGGGAAGGAGGCATGGGAGTCAGGTTTGGAATTGGATTTGCTTTTACCTAGACCTGTGCTGTGAGGGGTTGAGCTGGTAAATGTCCTAGATCTGAGGCGGTCAAGTGTAGTTGCGCCTAAATTGGGATAGGAATTACTAGTGGCCGGGTACTTAGGGGAGGGACAGTGCAGAGTGGTGGTTAGCGTCGTTTTTCTGGTACAACCGGTGTATGCTGTGCGGTGAGGCACAGTAAAGGCAGGTTGGAAGTGTCAAAAGAGAAATTATATCGTGCCTCCTATTGCAATAAATATATGTATATTGGCCTACGCTAAGCTGCTCGAAAGTCGCTTGTGAAAGAATCGTGTTGCAAGGTCCTGACCTCTAGATCAATGTAAGCCGCCATTTTTAGGTCGAACTACCGTTTTAGGTTTGCTTTGTAAAGTCACCCTGTGAGTTAAAATGGTGGACGATGTCATTCTAAAATTCAACATGGCCGTCTTGACCTCTGTACGTAGCTAATATGTAACTTTCCTGCAGGCCACTTGTTGAGGTCGTGAACTGAGACCTTGTCCTTCGTTGACCTGTGTTTAAGGGATTACTCGTGCAATGAAACTAATCCACGAGTACACAATAAAGACAATGAATTCAAATACTGAACGTAGAACTCTTTTTTAACTACATTGTATTAATGTTTTAGAAGACTTGCATGGAAAATCCCAAAATACACAGTTGCCGTATAGGCTTGTTGATATATGTATTAAAAGCAAACCAGTTATATGCCGATGTGCGAGACTTGGCATGAACCCTAGATCGGTGATGTATTAGTGGAATATTAACCCGAAGTGGGGCTGGACATCGTGCTCGCAAAAGGTATAAAAAGCCAATGTATTCTAATGTGCAGCGTCTCTCAGTGAACACATTGAACCACGCTGGAGTTTGTTGTGTTGTACTGAGGGCCGATAGCTATCTGGTTTTGCTCTGTTTTTGTAACTGGATCCAGTATAAAATAAAGTACTTTGTATGTTTCTTTGTAACCCGTGTTCAGTGTATTTCCTTTTGGGATACTCAGCCTCGATATTTTGATTTTATTTTCACAGTTGGCACCCGAATAGGGACCCTCAAGATTGATGCCGGATTGTTGAAGGTTGACTCAGGCTATCGGACCGGGATCGGACGGTGTGACAAAAAGGGGCCCCACTGAATGAGACGTGACACCTCAGCAGCGCTGCATGACCCGATCCCTGGACAATTAGCTTGTGGTCCGAGACGGCATATTGACGAAGGTCCACTTACCGAGGTGGGGAGATTTGCCGAAATCACCATACACGAGGTAAGATTAGTTAGGTAAGATTCTTTGAAATCCGATCGGACCTCCTTAGGTTTGTTCAGGTGAGTCGTGACCCGACTCTTAATTGAACCCTGATAATTTGAATTTGGCGCATTGTATCTGCAGACACTATTATTGACCAGGTAACACCAATAATTTGATATGCCTGGGAAATTGTCTACCTGCTTAGGGCGTTGTTCCACAGTGATAGACAATCTTTGGAATTTAGCCGTCCCGCACCACTGGAGGGGTCGCCGGCATGTACTATGTACTGTAAGCATGGCATTGGAAGTATAGTATTTAATGACATTTGGCACAGACAAACCAGACATGCCTCCGAACTTCAGGAGCCAATCAATGGTAGTTTTGAAATCCCTCGTATTTAGTATTTAGAGTCAATTCTATTAAGGAAAAAGGCTAGACCTGCAGCATTTGATGTTTTGCAGAATTGGAAAAAAGAAGCGTTGCAACAATTTAAAAGTAGAGAAAAACATGCGTGCCGTCATAAGACGAACGCCGAAAAAGCATTCCTGTATGACCAAGATAAACATTCTGAATCGACTAGGAATATGTATAGGGCTTTCTGACTTGGAATTCAAAAAATATATCCTTCCAAAGACCTCCATGCTTCCGATGAATTTATAGATAAATGTTAAATGTACGAAGGCCTGGTGCCTCTGCACCACCTCCATATGTTCCTCTTCCTGCTGCTTTGCCTCTTCCTTTTGTTATTCCTACTCTACCTGCTGTTGTTCCCGTTGTTCCTGCTCCTCCCAATGTTCCCCTTCCTCCAGCTCCTCCACCTCTTCTTATCGCACCAGTTACAGTACCTCCATTGAATTTTCCTGCTCCCTCTCTTCCAAGTGGTCCTGAGCCACATGTAGTTGATCGAGGTGCAGGGTCAAAGGTTATCACTCGCAATACTGTACCACCAGAGAAGAAACGTGAATTGATTGCATGGGCTAAACATTGTATGGAGAAGGATGATCAAGCTAATGTTTTTGCCACACTTTGTAATATGGATAATTTTCCTGAGAAAAATGTTTTTATTGAAGGTTTAGGAATTAATTTATGTGTAATGTGGGGAAAATTAAATAACACAGATCTCCCGCAAGGGTTAAGGGATCTAAATACTTTAGCGTTTTCTAGAGACACTGTGGAGAAAGTAAATGAGCATGTCGAGAGGTTATTTGGGTATAGAAAGGAGTTAGAAAAGTTGCAGAATGAGGAAGACGAGGAGGAAAATATTTATGTACAGAAACAGTCCCTTCCTTGTCGTAAATCGATATCTGAGGAAGCACGAATTTGTACGAAGGACGCACTTAGATGGATTTCGGATATGTCGATAACTCCAGTTTAAGTATATGACACATATAGTCAATATACACCAGAAATGCAGAGGAAAGTGATACAGGTAATCATAGAGTACCTACAGGATGATTGTGTAAAAAGAAAGATTAGTTGTCCTACAAAGTCATTGAGTATTTACAAGAGAGCTTTTTCACTTGACACTTCTTCGACTGCTTTAGCACTCGATTTAGCTCTGTTGCTTAGTAAGCGTTCAGAGTCACCTACTTCTCAGTTGCCTATGAGAGAGGTTCCTCCGACATTTGTCCCGAAGGTTGAGATTGCAGCCGATCCTGCACAAAATAAAGTTGCTGGGAACATTCCTGCACATTATGTATCACAGTTTGTTCACGTCCCGTTCTCAAGACAGGAAGTGAATACTATTAGACAATCTATTCCTGATATTAGGAAAAATCTGACAGGATTCTATAAAGAAATAAAGTCCGTTTTGCAATCCTCAGTGTTCACCTTAGGTGATATTGATTTGTTATTCCCTGTACTCCTGCCCGTAGATTTGTGGAAACAAGTTAGAACTATAGACGACGTGCCAGGGTTGGGAGATACATGGGTGAATATAACTAGACTCGATGGAGAAAGGCCAGCTGCAGAAAGACCGCCTCAGGTGATATTAACTTTGCCTGACAGAATCATTGCTAAATTGAAAACCATAATTCCAGAGAAATGAATTATTTGGGATAAACTTACGAACTGTGTCCAAGGAAAGTCTGAGGGTGCTACCGAGTTCTTTAATCAGTTCAAACAGGTATTCTCGGATTTCAGTGGACAAGACCTAGGCACAGAGTCTGGGAAAAGGTTATTTGTGGACAAATTTGTGTGTGGATTGCTGCCTGACATCCAGTTACAAATGATGTCTTCTGAGAGACCTTAGCAGGCGAAATCGCAATCAGAAGTACTGCACATGGCTCAGTACTACGAGAAACGTGTCAATAACGAAAAAGATAGAGTTGAAAAACGAAAAGGTGATTTGAAAACTAAAGTGCTATTGCAGCAAATTGTTAGAGGCCCCAGAGAGGGTAGTTCTCAGATTAGAGGTCAGTATGTTCCGCAAAGGGAATGTGCCCTGGGGTCCTGTGAACATTAACCAGTGTGCCTATTGTCGTCAAGAGGGTCATTGGCGTGCACAATGCCCTGTTCTTCGACAAAGGTCGAATAACACATTCAGGAATATGGGTAGACGATCCAGAGGTCGCCCGGGTGTAGGGGGCCCTGGTAGAGGTCAGTTCACACAGGATCCTCAGCAACCTTTCTCACAGGATAATCAGATTCTGAGTGTGCACACCAGGAACATATTTTATCATCCTTCTGCTGCATGTCTATCTGAAGAGCTTCCTTTTGATGATATTCTGTTTCGTTAGGATTGCCTGAAGCAGGGTTTGGAACCTACACCTATTCCCGTCAATCAGAAAGGTACCTACGTTGGAATGATGGTGAGAAATAGGAAACATCCGTTTTTGATAGACACTGGAGCACAGAAGTGTTCCATTGATCATTCAGGGGTTCCAAATATTCCACTGTCAGTGCAAACCAATGTTTCAGTAGGGTTTTCTGGTTTTCTGTTTGTCCGGTTTCTTCGCCGGTACCCATTTCTTTTGGTCCCTTTATGGAACACTGTCCATTTCTGTTGACTACGAATTGTGGAGAGAACTTGCTGGGGTTGAATCTGTCAAAAGAATTAAATGCAGTGATTTATTGTTCTTCTGATGGAGTGCGCTTGACGATTTCACCACAGCAATTTCCTGTTTCGCAATTCTTGACTAGACCTTTGCTGCCAGAATTCATTAAGGTACCAGAGAACTTATGGGCTGTTGACGGCAATGATGTCAGTGTTTTACAGATTAAACCTGTTAAGATAGTTTTGAAACATGGAATTGAGCTGCCACGCATTCCTCAGTATAAGATTTCAGTTGAGGGCAGGCAGGCTTTGAAATGCATTGTTTCCGATTTTGTGCATCGCGGGGTGATCGAAGAAATTTCAGGAAGTTTGTGTAATAGTCCGATTTTACCTGTGTACAAGAAAGGCTATAATGCAATTCCATTCCGTTTCATAATTGATTTACGTGCCATTAATAAAGTCGTGGCTCCACAATTTCCAATTGTGCCTGATGTAACGACAATCCTAACTATGATTCCAGCTACAGCTACTTACTTCAGTGTGGTGGATCTAAAGAATGCTTTCCTTAGTATTCCTATACACAAGGATAGTAGATACTTGTTCGTGTTCACCTTAGGGGGACGCTCATTTACATTTACTCGTGCACCTCAAGGGTACACAGAGAGTCCTAGCATTTATAGTAGGGCTTTGAAGGAACAACTTGATACCCTTGGATTGCCCTCTACTTGTACATTGTTTCGGTATGTTGATGACTTGCTCTTAGCTGCTGACTCCGAGAGCGCCTGTAAGGAGGGCACTGTGTTATTGCTTATCCATCTAGCTAAGCATGGTCACAAAGCTTCGCTTAAAAAATGTCAATATTGCTGTCAGGAGGTCGCCTATTTAGGCTATCTCCTGTCAAAGGAGGGAAGAAGATTGACACCTGAAAGAATAAAACACATTTCTGGCATGCCTGTCCCAAATACACAGAAGGAAGTTAGAGCCTTGATAGGTATGGCTTCTTACTGTAGGTTGTGGATCCCAAATTTTTCACTAGTGATCAAACCGATGTTGGCTTTGAAAAAGAAGGGCATTTCTTCGCCATTGCCATGGAACGCGGAACACCAGTAATCGTTTGACTTGCTTAAGACTGCATTATGCTCTGCACCAGTTTTGGGCACACCAAACTATGAAAAGGCCTTTGTGTTGTTTGTGCATGAATGTGATGGATGTACTTTGGCTGTATTAACACAGGAACATGGAGGGAAGAATAGGCCGTGCGGTTACTTTTCTTCTGCCCTTGATCCTGTAGCATGCGCTTTGCCAAGATGTTTGCGAGCTGTCGCTGCTGCTGCTGCGTCTGTAAAACAGAGTGAGGGAATAGTCCTAGGCCATGATCTAACCCTGATGGTGCCTCACTCTGTAGATGTTCTACTGAACCAAACCCAAACGCAACACCTCACTTCTGCATGGTTGACAAGATATGAATTGATCTTGTTTGCTCCTCACATTCAAATTAAGAAGTGTTGTGTTCTTAATCCGGCTGAACTCCTACCTTTCCCGCAAGATACTACTTGCGGCAATGAAGAGTCACATTATTGTCTGTATACTACTGAGCAAGAGACGAAGGGTAGAATTGATTTGAAAGACACTCCTTTGGATAATCCTCAAGGAGAGCTGTTCTGTGATGGCTCTTGCTTCAAACTTCTGGATGGTACATCCACAGCTGCTTATGCAATCACCACATTAAGCACGGTTGTGGAAACTGAGAGAATCACGCATAATTCTGCGCAGGGCGCAGAGATTATAGCATTGACCCGAGCTTGTGAACTTTCCGAAGGGCTTGCAGTAAATATATATACTGACATTCAGTATGCCTTTGGGGTGGTTCACAACTTTGAGAGACTTTGGTCAGAGAGAGGGTTCCTAACTTCACATGGTACTAAAATCCAACACGTCTCCCTAATAGTACAACTATTCTCAGCGCTTGCGCTCCCTACTCAGTTAGCAATTATAAAATGTGCAGCACATCGAGCGGTTACAGATGACATAGGGAAAGGGAATGCTTTCGCTGATCAGATAGCTAGACAAACTGCTACCGATCCCCTTACGGAGATATATGTTTCAAGGGAAACTGTAAATGCTTATGCAATGGATGAGGGTGTTGGGTCTGTACGGGATATCCAAGCTGATGCAACGTTAGAAGAATCCAAAAGGTGGGCTGAAGGCTTGGGGAAACTTGATCATGACGGGTGTTGGGTGGATATAGTTGAAGGGAAATGGCTACTCCCTGATGCATATATAATGATGATGGTCATCATGGCCCATGGTCCTACGCACGTATGTGCCCAGAAGATGATAAAAATGTTAGAGAAAGTTTGGGTGAATGACAAAATTTTGAAAATTGCCCAGCGCTACGTCCAGGATTGCATGATTTGCCTACAAACTCAATGTGGGAAAGGGGACAGTAACTCCAAGGGGAAGTTTTGGGCCACCCTCTGTCCGCCTCGAAGTTATCCACTTTGAATTTATTGAAATGGAACAATGTGACAATAAAAAATATGTGCTGGTGGCTATCTGTGCTTTTAGTAAATGGGTTGAGGCTTTCCCTGTTAAAGATGCTACAGCTATGACTACTGCAAAAACCATGTTAAGGGAATACTTCCCGCGGTTCGGGCTACCAAGAGTTATCTGGTCGGACAATGGTCCACATTTTGTCGCTGCTGTAATTCTGCAGATATGCGCGGCATTACAAATTGACAAACGGTTCCATTCGGCCAGACATGCTCAGAGCGCCGGACTAGTAGAAAGACACAACGGTATCATTAAGAAAAAGCTCGCTAAGACGTGTGCCGGCACCAAACTAAAATGGCCGGACGACTTACCGATTGTGTTATTATCTATGCGTACAACCCCTCAGACTAAGACTGGTCTCTCTCCATTTGAGGTGGCAATGGGGAGACCTGCCAATATTTGGAACCTTCCTAAATGCAATTCATTGAGAAATGTTGAAAATGTATTACTTTCAGATTATTGCAGCCAGTTGACTAAAAACCTGTATTTGATTTATCACCAGGTACGAGAAGCATTACCTGTGGGGCCCGGGCCACAGTATACGGCCTGGAAGCTGGGTGCTCGTCAAAGCATTTGAGCGCTCTTCCTGCCTTGCAGGCGTGGGCCGTTCCAAGTCCTGTTGGTCACCCAAACAGCGGTGCAGGTCTCTGGGAGAAAGAACTGGATACACGCGTCCCACATCAAGAAACTTCCTCACCCTGTGCTACACGTTACAGAAGAAACAGAACCCCTCGCTAATACTGCAACCATCAATCCCAAAGCAGTAAGTAGCACTGAGAGTGTGTCGGAGAATCTCTCTGAGCCCGTGAGGCTTGGAGAAGCTGCCATTTTCTCTCCACACTCTCCAAAAGTTTTGCACCGGAAATTGCTATTTCAAATTCGGCATCTTCACCTGTCTCTGACACGTTGCTTCCAACAGGAAGTGATGACATATTGTTTCCGGATCAATCAGTACCGGGAAAAGTTAGATACAATCTGCGTCCAAGAAAATAGACTTACGGCGCGGTTCGGCTGTGCATTCAAAGAAGAAAAGGAACATCAAGGGCTTGTTTTTGCCCAAATTTGAGAAAGGGGATTCTGTTGGCTAGGGTTGTGGAAGGACTAAGAAGTCGCTTGACCGGGAGGTCGCCAGCAAAACTCCTGGGCCCCTATTGTTCCTACTCCCTTTGTACATTTACATACTCTGTCCCTTAGGGAGTCTCAGCATAGACAAAGGTACCACAATAATACTCTACTACTTATCATGAATGCTACGCATGCCATTTTTAATAAGTCTAACTGTTGGGTCTGCTCACATTTACCGCAACACGGGTATAAGGGGTTAGGTTGGTATATTCATCCTTTACTTTGACAACTGCTTTTATGCCTCTCTAAGAGCACTGTTCTTTGGCCGTTGGAATGATAGCATCTCAGGGAACTTTGATGGCACCAATTTGAATAGTTTTGGGAAACGTGTTTTGACTCCCTTGGGATGCTCGCTTTTCGCAAACAGGAGTAAACCTAATGTTGCTTCTATTAGGCCTTCTGATAGACTGTCTCGTCCTTTCCAATCTTTGATTTCTTTTAAAATGGTTCCGATAGGCAATAAGGATGCCATGCCTCCATCTTACACTGTTAATCATAGCCCCGATTCAGTTTCTCTTTGCACACAGAGGAATGGAACTCCGTCAATGCGGTAATGTAGCATTCCCATGGTTGCCCAGGGATTGGCAGGGAACCTGTTATTTAGGGATCCTGTTACCTGGGGTGTTTATAGCTATTACAAAAGAAGTTTCAAAGGCTCGTCCACGGCAGGACGAGAATGGTGACACCCCAGCAGAAATCTTGGGAGATATAGCAAAATCAGTTGTGCCATTTTGGGGGCAGATAGCGAATTCAGAGGATATCAGAAGACTAGCGAGAGTACTGGAGAGAACCATCAACCGGACCACGGACATACTCTATAATATGACGCTAGAACAGAAGGCGATATGACTAGTAGCTCTTCAAAACCGGATGGCATTAGATGTCATTCTGGCTGAACGTGGTGGAGTGTGTAAATTAGTGGGGTCCGCTTGCTGTGTTTTCGTACCAGATTCCTCCTCAACCAACTTCAAGACAATACAGAATCTGCATGTCCTTAGTTCAGAAGTTCATGTTCCTGAGGGAAACTGTGATTTTAGCGCTTGGTTCTGGGACTTCTTTTGATCTTGCAGTTGAAAGGTGTTTTCGATCTTGCTGATTATTTTGGGAATCATGTTGTGCACAAGCGATAGGTTAGATAGGACATAAAGTGTATGCTCCAGATAAAACTTCCAAAGAATATCTGTTGAAAGAAATTTTAGCAAATGACCTAATGGCAATAGATATTTCCGACAATGATTCAGGGTGCATGGACGATGATGCATGGAGTTATTTGCAAGGAGATCCAAAGTAGATTTAGCCCTTGGCATAGGCCAAAAGGAGGGTTTGTCAAAAGAGAAATTATATCGTGCCTCCTATTGCAATAAATATATGCATATTGGCCTACGCTAAGCTGATTGAAAGTCACTTGTGAAAGAATCCGTGTTGCAAGGTCCAGATCTCTAGATCAATGTAAGCCACCATTTTTAGGTTGAACCGCCATTTCAGGTTCGCTGTGTAAAGTCACCCTGTGAGTTAAAATGGTGGACGATGTCATTGCAAAATACAACATGCCGTCTTGACCTCTGTACGTAGCTAATATGTAACTTGCCTGCAGGCCACTTGTTGAGGTCGTGAACTGAGACCTTGTCCTTCGTTGACCTGTGTGTAAGGGATTACTCGTGCAATGAAACATTCTACATTGTGTTAATGTTTAAGAAGACTTACATGGAAAATCCCAGAATACACAGTTGCTGTATAGGCTTGTTGATATATGTATTAAAAGCAAACCAGTTATATGCGGATGTGCGAGACTTGACATGAACCATAGATTGGTTATGTATTAGTGGTTATGTATTACGGGCGGCTCACCATTGGGCCAATCAGAGTAGAGTGTGACTTGGGTTGCTAAGGCAATGCAGTCCAGGGTGCCAATTCCCCCCTCCACCCTTTCTGTGGAACCCAGACAGAGTGGCACCATTTGGAGGGCTTCTGTGGAGAAGCCTGCCAAAATAGTGGAACAAAGGGCTTGACCTTGGTCAGAGTTACAGAGACGGACACAAACGCCATTTTAGAATTGAGTTCTGGCAAAAAGACCCAACCGGTGATTTAATATTAAATAAATAAACCGGCGGTATCTTTAACATTGCAGCAAAAAGTGGTGCGTTTAAAATCAATGGGAAAATCCCATAGAGAATATTTCGGTGGAATATTTCGCGTGGAAACCACTGCCACCAGCCAGAAAATCGACGAGGGGGGACGGGACAGTGCCCCCTTGAAAACAGACCCAGTGGCAATCGAATTACCCCTTACCAGTACTTCCACAATATGATGGTTTGTACTGGTTCTGTTCACAATTTTGGACTAGTAAAGTCAATGGTGACTTTACATGCCCTGGGAGATAGTAGTCAGTCCCAGGTTATGGAGTCTATGTTTGAAAATCAGTGAGACGTTAGTGTCATTGTTGAGGTGAGCTAGTTTTTGAGTATCGACAGTGTAGTTAAACCATGTGCTCCGTCTGAAGAAAAGAATAAAGGCAACAAAGGGCTGAGTTAGATTGTGGTGACTGAGGAATAGAGATGGCTAAGTTAAATCATGTGATTAACTGCATCAAAGGTTGTCCAGAGGTTTAACACGACTAGGGCCACAACTGTCCCTTCATCAGTGGTCGCCCTCTGCAGCCAGCATGGACTCATTGCTCCCAATGTGCCATGATGAAAGGCACTACCAGATGTGTATGACATAATCTGCTTTTGGATTTTGTGCTAGGTGCTTCATTTAATGTTGAACAATAACCAGTGGCGTAACACAAGATCTGCCCCCCCCACTGGCGTAACAGGGGCCCCCACAGCCCCCGCGGTGCGGAGGGGCCCGCTAGCACAGGCCTGGGAGGGGGCCCCACTTGGAGAAAAAAATGGAAAAAAATATTTTTTTTCAAAATATTTTTTTTTACATTTCCTTTTGAAATCACTTTGCCTTCATAAAGACACATAAAGACAATATTTCTGTAACAGAAATATTGTCTTTATGACGGCAGAGTGACTACAAAAAGAAACTTTCTTTTTGATGTCCGAGAGCTCCTCCTACCCCATGACATGGAAGACCCCAGGCTGGAGGCCTCCATGTCATGGGGTGAGGGAGTCCTATCACTTCAAAACGAAATAGTTTATTTTTGAAGTCATTCTGCCTTCATAAAGAAATGATTTCCGTGTTGGTTTGGTCCTTAACAGAAATAATTTCTTTATGAAGTCAGAGTGATTTCAAAAAGAAACAATCAGTCACCAAACTTGTGCTTTTTTCCGGCACCGGGGCAATTACCGGGTCATTACGGCCCCGCCGGACCCGGTAATTGGCCATTCGCGGGCACCGGAAAAAAATGCTCCCCATTCAAATTTGATCCCCATATGGTTCAATGGGAATGGGGAGCTTGGATGCACCAGCACCATTCAGAATGGTGCCGGTGCATCCGACATGCTCTGCTCGCTGTTAAGCGGAAACCTGTGCAGTTCCCTCTGGGACCACTGCAAAAGATTTAGGACTACAGGCGTTTGGCGGTGAACCCACTTGGTAGCATTCTGTACCACACAGATTCACTTGGTAGCTGTGGCTGAGCAGTCAGACTTCCCTCAAGAAGAGTTGAGCAGTATGTGGAGTATACAAGATAGGGCAATTCTTCCCAGCAAGACAAGCAAACACGCAATGAGGCTTTGTGTAAAGATATTAAGGTATTTATTTATAACAGAACATCTATGGAAAAAACTATGGCAAGTTCACGGCAAAACAAATCAAACACAATTACTCTACGAAGAAGAAACGATCAATCCCCCTAGCAATATTTCGACAAGTCTAGGTTCTACCGGTACCACTTATTTTCAGACAGAGGTGTATACCTCAACCTAGATGGCACTCTAATATTTGTTAGGACAGGAGAGAAAAAGATAGGCAGGTTATGAAATCAACACAGTTCAATCCTACGCGGATAAAATGCAAGGCAGGAAGGCAAGAATCACAATAGATCGTAAAGTTCAGAGGCCAGGCCCACTCGGAGAGAGGCAAAGCGCGATGTCCCAAAAAGTCTCTAGTGGAGATGCAATCAAGTCTTTGTAGCAAATTGTTATCGGCAGATTGAACCAGTTCAGAACAATGAATGAGAAAAGCTTGGAGGTGACCCAACGGAACGGAGAGGATTAAGACACCTCACTCAAACCGATCGAAAGGGAAGCCAGGCGGACACGGTACCTTGTTGTGGAGGGCAGCTCCGGCGGGGGCAGTTGTTCCTGGTGGTGGATGCAGGTCGGGTCTTTGCCAAGAGTAGAGATGATCTCGTCGTCGAAGAAAAGTGAAGTCCGGTGCACCACCAGGGAAGAGACCAGCCGCGGAGTGCTGCGTCACAAGGCACCACCTTTTGGTCGCGGTACAGGGGTAGTGGCTATCCGGTTGCCAAGGTGCTCTGCACGGGCAATTCGACCACTGCGTCCTGAGGCGAATAAAAAGCAAAGGGGACTGGTTGTTCCCACCAGTCAGGGGAAGAGCCTCTCCGGCAGGGAGATCTCCTCTGTCGTCGGGAAGTGGTGAGTCGGTTCCGCAGGGCTCCACCGGAGGTGTCGTCGTGCAGGTCGGCTCAGCGTTACCCTCGTCGGATTCTTTAGGTCCTGTTGCGACTTCTGAAGATCCAGTCCCAAAAAGCCCTGCTTTTATGCAGAAAACCCCCATTCATTCAGCCTAGCTGTCAATCAACACATGCTAAGTGGTGAGCGGGGAGGCTCACCACTTGGGCCAATCACTCCAGAGTGCGACCGGAGTTGGCAAGGCAACTCGGCCCAGGGTGCCTACACCCCCTCCCACGCCCCTGTGGTAACCCAGACAGAATGGCACCACTTTTGAGGGTCTCTGTACAGAGCCCGCCAAAAGTGGAACAAAGGGCTCGACCTTTGGTTTAGGAGTTACAGAGACGAACACAGACGCCATTTTAAAAACCGAGTTCTGGCAGAAAATACCATCCGATAAACTTATTTAAGATAAGTAGACCGGTGGTATGTTAGAGATTAACGAGGAAAAGTATCAATCTCCAACAATGGGACGAGTCCCATAGGGTTATGTTCGGGGTTGAACATAACAAGTAGTTTCCACTGCCACCAGCCAAAACTCGACGAGGGAGGACGGGACAGTGCCCCCTCGAGTAACAGATCCAGAAGTAATCGAATTACCCCTACTAGTACGTCCACAATAAGATGGTTTGTACTAGTTCTGTTAGTAAATTTAGGTCTAGTAAAGCCAATGGTGACTTTACATGCCCGGGGAGACAGTAGTCAGTCCCCGGGTATGGTGGGGGTCCGCTAGGACGCCCCAGTGCTATGGCACGTAGGGTGCGGTGTAACACACATAGCAAAACATATGAGACCCTATGGAGTAAAAGACCTCATAGCCCGTAGAACACATTGATATTCAAAGGAATTACACACATACATGTCCAAGAGTGGGAGAAAAAGAGTCTCACTCTTGGCAGGATGGAAAAAACAAACTCCCAAAATCCAGCAAAGCTGCTGGGGGACTCACTAGGTTAGGAAATTCAGCCTAAACAGAGAATTCTCCCTAACACTCGCGGGAGCCGGTATGCCCGCCAGGTCAGACCTGGCAGGCGGGAAGGCACCCGGGAGCAGAACTCGTAGTTTGCTGGTCTGGTAACAACAGTACCGGCAAGCTTACCAGTATCGCTGTTACCGGACCAGCAAACTTTACTGAGGCCCAATTTCTTTTTTAAGTAATAGGGCTCCCCTCAACCAATGACGTGTGTGAGTGTATTGTGAAAGGTTGCACACTTAAATGTGGAGGTGGCTGCCTGTGTCAGTGTATGGTGAAAGGGTGCACACAAATGTATGGGTGACTGGGTGTGCGTGTGTGCGTGTACAGTGAAAGGGTGCACACTTAAATGTATGAATGGCTGCCTAGGTGTGCCTGTATGGTTAAAGAGTGCACACTTAAATGTAAGGATGGCTGGGCGTGCATGCGTGTTTATGGTGAATGGTGTTTGTGCTTGTGTTCAGGGGCACAATAAAACCTACATTTCGGGGGGCTGATCCTTCAAATTTTGGAAGAGGCGTTAACTTCATGGGTGGTGGGGGAGGCCAACTTATTTGTGTGGGGGCATCTAACTTCTTTACGCATTTTAATGAGACTATTCTAGTGCAGCTTCAATGTTACAAGCAGTTTACTCTCTCCTTTAAATGTAAAAGCACCCACTTACGAACTGTTGTGAGAATGAACAGTCTTCTGTTCCATTTCTACCCTTCCAATCACTTCCCTGGCATGAAAGTACTAAACCCACATCACAATTTCAATTGCCTAAAAAATTTGGCATTTGGATGCAGGTACTAACAGTGAAATGCTTTACGTTAGTAACTACTGGGCCCTTGTTAACAGCGAAACCCAGGTGCCATTTAACATCTGTGTCCTGTTCTGTCCGGTAACTGCTCTGAAGGTCAGCCAGGTTGAGTCAACATAGCCCAAAGTTTCTGGGGGTGAGTGCTGCAGCCCAGTCAACTGAATATTGTTAGGCCCCTACTTGTGTTTAATGCCTTAATTACTTATTGGTAATCGTCATTACTCTTAGCCCTATTCTTCCTTGTCCCTGTACTTGTGTATGAGGCAGTACTTGTGTAGGAGGGAATATGCCTCATACACAAGCGCTGGGATGAGGTAGAGGTACATGCAGGTAATGCCTGACTTAGCTACCTCTATATTCATTACTCCTAATCCCACTCTTCCTCAACCCAGTACTTACCTATGAGTCAAGGAGCCTCAAACGTAAGCTCTGGGACAAGGAAGAGGGAAGTGAAGGTAATTCTGGGCCAAGGAGCTGATTTTGGAGGTTGGGGTAGGGCATGGGAGGGAGAGGGGATGAGTGGGTGGTGGGATTGTGTGATAAATCATAATGGTTGTCCCTGTCCAGGCTAAGCAGGCATGATATGTGGTATTAGTGGCTATCATTTTGGTGCACCCAGTCTAGTTATTCCTCAGTTTGTTATGACTTTTTTTTGACTGCGCATTTCTGATAAAGCAGTCCTGCTAAGTGTAATTACCTGGCTAGATTGTCATTTGGGTGCTGCCAGTCTAGCCATTTCCTACTGCAGCATTGTATATTTTTTAAGCATCTGTGATAAAATTATATGATATGTCTATTAAAACCCGCCTATACACAAGTGTTTCTTGGTGCGACAAGCAATGTAGTGAAGATAGAGGGTGGACAAGACAAATGATTTTACTAGGCCTTGTGTCATTCAAATCGTGCAAGTGCGAGAATGAGAAATGCAAGGGGAATTGGAGGGGGAAGTGCAAGGAAGAAGGGAGGGGAAAACAGGCCTGTAATGCTCTGAGTAAGTGCAGCCAGGACATTGAGGCTCTAGGTAGTGCAAGGAGAACAAGGGACTGTAGGGTTACAGTTACAGTCCCTAAGTGCATTGTAGGCCGGAGGCAGTGCAAGGGTGACTGATCAAGAAAGAGCCTGGACTCAGTGAGACTCTGAGGGTATCCAGGCAACCAGTCAGTACAGCAGACAGGTAGGTCAGGAAGGTCAGCAGGGGAGGGAGAGAGCAAAAGCAGAGGAGAAGAGGAATGTTTTGAGCTGCTTCCGGAACATCAGGTGGTCTGCTAAAGTTTGAGAGTGGCAGGGAGGCCATTCCAGAGGGAGGCACCTGCAGAGGAGAGAGATCTACCCCCACTCTCTGCCTGAAGAAGCATCTAGCCCTTAGAAAGTTGCAGGTAGCCGGGGCAAGGGCTAGAGAAAAAAGGTATTTTGGAAGAGAGCATTGGATGTAGTGTGGGCCAGACCCCAGAAAGCCTTGTGGACAATGCAAAGGGTCTTGAACTTGATTCTTGCAACAACCGGGAGCCAGTGGAGAGATTTCAGGGCTGTAGAGATATGATCCATGGGCTTGGGGCCAAGGATAAGTCTCGATGTCTTGTTCTGGAATAGTTGCACAGGGTGGAGAGTAGAGGAAGACAGCTTGAGAAAGAGGCTGTTGCAGTAGTGCAGCCTAGAGAGAAACAGGGCTCTGGAGACAGTGGGCTTCTGGGGTAATGTGAGAAAGGGAAGAGTCCCTTTGAGTAGGAGCAGCTGGTAGGTAGTGGGACTTCTTGGCAATGTCCGAGATGCTAGGAGAGAAAGAGAGAGTGGAGTCAAAGATGACACTAAAGGTTTCTTGCCTCGCAGGAAGGAGAAACAAGAGGGCCCAAGGTGGGCAGCCAGAGTGAGAGAGGGAAACCAGGGACATGGGTCCCAATGAGACAGATCTCCATCTTAATGGCACTAAGGTAGATTTCGTTGGAGGTGCACCTATCCTGAATCACGGATAGACAGTCAGGAATGAGCAAGAGATGAGAGGAGCCTGAAGGAAAGCTGAGTGTCATCCCCATAACACAGTTAGAGGAGAAGGTAGAGATCAGGTGGGCCAAAGGGGCCAAGTAGAGGTTGAAAAGCCTAGGTGAGAGGATAGAGCCCTGGGGAATGCCACAGGTAGAGAGAGAGGTGGCAGAGAGAAAGGGACCAAGTTGGACCTGGAAGGGGCAGCCCAAGAGGCAGGAGGTCAGCCACTCCAGGGCCTGATCCGTGATGCCCAGATTCTCACAGAGTCGATTGATCAGGATGGCGTGGTTGACTGTGTCAAAAGTAGAGGAAAGATCAAGGAGGATTAGGACAGAAGGAATGCTGGAATCAAGTTTAGAGAGCAGATCTTCACAGGTGTTCAGGAGAGAGGTTTCGGTGTCTCTGGCAGCTCTGAAGCCAGACTGATGGTCATGGAGACAACCAACAGATTCAATGTGGAGAGGAAGCTGGGAGATGGGCAGCTTTTTTCCAAGAGTTTGCCCAGGAATGGGGTGATGGAGATTGGGCGATAGTTTGCCGGACAGATAGGATCAGCAGACGGCTTCTTGAGGAGTGGGTGCACAAGGGAGTGCTTAAGGGGAGAGGGGAAGGTTCCAGCGGTGAAAGAGTGATTACACAAATCGTCCAAGGTGCAGCAAGGGTGTCAATATGGTTCTTGATGGTTCTGGAGGGAGCACCTGTTTGGACGGCACTTTCATGGATCAGACTTGTCTAGAAACCTTGTCGGGTGTTGTCAGAGAGAAAGAGGAGAAAGGAGGAGGAGAGGTAGAGATAGCCAAATGGGGGGCCGAGAGAGGAAGAGAGAGAGGAGGAGAAGATAGTGGACAGGATGTCCTGAGTTTTAGCGGAGAAGTGAGAGGCCACAGCCATACAGAGGGCCTGGGAGGGAACAGGAGAGGTGGAGACCGCAACAGGATTGACCAGTTCAGTGGAGATTTTAAAGCGTTTAGCTGTGTTGTTAAAGGCAGCAGAGACCCGGGCTTCAATGTGTGCTCTCTTCTTGATGAGTGTTATTGCTTCGACTGGCTTTTTGCGCAACAGTCTAGGTATGTCTAAATGTGGCCTGGCATGCTTTACTTTAATGTTATAACGTCTACACTGGTCTACATTGTGCAGCCAGTGGGACATGTTTTCAATGTGGCATGTCATTTTTAATAGCAACGCATTAATGTTCCTGTGCACTGTTGGTGAATTGCGTGTATTGGATTGGTGTTACCCTACAAAACAATGACAACACTCTGGCTTTTTAGCCAATTTTTCTCAGAAAGTGTGCTGTATATTGCATTACAACACATATTTATATCTTTCTCCTAGTACAGTGTGCGGTATACCCATTCAGCAGCACGTTCATGCGTACTGTGCAAGCGTGATAATCTAGGCCGGCCCAGAGTGTGGCACGTCCCGTGATTTGTTGCCGAGTTGGGGGGGGCCCCCTCAGCATGGCTCGCAGGGGGGCCCCCACATATTGTGTTATGCCACTGCCCCACCCCCTGCAAGCCATGCTGTGCCCCCCCCAACTCGGCAACAAATCATGGGTTGCACCACACTCTGACCGGCTTAGATTTCCACGCATGTGCAATACGCACAAACATGCTGCTGAAGGGGTATGCCGCACACTGCACTAGGAGAAAGACATAAATATGTGTTTTAATGCAATGTACAGCCACTTCCTGAGAATAATTGGCTAAAAAGCCACAGTGTTTGCTATTGTTTTGTAGGGTAACACCAATCCAGTACATGCAAGTCACCAACAGTGCACATGAACATGAATGCTTTGCTATTAAAAATGCCATGCCACAATTAAAACATGGCCAACTGGCTGCACAATGTAGACCAGTGTAGACACGTAATAACATTACAGTAAAGCATGCCAGGCCACATTTAGACATACCTAGACTGGTTGCACCAAAATGACAGTAGAAGAAATAAGACTCATCAAGAAGAGAGCACACATGCAAGCCTGCATTTCTGCGCCCTATAACAACATGGCCCAGCTCTTTCAAATCTGCAAGGAACTGGCCAATCCTGTTGCAGTCTCTACCTCTCATGTTCCATCAACAGGCCCTCTATGGCTCTGGCCTCTTGTTTCTCTGTTAAAACTCAGGACATCCTGTCCACTATCTCCTCTTCCTCTCCTCTTCCTCTCTCAGGCCCCCATTTAGCCATTTCTCCCTCTCCTCCCCCTTTCTCCTCTTTCTGTCTAACACCTGACAAGGTTGCTAGACAAGTCCCATCTATGGAAGTGTCGTCGAAACATGTGCTCGCCCACTCCTCCAGAACCACCAAGGACAATATTGACACCCTTGCTCCAGCCTTGGCCGATTTCTGTAATCATTCTTTTGCCACTGGAACTTTCCCCTCTTGCAAACTCTTGAAGAAGCTGGCCATCTCCCAGCTTACTCTCCACACTGAATCTGTTTGTTGTCTCCATGACCATCAGTCTGGCTCAAGAGCTGCCAGAGGCACAGAAACTGCTCTCTTGAACACCTGTGAAGATCTGATCTCTAACCTTGATTCCAGCATTCCTTCGGTTTTCATCATCCTTGAACTTTCCTCTGCTTTCGACACGGTCAACCACACCATCTTGATCAATGGACTCTGTGAGAACCTGGGCATCATGGATCAGGCCCTGGAGTGGATGACATTATTCCTCTTGGACCGCTGTTCCCAGGTCCAACTTGGTCCCTTTCACTCCGCCACCTCTCTCTACCTGTAGCGTTCCCCAGTGCTCTATCCTATCACCCTGGATTTTCAACCTCTACTTGGCCCCTTTGGCCCACCTGATTGCTAACTTCTCTAACTTTCAGTGTTGTGCGGATGACACTCAGCTTTCCTTCAGGCTCCCCTCAGCCTACTCTCCTCTCTCGCTCATTCCTGGTGTCATCTTCAACTCCACTCTCTCTTTCTCTCCTCACATCTCAGACATCGCCAAGAAGTCCTACTACCAGCTGCACTTCCTCAAAGGGACTCTTCCCTTTCTCACTTTCCCCCAGAAGCTCACTGTCTGCAGAGCCCTGGTTCTCTCTAGGCTGGACTACTGCAACAGCAACTTTCTCAATCTGCCTTCCTCTACTCTCCGCCCCCTGCAACTAATCCAGAACAGGACTGCGAGACTTATCCTTGGCCTCAAGCCCAGGGACTGTATATCTCAAGCCATGAAATCTATCTTTCCCTGGCTCCCGGTGGCTGCAAGGATCAAGTACAAGACCCTTTGCATTGTCCACAAGGCTTTCTGGGGCTGGGATCCACACTACATCCAACGCTCTCTTCCAAAATACCTTTCTTCTCGAGTCCTAAGGGTTAGATGCTTCTCCAGTCAGAGAGTGTGGGGGGGGGGGATCCCTCTCCCCTGCAGGTGTCTCCCTCTGGAATGGCCTGCCAGCCCCTCCCAAACTTGAGCCGGACCACCTGAAGTTCCAAAAACAGTTCAAAATGTTCCTCTTCTCCTTTGCTTTCTCTCTCTCCCTCCCCTGCTGCCCTACCTGACCAAGATGTCTGCTGTACCAACTGGTTGCTTGGCAACCCTCATACTCACTGAGTCCAGGCTATTTCTCGATCAGTCACCCTTGCACTGCCTCCGGGCCTACCACGCAGTTAGGGGCTGTAACTGTAACCCTGAAGTCCCTTGTTCTCCTTGCACTAACCAGAGCCACGCTGCTCTGGCTGCACTTACTCAGAGCATTGCCGCCCTGTTTTCCCCTCCCCTCTCCCTTGCACTTCCCCCCACCCTTAGCCCTTGCACGTCTCGTTATCACACTTGCACGATCTGAATGACACAAGGCTTAGAAAGATAAATTGTCTTGTCCTCCCTCTGTTTTCCTTCCCTTCCGTTGTGCCTAAAAACATGTGTGTACAGGCACGTTATATATGACTTGTATCATATCATATAATTTTATCACAGATGCCTAGAAAAATATACAGTGCCACAGAAAGAAATGGCTAGACTTGCAGAATCCAAGTGCCAGTCTAGCCTGGTAATTACACTTAGCAGGACTGCTTTATCAGAAATGCTCAGTTAAAAAAGTCATACCAAACTGAGGAATGACTAGACTGGCTGCACCAAAATGCCTATCTAGCCACTAATAGCTCATATCATGCCTGCTTAGCATGGACATGGACGACCATTATGATTTATTGCACAATCCCACCCCCCTCCACATATTCCCTCTCCCTCCCATCCCCTACCCCAACCTCCAAAATCAGCTCATTGGGCCAGAATTACCTCCACATCCCTCTTCCTTGTCCCAGTGCTTACGTATGAGGCTCCTTGCCTCATAGGTAAGTACTGGACTGAGGAAGAGTGTGACTAGGAGTAATGAGGATTACAGGTACCCATGTCAGGCATTACCTTCATGTACCTTTACCTCATCCCATAAATCTTGTATGAGGCATAGCGCCTCATACACAAGTACTGGGATGAGGAAGAATAGGGCTAGGAGTAATGAAGATCACCAATAAGTAATCAAGCCATTACACACAAGTAGTGGTGCACCACCATTGAACTGACTGGGCTTCAGCACTCCCAACCCCACCTGAAATGTGGGCTATGTTGATTTGACCTGGCTGACCTACAGAGCAGTTGCCGGACAGAAAAGGACACAGATGTTAAACAGCAATGGATTTCGCTGTTAACAAGGGCCCGGCCCAGCAATTACTAATGTACAGCATTTCACTGTTAGTACCTGCATTCAAATGCCCAATTTCTTAGGCAATTGAAATTGTGATGTGGGTTTAGTACTTGCATGCCAGGGAAAATATTGGAAGGGTGGGGAAGGAGTCATTCTCACAGCAGTCCATAAGTGGGTGTTTTTAGACTTAAAGGAGAGTTAACTGCGTGTAACATTGAAGCTGCACTAGAATAGTCTCATTAAAATGCGTAAAGAAGTTAGATGCCCCCACACAAATAGGTTTGCTCCTCCCCACCACACTTGAAGTTGGCGGCTCTCCCAACATTTGAGGGGTTAGCACCCCTGAAATGTAGGTTTTGTTGTGCCCTGAACACAAGCACACACACCATTCACCATATATAAACACACACACCCAACCATCCATACATTTAAGTGTGCACTCGTTCACCATAGAGGCACACCCAAGCAGCCACCCCTACATTTAAGTGTGCACCCTTTCATCATACAGGCACACCCAGGCAGCCACCCATACATTTAAGTGTGCAACCTTTTACCATACAGGCACACACACCCAGGCACCCACCCATACATTTAAGTGTGCACCCTTTCACAATACAGGCACACCCAGGCAGCCGCCCATACATTTAAGTGTGCATCCTTTCACCATGCAGGCACACCCAGTCAGCCACCCATACATTTAAGTGTGCGCCCTTTCATCATGCAGGCACACCCAGGCAGCCACCCATACATTTAAGTGTGCACCCTTTCACAATACAGGCACACCCAGGCAGCCGCCCATACATTTAAGTGTGCATCCTTTCACCATGCAGGCACACCCAGGCAGCCACCCATACAGTTAAGTGTGCACCCTTTCATCATATAGGCACACCCAGGAAGCCACCCATACAGTTAAGTGTGCACCCTTTCATCATATAGGCACACCCAGGCAGCCACCCATACATTTAAGTGTGCGCCCTTTCATCATACAGGCACACCCAGGCAGCCACCCATACATTTAAGTGTGCATCCTGTCACAGTACACGCACAACCAGCCACCCATACATTTGTGTGCACCCTTTCACCATACACTCACATAGGCAGCCACCTATACATTTAAGTGTGCACCCTTTCACCATACACTCACAAACACAGTCACCTATACATTTAAGTGTGCTCCCTTTCACCATACACGCACACCCAGGCAGCCACCGATACATTTAAGTGTGCATCCTTTCACCGTACATGCACACACGCATACCCAGCCACCCATACATTTGTGTGCACTCTTTCACCATACATTCACACACGCACATATCATGGGGTTGAGATGAGCCAAAAATAAATAGTTTCTTTTTGAAGTCACTCTGACTTCAAACAGAAAGTGTTTCTGTTAAGGACTGAGCCATAACGTTAATAATTTCTTTATGAAGGCAGAGTGACTTCAAAAATAAAATATTTATTTTGTAGTCATAGGGCTTCCCCTACCCCATGACATGGAGGCCTTCAGCCTTGGGTCTTCATGTCATGGGGTGGGGGTAGCCTCAGACTTCAAAAATAAAGTTTATTTATAAGTGGGGCCCCCTCCCAGGACATGTAGTTGCTAGGGCTCCTGTTACGCCAGTGACAATAACATTTGCCAATTCAATTGATGCGTGTTAAATCATTTGGAAAATTGTGATTTTGGTGGCCACTGTCATAGTGTTCTGGTTCCTGACACATACGTGCCTGATTGAAGAGGTAGCATGAGTTATTCATGTTTAGTCTTTAACATAACAGAGATTATGAGGTGCAAGTACAGATATGCAAACAAAGGGGGGTCTGGGAATCTCTCTACCAGCACGAACACAGCCCAATGACCTGTTCTTGGGTGAATAACCCCTGGGAGAGACTCTACCAAGTCTTTAGCTCACTGTCCTTTTCACAGAGAAGAAATGTCCCCGCATATCAGCCTTTGTCCTGCCCAGGGGCAGTCCAGCGCCGAAATGCTAGGCAACTCTCCTCTGAACAAGAGTACCATCAGTAACCGCATACACGTGTTTCAGCCTTGGTGGGCATCATCAGTGAGGTGAAACTGTTGCCTCTCTAAGAACAGTGAGCAAGGGGTCCACGTCTGGATTGCCCTGTTAACTTAGGGTGAAACCCAAAGTTAATGTATGCAAACAAAGGGGGGTCTGGGAATCTCTGTACCAGCACGAACACAGCCCAATGACCTGTTCTTGGGTGAATAACCCCTGGGAGAGACTCCACCAAGACTTTAGCTCACTGTCCTTTTCACAGAGAAGAAATTTCCCTGCATATCAGCCTTTGTCCTGCCCAGGGGCAGTCCAGCGCCGAAATGCTAGGCAATTCTCCTCTGAACAAGAGTACCATCAGTAACCCCATACACGTGTTTCAGCCTTGTTGGCCATCATCAGTGAGGTGAAACTGTTGCCTCTCGAAGAACAGTGAGCAAGGGGTCCACGCCTGGATTGCCCTGTTAACTTAGGGTGAAACCCAAAGTTAATGTATGCAAACAAAGGGGGGTCTGGGAATCTCTCTACCAGCACGAACACAGCCCAAAGACCTGTTCTTGGGTGAATAACCCCTGGGAGAGACTCTACCAAGTCTTTAGCTCACTGTCCTTTTCACAGAGAAGAAATTTCCCCGCATATCAGCCTTTGTCCTGCCCAGGGGCAGTCCAGCGCCGAAATGCTAGGCAATTCTCCTCTGAACAAGAGTACCATCAGTAACCCCATACACATGTTTCAGCCTTGTTGGGCATCATCAGTGAGGTGAAACTGTTTCCTCTCTAAGAACAGTGAGCAAGGAGTCCACGTCTGGATTGCCCTGTTAACTTAGGGTGAAACCCAAAGTTAATGTATGCAAACAAAGGGGGGTCTGGGAATCTCTCTACCAGCACGAACACAGCCCAATGACCTGTTCTTGGGTGAATAACCCGTGGGAGAGACTCTACCAAGTCTTTAGCTCACTGTCCTTTTCACAGAGAAGAAACGTCCCGCATATCAGCCTTTGTCCTGCCCGGGGGCAGTCCAGTGCCGAAATGCTAGGCAATTCTCCTCTGAACAAGAGTACCATCAGTAACCGCATACACGTGTTTCAGCCTTGGTGGGCATCATCAGTGAGGTGAAACTGTTGCCTCTCTAAGAACAGTGAGCAAGGGGTCCACGTCTGGATTGCCCTGTTAACTTAGGGTGAAACCCAAAGTTAATGTATGCAAACAAAGGGGGGTCTGGGAATCTCTCTACCAGCACGAACACAGCCCAATGACCTGTTCTTGGGTGAATAACCCCTGGGAGAGACTCTACCAAGTCTTTAGCTCACTGTCCTTTTCACATAGAAGAAATTTCCCCGCATATCAGCCTTTGTCCTGCCCAGGAGCAGTCCAGCGCCGAAATGCTAGGCAATTCTCCTCTGAACAAGAGTACCATCAGTAACCCCATACACATGTTTCAGCCATGTTGGGCATCATCAGTGAGGTGAAACTGTTGCCTCTCTAAGAACAGTGAGCAAGGGGTCCACGTCTGGATTGCCCTGTTAACTTAGGGTGAAACCCAAAGTTAATGTATGCAAACAAAGGGGGGTCTGGGAATCTCTCTACCAGCACAAACACAGCCCAATGACCTGTTCTTGGGTGAATAACCCCTGGGAGAGACTCTATCAAGTCTTTAGCTCACTGTCCTTTTCACAGAGAAGAAATTTCCCCGCACATCAGCCTTTGTCCTGCCCAGGGGCAGTCCAGCGCCGAAATGCTAGGCAATTCTCCTCTGAACAAGAGTACCATCATTAACCCCATACACGTGTTTCAGCTTTGTTGGGCATCATCAGTGAGGTGAAACTGTTGCCTCTCTAAGAACAGTGAGCAAGGGGTCCACGTCTGGATTGCCCTGTTAACTTAGGGTGAAACCCAAAGTTAATGTATGCAAACAAAGGGGGGTCTGGGAATCTCTCTACCAGCACGAACACAGTCCCATGACCTGTTCTTGGGTGAATAAGCCCTGGGAGAGACTCTACCAAGTCTTTAGCTCACTGTCCTTTTCACAGAGAAGAAATTTCCCCGCATATTAACCTTTGTCCTGCCCAGGGACAGTCCAGCGCCGAAATGCGAAGCAATTCTCCTCAGAACAAGTGTACCATCAGTAACCCCATACACATGTTTCAGCCTTGTTGGGCATCATCAGTGAGGTGAAACTGTTGCCTCTCTAAGAACAGTGAGCAAGGGGTCCACGTCTGGATTGCCCTGTTAACTTAGGGTGAATCCCAAAGTTAATGTATGCAAACAAAGGGGGGTCTGGGAATCTCTCTACCAGCACGAACACAGCCCAATGACCTGTTCTTGGGTGAATAACCCCTGGGAGAGACTCTACCAAGTCTTTAGCTCACTGTCCTTTTCACAGAGAAGTAATTTCCCCGCATATCAGCCTTTGTCCTGCCCAGGGGCAGTCCAGCGCCGAAATGCTAGGCAATTCTCCTCTGAACAAGAGTACCATCAGTAACCCCATACACGTGTTTCAGCCTTGTTGGGCATCATCAGTGAGGTGAAACTGTTGCCTCTCTAAGAACAGTGAGCAAGGGGTCCACGCATGGATTGCCCTGTTAACTAAGACCCCCCCCCTTTGTTTGCATACATTAACTTTGGGTTTCACCCTAAGTTAACAGGGCAATCCAGACGTGGATCCCTTGCTCACTGTTCTTAGAGAGGCAACAGTTTCACCTCACTGATGATGCCCAACAAGGCTGAAACACGTGTATGGGGTTACTGATGGTACTCTTGTTCAGAGGAGAATTGCCTAGCATTTCGGCGCTGGACTGCCCCTGGGCAGGACAAAGGCTGATATGCGGGGAAATTTCTTCTCTGTGAAAAGGACAGTGAGCTAAAGATTTGGTAGAGTCTCTCCCAGGAGTTACTCACCCAAGAACAGGTCATTGGGCTGTGTTCGTGCTGGTAGAGAGATTCCCAGATCCCCCTTTGTTTGCATTCATTAACTTTGGGATTCACCCTAAGTTAACAGGGCAATCCAGACGTGGACCCCTTGTTCACTGTTCTTAGAGAGGCAACAGTTTCACCTCACTGATGATGCCCAACAAGGCTGAAACACGTGTATGGGGTTACTGATGGTACTCTTGTTCAGAGGAGAATTGCCTAGCATTTCGGCGCTGGACTGCCCCTGGGCAGGACAAAGGCTGATATGCGGGGAAATTTCTTCTCTGTGAAAAGGACAGTGAGCTAAAGACTTGGTAGAGTCTCTCCCAAGGGTTACTCACCCAAGAACAGGTCATTGGGCTGTGTTCGTGGTGGTAGAAAGATTCCCAGACCCCCCTTTGTTTGCATACATTAACTTTGGGTTTCACCCTAAGTTAACAGGGCAATCCAGACGTGGACCCCTTGCTCACTGTTCTTAGAGAGGCAACAGTTTCACCTCACTGATGATGGCCAACAAGGCTGAAACACGTGTATGGGGTTACTGATGGTACTCTTGTTCAGAGGAGAATTGCCTAGCATTTCAGCGCTGGACTGCCCCTGGGCAGGACAAAGGCTGATATGCGGGGAAATTTATTCTCTGTGAAAAGGACAGTGAGCTAAAGACTTGGTAGAGTCTCTCCCAGGGGTTACTCACCCAAGAACAGGTCATTGGGCTGTGTTTATGCTGGTAGAGAGATTCCCAGACCCCCCTTTGTTTGCATACATTAACTTTGGGTTTTACCCTAAGTTAACAGGGCAATCCAGACGTGGACCCCTTGTTCACTGTTCTTAGAGAGGCAACAGTTTCACCTCACTGATGATGCCCAACAAGGCTGGAACACGTATATATGGGGTTACTGATGGTACTCTTGTTCAGAGGAGAATTGCCTAGCATTTCGGCGCTGGACTGCCCCTGGGCAGGACAAAGGCTGATATGCGGGGAAATTTCTTCTCTGTGAAAAGGACAGTGAGCTAAAGACTTGGTAGAGTCTCTCCCAGGGGTTACTCACCCAAGAACACGTCATTGGGCTGTGTTCGTGCTGGTAGAAAGATTCCCAGATCCCCCCTTTGTTTGCATACATTAACTTTGGGTTTCACCCTAAGTTAACAGGGCAATCCAGACGTGGACCCCTTGTTCACTGTTCTTAGAGAGGCAACAGTTTCACCTCACTGATGATGCCCAACAAGGCTGAAACACGTGTATGGGGTTACTGATGGTACTCTTGTTCAGAGGAGAATTGCCTAGCATTTCGGCGCTGGACTGCCCGTGGGCAGGACAAAGGCTGATATGCGGGGAAATTTCTTCTCTGTGAAAAGGACAGTGAGCTAAAGACTTGGTAGAGTCTCTCCCAGGGGTTACTCACCCAAGAACAGGTCATTGGGCTGTTTTCGTGCTGGTAGAGAGATTCCCAGACCCCCCTTTGTTTGCAAATTCAGATATGTTTCATGCAACCGAACCACACGATGGAGAATGATGACTAGATGCCCACATTTTATTAAATACACACCATAACTAACTGTATTCTAGACTTTGCATTTGTCTTGAATTTGCAATTACATTTTGCAACATGGAATTGATTCAAGAACACTGATGTTATTGGTTCTTGTTGGCAGTTTGTTCGGGTGCGGACTTGACCCTGACTGCCTGATTTAGGGTGTAGGCCTTAATATCTATTCAATGCAAAACAAAAAGTCTTACACGGTGTGCGGTAACCATGGCGCTATTAGAACTAAAACATGGTTGCCGCCTGTATTTTACCGTGTCCGCCTTGGTGGATGGCGGAATTTCCGGCCTACTCCAATGTGAGCGGGGCGGTAATTCCCCATTCACCAAGGCACTTCCCCATTCCCATTTTCGTCCCCATAGGGCTCAATGGGAATGGGGAGGGAGGTAATTACGGTACCGCAAATTGCGGTACAGTAATTAGCACCATGGTCCCTTTGCGGGCCCATTTCTTAACAGCTGGTAAAACCAGACGTTGAGGTCAGGTCCGGCAAAGGGACCTAGTAGTAAGGTGGTAAGGGTTTACCGGTACCGGTGCCCTTACCGGTACCGGTAAACCCTTACCGCATACCATGTAATGAGGCCCTGATTTATTTATTTTGTATTATTTTATTTATTGGGTATGTATAATGTGCCTACATACAAAAACCTACAGCACTTTAGACTGCATATGATAAGAACACACATTGTATGTAAAATTCTAAAATGTGGCGTGGGATAGCTGAATTAGACACTAATGGGTGATTCTTCAGTGGGCCAGTAGACCACCTGGTTGAGAAACGTTTATGTGACAACCATGGGATGTGAAGTCTGTGTACCTCATCTATGTTGGGCCATATAATGCAACATTGTCCACCTCATTAGAAATAAATATACAATTTACCCACAAAGACTATCAGTCACAGCAGCATTCTGGAAATCTTGCAACAGCAAACCACATGAATAAAGATGACTGAAACATGTAATCGTAGGTAGCCCTGCTACAATCAAACAAGACATGACTATGGCAAGGAAAAAGCAGTTACTTATCCATGTGCCATCCCAGTCTGAGCAAGTAATGTAATTACCGTCAGATATATGTCTATAGTTTTGATAAACCCTTCTTATGCTAAACTGCTGAGCTTTTTGTAATGTAATTTAAAGTGATCTCATATACCCTTCTGCCAATGTTGGCCTCGCCGGATATGGCTCTGTAAGAAAGTAACGCATGGTTTGTTAGATGGAATGCGGGAAGACAAATGCAGAAACCTTTCATATTGATGGATGCAGGCCGGCAGTACACGTTATCTGTCTATATGAAAATCTTGGTTCCATGTGTTAATATCCCTGCAAAAATATGGCCATACAAAAATATCGTCATATTTGTGCGCCAATATTAAGCCATGGAACCTGTGGGGGACACCCCTGCAACCCCCTCATTTTTGTTGATGGAGCGGGGGACACCTCTGCAAACCCGGTCCCAATAACCCCATAAATTATCACGACTAATGATATCGCCTGTGGCTTACCCCACAACCATATATATGGTGATATTATCGGTGGGGATAATATTACCTGAGACCAAAATCTCTATGTTGTTTGTGGTTGGTACTGACAAAGCAGGTTAGCCAAATTGGCTGCCCCCCGGATTGTGGAATGATAGAATTAAGAGCATGGTTGAGTAGATGGCTAGGGTCTTAATCTGTTAAGTATACTAAACCTAGGAGGTCTTCTGTAGGATTGTTGGAGGTGTCAGGATGCAAGAATTTAGCAGTAAGGAGTTAAGTTGAAGGATGTGAAAGTGCCTACTCCCCGACACAATATCCCAAAATCAGAATATGGACACACCCCAGTAGGGATTGAGACCAAGAGAGAGATTGCAAGTTGAACAACGTTTATATAAAGAAAATTGTGCACACAGAGAACTCTGCTGCCAGGAGAGCGCTCTGCTATCAGATACACGGGCAGCACATTAAAAAGACATCCAGCCTCACACATGGCATCACATTACAATGTACAATCCTGCAGCTTGATTGATTCAAATCACCAGCGTAGTATGGATCCATACGGATTGACCTCATGGGATTGGTGGGTGCTTAAACGTCGCTCCTGCAGCACGTGGGTCAGCTGGGCTCATCTTTGCGAGGTGAAGGTCAGGCTAGCAAAATGACACTATCCCTGACTAACAGATCTTGCAAGAACAGCATTTGAGAGCATGAGACAAATGACACTCGTAAAGTCATGTAGGAATGTGGGTGCCTTTTAGAGTTCATACACAAGTTATAGGCAGGACTTGTAGCCTCTGCACCCTGGTAGCCATATACCTAGAATCTCCATCCCAGTTTCCCACCTTGGAGGTTTTGATCTACCTTATGCCTCATGATACAAGTAGACAAGTGTTATGATTAGAAAGAATATATGAGTTTCTGGGGCCAGGACTCTCAGGGGTGTCTTTATTGGCTACTACAGGGGGCCAGATGTGTATCTGTATAAAAGATCAGAGGGGCCTGGGCCCGGTAGTTTACAGCTTAGCAGGGTGGGGGTCGGAAGGGACATAAACAGGTTTAGTGGAGATGGATGGGTTCTCAGGCAGAGGCCTGTTCTGGTATCACAAAGATGAGCTCATTGGTTCTGGGACGGCACTGAAGGTTGCAACAATGAATAGCTGGACGTCTGTGAGAACTGTGTTTGTGCGAAGTTGGCAGGAGGCAGTGGGGCGGGGGCCTGGGCCAGAGGTGTGAAGCACAAGGCAGAGGGAGAGACAGGGTTTTAGAGATAATTTTCAGGCCTATATTAAAGATGGTGTCTAGTGGGGAATCTAAAATGGAGTCTTTGTGTGTTAGTAAAGTTTAATTGCATGATTTATTGGTTAGTAATTAACACAGTTTACAGTTGGGTGGAAGGGTCTCCCCCCTTCGGCACAAGTGAGATCTGTGCATGCAGGAGTGGTGAGGGGGCAGAATAGACCATCTCCCTCCCAATACTCCGCCCTTCTGTTACTCTTAAAATAATTAAAATACCCTCATCCAGTTTGTCTACATTCCTCTGCCCTCTTTACTGCTTCATCCCATGCAGGGGTGCCCTTTACTGGCATCCAGGCACGGCACACACGTCTTAGACTTTACCCATGCTGTGCATATTCCTCAGGAGTACACATCATATAGATGCACCCTCTATCCTCTGCTAGGTCAACCCACACCTCCTTATGGCTTTCTAAGTCTGTGGGGTTGTTTGATGGATGTGTGCCATAGAGTGTCTACTATATCCCCGGTATTGTAAATGGCCAGCATACAATATTTAGGTTTGTCATTTTCCCGTGTTGGTACTTGGGCTTCCCTAGTACCATGAGGCATTTTCCCATTTCTATTCAGATTGCCCACTGTCACCATCATCATCACACTTTAACGAATTGCCTCTGCACAATATCGTACTCCCAGTTTGTACACACAGATGATCAGCAAGAGGAAGACAATAATAAGAAAAAGAAATTTCATTGCAGTCCGGAACCACAATGGTACCCAGTTGAATGCCATACTGAACCAGTCACTTGCTTCAACGCTATCGTCTTCTTTCATCTACACTCCGAGTTCATGCACTGCTGATAACACATGTGAAATTGTTCAATTTTCAGCATCTGAAGAAGGCACAAAAGTGCAACATGCACTCCCGATTTTTCGGCAAACAATGTCGTCCATAGCCCTCAGCAGGTCGAGTAAATAACGAGTTTGCATCGTCATCAGTCTTAGTGCTCTGAGTTCTACATTTATCACATTAAATCCTTCTACTGTATCGTTTGCCAGCTGGATCAGTTCTCAGCACACAATTTGAAGCCACTTGGCATTTGCTCGTGCCTGGATGCCTGGAATAAGTGATGCAAAAAATGTCTCTGCTGAGTTAAATAGCCTGTACTGATCAGGTATTTACACCAGGAGGTTTGAAGAGTCTTTTGAGAGGTAATTGGATGATCTCTTTCTGTGGGGCACTTGATCTTGCAGCTTGTCTTCTGATAGGATGTCATAGATGGGGGCTGTTCACTTGCAGGTTTGGGTGCCAGTTGCCTTGGATTGGGCACCCCTTCTCCCTTGATTTGATTTTCCGGAATCACCAGCAGTGCAGAGTGCAGCGTGGGCAGAGCACAGTGGCCCCTCCATGATGCGGGCAGGTGCAAGTATGCCTGTTTGCTGCACACCCAGTAGTGGTCCATCAATGCAGCTGTTCCTTTTCGCATGTCAGGTATTGCGAGAGTTCTGTTGCAGCGTGTGTTGGAACTCATGGGTACTTTTCCCCACCCCTGGAAATGCAGTTTGTAGTTTTCTTCATGCCAGATCTTGATCAGTTTTTCAAGAGCTGTGAGCCATGTTAGCTTTTTGATGTGTTGTGACCAGATGTGGCAAAATGTATCTTCCATCCGTTGCAGTCTCTTGTCTGATAGGCCATGTAACGCCTCTGCCTTACAAATCACCATTGCCTCTTGCCATTTGTTTTCAGCAATCATTGTCCCTTTAATTGCAAAGAATGGCTATTTAAAGCATGTTGTACCTTGTGGTTTCTTCTTACACAGCTTTTCATCAGGAGCAAGCAATTGTAGGTTTACTGTGTGTGTCTGGAAGGTGCTTCTTATCCTACACAGTGCTAGATGAACAAGACACTGGGCTTCCACTAAGGGGGATTCTTGTGGCACTAAAACCTTAGGGTGTCCAGTCAACTCGTCGAAAAAAAACTGGTCGACTGCAATTTGGTCGACGCAATTTGGTCGAAAACCAAATGGTCGAATTTTTTTATTTATTTATATATTTATTTTTCGGGTTTTCGTTTAGTCAAAAAAGGGGTTTTTAGAGAAAAAAAGGGGGTTGGGGGGGGGACCCCCCCCCAAAAAAAAAAAAAAAAGGTTAAAATAAAAAAGATACAAATTTCGACCATTTGGTTTTCGACCAAATTGGTTCGACCATTTGTCTGGTCGACCAATTTTTTTCGACGAAATGTCTGGCAACCAAACCTTAGGCGTCCCTGACGCATGAGGTATCAGTGAACATACATAACAGCTCCCATTTGTGGCCTGTCTCCCTGTGGTGCTCATATCAGAGTACCACTTGTTAGACTGGTCCGGATGACGAAGATCTTCCACCTCATACAACCCCAAACCGTGGTATGCATCGTATTTTAATTCTTTTGTTTGCCACTTCTGCCTGCGTGTTGACTTATTTTTACCATTAGTTAAAGACCTTTTGTGCCGTTTTCGATCAACACTAGGCCTTTTTGTGTGAACCAGAAGCATATAAGCGGTAAATGGGGAAGAGACCTGCATCAGAAGTTGCATTGGTGTCATTATTAAGCTGCCAGTATTGAGTATTCAAAAGTGCTTCTGGTATATTACTAGGGGACAGAGTATATACAGTATTTACATTTGAGGTAGGGTATCTGGTTGTATACAGGTCATTTGGTGGTGCTGTACACATTGCTGGAGTGGAAAAGGAGTCATCATATACATAAATTATATTTTCATTCATTGCAAATGGGTCAAGCTGTGATGACACCTTTGTACGATTCTTGTGTAGTGTAGTAATATTTTAAAGAGTATAATGGTCCCATATTAGCTTTATACCGTCCCATATTAGTTTACTTCCTTCTTGTATTAGTTTTCCCCACCATCCTCTTTTATATCTCTGATAATAAAAGTAATATGCCAATAGAGCCCCAAACACAATAACATTTTGGAGAAAGCAATGGCCATAAAATAAAGGCCACAATCATAAGAATACATTCTAGTGGCACTTATACTATTCCTACTTCTATCTAACTGATTTCCTTTTGCAACAAAGGAGCTATTTTCTGCCATTGTTGCACCTACATAGTGGGATATAAGGGTTTTAACACGTTTTCAGTTCATCAGCATCATCACATCTTTAAAGGTATAGATGCAATTGAGAGAGAGAGCGAGTGAGAGAGAGAGAGACCATGACCAGCAATACATTTTTTATTTGTAAAAATATGTTTTTCTTTCATACTATCGTATTGCTATTGCTTCGCTACCGTTTATATCCCTGTACCATGTTGCTCTGTTATTTATTAAAGAGTTGATTTCTTGCACACCTTGCTGTAGTGTTTCTGGAATTGCACTGGCATGTGACTTCCTGAAATCAGTCAAACGGATCTAGTAATTCAGGCTCTTTACCTTTACTGCTGAAGGTGTGCAGTATATAACTTCATAAGGGACAGGCAATCTTGGACTGTACCATCTGCGTACAAAGCTACAGACATATACTAGTTCTCCAGGCATTAAAGGACTTGAAGGGCTATCTGCTGAGGGTGTTGAAGTGTCTGTTTCATTTTCTCTAGTAAATGGTGGGGCGGTTTGTTTCAAAATTACTCGTACTGCTCTTGTAAACTGTGTGAGGTATTCTTTAAATTCCTCACCCAGCAGTGTGGCACTTCTATGGGCATCAGATATTCTTCTTAGCTGGGGACAAGGGTGATTACATTTGTTGCCCAGTTACTATTACATGGGGGGGACAAATGGTGGCCCTTACTTGGTTGGGTGCATAGTTGAAACAAGGCCAGTGGGGGACAATAAACCCAGTTCTTTTTAAGAGTGTGACATTGTTTGGATAATCTGCTTCTGAGGAGGCTGTTGATTCTATCTACCACCACGTTTTGCTTGCTGGTGATAAATTGAACACATTGGGCCTCATTCTGACTCAGGCGTTAAGGGTTTTACGGCACCGTAAACGGCACCGACCCTTAACGCCTGATTACAAGGTTCCCTTTGCGGGATGGCTGTTTAACGCCTGCTTTTTCGCAGGCGTTAAAAGCCATGCCGCAAAGGGACCTTGGCGATAATTACGGCACCGTAATTTACGGTGCCGTAATTATCGCCTTTCCCCATTCCCATTATGCCCTATGGGGCAAAAATGGGAATGGGGATGGGGCCATTGGTGAATGGGGAATTACCGACCCACTCACCTTGGAATGGGGCGGTAATTCCGCCATCCACCATGGCGGAATTGCAACCTTAGCGGCATGGACCATGGTGCTAATAGCACCATGGTCCTCCGCCAAGGTTGTAATGAGGCCCATTGTATGCTTTATTCCCAATAATGTTGTCACTTCTTTGAAAAGGTCATTCGCAAAGTGAATCCCATTGTCGGAGTATATTATATAGCATATGCCCCAACGTGGGAATACTTCTCTTACTAAAAATGTTGCTGCACATTTCATGTCTGGGTGGGCACAAAGTCCAGCGTGCACCCATCAAGAAAAGGGACAAATCACTACACTCAAGTACCTAGCCTCATTGCACCATTCTCTCATGTCGGCATAATCAATGTGCAGTTCACGCAAAGGTCCGATAGAGTGGGGCAATGTTCCCCTCAATGTTCTGAGAGTCATTGCAGAGCTAAATGTTTGGCATGTTATGCACTCTATTGTCAATTTATTAATGTATTCCAGGAGGTTCGGCATGAACCAATCCTCCTGGACATCTGCTGCAATGTGTTGTTTTGACATATGGGCTGAAAAAATGTAGCTGTGCATATGCTACTTGCAATAGTTCTATGGGCATTACTACCTTCCCTGTCATGTCCTGCCTCCAGAGGAGGTCTGTCGGTGACTGTGTGCAACCCCTGTTTGCTTAGAGATCTTGTACGGATTGAGGTGCTTTCTTCTGTAACTCTATTATTTGTGCCGTGCAGAGGGAGTTATAACCACTATCTTTGGGCTCCTCCGTTCACTCTTTTATTACACATTCTGTTATTACATCTTTCTGAAAGTATGCTGCTTGTTTTGCGGTGGTGTCAGCTGCCACATTTACTAGTGATAATTTGTCTTTGTTATTGGTGTGGGCTTGGCATTTTACCAGGGCTACTAATGATGGTTCTGTGAGTACATCTATCACTTCATTTAATAGTCCTGCATGTTGCACTAGTGACCCGTCTGCTCTCCTGAACCCTCTTTGCCTCCACCTAGAGAGTCCAGCATGTACCATGGTTGTTACATATGCTGAATCACTGTATATTGTCACTGCACACCTTTTGGCTGCATGCAGTGCTTCTATTAATGCTACTAATTCTGCCGATTGTGCTGAAGAATGCGTTCGAAATCTCTTTTGTATCAGCACCTCGTATTCCCCTTCCTCCAAGCTCACTACTGCCGTACCAACATGCTTTTCACCAGTCTCTGGATGAATAGACACTGACCCATCCACAAAATATACCTCTCCTTCAATCAAGGAATCCTCACTTGCTTTGAGAATGTCGTCTCCTTCTCCCTCATTGGTGGCACAGTCTTGCGTTTGCATTTCTTCCAATGTGCATGGCTCTGTAAGGAACGTAGCTGGGATTACACTTTTGCAAAGTATCACATGAACGTTTGGGCTTGAGATGATTATCTCATAAGCAGTGGCCCTCTGTGTGGTGAGGGTGGATTTTGATTGCTCAATTATGGCAGAGAATGTTCAACAATGTTACTGAGCATCCCATCACAATTGTGGAGCTTTTTCAATCGTGAAGGCGGCTGTAACAAGCGCCTGTTCACATGCAAAGTTTCCTTGCATCACTGAATCAAGGGTACCACTGTAGTAGGATAGTGGTTTATGGCCCAACAATAATTTTTGAGCCTGATTCATGGATTATATGTGCCAAAAAACCATGATTTGTGTGCCATTCTGCCCGCAAATCCCCATTAGTTAAACAGGGATTTGCGGGAAAAATGGCGCACAAATCCCATTTTTGTGGTGCAAATAAGCCATGAATCAAGGGCTTTGTGTCAATACTGTGGTCATCAGTGTTCCGAGGGGAGAGCAAAGGCACAAAGTGAGCCACACTCCTTCTCTCTATGAATGCACTAATTTTACTTCACTCAATACAATCCATTAAATGGGGAACCTTACCTTCTATTTGGTAGGCTCACTTGCTTATCGAACAAGGAAGATGTCACCAGTCACCTCCCTATCTGATTCTCAATTTGACGTCCACAGATGGGTCACGTGGTGCCACTTGTCTAAAAAAGAAGAAGATAGCATCAAGCGTGCTATGTGGGGGCCATTACTGTCCCTATACATTCATCATATGCTGTCACCAGCACTCTATATGAAGGAACAATTGAAAAAAAGGGGGTACTCGCCCTTGTGAAGAAAGATTGTCTTTTGGACTTAATCGCTGTCCCGCTGTGAAGTAAAATGAGTGCACTCATAGAGAGAAGGAGTGTGGCTCACTTTGTGCCTTTGCTCTCCCCTCATCTTCTTCCAGGCCCCATGGAAAGTATATCCCGGGAGCACTGAGGATTATACCCACTGTTGACACTACCCCCATAAAGTATTGATTGGAGTTGAGTGACAAGTATAACCACTTAAGGCTTATACACACAAGTAATCTGTGTTGACATAAATAAGAGATTGGAGCAATACTTTATGTGCTGTTGTTTGTTTTTAGATTTGTACTGGAAGACATCTTCCACCTGATGATACCTTTTGGCTAGGCAATAATCAAGGTCTACCCTCATCCTGAATAAGGCCAAATAAGATTAGGCGAAATCAAAGCCAATGTAGTATGACAGAAACATGTGTCGATGTTGTTCAAATAAGCTTAGTGCCATTTGACTTAAAGACATACTTACAGTTGATATAGGTGTTTGGTAATGATTTATTGATAGGTCTTTTTAAGGGTTTGAATAACCTGCATTGTGCATTGGATGTGTATGTATGAATGTTTGAATGTATGGTGGTATAAATAGAAGATGTGAAATATATATGAATTCAAGCATGCTATGGAATGTATGTGCTCTCAGAGCAAACAGTGTCAATAATTGCAAATATATATATATTTTCGAATATATTTTTTTTTAAACCATTCAAGTCAACTTGTTATGTAAATTGTCTCACTAATCTCACTTACCAAGGTCCATTGTGTGATTTTCTGTATTACTTACCTGGGGACCTATGGTATTAACAGGTACCCTTATAATAGAACCTGAGTAAAGGAGCTAAAATGAATGTAGAAAAGCCCTTGGAATTTTGCTCTTTAATATGTTTTGTGTGTTAAGTATATGGGAATAAAGACAATAATATTAATGTATTAGCATTCATTTTTGAATGGTAGTTGTTAGGCAAGATTGTATACAGTACCCTTTTGGTGCACTATAACAACCTTGACCTTCTGGCAATAGGAACCCAACCTTTGGTATAAGTCTGTAGTGTGATTTGAGTAGCCTGGCTTATCTCAAGAGGGGTCAGTTTGAGCTGTAAGGGAGTTACACAGAGATTCACAGTGACAAGTGACAAGTATCCAAATAAACTCTTACACACATGGTTTCTTGATTAAACAATTATTAATTTATTTAACTGTCAGCTAGAATAGGCCTTCTTCAGAAAGGAGCAATATAAAGCAATACACACATACACTTAAAAAATACACACTCTTAGTTTTCTAATCAGCATTTACCTATTTGGGATGGCTCACAGACATTACCTACACCCTCAGGTAACTTCCATAGCAAGGGTGTTGTATCACTGTTGCATTTAGAATATACGAGAGGAGTGTCAAAGAAAAGAGGTTTCATAAAAAGTCAAGTAGTCACATTATGATTCTTAACCAGGTAAGTACTTTGAAAACCCCCCAAAGGAAAAGTCAGTGCTATGCGGACAACACTCGGCTCATGTTCAGGCTACCTTAAGCCACCTCTTCTCCATCCCTCATCACTGACTGTCTGTCTGCTATCCAGGAGTGGTGTGCCACCAATGTCCTCTGCCTTAATGCCAGTAAGACTGAGATTCTATTCATCAGCACACCCGCTCCCTCCTTTCGCCCTCTGGTCGGCCTCTCGTGGCCCTCTTCCCGCTCCAACCTGCAAGGCTAAATACCTTGGGGTCATCTTCAACACCACACTCTCCTTCTCTCTTCACATCTCTGACATCTCTAAGAAGTCACACTATCAGCTGCACCTCCTCAGAGATATTCTTCCTTTCCTCTCCCTCCCCCAGAAGCTCACTGTCTCCAGAGCTCTGGTTCTCTCTAGGCTGGTCTATTGCAACAGCCTCTTTCTAAATCTGCCTGCCTCTACTCTCTGCCCTCTGCAACTCAATCAAGAGCAGGACTGCGAGACTTGTCCTTAGTCTCAAGCTCAGAGATCGTATCTCTCCAGGACTGAAATCTCTGCACTGGCTCCCAGTGGCTGTGAGGATTAAGTTCAAAACCCTTTGCATTGTCCACAAGGCCTTCTGGGGCCCAGGGCCTCAATACCTTCAACTCTATTTTCCTAAATATCTTCCCTCTCAAGCTCTTCGCTCATCCACCTCCTACTCCCTCAGGGTCAGTCGCTTCTCCAAGCAACGAGTTGGTGGTAGATCTCTTTCTCCGGCTGGGGCCTCCCTCTGGAACAGCCTCCCTGCCTCCCTGAAACTTAAGGAGAACCATCTCCGGTGTGGAAGCACCTCAAAACCGTTCTGTTTGCTTCTGCTTTTTCTCCTCCTCTCCCATGCTGACCTCCTGGCTGAAACTGAAACTGCACTGGTTACCTGGCCACCCTCTGATCTCAGGCCCAGGTCCCTCCCCTGCCAGTCATACACACCAGCACTGCCTGCCTGGCAACCCCCGCACTCAGAGACTGTTTATGTATCCCTACAGTCCCACTATCAGCACTTGACACCTGATGTCTGTACTTACCTTTGCACTTGCCCTCTGCTGGCCATTACTTGTACTTATTGTTATTATTCTATTCCCATGTACTGTACTGTCCCTTTCCCTCCCCTGCACTTTCCCCTTCCCCCATCCCATGCACTTGTGCGATCTGAATGTCACCTGGCCTAGTAGGATCATTGTCTGTCCTCCCATTGTTCCCCCTCCCTTGCATCGTCGTGCCTTGAAACACTTGTGTATAGGCACGTTATAAATTCCATATCATATCATTTCATATCATAACCCTTTCCTGGCAGGAAGGCAAAACATATAAACAGAGGAGAGAAGAGTCATTCAGGGAGCCAGGCCAGCCAATTTTAAGTTAGCAAAAGTCAAGGTGAAGCGAACAACTTTTTGCAGTTAAGAAAAAGTCTTGCACAATGTTTTAGAAATCTTTGTAGCAAAAGTAGAATCCGTTGTAGGGTCACAAGCTGTTAGACCCGTGAGTAGTAAGTAAAAGATGCAAGCACTCTACAAGAGCAACCGAGACAAGTCTCAACTGAGATCAAGCAAGGTGGCACAACAAGAGGTAAGTTTTCTTAGACTGTACAGTACCTTTAGGTTAAAGAAAAGTGCAGCATGTGGCTTCTGTTCCTGTGCAGCTCTGCAGATGCTGGTGTTCCTATGCCTCAGTCGTGGGGACAAGAGGGAGGACTTCTAGGGACTCCTGCACTACAATGGGACAGTCACCAACCGCAACCGGCAATCTTCAAACAAGTGGAACTTTGGTGTTTTAGTTCCTTGTTTCTACTGCAAATAGCAACACTGTGGTTCCTGGCTGTCGAGATGGGCTTACCTTGCATCTGGGGTCCCGCACTCTGTTGACAGGGCTCGGGCTCAGTCAGTCCTGCTTCCTGCGAGTCCAGAGGATCTTCTTGGACTCTTGGCCAGCTTAAAAGCAACACACACAATCTGGTGTTCCTCTCCCTGGCTATTTGGTTCCAGCAGCGACTGCAGTGGAAATTCAACCAGCTTCGATAGGATGTCCAAGTGGATTACTTTGGAGTTGATTGGTTGCACCAACTCAAAGGGAGAAGTCGTCCTTGCAGGCTTCTCTAGTCGAAACAAAATTGGAGTTTCAGCACAGCGGCAGGGCTTCACCGGGCAAACCAATGGTCCAGGAGTTGCAACAGTCGTCCTCTTCAAATTCTTCTTCAGATTCCTTCGTCCAGTGGTCGACTCTGCCTTCCAAGCCAAAAAGCCTCACCTTTTATGGAGGTTTCTCCCATTCATTCCAGCCTAGCTGTCAGTCACCCAGCAGAGTGGCTGTCCTTGATGGAGAGCCAGCCGGCCAATCACCTAAGAGTGCATTTCTGTTACCTAGGAGACTAAGCACAGGGAGTTTTGGGCACCTTGCTAGCTTCCTGCTCCCGCCAGACACCCTGGAGCCAGAGGCAAGCTTCACTCACAAAGAAATTGCGAAAAAATAAGACTGGGCCATTTTGACAAAAATGGCACCCATGGGTGCTTTAAACACACAACAGTAGTTAAAAGTAAACCACTGCCACCAGCCATTCATCGAGGAATGGGTAACATAAAAATGTTACATGAGAAGCTAGACAAAGGGGGTGAAGTAACCCTTCCAGCACCCTATTTTAAGATAGTGGCCCTCATTACGATATAGCGCTAAACCATGGCGCTATTAGCAACATGGTTGGTGCCGGTATCGTAACGTGTCCGCCAATGTTCAATGGGGAATTACCACCCCATTCCAAGGTTGGTGGGGCGGTAATTCCCCGTTGAACATTGGCCCTTCCCCATTCCCATTTTTGCCCCATAGGGCTCAATGGGACTGGGGAAGGCGCTAAGTACGGTACCGCAAATTGTGGTACCGTACTTAGCACCAAGGTCCCTTTGCGGGTCCCTACTTTAACGGCTGGTCTAGACCAGCCGTTCAGGTCGGGTCCCGCAAAGGGACCTCGTAGTAAGGCGCTAATGGGTTAACGGCGCTGCAGCCTTTTACGGCGCCGTTAACCCATTAGCGCTAGGGTCGTAATGAGGCCCAGTGTCTGCTGGGTCTAGAAAGTTACACATGTAAGTAAAGTCAATTTCACTTAACTGCTCTTGGAAACAGTAGTTTAACCAAGAGAAAATATTTCAACCTTTGGGAAATCTGAAAGACTTCCCCGTGCCACTGCACTGAAGGTGCTGTGTGACACAATGTAAAAGATAATGCCTATGGAGTTTGTCAGACTCCACAACCAAAAGAAACACAGTGTTCAAAATCACATTAAAATACACGAGAGAGTGGGAAAAAACATTCAAGTCCTCAAAATCCAGCAAAATTGCTTGGGGTCTCTAAATTACAGAGGAATTAGCACATTTCTTAGAATTCTCCCTAACAGTAGTGATAACAATTCTCCTGGTGTATGTTAATAATGTATGCAACTATTACACTGTGAAATAGATCAATTGTTAGATAGTATATGCTCTTAAATTATAGATTGGTGCATTCATCATATTATTATTTGCGTAACTTCTACTCAGATACCCGATTTAAGTGTTCATACTCAGAAATGCACATTAAATAACAAAAAAGATCAAAACCCGCACTAGTATACAATGTTTGCATTTACGGCTATAGCAAATATAAATTGCTCAGTCGTTACACACACATTGTGCATTTCCACATTGGAAAACAGGTGCAGACATTCTCAGCAAATGGATTTTTTTCAAATAAAATGCCACCTGCTTATCTAGTTTCTCATCTGTTACTGCGGTGCATTTCAAACTATAAATCCGGCAGGTTCATTCGGAATGGAGCTTTGCAGTGATACTGATATCATGCAATAATACTATGCATGCCAGTAAGCTAAATAATGAATGCAGGAGAGCTGGTGTGGTTGAATACACTACAATATGTACAATTGTCTATGGCACTGTGGGATCCAGCATTTCGAATACGCAATTGAAAATACGGTTTGCAGATGAAAATGAATAGTGTGGGGTTAGCAGACTTTACATTTACGTAGGCACATACACATCATCATCACTGTAAAAGCACCTGGCAGCATGATGTGTCGGTTAAACATACTTAAGTCATAGTTACTCTGCACAACATGTGTAATGTTTTCCCTTTTATGGTACAACAATGCACACGCCTGCTCTTGGGGGGTTTCTGTTGTGAATGCACTCTGCTAATGCAAGAGTCAAGTATTGCAATGCATTGGAAAGCAGATCACCATCAGAACCTGAGTGGCGTTTATGTTATTATGGTGACACCGCATTTCCATGTTATTCTTAGATATAAAGGGCAAGTAATAGCCCAATTCCTTTCTTTAGCTTCTCTGCAAGTGCAGTGCACCAGAAGGTTCCCAATGGCATTAAGTCCGACTATCTTTACAATAAAGTGCTGATTGCATGGAGGTTGCCATGAATCCGCATCACAGGTGCGTGTTTCATATTTAGTCGCAGTCGAAAATATGACTTTAGCCATGCATGTATGCATCAGTTGGACAGGTAATCGACTTTCAAGCGCTGTAAAACCTTAGGAAATAATGCTTCGTTCTTGAACGTCGATACCTTCTGGTGGCAATTCAGGCGCTGCTATTTCCCATCCCCCTTGTGGAAAATGCGCAATTTAATTTTAGACCTTACATTACTTATCTTTCGGACACAAAATAGGCATCTTAGATACACAGTTGCATTCACTTTCAACATTCTCAGAGAATACATACATGTAATAGTAAACACAGCTCTGCTTCGAAGACACATTTAAAAAACGTGTGTGTGTGTTTGTGGGTGTGTAAAATAACACATCCGGCACATAATCCTATGACAAACATATCTCTGCTCCATGGGCATACATTAGGCCGAATTTACAAAAAAGCTTAAGTCTACGGAACGTAGTTAGAGCGAGAAAGAACATTTATGGATGCAAAGAAAAGCGATGGGAGCCAAGTCATAGAATTAAATGTGCGCAGAAACCTGCAGCGCAAAGAATAATGAATAGTACCTGGAACGCCCCAACAGGCCCTCCACACAAACAGAAGTTAGCAGTGTCAAACAACCTTTGTACCAGACCCATGGAAAAAAGTAATCAAGGATTACTTACCTGCAATCACAATTACTCCCAATCCACTCCTACGACCGACAAGTCCTCGTCCCAGCACCCCCACTAAACGGCGCACAGTGGCTCCCTAAATTAAGGAAGCACCCACATACCCCATTAAACTGCACCCTGGCCCCATAACTGAAGGCAGCATCCACATACCCCCACTAAACTGCACCTGAGCCCCCTAACTTAAGGCAGCAAACACATTTTCCCACTAAACTGTGTCTTGGCCCCCTAATTTAAGGCAGCACCCATGTACCCCCACTAAACTGCACCTCAAACCCCTAACTTAAGGCAGCACCCATGTGCTTCCATTAAATTGCACCCAGCCCCCTAAAATGAGGCAGCACCCTCAAGTTGTCCCTCGTCCCAGTACCCACACTAATATGCACCTCAGCCCCCTAACCCACGGAAGCAACCACATGTCTTCCCTCATCTCCGTACCCCCACTGATCTGCACTCCAACCCACTAACCTAAGGCAGCACTTAGTCCTCCCTAATCACTATAACCTCACTGAACTGCATCCCAACACCATAACCTAAGGCAGCAAACAAACATGCCCTCCATCATCTCAGTAACCCAACTAATCTGCACGCCCAATCCGCATCACTATACGCCCTCTCCTCATCCACACAGTACTTGTCCCAACAAGGTGACACTTCCTAATCAAGCATCTCAAACACATATCTGCCTGAGTCCACACTTACTCATACAGTGCATAGTACTGACACCAGGAGCTGGCTGAAATCTGACATGTTTGACAGAACATCCATTGCACCCTGCTGCTTACAGAGGTCCATGATGAATCCCCATACCACCTAAGTAGACCATATACACTCCCATGTAATTTGGCCACAACACTAGCTTGACAACAGCTAACTGGATGTCCCCCCATGCCACTTGAATGTTGGGACACAACAATCATACTCCCACAGATGCACTCATTGTGTTGCCTGTTGAACATACAACACAGTATGCTGGCACACACCCATGATCTGTTGGGAAAAGGGTACTGTCACATACCCAATAGCAATGGATACCCACACAAAAACACTGCCCCTACAAGGTGATGAACATGCTTGCAGACCCAGTTCAGTACGATGGTAGTTTCAGCCTAATAATCATGGTAACACCAACAACACTTGGCAGCCATGCATCATGTACACCCATGGCCCAGTTCACTGTGAACCACTAACCTTCCTTACCTCTTCTGGCCTGTGTCTCCCCTGAATTACACCAGGCAGACATCCTCCACCAGCTTGATCACTTGGAAGCAGTGCTGGTGAATCCAGGAAAGTCAGCCCATCCACGGCCTCCCCTTGGATCACACTCAGATGCACAAAAACAGCCAACCAAAATGGCACAGACGCTACATTTTTATCTCTCGATTGTCAGGTGACATAGTCCACATGTGAGGTGTGTAGCCTCATGTATTGCCAGCTGTATGGGGCACTGCCCCAGCATCACACATAGGAGCTTGTTGCCTCAAGCCACCCATCAGAAGGGGCAGCACCTCATCCCAGATGGCCACATCAGGTGGAAGTACGTCCTCTGTCTTTGGTGAGGCATAAGAGAAGGTGGTAATGCTGCAGATGGCCCTGTGTTGACCCCTCCACGGTGGACTGCACATCCGCTTGTCTCAGGACAAGGTGTGAAGCCTGCACATCCCCCTAGGTACCACACCTGATGCTGTGAGCAGGCCTGAAATAGACAACTCCTACATCAAACCAGATTTTTCCAATGAGGTCACCCTGGTTTTGGGCCTTTTTGTGTCAATGTCACCACTACCCAGTCCTGGTGCTGCTTAGGTGTCAACAACAATGATGGAATCCTGCGGCACCCCCTCAGCAGCATTGCCAGATCTATGGGACACTGCCCCAGCCACATTGCCCTCAGAAGAGGTTGAAAAAACATTGGATGTGTTCTGCGTTTGGACCTGGGTCTGAAGGCCTTGCCCCTGGGTTGCAGCTCCACAGCTTGTACCTTCTACTCCAACTGCAACAACTGTGGAAAAGTGAACAAAGAGCAGAGGTATCATTCATCAATGCTAATGCATGTGTAGTCTCCTCAATACTTGCACTAGCATGAAGTCAACAAGCAACTTCCTCACACACAGGTCCATGCCCTGAAATCAGAATGAATACAGTATAACAAGTGAAAACAAAATGACAAGTCAAAATTGCAAGATGTGAACATGTGAACCTAGCACACTAATGTGTGGCCTCATACACTGTTACTTTACTTTAATTCTTATAACACGCCAGATCACCCAAATGTCTCAATCTGCACTCATGGCAACAACTCATCTCACATCACAATATCAATTATGCAGTGACCCAAGTGTATCCTGCAGGCACGGCCATGAAAAGTGTCTCCAACGAACCACATCTAGCAACCTGCACCCTTGACAGTCCAACATGAAAGCATTCAACAACTGCATGCACCCAATGCTAATGATCAAGCAGCAATGCAGTCACTCCCAACCCCAATAAATGCCATGATGACATACCCTGTACCGCACCTCATTCAGTGGTCTGGCAGATCATAGTGTCGTCCCAGATAGTCAAATGCACACAATTGCCATTACCAAACACCCATACACATGTGTCAGTCTCAGCTGCTGAGTTGGGATGATGCAATCATCATACACAATTGAACAACCTAGAAAGGAAGTGTGCATGAATGTACCTCCCATGCCTGCAACATCTACATCTGGTAATTGTTCCCATCTGTCTGCATCCCACATTGCATGCACAAAAATACGCTTTGTCAATGAGCTCTGACAAAGTTCATACCTACACCTGTCCACTTCATAGATGTGTGCCATCACATACTCCCAACGTCTGCATGAGATTGTATGCCAGTTAAGAACTGTACAACAGACATACCGTGAAAAGAACCGACTTGTTCAATTCATGCATACCATGCCAGATGCACAAATGCTGCAGAAAGGTTCACCCTGTGAGTACTCACTAGGAGCTTGGATCCATGTCAGCAGGTCAAGGACCTTGGGCATGGACAGCTGTGTTTAATTTCTCCAGGACCCGGAGGTGAAGTGGTGACATCCGATGGCAGCCTGCAGAGTGCACCTTTGTCTTCTCCTGGCTCCAGACCTTGAGATCATCACCGCACTTATTGGTGTGGTCCACAGTATGGACTGCCACCCCCTCTGCGTTGATGGCAGCCGTTATGTCTGCCCAAATCCTCTAATGCCCATGCATCCCAAGCTGCTTCTGGAAGAGGGCATAGTAATGGGCCAGCACCTGCTCTCTCAGGATGCCAACCTCTGCAACAGTGAAGGTGACAGCCCTCCACTCGTCATGGGGGTGCTGCTTGATGCTCTGGACATGACTCCTGTGAAGGGTGGTGGGGTGAAGCTGGGAACTGACGATGCATGCTGTGGAGCTGTGGAGATGATTCTGAGGTTTGGGAGTCTTAATATGGCAGATGAGGTGGTCACAGAGCCTGACAAGTGAGCCACAGGAGAATAGGCTTGGAGGCAATATGAGGCACTCCAAGGCAGTGATAGTGGTCAGCAACCAGTGACACACTATCAGGCAGCATGTGATGGTGAAGTTTGGAGGCAAAATATGGCAGGAGGAGGCAAGATATGGCACAAGGCAGGCATAGCACGAAGGAACTGGTGTCTCCCGTACATGCATGAGACAGCAGTGGGAAAATTAAAGGAAGGGGCCAGTGCACATAACTTGTGCACTGCACGCAGTGCATCTCCATGTGTAACACTGTATATAAAGTGCCCTCCTTTGCATGCATGGAGACTGAGACATTTAGGTGGTGCAATGTGCATTTCCTGGCATGCGCGGAGGCTGTGATATTTAGGGGTGTAACACGTAATTTGCACCGAGATTTGTTGGTACCTTGCTGCTGTAATAATGGAGATGAGAGTTGCACCGGTACTGGCTACAGCCCAATCTGTTCCCAATCACTAACAAAAGTATAATATGAGGAAGGTTTGGTAACATTAGTTGTCACACAGCCACCATTAAGAGTAGAATAGGTTGTGCAACGCAAGTAGGGCTAAAAGTAGTTTGCCTTCACATAAGAAGGAGGTTTGCAGAATATCCAGAGAGGGTTACACAAGTAGTATCAACATGAGTAGTGAGGAGCAGGATGCAGGTTGCAATATACCTAGGCAGGGAACAATGAATGGTAAAATGCATGCAAGACACGAAGAACATGGCAGAGAATGAACAGAATTAATGCCATCACTCAGGCCTCAATTCTGAAATACTGCAGCCTGACATACAATTGCTTAACCCAATTTTCCAGGCCTTACGATGCTCAGATGAGCCCCAAACACCAAGGTCAGTGCACCCAGGGGGTTGGCAAGCTGAAACCACACCAGATAACGTTTCACACGGCATAGAGTTTCAGAGTTTATAGCAATGAGAAATAGATGTATCTTTGTATGCCAGGTGCAAGTAGCTACTGTGCCAAATGATCCCATAACGAATTAATGCACAGCGTCCTGAGTGGGTGCTGTAGGAAAGCACATACACACGTTAGGATAGCAGAAAATCCAATAAATAGTTAAAATTGAGCTCTGAACAGTGGTCCTCTACCAGGTGATCTGAACAATGGTCATTTATTCCAGGCCCAATTAGATTGCGCACCTGCTATTTTCTTGGTACATCCAGACAAAGAAAAGACACGCCAAGGCCATAAACAAACTGGCAGATAAGACTTCAGGCCTGCGAATGAGAAAGGATTAGCTTCTTTTAACTAGATCGTAGCCTTTCGCCCATCTCTCCTTCCTCACCACGTATCCTGGCACTGCATATAAGTACTGAGGCCAGATGAGCACATGACTGGCCAATCAAACTATAATTTGTAGAAGGTTGAACCTACAAGGACTTATTATTTGTAGAAGAAACAATATTAAAAGATTCACCTGTAGATAACTAGATGTTCTATACTCTACCAACAGATAGAAGTTATTTTTTATGATGATTATTAACTATGATATCAGCTACAGCGATTGCTTTGTTCAAAAGATTGTTGTTCCTACTGCCATTTTTAGAACGTCTCTTGTACACTCTCCCAGCGACCATTTGTATTTGAAAAAAGTTGGGTTGTCTGGTGCATTTGGGGTTACTTCGTTATTGAGGTTTATTTTCTCTTTATAACACTGTAAAAACATTTTGCACCATGTGCCGGAGGGCGCGTTGTGGCGACATGGAAGAGGGCAGAAGAAAGGTCACCCTGCTCAACATGGTGCTGAGCATACAGGTGTCCCTGTTCCACCAAAGTCCACCAGGGGCATGAGGGGCCAGCTTGTAGATTGGGAACAGGCAGCACCCCATAAAGAGGCACAGCTGAAGGAGAAAGGGCCACCACAGAATTGGTGATTTACTGATTACGCTAATGAACACCATGACAACCTGTAGAATTGGGCTGGCAGTACCTTTCCTGTGACCCAGTGGTGGAGGATGTGCCTGGAGATCACATATCACATCAATGTCTGTGGTTTGGAGAGGCACACTGAGGAAGATGTTAACAAAACAAGAGGATGGGGTCCTTATGCGATGGACCAAGGAAAAGCTCAGCAGCAATGTGGCTTCTGGCCAGGCTACTGGAGGTGGATCACCACATATGCATGAGCTGAGTCCATTTGAAGAGGTTACCAGTGCACACATCAGCAGTGAGCAGGTGGTTGGCTTGGGAGACATGGACACCTATGCAGCGCCATCAGGTAGGTGCAATGTGTTCATGTCATGTATTCCTCCATCTTGACATGTTATGCCATCAAATGTTGTGGCACAATTGTCCAGGGTACTTCTGGCCTATCCATGTGTGCTACAGTAATGCTCCCATGGCCACTTCCATTGCATGTTGTGCATTCTACAACTTAGATGTTTGTACCCTGTGTGCGGTTGAAATTGATCTTACAGCACACATCATAATACAGAATTATCTAGCAACACCAATACACCTATATGTGGCAATGGCCTGCAAGGCACATGCCATTGGACACACAAACAGTATCATGCTTGTGGATAGTGCATTGTGAACACACATCATGACACCAAGCGGTGGACGATATCAGAGTTATCCATTCACTGGTGCGGACTGCCAGTGGACATGGATGTGCGATGATGTCAGTGCAAAGTCACATGAGGGTGTGTTCCAGTCAGGATTTGTAGTGGTTGGCCAAATGAAGTTTGAGTCATGTCCATTCCACTTTTAGAATGTCGATTGTTCAGTGGTCATGCAAGAACATGCTGGTCATGTACATGTTGCACTCTCCTTACACATAGTTGTGATGCATGTGAGCATGAGTATCCATGAATCTGGCCTTTGGCAATGTAGCGAAAGGGGTAATGTGGATTTTTGCAATACTAATGCTTGCAAGCAGGTTTGGTCATCAGGAGTAAATGTGCTAGTTCCACATGCTTCAAGTAGGCATGGTTGAATTAAAGAAGGGCACAGCAATGAGGCACAGACCTCCATCTATATTCTTTTTGGCCTTCCATTCTCATACATGTCTGTATCTATGTGTGGTTGCCTACTCCTCCAATTTGTGGCTTAATGGAGGGCCTGATGTGCACCAACATGATTGCACTGGGCACTGTGCAGGCCTGGTGACTCTTCATTCAGATGATGCTGCCGAATCTGATGTGGATAACATACTGAGGGACATGGTGGAGGGAACACCATTTGTAGACCGGATGCCATGGAGCTCCTTGAGATCATTGAGGATACTGAGGAGGAGGAGAAACAGAAGATCCTGGGTCTCGCAGTGGGAAGCCCTCCGTCATTCCTGGTTTCAGTGTCTGCAATTTTGCCATCACCCATCATGGTTCCAGCAGTTGATTCTGGTTTCAGTCAGAGGGTTGTAGACACAGAGCCAATGAAAGTTCACTCACTGCGACAGACACGCTTTTCAGCATCCTGCAGCCTACTGTGTCTCTAACTGAATTGGAGGAGGAGCCCAAAATGTCCAAAGCCCACGTGAAGCGTGGGTGCGAAGTGTGTAAGGAAAAGTGTGTTGTGTGTTTTGTGGTCAGAGGCTGATAGCCAGGTCATAGAGCACAGAGTTTTCTGGAGATCTACATACAGTAAGCGGCATTAATGATCCGAAAACCCTCAAATGAACTGTAGGGCTCTGAGACTCCTTGCCCAGTATATGTTCAACACATCTTTGATATATACGGCAGAGACTCCGTACAGATAAAACTAGGGTATCCACCACCCTGTTGTCTTGCCGGGTGTTAATATCCATTTGGCTGTCTACTCTGCACCTGAGATTGTGCAATGCTGTAACCTCGTTTGTGGGTTGGAATCGCTGAGAAGGCAAAATTCCCTTGCATTCTGGCCTCCATGCTGACGTGTCCTCTAACTGGCTCTGGCGGTGGAATAGTGAAATACAGATTTGGAGTAGGAGTTTGCCGACGTAGATCGGAATGGGAGTTGACTTATATGGACTGTGTGCCCGTATTAGTCTACACATGCTGGGAGACTAACTCGAACCTAAAAGCTGTGAGGTGCTGGGTGACTGTGGGCAGTTTGCCTTTGAAAACAAACAGCCAATTGTGGCCGGTGGCAATTATTCTCTTATTTATCTGAACAAAGATTATTGGGGTGTTATTTACAGTATTTTGATTCACTGCATTTGATACTTTTTCAGAGCAAAGGTCATGGTGGCTCTGCTAAGAAGTAAATCGATTCAACAACAACGAGAGACTTATCCGAGCCAAATAGTAGATTTGGTGCTGGACATGTTTGAGGCTGTGGAAGCCATATTAATTACCACTCCCCAAGCAGAGCCTGTTACTCAGAGTATGGAGGAGGTAATGGCTGGGGACAGTGGGGTGTGATTAAATATAGCCAATCCCAGCATCTGTGATGGGGTAGAAGCTCCATACTGCAGCGCATAGAAGTTCAGGGCTGAGACTGTAAGATGCAAATTGATTGCCAATCTACATCCTGCTCAAACCTCCGTATTATCCCCATGGCTCCCCCAAAGAAAGGAAGCCTTAGTATCTTTGACCCCAGAAACAAGTGGTAATGTTCACAGTGTTGAAATCATTAATGAAGTGGATCTGGTCTCACACGTCTCCATATTGGCCCCGGTTAAATGTAACAAAATGGGGAAACGAATGCGAATGCCATTGGACCTTAAATGAAACATGTGGTCAATCCCTGACTTAACTACTGAATCTGAAGATGTAACAGAGATCCTGTTGCACTGGCCCATGCAATCAAAACCTATGTATGCTGCCCTGCCATCACCAACAGGGCAATTAATGATGGAGCCCAAGCGGGAAGATCAGATGGGATACATGTGTGGGATTAATGTACATCAGCGTCGAGAAGTGGTAGGAGGTATTGGTCAGCAAAAGTTTGAACACTGTTGGTTGGAAAAGGGCCACAAAGCTGTACCTAGAGGCGATCTATCATTTCCAGTGTTTTCACGATTATTGAACTCAATGGACAGGGGTTATGATACCTTGAACTTTGAAATGCGTGAATTCCATTTGATTTTGAAAGAACTTTGTGCAAAGATGAGTTTCATTGAGGGTTTTCATTTCGGCCTCGAATCATTTACACAAAATTAGTGAAATGTACCAGTAATTGGCCATACAAAGGTTGAAAAACTGAATCTGAGTGGCAATGGAGAAAGGAATAAGCCCTTGGTGGTTATTGATTGGTTAGCAGCCCCCTTACTAGATTATAGTATACATCAGATGCTGGAGGAATAGCAAGATACAAATATACATGTATATGTGTATCTTGCTATTTTTTATGTAATGATCTTTGATCCTTTTAATGTCCATGTGTGAAATGTTCTACTTCTTATAACTAATACACACAATATATAAATAAAAGTAACATTTGGAGATGTCAAGGTTGACCGAGCATGATGACTCTTTGATGACTCTTTGGCTACTGGCGACATCCATCACCAGTACCTTGTAGCTATTGGGGCCCCCTTGCATGCATTCTTCTCATGAGTGGCTATAGCCAATGAGGACCAGACTTTGGCATTGTGTGGTCAGAGTGCACCATCCCAGGATCCACCACAGGATGGGGCTTCCAGTTCAACCATGTAAGTGATGCTATTATGCAGGTCTCCACACACCTCTATCCTCTTGCCACAACCAACCCTTCTTCAAGCACTGTGGTGTTTATGAGCCTGTGAAGTGAACAGGCATTTTTTCCATTTTAATTAACCCTCCCTCTTCCAGGGTGGACATGTTTTTATGTATTTTATTAACCCCCTCCAAGGGGGACTGTACTTGATTTCCCCCCATCCGAGATGGAATGTGTTCTTCATCTTTGTCTTCTTCCAGGGTGGACTGCATTATTTATGTGTCCTCATTTCAGGGCCATTGTGCTCACGAGGGTAGTGAGGCTGTTAGGGAGAATTCTCCCTTACCTATTGAGTCCCTCAGCAGCTTTGCTGAATTTCTAGGGTTTTTTTTTCACCTGGTAAGAGTGGGAGCCTTTTTTACCACTCTTACATGTGTTTTGCTGTGTGTGTTTAACATTTTCTTGTGTTCATAGCCTCACCTACTCCATAGGCATCATCTTTTCATTGTGTGTTACACAACACCTTCAGTGCAGTGACACAGGGTTGTCTTTTAGACTTCCCAACTCTGACTCCATTTTCTGGGACTGACTACTGTCTCCCAGGACATCTGAAGTTGCCATTGACTTTATTAATCTCTTTAAAATCCACAGACCCAGTGCACCCTATCTTATACAGAGTACTGGAAAGGGTTAATACTTATCCCATTTTGTCTGTTTCTCTTGCAGCATTGTTTCGCTCCCTTTTCATCAAGACTTGGCTGGTGGCAGTGGTAACTACCCTATTTTTCCTACCACGGTTATCTTAAATACCTTGGTATTGTTTTAGGCTATCTTGGTAGCCTCGAAATTAAAGCTGCTGGACCATATATGTTTTTATACAGTTCCGGCTGGGTTTATTTGCCATTTCTTTTTGAAAATGTCTTTCTCGTGTTTTAATCCATGTGCCAAACCAGGTTTGGTTCCTTTGTTCACTGACTTTCACGGGCTTCTCCACAGAAGCCCTCCTTAGGCTCTTGAAAGTATGGGCAGGAATGATGTGAGGGAGGGGTCTTAGGACCCATGTCATGGGTTCCCTTGGTAACCCAAGTTGCACTCCTGTTTGATTGGCTAGGTGACTGCCCCGGCGGGACAGCCACACTGCTGTGTGATTGACAGCCAGTCTGTGTGAATGAGGGAAAACGGCATACAAAGCAGGTTTCTGGGATTCGAAAGGCAGAGTCGCTACTGGAACGAAAGAACCGATGAGGACCCCTACAATGACTGAACTGCCCGGTAACGCCCTGTCGCAGGTCCGAATCTTCAAACTCCAATGACAGAGGAGATCCTCCAGGAATCTTCTTCCCCTGAGCTGGTGGGACCAACCAGTCCATCTAAACTGCAAGCCAGGACTCTCTCCTCTGATAGAATTTGCTGAACAGAGCTACTGTGAACCGGATAGTCAGGAAGGTCGGACCCTGCTTGGGTTTTAAGGAGCACACTTTTTAGTTGTTGCTTTGCTCTGCTGCTGGTTTGTTCCCTGGGCAGTGCAGGACCCTCCAGTCTTCCTACTTCATGTCAGTTCGACAGTCGCTTCAGGAATCGTGAGCCTGCAGGAACTGCCAGAAACATCTGCCTCAGCTACAGCTTCTTCTACATTTAAAGGTACTGTGCAAATCCAGTTGTTCGTTTCGTTCAGCCGTGGTGAAGGTGTGTGAAACCTTTCGCCAATCCGAGGGCTTGTCCTTCTCTACTCTTTAAACTAACTTTTCTGCCGACCAACTTCGTCCGGAACTCTTGGCAAAGACTTAAACGCGAACTACCCTGAACTGTGTGATCTTGAGCAAAAGACTTTTGTCCTATTGACTTTGGCCCTAAGCCTTTTTGTTTTGATTCCATTACTGTAGTTCCTCTTTCTAGATTGGCCTCCTTACTTACCTGTTGGTGCTGCTCAATGTTAGCCTAACTTTGTTTTTCCCTCCCTTTTTAAATTACTGGAGTGCCATTTTTCTCATACTTCATTTTGAGTTTAACTTGTCCAGAATCTATTGGGAATGATGTGGAGTATTAGTAACTTGATTTTTCAACTGCTTTACTTTAGTGAAATGTTTTACAACTGATGTGTAAATAAATGTATATTATTTTACTCAGAAACCTTGAGTCAGTGTTTGTTCGAATCATAGTAATTGCTGTCCTTTGTGTAACTAATGCTCCTGCTCACTTTCTCTTGACATAAGTCTGGCCGCTCAGCCATCGCAACCGCTTTAGTACAGGCTTGTACCAAAGGTGAATTTGTACTGTCACTTGTAGTCTTAATTGTTTGTGGTGTTCCCAAAGGGTGCTGCATATAATTCTGCCTAACAGAGGAAACTGCTTGTGGTAGTGGGCACAGTTTCGGACTTTGGGACAGCACATGCGACCATGCTCAGGGAGTCAACTAATGTGGTGTTGTGCTCTGCTGTAGCCAACAAAATAAAGGTGAGCATTCCATTATGCGACGATTTCTATATGTTCAGTCTGTCAGACAGACACTTTTAGCAGGTCAAAACATATGTACAATGTTATTTCAGGTATGTTGCCTCATCCAGTACCCACACTTCCTGAGTGGCCACCCCAGCACCCTATGAGCACCCAAGACCCCATTCCCTCTGCTGGACATTGGCCCTGCTAGCAGCAATGTGGAGGCCCAGTTTTGGGTTGAGGTGGTGAGGGATTCACAGCACTACAGCTGTGCCACCAGGTACATTTGCACACTGTCATATATGTTCATGGCTGGTGACATATGCATTCCAACTGCAGCATGACATGGCACTCATAGGGTTTTCGTGGATGATGTGATTTGGTGATGAATGGGTGATGGTCACTGTCACTGAGATGTGAGTTGTCCCACAGAATTGTGTGTGTGGTGACTCCTTGATCCGCTATGCATGTGCTTTGAGTTACTAGTTGCACATCCACAACTTGCTACTTGGAATCATTCTCTTGAGATTGTTCCTTTGTGCATGTTTTGTTGAGGGATGATGCAGTAGCTTCATTATTTGTGTGGTATTACATTTTCACTCCTGTCTTGTCACCCTTGCATGCCATCTCCTGACATGTGTCATATCCAGCAGCTACCCCATGATCAGGGGTGACTTTTGGAAACTTTGGAAAATTCACAGTAGGCCTCTATTACCTGGACCTCTTTTGTGTGGTTTTTCCACCTTTTCTCCATAGAAATAGGGTTGGCCTCATAGTAGAAGTGTGATATGGGGTCACGTTCGGTATCATTTCCCTTTAGTTCCCAGTCCACCACTGTCCATGTCGCATGGGCATGCAAAACACCTCACTGTCACAGTCCACATGGGTAGATGTACAATTTGATAAGTAGGCATGTGCCTGATGTGTGCAGTATGCAGTGCATTGCTGATGAGCTGCAGGTGTCAGCGGCTGGAATGTCCTTCTCATGTGTCATGTGTAATGATTGTGATGTGTTCCCATTGATATGATCAGGGGCTGTTGATGGGGAGCGGTGTGTCACCTTATCTTTTTATTTCTGTTTGTGTATCCTCTGGTTGGCTAGTTTGCACATCATCATGATGGCAATCAGGCAAGCCCTTTTTGCACTTGATGCATGCCACTGCGAAGGCACATGCTATGGGGACATTGTGCTAGGGGCTGGCTTCACTATTTTTTGCATTTTGGACAGAGCGGAGTGGAGGTAGGCAGGACCAGCAGCAACGGTGCAAAGGGACACATCATCACAATGGCAGTCAGGTGGGCCCTTTTTTGCACTTGATGCATGTCACTCAGATGGGCACATGGTTTTGTGCCAGTGACTGACGTCATCATGTCTTGCATATTGGGCCTGTGACATAGTATCTTTTCATTCCACTTGAAATGTCTATGGCAGTGGTTGGTGCACTTTATGTGATGGATGTCGATGGGGTAGCATTGTACTTTTTGGGTTGCAAGGCACTCCCAATTTGGCTGTCTGAGAGGCACATTCTCAGAGTGTTGTCATAGGCAAGCTGCATTCGCCCAATTGCATCACTGAAGACCAGCAGGATGTGGATTTATTGTGTGTGTTCCACTGGGATTGGTATTTCTGTGAAGTAGGTTGTACTATCTGCTTGTGTGTGTGCTGTCCCTGTGCCCGTTGGCCTACTAAGGGAATGGGCTGTGTCTGTGGATGAAGGCAGAAGCCCTCCTGCATCTCCACTGCTATACCAAGATGTGTGGTAATTTTATACAGGACATAACATGCCACAATGATATTGTATATTACAGGGGGTTGTGGTGGGTCGGAAGAAGAAGTCAGACTCTTGGAGGACATTTCCAACTTACCTTTATTTAAATTATAAGAGAACGGCCTAGCTTTCCCCATTCCAAAGGTTTCCCTTCCTATCTAACGGAACGAAAGGTGCTTGTCATAGTGATGTGGCTTGATACTTATGTTATGGTAAGCTACATGATGCTCTCTCGTACATGTAGGCCTCAGATCATCCATTTTGCCTTTACCTGAGGCCTCCCTCTTTACTTTACTTTATTTCACTTATATCGCGCACCAATAGACCCGAAGGCATGAGGGCACATACAATGCAAACACCATAAATACAAACAATTTTACAAGCAACACAAAAAACAATCAGCCAGGGTAAATGAAACAGCCGAAGGAGAAGTAAAAAAACAACACTGCAAGTAGGTGACGGAAAACAAAAAATCAGTTAAGCAGAATGAGAAAGGCATAAAAGGAGAAACTCCATCAAACGAGATACGTCAGAGAATCAAATTACAATTAGAAACCCTCTGGGAAAGTAATTGCACAGTCTTAATAAAGCAGGTAAAGTGCTGACCCCACAACCCACTAGGACACAGTCACTATTTGATTGTGAGCACCAATCTCTTAGATCCAACCTGTGGAGAAACTTCAAGTCAGATAATCTGACCACACCCGGCCCAGTTCTCTGTCTTAGCCAAGCTAAATCCTTGATACGCAAGGCTTCTCTAGACTCCTGTCATTCAACCTTACAAATGTTGGTAATAACAAAGTTCCTCTGGTCCATAATAAAGTCATGTGTACTTGTGTCATCTATTTCAGGCATTTGTGACTTTCTTAGATGCAGGTTCTGTGAGGATCCCCTCTTAGATATAGCATTTGCAGCTGTATATTGTTTAAGCACTTTTTGCCCTGATTTCATATCAGGTACCGGAAGAGAAGGAAGTGGTTCCCGTACCAAGCCTGTGGTGTCTACATTGGAGGTTTTCGCCCTTTCATTAATAGCCACTGTTGGCATAATGGCCACCGAAGGCCCCCTACTGCAGGGATAAGTTTGTGAGGCTTGATCTAACAGCTCCCTTTGTATGTTGACTTGATAGGCATTGTCCAACTTAGACGACTGAGACCAAGCGATTAGACTGTGAAGCCCATATGTTTGTGAGGCAGTGTTAACTCTAGGTGGACATAAATCTCACACCCAGTTATTCAGTGAGTACACCAATAAGCCAAGTTCAAAGGGACTATTACATAAGAGTAACTATTTAGCAATACTGGCCATGAGGCATTGCCTTTGAGAGCGAGCCATAAACTCTGATTGAGAAGGGTTGGGCCTAACCTCCCTTTGCAGAGAAATGAGGGGTGATATAACATGGTCCATGTTCCTACCTGCCTGTTTTTCAGACCCTTCCAGGAATGAAGACACAGCAAGAGTAAGGGATAGTTCCATGGTATCACTGTTACCATCTCTTAGTGTGCTCTCCGAACAAATACAGGTCCTGTGGGATCGGGCTACGATGGTGAGTTGTCAAGTTCTTGGGTTAAGCATTTACAGGTGGAGGCAGAGTCCTCTACTTTATGCATTTCCGAGGCAAAGTGGCTACCTTGCAGTCTCAGTCTCTTGCCAGAACTGAGAGCCAAGACCTCTAAAACACAGTCTCTGGTAGGCAAGGGAGGAGAGTCCGCTACGCCCATAGGGTCAGCTTCAGCCAATCTTGCAAACAACTTATCGGGCGGCACGGGGGTAAGATATTTGTACTCCTGGTTCCTGGATAGTAGGCTACAGGCACCACCCTTTTTTACTGACAGCCATAGTATCGACCGAGATCCTTGAATGAAGAAGCAAACAATGGGGACAGAACAAGCAGCAACTAGGCATATAAGCAGCACCTCCCGCCAAAGGAGGGCTATCACAGCGATATCCACAGTAGAGACTGACGCTTACCGCATCAGAGGACATCACGCTATGCTATCCTTTGTTGGACTTCACAGGCGTCCAACCAGGTGCCTTGCCTCTCAGGCCGACCCCGCTCAGAACGACTAAGAGGCAGCTGGTGAGCCCAAGGGGTGGAGAGGATCCGGCGCCGAACTCCACATCTCGATGCTGGAAGCCAAGGAGGCATAAGGGGCGCTGGAGCTAGAAGCTACGATCAACACGCCTGCGAAGCAGATTAGGTTAGAGGAAGGGACCTAGTCCAGCATCAAGCCGCACATCAACTGAAGGTTACCGCCGCCTCCGACACATTCCAATGTTCTGCACTCAACTTCTCTGACATGCACAAACCTGGCCTGGAGCAGATTAGATGAGAGATAAGTGGCCAAAACCCTCTTTTTTTATAAGGGGGCCTGAGTCTAGAGGGTGAGTAGGATAAGAGAGAGAAAACAATTAGAGTCAAAGGCTACCCTAATCTAAAGCGTGACATAGAGTCACAAAAATGCAGCAGAGCTGGTTATCTACTAGCTCGAAAGGACAAAACACCTTGGAATACAAAAATATATCAAAAGAACATTTTGTATTTGCACTAACACAAAAGACATACTTTTACGAAAAGTGTTGTGGCACTGAGAGTATGTATTATTGAGTACTTTGTAATCTGCACATTCGTGGGTTAGTAGGCAGAGTGATCATTTATTACATGTATTGCTTAAAATCATAATACGTTCATATTGTCAATCTTGTGACTCTATGTCACGCTTTAGTTTATGGTAGCCTTTGACTCTAATTTTTTTCTCTGGAGCAGATTAGACCAGGACCCCATAGTAGGGCAAAGGGACACATAAGACCTTCCCTTCCATCTGCTCTCTACAACTGTAGAACTAGCACCATTTATGGTAGATAACAGTAGTTGTTTCTGTGAATGCTACTTCTCCATATTACAACACAATGTACCCATTCCATGAACTTGCAAGGCTTTGTCATAAGGTCCCAAGTCAGATGTTGACAGTTATTGCCAAATGTCTGCAATATCATGCCAAGTAACACCCACCATTGTGAAAATGATATAATATATTAGTGAGTTGCTTATGACATGTTATATAATCTGTGCTTTAAGGGAGGTCACTGCAGAGCTCCGAATGACAGCTGCCCACTACTTGTCATTCTGTATTTTTCTGATTATCAGCTATTTTCTCTGTATGCTGTTTATTTTCTAATACAAGAAGCTTTGTTTATCCATCACTCTGGTATTTAGTCTCCTTATTGCTGCAATCTGAGGCCAAGGCTGAGGTGACCCTTGAGAAGGGGTCCACCTTGACCACCATAGTAGTCAGGCAATCCCAAAGAAGAAATGTCCTCCGTCCAAATCTAATTCTACCCTGACCCTAGCACTTAAAAAAGAAACTTAACCAATCCCAGGAGATTGGTTGGATTATCCTGATATTGCAGTCTTTTCCGGTGGATTCTGTATATGAATGTATTTATTCTGGTTATTATTTATCCAGCAGAATCTTCAGTAATAGTTTCTCTTTATTTCTTGAATTAACTCTTGTAATTCCTCTACAAAATTCTTGGATTTGATATTCACTTAAACAAAGTATTTAGGCCAACCTTACTCATTATACTTTCTCACTTGTTGGTTGGAGGATGTGTACCTCCCACACTCTATTGATCCAAGTTCTCTCAGCTTGGTTGTGTTGTATGCCTCCTTGGTATTTCCCAATGTATGGATTTTCTCGTTATCACTTTCTGTACTTGATAAACGAGTCTGTCCTCTGCTGTTACCAGACTTTATGTCACAGTTTCCTACATTTGCAGCTTGTTGCTCATTAAGGGTTTGCCCTTTGTTATCAGGTTTCTGGTTTGGAAACTTCATGGACCTCCCTTCAGGATTATTCAATTCCCTCCTTCACAGATCTATACAGTTCCATTTACATTGGTTTATATTAAGTAACTTTTTGTGAGTAATGGGAAGAGTTCCTCTTCCTGCTTCTCCCATTCTCCCTGTTAACAATCTGCAGGCTGGGGAATGCTGCAGACTTTTGCGTTTGCTCAGCTGTTCTTCTCCACTACTGGGTTTCTCCCTCCTTCTGTTTGTCGCACGCTCAGCTCCAGCTGTCCTTCTGCCGTATGCCGAGTGGCTCTTTTGTTCTGCATGCTCGTTGGTCTGCTATTCCCAGCATTCCATATGATGTAAATTGACTTTACCACTTGGAAGTTGCTCAAGCATCCCGTTACCTCCTTGGATGGTCTTGCCGTGTTTGGTTGGGCACCCTGCCTTCCATGGAAGCGACATGGTCTCGCCACCACCAGCAATAGGACTCTGTTTTTCTGCAGAAAACAATTCTCCCGTTGTTGAATACATCGGTTCTCCAGTGGCTCTCTTGGGCATTCAGCTTCTCTTCGAATGTTGTGGTCTCCCGGATTGTTCCCTGGTCCACCTCGTCCAGGCGTGCTCATGTCAGGAAGCTTCCCCAGTGTAAGATACTCTCTGCTTCTCCAACTTCCTCCACTCATCACAGTTAAGTATGCATTGCCTCTTAAAGAGATATACTCATTTCATTATTCATGTTGGTAGGCTCCAGCACTACCTTCATCCAGACAGGAATATGGTACATTAGTCTTTGCAGCACTTATTCCCATCTATGCCACTAGGCTGTGTGGCTTAGGTCTTCCTCACAGGAATGGGAGTCCATGTGCCCTAACAGGGAATCTCTCCCAGTGAGTTCCAACTTGCCCAGATTCCTAGGGAACGTCTTGTGGAGCAGGCTCACTTCCCTAGCCTCAAAGCGGGATGGTTCCCCTTGTGGAGAAAGGACAAATGCCTTTGATTCATCATAGGGCGCATATAGCAATACCCGACCTGAGTGGTCAAAGGAGGGTATGTGTGACTTTAGTACCACTCTGAATGTGAGCTCCACTATGATGCAAGTGGCTATGGGTGCTGCATTGTAGTGTGCCTCCCCTGGGGTGGCTGAATTCCTGATGTGTGTCAACATGAATGGTGAGCGGGAAGGCACTGTCGTCTTCAAAGGAGTAAATGGTTGCTAATTGCATGTATTCTCATCTATTGAGTTTTTACGTGTCATGTGACTGCTTGTCTGTGCTTGATAGTTGATACTCACCCACCAGCCAGGTGTTTACAAAGGTTTCCGATGCAAGAGCCTGGTATGTGGGGCAATGTCGGAAGATGTAGCTGTCATGCGTGCATCCTGGGAAATTGGCATTGACATGCATGATTTGTCCCTTGACATCACAGATTGCCTGCACATTGATGGAATGACAATGTTTCCTATTTGGTATATATGCTTGGTGTCTCAGGGGGGTTACAGCGCTACATGAGTGCAGTCAATGGTTCCGAGTACCTGGGGAGAGAGTGTAAATGCATAACATTTGTGGCCCGCTCTCAGCCTTTCCTGCAGTGTGTGTGCCATGTGAAGGTGACTATGCACATGTGAAAAGATGCATAGCAAAACCTGTTGGAGACACCTTGATTGTGTAGAATGTGAAATACCTCCGACAATGGCTGTGGTGTGTTAGAATTATCCTGTGGCCAGGAAGTGTAGGGCTGATAGCACTTTGACCAGAGGTGTCACAGCCTATGAGCACATGGTGGGTGATACCAAGTCATTCTCCCACTCCATGACCAGGTCTAGGATGACCTGGGGAGGGAAGCAGTATCTTTCATACACCTCCTTGTCTGGCATCTGAATAATGTTGTTCCTGGATGGAATATTCTAGGCCTCCTCCTCATTCTCCTCCTCCTCCTTCCATGTAATAGTATCAGTGCTAGCAACACAAGATCTGGCATTGTAGCAATCTATGTTCAATGGTGTTGCATTTCACTTTTGTGCATGTGCTTTCATGGCTCTTTGTGCTTTTCAATCTGGAACGGGTGATGGTAAGATTGCTAGCTATGCCTTCTCTATTGAACTCCAAACAATTGCGCGATAGCTTCTGTGGATAGGGTTTCCTTAGCGCTTGATTGGGTGTGTTTTTTGTTTGCACAGTGCCTCCCTCACCATGCCCATGTTCTTCCTCATTTTCCACCATGAATGGGGATTTTGCATATTCCAGCCCCTATTTGGTTCTTTGTCCTGGCCTTTCCGGTTTGTTGTGCTCTGTGTCGGTGAAAGCGCTCCTGCAGTGCACAAAGTGGGAAGGGCCAGCGCAAAGTTCGATCTGAAAACGATTTCTGCCCAGCGCAAAGTGTAATTTTACAGCAGGCACTTTGACCCATGAAAAACATTTTGTAAATGTGGACCATTGTTGTGACTCCCGAGTGAACAATTATGTGAAAAGACATGACTTATTCTGGTATAGTTTTCCATTTTTCCAGGCATTAGTGTACTTTTACTCCCTAAAAAAGCTTTCTGAAAATACTCTGTGCAGAGATGTTGCCACGATTGAAATGAGGGGTCTGTGAAATAATGAATCAAGTATCGAAATAGTAGACATGTATTCAACCAGTGGTGGCGGCACAGCACACCACTTAACACACCATGCTCAAGTTATGTGGATTGACACCATTTTGGTATTCGCCGCTCTAAGCTACGCAAAAACGTTTTCTGTTCGCTGACATGAAACCCATTTTAAAGCTACTTCTTAGACTGGTTCCACGGTTAGGGTGGATAACCCTGTACTAACTTCTGTCTCCATATTTGACAGATTCTTGAGAACCTACATTAACATTTTATAGGAGTATAAAAATATTCTCAAACCTTTTGTTCCCACTCATATACCCCTGTTTCGACCATCAGCCGGGTTTTAACATACAAGTTCCCATGCCACAATTCTGCTGCTTTGTACAACTTAAATAATGCATTAATGAATGTAGTTGGTGGCTTGTGCACGACTGATAATGATGGAATTTCAGTGAAGAAGTATATAGTATTCATCAAAGACGGTGTTCTAACATGAATATTTAAACACATTCTATTCTTGCACTCCATACAGATGGAATTAATTACTCGTCAAAGGCAGTCAAAGCTTGCACATCTTTTTGGAATGTTTTAAAGTATTGCTGTATCCTTACCATGGTGTAGTTGTGTGCCACCTTCATCAGTTCGATGCACCCTTGGGCATCAGCAAATGCTCGGATTCCCAGACAGTTGGAGGGGTGTAAAAGTTTCATGAGGAAATGACAGGACACCTCCACGACTTGCGGAAGCTGAAGCAGGCAAGCAGCAGAGAGTAGGTTTTCAATGTTATCCTCCTTCAGTTCCAAGCATCCTTAAACAACAATACCCAAAGTAAGACACTAACGAAAGTTGCTTTTAAACTATCATTGATTTTGTTTTCTCTGCAATATCATACAATATAATAAAAGGTCAGATGTATGTTTCTCCAATGAAGTCATGTGCAGTAGAGAGTGCCATCTTTGCCTGTTTTTACGGCTAGAGAGAGCTGTTGCATTGGAACTATATTAGGCCAGCTGTACGCAATTACAACCAAATATACCACATGACGTATTAACACTTTGAAAATATCTCTCCTCACACACTTTGGCCTGTGTGCATGTACTTTCACACTAGTTCTACAATATAAGACATAGAATACCTTGATAGCAAAGTTAACAACATGTAATATGCTGTATGTATTTACTTTTTATTTATTAGGTTTTTATAATGTGCCTATACACAATGTGTTTCAAGGCGTAACTAGACAAGTGTGGGGGACAGGGATGACAAAACAAAAACGGTCCTACTAGGCCTCATGACATTTAGATCATGCAAGTGCAGTAAACAGAAGTGCAGAGGAGTGGGGGGAAGTGCTGGAGGGTTTAGGCAAGTGCCAAGGGAGGCCAGTTGGGCAGAGCCCAGGGAGGACAGAGTGCAGGGGCAGAAAGTCCACATGCATAAGGGCACAGGGGGGTGCAGGCCCAGCCAGGGTAGTGAAGGACAAGAGAGCCCAGAAGGGCAAGTGCCGGTTGGTGGGACACCAGAGACCAGGTGCAGGGGTAGACTGGTTGGGGAGGACCTTGTGCACTGTAAGAATCTGAATGAATCAGGCAACCAATCTAGAGGCAGAGGGGGAACATTAGCAGGGGAGGCGGAGAGGGAAGGAAGAAGAAAAAAGAAGGATCTTGAGAAGCTTCTGTGACTTAAGGAGATCCGGGGGAAGTCTGAGATCTAGCACCCACCCTCTGCTTGAAGAAGCATCTGATCTGCAGAGAGTTGGATATAGAAGCCTGAAGGGCTCTACAGGGAGGTATTTGGCCAGAGGGCATTGGATGCAGTGGGCTCCCAGGACCCAGAAAGGCTTGTTAATGATGCAGACGGTTTATAACTTAATCATTGCAGCAACCTGGAGCCAGTGGAGAGATTTTAGAGCTGGAGAGATGCAGTCCTTGGGCTTGAGGCTAAAGATTTGTCTCACAGTGCTATTCTGTATTAGTTAAAGAGAGCGAAGGGAGGAGTTAGGCAGGTTGAGGAAAAGACTGTTGCAGTAGTCCAGCTTGGAGAGGACCAGACCTCTGGAGAAATTGGGGGTCATTACGAGTATGGTGGTAGCCATGGAGCAATTTGCTCCATGGCTGCCTCCCATACCGTGACTGTGTCCGGTTTGGTGCAATGGGGACTTACCGGTCTAGTCTGACTCTGGCGGGACCGGTAAGTCACCATTGCACCAACCATTCCCCATTCCCATTTGAGCCCCCATAGGGCTCAATGGGATTGGGGAAGGCGCTATTTGGGCCTGCTAATGGCAGGCCCGTAATTAATGGCCTGGTCCCCTAAAGGGACCCGTAAGGGACATGTTGTCCGACCACACGTCCCTTGCGGTTCCCGTTAGGGGACCTCGGAATCTGGCGATAGGGGAGTACCGGCACCGGTCTCCTTACCGGTGCCCGGTATCTCCTACCGCCTGACTCAGAATGACCCCCATTGAGTGTCTGGGGGAAAGTGAAGAAAAAGAGAATGCCTCTGAGGAGGTGCAGCTGAAAGTCACCCTTCTTGGAAAGGTCCATGATGTGAGGAGAGAGGGAGAGAGAGGAGTCGAGGAGTCGAAGATGGTACCAAGTTTTTTGTCTCACAGGAGGGTGAGGGAAGGGGGCCCATGCAATGTGGCCAGAGTGTTGAAGGGAAGGAGGGAGCTGGAGTCCCAATGAGAAGGTACTCAGTCTTATTGGCATTAAGGCATAGAGCATTTGCAGTGCACCATGCCTGAATTGCAGACAGACAGCCAGGAATGAGAGGGGAAGAGGAGGAGACAGAGGAGGGAATCTTGAAGGAGAGTTGTATGTCATCCGCATAACACTGAAAGTTAGGAGATAAGGCAGAGATCAAATGGGATAGGGGGGCAAGGTAGATGTTAAAAATCCAAGGCAACAGTATAGAGCCCTGATGGACACCACAGGTGGAGAGTGAGATGGAGGGGAGAAATGGGCCCAGTTGAACCTGGGAAGGTTGTTCAGAGAAGAATGAGGTCAACAAGTCCAGAGCCAGGTCAGCAATGCCATGAGTATCACAGAGCTGATTTTTATGGGTCACATGTTTGATCGTATCAAAGGCAGAGGAAAGTTCAAGAAGGATGAGAACTGAAGGAGAGATGGAATTGAGATTAGAGAGCAAGTCTTCACGGTTGTTCAGGAGTGCAGTTTCCAAGCCTCTGGCTGCTCTGATACCAGACTGGTGTTGTGGAGACAACCAACAGATTCAGTGTGGTAGATAAGCTGGGAGATGGCCAGCTTCTCCAAGAGTTTGCCCATGAAGGGTGTAATGGAGATAGGGCTATAATTAGCTGGACAGGAGGGTCGGCAGAAGCCTTTTAAGGGAGTGCTTGAGGAGTGGTGGGAAGGATCCAGTGGCAAAGGAGAGATTGCAGAAATCAGCCAAGGCTGGAGCAGGGGAGACAATGTTGTCCTTGATAGTTCTTGAGGAGTACCTGTTTGGATGAGACGTTCATAGAGCGAACTTGAACAGACACCACATCAGGTGATGCGGGAGAGAAAGAGAAGAGTAGGAAGGAAGGGCCAAGGGGGGGCCAAGGGAGGCCTGTTAGCAGGTAATAGAGAAGGTAATGGTGTAGAGGAGAGAGAGGACAGAATGTCCTGAGCTTTAGTAATGAAGTAAGTGGTCAGAGAATTGCAGAGGGCCAGGGAAAGCAGAGGGGAAATGGAGACTGAAGTAAGATTAGTGAATTCCATGCAGGTTTTGAAAATGTCAGCCATGTTGTTAGTGACCCCAGAGATGCGAGCTTGGACATAGGCCCTCTTCTTTGAGCAGATGGAAAGTCTGCATTGCCTTTGGAGCAAGCGGCATTCATGCAAAAATATTTTAATTTGTAAATTAAACAAACAAATACATTGTTCCTGCCTAGACTGCAACTTTGTTTGTAACATGGTTATTGTCACTGCACTGGCAGAGATTTGAAAAAAATTGGATGTTGAAACACCTGTATATTGAACTCTAGTCTTGAAAAGAAGAAGCCATTCTATGAGGAGCAGTTATTTAAAATGTCATTGAATATGAAAATAGTTTTAACATGTAAACATATCGGGAGTAATTTACAGAAAAAGCGCTAACGCCACGCAAAAGTGATAACACAAGCGTGAACTTTGAGTGGTGCAAACGTATGGTGCTGTGAGACGTTTCACAGAATGAAATGCAAGCATAAACCTGCAGCCCAAAGAAAACGTAGCACCCAGCATGCCACGACTTGGCCCCATGGCTAAAGAACATAGCACAGTAGAAATACTTTGCACTGCAATGTGTACTATGACATTGGCTGGGTAAATAGGAAAGAAGTAATATAGGATTACTAATAAGCAATCACCATTACTCCCACTGCTACACATCTGCACCCTCCAAATCAACATTGAGCCTGCACCCATTCCTTGTACCATTCCCGTGACCGATCTGCGCCCTACAAGTATACATTGAGCCTGCACGCACTCCTTGGTCCAGTAGTCTGACCAATCTGCTGCCCCAATTCTACATTGAGCCTGCACCTACTCCTCATCCCAGTATCCCAACCAATCTGCACCCCCCAATTCTACATTGAGTGTGCACCCACTCTCATCACTTCACTCCCATTGCAATACATCACAGAATAAACCACCGCACATAAATACAACCCAAATACATATTACCCAAACACCCACACTTATGTAGCACAGTACCGTCACCAGCTGTTGGATGAATTGTGTAATGTCTGAGTGAAATTCTTTAGAATTAACTTGCTACAAAGGTCAGTGTTGAAGCTCCCATGTTATTTTCTTACAACACTCTCTGGATAACGGGTTAGGTTGCCTCCTTACCCGTGCACTGAGGAGGACAACAAGCAGACTCCTACAGCCGTACCAATCTTGTTTGCTGTGGAGCACACAGAACAGTATGCTGGCCCACACTGAGGATGACCTGTGAGAAGATGAAAGTCACATACCCAACAGTAATGGATCCCCACACCCACTCACATACCCGAGAAAGTTCACAACAGCTTGGGGGTCTTGCTCAGCATGATGAAGGTGTCAGCCTTACAATTCATGTAAGTGCAAAGACACTTGCCAGATATGCATCTTGCTCACTCATGGCCAGTTTATCACTTCCCTTCCTCAGTGCTTCTGGCCTGCATCTCCCATGAATGACATCTTACAGATTTCATCATCAAATATAAGCATGTGGAAACAACTGTCAACCACATATACAATACACGGTGGTCATTTGTCCTTATGTGACTTGACAATGCCATTGAATGAAAGGGATACAACATCCATTTTGATCATCCACAATGCTTCAAAGCCATTTCTGTTGTGGAAATGTGAGCACATCCATATGGACACACAAGTGGGAAAGGGCCACCTAAACTGCTGCAGCAGCATCAAGGAACACTATGCAGAAGAAATAGCAATCTGGAGAAGTGAATTGACAGACATGAAAGAGCAGTCTCCAGAATCCTCAAATAACCCTGCTCTGGACGACAAACGGCGAGAAACCTAAAGAAGTGTATACCTATCCCCAAAAAGAGTCATGGCAAAATGTCCACTAGTCATTACAACAGATCATGCTCATTTGGCAAATTAGGCATTAGCTAAGGGCATGGACAAACGCCATGCCATGGGTCAAGTGTCCACTAGGACATATCTTGCCCACTGGACCATATGGGCATCTTTAATATGCCTGGGGCATGTGCAGGTGAACCTTTCACTGGGCATGGCTGCAGTCAATCTCCAATGGATAATATAGATGTTTTCCACAATGCCACACAGCACAGTGTTCACTGGGCATGGGCACTAAGTGAATGTGTTTTTTTTTTGTTGGTCTGATTGGACTCCCATCAGGAATAGCGTTGTTACAAAATGCTAACAGCGTAAGCGAAATTTGTCAAAATTGTAAGAAACATTCCAAAATAAATATATGTACAATTCTGAATTCTTTGGGACAGTTTAATAAAGTTCAGTCTGTGGATGGTTTGGGCGGGCCTAAAATACATCTTCATTGTAACATACATTAGTAGAACTGTTGTTCTCACCTACAACAAATAGTTTTAGATGTATTTATGGTATGCAGTGATTTTACTGAATTAAAAATAACAAACAGCATGTTTATCTAAACATTTTTGCCAAAAAATACAATATTTCTTAAAATATATGTATGGATGGTAGGGATAAGGGTTTTTTTTTTTTTTTCCACAAAAATGTTTTGTTGAAAACGTTTTTGTTCTTTTTTAATTTGGCAAAATAACATGTAATCTGTATTTACACCACACTTATGTTAGAATCTGGCATCTAACTGAACCCATGATGTTCACATGTTCATTTTGGAAAAATCTGTCTAGTGTGTTTTTAAATGTAAATAAACAAAAGACAAGTCATAATGAGGACAATTCATTTGAGATATATTGGGTTCTTGTATAGTTCCCAGACGTACCTGATAAAAATCTGGAAATAATATTTTATGAAGGCAGGTTTTAAAATATGTGATTGGTTTCCATTTTTGTTTCAGATCCTGTGATGAACAATGTTAGAAATTAGGAACCTCTCTCCCTCCCCCCCTTTTTTTCTCCCCCTTTCATGTTGTCTTCTGAGTTGTTTTTGGTGTGTTAGTGATTACACTTGATAGTGATGGCATTTATGTTTCACATAGGTTGGTAATACTAATGTAATTTATAATGTAAGGTGTTTAAAATGTAGATGTTAATGCTTATTGTAAAATTTTGTTGGATCTATGTGTGTTATGGTTTATTGAAAATCCAATAAAGAGATCTTAAAAAAAAAAAAGAAATTGCCAATTAACAACCAATGGGCATGCCATGTACTTGGGGAGGGTAAAGATATGCCTGAGATGGATGGACCATTCCCCTTTTGAGAAAAAAATTACAGAGTGACCTTGTGGTTGGCCCATGGACTTTAGAGGGTACGGCTAGAAACTTTCACCATGGAGACATTTTGGAAGATGTATAATGTTTGCCCACATATTGAGATGCACAGTATTTCCATAAAACATATACAGTATACTCTACCTATTTTTGGGAGTTTTCAAGTGTGAGGCATTTGTAGGGGGGCAATGTTATTGGGGATGCCATATAAAAGCTTCCCATTGAACTTTGTCCATTGTAGACTGAACTGCAACAACAGACAAACAAACAGATTACGCAAATTCAATTGTTTGAAAGTTTTGAGAAGTTCCATCAAGTTGTTGAAAAGTTATTGGAGGGTAAAAGAAAACACAAACAAATTTCATATTCACCTTGCTATAGTAACAATTTGCAGAAATGTTGAGATTAATGCACTGCAGGGATTGAAATAAAACATTTGTGAAAAGTTGGAAGTAGATCCACTCTTCATGCAACCTGCCTGAATGGCATCTTCCTGAAAACGTTGCATTGGTCATGGTCAAAGGGTGACCAGTTTGTACTGTGGGTTTGGTAATTGAACCTGTGTCCGTGGAAACATTGTGCTCTAAGCATTGCTGCATGCCATGTCCAGTGGGCACTGCAGGTGCATCTACGGTTCTTCCTACATGACTGCAGGCCATTTACAGTCATGTCTGTGATTGTGTTTGCTGTTCCCGGTGGTCTCAGGCACAGGTCTCAGGGACAGTATCCAAGAGAACCTGCTGCAGGAAATGCCAATTGAGCATTGGTTGTGTCTGTTTTGGCCTTGGCATGGGCTAACGTTCATGCCTCATTTACAGTGTCCACTCAGCATGGCGGTAGACCTTGACCATTTTGGCACTCTGGATAGGTTTGGTGTTCTTGGGGCCTATGGGAATGTTGACAGGCCATACCTAGTGGGTGCATTGGATGTGTTTTTGTGCCCCGGACATCACTGGCATCCATGTGCCAGGCAAAGTGTCCATTGGGCAGTGTCATAGGCGATGCCTTGTTGGCCTTGTTGGCACTATGGGTTTCTTTGCCCAGTTAGGGCCTCATTATGAGTCCGGCGGTAACCGCGGCGGTAAAACCGCCTGGTTACCGCCGAACTCGTATTACCATTCCGCCTCCGTGATTCCCAGAATTACCGGGGCATTACAACCCCGGTTTTCCGGGAATCACGGAGACGGAATGGGGATCATGGAAACACCGGCAGCATCTTGTAATGCTGCCGGTGTTTCCTCAGTGTTTCCTCGGCCGCCCACCAGGTCGGACCTGCAGGAGTCGGGATCAGGTGGTCCGGAAACAACGGTGGCGGCGGCTTTACCGCCACCATTATTTCCGGACCGCCTGAGTTATAATGAGGCCCAATGTGTGTTAAAAGAGTCTGCTGCACGGCGTGAGACCATACTCAGTAGACACTTTAAGTTTGCACCTGCATTAGTGGAATGTATATCCCACGATTTGGTATAGTCACATGAGAAGACTGGTCTCTTTATAGGGAAGGATGCTGCTCAGCAATATCTAGATATATGTTTGACACCTCGTTGTCTTTCTGCTCCATTCCAGCTATTTGTATAATTTTTAACTTATTTTCACATTTTTTGCTCCTCTTGCCCTCTTGTATTATTAATTTTAATTCCCTAAGGCCCACTTCATCATTCAAGTGTCTTTTTTTATTTAGAAGGCTCTCTGGCCTGTTGCAGGGATTATATTTATTTTTTTTGTCTCCTTTGGCGGATTTGGGTTGTTTGACCAAAGTGCAATTATTTGCAGCGGAATTGACTGTCGTAAATTTTGCTGCAAATCGCTTTGCACTTCTGCCAAACACATGCTAACGTCCCTTACCCACCCCCATCCTCACCCCCACTCCCCTACTTGCCTGCTTGCTCGCCTACGCTTCCCCTGCGGCATCAGATCCATCCCCCTAACACAGGTCGGGTTGGATGCTGCAGGTCCCGTTTACCTTTTTTCACTTTTCTTTTTTTGGGTCCCCTGCCTCCATTGTTCAGGAAGTGGGGGACAACCCCACAACCCTCAAGGCCAAAAATACTGAACATGGGGAGTGGGGGACTCCCCTGCAACGCCCATTCAACATGTTCAGTATTTTTTATTGTCAATCGAATGGTACTGGCCGATTTCGTTCAAATGTACCATTCAATTGATTATAAATGAGCACATTGGCTAATATCCCTTTGGCTTCTTTGCTGGTCTTTCCCAGACATGTATATTGTTGGTAGCTTTCTGGTGGAATACCTTCCTATGCTTATGATCAAGGTTTAGCTAGGATTGGCAAGGCCCATCTCTGAAGATTGTCTCCCTCAGGGTCCATTGGGTGCTGAAAAGTGAAGTTTGTTCAGCTCGGCATGCCTATCATTTGGATGTGCTTTGGGAAACACAAGTGTGGCTGAGGATGAAAAAGTGCCTACGGAGGGTGTGGGAGAGAATAAGGTGTACAATATATGTGTCATTTGGTGTACAAATGTTTGTATGTTTTCTGTGGTGTTCACGGTCTGCTTTCCTGTTTGCAGCCATCACTAGATGTCACATGCAGCTTTTGATGTCCTCGGACACCCATTGAAAATTGTGTGGTTGTGTGATATGCTACAGCAACACTTATTTTGGGTTTAATAGTTATGTAATGGAACTTTTGGAGTGTGGGTATTGTAGCAGTCAGAGTAAGCGTGGCTGTGGCCATGGACAGTGGCCAGATTGTTTGGGGCATCGACTTTTATTCTGATCAAGGATCTGCGTGAGTTTTGTGGTCACCAGGAGAGGAAGGTGATTTTTTAACGAAGAAACATGACGTGCGTCAAACATCTTTGAAACGGTTGCCATGTTGGTTCTGTGAACAGAGTTGGCTGTTAGCGGACCCGAGAAATAAAACAGAAAATACATTTGTAGTTTTGTTGAGGAGCAAAGAGTGTCTGTGGAGGGAGGGGGAGAGAAGAAAGGGTTACAGTATATGTGTTACTGGATGTAAAAATGATTGTATGTTTCCTGCAATGTTAGCAGTCTCCTTTCCTGTTTGCAACCATTACTATGGACCACAAACAGCTTTTGATGTACGCGGACACCCATTGAAAATTGTGGGGTTATGAGATATGCTACAGTAACACTTACTTTGGGTTTATAAGTTATGTGAAGGAACTAGTAAACATGGCTGTGGCCATGGCCTGTGGCCAGATTGTTCAATGTATGGCCAAAGGCCATGCCCGAACAATCTGGCCACTGTTAAAATGAGGAACAGGAAAAAAGAAATGAACATGAAAAACCAAATGACCAGTGAGCTAGAAGGCCATTTAAAACGAATATGCAATATGAAAAAGATGAAATACACACCATCAAACAAATGATGGTTTGTGACAAAGAGAATCATTGCAGCGTTAATGATAGACTGCATGTCTCAGCAATTTGAAATGAAAAGAAAGAAACAAGTGACCTATCCTTATCTGATAATCTAAAGACTGGTCATACTTCCACAGAAATGAAAATGCCCCAAGAGAGAGGTGCCGTTCAGTCACTGAAGAATATTTTGAGCCACAGATTTTTCAGGAGGCGGAAATGACAGGTACTGTACAAAATGTAGGTAAGTGTCACACACCAGAAACTGACATGCTGCCACAAGACACTTGGGAAAATATAGATTCACTAGGTTCCAGAATGGAGGTAAGTGGAAAGGAACGAGGTAATGAGGAAAAAGCATTAGAGGAAAGGGGGATGAATACTGCCGGGCCCCGAGACATGGAGGGAAGTCAGGGGCTGCGCTGCAAGTGGATTCTGAATCCAACAAGATAAAAAAAGTGACACAAAGCTTGATGGACAAAAAGGGGGTATAGTGTCATTTCTTATGCCCCTTTGCCGAGCAAGAAGTCAGGCCGTCCTAAGGAAAGTAATCCCTGAAATCAGTAAGAATTCACATTTCCTATGTATACTAGAAGAATGTGAGGACAGAAATGATGCCCTATTACTATCAAAGAAAGATGCAACGCATTAGCAATGATTGACACAGGTGCCCATGCAACTGTGATGTCCCAGAAATTAATGTAAAGCATACATGAGGGAAAATCCACACAGGACATGCTGATGTTGAGGCAGAGTGAAGGCCCTGTACATAATTTAATACCAGTGGTGGGTGTCACCGAAGTTGACATCAAGATACGAAGACATAGGGCCTCATTAGGAGTATGGCAGTAAGGCAACAACGGCACTAGTATCGCTACCGGCACCGTTGCTACCATACCGCCCTACTAGGACATCTGCCCGTGGGTGTCCTTGCAGCCATCTGGTCTAACCAGGTGGCCATACCAGCACCCGCGAGCAGAACATAATGGTAGCAACGGTACAATTATAGACGGTACCGCTGCTACCATCCTCCCCATTCCCATTGAGCTTTATGGGGGCTCAAATGGGATTGGGGACGTATCGGCTACGGCACCAGCGCAAGGGGAATTAACGTGTCTGCCGAGGTCGGAATGGCCCGGTGATTCCCCTTTCACGGGTGCCGGAGCCGGATGGGCGTTTGGGGGTAGCCTAGAATGAGACAGGAAGTGGTGCTAACACCCATAGATGAGACACCATTCCTTATAGGAACACATTGACTTAGGAGGCTGTCACCTCTTATTAACGGGGTAAATAGGGTATTGTGGTCGTTGGCCAAAAACTACCCTGAAACCTGAAAAAGGTAATGAGCCAGAGCAACAGTGCTGAATGTCACACCATTGCTAGATCAGAAAGTGAGGTGGAAGTGTATCTCCAAAATGGCTGTGTGCCTACTGTCACTGTAATACTCATGTGACAGAGTGAAATGCAAGGAGAAAAGGAAAAGCAATCTGTAGAGATTTTTCTGGACCCCAAGAATAATTGGCAGGCACTGATTGAAGAAAATAAAATCCCTTTTATGCCTCAATGAGGACAATTGTAAACCAATTGTTGCTGCAGAGTCAGATCAGGAAAAATATATTTCAACAATTACAGAGAGACACATGAAAGAAGAGCAGGCCTGGATCACGGTGCATGTGAGGGTTGGCCCTAGAGGAGTAAGCGAGTTTCATTCATGACATTGTGTTTAAACAAATACTTGACAGACAGTAAATACTAAGTTTGAGGCAAGGAATTGTGGGAAGGTGCATGTTAAAAATCGCAATTGGTTCCAAAACATTCCTCACAATGTTTGGATGGGACCAAAAGCAAATTCTATTTGGGAAACTAAATCATGCACAGAATGTGTATGGTGTTAGATTTTTTGAACCAAATGGTTGGAGCGGCTCCTGAATTTGAGAACAAAAGAGACGCGTACCATTGTAACCAAATGATGTCATATACAGTTGAGCTTCAGGTAAAGAAGGAGGTCACTATTTCGACTTTCACCAAGCAATTTACACTAGCATTAAAGTATAGAAAGCGACAACGAATGGAAGGGCTTGATGTATTTGTGTGTCTTAATGAATCCATGAAACATCAAGTCCTAGAATGCAAACATACACCATTGGTAGAGATTGGGGATGGCCCCAATCGAATACTGGTGAATAACAAGGGATGCCAGAACATTCATTTGGAAGAAAAAAAAACATCATTAGGTTTGGCAATACAGGAATCCCACTACACTGCTGATTTAAATAACACAGTGATCGGGACTATCCCTGAAAGCTATGTAACTTCACAGGGTGAATTGCCTGACTCAGGATTTCATGATACAATCTTTCTACCCCTATGAACCAAAATATGTGATATGCTGTCATCAGGAAAATGTGTCTTATTCAATACAGGTGAGTATGAAAGAGCAGAACAGCAAGGTGAAATGCAGCAAGTCGAGATGGAGGTTAATATGCCAAAATATCTGACGGTTGCGGCTCTTCAAAGATACACTGCCACACAGCCAGTGGAAAGCACAGAGGTGTTTCCTTTGAAGGATTTCCCAGAATTGCCGATAAATGGTAGAGGAACAAATCCAAGCTGTAGATGCTTGCACAAATGAAGAATAGAGAAGTCAGTTGAGGAAAATATTTATGGAGGTCTAAGAGGTTTTTGCCAAAGATGCCTATGACTGTGGGCTGACCGATATACATGTTGCTACACTAACTGAAGTGTATGGTAGGCAGCCAGTATTTGTGCAATAAAATAGGTCACCCCTGGCCTGCATGGAGTCCCTGGCAGAAATAATAAAAAATCTGGAACCCAGAGGCATCATTGGGTCTATTCACTGTTCTTCAACTGGTTTGTGTTGTTTTACTGTAAATGAAAAAAACTGCAGCCGAAAAAACCATAGCGGTTTTGGCAAATATATGGTTAAGTTGTTACGGTTAAACAACCCAAATCAAATACTTTACCCACTCCCACCCACATCCCCCTTACTTACCTTGCAGCCACACACTTTGCTGTGTGCTGTCGACTCGCTGTGTCTATGCGACACCTGTTCCTATTCATTTCCATGATTGGGAACCGGCGCTGCACGGTCCTTTTCTTTTTTCTTTTAACTGTACGCGAACAGTTGCAAGGAACACCCCAGCAAACACTGCTAACATTTTAGTGAACAAGGGTGCAGGTGACACCCCCGCAGCCCCTGCTGCCCTTGTTCACTATAATGCCACCGAATGGGGCATTTGGTCAAAGTATTTGGATGTGCAAACCTTTTTGTATGGCCGAAATTCGACTAAATCTCCCATTCGGTAATTTTAATTCAGTCATTTTGGGTAAGCCCCTTCAAATGATCCCATATTGGGTGTGCTAAAGTCCAATGGCCTTTGACGATTGTGTGCCGACTTGACTTGAGTGGCCTCTCCAACTTAATGATCAGGGTATTGCACAAGTTCAGTGGTAAAGATATTTACCACTCTGGATCTTACAGCTGGGTACTGGTGTATGGCATTAGCAAAATATATACAACATCTATTTGGCTTTTCCTTTAATTGATTCCAGTATGCATGGCCGCAAGGCCCCTTTGGCTATATCAATAGTGGAAGTGAGTTTGGGATATTCCTAAGTAAAGCACTCCCAGATGCAACTGAGAGAGGAACTGTGATTTATGTGGACGATGTGCTAATCAAAAATGCAGACTTAAAAAGTTAATTCAATTAAATTAGTCAGATGCAAAAGACTGGAGCAAAAGCATCTTTACAGAAAGCGGTAAAAATGGTAAAAGACTCCACCAATTTGAAAGGCCTAAGAATTTGTTAGGAATTACAATAGGAAATTCATTGGAGATTATGCAGAAATCACACAACCTTCGACTATATTACTGAAACAAGGGTTAGCCGGGATATGGGGAAAAGAACAAAGTGAGGCAGTGGCCAAATTCAAGGACTGTTTAATTAAAGACTCATGATTGGCGTATACAATAAAGAATCAGTTCTTCTTTATAGAAATGGGATTCACAAATCAAGGTGTATTAGCTGTAATATAAAAAAAAACATGATGCAAATAACAAAAACATTGCATATGCCAGTAAGGCATTTTCATAGGTAGAAACTAAATTCAGAGAATGTGAAAAAGCACTTTTGACCACTGTATGGGCATAACAACAATTCCGCCCCATTATTCAAGGGGACCGGGTGATTTTTGAGACAAGTCATCAGCCTTTAAAACATTTACAAAGTAAAAGGATCAGATCAGGTAATTTGGCTCAGTCAAGAATCACATCATGGACATTGGCATTGCAGGGATTCTAAGTGGAAGTGAGATATGGACAGAATAAAATAAAAAGAGTCCAGTTGCCCATGGAATGGCAGACTTACATGATTAAATCCTAAAAGTAGCAATTAATGGCAGTTCTCTTTCTGAAATTGACTTTTGGTTCAAGGTTGCCTTGTTAGATGCTTGATCTTTTCTGTCATGGTGACGGTTGGTGGCACCTTCACACTGCTTTGGTATTTTCCTTTTCAGTTGGTGAGGGTAGTAATGTGTGTACTAAGTGGTATCTCTAGGAACTTAAGGTTTTCCATCTCTTTGTTTTACAGGTTTTATGACATCTGTTGGTGGATGTTTTTGGGACCCCTACTGCACGGTTTTGAAGGAATTTTAAAGAATAGTAATTGTTTCCCCTGAAGAAAGTGCAGCCACTCAAGGGCCTATAGAACTGAAACATGTTACATGTCGGGAATATGTGGTTTTGTGACACATTTGTTTTTGTGATGTTGTAATGTTTTGCCATTTTGTGTCTATGTATTGAGTCAATGTTGGTATTTTTATGGAAAAATAGTGATTTCTATGTATTAGACATAATCAACTAAGGTGTGAGTTTAGGGTCTGTATAAAATGTATTTACAAATATGTATTACAATTAATAAATCATATATTTTTTGATAAATATTGTTATGTATTGTACTATATCTATTTTATTCAAGATATAAGTACCACATCATCACCTAGAGAGGTATAACTGTTCCTAGAGGATACTAGGAGTTGTTGAAATATTTATTTACCTATCTCTTTTAGATTTGACATGAATACATTTCCCCTGATGGTAGAGATAGGAGATCTTTTGAAAATAGGGGATTTTCTTTGAACCTATTAAAAATCAGAGACTTACATGATTATACAGCTGTCTGTGCAGCTGAAAACATAGAGCTTGAAAGAAATGTAACTGCATTTCAACAATCCCCACACAAGGCATTCAATGAGGAAACGTGCACGGACCTCCCAACTGTGTATGTAGATGGATGTGCATCCCACGTGGGAGATGATTCTGAAAAGGAATTAGTGACATGAATAGGGAACTGGTGGATCATATATAATGGTGTTCCAAGAATAAGCATGAGGTTGAGCCCCAAAAGCAGTCAAGTTGTAGAACAGGCTGCCATGTATAAAGCAATGTCCACAGCAGTAGAAAATAAATCCAAAAGAAATAATTTTGCTCACTGATTCTTATTACGCCTGAAATTGTTTGTAGTTTATTTACCCTGGTGGAAATTGAGAGGAATGGTAACATATAAAATGAAACCACTTAAGCATGGTAAAATTATCCAAGACATAGATGAACTTGTTTCAGAAAATGACATGCTCATTCACTGGAGGAAGACACAAGGCCATCTGAAAACACCAGGGGAAGACAAGGAAGGGAATGACAAGGCAGGTCAGTGAGCCAAGATTGGGGCTGTGATGGGGGAGTTGTTTCCTATTGAGTACTAGCTTGGTGAAATCCAGGTGGATGCGATAACATGCTCTCCATCTCAGGGAATAGTTGATCAGCCTGTGGCACAGTGGAGTTTGATACTTCTGACCATGACTGGTGAAGGCACAAAGAGAAGACCCAATTTTAGGCCTATTATATAACCATATGCTAGATGCATAACATAATCCTCTGACTGAGGAGGACTGCAAAGGGAAATAAGAACTGAGAGTGTTGCTAAAGAACAAAAAGAGAATTCAATTGCAGGATGGACTGAGGATTCAGGAATTCATGTCAGGCCAAATTCAATAATTCAATGGGTGGTACCATTGTCATTTCGGGGACTGATGCTACATCATGCCCATGATGCCATAACTGCAGGTCACAGAGGTTCACAGAAAACATTGGAAATCCTAAAATAATATGCCCATTAGTCACTTATGTCCCAGGGTGTAAAGCTATTTACAAAAGGATGTTTAGTGTGCGCACAATTTCAACCTATTTCCCCAACACACAGGGCACGATTAATGAAAAGGGGTATGACACTTCCATGTTCAGATTTACAAATCAACTTTCTTGGTCCTGTGCAAAGGTCGGCACATGGAAACAGGTAATTGTTAACAGTTACTTTTTTAATATCCACATGGCTGGAATGCATTCCAGCACCTGATTGCAGTGCACAAACGGCAGTCACTTGGTTAGTCAACCACATTTTCTCTAGGTTTGGTTTACCTTAAAGGATGGAATGAGGCCATGGGAGTCATTTCACCAGTGCAGTGATGACAAAGATGTGGCAAATCCTGGGTGTAAAAAGGAAACTGCACAAGTTATATCGGCCTTCCTCTTTTGGGGATGTGGAACATTGCAACAGGTCAATCAATTATATTTTAAAGAGGTTTGTAGCTAAGGCACGGTCCAGTTGGGATTTGTGACTCTCTCTAGTGCAAATGGCTATTAGGTAAACACCATCCAAAACCACAAACCTCAGTCCGCAACATGATTCTAAGAGGCAGGAAAATGGTTTTGCCATGACATTTACTGTACCCGTTCAATGAACAGGTCCTGGTGAATGCAGTCGAAATTAAAAAATGTGTGGATGAGCTGAGAAAGCACTTGCAACATGCATTTGCATTTGCACAGCGGAATTTGGAAAAAGCCGCTGACAGTACTATAACAGGAAAACATCTGTGAGAGAATATGAAGTAGGTGGCCAAGTCTATAAGTTTGACTTTGGGAAAGGAAAACATAAAAATGCCAAATTCCTCGAATCCTGGCGCGGGCAATTTAAAATTGTGGCTAAGGTTTCACCTGTGGTCTACCGGATTGCTGTAGAGGAGGAGAGTTAACTGTGGAAGAATTTGTTAATGGTAACCAGCTCAAACCATTTACCCTAAAGCATGAAGTAAGAAGGCTTGAACAAATTTTAGAGGGTAATAGGGAGTAAAAGGTGCAGCTGTATTCAGGAAGATGAAGCTCTTTTACATTGAAGAGAATGACACGAGCAGGTAAGTAAGTATTGTTAGGAAAAATATCCAAGCAAGCAGGGCGAGTTGCTAGGAGTCCATGGACATTGAACTCATGGAAGGCCTAACTCCTTCCCAATCCCAAAAGGAACACAAGTCCAGACAAGTAGCAAGTTCAACTGTTGTTTATTACAGCCAATAAACAATAGGGATCAAATGCGCAGAGGCAATTCCAGGCACAGCTCGAAGAACTCTGGCTCGCAGGCCAGTTTTGATAGCATGTTACATCACCATGCATCACACTCTGGGCCCTTCTCCAAAAACTTCACTCCGGATAGGATGGTGAGTAGTAGTCCCATATAGTAGCCTCTATAGAGGTTATCGGATAGGCTCTCGCCATGTCAGGTGTCAGGCCTGGTCCATCTCTGAAAACTGTTACTTACTAAATGTTACAGTATGTGGACCCAATTATTGGCCATTGGCCCCAGCTACCCACCCCTAGGGCCATACATTGTGATTGGCTGATCCGTGAGCCCCCGGGCCTGGGACAAAATCAATTCCCAGCTCGGACTGCATCTGTTCACGGTGCTGTGTGCAACTTTGTGTCTGCAAGGTAACCGTGTGTAGACCATTACTGCCGTACAAGTGCTCCTTTTCCATCACATAACTGTAGCTCGTATATAACAATTTTGTTGCAATCATCGTCTGGTCCATGACACGGCTGCACTTCTCAGCCGCCAAGTCTTGGTCGCTCCCAGCTTGGCTTAGTCATGCGCCCAGAGTAAATGTTTGTGAGTCTTGGAGTTCTGAATTATTTAGAATTTAAGGAGAATTATGCTTCTCTACTGTCGGTGTTACTTTAGTTCAGGGTAACAAATGTCACTTTCAACAGTGCAACCTTAGCAGAGGCTTTGTTCCCTGCTGTGGTACTCCTGCTTGCACAGCACTCATCAGGCTTCATGTTTCCTGAGAAGGCTATGACCTACTGTGATTTCCTAAGCAATGCCGTGATTTTCCCTTTGTGTTTCTTCCATATAGCATCCATAGGTTAGTGTATTATGGTTTGGTCAGGTCCCTTAAGTTCCCCTGCCATTCTATGGGGTTATTTGCATGTAAGCACTTGCAATCATGTAAGCGTGACCTTCTTACTTCTGGTGTTTCTATGTTGATGCGATAAGCTTATGGCAAAATAATAAATGTTCAGACATTATGTATATGTCACTGTCATCTATCTCATAGAACTGTACGCATGTGTTCTTCGTGTATTTGGGTGTGAGTGTGTGTCCCAAATGTGCAGATGCACGTGTGCTTCATGTCTAATGCTACTAGGTTATGTAGTCTTTAATGACTGAGGCATGGCTTCTCAGCACTTTAGTCGATTCTGTCCATATAGCTGTCTTTGGTTACGTCTTGCGCATCTTCATCCACCCTGGGTAGTGTTTGTGCTGTTCTGGGATTGTGAGCATGGCCAAGAGGTACTTCTCATGGTACTTGTCCATCTTGGGTACAGTAGGGTTTGGCAGGAGTATGTGCGATCGGGGGCCATATTGTCTTTGGTTCTTCTTTCGGTTGGGGTGTCTCTCGGGACAGGGGAATAGTTTGACCTCCTCTCTTCAGTAATTTAAGTTGAATCTCGTGGTGAAAAGAAGGGATATATCAGGTGTACACATTTTAGGATATATGTAAAAAAGGGGGATGAAACAGGTGAGTATGTAAAAGGAATTATGAGCACAGGGCGTTTATAAATGTACATAGAGGGATATAGCGGGTAAGTAAAAAAAATAATTCATTAAAAAAAAGAAAAGCAGAAATGAGTCACGAGTTCCAGATTGGCGTTTGATTAGTTTGGCAAGTGTCACAGGTTGATGTATGATTGGAATAACATGTGTTTTGAATGGATGTTAATTCTTTATAGTCAATCGTTAACTTTTTTCTATTGTTTCTTAATTGAAAATGCCATGTTGCTGTGTTATAGCCATTTTTATTTCCAGCCAATTATCAAAGAAAATGTGATAATGGTTTGGTTTCCATGCTTAACCCATGTGTTTATTTCCAGCTTGCTATGAAGGAAAATGGTCCTGTTATGTATTTTATGTTTAACATACATTGTTATAAAATAATTAGAACTGTACAAATAGTGTACATTTTATGTTGCTTAATCTATTTTATTTCAGGTGACTTTCAAAGGAAAGGAAATTAATGAGTTTGGTGAACTTGATTCTTAATCATCCTATTTCTCTTTTAATCTAGATACTACGCGCTTACTCCTCCAGTGCTCCGTGGATTAGGAGAAGGTCATTGGACTCTTGGACTCCGAGGAGACACCTGGATGGACAGAAAAATGCCTGGACAAAAGAAGGGGGAAAAGATGTACGACTAGCAGACCAGAAGAAAGACCTGTTTGAGGCGGTTGGAAGCTTGCTTCACATTAAGGAAAGCTGTGGCATGGAAACAGTCCAGAGTGAAAGTTCAGCATTAGGCTTTGTGATGGCCATCACCAAGTTAAGAGAACTGTTATATTGCACTTGGTAGTACGCATCTTATATTATTCTTTGCTTTAATTCATCTGCATTTCACAAACAATTGAAAGTTGAACGTTGATTTTGGGAGTACTTTGTTTTCTGCAGAAACATTGATTTCAATGGGTTAATTTCTCAGGCTATACTGATGCAGCTATACAGTCATTGGCACTATGGACAATATGGACATCATCATTTAAAAATATATATTTTTTCATTTTCTTTGTAGCAAAAAGACTTCTTATTTCTAGAGTGTTGATCATTTATTGACAAAAAAGTTAAAAGAAATTTAAAAAACAAACATCACAAAAAAGAAAGAAAAATAGAACGTAAGGAAAGTGATCAAGGGGAGATAAAAAAAGAGAAAATCAGAAGAAAAAACTAAAAACTCAAAAAAATGAAAATATATAATTCACAAACATACGCTATTTGAAGATTTTGGGTCCAAATCACATGGTATTTGTAACAAGAAAATGTGTGAATGATTTGGTGTACAATATTCTGAAATCAAAGCATGCAAATTCCTTATTTTCTTATGACATAAACACAATCACACATTTTGATAAAATGAGGTAGCCGGAATTTGTTTAGTTTCACTTGTTTCTGCAGACACGCGTAGGTCAGGTCACAACAGAAACAAAAGGGGGGAGTATGTAGGGAAGGTGAGGTTCAGAATTTCAGCTGGGCACAATTTTATCAAAAATTCTGACTCTGAAAGCTCTGGTGTGAGACTTTGGTGTGAGACTCTGATTTGCATCTGGTGGGAGTCATTACTTTGAATTCATATAAAACAAAGAGAAAATGGGAGTTTGAACCTAGCTTTGCCTGGTGGCCATACAATACCATAGTGCACCACACCATAGTATAGCATGGACTGAGTTGCAATGAAGCGTAAGACTAATAAACACTTACCAGTAACATCCTAACATACCAATCTGTTACTAATATTGAAAGCAGCCCAGACCATACCTCAGTCCATAGCTCATTGGGGCAAATCATCGGTGCAGATCCTTGGGACAAATTGAACCACTTAATGAGATAGCAGGTGTAGGATGAAAGGCTGCTTAGAGAGCAAACGGCAGAATTAAAGCTGTCTTTGTAGTGAACTTTTTGTATTTTTTAAAATAATATTTGGGATTTATAAAGCGCTTCAATCCACATTGCTGTACAAAGATTCATCAAAACAGTATAATAAAATGAAAATACAAGCAAGAAAAGAACAACAATCACCCTTGTATCTATTTGCAATAAATAGGTCAGTGAGGAATGAACTAAATAGTATGAAGAAATAGAACGTAGAGACAGTGTAAGAGAATTCCAATGAAAAGGAGCTAACAAAGTAAAAGAACGAAAATGGGAACTAGCATAGGGAGGACAAGATGCTGCAAGAAGAAATTGTGACTTAGAGGAAAGAGAACGAGTAGGGATATAAAATGAGACCAGTGAAGCAAGATAAGTAGGTGCACGATTGTGAACAGTTTTAAAAATGACACACACAAAGTTACATTTGAGACGAGAATGGAAAGAGAGCAAGCAGGGGGCAGAGAGAGAAGAGACAATTAAATTAAGTGGGAGGAGATGATAAAGAAGACACATGGAAGCATTAAAAACTGATTTCAGTGGAGCAGGGCAGGAGAAAGGAAGACCAAATAGAGAAATTGAACAATAGAAAAGTCTGAAAACAAATGAATGAGGAGACCAGCAGTCCTGTTGCTTCAAAAGTTAAGAAAGGATGAGCTTTGTGGATATTATAGAAATTATAACGACAAGCGTGGGAAGATAAAGAGATATGATGAGTGAAGGATGAGTCAGAATCAAAGTAAAGTCCTAAATTATGAACCGAGGAGGGAATAGGAAGCAAAGAGGGAGGAAAAGAAAGAGAGGAGGAAGGAAGAGAAGAAGAAATAGTGTTGGGAGGGAAAAAGAGTACTTCCGATTTGGCAGCATTTAATACCAGAAAATGTTCTGTCATCCAGAAATTGGTAGCTATAGCTAAGAGACATGTAAAGAGTTTATTGTGAACTTCAGGAGTGAAAGAAGAGAAAGCCAAGAAGAGTTGAATGTTGAGGAAAGAGAAGAAAGTAAGAGAGAGTGATCAACAACGTCAAAAGCCGCAGATAAATCTAACAAAATAAGTGAAGATGAGTTTTTAGAATAGCATGCTGACAGTAAAGAATTAGAAAAGGAAAGAAGAGCAGTCTCAGTGGAATGAAGAGGCCGAAACCCAGACAACAAACCAGGAGGAAAAGAATTATCAAAAACAAAAGTAGTAACTTGAGAATAGACTTGAGAATCGACAAGATGCTCAAGTAATTTAGAGAGATAAATAGGATGAATGTTAGAAGCGAGGGAAGGATCAGAAGAAGGCTTTTTCAGGATAGGAATAATAGAGGCATGCTTAAAAGAGGCAGGGACAACAGAAGTTGAAAGACAAATGTTAAATAGAGAATTTAGCTAAGAAACAAAAGAAGGATATATTTTAGGAATGAGCACCGATGGAATAGGGTGAAGCGGAAATGCAGTAGGGTGAGCCGGGTTAACATGAGAGAGGTCTCATCATTCATAATAAGTGAACAATAAGAAATAGTACAATTGGGAGACAATGGTGGGACAGTCTAAGTAGAATTAGAAATCGAGGACTCAATGGAGGCACGAAGAGAGGTCACCTTAGAGGAGAAAAAAGGCAAGGTCAGAGGCGGATAAAGTACAGTTGCAAGAATGATATGGGGTAGCAAGAGAGAGAAAGTGTGTAAGAGTTTGGGCAAACATTTAGGATGAGTTGACTGCATATGAAGAACATAAGAAACATAGGAACGTTTAGCTGAAATCAAGAGAATGTCATAAAGTGTATGATAAGAAGAATAAGATAAAAAGTCAATAGGAAAGCCATGGTTGAGGGGGCTTACGAGAGGGATAGAATGTAGATGTTAGGTAAAGAGCATCCAGTGAAGAAATAAGGGACGATGACAAGGAAATAGCAGCCTCGTTGGCAGATAAGGCATAACAAATTATAAGTTGCTCACCGTAGTGACTAACGTACTCTAAGTCCATAGTCCCCTTTCCTCCATACTGTATGGGCGTCCCTTCTAAGGGACGGGAGATGGAACCTTTTTCACCAGAAAAAACCTTTTTCCCTTTTAAATTTACCCTGACTCTGCCCTCTTGTGCCACATTTCAATCCCCATTGACGCGTCGACAATAGAATTAACATTGCCTAATAACACCAGTATTATTATGGGGGAGGTTGGTGGGATGTATGGAGGAAAGGGGACTATGGACTAAGAGTATGTTAGTCACCATGGTGAGTAACTTATAATTACTCTTACGTCCCGTCCCCTTTCCTCCACACTCTATGGGCGATTACAACTGATTTTAGCCCCAGGGTGGAGAGGAGACCCTCCTTAAGCAAATAAGTTCCTGAGAACTGCCTGTCCAAAAGCCGCATCAGATCTAGAGCCGGCATCCAAACAGTAATGCTTGCAGAAAGCCGACGGAGAGGCCCAAGTGGCTGCCCTGCTTAAGACTTGCCAAGGGATATGGCACTGGAATGTGATGGCCGTTGCCTTGGCCCTGACTGCGTGGGCATGCATGTTGGCCGGGAGTGGCATGTGCTTGCCCTCATATGCATCTTTGATGGCAGAGACCATCCAGTGGGATATGGAAGCCATAGAGGCCCGATAGCCTGGTCTTGAGCCACCGAAAGTGATGAACAGGGCGTCCGATTTGCGAAAGGCCTTGGTCCTGTCCAAGTAGAATTTCAGGGCACGCCTAACAACCAAGCAGTGCAGCACTCTCTGTGCTTCATCTTTAGGATTGGGAAAAACGTAGGAAGGACTATTTCCTCATTCAGGTGGAAAACAGACGGAACCTTGTGCAGAAATGTCGGGTGTGTCTGCATGACTACATTGTCCTTGTGAAAGGTGGAATATGGCTCAGAGGCAACCATCACCTGGATCTCGCTGACTCTATGAACTGAGGTAAGGCTGACTAGAAAGGCTGTCTTGATGGTGACCAGCCTGATGTCCACGGACGCCATTGGCTCGAACAGTTTGTTCGCCAGGGAGCCCAAAACTATGTTAAGGTCCCACACAGGATGCGGTCACTTGACGGGCGGGTAGAGCCTTGTAAGGCCTGTCAGATGTTTCTGCTCCTGGTGCCTTGTATGCTCTCCAGATTGGCCTGTGAGAGGCTAAGGTGCCAAAGCGTTACCTGCTCTGGTACCACGCTGTGAGGGCTAGTCTCCCTGCAGCGTGGTGGATGAATCTGCCCCCCTGCTGTGCCAGAAGATGTGCTGGGCCTGTCGGGAGGTGAATCAGGGGCACTTCCAAGAGTCTGATCAGCTCCGAAAACCATGGCCTGGTCGGCCACCATGGAACTATTAGAATAATGAGGAGTTGGCGATACTCATAGATTTTGCAGATTACTCTGTGAATCAGGGGAGTGGGAGGAAAGGCGTAGGCATTCATGCCGGTCCACTGGAGGTGAAACGTGTCACCCAGAGAACCGGGGCCCTGACCTTGCCAGGTTGCAAAATGGGGACACTTCTTGTTGTGCCAGGTGTGAAAGAGATCCACCTAGAGTTGACCACACCTGTTGAAAATCTCCTGAGTAATGAGGCCGTTTAGCTGCCACTCATAATTGTCCGCTCCCAGCCTGCTGAGCCTGTTCACTTTCAGGTTGGATTCCCCCGAGAGGTGGACTGCCATGAGGTAAATGTTGTTTTCCAGGGCCCACTCCCACATGCTGATCTCCAGTCTGCACAGAGGAGTGGAGCAGGTGCCTCCCTGATTGTTGACGTAGTACATGCTGGTTGAGCTGTCCATCTGGATGAGGACAACCTTGCCCCTGAGAAGTGGTGGGAATGCCCTGAGTGCCAGCCAGATGGCATTCAGCTTTAGCCAATTGATGTGGTGTTCCTGCTCCTGTCGAGTCCAGGTGCCGTGGACCGAGAGATCATCCAGGGTGGCTCCCCAGCCCTCGAGTGAGGAATCCATGGTGACCTCTCTGCTGAGGAGGTGGGCGGTGGCACTCTTGATTGCTGAGATGTTGTCCTCTGACGGGAATACCTTCTCAGAGCATGTGTCCCAGATGAGGCCCAAGAACGCCAGAGTCTGTGTAGGCTGCAGCTGGGACTTCTTGAGATTGAGCGAGAAGCCCAGATCGTGCAGTGTGTTCATAAGGGCGTGGGAAGAGTGGTGAACCTCTTCCGGAGATGTAGCCCTGACGAGCCAGTCCTCGAGGTATGGGTAGATGTGGAGGCTGTGCGATCTGAGGAGGGCCACCACAGCATTCATGAGTCTGGTAAAGACCCTAGGGGCCAAGTTGAGGCCAAAAAGAAGGACCTTGTATTGAAAATGGTAGCCCATGATCCTGAACCATAGGAAAGAATGATGGGGCTGCCAAATCGGGACGTGTAGGTAAGCGTCCTTCAGATCCAGGGAGCACATCCAGTCTCCCTTGTCCAATGTCTCTGCTATAAAAGCTGGCGTAACCATCTTGAATTTTTTGGAGGGGTAAGGAGAGGTTGAGGATGGGAAGGTCCAGCACAACTCACAGGCTCGCCTGGTTCTTCTTCTGAATGGCGCAAATCCTGGAGTAAAAGCCAAAGCCTCGCTAGGAGGCTGGGACATCCTCCACTGCCTGGCTCTCTACGAACAACCGGATCTCCACCAAAAGTGTTGCTGTCCGAACCTGTGTGAGTGGAAGGGAGGAGGGAGGAGAAGCTTGGATAGGAAGGCAGTACCACATGGATACTACGGATAGGATCCAGGGGTCCGCGAAATTATGGCACCAGAAATGTGCATGAAGAGCAAGACCGGAGACACGTGGACCCGAAGGGGCGTGTCATGCTTTCTTTCCCTTGAAGGCTGTTGCTGAGGAGGGGGACTGGAAAAAGCCCTTAGCCCCCGTTTTTGTTGCTTACACCAGTTCTGAGACGGTGAGCGGTCCGGCTGCCTGGATCTGCGTTCTTGGAAGCCACAGAACCCTCCATATATACACATCCCCTTTCTGAGCACTGCTGAGATTGGGTGTACAATTTGGGTGTGGTCTTTGTAAGAATGGATAAAGACTTAGCAGTTTGTGAGCTGTTTTTCTTTTTGTCCAGCTCTATATCCGTAGAGGAGTGGAAGAGGTCCCCCCCTCGAATGGTAGATCTAGTATGCATTCCTGGACATCCGGGTTGAATTTTGTTGCCCAGAGCCAGGCTGTTCTTCTCATGTCATGGCAATACAGATGGCACGGCCCGAGGTATCAATATGCGCCACTGGATTCCATGAGGTCATGCGCAACTAGCTTGGTCTCAGCTAGCCCCGCCTTAAAGCGTGATTGGCTCTGGGTGGGTAGTTCCAGGAGGAAGTCTCTAATTTCCCGCCATAATCTTTGTTTGGCGGCTGTCAGCATGGTATCGGCGTCGGCTTGACGTAGATGTAAAGAGGTGATGGAATAGACTTTCTTGCCATATGCCTCCAAGATCTTTTCCTCCTTGCCTAGCAGCACCGCAGAGGAAGAGGCTGAGGATGACTGGGGCTTGGAGTATTGTGATGCTGCCGCGATCACCGAGGAGTGTGACTGAGGATGGGCTGAAAGCAAGAGTGTACCCCCTCTCCAACTGCCTGTACTTGGCGTCCAGCCCGCTGTGCTGAGTGGGTTTTGAGCCAGTCCTTTTTGGGCTGGGAGACTACATCGGTCTGCATAGGAATCCCCAATTTGGCAAAGGGGCATTGCGTGAGGACTTCAGCCAGAACCCCCTATGCCGGCTATGTAGCAGGTGGCTGCACTGTGGCCTGGGGCAACGGCGGAGGCATCTGTAGTGCAGCTAGCATTTCGGGAAGCACTTCCATGATGGCGCCTTTGTTGATAACCCCCATCTGAGGTGACTTCATGAGGCCAAGGAACTTCTCGAAGAGCACCTCCTCACTGGCCAAAGAGGTGACAGGGGGTGCTGATGGGCTAGTGGGGAGCTGCTGGAGCCGCTGCGTATCCTGTCCAAATGGACGCAAAGGAAAGCTGCCCTGCGCAAATGAGGGTTAGATTGTAGACCATGTACCTGGTTGAGGGCAGTCCCACCTTGACACTCGTTCTTTGCTGAATTCCTGGAATGGCATCAGATGGGTGCCTCTTTCTGGTGTGGCAGCCATTTTGTCGAGCTGCTGCCACGTGCCTGCGATGTGTTGCTCTGCCCGCTAGGCCCGGCCTCCTCCAAGACTCTTGCGTGTGAATCACAAGGCCTACCCTGCTCCTTGGGCCTAGGCCTGGTAGATGTGACACCCTTGACCCGGGGGTTGGTAGAGCTGCGTTTAGGCGCCCCCTCAGACATATTGTCAGTATTAGGGCATAGCCCCTCGGCCCTGGTGCCGGTAAAAGGGCGGAGCCCCTCGGGTGAAGACCCGGTACAAGAACCTTCCTGTCCCTCAACACTGCCACCGGGAGGATCCAAGGATCCCTCACCCCGAAGGCCGGTAGCTGAAGCAGCCTCGGTGCACATGCTGGTAGAAGGACCTGACCGATCCCTCCCACATGGGATAGTCCTGGGAAGGAGTCTCCCTTGCTGGGTGCGATGGAGAATATCGGCCCTACCTTGGGCCTTGTTCGATGCTTCACAAAGTTCTTAGATCCTCTGGAGGCAACCTCTGGAAGAGCTCCATCCACCTGGCTAGTCTGTTCTTCAGCACCTTCAAGGACAGCGAGTCACACGACGAACAAGATTGCCAAGTGTGTTCTGGGCCAAGGCAACGTAGGCAGAGGGCGTGGGGGTCTGAAGTTGCAAAGAGCCCGTTGCAGGATGGACACCTGCTGAACCCTGTAGAAGTCGACATGCGCTGGGGAGGAGCGTGACGCCTGAGGATCGAGTACCTGAATGATAAAAAAAGACAAAGAGAAGAAGTATCTGCGCGTGGAATTACATGGCCAAAGCCAAACCCAGGAGCACTGGTGAATTCGGCCTGTTCCCGTCGATGCGGAAAAGGGGACTGAGGTGTGGCGCCGGAGGGCAGAGTCAGGGCAGTTCATGCTCCCTGGGCCGCACCCCCACGTACCTCTAAATTTAAAGGGGAAGAAGGTTTTTCCTGGTGAAAAGGGATCCATCCCTTGGAAGGGTCGCTCATACAGTATAGAGGAAAGGGAACGGGACGTAAGAGTATGAGATATGTGAAGGAAGTTCAGAAGTACACGATGAGACAAACAGAGGGGTATTAAAAGGTGCGCAGATCCCGCCTACAACATGATGCTGTAGTGGCCGAAGGCGAATCAGATACCAGAGGTGCAGGAAAAATGGAGAAGGAAAGAAGATGATGATGAGAGAGATAGACTAGAAGTGCAGACACAGGAGATGTGGAAAGAGAAGAGGTGAAAATAAGATCTAATGAAGAGCCCGATACATGCGAGGTAGGAGTAGAAAGAGGGGGGAAAAAATGACAATCAAGAATTGAAAGAAATTGAAGATTTGCATGGGTAGAAGACAGGTGGAGATTTAAATCTCCCAAGTAGAGACATGACAAGTTAAGGGACATGGAATGTGCTGAAAACTAAAGTCCATTGTTTGAAGGCAGGTTGAGAAGAGAGGCTTTAAAACAGAAGTGCAGAGAGAGAAAGGGGTGCTGTCTCTCGAAGGTTCTGACTGCGTTTGCTGACTGTGGCTGGTTGGCAGTTTATCTGGGTTTTCTTGCTCAGAGGGAGAGAAGCAGAGGAGAAGGGCTTTCTGTGTGCATGCCTGTGGAGCGAGAGAATCCCAGCAGTAGAGGAAGGTGGGACAATCTGAGCTCAGCAGACCAAGTGCACACAGTACTGATCCTTCCCTGAATATAGTGGTGAGAATATTTCAAGCATTCTTTAGGTGATGACGCAGTAGTAAGTGAGGTATGTGTCTGTAGGATTGCTTATTGTGGGCACCTGCAGGCAGGCAAACCTTTTCACGTACAAATGTAGATAGCTATTTTCTTGTGTTTTCTGCTCCTTCCAAGAAGCAGATTTCACATATATAAACTAAAGGCTCAAGGCTCTGCTAGAGTGAACAATACTTTTCAAGGTTGTGTTACTCATGAAATCCAATTGCTTATAAAGTGTGTGAAAGAAGTTGTTCAGTTTGGTCTATTTATTATGTGCCCTATTTACTCGTGATAATGCACAGAGGTACAAAGCTAAGGAGGCATTTGTTTTGTTTTACTGCCTGTAATAAAAATTAAGGTACACCAAAACATTGTGAGCTGTGTGAAATCATAAGGAGCTGCTTCCCCATATTGTAGTTTCTGGTGACCTGGTAAATCTATTCCAAGCCTCTACACCAAACGACCAATGAAATACCATCAATGAAATACCGCCAGCGAAATACCACCAAAGTAGAGAAAGTGTCCCATAGTGTGTACCATGTCCTGTTTTTGGCTTGCCGCTCATGATTGAAATATAATAATAGCTGCCAAAATAACCCAACAATCTGTATGTCAGTATTACTTTTATGGGTGGTCCCAGTATCAGGACCTAAATTATCCCATGATGAATCCACTTGTGACAGTGTTTTCAAAGATTCATGTGGCAATATAGACAGGTTTTCAATTTATATTCTCAACATATATACAAAATGTGGCAATTGTTGATTCCATTCTAGGAGTGGTCCCTGCAGCAGTTCCCTCAAAGTTGAAGGAGACTCCTACCCCCTCTGCCCCTGATCCAATCTCCCTTGTAAAAAAATCCTTTCTCCAAGATTGGTCACTACAGTCAGGATACCCCTAATATCTATTCTGCCACTGATCTTGGGAGGCCTAAAGACTACAGCCTTATCTTTCAGACTCTTTCAGCGACTTCCTATGTGACCTTAATGGTAGGTTTGATTGCCTAGGAATGCCTTTAACTGGATGACAGTTTTTAAAACGTTAACCTTCCAGGTCTCTCCCTATGTCTGTCTCCATTATTCTATACCCTACTAACGCTATCTCCCTCTCTCTCTCTTGTTGTCTTTCTACTTTCCGTCTTCTGACCTTATCACTTACTTCCAATCTCATGTTTCTACTCTCTCCCTCAAAAGTCTGTCATCCTATCACTACTCCATTCTCTACTACCCTCCAACTACATCCAGGGGTATGGTGTCATGCTCACAATCAAGTGATAAAGTACACTGCTTACTACACTCTTTTTTCAAACCACACCTAGTGACATAGTGTCCTTCTTACAGAAATCCTCCTTGTCTTCCTCTTACTCATTCACCAGCATTCATACAATCAAAGGTGCTAGCACTATCTCAATCACAACACCTTCACTTCACTCTCTCCATAGTCTCTTTGTCCTCGTGTCCTCCTTTCTGAACTCACCCAAACATCTACCTCTGCAGACTGACTCATCTGATGTTTTATAGCCCTCAACTTCCTACCTAAAAAGTGTTCTCTGCTTCCAAAGCATTCCTGGGTTTGCTGCTTCCCTGGACCAATGTCTTTCTAAACTAATCCATCTCCTCTCATCTCCTCCCACGGTGTGCTCGAATTTCCACCGGAAGTCTTCTTAAGTGTCCTTACACCAAATCCCCTTTTTCAGTCTCTACTTTCTTACTTTCCATTTGGTCTCCTGCATCGTTTGCTCTTTTTCCCCTCCTGGATCCAAGAAGTCACTCTTCAGATGGGTTTTTGGAAGTGTTCCCTGGTATCCCAGACTACTGTGCATTTACCCACTGACACCAGTTCCACCAATGCTGCTCTCCGCTAGTGATTCTGAGGACCTTGAGATGGGTGTTGGGTTTCTGATTTGGCTCCTGAATGAGGAAGCCTAGACCATTTTGATTGTGTAAAGTGTGTTCTTCCTGCAACGGCCTTGTCTTGTCTGTTGGACCCTGGTGAATTGTGGTACCTGCAGTCCCAGTTATTCTGTATGTTCTACTGCTTCCAGGATCCACAATCCTTGTAAGGTTTCTGAGGAGTCTGGGGCATGCTGTTTGATGAAGTCACTGAGGAATCCACCTGAACAAGTAGAATACAATACCTAGTCAAGTCAGAAGTAATAGGCATCAGGTCAAAGACAGAATCACCAATGCATATATATTGGCTATGCCCATGCTGGGAAATATTAGAACGGGGATGCCCCTCTACTCCCATTCACTACATCTGGGGTAGTTCTATCTTTGGTGCTGCATTGGCAGGCCACTTTCCCTAGGTTTAGATGGGTCATTGGCCCCTGTTGACAGGGTCAGCCCTGTGAGCATGTCATAAACTTGAGAGTTACTATTGATGACTGTAACATATAAACATTTGACCTTGGTTTTGTCTATCATTCATAGTTGCGAAGTTATATTTCACATATCAAATTATACAATTATTGTCCTAGACCACTTTGTTTTTCTTTAAATAGTGTCTTGTATTTTTATACAAAAATATTGATACATTCTTACTATGAATTCATTTGGCTTTTTCTTTACTTTATTGTATTAATGTATTGTACTTGTTAAAGTATCACTATGGATGCTGGCTGAGTTGCATAGTTAGCTAAACACCAATAACTATTAATGGTTTACATAAATAATACATTGATAATTGAGGAATGTTTAATCTTAGGATAATAATTGATTAATTGGAAATGTTTGTGTTCAACCCATAGTGCATTTACATTAAACAAGTAACAAAAAAATATATATATTAGTAATCACATTTTCCTGGTAATAGAAAACCTTTTTACTTTAAAAACATGTGCAAGTATATGTGGTTTTAACATACAAGCCTCCACCTCTCTTCTAAAACTCGTTTTCCGCATTGTTTAACTATGGCCCAGTGAAAGCCTATCGTATCTAATATATTTGAAAGACAGTTCTTTTCATTTGAAGCACACATCGTATCAGTTCATTACAGGGCTTGGCTCCCTCGGTACCACTGCATTGCTATCTCTTGACGATAAACTGCATTGATTTACTTACACTTCAATGAACAGAGTGGCATAGTACTGGCAGCTGCAGGAAGGGAACAAGTAAGGTAATTTGGCAGCATTCAGAACCGTGATACTTTTCAAATAAACGTTGCATTCATCAATGTAGGACAAATGCAATTCTTGTAACAATTCTTGTAAAACATTGAAGCAATCACAATTGTGTTGAGCTGTGAGAATTCCATAGCATTACCACTGCAGTATATTCAATATGTAGCCACTTTCTAAAGGAGAATCAATTACCATGCTGGTTCTTAAATGTTTCATTTAAAAGAATGGCAAGATATGGCACATCATAAAATTGAAAAGGGAAAGTTCTCTTTTGTTATAGAAAATGCACATGATCACTATGAATGCTTCATAATTGACTAAAAGAAACAATGTGTCAGTTATGCTCTATCATTCATACTATACACTGCATTAATGCAATTCAATATACGCAATTAAAAAACAATACATAAATATTTGTTATGGTTAAGTTGTTAAACCCATAGGAAGAGCACTTTTTGGGCAGCTTATAACTTTGCTCCCCTGGACGAATCCTCAATAAACTTTTGCATAGTTGGTGATGTTTCGTCAAGGGGGGGCAAAATTATAGGGGGGGTCTCATTTTTTTTTCCCATGGACTGAATGGAGAAATACTCACGCCTACACCTGAAGCTGTTGGATGGATTTTCACCAACTTTGCGGCAGGAGAGGCGGCTTGGCTTGGTCTCGAAAGCGTGATTTTGTAAATTTGGTGGAAAGTAGGTCCAAAAAATGTGTGATATCTGGGTCCGCTCCACGGACACACTTCCCTGTTCGCTCTGGGGACAGGACACTGATTGACTAGTGGGTGTACGTTATGTCCGTGGACAAGCAGCGTGTTCTCTGATTGGTTGGAGTGAAGCGTGAGGTACGTCACATTTTCCCGATGTGCCCACCATGTTGGATCCACGGATATCCGCAGACAGCGCAGTGTGGAACAGAGCAAAAATCTAATTTTGGGGAATTTTGCTGTATTTGTTTAGGTGGAAGAAGGCTGTGATGTGCGTGCGGTGTTCGAGGTCACTGCGGTTGTCCAAGGACATACTAAACACTGGCCACACTACTGGGTATTTTACTATGCTTGATGTTTTGGTTTTGGGTAGTTAGTAGAGTATTGGGTGAAGAGGGTATGTATTGAAGCGTTTGTGCATTGGCTGTAATTATTGTTTTAGTCTGTTAATTGAAGTGGATATGTCTTGAGGTGGTTGTGTTCTGTTTTTGGGTTGTGGTTAGTGGGCAGGTGTTTGCTTGCATGGGTGTGTTATGCTGCAGTGGTTGTGGTCAGGGCCTAAAGTCTTGGGTGCATGGTCAAAGGCCGTAGGCCAGAGGCCATACACCCAAGCCTCTAGGCCCTGGCCACAACCACTTCAGCATAACACACCCATGCAAGCAAACATTTTTGGTTGTGGTTAGTGGTCAGGTGTTTGGTTGCATGGGTGTGTTATGTTGCAGTGGTTGTAAGTCAAATCATTGTATACTTACGGTTTGCTTTGTTTAGGCTGTATGAAGTTTTTTGGCCAGGCCATGCACCCAAGACTCTAGATCCTGGACACAACCACTGCAGCATAACATATCCATGCAAGTAAACAATTTGGGTTGTGTTCAGTGGTCAGGTGTTTCCTTGCATGGGTGTGCTATGCTGTGGTGGTTGTGGCCAGGGCCTAGAGTCTTGGGTGCATGGACGAAGGCCATAGGCCAGAGAGCATGCAGCCAAGACTCTAGGCCCTGGCCACAACCAATGCAGCATAACACACCCATGCAAGCAAACATTTTGGGTTGTGGTCAGGTGTTTGCTTGCATGGGTGTGTTATATTATGGTGGTTGTGACTGCAATCATTGTATAATTACTGCTTCCTTTGTTGAGGCTGTACTCAGTTTTCTGCATGGTATGGGAAAATGGAGCAAACATTTTTTTTCATTCTCCGTGATAAAAGAAAAGATCATCTGCCATGGTTTGCATTTTGTATAAGATGCTGAATAGGAATGGATTCACAGGTATGGATAAATACACAAAATGTTCAGGGACTTGTTCCTGTGCCACATGGCTGCAGAGAGTGCATGTATGTTTCCACATGTATGACATCTGGACGATTTCATTTATAGGTATGTTTTTCTTGTGGCTCCTCATTTGTGTTTATAGTGAATCTGACCATTCCAGCACAGTAGTCCAATTCCTGCCTTATTCCAGAAACACTGTAAGTATTGGCAGGATTGTTGGTTGCATTTCTGTGAAGGACTTACATTTGCCAACATAATTGTTTTGTCTCGTTTAAGTAAATGTTTTCAACAATTGGTGGAAATTGGAATAGAATATTGATTGCTACACTTGCATAGCAATTTACTCCATTTGTATTGGAAAATTTGAATGGACCAGACAGTTCTGTGTCTAAGGGCCTCATTACAAGTACTCCGGTCCGGAATTAACACTGCCGGTAAAACCATACAGGCACCGTTTCCATGTCCGCCCAATCATGACCCGCGGCCCCGGTAATAGCACCACCCTCAACCGCCACCGCGGAAATAGGGGTCCCGTTAAGTCCGTCTGCACGGAAACCCCTCCGTTACCGTCAACAAGAAACACCGTGAGCATCACAACTAGCGCGGACACGGAAATACCGACAAAAAATGGCGTAAATACCGTGATCGCGGTGGCGGGACCGCCGCCACCGCGAACATGGCATTATACACTGCCTGCTGAACTGAATCAGGGCACAGGTGCACCAAATCAGCCCAGCTGGACCTAGCAGGCCACTGGGAGCCTACAAAAGGGCCACACCCAGCCCAACACAACACAGAACCATGCAGGCAGCAGGTCTAGTAGCACTGGGACTGGGCCTACTCAACCAACAGGCAGCACTGCACATGGTGGCAGTAATGGCGCAGAGGAGGAGGCGTAGGCGGAGGAGGTGCAGGCGGCAACCAGCCAACCCTGCAGCTATGGCAAACCCCATTGCCCAGCCAGCCCGACCCCGCCGCCAGCCAGCAATACCACGCATCAGGGCCTCACCCTGGAACCTCACCCCAGGACAGATCCACACACTATACCGGCTGGACCGTGCAACAATCCTGCACATCACCGCCATGATTGAGGACAACATCAGCAGCCAAATTGACACCCCCACCGCCACCCCCCCCCTCTTGAAGGTTGTCTCAGTACTGCATTTCCTTGGCACTGGCACCTATCAACACACGGTTGGTGAGCTGCACGGCATATCACAACCCTGTTTCTCAAAAATACAGGTACTAGATGCCCTGTTGCGCCATGTGTCGGAACACATAGCCCTACCCCGCACCCTCCCCGAGGTCATTGCCACCAAGTTGGCCTTCCATTCCATAGCAGGCATGCCAAATTGCATAGGCGCAGTTGACTGCACCCACGTTAAGCTGACAGTACCACGTGCAATTGAGGCGGTGTTCCGCAATAGGAAACAGTATCACTCGCACGTTTCCCAGGCTCATCACATGACTCAATGGTACTGCGGAATTCCACGTTGCCACGGTACATGGAACGCTATGCCGGACAAAGCACATGGCTATTGGGTGAGTACAGCTGACGATGCTACAACCCTGTCGAAGTGGTGTGTGTGTGTCCAGGCCAATGAGCATTGTGAGTGTGCCGCTGTGACCGCACATGCATCACCCCCCTTCCATCTACCAAATACACAGCGGATGCCAAACATCATGAAGGAAGACATGACAGGGCACCACAATGTGCCCGTGCACACGCTGGCACAGCCAATCCCGTCACTGTCCCATGAACCTTGTGCCACTGCAGACACCCACCCTCAATTGAAACACTGCCTCAAAAGGCACGAGAGGCGTGTAAATGAGACGACGTGTATTTACTACTTCCGTACAGTGGAGTCACTCTGCCATGTGTGGACAGCACTGCACCGTGTCATGCACACAATCAAATGTCACCCGCAGGGCACAGTAAACATGCAAGTTAATGTGTAGGCCCATATCCAGTTAGCGACATACATCGTGATGCCCAAAACATACCTCCATACACTGCATGGTACATATGCATGAATGAATGATGATACAAGAATGCACAGCAGCAGATGAGGACATGATGCCACAAACACTGACATGTTCCCCCATCTACATCCCATGTAGGTGATGCGGGATATGCACTCACGCCATGGATGATGACACCTGTACGGAGACCAAGGAACAGGCATGAAGAGGCATACAATAGGGCACATATCCGCACACATGGAATGATTGAGAGGACATTTGGACTGCTGAAGGCCCGTTTCCGCTGTCTGAGCAGATCTGGCGGATCACTGCTGTACAGCCCAGTGAAGACGGGTAAAATCACACTTGTATGTGCCATGCTGCACAATATATACCTGCGCAGGAACATCCCAATGCCACCAGACGCAGATGAGGAAGATGGGGATGGGGATGGGGATGGAGATGGAGATGGGGATGGAGATGGGGATGGGGATGGAGATGGGATGGCACCGTTTCCCCCTGGGGGTCCACATGATGGCCAGAGAGCACGGGATGCCCTGATTCGCATTTACTTTTGAGTCACAGCACATTCACAGAAATGCACGAACATGGTGACGACAATGAATTAATAGTTGCACTGCAAAATAAATTATCAATGTTCACACATGTATGTCTTGATTCGAAATGGTGATGTATTGATGTAATAACAACAGGGAAGGAGGTGCATTGGTTAGGAAAGCTGTACACCCGGGGCCACCCACCACCCAAACGTGCCCACCCCCACCCAGGCCCCATTGTTCAAACCCCAAAACTACCTACCCCACCACCCAAACGTGCCCACCCCCACCCAGGCCCCATTGTTCAAACCCCCAAAACTACCTACCCCACCACCCAAACGTGCCCACCCCTCTCACACCCTTGTAGTCCACATGTGTCCTGCACTGCCCCACACACATGCCATCACTTCCGTGTGCGCTTCTGTGCCTGTGCAACCTTGCCCGAGGGACCCGTTAGCCTACTCGAGCGCCTCCTTGGACTGGCAGTAGTGGAGCTGGATGGGGTGGTAGTGTTTGATTGTGCAGAATCTGGGATTGAGGGCATCCGTGCCAGATTTGCCTGTTGGCCAACCAACATGGACTCTACAAGCCTGGAGGTGTGGTCGTTGCCCTCCCGCACATGGCGTGCAAGGGTTACTATAGTGCTCGCAAAGCGTCCGATGGACCTCGACAGGCGACACACTGAGGCACTGTAGCTCTCCCTCTGCAGCCTGGATTCCTCTAGCAGCCTCTCCACCAGCTGGGTGAGGGTAGCCTGCTGGTCCTCCATCCGCTGCATGCAGGCATTCAGTTCGGCCATGGATGGGGTGGGCAACCTCATGGGACTCCCCAGTGATGTGGGGCTGAACTCCAGCTCATGGAAGGAGCCCAGGTCTTCCAATGTGGGCATCTCGCCCTGTGGCCCCATTTCCGAGTGCTCTTGCGGGGCACTGTTATCACTGCAGGCCGCCCCCTCTGCAGTGCTGCTGCCTTCGGTGTTGTGTTGGGTGGCCATGATAGGTTCCCGTGGCACCTGTCTAGACTCAGGCAGTGTGGAGACGGTGGGGATGTCGGTGGTGGTGGTGGGCGGCACATCTGTAGTGGCTGGTAATGTGGCCAGAGGTGAAGAACTGCCGGCAGCATCCTCCTGTGTGGTGGCGGTGGCTTGTGTACTTGCCGGTGCAGATTGGCTGGCCTGTTGTGCAGTATCACTGTCACTTGAAACGGCTGTGGGGACACAAAGAGCATGCAATTAGTGTTGTTGTGGTGGCAGATGGGTGCATCACATGCGTCATTAAGATTGTACATTGAATAGTGTTAGTCACATGCATCTGATTGCTGGTGTATGCATTCTGTGATATTGGTTGCCATACGGATCTTGATGGGTCCTTTGGCCCACACATGCACTGCCTGGGGTGGGGGTTGTTAATGGGTCCTTTGGCCCACACATGCACTGCCGGGGGGGGTTGTTAATGGGTCCTTTGGCCCACACATGCACTGCCTGGGGGGGGGGGTTGTTAATGGGTCCTTTGGCCCAGTACTCACAACTGCATATTTACATGTGGCATTCATGTTTGGGCACTTACCGGCATCTGCAGGTGGGCTTACTCCTGCCTGAGCCTCCCCGATCCCATGGATTCCCTCTAGGTGGAGGACGCTGCTTCAACGCTCCTCCCATGCTTGCAGCCTCAGTGGGGAAGGGGGTCCTCCGCCTGTCCCACTGCTGCGTTGGCAGTGCGTGGAAATGAGGTTGCGTACCCTCAGCCTCAGGTCGTCCCACCGCTTGTGGCAGTCCTTCACGCTCCTCACTGTCACGCCCACAGCGGTGCACTTGCGTGCAGCTTCGGCCCACACCTCCTTCCTCCGCTGCTGTGTGGCACGCCGTTGGTCGGCGCTGAACAGCATCTCTGCATTGTCCACAATGTGCTCCACCAAGACGGTTAGCTCCGCCTCGCTGAAGCGCTGTTTGCGCTGCCTCGGAGCAGGAATCCTGGCAGACATGCTGGTGGTCCCTTTTGGCTTCTCAGAGTTAGGATTGTGCTTGTGCAGGCTCTGGATGGCAATGGATTGTGCTTTTATATGATGGCCGCCTCTCTGTTTCCTGTTTTGGCGATCATGGTATTTCCGTTTCCGTGTCCGTGGCGGCGGAGGCGGACACGGGTTTTGCGCCACTTGTGGCTGCGTTATTTCCATTTCCGTGGGGTTTTTCGTGACGGCAGTAACAACGTTTCCGAGTCCGTGTGGTGCGCGCGACCGACAGTGTGTAATCGGACGATTTTTCCGCAACCTTGCAGACACGGAAACGTTTTTACCGCCGTCACGGATTTTGCACGGTCTCGGACTGGCAGGTTGTAATGAGGCCCTAAGTCATTTGATGGAAGTGTACATTGTTTTTTTGAATAGGTAGTTGCTTTTGTTTGTGCAGTAGATCCTTCTTTGGTTGTGGTCATTAATGAAGTATTAGCTTCTTTTAATTTCTTTTGAGGTATTGTTGTGAGATCCTGTATAATTTGAGTCTGAACTAGTTTTATTTTAAAAACTTTTGCTTTTCAGGAACATTGTAGGTTTTGAGATAGGGTGTGCAGAATGCACGTAGTGTATTGAATTCTGGAATGCAAGGAATATCAGTGTTTACTTTACTTGAATCAAAATTTACTAGAAATAGTCCTTCAAGTGTACGCAGGCATGACAGTGCAACATAGCTCATGCCCTCTTTAGATACTGTGCTGCCAATATCCATCAATGTTGATCTTGTGATTTATGAATGGTGGCTGCGTATGCTAGAGATAGAGAAAATTGTTCTCTGCGTATATACATGTCTTTGAAAAGAAGGAATCTGGCTATTGAGCGTCCTATCCTTTTAACTTCTGACAGTTTGTCAAAGTGAATATTGACAAACTGAATGTTGTTGTCATGTGGGTATGTTTGAAAGCCAACAACTGTACCAAGTGCTCCATTAAATAGTCCTTGCTCCACGTCAAGGTTACGTTTGAGCATTACTCTACAGTTTAAAGACAATTTTAATATTTTCTCTAAACTAACTCTGTTAGAGATATAGTTTTCTAAGGTATTTAGTCATGCCGTGGCTTGTTCACACATGGGTAGTGTCATACTGTGCACGTCGCGTTTGTCTGTGGAGTAAATGTGAACTATTGGTTGCATTTCTTTCAACATTGTTTCATTGAATTGTGCACAGCTTGCAAGTTGGCATCAAGGACATATAGTTTACATTTGTGTGTGGTAATTGTTCCATGCCATCAGTAGCACATGAGTTATGTCCGTAGAGTGCATGGATGTTCCTGGTATTTAATATAGATTGTGCTTGTTTAGATAGTACACCAAATCTAATACTTTTTAAAATGTTGGCATAAGTGAGGTCTGCAGACTGACGCATGTTTTCTGTTAATTCTTTGTATTGGAAATGTTGCCCAAGATTGACATTTCCTATGCTGGCAAGAGTTTTATGGCATAGTTTGTGCCCTAAGGTTTTAAAAATATGTTCACCTTTAACTTGTGTTAATTGAAGAAGATCTCCAAAAACAATAATGTGTTTTCCTCCAAAGAGTTCTTCATAGTCTGTTTTGAGGACCTCTTTTAATCTGAGGTGAATCAAAGCCAACATTAGGTTGTAGACCATGCTCACCTCATGATTAGGAACATTTTCATTTGTTTCAAAAATCTGAGTATTTCCATTGCAGCTTCAGGTGAAAGTTTGTAGTTGTCTAATTTGTTTTGGTGTTATACTGGAAGGAGTAGCAATCAGTGTAAAGTGACACCACCTATGTTGTAGGCAGCTAAACCTGTGGGGGCAGTTACAACAGCTGACAGTTTGTTTTTTGTCAATTGTTCGAGGAACTTGCTGATGATTTTTATTGAAAATGTTTTCCCCAAACCAGCTTAACCACTCACATATAGCAGTATAGGTTTGTACTCTTGACAGATACAAGTTTTAGTTTTGTGCTGCATACCATGTTCAATTTGTTTAATTATTTATAGGAAAATGCTATGCTGTTCATTGCTTAATTGTGATTTGAGTATAGCAAAGTCTTCTGTAGACTCTTCATACTGACAAATGGTGTTTTCTACTTCAGTCATGGCATTTGCTATGAGTGGCTGTCCAAGTGGTTCTTGGCTTCTTGTTAGAGAAGGTTGACTGCTGTCATGAGTTGGTATATTTAGTTGTGCCTGGAGTTCTTCTTCTTGTTGCTGTTCATTGTCTAACATGGTTTTGTACTGGGTAAAATGTGTATCTCTTATAGTGCTTTCATATGCTTTGAAAGCATCTTCATATGAGACATGGGTATCTAATGAATCGTCTCCTTTTTCCATGGTTTAAAAAGTTGTTTTAGGGCCATGTAATACTATTCTTTAGGTTGAGGAGTTTTTAATGACAATTGTGTATGATTAATTAGGCTGTGCTTGGTAAGTATCACTAGGCTGCCTTCACAGTTTTCGACTCTGTTTCTACCTTTCTTCTCATCTGGTTTAATATTATTTTTGTATGTGAAGTTTTGGAATACGTGGCACAGACGCATGGTTTCCAAAGCCGTACTATTAGACCAGAAAAGTAACCCTATAGTCAAATGATACGTATATTATGTTGGCCAGAAGCCAACTGCATCATGTGACAAACATCTCAATCCTAGAATCGTCAATGTAACCAAAGGGCGTCCATTTTATGAAATGTTGGCCATTTGCTTTTTGTTTTCTGTCAAAACGCTTTGCAAATGTATTCTATGCTTTAAGACTCGCACACCGTGTGAGGCCACGGCTTGAATGCTGAAATACTAACACAGACAGGAATGTCAAACTGTGCAGAAATACATTGTTTTTCTCTTTCACTAAGTCCTTGAATTCTAGCAGAAGCCACATCTAATCAGTAGACCAGGTGCCGGGCTGACTTGCAAGCGCTTTTGTAAAAGGCAGTTAAACATGAATTATATTCTCCTAGCAGTGCTCCTTCGCAGAGAGTGGTCATTTTCTGCTTCAGAACTATCTGACCCTTAGCTCATGAGCCGAAACACCATGATAACGTAGAAAGGAAAGTTTCCCTGCTAAGAACACAATATCCTTGACGATCCAGAACTCCATGTTCCTCATAACAGAAAGCTGTCTCTGCTGCCTTTGCTAAAATAACTATGTGTAGGCTGCATGAAGACCTGTCATAACGTGTCATAATTCTCATAATTGCCAATCACTGAACTCTAGCCTGTATGACATGTATGAGGGCGGGTCGAATTTCTTTAGCAAAGGATATGTCTAATGTATATATATTGCTGCTTGAGCACTGTTCACTCTCTCTCGCATCTCACAGTGTTTGGGAACACACCACGTGAGGTGGTGAGACCCAGTCGGCCGACTGAGAATACGTTGAAATAAACCAAACTTGTTTGGAAAACGAACCTCACGTCTGACGTGTCACTTAAGTACATGGTTATTGTGCCTTAGTTTCTATATGTGGTCTTTATGGCCTAGCAGTACTCCTGTTTGGATAGTATGTGTCTAGTAAGTTTTTTTTTTCTTTCAAAATGTCTTGGCTGTTTGGATAATTTTTGGCTATTGTTTCTATGTCTTCATATGATTTGGGAACTCTTTTTCTGGATTTAGCAGGACCAAGGCTTAGCCATACTATGTTTTCAGATTTCAAATGCAAGGCAGTACCGGTTAAACGGTCTGCGACTTCGTAGCTGCCACATTCTGTATGGAAGAGCATTTTTATGGCAAAGCTGTACAATTTCTGTGACAGTGTTTTGTCAGATGATATGTGTTCCCAGAGGTCTTTGAGCTCTGTTTTTTATGCTTTGGTTAAGTAGGCAGTGTCATATCGTGCAACTGCAGTGGAATTGTCTGCAATGTATTGCACATCTATATTTGCATTCCATAGGAGGGCAATGATTGCAGTTTAATCATTGATGTACTTTGATCCTTCTGTTGTTTTTATGCAGTATGTGTTCTTAGGTGATTTACCTTTGACACTGTAGGCCTCATTACGACTTTGGAGGTAGCCATGGCGCTATTAGCACCATGGCTGCCTCCAAAATCGTGTCCGGGTCCGGGTTCCCTGAAAGGGGAATTACCGGGCCATTCTGTCAGGGTCCGGAACATACAGCGCCTACAGCGGCAGTGCCGGTATAATATCAGAACTTGGCATCTACCTTGGCACCTGAGCCAACAGCGCCTATGCCGGCAAAGAACTACCAGATCCAGCCGGCCTTGCAGTGCATTGATACATGCAGCCCCGCCTACGAGCATCCCAAGCCTCAATATGGAAAGGCTTCCTACTTAGGCCACGCCCCCCTTACTTTGCTGCTCCTAAACTGTCTTTCGCGGTAGTAGCGTTTGTTTTCCCGCTCTGTTTTTCCTACCTGATCGGATTCCCTGGCGTTACTGACCTACGCTCTTTCTTGTTGACCCTGATTACTGGATTACGTCTTGGTAACTCAACTCCCTGCCTACTTGGTATTTGACTCCGGACTGCTACTGTTGTGCAATTTTGCGTGCCTTTTGCTTATGTCTGGTTGCCTAGTCCCGCTCCTCGCACAGCATTTAATAACTTTGTTCTCCACGTTTGCCCTGTAACCTTTCAGTTCCCCAACATCTTCTGAACTCTGGAATTCCCAATATTAATTTTGAACACCTGGCAACATTTCCTTTTTGTACTGCTGTTTCTGTGGTTACCCCTCCATGGATATTTTGCTTGTGCTTCATTGCCCATCTGGAATAAAGGACGCTCTGCTGACTCTTTGTGTTCCACGGAAAGGTAAGGACGCTTTGCTGAATTGACAACGCATCATCAGGAAACAAGGACGCTTTGCTGCTTCTTCAGTGCCTTTTAAGGAATTCCCTTAGCCGTGCCCGCGTACTGTTTGGGTCAGGGTCTTCCCTATAAGTGCACCCGGGATCAAGACTCTTTTCTGACTCTTTTTGAAATTACCTCCAAACCTACCTTGCATTATCCAGAACTCCAGCGACTCTTCCAGAACCCACGTATCCCTTCCTGGGAATTCAACTTGTGTTCTAACACAAATAGGTATCTTACCTTTCTCAAGACATCCACAGGTAAGACGGGGAAGTGCGGGGTGGGAGTTATGTATTCCTGCTAACAACAGTGTGTAACAGTTGCCTTGTTTTTTCTCCCTTATAGCTCTGCTGTCTTCTCTCGCCTTTTTGCCTGAGCCCTCAACCTGACAGGTTTTAATACCCAGCAGGCGGTGCTCTCAGGAAGAAAGTCTATATTCTTCAGTGGCATATACCGGGAGAGTTCTCCTAGACCATGAGCGGTGCTCCGTGGAGCGTGACACATTCTGAGTATTGAGAGCCCGGTAATTCCGCCTTCAGGGAACCCGGGCCCAGTCCTTCCCCATTCCCATTTGAGCCCCATAGGGCTCAATGGGAATGGGGAAGGAGCTAACAACAGGCCCACTCATAATGGGCCCTTTGTTAGCTCCCTGGTTCCCTCAAGGCTGCGCTATGGACGTCTGGATAAACCAGACGTCCACAGCGGGTGCCGCGAGGGAACCTCGTAGTAGTGCGGAGTGGGTTTAACGGTGCCGGCATCATTACCGGCGCCGTTAAACCCATTCCGCACATCTTGTAATGAGGCCCTATGTCTAACTGAAGACATGAAGTTGTTCACTTGTCCTGTGGTTGAAACTGGTCTAGGGAAACCAAAGCAGCATTTGGTGTAGTATTTCCCTTTTGTTTTTATATTTGAACCGACAATACTTGTCACACTTGTGTCTTTGAAATTGTAAAATGTGTGCATGTAGGTCACTATGTGTAGTTTTTGAAGGGATTTCACAAGTGACATATTTCTGAATAAACTGCAAAACAGTGGCAGCACTGACCTTACCAAAGTTAGGAGCATCTTTAATCCACAAAAGCATTTGGATGTGTGGTGCTCCGCTGGCTTGGTATTCTTTTCTCCAAAAGAAGTGCTTCTCCGGGGGGAGGAACTGTTTTATTACAAATGAAGTGTAGCATGGCTATAAAGCGATGATGGAAATATCTTGATACATTTACAGGATACAGACAGCAGAGCTTTCCTGGTGTTTTTATGTCTATATTTGTTTTGTTTTTGTTTGCTATGCATGGGAAATCATGCAAATCTTCCCATGCAAACTCTGCCCAACTTAATGACACAAACCATGTGGGTGGGCTCAGGTTTCTTATCATACAGCATACTTCTACATGTCGTCGGAACCAGTATTCTTTTGTACCATGCAGGTTTGCTAAAAGTTTTGTAATGCTTGACTGTAAAATTTCATCTTTTTCTTGCATTTTTTGTAGTAATTGCATATTTTGAAAATTGCTACCTGTCTTTAATGCCTGTGCAACTCCGTAGCATAGAGTTGCTAGTTCATTTTCAAAGAGAAGGGGGAATATGTATTACACATTTTGTCTGAATCTGGGGTCTTCAGAATACATTCATAAAGAGCTGTATTCTGATGCTGTTACTTGTGTGGGTCTTTCATCGTTTCATCCTCCTTTTCCAGTAGCAAAGAGTAGAAGAAAGGCTTGTGCGTCTACACTTTTTTTCCCATATGCTGATTGGAGATCCTTTGGCTTGCCGCATTTGGTAAGGTTCCAGTGCATCATCCATGGTGTCTTTAGAGTGCAATGGGTGAAATGTATAATGGTCTAAAATATTGGATTCTCTAGTAGGATCTAGAAGTTGAAATTGGCCAGTTCCTGACAAGTCTTGAATTATTTCAGTGGTTTCCCTCAGGTTTTCTTCAATGTTTATTTCTTTGTAGTATTCAATATTGTCTGAAATTGCAGGTCTTCTCTAACTTTATGTAAGTCTGCTAGTTGGTGTCTATTTTTCTTTGTCTTTTGTAGGTATGCCATTTAATAGGAAAGATTGATCTATTGGACATTGTACTGCCAGAGTGTGTACATTTTCTTTGAGATCTAATGGCAAATAAACTACTTTGCCATGAATGCCTTTCAGTAATTCAGGTGAAGGTAGTTTTGCTGTTTTTGGTTGAAGGCGTATTATTGCTTGAAATGGGTGCACTGTTTGAATTATAATGCTCTCATACAAGTTAAGTTGTTAATGTAAGGGTTGCTTTGGAACAGGTTATGTGAAGATTTTAGTTGTGAAATAAGAAGAACCCCCCCCCCAAAAAAATACAAAATAACAGGTGTCTGTCAGGCATCTGCAAAAAAAACAAAAAAAAGTCTCTTTTCAGAGCCCACCTCAAAGAGGAAATGGGGCACACTATTTAAATGTACTTTCACCACGCCCAGATCTTCTACATGTCAGTGGACATGGCGGCAGTCTGCGGACAGCGCGTATTACATTCGGGCAATCTGGGGTGGAAAGGCATGCAAATGAAAATGAGCAGAGCTAGGGATTGGTCAGTAAAGTTTAGTGGGTGTGTTGTGTAAGGAGAGATTTAGTAACAACGTTTTTTTCCTGAGAGAAGAACAGATAGCTATGGCTGTGTGTTTTCGAAAAAACAGATTATCTGCATTTTGGGAGACTCATGGATACATTCGTTGGAGGTGCATGCAGTTTGTTGTGGTGTATCTGCAGATCTTGGATTCCCTCATGTGGAAGTGTACTGGTATGGAGTGCGTGGAATGAAGTGGCTGGACTTTGTAACGCGCTGTGCTACTTTACAGACAGAGCATCATCCTGATATAATTATAATTCATTGTGGAGGGAACAGTTTAGGACATGTGTCTGGAATTTCTTTGCAATTTGCAATGAACGAAGGACTTGAGAAGGCCATGGACATGTTTCCAAATTCCCAAGTAATTTTTTCTTGTATTGCGCAATGACAAATGTGGCTGCGTTCTTCTTCATTTGGTCCACAAATGGAGAAAGCGAGGCGCAATGTCAATAGGGCTGTTTGTGCCTTTCTAAGAGATGTTGGCATGTTGTCTTTTCACAATGAAAATATTATGTTTCATAGCACATTCATTTTTCGCAGAGATGGAGTCCATCTCACATATGCTGGCAATCAGGTTTTTCTTAGAACTGTACAAAATGAATTGCGCCCTTTTTTGGAATTATAGTCATCTATTTTTCATTAGATGGTGATGATTTCAAGTTTTTCAAACACACAAAACACCACCAAAAGGCTCTTTTCAGAGCCACCACTTACTCCCAGAGAAAATTGAATTGGATTTGCTAGGGCAGCACCCCAAAATATCTGTCCTAAGACTGTCCGCAGACTTTTAAAAAATGTGCAAGGACCTGCACTGTTTATTTGATAGTTCTATTTTTAAAATTAGAAAGGCGGCTCTGAAAAGAGCCTTTTTTTGGTTGGGATTTTTGTTGTTTTAGATTTTTTTGGCTTTTTTACACACAACACACTAGGAGAGGAGGGGAAAGGAGGGTAATGAAGGGACATCAACCACGGGGATAAGAAAGTGCAGGTGGAGAGAGGAAGATGTAGGATGGGGCTTATTTAGGTAGGTAGCAGGTCTTCTCGTCGTCTGTGACCGTAGTCTCGAAAGCACTTCGAAGACTCTCCCTCCTGCAGAGTACTGCGTCGCAGTACATACACAATATTGTGACCCTCGGAAGGTAAGGTCAACAGCATCGCGAATGGCCTGTGAAGCAGCTGGAATGATGCACTCTCCCACAGGAGTGTCTCTTGTGGTGAGAGGAGCGGAAACAGAGGATGCTGTGGAGGAACTCAACCTACTACGTTCATCACAACATACAACTTTGGGAATGTCTGCACCGTGGAACGACGTTAGGTGTCGCTTCATGGATGTCATACCAAAGCTGTATGCACCACGTCTCCCACGACTCAGCACTAATTTGCACTGGTTACAGGTGACCTTGTCCGCACATGCTTTTGGCACGTTACCATAAATGGTAAACAACAGCCACACCCAAGACTCCCGGCGAGTGCTGGTAGTAGGGCGTTCCTCCATCTCATTCTCTTCATTCTCTTCATCCTCGTTCTCTACATCCTCATGCGTGTTCCCCTCTGCAGGCCCTTGTGGAGGTGGTGGTGGTGGAGGGTTTGGGAGTGGTGCTGAGGCTGATGTAGCAATAGCAGCCATGGATGCCATTAGGGTTGATGAGATAATTTCAGCTAGAGCACTAAAGGCAGCAAAAGTCAATCTGCAATAGCCAGAAGTACAATGAAGATCAGCTCTGGGGTTTGGCTTTTTATAGGGGTGGAGGGGTGCACCTCGAGAACATATCGAACACTCAAACATGTGAAATGGTGATTTTTTACTGTAAAATAATTTGGATTGTCTGAATAAGTTCTTTTAAAATGTTACACACGCTCAGCGTGGGTGCGGTCACATGATGACGTCAGCAACACATCCGCGAAGGGAACAGGTGTCCGCAGGACAGCAAATGCGCAGGAGCGGTCATGCGCATGCGTGCAAGTGTTCTACGGAAAGTATTCGGGTCCTGAAATTCATTAAAAGTGCAAGACAAGTGAGACGGACAGTTACGGACAGGCACGATGTTCGCAGGATTTATGGGTATGGTGCGCATGTGCGTAGATGTTCTGCAGACTGCACGGCCAGGTATAGTGTCCTAAGGACACCTCCATCTTGTTTGACTACGGACATCCCAGACACCGCGCCTGTTCTACGGACAGTCCCATCTTGGTTGCGAACGGTACAGGTATAGTGTCCTTAGGACACATCCATTTTGTTGATTTACTGACACCCTGGACAGTTGTTGTGTTCTAAGAACAGCTCCATCTTGGTTGTGAATGGTACCGAGAGGTGTCGTGTCCTTAGGACATCCACATTTTGTTAATTACGGACAGGCTGGACAGGTGCGCTGTCCGTCAGCATTTTAACTGCTTTTTTAAGAAAAAATACGATACAAAGAATTTAATTCCAAGAAACATAACATTTTTTAATTTAAAAACATATACACAAATTATGAAAGAGAAGCAGAAACTGATACAAAAACAGGGAAATTAGGGGTTTGGAGAGGATGGATGGGAGGGGATGAAGGGATGGAAATCTCATCAAAAGGTTTATTTTGTTGTTCACGGTTTGGGGATAGTTTACTGGCACATGGAGAGGGAGCACAGGTACAGGTGGGGTGATGGTACTGAACTGTTTCTTTGATGTGGTCCTCTACTAACTGTTTCAAACTATTGACATTTTCATTCAGCATGTCTACTTTATGTTCAATGTGTTTGAGAGTCTTTTCGATTGTGTCTTTTGGAGTCACATTTTCAATCTTTGTATGGTCTGTGAAAAATAAACATATATATGGTAAGTACACATTAGGTAAAGAGTATCAGTTTCCTTGTATAGACATGTGTCTACCATTATTATCATGTCTTCAGATATTTCCTCATGTGGAAAATGTTCTTCCAGCCACTCCAAAGTACTGCACATTTCTGTGTGAAAAACAAAAATATATTAATTATACTGTACCTCACCCAAAAAGTAGAGTAATATATACAAAAAATGAAGTTTACTTACTAGTTTCTGGTAAGTCGTATTTGCTATGTTGTGTAGGTCTACTGTTGCTTCTAGCTCTGCAGATTCTGTGAGGTAATTATGTTGGAGGTATATCTTTTTGTTACTGTATAATCCATTTTATTACATATCGTATTTCAATGGCTGCCTGATGTGTTAAATATGTAGGTTCCACTGCTTATTTACTAATATATATAATGTGTATGTGTGCTGCCTGTTCAACTTGCGTACTGTTTATATGGTATGATAGAACAATTTCAGATACCCTCTGCAAGTTTGGGTAGTGTTGATGTCGTCCGTGACTGTCTGCGGACATCAAAATCATTAGCGGGGTGTTCGGTATGTTCTAAGTTAATTGTATATAAAGTAAGGGAACCCTAGTACATATCTATTACATTTACACTATGAAAATGTATATTCAGTAACAAAAACTTTGTTAAAAGGATGTTATGGTTAAGTTGCGCTACTAAAAAGCTATCAAATTCAGTAAAAAAATGTGTTAAAGGGATGTTATGGTTAAGTTGCGCAACTAAAAACCTATGAAATTCAGTAAAAAAAACGGTGTTAAAGGGACGTTATGGTTCCAAGTAAAACCGAAAAACCCTTGAAATTTGCCAGTTATGGTAAGCTAAGCAACCGTAACTCGCGCCACCACTGTGAACTGCTATGACTAACACCCAGGACATTGAAGATGACATCACAAATGTCATTGATGACATCACTGATGACATCACATGGCTGGCTCCCTCTTGTTTCCTTCACTGATATATCTAGGCCAGTAACAGTCCAAAACTAAAACATCATCAACTCATTATTTATATTCAATTACTATATTTGTAGAGTTATACTTCAAATATGTTCTTACAGTAATTCACTTGGGTTTCACTCACAGCATATGAAACATATACATTTTAAGTGTCACTTGGAATGTGTACGTATAATACGTTGGCAGTAGGTGCATACTTGCTGATATAACCTATTCCTATCTGTAGTTGCTTATCCAGTCCTGGTTTTTTGTCTACAATCTGAAACTTGTATTCTAAGTTTTATAATGCGAAAAGTGGAACTACAAGTCCCAGAAAACAAACAAAAAACTAGGACTGCATAAGCACCTACAGATTGGAATGGATTATATTAGCAAGTCTGCATGTACTGCCAACATAGTAAATTTACACACACAAAGTGCTCCACATCCTGTCCATCTGTTTTTATTTTATTTTACAAACCAGTTACACACAGAGGTCCTCTAAATGCACATATGAATGTCTTAACTTTCATGAAAATACTGCTAAATAGAAATGTTTTTAATTGCTGAGCATTTTCCATTTTTAATTCAATATAAATGTCACACTTTCCAACCACACTCATTACTTCCCTTACACTGCCACCATTCTCCATGTGCTCACAAATATCTGCATACCGCCAAAGTATCTATATACACTTCACCTTACATCAAGTATACTTCTTTCCCAACCTCTACTATAAGACACCAAACACTGCTGCAACAACAATCTGCCATTGCATTACCACTAGGCCGCAGTTCCCTATTCTTTAAAAACACTCCAACACAATACAAATACATTAAACCACAAACAAAGCATTTTTATTCAAATCAGCAGCATACAAATAACATAGATATGTACCTTTTCACAACCATGTTTGCCCTGTTCCTTCCAAGGTGCAAAACACAACTACTTACACTCCAGTTCTTCTAACAACATAGTTAAGACACTTTAGTACACCACCCATGACACAACTTCATTAACTCTTTTTCCCAAGAACTCCTCCCACCTTCATAAATAACAACCTTTCTTACTTAAAGTACTTCAACATGACCACATATGCTCACTATCTTTCTTGTACAATTATAGGAAAGTTGAAGATTGCCGAAAACAGCTGCTGAAAAATGATCATCACTTGCTTTTGGCACAGTCAATCATACCATCCTTATCAATCGACTCTGTGAGTACCTGGACATCACAAATCAGGCCCTGGAGTCTCTGACCACTTTTCTCCTAGACCAACCCTCCCAGGTAAAATGTGGGTCCATTCTCTCCAATACCTCTCTCTCTCTCTACATGTGTTGTTCCCCAGGGCTCCAATCTCTCACCCTGACTCTTTAACCTCTATGTGGCCTATTTGGCACACCTGATCTCTACCTTCTGCTCCAACTTTCAGTGTTATGCGGATGGCACACAGCTCTCTTTCAGACTCCTTACAGCCTCCTCCCCTCTCTCGCACATTCCTGACTGTCTATCCACAATTCAGGAGTGGTGCACCGTAATGCCAGTAAGACGGAGATCCTTCTTATCGGGACCACTGCTCCCAGTTTCCCTCGCTCACTCTGGCTGCCTTTCATGGGCCCTCTTCCTTCACCTTCCTGTGAAGCAAATAGTATTGGGGTCATATTCGACTCCACTCTCTCCTTCTCTCCTCACATTACAGATCTTTCCAAGAAGGTCAATTACCAACTCAACCTCCTTAAAGGTACTCTTCCTTTTCTCACTTTCCCCCAGAAGCTAATTGTCTCCAGAGCCCTGGTTCTCTCTAGGTTGGACTACTGTAACAGCCTCTTTCTCAAACTGCATTCTTCTACTCTACACCCTCTGCAACTAATCCAGAACAGGACTGCAAGACTTCTCCTTGGCCTCAAGCCAAGGAAATGTACCTCTCTGGCTCTGAAATCCCTCCACTGGCTCCTGGTGGCTGCAAGGATCAAGTTCAAGACCCTCTACATCATGGACAGGACTTTCTGGATCCAGGGCATCAACTACATCCAACACTAGCTTCCCAAATACCTTCCTCTCGAGCCCTTCGCACTGCTGCCTCCAACTCTCTTAGGGTCAGGTGTTTCTCCAGGAGGAGAGATGGGGTCAGATAACTTTCCTCTGCAGGTGCCTCCTTGTGGAATGGCTTCCCAGCCCATCTCAATCTTGAGCCAGGACTCCTAAGGCCTCCTTAAGTTCCGGTAGTAGCTCCTTTTTTCCTCTGCTTTCTCTCTCTCTCCCTCCCCTGCTGACCTGTCTGCATGTTGCGCTGATTGGTTGCTTGGATGCCCTCATAGTCCCACTGGGTACCAGGCTCCTCTATGACCAGTCCCCCTCACACTGCCTCTGTGCACTAGGGGCTGTAATTGTAACCTCCACAGTCCCCTGCTTCCTTGCACTACCTGGAGCAGCGCTTCCCTGACTGCACTTACTCAGAGCATGGGGCCCTGATCGCACTCTCCCTTTCCCTCTCCCTTGGACTTCTCCCTCCCCCTGCCCCTGCTGCTTGATCTACCACACTTGCATGATCTGAATGACACAAGGCCTAGTAAGATAGTTTTTCTTGTCTTCTCTCCGTACCCTCGCTTGTCTTTTTGCGACTAGAAACACATAAGTACATGCGCATTACAAATGACTTACCATATCATATCCAATACCATAGTTTTGACGTACTGGTGATGATGCTAGTGCATTGCTCATGGCCACGGTGAAGGTGGCTTTAGAATCACATGTGCTGCACTGAACATGTCTCAGATGAATCATCACAGCTGATGTACCTTATCACTGATGTTCCCCATGCCAGAGAGAGTTGTCATGATGGTTGCAGGCGATAATCACTGACAATTCCAATGGCATTCCCTTTGGACTTCTAAAGTAAGATCACATCTGTGATAGTGGTGCTATTGTTGCTGTTTGAGGTGCTGGATGGAGCTTGTCTGCCTAGTGCTATAATTGGTCTGGACAGTCTTGGCAACGGTGGAGAAAGTGCTGGAAATAACTTCCTCCATTTCGGCACTGGCAATCAGAACACCGCTTGATTGCTTTATTCTGCAAGTTTTCAACAATACAGTTTACTCCATCCAGCCTAGGTGTCTCAAGTCCACCCTGTTCTTCTGGGCTGATGATGTAATGGGAGGTTTAGCTAGATCAAGCTCATTGCTAACAAAGGCTGAAGTCTGCAGTGATGGTCTTTATTGAGGGGTCATGTTACGGTATTCCTTGCAACTTCTGCTCCCCCTTCCACTGCATTAGGTAGTGAGCTGAAGCAACTGCTTGCTGCAGATTGGTATTTAAGTGATGCCAGTAGATCTATCTAATCACCCTGTGTTTAACTATGTGCACATTGGGGAATTTATATAAAGTTAAAAAGTAATGGGTGTCAGGATACAAGAGGGGTTTAGAGTTTGATCGAACTGGAAGGAAGGAAGGAAGGAAGGAAGGAAGGAAGGAAGGAAGGAAGGAAGGAAGGAAGGAAGGAAGGAAGGAAGGAAGGAAGGAAGGAAGGAAGGAAGGAAGGAAGGAAGGAAGGAAGGAAGGAAGGAAAGAAGGAAGGAAGTTTGGTTAGAAGAAGGGAAAAGTAGCATGTAAACAATGAGGAACTAAGATTGAGATTGGAGAGAAGAAAGATGGTTAAAGATGGTGAAACGTAACAGATGCCAAATTCCCTTATGTCCATACCATACTGTATTTATTATTTATTTTTCATAGAGGCATCTAGACGCTAGTTACAGGAAGTGCATAGTGCAATAGAGAAGTGCAAGAGTACTCATAATGGTTACAGACAGAATTGGTGAGTGTGTACAAACTTGCGAAGCCACCCTCATGGAGCGGGGGGTTACAATGAAAGTACAGGTACAAGTAGGTAAGATTCGACTTAATAAAGGCCACACAGATTGGGAAAGCCTCACCTCTTGGTACGGGGGGCTACATCAAATGTACAGGTACAAGTAGGTAAGATTCGACTTAATAAAGGCCACACAGATTGGGAAAGCCTAACCTCATGGTGCCGGGGGTTACATCAAGTATGCAGGTACAATTGGACATTTTGCAAAAAAGTATATCGACCCCTCAGATGGATCCTGTGAAGTTTGGTGAGGTTTCGTCAAGGTGGGGCAAAGGTATAGGTGGGTACCAAAATGTGTTTTTTTTCCCACAGACACAATGGAAAAAAATGTACACACGCCTACAGCCCAAACCGCTGAATGGATGTTCACCAAATTTGCTGCAGGAGCGGCGGCTTGGTCCCAAAAGCGTGCTTTTGTAAATTTGTTTTTAAATCTGTCCAGTAGTTTTTATAATTCAACCAGAAAATAGGTCACAATTAGTGATATATGGGTCCGGTCCGTTGACTCATTTCCCAGTTCTGTCTCACAGAAGCACCCCCGATTGGCCTAGAGGACAGCATGATGTCTGTGAACATCGGACTCACCCGCTGATTGGTCAGATTTTTCAAAATGCCCACCATGTTGTATTCGCGGACAGCGGCCTGTGTCCGGGAACAGCGCAGTAAAAACATATTAAAAAACACAACATTGCACTTGTCAAACTAATGAAGCAATCTCTGGGGAGGTGAAAGGTGATGAGGATGGAATGGGATAAGGCCTTAAAAAGCCAAAGAACGGCCATTTTTTGTCTCCGATGTCCTCAAACAGTACGGGGCAGTCCTGTGATGTCCGCAAACCTCTTAGATATTCAGGGGCATCTATGCTTATTTGTGCAATACAAGGTTCGTGAAAAGCAGTTTTTGGATGGCTCATAACTTTGACACCACTCAATGAAACTGCATGACATTTTGCAATTTCTTTCTCGACCTGCTTCTGAATGGTTTTGGAAAGTGTGGTGCTGTTTTGTCAAGAGGGAACACAATTATAAGGGGGTCACACCATATTGTAAAGGCTTATAAATGTGATGCCATTGATCAAATCTCCACAAAAGTTTGCAAAAAGATGTTAGATATAGATATACCTGTTTTTTTAAAGTATGATATGATATGATTGGTTATTTATAACGCGCTTAATACCCAGAGATTTCTAAGCGCGGACCTGGGGATCAAACATGTGTTTCTCTGTGTCGTCTCGTTTCCAAGGCGAGCACGTTGCCCGTGAGCTATCCTCCCGAGACAGTGGGATTTTGTCAAGAGGGGGCTAAATTAGAGGGTTGTCAGGGTAACAACATTTTTTGATTTCTTATAACTGTGTTGCTGTTTGACAAATGTGGACAAATGTTTTCTGAAAGATTAGCACCCAACCTTGAATGTTTTTGCAAAGTATTAATGGTATTTGTCAAGTGGGTTCCAAGTTATATGACTATTATATGTATGTACATTTTTACATTTTGACACTTTTGGAAAAAAAAACATGGGCGGGTTTACAGCAAACTCTTGTAAGGAGCATTGGCAAGGACCTGAAAGCATGGTTTTGCAAATGTGTCTGTGTTTTATTTTTTGACAAGTGTCATCATGTTGGTACAAAAAATAGTGATGTACCTTAGGTGATTGAGGTAGAGCCTGTGGCCAAGGGTCATGGCCCAATTGTCCGGGTAACGGCATAAGGTCATGACTTGGACAATCTGGCTACTGGCCATGACCACAACGGACGACCAAATGGGATAAAGTGGCGAGGTGCACCAGCGATTGGCTATGTGTTAAAGTCTTTCGAAATTTGGATAGGTTTGAAAGGGAAAAAAATGTGCTTCTGGTAATATGGTCATAGGGCTCTCTCTTCACCCTCAGAAGGCTGCCATGGAAAGGGAAGAGAGCTCAGTATGGAGCCCCACCTTCCATTTCCAAGGTGGCCATCTTGGAAAAGGATTTTCCTTCCTACAGTGGGATGCCGTGCGCGTCCCGGTGCAGGAAGAAAAATCCTTTTTTTAGCAACCCGGGTTACCACTTTGGGCTTCCGAGGTGCTAATGGCCTTCATCCCTCATTGCAGCTCCTGGAAGGGGGATAATGGTCCAGAGCCCTCGTTATTCGCCTTTGCTTCGCTTGGGGTAATAACTTGGGCTGGCGGGCCGTGATACGGGGGCTGAACGCCACATTATTGTCATTAGCATAACACAACATGGAAATGTTGGAAAATCTTATTGAGTCTATGTACCTTACTGAGAAATGTAAAGTAGATGGAGTTTATAAGATTTTTTTAGTTCTTTGTTCTATGAAAGGTAGTTCCTAAAGGGAAGAGGCACCAAGCACTAATATGGAGGGGATGGTGGACAGGGGAAATTGTTGCCTGTGTGTTACATCTAAGGTAGAAGGCAGTGTTCTCATGCTCCTTGATTACAGCTTCCAAAGCACTTTGACATTGCTACACGTGCAGCGTGGTCTGTTGCAATATAGACAGAGGACTGTTGACTCTCGCCTCCCAACGTTGGAACTCCCTGCCACTAAACATTAAGTCAGCCAGCTCCTTCCAGTCCTTCGGGAAACTTGCCATTGGGTGGCTATTGGCACAAAGTCATTTAGTATGCTAGACACAGTTACTATCTGTATATATTGTACATGTACCAGTTATGTCTTAATTGGCCATGGCCTGTACTCTCTGTATATAACTTTTTGCTAAAAATATCACTGTTAATTACCATGTATTGTGCTTTGTAACATGTACCAGCGCCAATTTACTCCCGGGTTCGGAGCACTTTATAAATAAATAAACAAACAAACAAACAAACTTGCAAGGTAGCTGGTGGGATTTTGTGTCCCACAGAAGTGGCATGTGCGGTTACATTACTGGCTGGGAAAAATGAGGTGGAGGAAGACAGCCTACTACTTGCTAATAAAGGAACAGCCTTTCTGAGAGCATTGCGGTGGTTGGATTGGTGTGGCGGCACCTGGAGGTGGTAGCGTAAGAGTACTGCCCAGCTAGTCCACAAGTGAGAACAACGTTGCACTCAGTGCATTTCACTTTGGTAGCCTTAGCCTTTTGTACATTCCCAACAGTGATAAAAGCTGCCACGCCCATTATTCTGTCTTGTGGTAGAGGTAGTCACTACCTCTACCTCATCTACTTGGTCCTCTTCATTGTCTTTGGAAGTACTGCGCTTTTTTCGTTGTGTAGGGCCTCCAGCTGGTGGTGGTTCTTGGGGAGGTGGGATGGCAATTCTGGATAGTAAAATAATGAATGCTACCTTATCAGAGTTTTGAGTAATGTTAAACATGTAATAACTAGCTAACAATTCAAGACTTACTACACACTTGTGCTCATACAAACAATACATATGAGGACCCACAATGCATACAAATCAGAGGCACATACAGGGAAAATAAAGTAAGGAAATAAACAACAGCATCACTACAAAATGTTAAGAACATTAAAGTTTACATTCATGTATACAAATAAATTGTTTGTTTGAGGCCTGCTAATTGCCCCATGTATGTGCACCATGAGCTGAGACCAAACCCTAACGAAAGTACTTAAAGAACATAAAACAAGGTTAACGTCTAGATTTATAGCACCTTTTGAATTTTAATATTCTGACTGTCAGTGAACAAAAGCATATGGCCTAGATATGTCAGTGAGCAAAAACAAGTGGCCCGACATGTGATGTCATCAATGATGTCATCAATGACATTTGTGATGTAATCTTTGATGTCCTGGGTGGGAGTCTTACCAGTGCACGGTGGTGGCGCGAGTTGTGGTTGCTTAGCTTACCATAACTGGCAAATTTCGGAGGTTTTTCTGTTTTACTTGTAACCATAATAGCCCTAAAGTGTTTTCATTGAAAATATATATATACATACATATATATATTATATATATATATATATATATAATTACACTGCCACAGTAGTGGCTGTGTAGTTATGGTTAAGTTGCTAATCCCATAGGAAGAGCACTTTTTGGGCAGCTTATAACTTTGCACCCCCTTGACGAATCCTTACCAAACTTTGCATAAAAAGTATATGGCCCACTTAGCCCAAACCGCTGGACAGATTTTCACCAAATTTGCAGCAGGCTTGGTCCCAAAAGAGGGCTTTTGTAAATTTGGAGAAAATCTGTCGAGTAGTTTTTTTTAAAATGACCAAAACGTAAAGCAAAAATATTAGTTATATCTATGTCCGTTCCGCGGACACACTTCCCTGTTCGCTCCGCGGACAGGACACCGATTGGCTAATTGACTTGCGTCCGCAGACACCCAACGTGTTCACTGATTGGTTGGCATGAAGCGTGAGGTGCATCAGATTTTTGGAAACGTCCGCCATCTTGGGACATCGGTCGGTGTCCGCGGACATCACAGTAAAAAACATATTAAAAAACACAACATTGCCCTTGTCAAACTTATCAAATAATCTTTGGTGGGGATGTGAGGGGTGATTAGGATGGGATGGAATATGGCGGCAAGAAGCAAAAAAACGGATGGTTTTTACCGCAAAAGTCCACGAACAGTCTGGATGTTCGCAAACATTCCTGAAAAGTTTGCAGACACCTCAGCATTACAGGGTTGGTGAAATGGAGTTCTTGGATGGCTTATAACTTTGGCGCCACTTAATGGAACTGCCTGAAATTTTGCATGTATATTTCTGAGCTGATCCTGAGCAAGTATGCACAGTTTGGAGGGATTTTGTCAAGAGGGGGTCCAAAAACAATGTAAAGGCTTATAAATAAGGTGCCATTTGACGAATCTACACTTAATTTGGCAAACTGGTAATAGATCTAGATACAAATGTTTTTGCGAAGTTCGGTGGGATTTTGTCAAGAGGGGGCAGAATTAGAGGGAGTTCCCAAAATATTGTAAAGGCTTATAAATGTAGTGCCATTTCACAAATCTACACAAAGGTTTGCAACAAGATTATACATCTAGATATAAATGTTTTCGTAAAGTTTGAATGGATTGTGTCAAGTGGGGGCTAGGTTATATGACGATTGTATGTCATATAGCCTAGCCAGAGGCGTTCCGGTGTAGGAAGAAAAATCCAGCACCTTGGGTTCCCGCATTGGGAACCTAGGGTGCTAATGGCCTTCATCCCCCATTACAGGGGCTGGAATGGGGGGCTAATGGTCCAGAGACCTCTCTATCCACCATCGCTTTGCTTGGGCTGATAACTTGGGCTGCCAGACCGGTATCGACCGTTCCATCCCTGGAACGGAGGATAAACGCCACAATATTGCCATTAGGATAACCCAAAATGCAAATGGAAATGTTGGAAAATCTTATTGAGTCTATGTACTTTACTGAGAAATATAAAGTAGATGGAGTCTATATGTTTTTTTTTTTAGTTCTATTTTTTAACTGTGAAAGGTGGTTCCAAATGGAACATTTCTTTTATTGTTTTTGGATGCATATTTTTTGTTGGCAGGAACGAAACGTGGGGAGGAAAATGACAGAAGAGGCACCAAACACTAATATGGAGGGTCAGGTGGACAGGGGAAAATGTTGCGCATGTGTTATTTCTAAGGTCGGGGGCAGTGTTTCTCATGCTCCTTGATTACAGCAGTGGTGGTGTCTCTTGGGGAAGAGGGATGGCATTAGCTGATTCCATTTTAAGATAAATAGCAGTTTTGCTAAAAGTATGTACTGTGTACTAGATTGTTAATGGATAAGTAGGAATAGGTGTTGAAGTTGTGCAAGGGAACTAGTGAAGTAGACCAGTAGAAAATGCAGTTCCAAACTTTCTGCGAAGCACATATCATATCATGAAGTGCGGTGGGGTTCTCGGACATATCATCATGCTGCGCGGCAGCCTATGGTCATGTGGCATTTTTCGGAAGGTTCGCAATGAAGTCAGATGTTCGTAGACGTTATGGTTAAAATGCACTAATAAAAACCTATGAAATTCAATGAAAAAACTTTTTTAAGGGGACGTTATGGTTAAGTTGCACTAATAAAAACCTAGGAAATTCAATGAAAAAACATTTTTAAAGGGACGTTATGGTTAAGTTGCGCTACTAAAAACCTATTAAATTCAGTAAAAAAACTTTGTTAAAGGGACGTTCTGGTTACAAGTAAAACCGAAAAAAACCCTGAAATTCACCAGTTATGGTAAGCTAAGCAACCATAACTCGCGCCACCACCGTGCACTGGTAAGAATAACACCCATGACATCAAAAGATGACATCACAAATATGATTGAAAGAGGGGCCATGTATGAACCCCCGAAGTCCCTTCCCTTTCCATGTGGCGTCCCGGCGTAGGAAGGAAAATCCTCTTTTTTAGTCCCCCAGTTTCCCGTTTTGGGAACCTAGGCTGCTAATGTCCTTCATCCCCTATTTCAGAGGCTGATAATTTGGGCTGCTGGGCCAGTATCCACCATTCCAGTTCCTGGAATGGAGGATGAACGCCACAATATTCCCATTAGCATAACACTTGAAGGGCATGGCCTCACCCAAAAAGTCCTCACCCCCACCCACGACAAAGGGAGAATACTAGACTGGGTAGCCACCTCCAACTGCCCTACTACTATGACTAAAATTACACCCCAGCATTGGACTGACAACTTCCTCATCAATTTCTACTTAACACTTAACAAGATGTCCAGAATTGAAAAAACAATGGCACCATCTGTTCCCACTAGATCCAGAAAAAACATCACACCAGACAATACCCTACCGCTGCTCATCCAAACCATCAATGCCTTGCCATTTGATTCTGACCCAGACACCATGGTTAAAATATACAACAACACCATGGCCATAGCCATGGACACCATCGCCCAACTGAAAAACTGTACAAGTAAACAACAAACCCACCTTAATACTTGGTTCACCCCCCATCTAAAAGAACTGAGACTTTGAAAAAGGAAGCATGAAACTGTATGGCAACACTCCCCGATAGCTGAAAACAAACTTAAACTGAAATTGTGCGCTGCACATTATAAGAAAGCAATCATCCAAGCTAAAAAAGAAGTCTATAACGACCGAATTTCCAAAGCATGCTCCAATACAAAGGAACTATTCGCAATCTTGCGAGAAATCGAATCCCCCATATGACCACCTGATAACGTACCCAAAAACAAGCAATGGTGTACAAATATCCAAAATGCCCTCGCTAATAAAGTAAAAACACTACAAACAAAAATTGCTATAAAAAAAGCCTCGCTCCCTCTTAGTGAAATTCCCAGCATGCCCACGCTCAAACCTAGCCTAAAACCCTTCAAATTCTCTAAAGTTTCCACACATGAATCTGAAAAAATCATTGCCTCACTAAAACCATCCAATTGCAAAGGCGATTACTGCCCAGCCCAGATAATCAAGGATGCCGCTAGAGACCTTGCCCCCTTTGTCACTAAACTCATCAATGCCTCCTTCTCATCTAGCACTATCCCAAGTAGCTTAAAAGAGTCCTGGGTCCTCCCCCTGCTTAAAAAACAAACCTTAAACCCCTCCATCCCCACCAACTATAGGCCCATCACTACTGTCCCTTTCCTCCTGAAGATAATTGACAGAGTGGCCTATCTCCAAATCCAAAAATACCTAGAGACCAACCAACTCCTCGGCACTCGTCAATCGGGCTTCAGACCGCAACACAGCACTGAGACCGCCCTTATAGATCTCAAAGCCCAAATTGACGAGCACAACGATAAAGGAAACACAGCTATGCTACTCCTCCTTGATCTGTCGGCGGCTTTTGACCTAGTGGACCACGCAGTACTCTGCAAACACCTAGCGTCAGCCATCCACTTCTCAAGTGAAGCCATAGCCTGGATCCAATCCTTTCACGACAACAGAAGCATGCAAGTCTTCTCCACCTTAGACTCTGCAGACCCTATCCAGACAACATGTGGAGTCCCACAGGGCTCTTGTGTCTCGCCAACGATGTATAATATCTTTACTAAACCTCTATTTGACAAATTGGACAGACTGGGTGTCACCTACACAAATTATGCAGGCGACACCCAGATCCTCATCCCCCTTTCGGGCAATTTCACTATGGATATAGCTTTAGTAAACAAAATTTACACCCTCATTCAGGCATGGATGGCAACCCATGGCCTCTGCCTGAATGATGAAAAAACAGAGATCCTCATTCTAGGCTCACCCAACAACCTAAAAAAACTTGATTCCAACTACAGCTCCTTCAATATCGATGGCAATATAATCCCCGTCGCCAAAGAGGTGAAGACCCTTGGTTTCTATTTGGACTCCACTTTGTCCCTAAGGAAACAAGTGATCTCCCTGGCCTCATCCACAGCCTATACCAGTAAACTTATTAAAGCATGCAGACCCTTCCTCTCACCTGCTAGCTGCATTATCCTAGCCAATGCACTAATCCTCTCAAAACTGTATTACTGCAATGCACTTTATGCAGGCACAAATAAATACATCATCAATACATTTCAAACCCTACAAAACAACGCGCTCAGAACGGCCCTGAATCTCCCAGCTAGAGAGCACATCTCGAATGTGCAGAGAAAATACAACTGGCTAAAAATTAGCGATAGGATCACCTTCAAAATTGTCACACTACCATTGAAATGTCTGAACAATGCAGCCCCCACATACCTTAGGGATAGAATAATAAGAAAAAACCACTACACAACCAACCAGAACAGCCAACTCTTTCTGCCTCCAAACCCCTAGATTCCGACTAAAAAAAACAGGAGGTAATAGCTTCCCTGTGCAAGCAGCCCAGTACTGGAACGCCCTACCAGATGAACTAAGAAGGGACCAGCCCTACAACAGCTTCAGGCACCTTACCCGCACCTGGCTTCGACGCAATGACCTCTGAAACCGGTGACCCTGAGCATTGTGACCAGATGACACACATACCCCTCCACTCTTACATGTAAAATGTACATAATGTATTTACTGTATATAATTTGTTACCTTTCCACCCTTACATGTAAAGGATGCACATAATGTAATTACTGTATACAATTTATGTTACCAACAACCTGTAAAATGCAACCTGTAACCAAGTTCTAAGCATTCTTGTTATTCTGTGCGCCCAGCTACCCAAGGGTTTTCGGGCGCCCTATAAATAAACAAACAAACAAAACAAACACAAAATGCAAATGGAAATGTTGGAAAATCATATTGAGTCTATATAATTTACTGAGAAATATAAAGTAGAGTCTATACGTTTTTTTTTAGTTCTATTTTTTAACTGTGAAAGGTGGTTACTAAAGGAACATTTATTTTGTTTTTGGATGCATTTTCTTTTTGGCAGGAGGCTAAGAACGAAAGGTGGGGAGGGAAATGAGGGAAGAGGCACACAGCAGTGGTGGTGTTTCTTGGGGAGGAGGGATGGCATTAGCTGATTCTATTTTAAGACAAATAACAGTTTTGCTAAAAGTATGTAATGTGTACAAGATTAATGGATAAGTAGGAATAGCTGTTGGAGCTGTGCAAGGGAAATTTTGAAGTTGAAAGTTCCTAGATCAGTAGAAAATGCAGTTCCGAGATGTCCGCGAAGCACAGATCTTATTGTGAAGTGTGTAGGGGTTCTCGGACACGTCATCATGCCGTGCGCCAGAATATGGTCATGTGGCACACTCCGGAAGGTCTGCAATGAAGTCAGATGTTCGTAGACGTTATGGTTAAGTTGCACTAATAACAACCTATGAAATTCAATGAAAAAACTTTGTTAAAGGGACGTTATGGTTCCAAATAAAACCGAAAAACCACTGAAATTCACCAGTTATGGTAAGCTAAGCAACCATAACTTGCGCCACCACCGTGCACTGCTAAGACTAACACCCAGGACATCAAAGATGACATCACAAATGCCATTGATGACATCACTGATGACATCACATGTGCATTTACCTAGGGCTTGCCGCTTCATCCCTGTCTGCTTGCTCTTGTCTGTCTTCCCCCCCCCCTCCCTATTCCATGGTGCTCTCTATCTCCCCTATCTTCTCTAACTGCTTCTCCATTGACTATCCTGCTCTCCTCACTAAATCTGGTAGGAAAAAGTTTAAAAAGGATATCCTGGTCTCCAACCCAGACCTCCCTATCGCAGACACCTACACCAGTGCCTCTTCCAAGGAAACTCTTACTGACATCCTATTTTTCATGCCTTCCCCTGACCAATGGACCCTTCATATGGCCTCTGTGCTCTCTCCCTTCTCCTCTTTTCCCATTAATGGTGGCACCCGTTGGGATGTCCTCTTGGCCCCCTTCCTCTCCTCCAAGGCCATCATTAATGTCTACGCTAACGGGGCCCGTCTTGGTCCAAGGCCCTCAGGCCAACCTCCACCTCTTTGATAGACGCTTCCTGTGCATCATCCACTTCCTTTCCTCTCCTTTTGTCCCCTCTTCCCTGTCCTCGGCTACCTTGCCTCCACCCTCTCACCCTGCCCTCGCTCTGGCTCCTTCTTCTTCACCTCCACAGGGCGTTCCTCTGATCTGTACCCCTCCCCCGAAGTCCTTCAAAGATGACAACCTTCTCCATATTGGCACTCTCAACTCTCGCTCTGCCGTCAAACATTCCTCTGATATCTGTCACCTTCTTGAGGAACTGGACCTTGACATCCTCGGTCTCACTGAGACATGGTTCACGGCCAGCTCTGTCACCAGCTTTGACACACTCCTACCTGACGGTTACAAGATCCTCTCCTTGCCCAGGCCAAACCATGCTGGGGGGTGTGGCCCTTATCTTACTTGAGTGGATTCCTGCCACTGTCACTCCTACGCAAACCTACTCCTCCTTTGAATGCCTTGTCTGCCGACTCTCTCTCTCTCCTAGCCATTCCCTTAAAGCGGCTACTATCTATCGGCCACCTGGTCAAATTTCCGCCTTCCTCTCCGAGTGAGTCCTCACTCTTCTCCTATCACCTCCTCCCCTCTATTCCCTGCTCTCCCTCTGGCCCTTCTGCAGCCACCCCTCCTCCCTCCTTCTCTGCCTTTCCCCTTTTTTCTGCTGACAAGGTTTCAAGACAAGTCCAATCTATGAAAGTCTTGTCAAAACAGGACCACACCTGTTCCTCCAAAACTATCAAGGACCACATAGACTCCCTGGCCCCTGCCCTGGCTGACTTCTGCAATCACTCCTTCACCTCTGGAGTCTTCCCTTCCCCCCTCAAGCACTCCCTTGTGCACCCCCTTCTTAAGAAACCCTCTTCTGACCCCTCCTGCCCAGCTAACTATCACCCAATCTCAATTACCCACTTCCTGGGCAAGCTTCTGGAGAAACTGGCCATCTCCCAGCTTAATCTCCATGCTGAATCTGTTGGTAGTCTTCATGACCATCAGTCTGGCTTCAGAGCTGCCAGAAGCATGGAAACTGCTCTCCTGAACATCCGTGAGGACCTGCTCTCTAACCGTAACTCTAACACCCCTTGTGTTCTCATTCTGCTCGACCTCTCGTCTGCCTTTGACACTGTCAACCACACCATTCTGATTAACCGTCTCCGTGATAATCTGGGTATCACTGGTCAGGCTCTGGCGTGGCTGACCTGCTTCCTCTCCAATCGACCCTCCCAGGTCCAACTGGGTTCCTTCCTCTCTGACATCTTTGTCTCTACCTGTGGTGTCCCCCAGGGATCTAACCTCTACCCCTGGCTGTTCAACCAGTATCTGGCACTTCTTGCTCACCGCATTGCTGCTCTCGGTCCCAACTTTCAGTGCTACGCAGATGATACCCAGCTCATTTTCAGGCTACCCTCAGCCTCCTCTTCCCCTTCCCTCATCTCTGACTGTCTCTCTGCTATCCAGGAATGGTGTGCCGCCAACGACCTCTGCCTTAATGCCAGTAAGACTGAGATTCTACTTATCGGCACACCCACTCCCTCCTTCCCTGCAGCTCTCTGGCCGGCCTCCCTTGGCCCTCTTCCTGCGCCTACCTGAAAAGCAAAAAAACATGGAGTCATCTACGACTCCACACTCTCTTTCTCTCCTCACATATCTGACATCTCTAAGAAGTCATACTACTAGCTACACCTCCTCAGAGGTATCCTTCCCTTCCTCTCCTTCCCCCAGAAGCTCACTGTCTCCAGAGCCCTGGTTCTCTCGAGGCTGGACTACTGTAACAGCCTCTATCTAAATCTTCCTGCCTCTACTCTCCGCCCTTTGCAACTTATCCAGAACGAACTGCGAGACTTGTGCTTGGCCTCAAGCTCAAGGACCATATCTCTCCAGGACTGAAATCACTACACTGGCTCCAAGTGGCTGCGAGGATTAAGTTCGAACCCCTCTCCATTGTCCACAAGGCCTTCTGGGGCCTTGGGCCAAAATACCTTCAACTCTCTCTTCCGAAATATCTTCCTTCTCGAGCTTTTCGCTCATCCACCTCAAACTACCTCAGGGTCACCCGCTTCTCCAAGCAACAAGCTGGGGGTAGATCTCTCTCCGCAGCTGGGGCCTCCCTCTGGAACAGCCTTCCTGCCTCCCTGAAACTTGAGGAGAACCATCTCCGGTTCAAGAAGCACCTTAAAACCTTTCTCTTTGCCTCCGCTTTCTCTCCCTCTCTCCCCTGCTAAAACACTGAACCTGGACTGAATCTGCTATCGGGCCACTCTTCGATCTCTGTCCTTGGCCCAGCCGCTCTTCCCTCAACTGCCTACCTGCACTACAGGACTGTCTCTGTATCCTACAGCCCCTTCTCCCGGCACTTACCTTGCACTTGCCACCAGCTGGCCCTATTATTTATCTTGTATTCTACTAACCATGTCCTGCACTTTTCCTTGCACTTGCCACCAGCTGGCCCTATTATTTATCTTGTATTCTACTAACCATGTACAGCACTTTCCACCTCTCCCTTCCCTTGCACTTTTTCCCAGTCCCCTACACCCTTGCACTTGCGCGATCTGAATGACACCTGGCCTAGTAGGATCGTTGTCTGTCTCCCCCCCCCCGTCTTGTCGCGCCTTGAAACACTTGTGTATAGGCGCGTTACAAATGCCATATCATATCATATCATATCATCATATTTATATCAGTTTCTGCTTCCCCTCTCTTTCAGAAATTGTGTATATGTATATAATAAAAAAAATGTTTTGTTTCTTTTAATTAAATTTTGTGTGTCTTATTTTTTTTTTGAAAAAGCAGTTAAAATGTCCACAGACAACGCGCCTGTCCGGCCTGTCTGTAATTAACAAAATGTGGATGTCCTAGGACACTACACCTGTCCGTACCATTCGCATCCAAGATGGAACTGTTCTTAAAACACACCAGGTGTCTGGGATGTCCGTAAGTGAACAAAATGGGGGTGTCCCAAGGACACTTTACCTGTCCGTACCGTTCACAACCAAGATGGAACTGTTCGTAGAACACACCTGCTGTCCGAGATATCCGTAAGTGAACAAAATTGATGAATCCTAAGGAAACTATACCTGTCCGTACCATCCTAAGAACACGCGCAGTGTCTGGGATGTCGGTAGTAAAACAAAATGGAGGTTTCCTAAGGACAGTATACCTGGCCGTATAGTCTGCAGAACATCTACGCACATGCGCACCACACCCATAAGTCCTGCGAACATCACGCTTGTCTGTAAGTGTCTGTCTCACTTGTGTCACACTTTTAATTAGCTTCAGGCCCCGAACACTGTCCGTAGAACACCTGCGCGCATGCGCATGGCCATTCCTGTGCATTTGGTGTCCTGCCAACACCCGTTCCCTTCGCGGACCTGTTCCCGACGTCATCATGTGACTGCACCCATGCTGAGCGTGTGTCCTAATTTGCGGACTCTGTCCGGTTCCCCAACATTTTAAAATGACTTATTTAGACAATCCAAATTATTGTACAGTAACATTTCACCATTTCACATGACCCAAACAATGGCCCTGGCTTGCCACATACTTTTTGTTACTTTTTGAACCTTTTTGCTTGTTTGATATGTTCGCGAGGCGCACCCCTCCACCCCTATACAAGGCCACACCCCAGAGCTGATCTTCATTGTACTTCTGGCTATTGCATATTGACATTTGCTGCCTCTGCTGCTCTTGCTGAGATTATCTCATCAACCATAATGGCATCCATGGCTGCTGTTGCTACATCTGCCTCAGCACCACCCCCATACCCTCCATCACCACAACCTCCCCAAGGGCCTGCAGAGGGGAACACGCATGAGGATGTAAAGAACGAGGATGAAGAGGATGAAGAGAATGAGGTCGAGGAACTCCTACTACCTGCACTCGTCGGCAGTCTTGGGTGTGGCGGTTGTTTACCGTTTATGGTAACGTACCAAAAGCACGTGCGAACAAGGTCACCTGTAACCAGTGCACATTGGTGCTGAGTGTTAGGGATAATTCTCTGTTTAGGCTGAATTTCCTAACCTAGTGAGTCCCCCAGCAGCTTTGCTGGATTTCTGGACTTTGTTTTTTTCATCCTGCCAAGAGTGAGACTCTTTTCTCCCACTCTTGGACATGATTTGTGGTAGATTTCTTTGAATGTCAATGTGTTCGATGGGCTATGGGGTCTTTTACTCCATAGGGCCTCATGTGTTTTGCTATGTGTGTTACACAGCACCTCCGTGCCATAACACATGGGTGTCCTAGGTGACCCCCACCATAGACTCCATACCCTGGGACTGACTACTGTCTCCCAGGGCATGTAAAGTCACCATTGGCTTTACTAGACCTAAATTTACTAACAGAACTAGTACAAACCATCCTATTGTGGACGTACTGGTAGGGGTAATTCGACTACCCCTGGGTCTGTTGTTCGGGGGGGCACTGTCCCATCCCCCCTCGTCGAGTTTTGGCTGGTGGCAGTGGAAACGACTTTTTATATTCGACCCCAAATATATTCCTATGGGATTCTTCCCATTGTTGGAGGCTAATACTTTTTCACGTTAGTCTCTAACATACCGCCGGTTTATTTATCTTAAATGAATCTACCGGTTGGTATTTTCTGCCAGAACTCGGTTTTTAAAATGGCGTATGTGTTTGCCTCTGTAACTCCAAACCAAAGGTTGAGCCCTTTGTTCCACTTTTGGCAGGCTTCTGCAGAGAAGCCCTCCAAAGTGGTGCCATTCTGTCTGGGTACCAAAGGGGGTGTGCGAGGGGGTTTAGGCACCCTGGACTGAGTTGCCTTGCCAACTCAAGTCGCACTCTAGTGTGATTGGCCCAAGTGGTGAGCCACCCTGCTCACCACTTAGCGTGTTTGATTGACAGCTAGGCTGGATGAATGGGGGTTTTCTGCATAAAAGCAGGGCTTTTGGGACTGGATCTTCAGAAGTCGCCACAGGACCTAAGAATCCGACAAGGTTAAAGCTGAGCCGACCTGCAACGACGACACCTCCGGTGGAGCCCTGCTGAACCGACTCACCACTTCCCAACGACAGAGGAGATCTCCCTGCTGGAGAGTCTTCTCCCCTTGACTGGTGGGAACAACCAGTCCCTTTGCTTTTTCTTCGCTTTCAGGGTGTAGTGGTGGAATTGCCCATGCTGAGCACCCCGGCAACCGGATAGCCACTAGCCCGTACCGCGAACAAAAGGTGGTGCCTTGTGACGAAGCACTCCGCAGCTGGTCTCTTCCCTGGTGGTGCAACGATCTTCAACTTTCCTTCAATGACGAGACCATCTCATCTCTTGGCAAAGCCCCGACTTGCATCCACCACCAGGAACAACTGCCCCCGCCGGAGCTGTCTCTTCATTTTCAAGGTACCGTGTCCGCCTGGCTTCCCTTGTGACGGTTAGCGTGAGGTGTCTTAAATCCTTACCTTTCCATTGGGTTGCCTCCAGACCTTCTTAACTTTTGTTCTAAACTGGTCCAACCTTTCTGTGACAATTTGCTACAAAGACTCGAAGTGCATTTCCACTGTGATACTTTTTGGGACATATCGCCTTGCCTCTCTCCGAGTGTGCCTGGCCTCTAAACTTTCTGATCTACAGTAGACCCTGCCTTATTTGCCTTGCATTTGCGTCTTAAAAGTGTCGGTACCGAGTTGGTTTCATACCCTGCCTTTTCTCTCCCGTTCTAACGAATATTAGAGTGCCATCTAGGTTAAAGCAGTCACCTCTGTCTGCAAATAAGTGGTGCCGTTGAACCTAGAGTCGAAATATTGTTAAGGGATTGATATACTTATAGTAATTGTAATTGACGTTGTTTGCCGTATTAGTGCCAGTGTGTTTTTCATAGATGTGTTTTTATAAATAAATAATTATATATCTTTACACCCAAGCTCTGTTCCGTGTCTGCTTGTTCTACTGTGTAAATTGCCCTATCTTGTATACTCCACATACTGCCTAACTCTTCTTGAGGGAAATCTGACTGCTCAGCCACAGCTACCAAGTGAATCTGTGTGGTACAGACTGCTACCAAGTGGGTTTACTGCCAAACACCTGTAGGCCTAAATCTTTTGCAGTGGTCCCAGAGGGAACTGCACAGGTTTCTGCTTAACACTGAGTTGTGGGAGACATGGTTTGTACAGCTTTGCTACGACATCCATGAAGCGACAACTAACTTCGTTCCACAGTGTGGACATTCGCAAGGTTGCACCTTGTGATAAACGTAGTAGGTTGAGTCCCTCTACAGCATCCTCTGTTTCCGCTCCTCTCACCAAAAGAGACACTCCTGTGGGAGAGTGCATCCCTTCAGCTGCTTCACTGCATTCGCAATGCTGTTGACCCTTACCTTTCGAGGGTCACAATATTGTGTATGTACTGCAATGCAGTACTCTGCAGGGGGGAGAGTCTTCGAAGTGCTTTCGAGACTACGGTCACGGACCAACAAAAGACCTGCTACCTACCTAAGTAAGGCCCACCCTACATCTTCCTCTCTCCACCTGCCCTTTCTTATCCCCGTGGTTGGTGTCCCTTCCTTACCCTCCTTTCCCCTCCTCTCCTAGTGTGTCTTGTGTAAAAAAACAAAAAAAAACAAAAACAACACAAATTAAAAAAAAGGCTCTTTTCAGAGCCGCCTTTCACAGATTTAAAATAGAAGTGTCAAATAAACAGTGCAGGGACCTGTGCATTTTTTGAAAGTCCGAGGACAATCCTAGGGCATATCAAATTTGAGGGTGCTGCCCTAGCAAAACCAATGCACTTTTCTCTGGGAAGAAGTGGTGGCTCTGAAAATAACCATTTGGTGGTGTTTTTGTGTGCTTGAAAAACTTGAAATTGTCAATATCTACTGCAGAATAGGTCACTCTAATTCCAAAAAAGGTTGCAAAGCATTTTGTACATTTCTCAGAAAAATCTGAATGCCAGCATAAGTAAGATGGACTCTATTTCTGCGAAAAATGTATGTGCTACGAAACATAATATTTGCATTGTGAGAAGAGGACATTGCAACATCTCTTAGAAAGGCACAAACATCCTTATTGACATTGCGCCTCGCTTTCTCCATTTGCGGACCAAATAAAGAAGAACGCAGCCACATTAGTCTTTGCGCAATACGAGAAAAAATTACTTGGGAATTTGGAAACATGTCCATGACCTTCTCAAGTCCTTCTTTCATTGCAAATTGCAAAGAAATTCAAGACACATGTCCTAAACTGTTCCCTCCACAATGAATTATAATTATGTCTGTATGATGCTCTGTCTCTAAAGTAGCACAGAGAGGTACCAAGACTAGCCACTTCATTTCTCGCACACCATGCCAGTGCACTTCCACATGAGAGAATCCAAGATCTGTAGCTACTCCACAACGTTCTGCATGCACCTCCAACCAATGTATCCATGAGTCTCCCAAAATCAAGATAATCTGTTTTTGAAAACACACAGCCATAGCTATCTGTTTTTCTCTCTGGAAAAAGACGTTCTCCCAAAATCTCTCCTTACACAACACACCCACTAAACGTACTGACCAATCCCTAGCTACGCTCATTCTCATTTACATGCCTCTCCACCCCAGAATCCCCATATGTAATACGTGCTGTCCGCAGACTACCGCCATGTCCGTGGACATATCGAAGATATGAGCGTGGTGAATTTACATTTAAATAGTGTGCCCCATTTCCCCTTGAGGTGGACTCTGAAAAGTGTATTTTTTTTTTGCAGATGCCTGACAGACACCTGTTATTTTGCATTTTTTGTGTTTTTTTTCTTCTTACTTTACAACTAAAATCTTCCCATAACCTTCTCCAAAGCAACCCTTACATTCCAAAACAACATGGCATTTCCCAAAAAAGAAATACCATCTTCTTCAAAATAATCAGCATTACTTGAATCAATGTTCTCATTATTACAGAAAACATACCAGCTCTAAGCATGAAAGCACACATGCCTCGATTGATTGCACACCTACCAATGTTTTGCTGAGGACAAAAAACAGAACTATTGCCCCATATTGCTCTAGGTAGTAACCCAGAAAAAATTACTTTTGCATGTGGAAGGATGTTGATTACTGCTTGAACCAACTGTTCCAAATCTGCCAACAAAGTAGGGACACTCACATAGCCCAAATGGAAAGCACCATAGTGCAAAACTACCAGATGGGGACTGTTCATCCTACGCATATCTTCACAAACTTGTAGAATTCCCTCTACATTGCAATCCGGCACAGCGCTCCACACCACCTCCACTCCTTTAACATTGAAATTGTTTGCCACATTCCTGCATTGAGCATACTGCTGTAAACCATGGACAAAAATATCTCCGAGCACCAACACCCTGACTTTCTCCATCTCTGCCATCTTCACTACACACACTCACTTTCTACACAAATGCACAACGTCAACATCTGATTGGCTGATTCCTACAGTCCCCTTTCCATACTGGATTTGCTGAAAACCCTAGATGTGGCACACGCTACCCGCAGACATCTGCGGTGTCCGAACAACACATAACTCTTAGCCAGCCCTTCTACCCTTTCCACATCACTCTCGGTGCCATTCCCTCATTGGATACAGCTAAGCAGTCAGACAACCATCCAAGATCTCTACATCTAACTCCATCATCAGAGTTCCGCACTTCAAATGTACTGTTGATCACTCTGAGTACAAGTCTCATATCATTGGAAAGCACCTACTACAAAAACTACTGAGCAAGTCTTGAAGATTTCTACTTACAACTCCATGCATATCCACATGCATGATTACAAAGTACAGGTATGCATATTTTATTCAGAGTACATGTACAACTCTTATGATTCCATATAAACAAAGTAATTCCACTAAAGCTGTATAGCCAATACATACATGCCAACGCTCCCAATTTAAGCACGAGACACGAGAGACTCGATTTTTCATTGAAAAATGTCACAATTTTTTACTGTCTCCAGCCTAAATTAATGCTAATCCCAATGCAATGGTATGAGAAAAATAAATGTTCCCAATTGCTGTGGTGAAATCTCCCTCTCAGGTGCTCCCGATTGTTTGCATGTCTAGATATAATATGAAATTATTCAAATTTTTCCTATATACTATAATGAACTATCACTTCCAAAACCTCTCTGCTATCTACAACACAGCAGTAAAAAAACAATTGAATTTCATGAACTTAAAATTCTACTCATTTGCGAAGCATGTTGAACTAACATACTGTAAATAACACATAAAGGCTGCACATAGTGAAATGAAATGCATGTATCCACTATGTTCAGACATCAAACAAGAATGCTACCACAAAAACATACACATCAACGTGTACATTAACATCATTGCTGTACACACACAAAATTACTAACTTCTTCCTTTTAAAATTACAGTAAAGACCACTCTCCTGAAAATCAGCAGCATCTAAACTGAAAACAACATATCCGAAGAAACCTGCTCATTGCACAACAGAAGGAAGTACAATACTACCTTTATATTCTTAAAGTTCCTCAAAGACAGTGTGTGGTTCATTCATGTAATTTGCGCACCAAAAAAACATCGCTTTCTGAACTTTTCTGCCCACAAATCCCAAAATGTTGCGCACGTCTACAGCCCAAACCGCTGGACTGATTTTCACTAAATTTGCAGCAGGGGCTTGGTCCCGAAAGCATGCATTTGGAAATTTGGTGAAAATCCATCAAGTAGTTTTCTTTAAAACCATCAAAAAGTAGATCTAAAAAAATTAGTGATATCTATGTCCGCTCTGTGGAGACACTTCCCTGTTCGCTCCGCGGGAAGGACACCGATTGGGCTCGCCTCATGTCCGTCAATTGGCTGGAGTGAGGCATGATGTGCGTCAGATTGTTCCGATGTGCCCGCCATCTTGGATCTGCCGACAGCCGACAGCGTGGCGGCGAACAGTGGCGAAATGCAGTTTTGGGGAGTGTTTTGGTGTGCAAGAGTGCTTGGGGAGATTTAGGGTGGAAGAGATGGGTGAAATACTGTATTTGTTTAGGTGGCAGGTGCTACAGATATATTAGCCATGCCCGTGCTGTCCGGGATGTTCGTAATTACTGAAAATGAGGGGTGTCCTAAGGATAGTACTCCCGTCCGTGCTGTGCGCAGGCAAGTTGAAACTGTTCTAAGGACACGCGTGGTGTCAGCAGACTTTAAAATTGAGTATATGCCGCAGTTAACATTTTTCAGTCTATGGGAGTTATAAGTCAACATGGTTGTGATTTGCTGTGGTGGTTGTGGCCAGGGCCGAGAGTCTTGAGTGCATGGCCGTAGGCCAAATTTGGATGCTGATGCTGACCAAATTTAGGAGCATCTTTAATCCATATTGGAGTTACGTGCTGTGCGGACACCGCGGCTGTCCACGGGTAGGGTGTGCCAGAATTGGGGTTTTCCAGAAAATCCAGCATGGCAAGGGGACTGTAGGGATCAGCCAATCAGATGTTGACGTTGTTGATTTGTGTAGAAAGAGAGTGTATGTAGTGAAGATGGCAGAGGTGGAGAAAGTCAGGATGTTGGTGTTCAGAGATATGTTTGTCCATGATTTACAGCAGTATTCTCAATGCAGGCATGTGGCAAACAATTTCGATGTTAGAGGAGTGGAGGTGGTGTGGAGTGCTGTGACTGACTGCAATGTAGAGGCAATTCTCAAAGTTTGTAGAGATATGCGTAGCAGAGCTAGGGATTGGTAGGTAAAGTTGAGTGGGTGTGTTGTGTAAGGAGAGATTTAGTGAAGACGTCTTTTTTCTGAGAGAAGAACAGATAGCTATGGCTGGATTTTGGGAGACACATGGATACATTGGTTGGATCTGCAGATCTTGGATTCCCTCATGTGGAATTGTACTTGCATGGAGTGCTTGGAATGAAGTGGCTGGACTTGGTACCGCTCTGTGCTACTTTACAGACAGTCCGTCATTCTGACATAATTAGAATTCATTGTGGAGGGAACAGTTTAGGACATGTGTCTGGAATTTCTTTGCAATTTGCAATGAAAGAAGGACTTGAGAAGGTCATGGACATGTTTCCAAATTCGCAAGTCATTTTTTCTCGTACTGCGCAATGACAAATGTGGCTGCGTTCTTTTTCATTTGGTCCACAAATGGAGAAATTGAGACGCAATGTCAATAAGGCTGTTTGTGCTTTTCTAAGAGATGTTGGCATGTCCTCTTTTCATAATGAAAATATTATGTTTCGTAGCACATTCATTTTTCGCAGAGATGGAGTCCATCTTATATATGCTGGCAATCAGATTTTTCTTAGAATTGTACAACATGCATTACAACCTTTTTTGGAATTATAGTCATCTATTTTGCATTAGATGGTGACAAATCCAAGTTTTTCAAATACACAAAACACCACCAAAAGGCGCTTTTCAGAGCCACCACTTACTCCCAGAGAAAAGTGCATTTGTTTTGCTAGGGCAACACCGCAAAATGTTATCTGTCCTAAGACTGTCCGCTGACTTTTAAAAAATGTGCAAGGACCTGCACTGTTTATTTGATAGTTTTATTTTTAAACTGAGAAAGGCGGCTCTGAAAAGAGCCTTTTTTGGGGGGGGGGGGGATTTTGTTGTTTTACATTTTTTGGGCTTTTTTACACATGACACACTAGGAGAGGAGGGGAATGGAGGGTAAGGAAGTGACACCAACCACGGGTATAAGAAAGGGCAGGTGGAGAGAGGAAGATGTAGGCTGGGCCTTATTTAGGTAGGTAGCAGGTCTTTTGGTGGTCCGTGACCGTAGCCTCAAAAGCACTTCGAAGACTCCCCCCCCTGCAGAGTAGTGCATCACAGTACATACACAATATTGTGACCCTCCAAAGGTAAGGGTCAACAGCATTGTAAATGGCCTGTGAAGCAGCTGGAGGGATGCACTCTCCCACAGGAGTGTCTCTTGTGGTGAGAGGAGTGAAAACAGAGGATGTTGTGGAGGAACTCAACCTACTAGGTTCATCACAAGGTACAACCTTGCGAATGTCCGCACCGTGGAACGAAGTTATGTGTTGCTTCATGGATGTGGTACCAAAGCTGTATGCACCACGTCTCCCATGACTCAGCACTAATTTGCACTGGTTAAAGGTGACCTTGTCTGCACATGCTTTTGGTATGTTACAATAAATGATAAACAAATGCCACACCCATGACTCCCAGCGAGTGCTGGTAGTAGGGCGTTCCTCTACCTCATTATCTTCATCCTCTTCATCCTCGTTCTCTACATCCTCACGTGTGTTCCCCTCTGCAGGCCCTTGGGGAGGTGGTGGTGGTGGAGGGTTTCGGGGTGCTGCTGAGGCTGATGTAGCAACAGCAGCCATGGATGCCATTAGGGTTGAAGAGGTAATCTCAGCTAGAGCACTAAAGGCAGCAAAAGTCAATCTGGAATAGCCAGAAATACAATGAAGATCAGCTCTGGGGCGTGGCTTTTTATAGGGGTGGAGGGGTGCGCCTCGAGAACATATTGAACACTCAAAAGCGTTCAAAAAGTTAAGAAAAATATGTGGAAAGCCAGAGCCATTGTCTGGGACATGTGAAATGGTGATTTTATACTGTAAAATAATTTGGATTGTCTGAATAAGTTCTTTTAAAATGTTGGGCATCCGGACAGAGTCTGCAAATTAGGTCACATGATGAGGTGGGATGGGTGTTCTAAGGACAGTGTTCGGGTCCTGAAACTAATTAAAAGTGCGACAGAAGTGAGACGGACAGTTACGGACAGACGCGATGGTCACAGGACCTTTGGGTATGGTGCGCATCTGCATAGATGTTCTGCAGACTGTACGGCCAGGTATAGTGTCCTTAGGATACCTCCATTTTGTTTGACTACGGACATCCTGGACACCGCGCCTGTTCTACGGACAGTTCCACCTTGGTTGTGAACGGTACGGAGAGGTATAGTGTCCTTAGGACACCTGCATTTTGTTCATTTATGGACAACCCGGTCACCTGGTGGGTTCTAAGAAGAGTTTCATCTTGGTTGCGAACGGTGCAGAGAGGCATAGTGTCCTTGGGACACTTCCATTTTGTTGATTTACGGACATCCCGGACAGCTGGTGTGTTCTAACAACAGTTCCATCTTGGTTGCGAATGGTACAGAGAGTTGTAGTGTCCTTAGGACATACACATTTTGCTAATTACGGACAGGCCAGACAGGCACGCTGTCCGCGGCCATTTTAACTGCTTTTAAAATAAGAAAATATGACACAAATAATTGCATTACAAGAAACATAACATTTTTTTATTTATATACATATACACAAATATGAAAGAGAGGGGGAAGCAGAAACTAATACAAAAATAGGGGAATTAGGAGTTTGGAGAGGATGGATGGGAGGGGATGAAGGGATGGAAATCTCATCAAAACGATTATTTTGTTCTTTACAGTTTGGGGATAGTTCAATGGGACATGGAGAGGGGGCACAGGTACAGGTGGGACAATGGTACTTAATTTTTTCTTTGATGTGGTCCTCCAGTAACTGTTTCAAACCATTGAAATGGTCCTTAAGAATGTCTACTTTCTGTCAATGCGTTCGAGAGTCTTTTCCATTGTGTCTTTTTGAGTCACATTTTCAATGTTTCTATGGTCTGTAAAAAATAAACATATATATGTAAAGTACACATTAGGTAATGATTATTAATTTCCTTGTATAGACAAGTGTCTGCCATTATTATCACTGTCTTCAGATATTTCCTCATGTACAACATTTTCTTCCAGCCACTCCAAAGTACTGCACATTTCTGTGTGAAAATCAAAAAATATATTAATTATACTGTACCTCAGACAAAAAGTAGAGCAATATATATAAAAAATGAAGTTTACTTAATAGTTTCTGGTAAATTGTATTTGTTGTGTTGTGTAGGTGTACTGTTGCTTCAAGCTCAAGCTCTACAGTTTCTGTGAGGTAATTATGTTGGAGGTATATCTTTTTTGTTATGGTATAATCCATTTTTATTACATATCATATTTCAATGGCTGGTTGATGTGTTAAAAATGTAGGTTCCTCTGCTTATTTATTAATATATATAACGTGTACATGTGCTGCTTTTTCAACTTGGGTAGTGTTTATATGGTATGATAGAACAATTTCAGATACCCCCTGCATGTTTGGGTAGTGCTGATGTCGTCCGTGAACGTCCGCGGACATCAAAATCATTAGCGGGGTGTTTTGTTGTAAATTAATTGTATATAAAGTAAGGGAACCCTAGTACACATCTACCAAATTTACACTATGAAAATGTATATTCAGTATAAAAACTTTGTTAAAGGGACGTTATGGTTAAGTTGCACTACTAAAAACCTATGAAATTCAGTAAAAAAAACGTTGTTAAAGGGACGTTATGGTCCCAAGTAACACTGAAAAACCCTTGAAATTCGCCAGTTATGATAAGCTAAGCAACCATAACTCGCGCCACCACCGTGCATTGTTAAGACTAACACCCAGGACATCAAAGATGACATCACAAATGTTTTTTACTGAAAATATATATATATATATATATATATATATATATATATATATATATAAACAAAAAGAGGAGAGGGGAAGGACCGCACTCTCCGTGAATTCATATCCAAATAAGGAAAAAAAGGCGCAGCTCACACAAATTAGAAAAAAGGGAAAATTATTTAATTAATTATAAGCTGTGCAAATGCACAAAACAAAAGGCTGGGAAAACAGCATATACAAACAGAGGCAGGACGCCTAAAGGCACGGCCCGCTTACAACGCGTTTCACGCTCAACTGAGCGCTTGATCACGTAACGTAGTATATATATATATATATGCAATTTCTTGGAATGTCCCTCAACCCCTGCACCCTTGATCAGTGTATATGTTACCATTCAGCCCAGAGTGTATTTTCTTCCTTTGTATGTCTTCTCTCTATACTATATGTTCGTTCACAATGTGTATGCCCTTCCTCAGGATGTTTGTCCATCCACACTGTGTACACCTTCTGTGGAAATGTCCAACCACACATTTCGTACGTCTGTCCTCTGTATAGTCCCATACTTTCGATAAGTCCCTTACTCCTTACTCTAAGTATTTGACCCTTCTTTCGAGACAAGTATTTTTCTATGTGACTACATCACATCTGTATGTATAATTCATCCTTCTTCAGTGAATATTCCGGGCTTGCATGTTGCTCTATGGTGTTTATGTTCCACTTGGTTGGTGTGACCCTCCTTAGTGTGTTTCTCACTTCTCATAGCCTTTGCATATCCTTGATGTATATGTCCCACTTCACAGAGTATGTCCCCTTTCATGTTGGTGTTTATGTGTTCCTTTTCTGGTCACATTTCACCTCTTTGTACATGTGTCACTCTTCTACATATATGTCAACCCTTCGTGTATGTATCCATGCTCTTTTTATGTACCCCACCCTTTGTATGCATATTCCTTTTCTGTGTCAGTATTTCATTAGATTAGGCCTGTTTAGCACAGTTATGCTGTGTAGTCCTATATCATGTTTGTAATACAATGTTATGTTCTGCATGTTGTTTGGTATGCTACCTTATGTTAAGTTGCTGTGTTAGGTTTTTCTATGTTTTGTCATGTTAAGCTCTATAATGTTGCATTGATTGTCTTCCTAGTTTTCGAACATGGCAACCAAAGCATTGTTTTCGCGTGAAACTGGACTGGCATCAGTCTTTGTGTGTAGATAGTTGTCTCCAAAGATGTTTGTATGGTGTGATGTAGTTTAACCTAATTAAAAACAATTTTCATTTGAATATATCAATAAGCATAGCATGAATTGAAATTAAAAACAACAAAATAAAGTTATGTTTGAGATTAAGCTCTGTGTATGCCTAAATGTGTCGTTGCCTAATAAATGTCACATTCCAAACTGGGAGAGGGGTGTAATTTCGATAAATATCACTTTGTTTTATATTAAAAATGCAATATTACCTAAGGGAGAAGCAAACGTCTTTACCAAAAATATAAAAATGCATACAATTGAAACAATTTATTATGCAATAAAAAACATCTACATCAACCAAGGAAAGGATAGTAGACTAAGATTTGAATTATATTTAAAGATGCAATTCGATAACGCAATCTTATCCAGTAATTTACCTTTTCTAAAGGTTTCCCTCAGCATTTTCATAAACTGCTGTTTATCAAAAACGCATATTCAAAATATATTTCATTACGGTCCTGCATAAAAGCAACAGTGCATAAACAAACATTTAAGTAAGTAGCCAGGGGAGGGCATACTCTTTGCTTTAATGTCATTTAATCTGTAAATGATGCCAGCTGAAAGGTATCTTCATTTTAAATGTCAGGTAATCTGCAGTTTTCTGTTTAGGAAATTAGCCCTGAGAAGTCTCCGGCTATAATTACCATAATTCCTTATAAATAGCCGAGCCAGACAGCACACAGACAGGATGCAATTTACCAATTCTACACTAATTCCGCTGCTTGTCACAGCGACAACATTCCTGGTACACAAATAAGTCACTAGATGAAAAGAAACATGTTATGTATGGATGACATGCAATAGCCCATTATTAACAAAACAACCTTAAAAAATCCATAACTGCTCACAATGGCATGAACTCGGGGGATTATGAAACTCGTTATTTTCTGCAGTGACCTCTCTCGCACACACACTCACGCACCCCTACACTTGTGGTTTCACAGTGCCCTGTGGGTCTGCCACCAACACTTTACACGCACTTTCGAAATAACAAGCAAGGGTGCATATTGGGTGGAACACAACACCTGCCGACATGGGTGCACAAACCTGCACCCCGTCCACTCCCACTGGTAGTCACGTTTCTGCCGGGCGACACTGCTGGCGAATAGAGGGGGCTTTGGTATGCCAGACATCAGACTCGAAATAATCTGCCATCTTGGATTGGGGTCAGTTTGCTAGCTCCCATAGGAGCGGCCAATTTAGGATCAGCTGGCTGAATGTGATCTATGTACAACATAAAATAATTATGGATAGCTATTAACTACATGAGTTATAGTCCACGATGAGATCCATTTGACATCACAGACATCTCAAGCTTTACTCTCGTTTTCTATCGGATGCCGCCTGGACCCCTCATTTGACACTGTCCACTTGTTTGACAAGTACTCATCAATAACTGTAGATGTGCTTTTTAAAAATTCTCAAAGAAATGTAACTATAAGAGTGAGGATTGTCTTAATACTGTGGTGATATTGCAATTTGCACAACGTCAGGCATTTGAGGCAGTTGCCAAATATTCTGGGTGTGCACACATATAACACTTTTAAGTAGATAATGTTGGTGCTGTCACACAATAAACTGCTTCCCTTCAGTTAAGGGCTGTGCTGCTTTAAAGACATGAAGATGTGGCATGTTGCTTCCCATGTCAAGAAGTAAGCATGCGCATGGCGGTTCAGGAACAACTTGAATCCATTTGAATTCCCATGGTTTTTACACAAGTCATACTTTGCATGTTTTTCCAGAGTTTCGAAATAAAAGGTTCTCCTGCGTTTATCTTCCTGCCTATATAAAGACATCTGAGAAGATACTAGGGATAGTCAATTTTTGGCATTTAAATAGGTAGGAGCGGCTCAGATTTTTTAGGGGATGGATTTCTAGGACAGTAAAGTTGCTGAAGAATTAAATCGATAGTACGGCCTGGATAGAGTTACATTGTAATTTCTTAGGGCGGGGCGCTTAGTGGCTCATGGTTTGTGTGTGTACACTGGGGATGGAGGGGTAGTGCAACCCATCTGCACTTTGCAGGTGTATAAGGCCAAATCACTGAGAAGCCCATAGATATTCTGAAGTTAGTGGAGAAGGAAAAGGATTGAGAAACCCATTGCCTGTCATAGGGTAAGGCTAACTCACAGAGCGAGAAGCCCACCAGTATTTACTTGGCATAAGTGATGGCTAAAGTACTGAAAACACAGTGTGATTTGTGTAGGAAGAGGAGAATGCATAACAATGAGAACCCCCATGTACATTTAATAGGTGTAGCAGGTCAAAGCACTTAGAACGGTTCCATGTGATAATTTCGCCGCAAAAATATCGCCATACAAAAATATCGCCGTATTTTTGCGGCAAAATTCACAATGGACCCTGCGGGGGACACCACCGCAACGTCTGCATCACTTTTTAATGTGCGGGGGACACCCCCGCAAACCCCGCTCCCACATAATATCCCCAATAAAAATATCGCCTATGGAGAACCAAACGGCCATATTTACGGCAATATTTTTGTTGGGGATATTATTACCTGATACCCTTAGAACTTGTGTAGTTAGAGAAGAAAGCACAGCAGTGGAATCCCGCATCCATGTTTTGTGTTAACTAGCTTTATTGGAGTCTATGTGATCACTGCAACCACACATAATTGCGACGGTCGAACATGCTGACTTTTTTTACACCATATAGATATGCAGAGGGAGACCCCCTGTAACCACCGATATTACTATAATATCCCATATCCCCCACACACATATATGTGGTGTAAAAAGGGGTGTTTAAACAAAAAGAAAGTTAGGCATTTCGGCCGTTGCAATTGTGAGGGCTACATTTTGGGGCATTTCGGCTTTATTGAAATACACGTCCCTTAGAATACTTCGATCATAAAAATCAACCGAGGACTTACTTGACATATACATACAAATGAAAATACATTTAAACATGATTTAGAAATAAGTATGTGTTATCAGTGAGCAGGAGAAGATCCAAAAGTGTCACATTAGCAGGGCTCAAGTGGAGGGTACAGGCAGGTGGACGGAGTCCACCCACTTTTTAAGAGGGTGAACTCAGTCCCCCCCAGCTAAAATGAGAAACATTGAATGTCCTCTTTGAATTTATGAATTAAAGTTGACCTCGGGATAGAACCACAGTCCTCAGGCCGGACACATCACCACTGCACTATATAACCAGATGAAAAATGACAAACACCTAATGGTGAAAAGTCGTATTTTGGTACTGCATGTTCCAGGAAAAACATTTATATTGTTTCTTGGAGTTAAAAACATGCACAACGTTTAACGTTTTCAAAAACACTATTAGAAGAAAATATCCTCTCTTGGTTTTGTGTTTGTGTTGATTTTATGAAAGGCAAATGCCATTTGTCCTGTGCAATGTGATGGTTATGCAAAGCCAATTTTATGAAATGTGCATATTTCACCTTGATACGCTAATTTCTGGCAATGCCATCACATTGTGTTTGCTGATGAGCCCCCCACTTACATTTTTAGGACTTGACTCCTGCTAGGGCTAAATTCATAAATTGATTACCTAACTGAGTCAAGCAATTATAATAAAATAATAGAGAAAGTTTAGACACATATAATTTAAGATACAAGTGTATGGAAACCGATATAAACACATAAAAAAAACAGGGTAATCGACAACACACATAAAGGAAGAGGTCAAAACATATTGGGCAATATTACATTTATCTGTGCGGCATACTGATATTAAGGCTATAAATGTATAGTTGTACATATGATACCTGAAAAATACACCAATATTCTGCATGCATATACATCTAGTAAAGCTTCCAATTGCTCTACTAAAGCTCTAACATGCAGATTCCAACTGATCGTGGCATAATGGGCGTATCCCATCCAAAATCGCAAGGTACCTCTTGTGGACCAAATATTAATAAAGATGACATTAATACTGGGGATGGTTACTGGCAGTGGTTGCCAAAAGTTTTTAAAAACCACTTCTCAGCAATAGTACACTGAGCAGATATTATCTGTTCTTGGAACACTAGAGGACTTGTGCTCCTATCAGCAATAGGTGGTATAATTGAGCACACTGACACTTTTTCCATAATTGCTTTACAGGAAACCTGGATGATAGATGGCTGTGCGTTTGATAATAGGAGCACTGTACACGTAGCTGCTACTAAGGGTCCCATTGGTCGCCCCAAGGGTGATATACTGGTCACAGTGCACCACCCTTGGTGTATCTATAAAATGACCTGCTCTACCCAAAGGGTCTTGGCAGTAAAAATAGATCTTGGGCAACACGTTATGTTCCATATTAACATATGCAACCCTCCAAATATTGTGTCAACCAAAGAAAACATAGCGACCGTGTCAAAACTCCCTGATACATTTGATCAAAAAGTCGCTGTGTAGTTAGTGGGAGACTTCAACTTTCAAACTGTATTAGGTGAAGTAGATATTTTCAATATGTGTGTATCTGCCACGATGAAGCCCTCAGCAATAAATAAACAGGGCTGCGACTGGGCAGTACTGTTAGAATCCCACCACCTCATTGAACTGATTGGCCGTTGCCTAGGTGATGCTCATGAGGGATATACGCGTGTGAGTGCTCGCAGTGCCTCTGTTATTGACCATGTATTCACCAATATTGAGGCTCTTGCAATGGTTAAAGACATGGCCGTTTTGACACGTGATTAGAGTGACCATCTACCCCTGTGTGTTTTATTGAATGTTGACTCATATGGTGGTGTCGATGAAATCCATGACTTAAATGGGGACATTTATTTAAATGCTGGACAGAACCGTATATTATGGAACGCAGTTAACATTGATAAAGCTAAACAAATTGTCTTGACATCGTTTCCAGTTTTTATTATGAGTGCTGCCAAAAAACGATTGCTGGCTAACATTGTTGAGATACTCCACTCTCCCAATGTGCCGCGATATCTGAAACAATTAAACTAGAAAAAACAAACTATCGGTGGGGGCTAAGACAGCATAGGCAGCTATTTCAGAAAGAAAAATGGCAGCATATTGCTAGTCATGCACAAACTGGCAATAATACAGGCATATGGAACATGATCTAGGGGACGACAATAAAGTGCCTGCAGCCTCCCTGAAGAGGTCTGCGCCACACACATTGCATCGACTTTGGGTTCGACCACCCCGGTGGACCCTGAGGAAGCCCTTCCGAAAGTATCTTGGGTGTGTAAAACGTCTGTAGTAGATCTTACTATTATAATTGAGCAAGTTTGTGATTCTCGTGCTGCAGGCCCTGATGGGACATGTAATAACTTGATTAAATCCTCTCCAAAATTGTGGGCAGAAGCACTGCGCTTCCTGTTCTATATAGGTGAGTGTGGATCTCTACCTCCATCATGGACAAAGAGTCACATCCTCCCAATCCACAAAAAGGGATGTTGGACCAATCTGGTGCATTACAGAATGTTGGCCATACTAGATATTCCGGGCAAACCTTTTGCCAATGTACTACTAGTCGAACTAAATCAATGGATTGCTGAAAACCACATATTGCCTGGAAATCAAATTTGATTTAGAAAAAACACATAGACAACCCCTAATATTGTGCTATTAACATCAGCAGTTGAATATACGTGGATCAGATGAAAGCTGTCAGTATATCGTGCATTTATTGACATCAGTTCTGCATTTCATATCGTAGTGAGGAAAGGTTGTGGCAGAAACGTACAGCCTGGAATATACTGCGTGGCCTATTAACCATGCTCATGCTCAGGGGTGTTGCCAGGTCTGTAAAAGATCTGGGGCTATGCTAATGTCGGAACTGTCAGGACTGGGGGCTAGCTAGCTTTTTGGTTGTAGCTCCTGAGATTCTATCCGGGGCTACAACCAAAAGACCAGGGGCTATAGCCCCCTTAGCCCCCTCCTAGCAACGCCTCTGCTCATGCTACTCCATAGAGGTACTAGTATTAGAGTGTGTTTAGATGGTCAGGGAAAACTGGCCAAGTCCTTCCGTACAAATAGAGGTGTAAAGCACGGCTGCAAAGTTGCTGCAACCTTGTTTAACCTGTACCTAGCAGATCTGGCTGCAGTATTTGAAAATGTAGGTGTTCACCCAGTTAAATTGGGAACCCAAAAAATGTATTGGCTAGGATATGCTGATGATCTTCTACTATTGGACCATACACCAAAGGGACTGCAAACTATGCTGGATGCTCTTAGCACATATACCGCAATAAATGAACTACGGGTAAATGTTCTGAAAATAAAGATTATGACATTTACTGGCAAAACTAAATGCAATGGCAGTAAATGTAAGCGGACGATTGATGCTTCTGAAGTAGAATACGTCAGCTGCTACAAATATCTGGGAGTCATTGTGGATGACAGACTTAGTTGGAAATGGCATTTGGAAGAAACCAAAAGGAAATGTAAGACAATTGTGCAAACAATAAGATCATTTATAAGGGATAAATGGAGGCTGCTCCATGAAGACCATACTTCTACCCTATACACCGAAAATTGAATCCGTTCATATGTACGAAGAAGAAGTATGGGGCGACCAACTTACTACTGAGTTCAGTAAATTTGAGGCAAATATCCTAGGGATCTTGTTTTGCATGCCTAATATGGTGGCAGTTGAATTCTTCAGATTGGAATTCAACCTGCACTCCAGTGACTGTATTCACAAAGTGGTAATGTGCTATGAAAATATGTTGTACCTAGAGAATGGTACCATTGTAGCTAACTATAACCGCAATGTTATAATACTTGATCATTTCGAGCAAATGGGTAGTTTGAGGTTGATGTACACTTTACATAAGGCATGGTTTGGGGAGTTTGTTGAACCAGTGAATGGCCTAGGCATATGCTCTCGCAAACGTTGGTTAACGTATAGGCTATATGACTACAGTAATGAGACAAATCTTGTGCGACTCTCAACTAATGTAAACAGTGGTCCCTATATAGCACACAGAATGACGTGTCTGCATATCCATATAGCAGTATCATCAGAGAATACCTGCTGCTGCTGAAGTTTAAAGTTAGCCAGGTCCTCGAGATTAAGGGGGCAAGGATTGGTCTACCTAGATCTGAGGGCATGTGTTGATTATGTGGTGTTAATGTGATGGAATCTGTGGAGCATATTTTGATACATTGTGAGAGTCTAAATACAATCAGAAATGGATATGTTAAATCATATAATAATAATATTCATGAGGTTGATATATGTCATATGTGGGAAATGTTGATGGAACGTCATGATCTCAATGTTATCTATTTTATGGTGAAATGTGATATTAAATGTAGAAACATTTAAGATGAACTATTTTAGAATGCATTCATTGTATGTTTTTAAGGTGAAAATCAGATCTACTATTGTTCTATTCATGACAGTATCTTACCTATGTATTCTGATATAATAACTTGGTCTTAAACACAGTTATTTGATGATGTTGTTCAATGTTATATTTTCATTTGGAAATGTATACTTGTTGATGATGTTGATCAATATTAAGTTTTAATTTTGGAAATGTTTATTTGTTGTGTTGTATATATAAAGCCAGTGTGGCTATGTGTATATTAAATACATAAATAAATAACTCTGAAGATCCTATCCTGGTGGTATGCTAAACTGTACAATTAAGCCATACCTGATTTAGGGTATGGTGGCCAGCATCTCCCAGAATTATGCCAGCCACATTAAATTATTACACATGTGTAAGTCCTGTGGGCCCTGTTCAGATGTGGAAGGGCTCTTTGTATTCCCCCAGACAGGCCAAACCTAATAATCTGCCCTACTGGCAGGAATGCAGCCTCATGGCATTGCCCTTCTATGTTACATTCAAAGGTCAAGTAACAGCCTTCCCCCAAGGGGGAGCCACTCCACAAGCTGCAGGCTTGGGAACGTGAATCAAAGGACACACACATTCACAAAGAGCCAGGCCTCACTCCAGGAGCCAGCATTTCTAAAGGCCTTGGTTCTTAGAGAGGAGGGAAGGGGATGGGGTTAAAGTAGGCAGGGGAACCCTGTTAAAGGAAAGAAGACATCCTTTTTGGTGTGACATCAGAACCGCAAAATCCACACATTTCAATAGCGGGTATTGGACCCGTAATGCAGGCTAGCTTTTAGTCCAATCACTTGAGGATTTTGCCTAAAAAAGAAGAGGCCTCCCACCACTTCTTTGAATATTCTTGAAGCATCTTTGGATCATCACTTGAGAAGATTTCTCTGGACTCTGCAGGGTGAGCAGCCTTTAAGCAGCCTGCTGGGAGACCAGGTGTTCCAAGGCAGAGGTGAGCTATGTCTCCTAACCATCCCCAGGTAATATTGGGGGTGAACTGCTGCTGGGACAGCATCTCCCTCTCTGCCAGCCACAGTGGTACCCAGGACCCCACTGTGTTTAAGGACACCTGCAGTTGTGTGCCAGCCTCCCCCGAATTTGGGAGCATAAGAAAATGACTTGTCTTGTCCCTGAGCCCCAGGATTGGATCACACAGCACCCTCAAAGCCAAGAAGTCGGGATACTAGTGTTGTTTGCTGTTGAACTGCTTAGATTGTGTTTCAGGCACTGTTCAAAACATTTGAACCATCAGGACCCTCCATTGCTGCCTTTTGTCTCTCCTGATCTTTGCACAGTGCTAAAAAGTCTGTTTTGGTGCTGCTGAACCACCAACAATTGCAAAGAAGGTAGTATTGCTTACTAACTGCCCCCTGGGTTCCTTTTTTCGGGGCCTAGAGATTGGTAAGGTCACTTTGAAATCTTTTTGCTCACACGTACAAATCCCTTTTCAAGAATATTCGTGCTTTTGCTTGCATTTCACCCCTGATTCATTACTCAGAGTGCTGCATCTCCTATCTTTGCTTAGTCAGTGTTCTTTTGGCAGGGGTGGGTTTTGTGCAGTGGTTTTCTAGTTAGTTATTATCGTAAATTGTGTGTTTAACTAAAGTGTATATATTCTTATAGGACCTTGGTTGGATATTCCTTTATTTTGGACTGTAATACTTCACTGTTTGGCTTGCTACTGAACTACATTTACACCCCACTTGAGAGTACAGACCACGTTACCACACAAGGCAAAGGAGGTATATCTCTTAATTGTGCCTGTTTTACCTTTATGATTGAGATGGCTCTTGGTTTATAGAAGTGTGAGGGCTGAGTCAGCGATTTTAGCCTCTACTCACCTTTGTACTCCAGCAGGGCAGAAGTCAATTAATCCCATTTAACTGCCCTTACTGTAAAGCTGAATATGGTTATGTTTCTTGAAGCTTGTGTGATTCCCCACACAAAGGTGTTCAGAGCAATAGCTGGTGAGGGTTAGAGATAGAATTCCCTGTGCAAAGGAAAAATAAGTGACTTGGTATAATCAGTAGTGATCAGGGAAAGTTTTTTAGAGTTAGTTGCACAATGCACGCTTAAGGGGGTCTGTAAGTGATAATGCCTTTGGGCTATGATTTGTAAATGTCTATGGCGTTAATCCCAGGCTCTGTATGGGTAAGATGACTAAGCTGAGAAGGCCCCTATTGTATTGTGGCCTTTTTCTGTTTGATGATGCCTTCATATTCCTTAAATAAGCCTGAGTATTTTATATTTTATATGTTTCTGTAAATCACAGCAAACTATGGTTGAGGGTATTCCTGGACTGATGGATTTGGCAGAGCTGGTCCTGACATTCTAATTTTATTTAATGTTTATTTTAGTATGGATTGTTTAAAGCAAAGACCTAGCGTGAGAGCAGTGTTGCACTGTGCAAGGTTTGTGTAACCAGTGTTTGGGCTGGCATCTTTTAACAGAAGCATAGTACTGAGAGTTGTGTTTTGTGCATCCATTGGGATTAGTCCATGGTCAGGTGCTGTTGGATGTTGCCACAATTTCAAGATTTGTGAAACTTGAGAATTGTGGGATCATTCCGAGTCAATACTGGGATGCAGTTTGAGATGGTGGGTGCATGGCAAGAGAAGCATTGTTTGCAAGTTCTCTGTTTGCGTACTAGTTGTCATTTGAGCCGTTTGGTCGATTTGCTTTGCAGAAGTGTGTGCCAGCACAAATATGGAGCTTAGCTAACAGGTATTATTGGGTTACTCATGATTGCTTTGTAGATCACACATGCAGTCTTGAACAGTATCCCCGACTAGAGAGGAATCCAAAGTAGTTCAAGAAGGATGGTGGTGATTCGGTCAAATTTCCACGCACATTTAATAAGACATGGTACAGCATGTTGTACTGCTTTTAGTGGAGTCGAGTGAGTGGCTGGAGCCCTGTCTGCAGGGCATTTCCCCCATTGATGTGTGATGTAGACCAGTATATGACATCAATTCAAATGAATTAATTGTAACTCACCATTTTAAATTGTGACCGTAACTAATCATTTTGGCATTTTTATATTTAATTCATGCAGGTAGTTAGAGTTTACTGATTTCATTACATTCATGTGATTACGATAATCAGGGTTTCGATACAATAACAAAGATTTATTTTGAGATCCTGTATTTAGCCCTTAGACAATATCAAATCAAGTAAGAATAGATCTTTTGACTTTATTTAGTTTTACTTCTTACTTTGTATCACACAGGTTTTTCTATTAGTATCAGCAAATACCAATAATGGCCACCCACTCGTATTCTCATAACATTGTCACTAAGGGATGACATCATGTGTATGCGCCATGAAATCATCTATTTAAATATGGGATACATTACCCACCGTAATCGTATTTCTGATGCTTGTATCTGCTTAGATTCACATGCTGTGCATAGGCCGACATCTAGTGGAAGCTGCGGAGTATTACAGTTTGTTTTTCGAAACTCGAAAATGGGCGTCGACACAGGCGTGCCAGTAATACTATTCCTAGTGTGACGTCCACTGTACCCAAGATCCCTCACGCGTCTAGGATCCTCAGATTGTATTTTTTCTGACATGAGGAAGCATGAGGAGTAGCGTGAGTACAGATAATCCAAGCAGATAGACAGAAAGGTAAGACTACAAGCAATCATGCGCCTTCTCTCGGAGGGGAGGAAGGGTGGGTCGCATGTGAATCTAAGCAGATACAAGCATCAGAAATACGATTACGGTGAGTAATGTATCCCTTCTGAGGCTTGTGGAATCTGCTTAGATCACATGCTGTGCATAGATTAGCGAGCAGTACCAGAAGAAAGAGGTGGGATGTGAGAAGGGTCATGAGCAAACAGGTGTCTTAGAACCGCTTGTCCCACTTGTGTATTTGTCTTGGAATGAGTGTCAATGCAGTAATGCTGAGTAAAAGTGTGAATAGAGCTCCAAGTAGCTGCTTTGCAAATGGTGTCGAGGGGAACATTTGCAATGAAAGCCAGAGTGGCCCCAATGCCTCTAGTAGAATGGGCCCTTGGCGTAAAAGGCAGAGTTTTTTCAGAAAGAGAGTAACACAGCTGTATACAGTTGATAATCCACTTCGAGATCGCGCCTTTAGAGACTCGATCCCCTTCTCTGCCTGTAGCTACGGAGACAAACAGTTGATCTGTTTTCCTTAGCGGTCTGGTTTTATTTACATAGTAGAGGACCGCCCTACGCACATCAAGGGTGTGTAGTTTCACCTCAGCTGAGCTTTGCGGGTTCTGGAAGAAAGCCGGAAGCTCGATGGACTGGTTTACATGGAACTTAGATATAAATTTAGGTGAGAACCTAGGGTGTGTGCGTAAAACCAGTTTGTCTTTGTGGATAGTAAAGAAAGGATCCTGCACTGACAGAGCCTGAATTTCACTGACCCTTCTTATAGAGGTAATGGCTACTAAGAAGGCCGTTTTATAAGTCAGGTGTTTGAGACTACTTTTATGCATGGGTTCGAAAGGGGGGCCCATGAGCTTAGCTAGCACCACATTGAGGTCCCATCCTGGCGGTGGGTTCGAAATAGGAGGGTGAAGTCTCTTTACTCCTTCCATGAAGGCTTTAACTTCTGGTACTTTCCACCACGATACTTTGTTATGGGATGTGGTGTAAGCCGAGAGGGCTGCCAGGTGTACTTTCAGAGAGTTAAAAACTAAACCTGCGTCCAGCAGGTGGAGCATGTATGTTACAACGTTGGAAGGAGTGCAATCAACTGGGTTGATTTGTTTATTCTGGCACCAAATAACGAATCTTTTCCACTTGTCAAAGTAACAGTGCCTTGTGTTTGGTTTCCTGGATTCTTTTAGGATGTCCATACACCTCTGTGGTAAATTGAGATGGCCAAACTCTATGACCTCAGGATCCATGCTGCCAGGTTCATTGAGTTGGGTTCCTGGTGCACTGTTTGACCTTGTTACTGGGACAGTAGGTTGTACCAGGCTGGGAGTTTGATGGGCTCGCACACTGCCATCCTGCTTAGGTGTGGAAACCATGGTTGTCTCGCCCACATGGGAGCAACTAGGATGAGCGTCATCGATTCCTTGTTCATCTTGTACACCACCTTCCTGATGAGAGGATTTGGTGGAAAAGCGTACTCAAACATCCCTGACCAGTTCATCCACAGGGCGTTCCCTTGGGAGTCTGGCTGGGGGAACCTGGATGCAAATCCTGGACATTGTTTGTTTTCGCTTGTGGCGAATAGGTCTATAGTGGGGAAACCCCACTGAGAGAAGAGATCTTCTATGATATCTCTGTGAAGGACCCATTCGTGTTCTTCTGGGAGGGAGTCTCTGCTTAGGGCATCCGCTAGGGAATTGAGCTCCCCTGGAACATGTTGTGACGACAGGAAGATGTTCCGTCTGAGTGCCCATATCCCGATTTTCTGGGCAAGCTTGGACAGATTTGGCAAACGAGTCCCTCCTTGTTTGTTCAGATAGAACATGGCTGTCGTGCTGTCCGTCCGGATCTGCACCGACAAGTTTAGCAGATGGGGCTCGAACGCCCGAAGCGCTCGGAATACTGCCAGAAGCTCTAGCAGGTTGATGTGGTTCTTGGCTACTGAGTGAGACCAGAGACCCTGAGCTGTGTGGTGGAGATGGTGAGCTCCCCACCCAGTCAGGCATGCATCTGTAGTCACCACTGCCTGTACTTCTGGATCGTAAAAGGGTTTTCCCCTTGCAAGATTCTCTCTTGTCCACCAGTGTAAGCTCTGTACGAGTGTTGGCGAAACGACCACTAGATCGTCCCACTGACCACTTGCCTGAGACCACTGTTTCGCCAACCATTCTTGCATGGGACGCATGTGCAGACGCGCGTGGGGGACCAGGTAAATGCATGACGCCATCATGCCCAGTAACCGCATTGCTTTGCGTACCGTTATTTGTTGACCTGACTGAAAATGTGGAATTTGCAGTAGTATATTCCGAATTCTCTCTTCCGAAGGGAAGGTCAACCCTTTCTGAGTATCTAGGATTGCTCCTAGGAACTGTTTTGAGGTGCTTGGCACCAGACTTGACTTCTTCTCGTTGATAGAGAAGCCTAATTCGTGGAGGAGGTCGATAGTCCTCTGAATGTTTGACCTGCAAATTCCTGGGGTTTCCCCCGTTATGAGCCAGTCGTCCAGATAAGGGTACACTGGGATTGCCTCCCTGCGTAGGTGTGCAGCTGCCACCGCCAGTACCTTGGTGAATACCCTTGGTGCTGAAGCTATCCCGAAGGGCAGTACCTTGAATTGGTAGTGGCGACTGTCCACCTTGAAGCGCAAGTATTTTCTGTGCGCTGGGAGCATGGAAAAATGAAAATAAGCATCTTTCATATCCAAGGTTGCCATGTAATCCCCCTTTTTTAGGAGGGGGATTACCTCTTGTAGCGTGGTCATACGGAATTTTTGGGGCTTGACATACTTGTTGGCAGGCCGTAAGTCCAATACTGGGCGCATTGTCAAATCTTTCTTTGGCACAAGGAAGTAAGTTGAATAGATACCCTTGTTTACCTGGTGTCCTGGGACGAGTTCTATCGCGTCCTTTTCTAGCAGAATGGCGATCTCCTCGAGAAGGATCTTCTGATGTTCTAAGGAGTGTATTCTTTGTCGTGGAGGGTGGTTCCGGGGACGCTGCAGTAATTCTATACAATATCCTGTGGACACTGTTGACAGCACCCATCTGTCTGAGGTGATCCCTTCCCAAGCCTGGGTGAAGTTGGAAATGCGTCCCCCTACTGGGGTTGCGTGAGAAGGGACCCTGAACTGAGCGTCACTGCTTTGGTGGAGGCGTGCCACCTCCCTTGTTGGGGCTGCCTCTGCCTCTTCCACGACCTCTCTTGTTACCCCTGCCGTAACTTTGGGTAGACTGCTGGTTGTTGTTCCATTGTGTACCCTGTCCTTGGGCATAGTTGCCTCTTTGTGAATTTTGGCCGCGTGGGCGACGAAAATTACTGTTCCCCCTCTGGTTAGGGGGTTTGTTGGTAAGCTGGCCAAGGGATTTGAGAGTCTCGTATTCGTCCTTGGCATTCTTAAGTGCGTCTTCGACCGCTTTCCCAAACAATAGATCGGGTTCCACCGGCTTGTCTATTAATGAAGGCTGGGTTTCTGTTTTGAACCCCGACTGCCGTAACCACGCATGTCTCTTGATAACAGTACCTTCTGCTATCAATCTTCCTGCGTTGTCCGCGGCGTCGAAAGTTGCTTTTAATATGCAACCAGACACGGCTCTCCCTTCTGCCGAGATCCGAGCCAACTGGCCCTTTAACGGTTCAGGAGCAGGGGCTATAAGCGCTGCGACCTCTTCCCATTGATGGCAGTTGTAACTTGCCAACAGGGTGGTGGAGTTTGCAATCCTTGCTTGGTAGGCGGACGTTGAGGCTACCTTCCTGCCAAACCCGTACAGTTTTTTGCTCTCCTTGTCGGGAGGAGCTTCTGACGACGATAAGGGTGTCCCAGCCCTCTTCCGAGTGTTGGTAACCACTAGGGAGTCTGGTTTAAGATGTCCTCTTATATAAAGAGGGTCAGACTGGGCTGCCCGAAAAAGTTTTTTGACTCTGGGGTTGACGGCTCTGGTGAGGTTAGGATTCACCAGGGATGGATCTATTCTGCGTTGGATGGATTTAAGGATAGGGATGGTCTGAGCGACCGGCCTCCTCTCTCCCACCAACTCTTCTGCGAAGTCCCTTTCCTCCTGTACACCGTGGGTGTCGATGTGAAAATGTTCTGCTGCGCGAGCGAGAACTTCATTAAGGAGGGGCTGGTTATCAACTGGCGAGTCGGTAACTGGGGCTTCGCTCTCTACCGGGGAATCTACTCTGTAAATTTCCTGCTCATCTTCTACCTCCTCCAGGTCCTCATCATCCGCATAGTATTCAGTCCCGGTTTGTTCCTCCATAATTCTAAACTCCTGGTCCCCTTCAGGGAAAGGCTGTCCTTGGTATCTGGGGTGTGGAGTAGAGTATGGAGTAGAGTAAGGCTGCACCTCGAAGGGTTCAGGTCTTTCGAACCGGGCCTTTTTACTTAGGGGGATAGGATCAGAGGAGCCTGAGGGTGTGGCCCCTTGAGGGTCATACGAAAGGAAATGTTCTGGGTTTTTGTCATAAAAATCAGCTAAGGAAGACATCCTTGACATGACCCTGTCTATGTCTTCACTGGACCATTCTTTGGAACAGGGTATGACTTTAGTAGGCAACTTAGAGGACTTATCAAGGGTACCCTTGCTGGATGTTGATGTCCCAGTAGATTTGTGTTTGTCTGTATGCTTAGGGTGGAAGGATGGTCTTACAGGAGTGGAAGGCTGTGCTTTCCGCTGTTTCCCCCCATCCCCGTGCGTGGAAAAATGTTTTCCCTGCCCCTTGGAGGCCCCAGAGACTTTCGACGCCTGGCGTCGAGGGTCTGGAGAGGTATCTGTGTGTTTCGAGCGTGGGGCCTCGCTGGTGTTAACTGCGGCCTCAGTCTCCTGGAGCGCGGCCTGGGGGTGGAAGTCGTCTTCGTCTTCCGACGATCGAACTTCCGTTAATCTAGGGAGCGAGGCACTCTTGGCAAGAGTGGATGATTGCCTTGTGTCATGAGGCGATCTCGATCGAGAGCGCCCAGAGGACACCGAGTCGGACCGTTCTATCTGTGCCTCTTTCCGAGAAGTCGACGTCGTCGAGGTTCGGTTGGACTTAGTGTGCTTAGTGTGTGTAGGGTGTGTAGCGCTTGCGTCGCCGGGGGTCTTCCCCATAGCCGCCCTGCCGGACAACCTTCCGAGGTCGGGGACCAGCGCTCGGCAGTCTTTCGACGCCGTAATGCCCTCGCCGTCCGAAAGTACGGCGTCGCTGCCATCGCTGAAGGCGCCCTCCGCTGCCATGGCCGCCTGCCTGGCGTGGTGGGCCCAACGCTTTGTCGAACGGTCCTTAAGTGTCTTAGGCTTAAACCTACTACACGCTCTGCAGTTTGCTTCGGGGTGGTCCCTCGGCAAGCAGAGATTGCACGTGGCGTGCCTGTCGACCCAAGGGTATTTGCGGTTGCACTTGGGGCAGAATTGGAAAGGGGTACCCTCCATACGCACCTTGAGGCAGCGGGCTGGTAAGTGTAGGAAATATATAAGGTGTACCTATATACCAAGAGTGAAGAGTATGTACCACCCCCCACTCTCCCTACTTGCAGGGCCGAGGCCAGCAGCCTACTAGGCCCGGGCCGAGGCCAGCGGCCTTCCGAGGCCCAGATCCGTCGTGCAGCAGCCGACGGTCGATGTCTTCTCCAGCCGTCGTCGAGTGTCGACGTTGGGGTGGGGAAGGATGTTAATAAATAATTTTAAACTTCAATAATTAGCAAAAGTATGGCTAAGGCCAGGGGACTCCGCAAGATGCTTCCGACCAGTATGGCGGAAAAAAACAATCTGAGGATCCTAGACGCGTGTGGGATCTTGGGTACAGTGGACGTCACACTAGGGATAGTATTACTGGCACGCCTGTGTCGACGCCCATTTTCGAGTTTCGAAAAACAAACTGTAATACTCCGCAGCTTCCACTAGATGTCGGCCTATGCACAGCATGTGATCTAAGCAGATTCCACAAGCCTCAGAAAAGTGTATACAAAAATGGTGGCCATACTGCATGCTGGACGTCATTTACACATTGGACAGCAGCAAGGATGCATTCCATGCCACCATTAATAGGTAAGAATAATGTACATGCTAGATTACAGTTTTATCAGCATGCTGCCTCTATGCATAATAGATGCACAATTTTTTATATATAGTTTTCCACTTCTTGAGAGAACATCAGTAAACTGAGGTCCCACTTATGTCTCTCTTAGTCTATTGAATATTGAACAATGCTATAGGAAGAGTAAATCAAATCTAGATACGCAATACTTTGGACGAATATTTGGTAACAATATCTACTTTACTTTTTGTTAAATACACTGTTTTGGCACAACTATTAATGCTGATTCACATCTTGTGTTATCTTCTAACTATATAGTTTACATGATAATACAAAACAGAGTTTGACGAAAATTGGAATCCACTGAAACATGTATGTCAGCATAACTAGAAAAAGAATTGAGAATTTAGAGGATAATGGTTATTGTAAACCCTTCATATTTACCATTGGCACTATGAGTAATATATACATTGTTGAGCACTGCACTAATCAATTGTATTTCTTTTGTCGTTTTCTTCTCGCTATTGTTGTTCACAATATGGTTTCTGGAAGAACAGACTGCTGTCAAAGGTGAAGCTTAAGGATTTTGCTTAATCTGAGAGTTGTGGATTAAATCCTTCTAAGCATATATCATTGAGCCATTGTTGTACAAGTTGTTGTTGTACAGTGCACTGGATCAATGAAGAAACATTTGGTCTTGGCTGGGTTAAATTTGAGGTAGGCAGCTGACATTCAGGACTGGATGAATATCAATATCAATGGCTAGGTAATCACAGAGATGATTGACATCCTGACATCCTGTGGGCTTTTTTATTCCATTTACAACTGAGTATCGTCCATATATTGGTTAATGGCTATATCAGGGTCTTTGAGGAGTGTACCCAGCGACGATATCTAATGGCTTAATGGTATCAGTAAGATGAAGGGGCCTTCGGGGACTCGGCAGGAAACTGGGAGTCAGCTAGAATGCAACATGTTCATCTGGACGGGCTGGTGTCTGCCCGAGAGGTAAGGGGTAAACAAATTCAGGACAGAAGCATAGAATCCCATCCTATTGGTATGGATGGAAATAATGGTATGGTGGTCAACTGTGTCAAATTTAGCCAAGAGATCAAGGAGGATGAGGAGGCAGGAGTCAACCTTACCCATGATTTGGAGGGCATCATCCACCACCTTGATGGTGGCAGTCGCAAAGCTGCATTTGAGATGGAAACCCAACTGATAGTTGTTTAGGAGGTGCAGTTGATTCATTCTGGCAAGTGTTTGTATTGTGACTACTTTTTCCAAGATTTTTCAAATAAATGTGTGGTTAATAATGGGCCAGTTGTTGGCCAAGTTGTGTGGATCTAGGGTTGTTTTATTTTTCAAAAGAGGTTGTATGAGACCAGTGTTGAAGGTGTTAGGGAATGACTCTTCTGTGTGGGATGCATAAGTGATGCCAGGTAGTGCAATGAGTGCTGGGCCCATCGTCTTTAATGATGAAGACTGGGCTGATATCATCAGAGAAGGAAGTATGTTTGAGCTGGAGGTCTTCGGGGTATAGAGGATATGATTTAATCCAGAGGTACAGTGTGCATGCTGGAGTGCAAGGGTGGAGGGGTGTAATGCTGTGGTAGGTCTGTAGAATTGTGTCAATTTTCTCAATACAATATTTGTTGATTCTGTTGATTCTTTCCTGAGGTGCTTGCACCTCAGGGTCGGATGAGGGTGTGGTACAATACTTCAAAGAGGGTAATGCTCCTGTTAGAGGCTGCCACAAAGGCGGTGGAGTATTTAGCAGCTTTGGCTCATTAATCACTATCCTACAGTTGGTGAAGAGAGATTTGAAATTGGTGAGATATCCAGGGGTACATATTTTGCACCACCATTTCTCTAGGTCTCTGAGCGAGCATTTGTTCGAGGCAAGCTCAGGGATGTATCAAGAGGTAGATTGTTTGGTCATAAGCAGGGTGTTTTTTTAGCTGGGCATGAGTGTCAAACAGATTCATAGTTGAGTTGTTAAATAATTCTAGGAGGACCTATGCATTCCTTGTGGTGGGGAAGTTTGCATGTAGCTTATTGACCGGGAAGGCTTTGAATGAGCTGTGCGGAGATACGGGGTGTTTAGTCTGACTTTTGCGGGCCATATTCGAGTGGGTGATCAACACTGGGATGACTCGGTGGTCAATCTAGTCGAATGGGATAGAGTCTGAGCAGGTGAGATGGGGATAATGTAAAGACTAACTAGGGTGTTGCCTTGTTCTGGGTGCTGGAGAGCACAATTTGCTTAAGGTCCATTGGTCTAGTAAGTGTAAAAAGTCTAATTATCTTGATGTCGCTGTGAGACTCAGGGATGCGAAAATTGCACAGAAAAACATTATTAGTGTACAGAATAAGAAGTAGATGTCAGCAGTGAAAGAGTTACTCCTGTGAAGTGGACTGTAGATGAGGTGAAAGGTGATCAATTCTTCATGAGATAAAGGGAACCTGCAGGCGAATGATTCAAACAAGCATTTTCAGGTGGAGGGGGTGCTGGAACACAGCCAATTGTTCCTGTAGATGATTGCCACTCCGGCTTCTGCCCTTCCTAGATGGTTGGCATGTTCGATGGAGTAGTCTGGGGGAAGAATGGGGTAAACCATGTGTCAGTGACAAACAGGGCATCAAGATTGTTGTATGGGATTTGGTTTGCGATCTTTGTGGTGTGAGCGACTGCTGAGCGAGCATTGATCAGCATGAGCAGACGTGTCTGTGTGGGTTTAGGGTGTTTGATTGGGGCAAGGTCAATGATGAGGTTTCCTAGGGTACCTTGATGGGGCTGCCTGGGGCGTTTGCCCATAAACCCTAGCAATGGGGGGGATATGCTTTGGCGGGAGGAGACACATGGTCATGTATTTTGGTGAGTGGTATCAGTAGCAACTACTTTGTACATGGAATGTAGATAGCGAATGTGGCCCTTGGCCCTATCAGGCCTGAACTGGCACAAACAGGGGAGGTCCTTGTATTCATCCCTCCTTTGATGAGGACGCCTAAGGAGGACAGGTAAATAGGTTGTCGTCAGAGAAACTGAGTGGCAGGGCCTAGTCACATGACCAGCAAAAGCCTCAAAGCAGTCTGCCTGGAGCTGGCCTGGAGTCCTTAAGAAGCTACCTGGGAGCAGTGACAACTGGTGGTCGGGGCAAAACCACTGATTAGAGACCATTCTAATTAAGGGGCATGGACAATAAAACACTAAGCTCAGCACATTTGGGCGAGCCACAGTAACTGGGTGGTAACTCGGTGAATGGCACTCAGCCACAATCTTTGGATTAGGCTTGTTGAATCCAGCACAGACAATGGGCTCTTGTTCCTTGGAAAGAGTACATTACGAGGCAGTGGACCTGCACCCTTAACCTGAGCAGGAGGAGATCTGAAGTAGTTGACTGGACCAGGATGAAGTGGAAGTGTTTGGACATGTGACGAGCTGAGGATGGTATAAAGCGATAATGGACTGTGCTAGTTTATGAAACACATTCTTTTTCCTTTGAGTGTGGGAATAACTGTCCAGACATACCATAGTGATTGAAAGGGTCGAGCAGAGTTGAATTGGGGGGTTGGGTTTGGGTTGGCTTCCGTGGTGCAGTAGATGCCATTCTGTCTGAGTCTTGCAAGATTTTGGAAGTAGATGTCCTGTTTGTCTATCCCTCGAGACTAATGTATGCGCTATTTTCTGATTGTTGATAGAATCATAATTCTGGAAAGGTAACAAACACTTCACTCAGCTGTCTAGCAATTAGCTTTCAGAGTGGATATATAGCGCTGTATGTTTTTTTTGTTTACAAAATAGTCTTCTCATGAGAAATGACTATTTTAAAAACCATTCACGACAATTGAATGCACTTGCTCTTTTTCAGGCCTAACCTACTTATGGTCACATTGGGCCTCATTTGAAGTTTGGTGGTAAATCAGCGGAATTACCTCCAAAATGACTTACTGTTACCGAATCTTGGTCACGTGAACCAAAAACAATTTTACAAATGGTGGCAAGGTGGTGCTAAATTCCATTTTTGCAGTCCATAGGACTCCATAGTGATTGCTTGAGATTTGCCACTAGAAGTAAGTCTACCATTGTAAATCTGCTCATTTTAAAAGGGTAAGAGGAGAATTTTCTGCCAGTAAGATGTTGAAGGTAATTCCTTCAGCTTCAAAATTCATAGTCATGTATGATATGATATGATATGACATTTTTATGCGGAATCCTTTTAGTTTCTACGATCTTGTTCAAGGTAGTAACTGCACAAGTGTTTCAAGGCGTGACAAGGCAAGGGAGGGGAAACAGAGGGAGGACAGAGACAGCGATCCTACTAGGCCAGGTGACATTGAGATCACGCAAGTGCAGTGGAGGGGGCAAGGGGAAAAGTGCAGGCGGAAAGGGGAGGGGCCAGTGCAGTACATGGGATAACAGTAAGATAAATAAAGACAATAAATAAGACTGCGGCCAGCTGGTGGCAAGAGCACGGGTAAGTGCAGACATCAGGTGTCAAGTGCTAGTAGGGGCTGAGGAATACAGTCCCTGAGTGCAAGGGTTGCCAGGGGGGGGGCAGTGCAGGTGTGCAACTGGTGGGGAGGGGGCCTGAGATCAGAGGGTAGCCAGGTAACCAGTGCAGTTTCAGCCAGGAGATCCACAGGAGAGAGGAGGAGAGATAGCAGAAGTAAAGAGGAAGGTCTTGAGGTGCTTCCGGAACCGGAGATGGTTCTCCTCAAGTTTCAGAGAGACTGGGAGGCTGTTCCAGAGGGAGGCCCCAGCAGAAGAAAGAGATCTACCACCAACTCACGATTTGGAGGAGCGACTGACCCTGAGCGAGTTGGAGGTGGATGAGCGAAGAGCTCGAGAGGGAAGATATTTAGGAAGAGAGAGTTGAATGTATTGAGGTCCCAGGCCCCAGAAGGCCTTGTGGAAAATGCAGACGGTTTTGAACTTAATCATTGCCGCCACTGGGAGCCAGTGAAGAGATTTCAGTCATGGAGAGATACGATCTCTGGGCTTGAGGCCAAGGACAAGTCTTGCAGTCCTGTTTTGGATCAGTTGAGAGGGCGGAGAGTAGAGGCAGGTAGATTTAGAAAGAGGCTGTTACAGTAGTCCAACCTAGAGAGAACCAGAGCTCTGGTGACAATGAGGTTCTGGGGAATGAGAGGAAAGGGAGAATACCTCTGAGGAGGTGCAGCTGGTAGTGTGACTTCTTAGAGACATCAGAGATGTGAGGAGAGAAGGAAAGTGTGGAGTCGAAGATGACCGCTAGGTTTTTTGCTTCACAGGTGGGAACAGGAGGAGAGCCAAGAGAGGCCGACCAGAGAGTAACAGGAAAAGAGGGAGCAGGCATGCCAATGAGGAGAATCTCGGTCTTACTGGCATTAAGGCAGAGATCATTGGTGGCGCACCACTCTTGGATAGCGATAGACAGTCAGAGATGAGAGAAGGAGAAGCAGTGGTGGAAGGGAGCCTGTAGATGAGTTGAGTGTCATCCGCATAGCACTAAAGGTTGGGGCAGAGAAGTGTGGTGGGCAAGAAGTGCCAGGTATTGGTTGAACAGCCAGGGAGGGAGGTCACACCCCTGGGGAAAACCACAGGAAGAGATAGAGATAGAGGAGAGGAAGGACCCAAATTGGACCTGGGATGGTCGATCAGAGAGGAAGGAGGTCAGCCAAGCAAGGGCCTGATCGGTGATACTCAGGCTATCACGGAGACAGTTGAGCAGGATGGCATGGTTGACCATATCAAAGGCAGAAGAGAGATCAAGTAAGTTGAGGACAGGGGGGGGGTGTTGGAATCAAGGTTGGAGAGCAGGACTTCACGGATGTTCAGGAGAGCAGTTTCCGTGCTTCTGGCAGCTCTGAAGCCAGACTGATGGTCATGGAGACAACCAACAGATTCAGTCTGAAGATTAAGCTGGAAGGTGGCCAGCTTTTCCAGGAGTTTGCCCAGGATGGGAGTGATGGAGATTGGATGATAGTTAGCCGGACAGGAAGGGTCGACAGAGGGTTTTTAAGAAGGGGGTGCACAAGGGAGTGCTTCAGGGGGGAGGGGAAGACTCCAGTGGTCATGAAATGGTTGCAGAAATCAGCCAGAGCAGGAGCCAGGGTGTCAATGTGGTCCTTGATGGTTTTGGAGGAACAGGTGTGAACCTATTTTGATGAGACTTTCATAGATCGGATTTGTCTGGAAACCTTGTCAGAGGAGAACAAGGGAAATGCAGAGAAGGAGAGAGGAGAGGTGGCCTCAGAAGGGCCAGAGAAAGAGCACTGAGCAGAGGGAGCAGGGAGAGGGGAGATGAAGAGAGAGAGGACAGCATGTCCTGAGTTTTAGAGATAAAATGAGAAACCAGGGCCCTGCAGAGGGCCTGGGAGGGGACAGGAGAAGTAGAGGCTGCAGCAGGATTGGCCAGCTCCTTGCAGATTTTAAAGAGTTCGGCCGAGTTGCTAGATGCCGCGGAGACGCGGGCTTGGATGGGGGATCTCTTCTTGGTGTGGACAGAGAGCCGTTATTGCCTATGGAGCAGGCGGCAAGCCAGTTTGTCAGAGGAAGTACCAGAAGCACACCATTTCCTCTCAGCCAACCTGCACTTGCGTTTAAGGGTGATGAGGTCTGAGTCATACCAAGAGTTGCACTTGGCTTTGGGCTTCAGGCAGATCCTCATGACAGGGGCAAGAACATCAAGAGTATCAGATATAGCAGAGTGGAGCATGCAAAGGGCTGTGTCAGGGTGTGAGTTAGCCAAGGAGGGAGGAGGGGGGAGAAAGTGGTGGCGAAAGCCTCAACTGACACACACTTCATGGGTCAGATAACCGAGAATGTAGGTGGCAGTGCTGGAGTTGGCTTGGCCTGAAGGGTAGAGAGGATGAGATGAGAGGAAAGGAGAAAGTGATCACTCCAGGAGAGATGAGTGGTGAAAGGGATAGAAAGGGGAAGGTCTATAGAGATAAGAACATCCAGAGTGTGCCCTGCAGAGTGAGTCAGGCCAGAGGGAAGAATAGCGAGTGAGAGAGAGTGACATAGGTCAAGAAAGAGTCCAGTGGAGGGACAGGAAGCATCCAGGTGGATGTTAAAGTCTCCAAGAAGGAGGTGTTGAGTGGTCGAGACCACTAGGAAAGAGGAGAGGTCCGCACACTCAGAGAGGGAGGAGGAGATCTGACCAGGTGGCCACCAGATTGTAGCCACAGTAAGGGAATGGCCAGGAGAGAGAGAGCCTGCAGACGAGGCATTCGAAAGATGAGTAGGCCTGGGTAGGAATGACAGAGGCAGGGATCCACTCAGGGAAGATCAGGGCTATACCCCCTCCAGAACGATTGGATCTGGGAGCGGAGAGGATTTTGTAGCCGTCATGGAGGAGAGTGTCAAAGCTCGTGAGACCGAGGACATCGATGTCAAGTTCCTCCAGAGTATGGTGTTGAGGCAAAGCGATATTACAGTGGAGGTATTTCCATTACTGCCATTTCTGCCACCATACTCGTAAACAATTCAACCTGGTTTAATTCTGTTTTAAGTGAAGTGCATGGGCATGGAAACCTTATGACTGTTACATGCCTTCGGGACTAATGTTCTCCTGGTGCTACTGATGTTTGAGCTAAGTAAAATCTTTCTCTGATTCTTCGTGGCTATTTTTGGAAGATTAGTTCCTCTAAAGGATTCATTTTACAATGTAGTTTCCTATAATAACTTCTTTAGTGCTTGAAAGGCTTGTGGTTTCATGCACTTATCAGGATTTATATTTTTTATTTTTTGATATTCTGCTCTTTCAGGGAGTAAGACATTTGTGAAGTAATATAGAAGCAGGTCCATATTATGTGTTAATGTTTTTGTTAGAATCCATTTGAACTTTTCATTTTTTACTATTTTATAAGAATCGATTCATGGAAGTTCATATAATGAAAGGAGAGGATTAAAACTGGAGGTCGCTCTGATAATGACATGTGACGCTAAATATACTAAGTCATAATGATGCCATATGTGCATGTATGAAAGATCCCCCTTGAGCATATTAATGCATAGAAGTGAGGTTGCACATATAGGGCTATGGTGTGATCCAGAGGAGGTGAAACATTATGTGGACCAATGTCATTTTAGTTCTACTACTCCTTTCTAAGATGGCCACCATTTTGGATGATGGTGCCGACACGTGATTTCTGTATTTGAATTCCTCCCTAATGGCACGTCCATGATGACATTTGGATTAAAGGCGACAGCTATGGCAGTCTGAGGAGAGACGAGAGCGGCTCTCACTCAGAAAGGAAACTTTGAAAACTAAGGGTGAGTGAAGGTTCTATTTGGATAATATTGACACTGTGTTGAAGTGGCAGAGCTCTAGCAATGACTATGAGTATGTAATACGGAGTGATATTGAGGAATGCTGTATTCCCATTTTAGATATACAGACAATAAACTATATGGATGATGGTGTATAATCTGCATCCAAACTAAGTAGAGAGCGCTCTTGCAAGTTGAAAGGTGACGGTGATTTGGACGCACATATTCTTCACTTGCGGGTCTCATGGCTAGCGTTTGATGAGGTGTATTTCATACAAAGCATGTCTGAGGACACAATTATTTGTGTGAAATGTAGGGTGGAGAGGAGCACCTTGCAGTAGCACATTTAAATCCCCCGGCAGTGGATGTCTCTATACTATCTGCAAAGGTAAAACGTAAACGCATTTCTTTTTTACTCCTTTAGACGGAATGAGAGACAGTAACAGCAGTGCTGTCTCATACTAGTGACAGTAATGTTCCCTTTGATGTCTTGCAGGATGGGACTGTTTCAAACACAGAGAAGGGTTTCATATCTAAAGTGGGAAAGCTGATAAGCCCTTTTGAGTGAAAGACTATTAAGAATATTTTTGGGTTTGACAGTGGTTAGGCTACTGAGGAATGTTCGGCATTTTATAGACCCTAGAACAGAAACATGGTCATGTCGAGCCAATGGGTGTGATTTCTACACTTACCCCACATTGATGTTAAAAGAAACACCCCAAAAGTAGGGGAGAGAAACCCAATTATTTTTAATTGGTTTGCAGGTTTTGCTTTTGTAAGTCACATGTTGGTTGGGTCACATACATAGGTGCTCGTGAAGATAGCTTTTTATTTTTTATTACTTATGGTCATGAGTTTTCATATGCAAGTTATTGTCAATAAAAATATACAACTAAGTGATTTTAATATGTAATCAATTGTTGTTAAAAGATTAATATGTTTTAATTTGTTTTATTAAAGCTTAGTGTGAAGGGTTGTTTAAAATAACCATAAGCACTTAAATAAATTAAAATAATACAATAAATAATACGTTTGTAAATCTAGATTGTGCCGCTGTGAATTGGTTGTCCTTTATTTGCAAGACTCGAAAAAGGACCTCAGCCCTAGAATGTTGCATATGCTAAATATACTCCAACATGTTTCATTTATGTGTTTGTAAACTCATTTTTGTAGGAGCACAACAAAAACTGTGATGTCTAATGCAATTTGCTGACGTGTAATGTAGTTAACTACATTACATTCAATATACACCACTTTAAAAATCACCAAATATGTCCTTATCCCTATTGTGACAACAGATTTTGCATTGTTTTGTGTAGAAGCAACAAGTTACTTACCTGTAACTGTTGTTCTCCAGCATGGGTCTGGCATGGATTCACATGCTCATGAATATTCCCCCTTGTCAGGCTGGGAATCCTCGGTAAAGAAAAATCAGTATCAGTTTCGTTTTTGATCTGTCTTTCGTAGAAGTAACCAATCACTGATCTCTGCGTCATACTGACCACAGCCAATGACTGCCCTCTAGCTAAGCCCTGCCTCTGGCAGCCATCTTCAGATTTGGTAGCACGTGAAGTGGCAGTATGACCAAGTGAAGAGCCGCAGAGGGGTAGGCGGGAGGGTTCGCATGTGAATCCATTCCAGACCCATGCTGGAGAACAACAGTTACAGGTAAGTAACTTGTTCCTTCTCCAGCATGGGGTCTGGCATGGATTCACATGCTCATGAATATAAGAATAAACAGCAGTACACACATGCACAACCACGGGGGGTGGCAAAAGGCTCAACATTAAGCAATACCAAAGAAAACTCAACATTAAGCATCTCTTACCTCCTCACCAGGCTCACCTTAAGCAAACAGGTTGCGCAGCACTGCTTGGCCGACCCTGGACTCCTCACTGGAATCCCGATCGACGCAGTAGAATCTCGTGAAGGTGTGCGTCGACCTCCACGTAGCAGCCCTGCAGATGTCCAGCAGGGGCACACCAGATAGGAACGCCGTAGTAGCAGCGATCCCTCTGGTCGAATGGGCTCTCGGACGGCCTGGCAGCGGTCGGTTAGCCAACCGGTGGCAGTGCATGATGCAGCCGGAGAGCCATCTGGAAATAGAAGACTTCGAGAGAGCCTTCCCCTGATTCACAGGTCCAAAGTTCACAAACAGCTGTGATGTCCTCCGGAAACTCTTTGTGCGGTCCACGTAGAACTTCAGCGCTCTAGCCACATCCAGCGAGTGCAAAGTCCTCTCGGCCGGCGACGAAGGACACAGGAAGAAAACAGGTAACACCAAGGGCTCGTTAAGATGGAAGTCCGACGGCACCTTGGGCATAAAGGAGGGGTGCGTCCTAAGCACCACCCTCGAGGCATGGAAAGTCAAGTATGGTGCTTTGCAGGATAGGGCCTGGATCTCTCCCACTCGTCGTGCGGAGGTAATGGCCACCAGGAATGCAGTCTTCCACGACACAAACTTCATCGGTGCGGAGTGCATCGGCTCGAGTGGGGGCCCCATGAGCCTGGTCAGCACCACGTTAAGTTCCCACGCGGGGGCCTGGGCCTTCACCGGCGGGAACAACCAGAACAGTCCTTTCATAAACTCTTTTACCAGTCGATGTGACCACAGGGACGTCCGTCCTGTGGTTCTGGTATATCTGGAGATCTACGCCAGATGAATCTTAATGGAGGCATGGGCTAGCCCAGCCTTTGCCAGCGAAAGCAGGTACAGCAGCACCTGAGGGGCCGTAATCCGTAGGGGGTTGATCGTCTGTGCTCGGCACCAGATAGAGAACCTCTTCCACTTATGACCGTAGCATTTGAGAGTCGAGGACGCCCTGGCCTTTGCAAGAACTTCTCTGCAATCGGCCGGTATATCGTAGCCTCCAAACTCTAGCGCTGCAGGAGCCAAGCCTGCAGGTTCAGCGACGCCGGGTCGTGGTGGAAGATGGCGCCTCCTTCTCTGGAGAGAAGGTCCGCGTCCGCCGACAGCTTGACAGGAGGGGACGTTGAACCAGATCTGCCTCGGCCACGCCGGTGCGACGAGGATCATCCTGGAACGGGACCTCTTGAGCTGGCTGATGAGTCGAAGCAGCAACGGCAACAGAGGGAACGCATACAGGTATAGGCCGTCCCAGGGGAACGAGAACGCATCGCCCATGCTTCTCGGCTGGGGAAACCTGCTGGCGAACCTCTTGCACTTCGAGTTCGTCGCTGATGCGAACAGGTCTATTTGGGGTTTGCCCCATCGTCGGAAGAGTTGATCCACCTGATCCTGGCGCAGTTCCCACTCGTGACACGCACGCAGCTCCCTGCTGAGCGAGTCGGCGATGGTGTTGCTTTCTCCTGCCAGGTGGAAAGGAACCAGGAACATCCCCTGGGCGACCGCCCAGTGCCACAGATCCTGTGCCTCCTTGGATAGGGCTGGGGATCTGGTGCCTCCCTGCTTCCGTATGTAAAACATTGTCGTGGTGTTGTCCGTGAAGATCCGCACCACCTTGCCCTTGAGCGACGGGAGGAACGATTTGAGAGCCCAGAACACGGCTCGGAGTTCCAGGACGTTGATGTGCAGGAGCCTCTCCTCCGGGGGCCAGAGGCCTCTTGTGTGGAGATCTCCGGTGTGGGCGCCCCAACCTTCCAGGGAGGCGTCCGTCGTCATCGTCTCCTGGTACGCCGGCGTCTGAAAGTCCTTGCCCGCCGTGAGGTGCGCTCGAACGCCCCACCACTGAATCGCCCGCCGGAACACCTCGTTGAGGGGGACCCTGTCTTCGAGGGTGCCCGACGCCTGCATCCAACGGGCGTCGAGAAATTCTTGAAGAGGGCGCATCCGTAGTCTGCAGAGGTGCACCAGGTAGATGCAAGAGGACATCATCCCCAGGAGGGACTTGATGGACCTCACCCTGGCCACGTCCGTGGCTAGCAGGCGCTGCACTTTGCCTAGAATGGTCTTCGTCCGTTCTTCCGACGGGGCTGCCAGGCGCCTCACTGTATCGAGCTTCGCTCCCAGAAACAGGGCCACCTGCGACGGCACCAGGTGGGACTTTGGGTAGTTTATGGCGAATCCCAGGTCTGTGAGTAGCTGGACGGTCCTCGCAGTGTGTTCGACGGCGAGTTCCCTCATCCTTGAGCGGATGAGCCAGTCGTCCAGGTAGGGGTAGACGTGAATCCCCTGCAGGCGCAGCCGCGCCGCCACTGGTGCTAGGCACTTGGTAAAGACCCTGGGGGCCGACTTCAATCCGAACGGCAGTGCTCTGAATTGGTAGTGGCGTCCCTGGACGACGAACCTGAGGAACTTTCGGTGACTTTTGAGGATGGGAACATGGAAGTATGCATCCTCCAGGTCCAACGACGATAGAAAGTCGCCTTCCTCCAGCTGTCCCAGCACGTGCTGGAGGGTGACCATCCTGAACTTTTGTGATCTGATGTATTTGTTCAAACGACGAAGGTCCAGGATTGGGCACCAGCCGCCCGTCTTCTTCCTGACGAGGAAGTACCTTGAGTACACCCCGGAGCCCTGGAGCCTCTTCGGGACAAGCTCGATGGCGCCTTTCCTGAGCATCGCCCGTACTTCCAACAGCAGTTGCGGGACGTGATTTTCCTTCCTGGCCACAGGTGGAACGTGAGGGCACTTCTTCAGGAATTCCATAGAGTGTCCTCTTGCCAGGGTATCCAGCACCCAACGGTCGGTGGAGATGGACTTCCACACGCCGACAAAATTCGTCAGCCGGCCTCCCACCGGGGTGCTTCGGTGGGGGCCCGAGACCACAGCCGGTTCAGTCCTGCTTGGAGGTGGTGGCCTTGCTGCCCTGGCCACCTTGCCAACGGCGGCGAGGTGCTCCCTGCTTGCTGCGACCCCTGTAGGCCTCCTGAGATGAGGATCGTGCTGCCTGGCGGTAGGACGACAAGCCACCGCTGGATCCCTTGGAGGCACCTTGTCTGCCTCCGGAGCTCCGAAAGGGCCGTCGTTGCTGAAGGACTCCTAGGGCGCGGGCCATCGCCGTGTCCGTTTTTATGGCTTGGAGGGATTCGTCCACCGCCTTCCTGAACAAGTTGCTGCCGTCGAACGGCATGTCCAACACCCTGGTCTGGACGTCCTGACGGAAGTCGGTCGCCCGGAGCCAACCCCGTCGTCGTAGGCAAACACCGTTGCCCAGCTGGTGGAACCCGGTACCGGCGATATCGGTTGCCACTGTTATGGCGTGGTCTGACGCCACCTCGCCCTCTTGCAGTATTTCCAGGGCCTCGGACCTCTTGTCGTCTGGCAGGAAGTCCAATATGGGGGCCAGCTTAAACCAGAGCTCCTTGTCCTAACGAGCCACGATCGCCAGGGCATTGGCCGCTTTGATCGTCGTCGCCGCCGACAAAATGACCCGCCGCCCCATGGCGTCCAACTTCCTTCCCTCGCCGTCCGGCGGGGAATTCGACGTCGAGGCTCCTGACCCCGCCGCTTTCTTCTTCGCCGCTGCCGAGACGACCGAGTCTGGAGTTGGCTGGGCCCTGAGGCACAGGGGAGTGGTTTCGGGGACCCGGTACTTCTTCTCGTACCGGTCCCGTTTGGCTGGTGCCATGGAGGGGTTTTTGAGAACCGACAGGCCCTCCTCCCAGATGTCATCGATTAGAGGCACCACGATGACAGTCTTCCTCTTGGCCTCCCGGCGCTGATAGAGGAAACCTTCCTTTTTCTGCTCATCCGGGCAGATCTGGAACAATTCGGACGCCCTGGCGATCATGGCGTGAAATGAGCCAATCTTGTCGGGCGGCGAGGCCCGTGCGAAGGGAGACGGGAGACACGTTCCGTCGTCGTCGCCGTCGCCCTCAGAACCCGTCGTCGAGTCCAACGCACCGTCATCTCCGGAATCGTGGGAGGATGAGGAGGGAACTGTAGGCCTTACGGGTGCGAGCGGAGGAGAGGGTTGGGTCCTCCGTCGTTTGTTCTGAGGGCTTCCCGACGGGCCAGGTTGCGGGTCCTCCGGCCTGGGCCGTGGGAATCTCGTCCTTATCTCAGAGCATAAGGACTGGATCGCAGACAAAATGGCTGCCGAGCCATCCTGAGGCCTAGGTTCCGGCTGCGCCGGAAGGGAAGGCTGCTCTTCCTCGCCATCGTCGTCTTCCTCGGTTATCTCCCGAGGATCTTCCTTACGGGATCGAACCTTCTCGAATTGGACTTCGAGGTTCCTCACGGCCTCGGTCAGTTCCTCCTCCGAGGCTGACTCCGAGCTCGAGGAGGCTACCGTGCCCCCCCTCGCTTCTTCCATCATGGCGGCCACGACGAAGGGCTGAAAAGAGGATTCCCTCCTTGGTGGCAGGGAAACTCTAGTCCCGGAGGCAGTCTCTGCTGGCGGGGTCTCTGCTGGCTTGGCCAGAGTCGCCGCGATTGCCTCGATAGAGGCCTTTGCCTGCTGGGCAGGGGCCTTCACCACCTTAGGTGCGTCCCGGGCCTTCTCCTTCGGGGGAGGGGCGACGCCTCGCTCCCCCTCTTCCGAGATCAGACGGGGCTTCTCCCGAAGCTTACCCGGGGTCTCGGACTTCCTCTCCCCCGAACCGGAGCGCTGGCTCGTGGTTGACGGTGCCGGGGAAGGTGCGCCCTGCCTGGCAACCGAAGAGCCCAACCTTTCGGTGCTCCCGGAGCCAGCAGACTCACGGCGCTTGGCCTGGTGTTGGGCCCCCGTCGCCGGGGCGCCCGCACAGGACTTAGAAGCCCGCTCAGACCCTTTCTTCTTCTTCTCACCCGTTGAGCCCTTCTCCAACCAGCTGGCGAGACCGGATCGACAGTCCCTCATGGTCCGCTCCGACAAGTTCTTGCAGAACTGGCAGTCCTTCTCTACATGAGTCTTGTCCCCATGAAGACAGTAGAGGCATCGCGAATGTTCGTCTTCCTTAAACACATTCTGCAGCCCGCATCCAGGGCAGCTGCGAAACAGCTTGCGTCTGGGCGACAAACTCGCATCCTGGGCCATCTCGAAGTAGGCCGCAAATCTTCTGGAATCCTCCAAGAAGTTGATTCGACGAAATCTTCACCCTTGAGGGGCATAGGAAAATCCTGCAACGGGTAGCCGTTAACGGGAGTAGAAACGGTGGAGCTTGAGGCTCGATTAACCGAAAAAATGTGAAAATTCACCTGAAAAAGAGCGAAACACGCAGTAAAAGCTCGAGAGCTAAGCACGAGGACTCCCAACACTTGAACGTGCGGTAAAAATCTGAAGATGGCTGCCAGAGGCGGGGCTTAGGTAGAGGGCAGTCATTGGCTGTAGTCAGTATGACGCAGAGATCAGTGATTGGTTACTTCTACGAAAGACAGATCAGAAACGAAACTGATACTGATTTTTCTTTACCGAGGATTCCCAGCCTGACGACGGGGAATATTCATGAGCATGTGAATCCATGCCAGACCCCATGCTGGAGAAATAGAGATTTTGATGATCTTTGTCCTGATGAAATTACAGCAATTCCAATAAGGAATACGCATGGATGAATCTTCCCATGTTCCCCAAACACATTCCAGCGGGCTAAATTGATAGATTTGTGTTGATCCTCAGGAGCCAGTGGATGAATTGTAATATCCAAATTCCTCTTACAAGTTCAGATGAGATCTTGAAGCCTCCACATGGATTAGGGCATCATGTAATGATTCCAGTATTCCTGCTTGGATTTAGGAGAGTTAGCAAATGAGTTTCAAAGCTAAGATATAGAACCAGCCACTCCTTGTTTCCTTTGTGGGTTGAGTTTGGCTGTAGGAAGGTAAGGAGGGGCTGATCCACACCAGGGCTTGTCAAAAGAGAGATTTTTCTTGGGATTATGCAGCATTTTACTTCCTTTTTTTATTTTTCTTATTTGTATCTTTGGTTAATTATACACCTTTCCAAAACAAACGAGTACATTTTGATACAATTTATAACAAAATATACATACTAAGGGGGTAATTCATGGAATTCAGCGCACAAGTGGCCCATTTCGGTGCACAGTATATTCATGGATTTTAACATCCCTAAGCAGCCGTGGCGCAGAGTGGCGCAGCGACCCTGCAGCAGTACAAGTTACGCCCCCAACCCCGCCCCATGCACCATGAACAGCGCACAAATCCAGGTCATGGCGCACATGCCAGTGGACCAGCATACAGCCCCCCAACCATGAAAACGCGTGTAAAACTCCCTGCGGACCCCTCGGAATACACGTACCCCGCTCGCTCTAGGTCAATCGTGTGTAAAACTCCCCACGCACCCCTCGAAATACACGTACCCCGCTCATTCGCGGGAAGTTTCACACGCGGAAGGCCCTGTGCGAGCGGGGTACGTGTATTTCTGGAGTTTGCAGGGAGTTTCACATGCAGTAGGACCTGTGCGAGTGGGGTACGTGTATTTGTGGGGTTCGTGGGGACTTTCACATGCGGTAGGCCCTGTGCGAGCGGGGCACGTGTAATTCTGGGGTTCGTGGGGAGTTTCACATTCGATAGGCCCTGTGCGAGTGGGGTACGTGTATTACTGCAGTTCGCGGGAAGTTTCACACGCGATAGGCCCTGTGCGATTGGGGTATGTGCATAACTGGGGTTCGTGGGAATTTTCACACGCGATAGGCCCTGTGCGAGTGGGGTACGTGTATAACTGGGGTTTGCTGGATTTTTCACTCGCGGTAGGCCCTGTGCGGGTAGGGTACGTGTATTAATGGGGTTCCCGGGAAGTTTCATACGCGATAGACCCTGTGCGAGTGGGGTATGTGTATAACTGGGGTTCGCGGGAAGTTTCACACTCGATAGGCCCTGTGCGAGTGGGGTACGTGTATTACTGGAGTTCGTGGGAAGTTTCACACGCGAAAGGCCCTGTGCAAGTGGGGTATGTGCATAACTGGGCCTCGCAGCAATTTTCACACGCGATAGGCCCTGTGCAAGTGGGGTACGTGTATAACTGGGGTTCGCGGGATGTTTCACACGCGATAGACCCTGTGCGAGTGGGGTATGCGTATTACAGGGGTTCGCGGGAAGTTTCACACGCGATAGGTCCTGTGCGAGTGGGGTACGCATATTACTGGGGTTTGCGGGAAGTTTCACATGCGATAGGCACTGTGAGAGTGGGGTACGTGCATAACTGGGGTTCGCAGGAATTTTCACACGCGATAGGCCCTGTGCGAGTGGGGTACGTGTATTACTGGGGTTTGTGGGAAGTTTCACACGCGAATGGTCCTGTGCGAGTGGGGTACGTGTATACCTGGGGTTCGCGGGAAGTTTCACACGCGATTGGCCCTGTGCGATTGGGGTATGTGCATAACTGGGGTTCGTGGGAATTTTCACACGCGATAGGCCCTGTGCGAGTGGGGTACGTGTATAACTGGGGTTTGCTGGATTTTTCACTCGCGGTAGGCCCTGTGCGGGTAGGGTACGTGTATTAATGGGGTTCCTGGGAAGTTTCATACGCGATAGACCCTGTGCGAGTGGGGTACGTGTATAACTGGGGTTCGCGGGAAGTTTCACACTCGATAGGCCCTGTGCGAGTGGGGTACGTGTATTACTGGAGTTCGTGGGAAGTTTCACACGCGAAAGGCCCTGTGCAAGTGGGGTATGTGCATAACTGGGCCTCGCAGGAATTTTCACACGCGATAGGCCCTGTGCAAGTGGGGTACGTGTATAACTGGGGTTCGCGGGATGTTTCACACGCGATAGACCCTGTGCGAGTGGGGTATGCGTATTACTGGGGTTCGCGGGAAGTTTCACACGCGATAGGTCCTGTGCGAGTGGGGTACGCATATTACTGGGGTTTGCGGGAAGTTTCACATGCGATAGGCACTGTGCGAGTGGGGTACGTGCATAACTGGGGTTCGCAGGAATTTTCACACGCGATAGGCCCTGTGCGAGTGGGGTACGTGTATTACTGGGGTTTGTGGGAAGTTTCACACGCGAATGGTCCTGTGCGAGTGGGGTACGTGTATACCTGGGGTTCGCGGGAAGTTTCACACGCGATTGGCCCTGTGCGAGTGGGGTACGTGTATAACTGGGTTTTGTGGGAAGTTTCACATGCGATTGGAGTGGGGTATGTGTATTTCAGGGGTTCGCAGGAAGTTTCACACACGATAGGCCCTGTGCGAGTGGGGTACGTGTATTACTGGGGTTCGCAGGAAGTTTCACACGTGATTTTGCTGTCAGAGCAAGGTACGTGTATTTCGGCGGTACGCAGGGAGTCCTACACGTGAATTGGCAGTGTGGGTCCCCCAGGTGTGCCCTCTACCCCCTCCACAGCCCCTGCCGGCAGCCCACACCACAGGGGACTACCCTACACCCCTGGTCATGTCCCGCAGGCACCCCATCCACCATGGGCATGCCCCCCAGCCAAGCGTCACCTTGCACTAGTGATCACCAACTCATGTCCCCCAGCACCCCCATCCACCCACCATTGACGGGCACCTGCCAGCAGGCCCCCACTCATGTCCCCCATCACCCCCAGCCCCCAGCAGTGAGGGGCACCTGCCAGCAGGCCCCCACTCATGTCCCCGAGCACCCCCACCCCCCAGCAGTGAGGGGCACCTGCCAGCAGGCCCCCACTCATGTCCCCCAGCACCCCCAACCCCAGCAGTGAGGGGCACCTGCCAGCAGGCCCCCACTCATGTCCCACTCATGTCCCCCAGCACCCCCACCCCCCAGCAGTGAGGGGCAACTGCCAGCAGGCCCCCACTCATGTCCCACTCATGTCCCCCAGTACCCCACCCCCCAGCAGTGAGGAGCACCTGCCAGCAGGCCCCCACTCATGTCCCACTCATCTCGCACAGCACCCCCACCCCTCTACAGTGAGGGGCATCTGCCAGCAGGCCCCCACTCATGTCCCCCACCACCCCCACCCCCCAGCAGTGAGGGGCACCTGCCAGCAGGCCCCCACTCATGTTCCAATCATGTCCCCCAGCACCCCCCACCCCCCAGCAGTGAGGGGCACCTGCCAGCAGGCCCCCACTCATGTCCCCCTACATGAAGTAAAGATGCACAATCATGGCCCACTTCTACACCAACATACCACAGCACGCCACCCCATTCTTGAGATGCAATGATTTCCCAATCCACCCCACACTGACATGCCTATCTCAAGACACAAAAAAAAAGTCAACTATGTACATCAACACACACACACTGGTTGTCATTGATTGTGTAAACCCACATTTTCACATGCATTAACCCAATGAGCGAATCCCATACACGGAACTAAAATATGAAAATGTATTATGTACAAAAATAAAGCTATGCAATGAAAGCATAACAAAATAGCAAACATGAAATGAAAACCATGTCCAAAAGATGAGTAAATGAAAAGTATAACCAATCCAAAGTAATCCTAAAGAAAAATAGTCAAAACTCTCAATCCACCAATGCAAATCCAAAGGAAATGTAAAAAGAAAAATCCATTAATCCATGTTCAAAATCAAATAAAAAGTTCAAATAAATCCATTGTCCAACTATGTATAATCCAATGTCAAGGGTCCATGAGCCCAACGAAAGAAATGAAACCTACCTAAGAAACTACCTAATAAAAAAACTATATACAAATGTGTGTGACATAGTCCATTCACCACAAATCAAAGGAAAAGGAAACCTAACTCTAAAAACTATTTACATTGGCAGCGGGCTAGTCCAACGGCTCACTTTTGGATGTCCCGGGCCAGGGCATCATCGAACTCCCGCTCAGTCCTCTTCCATGGCCCCGAGGGTTCGCAGGGACGATGACATGTTCACCTAGAACTCCCTGCAAATTGCCTCGAGGTACTCTGCCCGCCTCAGGGCCCTCCGCATGGAGTTCTCTGTACTAACCATTGTGAGCCATTCCTCTTCCGCCCGCTGCCGCCCCGCATCTATGGCGTGGCCCAACCGCTGCCACACGGAAGACACTTGAAATCCTAGGTCCTCCTGCCCTATGGACGATGCCTGCCCCTCCGATGTTGAAGGCCCCATGTTGCTGCTGCTGTGCCTGCGCCCTGGCTCTTGCTGCCTGCACATCCTCCTCCGGCTGAGGTGCAGTTGTCGTGGTGGCCACCCCTGCTGGACGTCCGACTCCCGACTGTGGCAGGGATGTGTCCTCCACCAGCCTGGCCGCTGGGTCAGAGACAGCTCCACAGGGTACTCAGGTGATACATGGGTGGGAAGATGGCATGGAGGATGACTGGCGCTTAGGGGGTTCAGGTGAGATGGGGTTGCAAGAAGGTCCAGGACACAGAGGAATCCAGCACCGGTGACCCATCCCAGTAGGTGAACGTGGTCAAAGAGGCATGCGAGACGACGTGCAGTCTCTCCACGAAAAGACTGCAGGTCACCTTGCATGCCCCGTTGACACAACGCTATCCCAGCCAGGACAGGCTCAACATGATCCCGAATAGCCACGTCTGCAGGGAGAGGAAGGCCAGTTGTTGTGCGCTCATCCCCTCCCTTAAAACGGGTCTGGACGTAGGCATCCCTGCTGGTGCCAGATGATGCAGTGACAGGATCAGGGACAGGATTACACACAGGCACCTCTGCGGCTGCCTGTGCTGCCTCCTGTCACTGCACCTCTAGCATACGTGGAATTCCCACCTCCAGACCTCATGTGTGTCCCTTCCGTGGCCTCCTCCTCCACCAAACTCCCCACCAACCTGGATGACTCAGTGCCATCTTCCTCCGTCAGACCCTGTGGGGTCTCAGCTGCCCCTTCTGCTGCCAAGGAGTCCACCTCCGACCTCCGCCTCTTGGAGCTACCCTCGGCTGCTGCGGCCCGGGACGCGGCACCCGACTCCTCACTCCCCGACGAGATGACAATCTGCGAGGGGAGCCGGGCCTTGCGTCTCCAGCTGGTGGTGCGATCCCTGCCGCTGTGCTCCACAGCACCCTCTCCGCCCTCTTCATCAGTTGACGCTGCAGACAGGGAGAGATAAAACACAGGCATCAGAGGCACTGTACAATGGACTGATACACACATGACAGTTGTACATGAGTGGCAGTGTCATACTTCAGACATGGCATCACACTCCCCAACACACATGTCATTTGTACTCACACATATGAGCAATTCCACAGCAATATTGCACCAGCCAGCACCATCCATACACATACAACAGCATGATCATCCGAAGGTGAGCCTGACGTCACATGAAACACGGGGAGTGCACAACACATGCACACACGCCACCACACTTACATGCATGTGTACATGTCCACCAACTGTCACAGTGATGAGATCGGCATCCATGTCACATCTGCCATTCAGCCTTCTACATGTCAGTGTCACATGCATCCAAGTTGCATCACAGTTGCACACTTGTCAAATACACACACATGCACATGTACACAGTGGAGATACATGCAGCAGGAACCACCATCCATGTGTGACACCACAACCATGCCAACGTACATACACAGAAATTCAAAAATGTGTGCTCCCACACCTGCATTTGCCCAGCCTGCTTACCAACACATACACCATCGATGTGTCTCACACCTGAGAGGACTCACATGTGGCAGCCTCACGCCCATGTTCATACACCTCCCTACATGGCCCTACAAAAACACATGTGCAACCTGCACACTACTGGCACACCACAACACGCACAGCGTCCAATCAGTATGCATGTACACTTACTTACTTACTCCAGACGGGTCTGCCTCTCAAGCACCTGGATGTGGAGTGCTGGGCATATGCATTCCAGGACCCTCATTTGGTGGTCGTACAGGTGGCCTCGGCGCCCCTTGGCATCCATTGCCTTCCACTGCCACCCCCTCTGCATGATGGCAGTCACGATGTCCATACAGATCCTGGTCCGTCCTTCATAGTCGGCACGCGAACTTCCAAAGAGGGCATCATACTGCCCCAGGACTTGCTCCACCAGGACACCAACTTCCCTGGCACTGAAGCTGGTGGCCCTCTGCCTCTCTGGCTGGGGGATGCCAGTGGTGCCAGATGGTGTTGTGCCTGACATGGCAACCCCAGAGGCAGGAGTGGGTGGGCAACTTGGCCCTGGGGCTGGGCTGTGGAGCGATGGTATCCCAGTCGGGAGTCTTCGGTTCCAGCAGGGGTGGTCACAGCAACTGCACCCCTGGCTGACGTGCAGGCAGCAAATAGCAGGGCACGTGGGCAGCAGGCAGTCAGGCAGTAGCAGATTGCAGGTGGGAGAATGCTCGGGGTTCTGGGGGGCAGTAATTCGGCGTTCTGGGCAGGAGCGTGGTCTTCCGTGTGTTTTCGCGTGGCCAGCTTGATACGGAGTGATTTGGCATGTGAAAAAATTGCACGTCAGCTTGTAATTCGAGGAAAGGCCCTTAGCCCTTAGCGCGTAAGCTCGTCTGTGACGTTACTGCACGTTCGCGTGTGAATGCGTGTACTCCGATTGAAGGGCCTACATGCGTAAGTGACGTGACGCGCGTGGGCGTTTCCCTCAGCACGGGTTAAAGGTGAGCGGGGCCAGCAGTTCGCTGTACGTGCCTTTCGTGGAGACCGACGTGTGTTGCTGCTTCACAGCTATCAAGGATGTATCTCTTCTTTTGGTGGGGCTATTGGCTACGCGTGTTTTTCTGCATCGCGCTAGTCAGACGGTGAGTCACACACGCTATTTTTCCCACTGCGGGTGCCCCTGTGTATCACACCCGTTTACAAGGTCATAGTAGCCTGCGTGTCCCACGTGTACGCGTTTTTCGTGTTACTGGGTGCCACCGCATACTGCGGGAGGTTGATTCCACGCATGTAGGCTGCAGGGTTGCGTGCATGGTTTTACTGCAGTTTTGGGGTGCCTGAGCGTTGCGTGAACCGTCACTACATCACCAGGGTCACATACAGATTTGCAGGTGCAGGGGGGCTGTTAACATCTTGCATCCCACCCCCTTCACCCCAATTGCCCAGGTCAATTGTGGTGTACACCTCCCATTGGCACTACTCCATCTGTGCCGGCACTACTACATCTGTGCCATGGTTGGGAGGCCACCAAAGGTGAGGGGCGCCTCAGCTGGTAGTCCTCCTCATGGCAGGCGCTGTCAGGGGCATGGCCGGGGTGACCAGGGATTAGGGGGACTCCAGGGTGTCCAGGGTGGCTGCAGAGGGGGAAGAGGCAGGGGTGCGCCACTTGAGCACGATGTTGTGCCATGTGTCGGTGCAGTCATGTCACCACCCCCTGTGGTTCTGGGAGATGCAGCTTCTGCATCTGGCACTGGCGCTCGTGTGACCTGGCAATCCATTCCATCGACTGCCACGGGCCCAAGGGTAGTGGTAGCTGCAGGTGCAGCTGTGGACACCACCACCCAGGCTCAGGGTCTGCCAGCGCAGGCTGTGTTGGCACGTGAAGAGCCCTTGGAAGATTTCCAACAGGCCAAGAGGGAAACCTTAGGGGCATGCAGGGCTGCCCTGACCAAGACATGTGTCCCTGGGGCAGTTATGTCATCTGCTGCCCTGAACAGCCAGGTGTTGGCAAGTGCAGGGGCAGATGCACCAAGCAACACCCCGGTTGTGAGTCTGCCAACCAGGACAGTTGCGGTCAATGACCCGGCCACAGCAGATGTTGCTGCGTAGGGTCCATCAGAGGGCACCCAGCTGACACTGACACAAGTCAGGCCTTTGGTCGTCCCTCCCCTGCCACTCCCTTGGCTCAATCCACCGAACCCACTGGCCATACTGATCAGGGCGGCATTAGCCAGCCAGGGTCTGCGCCACAGTCCAAGAGGAGGAAGGTTGCACCTGCAGCACAGGCTGGGACCCCACACACAGCCACGACCTCCTGCACATCGAGGAAGAAGCCTTTCTGCAACTAGGAACTGGACTTCCTTGTGGACTACGTGCGGGACCACAGCCATGACATGCTAGTGGGTGCTAATTGTCAGACTACGGCTGCCCACCGTGATACCCACTGGAAGCAAGTTGTGGAACATGTGAGTGCATTCGGCCATGAGGTGCACATGGCGCAAGAGCGCAAAAAGCATTGGAATGACCTCTAACGCAGCGCTAAGGCTAAGCGTGCCTCAAATTACAACTTGACTCTGGTGACTGGCAGTGGGCCTGCACCAGAGGAGGAAGACCTCACTCCGCATGAGTCACTCGTTGCGGAGTTCATACCATCTGAATCGGTCGAAGGAGTGGGAGCGATGCTGGACCTTGATGCCCAGTCCAGTGAGTGTTGATGCGTGTTTGTTGAGGACGTGTGTGTTTTACTTGTGTGATGTGTTGTGCATGACTGCCACTACATGTCACGTGTACATGGTTCTGATGTGCAAGTAATGTAATGCTTCCCTGATGCATGTCTGCTCTGCTGGATGGTGGTCATGTGGAGCAGACGGGGACTGTCCGCATCACCACTATTGCACCCTTCTCACATGCTGGTTACCAGTATGCCCCTCCGGTCCATGTTCCAGCTCACTGGCCCTTCTGCATGTAGCGTGGGGTGACCTTCCTCTCAGCCCAGGGACAATGTCATAGCATGAGTGACATGCATGTGTCCTCTGCCTGCATGCGGGTACTCCATGTAGGCATGCTCCCTTGCCCCTCCACCCCCGCTCTGCACCCCAATTCCACCTTTGCACTGGTCTGCTTCAATATTGCCGTTGGGTACTTCCCTGTTCATGCGTCCTGTGTACATGCTAACTTCCAGCGACCAATCTTCCAGACATATGCTGTGTGGTACATCCTTAGTACTTGATGCAGGGTATCTCACTTGTACTGTGCAGAGGTCAGATGCCCCACAGGGACATGAGTGCCCATTCATGCTCCATGTGCATTCCACGCATGCCCCTATGTGTCCTTGACTGGATGATCAATGTAATACAAGTCCTGGGTGACATGCATTGCATGGCATTTCATCAGCCTTCCCATGTCCACTGTGGCTCAGTACTGCGTTGCACACATGTTTAGGGCCTGACAGTCTGTGTGTGTCACAGGCCTCAGCCTGTTTAATGGCCAATGACTCTGTCCAACTGGTGTAGTGTCTTCTTCACACGTGGGTGTATTCATCATGGTCCTGCTTACTGTCCCATCTTCATTTGCTGTGTTGTCACTTGATTCACATGATGCTGTTGATGCTAGTCTGTCAATACACAGTTCTATGTTCGGCCTTTTGATAACATGCTAGGCATCCCTGCATTTGCACTTTGGGGGAGGGGTGGTTTGCTTGTAGACATGCTACCCATTGAATGCACATTGCACGTGATGCCTGAAGTTGACCTTGCACTGCCTTCACATTTTATGACACACATCATGAAGTTCTTGTACATGTAGATAGTGAGTAACGTACATATTTGCTGCACTGCATTGACCCACTTCAGTGCAAACTGACACCTTTTGACATGCCTAATCACAGAAGCAATTTCAAGTTGACCCAGCATGCATGGCAGGTTCTATTTTGTGTGTGACATGTCTGCTTGATGTGTTTGGTGTCTGTGTGTGTGTGTGTGTTGTGTGCTTCTAACATGTGTAGTGACCTTATTTCTCTCTACTTTTCAGATGATGACGCAATGGAGCCAGAGGATGGTGTTGTCATGTCAGGCACAGGGTTGTTATCACTACAGCAACCCGGCACAAGTGGGGGTCGTGGGGTGGTAGAGCATGAAAACCCACATGTGCTACAGTCCATCTTTTCTCTGGCTGGCAATGAGTTCAGCCCTGATGACCACACTGACGTCCATGTCGAGTTGGACAAGCATCAGGTCCATATGTCAGGGGTGAGTGAATCTGATGTGGACACTCCTCTGTCCGCGACACCTGCACTGAGGGGTCAAACAGTCTTGGAACCTCCACCTGTGGTGGATCGGGACACAGGGTCACCCTCCACACCAGTCACTGATGTGCCTGGGCCATCACATCGACGGGGGCATGTAGTCATGCAGCCGCGGACGGTGCCAACACAACGAGGACACCCAGTCCTTGGGTCCCACAGGGGTCAAGCCCAGCAACGCGGTCGCCACCCCCAACTGCAGTATACTGAGTGGGAGCAAGACATGACTGCCAATTCTGAACGGCAGGGGGCAGCAATGGAAACATTGCTGAGAGCATGGAGCGTGTTGCCCAATCCATGCTCCCCCCTACTAGGCAGGTGCTTCTTCAGCAGCAGTCGGCACGGTCCACGGTCCACTCGCTCAGGCTGGGCCTGGCGGCCTCAGACAGGGCACGTCAGGCTGAAATGTCGTCTCTGCGTAAAGCAATTGCTGCTCACACAGAGGCACACATGGAGGCCCTGAGGCGAGAGTATGCTTCCCTCAGATCCACTCTGGGTGTCCTTATGATGTCCCAGAGGCAGCGGGCAGAGGAGAGGTTTGCGCAGCTTGAGCGTACCATCTCGGCCGAGCTACATGCTTGCCGGGAGGTGCAGCAGTTGTCCAGCCAGGGCTTGCAGGAGGAACTCTGTGTTACACATGCTACCTTGCAAGAGGAAGCACGTGGATCACGGGAGGTTCTGCATGCAGACCTACGTGTGATCGCCACACAGAACCAGGCTCACCCGTCCGGCAGACTTGCTCCCGACGAGGGGCAAGCTGCGGCTAGGCGTGGTCAGGCTCCTGTGCCACGTCCTCCTTTCCAGGAAGAGCCAGACTCGGACGACAGTCTATCTCCCACATAGGTTGGGCTGTGCAGGCGTTGAGCCCATGGAGGTTTTTTTTTCCTCAACATCATCGCATGTGGGTGTTGAGCAGCACCCTGTACCTCCCCCCTCCTGGGTGCCTCCCCCCCTGGGTCGTATGTGGCCATTTTTGATTTTTCTTTTAGTTTAGTTAGTTTAGTTTCAATTTGAGAGTTAGTTTACATAGGTAATGTAGGTTTTTTATAGTTAGTGTAATTAGTTAATATAGTTTAAAACTGTTTGTCTATTGTGCTTTCATGTGACGGTGTGGTGCTTTGTGGCTTTTGAGCGCATCCACTGTCTGTTCCAGCTGGGCCCTTCAAGCTTGTCTTGTGTATGTGTTTGCAGCTTGGGGTCCTTGACTCACATATGCCACTCCTGCTTCCCTTATCCATGGGCTCACAAGGATGGTTGGGTGTAACAGCCTATTACACAAGGGCTCTGGACTGTCATATCTGTGGCATGTCTGCTGCTGTGAAACTTGTGTTAATAGCCTGAGTGGGGATGATAGGGGTATTATTGACCACTGTTCTTCATTCGCTAGATGGGGGGTTTCATGATTGATGTGTACATTCATTGCTAATCATTGTGTAGTATGTTTATTATCTATACTGTACATGTGCTTGTTGCAATTCATGGCGTAGATGGTGTGTTCAACAGTTTGCCTGTGAAAGACAGACTGATGGTGTGATTTGTGATGTACGTCTCTGACATGGTTCAGTCATGTAATGCCTGAAGAGACACACACAGATCATTTTAAAGCATTAATCATGTGTTTCATTCACTTTCTGCAGGGGGATGAACCTCCAGACCACCTTTGCCAGCAGACATGGGCCACTGGACGTCTGGAAGCTTGACACATTTGGTGGTGCCGACATGCGCATTTGTGCGCAAGCAGAGGCACAGGGATTGCACTCATGCATCCGAAAACAGCTGATGTGTTTCAAGGGACTCCAGGCAAGTTGAGCAGCACAGGGAGGCCACAACGCAGCAGACCTTCCACCTGGCCAGTTGCACATGCATGCTTAGTAGCAGCACTGACGGTGGGCTTGGACAAATATTGGTGTTGAAGCGCACAATACAGCTGAGATGTGTTGGTGGATTAATGGCTAGTTGATGGTAAAGTTGTCTGGGGCACCTGGAGGGCCAATGGCACATACCTTCAGGTCCACCATGGTCCATTGAGGCACTTGTTTTAGCCATGTAGCATTGCAAGACATGGAAATAAGCAGCTCACAGGGACAGACAGCAAGGGACAGACTTGTGGGCAGTGCATTTCATTACCATGTAGAATTTGACACATGCACTACACACTTTATTTGGGTCATGGTGGAACACGACTTGTTCTGAAGTCATACCTTGCTATTTGCGTCTGGCTGCTTACCCAGGAAACATTGCATGTTGTGTGATGCGTGACACATCGGTCTTCCATTTGCAACGCACCCAGCGGCGCATGACTTACTGCATTGACTGTGTATGAACCATCACATGGGTAATTTTACGTATGGGTACGAAGCATCCACACCAGATTGTTTGTTTGTAGAGTATTTTGTTACTTTGGGGCATATATGGTCGTGTGTTTGTGTGTTATGGGCACGTACAGATTAGTAACTGTGGCTCTCTTTGCAGCATTAAACTGCTCCTGTTATCGGACCTGAGAGTGCGCAGGCAGGAGGCCAGCACTCACCCCAGAGATACGTTTCTCTTCGTCTTCCATTTGTGTAATTTGTTACTTTGTGCATGATGATCAGGTTTGGTGTACTTGTGTTTGTGTAAATATGAAGAGTACAATTTTGTGCATTTCCTACTTTCCCGTGTGAATCCTACTCCCCTCTCCTGCCCCTCATTCCGGTTATCCAGTATAGCAATGCTTGTCCCGACTGCATATCCCTTACCCTCCTTCCCCACCAGGGTCTCAGAGGCCTGTGTGAGTTCGACCTTGCAGGCACCCCGACCACGGTGGGGGTGGTTGGTTCGTGCCACTCCTGCACCTGTACACGGAGCTGTGACAGTACACATCAGTTCGTGGTGCATTATTCTATGTTATGTAACACACATGGAACACATCCTGTTGTGACATTGTTTTACTGTGCTACCTTGGTTGTTACGTCATTGTGGTAGTACTTGGGCTTTATGACGTAATGCAAGCTCTTCTGGTTTGTTTTGCTGCCTGCAGGCTTTTTGCTTGGCTTCTGTGTTGGCCTGCTTTGTGTTCTCTTTGATTTGGTGTTTTTGCAAGTCAAGGTGGCCTCTGAGAGTGCTGGACACTTTTTGCACACAAGATGGGAGATGTTGACAAAGGGGAAGGGTGATCCTGTGGCCAGGTGAACTTCAAGGATGAAGGCTACATAACCCAGGTGCTGTTGTTCAGTGGGTCATGGTGATTTGTGAGGGAGGGGGGGTGTTTTGTTGTTGACACTTGCCTTGCCCTACAGTGTAATGCGCACCCTGACATTGTAATTGCAGTATCCTATGTACAGGATGTATTCTGCTGATCAATGCCTGTTCATGTGTTGTGTTTAGCTTCAGGTGTGAGGGAATAGTTGTGGCTTGACATGCTGGGGTGTACACATGGTGAATGTTCACATGTGATGTGTAGAGGACACTGACGGTTACTTGATTGCACATGCATATTTTGAGTGCATGTCCCTACTGACCCATACACTCGCACTATGATCCACTACATGTACAACCACCCTTCCATGTCCACATGTACACTCTGTTTGCCTTCTGGTGTCCACTGTGTCCCTGCAGCAAATGATCTATGACCAATTGTGGATCCTGTACATGTTTGTCGCTTAGATGTGATGCTTAGGGTGTGCGTCACACACAATGGCTGTTCACTATGCTGTGCACTGAGCAGTGTGTTGCATGAGGTGGACACGGCACACAGAAGGTGCAGTATTGATTTTGCTATGCACAATGTGCATGTAGGCAGGCATTCATTGTTATGTTACAACTACAACTGTTAGAATGCATTTGGGTTTGACTTCTTTTGTGTGGGAGGTTGTTGGTCCGTCATTTCATCTGATTCCTTGTCAGGCATCATTGCCTGATGCCACTTTACATTTTTCACATGTCAATGTGTACCTTATTGGTACTGTGTTGGTGTATAGCTATTGCTTGCCATGTCCTGTTGTGGTTTGGGAGGGTTTGGGTGACATAACAGTGATAGTCATGGCCTGTTTTGCAGGTCTGTGTGATTCACAACTTGCATGTGTGCCTTGTGGTCACACAGGATTGCTTATGTTTAAGTAGTTAGGGATGCTGACAATGTGGCACTTCCATGGCAACATTCTCAGGGTGGTAAGGTTGTGACAGTTGACTGTCTCTTTGTTTAGTTTAATTTAGTTTAGTTTATTATTTGTAAGGCGCGCCTTGCCCTTGAGCATCAGGGCGCACAAGACAAGAATATGCTCAAGTTCGTTGCAGGTACATCTACATGGTCATAGTACAGTATGCAATAGAAAAAAATATGTACGGGTACATGTGCGTGGTCATAATACAGTATACAATAAGCAAAATATGTACAAGGCAGGAACTAGGTCCAGCAAGCAGGTGATACAGGTGAGGGTATACTTAAGAATATAAAGGTAATATACAGTGGAATAAATACAGTAATATACATTGGTGTAAATACCGACCAAGGTATTGGTACTGGGGGCATGCAGGTGGATCGCCAGTGGGGACAGTCGGGTCCAGTAGGTCAGAGTAATTAGCTTTCATTGGCTCTCAGCCACTTGGTCAAATTCTGCCTGAATTTCAGGAGGGGTGGGGTTCTCTTATGTCATGTGGTAGTGAGTTCCACAGCTGAGCTGCTTTGACTGCGAAGCTATGTCCTCCAATAGTGGTACATTTAAAGAGAGGGACATGAAGGCAGTTCGCATTGGCCATTCTTGTAGGTCTAGATGATGTTCTCAAGTGTAGCCTGTCCATGAGGTAGGGTGGTGCCATGTTATTAAGACACTTGTGAGTAAGGGAGGCAATTTTGAGTTGGATTTTATCCTGAGTGGATAGCCATTTATATTCTCTTCTTATAGAGGAGATATGCTCTTTTCTGTTTATCTTGAGAGCAGCTCTCAGGGCATTATTCTGGAGGACCTGGATTTTGTGGATGGTCTGTTTGTTAGCCCCAATGTAGAGACCATTACAATAGTCCAGTTTGGACAGTATGAGGGCTCTGGCAAGCGTGATGCAGCTGTCTGTGGAGAGGAATTGTTTGCTGGCTCTAATGAGTTTGCAAGTATATTCCGTCGTTGAGGCTAGGGAATTGACTTGCTTGACAAAGTTTAAGGTGGCGTCAAGGTAGAAACCTAGGGTCTTGACTTCCTTTGCCACCTTGATATTATTACCGTCGATGATGAAGCTTGCATAGTCGGGGTTAAGTTTAGTTATGTGTGTCGGGGTGCCTAGGATTATGAGCTCGGTTTTGTCGTCGTTCAGGCATAAGCCATGAGTGGCCATCCATGCCTGAACGATGCTGTAGATTTTATTCACTAAGGCCAGGTCCATGACGTAATCGCCTGATAGCGGAAGGAGGATCTGGGTATCGTCTGCATAGTTGGTGTAGGCGATACCCAAATGATCCATTTCGTCGAAGAGTGGCTTTGTGAATATGTTATAGAGGGTTGGTGAAACACAGGATCCCTGGGGCACGCCGCACGTTATAGGGATCGGGTCAGCTGAGGCTGATGGAGAGAAGACTCTCATGGTGCGGTTACTCAAGAAGGATTTGATCCATATTATGGCCTCTTTGGAGAAGTGAGCAGCCGAGTCTAGGTGGCTGCATAAGACTGTATGGTCGACTAAATCGAAAGCTGCTGAAAAGTCTAGCAGGAGGAGTAAGGCTGTTTGGCCATTGTCCCTACATTGATCTATTTGGGCCTTGAGATCTATAAGGGCAGTCTCGGTTCCATGCTGTGGGTAGAATCCAGATTGGCGGGTTCTGAGGTTTGTCATCATCGATTGTCACCTGGTATGTGCCAGGCCTGTGTGCACTCTGCAGGGGTGGCAGTTTAGGTGAAAAATGGGGCCACAAGCTGGGTCTGGGCTTCCTCGCCACATGCCCTGTCCCCTCCCATGGGCAGCGCCTGTGCCTGTGGTTGGGGATGTGGGGGCACCACCATGTCCACCAGTACGTCCTGCCGTGTTGCAACATTGTGCAGGACACATGCTGCCACAATAATCCTGCACACTACTGGGGGTGCATAGAGTAGCTGCCCGCCAGAGCGGTCAAGGGAGCAGAAGCGTGACTTGAGCACTCCGAATGTGTGCTCCACTATGGCCCTGGTTGCACTATGGGCCGCGTTGTATCTTACCTGGGGTGGTGTGGTGGGGTTCCGGATTGGCATCATCATGTGGTTGCTCAAAGGGTAGGCACTGTCCCCTGCCGAGGTGATGATGGTTGTGATTATTGGGGTTTGTGTATTTGTGTGTGTGTGACATGCATGCATGTGCACAGGTATTTGTACTCACTTAGGAGCCATGTGTCGCCATGCTGCCCAGCTTCCAGGGTCCAGCTCAGGGCGGACATTCTGTATAGGAAACTGTTATGGATGGAGCCAGGGTAGCTTGCATAGACAGAGGTAATGATTCCCTTTGCATCGCATACCACCTGCACGTTGATGGAATGCCAGTGCTTGCGGTTTCGATAGCTGTCCTCAGTGGCCCGAGGTGGATGTAGGGCCACATGGGTACAATCTATGGCACCAAGCACTTTGGGGAAGTGTGCCACCCTGAAAAGTCCTGGACAACGGCCTGCCTTTCTGCGGGTGTTCTGGGCATGTATATGTGCCTGCGGACTGAGGGGCGTGCAGTGATGATTGCTAACACCTGTTGTAGGCAGCGTGACTCCGTGGCCTGTGAGACCCCCCCTACTATGGCAGTAGTCCGCTGAAATGACCCAGTGACCAAAAAATGCAGGACATTGAGGCCCTTCTCCAAGGGGCTCAATACTTGGAAGCAGAGGGTGGGAGATGTAAGGTCATCTTCCCACTCCCTGACCAGGTCTAGGATGATACGAGGTGGAAACTTATACCTGCCGTAGACCTTGTCGTCAGGCATCCCAAAAAGGCTTGCACGGGGTGAAAAAATGCAGGCCCTGGCTATTCCCCTCCTCCTGCGGTGTCCCACGATCAGTGCTGCGACAAATGGGGCATTCATCGTAGCTGTATATACCTGTTTGTTGTCAGGGCTGGACTGGGAACTAAAAGAGGCCCTGGAAATAATTACTGGGGACCAAAAGAGGCCCTGGAAATAAAGTTCAAAGTGGCCCCATATGAGACATTTTCAGCAAGCCCAATGCTTTTCCTATGAGAAAATTTAGAAATACCACATAAAAGAGGCCCAGGGTTGAGAGGCCCACTGGGAAATCTCCAGAGTGCCCTATAGGCCAGTCCACCCCTGTTTGTTGTTTGCGCGCACTTTTATACTGTGCGCGGGATGCTTCCACCTGCCTTCGTGTGGCGGATGCATTGACGCCTGTGCGCATCTTTTGACGCGTGTGGGTTTCCCGTATTCGAATCCATGAATATGGGTTCTTCGGGTGCGTTTGGGCGTTCCGTGTAGTTCCCTGCAGTACTTCCCCAGTTACACCTTCTTTTTCATGCGTTATTCCCATTCCGCGTGTTATGCCCACTGTTCCGCCCACTTTTGTTGTGTGCGCCGCGCTATGTGCGCATTCCCTGTGCGCGTAGCGCATGCCGTTTGATGACCTGTGCGCCCGCATGCGCCATGCACGGATTTGGCGCACAACCAGTGGAAAACATGCACAGTGCCTTCCTTGAATCGCACACGTGCGCGTGCGCACGCTTTCTCACGCTTGCGCCAGCTTGCGCTGGGATTTTCGGCGCACATTTGTTCCATGAATCGGCCCCTATATATTAATAAATTCATGAACGTATAAACCTCATAATTGTACACAAATTCATAAAAATTATCTGCATATCAAGGATGCTTTATTTCAAAGAACACCTACTAAAAACCTTAAGGTAGCCAACATTAAGGCTACTTGATTCCTGGAATATATACAATGCTAAAGGCTCTGTCTGCTTAAAATATTATCCTCATATAAAAAGGCCTTACAAACCATAGGAGTACATTTAAACAAAACAGGACATTCAGTTAAGAGATGTTTAAGGGTTTGCATATATCGAGATTTTTTACAAAAACTGCATAAGGAAGGAATGCAAAATTTTGTTAGCTCTCAAGCTAAGAATCTCACAATTAGAAAGTATATTCAACCTAAAACACATAAACAGATTATGCCATTTATGACACCGAAACTTAATTAAATAACCGTGAATCATATTCCGATGTTTTTCCTCTTTAGCACTGTATAACATTATTGATAGGTGCTTAATTAATATTTTATCCGGCACCAGTCAACATATTTGTAACTTTTGGGATTTTTTCAGGGTTATCAACCAACAATTATGGAGTTAAATTCAATCAATAGAGCAATACATCAGATTTGGCACCGCAAAATCGTAATGAGCGTCAATAGTCCTTATTCATATGAGTTCTTAAATTGAACAAGAGAGGTTCTCTGATAAATTTATAATCTTCTTATATAGCATTATAGAACTATTTTGAACTACAGAGCCACAACTGATAAGCCAAGTTCAAATAGCATGTGTGTGTCTGTTTGAAATGTTCAGCACACTTCCCAACATGCAACAAACCTGAAATTTGGCATATGTATAGATTCCATAGGTTAGACGATGTCAAACATATTAAATACACACTTTCTAACTTTGTATTCATTTTTTACGGTCTGCAATGCTTACCCCTTTCATATGAGGATTTGTGTGTGTGTCTGTCTGTTCAAAATGTTCAGTACACTTCCCAGCATACTACAAACCTGACATTTGGCAAATGGGTAGGTTCCATGGTGTAGGCAATGGAAAAAAGTATAACATATACATTTTTCTAACTTTTTGGTCTGAGCAGTCTGCAATGCTTACCCCTGCCATCTGTGGATATGTGTGTGTGTCTGTCTGTTCAAAATGTTCAGTACACTTCCCAGCATACTACAAACCTGACATTTGGCAAATGGGTAGGTTCCATGGTGTAGGCAATGGAAAAAGCATAACATATACATTTTTCTAACTTTTTGGTCTGAGCAGTCTGCAATGCTTACCCCTGCCATCTGTGGATATGTAAATGTCTATTCAAAATGTTCAGCATACTTCCCAACATGCTACAAACCTGAAATGTGGCATGTGGGTAGGTTCCATGGTTTAGACAATGTAAAACATATATAATATACTTTTTTAGAATGTTCTTTTTGTAAGTGGTCTGCAATGCTTACCCATGCCATATTAGGATACGTGTGGGTGTGTGTGTGTGTGTGTGTGTGTCTGTTTGAAATGTTCAGCATACATCCCAACATGCAAAAATCCTGGAATCTGTCCTGTGGGTAGGTTCCATGGAGTAGACATTGTAATGCTTACCCCTGCCATATGTGGATGTGTGTGTTGCTGTGTGTGTTTTTGTGTGTGTGTGTCCAAAATGTTCAACATACTTCCCAACATGCTACAAACCTGTAAGTTGGCATGTGGGTAGGTTCCATGGCATAGACAATGGAAAAAATATACAATACACATTATCAGAATGTTCCTTTTAAAGTGGTCTGCAATGCATACCCCTGCCATATGTGGATATGTGTATGTGTCTGTTTGAAATGTTCAGCATGCTTTCCAACATGCTACAAACCTGAAATGTGGTATCTGCGTAGGTTCCATAGTGTAGACAATTTAAAAAGAATAAAATATACATTTTCAGTTTTTTTTTAAGCCGTCTGCAAAGCTTTCCCCTGCCATATGTCGATATGTGAGTGTGTGTCTGTTTGAAATGTTCAGCATGCTTACCAAAATGCTACAAACCTGACATTTGGCATGTTGGTAGGTTACATGGTGTAGACAATGTAAAAAGTATCCATATATCTATAAAAGGGAAACTTGTGGATATGTTTGTGTGTGTGTGTTTGTATGTTCGAAATGTTCAGCATACTTCTCAACATGATACAAACCTGAAATGTGACATAAGGCTATGTTCCATAGTGTAGACAATGTAAAAAGTAAAACATCTATATTTTTCTAATTGGTTTTTTTAAGCATTTTTTAAAGCTGTCTGCAGTGCTTGGATATGTGTATGTTTGTCTAATCAAATAATTTATGTTTATTTCATCCCATATGGATAGAAGTGCTGATTTCTTTCCTTTCGTGGGCCGGAAGCTGACTTGGGAGTGGTTGCGTGTTATGTTGCTTTCTACAAGGTTGAGTAGTATTCTGTAGCTGTGGTTGTCCAGTATTTCCCCTGGGTAGGTTAGATTCGATATAGGTCTGCAGTTCGAGTGGTATTCCACATTTCCCGTTTCATTTTTTAGTAGGGCTTTGATGTATGCTGATTTGAAAGCCTTAGGTACTTTTCCCTGTGTTTAGAGATATGTTCATCCGAAGCTGGAAGTACGATGCTGGTGTTCTGTGGTTGAGGATTTCATTGAAGATGCCTGGTGGGCTTAGGTCCCTGGGGGATCCGGCGAGGTCTGTGTCTTTTACTAGTTTGTTGAAGGTTTGTTCATGTATAGCTTCAAATCCGTCAAGTGTTGAGGTGGTTGGTGGTGTGCTGGTTTCTGGTGATTCCGGATTTGTGTATATTGTTGGCCAGTTTGCGTCGATGGTCTGTTGAATTACTTTTTTTCTTAGGTGGTCTGTGATGTTGTCACATAGAGTTTGTGATGGTACTAACTCATGTGTTGCACAATGTTGTTTTTTTTTATTTCCTTGATGATTTTGAATATTTCTTTTTGTGGGTTTGCTGCCGATTGGATTCTTGAAGTGAAGTATGCTTTTTTGGTTTTAGGTCTGCTAATATGTACATTCTGAGTTGTTGTTGATATTTGTTTTTCTCTGACTGGTTGTAATGGTTTCTCAATTTGTTTCCAGTTTCTTTTTTTTTTTTTAGTTCCCTTAGTTCTTTTTGGGAACCATCTTACTGCCATTTCTTTTGCACTGTCTTTGAAGAGTTTTGCAGGTGCTAATTGATCTAGGGCCTCTGTGATCCAGGTGTCACGTTTTTCTTCAGCTGAGTCTGGAGTCATTCTGTTTAGCTGGGAGATGTTTGGTTTGGTTAGATCCACTAATTATGTTAGGGATTCCAAGTCAAAACTCTTTCAGTTTATTTTTTTAGTAGCATGTGGTATTGTGTTTCCAGGAAATATGCGGTTTGGGATTTTGACGGTGAATGGCATCAAGTGGTGATTACTCCATATGATTGGTACCAGTGCGACAGTGATCAAGAATAAATCTGTACAGAAAATAATCTGATACTTTTCTATAAGCGATGCTGTTTCATTGTATTCATTGTAGCCCTGTAACTCTGGTTCTTCCACTGATTTTGTCTCCCTATCTCTAAAAAAGGACATCATTTTCTCTGGCCTGCACCTCTGTCTTTACCTCTACTTCTGTTTTTACCTTTATACTTTCCTCTTTCAATTTGTCCAGAATGTACATCATCCAGTGTTCTAGAAGACCCCTCTCCTGCTGTTCTTGATTCCACTTCATTCCTTCCATCAGTACTACTATATGAGGTGTTTCTAAATCTGACTCTTCTACCTCGTCTCTCTTTACCACTTTCTTTAGTGGTTCAACACCTCTCTTGGTTTATAACCTGCCTTCACATAGAGAAAAACCTTTTGTTATGTTAAGACACTTATATAGTGCAAAATCCCCCCAGAGGCATCTTGGCACTGGCAGCAATGAGTGGAAGACACAGATAATACAGGGCTGACAAGTTAAAACAAATAAGACTTTATGGACTGCCTAAAGGACAGGTGTTTTTTCATAGCATTGAGTGAGAAAGGAAGATAGTTCCAAAGCATAGTAGCTGTTATGGAAAAGGCTCAAGCACCAATATGGGAACATTTAACCCAGGGAACTCAGATCAAACAGACATTGTCAGAGCGGAGAGACCGAATTGGAACATGGGCAAAAATTGGGCCTGTAGATATTCTGCACCAACTCCATGGAAAGCACAATGAACCAGGCACAATGATTTAAATTGAATATGCTCAGCCACCGGGAGCCAATGAAGATGAAGCAGAACAGGAGTGATATGGGCATGTCTAGGCATTTTGGTGGCCACTCTTGCTGCAGAATTCTGGAGAACCTGTAGACACCCGATCAAATAGGCAGGCTGCGCCAGGTAGAAAGAGTTACAATAGTCCAGTGAGGATACAACAAAGGTAGCCACCACAGGGGCCCTAAATTCAGGCGCTGTAAAATGGAGGACCTTGCACAGAAACTCCAACTGGAAGTAACCCCTCTGACACACAGCACTGATTTGGTTTTCGGCGGAGAGAGAAGCCAAAAGTTGTACCCGCAGATCTTTTGCCACCAAAACCAGGATAGGGAACGTGCCGAAAGAAGGGGGCCAGAACTAGAGGTCCATAAAGCCTTACGCGAGGGGGGGGCACCATAAACACCTTTATAGTGTCACCATTCAGCTTTAGCCAGTTATTACTCATCCATTCTCCCACTGCAACTGGTTAGTCTTTAAGCCTGTACACAATGTAAGCCTTAGAAAGATCAAGCCACACAATAATTGTTGTGCCATTTGCATAGTAGTAACATAGGAAGCCGTGAGAGGGGATGCGCTTGGTCAGAGGCTGAATGTAGATGTCAAACAGGATCGGGGAGATGGCAGACCCCTGGGGAACACCACAGAGAAGAGAAACAGGTGCAGACCGAAAAGGGGAAGAGAAATTGCTTGAATCGGGTCAGATAGAAAGCAACTAAACCAGACACATTTTATTTTTTTCAGTTGGGTGTCATCCAAGGTTTGAAAATGCGGTTAAGTCTGTATACTTTTCTATAACATGCTTGACAATGCGTTTATAGAACTGTGATTCCCTTTTGTTTTATAGTTCTTTAATTACACATGTATCTACATGTATCCATGCCTGTCTCCAAATTAATGCTCCAGAGTCCATGCTCCTTCAAGGAACTCTTGATATTATCCTTTAAGAACTACAAAATCCACATATTTGGTAGTTCTTTTTGCCAGATATTGGAGTTATAACACAATTGTAAAATGTGTCTGTGCAGCAGCTTGTAAACCATTTGGGGTCTCAATTGTGTTTTTTCAAAATCACAAAAAATGAGGCCAAGTTTGACTTTCTGTTTAGAGAACTACAAATTGCATGTGTTTTTAGTTCTTTGAATATGTGTGTAATCCATACATAGAAGACGTAGTCAAGCAAATGAATGTATATCATTCTAACTACACACAGGGTGACGGTGAGAGACAATGAGCTGTGTGCCAAGGTCAGTATTAGCTGGTTTAGTATGGGGAAATTACTCCCCCAAACATTTTCTTTAGCAATACTGAGGTGTTTTCCAGTGTCATCTATAATTACGTCCTATGTTTACTTTATTTTGTAGTTCTAAAAGATAACACATATTTAATGGTATGAAGCAGTAGAATCTAACAACTCGGCTGAACTCTTTAAAATCTGCAAGGAACTGGCCAATCCTACTGCATTCTCTACCTCTCCTGTCCCTTCCCAGGCCCTCTGCACAGCACTGGCTTCTCACTTCATCTCTAAAACTCAGGACATCCTGTCCTCACTCGCCTCCTCTCCCCTCCCTCCCCATACTCCCTGTTCTTCCTCTGGCCCCTCTGCAGCCACCTCTCCTCCCTCCTTCTCCGCCTTTCCCCTGTTATCCATTGACAAGGTTTCTAGACAAGTCCGATCTATAAAAGTCTCATCAAAACTGGTTCCCCCTGTTCCTCCAAAACCATCAAGGACCACATTGACACCCTTGCCCCTGCCCTGGCTGAATTCTGCAACCACTCCTTCACCACTGGAGTCTTCCCTTCCCCCCTGAAGCACTCCCTTGTGCACCCTCTTCTTAAGAAACCCTCTGCCGATTCCTCTTGCCCGGCTAACTATCGCCCAATCTCCATCACTCTCTTCCTGGGCAAGCTCTGGGAGAAACTGACCATCTCCCAGCTAAATCTCCACACTGAATCTGTTGGTTGTCTTCATGACCATCAGTCTGGCTTCAGAGCTGCCAGAAGCAGGGAAACTGCTCTCCTGAATATCCGTGAAGACCTGCTCTCCAACCTTGACTCTAACACCCCCTGTGTCCTCATCTTGCTTGACCTCTCTTCTGCCTTTGACACTGTCAACCATGCCGTCCTGCTTAATTGTCTCCGTGTTAACCTAGGGATCACCAGTCAGGCCCTAGAGTGGCTGACTTCCTTCCTCTCTGACCGACCCTCCCAGGTCCAACTTGGATCCTTCCTCTCTGCTATCTTCTTCTCTACCTGTGGTGTCCCCCAGGGGTCTGACCTCTCTCCCTGGCTGTTCAACCAATACATGGCACTCCTTGCCCACCGCATTGTCGCTCTCTGCCCCAACTTTCAGTGCTATGCAGATGACACTCAACTCGTCTACAGGCTCCCTTCCACCACCTTTTCAACATCCCTCATCTCTGACTGTCTATCTTCTATCCAGGAGTGGTGCGCCGCCAATGACCTCTGCCTTAATGCCAGTAAAACTGAGATTCTCCTCATTGGCACACCCACTCCCTCCTTCCCTGTAGCTCTCTGGCCGGCCTCTCTTGGCCCACTCCCGCTCCCACCTGCAAGGCTAAAAACCTTGGGGTCATCTTCAACTCTACACTCTCTTTCTCGCCTCACATCTCTGACATCTCTAAGAAGTCACACTACCAGCTGCACCTCCTCAGAGGTATTCTTCCTTTCCTCTCCTTCCCCCAAAAGGTCACTGTCTCTAGAGCTCTGGTTCTCTCTAAGCTGGACTATTGCAACAGCCTCTTTCTAAATCTGCCTGCCTCCACTGTACGCCCTCTGCAACTCATCTAGAACAGGACTGTGAGACTTGTCCTTGGCCTCAAGCCCAGGGATCGTATCTCTCCAGGATTGAAATCTCTGCACTGGCTCCCGGTGGCTGCGAGGATTAAGTTCAAAACCCTCTGCATCGTCCACAAGGCCTTCTGGGGTCTGGGGCCTCAATACTTTGAACTCTCTCTTCCTAGATACCTTCCCTCCCGAGCTCTTTGCTCATCCGCCTCCAACTCCCTCAGGGTCAGTCGATTCTCCAAGCAACGTGTTGGTGGCAGATCTCTCTCTTCGGCTGGGGCCTCCCTCTGGAACAGCCTCCCTGCCTCCCTGAAACTTGAGGAGAACCACCTGCGGTTCCGGAAGCACCTGAAAACCCTCCTCTTTGCTTCTGCTTTCTCTCACCCTCTCCCCTGCTAAAGTCCTGGCTGTTACTGAAACTGCACTGGTTACCTGGCCACCCATCTTATCTCGGGCCCTAGCCTTGCCAGTTGCACGACTGCACTGCCTCCCTGGCAACCCTTGCACCTATGGACTGTTTTCTGCACCCCGACAGTCCCCCCACTAGCACTTATGTTCTGCACTCACCCTGTACTTGCCACCTGCTGGGCGTTTATTTATCTTGTTATTCTATTATGCCATGCACTGCACTTCCCCCCTCCCCATTCCTTTGCACTTGCACGATCTGAATGACACTTGGCCTAGTAAGATCGTTGTCGATCTTCCCTCTGTTCCCCCTCCCTTGCCTCGTCGCGCTTTGAAACACTTGTGTATAGGCACGTTATAAATGCCATATCATATCATATCGTATCATAATCTGTTACCTCTGTAAGATATATAGCTGGACCTATGTAGACAAAAAGATCCAGAAAACATCTTCTAGCTTGGAAAAAGGTCAGCGGGGTTTAAAGTAAACCATATTGAGTTTGTGCAGAGAACACTTGATGAAACATGATTTTTTGAATCGACTATGTGTAAGCCAATCGAATTATGATTGAAATGGGGACTATTATTGTGGTATGAAATGGCAGTTACACCATTATACACTACTCTATAAATATATGAATAGCAAGTTTACTGAGCTGATTTGGATTCTTGAATCCATTTCTTTTGTTTTTCAGTGTCCCTTCTAAAAATCGTTTGTGAACGCTGCTGCAGAAGAAATTTGATTATGTGAAAAATTCTAAATTTCAAGAAAATGAATATTAAAATAGACTACATTCCCTTTGATGAAAGTCCAGACCACTAGAGTCTGAGGCAAGGATGGAAATGTGTGCATGTTGGGGACAGTCTGTACATATTGTATACATTTGAAGGTCATTTTAAAGAGTTATATTTGAAAGATGTGGTGAAGTACGTGTTGCCAAGTATGACATGTTGCAGAGTTCAGCAGTCTCATTGTATGGATTCTGATTGGTTGATATTGAATTGATATATACTCTTTGTCTAATTTTGATATATATATATATATATATATATATATATATTACATGGCCACAGTAGTGGCCATGTAGTTATGGTTAAGTTGGTGTTTCCATAGGAAGAGCACTTTTTGGGTGGCTTATAACTTCGCTCTCCGTGGACGAATCCTCACCAAACTTTGCAAAAAATTTATTTGTGTCACTCTGATTCGTCCAGGGGGGGAAAAGTTATAGGGGGGGTCCCAAAACCTTTTTTTTTCCCATAGACTCAATGGGAACAAAATTTTGCTCGCGTCTACAGCCCAAACCGCTGGACGGATTTTCACCAAATTTGGACCAGGAGCAGCGGCTTTGTCCCGAAAGCATGCTTTTGCAAATTTGGTGAAAATCCATCCAGTAGTTTTTTTAAAAATGACCAAAAAGTAGGTAAAAAAAAATTAGTGATATCTGTGTTTGGTCCGCGGACACATTTCCCTGTTCGCTCCGCGGACAGTGTGCTGATTGGCCAATCGGCTTGCGTGATGTTCGCGGACGGATTGGACGGCGTGGAGCGTGAAGCACGTCAGATTTTCGGTAGCGCCCGCCATCTTGGATTCGCAGTCGTCCACGGACAGCGTGGTGAAACTTTGCTAAAAATTTGTGTTTAGTAGAGTGTGTTGGTGTGTAGGAGTGTTTGGGGAGGGTGGGAGTGTATGAGATAGGATGAAAGTTGTGTTTTTTTATGTGTTAGACGTTCTTTTTGTGTTCGATTTGTCTTCGGACATCACGGGTGTTCTGAAATGTTCTAAATAAACTGAATGGGGGGTGTTCTGAGGACTCAATATGTGTCCGTTTTGTTCACACGCAAACTGAAACTGTTCTAAGAACACTCGCAGTGTCCTGAAATGTTCGCAAATAAACAAAATGGGGGTGTCCTGAGGACACTGTCCGTATTGTTTGTTGTCAAGTTGAATATGTTCTAAGAACACTTGCGGTGTCCTGAAATGTTCGCAAAAAAACAAAATGGGGAGGTTCTGAAGACGTTTCTAAGAACACTCGTCGTGTCCGGGGAATGTTCGCAGGGGGTGTCCTGAGGACGCTGTCCGTATTGGTCTCTGTCAAGTTGAATGTGTTCTAAGAACACTCGCGGTGTCCTGAAATGTTTGCAAATACACAAAATGGGGGTGTTCTGAAGACGTTGTCGAACATTCACTGTGTCCTGAAATGTTCGCAAATATGAATGGGGGTTGTGGCTGGCAAGTTGAATGTGTTCTAAGAACACTCGCGGTGTCCTGAAATGTTCGCAAATAAACAAAATGGGGGTGTCCTGAGGACGCTGACCGTATTGTTCTCTGTCAAGTGGAATGTGTTCTAAGAACACTCGCGGTGTCCTGAAATGTTCGCAAATAAACAAGATGGTGGTGTTCTGAAGACGCTTCTAAGAACACTTGCGGTGTCCGGGGAATGTTCGTAGGGGGTGTCCTGAGGACGCTGTCAGTATTGTTCTCTGTCAAGTTGAATGTGTTCTAAGCACACTCGCCGTGTCCTGAAATGTTCGCAAATATGAATGGGGGTTGTGGCTGGCAAGTTGAATGTGTTCTAAGAACACTTGCGGTGTCCTAAAATGTTCGCAAATAAACAAAATGGGGGTGTTCTGAAGACGTTTCTAAGAACACTCGCGGTGTCCGGGGAATGTTCGTAGGAGGTGTCCTGAGGACGCTGTCCGTATTGTTCTCTGTCAAGTTGAATGTGTTCTAAGAACACTCGCGGTGTCCTGAAATGTTCGCAAATACACAAAATGGGGGTGTTCTGAAGACGTTGTCGAACACTCGCTGTGTCCTGAAATGTTCGCAAATATGAATGGGGTTGTGGCTGGCAAGTTGAATGTGTTCTAAGAACTCTTGTGGCGTTCTGAAATGTTCGCAAATAAACAAAATGGGGGTGTCCTGAGGACGCTGTCCGTATTGTTCTCTGTCAAGTTGAATGTGTTCTAAGAACACTTGCGGTGTCCTGAAATGTTCGCAAATATTGAAGATGGTGGTGTTCTGAAGACGCTTCTAAGAACACTTGCAGTGTCCTGAAATGTTTGCAAATAAACAAAATGGGGGTGTCCTGAGGACGCTGTCCATATTGTTCTCTGTCAAGTTGAATGTGTTCTAAGAACACTCGCGGTGTCCTGAAATGTTCGCAAATAAACTACATGGGGGTGCTCTGAAGAATTTCTAAGAACACTCACGGTGTCCTGGAATGTTTGTAGGGCGTGTCCTGAAGGCGTAGTCTGTATTGTTAGCTGGTAAGTTGAATGTGTTCTAAGAACACTTGCGGTGTCCTGAAATGGTCGCAAATAAACAAACTGGGGGTGTCCTGAGGACGCTGTCCGTATTGCTCTTTGTCAAGTTGAATGTGTTCTAAGAACTCTCACGTTGTTCTGAAATGTTCGTAGGGGGTGTCCTGAAGATGCTGTTCGTATTGTGCAATGGCAAGTTGAATGTGTTCTTAGAACACTCATGGTGTCCTGAGATGGTGCAAATAAACAAAATGGGGGTGTTCTGAGGACACTGTCCGTATTGTTCGTTGTCAAGTTAAAAGTGTTCTAAGAACTATCGCATTGTTCTGAAATGTTCGTAGGGGGTGTCCTGAAAACGCTGTCCGTATTGTTTGCTGGCAAGTTGAAAGTTCTAAGAACACTCATAAGTTTCCATAGACCATAGTTGAAATGTTTGACTCTATGGATGTGATATGCTGCAGTGGTTGTTGCCAGGGCATAGAGTCTTAGGTGCATGGCCATTTGGCCATGCACCCAAGACTCTATGCCCTGGCAACAACCACCGCAGCATATCACATTCATATTTGCTTATAACTTTGGGTGAAAAACAAATGTATAAGGAACAAAGGTATTAGATACTATGGATGTGATATGCTGCTATGGTTCTCCTTATTATTGTATACTTACTGTTTGGTCTAGTAACCGGAGTACATGTATTTCTTGTTAATTTCTGTGATAAAAGAAAATAGCATGTTAGTATTAGTATTTTGTAATGACTTATTACATTGTATAATCAACATAATTATTTTTTTTTTGGACCCTCATATTTAGTAGATTACAAATCAGAGTACTGTGCAATTTTCTCAGTTTCTGTATTTGTTGCTAAAATGATTGGATCTGTGGGAGAAAACAAAATCTATGTTGGATTAAAAAAAAACCTTTTTCTGTTATGCTACAGTTTATTTGTTTGTTTGTTTTCAGTGTTCACTTGTTGTTTCTGGCTAATGCTTTATGCTTTGGCTTGTTGCATTTTTTTGGAGCAGTAACATATTATTTATTTGTTTTGATATTATAAAATTTTGGAGCAGTTAGATACCAATTGGCGTATTCTAACTGTCTATTTTTTTGATATATTTTAGTGGTATTGATTTATCTATTTGGATATTGTTAAATTTTGGAACAGTTAGATACCAATTGGCGTATTCTAACTGTGTATTATTTGGTCTAATTTAGTGGTATTCATTTATCTGATTAGTTGTTATAGAATCTTTGAGCAGTTAGATAGCTTTTGGAGTATTCTAACAGTTTATATTTTTTTAACACAAGTTTACTTAGGGTTTAAATACAGTTTAGTTATCAAATTTTGGTTTTAAGAGCATCAAATAAGCGTTTGTAAGATTTGCTGGTAATCTCTGCTTTAGAGTAATGGTACTATCATTACATTCAAACCATCCACATTTCTTTTTTATATATGCAGTGTAGTGCCCTGAATTGGTTGTGGCTCCTGCGTGGTAGATTATACCTATTGTTGTGAAGGTTTTCTTACCAAGTGATATTTGACCATGTGTGAATCCAGTCAGCTTGCAGTTGTTTTTGTTACCATCTGCATTGTAACGTAGAAGCATTAGTACTATGTATTTACTATGTGTTTGTATTACTAACGTGGAGCGATAATCTGAATTGAAGGTAGAGCATAATCTACCATGGTTTGCATTTTGTACAAGTCGTTGAAATGGAATGGATTCGCAATTTGGTATTGATATATATATGAAGTGTTCATTGGGGATTTCTTCTTGTGTCACATTGTTGCAGAGAGTGCATGCATGTTTCCACATGTATGAAATCTGAAAGATTTCATTTATAGGTATGTTTTTGTTTTCCAGTACTTGTAGTAAGTGCATTAGAAATTCTTGTGGATCTTCCTGTGAGTTTATAGTGAATTTCACCATTCCAGCACAGTAGTCCAATTGTTGTCTTATTCCATAAACACTACGTGTTGTCAGGATTGATTGCTGCATTTCTGTGAAGTACTAACATTTGCAAACACAATGGGTCTGTACTGTGTAAGTAAATGTTGTCAACAATTGGTGGTAATTGAAATAGAATATTCATTGCTACATTTGCGTAGCAACTTACACCAACTATATTTCAGAATTTAAATGGTCCAGGTAGTTCTGTATCTAACTGCTTTTTTTGGAGTTTGTCTTCCTTTTTTAAAGAAGTACCTGGTTTACTTTCCCTAATTGATCCTTTTTTGCTTGTGGTACTTAATGAAGTATTATTTTCTTTTACTCTCTTTGGAGGATTTGCAGTGAAATCCTGTTGCATTTCTGTTTGATTTATTTTTCTTTTATAACGTTTTACTTTTTGTGGAACAGAATATGTGTTTAGGTGGGGGGTGTATAGTGAGTGAAGTCTATTGTATTCTAAAATGCAAGGAATATCAGCGTTTATTTTACTTGCATCAAAGTTGATTAGAAATAGACCGTCAAGTGTACGTAAGCGTGATAGTGCTACATAGCTCATGCCTTCTTTAAAGACTGTGTTACCAATATCTATCATTGCTTTGTCTAGGGTAAGACCTTGTGATTTATGAATCGTGACTGCGTATGCAAGAGTTAGAGAAAATTGTTCTCTGTGTACATACATATCTTTGAAGAGAAGGAATCTAGCTGTTGAGCGCCCTATCCTTTTTACTTCTGAAAGTTTGTCAAAGAGTATATTGACAAACTGAATTTTGTTGTCGCGTGGGTATGTTTGAAAGCCAACAACTGTACCCAGTGCTCCATTAACTAGTCCTTGGTCCACGCCAAGGTTACGTTTAAGCATTACTCTGCAATTTAAGGATAATTTTAATATCTTTTCTAAGCCTGCTGTGTTTGAGATTGATTTTTCTAAACTATTTAGTCTTGTTGTGGCTTGGTCACACATGGGTAGTGTCATACCATGTACATCTAGTTTGTCTGTGGCGCTAATTTCCATGATTGGTGGCACATCTTTACTTAGCACGATTTCATTGAATTTGAAACAGCTTGCAAGAGTTGGCATTAAGGCCATACAATTGACATTTTTGTGGGCTAATTGTTCCATAACATCAAGAGCATTATCGCCATAAAGTGCATTAATGTGCCGGGTTTTCAATATTGCTTTAATATTGCTTCTGCTTCTTTAGAAAGCATGTTTTCTGTTAATTCTCTGTATTGGAAATGTTGCCAAAGGTTGACATTTCCAATGCTTCCAACAGTTTTACGGCAGAGTTTGTGTCCTAATGTTTTAAAAATAGGCTCACCTTTTACTGGTGTTAATTGAAGCAGATCTCCAAAAACAATAATGTGTTTTCCTGCAAAGAGCTCTTCATAGTCTGTTTTAAGTACTTCTTGTAATCTGAGGTGAATCAAAGCTAACATCAGGTTGGAGACCATGCTCACTTCATCTATTAGTAGCATTTTCATTTGTTTCAATACTCTGCGTAATTCCATTGCAGCTTCTGCAGAAAGTTTGTAATAGTCTAATTTGTTCTGGTGTTCTACTGGTAATAGTAGTAATCGGTGTAATGTAACAGCACCTATGTTGTAGGCAGCTAAACCTGTGGGGGCAGTGACAACAGCTGACAGTTTGTTGTTTGTCAATTGTTGAAGGAACTTACTAATGATTTTGATTAGGAATGTTTTGCCAGAACCAGCTTCACCACTGACGTACAGTAGTATAGGTTTATAATTATGGCAGGAACATTCTTTATTTTCATGTTTTACACCATGTGCAATTTGTTTTGTTACTTCTTGAAAAATGCTACTTTGCTCATTGTTTAGTTTTGATTGTAGTATAGTTAAGTCTACTTTATCTTCATACTGACACATGGTGTTTTCTACTTCTATCATAGCTAATTCTGCCTAATTTATTATTAGTGGTTCTCCCAGTGGTTCTTGGCTTCCTGTTGTAGAAGGTTGACTACTGTCAGGAGTGTCCTTATCTAGTTGGGCTTGGAGTTCTTCTTGATGTTGCTGTTCATTGTGCAACATTGTTTTGTACTGTGTAAAGTTTACATCAGTTATAGTGCTTTCATTTGCTTTGAAAGCATCCTCATATGAGTCATAGTTATCTAGTAAGTGTTCTTCTTTTCTCCATGGTTTGAAGAGTTGTAGCAGGGACATGTAATATACTTCTTTATATTGAGGAGTCTTTAATGACAATTTGATATGATTAATTACATTTGGTTTAGTGAGTTTAACTAAGCTGCCTTCACAGTTTGTCACTCTATATTTACCTTTTTTTCATCAGGTTGCATATTATTTTTGTGTGTGTAGTTTTGGGCTATGTGGTATAGACACATGTTTTCCAAAGTATTACTTCTGTTTGGGTAGTATGTGTCCAATAAATTGTTTTTTAAAATGTCTTGGCTGTTGGGATCATGTTTGGCTATTGTTTCTATATCTTTATATGATTTTAGAACTCTTTTTCTAGATTTAGCTGGACCAAGACTTAGCCATACTATATTTTCAGATTTACCATACAATGCAGTACCAGTTAAACGATCAGCTGCTTCATATGATCCACATTCTCTATGGGTGAGAATTTTTATTCCCAAACTGTATAATTTCTGAGACACTGTTTTATCTGATGACAGGTCATTCCAGAGGTCTTGGAGCTCTGTCTTTTCTGCTTTAGTTAAGTATGCTGTGACATATTGTGCAACTGCAGTAGAATTGTCTGCAATGTACTGCACATCTATGTTTGTATTCCATAAGTGGGCAATGATTGCATTATAATCATTGATATATTTTTCTTCTTCTTTTCCTTTTATGTAATATGTATTTTTAGGTGACTTCTCTTTAACACTATGTCTAACTGAAGACATGAGGTTGTTCACTTGACCTGTATTTGTAACTGGTCTAGGGAAACCAAATCGGCATTTGGTGTAGTATTTCCCTTTGTTTTTGTATTTGCAACGACAATATTCTCCACATTTGTGTCTTTGAAATTGTAAAATTTGTGCATGAAGATCACTATTTGTGGCTTCTGATGGAATTTCACAAGTGACATATTTTTCAATAAACTGTAAAACAGTGGCATCACTGTCTTGATCAAATTTAGGAGCATCTTTAATTCATAAAAGCGTGTGGATATGTGGTGCTCCTCTGGCTTGGTATTCTTTTCTCCAAAAGAAGTGTTGCACTTCTCCAAGGGGAGGAACAGTTTTATTAGAAATATAATGTAGCATAGCAATGAAGCGATGGTGAAAATATCTTGAAAAATTAACAGGATCCAAAGAACAAAGTTCTCCAGGTGTTAGTATATGTATGTTTGTTTTGATTTTATTTGATATGCGTAGGAAATCACGTAAATCTTCCCATGCATATTCTGCACAACTAAATGTAACACACCAAGTGGGTGGGCCAAGGTTTCTGATCATACAACGTACATTTCCATGATGTCGAAGCCAGTACTCTTTAGTACCACGCATATTTGCTAATAGATTTGCAATATTTGATTGTAAAACCTCATCCTGTTGTTGCACTTTTTCTAATAATTGTGTCGCTGTTATATTTTGAAAGTGTGATCCTGATTTTAATATGTGTGCAACTCCGTAAAGTTGCTAGTTCACTTTCAAAGAGTAGGGCGAATATGTATTCCACATTTTGTCTAAATCTGGGATCTTCAGAATACATGCGTAATGAGCGGTATTCTGAAGCTGATATTTGAATAGGTCTATCATCATACCTTCCTCCTTTGCCAGTAGGAAAGAGTAGAGGAAAAGCACATGCTTCTATACTTTTTTCCCATATGCTGATTGGCGATCCTTTTGTTTGACGCATTTGGTAAGTTTCCAGTACATCTTATACGGTGTCATTACAGTGCAAAGGATGAATTGTATAATGGTCTAAAGTATTTGAGATTGTAGCAGGATCTAGTAGCTCAAATTGACCAGCTTCTTGTGTTTCTTGAATTATTTCAGTTGTATCTTTCAAGTTTTCTTCAATATTAATTTCTTTATAATATTCATTATTCTCTTTAAGATATTGGAAGGCTTGTCTAACTTTATATAAATCTAGCAGCTGTTGCCATATTTTTTTTGTCTTGTTTAGGTACTCCATTTACTAAGATAATTAAAGATTGCTGCATTGGATGTTGCACTCCTAGAGTATGCACATTTTCTTTTAGATCTAATGGTAAATAAATTACTTTTCCACAAATGCCTTTTACCAATTCAGAGGGAGGTAATTGTGCTGTTTTTGGTTGAAGGCGTATTATTGCTTGAAATGGGTGTACTGTTTGAATTATGGGTGTACTGTTTGAATTATGATGCTCTCATATAAATTAAGTTGTAGGGGTTTTGGTACTGGGTATAATTCCAAATTATTTGTGATAGCACGTGAAGGAGTTTGGTTGTTGTCAAGTTTTGTAGTGCAGTAACTGTAAAGTATTAAGGTCTCAGTTATTTCGTATTTGTTTTCTGCTATAAGGTAGAGAGCTAATTCAAACCATTTAGAATCTTCACTGTCTTCTATTTTGTATGATAGGTCTACAGTTTTTGTGTTACGTTTATAAAAAGTTCTACGGCATCATACACATACATGGTTTGGTACTTCAGCTGATGTACTTTTTCATTTTAGTATTCCTTTTTTGTATGTGTTTAGCAAAAGGTTGCCATGTGTAGAATTGTTGCTTAATTGGTTTAAATTTATTTCATTCTAAAAATGTCTTTCACTTCCAAAATATTGTTTCTGGATATAGTGAATTACTTCAAATAGATCTTTTGCTGTACCATGTACAAGGATGTTATATAACTTTGCTAGTGCTAAAGCAGGACTTTTAGCATAGTACAGTTTATAGACTAGATTTCTTATAGTAGAATGATGTGTTGATATCCTTTTGATATCATGGAAAGTGGTTTTACAAGTAGGTCCTGTAATGCAGGCCAATGAATGTCCTTGTAGTCCTGTGTACTTGCGCACTGGACAGGTATCCATATTGTGCAGTAATTTAATTTTGATTTTGTCTTTGCTTTTTACATATTTATTGAGGAATTGGCATAAAGATTTGAAACATTGTTTGGGAATGTTACACATTGACGTGCATTTATACACTAGACGTTCTGATTCAGTAGAATGGAGGGGTAATTCTAAGTTTTCAGGGCATTTTTTTTAAGGAGCACTTCTTGTTCCATTATGGTATTATTCACTTTTTCATAACCTCGGCCACTGCTATGTATGGCAATTGTATTTGTTTGCTTTTGTTTGTACGCTTCTTCAATAAAATATGGTTCTGTGCTCGTAGTGTGATTCCATTCACCTCCGCAGATACTTAAGAAGTTCTTTCAGTTGACATTTCGCTTATTGAGAAGTCTTTTTTGTATTTTAGTTATTAGTTTTGTTAGTGGTTTCATTTTGTTTAACAGTAAAATAAATAACTTTGTTTTGAGAAGAATTGCACTGTCCATCAACGCTTCTAAGATTAATTTCCTACGACAGGATTTCTCTCCTGTTTTTATAAGATTTTGAAGGACTTTGTGACGGTACATTTTGGCTAAAATACTTTTCTTGGTATGCTTACTTCGCATTATATTAAAATTTGAAGAAGTAGTTTTATCTGTAGTGATAGCTGATTTTCTGTTAATTGTTTTTTGGTTTGTTTTACATTTTGATAGAGGAGGCAAAGTTTTTGTACTTGAAACTTCTTGTGTTTCACTGAATGATTGTATTAGCAGTTTTGTTTCAACTTTTTTTTACAAATTCTGCTAGAGATGGATGCTTATGTTGGACACTTTTATTTTCATTTGCTCTACTTTTGCGTTGCTTTCTACGGACTTGACTTTTGGTAGGCATTCTTTAGGGTCTGTTGAAAAAAATAAAGAAGATATGGGTTGGGGTGTTCTGGAATGTATGTGTGCTGTGTGCATGAGTGTTTGAGTAAGATGATAAAGATGTATGTAATGGTGTGTGATTGTGCATTGGGAACTACAACTAGTAGGGCTAGGTATTCCTGAATTTATGTGTTACTAAACTGGGGTTGAGATGACAAAAAAAAGTAAGCTATTGGTGTGGAAAAGTACAAATAGTAAATCTAATGTATACAATTAATACAGTTGTTTGTTCTATAATATGAAAATTGTAGCGGTTCAGTTGGGTAATTTGTGTGTCCAAAAATAGGAATTTGTGGGCCATTCTGGCTGTAAATCGCTGTTTAAGACATGGACATTTTTGGACAAAATGGTACACAATCTCTACTTTTAGGCACAGAAATAGCGTGTATTAACGTTATAGTATGTTTGAGTAATAATACAGATATTATGGTGATATTCTACTTACTTTTTTTCTTAAATTAACAGGTAACTTCTTAGTTCTTCTTTGTTCTTCAAATTTGGCTGCTTCTTTTCAGGAGACTGGTCTTCACTGCAATTGTAAAAGCTTAAATTAATAACTTTGTTTGTATATAGCGCTGTTTTTAATTTAGATATTGATTTTTTTAATTTAAATCCTCAGTGCTTCTTTAAAACCATTAAACTCATTTATTTACATAAGATACATTGCATCAGTTCAGTACATATGATATGTTCTTAATGAACAAATTGTATTGAATGACTAACTGTAGCAAAAAATATATATCTTTACTATGTCTTGTGAAATTTATAATATACCAGTGAATACCACTATTTCTGTAACTAAGCTGTTCTAGGTAATAACGCCTCAATGTCATGTCTAAATTAAAGTAATTAAGTAAATAAATAAATAAAAACAAAAAAATATGAAATTGTATAAGTATCATTTTTAAAGATTTAAACATAGATTGTGCTTGCATGCAATTTTGTTTGAATATATGTAGTCTATATATTTCATTTAAAAAATGTTAGTCTAACATGATTTGAGTGTGTGTGTATAAACAAAGTAAATAGTATAAAGGTTTATAAGTGATAGTTGATTTTAGGAAATTGAACAAAATACCGTAAATTCATTTTACAGATTACACAAGCTAAAAGTCTGTTTGAAAATGTGTTCATCTACTGTACAGAAAATATGCATACCTGAAGTTTGTGTTCATGCATATGGATATGCATGGAGCTGCAAGTAGAAATCTTGGAGACTTGTACAGTTTTTCTGGTAGATGGTGCTTGCCAATGATATGACACATGTACTCAGACAGATTCACAGTACATTTGCAGTGCTGATCTATGATGATGCAGTTAGATGTAGAGGTCTTGAATGTGATTGGTGCATGGTCATGTGATTTCCTAGCTACATCCAATGCGGGAATGGCAGAGAGAGTAAAGTGGAAATGGTAGAAGGGCTGTTCATGTTACGATATGTCTGCGGACATGGCAGTAGTTCGCGGACATCGGGAGTTACATCCAGGGATTTCTGGGTTCAGAAGTCATGCAAATGAGAATGAGTACTAAAAGGGATTGGTCAGGAAAGTTTAGTGGGTGTGTTGTGCCAGAAGAGAGTTTCTCATATACTGTTTTTGCTGAAAGAACAACAGATACCTATGTCTGTGTATTTTAGGAAAAAGATTGTATGGATTTTGGGAGATTCATGGATATATTGGTTGAAGGTGCATGCAGAAAGCTGTGGAGTAGCTGTAGATCTTGGATTCCCACATGTGGAAGTACACTGGCATGGAGTACGTGGAATGAAGTGGTTGGACTTGCTACCTCTCTCTGCTACTTTGGAGACAGAGCAACATCCAGACATAATTGTAATTCATTGTTGATGGAACAGTTTACGACATGTGTCTGGAATTTATTTGCAATTTGCTATGAAAGAAGCACTTGGGAAGGTTATGGACATGTTTCCTAATTCTCAAGTGATATTTTCACGGATTGCGCAGAGACAAATGTGGCTTCGTTCTTCTTCATTTGGTCCACAAATGGAAAAAGCAAGGTGCAATGTTAATAAAGCTGTTTGTGCCTTTCTAAAAGATTTTGGCATGTCTTCTTTTCACAATGAAAATATTCTGTTTCGTAGTAAAAACATTTTTCGCAAAGATGGAGTCCATCTTACTTATGGTGGCAATCAGATTTTTCTGAGAAATGTACACAATGCATTGCGACCTTTTTTGGAATTACAAAATCTATTTTGAAGTAGGTGTTAAGCATTTATAATTTTTGACTTACAAACACCTCCCAAAGGTTCTTTTCAGAGTCACCACTTACTCCCAGTGAAAATTGCAATGTTTGTGATAGGGTAGCAACCCAATTTTTTATGTTCGCAAACTGTCCGTGGACTTCTAAAAAATACAAAGGGCACAGCTTCATTTATTTTCACTTCTATTTTTTAACTGTGAAAGGCGGCTCTGAAAAGAGCCTTATTTTTTTTTTATTTTTGATATTTTGTATTTTATTTGTTTTTTTATACACGACACACTAGGAGAGGAGGGGAAAGGAAGGTAAAGCGGGGGACACCAACCACAGGGAAAAGAAAGGGCGAGCTGATAGAGGAAGATGTAGAGTGGGTTTTATTTGGGTAGTGAGCAGATCTTCTCGTGCTCTGAGACGATAGTCTCAAAAGCACTACGAAGTCGCTCCCCCCTGCAGAGTACTGTGTCACAGTACATACATACAACTGTGACCCTCGAAAGGTAAGGGTCATCAGCATTCTGTATGGCCTGTGAGGCAGCTTGAGGAAGACGCTGTCCCACAGAGGTGTTCCTTGTGGTGACAGGATCAGAAACAGAGGATGAAGTAGAGGAAATCAACCTGCTACGTTCTTCGCAAGGTACAACCCTGCGAATAGCCCCAGAGTGAAATGACCTCAGGTGTCGCTTCATAGTAGTGGTCCCAAAGCTGTACTTACCGTGCTTCCCGCGACTGAGTATCATTTTGCACTCATTGCAGGTAACACGGTTCGCACGAGCCTTAGGAACATTCCCATGAATGGTAAATAACCGTCACACCCAAGACTCACGCCTAGTGCGGGTAGTAGGGTTTTCCTCTACCTCATTCTCATCATCCTCTTCTTCCTCCTCTGCATCCTCACTCCTGTTCCCCTCTTCAGGCCCTTGGGGAGGTGGTGGTGGTGGAGGGGGTGGTGCTGAAGCAGGTGCAGCACCAGGTGGCAGTTCAGCAGGCAGGGATGCCATCTTGATGATGGTGTAATCTGCAGGTGGCAGCAAAAATCGCTGTGTTTTGAAGAATAGCCAGAAACACAATGAGAATAAGCTCTAGGGCGTGGTCTTTTATAGGGGTGCTTGTGCGCGGTCCGCGGACATGCGCGCTGTCCGTGGACAGATCGAACACAAAAAAAAGTTTTAAAAGTTTCAAAAGGTATGTAGAAACTCAGGATTACTATGTGGGACTTGTGCCATGGTGAGATTTTATTGAAAAATATTATGGATTAATTGAAAATGTACTTTTGATTTGTTCGGGGACCCGAACAGTGTCCGCATTCAGAACACGCGATCAGCGTGGGCGCGGTCATTTGATCCGTTCGCGAACAAGTCCGCGAAGGAAGCGCATGTCCGCAGGACACCAAATGCACAGAGATTGGCTAGCGCATGCGCGTTGATGTTCTACAGACATTGTTCGGCTCCTGAACTAATTAACATTTCAGGACACTGCGTGTGTTCTTAGAACAGTTTAAACTTGCTAGCGAACAGTAAGGACAGATGTAGTGTTCTTCAGGACACGTTCAATTTCGTTTATGTATGAACATTTCAGGACACCAATTGTGTTCTTAGAACATTTTCAACTTGCTAGCGAACAGTACGTACAGGTATAGTGTTCTTTAAGAGACCACCATTTTCGTTTAATTACGAACAATTTAGGACACCCCGTGTGTTCTTAGAACAGTTTGAACTTGCTAGCAAACACTACGAATAGGTATAGTGTTCTTTAGGACACCTCCATTTTCGTTTATGTACGAACATTTCAGGACACCAATTGTGTTCTTAGAAAAGTTTAAACTTGATAGCGAACACTACGGACAGATATAGTGTTTTTTATGACACTTTAATTTGTTTTTTTACGAACATTTCAGGACACCGCGTGTGTTCTTAGAATAGTTTCATCTTGCTAGCCAACAGTACGAACAGGTATAGTGTTCTTCACCATTTTCGTTTATTTATGAACTCATACAGAAACATAACATTGTGTGCAGTGTACAAGATGAAGGTATAATATTCGTAATGTTAATATGTTGAATAATGATAGGATAATTGTTTTCTTAATAGATTTTTGTGTACTGTGAAATATGTAATAAGTAGCTAATAAAACACATGTATTACATAATTGCATTACTATAGACAAAACACAAAGACACAAGAATACATACCAATATGGGTATATACAGAGAAAGTGAAATTAGCAAAAAAGCACAAGTAGTAGCAAAAGTAATTCATAATTTAACTGATTATTTTCATGCAAATAAATGATTGCTCTGTTTCAAAGCTGATATTTACCCTAGGTATATGTATCACTTGATGTGATTGGACACTAAGGAAAGTAGTTTGAGTACAATGTATACAAATATGGCCATATACAGGGAAAGTACAGCCATAAAAAAAAACAACAGAACTATCAGAAAGTGCTCATAAGTCTATTGATTATCTTTATGTACAAAAAGGATTGCTGTCTTTCAAGCTTGTGTTTTCCCGTATGTATATGTTTCATATGATGTGACTGGACTCTAAGGGAATTACTGTAAGAACCTACTAGAAGGATATGTCTACAAATAAAATAACATTTTTAGTTTCTGACAGTTACTGAAGAAAACCATGTGGCCTAGATATGTCAGCAAAAGAAAAAAGAGTAAGCCAGACATGTGATGTCATCAGTGATGTCATCAATGACATTTTTGATGTCATCTTTGATGTCTTGGGTGTTAGTCTTAGCAGTGCACGGTGGTGGCGCGAGTTATGGTTGCTTAGCTTACCATAACTGCCGAATTTCAAGGGTTTTTCGGTTTTACTTGGAACCATAACGTCCCTTTGACAAAGTTTTTGCACTGAATTTCATAGGTTTTTATCAGCGCAAATTAACCATAACGTCCCTTTAACAAAGTTTTTTCACTGAATTTGAAAGGTTTTTAGCAGCGCAACTTAACCATAACGTCCCTTTAACAAAGTTCTTTCACTGAATATATATATATATATATATATATATATATATATATATATATATATATATATATATATATATATATGTCTATATTTTGTTGAAACATTGAATAACAATTTGTTCATATATTTTTTCATGTATGTGTTATTAGATATTTATTTTTGTGTTAGTGTTTTATCAGTGTTTGTTACTTTAGAAGCTGACTCATAGGGCCGCATTACATGGACGGCGGTAAGGGTTAACGGTGACCGTTAATGGTACCGGTGACCGTTAACCCTTACCGCCTTACTACGAGGTCCCTTTGCGGGTTGGAGAGCAACCAACCCGCAAAGGGACCTAGTTACGGTACCGCAATTTGCGATGCCGTAATTAGCACCTTCCCTATTCCCATTATGCCCTATGGGGCAAAAATGGGAATGGGGAAAGGGGGAATTACCGCCCCACCAACCTTGGAATAGGGCAGTAATTCCCCTGTCCTCCAAGGCGTTGCCAGTATTTTACCAGCATGGACCAAGGTGCTAATAGCACCTTGGTCCACCGCCGTCCGTGTAATGAGGCCCATAGAGACTTAGGGCCTCATTACACGTTGGGCCTCATTACGACCCAGGCGGTAAGTTACCGCCTGGGTCGTACCTTTACCACCATGGCGTAAACTACGTTTACGCCATGGTGGTTGGTGGACTTACCGCCCCATTCCGAGGTGAGTGGGGCGGTAAGTCCCCATTAACCCATTTACCCTTCCCCATTCCCATTTTTGCCCCATAGGGCATAATGGGAGTGGGGAAGGCGTTAATTACGCCACCGTAAATTACAGTGGCGTAATTAACAACAAGGTCCCTTAGCGCCATGGATTTTAACACCAAGCAGGTGTTAAAACCTCCATGGCGCTAAGGGACCTCGGAATCAGGCGGTAAGGGTTGGCGCTGTTTACGCCGCAGTAAACCCCTTACCGCCTGGGTCCTAATGAGGCCCGTTGTGCGGTAAAAATTCCAAAATACCAGCATGGCGCTATCAACGTGTCCGCCCTCGCAAGAGTGCGCTAATAACGCACTATTAAAAGTACGCGGACACGAGCATAGCGCCAAGCCGGTAGACCCCCTACCGCCATGGCGGTATAGACCCAAAAAAGTCACCTACCGCCCTCGACGAAAGTGCAGATTGCACCTCTGCCCTCCTGCTGCATGCAAATAGCGGTCACCGCAAATAGCGGTGACCGTTAAATTGCGGAACCGGAAATAGCGTCATCGCACAGGAACGGGAAAGAGCACGGCGGCCATCTTTAAAAAAACAATCCATTGCCATCCTCTGCCCCCTGGACCTGTTTTGAGTCGTTCGCAGTTCTAATTCATCCGGGACACCTGCATCATGGCCAAGGCATTTAAAAAAGCACTGACAGGCAGCACAAGGAGAAATTCACAGCAGAGGAATTGAATATGCTGACACAGACCCTGGCTGAGAATGCAGAGGTTGTTTTTGCCAATGACATGCGGCGGCCAACACTACTAAAAAAAAAGCCATCTGGGAGGAAGTTGCAGTCAAAGTGAGTGCAGTGGGCACCAGCACCCGCACGGTGCGTGAGTGCAGGAAGAGGTGGGACGACCTCAGACTGCGGGTGAGGGGCATCCTTGCGGAAAACCACTGCATTGCCAGTGCAGGTGGAGCTGGTTCACCAATCAGACTTAAAGAATGGGAGGAGACCTGTGGAAACCTGATTGCTGTGGAATCCATAGAGGGAGTAGGCACCATGGAGCTCGGCGTGGGTACCACTTCAGATGGAGGTGAGTGTACACATGACAGGATGCGATGTGAATGTACTATTCCCCCCATATGTGAACACAGACTCCTCTCATGCATGGACACACATCCACACATGCATCCATCCCTCACCATGTCAGTGTCACACCCAAACACACACACATGCACACATCACCAGAGACAAGTTCCAAACACAACCATGCATAGATGAGGCACTGAACTGGCACATCACCTGCATCAACAACTACTAAGTCCCAATGGCCACAACTGCATCATTTATGTAATCTGCATTAAGTACATTGAAACGCAACCAATGCCATCCCCCTTCTTGTCCCTGACAGGTTCACATACAGATGGTGAGGATGCCGCTGATGCATCCCAGGCACCAGCCACGAGGAAGAGGCCAAGGGCACAGGACTCAGAGGACACCCCCAAAACATCCAGGGGCAAGGGGGGAAGGTCACTCCTGATGAGCGGGAAACACCGTAGGAGTGCCACTGCCAGGGCAGAAGTAGCTGCACCACAAACTGGAGCCCCACCACCGGAGGTGAACCCACAGGCACCAATACCAGCCACCGAGGGCCCACCATCAGCTGCGGCAAGCTCCCCTGGTGAGGCAGCCGCCACTGCCCCCCTATCTGATCCTGAGGACACCCTAGTTGGGCCAATGGAGATGCACACTCCAAGCCCCCCTAGAACCCCAGAGCCAGCACCATTCCAGACACCTGGGTCTGATGTGACTGTTGAGGACAACAATCCAGCCATAATGTCCCCCATGGTGGCTTTACCTGCTGCAGTGGATGCATCTGAGGGCACAGCATCCAGTACAACATCACCCAGCACTGCCCTCCAACTGACCACCATCCTGCAGCGTCAACACAAACTGACTGTGCTGGTTGGCCAGCATGTTGAGGAGGCTGCCCATCTCAGGGAGAATATCGTGGAGACGGCGAGGCACTCCACTGAGAGGATGGACGCAAACACTGACCGGCTGTGTAACGAGATATTCAGGCTCAGGGAGGTCCTTACTCGCATGGCCGACATAATGGACCGCCACTTCTCACAACCAGGCCAGTCTGCGCCATCGTCATCTTCCGGCTCAACACAGACAAGCCCCATCCGCTGCTCAACACGCACCACCAGGCGCACCTCTGGCCATCCTCCAAATGCTGCTACAGACAATGGCCAATAGGGGGTTAATGGCGATTCCTCTGTGTGCATGGGCCAACACAAACATGGCAGACACATGAGGAACTGTTGTGGGGGTTGGGGGGAAGGGTGTTATGGGTCTGTTGTGGGGGTGGGGGGAAGGTTGTTATGGGTCTGTTGTGCGGGGTGGGGGGAAGGGTGTTATGGGTCTGTTGTGGGGGGTGGGGGGAAGGGTGTTATGGTCTGTTGTGGGGGGTGGTGGGAAGGGTGTTATGGGTCTGTTGTGGGGGGTGGGGGAAGGGTGTTATGGGTCTGTTGTGGCGGGTGGGGGGGAAGGGTGTTATGAGTCTGTTGTGGGGGGTGGGGGGAAGGGTGGTGGGATGTTTGGGGACTTGCACTTTTTCACCTTTCCGTTACTCAATACACTGGTTTCTGATCAAAACACAGACTTGGACATCTTCATTGTGTTTGTGTACTTTATTGGCGACAGGGTCCATTTTGTGCTTCCAAACATACACCAGTGCATTACTACCCATATCCGTGTGACAGTACGAAAACATGTTCCTCAGAATATTTGGTTGATCAGATGCTGTCTCACAGCACGTCCCTCCTGCCCATCCCCTCCTGCAAGACCTGCATCCCCTTCACCTCCGTCCTCATCACCATCATCATCCTCATCAGGTGCCTCTATTTCAACGTCAGGGGGCAGTGGCACATTCCGTCTGATACACATATTGTGCAGCATGACACATGCCATGGTGATCTTGGCCACCTTCTCATGTCCATGCAGGAGAGCGCCACCAGACCTGCTAATGCACCTAAACCGTGACTTCAAAAGGCCAAAAGTCTGCTTGATCACGATGCGGGTACGGGTATGCGCACGATTGTATTCCTCTTCGTGCCTGTTCTGTGGGTTTCCGTACAGGTGTGAGAAGCCAGGTCTTCAGGGGATAGCCCACATCACCTGTATGTGGGAACGAACAGGGTCCTGTTGCTGTTCACCTCAAGAGCAGCCTGTTCATATCACACACATTGAGATTGCATTGTGATTCAAGTACACAATTAACAGCATACATGCAGATGGCCTGTGTGACAGCAATGTGCAAGGGGGAGGTCGGCCCTGCAAGTGGACATGCCCCATTAATGCCTCCAACAGTGATTGACATGTCCTGGGTGAGGCAAGGTCTTCGGTGTCCCTGGGCCCAGGCAGATTTGGTTCAAAACTGCTGGTGTACTGCCATTCCAACACTGATGTTGCCATGCAGAGAGGCATCATTTCAGTGGTGCTATAGGTGCATGTTGAAATGCTATGGCTAGGGGTGATCCCTTTGCATGCATTATAGGGCACATTGCAATATTGATGTTGTGCTGGACTAATTCCGGATGACTATCTTGATGGCATGTGTGAAATGTTTGTATTTTGTGGCCTGGAATGTTGTGCAATGTGTATGTGGATGGATGTTTAATGTTACTAGACCTGGAATGTCATCTGTGTTGTGTAGCTTATACTTGCATGCCGGTTCATCTCAAGTACGTTGCCGCCTTCCCAGATGGACATTGGCGTACATCTGTATGTGCATTTTGCCGACAGCCGACAAGCTACACCCATTTCGGGTATGTATCTCTCCCCCCCCCCAATCACACCCAGTTGGAATATGTATCTCTCCCCCCGATCACACCCAGTTGGAGTATGTATCTCTCCCCCCCAATCACACCCAGTTGGAGTATGTATCACTCCCGCCCCCCAATCACACCCAGTTGGAGTATGTATCACTCCCCCCGCCCAATCACACCCAGTTGGAGTATGTATCACTCCCCCCCCCAATCACACTCAGTTGGAGTATGTATCTCTCCTGCCCCCAATCACGCTGCCATGTGCTTGCCCTGCTACTCACCAAGTAGCCACGAACGTTGTGCGGTTTGTCACTCCATTTAGCGTGGAATAGTTGAGTTCCGCAGGACCGTGGAATCATGGGTTGATCCGGGAAATTGGGCACAGCAATGTGTGATTATCTTGTTGGCGTCACATACCATTTGGACATTGATGGAGTGGAATTGCTTCCTGTTTCGGTAGACTACTTCATTGTGATGTGGGACCACCAATTCCACATGGGTACAGTCGATGGCCCTGATGCAACTTGGGATGCCTGCCAGTGAATAGAAGCCAACTTTGGTGTTTGCAATCTCCTGGGCAGTCCGTGGCATGTATATGTGTTCAGGTGCATGCTTCAGGAGGGCATCGAGTACCTGCTTCAGAGTGCGGGAGAATACTGGTTGTGAGATGCCATGCATCTGTCCCATTGTATGCTGGTAGGTGCCTGTGGCCAGGAAGTGGAGCACACTCACCACCTTCAGTAGTGGGAGGATGGCAGTTCTGATGTCTATGAGGCTCACAATGTCGTCGTGTATCAGGTCCACGATGCTGGTGATGGTAACCCGGTCCAGTCGGTACAGGCTGTGTATCTGCTCAGGGGTTAGGTTAAATGGACTGGCTCTGATCCTGGGGATTGGTGGGTGCCTCTGTGGTATGATTAGGTGCCGTGGTGGTGCTTGCTGTGCCTGTCTTGCCCTCCTCCTCCTCCTCCTCCTGCGTCTCCTTTGTGCTGCCTGTTGTTGTTGAAGCTGCGCTGCAAAGAGGTCCTCCAGGCCATGTAATGCTGCCAGTATTGGAACCATCTTGGTGTGGGAAGGGGTGTGGGAAGGGGTGTGGTGTGCTCCTTTTGAGCTGCCACAGTCTCCATTGCCTCCACCTGTGCTGATTGTGTCCACCTGTGGCAGGTGGGAACACTGCTCCGTTCTCTTAACGGGTGGTTCGCGATGCCGGTATTAGCACCATGGCGGTAAGGGGTTTGGGGGGCTTTACCATGCCGCTATTGGCATGTCCACTAGCCTTGTGATGCTGTGCTAATAGCGGCATGGCGTAATTTACGGGATGGAGGGTCGCGCGCACGCGGCCTGCCCGCTATTAGTGGCACCGTACTTAGCGGTGTCGCTAATAGCGGTGAGCCGGTTCGTAATCCGCATGGGGATTTAACGTTACCGGTATTCTGTTACCGGTAACGTTAAATCCATAACGCCTACCATGTAATGAGGCCCTACATTGCAGTCAATATTCAGTGGTACTTTCTTATGTATTTTCTATTTAAAAACCTCAACATTACGTAGTTGGTGTTATAGGTTTATGAGTAAGTGTTCGGAAGTGCATGTTACAATATTTAGGGAATGATTGCATTTTTAGCTTCAGGTGTTCTTTCTATTTCTCTATTTTTAGTAAGTGTTTCCATGTTAGGTGAGCAATTCTTGCAATATCTCCACGACAGAAAACCATCTCTCTATACTTTCAAAATCTTCATTAAGCAAGCTCAGAAAAGAGTGGGGACAATGTGAGGGGAGCTACTTAATGGTTTGGTGCCTTGACAGGCATTGAAGGGATAAAAAGGTGAGTATTTCTTCCTTAGTTCCAATACCAGGAACAGCCTCAGATGAGAACAGTGATGCAGACCCAGTGGCTGAACATTGTAGTTTTGGAACCCCACCACCCTCTTGCTGCCCATGATATTCTCTGTCCCCTCTACCCCCCTCTTGCTGCCCATGATGTTCGCTGTCCCCCCACCCCCTCTTGTTGCCCGTGATGTATGCTGTGCCCCCCACCCTGCTCTTGATGTCCTTGATGTTCGTTGTGTCCCCCATGCCCTCTCTGACTGCCTTTGTAAGCGCTCTCCTTCTACCCCCCTCCCCATAGCTAACCTTTTCAGGAGGTTGTCGTTATACATTTTGGTTTGCCATCACCGACCTGTGACCATTGCCAGAATTGGAGTTTTATGGACACATTTGGCTCTGGGTACTTACCCTTCCGGACTTCTATTCTCATGCTGGATTTCTCTGCATCTCAAATGCAGGATGGCCATGCCATGCCCATCATCATCTTGAATACTTGCTTGCATTGCTGATCTCTAGCAATATCATGTGTTATTATTGACTGATGCAACTGCTGTCGCTCTCTTCTCTCCTTCCTCCCTTCTCCTCCCTCCTCCCCTACTTCTCACTATGCACTTACTCTATCAGAATTGTCCTCGGACCTAGTACGGTAGCAACCATGTTTGTCTCCTCCCCCTCCCCCTACTTGTTTTTTTTTCTCCTTCCCCTCTCCCCTCCAACACTATCTGAAATGTCATCAGGCCCAGTACGATAGCCACTTGTTTTGTTCCTCTACCTCCTTTCTCCTCCCCTTCCCCCCTTCCTCTTGTCAATCTCTGGCTCTACCAGAAATGTCATCAGGCCTAGTACGGTAGTCGACTGTCTGTTCCCATTTCCTTCCCATTCACCCCCTCCCTCCCTGAGTTGTGTGCTCTTGCACTTTCTGAAATTTCACCAGGCCGAGTACGATAGTTAATTACACATTATTATTGTTCATGGCCTGTAATAATGTTACTGTATTTTTCCCTTGTTCCTTCCCTTGCCTTGAAGTACTTTGAAACAGTTGTGTATAGGCGCTATATAAATAAACTATTATATCATATCGTACTCAACTGCAGTGAATATCCAACTGTCCTGTCTTAGGTATTTAAAAAAAAAAACCTGAACATTTATGCAAGAATGTTACATTAGTGATCTCAAAAGAGTTTGGAACAGACAAACACAGCAAATGTTTTATATATTAATAAGCCAAATTAAAGTAATTGTTTTGCTGCTATATTCTTCATTAGTACCCGGCGAGAGTCCAGCAGAATGGAACACGAATTCTGATTGGCTCTCACCGGGCCATTACCTGGCCATGCCCGCTCTGAGCCTCCCCACGGCTGAGAAGCTGTCTTCGCCCCCCGCCGGGGACTTAAGTAAGGTTTATTTTTTATTTTTCTTCCCCTTTCCACCCACCTCCCTGGCCTCCCCACCACACTTACCTTCTGCCTCCTTTGTCCATGGCGGGCAGCGTGGCAGCCTACAGCCACACGTTTTGGGACAGAAAAAAATGATTTTAGTGCCCCAGACACGGAGATCTTGCAGGCCGGGGTACTAATAGCAATATGCCCCTCAGGGCGGTGGCATTACCGAGTCAGGTAATGCCCCGGGGCCTTTGTTAACTATGGGCGCCAGGGCATTACCTGACTCAATAAGGTCCCTACCTCTCGGGGCATATTGCTTAAATATGCATCTGCCAATTAAAATATCCATTAAATAACGTTTTTTGATATATTATTGACTACCTCATGAGCTGCTTTTCTTTCAGAGGAAACATTAAGGGCCTTGTTACACGGAAGGCGGTAAGGGTTAACGGTCACCGGTAATGCTACCGGTGACTGTTAACCCTTACCGCCTTATTACGAGGTTCCTTTGCGGGACCCGACCTTAACGGCTGGTGTAGACCAGCTGTTAAAGTAGGGACCCGCAAAGGAACCTTGGTGCTAATTACGGTACCGCAATTTGCGGTACCATAATTAACGCCCTCCCAATTCCCATTAGGCCCTATGGGGCAAAAATGGGAATGGGGAAGGGCCATTGCGGCATGGGGAATTCCCGCCCCGCCAACCTCGGAATGGGGTGGTAATTCCCCATTCCGCCATGGCGGAATCGGTAAATTACCGGCATGAACCATGGTGCAAATAGCACCATGGTTTAGCACCTACCGTGTAATGAGGCTCTAAGTCTTGTTATTTCTGCAACCTATGACACGTTTTATTTGGGTTATAAGGATTTGAAGGGCTCCATGTGTTTTACTGCCAAATGGTTGACTTCAATTTTGTTTTGTATTGCTGATTACTTTACCACTGATATTATTACTGATGTATTCCCTCTGCCTACCTGCAAAATGTTAGTAACCCACACTTCTCTCAAATCAATATTCACATTCACAATTTCTAAATGAAATATGTGATATGTTCATTGGATTTCAATGTAGTGAATGGTGTGCATTTAATATTTTCAAATGGAATCAATGAGTGCTGATTTGATGACCACTCAGAGTTAAAATATAAGTGCATGACCAGTGAGGTCTGTGGTAAGAGTGCTATATTGTCACATAAAATAGTGAAGTGAAGCAAGTCTCACCAATTCAAGGTGGAAGAACGTGAATGTGTCTTAATCTTTCATGGAGGATGGAAATTAATGCAGTTCAAATATAGGTGGTAAGTAAGCACCACAGCATCAAACCACTAACATTGGAGTTCAGTGATGTAAGAACGCTGGCAATTGCCAGCAGAAGCCATTGAAATCATACATTGAGCTTCTGACAGGCGGTGCATGGTCACTGGCATGACTTAAGAACTTTAGTGAAACATGATTTGGTCACATAAGAATGTGAATGAAATGCTGTGGAGAGGACAGAGCTGCATTTCATGCTAAGGCACAGGTGATGGCTCCTCTACAGACTCAAGGTCCATAATCTGTATGCTCCACGAAAAATCACAGAAGCATACAGCCATTTCCCAGTGGAATGCACAGCTATTCTATGTGAAGTCGAGCGTGCAGCTTAATTTCACATTAATATGTCCTGCATTTGTGGTGCATGTAACGCATCTACTGTGCTTGCTTAGTGAACATGACTAAATGTGCAGCAAAATGTCCACAATTTACTGCACACCTGAATAAATATTGCCATCACATTACCAATGAATAACACAAATACTGGCGAAAAATGGTGGTCTACTTCCTACTTTTCATATCATAAATAGCTATCACAAACTATGACCCAATCCAATATTGGCAGTCATCGACCTTCCACCCCTAGTCACCACATTCACCACTCCTCAGATAGAGCTTGGATCCTACTCTTTTGGGAGACTGTAAAATATAGAGTAAAAGAGTGAATCATCTTTCAGAATTCTATAAGATAAATAACTCTGGTGAAACTCCCAGGCATATTGGTTGAAAAGCCTGTAATGCGTCCTTTGGGTACAGCCAATATAGCACAGTATATGGCAAAAACAACATGCAGGATCCTGTCTCCCAATTAGAGAAAAAAGTCAAGTCCCTTGAAAATCAATGTGCACCATCAGGAGATCATGAGATACTTACAAACTGATGTAAAATGAATTTGAATTTCCTAGTCAACCAATCTTCATCGCTATTTTGCATCACAAAACAAAGTGGCATTATTTCCTCAACAAGAGAGTTCCCCTTTAAGCAGGATTTCTAAAGGTCAGGAAACATCACTCGGGAATGGCAATGATCAAAGATCCAGCAAGCAATCACATCACAAATCACAAATGATGTAGAGAGATCGAAACCGTTCTCCTCCATATACCAGAAATGATATACTTTGTAGATCTCCACCTTAGACAAGGATAAAGTCTCCTCCCACAGAAGGAATGTTCCATGGAACCAACTATTAGCAATCCTTAGGGTCTAAATTAATTACCCTCTCATCATTTTGGAGGTTCTCAGTGCCAATATGTCCTTTGCACATGTGAAGTCTTCAGGGACTGATCGTTTTATATCCAACATTTATCAAACCCTCTCTTAGCAACTAAGTTGCAATCCTGCTAAATCATTCTCGCTACTTGCTTGGGGTTCCAGAGAAAGCTGTTTTGTTCAGGCATCTATGGAGGTATTTGCAAAACCTAGGGTAGGGATACGTCCTTGCTGAAGAACATACAACCTCGTTCTCTAGTCAATGAGTATTGCAAAATATTTGCCAAAATCTTATTTAGTATAATCAATCAGGCCTTGCCATCTCTTATATTCCACGAACAGGCAGAATGTGTGAAGGGCAGACTGGAATGTGTTAATATGCAACTGGTTTGCAATATTGTCCATACAGCTATGCTATATAAGGTACCTAGTGCCCCTTGATACTGACAACGGCTAACATGCAAGTGCTGCAGTAGTTGGGCCTTGGCTATTGGAGTCCTTTATAATGCTTTCAGATAAAAGTTGTTGGTACTAATGCTCAGCTATTTAATCTTAGAAGAGGCAGTAGAAAGGGATGCCTGTTGTTCATGCTTTTGATTATTATAGTACCCAAGCTGCTTGTTCTCAAAATAATTGTTAATGGTATTCCTGAAATGCACACATCTTTTCTTAAACATTTCCAGCTACTTGCATAGGCGGGTGATGTATTAGTTTGGATCCCATAGGTCCTTTCCCAAGATGATAGCTGTCATTTGTGTCTGGGACAAGACAGAGGTTTCCCCCAATTAATGCTGTAACCAATGTGTGCTCGACAGGTATATTGTATGCTGGAAAACCCAATGCCTTAAATTCTTAGGTATGTTGTTTGCATTCATTACATCAAAACACAGTATTTTTTTTAAAAAAAATTGAAAACAAATATTTATTGACGTTTCTGCAAAAATGTATGAGATGAGAAAGAGTTTTAACCTTGTAATACAGGCACAAGGCAATACCTTGTTTTAAATACAAATACGAAGACATGTTCTCATTTTATCCACATGCAGTCTTACATGCACTGAACTGTCTACATATGTTCCCTCATATGAATTAAATCAAACACATACCTGTGTACGCAAACTGGACCAGATCCCATAGCGCACTTGGGTCAATGCCTTCCATTTTGATTTCTTCTTGCTTTGCTTCACAAACATCACTTGTAAACATGGCGGAAAAGTAGTCAGAAACAGCACTTAGAACCAGCCTACAAACAAAGGCATTGTATTAATCAATTGTGATATGTGTTGGATTTTAGCACACAACTATTAAAATACAAAATGGGGATTTAAGAAACATGCTTTTGTTCCTTTTTTAAATTGCAGATATCATTCTACAGTTTTATAATACGTCTTTTTCTAAGGCATTTTTCTGCTATTACTAATTTTCTTAAGCATTACATACCAACGGTTCCCACGGTAAAGCAGTAGCAAAGGCATTGCCGACTTATCTGGTAGGTGTGATTTCCAGTCCTGTCTATTTTCGGAGAACATAACACACTGGTGGACTTATCCTAATGAACCTGTTTTGGCTTCAAAAGACACAGCGGGACAATATCTATCAAGAAATATCTGCCCAGGCTTGCTGTCATTTGTTAAACATTAAGAAAGTGCCAGTGAAGCTTGTACACATCATGTTCTATATTTCTATTTGTGAAGATTAGCTATAACCATTTCAAGCATTTTAGCGCTATAGAGAAATGCATTATGAAAACGTATAAGCTCCAATGAGGAAACTGAAATGGAAAAATGGTTCTTATTTAGCAATACCTTTAGAGTCCTGAAATTAAGATGCAGAAGGAGAAAAACAGCGATGCATAAACACAGCTGTGCAAACAGGAAGAGACAATATAGCAATGGAAACAAAAGTTAACCTCTGTCTGTTCTGAGACTATTGCATACACTGAGATTGATTTCAACCTTGCACTTAATATCAATCCCGACAAACATCACCCATTCTGGGAACTGTGCTCCTCTCTAACTTGAGGCTGATTTAACATAAATCTATGCCCTATAGTAGAACTCTCACTTTCTCGTTTTCCTGCTCTAATTGAAGCCCCATATAACTCGATTCACAAATAAATCAGACCCCACGCACTTGTGGAAAGACTTGGCAATCCCTGAGAATTTAGCATTATCTGTAAAGTGTTGTTCTTTTTTATTTATTTATTTTCTTTGGAATCTTACATCAGAACTGTAGGAAAAAGTCCTTTATACTGTCCGCTTCTACACCGATGTACTCTCTTTCAACTATATAAAATACTCGAGTAGAGTACAGATTAGTACTGAACAATATATATCCGGGTGATTACAGCTTTCCAAAACATCTCAATTCCATTAAATATTCAGTAAAGCGCTTCCATCTCCTACTCAATCAATTTCATATCCATTACTCTTCATGCAGTTATTCACGAACTTAAATCCCCCTTGTTATAAACATCAATGTTATTACAAAAAAATTAAAAACTAAACAACGCTCATCATGGAGTCAGTGTATGCAGTGACATACACCATACCTGTGATACATCTTCAAAAAGGAGGTATCAATTTTGGTAGAAGGTATCAATACTGCTTGGCAATATTAGCACTACTCTTCCCGAATTCGAGTAGGCCCTCATTTATATCCTGCGTGTGGCACCCTTGAATAAGCATCTTGTACAGCCAACGTGCGGTTCTCTTTAGAGTCTAGATTCTACCAGTAAAGTTTGGATCCTATCCCCTGCAGTGTTTGCTGACCCTACCATTTGCCCATTTCCCACTATCACACTTGTGATGCTTCTAAATTACAGATCCAAAGAGCGAGCTCTGTCCAACCCCTAAACCCCGGTTGTTTAAACTAAATTCTTACCTTGGGGTCAAGTTGCACTTTTGACATGACAGTTTACATCACAACTCTGGCAATGTCACCAGCTCATTGATACCATTAAGGCCTTTACTTTTGGTCCCTGGTCAGAATTACTTCTACTCTATGCCCTTTAGAAAAAACTTTCCAAAGAAGAGATGTTGTCACCAACCAGGTACTAATTAAGCAGTAAGCCCTGAGACTGCAGACTATTACCGCATACGTTAATGGCCCCGGGGGCCATAGTTACCTTATGAGGTAATGGCCCACAGTCAAGGGGCTTATTGCCATTAGTACCCCGGCCCATTAGACCAGGGTACTAATGGTTTTATTTTTTTGGGCTACAGGAAACATTGCGTTTCAGACCCAGAAAGAAACACAGTCTGTTTTCTCTTTCCGTGGTGGCCATAGTAAACAATGGGTTGTCTCTTATCCCTTTCTATGGCGGCCATTCAAGTAAATCGCAAAGAAGTAAACCAAGAAAATGGCTGCCATGGAACATGTAGTCCCTTCTCCCTTTCCATGGTGGCCTGAAAGAAACGCAGCGAGAGTCACACAAAAGCGCAAGTGGGCTTAACATAAGGTAAGGCTTGCAAATTAACCAATCAGTTTGTTTGTAAGGGAATCAGAAACCAGTGCTGGGTACTAACTTTGTATAGACCATTTTGACTGTGTCATTGTTTTGTATTTATTTTTTATTAACAACAATTAAAGGACTTTATTACTGTAGATTTGTCGCAGTGCAAATTAATTTTGCACATTCACAAACAGTGTTTATTTATTTATTTTATTTATTTACTTGTTTTTAATCGGAAATGAATTAACGATTTTTACAAGAACCCTTCTTCTTCTACAGATGCGCCAAGGCGCTTTTGACAGTTATTTTTCTGGTGTTGGCACTTCTAAGTTCATATTTACTTTCCGCCTTCTCTCTCCAGAATTTCGCTGTTATTTGATTGTTTCTTGAATTTGTCTTGCCATGGGAGATGTCACTGTTCCGGCCATCTCTGCTATTTTCATATGGGCCTGTGTGTTGGAAATCTTTTCGAAGGCAAGGTCTATCAATTTTACTGCCGCTATGGTCCATCTCGTTGTTTCTCCTGAGATTAGCCTATTCCAAACCGCCTCTTCATCTAGCGTCATCGCCCCTTGCAGACATGGTTGTATGTATCTGTCTCTAATTATGCTGGTTTTTGGGCATCTTAGGACTAGATGTCGCAATGTTTCCACTTCTTCTTTATTTTTGCATAGGCGGCAACTTTTATCCATTTTTGATGATCTAATGGCTAAGATTTGATGTGTCATCAGCAGGTTTAGTCTTGCCTTCAAGAATGTGCTCCTCATCTTTTTGTTCGGGAACGTTTTGCAGTAGTTCAGTGGCTCTTTCACCCTGTTGAACGCCGGTGGAAGGTGGGTGAGTAGCTTATTTGCTCTCGCTGTGTCTACCGTGTGGATCCAGTCTATGAGTTCGATTTTTATCTTTAGTCGGTCTGGGTTTTTTTTTAGATCTTCTTCTGTGCATGATATTTCGTTTAGTGTTTCTTGTATTGTTGTTGCCCAATTGTTGAGCGCTTTGCAAGTGCCCGTTTTCAATTCTTCTGCTATCACCGCGCATATTGGCAATGAATCGGCCATTATGATTTTTCTGTAAAGTCTCAGCTTGCTTTGCTTGACTGATGTAGCTAACGAGACCAGGCCCAACTCCCTTCTGATTGCAGGCATGGAGGTTGATTTCGGTAGGCCTAGTACTGCCTTCCACACATGTCCTTCCAATTTTTGCCATATTGAGTTCGGTAAGTTGAGCGCGGCTTCCATACCATAGATGATAGACGGCACAACCTTTGCCTTGTAGAATTTTATTGCCGGAATAATGGAAAATTTCCCAAATTTGTTGTCGACCAGTCTCATTTGTGCCGTAAGTCTTTTGACTTTGTCCCATAACTGATCTTGTATTGCGTTGTCACCTGCTGATCCGTCTAAGGTTACCCCTAGGTATTTGAATTTGTCAACTACTTCCAGTTTGGCGTTTTCCAAGTGCCAAGTTGGCTGCTTTGTATTTTTGTTTGCGGTTTTTTCAAAGACCATCACTTTAGTTTTTGTTATGTTAATTTCCAGATGGTTTGTTGACATATAATTTGCCAGGTTGTTTAGTTTTCGTTGCAGCCCAATTGGTGTTTGGTCAATAATGATGGCGTCGTCTGCGTACCATAGTCGTGGTATGATTTCCTTTCCTATTTTTGGTGGGAAAGCTCTTATTTTTTTTTCTTCGATCTGGTAGTCCCCCAAGAAAGCGATAAACAGGGCCGGAGCTAGTGGGCAGCCCTGCTTTACACCTCTCTGGATTTCAATCTCTTCAGACAAGGTGCCTTGTTTATTCAGTTTTACTCTGATTTTTGTGTTTTCATGAAGCGCTTTTATTGGTGCCAGGACAGACGCTGGGCATTCCCACTTGCTCAGTTTCAACCATAGTTTTTCACGATCAATTTTATCAAAGGCTTTTGATAGGTCTACGAATGCCAGGTAGATTTTTGGGGCACCTTCTTTTACTTTCGCTTTCAAGATCTGGAGGATCAATATATTTATTGCCGTGCCTCCCTTCTTCTGGAATCCTGTCTGAAAAATGTCGAAGCAGGGTGCAGTCTTTGCCCATGTCCCAAAGTGGATTAACAACTGGGTTGCGTAAATTTTGCCCACAATGTCTAACAGTGCTATAGGCCTGTAGCTTTCTGGGTCTTCTCTGTCGCCTTTTTTATACACTGGCACAATTATGGCCTTTAGCCATGTTTCCGGCACCATTTTTGTCTGGGCGCAATGTGAGAAAATTTTGCTAATTAGCACTGCCCATGCCTTCGCAGATTGCTTTAGGTCGATATTTGACAACCCATCCGGTCCGGGGGCCCTTGATGTTTTTAAGTTTTTGATGGTTTTTTCAATGTCTATGATATTAGCCACGTTCACCCAAGTGGCTGTCATGTCTACTAATCCTTTGGTTGTTTGTGTTTTCGGTCGCTCAAATTGTGCCATTAGGTATGATTTCCAGTTTGACTCAGGGACTTGGTTTATCAGTTCTGGAGGCTTCGATCTATTTGTTTCTTTGATTATTCTCCAGAAATCGCTTGTTTTCTTTGAGCCAAGACTTTTCAACATTTTGTCCGCATCTTGTTGGTACATCCATAGTCTATGTTGCTTTAGCCAATGGTTATATTTCTTTGCCTCCATCTGCCAGTTTTCCCAGTCTTCCTGCTGGTTTCCTTTTGTTGCGATTTTCCTTAACCTCCTCACCACTTTTCTTCTTTCCACCACCAGTTTGTCATATGTGTGTAATACGTTTGATGTTTTCTTCTGTTGACTCCTCGCTGGTTTTTTGTATGGTATTAGCAACGGTATATAGTTCGGTCGAGTTTGTGGGGCTTTTTCTTGAGCCTCCTCAGAGAGTCTATAACTTGCTGTTATCGTTTTTACCTCTTCTTCTGTTAGACAGACTCTAGATTGTTGGTTGTTTATTTCGAGATTGTGTTTATACATGCAATGTTCAATTTGTGATCCTGTCCATTTGCATATTAGCAGATTGTGATCACTGTATGTGGTTCTTTGAACTTTGTATTCTTCAATTCTGGGTATAAATTCTGTTGACACAAAGATGTAATCTAGGGTAGCTTTTGCATTCAGACTCTCCCAAGTTGGAATGTTCTTTTGTTTCGGAAATAGAGCTGCGATGTTATGAAGATTTCTTGGTTTAATCAGGGTCTCCCATGCAACAACCCTCTCGCGGGTCGAAACTTGACACTTTCCCAACTTTATTTCTTTGTTTCCCTCTCTGCAGTCGGCGTTTAAGTCGCCACATATGATGATGTCCGCATTCATGTGCTCTATTTTGATTTCGTCTATCACCTCTGCCATTTTTGCGCAGTACGTTTTATTTGTCATCTTTTGGGGGTTCCAATACGTGTTTATTATGATGATTTGGTTGCCAATCCTCTTGCTAATTGATTTTCCTTCGTTGGTCCATGTGGTCAGTATTACTAACATCTCATATGATTCATGTAATTTTTTCGGTGTTGCCAGGCCTACTCCCATTTTCGTTGCTGTCAACAGGCCTGAGGATGGTCGGCCCAACAATCCCTTGCTTGCGGGTGCTATTTCCACTACATAGCTGTCTAGGCCGGGTTTTTCTTGTAGCCAAGTTTCTTGTAGGCATATGATGTCTAGTGCGCCTAAGTCCACATCGCCCGGTCTGGTTAAATGCATGCATCCTCTTGTGTTCCATGCCCCCAGGATGAAACATTTCTTAGTTTCTTTTTGGTCACCACTTCTTTGTTCATCCCACGTAGGTGCTGGTGACCGTGTTAATTGCTAATTTTCTGTTTTGCCCATTAAGGCTGCTTTTAGCCATGCTAGCGGGCCCGTGTTCGTTGACGTATCTTTTGTTTGTCTCGGAGGTGATTTCTTTGCTCTCTCGTTTCTACTGTGGCGGCCAGTTCTCTCTGGGCTAAGGTGGCTCTGAACACGCCTTGGTTCCACTCTCCTGTGTAGGTGCTGATATTCTGCTCCCGTGTCCTGGTGCTCCTTCCTTGATTGTGTGTTTTGTTTTTCATCCTTGTGGGATCTTCGGTTCTCTTTTCTCTCTTCCGTTCGTCCATACTTCACTTGCCAATCAATACCCCTTTCTTCTCTCTGTTTTCCTAGTCTATTAGATCGATAACGCTCTTCTGTCCGTGAAGTGAACTGGTATGGTCTTCTTTCTTTTTCGTCATACTTAGTGTCTTTCTTTTCTTTTTGTATTTCTCTTTTAATTTCTGTCAGCCCAAACCCATTTTGGAGTATTTCAGTAGCTGCGTTTACTTCCGTTTCTTGCCGGATTGGTTCTTTCACGTGAATGTATGCCTTGGCGATCTTTCCTCTATGATAAGGCTCTACTAACGTGATGTCTTCTGTTTTTATCATTTTCAACGCATTCATTTTACTCATTAATTTCAAGATCGTCTTCCTATTTAGGATCATGTATCCACTTTTTATATCTAATTGCTCAAGTTTGAATATGCGTTCCTGTCTTTCCGCTTTCGACATATCAGTTCTTCTGTTTTTCTCTGGGCTTTTTATCTCCTGTTTTCCGTGCTTTGATGACCACTCACTTATTCTTTGATCTTTCGAGGGCTTTTGTTCTTCTTCTCTGTTCTTTTTTTGTATTTCCGTTGCTCTTCCCTTTTGGATCTCACTTGCCTCTCGGCTTCTTTTTGGTGTTTGGGGTTTCATATTTTGTCTCCTTTCTATTTCTTTCTCCGGTTCCTTTTGCGTTTGTATTTGCTGGTCTGTGTTCACCTCCATCACTGAGTTGTCGGAGGCGGTCTCCCAATGCTGGGACAAATTCATCAAGTTTGTGTCGCTCATAAAATCTTCAACCGAGAGGGGTGGACTTCTCATTTTGTCTCTTTTCCTTTCTTTCTGGCTTTTTTCAGAACTTTCCTCTCTGATTTCCTCTTCTTTTTTTTTTCCTTTTAGTTTTTCTGCTTCCTGCTGCTCCGCCTTCTTTATCGTCAGGTCTTTGTCAGTCTTGTCATTTTTCTTTAGTTTCAATATCACTGGGACTTTATTCTGGGGATGGTTATAGAGTCCTGATTTGATTGGGTATGTTTGCGGGGGTTTGGACCTTTTCTCCATCGCTTCCTTTATCTCATTGTCTCCTTTATGTCTCTCTGTTAATACTGCATTTTGACTTTCCCGCTCTGATTTTTTGGTTTTCTTGTTCTCCTCCTCTGTACCTCTTTTTAGGCACTCAATTTGTTTCTTTAAGTCCTCCAGCTCTTTTTCCCACCCTTTCTTGTAGGTGTCAGTTCTTTCTTCTACAGCTGTGATGTATCCTTCTATATGCGTGATTTTTGTGGACATTGAAGCCAGAATTGATGTGTTGTCTTGTATTCCTTCTTTTAATGTTTCGTATAGCTTGCAGTATGGCGCCAATGCTATCGTTATTGCAGACATGATAGTTAGTAGATCTGGTTTTTTGCTTGGGGACTCCTTTTGTGTCGGCGTGCCTAATTCGCTTATCCTTCTATTTTTCGGCGATTTTGGTGTACTAGCTGTTTTCCCTGGCATAGCCATTATTTCTGTGAATAGGCTATCGCTTAACCTGGGTCTGTGTGCTTTTTCCTCCAACCTTGTGCACTTAGGTTTTTCTTTCTGTGTTTCTCTTTGTTTGGTCACTCCATGTAGTTCTCTTACTTTCTCCAGAGTACGAAGTAACTGGTCTGAATTCGGGTGTGCTTTTGCCCCATCTGGGCCATCCACGTTTTGTCGTTGATCTTTAGGTTGGGACACCCTCTCCCGGGCCAGGGCCTGTCTTTGGTTGTCGTCTTCAGGTCTTGCGGTATTTCCCCCTCCTTCAGGCTGCTCCTCCTGATGTTCTTTTAAAGCGCTTTGCTTCCGTCTTTCTTCTCTTTCTTCTATTTGTCGCCGGATTGCTTTCGCCGCATTCCTTTTTTCTTGCAGGAGCTGCTGCAGACCTATAGCTGGCGATCCTTCTGCCCCCGGTGAGACCCCGGGGGTCTGTTGGCTATCTCCTCCTGAATTTATCTCAACCGCTTCCAGCAGTTCTGCGTCCGATAGGTCGTTTTCCGATTCTAATTTTCGTTTCTGCTGGTTAAAGAAAAATGCTTTCAATGTTCCTGACAAGGATACTGGCAGTGGTCCTTTTTGCATTCCCTCATTTTTTTTTTTTTTTTTTTGCGTTTTTTTTTAAATATTTTCTAATGTCGTTTTCGTAATTCCTAGCTGTTCCCAGCCTCTTTCTTTATTATTTTTTGTTGTTTTCATTTCGTTTGTCTTTTCTTGGCTTTTTCTTTGCGTTGTTGGTTTATTGGTAAGTATCCTTTTTTTCTGTTTTACTTCTATTCTTGTTCTATTTCGGAATCTGAATCTGACGTCCCCGTTTCACTTTCATTCCAACTTTCTTCCGTGCTACTTGCTTTCTCCTCGTTGGTAATGAATTTGCTACTTGCCACTTGCGTCCGATTTTCTTCCCTTTGTTTTATCTCTTCTTCTATTTCGTTCTCACTTATGCCTAGTTCCTCTTCAGTATCAGCAAGCTCTGGTTCCCTGTGTACATTTGCTTGTATGACTGTTTTGGGAACCTTCTCTTTTGGCCACTCTAGCCTTCTTCCTTCTTCGTTTTCTTGTGGTAAACTGTCCACCTCCACTCTTTCCCTTTGTTGAGTGGCGGTCAGCTTGTTAGCCTGGCTCTTGGCCAGTTCCGCTAACTGTGTCCCTTTGGTGTTTTCATTCGGGCTGTCTGTTTGGTCTCGAACTTTCTCACGGCGTTTCTCTAGACCACTCCTCACCCTGTTCTCCATCCGCGTGGGGCTCCTCCTCCTAGCCCGCCCTGAGTCCGGTGAGGCAGGCAGGGCTGGGTGTCCTGCTCCGCGGTTTGTTGTCTTTTCCGATGATTTCTTCCGTTACCCCCGGTCCTCGGCGTCACAGCGCTCCTGCTGAGGGTCCGTCAGCGGCTGCCCTCCGACTGCCGTTTCCGGAAACCCACTCGCCTTCGGTGCGGTGTGCAGGGCGCTTGCCACCTCAGATCCCGGTAGGTCTTGTTTACTTTCGCCGCTTAGGTTTATTTCTGGGGCTTGTGGTTCTGTTGTTACTGGTTCTGTTGTTACTTGTGCGTCTCTCTCCTTTGGTTCAAGGACGCACAAAGTAGACGTCGTGTCCACCTCTCTGAGCTCGTTATTCGCACTGTTGAGACGAGACCTCGGCGTATATAGCTCTTTTTTCCCTTCGTGGGCGGTTTCTTCGCTGAGAAGCGTCTTTAAATTCAGCCGAGTGGCTGGCGATTTCACACTCCTTAAACGCCGTTTAGTGTTGTCAGTGTCCGAAACCGCTCCCACCTCGTCCGGTTTTTCATTTTTACTATTTTTTCGCCCTTGCTGTAACGATGGTCTCTCATATTTCTGGGCTGCCTCCATATTACGTTTACCTCTGCCTCTGCCCTCGCGGGCTCCCGCGGACTCCAGCAGACTCAACTCTCCTCACCAACTCTACTCACCGCTCCGCTCTGGTGCAGGGTTTTTAAGCCCTCCCACAAGCTGTAGTAGACAGTGGAGAGAGACTCCAGCAGACTCAACTCTCCTCACCAACTCCGCTCACCGCTCCGCTATGGTGCAGGGTTTTTAAGCCCTCCCACAAGCTGTAGTAGACAGTGGAGAGAGACTCCAGCAGACTCAACTCTCCTCATCAACTCCGCACCGTTTACACATGTCCAATTATACTATCACGAGGGCAGATTAATTGGCAATACATTTGCACTAGTGCTAATGCAATTGTGCAAAACCCATTTCCATGCATGCTAAACCCATTTCCATTAATGATGCGGCAAGTGTGGTTTTTATTGTTTGCTTAAGGCCCTACAGGCCTAAATCAATGGATGTTGGGTGTGGAGGGATAGGCAGCCTTATTTGTGATATAACGTATGAGATTGCAAACCAAAACGTCTGGTTCTCCATGGTCATTATACTTATGTGCCAAGCAAAAAGCATTACCTTTAGTGCACTCCCCTATTTGAAAACACATGAAGAGATTGGAGTGTGTTGCACATGATTATAAAAGTCCAGTTTCATTAACTTTGTGGCCACTGAATTATTGTTTTTCTCATCATCGATATGGTAAAAACCATACAATTTCAAATGGAGATTTGTTAGGAGGATGTAAAGCACATGACAAAGCAGACAAAGCTGATTAAGCTTTTGCCTTAATGATATTATAGGGAAAAAAGCCAAATTCATGCCCAGCATTTGCAGGGTATCCAACCAATAGGGTAATGCCCCTTTAAGATTGGCTTCCCACAATAAATATTTGGCACATCCAAATCTCTACAGACATTATCAAAACTTAATGTTCATATCAACAAACCTCAAATGACTCTTTGTAAAGAGTAGGATCTGGGCGTCATCACATATACAAGGAAACATAAAATGTGCTGCAGTGAACTGAGCCCCTCAACAGATGTGTACACAATTCCCAGGGGAGAGAAGCAACAGGTTGATAGTGGCTGGAAGAATAATACACAAGACAGCAAACCTTTAAATGCCCATCTGGTAGGCAGTCAAGGACACGCTTTCACATATCAAATGGGGCATATAGATCCAGCATTTGCACCAGGGGAACGGCGGTCAGCCAATCAGCTGTCTGGAAATAAAGGCAAGAACAAACAGTTTTCCGAGCCACCGGAGTATACTCCCCGGGTGATGCCATCTTGACGCCTGGGAGGCAACAAGAAGCACCTCCATTGGCGAGGGCATATAATTCCAAATGTTTTATATGACAAATGGTACTTGAAAAGTCTCATGGGTTAGAAAACCTGAGGAGTAAAGCTGATATCAGAGTACCCGTTCCATACACGTTTAGGTTCTTATGATTCAGTGGCATCATACAATTCTATTCAAGGAATGTTCTGAAGACATAAGAGGTACATTCATTTATAATTGATGTGCCCAGGGGTATGCCAGCCACTTTAACTCCCTAAAAAAGGCAAATACTCCCAAAAATGAAAATATGGGAGGACATATACTCCCAACAAAAACGGACACATAGGAGCCGTTCCCCCTGCTTTCCCCTACACAGCGCCTGTTTTTTCCCGCTTGCGCCTGCTTGCGCGTAGATTTTGGGCGCACGTATGTTCCATGAATCGGCCCCAAAATGTGGTAAAATACTGCCACTGTTTTTTCCCATGGCTCGCACATTTGAAGTCCAGCGTTCCTGAATGTCCTATATGTAAGCAAGCGAATCCTCGTTTTCTTTCATCTATTGTGTCATAATCGCACTCATGTCTGATACATCTGGATACTGTACTCTGAGAGCTCTTCAGACTTCAGCCCTACAATTATTAAATGACGCTCCATTGTGCGCTGTATTTTGTGCTCTCACACTTGAATAGCCTTCTCTCTTCCATATGTCATCAGCTCTTTCCCCAAGAATGGCTGTTAGACTACCCTTAATATCTCCTGTTCCTAAGGTATTTCCTCCTGTCATTATTTCCAACTCATAAATGCATTTTCCAGCACCTGTCAATAAAATGGGGAGTTTGCACCTTAAATTATCCTTATCCATCTGTGGCAATTCCATCAGGGTAGTGTATTACAGGGGTGCGCGGGAAGTTCCACACGCGATATCATCAGGGTACGTGTATTACAGGGGTGCGCGCAGAGCAGCACACGTGAATTGCACGTGTGGGTCCTCCCAGGTGTTCCCTCTACACCCTCCACGGCCCCTGCAGGTGGCTCACACCACAGGGGCCTACCCAGCACATGTCATGCAGGCACCCCATCCACCATGGCCATGCCCACCAGCCAACCCACATGTCAACTTGCACTACTGCCCACCAACGCATGTCCCCCTGCACCCCCAGCCACCAGGGGCACCCTCCACCAGGCCCCCACCCATGTCTCCCACCACTCCCACCCCCCCAGTCACCAGGGGCAGCCTCCACCAGGCCCCCACCCATGTCTCCCACCACCCCCACCCCCCAGCACTGTGGGGCACCTGCCAGCAGGCCCCCACCCATGTCCAACTCATGTTCCCCACCACCCCCACCCCCCAGCACTGTGGGGCACCTGCCAGCAGGCCCCCACCCATGTCGAACTCATGTTCCTCACCACCCCCACCCCGCAGCCACCAGGGGCAGCCTCCACCAGGCCCCCACCCATGTCTCCCACCACCCCCACCCCCCCAGTCACCAGGGGCAGCCTCCACCAGGCCCCCACCCATGTCTCCCACCACCCCCACCCCCCAGCAGTGCAGGGGCAGCCTCCACCAGGCCCCCACCCATGTCTCCCACCACCCCCACCCCCAGCCACCAGGGGCACCCACCACCAGGCCCCCACCCATGTCTCCCACCACCCCCACCCCCCAGCCACAGGTGGGACAGGTCACCCAGGCCGGATTCCTCCGTCTGATGGGGCTTGCTCCGACCCCCTCCTCAACTGGACCCCATACGCGCCAGTCGTCCTCTGTACCATCTTCCCACCCATCAGTCACCTGGGTGCCCTGTGGAGCTGCCTCTGACGGTGCGGCCAGGCTGGTGGAGGAGGCATCCCAGCCACAGTCGGGAGTCGGACGTTCAGCAGGGGTGGCCACATCAACGACTGCACCCCAGCCGGCGGAGGATGTGCAGGCAGCAGGAGGCAGTGCACGGGCAGAGGCACAGCAGCAGCAGCAATGTGGTGGGAGCCATGAAGGCTCGGGGCCTTCAACATCGGAGGGGCAGGCATCGGCCGGTGGGCAGGAGGACCCAGGACGGGAAGTGTCTTCTGTGTGGCAGCAGTTGGGCCAGCAGATAGGTGCGGAGCGGCGGTGGGCGGAAGAGGCGCGGCTCACAATGGTCAGGGCGGAGAACTCCATGCCTCGAGGCAATCCGCAGGGGGTTGGAGGAGGAGACGGTGTCGTCCCTGCGGACCCTCGGGGCCATGGAACAGGACTGCCTCCGGGACATCGAACAGGAGTTCGATGATGCCCTGGCCCAGAACACCACGGAGTGAGCCGCTGGACTTGCCCGCCGCCTTTGTATATAGTTATATAGTTAGTGTTAGGTTTCCTTTATTTTTTTTTTATTTGGTTGCGATTGGACAATGCGCCACGTTTTTGTATGTAGTTCAGTTTTTAGTTAGTTGTCATAGTTAGGTTTAATTTGGTTGGGCTCATGGACCCGGGATTATCTTGTAAATAGTTCTTCAATGGATTTTTCTATTTCATGGAGTTTTTTCATCGCCATGGAGCAATGGTTTTTGTTTATCATTTATCCTTGGATTTCTTTTCTGACTGTGACTTTGGACACCATTTATTTTGATTGTGCTGTGTGTTTTTGATTTTTTTCATGGACATTCATCTTCTTTTGGTTGTTTTGCTTTGTGGTTTTTCTCATTTCATTTCCATTCAAGTTGATTTTAAATACATTTATATTTTCATCCTTCAATGTGTCGTATCATCTCATTGCTTTCATGCATGTCATGTTGGGTGTTTTAACATTCACTTGCAGCCATTGTGTGTGACAGACATGTGTTCATTTGCATTATTTACATTGGGTGTGTAACATGTAATTGCCTTTGATATGTGGGTGGCTGTGATAGTTGGTTGGGCCTTTTGGCAGGGGAGGATGGCCATTACGGACATGATTGGGGATTGGTGGGACCCAGGTGCAGGGGGGCATGGATGGGACATGGGCGAGGGCCTGGTGGAGGGTGCCCCTGCACTGCTGGGGGGTGGGGGTGGTGGGAGACATGGTTGGGGGCCTGGTGGTGGGTGCCCCACAGTGCTGGGGGGTGGGGGTGCAGGGGTACATGAGTTGGACATGAGTGGGGGCCTGCTGGCAGGTGCCCCACAGTGCTGGGGGGTGGGGAGGTGGGGAACATGAGTTGCACATGGGTGGGGGCTGCTGGCAGGTGCCCCACAGTGCGGGGGGGTGGGGAGGTGGGGAACATGAGTTGCACATGGGTGGGGGCCTGCTGGCAGGTGCCCCACAGTGCTGGGGGTGGGGGGTGGGGAACATGAGTTGGACATGGGTGGGGGCCTGCTGGCAGGTGCCCCACAGTGCTGGGGGGTGGGGGTGCAGGGGTACATGAGTTGGACATGAGTGGGGGCCTGCTGGCAGGTGCCCCACAGTGCTGGGGGTTGGTGGTGCAGGGGTACATGAGTTGGACATGAGTGGGGGCCTGCTGGCAGGTGCCCCACAGTTCTGGGGGGTTGGGGGGGTGGGGAACATGAGTTGGACATGGGTGGGGGCCTGCTGGCAGGTGCCCCACAGTGCTGGGGGGTGGGGGTGCTGGGAGACATGGTTGGGGGCCTGGTGGAGGCTGCCCCTGGTGGCTGGGGGGTGGGGGTGGTGGGAGACATGGGTGGGGGCCTGGTGGTGGGTGCCCCTGCACTGCTGGGGGGTGGGGGTGCAGGTAGACATGGGTGGGGGCCTGGTGGAGGCTGTCCCTGGTGGCTGGGGGTGGTGGGAGACATGAATGGGGGCCTGGTGGTGGGTGCCCCTGCACTGCTGGGGGGTGGGGGTGCTGGGAGACATTGGTGGGGGCCTGGTGGAGGCTGCCCCTGGTGGCTGGGGGGTGGGGGTGGTGGGAGACATGGGTAGACATGGGTGGGGGCCTGGTGGAGGCTGTCCCTGGTGGCTGGGGGGTGAGGGTGGTAGGAGACATGGGCGGGGGCCTGGTGGTGGGTGCCCCTGCACTGCTGGGGGGTGGGGGTGGTGTGAGACATGGGTGGGGGCCTGGTGGAGGCTGCCCCTGCACTGCTGGGGGGTGGGGGTGGTGGGAGACATGGGTGGGGGCCTGGTGGTGGGTGCCCCTGCACTGCTGGGGGGTGGTGTGAGACATGGGTGGGGGCCTGTGGAGGGTGCCCCTGGGGGCTGGGGGTTCAGGGGTACATGCGTTGGTGGGCAGTAGTGCAGGTTGACATGTGAGTTGGCTGGGGGGCATGGCCATGGTGGATGGGGTGCCTGCAGGACATGTGCAGGGTAGGCCCCTGTGGTGTGAGCCACCTGCAGGGGCCATGGAGGGTGTAGAGGGAACACCTGGGAGGGCCCACATGTGCAATTCACGTGTGGTGCTCCCCGCGCACCCCTGTAATACACGTACCCTGCTGATTTTGCGTGTGTAACTTCCCCTGCACCCTGAAATACACGTACCCTGATGGAATCGTGTGTGGAACTTCCCGCGCACCCCTGGAATACACATACCCTGCTGATTTCGCGTATGAAACTTCCCCCGCACCCTGAAATACACGTACCCTGATGGAATCGCGTGTGGAACTTCCGGCGCACCCCTGAGATACGTGTACCCTGCTCGCACGGGCCCAATCGTGTGTGGAAATGCCCACGCACCCCTGAAATACACGTACCCTGCTGAAATCGCATGTGTAACTTCTCCTGCACCCTGAAATACACGTACCCTGCTGATATCGCGTGTGGAACTTCACACGCACCCCTGAAATACATGTACCCTGCGGAAATCGCGTTTGTAACTTCCCCTGCACCCTGAAATACACATACCCTGCTGATATCGCGTGTGGAACTTCACGCGCACCCCGAAATACACGTACCCTGATGGAATCGCGTGTGGAACTTCCCGCGCACCCCTGAGATACGGGTACCCTGCTCGCACGGGCCCAATCGCGTGTGGAAATTCCCACGCACCCCTGAAATACACGTACCATGATGAAATCGCATGTGGAACTTCCCGCGCACCCCTGAAATATGCGTACCCTGCTTGCACGGGGCCAATCGCGTGAGGTACTTCCCGCGCACCCCAGTGATACACGTAGCCCGCTTGCTGTGCTGGTACAGGGTTAGCGCAGCCCTTTGCGCTGGATTGGGTACATTGATGGCTTTTCCCTGCGCGAGAGGCGTTCTTGGGGGCGTAACTGGCGCTGCTGCAGGGTCGCTGGGCCACTGTGTGTCACGGCTGGTTTTGGTGGCTGGAATCCATGAATATGCTGTGCGCGGAAATGGATTTTAGCGCACGCGGCTGGCGCAGGGATTCGCACGCGCACACTGTGCGCCAGCCGCGTGCGCCACTTGTGCGCTGAATTCTATGAATTACCCCCTTTATGTCAGGGATTGTCTAAGCAGGTACAGCGGCAACTCAAGAAGCAAGTGGGAATCAAAGCAAAACCATGGGCTGAAATACAATGGACTATTGTCAGCTGTTATAGGAGAAAAATAAGAAGAACGACGATGGTAGAAAAATTGAGGAAGCCAAGTTAATCCAGAGTAAATGGTCAAACTATGCCATAGAAGGGGCAGTATTGACTAGCGGAGAAGGACTAGGAGTACATCAAGCAGCGGGTACACCGGTGGACCAAGGAGGGAATGAGTTTATACCATGAGGTAGAGGCATGGGGTACAAAGGAAGGGGTGAATTTCAAAACACTCAAGGTGGATTTCAGAATGCACAGAATGAGAATCATAATGCGCAAAGAGGGTTCATCCAAGGGGGACTAGTCAGACAGGGTCCTCCCACTTGTTGGACATGTGGGATGACAGGGCACATTGCACGCATATGCGGAAGCCAAGGGTATGTAAAAAATGGCCAATTCTCAAAAAGGGGGGCAGTTTATCCTGCAGCATATAGCTCACAAGTCAGGGAAGGATTTGCCCAACATCAGAAAGTGTATCAGGCACAAGTGCCGCAAATGCAACAGGTACAGCAACCACAGCAAGCACCATTGACTCCACCACAAGGGCAGTCACAGCATGCCCCATGCAGATACAGCAGAATGCACACACAGGACAATTATTGACACCTAGAATAGGGGATGCCACTGCAGTAGGAGGGAATCCTTTCACAGGTACAGGGGTATTTTTTTTTTTAATTTGTATGCTTATAAAGGGCCGAAAAGCCCGCAGGTATCAGGGGGCGCATGACAAATCATACAGATGACAAACCAAACATGACACAGCACCAACACTAAACAAAAACAGATACTTAACAATCAAGACCATAACAGGCATAAAATCAATAATACTATACAATTTAGCTAGGTAGTTTCAAAACAAAAAAAATTCTACCAATGGTGATAGGACAGAGACTATGAATTTCAGGTTCTACTCCCATACCAATATAAACACCTGGCCCCACATCTCCCTTAACTAAAATCAAAACATTTGAGAGACAGTAGGCCAAAAGTCTGCAAGAAGCAGGCCCCAATGGATACTTAGACCTAATTAATTGATAATAATGCATGTATGCATGTTCCACAGTAGGACAGCTCACAGGGCAACTTGATGTTTTATGTTCGACCTGTGACACCAGACCCCCAAGACTTAACAAGGGTTGATGTAACGATAGGAGCAAATCTTTTTAATTTCTAGTAGCCACTGGTGCATCAACTTGTTCATGTATATGAGAGGGAAAATATCCATTGTCGGGAATTGCCATAAATGCTCAAGGGTTCTCTAGAGCTACGAGTCGCGTTCCTTTTACTGATGAATTACCAATCTCTATAGGAGAGTGTGACATGCCTATTCCTTTGTTGTATTCACGACAGACACTAGTTTATATTTTGGGAAGAGATTTAATGACAAATCTTAACATGATGATTTCTTTTACTGACAAAGGTATAGTGTGCTCCTCTCCTGGTATGACTACATGAATGTGGGGAAATTTATGTTGGCATTTACAGGGAAAATGCCTCTACGAGGTGTGCCGATAGAACCAGAAGTTTTCCTTCATGGGGTGAGCATTCTGTTAGCATGACTACCTGGCTTAGTGGGAAAGACTATGAGGATACCTGATGAATTTGTATTTAGACCACAGATACCTATGAACGAGGGGGGCGCAGATCATCCCCCTAGAGTTATATGCAGCCATAGTATGAGGGGAAATGGCAATGCTCGAAGGAACGGATGATGAGGGTAGGCCATGGAGAACAGTGATTGTCATTGTGGAAGGGTGCAGATTGACTGACGTCACTGATGATGACATGTTTGAAGATGATCCATCAGATGATGAAGTAGTGTTCTTTATAAGCATTACATATTGGATTAGAATAGAGAAAAAGGAGATCCCACAGCGCATAGCAATAATGAGGCAGCACCCTTTTTTTAATGAAGACCTGGAGAATATGCCTAGCGCTTTATGGACTACAGGCCCTTATGATGTAGGCCTATTGAAGGGAGTAGGGGAGGTTAAAATACAGCTGAAACCAGGAGCAATTTTACCTTGAGCAAGACAATACCCAATGTCTTGAGAGGCAGATGAGGGATTTTTTGAGACTATTTAGGCACTGATAGAGCAAGGTATTCTGGTACCATCAGAGTCATTGTGTAATAACACTGTGTACCCTGTGAACAATTCAAAGGGAGGGTCATGGAGATTTAAACAGGATATGAGACTGATTAACCAGATTGTATAGGCAGAGTTTCCTTTAGTTCCTAATCCAGTGACGATAATATCTAGTATAGCAGTAGAAGCGCAATATTTTACTGTGATTGATTTGAAGAATGCATTTTTCTCAATCCCTTTGCACAAGGACTCAAAAGACTTGACTTCATTTATGTACTGTGAAATCCATCTGAAACACACTCATTTGCCTCACGGGTACTGTGAGTCCTCACCAATCTTTAAAAGAGTCCTACAGATGGACCTAGGCAATATTGATTTGAAAAGCACTGTGATACATTACGTAGATGACATTTTGATTTGTTGCACAACAGAAGATGGGTGCAGACACGACTCAATTCAGTTAATGAGACAAGGGATACAAGGTAGACAAAGAGAAATTACAGCACTGTCAAAAAGTGGTCTTGTACATAGGTCAGTTGATCTGACAAGAGGGAAAGAGGGTGACACCTGAAAGAGCTGAAGCGATCATGAAAATTGCAAAACCGCACACACTGAAACAGATGCAACAATTTGTGGGATTATGTAATAATGTGACGAGCATGGGAGTTTGATTAAAGTTCATACACTGGAGCCCTTTGCAGGCTTTAAAGAAGGTGCTTAAAGAGAAAATATAATGGACTGAGGAACTGGAGGAGGGTTTTGAAGAATTGAAGAAAGCAATTTGTGCAGCTCCTGTTTTAGGAATTCCCAATTATGTTGAGAGGTTTTCTTGTTTTCTCATACAAATGGGAGAGTTATGACAGCAGTGCTAACACAGAGGTCTACATTAGGGTACAAACCTCTGGCATATTACAGTGGCATTTTAGACCCAGTTATGAAAGGTAATTTTCTGTGCGAACAGTCATTGGCAGCGTTTGCAAATGAGAAATCTACAAGTTTTGTAATGGGTTGTTCTATGACACTTTTTGTGGAGCATGTTTTGTTTGCCATTTTGGGGAAACCCAAGGGTGTATTCACATCTCAGAGAGCTTCTGTATACGAAGTAATGATATCAAATCCAGCGATTAAAATTGTCAGATATAAAATGGTGAACCAGTCACCTTTGTAGCTGAGCCAGTGGCAGAGGGCGAGCATGTGCATGACTGCGCAAATTATTTAGAATTTTATGATGATATTCCATGCGCAAAAGAGAACACATTGCCAGGAAGGGGAACTCTCTTTATTGATGGTTCTTCAAAAATTGATCAAACAAGTGGAGAAAGGCATTCTGGCACAGCTGTAGTGAGGCATAGAGCAAATGGTGAATTTGAGGTTGTAGCAAGTGCAACACTACCTTCTCACTTTTCTGCGCAAGCGGCATAATTGGTAGTGCTTATTGTCAGGCTCGAAAAACATGAAGGGCAGGAAGTGACAGTATACAGTGACTCTGCCTATGGGACATCAACCGTACACGCAAGACTAGCACATTGGAAAAGGAGGGGCTACCTCCAAGTGGACAGCACTCTGGTGCAGCATGCATCATTATTGGACAGGCTTCTTAAGGCACTACGACTCCCGGTAGCTATAGCGATAGTTCAATGCGCAGTGCCTACTAAGCAAACAGACTTTATCTCTTGTGTCAATGAAGCCGCAGACGCAGAAGCCAAAAGGGTTGTATATTCTTCAGATATTTTATGTTTTTATACTCCAGAGGTCAAGGAGATTGTAGTTATGATTATGGTGGTGAATGAAGGATTACATAATTTACCGAGAGCCCAGTTAATGGAGATTCAAGGCAGTACACCACAGATAGAGGAGGAAATATGGAAGCAAATTGTGTGTTCTTTATCTCCCACAGAAGCATTATGGCAGCAAGATAGCACTGGAAAGCCAGTGATGCTAGTAGCATTGTTAAAGGTAGCACTTGAACAGATGCACTACCCTGCACATGTAACTAGGGAAAGTATTGCTGCAACAATAGCAGAAGACTGTTAGAACATGTCACATTTTATATAGTAAACTGCATGGTATGTCAAAGATTTACCGCTGGGAATACACTACAAACAATTAGAGGAGTAATTACTCAACATAAAAGTCCTTTTCAGCATTTACTTATTGATTATGTTGATATGCTGCAAGTATGTAATGGATACAGGTATCTGATAGTGTGGTCCCTTCTCCAGGTGGATCAAAGCAGGTCCTTGTACACACCCTGATGCCACTTGTGGAGTGACCTTTTTAGTACTTGAAGTCTTTCCAAGATGGGTAGTGTGGTGCTGAGATCCGAAAATTTGCCACATTTTGTTAATGAAGTATTTGAGCAGATAGGATTATTGCGGAATTGTAAACACAAGTTTTGTTCTTCTTATCACCCGCAAGCAAACAGCATATGTGAGAGACTCAATGGTCTTCTTAAGGAAAGATTTGCTAAGCTTAAATTGACACTGAAATATGGATGCCTATATTGCCTACCCCTAGCTTTATATGCCCTAAGGAATCAGCCCGGGCTGGACGACCACCTCACACAAATGAGAATGCCATTAACTCCTCCATCAAGGAGTAGAAGTGATGCCCATTGTACAGCAAACATTTTAGGAAATTAATTGAAGAAATATTTGACATGTATGACCGTTAGTATCTCTGTCATTTCAGATCAACTCAAGGGTCAGGGGGGTAGGTCTCAGAACACAGATGAAAACGATTCAGCAACCGGATCTTCTGAATTACTATCAGCCCCAAGACTCTTTGCTGGTGACACTGTACTGATTAGAAACTTCACTAGGAAGTGGTGTGAGCAAAGATTTGTTGGACCTTAGTTGGACCTTACATAGTGGAGGACATTACTCTCTCAGCAGTAAAGGTTCAAGGCAGATGAGCTTGGTTCCAATTGAGGGACGTCAAGCTATACATCGGAGAGGCCATAGCACCCTCAGCCATCAGTACAGAAGCAAGACAATAAGAAGAATTTCAGCATTTGGGGAATCGTTCCATGACAAAGAAGAAGGACGATAAATCAACGGATTGACTAATAAATGCAGTTTTGCATTTGGACTGTGGATCTCACTTGACACTCCCTATAGATATTACAGCAGGCGTGCACATTTGTTTGTTGAGCAACACAATTCTTTGAAAATGAACTTTAGAAAGTTGTTGATCCATCACAAATATGCCTAAACAGGATTTTGAGTATGGTTTTGATAATTGGAAGCAGGAGCAGTACCCTGATTCATATCTTACTGAATACGTGTTCGACTGGTCCTCCCCGAAAGTAATGTGCATCATATAGTACTTTCTAGTTTTGTGTTTATTCTTCGGGCTTATCCTGCCCTGTTAGAAGAGATGTGGATATCCACACGTTTTTACAGGATTCTAAAAATGGCCCTGTTATAAGGAGGCTGCTTATAGCAATTATAGAGGAGCTGCTACAAGTACCGAATATACTACAATTGCTGGACTAATGTTTTTCCTTCCTTAATTGAGCGTAGCAAAATTTGAGGAAACTTGAAATGGTATGAGTTCAAGAAATGAGCAAACCCAAGAAATTCCAGAATGCCATAAATTGTGTGGGTTAATATTTTGGTGTATAATATATGCATGCACAGTCTCTATCTTTGTATTCCTGTTTATTTTGGTTCATACTCTTTATTCTATTGGTCCAAGTAAACCAGAAGTTCCTTTGATTCTTCCCGCTCTAAGAACTCGTGTAGATTTGCCCATTACTGATGAGCCAAGGTCTCAAGTGTTTTCTGCCCAGAGTAGAGCCGGTTTGGAGTTTTTTCCACGGGTTGCTAACATTTTAAGAGCAAGACACAGGAGAAGTGCAGAGGAAGATGATAATGGGATTAACAAATATTTAGACAGTACAGCACACTTGGGTAATAATGTGGTATCAGCACATGAAAAATGTGGGAGAGAGAACTTCCAAGGAGAACTGCTATGTTTGTGCTCTCATACTGTATGCTATGGGGACCTCCAAGATATTCCTCGCTACAGTGGTACTAGTGCAACAAGCTCATTGCCTAATGCATCTCACACTCTGCCAGACATGAGGACATTTCCAGGGTCGAACAGTATCCTTGATATGGTTGACTGAAAAGACATCTCAAAGAGAAGATAACTATGCACCAGTTCTAAAGACAAGGGAGAAGCCAGAAACAAGAAATCTACTGATAAGATATGAACAGCCTGGAATGAACAGATTAGAAATCAGAAGAGAACAAAACAAGATGCTAGATGCCATAGCAAGAATCAAGAAGAGATACAGAGATGTAAGGAAATAAGTCAATTACAAATCAAAGAACAGAGACATTTTGCGAACTTCCTTAGTCTTATTATTGGTGTAAGAGTTATTCTACATCCCATCTATTGTACTATGTGTTACCTTAATTAAAAGGACCATACAGGTTCAAATATATAGTTCAGAAACATGACAGCCAGTAGTAGTTCTTTCACACACATGTTCATGAATATGTCATTCACAGTACATATTACACATTGAACAAGGAGGGTTACGTAGTGGAATAGTTAACAGAATAGCAAAATACATTATGTGAGTTAGTTGTGCTCAGGTGACATTAAACATGATTAATTAGTCAGTATCACAAAAAGGGGAGTGGCTCATGGTTTTAGGGGATTATGCTCCATTATGTTCAAACCAAACATGTATCAGTTAATGTCCAGAAGGGACATAACAGGACTGTGGAATGGATCATATGCATTTTATGGTCTTCATTATATTTTCTGAAGAAAACCTGCCACCCAATTGATCAGTTTTGCACGGAATACTACACTTTCCATACTAACCATCTTATACACCAAACCTCTATTTTAGACTAAAACCGTTGGGTGTACACACCCGAATGTTTCCCTTTACAAGCACCATTTTATGTAATGCTGAATTGTACATAGAACACCAGTTCCCATTCTTAGAATATGGGACTAAAATACATTGCATCTGTAGAGGTAGTTGAACAAATATCTGAAAAGACACATTGACACTTTGACCATCAAAATCCTTGTCCTGCGCTTCAAAACCCCATTGTGTCTTGATGCAAATGTTTGCTGGAATGCAAAAGATAGGCAGCAATAGCACACAGGGAACATGGCTAAGGAATGAACATGGTGAGCAGACACATTGCTTCACTCACTGATGAAATATTACATTTTAGCTCTTCTTTTACAAATCTTAAATTGTGTATTATACAACTCTGTTCAGGTTCGTATTGATGAGAACAGAGTCATAATTTCATGTTTACGCAGACCCCTCTGCCGGTTTACTCCTAGAGTATAAGCGATGCAGAGGTGCATATTTCTATATTCTTCCATCTTTGTTTGTGTAGCCAACATGTTTTTCATTTTTCTTACAGCAAAATGTTCTTGACACGATTTGAAACTTATAATAAATATACAATTATCAATCACATCACGGTCATGATGTACATTATAAAATAACACACTAATTGATTAAAACCATTTTAATGTACTTCACTGCTGGTGTCATGTAACATACTAGATGTTGCACCACACACAAACACTACTTATCCATTGAAGCGAGCATTTCTTTGTATTAATTGTGACTTGGGACAGACTCATTTTGTTCATTTTAGAAACCGGCTGTTGTCTTCGTCCCTTTCTATGACTGATTTTAAGGTAGATATGTATTGATTCCTAATTGTCAGTCTCCGGTTTGAAACATTCTTCCAACTATAACATGACAGCTCCAATGCCTTATTGACCTATGTTTCCAATTCCTTCCCTCTACACAGCAACATTTTAAGAAACTATTTTGAATACCTTCTAAAAAGACAGAAGGATCCTGATCAAATGACCACTCGTTCATCATTGATTACATGCCATAAAGCATCTGTATTCCTGATAGTAAGCAGGAAAGTCCTCACTTTTTGCGTTTCTGTGTATTTCCTTAACCATATTTACCAGAGATGTTCATCCAGATTTCACTGGGTGCATCTAATATGTACTAGTAGTTCTTTGGGGACTCATATAGCCTGAAAACTGGATGTTCCTGGCAAGGTACATTCTATACTCCCTTGGGTAGTATCTTCTCCCAGACAGATGTGCTTGTTCTCGTAAGTGGCAGTGAACATCAATCTAGTGGCCACATGAATTTCCACCTTTTTGGCTGGCAAGCCTTTTTTCTAAATGGAGGCTTACAAAGTGGAGTCTCTGAACTTTAAAATTATCATTCAGGCAACTGTCATTCTTATAGTACCTACATTAATACATTTTAAAGGCCTTAAAGTCATAAAGAATTGCTATTCCTATTTGTGTTTTTTAGGGATTGTCTACTTTTTAACGTTTACACTCTTTGTGATTGTTATTTATGTTTAACTGTATCTTTATTTTTGTGTTTGATGAATGCTTTTTTTATATCATGCCAATTATTTGTAGTTGCTTCTCTGTACATCATCCTGCTGCTTTCCGGTGTTGCAGAAATTGAGAAAAATATTAAAATAAATAATACTTATGAAACACAGTTCAAGGCAAATCTATGTTTTTATTATGCATGTGATTGAGTGGAGACCAGGAATGACCAGAGCAGGTGATTTTCTGAATAGAATTCATGCCTGGAACGCACAAAGAAATGTTGTTTGTGTGCCTCTGGGTGCCTGAAGAGGGGAGGCTGTCTGGGATCCCTCATCAATCCACATTACCTGGGTCCATGACTATGCCCACAACTGTCGTTGTTGGTGGTAAGCACCTGTTGGCTGGCCACCAAATGTTTGAATGGTGCTTGTGCATATGATTGGTGGTTAGGTTTAAACGCAGCCATCTGGCTAGGCATGACAATGATTTGATTCCGAAGCATCTAGAAGGATGACTGACTCACGGAAGACAATGCGAGCTCTGCATCAGCACCTTTTGGAGTCACCTTCTCTACTGACGAGGAGGAATTGTGTCTGCTGCGTCTTTCTCTTGGTCTAGTTATGTTATGTTTGGTAGTGTGCCCTTGTAATGTGCTGGCTTAACACCATAGTGGCTTCAAATAAATGTTCATTTTCTGTAAGTTGAAGCCCCTACCTGGAGAAAACCAGACCTTAGTCTACTTGATGAAGAGCATGAAATGGTTACATGTTGATAGGTGGAGTACTGGACAAATGGAAGTAGAGTCAGAGTGGTTCTTTTTTGTGGTTACCTGAGTGTAGTTCGATCCATGGACATGGACTAGATTCCAGCGATAATAAAGCAAGAAGCTAAGTGGTGTAATAGGCTAAAGGTTTCTGACATAACTTCTGATAATACATATTTTTAAAAAATGTGTATCATTGAGTGATTGATGGGCACGAAAATACGCCTGGGTAATACTGCTAGTTCTATGGACTTCTCTACCCTTTGGTTCTCATATTCAAATTACACAAGTGCATTCCAAAATGGTCATGTTTGGTTGCCAAGGCAGCACCAGGGATGTTGAATTCCAAGAGCTGGATGTACCAGAGGTGAATGTTGTTGATAATACCATGAAGAAGATGACTAAAGCTGTACGTCCTTTGTTGTTTCTGGGTCCTAAGGAACTGAAAACTTGGTGCTGTTATCGAAGAATCTGTGTGTGTTGGCACGAGTGGTACTTCCACATAATACTAGTGTGCATACTATTTTATGCATGTGTCTTAAGACACTTTTAGATTAATCTATTGCAGCAGGTAGAAGCATTTCTCATAAAGATGTAATAAACATACAAGCATGTGCATGCACCTCGACTGTTAGAAAAGAAGCTACCAACATGCACGCTTTATACAGTGATAACATGAGAGTGCAAGATATACTTCATAAATTGCACAGAAACCAATATTAGTCTCCATTGTATTTGAGCCTGGTTCTGAACATAGTTTAAGGTATATGTAAAACCTGGAACGCATGCAGTTAATATATTCAGAAATACAGTAAAGTATGAAAATACAATATCAATTAACACCAATTCTGTATCGACCTTATGTATTTACAAATGTGCACTTCTCTTTCAGCGAGGCAAATATTTACCGCCATTCAGAGTGAATACAGTGAATACAGACAGTTTGTGGGTAGAATCGAGATAGAATACTATTTTACTACTACTATTACCATGAAGGATCATTAAAAGTATGTAGCGGATATGCATTTGCAAAGTGACGCAAAGCTTGTAAGCAGCACAGTTACAATGACATATCAGATTTGGGATAGGTGAGAAAGCCTAACTCAGCAGCCTCGAAGGTGAGCAATGCAGCTTTAATGAAGTAACAAAAGAGGATAAACGAGCAGGGCCGGTGGTGCAAGGAACCGAAAGGTTAAAAGAGGAGTGATGATTATTTAGGTATCCTTTGTTAACTGACTGCATTGGCAGCTGATGTATGGGACCTTTGAGGCAGACATAGTTTGACAAGGGACAAAGGCAAAGAAGTGACGAGGAAGTGAAAAGTGAGCAAAGCCGTAGTTAGATGAGGATGAGACAGGAAAACGGAGGTCGTAAATGAGCATTGATTCAGATGAGTTCATGCAGGCAGGATGGGTTAAGAGTACGGAGATAGCCAAGTGTGATGAATACCGACAGCGTTAATACTCTGCACTCACAGAGGGAGTGTAGATCAAAGGGGGTATGTATAATGTATAGCCAGTTGGTATTAGACTGCTGCAAATGGTGAGTAGTTACACCTAATGGTCACTATTCCTGGAAGGTAAATGCCAAAACTTGCCATAAGGTAAGGGAGTTAACCTTTAGGTTTGGACTGTCCAGTGGATGAAAGCTATTCTAGGATACTACATTTGGGCACAATACAATGGTGATGAAGAAACCAGGGAATGTCTACCCTCTCCCCCAAGGGAATGACAGCAGGCATATATAGGAATAGGGAGGTAAGCCCACTAAGCCCCTTAGAGGACATGCCACCCCATAACAGGGAGATATGTTACTCTCCATTTTCTCAGATAGCAAATGTCTTTATTGTCGATATAGGGATTGCACAAGACAACTCTGGTGTGGTTTCTGACACTTTACAGTTTCCATCCTTGTATGAAGCACCAGGCAAATAAAGTATTCCATCTCCTTGCAGGAAGGACCATAAAGGTCCCTTGAGACTGGCAGAAGAGCGTAGGAAAGCAGGAGAGATTGTAAGAAGCCTGCAAATCCATCCTCCTTTGAGGAAGAACCAGGAAGCAGTCCCACGCAGATGGTGTGGAGCGGTGAGAAGTGAGAAAGCCCCTGGGCTAATGTTGCCTGGAAGGAGGCTGGGAGCTGGAGAAGTGGGAAGGGGTAAACATTTCTTCGACTCAATTTAAACACAGTTAGTCAACTTAAAGCCTTATGAAATCCTTGAGGTACAAACGAATATTATAGTGAAAGAAATAGCCAAAATATTAACACTAGGCATGATAATCCCACAGAGAGTCAAACTCAATCATTCCTGGAGAGTCTGTATCGACTTCCGAAGACTGAATTTCATCTTTGCCTTTGATAACTATCTGATGCCCAAAATCGACAAATAATTGAGAGGTTGAGGAATGCCAAGTTGCTTATTACCTTGGACTTGACAAAAGGCTATGGCAGGTCCCCTTAAATCCTGATGATCAGGAGAACATTGCCTTCAGTACATCCCACGGTTTGGATCAATACACAGTTCTTCCATTTAACCTACATAGAGCCCTTGCTATCTTCCAAAGGCTCATGGATAAAATCGTAAGATCCTACGCCTCATTTGTGGGAGCTTACTTTGATGTCATAGTGATAAATCATAGCAGTTGGGAAGAACATCTCTGCCACCTCTATTAGATCACTAGAGCATTACGAAGAATGGGATGACAAGCCAACCAGAAATAAATGTACCCAGCCCAAAATGTGCTGAAGTCATTAGGATATTTTGTAGGTAATGGTCTCCTCCAGCCAAGGCTGAGAAAGTATAGACTGCAGCCCTAAGCTCTCTACCAAAAACAAAAAGGGAACATGGAGCCTTCTAGGGCTAGCTAATTAATACCACTGGTTAATTCCAAACTTCTCTACTATTGCAGTGAATTTGACAGACAAGCTAACTAACACCAAGCCCAACAAATTTGTCTGGACCCGCCAATACCAAAATAGCTTGGAGGACTGAAAAAGGTCCTTTGCAAAGAACCTTTCCTTAAAATGCCTGACTTTAACAAGGAATTCCTCCTGCAAACAGTTGCTTCCAAAGTGTGCATAGGAGCTGTTGTGTCCCAGTTGCATGATGGCCAAGAACTCCCAGTTTTATAAGCAAGCAAACATTGTTTGCTCGAGTACAAAGTTACACAACTGTGGACATGGAAGCTCTGGCTATCAAGTGGACCATTACCAGTTTGCAATATTGTCTAATGAGACATACCTTCTGTCTCACTACCGAATGCACACCATTAACATGAACGTACTTGAGAAAAGACACATGCTTTGAACATACATTTTGATTGTAGATGGGCTGAAACCTTTTTAGACTTTCTCACATGTGTGCTCCCCTCTTTGCTCTTACTCCTTGTGGCATAAAAATGTGGAGGACAAGGAGATTTGTCTGGACGCTGAATTCTTTCTGGTAGTGTTTGGAGAGTCTTTCTTCCACCAACACCTTCTGTTTGGTGAACGGTGGAGATCTTCCTTTCTAAATCTTCTCCCTTCTCCAGGTTTTCATTGGAGGGACCCTTCCCCATACCATAGGCACTGGAAGGAATTATCCAATTAGTGAACTACAGAGATGGGTAGAAAGGCTGGTTTAGTGATAGAAACAGAGATGCATTTTTCCAATATAAGTGTCTAACTTACTCGTTACCTTTTCTTATTATTCCTTTTCTTTTTATGTTCTTCTTCTACATCCTCTTCAGCCCTAACTTTAGATGGCTCCTCAATCATTCTCAAAGCTAGTTGAGGGTGACAGCTTTTCAGATGATTGATATGGACCCATTTTTCAGCAATTAATATCTCCTTTTGGGATGCAGATCTTATAGGTGACAGGAGAGATTTCATTGACGAATTCAAAATCACCTTGCCAAGTAGGTAAACATTTCTTTTTCTTGCCTTGGTTTCTTTGAAAATTATAGAGATAACCCCTCTCACCTACCTCTGTCTCCCGTTTTCTTCTTTTGAGTTTGTAACACATCCTCATCCCTTCAGTAGGATTCTCCAGATTGCGGGTGGCATATGCAAAATCTTGTGTCAGTGTTTCCTCAAATGTTCTATGTATTCATCATTAGTTGAGGCATTCATCCACACATGCCCCTGAGTTTGGCAAAGCAGGTGTTGAGGTAATACCATTTGTTCTTCCAGTCCTTAATTCAACCAGTTTCTTGGTCATCCCTTACTGCCAGGTTTTGGTAGACCTTGCTAAGAGGTCTCCGCTTTACCGCAAGAGGGGCCACACACCAGATCCCTGGGACTCTGCACCTAGTCAAGAAGACAGCACTTAAAGACTTTCTCCTTGTTTTTGACATGTGCGGTACTTAGTCACGAGTACACCAAGTTTCTAATGTGTATTAGAATTGAGTATATGAATCTTTCACACACACTTTTCAGCTCATTATATTTGGAATGTTGTGTTTAAAAACATTGGATGTAATGAATATACTTTGCAGAAAGAACCCAGTGAATCCTTAATAATTTCACTTGTTTGAATACTGTTGGTGAAATATAAGAAAGGTCAATTAGTTATGGGTACAACAGTGTACATATGACTAAATTTGTGTCTATTTGACTGTGGGCCTCATAACACGGTAGGCGGTAGGGATTTAAGGTTACAGGTAATGAAATACCGGTAACGTTAAATCCCCATGCGAATCATGACCCGACACACCGCTATTAGTGGCACCGCTAAGTACGGTGCCACTAATAGCGGGCAGTCCGCGTGCACACGACCCACCATCCCGTAAATTACGCCATGCCGCTATTAGCACAGCATCACAAGTTGAGCGGACATGCCAATAGCGGCATGGTAAAGCCCGCCAAACCCCTTACCGCCATGGCGCAAATACCGGCATCGCGAACCACACGTTAAGAGAACTGAAGGGTGTTCCCACCTGCCACAGGTGGACACAATCAGCACAGGTGGAGGCAATGGAGACTGTGGCAGCTCAAAAGGAGCACACCACACCCCTTCACACACCCCTTCCAACACCAAGATGGTTCCAATACTAGCAGCATTCCATGGGCTGGAGGACATGATTGCAGCGCAGCTGCAACAACAACAGGCAGCACAAAGAAGACGCAGGGGGAGGAGGAGGAGGGCAAGACAGGCACAGCAAGCACCACCACGGCACCTAATCATATCACAGAGGCACCCACCAATCCCCAGGATCAGAGCCAGTCCATTTAACCTAACCCCTGAGCAGATACACACCCTGTACCGTCTGGACCGGGATACCATCAACAGCATCGTGGACATGATACACAACGACATTGAGAGCCTCATAGACATCAGAACTGCCATCCCCCCTCTACTCAAGGTGGTGACTGTGTTCCACTTCCTGGCCACAGGCACCTACCATCATACAGTGGCCCAGATGCATGGCATCTCCCAACCAGTATTCTCACGCACGCTGAATCAGGTACTTGATGCCCTCCTGAAGCATGCACCTGAACACATATCCATGCCACAGACTGCCCAGGAGATTGCAAACACCAAAGTTGGATTCTATTCGCTGGCAAGCATCCCAAGTTGCATCAGGGTCATCGACTGTACACATGTGGAATTGGTGGTCCCACATCGCAATGAAGTGGTCTACCGAAACAGGAAGCAATTCCACTCCATCAATGTCCAAATGGTAAGTGACGCCAACAAGATAATCAAACATTGCTGTGCCCGATTTCCCGGATCAACCCATGACTTCATTGTCCTGCGGAACTCAACTATCCGACACTACATGGAGCAAGAAACCGCACAACGTTCATGGCTACTTGGTGAGTAGCAGGGCAAGCACATGGCAGTGTGATTGTGGGGGGGGGAGAAAAACATACTCCAACTGGGTGTGATTGGGGGGGAGAGAAACATACTCCAACTGGGTGTGATTGGGGTGGGGGAGAGAAACATACTCCAACTGGGTGTAGCTTGTTGTCTGTCTGGGAAATGCACATAAAGATGTACGCCAATGTCCAACTGGGAAGGCCGCAACGTACTAGAGATGAACCGACATGCAAGTATGAGCTATACTACACACCAGAAATTCCAGGTCTAGTAGCATCAAACATCCATTCACATAGACATTGCACAACATTGTACGCCACAAAATGGCCAGATTCCATACGTGCCATGAAGATAGTCATCCGGAATCAGTACAGCACAACATCAATAATGCAATGTGCCGTATGATGCATGCAAAAGGATCAGCCCTAGCCATACACATTGCATTTCACCATGCACCTTTACCACCACTGAAGTGATGCCTCACTGCATGGCAACATCTATGTTGGAATGGCAGTAGAACAACAGTGAGGAACAAAATCTGCCTGGGCCCAGGGACACCTAAGACCTCGCCTCACCCAGGACATGTCAATTACTGTTGTAGACAGTAATGGGGCATGTCTACTTGCAGGGTCGAGCTCACCCTTGCACATTGCTATCACACGGACCATCTGCATGTATGCCATTGACTGTGTACTGGAATCACTATGCAATGTCAATTTGTGTAATATGAACAGGCTGCTCTGCAGGTGAACAGTAACAGGACCCTGTTCGTTCCTCCATACAGGTGATGCAGGCTATCCCCTGAAGAGCTGGCTCCTCACACCTGTACGGAACCCACAGAACAGGCACGAAGAGGAATACAATCGTGCACATACCCGTACCCGCATCGTGATCGAAAAGACTTTTGGCCTTTTGAAATCACGGTTTAGGTGCATTAGCAGATCTGGTGGCGCTCTCCTGTATGGCCATGAGAAAGTGGCCAAGATCACCATGGCATGTGTCATGCTGCATAATATGTGTTTCAGACGGAATGTACCACTGCCCCCTGATGTTGAAATAGAAGCACCTGATGAGGATGATGAAGGTGATGAGGACGGAGGTGAAGGGGATGCAGGACATGCAAGAGGGGATGGCCAGGAGGGACGTGCTGTGAGACAGCATCTGATCAACCAAATATTCTGAGGGACATGTTTTGGTACTTTCACATGGACATGGGTAGTGATGCACTGGTGTATGTTTAGAAGTACGCAATGAACACTGTCTCCAATAAAGTACACAAACACAATGAAGATGTCCAAGCCTGTGTTTTGATTAGACACCAGTGTATTAAGTAACGGAAAGATAAAAAGTGCATGCCCCCAAACATACCACCACCCTTCCCCCAACCCCCCACAACAGACCCATAACACCCTTCCCCCGACCCCCCACAACAGACCCAAAACACCCTTCCCCCACAACAGACCCATGACACCCTTCCCCCCACCCCCCACAACAGTTCCTCATGTGTCTGCCATGTTTGCGTTGGCCCATGCACGCAGAGGAATCGCCATTAACCCCCTATTGACCATTGTCTGTAGCAGCATTTGGAGGATGGCCAGTCGTGCGCCTGGTGGTGCGTGTTGAGCGACGGAGGGGGCTTGTCTGTGTTGAGCCGGCTGATGACGATGGGGCAGACTGTCCTGGTTGTGAGAAGTGGCGGTCCATTGTGTCGGCTATGCGAGTAAGGACCTCCCTGAGCCTGGATATCTCGTCACACAACCTGTCAGTACAGGCGTCCATCCTCTCAGTGGAGTGCCTTGCCGTCTCCACAATATCCTCCCTGAGATGGGCAGCCTCCTCAACATGCTGGCCAACCAGCACAGTCAGTTCCTGTTGACGCTGCAGGATGGAGGGCAGATGGAGGGCAGTGCTGGGTGATGGTGTACTGGATACTGTGCCCTCAGATGCATCCATTGCTGCAGGTGAAGCCACCATGGGGGACATTATGGCTGGAATGTTGTCCTCAACAGTAACATCAGACCCAGGTGTCTGGAATGGTGCTGGCTCTGGGGTTCTAGGGGGGCTTGGGGTGTGCATCTACATTGGGCCAACAATAGTGTCCTCAGGATCAGATAGGGGGGGGCAGTGGCGGCTGCCTCTCCAGCGGAGCTTGCCGCAGATGATGGTGGGCCCTCGGTGGCTGGTATTGGTGGCTGTGGGCTCACCTCTGGTGGTGGCGCTGCAGTTTGTGGTGCAGCTACTTCTGCCCTGGCAGTGGCACTCCTAAGATGTTTCACACTCATCAGATGTGACCTTCCCCCCTTGCCCCTTGATGTTGTGGGGGTGTCCTCTGAGTCCTGTGCCCTTGGCCTCTTACTCGTAGCTGGTGCCTGGGATGCATTTGCGGCATCCTCACCATCTGTATGTGAGCCTGTCAGGGACAAGAAGGGGGATGGCATTGGTTGCGTTTCAATATACTTAATGCAGAATACATCAATGATGCAGTTGTGGCCATTGGGACTTAGTAGTTGTGGATGCAGGTGATGTGCCAGTTCAGTGCCTCATCCATGCATGGTTGTGTTTGGCACTTGTCTCTGGTGATGTGTGCATGTGTTTGTGTTTGGGTCTGACACTGACATGGTGAGGGATGGATGTATGTGTGGATGTCTGTCCATGCATGAGAGGATTCTGTGCTCACATATGGGGGGAACAGTACATTCACATAGCATCCTGTCATGTGTACACTCACCTCCATCCGAGGTGGTACCCACGCCTAGCTCCATGGTGTCTACTCCCTCAATGGATTCCACAGCGATTAGGTTTCCACAGGTCTCCTCCCATTCTTTTAGTCTGATGGGTGAACCAGCTCCACCTGCACTGGCTATTCGGTGGTTTTCAGCAAGGATGCCCCTCACCCGCAGTCTGAGGTCGTCCCACCTTTTCCTGCACTCACGCACAGTGCGGGTGCTGGTGCCCACTGCACTGACTTTCACCGCAACTTCTTCCCAGATTACTTTTTTTTTAAGTAGTGTCGGCCGCCGCATGTCATTGGCAAAAACAACCTCAGCATTGTCAGCCAGGGTCTGGGTCAGCATGTTCAAATCCTCTGCTGTAAATTTTTCTTTGCGCTGCCTGTCAGTGCTTTTTTTGAATGCCCTGGGCATGTTGAAGGTGTCCCGGATGATTTTCAACTGCTAACGACTCCAAACAGGTCCAGGGGGCAGAGGATGGCAATGGATTGTGTTTTTGAAGATGGCCGCCGTGCTCTTTCCCGTTCCTGTGCGATGACGCTATTTCTGGTTCCGCAATTTAGCTATTTGCATGCAGCAGGAGGGCAGAGGTGCAATCTGCACTTTCGTCGAGGGCTGTAAGTGACTTTATTGGGTCTTTACCGCCATGGCGGAAGGGGGTTTACCGGCATGGCGCTATGCTCGTGTCCGCGTACTAGTAATGGTACGCTATTAGCGCCCTCTTGCAAGGACAGACACGTTGATAGCGCCATGCCGGTATTTTGAGGTTTTTACCGCACAACGTGTAATGAGGCCCTGTCTTGTTTGAAAAAAACTTTCTTACATACTCCCTCAGCACCTTTTTTTTTTTTAAATAACTTTGACCTACATCTACAGCCAAATAAAATAGGCGGATGTAACTGATTTCTGGGTATGTATGGATTTATCTCTGTGACACAAACTTGGGTTTTGTTCCACTGTTATCTTTACGAAGGTTTGAATAATATTTGCAAGAAATTATTGTGATTACAATTAGGAGCACAGGACGCTCCCCTTGTGTATCTTAATTCAAATGGAGACATCTTGGTGGCAGAAGAAGGTGTAGATCTAAGGGCCATAAGGACAAGCAGAAATCAGATGTCTCAACCTGGCCCAATCAACCACAAACCTCTTCAAAATACTATTTTATTGTTGTTATACTATTCCACACTCCTGCTCAATGCTGGGTAGACAGTGATATTGAAATTTGTTTTACTCCTAACATTTTGACTCAATCCATTGAGTAATAACGAAATGAGAAAAGATGTGGTTGATCCTCAAAGTGGCACCTTTCTTTGCCTTAACCTTTTGGGCAGGAAGGCACTCAATACACTTTGTTTCCTCTGGAAGAACAGGTTACTGATCCAATGAAGTCTATTCTCAAATCAGAATATCTTAAAATCATTCCTCTTTTCTGTAGAGGAGCTTTGTGTGTAAGATAACTCAGTTGGAACTGATCACACATGAGACAGCTATTTAAATATGTATTGAGGTCCTGGCCCAGATGTGACCGGTAAGTGACTTATCACAATATCTCAAAAGTCTATTGAAATCCCCTGCGATACGCGATAGTCATATTATGGGCAGAGTTTAGCATCAGACTTCAGAAGGAGGTAGGTACCACCCACTGATCATAGCCAGGTTGCGGCTTCCTCACCAACAGTCCGTACTGAATCTTGAACATGTCCTGCAACTTCATCAAAATGTGGAGATCTTCCTTTCCTTGATAATCTGGTTCTGTGAGAGAAAAAACGATTGGAGCTTCTAAACATGAATATAATTTTCCCAATGATGGGATCCTCTTTTTCAGCAGTGATCAAGTTTCTATCAGGAGCATCTTTGCTCCATTGAGCAGCAGAGAGTTCACTGTCTGTGCAAGCCTGTGATTTGGTCACTGACCTTACCTGGATTTCTCCCAAAAGGTGTTCCATATTGATGAAGTCCCGATGTAGAGCTCCTATTTTTGCAAATTGGTCAAAAAAGTTATTTCGAGTTTTGTCAGGACCCTTTATCTTGGCATGACCTTTGATCTTTTTCCAATAGATGGTCTTTCCATTATACGTTAACGGATCATCAATAGTCTGAATCAATCTACTATGTTTTAACGGCTTATTATTTGCACAAAGCATGCGTCTTATTTCCAATTAATCAGATGTTCCACAACCCATTTCACACATAATCTGAATCAGTGATTATCAGCAGTTCTATGAGTTGGTGATTTACAGCAGTGAGGGGATCTTGATAAATTACTGTCAGTTCTGCCACCTGGCTATTTTGGGCACGTATCTTGTAATCAGCAGATGGGTTTCAGGAAGTTCATTCACCCACACGTTCCCAATGCCTGCCACCAATTATTTCTTGCTTTGGGTATCCCATGACAAGTGCTTTCGTCACACACCTTGAGCATGGACGCAGGTATGCCTGCATATTATTATTAGCTATTACACTTACATCCTCAAGACAGTTTTCTTCAACATAATCATTTAAGTGTGCCAATCCTTCAGTTATTGGGCTCTTCTTATTTTGGCCATACCTGACCACCACAGGAAAACCTTGCATTGTCAGAATCCAATAAGTATTCTTGAATTACAGGCATTCCCAATCAGTAATCTATCACTTTGGAGATATTGGGCCTCATTCCGAGTACGGCGCTAATCAATGGCGCTATTAACGCCTTGGTTGACGCCGTACCCGGACTGGCAGCGCCTTGGTGGATGGCGGAATTACCGCCCCATTCCAAGGTTGGCGGGGCGGTAATTCCCCATTCACCAAGGCTCTTCCCCATTCCCAAATGAGCCCCCATAGGGCTCAATGGGAATGGGGAAGATGCAAATAACGGTGACCGTTCATTACGGTCACCGTTATTGGCTTGGAGGCCCCTTTGCGCCCTCGACTTTAACACCTGCTCAAAGCAGGCGTTAAGGGCGAGGGCGCAAAGGGAACTCGGAGTATGACGGTAAGGGATCACCACCACCAGTCTCGTTACCGGTGGCCGCTATCCCTTACCGCCATACTCAGAATGAGGCCCATTGTAACATTTGTTAGGAGCTAGGATGTGCACGAACCTTGATAATTTGCCAATGCCCATACCGTTTCCAGTAGTCCTTTCTTGCAGTCATTGAATTTTTCTTCTACTTAGGATAATGTTTTTCTCACAAAGGAGATTACCCTGTTGACTTTGGGGGTCATTCCGAGTTGGGTGGTACCCATGGTGCTATTAGCACCATGGCTGCTTCCCACACCGGGTCCGGTTCCAGTCTGGTTCAATGGGGACTTACCGGGCCATTCCAACCCTGGAGACCCGGTAAGTCCCCATTCAATCAACCATTCCCCATTCCCATTTGAGCCCCCATAGGGCTCAATGGGAATGGGGAAGGCGCTAATAACGGGCCCGCAAATAGCAGGCCCGTTATGAGCGCCCTGGTCCCTTAGCGGGAGCCGTAAAGGATGTGTGGTCAAACCACACGTCCTTTATGGTTCCCGCTAAGGGACCTCGGAATTGGGCGGTAAGGGTTTACCGGCACCGGTCTCCTTACCGGTGCCCGGTATCCCTTACTGCCCAACTCAGAATGACCACCCATGTCTTGTTTTTGATATAACACTGCTGTCAAGCAGGTGTTTTAGAAACCAGTCTCTAAGAAGAATTCCTTATTCTTGATGGGGTAAGCCAAACAAGGAGCTTGTGACAGGTGGAGCTTTACTGCCTCAGATTTTTCTTTGCCCCACTCCCACTTTACCCCAGCCTTCAATAAATGGACCAAAAGTCTAGTTATCACTGCATAATATTCAATGCATTTTTGACTATAATTACTTAGTCCAAGGAAGCTTTGCAACTCATGCACAGTTGGGGGATCTTTAATTTGAGTAAGGCCTCAACCTGGTTTTGGGGGGTGGTTGAGAACCTCAGCTGTGATTTCATGCTGATAATATTCACTCTGGTTTTGCACCATTGTAATCTCTGGAAACATTAATTTGCACCAGCTTTCTGCCACCGACCAAAAGCATATTTGATTTCTACCAGTGTTTCTTCCACAGTTAAGCTTTTCATCAACAGATTATGCACATAGGCAAGGCTTCCTCTTTCGTTCAAATCACGCATTACATTGTGAAGGAAAATGTGAACTAATTTCCTGAATTGATGTATCCAAAGGGCAAAGGGGTCCAATATATTGCCCTCCACCCCAAAGATGAAGGCAAGGTTATATGACATTGTGAAGGAAAAGGTTGAACTCATTTCCTGAATTGATGTATCCAAAGTGTGTAGGAGTCCAATATATTGCCCCCTCCCAAAGGTAAAGGCAAGGTTATACTGATATTCCCTATTCAACGGTACTGTGCAATTATGATTTGTCATGACAAGGGCTGAGCACGCTTTTGATCCTTGGATTTGTGCCAGTCATTGGTCAATGTAGGGAAGAAGCCACCTGGACATGTGCACCCATTTATTGAACTCGAACAAATCAGCACAGAATCTCCATTGTCCATTTGATTTTAAGATCCCAGTACCTGGTTGTTAATGGTACTGTGGATAAGAAAACTTATCTGATGGGATTCACGATTTCTGATAATTTCCCTGTTTGATGCTATGGACGTAAGAGACAACCATTATTGTCTTATAAACGCAAGAGCCATTTCATGGTTCGTAGGTATTGGTGAATGAATAGTTGTATGGCAACAATCATAAGAGTCAACTGAGAAGATACTCTGGAAATCCAGGAATGTCTGACAAAGTTGTTGTCTCTGGTCATCAGACTCACACTCATCGGCCAATTGATCTGTTCTTTGACCATCTGCCAAAAATGCAGAAACACCTCTGGATTTGATATTTAAGAAGTATCCTTCAGTTGGGTGCAGAGAACTCTTGTAATGGTGCTTAACTGGACATGGTTTTTCATGAATTCAATAGAGTTATGATCAATGCTAAATACTACTTCATCTTCCTAGATGTCACAGGTAACTTCATCTACCCTGTAAGGGCATGGAAAATGCATCAAGAAATGCCCGACCTGTTGAGTGGTGATGTTTTCTGTTTGGATATTGCTAGTCTTATCATAGCAATCTTCAGGAAATGGACCTACATTTCATTTTCCAAACCAATAAAATAGAATTGGCAAACAACCACCATTCTCACTGATGTATCTGTCCTCAAAGTCATTCCTTGAGGATCTCTATTATCCACCAGCATTCGAATTGTGTCATCATTTCATATTAACTTGTGGTGTTGGATGCAGGGACAATATTTGTTGACGGAGGGTATGACACAGATTTATGAACACTCCCTGACTTTTGTCCTCATTTTATTTGAATTGGTAATGTAAATTATCACACCTGCCTTGGGATAGTAACACCTTCTTTTGCTGGGACTTTATCAGCATAAGGCTAAAGCTGAGCTGACCAAAATCATTTCACAACATTGTCAAAGCCGGTTGGGCTACCAATCAATCCTGACCAAGGTTATACAGATATTTCCTATTCAACGGTACTGTGCAATTACCATTTGTCATGACAAGGGCTGAGCACGCTTTTGATCCTTGGATCTGTGCCAGTCATTAGTCAATGTAGGGAAGAAGCCACCTTGACATGTGCACCTGTTTATTGAACTCGATCAGATCAGCACAGAATCTCCATTTTCCATTTGATTTTAGGATCCCAGTATCCGGTTGTTAATGGTACTATGGATAAGAAAAAATATCTGATGGGATTCAAGATTTCTGATAATTTCCCTGTTTGATGCTGTGGACGTAAGAGACAACCATTATTGTCTTATAAACGCAAGAGCCATTTCATGGTTTGTAGGTATTGTTCAATGAATAGTTGTATGGCAACAATCATAAGAGTCAACTGAGAAGATACTCTGGAAATCCAGGAATGTCTGACAAAGTTGTTGTCTCTGGTCAGAGGGTATGACACAGATTTATGAACACTGCCTGACTTTTGTCCTCATTTTATTTGAATTGGTAATGTAAATTATCACGCCTGCCTTGGGATAATAATGCCTTCTTTTGCTGGGACTTTAACAGCATAAGGCTAAAGCTGAGCTAACCAAAATGCTTTCTCAACATTGTCAAAGCCGGTTGGGCTACCAATCAATCTTGACCAAACTTTGTTATCAATAGCATCTAAATTAACTGCAAATCGATGAAGAATATCCTGTGCTACTCCTACGCTGACAACAGACCGATTATTCTGTGGCTCGATCTGTCTCAGACTGATACAGCTGTTCGGCTGAGGGGTTGCCTAGAGGCCTTGGGTGGATTGATGGCCTGGAACTGGCTATCATTGAACGGCGAGAAGAAAGATGTGCTTGTGGTTGGTGCTGCTAATCCTTCTCTGTTATGGACCCTAGAGTTCTGGTCCGCTAGTTTGGGCCCTTTTCCCAGATCTGTTTCATCGGTCAAAAACCTAGGCATCAAGATTATGTTGTCTTTATCCATGGCGGATCAGGTGTCAGTCACTTGACAAAGGGTAATTTCAAGCTGCAGACACTATGCAAGGTTTTGACTTGTATTCCTAGTAAATGTCATCCCCCTGTAGTCTCCTCTCTGGTAATCAGTGGAATTGATTATTGTAATGCGCTTTATTTAGCTGCACTGCACTATTTGCACCACCGTCTCCAGGTGCTGCAAAACATGGCTGCAAGAACGGTTCTTTGCACCCCGCATAGTGCTCATATGACTCCCATTCTTCGGCAGCTTCATTAGCTCCCAGTTGGGCAATATGTGAGGTTTAAGTCTCTGTGCTTGGTACACATAGCCTGTTACAAAAAAGGTGCAGAATATCTTCAGGTGAAGTTTTGCCCTTATGTTCCCCTGAAAGCACTGCACTCCCAGTCTTCTTTGACTATCTCAGTTCCTGAATGTAGGCTTTCTAGGGTTGGCATCCGTGCTTTCTTGGTAGCAGCGGCACGGGCTTGCAATTCTCTTCCTCTTCACCTGCGTGCTATTGAGGCCTATTTTTCATTCCGGCGTGCCTTGAAAGCATGTCTTCTTCTTCTTCTTAATTATCGGAAGCGTGGGCGGACCCACGCAGGCGCTTCCCCATCCTATAGGATGATGTGCACCGTTGAAAGCATGTCTTTTTTAGTTTCTTGTCGGTACTCAGTTAGTGCATACATTACTTAGGGTATAGCCCCATAATGCCTCTGGGCAACCAATGCGCTTTACAAGTGTTGCTAACATAACATAAAATAACTGTTCATATTGTGTGTCTCTGGCTTGTGAGGATATATGTGCAAACAGCTGTCTTTGTTACTGTTTCTCACATGGCGTTTAGTACTGCTGTATGAGTATAGACATGCTAGATAGGAAAGTTTGTTGGTATAATGCAACTAATTGATACATGGTAAATGTACATGCATGCATCTGCTGTGTCTGCACATGTTCCCTACTGTTTTTATGTCTACTTTTGGAGGCATTTTTGTTTTGTTCAATGGCTGCGCCTTCTGTGTCCCGAGATGGGTGGGGTGTGTGAAACATGAGAGTGTTTGGCAAGGTCTCATAGTTCCTTGGGTTGTGCCTGCTGTTGCAGGTTCCTGGGCATGTGTTTGGTCTTGTACATCATCTGGGGGTTGGCTCTATCTCTTTACATAAACTGGCACATAGACTACATGTGATGTCTGAGTGTTTGGTAGCTTAAGCGCTCATGGTGTGCATGCATTTCCATGCTTGAGGGTTGTGGGTGCAGTTATTTTCAGCATGGCTACTCTTGCTCAAGTTGCCTGTTGTGTGTAGTGTGTTCAGTGGGTGCTAGACTATTTCAGTCTTTCCTTCCTTCCTGCACGCTGCTGTATGTGTGTGGTTACATGGTTTTGTTGTGATCCTTCCTCATTATGTGGGTGATTCTGATGAGTGCATGTTTGTGACATGTGTGTATGCTGTTTCTCTGTTTTGTATTTTTTGGGAAGATGTGAGATATGTCTTAATGGGCATTCCACCTTCCTTTGATTAAATGCATGTGTACTCGGTGTGATTGTTGGCATAGTTTGTGGTGTTCCCGATTGGATGCATAATAAAGATTGCCCACGCTGATAGCTCAGGACGTCTTCATTCTATTAAAGACAAGGAGGCAAGCATTATGCTATTTCTTTCTTTATTTACTGCCATGTCAGCACTTTAAAACTTTCAACTTTAATACTGAACATTTCTGTTTTTAGAAACAAAGTTTATAAAACAAAATGCAGAAGTTTAAAGATCCTTTAGTCCATAGTCTTATTCCTTTAATCTGCATCAGGGAACTACAAGCCCCATGAGTCTTAGGTCTGAGGTAGTCCTGACCTTTCCCCTCTGCCCCTATCTGAGGGCAGCTCTCTACATAAGAACCCCTCTGACCAGGTCCTTTCCTCTTTTTTTATGTCTGTCCACTCTAACAACTTCATTTTTGCAAACCAAACCGTCCATTATCATTGAACAGAGAATTGTTCCTTGAAACTGAGAACTTTTGCGGTCCAACATGACCAACTTGAACTGTTTTCCTTCCATTGTTGAGTACTGTTTCATCTGGCCGTCGTTTGCTCTTCTCCTGTAAATAATGGAGAGCAAATCATGAGGGTGGGAATGAGCAAAGTAGTTACATCATAACAAATATAACAATGCAGACAATAATCTTGCCATTCCGGGTGGGAAATAATGCTCTACTCCTTGTGTTTAACAGAATGAAGACTTCCTGAACTATCAGCGGGGGCAATCTTTATTCTATGACAAGACAGGAGGCTCGCATTATGCTTGTTCAACACTTGCTACCACCATATTCGTAATCTCAGAAACAGGCTTAAAATAGAATGTCTTAAAGGATGATTTGTAAGACCAATCTGCTGATTTCATAATGTCCTGAAGAGACACCCCTGTCGCAAAAGCTTTGGAAGCCATCGCTCCCCTAGCAGAGTGCGCCCCAAAAAGTGACAAATCATTTCCTGCCATTGCATGATTTCTCTCACCCATCTAGCAATGGTCGCAGACGCTACAGCATGATAGGGCTTCTAAGCATCTGTGACACCCCTCGCGGTCTAAGGTGCACTGTTGCTTTTTCATAATCTTTAATACACTGCGCAACGCAAAGCTTCTTATTACTTGTGAAGTATGGGTAATCTATTACTCTCGAATCTGTCTTTGTTCTCTTGGAAATGGTAAATGATACCCCGTCTGGATAGAATATTTTCCTATCGACTTCAAGCCCTTTGACATCAGAAACTCTCCTACAGGAAGTAAGGCAGAGCAGCATAGCTAGTTTTCCTGATAGCTGAGATCGGGATAAATTCTTGTTATCTGGCCATCTGAGGAAAAGACATCCCATAACACTTTGTACCTGGGTTCCGGTGGCTTCCTGAGCTTCATTCCTCTTAGCAATCTCACGACCGCTGGGTGTTCTCCCACCGTGTTACCTTCCACGTTTTTGTGACCCGCTGAGATAGCGGACCTATAGACTCCCACTGTCCTGAAGGCGCCGCCTTCTTGAAATTTAAAAGCTAAGAAGTTGAGAACCTCTACTACAGGGGCTGAAATGGGATCCACACCGTGGTCCGAATACCAGGTAGCCCACCCGTTCCATGCCGCACCATAGCTCCGAAGGGTGGAAGGTGCCCAGGAATCTCTGATGCACTCTGCAGCGAGCTGTGAAATTCCCGGCAAATCCCATCTTTTCCTGAAACTCTGCAGGCTATCAATTGCAGCGTGCTGGCTGCTATGAGCGGGTGAGCTTGCCCTGATGGGTCGAGAAGAAGGTCCGGCAGAATGGGAACTATCCTTGGAAAATCCGTAGAAAGTTCCATCGCTACTGGAAACCAAGGCTGAGCCTTCCATAAGGGTGGGACTATCACGAGCTCCGCTTCATAATGAATGGCAGGAAGGCATAATGCACTGCTCCTGTCCATGACTGCAGGAAGGCGTCCGTGTCCACTGCATCCGGGTCTATCCTCCGGCTGAAGTATTCTGGGGTCTGAGTGTTCAGTCTGGACGCAAACAGATCTATGTGCAGGGGCCCGCAGAGTTCCTGCAATTGTTGGAAGATAGGGGGTGAAGCTTCCAATCGCTGGAGTCCACAAGATAACGTGAATTCCAGTCTGCCACTTTGTTCAGAGTTCCTGGCAAATACTCTGCTGATACGGATATTCTGTGCTGGAGACAGTAATGCCAGAAGCTCTTTGCTAAATCTGCTAGCATTTTGGATCTTGTCCCGCCCAATTTGTTTATATGCCTTACTGCGGAGCTATTGTCCATCTTGAGCAGGACGCAGCAGTTTACTCTCTCTTTCGTAAAAGCGCGAACTGCGAAAGAGCCCGCTAGTAGCTCGAGGCAATTTATATGGAGCTGTAACTCTTCTTCTGACCATTTGCCTCCTGTCTGCATGTGTTCGCACCTGGCTCCCCAACCTGATCTGCTCGCATTTGATTCTATTACCAGATCTGGGGCGTCGCCGAAAATGGCGCGACTGTTCCAAGCCTCCATATTCTGCAACCACCAATGGAGCTCTGTGAGGGCTTCGTGGTCCAGAGTTACTAGTTGGTGGTAGCGAAGACCTCCTTGCAGATGTCTTATTTTGAGCCGCTGCAGAGCTCAATAATGAAGCGGTCCTGGAAAAATCGCTTGAATAGATGCTGCTAGCAGACCTACTACTCTGGCTAGATTGCAAAGCAAGATAACCCTTTTTGCTATCACAGCTCTGAGCTCCTTCTTGATCGCTCTCAATTTGTACCCTGGGAGCTCGAGAGATGCCTTCACAGAATCTATTGTGAAACCCAGGAATTCTATTCTCTGGACCGGAGTCAGCTGAGATTTCTCCAGGTTCACTAAAAAACCGAGCAAAGTCAGAAGTGAGAACACCCACTGGACTCTCTTTGTCAATGACAATTTGTCTGGGCCAAAGACGAGGATGTCGTCTAGGTAGATAATAATACGAATTCCTCTCTCTCTGATGGCAGCTGCCACTGGTTTCATGAGCTTGGTGAAAGCCCTCGGAGCGGAGGAGAGGCCGAACAGGAGGCAGGAGAAACGCCATAATTCTCCATTCCCTAGGAAGCGTAGATACTTCCGAAACGCTGCTGCTATCGGAATCGTAAGGTATGCATCCTTGAGATCTAGGCGGGCCAGCCAGTCTCCGGTACGCAACAGATCTCGGAGCAGATTAATCCCTTCCATCTTGAAATGGTTGTATACTACCCATTCGTTTAGATCTTTCAAATTTATCACGGGCCTTATTTTGTCCCCTCTGTGAACTAGGAACATGGTGCTGAGGAAACCGGGACCTTGTTGGTATTTGCGCTCTATCGCGCCTTTGCTTTCTAACTTCGTGAGCTTGCAGTGCAGGAGCGTTGCTTCCTCTTGCGTCATGTGTATGGGGTGAGTTTCTGCTGTCTGCACGGGTGTTCCTATAAACTCTAAACGCAGCCCCACTACTGCTTGCAATACCCAAGCATCGCTTGATAAGGCTTGCCATTAGTTCAGGTAGTGGAGAGTTCTCCCTCCCACACGCAAGCTTGCGGTAGTCACTCGCTGATTGCCCCGGTTGTCGGTACAATCCTCTTCCTCTTCGCCCTCTTGGAAATCTTGTCCTGGCAGGGAAGAAGGTATCCTTCTGTCTAGACTCCCAGTAATTTGATCGTTGACCCTGGGGTCTTCGCTGGAAGGTATAGCGAGTGGACGAGCGACCCCAATGTCGTCCGGTTCCCGGCAAAAACTCGCCCGGGGAAGATTTTCCTGATGGAACCCTGCGCTCTCTCTAGAGCTGTATATGTGCCCACGAATTGAGACATTTCTTTAGCGAATGCTTCGCCAAACAACAGTCCTTTGGCGCCTTCACCTGCCTCGTAGCTGGCAAGATCACTCAATTTGTTATCTATTTTTAACAGGACTCCTCTTCTTCTTTCTGAAGAGATGGCACAGTTGGCGTTGCCTAGGAGGCATACCGCTTGTTGCGCCCAGTTACCTAGTACTGTCACATCTACTGGGATATCGGTATCTTTTGATTTTTCTGCCAGATCCATGAGATGTCTAGGAGCTTGTCCTGACACCCCCTCCAGGCACGGTCTACTCCTTTCCTTATATCATGAGCTGCTTTGGTCACAAAGGTGACCATCTTAGGGTTTAGGTCTGGAGTATCTGCTAGCTTATTCAGCAGCTCTGGTCTGGGGCACTCTGACCTCATTCGTGACCTTACTTCTGTATGGGAGCGAGGGGTCCTCAGGCCCCCTCGCGTCGTACGCTCCTCAGTACAAGGCTTGGACCACGTGTCTCCGGTAGTGGGATTGCCCCTTGCCCTTATGTAAAGTTAACCACGGTTGACTGCTGCATAGATCGGACTACTGAGCAGGACACGGGGCATCCATCTTTTGTGCCCCCTTTCGACTCCATCTTGGGTAAACAGGCCTCACTGCGATAGTACAGCAATGCTCAGCTCCCCTTCCACCGCGGCAGCCAAGGACAGAGACACACACACGAGGTGCGCAGGCAGCTGGCTGGCCCCCACCCTTGCACTCCCCCTGCGAAGGAAAGCTCTGTGCTTCCATTCTCATGCTGAAGCTGGAGAAAGTTGCAACAATCAATATGCTACAGTTTTCTTCCTCTGAGATCACTGTTTGTCTGAGAACCGGCATGTGAACCAGGATGAGCTAAGCACTTTCTGCTCGATTCGTCCTCATAAACGTGCAAGCCACCCACCCCCATTAGAACAATTTATTGCCATCCTGACCCTGCACCCCCTGTAAGGTATTTCTTTCAAGTGCCAGATCCTCGCCTGTGCTGTGAAACCCACCCAATACACTCCTTACTAACCTCAAGAATATTTTACTACTATATATGTTTTTATTTGTACTAAATGAGTTTTGAAACCTAGGAAAAGATGTGAAATACAGCCTGATTCTTCTACATGCACAATAAGGTCAAGGCCTCTAATTAAAGCCACAAATGACCCAATTGTACTGACAATAACCAGTGTGTGTGACTTATGTAGAAATGTGACAAGTAGCATAAAATGTTTTAAATAATTTGTTATTCAGTGTGTAATATATTAGCTTAGGTAGTGACCACAGTGACCGGTCCCTGACCTGCGTGGAGCACAAGATGTTTGACGTCCATCATCTCGTCAGCCACTCAGCCAACCAGGAGGAAGAGATGCTACCCATACCTACAGCACCACACCGCCTGGCCAATCGGGTCCATTTAGCATTTTTTGTTAGAGTTACTTTAATTAATATAAATATGAGTGTGATGTAATGAGGGGCTGGAGGTTTTTTTTTTGGGTTATTTCCTAGCTGGAGAAATAAACCATCCTTTGAACTCTTGCAGCCGGGTCTCAGTGCCTCTTTCCCCGACAAGGGGTTGTGTCTGCTATTTTATTTTCTCTCACACGTAGCAAGCCGGGCAAAGGTACTTACATTTTTGGTGACACCCGCAACGTGATTTAGAGAGGTGCCTTGAGGCCTGCGCCGCCCGGCAGCGAGATCCAGGGCGCCCCCCAGCAGAACCATCGCCTCCGCGGTTGACCCGACTGTGCACACCAAGAAGAAAGGTTCAAGGGTTCCCGGTTGACGAATACCCGATCAAAAAATCTGCTCGCCAAGGCAGGCCACGGCTTGGTTGGGGGACAGACTTGAGCGAGGTCCGGCCGTGAGCGGCGACCCTCGGAGTACCTGACTGAACACGTGGGTCCTGGTTGCAAAGACCCCAAAGGAAGGTAAGGGGAAATACGGGAAGAAGGGAATTAGCAACAAAGGCAAGGTAGCTAAGAATAGGGTCTGCGTGAGTGACGGTGAGGCTTTTCTGATCTATCCTTTACATGGCCATTAGGTGTTGTAAGAAGTGAGAAGAAGAAAAGTGGTATCCAAACCCGTACGGTGTAGAAGACGGCGCTGCGTAGCATTTGTCCCGACCAAGTGCAGAATAGAGATAAAGAGAAAAATAGTAGGGGTCTCGTGTAGGCTCAGAGTAGTTTTTAGAATATTCTTTTTCCGTGAAGGTAAGTAATCTTGAGACATAATAAAGGTGAAAAAGGTGGGGAGTGAATGCGAAATAGTAGGTAGTATAGGGAAGAAGAAAATACAGGGACAGTAACGGGAATAGGGAAAGAAGAAACACGCGCAGGCAGTGCATGTATATGTTGCATGATTATATGTTTGTCGGTCTGCTTTTGTGTATATGTCTTGTTGAACATGCTAAAGTATTTCAGTACAAGTAATTTGTGATTGATATAAGATAAAGCAAAGAAATAAATTGTGAGAGGTGATCAGGTAACACCTCTCAGAAAACAAATGCGATGTATGGTAATTGTGAGCATTGATAAAGAACGTATTATTTCCGCATATTGTAACTGACCTACCAAGTGAGAGGTGGGAAGAGATTCAAAGGTACCAGAATACACAGAAAGGAAAAGAAACATTGCCATGGGGGGAGTAACGCCACTAGCACATATTTGCCAGCACCTTCCACTATATAGCGACAGGATACAGAAGTATCACCAATTTGGCCAGAAGGAGGGTCGTTTGACAAAAGAGTATTGGATCTATTATCAACACATTTACTAGCACGATACAAAGGGAAACAGTTACAGAACCAAAGAGAAGTGTTAGATTTATGGCGAATGTTCGAAGAAGTTTCCCCCACGGCAGAGGTAGGTACAAACCGAATGACAGAAAAGCAGAAAAACCCTGAAGAAGTAGGCGGGCCACCAAAAGGGGAATGCTCAACAACTACAACTGAAAACGAAATAACACAAATCTATCCCTTAATGACTAGGCCAGCGGTAGGGTTTAGTGAACCTCTGTATATACCACCCACCGCCACTGCTCAGAGCGGGGCAACAGCCCCCGAACCTCCACCATATGACAAAGGAGGCCTGTACGGCCCCACGAGCGCGCCTCCTGTGGATATAGCACGTTTAACAGGTGATTTGAACCGTCAGTTAGCACACGCACAAATGGAAATAACACGGTTAAGAGCTTTATGTGACAAAGGGCAAATGCTGCCAGGGGGGAAGGGAGGTAGCCCCGCTGTCACTGGCAGATCTCCCACCTCCGATCGGGGCAGGAAGCAATGCAACCCCAGCAGCCTCGGTATCAGGGCAGTCTATAGCATCGCAAGGGACGTCATCGCAGCAGAGGCAAGAACAAGAGTGGCAGTCAGGACAGTTCCTGTTCCAATTGAATAATAAACCAGACAGAATTATACACCCAGATACACCGGCGAGTCAACAAAGTGGAGATCAGGATGAAAGACAAGAAAGTGAACCCAAGGAAAACTGGGAGGATAATAACGAGCTGGAGTCAGAAATAGAAGAAATATGGGACGATTTAGATCAATACGAAGAGGCAGCTGCCGCAGAGGGTTCCCCACTGCCAAACCGCCGTTACCCAGACACATTATCGCCACCATTATGGCAAGGTAAATTAAGACAAGGAACAGGGAGGACAGGGAACCTACTGGTAAGTCAAACGAAAAAAGGGAAGACAAGTAGAACGGGAAAGAAACAGAAACTACAAATGCCACTGATACATAAAGGAGCAGGTAGGCCAAACTATATTCCGTGGGCCAAAATGGACAAAACCAACTTGTTAAAACTCCTCCCCCCGCTGACGGTAGGGGCAGGTAAGTGGATACATGTATGTGAGAAAAACACGGCAGGTGTGCAGTTAGCTATAGGTGATGTGAAAAGTCTGTTAGTATCAGCAATCGAGGACCAAGCAGACACAATCTGGGAGAGGGCAGGGTTCCTGGGAGTAACGATGAGCTGTGACCGACACGATGGATCACCATTCAACAATGTTCAAGCACAAGTGTGGGATGCATTACGGCGTGCATTTCCAGACGTTCCAGATTTACATGCAGTGATGCAGTGCACGATGGAGGAGAACGAGGATCCTGCACAATTCATTTTGCAAGTGCAAGAATTATGGAGAAGCGAAACTGGTACGGCATGGAATCAATCAAGAGCTTTATTCTATTTTATCATTAAAAAGGGGTTGCCGAAAGAGGTGCAGAAGGCCTTGGACAAAATAGCTGGGATCGAAGCCAAAGGGTGGCCTGAAATTCACAGCATAATTGTACACCACTGGAGGAGGATCAAAGAGAAGGAAAAGGAGGTCACACAAAAGAGGCTAGCTGACGAAGCAAAATTAGTGCAGACGAAATTAGTAAAGGTCGCCGCCATTACTGCTAGTGCAACAGCAGACAGAGGAAACAAAGAAGAGGAAAATGCAGGAGGAAGGCCCTTTGGGATAGCAGCTCAGTGGGTTGGAGAGGACCAAGGACAGTGGAACGGAGAGGAACAGCCATGCCAAGGATCGTAGTGACAGATCAGGCTGGCCCAAGGAAGAGGTGGGTACCGCGGGCAGAGGGGAGGATACGGAGGAATGGGAAACAGAGGGTATGGTGGGTAAGGACCAAGGGGAGGACAACAGGGGTTGTGTTGGAATTGTGGAAGATGGGGACATTATTCACGAGATTGTAGAATGCGACCATCAGGGTATTTTCAAGGGCAGCAACAACAGCCCATAAACAATGAACAGGGGTGGGGCTGCCCACACCCAGGTAGCCTTTGTGGAGCTCCAATGGGGAGGGGGGACAACAGGATCAATACTGCTATGACCCCCAAATGCAACAGAGACAGCCTGTCCCACAACAGCAGCAACAGCAGCAGCAGCCACAACAGCAAAACGCACTACAGCCCATGGCGAGACAAAACCCAGTAGGGAACATAAACAATAACCCTTTTGCAGCGGCCGCAAACAGTGCCCCTGCACCATTCCGCAGCGTAACGGTTGTGGGTGACAACGTTTTTCAGTGCCAGGTCAGCAAAGATACAAAGAATAGGACAGCCCACAGGGGGCTCTTGCGTGTCCAGTCCTATCGACCACACAAAGTGAAAATGAGGAACCACTAGTGGTGGCAGAGGTGGGAAACAAGCAGTTATGGTAGACTCTGGAGCAGAAAAATCATGCCTCACAGAAGGGCGGTTTCAGCTATCGGGAAGAAATTTGGAGACGCAGGGGTTCTCTGGGGCTATTTTAACAGTTCCTTATACAAAAGAACTTGATGTAACAGTGGGGGGAAAAACAGTGCGTGCACCCTTATTGTATTACGAAGACACGCCAATCAATTTGATGGGACAAGATTTGCTCAGTAAGTTAAACATGACCATAGCCTTTACTGAAAGAGGAATAGCTCGACGGCAGGGGTATGCCCCATACAAGCACTCTTGATAATAAGCACGATTACAAAGGAAGTCGCAGTAAGAGGGATTCCCATTGACATGGACATGTTTGTCTATGGAATACAGGTATTAGCCCGAGTAGTGCCTGAAATAACACAAAAAGAGTGGAGAATACCATCCGACTTCATATTACGCCCAATCACACCAACAGATGTAGTGCCAGGCACAATTATGTCTATAGACATTGAGGCAGTTCAAGTTTCCAACAAACGCATTGTGGTCATAGGCCTGGACACGCAGGGACGCGAGTGAAGGAGTGTGCTATGCATAGAGCCAAACATAATGCTAAAAGATGTAACTGATGAAGAATTGTTTACTGATTATGAAGGGGATGGAGAAATAATAATGCAAATAAGCATACCATGTGACATTATGATCCAATACAGAGAAATACACAACCCACTCATGGCTAACATAAAGGCCCCACCGACAATATTTGAAGAAGACATGGCCAGGGTAGCACCTGAAATTTGGACTACAGGGCCACACAATGTGGGATTGTTGCACGAGGTAACTCCCATAAAGATAAAACTGAAACCAGGTGCCCTCCCACCCAGAGTGAAACAATACCCAATATCCAAAGAAGCAGAGGAAGTTATTAGAGAAAAAGTGAATGCACTCCTAAGCCAAGGTATTTTAGTGCCATCAACTTCCCCATGCAACACAGCGATTTTTCCGATTAAGAAAGCGAAAGGAGGGGCGTGGAGAATGGTCCAGGACCTCCACCCAGTCAATGACGTCATCCAAAAAGAGTTCCCTTTAGTGCCTAACCCGGCATCAATATTGTGCAGTATACCAAAAGATGCAACTTGCTTCACTGTCATTGATCTGAAAAATGCCTTTTTCTCTGTGCCACTTGCACCAGAGTCGCAGTACCTTACAGCTTTTACATTAGGAAACAGCAGATATGAACATCGCAGACTCCCACAGGGGTATTGCGAGAGCCCAAGCATTTTTAACAGAGTACTACGAAAAGACATTGGCAACATGGATGTAGGGAGCACCATTATACAGTACGTAGACGATTTACTCATCTGCAGCAAAACAGAAGAAGAGTGTAGAGAAGACTCGATAACACTGCTTAACATATTGGCTGCCAAGGGATACAAGGTGGACAAAAGAAAGTTACAATACTGCCTTGCAGACGTTGTGTATCTTGACCAGCAAATATCTAAAGATGGAAAAAGAATACTACCAGACAGAGCAGCGGCCATTCGACACATTATCTTACCAAAAACAGTGAAGGACATGCAGAAATTTCTTGGCATATGTAACTATTGCCGAGCATGGATCCTCGATTACGCAGCGTACACACGGCCAATGTTACAAGCACTGAAAGAAGCACAAAAGAACAGAGCCCCAATAAAATGGACACAGGAGACAATTGCCCAATTCTCTCGATTAAAAGACCTTATTTCAGACAACACAGAGAGCATCTGCTTATGAAATAATAATATCAAGTCCAAATGTACATGTGGTCAGATGCAAGACAGTGAACCCAGCCACATTCATCATAGAGCCATGCACAATTGAGGATTTACAGGAACACGATTGTGGCACATATGAGGGAGAGGGCGATGACATTCCCACAGCAAGAGAAAACGCCCTTACAGAAGGAGAAATTTATTTCATAGATGGGTCAGCATCCATAAACTCAGAGACAGGAGAGAAACATGTGGGGATGGCGGTAGTGTGCATGGAAGAAGACACATACGAAGTGATTGTCCAAAAATACCTCCCCTCACACTACTCTGCATAAGCAGCCGAATTGACCGCACTAATCAGCGCGTTACACACAGCCAAAGATTGTGCCGTGACAATATATTCAGGCTCAGTTTATGTCACCACCACAGTTCACTCAGGGCTATCACGTTGGCGAAGGAGAGGGTTCAGAAGAGCAGACGGGTCCCCGTACAACATGCCACGTTGCTAAATTAACTAATAGAAGCTTTGGCAGAACCATCGGTAGTAGCGGTGGTTAAATGCCAAGCCCATACCAATAACACAGACCCCGTCTCATTGGGGAACGCGGCAGCCGACACAGCAGCGAAGGAAGCCTCGTACTTCAATGAGACACCAACATCAGAATGCATTGTAAAAACGACCACAGCAGAACAACCAGCAGAAGAATACAGTAATAAGCCCATAACACAATTGATAGAACTCCAGAGAAGGGTCCCACCGAAAGAGCAGGAGTTGTGGGGCAAACAAGGGTGTAAGCAGTCAGCCACAGATCTCATTTGGAGACAGGAGACGACAGGCAAGGTAGTGATGCCTGCAGAATTATTAGAAGTAGCATTCCAACAACTGCATTTCCCAGCTCACGTTGCAAAACAACACATTGCCTCAGATATTCAAGAGGATTGGTTTGTTCCTAATCTGCACGAATATTTGTCAAAATTTGTGATTGAATGTACTACATGCCAAACGTACAATTCTGGAATGACATTACGAACTCTGCGTGGCACTTTGCCACGTGCTACAGGTCCATTTAGAGAACTACATATCGACTATGCCGATATGGGAGAAAGATGTAATGGAGCAAGATACTTGATTGTGGTGGTATGCCCTTTTTCACGGTGGGTAGAAGCGGGCCCCTGTCCCCATCCTGATGCAAAATGTGCTGTCAAGTTCCTTGTGCGAGAAGTATTCTTGCGGTGGGGAATCTGTGACGTGATCCGTTCAGACAACGGCACGCACTTTGTGAATGACCTCTTCAAGGAAGTAACCTCCCTTCTGGGGGTGAAACACAAACTATGTTCGATTTATCATCCAATGGCCAATGAAGTTGTGGAGAGGATCAACGGGCTGCTCAAAAGCAATGTATCGAAATTATGCAGCACGTTGAAAAAAAAATTGGTTATATTGTCTGCCCCTAGCACTGTTCCAACTCAGAAATGACCATGCAAGGATCATCATTTAAGCCCGCACGAAATCGTGATGGGAAGGAGAATGCACACACCGCTCTCCCCTGTTAGGAGGGCGTCTGATGCGCACAGGGCTGCCACAGTGCTGGGAGAAGAGTTTAAGGAATACCTAGCACAGATAACGCGCGCGGTACGCAGCATAGCAAAACAAATTGTTTCACCATTTACTGAAGATGTAGCAACAGACACCTCCATGCCGACAGCAGAAAACCCGGAGGGGCCTTTAATGCCAGAGGAGCATATTTATGTCAGAAGTTTTGTAAGAAGGTGGAATTCACCAAGATTTCATGGTCCATACACAGTGGTGTACAGCACCCCAACTGCAGTTAAAGTTGAGGGGTTAAAGTACTGGGTGCACCTCTCAGATGTGAGAAGGGCGTGCAGTGTTGCACCTCCCCAAAATGAAACCGACTGTGTGGATGCCATCAATGGCACAGGTTGACATGATGAAAACTGCAATTTAGACAGGGAAAGTATAGGGGAAAAGCAAAAGGTTTTTACATATTTTGTCTCTCTCTCTCTCTCTCTCTCTCTCTCTCTCTCTCTCTCTCTCTCTCTCTCTCTCTCTCTCTCTCTCTCTTTCTTTTCTTCTCATATAAATCGTGTTGTCTTTTCTATTTTTCCTCATTATTTCCATGATAAAATGAAAAGGAATTGTTAAATGCCTAACTGGGTAAAGAAATGAAAAAGAATGAACAATTGCAAATATGTTTCTTTTCATGATGACTTAATGAATTTGTCTCGCCCACATAGGTTCAACATGAGCCAATGCGACGAAATGGCTGAGCAGGCTGAAATGTTAGATAGAAATAGGGATGCCACTACGGCCAGTAGATTAAATAATTTGGAATGTGTTATAAAATATGTTGCCATACTATATGCAATAATGATGTTTTATTTTATTTGGTATAATGTTGCTTTATATGTGGCAAATGAAATCAATAAAGGTGGAAGCAGATCTGATATGACAAAACCAGGGTCTAAACTAATATGGACTGAAGCAACAACTATTTTGAAGGACACTTATAACATTGAACCTAATAGTAAAAATATAACGTTACCCTTCGAACAATTGCATGTAAACAAAACTGCTATTCCATTGTTGACTAATACTGTGGCCAAGGAAATAGAGATTGGATGGAATGTAAATGATGATTACTATTGGTTGACTAACTCCAGAAATACAAGCATGCGTACACACACTGCACCAGAAACCACTACTGAATACACACATGTCATCATGAACAACATAGATGAAGCATGGTCTAGAATATTCCCGCTGCAATCTCCACAAGTTGGTATCCAACTAAAAAACACAAGGATGAGGAAAAGGGGGGGTGGGAAAAATCAGTACGATATTTATCATAACTTGGGGTTAGATGAAATAGAGGACCCCCGACACCCTGACCAATCTAACAAATGGTATTCAGATATGAGCATCGCAGCAAAGCAAGCAAGTAATGAAAGTTGTTACGTGTGCTCACTTATTCCTCACGCAACTGGAACCCCAAAAATGTTAATCCCACAGGAAGTACCCTTGTCTGAGGCCCAATGTTTGATTCATCTGATGCTGTGTAGAATAAAAAAGACATTTCAAGCACACACAGTCACTATGGACAAATTGGAAAACGAACAAACTTGCACCAGCAGACGACAAGGAGTAAACTGCCTCCGAGAGCCATTTTTCATCATACAAGGTACAAGGTATGCAGACGACAAGTGGCATGATGAAACAATTAAATGCAAAGCTGAGGGGCTTCGAGGGCTGCCAGGCGAAACATACGAGTGGGCAAAAGAAACGTGCATCCCCATCTGGTCACAGCATATCACCAAGCTGACATGGGTCACAACCCTGGAGAGGCCCATAAAGATTCAAAGAGAAATACCGCACAAACTTTGCTTCCATGGAGAAGGGAAGGTAAATATGGGAACCATGCGGCAGTGCAATAAGACTTTAATAATGCCAGATATGAAAAAGGCACTGCTGCATTAATGGACATATACTGGATCTGTGGCAAACAAGCTTACCTGCATCTCCCAGCATCCTGGAGGGGCACTTGTGCCCTAGCCACACTCCACTCAGCACTAATGGTGATACCAGAGAGCCACGTCTAGTTTACAGCAAGGCCTTCGGCTGACACATCGACAGCAGGCCAATCGGCTGACACATCGGCAGCAGGGCAATCGGCTGAACCATCGACAGAGCCCGATGAGACAATCACGGAGCCCCCACTATATGAACTATTGTCAGAAGAAACTTTGAAAACCAAGTTGTCACGCAGCAAAAGATCCAATTATATTTCGTCCAAATCGTCAGAACTCCTTGCTGAAATCCCACAACAGTATAAGCTTTTTTCATCTGCAGAAACATTCTTTGCATCGTTTCTAGCACCAGGCGTTCAAGCAAGGGCAAATGCGAAACGGCTGCAGATAACACGCTGGGAGCTCATCCAGCTGGCCAACGACGCTGAAGAAGGATTCAACAACATAAAAATAGAGCTCCGTGCACTGCGCCTGATGATGATGATGCAAAACAGATATGTCTTAGATCTTATCACGGCGATGGACGGTGGTGTTTGCAAAATAATTGGGGGGGGCGTGTTGCACGTTCGTACCAACTTCAGATGCTGATAACGGGACACTGTCACATGTGATAACAGCAGTGCATAATTTAGGAGAAAGAATGAGAGCAGAAGGTGGAGCAGACAACGACGCATGGTTCGACAATCTGTTCAGCTGGATACCATCATGGGTGAACATAGCAGCGAAGATCCTCATTCCTATCATAGTCTTTCTTCTCCTAATATTCTGTGTGTGCCAACTGGGACTAAGATGCTGTGAAAATAATATGCCTAATTCAGCAATGATGATGGTAACAGTGGGCCGACAGACAACGGTGGCTACCATGATAGATGCCCAAGTACAAACCGGAGAATACACCACACCGCAGTATAGGATGACTGCCATCTATAGACAGTATGGGGACGTGGTAGATAATCTACATTACACTACAATTAAAGAACCAAAGAACTTGCTATGGTATAACGAGGTTTGGATAGATTTAGATGGGGATGGTGGGATATACTTAATGGTCACCCCAGAATAATACGCAAGAAGAGGTAACAGCTTAAGAAGTGTGTGCAAGGCATGGATGCCAATAAAGGGTACACCTGCTTGGGATGAGGCTGTGGCTGAAGCTGAGCGCTACCGAAGGGAGAATGGAAAGAACGAGATAAAGTAGTTTGTTACTTTAGATGTAACGAAAGGGCGGAATGTATGGGAGCAAGGGGTCCTCAGGCCCCCTCACGTCGTACGCTCCTCAGTACAAGGCTTGGACCACGTGTCTCCAGTAGTGGGATTGCCCCTTGCCCTTATGTAATGTTAACCATGGTTGACTGCTGCATAGATGGGACTACTGAGCAGGACACGGGGCATCTTTTGTGCCCCCTTTCGACTCCATCTTGGGTAAACAGGCCTCACTGCGATAGTACAGCAATGCTCAGCTCCCCTTCCATCGCGGCAGCCAAGGACAGAGACACACACACGAGATGCTCAGGCAGCTGGCTGGCCCCCACCCTTGCACTCCCCCTGCGAAGGAAAGCTCTGCACTTCCATTCTCACGCTGAAGCTGGAGAAAGTTGCAACAACCAATATGCTACAGTTTTCTTCCTCTGAGATCACTGTTCGTCTGAGAACCGGCATGTGAACCAGGATGAGCTAAGCACTTTCTGCTCGATTCATCCTCATAAACGTGCAAGCCACCCACCCCCATTAGAACAATTTATTGCCATCCTGACCCTGCACCCCCTGTAAGGTATTTCTTTCAAGTGCCAGATCCTCGCCTGTGCTGCGAAACCCACCCAATACACTCCTTACTAATCTTAAGCATTTTTTACTACTATATATGTTTTTATTTGTACTAAATGAGTTTTGAAACCTAGGAAAAGATGCAAAATACAGCCTGATTCTTCTACATGCACAATAAGGTCAAGGTCTCCAATTAAAGCCACGAATGACCCAATTGTACTGACAATAACCATTGTGTGTGACTTATGTAGAAATGTGACAAGAAGCATAAAATGTTTTAAATAATTTGTTATTTAGTGTGTAACATATTAGCTTAGGTAGTGACCACAGTGACCGGACCCTAACCTGCGTGGAGCACAAGATGTTTGACGTCCGTCATCTCGTCCGTCACTCAGCCAACGAGGAGGAAGAGATGCTACCCACACCTACAGCACCACATCGCCTGGCCAATCGGGTCCATTTAGCATTTTATGTTAGAGTTACTTTAATTAATATAAATATAAGTGTGATGTAATGAGGGGCTGGAGGTGTTTTTTTGGGGTTATTTCCTAACTGGAGAAATAAACCATCCTTTGAACTCTTGCAGCCGGGTCTCAGTGCCTCTTTCCCCGACAAGGGGTTGTGTCTGCTATTTTATTTTCTCTCACACGTAGTATGCCGGGGAAAGGCACCTACACTTCTCTTTCCAGGGGTTTAAGGAATACCTAGCACAGATAACGCGCGCGGTACGCAGCATAGCAAAACAAATTGTTTCACCATTTACTGAAGATGTAGCAACAGACACCTCCATGCCGACAGCAGAAAACCCGGAGGGGCCTTTAATGCCAGAGGAGCATATTTATGTCAGAAGTTTTGTAAGAAGGTGGAATTCACCAAGATTTCATGGTCCATACACAGTGGTGTACAGCACCCCAACTGCAGTTAAAGTTGAGGGGTTAAAGTACTGGGTGCACCTCTCAGATGTGAGAAGGGCGTGCAGTGTTGCACCTCCCCAAAATGAAACCGACTGTGTGGATGCCATCAATGGCACAGGTTGACATGATGAAAACTGCAATTTAGACAGGGAAAGTATAGGGGAAAAGCAAAAGGTTTTTACATATTTTGTCTCTCTCTCTCTCTCTCTCTCTCTCTCTCTCTCTCTCTCTCTCTCTCTCTCTCTCTCTCTCTCTCTCTCTCTTTCTTTTCTTCTCATATAAATCGTGTTGTCTTTTCTATTTTTCCTCATTATTTCCATGATAAAATGAAAAGGAATTGTTAAATGCCTAACTGGGTAAAGAAATGAAAAAGAATGAACAATTGCAAATATGTTTCTTTTCATGATGACTTAATGAATTTGTCTCGCCCACATAGGTTCAACATGAGCCAATGCGACGAAATGGCTGAGCAGGCTGAAATGTTAGATAGAAATAGGGATGCCACTACGGCCAGTAGATTAAATAATTTGGAATGTGTTATAAAATATGTTGCCATACTATATGCAATAATGATGTTTTATTTTATTTGGTATAATGTTGCTTTATATGTGGCAAATGAAATCAATAAAGGTGGAAGCAGATCTGATATGACAAAACCAGGGTCTAAACTAATATGGACTGAAGCAACAACTATTTTGAAGGACACTTATAACATTGAACCTAATAGTAAAAATATAACGTTACCCTTCGAACAATTGCATGTAAACAAAACTGCTATTCCATTGTTGACTAATACTGTGGCCAAGGAAATAGAGATTGGATGGAATGTAAATGATGATTACTATTGGTTGACTAACTCCAGAAATACAAGCATGCGTACACACACTGCACCAGAAACCACTACTGAATACACACATGTCATCATGAACAACATAGATGAAGCATGGTCTAGAATATTCCCGCTGCAATCTCCACAAGTTGGTATCCAACTAAAAAACACAAGGATGAGGAAAAGGGGGGGTGGGAAAAATCAGTACGATATTTATCATAACTTGGGGTTAGATGAAATAGAGGACCCCCGACACCCTGACCAATCTAACAAATGGTATTCAGATATGAGCATCGCAGCAAAGCAAGCAAGTAATGAAAGTTGTTACGTGTGCTCACTTATTCCTCACGCAACTGGAACCCCAAAAATGTTAATCCCACAGGAAGTACCCTTGTCTGAGGCCCAATGTTTGATTCATCTGATGCTGTGTAGAATAAAAAAGACATTTCAAGCACACACAGTCACTATGGACAAATTGGAAAACGAACAAACTTGCACCAGCAGACGACAAGGAGTAAACTGCCTCCGAGAGCCATTTTTCATCATACAAGGTACAAGGTATGCAGACGACAAGTGGCATGATGAAACAATTAAATGCAAAGCTGAGGGGCTTCGAGGGCTGCCAGGCGAAACATACGAGTGGGCAAAAGAAACGTGCATCCCCATCTGGTCACAGCATATCACCAAGCTGACATGGGTCACAACCCTGGAGAGGCCCATAAAGATTCAAAGAGAAATACCGCACAAACTTTGCTTCCATGGAGAAGGGAAGGTAAATATGGGAACCATGCGGCAGTGCAATAAGACTTTAATAATGCCAGATATGAAAAAGGCACTGCTGCATTAATGGACATATACTGGATCTGTGGCAAACAAGCTTACCTGCATCTCCCAGCATCCTGGAGGGGCACTTGTGCCCTAGCCACACTCCACTCAGCACTAATGGTGATACCAGAGAGCCACGTCTAGTTTACAGCAAGGCCTTCGGCTGACACATCGACAGCAGGCCAATCGGCTGACACATCGGCAGCAGGGCAATCGGCTGAACCATCGACAGAGCCCGATGAGACAATCACGGAGCCCCCACTATATGAACTATTGTCAGAAGAAACTTTGAAAACCAAGTTGTCACGCAGCAAAAGATCCAATTATATTTCGTCCAAATCGTCAGAACTCCTTGCTGAAATCCCACAACAGTATAAGCTTTTTTCATCTGCAGAAACATTCTTTGCATCGTTTCTAGCACCAGGCGTTCAAGCAAGGGCAAATGCGAAACGGCTGCAGATAACACGCTGGGAGCTCATCCAGCTGGCCAACGACGCTGAAGAAGGATTCAACAACATAAAAATAGAGCTCCGTGCACTGCGCCTGATGATGATGATGCAAAACAGATATGTCTTAGATCTTATCACGGCGATGGACGGTGGTGTTTGCAAAATAATTGGGGGGGGCGTGTTGCACGTTCGTACCAACTTCAGATGCTGATAACGGGACACTGTCACATGTGATAACAGCAGTGCATAATTTAGGAGAAAGAATGAGAGCAGAAGGTGGAGCAGACAACGACGCATGGTTCGACAATCTGTTCAGCTGGATACCATCATGGGTGAACATAGCAGCGAAGATCCTCATTCCTATCATAGTCTTTCTTCTCCTAATATTCTGTGTGTGCCAACTGGGACTAAGATGCTGTGAAAATAATATGCCTAATTCAGCAATGATGATGGTAACAGTGGGCCGACAGACAACGGTGGCTACCATGATAGATGCCCAAGTACAAACCGGAGAATACACCACACCGCAGTATAGGATGACTGCCATCTATAGACAGTATGGGGACGTGGTAGATAATCTACATTACACTACAATTAAAGAACCAAAGAACTTGCTATGGTATAACGAGGTTTGGATAGATTTAGATGGGGATGGTGGGATATACTTAATGGTCACCCCAGAATAATACGCAAGAAGAGGTAACAGCTTAAGAAGTGTGTGCAAGGCATGGATGCCAATAAAGGGTACACCTGCTTGGGATGAGGCTGTGGCTGAAGCTGAGCGCTACCGAAGGGAGAATGGAAAGAACGAGATAAAGTAGTTTGTTACTTTAGATGTAACGAAAGGGCGGAATGTATGGGAGCAAGGGGTCCTCAGGCCCCCTCACGTCGTACGCTCCTCAGTACAAGGCTTGGACCACGTGTCTCCAGTAGTGGGATTGCCCCTTGCCCTTATGTAATGTTAACCATGGTTGACTGCTGCATAGATGGGACTACTGAGCAGGACACGGGGCATCTTTTGTGCCCCCTTTCGACTCCATCTTGGGTAAACAGGCCTCACTGCGATAGTACAGCAATGCTCAGCTCCCCTTCCATCGCGGCAGCCAAGGACAGAGACACACACACGAGATGCTCAGGCAGCTGGCTGGCCCCCACCCTTGCACTCCCCCTGCGAAGGAAAGCTCTGCACTTCCATTCTCACGCTGAAGCTGGAGAAAGTTGCAACAACCAATATGCTACAGTTTTCTTCCTCTGAGATCACTGTTCGTCTGAGAACCGGCATGTGAACCAGGATGAGCTAAGCACTTTCTGCTCGATTCATCCTCATAAACGTGCAAGCCACCCACCCCCATTAGAACAATTTATTGCCATCCTGACCCTGCACCCCCTGTAAGGTATTTCTTTCAAGTGCCAGATCCTCGCCTGTGCTGCGAAACCCACCCAATACACTCCTTACTAATCTTAAGCATTTTTTACTACTATATATGTTTTTATTTGTACTAAATGAGTTTTGAAACCTAGGAAAAGATGCAAAATACAGCCTGATTCTTCTACATGCACAATAAGGTCAAGGTCTCCAATTAAAGCCACGAATGACCCAATTGTACTGACAATAACCATTGTGTGTGACTTATGTAGAAATGTGACAAGAAGCATAAAATGTTTTAAATAATTTGTTATTTAGTGTGTAACATATTAGCTTAGGTAGTGACCACAGTGACCGGACCCTAACCTGCGTGGAGCACAAGATGTTTGACGTCCGTCATCTCGTCCGTCACTCAGCCAACGAGGAGGAAGAGATGCTACCCACACCTACAGCACCACATCGCCTGGCCAATCGGGTCCATTTAGCATTTTATGTTAGAGTTACTTTAATTAATATAAATATAAGTGTGATGTAATGAGGGGCTGGAGGTGTTTTTTTGGGGTTATTTCCTAACTGGAGAAATAAACCATCCTTTGAACTCTTGCAGCCGGGTCTCAGTGCCTCTTTCCCCGACAAGGGGTTGTGTCTGCTATTTTATTTTCTCTCACACGTAGTATGCCGGGGAAAGGCACCTACACTTCTCTTTCCAGGGGTTTTCTAATGTGCTGGGCCATGTATGCTGTCACTCTGGATGACGGCTCCCAATCCGATGACTTGGGATGCTGAATGGCCTCTGGATCGAACATGTCCGTTGTATCGTCGATGCTGTGGGGGTCTTCTACATCTTTATCGATGTCTTCCTCCTCCTCACCCCCTTCATCGTCGGGCAAATAGCCCTCGTCTTCGTCCACTAGATTATACACCCCTGGGGCGGGGGGTCTGTCCTGACTTCCTTTTTTCTTTGCCAGGAAGGCTTCTTTAAGCCTGGTGACAGGATCGCCTTCCAATTGGGTAACAGTGTTAACCCTTTCAGCGATACCCGGGGGGGGGTCAAAGAGTGCTTGCTCTTCCGGGCTACTTTACACCCCTTCTTTTCAACCCCTTTCTGGGGGTGTCCTGCCGACGTTCCTTCCTCAGGGCTGCTAGCCCGTCTTTTCCTGGCTGTAATCTGTTTCTGCTGTTTAGCCATAATCATTTCTAGAGTCTCCAGCCTTTTCGTAATAAGTTGCATCCCCTGTGAGACAGCTTGAATCAAGGAGTCTCCAAGTACCTTTATAAAACTTAATGATAAGTCAGATTCTTGTTGGGCAGTGTCTTCTACCCACTCTTCTTGGCTCCATTCTGGGGAAGTGGAAGGAGTATTAGTGGGGGTGCCAAATGTAGCCATGTCCTTGGTGTTGGCAGAGCCAACTGTGAGGAAGTCAGCAGCTGGAAATGCTTCTGCACACTTCTTAACACGTGCTGTATATTGCTAGCAGCGTGTGTGTGAAAGCAGCTTCCCTTCTTTTTTTTTTTTCAAAAATCTGACGGAAGCTCTATTAAACCAACTTCCTTTGTTCTCTGTTCGTGCACAATGCGCGCAGAAGCTGGATTCCCAGGGGACGCTGGGAACTGTGGAAGGTTCCAGCTCCCCTGGGTCCTAACGGCCACCGTGTTCGCCAGCGCCAAAATACGGAAAGAGAGAGAGCGGGGCACGGTAGTCTAACGCGGGCTAAATATTCACGCGACTCCGGCCCCAGCTCGCTCACAACACTCTACTTACCCGCGGTGTGCGGGAAACTCGCTGCGCTCGCGCTGCCCTAATGATACGCGCCACGGTAAGAACACGCGCGCGTTTTGAGGCGACTACAAAATCATTGTAAATGCGTTTCGTTTTCCTGCGCGTGCCGTTGAAAATGGGCATTATGCATTAGTAGTGTATCACAACAAATATCCAAGCATTTAAGACCCAAATACAGGTAATATATAGTTAACCTAGCTGTTCTACTGAAGAAACCATAAATCATGTCACTTATCTGTTGGCAGCAGAAAGAAAGAGAAAAGGACCTGGTCAGAGGGGGTTCTTATGGAGAGAGCTGCTCTCGGATAGGGGCAGAGGGGAAAGGTCAGGACTACCTCAGACCTTAGACTTATGGGGCTTGTAGTTCCCTGATGCAGATTAAACGAATAAGACTATGGACTAAAGGATCTTTAAACTTCTGCATTTTGTTTTCTAAACTTTGTTTCTAAAAACAGAAATGTTCAGTATTAAAGTTGAATGTTTTAAAGTGCTGAAATGGCAGTAAATAAAGAAAGAAATAGCATAATGCGAGCCTCCTGTCTTGTCATAGAATGTGTAGAATTCTTCTCTTTGGATGGTTCCACCTATGAGAGTTATTGTCAGTTTCCTCGACGTCAGAGAATCAGTGGGTTCATATGCACCAGTATCTGATCTTTTGGTGTTTAGAAGTTAATAAAGCATCCTGCCTGGACACACTGCTGTTTACCTTTGTCTTCGTTCATTTACCTGATTATCGGTCTACAGAGAACAGCTCCAATTTCACTCTAACAATGTTATGTTTGCCTACCTCTACTTCTGACATGGGCCCTGCTTCTTGCTTCTGCATAGCAGGCTGGAGTCAAAGAGATTACCACTGTAGCCTTTCACATAAAGTTTCAACACAGCCCAATTGATATCCGAAGTTGGAAAGAAGGTCGTGGAGGCATCATGCGTCCAACACAAGGCACAACTCAACTAGATCCACACAAAAAACAATGCTGTTAATATTTTTGATATAAAAGAATGTATTGTCAAACTGTCTTCCATAGAACGGTTGATATAATTATATATAAAGACATTAGCGCCTCTTTACAAAGTTGAGTTTACGGTAATGTAGGCAGTATTTGCAAAGTACTTCAGGGCTAATTTTGGAAGTCTCTGTATTTAACGGAGAGGGGACTGATTACATTTAAACTTGGTGAGTACAAGTTCCCTCTTTGCAATTCCGATATTTTGCATGGTGGAATGCAAGAAGGGAGGTTCAAATAGCGGCATGCTCACTTGCTTGGCCACCCTTGTTACACTTCGTAGTGCTAAATGAGTAGACTGTGCAAGCAAATTAAGCATGGCAGGCAGCATTTGCAGTCACTTCCAATGGAATCTACCTGCTTTTGTCCGGTACAAAAATCAGCTGGTTCCCTTAGGAATCCACAGCATTTGCACCAGCATGAACATACATGCTGTTGTACATTCTGGCGTATTTGTAAGGTAAATGAGGAAGGGGAATGATCCATGCCTACTTTCTGCCACACAATGAATTAAAATGAGGTCTAACTAAATGTAACAGGTAAAGTCTTACACATCAATTTTACAAATTGAATTTACTTTATACGCCTCAATTAAAATGATCTCCATCATGTTGTACCGCCCTCTAGTACATACGTTCTGCAAGATTGCAAGGCGAAACTGCCACAGTAAATAACACTGTTCTACAAGGTGGTATCTCAACTTGAAAATGGACCAATGTTTATCTCCACCCAAGAAGAGGAGGCAAATATTTCACAAAGAGCCCAGTGTTTTTATTTAGACAGGAAGCTCAAGCGGCTCATTTCAAACAGCGAGTAGACATTTTGCATGGAGGCAGTGGAAGAGGGTACACAAGTGCCTGTCACTGATTCCTACCTCTTACCAACAAAAAAGGCCAGAATCGGATGGTTACCAACTGCAGTAACGTTAAATATCCCCAGCAGCACTCGGGTCAAAAACATCAGACCAAGCAGCAACGAGACCCTTAATGTTGTGGCGCCTGAATTGCATGGTCATATCAAGCATATCCACGTATTGACATAGTGCTGCCTTGTATAGTCTAACACCCCAAAGGGAGTTAGACGCAACTATGACATTTTTTTTTTCTCATACACGCAATGTGTGTGGCATTCTTCTTCAGTAGCAACAGGTATCATAACACCATGGACAGCAGAAAGGTTGCATGAGCACATGAAGGCATGTAGAGGTGAGCCATACGGTGTTGCTCACTCATAGAGTATCATGAAACATAGTCACGCCTCAGTAGCGGTATGTCACAGTGATAGGTGGGAATGTGTTTGCAGTCACTGAACCTTGCAATGAAGTACAACTAGAACAGGTACTAGTAAGTCGGTGTAGAAAATCAACTAAAAGGACATCACAAATAGTTTGTGCATTGCTTTATATAATGTCCTCATTCAAGTTCTTACTGAAACCGATCGCGATCCCATTTAGTGCAGCAATAATGTTTAGTTTCACATTGGTTTGCTCCCAGTGTTTACAAGGCTCCTATCACTACATATGAATACAATACTTGATCATATTATTGAGATCATTGAGAGGTGGCTGCAGGCTGGAGCCTCATGGAGGCCCATATGCACATACCTATGTGCACTAATATGGAATATGATGGAATTACATATCGCCCTTCAGGAAACAAGTCGGTATCACCAGGGTCTTAAGTCTTCAAATGAAACCCCACTTTTAAGTGGTTATTGCTGGTGTGCAGCCTTTGGTAAAACTGTAGTAAAACTATAAAATAAATGCAATACATAGAATTAAAGCAAGTAACTGAAAAGGTTATTGGCAAATATGGGTCACAGTGGGGCTCATTTTGTTTCTGCCATAATGTAAATTCCATGCGTAAAAAGTCTAGTATAAGACAAGCGTTTATGCCACCTTTTGAACATACACATTTGCACTCAGTTATGCAAAAGTGGAACATTGCACTCAGAGGAACTGGTTACACAAATGTGTAAGTGTAATAGGTCCCTCTGTGTGTAATTTTCGGGGAACTAAAACATGAGCTCCTATGTGTTGGTACAGACATATCTCCTATGACTTGAGAATATCCAGTTTCATACCTCATATACCAGTCTCAAACTGAAGCGGTTTTGAATTAATGGTCACAGTTACTCTGTTGAACACCAGGATCTATGGTTGAATAATCACAAACGATAAAAGACTGGTGAGACATCTAATCAGTGTGCATTTTCAGGGGGTCTTTTGCAAATGGTGTGGAGCGTAACTGGAAAGCATAACATGATATTACGCTTTCCTTTTACGCACCAATTCATTTTACAGCTGTCCTGCGGCATAGGAGGACAGCAATGTGGAGATAGCATCTCTGATATGCTTTCCTCCACACTCTCAGCAGAGCATTTTGTTTTACAGTTGCATGAGATTTTCATGCAGGCACCAAACCAAAGAGCACAATAGGAACTGCATGCTAACTGAAAGGGCCGGATTACACAAACTTTGCACAGTATTACCATAGTGCAAAGATTACCGGAGGGTAAAAACCAATCCTTTAATGCATTTCTGCACCAGGCCACAGAGTGGATAGTGCTAATACAATGCATCGGTGCAAAGATTCTGTAATCTGGTCCCTGGTGTTTAGCAGGCGGATTGTATTGAAATCCATTATAAAACACTCTCTGCAAAGTGTAATTTGCAGGCAGTGTTTTATATCTTTCATACTGGAGAGTAAAGGCAACTTTGCCTTATCTTGATTTTCAGATTTACTTTCTTTGAGAGAGTTCAAAATTGCATAAAGGGGACTCCACAGCTCATAAGTGCACGCATAGGTAGTACCCTCCGTACAATTACACACATATATATATATATATATATATATATATATATATATATATATATATATATATATATCTTTTTTAAAATGATCCCCTCAGTGTTTCTTACTTTATATTTGAAGATTGTAGTCAGTAAGCACCTCAAATATGTATCAAAAGCATGCCAATGCTGTCTGTGGGAAGCCCATGTATGACTGTGCCCTCCTCTCATCCCTCACACAATACCCGCTACAGTGTTCACATAAGTTAAACGCTGATTATGAAGCAGCCAGCTTCACGTGTGTATTACGAGGAAACCTATTGCCTTGAAATGTTCAGAGCAGAAAAATGTACAGTAGGTTTTGGTGCCCATCTATTGCCATCATATCAAGACATCAATTAACATAGGTGTGTGTGTGTGTGTGTACAGTCAAAGGATAGATGTCTTCCTTCATTACATCTGTAGCTGGAATAAATGGCATAGTTTACTAGGCAGCATGCAAAACATGTGTTACTACTCTTAGGTATGTATTCTGGCAATCTCTTGAATCAGTGGGTGAGTGTAGTCATTTACACCATGTCAAAACATGACATCGTAATTTACCTTTCTAGGTAAAGCATTAAAGTTTCTGGATTAGTACAATTCTACCCAAGCAATTCTGGAATATGTTTGGATAGTATTTTATTGTGAGCAGAACAAATATAGAGATATGGTGTCATGATGTGAATCACATGCATACATAGGTTGTTGCTCCATCTAAAATGGAACTTCCTCAGAGTGCCTTTCCTGTTTTTGCATAAGGTATGCAACACAGTGGGACTAATTTTCCATGAGCCCTACCGTAAATAAAGTACGTAAAAGTCTTCCATCAGCCTTTTACACATTGGGCCTCATTACAAGTATGGCGGTAAGACAACAACGGTGTCGATATCGCTACCGGCATCGTTGCTACCATACTAAGAGTTGTGCTCGCGGGCCTCGCCCTGCCCGCCAGGTCCGACCTGTGCACCAGTGCCAGTGCTTCCGAGCTCCCCATTCCCATTCAGCCCTATGGGGTCCAATGGGGATGGGGAGTCCCTTATTGCTGGCACCCGCGAATGGGCAATTACCGGGCCCGCCAATAAAATCATGGGTCCAGCGGCAGCCATGCCTTTGTTACAGGCACGGCTACCGCCAGACCCGTAATGAGGCCCATTGTATCTAGGGTACAGCTCATTTTCATTCATTTGTCTGGCAGAGCAGAGGAGCTGAACGCAACTTGCGTTTCCACCACATCCCTTCCTCTCCACCATACAAATTCCCTTTCATTTGCACCGGCTTGCATTTTAATGACAACACAAATGCTGGGGATCACTACGGATCCTGTCGGCTTTGTAAAGCTGGCAACCTCCATAAGGATCTATGGTACACACTGTTGTTCAAATGACCAAACGTTGGTTGTGGGGACCTAGCAATGCCTGCTTGCAAACTATTAGGTCTGCGGCGTCAAATTATGATTTCATATAAAATGAGCTCCAGTATGTTTCTAAGAGTTTTAGGTTCACTCATCGAAGGGTACCATACCCTTGTCCATGTGACAAGCTGCAATAGAATTGGGGAAACGATGAAGTGTTTGGTGTACAAATACATCGGTATTACATGTAATTTTTTCCAGTAAATTGGTAGTGTTAGTTTAAAAGCACATAAAATAAAGTTTAAAATGAATGAAAAACATAGTACTTATTAAATAATAGAGCACACTATGCTAATCCAGTCATTCAAATGCTTCACAAGAAATACACACATTTTTCACAAACCACTTTAGCTTGAATTTCAACAATACCACCATGTAATTGTTTACTAAAAAAATCAATTTTAAATAACACAGCTTTGTGTTGTGTTCCTTACCTGTGAGCAGGGATCTTGCGGTTGCCTGCAATGAGAATAACATCACATAGCTGCTGCTGCTTTAAGTAGCTCTCCATCTTCCGGAAGGTTTGCTCGGCATGGTGTACTGCCTGATAGAACTCCTCCGAGCTACTGGAGTCCATGTCACTTGGAGGAGCCAGAGGGCAGCTCGTCGCTGACAGCCTGTAAACCACAAAGGAAATGCAGTGTTAAAGAAGTGCCAGCAATTGTCTAGCCTTAATCGCAGCCTCTGGTTGTCACAGACTTCAAGTCATTGATAAGAAAAATCAATATATCTACTTACAGCATTAAAACAAAAAGGCGGCACAGAATTTTCAATTTAAGGAAGCTAACGACTGCTCCCTGCGAGCTCATCAAGCCTCAGAGGGTCAGAGATCTGCTTCCTGAGGAAGCAGTTTTAGATTGGTCCTGGCTGGGAGAGTTCTGTCGTGTCTATTCTGTGTGTTCCTCACACAGATAATACACATCGTAAGTCTCTGCACCAAACGCAGCACATAATATTCAAACTTTAAGTAAAACAACTTATGAAATGTATACTGAAAACGTTGAATCGTGAATCTATCAGAAGTAATATGGGTTAAGGAATATTATTGAATATTATTGAATGGAACAAATAACGTAACTAATGGCTGAAACCTATGCACGCATGATCATTGGTGGTTTGTGTACTCTACAAAATATATATCTAATTTTTATTTTTTATTTGCATATTTATGTTAAGAAAAACATTTTAGCAAGACTGTCTTTACATCTTTCATCAATCATAGCCAAGTCTTTCTTCTATAGTTAGGTCAATAAAATATTTAAACCAGACAGTTCTAATATCTCTTACAGTACATTGTCTGATCTTTCTTAAGTATCTATTGAAAGATAGATGACTGTTATGTTATGTTACATTTATTTATACAGCGCACAGTCGCCCAAGGTATCATGGCGCTAGAGACAGAGGAGGATCAGCGACGGATGCATTTAACCTAAAAGAGCAGTGTTTTAAGCGAGCAGCGAAAGGAGAGATGGTCAATAATGGCACGCAAAGTAAGTTACAGAGAAAGCACGTCCTCCCATCCGAGATAGCCTTACCCACGGGATCAAAAGCAGGAGAGCAGACTGAGATCGGAGAGCGTGTTGTGATGAGCTCTGCCTGCACCTGGTGCAAGTGAGTGGAATGTTGAGATGGAAGGCAGAGCAGAGAATGTGTATCCATGAGTGATTGTTCCTGGGTTGTCAGTTGTAAAGATGTAAGCCCTGAGAGAGGATGCTGGTCCCCATGACTCACCTGACTCTAAGAACTGTATTTAATAAGCCTAAAAAGCACGCCCTTCCATCTGAGATAGCCTTACCCGTGGGATCAGAAGCAGGAGAGCAGACTGAGATCGGCGAGCGTGGGAGGGAACGTATTGGGAGAACCTTTCTTGGAGATATTCTGCTCCCTGTTTATAAAATCAAAGTGACTGAATCATTGATTAATTGCATAAACACTTGCTTAGGTATTTCAGTAAGGACAGTGTGTTGTGATTATAGTACTTAGTATCTCATTAGTTTTATAGTTAATTTATGAACTTTCACAATGCAAAATAAAAGATTTAATGCACATATGTGTTATGTTATCCTATAGTTGTATAGAGCTTCCTGCCACATGTAACAGTGTCACAGCACTATATGAAGCATGACTCTTAGGCTGACCATGGTCTAAAAAGATTAGCCAGATTAGCAACACAATGGGCCTCATTATAAGTAGCCCGGTAAAAACGGGTTCATTACCGGCATGCCGGTAAGAGCGGGTCCGTGCTCGTATGAACCCGCTAATAGCGGGTGATTACGAGTGCGCGAGCACGCACGAACCCCCATGCCGATAATGGTAATACCGGCATGCCGCTAAAGGCCCTCCAACCCCCCGATAGCGGCATCAGGGGACTCGCCGATAACGGCACCGCCTCAGAGCAACCCCTAAATACCGGCCCGGTAATACCACCATGCTAATACCAGGCTCGCAAAACCAGACCCGGAAATTACATCATCGCGCAGGAACGGGAAATGGGCCGGCGGCCATCTTTAAAAACACAATCCATTGCCATCCTCCCTAACCAGTCTTTTCGTGTCGTGCTGTGTTGGAAAACCCTGAGGATGTCCAAGGCCACCTGGAAGACGACCACCCGGCAGCGGAAGAAGCGTTTTTCAGACTCTGACCTCAATATGCTTGCTGACACTCTGGCTGCACATGCAGCCATAATGAAAAGCAATGATATGAAGCGAGAAGCCCAGATGAGGAGAAAGGAAATATGGCAGGAGGTTGCCCGGAAGGTGTCGGCCGTGGGGACCACCCCACGCCCCGTGCGTGACCGCCGCAAGAGGTGGGACGACCTCCGCTTGAGGGTGCGAAACATCCTATCGAGCAACAGGAGGGCAGCCATGGAGACAGGTGGGGTTCCACATTCACCTGCTAAGCTGATGCCCTGGGAGGAGACTGCCAGCACTTTTATTGATTCTGAGTCAATAGAGGGATTCGGAAAGGTGAAGATGGGTGTGGCATCATCCACAGAAAGAGGTGAATGACCCTGCACATCCCTGTAGGGGAAAAAATGACTTAGCACTAGTGACGTGGATGTGAGACTAGGCAAGGAAATGCATGTCCGTACACCCACATCAACATATCCAAGTTAAGATTGCGGCCCAAACCCTGCCACACAGAAATGCATGCTGAGTGCCAATCCCATAACCTACACACGGGCAACATACCAGGACCGTGCCCATGTAACCCAACACACAAACCCCATATCAGCGGCATGCCACCTGCCATGCAGTGAATACTAACATGCCCCCTCTGAATATCCTGCGTGACACACCTGTAAGACATGAATGCATGATCAAATTAATAATGAACAGCACCATCGTGTGCCTCTGCCATGTCACACCATCACTGATGCCCTGCATCTCTTCTACCCCCAGGCACCGATGAGGAAGAAGCAACCCAGGAGACCACCGCGAGGGCATCCACCTCACATCCTAAGAAGAGGGCTACCACCACCACCTCCGCTGGAGGCAAGCAGGCCACAGCCACTGCCAGTGTGCCTGTGCGAGCTGGGACACAGCCAGCAACACCTGCTGCCAGTGTGCCTGACACACTACTGACCCAGCAGGCCACACCCACATCTGTCGAAGGGGAGTCCCTGGAAGCACCCGCCTCCACTGGGAAGAACTTGATGCCAGTGTGGAGCCTGAGGGAGACACCGAGGTGACGTGCCCGGCCATCCCGAGCCCCGTGCCCACCTCCTTGCCCCAACACCTACAGTCACCCACCTGCAGTGAAGCTGATCCCTGCCTCCATGACTGTGACCTACCCACCTCTGATGAGTACAGTCCCGAAAACGCCATCCACGAGACTGCACAACCCACCACTCCAGCCCCCTCCAAAACCCTGGAGGCCTGACAGGAGGCCATGTTAGACCTACTCCGCCAGTACAAAGCGGACGGGAAAGAAACCAGGCGGGGCATTGCTACAGCAATTGCGGGGACCACAGCAGCCATTGCAGCCAACACAGCCCCTGTTAATGCATCGGATCGGCTAAAGGGACTGACTGGGGGCGGTGACACAGGTGCTGACTTCAATGCTGCTCCATATGCAGCGGCCACGGCTTGCAGGAGGTGTGGAACCTGCCAGCGACTCACCTACTACCTCCACACCAGCTTCATCTGTCCCCACCAGCCCAGTGCGCCAGACACGTAGGAGTGCAAGGCACACTGAAATGCCACCTCCGGACAGGAAGAAGTCCCGGAAGTAGTGTGGGCTGACAATGGGAGTGGGACACAAGGTTGGGGGTGAAGGGGTGCATTTTGTGGAGTCTTTTGGGGGTATTGGTGTTGGTTGGGGGTTTTGGAGTTTGTTGGGGGGGTCTGGGAGTTTGTTGGGAGATTAGAGTGGGGGGAGTGGGCACATTTTTGCTGTTGTAAATAATACACACGTTGTGATAAGAAAAGTCTATGGCTGGACATTGTTATTTTCGTGTGCATGCATTTAATGTGTTACGGAGTTGGGAGTGCCCAACTCCCAACATTCCCTATGTGCATGTCCACATTGGCCCAGTGTCTGACTGACACATGACTTTCATAGTCCATGTGGGTAAGGAGTATTAGTGAATCTGTGCTTGGAGTAGTGCATGGCCATACCATGCATCATGTACTAGCAGGGGGGCTACTTCACCTCCGTCTCCAACCTCATCATCCTCACCCGGGGCATGCATGTCAATGTCAGGTGGCAGTGGTACATTTCTCCGGACGCACATGTTGTGCAGCATGACAAAGGCCATGGTGATCTTTGCCACCTTCTCAGGCCTATATAGGAGTGCCCCACCAGACCTGCTCAGGCAGCAGAAACGCGCCTTCAACAGGCCAAAGGTCTGCTCTATCACAACACGGGTGCGGGTGTGCACACAAATGTACTCCTCTTCATGGCTGTTCTGCGGATTCCCCACAGGGGTAAGTTGCCATGGCCTCAAGGGATATCCTCCGTCGCCTGCAAGCAAATACAAATAGGTGTGTGTCTCTCTGAGGTGGCACCTTCAGGAAGCACAGTCATGGCGGAAGCAATTTGGTGTGGACATGCACATGTCCCTGTACGTATGCAAAATGGTCACCTACATGCATTCTAAACTGTTATTAGGTGTGTTAGTCTGGATGGCATTCAATAGATGATGCAGGGTGTAATCATGCATGCTGAGGCGGATGCACTGTGGTAGTACGACAATGTTTAGCCTCCCATTCAAGTAGTTAGTTCTATGAATGGTCACACTAGCCACATTGGCCCAGTTGCCATCCTGTAGAGTCATGCACTGCTTGCCATCACCATGGTGGCCTGGTTGTGCCTCTTACTTGTTGTCATCGATATGCATTATTTGTTTAATTTGTGCCAGTGATGTGTCATGTTCCGTTTGTGAGGTTCAGGTCTGGAGTGTTTAGCTCTGCATGCATTCTCCAATCACCAACAATTGCCACCCAGGTGGGGTATGCATCCCCTCACCCCATTCCCAACCAGGTGGAGTATGCATCCCTACACATCAGTACCCCAGAGCACTGCCATGGCCCAGTTGTGCAACTCACCAAGCAACCAGGCACGTGGTCCAGCATATAGCTCCATGTGACGGGGTAGGGTGGAGTTGCGCAGTACCATGGCATCATGTGTTGATCCGGGATATCGGGCGCAGCAAAGTTTGATGATCTTGCTGGAGTCACATGCCATCTGCACATTGATGGAGTGGTATTGCTTGCGATTGCGGTACACTGCCTTTATGGCATGGGGGACTACCAATTCAACATGTGTGCAGTCCAGGCGACCAACACAATTGGGCATGCCTGCCAGTGCATGGAAGCCTACTTTGGTGTCGGCTATCTCCTGGCCAGTCCGTGGTAGGGATATGTGGGTGCTTGCATGCTTCAGGAGGGCATCCAGCACTTGTTTCAACATGCGTGAAAAAAGTGGTTGGGAAATGCCATGCAGCTGCCCCACTGTGTGTTGATAGGTGCCTGTGGCCAGGAAGTGGAGCACGGACACCAACTTTTAGTAGTGGGGGGATGGCAGTGCGTATTTCTATGAGGCTGCCTATGTTGTTGTGTATCATGTCCACTATGGTGGCGATGATGTCCCGGTCCAACCAGTACAGGGTGTGGATCTGCTCAGGGGTTAGGTTGAATGGGCTGGGTCTGGTGTGAGGGATTGGTGGCTGCCTACGAGGCACTGCTGGTGGTATTTGCTGGGCCTGTCTCACCCTCCTTCTCCTCCTGCGCCTCCTCTGTGCTGCCTGTTGTTGCTGCTGTAGTTGTTGTTGTAGTTGGTGTTGTTGCTGTAGTTGTAGCAGTGTTGGAATGTCCTCCAGCGCCATGATTGCAACAGCTAGTAGTGGCATTTTGGTGTTGGAAGGGGTGTGGGTGTGCTCATTTTATACTGGCCCAGCCTCCATTGCCTCCACCTGTGGGGATTGTGTGCACCTCTGGCAGTTGGCTTGTTTCCAGATTGCTGTTTGCGGGTGGTCCGCGATGCCTGTATGGCCGGCATCGTGCAGCCCGTGATTACTGGCTTTGCAATGCCGGTATTTGCATGTCCGCGTGGGTTTGGATGTCCCCATATTACCGGCATGCCGGTATTTGCTCCCAAAAGGGGGCGCGTGAACGCGCCCATGCCGCTATTAGTGGCGCCGTTATTTAGGGTGCCGCTAATACCCGGTTGCTGGGTCAGAATACACCGGAGCGGTAAACAATGCCGATATTACCATACCGGCATCGTTTTTGCCTTACCACCAACCTTGTAATGAGGCCCAATGCATTCAGTAGATATTGGACTTTAGGCACAGTAAGGAAAGTAGAAATGTCTATTATGGAGACATTCAAATCCAAAGAATGTGTCGGGAAGAGACAACTACAGCACTGAAGATGATAGAGATTATGGGATAACTGTACCACACTTCTTTTTTGTGGGACTCAGCTGTAAAGCTCTGGGGAAAAGCGCTAAAAGAGGAAAGTAGTGGGAATGACAAGTGTATGACGCCCGCAAAGCAACTGTGTACAGTTGAGGGTTCTGCTATACTTTACATGCAATATGCATGGTAGAGTAGAGACTATGTGATAGCTGACTGACATTTTTGTGGCACTCAGATGTGTGCTATAGGGCGCAGGACTAGATGCAGCATAGGGTGCTTCAATGTTCTGTTCTGTGTAGCACTCACAAAGACCTCATTTAGAGAGCCAAATTGTAAACAAAGATCTCAGGACCTGCTGTAATGGTGCCTTGAAAGCCCAGGGACACAAGAACCTATGTTTGCATTTAACTGCATAAATAGTGGTATAACATTAGGGCTGCAAATAGCTGTGCCCACAACGTTACAGCGCATACTTTTGTAAGTGGTGCTCCCTTGTTTGTATGTGGGTGTTCCCTTTGTAAATCAGAGCCTTGTCACAAGCATGCCAAATATCCTTTGGAGTAAGAATGCACAAACTTATCACAAGAGGTGTGCTTAATATGCAAGTATCACATTACAGCGAGCAAAAGGTTTGTGGGGTCATTAATGGGCTATCCTTCTCTTTATTTCCTCTGAGGCAGTGCCATTTCATACCTATTTCTCCTTTGGAAAGACCCTAACCCATGTCCATCTTGTGACCCATTGTGCTATGTCAGGGGTCACCTCCGAACTCACCAATAATAAATTACAAAAGTAGTCAAAAAAGGACTGTATGCAGGCAAGATGTAACACAGTTTTATTTAGGGCCCAGACACAGCTGGGACAGCTTTATTCAAACAAATCATGAAACAGAACTGCATGAGAAGGTGCTGTCAAAGAAACACCCCTAAATCTAAGACTTTTATAATAATTGAGTTGATTAACATTAGTAATTTCGCAACATGAACAAATCTCCCCACACCGAGCTGATTGGTGCTTGGACAACGGACCCTTATAGAAAAACATGCATTATATTCTGTAATTGGGTCCACAAACCTTCCCACACTGAACATAATTAAACTGTGTGATGTCACAATCCAACCTACACTTCCCACATTGTAATGACAATTCATTGAAATATTTCAGATGACCAGCAGAACTTTATTCAAATGCGATGGTCATCTCCTTTAAGTTCTCATGTGAAGCGCTCCCTTCTATGGCACTGCCAGAACCTTGAACCATGGATGCACTGTGATACAAATATTGCATATTAAGAACTCTTCGGCTACTTACCAGGCAAAATGTTCTAAGGGGCAATTTGAAATAGCTGTGGTTCTCTTAGAGCCATCTAAAAATCATGTTTTGCAAATTATTTTGACTTGTGAAACGGTTATGCTCTTCATGCCTGTTGGTCAAACTCATGGGTTCTAATCTGTGACCTCAGAAAATAACAACTGTTGTTTTGCTTCTTACCATATCAACCTGGGATTGTGGGACCTGCTTTGTATTACCAGCTGCTGCAACTTTGTTGCAGATTCATAAAAGTTAATACATGTTGGCTGCAAAAGGCATGGTGCAAGGCCTATAAACTGTGTCTTAGCCTACCTCTAGGTTTGGTCATACTTACCAGCAACCCTATATTTCTGTCACATGTACATTATTTTTATTTTGGGTTTGACTTGTTTAACGATTAAAAGGAGCCCTCTTCCCTTTTTCAGTGCTACTCTCCCAATTGATATGTGTGCACCGTTTCACAGTGCAGAACTTGCATTTGTATTACATTATTCCCCCTTTTTATTGATCTATCAATAACTAACACTTTTTGTGCCTCCCATTCCCTTTCTGCTACTTTACCTTTGTGAATCCATATCTCCCCCGATTTCCTCCCAACCATCCAGAGTTTACCCCACCCGTACACCCTGTGCCATTCTTTAAGCATGAGATCCAAAATTGTTGATCATTCTCTAAGTCTGCTGGTTGTTTAAAGACCCACACATCAGGATACCATTCTTCATTTTCCCCAATTATTTTATTACCACCCTTCTTTTCAGTATCCATTTGATCAACACCTAAGGTTAACATCAACTGTCCTTTTTTCTTACTAGAATATAATTAAGAAATGTTCTTAATGATGCAGAAGGTGATGACAATGAGCACCAACACAGGGACAGTCACTGGAAAGTGTTTGGAAAGCCATGTGGGTATCCATGTTAAAATGCTGTCCAGCAGACTACTTGATTGCACTCCATTAACTTCACCCGTCATCTTCTCATGGAGTGTCCGTATCACATTATGGCTGCTTTTAATGTTCCATTCCAAGCCTCTCCATCAGGGTTCATTGTACAAAAGCTGCTCCCAAGCTTAGAACAGATCCCTCCCTCAATAGTCGTTAACAGGTCTACAACATAGCTGATTTGGAGGGCCACAAAACAAATAACCATAATCTCTTTCTTAACTGCATTTAAACATTTCGCTGTTGAGTTTGCCAACTGTAGCCCCTCGCATCTGGTGAGGGGTAACCACTTTGCATTAGTGGCGCCCTGGACACCTGGGAACAGAAGTGAGGTAAAAAATGCTGCAGCCGTAGAGTAGAGTCTAAACTCATTGAGGATAGCTGCCAGGTTTTTAGAACTTTTCACAGAAAAATAATTGTTCACCCGCTTCTTCCTCCTTATTGATTTTTGTTCCTCCTCTTTCTGTGCCAATGTCCCCTGCAACGCAATCTTCGTTGTAGTGCTATTTTGAGGCACCACCAAGGGCACACACACCGCTCAAGTCAGGCAGAGGGTGGGAATAGACCTTCGATCCACACACCCACCACATATCCATCACCAAGACAGTCCCCTGCGTCAGTACTGCATTCTGCATCACCTTGTCGCATCCCAAAATGGTGCCCAGGTAGATAGACCCACTCGATTTGAAACACCAAGTGAACCGTGTAAAGCTATTGATGTCAACTGGTTGATGCATTTCATGTGACTAGGTTAAAGTATGGTTAAAGTATGTACATATTTTCCTCAGATTGTCCTCTAACTGTTATTCACCACAGCAGCCACATTTTGTTCAAAACCTGCTAATACTTGAGCATGACATTGCATTATTACCCCCTCCCATCGGTCCCCATACCTTCCTGCTCCTTCTACCTGCATCAATGGTCTTGTATGACACAAAGGTATGCTTTTTCCTTCCTCACCTGTCCACCATATTCTCTTGAGGTCTCCTATTTGTATTTCCCCTTGTTTAGGACCCCGAGTGACATACTCCACTACCTTATGCTGTGTTTCCTCATTTTTAAGCATTTTTGTTAATTTCCCGAAATTTTCTTCATATGGGTTTTCACCATCATCCACCCACTGAGCAGTTACAGTTTTTTCCTGGAATGAACTTCTAGGGCTGCAGAGTGACAGGTGAATTAGGTATTCTTCTTCCTCATAGCACACAGCTTCGTATAGGAAAGGCTTTGGCACTCCTATCAAGTGTGGAATGAGAGAGCAGACATAGCATGTGCCATTTCCCCGCTCTCTCCTCACACGTAACATCTTGTCGTACCAAACTTTTCCAGTTGATGAATCTGGCTCTCCTGCAGTGCCATGATGAAAACCTTCTTCAATCATTTAACTATTTTTTCCTTATTTATGTTTTCATTTAATCGTGCTCCACTGTTTTCCCTTAAAACCAAACATTTCAAAAGCATTAATCCTATACTAAAACATGTTAACATCATCACACACCAAAACACTGAATACTTCTGTTTCTTCTTAATTAAAACATTTTCTTTAAAGGCATTTACATATTTTTCTTTTGCTGGTTTTCAATAAAGTCTATAAGCAGAGAAAAAGTTTAAAGAAATCTCCCAGATACTCCCTATCATATTGTACTTCAGGAGACGTAGCTCTTGTCTTTGTGTACTTCGGTGATGTGGATCCAACCCCGCCGCCCATCGATCTTCACGACTGCAGGTGTCAAATAGATTGCGGTATGTGGACTGGTGAAGTGATCCTTCTTCCAGTTGCAGACTTGATTCTTTAACAATACCTTTTCCCCTGTGTAAAGAGGTGCAACTTGTGGGAATTGACCTGATTGTCTGCTTTCAGTTTCGGCCTCCTTTGCAAGGAGATATAGTGAATGGATTTTGTGAGTTCTTTGAGACAACATATTAAATCCCCTCCCCCAATGTGCAAGAGGAGGAATGAGCATCAGAAATTCTACGTGACAGTGGAATAGGTGCATGCATTCTGCGCCGTTTAACAATCTCATGAGGAGTCAAGTGGTGATCTAGTCCAGGCATACTGTGCAGTGCAAACAAAGCAAGGGGCAAGCACTGCACCTAGGATTTTCCAAGCGTTTGCATAAACTTTGCTAAGCGCATTTTTAGAAGTCCATTCATATTTATTTATTTATTTATTTTTTCCATTTGTCTAACGCAGGCAAACCTTCAGGCATCAGGGTGCTTGTGAAGACCAGTTACATGAAACCTGTGGGCAACAACTTCTTGATTGAAGAGCTTATCTTCTCTACCAAATTGTTGGCTTGTGCATGACAAACCATCCTTAGTTTATGCTTTATCCCCAGGAGTGTTGTTACTTCCTTTATTAAATCATTAGCAAACTGTTGAACATTGTCAGAACAAATTACAGCTGGGATCCCCCATCTTGGGAACACCTCCCTCATCAGGAATTTGGCTGCAGAATGCTAGTCATTATGGGCACAGGGAAATGCCTCAAGCCAATGTGAGAGTGGACACATAGCTACAAGCAGATACCTATATGAGGTACATCTCTCTTCCATATCAACGTAGTCAATATGCAAATGCTGGAAGGGGCCCTCTGTTTGCATCAATGTTCCCTGCACAACTCTTAATGTGTGATCTGGCAAACATTTTGGGCATATCATTCAGTTATTTACAAACTCTACAACACTCTCACTCAAATTTGGTATGAACCAATCTTCACTTATCCTATCAGCCACATCCTCTTTCGATATGTGGGTGGGGTAGTGAAGCTGTTCCAATGCCACCTGCAATAATTTCTTTGTCATGACCACTTTTCCTGTGCTGTAAAGCTGCCATACCAAATGAGTTGGGGAATAAGAGCATCATCTCCACTTCCACATCTCCTTCTCCGAATCTGATGCTTCTGCCTGCAATTCTATTATGTGCATGATTGGGGTTGCATTAACATTTTCGGGTAATGCATCTTTTTCTTTGCTCACTTTTAAAACTCCTAGTGTTTTCTTTTCCTTTCCTTTTTTGCAAGGAAACAGCACGTGTTCCTCCTGGTAGATATGCTGCTTCTTTTGCTGCTCTGTCTGCTCTTTCGTTACCTACTGAAATGAAATCTTGGCCACCTGTGTGGGCTTTGAATTTCATTAAAGTTGGGAGTGGCAACATTTCTAATAATTTACTGATGAACCCTGCATGCTGAACTGGTGTGCCATCACTTTTATTGAATCCTCTCTTCTCCCATCTTGCTCGTCCTGAGTGCACTGCGGAAGTGACATAGGCTGAATCAGAGAAAATGTTTACTACCGGCCCTTTGACATATTTAGTGCTTCAATCAGGGCCACCAATTCTGCTGCCTGTGCAGATTAGTGGCCTGGTAGTCTTGTCTGTGAGTACACTATAAACTCCTCCCCCTTGTGTACTCCATCCCTGAGCCCTACCACTGCGGAACCTGAATGTCTTTTTCCTGTTGTCTGATCAATACTGGAGCTTCCGTTAATAAACATCATGGCCCACCCTTTGATCACCTCTTCCTTAACCAGGGGGTTGCCTTCCCTCCTATCTATACATGCTATGCAGTCATGTATGTAATCTCCCTCCTCTGTTTTTTCTGCAATGAATTCTGCTGGATTAATAGTCCTGCATCTCACCACTTATATTGCTGGGTTTGACAGTATTACCTCATACCCTGAAGATCTCTGAGTTATCAATGTTGATTTAGTTCTTTTCAGTATTTCAAATAGTGCATGTTCCACATAAAAAATGTGGGCCACCCCATATTTATTGTGGAAGCCTTCTCAATTGCCAATACAGCAGAAAGTGATAATGATGTAAATGATAATGATGTGTTATTTATATAGTGCCTTTATCCAAAGTGCTTTACAGAGCACATATTTACATACAATATCACCCAACCGAAATTAGTACTCATTTATTGACCTCAGAAGGATGAAAGGCTGAGGTGGCCTTGCCAGGATTCGAACCTGCGACCTGCAGATCACGGTCAGATCGCAGCAGCAAGCGTTCAACCCACTGAGCTTTCTTACCGGCTGATCTGCATAGAGGCATCACTGCATCTAGGGATCCTCTGTAATATGCAAGTGGTTTGTGTCCATGTCCTTGTTTCTGTGTCAGCACTGCTGTCATTACTTTTCCAACTGAATGGGAAAACAGATGAAACCTCTCCTTGTAATTGGGTGTACCCAGTACTGGTGCATGTGCTAACACGTGTTTTAGTTTGTCAAAGCTCTAGCCCATTTCAGATGTTCATTGTATGTGTGTTTTGTGCTTCTGAGCTTCTTTTAATGCATGCAGCAGTTGTCTGGTGTAAGTGGAGTACTCACAAACCCATGCCCTGCAGTAGTTGCATAAGCCTAAAAATTGCTGCAGCTCATTCAATGTTTTTTGTCTTGAAGCTTTATGTATGGCCTCTACTCTTTATGGTGTTATTTTTCTCCCATCTGTTGACTCAATCTGAACCAGGTACACCACTTCTTTCTGACAGTATTGCAATTTCTCTTTGTATCATTTGTCAGCTTGAAAAGTCAGTAGTTTCACTGAGTCCTTTCCACACTCCTCTTCTGTTGTGCTACATACCAATAAGTCGTCAACATACTGTATGACTGTGCTTGACACCTTTAAGTTGCTCAAATCTATTTGTATAACTCTGTTAAATATCCTAGGCCCCTCACAGTACCTTTGTGGAGTTCTACATTGTTTGAAGAATGGTCCCGCAATAATTATATGCAGTGAGATACCTGGAGTATGGGTGTAGTGTAATGGAGAAAAATATGTTCTTCAAATCTACCACAGTAAAAAAGTGTGCCTCAGCTGGAATGCTAAATAAAATAGTTGCAGGGTTTGGGACCAATGGAAACTGTGCATCAATAATATTTTTATAGTTGGCCTGGGTGATAAAAAGCGATACCAAGAGATTTGGGACCTTGATTATTCTCTAGAAGACATTGACTCAAAAATAAAAAATCTGAACTCCTCAAGGGCCCCGGCCCCGACGGGCTAACAAACGCGATGCTGAAAGAACATCGTCAGGAATGGGCACACTTTATAAAAACTGTCCTTGATAAGATCTGTAAGGCCCGAGAATTACCGTTGTCTTGGAAAACGGCAACCATTGTGGCAATTTATAAACAAGGCCAAAGGGATGACCCACAGAACTACCACCCCATCGCGTTAAGATGTCATAGGGAAAATCTTTGGAAGCTTTCTCCTGTCAAAATTCATCAAATGGTCAACTTTGCAAGGCTGGTTCGACCCGTTCCAAACAGGGTTTATCAAAAACATGGGTACATCGCCGAACATAATAATGTTGAACATCCTCAAAGCCCAAAGCCATCAATCGGGGACGAGGATCTACATTGCCTTCGTGGACCTCGTCCAGGCCTTTCAAAGAGTTGACCGTAACCTGCTATGGGAAAAGCTGGCAGATCGAAATTGCCCAGTGGAAATCCTGGACCCATTGATCCAACTTCGCTCTAACACTTTGGTAAGAGTGCGCCTAAACAGAGAGGGGCTATTAAGTCGCCCTATTCCAACTTCAAGAGGGGTGAAACAGGGCTGTCTCCTACCCCAGCCATCTACAACTTTTTCATCGCAGACATCAAGGACCATGATCCCTCACTTTGAATATTTCCACCTACAATAGGGAATTTGAAGATTAACAGACTTCTCTACGCAGATGATCTGATCATGATTGACCAGACACCCATTGGCTTTCAAAGGCAACTGGATAGCCTGCAACGATACTTGCATCAAAATGAGTTGGAACTTAACAAAAGCAAAACCAAAATCATCTGCCTACAGCGAGCAAAAACAATGAAAAATCGGCCCAAGTGGTTCCTGAACGGCAAAAAGATCGAAGAACTGAACACAATTAAATATCTGGGTGTCCAGTTCAATAACAGCTTGGTAGAGGCTCAAGCTCAAGACCTTTTGAAGTCAAGATCCTAGCAGTCCAAGGGCGCTTAATGGACAAGAAGTTTGGTCAATTTTCCATGATAGCCTAGTGAACTTCTATAGAAATAAGGTCATTCCCACCTTAACATACGGGATAGATGGCACGATTCATATGCCTACCAAACTATGGCCTATACTGGAAGGTTCATTTTGGCAAAAGGAATGCAGCAAGCACAATTAGGATCCGAAACGAGCTTGCTCTTTCATCTCTAGCTGCAATCGTGGAATGGAACGCTCTGAGTCTCTACCGCAAATCAATCCCACCATTCAGTGCACCCATTTTCGAGATCATCTATGATGAAATCCAAAAAAAGACCAATGATGTCCTGAACGCCTGGGTGGAACAGAGGAAATCAATACTCGTGGAAATTTGTATATCGAAAGAAGATTTGGTATTGAACCCAATGCGGATCGAAAATAAATTATTAGAACTGGATTGGATCTGCACATGTGAAGAGGCATGTGAAGAGGCAAAGAAAAGCAGCCTAGCAAAATACCTACCGTCAGTTGATATGAGATTGAACCACTGCAGAGGATGCCTACAAAGATTTCCTGACAAATCTTTCAGAGAACCTTCCTTCGAATTAGGTTAAACTTAATCAAAACAAACGAAGTGAATAACATACAAGGAAGATCAACTTCAGGAACATGTCAATTTTGCCAACCGACTGATGAAACAGAGTCGATACAACATATTCTGATGACTTGCCCTAAAGGGAGTAATGCAAGATCTAAGTACCTGTCACCGTTAACACAGAATTTTTCAGCCATGGACGGAGAGACTTTTTGGAAGATCCTCATTTGTGGAGAAAAAACAAAGACTATGATAGCGGCTGTCTATATGATGAACTTAATACTACCAAATCTTGAAATCTTAAATCTTGAAGAAGAACCTTGAGCTCGAACAGAAGTTGAGTCTGAGCTTATTAGACCTTTTATCACCCTTTTACGGCTTTCTGGATTTTCCATTTGTTCTTTTTCTGAAGTATGCTTTACGAAATTACTTTAAGTTTCTCTTCCTTTTTCTCTCCTCACTTTGGACATCCTTTTCTTTTTTCTTGGGACTCATTACAAAAGTGTTGACTGTCTACTAACATAAAGATACAGATGTGTGTAATTCTCAACCTCATTGATGTAAGTAATTCTCAACCTCATTCATGGCTTTATTTTTTCAAAAAATTGATAAATTCAATTGAATCAAATAAAACAAATATATATATATATATATATATATATATATATATATATATATATATATATATATATATATATATATATATATATATATATATATATTTAAGAGGGCATGCATCTTGTATAGAATGCCACCCCCTCCTTTTGCTTATTTTATCAGATAGATAGCTGTGTTGCAAGGTGATGTGCTTTCCTGTATTATGTCTTGCTGCTATAAGGCATTCAGTGTCTCATAAATGCCTTCATCTGCTTCTCAAGGAAGGGGAAACTGCTTTACTCATTGCAATAGTGCTCCTTATTTGAATTTGATGTGTACTGCCCCAGCCCCTTTTAGTATCCCTACATCATGCAGTCCTGTTTTCCATATGCTTTTTGGCACTTTTTCCAACTCTTCCTGCAAATATTTTGAATTCTTTTTTGTGATATGAGTCATCTGGAAAACTGCCCTTTGTTTTATGTGTACTGGACAAAGTATGCTTAGTTCAAACACTGCCTCTCCTTCCTCATTGTCCAAGTCTGTGTCCCTTACTCCATTTAAAGTCAGTATGGGCTCAATACATAATATTGAATGCCATTCCAAGTTGTCTTCATCAGTAGCAACCAGTATGATCATGTCATTCTGTCCCACTACTTCCTCTAGGTAGAGCTGTGCGTGTGTGTGCCTGGACTAACAGAGGAGGGACACTGTGGCCTGAACAAAAACTTGTTGGACAGCCCAAACACCCTTCCGCCAATTCTTGGTAACCATCCCAACAACACATGCACTCCATCAAAAACACCTCCATGTGTGTGTGTATCCCTCTCATCGTGCTGTGTGCATAGTATGCCTGGATTAAGACTGAAACCCTTGCTGGGTACATTGCTGGTGTGGAGCACACCATCCCTTTCTCTGAAGAAGTGATTGTGGCATTCATTTTGATGAGTTTCTTCCCAGAATGTTGATGTGAGTTTCTTTTGAATACACTAGTGGTGCTACAATATGCTGTGTCCCTACTGTCAAGGGTAAATCTTTTATCAAGGGAACTTTCAAATGTGTCCCCGAAAAGCTTTTTGTGTCCAAACATCTGTTAGATAAAGAAAATCCTTCTTCCATTATGCCCTGGTTGCTCAAGTATCTATAAGGAAGGAAAATCTCCTCTGTCCTATCTGAACTGCTACCTCTGTTTCCTCCTCTGGGTCCACAGTTACTGGTAGAACAGGACACACTCACACTCCCCATGGGCACACCTACTGGGAAAATGTGTTGGCAGATCATGTAAATTGTTACCGCCCACCACTGTCACCCTGGTGTATTGGGGCACAGAGTTCTGTCCCAGTAATGTGATCTCTTCTTGTACTTGTGTCTGTACTGGTGCCTGTAGTATGCTTACTGTACCTGGTGTTCCTGCCACCATCCAACATTTCACTTGAACTTGTCCTGGGGGGGGGGTATACCCTGTGGTTGTGAGGGATGTATCTGTAATTGCTGCTGTCAAATCAACTGCACTTTCTATAGTGCCGCTGTAAAAGGTTTCTGTTGTTGCTCTGATTTTGCTATCAGTGGGCATGTGAATGCAAAATGACCAACATTTCCACATGCAAAACACTGTCCTCCAAACTTTGGTTCCATGCCTCTATACCCCATTCCCCGTCCTCCTGTGTAATATACTCTCCCTGTATTATACAATACCATGCAACTGTTTCTCCACCTGTCTGCACAATCCCTGGATATGGCTGCACATTTACACATGTAGGTTGTTGCTGCATGTGAACTGTTCCCCACTGCTGATTGGGTGGTACCTGAGTGTACTCTCCTGGTTGCATTACCGTTGCCACTGGGAAACCCCATGCTGCGCCTGTGGAACGACAACTGGTCCTGTGATTACTGCTCCCTCCATGTTTCTATTAGCCATTTTTTTTAAGTAACTTGTTTTCAGCTTGTGTTGCATTGTCAGCTGTCTCCTTATCCTTCTCTTGCTTTGTCTTGCAATAATGTATGATTGTCGGTTGTATCTCAGGCCACCCGTTTGCCTCAATTCCCACTATCTTCTCTAAATGTGTCTGCCCATCTTCGGGGAGCCCCCTCACTAAAATGTGATAAAACAAAGGTATTTTGTCATCCCATGGCTGTTTATTTTACTGTGTGCGGTGGCCTCACCTGGGCCTTCTTTTGTACCCCATATGCAGGCAATAAACCGTGGACACGGAGTGCTGTAACAACACGTCCTCTTTATTCCAATGTACAACTCAACTCCCGAACGCCCGCCCTCTCACGTCACTTCTCTTCCCACATTCCGGCCCTCGGAACATACGTCAAAGTGACACTGTGTCCACATTTCTTGAATGGATTATATATATTTTGTGCGTTCCTCATCAGGCTTCATTTTATGAACCAATATAGAACCCATGTCTGAAGTATCTATATACAGCTCCCTTGCAGCCTTCCAAACATGTGCTCAACAGTTATTGAAGAGTGCTCCATCATGTATGTTAGAACACAGAGTCAAGTTGTAGTGAGGTGCTCTTTTTAATGTCCATTAAATATTTCTGCGTTTCCCTTCTCATCCTTACTACTGGCACTCGCTTCACCCTAATCTTTCCTTTTTTGTGTTCCTTCCTTATTTTGAGACACTTGTTTAAGATTCATATATCCTGCAGCTGGATTTTAGTAATGGTTAGATCGTATATGGAGAGAGCGGGGTAATACCCTGCTCCTCCTCTTCTTTCCCCTTCTCTGTCTCTATATCCTTTTCTTTGTATAACTTCCAAAGTCCTAAAATATCCTGCCACTTTTTAAGCTTTGCACCTTAGTGGGTAGCCAAAAAGTATGAATACATACTGTTGATAATATTTTTGTTGAACTTTCCCTCTCCACGCCATTCCTTGTAACATTTCCCCACTGTGTCATGCACCCACTCAAGATGGTTCTTTGTTATTTTGTCATGATATTGGGCAGTTTCCTACACATGTGATTAAGTGGTGCGTCCATCCATTAGGACTTCATTATCGCACCTTAATATTTGTTGTTGCATTGCTCTTTCCTTCATTCTTCCAATTCTCTTTTATAATTTAAACCTTTAAACCCGCAAACCCTTATTAAATCAATCCAACTCACTCAAAGTTATAATTACCGTTTACTCGTTCACCCTATTTTTATTCACTCTGGCCTTCTTCACAGGCCCACCTTTCATACCTTGCACTCCACACTTGTATACACTGGCTTTCTTATTGGGTTATATTAGTACACAAATTGCCTTCTCCCCAGGCCCAACACCAAAAGAAATGCTCTACGTTAGTATGTTAAAAGAACAGTTACACCTCCCTTCACTTGACTGCACCTTAACTCGCACTACACAACTCTGTACATTGTTACATGTTATTTCAGCTCTGGCCCTTCCATCATCTCCATAGCCACATTAAATGAATACGACGGCCACTTTCCACAACACCAAAAAAACAAACTGCTGCTTCTCACAAAACACGTGCGTGCATGCCCCTCAAAATAATTCTTCAATAAAGAAAAGAAAATGATGCAACCAAAGCAATTGCCTGCACTACATGCAACTGTTGTCTAACAAGGTCTGCCACTTACTACGCAACCCTCTGCTCTAATGCGGAGGTGCCACCATCTACCTGCTCCATATCGGATCGGCAGAGCTAAAATCTAAGACTACTATGGTCAATCGCCCTCCACCACTCTGGCGGTGTGTCAATATACGCCAACAAATAGTCCATCCCACCCTACAGCTTTTCATTCATGAATACACAAACGTATCCTTTTAGGACATTCTTCACTTCTCTCAGTCTCTGAGTCTCCCTTCAAAGGCCTGCAGTCAGAGTGAAGGCAGTGCCGGATCAGGCAGACTTTTGGGAAAGTGGCATCCGCTGAGATCCTCTGGCTCGAGCTCTTGTTTCTGGCCAACTGACTCTGTACCGCACTCCTAAGGGAGCACGGCTGGAATTTCCATGTCGTTGTCGAAAGGCTGATATATCTCGCTGGGGCCTCCAAAAAATGTGTCAGGGTTTGCCTCAGAACTCACCAATAAAATATTACAAAAGTAGTCAAAAAAGAAGTGTACTCTGGCAAGAAATCCCTCAGTTTTATTCAGGGCCCAGACACAGCTGGGACAGCTATATTCAAACAGATCGCGGAACAGAACTGCATGAAAAGGCCCTGTCAAAGAAACAACCCTAAATCTAAGACTTTTATGATAATCAAGCTGATTTTCACAACATGAAAAAATCTCCCCACACCGAGCTGATTGGTGCTCGCACATCGGACCCTAATAGAAAAGCATAAATTGGCCCTTATTAGGACCCTGGCATTAAGGGGTTAACGGTGCCGTAAAAGATGTCTGTGCCGTTAAACCCTTAATGCCTGATTACGAGGTCCCTTTGCGGGACCCGACCTGAACGGCTGGTCTAGACCAGCCGTTAAAGGAGGGGCCCGCAAAGGGACTCTCGAGGTAAGTACGGTACCACAATTTGGGGTAAAAATGGGAATGGGGAAGGGCCATGGTAGCATGGGGAATCGGATCAGTCCTCGACAGCCTCCACAGCTTTTCGATTTTGTCGAAGGAAATATAGCAGAAATTCTTCTTCCAGCTGGGCTTCAAGGGTGAGCTTCAAGTTTCAGCTTCAGCTTCAGCTTCTGAACATATTGGTAAGTGAGAGGTCCCCAGATATACACATGTGTTCGTCATTCACTCTGGCTGAGCCAGGCTCAGATAGACAATCACACAGTAGGACATTCATGCAGGCAGGCAGCCAATCAGGCTTATAGTCATTCAGGTCATTCACTTCCACCAAGACACCCACAACAAGCAATGTGGATTGGGTCAAGCACCTTGACTTTCAGCACACCACACTGCATTAATGTCAGTTTCAGGCAGGGCTGTCTCATTCATTGTGTCACGCACACAGAAACCATACACCCATAACATAGAATGCATATTGGTCACACACTCTATTCACGCAGGTCCCACCCAAGGGTGTATCCACAACATACAGTTACTGGGAAAGCTCCAGCCAGTCTGGCCTGGACTTCCCCATAATACCATATATGGTTCTTCCACCCAAAAGCCAGTCAGGTGAAGGGACAGAGTCAGGGCTTCCCTGAACTTTTGGAAAACAAGGTAACAGGCAATAGAAATCAAGAGTCCACAGGAGCCATCTTGCTTTCTATCAGGAATCCTCTGATTCCTATGGCAGGGCCTGGGTTTCCCAAAATGGAGGCCACTCAGAGCACCTGTCACATCAGCATGAAGCTGCCACCAGCCCATATCCTGCTCTGTGGGCAACACACAGGTGCCCAAATACATATACTAGGGGTACAGGGCTGTACACCCACCCAGCAGTGCCGTATGAGTATCCCAAGGGTTTCTGTTTGCCATTACCAAAAAGAGGAGGAGCTGCTCTCCCAGGAGTCCCAACTGGACTCCTGTGCAGAAAACAACAGAGAACACACATGGTAAGAGAGTACAGGACAAGGACATGGAAGCCCTGTCCCTCCAATGCATTTCCAGCATCACAGCTCATCCCCGTGCCCTGATTGGCTAAGCTGCCACATCTTCAAACACAGAGGGTGGGAGGTGTAATCAATCAGTCTCTGCTTTCTGAGGCACTTGAACATCTGACCTTAACATGGTGACTTCTTTACTATTGGTGAGCCCTCAGCCACATTGTGTGCATGCCTGATGTTTTATAAAAGTAACTGTTTGGGCTAATTTCAGTGCTTGTGGCATGATGTGCATTGTTCCTTGCTCCTGATCCCTATTCTTGCTCATCTCCCTGTTTCCTGCCTCCCGCTCCACCCCACGTGCCTTGTTTGGCCCGGCTGCTACATATTCAACACAGATTGGTTGTAATCATCTGGTCTCTGCTCTCCGAAGCACTTGAACATCCAACCTTAATGTGGTGCATTATTTACTATTGGTGAGCACCGGCTCACATTGCCTGCATGCCTGATTTTTTGCAAAAGTAACTGTTTGAGCTAATTTCTGCACTTTTGGCATGATACGCATTGTTCCCGTCCCTTGATCCCTCTTCCTGCCCATCTCTGTTTCCTGCCTCCCGCTCCTCCCCCACACACTGATTGCCCCTGCTGCCCCACATTAGATATGGGAGACAAAGTAGCCCTGTGCAGTCCCCTTGGCAAAGGACCCCGAGGCAAAGGGCAGCTCCCGTAGTAGCATCTCCAGATTGTGTTTGCAAGTGTTTGCCAGTGGAGCCTGCAGCGCAGACATCAACCAGCAGCGAATGACAAGTTAAGCAAGGTGCAGGCAGGGGGAACAGACATTACTGCTCCTTTTTAAACTGTACCACTTCTCCTATTACATTTATCAGCAAAAAAACTTGTAGTCTACTGCACATGTCCACAGTTGTATGTTATCAATATCTGGCATTTAGCCAATTGTCTTAGTTAGCCATTTCTGGCAGTTAGGCATCTATCCAAGTTTCCCGAATCTGGGTGTTTTTTGCAATTGCTGTTGCGTTTTGAAATGTAGGATTTTTTCCCTCTCTCTAGGAAACTCAAACCTAGGTGTTTTGCATTTGCTGTTGCATTTTTAAATGTAGGCTTTTTTCCCTCTTTCTAGGAATCTCAAATCTAGGTGTTTTTCATTTGCTGTTGTGTTTTGAAATTTATGCTTTTTTCATTTATCTGGGAAACTCGAATCTAGGTGTTTTGCATATGCTGTTGTTTTGTGAAATGTAGGCTTTTTTTCCCTCTATATAGGAAACTCAAATCTAGGTGTTTTGCATTTGCTGTTGTGTTTGAACTTTGGGCTTCCTCCCACTATTCAGATATCTAGACACTCTCCCCTCCATCCAGCACCATGCTCTAGCTGCTCCACCACCTATATTGGGTCTAGCCTGAGCTGCACTCTAGCGTTACGTCTGTGCTCTGAGTGAACCAACTGCAGAACTAAGTCTCTGTGGCTGGCAAGCAATCCAGTTTCTTGGCCTCTTTGCCTAGCTCACCTTCCCCCTGCCACAGTACTCTCATCACTGGTCTGGAGTTCCTTCTTGTGTACCTGATTCATCTGCGCCTGGCTTGATGCTAGGCCACCTGGTGAGTTTGTCACTCATTCCTTCTCTTTCTCCCCCTTCAATCCCCCTGCTCTATCCCTCCATGGTGCTTCTACTCTCCCCTATCTTCTCTAACTGTTACTCTATTACCTATCCTATCTCTATTTCGAAGACCGGAAGGAAAAGGTTCAAGAAAGATCTCTCAATCTCTAATACAGGCTTTCCCATTGCTGAAACCTTTGTCAAAACTTCTTCCAGGTAGACTGTCACTAACATCCTCTTTGTCGTTCCCTCTCAGAGCCTTGGATTCCCCATATGGTCTAAGTGCTCTCCCCTTTCTCTTCTTTGTCCATTAATGGTGGAACCAAATGGGAAGTACTCTTGGCATATTTTCCATCCTCTAGGGGTATCATTAATATCTACCAGAATGGCACTGTCATGGTCCAATGCTCTCAGCCCAACCTTCTCCTTCTTGATAGATGTCTTCTGTCTCTTATCAACTTTCTCCCTTCTTCTGCAACTCCTCTTTCTGCCACCACGGAGGAGCTTACCATATCCTCTACCCCTCCTCAGAAGCCCTTTAAAGGTGGCAAACAGCTCCACTTAGCTACCTCAACTCTTGCTGTGCAGTTAAACACTCTTCTGGCATCTGCCACCTCCTTGAATTCTTCAACCTTGACTTCCTCGCTCTCACTGATACTTGTTTCACAGCCAGCTCTGTCACTACATTTGACACACTCCTCCCAGAGGGCTACAAGATCCTCTCTAAGCCCTTGCCAAACCAGTCTGGGGGCAGAGTGACCCTGATCTTCCCTGAATGGGTCCTTGCTACTAGCATACCCACTCAGTCCTACTCTTCCTTCAAATGCCTTGTCTGCAGGCTTTGCATCTCTCCAATCCTTTCGCTGACTATTGCAACCATCAATAGGCCTCCTGGTCTGGTCTCTCTCTTCCATTCGGAGGGGGCTGACCTCACCTTTTCTCTCCTGGCCTCCAACCCCAAGCGTCTCTTCCTCTGAGACTTCAATATTCACCTAATGTGGCCTCAGGACTCTTCCACAACCTCTGTGACTCTCTTTCCCTTACCACTCTGCCCTCTGGTCCAATGCACACAACCGGACACACCTTGTATGCTCTCATCTCAGAAGACATCCCCACCTGCAACCCTCTCATGACAACTCTCTCCTGATCTGATCATGCTCACCTGTCCTCTGAACTGGATGTCTTGTGTGCCCCGGCTAAGCCTCTGCCTGCACTGCCAGTCTCCTTCTCTGTCATTCGACCAATGCAGAGAGTGTCAGTTGCTGATTTTGCTGCCACTTTCATTCCACCTCCCAGGCCGGCCACTGGCTCTCACACTGACACAGCCCTTGATAACCTTCACCTCTCCATCTCCAACACTCTGGACATCCTTGCCCCTGTCATGAGGATCTGCATGAAGCCTGCCTTCAAGCACAACACCTGGTATTATTCGTATCTAGCCTCTCTGAAACACAAGTGCAGAGCTTCTAAGCGAAAGTGGCAGACTTACAACACATCCTCCGATAGACCGCTCGAAGAAGAAGGCCTATATCCAACCCCGTATCTCTTGGGCCACTAACAACATGGCTGAAATATTCAAAACCCGCAAAGAACTTGCCAAACCTACTGCTGTCTCCTCATTACCTCTGCCATCCCTGACCCTCTGCACTGAATTGGCATCGTACTTCATAACCAAAACTCAGGAACTCCTTACCCCACTCTCCTCCACACCCCTCCCTCTCTCTTGCCCACTCTCAGGCCTCACTTGACCCCCTCTCTGCTTCCTTCATACTCTCCTCTATCACGGCCAAATCACCAGATGAGGTCTCTAGATAAGGCCTCTCTATGAAGGTCTCTTCCAAACAGGTGCTCCCCTTTTCATCCAGAACTATCAAGGACAACATTGCCTCCCTTTCTTCAGCCTTGGTGTATTTTAGCAATCACTCATTTGCCAGTGTCTCCTTCCTGTCAATCTTCAAGCACTCCCTTGTGCACCCACTGCTCAAAAAACCTTCTGCCGACCCCTCCTTCCTAGCTAACTACCACCCTATCTTCATTACCCCCTTCATGGGCAAACTCTTGGAGAAGCTGGTCATCTCCCAACTGATCCACTGTACTGAATCTGTTGGTTTTCTCCATGACCACTAGTCTGCCTTCAGAGCAGCCAGAAGCATGGCAATTGCACTCCTGAACACTTGTGAAGACTTGCTATCAAATCTTGATTCCTACTCTCCTTCCCTTCTCATCCTTCTTGACCACTCCTCAGCCTTTGATACAGTCAATCATGCCACCCGTATAAATTGGCTGCAAGATTCCCTTGGCTTCCTGGACCCGGCACTGGACTGGTTGACCTCCCGACCTTCTTCCTCTCTGACCGGCCAACCCATGCTACTCTGGGTGCTTTTCTCTCCCCATCACGCTCACCATCTGCAGCGTCCCTCAGGGCTCTATCCTCTGGCCGTGGCTCTTCAACATCAACCTTGCCCCTTTTGCCCATTTGATCTCCACCTTCTTTCCTCACTTCCAGTTTTATGCTTATGATACGCAGCTCTCCTTCAAGCTTCCTTCCACTCCCTTCTCTACTTCCTCTCTCATTCATGACTGCCTGACTGCTATTCAGGCATGCTGTGCTGCCAACAATCTCTGACTTAATGCCAGTAAGACTAAGATCCTTCTTATCGTTGACTCCTCTCTATCATTCTATCCTCACATCCTAGAGCTTGCCAGGAAGGCCCATTTCCAGCTGCACCTCCTCAGAGGCATCCTCCCTTCCCTCAACCTCCCCCAAAAACTCAATGTCCCAAGAGCTTTGGTCCTCTCTAGGCTATACTAATGAGACAGCCTCTTCCTCAATCTGCCTAAATTCTCCCTCTGGTACCTTCAACAAATCCAGAATAGGACTGTAAAACTTAACCTTGGCCTCAAGACAAGGGAACACATCTCTGCAGCCCTAAAATCTCTCACTGGCTTACGGTTGCTGCAAGGATCAAGTCCCAGACCCTCTGCATCATCCACAAGGCTTTCTTGGGCCAGGGGTCCCCCGACTTAAAACTCTCTCTCCCTAAATACCTCCCAGATAGAGCTTTCGGTCTTTTAGCTCCAGCTCGCTGCAGATCAGATGCTCTTCCAAGCAGAGAGTGAGGGGTAGATCTCTCTCTTCTGCAGAAGCCTCCCTATGCAATGGCATCCATGCCCCTCTCAGACTTGAGGCGGATTCCCTTAAGTTCCAGAAGCTTCTCAAGACTCTCCTTTTCTCTTCTTCCTTCCCGATCCACCTCCCCTGCTAATGTCACCCTCTGCCACATTTTTACTTGTTGCCTGGTTCCTTCTGATTCATAGAGGGCACCACGCCCTCATTGTCCAGTCTACCCCTACTCTTCAGTCTCCCCTGAACTCCCTAAACTGCAATTACCCTACCAGCCTGCACCCCCATTGAGCCCATCCAGCCACGTCCTTGCACTTAGCATGTGGACCTTCATTCCCTGGCCTTCTGTGCATTCCCCTGGAACTTGTCCATCTGGCCTCCCCTTAGCACTCACCTAGCCCAGGGGCCCCCTTCCTCCTTCCCCCCAGCACTTGCTCACTCTCCACTCTGACTCAAACTGGCAAAGCCTCACTTCATGGAGCAAGTGGCTATTTCAGGCAAGTACACAAGCATAATAGACAAAATAGGTTTGAGTACACAGATTGGCAAACATGTGTGGGCATCACTCTTAAGTGCAGGGAGACTGTATATGTTGCAATTGATACTGCATTTCTTGTTTTGATGAAGTTGTGGAGGAGGTCACTTGCTAAAAGATGTCTCAATAGTTGATAGCATTAATAATTTGAAGAGTTCTCTGTGGCAGATGTCTACAGAGGAGCCTGGCTTTATCCTTATGAACGGGAGGTCCTAGGAATGCGCTGGCTGGCAAAAAGTGGGAGAAGTGTCTTAGCAAGGCTGCAGGTGCAACTGTTGGGGTAGTTGGGGATGAGATGTGTGCACAGGTAGTTTGTTGCAAGTTTGTATCCAGGTCTTGGGATTGTTTCTGGAAAGGTTTGGAAAGGGTATACCTCCGATGTTTAGATGAAGTCCGATTATTGTTGCATATTGTAGGGTTCCTGATATCAGAGATTATCTGGAAGAGTTCTTTGGATTGGTTGTGTGTGGTAGCTTGGCCATTGGAGTAAGTTGCTTTCTTGGCTCTCAGGCCAATAAGCAGCTGAAGCAAGTTAAACTGCCTGTGTGATTATTGACACATTAAAGTAACTGATATGGGCTGACATATATTGTTTTAGATTGATTACTTCATGTAACATTGTGTGTGTGACATGCAATATGTTTTAAAGAGGAAATATTTAATGGCAGCATGTGGGAGTATTGATACATGTTTATCTAAAGATTTATACCAAAGTAGAAGTCAAAAAGTGTACACTAGACATGTTCACTGAAACGTTTGCTTGCCAACTATCAAGGAAATTTACATGATTACAAGGGTGAATTCTGAAAAATGTATCTGCTTAGTCTTTTCAACGGTTAACTAGCACAATTTGTCCTACTCTGGTTCCCAGCCTTTTCATTCGGAAACCTAAGTGCTTGTTTTCGTTTTCTCCAAGTACAAATGATGCACCAGTTACATAGTACCCAATGAATGTCCCTACAAAATAGAAAACAATCAAAAAGACTATACTTCAGAATGAGAAGGAATTAAATACACGTTTTAATAAGCATTCAAGCAATCTGGATACTGGCTATGGTCATGAGGGACGACCAATGGCGTTAAAGTGGCTGTGTCCACCAGGGGCCCGTTATTCAAAAATGGGATAGGTTTAGAAGGGAAAAAAACATGTGCTCGTGGTAATATGGTCATAGTGTTCTATCTTTGCCTTCTGCAGGCCACCATGGAAAAGGAAGAGGGGCTATGTTCGGACCCCAGCCTTCCCTTTCCATGGTGGCCATCCTGGAAAAGGATTTTCCTTCATACAGTCGGACACTGCACACGTCCCGGTGAATTCAGAAAAATAAATATTTTTAGCATCCCGTGTTACCGCTTTGGGAAACTGGGGTGCTAATGGCCTTCATCCCCCATTGCAGGGGCTGGAACAGGGGATAACGGTCCGGAGACCTTGTTATCCGCCAACGTCGATGGACGCAAAAACAGTGGGAAAAGTTGCAAAATTAGTACACTAGTGTTAGAAATTATGCTAGAAGGTGAAACTTTGTAAATTGGACAAATATATTGCTATATTGGGGTAAGTATGATATTAGTAAGTTGTAGGAAATTAGCATGCACTGATAAAAACCCATGAAATTCACTGAAAACACGTTGTTAAAGGGATGTAATGGTTAAGTTGCACTAATAAAAACCTATGAAATTCACTGAACAAACTTTGTTAAAGGGCCGTTTGGTTACATTGCATTAATAAAAACCTATGAAATTCAATGAAAAACTTTGTTAAAGGGACGTTATGTTTACAAGTAAAACGGAAAAACCTCAGAAATTCACCAGTTATTTGTGATCTCATCTTTGATGTCCTGGGTGTTAGTCTTAGCAGTGCATGGTGGTGGTGCGAGTTATGGTCACTTAGCTTACCGTAACTGGTGTATTTCGGAGTTTTTCAGTTTTACTTGTGACCATAGTGTCCCTTTAACAAAGTTTTTTCATTGAATTTCATAGATGTATATTAGTACGATTTAACCACAACGTCCCTTTAACAAAGTTTATTCAGTGAATATACATATATGTATCTCATTGAAAACACTTTAGTTAATGATCAGTTATGGTTAGAAACATATTGCAACTAAACCCATGAAATTCATTGCAGTGGGGAACTCAGGGCTGGTTAAACTCTGTGTGTTCCCATTTATCTCCCCTTTAATATTATATCCCCCAAAATGCCATTTATTATGGCATTGTGAATCCCTTCTCTTCTAATAATTATGTTCTCTTGAGTTTTGCAATGGGAACGTGCCGAGTTAAGCCGGTCCTAAATTCCCCAATGCGTTACATTTCAGGGATTTTGTTGCGATAAGTGTCTTACCTTAACTGATCATTAACTAAAGTTTTTTCATTGAATTTCAAGGGTTTTGTTATTACAAAAAAAAATGTCTGCACCCCTCACCATGGCCTTTGGCTGTTTCCACTGTATATTTTATAACACTACCAGAGCACTAGCCATGACCTTCGGCTGTGCCCACTGTCCATGTTAAAACACTACCAGACAACAAGCCCTGGCCTTGGCCAGTGATTTTTTGCCCGTGACTTCCCTATATCTGTTACAATTACTAACAACTTATTTAAATTACTTTTTTTGCCATAGCTGTGGGTATACTTATAATTTGGGTTTCCTGATTTCAGTGTTTATTTCTTTTTATTTCTTCTAGGGGTGTTTTTCCAGTGTTTTCACTCATTTCAGAATCTTTGTTTATCCGTTTTATCCCATGAGTCCCCTTCAAAAAATCGAAGATAACATTTTTCCATTGTAAACACACAAATATTAATTTATTGTTTCATTGCATACATATGTAGGGTAATATCTCTCATGAACGGCTGCAAGAATAACATATGCCAAGGTTTGAGAGGTTAACCTCGAAATCCACCCTAATGTAACAGACTTATTTTTACCTGTTTTGACAGTGGCATTGTTATGTATAAAAGATGGCAGGCTTTGAGAACTCACAATTTCTTTGGTCAATGCGTAGTGAGGATACATTATTTGCCAAGGATCACACACTTTCGTAAAGCAGCATGCTACAAGCCCATTGTTTTATTGAAAATTAATGGGCACTCAGCCGAAACTGTATTTTTATTTGTTTTCTTAATAACTTTTTTGTTTCTCAAAGAATCTTGAATCTTTCTAAAACTAACCACTCGGGGTGGGATGGGGGGTGGGGTTGGGGGCTGGCGGGTTTGGGACAAATCTTTTGTGTGCAACATTTCAGCCAAATCCATCAATCTAGTCAAATGTTATTAGCAATTCACTTTTTCGATTTCCTCTGTAACTCTTTTACCATAACTATACAGCGGTGACTGCCGCCCTATAATAATGTTGATCCAAAAGAAAACAAGTCAACACCTGAATTAGGCTAACAAAGTCATTTATTTTACTTTTTTGCGAGCGTTCATAGAATGTCTCCACTTCCTCAGGCAGAGATGGAATGAAACCTTCTTTGACAAACATCACAGCATTACAGTTTACACAGGCCCTCCTGCAAATACCCTGTTATCTGTGCCTGTCTGCCTGATTTTTTGTTTTGCTCAGAGAAACATGTATTGGATGTTCAACACAGCCACACATTGCCATCTTCAAGGTCTAAAAGGTACACTGGCCCTCATTAGGACTCTGGCGGAAAACCATGGTGCTATTAGCACCATGGTCGATGCCGGAGTCCGCCATGGTGGAATGGGGAATTACCACCCCATTCCAAGGTTGGCAGGGCGGTAATTCCCCATGCCAACATGGCCCTTCCCAATTTCCATTTTTGCCCCTTAGGGCATAATGGGAATGGGGAAGGCAGTAAGTACGGTACCGCAAATTGCGGTACCATACTTACCTCGAGAGTCCCTTTGCGGGCCCCTACTTTAACTCCCGCAAAGGGACCTCGTAATCAGGCGTTAAGGGTTTAACGGCGCCGACACCTTTTACGGCAGCGTTAAACCCTTAACGCCAGGGTCCTAATGAGGGCCACTGTGTTAAGTGGGGCAATGGAAAGTCGAACTGAAGAGCAGGAAATGAAAAAAGCATCCAATGACATTTGTGATGTCATCTTTGATGTCCTGGGTGTTAGTGTTAGCAGTGCACGGTGGGCGAGTTATGGTTGCTTATGTTACCATAACTGCCGAATTTCAGTGGTTTTTCGGTTTTACTTTGAACCATAACGTCCCTTTAACAAAGTTTTTTCACTGAATTTCATAGGTTTTTAGTAGCGCAACTTAACCATAACGTCCCTTTAACAAAGTTTTTTCACTGAATTTCATAGGTTTTTAGTAGCACAACTTAACCATAATATCCCTGACTCCATATACATGTAACATAGAACATACTAACCCCCTCGTAGTGATTTTCATGTCCGCGGACTACCACCATGTCCGCAGACACATCGAATATCTGAGCGTGGTGAATGTAAATTTAAATAGTGTGCCCCATTTCCCCTTTGAAGTTGGCACTGAAAAGAGCCGTTTATTTTTTTACAGATGCTTGACAGACACCTGTTATTTTGTATTTTTTTCTTGTTTTTTTTTCTTACTTTACTCCTAAAATCTTCACATAACCTTCTCCAAAGCAACCCTTACATTCCAAAATAGAAAGGCATTTCGCGTAAAAGATAAAGAAATGCCATCTTCTTTAAAATTAACAGAATTACTGGCATCAATATTCTCATTGTTACAGAAGAACATACCAGCTCTAAGCATGAAGTGAAGGCACGCATGCCTCGGTTGATGACACACCTAGCAATGTTTTGATGAGGACAAAAAACTGAACTATTGTCCCATATTGCCCTAGGTAGTAATGTACAATTCCCTGTACATAGCAATCAGGCACAGCGCTCCACACCACCTCCACTCCTTTCACATCAAAGTTCTTTGCAGCATGCCTGCATTCAGCGTACTGCTGTAAACCATGCACAAACATATCTCCGAGCACCAACACCCTGACTTTCTCCACTTCTGCCATCTTCACCACACACAGTCTCTTTCAACACAAATCCACAACCTCGACATCTGATTGGCTGATCCGTACAGTCTTCTTTCCATGTTGGATTTCCTGGAAAAACCCGGATGTAGCACGCCCTGTCACACGAACAACCGCGGTGTCCGCAGACGGCGTCCACTTTACTCTCTGTGCCATTCCCTCATTCCATACAGCTAAGCAATCACACAATACGAATAACGTCCTCAGAACACCCCCATTTTGTGAATTTTCGAATATTTCAGGACAATTATCATTTCATTATTCAACATATTAACATTACAAATATTATACTTTCATCTTGTACTCTGCACACAATGCTATGTTTCTCCATTAGTAGCTCAGTATCCCATAATACAATGCTATTTATATCAATGCATCGTTCAAAGCACTAATAACGGTATGATATTTATTGCAATATCCTTGACACTTTTTTCGCAACATTATAATAAAAATCCCTAGTACACAAATTCCATGAAAAGTAAATACACATGTGATGTCATCAGTGATTTCATCAAGGACATTTGTGATGTCATCTTTGATGTCCTAGGTGTTAGTCTTAGCAGTGCACGGTGGTGGCGCGAGTTATTTTTCATAGCTTACCATAACTTGCGATTTTCAGAGGTCTTTCGGCTGTGCTTAGAACCATAACGTCCCTTAAACAAACTTTTTTTAATATCACGCAAACAATATACAAACATGGCGTGCAAAAACTTCTACAGATGGCTTTACACAGAATGTTGCAAATTAAGAATGTATTCTCGTTCACAGTGAAGGTCAGCTGCTTCCATTTTTTTCTCGGGCCCCGGAGAGGCTCACGAAGCGGACTATAAGGTTGTATTGTGTTTTGACCTTGACAGACAGAGATTGTGATGAAAGACTTCTCTTGAAGGAGTGTTGCTAAAACGTAAGAGAAGATAAAGATGACATTTCTGAAATAAAACAACTTTTATATATTATATCACTATGTGAAAAATTGTTCGCACACGCGGAGTCATATTTTGGGACTGCACCACTCGTAGACAATGGAAATTGCAATTGTACTGTAAGTAACCCTTTAGATTATTTTATACCAAATATAAATACAATAGCGTAGCATTAAAGACCGCTCAAGTTGAATTTGTTCGTTGAAAGTGGCATAATGTTTTCTACCGCGCACTATCACCGCCGAATTGATCCCCTGTCGTTTAGAGGGCTCTGAAAAAGGCAGACAACACAGGGTGGGTTAATAGAAATAATTTAACCGGTCTATAGGCGGTCAAGCACTCTACTCGCTGTGCCATTTCACTGTAGCCTGTCAAGTGGCACAGCGAGTACAACGCTCGCTTTGACATCCGTGCACAGCTTGCTAACGCAAGTTCAAATCCCGGCAAGGCCAAACTCAGCCTTTCATCCTTCCGTGGTCGATAAATGAGCACCACACAATGTGGTTAATAATAAGCACCGCTTAGATACCTCACGGTTCTTAGCGCTATATGAATGGGAAAATATTATTATTTTATTATTAACAAACTCCGTTGCACTATCTTCGATAGCAAATAGTTTCACGCCCTAATAAATAAAATGATGATTTTTAATGAAGATCGGCTGGTGAGACTAATTTATGTTTTTTAAAACAGGTATGTGGCCCCATTTTGCCTATGTCACGATTTACAGACTCCAGTGGATGGGGTCTTCAACTGCCAGGTGCAGGTCCAAATATGCAACTTCATGACCCTCACCATTTTATGGGACAATCGGCAAGGACCAATATGCCCTTATGCAGTACTAGCGGCTACAAACAACATACCAACCAATAGGGTGGTCTAATGGCTCGTTGTTGGAGCAACCTTCCGATTATCAGAGCGACCATTTACTGCTTTTATCATAAACCAACAGCCTATCTACCGCAAAGGAACAACGCGTGGCTCCAAATAAACTTTTGCTGATCAACAGCAGAGACAATAGCAAATCGCTGAATATTCACTAAACATTTCATGTGAAATAAATGTACTTTACCAAATGTACAATCCTGCTGTTTACTTTTAAACCACAGTTTCATATTCCGAATTGTGGCGCACTGAGTTGTAAGCTGATCTAACACCCTCTGTACCGCAAAGGAACATCGCGTGCCTCAACATGAACTTTTGCGGATCGACAACAAAGACAAATGCAAATTGCTGAATATTCTCTAAACATTTGATGTCAAATAAATGTACTTTACAAAATTTACAATCTTGTTGTTTGCTTTTAAATCACTGTTTCATATTACCAATTGTGGCGTGCTGTGTTGTCACATAATATGTGTTGTCTTCCGGGTTCTGTGTAAAGTCACTTAGGACTGCAGAGAACTGGGCACATTTGATGACGCACCCTGTAACGTCACGGAGAGAGGGTGGGAATATGAATGCTTTGATAATATCAGGCTTAGGGGCGGGAGATATGATTTAGTGTCGCAAAAGCAAGTCAGCCAGGTCAATAGCGCCAGTCATAGGATTATCACATAATGTCGGCGCACACCAGCCGGATTTATCGTTTCTTTAGTGGACAAAAAATCGGTTGACGCCCATAGGAAATTGTACTATTAGCGGACAAAAGGAGTGGTCTTAAAACACTTTCACCCTGACAACGAACAATACAAACAACGTTCTCAGAACACCCCCATTTTGTGTAATTGCAACCATTTCGGAACACCGCGAGTGTTCTTAGAACACATTCAACTAGACAGATTACAATATGGACAGTGTCCTGAGGACACCCCCAGTTTGTGTATTTATGAACAATTAAGTACACCGCGGGTGTTCATAGCTCATTTTTACCTTCCTTGTGAACAAAAATGACACATACTCCGTCTCTAAACACCACACCATTTAGTTTATTTACAAAATGTCAGAACAGCCGTGTTCTCCACGGACAAATCGAACGCAACAAAAACGTCAAGCACATAAAAAAAACAAAACACCTATCTCATACTCCCCCACCCTCCCCAAACACTCTTACACACCAACACACGGCACTAAATACAATTTTTTATCCACGTTTCACCGCGCTGCACGCGGTCGACAGCGAATACAAGATGGCGGGCGCCACAGAAAATCTGACGTGCTCCACGCCCCTCGCCGTCCAATCAGCGAACACGTCGCATGTCCGCGGACATGACACAAGGCCATGGGTCAATCGGGGTGCTGTCCGCGGAGCGAACAGGGAAGTCCATCCGCGAAGCGAACACAGATATTACTAATTTTTTTGCCTTACATTTTGGTCATTTTTTAAAAAACTACTGGACGGATTTATACCAAATTTGCAAAAGCACGTTTTCGGGACCAGGCCGCCGCTCCTGCCGCAAATTTGGTGCATTCAGTCTATGGGAAAAAAAAAAGTTTTGGGACCACCCATATAACTTTTCCCCCCCTGGACGAATCCTCGCCAAACTTTGCAAAAAAATTCAGAGTGGGCCATATACATTTTGCAAAGTTTGGTGACGATCCGTCCAGGGAGAGCGAAGTTATAAGCCGCCCAAAAAGTGCTCTTCCTATGGAAACAGCAACTTAACCATAACTACACAGCCACTACCGTGGCTGTGTAATATATATATATATATATATATATATATATATATATATATATATATATATATATATATATATATATATATATTGCAGTGACTTCCTCATATAAAGGGGGTGCTGTGCTTTAGAGAAAACCGATATAAGGGCTTTTGCCCCCAATGGCAATGAGAAACATCCTTTCACCAGGAAATAGGAACACAGGTATTGTTTCCCCCCATCTGGTGGTGCTTTATAAGGCAGCACAGTATTGCTTATCACCGATTAAGCCCTGATGGAAAACTAAAGAAAGATTTCTTGTGAATACAAACATTTCAAATATATAACTGCAATTGATAATCAACGCTCTTCACATAGGTCCGTTTATTCTTTCTAAAATGTGTATTTTGAAAGTCAGCCTTTATGATGCTGTCTGTGACACCTTTCATAAGACAGACAAAATAAGCACAGAAGTGAAGAATAGTGCAGCGGGTTTCAGGTTTATACTATTCCATTATTCACCATCTAACAAAAGTTATGACTTATAGACATAATTCGTTTTTAAGAATGTAATTGTTTCTGGAGACAGTCTCTTTTACATTATCACATGTTGGTATTCGTATTTGTTACATAAGATATGACAGATTCCAGACCACGTATTTCCCAGTGTTAAAATAGAAAATGGCATTTAAATAATTTTAGCCTCATAGCTGAAACTAATCAGAGGCTCAGGCCAGGTGTGCTTGGCTGAGCGGTTGCACAAAAGTGCCAGCAAAGATGTTCATCGAAGATTTGTAAAAGTTTTCTGACGATCAGTTTATAAAATATAATTTTGTAAATCAATGTCTATGTTTAAAACAAAATTATCCTATGATAGTAAACATAAAAATGTAGATAATTGATTATGAACACTATTTCACAACTTAGTTAAATGTTTTATGAATTGTGAAACTTGTATTAGCACCTATGGAGAAGGTGTCAGCCAATTAGGAGTAGAGGAACGTGGGATGAATCTCATACTATTGGCCCATGTTCCATCCTGAGTCAGTAGGCCTCATTACAAGTCCGGCAGTAGTCGTGCCGGTAAAACCAGCAGGCTGCCGCCGGACTTGCAAGATTTTTTGGCACCTGACTTGCCAGATTTACCAGGGCATTACAGCCCCAGCGGTCCGGAAAGTCAGGCGCCAAAAAAGGTAAATCCCCATTCCCTTTTGAGTCCCGTAGGACTCATTGAGAATGGGGACCATGGAAGCACTGGCACCGTGTGCAATAGTTCCGGAGCTTCCATGTAAGTCTGCAAGCGGTTGCCGTCCCGCCCGCCAGGTCGGGCAGGACGGCAGCCACTTGCAGACTCGGAGTGTGCCGCTCCGGGAAAACATTGGTGCTGGTAGGTTCACCGGCACCATTGTCACAAGAGCGGCACACTCGTAATGAAGCCCAGTTACTTTCTCCGAGATTCCAAGCACATCTGTCAGGCTCCGTTACCCATAGCCCTTCCCCATTACCTCCTGCTAACCTGTCCTGATCCTCTCACACTCCTTGCTAATCTCCTACAACTTACATGCTCCTCTAGATTCTGTTCCTGGTTCTTTGCTGCGAACCCCTTTAACCCCGCCTCCAGCATCATAGAAATATAAGATGGTCTCCACTTAGTCTACTTAGATAGAGGCAGTCTCTAATTTCTTTGACACTGCTGCAAACAGCACTCATGACGCAGTTTTGTTTTATTTGCTAAAAACACTTATAGAACCTCAGCGCATAGCCCGAGGTGTTCAAAACCCTAATACGTGTAGTGCTGTCTGTATTATATGTTACCAATGCCGGGAGCAAAAGTTACCTGAGCCCTGGCCTGTTTTTGGCCAATGCAGGCCGCGACTGTGTGTATTATTGATTAAATGTGCCAATTCCCATTGTATTTGTTTTATTTCTGAGAGCAATACTCCCTACGTGCAAAAACAAGTTGTATAAACCCTAACTGATAGTTTTAATTTCCCACTTGTACAAGAGGGGATTGATGTTAGAATAGTGGTGAAGACTCCCTAGAGTCCTTTCTCTGTGACATCTGCTTTGTTGTTCAGGAGTTTCTGCGTTAAGACAGGCATTGTACCTGAATGGTTATTAATGCAGTGAGAAGCCCCACTACTGACCAATACTCAACGTCATTACTCTTAAATTGCAGTTTCTACCACATAGCATCCGATTTGTCTGCTGATTATCCACTTAGTCTACCCACTGCAAATCAAGCGCCTGTGCCCAAAGCGTCTGTGGGAGTCATGACTCCTTCAGTACTAGTACTGTCAAAAGAGTCTATGGCTCTTACTGTGTGCTTGGCTCTTTCTGCACAAATGACATCAGTGGCATCCACTGCTACAACTGAACCTATGGCTCAATCTGCATCCATGAAATTGATGGAAACAGTGACACATGCCTAAAACATGAACATTCTTAACACATGACTTGTCCACAGTCAATGGGCCTCATTACGACCCTGGCGGTAAGGGGTTAACGCCAGCGTTAGCTGCGCCGACCCCTTACCGCCAACTACGAGGTCCCTTAGCGCCATGGCGCTTTTAACACCTGCTTTTAGCAGGTGTTAAAATCCATGGCGCTAAGGGACCATGGAGTTAATTACGCCACCGTAATTTACGGTGGCGTAATTAACGCCTTCCCCACTCCCATTATGCCCTATGGGGCAAAAATGGGAATGGGGAAGGGTAAATGGGGATTGGGGACTTACCGCCCCGCCGACCTCGGAATGGGGCGGTAAGTCCGCCAACCACCATGGCGTAAACGTAGTTTACGCCATGGTGGTAAAGTCACGGCCCAGGCGGTAACTTACCGCCTGGGTCGTAATGAGGCCCAATATAGCAATAAAACACAATCCTGCTAGACCCGGGGCCCAAGTTATAGACCTGAGCACAGCTCGAGCCTTAGCGATAGGCCCTGGTGCAATTATCACTAGATCCAGACAGCTAAATCGGGTTTTATTGCTATTAGACCCTGGGTTTTCAATCCGAAAAACTGGAATTCTTACACCAATGTATTTTGTTTGATAGAAAGGGTCACTAGTGGTGCCCTGTTCATTCAAACAGAATAATTACCTAAGATTGCTTTCATGGAGATGGAAGGCGGGGCTCCATGCAGACCCCCTCTTCCATGTCCATGGCGGCAAGTGAAGCTGGGGGTGGCAGTGGCATCACCAATGAAGGAATCAAGTAAGTGGGGTCTGGACTGAAGACAATAGGGGAGGGAAGATCACAGGTCTGGTGAGCAGCCTTGAGGTTGCTCGAAACTCTAGCTTGGATCATGGGATTCAGTCTGTGATAGAAGCAACCCGATTTGATGGCTCCCCACCTCAAGTGCTGATACTGCTTATGTTAAAATGGTACTACTACCTTGGTGCTTTTGGAAAAATGGTTTAGGCAACAACTAATGGAACATTTGAGCTTGTGCTCTATTCTCTCTCTCTCTCTCTTTCTCTTATACTCTCTCTCGATCTATCTAAGACTCTTAGGGTTACCTAACAATGCATCCTTCCATCACTAGAAGGGCCACAAGAATCTCAGCTATCAAGCACTGCTTTCGAGCCCCATCAGGATGGAAATACCAAGACTATAATGCCAAATCAAAACAATGCCATCTGGTTCTGGCTGTCAGGCTATACCTTTAAGTCCTTGGCATAAAGGTTTGAAAGTAAAGAGGCTCTTTAAAAGGCATGGGGTTCTATACTTAAAGGCGTGTTCAAAGAACGTGTTTCTCAGCTTGCCAATATTTAGACAACTCAATAACCCAGATTGGTGAGAGGTGGAGGTACGTCACATTTTACGACAATGTGCCTTTTTATTTTCTGAAATAAAGCATACTTGGAAAGTGAATGATTAATGTCTACCCTTCTTCTGCTGAAGGCAGTGGCTTTTGACATCCGTTTCTTAATGATGACTAGCTGAACGTAGAAGCATCTCTTTTCAAGTACACAACTCCTATTAGAATAGAACACAATTTACACTAGTCAGAAGAAAATAAAATGGCACACCTTGCTTTGCACTTCCAAATGTATGCGATTCATCCCCATTCAGGAACATTACTAGCTACGTCAGTTCATAAATGGGGGCCAATGTTGAAAGAGGTATATTTTATTATAGCTATTAGTCCCACATTCCTGGGCTGAAATGGGCAGCAATGGCTGCCAAGCTGAGTCCTGTAGGCACGATGGACGGCATTGCAATGGCTATGGGCTTTTACTAGCCATTTCCCTTTCCAGAATGCAACACTTATCACTTTCTAGCACCCAAAGGTTTTCATCTGGTGTTTTAAAGATTAGATTTTAGGGAAATTGTGCCAACAATTAATCAATATCCCAATTTTCCTTATCAGAACATGAAAACGAACATGTCTGCCATGGAAATCAGTAATGGCAATAAGTCCCTTAGTTATTTCCATGGTGGCCAGATGGAAGAAGGATGGCCCGGAGACAAGTTAGAGGAGGTAAGTGCTTAAAGTGCTTGAAGTAGGTTGGGTTGGGAAATGGTGGGGAGGGTATCAGAATCAGTGCCTGGGAGAGGAGCTGGGCATGTGGTAGTCCAGTGGGGGAAGGAAGAAAAGGGTAGACGAGGCATGGAGGACCAGTTTAATTAAATGATAAATGCCCAGAACACTACGGTTAAACGCTGATTCTGCCTGCATCTCTTGATTGGCCAAATGCTCTCCCTTGTGTGCTAATAAAACACCCAAACATGATATTTTAATGGCATACCAAAATAGCAAACTGAATTTTGAAAATGTATCAGAATTTGAAACAGTGCACCAATATTGGTGCACCTATTCAGTCTCCATCAAGAAGTACAAAAAAGTAATTCAAATCCATGCAAAAGCTTCACCCCTTGTCCATGCTCTGCACAGACACGAGTTGAGAAAACACTTGGGGTGTAATTTACAACATGTTTAGTGCAGGGACTTTGCACCACACAAATACACTGGGCCACATTAAGAGTATGGCAGTCTGGAAACAAACATTGTGGGACGCCATACTCCGAGAATGTCGGTAGGGGCCATTGATCCCCTGGCAGGCTTGAAGTGCCGGGAAATCAGGCCCCTACCAGCATGTCTCTCACTGAAGCATCGACTCTGTTAGCAACAGTGTGGGTGCTTCAGTGTCCCCATTGGACTCCATGGGGATGGGGATTTAACATTATGCCACCACTTGAGACATCCCAGTGGCACCGGGATATCAGGCCGCGGAATCAGTGTTATGGGGTTGGTGGCAACCCGCCGGTAGCACCAGTAGATCACCAGCGGTTTTGTAAAGAGGGCCAAATTTGTGTTGTGCTAAACACGATTTTCAAATTTACAGATTAGACTTTGCACTGGCCCTTTCCACTTAGCACCCAGTCCGTGTGTTTTGGAGGGGATTGAACTCAGCACGCGGGAAGGGCCAGCGCAAAAAAGGAAAAGAGGGCAGAACATGCAAATCCCCTCATTAAAGGAAGATAATAAGGAATAACATGGGCATGGGGAGGGAGACACTGTTCAAACTACAAACACGTCCAATCAAGCACTAATTAAAGCATACTCACATAAACAAAAGCGTTATAGCGTTGACTGCAAATGAGAATAATCCTACTGCCACCCATCACCCGTCATGAAGCACAACAACTCTCTGAAACCCCACATATAAAAAACACAATGCAATCCCAATGACCAATCGATTGCCACAATGCCGGATCCTGCATTGCTAGCACTGATATTACTACATGGAAAGAGGAGGAGGAGGGATGAGGAGGAGCAGGGCCAGAATCTTCCATTGACAAACAACAATATTTGGGATGCCAAATGAGGAGGTGTATGGAAGATACTGCTTCCCTCTACATGTCATCCTAGACCTGCTCAGGGAGTGAGAGAATGGCATGGTATCGCCCATCATGTGCTCACAGGCTGTTACACCTCTGATCAAAGTGCTATCAGCCTTACACTTCCTGGCCACTGTTCCAGAGTACCACACCAATTGTTGCAGAGATATCACAGCCTACACCATTACAGTTCCTCCACATTGACATGCCATGAACACTGTAGGCAAGTCAAAGAGTGTGTTAGGAATTGTGTGTAGTTGCCCACATTCCACTGGGCCCTGGTATCCATTGACTGCACCCATGTAGAATTGCAACCCCCCGAGACACTGGGCACATGTATCAGAACAGGAAACATTGGCATTTCATAAATGTGCATGTGACCTGTGATGCCGTGGGACACATCCTGCCAATTACACAGGATGCATTCATGATAGCATACATATTGCAGTATTCCCCTATACACCTGGCCCTGGAATAAGGAACCTTTTGCAACACCTGGCTCATAGGGGAGTTTCAAAAATCCCACGCGCACACAAGTAGTAACATGACACAAATAAAATTTAAATGACACAGCATGCAATCAATAACCAATTACTATTTGCTGTCACCATTCCTGTGGACACCAATCAGGAATCCAGCCAGCCCAGATGAGGCACGCTACAAAGCAGCACACATAACCACTAGTGGCATAGTGGAGTACACATGTGGAGTGCTAAAGTCACGCTTGCGCTCCCTCGACCACTCAGGTGGCGTATGGCTATATGTAGCAACTGCAGTATGCAAAATATTTTCAGCATGTTGTATCATGTATAATACTGCCACACATCGTGGCATACCAGTAGAGTTGCAAGGGGGTGTGCGCCCTCATCCACAGGGCCCACCCATTCCCTTAGCAGACTAAAGGGCACAGGGAGAAAATGTCTATTGGATTGGAAAACAGTGTGTGTCCGATAACATTAAAACTACACTGCCACCTAATTGACATATTTGCCCCAAACTGCATACTCCACGTCCCCATTCATGTCAAGTAGGAAGAAAAGTGTCCATGTCACATGCACAAAAAAACATTGCAAAGCCAGCTCCCTGCACAATGTCTCCATACCATGTGTTCCCCTGCGTTGCTTACATCAAGTGCAGTCAAATTGGCTCACTGAAGGCCATGTAGATCAACTACTTACACTGAACAAGTTATTGGTGGCTGCTTGAACACTGTACCATTTCCCTTCCCTCACTTGCACCATTAATGCACCACTATTGCCTTGTCCCTCCATGTGTACCCCTGTCCATCACCCCTCCACCTCCTTTCACATAATTCCATGCACCATCCACTCTCTTGCTCTCATCATCCACAGCACTCACACAACCACCACAATAATACTAGATTACCCTGCTGATGTACTCACACAACCACTACATCAACACTAGATGATCCTGCTGATGCACCACTCACCTCAGCCTTTCAGACCCCCCGTGTCCCACAACCTTCACACATCCCTGTTGCACCCAACTCCACTCCATCTATCATTCCATTGACCAATCAGATTCACGCTGAACTAACTGTCATCTTGATGCTGGGACCCTCTGTACCATTGCTAATGGTCTTTCTCACCCCCACTCACCTTTAGCATGTGCATGCTGCAGCAATGAGAGAAAACAACAGCTGGCCAGCCATTGTACCTGTTCACCTTCCTTCTCCTCTCCACACTTTCTCATGATTCTATCCCTACTCCTGTCACTTACATCTACCCCATCTCCACTATGTAACCCTCTTCAATGCCCTGTAACTCCCCCGTCATCGTCATGCCCTTCCTATTAATCCATTAATGCCCCCTCATGACTCCTGAAGCACCCTGTACCACTTCACACACTGCATACCCCTAGTGATGTTCTCCTCCACATCTCACCAGGATCGGGCATCACTACACATCACTGCTCCTACCTGGGTGGATACTTGGCTATTCACTCCCCTGCTGCATGTGGCATGTGTGGTCATAACACATTCTTGCTTTGCCTCTGCCACCAAACCACGGTGTAGCTGCACTCCACCTGTGTTGCTCTGCCACCACCCCTGGCAAGTTCAGACCACTTTGCCTGTAATCTGTGGCCATGTTAGTTGGTGGAGCCCTGCCTGTATACCCATTCTCCCTCATTCTTCTCAAAACACAAACTTCTACCCTATGTAGCACATGTGTCTACAGCCCCGTACCATGTCCTTCATATACACCACCCCTGCAGTACCTCACGCAACCACAACCCCTTCAGGTCCATCTGTGTCCTCCTGCCCCCATTCCCCATCGGCACAGGACCCACACGCTCTATCAGCACCCTAGCCCCTATCACGGCCCTCACCAGCACCAATCTCCATGTGAAATCCACCCTACTCAACCCGCTCCACTTAGCTGACCCTCTCTCCATGTGTCTGCATCCCCCTCTTATGGTTTGACATCCTACCATATTGGCACTCCCTGTGTCAGTGCATCCACCTCTGAGGCATCCCCCTCCACCCTCACTTGACCCTGTCATGGCTGACACCAACTCAGCCAGCAGCCACATACATGCACTACCAATGAGACAAAGGCCCATTCTCTGAGTCTCTCAGGGTCCAAGCCCCCCTTCCATTGCTATTCACCCCTGGCCTAGACTACAGCTGTCAGCGGTCTGTGGACGGTTTCCTTGTATGAATTCCAAGAACGAACACACTTTATGCACCCCTGGGTGTTAACCACCCTATGTCAATGTCCTTGCCTTACGGCTATCTCCAACCACCGCCCTGTTGGAGCTGCATGCTAAACATACATTCATGAGATGTTCGTTTACCCTGCTCCCTAGGAAAAGGAAACATGCCGGCCTGTTCTCACACCCCTCCCATGTCATGAGCAATGCATTCCCCTTTACCTGCCTCTCTTGTCATGGATGGGCCTGCACCATTCCAGGTTACTGGATCTCCTTCCAGCAAAACTGAGTACTGCAGCTCTACAGGCCTATCCACGTGTCATCATGTTAAGATTGTGCTTACAAAGTTATGACCAACAGGTAATGCAGCCCATCCCAAAAAGTACCCAAAACCTTGTCTGACCAGCAGACATGCCCCATGGGTGCTCGGACTCACCCCATCCTGTTGTCTCTGGCTCCAGTGCATTGCCCCAATATCCCCACACACCAGCACACACATCAGCACATCCACCCATGCCTCAACACATCACTAAAAAATGAAACATAAATGTACAACATGCTGTGCCCATTTCCACAACGCTAATGGCTAAGGGTGGTCCTGCATTGTGAAGACCATAACGACAACATTAGCACATCATCCTACTTTGACAGCACAGCCAATATTTGTAGAGGCAGATGTAATACAACATCAGTGCTGTTGTGAGGCAACCGCCTCCCAATACCTGATTTAAAAATGACGTGCTGCAGGGCTCACCCATGTTTATGGTACTCTTTTTCAGAGGCGCATTACCTAGGATTTTGGTGCTGGACTGCCCCTGAGCAGGCCAACGACTGATATGCAGGGATACTTCTCCTCTGTGAAAATCACCGTGAGCTAAAGACTTGGTTGCAACTATCCCCGGGCCATTCTCCCAAGAACAGGTCAATGGGCTGTGTTCGTGCTGGTAGAGGGACTCCCAGAACCCTCTTTATTTTGCATATTATGTAACTATGGGTTCACCCTAAATTGCCTGGGGAATCCAGACATGGACCGCTTGCTCACTGTTCTTAGAGAGGCACAGCTCCACCTCACTGATGAGCCCCGACTAGACCCAAACAAGTATCTGGGGTTATCGTTGGAACTCTTGTTCAGAGGAGACTTGCCTAGCATTTCTGTGCTGGTCTGCCCCAAGGCAGGACAAACACTAATATGCAGGGAAATGTCTCCTATGTGAAAGGGACAGTGAGCTAAAGACTTGGTTGAGACTCTCCCGGGGGCCATCCACCCAAGAACAGGTCAATGGGTCATGTTCCTGCTGGTAGACCGACTCCCAGAACCGCCCTTATTTTGCATATTTAGTAACTTTGGGGTCACCCTAAATTACCAGGGTTAACCAGAAGATGTGGGCCCTTGCTCACTGTTCTTAGAGAGGCACAGCTGCACCTCACTTATGAGGCCCGACTAGGCCAAAACACGTCTATGGGGTTGCTGTTGGTACTCTTGTTCAGAGGAGAATTGCTTGACATTTCACTGCTGGACTGCCCTTGGGCAGGAAAAAGACTGATATGCAGGGATATTTCTCCTCTGTGAAAGGGACAGTGAGCTAAATACTTGGTTGAGACTCTCCTGGGGGCCATCCACCCAAGAACAGGTCAATGGGACGTGTTCCTGCCGGTAGAGGGACTCCCAGAACCCCTCTTATTTTGCATATAAATATATGTCGTCTCAGTTTCTGAATACATTGCTGTCTATAATTAGAAAACCCTGTAAGTACATGAAAAACAGTGCAGTCAGTGAGTAAATCGCCCTCATTGTATGAATTATTCACCAAAGTGAAAGGGGAAGGAGACCCCAGCCATTTTCTGTAAAATCAAAGAGTTTTTAGGGATCACCAGAATTGCCAAACATGTTTATATTTGACAAACATTTCTGTCATATTGATTTAAGAATCAAATCCTTTGGAGCATGTAAAGAACACTAGGCTTGATGTTATTTTCATTTGACAGTCACATCCCTCATCCTAGCAGTAACATATCTGGTAACCAGGAGTTATATTTAGTCCTTTGGCTATTCATAAAGGGGAAGTTCGCTCAAAAATGTTATTGTCCCAATCGTTTGGCATGTATTTTTAACCATACTGTAATCCATCTTAACATTTTTTCTAATGCATCTTACCTTAGTTTTCCTCAGTTTTACACATGCCAAAACAACAGATTGGGCATGGCCATCTTGTGCTAATCTTATCTGTAGATGCATTGCCCTAAATTCAAGTGCATTCGCAGCAAGAATAAGATCACCCACCCCTCAAACTGACATCACTATTCCAAACGATATGCTTCAACTATTTTCATGACGTTTGTGGCCAGCATAGACAAACGTGCCCAGTCATCACCCAGGCCATAAAGTTACTTAATGCAGAACCAGGAAGATCATTTGTATAGCGCTCGTACACAAGTGTTTCAGTATGACAAAGCAAGGGAGGGGAGCAAGGGAGAACAAAAACAACAATCTTACTAGGCCCAGTGACATTGAGAACGTACAAGTGCATGGGAGAGGGAAAGGGGAAATGCGCATGTAAGGGGGTAGAAGTGGAAAGTGCAGAGCAAAGGACAACAAATAAATGATAAAATAAATAATAAAAGGCAAACAAACAGTGGTAGTGCAGCCAGCAAGTGCTGAGTTTAAGGCAGCAGACAGGGTATGTCTGATAAGTGCAAGAAAAGGGGGGGAACTGCATGGTTACAGATACAGACCCCAGTGCAACAGATTGGCCGGAGGCAGTGCGGGTGGGTGGCAGGGTGAGCAGGCCCCTGGGCCCGGAAGACAGAGGCTAGGCCAGGTGCACGGTGCAGAGAAAGAGAGGATCAGCAGGGGAGAGGAAGGGCAAAGGCAGAAGCAAAGAGGAAGGTCTTGAGGTGCTGCCGGAACCAGAGCTAGTTCTCCTCAAGTTTCAGAGTGGCAGGGAGGCAGTTCCAGAGGAAGACACCAGCTGAAGACAGAGATCTACCGCCAGCTTGTTTCTTTGAATAACGACTGACCCTGAGGGAGATAGAGGTAGAGGAGTGAAGAGCTCAAGATGGGAGGTATTTACGGAGGTATAGCTGAAGGTATTTTGGACACAGTCCGCAGAAAGCCTTGGTTTTGAAACCATTGCAGAGGGTTTTGAATGTAATCCCTGCGTCCACTGGGAGCCAGTGGAGAGATTTCAGGGCTGGAGTGATACGATCCCAGGGCTTGAGGACAAGGACAGGTCTGCCAAACGTGCAGAGTGAAGAGCATGTAACTTTTCTTTCTTGTCCCAAATAGGATAGGAAAACATTATTTTTTAAGAACACATCAATAGTCTGCAATGTAACAAGTGCTTTTATTTATTGAATAATGCTCACAAGAGAATATTAAGTCCACAACATTAATGATATTGTGTTTGCCATACAAGTTATAGCTAGTGAACATTGCATGCTTCAAATGTTGTTTGTAACTTCCTCATGATACGCCGATTGCGATCAATGATCGATTAATCCCGCTACTCCAATCCTTGTGTGTCCTTATGTTACACCAGCAAAACCTTCTAATGGCGCACATGGAGTTCCTTTCGAGAGAAGATGTGGATTCTTTGCACTTTCAAGCACAAGGCTTTTGCTTCAGCATGAACGCTGACAGGTTGCTCCTTATTGCTGGTACCACCAAAGTCCAGATTAGTTCCTGTCGGTTGTCCAACATAACGGTTATACAATAAGCACCATTTAGGGTTATCTGACAATGTTGATTGATGAATCCATCCGTCAGCATCTGGAAACTATGGCATACGCAGAACAATAAAATATATCTGGGTAGATAACAGAATACAAATATATTTTTGTAGCCATTCTGTGATCAAATGTAACAAGTTAACATTTAATTCTTAACCAATTGAAACCTAATCATAAATACAACAACCCACATATAATGAACACATACAGGACAACATGGGGGAGTATTTGAGACCACGATGTGCATGAAAGGCTAGCACTGGGAAGTAGGTATAGTTCCCAATGGGATGGAGAACCGAATGGAGAACATAAGGACAAAGATAGTAATGTTTTATGTTGAACCACAGATAGATGGCATTATAAAGGAACTGGTAAGATAAGTGATTGAAAAAAAGTGAACCAAGTGAACACGGAAAATGTTCAGCCCCTGCTCCTCCCCCCAACCCACACTTTATGGTTCGCAAGGATGCAACAGTGACAGCACAACAGGATATTCCATGGCCCAAAGCAGTTTAGATATCACTAGCCTGCATACAGGTTGTGGTTGCGGGTCGTTGATGAATAATCATCACAATATGCTCCAGCTAACAACCCATAACAATTCCAGTAAGCAATACTGCCAAAAAAAGCAAACCTTTACTCACTCCTCTTTAAACTATACACAAATAACAATCATTACTAGACAGATGAACAAACCGCAAGTTACACACTTTGGTTTTTATAGTGCACAGTATAAATATAATTCCATAACATAACGTACTTTGTCTATTATATTGGTCAAATTATTCACACATCGCTGAAGTAGTCATTATGCATACAGCACACGTGCCATTTTTAATTGCAAAAATATTATGTAAAGTTGAACGTACATAATTTTAGGATATTCCATTGTCTCGTTGTCACACTGAGTAACTGCTCCGAACAACAAATTGCAGAAATGGAAACTAAATTTTCATATGTCCACTTTCAATATAGTAAATATTATTTTTTTGTGGGTATTCAACACCTTGTGTCCTTCGACCAGTTGCTGACTTTAGCTCAAGGCCAAATAAAAATAGCTGCCTATTTTCAGTGATTGAAAACAAAGGGTCTCATTACACGGATGGTGGTGAACCATGGCGCTATTAGCGCCATGGTTCATGCTGGTAAAATACCGGCACCGCTTTGGTGGAAAGGGGAATTACCGCCCTATTCCAAGGTTGGCGGGGCAGTAATTCCCCCTTCCACCATTGCCCTTCCCCATTCCCATTTTTGCCCCATAGGGTTCTATGGGAATAGGGAAGGCGCTAATTACGGTACCGCAAATTGCGGTACCGTAATTAGCTCCCTGATCCCTTTGCGGGTTGGTTTTTAACGCCTGCAAAAAGCAGGCGTTAAATTCCCCAACCCGCAAAGGGACCTCGTAGTAAGGCGGTAAGGATTACCGCCATCCGTATAATGAGGCCCAAAGACAGGTAGCTTTTGATTTTGTGAAAGAATGCCACAAAAACAAAAAACGGACAAGACGCTGCTACTTGCAGGTGGTTCAGAAAATCGAGGACAGTTACAAACAGGAATGTAAACATTTTTTGCGACTGGAACATAGGAACAATCCACAAAGGTATGTATTGTTGCTACATCTGTGGATAGATCATCTCTGGAAGAAAATTCAATAGAAACCCCACCTCTCCGTCGTCCGGCACTGTTTCATGGCACAAAGTGCAGAATGTTGTTCAGTGTGACTGTATTTCTTCCTCCCTTCACCCTGGCACCAGCCCACAAGCTTTCATGGTGCATTCCCTAATGATATAATAGTAGGCTTAGCATATTATCATACTTTTCATAATGTAAATTATGAGAGACCTGACCTTCACTCCATGGAGAGATGAGCCAAGTTGACCCACATGGGAATGGACAGATGGCTGAGAAACAAACCAATTCTAACCTGGCATCAATTATAGAGCAGGATCATGTATACTGTTTTAGCAATCAACAGTGTGGTTTCAGACCCTACATGTGATGTCATTACTGATGCTGTGGTTTCTCAAATGGCACCAACATTCATTCTGGATTCTGAACATTCTCAAGCAGCAGAGACCTTTGCTGATATTGTTTGTATTCTGTGCAATTAAACTGTGTAAACATTGTATTCATTCTGTTGTGAGCATAACAGGGGACAGCATTCAATTGCACAGTGCTTACTATAATTATGCATGTCTGTTCATACTCCCTTGCACACCTGAGGCAGCCCTCGCTACCTTCGCACAAGACATTGCGTGCCCATACTAAATAAGTTACATTCATGCTCTGACTAGGCCTTGTGCCAATCGGCTCTGCTAGTGCATAGAGTAAGCCATGAGGACCCTATGGTGGTAGTAGTGCTGGAGGAGGGTGTTAAGATGCATTTCTAAAGTCTTACCTGATGTGCCAAAGTTTGGGAGGCCACCCTCGGTTTAGTGAAACAGGGGAAGTTTCTGGATAAGCCAGAGTGATCTAGGTAGCTTTGCATGCGGTCATGTTTAAGTCTCAGATGTGCGTCCGGGTCCAGGTTCCCAGATTGGGGAATTACCGGGCCATTCAGAGTTTGGAGGTCCCGGTAATTCCTCCTTCCAGGAACCCGGGCTCGGACCTTCCCCATTCCCATTTCAGCCCCCATAGGGCTGAATGGGAATGGGAGAGGGAGCAAACAACAGGCCGATTACGAGTGGCCCGTTGTTTGCTCCCTCTTCCCCTCGCGGGACCCGGTAACGACGCCTGGTTTTACCAAACCTTTTTTTCCCAAACCTTTAAAATATTTCCCAAACCTTTTTTTTACCAGCAGCTGTAATTTTTTTTTATTGATTGATTTGGCAACATGCCATACATCAAATTGACGCTGAATGTGTGGAAACTGCTCTCGCATGGCCTTGACTATTGAAACGTGCCTGTCAGTGGCCATCAGGTCTATTTGCATTACCCTGGATTCCAGATGTTCAATGGATTTAATGAAACCATGTTTCTCCATGGCCATAGACAATATACACCTCCACGGTCACCGAACTCACCATTGTTTTACTTTCCATGTTTTGAAAGTGGTATGGGCAGTGCATAGCAGAACATCCTGAATTGTCACACTGTCTGTCACCAGCTAGCCTGTAACGTTTGCCAGAGAATGTATTGTCCATTGACATCTGTTTGACTTTCCAGGCATGACTAATAGCGGGGAATAAGAATTCCCATTGATATTTGTAGTACTGGGTTTTTGCAAATAACTGAAGTCCCACACATTAACAGAAACTGGAAATCTTACTGAAAGTCCATCTGCTGAACAGTAAAGCTGCTGAACAAAGTAGATTTCCAGCAGGCACTTTGCCGAGCATCGGTTGAGCACATCATGAAAATGTATTATGGAGGTGGACACAGCTGGCCTGGATTTTCAAGTTGATGCCTTGTAATATGATATGATATGATATGGCATTTATAATGCACCTATACACAAGTGTTTCAAGGTGCGATGAGGCAAGGGAAGGGGAACAGAGGGAAGACAGACAACGATCTTATTAGGCCAGGTGTCATTCAGATTGCGCAAGTGCAGGAGAAGGGGGAAGGGGGAATGGGAAAAGTGCGGGGGGGGAGGGGACAGTGCAATACATAGGATAGATAGAATAAATAAAAACAATAAGTTAAAGTATGGCAAGCTGATGGGAATTGCAAGGGTAAGTGCAAACATGAGTTGTAACGTGCTAGTAGGGGACTGTAGGGATACAGACAAACAGTCCCCAAGTGCAGACGTTTCCCGGTAGGCAGTGCAGGTGTGCAACTGGCAGGGGAGGGATCTGGGCCTGAGATCAGGCGGTGGCCAGGCAACCCATGCAGTTTCAGTTATAGTCAGGAGTTCAGCAAGGGAGAGGCAGAGAGGAAGCAGAAGAAAAAGAGTAAGGTCTTGAGGTGCTTCCGGAACCAGAGATGGCTCTCAGCAAGTTTCAGGGAGGCAGGGAGGCTGTTCCAGAGGGAGGCTCCAGCTGAAGAAAAAGATCTACCACCAACTTGTTGCTTGGAGAAGCGACTGTCCCTGAGAGAGTTGGATGTGGATGAGCGAAGAGCTGGAGGAGGAAGGTATTTAGGAAGAAAGAGTTTAATGTTTTTAAGGCCCCAGGCCCCAGAAGGCCTTCTGGACAATGCAGAGGGTTTTGAACTTAATTCTCACTGCCACTGGGAGCCAGTGCATAGATTTCAGTCCTGGAGAGATACGATCCCTGGGTTTGAGGCCAAGGACAAGCTTTGCAGTCCTGTTCTGGATGAGTTGCAGAAGGTGGAGAGTAGAAGCAGGCAGATTTAGAAAGAGGCTGTTGCAATAGTCCAGCTTAGAGAGAACCAGAGCTCTGGAGACCGTGAGCTTCTGGGGCAAGGAGAGTATAGGGAGAATACCTCTGAGGAGGTGCAGCTGGAAGTGCGACTTCTTAGAGATGTCAGAGATGTGAGGAGAGAAGGTGAGTGTGGAGTTGAAGATGACCCCAAGGTTTTTAGCCTCGCAGGTAGGAGCAGGAGGAGGGCCAAGTGAGGCCAGTCAGAGAATGACAGGAAAGGAAGGAGCGGGTGTGCGATGAGGAAAATCTCAGTCTTGCTGGCATTAAGGCAGAGATCATTGGTGGCACACCACTCCTGGGAAGCAGAAAGACAGTCAGAGATGAGAGACAAAGAAGAGGTGGCTGAAGGTAGCCTGAAAATGAGCTGAGTTAAATCTGCATAGCACTGAAAATTGGGGCAAAGAGCAGCAATGTGGTAGGCAAGAAGTGCCAGGTATTGGTTGAACAGCCAGGGAGAGAGGTTAAACCCCTGGGGAACACCACAGGTAGAGATATATATATATATATATATATATATATATATATATATATATATATATATATATATATATATATAGAGGAGCAGAAGGACCCAAGTTGGACCTGGGAGAGCCGATCAGAGAGGAAAGAAGTCAGCCACGCCAGGGCCTAACCAGTGATACCCAGGTTGTCATGGAGACGGTTGAGCAGGATGGCATGGTTGACCGTGTCAAAGGCAGAAGAGAGATCAAGTAAGATGAGGACACAGGGGGTGTTGGAATCAAGGTTGGAGAGCAGGTCTTCATGGATGTTCAGGAGAGCAGATTCCATGCTTCTGGCAGCTCTGAAGCCAGACTGATGTTCATGAAGACAACCAACAGATTCAGTGTGAAGATTAAGCTGGGAGATGGCCAGCTTTTCCAGAAGTTTGCCCAAGAAAAGAGTGATGGAGATTGGGCGATAGTTAGCTGGGCAGGTCAGCAGAGGGTTTCCTAAGAAGAGGGGGCACAAGGGAGTGCTTCAGGGGGGATGGGAAGACACCAGTGGCAAAGGAGTGGTTGCAGAAGTCAGCCAGAGAAGAAGCCAGGGAGTCAATGTGGTCCTTGATGGTTTTGGAGAAATAGGGATGAACCTGTTTTGAGGGGACTTTTATAGATCAGACTTGTCTAGAGACCTCATCTGTGGGGAACAGGGGAAAGGCAGAGAAGGAGGGAGGACAGGTGGCCAAAGAAGGGCCGGAGGAAGAGTAAGGTGTATAGGGAGGAGGGGGAGAGGAAGGGAGAGTTGAAATGAGAAGCCAGAGCCGCGCAGAAGGCCTGGGAAGGGACAGGATAGGTAGTGACTGCAGCAGGATTGACCAGTTCCTTGCAGATTCTAAAGAGTTTGGCCGAGTTGTTAGATGCTGCAGAGACGCAGGTTTGGATGTGGCCTCTCTTCTTGGTGCAGACAGAGAGCCGATATTGCCTTTGGAGCAGGCGGCAGGCCAGTTTTTTTTTGTCAGAGGATGTGCCAGAAGTCCGCCATTTCCTCTCAGCCACCCTGCACATGCGTTTGACTGTGATGAGGTCTGAGTCACACCAGGAGTTGCACTTGGCTTTGGGCTTCAAGCGTATCCTCATGACAGCGGCAAGAACATCAAGAGTAGCAGACATAGCAAAGTGGAGCATGGAAAGGGGTGTGTCAGGTTGTGAATCAGCCAAAGGGGGAGGGGGAGTGAGAAAGTGGTGGCGAAAGCCTCAACTGACACACGCTTCATGAGTCGGATAACCGAGAAGGTGGGTGGCAGTGCTGGAGTAGGCTTGGCCTGAGGGGTAGTGAGGGTGAGCTGGGAGGAAAGGAGAACGTGATCACTTTAGGAGAGAGGAGTGGTGAGAGGGATTGAAAGGGGAAGGTCTGAGGAGATCAGAACATCTAGTGTGTGCCCTGCAGAGTGAGTCGGGCCAGATGGGAGAATAGAGAGTGAGAGAGAGTTGCAGAGGTTGTGAACGAGTCCAGAGGAAGGATAGGAAGCATCCAGGTGGATGTTAAAGTCTCTAAGAAGGAATGAGGTATACATAATCTAATATAAACACTATTGGGCATTACATTGCATTAGGAATATAATTGTATGATGTTGTAATGGTTTTAAGTCTGTCAAGTTTGTTCTGTTTGTAGATATGTACAACTGCATTGTGAAACAATTACAACATTATACAATTGTATTCCTAATGCAATGTGATGCCCAATAGTGTTTATATTAGATTATGTATACCTCATTCCTTGAATAGAATAGAATTAAAATAAAATGTCAATCGTACTGAAAATTAAAATATTTCATCGCACAGAGCACTTCCGCACAAACTACAATAATATTTAATTATTATGAACCATGTACTATAACCTTTGTTGTTGCAACACAAATAGAACATTTGTATGAAAATACCCTCGAAAAGAGTTTACATGATTTGGTCATAATATACATTTCAGATTTCACCTGATAACCTTCCGAGATGACACATGGACTTGATCTGAGATCACCCTGCTAAACATAGTGATCATAATGTTGCAGTAAAAAGTAGTTTGCTTTGTAATGTTTCCTTTGTAATTTATTCTGCATTAGGGAGGAAGTGTAATGTTAGAACCAAAATCGGAAACGTTTGAAACAGTGCAAAGTTACATGCATTTCAGTCTCAAAGTATATCCTTTGTAGGATTTACTTTCATTCTTGCAAGGGAATTTAAGTATGCATACCTCATAGTCTGGACCTGTTGAAAAGGAGTAAGTGATTGTTGTCAAAGTTCCAGCATCCCCCTATAACACAGTATGTGTTCTAATACGGATGAAAAAGTGAAATGAAACTGAAAACATGAGATGCAGACAATGGTACATACAGAGAGACACCCATTCATGCCACTGTGTGTAAATGAGCAATACTATATATAATAATGTTCAATATGTTGAATTTCCAAGCATAACACAAGCACATAGTTCAATTGCATATAAAGGACTAGTACAATATAATTACCTGATAGGCGAGTGAGGTTGATGTTGACTCCAGAAAAATAATTGATGCAGAATCTTGCTCCTTCATTTTCAGTACATTGGTAGAAAATAGTACAATGGAAAAGGTAAATTAGTATTAGAAATGTGGCCACATCCAATGCTCTAAATTATTACTCTGTGCAAGTCGGTAGGGCTCACCATTGGGATACTAGGCATGTCAGTGGTTTCATCACTGGTGAGGGTCTGTGCTTCTATGTGTTCTCTATGTAAAGAAGGATATGTCAACCAACACATTTCAAAAACATTATACGACTTTTAAAGGGCACTATGGCAGATTTAGTAAGGTTCACATTTCACTGATTTATTAGGGGCTCCCAAAAGCGGGGATAGATGAAGTATACTAAAGTGAAACATTTGAAAATTCTGTTGAATCTGGTAACTATGGAAATTTGAGTAATGCAACTTGGATGTAAATAAACACTGAAGGCTGTAAACTGTTCATGAAGTTACGTTTGCAATACACTACTTTAAATAAATTGAGAGATGATAGAGAATACTTATATATGCAGATCATCGTCCTACATACCATAAACATAACAAAGTCATTGTCTACTACTCACCGGAGCCAGCGTATTCCGAAATTGTGTCGGAATTGCATTTGGATGCAATGTACGAAGAATTCTGGTTCAACGCTTTTTTGTGTACTTTGTTCGTACATATTGTTGATAAAGTGCAGGCTGCAGAGGCAGAATCGATTGGCCCTCATGTCGTCCAAGACAGCCTGGGCTATACTTTCAATCTCGTTCACTGGAAAACCGAAATTTGTAATCCAGATTCTTAGTAAATCAATATCCTTCAGAAATGTATGCAGGACTGTACCCTGAGTTTTGGCATGGCTCACAGAAAGGCAACCAATAACGATACACAAAGGAATTCTTGAAAAGTCTGTAAAATCTGTATAAACAAATATAATTAATTCATTATAACAAATAATACTGTATGAATGTCAGTTAAGGAAATATACCACAGCTTTGTCTGCAAAGTTTGTTTTAAATAAAGAAAAAAAAAACTCTAACATATTCAAATGAACACGGCAATAACTTTCTTACAGAATTGATTGATATACTGCAAATCATCCGTTGAATGAACTTTCAAGCATTAAAAAACACATGCTTGCAAACATTGACAATGAAACATTCCATTCAATTGGAATGCACAGTGATGCAATGCTCTATTTATGAGACCAAAATACATCAAACATTCGATAATGGTGTAGTCTTTGAGATAAATGAACATTACAATACTGGGTAGATTAGGTGGAAATTGATAGAAACTTTTAGTACAATAATTTTGTAGTATGCGTAATGTATATTTTCAATGCCACACAGAGGCTAGCTATTCAATAGTCTGTGGCACCTTGTGCATCCACACCCACCCAGCTGCCTTTCGAGTGCATGGTCTTAGGTGCAAACTGCCATCGTTACTGGGGAGACAGGGAGGGGGGTGGATGGACTCAAACAAGGGAGTCTGGAGACACTGTGTCTGGGGAGGCCATGTGACCAATGGTCCCTGTGCAAAAAAAAAAAAACCCTTGGAGGTGCATATGGTGTTTGGCAACTAGAGTGTTCCCACCCACCGAGCCACCTTGGGAGCGCACAGTCATAGGTGTGAACTGCCATTGATACTGTGGGGAGTGGATGGGCATGAAACAATTGCAAAAGGCCCGGAACACTGCTGAAGGGATACAAACTTATGTTGATTGTTGGGGCGGGGTCTTGAAGAGGGGAGTCTGCAGACACCGGGTTTGGGTGAGGTTATGAGAACAATTATCCCTGTGCGGAAGATCCCTTTGAAGTGTACATGGTGTTTGGAAACTTGAGAGTTGACACCCACCCAGCCCCATTGGGAGCACACGGTCATAGGTGTGATCTACCTTTGATACTAAAGGGTATATGGATGGGCATGAGGCAAGCGCAAAAGGCCAGGAAAACTGCTGAAGTGATACAAATGCATGTTGATTGCTGGGGCAGGGTCTTGAACAGGGGAGTCTGCAGACACCGGGTTTGGATGAGGTTATGTGAACAATGGTCCCAGTGCAGAAGATCCCTTTTAAGTGGACGTGGTGTTTGGCAACTTGAGAGTTGCCACCCGCCTAGCCCCATTGGGAGCGCATGGTCATAGGTGTGAACTACCTTTGATCCTAGAGGGGGGATGGATGGGCATTAGGTGAGCAAAAAAGGCCTTAAACACTGCTGAAGGGATACAAACTTATGTTGATTGCTGGGGCAGGGTCTTGAAGAGGGAAGCCTGGAGGATGCCTTTGCATTGTACATGGTGTATGGCACCTTGGCCATTCACACCAATCCAGTACCGGAGGGAGGATACTGGAGGGAGGGTGGATGGGTACAAGGTGAGCGCAAAAGGGCACCAACCTTTCTTTCATGACAATCATAGACGATTGAGCGTGTTCTTAACTCACTGAAAAATTCAAACAATTATTTGGATATGCTAATTTGTAATTTATTTAATTTGTGAAATTGTATACTTGAGGTTGCAGCACAGTTTGGGAAAATCCCCTGTACTGTCCGCTGTCATTGGGGAATTTGGCACGAATGGCTCGATTGACATAGCAGGGTATTACTCGTTGAACGCGGAATCCAAACCTCCCATAAAGCCACCATGTAAACGAACAGCCTGTACCACCTGTGAAAGAGAGACATACATATTTTAATTGAATGAACCTCATAAGTATACCACCTTAATTGAAAATGCATCCTAAATTCTATGGCATAGTTACTGTTAGCAAAGAAACTTTCTGGAAAAATGAACTTGGGCGTTGAAGTCTAGACACATTACAAAAGTGCACACCCATTCAAGCAAGAATGCTTTGGGACATAGTGAAATATTGTATTTTAGTTGAAAGGGAAAGACACATAAGCGATGAACACTCTGTTTTCCAAAAAGGGAGAGAAATATATTAAATTTACAGACTAAATTCATTCATCAGTGATTGATCAAAGTTACGACAATGTAGGAGAAAAACATGAAATGGTAGTAGTCTCAGTGGTTAAAATGACATCACATCTAGACTATACTTAGTTGTTACTTGGATTAAGAGGGCAAACTTTTGCGTGAAGTTTGTGCATAAGCGCCATCAGAATCCTCAACACGGACCTTGTGAGGCAGGCTGCCCTAAAGTCATGCAGCTCGGTAACACATAGCGGTGGTGTGTCTTGTTTGGCTGTGTAGGCCGAGTATCCAGAGTTTTCTTGGCAGCAGCAGTTCTCCACCTAGGTTGGCATGACCTTGCAATGTTTCAGGTACAGCAGGTGGAAACGTCTTCCATGCGACTAGGTTCAGGCTCATGCTCCGGTGATTCATCTTCCCAACCACCTTCTAATTCCCCATCATTTCTGCATCTTTCTCTTTCCATTAGTTCCAGTTCGGAATACTAAGGCTCGTACTGGTAGGGCTGTATCGTTGCCATTATACAACAAATATTTAAATAAACTGCAAGTAACGAGTGAAATCAGTTCTGCTAGTGTAAGTAACTGTTTGCAGGGGATTCATACTAGTAAGATAGCTGAACAGAGCTGAGACAAGTCACAGGTGATCTAAACTAAATACAGTGAAGCGATTCACAAAGCAACTCCAATGTTGTCTGATCAGAAAGGATCTGTTTATACTTTTTGAGGAAAGAGGCGTCCTGGCATTTCCATGGAGACACAGCAATAGCTTGCGCACCAAGAACGTTGACACAAGACATGCATTGGCATTGTGAAAAGGGCTGTTTGCATCTAGTGATGTCAGTTTGAGGAGCTGAGATCTGTATTCTTGCCGCAAGCGCACTTGAACTTAGAGCGATGCATCAACTGATAAAATTAGCACAAGATGGCTGCGCCCAATCCGTTGTTTTCACAAGTGTAAAGGTGAGGGGAAATAAGGTAAGATGCAGAGGGACACATTTTAAGATCGATTACAGTCTGCATGAATGATCTAGACAGTAACATTTTTGAGTGAGCGTCCCCTTTAACATTTGATGTGGGGCACAGGACAGAGAGCGTCTCATTTCCTTAAGTGCTCATAGCTTCTCAAAGCATAACTGAGCCTTGTCCCTGTGTGTATCCAAAAGTTTGGGTACTCATGATTGGGGAGCAGAGGGAATCCGAATAGAGGAGCATATTTTGGAGATGATTTAGGATCCATCCTTGCTAGTCCTGGCAAATGTAGATGGACATGTATCTGCACTATCTGCCATTTGCCAGCAATTATGCATTATTTGTTATTTTAACGTGTGGTTAGATGATCTAACAAACATTTCAAGCTCTACAAGTCATCCTCTAAAACTTGCCATTTTCTAAGATATGAAGATATGGTATTCTGTCGTCAACATATTGTAATATTTAACATTATAATCAATATATTGAGTTTAAAATAGACATTAACGAAAATGGTTCAAAACACACATTTCAATTGCTATAGCTTGTGAATGTTGACTAAGGCAGGGTAAAAGTGTAACTGGCTACACACTTAGCAAAGATGTTCATGTAATCAGTGTGTATGTTTGTACAGTGCATGCTGACTCAAACTGAGTTGAGTTCCTGATTTTGGAACATCTCACCACGGCAAGGAAAAATGATGAACCGATAATTATGCATTCATTATTATTTAAATGCTATTCAAACATTTTACTAAATGTTGGAAAATGCAGCCATGTTAGTTAAGCATCCATATCAATTTGTATTTGAATGAGCGTTTGCCAATGTGCTGCACTGTTATCCAACAGGAACCAGTTTGTCATCTAGGGAGATATTAAAGCAATACAGGATTACAAAAACATATGTTCAGCACATAAAGGGCTCTATAGATGTACTCCAAGGCTAATCTGTCTAACTATTCTGGTGAAAAGTGGAATTCACTATAAACACAGGTTTGTTGGTGAGGAGGACACTTTAAGGGACACTCAGTGCTTTAAATTGGGATATGTAGTAATAAAATTAGGGCAAAAATGTCGCCTTTACAAAAAATTGCTGCAAAAAATTCAATGGTTTGACCGGGTAAAGGTGTACCCCATTATACCATTTAAGGGGAGTGGGGGTTGTGGGGGTGTCCCCCGCTCCCCTTCAATGGTATAATGGGTCTGGGGATTGCAGGGGTGTTCCCTGCATCCTTTACATGGATGGCGGCGGCAAAACCACAGCCTTTTTGCCACTTTTTTTGTATAAACTGCCATTTTTGCCACAATTTTAACAAATGGAACCTAAATTGGCAGGTACTTGCCAGTCCTGATTACCTGCACTTCTTTAATTTACAAGGCATAGTACCGGCACTTCTCTGCAGGGAGCCATTCTTCTTGATGGAGGAGAACTGGCACGTCTCAACTGTAAGAAAGTAGGTACTCTGCTATAGTGAGTACCTGGACGTCTGAGTTTTCATTTAAAGCACTGGGGACACTGCAGGGTGTGTCTTTTAGTGACACTACGCCATCAACATGACACTGCATAAATAATCCCGGATTGGAGGGCAGTGAGGTCAGCATTTTTCTTGTGCAATTGCAAACCACACCCATGGCACCCATACATTAGTTGCTATCCTTCTTTTGGGGTCGCCTGCAGGGCGTTGCTTTGCAGCATGACTACCTTGAAGCATGTTCTCAATCCATTCTCACACCTGCTGCACATGTTGTTGCGCTCAGAGTGTCAGGCTGGGGCATAAAATTGTCTTGGGCACCAATGAAAAGTGGCTCACTGTTGCAAATGGCAATTCATTCCTTTTGTGACAGAATGTTTAAGAAGTACACAAGGGGAAGGTTTTTGATGAAATGTGATGCAAATTGTGCATTTTAAAGAATATTTATTCAGAAACACTGGTCAAAACTACTAGCAGCATGGTGAAGTAACTCATCAAACTGGCCCACATGTGCCAAAAAAGTGGCCCACTTTTACCAAAATAGGAAGTTGGTAGGCAAAGGTCAAATGTTGTAGCCACAAACAGCACTGCACCGGACATCCCATTAATGCTGCACTGCATCAGGTACCCCTCTCGAACAGGCCTGAACAACTCATTGCAGTCAACTCTTCAAGGCACTGCATGAGAGAGCATATGGTTTTTATTGTTGTTTGTGCACAGCTGAGAAAAGTGTTGCAGAGTGTGTGTGAACTTTGACATGGACAATGTTTTATAGGGGGTTGGGCCAGTGAACCTTCATTAATTTTCTTTTTAATTTCTTTGCAGGATTTCGTGTAACCCTGATTGTCTCCGCGACTGTGCTTCTCATTCATTGGTGATGCCCGCAGCCTGAGGTCTGAGGTAACTGCTGGTGGCACCATTTTCTGATCAAGTGCCTGTGTCACAACAGCTCAAACACAGATTGCGCTGTACACCGGTGAACATTTCTGACGGTATTCAAACTAAACTTGCTTGTTACTAATCACATTACGCTCCCAATTTTGGTCATTTATATTAAACCCTAGCATTACCATAGGTGGGGTTTATGTTCTTTGGTAAGCAAAGCCCAATATTGGCTTTCAAAATTGTGATGTTGCTCCATAATCATCAAGGCAAGCAGCGGAAAAATGTGCTAATTGACAGCATCATGTGGGTGTAGGATCTGACAGCCAGACATGGGCAAACCATTTGCAGAGAAGTTTAAAATTATGTTCTAAATTCTCTTTACAAAAGTAGCATGTTTAACTGTATGTGCCCACAGCATTGTACCCATGCAATTTATATCATGCTTGCTAACTTGCATATACATTATGCATGGTTCTTTGTAAATGTCATGACCAGCCATTTTTAACAGTAATATAAAGATATACCTCATGCAAGCAAACCCATAGCTTTGTGAGAAGGACCCATAATGGTTGCAATAATGCAATTAGGAAAAGACGAGAAAATAGAGAAAGGGGGGATAAGTTGGTGGATGGATAGTTGGGTATGTTAGTGGGTACACAAATGAGTGTGGAAGCATCTGAGCGTTGTGAAGGCATCATGAAGTAAGACACAGACAACAAATTCAGCTTTCTAATCTCAAGCTTTATTTTTACTTCAAAGTGCGTTGGAGTTAGGCCTAACTTGCTGCATAATAAGGTGGAATTTCTCTACCTAAAAAAAACTAAGGATAGTCTGTATCAGGATGTCCAAATCAAGACTCTCTGTCTGAAATGTGTACTTGCCCTCACAACTAACTTCATCCACTGTGTAGGGATGTCAGCAGCAAAAATAGTGTTCAAAAACAAAGTTTCGAGCTTCGTCCAGCTCTTGGCTTGCACTCAGCTTTCCCTTACCCAAATTCAGAACAGTATATGCACGAAGGCCAACCAGGACAGCTGACCGACCAAGAACAGACTTGATTGTAATACTTGTTTTGTTATAAGTAACCAAAACATGGAAGCTTTTTGATTACACAAATGTTCTTTTACATTGCTAGATGGATAAAAAAGGCGATGATGATGAGAAAAGAAAACAAGTTAAAGGAGGAGCTGAGAATAAATGTGAGAAGAAAAAGAAAAATGAGTAAAAGGGGCATGCCAGTATCAAAAAGTAAGTGACATATTTATGTCAACAAAACATGTCCATCCTAAGGAAGATCCTACACCAGAAAGCAGCTGTTCTGTCACAATTACACTGAATATGAAGAAGGAGTTACAGGACAGGGTGATGAACAACTGAAATAAATGCTTCAACTTTTGAAGGTTTCCTAGAAGTACAAGCTGAGGAAGTAGAGCATGATAATGTTGATGTACTGCCTGAAGCTGAGTTAGCTGAACACGTTGAGTAAAAACAGTGGTTTGTCAGGCCATCATCTGAAACCCTACTTGCCTTTTTTAAATTCCACCCATGTCAACCACATGAGCTTCCAATTCCTTTCAATACAAAAATATTATATCAACATAAATATGAGGAACGGCTGCAGTGGTTGACCTATTCATGCAAGGCTAGAGCTTTTTTCTGCATGGTGTGTCTTGCATTTAGCAGAAACGCAGACAGAAGTGCTTTCATTGAAGGATGCATTGGTGAAAAGCATATGTACCAAAGAAGTGGTGAGCATGAATGAAGCAACATACATAACAATAGTTCAACCACTTTCTTTATGCGATCAAAGAATGCTGATATTTTTAGCTGTCTCTTTCAAAAACTGCAAAACAAGAGGAAGTGAAAAGGAAACCGACCATTCTGGAGCATGTGGTGGAAATAATTAAACTGATTGACAAAAGAGATCTCAGCGATCGGGCAACAGTTGAAACAGCCCATACTTTAGAAGCGGAAAGTTTGGATCAAGGCAATTTTCTGGAAATTCTTCATCTTCTGGACAAATTTGCTCCTTTACTAAAAAGTCACCTAGAAGAAGTGGGGAAACTTAGTAAAAAATGACGTGACCGTGTAAAGGGTAGTAAAGGGTGTGGCAGCCTGGTAACACTGATAAAAAAAAAACTAATGTTAACAACATCATGATATTATTTCATCATTATTGAAAAAAGGAAGCTAGAATGTTCTCAATACAGCTGGATACAACACAGGGCATAAACGCTTTAGATCAGTGCTCTATTGTGATTAGATACATTACAGATGTTGTTCACAAGTGTCTTATATCTCTAGTAAACTGTGCATCAACCACTGGGAAAGCTATGTGTGAACTGGTCTTTGCTGTACTGCAGTCAATGGATATTGCTGTATCAAACTGTGTTGGTAAATCAACAAACTGAGCCTCCAGCATGCAAGAGCAGTACAAAGGCTTTGCAAAATGGCTGAGCAGCAAAGCCCCAGGCCAAATTCATGTGTAGTGCTATGCACATGTACTTAATCTAGTAATGTTGGGTGTCACAAAAGTGGCTATACCTGCAATTTCGCTGTTTGGCCTGTTTATTCATGAATCATATCTTTGCATGAACGTGTGGCATGACAAATGCCAACAGGATAGGTTTTGTTCAATGTCTGTAATTGGGGAAACAAGAAGGTGAGCAAAAGGTGCAGCACTTACTAAAATGTGTGGTTGATATAATGACCCAAGACGCGCAATATTTGTTAATGTTGTGGAAACGATGCTGGAGTTAGCCACATCTGATTGCTTAAATGGCGATACTACGTACAAGGCTGAAGCATATGAAAAGTCACTAATTTCATTCTGTACTGTTTTGACTGATCAGATGTATCTATTTATTTTTTTAAATACAATTCCTTTATCTCTGTACTTATAAACTCAAGTTTTGGATGTGCTACAGGCATATTGAATGGTAAATGAAACCATAGAAAGACTACAGACACAGGCTTGCAATGTTAGTGAGATAATGGATGCAACAAGGAAGTTCATAATTTGGACAAATAATAAGCTGGATGAAATGGAATGTGAAGTTGTAGTCAGCGAAGACTTCACAGTTCCTCGATTACTTTGAAAGAAGGTGATGCCTGGTGAAACTGTAGCTGATGAACCTATCGCGTTACCCAGTGATAAATTCAGAGTTGAAGTGCACAATATTGCAATGGACAAGATCATTACAAGTCTGCAGAGCCAGTTCACTACCCATGGTCAACTCTTTGCAGATTTGGCATGTTTGGACCCCAGAAACTTTCAGGAGATCCTGCAGAACCTTCCAAGTTTGTTTGTTTGTTTATTAATTTGATAATGCACTCCAAGTCCTTGGGCAGCCGGGCGCAGCAGTACAAGAAGTCTCAAAGCTTAGTTACAGTGCTTGTCACAGGCTGGTACTTACATGTGAATACAGTGTGTAATACAGTAAGTTGGCAGTACAGACATTTGAAATTCATGGATACAGGGGAATACAATGCGAGTACAGTAAATTAAACAGTATAGACATTCGTGGAGCATAGAAGGTATAACTGAACAGATACATGACAGGTAAGTCGCAGTAATAATGTTAGGTGCAATGTTGTCGGGTAGAGTGGTTATGGGTCATTAGAGCGAAGCCATTTGAGAACATTGATTCTGAATCTGGCATAGGGTAGGGGACGTTGAAGGTCTATTGGGAGTGTATTCCATGATTGTGCAGCTTCGCCTGGGAAGCTAGTTCCTCCAGCTGTGGTTAGTTTAAATCTGGGGATATCGAGCTAGAATGTGTTGGCAGATTTCAAAGGTCGGGTTGTGGATTTCCTAGAGATTTTTTCCGATAATTAACGATGTGCTAGATTGTTTAGACATTTGGAGGTAATAGATATGGTTTTGAGGAGGATTCTATGCTTTATTTTTAGCCAATGGGCCTCTTTCCGGAATTTAGAGATGTGCTCTCTGTAAGGGATGTTCAATGCTGCTCTTAGGGCATTGTTTTGCAAACTTTGGAGTTTGCCAGTGACATACTTGTTTGCTCCTGAGTACAGGGCCTTGCAATAGTCTAGTCTAGACATGATAAGAGCATTGGCCAAGGTGATACAGCTGGCACTGGAGAGGAATGGTCTGGCAGCTCTGATTAATTTACAGGTGTAAGCTGTTGAGGAGGAGAGGGAGTTGACTTGCTTCTTCAGGGTGAGAGAAGAGTCCAAGTAGAATCCTAGAGTTTTTACCTCAGGCATAACCTTAATGATATTGTTGTCGATGTTAAAGGATGCATAGTTTGAGGTTTGCTTTTTTAGGTTAGAGTCAGATCCGAGGAGCAGAATCTCAGTTTTATCGTCGTTCAGGCAGAGGCCATGGGTCGCCATCCATGCCTGAATGAGGATGTTTATCTTATTCACCAAGGCCAGGTCCACTTCATAGTTGCCCGAAAAGGGTATGAGGATCTGGGTGTCGTCTGCATAGTTAGTGTAGGTGACGCCCAGTCTGTCCAAATTGTCGAATAGTGGATTGGTGAAAATGTTATACATGGTGCGTGAGGCACAAGATCCTTGTGGAACTCCACATGTTATTTGGATAGGTTCAGCACAGGTGGGGGTAGAGAAAACTCTCATAGTGCGGTTGGCTAGAAAGGATTGGACCCAGGCTATGGCTTCTCCTGTGAAGTTAGCAGCAAGCCTGAGGTGGCTGCATAAAACTGCATGGTCCACCAAGTCAAAGGCTGCTGACAAGTCCAGTAGCAGTAGCAAAGCTGTTTTGCCAGTATCATTTAACTCCTCAATTTTTGTCTTAAGGTCTAGCAAGGCTGTTTCGGTACCATGGAGAGGGCGGAAACCCGATTCCCGAGAGCCTAACAGATGATTAGCTTCCAGGTAATCTTGAATTTGTAAGTAGGCTACTCTGTCAATAATTTTGAGTAGGAATGATACGGTAGTGATGGGTCTATAGTTAGTGGGGATGGCAGGATCAAGAGTTTGTTTTTTAGGTAAGGGGAGGACCCAGGATTCTTTTAGGTTGGTAGGTACGGTTTTTGATTTAAAGGAAGAGTTTATGAGCTTCGAGATAAAAGGTGCCAAGTCTCTGGCTGCATCCTTTATTATTTGTGCTGGGCAGCTGTCACCCTTGCAGTTGGAAAGTGTCAGGGAGAGAATTACCTTTTCAGTATCAATGATTGAGATTGTCTTGAAACTGAAAGGCGGAATAGTATTGTGCTCAATGGGCAGTGGCGTTTGTTGATCAGAGAGGGGCAGAGAGCCTTTCTTTTTGGTTATTTTGAGTTGGAGGGTGGAGATTTTATTCAATAGGGCATTTTGTATGTTAGTGCACCATATCTTGTCCTTTGGGACAGTGTCTACTGGTTGTAAGGGGGATTCCATTTCCCGGAGGATGGAGAAGAGTTCCTTCCTGTTTGATTTGGCTTTTGTAATTCTGTCGTCAAATAGATTTTTTTTAGTATTGATAATTTCTTTCTTATAGCATTTAGATAATTGCGGTAATTTAGCTCTGTTATTGTTGGTAGGCGAGTTGCACCAGATAGCTTGAAGCTTTCTCTTCTGCTTTATTAGCTCATTAAGTTGGGGTGTGAACCAGGCATTCAAGTGTGCCTCCTGTTTGCCTTTGCGCAGTTTAGTTGGTGCGATGTGTCTAGTCCCGTGGTCATAGCTTTGTTAAAGGTGTTCACTAAGGTGTCTGGGTCGGTACTATTCTCCAGATCCTTGATAACGGGGAGGAGGAGCGGGATGAGTTTTTCAGCAGTAATATCTTTTTTACTTCTAGTAGGGAGGGGGGTATCATACTGATCATTTTGGGACTGAGAAGATCGAGTGTGGCAGTGAAGTTGATTAAGTAATGGTCCATCCAAGGTTGTGGGACAATGTCAGTGATGGCAATGTTACAGTTAAGTTCGGATACCCAGTCAAGGGTTCTACCTTTGATGTGGGTGGGTGAGAGGACTTTTTGGGTGAGCCTGTGGTCATTAAGCAGGGCTGTTATTGAGTGGGCATGCTTGTTGTCTGGGTCATTAAGGCCGATGTTGAAATCGCCCATCAGCAAGGTTTGGGAATGCTTTTGCGTGTTATTCGCTATGAGGCTGGTAAGGTCCTCTTCAAAGGTTCCTAATGGTCCTGGGGGCCTGTAAATCAAATGGATGGTCAGCATGTGGTTATTGGATAACAGCAATTTAGCTGTGAGTATTTCACAGGATGAACAAGGAGGTGAGGAGGTAAGCCTAATAGGCAAGGAAGTTTTAGAGATAATGGCTAGGCCACCGCCTTTAGTATTAGGTCTATCGACTCTGAGGATATGGTAGCTGTCAGGTACAGCTAGCATCAGGATAGGTCCTGCTGCCTCGTGGAGCCAGGTCTCTGTTATGGCAAGTAGGACCAGGCTGCCGTTGCTTAGAATATCAGAGATTTCAGTGGCATGGGCTACCATAGATCTGGTGTTGATGAGTGACCCGGTTAATGTCAGGGTACTCTTAGGGTTAGAATTGTGTGAAGGTTTGATTAGGTGTCTATTTTGACTCGGGTGCTTCTTTGTGTGGGGTTGGGCAGGCACCGGCATTGTGATATCTATTTTGGTTGCCTGTGCACTCTTAGCCCAGTAGTCATGGGTAGAGAAGGGTCCATTGATATTATTTATATTATTTCTTTTGGGCTCATAGCTGCAGGGTAGCCTTGCTCTAAGTCTCATGTTTCTGTCTATGGGTGGGCTTGTGTTCAAGGTAGCAGAGTCCATGATGGTGAAGAGTCCAATCGTAAGTAGGACAGTCTGGGTATTTAAGTTTTTACTCATGGTAGGCAGTGAGTACTACGCTAGCACTATCAGTAAATTATAGTTGGCAATGGGAGACCATAAGGGGCAACGCCTAGGTTCAAGGTCTCTCTACAATCTGAGAGAAAGCGAGGTACAGATGGTTGGTGCAATTTCGACAATGGGATCAACTAGCTTCAAAAGTCACAGTAAAGGCTTAAAGTGCAATGTGCAAAACAGGTAATTGCAATTGTAGCAATAGGGGGTGGCCTAGATTCAAGATCCACAGTAGAGGCAAAATATGCACTGTTCAATACTATAGCAATAGAGGTTCACCTAGATTCAAAGTACCCAGTAGAGGCTAAACATGCAAGGTGCAAAACAGGTATGTGCAATTGTAGCAATAGGTGTTCACCTAGATTCAAAATTCGCAATAAAGGCTAAAAGATGCACTGTTCAAAACTGTAGCAATAGGGGTTCACCTAGATTTAAGATTCACAGTAGAAGCTAAACATGCAATGTGCAAAACAGGTAGGTGCAATTGTAGTGATAGGGGTTTAGCTGAGCTTGAAGATCACAGTGTAGGCAGAAATGCAATGTGCAATCAGGTTTGTATAAATTCCAAGTACCATATATACTATAAATCAAGATGTGGGGTAGGTCACTTTGTATTAAACCTAGGTTCAGTTTCCTTGGTGTAGACTATGGTAGAGATTGGCACAGTACAGCGGGAAATTAACGGGCAGTAGCCACAATAGGTAATCTCTCAGGCTGGAGTGCAGGGCATTATTACAGACAGTTAAGGCAAGCGGGTAGCAAGATTCTAGCATTGACTCTGAATGGCAGGACATTAACGGTGCAGAAAGCTCATAAGCAGGCATGACAGGTTATTAGAATAATGCAAACAGTTTTTTTTCTTCTCGTTATAAGATCACTAAGAAGGGGGCACTTGGGTATAAGGTAGCCATGGGTAGCTGCCGGTGTTGACACCGGTAGCTGTTGTAATGCCCTGGCTCGACTAAGAAGTTTGCTGACCTGATTTGATTCAGAAGCATCCACTGAAACATTACAGACTGAACTACTTGATTTTGCATAGAAGTGGAACAGACTCAAAATGTCTCCTGATAAATAATATGGAACGTATGCACAATAAGATGAAGCCCATTTTCATCTCATTTTTTATACTGAAGAAGGTGACCATCCTGAGAACAGAGACAAAAGTACAACATGCAAAATGTGCAAGAATTGTATAACATGTTGCTATGATGTGCTACAAAGATTCCAAATGTATAGTCAAGCCGATAGATCATTATCTAATGCCTACACGATTACACTGACATTATCCTGCTCTCAGGTGGCATGTGGAAGATCATTTTCAAAGTTCAAGTACATCTTCAACAGACTTCGCATTCGCAGTTCCCTTACTCAGCCTCATTTGTAAACCTTTATGCTTATGTCAATTGAAAAAGATGCTTTATGACACTTAACAATGATGAAATCATTGATCATTTGGCCTCCAACAGTAGCTTGTTACAAAGATTGTTAATTATTTAATATAGGCTTCTATACAGTTCTACAGCTTTGCAGGGTTTACATTATTTAATACTGTATGCATGAAATGCTGAATGCAATATCCGACTACACCTCAGTTGGAAGCCTTCATGCACATTACGTAAGCAAAATGATGCTCAAAGTTTTTCTCTACAAAAGGCAGTTTGTTACAAGGGATGTTAATTATTTAATATGTATTATTTAATATTAGCTGCTCCACAGTCCCACAGCTTTCATGGATGTGTGGTATTTAATAATAAAAACCATTATATGTTCAATTTAATTATATTTTGAAATCTCAGTTGGAAGCCTTTATGCTGATGGTAGGGGTGAAGTGATGTTTTTAGTCACTTAGCAGTTATATCACCACGATCTGTTTGCTTTGAAGGTAGAATGTTACAAGAGTTATTGAATATGTATTATTTATTATAAGCTGTTTTACAGTTCTAGAATTGTCACAGACTTCTGTTTAATATTTAATATTTATTATTATAAATATTAAATATGTGAATATTAAAAAGGTGGTGTAGCCGGGAGCCAGCCACACCACCTAAGGCCCACAATGAAGGCCATGTCTACCCCTGTCCACCACGGTACACCACTAGACATTCCACGCCCCCGCCTGTGTTTCCTTGTTCCCCCTACCCCCGCCAGTGTCTACGTGCTCCCCCTGCCCCCTACCAGTGTCTCTGTTCTCCCATGCCCCCCGCCAGTGTCTCCATGCTCCCCCTGCCCCTGCCAGTTTCTCCATGCTCCCCTGGCCCGACATGGTCCCTGTGTTCCCCCTGCTCCTGCTAGTGTCTCCGTGCTCCACCTGCCCCCTGCCAGTCTCCCTGTTTTCCCCCTGTCCCCCGCCAGTGTCTCTGTGCTCCCCTTGCCCCCGCAAGTGTCTCTGTGCTGCCCGTGCCCCCGCCTGTGTCTCCGTGTTCCCACTTCCCCGCCAGTGTCCTAGTGTTCCCCCTGCCCCCTTCCTGTATCTCTGTGCTCCCCCTGCCCCCGCCAGTGTCCCTGTGTTCCCCCTGCCCCCACCAGTGTCTCTGTTATCCCCTTGCCCCCCGCCAGTGTCTCCATGCTCCCCTTGCCCCACCAGTCTCTCCTTGCTCCTCCTGCCCCCCACCAGTGTCTCAGAGCTCCCCCTGGCGCCTGCCAGTGTCTCCTTGCTCCCCCTGACCCCGCCAGTGTCCCCGTGTACCCTCTGCCCCATTAGTGTATCTGTGCTCCCCCTTCCCCCACCAGTGTCTCTGTGCTCCCCCGGTCCCCCGCCAGTGTCTCTGTGCTCCCCCTGCACCCCACCAGTGTCTCCGTGCTCACCCTGCCCCCGCCAGTGTCTCCATGCTCCCCCTGCCCCTGCCAGTGTCTCCATGCTCCCCTGGCCCCTGACATGGTCCCTGTGTTCCCCCTGCTCCTGCCAGTGTCCCCGTGCTCCCCCTGCCCCCTGCCAGTCTCCCTGATTTCCCCCTGCCCCCATCCAGTGTCTCCGTGCTCCCCTTGCCCCCGCCAGTATCTCCGTGCTGCCCCTGCCCCCTGTGTCTCTGTGTTCCCCCTGCACCCGCCAGTGTCCCTGTGTTCCTCCTGCCCCTGCCAGAGTCTCTGTGCTCCCCTTGCGCCCTACCAGTGTCTCTGTGCTCCCCTTGCCCCTGCCTGTGTCTCTGTGTTCACCCTTGCCCCGGCAGTGTCCTAGTGTTACCCCTGCCCCCTTCCTGTATCTCTGTGCTCCCCCTGCCACCCACCAGTGTCCCTGTGTTCCCCCTGCCCCCCACCAGTGTCTCTGTTATCCCCTTGCCCCCTGCCAGTGTCTCCATGCTCCCCTTGCCCCACCAGTCTCTCCTTGCTCCTCCTGGCCCCCAGAAGTGTCTCATTGCTCCCTCTGCACCCCACCAGTGTCTCTGTGCTCCCCCTGCCCCCGCCAGTGTCCCTGTGTTCCTCCTGCCCCTGCCAATGTCTCCGTGCTCCCCCTGCCAGTGTCTCTGTGTTCCCCCTGCCCCATGCCAGTGTATCCTTGTTCCCCCTCCCCCCTGCCAGTGCCTCTGTGCTCCCCTTGCCACCCACCAGTGTCTCTGTGCTCCCCCTGCGCCTGCCTGTGTCTCTGTGTTCCCCCTTCCCCCGCCAGTGTCCAAGTTTTCCCCCTTCCCCCTTTTGGTTCCCAGTGCAGCACTGTTTGTGGGTAACATTTATGAGGCTTCAATTAAAAAAATACACCTGCTGCCACTGCTTTTATACCTCCTGCTATACCTGATTTCACTTCCTATATCTTTTAATTTAACAAATACATGCTTAATATATTCACATATATAAAGTCATTTGTAGAAAGATAAAATAAAATGTCTGAGAACAGCATACCTCGTCATTTTACTGATAAGATTCAGAACATGACTCCTTTACAAACAGAAAATGAAGTGTTTTCATTTTCAAAACATATTTTTAAGAAGTTCAGGTATTAAAGTGCATTCGTATATATTAATGTCCTTAATTATGAATTCATGTTGGTTTCTCTTTGGTAGTTGCCCCACTACTTCCTGGACATTATAACAAATGTCACGTCTCATGCAATATTGTATGTGTGGCAAAATGTTATTTGTGACATATTACTTGCCTTTGTTGTTTGGGTATTGTCTGTTACTAAGGGTTTCCAAGGTGTTAATACATGAATGTGTACTTTTTAGGTTTCAATGAAATGGCAAACTAAATTACCCAGGTTTAACTTGTTCTTGCAGACGCAGTCGTCATTAAGGTGAAAGAAGAGGTTGCAAATGCCATCCCCATTGTATCTGTAACCATAATTTCTTCTTTCATTGTGAAATCTGCTTTTTTCCCCTGGATGTGGATAAACATTTAAAATGCCTTCTTTATGAAATGTGCAGCCTTGCAGTTTTCACTAATGGCCTGCTTTGGTGGTGACACAATTGACTGTGGCAGCGTTTAACATTACTTCAACAGACAGGGTTGTGAAGAACACTTTTAAATAACCATTCAAGCGACAGACTTTCCTCTGAGATAATAAATATTGCATGCAAAGTGTGTGATTAAAGAGTGGTTGCATTCACGTGCCTGCAAACACATGACGTATTTATAAGGAATTTGCGCTAAAAGGGAACAAAACATCTATCTCTGCAAATCAAATATTTTTAAATCGGAACCTCTGTGCATGTATACATTGCATAGTATAATCTGCAAACCATATGTTTCATACTATATACTGACAATCATAGATTTAGTCAAGATCAGTGATAGTGACACTACAGTTATGGCTCAGTTGGTTTTCCCAGAGAAAGAGTGCTGATTCTGAATGATTTTGTAAAGTTCAGTGAGCTTTCGTCAAGGGGGCAAAGTTATTTGGGGGACTTCCAGAATTAGCAAAATCTGGATTAACTTGAATGGGAAAAAATTGCTGTCACTCATACAGCCCAAAACGCTGGATCGATGATCACCAAACTTGAGCGAGGAACTGTGGCCAGGTCCCGAAAGCGTGCTTTTTTCAAATTTGGAGGTAATCTGCAGTGTTTTTTTTAAATGCCCAAAAGTAGCCAAAAAATAGATATCTTGATCCAGTCCACAGATTCAACTTCTGATTTGTAGACACATCTGGCCCAATCAGAGTGCTGCATAACATTCACGGACATCGAGTAAAGGTTCTGATTAATTGATAAATGTGCGTCAAGCGAACAAGTGAGGAAATATTTAAAAAAAAAAAAAACATTTCCCTTGTCTTACATATAGAACAGCCTCTGGAAAAGTGAGGAGTGATGAGTATGGGGTGCAATTGTCCTTGTATAATATCTGATGCTCGCAAACATTTTAGATGATCAGGGACATTGTTGTGATGTTTGAGAATCTGACAAATGCTCGACGATATTCGAGCTTATGTTTTTCAAAACGTTACTTCACTTTCCAAAAATACATTTTGGAACTAACTCTGGTTCTTTTTTTTAAAGTTTGGTGCCGTTTGGGGGAAACGTTTCAGAAACTGAATTGACTTGAATGGCAAAAAGAAAAAAAGGTTCTGTTGCACCTACAGACGGAACTGCTTGATGGAGTTTTACCAATGATGAGTGCCAGCTTAATCCCGAAAGTGTGCTTTTCGAGATGTGGTATTACTACATTCAGTGTGTTTTTTTTTAAATGCCAAAATGTACAAATACAGCAATGGAAGATTAGAGCCTGAGGCATTGCCTGATTGTCTGAGGACTTCGTCCATGCCCAGACTATCCCTCCAATGGCCAAGGGCACCAGGGAGCAACTATGGGGTTACAGTGGCCTGGACCAACATTTTCTCTGGGGTGGTTATCGGGCCTACAACATGGCTGAATCACATGTCCCAGATGTTGTCGCCACTGGCTAGGGCTGTAAGCCCTGGACAGTGGCCCACAATCCGATTATGGGTGCATAGTAGAAACTGGCCCAGACTTCACTTCAGTTACAATGCATACTGTGGGTTATTTAGTGGGCCAGGCAACATGCCTGAATTCCATGCCTCAGCGAATGTGGGCACTGACCATGGCCACAAGCCATGGACTGTTGCCCATGGTCCCACAATAGGTGTATACGTGCCATTGGCTTCAGGGCAGGCCCAATGACTACAGTGTGCTGCTTCACAGGTCTTTAACAATTGCTGAAACCCATGCCCCAGGAATTGTGACCACATGCCATGTCCAGAAGCTTTGGAAAGTGGCCCACGCCCCCACTGTGGTATAGTGGTCACTACACCAAGCAGCAGGCCAGGTCCAGTGTTTATTGTGGGTGGCTAGATTACTCACCCATAACATTCATCCCCAGCGTACGCTTCCCCAAGGGACAACCTTTAATGTGGAATGCAGAAACATGTTGGTTAAAGAAGCATTATAGTTCTTGCACACATATTAAAAGAGGACCTTTTGGAGACTAACATGCAAAGCTGAAACAGTTTAAAATGCGTTTAGTTATTAAAACTGTTGAACTTCACATGGAACACGTTGTCAATGGTGCATTATGGTTAAGTTACACCAACATATTTCTGCTGCAGATTGCTTGACCATTAGCCACAGTGACAAGTCATGGACAGTGACCTACAGTCCCATTATCGGATATGGTGGGGATACAGGGGACACTGGAAAAGGCCACAGGCTAGTTCGAGCTGGTACTGAGGGTAGTTTAGTGGGGCCAGGGTCAGTGGACCTAGCCATGAATTCCATCTCCGGCACGTGCGGCTCAAAGTGATTCACATCAATTGACACTGCAAAAATATTTTTATTATTAGGGTTTTCGATGAGTAAGGTTTCTGAAATATCAGCACCTGACAGAATTTTCAAGATGTTAACACGCCATTTTCTTGGGAAATGGTCGCTAGCTGCTAGTAAATAGTTGGACATAATATTAAGTAAACCATTAGAACTCTCCTTCATAATACATTTTCTGAATAAGAGACACAGCTTCCATTTAAATGTAACATAGAGTGATGTAATACCCAATTCATATCTAATGATTGATATGGACTCTGAGCTGGGAAGCATGAGCGCTCTCTTCCAAAATTTACTTTCTAAGTTAGCCCAATATTTATATGTTAGACCTATCTCAACTTCAGAACCATATAAGATCGTAGGGACACATTTTTGCTTATAATAAATGATCAAAGGTTTAATACTGAATTTGCAATATTTTGCCCGAATTATTCGAAGTTGAGATAGGGCATTCTGAAGCTTCATTAATAAATGATGTTCTTGTGTTTTATCCGATAGTCTACTAGAAACACAAATTCCCAAATAAATATAGGACTTTACAACCAGCAAATTGGTGCCCTGTGCTTGCCAACGACACGAAGAACGCCCTTTGATATTGCCAAATTGCATTACCTGAGTTTTTTTGGTGTTAATGGTAATGCAATTTCGTTCTGCATATATGTCCAATGCACTTAACAGATTACATAAACCGGAGGGTGTCTTAGATACTAACACCATGTCATCGGCATACAAGAGCCATGGAATAGGAACAAATTTGTAATCTGCATGAATCAACAGTTACACTCGTAATACATGCACCAAAATCTAGAAGGAAGAAGTTAAACAAGGCTGACGCCAAAAGACAGCCTTGCTTCAAACCCCTAGTGGTTTGTATGGGGTCAGATAAAAGACCCTCATTATTCAAACAAATTGAGATCGATGTATTCGAGTGCAGCTGGATGATCCATTTAAGTATATACCAGGGGCATCCTGCATCCATCAATTTTTTAAATAATAATTCCCTCGGGACTAGATCAAAAGCTTCCTTAAAAACAACAAAAGCCATATAAATTGTCTGTTTGCACTGCATGTTCAAATGGATGATGGCTTTTAAAGTTATCAAATTGACGGCAGTACCCAAACCCCGAACAAAACCCGTTTGAAAGGCATCTCGAAGGTGAGATTGATCCAGCCAGTTATTAAACGCTCCTAAGACAAGACGGGCGAATATTTTTCCAGGACAGTCCAGCAACACAATTGGTCTATACGATGCTGGATCCATTCTGTCTCCCTTCTTAAAGATTGGTAGAATGATTGATGTTTGCCAATTCATAGGAACCAAACCAGTGATCATGATGTGATTAAACATATCAAATAGAATATCTGCCCATAGATGTTTATGCTGTTTAATCATGACATTATGTAACCCATCTGGACCTGCTGCACGGGACACACTCAATTTGGATATGAGAAATCATATATCCTCACGATCAAAATCAATAATGTGATTAGACGCACGGCTGTCCCAGATTACACCAAGATCAGGAAAGGGTGAAGTGTAGATAGTGCCATAGAAATCATTCCAGGATTCATGAGTAATAGAGTTGACCTGTAATGAATGTTGCCTCTTTAATCCAGTGTTGTTTAATAAGGCCCATATAGCAGCCGATGACTTAAGAATGATTTGACTTAGCATGGCCTCTCCATCTAATTGATATTGGATCGCACGTCGGGACCTAATCCAGTTCTTGTACGTCCTTTTTAGTTGATTAATCTGATCTTGGATGACACCTGGGACTTCAACATGCCTATTTAACAATGCTTTAACCTTACGTCTCAATTCACATTTCTTATGTCTTATTTCTGGGTCAAAAGCATGCTGATGTAGCTGAGTATGACCCTTGAGACGAGATTTATGAGGAGCTATATGCTGAATAGCATGCACATAACAACCGCTAAGGCAATCTGCATCATCTTCATATTGTGCCAGCAGGGTGTTTCTAAGCTGGGACAATTTCCATTTAGACAAATGAACACGATTACCAACATTATTGAGTCGTAGGTTAGCTACATTCCTGTTTAAGGGAAGTTGGACTGTTTTAGGCCACTCATATGATAATTGTAGCCAGCTGTGGTCACTAAAATGGGAATCCTTAATTGATAAGTCAGAAATATTGTTTAGAAAGTTGGCATTAACAAAAATGTAATCCAGCGTGGCAAGGCTGTAAGCATTGTGCCAGGTAGGTTTGGGGGGAAAATCACTAGGTAATGAACCATTGACCACAATACAATTACGGTCAGCCATTAAGGTTAACCAACAACACTCATCTGATGAGGGGCACCATTGTTTTGGACCAAATAGATGCAAGTTTAGATCCCCCATTATGAGTGTATTTGTGATGGTAACATCTAAAGAAAGCTGGTCAAGGATCCTTCTAAGTGTTTCAAAAAAATCTTTTGAAGAAAGATGTTTTTTCCCCAATAGATGTTTATCAAGGCACAAAAGCTATTTGCAACACAAATCTTTACATATTGAAAACATGGTGAAGGAGTCTTGTGCCAAATGATTTCAATATTGTTATCCTTACGGAAGGCCATAAAAAGCCCTACCATCGGGCGACCTTTAACTGCCTCCACAGCTGGGACCATCAAAATATTGTACTCGTCCCAAGTTGGGACATTGCGTAGCCAAGTTTCCTGAAACACTAAGATATCAAATTGTAAGAGGTCTTTAATTCCATTATTAAGGAAATGCTTATGCCCTCTTGTGTTCCAGGAAAGTAGTCTAACTGAGGCATGCTTCCGAACTAGTTATGAATTCGCATGATCATTACTACGAGACCCAGCATGATGCGCGTACCCTTTCTCTGTTGTATTAACGGTCACCTTTGCACCATATATACGGTTTTTAACAAGATCATTGTGTACTGGTGACAGAACTTCTTGATGTACATCTTGTGTCACTATAAAACCCAGATGGTAAAAGTCAGTACGTGCCAGCCATAATGTGTTTAATACCACTCTTGACTGCACAAATATACGGGCTTCTGTAAGATCTTGATCATTGATAAATTCGACCAAGCTAATGTCCGCCGAAGTAATAACTTCAAGAGCAGGAATATCGGCACAAATATTCAAAATGCTCGCTCGATTAAGATCATATGTGGGAAAAGGTTGGCCACGACATCTTATAAGGAGACGGAAATGATTTTTATATTGGGCATGACCAATGTGCCTATATGATCTTATTAGGGTCTCACTCTGTTGACTCACACTGGAAGCTATGGAACCCCTAGTTCTTGCCTCCAAGGACTCGCGTGGAGGGACATTTTGCGATTTCATTGGTCCCTTTAATAAGGGGGTAATATTTGGAAACCCTTTTTGGCAGTTCTGACTGTTCAAATCAGTTTTATCTAAAAGCCCCAATTGAAATGACTTGGTAGCTTCACTTTCACTCATATACCTTTCAAAGGATGCACGAATCTCTTCCCGTAGATCCTGTAAAAGGTCAATGGAGTGCTGCGGCTGTGGTGTTTCCTTCTCCTCCTGTCGCACGATAGAATTAATTTGTTTGACCTTGTTCACATTAGGTAAAGCGCTATAGCGTTGTACAAGTTCCTCACTCGCTTTGATTTGCTGGTCAAAGGAAGCTCTCAATTCAGCTCGCACTTCTTGGATAATATCCAAGGCTATTCTTGATGGATTGGCAGCCACCTTAGCAACAGAGACATTGTCACTATCTGTGACCGAGCCCTGCAGACCTTGTTTGATAATTAGTGGTTGAGGGTCTTCACTGCACCCGGTTTGAAGGTCACGCTCCACTCGTGGCAACTGGGTGCTGTGATGCGCATTATTAGTGGTTACAGAATCTACTACGTCCGCCAAGTCATCTAATGGCTGATATTTTAGGTTGTTCTGACCAATAGTCTGGGATTCAGTGTTGCCATGTAATTTTCGCTTTTTTCTGGCCGATACTGCTAATTTGATGATCTTCTTCGCTTTAACTTGTGTATTTGAAGAAGCGGTAGGTTGAGATTTTTTTGATTCCAAATCATCTAGCACCCGGCCCGACGTCACTATATTCGAAGATTTAGGGTTAGTAAATAATGGGGCAAAAGTTACACCTGAAACTTTTGGGGTTATCCCATTAATCATTACAGAGGGTAGAGGTACGGATGGTTCAGAAACTTTGGGCAATGTAATAAATCCATCTGATGTAGATTCAGATCTAATATCATTCGGATGAATGGATTTAACATCATGAATGGATATTACAGATTCCGAACGTGATCTTGTCTGTGTGGATTGACTCGTCATCTTCTGAGTGCTAGGCTTGACTAACAAAAAGCGTGCGTTTTGTTCTTTCTTTAAATGCAAGTGTAACATATGCAGTTCACTATTCTGCCTGCGCATCTTATCATTGAGTGTCTCATACAGTTTAGCCAGAGATAGGAGAGCAGTGTTCATGGCATTCAGTGTGTTATTTAGTGCCGGTGCCTCTGGAAAGGAGAATCTATTATCTTTGTATAGCATTTGACTATCGCAGATAAAATATGGATGACTAGGATCAGGTTCAGAAAATCTGGTATGCCTAGGAGTGGGAGCAACAAATGAGGTATTGGACATGGGGGAAGGAGATTTGTCAAATAAAGCTGGGGATTTGTATAAGTCAGGATTTTTGGACCCAGATGATGGAGAAGAGTTTGACTTATGATTTGGATCAATACAGTCGCCTATTTGAGGCTGAAAGTTGTCAATTGATTGATTCAGATCCCCCGTATTTGAACAGATATAAAGTACATCATGAATTTCAGATCCATGGGGGCTAGAGGCCAAAATGGAGGCCAATGTAGCCTCTCCAAACTCCCCCGCTGTTGTTAAATTCTCATGCTCTGCACGTAGTGCGTGCTGAGCTGCAACGGAACACAGGGGAATGAGGGGGGGGGTTTAGGGGACCGAACATTCGCAGATACCACAGCCGGCCTAGAAGGTTGAGTGGTTTCTATTTCGCCCGTGGCATAGGCCGAGGCAATCGAGGCGTCGGCTACCTCAATTCCCACAGAGGGAGGGCAACCAAGTACAAGATCAACAACACAGGCCGGCACAATTAATTGAGAACAAGCTGGATTTGCAATCTGGTTGCGCTCACTGTCGTATGAGGCCATACCCACAGGTAAAATGCCTTTGTCGGCCGCTATTGGACCCTCTACCACCTCAACCATATTATCACCATTGGGATGATGAACCAGATCCAAGTCGACCACCGGAATGGTACAATTCAGCGGCTGGATGCTATTCCCCAAGGCACTAGTCTCTGTTATACAGAAGGACCGAATGTCCACATGAAGTGAGGATGATCGGATTCTTTCTTTTTGTGCCTTGGAGCGCTTACTTAAGAGGACCTTGTTTGATCGAGGAGGCAATGTATTGTAGGTATTAACAAGGGAAGCTGGCATACCTGATGTCAATGAGTTAATCTGGCATGCCATGAGAGTATTGACAGAAAAACAAGTAATAACTTACTGCAAAAATATGCTTGTTAAAAGAGTATTATATGTTTAAAAGCAATATTAATAACTTGCATATAGTGCTCTATCATCATGAAACATCTTCAGTTCCGAAAACTGATTACATTCACTGAAACAACTTTGTTAAAGGGATGTTATGGTTAAGTAACCCTAACAAAAACCTTTCAAATTTAGTGAAAATCTTTGCTGAAGGGACTTAGGGTTGCAGCCAAAATCGAAAAAGCAAAGATATTATCAAGTTATGATAAGCTATTCAGATATATTTAGAGCCGCCGCATTTCACTGCTCAGACTAACACACGGTTCATCAAAGCTGACATCAGAAATGGCACAATCAATGATAGAATTTAGAATATCACATATGACATCCCTAGTCTGTAAATATCCTGATGGAAAGTCCTCACAAGGGTTGTGTTTAGGGTATTGCAACCAACATATGGAGGGCGACAGTTATCACAAAATGTACATATTAATTTACGTATTAAAAAATTACTGAATTTCTGTTGATCATATAGCAACTTTAATGTTCAATAACATAGGCAATACCTGGGATCATAGATGTATAACATTTTAATATGCTATAATTGGGCAGTACAAATATACATCCAAGCCTATCAGAGCCTTGAGTAATGTTAAACCTGGAGTCACGGTGTAAGTATACAATAATGACTATACGTGTGTATATATAGATAGTATATTTTGAGCTTTAATGCATATACAACTGATACACAGACAGGTAACATCTAATAAGTGTGAAACACATACTATGACCAGAGAATGAAACTTAGATTAAAGTCTGTCATCATACACATAAAGTAAATACAATTTATTTTCTATCTGGGATCTGCTTATTGGTCGATGAATGTGCGCCAAGAGCTCTGGTCAAACCCTAATGTATATAGCACCTTCAGAGTATATTTGACACGTTTTCAATACATTACTTCTAGGTCAAGTATTCTGCTTAAAATGTCTATTGTCACAAAAAAAGAACTTCCCAGGATATGTGATGTCATCAAGGACAGGAAACCAATTGTGATGTCATCTTTGATATCATGTGCATTAGTCTGAGCATTACATAACGGAGCCACGAGACGGTTATGGTTGCATAGATTACGTAACTGGAAAATGTGTTTTTTTGATTTTTCACTGCAACTTTAATGTCTCTTTGACCATTGACTTTAGAAAACATTCAATAGCTGATAGCATGTGACTTGTGGAACATATCTGGCTGAAGTTTTATAAATGATTTGCCCAGCAAAGGCGCCCTGAAACAAGAAAACTTTGGACCAATTTGTCAAACAATACAAATGTTATAAAGCTTAGAATTCAAGCTAGTTTTGCTTCAAACCCCTTAATTTTCCGAACGAGAACGAGGTGTAGTCTTTGAACTAGCACAGAGTGAAAACCCCTGGTTACATTTCCACCAAATAAGTAACAATTTGGGCAAAAAGCATTACAGATTTCCTTTTTATGTTTTCAGTAGGTAAAGAACAAGATTACACAGAAATGTAATTACTTGACAGGAAGAAACAATGTAAAAATGACATTTGGAGATGAGTTGGGGGCTGATTGAATTCAGTGGGATCTGGGAAAGCCACAAAGGAGAATGGGTGCATAAGTAAAGTTACAGGTTGGCAAAAAAAAAAATTGAATTTCAAAGCCATTTTCGTCGTACTGCGAGAATCAAAACACGTTGCATTTATGCAAGAATCGTACCTGCAATAATGCACTGCCTTTGCATGAATTCCCGTGGGAATATTTCCATGGGAATATCCCATTAGAAAATCTTGTGGGAATAAAAGAAAAGAAACACAAAAAAAGAAAACATTGATTAGACTTTTACCCTAATGGGCCACAGCCTTCTACAATTATTGGCGGAAAGTTGCAAGTGCCCAGAGACAGCCAAGGGGGCCTAACGGGCGGTAAGGGGTACTGCCATAGCCAAAGGGTGTGGCCAGAGGGTAGCAGCATATTATCCAAATGGCTGCAAAGTTAAAGTGGCCATGGCTGAGGGCATTGCCCAGCGTGGATAGGGTTACTGACTTCTACAAAATGCCACAGTGCAAAGTGGCATTGGGACCGGCCAAATTACTATAAGAGGGGAAAAGTAGGCCATGGTATTTTACATGAATTGGTGGAAAAGGGCGAGAGGACAAAGCCGAATGCCCTGGAGAGTGGGCACTGGTTACCTACTGTTACAAGTGTAGCAAGACATAGCATAACAGAACATGTGCAATCTTCTGCACTTGCATGCTCTGAATGCTCACAAGACCTAGTAGGTTTGTCTTCATCCTCCAGTGTATTAATTTCTTTTTAACCCATGTTCCCTCCCTGTTGCCTTGTGGGCGCTTTGAAAGACAATTTATTTGTTGTATAAGTGCCTAACAAATGGCAAATAAAAAAATTATAATAATAAAATCCACCAAAAATCTTTAGTAAAGACACAGTTAAGATGAACCAATTGAACGCAAAGAAACCCATGTAATTTGGTGACTATTGAGAGTGATGACAAACTTAACTCAAAGACATCATTTCGTCAGCCCCAGAGATCATGGGTGAGATCACAGATAGCAGCAGCATTGACAACATAGTTGACACCATGAATGCATCAAGTGCAGGCCCTCCAAGTTCTTGTTGTCACATATACTGCACCTTATATGCTCAAACCTTAGAGAGCAGAGCTATCCCCCTAAATGAAGAGTCCAAATGTCACAAGAAGGTAGAACATAACCAGGCAACAAAGGGAACACGATTTGCCAAAACATGCATACTTTCTTGGCTTTTGGAATTAGCTTTAGGACTATGAAAATACATTTCGCTAACATTCTCCCTGAAATCATACTACATTTTCGAACATTGCAAATACCAGAGCAAAAATGAGTCCACCCCACACCACCCAGACAGACAGACCTTCTACTTTGTCAGTTAATGGGTGAGGTTAAAAGTTCCAGACTCAAGGGACCCCCTTTTAGGGACAGCTCACACCATTTTCATATGCTTACCCCTGATGGCGCATCCTTACTGACTGGAAGAGCAGCCACTAGTATTAGATAAAAACTGCATGGTTGCTTTTGCAGAGCTGTATAAGGGGTTTTAGCTGAGATTCGTAGCTAGCCATTGAGCCTGCAAATTTGAGGTTGTAATGTTATTGAAATTTCCATCTGATCAACCCCAGCCTAAATGCCTTCTTTCTCTGTTCCAGCATGTTTTGCTTCAAATTCCTGCAGCCACCAGACTTTCTTGATTCCTTTGCATAGAATCTCCAACAGGTTTGCAGCATCACACTAAATGCAACGTTCTGGTGCTGCTTCAACACATAGTGAGCTGTGGCCAGTGAGAGTGGGGAATACCAGGCCCCTCCCCTGACATCCTGATCATCAGGCCACTAAGCACAGCACCTGAGCATGTTAGAGTGAGGTTTGAGTTAGATCTTATGTGAAACCAACAGTTATTGCCATGCATAAACATCAGCATGTATGTTATGGTAATGAGTGAAGCTTCCAGACTTCCCTATTCCATTCATATAACAATTCATCATACACTTGATCTGTTGGTCTTGTAGATCAATGCATTTGTTTGATACAGGGAGAGTGAGAGAGGAAAAGAGAGAGAGAGAGAGAGATTGACAGTTACAAATGGAGAGACTAAAATGTGACCTCTCTACAAAAGTCTATTGGTAGGAATGCAGATTTGGTTGGTGTTCTGCCTTGTGGGGCCTTTCCCCTCATCCCGAAAAATATGATTGCCCTTCTAAGATCTCATACCTTTTACACCACATGCACAAATTCCACACAGATGGTCGTCATAGGCGCAGCAATTACCACATCCACACGAACGTGCCATGAAAAAGCTTTTCACTTTAGCTCAATCACACACTTCCACATACACTGCTGATCAGACGCAAATCACTACAGTCTATCACGTCTTGGGCTCTCAAAGTTATCAACCCTTTTTTGACAATGTAGTGCACTCATTTATACTTCAAAACTGTTTAAGGAACATATATCTGATGTTCTTGATTAGTCTGGCGAAGGAATAAAAGGAAGCTATACCTTTGGATTAAAATGTATTGTTATTAGATGCCTGGCCTGAGTTCCCTCAGAACCAAATCATCCACTACCAGCCACCCCAGAAACGTGCATTCAGGCTCGGCCTTCCACTTGGCTATTCCACCACACCACTCCACCAGAGTTAGCACTTTGGATTTTTCTATCCTAGCGCCCTCAATCTGGAACACTCTCACTCTTCACATCGGCCACACAGCAAACTACCTCTGCTTCAAAAAAGCCCTCAAAACCTGACTATTGTTCCATAGCATGAATAGAACAAGCTTCAACATAACACCACATATCTGCACCATATCTAGTTACCAGAAGAGACAGTATATTGAAAGCGTGGGCTCTGATGTTAAACCTCCTATATTTCTAACAAATCAAAGAGGAGCGCCAAATCACCTGGGTCAGTTTGGAATCTTGGCAGCTAATGTGAAGATCCCACTTTAGGTTCCCTGAGAAGGTAATCCCAAGGAGGTGATATCGATTGACCCATTCCAATTGTACCCTAGCTGATGTAATGATAGGACCAATGACATGGGAATGACCAGTAAGCATTAAATCTGATTAAGTGGCATTCAGATTTAGATGACCTGCCAAGTACCTGCCCTAAGAACAAAACACCACCAATGGTAGCAAGGTGCGTATAATACACCACTGCACTGGCCACAGCCATGGCTATCCATACACATCAGTATACAGCAAGGACTAGGATATGATATGATATGAAATGTTATTTGTCTGGCTCCCATACACAAGTGTTTCAGAGCGCGACAAGGCAAGGGAGGGGTACAAGGGAGGACAAAACATTAATCTTACTAGGTCCTGTGACATTGAGAATGTGCAAGTGCAGGGGAGAGGGAAGGTGTAAAGTACAAGGAGGGGAGGAGAGGAGTAAAAAGTGCTAAACAAATGATCAAAAACAACAACAGATAGTGTGGTCAGCAGATGACAAGTGCAAGAATTAAGCACAGGCAACAGGTGTCTAATAAGTGCAGTTAAGAGGACTGTAGGCTTCAGATACAGACCCAAGAGCAAAGGTTGCCAGGGGGCAGTGCTGGAATGCAGATAGGTGGTTACGGAACTGGGCCCGTATTCAGAGGGTAGTCAGGATCCCAGTGCAAGACAGGCAGATAAGCAAGGGAGAGGAAGAGAGAAGGCAGAAGCAAAGAGGACGGTCTTGAGGTCCTCAAGTTTCAGACAGAGTGGCAGGGAGGCTGTTCCAGATGGAGGCCCCAACCGAAGAAAGAGATCTACCACCAACTTGTTGCTGACCTTGAGGGAGTTGGAATGAGGAGTGAATAGCTCGAGTAGGAAGGTATTTCCAAAGGAAGAGTTGAAGGTAATGCGGACCTAGGCCCCAGAAGGCCTTGTGGACAATGCAGAAGGTCTTGGACTTTATCCTTGCAGTCACTAGGAGCCAATGAACAGATTCCAGGGCTGGGGAGATATGATCCCTGGACTTGGGGCCAAGGACAAGTCTTGCAGTCCTGTTCTGGATGAGTTGCAGAGGGCAGAGAGTAGTAGCCGGCTGATCTGATTTAGAAAGAGGCTGTTGCAGTAGTCAAGCCTAGAGGGAACCAGATCTCTAGAGACAGTGAGCTTCTGGGGGGAGGAGAGGAAAGGAAGAATACCCATGAGGAGGTGCAGTTGGTAGTTTGATTTTTTAGAGATGTCAAGAATGTGGAAAGCGTGGAGTCGAAGATGACCCCAAGGTTCTAAGCCTCACAGGTGGGAGTAGGAAGCGGACCAAGGGAGGCCAGACAGAGAGTGACAGGAAAGGAGGTGCAGGAGTGCCGATGAGCAGGATCTCTGTTTTACTGCCATTAAGGCAGAGGTCAATGGTGGCACACCACTCCTGGATTGTAGACAGACAGTAAGAGATGAGAGAGGGAAAAGAGGTGGCAGAGGGGAGCCTGAAAACAAGCTGAGTATCATCAGAATAGCACTTAAAGTTGGAGCAGGGAACAGTAATGCGGTGGGCGAGGGGTGCGATGGTTGAAAAGCTAGGGAGAGAGGTTAGACCCCTGGAGAACACCACAAGTGGAGAGTGGATAGAGGAGAGGAAGGACCCCAGTTGGACCTGGGAGGGTCAGTTAGAGAGGAAAGAGGAAAGCCAGACCAGGGCCTGATCAGTGATGCCCAGGTCATCACGGAGACGGTTGAGCAGGATGGCATGGTTGACTGTGTCAAAGGCAGAGGAGAGATCGAGTAGGATGAGGACAGAGGGCAGATTAGAATCAAAGTTGGAGATCAGGTCTTTACGGATGTTCAAGAGAGCAATGTCCGTGCTTCTAGCTGCTCTGAAGCCAGACTGATGGTCATGGAGACAGCCAACAGAGTCAGTGTGGAGGTTACGCTGGAAGATAAAAACCACCGTATGGAAAAATGGGTCATAACTCATCAGGAAATCCAGAGGCCTATGTGGACCAGGACCAATGTACTATCACCCAAAGAGAGGGTACATGTACAAACAAGGCTGTGATGGAAGGAGAGAAAGGGATAGAGTGAATATCTAACTATCCCTGCTTAAGTACAAAACCTCCTCTAGGTAACGGTGCTGTGCCGCTTACAAACAGTGGATAGAAAAAGAGATAAACTAACCACTTCTAGGTAAGTAATACTTTCAGCCTTGTTGGACCTATGCCACTCTCTTCCACTATGTGTAAGTGGAAAAAGGAAGAGAAGTACTCAATGGTCACTTAAAAGGGTACACCTATGGTCAATTGGAGAGGCATCTAGTGGGGTATCTGTCAGTTTATTAGCCACTAGATTGTCTTTCTGGCCATGGTGGACTCAGGTCTAAAAACGACACAGATACATTGACATACAATGTTTGACATAACAAACGACGAAGAAGACACCAAGTCCCATAGTCTGTTGTGAAATGATGTAGATATGACGGGTCATGGGTAGTTGGTAAAAAGGAATGCTTAAACTACAAGTTAGGCGTGATTTGTGTCTCTTGCAAGTAGCAACCACTGTCGACCAGTTTCTGTGGCATGTGTGCGTGTAAAGCCACTATCATCAGGAAAGTCTTCTGCTCACATCAATTGGTACAGTCTGGTATGGGTAAGTAAAAGACTGACCATATTGAGGGAGGAAGGGTTCAACATATAGGGATTGTCAATACTTTATCCCCAAGTTGTAAGTGCCGTGCGGCTGGATCACATTTTCAGGGAACCTGTGGGAAACAAAAGGAAGTGTATGTAGCCATATTCACCTCAGAGCTAATAACATCGGTTCAATTGAATGTGAATGACACACAGTGGGCCTCATTACACTACGAGGTCCCTTTGCGGGACCCGACCTTAACGGCTGGTGTAGACCAGCCGTTAAAGTTGGGACCCGCAAAGGGACCTTGGTGCTAATTACGGTACCGCAATTTGCGGTACCGTAATTAGCTCCTTCCCCATTCCCATTGAGCCCTATGGGGCAAAAATGGGAATGGGGAAGGGACATGGAGAAAGGGGGAATTACCGCCCCGCCAACCTTGGAATGGGGTGGTAATTCCCCTTTCCTCAATGGTGCTACGGGCATGGTACCGGCGGCAACCATGGTGCTAATAGCACCATGGTTTACCGCATTCCGTGTAATGAGGCCCAATTAGTTGTAATCCACCTAAGCAACACTGCTGGTACTAGTATTACTATCCATTTAGGAAGAAGGGACACATAGTTCATCACCATCCTATTACAGGTTGTGAGCGAATGTCCATATATGCATACTCCATAATTAAGTCAAAGGTGTAAGAGAACAAAGGTGGATCATATATGGCCTACTATCAGGTACTACCAATGTCGGATACCTAATTGACATCCGTCCAGACATGAACAATAGTGAAAAGGAAGTCACAGGGAGTTCCAGTTTGGTGTTCAACCATACCTTAGATAGGCTCACGTGACAGACGTCACGTGAGACGAAGTTAACACCGAAAGGCAGTAACGGGCACGCTTTTGGAACCAATATACCCAAACGGGAGGATTTGAGAAACAAGTTTATCAAGTTAGAAAGAATCTCCCGGAAGGAAATAGATAAGTACTGGGAGATTGTCTCACTAAACAATTATCTCAGCAAGAAACAAGTACCAAGAGGGCTACGAATACTTATTTTTCTGGATTTTAATAAGGATGAAGACGAAGACCTTGCAGAAGACTGGGAAAAGAATTTCGAAGGCTGTTCCAAACGCATGTTAAAAATTCTAGTGGAGCACGCAACCCGGGAACAGAAAAGAGCGAGTGAACAAATTGAATTAAAAAGGAAATAGCGGATGCCAAGGCCTTAGAGGTAACAAAAGAGAAAAACAATTTGAAAATGTATGAAGTATTAAAGGAATATCAAGATGACATTAAATTGTGTAAACTACGAAAATTCTTTAGGGATGAAAGAGACTATAATGAGGACAGAGTTTATACATTTCAGGAAAAGTACAATAAATTTGCGAAATCACAATCTAAAGATAGTACACCTGAAACATCACCGGCCAGCTCAGCACCAAGCTCTGATGTGGAAGACTTAACAACAGAAGAAACAAACACACGAGAATACGGTGGTAGAATAGGCAAAGGCTTCCTCAACCAGATACGCAGGTATAAAAAAGGAAACAGAACTCAAACACCGAAACAAGTCTGTTTTCAAGCGATGATTCTACCCACCAAGAAACAACCATTACTCGGAGAAGAGGAAGGAGGGGGACTGGTCATCGACTCCGGCAACCCAGATGCCTTAGAAGACTATCGCAGGCTAACAAGAGAAGCTACGAGACAAGCAACCAAGAAAAGCCAGTAACTAACTTAGTAATGAATCTATCGGACATAGAACTCAATCAGGATGAAATCAGTCTTTTAAATAAAGGATTATCATTTGCTCCCACAACGTTCATGGACCCAATGCAAGTGCATATCGACCTCTTTAAATTTGTTCGGAAACTTAAACTTAAAAAATATTTTGCGACTCAAATCACGACATCCAAACAACAAACACAAGAGAATACAATGAGCGAAGTTACTATAGAAGAATTGGGCAATATCCACCTACTAAGAGCATTGCAAGAAACGGAAAATTTCCCAATCCATCAAACAATGCATGAATTAACGATTGCACCGGTTGGTTTAACCAAGAAAGAATTCAAACAAACATCTAAGTTCCTACCACAACTCACACCAGCCAACATGATAGATGCCTTCTACAAATCTGTGACGAAAGACCTATTCAAAATACAGGACAGTAAACAACACAAGAAAACGAGCAAACAAAGGAAACAGGAAAACCTTACAGTGCAAGAAAGAACTGCTTTAAAGAAACTGGAGAAAGAACATGCAATTGTCATCAAGGAAGCAGACAAGGGCAGAAACATAGTGATTATGAACCGCCCAGACTACATACAGATGGCTCTAAACCATCTCAACACACCAAATTGTTACATCAAATTACCAATTAACCCTAAGAGTCCGATTGTGCAGGAACTCAGAGAATCTATAGATAGCTGGCATAGACAAGGCCTGATCACTGATGAAGAGAAGAGGTTCCTGTTTATACCCAAACCAGTATTACCAACAATCTGTTTCATTCCAAAATCCTAAAGGGCAAAAAATAAAATACAGGAAGAAAATTATGTAATTGACTCTGGTTGATAGTGAATACTTCCTAGTGGCGCAGTAATAGATGTGTGCAGACAAATACTTTCTACTTATGACAAACGAAGTAGGGAAGACAGAGTGTCTTCGGTTTCTGCACGCACCGATGCGACACTAAAGATACTAAAATCATTGTGATACTAATGAAAGTCGCAGAGGTCTAAGGGTGAAATAAAAAAGTTTCCTGTGCTTCTCAGAATTGTTCATGATGCCTGTGCTTTCCTGGTGAAATGCAGGCTGTCCAAACTATTAACATAAAACAAATCTTCATTGGGCAGACACTCAAGAAAAAGATAATGACTACTTAATTCTGATGGATTCTCTGCAAGCGGCAGGCATGATGGTGAGAAGGCAGAAACAAGCACTTCCACATAGAGCCCCTGAACAGTGTTCAGGGAATTCCAAAACCAGTTAGTGGTCATTGGTAATCAAATCTGCACACAGGGGATACATTCCTATGCTCTTCTGACGTTTACGTTACTAGGAAAAAGTAGGTCTAGGAATCAGTGACACCGTTATGGACACTATATTTGTCATGTCTGACGCCATTGCTGACCTCTGCTTTTGTATGCGTGCCTGGCACAGAGAACTCCAGATGCAATCAATCGTGAAACCCACCTAACGATAGCATCATCATGATTTGGGTGGAGCGGTAAAATACCACATTAACGCTATTGCCGCCAAATTTACCACTACGCCCAAGTTGTGGTAGAAAGTGAGAGTTTTAGCTCCAGCTTTTTGCTGGAGGTCAAAATCTCCCCGTTTTGCCCGTTTTCAGCACTATTAGCACAGCGCTAATAGCGCCAAGAATCCCCACTGTGCCAATGGACCCAATGGGAATGGGGATTTACCTTCCCACTACAACTCGCGATCCAGCGCAAATTGTACTGGACTGAGTTGCGGTAAGGCTAATAGCTTTGGGCGGTTCCCGGCACAATTAGCACCGGGATACCACCCTACTCAGGATGAGGCCCATGATCTGGCCAAGTTACTGCGCCTCTTAAATATTCATGTGGTGAATCTTTAGAGACACGAGAAAGATTTCGAGAGTAGGCTCTTTCACTGGAATTGTCAGGGTTATGCAGAATTGGCCTATTTTTGTTAAACACGCATTCTTTTGTCATCCAGTAGAACCTTCTACCAAACTGCCATGACACTGAAATAATGCTTGATGTTGTTTACCCTCTATTGATAAATCTATGTTTAGTCTATCTTTCCAGAAAATATAATCATGTAACAAATCCTTAGACTTCTTGTTTTTTCAAACTAGAATTTTACAAGACAGACAATATTTCCTCTTTGTGTTGTGTTCACAAATCAAGGGCTTCAATCCAGTAAAACAAATCATTGAGAGCTGTTATTTTAATTCTGTTTTTAGTTTTGTCATGATAATGCAACTGACCAGTTATGCCCAATGTATCGCCGTCTTTATTCCAAAAAGACGTTTATCCCATCCTTGTAAACATAAGTCTGTAACCAAATATATGATGAACAAACAAACGGGTGTGCACAACCTTATGGAACACTACCACCCCGTGCACAACAAATTGTAATGTAGTCCAATCAATATTTTAGACCATCTAGATCAATTTCTTTCTGTAGTCGCTTTCTTCCACAATTTATAGATCAGTAATTATGATTGTTCACAAGAAAGCAGTAATGCCCGATTCATTTATGTATATATGTATATTATAAATCAAAAATTCATACATCAACAATTCATAAATCATCAATACAAAAAATAACATGCTCTATGCATTTTGGGAAATGCCTTTCCTTCTTCAGGAACTATTAATTATACTTCTTCATGCATCAAGTTGCTTGTTGCTTTCCAAAACTCGCAAAGAATACAGATTATACTTATTTAGTGTGAATATCCTTATATAACCTTACTCTATACATACATTAAGTAATCAATATCTATCATGATTGTCATGAGTGAGCTTACTCCAAACTGTGAGGACTATGTTCAGACAGTCAAATTATAGCTGATAAAGTTGACCAGAAACTCCAGTAATACCTAATGAGTTGAAAACAAAAATGTAAGCTACATAGTCTATTCAAAACTAGTTGTCCTTCTTAGATATCAAATCCCTTAGTATTGTCACCTCTAGTGGAGGATGTGTCTTACTTTTTCTTCTACCAAACGAAGAATTCTCTTGTGCTGATGACCCGCTGTTATTCAACTTCATAATATTGTTAACAATTGGCATCATTACGAGTTTGGAGTCAGCCATGGTGCTATCAGCACCATGGCTGCCTCCAAACCGGGCTCCATTACCAGGTTCCTGCAATGGGGACTTACCAGGTCATTCCGATATATGAGAACCCAGTAATTCCTCCTTGCAGGAACCTTTCCCCATTCCCTTTTGAGCCCCAATAGGGCTCAATGGAAATGGGGAGGGAGGTAACAACGGGCACATTACACATGGCCCGTTATTACCTCCCTCTTCCCCTAGCGGGACCCGGAAAAGAAGACTGTTTTTACCAGATGTCTGATCCGGGTCCTGCAAAGGGAACCTCGTAATCGGTGCTTCGATAATGAAGGGGGCTGGTCCCGTACCGGCCCCCTTCATTCGGGGGCACCAGGGTTGTAATGAGGCCCAATGTCTTGGTACCCGTAATGCCATCCACAATCACAAACAGAGTCTGTTGGTGTAAAATAAATTGTGCTTAATGCGCGAAATTTCCCATGGTTTCCTGACAACAATGTATTACCAGTGTTCCAGAATATCTAGATCTAATGGATGCTAACTGTTTAATGAGGCCTAACTGTTCCCTGTGTCCTCTTGTGTCTGATAGGTTGGCCGAATGTGTCTCGGCCTATTTAAACTTGGCCGCTTTTTACCGCATTACATCATTTTGTCGTGAGGTGATGACATTACACGTGTATGTGATGGACTGAAGAGGCATTCCTCTCTAAATTGTGTTAGTCCACAAGATATGCCCACATTTGTGACAGCTCAATATACAAAGAAACGATAACTCAATATTTACAATACTTTCACTCATACCATTTCAATAATGAGACCTTACATATTATGGGCGAGCTTGAAGGCTTCTGGTGTTATGATTAACAAATGGGAGGTGTAGCAGAACCAATTACTTAACTTGGGATCAGGTCAATAACCATTGGTATCCAAAGCCAACTGTAACACTGTCTAAGCATTCCAACTATCTTTTATTTGCTGATTTACTTGACTGACATCCAGAATTTTCTCATCCTTCAAAATCTGGTCTTTTGGAATCTGTTCTTGTGCTAGGCATCAAATTGGAAATAGGACGTCCATCTATTATGAAGGAGATAACCATTCTGTCCCATTGCGGCTATGTAAGCAGAAATTTCTTTTTTTTCTGAACAGGAAATGTGTTCACGTGAACATATTTCCCTTTGTGCCATGCTTGTTGCCAGGTGTATGCCCGAGTGCTGTTAGCATTAGGTCCAGTGTAGAATGCTATAGCTACTGCTATAAAGGTCTTTGCTTTGCTCGGACTTTAGTCCCCAAGATCGCTTTTGGACTAGATTTAGCAATGTATTCATAATGAGGGCTTCTTCTGTACTAACATGCTCTATATTTCTTTGATATTAAAATTAATTCTGTTTGAAGGCTTCAACTTCAAAGCAAACATTGTAATGTCTTATTTGTGAAAGATGTCCCTCTCAGATAAAGTATATAGTGGTCTATGGTCTTTTTTGGATCAGAGTGTATGCCTGTGTCCAGAAATCAACCTGGTAAAGGCCAACTCCACTGTCATTCAGAAATTTCAACTAGCAATTACTTCCAAGTCAGAGTTTATGCCTGTGTCCAGAAATCATCCTGGTACAGGCCAGCACCACTGTCATTCAGAGATTCAAAATACTGATTACTTCCAGGTCAGAGTTTATGCCTGTGTCCAGAAATCATCATCCTGGTAAATGCCAACTCCACTGTCATTCAGAGATTCCAACTACCCTCTCTTTCACAGAGTAGGTGCAATTCGATTATTTGTGAGACCAGCCATCCTGGTCCTGCTTTGTCCTATAAGATGTCATCATAGCTACCATCTTACTTCTTTGTGTAGACACTGTTTCTGTAACATTGAATCATCCTGTAACTCCATTAATACTCTCTGGAAGGTGAATATTGGTCAAGAGAACCCCCATCTGCACGCCCACTACTTACCACTTTCAACTTTCCCATAGATTTTTAGTAGCAGTGTGTCTTTTGGATTTCTAACAAACATGCTCAGTCTGTACTGTCCGTATTGTAAATGTACACAAAGAGTGCATGCCCAGATGCACAAATATTTGGCAACTTTGCACTGCACATTTGTCGTATTGTCTTATATGTAAAATGTCAATCTTATATCACATTCATTATGAACAGAGTTTAGATACCTGTACCTGTTGTATTGCATCACTGATAGATTGGCCTCAACAGAGTAAAAAGGTGTTTAACTAAGATTAAATGAGGCATACAAGTGCAGACACAAAACATAAACACACAGGGTCAGTGCCATGAATTGTGGAGTAGAATGGCCATACAATATACCTCAGCAACCTCCTGGTAATACTGGTTTAGCCTAAGGCTCACCGTCATCATCATCACAACCATGAAGTCGCTGCATCAAATCCAACACACACCACCTATCCGCATCAGTGTTGTTTCCAGAACGATTGTTTAATTGTAATTATGCAGGAATTTTAGAATGTGCGCTCTCTTAGGCAACATGATTAATTGTGTTTAAGATTGGATTGTAAAGTGATAGTTGATGAGATGGATTACACCTTGAGAAGACTGCTTAGAATTGATTTCGGTAATCAGAATTGATATCTGCAATATGGTGACAGGTTATAGATGAGTACATGAATATGGATGAAGTGCTTGTCAGTAACTGGATGATGCATGCATAGGAAGACACGGTAGGCCACTTTGTGATGTGTTCCTAATTGATGACGCTGTGTGAGGGGACGTGCTCCGAAATGCGACTTTGCCTTCCTTTTAATCAGGTTTCAAATGTGCCCTGCCTAATGGGAAAATGACATGGCACTATACACTCGCGTATTTAAATGCATGTTTTCCTCTATTAGTATGTATTACTAAGCCTTTAAATCAGGGATCGATTCTTAGCAGTGGATGAATTGCACGACTGGAAGAAATCTCCAACTGTGTCAATTATCAATAATATGGGAACACTTAAAACCACGTGTCCTTAAAGCATGGGACGTTACAGTATCCACATCAAACCATAGGGCATACATAGGGAGCCTTATGATCTTCTAGTATACCGTATCTCTATTAAAAAGGGCCACTATTGATTTATGTTTTTTTTTAATCTATATCTGACCTGCTAGTTGCATATAATTGAAGCATGAATTGGATTTAACATTCAGCCACTGTAACACACACCATTCACCTACGTTTTGCACTAAAATCGCAGTACCTTCAATGTCATTCATTTATTTAATTGGAATCTGTGTGGCTATCAAATGGAGGCTGCTATAGGTGTACGACCAACATGTATTTAGGGTGTACCTTCCTCATTGCCTCACCTTTCAGCATATCCATATTCTAGTTTGTCATGCTAAAATGTGATTTCTCCAGCGCACATTAAAAGTAAAGGATGATCTTGCATCAATGAACCTAACACATCTTCCTCACTGGTGGACAATATGATCTATGCATGACCACAATCCTGCGACCCCAGACAAATCCTGGTTGGTAAAGCAAATAATTCGGATTGTAAATACATCCAACAACAAGCCAAACATTCCCGTCAACTGCAACACACCCAAATAACAAGGCTTTTATTCTTAGCACATTTGTAAGTAACCACATCCTATGCTAGACATCACTTTCAAATTAAATAGTTATTAAACCTGAAGCAGATTTCTTGATATTATCAACTAATACGAAAAAATATGTCCCATGTATTCACTTCATATGCCATGTATGGTTATACAATGTCCTGATTCTTGCACCAAATGACAGCCATTCTCGTTAAATGCACAGAAACCAGACCGCTTTTGCCCAGGATCACATTACATGTGTGCGGTGTTCACTGCATTGTCAGGGGCTGCAGTAAGATATTTTGGCACACAACCCATTGCAATGGTTTGCCTTCAAATGACAGGTGTCATCCCCATTGCCAACAGTTTGCCATCAAAAACCCATGAACACCCCCTACCTCACCATTACCATTAAATGCTTAGGTCTCAACCCATTGTTAAAAGGAGTGCCATCACATTACCAGGTCCTCACCCCATTGAGCAAAATTGCCATTGCATTCTTAGATGTCATTCTTTGCCAGGATTTGACATACTATATACTAGTACACATCTCATTACCAGAGACCACCAACAAATCCTCACATACCTGCTCCATTGACAATGAATACAATTACATATTCAGGTACCTGCTTACTCTCATTACCAGATTGTGCCATCACACAGGCAGCTAGTCCATTGCCAGAGTATGCATCCTGAGCTGAGCGGGTGACTGCAGGCAGCTTAGAGAGGTATTGTGCCCCTCCGTGGGCCTGTGAATTTTTAATTGGTGTTTCTCCCCAACTGCCTCCATTGCTGTGCTCCTCTGCCCCCCTCTCCCCTTCCGTGTTGTTTCCTTGCGTTCCCTCCCTCCCGCCTCCCAACCATCCCACTGCGCTGTGATTGGCTGGCCTGATCCTCTGGGTCTGGCTTGGTTGCCCTGAAGTCATCGTGCTCACCATTTGCATCCTGAGCTGAGCGGGTGACTACAGGCAGCTGAGATGTATTGTGCCCCTACGCGGGCCTGTGGACTTTTAATTGGTGTTTCTCCCTGACAGCCTCCATTGCTGTGCTCCTCCTGCCCCCCTCTCCCATTCTGTGTTGTTTCCCTGTGTTCCCTCGCTCCCGCCTCCCAACCATCCCACTGCACTGTGATTGGCTGGCCTGATCCTCTGGGTCTGGCTTGGTTGCCCTGAAGTCATCGTGCTCACCATTTGCATTCTGAGCTGAGCGGGTGACTGCAGGCAGCTGAGAGAGCTATTGTGCCCCTCTGTGGAACTGTTAACTTTTAATTGATGTTTCTCCCCGACTGCCTCCATTGCTGTGCTCCCTGTACCCCCCTCTCCCCTTCCGTGTCGTTTCCTTGTGTTCCCTCCCTCCCTCCCGCCTCTCAACTCTTCCACTGCACTGTGATTTGCCGCCCTCCCCCACCTCCTCATTACAGGCGCTACCAGGGCAGCCCCTGCCCGACAGCCCCACGGCTAAGGACCCCTAAGGCAAAGGGTGGCGCCCACTGTAGCGGCTCCTCCTGTTGTGTCTGCAGGTGTTCGCAGTGGACACCAGTTGTGATGATATGTACTATATCAGTATTTAAAATTGCATTGTGAAAAAACCTGGCCTTTTCTCCTCTTTTTAGGATTCTCAAACTTAGGTGTTTTCCCCGTGTTGTGATAATATGCACTGTATCAGTATTTAAAATTGCATTGTGAAAAAACCTGGCCTTTTCTCCCTTTTTAGGATTCACAAACTTAGGTGTTTTCCCCTCGTTGTGATAATATGCACTGTATCTGTATTTTAAATTTCATTGTGAAAAAACCTTGCCTTTTCTCCCCTTTTTAGGATTCTCAAACTTAGGTGTTTTCCCTGTGTTGTGATAATATCCACTGTATCAGTATTTAAAATTGCATTGTTAAAAAACCTGGCCTTTTCTCCCCTTTTTAGGATTCTCAAACTTAGGTGTTTTTCCCTGTGCTGTGATAATATGCACTGTATCAGTATTTAAAAATTCCATTGTGAAAACCTGGCCTTTCTCCCATATTTTCGATGCCCAAACTTAGGTGTGCTCTCCCACCTGTCTCAATCCGGCGCATTGTGAATACTCTCATCCAGAGTGTTGCCATCTGTCCTATTGCTCAACTCGCTTGCCTCTCGCTGTCTTGTCTGCCTACTCCAGGGACCTTTCTCTAGTGTCCTCCCCTCTCCCGTCCACCCCCCACCTCTCTCACAGATTCTATGGTGCTCTCTGTCTCTCCTATCCTTTCAAACTGCTTCTCTATTGACTATCCTGCTCTCCTCACTAAATCTGGTAGGAAGAAGTTTAAAAAGGACATCCTGGTTTCCAACCCAGGCCTCCCTATCGCCGACACCTACACCAGTGCCTCTTCCAAGGAAACTCTCACTGACATCCTCTTTGTCGTGCCTTCGCCAGACCTATAGACCCTTCATTTGGTCTCCGTGCTCTCCCCCTTCTCCTCCTCTCCCATTAATGGTGGCACCCGGTAGGATGCCCTCCTGGCATCCTTCCATTCCTCTAAGGTCATCAGTTATGTTTATTCTAATGGGACTGTCCTTGTCCAAGGCCCTCAGGCCAACCTTCACCTCTTTGACAGACGCTTCCCGGGCCTCATCAACTTCCTTTCTTCTCCTGCTGTCCCCTCTCCCCCCTTTCCTTGACTACCTCGCCTCCCCCTTCTGCCTCCTCCTAGGCTTCCTTGCCTTCCCCTTCCCTCTCTGCCCCCTCTCGGGCTCCTTCTACACCTCCGCAGGGCATACCTCTGATCTGTACCCCTCCGCGGAAGTCTTTCAAGGATGGCAACCGTCTCCATATTGCCACTCTAAACTCTCGCTCTGCTGTCAAACACTCCTCTGATATCTGCCGCCTTCTGGAAGAACTTGACATTGATGTCCTCAGTCTCACTGAAACATGGTTCATGGCCAGCTCTGTCACAAGCTTTGATACGCTACTACCTGACGGCTACAAGATCCTCTCTGCACCCAGGGCCAACCGCTCTGATGGGGGGTAGCCCTGATCTTCCCCGAGTGGATTCCTGCCTCTGTCACTCCTACGCAGGCCTACTCCTCTTTTTAATGCCTCGTCAGCAGTCTCTCTCCCTTCCCTAGCCATTCTCTCACAGTGAATGTGATCTAGGACGTACCGGTTCTGCATTGTCATTAACCGCAGAGCACGAAGTTCCAACTTATCACATTGAATCCCTCTTCAGTGTTGTTGGCAAGTTGGATCAGCTCCCAGCGTACTATTTGTAACCACTTGGCGTTAGTTCGAGCCTGGAGCCCTGGCGTTAAGAGGGAAGCAAAGAATGTCTCTGCAGAATTGAAGAGTATATATTTTGCCGGGATCTCGGAAAGAAGAGCAGATAATTCAGAGGAGATATAGTTTGATGATTTCCTTTTGTGAGAGAGTCTCTCGTTCAAGTCACTTTCCGACAACAGGTCATAATGTCATATGCTGGGGGCTCTGTTACTACTACTTAGGGCGTTGCCGATGTGCCAGCCGACCACCCTGCTGCCGATATGTCAGCCGATTTCCCTCATGCCGATATGCCAGCCGATTTCCCTTCTCCTCCTCAGATATGGCTTTCTGGGATTACCAACAGAGCTGAATGTAGAGTGGCTAGGGCGAAAGTACCCCTCCATGATGCCGGGAGGTGCAGGTATGCTTGTTTGACGCAGACCCAGTACATGTCCATGAGTGCAGCTGTGCCTTTCTTCATGTCTGGAATTATAATTGTTTTGTTGCACTGCTTGTTGACACCAATAGGCACCTTTCCTTCTCTGTGGAAGCAAAGCTCATGTTGTATTTCTTTTTGCGTCTTGATGGGCTTTTCTAGTGCAGTGACCCAGGTGAGTTTTGCAATGTGCTGGGACCAAACAGGGGTGCATGTTTCTTTTACCCATTGAAAGTTCTCTTCAGTGAGTCCTCTGAGTGCCTCAGCTTTGCACTCAATCCTCTTGTCATGCCATTTATTTTCCCTGAATCTTGTTCCTTTTATGACGAAGAATGGTCCTTTAATGCAAATTACTCCTTGGTGCCTGCTTGTGCATGTTCTCTCGTTCTGCAGCAGCTCTAGTGTAACTGTGTGTGCCTGGAAGGTGCTCCGAATTCTACACAATACGAGATGAATTAAACACTGGGCATCTGACAAGGGTACTTCTTGTGGCACAAGTATTTTGGGTGTTCCTGATGCGTGCGGTATGAGCGAGCAGACATAGCAGCTCTCATTCGTGGCTTGTTTTGCTGTGGCACTTATGTCTGAGTACCATTTATTTGACTGGTCAGGGTGACGGGGGTCTTCTATTTCATCTAATCCCAAGCCGTGGTAGATATCATATCTTTTCCCACCCACTCCCCTTTTTTGTCTCCTCCTCTCTCCTTTCCGATTACTCATAACTTTTCGATAGTGTATAGGAAACACCCCTGCCCATGCTGTGTCATTGAACTCATTCACAGTGTACCTAGCTGATAGATCTGGGGATTTGTGGGTAGCAGCAACATGAAAGTCTATTATCGATCCTTGTGAGCTAGGTTCTCTGGTTGTCTGTGTATTAACACTCATCTGGTTAGGTTCATTTACCCAAAAGTAGTCACCATCATACTTGTTTGTTTCATTATCATTATTTGGGCTTATAGCAGCAGGTGGAAGGAGGGGGGCTGTTGCTGTGTCATTAATGTGCACCATAGTGAGATTTGTATTGGCAGCATAATCATTAGCAGAATAATTATCTTTCCACATTATTTTTATCCCTGTCCATATAAGTAATTACCCTTCTCGTAATAGCTGCGCCCCGCTCTCCCCCTTTTTCCTATCCTGTATGATACAGAACACAGTGTAGTACTAGGCCATAAAACATATCATTATGGAAAACAATATAGCAGAATACTTCAGTCCACACTCGAGATTATAGTACTTATTGGCTCTATTAACAACCCTATCGCTAACTTACATTATGCCATTATCTGTGAGCGTGCTCCTTTCGGCCATTGTGTTACCTGGAGGGGCGATATAAAATGGTTAAGTGACAAGCATTCATTTAATTAATCAGTTCCTTAAGTTTTGTTATAACATTCATATTATTTTCTTAATTGTTGCTACACATATCTTGTTATTTCTCTTCACTACTTCCTTTATAATCTTCTTGCAATGCTCACCATTTTCTTTCAATAGTTAACATTATTTCTATACACCCATAGATTCTTTTACTCTTCATTGGTGCTGATGGAGAGGCAGAAAGAGAGACTATGGAGAAAGTTATGGAGAGAAACTGAGGGGGAGAGAGACAAAGAGGTATAGAGAAAGAGATGCAGGTGGATTCACATTTTTTGCCACTTTATACTGTTTCTGTAATTACTTTTCCATCCCACTGGCAATTTCAGTGTTGTTTGTTTGCTCACATTGAGGGAGTACACTATTGCGTGCTCTTCTCACGTCTGAGAGATGCACCCAATATTTCAGTGCCTTTATTTTTTACAGCTGTAGGTGTGCAATAAATGACCTTGTAGGGCCCAGGAAATGTTGGAGAATTCCACCTCTGCGTCATCACCTCATTTGTCCATTTTATTGGGACACTATTCTTTTGTGATTCTTTTAGTGCTTGCAGCAGTGGGCGTGTGTATGCCGTGTAATCAAGTATCCATGCGCTGCAGTAATTACAAATACTGAGAAATTTTCGTATGTCCTTTACTGTTTTTGGTATTATCATATGGTGTATGGCAGCTGCTCTGTCAGGCAGTATCCTTTTGCCATCTTTGGAAATTAGTTGCCCTAGGTATAATACTTCTGCTAAGCAGTATTGCAGTTTTCCTTTATCTACTTTATATCCTTTTGTGGCTAACAAATTCAACAATGTTACAGAATCTGTTCTACACTGCTCTTCACTGTTGCTGCAGACAAGCAAATCATCTATGTACTGTATTATTGTGCTCTCTACATCAATGTTTCCAAGATCTTCATGTAAAATCCTATTGAACATGCTGAGGCTTTCACGATACCCCTGTGGTAGCCTGCAGTGTTCATATCTGTTCCCCCCTAGCATGAATGCTGCGAGGTACTGAGAGCTTGGGTGGAGTGGGATTGAAAAGAAAGCATTTTTCAGATCCACTACTGTAAAGCATGTGGCGTCTTTAGGTATGCTGCACAGTATTGATGCTGGATTAGGCCCTAATGGGAATTTTTTTCTGGATGACGTCATTGAGTGGGCGTAGATCTTGTATCATTCTCCACGCCCCACCTTTCACTTTTTTGATTGAAAAAATTGCTGTATTACATGGGGAGTAGGTTGGCACTATTATTCCTTGATTTAGTAGTGCCTTTATTGTCTTTCTAATCCCTTCTTCTGCTTCCTTTGACAGTGGGTACTGCTTAACTCTAGGTGGTATGGCACCTGGCTTCAATTTTATTTTTATTGGTGTTACTTCGTGCAGTAACCCTACATCATGGGGACCTGTGGTCCAAATCTCTGGTAGGACCCTTTCTATGACTTTCTCAAATATTGTGGGTGGCACGTTGACACTAGCCATGAGAGGATTGTGTGTGTCCCTGTACTGGATCATGATGTCGCATGGTATGCTTATTTCCATTATTATCTCCCCATCACTCTCACTATCAGTGAACAATTCTTCATCAGTTAAGTTGTGCAACATTATGTTTGGGTCTATGCATAGTGCTGTTCTCCACTCGCATCCATGTGTGTCCAGTCCTATCACTGTGATATGCTTGCTTGGGACCTGAACCCCTTCTAAATCAATAGACAAAATAGTTCCTGGCACAATCTCTGTATTTACAATTGGACGAAAGACAAAATCTGAGGGTACATTCCATTCTTTTCTTGTTATCTCCGGCACTACTCGCGCTAACACTCTGATACTGATACCATGACTGAACATGTCCATGTCAATGGGAACCCCTCTTACTGCAACTTCGTTTGTCATGGTGCTAATCATCAACATTGCTAGTACAGGCACACTCCTGGCATTGAGCACACTATCCCCATTCAGTAAAGGAGATCGTCATGTTCAATTTACTCAGAGGGTCTCTTCCTAGCAAATTTATTGGTGCGTCTTCGTGGTACAGTAAAGGTGCGCGCACTGTTTTTTCCCCACTATTATGTCAAGGTCTTTTGTGTAAGGAACTTTTAAAATATCCCCAGAGAACCCCTGCATTTCCAAATTTCTTCCATAGAGCGGGGGGCCCATGGTCCAAGCTGCACTAAAGGAAAGTAGGGTTGGGGGGGCTACTGACCCCTCACTCCCACACAGTGGCCTTATGACAGGAGCGTGATAGCTGAGCTTTTCTTGTTGAACTCTGCAGAAAACAGTTACTTAGAATTCCCAAATACAGAAATATTTTAATTCTGGACAGGTTCCACTTCCTGGTACCTTTTTTCTGCTAAATGCATTACATATAGAAAATATGGAAAGCAGCTTTTGAAAGAGGAGTTCCCGAAAAGGTTTGGGGGTGTTTGACAGTCTGAGAATTGATCGCGGAAAACTGTTCGAAAAAAAAATAAAAAACAGTCCACATGCAATCAATTCTCAGATGATCAAATAAGCTCACACCAACCCACCTCCCATGCACCGTCCCCCTTTCCTACTTACCTCTATGCTCACCGCCTGGTACACTTCTGCCTTGTGGCATCAGATCTGTCCCTCTAACACGGGTCAGATCCGATGCCACAGCGTCCCTTTTTCTTCTTCTTTTTTTTCGGTCCCCCACCTCCAATATTGAGGAAGCGGGGAACACCGCAACCCACCAAGGCTAATACATACCGAGCATTTTGGTCAAATAAAAATGAACAAATATGCTAATACCTTCCAAAAACCTCATCTTTAAACACTTATCAAAAGAAAAAACGAATAGGTAAGTGACTATGCAGTAGAGTTCTGTTAGTTGGAATAGAGAGTTCATAAGTAAGGGATGCAATGAGTGGAAGGGCCTGCAAGCACAAAAGTGTGGAGAGGGAGAAAGAATTCTATATGCAAAACAGTAAGGGACCACAGTTATGTGGCATGCCAAAACGCACAATAAGCATAGCAAGGTTTCTGTAACACAGAGTACCTTCTTTCAGCATATGGAAAAAAATGTGTGCCAGCTTTATTACCTTCATGCAGCTATTTTCACAATGGAGGATAACCATTATCTTGCAAAAGGCTTGCCATCTTCTTTTACAACCAAAAACCACTTAATGAGAGGCAGCAGTATTGTGACTGATGAAGCAATTGTCTCAAATAGCTGTTTCTTTTTTTTTTATTTTGATAATTTTTTTTTTATTAAGGTATGTAGTATACAATCATAAAGTCATAACTTCATAAACATAATGCAGTGAAACCTTTACAATAGTATAGGTTAAACAATGGTAAAAGAAAGTGTTCCGAGAAAGCAGTTAATTGAGTACTCTGTGTATAATTAGGAGTTAAGCATTTGAAGAACAACTTTTCAATACAATTGAAAACATACGCGAAACAACCATAGCACCGTGTTGTGCTAAACTTAGTTTAGAACGATTTCTGCATTATGATGTCTTAAGTGGGGGAAGACAAACACAAGACTGACATTTGACAAACACGAGATGTGAGGGAGGGGGGAAAAAGAGGGGGGTAGATATTAATGAAGAGAGGCACATTGGCATATATTACAGTAAATATTCAGTTGAGTGATGGGATCAATATTCACATGTAAAGATCTTGGGAGCATCAAAGGAGTATGAGATATTTGAGGATGTCACATTCCGTGCGTAGTTACATTAAAGTGATTCAGATAGCGAATGAAAAATGACCATTTAGCATTAAACTTGGGTATAGAATTAAGATTGTTTGCCATGCACATTTCCATCTTTTGCGTGAGACATATATTGTTCCACCAGCTTCTTATACACAGGGAACGAGAATCTTTCCAATTGGCAGTTATACTCTTCATAGCCAAACAAATAAAGAGATCATAGAGCCTGGAAGCATCATATGGCAAGTGGGTGGTAACTGCCAGGCTACCTAAAACAATATTCATAAATGAAAGTGGTATATCGGTGAAGAAAATAGAGTTAAGGTATTTCCATACTTGTTGCCAAAACTTAAGGGTATAGGGGCATGAGAAGAACATGTGCTCATACGATGCAGGGGTAGCTCCACAAGTCCAACAATTGTCATTGTCATTAATATTGGATAGAAATAATTTGGCTGGTGTAATGAAAGCTCTATGTATAAAGAAGAAAAAATGTTGGGAGTTATTTGCTGATGTTGAAATATATTTGATTCTAGAGAAGAGCTTGGACCATGTGTAATCGTCTAAAACATAGCCAAAGTCATCTTCCCATTTGTGGCGTATCGAGCACAACTTCAGAGATGATATTAGGATGTTGTAGAATTTTGAAGCCTTTGTGTCAGTGGGCATAGTAAGATGTAGCAATCTTGAGGCATCAGGAGTCAGAATATCATTGGAGGAGCTGTGGAGAGCGTCAAAGCAAGAATTAACTAATTCATTATAGAAGTTGTAATCTGTGTTGGGGATTGAGAATCGATTTTTAAGCTGCTGAAAGGAAAGGATAGATGATTTATTTATGATTTGTTGTATAAATCTAATACCCTTTTTCTTCCAGGATTTTCTATTTAGGGTTTTATTCTTAATCAGTATCTTATTGTTATGCCATAGGTAAGGAGAAAGGCATTTTTTTGGGGAGTCTGTCTGTGTGAATAAAAAGAGTTGGAGGGCTGATATTGTGGCTCTGATGGGTTCTGATATAGCCAGCGAGGAGTGCTTAAATATATAAATGAGATCGGTGATTTCTACAGGATACATTAACTGCTTCTCTATGGTACACCATGTGGCAATGTCTGACGTTATGGGGCAGGCAAACCAATATCTAGCTTGCTTCAAAAGAAAGGCAGTGTGGTATGCTTTGAAATCAGGAAACCTGACACCTCCTTTGTCATATGGTGCCTTCAATTTGATTAAGGCTATTCTTTTGCTTTTGCCCTCCCCCCATAGGAAATTTAGTAGGATAGAGTAAATTGATTTATAAAAGGAAGGAGATATCGGAACACATAAGAGTTGTAGATAATATAAAATTATTGGTGATAACATCATCTTGATCGTATCTAGTTGGCCCCACCAAGATAGATATAGGGGGGACCATCTGGATGTTAATTCCTTAAGTCTATCTAGTAATGATTGTGTGTTCTGTTTAATGGTGTCTTGGATGGTAGGAGCAAATCTAAGGCCTAGGTATTTAATAGAGGAACTGCACCATTTAAAACCAAAGGGGTCTATGTCATATTTAAAGCAGTAGGGATTGAGGGGCATAATTTCTGACTTATCTTTGTTAAGTTTGTACCCTGAAACTGAGCTAAATTGGGATAATACTTCAAGTAAATATGGGAGGTGTGTTTTGGGGTTTTTGATGAGAATAAGGATGTCATCAGCGTAAGCAGCTATTTTAATATGGGATGTGCCACTTGCTATACCTGGAATATTGTTATTGGATCTGATTAGTTCTATTAATGGTTCTAAGGAGAGGATATATAGAATAGGTGAGAGGGGGCAACCTTGTCTAGTACCTCTGCTGAGGGAAAAAAATGGGGAGGTAAGACCATTAATACATATTGAAGATTTTGGGGATGAGTAAAGTAAACTGACTAGAGAAATGAACTTGTCACTGCAACCGTGCCAGCGGAGGGATTGGAACATGAAGTCCCAGCTGACTCGGTCAAAGGCTTTTTCAGCATCTAGTGCTATAACCGCTGCGCCCTGTTTATCTTTTTTATTTTTATTAGATAGATGGATAGCATTTAGAAGGAGTCTGGCATTGGAAGAGATGTTGCGCCCTTTAACATAGCCGACTTGTTCAGGTTTGACAAGAGAAGGAAGGGAGGATTCGATCCTGTTGGCTAAGATTTTTGCAAAGATTTTACTTTCTACGTTTATTAGAGAGATGGGCCGATAATTACCTGGTAATGACGGGTCCTTATCGGGTTTGGGGAATAGAATAAGCAAGGCTTCTGAGAAGGAACCTGAGGATGCTTCTTGGGATATAAAGTAGGAAAATAGATTTTGAAGCTTGGGTATGAGAGATTGAGCTAACCTGTCATAGAATTCTGTGGAAAGGCCATCTGGACCTGGAGCCTTGCTTTTACCCAATCCTTTGATTGCTTTGGAAATCTCTGGAAGAGTAATTACAGAGTCTAAAGAGGATAAATCAGCTTGGGGGTAGGAGGATCTATTAATATTATCAAAAAAGGACGTGATGTTATTATGGGGAATGGAGTTCTCGGGAGTATATAGTTTGGTGTAGAAGTCTCTAAAACAATTTAGTATATCTTTGGGATGGTGATGCACATTGCCTGAAGAGTCTTTGATGTGGGATATGAAAAATTGTTCCTTTTTGGTTTTTAAGTAAGAGGCCAGTGTTTTTCCAGCTTTGTTGGATGTTTGATATATTTTCGTTTTGTATTTAAGAATTGTCCCTGCAGCAAGATTTGTGATCTCTTTATTAATTGAGAAGCGTAAAGTCAATACTTTGTGGAGATTGGTAGGGTTGGAAACACTATAGTAGTGTTGTTCGGCTGTAGTTAGCTGAGAATAAAGGTCATCTAAGTGTTTTTTGCGTAGAGCTTTCATTTTTCCAGAGTAAGCCATGATGTGACCTCTCAAGGCAGCTTTAAAGGCATCCCAATTATTCACTACTGAAGTGTCTCTGTCTTGATTATCTGCATAGAATTGTTGAACAAAAGACTCTACGGATAGGATGAATTGAGGGTCTTGTAAAAGAAAATTGTTAAGCTTCCACCGAGATGACGGTTTCCGAACATCAGAAAGACTGAAAGAGGTACAAACAGGGGCATGATCAGAAATAATTATATTTTCTATTTTGGAATCTATAATGGTACCTGTAAGGTTTTTAGTGGAAAAAATATAGTCAAGACGAGAGAGAGTATTATGTGGGGAAGAGTGGAAAGTATAGTCAAGTTGAGTAGGGTGAGATATTCTCCATGTATCAATAAGACCAGTTTCGGCTAAGCATCCTGAGAAGGATTTGTGTGTTTTATTATTTTTGAACAAGCAGCTAGATTTTCTATCCAGAAAAGGATCAAGGACTTGATTCATATCCCCACACATAATTAAATTGGTAAAGTTTTTTTGAAGTATCATATGTTTGATGGTGGTCCAAAACTTGGGATCTGGGTTGGTGGGGCCATAAATATTCAGAATGGTAACATCAGTAGAATCTATATTTAGTTTAGCCCAAACCCATCTGCCATCTGTGTCCGCACCTTGGTCGAGAACTTTATATGATAGTTTCTTGCTGATTAAAATAGCTACCCCATTTTTTTTAGCAACAGCAGGACTAGAAATGATTTCTTTGATCCAACGGGACTTCAGTTTCTGTGTTTCTCTAACAGATAAATGCGTTTCTTGTATACAAGCTATGGAGGGGTTTAGTTTGTTGAGATGCGAGATGACCTTACACCTTTTGATGGGATTATTGCAGCCTTTAATGTTCCATGTGACACATTTAAAAATCATAATAACAGTTTAGATGTTATGATAGCATAGCGATAATATAAGACCATATACATGCAAATGTTAGGTGCTCTAGAACAGTGTCTGAAATAGCATTTGTGAACCATATAGATGCAAACAATGAGTGCCCAAGAACAATATTTTGAATACCAATTAATGAGAAAAGGACACATTAGGAAGACACATGAGGTAATAGGATGAGGGTTGGGGTGTCTGATCATAAACGGTTGCCTAATGGCTTGGAGATATGGAATAGAACACTGATCAGACTGGAAAAAAAAAAGGATGCTAGGGGAGATTCAATTTGTAGGGAAGGGTGACACCCGCTGAGTCGTCAAAAGGGAAGTAGAGCGACTCAGGATGGAAGATGGACGTCACGAGGCCACCCGTCCCACGTCATATATATAGGAGATAATCATGGCATTAAATTTGTAATAGTAAGGAGAGAAAGGGAGTAAAACGTTCATGTAACGAAAGAGGTGGAGGTACTTGCAGGCGAGGTAGTGTCCATGTTATCGGTTTTGATGGATCGTATAAATGCTTTTAGGTCTGCTGGTTCTTCAAACATTCTGGTACGGCCTTCATGTGTGATTTTGAAAGAACAAGGGTGGTATAGCCCATAACGTATGTTGAGCTGTTTCAAGGCTGGGCGAAAGGATAAGAATACTTTCCTGCGCTGGGCCGTGCTTTTAGCGACATCCTGTGAGATGAAAATCTTAGAGCCATTCCATATAAGGGATTTACGTTCCTTTGCTGCAGATATAATGAGCTGAAGTTGGGAGTATTCCAGAAGATAAAAGATCATTGTTCTGGACGAAAGTCGAGGAGAGGTGGAAGTAGATAGTTGGCCGACTCTATGAGCACGTTGAATATTAAGTGTTAGATTAGGGGGTAAGTGAAGCAGCTTTGCTAAAAATGTTTGCAAAAAGACAATGGTATTAGTTCCCTCTGATCCCTCTGGCAGCCCTGAGATGCGGAGGTTATTACGTCTGCTGCGATTTTCCAAATCTTCATTGTGTTTTTGAAGTTCTTTTATTGCCTTTTCCAGTTGTGTTACTTTAGATGTAGTTTCTTCCACTAGACCCACTCTCTTCTCCACCTCTTCCATTCTATTCTCAAAACCTCTCCATCTGTCGTCCAACTGTTGTAATTTTAAATTTGTAGTCTCTATGAAGGGTTTGAGTGATCTAATCTCTGCCAAAATGGTCTCCAAAGCAGGGTCCGAAATGCCCAACGGAGGAGGTGAGTCACTTTTGGGTCTCTTGAGGTTGGCGGTGAGAGTATTAGGTTCTTTGGTGGTTGAGGTATTATTTTTTTTGTTGGCCGCCATGATATTGGCTGCAAAATATGGATATATGAGCAATTGAAAAAAGCTTGGTTAGCAATATTAATGATGCAAGATTAAGAGTTGCAGAAAGTTGTAGCATGTACAGCAATAGTAGGTTCCGTTGCAAATAGAAACTATTTTGAGAAGAGCTTGTGATGGTAAGCACATATGTATAGAGTCCTTAAATAGAACTTCGTGGGGTTCTATGTACCAAAGTTTACAATTATTACGTCCATATTATTTAGGTAGTACTACTCCTGATAGAGGAGGTTAATAGAAGCACTGTTGAATAATAAGGCGTAAACTTAGGTGTGAGTTGAGAGTGCTACAAGCCTTGTAGTGGTAGGATGCTTCCTGTTAATATGGGTATCCAATTAATTTACGGTTGAAGTTATACCCAGTTCCATGCTTATTCCATCATGTTAAATGCGTGGTTCATTCATAGTTCAGGAGACCAAATATGTGCTCGCTATCAGAGCCAGAGGCGAGCGAGAATAGGGTTGTGTCTCATAAGTGGCAATGTGTGGTAGATATTCTGTGAAGTATAACAGTATTCCTTTCTATGTCCCTTTCGTTTTTTTTTTTTTTTTTTCTGAGTCTTAGAAATTACGTAGATGCGATGTTCTATATTTTTTGCATGGAGGGGTTTAACCAAAATATGGTTTCTTATGAAGCCACGAAGGGCTTATTAATCCTTTCTTTTTTTTTTTTTTTTTTTTAACTTTCTCTTCAAGAATGTGATGCTGTTGCACGCCGGCACCAGAGGCGGCCGCTTTGAGGCAGAGAGGGTGGACCAGGCCGCAGCCGGCGCGTCACGTTACACGTGACGCGGACACTTACTTCAGAGTGGGCGGATGCCTGAAGGCGGCTGCGGCGGTCCCCGGAGCTGGAATGCCGGAGCTGGTGAGGCGGCGCGGCCGAGCATGGAGCAGCGCTGAATTTCGCTCGACGGTATGTGGAGGAGGTCCGGAGCTCGGGGCAGGAAGATAAAGGTAAGTTATGAGGGAAAAGAATATGGGGAAATGCCTTTTTTTTTTTAAACTGTGGGACGGAGCTGCCAGGTCACGCCGCCATCTTCGTTGGCGTCAGGCCACGCCCCCAAATAGCTGTTTCTATAGTCTCCATCATCATCATGTTCGTGAGTCCTTAGTTGTTTTAAGACACCATGTAATCTTACTGCCATTTCCCCAGAAAAGAATCCTACAACTTATCTAGAAGATGTAAAGAACACTGACTCAATAGCTGCACCAGTGAATGTCATGCTTACCAGCTATGTGTGCACCTGCCATGTGGCTTAGCAAAACTAACTCTATATTTGACTACATAGACCGGCCAGCCACCAAGAGACTATTGTCACCCTATTAGTAAAAAAGGATACATTTGATCAAGCAGAAATGGTCAGGTATTATTCCATCACTAGTCAGCTTCTATTTGGTAAAGAGAAACCTACTGAAAGTCGGTGGCAACACTACCTTGTCACTTATGTTTCTATACTCTTCCCACTCAAGATGTTGTCACTACAATCTACAGGCACTGCTTGACTGGACATTTCTGATAACCTATAAGTGGAAGCGAATAAGGGTCATCCATCCTATGATTCAATTACAATTCTACCCTTCCTTTGATATTCTGGATTCTGCTACACCAACTAATTGATAAGGATGTGTGATTTATATAGCGCTTACATTTAAGCGCTTTAGGCACGACACATCAAATGGATGAAAGGCTGAGTTGGCCTTGCCTGGATTCGAAACTGTGATCTTCAAATCACATACCGATTGCAGCAGCAAGTGTACAGCCCGCTGAGCGACCTTATCAGCTAATTAATCTGAAATGTGCCAGCATGAATACAGAGGTCTGACGCTCATCCTTATAATTAATTACCATGCACAATTTCAAAATGAATTCTTACAGAAGCGTATTATACCTTTATATTGTTGAATAGTGTCTCCTTGCCTGTTTGACAGTGATGTAAAATAATTACCAGACATCTTCAGTTGGTATAAACCATATTTATAATCTAACACCGATTATACACATTGTTAAAATTATGGTTGAAGGCATGGAGGAGATAGGATTTCATTCCTCTTGCGAAGTTAATTTGGTCTATGTCCATGTACACACGAGCTGGAAGAAAGTGCTATACTGTGGAACAATGTGTGTGTGGTGTAGTGCCTCTTAAACACTTGCAATTCACTAAGTGAAGTATAAGGGATCCTTAGACATAAGGCCAGCTAGAGGGGGAGGAAAAGTTTGTTAAAGACAACAGAAATGTGTAAATGTGCAGCAAACCAAAAGATTGAATCATATGTTTCCTTTATTGGAAGACTAAACGGGACATATATAAAGCGGTAGGGCTGACCCGCAGAGTTGATGCTCTTTGATTTGGTCCTAGGAGTCTTTCTATACAATATTACAAAGAGTCTGGGGATCAAGGGATCAAGGGAACACCCTTGCAGAGTAAAATGGGCATCATATAGAAACAATTAATGCCATTTTCATTTTGAGCTGTAAGTGTCAGTAGAAGGGGGTTTTACAGATGGGTGATGGTTGGGGTGTACACACAAAGGGCCTCATTACACGGTAGGCGGTAAACCATGGCGCTATTAGGGCCATGGTTCATGCCGGTAATTTACTGGTACCGCCTTGGAGGAAAGGGGAATTACTGCCCTATTCCAAGGTTGGGAAGGCGGTAATTCCTCCTTACTCCATTGCCCTTCCCCATTCCCATTTTTGCCCCATAGGGCATAATGGGAATGGGGAAGGCGCTAATTACGGTACTCCAAATTGCGGTACCGTAATTAGCACCCTGGTCCCTTTGCGGGTTAGTTTTTTAACGCCTGCTAGAAGCAGGCGTTAATGTACCAACCCGCAAAGGAACCTCGTAGTAAGGCGGTAAGGGTTTACCGGTACCGGTAAAATACCGGTACCGGTAAACCCTTACCGCCTACCGTGTAATGAGGCCCAAAATTTGCCTTCTTTGTCATTGCAGGTTTTGAAAACACAAATTACAGCTGGTGTATTTTAAATTGTAAATTACAGACACCCGGACTCTGTACAATTAAAATCACACATAACATGTGTATTGATTCATTTTGAACGTGTACATAAAGATTTAAATCATTATTTTCCTGAGAATGGCATAAATATGCACCATACAGCTCTACGTGAACACGTTTGAAAAGAGGTTAACGAGCAATTCACTTTGCATAACATTGCTTTAAATTTGAAATCCCGGGACTCAATAAAACACTAATGCATTTTCAAAGTATAAATTCAATTGTCAATCTTTGTTTTGCAAGACAGTCAAACGGGACTGCTAGCTTCGTTTTGGGTCTTGTGCTCTGCATCATTCAAGTAAGCATTCAGAGAAATACAAGGAATGCACTGAACATCAGTGTTCGGGTGGTCCTTTTTTGGAAATGCCCATTAGTGCACTTTTGAGTTGATCCGTTATGGAATGTTGGTAAAATAGGAGGTTGTCCAGACATATATGGCTAATATCGCCATTGCATTTCTTTTTAAAGTCCTTAGCTGAAGATTGATGAATATGTCATGACATTAAACAGTATTTCTGGATTGCAAATGGTTGGAAACCCATTCATCCCCCAAAATATGTATTTTTTACTTGGAACACACATACAGGCATCCATTAGGAGAACCGCTAATGTCAATGTCTACGCTAGATATCTGTAACCTATCTCTAGAATTAATTTCACAAACGAATACTTTCAAAACAGCTGGAAGGTTAAGAGAATGATACATTTAAAGACCCAATTATTTAGGAAAAATATCCATAACACAATGCAGTGTTTCTCAGTGAATAATATAAGACGCATTTTGATTCATTATAACATTCCTGATCTATGAAATATAAGTATTTGCTTAGACAATGCTTACTTGTTTATATACTTAAAACATATTATTACCTCCAGTTATGGTGGGCCCCAAGATTCAAAGATTCCGCATTAAAATCAGCACATTCTGATAATAATACGCTATTTATCACAATCTCTCATGAACACAAATGTAGCTATTCAAGCAAAGTATATTTTTATTAAAATTGCATTTCCATCAACAAGATGCGTCAAAATGAAAGTTAGCTTATGAATTATGCACCCTGAGACCAATGGGAAATAAAAGGGTTGCTTTCTGCGTCTCTTTTAAAGCAATTCAAGGTGGGAGCATAGTTCAGGGGACAAAGTACTACCATTGGGAACAGGAAAATGGGCTTTGTTATGAGTTGACCGGTATTCCAATTGGAATACTGCCCAATGGAATGACTGTTATCACCACTTGGTCTGGTGGATTTACCACCGGATTGCAAGTAGTGCTGGCGGTGTTAGTTCCCATCTATTTACAGGCCATCGGACCCCATTGGGGATTTTGACTGAATTACTGCTGCAGGTTTTCTGTTTTCTTGGCGGAAAGTGGACAGTTTAACTCCAGCAACTTCTTGTTTGGCGGTGCAGGAAAAGTGCCGGTAATTCTATTACCCCACTTTTTTCCCCTCAGCTATACTCGTAATGAGCCCAGTGCCTTGCAACCGGGTTCAATGCTCAGCCAAAGACGTAGAAGCTAAAGCTGTCTGGTATGATACCAACATTAATATTCAGAGTATTAATATTCATTTAATTAATCAGTTCCTTAAGTTTTGTTATAACATTCATATTATTTTCTTAATTGTTGCTACACATATCTTGTTATTTCTCTTCACTACTTCCTTTATAATCTTCTTGCAATGCTCACCATTTTCTTTCAATAGTTAACATTATTTCTATACACCCATAGATTCTTTTACTCTTCATTGGTGCTGATGGAGAGGCAGAAAGAGAGACTATGGAGAAAGTTATGGAGAGAAACTGAGGGGGAGAGAGACAAAGAGGTATAGAGAAAGAGATGCAGGTGGATTCACATTTTTTGCCACTTTATACTGTTTCTGTAATTACTTTTCCATCCCACTGGCAATTTCAGTGTTGTTTGTTTGCTCACATTGAGGGAGTACACTATTGCGTGCTCTTCTCACGTCTGAGAGATGCACCCAATATTTCAGTGCCTTTATTTTTTACAGCTGTAGGTGTGCAATAAATGACCTTGTAGGGCCCAGGAAATGTTGGAGAATTCCACCTCTGCGTCATCACCTCATTTGTCCATTTTATTGGGACACTATTCTTTTGTGATTCTTTTAGTGCTTGCAGCAGTGGGCGTGTGTATGCCGTGTAATCAAGTATCCATGCGCGGCAGTAATTACAAATACTGAGAAATTTTCGTATGTCCTTTACTGTTTTTGGTATTATCATATGGTGTATGGCAGCTGCTCTGTCAGGCAGTATCCTTTTGCCATCTTTGGAAATTAGTTGCCCTAGGTATAATACTTCTGCTAAGCAGTATTGCAGTTTTCCTTTATCTACTTTATATCCTTTTGTGGCTAACAAATTCAACAATGTTACAGAATCTGTTCTACACTGCTCTTCACTGTTGCTGCAGACAAGCAAATCATCTATGTACTGTATTATTGTGCTCTCTACATCAATGTTTCCAAGATCTTCATGTAAAATCCTATTGAACATGCTGAGGCTTTCACGATACCCCTGTGGTAGCCTGCAGTGTTCATATCTGTTCCCCCCTAGCATGAATGCTGCGAGGTACTGAGAGCTTGGGTCGAGTGGGATTGAAAAGAAAGCATTTTTCAGATCCACTACTGTAAAGCATGTGGCGTCTTTAGGTATGCTGCACAGTATTGATGCTGGATTAGGCCCTAATGGGAATTTTTTTCTGGATGACGTCATTGAGTGGGCGTAGATCTTGTATCATTCTCCACGCCCCACCTTTCACTTTTTTGATTGAAAAAATTGCTGTATTACATGGGGAGTAGGTTGGCACTATTATTCCTTGATTTAGTAGTGCCTTTATTGTCTTTCTAATCCCTTCTTCTGCTTCCTTTGACAGTGGGTACTGCTTAACTCTAGGTGGTATGGCACCTGGCTTCAATTTTATTTTTATTGGTGTTACTTCGTGCAGTAACCCTACATCATGGGGACCTGTGGTCCAAATCTCTGGTAGGACCCTTTCTATGACTTTCTCAAATATTGTGGGTGGCACGTTGACACTAGCCATGAGAGGATTGTGTGTGTCCCTGTACTGGATCATGATGTCGCATGGTATGCTTATTTCCATTATTATCTCCCCATCACTCTCACTATCAGTGAACAATTCTTCATCAGTTAAGTTGTGCAACATTATGTTTGGGTCTATGCATAGTGCTGTTCTCCACTCGCATCCATGTGTGTCCAGTCCTATCACTGTGATATGCTTGCTTGGGACCTGAACCCCTTCTAAATCAATAGACAAAATAGTTCCTGGCACAATCTCTGTATTTACAATTGGACGAAAGACAAAATCTGAGGGTACATTCCATTCTTTTCTTGTTATCTCCGGCACTACTCGCGCTAACACTCTGATACTGATACCATGACTGAACATGTCCATGTCAATGGGAACCCCTCTTACTGCAACTTCGTTTGTCATGGTGCTAATCATCAACATTGCTAGTACAGGCACACTCCTGGCATTGAGCACACTATCCCCATTCAGTAAAGGAGATCGTCATGTTCAATTTACTCAGAGGGTCTCTTCCTAGCAAATTTATTGGTGCGTCTTCGTGGTACAGTAAAGGTGCGCGCACTGTTTTTTCCCCACTATTATGTCAAGGTCTTTTGTGTAAGGAACTTTTAAAATATCCCCAGAGAACCCCTGCATTTCCAAATTTCTTCCATAGAGCGGGGGGCCCATGGTCCAAGCTGCACTAAAGGAAAGTAGGGTTGGGGGGGCTACTGACCCCTCACTCCCACACAGTGGCCTTATGACAGGAGCGTGATAGCTGAGCTTTTCTTGTTGAACTCTGCAGAAAACAGTTACTTAGAATTCCCAAATACAGAAATATTTTAATTCTGGACAGGTTCCACTTCCTGGTACCTTTTTTTCTGCTAAATGCATTACATATAGAAAATATGGAAAGCAGCTTTTGAAAGAGGAGTTCCCGAAAAGGTTTGGGGGTGTTTGACAGTCTGAGAATTGATCGCGGAAAACTGTTCGAAAAAAAAATAAAAAACAGTCCACATGCAATCAATTCTCAGATGATCAAATAAGCTCACACCAACCCACCTCCCATGCACCGTCCCCCTTTCCTACTTACCTCTATGCTCACCGCCTGGTACACTTCTGCCTTGTGGCATCAGATCTGTCCCTCTAACACGGGTCAGATCCGATGCCACAGCGTCCCTTTTTCTTCTTCTTTTTTTTCGGTCCCCCACCTCCAATATTGAGGAAGCGGGGAACACCGCAACCCACCAAGGCTAATACATACCGAGCATTTTGGTCAAATAAAAATGAACAAATATGCTAATACCTTCCAAAAACCTCATCTTTAAACACTTATCAAAAGAAAAAACGAATAGGTAAGTGACTATGCAGTAGAGTTCTGTTAGTTGGAATAGAGAGTTCATAAGTAAGGGATGCAATGAGTGGAAGGGCCTGCAAGCACAAAAGTGTGGAGAGGGAGAAAGAATTCTATATGCAAAACAGTAAGGGACCACAGTTATGTGGCATGCCAAAACGCACAATAAGCATAGCAAGGTTTCTGTAACACAGAGTACCTTCTTTCAGCATATGGAAAAAAATGTGTGCCAGCTTTATTACCTTCATGCAGCTATTTTCACAATGGAGGATAACCATTATCTTGCAAAAGGCTTGCCATCTTCTTTTACAACCAAAAACCACTTAATGAGAGGCAGCAGTATTGTGACTGATGAAGCAATTGTCTCAAATAGCTGTTTCTTTTTTTTTATTTTGATAATTTTTTTTTTATTAAGGTATGTAGTATACAATCATAAAGTCATAACTTCATAAACATAATGCAGTGAAACCTTTACAATAGTATAGGTTAAACAATGGTAAAAGAAAGTGTTCCGAGAAAGCAGTTAATTGAGTACTCTGTGTATAATTAGGAGTTAAGCATTTGAAGAACAACTTTTCAATACAATTGAAAACATACGCGAAACAACCATAGCACCGTGTTGTGCTAAACTTAGTTTAGAACGATTTCTGCATTATGATGTCTTAAGTGGGGGAAGACAAACACAAGACTGACATTTGACAAACACGAGATGTGAGGGAGGGGGGAAAAAGAGGGGGGTAGATATTAATGAAGAGAGGCACATTGGCATATATTACAGTAAATATTCAGTTGAGTGATGGGATCAATATTCACATGTAAAGATCTTGGGAGCATCAAAGGAGTATGAGATATTTGAGGATGTCACATTCCGTGCGTAGTTACATTAAAGTGATTCAGATAGCGAATGAAAAATGACCATTTAGCATTAAACTTGGGTATAGAATTAAGATTGTTTGCCATGCACATTTCCATCTTTTGCGTGAGACATATATTGTTCCACCAGCTTCTTATACACAGGGAACGAGAATCTTTCCAATTGGCAGTTATACTCTTCATAGCCAAACAAATAAAGAGATCATAGAGCCTGGAAGCATCATATGGCAAGTGGGTGGTAACTGCCAGGCTACCTAAAACAATATTCATAAATGAAAGTGGTATATCGGTGAAGAAAATAGAGTTAAGGTATTTCCATACTTGTTGCCAAAACTTAAGGGTATAGGGGCATGAGAAGAACATGTGCTCATACGATGCAGGGGTAGCTCCACAAGTCCAACAATTGTCATTGTCATTAATATTGGATAGAAATAATTTGGCTGGTGTAATGAAAGCTCTATGTATAAAGAAGAAAAAATGTTGGGAGTTATTTGCTGATGTTGAAATATATTTGATTCTAGAGAAGAGCTTGGACCATGTGTAATCGTCTAAAACATAGCCAAAGTCATCTTCCCATTTGTGGCGTATCGAGCACAACTTCAGAGATGATATTAGGATGTTGTAGAATTTTGAAGCCTTTGTGTCAGTGGGCATAGTAAGATGTAGCAATCTTGAGGCATCAGGAGTCAGAATATCATTGGAGGAGCTGTGGAGAGCGTCAAAGCAAGAATTAACTAATTCATTATAGAAGTTGTAATCTGTGTTGGGGATTGAGAATCGATTTTTAAGCTGCTGAAAGGAAAGGATAGATGATTTATTTATGATTTGTTGTATAAATCTAATACCCTTTTTCTTCCAGGATTTTCTATTTAGGGTTTTATTCTTAATCAGTATCTTATTGTTATGCCATAGGTAAGGAGAAAGGCATTTTTTTGGGGAGTCTGTCTGTGTGAATAAAAAGAGTTGGAGGGCTGATATTGTGGCTCTGATGGGTTCTGATATAGCCAGCGAGGAGTGCTTAAATATATAAATGAGATCGGTGATTTCTACAGGATACATTAACTGCTTCTCTATGGTACACCATGTGGCAATGTCTGACGTTATGGGGCAGGCAAACCAATATCTAGCTTGCTTCAAAAGAAAGGCAGTGTGGTATGCTTTGAAATCAGGAAACCTGACACCTCCTTTGTCATATGGTGCCTTCAATTTGATTAAGGCTATTCTTTTGCTTTTGCCCTCCCCCCATAGGAAATTTAGTAGGATAGAGTAAATTGATTTATAAAAGGAAGGAGATATCGGAACACATAAGAGTTGTAGATAATATAAAATTATTGGTGATAACATCATCTTGATCGTATCTAGTTGGCCCCACCAAGATAGATATAGGGGGGACCATCTGGATGTTAATTCCTTAAGTCTATCTAGTAATGATTGTGTGTTCTGTTTAATGGTGTCTTGGATGGTAGGAGCAAATCTAAGGCCTAGGTATTTAATAGAGGAACTGCACCATTTAAAACCAAAGGGGTCTATGTCATATTTAAAGCAGTAGGGATTGAGGGGCATAATTTCTGACTTATCTTTGTTAAGTTTGTACCCTGAAACTGAGCTAAATTGGGATAATACTTCAAGTAAATATGGGAGGTGTGTTTTGGGGTTTTTGATGAGAATAAGGATGTCATCAGCGTAAGCAGCTATTTTAATATGGGATGTGCCACTTGCTATACCTGGAATATTGTTATTGGATCTGATTAGTTCTATTAATGGTTCTAAGGAGAGGATATATAGAATAGGTGAGAGGGGGCAACCTTGTCTAGTACCTCTGCTGAGGGAAAAAAATGGGGAGGTAAGACCATTAATACATATTGAAGATTTTGGGGATGAGTAAAGTAAACTGACTAGAGAAATGAACTTGTCACTGCAACCGTGCCAGCGGAGGGATTGGAACATGAAGTCCCAGCTGACTCGGTCAAAGGCTTTTTCAGCATCTAGTGCTATAACCGCTGCGCCCTGTTTATCTTTTTTATTTTTATTAGATAGATGGATAGCATTTAGAAGGAGTCTGGCATTGGAAGAGATGTTGCGCCCTTTAACATAGCCGACTTGTTCAGGTTTGACAAGAGAAGGAAGGGAGGATTCGATCCTGTTGGCTAAGATTTTTGCAAAGATTTTACTTTCTACGTTTATTAGAGAGATGGGCCGATAATTACCTGGTAATGACGGGTCCTTATCGGGTTTGGGGAATAGAATAAGCAAGGCTTCTGAGAAGGAACCTGAGGATGCTTCTTGGGATATAAAGTAGGAAAATAGATTTTGAAGCTTGGGTATGAGAGATTGAGCTAACCTGTCATAGAATTCTGTGGAAAGGCCATCTGGACCTGGAGCCTTGCTTTTACCCAATCCTTTGATTGCTTTGGAAATCTCTGGAAGAGTAATTACAGAGTCTAAAGAGGATAAATCAGCTTGGGGGTAGGAGGATCTATTAATATTATCAAAAAAGGACGTGATGTTATTATGGGGAATGGAGTTCTCGGGAGTATATAGTTTGGTGTAGAAGTCTCTAAAACAATTTAGTATATCTTTGGGATGGTGATGCACATTGCCTGAAGAGTCTTTGATGTGGGATATGAAAAATTGTTCCTTTTTGGTTTTTAAGTAAGAGGCCAGTGTTTTTCCAGCTTTGTTGGATGTTTGATATATTTTCGTTTTGTATTTAAGAATTGTCCCTGCAGCAAGATTTGTGATCTCTTTATTAATTGAGAAGCGTAAAGTCAATACTTTGTGGAGATTGGTAGGGTTGGAAACACTATAGTAGTGTTGTTCGGCTGTAGTTAGCTGAGAATAAAGGTCATCTAAGTGTTTTTTGCGTAGAGCTTTCATTTTTCCAGAGTAAGCCATGATGTGACCTCTCAAGGCAGCTTTAAAGGCATCCCAATTATTCACTACTGAAGTGTCTCTGTCTTGATTATCTGCATAGAATTGTTGAACAAAAGACTCTACGGATAGGATGAATTGAGGGTCTTGTAAAAGAAAATTGTTAAGCTTCCACCGAGATGACGGTTTCCGAACATCAGAGAGACTGAAAGAGGTACAAACAGGGGCATGATCAGAAATAATTATATTTTCTATTTTGGAATCTATAATGGTACCTGTAAGGTTTTTAGTGGAAAAAATATAGTCAAGACGAGAGAGAGTATTATGTGGGGAAGAGTGGAAAGTATAGTCAAGTTGAGTAGGGTGAGATATTCTCCATGTATCAATAAGACCAGTTTCGGCTAAGCATCCTGAGAAGGATTTGTGTGTTTTATTATTTTTGAACAAGCAGCTAGATTTTCTATCCAGAAAAGGATCAAGGACTTGATTCATATCCCCACACATAATTAAATTGGTAAAGTTTTTTTGAAGTATCATATGTTTGATGGTGGTCCAAAACTTGGGATCTGGGTTGGTGGGGCCATAAATATTCAGAATGGTAACATCAGTAGAATCTATATTTAGTTTAGCCCAAACCCATCTGCCATCTGTGTCCGCACCTTGGTCGAGAACTTTATATGATAGTTTCTTGCTGATTAAAATAGCTACCCCATTTTTTTTAGCAACAGCAGGACTAGAAATGATTTCTTTGATCCAACGGGACTTCAGTTTCTGTGTTTCTCTAACAGATAAATGCGTTTCTTGTATACAAGCTATGGAGGGGTTTAGTTTGTTGAGATGCGAGATGACCTTACACCTTTTGATGGGATTATTGCAGCCTTTAATGTTCCATGTGACACATTTAAAAATCATAATAACAGTTTAGATGTTATGATAGCATAGCGATAATATAAGACCATATACATGCAAATGTTAGGTGCTCTAGAACAGTGTCTGAAATAGCATTTGTGAACCATATAGATGCAAACAATGAGTGCCCAAGAACAATATTTTGAATACCAATTAATGAGAAAAGGACACATTAGGAAGACACATGAGGTAATAGGATGAGGGTTGGGGTGTCTGATCATAAACGGTTGCCTAATGGCTTGGAGATATGGAATAGAACACTGATCAGACTGGAAAAAAAAAAGGATGCTAGGGGAGATTCAATTTGTAGGGAAGGGTGACACCCGCTGAGTCGTCAAAAGGGAAGTAGAGCGACTCAGGATGGAAGATGGACGTCACGAGGCCACCCGTCCCACGTCATATATATAGGAGATAATCATGGCATTAAATTTGTAATAGTAAGGAGAGAAAGGGAGTAAAACGTTCATGTAACGAAAGAGGTGGAGGTACTTGCAGGCGAGGTAGTGTCCATGCTATCGGTTTTGATGGATCGTATAAATGCTTTTAGGTCTGCTGGTTCTTCAAACATTCTGGTACGGCCTTCATGTGTGATTTTGAAAGAACAAGGGTGGTATAGCCCATAACGTATGTTGAGCTGTTTCAAGGCTGGGCGAAAGGATAAGAATACTTTCCTGCGCTGGGCCGTGCTTTTAGCGACATCCTGTGAGATGAAAATCTTAGAGCCATTCCATATAAGGGATTTACGTTCCTTTGCTGCAGATATAATGAGCTGAAGTTGGGAGTATTCCAGAAGATAAAAGATCATTGTTCTGGACGAAAGTCGAGGAGAGGTGGAAGTAGATAGTTGGCCGACTCTATGAGCACGTTGAATATTAAGTGTTAGATTAGGGGGTAAGTGAAGCAGCTTTGCTAAAAATGTTTGCAAAAAGACAATGGTATTAGTTCCCTCTGATCCCTCTGGCAGCCCTGAGATGCGGAGGTTATTACGTCTGCTGCGATTTTCCAAATCTTCATTGTGTTTTTGAAGTTCTTTTATTGCCTTTTCCAGTTGTGTTACTTTAGATGTAGTTTCTTCCACTAGACCCACTCTCTTCTCCACCTCTTCCATTCTATTCTCAAAACCTCTCCATCTGTCGTCCAACTGTTGTAATTTTAAATTTGTAGTCTCTATGAAGGGTTTGAGTGATCTAATCTCTGCCAAAATGGTCTCCAAAGCAGGGTCCGAAATGCCCAACGGAGGAGGTGAGTCACTTTTGGGTCTCTTGAGGTTGGCGGTGAGAGTATTAGGTTCTTTGGTGGTTGAGGTATTATTTTTTTTGTTGGCCGCCATGATATTGGCTGCAAAATATGGATATATGAGCAATTGAAAAAAGCTTGGTTAGCAATATTAATGATGCAAGATTAAGAGTTGCAGAAAGTTGTAGCATGTACAGCAATAGTAGGTTCCGTTGCAAATAGAAACTATTTTGAGAAGAGCTTGTGATGGTAAGCACATATGTATAGAGTCCTTAAATAGAACTTCGTGGGGTTCTATGTACCAAAGTTTACAATTATTACGTCCATATTATTTAGGTAGTACTACTCCTGATAGAGGAGGTTAATAGAAGCACTGTTGAATAATAAGGCGTAAACTTAGGTGTGAGTTGAGAGTGCTACAAGCCTTGTAGTGGTAGGATGCTTCCTGTTAATATGGGTATCCAATTATAGTTAGGTTCAATTTACGGTTGAAGTTATACCCAGTTCCATGCTTATTCCATCATGTTAAATGCGTGGTTCATTCATAGTTCAGGAGACCAAATATGTGCTCGCTATCAGAGCCAGAGGCGAGCGAGAATAGGGTTGTGTCTCATAAGTGGCAATGTGTGGTAGATATTCTGTGAAGTATAACAGTATTCCTTTCTATGTCCCTTTCGTTTTTTTTTTTTTTTTTTCTGAGTCTTAGAAATTACGTAGATGCGATGTTCTATATTTTTTGCATGGAGGGGTTTAACCAAAATATGGTTTCTTATGAAGCCACGAAGGGCTTATTAATCCTTTCTTTTTTTTTTTTTTTTTTTTAACTTTCTCTTCAAGAATGTGATGCTGTTGCACGCCGGCACCAGAGGCGGCCGCTTTGAGGCAGAGAGGGTGGACCAGGCCGCAGCCGGCGCGTCACGTTACACGTGACGCGGACACTTACTTCAGAGTGGGCGGATGCCTGAAGGCGGCTGCGGCGGTCCCCGGAGCTGGAATGCCGGAGCTGGTGAGGCGGCGCGGCCGAGCATGGAGCAGCGCTGAATTTCGCTCGACGGTATGTGGAGGAGGTCCGGAGCTCGGGGCAGGAAGATAAAGGTAAGTTATGAGGGAAAAGAATATGGGGAAATGCCTTTTTTTTTTTAAACTGTGGGACGGAGCTGCCAGGTCACGCCGCCATCTTCGTTGGCGTCAGGCCACGCCCCCAAATAGCTGTTTCTATAGTCTCCATCATCATCATGTTCGTGAGTCCTTAGTTGTTTTAAGACACCATGTAATCTTACTGCCATTTCCCCAGAAAAGAATCCTACAACTTATCTAGAAGATGTAAAGAACACTGACTCAATAGCTGCACCAGTGAATGTCATGCTTACCAGCTATGTGTGCACCTGCCATGTGGCTTAGCAAAACTAACTCTATATTTGACTACATAGACCGGCCAGCCACCAAGAGACTATTGTCACCCTATTAGTAAAAAAGGATACATTTGATCAAGCAGAAATGGTCAGGTATTATTCCATCACTAGTCAGCTTCTATTTGGTAAAGAGAAACCTACTGAAAGTCGGTGGCAACACTACCTTGTCACTTATGTTTCTATACTCTTCCCACTCAAGATGTTGTCACTACAATCTACAGGCACTGCTTGACTGGACATTTCTGATAACCTATAAGTGGAAGCGAATAAGGGTCATCCATCCTATGATTCAATTACAATTCTACCCTTCCTTTGATATTCTGGATTCTGCTACACCAACTAATTGATAAGGATGTGTGATTTATATAGCGCTTACATTTAAGCGCTTTAGGCACGACACATCAAATGGATGAAAGGCTGAGTTGGCCTTGCCTGGATTCGAAACTGTGATCTTCAAATCACATAACGATTGCAGCAGCAAGTGTACAGCCCGCTGAGCGACCTTATCAGCTAATTAATCTGAAATGTGCCAGCATGAATACAGAGGTCTGACGCTCATCCTTATAATTAATTACCATGCACAATTTCAAAATGAATTCTTACAGAAGCGTATTATACCTTTATATTGTTGAATAGTGTCTCCTTGCCTGTTTGACAGTGATGTAAAATAATTACCAGACATCTTCAGTTGGTATAAACCATATTTATAATCTAACACCGATTATACACATTGTTAAAATTATGGTTGAAGGCATGGAGGAGATAGGATTTCATTCCTCTTGCGAAGTTAATTTGGTCTATGTCCATGTACACACGAGCTGGAAGAAAGTGCTATACTGTGGAACAATGTGTGTGTGGTGTAGTGCCTCTTAAACACTTGCAATTCACTAAGTGAAGTATAAGGGATCCTTAGACATAAGGCCAGCTAGAGGGGGAGGAAAAGTTTGTTAAAGACAACAGAAATGTGTAAATGTGCAGCAAACCAAAAGATTGAATCATATGTTTCCTTTATTGGAAGACTAAACGGGACATATATAAAGCGGTAGGGCTGACCCGCAGAGTTGATGCTCTTTGATTTGGTCCTAGGAGTCTTTCTATACAATATTACAAAGAGTCTGGGGATCAAGGGATCAAGGGAACACCCTTGCAGAGTAAAATGGGCATCATATAGAAACAATTAATGCCATTTTCATTTTGAGCTGTAAGTGTCAGTAGAAGGGGGTTTTACAGATGGGTGATGGTTGGGGTGTACACACAAAGGGCCTCATTACACGGTAGGCGGTAAACCATGGCGCTATTAGGGCCATGGTTCATGCCGGTAATTTACTGGTACCGCCTTGGAGGAAAGGGGAATTACTGCCCTATTCCAAGGTTGGGAAGGCGGTAATTCCTCCTTACTCCATTGCCCTTCCCCATTCCCATTTTTGCCCCATAGGGCATAATGGGAATGGGGAAGGCGCTAATTACGGTACTCCAAATTGCGGTACCGTAATTAGCACCCTGGTCCCTTTGCGGGTTAGTTTTTTAACGCCTGCTAGAAGCAGGCGTTAATGTACCAACCCGCAAAGGAACCTCGTAGTAAGGCGGTAAGGGTTTACCGGTACCGGTAAAATACCGGTACCGGTAAACCCTTACCGCCTACCGTGTAATGAGGCCCAAAATTTGCCTTCTTTGTCATTGCAGGTTTTGAAAACACAAATTACAGCTGGTGTATTTTAAATTGTAAATTACAGACACCCGGACTCTGTACAATTAAAATCACACATAACATGTGTATTGATTCATTTTGAACGTGTACATAAAGATTTAAATCATTATTTTCCTGAGAATGGCATAAATATGCACCATACAGCTCTACGTGAACACGTTTGAAAAGAGGTTAACGAGCAATTCACTTTGCATAACATTGCTTTAAATTTGAAATCCCGGGACTCAATAAAACACTAATGCATTTTCAAAGTATAAATTCAATTGTCAATCTTTGTTTTGCAAGACAGTCAAACGGGACTGCTAGCTTCGTTTTGGGTCTTGTGCTCTGCATCATTCAAGTAAGCATTCAGAGAAATACAAGGAATGCACTGAACATCAGTGTTCGGGTGGTCCTTTTTTGGAAATGCCCATTAGTGCACTTTTGAGTTGATCCGTTATGGAATGTTGGTAAAATAGGAGGTTGTCCAGACATATATGGCTAATATCGCCATTGCATTTCTTTTTAAAGTCCTTAGCTGAAGATTGATGAATATGTCATGACATTAAACAGTATTTCTGGATTGCAAATGGTTGGAAACCCATTCATCCCCCAAAATATGTATTTTTTACTTGGAACACACATACAGGCATCCATTAGGAGAACCGCTAATGTCAATGTCTACGCTAGATATCTGTAACCTATCTCTAGAATTAATTTCACAAACGAATACTTTCAAAACAGCTGGAAGGTTAAGAGAATGATACATTTAAAGACCCAATTATTTAGGAAAAATATCCATAACACAATGCAGTGTTTCTCAGTGAATAATATAAGACGCATTTTGATTCATTATAACATTCCTGATCTATGAAATATAAGTATTTGCTTAGACAATGCTTACTTGTTTATATACTTAAAACATATTATTACCTCCAGTTATGGTGGGCCCCAAGATTCAAAGATTCCGCATTAAAATCAGCACATTCTGATAATAATACGCTATTTATCACAATCTCTCATGAACACAAATGTAGCTATTCAAGCAAAGTATATTTTTATTAAAATTGCATTTCCATCAACAAGATGCGTCAAAATGAAAGTTAGCTTATGAATTATGCACCCTGAGACCAATGGGAAATAAAAGGGTTGCTTTCTGCGTCTCTTTTAAAGCAATTCAAGGTGGGAGCATAGTTCAGGGGACAAAGTACTACCATTGGGAACAGGAAAATGGGCTTTGTTATGAGTTGACCGGTATTCCAATTGGAATACTGCCCAATGGAATGACTGTTATCACCACTTGGTCTGGTGGATTTACCACCGGATTGCAAGTAGTGCTGGCGGTGTTAGTTCCCATCTATTTACAGGCCATCGGACCCCATTGGGGATTTTGACTGAATTACTGCTGCAGGTTTTCTGTTTTCTTGGCGGAAAGTGGACAGTTTAACTCCAGCAACTTCTTGTTTGGCGGTGCAGGAAAAGTGCCGGTAATTCTATTACCCCACTTTTTTCCCCTCAGCTATACTCGTAATGAGCCCAGTGCCTTGCAACCGGGTTCAATGCTCAGCCAAAGACGTAGAAGCTAAAGCTGTCTGGTATGATACCAACATTAATATTCAGAGTGTCCATATAAAATAATATGTATATGGTAAATTAACCAGATTCGGGAGGATCAATGTGTTTATAAAGTCATGACCCAGTGGGCAAGTGTCGAAACTCCTTTTTTTGTCAAAGAAAATACATGTACAATTTTGGGCACCACGTTTGGAAGACATGAGCACACGAGCACCCAACCAGGAGAACAATTTGTGGTGAGAGCATGGGGACAACGTGTTACCTGGATCAATGGGCTAAGAAGAGAGAATGGCAGAGCAGCCACTTGAGGGTGCAGAAAGATCCACTGTGATGCAAACTTCTGCCCAAAATCATATACAACAACTGAGAAAAGTAAGTGTATCATTGGCCTGTTCTATATTCAAATTGTTGATTCTTTAGAAATTGAATCATGCAAGGGGTGTGGCATGATTTCTCTATGCAGCTAAAGTATTTTATTTGACTTCTCTGCTCTGTTTCAGAAGCAGCTGGTGCCCTGAAATTTGTAAATTGGATGTGCAGCGACCCTGCAGCAGCAGCGTCAGTAACGCCCCCAATGCTGCCCCGTGTGCCAAAAACATCGCACACATCCCCTACATGGCAAAAAGGCCAGTGGACCAGCATACAGTTCCCCAATCACGAAAACGCATGGAAACCTCCCCGTGCACCCCTCAGAATACGCGTACACCGCTCGCACTAGCGAAAACACATGTAAAGGTCCACAAACACCCCTCGGAATACGCGTACCCCGCTCAAGCTATTGAAAACATGTGTAAAAGTCCACGCGCACCCCTCGGAATACACGTACCCCACTCGCGCTAGCGAAAACGTGTGTAAAAGTCCACGCTCACCCCCAAAATATACGTACCGCATCCCACAAAGAGCACATACAGAGCGATGGAAACCCACCTGGGACCTTCAACCCGTTGCGAGGGAAGCGCCCGCGTGTGTTATGTCACAGATGCGCTTACACGCTAAGGGCCTTTCCTCGAATTACACGCTGACGTGCTGTTTTATTCACGAGCCAAATCACTCCATATCAAGCTGCCCCCCAGAGCCCCAAGCTGACTCCCACCAGCCATCTGCCTGTCTGCCTGCTGCCACCGTGCCCTGCCATTCATTTGGGGCCTGCACATCTGCCATCTGCAGGGGTCCAGTTGTAGTGACCACCCCTGCTGGAACAGAAGACTCCCGACTGAAGTTCCATCGCTCCACAGCCCAGCACCAGGACCCAGTTGCCCACCGACACCTGCCTCGGGGTTGCCATGTCGGGGGAAACACCATCAGAGACCAATGGCAACCCCCAGCGTGGTGGAGCAAGTCCTGGTGCATTATGATGCCCTCTACGGAAGACCACACGCCAACAAGGAAGGACGGAAGAGGATCTGGAAGGACATTGTGGCTGCCATCAATGTGGAGGGGGTGGCAGCCCGTGACATACCACACGTCCGAAAGCGCTGGGAGGACTTCAGGTGAAGGACCAGGACCCTCAGGAAGGCCCAGCGCCTCTTGGAGGCAGCGGATGCAGAGGGGTGCCGGGTCCTCCTTACTGACAACCAGATGAGGGTCCTGGAACATATACGCCCAGCGCTTCACCTCCAGGTCCTTGAGAGGCCGACCCGTCTGGAGTCGAGCGGTAAGTGTCCATGTGTACTGATTGGACGCAGTGCATGTTGAGGTGTGCCAGGAGTGTAATTCGAGGAAAAGGCCTAAGCGCATAAGTGAAGTGACGAATGCAGGCGTTTCCCTCAGGACGGGTTAAAGGTGAGCAGGGCCAGCAGTTCGCTGTACCTGCCTTTCGTAGAGACCAGCGCGTGTGTTGCTACTTCTGGTTGTTTCGCGCGCCATCACAACTTCACAGCGGATCAATGACGTATCTCTTCTTTTGGCGGGGGTAGTGGCTACATGTGTTTTTCATTAACACGCTAGTCAGAGGGTCAGTCGTGCATGCTATTTTTCCCACTGTGGGTGCCCCTGTGTATCGCGTACCCATTTCAGAGGTCATAGTAGCCTGCGTGTCTCATGCATGCGTGTTTTTCGTGTTCCTGGGTGCCACTGCGTACTGCAGGAGGTTAATTCCACACACGTGGGCTACCGGGGTTTGCGTGCATGGTTTTACTGCAGTTTTGGGGTGCCTGAGCGTTGTGTGACCCGTCACTTTATCTCCGGGGTCACATACAGCCTTTCAGGTGCATAGGGGTACTGTTAACATCTTGTATCCCACTCCCTTTACCCCAATTGCCCAGGACAATTGTCATGTACACCTCCCATTGGCACTACTACATCTGTGCCGGCACTACTCCATCTGTGCCATGGTTGGGAGTCCACGAAAGGTGAGGGCCACCTCAGCTGGGCATACACCAAGTGGCGGGCGTGGTCAGGGACGTGCCCGGGCTGACCAGGGAGTAGAGGGACTCCAGGGTGTCCAGGGTGGCCGCAGAGGGGGAAGAGGCAGGGGTCCGCCATTTCAGCACGATGCTGTGCCATGGGTTGGTGCAGTCATGCCGCCACCCCCTGTGGTTCCGGGAGATGCAGCTCTTGCATCTGGCACTGGCGCCCATGTGACCCTGCAGTCCGTTTCATCAACTGCCACGGGCCCAAGGGTTGTGGTAGCTGCAGGTGCAGCTGTGGACACCACCACCCAGGCTCAGGGTCCGCCAGCGCATGCTGCGTTGGCACCTCAAGATTCCCAGGATGATTTCCAGGAGGTCAGGAGGCACACGGTAAGTGCACACAGGGCTGCCCTGACCGAGGCACATGTCCCTGGGGCAGTTTTGTCATCTGCTGCTCTGAGCAGCCGGGTGTTGGCAAGTGCATGGGCAGATGCAGCCGACACCACCCCGGCTGTGAGTCTACTATCCAGGACAGTCCCGGTCAATGACATTAGCACAGCAGTTGTTGCTGCGCAGTGTCAAGTCAAGGGCACCCAGCAGCCACTGACGCAAGTCAGGGCTTCCGTCCTTGTTCCACCTGCCACTCTCTCGGTTCAATCCACCAGTGCCACTGCCCATACTGATCAGGGCGGCATTTGCCAGTCAGAGTCCGGACGACTGCTCAAGAGGAGGAAGGTTGCATCTGCAGCAGAGGCTGGGACCCAGACACGGCTCCAGCCTCCAGCACGTCGAGGAAGAAGCCTTTCTGCAGGCAGGAACTGGACTTCCTTGTGGACTACGTTTTGGCACATGACTGTGATATGCTAGTGGGCCTGAATTGTCACACTACAGCTTCTCAGCGTTTGACCCACTGGAAGCATGTTGAGGAGGGTGTCAGTGCAATCGGACATGAGGTGCGCACAGCTCAGGAGTGCAAAAAGCATTGGGATGACCTCCGACGCTCTGCTAAGCTAAAGCATGCCTCTAATACAACATGACTCTGGTGACTGGCAGTGGGCCACCACCTGAGGAGGAAGAGCTCACTTCGCACAAGTCAGTCGCTGCAGAGTTCATACCGACAAAAATGTACGAAGGAGTGGGAGAGATGCTGGACTTTGATGCCTCGTCCAGTGAGTGTTGTTGCGTGTTTGTCCAGACCATGTGTGGTTTGCTTGTGTGATGTGTTGTGCTTGACTGCCACTACATGCTATGTGTGAGTCGTGCAATGCTTCACTGATGCATGCCTGCTGTGCAGGATGCTGGACATGTAGAGCAGACGGGACTGTCCTCATCACCACACCTGCACCCTGCTCACATGCTAGTCACCCGGTTGCCCCTCCGATCCATGTTCCAGCTCACTGGCCCTTCTGCATGTAGCCTGGGGTGTCTTTCCACTCAGCACTGGGACTATGTCATTGCATGACTGACGTGCATGTGTGTTCTGCCTGCATGCAGGTACTCCACGGAGGCATGCTCCCTTGCCCCTCCACCCCCTTGCACCCTGATTTCACCATGGCATTGGTGGGTATCAAGTTGGCGTACTACAATGGCCTGTTCAACGCTCCTGTGTATATGCACACTTCCCCCTGCCAACCTGCCAGACACATACAGTGGGGTACATCCTTTGTCCTTGATGCAGGGTGTCTCAGTCAGACTGTGCATATGGCAGATGCTCCACAGGGACATGAGTGCCCATTCATGCTCCATGTGCATTCCATGCATGCCCCTATGCATGCCCCTATGTGTCGTTGCCGGGATGATCATTGTAGTACGTGGGTCTCTCCTGCATCACACACATGTTTAGGGTGTCACAGTCTGTGTGGGGCACAGGTCTCCCCCTGTTTCAGGCCCCCTGACTCTGTTCAACTGGTGTAGTGCCTTCTGCACACATGGGTGCACTACTGAGGGTTCATCATGTGTCCTGCTTACTGTCCCATTCTCATCTGCTGTGTTGTCAGTTAACTCAGATGATGCAATTGACGCTAGTCAACACTGTCTGCCAATGCACAGGTCTCTGGTCACCCTTTGGCTGCCATGCAATGCCTCCCTGCATTTTCACTTGGGGGGGGGGGTTGCCTGTAGCCATGCAACTCATTGCATGCACATTGCACGTGATGCCTGAACTTGCCCTTACACTGCCTCATTGTTTATTGATTGACATCATAATGCACTTGTTCATGTAGATAGTGGGTAACGTACACATGTTCTGCACTGCATCCACCCACTTCTGAGCCGTGTTACACCGTTCTACATGCCTACTCACTGCTGCAATGTCAAAGTGACCTGGCATGTATGGTCAGATTTTCATCCCTTCTCTGTCATGAATGCCACGGACACAGGTGCATCCTGTGACACATGGGGCCTCATTACACGGATGGCGGTAAGGATTTACCGGTACCGGTAAAATACTGGTACCGGTAAATCATTACCGCCTTACTACGAGGTCCCTTTGCGGATTGGGGGATTTAACGCTTTTTGCAGGCGTTAAAAACCAACCCGCAAAGGGGCCCAGGGAGCTAATTACGGTACCGCAATTTGCGGTACCGTAATTAGCGCCTTCCCCATTCCCATTGAGCCCTATGGGGCAAAAATGGGAATGGGGAAGGGCAATGGCGGAAGGGGGAATTACCGCCCCGCCAACCTTGGAATGGGGCGGTAATTCCCCTTTCCGCCAAGGCGGTGCCAGTATTTTACCGGCATGAACCATGGCGCTAATAGCGCCATGGTTCTCCGCCATCCGTGTAATGAGGCCCATGTACTCAATATTGGAACTCCCTAGTGGGTGTTTAGCAAAGTTGATTGGTCAATGTGCAGTAGGGCGCAAATTGAATGTAGCCTGCAAATCGGGTTGTAATGACTGTGGAGCTGCCTTCACGTGTTTATGTGTACACTTTCACATACATCAAAGCAACCAGCCCTGTAGCTGCTTGCTTTGCTGTATTGGATGCTGTTCTTGTTCACAATACAGGTATATAGGGAAAGGGGTGTTTTTGCACACTTTCACATGTACATATTTTATAGTATTTTATTTATTTCTATAGCGCACCAGGCCCAGGGGCATCCGGGCGCTTAACTTAGTTACAACAAGATGAAAGCATGACAAGGCAATGTGACAGAGTATTACAAGATTATTACAGGAAGATTTACAAAATTTACAACATATACATTCAAATGAATATCGATAAGGCAGTGATTTACAGGATAGTTAATAAGGGATGCCGAGTAGGTCAAAGTGCAAGTAGGGCAGTAAGCTGATGTTAGCAGTCTTGGGCGGATAGCCATGCTTTGGTAAGGTATTTGAATTTCAGGAAGGAAGGTTCTGCTCTAAGGTCATTGGGGAGTGAGTTCCAAAGTTTGGCTGCCAGGATGGGGAAGCTGGTTCCACCAGATCTTAGGAGATTAAAGCGCGGGATGACAAGGCAGTTGGCTTGGGCCGCTCTGCGAGGTCTGGTGGAATTGTGGAAAGAGAATCTGTTTGCCAGGTAGCGAGGGGCTTGGTTGTGGAGGCATTTGTGTGTGAGAGCCAAGGACTTCAAGGAGATGCGCTGTGGGATAGAGAGCCAGTGCAGGTTGCGCCTGGTGTCAGATATATGCTGGCGCCTAGGAATGTTAAGGGCCGCTCTGATCGCATTGTTTTGGACAATTTGTAGCTTATTTAAGTTGCGGAGATTAGTACCTAGATAGAGGGCATTACAGTAGTCAACCTTGGATAGAACAAGGGTCCTGGCCAAGGTTACGCAGTTGGCAGTGGTTAGGAACGGGCGACAGGCGGTGATGAGCTTGCAAGTAAGCGCTGCTGCAGATGAGACTGCGTTGGATTGTCTAGTCAAGGATAGGGTTGAGTCGATGTAAATCCCAAGGGTTTTCGTGTCCTTAGCAATCGGGATGGTATTCCCATCGATGGTGAAAGACTTGAAGGCAGGGTTAAGTTTAGTGAGTTTTTGTGGTGAACCAAGAATGAGGAGCTCTGTCTTTTCATCATTTAGGCAGAGGCCGTGCTGGGCCATCCACGCTTGGATGACCTGGTAGATGGCGTTGATGGCAAGGGAGTCAGTTGTGTAATCGCCTGTGATGGGGATGAGTATCTGTGTGTCATCAGCGTAATTGGTATACGTGACGCCCAAGTGATCCAAAATATCGAAAAGGGGTTTGGTAAACACGTTATATAACGTGGGCGAGATACAAGACCCTTGAGGCACACCACAGGCGACCGGAGCGGGTGGTGCGGCCGCAAGTGGGGAGAATACACGCATAGATCTATTATCCAGGAAGGATCTGATCCAAGTGGCGGCATTTTCTGAGAAGTGTGCGGCTGATTTGAGGTGATGGCAGAGAATTTTGTGATTGACGAGATCAAAAGCAGCAGAGAGGTCCAGGAGAAGTAATAATGCCAGTTTGCCTTTGTCTTTGAGATCTTCGATCTGCGTTTTTAAGTCAATAAGGGCGGTCTCAGTGCCATGGCGAGGCCGGAAGCCTGATTGCCTGAGTCCCAGAAGTTTATTAGATTCAAGGTATTCCTGAATTTGTAGGTAGGCCGCGCGGTCGAGGATTTTTAGTAAAAAAGGTACAGTGGTAATTGGTCTGTAGTTTGTGGGTATACTGGGATCGAGGGTAGGTTTTTTCAGAAGCGGGATGACCCATGCATCCTTAAGATTGTCCGGTACAATCCCAGAGCTAAAGGAGGAGTTGATGAGCGTAGTGATGAAAGGTGCTAGGTCGTGAGCAGCTTCCTTGATAATAGGTGCAGGACAGAGGTCACCCTGACAATTGGACGGTTTAAGGCTAGTGATAATCTTTTCCACTTCGAGAATGGAGAGTGGAGAGAAGCTAAAAGGAATCAGAGAGTCTGTGATAGAGGGGTTTGTGGTAGGTATAGGGATCTGTAGAGGGTTGGATTGAAGGCTAGATTGTTTGTTGTTAATTTTAATTTGGAGAGTGGCAATCTTACCTAGGAGAGCTTCTTGGATTTTGGAGCACCAGGTGCTATCTTTGGTACATGTGTCAGGTGGGGTAACAGGAGTTTCAAGTTCTTTTAGAATTTTAAACAATTCTTTGGTGTTAGATTTGGCTTGCTCGATGCGTTTGTTATATGTGTCTTTTTTTGCCTGGAATATAGCTTCCTTGTAGTTAAGGGTGGCCAGGAGTACGCGTGATTTGTTAGCTAGAGAGTGATTGCTTCTCCAGTGGGATTCTGCAATTCGTTTTTCTTTGCGTAGTGCTCTGAGATGGGGAGTAAACCAGGAGTTTAGGTGGGCTCGAGGTTTAGATTTTCTCAGTTTCGAGGGTGCAATGGTGTCTAAGGCTGTAAGCATGGCCCGGTTGAAGGTGTCGACCAGGGCCGTAGGGTCAGAGCATGATGGATCCAGAACATTAAGAGCTGGAAGGAGGAGGGGTAGGAGTCTATCGCAGGTAATGTTGCGTTTGTTACGGGTGGCCATAGCCGGGGCAATGTTGTGAGGGAGGCTGATAGGTTTGGACTCAATATTGAATGTAATTAAGTTGTGGTCTGTCCAGGCGCACTGTTGGTTAGAGGTGATGTTGATGGGACAGTTGAGGGCGGCTAGCCAGTCAAGGGTTCTGCCCTTGTTGTGGGTAGGTTGGTTTAGGAACTGAGTGAATCCAGCATTAGTGAGGATGTTGTCAATAGACGAAGCAGCGGTGTCCTTGGGGTCGTTGAGGCCTAAATTGAAATCCCCCAGTATCATAACCTGGGAGGTAACTTTGGTGCTGTGTGTGAAGATGTTGGAGAGGTCCTCCGCGAAGGTAGATAGTGGGCCGGGTGGCCGGTAGAGTAGATGAAAGGTGATAGAATGGTTGGGTGTGAGAGCTAGTTTAGCAGTCAGTGCTTCCAGAGTGGAGGAGTGATGTGTGGCTGAGAGGTGGAAGTTCAAAGCGTTTTTGTGGATGATGGCGATGCCACCTCCTTTAGATTGGATGGAATTACGGTCATGTCTGATAATGTTGTAGTCAGGAGGGATAGCGAGGGAGAGAAGAGGACCTGAAGCTGGGTGGAGCCAGGTTTCAGTGATTGCTAAGAAGTCGAGGTCATGGTTGAGGATCAAGTCAGCTACTTCTAGGGCGTGAGCCGGGAGTGATCTGGCGTTGATATGCAAGCAGCTTCAAAGTTGTGTAGTGCAACATTGCGCTACTCACTTATGTGTGTGTGAAATCGTTCATTTGCACATGTGTCTTCCACAGCTTTTTGGTTGACTAATATGTAGTTGATTGACGTTTATGCTGGTGAGATTTCAGCATTGCGCCCATTATGTTCAACTGGCATAATCCTGAAGGTGCACTGTTGTGCAGTATGTGTATGCCCAGGCCCACTTAGCTAATATGGTGGGACCTGGCTGTGATGAATTTACACACTGAATAATGGAATAGGGCACATTCATAGCACGGTGTGCTCAATCAGCCCCTGAGGGGTGTTCTGAAGGCTTCATGGCCTGCAACTCGGACCGTACTGGGCGTTATGGTCCCTCAGGCCTGGTTGCAGGCCCTTGCTTTGCTCGGGACATTCACTATGTCTACATGGCCCATGACGCCCGGTATGGGCTGATCTCCAGATGCATGAAGCTATATTGGTGATGATGGTTTAGTGATGCATGTGTACATGCATATTACCGGTGTCATTGTGTGTTTGGATTCACTTGCAGGTGTGGGCATTTAGCAGTTCAGACAGGCTTGAGGTATGTGCCATCTCTTTGTTTCCATCTGTCATTTCTGCCTGTGACATGTGCCTGACAGAGGTGGTGTGTGATGGAGGTGATATACTACATTTTGTACTTGTGTAGGCTTTGCTATTTAGACACATTCATTTCTGCTTTTGGTATGTGTTTGTATATCAATTCCACTGGATGCATGCCAGATTCTCATTTGTGTGTGACATGTCTGCTTCATGTGTTGGCTGTCGATGTGATGTCTATGTGTGTGTGCTTCTGACATGTGTATTCATGTTTGTTTTTTCCACTTTTCAGACGATGACGCAATGGAGGAAGAGGATGGTGATGTCATTCCAGGCACAGGGTTGCTATCACCTCAGCAGCCCTGCACAAGTGGTGGTCGTGGGATGGTAGGCCACAAGAACCCATTTGTGCTTCAGACCATCGTGTCTAGGGCTGGCAATGAGTCTAGCCCGGATGATCACTCTTACGACAATGTTGAGTTGGATGCTCGTCATTACCAATTCGTCAACAGTGAGTGATTCTGATGTGTCCGCGACATCTACATTGTGGGGCCAGACGGTGGTGGGACATACGCCTGTGGTGGATCGGGACCAGTTGCTGATGTGCCTGGGGCATCACATCAACAGAGGAATGTAGTCCTGCAGCCGCGGGCAGTGCCAACCCAACAAGGACCGCGGCTCCTTGGGCCCCGCGGGTGTCAAGGCCAGCAACGCCGGGGTAAACTGAGTGGGATTCCAAACAACAGGGGGCACCAATTGCTAATATCGCTCAGAGCATGGAACGTGTGGCCCAATCGGTGCCCCCACGCTAGACAGGTGGATCTCCAGCAGCGGGCAGCACAGTCCACGGCCCACTCGCTCAGGCTGGACATGGCGGCCTCAGACAGGGCACGCTGGGCTGAAATGGTGTCTCTGCGTCAAGCAATTGCAGAGGCACACATGGAGGCCCTGAGGGTAGACCATGATTACCTCAGATCGACTCTGGGTGTGCTCTTGATGTCCCAGAGTCAGCGGACAGAGGAGAGGTTGGAACAGCTTGAGAATATCTGTGTCAAGCAATTGCTGCTCATGCAGAGACACACATGGAGGCCCTGAGGTAGAACCACCCAGAGGCAGCGGACAGAGGAGAGGTTGGAACAGCTTGAGAATACCATCTCGGCTGAGCTACGTGCTTGCCGGGAGGTGTTCCAGATGTCATGCCAGTCCATGCAGGAAGAATTCTGTGTTGCACGTGTTACCTTGCAAGAGGAAGTACGCGTATCACGCGAGGTTCTGCATGCTGACCTACGTGTCATAGCCGCACAGAACCAGGCTCACCAGTCCCGCAGACTTGCTGCCGACGAGGGGCAAGCTGCGCATAGGCGTGGTCAGGGTACTGTGCCACATAAACCTTTTGAGTCAGAGGGTGAGGAGGACAACGACTTATCTCCCACACAGGTCGAGCCATTCAGTTCTCATTTGAGAAAACAAACCTCTCAGCATGTCACAAAATTACACCCATGCCTCTACTAACAAGGCACCTTCTGACATTTTGCTTGGGATTGAAGAAATTCAGATTGTTCCTTTGTGCTCTTGGTATTATTTCAGAAAAAAACACCTTTGCACTAGGGAAAAGCAGCATTAAGTCTTCCACCAACAACTTCAATACAGGAACCAAACTTGGAGCACTGATGTAGCCCAAATGCTCTCCTCCACAATGCACCACCAAAACATCAGTGCTACCAAAAGTAGCAATGTTTCTGCAAACAGCATGCAGAGCCTTCAAATTATGCCGAGGCTCACTACACCATAAAGCCTCCAGGCCTGGAAAACCAAGATCTGCAGAAAACCCTCTTGCCTTTGCATAACTCTCCATATCACATACAAATTAATCTACCACTATGCATACAATAACTTCAGCCATCTTCACTACACAACCAACACAGCAATGAAAAAAGTATTACCCTCCCTTCCTGTTAAGCACACACTGAACACCTGATTGGATAATCCCCACAGTGCCATTTCCATGGCAAGCATGCTGAGACGGCCTGGATGTGGCACGTGTGATTGTCGAACTACCGCAGTGTTTGTGGATCCTGTAACAAAGGGGCAGCCCTCCTTCCCTTTTCACTTCACACTTTGCAGCACTTTCTCATTGGCTACTTCTAAACAGTCCCACAACCATCCACAAATCACATCCAAGATCTCTACATCTAACTTGATCAAATCACTACAACACTGCAGATCAACTGTTCAAGACTCAGAACAGAGGTCCCGTATTATTCCCAAGCACCTGCATCCGAAAGTACTGTGAAACTCTCCACGATTTCTACTTCCAGATTCATCCACATGTACATCCATCAACACAACCCACAGGTATGCATATGTGTTGTAATGTACAAAGAGAATAAAACTACATATATACATGCATGCCAACATTCTTGACTACCTAGGAGGGACATTGAACTCCAAAAAGTGGGGGAAAAGAATTTCCCCATAGGAATGCATTGGGGTTTTACTTATTTCACATGGGAGTAAAAGAGAATTGCAATCTTTTATATAAAAGAAATCGGGAGTCTCAGTTGTTCCTGTGTAGGTCTGCAGATCCTGTTGTTCCTGGACCTCAGTGTGGGGACAAGAGGCAGGACGTCTGAGGTCTCCTACACTATGAATTGAAGGTTGGCGGCAGCAATGGGCAAACTTCAGATCAGCAGCACTTCACGGTTTCAGCTCCTCGCGGCTCCAGCATATAGCACCACCTCGGTTCTCGGATACCACTATGGACTTTCATCACATCTGGGGTCCAGCAATCTGTTGATTAGGCTCAGGCTTGGTCAGTCCTGCTGGGAGTCCGGAGGATCTTCCTGGAGTTCGGGTCCGACTTAAAGACACTCACATGATTCTGGTGTTCCTCTCCCTGGCACTTTGGTTCCTGCAGCAGCAATGGGAAGTACAGCTAGCTCTGAGAGGATTTCCAGATGAGCTTGTCTTGGGGTCGATTGGTCCCGCCAAGCCAAGGGGAGAAGTCGTCCTAATTTGGAGCTTCAGCACTCCAGCAGGGCTTCACCGGGCAAATCAACGGTCCAGGATTTGCAGCAGCTGTCTCTTCCAAGTTCTTCTTCAGATTCCTTCGTCCAGTGGTCAACACTTCCTTCCAAGCAAAACACCTCGCCTTTTATGTAGGTTTCTCCCATTCATTCACAACCCAGCTGTCAGTCACACCGCAGGGTGGCTGTCCTCCAAGGACAGCCCTCCAACCAATCACCCTTGGGTGCATTCCTGTAACCAAGGAGACTAAGCACAGGGAGTTTCGGGCACCTCCCTCGCTTCCTGCCCTGCTGGAGCCCGAGGCGGGCTTCACTCGTGAATCCGGCCAAAGATAAAATGAACAGAGGGACCTGGTTTGGCACGCAGAGTAAATCTCAAGAAGGACCTTTCCAACAAGAAATTGTGAAAAAAAGAAGACTGGGCCATTTTGATGAAATGGGCACCCATGGGTGTCATACTGCAGCGGCAATTGCAGCCTGCGGTAAAAACACACAATTGTAGGAAAATGTAAACCACTGCCACCAGCCATTAATTTTAGAAAGGGTAACATAAAAATGTTGCATGAGAAACTAGACAAAGGGGCTACTAATTAACCCCTCCAGCACCCTATTGTAAGATGAGGGGGCTGGGTCTAGAAAGTTACACAATGTAAGTAAAGTCGATTTCACTTCACTGCTCTTGGAAACAGTAGTTTCACCAAGAGAAGGTATTTAACCCTTTGGGACATCTAAGAGAGTTCCCTGTGTCACTGCACTGAATGTGTTGTGTGTCACAATGTAAAGATGATGCCTATGGAGCTTGTCAGACTCCAAAGTCAAAAGAAACACAGAGTCCAGATCACAGAAAAATACATAAGAGAGTGGGGAAAAAGGTCTCATTCTCTCCAGGTTAGAAATTAAAAGTCTTAAAATCCATCAAAAAGAGATGGGGGTCTATAAGGTAGAAGGGAATTAGCGCATTTCGGACAATTCTCCCTAACAATGTTCTACTATAGTTTGTGACCTCTGAAAGCTTTCAACATCTCATATTGAAATTGGAATGGAATGTTCTTTGATTAGTGCCTGCTATAGTAAAGAAAGCAATTGAAATCTATTCATTTTAATGAACACATGGAACTTGGTGGGCATGATGCTTTGAACATAGTGCAGGAGGTTTACTCTGCTTTCCCAGAATTCCAAACGCCAGCATAATCCTCGAGGAAGCCAAGTGGTTTAAATAACATAACAAACAATAGTTAGATACAATACTTTGTATCTAACATTTTAGATAAAAATCAGCCTCAAGAGTTGGAGAACCACATGTCAAAGCAAGAATAATTTGCTGATGCAAATAATTGTTAATGGTTTCAGACAAAACTAAAACACATTGTTCTATTTCAAATGGTATTCTGAAAACTGCTTCACCTTTTGATGTGAAGGAGGGCTGGTCTAAAGGCAGACCCAATCCTACATTCTATACTGCACATTCTTTGATCTAGTCTTGAGGAAACCATCAATGTCAATTTGACTGTCTACAAAGCAAAGCATCTGAGTCTATTGTCTAGAGAAATCATTCATTTATGTTTTCCTATGTATGCATAGTTGTGTGAAGATGTAAAGTAGACGCACATTTTATGTTGAGTGAAAACATTATTCAGATAACAAAAGGCAGTTTGAGTTCTCCTTTCTGTAGGCTAGCTGCTTTTATTAATTTGTAGTATTGTAGGTCGCCAGCATTGCAAATTAGAGGACTGCCTTTAATTCCTTCATTTATCTGAAATAAAACAAAATATTCAGATTAAAGCAGCCTGTGTCTTGTCCCTGATATCGGGGAATGTTGTTGAAATGGTAGTTATTATATTGGGGATATGTCTCTGTAATTATAGTAATAGAGGGCCAGTACATACTCTAATTAGGTCTCCATTACAGGTTCTCTAAGTGCAATTCTGAAACGTGTATTAGTTGGGGTCAATAAAGCACAGGAATCCAGGTGGGCCTGTGTTCCTATACCTTTTTCAAATGCAACCCCGAAATGACCATGTAAGTGCACGGTCCCCAGCACTGCAATAATCTTTTTGTATTCTTCTTGTTTTTGCAATGCTAAAAAGCAGTTGTGAATTCGTGAGATTGAAGCCTCTGCCTGCATCGACTTTAGAAGTGGTAGTAGATCTCGTATTTATTGTACGAGGAGAAGGAAACAGATAACTCATGATCTGAGATGGAAGTCCATTCCGAAATATCACAGATAGAAGAAGCAGGCGGAAAGAGTGGCACTTCCTGTTTTTAACATCTCTGACATTTTGCGCAAAATTGAAAATGAGGTAGTAAAAAGTGATTTAACAGTAATCAGTGCAGATTGCCTGTCCTGTAAATTGATAGTGAGCCCTTAACAGCAGATGCTTTAACCCCGCCCTTAATGGAAATGTTGGTATCTGGGGCATTCTATTTTTCTTTGTTTCTCATCTTTCCAAGTTATGAAGGTTGGAAAGTTGTCGGAATCCAGATTCCCAGCACTCCAAAATATGGCAGAGGGTGAGAGGGCATGCAGAGACACAAGGCCTCATTCCAAGTATGGCAGTCTGGAAATAAGGGTGCAGGTAGCAATGTAATGGCACCCTTTCCAGACCGCTATAGTACTACGATGCCGGTAGGGGCCATGGATCCTGCGGCTGGTGCCAGTGCTTCCATATCCCCATTTTCATGGAGTCCTATTGGACTCCATGGAAATGTAGAGTAACCATTGCACTTCAATTTAGGATATCCCGGTAGCACAGGGCTATCAGGCAGCGGAAACAGTGTTACATGGTTGCTGCCAACCTCGTAATGAGGTTCATAGCTAAGCATAGCTACAGCATGTGATTTACCACCACACAAACTCAAAAAGAGTGTTCATTTTAACAATAGCGATGATGCACAGGTGCTGCTTACTAAAGTGGACACTTCCTATCACATTACACATCACAGAAAGGAAGGGGAACAGATAAGGCCACCAGTGCATCACCGGTTAGTGCACCGTGCCTGACTATTTGTTGCAACCCCAAAGGTTTGCTTATCTCTAAGCAGTGGTCAAAGTGGGAGGGAGCGGTTCGCAGTGGTGCGCCTCTCTTTTTACATTTTACTGTTCCTATACTTTTATTTCAAAATGAAACCGTTCCAGAATGGTTTTTTTTAAAATAAAAGTGCAGGAAGAAGTTGAAACGTGCACTTCAGTGCACTGCATTGAACATTCCTTTAAACAGCGGGTGCATTTGTTTAGGGGTTTGTATGGCATCTGGGAGGGGGCTTTGCGGTGGGGGTTGTGGAGAGAGGGGGGCGGGCCAGGAGGCAAGATAGTTCCACTACTACTTTTCGTACACTTCGACCACTGTCTCTAACTATTAAACCAGCTCAAAAGATATTTGAGAATCCTGCATCAAACATCCACCTTTGGACGAGGTTCACAAAATAACTTTAAATTCAGTCGTGTAAGGCCAATTCAGAAGTCAGGATGGGTACACGTGCGGGAAGCTGAATATAACGAGGCTCCGTGAGAGAGGAGTTAGACGTTTGAAATCAATATCATGTCATTGTTTATTGCCATAAGAAGACAGACAACAACCGCTTTCTATATTCAAGTAATGGACATGGGCAATTCTCTTATGTGTACAATGCCAATTAGACAAATTGCATTTAGCAACCACTGGCACATACATTATGTGTGTTTTCCAAATTGCATCACATCTCGTTATCGAGCTTGAGGTGAGAGTGTTCTGCCTGTTGATGTGTTGTTGTCCTGTGGATTCTGCAGGGACCGATGCCCGCCAGCCTGCAGTGTTTCTGTCTTTCCTTGGTCTCATGCCAGCAAGGAATCGAAAGAATTCTGAAAAAAGACAGGAGTCCAAAGAAGGTGATGTATTCGACAACCCTCCCGTTCCTTTTTTTATTATTATTATGTTTTCTGTCTACTTTTTAGGAGAAATCCCACTTGAAATCCGTGCACAGGACAGACATCCAAAAAATGCTTAACAAGAAAAGTTACCTTTGGCACAGAAAAGAGACTGCAGAAAAAAGAACCACGTAATTCCCCATGTGTTGTTTATATTGAAACACAAAAGTCAAAGAGAAGTAAAGAACACCCATTTCAGCTACGTGACTTATTAAAGATGTTGTGCATGCTGTACTAAAAAAAAAAAAAAACACACCCAACAAAAGTATATATCTAATATCGTGAAATGAGCGTTCCACTTCTAAAGAAAAGTGAAACCACGTATTTAAAGAAATCACTTATCTGTTTACAAAGTTTAAAATGAGTACAGTCCGTACTGCAAGGTATCGCTCCAGGAAATGTGTGCAATACTTGGGCAGTTCCCGTATTAAAACAAGCAAGCCGGCCACCTCCTCTGCCCCTCCCCCATTTAAAGTCCTCCGAGTACCTCGGCTATCAGTGGATGAGCAGCCTTGGTAGTTTTTCTAAAGCCTCAGAACCAAAACACAGCACTATAGTATGCATTATTGTACACTGAGTAAACAAATGCCCACTCTTGGTAACCTCACGTGGCTGGGGGACACACATGGATGGCGTTGCCCGGCAGGGGCACCGTCCTCAAGCTGGGCCCCGTCCTTGGGCCCAGCACCCACGGTGCAGCACCAACATGGTGCTTCCCCCACAAGAACAACACCGGAGTCAGTTTCCGTCTTGACTGACAAGCCGGAAGCAGCTCGTCCCTTTTATTAACGTGGTCACATGGGAAGCCATGTGACCACGAAACACACTGGAGGATACCATGTCCCCCCGGCAGGGGTGACATGCAACACTCGGTACTGCTCCTTTAAGAGAAGATGAGTCACGTGTGGGTAAGTGGAAAGGAATGGGAGGTGTGAGAGAGAATAAGGCAGTACGTAGTTCCATGTTAATAAAGTAAGTCACTTTGAAATCTGCTCCGTGTCATGTCCTTATTTTCCAAGGGCCTCTGTCCCAACAATCTGAATGTGCAGGAACGTAATTCAGGTTCAACAAGGAAAAGATACGTAGAAACAGGCACCCCATCAATTATGGCAAACACTGGTTAATCACCTACAGAGGGATACAAGAGAAGTATAGTAAACCACAATGTTCCTAATCAGGCTTTGCATCAATGTCAGGGAGTGTACAATCCAAATGTATAAGCATGCCAGCTGTGTTGTTTTTCAACAGTCTCTGTGTTTCTTGCTGCAGACGCAATGGGCCTGATTTACAAAAGTGTTTTTAAATGGGAAAACCCCATTGAAAAACGCTTTGTAAATCAGGGCCAACGTTCTTTGAAAGGATTAGACAATTGTTCTTTTATAGTGTTGCAGTCCAAATGCCCCGTTAAACAGGAAAGTCAAGCTTTACCAAAAGGAACACAAGTAGTGGCAGTCCATTGCTTATTTTCTTCATGCGCTACCATTTGACAGGGCTTGGTTGATATTTCTTCTGTCAGCCCAACATTTCTCCTCAGGAAATGTTAGAGAGGTTTTTCTCTGATCTTTCTATCAGGTTCACGCTTTGAACGTTTTCTTGTCACAGTAGTAACACTATTTTCTTGTGAACGTAATTGAACCGCTACCCAGTAGTTGCACTGTTGCAGTGGTAAGCAGCAACTATGGTTGCCGTTTGAATCTGCAGAAGTCTGCATGTGTCCCAGCCACACTGAAACTGCTGTACCAAGTGCTCAAATGAACTTGGGGGTCCTTCAATGTCACAGTCATAACGTACACACCTTTCGGTCTGTGACATTACACAGAGTGTTCTTACAAAAAGAGTCCATGGGCCTCATTACGAGGCTGGTGTTGTGGGATTACCGGCACCGGTAATGGTGACGGTGCCATTAAACCCACTTCACCCTATTACGAGGTTCCCTTGCGGGACCCGGAAAGGACGTCTGGTAAAACCAAACGTCCTTTCCGGGTCCCGCAAGGGGATCAGGGAGCTAACAACGGGCCCGTTGTTAGCGCCCTCCCCATTCCCATTGATCCCTATAGGGGTCAAATGGGAATGGGGATCAACTTTTACCGGGCCCATGGAATGGGCAATTACTGGGTCAGCCAAGATCAGCATGACCCGGTAATTGCCCATACCATGGGCCCGGTAAAAAATAATTACCGGCAGCAGCCATGCCCTTAATAAGGGCACGGCTACCGCCAGCCTCGTAATGAGGCCCCATATCTTTCATGGCATCCTGTTTACTGTGCATCACAGGCGTAGGGAATCTCCAACAATCTGCAAGAGCTTGATCATGCACCCGTCCTCATCCATAGGCTGCCATCACGATCTGTAGTTGGGCTTGCACTTCGCTGTACAAATGAAGGATGTATTATTATCTTTACCAACACCAGATATGGCAATGCTGGATAAATGGATCCGCTTACCTAATCAAGGTTGTGCAGAACTGTTTTGTGTGAATCAGACTTATCAGCCAAAATACTTGTGTTGACATTTGTATGACTTTAAATGTGGAATGTAGCGTGAGGCAATAAACAGAGACAATGAGTAAATAAATCCTCTAGATACATACATATAGAAGATTAGCATTAAAACAATGGCTTGTTAACTATCTAAGAAAAATATATGCATTCATAAAACATGTGCCCCACCTTACTTCCAAAGAGAATATTCAGGATATACTGTGCCAAAGACTAATCCCACATAATGTAGGTGTGCTGTTGTGCATTGACTCAAATGCAATTTGAGAGAAACAAGTGTACATTGCGCCATGCAAAACTATGTCCTCCAATTTACAGATCTGACTTTGTGCTGGTCCCTGGCACATTGCACCATGTTCTCGCACATTGAATGAGGTGTGAGGGAATGGCCAGTGCAAAGTCGAAGAATGGACAGAATACGCAAACGTCCTCATTAAAGTAGGCAAATGTGGGATAACATGGGCGTAGAGAGGGAGGCACTGTGCAAATATACAAACACGCCCCATGAAGTGCAAACAGACTCGTATTTACAGATTCAATTGTGCATCCGTGCAGACTGCAAAGGACTCAGATTTGACTGCCATCCATGACCAGCCATAAAGCAGGACTGCACCATGCAATCCTAAATTAAAGAAATGCCATGCAATCCTAAATTTAAAAAGCAACATGCAATCATAGAGAAACATTGCTACCATGCCCGTTCCTGCATCGTTCGCATACGTACTGCTTTGTGGAAGGAGTAGGAGACGGTCCAGAATCTACCATACATGCACAACGATATTGGGCATGCCTTATGAGGAAGTATATGGCACATACTGCTTCCGAGATAGTATATGGCACATTCTGAGATAGACAAAGAGGCTGCCCTCACAGAACATTTGGAACTTCTAATAAGGCCAGGCACTCCATGCTATTGATTTAACTAAAATACAATGGAGTGCCAACAGTGTGATTTGTTAAAGGTTAGATTTTCTGGATCTTAAATGTGATTACCTTAATTGCACATGAATACATTGCTGAAAATAATATTAACCCATGTGAAAAATGTGACCTGAAGAGATGAAAAATTATGCATTATTTAAATGAGTACGACTAAGCGTAATACGCCAAGAACCTATGTGTAGTTCTTGCAGTTATTATCATTGATTTCAAGAATACTGTGAGTTATCCGGTTGGTAACACTGCACTACCCACGGTAAGAGTACTATTAACTTGGGCATTGAGATATGACTACAGTGTGGCCTAATAACACAAAGATAGTTGTCAAATTAGATGTTCTGAATGTTGTACTCCCTAAAAAGACATTACAGCAGTAGGGCATGAACATTGCTTTTCGACTGTCATGAGGTCACAGCAAAGGAACAAGGCCTTTTGGCTGCCTCCCCATGTTTGATTGGCCAGAAGGAATCAAAGATAGACTAGCTAGCACACTGAGAAAGCAAGATCTGTGCTCAACAGCAGTAGCCCTCTGACACTAAAATTGTCGGTTTATGCTTACAATGATGAGACTCAAATAACATTCAGTGGCTGGAGATTCAGGTTTTCGCATTTATTCTCACGTTATCGATATTAATCAGCTAAAAAATCAAGTTTGAGCATCTACTCTGTGAACAAGAGAGGAAACATGGTTTGTTCATTTGTTTTCCATCTGAACCATTGATTTAGAGAAGTTCTGGGGTAGATTGGTGGGAGTAGAGACATAAGTTACAGATCTTCACTCTATTTTCTTGACAGCTATAATATGTGGGAATTTAGTGCTATAGAAAAAGCCTAAATAAAATAAACTAAGCAATGTTTTAGATACTTGCACTTAACGCTCTTTCTCTTCTGCTGCCAAACATTTCTAGCCACTCTCCTTTACATTTTCCATTCAAGTCCATCTTGACAAGGTCCTCCATTTTGAGTCCTGGACTAGAAAAGTGTTTTTGATTGATTCTGCACAGAGTATTCCTTTGCCAGAAAGTGTGCCCTGCTTTGCCCAAATATAAAATATCAGTCGGGCCTTTTGTGAGCACCATCAGATATGACAAATTGGTAGATTTACAAATGATATAAGCCTGTGATTTCAAGTGCTGTTTGTTGGTTGCAATGATGTGCACACACCTCGAATACTGGTTTTATTTTGTTGTCAAGATTTTGCACAACATTTAATCTGTGTTTAATTTTGATAATGCGTTGTTTTAGATTCTTTTGTTGTCTGGCATCTAGCATATGACTTATTTTGGAAGATTCTTTCATCGTTTCACTTTCATAGGGGATGATTTATCGATTTCTTGCAATATTACTAATGTCCCCTATATAGGGTACAAGGAAAGAACCAGCGACTTGCACTGTCAACAATGTGATTATGTTATTGTTCATATTCTAAGGGGCTGATTCATGGAATTTGTGCGCCGAAAAACAGGGATTTGTGCGCAATTCTGGCCGCAAATCCCCATACGTTAAACAGGGATTTGCGGGCAGAATGGTGCACAAATGCTACTAATTCCATGAATCAGCACCTAAGAGTCTATTCCCAGATTCCCCTGTTACTCATGCAATCTGATCCTTCTTGCAAAGATTTAATTGTTAGCCCTGTTAGGGAGAATTCTCATTTTATGGCTAATTTCCCTCACATAGTGAGTCCCCCAGCAGCTTTGCTGGATTTCTGGAGTTATTTTTTTCATTTGGTAAGAGTGTGCCTCTTTTTCCCACTCTTACCTGTGTTTTTGCCATGTATATTTCATCTGCTTTTGTGATTGTGGACTCTGGAGTACACCACTTCAGTAGCCCCCTTCTTTTGTGGGTTACACAGCACCTTCAGTGCAGTGACACAGGGTTGTCTTTTAGACTTCCCACCAACTCCATTTCTGAGGCTGACTACTGTCCCCCAGAAAAGGGTAAAGTTGCCATTAACTTTACTTAGTCATTTAACCACAGATCCAGTACACCCCATCTTACATGGAGTACTGGAAAGGGTTAATGCATAGCCCTTTTATCTGTACCTCCTAGAGCATTGTTTCACTCTTTTAACACTTAGACTTGGCTGGTGGCAGAGGTATCTACCCTAACTTTTCTACCGCGATTATACTATATAAACGTGCTATTGTTTTAGGATATTATATTAGCCTCGAACTTATACCCGCTTGACCAAATACTTTTCCTTTTGGCTCTGGTCGGGTTTATTTGCCATTTCTTTTTGTTAAAGTCCATCTTGTGTTTTACTTTGCGCGGCAAACCAGGTTTGCCTTCTTTGTTCACTGTCTTTTGGTGGGCTTCTGCCAAGAAGCCCTCCTCCAGGCGCCTGATTGTCTAGGTGGGCTGAATGTGAGGGAGGGGTGTAGTCACACCCTGCACAGGCTATCCTAGGAAACCCAAGTCGCACTTTGTCATGATTGGCTGAGGTGGTTGTCCGAGCTGGACAATCCCCCTGCTGCGTGATTGACAGCCAGGCTGTGTGAATGGGGGATGTTCGCATAAAAGGCAGGTCTCTTGGGCTAAAAGTCAGAGTCATCACTGGAACTACAAGGAACCGTAGAGAAGCGGTGAAGAAGACAGCTTCTGCAACTACCCCATCCCAGTGAAGCCCTGCTACAGTCCTGAGCTATCTATCCTTCGATGACCGGAGAAGATCCAGTCCATAGTCTTCTTCCCTTGTGCCTGGTGGGGATAACCAGCTCATCTTCCACAGCCAGAGGATCCTCTTCTTGGTCAAAATCCCTGCACACTGCTGTAGTGGTCTGGATAGCCATCTGAAGAGCCTCTCCTGTTTTTTTAAGGAGCGCACCTTTTAGTCACCGTCGCTGCTAACGGCCTCATCCCTGTGTGGGGCAGACCCCTCCAGACGTCCTCCTTCGTACCGAAGCTCCAGGAAACGTGGGTCTTCAGGAAACTACCAGGAACAACTGCCATGGCACCAGCTTCTTCATTGCATAAGGTACTGTGTTCTGCTTGAAGAATTAGGGTGAATCCCTTTTCTTTGTCTCCAAGGCTTGCCCTTGTCTTCCCTCCTTCTTATAACTTTTGCTTCCTCTGTTGACAATATCTAAGTACTCCTGGAAACGTTGAATCTTGAACTGTCCGACTGTGTGATCCTCGACAACAGGAACACGGTTTCACTTGACACTGGCTCCGGCCTATTGACTCTTGAATTTCTGTCGAGTGTTCTCTGATTCTGTCTGCCTTGACAAAAGTATTGCCTATGATTTTTGCCCTCAACTCTCTCTGGGTAACTCAGGTGGTAAGTGTGTTTTTGCCCCGGTAACATTTCTTGCTGCGGATACGCATTTCTTTAGTAAGACCGAACTGTCATTACCGTCAAAAAGTGATCGCATACGTATTGCCGGTAACATCTTTTGTTTCACAACACCGGTCCGTTAAAACATAGGGTACTTACCTTGAGTTAGAGTGTACCAAAGGGAATTGGTTGGTTGTAGTGTATTTTATGTGTGATTTTGAATTAATAGAAGGGTTGTGTTTATAACAAACGGTTTAAAAATAAATGTACTTATTTTTTTACCTGAGACCTTGAGTCAGTGCTTGCTTGAGTCACAGTAATTTTGGTCCCTTTGTGTAATATCTGCTACTGCTCATATACTCTTGAGATAAGCCTGGCTGCTCCGCTACTGCTACACTTTAACATAGTAGTACAGGCTTGTACCAAAGGTAAAACTTGTATTGCCACCTGTAGTCTTAATTGTGTGTAGTGGTCCCTAAGGGCACTGCAAAGGATTCTGCCTAACAAGTCCCTATCTGGTTACCAGAGCATATGATGATATTGTTTATTTTTTGGTTACAAATTGTGGGATGTTTGGAATACGTAGAGTTCAAAGTTTCATTTCAGATGTAGCAAGAAGTGTATTTTCAAAATGCACACCACTATATGTTTCAGACCTTTATGTGCATGCTGGCTGTAAAACCACATGTCATTTGTTGATTACAGTAGATTAAACTAGGTTGACATCCTACCTTTCTTGAGAAAGGGTGTGCATCCTATCAACACTCATCCCAAATCAGTAGTCTGGTGTTACTCTGAAGCAGTGACATTAGAACATGTCCTTAGCATTTGGTGAAGCACTTACATTACACTCCTGCCATACGTGAGCTAGTGTAGCCAGGTGCAATTCTGGTTCCCATATCTATTTTCATTTTCTTAAGGAGAATATAGTTCACTCTTTTTTGCATTAAGAATCAGTATTTAGAATTACACAGATAATAATATAATGGATTCTTGCATTTCCACAATCACATATGCATTTCAAAATTATATAATTACAACTTTTTTTGAAAATTCAGTTTTATTAAAGTTTTAGGGTTATGACATTAATAAAACAACAATACAACCATAAGAGTGAATACAAATTCAATCACAACCTTTCCCTCCTCCCACTCCCTCCCTCCTCCCCCCTCCCTCTTCCACAGCATGGATAGTGGGATGATAATAACAGCAGGGGTCCAACAGAATATGTTATGACACATATCAAACAAATAGTAGTCCACATATAAGCGCTCAAAATGTAGAGCCCTATATTCCAAAATTGAGTCCTCTGCCCCACTGGGCCCCCCGAATCCTTGGGGAAGGGGGCACCGAGACTGGTGTCCAGGTCCAGCGGTTCCTCTAAAGCACTCCATACCCCTTAAGCTGCTCTCCCATATTTGTCAAAGAAGGGGAGCCATAGGCCTTCAATATTAGTCTTCGATTCATCAATCAGATGGGTCAAGAATTCCATGTCATATATGGCGCATAGTTTAGTAACTCCCCCTCCCCGGGGAGTCGGGGGTTCTTCCATTTTTGGGCCCAACAACATCTGGCAGTGACTAACATGTGATCATGTGTCACTTTCGAACCTCCCTCTACTTCAATGCAAAACAACATTAGCCACGTGGATAGGGTTCTTTCAATTTCATCAATCTCTTTTATCCATGACAAGACCTTGCTCCAGTAGGTTTGTACCATGTGACATTTCCACCACATATGCACATAGTCCCCCCTTTCAGTATGGCATTTCCAGCAGTGTGGATCATAGCCCTTTCTCATCCTGGCTATCCTCTGAGGGGGGTAATGCCATCTATGGATCAGTTTCAGGGCTTGGTGGCAGTATTGGGCACAGCTGTGGAGCGGTTGGCCTATCGGCAGATCCTGCTACATCTCCGATAAGTGATAGGGGTATCTAAGTCTTTTTCCCATTGTACCTGGTGGGTGGGGGATCCCGGGGGGCGGAGTACAGAAAGAGGCCGTAACGCCTCGATATCACAACTTTAGTCCCCTTATATGTGATTAGAAACTTCTCGAAGTCTGTTAACTCTCTCTTAAGAGTATCTCCCCATCTGTTTTCGGTAAGGGCCCCCTTCAATTACAGGTATCGGAAAGGAGACAGGTTGGTGAGACCTAGGGCCTCCTTCAGATCTCCGAGGGATATAAACGCTCCGTCCACCCAAAGGTGCCCCGCCCTGCTGAGACCCGCTTCATACCATTGTTGGAAGGCTAATGGTTTGTTGATTCCATCCCAGAGTGGGGGAGCCCAGATGCAGTTTAGGGTCGAGGGCCATGTCATGAGCCATCTAAGATAACCCCCTCTTTCCATGTAGACCACAGCACCCACAGTACTGGATGATTCAGAATTCTCGTTGGGATGCGTGCCTTGGGGACCCACAGCCATTCGTCCAATCTGACCGGGGAGAAAAGCACATTGTCCAGTGCTACCCACTGTTTCTTTGGGCCCGTTACCAGGTGATCAACCAGAATTTGCAACTGTGACACCTTATAGTATGTGTCTAGTTCGGGGAAGTTCACTCCTCCCTCATCTTTGGGCCTTGTCAATGTATCGTAGGCAATTCTATGGGACTTTTCCGCCCAGAGATAGTGAAGGAGGGCCCGCTTAACCTCTAGAAGGAACGGCTTTGGTATCTGGGTCAGCAGCATTTGAAATAGGTACAAGAACTTAGGGAGGATCACCATTTTAATTGAATTGAGGCATGCCATCCATGAGAGGCCAGACTTCGCCCATCGTTCCAAGTCTCGCTTAATCACCGACCACAGGGGGGGTAGTTAGCGTTGAAAAGGTCAATCAGGTCCGGCGGTATCTGGATCCCTAGGTGAGAGAATCGCTCAGCTTGTTTACAGAACGGCAGGTCCTCGATGTATTGTCTCTCTACCTCATTGAGCTGACCCGCCATAAATATGAATGACTTCTCTAAATTTACCTTATAGCCTGCTAGGGTCCCATAGCGTTCCAGGCTATTCATTACCTCAGGGACCGATTGGGATGGATTGGAGAGATATAATAGCACATCATTGGCAAACAAGCTTATTTTACAATTAGTTTCCCCTATCTTGATACCTTTAGTTTTTTCATTCTCCCTAATCTCTATGGAGCAGGGTTCCATCACCAGTGCATATATAAGGGGAGATAGCGGGCACCCCCGTCTCGTGCCCCTTGGAAAGTTTACTGATTGACCACAATTTACTACCACCCTTGCTCAGGGGTTAGAATAAAGGGCAGTCATCCACCCTCACCACTTAGGCCCCATCCCCAGGGACGACATAACCCCCTCCATAAAACCCCCTCCATAAAAGCCTAGCCCACCCTGTCAAACACCTTTTCTGCGTACAGGGACAGGGGAAGAGCCCCCTCTGTTCTGACTTCCTTTGAGCTTAGTATGTGTATGGTTTTGCGCATGCTATCAGCCCCCTGTCTGTTTAGCACAAAACCGACTTGGTCTGGGTGGACCAGTCGGGGAAACACTTTTCTAGGAGTGTTGCCAGAATCCTGGTAAAGATCTTCACATCTGTGTTCAAGAGCGAAATGGGCCTATAAGAGCCACATTCCGCCATGTCCTTACCAGGCTTTGGCATCACCATGATCAAGGCCTGTAGGAATGTCGGTGGGATGGTTTCCGGGGTCTTAACTTGGTTAAACAGCTTGGTTAGGGTTTGTATCAGTATCGATTGATATTGTTTGAAGAAGTCAGCTGTATATCCGTCCCCCCCTGGGGTCTTACCCACCTTCAACCATTTAATAGCCCCCTCTAGCTCTTCCTCTGATATTTCCCTTTCCAGTGACTCCCTCTCTGGTTCTGTGAGCTTAGGTAGAGGTTGATCCTCTAGATATCTTCGGATCTCATCCAGGGATTCACCGACCTGTTTAGTGTACAACCTCTTATAAAACCCTGCAAATGAGTCGGCTATGTGTTTGGTTATTGTTCCTGATACCCTCCACCCGTCTGCCAGCTCTATTTCCCCTCAGCCTGTGTGCCAGGAGGGTCCCAACCTTGTCTCCCTTCTCGCAATATCTCTGCTTCATGTATCTAATTTTTTTACCACCTCTCCAATTAATATTGGGTGTAGGGCCTGTCTTTTTTCTCTCATTTCACCCAGGAGGTTTTCACGGTCCACCTCACCCTTAGTGAGCTGAGCCTTCATTACCCGTAGGTCCTTGCAGAGTTTAGATTCTATTAACGCTCTCTCTCGTTTCCTCCTCACGCCCTCTGCAATAAGGAGACCCCGGAAGGTGGCCATTGCCGCCTCCCAAACTGTGGCCATTGGCATCTACCTTGTGTCGTTTGTTACAAAGAAGGCTTCTATTTCTTTCCGTAACAATTCATTGAACACCGGTTCTCTCATGAGGGTGTCATTACAGTGCCACCTATATGAGCTTGGGGCGCCCTGCAGTCTCCATTCCATAATGAAAAGCTCATGGTCCGACCAAGTCACCGACTCAACCGCAGGGCATCCAATCTCCCCTCTTCCTTCCTCTGATACCAATAGTAGGTCAATTCTACTATATGTTTGGTGTAGGGGGGAGAAGAACGGGTATCCCCCGGGAGTTTGCCAGAATTTTCACCGTACATCTACCCAATAGTATTCTTGTAAGAGGTCCCTCATGGCGAGGTTGTCTTTAGTGAGCGCCTTTGGCCCCACTCCCTTAGCGGACCACCAGTCTAGTGGGGGTCTGCGACGAGGTTAAAATCTCAGCCCAGGATCATCGCACCCTCCACCCATTCCTCCATGACCTTAAGTACCCTATGGATAAACCTGACCTGACCAACGTTGGGTGCATACAAAGTGGCCAATGTAACATGTGCGCCCTGAAATAACCCCTTGATCCCAAGAAATCTCCCTCTGAAGCCTCTTTTTGTCTCAACCTCGGTGAGATGCATTGATTTTCCAAGGAGAATACCCACTCCCTCCTTCTTGGAGGATTTGTGTGAGGCACAAAAGTTCCTTCCTATCTCCCTTCCTTTTATCGTCGACTCTGCCCCCCTCCTGTGGTGTGTTTCTTGTAAGGAAAGGACTAGCAGTTTGTGTTTATGGAACATATTGCTTATGAGAGCACGCTTGTTCTGTGAATTTAGGCCCTTAACGTTGAACATGCCAATCCGACCTTCAACCATGATCGTTGGTTGCTACCTTTGTCCGGTAAAGTTCCAGTGTGGTCCTCCGGTACCATCTCTACACTTGACCCGTAGCTCCATGGCGTGGTGTCCCCATTACCCTTGTACCTCCCCCTGGCCCTCCCGTGTTCCCTGTCTCCATTACCCATTTTGTAAGGCGTTTGTTTCCATCACCCAACACACGTCGGGGTTAGTCAACGAACCACCATGGTTACTACCCTGGCCCCTGGAGATTCGGTGATATAGAACGTTCCCTCCCGTCTTCCACTCAAGAACATTTCCCGATTTCGGTTGACATCGGAGTCCCAGTGATGGTCTCCCGACGATGTTCCTCTCCATATGCACACAACATGCAATATGCCCCCCAACTGTGAGCGTCTCCGCATATTGGCATTTCATGTGAGTCCAGTCTTAGAGGCTGAGTGCAAGGACCCCGATATACACCACTTCTCAAGCCTCTCATCGGGTGGGCCCCAAACTTCATAACGTGCCCATTAAACAAACAACCCCGCCAACTGTGGCAACACCTAAAGGCAACATGTGATTCACCCAGTTTAAAAAACCTTCTGGGGGGTCATGTAAGCGACTTCATTACAGAGATTAACCTTGTGTAATTTCCATTATGATCATGGGGGTCCTCCGCGGCCCGCCGGAGGATGTCTAGTTTTCTGGAACTTCCGGGTGCCTTTCACCTTGTGTTTCCCCTGAGTTAGGTCAGGGCACTGTGGGGCTCGGCTGGGGCCCCCGTCCAACCCACCCTGGCCTCTGGAAGTTCCTGGGGGGGGCTCCAACCAACTCATCAATGGCTCTTTGGATGTCTTCTTCCGTCACAAGCTGGTGCCTCTCGCCTTGCCATTCAAAAGCTAGGTAGAATAGGTGTCCCCAGCTATATCGGACCCCCTTCTCCTGTAACCATCTGGTGATTGCCACACATTTTTTCCTCATCTGCAGTGTAAGGGCAGACAGATCTTGGTAGATTGCCACCCTGGAGTTGCCATATTGTATGTCTCTAAGGGTCCTTGCCCTCTTCAGTATCCTTGCTTTATCTCTGTAGTAGTGGAATCTTGCCAGCACTGAGTGCGGACCCCTTCCTCCTCCACCCACCCGATGGATCCTTTCAATCAGGAATGTCTCCCCAGAGACAGTTCCTAAACCAATCCTGACAATATCGTACCTTTCCCTCCAAGCCCGCCTGGGTCTCCCCTCCACCTCCGCCAGGCCGAAGATCCGCAGGTTGCTTCTCTGTTTGCGGTTTTCCATGTTGTCGACCTTGAGACATAGTTCTCCCTCTCGGCGCTGCATCTCTCTGAACCTCGCCTCCATCTGTGTCTCCAGGAGGTCGGTGTGCACTTGGTTATTTTCCACCCCCTCCATTCGGTCCTCCAGCATGGAGACCTTGGCTGTGAGGTGGGCCAGCTTGGCTCCCATGTCTGTTCTCATCCCCCTAATTTCGTCGAGGATCATCTGAATGTTGTTCTGCATGGTGTTCATGTCGGGAGTCGGGGTGGAGGAGGCTCCGTTCTCCATCTCTGGGTCTCCAGGTGTGAATTGGTATTTCACTAGGGTTTCTTTCCAACTCATGGGACGCTTTCCCCCTAGATCTCTGTGGCTTCTTGATGCACCCAGTGGTGTCTCCCCGGAACCAATGCCTGCCCCCTCACCTCTGCTCCAGTCCGTGTAATATGTTACGTGGTAGGCAAATCTTTATGATTTATTTCACATGCTCAGGATTCCCACAGAATACGGGACCCAATTTTTTGATCGCCGCTGAACTCTGCCCCCTCAGTTCTCCAGGCCTGGTCACCAACGATGCTTTGAGGTCGGGTTTGCACCCGAGAGGTACTCTGATGTCTTCGATGCAAGTCTATTTGGGGCCCCAGGTAGTTCCACTGGTTACACCCCTGAGTTCGGCGTCAGGAGTCTAATCTAATTATCGCACTCCCCCGCCTGTGCCTCCCAAGTGTGATAAGGAGGGGCAGTGACCCTGGGAGGTGGCCTGTGTCACCTTTCCTGCTATTTATTGGTACTCACAGTTGGGTCACCATAAGTGTGCAGGCCTGGTTGCAGGTCCACCGGGATGGTTGTCCCCTGGGCGCTCACTCAGGTCCAGCAGCCCGTGATGGTATCCAGGGCTGTCTCCCAGGAGCAGGGTGGGGTGGTCGTGAGATGACCCCACTCACCAGGGCTTAACATGTGCCCCCTCACTGGGGAGGCAGGCTCCTATACCCCCTGCACCCTGTGGGCACACACCTCTGACTACTCTCCTTATGGGGCTTAAGCGGGCGAGGGGGGGCCTGCAAGTTGATCGCCGCCGTTGTGCCGCAGCCCTCGGCGCCATCCCTCCCAGACAGCTACAGTCCCCGTGTGTCCAGGGCAGCCCCCTCAGTTGTACTGCAGTGTGGGGCCCAAGCCGAGAGGAAGGGAAAGGGGGGGCCCGGGCACGCTCCCGCAATGGCCCGGGCAGGCCAGGAGATCCGCCAGCGGGGGCAATGAGAGTGAGGCCACACTGCTGGAGTCCGTGAGTGGCGGGGGCCCGGTTGCGCTGGAGACAGTAAGCGTGTAGATCCCTTCCACGTGGTATCCTGCGGTCAGGGTCCCCAGGGGGGCCCATCTCCACCGCAGGGCATCCCGGCAAGGCTGTAGACAGCCAGGCCAGCAAGCTGGATACAGCGCAGGACTCCTCCCCTGTGGGGTGAAAGGCCGCTCGGTGTTCCCCGGCTCGCGTGTATCTCCGGCCGGATGGGGGAGGGGAAGCACCAGACTTCTCCGTCAAATATCTCTGGATCAGGAGTGCCTCCAAATCTTGTTCAGGTGTCTCTTGGTTCCTTGCCAGTTCTGAGATCTGATTTTCCTGGTTTGAAAGGGGGTACATTCCTTTATTCGGTGTAACTCCACACTTATCCCGGGGCCATGTGGGGAGCTTATGGATCAGGCAGCCATCTTGCCTGCGCCCTAATTATTACTTTTTAAGTATATTATACACAGTTCACCAGTACTGCAGATATAACAAAGGCATTTATTAAACTGGATATTCGATCATTGCAAAATGGTGTTGTGTTGATGATACGTCCGTGATATTTGGAACTGAGGAATATATGGAAAGTCTTTGATTTTCTTATAGTATGATTTTCAAAGAAAAAGTGCAGATCACATCATCTCTTGCAACTTGCAACTCTATTATTACACATCCCGCGGTAGCGGCTGTGTAGTTATGGTTAACCCATAGGAAGAACACCTTTTGGGTGGCTTATAACTTCGCTCCCCCTGGACGAATCCTCACCAAACATTGCAAAGAAAGTATATGGCCCACTCTGAATCTTTTTGCAAGGTTTGGTGAGGTTTGGTCAAGGAGGGGGGGGCAAAGTTATATAGGGGGTCCCAAAATTTATTTTTTTCCCATAGACATGATGGGAACAAATTTCTGTCGTGCCCAAACCGCTGGACACATTGTCACCAAATTTGCGGCAGGAGCGGCGGCTTGGTCCCGAAAGCGTGCATTTGTCAATTTGGTGTAAATCAGTCCAGTAGTTTTTATTTAAATGACCAAAACATAAGGTAAAAAAATGAATGACATCTATGTGCACTCCGCGGACATACTTCCCTTTTCACTCCGCGGACAGGACACCGAATGGATGATCGGCTTGCACTCTACGTCTTCTCTGATTGGCTGGGATGATGCGTGAGGTACATCAAATTGTTTCGATGCGCCTGCCATATTGGGTAAGTGGACGTGCGTTGGAAGTGAGCATAAATCCAATTTTGGGGAGTGTGTTGGTGTGTATGAGTGCTTGGAAAGGGTGGGGGAGTAAGGGATGGGTCAAATGCTGTATTTATTTTGGTGGGAGAAGGGCGTGATGTGTTTGCGGTGTCCGCAGTCACCGTGGTTGTCAGTGGACATACTAAACACTGGGCGCACTACTTAGAAGGTTAATTGAAGTGCATAGTTGTGAGGTGGATGTATTATGTTTTTGGGTTGTGGTCATTTGGCAGGTGTTTGTTTCTATGGGTGTGTTATGATGCGGTGGTTGTGGCCAGGGCCTAGAGTCTTGGGTGCATGGCTGAAGCCCGTAGGCCATGCACCCAAGACTATAGGCCCTATCCACAACCACCGCAGCATAACTCTACAATGCTACCAAACATTTTGATTGTGGTATGTGGGTTGATTAGGAGAAATAAATGCGAAGGATTTGATGGGGTCACCAGCTTATTACTCAGTAGGTCATTACTAAGTACTGGGTGATTCTGTGGTGCTTGGAGATGGGAGAGTCTGAAATAAAGTAAGGATTGCAAGGAAGGATCTGGTACTTGTGTTGCAGACTGAAGGGAAGGGGGGGATGATGTATGTCTTGCTTTACAACACTGTACAAAGTTGTAGATGGTGTGAGAGATATGACTGCACCTGTGCATAGTTGAATGCTATTGTGAATTCTAGAACGGAATGGGCAAACTGCTGGAATGATAGAGCTGTGCAGATTGGAAGAACAGTTGTAGAGGCAGTGGTGTTGTTTTAGCTGTGAGCCTTTCAAATGATATTGGCTATCGGTGTGCATTTTATAACATACTAGAAAGCCTTTTTCCATAATTATACTGGTAGTTCTCCCATCTTTTAACATGAAATGACACTTGGTTAGATAGCTGTGTGTGTTGTGTCTGATTACTATTATAATCATTCCTAAGGGAAGTTCAAATAATAGATTGTATGTAAAATATCCAGAATGTATACAATGGAAATTGTATGTAAATCCAATGCACTATAATGCATTGAATTCTATTATGGTTCAAATGTGGATAAATAGTTGGCAGTGGTTACACAAATCACAGAATGAATGAAGAGAATAACAGTTTCCAAATTACAGTTAGTAATATGGGTAAACAAAAAGTTGGAGAGCAGACAGTTTTGCAAGTGACACTTGATCAAAGCAGATGGGAGAAATGACAGTAAGCTTTTTTATAGGTTATACAGGGTAAGTATAAGTTAGCCTGTGTATATGTATTTATAAAAGAGTTGTAAATGTACTGTGCAGAAAATATTCATAACTGTAGTTTGTGTTCATGCATGTGGATGTGTATGAATCTGCAAGCAGAAGTATTGGATAGTTTTATAGTAGTTGTTGCTGTAGGTGCTTTGCAATCACAGTACAATTGTACTCAGGGTGATCAACAGTACATCTAAAGTGCTGAACTGTGATGATGGAGTTAGATGTAGAGTTCTTGGATGTGATTGGTGGATGGTTGTGTGACTGCTTAACAGTAGCCAATGAGGAAATGGTGCAGAGAGTGAAGTGGAAAGGGTAGAAGGGCTGTTCCAGTGTTAAGCGCTCCGTGGACAGCACGGCTGTTCGCAGACAGGACATGCCACATCCGGGCCTTCTCTGCATATCTGGCATGGAAATAGGACTATGAGAATTAGCCAATCAGGTGCAGACACTGTCATTCATAGTGAGAGAGGATATTCATTTTTTTCATTGCTGTATGCTGTGAAGATGGCTGTGGTTGCTGAGATGGACAGAGTTAGAGTGTGGATAGTGGGAGATCATTATATTACTAATCTGCAGTGGTATGCAAACATGTGTGCCATTTCAGACAATGTTGGAGTGGAGGTTACCTGGTGTGATGTGCCAGGGAAAAAATGTGCAAGGTGTTTATGGAAATATGTCTTATTTTAACACTCCTGGTATTCTTGTGGTAAATTGAGGAGCAATGTAATTTGGCTATCTGAGTGCAACAAGTTTGCTGGGTGCACTCAAGCAGTTGCTAAAGGAACTGATGCACCTGTTTCCATCTGGTAAGATCATTTTGTTCACAAATACCACCTAGGACTGCATGGATGCCTTGTCATGTATTTAATCCTCAACAAGACATAACAAGATGTTTGTTAATAAAGGAATATCTTGTTTTATGTATTCTGTGGGCATGTCATCATTTCAAAAGGAGAACCTTTTGGAAGATGGTGCAATATTTTCTTGTAATGGAATGACTTTCATAGATTTTGGTCATGCAATATTTCTTGGTAATCTGCAGACCTCAATCAGGAATTGTTGTGAAGTCATGTAACAGATAAAATTTGAAAAAAGCCTAAAACGAAGCCTGAAAAAATCTGAAAAAATAACAAAACAAAAAAAGGCTCTTTTCAGAGCCAACCTCAAAGGTGAAGTGGGGCACACTATTAACATTTTAATTCCACACCCTCAGATTTTTTGATGTGTTCGTGGACAGCACGGTTGTCTGCAGCCAGCGCGTATTACATACAGGGTTTTTGAGGTTGAGAGGTTGTATAGAGATGTCGCACAGGAAGGGATTGGTCGATAGGGTTTACTGGGTATGGTGAGCAGAGAGTTTGGCAGAAAGTCTTTTTCCTGCGAAGAGAGGAAATAGCTATGGCTGTGTGTTTCAGAAAGCAGATTGTCTGGATTTTGGGAGATTTGTGGATACATTGGTTGGAGGAGCATGTAGGTTGCTGCAGAGTGGCTGCACATCTTGGATTCCCTCATGTGGAAGTGCACTGGCATGGAGTGTGTGGAATGAAGTGGCTGGATTTGGTACCTCTCTGTGTTACTTTGGTCACACAGTGTCATCCAGACATTATTATTATTATTCATTGTGGAGGGAACAGTTTAGGACAGTTGTCTGGAATCTCTTTGCAATTCGCAAGGAAAGAAGGACTTGGGAAAGTCATGGACATGTATCCAAACTCCAGAGTAATTTTTTACCATATTGCGCAAAGACAAATGTGGCTGCGTTCTTCTTCATTTGGTCCACAAATGGAGAAAGCAAGGTGCAATGTTAACAAGGTTGTCTGTGCCTTTTTGCAAGATGTTGGTATGTCCTCTTTTCACAATGAAAAAGCCTCCAAACTCGTGTCCGGGTCCAGAAAAAAGGGAATTACCGGGCCATTCCAACTTTTGCAGGCCCGGTAATTCCCATACTTGGTACCCGGACCCAGTACACCCCCATTCCCATTCGAGCCCCCATAGGGCTCAATGGGAATAGGGAGGATGCTAACAACAGACCCGTTAATGTTGGGTCCATTGTTAGCATCCTGGTCTGCTCGCGGGTGGTGGTATGCACGTCTGGTCTGGCCCAGACATGCATTCCGCCACCTGCAAGCAAACTAATGTGGCGGCCCGGAATGAACGGTGCTGGTAGCTTACTGGCACCGTTCATTCTGTGGCCGCCAGCCTCGTAATGAGGCCCATGATGTTTCGTAGTGCACACATTTTTTGCAGAGATGGAGTACATCTTACTTATGCCGGCAATCAGATTTTTCTGCGAAATATACAAAATGCATTGTAACCTTTTTTGGAATTAAAGCAAATCATTTTGCAGCAGGTGTTGCTGATTTGAAGTTTTTGAAACACAAAAAACACCACAAATAGGCTCTTTTCAGAGCCACCACTTCCTCCCAGAGAAAAGTGCAATGGTTGTGACAGGGCAGCACTGCACAGATTTTAGATGTCTGCAGACTGTCCACGGACTTCTAAAAAAATTGCACAGGGCCCTGCGCATTTCATTGACACTTCTCTTTTTGCACTGTGAAAGGCGGCTTTGAACAGATCCTTTTTTATTTTTTTGGTTTTTGTTGTTTTATATTTTTTTGGTTTCTTAAACATGACACACAAGGAAAGGAAGGGAAAGGAGGGTAACAAAGGGACACCAACCACGGTGATAGGAAAGGGCAGGTGGAGAGAGGAAGATGTAGGGTGGGCCTTATTCAGGTAGGTATCAATTCTTCTCATGCTCCTTGACCACAGTCTCGAAAGCACTTCAAAGATGCTCCCCCCCTGCAGAGTACTGTGTGGCAGCGCATGCACCATACTGTGACCTTCGAAAGGTAAGGATCTTGAATGGCCTGCGAGGCAGCTGGAAGGATGTGATGCCCCACAGGAGTGTCTATTGTGGTGGCAGGAGGGGAAACAGAGGATGCTGCAGAGGAACTTAACCTACTACGTTTATTCCAAGGTACAATCTTACGAATAGCCCCACAATGGAACAATTTTAGGTGTAGCTTCACTGAGGTAGTACCATAGCTGTACAAACCCGGTTCCCACGACTCAGCACCATCTTGCACTGATTGCAGGTCACCTTGTGTGCACATGCTTTTGGTACTCGATCAGCAGTGGTAAATAACCTCCACATTCAAGATTCACGGTGAGAACTAGTAGTAGGGACTTCCACAACCTCATCCTCTTCATTCTCTTTATCACTCTCCTCTATATCCTGACGCCTGTACCCCTCTGCCTGCCTTTGGGGAGGGGTTGGTGGTGGGGGGGATGGGTGTGCTGCTGAGACAGCAGTAGCACCAGCAGCAGCCATGGATGCCATCAGGACAGCTGTTTGAAAGAGCAATCCAATGCAACAAGGAGCAGTCTCTGTCCCGGAAGGCCAAAAACAGAATAAGCTCTGGGGTGTAGCATTTAATAGGGGTACTGGGGCAAGCTTCACAGACACCCGCGCTGTCCCAGGACACTACGAACACCAAGAAAGGGATAAAAAACTTCCAAAAAGTATGCAGATCACCAGAGACATAGGGCCTCATTCAGCCCTGGGTGCAAAGGGATACCGGGCTCTGGTAAGGACACTGGTGCCAGTAATCCCTTTGCGCCCTATTCCGAGGTCCCCCAACGGGACCCGTAAGGTATGTTTGGTCGGACCAAACGTACCTTACGGTTCCCGTTAGGGGAACCTGGGCGCAAATAATGGCCTTGGCATGCACCGGGCCGTTATTTGCGCCCTCCCCATTCCCATTGAGACCTATGTAGGCTCAAATGGGAACGGGGATTGCCATTTTCAATGGGGACTTACCTGTCCCGCAAAGGTCAGAATAGATCGGTAAGTCCCCATTGAACCAGGGCAGACTCGGTACCGTTATTGGAGGCACCATGACTGCCTCCAATCTCGGAATGAGGCCCATAGTGTGGGAGACATGCAAGGGTGAAATTTCCCAGGAAAATACCTTGGATTGCTGAAAAAGAAACATTTTGGGTGTCCGGGGGCCCACAGTTTTCGTTACACTTAGCGTGGGTGCGGTCACATGATGACATCGAGGACACGTTGGCGAATCGGACAGCTGTCTGTAGGACACTAAATGCGTGGGGTCGGGTCTACGCATGTGTGCGGGTGTTCTACGGACAGTGTTCCAGTCCCTGAAGTAATTAAAATTGCGAGAGATGTGCAGAGGACAGTTGCGGACAGGCACGATGTTCGTAGGGGCAAGGGTGTGTTATGCATGTGAGCGGGTGTTCTACAGACAGTGTTCAGGTCCCCAATCAAAATAAATGTGCATCACAACTTTGCAGACAGGTGGACGGGCTATGTTTTCTACAGACATATTCATTCTGGTTACGGACAATGCGAACAGGGGGAATGTTCTCAGGACACTTTATTTTGCATAGCTACGAACATACAGATGTCTTTTGTGTTCTGCGGACACGCCCCATTTCGACTACGGCTTATTCAAACAGGTATAGTGTCCTTAGGATCCTCCTATTTTGGTTAATTACGGACAGGCAGACATCTTGTGTGTCCTAAGGACACTTCCATTTTGATTGCCAACTATACGAACAGGTATAGTGTCCTTAGCAAAACTCCATTTTGGTTACTTGAGGATATCCCGGACCCCTAACTGCCTTTTAAAAAAAAATAAAACACAGAGGAATATACTAACAACAGACTTAATATGTTATTATTGTATAAAAGTATAAAAATTACGAAAGAGAAGGGGAACGAGAAACTGAAACAAATACAGGGGAAATAGGGGTTTGGACATCAAGGATGATAGGGGAGGAAGGGACTGAAGTCTCATCATAATGTTTTTCTTGCTAGGGAGGTTTTGGGGATAGTTGGCTGTGTCATTGAGAGGGGGATCACGTACATGTGGGACATTTATATTTAGGGGGTCATTCATATAATTTAGCGCAAGAGTGTCGCACGTGGCTGGCACACAAAGGGAACATGCACCAGTCTGCACCAGCCACGTGCGCCAAAACCCATTTTAGCACACAGCGTATTCATGGATACTTACATCCATAACCAGCCTTGGTGCAGAGTGGCGCAGCAACCCCTCAGCAGCACCAGTTACGACCCCAACCCTGCCCCGTGCGCCAAAAACATTGCACAAATCCCCTACATGGCGCAAAGGCCAGTGGACCAACATACAGCCCCCCAACCACGAAAATGCACGTAAAACTCCCCACGCACCACCCGGAATACACGTACCCCGCTCATGCTAGCGAAATCACATGTGAAAGTCCACGCACACCCCAGAATACATATACCCCGCTCGCGCTAGCAAAATCGCGTGTGAAAGTCCATGCGCACCCCCGGAATACACGTACCCCGCTCGCGCCAGTGAATACGCATGTAAAACTCCCCACGCACTCCTCAGAATACGCATTCACGTGTGAATGTCCACGCGCACCCCCGAATACACGTACCCCACTTGCGGTAGCGAAATTGCATGTGAAAGTCCATGCGCACCCCCGGAATACATGTACCTTGTTCGCGCTAGCGAAATCGCATGTGAAAGTCCACATGCATCCCCGGAATACGTGTACCCCGCTCGCGCCAGCGAAATCGTGTGTGAAAGTCCACGCGCACCCCTCGGAATACGCGTACCCCGTTTGCGCTAGCAAAATCGTGAGTAAAACTCCCTTTGCACTCCTCGGAATACGCATACCCCGCTCGCGCAAGCGAAATCGTGTGTAAAACCCCTGCGCACGCAATGGAATACATGTACCCCGCTCGTGCCAGTGAAAACGCGCGTGAAAATCCACACGCACCCCTGGAATACACGTAACCCGCTCGCGCTAGCGAAGTTGAGTGTGAAAGTCCACGGGCACCCCCGGAATACATGCCCCCCACCCACCCCCATTGACGGGCACCTGCCAGCAGGCCCCGACACATGGCCCACCAAACAACACCTAACAAAACAGACCCATGGCCCTAATGCCAACCCAAATCCCCCTTGCCCCCCAGTACAATCATGCAACCATCCACTGCACCCACTCCCAAATTACCCATGCCATGACAGTCATAAAAGAACCACCATGCCCATGCATAAATGCACAACAGAGCCACACAGTGGCAGCACATGACTGAGGCAATGTTCATTGAGACATGCACGAAACCAATGATAGTACACAACACCAATCATGAAGTTCGAATAAATGTATTAAAAACATGATGAAATAACATAAAGAAAATCAAACTTGTTGATCAATAAACAATGACAGGTATTACCAAGAAAAACAGAAAATCCAATGAAAAAAAAAAATCCACGGGATGAAAAAAGAAAAGTGGTCCATTGCCAATGTCAATATGAAAAAAATAATCAAACAAAAAGAAAACCATTTATCCATGGAAAATGTCAAAAAAGAAAGTATGTACAAGTATTCAACTATATACAATCCAAGTCCAAAGGGTCCATGATCCCAATACAAAAGGAAACCTACAAAAAAGTCCTATGAATGAAAAACTATATACGTAAGGTGGAGCAAAGTCCATTAACGCGAAATAAAAAGAAAAAATAAAGGAAACCTAACCCGAAAGAACTATGCACAAAGGCGGTGGGCAAGTCCAACGGCTCACTTTTTGATGTTCCGGGCCAGGGCATCATCGAACTCCACGTCGAAGTTCCAGAGGCGGGCCTCTTCCCTGGCCTCAAGGTCTTGCAGGGATGCATCCATGGCCTCCTCCAACTCCCTGCGAGTTGCCTCGAGGTACACCGCTCACTTCAATGCCCTGCGCATGGATTTCTCCGCCCTGACCATAGTGAGCCGTGCCCTCTCCGCCCGCCGCCTCTCCGCATCTATTTGCCAGGCCAACCGCTGCCACACGGAAGACACTCACAGTCCAGGGTCCTCCTGCCCTTCGGCCGATGCCTGCTCCTGGGATGTTGATGGCCCGAGCCATGATGCCTCCCACGCTGAGCCTGCTGCTGCCTCAGACGCAACTGCCTCTGCCACCACGATGGCATCCGGGCTGATGGAATCCACCAGCGTCGTCGTGCACATGCCCTGCCCGATGATGCCAGCACATCCTCCATCTGCTGGCGTCCAGTTGGTGGGGTGGCCACCCCTGCTGGACCTCCAACTCCCGACTGTGGCAGAGATGGGATCTCCACCAGGCTGGCTGCGTTGGTTGGGGCAGATTCAGAGGGGGCACTGGTGGCCTCTGGGCCGGAAGACGAGTGGTGTACAGTGTGCATAGAGGAGGAGAGGGCAGCAAGACTGGCTGATACATGGGAGGAAACCCCCGAGCACAGTCCCCCCAGCTGGGCCACGTTGGCACACAGCTCTTCGTGATGACATGCATCGTCCCCCCAGGAAGCATGCACATCATCACGAATGTCACGTGTGTGCAACGTGACACCAATCAGGACGGACTCAATCCTGTCATGGGTCCCCACAGGTAGAGGAGTGCCAGATGACGTGGACCTCCCCCCTACCTGCAGACGGGCCTGGGACAGGGCATCCCTGCTGGTGCATGGTGATGCAGTCACAGTGTCAGGGACATAGACATGCACAGGCACCTCCACGTCGACCTGTGCTGCCTCCTTCCCCTGGACTGCACCACTTGAACCAGTGGTACCACCCACACCAGGCCCCATGTGCGGCTCTGTAGAGGCCTCCTCCTCCTCTATACACACCACCAACTTGGATGGCTCTGCATCGTCTTCCGCCATTACAAGCCACTGTAGGGCCTCATCAGCCCCTTCAACTGCAGCCGTAGTGGCAGATGAGGCACCAGTCCCTTTGCTCCCGGATGATGTAATGTCCTAGGAGCGTGACTGGGCCTTGCGTCGCCGGCCGGTGGAGGCATCCCTGCCGCTTTCCTCCACAGCGCCTCCTCGCCCTCTTCTTCACTTGCCGCTGTGTAAAGGGAGACATTGAACACAAGCATCAGGATACTGAACAATAGTCCCCTAGAAACAAAGTAATAGCACATGAGTGGCACTGTCAAACGTCACTTCCATCATGTCCCTCCATAACACATGGGTCACTGCAGGCAACACAGATGCAGGAACAGGCATGGCACATGCAACAAACATTGGCATCCATGTCCAAGGCACCGTGCATTAATCTAATGGTGGGCTGATACTCACATGCATCATGGGAATGCTGGTCACATGCACACACATCACCGGAGGGTCATGCATCTGGCCCCGTATACCCCGAGACACAGTGGATACAATGATGTCTAGGGTGTATCAGTGAATCAACACATCGTCACGGACATGTGTCATGCATCCATGGCACACACACTACTCAGACACAAAGACATGTACATCATGCATGTCCATGACAGCAGCACACATCTCTCACACCCCAAACATGTCAAAGTACAGACACAGTCATGCATACGTGTGTGCATTCTGCATGCTGCTCCGCATGATGCATTGTAACACATACACCATCCATGTGGGTCACGCCTGACTGGACTCAAATGCAGCACCATCTTGTCCCTGCACACACACATCCAAACATGACCCATGTCACACATGCAGCCAAGTAGCTAACTACCAGCACACTGCAACATGCCCTTTTTTAAACGTCAATGCATGGCCACTTACCGCTCGACTCCAGACGGGCATGCATCCTGAGGATCTGGTGGTGAAGCACTGGGCGAATGCGCTTCAGGACCCTCATCTGCTAGGTGGTAAACTGGACCCGGCACCCCACTGCATCCGCTGCTTCCAAGAGGCGCCGGGCCTTCTTGAGGGTCCTGGATTTATAGTCCTCCCAGCGCTTCTGGACGTGCTTGATGTCACGGGGTGCCACCCCCTCCACGTTGATGCCACCCTCTATGTCCTTCCAGATCCTCTTTCGCCCTTCCTTATCAGCGCGTGATGGTGAGAAGAGGGCATCATAATGCCCCAGAACTTTCTCCACCAGGATACCAACTTCCTATTCACTGAATCTGGGAGCCCTCAGCCTCTCTGCTGGGGGGTTTCCACTGGTGCCGTAGGTGTTGTGTCAGACATGGCAACCCCCAAGGCAGGTGTGGGTGGGCAACTGGGTCCGGGGGCTGGGCTGTGGAGTGATGGAACACCGGTCGGGAGTCTTCTGTTCCAGCAGGGGTGGTCACAGCAACTGCAGATGGCAGATGTGCAGGCACCAAATGGCAGGGCACAGTGGCAGCAGGCAGACAGGCAGGCAGCATATGGCTCAAGGGAGGCTGCTTGGGGATCTGGGGGAAGTAATTCGGCCTTCTGGGCAGGAGCGTAGTCTTCCGTGTGTTGTCGCGTGGCCAGTGGGCGTTCTCACTTTACTCTTGGTTTGTGCCTAAATTTCCATCACAATTGGTTTACTTATAACCATGATTTTTTCCCGCCATGCCCAGGGACACTGATTTTCTATGGTAGCACTCCCTGCATGACGCCCATGGTTTGCCCCAGATATACATATTTGGAGGCACGAGCAGGATAATAGTAGATTATTCTATTTTGAATTTGAACACTGCTAAATTATGCATTTGCACTTCCCTTCCTTTTCTTTCCTCTTTCATTGTTCCTTTATTTATATGGGGAACTTATGGTTTTATGCTTGTTTTGCTTTTAGAAAACTATTTGGAATCTCCTGATGAAGATGTAACACAAACAATGTTAATACGTCGAAACCGGTAGAGATATTTATGATAAGGCCACTTGTGAAGATCTCCTTTTGGCATATCCTAAATGTTGACAACCTATAAAACCTATAGTGGTTATGCACCTTGTTTTGCACAAAAAACTTTTTTGTACAATAATTGAATTGTGGATGAACTGTTATATTTGTTATATGTTTTTATCTTGTACCTATTGATGTTTTGTATGAGTGGATTGATGTATGTTGTATGGATGTGGATGAATGCATGAATGATTTAATAGTATGATTTTTATGGAATTATGATGTTTTTAAATTGATTCCTGCTATGTTAAATAAATAATTGCCTGAGTGCAGATTAAATTGTGATTAAACTCACACAGTAATAAATGTATTAGGTATAATAAAATCCTTAATACGGCATTTTCAAATTGTATCCTCTGGATTTTCTTTCTGAGATGAACTGTTATGCTAATACCCTGATCTAGAGAGTGGGGTTCCCTCTGCCTTTCAGATACATATACTGTTCACATGTAACCTGGAACATGAGCAATGTCTGTAACCAATCTTCTACTGTGTCCGCATATTGTACCTACGTCAAGTGAGCTTTCTTTAACAGAGCCTCGATGCCCGAGGGCAGTTGTGCGCTTTAAAAATGCAAATAAAATAATAAATAAATAAATAATTGCACTACTGCACAGAAAACATAAAGACACCACAATGCATACAGATATTAGCATATAGAGGGACATTACAGTAAGAAAAAAAGGAGCAGTATTACAAGAAAGTGTTCATAACATAACTGATTACCTTCTTGCACACAAATGATTGCTGTGTTTTACGCTTTCTTCTTCCCCTATATGTATATGTATCATATGATGTGAGTGAACCCTGTGGAAAGTGGCGCAAGAACATATGAGAAGGATGCCGTACACAAAGATAGAACCTTTTGAATTGTTACTTCCTGACTGTTAGTGAAGAAAATTACCTGGCCTACTTATGTCAGTGAACAAAAAAGGGGCAGCCACACAGTGACAGTGACATTTGCAATGGCATCTTTGATATCCTGGGTGTTAGTCTTAGCAGTACACAGTGGTGCCGCGAGTTATGGTTGCTTAGCTTACCATAACTGGCGAATTTCAGGGGGTTTTCGGTTTACTTCGAACCATAACGTCCCTTTAATAACTTTTTTTCAGTGAATTTCATAGGTTTTTAGTAGTGCAACTTAACCATAACGTCCCTTTAACAACGTTTTTTTCACTGAATTTCTATATGTATGAGATATATTAAAATGAAGACTTGAATAACAATGGTACACAATTAAAATGTTTAAATGGTAAAATTATAAACGAAAAACATTTCATTTCAAAAATAAAATGTTATAATTGTCTATATATCATTAAAACACATTTTCAAGATTATTTGTTTAAATAATCCCAACAATTTTTCATCTCATTCTTTCGAACGTGTCAGGATTTTTGTGCCCACTAGGCAAGGGGGACACTCCCCTGCCCTGGTCTTTTCCCACATAATGGGGCTTTAGGGCACAGTATGTCAGGGGGACACTCCCCTTCCCTGGTCTTTTCCCATGTAGCGGGGCTTCAGAACCCACTATGCAAGGGAGACACTCAACTTCTCTGATCTTTTACCATATAGCGGGGCTTCAGAGGCCACAGTGCCAGGGGGACACTCCCCTTCCCTGGTTTTGACTTATGTTATGTGTGTTGGTCACTTGGTAGTATCTCCTACCAAAATGCACAACATGATTGCCATGGGACAAAACCTTTACCCAGTCAGAATCTATTATCAGCATAGATAGCTCAGAGTGTCTTGGATGGTATAGAGTCTTGTCATACATACACAATTATATGCCTTATGCGTTTGTGGCTTTTTGTTTCCCCCAGCATGTTAGCAAATGCAAGTATGTGATTTGTGGTGCCAACTTGCCAGCAAATATTTGATCCAGCACGTTAGAAAAATGCAAACTTGGGTTGCCTTCAATACCCCAGCATATTTATGTTCAACTGACATTTGTTTTTATAACATCCTAATATCATGTAGCTTCATTCTTGTGAATGTTTAGCTTCATTCTTGTGAATGTTTGTCCTACTTTACCCCCCCTTTTTACACCTTACTGCTTGCATGAGCCTCATGCTCAAAGAGAAGGAGTCGCGGGCGACTCTTCTCTGTCTGGGGACATTGACACAAGTTGCCAAAGCCCTGGTTTTGCTGGTTCCACTGTGATATTTGAGGCCGCTGTAGGGTTTAATGGCAAATGCTGTTGGCACTCTCGCCCTTCTGCATAACGCTCCCTGCAGCTAATGGGCTGGTCTGTTTTTTCTGCGCTCAGCTTGTTTGGCCCAGCACCTTCTCCCTACTCGGACACAGATTCCACTGCCGTTCCTTAGCGAACTGATCTTCGGTTTGCTCTCAATTAGCAGCCAGCTTGCCCCTCTCAGTGAGAATGCTCATGGGGCTCCAATGCCGGTCTCCTCTCCTCGTGTCAAGGATGCCGCTCGAACTCACCCAGCAGCTTTCACATTTTGCACGCTTTGCAAGCTACTCTCACTACACCACCTGCCAGTATAATTTCTTCTTTTTTGATGTCTCCCACTACTCGGGTACTTCTGAATACCACCTCCATGGCTCGTCATTTTCACTGCTGCTACCTTCTTTCTCCCCCCACTTTAGTCCTTCCTCCATCTTGTTATTGGTCTTGGTCAGTAAAACAAACAAAGGACTGTGATGTTGTCTGAAAGCTCTTACTCCTTGTCCCAGTGATTTTAACTGGGAGGTGCTTTTGTAATAATACATATACCAATATGGTATATTTGAATCCGCTTGGTGAACTGTGGTGGGATTTTGCTTGAATTTTCTGGGTCTAAGTGTGGGGATTCTGTTTCTGCATGCTGATTCTGGAAAAAAGTCTCCTGATTCGTCAAAGTGCATGCCACTGTATATGAAGACTGAACTATAGGATTTCTTCTTTGGCACTGAAACAAAATATGAACTCCTTGGGGTCAATTGAGTCACACTTTAGTTGGTTTTCATGTGATTATTCTAGTGGTTGATGATGTTTCAGAACTCTGCAGAGATGTAGTGCCACAGTCCTTATGGACTCATCAATGTGCACCATCACTTGACGGCCCTGTAACTTACATAGTCCGCAAGTAATGCTTGATGTTCCACGATGGGGTGAAATCTTGTTAATGAGAAGCATTGGCCATTGTTCTTACAGTTACTTTTACAAGAAAACTGACAACAGGGACTTTTCCTTGTAGTACCTGTATGTCACCCGATCCTGTTTTACTTTGTATCTTAGACAGGAAGTGCATTTTCCTTGAGTTGTATTGTGCCCTTTGTCCAAGGAAACATCATTAGTTGTGATACCGATAGAGTGTGATTGTTTATAATCCTTTGGTACTATTGGATGCACATTATTTGGAGCATGGCTCAGTTCAATCACAAAGCATGTAATATGGTCACATACTGCCAACTCTATGTCTTCAACTGAGCCAATGGGAGAATGTTGAGGGTGTTAAAAATGAGGCTAAGAAACACAGAGTGTGTCTTTTGGGTTAGGCACTGAGGAGAGCAGTTTACTGAAAAAGATGGAGAGTTCCAGAGCTGGGTAGCCCGTTGCCCCCAGAAGAGGGGCATGCTCCAGTGAGGAAGAGGAGAGCATCTATACCCAAGAAGAAGGATGTTCTCCAGTAAGGGTAGATAAGATCACTTGGACCCCAAAAGGGGTGTGTGCTTCAATGAGCAGCGAGAAAAGTCTCTTGAATCTCAGAAAAGGGGTGTGCCCCAGTGAGGTGGTGAAGAGCCCCTTAGACTCAAGAAGAGGCGTTATCCCAGTGAGGGGGGAATTCCCTTAAGTCCCCAAAAAGGGATGATTTCGGGTGAGGGGGGAATTCCTTTGAGCCCCACAAGAGGGGTTACACCAGAGAGGAAGAGGTAAGCTCACACACCCAGAAGAGGGGTGGACTGCAGTGAAGATGTGAGCCCATTAGCCAGTAAGATGGGTGGGCTGCAGTGAGAAAGAGAGGGTGACTTTGATCCTCTGGAGAGGAGATGTCTAATACAGGGATAGAACAGATTTGCCCTGAAGAGGGGAATCAGTATCAGAGAGAATGAGCGGCTCAGGAAGTGGAGGACAAAGGCTAATCTCTAGATATCACTAAGCAGAAGTATTTCCTGTCTGGAACTTTCTGTATGCCTTTTGGTTTGCTGTCCTTCAAATAACCTTTATGTTACAGCCACCCTTAACCAATTTGCATGCAATAGTCTTATGTTTTACTTTTTTTCAACAAAAAAGCAAATTAAACTTATTCTGGTGTCAGTACTTGTGTGTTTCAACGGATATATGACATCATTCATTGATTAAAATTTACAGCTAACTCAGGATATCCAAAACCTCTCTGAACTCTCTTTGTAATGCCTCACAGTGCAGGTTATGATTTTTCATATTTCTCCCTGTATATTGGTACTACTGATGATATAAAAACATATGTTTGGTAGAGAAGCAACTTTTACGCAGATAATTCAGAATCATCATATCTCTGTGTCACTTATGAATCCCAATAGTGTCCCCTGAAATTATCTCCCTGTTGACGTGATTCTGAGAAACAGATCAATCATTTAATACTACTAACATGTTCATCACACAGCACTAGCCTATCTAATTGATACTATCAACAGAATCAGTTCAACCCGACCCAAAAGAAGTCTCCATGCCAACCAATTGCAAGTCCCACTAATCAAAAGAACCAACACCGGAGGTCTAGACTTCACCACATACCTCCCAAACTATGGAATGCTCTCCCTAATGAACCATCCCTCCTCATCTTTCACAAAACCCTCAAAATTACTCTGTTCAACTAACCCTGCTCGCTCTCCTAGCAAAATCTGTAACCATCTCCCGCTGCTGCGCAATTAACCACTAAGCCATGTATGTACTCAACATCTACTGTATCCAATGTAAGCTAAACATGTAACCATTATCAACTGTAACCATTGTAACCACCTTGTATATTATGTCCTGTAACCAACCACAAGCAAAGCTGCTCTGTAACCACTAAGCTAAGCTGCGGCATGTAACCACTTTGCTCTCCACTTTCTTTGTAACCAGTAAGTCTCTTCTTTGTAACAGCGCCACAATGCCTAAGGGCTGCTGTGTGCTCTATAAATGCTAATAAATAAATAATAAATACATAAATCAACTCTTCCCTTGATAACCACAGCTTTCATTATCTCATATATAGCCCCATCCTTGTTTAGTCTGCTCAGCCATTAGCCATAATATCCATTCAAGAAGAACCCTGCTAACTGCACACTGTTGTCATCCGCTCATCTGTCCAATGATGATGATGATGATGATGAATATGTCTTTCTTACTTCACCTCAGTGACACTTCTCCCGAACACTGCTTTATCTTGCAAGATAACTAATATCCTGTCTGCATCCTGGCTGCATCAATATTACAAGTGTTTAGCATTGCCCTCTAGCAATCCTGTGTACTCTCTATACCCTACGAATACATTAAAAAACATCTCTTTTAGGACCCATGACTCACTCTGCTCAGCTCACACCCCCAATGTCCCACTGTATTTTGGGTGCATCACCTATGCCAACAATTTACATTTTCTATCACATTTCTTAAAAGAGGTGAATGAGAATGCACGAGCGCAAGCATCCCCCAGGAATATGCAAGATATGAAATGTTCTACCTACAAATGGATTCCACAATGCCTTTAAAATGAGTAACCGTACACTCTTGATCTGTAATCTGCCTTTGTCTGTAATGGTATTCCACATTCTATTATCTTCGTACTGGCTACATGCAGCGTCATTTCTAAACAATAAATAACTAGTGTAATAACTCTGTCTGCACTGGTCTTTTATAGCTTGCAGTTTCCCTTTTGCAAGACAATCAAAACAATGGCGACAACAATGTCTCTTGCTTGTACAAAAACGCATAATATATCATACTTACACTGACTGCCTATGGACTGCAGAGTTTATAACAAACTGCGTTGCTTTATCCATTAGGGAATTCAAAGGCTGTTTGCAAATGATTTTCATTACAAACTTAAATACCTGCATCTAATCAGCGTTCACATTTACCTAATCATAAGCTCCAGGCCACCAACTTAAAAAAAAAAACACTTAACAGCATCCTCAGTATCCATTTACATTGGAGCAAATGTCTTGCATGAGTTACTAGCAGAACATCTTGATTTTCCAACGTCTCTGTTAGTAAACAAAGGGAACAAGGTATTATTTTATATGGTGTTGGAACTCACATGAAATTATGTGTCATCCCCATAGTAATGAACAATTGATTTATATACAAAGTTTAATGAAGTGGTTTGTATACATTTGATTAATACAGCGAATTGGCCATTTTATAGTCCCATATATCTGTCATTTCAGATCCAACGCTTCGGCTGGCAAGTATGTGTTTCTTCAAATAAAAGCATGAGAAACATATATAATGGAATAAAACATGCATACACGTATTACAACATTATTGAAAAGATGTGGTGACAACAATGGAAGGTCGTGCTGAATGATCGTTGAAGAAGTCGAGGGCCTAAAATCTAGATTTTCAAATAGCTAGAGGTGATGAACGTAAGAATGATGGATATTGCCTGGGCATATCGTCACGAAAGCTGCAAGATACATGGCAAAGAAGATGAGAGATGGATGCGAGTTGAAGAGTGTTTGGTAACAGGTGGTATATGTTCTCCGCTCAGAGGTGTCCAGAGTCCCAGGGGCCATGCTGAGGCCAGTGTGGGCTGTTCTGTGATGTCTGGGGAACCACACATTGGATCACTCTTGAGGTCAGATCTACAGAAGATGAGCCTCAAAATAGAGGAAGCTGCTCCTAGATATCACTTGAAATTAATAATCATTTTTGACAGCATACATAAGGTCAGGCCAGAGCCTCGGACCTCTTTTGTGGGGTTGGGGCAGGGATGCATGTCTGAACATGTGACCAGCCTGCTGGAGATTAAGAGATGATTTACGGGACTCTAATAAGCAAAAGCACAGCATGCAACAAAAATGTCCTTATGAACCAAAAGGGAGGACCTACCTGGGATCAGGCCTGACCATGGATAAGCCTGGTAGGGTTGAGAGACGCTTTTAGGCACTCTTATAAGCAGATGACCAGAAAGCAACACTGGTAACCCTCTGATATACCAGGACAGACAATATATGGGGAGTAAAGCATACAGAAAATATAGTGAAATTATTTCGTTGTCACACTGGCAGTATAAGTAAATGGATTATGATGTTCTAAATCATCTCAGATAGACAGGGAGAAACTGATTTCTTCCCTTAAAGTAGTTCCTTTTCATTTCCACCAAACTCAACATTGATAGGGTGTTCAAGGTCTGTGCTAACACTGTAGAAGGGTACATATGACTTGGATTTGATTGCATTCTCAGATTGACACCATTATGAGTGGATTGTGCATCAATCGTAAACTCTATGACACTTCAAAAGCCTTGTATGCCTTAGTTGTCTTAGTTGACATATTTTCAATAATGCTGTAATAACTGTACGCACAATTAATTCCATTAAATATGTTTCTCATGCTTTTGCTTGAAGAAACACATATTCTAAAACTATAGAAGGGTATGTATTGGTACTATTTGATTGGGTTCTCAGATTGGCACCATTATGAGTGAATTGTGCAACAGTGGTAAACTCTCTGATCATTCAAAAGCTGTGTATAATTGTGTTTTCAATCTGCCCTTCCTGATTAAGCCTGTCAAGGAATTCAAGATAATTTCTCACTTGAGCAGTCTTAAACCTACTTACTGCTTTGTGAACCAAGTGCCGGCTTGGATTTCGATCCAGTTCCAAAAACTTTTTGCCCTGAGTGCTAAAACCTCACTAACAAGACCTTTAAAATTGGCCAGGGAACAACTTTTTTAATGATTGATTGTACCTCCTCTCGTCCGAAAAAAATACACTTTGCCCCCCAAAAATCCCTCTACAAAATGTGCTGCCCTAGCTAAAGTGATAGAGAAAGATGCAGTGACTCATATTCAATTATTTCTTGACTTGCACGATAGCCTTTCTTCAATCAGGCGTTCACCTAACAGATGGGGACCTTATATGGTGGATTAAGGAGGAGGTTTGCTCATATTTATGTTCAACCTCTAGTAAGATGTGATATCATAGCACCATGTCACTTCTAAAATAATCTGGAATAACTGGCAAATATGTTCCTTCATTCTGTCAGAAGGTTTCAGTCATTTCTGCAAGACTGTACCCAATGTGTTAAAACATGTGCTTACTATTTCATCAATGTTCTTACCTCTGGTGTTGTTCTCCAGTTGTTCCCCCTCTCACTGGTCTTGTTTAATGCTTATCTACGGGATCAAGAATACTGGTCGCGCCCCCCACCTATTGTGCTCACATCCTATAGGTTGATATGCTGTCTCGCAGCATAATAAGCACGTTTACTCCCTTTAAATCCTCTTGCCCTCTTCATTCTTGCTCTAATCAGAATGATAAACAGGTAGCATTTGAAGACCAACATTGGCAGTCTACTAAGAGGTTACTGTTCTAGTACATACAGGATACTTTTTATCAATAGCATCCAGGAAGGTATGCAGCCTGTAGTATTAATGCAGGACCGTATGTAAAAGGTGCATGTAACTCATAATAGACAGAGAACTCACATTAGCTGCCTCACTTAATGCAAACGTGCTCATGCATGGATAGAGACCTCCAATTGGAAGAAAGAAGTACGCTACACATACCGTAGCATGGATAGTGGAGGCAGATTAGAAGCTACCAGGAAGGTGTCTTTATCCAGAAAGACTGAGATTATAAGTGGGACATGGTTTTCAAATAGCCATTAGAGATCAACGGAACGAATGCCCATGGTATGCAATATAATTATGCTCACTATTAACACAGTGAAACCATGAATAAGGCTTTTATGAAGATCATATCATGAGAAGGAAATCACTCGGAAGGGCTGACAATGTTAAAAGGTTTAGGGACTGGTAATATTGAGAGGTTAGGCAATACAAGATTAAGTGACATGCGCAGGATCACACATTGGTCAAGGGGTGAAGGGGCGAAGCTGGGATTTGTGCCAACTCTTTCCAGTTCTTACCATGAACTAAAACAATCTCATTTTATTATAAAACGGACTTGGGAAGTACACAAATCACATTACCAAACATGACAATGTTTAAACAAAATATTATAGAAGGGTGTTATGCAAAATGGGAATGATTCTAGCTTCATTCTCTCCATCATCAAGGGAAGTATATAAGAACCAGCATACCAATCGATATGATTTAACACATTTAAAGCTTTAAATACTTTCAAAACAATGGCTTGTGACATTTTCATTTATGAACGTGCATAACAACCTTTGACTTTTACCAAAAAGTAAACAAGCAGCCATTAAAATATGCTTGCCAGAGGCCTGCAACATGTGGTCCGCTCTCTTCTGTCTTCCACCCAAATGGCTTACATAAGAAGAAAGATCAAGTAATGGGCTAAACGATACCAGCAGCATGCAAGAAGACAAACCTCACAGCACAGTAATGCAAGATGTATTAGATGATTTAACCTGGATCACTGTATCATATGCTGGCAAATCCAGGATAAAAGCATGAACACTTTTGTTCCATAGTCTTGAATTTAGATACTTATTCACATCTTGGACTAACAGTTTATGCCATCGTTGGAGGTGATTCCCTAGGTTTTACACACCCCATCTGAACAAACCAATTTCTAGACCTTTACCATACAGATGATATGTTAGTTTTTATAGCAACCCCTATCTGGTACAGGTTCATTGCTGATTATAGCAGATGTTGTTCTGCAAAACCAAGTACATATGCAGGCAGGTTTATAAACTTCAGACATATGAAAGGCTCAGCCAGCCTTGCTGGAATGTGATATTGTAATATTGCATATGAACACATATCTCTGCAATGGGTTCGTCACACACTGAGCTTACCTCTGAACCATTGTGGCACTCAATTTATCAATATGCAATTCACCATAGCCTATTGCACATGATCAACATAATCCCCGCATGAAGGAAATAATGCTACATAGTTGTGCATAAGGAACACACAAACTATGTATACCACAGTGAACACAGAAAGCAATGCATGATGAATTGATCAAGGCAGAATGCACTTCACAGAACAGAAAGGCAATGGGTTTAGAGCCTCAGCACCATGTCATAAAATATCCTGTGTGCTATTTAGGTCTGCTGAACAATTGAATCTTACTTCTTCAGATCAGGCAGTCCTGTGGGGCCCCCTCCAAGGTGGGGGCCCTGGGAAAGTGCCCCTTTTGCCCTCCCATAGAAAGGTCTCTGGGCCCGTGGAAAATAAGTAATAAAGGATTACTTAACATTAATCACCATTACTTCCACTCCTCTCCTGCGATCAACAAGTCCTCGTCCCAGTACCTCCACTAATCGTCACCCCCAAATCTGCATCACTCTACGCCCATTCCTCTCCCACACATTACTTTCCCTAACTAGGTGCCACATCACAAGAATGCATCCCAAATTCACATCACCCCAACACCGTCTCTTACTCTTTCAGTGCACAGTCATGACACCAGTAGTTATTATTGTTGTTATTATTACTATTATTATATTATTATTATTATTATTATTATTATTATTATTATTATTATTATTATTATTATTATTATTATTATTATTATTATTATTTTTGTATTTATTAAGGAGTTGGGTGAAATGTGAAATGTCTGACTGAATATCAATTGAACCATCCTGCTTGCAGAGGTCCATGGTGAATCCCCAGTCCACTAACTAGACCACACACACTCCTATGTAATTTGGCTACAACTGTTGACTGATAACTGCTCACTGGATGCCCTGCTGTACCCCTTGCTCCACAAATCATATGTTTGTATACATTAAGGATCACGAATATCATGGACAAAGCTGCAAAAGAGGAAACATTTCCAGTTTGGAGGGTCAGAGCAATGACACATTAAAACAATAAATCTGGTGGTACGGACAATTGAGCCCAAAGAACATTTCTAAATAATTGTGTGTATAACATGTGGGCAAAGTAAGAAACCACATTGAGATGGTCTTCAATGAGTTGATTTATTCAAGGTTCTCTGGAATTACATGTTCAATGTATAGTGTTGGGCAATGTCAAGGGTAGTTTTAACACACTGGTCCTCGTTCCAAGTTTGCTCTTTTTCTGGTGGTAAAACCACTGAAATACCGGCAAACGGAATTGCTGTTACCGGCACTTGGTCTGCCAGAATAACCAGCAAATTACAAGTGTTGGTAAGGGCGGTAAATCCCCATCTCATGGAGTCACAGGACTCCATGGGGGGATATTGCCACTATTACCGGTCTTGCCGGTAATGAAGGCAGTTATTGTCCAGTAGGGGTCAGATTTACCAAAAGGTTGCAATGCATTTTGTACATTTCTCAGAAAAATCTGATTGCCAGCATAGGTAAGATGGACACCATCTCTGCGAAAAATGTATGTACTACGAAACATAACATTTTCATTGTGAAAAGAGGACATGCCAAAATCTCTTAGGAAGGCACAAACACCCTTATTGACATTATGCCGTGCTTTCTCCATTTGTGGACCACATGAGAAAGAACGAAGCCACATTTGTCTCTGCGCAATCCGTGAAAAAATTACTTTGGAGTTTGGAAACATGTCCATGATCTTCTGAAGTCCTTCTTTCATTGCAAATTGCAAAGAAATTCCAGACACATGTCCTAAACTGTTCCCTCCACAATGAATTACAGTTATGTCTGGATGTTCCTCTATCTTCAAAGTTGCACAGAGAGGTAGCAAGTCCAGCCACTTCATTCCACGGACTCCATGCCAGTGCACTTCCACATGTGGGAATCCAAGATCTATAGATACTCCACAGATTTCTGCATGTACCTTCAACCAATGTATCCACGAGTCTCCCAAAATCTACACAATCTGTTTTTTTAAAACACTCAGCCATAGCTATCTGTTCTTCTCTCAGCAAAAAGAATATCTGAGAAAACCTCTCATAGCACAAAACACTCACTAAACTTTACTGACCAATCCATTGCTACATTCAATCTCATTTGCATGCCTCCCCACCCCAAATTCCCCAGATGTAATACACGGTGTCCTAGAGCTACCGCCATGTCCGCGAACATATCGTAACATGGACAGCCCTTCTACCATTTCCACTTCACTCTCTGTGGCATTCCCTCATTGGATGTAGCTATGAAATCACATGACCATCCACCAATCAAATCCAAGACCTCTACATGTAACTGCATCATCATAGATTAGCACTGCAAATGTACGGTGAATCTCTCGGACTACAAGTCTCATACCATTGGCAAGCACGATCTACAAGAAATACTAGACAAGTCTCCAAGATTTCTACTTGCAGCTTCGTCCGTATCCATATGCATGAACACAAACTACAGGTATGCATATTTTCTATACAGTACATTAACACATTTTCTAACCGACTTTTACCTTATATAATCTGTAAAATGAATCTACGATCATTTTTTCATTCTCCTAAAAAGAACTGTGATTTACAAACCTTTATACCGTTTAATTTCTTCATACACACACACACACGCAAATAATGTTAAACTAACATTTTTGAAATAAAATATATAGACTACATATGATCAAACAAAATTACATGCACACTCTATCATCAAATCTCAAAGAATAATATTTGTACAGACACTTTTTATATAATTACTTACATTTATATAGGACAAGCATGCTATGACATTGACTCCCTCTTACGTGGAAAAGCAGGCTATCACATGGACTCACTATTACGTGGAAAAGCTTAGTTACAGGAATAGTGGTATACAGTGGTACATTAGGATTTTGACAAGCCATAGTAACGATATTTTCTTTCCTACAGTTAGATAGTTTTAATGGTTTTGAGGAAGGCGCTGAGCATTTCAATTTAAAAAATCAATGTCTAAATTAAAAACAGTGGTATACACAAAACGAATTACTAATTTCTTTCTTTTACAATTGCAGTGAAGACCATTCTCCTGAAAATAAGCAGACGAATTTGAATTACAAAGAACAACTAAGAAGCAAACTGCTCACTTTAGAAAAAAAGTAAGCAGATTGTTATCATAATATTTGAATTATTACTCAAACACACTCTAATGTTAATTCATGCTACTTCTGTGCTAAAAATAGCGATTCTGCACCATTCTGACCAAAAATCCTCCCATCTTAAACAGTGATTTACTGGCAGAATGGCCCACAAACTCCTATTTTTCGCCACACAAATTACCCAACTCAGCCACTAGAATTTAGATGTTGTAGATGAAACAACTGTTTTAATTGTATAGCTTTAGATATACTATTTATCTTCTCCACACCACTGGCTTACTTTTTTCTGTCATCTGAACCCCAGTTTTTTAACACATTAATTCAAGAATACCCATCCCTAGTAGTTGTAATTCCCAAAGCACAATCACACACCATTACATACATCTTTATCATCTCACTCAAACACTCATGCACACAACACAAATGCATTGCAGAACACCCCAACCCATACCTTCTGTATTTTTTCAACAGACCCCAAAGCATGCCTACCAAAAAGCAACTCCGTAGAAAGGAACACAGAAATAGAGCAAATGAAAAGAAAAGTCTCCAATTGCCTCGGTATACATTAAACCTGTCCTATTCACTTCTCATTAGAAACAAAGGACCTTTTGGTGTTCTGCAACCTGGTGTGAGGTTTGCCTTTTTTGAATGGGTGTGCCCTTTTATTCTTATTGCTAGGATACCTTGCTGTGGTGTGGCTGTCCCATTGGGGTAGATGTTACCAGCCCTCACAAAGGAAAACATAGAGGCAGCCCCTGGGGCAACCGTCTTGCTGGCAGCAGCACACATTCTGGCTGGAGTCATACAAATAATTCTTTCACAGCTGAGATGGGCTCACAGGGCTGACACATGCGTGATATCAAATTGATGTGGCTTGGATAATATGAGGGATGCTAGCCATCATACCACAAACTCAGGTATGGCTTTTATTTAAGTTTATTGTGCCAGAAGTATAGCTTTCTGATAGGTATTAATTTTTTGTAACAGGGGTGCATATCTTTAATGCAGTTCCTGTGCAGGGGTTAACGGACTGTCACAGCAGCTGTCACATGGGCACCTGTGACCCCTAAATCTGCTCACCACTAGAAAGTAGGCACTGCAGATCAGGTTAGTGATTTAGCAGGGCACATGTGCACACACTATGCTTCTGTCAAAAAGCCATGGCTTCTACATCCTCGTCAGATGACAACATAGTATAATAGAAATTGATTGAATGCATGTTCATGTATTAATTGCACAATCCAATGGATCTGGTATTGATGCAAATGTTTGTTTTGTAAAGGGATTGGGTAGTGCCTGCTATATAGATTTGTCTGTTTTCAATGTTAATACACCATGGTCAAGCTGCAGGAGCAGTGAAACATTGGTTCTATATGTTAATAAAGATGCCACTTCAAAAGCATATTTATTGTCTCTGCATTTTTTGCAAGGAGAATGTCTTGAATGGCATTTATGAAGAGAGATAGGACTAAGGTATAATGCTTTTGTTAATATCACTTACACTGTAATCCCAAGCATTTGCCTGCATGTTTTATGTTTGTTTTTGAGATGGATAAATAGATTGAGATAGATAGATAGACAGACAGACAGACAGACAGACAGACAGACAGACAGACAGACAGACAGACAGACAGACAGATAGATAGATAGATAGATAGATAGATAGATAGATAGATAGATAGATAGATAGATAGATAGATAGATAGATAGATAGAGTTCAACCTTTGCTTCCATTGAGTTCAGCCTCATTGATGGTGCAGGTTTCTCTCGGCATAGTCGAAGCCATCATAAACTGAAACTCAGCGTGCTCCAAACCCATATCAAAGCACACAAACAAGGTTATAAAGATACCAAGCACACATTCTCCTAAAATGCAATAGTGCAACCTAATTTATTATCACAACAAAGTTAATAACATTAATACATACATATTAATGAAAAACCAAACCTATGAAATGACATGATCTCAAACATTCTGTTCGCAAACCGGGAAATCTTTAGGCATATGCTGTCAGACACCAACTCGCTCAAAGATTTTAAAGACTCTACTTTCTGGGATGTTAGGCAGAATCCTGCGCAGTTCCCTTAGGGAGCACTATAGAAGATTAGGACTACAGGTATATGCAATAAATCCCCTTTGTTATCAGTCTGTACCACACAGATGTAGTTGGTAGCTGTGGCTGAGCAGCCAGACGTATCTCAAGAGGGAGATGAGCAGTAGATGAGCAGTATTCAGGGTTTACACAATAAGACCACAGTACTTTAGAACAAGGAAACACTGACCAATGCTTTGTATCAAAAAGAAGATTCATATTTATTTTACACACTCTTAGTTCTATACACAAAACACTATCCTTAAAGCAAGTTAAAACATTCAAGAAAAGTATACACAACTCCCTATTTAAATTGTAGACAAGTTTGAGCAAGATTGAAAACTGAGCAAAATGGCACAGTGCAAACAAAGCGGAAATGGTACTCAAACAATTTCTTCAGAGGGAGGGAAAGATCAAGTTATACAGGTTTAGACTCCTAAACACACCAGCAACACTTCCCAATTGGATCGTGAACAAGTTAAGCAAGGTAGTACTTTAGCATGAGCAATACTTAGGTGAAAACCAAGCAAAATGGCACTTCAAGAATATATGAGGGGGAAGGAAAGGTAGTTATAAGAGATTAGGTGCACCAACACATTTCTTGATGAAATGCAATCTAGAGAAGGCAGTTGTAACTGAAATAGCCAGAGTCAATAGGCCTATGCCAGAGTCAATGGTACAAGGCAAAGTGCCCAGGTTCAAACGGTTCTAGTAGCTGCAGTCAAATCTTTGTTTAATGGTTGGTTGAAAAGGAGGCTGCAGAAGGTAAAAATATAATGTTAGAGGATAGGGACGGCCAGCCCAGAAGGTAAGTAAAGGATTTAAAATACCTTTAGCAGTACCCAACGAAACGGGAGGCCCGGCAGAGCAATGTACCTTCAAAGTGGAAGAGGCTTATCCGGTGGCGGTAGTTCCTGGTAGTTCCTGCAGTTTGGGAGATCCAGCAGAGGAAGAGAGGCTCTCGTCGTGGAGGAAGGTTCGAGTTACTGCACTGCCCAGAAATAAAGCCAGCCGCGGTGCTGCCAAATGGAATAAAAGGTACGCTCCTTTAAATCATAGTTGTGGTGGACGGGTGCCTGGCTATCCCGTCTCCTAGTGCTGGGCACTGGTGATTCGACCAAGGCAGGTCCGGGAAGGAGATTGGCGAACTTGTTGGTCCCACCAGCTCAAGGGAAGAAGGCTCTTGCAGGTTAAGATCTTCTCTTGTCGTTGGAGAAAAGTGGTGAGGATCTGCAGCAAGGCTTCACTGGTGGTTCAGTCATTGCAGATATCTTTGGCTTCCCTCCTCCTCGGATTTCTCAGGTCCAGTGGTGACGTCTATCTTCCAGTCCGCAGGTCCCTGCTTTTATGCAGAAAACCCCCCATTCATACAGCATAGCTGTCACACACACAGTGAGGTGGCTATCCTGGCATGATAACCCCCCAGCCTATCAGGGCAGAGTGCGACTTGGGTTTGTTTGTTTGTTTTTATTACTTGTATTGCGCACCAGACACGGGGGGAACCGGGTGCATTTTATAAGACAACTTGAAGCTTAGTTACAGGAGCAAATGGCAAAAATAGAGAAGCAAAACAAGGAAATATATAGTAATATACAACAGACATGTACAAAAATATATAATAGGCCTGCCTGTTCCCCCTCCCACACATCCTGTCTACCCCAGACTCACTGGCGCCTAAAGGAGGGCTTCTGTCCAGAAGCCTGGCAAAAGGATGAACAAAGAGGCCCGACCTCGGTTTGGATTGCAGAGAGCGACACGAGAAAGAAATATTATTAAAGATGTGGCACAAAAAAACAACGGATTAAAGTTAATATTAAAATAACCCAGCGGTATGTTAGAGGCTGTCAGTAAAAGTGGTAGCTTCGAACAATGGGAAAATCCCATAGGAAAATATTCCCAGTCGAATATTTACGGTAGTAACCACTCCCACCAGCCAGAAACTTTGGAGAGAGGGACTCGACAGTACCCTCTTGAAAATGAACACCAGGGAAAAACTATTAACCCTTCCCAGTACCACCATAGTAATATGGGTTTTACTGGTTTTGTTCATAATTATTGACTAGCAAAGTCAATGGTAACTTTGCATGCCCTGGGAGACACTAGTCAGTCCCAAGGTATGGAGTCTATGGTTGGGGGTCACTATGACACACCTGTGTTACTGCACTGAGGTTGCTGTGTAACACACATGTAAAAGAAATAGCCTGAAACACATAGATTTGCCTAAGAGTGGGAAAAAGACTCTCACTCTTAGCAGGAGTAAAACATAAACGCTTGAAATCCAGCAAAGCTGCTGGGGGACTCTATAGGTAAGGGAAATTAGCCTTTTAAGAGAATTCTCCCTAACAGATGTAAAAGTTCTTGCAATGCTATACAAGCCACAATCTGAATTACATCTGATATGATACTGCCAACATCTTCCAATGTCCAGCTGTGAATGCTCAAACATAACTGGAAAAAAAAACAATAACATACATCACTTAAAGTATCCCATATGAAGCAGAGCCTTAAACATATATACACAACTATCATGAGCCAAAAGTGCAAGTTTAAAAAGCATAACAAAAATGCACAAACCAATAATGCATATGATTTGCAACAAGTCATAGGCATAGAGCAAATAGGACATGTTTCTGTACAAGGCACATCAACATAGAAAATCAAGAGTCCTTGCATATGGAGCACAGATAAAACAACAAAATACATCAGACACCAATGACTCTTAATTCATATCAATAACAAATTACAATGCATTAATATTCAAATGAAATCGAAGGCCAAAGAGATATTATATAAAAAAATCGTCAACACGTCGAGTTAAAATAGATACATACATTGCCATAATAAAATCATATTATATCCAAGTGTTCCTCAGACAATAAAATATACATTTAAAAACATGTTTAAATGAATTATATTATATCCATTTGAATTCACTGTACCCACTTCAACAATTAATCTTGATTGTAGATGAAACAATTGTAATTCTATAATCCGTTTTTTCTCATGTTCAGAAATATTTTCAATAGCAAAACAAATAATTATAGAAGGAGTACTTTTATGATTTTCTGTAAAAAGTAATAATAATTGATAACTGATTTCCTTTTATAATAATAGTCTGAACATGTAGTAAAATGTGTCATTTAAAAAAAAGCAAAGCATAGAATTAATGTGTATCAGTTCACATGGGCATAATGTTTCATAAACAGAAAATCTGGTTAAACAAGCAATTATTTGCCATATATACCAAATCCTTACTTTTTACCTAAGCTGAAGGGATCCTTGCTAAATGACACATTTTGAATGTATTACATTTTATTTTTAAACATTATGGCCCTCATTCCAAGTTTGGAGGTAATCATGGCGCTATTTGCGCCATGACTTTCCGCCCTGGTTCAATGGGCACTTACCGGTCTATTCTGACCTTTGCGGGACCGGTAAGTCCCCATTGAAAAAGCCATTCCCCAGTCCCATTTCAGCCCCCACAGTGCTCAATGGGAAGGCGCTAATAACGGTATCGCAAATTGCGGTACCGTTATTAGCTCTGAAGTCCCTTAACGGGCCCCGTCCATAACACCTGGTAAAAACGGTATCCCTTTGCGCCCAACTCAGAATGAGGGCCTATGTCTTTTTGCACCAGAAAGTCAATTATTTTCATAGATTTTATTCCATAGCTAACTTGGTGTTGTTCATTCTTTCCATGGTGGTGCTTTAGAACATGTTATCCTTGAATATTCACCTATCAATTTACATAACTCATGATCACTTTGAAGTATAGACCAATATTTAAAAATAATTTCTCTAACCTGTAACCATGTCCCCATAAACAACTTTGCAGTTGGTTCAATAAATCAGAAGATTAACAGAAATAAGTAATCAAACCCTTAACAAATGGTTGCAATAATCTAAATATTTAGAAGCAGCCTGTACTAATGAACCATTATAGCAGACAATTGGTCTACCCATAGAGTTTGATCAATGTGTATGGATCTTCTGTAAAAAGTTAATAAGTGGTGTCACCAAATACTTAGACTTAAGAAAGAGGATATCCTACCATTGTAGGAGGTTCCTTGTTTTGCATTCTGCTAATAATTCATAATAAAGAGTTTTATTTTCTACAAGTGTTTCAACAACTAATTCATAATAATTAAAATATTGCAACTGCTTATATGTCTCTTTCAAATAAAGACTGCCATCTCAAACGGCATTCCTAATCTTTATCAGCTTGCCTAAACACAATATTAGTGTCATAGTGAAGGTTTTCTAGTGTGTGACAATGATCATTATTCAGATTATACTGACCATATTCAATTCTAGGTGTCAATATTTTAAAATCATGGATACTAATTCATCAAAAATATAACCCTTGCTCTCAAGTAAATTGGTAAAAATGGGGATTTTACGTTTAAACCACTGTTAGATATTTTATCAATTTCTGTTTATGAACAGGTATTAAAACTTGGACTATATTATTTCCCTAAGTATGATTTTGCTATAACCCAGATTAACTGATGCAAATGTATGAGGAAGTTAAAATGCACCTATTTTATGACTAAGCAAGACACAATTATCAAAACGTTGAATCCACTAATAGTAAAAAGTGCATCACCTCTAATGTGGCTGGATCAATAAAAGAATTATCATCACATAGATGATTTTGAAGATATTAATTGCTGCACTTTTTCTGAAAAATATGGAAATGTGATAATGTATCATAGTAACGTCAAACCATACAGCCCTGCTGGAATTACAAGTCCACAAGGAGAATTGTTCTGGAGACATTGTAAGCAAACCAAATGTAAAAGAATGCTTCATTTTTCTGAGATAAAAACCAGCAAAAAATGTATCTACCGTTTTTATTTCTAGCAAAGTAAGTTGAAAAAGTGCATACACAGTGGAAAACTGCTTATATTAGGTGTTACTTTGTGACATCTAGTGAGCCAACCCAGAAAACGACATTTACAGTTAAGGGTTCTACAACGATTGTCACTGCAAACGCATACCATAAAGCCAAATAATGGAGAATGGCCCTTTCTGTAGCATGGCTCATTCTCTCTTCAGATATAATTATCCAAACATATGAGCGAATATATATTGGGTTTGTTTGTTTTGTATTTCTAACAAGCTGTATGCCACTGTGTAGTAGCTGCATTGCATATTTTAAAATTATCTACTCTCTAGCCATTCACATCACAACTCTCTCTTTGTTCACTCCAATCATTCACAGTTTAATATTCACAGTTAACACAGGAAATACCAAACACTTCTCCTAACTCTCTTATCAAATGCCTCAAATTGTGTTGTTTGGTTTTCACATTTCCCCCTGCATATTAATTCCACTGATGAATGTAAAAACATATGTTTGTTAGAGCTACCTCTCTAATGCAGATAATTTGTAATATCTCCGTTTACTCATGAGTCACACTTATTTCCTCTGCAAACATCTCCTTGGTTACTTGATTCTAAGACATAGATCTATCATTTAATGCTAAGAATATTTTTGTAACTATTATGCTGATAACAATAGCAGGGATTAAAAGGTATTTCTTTTTTACCAATGGATTTCAACGTGTTTGGGGGCATTGCATATGCCAATAAAATGCCAATTTCTATCCAAGCTCTTAAGAAATCTGATTGGGCATGCACAATTTCAATATTTTCCCCTGAATGGGCAAGCCATGAAAAGTTCTGCCTATGCAGGCATTCTATAATGCCTTTAAAAGGAGAGACTGCACAAGCTTGATATTTACTCTGACGTGTTCTGGAATGTTCCTGTACAAATTGCCTAAACTAAGCTGGATTCCAAATAGGATTATGTGCTTTGCTGCTCAGGCAGATCAAATGTAGAAGAACATACCCTCATTCCTTCAAAGTATCCCTATCATGGGAATGTCACAACATGGTAAGAGACAGACACATACTCACCATACTTAACACAGTTTTGGAGAGGATAGTAATCCGTGGCAATGATAATGATAGCAAGCAATCACATTTAGTGACCACAGTTCAAACATAGGCCATATGCACTTAATAATTGATAAGACTACATTTCACTATTATAGTGCATTGTAGCTGGATTAACATATGGTGTTACCTTAAAGCAAAATATATGGAGTTATGGGAAGCATTGATATACTTATTTGACTTATGAATTGGAAAATGCACGTGTTTTCATACAGGTGTGTTCAGTATGAAATAAAGAGGTCAAAGCATGTCTTTCACTTTTGCTGTCTGTTCATGAGGTGGGAGATGGCCACCACTGATGGCCACCCCTGACTGTACAGAAATGCATCCCAGGCAGTCTAGACTGCAACTCTGTGTTATCTCTGGTAGGAAGTTGTATTGAAGATACAGTGCATTTTGTGAAGTTTCATGCCTTTCAGGAGTTGGGCACATAGACAGAAAGGCTCTTGACTTTGAAAGAACAGTGTCTACACACACACAAGGTGGTGACACTTGAGGTCAAATAATGACATGTCTTCAATATGTGTTAGAAATTGAGTTACAAACAGGCCACGCAAGCAGCAAAAAAGGGTTTGTAGGCACCAATCGAGTTAAAACATTATCATGCAATTGGCAGAGACATTTGCAGTGGTGGGTGAGCTTATTAGAATGAATAATGAAACATTTGCATTAGCAAGCGGCTCGAGGATGGATAACCTTTCAAACAATGAGGTTCAGGAATAGCAAGGCCAAAGCGGCTAAACATGAAACATTTCACTTTATGAAGGTTCAGAGGTTTCAGAAAACAGGCAATGTTTCATTATAAAATAAATTCTGCTTCAAAGTGTAAAAGAACAGACTATTGAGCCCAAAGATAATTCCAAATAATGTTGTGTTTAACAAATGACCAAAGTAAGCAGACCCTCTGGGATAATATTCAATGAATGATATGATATGATATGATATGCTATGATATGGCACATATAACACGCCTATACACAAGTGTTTCAAGGCGCGACGAGGCAAGGGAGAGGAAACAGAAGGAAGACAGAGACAGCAATCCTACTAGGCCAGGTGACATTGAGATCAGGTAAGTGCAGGGGAAAGGGAGGGGATAAGTGCAGGGGAAAGGAGAGGGGGCAGTGCAGTACATAGGATAACAGTAATAAATAAAGACAATAAATAAAAGTGCAGCCATCTGGTGGCAAGTGCAAGGATAAGTGCAGTAGGGGCTGTAGAGATACATAAACTGCCCCCGAGTGCATGGGGCTGCCAGGGGGGCAGTGCAGGTGTGCAACTGGTGGGGAGGGACCTGGGGACCTGTGCCCGAGAGCAGAGGGTAGCCAGGTAAGCAAAGCAATTTCAGATTCAGCCAGGAGATCAGCAGGAGAGAGGAGAGAAAGCAGAGGCAAAGAGGATGGTCTTGAGGTGCTTCTGCAACCGTAGATGGTTCTCCTCAAGTTTCAGAGAGGCAGGGAGGCTGTTCCAGAGGGAGGCCCCAGCAGAAGAGAGAGATCTGCCACCAACTCGCTACTTGGAGAAGCGACTAAACCTGAGGGAGTTGGAGGCGGATGAGCGAAGAGCTCAGGAAGGAAGATATTTAGGAAGAGACAGTTGAAGGTATTGAGGTCCCAGGACCCAGAAGGCCTTGTGGACAATGCAGAGGATTTTGAACGTAATCCTCGACACCACTGGGAGCCAGTGCAGAGATTTCAGTCCTGGAGAGATACAATCCCTGGGCTTGAGGCCAAGGACAAGTCTTGCAGCCCTGTTTTGGATGAGTTGCAGAGGGCGGAGAGTAGAGGCAGGCAGATTTTAGAAGGAGGCTGTTGCAGTAGTCCAGCCTAGAGAGAACCAGAGCTATGGTGACAGTAAGCTTCTGGGGGAAGGAGAGGAAAGGAAGAATACCTCTGAGGAGGTGCAGCTGGTAGTGTGACTTCTTAGAGACGTCAGAGATGTGAGGAGCGAAGGAAAATGTGGAGTCAAGGGTGACCATGAGTTTTTTAGCCTCACAGGTGTGAGCAGGAAGAGGGCCAAGAGAGGCTGACCACAGAGTGACAGGAAAGGAGGGAGCAGGTGTGCCGATGAGGAGAATCTCAGTTTTACTGCCATTAAGGGAGTGATCATTGGCGGCGCACCATTCCTGGATGGCGGGCAGACAGTCAAAGATGAGAGAAGGAGAAGAGGTGCCTGAAGGGAGCCTGAAAATGAGCTGAATGTCATCGACATAGCACTGAAGCTGGAGTGGAGTGGTTCATGTATGTAAGAAATGTGAGGGTCAATGGCCTCATTACGAGGTAGGAGGTAGCCATGGTGCTATTACCACCATGGTTACCCCCTTACCGCATTGCGGTCCGGGTTCCCGAAATAGGGACTTACCGGGTGATTCCAACCTTGGAGGACCCTGTAAATCCCCATTCCGGGAACCATTCCCCATTCCCATTCAAGCCCCCATAGGGCTCAATTGGAATGGGGATGGAGCTAATAACGGTACCGCAAGTTGCGGTACCGTTATTAGCTCTGAAGTCCCTTAAGGGGTCCTTTCCATAACACCTGGTAAAACCAGCCATTAAGGAAGGGACCCGCTAAGGGACCTCGGAATAGGGAGGTAAGGGATTACCGGCACCGGTGTCCTTACCGGTGCCGGTAATCCCTTACCACCGACCTCGTAATGAGGCCCAATGTATAGAGTTATGGGATGCCGAGGCAATTTTAAAAATAGGCTGATGATAAGAAATTAGTCTTTTTGGCATTTATTGGTACCATCATCCAGGAGACAGTCTGTGAGCATGGAAGTGGATAGATGACTTCTTGGCAGGATCTTTTGAACGAGTTCAGTGGTCAAATAATTGGGAATTTGGTACAGGCACAGCAACAATCATCAATCACCCATATTCCTGTCCATCTTTCATTTGCCCGGTTCCAGGGGTTCTGCTAGTGAACCCTTAGTGGCATTTAAAACTTGAGAAAGTGAGTATTGTCCATCTGCACAAGGGCATAACAGAGTTGTTTTTTCATACGTGGACATTTGGCAATGAAAATTCACTTTGACGTATTTGAAATATGAACATTTTTCCACTAACAGTTGCACTGCTACTGGGAAACTTTGTATCTTCAAATGTTACAAAGGAATACTTTGAAACCACATCTTTGCATTCAAACATACTCTCCTGCAAGCTCAATGATTCCTGATTATCACTGGTTTGTAACTGTGAGAGGCGGAAAGTAGTGCAATTTGGGAATGTGTGGTCCCTTAAACCTCAGGTCCTATCTTCAAATAGCGGCATTCTTCAGATTTTCTTATCAAACCCGGAGGTTATTCTCAGTTATGGGCCTTCTTGGCTCGCTTTGTGACATGCTGCAAGGATATCATCTATCTAACCTAGATGTACTGTTCAAATAAATCTCACATTCTTTCTGACCTGGAGAAACTGTGTCTGTTTGTTTAGCTCTGCCTTTCAAACGAGCATGTCTGTGACAACAAGTCTTCCCATAATGTGTGTTTTGATGGCTTTTTCGCCTTCCACTAGATCAGTATGGCCTTACGAGCTGTGAATAGCATGTGTATAAACTGCCATTCGGGCGCATCAATTTGGCATCCCTCCACCTCCCACTGGAATCATATACAGACCAGTGTATTTTCGCCGTCTTTACGAATATAATTTCACTAAACAGGTCCAGAGTAGGTGACCTATTTTGCCATAAGGGTGTTTATAAGCTTCATTGTGTTAAGTTTTACAGGAGTATAATAGATGCCTTTTGCCAATTTAAATTGTATTTCCCTATTCTTCACATTGTTCGAGACTTCATTAATCGGCGTGAAAAGCATTTATAGGTCCCCACTGTCTAGTGGTACCTCCAGGTTCTCCAAACATTTGGCTAGTAGAACAGTATTCCTCACAGGTTGTTCTGAATATCTAATGTGTAGAACGCCATTTTTTGGGGGGGATCTTGCAACATCATGGCCCAACTCGGATGCACAGGATAATTGTTCCCATTTCATTCGTATGTGTGGCCTCAGTGATGTGTAAGCTACCTAGTGATATCAAGGTTCTATGTTGCAACCAATCCTTTGGCCTCCGAGAATGGTAACGGGACTGGGTGTGCACTAAGGAAGGTTCAGCCAGGGCGGAATGCATTTCTTGTCCGCTCCGGTCAGCTTGAGCAACTGGTGCTAGTGAGTTAAGGTGGACCCTAAAATAGGATTTTATTGATGTGTTTCCGAAACCTCTTTAGTTTCTGAACAATATATTCTTGGAGGGTGAAGGGATGCAACAAAGCAATGTCAGTGGCATGACAGGAGGAGCAATCATCCTCAACACACAGCCAAATATCCTAAATAGGAGCTGTTCTTACACTTCCACGAAACACGTGGCTGCAGCCTGTATGCCCGCAATATCTGGAAAAGCAAGGTAAGCCCGCCTGGGCAATTGCAACGCTAAGGTGGGCACTCACAAATTGGCAGCACAGTAGTTTGAAATAAGCAGGCTGAATTTTGCTTTGGTTGCAGCACCACTGCTCTATTTGCTGGATTCCCCAAAAAGCCTTTATTCACATATACTTCAGCTGGAGCTGATATTTCGTCCATTATTTCCTGAGGACTGGACACCTTCCAAAATGGCCGCTGCCATGTTAACACCGGAATCTTAACTCTTTTACAGCTGGCTGAAGCATTTGATTGGACAGAATTTGCTTTAAGCTGCCCAATCAGGGAGCCGTCAGGCGTACACCGACCGCCCCCCACCTAAGGCCCACACTCAAGGCCCCTGTCCCGAGCTTGTCGGATTTGATTTGATTTTATTTGTTTATATATAGCGCGCTGAACCCTGGGGTAGCTAGGCGCTGGGATCAGCCGTCAGCCAGAGTCCATGCCCAATGTGTCACATCAGAAATGATATCCACTACCACATGCTAACTCCTCAGTAAGCCTATGCACTCCACAGCACCCAATACATGTCTGCCATGTGTTCCTGGATTATAATCCTATGACTTGTAAACATTCGGGATATACTCTTGCTTGCCGCAATACCATCTCATTGGTTCTACTCACCACAGCACTGTCTCTTGCGCGCCCTGCCACCACAGCTCCCCCTGCTTTACCAATCGCACTATTACGTTTGTGGCACCCTTAACTGAGTACAAGCTTGACCATCTGCTCCCAGAGCCACACTAGCAGCTCTTACTGCCCATTGCATAACACAGGCTCCTGACCGTATATATCAAGGCCCGCCACCATCTAACAATACGAGCCATATCTAGTCAATAGCTGCATCCTAATTACAGTGCACACCATCTATTACTGTTAAATGTTCTCTGTTGCTTATGCTATACACTACGCGCTGTTGTCCTTTCATTCAGGCTGCCCACGTATGTCATTCTGAACCACTCTTTGATCATGTGAATGTGGAACTGTTACCTCTGCCAGCCAGTATATCTTGCTGTTATTAATTGTATGAATTCTCCATAGTATTGAGTTTTCTGTACTATACTGCCTGCCTCGGCCACTCCTGTCTAGGCTGCATTCCACCTGCTACGGAGACCGTAGGATACTAGCGTACTGACCCACCCACACCAGCACACTGTCTAGCTTTCTCCCTCACACCATCTAGGGAATACAGCACAGTCAGCTCAATAACTTCCAGTGGCACAACATCAGCACAGTCTACCTCCTCTAGCATCTCACTTCCATCGTCATGTCCCGGCCAAAATTGATTTCACGCAGTGCCACCCTTTCGCACCGCGCTGTGCACCTCTGAGCATGGACCCTCACACCTCTCCAAATCACAAGACCCATGAGCACAGCTTGCGGCAACCTCAGACCCTGCTCCAGGGCTATGAATTACAAGGCTGTGGTCCTTCACACACCCAAACAGTCTGCACAGGTCCCATTCAGGCCTCAGGTACACAGACCTTGTGTCCATCTAGATCAGACTACTCCTAAGAAGCACATTGCACCCACAACCCACATGCAGGAAACACACGCAGATAGCCCACACTGCCCCACCACCATGGCCTCAGGTCATGCTGCCTCCAGATCTCTGGCTGCACTCCTGGACCATGATCTAGCTGATGCCTCTCTCTCTCCCTAGTCACCACCAAGCTCACCATTTCCCTCACCCACTGCACTGACACTGCTTCTACGGATAATGCTTCATTGCCTCCGGCCTCCTTGCCACAAATTGACGTTGCTATGCCCGCGCACAACGCTAATGCCACAGATCCGAATCTCATCATCTCACCCATTAGGCCAAATGTCTTGCCAGTGTGCATCAGTCCAGTCAATACTGTATATCCACCCTAACCCTTCACCTCATTCGCCCATTATCCCCTCCCTTAAATGTGCCCTCATCAATGCTAACTCCCTCCCAGCCCACGCAGCAGACATTCACAAAATGATCATCAACCACAACCTGGAATTCTGTGTTGTTTCGGAAACTAGGTTGCATGAAGCATCGGGCCCTGCCCTTGCTCTTGCACTCCACTTGGGTTACAACATCTTCCACCAAGACTGCCCTCTTTCCAAAGGAGGTGGGGTATCCCCCATAGCCAAAGACACCATCACCATTAGAAAGACCGACCAATCCATCAGCAAGTGTGATCTCCTATCCCTAAAAATCGTAACCTCACACAACTGCACTATCACATTTCCCATTGTCTACCACCCCCCTGCTGACTTCCACTCCTCCATCACACACCTCCTATCAGACAACCTCAAAACCTCATCCAGGGTCCTTTTAGCAGGAGAGCTGAACCTAGGACTACATGATCCTAGTGATGCCCCAGCTAAAGCCCTTGCCAATGCAATGGAAACACTAGGTTTCTCACATTCCATAACTAACCAAACTCATAACAAAGGCAGCACATTAACTGGATATCCCACCACAACTGCCCACCGGTTGTCACAGCCGACTCTCCCCTCCCATTGATGGACCACCACCTCATCCTCTTCACCCTTTCCCCATCGAAGCTCCAAAAAATCAATCGCCATGCCGCTCCCCTGTTCCTACACCAGAAGTGCAGGCCTCCTCACCAAAGAAAGGTTATCCCCTTACCTCAGAGTCCCAGCCCTATCAGCACCTTCCTCCAGAGACCCTAATGTTCTCGCCCTCTCATTCACCACCATTCTCTCTGAGGCAAACAATGCCATTGCCCCCCTAACTGTCCGCAAAGCCAAGAACACCAAGCACTCCAACACATGGTTCACTCCAAAACTCTCAGCCTTGCGCGCTAAATCTAAGTGGCAAACCAACCAACTGGCTTCAGACAAACTTGAATTCAACAAACTGTCCAATGAATACAAAAAAGGAATCAATCACGCCAAGGCCAACTCATTCAATACCAGGATCGCCAATGCCAAATCCAACTGTAAGGAAATATTTAACATCTTCAGGGAGCTAGAAACTCCTGCTCCCCTCCCCCAAGCCATCCCAAAAAATGAAGCATGGTGCACTGACATCCAAGCAGCCATGTTTCAAAAGCTTGCCACCCTTCAGGACAAACTCCAAGCTAATCAACTCCAACCACACCCCCACAATCCTGCCCATCCACCCATTCCCACCCATGAGGCCTCCAACACAATACTCTTCTAGTTCAGAGTGGTCAATGAGAGTGAAGTTGCCACATTCATGAAGGACATTAAACCCTCCATGTGCAAAAGGAACATCTGCCCACCCTCTGTTATCAAGCAGTGTGCTGACCCAGCCTAAAAGAAGCTCAGGTTTGCCCCCCTTATAAAAAAAATCTCACTTGACCCATCCAATCCCAATAACTACAGGCCCATAACCACCATGCCCTTTCTATTTAAAACTCTGGACAAGGCAGCCTACCTGCAAGTCCAGGATTTCCTAGAGTCAAGGTGTCAGACATTCTGGATTGCGGTCATGGAACAGAGACAGCTCTACTGGACCTAAAAAAACAAATTGACGATATCAGAGACATGAGCAAACCTGCCCTACTCCTCCTAGACCTCTCAGCAGCTTTTGATCTTGTGGATCAGAGACTACTCTGTCAACACCTCTCTGCTTCAGGCTTCTTCTCACCCAATGCAATCACATGGATTGCCTCCTTCCTTCAAGGAAGAGCCATGTATGTCTTCTCAGACCAAGGAGCCGCAACCCCAGACAGCATCCTTTTTGGAGTCCCACAGGGCTCATGCCTGTACCCCACGCTATTTAACATTTTCACCATCTCTCTAGTCAACATACTCGGCATCATGTACACCAACTATGCTGATGATACTCAAGTCCTCATTCCTTTGTCCGGTAACTACGAGGCTGACTCCAAAACCCTTAGTTCCATCTACGCTACCATCCACACATGGATGGCTGAAAATTGGCTTTGCTTGAACAAGGATAAGACTGAACTACTACTGTTAGCCCCCACTGACTCTTGCATCAAACTTGATGTCCAGTATTCACCATCCACAACACCACCATCCCCGTCTCTGAATCAGTCAAAACAATGGGATTCTACTTAGATTCCAACCTAACTATGTCTAGACAAGTTAGCGCAAACTCCTCAATGCCACCAGACCCTTCCTCCCCACCACAAATTGCCTGTCAATTGCTAGAGCCCTAATAGACTCAAGGTTGTACTACCGCAACGTCCTCTTCACGGGCACCTCAACATAAAATGTGGACAAACAACAAACCATTCAAAATAACACCCTTCGTACAGCTCTGGGCATCCAAAAAAGAGAACACATATCAGTAGCCAGACAGCAAGCGCAATGGCTGCCTGTCCACCAGCACTTTCTTTTGAAAACGCTTGCTCTCATGCACAAATTCATCCATCACACAGTATCCCCTACCTATCTCACAGAGTCATTATTTCTCACACCCCCAGACCCACAAGAACACCATACAACAATCTACAGCCTGCTCCCAGAGTTAAATGTGCCAGAGATGGAGGTGCAAGCTTCCCCGTCATTGCCTCCAGGCACTGGATCTCCCTTCCACGCGTCCTCAGAGCTGAGCCTTCTCATCTTGCCTTCCGAAAAGCAATCAAAACAAAACGGTTCACCTAAAAAGTCACACACTCCACCCTACGGTCCATACCCAGCTACCACTGTATGTCTAATGTCACACAAATGTAAATGCTAACCAAACAAATGTATCCTATTGACATTGAAATATGTGTGTCAGGTTCCATGTGTTCATATCTCCGCAAAAATATTGTCATACAAAAATATCGCCATATTTTTGTGGCAATATTAAGGCATGGAACCAGCGGGACACCCATGCAAACCCTGTATTATTTTAAAAGGAGCGGGGGACACCGCTGCAACCCCTGCTCCCAAAAAACCCTAATATTATCCCCACTAAAAATATCAGCTATGGCCGTTCACAACCATATATACAGTGATATTTTTGGTGGGGCTAATATTACCTGATACCAACAACTGTATTCTATTGACAATGAAGCATGATATGCAGCTAAACCTGTATCCCTGTGCTGCACTCTCACATTTGTAACCAATCCATCGTATCTAAACTCATGTATGGGCTAATGTAACCCAGTCACATACCATTAATACAACCAAGCCATGTTATCTTGTGAGCTAATGTAACCTAGCAGCCTATCTATGTACTGTAACTAAGCCATTATCTTGTAACAGTGCCTCAATGCCCCCTGGGCTGTGTGCGTGCTATATAAATGCAAATAAATCAATACATAAAATAAATAAATTGATCCTGAGTGCTTGTGTTACCAAAATAGAGCCCTTCCAGTACGGGAGATCCAGCCCTCCCTCGATTCTAGCTGCCTCACATGTATTAATATTGAGTGGTGCCGCATTGTGGCAGTTAATAAACCTTCCCAATGTGTCTCTCCAGTTCCCTGACCATGAGTACAGGCGGGGTGATGGGATTATCTGGCCCAGGTACACCAGTTTCCCTACAGTACTCATTTTTATTGCATTAAATCTGCCTGTAAGAGACAATTGCACGATTTTCCAACGGAAACTAAACAATATATATTATTTACAGAGCTTAAATGTTTCAAATAATTGTATTTGGAACACAGCAATATCCACACTTGCACTATGCGGAATCTAAACATACAACCAATGGACCATGAACATCCTTCCTGGTAGTGGGTGTAACTCTTTAGTGTAAAACAATGCTTATTGGTACATTATTTTCAAAAACAGATTTTAGTAAACCTTAATGTGTGCATCCAATGAGGCACCATTATCTTATGAGAAAGACAGAAGGTTGATACAGCCCAATGCTTTTCGGATCACTGATCGTTCATCAGTGAGGATACAAACATTCCAAAGGACTTTGGCGTCCAGAGGTCTATTCAGCCTAACACTGCCTTATGATTCAAGATAACGGGCATTGGGCCTATATGTGTGAAGCAGTAAATATACTTGATCTACTGATGTTAGTCAGTTAGATGTATTCAAACACATTCAAATACACAAGGATTTTTTTCTTTATCCCAGACGTAAGTCGCTGATGAAGGGTCACTGATGCATTGGACTGTATCAACATTCTGTCTGTCTCATAATTGTAATGGTGTCTGTTTGGATGTACACACTTAAGTTTATTAAAATCTGTTTTTGAAAATAATTGAACTATAAGCAGTGTATTTGCAATAAAAGATATTCCATTTGGCCATATTGGGCCTCATTACAACCCTGCTGGTCAGGTAACAACGGTGCTGGTAGGCTTACCGGAACCGTTGTTACCAGACTGGCAGAGTACAAGTTTGCAGGCCGTGTGGCCTTCCACCCGCCAGGACAGACCTGGTGGGCGGAAAGGCACCCGCTCGCAGAATTTCACGGTAGCACCGGCACCATTCTGAATGGTGCCGGTGCTACCGTGTTCCCCATTCCCATTGAGTCCTGTCAAAAATACACAACTCCGGCAGCAGCCTGCCATTTTTACCGGCACGGCTCCCACCGGAGTTGTAATGAAGCCCAGTATCTTTGACTTTGGTAAGTACCTGGAGATAGTTGTTTTGGATCAGATCACCTGGTTCGGCACTAACCTTTATCCATAGATACTTGGTGGATTGTGTTTGTAATTTTAATGGGGTAAACCCATCTGGATCCCAGGGTATATCGTTTCACAACAGCATTACATCCAATTTGTCCCAGTGAATTTTATAGCCAATGAAAGGGCCGAATTCCTGCAATATTTGCTAAATGCGTGGAGCTTTATGGGATAGTTGCTAATATACAATAGCACATTGTCCGCATGCACCGAGACATGATGTCCTATGCCCACTCTGATCATGCCACTGATTGTGTCACCACACCTGTTTTGATGGCCATTGTTCTATAGCAAGTGTGCACAACAATGATGACAGCAAGCAACTGTCTTGTGCCATTGGAAACTGGAAGAGCAGTGCAATCAATTTCATAAACCTCCCCTTGATGCCAAATTTCCACAGGGTTGCAAATCCACAGGGTTGTCATCAAATGGTTTTTCGTCATTGAGGGATAGTATTTTATCTTAAGCATCCAATTAACATTAGATAACATTTAAATGGCGTCTCATATTATCAGTAGAGTGATATAAATTATGAGACCCTTCTGATCTTGATCTAGTAGATGGGGCAGTAAACACCCAAGCGTTTTGCTAAGTACTTGGCCACCAAAATCCCCATGAAATCCTATGGACTCCATACATGTAGACAAACACAGTGCCATACCACCACTTGTAATCAGGCGGTAATTATGCTGGACCAAGTGGAGGTAATGGTAAATCCATTTGGTGGTATCTCAACAGTTTTACTGCCGATATGCCACCAAACTCATAATGAGCCGCAATTGTCAGCAAAATAAATGAAAAATTAGCATTTTCTTTGCTGAGATAAAGTGCAGCAAACTTGCATCTGCCGTTCTTTTGAAGCAAAGTAAATTGAAAACTCATGCATGCAGTAAAACACTGCTTACAATAGGGGACATCTACTGATATCTTTGTGACTTCTAGTGAGCCAACCCTGAAAATTACATGTGTAGTTAAGGGCCTTAAAACAAGTGTCACTGAAAATGCACTGCGTTAAGCCAAATTAATGTGGCATGGCCCTTTCTTTAACATGGCTCTTTGCCTTCTCTGAAATATTTATCCAAACATGTGAGAGAATGTATTGTGTTTGTTTTGCAAACTATATGCAAGCTATATGCAACTGTGTAATAGCTACATGGCATATTTATTTACGAATAATCTATCAAATAATTCACTCTCCAGCCATTCACATGACAATTCTACCCTTGTTTGTTACGTGCATTCAATGTTGATCATTCACAGCTAAGCGAGGAAAACCAAACACCTATCTGAACTCTGTTTTGAACTGTCTCACAGTGCGTTTTTTTGGTTTTTCACATCTTTCCCTGCATATTAGTTCTCCTGAAGATATAAAGACATATTTACATTAGTGCTTCCTCTTTTAAGCAGATACGTTGTAATCGTCATACCTATGTTTCAATTATGAACCACCATTGTTTCCTATTTAATCATCACTATGATTACTTGATTCTGAGAAATAGGTCTATATAAACATTTTGTTATTGATAGCCACAATTCATTCGGGAAAGGAAGAAAAAAGAAAATTGTTGTCACCCTCTCATCTATCCAATTTCTTTGACTTGCTCTCAACAACACAAACACAGCTATATTGTACAAGATAATACATATGCTGGCTGCATCCGCCCTACACCCCCACCAAGCCCCTTCCATTGCCCTTTATCAACCCTCAATGGACTCTATATCCCAAGAATAAACTATAAGACACATCTCTTTTAGAACCCCTGACTCACACTGCTCAGCTCATTTCCATTTCTACACCATCTTAAAAAAGTTTATCGAAGCATGGAAAATTGCAATCATTCACCCTAAATTTGCATGCCATGAAATTGTATAGCTATGCATGGATTTTATAATGTATTTTATGAGTGACTGTACAAGCTTGATCTGCAATCTGTCCTGTTTTGTAAGGTTATTATGCTTTCTGTTATCATTGCACTGAGTAGAAGCAGTGTCATTACTAAATAATAAATAACTTGTGTAATAACTCTTTCTGCATAGGTCCTTTATAGCTTACAGTTTTCCCTTTTGCAACACTGTTGGGAGGCAGATGAATATGTCACCAATAACTTCTGTTCTGCCCCCGATCCAATACTGCACAGGTGAGAAACGCTACTCACTAAGAAACCGGTATCGCCCTTATCCCAGGCAAGTACACTAGGACATAGAGACAATCCAGGCTGAAGATGGCAACAACTGTCCAGCTAACGTTGCAACAGCAACAGGCTCACGCATTAGATACAAAGTAGATATGCACTCCACATGACGAACACGTACACTAGGTCAAGATTGCATTTATAAATGACAAATATTAACGTAGCATTCAAAAGACATGAAGAACCCTAACAGAATCAATTTATAGGTTGAATGCAACATGAACAACACACAAGTATAGCTCACTAACATAGAAACCAAGTGTAATTAGGCAGCCATCCCCTCAATAATGGAAGCCGCAGCATGCTTTTAAATAGACAAAGACCTAAAGACCTGGAGACATAAAAACTGAATCCAAAGAAAAACAGAGTTGTGGAGGGCTCATATGGCAGCTGGCATTTAGTGCCAAAGTTAGAAGGAGATAGGGAGAATGGGAACGGCAGAATGAAAGCACAAGATAGCAATTCCCAAGACGTAAGTGGGATATTCCCAAATCCATTAAAAGTTTTAAAAAATACAAACTTCCTTTGTTAACTAGGTGCAGTAAAACAGCAAGCCAACAAAGCCATTGAAGAATAACTCAGAGGTGTCCCTGGTGGAAACAGAAAACAAGACACACATTGAATATCAGTTAACATCCCTATAAATAGAGCAAATTACAGTTAATCCATTGTCCTTTAACATGTGACTTATAATTGGAGAACACTGCCTATTCATTAGGAGCCAGCACGAGATAGGACATCTGGAAAACTCCCTAAAGGTAGACGCAGACATAGGCCGCACTGCAAGGTCAAATACAAAGGGATTGCTCAGTCTCATGGCCTGAGGATGAGAGATGGCATATTCTTTCAATGAACAAAGACAATCCATACATCTCTCCCCCATACACCCAGTCTGGCTCTTAACTTGACAACCTTTGAAGGGTCCAAGGTTGGTTAATAAGATGCCAACCTATCAAAATCCATAGTGTCATGCCGCCCATTGAATCATATGCCAACCAATCTTGTAACGTAGGGATGATGTAGTTTTACCTTTATTGAAATAAGGGTGGTCTCAGGAGGAGCCATCAGACACGTCTAACCCAAGGCAATTTTACCCCTATACATACCCATTAACGAATCCCTACACGTTTTTGTAACTGTGATTATGTTATGCTATCAGTGATGCTGCATTCATAGTAATTTTTTGTATTCACATATTTATTAACATATTCACAATAAAACATTACAAAAAAACAGGCATGTGAACAGAACACAGATCAAGGCAGATCACATCAGTTATAGAAACCTTCCCCAGTATCCCTGATACAGATTAATTCTCTTCTGCTCACATAAAATACCTCTTTTAGAAAAAGCCAAATTGACCAAGAAGTGAAAACAACACTCTTCCAATCCCTCATTATGATTTTCTTAGCAGAGAGGGCTGCTCTAAAAAACCCATTTTTATGGAGATGTAAGATACTCTAAAAGATCGTCCCCCCCAAAATAATGATTTGAAAATCAAAATCCAGGTCAGACAGCAAGACTTTGTTCATGGTTTCAGTGACTTCTAGCCACAGTGACTTCACTTAAGAGCACTCCAATATCAAGTGCCCAAAGGAAACCACTTGTGTCCACAACCCTAACAGGCATCTGAGTCACTTGAATGTCATGCACACATTTTAGTAGGGTGTCCAGTAAACATTATTTAGAATTGTAATCTGACACACCGTTTCCCCAAGATTCAGTGAGGTCAAAGCCAAATTCATGCATAGATTCTCCCATCTTCCCACTGTAATTTATTTGCCAAGTGACTCCAACCAGGTACCGAGCACGTGATCATTAGACCGCATGTAGCTCATTAGAAATCTATACATATTTGATGCAATATTACTTTTCTCTTTTAGACTCAATATCTGGGTCCTGAGAAAATCAACCTCCACCTATTCAACTCCCCCAATTGCTGTCCTCAATTTCCAATATTCCCAATAGGTGCAGTCCTGGAGGTTCTTCAGCATAGACAACGTATGAAAAGAGATACACATCCTGTTCATGAGTAAATCACCAATCCATTGCACCCCACTCAAAAACCAGTGTGACCAGATAGATGACCTAACTGAAACAGAATTATTCCCTTCAGTCAAATCCTACTGTTTACACCATGTTTTCTGCAATCAATCTGTCCCTGTTGAAGTTGCATAGCCTCTCAAATTTGCAGATGTAAAGAGTGCCTCTGGAGCAAGCAGCCTGTTAAATCCAAGCTCTGCCCGCACCCACTCGTTAGTCGACTCTTCAAGGAATGGAAGTAAATGGATTGCAGAAAAAGCCAGATGATAAATGGCGGAATCTGGAACACCAAGCCCTCCTCTCTTACAAGGGAGCTGAAAGTTCTAAACCTTAAGGCTTGGCTATTTGTTCGCCCTTAGAAAACTCTGAAACAGGCTGTCTACATCCATGAAACAGGTCTTCCTTACATGTAGCAGCAGCATACTCAACATGTAGGTAATACTATGCTATGGGACTCAAATGGGAATGGGGATTAACAATTTACTGGCACCTGACTTCCCGAATCACTGGGGTTGTAATCCCCCAGTGATTCCGGCAAGCCAGACACTGGTAAATATTCAAGTACATTGCCAACCCACTGGCAGCACCGCCAGGGTTACCTCCGGAATTGTAATGAGGCCCAAAATCCTTAAGTACCATACGGAATGGGCTAAAGATACAGTGGGCGAGATGTTCATGCCCCGGCCACAAGAAGGCACACATTCGAAGACAGCGCTGCATCACATGTGCATTTATTGACATGCTGCGTATAAGGGAAAACAGTTAGGAAACAGATTAGGCATATTGGAATTATGGAAAATGCATTCAGAGAACATAGTAGAACCAGATACGAAGGAATGGATGCTTAATCCGCATGACAAGGGGTGTACAACACCCACAGCTCCTCCTCCTCTTCCCCAAAGCGAGGAGCAGTCCTCGACTGTACAGGGATTATACACATTGCATGTATTAAAATGCAGCAGCAGGATAAACTAGCTCTGCATGTTCACCGCCTGCATATAGCAGTGAAGACATTGTAAGTGGAGCGAAAATAAGTATACAAGAAACAGTGGGCATCATTCCGAGGATGGTGGTAGTCATGGCGCTATTTGTGCCATGACTGCCACCAATAACGGGTCCGGCACGGTCTAGTTCAATGGGGATTTACTGGTGTAGTCCGACCTTTGCGGGACCAATAAGTACCCATAGGGCTCAATGGGAATGGGGAGGGTGCAAATAACAGGCTGGCATATGTCAAGCCCGTTATTTGCGCCCTGGTCCCTTAACGGGCCCCGTCCATAACGCCAGGTCAGACCAGGTGTTAAAGGAGGGACCCGCTAAGGGACCTTGTAGTAGGGCGGTAAGGGATTACCGGCACCAGTCTCCTTACCGGTGCCCGGTATCCCTTACCGCCCAACTTGGAATGAGGCCCAGTGTCCATGTGAAATGTGACGAGTGTTGCGAGTTGCAGGCAAGGCTAACAGCATCTGAGAGAGAGGTTCAGGAAAAACGAAGTTGGAGACAGCAGTAGTTCCAAAAGAAAGGGTAGGACAGGCAATGGTCAAACTGGATATAAAGGGCCTCAATAAGTTCAAAGAGAAGGCAAAGGAAGTTACAGAAAGACAAGAGAAAGAAAAAGAAGAAAGAATGGAGGAGGATAGAGAAACAGAGTGCAGAAGGGAAGAGAGAGTGACGGAGGAAAGGAATGATGAAGAGCGAGGGAAAGGAAATGAGAGGCAAGAAGTGAGAGGTGGAGAAGACTAGAAGGAGAAAGGACAAGAGAAAAAGAAAAGCAGTAAGAGAGGGAGAGACAGTGAGATGCAGAAATAAGTAGGAAGGGACACTGGATTAGAAATTGATGATATTATTAAGGAGCATTACTTTCCAGACATAGAACGAGAAAGGAGATGGGAATAAAAGGAAAGCAGAGAAAAGAGGGGAAGAGAAAGAAAGAGAGAAACAGCGATGTAAAGAAAGGGAATGAGAGAGGTGTTTAGAGCAACGCTGCAGGGAAGCTGATGTCCTTATGCAGAGACATGCAGGATTAGATAAAGAGGAAGAAGGGGTTATGCAAAAGGAGAGGTTACAGTCTAGACAGGAACGAAAAGGAGGATATTGAGAAAATACAAAGTTGAAGCATAGGCCACCCAGAAGAATGTATGAACATAATGGAGGAAGTGATGAGTGCATCAGACAGAAACGATCCCCTTAGGAGATTACATTTTGAGGACAGGTAAGATGAAGAGAGTGATGATACAATGTTTGAAGATGAAGAAGACGAGGGAAGCGAGGACGAGGCAGCACAAGCCCCATCTACATGCACTCAGATAGGGCAAGAGGTAGCATGGACAGAAATAGAGCAGCCAGCGTTGAGATCATAACCAGTTGAATATTCGAGGCTCCCTAACGCATGTTTGGACAGTTTAGAAGGGAGGACACCATATGTGACTCAATTGAGAAATATACTCAGATGAAATAGAGTGAGCATGACAGATACAGTGACAAAGACAAGGGGCTGAAATAATCAACATTACAATATTTTATTTACAAAATCATAGTGACACTCTCAATGTTCAAAATAAATTTATGACCTGTAAACTGTAAAATCCAAAGCAGGCAAGACTGCATATTAACAGAGTAATCTCAAATTTGATTACAAGACCGTAAAAAAAGCATGACATAATAACATCCAATTCATAAAATCAAAAACAAGTCTACTCAGGAGGAGCACTGACAAAAAAGATGAAGTTAAAAATTCTTCATCTCGAAAGTTAAAAGCGAGTGAAACGAGAGCACCCCAATCATTCGTTTGTCTCTAGACTGTTCAATTTCAACATATTTAACATATTGATAGCTCCCATTCTCAAGGAAGTGTTGTGTCATTCAACTATCATAGCCCACAATGAACCTTAGGTTAATATTTGATAATGTTCTACAGCTGGTCTCAAGTAATATATACCTGTAATAGCGAGTTCTTGACAATGCACTAAAATATGTTGCAGATTTTCATTTTCAATTTGTCTGAGTTTCTTAAAAAATCTGCATGCATTTTCACAAGGCTATATCAATTTTCTACGTACTTGGATTTATTTTGTTAACCATAGATTCAATCTAACACGCAAAAAGTCATTTCGATGCTGTGGAGAGGGAGATCGGCACAAATAAGTCTCTAATGAGCTATACTTTTTTTGGCCAAGCAATTGAGCTTCATGATCTCGATACCGTAGATTTAGGTTTCTTGTCTCTTGCCAATCATGTTGAAAAAGTTTTGTTTTTGCTCACATGGGATTTTGTATCAAGAGATCTAAGGAAATCTCAGCATCCGCAAGAGCCTGTAATGCTACCGATCTCCATCTACGCACAAACACATCAATCTGATTTGAACATGTGTTTAGCCAACAAATATATGAGCAAGTTAGAATTAAAAACGAGAAGACACTTTCTAAAAAAGAGTCGTGACCTGCCACAAGTATCTAGTATACAACAAAATGATGCCCAACTCATACCTTATTACAGAACCCCCAACACAGTTTGGAAGCTGCATTAAACACCTCCAATATTGGGATTCCAATGTGTTCCAAATGTGCGCAGGAGTTGCTTTTTTAGTTTCTGAACTATGTACGAGTATAGGGGTCACTTTGTGCAAGAGGAAGTTGAGAGCAGGAGTCAGAGAGAATTTACCAAATTTGGATTGTATTATGACAGCCTGTGAGATCAAATTGCTAAGTTTAGATTCCAGAATTGCATAATGAGCCTTATCGTCCAAACACACTGACATGGTAATTCCCAAGTATATATATTGATACACTAGGTCTTATTGTTTCTTGTGCAACGTCCACTTTAAATGTCTTTTAGAACGCATACCTTTAGCATTGCAGATCATGACATTAGTCTTTTCTAAGTTGATTGTAAGAAAATGACTCTGCAAATAATTTGCTAGGGCATTTAGTGAACGCTAAATGTGGGGTCTTGTACAATAATACCAGGGCATCTGCATATAGAATTGCTGAGATCAACCTCGATGCAAGCTTGTGCGCATCTGTTAAAATCCCAATTAAGGCTCTTTGAATATCTGATATAAAAAAGTTGAAGAGGGCTGATGCAAGGATACATCCCTGCCTCAGCCGTCTGTGGGTGTCAATTTGCACCGATAAAGCGCCATTTAGGTCCAATCGTATTTGGTGTTTGTGTGCAGATCTTTAATAAGGTGGACCAAGTACTCCGGACATTCAGCCTCGATTGGTTTCTCGAATAGTAGTACATGAGAAACAGAGTCAAACGCAGCTTTAGGTCAATGAAGACCAAGTAAATTGTCTGTTTGAGTGAGTTATGATGTGAAATAATAGATTTGATGGTAAGAAGATTGATTGCCGTGGCCATTCCAGTAACAAAACTTGTTTGTAAAGAATCTCACTGAGCATATTCATTGGTCCACGCATCAAAGTTCCTAAGTATAAATCTGGAAAACAACTTGCCTGGGGCTTCAAGAAGGGAGAGCGGTCTATAATTGGATGGGCACATCCGATCACCCTTCTTGAAAATTGGTACCATCACTGAAGATCTCCAAGACTCAGGGAGAGAATTGGTTGTTAGACTCCTTTGAAATAGATCATAAAGAATCTTAGAACAGATGTTAAGATATTGCTTAAACATCCAGTTGCTCAGACCATCGGGTCCTGGTGCCCTTGAGCCACTGGATTTCATAATGTAGAAAAGTATATCCTCTTCTGAGATTTTGATATCTGAGTAGCGGTTGGACATAGAGAGTTTCCCTGTTACAGAACCTACTGGCAATTGTAAAATGTAAAACCCAATCATGTTGTGCGACTCCATTTATATGGACAGCCAATTGAGTTGAGTGAGTTGCCATGCTTAAGAGTGATCAAATCTCTGCTTTGTTCTTAGAATGTATTGCTTTTAGCATAGCTTCACTGTTGTGTTGATACAGAGTTGCTTTGTGTGATCATATCCAGTTTTTGTACTTACAATTCAATTATTTTATTACATCATAGCAAGTCGGACTTGAGGGCTAATCTTTTCATCCCGAGCAGTTCTCTTTTATGAGACGAGACTTCTGCATCAAACGAGTGCCTAGGTCTAAAGTTGTTTTGAGAGATAGCATTATGATGATGCAAAAATAGTTGTAATGTGGAAGTATAGGGTTCGCCAGGCCACATAGTGTTTATGAAGTCAAATAAAGACTGAGGATTCCAGCAGAAGCGGGAACACAGAGTGTTGACATTAAGGTGAACCTGGTGCCTTCTACTTCCAAAATCAATATTACAATCATTCATAGTCCATTTTGCTGACACTAGCTCATGATCACTAGGGTCATGGGATATAACTTCAAATTCTTCTATTTGGTTGAAAATGTAACAATCAGTATAAATGTAGTCTATGAATAATTCACTCGTCCCTCGACACCAAGTGCTTCTGAGAGGCATATCTTTCGTGAATGCTCCTTTGGGCATCAAAAAAAATAGCATTCTGTCATAAGTTTCAGCCATCTCTGTGTTCTCATACTGATATTTGTGTGGGAATTATTGGAGAAGATACATCTTAAATTTAAATCACCAACTATGAACATGTTGATAATCTCTGGGGCTTGTACAATCATGTCCAGTAGAAATTCCAGTTCTGCAAAAAATGTGTGATCAGAAAGAGCTACTGGGTTACGATATATATTGAGCAAAGCTATTGTTTTGTTTTGATATTTGATTCTCACTAACTGTAGATACTGATTAGGGGTCACTCATGGAAAAATCTCCAAACCTTGTTTACTCACCACTGCAACCATTAATCCAGATGAAGGTCGTCTGTTTTCATCCGTTTCTGCCAGATTTAAAATAATTTCATATCCGTCCCATTGAGGTTGAATACTTATCCAAGTTTCTTGAAAGGCGAGTATCTGAAAAGTACCCAGTAAAGTTGCATTTGAATGTAGCGGATGTTTATAGCCACAAGTATTCCAACTAAGAAGTGTAATAGTTTCCTCATTAGGTGTCTTTAACAGTGCCAGCGATGAACAATCAGGTGGTTGTGAATAGGACGGTCCTAATTCAGTCCTCATTTGGACCATAAATCTTCAAAGCTTTTATTTGGTCACTATATGACCATTGTTTGTCACATTTCTCTTGGATTGGTTCCTTACAAGATGGTGGATCTAATGCCAACAAAAATCCAAGAGCGAACAAGTATAGTCTGGCCTGCCAAAGTATGTTTCGTATGGCACCAGACACGAGCCATATTCTCACTACCGTGGAGTTTCTATCATTTAAGAATACTACAGAAGTGATGTCTTGAACGTTAGGTATCTCTTCAAAAATCACCAAAACAGAGGACCAATTTAAATCATATGCCGGAAAGGGAGCAGACCGGCATTTGAAGATACAAGAATAATGATTTTGAGCTAGATGTGATGGATGAGCTTTTGGAATTACCCTTGGGAGCGTTTAGTTAAGAGCTTATTTGGGACTGGTGACTTTGTTTCTAAGACCTTTGGAACTAGCTTTGCAGCTGGTGAGCGCCACAGGCCAATGGGGACTGGACAGTCTTGAGTAGTCAGGGTAGACTGTTTTTGTTGTGTCAAGCACTCCTGAATAGAAGATTGAATGATGGCCTTGATTTGTACTGACAGGACCGTGTCTGTCTTATTTTGTTTTAAATGGACCTGAGGTGTCAAATTCTCAATTCGAGATGAAAGCACACCACACTGTTTTGACGAATCGGGCATGTCTGTATTTACAAGGCACGGGAGATCTGAGGTTATTGTTTCAAATTGATTGTTAGAGGATTCGGTAGTTCCTGAAGATGCTTGCACAGTTTTATTTAGTTTATTTCCTTGCTTCACGCCTTCTTCAGCTAAGGCTGCTATCAATTGATTTAAGTGTGCATGATCTATGGGGCGAGACCCATTTTTTTTTAAGAAGCAGAGTTGAATGTAGTCCCTGTTTTACTCTTGTCTTGCAATCCCTTATTCATTCTCGATCTAATCCAAGCAGACATGGATAGCCGTTTCGCGAATTGTTTGACATTTGTTTTTGGATGTCAAGTTATATTTTTCAAGGTTTTTTTTTTAGGTCCTTAACGTTCTTATGTGATTTAAATTTAAATAGATTAAACGTGTTCAATGCATTTTCATTTGCTATTTGTGGTGTTTGATGGGTGAATTTCTCCAGAAGAATTCTAGAGCTTCCGCTTACATTTCTTGTGGCCTCCAAACCAGACGTTCTAATGGGATCTATCACAGAAGGAGTGCAATCTTGATGTGCACCTAGCGTGAGACCCACCTCATTCCTTTTCTTAGTTTGGGCAGCATGATTGTTGATGGAGTGAATTAATTCATAATTTTTGCTCTCTTCGGGAACAGGCATTGTCAATCTAATTGTATGCGTAAACGTCGGTAATGCACTTAATGCTGATTTAATCTTTTTACTCAAAGTACGATTATCAGTTTGTATTTGGATTGAGGAATCATCTTTTTTTTTAAACAAAGAGGTTCTTTCAAGTGTACTCATCCACTCGACAATTTGATGAAGCTGTTTTGATTGTTTCTTGATCTTATTGTCTAATGTTTCAAACAGTTTAAATAGAGCAGATATCGAGGTATTCATAGCTTGCAACATGACTTGAATTAGTGGAGAAATGTTAAAATTATCCTTCTGACTTTCACGCCTACCGGCAGATACCACCGGCAAAATATAGAGAATGGTTAATCTCTGTATAATCAGTTTTCTCAAATACACTCTGGGAATGATTAGCATTACGTCTCACATGTGAATCATCAATCGGTGAAAAGCATTCAGAGATACAAATTGACACATTCAACTTACATTTCTCTTCAAGTAACTTCAATGAAATGTTTTCTTCACTAGGGAGATCAATTTTTGTGATTTGCGTGGCGCTAGGTACATTTTTGGCAGTGCATGCTCCACTCAAAATTTTTGGAGCTACCAAGGGGCTTGTGCTGGTAAGCTTAATATTAGAAGGCAGGCATATTTCAATAGAGGGAGTTGCCCGGGTTACTAATCTCGACACTGACTGACTGGTAAGGTCAATGGGTGCCGGGATCGAACTCAGACCATCAAACGGCCCACATGTTCCAGAAATCATCTGCGTATCATTCAAAAAGTCCCGGTTTTTGCAGATTGTTGGCTGTACACAGTTCTCCACGAGACTCGCTGATTTATTCAGTCCAATAACACAGGGTCCAATAAAAAGTTTCTAATATCTTTGGTTGCATTTCTTTGATCAACTTTAAAGGATGCCGTGCCGGTGAGCTTTACTCTGTTGATAAAAGCAGGCGAGGGCTTCGTCGGTGTCGATTTCGAAGGTCACGGAAGCCCATCAAATCATCACATTGGCTGGCATTCCCGATTTAAGTGTATAAAGTTTTTCTGCATAAGAAGCTCAAAATGATCCCTTCATGTACTGTTAGGTTTGGGTTGTATGCAAGTTGCGAGGCCAGCCAAACAGCAACTTTCCTGCAACTTGCTCGGAGCATGTGTGCAGGAGCACGTGGCCTCACCTTTTTATAGGATTCTGGGTAATGGGGCGTATCTTTACCTAAAAAGGTAAAATAAACGTGTGTATTACTCTTCAAGGTGCCTTCAAATAGATATAAAGCTTCTTAGTAAAGTCCACAATTTGTAAGCATACTTGGAAGGTATGACAGTGTATATCCACAAAGGAAGCAGGAGATTTGCACAGCGAAGCCAGCCGAACAGCAACTTTCTTGCAACTTGCTCAGAGCGCGCGTGCAGGAGCGCATGGCCTCCCCTTTTTATAGGATTCTGGGTAATCGGGCGTATCCTTACGTGGAAGGTATGACAGTGTATATCCACAAAGGAAGCATGAAATTTGCACAGCGAGGCCAGCCGAACAGCAACTTTCTCTCAACTTGCTCGGAGCTCATCTGGGACTAGGTATAGGGCTAAATCAATTCCCCTTATTGGAGAAAGGGGGATGACTTCCACAATATATACCATGGCAACAGACAGATACAAATAACAATTAATAAACTAACATCGCTCAAAGCAGGGTAAAGAAAGTAGATCTATGAGTTGGAAAGAATGGGAGATGGGATGACGCTAGCAGTAAGCAACATAAAAGGTCTGTTTGCTGCCATATTGGGTGAACAATCAGAAGACATTTAGAATCAGGCACGGTATCCTGGAGTGACCAACACACACAACTTGACAGGGCGCTTTTTAATAATTTGCAGAGCAGAAGTATGGAGGGCACTTACAATACAATACCCAATCACATCAAATAAGAGTGTAATGATAAATGGTGCCAGAGGAAGACTCTGCTGCATACATACAAGGAAAATGGAGACTAGGGACCTCTGGGATCGAAATGTCACCATTGTTTAGCACATTTTGAGTCAGGGATTCTCTGAAGAAGTACAAAGGCAGTTAAAGAAATGTGTGGGAATAGAAGCAAAACCATGGCCCGAGATACAATTGAATATTGACCATCATTGTAGGTTGAAACAAGAGAATGACAGAAAGTAGGTTGAGGAATGAAAGATAGAGGAAGCAAAGTTGGTGCAAGAAATGATAACAATTGACAGTGGAAGGGGCTATGTTAACAAATGCAAGAGAAAATAATGCTGTGCTGGAGGTACAACAGACCCAGCCAGGCCCAAATGTAAACTTTGCAGGGAAGGGGGAATTTAAATATTACCCCAGGTAACAACAGTTTGCACCCAGAGGCAGATGGTTTGGATTCCAAGCTCAGCAAGGAGTAGGGATTAATAGGGGGCAACCACAGTGATTTGGAGTACCACCACAACAACGTTGGACATGCAGAAAAATCAGGCACTTTTCACGTGTATGCAGAAGTAGGGGCGGGATGCAACAGAATTGGCAAACAGTAGACACAAGAGCGGAGCCAACATATCCCCCACAGTATAGTGCAGAGACACCAGCTTATTATGCCCAAGATCACACACAGTATCAGGTACAAGCGCAGCAAATACAACGGATGCCACAAGGGATGGCACCCCAAGCACAGAAATCACCAATGCAGCCACAACAAGCACCAATGCAGCCACAACAAGCACAGATGCAGTGACATGCACCCGCACAACAGAATGTAGTGACACCAAGGACCACAAATATATTCCACAGGCATCAACACCTAGAATAGGGGTGTGCCAGTAGTGGGAGGGAATTCCTTTACAGGGACAGTACTGAATATGTATCCACAATAGGACAGCCCACAGACAGACCTGATGTGTCCCATCCTATCTATTATGCAGGACCGAAAAGAGGAACCACAGGTTGGCATGACAATAGATATGGGAGCCACACAATTGTGTGTTAGAGAGTGAACATTCCCAATGCCAGGTATATCCATTGGTGCAAAAGGATTTTCTGGGGCAACAACAAAGGCTCATTTTACAGACAGCTTACCCATTTCCATAGGAGAACACAACATATATATGCTTTTGTTATATTTCTGCGAGACACCAGTGAACATATTGGGGGGGGGGACTTGATGAGTAAATTAAACATGACAATCTCATTTACTGATAAATGGCTAATATGTTCCACCCAGGGATTTATTATGTGAATCTGCAAAAGTTTATGAAGGTATTTATGTTTAGAAACCAAAGAGTGGGATGTCACTCCACCCGGAAATGTTCCTTTGTGGAGAACACATAGTGTTAGCATGGCTTCTAAGAATACAAGACAAACTATTGAGGTTACCAGCTGAGTTTTTGTTTCACCCATAAGTACACATGGACATGGACATGGAGGAAGGACAGATAGTTGCAATTGAGCTACAAGCAGCAATAGTAAAGGTAGAAAGAGTAATTTTACATGGAATAGACATTGAAAGGGGTAAATTGGTGCACAGTAATAGTGCTTGACGAGGTGCATAGAGTAACTGAATTGACAGATGAAAATACTTTTACAGAAGAGGTCTCAGAAGACAAAGTGATGTTTAGCATTTGTCTCACATACCATCTGCAAATTGAGAACAGGGAGATTCCCCAGAGATTGTCATTGGTATAGGAGGTACCACCCTTTCTGCAAGGAGATGTGCCGTATGTACCAGTCTCACTGTAGATCTGTAGTCAATATGATGTTGGGCTACTAAAAGTAGTAGGTGCAGTACAAATCAAACTGAAGCAAAGGCCTATTCGGCCCCAAGTAACACAGTATCCCATGTCAAAGGATGCTGATGATGACATCTATTAAACCATTGCCACCTTAGTGTGACAGGGGATATTAGTGCCTTCAGAATCAACATGCACAATTCAAATAGGTGACAGGAGGGTCTTGGAGAACAATATCATTAAGCCAGAATTCCCATTAGTGCCAAATCCAGCCGCAATATTATGCAACTTCCCGTCCAAAGCACACGTTTTTTCAATTCCCTTGCATCCTGATTCACAATATTTGACCATTTGTACCTACTGCAAAATTCAATTTCAGCATACCTGGTTACCCCAGGGGCACTGTGAATCCCCCTATGTCTTCAGCCAAATGTTACAGATGGATTTAGGAAACATACAACTCGACATTGTGGTAATCCAATATGTGGATGGCATATTGGTGTGTAACACATTGGTGTGTAGCACCACAGAGGAAGAGTGCAGGAGAGACTCGGTGATACCACTTTTAACAGGACTGAAAGAAGCACAGAAAGCCAAGAGTAACATAGCCTGGACAGGACAAATGATAGATGCCTTTGATGAATTGAAGTTAGCACTAAGCACAGCTCCAGTGTTAGGGATCCTTATTTCTGTGTTCCCTTTCAAATGGAGTAGTGATGACAGCTGTCCTTGCACAGAAAACTACCATGGGACACAAACCATTAGCATTTTATAGTGGAATCTTAGATCCAGTAATGAGAGGCCAAATCCATTCATAAAAATTGTCAGATGCTGAGTGGAAAACCCAGCCAGATTCATAGCAGAGCCAGTGGAGGAGGTAGATTATGTGCACAAACTACACAGAATATCATGAAGTACCCCATATTAAGGAAAATGGCCTTGGAGGAGGGTAAATGTTTTTATTGACAGGTCATTGTCAATTGATCAGAGCACGGGTGTATGGCATAGTGGAACAGCAGTGGTGAAAGCTTTGAGGTAGTGACAAGAATGAGATTGCCAGCACATTTCGCAGCACAAGCAGCAGAGTTGGTGGCTGTGATTTTAGTGCTTGAAGCACATGGAGATGAGGTAGTAAAAGTGTATTCTGACTCTGCATATGTGACGTCCACAGTATATGCGGGCATGTTACTTTTGGAAAGGAGGTACTTCATGCGCAAATATGGCACTCAGGTACAGCATACATCATTATTAGACAGAATTATAGATGCACTTTAACTCCCATCAGCATTCGCTGTGATGAAGTGCACAGCACACACCAGAGGTGTGGATTTGATTTCTTGCATGAACGAGGCAGTTGACATAGAAGCAAAAAGAACAGCGAAGCAACTGACATTGCAACTGCACCAAACAAAAACTGCACATATACACAACATGGTGATGAAATAGAACTTGAATACACTGCCCATCGCACAAATTATTGAATTGCAGGGGAGGGCTCCACCAGAAGAGCAGGAATTATGGGAAATGAGGGGGTGCTGCTCATTGTGCTCATTGTTCCCTACAGATGCAATGTTTGTGGCAGGACAGCACTGGGAAACCTGTAATTCGCAGAGAACAGCTTACAGTAGAGTTAGAACAGCTGAGCTACCCAGCACACATATCCAGAGAATGTCTTGCAATACTAGTTTCGGAGGACTGGTTTGTGCCTAACTTAAATGAACTTTGTTATTAATGGCTTAATTTGTCAGAAATTCACTGCTGGTCATACTCTGAGAACTGTGAGAGGTGCAATGCCCCATCTCACTGAACCATTTTAGCATTTGCATATCAACCATGTCAACATGACCCAAGTTTGTAATGGCTATGGGTATATGTTATTGGTCGTATGACCCTTTTCCCGATGGATCAAAGCTGGTCCATGCACACATCCAGATACTGCATGTGCAGCGAAGTTCATCGTACGATAGGTGTTTCCAAGGTATGGAGTGTGTGATGTGTTGCATTCCGAAAACAGACCGCATTTTGTAAATGAGGTTTTCGAGCACATGGCCAACCTCCTAGGGATGAGGCACACATTCTCATCTGGCCATCATCCATAAGCAAACAGCATTTGTAAATGTCCCCAAAGACCTCTTAAAAGAATGAATTGGCGAACTAAAACAGACCCTGAAAAAGAGTTGGTTGCATTGCCGCCCCTAGCCCTATTTGCCTTCTGTAATCACCAAGGCTAGGACCATCTCTTGACCCCACATGAGCTGGCGACAGGTTGCAGAATGGCTATGCCCATTGCTTCTCCCACACAGGCTCATACTGACTCAGAGAATGCTGCTAGTTTATTAGGGAAATAGATGCACGATTATTTAACAACTATGACAGAATCTCTGAAATGTATGTTTCAACAAGCGCAGACGCAGCAGGGGGTATGAGAAATACAGATGAAAACTACAAACAAAATTACCCAGAACCTTTGCTAAGACCCCTCCTACTGCACCCTGGTAACAGCGTGCTGTGTCATAACTTTGTTAGGAAGTGGCATAAGCCACACTATGAAGATCTGTACATTGTGGAAGCTGTCACTCCATCAGCGGATAAGGTTGAAGGAAGGAGAGCTTGGATTCACCTCTACAACATCAAACTGTATCGAGGTGAGACCCCGAGGGCCGCAGAATCAGAGCACTCCAATTTATAAAGGAAACACATGCCAACATCATTCAAACATCAAGGTTAAGGAGACATATTATTGGATAAAGCTGTGTGGGACAAATGTTGCCCCACCATGAGATTACAACAAGAATATGTGTGTGTGTGTGTGTGGGCATGTGTGTGCATGTGTTGGCACTGCCAATGACTGTGTTGTACCTCTTCCATTTAAGTACAGCTTAGAGTTCTGGTGCCAAGGCTGTATCCTTTCTATTTGGAGGGAATATTGCACTCATGCTACCTTTGCTGCATTAATATATTTGTTTCCATCTGCACTCACAGTTGTATGTCACTGGGGGAAAGGGTGGGGTTGGTGGTGAGTTTGACTATGATGAACTGATTACTACCTGATACAGGGACAAATGCTTAAGTCAAATGTCTTCATTTCACATTAATTTAGCTAAATAAACGAAGACTAAAACTCCCAGAAAGCATTTATTTTTTAATCAAACCATCAGACTATAAGAGTGGTGTCCTCATTTTTTACATCTAGAGCACTGCATGAAAATTATAATGGCATACGTGAATGTAAAACCAAAATGAGTGTATATGGGGGAAAGATTGGTGATTACATTGTGTGCAGTTAATTCAGTCTCATATGTAAAAAACAAAAATGAAAAAAAACGATTGCGAGCCTCACAGGGAAGACCCTTGGACAAAAATGGAAGAATATCATTTATTTTTACTATTCTGTTAGCTGAGAATCATGGTTCTTGAAGGACGGTATCATGTGTAACAGAAGGGGTAGTTTCACCTTAATGTGCACAACATAAATCATCACTATTAAACCATGTATATGTGAAGATCTGTGCTGTGCAAACCAACACAATCCCTTCTATGCGATTCACACATTTGACAGCCAAGAAAGGCACCTGTTGGGTAGAATGATTTTTCCAGATCTCACATTTTTAAGTGGAGAAGCTTTGCTTTGAGACAGATTTTCTGCTTGAACTGATAAAAGTGTTTAGGCTTCGATGTACAGATTTTCCCATTGTATCTTTATTTTTGAAATAACATTCAATTTTTTCTCTAAATATTTCAGTAGATTTTGGACGCCATCTACACAGCGTTCACAGAGTGCACAAGGCAAGAGGTAAACTCATCTTTGTATATGCTTATTTTCCATTCCCCATCTAGAGTGGATTTTGTGCTGCCTTGTTGGGGAAGCATTTTCCTTTGTTTGTTGAATTTTACTTTGTTTTCTATTGTTTCTTTTGTTACTTTTGTTACTATTGTTGGACTGAGTTTGCAGTGGAAACTCGTTTTCAGTCATGGTTCAGAACATTTGGAACAGGTATCAATTTTGAAGGGACCTTTCATTCTTTTTCCTTTTTCTTCAGGACATATATCTCTTGTTCAGCCATTTAGATCATGGGGCTGGAGTCAAGTGGGACAGGAGTCTGGAGTGTGTTAGGTTGATGGGAGAATTCCTCCAGAAAGCTTATGATATAAAGAAGAGAGAGAGTGAGTGGAGTGGTAATGTTTGTGATCGGAAAAGGAAGATTGAATGTTCCTCGAAGAGGTGCTGGGACTCAGTGAGGAGGCAGGCAGAGAGTGATGAGAGGAGGTGTATGGTGCCAGCTCGCAGTTGCAGAACAGTAAAATGACTGGTCTTGGAATGATATGTTTGTTTCGGAGGTTGGAGGATGTGGGTCTGCAGCTCTTCATACGTTTTTCTGCTAGGCTGCTTGGGAATTATTGGATCATTTATTATGCCCTGTTTGTTAGGCTGAGAAGTGCATGGATGGGGCACAAGTTTTGGTTGCACAGTGTACCATAACTAATGAATGATTTTGTTTGTGCTGCAACCTTAAAATCCCTTTAACAAAGTGTGTTCACATCTGATGTCCTGTTTGTTAGTCTGAAAAGTTCATGGTGGTGCACGAGTTCTGAGATGCTGCAGTGATTTGTAAGTCATATTTCTCATACCATATGTTTCACAAAGCCATTTCAGGATACCGTTGTTTTGCTATTTCTATTAGGGCATTGACATTTTATACCTACCCCACTGGTGTGTCTACTGAGTCTATCTGAGGATCCTTGAGGTGCAGAAGAAGTTGGCAATGGTCCGGCAGGTGGATAGACATTGTGGTGTGTTTCTAACATGCCTTCCAAATGTGAAGGTGGTGTACATGCTATTGCATGTTATTGTGCATTTTGTTTGGTCCTAGGCTTGGGGAGTAAAGGTCTGTAGAGTTTCATTTTGAGCATGGTATACGACTAGAATGACCCACTTGCCTAAGTTGAATCATGCATGTCCCCTCAGGGCAGGGAGATGGAGTTTATGGTACTCAGAGTGAGAGGAGCTAGTAGTTATTTTCTAGCGCACCAGGAGTCTTGGAGATTGGTGATGTCACAAACTGTGAGAAGCAGTCAACAGACAGCAGTTTCAGAAGTGTCTAATGGGCAGGTTGCTGAGTTGTGGGGGTATCAACCAGGTGCCTTCAGTCCTTTAGCCTCTGCCCAAATTCTTTCTTCATGACACCAAAATAGCAATGCTGCACTTCCAGATAACCTGTCGTGCACTCACCAAGAGAAAATGGTGATATGGCATTAAAAGGTGTAGCAATGACACCATTACCATCTTCCATCTTACCTTCTTTGACCCCCACATTCATCTTTCATACAGCCAATTCTTAGTTTTATCACCACTAACAAATGTCAAAGAAAACCCAAGTCTACATAACTGTTCCAGCAGAGGCTACAACAATGCTTTCGGACAAACGTTGGGTAACAAACCTATAGGGAATGCCCCAGAACTTCTTGGATCCATCATACATCCATGCTCCACTAATTTCCGAAACACTGACATTTTGTAAAAACACTGTTGCATGAAAATACTCCTCTTCACAAGGAATCATTTTTCTTTCATCATGACTTTTCTTTGACTATTGCACAATATTCATTCATATCCCTATGTCAACATCTCCTTTTCCCCTATCCCCATAATGCTAACTCACGTTTGCCAACTGTGCCATGCTGTTTCATTATTCCTCTTTCTAGTGTTATGTTTATCCTTTCTACACTTCCATACTCTAGTTTACAGTATGGGTATCTCAGCAGGGTCACACTTTCCTGGTTTATTTGAAAAGGTCTCAGTGTCATTAACAGTGGACATAGGCACAGTAAAAGACACATAATGTAACATAAATAGACATAAGTGTATTCCAACACAATGGGACCAAATGCATTTGTGCTCAGGTCTGCAAACCTCTGTGATAGGATCTGCAAGGATCCCTACAATGCATCTGTTAAGGCCACCCTAGTTATAGTGAACAGAGAACTCTGAGAGATTAAACTAAACCCAACCAAGTTATCAATTGAGTGCAATCAAGGCGTATTCCTAGGGAAGTGTGAGATATGAGATAGGGGCCTTTAATGAGTCCTCACAGTAAAGCAGACAATGACACAATGTAGACACTTAAGTATAAACATACATTTATTTATTATAGCCCTTCTGAATACACTGGAAAATGAATCTAACAGGTAGTGTTATCACACAACACAAATATATACACTGACAATAGTTTCCAATATACAGCAAATAACTACAGCAGCAAATTAGGTATGTACTTTGGATGCAGTCGATGATGGAACCCGACCACAAGACAATGTTCTAACTTAAGAAGTCCAAACCTAAGATGAATGAGGCCTCATGCCCAAAAGTCACAAGAGCCACAATGTTTCTCACCAGAAGAATGTCTCTGGAGTTAGAATTCATTAGGCTTGTATTGGTGATAGATTTAAAGTTCTACAACTATTTTGTCAGAAGTAAGTCTTTTCCTTTCTTTCAGACCCAAGAGTAGCCCTGGGACAGGACACTCGTCCCAGGTTCGACGATCAAAATGTGAGTGGAATGGAATGAGGAGACAAAGGGACATTTTCCAATGTTATCCTATGTAGTAAAAGGGGGGGTGGGCTCACTGTGTTTCCTTATCCCCCTGATTCTGGTTTTCCCACATAACTTTGTGGGGGTTGCTTAGGGCTGTTTGTTCCAGTGAGAGGTGCCCAGGAGTTGCAGATTTGAGGTTCTTACGGTTGAATGGAAAACCAAAATGCAACCCTTTTTGAAGAAGTAATGCCATATCCACTGATGCAGATGCCTTCACAGGTTGGAGGAAGGTGAGTTACAGCTACAATCTCTGCACACAGGCGACAGGTGTCCTTCCAGTTGTGGTCACAGCAGTTGCTCCAGAACAGCTGCCATGAAGGTGGGATGGTGACATTTGGGGAGAAGGCTACTAGTGGCACAAGCTGGCAACCACCGAAATTCCAGACTCAAACACAGAACAGGGAATCCTCTGGAGAAGCAGCCCACGAGAGAGCTGTTCAGTCCACCAGACATTCCAAAGTCACTGAAGGTCTGTATCCATGTGAAGGCATTGAGACGAGTGGGTCCCACTAGTTCAAGGGCTGAAGCACCCCTCAGTGTCTTCAGTCATAGGCAGAGGAGCAGGGCTTCACTTGGCTCGCTACTGTGTTGGATGCTGTGCCACTTCAGGAGTTGTCTTTGGATCTTCAGCAGGCTGCTCTACTTTGATTGATTCTTTGCTCAAAAAATGATCTGAAGAAATGTCTGCAGAGGTCTTCTTCTTATCCAAAATCTGAGTTGAAAGTAAGTCCAAGCCCACCAATGGTAAGGATCTGCACCATTCAAACCTCCAGTAGTTTTCCGATCAGGGACACTTATTGATTTCATATTTACCCCACACCTACACTTCCTGGAACCATGGTTGTGGACGGGATCCAGACAGTTTCTGCCGCCTTCCTGGGCCACACCACACACAAAGGCACACTAGCCAGCCCACCAGGCAACTTTCCTGGACAGCTGCATTACATTATAAGCAACCTATTGAGCTGAGAGGGCAGGAAGAAGGCCAAGCTATGTAGCCAAAAAACAAACAAAAATCCTGTGGCACGGACATGTTAGGGCCAAAGCCATGTTTATTAGCCATACGTAGTAAAGGCGAATGTGCATACCAAATATAAGGCACAAATGGTAAAAATATGATTGGTGCCACCCACTAGCTTTTAGGTACATATAAAAGAAACTAGAAATGATATGTGTAAAACGCTAGTGTGATACAAATGTTTCCCCATTGCACTGCACTGTAAGGTGCTCTGTGCACTGTTAAAAAGTACATGAATTAAAAAGTAAACGTTGTCAGAAGCACTGATCGGGTTCCCCATAACAATGAGCAAAAGGCAAGAGAAGTGGAGCTGAAAGCTTTACTTCCCTTCATAAAGTCAGGGTAGGATACAAACAGAGATAAACAAATAGGGTTCCAAAGAAATCTATGGAGGAAGGTTTGCAAAAAGATAATCTTTCCTAACAGCACCTCATAAAGCTATGCTTGATAGCACTAACAGTCACATACTCTGTATCGTGCCATGGTGCAATTAAAGCACTTCATCATATGAACTGGTGTGTGGTGTGGACTGAAGCACTGACACACAAACAGTATTTGGTATGCACTTCTATAGCTATCAACAACCCGCACATGACCCCCACTTTTTAACTTGTAGGAACCATGCTGTGTTACCTTCCGTTAGGAATGATAGATGTTTCTCTTTGGTAGTAGGATGTGGATGAAAGAGAATATCAGTTTGTTTTATCTTCAGATTTCTATATCTCTTGTTATCAGGTTTAGACTTTCTCTTGGGGAGTACATGTGAAATTATATAGTTTGCTTTCACTTGACACTAGTAGTGTCTGCATTTTCACCTCTATTGTAATGGAAAATGTCCAATAGCATGTTTACAGTATATTATCAACTTATACACTGTGGTAATCATTTTGTAAATTCACTTCCTGGTTTCATTATTCAGATGTGTATTGTCCTTACTTGGTTCAAATGTTGATGCATGCTTTAAATGTTTTCATACACCATTCATATTTTGGATTTTGCATATATTCAGTTGATCAGCTTCCTTACCGAGAGATGTGCTCCTTTGCACATTGTATTTGGTACATTTGGGCTCATTGCAATAATGAATAATGAAATGCTGTCAGCTAGTTAGGATAACAAATAAGAAAGTGCAATTTAGATTTAATGAATGTAAATGAGAAAATATTGAGTATATTTTTCGTAATTCTTGAAACCATGCAGGATGTTTTACTCTTGGTGATTTGACTACATCCACTCTAGTAAGGGGTCCTTGGAAATATATTGTTATCTACAAACGTGTATGCCTTCCTTTTGTTACACGTATAAGAGAAGTGAATGAGGGTTATTGTTTTGAATGTTGCTAGTATACATACACATGCTATATTTTTACTATCTCTGCATAATTCCAAAGGCCAAGAGAGCTTCCACCCAGCCTTGCTTCCATCTCAAAACGGATTCCCAAGGGTGGGATTTGTTGGATCCAGAATGCCCCACAGAATTTGCTGGCATCAAACTGGGCTCAAGCTCACCCATGGCTTTGTTAAGGGGGGGTTTGTTTGGAGGAAAGATCAGAGCAATTGAATCTCCCAGTGACATTTGGTTTGCTCTGGAAGGTCCAGGAACCATGTAATTGGAACAAGGAACATTCACGTTTGCTTTATGGGTTTGCTGTGGAAGTAGGAGTGTTTGGGACAAGCGCCTCAAGTGTGTTTTTGTAGAGCTTTGGTGGAATATGGGTGGGTTTGGTGGTATTTCTTTGCCAATGCATAACCGTTTAGTGTTTTTTTTTTATCCCAGTGCCCTTTATGGCTGTTTGTGCGTTTCTTAGGCCTCTGTGTTATTTGTTATTGTTTGTTCACGTTCACCCTCATAACAATTAAAACAGAGATTCTGTGTTAGTCATACTATGCCTTGTGTGAATTTTTCAATCGGTTTCATGCACCTTTCATTTAACCCAAGGATATTGGGATATTCATATTCCTGCTTGTTTGTAGAATCTGCAATTCTTTGCCATCTATGTGTGAACCAGTAAATCATTCTTGTGTTTATTCAGCTTATGTTGAGCGTCCCAGAATGTTATATGAATCTATTTGTTTGCCCAGTCGCATACTTGTATTGCTTATTTTGACTAATGTTGGTCTAAGAAAGGAACTGAATCATGAGGTGGGCAGGCATTTGCATTGGGAGGAGAGTTAGGGGATGTGGAAAAGAGGATGACTTTTTGAGGACAATGGGCCTCATTCCGTGTATGGCGCTAACCAATGGCGCTATTAACGCCTTGGTTGATGCCGTACCCGGACCGGCAGCGCCTTGGTGGATGGCGGAATTACCGCCCCATTCCAAGGTTGGCGGGGCGGTAATTCCCCATTCACCAAGGCTCTTCCCCATTCCCAAATGAGCCCCCATAGGACTCAATGGGAATGGGGAATATGCAAATAACGGTGACCGTTCATTACGGTCACCGTTATTGGCTTGGAGGCCCCTTTGCGCCCTCGACTTTAACACCTGCTCAAAGCAGGCGTTAAGGGCGAGGGCGCAAAGGGAACTCGGAGTATGGCGGTAAGGGATTACCGCCACCGGTCTCGTTACCGGTGGCCGCTATCCCTTACCACCATACTCGGAATGGGGCCCAATGATTTCAATTGCCAGGTTTAGGTAGTGTGCCACATCTGGTGGGTGACGCTATAGATGCCAAATGCCAACTGCCAGATCAGGTGGTCCCTAAATTGAGACAATCAGTGGTTGTGTACTAAGGAAAAGGAGGTGAGTTGTTGCAGATGATGAAGGGGTTGCCACTGCCGTGTAGTAAAGAAGACTAAAATTAGCTAAAGGGGACTTTCAACCTCTTTAACCGCTGCCAATGCTTCCTAAAAGCCTGCAAAGTTAATATCGGAATATGAAGAATACATCACCATAATTAAAACTGATGACCTCTTTCAAGAAAACTTCAGTCACCAAGGACATGGCAGATAACGCTTCATACATTGATTACTGTACTATGTATCTCTAACAGGTTAATTTATTTTTGAATGTGGCGAAAGGTAAAGGAGCCAACAATCTACCTGCGCTCTTTAATTATGAAATAGGCTAAAACATGCCAGACTGCTAAAAATCTATCTGAGGTCATTTGTCCGTCTTTCATCGTCAGTAAATCATGACTACCAATATGCTTTGCCAATGTGAAAGTCAGAAAACATGGGTCAGTATCTAATGACTATGAATTGTAAATTCATGAAAAGTATTGATTATAAATATAAGGATCTTTGAATAAACAATTTCTACCGATTCTATAGTCAACAAGAAATGTTTCTTAATGTTTCATGTTGCAGGACCTTGCAGCTGAGAAAACCATTTGTTCAACACATCAATCTTCAAGGGGACACTACTGCAAAACCCATGAAGGAAGGATGTGTAGCACTCTGACTCTCAGTAAACCTCAATCAAATGAATGCACATTAGATGCCATGTTTCCCCCCTTAATAACCTGTCAGTCCCAGATAACATTTGGATGGTGAGACTTCCGTGGCATTAAACATAGTCATGTCATTTACCATGCAAATTGTGCTGTCATTATATGTCTCAGGCATTGGCCCTCATTCTAAGTATGACCAGTCTGGAAATAAGGGTGCCAGTAGCAAAGTACCGGCACCCTTTCCGGACTGTCATACTACGAGACTACTGGTAGGGGGCCACAGATCACCCAGAAGGCCTTACCTGCGCGGTCTTCAGGCCCCTACCGGCATGTCTCTCACTGAAGCCCCGGCACCATTAGCAACAGAGCCGGTGCTTCAGTGACCCAATTTCCATGGAGTCCTATGGGAAATGGGAATCAACTGTTACCACCGCCTCTTGTGATATCCCGGTGGGTTTTACCGGCAACCCCGTAATGAGCCCCATTGTCTCAGTTATAATTGCCTTGGGATCCAAAACTGCCAAATGTCTTTCATACTTTATGTTTTGTGTTTCAACCAAAACATCACTTCAAATAATGTACTTTCTAAGGCTTTATTACAGAATGGAAAAGCATAACTGTACTATCAAAGTTGTTTTTCTGTGCTAATTGTTTGCATGCAGTAATGATAAACAATAGGATACCAACAGTGCCTACTGGGTATGACCCTCAGCAATAACAAGTGATAAACTCTCTTTGCCCATACCCAGGGGACTTCAAAGACAGCTAAGGTTCCTCCTGGGCATGGCCTTTGCCATTCTCTGGGCACCCAAATAGGCACAGAGAGCCTGAGTGCCCAATAGGTCATAAATGCTATGCTGAAACAATGCTTTTCCTGATTCATGGCTAAAGGCTATGCTATGGGTGCATCAAAAAGAACACATATGACCAAAGGCCTGTGTCTGTAGCCATAAGGGGCACTGTGCCAGGAGCATGGCCTTTGTCTAAGATATGCCCCCCTCAAAGAGGCCCAAATTAGGCCTCCGTCTATGCCCATTAGAAATACTCTCTGGGGCATGTTTTGTTATGATATCTTATGTCATTCTAGAAATGTCTCATATTGCACTAAATAATGACAGTACTTATGTCAAAGAATTCAGGGTTGTCTGGTAGTTGGAATTGTGTTATCCCACCAAGGATGAACAGACTGTAATCTTGAGAGGAATGGAAAATGGAAAGGGTAAAGTGGTGAGGGAAAAGAGGTACAGATCAAACAAATTGTGTGTTTAAACAATGGGTGGAAATGTTGAGATGAAAAAAAGGATAGCCTTTGGTATAGGGAGCATGCCAACCCAGCCAAAGTAGACCTTAGATACAGATGGCATATATTTGAAGGGTAAATTCTAAGCTATCTGACGAATAAGATCATATTTTCATGAGAGCAGGTTGCATGAGGAAATGTAGTGTTTGGCAATTTGATGGACTTGAGAAGTGCTCGAGCAAACCCTTGTAGCATGTTAGGTTTTAGTGTATGGGAGTACAATTAGTTTCCCCCACAAATCACAGAATAGTACATCTAGGATTGCCAAGCAAGTGGCCAAGTCAAGAATAGACAGTTTGAAAGACAAATGTGGATTGAGATAAACAGAGAGGGATGTGTTACATGTTGTTCCTTCTGTGTGCAGTGACAGTCTGGCACACCTTTGTGTGTGAAATGGTCTACTGATTTGAATATGTCTTTGCTGCAGGGATGTCAGGCTTTGAGGCCTGCTGGAAAGCTAGGGCATCATGGTTACCCTGGGTGTGTTGAAGCAATGCACAAGGTAACAGAAGAGTAGATGACCTTATACTTAATCTCTAGGTCATGAACGGAAATGAATGTCCAGTTTTTTAACACTTCATCAGCACATCAAAGAAAATATATATGCCCACTGTGCAAAGCTTTTGACCATGTTTAATAAATACGGTGCCCGGGACATGACCATCAATCATTCATCAGTCACCTCAAAGAATTCTAATGTGCCAAAGGTGGTGTCTCGGTTATGCATGTCTTTGTACCCCATTCCAAAATATTGCAAGTGATCCCAACCCATAATAAGGAGGTATTTTAAAAATAGAGCTATTCAACAATTGCCACCATAACTGTCAAATGGCCCTCTTGATCAATTTACCTTAGGGGTAATTTATTTCGGGCTTGTAGGAAAAAAGGAAGACACATTAGACTAATGGGGTTACTGGAAAGCACAATTAAGAAGAGTACAGTACAAATCAAAACAGTTCAGTAGCATTTCAAATGTATTCATGTGCATACATGTGTTCTCATTAAGTAGGAGGTTAAGCAAACCAGGTGTTTCTCTGCTCAAGAGATGGGAGAGGCCACGCCTGCCTACATTGCATTGCAGCCCACACAGTGGAGTTCAGGGCCATCTTTTAGCTCTGGTAGTGAATTGCAGTCAGCAGGCACTGTAACAACCCACACTGCAAAACAAATGTGTAAGGATGAGCAACTGACTATGTGTTAATGCTACTGAAAAATAGCAGCATTATAATTGTTCTTTTATAACGCGCTTAAAACCAGAGATTGGTTTCTAAGAGCAGGATCGGGATTCAAACCTGTGTTGCGTTACATCATCTTGCTTCTGAGCTAACCCCCTTTACCATTGTGCAAACGGGAGAGGCCCATTCCGTTTAACTCTCAGAGAAACTTTGGATCAGACACCTGATGAAAGATAGGAGCAAAGCTTGATTCCAAAAATGAAAACATAGATACAAAGGCAGTGAGATTTTACTTTGAGGTAGATCAACGTTAAACACTATTTGGCAGGTGAATACATTGATGCAGGAAAAACAGGAAGTCAACATAGCATGGGAAATCGGCATAGAGCTATCATGATTCAGAACCCAAAGAACAGTGAGAAAAGAGAAAATCACTGAAAAACATAACAGATGCATGAAATGATACCGAGATTGTAGAGCAGTCCATAGTGAATGTCTTAAAACACCCACACAAAATAAAAACACAAGGCAGGGAGAACCCAGCCTGTTAGATGGGTGATTTGATGTCTGGTGTTGCTGAGGACTGTTGCTCTTGTCTCTCTATTTCTAAGCCCCACATCATAGTCTGTAGAATGTCTTCACATGCTTGAAGGAGTGGTAAAGACATTGTGAATAGTGAAGATCTCAGGGCCAATCAAAGGTAAGGAATGATGGTCAGATAAAATACCAGATTCAACACATACTGAAACAAAAGCAAACACCACTGTGACAAAAGAAAATGGATATCTGAAATGTTCATTGATATTTAATGACAAACTGAACTTTGCAGATCTGAACTCCAAGTCGGAAACATTTAGTAGGTGAGTGTCCTAACTATTTTTTCCTGTTCCAGATGTTTGGTGAGAAGTAGGTAACAGGTGTAGAACAAGCACAAAGGATAACACAGTAATAAGACACACTTATTTTACATAAGGAGTAAAATGATCATAACCAATCAATAAAAAAACAGGTAAGGCTGCTGCACCAGATAACTGTGTGGAATAATCAGGTAAATACCCCAGGTGTGGTAGATTTTAGGCCTCAATTGCAGGGAATCTAGCCAGTGACCATAGCACAAACATCCCCTGAAATCACAGTAACAGGCACCAAACATAAAGAAATTAACAATTAATCACTTGAAAAGAGAGACAAGGGACCATTCCATATGCATTATGCCTGCAAAAATATAGTATAGCCGTGAAATTAACAATAACTCAAAATCTGTATGTATCTGGGAGTGGATGGGCACTATTACATGCTTTCAATGATTGACACCTGTGCATAAGTGACCATTAAGTGCAGGGCACCTTTTGACAGTATCAATACATTTCTAATCTAAAATTACAGAAGATCTTCTACATAAATAATGGGTAATTGATCCCAGTAGAATGAGTCACTGAAACTGACATTAGGGCAAAGAAATACAATTAGAGATTTGCTATGGTCATAAGCAGTGTAAATGTAGTGCCCTCTCTAATAGACAAAGCTCATGGTGTTCTCTGATCTTAAGCCAGGAGACTCTTCGAGTTCCAATTGGTGACACATCAATACATCACTCCATGGGACTGTCACAGCATAGCTTGGTCCAAAGAACTCAGCAAAAGTATACCCACAGAAGGAGTGCATACATAACATCAGAGTCTGGAGATGAGGAGCCAGAGTAAAACCTTGAGATAGATACACTTAGAAATCCACTTAGAAATCAAGAAAAAATAGCGTGCAGAGATAGAGGGGGACACATTGGTACCACAAAAAATGCTTATGTCATGCCGTGGACCAACACAATGTTCACTTACTGTTTGCTGGTACCTTGTGCATGCAATTTTCAATATTCAACAAGGGGAGAGTAATTGTGAACAGTAAGTGTGACATTACCTTTCACTTTTACTCCCCAATGGAATCTAACTGTTTTGTAGCAGGTGCTAAACAAAGCTTCATTGCATTGGGACCCTTTGCTTGTACGTCTCATGCCGGTGTAAAACCGAACGCTCTCCCAAAACAGAGGACAGAACCAAAGCAGGGATGTAAACTCTGCTTTTCTGCCTTTCTACAACTTGGAAAGGAACAGAAATTAGGTGGAATGCAAAATTAACGTATAAAGGCACTTCTACATTTTCAGTTTGTGCACCAGTCATTTGAACATGACCCCCGCTATAATGTTATCTTTTAGAAGCAGATCATGCATCCAAAATGCAAGTTAACATTGAAAAAGATAAATATATTGCAGCTATTGCAATAATTCAAATGGAATTAAATCACCACTGAACACAGGTGTAAATAAATAGGTACCCAGGGACATTCAAACATGTTTCTGAGATAAGAGAGCAGTTTTGTCAGTGAGGCAATGTTCAGACAAATGTGAGATAGGCAGTTTCATATTTGGCAATGAAAAGCAAAGGATGTTTAGGTGGGCAAAGGATTGTTGGAACTTGGTTTTTAGAGTTGCATATATGGCTTACAGGCATCAACCACAATGTTTGGGTGGTGAGTCAGACATGATGTTGCAACCAATTGTTAAAATCCTCAGGTAAACAAGGAAAATTAATTTAAAAATGTATACATTGCCTCTTGTGTTCTTGGTGGGTACACTGAGGTATGCGACTTCATGAAATCAGATCCACCCACTCCTGCTCACCCATGTGGATAATGTAGTTTTAGTCTGAATCGCTTTTAAAAGTCATTGAAAGATCACTGTGACCGCCTAGCTTAATGCAGTGTCCTACTGGCCCAACGTTTTATATAACAAGAGCCTATTGACAGAGCTCACCAAATAAAATATATGTTTTGTGATCGTCACACACGCCTTGAAAAAGACCCATGCTGGGTCGAAACATGTGTTGGCTGAGTGTATTAATAAATAATTATTTGGAAAATCTGCATACAATCCTACAAAGAGCCATTACTTCAATGAATCAGCACCCAGGTGATACTGGTTCTTCAACCCAAATTGGCTTTTAAAAGTTAATTACCCAGAATCCATGGTAAGAAGCATGTTAAGCAATGCACTTGCACTGTGGGATCTTTTCATGCTGTGCAGAAACAGGAAGGAAGGGGTCAGAAATGACCACTGCCTGCTTTGCACATTTACCTGTAGCTACCATTCAACTGATCAGATTAGGCAAAGGGGAAGGTCGTCTCTGACAAATTGAAAAGTGGGATGCACTAATTTTAATTATGCATGAACAGTGTTTGTGTTAAAATTAGGGTAAAAAGTGTTAGAACATGGCCATGCTTGTTCTCTGAGTTGATTTCTTCTCAGAATTGTGTTAAATTTGACATGCCACATGACTTCATGCTGTGAGAAGGGTTACCTGTGTGTCCTTACAGTTAACAATATGTTTCAAATTTGGAAGGGAGAAGGACATCAAAGTGCAGACTTTTAATTTCAGATAAAAATAACAGAAGTCAGGAATGTGTCTGTTTACTGAATATGTTCATGACTAGTGAATATTGAAACTAATGAAATATGCTGTCCCTTTTTAGTTAATATGTATCACTGGTGTCTACAATAAGGGGGTTACAAACAAGGAGGGTTTATGTTTCGAATCTATGGAATGATTCAGCACTGTTATAAGAATTTGCATTGTGTAATACTCTCATGGGCAAATAAGCATTCAGGAACATTCCGTACACCGATGTAGAAGCTCAATGTTTAAATTGAGATTGTGTTAATCGTGTTTGATTGTCATATTTTCCGAAATCAACTTTTGCTAAAGGCATAATAAATTCCTGCAATCATTCCTGCATTTACAGCCAATAACCTTGAAATGCTTGACTTTCCGAATTTCATTTCATTCGGATTTGCAATTGAATGTCATCCAGGGGGACATCAGATTACTATGCTGATCTTGCAACAAAATGTTTCACTGATAAAGAAAACAGTCATATCTTTTAGTTCTCTTCAGATTTCTTAATTCATCCATGGTATATGACTAATTTGCGTTGCGTTTCTGTATTATCTTATTGAACGCAATGATGTCAGATATGGAGATAGGGTAAGTTAATCACATTTTGCAAAGTTAGTTCAGCATGCATTTAGATAGGGCCGTGAGAAAGCCTTTCCAGTAGCAGTGTTTCTTCAAATCGCAATCGATTGGGATCTCTGAGTAATAGTATGCAGTTTGATGGTACTCGATTGTCTTCTTTTTGGCCATACTTTCACATTTCAGGTCAAAGGGGTTTTTTCAAACTTTTTTAAACCTCCAATACATTTCTGGACTTTTTGAAAACGTGAGCAAATGCTACAAAAACAAGGCTGTCAGAACTTTACCTCACTGATGAACTCTAATAAGGGTGAAACCAGGTATGTAGATGTGCGGACAGCCTTGCCAAATGGCTGTTGGGTTGATTAAGTATAAAGTAACACTGCCCTCCAAGACAAAGCCAATTCCCTGGCAAAAAAGGTTTGCATTTGGGCTAATTTGCATAACCACAATGCCTTGCTGTTGTGGAGAAGAAATGGAGGTGAGCTTCCAGAGCTGGTAAATAGGTGGTGTTGTGGAATATGTGACTTGGCTCAAAAAGACTCTCTCTCTCTCAGTCTCTCTGTCTGTCTCTCTCTCTCTCTCCAAAACATTAGTTGCATGGATGTTAAGGTGAGACCTTAACACAGCAAAATCCCTGAAATTCAGCTAAAGCCACCTTAAATTTGTGCCCTTGTTGTGCATCATATGACCACAATGATGACATCACAGATTAATTATTATATAAGTCTCACAAATGTTGTTTTTTTCTAAATATTTAATGTAAATAAGCAAACATAATATAGCAACATGTGAAAATGTATGGGTCCACATTTCTGATGGTTTTGTGTTTGTTAATATACTGCCTAGTCCGTTATTGTCTGGTCCCGGCCACAGCATCATATGCACGCTACTTTATCGGTCATGTGGTAGTTTGCAAAAGTCGTGACGTGGCTGCGGACGTCCCTGGACATCATCATGTGACTGCACCCGTGCAGTCGCTGTTTATCCTTCGTGGACATCTTTAAATCCAATGTTCAGCCACTGTAAGAACTTTGAACTTTAAACTTTACACTTCTTCTCCTCTTACTACCATTCTTAGTTCTTCTATACCATTTTTACAACTTTGTATGCACTTTCTGTGCACTGGAAGCCTGCGGTCTCCTAAGGGCATTAGAGACATCGTCATGTGACTGCACCTATATGGCATAATGGGTGGCCGCAATTGGCTTCTGGGTTCTGCGGACATCTAAAATTGATTTTTACACCACTCCAGGGACTCTCAAGTCAAACCTTTAACCTTCTACAGCTGTTAGTATCATTATTACTTGATCTCTAAACTTTTCACAACTGTTCCAGCCCTTTTTTGGACAGTCTTCGGGCAAGGGAATAGACTACGGACAAATCATCCAAAGCGACACACCCACATCTTTTAGACAGTCTCATTCTGGCAGACCAGCATAGAGGAGGCTGTTGTTTCAAAGCGAGGAAGGCAATGTTGCTCTAATTGGTCTTATAACATGGTCTTGTTTATTAGGGAACATGGCTTGAGGGGGCTGGACCCTTCCTCGCTTCGATGCTAAGTTGGAGTGTGCGGTTACTGCATGGATGGGAGACCGGGATGACTATTGGGTCACTGGCCATGGCCATGTCATGTAGCTGAAAAGAAAATATATATTTTGTAAAAAAGAAAAAATCTTTAGCTACGGGTACAGAACTACAGATACCCTCAGCTATCTGTAGTCATATTATAATCCTGAATATTGAGAAAAAAATGCTGGACAAAAATGATTTCCTGCCTCCACAGGCACTTACCAAGTGTTCCCCTCCACTGTGCCTGCTCCCCACTCACCTGATGGCCTTCTCTCCTCCCCTGCCCTCTTTCATTCCCCTCTCATGGAAAAAAACTGTTTCTGTGATGTAGTTTGCTTTCAAATGTCAGCTATGTCGCTGACATTTGTCCATAATTTGTCCATAGCCGAGGCTGCAGAAAGCTTTGTGTTGCAATCTCAGTCCCTAGAACTCCCCAACTCCCAAATGTCACTTGGTGTCCACTTACCTCCGGCCACCTGTAGACTGATGTCATTTGCATGTTTTTTACCTGCAAATGGGCTTTTTCCTGTGTTTCATTTTCTGATACCATGGGCAATAGCCACGGCCATCTCTCGCATCGAGCAAAAACAGAGATAGTGGCTGTTTAATTTCTAAAAACGCCCAGTGTTGGCAATTTACCTGAGATATAGTATCTATTTTAAAATCTACTGCACTGAATAACCCCCATTACAAAAAGGCCTTAAGTCAATGCTTTGTGCCCAAGTTGTTTCAGACCTTTTCTATATTCATACAGCGGTATGGGGTATGCAGTCTGGCAAACATTTACCTTTTTGTACATGGAAAAATTAATGGGAAGTAGGCTGTTGTTTCTTTGTTTGCTAATACGTTTTTTATTTTTTAACACATTTTTAACAACCTTTGCAGTCTGCGTGGGGTCTGTGCGACCCTAATAGACCCTGACATTTTGACCAAATCCATAAAAAGTTATTCATAAAATTAGTTATTAGGAATTCGTTTTTTCGAGGTTTCTAGGGGAGTCTGACTCACCTTAACTATAGGGGGGCACCTGTCACCCTATAAAATAAAATACATGACATGGCCCGCTGTTGCAGCCATGTAGTTATGGTTAATTTGCTCAACTCATAGAAAAAGCACTGGGTGGCTTATAATTTTGGCCCCCCAAGATGAATCCTCCCTAAACTTTAGAAAAAAATTATATGGCCCCCTCGCAATCAATTTCTGAAGTTTGGTGGGGTTTCGTCCACCGAGGGCAAAGTTATAGGGTGGTTGCAACATTTTTTAAATCCTCACAATGAAAAACATGGTTTGCTCATGACTACAGCCCAAACTGCTGGACGAATTTGCGTGAGAAGTGGCGGTCCCAAAAGTGTGCTTTTGCAAGTTTGGCTTAAATCCGTACAGTAATTTCTTTTTTTTAAAAAAGCAAAAAAATAGGTCAAACAAAATTAGTGATATCAGGGTCCAGTCCACTCACTCTTTTCCTGAATTGGGGGTCATGCAGACACTTCTGGGCCAATCCGGGTTGGATGAATGTCTGCGGACATTCACAGTGATTGGATGTTCAAAAACGTGAGGTGCGTCATATATTTTTTAAACTGTTGCCATACTGGACCCACAGACAATGGCTGTGCGCGGTGTAAAAAAAGTCTAGGAATTGCATTTGGGGTTAATTTGTGGCCGAATAAGGGCTTGGTAAGGGTGGGGGAGTGGAAAAAAAGTTTATAGTGAACTGTTTTTATAGGTGAAAAGAAGCTATGCAAGTGCTACGGTGTCCGTGGACAATTTGTGGTAGTTTGCACATGCCACCCAGGTCTTTTAAGGATGCCCGGCATGGAAAAAGAATATCGGAGAACTAGCCAATCAGGATTTTTGAATGTGGAGGAGTTGAAGTTACAGCAGTAAATGGAAGAAGTGTTTTCGTTGTTGTTTGTAGTGAAGATGGCTATGGCTATGGCTATGAAGAAGGAGAGTGTGTGTATGGTTGAAGATTCTTGTATCCATTCATTGAAGGCTTATACTGAATCTCCGGGCATCTGTGTTACTATTGGATTGGACAAAGCAAATGTTTCACAGTATGCAGATTGTGGGTTAAACTGGGTGCATTGTGGAGGTAACAGTTTGGGCTATGCAACTGCGGCATCTTTGCAGTTTGCCATAAAGGGTATGTTGAGAAGCCTAATTGAACTGTTTCCAGTTGCAAAGTTATTTTTTTCAGAAATCAATGAAAGACAAATATGGAGATCAAATGGAAGAAGCTAGACCGGAGGTCAATAAAGGTGTATGTGTTTTTTTATATGCTTTAGGAATGGCATTTTTTACAAAAAAAGGTCAATTTGATTTGCTTAAATATTTTTTGAGGAGATGGAGTGCATTTGACCGATGTCTGAAATCAGATTTTTCTTTTGAATATCAAAAATGCAGTGACACCATTTTTGAGAACTCGAGAAATATGTTGTGAAGCATTTTTTTAAATTGTAATAAATAAAATAAACATTTAAAAAAAAATTAGAATTAGTTTTTGGGAAAGTTGGAAAGAATAAAAAAGTTCAATAGAACATTTAGTTCAGTATATATTACAAAAAAGTTTCTTTTCATAGCCACCATTTTTGAACGAAAAACAATTAAAATGATTTTAACTGCCCACATGCCAGAAATGTTCCAGGTGCCTGCAGACTATTGCACGGTCCGCAGACCATACAGGCTGCAAAAAGTCCTGTGATTTTATTTTTTTGTTCGATTTTTCTAAATGGGAAAGGTGGCTCCCAAAAGAACCTTTTTTTTGTCTTTCTGGATTTTATTTATATTTTTTTTATTTTTTAGGAGAGGCGAGGAGGCAAGGTGGGGAGGAAAGGGAGGGAAGGGACACCAACACCACAGATACAGAGGGGCAGGTGGACAGGGAAAGATGTTGGGTGTGCCTTAAATCTAAGGTAGGAGCCAGTGTGTCTCATGCTTCTTGACTGAAGCCTCGAAAGGACTCCAAAACTGCACCTCCCTGCAGAGTGGTGTGCTGCAGTAAATGCAGAGAACTCTGACCCTTGAAATCTAAGGATCAACAGCCTCTTGTATGAACTGCAAGGCAGCCGGCAGGATGCTCTGCCCCACAGGAGTAGCCTGTGTGGTTGCAGGAGCAGTTGAGGAAGATGGGGTGGAGGATTTTAACTTGCTTCACCCTGAGTAAGAGCCTTTCTCAGAACACCCGGGTGGTTGGATCTAGTGTGGCGGCACATGGAGGTGGTCTCGAAGGAGTGCTGACATGTTGTACATGACTGAGTATGACCCCACACTCAATGGATTGAACAAAGGCAGTCCGAGCCTTTGAGACTACCCCTACAGTCTTAAAGAACCACCACACCCATGACTCTCTCTGCCGCTGGAGGTAGGCACTTCCTCTACAACCTTCTTCATGTTCCTTGTCATACTCCTCCTCATCACTATGCCTGTTCCCCTGTCCAGGCGATCCAGTTGGTGGTTGAGGTGCTGATGGTGGTGATGGCTGTTAGGCGGAAACCTGTGCAGTTCCCTCTGGGACCACTGCAAAAGGTTTAGGACTACAGGTGTTTGGCAGTAAACCCACTTGGTAGCAGTCTGCACCACACAGATTCACTTGGTAGCTGTGGCTGAGCAGTCAGACTTCCCTCAAGAAGAGTTAGGCAGTATGTGGAGTATACAAAATAGGGCAATTTACACAGTAGAACAAGCAAACACGGAACAAGGCTTCGGTGTAAAGATATATAGTTATTTATTTATAAAAACACATCTATAAAAATCACTCGGGCACTAATATGGCAAACAACTTCAATCACAATTACTATAAGAAAAATCAATCCCCCTAACAATGGTTCGACAAGTCTAGGTTCAACGGCACCACTTATTTGCAGACAGAGGTGAATGCTTTAACCTAGATGGCACTCTAGTATTTGTTAGGACGGGAGAGAAGAGGCAGGGTATGAAATCAACTCAGTACCAACACTATTTCAAACAAATGCAAGGCAAGTAAGGCAGGGTCTACTGTAGATCGTAAGTTCAGAGGCCAGGCCCACTCGGAGAGAGGCAAGGCGATATGTCCCAAAAAGTATCACAGTGGAAATGCACTTCGAGGCTTTGTCGCAAATTGTTATAGAAAGATTGGACCAGTTCAGAACGGAAAGTTAAGAAAGCTTGGAGGCGACCCAATGGAGTGGCGAGGATTCAGACACCTCACACTAACCGACACAAGGGAAGCCAGGCGGACACGGTACCTTGTATGTGGAGAGACAGCTGCGGCGGGGGCAGTTGTTCGTTGTGGTGGATGCACGTCGGGTCTTTGCCAAGAGAAGAGCTGATCTCGTCGTCGAAGGAAAGTTGAAGATCGTTGCACCACCAGGGAAGAGACCAGCCGCGGAGTGCTCCGTCACAAGGCACCACCTTTTGGTCGCGGTACAGGAGTAGTGGCTATCCGGTTGCCGGGGTGCTCTGCACAGGCAATTCGACCACTACGTCCTGGAACGAAGAAAAAGCAAAGGGGACTGGTTGTTCCCACCAGTCAGGGGAAGAGACTCTCCGGCGGGGAGATCTCCTCTGTCGTCGGGAAGTGGTGAGTCGGTTCAGCAGGGTTCCACCGGAGGTGTCTTCGTTGCAGGTCGGCTCAGCTTTACCCTCGTCGGATTCTTAGGTCCTGTGGCGACTTCTGAAGATCCAGTCCCAAAAGCCCTGCTTTTATGCAGAAAACCCCCATTCATTCAGCCTAGCTGTCAATCAAAACACGCTAAGTGGTGAGCGGGGTGGCTCACCACTTGGGCCAATCACACCAGAGTGTGACTTGAGTTTGCAAGGCAACTCAGTCCAGGGTGCCTAAACCCCCTCCCACACCCCCTGTGGTACCCAGACAGAATGGCACCACTTTGGACGGCCTCTGTGTAGAGGCCCGCCAAAAGTGGAACAAAGGGCTCAACTTTTGGTTTAGGAGTCACAGAGACGAACACAGACGCCATTTTAAAAACCGAGTTCTGGCAGAAAATACCGGCCGATAGATTTATTTAAGATAAATAAACCGGTGGTATGTTACAGATTTAACGAGAAAAAGTGTTAACGTCCAACAATGGGAAGAATCCTATAGAGTTATATTTGGGGTCGAATATAACAAGTAGTTTCCACTGACACCAGCCAAAACTCAACGAGGGGGGATGGGACAGTGCCCCCTCGAATAACAGACCCAGGAGTAATCGAATTACCCCTACTAGTACGTCCACAATAGGATGGTTTGTACTAGTTCTCTTAGTAAATTTAGGTCTAGTAAAGCCAATGGTGACTTTACATGCCCGGGGAGACAGTAGTAAGTCCCCGGGTATGGAGTCTATGGTGGAGGTCCGCTAGGATGCCCCAGTGCTACAGCACGGAGGGTGTGGTGTAACACACATAGAAAAACATATGAGACCCTATGGGGTAAAAGACCCCATAGCCCATAGAACACATTGACATTCAAAGGAATTACCCACATTCATGTTCAAGAGTGGGAGAAAAAGAGTCTCACTCTTGGCAGGATGGAAAAAACAAACTCCAGAAATCCAGCGAAGCTGCTGGGGGACTCACTAGGTTAGGAAATTCAGCCTAAACAGAGACATCTCCCTAACACTCGCCCCCCCCAGACTAAGGGACACAAGGATTTAATCCACTCCTGGATGAATCTCATACTTCTAGTTGATGGCATACATCCTCGAGAGACCATCAGCATTTTGGTGGTGACATCCTGACCTGTGCTCAATGGTGAAATCAAACCCTTGCAGGCAGATCGACCATCTCAGTAGTTTTGGGTTTTCCCCTTTCATTTGCATTAACCATCTCAAGGGTTGGTGGTCAGTCTGAATGACAAAAGTAGAACCATACAAGTATGGCCTAAACTTCTTCAGAGCCCACACGATAGAAAAGCACTCTCTTTCGATGGTTGCCCACCTTGTTTCAGGATCCTTCAGTTTGCGGCTGATGAAGCAAACGGGGTGCTCCCTATCTTTCCCATCCAGCTGACTGAGTACGGCACCTATTCCTACATTTGAAGCATCTGTCTGCATCATGAAAGTTTGGCGGTAATCAGGAGCTCTGAGTACTGGGGCTTGGCAAAGAGCCTTTTTCATGTTTTCAAAAGCCTGATGGCACTCCACGTTCCATCTAACCTTTTTAGGAAATTTGGGCGAGGAGATGACATTCAGTGGAGAAGCTATGGCCCCATAGTTCTCGATGAAATTCCTGTAATACCCGGTGAGGCCTAGGAAGGCTCTCACTTGGGTCTGAGTAGTAGGTGTTGTCCAATTTTGCACAGCTTCAATCTTACTGAGCAAAGGCCTTATTTCTCCACCTCCTACCTCATGTCCAAGGTAGACTACCTTACTCTGTCCAATTTGGCATTTACTCGCCTTTATGGTCAGATTGGCTCGTCCAAGAGCCTGCAAAACATCTCTCAGGTGGGTTACATGCTCTTCCCAGGAATTTCTAAACACTGCTATGTCATCCAAGTATGCAATGCAGAAGTCCTCCATCCCATTCAGAACCTGGTTTACCATCTGTTGAAATGTAGCAGGTGCATTCTTCAATCCGAAAGACATAACCTTAAACTGGTATAAGCCAACGGGGGTAGAAAATGCAGTTTTCTCCTTGGCATGGTCTGTCAAGGCTATTTGCCAATAGCCTGACGTCAAGTCAAATCTGATGACGAACTTGGCTGCGCCAAGTTTGTCCACCAACTCATCTGTTCTTGGCAAAGGGTGGGCATCAGTCTTGGTGACTGCATTAAGAGCTCTATAATCCACGCAAAATCTAAGTTCTTTAGATCCGGCCTTTGGTACTAACACAACTGGGCTAGACCATGGACTAGTAGAGGGCTCTATTACCCCGAGATCGAGCATCTTGCTGACCTCACCTTTGATGTGGGTTGTTACGTTTTCTGACATTCGGTATCCTCTGCTTTTGACTGGCAGACAGTCACCAGTGAGTATGTCATGCTGACCCCAAGGGGTCAAGCCTGGCAAAAGCGAGAACAGGGAGGCAAACTGATCCAACATAGATTTGCACTCTTCTTGTTGCTCGGGTGTCAGATTTGAAGAGAGGTTTACTCCTTTCATTTTTTCGTCTAAAGGTAAGCCTCTGAGGAGATCCGGAAGAGCTTCACTCTCTTCTTCTTCCTTGGATGATGCTAGAAGCAACGCTCCTACCTCAGGTCTTAAGACATACGCTTTGAGTCGGTTGGTGTGGAAGACTGTCGGAGCCTCCTTGGGATTGCCCAAGTCCACCAGATAGTTGACCTCTCCGAGTTTACCCACAACTCTGAAGGGTCCCATCCATTTGTCTTGCAAGGCCCTCTGCCTTGTTGGGATCATAACGAGAACGAGCTGGTCTTAAGCGAACCCAACCATGTTAGCCTTTTGATCGTGCCAGTGCTTGACCAATGCTTGTCCAGCTTTCAAGTTATCGCTTGCTTCTGTCATCATGTGCGACATTCTCCTCCGGAGACCTATCACGTAGTCAGTCACTCTGACTGGCTTGGGGGAAGGAGCACTCTCCAACCCCTCCTTAATCAGGGCCAATGGACCTCTGACGGGATGACCATAGAGAAGCTCGAAGGGAGAATAACCTACTCCCTCCTGAGGGACTTCTCTATAAGCAAATAGAAGGCATGGCAGTAGAAGGTCCCACTTAAACTTAAGGAGTTCCTCTAAAGCACCCATCATGCTCTTCATGGTTCAGTTGAACCGTTCTACCAACCCATTGGTTTGTGGGTGGTAAGCCGTTGAGAACTTGTAAGTAACTCCACAGGTTTTCCACATGGCTTTCATGTAGTGGGACATAAAGTTTGACCCCCTGTCAGAGATTACTTCCTTAGGAAACCCGACCCTGGTGAAGATACCAAGGAGGGCCTTAGCCACAGCCGGAGCTGTAACAGTCCTCATAGGAATTGCCTCAGGATACCTAGTAGTATGGTCTACTACAACAAGTATAAACCTGTTGCCTGAGGAGGTTGGAGGATCAAGGGGACCAACAATGTCAATCCCTACTCTCTCAAATGGGACTGCCACGACTGGGAGAGGCACTTAAGGTGCCACATTCTTGGAGCCAACCTTACCAGAGGTCTGGCAGGTGTGGCAGCTCCTGCAGTGTTGTTCTACTTCGGCCCCCATCTTCGGCCAATAAAAGTAGAGAGAGAGCCTTTCCTTAGTCTTCTTGAAACACAAGTGACCAGCCAAAGGAATCTCGTGGGCTAACTGCAAGAACTGTGGTCTGTTCTCTTGGGGTACTACAAGTCGTTTGTAGTCTCTATGTGCAGACTCGGTCGGTTCACTGTAGAAGAGGCCATCTTCCCAGTGCAACCTGTATTTCCCAGGATATTACCCTTCAGCCTGAGCTTCTGCCTGGTGGCAAAGACCTTCTAGAGTTGGACATTCTCTCTGTCCCTTACTGAAGTCTGCCCTGCTGGGTCCACCTTCTGCCAGTAAAGACTGCAGCTCAGGATGGTCAACAGGATCAAGATCTCCAATGAGTTCCTGGCCTTCCATTAGCTCTTCGTCAGAGTCTAATTCTACCACACAGGGTTGTACCTCCCTCTCAGCCTTAGATGGCGGTGGAAATACAGGTGTAACTTTGGACAACCGCGGGGAAGTCCTTATTGGCTGCACTGGAATGCTAGCGGCTGGTTTCGGGGTAGAAGTCTTAGGTTTCCCTTTCGCTTCTGATTTCTTTGAGACAGCGGCCGACAATTCCAGTGGAGCAGGAGTGATTTCTTTCTTCATCATCTCCTGGAGAGTACCGCGCATGGTCCTCTCTCTTGCAGGTCTGGTTAGCTCCTGTAACCGTTTACTAGGAGCTCTGAGTACTGGGGCTTGGCAAAGAGCCTTTTTCAGGTTTTCAAAAGCCTGATGGCACTCCACGTTCCATCTAACCTTTTTAGGAAATTTGGGCGAGGAGATGACATTCAGTGGAGAAGCTATGGTCCCATAGTTCTCGATGAAATTCCTGTAATACCCGGTGAGGCCTAGGAAGGCTCTCACTTGGGTCTGAGTAGTAGGTGTTGTCCAATTTTGCACAGCTTCAATCTTACTGAGCAAAGGCCTTATTTCTCCACCTCCTACCTCATGTCCAAGGTAGACTACCTTACTCTGTCCAATTTGGCATTTACTCGCCTTTATGGTCAGATTGGCTCGTCCAAGAGCCTGAAAAACATCTCTCAGGTGGGTTACATGCTCTTCCCAGGAATTTCTAAACACTGCTATGTCATCCAAGTATGCAATGCAGAAGTCCTCCATCCCATTCAGAACCTGGTTTACCAATTGTTGAAATGTAGCAGGTGCATTCTTCAATCCGAAAGGCATTACCTTAAACTGGTATAAGCCAACGGGGGTAGAAAATGCAGTTTTCTCCTTGGCATGGTCTGTCAAGGCTATTTGCCAATAGCCTGACGTCAAGTCAAATCTGATGACGAACTTGGCTGCGCCAAGTTTGTCCACCAACTCATCTGTTCTTGGCAAAGGGTGGGCATCAGTCTTGGTGACTGCATTAAGAGCTCTATAATCCACGCAAAATCTAAGTTCTTTAGATCCGGCCTTTGGTACTAACACAACTGGGCTAGACCATGGACTAGTAGAGGGCTCTATTACCCCGAGATCGAGCATCTTGCTGACCTCACCTTTGATGTGGGTTGTTACGTTTTCTGACATTCGGTATCCTCTGCTTTTGACTGGCAGACAGTCACCAGTGAGTATGTCATGCTGACCCCAAGGGGTCAAGCCTGGCAAAAGCGAGAACAGGGAGGCAAACTGATCCAACATAGATTTGCACTCTTCTTGTTGCTCGGGTGTCAGATTTGAAGAGAGGTTTACTCCTTTCATTTTTTCGTCTAAAGGTAAGCCTCTGAGGAGATCCGGAAGAGCTTCACTCTCTTCTTCTTCCTTGGATGGTCCTCTCTCTTGCAGGTCTGGTTAGCTCCTGTAACCGTTTACTAGGAGGTCTGGGGGTATGAGATACAACTCCGAGAGTTTTCAAATCGTTACCCAACAGAACGCGTCCTGGAACCTCACTCTGTATGCTGACAGGGATCTTCACAGTCATGTTGTTACACTGGATGAGAACTGGTAATTGGGGAACCATCTGCACAGGCCCTCCAGCTAATTTGGTGAGGCGTGTGGGTGCCTTAGCAACATCCTCAGCCTGAAAAAACGATTTATCCACCACAGTTATGCTGGCCCCAGTGTCCCTAATGGCAGGAGTCTCCTGACCATTCACCTGGACACTGTCCTTATAATACTCTTTAGTACTATCGGGGATAGAATTATAGACGTCTAAATTCTGTTGTTCCCACAACCCCAGAGACACTAAAGAAACGCTGGCTGAGACTCCAATGGGTTCATCAACCAGCAGTAGAAAGTTTACACTTGCCATTTGGACTTCCTCCTCTGGAGCGAAGGCTAAGGAGACAAGCTGGACCCCTGAAGGTTTACCCTTACATCTGTGATCTTCTTTCAAGTTGTCAGTCGAGCCACAAACAAAGCATTTACCAAATGCTTTCTGGAATGGTGGCTTGTTCTGGCCTCCTTCCGGTTTAGCACCAGAAGACACACTATTCTGCTGTGGTTTTCCTTGTGGCTTACCCTTCTGGTTTTGTTTGGGGCCCTCTTTGGAATTTGAGTTATTCGAATTCTCTTTTGAGTCTTTCTTAGGCTGTTTTCCCTCATCCTTTTTCTGAGTTGCCCCAGAATCCTTATGAGTAGCCCTGTTGGCAACCCACAAGTCAGCAGCCTTAGCTAGTCTCCTGGAATCCAATTCCTTCGAATCAGCCACGTGCTGTCTGAGCTCAGGAGAACAGGCATCATAAATAGACTCCAACATAAAAAGATTCTTCATACCCTCATAAGTGTTCATTTTGTAACCCTTAAGTTTTTCAACCCATCACTCACCCAGGTAGCCCAAGGGGTACCATCATGCTTTTTGAGGGTTCTAAACCTCGTAAGATACTGGGAAGGGGTCTTCCCGAATCTAGCAATTAAAGCTAGTTTCACACTTTCTTAATCCTCTTATCCGCCTCCCCCAACTCCATTACCACATCAGTCGCAACAGAGGGGAGCCTAGAGAACAACCAGGGAAGTAAATCATTCCCGGTGATGTCCTGGAGCCCATGATTGTACTCAAATAGTTTTAACCAATCCAGAACATCCAACCTCGGTTCATACATACCCACTAATTCCTTCGGAATCCGGGGTCTTTTGGGACTGCAGCTTCTAGAGGAACCAGAGGAGAGAGAAGCATTTTCCACAGACAACTTTTTCATCTCTAACTCGTGATTAAGTTCTATTTCTCTGAGTCTTAACTCAGCTTGCTTCTGCTGAGCCTGGCATTCATCCGTCTGAACTCAAGCTCTTGGTTTCTTTCAGATTGAGCCAAGAACCGTTTGTATTCTAATTCGAGCTTCATTTTTTCAAGTTCAAAATAAGCAGGGTTACATGTGGGACCTGGCATGGGCCCCGTAGGTACAGTAGGTAAGGCAGACAGAGGCTCAGAGTGGCAAACTTCATTAGGTTCACTTTCCTCTTCTGACTCATTATCAAGACTTTGATTCAGATCAATACCATTACTGTTTTCTACATTCGCTGGAGAAGTTGGTTCCTCTGAACCAGTACCCAGACTTTGGTTTTCCAGCAATCTCGCTATCAGTTCCACTTTCTTGCCTTTTACCGAAAGATTCTCTTGTCTACAGAGGGCTCGTAAACTCTCAGTATTTTCACCTGACAAGGATTCTTGACTGTAAACTTCCATAGTAGACATGTTTTTGAAAGTTGCTTTTAGTGCTAAGCTTTGTGGTTAGTTATCCTAAAGTGTTGAAAAGCACTCTAAACTTTGTACTCGATACAAATCCCACCGTTGTACACCAGTGTTAGGCGGAAACCTGTGCAGTTCCCTCTGGGACCACTGCAAAAGATTTAGGACTACAGGTGTTTGGCAGTAAACCCACTTGGTAGCAGTCTGCACCACACTGATTCACTTGGTAGCTGTGGCTAAGCAGTCAGACTTCCCTCAAGAAGAGTTAGGCAGTATGTGGAGTATACAAAATAGGGCAATTTACACAGTAGAACAAGCAAACATGGAACAAGGCTTTGGTGTAAAGATATATAGTTATTTATTTATAAAAACACATCTATAAAAAACACTCGGGCACTAATACGGCAAACAACTTCAATCACAATTACTATAAGAAAAGTCAATCCCTCTAACAATGGTTCGATAAATCTAGGTTCAACGGCACCACTTATTTGCAGACAGAGGTGAATGCTTTAACCTAGATGGCACTCTAGTATTCGTTAGGACGGCAGAGAAGAGGCAGGGTATGAAATCAACTCGGTACCAACACTTTTTCGAACAAATGCAAGGCAAGTAAGGCAGGGTCTACTGTAGATCGTAAGTTCAGAGGCCAGGCCCACTTGGAGAGAGGAAAGGCGATATGTCCCAAAAAGTATCAGAGTGGAAATGCACTTCGAGTCTTTGTCGCAAATTGTTATAGAAAGATTGGACCAGTTCAGAACGGAAAGTTAAGAAAGCTTGGAGGCGACCCAATGGAGTGGCGAGGATTCAGACACCTCACACTAACCGACACAAGGGAAGCCAGGCGGACACGGTACCTTGTATGTGGAGAGACAGCTGCGGCGGGGGCAGTTGTTCGTGGTGGTGGATGCACGTCGGGTCTTTGCCAAGAGAAGAGCTGATCTCGTCGTCGAAGGAAAGTTGAAGATCGTTGCACCACCAGGGAAGAGACCAGCCGCGGAGTGCTCCGTCACAAGGCACCACCTTTTGGTCGCGGTACAGGAGTAGTGGCTATCCGGTTGCCGGGGTGCTCTGCACAGGCAATTCGACCACTACGTCCTGGAACGAAGAAAAAGCAAAGGGGACTGGTTGTTCCCACCAGTCAGGGGAAGAGACTCTCCGGCGGGGAGATCTCCTCTGTCGTCGGGAAGTGGTGAGTCGGTTCAGCAGGGCTCCACCGGAGGTGTCTTCGTTGCAGGTCGGCTCAGCTTTACCCTCGTTGGATTCTTAGGTCCTGTGGCGACTTCTGAAGATCCAGTCCCAAAAGCCCTGCTTTTATGCAGAAAACCCCCATTCATTCAGCCTAGCTGTCAATCAAAACACGCTAAGTGGTGAGCGGGGTGGCTCACCACTTGGGCCAATCACACCAGAGTGTGACTTGAGTTTGCAAGGCAACTCAGTCCAGGGTGCCTACACTTCCTCCCTCACCCCCTGTGGTCCCCAGACAGAATGGCACCACTTTGGAGGGCCTCTGTGTAGAGGCCCGCCAAAAGTGGAACAAAGGGCTCAACCTTTGGTTTAGGAGTCACAGAGACGAACACAGACGCCATTTTAAAAACCAAGTTCTGGCAGAAAATACCGGCCGATAGATTTATTTAAGATAAATAAACCGGTGGTATGTTAGAGATTTAACAAGAAAAAGTGTTAATCTCCAACAATGGGAAGAATCCCATAGAGTTATATTCGGGGTCGAATATAAGAAGTAGTTTCCACTGCCACCAGCCAAAACTCGACGAGGGGGGACGGGACAGTGCCCCCTCGAATAACAGACCCAGGAGTAATCGAATTACCCCTACTGGTACGTCCACAATAGGATGGTTTGTACTAGTTCTGTTAGTAAATTTAGGTCTAGTAAAGCCAATGGTGACTTTACATGCCCGGGGAGACAGTAGTCAGTCCCCAGGTATGGAGTCTATGGTGGAGGTCCGCTAGGACGCCCCAGTGCTACGGCACGGAGGGTGCGGTGTAACACACATAGAAAAACATATGAGACCCTATGGGGTAAAAGACCCCATAGCCCATAGAACACATTGACATTCAAAGGAATTACACACATTCATGTCCAAGAGTGGGAGAAAAAGAGTCTCACTCTTGGCAGGATGGAAAAAACAAACTCCAGAAATCCAGCAAAGCTGCTGGGGGACTCACTAGGTTAGGAAATTCAGCCTAAACAGAGAATTCTCCCTAACAATGGCCCATGGGAGGGAGGTATGGCCATGACAGATGACATTGGAGCAATTGTTTAACATGGTGTCCAGTTAAAGCATCGAAATGAAAAGGATCGACTACAATAGTTGAGAATACATTTGTTCGAATTACAATAGGTTCGAATAGTCATTTTTGAGAAATATGTTCGACCAATACATGTATAAATAATAATGACTTACTCTCTATTTTGTATTATTAATAACAATTTTAGTAATGTTTGTATATGTTTTACATGTATTTCTAAATACTTACATATAGTAAAATATATTTTGTAACATTTTACAAATATTTAAAGTAATTTAAACGTTAATATTGCATTTGTTAAATATATAAATATATTGAAATTGTGCATTTGTTCAATAATTATATTGAACGTTTGTAAACTTTGTTTAACATGTTTTACTTTTGTAACAGTAGATGGCGATGTTGGATTACTTTTTGTATTTCCAAGTTTTGTATATTTATTCTATAGCGTCTAACGTATGACGTCCTACGTTATGCCCCCATTTTATGAGTTCCTTTTTCCTGGACTGGTCGTTTTCCCTACGCGCTCCCTTTTTTTAATGGATTTGCTTATTTATTTCTATGGAGACCCTTTTGTGGATTATTTTTTTCCTGAATGGATTATTGCTGCGCTGGATTGATGTTTTGGATCGGAGCCTTTCTTCCTGGATTTTATTTTCATGTTTTTTTTTCCCTAGATTGCTGATTGTTTTTAACTTTCCCATGGAGTTTGGAATCGGATTTTCATTTGTTTTTGTATGTTTTTTTTTCCCATGGATTGGTGTTTTGTTTTACTTTTTTATGGATTTCCGATTTGGGATTATCGGTTGTACCTGTTTCAGATGTGTGTTTTAGCGGTTTCCTGTTTTTGGTGACATCATTTGGACCTCAAATTTGGCGATTTATGGTAAGTTTCTCTTTATTTATTCTAGCATTTTAAGTTGTATGAAATGGCTTCTAAGTACTGCATTGCTTCCATTGATTCAAAACTGTTGACTATGTTGGTTATTCTTTCCTCATAATCTCTGTATTTCTTTTTGTGTTTAGGGTTTTTTTCCAGAGAAATTGTTTGTGCTATTTTTATTTCTTGCGTGGTTTGTTCTGTTTTAAGGTGATTTATGAAATGCCATAAATTCGGATTGTTTAAATTGAATTCCTTGTTTATTTTGCTATGCCATCCTTCCTGGATGTTGTTTGTTCTTGGCCGGTTTTCTTTTACTGATTTGTGACAGTTCCAAATTTTAATTGGGTATTTTGCTCTTCTTCTTGTGCCTTGTCGTGTTAGTTGGCCTATCCATGTATTTTCCAAATAATCCATGAAATCAGATAATTCTTCCTCATGATCGGTGAAATACTGTATTGTAATCAATGTCTCATAATACGTTATTACACTGTCCTCTTGCACACATGCCAATGCATATATTTTCTTGATTTGATGTTGAAATTCACTGTCCACTATGTATTTTTTTCTGAGCCCGAATTTCTGTATTTTTTCCCATATCGATTATCCGAAATGAAAAAAACACCCTTGTATGTGAGTTTCTGGATACGTTTTTTCAAAAGCTTTCAGTTGTCCTTGTTCATAATCCATGATTATTGTTTTTGGTGATTTTTTCTGGCAATGATTCCTTGATTTTTGTATATATATACATCTATATAGTTCCTCTGTTTTCCCTGGCATTAAAACATAAATTAAAGGTATTACTGTTCCATTGATTGTTCCGTGAAAACTATTAAACTGATGAAATGGTGCTGGACATGATTTGAAAGTTGCATCTCCGTGCCATATTGATGAATCTCCTAGGTGTGATAAATTAGTCGAAGTCGTAAAAATCATTATTTTCCTCATTTTTTATATCCAATGTTGTCCACAGAAACTGTTCCCCTTTGTCTGTTTTTGCAAAATTTCCGGTACATGCATGTCTATATATGTTTGTGGTGCCATCGGCAGGTTTTCCTTTTGTTGTTTTTGTCTATTTACGTTTCTTTCCATTAGCTTTGTGTTTGGCATTTGGGCTGCTACATGGAGTGGCATTTTCTCATACGTTTTGTTTACTAGCGAGCTGGTGCTTCATTTCGATTTTCCTCTATATTTTTTTAAGTTCATTTATCGATTTCTTAATTAATACAGTTGTAGAGTAAGGCATATGATTGTGTTCCCCTGTACACTTATATTTCCATTTTCAGTTATTGCTCTTCCTGCACACTGTAATTTTTGATATTCTGTACATTTCCAGTAACTGGTTTCTTTACGTGCCGTTTCTCTATTGTAGATGTAGCCTTTAAATACTCGTTCCGTTCCTCCCATTTGTGATTTTATGTACTCTATTTTGGTATCAATACGTATCTGAAATAGCCAATGTTATCATTATTTATCGTTTGCTGACTCTTATGTGCTAATTTTACTAATATTTCATGAATTTCATGTGTCTCACTTACCAAATGATTTCAGTCAGGTAATACATTTCCAACCGTCACCTGTGCATATGCTTTCTACACAAGGATCTTTACTCTTTGTTCAGATCTATTGTTTTAACACTTTATCGATCAAATTTTCATTTCATATGTTGTTTAATCTTCAATCCTTCTGTTTCGAACAAATCACCTTTTACATGATTTTTACCTGATGTCGAACCTTTGACTTTCGATCCTTTTGGTTCGATACTTTTGTTTTTCGGTCCTTTGTTTTCGGTAATATTACCTATAACGTTTAACATTATGCAAAGCAGGTCTCCTCCTTGTGCTCTCTCCTGGATAGCCAGATTGAGAATCACTAAAAGTAAAAGGTGGGCTCTTTAGAGGAACCAACTGTGCAACTGTCGAGCCAAAAATAGGCTTTCGAAAGTTGTAAAAAGTTGACAGATCAACTAAGAATGGGTCTAGGAGCTCTGGAAGGGTACACTATCAACTTGAAACATCCTATATTAGCCGAAAATGCAGTTTGAAACTGTCTGCGGTTGTTAAAAGGGTCCGCGGACACGCAGTCACATCGCACGTGTCCAGTCACATGATGACATCCAAGGACATCTGCGATGGCGGTGCAGCGGCTGTCTGTGGACTCATTTGTATGGGAGATTCCAGGTGCATACGCATCAATGTCTGCAAACGGGAGCGTTGTCCGTGGACTAATTAAAAGTGTGCCATGTGAGACTGGACATGTACGGATATGGCGTGATTTCCGCCGATGTTCTATTTCATAAAAGGACCCCTGAATAGTCATTCAGTCTGCGGACAATAATTTGGGGTTTAAAAAAAAAAGGAATGTATCACAGAACAATATAGAAGGTATTTGTCATGTCATTTTGAAGTCTTGGGTGTTAGTCTTAGCAGTGCACGATGGTTGCGCGAGTTATGGTTACTTAGCAAGTGAATTGCTGGGGTTTTTCGGTTTTATTTGAACCATAATGTCCCTTTAACAATGTTTTTTCACTGATTTTCATAGTTTTTTATTAGTGCAACTTAACAATAATGTTCCTTTAACAAAGATTGTGAATTTCATAGGTTTTACCAGAGCCCCCGTATATTGATACAAGTTACTTTTATTATACTCAACCCCTATGTAGCAGAGGACAGTGCAATAGTCCGTGGACAGAAGGTAGCATTTGCAAAGCCCAGAAGCACAATGGAGAACAGAAAATGTTCTACCAATCAACCAACAAACACATATACATAAAACAATATTACTTATATTTACGGCACCCAAATATACCTTTTTGTATAAATCATCACTTCAAAATGTACAAATTATTGTTTCATTTATCACATAATATAACAGAATGCACCAAGCACAAACCATAACACCTCATATTATCACTTCAGTACAATTCTTCATCAAGACTCACACACACCAGGCATTCATTCGAAAAAAATCTCTCACCAAATAGTAAGTGCACTGTATTTATTTCTCTATTATTACCATCATTATGTAAACATTTCTTATAAGCAAATATCACTATTTTTATTTTATTTTAACAGAAATGGCAAACACACTTGAGTGGTTGGAAGAAATATGTAATATAAACAAATAATGTCATTTCTACAGACCTCAGTGAAATAATTATTTATTCTTTTCTTATAGTACATACTTTACATGAAGAAACAACACGCCAATTTAATTATGGAGAATCCCATGAATCACAAAGACAATCACCTCATTACGAGTCCGGCGGTAACCGAGGCGGTAAAACCGCCTGGTTACCGCCGAACTCGTATTACCATTCCGCCTCCGTGACTCCCGGAATTACCGGGGCATTACAACCCCGGTGTCCTGGGAATTCCGGAGGCGGAATGGTGTTAGCCCCATTCCCATTGAGTCAATGGGGATGGGGATCATGGATACACCGGCACCATCTCGTGATGGTGCCGGTGTTTCCTCGTCCGCCTGCAGGCGGGTGGTGTTAAACCCGCCAGGTCAGACCTGGTGGGTTTGACACCTCTGCCTGCAGGAGTTGTGATCGCCCAGCATGGAAACAACGGTGGCGGCGGGTTTACCCCCACCGTTGTTTCCAAGTTGCAAGTTATAATGGGGCCCAATCTCTATTCCCAACCTTACATATTAAAAACATGATCATGTCTGCAAAATTGGAAGAACTTGGTAATGACTTAAAGGAACTTTCAAATTATGTTAAAAATCATGTTATTAGTAATGTTCATTATCACTGTCCTTCTTGTAACTGTCGCACTTGTCTTTAGCAATCATCCCCATCAAATTAAATGAAAGACGCTTTGATGAAACTTCACTCCCTCCCTCCTCCCCTGATCATCATTTTATAAAAACTCCAAATTCTCCCATTTATGTTTCCCATTCTGATACCCCATCCCTGTCATAAATCAATTAATCTTGTATACTATATATATCTTGCATATTATTCTGTCATCATTTTGTTTTTAAAACCTCAATTAATGGTCCGCGGACTGTACGATGGCTTGGAGTGTCCGGTTTACAAAATATGGTGTTCACAGCAGTGCACCATGTCCCGACATGTCTGCGAACAGCACGCCCATTTTCAGACATCCAGGCGCATGCTTGTCTGCGGACACACGCCAGCTTCGCGGACATCCATGAAGTCATCATGTGACTGCACCCATGCCGCATGACAGCCTGCCTGTGAACAGTTTTTAAAATGCATTTTTGGGCAATCTAGTATGTTTCAAGTTGAAAATCAACCCTTCCAGAGCTCCTAAACCCAAACCCAGATGATATGGCAACCTTCTACAACTTTCCACGGCCTATTTTAGACTCAGCAGTCCGCTGACATTTGCACGGTCTGCGGAAAGTTCCTCTGAAGGGACCCACCCATTACTTTCAGTCATTCTCAATCTGGCAATCCAGGAGAGAGCACCTCAGAGCACCTGCTTAGCAAAACTTGCAATCTGTTCTAATGGCATTTGTTATGGAAATTCCTTCTACCAAGCCACCCCCCCACCACCACCATCATCATCTGGAGGACTTGGAAATAGGAACAATTGTGAGGATGCAAATGTAGAGGGAGATGAAGATGAGGCAGAGGAAGTGCCTCCCTCCAGCGCCCGCAGTGAGTGCTGGGTGTTGCAGTTTTTTACCACTGCTGGGGTGTACTAAAGGTTCAGGCAGCCAAGGTCATATGTACTGAGTGCATGATCACACTCAGTTGTGGAAAACTTGGGCTGTACTCCTACGGGACCACCTCCATGCACTGCCACACCAGATCAAACCATTCGGGTGCTCTGTGGAAGGCTGTTCATTTCTCAGGGAGAAGCAGGTTGACAACCTCTACCCCATATTCCTCGACCACTCCTTCCACCACACAAAATAATTCTCTGGGGCAGAGGATCCCAACGGTGGCCTCACAGGACAATCAGAATGCTATTGACCCTTACCTTTCGAGGGTCACAATACTATGGTTGTACTGAGAAGCACTGATCTGCAGGTTGCAGCAATTTCAAAGTGCTTTTGGGCAACGGTCAAGGATCACGAGAAACACTACCAGCTGCCTTAAAATTAAGGTCCACCCAACATCTTCTTCTGTCCACCTGCCCTTCCGTCTCTTTGGTTGGCGCCCTTTCTGTGCCTTCACTCGCCCACCTTACCTTGACTCTCCTAAAATAAAATGCAAAATAACAAAACACCCAATAAAAAGTCCTTTAGGAGCCACATTTCACAGTTAAAAAATATCACTGAAAAAAAATATCACAGGCCCCTTACAGCTTATACAGTTCGCGGGCAGCACAGTAGTCCACGGACCAATGGAAAATTCCAGGCTTGGGGTGTGGGAATAAACATTGTTATAATTGTTTTTTGTTCAAAAATGGTGGCTCTTAACATAACCTTTTTTTCTCTTTTTGACTTTTATATATATTTCTTGATAATTTGTTTATGTACTAAACTAACATATATTCTACAGAGCTTAATTATTTTGTCTAACTTTCACAAAAAGTTCTTCTAATTTGTTTTCTCTTTTTCATTTTTGTTTAATTCAACTTCTAAAGAATACTTGAATCCATATTTTATGTGTTCACAAAAACTGTGTCAATGCATTTAGAACATTTTCAAGAAAACTCTAATTGCCCACATCAGTTAGATGCACTCCATCTCTTCGAAAAAATGTTGACAGTATCAAATTTGATATTTTCATTATGAAAAGATGCCATGCCAACATCTCGCAAAAAGAAACACATCCATCTTTGATCACACTGTGGACAAAATACATTGAAATGCATCTACATTTGTCTCTAAGCTATTTGAGAAACAATAATTTTCTGGGTGCTTCAAGTGAACCATATTATGACAAAATGGGAGGAATTATGCCCACTTCATTTCTCGAACTCCATAGCATGAGACTTGAAATTCATCAGATCTAGGATTCTCAGACAATCCACAGTGCTCAGAATACACCTTCAGCCAATGGATCCAAGAGTCTCCCAGAATCCATGCACTCTGCTTCCACAAACACAGAACCATAGCCATCTTCAGTGCACTCACCAAACAAATCACCTGCTACCCTCTCTTCCTGTACACCACAACCAGGAAACCTGATTGGCTGGTCCCCCCATGTCCGTGGACTTCCATGACTGTCCATGGTCTCTGCAGTCCTATTTCCATAAATGCATCCTCAAAACACCTGTATGGCACGTGCAGTGTCTGCCAACTACTGTGGGGAAGGCAGACACTGTAGCACAGGGCACCCCTTTTATACTTTCTATTTTCATGTTTAAACACTGCCTCATGGGCTGCTTTCAAACAGTCACACATCCATCCACCAATCACATCCAAAAACTCTACATGGAACCCTACCATCTCACTTCAAAACTTCAGATGTACTCTTGAACTCTCAGAGTACATGTCTCCTTTTTTCAGCACTCTCTCTCAGCAGGCAAAAACCCTCCTTTTTCTCTCTCTACCTTTGAAGAGGAAGTGCCAAATATCAGCCGCACCCCAGCCACCCCCTTTGAAATGCAAGGAACTTTTGCGCCAAAATATGTGACGTATGGAGAACAGATAAACCAGCAGAGAGCCGCAGTTGGGCTCTGCCAAGTGCCTATCGGACGAACAGCACCTATTGAAGTACTGGCACCTAAGCAAACCTGGACAGCAAGGTACCCACTGAGAAATCCATACCTACAGACATGACAAAGGGACGTTTGTCAGAATGGAATACCCAAAGAAGCCAATAGTAAAAGAAGATGACTGGTGATGTCACAAGAGATCGGACTGACACACAGAGAAGGTACATGATGACCCAAGAATGCTGATAAAGAGACAAAATGCCATGGATAAGTGATATCTTGGGCTTAAGGTGAAACATGTGATTTCAAGATAAAGAAACTTATGCCATATGCACAATGACAACATTAAGCCAGTTTAAACATGTACATACACAGGGAACCACAAGAAGCAAAGAAATCATGAAAGCTTGCTTAAGCTTAATAGTAAAATATTTTGCGACAAGCACCAACTATATATATCTACCTCAAAAGCACTATATAAATAAGCAAAAATCCACTACGCACATGAGCAGAATCAAATCGAGGTTACTAAAGGTCTCAAGAGGAGAAGGCCTCAGCTAACAATTCAAGAATTAAAGACGGAGAGAAATCCTGCTGAAGGTAACCATGCAAGGAAGCCAAGGTCGTATCAGACTGGAATAGACTAGCTTAAAAGAAGAATAACAAGAGTCTCCTGTTCATCAAGGTCGAGATAAGCCGTAGATGTTAAACGACTGCCAGAAGTAGATCAAAAACATGAAATTGCCTGAAGAAGAGGCATATTTCACGGTGTCCTTGTCACATGGCAAGGCAGGACGAAAGGGATGAGACTTTCACAGCTATGTATGGAGCCTTATCGTATCCATCCTCCTTAACTTTCTCAAACCAAGAGGCAGACTCAAGGCCAAACTACAAGGCAGTAATTGACACACGGCCAGTAAGGTGATGAATGGCTGTAACATATATTGGAGGGAAGCTAGGGTACAGACTTACTCTCTGCACCCGGCCTCATTATTCTGTATGCTGCTAAGCGCAAGTGGAAAAGTATGCGTGAGCTCAATGCCAACCCTATCATAGTGGACCATGTAATCTAGGGTCCAATAGAGAATAGAGCCAATAGGACATTGTACTTTTTGTGACGTTTAAGTGGCCAGTTTGAAGGAAGGGCTTAGTTGCCCCACCTGACATTATTATCCAATCCCATTACCATATACAGATATAGTACCTGTATTAAAGTTACCTTCCTGTAACCAATCGAGTTGCATGTTAGGTTTTTAAGATTACATGTCAATGATGATGTGTTTTTGGTATAAATTATGTTGTTTTTCTGAAATTAGTTAGAGTTGAAGTGAGAAGGAAGATTGTGCGGTTGCTGATGTTTATTGAACTCCCTGTTTTCTGTACTTGTCATTAAACAGTCTCCCTTTGCCAAACTATTGAGTTGTCATTATTATTTGATGTGAGTGTACAAATCTGCATCCCCATCTATCTCGAGGGTGCTGCTACTCATCTTAAAAGGCTGTTTGGAGACCCCCAGTCTTATGGGCCGGCTGGGGTCCATCCAGTTCACCTGTTTTAAACCCTCTTTCTCCCAACCCCTTTCTCCTATATCTTTCTACAGAAAGTATATGATTTTCCAGCCCCTGAAATTGATGTCATCCCATCAATCATACACCTCCTCTGGTAAGGCCAAGTGTTCTGGAAACTTCCAAAAGTCCACATTCTTTTTCATAGTCACCCTTGCACAGAGTTTGTCTCAATGGGCCCAGAATCAACATTTAACATGTTCATTCTGGCTTCCTGTGCTAAAAGCTCAAACAATGTCTGCTTTGGGAAGAATGATTCTTCAAATTCCTCGCATCCCTATTGCAAAAGCAGTTTTAATTCCTGCATTTTATTTCTAAACAGCATTACAGAGTCTGTACCTGTGGTCTACATCTACACCCCCCAGATTGCACCCTTTTTAATCAGTAATTACATTAGTGGGTAAGAGGTTAATGATTAGTATGTTAGGGGTTAGTGTTAATGTGTTAGCGCTATGCTAAATCTAAACTATGCCTGCGCTATGCTACGTAATGCTATGCAACCAATTCCAGCAATCCTTTCTTGGGTTTGTGCGAATTTGCATCATTGTCTCACATCATTACTAAGGTATATGCCCATGTTGAAGTACACACCAGCGCCAATTGCAGGGTCCATAGCAAAAAAGAAGCCCAAAGCAGCAACAAATCCTGAAAGCTGTATAGATCTCACAGGGGGCATAGCAGGGGGGATCGTGTCGTGGAGTCGAAGCAGAACAACTTACCAGGACACTCCCACCTTGGTATACTTCCTTAAAAAAGAAGATGGGGCTTTGGATGCTAAAATCATGCTAGCGGAAAAATCTATTATAAACAAGTATGTATTTGAAATTATCCCTTGAAGGTGATTCTTCACCAGGTAGATACCAACATGAGTAATGCCTCCCCCAAATCTCAGGATTCTGAAAAAAGGAAGGAAAGATATGTGTAACCAAGCATCAATGGGGGTTCCTACAGACACTGCTGAGGGGACCAAAAATCTTTCATTTACCAGCATTCCCAAATTGGACCTGGCCCAAACTCTCATCCTGAAGAAGATATGCCCGGAATAGGCCCCTGGGAAGTGTTTTGGACTCATGGAAAGCTAGGTGATAAACATTCACACTAATCTGTCTCATATGAAATGCAAGATTGACTTACTTCTGGGGTCTGTGAGGGATGCCAGAGTGGGTGGGAATCACTCCTGACATATTACTTCCATTGAGAGTGTGCAGCCTTTTCCCCTTCTGACTGCATTGCACACTGGTCAAACTGGTTTACACACAGCAGTTTGTAAAAGGCCCATGTCCTTCAGGTGCCCCAACATCAAATAGTAAGGTGCATTTCAAGGTGCTCAGGTGGGATATGGGCTGAAAGTTTAGAGAACTTGTGGTAGGGATGTAAGAGTCTGACACCCTGGTCCCCAGAAATCAAAACGCCAGTAATACTCTCATTCCAACTTTAGGGAGCCTGATCGCCCCCTCCAAAATTATAGATTGCACAAGTAAGATCCCTACACGAGTCCTTGGTTAAAGGGAGGAGGAGGATATTCTGGAGGGAGGAAAGGAGCAATACATAAGCCAACCAGGCACCTTCAGAACTATCACACGCTGCATCTACCAACCCAAGAGGCACCTTATGTTGTTGTCCTCACTAATGCCCCGGCCATACTACCCCTAGTGAAGAAGACATAATCTCCCATTCTCACTCATTTTGTTGGGAAAGTGTGCAGAGTCAACTTAGTTAGGGGACGAGATCTTCTGCTGGCAAGTAGATCTTCCTGGGTAGGCTCTTGTGAAAAATTATTTCCGAATGACTGTGTAACTATCACTCTAAATAATCCTTCCAAGGGTTCAGACTTGCTATGGAGAGGTTCACATATCCATATATTACAATATGGATATATGCATTGTGTGAATGACATCATTGCTAAATATGCTTAACTGACCCCACTGTTTTGCATTTACACGGTTTTTCACTTTGACGGGAATTGGGGATGGATCACTCTGAACATGAATTAAATGTGACTATGATTCAATATTTGTTTTTGACATAATAAACACTGGTATGTTGCACAATGATATGAAGGCTAGTGCCTAGAGCCCTGATGACAGACAGTGTCCGAAATGCATTGGCATTACACCTAATAGGCACAATACTAGCAAAGGGTGCCTAAGCCTCAATAATAAAGAGAAGACAAGATTCTTCAGAATTTTACCAAAGAGTACAGAGTGGTGTTTGTGAAATAACATTGCAAAATAATACCACAGTATTGATTTGAATTTGAGCAACTCACACTGGAGAGCAGGGGAGAGCACACCTAGGGCCAGATTCAGTTCTGATCCCTTTCTCATTGTCTATATTCAACTACTTTGCCACATTTTTGGCCAACTGCAGGACCATTTTCAGGATAAAGCCTGGATAAAAATGGTAGCCTCATCAGATACAAATCATGGCTGCCGGCCAGTTGTAAAGAGAAAAAGAAGCTTGGAGCTGTAAAACCCTCCACTGAAGATGCCAGCGATATTTGGCTTTTGGGAAAACTGTACTGTTCTAGCCAAGAACCATAGGGCATTCATCATGGATGTGTGATACAACATGCAGAAATAAGTGCAGGTTGTCATTTGTGGTGATGCATGGACGCAGCAGAGCTACCACTGGACCCATGTCCAATCAAGGGGAAAGGGCCTGATTCATGGAATTTTGAGCACAGTGATTAGGGACTTTGCGGGCCATTGCAGGTCTTTTTCGGACCTTGCAGGGACTTTGTACTGGTCCAACTCATCCCTGTGAACAGTCGAGCACCTTGCACAAGACTCCATGCAGAGTCTGGGTCAGGCCTGCGCAGAGATTTAAATAAGGGGCGGAACATTCATATTCCACATTCTCCACGCAGAATGAGGAAGAACAAGTAATTACGTGGGCGTGTCGAGGGATGGCCTGGTGAGGAAATCGCACTCCCTACACCAAATAAATTCAAGCAAATTCATAGAGCTGAGCAAAGCTTCTGATCACACAGCTACGTGAAAGCAGGCACAAGGCCCCAATTGCATATGAATCTCTGCGCAAAGGTAAGGTTGGATCGGGAATTTAGGGGTAGATGCACACAGTTGGGGTGCCGTTCGCAGTTATGGGTACGCATATTTACCAGGGACTGTGTACAGTTATGAAAAATTGTGTGCATATTGACGGGGTGCGGTGAATGGTTACAGGGACCCCACGCAGTTTCACCAGGGTTATGCCTTGGTTGGGGGGTTCACACGCAGCATTGCCGGGGTGCATTACTTCATGGACGAACCAAAGGTTGTTATATGTGGCTGGATTTGCTTTGCTGGGGGGTTTTGTAGGCGTTCCAGCCGCTACTTGCGCATAGGGTTTCTTTGCGGACCAAATTCCATGAATACGCGGAGCAGCCACAGAATCTTATGTGCGCAGGAATGCAAAAAATCGTTTTCGGTGCACTGACTTTGTGGGATCAATGCACACTTTTCCATTAATCGGGCCCTAATAGTGGTATGAACGATAATGTCAAGTTGGATGCTATTATTGTGGTGTTGCATTGGTGCCAACAAGTTCAATCCTTAGTAAAGTGATACTGAGTGGTCAGGGTGATGAGGAGAAAATCAGGGGTAATGGTCGGTTTGTGGAGGAGAAACCAGTTTATAGAGCACTGGAATTGAACTTTGAGTTCTTGCTACAAGTTATTCTGGATTTATTGATAACCCTGTTAATTTCTTCTGTAATTTACCCAACTTCACCTGTTTTCAACACTGTATTTTAAGAGATGCACTGTGTAGCGCAGCAGGAGCAAATGCTGTTTTAAATGTACTTTCCATTGTACATCCACTGCCTCAATAAGTATGGGGTTCGGGGAAAACTCTGCAGGATCCAAGCTGTTTTGTGGGAACAAAAATTACCACTACTGCATTAGAATCACTCTATTGTGGTGTGCCATAATTCATTTATTTTGCCTCTTGCATTTCCTTTGTATCCTACACCTGTGATCCATCATTGGGTTCATTGGCAGGTTGCTATTGTCCATGCTCATTTATCCATTAAATAGTGCCATCCATTGGTGAGGACTGTAATGTCTCCACCAAGATATTTTCTATTTGCGAGTGCCCCACTGTGGGGGAGCAGAGTAAATAAAAGAAACATCTTTGTTAATGTAAACAAAATGTACAAAAGTATATATTACAGTAGAGAGCACATGGCAAAGAGTAAGCGAATAGACAGAAAGGATACATGAAGTACAGTATTGTAATCTAGGACCAACAAGGAAGGGGGCCTTTTACTTTCTCTGGGCCAATGAAACGTCATGGACTTTGGTGGGACATTCTCCTTTTCGTGTGTTTTCCATTTCAAGGTAGGGATTTCATAGCTCAACATGAGACATATCGAGGGACTTCAGAAGTTTGCATGTCATATCCTGTTTAATACAAAACTTAGTTGCCTCCAGTTACAGCTCAGTGACATCACAAGATAAGGCCTCGGCAAATACTGTATTCAGAGATGAAGCTACATTAATCGTGGCACTTTAGAATCATGTTTTCTTTGCTAATACCACAACAACCACTGGCACATCTGCAGACTTTCTACCCTACACAATCTATTGTTGCAGTGACTGATTTCTATGGGTTGCCACAGTCATTTAAGTGAGTCCACCTTGATGGCACCTATTAACACCTTGCAGCGAAGACAGTCCTGTCTATCTGGCATGACATACGGCACAAAGAATGTTTGATGGCTGTGATTTTCAAGTGCTGGTGGGGAAAAACGACCCTATGTTGGCTCTGCAGAGATTGGACATTGCTGTGGGGGAACAAACATGATGAATAGCAGCATCTGGACACGCTGTTTTCTGTATTCTATCCACTAATATACAGGTGGCCCACCAGCATACTCTAGGGCTAGTACTTGGGATATGAAGAGTGAGTTAGAAAACGCTCTCTGTCCCCCTTCTTTTTCCTTCTTCTTATTCATTTACTGCTCCAGTTGTAATAAAAACAGAACCAACTAACTTAATATTGAACAACCTGACTGGAGCCTCTATTGGGGCAGAAATGTATCTTTCTCTTGGTACATATGAAGTTTGCCTATTCTAGAAATTATATTTGCTGCATTTATTTGTGCATGGTGCGTTAGTCACAGTCAGGTGAACACTAGAGTTGCCTGCCCCTCCTTCATGGTGCAAAGTACAGCTCGACCATAACATACATAGGTTTATCATGAGCAATTGTCCCTCCCTTTGGGTTTGGTAGTTCAAATAAAGTGACACATACCTACATGTCTCAATTTGAATTATGTGAAGAGCTGATAGCCAAGACTGCTGTTTTACCTCAGCTGCAGTCAAGAGGGATAGACTGTGTATGACGAGTGGGAAATTCATCCCGGTAACAGAGCACAGTTAAGTTTGATGCTGATCCCAACCATTTATGAAATTTAAAAATAACCTCACAGCTGGTGAAAGCATAAAACACCTGCCAAGCTGATTCACTTTCTGGGTGGCCATGCCAGTGTAATGATTGGAATAGAAATTGATATATGATAATATATCAATTTCCACAAATTGATAATATATCAATTCGTGGTTTACTTGAGCATGCCTATTTACAAATGACCAAACTTGTCCCATGTCTACTCTTTCCCTCCATATGTGTTTTATGTGCAAATAATAATTACATAGAACACTAACAGTATACTACAGAAAAATATGAGCAGACAAAACAACCACAGATTAAAATGCAAAAGGCACACAACCTTAAATGACATCATCATCATTTTTTAAAACAAAAACAAAAAAGAATGCACTAGTAGAATAAAAGGACACAAGTTGATAAAAGTATATACTAAATAGGATAATATTGAACTAAATATCATTGGTGGGGCTGATGTTATTAATTTCCACACATAACATAAATAACATCAATAAATGTAGCAATGTCTCACATTAATCAGAGAGAATAAAATTTACAAAATAACATAAGAATCATAAATAGTTCATACCAATAAGTGACCAACCCTAGGGAAACACATTCAACATATTGACATGAATATACAGAAGACAACACAAACACAAAAAACAACACAAATGACACCACAAATGGAAAGAAGAAAAGAAGAGAAAGAGGAAGAAAGAGGAAAAAAAATATATATGCTATGTCAGTGGGACAGCCCGTAAAATGTAGAATGTTAGTTGGATTTGAACTTCTAAGGCACCAACCTGTCCTGTAAAATGCCACTGCTTTGCATGAGCTGGACATCCATCGTTGATTACTGAGTGCATTGTGAGTGTATAGCATATAGTTCTGCATGGTGATGTTACCCTAATTTCATCTTTTTAAATGGCTGAAATAACTAAACATTTTATGAGAGAACCAGTGATGAAATTTCACCTGAGAACTCATGGTTGCCCGCTTGCCTGGAAGAGAGCTTTAACCTCTAGCCCATCAATGTGTTGGGTGTTATTTACACCTGTGTGTGTATATGCTAGAACATGATACACCTATGTACATTCAGGACCACGCTAAGCATGTGCAAGTACGATGAACAATGCTGAATGACAAGGAGACACCTAATAGTAAAATGATAGACAGTCTTCATAGTTATATTGTAAGGATTTTTTTTTTCAAATAACAACAAAGTGAAATGAGTTCATATGCTGTTTTACCTAAACAGCACAGTCACTGTCAGCAGCGATTTAAAGCTACATAGCATACACATATATAGAGAAGCAGGAGAATTCCCTTTGTGAAATTGATGGTTGCATCTAACTGCTGACTTTAGAAATGTTTCAATTAAAGTATTATAGATGACACATAAGGTGACAACTTCTTCAAACAAAAAACTGATTTCCCAATAAGGAACGTAACTATATTGTGGCGAGATATATCCTTCAAGACCATATACATTACATTAACTTGTGAGGGTGAATTTGTGGAAAGTGGTGCAGCAGCTCTAACCTTTTTTAAAACCTTAAATGTTTCCCATTATGTTTTTGCAACATTTGGTCAGAAATGATATCACTTCCTGATATAGTATCAGAGGTGCACACTCCCTCCATTAACCACCTAACTTGAGACTGGGCAAACTGCTCATCTCTGTTTCCTATCCTGGTAGCTTGTAGCTCATTTGCTGACAAAATGCTTTCCCTCCCTGTCCCCAGTTTGTCGCTTCCTGCTCCCATGTATTTCTGCTTCCCTCATTGTATACATTCTCCTACATGACTTGTAAAACACTCAATTCCCTTCTGAAGCTAGGTTGGCACTCAATAAATATCATGCTGATAAACAAAAATACCCTAATAATACTTGAACTGATTAGTAATTTGATACGTGTGACAATTTGAAGCACTATCAGATTTGGAGAAAGAACAAATCATCAAACCAGAATCTAATCTTGACAAAGATGTCACAGGACATATAAAAGCAAGTCAAGATGTAAATCAATGCACAGGATGAGCACAAAGGGAAACTAAGTTTGCAAATCAAATAATTGCAATATCATATTGTATTCAGTAGTAAACAAATACAAAATACCTATGCAAAATACCTATGCAAAATATAAAACACACAACACATTTAACTTCACAGCAAACATTGATTTGTACACATACACACACAACATTTAAACATTGACAAGCTCGGATAATCGAATAATAATCAATAACAATCCACTGGGCAGCCAGCACATTATAGAACTACAGTGTGTGGTTTACTTGAGCATGCCTATTTACAAATGACCAAACTTGTCCCATGTCTACTCTTGCCCTCCATATGTGTTTAATGTGCAAAACAATAATTACATAGAACACTAACAGTATACTACAGAAAAATATGAGCAGACAAAACAAACACAGATTAAAATGCAAAAGGCACACAACCTTAAATGACATCATCATCATTTTCTAAAACAAAAACAAAAAAGAATGCACTAGTAGAATAAAAGGACACAAGTTGATAATAGTATATACTATATAGGACGTCATGTATAAAATGAAAGGTGTCTTTAATTGGTGGAACATTCTAGCTGTATAAGGTCGGTACAGGAATGTAGGTTAATTGGAAGTGAAAGGGAAGAATATGATTCCTCAATGATGGACTGTCTTCTTTTATGAGTTCTCTTTGACTACACAATAGAAAGTAGAGTACAAGTTGGGTTGAGATGAAGAAGTGGTGGATGGTGATTATCTAGGAGGGAGAATACTGGATTCAAGAAAGATTGCTTAACAATGTGTGTGTAATGCTGAAAAAGCTAAAAACACAGAATGAAAAACTTGAAAAATGAAATTATGTAATGCTGGAAATGCTAAAGGAAATGAAGTCAAAATGTATTATGAAGTTGTCAGTGACAGAAAATTAAATGGAGCCAACATAATTAATTCAATAACACTCACTATATATTATTTGAACATTAGGTGGAGGGTTTGCCATAAAGCTTGATTACATTCCCTGTGACAAATTGATTTCTACTTTGCAAGAGTACACGGATGAGTAGAGGTTAAAGCACCACTAAGCCCTCACACTTCTACAAACCAAGAGCCAACTCAATCATAGGGGTAAAATAGGCACAGTTAAGAGATAAAGCTCTTTTGCCTTTTGTGGTAATGAGGGCAGAAGGAAGGCTACACTCCCAAGAGGGGGTGCATGTGGTTTAGCAGTAACCCAAACAGTCCAGAATAAAGTAATGTTGAATCAAGATTCCATCAAAATATATTACATGGCCCGCGGGATCAGCCGTGTAGTTATGGTTAAGTTGCTAAACTCATAGGAAGAGCACTTTTTCGGCGCCTTATAAATTCGCTCCACCTGGAGGAATCCTCACCAAACTTTGCAAAAAAAAGTAAGTTTGCCAGCTCTGAATACACCAAATTCGGTGAGGTTTTGTGCGGGGGGAAAAGTTATAGGGGGATCCCACATTTTTTTTTTCTTCCATAGACTGAATGGGGAAAATCTGTGCGCATGGCTACAGCCTGAACGGCTGGATGGATTTGCAACAAATTTGTGGCAGGAGCGGGGGGTTAGGTCGGAAAGCATGCGTTTGTGTGTTTGGTGGGAATCCGGTCAGTACTTTTTGTTGCAAACAAGTGAAATGTATGTCTCAAAATATTAGTGATACCTGGGTCTGCTCCACGTCCCCATTGCCCTGTTCGCTCCACAGACCAAAGTGTCATTGGCCTGCGGAATGCCGTGCTGTCGGCGAACAGTGGGCGTGGACGGTGGTTGGCTGGAGGGAAGCGTGCTGTGTGTCAAAGGTTTTGGGAAATGCCGCCACTGGAAAATATACTGTACGCCATGTGTTGGCAGCAAGAAGAGGGAAAGGGTGGAGATACGGATAGGTGGAAGAAGACAGAATGGCTGCAGTATTTGTGTATATTGCTCCAAATTGCGGGTACCTAAACTGGTGACTACTTTGTGTGGTGATTGGAGACAGCTGTCGTAACAGCCTGATAGCTTGTGCTGCGACCTGTTTGCACCAACCTGTGTCCGTGGTGAGTGGTGGCAGGTGATTTTCAGAAGGAGAGTGATTTGCACATGACATAGGTTGGGTGGGAGCGCGGGTGGCTGTGCTGTGCGGATGGATTGCAGTAGTTGGCACATGGTGGCATGCATGGGTGCATGAAGTTGTGGTGGATCTGTTGAAGGGTTAGACTATTGGGTGCATGGCAGAAGGCCGTAGGCCGTAGGCCGTAGGACACGTACTCAAGAGCCTAGGGCTTCAGCACACCCACTGCAGCAATGCATTTCTGACTCTACATCAGGTAGAGGGTGGTGCTTCCATAGTGTGCAGATAGGTTGGAGTAGGGCCAATGTTGTGAACAGTATGTGGGTAGGTTTGCAATGACAGACTAGTTTGTGAATGGAAGTGGGCAGGGGTGCAGGAGACAGTGGTTTCTTTCTATATTATGGTAACGGTTCCACTTTTCTGCTGCACAGCTCCATGGCAGTGCACAGGGTGGGTAGGTGTGCTGGTGGCAGTGGGGTGTATGTGGATTGTCGTACTTGGTGCCATGGCGACATGCAAGGTGGCATTAAGCTGCAGTGGGTGTGTTCAAGGCCTAGACTATTGGGTGCAAGGCCGAATGCTGTAGGCCGTAGGCTGTAGGCCATGCACTGAAGAGCCTAGGGCTTGAGCACACTCATATCAATAATACATTTGTGACTGTGCATCAGACAGAGGGTGGTGACTTGCATGGAATGAGTGAGGAGCACATTGCAGATGCAATAGAGCAGCAATTGTGAGCTGGCATGCGTGTATGTTTGGTTGCACAGGTGAGAACATGGTTATGTTTTTTATGTGTGGTTGGAGATGGTGCAGTGAAAAGTCACAGAGTGTGGGCACTGGGTGCAGTGTTTGCATACTGTCAGTATGAAAGAGGGTTTGGTTGAAGTGCAGCTCATATGTCCTTGGATAGTGTTCTGTGTGCAGATTGCTTGGAGTAGGATAAATGCTGTGAACATGTTGTGGTTAGGTTGGCAGTGACACAATACTTTCTGAGTGGAAGTGGGTAAGACCATACTATGTGAATGAAAGGGCATAGGTGTGCCGGAGACAGTGTAATGTTTGTATTATATGGTAACTGTTGTATTTAACGCTATGTAGCTCCATTGTGGTGCAGATGTTGGGTAGGAGCGCTGGTGCCTGTGGTGCATATGTGCACAGTGGTAGTTGGCGACATGCAGACATGTATGATTGCATTATGGTGCAGGGAATGTGTGCAAGGAACACACCCACTGCAGCAATGCAGGTTTGACAGTACATCAGGCACAGGGTGGTGAGCCTTGGAGAATGGTATGGAGCACATTGTAAATGTGCTGCATTAACACAGGTGAGTTAAAACGTTTATTGTGCGTTCCATGGTTGTGGTGATAGTTGCAACATGCTACAGTATTTGGTGTGTGGCAGGATATGGTGCAGTGAGAAGTTGTGCAGTGTGGACACAGGGTGCAGTGTTTATGTAGTGTGACTATGGAAGAGGGTATGGTTGAAATGCAGCTAATATGTGCTTGGTTAGCGTGCTGTGTGCAGATGTACTGAAGTAGGCAACAATGTTGTGAAGCTGTTGTGGTTAGGTTGCCTGTAACACAAGATTTTGTGAATGGCAGTGGGTAGGGGTGGTGCAGGCTGTCGTATGTTTGTGGATTCTGCTAATTGTGAGACATTTTCGTGAATGAATGTTCTATGGTGTGGGGGAATTGGGTAGAAGTGCCAGCACGTATGTTACTTTTGTGCAGTTAGCTGCCCACATGCTCGCATGCATGTATCAATACTGTTGTGGTGGGTTTGGGCAAGGGCTGCACTGTTGTGTGCATGGCAAAAGGTGTGCTGGGTGCACCACAGGATCTTTGGTGATGCTGCAATTGGGCATCCGTTAGCAGAGGTTGCTGATGGAGGGGTGGTGTAATGAAACAGAATGTGCACTGACAGTGTGTAATGGTAAATATGGAGTGGTGTACAAATGATAGTGTGCAATGCAGAGGTTTTGTATGTGATAGCTGCATGTGTGTTTGATAATTTGACAGCATTTAATGAGGGAACGCTGCAAAAATGGCACTGCAAACGGAAGAAGTATTGTGTCTGCTTTGCTGGGCCGTGGCCCTAACTGTAGATGGGAAAGAACACGTGGCACATCCTGCCATTATGAGCATGATTGCCTTGGAAATGGAATTGTGGTAAATAAGCAATTATGTGTTTGAGGTGTGGTTCAAAGGAAGGGGTTGTACCATATCTTCTCAATACTGTGTCGTGAGGTTGGTGGAGATGGAGAGACGCACAGTGCTCATCGTCGGTAATACTTTTGTGCACCATCTGCACAGGTTCTGTGTGCAAAGAGCCATTGCTAGTAATTTCTGGTTGGAAGGAGTGGATGTTTTCTGGGGCTGTCAGGGTCACTGCAGTTTCGGCGGGATGGTTCGGCTTTGCAGATATGTGGCCTCTGTCACAAACATAGACTTTGACGTGGTGCACTATGGAAGTCTACATTTGGGTTACAGGTTGTGTGGACTTTTAATCTGTCACCTGAAGAGGTTGCAGAACGCAGTGATGCAGATCTTTCCTACTGCCAAGGTCGTTTTCTCATGCATAACACCAAGAGGAGTATGCGCCCATGCTGCTGCCATTTGTCCCCAGCCAGAGGTCGGAAGGTGTGTTATAAACAGAAGCATGTGTGAATTTATGCAGACTGCTGGCATGTTCTCCACCCACTATGAGATCATGAGGTGGCAGAATATGCAGTTGTTCCGTAGAAATGGCATTCATTTGAGCGCCATTGACAATGCCACTTTCTTTTACACTGGGCAAGAAGCATTGACCAGATTGTGGTAAAAATGTGAAGAGAGGCAAACAGAAACGCATATTAAGAGAAAAAACAAAAAAAGTTGCTTGCACGCACGTAACTAATAAAAACGTTATAAATCTACGATGGAAGATGTATCCCCTATCCAGCTTGATATTGCTTCCCCTGCCACCCCCGGACACCCCCCTTACTATCACGAAAAGGTAGCAGATTCATGGTACTTTCAGGCTTACATGTGCCTCATCCTGGGTGGCCATGTGGATGTATGCAGTACAAGAAATACTTTAACCGAAGCTTGCAGTGGACATGCTTTGAAATGGCACAACACTTGTACTGAAAATGTGTAATGGTACATTTGAAGTGCTGTACAGGACTGACAGTGTTGGATGATGGTGGCTTCGATGCAATTGGTGGATGTGTGTCCTATTTACGTGTAACCCAATGAGGTAGTGCTGCAGAGAAAATAGTGAAAAGGGAAGAAGGACTGCTCCAGATTTACAGGGGGCCCCTCGCTGTACTTTGGTAGGCGCACGTGCCAAAATCTGCCCTTCCCACCATGTTGCCAAATTGACATGGGACTGTGGGGATTGTCCAATCAGGTGACTAGGTTGTGCGGCAATAGGAAGAAGGACTCCTGCTTCACTCAGGCCTGGCCCTCGCCTTACTTGGGGAGCCACACCTGTAAAATTCTGTGCTTCTCACCATGCTGGCCTATGGAAATGGGACTGTAGGGGTTGTCCTATCAGGTGCTCAGGGTGTGCATCACAGGAAAGCACACCAATGGGAAGAAGGACTCCTGCTGAACTGGGGCGCGGACCTTTTGCTAGTTCTGAAAGCGCACATGCCACATTCTGCCCTTCTAAGCATGCTTGGCGATGGTAATGTGACTGTGGGGATTATCCAATTAGCTGCTTAGGTTCCACCTCACAGGAAGGGACAGTAACACATTCTTACTTTACTTCATGTACTCATACTGATAGAAATGGAGAGATGCAGAGTGCTGTTATTGGATGATGCCTTTGGGGTACATTTGCATAGTCATGCCCGGGAAAGAGACTTGCATGGCAATTTTGGGTTTGAAGGAGTGGGGGCATTGTGGTGCACTGCCGATGTCTGCAATTTCGAAGTTGTCATTGACCTTTGCAAAGGAGTGGTCGCTTTTGCACCTTTTCATGTTGTTGTGGTACAGTACGGAGCTCAGCATTTGGGTTACGTGCCTTCTTCATGTGTGTTGCCTCAACTGAAGAGATTGGTGAAAGCAGTGAAGCATTTTTTTCCCCACTGTGAAAATTCTATTCTTATCTATACCGCCAAGAAGAGGGTGGGACTGTTCAAAAGCAGTTTTTTCACACCCAGAGGGGGAAATGTGTATAATCAATGGAAAATTGCTTTTTTGTGCAATTCTGGAATGTTTTTCTGCAACAATGACATCATTGCTTCCAAAAATGCATTTTTCTTCCATGACAATGGGATTTCTTTGTCCAACATTGGCAATGGTATTTTGTTGCTCCATCTACAAGATGCGTTGAAGAGCTTACTGTAAGAATGTGCAGAGTACAGAAAATAAACATCTGTATAAAAAGCGAAAATCCTTTTCTTATCCATACCACTAAGAAGAGTATGCACCTTTTCTAATGCAGTTTGTTCGCAGCGAAAGGGCGGAAGGTGTAACATCAATGGAAGCATGTCTACTTTTTTGTACGATGCTGCAATGTTCTTCAGCAACAATGACATCATTGATTTAAAAAAATGCAGACTTATTCCATGACAATGGCATTTCTTTGTCCAATATTGGAAATGGTGTTTTGTTGTTCCATCTACAGGATGTTCTGAAGAGCTTACTGTAAGAATGGGCAGAGGGCAGAAAAATAAAAATCTCTATAAAAACCAAAAAAAGAGTGTTTCCTTAAAAGCATCTAAAAAAACAAAACTACATAAGGCTATTTTTAGAGCCACCACTACATATGAAATCCACCGTCCTGGTTGAAATGTATTCCGCCACGCCCAAACACAGCATGAAAAGTACGCGGACACCCTGTTACTTCCAGGATTCCACGTGCCACATCTGGCCCATTTGCAGAATGGTGCACATGGAAATGGGTCTGTGGAAGCTGAGAGATTGTGCAATAAGGCTTCTGGGTGTGGTGTGAGCAAGAATGTGTTGGAAGCGTAACATTTGCAAAATAGTCACCAACTAAATATTATAGCACTGTATATTTATTTTTATTTTATTTTTTAGCATGTGTAGCAAGCACTACAGCCCACTGGCAACAAGACACTATAAGGAGTTTTTAAGAAGGCTTGCTTGAGGGTTACAGTAAGCGGCCCCAAAGGTCTGTTTAAATACATTCGCTTATGCACATTTGCATAGTTACATATGATACAGATTGATTGTTACAGTCGGTTACTAAACATGTCTAGGTATATAGTCTCCTATACATGGTGAATACATTAATAAAGCATACCTAGAATGACAGGCTCTTTAGATGAAGAGCTTGGTTTTTAAGGCCTTGCAGAAGGCCGTGTGTGAGTCGATTGACCTCATCTGAGCTGGGAGGTTGTTCCATAGGGTAGCCGCCATAGTGGGGAAGCTGGTGCCTCCTGCACGCACTCTCCGTGTGTGTGGAACAGTGATGCGGTTGGCATACATTAATAAAGCATACCTAGAATGACAGGCTCTTTAGATGAATATAGCTATATTCTTGCTAGCAGGTTATTGCAATAGCTACGGCAAAGGGAGGGCAGGGACTTGGACACGCATTGCGAATGAAAGCCGTCGACTGCATCTCAGTCCCAATAACCACTGTGTTCCTTTCTTCTTGCCTGTGAACAGAGGGCCACCCAACAGGTTGCTATGAACAGTATAATACAACAGTGAATGTATATATCCAATGTATGATGCACTAGTCCTAAACAGCTTGTGCAGTGGCACTGTCATAGGTGTGAATGTCTCACCACAGGTAATGCGTTATCGTAGATATTGCTCTGCAGCATATTGTATGACACTTATTACGCAACAAAACTGCTATTTGTACGTCTTCAAATATAGCAATCTATGCATCAAAGTGAAATTACTGTCACTTGATGGCACACCATTAGCCATATCTGTAGCATTCATGGCATGGAGATGAGTACATTTTGCCACATAGGAATGCTTTTCATCAGGAGACACAGTTTCAATAGGGAGAGCAACAAGACACTTTTTGAGACAGGTGCATGCGGCCACAGTACCTTTGCATTAGGCACTGAAAATCTTTGAGATCAGAAGATTTGTTGTTTACTTAGCTGTGCTTACATTTAACTGTCTGTGAGTTAGCAAGCAGCAACAGAGTTCATATTTTCCAGACTCACTACGGACTGTCATATGTGCAATGCAATCTTTTATGCACCTGTACAAACCACAGTGAACAACTTGCTACGTATCCACATGGTCCTAAGTGCAGGGACGGTGTGTCAGTTGCATGGGTCATGGAAGGGCAAGCAGCTCTTCAATCAAAGCAATGGGCCACGTAACATGTGCACTGTACACTGGAGCATCCTGCTCCCTGCTCCCAAAGGGCCTCAGGCAGCCAGGGGTGATGCAGCCATAGATCAGTAGCTTTGCAACACAAAATCCATAGGCGGCAGGACTGTTTGAAATGCTTTAGCCTGTCGCATGAATCATAGGGTTGGCGACAGGGGCGGCATTACCAGGAGACTGAGAATTACATATGCATATGTATAGCTGTGCAACCGACAGACTTCCAGTGACACGACTAATTAATAGGGAATGAGAAGATGCATACATGGGGCCAGTCCTGTAGTCCTATGGACACTTCCATTGTGATTGGACATGCGCCAGGCAGGTGCACTCTCAGTAGGAAACCTCAATTTTGCTTACCTGCAGGCATAACGGGTAGCACTGTGCAATACAGAGTCACAATGCAAATATAGAACCAAAGCAACAAATACGCACTCACTCACAAACAGTTTACTTTTACACATTTCATTTGTACGAAACATTGCCAGTATTAGGACAGGGAAGGGGTACTAGTAATCATTTAGCAATTGTTCCAGTTTTACATAGAGGTTGTGGACGTTGCTTTTTTAAGCGTCTCATTGATTTTGTGGGGCTACATGCTGTTGCGGAAGAAGTGCCGCTTCTGATGCATTCCTTCAATGTAAAGTATGTCCTGTTACACACAAACATATGTTTGAAGTGTACATAAAGCAATACATATTAACTACATTACTTTTTAGACGGTGCTACTTGCCAATGCAGTTACTATTGTAACTCATTTAGTGAAGAGGGACGTTCTCGTCCAGCCATTCTGGGGTGCTTACATTTTTGCATAAAAAAAAAACAAATACCATGGTTTGCTATTGTGGTACACTGCAGAAATTCTGCAATCATAGGAGAGACTTCAGTGCAGTTACCAAGTTGCATTTACGTTCTGCTCTCAATACTTTGCATTCATTACTCTGCTATTTGCTTCTTCGTTTCCATGTACAGCCACAGTGTGCTAATATTGTTGGGCGCACACGTCACTGCGTGTACTGATGCACTCTGTTACAGTGCATACTCTATGACTTTGGTCTGTTTATTTCACAAGTGCAGAGTTTGCACACTTAACTTACTTCATTCTCCTTGCAATGTTCATACATGGTGCTATCTGTACATGATTATTCACTTTGGTGAATGGTAGAAGTATGTAACAGAACCCATGCTGTTTCCAGCCGTTTGAATGCTACCCGCTATATGCGCACAGATGTACAGTTTGTGGTTATTGTACTCATCGGTATGGAGACATCAATTTCGTATGCTGTATGGTACATCTACACAAACTAATGGCTTCCTGGTAAAAAACTATGAAATTCACTTAAAAACTTTGTTAAAGGGACGTTACGTTTAAGTTGCGCTACTAAAAACCTATCACCTTCACTGACAAATTTATACTGAAGGAACTTTCGGGACCCACTGCCCTACTCAAAACCTATGAAATAAACCAACAAAAAACATTGTTAAAGGGACATTATGGTTAAGATGCGCTACTAAAAACCTATCACCTTCACTGAAAAATCTATACTGCAAGAACTTTCTGGATCCACTTTCCTACTAAAAACCAATCATATAAACCAACAAAAAATGTTGTTAAAGGGACGTTATGTTTAAGTTGCACTACTAACAAAACCTATGAAATTCACTGGAACAATGTTGCTACAGAGACGTTATGGTTACATGTAAAACCAAAAAACCCCAGAAATTCACCAGTTCTGGTAAGGTACGCAAACATAACTTGCGCTACCACTGTGCACTGCAAGGACTAACACCCATGACCTCAAATATGACATCACAAATGTCATTGATGACCTCATTAATGCCATTGCATGTGCCTTTAGTTTGAATAACAAGTCTACACAGGGATTGTTAATATAATGTTGCCACACCACTATCAGAGGTCATTGGGAGAACTATCATGATATACATAATTCAGTACACAATCCATTGCTATAAACACCATTGCACTACAGAATTCTTTCCAGTATAGCAACCACCTCATGCAGAAACATAGGCTTTGTCTGCAACATGCATCATAGAGGTCTAATATTCCATTTTTTGCCATGTTGCATGGTACAATACAGAATGTTTAATTTTCAGAGTTTTGCATACTGTGAAACATGTAATAAGTACCTAATACCCCCTCACTTACTACATATTTGTACTACTGCACACAAACTATAAAGAGAGAACAACACACACAAATATGCCTACATATCGGGAAAGTAAAGTAAGAGAAAAAGCAGCTGTATTATCAGAAAGTGTTCATAACCTGATTATCTTCATGCACAGCATGTCCTTACACTCTTTTCTTAAGGGGTAAGTCACTTCAGAGTGTAAGCACATATGAGAAAAGTAACATCTACAAATATAGTACCTTTTGAATGTTCACATCCTGCCTGTCAGTGAATAAAACCATGTGCCCTACATATGTCAGTGAACAAAAAAACAGAGAGGCAGACATGTGATGGCCTCAGTGATCTCATCAATGAGGTCATGGGTGTTAGTCCTTGCAGTGCACAGTGGTAGTGCAAGTTATGATTGCGTACCTTACCATAACTGGCAAATTTCTGTTTTTTTTTACCTGTAACCATAACGTCCCTTTAACAACGTTTTTTTGTTGGTTTTATATATATACTTTAATTAAACACACCATGTGAGATATCTAACTAGAAAACACTACAAAAACCCAACCTCTGTAGAAAGAACACACACTATGCAAAGATAACAGATATAGCACTCTGGGTAATGAGACTTGGGGAGAAAAGGTAAGTAAAGAAAACAATGTTAAAAAAGGATAATATCTTGGGTGAAAATGGGATAAAAGTGATCTAACCGGTCGATAGGCCCCAAAAATGGATCAATGGGAAAGTTAGAAGTTTATACGACCATTTTTCAGTTATTAGTGGTCCAGCAGCGCCAAATCAGAGTTCGTGGTGCTGTGTGAGCAATGAGAAGATTAGGAGAGTGTGAAAGGCAGCACTGGAGGATCCTGGTAGTTCAAATGTGTTGAACAGATCTTGAAACACCATTCCAAGCAGTTCAGAGGTGAAAAACACTTGGATCCCAGTTGTCCTGGCCCTCAGGTTTCTGTGAGTCCCAATGCAGGGGGCTGAGGGACAGGATGACTCCTTTTATCATGCTCCCAACCATGGGGAAATGCTAGCATATAACTGCAGGGGTCCTTCAACACAGTGTCATCTGAGATTCTGCTGTGGCTGGCAGAGAGCCAGAGAGGCAGGTGATCCTCAAGCAGCAGGTCAATTCTTAAGGTGCTGTAAGTCCCACTCCAGGGACTCAGGGACAGGATGGATCCTTGTTCTCGGGCCTCCAAACATGGGGGATGCTTGCACACAACTGCAAGGGTTGTTCAATATGGTGAGTTGTATTCCAGCAGCAGGTTCACCCCCACTGGCCCTGGGAAAGGTTAAGGGGCAAAGCTTGCCTCTTCCTCCACCGTGCCTCTGCCTTGAAACACCTACCTTCACCTCATAACTGGAAAATTGTGAAAAGGACTGCACTCCCAACAGTGTCCAAACAAAATCTTCTTTAAAGGTTGAAGTCCAAAAGATGATTCAAAGAAGACAACTACATTTAAAGGTAAAAAGAACTAAATAAAGCAAGCCTGCCTTAGCGGTCCAATCTGTGTTCTTGAAAGAAATGGACTTTGCCCTTCTAAGACCACAACTAAAGTTCTTTGCTCCAGAGGAAATGGAGGGGGACAGAAAGGTGAGAGGCAGAGAGAAACACAGTGGTGATATCTTCCTCCAATGTACAGAGCCTTCCTGTCAAACTTAACGCCACCCCTTCACTTCTCACTATGATCAAAGGTTTTTAGAATTGCAGGACCTTGGTGTGAGGCTACTCCATTTGAATGGGTGTGCTCCTTTGATGAGTGGGCCCAGGACAGCTTCCTAAAGTGAGGCTGTCTCGGGAGGAGGACGTTACCTACCTTCACAAAGAGGGATGGCCATTCAGGTTCCTATCCTATTGTCTGGCAGGATCAGCCTGTCTGGCAAGAATATGCATCACTTTCTACAGCTGAGCAGGCTTACAAGATCGGGCACATGTGCGATATCAACTTGGATGTGGCTGCAATGATTAAAAGTAGTGCCATGCACAATGACTTAACATGCATGTGTGGCCTCTCAGCCTGCCCTGTGAAACTGATAGAGTAGGTGCTGCAAATCAGGATACGGATGCAGCAGAACACAGGTACAAACTATACTTTTGGCATGGCATTTATGACAGGGGTATCTGATGAGCAGATATCCCTTTCAGAGATGGAATACCCCACACAATTGTATCAAATAGAGCATGTATTGCAAGAGGGCTCATGAAATGCATCGGAAACACCACATGATGCACATGGACTCCCCATGTTTGATGTAACATAAATGGACACACACACACACACACACACACCCACACACACACACACACACGAATAAAACACACACACACACACACACACACACGAATAAAACAATAAAACATTTCAATTAGCAAGCCGCATATGCGCACGTGAATGCTAGAAGCCATACTCCAAGTCAGTGCCTCTAAGCAATGTACTGTGGACCTGCACTGCACCTCGAAGGCATGTATTGCTCTCCTGAAAATTGTAGTTGTCTTATACAGTAGTGTTAGTGCTTTACTTATAAAGGTGGCAGCAATGTTACAGAGGAGGTTATAACTTTAGGTGGTGAAAGTGATACAGAAGAAGTGGTCATGGAAAGATCATTTGATGAAGGTTGTACAGAGGTGGTGGAAGTGATAACATTAAGGGAAGAGGTGGTAGCCTAGGAAAGGTATCACCCAGAATAGAAGGTGTTTTGGACAAGGCATTAGTTCTAGGGCAAAGTGTGTAGGGCAAAGTTTCTCAATGCATTTTTGCATCAGGGAAAATTTGACACTAGTGCTAATAAGGAATGCTATTAGCACTGAGGCCAAATGTGTCCTGGTGCAACAATGCATTTAAAGTATATGTGTATTGCCCTTGTGCTAATATCGGGCAACATTGCACTTGTACTGGTGCAAAGTTTTTCGAGTATGGCCCCAATATTTTTTTGCAATAGGACACACTTTTCCCTACTACCAATACCATGCAAGATTGCACTTGCAGCTGTGCACGGTTTCCATAACCTGGTCCCAGGCGGGGGATGTTGGTCTAAAATAGGTTTTGATTTCAAGAGAGAAGAAGTATGAAGTATCATCAAGATGTAAGGCTATACAGTGGAAGAGGATGCAGGAACATCAAGTGGTGAAGGTGAGACTAAGGAAAAGGTGGAGAACAGTCACATTGTCTGCCAGGATAGGAAGGGTCTGATGGGCCAGGTTTGCCTTAGACAGGACCAGATGGTGGGATGATGAACAAGAGTGCGTCAGGGAGGTTAAATTAACATCAGAGAGGCAAGGTGAGAAGAGGACCCCAGGTAAGACAGAGTTCAAGAGATGCCGCCTCAACAGTCCCTGATGGTTACTCCTGCTGCCCAATCTCCTGGAAAGAATGCATGCCAAAGTGAGTTTTGGGAACAGACCCATGGAAAGTCTGTTATGGAAACCCTAATGCCCAAACTCCCTGGAAATTGGAAAAGCGGGGGTGGGCAAAATCGTCAGGAATGGGATGGACATTTATCTGGCCAGAAAGATCTGAGAGCCCGGGTAACCGGGGAGAATATTCTATAACCAGAGAGAACATTTTGCCCTCCCCCCCCAACCCGATGTATGAAAACACCGAGTTAAAAACCATAGGAACGATCCTAACCATCTAAATACCTAATGAAGGTGTTCAACTCAATATGTGGTTTTGGTGTTCTTACTCCCATTAAATCCACTGACAGCTGGGAGAATGCTAAGGAAGAGTTAGGCCCATGTGTGTGCAGTAGGCGGAGGGGACCACCATAATAGTGAGAACACGGCCTGTGGTTTGTAAAGCAGAGAAAGCCAAAGCAGCGTTATGCATGCATCCATTTTGCAGGCAGGAAGAATTCGATAGCAGTGTTAGGCTATTGTTATGTTATTGGTAGGTGAAGGGAAATACCACTGCATTGAGAACCCGATGGCATTTTGTAAGTGGGGTGTGATATCTGCAAACCAGTATTAGACCCACATGCATTTTGTAGGTTAAGGAGAGGTTCATTCTTAGGCACACGTGTTTTTCAGGCCGACTTAATGCAATTGCATTGCTAGTCGCATGCGTGTTTTACAGACAGGGTAAATGCCAAAGCAATTTTAGGTACATGTGTTTTTGTAGGGAAAGTAGAAGGTCTAACGAGTGTTAGGAATGCATGTATTGTGTAGGCAGAGGAGAGGGCTAAAGCTGTGTTTGCTGCAAGTGCATTGTGTAGTTTGGAAGAATGTCAAAGCAGTCTTACGCTGACATGTGTTTTTCGTAGGCATAAAACAACACCAGAGCAAAGATAATTGAACATGCATTGTTCAGGCATGGACGTTGAATGGCAAAGCATTGCTAGGCCCACATGTGTTTTTGGTATGATGGAGGTACTTTTATGGGCAGGGTGTCCTACCGGGTTGGAATTATCAACATTAGCAAACACAGTTTGAAAATAATGGTGCTAAAAGCTATCATTCCACCGAAAACATGAACAAGAAAATGTACCATCAGCCTTTCTGACCCCCAACTTGTATTTGTAGTTTATTTTCAGTGTTGACCACACTGATCTAAACAACATGAGAAATTGATGACAGCGAAGAGAAGTCTCATGCAGGCTCAAGGTAAATTTATTTTTTGCTTTTCTGGTGATCCCTTTCTACATCAGCTGAATTTCAAGGGTTTTCTTTTGTTAAATCTGATCACCATAACTCACTATTAACTGAAATTCAAGGGTTTTGTTATTCTATATTTTCTTCAGGGCCCACTAGCCCCAATAATGTTAGTCTGCTCCCACCAGATGGGCTACAGTACGTGCTGCACCAAAAGGTTTCTTTGAAGCTAAAGACCACTGCACATATAACACCAATATTTTTCCCCAAAGACCCTATGTGATCACTGCAGGAGTATGTTTTTTTACTCCCTATTTTTGCAATAATTTCCCAGCAATCAATTCCAACTGCACTGATACCCACGGTATTACCTCGATAACACTCAAAAGTTGAAAACTCTTCCCCGCCCTCACAAGGACTCACCATGTGCTCCATCCTCTTTGTTTTGTCCCCAAACTGCGTCAATTTCTTTTTCCCTCCCTGACCCTTTCCCATTATCCCCTGTCACTTTTTGGTTTGTGTGATGCAGTTTAATTTCCAAACGCATCTTGTGGCCTTGCCGCGGTAATCTCATGAGCTTCACTCGGTATTCCCCTGCTAAGCCAAACATATTCTACCCATAACTGGCTCCCCAGACCACGCCCAACTCCACAATTTCACCTGATGTCCACTCCACCTTCCCCCCCCCCACCACTAGTATGATGCAATTGGATTATTTTTCATCCTCCAAATAACATTTTGAGGACTTTACATCTTTAGCTTTCCCTGGTATTATCGAGGGAAAAGAACAAATAGCAGTTTTTCATTTCTGAAAAGACTCTCAGCGCCTCTGCTGCAGAGCACCATGGGAGATAAATACCTGTTTTTTTTAGGAGCGCTGGCAGCTCCTTCTCTGTTGAATATATTAAAAACCACTGGACAGATTTACCCCAAATCAGAAAAGGAAATTACTGCAATGTTTTGTTCTCAAGTTGTTTCTTATTTGGTCCAAATCCATCCCATGGTTTTTGCGTGATGACTGTTAAAACAATTTACTTTTTCTCTGTGAGGAAATTAATTCAGGTTAGCCGAAAACAGCTTTTTTGGGGTATCCTTAATGACTTTTTCATCTTTTAACAAATTGTACCCAAAATTTCCAGTTTGGGGGGCCTGTAACACATTCTATTTTGGAAAATGTCCTCCAAATCCATCCAGCAAATCAAAGGATATCATTAAAAGAATTTTGGGAAATGTTCATGCACACAGGCTACACCTTAACTATAGGGCAGCATTATATATTCAGTGAAAGAAAATGAGTTAAGAGACAGTTATGGTGAATATGTTTAGTGCAACAAAACCCTTGAAAATATGTCAGAGCACAACATGACACAGCTAAGTCATATTTTTGTAATGTTTTTTTGTTAAATTAAGCACCCTTAGCACCATTCAGGTGGTAAGGGTGGTTACCTAGCAAAAAAACACAATTATCTTGTGGCAAACTACGTCTCCACGACCTATATCCTGAAATCCATATTCTCAGTTAATAGCTGTGAAATCATCAACAAAGAAACAGACTTAAGAAAGTACAGCACGGCACACCACAATATTTCTTTTAATTAATTAAACACGCTTCGCACCATGCCAAGGGTGCTTAATTGGGAAAGAAATACACTTACCTTGTGTCACTCCACAACACTACACCCTAGTTCCTGAAACTCATTTTCTTAGTAGATGGTGTGGCATCATCAACAGATAAACATAAATGGATTTAGGAAAATACAGCAGAGTGGCACACTGCAACTTCATATGTTTTGTTTTATTAAACACCCTTTGCACCATGCAGAGAATACAACCGATGCTCCAAGCATCTTCATTGGCTATCATCCTCTTCCACAAACTTAATGAAACATAGTGGCTATACAACTGCCCAATCCTTCTCAACTCTTTTTCATATAAATATCAGCATACCAAATATAATTCCACACCATCAACTCCTAATATTCAAATAAATCGAGAATCACAGTTCTCGAACCAATACAGATTTCACTTTTGGAAAATAAATGTTTACATTGTATACTTTTCATTAGTCATGTCTTACGAATTGATAAAACATGCAACACAGTCCAAATGTATCTCTGTGCCCACTGCTGCTTTCCCCAAACTAACAACACTACTCTACCTCCTATATAATCTCACATCCACCCTTCAAACAAATCAAACATTAAACAATCCTAAAAGCAACGTTTCAAATTTCTGTACAAATCAAAACTTCGAGAACTTCTCTGCAGAGAGCACTGGTCCGAGAAACACCTTTTCTACATTGTATCCTCTTCATGAGTTACATCTAACAAATAAATAATTCATGCAAAATAGTGTGGATTAATCTCTGTACCACAGGACAACACTAATCTGCTTCTTATGTACCGCTCACATCCTCCCTTCAAACAAATCAAACAATACACAAACAATAAATCAACTTTTACAACTTGTGTACATGTCCCAAATTAGGGAACTGCTCCGGAGAGAACACTGAATTGAGAAGGGTTCCTTTATATCATGTGAAAACCTCAAACAATCAGAACAAAACATGATCTGACCATTACTCCACCATGAAAGGGACTCAGTCTAAGTGGCGTACTTTATATTCACAATAAAAAGTTAAATAAAACAGTTCTTGCTCTCAATACACAAACGGGAAACATCAAATCACCTTGATAGAGCCCCCTGCACAATTTCAATTAATTTAGAAAAAATTTAAAAATATATATATTTCAAAAAAGGTCCTAAATTAACTTGAAATACTTACATTTACCAATCATCCTCCCTGGCCTGAAAACTGCCCTATTTACATCCTTTATATAATTTTATGGCACTTTTCAATGTCGATTCAGAACCTGATTCTCGAATCGCGTAATGGCCGCATTTCAGAACTGAAAAGGCTTGGCTGCACCATTGTATCATGGGGGATGTATTAACTAATGCCAATGTAGAATGAACATTAGTTATGAGAAAGGTAAGGTGATCCGATAAACACAAGAAAACCTGTGACATTCAGCACTCCCATTTTAAGCAAGTCCACTGTAGCTATGTACCCACTGTTGTGCAGCGCACAACCACAATGATAACATCACAGATTACCTCATAGTAGACCATGACATTTTGAAGGGCCAACCCTTGTCTACAGCAAGGGAATGTGAGCAATTTATATGAGATGCAAGGTATTTTGTTGTTCCAAAAAAATGGAGAGACTATGTCAGCAAGGGATTTAAAGAAGGCGCTAGGCAGTGAGATAGGGCAAGACAAACTAATAAAGAGCCCTTGTAAAATCATCATTTTAACTGATCCAATTCTGCCCAACAATTAAATGAAAAGTGGGCCGCATCGGTGGAGATCCCACTTGATGTTCTGAAGGAGTATAGGGCAGTTGGCCACATATAGTTAGTCCATGGAAGAAGTACTCCTTACACCCAGATATGTTATACCTCCCTTTGTCCACTTGAAGGGTGAGGTGGATTGGGACATAAGTAATTCAGGCTCTTTCGGAGTTGGATTAAGGCTTTCTGACTTGTCTATATTGACCTTGAGGCGTGAGATATGCCCAAATGCCTTATGTTCCCTCTGAACCACTGGGAAGGAGTTTACTGGGTCTTTTAAGCACAGAAGCACGTCATCAGCCAAGGCTGAAACTTTGTGTTCTTAACCCCCGAATGGAATACCCCAAATCTCCCCAGTATTCCTCAAACAATGGAGGAAATGCTCCAGCTAGAGAACGAATAGGAGGAGAGACAGGAATCAGCTGTGTTTAGTGTCCCTACTAAGTGGAATTTTACTCAAAAGGTAGACAAATTGAGGGGGCAATTTAGTTGGCCCTCATCATCTGAAAATAAACATGCCCAAGGCCCATTTCTCAGAAAGTAGTGAACAACCAAGATTACTCTACACAGTCAAAAGCCTTCTCTGCATGTAATGAGAGAAAGATCAATGATGTGTATGTGATTTTCCCTTTTTCTGTGAGATGTAACACCCTTATCATGTTGCCGATGGTCTGGTGGTTTCTCATGCACCCTGACTGGTCCGGGTTTATCGGAGAAGGAAGCAAGTGATCTAGTCTGTTGGTCAAGACATAAGTGTATTTTATTGCATAAACAGCACCTGGTCAAATCTTTGATGGGCTTGTGACAAAGGATGACCTTGGCCTCCTCCATTGAGTGAGTACTGTGGCCAGATGAGTGGCAGGCATTGAAAAGTGTGGTCAATTTAGCTATTAATATAGACCTACATTTGTATAGAAAATTACTGGGTAGCCACCAGGACCTAGGGATTTATTAATTGGGTAGATTCTTGATAATCATGCAAAATTCCTCTTCAGCTGTTACTCTCTCAAGTCTCTCCGGGTCTTGTGGGGTAATCTTCAGCAACTGCACTATTTGTCCTGCATGGTCATTGACAGACATTCCATTGTGTATATGTGTTCATAGACTTTAATAAATGGGTCATGTATTTCCATTGTGTTCATCATTGTGTTACCTCTGTCATAAGTTAATGCAGTGATTATTCTATTGCCCCTTTGCTCTCCAAGGGTTCTAGCTAATAACTTGTCGGCTGTTTTGGCCTGAGTAGTATCGCTTTCTCAGCTCATATGGTTCTCAACAGATCCAGCTGTCCTGTTGTGTCTCTGTATGCCTTCAAGTTATCTCTAGTTGGATTGTCTACCATCACCTTTTTGAAAGTTCCTCCTCCAGATTTCGCTCTAGAGATCTGAGTTACTTGTCCCTCTGAGGCTTCAGGCAAATTAGTTCCCCTCGGATAACCACATTGAAGGCATCCCATTTCATGCATTCCAAGGTAAGTGAGGGTTGGTTGTTTGTTCATTATTTCCCAATTACCTTCTCTATTTTTCACAGTGATCACCAGTTCTTTAAGAAGCTCTGCCACGAAGCACCACTTCCACATCACGCTTCTCAATTTCAGGAAGTTAATCCTAGCTTGAACTGGAGCATAATTAGTTAGAAAATTGAGCATAATTCCACCCCCTCTGATCCCCCTAGCAATGAGGCCAACGTCCATATGTAATCTATTACTGAGAATGACTTGTTAATGTTTGAAGAAAAAGTAAACCCCTTCAATGGGACCTTAGTTTCCCTCCACGCATCTCTCAATTAAAATCTTTCGATGCTATTTTGAAGAGTCTTGAAAGGCACTCTATCCCATTGGGACCTGCCTTGACTTCTATCCAACTTCAGTGACCAGGACATGTTAAAATCCCCTTTGCGTAATATAGTCCCTGTTGCAAAATCCCCCAGTTGAGTTAGGGTTGATCTAAGAAAACCGCCATGTCTCATATTATGGGCATAGAATGTAGCCAACATGAGCCTCTTAGTGCACTGGAGAAGATTCACAAACTAAAAGTGACTGTATTTTTCCACCTTTGTCTCCCCAATTTGTAAATGAAAACCATTCTTGAAAGCAAAAACGTCTCGGCCAAAGCAGTTGCTTCTACAATCATTGTATAATGTCTTAATCTTATTTTGGACCTGTCAGGTTTTCAATCATGTCTCTCCTGTTCAAAACCACCCCTCTAAGATACTGATCCACTTTCTTTATCTTTGTTGGGGAATTAAGTCCCCTTATTTAGTTTAGTTCAGTTTAGTTTAGTTTGTTTATTTGTAGAGCCCACCAAGCTCTGAGGCATGTGGGCGGTTAGCTTACAGGTTGCATAATATAGCAAACATCTTGCAATTTACAATGTTACATATATACAGATAATTATACCAGTAACCTAGGAATGGATATATGTATACAGATAGATTTAACAGAGGCGTGGTAGTGGAGCATAAGGAATGCCACAACATTTACACATTTACAGATGTTAGGTTGTGTGCAGATCTATACATATAATAGTTGCCAGGTCATCTGGCAGCTGTACAAAGAGGGCAGTGTTATAGGGAATTGCTATGCTCTTGCTCGTGTAGCCATAGCTTGGCATTTTTCCTAAATAAATGGTAGGTGGGTTCTGATCTTAGGGATATGGGGCGTGCGCTCCAACTTATGTTCTGTGCTATCAGCAAGCATAGGCCCATTATCTCCAAAGACCTTCACAGGACCCGCAACACCTCCTGTCTCCCTTTGAGGGTATATATGTATTGTTATAGTAGGGAGTTAAACTTCCGGTCCTGAACAAAAACCCTGCCCCATTCCCTTCACCAAAACAGTGCCCCTGCAAATACAACATAAAACCCCAAACTATAAACAATGAACTGAAAATTTAGTGGACCATGACCAAAGCGCCCAGAGGCAGCAGAATCCTAGAACCCAGTTTTTGGGAGGTACAGTCCTGTTTAACCATGAGCACATGCTAATGCTCTCCAAAGGGATCCCATCTAACAATAGAAGTGCCCGATCCATTTGCTAGGCCACCACCCATTGCGTCAAGAAGAAGGAATCGCATAGGTCATAACATCAATTTTAAAAACTCTGATATACTTGGAAAAACCCGGTATAAGCACAACAGCGCTTCCAAGTAAGTGCCTGGTCTCAAAGTCATCAAGAATGGATATGGGAGGAATCTTAATGCACATTATGAGATGGTGCCTGAAGTATTGCCTGGAATGGCCACTGAAAGCCCATAAAAGGCAAGATGCCCTCTGAAGAGCAGAATGGAATATGCCATGCAGGAACCAGGCTAATGGCTAAATGATATTATTATTAGACACAAATAATGCAGAGCAATACAGAGATAGATAGACGAGGGCAGCTGATGCTTGGAAAGCACTCAATGACAAGCTTATAGATTGTTATTAGGAGCGCTGATGTTGTGTTCAAGAGAGATCTCTTTTATAGTCATGTAACAGTATTATCCCAAAGCACATGGTACAAAAGAGGAGCCAACCCCTTGTCTTAGTGGAACCTTGGAGAACAACAAGGCAGGCTGTTTCATTGTCAGCCTATATTTGGCAAAAACTTGTTAGCAAACGTCTTAATCCATAAATGTTATTGCATCTGGTCATGACACATATTGTTGCAACATTGTGAGTCAGGCCAGCAGTGTTGGGATGGTGTGCATAATAGTAGATGCTGGGGGGACAGAAAGGGCCTCCTGTGATATCGATAATAAGGATACATACACTGCCATATGAGCATTTTTTGGTTTCTTCAACTTAGTCCACAATGGAGTTTGGGGCCAGATCCAGGTTTTTTTGCTTAAAGTCATCATCCGATTTGGAGAGACAACCCCCTGAGGGCTCTTCTTCAATTTTTATAAGTGCCAGTCCCTCTCCCACCACTATAATGCATCACAGTTTACCGTCCAAGGTAAAAAAGAGGCCAAAAGGAAATGTCCAAAAGTACTTCGTAAGCTCCCTAATGACTGGGCCCATTTCTTGTTGTTTCCGAAGGGTGGTCAGCGCTATATTCTGGAACCAGTGAATTTCTTTGCCATTTACCCTGGGAATACCTCCTCCCTTCCTAGTCGCTGATAGAATAGCCTTCTTCTGTGTGTATGATGTCAGTGCAGCCAGAACATCTATTGAGGAGCCATTGACATATTTTCTCCATGGTCCCACCTGGTGCAGAGTGTCCAGTAGAATATAGTCAGGAAAAGCATCACTCAGCAAATCAGTCTGGATTGTAGAATGTAGAGTTGCATTGACCATCTCCTCAGTTAGGTTCTGTATTCAAATTTTAGAGTGTCACAATCTCTTTTCCAAATCTTCATACTGTCATTCTAAGTTTGGGATATTCTGCTTAAGCGCTCCAGCTTCTCAGTATTTCTTTGGGCAACTTTGCAGATGTTTTGTAACACCCTTTTATATATGTTTGTCCTCTATTCCTATTGGGCCATGTCACTCCTTATTTCCGTAATGGACAGCTTTAAGTCGGCATGGAGGGATTGAAACTGTTCCAGGAATGATGTCATGAAAGATTTCTGGAACTTGCTGGCTTTGCTCAAATCCTCTTTAGATAAGGCAGGGTCAGGTAAGGGCACCACTGGAGCAGGAGGCTCTGCCATAGTAACATCAGTTGATAGGGCCTGGGGTTCACCACCAAAGTACCAGCAATGTAAAAACCGCCTGACGACAGCAGGGCCTCTAGGCTTAGGTGCAACATAACTTCTTCTGCCTTACTTTTCAGCATCTGTAGGGGACTAAACTGTTCTCGGCTCAGGAGAGAAGAACACACAAAGCCCCCTCCCCCAAATGCATCACACTTATGCCTGGGTCACTCAAGTTATCTGCCCTACCACAATGAAAATAATGACATGGGCAATTGGGCCATGAGAAACTATCAGACCTTCTGAAGTGCCTATGGGCCTCTCTCCTCAGTGTCCCATTTCATAAATCCTCACCCCCATGCCTACTTCTTCATAATTCAGCATCAGAGTGTCTCTAAGTCCCCACAGTGCCCCTCTTCCCAAGTGCCCCTGCAGTTCAGTCCAGCTCCCCGTCCCACCTTCAGTGGGCAGAGATCCTGAGCCATGACACCATAGAGGGACACTAGGGTTGAGGTCCTTGTTGGACGTAGTATGGCCAGGGCATTCATGGCATCCCCCTGCGGCTTCCCCGAAACACATGAATGATAGCTTGTCTGAAGCCCTCAAAGCACTGTGCCTCTTGGAGGTCGCTGAGCGCTCATGCCTTACCTAAAGATGGCAGGTGCACCACATCTCCATTCCTAGGATCTACACACTGACGTATCCCGGCCCTACGGCAGTTCACTTCTGATCAGAGGAGGGTCTCTCCCAAACCCAGCTGCATTGCTTTCTGCCTGAAAGGACAGAAAACCACATTTTCTGGACACAGGTGATGGCCTTTACAATGGAACCTTGGTGCTCACATTCCTTCTGCCCCGGGCGCCTTCTTGAATCCCTGGGAAGCTTTTTGAGGGCAGTTTGAGGGCAGATAGGGTTAGGTTGAAGAGACCCTGGAAATGAGTCATTACCTTAGAGAGGCTGGTGAGGCTGGTGCACTGACAGTTGAATGCAGGTGAACGGCTTTGGAAAAAAATGATAGAATGTGTCAGGTCTGGATGTTGTGATTCCTGCATCTCTCTGGGTGGAAAAAGTGAGAGCTTGCTTGTGGTATAGAGACTGGTGAAACCACAATTTCTATTCAAGTCCCCATCAGTGTATTGTTAATGTGCATGCATTTGAATGCATAATTCTTCTTGGATAAAAAAACTCAACCAAGCATTAAGCTCTAGCCAGGCCAGTGTGAGCAAATGGAAACGTCTACTAATATTTGACTTGGGCTCCCAGCTTGATCTTATGATTAATGCAATGTTAAATCACCTGAATAGAGATTAGGTGTGCAGTGATGGTGTGGTTTTCCTAAATCCAATAACTCATGTCTAGTTGCAGGATAGTAGGGTTTAGGTCAAGGTCTTTTAATGTTGTTTGTGGATTAGTCTGGGGTTTCGCAGGTGGGTTCTAGTTGTGTTGAATCTGTTGTCTCATTGATTGTGACTTCCTGTTAATTGTTGCGGTCTCTTAAGATTTTAAACTGCACATTTTAGAGTGTAGATTCTCTGCTATATTCGTCCTAGGGCATATTATAGTGTGATTACATTTAGGTTTGGGTAACACCTTTATGTAATTTTACCATACACATAGTTTATTGAAGTAGTTATGACTAAAAACACAGGTCCATCTCTAATGAATCCATAGTTTTCAGATTGCATGGTTGGACATCTTTGTTCATTACCACTCTAGGAGGCAGTCTAAGGATCATATAGTGTCTGGTGGCACAATGCAGGCCAAAGCAAGCATGGGGTTTCAGGACCGAGTTGAATGTTATGGGAAGTACCGTGGATGTGTTACACAAGTTTGGTGGTATCTCTGTGATACATCTGCTGAGATACCAACGAAATGTAATACCGTTGCCACAACTTGTTCCAGCAGGATGTCCACCAGATTACAAGTGGTGATGGCAGGATTAGTGCCCATTTAATTGGAGTACATAGGGCTCCATGGGGGATTTCGGCAGAATTACTGTGACAGTAATTCAGCCGGCAGTGATTCTGCCATAATTTGGCACAAAGGTGGTGGATTTAACTCCAGACAATAGCTGGAATTGAATCCTCCAACTTACTGCCAAATTTATAGTTGGGTGGTGAGTTAATGTGGAAGCATACAGTATTACCACCACAATTTACTGCACCACCCAACTTATAATGAGGCCTATTGTTTGTGAGTACAGGTGATGTAGTAGCTGGCTGAATGTTGACCTTCCCGCCTGCCTTTCTGAGAATGCTGATAGAATTGTGTTGCAAATATGTGACTGAAAGCTCTGGAAAATGTTGAGTGTTTGGTGTGTGATTGCTCGGAAATGTGCTTGTTAGGGGTAGGAGGATTGCTGGTGGGTGGTCTTTCTATGTATATAGTCAAACATAACTGGAACCTTAAAGTTACTATATGTATGTAAAAGAAAGCTACCTGGTATTGTCTAATAAATATGTTCACTGCTGGTCTGTCTCTGGAGTGTGTAAACACAAAGGGTGAGTCCCTATTTTTTGTTAAGGGGGATTGAGCTAACAATGGGACTGGATACTGAAAGAAAAAGTAACAAAAGCTCAATTACCCCTCTTTTAGTCCGCCTTGCAAAGGGGTCAGGGACTAAGGGATTTTTTGATAGATATCTTTCTTATCTATCTAGGGGTCGCATAGAGACATATCATTGTCCAGAGAGAATTCAAAGTAAAAAACATAATATTTTAATAGATTGAATTACACACTTCTATAAATGGTTGGTGCTTTCCACAAGGCACCTCCAGACTTTAGAACACATAAAATTAAAAAGTCCAGCACAAACACACACATATTCTATTTGTGGTGTCTATGGTTAGTAAAGTGACAGTTTTTATGAAACACCTTTCGAAATCAATTGTTTAAGTTTCTGATTCTGTTTGGGGAAACCAAGGCATTAAATGCACAGCATGAAAATTTTAACGCTGCAACAAGAGGCACATCTATTTTTGTGTCAGGATTTCTACATATGTTTCGGCAACAATTTGCATCAACACCATCTCTGGTGTTCTGCTGCTCTAGTTATGGCCCTCTTCAGGACAGGATGCTGTTTTTTAGGTTGATATAGATTCAGAAAAACCCCAGGTATTCACTTTATTTTCCAAAGCTAAAACAAATGGAAATATGGAATTCGTATTAGTGCTTGGTCTGGAATACAGTGTAAAAACTCTTCTGGTAAAAGTTCACGCAAGATGGATATTCTATTTTCCACACTTCCAATTGGCACTGACCTTTGTATGCTTTTATGGTCGGACTCAAGTTTTTGATTTTTGTTGTAAAGCACACAGTGAAGTCACTCCTTATGTGCTGTGTATCTTCATGCAATAAATTCCTTCTCTAGTATTTCGGTTGCAAACCATATTTAGTCTTTACGTCGAGGTACTTCAAACTTTAGACCTAAAACAAGTTTCATATATTGGTTTTTGGTATAACATTATTGACATGTTTTTCTTCTAGAGTGCATAGTTGACTGCATTCTTTACTGACCTGGTATTTTAATATCTAGGTCTTCTGATTTCGATTACGCGCTGAATCTTGTGGTCGCTACAATGATCCCAGATGAAACAAATCCAACCAATAACACCGCTGGGAACGATTTTGAGATATTAACACAAAAAAAGAAAAAGCTCATCAGGACAGAATCTCACGGACAGCTGATGTTAGCCTATCTAAAAGCTGGAATAATCCCAGAAGGCCTTCAGGTCAAAAATATCCCTCGGGTTTTTATTGACAATGCCAAATTTAAAGGAAAATTCAGTGGTGTGGGTAATAAATGCTCAAGGGACTGGCTAATTCTAATTATTCACATCGCTTTAGACGAAGCCAAAGAACAACAAGCTGAAATTGATATTCTAGAAGAGAAAATAAAATCAGACCAAGTCATCACTGAGATAAAACAAAAATTGGAAAAAATTGAAGAAGAAATGGCTAAATTCAAAAAAATAACCATCGATAAGAAAATTTGGAAACTCAAAAAAGACATTGAAATGTATAAAGAAACGAAGACCTATCCGTATCGCGTGGACACATACTACGAGAATATCAACAAAACAGGCCCACCAAGAGGAAGAAACGGATACCAAAGAAAACAATATGTCACCTTTTCAAATGCCACCAACAGTCCACAAGTAGCGATTCCGATAATAGCACTAACACCAATGCACCAAGAGGAGGAAAAAACCAAAGACAACAGTTTTTTCAAGGGAGGGCACAAGGAGGCCACAATCGATCCCAAGCACCTCGAAGGATGCAGACACGGAATTGGAACAGACCAGTGCAGAATTGGTAATTCCTATTTTCAACCTCTCTACTCATGTCCTCACGGAAGGAGAGATAAAAGTATTAAGTCGTGGACTAAGCTTCGTACCTGTAAAAAAGGCAGAAAATTTCCAAACAGAGATTGAATTGCAAAAATTCTTCCGAACAATTCAACTAAAATACTTTTTCCGAAATCCCAGTGATGGCGACAAAGAAAAAGAAAAGAGCACTACAGGTCTGAAACCACCTTCGACCTTTTTCCCCGCAAACCACATGATAAGTCCAGCTATAGCTGCTTTTGAAAACAAAATAATCGAGGAAACTAAAAAACTGTTATCTACAAAAAAAATTCTCAAAAGACAACCTCTGTCCGAGTGAGAGACAGGCATTAAAAGATCTACAAATGACCTCTTCATAATAAAACCTGCAGATAAAGGAGGAAGAATAGTCCTATGGAATACAAATGCATACAACGAGGAAATTAAATCACATCTACAAGACCAGAAATTCTATAAACCATTACAGGGCGACCCAACATCGCGCCTAAAGGAGGAAATATCGACTCTGATGTCGCATGCAGAAGCCGAAGGGTGGATATACTATGATGAGAAACGTTTTCTAACTAACATTAATCCAACTATCCCAGCTTTCTACCTCCTCCATAAAGTACACAAGAATAACAAAAAACCTCCAGGATGACCGATTGTGTCGGCCATAAACTCGATCCTTGAACCCTTGTCGATGTATGTGGATTGGTTCCTCAGACCCTTTGTATCTCGCATGAAATCGTATGTGAAAGACACGACAAGCATGATAAAGATCGTAGAAAGTACAAATACAAAACAAGGAGACATCCTAGCAACACTAGACGTTGTTGCTTTTGACACTAGTATTCCACAGCTCGAATGTCTACAAGTTTTGGAACAATATCTGAACCAACGAAACATGAACAACAAGACGGTTCCTACTTCCTTTATCCTTGAATGTGCAAGAGTGGCACTTATGGAGAACTATTTCATCTGCGGAGATGTCTTTTACAACCAAAGACATGGGACCAGCATGGATGCAACATTTGCCCCAGACATTGCAAATTTATATATGGATTCTGTAGAGACCAAGTCCATCTATCATATCGAAAATCCTTTCAAAACAAATATTATTGCATGGCATAGATACATTGACGATTGTTTCCTAATATGGAGAGGTTCTACTTCACTCCTACTAGATTTCCAAGGATGGTTAAATCAATGTAACACAAACATCAAGTTCACCATGTGCCACAACACTAAGAGCATCCCTTTTTTAGATTTGGAAATTAAAATAGGGATAAATGGCTCCTTAACTACAAATCTATATAGAAAAAAGACGGACAAGAATACACTCCTGGAGTATCAGAGTTATCATACAGCCAGTCTGAAGGCCAACCTCCCAATAGGGCAATTTCTAAGAGTACGCCGGAATTGCACAAACATAGATTACTACAAGATCCATGGGAAACAGCTTAAAAAATGCCTGGAACAAAGTGGATATCCAAAAAAACAAGTAAATGTGGCATACAAAAATGCGAAAAATAAAAATCGAGAAACCTGCCTCAATCCGCCAAACAAAACAACTGTGGAAAAAATGACATGTGTTACAACTTTCACTCCAATCAGCCATAGATTACGCAAATTAGTTCTAAAGAACTGGCATATCATAAAAACGGAATATTTCAATCCAGCACCCCCGAGATTTGCGTTTAAAAGACAGAAAAATCTAAAGGATAACTTGGTTCACACATATCCTCGAGTAAAAAAAGCAGAACCGCAGAAAACCCTTTGGGACCTCCCATTGGTAACAGGACACTTTAAATGTGGCATGTGTTCGGTCTGTTCACTCACGAAAAATATGAAGAGTGTCAAACTAAAAGAAAGAATGTGGCATCTTAAATCATTTACAAACTGGAGCTCCCAGTGGGTAGTATATGCGATCAATTGCCCATAACTTCTGTACATTGGGAAAACAAAAAGACACATCAAAATACGCATTGGAGAACATCGGACCAATATAAGAAACCAAACACCTAACAAACCCCTTGTCGCTCATTATCTCCTTTTAAAACATAAACCATGCGAAATATTCTAGTTTATTATTCAAACAGTCCAGATTTCGAAAAGAGGAGAAGACCGCGACCTGGCCTTGCGCAAATGCGAACAAAAGTGGATTTTTGATCTAGACACTGTGAAAAATGGCTTAAATTCGTCAGTCGAGTGGGGTATTTTCTTTTGAGTAAAAAAAAGTTGTTCCTTGCTGATCAGGTCAAGCCAAAAAAGTCTTTTCCAAAAAAAAGAGTTGTGCATTATAACAAGTACAGGGGTGGCACCTGTGAATATTCAGAATGCGGTTTGGAAACTTTCATTTGAAACCCAGTATTTAAACTACCACAACGGATCACAATCAACAAAGTACAAAATGGCCCTGAATAAGAACAAAACAAAAAGGAGCTCTGTGATATATGCTCCAAGATGGCCGCCAGTGTTACCAAGCAAAAATGAGTAGACATCCAGTATCCGCACGTGGGAGTCACATGACACGCAAACATGGAAAAAACACAATCCCCTCCTCCGCGGTACCAACCTCGATTGAGCCGGCTCCCCGCGCGAATACCGAGAGGAACTGCACGACGAAAAAGGAAGACTGACCTGCGGAATACCTCATAAGGTAAATGAATCGCTCTCATGCGACCCGCTGCTCTCTGCACTTTAAAGTAACAACCGCGGAATCCCGCGAGCAAGCGAATATCAAGAGTTTGTAGTCAACATGGAGTACATGGCTAAAACAACGTTGGGTCTGTCTCCACAGGTTAACTAAACAAAAGAAATAGACGATACCTTTCCGATTACCATTCATAGCGGAAACGTACAGCGACCACAAGATTCAGCGCGTAATCGAAATCAGAAGACCTAGATATTAAACTACCAGGTCAGTAAAGAATGCAGTCAACTATGCACTCTAGAAGAAAAACATGTCAATAATGTTATACCAAAAACCAATATATGAAACTTGTTTTAGGTCTAAAGTTTGAAGTACCTCGACGTAAAGACTAAAATTGGTTTGCAGCCGAAATACTAGAGAAGGAATTTATTGCATGAAGATACACAGAAAATAAGGAGTGACTTCACTGTGTGCTTTACAACAAAAATCAAAAACTTGAGTCCGACCATAAAAGCATACAAAGGTCAGTGCCAATTGGAAATGTGGAAAATAGAATATCCATCTCGCATGAACTTTTACCAGAAGAGTTTTTACACTGTATTCCAGACCAAGCACTAATACGAATTCCATATTTCCATTTTTTTCAGCTTTGGAAAATAAAGTGAATACCTGGGGTTTTTCTGAATCTATATCAACCTAAAAAACAGCATCCTGTCCTGAAGAGGGCCATAACTAGAGCAGCAGAACACCAGGGATGGTGTTGATGCAAATTGTTGCCGAAAATGATGTAGACATCCTGACACAAAAATAGATGTGCCTCTTGTTGCAGCGTTAAAATTCTCATGCTGCGCATTTAATGCCTTGGTTTCCCCAAACAGAATCAGAAACTTAAACAATTTATTTGGAAAGGTGTTTCATAAAAACTGTCACTTTACTAACCCTAGACACCACGAATAGAATATGTGTGTGTTTGTGCTGGACATTTTAATTTTATGTGTTCTAAAGTCTGGAGGTGCCTTGTGGAAAGCACCAACCATTTATAGAAGTGTGTAATTCAATCTATTAAAATATTATGTTTTTTACTTTGAATGCTCTCTGGACAATGATATGTCTCTATGCGACCCCTAGATAGATAAGAAAGATATCTATCAAAAAATCCCTTGGTCCCTGACCCCTTTGCAAGGCGGACTAAAAGAGGGGTAATTGAGCTTTTGTTACTTTTTCTTTCTGTCTCTGGAGTGCATCACTCCTCTTTTAAATGACTACACAACTCTAGTTGAATGTGCATTACTGGTGCTTGGCTTTCAGAATTGTGGCTCCACAGAAGCCATGTTTGCGCTTCTACATATGGGAAAAAAGATACAATAGGCACATAGGGGCTTATTATATGTTTGCATTTCCCGCCAGTAATTCTGGTGGGATACCACATGATAGCCCTGTATTACCGGAATATTCTAGGTGCCAGCAACAGCGGTAAATCCACGTACCATGGAATCCATAGGCCTGCATGGATGGGATAGCCGGAAATATAGGTGCCGGTAATTCCGGCATTTAATTTGCTGCTAGGGGTCTGATTTACCTACAGCTCTTGAAATTGCCAGAATTATCAGCAGTTTTACCAGCTATTTTTCCAGACCAGCAGAACTGTAATGTGGCCCATAGTTTTAGACATGCGACATGGTCAAGACAAGCTTTCCCTTTGTAAGTATAGGCTGAAATGAAAAAAGCTGAATGTAACTCTCACAGTGTTGGTCTCAAGCCTTGTTTCCAGACCTCAATACTCTAAAATTAAAAAAGGTCAGTGCTAAATAGTAGTGTGAATACATTGTTAATATTAACCCATCAAAAGGGTGAGACAATATGTGAGCAAGACATTGTTCTGGAAGTGGCAGTAAAGTAGAAAGGCTTGACACACTCCACCAAATATCCCAACATGTGTGGCCACATCTGCTTGTAAACAGAGATACACCAACAACAACCCTGCGCCCCGAATAACTGTGTAGCATTCATCTGTTCAAAGTGGTAGACTCACGCTTTGTAGGAGTGTTGGGAGATGCCAGACACAGCATTACACAATACAGAACTGCTCCAGGTATTAAAAGCAAAAGGCCAAAAGGGTAATCCAAAAATAGTGATCAAGTACTCATTGCTTCTTATTGTGATATAAAGCAACATTACCCTAAGAAAATACTACCCAGTAGGAATCAAGGTAACAACCTCAAAGGAAATATTCACTCCATCTACATATTAAAATGTATAATCAGTAGAACAAAATCTGATAAGCAAATATGTATCAATGAAGATATGTAGCGTGTCTAGTCTCTGGAACTGAGCCATGCTGAGGAGGGAGATACATATTGGACCTATGCAGTCAAGTTCCCATGAGACGTTGAGACGTTGTCTTTTATCGGGAGAAAATATCTTCCTATTTGGATCTGGGGTCATAGGATTTCAAGATTATAGTTGAGATTACGATGACGTTCCAACGGACGACATTGTCTGGCAAGAGTATACAATTCTAATTTCATATCTGTGGCTCACTCCGGTAACTCCATGAGTGCCAACTAGGGTTTGCTGCCGAGGGTGTACAACGAAGATACATTTTCCTTGCCTAGGCTCAGCGATTTCTCTGGGTCAGCATCTTCATCTCTGGACTATAATTCATGAGTGTGTATTGATGGTTTTGTGCACCTAGCACATGTGCATCTGCTATCATCAGACTCTTCTGTACATTTTACCAAATTGTATAGAGTACTCCACACCGGTCTTTATTGTGGGCATGATTGTAATGGTGAAAAGAGGCATTATTTTCCGTAAGTGCCTGATTTTTCTCCAAGCTGTGTTTCTAGGAGTACAAACACATGCAGTAAATACTGTCTGTTTTGCTGTGAAATTTCTACCTAAAACACCTCCAATGTTTACCGCTAGCCAAACGGTTGTATTAAAATATGTGCAATCATGCCAGAGGTGTCTTAAAGTTGGTTTGTTGTGTTGAGAAGCACAAGATCATTGTTTCACTGCAGGAGAAAGTATAACTCTGCATGGGGACCTCTGGAGAGGCTTCCAGAGAATTCTCTTTCTTACCTCTTTTCCAGTGTACTGCAGGATCAGAAAAGCCCCTTTGCTGCGTTATAAAAAATGCACAGTTGTGGTATGATCCGCTACTATAAACAATCCATATAACCTTCAAGGAAATGGTCGACAGGCATTGAAAATACATTGCATGCAGATTTTCAGAAATGCAGCAAGTCATATTTCTGGAAATCTACATCCGTGACTGAAGACTCAGGGGATACCTCATTATCAGGTGGATTCCATGAACGTTGGTAGGTAATTACCACATTAAGTACTTCTTGAAGAAAAGAAAAAACAGCGAAACTCATAATGAGGCCGTTTGCCTTATTATTTTTTAAGTAAAGCATCACTCATAACTGAGGCAGCACCCAGAATGTGATGCCCACGGATACCAAGTTTCAGCCTACTGGCAGTAGTCGCAATTGTTTGTGCGGCCCATGTCTCAGAGGCATGCCTGATGATTCTGAATAGCTGCTGTACATTATTTTGAAGAGTGTCAGGAACACATCTCCTTCTCAAGGTCAGTCACTTCGGTGACATGTAAAGAGAAGTCACGTGAAGGTCAAGCAAATATGCTCATCCTTACGTGAAACACGTAGACTTAGTTTATTTCCCAATGTAGCATGTTTTTATAATCTAGGCCCAATTTCTATATTTATCAGCATGCAAACCAGCAGAGGGTGGCATATCAAATTCTTCAAGTCGATGAATGTTGTTTGGTGCACTTGCAGCAAATCCTACACAAATAATTACTTTTAGGTCTTTCACACCTTGTCAGAAGGAATGTGAGTGTGAGTGCGCACTGCAGCAATGTTTCCATGCTGTCAGCCAAACATCCCACACGGCGCTGATGAAAGCCCTCTGATGAATTATCCCACGGGCGGAATATTTTAATGTTATCTAGAGAGTATCTCCTCATCATATTCACATCTAATTGCAAATCTGTCATGCCCACTTTTGAGTGTTGAATAGACGTCTGAATACATACATATTTTATGAGGACAGGTCATACAGACTAAAGCATTGTAAAATAGATATTCTGTGTATTTTTACAAACTCATGCTGCTGTTTGAGTACTACATTCAAATAAAGAAATGTCACTGTATGATTTGGCATCCGTATGTTTCTTATTATTGCATATTTTTTAACGAAGTCATCATAATCATAGTTCAGAAAATAGGCTTTATAAACCCTTGGCATTACTTTGGACTGATACATTTCTTTAAACCTTACAGTTATGTCCAATAATAAATTAGTATAACTAGGGGATCGATAAACCATACATCCGTGGCATTAAATCTGGGGTAGCATGTGATTAAGAAGAATTAAATAGTTTTATAATGGATATGCTATGTTACTTCTTTCTTCGTGCGCTAAATAATACATATTATACCCGCTGCTTGATCTGCCCACTAATAACTTCCAGTGTCCCGCATTTTGCTTTATTATCTTTTACACTTTGGTTGATAGTTGATAGTCGCCGTTTTTCATGCAATTCAGTTGCCTGTGAGCTTGTTTCAAGCATTTCTGCCAGTGTTGACCCTACATCTTTCATTTCGTTTTATGTTGGCACTGTATATTGCATGTTTCTGTTAGTTGGTGACTGTGTGCCAACATTTTCATTTATTGTTTACTTTGACATCATCCTAACTCGATGCTACTAGATGTATGCCAAAATGATGCATTTGGTGGCCTGTAGTGGGTGATAACGGCCCGCTGCTAAAGATAAATGGCCAGAGTGAAGCAACATTAGCCCTCTGATATGGTCCACCAAATATGGTGTTAAGACTATTAGTAGTCTTGCATTCCATCCATGTTGTTAAAAAGCTTTCATTTGGTAGAAAATATGGGAACGGGACATTCAGAATGTGTAACCCATGTTTTCTCCAATAAATAAATAACTATAACTAAGGTGTACACTGCAGAAATGGTTCAAGGGCCCTATCGGATGGGGGTGCCTTCCACAACCATGTAAACCAGCTTTGAAGAAGAGGCCAGCAGAGGAAGTGGAAAAGGTGAGGGCTATCTGTGATTTGAGGGTGATTGGCACGAGTGGAGTGCTGGGATAAAAGCAAATCAATGTGGGTTAGGGGCAGACCTATCAAACAGGTTTCTTGGAAATCCTGCATGTAGCAGTAATTCCCGCAACCTGAGTGGCTATCTGCCAACTACCAGGTGATAATATTGAGTATGCTCTCAGCATTTCAGGTGATGTAAGTAAGTGTAAAACTATTTTGTCACCTACTGACATTATAAAAGATGAGGTCAAGTTCATCATCTGTTATCAACCTTTGCATCCTACCTGAAGAGATTGCATTGTTTAAAAGTGAAAGTACAAATTTGAAGTTGATTCTGGCGTGTGCTGATAGAAATTGTATTCCAAAACAACTGGAGAGACAAATGGTTCAGGCCCCTGGTTCAATAATAGTCGTCGGTTTCACCAAAAATACTAAAATGTTTTGTCACAATGCTATTCCAGTTTAAAAAATATAAAATTACAAATGGATCACGAACAAATTTGATCTGGAACATAGCCATGGATTTCGTGGACATGCAAAACTTGCCAACACATCTGCACTAAATCTGCTAGAGCAACCACCCCCAGAACCAAACAATACCGATTCAGGGGGATATACAACTCCAACTCCTCCTACCTCATCCAACGCAAGACACATCTGCTAGAAAGTTAGGTAGGAGACACCTGCCAGCAACTGCATGAAAGAATGTTCCTACACAGTCATACCATCTCTAACCTTAGGAAGATACACTAGTAGAACAACACTTCAGTCAAGATAATAAAGTACCTGTCAGTTTTGGAAATTGAGGGAAATCTCCCAAATACAAGATACCAAAGAACATGGAAACCTATGTATTTGGAAGAGCTGGACCTAAAGAACATAGGTTTGAATAGAGAAGTGGATTTCATGTCTCATTATGGGTAACGCTGAAGTCTAGCCCATCACGAAACACACCCTGGAAGCACTGGTAATGTATCCCTCACTTTCGTGTAGAGGTTAGTAATTATACTCCCTTGCCATAGAGTTCACATAGTGTTTGCCCGTACCTAAAAGAACTGGCCAACCACTATCCATAGTAGTTCAACGTCGTTTTTGTAAATTATTACAACCACTTTTGTCCGTCAGCATTGTCAGTAATTTTTAGGTGTAACAACCACTGCTGTCAGTCAGCATTGTAAGTTATTGTTAGGGGTAACAACCACTGCTGTCAGTCAGCATTGGTCCTCCCGAACAAGCTGCCAGGTTTTGAATATGTATGTTTTCGGTGTCGATTATTTTCAGCAATGCAATTATACCTATAAAATGAATACACAATAGAACCTGCTGCTGCTGCCTTTTTGAACACTGCACCTCACACCATGAGCAAATATACTTTTGTTTTCAAGTTCATTATCCCTCCGCATATGTGTGAAAGCTCAAAGAATTGGACTGTTTTAAGTAAATAAATTGAAACATTTCTTTGAAAAGAATGCTGTTTTCAACTGTTTGTCTGCAAGGAAACAGTTCTGTGTTGTAGTTTCACATATCTTATTTAATATGATCAGAGCAGAGTACAGTATTCCATGCATGAAAGCCTTGGTAACACTTGGCATGTGTCTCTCCCCTCACAACTTCCGGCTCACATCTGATTAAGAAGTTCTTTCGAAATTCCAAAAGTTGATCACTCCAGGCCATGAGGGCCAGGATCCTGATGGGTTTTCAGGATATCCCTCATTAATATTCATGAGGAGAAATGTGCATGTATTTAGAAGCATGATGTGCAAACTTATGTCATGAATATTACCGAGAGGTATCCTGAAAACCCCAAATGGATCCGGCCCTTGAGGCCTGGAGTTAGACAACCCTGAGCTAATTCTTTCTCCATCACAGCATTATATTCTATATTCTCAGTTAGTCCAAGAAAAGTATCAAAATTCAAAATGTTGTGATTTCTTTTAACCCAAAATACAGAAACAGAACTATTCAGTTGAGAGTGTAGTGTCATGTCCTTTGTAGAATCAGAGGAATGCATTAATTCTCCACAATAGATACATTATGCGGTGTAATGACCCTACAGCGTGGTTGATTGGGCAAATAAAGATAATCATGTAGCTGCGTATGATGATCATCAAAGTGTAAATCTAGTGTATGCAGTGTTGGTAGAAAACCATTACTTCACATAATGAACTGATATGTTGAATGTCATGAACTGTAATTAATTGGCATTTTTAAGCAGCACTTGCAAAAGCCAATAGGCCTTAGCTGGTATACGTGTGTGTGTGTGTGTGTGGCTGTGTTTGTGTGAGTGTACAACAGCTGGATGTGCTGAAGTAGAATGGATGAATGTGTAGTTTGTATGTGTGTTTTTCAGCCAATGTATGTCGTGCAATAACATTATATGTCTGGTTTTATGCATGGATGTGTACATATATATCGTTGGAATGCTGTATACATACCTCTGAATTTTTAGACAATAACGTAATATTGTTCATGTATTTTACCTACTCCTCAAATAATATCACTGATTCAAATGTAATAGACAATTCCAACATTTTTGCATATCTTAGCCTGTTGGGTCTCAATATTGTGATAGGTCAAAGGTGTTTAGAAAAGTCTATTGATAAGTCTATTGAAGTGAACCATATACTGTAAGTCTGTTATGTCAGTGAAAATGAGTCTAAATTGGGTGATAAAAAAGAGGGTGTTGAAAGGTATGCTCATTGGTGTTCCAAAATGTTTCCATGCATGCATATATTCCTCATGTTCTGCCTCAGATATATTGCCTCAGCAGCAGTAGATATCGAGCAGCAGTGCATTCATTGCTTATTTGCATGCATTGGGAAAAATAAGAACAACCCTTAACATAATAGATAAAAGAGCAGCTACCTTCTTTATAGAGGCTTTTCCAGAAATCATTTGTTTGTTTGGGATATTAGGAGGCAGAGCCAACGATAAGCCAAAACTATTGCAAACTAAAAACTATTGTTTTAATCAAGCCTTATCATCAAATGTTGTGCTCGAAGTGCCTGCCAATGTTTTCCAAAGCAGTCTTATTAGAGGTAATGTAAACAAACGAAATTGGACCATAGCTTTGAGGTTGGGAACAGGTTTATAAGAATTGTGTGAATAAACTCTTAACAAAGCCAACAGGTTTGGCTTTTGTATAAGTGTTAAGCATTTGCCATGCACTGCTATTAGATGACCAGGTACTTGCACGATTTTGCAACTGCTGCAATCAATGACAAGTTGGTACCACTACGGCAGTGCCTTGCAGGTGTATTTCCCATGCCTATACAAAAGTCCAAACTGTTGGCATTGCCAATGCTTGTTTTTATATTGTGAAAGGCGATTTCCTCAACACATATCAGTATTTGGATCCGAAATATCAGCAGTACACATCTGATAAAGCCATGAGAGACACTGGGCCTCATTACAAGGATGGCGGTAGCCATGCCTGTAGTACAGGTACGGCTGCTATCGGTATTCATTTATATCCGGTGCCCAGAAAAGGGCAATTACCGAGGCATTACAACCTTGCCGGACCCAGTAATTTCCCATTTCCCTGTTGCCGAAAAAAAGTCTTCCCCATTCCCATTTGAGCCCCATAGGACTCAATAGGTATGGGGACGGTGGTAGCACCGGTACCGTTAATAACGGTACCAGTGCTACCGTCATGTTCTGCTTGTGGGTGGCTGTACGGCCACCAGGTCTGACCTGGTGGCTGCAAAGGAACCTGCGAGCAGAACTCGTAGTATGCCGGTACAGTAACAACTGTACCGGCAAGCTTACCGGTACCGTTGTTACTGAACGGGCAAACATATAATGAGGCCCACTGTCTCTATTTATTTATTTATTACATTTATAAAGCGCTCACACAGCCCGCAGGCATCGAGGCACTGTTACAAGAATTGTTTGTTTTTCTTAGTTGCTAATTGTGTTTTTTTTTGTCTTAGTTATGTATTTATAACGCGCTTAAACACCCAGAGGTTTCTAAGCGCGGACCCGGGGATCGAACCTGTGTTGCTTCGTGTCGTCTTGCTTCCAAGACGCGCACGCTGCCGCTGAGCTATCCTCCCGGGTCTCTTATTTGATCACTCATTCAACAAGCATAGAAACAACTGGACATGCAAGCACGTTCCATCACCTACATGGGCACGCTCTATTCAGGCACAACATCATTCTGGCATGTGTTATAACCAGGAATTGTGGGAGTGATCTACTCAACTTATATATTGTTTTTAATATCATCACTAATGTGCTTATACAGTAGGTATAATTATGATTTCTCTGCTAATTTCTTTATTGTCCTTACTAAACCTTTGTAGGATGGACTTTAGGTTCCCCACCTAATGCATTATGCACTATAGAGTAATTATTTTAAACTAACTAATGCAGATTAAGGGGTCTGCAATCTACCAGAAATACTCATATATTTGCCGAGTACCTTGTGCCAGTTTGATATCTTGGAACCAGTCAGTGCTCATAAGACTACTGGCAAACATAGCCAGTTCCATACCCCAGTTGGTTCTCATGCATCACTGCCAGTGGGTGGCGAAGGTATGTTCTGAGAATGATTCCTTTTCTTTTCTGATCACCTCTCCATCAGTCTGTAATCGAGCTGCATCACCAGGGTGATCAGATCCATGAAGGAACGAGGTCTGGGAACCTGGGCTAATTTATCCTTTAATTCGTACTTTACGCCTCTCCAGAATAGTGTAAACTGTGTTTCATAGGCCAACCTGTTCAAACTTGGTTACGTGGATCAGCAAATCTTCTGCAAACCTTGCCTATGATACAGTAGAGTCTCGTGAGCGGTATAGGATAAATCAGGTCTAATGAACATCACTCAGAATCTGGTCTGGAATTCATTGTAGTTGTCTAGTAGTGGATCTCTGGCTGTCACCAAAAGCATGGCCCAAGCCATGGCAATACCTGTTAAATTACATACAATGCAGCCCAACTTGGAGCGATTAAAAGATGAAGGCAATGGGTGGATGGTAAATTGAAATGTGCAGGCATCCAGGAATTGCTGGAGGATCTTTGTGGTTTTATCATAGGCATGACCACCAATGGAGGATACAGTGCTTTGCACTGAGTGGTATGACTAGTAGCCGCGTATTGCCTGAGAGCATTGTTTTCAGCCTTTATATGCTGCCCCTCAATAGTTATGTCTTGGACTGCCGATATCAGCACCTGGAACTGGTCCATCTTAGTCCATGGGATTCTTTTGAGTTGCTGGGTGAGGTAAGGCTGGTCCCTCCAAATAGCCACATTAACAAGGGAAGCCAGGAAATAAGGGGAAAAGGAGGAACTGGAGACATGGAGAGGAATACCAAGCATCCACTCTGTATATGAGCACATAGCACTGAAAGCATTGTCAGCTGATATGCATCCTGAAGGCCTGCAATTGATGTTGCTGGTGTTACTGTGCACCCGGCAGCCATATTGGTGAAGGCCGAGGGACATGCTAAGTGACCATGTTGAATTGTGTGGCACAGGCTCCAGCGCCAATACACAGAGCAAAGGGAGGTTGTGACTGTTACGTGATTTGATTTTAGTTTGGATTAGTATGTAAAAACAGCCCGATATCAACTTTATTCCATCCCTCCCAAACTGTGTCCAGGCTCTCTTTCACCACCAAATAAATCAAAATCTGTTTTGGAGACTTTTTTCTTACCGCGCTGTCTATGGTCCGCAGTGATGTCCGTGGACTCGACGGCACCTCAACCGCCTTTTTTCTACCTTTGAAAACTGCTCTCCATCAACATTTTTCCACTCCCCTACAATTTTCAGACCCTCTTTCGGCAACAAAATAACCCCAAATGTAATTTCCAGACTTTTTCCTCACTGCCCTATCTCTGGACAACAAAGGTAGTCTGCAAATCCAACATGGCGACCGTTCCCAAAAATATGACTCAGCTCATATTTTTAAACATCAAATCATTGGGCATGTACGATGTCTGTGGTTGCCACGCAGGACCCTGATTGGTTGAGAAATGTTTGTGGACCCCGAATCAGGAAATTAGTCCGCAGACTGAACTCAGACATCACAATACTTTTGTATGTAATTTTTGGCCATTTTTTAAAAAACTATTGGACAGATTTACACCAAATTTACAAAAGCACATTTTTGGAGCCGCCGCTCAAAGTGAAAATTTGGTAAAAATTCGTCCAGCGGGTTGGGCTGTAGGCACAAGCCCATTTTATTTCCATTGTGTGTATGATGATTTTCAGATATTTTGGGACTCCCCATAACTTTGCCCCCCTGGACCAAACCGCAACAAACTTCGCAAAATCATTCTGAGGGAGACATATACTTTTGTTACATAGTTTGGTGAGGATTCCTCTGGAGGGAGACACGTAGTAAGCCTCCCAAATGTGCTCTTTCTATGAGTTGAGCAACTTTACCATAGCTAATGAGCCGCTAGCACAGGCCCTGTAATATGTATGTTACACTTTTAAGAACTGAGGTACTGTGGAAAGGTATCAGCTTTTTTGGTGCCCATGCATTTATGTTGCAAAAAAACATAAAATCAGAGCATACATTCATACCCTTCCACCACCCCCTGAGCATGGAAATAAATGTCTTAGCAAAATCAGATTCTGTAATTATGATGTTCATGTGACAAAATACCCATTTATTTAGTGATGATTCTTAGTGTGAACTGTTCTCAACACGGCTTGAGCCACAGGAAGGGATCAAACAAAACTATTTAATGATGAATCTTAGGGTGAACTGTTCTCAACACGGCTTGAGCCACAGGTAGGGATCAAACAAAACTTCTTACTCCGTGGGAGTAAATTTGCCATATCCAAAAAGAAGTTCAATTAGCTACAATATGTCTAAAAAAGGGTATCTCATCAACCAATTCCAACAAAGAATGGAATGTATGTGTGTCAAGTTCACAAATTCTAACAATTTTTATTAGTCGCAAAACATCATATTTTGTAAAACATGGTCATAAAAATGATCATAGTACATAAAACAAATACAAAACAACCTAAAACAACACAATTGAAACCAACTTAAGTGGGTCTTAATAATGTGATTCTTTGGGGATTAACACGTGTAACTCATTCACACTTTGATTCCTGAACCTCAATGATTTTGGCTATTACATATTCTTATTGATACATTTCTAGATTGACAACTTGCACACGTTTCTGTCCCTTATACACAACAATGTAGGACATTATTCAGGGGTGTGTATCTTGTGTCGAGTTCTAAAATCTTTTTACACTGGGAGGAGTACCCTGTTAATCAAAAGGACACTCTATTTATGCTTACACAAATAGTACTAATCTATTATTTCATACAACACCATCACCCTCATGCCTAAATGCGTGTGAAGTATGTTCATTATTACATACCTCTCTTGCTTAAGGAGTTCAAATCATAGAGTCTCTTGGAAACCTCTACTGGTTTTTGATGCAGATTCCAAATTCTTGTCGGAATTCTTGCTTTTCCTCCTCTATTTTCTAATCTAGCTTACAACAGATATTCACAGTTAGACTACCATGTGCACACCATAATGTGTGCTTTGTAAAATTGTAGTGTTATAGGTCTTACCAGGTGACTACACTTCTTTTTTTTTTTTAGATGCTCGCGAGCATCTATGTTGCTTTTTTTCTCATGTAGCAGTTCATCTCTATCTACAGGATAAAAGTAGGTCCCTGCAAACAAAGCACAAAGAGGCACCACCCTATATTAACGGATACATATGTCATGGTTGTGGGACTAACATTAAGCTCATATTAATAAATACCAACACTATGCCCAAGCTTACTTACTTGTATCAGTCTAATGGATGTTAATCTCAAATTCAATTTCAATTTCCAGGTTTCAACTACGTGTAGAACCCAGTAGCACGAGCTCCTAATGTCTCAGTACTCAAATCTCTTATCTTTACTCCAATCTGAAACAAATCCAAAATGTTTCAATCAGACACAAGGGCATTGACTAGAGTCTAAGTCATATTATCAGAACAGCCCTCTAAATCCACTGTTCACCCAGACTTTGGATATCCTGACTTATTCAGCATTTCATAGTAGCCTGCAGGTAGTTTAGAATTTAATGTAATCTGAAAATGGGGCAAATATTTGCGGAAAAAATCGCGGGCCAAAATGACGTAATGACATCATTGCGTCAATGCGCGTACGTCAAGACTGGAAATTGTGCATGAGCGCGTGATGACATTACCTCGCTCCCGCGTGTGTGCATGTCAAAAACGCCAATATTATCAAGGGAAATTATGTATTCCCTGAAATCACACCATATGCTACTGTGGTGTGTCCTAGCCCTAATAGGGAGTCGCATAGCTGGTCTCTCCTTGCAATTTACAGTGCTCTACCTAGCTTATCTATAGATCTTAGAAAGAGATTAATACTGATTCCTTATATAGTTACATCAGTGTGTGGCACGTACATACAATTTTTATACATAGCAACATCTTCTATTAATCCCTTAATCTCTAATGGGCTACTGTGTAATGGGAAACCCACAATAACATACATTAAGGTGTCTATTTGCACAATACAATTATCATTGCCACTCCTGGGAATCTTTCCCAATACAATATGGTATCAACACCTTAACTGCATTTGCCTACATTTCTTTCCTTCACCTAATGGAAACATGCAGGCAGTATGAAGGAACAAACCATATTGTCTTAAATTAGAGTCACAATTTCAGGCCATTAAAGCTTCCAACCTCATGGCCATCAAACAATACCACATTTTTCACATCAGAAGTAGGGTCAAAATTGAAACCATCAAGCCTCCATCAGGTCTCACAATTCTCCCTTTACACTTTTCATATAATCATTGAGTTCAACTATGGGCATACACTGCAGATTTCAACACCTTGCACTTTTGATCTTGCTTACATTAAGTACAACTATGGAGGTGCAAATTTAATTTCAAACAAGATGCAGTGGCATGACCTTCAACATCATAGAAATCAAAAGTTCAGAAAGGTATAATTGTAGAATCTTATCTTTCTTCATATAGGAATGATTAAACACTACACAGTTGTTTCAGCATTACGCATTGTGCCACTCCACTCCCTCATTCAAACCGTGAATGTGGCTTTTTGATAATAAAATCAGTTTTTGTTCCAAATGGAGTAACTTCTTGTAAATCACACTCTGCGATTCACCCTTGATTTGTTTAAAAATACACCACTCTAATTCATTACATTTGTGTTTCATTTCTCAAAAATGTTTGACCATGGGTGCTTGTTCACTTCCATTCCTAATACAACTCTTGTGTTTAATCATCCTTATTCTGCATTTTCTATTCGTTTTTCCAATGTACATGCATTGACAGGGATATTTTATTAGAAAGATTATATTGTTAGTATTACAATTAGTGTGCTCTGTAATATTCCACATTTTCTCAAATCCCAAATCCACAGTCACTGTTTATTCTTCTCATTTGGATACACATTATGCAGTTACCACAGGGGTAGTGTCCTGCTACTGGGGGTAAACCCCATAAATTAGTTGTTGGAGCGGCCTCTTCTTAGTACTTACATCATTCCTCATGACTAGACTGCGTACAGTGGTACTTTTCTTGAATTCCACAATAGGCCTGCCAATTTCTTTAGTCATGATTCTGTTCCAATTTTTACTAATAATGCCCTTGATTTTATATGACAAATTAACAAATGTATTCACAAATACTAGAGGTGTTTCTTTCATATTTTTGTCTCTCTTAGATTCTTAGTGTGCTACATTGGAATGCATTTGCTTCAAAACATGTGGAGATTGGGAGAGAAGGGACAGTCATAGGTCATTCATCAGTTAGCCAGGTGGCTGCATTCTAGCTCCTGACTCAAGTAGTGATTGAGAAGGAGGGGGGAGGTACAGTTAGATGACAAAAAGGAGGGTGAAGTCAGGCGCATTCAGAGCTTGGTCTTAACACTGCATTTTAGATCCTTACTGAGAGGGGTGTAGCATAGGTACAGAGATGATAAGGCAGGTGGGGTCATTAAAATATAGGATAGGCAAGGAATACACTAAACATGCACGGTATTCAGACGGGTGACTAAATACATTTTTGGGAATCCAACAAGAAAGCTTTTAGACAACTAGTTTATCATATCAAAACAGCAGGCAAATAAAACAAAGTTATCTCACTGTCACTGAAGTCTGCATTGGGGCAAATGAAAGGTTCACCCACTGACAACCATAGGAAGTTTGATCAATCCTACAAGGATCTTTACATTGAAAGTACAGTAGCAACAGATATGGCATTGACAAGATCCTTTAAAAGGTAGACCATACCAAAGTGACAATAGAGAATTCCCCAAAGCGGAGGCAGCCAATAGAGATGGTGGACATAAAGATGGCTATAGCTGGCTTTCAATACACAGAGGTCTACAGGACAAGAAGAGTTTTCAAACTGTGTTCTATAAGCTCTTCCAAAGCATTGAGGCCATGCTGCTGCTGAGGGTATTGAGGGAAAGCAAAGAAAGTGACTGCACTCCTCAGACCATGACCCAGGCAATGGCAGCTGTCCTCCATAATAAGGACACTCATTAAAGAGTGCGCTAGCTCCAGGCCAATATCATTAATTCATATAGTGGATATGTGCAATGATCATTGCCAACAGACTGAGCAGTCACAGCATTTCCCAAGTGTAGGGTAAACACCAAGTGGGGCTCATAAAAAGATAGGAGAGTGTCCATAAAATCTGCCTCTTATGGGACCTACAATCACTGGCAATAAATCAGAGGGGGGCATGTGTATTAATCAGCCTTGACACCGAAAAAGCTTTATTGTGTTTTGAAAACTCATGTTTGAGTCTTTTTAACTGTTCTGGCTGGGCACAGAGTTTATCAGTTTGATCTGATCTCTGTGAAAACTGCCAGCTAATGTGGTCTCTTCAGTATTTGTTCAAATGGGATGGGGCACTGTACAAGGATGCCAACTGTTAATCCTGCTGTTCACTCTTGTGGTGGAGCCACAAGATGAAATTATCCACTATCTCATGCCTTGAAACACTTGTGTATAGGCATGTTATAAATGCCATATCATATCATATCACAGAAAGTGGCAATTAAGAGAATAACTCTGGGCTTGAATATAAAATCATGCTTTATGAAGATTACACATTGATACACTCATCTTGACTAGAGAGCACCACACAAGCGATTGGGAAATAGGGCAACTCTCATAATCAACAAGACAAAATCAAAGGTGCTACTATTGTCCAAGGATTGTTTCTGGGCACACCTGGAAAACCTGCCCAACACATATCTAGACAGGGGATTCTCTTTTCAAGAGTGGAGTCAACCATATTTGGAGCTAACTAGAGTGGTCTACAGAGGCCTGACAAACATAGAAAGGTAGGTCAAGCTATACTTCCTTATAAGGGGCAAGGTGAATTGTGTAAAAATTAGCATTCTGTCAGAAGTCTTCTGAAACCTGAGCTCATTACTAATTGTAATCACTACATACTACTGCAAGCGTCCTGGCAATTTTCAAAATGCATTTCTGTTAGGTTCTGGCAAGCACCCACGTATGCCATTGCAAAGATGTACAGTTGACAGGAGGAGTGTTGGTCTTGAAGTTGCACTATTCCTTCAAAATATTGCAAAACAATAGCAGCTGGAAGAAGATTGGTAAATTGCCTGGCAGGGATTTACCAAACAATACCATATTGGGGAGAGACATGATGAATGGAGTGACCCCAGACAATATTCTATACTCATAACACATGTCCTACAATGTCCCTTTGCTGGAAATAGTTCAATGTTAAATAGTGAATGGCAGTCGTTGGCTGAACTATTGCAAATGAAGATGATTATTGATGGTCAGGATGTCTTGCTATATAACCCTCATATCAAATTCAAGAGGTGAGTGGACAACATGAATCCATCAATGTGATAGGTAATCTTTTGGAGGCTGGAACTATTGAGGAATTTAAAATCAGAAGGAAGATAAACACAAATGTGCAGGAGAGGCAACACTATGAAGATATTATGATATGCATGGCCTGGGTTCATGTGCTCTTAGTGTGCCCACACAGTAGGACTATAACTAGAATGAAAGAATAACTGCACACACACCCAAAACAAATATCAGCTGGTTGCATAAAGATCTGAACAATATACAATCATCACACCAAGAGACAGTTGAAGCATAATGACACAGATAACTGAGACTGATCATTCTGAATGTATAGAAGAATGTACTGATTAACAAATAAATGGGATCAAGTGAGGTGAAGGTATGATGAACACAAGAGAGGTCTCTCCTCCAACTGTATTTTTTGCTCAGGTTTTGATAATGACTCTGATAATATTTTTCTACCTATCTCTTTTTTTGTTATTCTGTATTAAGATTGAATTGGTTCGTGTTTCTTCTGTCAGTTGTAGCTACATACATGAGTACGTTTTTAGATGTTATTGTTCAACTTCTTAGTGACAATGAAAAGCTATTTTTGTTGTTACTCTGTGATTTATGATATCTAGGCATGGCAGTGATACATGATGTCTCAATTGGAACAATATATTTCTTTTTAAATGGAGGGGGTCTTCAGTTTCACCCACAGCAATGCCCAAAGGGTGCACTTCACGTGCAATATTACAGATGAAAGAAGGACAGCAGGAATATTAGAAAGGGACGTCTTAGAGGAAATAATTAGACGTTGATCTTACAAAACTAATGTATAGGGTGAAGGTAGAAGAGAAGGATCAGAGTCAAACAAAGATACATATAAGCAGGATGAATATTCACAAAGCAATACAATAGTAATTTATGAAAACTATCTGTAGGAATAACTGGGGGCTGTGAGTTACAGGGGTTCATGCACAGGTAGCGTTAGTGTGGGCTTTGCAAAGAAACATAGACATTCAAACATCATATGTGGTAACTGCAGATAGCTTGTGCACCAGATGGAAATGCACACATTCTCACAAAGAGCGCATGTTTAAAACATTTTAGATTTCAGGATAATATTTCATTTGACTGGCATGCACTATTCTAAATACTAAGATACACTAACAACCTCTTCCCTTTCCAGTAACCTGTAACATGTCATTAACAAATTAGTGCAAATTGGTTGAGATGAAATAACCTCAAAACGATTTTGGGAGAATGATCTTCTGCAATGGAATTTTAAACCTGCAGGCAGTTATAAGCTGTGTGGTTTCATTTTTAAACGTACAGCATGGCATGAGCTGCAAAGATGGAATGTGCCCTTTTGTGAAACACCATTTTTAAGTCAGGAAGCCAAGGAAAGACAAGTGGGATGATCAGGGCAGGAAGAAGGATTTTGGGTGACTGACAGGGGAAGATTATAAGTGGAACTGTGGGTGGGTGTGCAGATCAGATGTTCAGAAACTTCCTGGGAGACAGTGCTGGGCAGACATCCACCGGCATCCAGGGAGAGACATTCTTGAATCCTTGAGCTGGGCTGAGGCAGTGCAGGCAGGCAGCCAGGGATGCTTTGATGAAACAGTGTTGGCAGGCTTGCTGTGGTCGTGACATTCCTTATCGGTGGACAAACCAAGTGAGAAGGTTTTCCACATTCAGCTGTGCCAGGAATCTCACCCATTTCTAAGTAAATATGAGTCATAAGTGAGGATTTGCTGCATGAACACATGAGGGGCAGCCCAATAGAAAGGCAGGTTTCTGTGTACAATGTTTCTCAATATTTTGTGTGTAGGCACTTTCAAATGTTCATGAAGGAAGTCACATTGCTGTTGTGTTTTTTTTTCTCTCTCTCAAACTGCATCTCCTGCCAATTTCATCGTTCACATGGTTATTTGGTAAGATTATGCTCTGTGGAGTCTGTAAATGTGCGCTAATTGTTAATGCTAAATATCATCTCACCTTTTTTTGTACACATGGCTTATGTCGCATGATGTATTTTATCTAAACAACTGTGAATATCATTCTTATATAAAGCTAGAGGCTTAACACATATTGAGTTGGGTGTTCATCGCTTGATTGCATTTACTAGCGCATGGACTAGGATTTCACAGGGAATAGACCTATTTTACCATGGTGGTAATTCATTTTACCACAGGTGGTAAGTCTGAAGTAGGTTTTTTATTTTTCCTAGTAAATGAGTTTAGGAGTGTATGGTGTGTGTGTGTATACAATTACCGATTTATAATGTGATATGTTTTGCACTTTGGCTGCTAGAGCATACATCAGCATCGTAGATAAGTTGCTGAGAGGAAGTGATATTTTCACATACTAAGTCTGCCTGGACTAGGTGTTAGAATATATTCTTAGGAGAAAGTTACCACTATGAAGGGAATCCACCAATGCATCAATACTGTAATAATATACCACAATAAGATACCACTATTTATCACAATAATAAAACACCCCAAGATTAGGTGTAATTCCCCCAGAAAACATATCTAACATATTAGATGAAAAATAGAAATACATGCAACAATAATGGACACAGATGATAAATGCAAATTCAGTATGATATAAACATAAAACAAGAGAAGTCCAAGTTAGGGGTGCAATTGCATTATAAGCCATTTGTACATAAACATATGTGAGATGTCGGCCTGCAGTTCATGTTTAGTGGAGAAGGGAATCACAGGCCCTTAAGTTCAGAAGAGAAACAAATAGGTTAATCTAAAAATGTAAAGAACATACAGAGAAACTGCTTTTATCTGCTGTTATGATGCCAATCCTAAAGTATTCTGGGTGAAGTGGAGAGGAGTGTGGCCAATCAAACAGGCAAATAGACATCATCCTTTGCCGAATGACATTCAACAGATTGCCCTTGGAGGTCTGCCTTTTCCACTATAATTGCCCAAAGCATGGAATGGACTGGTGGGCATAGCAAGTCAGTCCATGGCTGTTTTTCTTATCTTAGAGAGTAGGCTGGGAGGAGCATGCTTTTGTGGTGGAAGGGTAATTTCTTATGTTGGCCATCATCATTGTTTAGAGGAGCAAGGTTCCTAACAATGTTCTCATTTTTAGGGAAACATCCTGTGTGTCCACAGTGTTGCCTGTCTCTTTCTTTAACGTTAACGAGTGTTCTTGTTTGTGAAAGGGAAAAATAGGCAGGATACCTTTTCTACACATTTTTTTGCCTGAGCTGCCTGTGTTCAGCTTTGTCAAATGTGTGGCATCCAGCGAGTACAGGGCTGCCTTTCTTGTCCACAAGGGAATTGGACTGGTAGAGGGGACTTCTTACAGGATAGGGGTGGCTAAAGGGACCTTATTTTGGATATAACCATCAGTTGGCAGGAGAACAGTTCCAGGCAACATTCTCCTTTCCCGTATTTCATCAATTTTTCAGATCTCCCCCTTTAACCTTAGCGGGGGTACTTCTACTGGAGAAAGTGGGCCAAAACCTACCAAAATATACCTAAAATCCTAAATTCCTAACAAAAATAATCTGAATACTGATGCAAATTCAAATTGTTGCAGCCTGACAAAACAGTATAATCTCATTATTTGGACAGGTTCAAATGCTGCAAAATAGTTGACACATTGATTTTACAACTGTGCTTCCTGTACATATTATAAAAGTTAAATTGCCAATACCAGAATAAAATGTAATACTAAATGTCACAAATGATTGGTTATTTCACAGCTGGCCTGAGACAACTTCAGCTCATTGTAAACAGTTTATTAGTTGTGCTGCTTTGGCTGATCAGACTGTCACAATGGACACATAGCCTTCTGAAATAGAAAGGGAGTTTAGAAGGGTGGACCTTTATAATAGTGAAGATAGACTGTTGTAATGATAACACATGGCACAGCAGACATTTAAGAGATTAAACCTAACATTTTCTGCTCAGATAAAAGGCAGACAGATACCAAAATTACGGTGACAAACGACCGAAGAGTATCATCCATGTAACAATGCAATAATGGCTAACAAAATCAGGGAACCTCAAGTGAAAATGTGGAAGTAAGCATATCTATTGCCTGAATAGGAACATTTCTTACACAGGAACAATGTTTGGATCTCTGGTTTTCCTGCTTGAAGAAGAGAGCCCTGTGACAGTTCCTCTTATTTGGAGATTACGTCCAGAGAAGCTGTGCTCCAAAACCTCAGTTGTGTTATGGAGCTGTCAATATATTGTTACATTTTTAAGATTCCCAGTAAAAGAAGAGCCCATATACTGAGGAATGGCCTGACTTTGGGTAGACACAAGATTGTAATATTTGGGGACATGAGCTAGATTGTGAAAGAAAAGTTAACAATGTGCAATATGGCAAAGGCAGAGCAAGGCCAACCAACTTGAAGTTCTACAATTTGAATTCTGCAACATTTCAGAAGATGGTAGATGTCTGGGTTCATTTGTTTCTGAAATTGAAAGAGTGAATGACCTGTGGCATTCATGACAGCCTCAAACCGTGAGCCAATCAGGACAGTTGTACAATTGCCCAATGTCCAGAGTGGAACTGCAGAATCCAAATGCTGGTAAGCTGGCAAAGAAGGAGAGGCAAACTACTGTGCTGGCTGCTAAAAGAGTGAAGATTTGAGATGTCTTGTTTGGAGAAAAATAATCTCAATACTGTGACTCTGTAAACATGTTTTATAATATTATATTAACACATACTAACTTTTATGCTCTTTTTGATGCCCTGCAAAGCAATTCAAGAACTTGCACACATTCTCTAGTGTAACCGGGCTTAGACAGAGAACATTTTTCACTCATTATTGGTTATGCCCAACAGAAGTAAAGATGGAGGAAAGGACCTGAGGTGAATTGATGAGGTTGCAGTGTGACAACATGTGTAAATCTGTTCAACATGTCCTGTCAGCCTGACACCGGCAGGTCCTTAAAGACAACCTCCAAAGACGTCTGACATCTAATTGCAAGTACCAGCACAACATCAGTTGAAGTTGTACTGCATTTCTCAAACAGAGAGCCCAGAAGCAAGAACAGCAATAACAGCATAAGAGAGTGTGTGTGTGTGTGTGCGTGCGTGCGTGCGTGCGTGCGTGCGTGCGTGCGTGTGTGTGTGTGTGTGTGTGTGTGTGTATGTGTGTGTGTGTGTGTGTGTGTGTGTGCATGAGAGAGGTCTCTCAGTGACAGCTGATGCATTTTCTAATTGGAACGGTGTAAATGTTTGCAACAAATATACAGGAGCAACCAAGCATAACAAGGGATCACAAATAAAAAAAGAAAACAGTTGCAGGGAATTTTGCATTTTACAATTCCCTTTCTGTAAAACATTGGGTAAAAATGCACACATTTTGCATTTGTGTTGTATGGTAGCACATTAAATAAACAATAGAAGCAAGTCACCAACATTGCACAGGAGCATTATCCAATTCATTCTGGCAATGGCATTCTCCACAGAATATGCCATTATAAAAGAAATATGTTCATGCTGGCTGTGCCCACACATTTCCATGCCGATTGCACCCCTACTTGTCAGTATTACATACAGGATTTTACTCCTGTTATCTTTGCCAGAAAAATATGCTATATGACAGTAACACAATATATCCAGACTGGCTTTACCAATGTAAGCCAGTACGGTTGTGTAAGAACACTCATCATGTTTGATTTACCCATAATGCCCTGAAATATATGCAATGCCACAGTATGCAAATATATTCAGACTGTCTGTACAAATGTAAGAGAGTCTAGCCACACAAAAACAATGATCATATTTGATTTACCCATAATGCCCAGTTAGAAAAACAACCTTCCAAGTAAGAAAAATATTGACACTCTATACAACAATTTAGGTCAGTCTAGCCACGTAAAAACACATGTCATATTTGCTTTACTTTTGATGCCCAGAGAAAAATGCCATTTCATAGTATGAAAAGAATATGGCTTCACAAATGTAGGCTAGTCTAGCCATGTAATAGCACGTATCATGCGTACTTCACCCTTGGTGTCCATTAAATTATGCCCAAGTAAGAATATATGGTCAAACTGGCACCACCAACACAGGCCAGACTATCCACATCAAAACATTCATAATGTGTGTTTTACCCTTGATGCCCAGTAAACAATACAATGCCACTGTAAGTAAAAATATATCCACAGTGGTTGCAAAAATGTAGGGCAGTGTCACTAGATAAGAACATGTTTGATGCATTAGCCAGTAGGAAATAAAATGATACAGTAAGAAAATATGTTCAGAAAGGCTGCAGCAATGTAGGGTAGTCTAGACATGTAAAAAAACATATAACATTTGTTTGACCCATGATGACCTGTAAAAACTGTCCATGCCACAGCAAGAAAATATATCCAGACTGACTGCCTAAATCTGTATTCTGAACTACCCATGTAAAAACACTGATGTTTGCTTTACCCTTGACCCTCCTGTAAAAAATGCCATGCAACAGTAAGAATATATGGCCAGACTGGCACCACCAACGCAGACCAGTCTAGCCATCCAACAACTTTTATCATGTTTGCTTTACCCTTTATGCCCAGTAGAAATGTGATGTCAAAATAAGAAAACATGTTAAGACTAGCTGCACCACTGTAAGAAAATCGAACCATGCCATAACATTCATGGCTTATCGTTGATGCCTGGATATAAATGTCATTCCATGACAGGAAAGTATATACATATTGGCTGATTGGCTGTACCAAAGTAGGCCAGTCTAGCCATGTAACAATACTTATCATGTTTGCTTTACCCTGGATGCCCAATTTAAAAAAAAAGGGCCATGCGACCGTAAGAATAGATGGCCAGATAGGTAACACCAATGTAGGGCAGTGCAGCCACATAATACCATATCATGTTTGCTTTACTCTTGATGCCAAGAAATAAAGGTAATGACACAGTAAGAAAACATGAACAGAGTAACTGCACTAATGTAGGTCAGTCTAGACATGTAAAAACCCTTATTATATTTGCTTTACCCGTGATGCCCACTAAAGAATGACATGTCACTGTAGGAAAACATGATCAGACTGGCTGCACCAATGTAGGCTAGTTTAGCCATGTAATAGCACATATAATGTTCGCTTGACCCTTGATGCCCAGTATAAAATGTTATGTCACCGCAAGAATATATGGCCAGACAGGTTTCTCCAATGTAAGGCACTATAGCCACATAATAACACTTATCATGTTTGCTTTACCCATGATTCCAAGTAGAACATTTAATGACACAGTAAGAAAACATGTTCAGAGTGAGTGCACCAAAGTAGGCCAGTCTAGCCAAGTAATACACTTATAATGTTTGTTTTACCAGTGATGCCCACTAAAGAATTTCATGCACTTTTAAGAAAACTTGGTCTGACTGTCTGCAAGAATGTAGGCCAGTCTAGCCACATAATAGCACAGATAAGGTTTGCTTTACCATTGATGCTCAGCAATATTACATGCAACAGTAAGAATATATGTGCAGACTGGCACCACCGTTGTAGGCAGGTCTAGCCATGTAATAACTCCTAACATGGTTGCTTTACCCTTGATTGCCAGTAAAGTGATCATGCCAACTTTAGTTCCCCTGTTCCCCTAAAATTTGAGGCCCACACTGACTTCACATATGCAGGCACACACACTCATAAAGCACACATGATTTCATTTACTCACGTACATTCAACATACACTCTCTCATTCACCTATAAATTCAAACACCATTCCGACAAATCCTTGCATGCACACATAAATAAATACACACACGCAAACATACACACATTCATACATAGACTCATTCAAACAGCACACTCAGAAAACCCTCCTTAAATCTTACAAAGACACATTACATACAAATTACCTTAACTCCTCAAAACCTCAGCAAAACTTCACCAACACTCACAACTAGAAGATCCACCCCTCTTCTCCGCAGAGAACACTGACTGACAGTAGAATAATCCTCTCCTGTCAGTCAGCATGTTGACACTGCGTTCAAAATAATGAGAGGCAGAGGGTCCAGACTTTCTACACATTTTGAAGAGCCATTTTGAAGAGCCAAAATGTATCTGCATTACAAAATAAAAAGGACATTTGTAGCAGGAGAATTTGCTCAAAGGCAGTTAGAACAGTCCCCCATGCAAATAAGGCACTGGGTGGACTATTCTGCCTGTCACTAAGCAGTGGTGAGAGATATATATTTAAATTAACATTCTAAGTATATGTTACAATGTTAATCTAAACATGCTCATCTCTCACCCAAAGGAAGAGGGTGCTCCCACCCTACCTTATAACAGGGCCACCACTGGATCTGTGAAGCAGATTTCTTGGTGGAACATTGTTTTCTCCTAATGATTCATGAACATAAATAGCAGGCACTTGATTAAACATGTTATTCATTAGGAGCAGGTCAAGATGTTCACATGTACACCTGCCAACAAGCAAAATGTATCCTGCTATCACTCCAGCGATGTATTTTTTTGTTCTCCATCTTTTTCCTAAAAGTGCTGTGAGTGGGACCTGCATTGGTTCATTGTGGTGAGGCTGTGGTTCCGTTAATATGATTGGATGACCAATCTATGTTTAACACATTTCTGCGTGTGTTGTAAGTGTGTATCATAAGTGCATGTGTCATAAACAAGTATGGCATGAGATCATATGACAGTGCATGTGGCTTAAAGAATGCATGGCATGACAGCATGTGGCATGAGAGCATATTGTGTAAGATTGTGTGGTGAGCGAGTGTGTATGTCATAAGAGTATCTATTGTAAGAGTGTGTGTTGTAAGTGTGTGGTAAGTGCATGTCATAAGGCATTAGAGTATTTAGGAAAATTGTGTGTCACAGGAGTGTGTGTCATAAATATATGTGTCACAAGAGTGTCTTTTGTAAGTGTGTGTCATGAGACTGTGTGTAATATGTGGGTGTGTCATAATTGTGTGACATAAGAGAATGAATGGTAAGGCTGTATATCATAAGATGATGTGGTGTACGAACATGTGGTATATGAGTATGTGTTGTAACAGTCTGTGGTCTAAGATTGTTAGTCGTAAAACAATGCACGTCATAAGTATGTACCGTACATGTGTGTGTTGTAAGACTGTGTGCCAGACGTGTGTGTCAAAGGTGTGTGTTGCAAGTGTGTGTTGTAAGTGTGTGTGTTGTAAGAGCCTCTGTCATAAGAGTATGTGTTCTAGGATCATGTAGCATAAGTGTGTGTGGCTTAATTGCACATGGCTAAAGATCATGTGGTATAAGCGCAGTACATGAAGGATCAATGTGTATGTAATATGTGTCAGAAGTGTGCATGTTGTAGGTGTGTGTGCCATACGTGTGTTGACAATCATTTGGCATGAGAGCTTTTGGCATTAGAGCATGTAGCACTTGTAAAAGCATGGGGCATAAAAACAAGTGTCATAAGAGCATGTTTTGTAATAGTGTGTGTCATAAGTGTGTGTGGTGTAAAGTGTATGAGTGCTGGTTGTTTAAGAGTCTGTTATGTGAGGGTTTGGCATTAAGGGAGCTTAGAAGTGTAAATCTGATGTGAGCATTTAAATGTGTAGAATTACATTTCATACATGTAAACAATGTGCATCTAATATATTTCTTATATAATTATGAAAACTCATATCATAGTCAGTCCTGAATTCAACATGAGTTTTCATATGTATAACACAATACAAGAACAAAATGTACATCTCCTACAAGTAAGTATACATTCTGCGCATGCATGATATATAGATATATTTTCAAACTTGCCCATCTCAAAATTGCCAGCAAAATTTGTATTTTTTTCAGTGCATTATATCGTGATAAGATGCAGGTGCATACCAAAAATCGCAAAAATCAAAGATGCCCAATGTAAGGTATTTGGGTTAAAATAGTTTTTCATTGACATAAGGGATAATCCTAGGTTAAAAGTTGTTCAAAATGAAATGAAAGCAACATGTATTTTTAAAATGACACCATCCATGAATCATTCCTTCATTATATATATATATAAAGAAGGGATTTTGTAATCAAGCAAATTCCTTGGAGTCAATAATGGTGGACTACAAAAACATGCATCTTGTTAACGTACATGCCATGCACAACATGCTCCTATCTAGCTACATTGTACATGTAACAGGGGCTCAGCGTTTTCAGAGGAATCAATCTAAACTTACACTATTTGTAGTATTTTCTGCATCCATTTAAAAATCGAATTCTCTTTATAGGTGCATTGCTTAGGATGTTGATACAATGCAACACAGAGTTGGATTCCCAGAAGTCCTGCTGAATGTCGGTGGGATACTTTAGATACTCATCATGGTATTTGTTGGCAGATCTATTCCAGGCAATTTTAAAAACCCTCGTTCCCTTCACTGTGTAGCTTGTGTGGGGTCTTGTGTGGGGTCTTGCTGCTGCTGCTGCTGCCTTTGATTCCTCAAATCGGTATGCCAAAGTGTTGCATGTCACACCCCTTTGACTTCAGATTGGGTTCTTGCAAGTGTTTGGTGATGCGAATTTTGCACATTCTTGGGTTAAAATAACATTTGTCATTGCTTTTGGAATTTGTAGTCATTTTAGATGCCATGGACTTAAGCAACCAATAAATAAAAATGGCACCAATCAATATTTTTAACCCAGAAAAACACAATACCGCTGCTCTCAACAAATATTTGAATGCACAGCCATCACTATGATGCATTCCAAATCAATCTTCCTACATTCCAGCGCAATTTGATGCTTCTTCTCAATTATGCTCTGTCACACTTATACTTATTAGATGTTTGATCTGAGGTGGAGGAACAGAAATGTTACAATTTAATTTTTGGACACAAAAGTATATGTCTGTGCTCAGTGTGTATTTTTTTGAAGTGTTGTAAGATTTGAGACATTTGCTAGGGCACCGAGGTACGTGGACAACAAATGTAAAGACCCCTCAACCTGCCATGGTTCAGACAAATGAAACCTGATCACTAATTGATTTATTTACTAAAAATGAAGCTTCTCTTAGAGGCAATATTCAACAACTTCCCTCTGACAATATACCCATTAGCCATGTCTTCTATAATAAAGGGCCAACCTTAAACTAGAGTCTTCGGCATGATACACTCACCATTTATTTTGCAATTGTTCATGGAGATTTCATGCTTCTCCTCTGTGTTGTGCGTATCCAATCTTAACCTTTACAGATATACTAACTTGGGTTGGAATAAGGGCAATGTTTTGTCTCTATTTGCCCAGAAAAATATTTTTCTTTGATAAGCCATGCATCAAACAGAATACTGCTCCATTTACAAAATAATTATCAGAACAATAAATATAGCTGAAGCAGCTACATTGAATAAACACAGGGTAGACATAAGGAGTATTTATGAGCAAATCATACAAATCTCACCCAAGCGCAACATTTTCACAGGCTTCTACAAAAGTGACCTTCCAATAAAAGTGCCTTCATCTGTTTCTAATTTTCAGTAGGATGTCATACCTCCTTTTGATGCAGGGCTCAGACTTTAATGTATGTATACATATTTGTAAAGTGCAGGCTAAGGCCAGAAGGCATCTAGCGCTAGAAAGCCATCAACAGGAGACCATCAGACAAAGCAAACCAGAATTTAAAAAGGATACCTTTTTAAAGCTTTCCAGAATTTTAGAAGATGTTCTATCTTGGAGTTCAAAGTAGGGAATGTTGTATTGTTGTTGTGGTCAAAATAAAATTTTCAATTTATTTATTTATGTATTTATTTGTAATGCGCCAGATCCCACAGGCATCAGGGCGCAGAGGAGTAGAACGAAGGGCGAACCAATGCTGAAAGAGAAAAAGCCTAACAATGAATTTATTTGAACAAAGCTGTCTTCAATCGCATCCTAAAAATAGGTTGCTATCGGCACACAGATCCTTAGGGAGATTATTCCATACCAGGGCTGCCTGTGTCAAGAAAGACCTGTCCATGACTCTAGCCCATTTGCTATTAGGGAAGATCAGCCGTATAGCACAATTCATTCTTCTTTTTAGAAGCTGCACCTCTCCAATTGGAAGTCACTGCTCTAAATGGAATGCAATTGAATCTGGCAACTGTATGGGTTGTCTTTTTGCTGTAAAATTTGGCCAAAATAAAATCCTTGTCTAGATATATTTAAAAGGATCATCTTCCTACGGTTGGATAATATTGATAGTTCCTTATTTTCCTGCATATCAGTCATGAGATTTAAAATTGGTAATGCGGGATGATTCAACATTGACAGGCAAATATAATAATTTCATGACTAAATGTGCCTCAACATCTTGTCGATGTACATAAGCCATGGAATTTGGTGTGCACCATTTTTACTTAAAATATCTGTAATTAGGTCCTAAATTAAGTCAGATTTTTGGATGTGCCTAAACATTCAGACAATTCTACAGAGGATGCAAGAACATGATGATTTCCAGGTAACTGATAAAAAAACGTCCAAATGAACAGCATTGTTTGTGGCTGCTCTTGGAAGGCCAAGCGTTTTTTTTTGAGGAAGTCATTTTCTATGGCTTGAAGGCATGAAAGATTTTAAAAACCCCACAAATAGGTTCCATAAAAAGCTGTTGCCTTTATGTTCTCTGTATATACCTTCAGGAACATGTCCATAGGTTGTGCCTGAGACATACTGGTAAAAAGAGTGATTCCACCCAGAGACTGTTTCACCCTAGATGCCTGTTTCTTTATGTGGTTCGTCCCAGTCAGGGTTGATGAAAAACAAATCTCCAAATAATCAAATGCTACCACCCTAAGTGTCAATTTTTAGCCAAAGCATCATGGAGCATAATGTCAAGAAAAGCCTCAACAATTTCCAGTGTAGCATCATTTGTTTCTGTGTATACTGCAGACTAACCTAATGCAGTATTACCCAAATCTGGCAGCGTAAAAAAAAAAATGGATAGTACTTGTTCGAATGGCAGAGACATTGTTTGTTGGTTTATCTAACTCTTCCTGTAGGTTGATGTCTATTTTATATTAAAAAAACGACTCATGTGTCTTGAAGTAGTTACCTCTACCTGCACATTTTGAAGGGACTTAGAAAGCGCTTTGATTTGCCATCATATTTGCCAAACTATTGCTTACAGGAAATCTGACAAAATCACCATTGCAAAAATGTAGGTTTATATCACTGTTACCTAACGTTTAACCCTTATAAATTATATGCCAACATAATAAGCAAAAAGATCTTAATGGTGCCCATATTATCAGGAATGAGTACAAGGCCAATTGCACATAAGCATGGTGTTCCCCTCATGTTTGTCCAAAAGTTGTACTAACCTATATAATATTCTTAAACCGACCTCAAACCGATTACTTGCTGTTTGATGCACCCATTGAAAGTAGCACCCACATTAGAAGTATCATTTACTCATTGAAAAACGCACCCAATTCACAAAAGGGAAATACAAATACAATGTTAGTAAACCTTACGTGAATCATATCTATTGGACCATTTAAAATGACATTTTTTCATGCATAATTATTTATAAGAATCCACTGAATTATACTTCAGTTAATGACATTACTAAAGTGGGTGTACACATTGACTTCCATTATATACATCATTAACATGTACGTCTTCAACAATAATACACAACAGAACAGGTGTACTTTCTTCCTAAGTGAGTTGTTAGATTGCACTAGACTTGGCAGTTAAAAAGAGTGTTGTCCTAGACATGACTAACGTTTGCCTTTCAGGACTTAAAGGTGCAATGGATCAGATTTATATTAACAAACACACACACACGTTTGCCTGTCGTCGAGGTCTCACGTATGTGTTATGTATATGGAATAGCTATGATATGCATTGTCAGAGTTTAACCATTTGAAACCCTTATTGTTGCAGGATTGACAGCATATGGTGCTATTGTCCAAAGTTATTGAACCACTTACCGCTGGATCATTCATGTGTAAGTGACAAGTGCAGATCAATATCGAAAATGCATTAATAAACGTCTTTGAATAACTAACTATTCAATTTATGACTTGGAACGTTTTTGTCAACATTTGAATTGACCTTCACAAGCAAAACCATAACGCACACATTTTCAAAGCCACTTTGATAAAAAAAAAACGACGAAGAGTTATGCGAGCATTTGCAACGTATTAAAAAATTGAAGCATGTTTTAAGTGTAACATGGTTTGTCAACAGTGAGTCACTTCATTTGTGAAGTTTTTGCAACTTACACTTGTGTAAGCTACATCTTTATCAAAGTGGAAATTATATTTTGTATATCGGAGAGTTAATGCTTAGGGGCCAATACATGCTTATGTTTCTGTGTACAATATTTTTTAATAGCAAGGCAACTAAACAGAGTTAATTGTACTTGGAACAAACTGCTTATATAAATGATTTATCATAAACTAAGGCAAAGCACGGCATAGAAAAATTGAATAATCTTGTCACCGATATTTATAATCATGTTCTAGTATTTGCACAGGTTTGCAAACTACCAAATCTGCATGAAGACATGGGGATACATTTCTCAGTGCACCGACTGGAATACACAAGCCATCTGTCGCTGTTTTTTCCCGTTATATTCAAATGTTCTGTTTATAAAATATCTAGTCACCTTTTTATGAAGTGAGTGATTGTACTTTGAAATCTGAAACGAATCAGATTATAGTAGGTGATAAACCCTGGGAGAAAGTACAAACAATCTCAGTGGAGTTTAGTTATGAAATTCGAACTTTACAGCAGAGCTCCAGATTTTGCCTTTGTTCTTATTGATCATGGAGTGTTCAGAAAATCGTCAACTTCTATTGAATTTGCAGATTAATTAAATACTACATTCCTTTTCAAGTTGCCAGATGCATATAGGGCTGTATATGACACACATAGTACTCATATCTATGTATTTATCAATCTATCTACATGTAAATATGATCAACATTATATAGAGCGTGTGAAAAACGACTGCTTAACATGATACATGTAATAAGGATTGGATGAAAATATAAGTGATGTACACTTTATACTACAAACTTCAAAATACAGTTTATTGACCTTTCAACCCGATAGACATGAGTCTGAAAATGTAAGTATCAACAACCACTTTAGCTTTGCAATGCACACTTCGGTACATATTACACAATTGTCAAAAGAAGTAAAATGCTAAACACTCTTGTTTCCTTTAACTTCTGTGAATGATTTGAGGGGGCCTCTTTGTGTTAATTCAGGGAATGTGAGTGATGTGGTGTCTGTTTCCTTTTGGTGACAGGAACTGTTTGCTTATGTCCATGACCAATCATAGACATACAAACATGTCAGTATATATGTCATCAATCTTGGTAGACAATCTAATGGCATACAATTTGTCAAAAAATATGTCAGGACGTTATGCAAGATGAATGCTTTGCTTTATATATTTAAAAGATATATTTGTGAAACTAATTTGGGCGATGTTGCTTTTCCTTAGGCTAGTGCAAGTTTCAAATGACAGCAGAAATCTACTGCATCAGCCTTCTATTATATATATATATATATTTGTATATACATATATTATAGGGCGGTGACCGAAATTTTGAAGACAATTAGGGATGTGTGGATCCCCCCCCCCAAACTGCAGACTTTGGGAAAGTTAAATTAAAAAAAATACACAGTTATAAAAAAAAAAAGAAAACATAATAAAAGTTGTGGTCTAGCCCTCATTAATTTTCCCAAAGACAAACAACATCAATTTCTGCTACACCGCACAGCCCAAACCGCTGTGTGGTTTGGGGTTATCCTGTCCAGTAGTTTTTTAAATATTTGATGGAGAAGGTGGTGCCCCGTCTCCAAAATAGATAGTTATATCTCTAGTAAATTGCCAAGAAACGGTGTTTATAAATGAAATAGCCGCTATCGTTATTTTTCTCGATGTGAGAGATAGCCGCAGATATAGGAAAATTAAACACAGGGGAAAGGCCATTTGATATGATATGATAGGTTATTTATAATGCTCTTAATACCCTGAGGTTTGTAAGCGTGGAGTGGGGTTTGAACCTGTGTTGCTCTGTGTCATTTTGCTTCCAAGGCAAGCACTTTGCCCCCAAGCTATCCTCCTGAGACTCCAGGTCAAAAACATGTAAATGCCACTAGGCTAGACGTGGGGTGAGGCAAGAGGGCACTGAGTGAAATTTGGGAGTGGAGGGGGGTCAAGGTAATGAGTTTGCAATGCAAAGCTTTTCTGTAACCTCGGCTATAGCCACACATAGCTGACATCTCAAAGCAAACTGTGTCACATAAACACTGTGTTTTGTGGGGGGAATGGCAGGGTACAGGGGAGGGGAGGATGCCATCTGGGAAGTGGGGGAGTTGACACAGTGGGGGCACTTGGCGAGGGTCTGAGGGGAACACAAGCATTTTCTGTGCCATTGTTCCGATATTCATGGCTATAAAACTACACACAGTTGCAGCTATCCATACACTCTATATATGTATCCAGGACTCCCATCCATACAGTAACTGAAGCAGACACTGCTTAGCTTCAAAGCCATGAAGGGGCCAACCTCCTCAGGCCATGTTGCCTAATAAATGGTCACAAGTTACAAGGCGACTTGACCAATTAGAGCAACATGGCCTGAGTGGGCCAGCCACTTCCTCGCAGGGTGTAAGCAGGGTCAGCCCCGATAGGATGCCCAGTTTAGTATGGACTACAGATAGCTCCAAGTATAATAATAGTGGAGGGTATTTGTAGCTCATAGCCACGGATACGGAAGAAAAGTTAACACAATATACATCAATATTTTTGCAGCTGCAGTGACGTCGGGGGTGAAAAATCACTGGCATTGTCAAAAGGCATACAAGATCTACATCCATGCAAAAACCGGTTTAAAGATTTTCTATGTTCCCAGTGCTCTCTGAGAGCTGTGAGAGACCTTTTGTTTGCCTTTAGCTAAATTGAATTCTGCTATTTGTAGACCCCCAGTCAAGAATCAGAGAATAATGCCAAGTCAGACATGCGGGCGAGGAGGACAAATTATGAGAGGGAACGAAAGTCATGGGTATTTCACCAGGGTGTGACACCTGTGCAGTTATTATCCCCTGGTTGATGCTGTTTGTCAGGGCACTAGTAAAGGACACATGTGGGTGGACTGAGTAACTTTTTTCCAGAGGTTGGATGAACACCCTTGGGTTTTATTGAGGTTGGCAAGCTTGCTGGAGTATTTGGCTAATAGGATTTTACTCAAGTTGGTATGTTGCCAGTGCAGATGCAATTTTTGGGAATTGGGAGTTTGTTTTCCAGGAAATATTTCACTACATACTGCTGGGTTTAAAAGGTGAGCACCTTATATACTTTACACTAACTACTTAGTTTAAGGGTTCAGATATATCGATGATATTTTTGCTACATGGCATGGCACTCTGGAAACGCTGCAAGACCTTCTGATCTTAATTAACAAGATATTCAGTTCACAGCTGAAAGAGGGACACTACATGTTCCCTTTTTTTTGTATTTGAACGTGAAATTCAACAACACAATATCCACCACACCCTACACCAAAAGCATGGATAGGAAAAATCTAACTCATCGTGTGTTCTTTCACCCTCCCAAAATATTGAGGAATTTACCTTATGGCCAGTTATTAAGGATCAAAAGGATTGTGAACGATCCAGAATAATGCAGGGTAGAGTTTGACAAACTTCTACATACATTCCGGAACAGAGTGTATCCCACACAAGATCTCAAGGCAGCCATTGATAATACTGTCAGCCAACCCAGAGCCCCACTCTTGCAAACCAGACCCAGAAAGACAGCTCCACCACCAGTATGTGTTTCTACATTTTCTATAGAGAGCCAGAAGGTCAAGCAAAGTAGAAACAGACATTGGGATATCCTGAGGAATGATGGGAGAACCAAGGATCTATTTCCAGAGCCATCTCTCTTTGCCTATCAAAGAAGTGAGAACCACAGGGACATGCTAGTGAGCACCAGGGTTCACAAACCACCCATTAGCAAGACAGATAGGAAAGGCCCTTACCCATATTTGTACTGCACCACCACACTAAATCCTACCCCTCGGGTGCTCTGAGAAAGTATGTTCCTTTGTCACAGTCAAGCAGTTAAATCCCTCTACCCTATCTCCCTCAACCACTTCTACCACCACACAAGGTACCCCTGTGGAGCAGAGGATCCTGCCAGCTCCCTCGCAAGCCATACCGGAGGCGGTCAATCCTTATCTTTCGAGGGTCACAGTTCTCTGTATATTCTGCGACACACTGCTCTTCAGGGGAGAGCAGTTTCAAAGCATTTTAGAAGCTGCAGTCAATGAACACGAAAAACACTGTCCCTTAACTTATATTTAAGGCCCACCCAACATCTTTCCCTGTCCACCTATTCCAGACAAATTCCAGGCACGGGGTAGAGGAATTCAAATTAATTCACTTATTTCTCATTCAAAAACGGTGGCTCTTAAAATAACCTTTTGTTTACTTTCTGACTTTTTTAGATGATCTGGTTTCATACACTTAAGTAACAAATGTTCTACTGAAAATTATTTTCCAAAAAAGTGCTTATTTTTTTTCTGTTTTTCCTTTTTGTTTACTACAAGTACAACAAAAAAAACAATCCATATTTTATGTATTTGCATTTGTGGAGTGCTTTGTCAAGTGCTGACACAATGACCAGACTGCTTGGAAAACAAGAATTATTTGGCTTTACATATCTGCAGCGAGATTCCTGACTCACAATTGGCTGCAAAGAAGGAAGTCCTATCTACCTGCAAGGAAGGGGCATAAATCGTATGGAGGTGCAGTTTAGCACGCGCATTTGCAGGTTGCTTTGTCGAGAGCTGATACGCTGACTCTCAGAGAGCAGGAGTAGAGTGCCAGCACTAATACCAAGTGAATATCTTGTGTGACCTGTTCCAACACGATGTGTCCATGATTGAAGTAGCCACTTCGAAATAATGCTGAATGTTTTATATTTGAAAGGTTGATTAATTTCAACCAACCAAAAAAAAATATTAATAATGCTGCTTGTCACAAAGTATGCCCAGCAAAACAAAAGCAAGTATGAGTTGAAAAGATCAACGTGAGCAAGAGAGACAGCAGAGGATGCCGTTGTCATGTGCTGAACAGAACATGCTCTTGGGCACTGGAAATACAAAACCAATAAAACCGCTGCCTAAAGGAGAAATTACTGCCTTCTTTAAAAAAAGAGGGTGGCAGTGGTTGAAACTAAGGAATCAGGCTTATTGGAAGCGAGTTTACACACCGTTAATGGCCAATGGAGTGTCAGCAATGAGACGAACTGTGAAGGCGTCTCTAAGGGGAGGGGTGGGTAATCGAAAATAACGTACTTTTTGACGTATGCTACTCCCTGCAACAAAGTATTGAACCTGCAGGGAATGTGGTACTAAATATACCAAAGGAAATAGACACTCCAGCTACTCAGACAGTGAAAGGCAAGGATCAGTGGTTAAAGATTCTGCTAGACTACCTGCCTGAGCTAATTTACTAATCCATGCTGATTAAAATTGGGTTTTGGATATTGATGACTGTGACACTGATAGACGGGAATACATGCACCCCTACATGACTACAACTTAGTGTGCCATGAAAATATTGTTAGAGCAGTTCAGAAAGATTTGTGGCAATATGCAACCTCTGCTCGATCAGATTGCCATGAGTAAGCAGGCGTCTGTACCGAATAAAAGCTGGATAACGGTAAAATAGCTACAGTGGAGGTGGATATATCTGATGGTGGTGCAGAGCTATTAAGTCACACAAAGCTAGAAGAAGTAGTGAGTTTAATAGCGGTTAATGAAAATGCTTCCTCGACTGACACCCCAGACCAATGTATATGACCGGAAAACAGAAGACAGGTGCATTGAAATCATGCTTGGCACAGCAGAAAAAAGTCCTCTATCCCTGAGAACTTGCATAAGAATGGCACATTAACATCTCAAAAAGGGCAAAAAAGAAGGTGGCTTGTGCAAAGCGTAGGCACAGTAAACAAGGAGGAACATTAACAAGCTGGTTAGTTAATGATGTAACCACCAATAAAAGTGCAACTATGATCAATGACACAGGACTACCTGCCCATGTGTTGGGCAGTTCAGAAGGCCCAGGAACTTAGGGGACTAATGGTAGCTCCACGCCTGACCACAATAGGATCAAATGGTTTAACCATGCATACATCAGCAAATGAGGGGCTAAGGGGAGGAATGGGTCCTACTTGCTTGATAAATAGTGATATGAAATCTTTTAATGCAAAGAATTTAAATGAAATGGCTAGGAATAAGTGGCTAAACTGCTCAGGCCTCTTAAAAGTACTAAAAACAATACCACAACTGAGAGTCCTGAGTTCAGAGGATTTAGCATTTATAGAACCTTTGGAATATGTTAATCCAAATTTCATTATGGTGCATTGTAATTGTGCAGTCATTGTGGAATTAATACAAAGTCAACACAGGCAATTATTACCGGCAGGTATCGAATTAGATGTTGACATAGAGAAAGAAGACCCAGACCTCCCCCGGGCGATCATTAATAACAACACTTCCAATACCAAATTGTGTGCCATTATGTCACAGCAAAGTATAGGAGATACAGGGATGGCAGGAATTAAGTTGATGGTAATGTGGTTGGTGGATGCTCTACCAACACTAACTGTACCTGTCTGATGATCGTCCCCAATTGTATCATGGAATACGCTGGGTTTGGTCATCTAACTGCCTCTGCAGATTCCTTGGAATCCTTACTGACTAATCACTGAGTAAAAACTTACTGAGTAGGTGAATTCCAGGTGATATCGTACGGTGAGTTTCTCGACTGCCGAAAGTGGAACAGATGAGGACAAATCTCGCAATTTGGGAATTCGTAGTTGCACTAAAGCAACAGTTGCGAGGCACTGCACGTTGGTTCCACAATGTGCCAGTCGGCGGATATGAGTGGAGAGTTACACTACGTTGCGATCGAGACCGGAGATTTAGAGATCTGAGTCTATTTTGAAGACACTTCCATAAGACTGTGTGTTGTTATAATAAGATTACTTTCACAAACTTGGACGGAACATTTTGAATATCTGTTTTAAAATTTGAAGATTTGAACATAGTACAAACTATTGATTGCAAATGTTGGGTCCCCTGATGAAGTTCTTGTGGATTATGTGTTATTAACGAAAGAACAAAACATGTTGGGTTATGAAGGACACTGTATTAAAAAACAGGGATTTACATTAGTGTATTAATTTTGCTTATGAGATTTTAGTATCAAAAAGGATCCGCCCAGGTCAGTACACATGCGATAAGTTAGAGTAGCCATTAATTGATTGATTGATTGATTGATTGATTGATTGATATTTTATTTCTATCGCGCTCGTACACAAGTGTTTCAGAGCACAACAAGGCAAGGGAGGGGAGCAGGGGAGAACAAAAACAGCGATCTTACTAGGCCCAGTGACATTGAGAACGCGCAAGTGCATGGGAGAGGGGGGAGGGGGAAAGTGCATGGAAGGGGGAGAGGTGGAAAGTGTGAAGCAGAGGAGAAACAGATAAATAACAGTAAATACATCATAAAGGCAACAAACAGTGGTAATGCACCCAGCAATTTGCAAGTGCTAGGTTTAAGGCAGCAGACAGGGTAGGTCTGATAAGTGCAGGAAGAAAAAGCGGGGGAGGCTCTATGGGTACAGATACAGACCCCAGTGCAAAGGGTGGCCCGGAGGCAGTGCGGGAGGGTGGGAGGGTGGCAGGATGAGCAGCTACCTGTGCCCAAATGACAGAGGGTGGCCAGGTGCACGGTGCCAAGAGAGAACAGATCAGCAGGGGAGAGGGGGAGCGAAGGCAGAAGAAAAGAGGAAGGTCTTGAGGTGCTTCCGGAACCGGAGATGGTTCTCCTCAAGTTTTAGAGTGGCAGGGAGGCTGTTCCAGAGGGAGGCCCCAGCTGAAGACAGAGATCTACCCCCAGCTCGTTTCTTAGAAAAACAACTGACCCTGAGTGAGTTGGAGGTAGAGGTGCGAAGAGCTCGAGAGGGGAGGTATTTGCGGAGGGATAGCTGAAGGTATTTTGGACCCAGTCCCCAGAAAGCCTTGTGGACAATGCAGAGGGTTTTGAATTTAATCCTTGCATCCACTGGGAGCCAGTGGTGAGATTTCAGAGCTGGAGAGATTCGATCCCAGGGCTTGAGGCCAAGGACAAGTCTCGCAGTCCTGTTCTGGATTAGTTGCAGAGGGCGGAGAGTAGAGGGCAATTAATGAAATTGGCCACCTATCTGTTATCTAACGATGGTCAAGAGTAGCACACCAGACTGGCTTTAGTTGGACAGTAGCGGTCAGAGTTTGTTTATATCAAATTTTATAAAATATTGCACTTTGTGGATTAGACTGCACTTATCACATTGTTCATAATGTGCGTATTGTTTACATGATGTATGTGTTTTTGCATCTTAACTGTGTATGTTTAATAATAAAATGTAATGAATTGAATTGATGATGTTGTTGTTAATACAGTTATTTGTTTGTTGTATGAACTGTGTTTTGTTCAAGGCAAGAAGAATCAACACAAAGGCAGTGGGGTTCTTTAGTCATAGAGTATAATCAGATTTGTATCATACAGGAAACTTGGATGAGAGATAGAATGCGTGTAGATGGGTATGTTATCTAGCAAACAATGGCAAAGAATGTTGAAAGAAATGCGTTTAGAGGGGCTTGGTTACTGGTATTCAGCAAACACTTACCTCCCAGCAGGTCTTATATGTTCAGGCCCACGACTATATACAGGTAATAGAAGTTAAGCATTTTTTATCGCAGGACGAAGGCTTTACATTAATCGTTAATATCTACAATCTGCCGGGAGATAGATATAGCGAGATCATCTAAGATGAGCTGGCTGAGGTTTTTGCTAAATGGCTAAGGGGTGATTATGCTGACCGTCTAATTGTGGGAGGTGAATTTAACTGCCATTGTGTATGTAATGAAAACGTCCTTACTGCTAATCAAGGGATAGTTGCAGCAAGATGAGACATACTAAAGCAACCATCAAAGGTAGAAATTGGGTCAGCTTTTTGAAGGAATGGGATCTTTATATATGATGAACGGGAGAGCGGACGAGGACCACCCAGGAAATTATACTTGGATCTCGAGCAGGAAAAAGGCAACACAAGTTCATTGTTTTATTAGCTCTGTAATATGTAAAGATGTGGTTAGCCTGAGAGCAGTTAGGAATGATCTGAGTGACCATGCAACTATTATATTGACATGTTATGCCAAGGCCGCTAAAACCCACCCGCTAGTCCCCTGAGATTTGTCATCCAGGTGGCCAGAACACAGGAATCACTATTGTATCCAGTTTCTCGGGGTGGACCAATGGGGGGGGTCACCTCGGCAAGGGGTCATCAGGGAGTGGAAGTGGGACACCAAGGGTTGAGCCATGGTATCCCCTTCCTTGTAACACCTTTTCCCAGTCCTACCCGGTAGGATATTTAGAAGCTCTATCCCCCTTTTCCCAAATGAACACTTTCTTACATGATAACAGACTACAAACTACCATCAGAGCCATTTACCTGACATGTCCCAATACACGGGTCAGGCAGAGTCATCAGGCAATTGACAATAATCACGCACACCTGACAGCCCTTTACCTTCCGCACAGGGATGATAAAAGGCAGAGCATGAAAGCATACTTTGAGCAAGGACAACCGCACGAGAAGACAACTACACTAAACTGGAAGTTCAATAGAAGAAAGGCGGTGAGACCTGGAAGGATTATGAAGGAGGAATTCCCCATGTCCTTTTCATCTCAGACCGGTGAAGCCTCAGAAAGGGAAAACATAAGGCTGGGAGCTACAGCTGGTGTGCGAAGCAGCAGATGTCAATGGTACATGGGGACCTCCCTCTTTATTAAAGCAGGCAAAGAGGCAAGCTGGCTACTGTGGTACTATCCTTGACTCCAGAGAACAAAGAAGCCAACGGGTTTAGCACAGGCGGTGAGTCAGAGGAATCTGATAGCAGACCGAATTGTGTTGAGACCAAGGTTGCAAGTAGCAAAACAAAAGCTAGGAGAAGGAAACCCTGCTTTCTGATGAAATGAACTGAAATACATGAACTGTGTTAAAGAAAGGCCATGGTGAACCCAACAGAGGGAAGCCCAAGGAGGATCCAAGCCCGGCGATAGAGATCCTGGGGCGAAGAGCAATCGCACAAGGTACAGGAGTACCATAGCAACTTTTGTTTGTTTGTTTGTTACTTTGAACCAGCAGGCCTTCTAAGGCAAAAGACTTAGAGGAAAGAGACTTAGCTGAACTGAACTGTGAACCTTGTGCTGACAAGGCTAAGGAGTGTGCTGTCCTCGAGAGTCCTGCCGTGTCCTGTGCTTCAAACGTGGGGAAGGGAGACGCAGCCATACCATACTGACTTTTTATTTTGTGAACACTTCTTTCTTATCTGATGAACATTATCCCACACTCTTTTTTTTGGTAATGTAGCAGTAAGGAATTGGAAATAGTTTTTTTGTTTAGTATAGGTCCTTTTGATTTGACAAGACGCCACTAGGACTGCCTTATTTATTATTTGATGATCCCAGCTTGCTCCCATCTTAGATTTAGGTTTAGATTAGGCCTTTATCTCACCCATTATACAGTTCAATAAACAACCCTGAACTGTGATCATTTGTGTTTGTCTTTTCTGTTGCCACCATGAGTTCCTTACATATGTGATGCATAGCTACTTGAAACCCCAAAGGTACCTATTGCTTTGCCCCGACCCGAAGGTCCGTAGATTTAGTTTATTGATGCACATAAATTAACTCCCTGTGCACTCTATACGTGCCACCAAATGGAATCTACCTAAAGAGGCTTGGTACTGTAGAATCTGTAAAATTCTGAGTAACAAGAAAGCTGTGAAACATTTGTTGACCTAATGTCCATATCTACAGTCTCTGTATATGACTATTCTGGGTAACTTGGTACATGAGTATAAGAACATTAAGACACATTCATTTTGGATCTACTGCTCCAACACAGAATCAGCTGCAACACACTTAGCACTTTACTGGGTCTGGAACACTGTATGACTAAAACTGACTGATATGACAGTAAACTGATGTGGCTGAAACTGACAGAAATTGAAGGACTCTAACCCTATGAATGCATGCATTGTAGTTGTATGGAAGTGTGTTTACCATGTATTTACTGTGTGTTTGTTTTAAATCATTTTAAATTGTTTTGGTTTTAACATTGCTCAATGAATATCGATGTATGTGTTGGTTGTGGGGAATAATCAATTTAATGTAAAGTAATAATGTTGTAAAAGTTCTTAACGAACTATATACAATAAATAGATAAAATAAATAAAAATATCAGTTAAATGCACTCCATCGCTATGGAAAGTATTTACAACATCCAACTTGACATTTTCATTCTCAAATATACCATCCTTAAACCATATAAAAATGCACATACACCGTTATTGACAAGGTGCCTAGCTTCTTCCATTTGTGGAGAAAACAAATGTGTATATCTCCATATTTGCCTTGGATTAATTTGAGAAAAAATAAAATAATCTTTGCATCTGGAAACAGTTCCATTCGGCTTCTCTAATATTCTTATAGCTAGCAGCAAAGATACTGGATTTATGTAGCCCAAACTGTTGCTTCCACAATGCATAATAATAATATCTTGCCCTTTTAATAGTGAGACATACTCTTACAGAATGGCAATAAGGTTGCCCAGTTTAACCCACAAACTGCATACCACAATACTTCCAATTCTTCCAAACCAATAGTACCAGAGATCACACAAGATTCAGTGCAACCATTCAATGAATGCATCCAAGAATCTCCCACCATTTACACACTCTACTTCATCTTCACTGCGCCCAATAAAGAAAACACATGCTACCCTCTCTTCATGTACACCACAACCCTAGAACCTGATTTGCTAATCCCCCCAATGGCCGTGGTCATCCACGACTGTCCACGGTCACGGCAGTCCCCGTTCTATGCCTGGCAACCTTAAACGACCTGGATGGCATGTACTGTGTCAGTGGACAGCTTAGCACAGGGCAGCTCTTCTACCTACACTGGCCATGACCACCACAATACAATTAAACCGGTGGCAGATGTCAGCGGAACCAACATGGCGACCATTTAAAAAAATCTGACGCAGCTCAGCTCATTTTCCAACAATGAATCAGCAGGCATGTGATGTACGCGGATATCACACCAAACCCTGATTGGTCCCGAGGTGTCCGCAGACACTGAATCAGGAAATGAGTCAGCATACTGGACCCAGTTATCACAAATTCATTTTTTACCTAGTTTTTGGCCATTTGTATAAAAAACCACTAGATGGATTTACACCAATTTCACAAAAGCACACTTTTGGGACCAACCTGCTGCTCCTGACACACATTTGGTAAAAGCTGCCCAAAAGTGCTCTTTCTATGAAAGCGACTTAATCATAACTACAGGGCTGCTACAGCATTTCCTGTAATGTATGTATCCTACGTGATTCTATTGCAATTCTACTGATTAGTTTTCCGCCTATGTAATTCCCCGATCCCGCCAGTTAGTCCCATCCGTGAAACACCCCATCCGCCTCCCATGCACTGCCCTGCACCCATTCTCCATAGTTTAATATATTGTATGTGCATCCCAACATTCCTCCCTTTAGTTAATCCTTCGTTAACTAACGTTTCCCTTTCTCTCTCCCTATGTGCTTCATCCTTAGGCACCTATACCCTACACACATGACTCAAACTACCCCCATCCCAAGCATATTTCTCTGGGGTACACATAAGGTATATACAATCCTCATCACCTGCTAGATCCACCCAATGCTCCATGTAATTCTCATTATCTGGTAGGCCGATGTTATGTTATGTTACGTTAGAGTTATTTATAGAGCACACTTTAACCCAGGGGCATAGTGGCACTAAGAGAGAGATAAAGTGTGACAGTAGTTCCAGGGTGGCACTATTAAAAAATTAGAGGGTGCAGGTTCTGCCGAAATGTCAGATGGTCAATAGTCTCCCACAGAGAGAGGGCAGGTTGTTCCAGCCTTTCGTTGCTGCTACCAAGAAAGCACAGCCACCTTTACGGGCAAGCCTAAAGCAAGGTACTATCAGCCAAAAGGCCGCTTGAGAGTGCAGGACGTGGGTAGGCAGGTAGCGGGGAAATTTGGCTTGCAGGTATTCAGCTGCGGTGCCATAGAAGGCCCTATGCACAATTTAAACATAATGCGCTGGGCAACAGGGAGCCAGTGCAATTGCCATTACAGAGGGGACATGCGAGTACCAAATGGGGGATGGATGACAGATCTGGCCGCAGCATTCTGAAGTAGTTGCAACCATCCCATAAAGTAGCCGGGTTGCGCCAGATAAAGTGAGTTGCAGTAATCCAGAACACTTAGGACCAGAGCCGCAACCACGGGTGCCTGGTTAGCTCTCAGAATAAAGAGGAGAACCTTATGGAGTATCCGAAGTTTGAAATGGCCGGATTTGCATAACGCGCTGACCTGTTCATCCATGGTCAGTGTGGAGGAGATCCGTACACCAAGATTCCGGACGGACGAAACAGGGATGGGAAAGGGGATGAGGGAAGTGGGCCAAAAATCAGCTGTCCAGAATAGTTGAGGACTAGAGGTGCCCACAATAAAAACATCGGTTTTACTTCCATTTAGTTTCACCCAGTTATGCAACATCCATATTCCCATTCCTCAAGGCAGTGTCTAAAACGGGATGCCATTTCGGATTTAGTTAGATAAAGGCACACCAAGATCTGATTATCGTATGCATAAGAGTAGAAGCGGAACAGATGTTAGTGTCCCTGTGGGTAAATACGTTGCTCTATTCTAACCATACATGGTATATTCGAATCCTCAGTTTCAACCTGCCTATCCTTTGTGCCTGAGAGCCATTCCTGCCTCAATAGTAACCATCATTCTTGCACTGTTCAGAATACTTTTGGCACAACATCCAAGCATCATCTGGCACATGCAGATCAACACCAACAGGAACTCCATGATTGGGACCAATATCTTCACCAGTGACCAAATCCAAGATGGCACCCAAGAAAACCAATCTCCGGCCTACACACCTGCTTCGTTCACCATGACCGTTTTAGCTTATACAAGGCCCTTTTGATATGTGTGAACGATCCATTCTCTGCATCATTTGGGGTATGTATGTGCAAAAGGACAACCTGATCTTTTTGCACATGCCCCTTCCATCACCGTCAGGAGATCTAAAACGTACCTGTTTTGAAGCGTCATCAGCTGAATCGCCCTGACCTCAATCTTGATATCGTTGAGGCCTTGTTCCGTATCATTTGCCAAATGGATCACTTCCCATCAGACAATGTGCAGCCACTTTGCATCTGGAATCGTTTTGAGCAATTTGACAATTATTTCAGTGGATAACTCAATTTTTCCTTCTTATCTTCATCAACCGCTTGTTCTTCTTCACTTGGCAAGAGTTGGATAGAGGGCAAAATGGATTGTTATGCCCCATGCTTAGATTCTATTGTCAAATGTACTTCTGGTGCCACAAAGATAGCTGAGTGAAAGTTTGCAAACCCTGCCAACCTCCTTGCTGCACATCTCACCACTGCTTTCTCACATTTGTTTGACACAAACTACACTCCTTCAAGTTTTAACATGGGCCGTGACTTTCATTGATGGGCACTGTCATCCTTGGCAGATTTCTTGTCATCTCTGTCCATTAGCACCACTTGCACCTTGTGCCCTTGGAATCGACTGCAGACCCGACACAGGGCTAAGTGCACCAAGCACTGAGCCCATAAAGACAATATTCCTTGGGGTACCAATATTTTGGGTGCAGCAGATGCGTGGGGTTGAGGTAGCAGACATGACAACTCCCGTTGTACCTCTCTTCCCTGCTGAGTTCATGTAACTATTCCACATACTGTTAAATTCCTTTGTACTGGTTGTATTCCTTTTCCTCCTCTGACCCCCTACTCACTCGCATCTGTAATTTCCAAATGAGAGCATCATGTATATGCGTTTGCTTAAAATTAACCACTGTTGTTAGATATTCATCACTTAGTGTTGTAGCTTTGAAGAGTTTGTTAAACAATTGAACCAGCGTACATCCCTTTAAAGAAATAATACAGCCCAACCCCCACTTTATATTGCCTACCCATATAACCTCACTAGACAAATATAAAAATAATCCAAAAATAATACTGCACATAAGTGGAAGCAACATTTTAATACACATATTTTTCAAATGTGCATCTCTAATACTAGTGTAAACCATCTTTTTGTGTGGATATATTAATAACTTCAAAAATCCACAAATGTTTCTCAATAAATGTACACTAAAAAGTGAGAAAAACATACAACCCAACGTAATAAGTAACTTAAGACAATATTTCATAATAATGTACTCAAATTAAAAACACTCAGATAAGATGCTGATAATTGCTGGCTGTGTTGGTGGTCCTTTCCTAACATCAGACAAATGCACCCAATAGAGCAATTATTTTACTTTGACAGCAAGTGGGGTTGCATATACAACAGGGTAAGGGACGTTGTAATGAAGTTCACTCCACCTCCACATGAAATTGTTTGCACACATTTTATCATTAGGAAACACTTGCAATGGTGGCAAACTTGCAGATTCTGGTGCAGTGCTGTTGTCACTTTCTTCTGACCATCATGGAGAAATCTGTTGGGAAAGGTATTTAATACACTATGTTAAGTGAGTTAAATACAAATCAAACTCTTCCCCAGAATCAATGCAGCCCAGTGAGCATCTGAAGTACTTCACACAGGGGATAGTGGTGTGTGCATATGTCTCCCCATCACTATCTCATGAGGGGAGAGGTGATGTTCCTTCCAGTCCTTTAACTAAACAAGGCTAAAGGGAGGCAATGCACCCAGTTCCTCTTCAGTGTGACAGTGAGCTTTGACAATTTTGATTTAAGCATTCAGTTCATCCATTCTACAATCCCATTATCCTGGGGATGATAAATAGAACACAATGGGCCTCATTACAAACTGTCAGGTCTGGACCGCAGTGATTCCGTGATGGCGGTAACAAAGTTTCCGCGTCCGCAAGGTTGCGGAAAGACCGTCCGATTACGTGCTGTCGGTCGCGCGCACCACACAGATGTGGAAACGTTGTTACCGCCATCACGGAAAAAGCCACGGAAATGGACATAGCGCTGCCACAAGTAGCACAAAACCCGTGTCCACCACCGTAGCCATGGACACGGAACCGGAAATACCATGATCGCCAAAACAGGAAACAGAGAGGCGGCCATCATATTAAGCACAATCCATTGCCATCCAGAGTAAGCACAAGCGAAATCCACACTGTGAGATGGCAAAAGGGACCACCAGCATGTCTGCCAGGATTCCAGCCCAGAGGCAGCGCAAAGAGCGCTTTAGTGAGGCGGAGCTAACTGTTCTGGTGGAGCACATAGTGGAGCATGCAGAGATGCTGTTCAGTGCCGATCAACGGCGCGCCACACAGCAGCGGAGGAAGGAAGTGTGGGTGGAAGCAGCACGCAAGTGCACCGCTGTGGGCGTGACTGTGAGGAGTGTAAAGGACTGCCACAAGCGGTGGGACGACCTCAGGCTGAGGGTTCGGAACCTGATCTCCACACACCGCCAACGCAGCAGTGGGACAGGTGGAGCACCCCCTTCCCCACTGAGGCGGGAGGAGCGTTGCAGCAGTGTCCTCCACCTTGAGGGCATCCATGGGACCGGGGAGGCTGAGGCAGGAGTGAGCCCACCTGCAGATGCTGGTAAGTGGAAAACCATGAATGCCATATGAGTATATGTTGATGGCATGACTGGGCCAAATGACCCATTAACAACCCCCCTGGGCAGTGCATGACTGGGCCAAAGGACCCATTAACCCCCCCCCCCCCCAGGCAATGCATGACTGGGCCAAAGGACCTATTAACAACCCCCCCATCAGGCACCACCACATAACTAATTACATGTCCTCTGTGTCCACACAGCCGTATCAAGTGACAGTGATACTGCACAACATCTCAGGCAATCAGCACCGGCACGTGTCCAAGCCACAGCCCAGGCACAGGAGGATGCTGCCAGCAGTTAGGCATCCCTGCCCCCAGTTGCAACTGCAACACATGTGCGGGCCACCATCACCGATATCCCCACCGTCTCCACGCTGCCTGACGCAACACAGGTGCTACGGGCACCCATCATGCCCATCCAAACCACCACAGAAGGCAGCTGCACTGCAGAGGAGGCAGCCTGTAGTGACAACAGTGCCCCGGCAGAGCAGTCTGATACTGGCCCACAGGGGGGAGATGCCCACATTGGATGACCTGGAATCCTTCCATCAGCTGGAGTTCAGCCCCACATCACTCCGAAGTCCCATGAGGTGACCCACCCCATCAATGGCAGAGCTAAATTCCTGCATTCAGTGGATGGAGGAGCAGCAGGCTACCATCGCCTAGCTGGTGGAGAGGCAGCTTGAGGAATCTAGGCTGCAGAGGGAGTGTTACAGCATGTCAGTACGTCGCCGCTCAAGGTCCATTGGACGCTTTGCCAGCACTATAGTCACCCTGGCACGCCATGTGCGGGAGGGCATTGACAACACCTCCAGGCCCATAGAGTCCATGTTGATTGGCCAACAGGCAAATATTGCACGTATGCCATATATTCCTGATTCTGTGCCATCCAATACCACCACCCCATCAAGCTCCACTACTGCCAGTCCAAGGAGGAGCTCAAGTCGGCTAACAGGGCTCTCGGGCAAGGATGCACAGGCACAGAAGCGCACACAGAAGTGATGGCATGTGTGTGGGGCACTGCAGAACACATGTGGACTTGAAGGGTGGGTATGTTTGGGTGGTGGGGGAAGTTGTTTGGGGGTTAGAACATTGGGGCCTGGTTGGGGGTGGGTACGTTTGGGTGGTGGGGGACGTTGTTTGGGGTGTTAGAACATTGGGGCCTGGTTGGGAGTGGGTACGTTTGGGTGGTGGGGGAGGTTGTTTGGGGGGTTAGAACATTGGGGCCTGGTTGGGGGTGGGTACATTTGGGTGGTCGGTGGGCATGGGTGTACAGCTTCCCTAACCATTGCACCTCCTTCCCTGTTGTTGATTCATCAATATATCATCATTTTAAAAAAAAACATACATGAGTGGACATCGATCATTTCATTTGCAGTACAACATTTCATTTATTGTCATCAACACATCCATGCATTACTGTGAATGTGCTGTGTCTCAAAAGTAAATGCGAATCAGTTCATCCCGTGCTCTTTGGCCATCTAGTGGACCCCCAGGAGGAGGTGGTGTCATCCCATCCTCATCCCCATCTCCATCCCCATCTCCGTCCCCATCTTCTTCATCTGCGTCTGGGGGCATTGGGATGTTCCTGCGGAGGCAGAGATTGTGCAGCATGGCACATATGAGCGTGATTTCACCTGTCTTCACTGGGCTGTACAGCAGTGATCTGCCAGATCTGCTCAAACAGCGGAACCGGGCCTTCAGCAGTCTGAATGTCCCTTCAATCATGCCACGTGTGCGGACATGTCCCCTGTTGTACGCCTCTTCATGCCTGTTCCTTGGCCTCCGTACAGGTGTCATCATCCATGGCGTGAGTGCATATCCAGCATCACCTACATGGGATGTAGATGGGGGGACATGTCAGTGTTAGTGGTATCATGTCTTCATCTGATGCTGTGCAATCTTGTGTCATTGTTCATTCATGCATATGTGCCATGCAGTGGTTGGTAGTGTTTTTTGGCCATCACAGAGGACGTTGCCAACTGGACATTGACCTATGCATTGACGTGCATGTGTACTCTGCCCTGCGGGTGAAATTTGATTGTGAGTATGTCATTGTGCAGTGATGTGCACACATGGCATAGTCACTCCACTGTGATGAAGTAGTCGATGCAGGACGTCTCATGTACAGGCATCATGTGCATTGGGAGGCCAGTGTTCCATTTGTGGGTGGGTGATTGCAGTGGCACAAGGTGCCTAGGACAGTGATAGTATCCGCTGTGTGTGTCATGTGGCAGGGTGTGTACAGGCACACTGTGGTGACCTGTCATGTGTTGCTTTGTGATGTTTAGGATCCGCTGTCTATTCAGTTGATGGCAGGGGGGGTGATACATGTGCAGTCACAGCAGCACACTCACATTTCTCATTGGCCTGGACACACACACACCACTTCAACAGGGTCGGTGCATTGGCAGCTGTACTCACCCAATAGCCATGTGCTTTGTCCAGCATAGCGTTCCATGTACCGTGGCAACGTGGTATTCCGCAGTACCATTGAATCATGGGTTGAGCCTGGGAAACGTGCGGAGCAGTGTGTTATCAGTTGCGTGGCATCACATACCATCTGTACATTCAGCGAGTGATACTGTTTCCTATAGCGGAACACCATCTCAATTGCACGTGGTACTGTCAGCTCAATGTGGGTGCAGTCAACTGCACCTATGCAATTTGGCATGCCTGCTATGCCATGGAAGGCCAACTTGGTGGCAATGACCTTGGGGAGGGTACGGGATAGGGCTATCTGTACGGACACATGGCCCAACAGGGCATCCAGTACCTGTACCAGGATTTTTGAGAAACAGGGTTGTGATATGCCGTGCAGCTCACCAACCATGTGTTGATAGGTGCCAGTGCCAAGGAAATGCAATACAGACACAACCTTCAGGAGGGGGGAGGCGGTGGGGGTCTCTATGTGGCTGCTGATGTTGTCCTCAATCATGGTGGTGATGTACAGGATTGTTGGACGGTCCAGCCGGTATAGTGTGTGGATCTGTCCTGGGGTAAGGTTCCAGGGTGAGGCCCTGATGCGTGGTATTGCAGGCTGCCTGCGGGGTTGTGCAGGCTGGACAATGGGGTTTGCCATAGGTGCAGGGTTGGCTGGTTGCCGCCTGCGCCTCCTCCGCCTCCTCCTCTGCACCATTACTACCATCATGTGCAATGCTGCCTGTTGGTTGAGTAGGCCCAGTCCCAGTGCTACTAGAGCTGCTGCCTGCATGGTTCTGTGTTGTGTTGGGCTGGATGTGGCCCTTTTGTAGGCTCCCAGTGGGCTGCTGTGTCCAGCTGGGCTGATTTGGTGCACCTGTGCCTTGATTCAGTTCAGCAGGCACTGTTTAACGTCATGTTTTTAACGCCATTTTTCAGGCGGTGTTTCCATGTCCGCGCTAGTTGTGATGCTCGTGGTGTTTCGTGTAGCCAGAAACGGAGGGGGTTTCCATGCAGGTGGACTTTACGGGGCCCTTAACTCTGCAGTGGCGGTTGGGGATGGTGCTATTTCCGGGGCCGCATGTCATGATTGGGCAGACGTGTTAACGGTGCCGGTATGGTTTTACCAGCGGCGTTATATCCGGACCGATGTACTTGTAATGAGGCCCAATGTATGCTTCTGAAATGAGCTACAGTCTCCTTAAACAGCTCGTTAAAGAAGTGGGTGTAATTTTCACTTCTAATAGTATCACACACTCTCCATTGGGGAAACACTTCTCTCACCAAAAACATGGCAGCCGATTTGGCATCAGGATGTGCACTTGGAACAGCCTCAAATCCAATGGGAGAAAGGACAAACTACCACTATTAAATAGTGATAGAAGTTACATATTTGACCCATGTCAGCAACATCAATTTGTAAATCACGAAACAAGGCAATTGAACGAGGCACAGTGCTCCTCAATGTCTTAAGTCTCTGCCACGTACTGTATGCCTGACACACTATGCAGTTATATGTAAACACATATAGCAATTCCTATGGGCACATATGAGGCACATAACAATCCTCTTGGAGGTCTGCTGCAATATGTTGTTTGGATACATCAGCTGGGTAGAGAAGTTGGTCAAATGCTACTAATGCCAAAGCTGCAGGTATCACTACATTTCCTGTACTCGTCTGCTCCCATACTAAATCATGTACTTGTCTGCCTCCATACTAAATCAGTTGGAGACTGCGCACACACTCTCCTTTGTCATACTAACTTCTCATTCTGCGGCGCCTCTCCTTGAATCTCAATAATTTCAGCCACAGAAAGGGCAGTATATGGTTTGTTTGTTTCTTTGTTTGTTTATTTGTTATGCGCACCGGACCCTGAGGTAGCAGGGCGCAAGAGACAAGGAAGTTTACAGCTTGGTTACAGAAGTTACAAGTTACAGAACAAGCAAGTTACAGAGTAGACAGTTTTTTGGCTCTACAGGTGAGACAAGTACAAGTGCAGATAGAGCGCCACCAAACAGTCAAATCAATGGCGAACAAAATAGCAAGTCGGGTAGAGTACAAGTGTAGGTGCGAGAGGTAGAGTGGCATTTATGTTGCATTCTCGGTGAGCCATTTTATGGTATTCTTTCTGAAGTTGTTGAACGTTTGGTTGGATCTAAGTGCAAGAGGTAGGGCCTTCCATAGCTGAGCTGCCTTGACTGGGAAGCTGGATCCTCCAATAGTGGTAAGTTTAAATCTGGGCACTAGGAGGCAGTTAGGGTTGACTGTCCTTGTAGGTCTGGAGGGATTTTTCCTATTGAAGCGTTCTGAAAGGTAGCTGGGGGCTTTGTTATTTAAACATTTGTGGATGATGGAGGCAGATTTAAGGTTAATTTTTTCTTGAGTAGAAAGCCATTTGTGTTTACGTCTTATTTCTGAGATATGTGCTCTTCTAGGGATGCTTAAGGCTGCTCTAAGTGCATTATTTTGGAGCACTTGAATTCTATTGATGATTTGTTTGGTTGTCCCTATGTAAAGGGCGTTACAATAATCTAATTATGATAAAATCAGGGCTCTGGCTAGGATAAGACAACTGTCATCTGATAAGAAATGTTTCCCAGTTCGTATTAATTTACATGTATAGGCCGTGGATGAGGCCAGTCAGTTCACCTGTTTGGTTAAGGATAGTGTTGCATCAAGGTAGAAACCTAAGGTTTTTACTTCTCTGGCGACCTTGATAGTGTTGCCATTGATGATGAAGGCTGAGTAGTTTTGGTTGAGTTTGGAGATGCGGGCTGCAGTGCCCAGGATGATAAGCTTTGTTTTGTCATCGTTCAAGCATAGGCCATGGTTGGCCATCCATGCTTGATGGATGCTATAGACTCTATTCACCAGAGCCAGGTCTTCAACATAATCCGCAGTAAATGGTAGGAGAATCTGGGTATCGTCTGCGTAGTTGGTATAGGTGATACCCAGATTTTCGAGATCGTCGAAGAGTGGCTTGGTGAAGATGTTATAGAGTGTTGGCGAGACACAGGATCCCTGTGGCACTCCGCAGGTGATAGGAATTGGGTCTGCTGCCGCTGCGGGGGGTACTTGCAGCTGGAACTACATAGTCACGAAAACAGGATGTTTACGGATGTCCTGAAGTGGTAAATATGCAGCTTGTTTGGTTGCTGTATATGCCGCTTGGTTCGAAGAGAAACAAAATCTAACCCACTGGGGTGGGCAGCGAACTGATGACTGCAGCAAGCAAAGACTCAGAAAGAGCTGAAATTAGTTGATCTAACAAACTACCGTGCTGCACAGTGACCCATCTCACCTATGAAATACTCTCCTTAACCATCTTGACAATCGTGAATTAAAAGTTGCTGTCACATATGCCGAGTCAGAATAAATTGTTACTCAACATCCTTGCCCTGTCTCAAGTGCTTCAATCAGAGCAATCAATTCTGCGGCTTGTGTGTGGTAATGACCCAGAAACCTTAGAGTGAAAAGACCTGATATTCCCCATCTACTAGCCACAACATGCAGCCCCAATATGTCTATGGCATGCAATAGTTGATGAACCCTCAACGAAATATACTTCTCCATCATCAATGGCATAGTAACATACCTTGGGAATACCATCCTCAGGGCCCTCATAAGTAGTACAGTCATGCACCTCATCATCCACAGTAATGGGCTCAGTCAAAAAGGTCACTGGATTCACCATTTTACAGTGGACAATATGAATAGACAGGCTTGAAAGAATCACTTCATTTGCAGAAGCCCTTTGTGGAGTCCAGGTAGATTTAGACATCTCTAATAGTGCAAAAACAGCATGTTCCAAATACAATGTTAATGAAACCCCATTACAATGGTTGCAGATTGCCAATGACAGCAATAGCCAACACCTGTTGACACAGAAATTGTCCCTGCATGACAGAATCTAACATGATGCTATTATAAGCCAAAGGTTTGTGACACATTGTGCAGAGATGTGTCAATATGGCAGTCATCATCTGTCATTCAGAATGCGCAAATAGGTAGCATTCTTTATTGTTATCAGCAGCGGCCAATAGAGGGGCACTGGCAATGTCATCTTTCATTTACTGGAATTTCTTGACTATCTTATCTGTCCAAATTATAGTATTCTTTGTTCACTGTGCTTTCTTGAGGTCCTGGAGCAATGGTTTAGTGTATGAGGTATAACAAAATATCCATGCTCTACAATAGTTACAGAGGCCCAGACATTTCTGCATAGCCTTAACTGTCACTGGCTAGGGGGGTAGCGTGCATTGCTGCCACGCGCTCTTGGGTTAGCCTATTACTGTTCACTGAAATCAATCGTCCCAAATGCAGCACCTCTTGCTGACAATACTGAAATTTTGCTCTATCCACCTCATAACCCTTGTCAGCCAACAATCAAAACAAAGTAACAGAATCCTCCCTAAACTGCTGTTCTCTAGTACTACATACCAACAAATCATCTACATAACATATTATAGTACGGGGAACAACAATAGTGTCCACATCTTCTTGTAACACTCTATTGAAAATACTTGGGGACTCACAGTACCCTTGAGGAAGTCTAGTGTGTTGGAATCGGCTCCCAGCAAAAGTAAATGCAGCAAGATCCTGTGAATCAGGATGCAGGGGCACTGGGAAGAAGGCATTCTTCAAGTCCACCACATTAAAATGATTGGCATCAACAGGTATGTTACATAATATGGTAGCAGGGTTTGGAACAACTGGATATTCTGACTGTACAATCTCATTCAGGGGGTGTAAATCCTGAATCATTTTCCCATTAGTCCCCTTCACTTTCTTCACTGGATAAATAGCTGTGTTACAGGGCAAATTAGATGGTACTATTATGCCCTGATGCAAAAGAGTCATTATAGTGTCATATATTCCTTCCTCTGCTGCTTTTGATAAAGGATATTGCTTTACTCGAGGCAGCACAGCGCCAGGTTTCAGAGTGATATGTATAGGCGCAACACTTTGTAAAAGGTCGACATCATGCGGATTACTCGTCCACTACTTAACAGGTACTTGAGACAAATCTGCAGAAGCATAAGTGGGAACATTTCCTACCAGTAACATGTGGCACGTGACATGTCTGTATTGTAACATAATTTCACTTCCATGATTATTTCCCCTTCGTTCTCTCTGTTTTCAATTTTTCATTCAAATTTTCAGGGTCATACATAAAACTGTACGTCAACTGCTATCAGTAAAATCCTGTCTTCCGCCACCAGCACTCCCTCTGTATCAAGTTCAATGATGGTTCCTGCAACAGCCTCCTGATGCTGTGTAGTCCTGAACAGAAACTCGGAAGGTACCCGCCAATATTTGTTTGGTACGTGTGGCATTGGGCTGAGTATTATGGTAATGCCATATAAGAACAAGTCTGGGGCCAATGGTATTCCTCTTGCATCAGATTCAATGCGCAATGTATGGAAGGCCAATAGTACCCTCACGGCACACATGCCGGTTGTCTAACAAACCACACATCATTTGGTAAACGAGATGGTCATGTTGCGCTTACTCAAAATGTCTCTCCCCAACAAGTTGATTGGAGTTGCAGTAGAGTACAAAACGGGGGCCCATACCTCTCTGCCTCCTACCTTGTGAAAGGAAACCGATTGTACTGCCCCATAGAAGCCCTGCATTTCCATGACCTCACCTCATAAAGGGAATCCTTCCTCACTGATACACAATTTTGATGCACCTGTATCTACCATGAAAATAAATAGTTAATTTCCTATCTCCACAACCACCAAGGGTTCCTTTTATGGGTCGGCAGTGACCGATAGGACTGGACATGCTAAGGCTCTATGTGGGCTGTCCTAGTCTGGATATGTGTTTGTCGATAGAAAGATTAAATGATTCCCTGCGACCGATGTGGCTCCCTGATAATGTGTTACTGTACCACCCAGGATGGCACTATTGTTCAGAATATGGGGGCCTGGTTGCCCTTGAAGTACTGCATAAGAAGGACCATTACTAGAACTGGGGGCTGATAGCTGTAGAAAAGATGGCCGGGAGCAGGTTGGGACATTGACACTGGCGCACTGTAAGGGGTTGCTGAAGGTAAGTGTCCATACTGTTGGGGATATGAGACAGACCTCCCTGAGAATAGGGGTACATCTGTTGTTGAGGGTATGCATATGCTTGTCTACTCCTACATTCCCTTAAAAAATGACCAATTCACCCACACGTCCAACACTGACCTCCTCCTTCTCCTCCTCCTTGTAGTCTCACACCTCGAAAACCCCTCGCCTTCCACTGGCACCTGAAAACCTCCCCCTGGAAGTCCTCCGTAATACTGAGGTTGACACCCACCTGTCCAATAGTTTTCTCCTCCTCGCATAGGTACAGGTGCTACGCGCACGTCAGCCTGAACTGCACTTAAATCAACCAACCATACTGTCTGCACTGCCACTATGGCCCCTTCCAAAGCAACCTTTGCTAACTTCTTTTGAACCAGTTTTGCTCCCTCTGCTTGCACTTGCAGCTCAATTTCATTCTCCTTTTCATCCAACGGTTTACAGTGATGAATAATAATAAACTGAATTTCCATCCAACCCTTCGCCTCAATCCCCACTATCTTGCAAAGCACCTTCTGTACCTCCCTTTTAACAGCAAAATAGAAAAATGGAATTGCATGCTCCCATGATTTCCCCATCTCAGCCCGCCACATCTCTTGTATGTACAATATATATTGAGCAAGATCCTCATCATCATGCATCGTTTTTAGCAAGATTGACTGTAGATCTGGCGTATCGGGTACGCATCCTTAGTGCCAACCATACTTGAAGACTGATGTCATTACAATGTGCCTCATCATGACTATTGTCACCCAACTTCACACCGGGGGACCAATAATTAGCCCAATGTCATCAGTCTGATCTCCTAGGTTCACAAAGGGCCACATTACAAGTGAGGCGATAAGGGGTTAACGGTGCTGGTAAAGGTGCCGGCGCCGTGAGCCCCATACCACCTCATTACGAGATCCCCTAGCGGGACCCGTTCTGGACATCTGGTCAGACCAGACGTCCTTTGCGGGTCCCGTGAGGGGACCAGCATTCTAAAAACGGGCCTGTCATTAACAGGACTGTTGTTAGCATGCTCCCCATTCCCATTGAGCCCTATTGGGGTCAAATGGGAATGGGGATGGTCCGGGTCTGGGTTCCCTGAATGGGGAAATACAGGGCCCTCCAAAGTCGGAATGGCCTGGTATTTCCCCATTCAGGGACCACGGACCCGGACACAAGTTTGGGGGTGGCCATGCCCTTACTAAGGGCATGGCTACCTCCAATCTCATAATGAGGCTGAAACTCTTATAATCTCTTACAGCCAAAGTAGTACCCGCTGTGTCCTTCTCAAAAGCATACATCTACTTACCCACCCTAGCTGTGAGGGACGGGAGTGCCTTTATTAGATTATTTTTGTCCATATGTGTCCATGGTATATACTGCACTCTCCCCGGTCCCTTGTGAAGTAATGGAAACTGTGATCCTATCCCTTTCCCAGCTTTTTTCCTTCCCACCACCTATCTCTTAGCTACTGAAGTCCGCCTAAACCTATTCCATAACCTTGGTCCAAACAAAGTTTCTTCTTGTGGGGAAGTTGTCGGTGGCTGTTTTCCCTCTTCCAATTAATCCACTGTGTCCCACTCCTCTTCTCCATGTGCATAATCATACTCTTCCTCCAATCTCGCTGTGCCGTACTCCACAATGTCCTCTCACCTTCTCCTATCTCCCCTTTCCTTCTCTATATGCACATCCTTGATAGTTGTACTATCTATCCAAAATAAAATATCTCCTGCCCTCCATTTATCCACCCCTACAAAAGTCTGCTGTCCATCCCTCCTCTCTACCTTTAGTTGTGCCAAATCATCCTTCCTCTTCCTTAATGCATCTATCAACTCCATTGTGGCTTTGTATTGTTTCCCTCCGACCCCATACTGCATACAGTGGCTGACTCTGTGGCATTAGGAATATTCTGATATTGTGCCAGCGTAGGTGGCGGGGGAGCCTTGACAGGCAATGGAACATACATAGGATTGATATATCCCGACACATCATGTGTAGGGCAGCACCCCAACAAGGGACACCAATCTGTTTCAATAGGGACCAGAGGGGCACTTGGGGCAATAGCCACATTAGTAGTTGTATTACACAGAGTAATCACTGCAGATACCGACCTCAAAGAGTCTGTAGACCCATCCTCTAAGTCTTCAACCATTTTCTATAATTCTAATACTTCCTTTCTATTCTTCAGTTTTCTCCCCTTATATTTAGCTGTTAAAAAGGTGTACATATTACACAGTATCTCCCTATTATTTGTCCCCTGCTCGGGCCATGACTTAAACATCCCTCCCTTTGTATACAGAAAATAAGACGACAGGGTATTATGAATCCACTGCAGTAGAGCTCTCTGTCGTCCCTGGTACAAAACACGGATTATAAACACAGAAATCGTCACAGGGGACTGTTGGGGGTCGCCGGCCATGGTCATCCGGCGGGCGCCCCTGGGCGCTATCTCTGCTAGCGCCGTGCAGTCCCACTAGGTGTGGGGGTGGGGGCCTGCCATGGACATCCGGCATGGCCCCGGGTGCCAGGGCCTCTGGCACCCTGGCGTGGTGTCACAGCCTGCCAGGCCTCTGACCGAGGGGACCTCGACTGCCATCCTGGCATGCGAGTCCCTCAGTGTCTGGGCGTGCAGGCCTGCGCCTCCACGTGTAGGCCTGGGGCCTACATGGATAATGAGACACGGACTCAGTCGTTCCTCTTTGGGAGTCTGCAGCCGCTCTGCTTCACGTGCCTGCAGGAGCTCCTTTTATTAGCTTGGGCCATGACACAGTCATGGCCCATCTTAAAGGGGCAATACACTTAGGAGGGACACATCCCCTTAAAGGGGCCATGCACATGGTAGGGTCACCCACCACACTCCTCCTTTTTCATAACAAAAACAAACATGGCTAAAACATACATGCGTCCCGCCTATTACAGAACGACAAACTACTTCTCACTTCAAACCTTTCAGAATAACCAAATACTAAAGTATAACACTAGCACATACCTAGCTAGCTCAAAATAGTTACAAGTCTACCACACGTTAATCACATATCAACATGCTCTGCGGGTGACAGTCGCGGTTGGTGAGCTGCCGGTGGAATATCGGCAGTTCTCCCACATTTTCCAAGACCCTTTATTCACCTGGGCATCGGAACGGCAACTACCGACAAAACGCTAAGGTCGGCGGCTGGCCCTACGCACACCTCACAATTGCGGGGCCACCGCTTCACTTTATTTGTCTGTACAGAGACAACTCTAAGCATGTGACTACTATGCAGGTTCACAGCGGCAAACACACAGGATTGCAGAGTCCTCTTTAAGCAATCGCAGGGCTGCAGGATGCCAGTTCTTCTTCCACCAGCATCTGTTCAGGAGTCACTTCCCGGGTCCAGGTCCAACGAAGGTACCGTACATGGCCGGCAAAGCCGCACATGGCAGACGCCAGGGGCCACCTCAGCATAGTTCCCTGCCGTTCAGAGCAGAGGAACACCGGTCACTGGACGTCCACGTTTCTCCACGTGCTGTTGGTGGGAGACAGTGTTGTTAATCGGGCATGGGGTGGCAGGACATTACTTGCCCCCTCTCCGGCGATGTTCCCCCAGTCCGGAGTGTCTCCTTCCATCAGGAGCGCAAAAGGGCGCACAAGCACTCATGCTGAGCTGCAACCCCTTTCTAGCCTGATGCACCGATTCCTGGGATTGTGGTCCAGGGCTGCCTGGTCTGCTGGTCAGGCACACGTTGTCTGAACTCCAGTGCCCTGCAGGTATCTCCCCTCCCCCAAAGCCGCGCTTAGCCTGGACCTTCGATGGCGTGGCATACAGGGTGTCCTTGGTGACCCGCAGTTGGGGGGCCACCAGTTTGGCAGGCAGGGTGGCTGCTCGTGTTCAGCTGGCACTAGGCCGGGAGAGGACCACCTCTCTGCTGGTTGGCTTTCCTTTTTCTTTGCTGTTGCAGTGCACCCGTCCTTGGCTGGCTGGCAACGCTGGGCTGGATTGGCGTCACCGGTGGGTGGTGGAAAGCCACCCTCCTGGATCATCTGACAGCACCCAGCGCCCCCTCCTCGGTGTTGGGGCCCCACACTTTGTTCAGCCCTGCGGTTCCCAGAACGCCGGATGTCCCTGTACCCATGACTGTGACCCGTGCGGGCCGTGAGGTGAGAGTCCCACTTTGGCCATGGTGAGGCCATGTTGGTGCTGTGCCTCACTTTTACAGGGCGTTCATTGGGGCACAGAGTCGTTCGTCCATTCCGGGCAGCATTCTGGGTGCTGCACCAGTGATGAGGTACATGATGTGCAGAGTGTAGCACTCCCAGGTGCACTGTGTCGTCACGGCGTATGTGATCACTCCCATTCTTCTGCATTGAATGGGCTCATCGCGAATTGCCCAGTGCACCGCTTCTTCATGGGAATGTCAGGGTCACCCGTGTCCGCTGGTCGGACCCCATGGTGGTTGGACTCAAGGGGCCGGTAGGTATCTCCCTAAACCCACGTTGGCCTGGTCCTTTGACCTGATGGCACGCCCGGTGATGTTGGCAGGCAGGCAGGTCCGCCAACTCCATGGTCCTCAGATGGTCTGGTCGGGGACCTTCGTGGCAGGGTGTCGAGGCCACCTGCAGGGCCGGCAAGGAGTCTTCCTTGTTGGGGGTGTCCTGTTTCTCGATGGCAGTGTTGTTCAGGTGTATAGTGCACAGAGCGTATGATGCTGAAATGTTCCGGCTCGGGGTCCTGATGAGCATGAGGGTGGAGGTCCCCTGTTGAACACAACATGGCTATTGTTGGTGCTGGTGCAATGCTGCCCCCCCCCATCATCAAACTGCTCCCTCTTGTGCGCCGCGGCTATCCCTCGTCCAGGCAGGGACGCGCGCCCGTGGTAGTGGGACAATCGTGACAGGGCGATGTTGGTAACGAGGCGCTGAGAGTGGAGTGGGCAGCCACATGTTTATTGTTCAGCTCCTCTGGCCTGGAGGCATGAGCACTTCCTTGTTGGCTCCACTAGGCTGGGTTCATTAAAAGAGCCTTTTATTTTCCAGGGCTCCAGCGCTGGGGCGCCCCAGCGAGTCACCGCCTCCTGCACTGCTATGGGCCCCGGGATGGTACCGGGGCTTCGGCGGTGTCACGTCACCTGACAGTGTCACCGCGGGCTGGGGAACCCACCTCCCAAATTCTGCTCCCAAACGGAGCACGTCGTACAGTTCACCGCCGGGCCCAGGATTTGCAGAGGGCCCTGCACACCGTCATTGATGTTCTGACCTGGGGCAAAATGTCACTGCACCTTCTCTTCTCCAGGGAAAGAGTGCGCACCCATGGTAGTGGGTCACTCGTAGTGGGGCAGTGCAGGTAGTGTGGTGCAGGGAGTGGTGTGGGCAGCCACGTGTCTGTTATTCAGCTCTCTCATGCAGGAACAATATCCACAGTGCTGGCCCCAGGCTGGGACACCCCTGCCCCTCTCACCATTACTGGTGTTTTGGATTGCTCATCAGGCGAGGCAAATACTTTCCAGCAGTCACCCGTTTCTTGTTGTGGAGATGGCCATGGGTGACCCAGCACAGTGTGGAGGGCGGGGGCAAGCTCCTCCTCATTTACCTCGCACCGACGAGGAGTACTTGGTGCTTCGCCCAGAGGGCTGCAGGTGAAATGGCCAGCGCTTCCTCTCGGAGCACTGCAGCAACGCTCCCGAGCGGAGCACTTTTTTTTTTTTTTTTTTTTTTTAACTGTGACCGCCAGGCCCGGGATTCTTGTGGGGGTCCGGCGGCTGCAGTACACGAGGCAGCACCACAGCCCGCAAGGCGGAGACCCAGCCGGCATCATCCCGAGGTGAGAGCAGGCAATTCTGCTGCCCAGCACCACGGGACCTCAATGTGGGCTGCCGGCGCAGCTCACCCGCCGTGTCGGGCCCTTCTTCTCTGCCGTGGGAGAATGCCACTGTCGCGGCCTGGGTGTCGCAGGCCCTCCGTCTCCGCAGCACGGCAGGGCTTCGATGTCCCATCTTCACCGCGGCGGCGGCAGCCGGCGGGGATTTCCTTTTTTTTTTTTTTTTTAAGGCGGCGGGCGCCGCAGCGGTTGGGCTCGCTCCCTCCCCATCAGCATGCCAGACTCCACCAGGGGCAGGATGGGTCCCTCCCCCGCCGCACGAGCACCCTCCTCCCAGAGGGCCGCGGCCAGGGAGGACCCAGCTGCCGATTTCTCTCCGGAGGTCTCCTCTTCTTCTCTCTGCCCGGAGCCAGGGTTGCACAACCCGTCGGGCCTCGGTGAGATGCCGCCGGGGCTACGTCGGCTGTTGATTTTGGTGCAGCATCATGCCGCGGGGCAAGATGCGGGCTGCATCCTCCCCTATCAGGGCCGCACCAACCTTGTCTTTGCGGTGGAACACTGCGGGGATGTGTGCGCCTCACCGCGGGGTGGCCCGGGCCCACATCGCCCACGCTGCGGCGGTGAGGCGCAGGCCAAACTGGATCCGCGGTGGGGTCGGACGCTCTTCTTCCCCCGCACCACACACTGGCGGCAGGGGCGGGCACGTGGACTCTTTGTCCTCGTCGCCATTGTTGGGGGTCGCCGGCCATGGTCATCCGGCGGGCACCCCTGGGCGCTATCTCTGCTAGCGCCGTGCAGTCCCACTAGGTGTGGGGGTGGGGGCCTGCCATGGACATCCGGCATGGCCCCGGGTGCCAGGGCCTCTGGCACCCTGGCGTGGGGTCACAGCCTGCCAGGCCTCTGACCGAGGGGACCTCGACTGCCATCCTGGCATGCGAGTCCCTCAGTGTCTGGGCGTGCAGGCCTGCGCCTCCACGTGTAGGCCTGGGGCCTACATGGATAATGAGACACGGACTCAGTCGTTCCTCTTTGGGAGTCTGCAGCCGCTCTGCTTCACGTGCCTGCAGGAGCTCCTTTTATTAGCTTGGGCCATGACACAGTCATGGCCCATCTTAAAGGGGCAATACACTTAGGAGGGACACATCCCCTTAAAGGGGCCATGCACATGGGAGGGTCACCCACCACAGGGACACAGTTGATATACAATTATGTCCTCCCCACTGTATGGGCATCACTCTTGGCTCTCCCTGGAACAAATCATAGATCATGTTGTTCTATGCTTTGCCCTTTATCAGTTCTCTCTCCCAAGGTAAACCTAGTGACCCACTAACCAATCCAGTTCATGAAGGATTTAGGACCCATTTCCTGCACATCTGGTATTTCAAATAGAATGACCATCGTTCTGGGGGGCGCTGATGTCATAAATCTTAGTTCATGCTTTGGCAACCAGGGACCTCTGCCTCGTTTCCCAAGAGGATAACCGTCATGCTAGGTCACAGCCCCTCGCCTGTTCAGCTGCACCCATTCCTGCCTAATAGTTCAAAGGCCCAATTAATGTGTTAATGTGGGTGTATGTGCGTGATTCTTGCCATATCTGGTAATCAAAACGCAATGGGTAAACAAGGGATAAAGCATTGTCATTCTGTGCCTTCAACACGGCCTGTGAGGATTCAGGCATACTCTTGAATGCAACGCTGCTTTGTATTAAGACTACCGTGCATATATTTATATATGTAATGTATCCTACGTGATTATATTGCAAGGATACTGAACAGTTTTTGCTCTTATGTAACTCCCCACTCCCGCCTGTTAGTCCCGTCCGTGAAACACCCTCCACCACCCTGCACCCATTCTTCATATTTTTATTTATTTTCCGCAATCTAAATCGTCTGGGAGGGGCAGCAATCTGTACATGCATCCCAACACTATTTATTTTATTTTTTATTTTTTATTTTTTTTATTTACATTTGCATGTGCAGTTTAAAACAGTGCTATGTGCAGAATAATGAAAAGAACACAACAAAATCACCCGTGAATGGGTAGAAAAGGGTCTCGATCTGCGTCTCTCTGGGGTTATTTTCCCAGTGTGTGTGTTCTTTAATCGGAAAGTATAAAAGGGAAAAGCTAATTCCCTTATTTCAATGGTTTTATGTTGTATTGAAACAATAAGGACTGTTCTGAAGACATTTTTATCTGCACAAACAATCTGGCCAAATCAAATGAATGTGCTAGTTTTTCAGTGGCACCAGATAATGCATAGGTGTGGTAAAATGGAAAACACTTGGGGCCTCTTAAGGGTCTGCCCAAACATGAGTTGGGGGTTCAGAGTTGGGGGTAAACACGCCGTAAAATGCTGATTTTCGGGCAAAAACCTCACGGTAATACCAGCGGCGGTAATTGCGTCAAAGAATTCCCCATTGGTTCCAATGGGGAATGGGGAATTATGTTTATCGCTCAACCCGTTATCCGGCGGTAATACCGCCAGACGGGTGGGCGGTAACGCAAATACTGTTGGGCAGTATCCCAGCAGGGGATACCGCCCAACTCATGGTGAGGGCCTCGGTCAGTATTACCACCACAGGTTTAGATGCAGCATTTGCAATTACAGTGTGTTTTTAAAAAAGTGTTAATAAAATGACAATCACAGAATTTCAAAGAACTGTGACTAAATGTAATTAATGACAGCATTAGCAATTATCTGCAATGACTACGTACGTTTGCTTACTTCGACAGCTCAGCAGATGAACCGCTTCACAAATGGTTAACCTTAACAAACTAATCAATGTTTGGCACAGATGAGGCTTGAAGGATGTGTGCATTAGTCACCGCCCAGAAGAACATAATCTATTGGGTTATTAAATGAAGACCCCAGAGACTGCGGCCCACGTGAACACCTTTGCAAGGAAGCTGTAATAGTCAGTAAATAACAGTTGTCAGGTGTCGTGTTCTCTGGATTCTATTTTAAATTAACAGGGTGCCTCAGTTCAATGTTTTAAACAGTGGACACAGTGGTCTGGCTCAGACCAATGGACGTAGCAAACAGAAATAATTGAGAGAATTTTGAGATTAGGATTGAACAGAAATCTTTGGTGTCTGCTCTTTGATCGAACTGCTGCATTCAGGATGGAGTTATGTAAATATGCAGCCACGTGCACAGATTCCTCTGAGGCTACCAGATCATGCAAAGCCTCACCAGACAACTTGAGATCATCCATTTCTGACATTTACTATTGGGTGTACGAGCACCAACTGAAATTACATCCATCTAAAACTAAGGTAATAGGTTTTTGGCCTAATCAGCGCCTGTGCAACCAAGAGTGTTTTGACAGAGTAGCTATAGGCACTGCCTCCTCCCATTTCTCAGTTTAAAAATATGCGGGTTACTATTACAACAAACTATCTGTTACCCCTCACAGGACAAAAAGGGTGGAATTAATAACACAGAGGACACTGTGTACGTTTCCTCTACCAAAGAAAGCTACTAATATCGCACCGAGAATCATGAACTACTTGATTACAGAGTGGCATTCTTCACTGCCTTCCCATGTGTGCCTTAATGGCACTGCAAATGCCGTGATGAGTGAAGGTCAGAACTGTAAGTCATCATCCAATGTACATCCCACTTATGAAGGCCTGTTGTTCCCTTCACCCAATGCCCATCAAGCAAAGGGTCTTACTCAATGATGAGCTACACCAAGCAATGTGTGGACAAAATGGCAACCTCATCTCAGACAGAGTTATCAGTTACATATTGCAGACAATACTGCACTCCTTAGACTCAGAAGTTTCCCAGGGCAGGGTACCATGGGCTTGACAGGGAGGTCAATCCGATACTTTCCAAAGATTTCAGAGTTGGAATCCCTTCCTCCTAGACAAGGGAGAGCAAAAGTCTGAACATATTCTTATTTGCATACTCCATTAAACTCTTCTAACTTCATACAATCAATATTTGGCGATTAGTGCTGACATATTTTCATTGGGTGAAAGCCACACTTCACAAAAAATATGAAAGTATCCAAACCTACAGCAGACTTTTTAACATATGTGTATTAATTAAACAATAATCAATACAGGTCAGTAGAGGGCGGCAAAGGCCTGGGGTCGCAGTTAATATGCCCGAGCATAGACAGGGCCTTTATCAAGGGTTTCCGACATTTTACCACCTGGTAATCCCAGGATGCTGGAGAATATGACTATTAGCACCCCAGTGTTATGTCCCAGGATGTTAATGCAAACGTGTATGTTTGAAAAAACGGGTCATGGCGAGTGTGCGACTCGTTGTTTCACTGAACATAGTCCCCATGGAAATCAAAATAAGGATCTTAGCCGAGGCCCGGGGACATGAGAGGAGTGTTACACTGGTGCTGCAGCTTCTAGTGGTAACTGGGAGGTGGAGAGAGAGGAGGGGAAGGGAGGGAAGGATGCAGAGGGAGTGCCGACGAGAGTTATCGAAGATAGCAGAAAAAAGCTATCAGTGGTGAGCTTGCTCAAAACACAATGTGGATAATGAGATTCAGACTGTGTTCCAAGCAAGCTAATTGGCTAGTGCAACCACCCCAGGTCTTAATGTGATGTAATGCATTTATAAAAATGAAGCTATTTGAATTATATAGATGCTTTTATAAAAATGCCACATTAACATGTAATGTAAATGGACTTGTGCAGTGCCTGTCTGTCACTATTTCTTGCCTTTCTGCACTTGGATCTGTAATAGAGAAGTGGGGGTGGGGTTTATTAGTGGGACAGTGGAAAAGGCAGATGCAAAACCTGTGGTGTTCATGAGTATAGGTCGGAAGTATCCTGTTCCTGAGAGCTAAAATGCTTTGTATATGTTTGACCGAAGAAACCTGGGGTATCTTATCAATGGGGAAGAGCCCAAGATCTGGTAGAATACAGTGCTTTGGGTCTGGTATGCCACTGGTGTGGGACAGTGCGACAGGGCTAAAGAGTAGACCTTAGTCGTGACTCAGTGTTGATGTGCTCACGGATGGTCTATTTGGCACTTATTGGCATATTCACAGCCATGTACTTGTGGCATGTTGGAACATATTGGAATTTTCACAGCCATGTGCTTGTAGAAAGGAACTGGATAATGAGTATATGTTGGCCATAGGTACTGCACAAGGAAAAGGTGCTTTCACCTGAAAAATATTCAATGCACCCATTCCTCTCCTTCATTCACGAAAAGGAGTCCAGCAAGAACATTAGTTTGAGAGGTTGATCATCTACATTGACACTGTTTTGGTTTATTCCAAATTAATGCTCTATTACATCCATAATGCATACCATAAGTTGCAGCCTAGCTCATGAAACAAAAGGGCAATAGAATAACTCTAAATTGGGAGAGTCACTATGGTAATGGCTAGCTGTCATGTTTTTGAGAAAATATGAAAACAGAAATGTTTTCATATACTTTCTCTACACCCTGACACAGCCCTTTCTAATCTGCATCTTTCTATTTCCAACACCCTGGACATCCTTGCCCCTGTCATGAGAATCCGGGTGAAGCCTACCTCAAAATGAAACTCTTGGTAAGATTCCGACATCATCATCCTGAAACGCAAGTGCCTGGTGGCTGAGAGGAAGTGGAGGGCTTCGGACGCATCTTCTGACAAACTGGCCTGCTGCCTGCTCCAAGGGCAATACAGACTCTCAGTCCTGTCCAAGAAGAGAGCACACATTCAAGCCCACATCTATGTGGCCTCTAACAACACGGCCAAACACTTTAAAATCTGCAAGGAACTGGCAAATCCTGTTGCAGTCTCTACCTCTCCTGTTCCCTCCTAAGCCCTCTGTATGGCTCTGGCCTCTCACGTCTCTGTTAAAACCGGGGACATCCTGTCCTCGATCTCGTCTTCCTCTCTGTCTCCCTCTTCCACTATCAGCCCCCGTTTGGCCATCGCCCCTCTCCTTTCTCTCTGACAACACTTGACAAGGTTTCTAGACAAGTCCGATCTATGAAAGTGTCATCCAAACAGATGCTCCCCTGCTCCTCCAGAACCATCACAGACCATATTGACACCTTGGCTCCAGCCTTGGCCGATTTCTATAATCAATCTTTCACCACTGGAACTTTCCTCTCTCTCCTTAAGCACTCCCTTGTGCAAACCCTCTTCAAGAAGCTGTCTGCCGATCCTACCTGCCTGTCAAATAGTTGCCTCTCCATCACTCCTTTCCTGGGAAAACAATTGGAAAAGCTGGCCATCTACCAGTTTACTCTCCACACTGAATTTGTTGGCTGTCTACATGACCATCAGACTAGTTACAGAGCTACCAGAGGTACTCTCCCGAATACCTGTTAAGATCTGCTCTCTAACCTTGATTCCAGCATTCCTTCTGTCCTCATCCTCCTTGATCTTTCCTCTACTTTTGACATGGTCATTCATGCCATCCTGATCAATCAAATCCATAAGGACCTGGGCATCATAGATCAGGCCCTGGAATGGTGGCCCGCCTTCCTCTTTAACTGACCCTCCCAGGTCCAACTTGATCCCTTTCTCTCTTCCACCTCTCTTCTCGCTGTGGCATTCCCCAGGGCTCTAGCCTCTCACCCTGGTTTTTCAACCTCTACTTGGCCCCTTTGGCCCACCTGATCTCTACCTTCTCCTCTAACTTTCAGTGTTATTCGGATGATACTCAGCTTTCCTTCAGTCACCCCTCAGCCTCCTCTCCGCTCTCGCTCATTCCTGATTGTGTATCTGTAATTCAGTATTGGTGCACTTTCAATGATCTCTGCCTTAATGCCAGTAAGACGGAGATCCTTCTCATTGGACCTCTGCCCCTGCTTTCCCTCTCTCACTCTGGCCACCCGCATTGGGTCCTCTTCCTTTGCCTTCCTACGAGGCAAAACAGTTTGGTGTCACCTTCGAACCCACCCTCTCTTTCTCTGCTCACATCTCGGACGTCATCAAGAAGTCACACTAGTGTAGAGGAGCAGCTGAATGCCTCTGCAGCAAGTCCTGCCCCATCCTTCCTATATGCTGGAAGCCAGAGATCATGACATGCACAACACCAGTCATTGTGCCTATTCCACAGAGAGTCTTCGAGAAGAGGTATCCATTGAGAAAACCCTATGTGGTGTATCCCCATAGAGATGTCAATCTCTTGGAGAAGATCGCTGAGGGACTATGAAGATCAGAGAAAGAAAAGTTGATGACGTCACAAGAAGCATGTGTGAAACACTGAGAAGAGTGGCTAAAGGAGAGGATGTATAGACTTTATGGAATCTGATGATGAAATAAAGAATCGAGTGAACGTTCATATGCTGAATGAATATTGCATGTGTGAAAAGCACTGCAGAAAATGCAAGCTGTTTTATAACTGTACAGACACAGCAACTCAAGCAGACTAAGTCACCTTAAAGCCGAGCTATACTTAGTGAATTGACTGCAGGCAGTGCTACTTTTATATAGAATTCTGGACATCGCTGTCACATGTTTAGTATGTCTGGACTCATAAAGAAGGAAGGATTGGAAAAACTGTGTTGCAGCAACATGAAGCTAAGATCATGGAAAGACCTGGAAGAGCTGCCTAGCCTGGTGTCAAAGGATGAAGTAGCCAAGAAGGGGTTATCTATCTGAAAAGAACAGTAATCATGAGAAGCCGAATCTTCTCATTTTAAGGTACAAAGAAAGAACACTATGGGCCTCATTACGACCCAGGCGGTAAGTTACCGCCTGGGCCGTGACTTTACCACCATGGCGTAAACTACGTTTACGCCATGGTGGTTGGCGGACTTACCGCCCCATTCCGACCTTGGCGGGGCGGTAAGTCCCCAATCCCCATTTACCCTTCCCCATTCCCATTTTTGCCCCATAGGGCATAATGGGAGTGGGGAAGGCGTTAATTACGCCACCGTAAATTACGGTGGCGTAATTAACTCCATGGTCCCTTAGCGCCATGGATTTTAACACCTGCTAAAAGCAGGTGTTAAATCCGCCATGGCGCTAAGGGACCTCGTACTCAGGCGGTAAGGGTCGGCGCTGTTTACGCTGCCGTAAACCCCTTACCGCCTGGGTCGTAATGAGGCCCTATGAGTGCCAAGTTTGCTAATTAAAGACAATTATATGCTGCAAAACTGGCTGAAATATGGGCTACAGTCATGTGAGTCAAGGATGGAAATATGAGTTGGGCGTGCAGACCAGAACTATGATAAGAATGTGCCTATACTCCATTGTATTACCAGGAGCAAGGATACTTTGCAAGGCCAAGTTCAAAGACTGTCTGAATGGCAGAAATCATGAGCAATGAGAGATGTTGGGCTAATTCCACCCACTGGCACCTAGAGTGTGCTCTCTTGCTCTGCCTTTTATCCGTTTGTGGAAATCATGTGTGTGTGATGGTCAGTAAGTGCCTGACTTTGCCTGACCATTGTATTAGAACACGTCAGGTATACTGCTTGGGTGTTAGTCTGTTTTCTCCCATAGTGGGCTGTCCATGTGAACATTTTTGTGTTGGAAAAGGGGGGTAGAGTTCCTAAGTATCCTACCTGATAGGATGGTCTTAAGGTGTTACACGGAAGGGGGTACCGTGTTTCACCATCTGGTGCCCCACTCCCCGAAGATCCCTAACCTAGGTTATCCTCTTACACTTGTCCATCCGCAGGAACTGGATCCAAAAGTGATGGCTGTGATCTGGCCACCTGGATGACAGATACCCAGGGACTAGCGGGTGAGACACCTCCAGGTTGCTCACACTACCCATTCAACACATGATGTACCACCTGCATCAACACTTCATCATGCTTCATCACACTCTTAAACTCATCACACACAATTGCATTCTTTCCATCAATTATACACGCTACCATCTCTATATCGTCTTATGCATCATCCTTGCTCCCAACATTCGGTAAGGGCAATCGTGACCAAAAATCAGCTCTCACATTCCTGTAACCTGGTACATATTCCATCGTATATACATACACATACAACTTAGAAGCTAATCGAGCTAACCTCTGAGTCATTTTACCCAAACCTCCACTTTGCAAAACCTTCAAACATCCAATCTGTTCTCAATCTGAAAACCATACCCCACACATAGGACTTGAAATGTTGAATGGACCATAAACAAGCACAAGCTTCATGTGCAATTACAGAATATTGTCATTTAGCTTCCTGCTCTGTGTGCAGGGCAAACAACGCATTACACTCCTTCCTCTTATTCACTTGCCCCAACACAGTGCCCCATCCACACACGCTTGCTTCCACAGTTATTACACATGGGGTACTTTCACGGAGCACATTCAAAAGAGGCGCCACACCAATATAATTGTATCTCTCATCATTCTATTCATACCTCAGACCCTTGGGCAACAACTCACTGAATAGTTCCACCAACGTGGCATATGTAGGGACACACCTTGAGTAATACTCACTTAAACCCATTAATGATAACAAACATTCCTTATCTTGTGGTTTAGGTGCCTGCCTTATGGCCATGACCAATCCTTCACTCTGTGTTACCCCATCTGCCGATATCATGTGTCCTAGATACTCTTCCGAGGCTTTCTAAAACACACACTTAGATTGTTGCAACATCATGCCCCTCTCATTCTACCTACTCAACAACTTGGATAGGATTCGTTTATGTTCACTCTCATTCTGCCCTTTGATAAACAAATTGTACTGAAATGCCAAAACTCTTTTTAAACCTCTGAAAAATTCATGCATCACATGTTGAAAAACAGAAGAAGCCAACGCCAGTCCAAAAGGCATGCTCTTGAACTGCTACGTCCCGTCAGGGGTCATAAATGCTATCCATGGTCTGGACTCATTTGGATCTGGTAGTATGCAGCCCTCAAATCCAGTGTTGAAAAACACCTAGCATTCACCACCTTTGATAGATAAGGTCTTTGTGTTTCGGCAGTGTATGGCATTCCATCCATATTGCTGCATTTAATCCCCTGAATTCTACACAAAGTCAAATGCCTCTGTTCTTCTTTCTTGCCACCACCACTGTGGTTAACCACAACAATGACTCAATTATTTCATTATGTGTTCCTTTACCATGCTGTGCAAATGATCAGTAAGTTCTTTACTCACACTGAAAGGTATAGGTCGTACACATTGCCTGATGGGTTCTGCATTGTGCTTCAACTTTATCCGATGCATTAAACCTTTTAAGCTTCCGAGCCTATCTTCAAAAACTGCCTCATGTTCTTGCAGAACCTTCTCCAGCTCACATTTGTCAGCTGTAGATAAAACCTGCTCCTCTATGCACGGATACAAAACCATCTTCAACCGTGCATGTGTTTCCCATCGCAGCACATTTATCCCTTTGCTGGACACATAAATCTTGTCTTCAGCATAGCGTCCCTTGAATTTCAACTCTGCATTGAAATACCCCTGTAATGGTATTCTTTCTCCTTCAAACTGCTCTGGAGAAATCTGTGCTCTCATCAAACCAATGTGGCCAAAGTGCAACTGGTAAATTTCTTGGGATATTATGCTGACTGTGGCACCCGAGTATGCAACCAGGTTAACATATCTACCACAAATCTTAACATTGCATCGCAGTAATTTGGTCATTCAAGTGGTTGCACATGTCGAGCCGACCATCAGTACAATGTTCTCCACATTGCTGTTGTGTTCTGCCTGGTCCTACACTGCAACATTTACACAATATCCTCTGCCCCAATGGCATGTCTTTCAAAGTGACCAACACATTTGCACATTCTACATTCCCTGCCCACTGCAGGACACATCCTGCTGCATGCAATATGTCCAACACTTCCGCAACATTAACACTCCCTGGTGTCACACATGACCCTATCCCTCCTCTTCTTGTACATTCTTCCTGCTCTTGATGGTGCCCTTATGGACCTCTCATTCACAAAGGAGCATCAGGGATTTTCACCACTTTGCTTGTCTAATGCCTTTACTCCACTGGTGATTAACAAGGGGGGTCCTGGGAGTCCCTCTGCCAGACATTAGTCCTGGTTACGAGAGACTTACCCAGAGTCTTTAGCTCACTATCTTTCACAAAGAAGAAATATCCCAGACATATCAGTCTTTGTCCTGCCCTGGGGCAGTCCAGCACCGAAATGCTAGGCAATTCTCCTCTGAACAAGAGTACCAACAGAAACCCCAGACACGTGTTTCGGTCTGGTTGGACCTCATCAGTAGGGTGGATCTGTGCCTCTCTAAGAATAGTGAGCAAGGGGTCCACGTCTGGATTCCCCTAGTAACTTAGGGTGAGACCCAAAGTTACTTAAATATGCAGATTAACAAGGGGGGTCCTGGGAGTCCCTCTGCCAGACATTAGTCCTGGTTACGAGAGACTTACCCAGAGTCTTTAGCTCACTATCTTTCACAAAGAAGAAATATCCCAGACATATCAGTCTTTGTCCTGCCCTGGGGCAGTCCAGCACCGAAATGCTAGGCAATTCTCCTCTGAACAAGAGTACCAACAGAAACCCCAGACACGTGTTTCGGTCTGGTTGGACCTCATCAGTAGGGTGGATCTGTGCCTCTCTAAGAATAGTGAGCAAGGGGTCCACGTCTGGATTCCCCTAGTAACTTAGGGTGAGACCCAAAGTTACTTAAATATGCAGATTAACAAGGGGGGTCCTGGGAGTCCCTCTGCCAGACATTAGTCCTGGTTACGAGAGACTTACCCAGAGTCTTTAGCTCACTATCTTTCACAAAGAAGAAATATCCCAGACATATCAGTCTTTGTCCTGCCCTGGGGCAGTCCAGCACCGAAATGCTAGGCAATTCTCCTCTGAACAAGAGTACCAACAGAAACCCCAGACACGTGTTTCGGTCTGGTTGGACCTCATCAGTAGGGTGGATCTGTGCCTCTCTAAGAATAGTGAGCAAGGGGTCCACGTCTGGATTCCCCTAGTAACTTAGGGTGAGACCCAAAGTTACTTAAATATGCAGATTAACAAGGGGGGTCCTGGGAGTCCCTCTGCCAGACATTAGTCCTGGTTACGAGAGACTTACCCAGAGTCTTTAGCTCACTATCTTTCACAAAGAAGAAATATCCCAGACATATCAGTCTTTGTCCTGCCCTGGGGCAGTCCAGCACCGAAATGCTAGGCAATTCTCCTCTGAACAAGAGTACCAACAGAAACCCCAGACACGTGTTTCGGTCTGGTTGGACCTCATCAGTAGGGTGGATCTGTGCCTCTCTAAGAATAGTGAGCAAGGGGTCCACGTCTGGATTCCCCTAGTAACTTAGGGTGAGACCCAAAGTTACTTAAATATGCAGATTAACAAGGGGGGTCCTGGGAGTCCCTCTGCCAGACATTAGTCCTGGTTACGAGAGACTTACCCAGAGTCTTTAGCTCACTATCTTTCACAAAGAAGAAATATCCCAGACATATCAGTCTTTGTCCTGCCCTGGGGCAGTCCAGCACCGAAATGCTAGGCAATTCTCCTCTGAACAAGAGTACCAACAGAAACCCCAGACACGTGTTTCGGTCTGGTTGGACCTCATCAGTAGGGTGGATCTGTGCCTCTCTAAGAATAGTGAGCAAGGGGTCCACGTCTGGATTCCCCTAGTAACTTAGGGTGAGACCCAAAGTTACTTAAATATGCAGATTAACAAGGGGGGTCCTGGGAGTCCCTCTGCCAGACATTAGTCCTGGTTACGAGAGACTTACCCAGAGTCTTTAGCTCACTATCTTTCACAAAGAAGAAATATCCCAGACATATCAGTCTTTGTCCTGCCCTGGGGCAGTCCAGCACCGAAATGCTAGGCAATTCTCCTCTGAACAAGAGTACCAACAGAAACCCCAGACACGTGTTTCGGTCTGGTTGGACCTCATCAGTAGGGTGGATCTGTGCCTCTCTAAGAATAGTGAGCAAGGGGTCCACGTCTGGATTCCCCTAGTAACTTAGGGTGAGACCCAAAGTTACTTAAATATGCAGATTAACAAGGGGGGTCCTGGGAGTCCCTCTGCCAGACATTAGTCCTGGTTACGAGAGACTTACCCAGAGTCTTTAGCTCACTATCTTTCACAAAGAAGAAATATCCCAGACATATCAGTCTTTGTCCTGCCCTGGGGCAGTCCAGCACCGAAATGCTAGGCAATTCTCCTCTGAACAAGAGTACCAACAGAAACCCCAGACACGTGTTTCGGTCTGGTTGGACCTCATCAGTAGGGTGGATCTGTGCCTCTCTAAGAATAGTGAGCAAGGGGTCCACGTCTGGATTCCCCTAGTAACTTAGGGTGAGACCCAAAGTTACTTAAATATGCAGATTAACAAGGGGGGTCCTGGGAGTCCCTCTGCCAGACATTAGTCCTGGTTACGAGAGACTTACCCAGAGTCTTTAGCTCACTATCTTTCACAAAGAAGAAATATCCCAGACATATCAGTCTTTGTCCTGCCCTGGGGCAGTCCAGCACCGAAATGCTAGGCAATTCTCCTCTGAACAAGAGTACCAACAGAAACCCCAGACACGTGTTTCGGTCTGGTTGGACCTCATCAGTAGGGTGGATCTGTGCCTCTCTAAGAATAGTGAGCAAGGGGTCCACGTCTGGATTCCCCTAGTAACTTAGGGTGAGACCCAAAGTTACTTAAATATGCAGATTAACAAGGGGGGTCCTGGGAGTCCCTCTGCCAGACATTAGTCCTGGTTACGAGAGACTTACCCAGAGTCTTTAGCTCACTATCTTTCACAAAGAAGAAATATCCCAGACATATCAGTCTTTGTCCTGCCCTGGGGCAGTCCAGCACCGAAATGCTAGGCAATTCTCCTCTGAACAAGAGTACCAACAGAAACCCCAGACACGTGTTTCGGTCTGGTTGGACCTCATCAGTAGGGTGGATCTGTGCCTCTCTAAGAATAGTGAGCAAGGGGTCCACGTCTGGATTCCCCTAGTAACTTAGGGTAAGACCCAAAGTTACTTAAATATGCAGATTAACAAGGGGGGTCCTGGGAGTCCCTCTGCCAGACATTAGTCCTGGTTACGAGAGACTTACCCAGAGTCTTTAGCTCACTATCTTTCACAAAGAAGAAATATCCCAGACATATCAGTCTTTGTCCTGCCCTGGGGCAGTCCAGCACCGAAATGCTAGGCAATTCTCCTCTGAACAAGAGTACCAACAGAAACCCCAGACACGTGTTTCGGTCTGGTTGGACCTCATCAGTAGGGTGGATCTGTGCCTCTCTAAGAATAGTGAGCAAGGGGTCCCAGGACCCCCCTTGTTAATCTGCATATTTAAGTAACTTTGGGTCTCACCCTAAGTTACTAGGGGAATCCAGACGTGGACCCCTTGCTCACTATTCTTAGAGAGGCACAGATCCACCCTACTGATGAGGTCCAACCAGACCGAAACACGTGTCTGGGGTTTCTGTTGGTACTCTTGTTCAGAGGAGAATTGCCTAGCATTTCGGTGCTGGACTGCCCCAGGGCAGGACAAAGACTGATATGTTTGGGATATTTCTTCTCTGTGAAAGATAGTGAGCTAAAGACTCTGGGTAAGTCTCTCGTAACCAGGACTAATGTCTGGCAGTGGGACTCCCAGGACCCCCCTTGTTAATCTGCATATTTAAGTAACTTTGGGTCTCACCCTAAGTTACTAGGGGAATCCAGACGTGGACCCCTTGCTCACTATTCTTAGAGAGGCACAGATCCACCCTACTGATGAGGTCCAACCAGACCGAAACACGTGTCTGGGGTTTCTGTTGGTACTCTTGTTCAGAGGAGAATTGCCTAGCATTTCGGTGCTGGACTGCCCCAGGGCAGGACAAAGACTGATATGTTTGGGATATTTCTTCTCTGTGAAAGATAGTGAGCTAAAGACTCTGGGTAAGTCTCTCGTAACCAGGACTAATGTCTGGCAGAGGGACTCCCAGGACCCCCCTTGTTAATCTGCATATTTAAGTAACTTTGGGTCTCACCCTAAGTTACTAGGGGAATCCAGACGTGGACCCCTTGCTCACTATTCTTAGAGAGGCACAGATCCACCCTACTGATGAGGTCCAACCAGACCGAAACACGTGTCTGGGGTTTCTGTTGGTACTCTTGTTCAGAGGAGAATTGCCTAGCATTTCGGTGCTGGACTGCCCCAGGGCAGGACAAAGACTGATATGTTTGGGATATTTCTTCTCTGTGAAAGATAGTGAGCTAAAGACTCTGGGTAAGTCTCTCGTAACCAGGACTAATGTCTGGCAGAGGGACTCCCAGGACCCCCCTTGTTAATCTTTACTCCACTGGTGGACACTTCCATGCTCTTTGCAATGTGTACCGCCTGATTCAGTGCGAGATCTCTACAGCTTAACAATCTTTCTTCAATCATTTTGTTGTTGCAATGCACCCCAATCTGGTACCACAAATGCGGGTCAATTAATTGACCAAACTCACAGTCAGCTGCCAATATCCCACAAGCTTAAACATATTCCTCCACTGACTCATCTGCTCCTTGCTGGCAAATGTAAATGTGATGCCTTTCTAAGATAACATTTGTCTGCATCTCATAATTCCTCTTCATCTTGAGAGCAACCTCCATATATTCATCTAGTTCTTCACCTTTCTCTTGTACCATGGTCAATCGGTCAAACACAGTCTGCCTCCCAATCCAAGGGCATTAAGCAACAATGTATCCTTTTTTCGGGTTTCTATGTCACTCCATCCCTGTTTGCTAGATAACATTCAAACGCCCTGACCCATCCCCTCCCCATTTCACTGGTGGATTGCCTGGGGTAGCTAAAAATGGTGGTGGCGGCTTAGCCTGCTCAGTGCTGGCCATTATGCCTTAAATAACTTGCAAAATCTACTTTAAAGTTTCTTTACTGGTCTCTTGGTACCCTTGTGTGGCCAGTGTCATTTTTATATGCAACTCCTCCTTTCCACTGTAACCTGAATTGAATTGAATTGATTGAATTGTTTATTTGTATAGCGCCTATACACAACATGTTTCAAAGCACTTGAAGGAGGGATGCAACATGGGTGAATACAATTACATTCTTGCAAGTCCTTGGAACAATTCATAATGTGAAAAATAACTATCATAATCAGCCTGGCGACATTTCAGATAGTGCAAGTGCAAGAAAAAATTAAGGAGAAGAGGGGAATGGAAAAATGAGACGAAACAAGCAGTAACATTACTATGTCTGACAACAATTGATGTAGTGCATGAGTATACAAGAGGATGAGGAGGGTGAGGAGGGGGGTAAGGAGTGAGGGAGAAAGAGAGGAAAAAGACAAGCAACTATCATGAAAGGTCAGACCACGATTCAGAATAGTGCAGTGGGGAGTGGGAGGAGAAGACAAGGAGGGAAGGGGGGCAGACAAGCTGCGATCAAAGATCACAGGACTAATGATAAGAGTAAGTGCTAAGGACATAAAACCAAGGGGGCTGAATGAGGAGAGGGCAGGAGGCTGTAAAAGACAGGCGGCTATGATTACTATGCCTGACGGAAATTGAGGCAGTGCCAGACTTTAACAAGGGGAGGGGAGGAGAAGGAGGAGGAGAGGGCAGGTGTATGAGAAAGACAGGCGGCTATGATTACTATGCCTGACGGTAATTGAGGAAGTGCTAGACTTTAACAAGAAAAGGGAAAGGTGGGGAGAGGGCAGGTGACTGCAAAAGACAGGCAGCAACAATTACTATGCCAGACAGCAATTGAGGTAGTGCTGGAGATTTGCAGGAGGAAAGGGGTGAAGTGGAGGGGAGGAGGGAGTAGAGTAGGAAAGGAGGGAAACAAAATAGGAGGATGCGGGGGGGTAAGGGTGTAGGTGGGGGTAAAAGACAGCTGGGGCAATGGTGGGTGAGGGGCCCAAACACAGTCACAGGGGGGCATAGGTGTGGGTGGAGGGCACAAACACAGTCACGGGGGGCATGGGGGTGGGGCCACAAACACAGTCAGGGGGGCATGGGGTGGGTGAGGTTCACAAACACAGTCATGGGGTCATGGGGGTTGGTGGGGGTCACAAATACAGTCACGGGGGCCTGGGGGTCAGTGGGGGGCACTAACACAGTTACAGGGGCAAAAGGGTGGGTGGGGGCACAAACACAGTCACAGGGAATAGGGGTGGGTGGGGGGCACAAACACAGTCATGGGGGGCATTGGAGTGGGTGGGAGAACACACACAGTCATGGGGGCATGGGGTAGGTGGGGATCAAAAACACAGTCCTGGGGCATAGGGATAGGTGAGGGGCACAAACACAACCACAGTGGGCATAGGGGTGAATGGGGGCACAAACACAGTCACGTTGGCATGGGGTTGGTGGGGGACACAAACACAGACACAGGGGCGGCAATGCAGCGTACCGTGGTGGACAGGGGTAGACAGGGCCTTAAGAGTGGGCCTTGTTTGGAGGGCTGGCCAAGCCTGCTGGCCTTCCCATTGAGCAAGATATAAACAACCCCAGCCAATCCCAGACCCCCAGCAGCACCATGCCCAGCACTCCGGTGCAGGCACTGGAAACTGCTATCTTAGAATGGTGGAATCCATGGACGAAAGGCAGGTGAAATACAACGGGGCACAGAACCGGAGCGTTATTAAGGCTCCACAATATCTGGCAATGTTAGCTAAAATCATGCACCTTCACTCACTGCGTGAGACTCTGTGTGGTTACCGTTCAACTACACACCCCTCAGGCCCCTTCCTCCTAAAGACTGATGTGATCTGTCAACACTGCTTACAGAACCCCTCACAGCCCCCACCAGCTTACTTCATACTCCGCCGGAGAAACGGAATGAGCAGGGCCTCTCCTTGCCGCAGTCTCCAGTCAGCATATGCACACCAGCCTTCTTTTTGTCAGTACGGGCCCCACATGATGTGGGTGCTCATCATCACTTGTAGTGATGATGAATCACACACAAGAATGTTTATAAGCTCCTTTATTAGAGGCCTGTACACAGGATCAACGTCAGCCACCACCGACAGCTTTTCATCCGAACCGCCAACTGTTAAACTGTGCACACCCAAATATCTATGCCAGTGTTCCATGGCACGCAGAGTGGGACACCTCATGCCATGGTCCAGTGGATCACAACAATTACTTCTTATGGTTCAGAATTTCTAAGCATGTGTCTCTAAGAAGGTCCAGAAAATAGCTTCTGCCGTCGGCATTGCCTTTAAACATTTTAAAACCAGAGACCATTCAATTTGTTGCTGCTAGAAGGAGAAGCTATGCAACACTCCCATATCATTTCTCCCACCTACAATTCCCCATTTTCTAAAGAGAAGTTTCTCAAGATTAAATTGTTTAACCTTAATTATTGTGAATTTGGTTATAACATAAACTCAAATGTGTCCTGGACTGCTCATCGTTTTCCTCCTGATTTGCTAGTGATTTCCAAATTATTTTGCCCCTGGTTGTAAATAGGAGATTGGCGTCTGTGAGTTGAGTTGATCAGTACCTGTACTCACCAGTTGATGTTGCGCAATACAATCACATTGTTTTTTTGTTTTTTTTACATTGCCACTACGTAAAGAAAGATTAAAGTGTTAGCTTACTAAATGTATTTGTGAAAATGCTAACTCATTTAAATTTGGCTGCATCTATTCACCTCCAGGGTTTCGTTACTAAACTAAGCCGCAAAAAGTCCAACACATTTCAAAAGACTCACATTCTAATAAGTGATCCAAGCAAGAGTAAACAAACAGAAGTGGTTTGCTTGACAGAAAAATAGCAAGAAATGAGAGAAAAACTCAGGACAGGTCAAGATGAGTTTAGCACGTTCAGTGACACTGTACACATTCCCTCCAACACAGACCAATTCTAACAAATATTGTTTGGTGATGATTAATGCTGACTTCAGAGCAAGTGGGCAGTTTGAAAACGAAAAAGCATGAATTTACTGTCCCTTTAGAGGAGGGCATCGCCCCTCCGATTTCTTCACGATTTAAATAATGTTTTCTGTTTTTTTGCAAGAATGACATCACAGTTACCATCCAATCCATCTCTCCTTTTAGTAAATTAGCAGTTATGTTAAATACCAGATAATTTTAAAACATGAGAGGCGAAGAACAGTTAAGGCATGCATATCAGCAATGAGATCCCTAGTACATCACGTGTAAAATAATCCGTAAATTATGTGTTGCATCTGTATCGTGTTAATGCGATTAAACCTGCCATGATGACACATGATGTCAATGTGAAATGTGAAACCTTGCAATACTACCAAGTGATCAGTCAAATAATTACATTTTCCATTGACTTGCAGAGAGATAGAGCATAGTAGCCCAGGGTCCACAGCTCCTACAGCACCTTCGTGGCTTATTGATTCGATTTGGAACATGTTTTGAACGGGTGCATAGTTGAATACAGATCCCCCTAGTATTTCAATCCAGGCAGACAGAATTGCCCTTAGGAAGCAATCTGTCTGCTTCAGCTAGATGCTTAGTGCTTTTTTACTTCTGTGTCACTACGTATCACTGAACATCATTTGGAACCGAGAGATATCACAGTTGTTTGATTTATTCATTAATAATATGTATTTATACTGAAGGGTTGCTTAACAAAATACATGAGCACACAGCACTGAAGGGGATATCATGGATCATATTTAGAACCTCTCAGCACTACCATCTGTGAGAAATCAATTTGGTTCATGGATTCACTGATGTGTGACACTGGTCTGCACCTGCATAACTCAGTAAAATCTACAACCAAGATCCAGGAAGTGACAAATCCCTAAACCCCTGCCTATCTCCTGCCACCCCTCTCATCCCTGAAAAATAAATCTTTACAAATACATTCTTGCAACCTTACACTTCCCTCACCTCTTCAGATAACCAACCATCTCTAGTGTACTCAACAGACTCATACCCTGCCCACCTTTTACCAACAACCATGTTTTGTTAATCCGGCACTTCACAACCCGGAAGCAAGCTAATGTGCCCCAGTTCATAAAAAAACATATTGTCTGGTTTAAAATTGGCACACAGGTATCAGTTACTTCTGACTTGCACCCAGCTTCACCACAGGTTTCCCCATCTGACTTCCACTATCCGACTAAACATCCTTACTAACTTTCCTACCTATTTATGCGTGGTGAAGCCAAAATTATTAGAAGTGCACTATATAAGACCACTTTACATTACATTGTGCACATCATTCCTATCTCGCTAAATTAAAGTAGTGCCTCACACTAAGCGGTGTGTGGAAAGAGTGTGAACTAGCCAGACTTTTGTGGAAGGGATTCGATAACCTGAAGGGACATAGAAACAAGCTGAAGAAAATGGCAAGGTAATGGTGGATTTCGAAGAAGAGTATGAGCAGTCTTAGACTTTAGATGAGGTTTGTGCTGCAATAGAGGACTGCATACTTACAGTATAATGTAGAGACTCGAAGATGTGAAGAACCTACAGAGGCCATCTGCCAAATAATAAAACAAGTTCTGCATCTAAGGGTGATGATGTACTCTAGGTTATTGCATATCATAATCCTCATCCAAATGTATCAAGTGAATCGAAGAACAGACGTAAATGATCTGGACTGGACATATTTGGTGCAGGCGACTAATCACATGTCAGACTACAGACACTGGGATGTTTAAGGTTTCAAATGAAGTGCAAGGACTGCAGCATAGAGGCCACAATTAACATTGCTGCAAGGGGTACCCAATAAACACCTGGAGGCACTGGGCTATCATGAATCTACATCTTTGAGGATTTGAAACAACCTGTGTTGATCGACATACCCAAGGATGTGTCAGAGATAATTGACACTTGAAGAATTTGAAAGGCTAAAATTATGTAGAAGAGAGGAGTCATGGCAGTGAAGCATTCCATTAGAAAGGACAATTTAAAACTGCATGAGAACCTCCCCAAACTGTTCAGGGACATGATGGATAACCACATCGTGGAGGAGCCTTCCGAAAGTGTGCACACATAGTGTTAGCTGACACACCTGAGAATTCCATAAATCTCTGTGTGGATCTAAATGGTCACAGTGCCAACATCATTACAGGTTCAATAGAATACAGTACCATTTTGCCTTGGTGGCATTTGTTGTTCAATGCCTTTTGGTAAATATCTTTGAAGTGATACCAAAAGTACTATACTTTCAGGTTGGAATTATACTGGGCACATGCATGGTGATGCAAAACAATGAAGTACTGAAACAGTTACTGAAGATATGCATTCACATGACCTTATCATCAAGGCCAATAATTGTTGACTGTAGTTTAAAGAGACAGGCAATTTGGAATAAGGTCTGGTCAAAGGAGCCTCAAACACTAGAAAACCTGTGAAGGCCAGGCAACAGGCGGTGGAACTCTCCTAATAAAGAAGAGAAAACATTCTTCCTGTGGATATACCAATACTTCACAAGATGTGTGAAGGGTTTTTCAGTAATGGGAGAGCCTATGTATAGGATGGTAAAATAAATGTGTCCCATTCCTATCAGGTGAAGGGCAAGAATAAGCTTTACAGTTATTGAAGGAAAGCATCCTACAGGTGCCCATATTTGGTCATGTTGACACTGTTATGTTTTCTACTCTTATAGTAGACACCAGTGCTAACACCATGAGAGACATTCTCGTCCAGATGGGATGAATGAGGGGCGAGCCACTGTCTTTTCTTTTTTCTGATTGACTGTTCCTGAGAGAAACTGTTGTGTCACTGAATGAGAAGCATTAGCATGTCCTTGTGTTGCCGAAAATGTTTGACAATGTTAGTGGGAAACATAGTTTATGAATAAGTCATATCAAATTCCCTAAATCCACCTACTCATGGCAGTGAAAGCTATCTTGGTATCTCCACACCTACCCAGAATATCCCCTTGGCGCTTACAGAGTTCAGCTATGCCATTGAACACAAGGCATGATGCTCAGACATAGCGGCAGAATGGTTTTCAAGGATGCAGAGGTTGAAGTCCTGGCTGGAATAGTGTAGGAATGGTTGAGTAATTCTAGTGGGTGTACAGGATGATACCTATTTGTGTACCTTAGCAGAGGAACTCTATTTCACGGAGGAATGGGCAGGAAGGGAGATAGAGGATAGCAATCTCACAGCTGCCAAGGCAATAATGGCAAATGGCTGGCCAACTGTAAGGAGAGTGAATGTTACCATATTCTCTCATTGATGAAGAGCTATATTCATTTGCAGCAGGCAAAACATTCACGCTGGGCACTAGGCATCTCGTGTGCAAAGACCCTAGTTAGGGAACATTACTGGTGAATCCTAGATGAACTATTTTCAAGGGATGTATCCCACAACCTTAATCACTGACACCGGAGCACAGCTAGTGTCAAATTAAATTAAAGTATTTCTGGCTAAGCATGGTGTAGCACACCACACATAGACCCATATCCCACATAATTAAATGAGCACATGGGGAGGTTATACAGGCTGGCAAAAGATAGAGTTCATTTACTGGTCAGAGCACGATATTGGGTGAAACACAAAATCTAGAATATACTTCAAGCCTTCAGAGAAAGGAAAAACAAAGTGATGGCTAGAAGGTTTAGACTCAATCTTAACCACTGGCATTTCTCTGTGCAACCCTCCAGACCATCGTTCTTCGCCTGCCAAGCCATTACCGAAGGGGAAAGACCATATGCAAATCAGGCTTGGTCCCATCCCAAAAGGGGCAGTCCAGCCCGAACTGCTAGTTCACATCCCTTATGCACGAGACCAAAAGCATGCCCAAACATGTTTCGGCCTTGTTGGGCCTCATCAGTGAGGAGTAGCTTGGGTCTCTAGGCCCAGCAGGCATGGGACCCACGTCTGGGCATAGCCATCCCACTCGGGGTGACAAAGCAAAAACAAAGAGGTGATGGATGGAAGGTTTAGACTGAATCTTAACCACTGTCATTGCTCTGGTCAACGCTCCAGAACATCGTTCTTCGCCTGCCAAGCCATTAAAGAAGGGGAAAGACCATATGCAAATCAGGCTTTGTCCCACCCCAAAAGGGGCAGTCCAGCCCAAACTGCTAGGTCACATCCCTTCTGCACAAGACCACAAGCATCCCCAAACATGTTTCAGCATTGTTGGGCCTCATCAGTGAGGAGTAGCTTGGGTTTCTAGGCCCTGCAGGCACGGGACCAACGTCTGGGCATATCCGTCCCACTCGGAGTGACAAAGCAAAAACAAAGAGGTGATGGCTAGAAGGTTTAGACTCAATCTTAACCACTGGCATTTCTCTGTGCAACCCTCCAGACCATCGTTCTTCGCCTGCCAAGCCATTACCGAAGGGGAAAGACCATATGCAAATCAGGCTTGGTCCCACCCCAAAAGGGGCAGTCCAGCCCGAACTGATAGTTCACATCCCTTATGCACAAGACCACAAGCATGCCCAAACATGTTTCGGCCTTGTTGGGCCTCATCAGTGAGGAGTAGCTTGGGTCTCTAGGCCCAGCAGGCATGGGACCCATGTCTAGGCATAGCCATCCCACTCGGGGTGACAAAGCAAAAACAAAGAGGTGATGGATGGAAGGTTTAGACTGAATCTTAACCACTGTCATTGCTCTGGTCAACCCTCCAGACCATTGTTCTTCGCCTGCCAAGCCATTACCGAAGGGGAAAGACCATATGCAAATCAAGTTCCTTCCCACCCCAAAAGGGGCAATCCAGCCCAAACTGCTAGGTCACATCCCTTCTGCACGAGACCACAAGCATCCCCAAACATGTTTTGGCCTTGTTAGGCCTCATCAGTGAAGAGTAGCTTGGGTATCTAGGCCCAGCAGACACGAGACCCACATCTGGGCATATCCGTCCTGCTTGGGGTGATAAAGCAAAAACAAAGAGGTGATGCCTGGAAGGTTTAGACTGAGTCTTAACCACTGGCATTGCTCTGGGCAACCCTCCAGACCAGTGTTCTTTGCCTGCCAAGCCATTACAGAAGGGGAAAGACCATATGCAAATTATGCTTGGCCCCACCCCAAAAGGGGCAGTCCAGCCCTAACTGCTAGTTCACATCCCTTATGCACGAGACCACAAGCATGCCCAAACATGTTTCGGCTTTGTTGGGCCTCATCAGTGAGGAGTAGCTTGGGTCTCTAGGCCCAGCAGGCATGGGACCCACGTCTGGGCATAGCCATCCCACTCGGGGTGACAAAGCAAAAACAAAGAGGTGATGGATGGAAGGTTTAAACTGAATCTTAACCACTGTCATTGCTCTGGTCAACCCTCCAGACCATCGTTCTTCGCCTGCCAAGCCATTACAGAAGGGGAAAGACCATATGCAAATCAAGTTCCTTCCCACCCCAAAAGGGGCAATCCAGCCCAAACTGCTAGGTCACATCCCTTCTGCACGACACCACAAGCATCCCCAAACATGTTTTGGCCTTGTTAGGCCTCATCAGTGAAGAGTAGCTTGGGTATCTAGGCCCAGTAGACACGAGACCCACATCTGGGAATATCCGTCATGCTTGGGGTGATAAAGCAAAAACAAAGAGGTGATGCCTGGAAGGTTTAGACTGAATCTTAACCACTGACATTGCTCTGGGCAACCCTCCAGACCACTGTTCTTTGCCTGCCAAGCCATTACAGAAGGGGAAAGACCATATGAAAATCATGCTTGGTCCCACCCCAAAAGGGGCAGTCCAGCCCTAACTGCTAGTTCACATCCCTTCTGCCCGAGACCACAAGCATTCCCAGGCATGTTTCAGCCTTGTTGGGCATCATCACAACAACCAAGTGTGACCCTGTCCATCTAGCTTCTCTGTTGATCCCTCTGAGGGAGGCTGACACTTTCCTCCAGAAGTCAGGCACCCATCCTGGGAGTACCCATTTGAATCAGTGCTTCAAAATCTTGACATGACAATGGCCATCTCCCATGTGGGTGCTGATTAACCGAGTGAACTTGAAGTATGCATAGAGACAAAGGAGTTTGATTTAGATTCTCCCAGAGAGGGGTTCAGCCATCTTGGATTCTGCTGGGACTCCCTGATATTTCTCCCCCTCCCACTTCCTGAAGATAAGGCACTGGTATCATATTAGCAGGCAAAGGACACAAGTTATAGCAACCCTGATTGGACCAATGAAAACAGGTTTGCCTTGAACCAATCCACAGAAGCATTTTGACTTTATAAGTGGGAACCCTCTCCTTAGTTGATTCTTTATTTTGACTGCAATACAAGAAGGATTCTACTGCAACTCTGTGTATTCCAATGTCCTCCGCCACAGAGAACATAAGACAGAAACATCCAGCAAGAGGCAAGCCATTGTCACTAACTGTGCCCAAAGTCTAGGTGAGGTGTCAGCTTGCTGGGCAAGAACTCCCTCTCCCTGAATCTTGAACCTGCCATCATTTCAGTCTGGGTACGTTAGAAGCTGTCCAAGCTGCTGTGCAGAAATCGCGCTAGCCATCTCAGAGCTCGACACTCGGCATCCTCCATACCTCCAATTTCCACTCAACACTGATGCCAAACCTCTACCATCACTGCATCTGAAATCCAACCAGTCTTCTAGCGTCCCATACTCGACACTGTAATCTGGTCACCAGCTCAAACTTCAAGCTGAATCGCTGCACTACATAATTGCCGGGTTAAGTCAACCGATCCCACTCGCACCCGACTGCAAGAAGGATCAAACAATTCAAGTGTTTGAAATGGGGATCTTATTTTTCTGTGGATTTTACACACGAGCTTCAAAGCAGGAAAATTACAATGCAAAGTACATATTCCGAACACATTAAGCGCCTAATTCAAAGAAGCATTTTATAATGGAAAACACCCATTGGAATACGATCTGTGAATTAGACTCTTGGAGACTTATTGGGCATTACATATGTACATGATAAAAAGTGCTAGCTGAGCTTTTTCCAAACTGGCTAGTGAGATTTCTGAATCACTTTACAGTGATTCAATGTGCTTTACAACTCAAAACTCAGGTTTCGCTACGGGTTTAAGCCACACCTCAAATCTCAAGAGAAAAGGGAAATTCTTCTCTGTAAAATAGACCAGGAAAGTAGTTAGGTGGCCTCCAATACCACAAAAGGTGCCTTACCTTCCAAGAAATACTACAGAACATGTAAATATTGATATGATATGATGATATGATAGATTATTTATAACGCGCTTAATACCCAGACGTTTCTAAACGCGGACACGGGGATCGAACCTGTGTTGCTCCGTATCGTATTGCTTTCTAGGCGAGCACGTTGCACCTGAGCTATCCTCCCAAGAGGGCAATATTCGGAGGGTTTATCGGTTCTATCAAGGATGATATGTACTAACAATGGTTACATATTAGCATTTTGTAATTTGGAGGAAGTGCAGAAGAAAGTGGTAATTCGTGGTCATTGAAGCAGTATTTTTTTTTATTTCAACTTGTGTGAGGAGGAGCCAGTGGCTTGCCTGCTACTGGAATCAGTATATAATCCTCACTGCAGCGCAGCGCGCACGCGGAGAGGAAGTTGAGAAGAAAGTGATAGTTTGTGGTCGTTGAAGCAGTATTTTTTTTATTTCAACTTGTGTGAGGAGGAGCCAATGACTTGCCTGCTACTGGAATCAGCATATAATCCTCATTGCAGAGCAGAGCGTGTGCAGAGAGTAAGTGGAGAAGAAAGTGGTCGTTTGTGGTGTGTCGAGGTCGGGAGAGTTGGTCAACCCTAAATGAGCACATCCACGCCAGGGAGCTTCGACGGAAGAGGACTCTTTTGCTTCAATATGCTAAGGTAAGCAGAGACAATTTCTCTGTGAACTCAGTGTTGGCAGGAGACTGTTGAGGAACGCCCCTTTGATCCCGTCCATTGCAAGTGAAGTGACAACTACATCTATTACGGTGTTTGCCCCAGGTTTCAAACACATTGGGGCTGCACAGACCTTAAATCTACCGGTAGGAGTGGGAGGCTGTTGGGACATGCCCCTTTGATCCTGTCCATTGTGAGTGATGAGTTATTTCTTTCTGCAAGCATTTACAGACTGCCAATTGGAACCTATTAAAGCTGCCTAGATAAGAGGTTAACCTCTCTTAGTCATAAGTTCCCACTAAGACAGGCCCTGATTAAGTGTTCACCCATCTCTACGCAGGAGTGTGGCCACGTCCCACCTTTCCTTTTTAATTTGAGAAGCAAGCAATCCCTTCTTCAGAAGGCTCAGTGAACTGAGTGCCGCAGGACACACATAACCATCTCTTTTGTCATGTCAAATAGATACAATTTAAGGAGCGGCCTGCTCACGGATGATCTAAGGGCCCCAGAAGGGGAGGGCTTGTTTGTTTCAAATTCCTTACCATCGGCAGATAGGCTGAGCCCGCAGTTACAGCAAAGCATCCCAGCAGGCCATGAGGTAGCCTTCAATGCTCAAGTACACAATCCAGCTGCCCTTCAAAGGCCTAGAGGGGCATCAGTGCCGAAGTACCAACTTTAGATTCCAGGTTGAAAGGTGGGAAAGACTTTACCTTGACAACTACAAACATTAAAGGGACAATCAACCAGTATTTTTCCAGGCAAAGACATTGCAGTGCCAGTGATCTCTTTGCTGGTTCACAGGCACACCCACTTCCTGGACCGAAAAACATGGAGACAACTAGATCAATCGGCTCCATAGCCTGTGGCATAGATTTCATACAGGGATTCAATCTTTCCCATATTCCATCAACTAGTGTAAGAAATCCCTCGATTGCGCTGACTTCAACAGAAGATATCAGGCAAGACTTAAGTGTCCCAATTGCATCAGATCAAGCAACTTGGCACACTTTATACTCCACCCCAGAGTTCCAATTTGGAATCAGGTGAAACTGACATTACCCTTACAGCTTTAAATTTTGTTTTGAATTCTCTGGTCTGGGTTTTTGAAATCTTGAAGGGGGATATACAAATTCACACAGGAACTCTACTGGAGATGCCCAGGGATATATAGCAGATTGAGTCCTCAATTGTGGGATTTGGCAATCATGTTAATACCCAAATTGCACCTTCCATAACACCGCTGTCTGACACAATTGCTACACAGAATATTGAAGTAACTAGAATTAGGGAAACGCTCGGAGATTTGGGAGTGGATGGAAAAGAAACCAAATTGCTGCTTGCAAACTATATATAGGCTCAAGAGAGGGATAAGGTCATGGAGCCAGAAGCAAATTTATCGGCTGGAGGGGTACATCCTCTCCCTATTCTCGATGACACTCCCCTTTCCGAGTTAGTCCTTGCAGAATGTTGCCATTTAGCACACGTTGCAGACCTCGCATCAGCAGACAAAACGGCCTGCGAAGAAGAGGAACCCCCTCCAGTACAACAGGACGGAAAAGATGGGGGAGACTCATGGACGGAAAGCGTGCAGAAATCATGCCGGTACAGAAGAAGGAAAAGGAGAAAGAAACAAAATGAATTGACCCAAGTAGCTCCGTCACCTGCCATACGGGAAAGGTAAACTAAAAATATGAAGATGAAAAAGGTGAAAAATTCCGACACCAACAGCTTCATTGAAGGATTGAGTAATCCTGCAAAAAAAATCAGATAAGCAGGCAGAGGAAGAAAATCTGGAATTATCATCTAGTGTCCAAATGACGTGCTCCCTTGTCCCTTCTGGGTCAATAAAGAGAAACAGGCAGCAAACGATATTGCCAGAGCTGGATGAAACAAAGGTGACAAAATTCACCATAGGCATACAGACAGACATCTTTCAAGGGAGTGACCAGGGGGGCCCAGATCCTGGTCACCCAGATATGACTGGAAGGGCAGATACTGGGAAGCTGACAAAATGGGCCCCCATTTTTCTACCAAGGTAAAAAACAGGGGAAGAAATCATGCCCCAGTCTGGGGTTAACTTGAAAATTGCACCAATATTCTGCATGGTGAACAAGAAATTGCAGGCTCAAGCAGTAGGAGTCAAGACACGGACAAACCACCAGTCGATCTCTTCATTCTCAATTGGAATCAGATAAAGTACAGATAGCTTTCTCCGGACCAGAAGACCGAAGAAGACTGACGGCGGATACATCAGCAATTCAAGAAGAAATATGTAATGCAGCGAATGCAATCGGTTCTGTTACTAAAGATGCCGATTATGGCCATAAGGATATAGACCCCTTTGCAGTCCAGAGAGTTTGGTTCACATGTCAAAAGCAAAAATTGAACCCTACATTTTTGAACAGAGGGATTATCTTGTCATCTTTTAAAAAGATCCCAGCCTTATATCTCTTCTCATCTCAAGACATTGAATATGTTACGTTTCCTTACCCCCACGTACCCCATCTGGTTGAAGTAGGGTTTTCAGCCAAAGTTAGGGCAAAAGCAGTCCTTACAGCGATCGGTTCCTTAAAACAACAAGTACTGGCCATTCATGAATCTTTACCACACATAGAGGAGGGGGGACAAGGGTGATATTGCTAAAGGTGGTGCTAATAAGGGGAAGTTGGATCAGACCAAGGCAACGACAATCAGTGCACAAGAGACCCATAGTGGAGGCCAGATAGCAATTATGGTCCATGTTGCCAGAAATTATAGCGGAGGCCTGCCAGAAATTAGGAGCAAGCCAGATTTCACTTTAGTAGGGAAAGAATAAGACGTGTGAATAGGAAAACGCAGGGCTTCAGTTCGTTTAAAAACCTAAAGCTGAGATCAGAGTTCTTTGGTGGTAATGATTTGATCCTCCTTCGGGACACATGGCTAGGTAACTCTCCAGAAATTGAGGGATTTTTAATGATAACACAGTTGGCAACTACTATAGGGAAGGGAAGACCCAAGGGTGGGCTACTGACGGCATGTAAGTCTGGGTTTTTTGCAGAATCAGTTTCGATTATCTGAAAGCAAGAAGGGATCTTAGTGGTAAAACTGGCGGTGCCATCAGTGCAGGGCCTGAAGCTAGAATCTCTTTCATGCATCCTGACACAGATCAGTGTGTTTGAAGTTGCTCAGGGGGGTCTGCATCAAAAATCAAAGCGGTAGAAGGTGGTTGTCCTTTTTCTCAGAATGGGATTTGAGGATTGCAAATGGTTCCATAGATGAGGATGTTCCCCCGACCAGTACATGGTGTCGTGGGCAAATCGAATCCACATGGGATGACATCTTTCTATCTTAAAAAACAGACTGGCAAAGTACAGGAGAGGTGGAGTCCACCTAAACACTGCCTTGGATCAAGTTTGCAAGGATCTTGAAGCCGTTGATCTTAAAGAGAATTGTAAACCTCATATCTTCCATGACTTTTTATGGGCAGTCGAACGTCCTCAGACCATACCACCCAGTAGAATCTTAGCCCATAAACATATATACGATGAGCCCACATGGTCCAAAAAACGTGAGCTGCACAGTCTTAAGATTGCTGCGAGGAGGGAAATTTAAGACAAGGACAATCTCTCAGGAAGGTTAAAGATCATTAAAAATAACTATAACAATTGGTCAAAACAACATCAAATGAGTCGTCTCCAGAACGACAGAGAGTCCATGGTCAGAGCCTTAGGCAATAACACCTCCCGTAACTTCTGGGAAATAATCAACACCTCAAGAACTGATTAAAAAACTACTCAGTTAAACAGCATCTCTGAACTCGATTGGGTCAGGCATCTGACCGAAAAAAAATCGGAAACCTAAGGGACAGTCTGTCTTTTATATTTTCGATGTACCATGGTCTTTGGAAATTCTAGAAGCAGACATGCTCGAGTTGATTAATAAGTCCTCATCCTCTAGAGCAGCAGGCCTAAGTGGCTTAACTTATCAAGTCTTGAAGGTGAATGTGGGAATGTGGGCCCGAATCCTGTCCATACTCTTCATGGGAATAATTGTAAGAAGAGCGATCCCCCTATCTTGGAAATCTGCCATTATCATCCCCATTTTCAAGAAGGGGGATCGCAAAAACCCATCTAATTATAGGCCCATTACGCTCTTGGATGTGGAAAGTAAATTGTTTGCTAGCCTGCTATTAAAAGAGTTGGAGAGATGGGCCAAATCCAATAATATTTTGCCAAAACAGCAGACTGGCTTTCGGAGGGGACACTCGACATCCCTCAATGGTATAGTTTTGGCCACCCTCTGTGACAACAATGAGGGTAGAAAAGTGTAAAGACTTTATAGTGCCTTTATTGACCTATCTAGCACATTTGATCAGGTCAATAGAGATCGACTATGGTCAAAGCTAGACAACAGGGGAGCTCCAAAATCGCTTATTAATATTCTTGCTTCCATCCATGAGGAAAACACAGTGAGGATCTGATTAAATTCTGAAGGCCACCTCTCTGATTATGTCACCATGAGTAGAGGGGTGCGACAAGGCTGTATGGTCGCTCCATTTCTCTTTAATTTCTATCTTGCTGATTTCCGAAGAGATGTGGATTCAGCAGCATTGGCAAGTACCAAGATCAGATCCATCGCAATTAAATGATTTATGTATGCGGATGACATTGTCCTCTTGGACAAGACACCAGTGGGTTTCCAAAGACTATTGCACGCTCTGGATTCCTACATGAAGGAAAATGACCTGATTGTTAATCCGGAGAAGTCAAGAGTCGTCATCTTTGGAGACAAGTGGACTGGGATTAGTAGATTCCCCTGGAATGTGGGAGGTCAACTTATCCCAGTGGTAGATGAGATTGTCTACCTGGGAAATACTCTATCTGCTTTTCCCAGATCAGGCCAAACTCTGTCAGAGCTTTCATCTAATGTTACTCAGTTGACAGCACAATTGCAAATGATCGTTAGACAATACTGCAAATGTTCTCTCCTACTAGCAGTAAAGTTCTATATGCAAAAGATGTCCCAGTTCTCCTGTATGGTTTAGAGGCCAAACCTTCGGCCTGGACCCTCGACTGGCAGAAAATTGAGGGCAAGATCTGGAGAAAAGTCCTGGGCCTACCAAATTTCTTGCCGACAGTGAGCTTGAGATATGAGCTTGGTCTAAAATCACTCAAGTCACAAGCGGACTGGTAATTGGTCTCACTTTATGGACTAATAATAGATCCCTTGGTTAATACACTATATGAAGATCTTCTGGCACACCTCGAGATGAACCAGGTCTCGGTGCTGCGAGATTTGAGAAAGATGGTGCAAGAGATCGTTATTAGTTGTGACAGTGACGAAGAAACACTGGTCTCAAACCCCTTGAAGAAGAAGAAGACTCTTCTAACATCAGACTGGATTAGAAAATTCGATCAAATGCGGGTTTTACCTGTGGCAACATCGCTTTCTCTCTATGAAAAGAAGCTATGTTACCTACCAAAATACCTATTAAAATTTCCAGATGCCAAGGAGAGACAGAACTTTCTTAGAGTTAGACTCAAGTTGGTGCAAACGGTATCATTTCTTACCCACTGGGGTTCTCGAAGACAGAATAAAAATCTTATGTCCAGAATGTGCAGATCCCAAAGATCAGACCATCAAGCATCTTCTAAGATACTGTTGGGGAACTTGGGATGCTAGAGAAAAATATCTCGGATGTTTCACTGTTTCCATTGATCGTTTGTCTTCATCAATGTTTTGGGAGAGACTGATTGCTGGCCATGAAACTGCCCTGACGATAAATATTCTCAGAGTGCTACAACAGACAGGTTTTATTCCTTTGAAAGTTTGTTACAAATATGTTTTTTTCTTTCTTCTTTTTTTCTAGGGGACGGGCAGTTGTGATGTTTTATGAATTTTTATTTATTTTGTAATAAGTTTCATTTCTGTAATTGTTGGTTTTCCTTTTCTTTCGTCTTTTTGTGAAAAACCAACATTTGGTTGTGCTACAAATAAAAAAGAAATTATAATTTTGACAGAAAAAAAAAAATCTTCTAACAAATGCTTTGTCAGGAATGACCTACTGATCAGTTGTATGTTGTGCTTGTCATTGTATTACCATTATGTCTGCAAAAAACCAGATTCACACAATTATATCGAAATCTGACATTTTTTCAAGAACAAAAAATCTCTTTAGAACAAGGTGTACTTTTTGTAAGGTTATGAATGCATAAAAGGACATTACGATATATATGTTAAATTGTTTTGTACAATTGTATTAAAAAACATTGAACCTACAGCAAATTTACATTATTCCACAAGCATGAGGACATCAATGTTCAAACTCTTCTTGGTAAGGCACATAATATGTGACATCCAGCAAAGACTGATTAGGGGAGCATCAGTTCAAATGGATGATCCTGTCTGAGAAGCCCTGTTTTTAAGATGAAGGTTTTTATGAAATCTGGTTTCAGTGGGAATCATACATGAAAACCTCCTCTGGGCATAGTGCAATGACGAGGTTGTACTGGATATTTGTCTAGTACTATATACAAGTGTTTCCAGGCTCCACAAGACAGGGGGGGCATAGGAATCACAAAAGTAGACAAACAAAAGGTGGGGGGCAAGTGCTGGGCAGGCCAAGGTGGCAAGTTCAAGGGGAAGAAGGGGGGTATGAGTGCAGTGGACAGGGAGGACCAAGTTGGGCCAGTGCAGGGAAGGGAGCCCAAAGGCAACTCCTGGCAAAGGTAGGGGGTGGTCCGGCCCCTGTATTACTCTAAAGGGATCAGGTCCCAGTCCCAGCGACAGATGGAGAATTAGCAAGGAAGGGAGAGAGGGAAGGAAGAGGAGAAGAGGGAGGAGAAGAGGGAGGAGCCTGCCAAGGAAAGGGATATACCTTCCACTCTCTGCTTGGAGAAATATTTGACCTGCAGAGAGTTGGAGCCAGAGGACCAAAGTAATCTGGCCGGAGGTATTTAGGGAGGGAGAGCTGGATGTAACAATGTCCCATACAGCCTTGTGGGTGATGCAAAGGGTCTTGAGTTTGATACTTACGGTCACCAGGACCCAGTGAAGAGATTTTGGGGCTGGAGAGTTGCAGTCCCTGGGATTGAGGCCAAGGATAAGTCTTGCAGTCCGATTCTGCACATGGGGCAAAGGGAGGAAAGAGGCAGATTGAGGAAGAGGCTGTTGCAGTAGTCTAGTCTAGAGAAAACAGGGCTATGAGATATTAAGCTTCTGGGGGAAGGTGAGGAAAGGTAGAATGCCCCTGAGGAGATGCAAATGGAAATGTGACTTTTTGCAAGGTCCGTGATATGAGGAGAGAAAGAGAGAGGAGTCAAAGATGATACCAAGGTTTCTTGCCTCACAAGTGGGTGGGGGGGCCCAGGGAGTCAGTCCGGAGAATGGGGTGAAACAAGGAGCAGGTGTCCCATTGAGAAGGATCTCTGTCTCACGGACATTAAGGCAGAGATCATTGGCAGAGCACCATGCCTGAATAGCAGTCAGGCAGTCCGGTATGAGGAAGGAGGCAGAGGATGTAGAAGATGGAAGCTTGAAAGAGAGCTGTGTGTCATCTGCATAACACTGGAAATGAGTGGAGAAAGTGGAAATCAGGTGGGCGAGAGGGGCCAGGACATGTTGAAAAGCCATGGCAATAGGATAGAGCCCTGATGGATGCCACAGGTAGAGATTGAGGTGGCGGAGATAAAATGACCCATTTGCACTTGGGAGCATCTGTTTGAAAGGAAGTAGTTAAGCCATGCCAGTGCCCTGTCTGTGATGGCTAGGGTATTGTAACGCTCACCTGATTCCCGTAGAGGCGCCGGTCTTGACTGGGCGTATACCGTATCTGCAAAGGTGATGTGTAACACACGGCTGGCTCTTTGGGCTGGACCTCTGTGCACTGTATGTCTGACTTGAAGGGTAAGATGTCTGCAGATAGAAAATATGGGATTAAGGAACTGGGTTATTGAATGTCTCTCTCTTCTTCCCTTTCTCTTCTCCTGTAGAACCCCAAAGGTTAACGCTCTCACCTTAGGTAAGTGAACGCCGTGCTCTCCATCTGCCTCGGGGCAGGGTGCTGTAACCAGTTTCTTCACTGGATAAGGGGAGCAGGCCTCTTGACTTCAGAGGACTGCTGTCCGTCGTTTACTGCACGAACGGTAAGTTTTGAGTAATTCTAATGTCTTTAAAGTCTTTAGTAATGATGTTTCTTGTTTTGCAGGGTTCTGGCGATGGCGGATGCCGGGCTGAAGTGAGTTGAAGATGGGGCCCGTGTGATGAATAGAAGCGCCTGGAAGCACGTAAGTAAGCGCTTGTTGCCTGCTTCACGATGCGCTCTAACTGTCTTTTTATTTTGCAGGTACAAGTTCGGAGCGGCTGCAGGGTGCCGGAATACCCACTGGGTTAGATGTGGAAAGGAGTAATGGCACGTGAGTATTAAAGTTCCCCAATGTCTTTAAACGCACCTTGTTTTGTCTTTCAGATGCGGGATGCAGCGCCGAAGGCCTCCGGAGCGTGCGAAGAGTTGGTAAGCTTTTGTCTTTCAGATGCCGGAATGCAGTGTGAAGACCTCCGGAGCGCACGAAGAGTAGGTATGCCTTTGTCTTTCAGATGCCGGAATGCAGCGCGAGGCGTTGGTGACAGCCGATGGACCGTGAAGAGCTGTCACTGAAGACCGTAATGCTAACCTGTTCTTTCTTGTCTTTATAGGTGTTGCTGAAGACTGGATTCAGGATGGTAAGCCTTTTTCCTTAGGCCCAGGATCAGATGCAGAAGACATGATGAGCGTTCTGCTGCAGAGGATGCAGAATAACGCAAAGCAAGATTCATCCATCGGGTGTGGTTTAAATAGCCTCCTGTAGTGCTGAGGTGTCTCCTTCCACAGCCACGCCTAGGTAAGAAAAGAGTTCCTGCTTTCCAGAAGAGTTCCAGTGTTCTGAATCTAGGGAGTGGCTCCTGCCCCACCCAACAGGAAAAGTAGTTCCAAACAGAAGAGGATCAGAGGCTCAACTGGCAGGCAAGTAAGCAGCATGGTCTGCTGCAGGTAAGTCCACCCAAGCATTATGAGCCCGGCGCTTCCAGCGCTGGGACTGGGCATATTTATGAGCCTGGTGCCACTGGCGCCAGGACTGGGTCCAAAAGGTCCCAATTGGGACTGGTTGGCACTCGGAACCTGGGTTATGGATCTGCTTCCAAGGGAGTTGGGAAAACCCTGACCTTTTGGAAGCAGAGATCATGACAGGTATCATGGAGACGGTTTATGAGGATGAAGTGGTTGACTGTGTCAAAGGCATTAGAAAGACTGAGGAGGAGTGTTAGAGTCCAGATAAGAGATTAGGGCGCAGTGTTGCCCTTGATGGTTCTGGAGGAGCAGGAGAGCATTGATTTAGAGGAGATTTTCATAGAGCAGACAAATCAAGAGATTTCATCTTGTGCAATGGGAGATAACGAGGAGACAATGGGGGGTTGACAGGGGGCCAAGGGAGGCAAGAGAAGGGGGTATTGTGGGCATAAGGCAGAGAGGACAGGATGTCCAAAGTTTTGGAAGAAAAGTGGGTGGCCAGTGCAGAGCAGAGGGCCTGGGAGGGAGGAGGAGACAGCGGTCGGATTGGCAAGTACCTTACAGATTTTAAAAAGTTCAGCTGTGTTTTGGGTGGCTCCAGAGATGCGGGCTTGGACATGAGCCCTCTTCTTGGAGCAGATGGAGAGACGATATTGCCTTTGGAGTAGGCGGCAGGCCAGTTTGTCATATGATGAGCTAGATGCCAGCCACTTCCACGCTGCAGCTTTGCACTTGCGTTTTGTTGGGTGTCCTGACCCACGTTTGAGCTATTATGCTGCAACATTCGGTGCTGTGGGCTTAGAAAATCCAAGATGGCCAAAAAGCCCACATGTGCGCCAAAATCCAGGAGAACCACGCAGTTTGTGCACACTAAAATGGTTGCCTAACTTGCCACCCACCAGTGCGAGCAGGATGGGCCGGGGTGTCATGAGTGAAATGTGTGCCAAAGGAAAAACCGCACTTTAAAATTACCTTTGGTTTCTCTGAATGCCAGCTCAAAATGCCTATTTTCAAACATTGCAACACATCCAAAAATCTCCAAAAATCTCACTGAACACCAGCGGACATCTGGCAGAACGAAGTATGTGTGCATACTAAATCTGGGAAGTTGAAGAGCCCCAAAACAATGTTCATAACAAGACTGGCTGAGCTCTGCAGGTCTGCAGCAGCCTAACTGAAACTGGATTAAAAACTACATAGTTTGTAACTGTTAAAATGTCATAGTTTTGAACTTAGTTTTGAACTTAGAATCAGCATTCTAGCTGCATATGTAAAAATTGTCTTGACTTAAACTGGGGAACAAAAAGTGACATTTTACCTGACATTTTACCTGAAACCTGGCTTAAGGAAACTGGAATTCTGCCAGACAGCTACCCCCGACAGGAGTGGGGGCTTGCCCAACAAATGCATTCCCAGGCCTGGCTGCATTCTGTTGCTCCTGCCAAAAGGAGGTCACACACTCTCTGATTGAATTACCAGGGGATTGCAAGAAACTAAAGAAAGGGCCCAGGCAGGTGGTTTATTAGGGTGGTCGTAAATGGCTTCCTTTTGAACAAAGCCCTGCCTTGACTCAGGCAGATGGTTTATTGGGGGGACCGTAAAACAACTTCCTCTTGGTAGAAGCTGGGAGGGGCAGGGTCTCTGAGCTTGGCAGAAACTGGATAAACTGGTTTGTACACCATGTGACCTGAAAAGACACACCCCTGTTGGCCAGAATATGATTCTAAGAAAGATGTATAACTCACAGTGCTGACTTGTCAAAATTATTTAAATGATACCATAATTCTTGTGATTTTTCTGTGCACGTTTTAAGACGCGTTGGGAATTTGTGTGATGTACTGGGGCAAAACCCCGCTATTTATTGACACCGCATACTCTGTGTCTAAGCTAGCGACCTGGAAAGTTACTGAGATATGTGTGGGAGGGGGTGTACATGTGTATAAATCTGGAGAAAAATCTGATGTTGCAAAACCCACTAAAAAGCACAAAATGTTGACATTTCTGAATGCAAGCCCCCAGGAAGAGCAGAGTTTGAACAGAGTATACCTCATGTGATATGTGATGGGTGCATGTAATTTTAAACAAATGTGTACCTGTGCAAATATGTATTTGGGTCAAATATAGATTTGTGTGCAATTTGACGGGGGAGTATCCTTTCTGCAGACCATAAAACAGCATCACCATGACACACATTTCCTTCCCCTAATCAAAGCAGTGCGGAAAGCTTGACCAATGGGCAGTTGAGAGAGGGGCTGGCTAGTGATGCTGCACACACACCCACTTTCAAAAGACATAAAAAGAGCCACTGGAAGCTAGAGAGGGATTAAAATCCATTTGCTGCAACGCTCTCTGCCGGACCACACAACATCCAGAAGATACCAGATCCAACACTTAGACTTTAAAACTCCAAAGAACTTGATTCAGAACTCAAATCAGAGGGCTAAACCCACAAACTGAGGACTCGTTTCAGCAGGCCTCAGCATCCAGCAAACCTAACAGCGGTAGCAGCATCCAGGAGCCGTGCAGATCAGCGCTGTGTCCAGAGAAAGCTCTGCAGAAAGATCCAGGAGCTGTGCAGAGACGCTGTACCCAGAGACCAGACTGTGCCAGAACCGGTGCCGGACAGAACCAGAGACCAGATCGCTGTGAAGTGCTGTGCGCAGAGACCGTCCGGGGCGAAACCAGAACCGAAGCCATCTTGACCCGATCCGTGAGACCTAGACCTTCCAAAACACATTGTGAGTACAGCTAGGACGGGGTGAAACCAAATCTCTTAGTTTCAAGTGATATAATTCAATCTATTTAACCTAAGTAGAACTGCCTCCTTACTGTCCTTTGTCAATTCTGAAGCTGCATAGCTGTCACTTGTCATTTTCAAAAACTGTCACCTGTCATTTTCTAGCTGCAAGCTGTAACCTGTCGCTTTGAACTTTTAAAATTTCAAATCCGAAAAACAACCTTCACAAAATCGTTCATAACTCCGTAACCGTTTGGGCTAGACCTCCTACTCCTTATACTTTCTCCGCAATCACGATTCACGCATTCGCAAATTTTGCTGCGATTTGCGATTTGGCCCGATTTCTTTACTGTAAAAATCAGCAGCTTTTGCCTGAACTTGCAAAATTTTGTTTGCCTCTTAAGAACCATCCCTGAATCATTGCTGAATCATTGCTAGAGTGAGCCTGAACTCATATTAACTAGATACCACTCACCTTGAACATCCTGAAGGGAATTAAAAGCATTTTCAGCATATTTCTCACTGCATTGTTACCATATTCAAAGCATTTTGCCTGTGTTTCAAAACTCCTATTTGTTGTATAAGCTGCTGAGGGGGAATTGAACTAAATTCTATTTGATTGCATTTCTAAGAACTGTGTGCTCTCCTCTTCATTTCCTTACATTGCATAAGGGGGGGGGGAGTGGATTGCCAGAGAAAAGTGATTACCTTGTTTTGTGGAAATCATTTTGAGTATTTTCTGTATTGCATTTTCATTCAACATTGCATCCATCTGAAACTAGATAAAGCATTCTCTACCACCTTATTCTTCTATTCCTATTCCCAAGCGTGCTACCTCATCCTTTATACTACTCCTGGGTAATCAAATCAGTTTATTAGTAGAACATTACCCATTGTTGTTAACTGCTCATGTTCTGAAGTGTGATATTAATTATTAATTTATTATAAAGTGTGATATATATATATATATTGTTTACATTCTCAAATAAACCGTTTAAACTTGCAAAACAGAACTACTTCTTGGCTCAGTGGGGTCAGGGGGATTCCAAGAGAGGGGTGTTATATAGGGGTAGTCATCCCGAACTCATGAACTGGACATAAAGATATATCAATAAGGGTTTCCATTCAGTATCCCAGACTAGGCATTGACTTAGCTGTAGTGCTGGATTGAATCCTCTTACAGTTTCAAAGTAGCCAATTCAGAGTCATACCAAGAGTTTCACTTGGAGGCAGGCTTCATGTGGATCCTCATGATGGGAGCAATGATGTACATGATGTTAGAGATAGAAAGATGGAGTTTAGCTAGGACAGAGTCAGAAGAATAGTCAAATGATAGGGGAGGAGGAGGAATGAGGGAAGAGGCAAATGCAGCGACTGCCACACGATTCATCGGTCGAATGACAGAGAAGGAGACTAGCAGTGCGGGCGGAGGCATCATCAGGGCATAGGGGAGGATGAGGTGGGAAGAGAGGAGTGGTCAGAGCATGAGAGATGGGTAGCAAGAAGGTAGTAAGAGTTATTCTTGGGCATGCAGAAGTTGTTCATATGCACCTATATTTGTGAGCCCATCTCTATCACAGAAGGCACTTTCATATAGGTGAGTAGCCTTTTGATGGTTGAAGATGATAAGGCTAATCACCTAGAGTGTAGATTCTAATATGATTGATAAGCAGGACTTTGGTACTGAAAATGCTCTGCCCAATGAAAAATACATTTCACACCAGTATATGGAATCCATTTTTGCAAATCAATCTGCATATGCAATACTGATTGAATGTACTGATGATGCCAAAGAACGTAGTGCTCCTTCTTGAACACAGCACCAAATGGGGTTCTCTGGCAACCCACAGCCAAATAGCAGCAGTGACAACAATAGAGAGCAAAAAGGATGTCCCAAAAAATATTTATCGTACAACAAGTGTGTCGCCAAGATGCTGACTGAGGTACAACTCTATGATAGCCTGGAGCCTGTAATTCTGTAAATTAGTGCCATACACTATAAACATAATGAGAAGTCACATCCCCTTGTTAACCAGTAAAACAAAACTCGTGTAATTCAGAAATTGTCTACAGTTGTTTTCAAAAGGTGTACAATATATAACAAAATAAAATGATGGGGGAAACAGTTAATAACTATAATGAATATAATACAGATCCATATCAGTAATTAGCAATCACAGAGGGAGCAGATACTGGGTACAAAATACTAAGCCCTCAAAAAGCACACTATTTAACGATGATGTCATTAAAAGCTGAAATGCCCTGGCGGACTGCGAAGCACACAGTCTTGTGCATCGTGCAGATTTATGTCGATATGATGGTTTAGTTGATGTAAGGGCCAACGATGACACTACTTTCCCTGTGACTGTGATTAAATAGAAGCCCCAGGACAAGTGTGGGAATGAGAAGTATCCCACCAAAATAAGAGGGGCCAGGTAGAATCTTTGCCACGGTCTTGTACTAACTTTGTCAGCACTACTACCTCATCAAGGAAAGCATTCAACACAATCTTTGGACAGAACAAATTAAGTTTGATAGAATTTCAAGAGCAGAAGGAAACTTCTAGTAATGGAAAAAGTTGAACAGTTTATGAAAGAATCGCAAAAAGTAGGCGTTTTTCTTCTCTCCAGAAAACAGACCTAAACAATCTCAGCCCACCCATTGATGTTCACAAATAATCATCATAACGTTAAGATACGTTGAAGAGACGGTCAAGTGGCACAGCGAGTAGTGCAGAGCTTGCTAACGCAGGTTTGAATCCCGGCAGGGCCAAACTCAGCCTTTCATCCTTCCAAGGTCGATAAATGAGCACCACACACCGTGGGTAATAATAAGCAGCACTCAGATACCTGAGGGTTCCTAGCGCTATATAAATGTGAAATTATTATTATTATTATTATTATTATTATTATTATTATTATTATTATTATTAAGACATGAGAGCATAAAACATTGTTTCACAATACATAACAATGAACAGAAGAAAATGATCAATATATTAAAAGAGATTACAAATTTAGCATTAGTAATAATGGCAAACGATTCTACATCTCAGAACAAATTAGAGTGGCAGGTTAAAAAGAGTGCAGTCAATTCACGATTAGTTTGGTTTTTTAACACTGAAAAGGAAGGTTTAAAAGGTTAAGTCTGAATAAAAATCCATCCAATTACATAAATAGCATGAAAAAGTGATTATATGCAACATCAGGGCATTCCCGCCATTTCAAGGGAAAGTTACAGTGTATTTAAAAACGTATTGTGAAGTGCTATTGAAAGAGTGGATGGTTCATTAAAAAGTCTGCCTCAAATATACATTAGCAACAGGCGAAACATGTTCATAACAGCAGAGTCTGAACAGTCGTTTAAGAGACAGACCTTTAAAATAGTATTTTCTGCATTAGGCAAAACCCTACCCCAGATAATTGTGATAATACAATGCATATGTGCTTATCTATGAGAAGGCCAGGAAAGAACATGAATTCCCGCAGCTTTTGAAATTCGGGCGCATTTGCTGCTGCCTGTATCCCCAGGGCCCTCTGACCTTGCCTTTACGCGCCTTGGGAAACAGTTCTGATCTGAATCAAAGAGCCATGTGCATAATGTAGGAACCAGTAACATCTGTGTTTAGCCAATAGAGAACAGCATCTAAGCCATATGACATTGCTTAGCTAGTTCAGCTGATGCACGTCCATTCTAGAAACATAGTTTCATAATGTGGAGATTAGTAGTTTCTTTGCAGTATTAGATATCTACGGGTGCAGTCAGCTTTTCTTTCATACAGAAACATTGCCCATTTAAGATTGGGCTCTGGCATCAACTAAATGTCAGCTGATGTGCATAGAGTTGCCATGATGTTCAGTAAAGGGAAGGCCACACTCTTGGGGAATGATCTTAGTGTGGGTAAAATTCTGAAGGATCACTAGTTGCCTTTAGAAGATCTTTTTCTATCACCTTTGGGTTGCTGACTTACATTAACCCCAGATTCCTGCACACTATGTTGCTGTCATGAATGGCTAGCTCTGTCTATTTACATGATTAAACCTCCTTTCCAATCTCTTAGCAAAGCTTGGAAATAGGATTTTCCCAAAAAGTGTTCAGTTTCTTTCTGAGGTTTAAAGGACTCTTGGGACCTTTCTCTAAATGCACTGAGGTTACTGGACTCACTTTTGGATTGTCTTTTAAAGGCTCAGGTCAGTTAGGTGCATCAACAGCGGAAGGTAAAATCGACAGGTTGGATCTTCCTTTCAGTCTGTCCCCCTGCTCCTAAATCCCTCTCAGGCAACCTGGTTATGACTTGGTAAAGGCGTCTACTTTCTGCTCCCTCTGGAAAAGGAATTCTTATGGAATTTCATATCAGCTACATGCAGCTGGATCATAAATCAGCTTTACTCAAGACTGGCAAGCTCTCATTGTTTGCTGCTTTTCCAAACTCTCTGTCTTCCTACGTGTTCAAACCACCACCAATGGCCACAGATGCAGCCACATTGGACTGTGCAATGTTGGATTTGACAGATCCTTTGATAGGTTCCTTTCACTTACAACCCCTACAATTCTCCTCTTTGCTTTGATTGGCCAATGTAGTTTACCATATCATAAGGGTATGCCTTTATCTGTAAATTGGTCCTTCCCTGAAGAGTTATAATGAAATCGGACTGAACCATGTCTTTCCATTGTAATGTCTTGTATGGACATGTGGCATTAATGAGAATCACAAAAGAAGTCTGAATTCTAGGACATACTTCTTGTTTCTCTGCCTTCAGGCATTACAGAAGTATTCAGAGATATGGAAGTAGTCACACATTTGTATCTTTTTGTATGCATGTGATTGCAGATGCATCGCTGAAATCCCATCTATTCTTGATTTTGTAATCAAGAAAAGCGTTAAAGAATTAGAGTCAATAATATGTTTCATTATTTGTAACTTCAAATGGATTTTGTTTGCAATGGTGCACTTTACATATTTTGTAATGATCCTGATATTAACAGAAAACAACTGATGAAACAGATATGCTATGAACCAATGCATCATTATAATAGCACCCATAAAGGTCAAGTACACATTTTAAAAGAGGGTTGAATGCTCTGCCAGGTCAAGGTTCAGGACTTGTGTAGAGATGTGTTCCTCAGAATTTGCCATTATTGGCTGCCCATGTATACATCAATGCAATTTCAGTTAGGCCATCCAACTAAAAAATAGGCCTTGAAAAGTCCTGAATTTTGAATGTGGTTCTTATTTTTCATGCCTTCTACGCACAAGCCTTTGTCCTTGATACATGCATCTGTGTCCATAAATCTCTTTTAAGGGCTTAGTCAGTGATTACTAATGATTTCTGTTTGCAGAAAGGTGATATGTGCGTTCCTTGTGGGAAGAGAGCTGAAACAAGCATAAACACACATCTCTGCTTTAACCAAATGTCAAACAAAGTTTTGCATTCCATTTTGAGGTTACATTGAAGGAAAATAAAGATTTACATTTTTAGTTAGGATGGCATCATTTAAGAATGTGTTTCTATAATCGAGCTTGACTACATAGAACTGATGCAAGTGAATATGGCTCTAACTCTACAGAAGTAATTTCACTTCAATAGTGTTGCTTTCAGGCAGAAACATTTTTGTATAGATGGATTGAGAAATAATCTTTTCTGATTTGCATTTAAGTGTTGTATTTGAGTCGTATATGCTTGGATGTAATTGACCAATATATTACTGCATGGTGTTGCCATTAAAAAGATTATTTGTGGAATAATTATTCATTCATCCATGTTGAAACAATTTCTGCATGCAATTATTTTTCCCGGTTGATCAGAGTTTAATGGATATCTACCTGTTGCAATCATTGGGCCCCATTACAAGATTGGAGTAAGCCTTGCCGGCAAAACTGGCAAGGCTACCTCCAAACTCGCAAGAAAGTCTGGCACCCGCGAATGGGCAATTACTGGGGAATTCAGGCCCCGCCGGACCCAGTAATTGACCTTTCGCGAGTGCCCAAATTGGGTGATCCCTATTCCCATTGAACACCATAGGGCTCAATGGGAATGGGGATGCCTGTAGCACCAGCACCGTTCATAACGGTGCCTGTGCTATAGGCATGCTGTGCTAGCGGGTGCCTTTCATTCCGCCAGGTCAGACCTGGCGGAATGAAAGGCACCTGCAACCACAACTCGGAGCTTGCCGGTCCGGATACAACGGTACCAGCAAGCTTACCGGTACCGTTGTATCCAGACCGGCAAGCTCGTAATGAAGCCCATTGTGTTATAATTTGTGTTAACATTATTACCCACCTGTGATAAACACTTTTTTGACCGCAGCTGGAAGAAGGCTGGACTCAATCCGAGCAGAATATAGAACCGATTTTGCACAAATTTTCCTATTCCAAAAATTAGCATTTTGCACTTGAAATAAAGTTATCGTAAGCAAAATTATTATTATTATTATTATTACTATTATTATTATTATTATTATTATTATTATTATTATTATTATTATTATTATTATTATTATTTTTGTATTATCATTATTCATATCAGGAGTAGTAGTAGCAGTAGTAGTAGTATTGATAGCAGCAGATTTTGTAGTAGTAGTATTGGCAGTAGTTATAGTAATAGTCGTCATAGAATGATTTACTTGATTTTTGTGTTGCCTGACGATGTGCAAATAAATAATGAATCTTGGGTCTGTTTGCAACTCAGTCAACATAGTGATCCCCCTAATGTCATTTCAAGTCAACATCATTAATTATGTAAAAATCATTTGCCTGAAACTCACATCTTTGATTTTTCAATGTTCTCAACCTGTATGGCACAAGGGCTAGTGGCTAACATGGAATTATGAATGCACCTTTTTAATTTTCTACTATCCATGTCCTGCTATTTAAACATGTAATTTCCGAAAATAGCTATTTTTGACAGCGTATTCTACAAATTCAACATTGATTACCAGCAACTACCTCTCCAGGTAAACACATGCTTCAATTAAATCATTTCCATTTGATTCTCAGGTGATCTTTAAAGACTTGTCTCCATAAAAACGCCATGAACACCTTCTAAAAAGGTATTTGACATGACAGCAAGATAATATGTTCATACTTATCAACATGCATAATGTAACAACTCAAAGAAGTTCACTTGAAACAACCTTTATGTGATGTTAGGGATTAAAAGTATAATCTCAAAAAGTGGAAAACTCTAGGGATCTGCTGTCTAGTGATTGTGTTGTTTGTTTTGCTACATAATACATGTGTTCAGTAACTACCCTTGTTTCATTCAGCTGAAGAGGAGAAGCCAAGAGCCCCTACCGGAAGTCCCACACGTAAATTGCCTATATGTTGGGAACCGGAAAGCACGACACCTGTAATGATGGCCATCACACGAGCAGCCTTTGAAGCAAGGTATCAATTGAGTAAACCATTCTTTATGTATGCACGAAAAGCTGAGAGCCTCTTGGGAAAGATCCCTGAAGAGCATGTGAAGACAGAAGAACAAAGGCACTGATGACGTCACATGAAGAAAAGTGAAACACCTCAGAAGAGATGACAAGAGAGAAGATGAATAGACTATATATAATCTGATGACGAAGATTGCACTTATGAAAAGCATGGAATAAAATGAAAACCATTTTTATAATTGTACAGATGCAGTAAAGCAAGTAGACGAAGTAATCATAAGGCTGGCTACGCAGTGAATAGATTGCAGCAATGCACGAAGGTATATATAAGTATAGGAATCTGGAAGTTGCACATAGTATTTGAGCAAACTGGACCCTGTGAATAAGAAGGGCTGATAAGTGTTGCAAAGCAGAATAAGCCTAGCTGAAGATAGAAGAAGTATCAAGGAGGCCTGCCTGGCCCAGTATCAACAGATGAGGCAGCCAAGAAACTAGTTAATTATCATGGAAAGATACAATGAACGAGAAGGCGAGAGCCAAGCTCCTGTTAAGGTACGGCAGAAGGACAATGAGTGCCAAGTTGTATTCATTTAATACCATTAAATGCTATGAAACAGCTGAAAATATGGTCTCAGTCACATGGTCATATGAAAATAGACTTCGGGCAAGTTACACCGAGACCAGAAGATAAAGACATGCTCACACTTCCTTTTATTCCCAGGAGCAGTGATACTTACAAGGCCAAGTTCAAACGACTATGCTCATAGCAGACAGCTTGAGTGATGATGGATAGTGGGCTCATTGGGTGGGGAGGCATGGTGAAGTCCAACCTTGCGGCACCTGGGGTACCAGCTTGCATTCTGCTAACGAGAGGAATATTCCAGAAGGGTACAAGTGTGTCAACCAATTATAAAGGGCCACGTATCAAAGAGCCCTATAGTTTAGAGACCCAATAAGATATTATGTATTTGATGATGCTCACAATGACTTGCAGTAGGGGTGGGCAGAGTTGTCCACCTGACAGTGGATATCCTATCACAACACATAGCATGACATCAGTGATGACGAGTTTTTAGTATAAAAGCATATTTTTTTATGACATTTGTTGATATTTTACTGCTAGACATAGTTGATTTCTGTTGTACTCCCTGTTTTAGATTATTGTTATTAAAACAGAGACTTTTTGCCAACCTCCTGAGTCAGTTTTATTATTGATGTTTGAGTATTCTCCATCCACATCCACCCTGTAGAGTGTTACCTCGTCTTGAAGGGCCCTACATGGGTTCATGGCTTTCACTGATTAGTTGGTTGAGCATCCAACCAATTAACTGAGGTTAAGTCTAACAAAACATGTGTGCCAACATGATCTATTTAGATACACTTGTGCACAGGTGCATTATTAATTTCATTTCATATCATACAATACAGAGCAATCTCAATAAGCCAATAAATTTGATATACACATAAATATGAGTAAATACATCTATTATCCTGAAATAAATACATATTAAATGTGCAAAATCATTTGCTGTCTCAAGTCACAGCTAATGTGTATACACATCATAAATATGAATATGAATTGGTTGCCAGATAAACATTGAATGCAGACTGTACAGTGGGGATTTAATTAATAATAAACACACTTGTTTATTAAAAAAAGACATAACACTTTTTGGTGTTTAGTTTTTGTATAATTATAATTGAAACAAATAGCTTCTTTCAAGTGAAATCTGAAGGAATGTGAAAGAAATATGCACAAAGAAACTCTTGCATGTAAACTCACAAAGGCACACAGGCACATGCCAAACCACTCCACCTCCAGGCTATGGTACAGCCGAGATTTATAGTGTTGTGCATTACTTGTGGAGACGTTAAGTCTTAAAAATCAAAAAGGCAGCGAAAATCTGAAATGAGGTTTCTGAGACACAACCTAGACATTGAGGCCCTTGTTGTTTCTATTCTGTATATTACACACATGGAAAGCTAACTGAGAGCACTTCAATGCTATTTTCATTGTAGCAATGCATAGGTAGACCCAGGTTTACATGCACTAAGAGTGGGGGAATAATAAAGGATTCTTAAGGAATAGCTCTTGTCACCAGGGCAGACATGGGTTTATGTGCATTATTGGTGGGAGGTAGTTAACATGGATTCATGTGGGATCCTTCAGTTTTTGGCAGACACTGAAAATTGCAGTATTGCACAGGGATCCAAAGTATTTACATTCAGATGCTTGAATAAATGCATGTGTTTTAGAAAGGAAGAAAAGACGGATTAGTAGGAAACCTTGATTTCACTTTGCACTTCTACTCAGCCAGACCAAATCTAGAAATTAGAATATAAATGGGGGAAGACGTGCTTTTGTAATCATTAATGTACTAACAAATCCCCAGTTTTCCCAAAATGTCTGTTCACTAGTTCACTGTTTATTATGTTTAATCTGATGTTAACATGGCAGAACACCATTCCTAACTGAAAGAGTCTACCATTTATATTCATTATAACATCATTCTCCACCATAATTTCCACATTTGTACAGAATTTGCCAGATGTCATTTTTTCTTCGTTTTCCCTCAGTCAGTCATAGATCGTTGTTCTTAAAAGAAATCCATGCAGCGTAATTGTAGCTGCAATAGAGACATTTCTTCAAAAAGACTTCCCGCAGAACTGCACAAAAACAATGTGATGCACATCATTTAAGGCTGAGAGAAACAGCATGGTAATGCTAATCCTGGAATATTTCATACAACCTAAACATTGTTATGTTATGTGTGAAAAGCAGAGGTATATGAAGACGTTTTTGATTGTATTACATTTAAATAAAGGCTAATTAACACATTCTCTAGACTCAGACCGATGTTCTAGTCCAACATCGACTGTGTCCATGATTTGTAATTCCATTAAGTATTACTCACATTTAGTGTGCACCTTTTTGTGCCGCTAGTGACATCTAAGATCCAAAATCATTCTATTTGCCAGCTCAAACAGATGTGAAGACAAAGAAATGTTCATACATCTGTGCAAGCAACTATAAACCTTATGGGCAAGGAATAGGGATGGCACACCTCTCAACCACATTGTAACAAAGTCTCTCTACGACGCACTCAGTGCTCCCCAGAAATCTATACCTGTGATGGATTTTCTCGTTTACCCCTACACTGGATAAATCTCCGGTAAGCGTTTAGGCTCCTATACCAAGGAGTCCCCCCTTCTTTGATTTAAGCATCCTATGGGAGCTTTTTGAATTATCATCTTAATTTGAGGTCACGTTTCCACTGACAATCCCCCATTTCATTTGTTCTTAGATAGAGAACCCACGACCACCTGTAAGGTCATCACACGTCCTGATGAAGGCCTGCTCACATAGCTGCACTGCACAGCTCCATTAGGCCGAAACACCGTTGTGTCGACGATATCACCATTCAAACAATGCACATTGGAAGCATTGTTCATGTGTCTTTTGTATATATGTCCATTTAATGTGGGTGTATGTTTATTCTAGTGACTGCATAATTGAAATGACTCATCAAAAATAGCAGTTCCTCTTTGTTGTTGTTGCATTGAGATCCAGTTGTTGTCCACTGGATCACACTCATTTGTATTGTTGTGTCTTAATATTCCTGGGTGCTCTATCCCCACTAATACTATCCAGATGTTATTAAAATACATTTTGTGAAGAATGGAATAGAGTACGACTAACTGTTTCTTCCAGTATTAGATTGGAATTGTTTGACCTCTCACCCTGAAATTTTGGTTTAGTTTATCTAGGAACACCTCTCAACCACTGCACTCAAGGGGGACTGAGACAAAGCCTCAATATTCTTATGCCCCTCCTTCTGCCACCCTACCCAAATCAGAAGTGAGCAATAGAAGCACTTAGTCCCTGTATGCACCTCAGTCAACAGAAAAGCATGGGTTCTCTCTCTTCAACAGTGGGGCCAGAGAGCTTGGATACGCTGGGGGGAAGGAGGAGTGATGCTGCACTCTTCCAACCGGTTTATAGTCATTTGGTCGAAAACAAAAATGTCGCATTTTTTTTCAATATGTTTTTTTTTCGAAATGGTGGGTTCCCCCTCAACCCCCCCTTTTTTGTTTTGTTATTTTACCCATTTTTTATACTTACCAAACCAAAAAAAATACATATAAATAAAAAAATAATATATTCATATTTTTTTCAACATTTTTTTTTCAACATTTTTGTCATTCGACTTTTTATTTTCGACATTATGACTGCACACCCTTCCAACCCTATCCTACTCCTGTCCAAACCAACTCCTCTGCCCTGTTGCCAAAAAGAAGGAATACAAGCAGGATGAGAGGAATACATAGGGCTTCATTACGAGTTTGCCGGTCCATTAGCAACCGTGCTGGCGCTTCTGTGAACAGTCTGCCTACCGTGGTTACAGGGTCATGGTAGGCAGATTTGGAGTTTCCTGATCTGGAAACAAGGCTGCTGGTAAGCTCACCGGCACCCTTGTTTTTGGATTGGCAAACTCCAAATCTGCCTGCCTACCAGCACCTTTGATGCCATGTCCCATGACAATTACCATTACCCATGCTCATCTCCTGACCCCAAGGGCAAAGCAGTTGCCAATCACCTCACAAATTGACGTTGTGTGGCTGCTCACAACCAGCATCTGACCTCAGCAGTGGGTGGTGTGTTTAAGCTAGTGGTTGGGATCTGGATAAAGCAGGACTATGTAAGCAGTAGTATTGAAGCAGCAGTCAGCTCTGATCTGGTAGCAGGCACATCTAACATACAATATTAAAACTTGATAGCAATGGAGTCAGTAACTATGGAAACAACATTTAGCACACATACAAGTGTTTTGCACTGAAATACAGGGTAAACAAAGTACTGTCCCTGAACAACAAATTTAAGGTAGTTGTTCTTTAGAAAATGTGTGGATTCCGCGTTCTTCCATTTTGGCAAGATATTATGGTGAAGAGTAATGGAATGTGAACACATAGGGCCTCATTACGACCCAGGCGCTAAGTGGGTAATGGCGCTGTAAAAGGCTGTGGCGCCCTTAACCACTTAGCGCCTTACTACGAGGTCCCTTTGCGGGACCCGACCTGAACGGCTGGTCTGGACCAGCCGTTAAAGTAGGGACCCGCAAAGGGACCTCGCAGGCAATTACGGCACCGCGGTACCATAATTGCCGTCTTCCCCATTCCCATTGAGCCCTATGGGGCAAAAATGGGAATGGGGAGGGGCCATGGGGAAATGGGGAAATACCGCCCGCCAACCTTGGAATGGGGCGGTATTTCCCCATTTCCCCATGGCGGACTCGTTACAACACCGGCACCAACCATGGTGCTAATAGCGCCATGGTTTAGCACCGGTGTTGTAATGAGCCCCCCACCACCGTCGTGGACACCGATACAGACGACGACTCGACTGGGCCTCGGATCACACGGCAGCGGTGATCCATTCACAGGAATCAAAGGAGATCCCTGCTGCCCCTGCATCGAGCCAATCTGCCCCCCCAGGGCACCCCACCTCATAAAAGGAGCCCCCGCAGCCTCTACACCCCCCAGGTCCGCTCGCGCCGACTTTTTGAAAAACAAAATGTCGGGCGCGACGCGGCCTGAAAGCGAGGCTGAGCGTCTCATGTTGCTGAGCAACGCGGCATAGGCTGCTCTTAAGCCTAAACATCCGCCGGCAGGCGGAAGCCGGCGGCCACCTCAAGGCCACCATAAGGCTGCTTGCCCTGTTTGCCCCCACAGACCTCCATCGCCGTGGAGTGGGCAGGAGCCCCCCACCACCGTCGTGGACACCGATACAGACGACGACTCGACTGGGCCTCGGATCACACGGCAGCGGTGATCCATTCACAGGAATCAAAGGAGATCCCTGCTGCCCCTGCATCGAGCCAATCTGCCCCCCCAGGGCACCCCACCTCATAAAAGGAGCCCCCGCAGCCTCTACACCCCCCAGGTCCGCTCGCGCCGACTTTTTGAAAAACAAAATGTCGGGCGCGACGCGGCCTGAAAGCGAGGCTGAGCGTCTCATGTTGCTGAGCAACGCGGCATAGGCTGCTCTTAAGCCTAAACATCCGCCGGCAGGCGGAAGCCGGCGGCCACCTCAAGGCCACCATAAGGCTGCTTGCCCTGTTTGCCCCTGTTCGCCACGGAGGCATACTGTTGGACCCCGACTACCATCATAAAACTCGCGCTGTACAATTGCCTCATATGGGGAACTCTTCTTCTTTTTCAATTGCATGCTCTGTACGTGGATGATCAACAGTATACTGGACCGCAAACCACGTGAGTACAATCACTGGCTGCTCATTTGCTATGCTATGCTAGTTGCAGTAGTGACTTCCCTGCTACCCTGACAGATCTCGAATCTAGCTGACACCATATCTGACACTTGTGTTCACTCAGCTTCTTTTTAAGATCCATGGTGTCCTTGCATGAGCTGCCTACCTGCCCAAGCACCCTTGTTTGAAACTGACTTCACAATCTCGCTAGTACGCCACCACTCGTGGGCATGCGAACTGCATTTCTGTTATCGTGCTACTTCCTGTGTTGTGCCCTATGGTCGCCATTAGACCACATTTAACCTATGCTGAACCCTGTGTTGTGCCCTATGGTCGCCATTAGACCACATTTAACCTATGCTGAACCCTGTGTTGTGCCCTATGGTCGCCATTAGACCACATTTAACATATGCTGAACTCTGCGTTGTGCCCTATGGTCGCCAATAGACCACATTTAACCTATGCTGACCTCTGTGTTGTGCCCTATGGCTGCCATTAGACCACATTTAACCTATGCTGAACCCTGTGTTGTGCCCTATGGTCGCCATTAGACCACATTTAACATATGCTGAACTCTGTGTTGTGCCCTATGGTCGCCAATAGACCACATTTAACCTATGTTGAACTCTGTGTTGTGCCCTATGGTCGCCAATAGACCACATTTAACCTATGTTGAACTCTGTGTTGTGCCCTATGGTCGCCAATAGACCACATTTAACCTATGTTGAACTCTGTGTTGTGCCCTATGGTCGCCAATAGACCACATTTAACCTATGTTGAACTCTGTGTTGTGCCCTATGGTCGCCAACAGACCACATTTAACCTATGCTGAACTCTGTGTTGTGCCCTATGGTCGCCAATAGACCACATTTAACCTATGTTGAACTCTGTGTTGTGCCCTATGGTCGCCAACAGACCACATTTAACCTATGTTGAACTCTGTGTTGTGCCCTATGGTCGCCAATAGACCACATTTAACCTATGCTGAACTCTGCGTTGTGCCCTATGGTCCCCAACAGACAGCTCTCTCCTAGAACTGGAAGGATGCCACACCTAGCATTAGCCCTCTGCGTCATGGCTACAATCACACATTCGGTCCTCAGCAGTCACAACCACATTACTCAGTCACCAACACCTACTTCAAACCTAAGCCAACTCACGACTAACGATATGCAACCTAAGCTCCCCACATTCTGCAAGGCCCAAGAAACAATACTATATGCCTCCCTTCCTTGTACCACTCCTAATAGAAACAATAGACTCCGCGCAAGACTAACCAAATTACATGAACCATTGAGAAGAACCCTGCCGGCCTCCAACCTCAAAACCAATTACAAACCTAGCTCACGAATGCCTAGCCATTCCAAACGGCCTACTCAAACATTTACCTCGAATGAGAACACCCTCCAGCTTAATAACCGCCTTCCTAAAGTTTGCACTACCACAGACAAACCCATCCGAGTCAACAAAACTCCCGAGGACCTCCCTCTCAAGGGAGCGCTCCTTAATGCTAGATCACTAGTCGCTCACGCTACGGATATTGCCGACTTAATCACAGAAGGGAACCTGGATTTTCTCGCAATCACGGAAACGTGGCTCCATACGGCAGCAGGACCTACCCTTATGCTAGCTGTCCCAGACGACTACACCATTATCAGATAAGACCGTGATAATACACGAGGAGGCGGCATCGCTATCATCTCTAAAACGGCTCTTGGTCTCAGACTAGCCCCCACCCAATCGCTACAATCATGCGAAACCTTTGCCGCCAAAATGCAGATTAATGAGTCACAATCTATCACCATACACCTCATATACAGACCACCTGGCCCTCTTGGTACCTTCGAGGAAGACTTGCATAATATAATTATGAACAACCTGAAATCCTCCACCCAACTACTTATATTAGGCGATTTCAACTTAGGATTCAACGACCAAACAGACAAAAATGCCACAGACATAGCCAATACGATCAAAGCACTAGGCCTTACTCAAAAAGTCTCTACACCCACCCACATTAAAGGGAGAATATTGGACTGGGTAGCCGACCTCAACTGCTCTGCCACTATCACATCCATCCTGCCTTTAGCATGGACCGATCACTCTTTGATCTCCTTTCTCTTATCCACTGTCAGACCCACTCCACTGGCCCGACCACGAGCGCCACCATGCCTAACCAGAAGTAATAAAAGTATTACGGTAGAAAAAATCATCCCCGCCATACTGCCTACTCTCAATACACTGTCTGATAATCTCGACCCCAGCGGCCTAGTTCAGGAATTCAATAATATTATGCTTACCACTCTGGATAAAATTGCTCCTATCAAACTCAGACCGAGCAAACCTATAGCCCACCTAAACAAATGGTTCACCCCACAACTCAAAGACCTTCGCACCCTAAAGAACAAAAGTGAAACAAACTGGAGACGATGCCCATCTAGCGAGAATAAAGCCAAATTATCTGTACTCTCCTCTCTCTACAAAAAGGAAATCTGCCAAGCAAAACGTAACTCATATGACCAACGCATTGCTAGCTCAAACTCAAGCATGAAGGAACTCTTCTGCATACTCAAAGAACTAGAGTCCCCTATCGCTACCCCGGACGTCTGCACCAAGGACAAATCCTGGTGTACTGACATACAACAAGCCTTAGAGCATAAAATCGATACACTTCAAAACAAAATCCAATTAAAAAAGAAGGCTCTAAACTTACAGCACCTGCCTAACACTCTCCAGCCCAATGAGCCACTACCGGCACATAATGCCACATTCCACTTCTCTAAAATGTCCATCCTAGAGGTAGAAAAAATCATCATATCTTTAAAACCCTCAAACTGTAAAGGGGATATCTGCCCTGCACAGCTAATAAAAGACGCTGCTAGAGATCTCTCCCCATTTATAACCAAACTGATAAATGCCTCTTTTGCTACAGGTACTATACCCGCCAACCTCAAGCAATCCTGGGTGCTGCCACTCCTCAAGAAACAGACACTTGATCCCCTCATTCCTACTAACTATCGACCTATCACCACGGTCCCATTTTTACTAAAAATACTGGATAAAGCCGCCTACACTCAAATACAGAAGCACTTAGAATTGCACAAACTCCTGGGCAACAGACAATCCGGCTTCCGTCCAATCCACGGAACTGAGACTGCCTTAATCGACCTTAAGTCCCAGATAGACGAACTGAGAGACAAAGGAAGGACGGTACTCCTGCTCCTACTCGACCTTTCCGCTGCTTTCGACCTGGTCAACCACAAGGTCTTATGTCGGCACCTTGACTCTGCAGCTCACTTCTCCACGGACGCTATCAAGTGGATCGAGTCCTTCCTGAGTGAGAGGACCATGAGAGTCTTCTCCTCCTCAGCATCCGCCGAGCCTACACCCATCCTATGCGGCGTTCCGCAAGGATCCTGCGTCTCGCCCACCCTATATAACATCTTCACTAAGCCATTGTTCGACGATCTGGACCAGCTGGGTGTCACCTACACTAACTATGCAGATGATACTCAGATTCTCCTACCACTTTCTGGGGATTACAGTGCGGACACGGGCCTAGTGAACAAAATTTACCTCATCATCCAAGCATGGATGGCCACTCACGGCCTATGCTTGAACGACGATAAGACTGAACTAATAATTTTGGGTTCGCATGCTAATATTAAAAAACTAGGTCAAGATTACTCATCCTTCAACATTGACGGCAACACCATTAAAGTCTCCAAGGAAGTAAAAACCCTGGGATTCTACTTGGACTCCACACTATCCTTTGACAAACAGGTCAAATCCCTTACCTCGTCTACGGCTTACACATGCAAACTTCTTAGAGCTAGTAAACCATTCCTATCTGACTATAGCTGCCTGATCCTGGCTAGAGCTCTTATACTCTCTAGAATCGACTATTGCAATGCCCTTTACATTGGGGCTAACAAATCCATCACTAATAAACTCCAAACCCTACAGAATAATGCCTTAAGAGCAGCCCTTGGCATAAATAAGAAAACCCACATCTCTGCCTTGAGACATCAACACAAATGGCTCTCCACTCCCAATAAAATACTTCTAAAAACACTCTCACTGACACACAAAGCTTTGAACAACGCAGCCCCCAGTTACCTCATAGACAAACTTCAGAGAAGAACTCCTCTCAGACCCACTAGAATAGGGAACACTAACTGCCTAAATATCCCCAAATACAAACTGACTACCATCGGGGGCAACAGCTTCACTGTTAAGGCAGCCAGAAGCTGGAACTCACTGCCCCAGGAGTTAAGAGCTGACCAACCATATCCACTCTTCAGGAAAAACCTAATAAAGCATATCACTGCCACCAATCCTTAGTTACCCATCACCCTTCCCTGAGGACACTATCCTGCAATCAAGAAACATTATATCTTGCTATACTCTCTCGTTATGTAAATACTGCTGCCCATGCATGTGTACTCATATAAGTTTTATATCCTAGTGTACGCACCTTTGATCCAGCCCTATTGCTCATATTGTATATATCCTGTAATCATATAATACTGCCTCCCTTTTGTTCATAGTGTATATATCCCGCTTTCTTGCAAACTAGCCACAGCCCTATTGTTCATATTGTATATATCCTGTCTGTAACCTGTGTAATCATGTAAGCCTTGCATTTCCTTGTCATTGCGCCCTTTTACTTACGAGTCTGGTGCGCTTAACAAATGAATAAACAAACAAACAAACAAACAATGAGGGCCATAGCCTTGCTACTTGCACTTTACAGATTTTAAAACAGTTATATGAATTGATCGATAACTTAAATTCACATAGTTATAGTTGAGAGTGTTTATGATGTAATGATTTAAATCCTTCAGATCAATTATTTTGTACTGATGTTTTTAGATGTAATTTTTTAATTTTGTACAAAGAATGGTTTGTGTAAGGTTTTTATTGAAAACCAGTTCACAATACATAAGAAATCCATACATATAAAAGCAAATTTAAATAAATATTCTGGACAAAAGAGTACAATTATCTCCAATATAAAAATACAAATTGTCTAATCAACAAAAAGAAAAACATTCTTAGAATACATTTTGCAGCAATATATTTCACTTAGATTTCTCTGTAAGCATTTACCATTGGCTAGTGTTGATATAAGAGTATTAAGAGAACGAAAATAGGTTTAACTTAGAATTGATTCCATTTAACATTTTGGACAATATTGAGTTGAAATTTGGACATAGATACAAGAATGTTTGATATGGTTAAAAGTATTCTAAAGGTTTGTGTTCAGAATGGAAGCTTTTATTTTGGAGAGCAAACTATCTTGGTTTTTATAAAATTTTAAATGGAAGGGGAATCCAGAACTTATTTTTTATTAGGCATTTCGAGTGTACTAAAGGCAGAATGCTATTATTTCTGTGCAATATTATTTTGGAAAATTATGTTGGTTATTTACATAAACATTATTTTCATGGAAATAGCGGGGAGCAATAGCTCTTTCCAGGATTTTTCTTTTATGTGAAGTATAGATTTCACAGGTCAATACTTTTATCAATCCCTTAACATCTATGGGTCGCATTGTATACCATGCTCATAAATCCAGACATAAACTGTTCCCCTGTGAAGACTATGAGAATTCAAAATTGGTTACTGTCAAAGAGTAAAGTGCCCTGCACATTTTGTACCCTAGGAAAATCTATTTCAAATATGCTTCCACAACATGTAATATACAGGCAGAGACCACATTTAGTGACATGGCTTGTAAATAGGATTCTCGCAAAAATCTTTCAATTTCTTTCTGGGGTTTAAAGGACTCTTGGGATATTTCTATTAATGTACTGAGGTTACTTTACTCACTTTTGGATTGTCTTTCAAAGGCTCAGTTCAGGTATGTGCATCAACAGTGGATGGTAACATTGGAATTTCCTTTCAGTCTGTCCCCTTGCTCCTTAATCCCTCTCCAGCAACCTAGTGATAACTTGGGAAAGGCGTCTGCTTTCTGCTCCCTCTGAGAAAATAATTCATATGGAATTGTATATCAGCTACATTCAGGTGGATCATAAATCAGCTTCACTAAAGACTGACAAGTTCTCATCCTTTGCTGCTTTCCCAAAATCTCTATCTTCCTGTGTTAAAAACCCCACCAAGCGCCACTAATGCAGCCTCACTGGACTCTGCAATTTTTGATTTGACAGATCCTTTGATAGGTTCCTTTCACTTACAACCCCTAGAATCCTCTTCTTTGCTTTGATTGGCTAATGACGCTTAACATGGCATAAGGGGATGCATGTATCTGTAAATTGGTCCTTCCCTGGAGAGTTATGATAGAATTGGACTGAAATATGTCTTTCCCTTATTATGACGTGTATGGGCATGTGGCATTAATGCAAATTACAAGACAATGCTGAAATATAAGACATCCTTCTTGTTTCTGTAGCTTCAGGCATTACATAAGTGTTAAAATATATGGATGTAGTCACATATTTGTATCTTTTTGTATGCATGTGATTGGGGATGCATCACTGAAATAAAATCTATTTTTGATGTTTTAATCAAGAAAAGGGTTAAAGAATTAGTGTCAATAATATCCTTAATTATTTGTCACTTTAAATGGATTTTGTTTGCAATGGTGCACTTTACATATTTTGTAATGGTCCTGATATTAACAGAAAACATCTGATGAAACAGATATGCTATGAACCAATTCATCATTATAATAGCACCCATAAAGGTCAAGTACACATTTTAAAAGAGGGTTGAATGCTCTGCCAGGTCAAGGTTCAGGACTTGTGTAGAGATGTGTTCCTCACAATTTGCCATTATTGGCTGGCCATGTATCCGTCAATGTCATTTCAGTGAGTTCATCCAGCTAAAAGAAAAGGCCCTGGAAAGTGCGGAATTTTGAATGTGGTTCTTATTGTTCATGTCTTTTACACACAATCCGTTGTCCTTGGTACAGGCATCTGTGTTCATAAATCTCTTTTAAGGGATTAGTCAGTGATTACTAATGATATCTGTTTGCTGAAAGGTGTTATGTGTGTGTTCCTTGTTCGGAGAGATCTGAAACAGGCATAAACACACATCTCTGCGTTAACCAAAGTTGAAACAAAGTTTTGCATTCCATTTTGAGGCTACATTAAAGGAAAATAAAAATTGACATTTTTAATTAGGATGACATCATTTAAGAATGTGTTTATATAATCCAGCTTTACTACTTGGAACTGATGGTAAGTGAATATGGCTCTAAATCTACAGAAGTAATTTTACTTCAATAATGTTGCTTTCAGGCAGATACATGTGTGTATAGATGGATTGAGGAATAAACTTTTCTGATTTGCATGTAAGTGTTTTATTTTAGTCATACATGCTTGCATGTAATTGACCAATATATTACTGCATGGTTTTGCCATTAAAATATTATGTATAGAATAATTATTGATTCATCCATGTTAAAACAATTTCTGCATATAATTATTGTTCAGGTTATACAGAGTTTGATGGATGTATACCTGTTGCAATCATTGTGTTATAATCTATGTTACCATTATTAGCCACCTGTGATATAACATTTGTTGACCGCAGGTGGAAGAAGGCTGGAGTCTATCCGACCAGAATATAGAACCGATATTGCACAAATTGTCCTATTCCAAAAATATACATGTTGCACTTGAACTAAACAGTTATTGTAAGTAAAATTATAATAATAATTATTATGCATATTATTATTTTTTATTGTTATTCTTATTAGGAGTAGTAGTAGCATTAGTAGTAGTATTGGTAGTATCAGATATAGTGGTAATAGCAGTATTTTTGGTAGCTCTAGTGATAGTGGTCATAGAATTATATGCTTGATATTTGAGTTTCCTGACGATTTGCAAATAAATAATGAATCGTGGGTCTGTCTGCAACTCATTCAACATAGCGTTCCTACTAATGTCAGTTCAAGTCAACATCATTAATTATGTAAAAAAGTGTTTGTCTGCAACTCACATCTTTGATCTTTCAATGTTCTCAAACATGTATGACTGTGGGGCACAGGGACTAGTGGCTAACATAAAATACGGAATGTACCTTTAAATTATTCTACTTTCCATGCCTTGCTATTTTAAATGGCAATTTACAAAAATAGTTCTGTTGGACAGTGTATTTTACAAATTCAACATTGCTTAGCAGCAACTACCTCTTGAGGTAAACACATACTTCTATTAAAATCATTTTCATTTGATTCTCAGGTGATCTTTAACGATTTTTCACCATAAAAAGTTCATAAACACCTACTAAAAAAGTTCATGTGAAATGACAGCAAGGTAATCTGTTCATAATGATCAACTTGCATAATGTAACAACTCAAAGAACCTCACTTGAAAACAACCATTATGTGATGTTAGGGTTTAAACGTATAATCTCAAATAGCAGGAACCTCTCTAGGGATCTACTTTCTAGTGACTGTTTGTTTGTTTTGGTATATAATACATGTGGTATGGAACTACCCTTGTTTCATTCAGCTTTCACCGTTTGGTTGGCTCAGACATTTTCCAAACAAATTAACGGAGATATAGTCTAACAAAACTTGTGTGCCAAAATGATCTATTTAGATATAATGCAGAGCAATCGCAATAAGCCAATCAATTCATTATACACATACAAATGAGTAAACATATCCATTATCCTGAAATATATTCACTGATTTATTTTATGGACCACATTTCAATTACGGCCACTTGTATATCAAATTCAATAATGCATGTCTTATTAAATATTAAATGTGCAAAATCATTTTCTGTCTCAAGTCACAGCTAATGTGCACACACATCATAAATATGAATTGGTTGCCAGATAGAAATTGATTGAAACCCGTAAAGTGTGTATTTAATGAATAATGTATACCCTTGTTTATTAAAAAAAAGGCTACAGAACACTTTTTTGGTTTTTAGTTTTTCCTACCAGGTATGCATTATAAGTTATAATGATAATTGCAATACATAGCTTCTATCAAGTGAAATCTGATGGAATGTGAAAGAAATACACCCAAACTTTTGCATGTTAGCAAACACAGGCACACAAACACACACATTCACACACAGACACACACACCTACGCACATGTCTCACCCCTCCCCCTCCCACTTATAGTACAACAGAGATGTGTAGTGTTATGTATTACTTATAGTTATTTGATAAGATATTTCATATGGAGACGCTAAAAAGCAAAAAGGCAGAGCAAAACACAACTGAGTTTTCTGGAATAGAAAATAGACATTCGGGACCTTGTTGTTTCTATTGTGCACATTACACACATGGAAAGCTAACTGGGTGCCCTGCAATGCTTTTTTCATTGTAGCAATGCTTAGGCACACCCGGGTTTACATGCACTAAGAGTGGGAGTACTAAAAAGGATTCCCAGGGAATAGCTCTTGTCACCAGGGCAGACATGGGTTTATGTACATTATTGGTTTGAGGTAGTTAACATGGACTCATATGAAATCCGTCAGTTTATAGCAGACACTGAAAGTTGCAGTATTGCATAGGGATCCAATGCATTGACACTGGTTTTACATTCAGTTGCTTGAATAAATGCATGTGTTTTAGGCAGGCAGAATAGGCGCGTTATTAGGAAACCTTAATTTCTTTCTGCACATCTGCTCAGCCAGATCAAATCTAGAAAATGGAATATAAATGGGGGAAGGCTTGCTTCTGTCATCATAAAAGTACTAACAAATCCCCAGTTTTCCAAAAATGGCTGTTGACTAGTTTACTGTTTATTCATGTGTTAATCTGATGTTAACATGGCAGAACACCATTCCTAACTGAAAGAGTCTACCATTTATATTCATACTAACATAATTCTCAGCCATCATTTCCAGATTTGTACAGAATTAGCTAGGTGCCATTTTTCTACGTTTTCCTTTATTTAGTCATATATCGTTTTGCTCAGAGGAAATTCATGCAGCATAATCGTAGCTGCAACATAGACATTTCTTAGAAAGACTGCCAGCAGAACTGCAAAGAAACGAGGTGATGCACATCATTTAAGGCTGTGAGAAACAGCATGGTAATGCTAATCCTGGTATATTTACTATAACCTAAGCATTTGAAGTTGTGTGTGATCACAAGGACATGTACATGAAGACGTTTCTGATGTATTACATTTAAGTGAAGGCTAATGTACACAATCTCTAGACACAGACAGATTCTCTAGTCCAACATCGACCTCGTCCTTGAAGTGGAATTCCATTAAATATTATTCACATTTAGTGACATGTAACATCCAAAATCACTCTATATGTCAACTCAAACAGATGTGCCGAAAAGAAATGTCCATACGTCTGTGCAAGCAAATATAAAGCTGATGGGCGAGGAATAGGGATGTCACACCTCTCAACCACTGCACTGAAGGAGGAGTGAGAGAGAACCTCAATATTCTTATTGAATTGAATTTATATATTATTTCTATCCCGCTCATACACAAGTGTTTCAGAGCGTGACAAGGCTGGGGAGGGGAGCAGGGGAGAGCAAAACAATCCTATTAGGCTCAGTGGCATTGAGAACATGCAAGTGCATGGGAGAGAGGGAGGGGAACAGTGCATGAAAGGGGGAGGAGCGGAAAGTGCAGAGCAAAGGAGAAAGATAATTAGTAATACATGATAATAAATAAATAATAAATAAGATAGGCAAAAAACAATGGTAGGTTTAAGGCAGAAGGGGGATTCTGTATGGGAACAGATACAAACCCCAGTGCAAAGGGTGGGCCGGAGGCAGTGCGGGAGGATGGCAGGGTGAGCTGGTACCCAGGCCCAGAGGACAGAGGGTAGCCAGGTGCATGGTGCCAAGAGAGAACAGATCAGCAGGGAAGAGGGGGAGGCGAAGGCAGAACCAAAGAGGAAGGTCTTGAGGTGTTTCTGGAACCGAAGATGGTTCCCCTCAAGGTTTAGAGTGGCAGGGAGGCTGTTCCAGTGGGAGGACTCAGTGGCAGACAGAGATCTACTCCAGCTCCTTTCTTTGAAAAACGACTGATCCTGAGGGAGTTTGAGGTAGAGGAGCAAAGGGCTTGAGAAGGGAAGTATTTGCGTAGGGATAGCTGAAGGGATTTTGGGCCCAGGCCCCAGAAAGCCTTGTCAACAATGCAGAGGGTTTTTATTCTAATCATTGCATCCACTGTGAGCCAATGGAGAGATTTCAGAGCTGGATAGATGTGATCAATGACAGGATTGAGGCCAATGACAAGTCTTGCAGTCCTGTTCTGGATTAGTTGCAAAGGGCGGAGAGTAGAGGCAGGTAGATTTAGAAAGAGGCTGTTACAAAAGTCCGACCTAGAGAGAACCAGAGCTTGGGAGACAGTGAGCTTTTGGGGGGAAGGAGACGAAAGGCAGAATACCTCTGAGGAGGTGCAGTAGGAAGTTTCACTTTTTAGAGACATCAGAGATGTGGGCGGAGAAGGAACGTGTGGAGTCAAAGATGATCCTGAGGTTCTTAGCCTCGCAGGTGGGGGTAGGAGGAGGGCCAAGGGAAGCTGGCCAGAGAGTGAGGGGAAAGGATGGTGAAGGTGTGCTGATGAGGAGGATCTGAGTCTTGTTGGCATTCAAAGATCATTGGCGACAAACCAATTTTGAATGGCAGTTAGGCAATCAGAGATGAGAGAGGGAGAGGAGTTGTCTGAGGGCAGCCTGAAAATGAGCTGAGTGTCGTCAGCATATTACTGGAAGTTTGAGCAGAAAATGGCAATGTAGTGGGCGAAAGCTGCCAGGTATTGGTTGAAAAGCCAGGGCAAGAGATTAGACCCTTGGGCAACACCACAGGTAGAGAGGAAGATAGATGATAGAAAGGACCCAAGTATGACATGCAAAGGTCGCTTGGAGAGGAAAGAGGTCAGCCACGCCAGACCCTGATCAGTGATACCCAGTTTATCACAGAGATGGTTGAGCAGGATGGTATGGTTGACTGTCAAAAGCAGAAGAGAGATCGAGTAGGATAAGGACAGAGGGAATGTTAGAGTCAAAGTTGAAGATCAGATCTTCACAGATGTTCAGGAAAGCCGTTTCCATGCTTCTGACAGCTCTGAAGCCAGACTGGTGGTCAAGGAGATAGCCGACAGAATCGGAATGAAGGTTAAGCTGAGAGATGGCTAGCTTTTCCAGGGGTTTGCCCAGAAAGGGAGTAATGGAAATTGGGTGATAGTTAGCCGGACAAGAAGGATCAACTGTAGGTTTCTTGAGAAAAGGATGCACAAGGGAGTGCTTCAGGAGAGAGGGGAAGGAACATGAGGCAAAGGAGTGGCTGCAAAAGTCGGCAAGGGTCGGAGCGAGGGTGGCAATATTCTCCTTGATGGTTTTAGAGGAACAGGGATGAACCTGTTTGGATGAAGCTTTCTTAGATCAGACTTGTCTAGTGGCCATATCGGGGGAGAAAAGCAGAAAGGACAAGGAGGGGGGTGGTGGCTGGATGAAGGGGGGTCAGCAAGCAGAGATGGAGAGGGGAGAGGAGGGGACGGGGAGGAGAGGTGGCCAGGATGTCCTGGGGTTTCGAGATGAAGTGAGAGGAAAGGGCATTGCAAAGAGCCTGGGAGGCAAGAGGGGGGGTAGCGACTGCAGCAAGGTTAGCCAGCTCCTTGCATATTTTAAAGAGTTTGGCAGAGTTATTAGATGTCTTCAGGACACAGACTTGAATGTGGACTCTCTTCTTGGTGAGGGCAGAGAGTCGGTATTGCCTTTGGAGCAGGTGACAGGCCAGTTCGTCAGAGGATGAACAAGAAGACATCAATTTCCTCTTATTCGTCCTACACTTACGTTTAAGTGTAGCTAGGTCAGAGTCAAACCAGGAATTGCACTAGGCTTTGGAATTCAAACGGATCCTCATGATAGGGGGAAATCAAGAGTATCAGAAATAGAAGAGTAGTGAAGGGACAGGGCTGTGTCAGGGTGTGCGTCAGCCAGAGGAGGAGGGGGGAGAGAAGGTTGCAGCAAAAGCCTCAACTGACACACACTTCATGGGCCATATGTCCGAGAAGCTAGTCTGCAGTGTTGGGGTAGGCTTGGCTTGGGGGAAGAGAGTGAGAGATGAGAAGAGAGGAGGCAGTGGCCACTCTAGAAGAGAGGAGTGGTCAGAGGGATTGAGAGGGGGTGGCCAAAGGAGATCAAGACATCAAGTGTGTGCCCTGCAGAGTGTGTTGGGCCAGAGGGGAGGATAGAGAGGGAGAGGGAGTCGCAGGGGTCACGAAAGAGCAAAGATGAGGAACAGGGAGAATCGAGGGGGATGTCAAGGTCACCAAATAAGAGGAGTTTAGTGGTTGAGGCAAGTAGGGAGGAAGAGAGGTCAGCCCACTCAGAAAGAAAAGAGGTGATTTGACCAGGGAGCCAGTAGAGAATAGCACCAATAAGAGAGTGGCTAGGCAAGCAAGAGAGCCTGCAGAAAAGGCATTCGAAAGATGAGTAGGTCTGCGTGGGAATGATAGTGGCAGGAATCCACTCAAGAAAGATCAGGGCTACACCACCGGCGGGCCTGGTGGATCTGGGTACGTAGATGATCTTGTAGCCATCAGGGAGGAAAGTGTCAAAGCTTGTGACAGGGCTGGCTGTGAACCATGTCTCAGTAAGACTGAGGACATCAAGGTCTAGAGGTTGCAGGTGTCAGAGGAGTGTTTGAGAGTATAGCAAGTGTTGAGAGTGGCAACCGCACAATGAGATTGTTCTCCCCTTCAGCCTCAGCAGACCCAATCCAAATTACCTGTGGTGTTCTACAAGGTTCATGTGTCTCACCGACAATGTATAACATCTTTACCAAGCCACTTTTCGACAAACTTGAAAGGCTGGGCATCACATATACCAATTATGCAGACGACACTCAGATCCTTATACCCCTTTCGGGTAACTTTGTCAAGGACACGGCTCTGGTAAACAAGATATACCTCCTCCTTCTGGCATGGATGGCCTCACACGGTCTCTGCCTGAATGACGATAAAACTGAGATCTTAATTCTGGGTTCTGACTCCAACCTAAAAAAACGAAGTCCCAGCTACGCAGCATTCACTATCAATGGCAAAGTGAAAGTAGTAACCCAGGTAAAAACACTAAGCTTTTACCTTGATTCTACACTATCTCTAAAAAAACAAGTTAGCTCCATGGAATCATCTACAGCGTGGTTCTACGTGATTTCGCCAACCTATTTTTGGTTGTGGTACTTTTCATCGCCAGATTTTACATCGCCAGAAACCCTGTTTTTGTTTTGTTTTTTATCGGGGGGGTTCCCCCCAGGCTCCCTCCTTACTATTATAATAATACCCCAACCCCAACAAAACACCCCCCAAAATAAAATAATAAAAAAACAGGTTTTCTGGCGATGTAAAATCCGGCGATGAAAAGTACCACGACCAAAAATAGGTAGGCGAAATGCATGTATACCCTACAGCGTATACCTGTAAACTAATCAGGGACTGCAGACCCTTTTTATCCAAACCTAGTTGCATTATGCTCGCTAATGCATTAATAATGTCTAAGCTAGACTACTGTAACACATTATATGTAGGCGCCAACAAAAATATCCTCATTGTAATATTACAAAATAATGCTCTGAGAGCAGCCTTGAATATACCATGCAGAGAGCAAATCTCCAATCTCAATAGAGACCAGCATTAAAATCAGTAACAGGATATAACTCAAAGTGGCATCCCTCACCTCCAAATGCCTGAACAATGCCGCTCCCTCCTACCTGTCGGCCAGACTGATTCGAAAACCCCAACTCACCACACTAGATGTTCTAACCACCTCTGCCTAGAAATTCCTATGTTTAGACTTTCCAAAGCTGGCAGAACCAGCTTCACAGTTAAAGCTGCACTCTCCTGGAAAGAACTCCCTGCGGCCATCAGAGTGGAACAGCCTTACACCAGCTATAGACGGAATTTGCTGAACTAGCTGCAAAATAATGACATTTAGTAAACTACTCACTCACCGGTGATTCTTACCTTTGTACATATCTGCGTGATTACATGTGTATACCACTATTGTCCTTTCAAAGTACCTACCTGGTATTGTGTATCCCCTTCCTAAATTGTATGTATTACAAATGTTTTATGATTTATGCAACTACCTGTATGCTGTAACTAAGGGCCTGATTCATGGACGTGTTTTATAATGGTGCAATCCCATTGGGAAAACGTTCCATGAATCAGGCCCTAAGTCTCAAATATTCTTGTAACTGCTGTGCCCAGCTACCTAAGGGTTTGGTGCGCATTACCAAATAAATAAACAAGAATCACAAATCAGAGGTACGCCCTGCTGAGGAGTGGAGGTAGCCTGAAGTGGGGCAGAGGAGAAGGGAGGAGCGGGCAAGGTAGCCAGCAATGAGAGGAGGGGACAGCCATCGATGAAAGGAAGTTGATGAGGCGAGGGAACCGCCTATTGAAGAGGAGGAGATTGGCCTAGGTACCTTGAACCATGACAGTGCCATTAAGGTAGGCATTGAGAATGACTCTGGAGGTATCAAAGAAAGCCATGAGGACTTCCCAGCAATTGCTACCATTAATGGGAGAGGAGGAGACAGGACAGAGCACAGAGATCATATATGGGGTCTGTAGATCCGGCCAAGGAATGACGCAGAGGATTTTGGTGAGGGTCTGTCTGGAATAGCCGCTGGAATAGGTATCAGCGATAGGGAGACCTTGGTTGTAGGCCAAGATATCCTTTTTAAACTTCTTCTTTCTAGACTAAGTGAGAAGGGAAGGATAGTTGATCGAGAAGCGATTGTAATAGATTGTAGAAACAGAAAGCGCCATGAGTGAGAAGAGATAGGAGGCAGACAGAGGAGTATGCAAGTACAATGGTAGGAACAGTCAGTGGGCCAGCATGTTACAATCAATGGGCAAAGTTAAATGTAAAATACACCCAAGTTTGACTTTCAATTTAAATGCAAAATACACCCAAGTTTGACTTTCAATTTAAATGCACAAAACACCCAAGTTTGACTTTCAATTTAAATGCAAGGCCCTGCTTTCGAGAAAACTAAAGTGGGGGTGAGATGGTAAAGGTGAGTACAGAAAAGACTTAAATGAGTACATAACAGGCAGACATGGGAGTATAAGGGCAGTCAGGGAGGAGGTAACTAACCCATGCAGAGTGAGGTAAGAGAGACATAGTAGTCCAGTAGTCCAGGGATAGCAACATCAGGGAGGGTTGGACTGTGGTAGAAGGCTCCTGTAGTGGCCTGTCAGCGGACAGGGAAGCTGACAGGGGCCTTAGAAGTGGGCCTTGGAGGCGTTGGGCCAGCTAATGCCTGCCAGTCCCTCATTGGTGCTGAAAAGCCAACTCCCCCACCAATCCAGGAGCAAGATGGAGGCAGGTGGCTCAAACAACAATGCCTCCCTAGGAGAGACGGCCCGGGCGGCCATGGTGAAAGCACCACATGGTGCAAAGATATGCAAGCATGAGAAACCAAAATTAAGCTTGTTCAGGTGCAAGGCAGCGGGTGCATTGAGGCAAAAAAGCTGCCCAGAAGCGTGATGATGCAATGCTATAATTACAGCTGAAAAAACAAGTACATTGAAGTATTGCCAATTTATAAAATGTTGCCAGAAATGTGCCCACAGTTCTTTTGATGGTGCTGGGGTGCAGGACAATTGCACCTACCTCGACCTGGGGGGCCAGAAACCACACTGATCACTGACACAAGCTCCAATGGTGAAAGGAAGTTGAAGATGAAGAAAGGAACATTGTAGGACCACACACTCTGTCGCATTGTAAAGGACCTTCTTCTGCCACCCTACCCCAATCAAAAGTGAGCTAGAGAAGAAGCACCTCAGTCAACAGAAAAGCATGGGTTCTCTGTCTTCAACAGTGGGACCAGAGAGCTTGTAGAAGCTGGGTGGAAGGAGGAGTGATGCTGCACTTTTCCATCCCTATCCTCCTCCTGTCCAAACCAACTCATCTGATCTGCTTCCAAAAAGAAGACATGGTGCCAGGAATACATGCAGGATAAGTGGGATACAGGGTCATTGTACTTTTCTCCAACTATTCCTCAACAGTGAACAAGTGGAGTGACCAGGGAGGGAGGCTGCACTGAAGAGGCAGAACTAATATGTTAATATGTGCCACACATCCGTACCTGGGCATAAGAGCAGGTAATTACCTGCCAGTGGTGTTTGAATTTGGCAATTTGATGTCAATATCTGACACTATTGTGCTTACCTAGGCATTTGATGGCAACACCTGTGATTGTTGACATTAACAAGGCTTCAATTACATGAGCACCTGGTGTGACTAATTATATATTTGATATTAATACCTACCAACTGCTTGATTGCCTCAGCTTTTGTCCACAATACCTGTCGATGGTGTAAGTGTTTTGACATGTTATGGCAATATCTGGCAAATGAGCAGCCAGACTATTCATGAACATACCTGGCAATTATCTGAATACCTCAGCTTTAAATCAGAGTACACAGCAATGGGCCGAGAACCTTGGATTTCAATGGAGATATGTTTTACTGCAGGTGTGAATTGTGTCCGTACCTTGGCAATTAACTTTGATACCTGTACCTGGTATTTTCTTACAAAACAAAGTAGTAGGAGGGAATATGATGGCAAAAGCTGATATATAATATGAGAACCCTTCATAGGCCAGCAGTATTTGCCATATTGCTGCATGATTTTAAAACCTGGCATATGTTCTCTGTGCAGACAGTACATAGCAGATGATGTAACAGATATAAGTTGTTGAAACAGATAAACATTTGTTAATAGCAGGTCTTATAATAGCAAAGTTGTACATATTAGAACATACAATAGCTAAAACACGCATTTGGTCTGTGTACTTATTATAAGTTGTACATTAATGTACAGGCCATTGTAACTATGTAACTTTGAAATATAATTTTGATAGCCATTTATTTTTTTAGAAAACACCAGCCTTCACAATCTTGTATTTTGTTTTGGCTACCTCTTTCTGTCACCCTGTGCTATAGTTGATAATGTTGTCCTGGGGCCATATGCAGTACTTAGCAAATATTAGATTGTCCAACAGAAACTGGTATACCACATGATAGTCAAAAACTCTCTGCATATCTCTCTCACTGTCTCTCTCTTTCCCCCTCTCTCTCTCCCTCTGTATTGCTGCCTCTGTCTCTCTCTTTTGAGGTGTGTTTCACTGTTGCTTCATCTCGGTTTCTCTCTCATACGTGGTGTGTTCTCTTTCTCTTTGTATCTGTCTCTCTCGCTCATTCTCTATATCTTTTTGTCTCACTGGATGTCAATGTCTCCCTTTCAGTGGGAAAGAGTAATGTTGTCAAGTGTGTGTTTTTAGAGCTAACCCAGTGTGAGGACTTGCCATCTGGCAAGGGTGCCAAGCTCTGGATTTTTAAATTGCATTAATACATAGAATGATGTGTGGGATTATTCTCCCAAAGGGTAACCTGCTAACCGGATATGCCTTCGTTGCCAACTCCAAGCCAAAAGCATAGTGTACTTCTGCCCTGATGAATCAGTAGCCTGATCCGCAGCACCTGCTCTGCTCATAGTACCTAACAGGTTTAAAGGTCACAAGAGGACCAACCAACTGCCACAGCAACAACTGAGTCACTGCAGCACAGGGGAGGCATTTAAGGTATGTCCAGTGTACAACATAACAATGATTATGAGTACCCCATGCTGGTGGCAGGGTAATTTATACAAATAAGCTATGCCTACATTTTTTCATAGTGCATGGCGCTACTTATGATCATGGTCACCGCAACAAAATTGATATCACACATGTGTCATCTCCTGTGAGTCATCTATGCAATGGAAAGGAATGTGTATTCAGGTTAGAAGGGCCAATACTGCCAAACAGCAATAGAGAAACCCAGAGTACCGATCATTCAGTTGATCCCCTTTGCATGGGCCGGAAACACCCTCCTCCAGCGGTAGCCATACAGCAGGCAGCTTTAGTGGGCCAATGTATCAAAGGGGCACCCCCATTTAGAAGGAGTCGACTCATGCCAGGGTTCTGCATATCTAAATGCCTTTATTGTCAGTAAGGAGGGAAGAGTGTGGGAATAGGATCAGGCAGGAGGCCTCTGGTCACTCGAAAAAGACTTCCACCATCTTGTTTCTCACTGTCTCTCTTGCCCTTTCCTATCCCCTCCACTTCCTCTGGAGCAAAGCACTTTGGGTGTGACATCAACAGGGCACTCCGGCCAGGAGCAGGGATTGGTACATTAAAGCAGGCTATCTTTAGACCAATCACTTGAAGACTTGTGCCTTTAAAAGAAGGGGACTCTCACCCCTTCACAGATTCCTCTCAGTTCCTCTCGGATCTTTTAAGGCCAAAGGGTCATTCTGAAGAACTCACTGGCCTGCTTTTGGAAGAGTTGTACTCTCCAAAGCCATTAGACTGAGGTGAAGAAGGATCGTCCAAGACAGAAGGAAGGTCTATCCCCTAACCAATCCCAGAACAAATTGGGAGTGACCAGTGCTTTGGACCAGGAGCAACCACTCTGCAACAGATTTCCTAAGCTGGAAGAGAAGACCTGAACAGAAGCTTGAGTCCTCTGTGGAGACAACACCACAACCAGAGGATCAGACCAGCCACAGCCATTGCTCCGTGTTCACTGCATCTTGACTGAGAGGGAAGGTGATGGCACTGGTGATTTAGTTCCTCCAACCAACCGAAAATTGCTTGCATCTCAACCAGCTCAACACTGCATTGTGTCTTAGCAAAGAACGTCACCTGCTGGGCCCGAAACATCTGCTCAATGCTGGGATCTGAACTGAATCACTGGAGAGTTACCAGCCGACTCTAACTAGGGGTTACAAATACATCTTGGCCCAGCTTGCCCTAGAACTGCCACCTCATCGATTGCACCTTGATGCACCAAAGATCACCACTCCGATTACTTTTTATATTAGTACCTTACCTACGACCCCTGGCACTACGCTCAGAGTGCTAAGTTCTCCAGTCTGTTGCATCTTCTCTGTTCTTTCCATTAGGGTGGGTGTTTGTGCCGTATTCTCTTTTAGTTCTATGTTCAGATGGTGTGTTTAATTAAAGTGTTTATATTTGTATAGAACCTTGATTGGACCTTCCCTTTATTTTGGACTGAGATACTGTGTTGTTTGGGTCACTTCTGGTTCACCTTCGCACCCCTATTAAAAGCAAAGCCTTTCCTCAGCCCACGTTACCACAAAAGGCAACGGATGTATATTTATTAGCTTTTCCTGTTTTACTGTTATGATTGTGTTGAGATTTTGTGTATTGAAGTGTGAGGGGTGAGTGGGCCATTTTACTCCTACCCATTGTTGTACGCCTTCAAAACCAAATCCAGTTTGTCACATGGGTGTCGAGGTTGGGATGTGATACAGACTGTACCTACAGCTCATCCAGCCAAAATAAAAGTGTTCAAATGATATGATATGATTGGTTATTCATAACGTGCTTAATACCCAGAGGTTTCTAAGCGTGGACCCGGGGATCGAACCTGTGTTGCTCCGTGTCATCTTGCTTCCAAAGGTGAGCATGTTGCCCCTGAGCTATCCTCCAGAGACTCATGTTAGTTAGTTAGTTAGTTAGTTAGTTAGTTAGTTAGTTAAATAATGTTTGTTTTTACTGCCTGGCATTTTTACAACCATGGAACTCGACATGAGCACGGGGCAGACCTTGACAGCAAGTATCTTGCACGACCTCTGTCGAGAGAGGGGTCTTGCTCATGTCAGTAATGTTAAGAAAGCCAAACTGCTGGAAAGCCACCAAGGATTTGCAGAAGCTAGGTGGATGGAGGGTGGTCCAGGGGCCAGCAGTGAGCTGGATCCCCCAGCCATGTCACCCTTGCACATCGAGGGGGCATCAAACCTTCTGAAGAGAGTGACAGCGATAGCGCCTAACAGCATTCTTCCCACCGGGCAGGCACTGTTGTCTCACTAATGTTGCACGCCTCCCGCCAGTCACATGCATCTCTCTGTGATTGACCCCGACAGGCTCTATCGCCTGGAAGAAAGGAGAGTAGCCATGGATTAGAAGAAGCAAAGGAACTTTGTGATGCTATGCATGATTGAGCTTTAGTCCCAGAAAAAGATCACCAGAAAATACAATGGGGGTGGATGTTTCTCCAGCAGGTGGTTCCCAAGGAAAGGCTTCACCTCCCCAAGGACTCAGTCTAGCCGATGAGAAGAAGAATATTCTCGACTGGTTCAAAATTCTGGAGTTAACTTTCCGCCTCCAGGAGGATTAAGTGGAGTTGCGATGTGCAGCCCTTATGAGCCGACTTTTGATGGTTGGAACTGATGTCATTATTCAGTTGACTCCTGATGAGAGGCCTATCTATTCTAACATGAACTCTGCAGTCCGCAGAACAATATCTCAAGGGCTTTAGAGAGCTCACCAAAACGGGTGACAAACCTTTAAGGGGTTTAAGCAACATTCCCTGAAGTATTGGAGTGGCTGGGTCAAAGATAAGAAAACTGAAACATTTACAGACATTTGTAATCTGATTATTTGCGAGAGCATTCTTAAACAACGTGAGATGGAGTTACATCAGCATCTAGTCAACAAGAATTTCACGGCCTCTCTGGAGCTTGCTTAGGTAACCGATCGCTTTGTGACTTCCCGCGTACAGAAAAAGGACATGGTTAGTACATCCAAACCCGATGACAACTGGGTTGAGAAAAGTCAATCTAAAGAGGGTAAGGACAAAGGTCTGCACCATCTTGCCAAGAAAGGGCCCCAAAAACCAGAGCAGAGTTTACAGTCGCCTATATCGTCTATTGTGGCAGAAATTAGAAATGAGGGCACCCCTAGCACTGGAGCACAAGCACTCAGCACCTCAAGGCTGCTTTACCTCCTGAGATCGGAAACACATGAAGGGAGATCCTTCCTGCAAGGGTAGACCCAAGCCAGATATAGTTAGCCCTACCCCCATGGATGTGGCCATCTTAGACATTTAATTCCCACTTGGCCTGGGTTGGCCAAATGCACCCTAATATCCCTGAACAGGAAAGGTACAGGTCTTTTTGGACCACATGTTTTTGGACCATCAGTGTTACACAGACGACACACAGCTCTTTTTCAAACTCCCTGCTGATCCTCTTGCACCCTTCATCATCTCTGACTGCCTATCTGCCTTCCAGTCCTGGTACACTGCCAATGATCTCTGCCTCAATACCTGTAAAACTGAGATCCTTCCCATTAGGACCCCTGCTCCCTCCTAAGAGTGTTACCTTCTCCAGTATGTTGAATTGTGTCTGTTCATTTCTTCATGTTGGGTTTGTGTGTAGTATTCTCTTTTTTCGTTCTATGTGCAGATGGTGTGTTTCATTAAAGTGTTTATTTTTTTTATGGAATCTTGATTGGATATTCCCTTTATTTTGGACTGTGACACAGTGTTGTTTAGGTCACCCTCACACCCCTCTTAAGAGCATAGACTTCCCTCAGTCCATATTATGACGAAAGGCAAATGTGGTATAACTTGTAACTGTCCCTGTTTTACCTTTATGATTGTGTTGAGTTTTGGTTTGTAGAAGCTATTTTACCCCTACTCGTCCTCGTACTCCTGTGAAGGAGAATCCAATTTGTAACACCCAGTAATTGCTGCCAGAGGTGCGACAAGAGAAAACAACATGTATATTTTGAAGGCCATGGGGCTGAGGGTGTACTGTGTTTTCTTATGTTTAATAGTAGAATGTGAGTTTCAATGACAGAATCATCCCCCAATGTGGGAACTAGCCTAGTATTTCAGCATTTATTTTGAGATTGTATATGTTCTGAAGGAATGGTGCCATTACAAAGAGGGCACATTGTCTGAGCAAGGGGAGTTGAGAGGGTATTACCCAAATTGTTCGAACACAATTGTTCGAATTACCTAATTGACCGAAAGTAGAGGGTCCGAATTGACCTTTGCACAATTGACCGCATATTACATGGCCACGGTAGTGGCCATGTAGTTATGGTTAAGTTGCTGTTTCCATAGGAAGAGCACTTTTTGGGTGGCTTATAACTTCGCTCTCCCTGGACGGATCGTCACCAAACTTTGCAAAAAAAGTATTTGGGTCACTCTGAATTGTTTTGCAAAGTTTGGTGAGTATTCGTCCAGGGGGGGCAAAGTTATAGGGGGGGTTGCAAAACTTTTTTTTTTCCCATAGACTAAATGGGAAACATTTTTTGCTCGTGCCTACAGCCCAAACCGCTGGACGGATTTCCACCAAATTTGGACCAGGAGCAGCGGCTTGGTCCCAAAAGCGTGCTTTTGCAAATTTGGTGAAAATCCGTCCAGTAGTTTTTTTTTTAAATGACCAAAAAGTAGGTCAAAAAAATGAGTGATATCTGTGTTCGGTTCGCGGACACACTTCCCTGTTCGCTCCTTAGACAGTGTCCTGATTGGCCAATCATCTTGCGTGATGTTCGCGGACATGCAACATGTTCGCTGATTGGAAGGCGTGGAGCGTGAAGCGCGTCAGATTTTTCGGTAGCGCCGCCATCTTGGATTCGCGGACGTCCGCGGACAGCGCGGTGAAACTTTGTTCAAAATGTGTATTTTGTAGAGTGTGTTGGTGTGTAGGAGTGTTTGGGGAGGGTGGGAATGTATGAGATAGGATGAAAGTTGTGTTTTTTATGTGTTAGACGTTGTTTTTGTGTTCGATTTGTTTGCGGACATCACGGGTGTTCTGAAATGTTCTAAATAAACTGACTAGGGGGTGTTCTAAGGACTCAATATGTGTCCGTTTTGTTTGCAAGCAAAGTGAAACTGTTCTAAGAACACTTGCGGTGTCCGGGGAGTGTTCGTAGGGGGTGTCCTGAGGACGCTGTCCGTATTGTTCTCTGTCAAGTTGAATGTGTTCTAAGAACACCCGCGGTGTCCTGAAATGTTCGCAAATAAACAAAATGGGGGTGTTCTGAAGACGTTTTTGAGAACACTCCCGGTGTCCTGAAATGCTCGTAGGGGGAGTCCTGAGGACGCTGTCCGTATTGTTCTCTGTCAAGTTGAATGTGTTCTAAGAACACCCGCGGTGTACTGAAATGTTCGCAAATAAACAAAATGGGGGAGTTCTGAAGATGCTTCTAAGAACACTTGTGGTGTCCGGGGAGTGTTCGTAGAGGGTGTCCTGAGGACGCTGTCCGTATTGTTCTCTGTCAAGTTGAATGTGTCCTAAGAACACTTGCGGTGTCCTGAAATGTTCGCAAATAAACAAAATGGGGGTGTTCTGAAGACGCTTCTAAGAACACTTGCGGTGTCCGGGGAGTGTTCGTAGGGGGTGTCCTGAGGACAATGTCCGTATTGTTCTCTGTCAAGTTGAATGTGTCCTAAGAACACTCGCGGTGTCCTGAAATGTTCGCAAATAAACAAGATGGTGGTGTTCTGAAGACGCTTCTAAGAACACTCGCGGTGTCCGGGGAGTGTTCGTAGGGGGTGTCCTGAGGACGTTGTCCGTATTGTTCTCTGTCAAGTTGAATGTGTCCTAAGAACACTCGCGTGTCCTGAAATGTTTGCAAATAAACAAAATGGGGGTGTTCTGAAGACGCTTCTAAGAACACTCGCGGTGTCCGGGGAGTGTTCGTAGGGGGTGTCTTGAGGACGCTGTCCGTATTGTTCTCTGTCAAGTTGAATGTGTCATAAGAACACTCGCGGTGTCCTGAAATGTTCGCAAATAAACAAGATGGTGGTGTTCTGAAGACGCTTCTAAGAACACTCCCGGTGTCCTGGAATGTTCGTAGGGGGTGTCCTGAGGACACTGTCCGTATTTTTCTCTGTCAAGTTGAATGTGTCATAAGAACACCCGTGGAGTCCTGAAATGTTCGCAAATAAACATAATGGGGGTGTTCTGAAGACGCTTCTAAGAACACTCGCGGTGTCCGGGGAGTGTTCGTAGGGGGTGTCCTGAGGACACTGTCCGTATTGTTCTCTGTCAAGTTGAATATGTCCTAAGAACACTCGCGGTGTCCTGAAATGTTCACAAATAAACAAGATGGTGGTCTTCTGTAAGCTTCTAAGAACCCTCCCGGTGACCTGGAATGTTCGTAGGGGGTGTCCTGAGGACACTGTCCGTATTGTTCTCTGTCAAGTTGAATGTGTCCTAAGAACAGTCGCGGTGTCCTGAAATGTTCGCAAATAAACAAGATGGTGGTGTTCTGAAGACGCTTCTAAGAACACTCGCGGTGTCCGGGGAGTGTTTGTAGGGGGTGTCCTGAGGACAATGTCCGTATTGTTCTCTGTCAAGTTGAATGTGTTCTAAGAACACCCGCGGTGTCCTGAAATGTTCGCAAATAAACAAAATGGGGTTGTTCTGAAGAAGTTTTTGAGAACACTCCCGGTGTCCTGGAATGTTCGTAGGGGGTGTCCTTAGAACGCTGTCCGTATTGTTCGTTGTTAACTTGAAAGTGTTCTAAGAACTATCGCGTTGTTCTGAAATGTTCGTAGGGGGTGTCCTGAAAACGGTGTCCGTATTGTTCGCTGGCAAGTTGAAAGTGTTCTAACAACACTCACATTGTTTGCGGACATTAAAAGTTTCCCATAGATCATAGTTCAAATGTTTGATTCTATGGATGTGATATGCTGCGGTGGTTGTTGCCAGGGCATAGAGTCTTGGGTGCATGGCCAAATGGCCATGCACCCAAGACTCTATGCCCTGGCAACAACCACCGCAGCATATCACATTCATATTTGCTTATAACTTTGGGTGAAAAACAAATGTATAAGGAACAAAGGTATTAGACACTATGGATGTGATATGCTGCTATGGTTGTCCTTATTATTGTATACTTACTGTTTGGTCTAGTAATGGGAGTCCATGTTTTTCTTCTTCTTTTCTGTGATAAAAGAAAATAGCATGTTAGTATTAGTATTTTGTAATGACTTATTACATTGTGTAAGCAATATACTTTTATTTTTTTTCGACCCTCATATTTAGTAGAGTACAAATCAGAGTACTGTGCAATTTGCTCAGTTTCTGTATTTGTTGCTAAAATCATTGGGTCTGTGGGAGAAAAAAAAATCCATGTTGGATTAAAAAAAAAACCCTTTTCTGTTATGCTACAGTTTATTTATTTGTTTGTTTTCAGTGTTCACTTGTTGTTTCTGGCTAATGCTTTATACTTTGCTTTGTTGTATTTTCTTTGGAGCAGTAACAGATTCTTCATTTGTTTTGATATTATAAAATTTTGGAGCAGTTAGATACCAATTGGCGTATTCTAACTGTCTATTTTTTTAATATATTTTAGTGGTTTTGATTTATCTATTTGAATATTGTTAAATTTTGGGACAGTTAGATACCAATTGGCGTATTCTAACTGTGTATTTTTTGGTCTAATTTAGTGGTATTCATTTATCTGATTAGTTGTTGTAGAATCTTTGAGCAGTTAGATAGCTTTTGGAGTATTCTAACAGTTTATATTTTTTTAACACAAATTTACTTAAAGGTTTAAATACAGTTTATTTATCAAATTTTGGTTTTAAGAACATCAAATAAGCGTTTGTAAGATTTGCTGGTAATCTCTGCTTTAGAGTAATGGTACTATCATTACATTCAAACCATCCACATTTCTTTTTTATATATGCAGTGTAGTGCCCTGAATTGGTTGTGGCTCCTGCGTGGTAGATTATACCTATTGTTGTGAAGGTTTTCTTACCAAGTGATATTTGACCATGTGTGAATCCAGTCAGCTTGCAGTTGTTTTTGGTACCATCTGCATTGTAACGTAGAAGCATTAGTATTACGTATTTACTATGTGTTTGTATTACTAACGTGGAGCGATTATCTGAATTGCAGGTAGAGCATAATCTACCATGGTTTGCATTTTGTACAAGTTGCTGAAATGGAATGGATTCACAATTTGGTATTGATATATATATGAAGCGTTCATTGGGGATGTCTTCTTGTGTCACATTGTTGCAGAGAGTGCATGTATGTTTCCACATGTATGAAATCTGAAAGATTTCATTTATAGGTATGTTTTTGTTTTCCAGTACTTGTAGTAAGTACATTAGAAATTCTTGTGGATCTTCCTGTGAGTTTATGGTGAATTTCACCATTCCAGCACAGTAGTCCAATTGTTGTCTTATTCCAAAAACACTATATGTGTTGTCATGATTGTTTGCTGCATTTCTGTGAAGTACTAACATTTGCAAACACAATGGGTCTGTACTGTGTAAGTAAATGTTGTCAACAATTGGTGGTAATTGAAATAGAATATTCACTGCTACATTTGCATAGCAACTTACACCAACTATATTTGAGAATTTAAATGGTCCAGGTAGTTCTGTATCTAACTGCTTTTTTTGGAGTTTGTCTACCTTCTTTAAAGAAGTACCTGGTTTACTTTCTCTAATTGATTCTTTTTTGTTTGTGGTACTTGATGAAGTATTAGTTTCTTTTACTCTTTTTGGAGGATTTGCAGTGACGTCCTGTTGCATTTCTGTTTGATTTAGTTTTCTTTTACAACGTTTTAGTTTTTGTGGAACAGAATATGTGTTTAGATGGGGAGTGTATAGTGAGCAAAGTCTATTATATTCTAAAATGCAAGGAATATCAGCGTTTACTTTACTTGCATCAAAGTTGATTAGAAATAGACCGTCAAGTGTACGTAAGCGTGAAAGTGCTACGTAGCTCATGCCTTCTTTAAAGACTGTGTTACCAATATCTATCATTTCTTTGTCTAGGGTAAGACCTTGTGATTTATGAATCGTGACTGCGTATGCAAGAGTTAGAGAAAATTGTTCTCTGTGTACATACATATCTTTGAAGAGAAGAAATCTGGCTCTTTAGCGTCCTATCCGTTTTACTTCTGAAAGTTTGTCAAAGAGTATATTGACAAACTGAATTTTGTTGTCACGTGGGTATGTTTGAAAGCCAACAACTGTACCCAGTGCTCCATTAACTAGTCCTTGGTCCACGTCAAGGTTACATTTAAGCATTACTCTGCAATTTAAGGATAATTTTAACATTTTTTCTAAGCCTGCTGTGTTTGAGATTGATTTTTCTAAATTATTTAGACTTGTTGTGGCTTGGTCACACATGGGTAGTGTCATACCATGTACATCTAGTTTGTCTGTGGCACTAATTTCCATTATTGGTTGCATTTCTTTACTCAACATTATTTCATTGAATTTGAGACAGCTTGCAAGAGTTGGCATTAAGGCCATACAATTGACATTTTTGTGGGCTAATTGTTCCATAACATCTGTAGCACATGCATTATTGCCATAAAGTGCATTAATGTGCCGGGTTTTCAATGTTGCTTCTGCTTCTTTAGAAAGTATACCAACTCTCAAACTTTTTAAAATATTGGCATAAGTTAGATCTGCAGATTGGCGCATGTTTTCTGTTAATTCTCTGTATTGGAAATGTTGCCAAAGGTTGACATTTCCAATGCTGCCAACAGTTTTACGGCAGAGTTTGTGCCCTAATGTTTTAAAAATAGGTTCACCTTTTACTGGTGTTAATTGAAGCAGATCTCCAAAAACAATAATGTGTTTTCCTGCAAAGAGCTCTTCATAGTCTGTTTTGAGTACTTCTTGCAATCTGAGGTGAATCAAAGCTAACATAAGGTTGGAGACCATGCTCACTTCATCTATTAGTAGCATTTTCATTTGTTTCAATACTCTGCGTAATTCCATTGCAGCTTCTGCAGAAAGTTTGTAATAGTCTAATTTGTTCTGGTGTTCTACTGGTAATAGTAGTAATCGGTGTAATGTAACACCACCTATGTTGTAGGCAGCTAAACCTGTGGGGGCAGTGACAACAGCTGACAGTTTGTTGTTTGTCAATTGTTGAAGGAACTTACTAATGATTTTGATTAGGAATGTTTTGCCAGAACCAGCTTCACCACTGACGTACAGTAGTATAGGTTTATAATTATGGCAGGAACATTCTTTATTTTCATGTTTTACACCATGTGCAATTTGTTTTGTTACTTCTTGAAAAATGCTACTTTGCTCATTGTTTAGTTTTGATTGTAGTATAGTTAAGTCTTCCTTATCTTCATACTGACACATGATGTTTTCGACTTCTATCATAGCTAATTCTGCCTCATTTGTTATTAGTGGTTCTCCCAGTGGTTCTTGGCTTCCTGTTACAGAAGGTTGACTACTGTCAGGAGTATCCTTATCTAGTTGGGCTTGGAGTTCTTCTTCATGTTGCTGTTCATTGTGCAACATTGGTTTGTACTGTATAAAGTTTACATCAGTTATAGTGCTTTCATTTGCTTTGAAAGCATCCTCATATGAGTCATAGTTATCTAATAATTGTTTTTCTTTTCTTCATGGTTTGAAGAGTTGTAGCAGGGACATGTAATATACTTCTTTATGTTGTGGAGTCTTCAATGACAATTTGATATGATTAATTAAATTTGGTTTAGTGAGTTTAACTAAGCTGCCTTCACAGTCTGTCACTCTATATTTACCTTTTTTTTTCATCAGGTTTCATATTATTTTTGTATGTGTAGTTTTGGGCTATTTGGTATAGACACATGTTTTCCAAAGTAGTACTTCTGTTTGGGTAGTATGTGTCCAATAAATAGTTTTTTAAAATGTCTTGGCTGTTGGGATCATGTTTGGCTATTGTTTCTATATCTTCATATGATTTTAGAACTCTTTTTCTAGATTTAGCTGGACCAAGACTTAGCCATACTATATTTTCAGATTTACCATACAATGAAGTACCAGTTAAACGATCAGCTGCTTCATAAGATCCACATTCTCTATGGGTGAGCATTTTTATGCCCAAGCTGTATAATTTCTGAGATACTGTTTTATCTGATGACAGGTCATTCCAGAGGTCTCGGAGCTATGTTTTTTCTGCTTTAGTTAAGTATGCTGTGACATATCGTGCAACTGCAGTAGAATTGTCTGCAATGTACTGCACATCTATGTTTGCATTCCATAAGTGGGCAATGATTGCATTATAATCATTGATATATTTTTCTTCTTCTTTTCTTTTTATGTAATGTGTATTTTTAGGTGACTTACCTTTAACACTATGTCTAACTGAAGACATGAGGTTGTTTACTTGACCTGTATTTGTAACTGGTCGAGGGAAACCAAATTGGCATTTGGTGTAGTATTTGCCTTTGTTTTTGTATTTGCGACGACAATATTTTCCACATTTATGTCTTTGAAATTGTAAAATTTGTGCACGAAGATCACTATTTGTGGCTTCTGATGGAATTTCACAAGTGACATATTTTTCAATAAACTGTAAAACAGTGGCATCACTGTCTTGACCAAATTTAGGAGCATCTTTAATCCATAAAAGCATGTGGATATGTGGTGCTCCTCCGGCTTGGTATTTTTTTCTCCAAAAGAAGTGTTGCACTTCTCCAAGGGGAGGAACAGTTTTATTACAAATAAAATGTAGCATAGCAATGAAGCGATGGTGAAAATATCTTGATACATTAACAAGATCCAAAGAACAAAGTTCTCCAGGTGTTAGCATATCTATGTTTGTTTTGTTTTTATTTGATATGCGTATGAAATCATGTAAATCTTCCCATGCATATTCTGCACAACTTAATGTAACAAACCAAGTGGGTGGGCCAAGGTTTCTGATCATACAACGTACATCTCCATGACGTCGAAACCAGTACTCTTTAGTACCACGCATATTTGCTAATAGATTTGTAATATGTGATTGTAAAACCTCATCCTTTTGTTGCACTTTCTCTAATAATTGTGTAGCTGTCATATTTTGAAAGTGTGATCCTGATTTTAATATGTGTGCAACTCCGTAACATAAAGTTGCTAGTTCACTTTCAAAGAGTAGGTGGAATATGTATTCCACATTTTGTCTAAATCTGGGATCTTCAGAATACATCCGTAATGAGCGGTATTCTGAAGCTGATATTTGAATGGGTCTATCATCATACCTTCCTCCTTTGCCAGTAGGAAAGAGTAGAGGAAAAGCACGTGCTTCTATACTTTTTTCCCATATACTGATTGGCGATCCTTTTGTTTGACGCATTTGGTAAGTTTCCAGTACATCTTGTACGGTGTCATTACAGTGCAAAGGATGAATTGTATAATTGTCTAAAGTATTTGATATTGTAGCAGGATCTAATAGCTCAAATTGACCAGCTTCTTGTGTTTCTTGAATTATTTCAGTTGTATCTTTCAAGTTTTCTTCAATATTAATTTCTTTGTAATATTCATTATTCTCTTTAAGATATTGGAAGGCTTGTCTAACTTTATATAAATCTACCAGCTGTTGCCATATTTTTTTGTCTTTTGTAGGTACTCCATTTACTAATATAATTAAAGATTGCTGCATTGGACGTTGCACTCCTAGAGTATGCACATTTTCTTTTAGATTTAATGGTAAATAAACTACTTTTCCATTAATGCCTTTTACCAATTCAGAGGGAGGTAATTTTGCTGTTTTTGGTTGAAGGTGAATTATTGCTTGAAATGGGTGTACTGCTTGAATTATGATGCTCTCATATAAATTAAGTTGTTGTAGAGGTTTTGGTACTGGGTATAATTCCAAATTATTTGTGATAGAACGTGAAGGAGTTCGGTTGTTGTCAAGTTTTGTAGTGCAATAACTTCAAAGTATTAAGGGCTCAGTTATTTCATATTTGTTTTCTGCTACAAGGTAGAGAGCTAATTCAAGCCATTTAGAATCTTCATTGTCTTCTATTTTGTATGTTCGGTCCACGGTTTTTGTGTTACTTTTATAAAAAATTCTACGGCAACATACACATACATGGTTTGGTACTTCAGCTGATGTACTTTTAAATTTTAGTATTTCTTTTTTGTATGTGTTTAGCAAAAGGTTGCCATGTGCAGAATTGTTGCTTAATTGGTTTAAAGCTATTTAATTCTGTAAATGGCTTTCACTTCCAAAATATTTTTTCTGGATATAGTGAATTTCTTCAAGTAGGTCTTTTGCTGTACCATGTAGAAGGATGTTATTTAACTTTGCTAGTGCTAAAGCAGGACGTTTAGCATAGTACAGTTTATAGACTAGATTTCTTATAGTTGAATGATGTGTTGATATCCTTTTGATATCATGGAAAGTGGTTTTACAAGTAGGTCCTGTAATGCAGGCCAATGAATGTCCTTGTAGTCCTGTGTACTTGCGCACTGGACAGGTATCTATATTTTGCAGTAATTTAATTTTGATTTTGTCTTTGCTTTTTACATATTTATTGAGGAATTGGCGTAAAGATTTGAAACATTGTTTGGGAATGTTACACATTGACGTGCATGGCCATTTGTACACTAGACGTTCTGATTCAGTTGAATGGAGGGGTAATTCTAAGTTTTCAGGGCATATTTTTGTAAGAAGTACTTCTTGTTCCATTATAGTATTATTCACTTTTTCATAACCTCGACCACTGCTATGTATTGCAATTGTATTAGTTTGCTTTTGTTTGTACGCTTCTTCATTAAAATATGGTTCTGTGCTTGTAGTGTGATTCCATTCACCTCCGCTGATACTTAAGAAGTTCTTTCTGTTGATATTTCGCTTATTGAGAAGTCTTTTTTGTAATTTAGTTATTAGTTTTGTTAGTGGTTTCATTTTGTTTAACAGTAAAATAAACACATTTCTTTTGAGAAGAATTGTACTGTCCATCAATGCTTCTAAGATTAATTTCCTACGATAGCTTTTAAGCTTTGAACCTGATTTCTCTCCTGTTTTTATAAGATTTTGAAAGACTTTGTGACGGTATATTTTGGCTAAAATACTTTTCTTGGTATGCTTACTTTGCACTATATTAAAATTTGAAGAAGTAGTTTTATCTGTACTGATAGCTGATTTTCTGTTAATTGTTTTTTGCTTTGTTTTACATTTTGATAGAGGAAGCAAAGTTGTTGTACTTGAAACTTCTTGTGTTTCACTAAATGACTGTATTAGTTGTTTTGTTTCAACTTTTTTTACAAATTCTGCTAGAGATGGATGCTTATGTTGGACACCTTTATTTTCATTTGCTCTACTTTTGCGTTGATTTCTACGGACTTGACTTTTGGTAGGCATTCTTTAGGGTCTGTTGAAAAAAATAAAGAAGATATGGGTTGGGGTGTTCTGGAATGTATGTGTGCTGTGTGCATGAGTGTTTGAGTAAGATGATAAAGATGTATGTAATGGTGTGTGATTGTGCATTGGGAACTAAAACTAGTAGGGATAGGTATTCTTGAATTAATGTGTTACTAAACTGGGGTTCAGATGACAAAAAAAAAGTAAGCTAGTGGTGTGGAAAAGTACAAATAGTAAATCTAATGTATACAATTAAAACAGTTGTTTGTTCTATAATATGAAAATTGTAGTGGTTCAGTTGGCTAATTTGTGTGTCCAAAAATAGAAATTTGTGCGCCATTCTGGCTGTAAATCGCTGTTTAAGACATGGACATTTTTGGACAAAATGGTACAAAATCTTTATTTTTAGAAACCGAAATAGCTCGTATTAATGTTATAGTATATTTGATTAATAATACAAATATTATGGTGATATTTTACTTACTTCTTTTAAAAATTAACAGGTAACTTCTTAGTTTTTCTTTCTTCTTCGAATTCGGCTGCTTCTTTTCAGGAAACTGGTCTTCACTGCAATTGTAAAAGCTTCAAATTAGTAACTTTGTTTGTATATAGCACTGTTTTTAATTTAGATATTGATTTTTTTAATTGAAATCCTCAGTGCCTTCTGTAAAAACATTAAACTAATTTATTTACATAAGATACATTGCATCAGTTCAGTACATATGATATGTTCTTAATGAACAAATTGTATTGAATGACTAACTGTAGCAAAAAAAAAATATCTTTACTATGTCTTGTGAAATTTATAATGTATTAGTGAATACCACTATTTCTGTAAGTAAACTGTTCTAGGTAATAGCGCCTCAATGTCATGTCTAATTTAAAGTAATTAAGTAAATAAATAAATAAAAACAAAAAATATGAAATTGTATAAGTATTTTTATAAAGGTTTAAACATAGATTGTGTTTGCATGCAATTTTGTTTGAATATATGTAGTCTATATATTTCATTTAAAAAATGTTAGTTTAACATGATTTGAGTGTGTGTGTATAAAGAAAGTAAAAAGTATAAAGGTTTATAAGTGATAGTTGATTTTAGGAAATTGAAAAAAGTACAGTACATTCATTTTACAGATTTTACAAGGTAAAAGTCTGTTTGAAAATGTGTTAATCTACTATACAGAAAATATGCATACCTGAAGTTTGTGTTCATGCATATGGATATGCATGGAGCTGCAAGTAGAAATCTTGAAGACTTGTACAGTATTTCTGGTAAATGCTGCTTGCCAATGATATGACACTTGTACTCAGAGAGATTGAGAGTACATTTGCAGTGCTGATCTGCTGATCTATGATGATGCAGTTAGATGTAGAGGACTTGAATGTGATTGGTGCATGGTCATGTGATTTTTGAGGTACATCCAATGAGGGAATGGCAGAGAGAGTGTAGTGGAAATGGTAGAAGGGCTGTTCATGTTACGATATGTCCGCGGACATGGCGGTAGTTCGCGGACATCGGGAGTTACATCCGGGGATTTTTGGGTTCAGAAGTCATGCAAATGAGAATAAGCACTGAAAGGGATTGGTCAGGAAAGTTTGGTGGGTGTGTTGTGCCAGGAGAGATTTTCTCAGATACTCTTTTTGCTGAGAGAACAAAAGATAGCTATGGCTGTGTGTTTCAGAAAACAGATTGTTTGGATTTTAGGAGATTCGTGGATACATTGGTTGAAGGTGCATGCAGAAAGCTGTGGAGTAGCTGTAGATCTTGGATTTCCACATGTGGAAGTACACTGGCATGGAGTACGTGGAATGAAGTGGTTGGACTTGCTACCTCTCTATGCTACTTTGGAGACAGAGCAACATCCAGACATAATTGTAATTCATTGTGGAGGGAACAGTTTAGGACATGTGACTGGAATCTTTTTGCAATTTGCTATGAAAGAAGGATTTAGGAAGGTTATGGACATGTTTCTAATTCTCAAGTGATATTTTCACGGATTGCGCAGAGACAAATGTGGCTTTGTTCTTCTTCATTTGGTCCACAAATGGAAAAAGCAAGGCGCAATGTTAATAAGGCTTTTAGTGGCTTTCTAAGAGATTTTGGCATGTCTTCTTTTCACAATGAAAATATTATGTTTTGTAGTACATACATTTTTCGCAGAGATGGAGTCCATCTAACTTATGCTGGCAATCAGATTTTTCTGAGAAATGTACAAAATGCATTGTGACCTTTTTTGGAATTACAACAACGATTTTGAAGTAGATGTTAAGCATTTACAATTTTTGACTTACAAACACCACCCAAAGGCTCTTTTCAGAGCCACCACTTCTTTCCAGAGAAAATTACAATGTTTGTGATGGAGTAGCAACCCAATTTTTTTAATGTTTGCGAACTGTCCGCGGACTTCTAAAAAATACAAAGAGCCCTGCTTCATTTATTTTCACTTCTATTTTTTAACTGGGAAAGGCGGCTCTGAAAAGAGACTTATTTTTTTTGATTTTTGTAATTTTGTATTTTTTTGGGTTTTTCAGACACGACACACTAGGAGAGGAGGGTAAAGGAGGGTAAAGGAGGGTAAAGGGGGGACACCAACCACAGGGATAAGAAAGGGCGAGCTGAGAGAGGAAGATGTAGAGTGGGTTTTATTTGGGTAGTGAGCCGGTCTTCTCGTGCTCTGAGACGATAGTCTCAAAAGCACTCCGAAGTCGCTCCCCCCTGCAGAGTACTGTGTCACAGTACATACATACAACTGTGACCCTCGAAAGGTAAGGGTCATCAGCATTCTGTATGGCCTGTGAGGCAGCTTGAGAAAGATGCTGTCCCACAGAGGTGGTCCTTGTGGTGACAGGATCAGAAACAGAGGATGAAGTAGAGGAAATCAACCTGCTACATTCTTCGCAAAGGTACAACTCTGCGAATAGCCCCAGAGTGAAATGACCGCAGGTGTCGCTTCATAGTAGTGGTCCCAAAGCTGTACTTACCGTGCTTCCCGCGACTGAGTATCATTTTGCACTCATTGCAGGTAACACGGTTCGCACGAGCCTTAGGACCATTCCCATGAATGGTAAATAACCGCCACACCCAAGACTCACGCCTAGTGCGGGTAGTAGGGATTTCCTCTACCTCATTCTCATCATCCTCTTCTTCCTCCTCTGCATCCTCACTCCGTTCCCCTCTTCAGGCCCTTGGAGAGGTGGTGGTGGTGGAGGGGGTGGGGGTGGTGCTGAAGCAGGTGCAGCACCAAGTGGCAGTTCAGCAGCCAAGGATGCCATCTCGATTATGGTGTAGTCTGCAGGTGGCAGCAAAAATCACTGTGTTCTGAAGAATAGCCAGAAACACAATGGGAATAAGCTCTTGGGCGTGGTCTTTTATAGGGGTGCTTGTGCGCGGTCCGCGGACATGCGCACTGTCCGCGGACAGATCGAACACAAAAAAAGGACCGGAAAGTTTCAAAAGGTATATAAAAATCAAGATTGCTATGTGGGACTTGTGCCATGGTGAGATTTTTTTGAAAAATATTATGGATTAACTGAAAATGTACTTTTAAATTGTTCGGGGACACGAACAGTGTCCGCATTTCAGAACACACGATGAGCGTGGGCGCGGTCATATGATCAGTTTGCGAACTAGTCCGCGAAGGAAGCGCCTGTCTGCAGGACACCAAGTGCACGGAGATTGGTTAGCGCATGCCCATTGATGTCCTATGAACACTGTTCGGGTTCTGAAGTAATTAAAAGTGCATCACACATGAAACGAACATTTCAGGACACCGCGTGTGTTCCTAGAACAGTTTAAACTTGGTAACGAACAGTAAGGACAGATATAGTGTTCTTCAGGACACGTGTAATTTAGTTTATATACGAACATTTCAGGACACCAATTGTGTTCTTAGAACAGTTTCAATTGGGTAGCGAACACTACGAACAGGTATAGTGTTCTTCAGGACACCTCCATTTTCGTTTACGTACGAACATTTCAGGACACCAATAGCGTTCTTAGAACAGTTTGAACTTGCTAGCGAACAGTACCGGACAGGTATAGTGTTCTTTAGGACACTTTAATTTTTGTTTGTTTACGAACAATTCCGGACACCGCGTGTGTTCTTAGTACAGTTTCATGTTGCTAGCGAACACTACGAACAGTTGTACTGTTGTTCAGGACACATCATTTTCGTTTATTTATGAACATTTCAGGACACCAATTGTGTTCTTAGGACAGTTTTAAGTTGATAGCGAACATTACGGACAGATATAGTGTTCTTTAGAACACTTAAATTTTTGTTTCTTTACGAACATTTCAGGACACCACGTGTGTTCTTAGAACAGTTTCAACTTGCTAGCGAACAGTACGAACAGGTGTGGTGTTCTTCAGGACACCTCCATTTTCGTTTATGTACGAACATTTCAGAACACTCGCACTGTCCGCGGACACTTTTATTGTTTAAAAAAAAAAACGGAAACTATTCACAATACAATATAAAAATTAAACTTTATTTAACATATATTAATAATTTATGACAGAGAAGGTGAGGCAGAAACAGAAACAAAAACAGGAGAATTTGGGGTTTCAACATGATTGGTATTAGGTGAAGAAGGGATGGAAATCTCATCAAAACGTTTTGGATTATAGAGAGGGTTTTGGGATAATTGACTGGGATATGGTGAGGAGGGACAAGTACATGTGGGGCAATGGTATGAGGTTTTTGGTTTGAAATGATTTTCTACAAAAGTTTTTAAATTATTAAAATTAGCCAACAATACATCCATTTTTTCTTCTATATTGTGAAGACTGTTATCCATAACAGGGTTTTCTGAAGTTTTTTCTATTCTGGTATGCTCTGTACAAAAAAATAATATATATGTTAAATGTATATAAAAAAATAATAAATAAATGGTTTATATTATAAAGTGTTTACCATTAGTTTCACTATCTTGTGACATTTCTTCATGTGGGAAATTGTCCTCTAGCCATTCCAGAGTACTAGACATTTCTGTGAAAAAAAAAAAAAGATAATATATTTTTTAATCTAATACAGAAAGTTTATAAATATATGAGTAAAATGAAGTACACTTACTATTTCTGGTAAGATAAGTCCTATGTATTCAGTGGGTCTGGTCTTGTTCTCAGTTCTGTTGTGTCTGTGAGGTAATTATGTTGGAAGCCAATTTATCTTCTTGTGGTATATTCCATTTCAGAACATATTGTATTTAAATGAATGGTTAGTGTGTTACATATATGGGTTACATTTCTTATGTATTACTATATATAATGTGTTTGTGTGCTACTTTTTGAATTTGTTAAATGGTCCTATATTACGATATAACAATCAAACATACCCCCCCACCCCCTCCCCCCCACAGTTTTTACGTAGTGGTACTGTTCTCCGAACATGTCCGCGAACATTAAATAAGTTCGCGGACATCAAGTTCATAAGAAGAGATCTAGTCAGTTCCATATGACATGTATATAAAGTCAAAGTCATTATTGTTAAGTTGTGCTACTAAAAAACTATGAAATTCAGTGAAAAAACTTTGTTAAAGGGACGTTATAGTTGAGATGCGCTACTAAAAACCTATGAAATTCAGTGAAAAAAACTTTGTTAAAGGGACGTTATGGTTAAGTTGCGCTACTAAAAACCTATGAAATTCAGTGAAAAAACTTTGTTAAAGGGACGTTATGGTTCCAAGTAAAAACGAAAAACCCTTGAAATTCGCCAGTTATGGTAAGCTAAGCAACCATAACTCACGCCACCACCGTGCACTGCTAAGACTAACACCCAGGACATCAAAGATGACATCACAAGCACTGTTGGCAAAACATTCAGCTCCACACATGGACACATGTGTGCCAAGGGGAAACAAGACACAAATCATAGGCCCACTGCACATACAACAAGCCACCTTGGCATACTAACAGTCAATGTGCACTCCCACCACCCACATGTAGAAGCCCACATTGGAGCATACAGACCAAAGAATCTGCCTGACAAGAGCAGGACACACACAATGTAGCATGGGTGTAATGCAAGCCTGCAGACATGGCTCCCAGAAGACTAACAGCATGCTTGTCTCTCGACAACAGGCACACAGTCCTCCAAATGCAATGTGCCTTGACCATCATCAACAGGCCCAGCAGTTGCAGGATGACACTTGCCAGCAGGCCCAGGCAGCAGGGCAGCCACCAACAGCCCCACAACCTACAGCTGTGTCAGCCCCAACACAATCATCACCATTCCTATCACCATTACCCCCACTACCTACCATCACCATCAACGCCACCGATCACTGGAAGTGGAACATCAGCAGCAGCGAATGTGGCTGCGGCCATCACAGCACCTGTGGTCAGGGGCCCCACTGGCCCTTCTGCATCCTCCACACCACCATGGGGACAGCTGCTACCAGAACATAATGTCAGGATCACCATTGATGAAGAGGAGGAGGCGGATGACATGTCCTAAATCTCGTTGTGTTACAGACCAACAACACAACACAGACCCCCTCCACTGCCAGTGCCCAACATCTGGTCCCTTGAAGCATGACTTTGTGCAATTGAGGATCAACACAGTGAACTCTCTCTAATGGCAGACCAGCAGCTGTACGAAATGAGACTCATTCTATGTCTCAATACCATACCACTACTACCCTCCTCACCCTTGCCCAAAGAAGCCATAAACCATTCAATCTGATTGACCCTGCCACACATGCAGTGCCACAGGTCTGACCCACTGACATCGGTTACATCCACCGAGAGCTCCCACAATGGCAGCCCAAGGAGCCTCTCACAGTGACTCAGGTTCCCAATGGAGTCTGCTAAGAGCCCCATGCCAAAGAGGGTCTGCAAGTGACACTGAACACTGACTTGGTGCTTCACTGGGCATGTGCGGGGGATGTTTGGGGAGGGATAGGGGGTGTAGAGCGTGTGTGCATTCACCTTAGTAATAAATACAAAGTTTTCACCAGAAGCACTCACACAACATTACTTTTTTCCAAACAAGTAATTACTGTGATCGTGCATGATAATTACAAAGGTGCAAGAGGTGTGCAGAGTGGAGGTGAAACTCCAAAAAGTTCTGAAGTACTTCTTGGCGGGCCATGCACCCATCCCTGGCCTCCATGTGCACATACATGGGCCTGGTTGCGATTTCATCGTCATCATTATCTTCTGGTGGAATAAAGAGCAGATCTGGGGGAAGAGGTATTTTGTGTCTGATGCAGATGTTGTGCAACATTGCACAGGCCAGGATTATCTGCCCCACCTTCTCTGCCCTGCACATGAGTGCACTCCCAGACTGGTGTAGGCATCTGAAATATGTCTTCAAGAGTCCGAAGGACCACTCAATGGTCACCCTGGTCCTCACATGGGCCCTTTTGTATGCCACTTCCTGCAGCATCTGGATATTCCTCACAAGGGTCATCAGCCACAGAAGCAGCTGTTATCCAGAGTCACCTCTAAGGGGGAAGAACATAGGTGTGAGTAATGATGCTCGGGATTGGTGTTGCCTGTGATGGCGGCATCTCAATGGTGATTCTGTGCATGCATGTCCCAAGTATCATTGTGCCACACTGTTTCATGTTCCAGTCCTTGCATGCATATTGCCCTGCACAGGGGTGTCTGCAGTCTAATGAGGTAACACCTGCACTTGGCTCACGGCCAATGCTCATTGGAATTTGGTATCTGACTGTGAGGGCGGCATTCCATGGAGGGCGGTCGGGTCCTGTGCATTGCCACCATCCATGGTACCTGAGGGGACTTGGGTTGCATGTGCATATGGTCTGTGTCGTAATCATGATTGTGTTTGTTTTTACTTCTGGACGTAGTTCATGCCAGGACAAGTTGCTGCTATGTATTCCTTTGTCTGCCTATGTGACCAGAGGTGACCAGAAATGTGCGGTGTATGGACCCACAGTTTGGAATAGACTGCCCTTAGAAATACAGACAGCTAAATCGCTCAATCTTTTTCCGAAAAACAGTGAAGACGCATTTATTTAAATGAATGTGAGTCAACAGGGGTGTCCAATCTTTACCTTATTCCAGGGGTTATCTGTCAGTGGAAACCCAAAACTTTTGTATTCTGTCATCACGAGTTGATGAACACATGTGCCCAAATACGATTGAGTTTGTCTGTTTTGCGCTATATAAATAAATCAAATCAAATCAGGTCTGATGGCAGGGTAGTGTCCCTCAGTAGTTGCTTGGCAGTCTCTCATCCTGTGTATGGGTGTGTTTGGGTGCCTCATCTAACGGCAACGCCATGGCCACATTGTTGTTTGTGGGCCCTGCACCATTCCTTACCACAATACCCAGGGCTTACACCAAGTGTAGGTGTGGGCCTGGGCCACCTGTTCCGATTATGGACGTGTCATTGAATAGGCATGGCTAATTGTGCATCACTGGACTGTGTTGTTTCCTCTAATTGATCCTCTGCCTTGGTCTTCATTGTTGCTGCATGTCATGTGCAGGCTTGAATCCAGGCTCTTGGGGTGCCCCAGGACATACATTTGATGACCCTAGGTGGCCATGTATACCAATTCACTGTCTTAGCATGGGGGTTGCATTCTGGTACCTGCAGTGTGTTGCATGTGGATGTCCTGTTGGGTAGGAAATGGCATGGTCAGTGACTGCTACATTTCAAGTCATGTGCTACTCCTGTGTGTTGTGGCCTGTCAACTGTGGCCTGTAACCATAGCTGGTCGTATTTCTGTGTACTAATGCTACATAAGCTTAACAACCCTCTTTATGCCTTTGCGCCCTAATACCCTTGGGTCTGGTGCGCAATATAAATAAATAAAACAAACAAAACAAATCAAACAAACTGAGCGGTGCGCGTGTTGGTCTTGCATGTGCAGGGTGCTTTCCAGACATGCATTTGTAACTTGGTTGTCCCCCCTTTGCATGTCACTCATGTGGCAAGGTAGGTGGTATTGTACATGTACTCACCCAACATCCAGGTCCTTTGTCCTCTGTGATGCTCCATGTAGGCCAGAAGCGTGCTGTTCCACAACACCATTGAATTGTGGGTTGATCCTACTAATCGGGTACAGCAGCGCGTGATAGTAATATCAGCGTCACAGGTGACCTCTACATTAAGGGAATAGAGCTGCTTCCGGTTCCTGTAGACCTCCTCTAAGGCATGGGGGGGTGGCACCAGCTCAACATGCGTCCAGTCCAATACTTCCAACACATTGGGCATGCCCTCAATTGCATAGAACCAGTCCTTGGTGGCGTTGAACTGTGTCTGGGTGGTGGGGAGGGTGATGTGCTGACTCACATGACGAAGGAGTGCCTCCAGCACCTACACCAGGACTCTGGAGAAGGCAGGCTGTGAAATGCCATGCAGCTGGCTCACAGAGTGCTGGAACATGCCACTGGCCAGGAAGTGCAGGATAGACATCAGCTTTACCAGCGATGCTATGTCTGACCTGTTGCCAATCCTGCTCCCAATGTGCTCTTAGATGTGAGTCAGGAAGTCAAGTATGGTCTCCCCGTTTAGGCGGTACAGGGTTATTATCTGCCTGTCAATTAGGGCCCAGGGTATGACCCTTGTGTGAGAGATCAATGCATGCCTGCGCCTCACTACCTGCATCCACATCATCCTCATCCTCATCCTCCTCCTCTTCCTGGCCTATTGTTCCCATGCTAGTACTCAAGCCCTTGCAGCTGTAGATTGGCAGGCATCACCTCCAGCTCCATGTTTGCAGCAATGACTGGCAGCATGGTAGTCAGGAAGTGATATTGGGGACAGTAGATCCCTTTTGTACTCTTTCTGTGATCATAGCGTGCACCTGGGTGGATTGAGTGCCCCTGTGGCCATGTTTTCTTCACCTGTGTCCATTTACTGGAAGCTCTGATCACACTCATCATGTCTAGAATAGACAATGCCAAAAGCCTATACCTAGGAATGCCAAAACGACTGTTAAAAAAACTTCAGTGCATCCAAAACTTTGCGGCAAGACTCCTGCTCAGACTACCACGAAGAGAACACATAACTCCAGTGCTGAAAATGCTTCACTGGCTACCAATAAAAGAGAGAATACAGTTCAAAACGATGTGCATAACACCCAAAGCAGTCCACGGCTAAGGTGCAGAGTTTCTAAAGAAAAAAATAACCATCCGACAAGATCACATAGATCAAGCAACGACACTTGCTTAGAACCAAAATCATATAATAAAAGAAAATTGGGAGGATCATCTTTCACCCACCTGGGAGCTTTGAACTGGAATAAAACGTATCAAAAATCTTACGCAACAAAAGGGATATTCTAGAGTTCAGAAAATTACTCAAAACGTGGTCCTTTTCTCCCGATTCAAGAGAAAACCTCTAGGAAGCAGAGACCCAAATGGAAACGTGAATCCCCTGGGAGGAAACCATAACCATAACCTGGTCCTCTGTTATCAAAGCAGGGGTGGGTGTGCACTGACCACCAATGTCCAAACGCTGCCATTCCTAAAGGGAACTTTGATAGGTGGGGACACCCATCCGGATGAGCAGTGGGGGGCTAGTCCTCTGACCAAAACATTACCAGCCGCATGGCAGGGAAACTAGCAGAAACCAGCTAGATACACACACCATCAGAGTCACACAAAGGAGGGCTCCTATTCCACATCATGCCTGCCATCTATGCAGACTAACTACAGTAACAAACACACTGGACAACCACAGAGGTTGGGTGCAGAAACACAAAGACAAAGTGGTAAGAAACCGACAATATTTTTTTGAAAGAAGAAAATAACCATACCTTATAATCTCAACGTTCTGCATACTCATCACACAGAAACTCACATTAATACCTCTGCACTGCAATCCGCACTCACCTCACCACATTGCAACAACAGACTAACAACACGTAGCCTGGCATAAGAGCATGTGGGAATTTGGAACCGACCCGAAAACCACACTTAAGCTCAGCGAACAGTGCAAACCGAACTGAAGCGGCCAACAGGAAATCACAACGCTCACTTTCCTATTCCCACTACACCCTACTAACCTCCCCTTGCCCCCCCTCTTCACACTCTCCTTTTCAGATCTGCTAGAGCGCCTGGGGTTCACAGCAGTGGTGACGTTGCACACTACAATTACCTTTAACATTTAACATGGTTATCTCTGCCTTCAATTTTGCTGGTATTACCAGCAAATATCAGCCAGTATTACTAACAAATCCAATCCCGTAATATGCCAGTGATACCATTGTGCCAGTATTACCATCAAAGCTTTCCGGACCATCTGGTATTTTCATTGCTGGTATTACCGGCACGGGTAACTCCATATGAGGTGATACAGGCACCTGCAATTCTGGCAACTGTGTTCTGGCAAACTCGTACTTGGCTGGACTGGTAAAAATCCTGCAAACGGTATTACCTGCACTTTAACCGTATACAGGTAAACCTGTAATGAGCCTGATTATTTTATTAGTACTTCGCATATGACTTGAGACTATGGGTACGTGATAGGGTTATCTATCAAATTATGTGACTACAAAAGCAGCTGATGACAATTAATGTTAAATGATGCTGCTTCCAGGTAAATTATTAGGGTGACAGCATTTTATTGCATAAACTGGCAATTGTTTTAAGTACTTTTGCATATGATGGCAAAACATGAAATGTGGTGGAAATGCCTGGAATTGTAATGCAATCTCTGTAAAAGGGTGTGGATTATTAAAATAAAGATAATACCAGGTAATATATTAATATGTTGTGACATTTTGTGGGAATGCAGGAATAAGAAAGGACACCCATCTACTGCCGAGAGATAAATAGTATAACATTGGTAGCAAGCTCCATCCATCATGATTATTGGTGTGCAAAGGACCTTATGAAGTAAGTGTGGATTGCTAATGGCGAAGTTAGTAATAAAGAATGATTGAGCCAAAGGCAGCTGGGAGACTGGAAGAGCAACCAGCGTTTAGTGGCGGAAAAAACATTATTCAATCTTGACCAAATGTCCCAAAAGGGAAGACAGCTCTACTAAGAATTTGGTTCATGCATCTACAAATCCACAGTGAATAAAGGACATAGAGTACTACCCAAAACATCAAGGCTCAACCATCCATTCATTAATAACCCACATTTTGAATTTCTAGAGTGCAACTTTTGACAGATAAAATTCATATTGTTTCCTGACATAACAGAGTTGTTCTAGGGAGGGGGCAATCATCTCAGAGTTTACCATGTAATGTCTATAACTCATCCTTCCATCCTTTTGTCTAAACATATGAGATACACCTATTGAAAGGAAACCCCCAGTATTGGCTGCAAATATACGATGGCATTCAGCAGCTGTATCTGAGTGTGAAACACATGTTCCATCTTCTTGTGGACAGTACTAGGAAGGAAGGTGTCCCAGTGACAGCCTTGAATGACATGCATGCATGTGACAATTCTTGCCATTTATTGGTAGTTACTGAGTGTGCCACGTTGATTGACAATTTAGGAGTGCATACTAGTGAAGATATATTTACAGTTTTGGTATGAGAGTTAATGACATTCAATGACTAAATTATTGTGGAACACAGATGCCATCTTATTGAAGTAACCATGTTGAGTATCTGCATGTACAGAACCCACATATATGGCAGAGGGAGGGGGAGGCTTGTGTATAGAAGGCATAGTGACCTTAGCTTTTTCATGGATCAGGGTTGTCACAATTGTCTATGTTGAACCGAAGTACTGCCGGCATCAATCCCACATTTAACAGCAACCTCTGTTGCGTGTCACTCTGGTCTGCAAGTTAAAGTAGTACATGCTAAGGCATTTCAGTCAGTCAAACCAATACATTGAAATGATAATGCATTGGATAATAACCATCCCTGTCTCTTGCTTTACACATATTCCTTCATGTGCAGAGAGTGATTAACATAACACAGAATATTAGCTCTAAATTTAGGCAGTTCTACTGTGCAAGAAATACTCTGAGCCACTGCAGGTGCCACAGTTTGCCACAAGAGAATTTGAAAACCACATTTGAAAACCGCTGGAATTATAAATGGAACAATTTGGACTGGTGAAAGAAAGAAACAATGTCACCATTGCATATGAAAGCAGTCACCGCTGAGCATTAGATGGGCATTCTTTACATCAAGAAAGTGGAATCTGCAGTCTGATGTATTTTTTGTACTATGACATTTTGAGTATTTTTCCCAGCATGCTACACCCCTAATTGTGTCACTGTGACTTCTGTATTTTCTAGAACTGATACTGTTAATAAAGCAGATTTCCATTTGTGGGGTGATTTTGCCTAACATTATGAGACCCTAAAATATTTTGCTGGCTTCCATGTTTTTTTTTAAATTTGTTTTTAAGAACAGGGGGACTTCTACTGAAGTTTTCCTGTCACAGAAACCATTTTCTGATGTACTGCCCTCAATAAAGAATATGTGATTGAGAAGTGGTGCTTTTTATACACTGAATATTTCTTTTCTAGTGGAATCGCTTCCTGGGCTCCTCCTTTGCTTCTTCCCAATGTCTTGCTATGTGGTCTGGCCGTGCTTGCTTCCAGCTCCTACTGCTCTTAATAAATCCTTCTGGTTGCACTGCTTCAAGGTTTGAGCCCTTTTGCTGGCTGCCTGTTGCTCCAGCCCAGCTCTTGTGGGATATCTTCAGGGACATATAAACTGCTTTTTGCTACTGTCTTCATCATGGGACCATGTTTGGCTGCGTGATTTCGCACTCTAGACTCACCTGAGCCACCTGTGATCCTTGCTAGGTCCTACTGATTACTCCTCCGGCTGGTTGTTTCTGCTGTGGTATTCACTGCCACCTGGGTTGGTTTATAAAGTATTTCCCTCGCTGTGATCTCTTTAATTGGGTCCTACCTACAACTGGGGTTCAGGTCACACCAACTCGGGCCCTTAACCACTGTCTAACTAGATCCAATTCTATCATACCAAAGGTCATGTAGACAACCTCTTTCCTGGATTGAATCTGCTCCAGCCATCAATGTACGTAGTCTCCTCTGGGTCCTTAGACCGTGAATTATAGTTGGTAGTCCTCTCCAGGATCTCCTGTGCAGACGTGTTTCTATACCCACCACCACCTACAAATACTACATAGCTGTAAGCCAGGGACCAGCTCTCCCTGATCTTATGGTACTCAAACTCTGGGTTTTCTCTTCTGTTGTGGTCCCCAGCAGTCTCAGTCTGCTAGTTACCCATTCTGCTGTTTCATTTTTCTGTAAACTGTGCTTACTTTGGTTGACACCATAACCATAGCAGGCCGACTGCATATGTCCCACCTGTCGCTATGGTAGAACCTTTTAGAACAATGAAAAGTCTGTGAAAGTGACTAAAATATGGCGATACACAAGCTAGATATTTTTCTATTGCCCCCGTTGAAGTACTTGCGAATCTAGAGTGACTGGTATGTTCTTGAAAGGTGCCAGTGCTTTTAAAACCTTTTTAGAAAAATGAGTCACTGCTATCTCACAGTACCATCACCAAAATATCTAAACTGCACAAAAGTGGTGCTTCTTGTGTCAGTTGGGATTTGAGGGGCCAACCGGGTACTTCATTGACCAGGAACACCATTGCCTTTTTTGTACTTACCTGACGGTGATGACTATTATGATCTGATCAATTAATTCAACTTTTGTCCTCACTCCTTAGCCACTACTATTCTTAATATATGTACTGTTTTGTTTCTGTAGATCTATTCAAATAGGTTAGCTGACACTCTTTTGAACCTTTATACAATACTAATATAAATTATGTCCTTTTAATCCCCTGGCCATTCTGCTTGAATATATCCATCCATCAAAACAAACATCATGTTATCAAAATAAAAACACAATCTGGAGAAAGCTTGAGAGAAAATTGAACTAATCCCTCACTGAGGCCCTTAATTCAGCTACCTGGTTACTGCTCAAATCCTAACCCGAACTCAGGGCTTAATGTTAGAAAGTGACATTGTAAAATGAAAAGGAGAATACATTGGTTCACCTTAGTGGGGATTCTTTTTCTTCTGATTGAAGTGAACAGAAGCAATGCTGGCTAATATCCTGACTCCAACAGAGCACCTATAGGAAGGTAATATTCATGTGTTCACCTTTTCCTCTTAACCCAATCTAAGTACAATGCTCACATGCACCTCATTGTTTCACACAAAACGTTAGATTTTTTCCTGGAAAACAGTCTATTTATACACAATCAAAAAGCATGTTTTATATAAAATATAAAAACTCTAACATATAAATACTAAATACAAATTGTTGTGAAAACACATAATTTCTAAAAAAGCTGTGGTTAGTAAGTGAGTTGTTTCAATACTCATGCTCTATGCACCCACCAATAGAGCCTCTCCTTTCAATATTGTACAGTTTTAGACTCCGAATCAGTGCATTTATACCAAAGCCTGCCAGCAATTCATGTTTACGTACCATTTACATTATTTATGACAGTCAATAATACAACCATCTGACAAAAAATGATCACATGCTGGATTTTTTCATCTTCAACCTTAAATTACTCAATGTACAATATCTAGCATTCCATATATCAACAGAAACGTGTTTCGGCCCCTATTCTCGGGGTCTGCTAAGAAAAAAAAAGCACCCCCTCACTTCCTTGTGGACCTTCAACAGGACGAAAAAGAGATTTCGACCCCCTTGTTTTCTGTCGCTGTTGTCCAGCAATTAGAAGAAAGCCTGCTTTCCTCGGTAGACAGTACCTACATGTGCGTGTGTCAGTCTATTGTCCCTTCCTTACACCAACAAAGCAATCTCTAAATATCCAAAACGGCCTGCAGAACAAGCACACAAAACTTAATTATATTGGATATTTAAAGGTTGTTTCTTGGTATTTTATTTTGCAGAAATTGATCGGCAATTGTTTGTGTGTAGAAGCATTTCTTTGACTTTTTAAGTCAATTGCTTCTCTCATCCACTTCACATAACAGTCCCTTTTCACTAAACTCCCGTTTAAGTGGCTGATGCTGTACAGAAAAAAGCTACTTGCTATGCAATTCATCATCTTTAAAGGCATAAACATGTCAACAGGGTAATGATATTGGTAGTGCACTACAACATCTTCAAACACTTAACAAAACTGCTACAACAATAACATTGAAGATACGAATGAAGGCACAATCAAGGTTTATTGAGTAGAATTGTTAAATAGTTTATGAATTCCAATACACATCATTATGAAATATGTCAGGTTTGTATTTATATTCTATGGAGACACTTCAATATTTAAACCAGTCTACATTTTATAAAGAACACATTATTAAAAGCTAAAAAGTCTCAGACAAGAGCAAATGTTATTCAACGGGAAGCTTCGCTGTATAAAAATACACATTTTATTTTTCTTTGAAAGGAGGTTTCATTAGACATTTCTCACTTTTGCTAAAATTCCAAAACAAATGTTGAGCTTTTTTCTTGTTTAGTAAGCCACGTAGTACTCTACAGTGGATGGAGAATTCAACGTAAAACATATTTTGCCTCTCTGCATGCACTCATTGTATGCAATCTGATGTAGCTCCCATTACTCATATGTCACCATTGCTGTGTAACCGAAATTACATAATTTTACTAGAAAATACGTTTCCTATTTCATTTTCTTTTTGCTTTGAAACCAATATATAAAGCACTCGGAAATGCGGGGAAGCTGATTGCTGTAATCGGACCTGCTTTAATGCACCTTTTGTTTTACAAAGCGTTTGTGCATAGGCCAGATGAAACAGAAAAAAATGCACCAACCAGAAAGCGATATTATCACACAAGTGCTGAAATGCACAGATCCATAATGCACAACAGCAGCCTCTCTGTAATAAGAGCTTACACAACCAGAGAATATATCAATTGCATTGCATGTCCCACTACCGGAGCTGCTGCGATCCACCATATGGCCCTCCAACACTTAACAGAATAGGAACGACGCCAGAGCCAGCATACCTCCCGACTCGAGCACAGATGAAGACACATTTGGCGGGGAAGCCAGAGAGACCGGAGCATGCGTGTCGGGGGGCCAGTCTTGCACAGACTTCAAGTGGATAAGCAACCATGATCTTGGCACAGAAAAAACACTGCAGACACAGAAAGTGCTGCGCCCAGCCAGGCCTAATGGAGCTTGCGCTTTTTTAAAAAATAGTGTTGTTTTCACAAACTATTTTTAAAAAGTGCAAGCTCAAAGCACAGAGGTCGCAAAATGTTAGCAGAAGTCGCTGGGGACATGGCAGAGGTCGCTGTTGCATATCTATATCTATCATGCCCTTTATATACAATCTGATGTAGCTCCCCGTAACAAGAGGAGTAGCTTTCCCAGTCTGTATACCTGCACCTATTATGTCCCATGTATGCACTTCCTGTAACTAGCGCCTAGTTGCCTCAAGGTTTTGTGCGCTGTAATACTTGCTAACATAAATAAATACATCCAATCCGTAGTGGCAGTTGAGTTTCTTGTGCCTGAATCCCCACACTGGTGCAGGAAATAAAAATGCAACTATGGATGACCAGAATAATGGGTGTGAATTCACAGATTGGAGATCATTTCCATGGAGCCTGCAATGTAAATGAATGATATAAAATCCTTTTTTATGGCTTTTACGACATTCATTCACATCATGGCTCATTTTCAGTAATTTGAATGGGGGAAGGAGGAGCGGTAGGTAGCTTACATTTCCACCGCTCAGGGACGTCATTTGGGGGTCGCCAGAGGTCGCAACAGCGACCTCTGCCATGTCCCCAGCGACCTCTGCTAACATTTTGCGACCTCTGTGCTTTGAGTTTGCACTTTTTAAAAATAGTTTTGAGGCTGCTGTTGTGCATTATGGATCTGTGCATTTCAGCACTTGTGTGATAATATCGCTTTCTGGTTGGTGCATTTTTTTTCTGTTTCATCTGGCCTATGCACAAACGCTTTGTAAGACAATAGGTGCATTAAAGCAGGTCCGATTACAGCAATCAGCTTCCCCGCATTTCTGAGTGCTTTATATATTGGTTTCAAAGCAAAAAGAAAATGAAATAGGAAACGTATTTTCTAGTAAAATTATGTAATTTCGGTTACACAGCAATGGTGACATATGTGAGCAAAATGTGCACGGGAAGCAAAGTTTTGAGTTGGGAGGGGCGATCACCCCCTTCCTCCAGAACAACATTGTCCAGAACCCCCTGCAGAATTTTACATACCACCGCCTGCGCCCTGCACTTCAAACATCACAATGTCTGTTTCCAATTACTGGAAAGTTGTGGCACCCAAGCACAACCAGAGGTGCCACAGGTGGACTGGTTATAGTCAAATAATGGTTATCATCTACAGACTATGCCTCTCGGGCTGGTAAGGCTAGTGCAGAGTCAGTCGTGTGTCTGACAATCTTAGCTATTGCCTGAACACACGGCTGATATGTGCACCCAGGTGCATACTCGAATAAGCAGATCTCGCCAGGCAGAGAGGAGGGCTTTCCTCTACAGAAATCAGGCAAAAATCATCTTCATTTACCGTACCTCTCGCAACACGCTGGCTGTGCTCCAGCAGTCAGTCAGATGTCAGGCACATCTGTCTGAAATGCATAGGCCTACAAAGACGGGCATGTGCATAAGCACCACGATTTGGGCAGATTAACATCAGCCCCTGTACTAAAACAAAAACTATCAGACCCAGCAGAAGAAGATGAACCCTTGCCCAATCCAATTAGTTTATGCACAAGGAGAATCTATCTCCATTACGTGCCTCATTTGCTGCGTTCACATGTATATTTTTCTGCAGACTTCAAGAAATAGGTTATGCTCATTTCACAATTTTAGGTGTAACCATTTCTGTGTCTGAACATAGGTGCACAGCACACTCCTGAGCACAGCTGACACCTCCATACCCAGCACACCCAGAGCACTGATGTGGACACCTCAGGTGTAGTTTCTGAAATACCTGTAATGTATGCATGTGATTAATTCTAGTCACAAAGGGTGAGTGGAAGGCAGGGTCTCTGGGTTCGGCTTGTCAATTGATTAGTAACAGGCTCAAGCATTTCATGAAAATAACGTGTTAGCCAGGAAAAACAGAGAGAAGCAAGAAATGATCTTGGCGGATGTATTTTTGTAAATGCACATCTCTTGGGACTTTCTGTTGCAGCAGCTCCAATTAAGTCATTAACTCTCTGAAGACTACTTTGAAAAAACACTGGCAGGCACTCTGAGTGAAAGGTTTGTTGGTAAGGCTTGATTAAAGCGAGTGCAAAGAGTTCCCATGAGGAGGTGTTTTGTCCTGGCAGGGGTAGGAACTGGGTGGGAATGGCCATAGGGATTAGAATGGTGGTGGGAAGCCAAAGGGTGGGCAACTAACCAAACACCTACAAGCTCTGTGTCCCTCATTATATCCCATTTCTCACTATCCATAAGCCAATGCAATAGTTTCAGACACTAATCAAACTGATTATAAACTTGGCTCTAGGTTCTGAAGGCAATGAGTATCAGAGACGTCTGGCTGTTTTTTTGCAGGAATAATGTAGTCAATGTAGCAACCGCAAACAATACATCACAACACAACACATCCTACCGAGAGATAACCTTGAAGGTATGTTGTTGAAACAGAAAAAAATGCTGACTGCTCCCCTTCTCTCCTGGCTTTCCGCTAGCCCTAAACCCACCCCTGCCCCCCGCCAGAATGTAATTTTGCTCTATAATAACAGGGATGATCCACATAAAGAGGGGATTTGGGTTCATACACCTACCATGGTAACATATTATGATCCATTCTTGTATGAAATGCATGTCACAGTACAGTGATATCACAATCATATTTTTCTTAGTGTACTGAAGGACGATGCTATGTGATGCCACTTACTGTGATGTCAAATGGTGACAGGTTGCGTGTTACCATTTCTATGATGTCATATTGGGGTGAGGGTTAAATGACAACTTCCTGTGATGTCACTTGGAGGCATGGTCAAATGACATCACTTCCTGTGTTGTCACTCTCGGGGACGTGGCATTGTGATGCCACTTCCGCTACCCCTGGCATTTTGGTGAAATGACGTCCCTGCCACCGCTCAGTTCCTCTCTGCCAAACAAATACAACAGCATTTGTGCCAGCATGGATTTTCATGCCGGAGCCAATGCTGTGAATTCCTATGGAGTCCGCCAACTTTTTGCACCAGCAAAATCATGCAGCCTCATGTACATGATAGGCAGCATTTACTTCATTTGCACAGTGGAGTGCAAAGGGATGGTGTTCAAGCATGAACGCTCCCTTTCTACCCTCGTTTGCACTCCGCTGTGTAAAAGAGGAACATTTGGTGGTGGGGAGACGTTTGCATGAAAATGTACATGTAATGGGCCCCCGCTATTCATGTACGGGCAATTCCGATATGATATGATATGGATATGATTGGTTATTTATAACGCGCTTAATACCCAGAGGTTTCTTAGCGCAGACCCAGAGATCGAACCTGTATTGTCTGTGTCGTCTTGCTTCCAAGACGAGCATGTTTCCCCTGAGCTATCCTCCTGAGATATGAGCCCCATTGTGCATGCATGCATGCATGGCAATAATCACCCTGGGATCCCCATATACAAGCAGCAAAGAGCACAGATGCCTTGGTAGACCCCACGATTATGCATTCTTCAACACAAACCTGTGTCTTGTGTAAAGGCCATGTGTGACCCCATGTGTATGACGGGGATGCATTTTGGGCCCACGTGATCTTTGCCAACAAAAAGCACGGCATATACTAATGCTCTTGTGTCAGTCTTGGGTGCAGAGATGCAATGGATTCCAAGGAAAAAGACCAGCACATGATTGGTCAGGTTTTTTCCAGCAGGCTCTAGTGAGGGCCTACAAAGGACACATCCTTGCAGTCTCCAACTTTAAATAAACACAACAGAATATGAACACAATGCTCAAATAAACTATTAAAACGGTGTTGAAAAAACAGGCTAGTCCTTCCAATGATGCACTTCTCTTGTCATCTGCAGAAAAGGTAAAATACCCCTTCGATGTGAAACCCTTTTCAGGTAATGGGGACACACTGGGTATTTGGTGTACCTAAATTGCAACGAGAGTACCAAGATCCATGGCACTAGCAAACACACGTTTACCATGGCTCAGCAACAAACATCACCCTTAGCCTGGGCCAGTCCTATTAATTAATCTGGAATTCTTAAATACACAAAGCTAATGTTGCTATGAGAAATAATCCATAATATGAAAACATTGGGCACTATGTATATAGTGTCTTGAAAATAGTAGGTTGTATTATTTTAACCGGTCATTCTTTTCTGATCGACTTGTGATATGGTTAATATCTGTGTTGGACTCCATTGCTGCATAAAATGCCTGGCACTTCTTCTGACATACAAATAAGTGCTTGAAATTAATCTATCAAAACTCACAGGTGCTCTTAACTGTGAATTGTGCACCTACAGTACATTTGCATACATATGGTAAACATGCAATTGCATGCTATCTACCTGGCCGTTGGTGTGTTCCCATTTCTGATGAAATGTGTTCTCAACAATCATATGTCTTTGTGTTGAAAATCATTGACTATGTAATTGTCTTTTTCTTTAATAGTGAAATTACTCTGAAGCATTACTACAGGCTGCGTAGCTGCTACAGCACAGCGTGCTAAGGTGGGCGTCTCTGAGAATGTAAGGAAGAATTAAGTCAGAAGAAGTAGATGTAACATAAAGTAATCAATACAACAGTGCAAATACCCTAATACAAAGATGATATTTGGAGCTAATTCAAAGAAAACAACAGAGGGAAACAACAGAATCTGTAAGAGAGAACTGGGGTGGAAGATGAGTAAAGCAAATAAAAAGTTGAATCGAAGATTGCTCAACTTTATCATTAATTGTGAAGGAGGATGATTGCAACAGTCTAATTGATAGGAAGTGTAATCAAAAAGAACAGCAGGAAAAAGTGGTGGGTTAGGCAAATGTGAAATGCTTCCCTGGGGCTCGGCAGCATGGAATAGATGTAAGGTCCAACTATGGTAAGGTTAAGGAGCAAGGTTTAAGAAATGTGGTTATCGGAGGGCAGGGCCTTTTTTCATACACCCTGAATGTGCCCGGTTCCCATTGTGAACTGGTGTGGGTTTGAGCAGCTTCACAGGGGAAGTTGGTTAAGTAGTTGACATGGTAGATGAGCCTAGATTGGCTTGAACAATGAGATTGATAAAGTCATGTTACCCCATTTAGATTAATACATTACCTTTCCATATAGATGATGCTTCAGGTCGCTCTATGAAAAACAACAGACTTTGCTTTTCCATCTGCTATTCTATGAGGAATCAGTCTTTCCATTACACCATTCAATAATTCTGAGGATAGCGCATGCTATTTCTCAGCTGAGAGTAAATAACCCATCAGATATTGATCAGACAACTATCTGTGATTATCCCATTGGTACAATTGGCCTGACAATATTTACTGCATCTTTTGTTGTTGAGATGATTCAGAAGCATGTGAATGTTTTTGGGTAACCATGATCACATCCATTTAGGAGGTAGGGTTGAGGTGTACGTTAAAATTTAGATACTCACCTAGGTTCAAAGTGGGGAGTGGAGCATCTAGAGATATGTGCAAAGCAATTCTGATGATCAGCACTATTTTTGGAGTAACACATACAGTTGAAGAGTGAGGATAATCATGATGCAATAAGAAACACAAATACTGCAACACTGCCAATCAGAATAGCATCCGATCTGAAGAATCTGAAGAAGTGGATGGGAGATGATTATAACTTGATACCAGAATGATTTTAACTCCATGGCAATAGCAGTGTGAATACTCATTTCAATTGGGTATATGTGAATGTTTCAGGTTTTAACATGAAAGTAAATCACGATGATGTCAGCAACATTTGTAAAAGGGTTTAAACTGGTTTTACCCCAGTATACAAGGGCACTGGGACATGTTGAACTTTGTTTTTTTTTTCAACATTGAGAAAACAAGCAGTAGGTATACAGTTTGACTGGCAATAGCTATCTCCTTAACTCTTAAAAGAACGAGTTCTTAGCAATTTATTTGATTAACTCATATATGGAAATGCAAATATGTAGGCTATACTTTGGCATCATCGAGGGCTTGCAGATGGGAACACATTAACGTTATGAATTATGGACATCTATGTCCATTTCTATTGAACTATTTATTGGGAACATTGTATTACTTTCTGCAATGTCTATAGCAATGACCCAGCGATATCAGGGAGGAATGTGAATAGTAGTGTTCTAGGTAGTATGTTAGAGGAATAACATGATTTGCATAACCATGGTGGGTGGTAAATACCTGACTCTAATATCGGGATAATATAGCTGATCTGATGAGGGTTGAAGCTGTCAATTGATTGGTAGTTAACATATGTATATTCATTGGGAGGATATAAGACAATGTTTAATGAAGAAATATTCACTATTCAACAATGTGTCCTCTATTATTGTTTACAGTTTTATATACCTAGGTTTATGTACTAATCCAGGATGAATGTATGTTGCTGGTCACTCGGAAATCCTTTATTATGCCCTCTTATCCTCTATGGGAATTGCAGATTCAGGGATTTCAATAGTACTGAGGAGTGATGTCTCATATTTGATCAAACATTCTTGGCTAACCTAAAATGGGCTCCCCACACTCAAAATAAGTCCATAACGACGGAGGAGAAGTTAAATGGAGTCCTGGTCCGATTTGCAAGAAATACAGATATTCTTTTGCTGCAACCCTGTATTTGTAATTCTCACAGACATTTCCCTCTCCTTTGAGAGACTGAGGAGAGAGTTGAACAAGACGCTCTCTTTGACATTATTTACATTTTAAATCAGAACATAATTCTGAAGGGTATTTGCCTCGGTTTGCTAATCCTTGTGTTCAGTTGAGGAGGGTCTGTTTTATTTAAGAGCTAACCTGTTGTCTTCAATTGCATATCTGGAAATTCGTAGATGTGCTGCACTTTGCTCAATCTCAACAACATAAACTGACATAACTTATTACTACGAACATAAAAGACATATAAATAACTTCTACAACAATTCAATGGCCCTCATTACAACACTGGCGGTAACCCATGGCGCTATTAGCACCATGGTTGCTGCCGGTGTTGTAACGAGTCTGCCCATGTTCAATGGGGAATTACCACCCATAGGGCTCAATGGGACTGGGGAAGGCAGTAATTACGGTACCGCAAATTGCGGTACCGTAATTACCTCGAAGGTCCCTTTGCGGGTCCCTATTTTAACAGCTGGTCCAGACCAGCCATTCAGGTCGGGTCCCGCAAAGGGACCTCGTAATTAGGAGCTAAGGGGTTAATGGCACTGTAGCCTTTTACGGTGCCGTTAACCCCTTAGTGCCAGGGTCGTAATGACCCCCAATGTGTTTAAGTAAGGCAGAGGAAGAATGGACCTCTGCCTTACAGCAGAAAAACAATGTTGTTCCACACAAGCTTCCTGACTGTCTAACAAAACGCACAATTTCACGACAAAAAGTCACATTGAATTAATCAAGGACTCAGGGGTCCCTGGGTCCTTGATTATGTCAATGTGACCTTTTGTTGTCATATTGACATGGATTTCTTTCAACAGGACTGAATAAAATGTATCCAACACACTGAAAATACAAGCACCATTGAAACTAGGTGAATTTATTTATGTTTAAAATAAATCCCTGGAGGGACACCTTTCTTACCTTGAATCTACTCCCCCAGTCCCTTCCAGTGTTCCAGTGTGCACTTTAGTTTAGACCTTCATAAACTAACTGACCCAGTATGTCTATTGTAGTTTTGGCATCAAAAGACAGTGAATATAGGCCCCAGGGTGGTCGTAGATGAAGGTCATTAATTGGCCTTTCATGAATCAAATCTGGTGCATACTAAGATACCACCACCATATGAGATTATGTTGAAGAAAATGCACAATTTTCCTAGGTTGAATTTAGTGCTTAAAATAATTTGACTATACCAATGTGTTTACATAGTTCTATACTCTCCCTCAAAAGGTTTGTACAGCCTTGATCATCTCCTCTCACTTTCTGCTCTTGGTTAAGTTGGACTCTCAAGTCCTGCTATGACAAAGTGTCCTTAATGCGCAAAACTCCCATGGGCTGGGTCCATCAGCTGTTTCTTAAACTCATACCACTGGACTACTTATGGGGTTCATAAAAGTTAAATAGTCATGTTCAATTGCTGGCCTTGCCCATAAAGCCCAAAAAGATTGTAGCCCAGGCCTGCAAAGAAACGAGTTACATAGCCAGGCTGTATGTCTGAATTACAAGACCTTCAAGGTGACTGGCCTGATCAGTGTTACCCAGCCCTCCTGTAGATAGAAAGAGGGGAGCATCTATTTTTATTCTGGAAAAATAAATCTACACTCACTGACAGAACCTTGGGGCAGGTCGGTGGCTGTCAGATAGTAGGTAAACCTTCAGGTGTTTTTACTTGTCAATGTTTATGGCAGCACTTCCAGTTAGATACATTTTTGGAAAAGAATGAATGGGTTGCGGGTGCTTCATAGTGAGAGGAGACCCGAGCAAGCTTCTAGAAGCCCATCTGGATTGGAGCAAACAAGAGCAATTTTCGAATTCCCTGAGGCTAACAAGTATTTGCTTGTCTATTATTATGCATGGCGTGGACGTTTCTGGAGGGTCCAGAACACTAGGGATCTGGCAGACACGCTATTTTCTTATATCCTTCGTAATGATTCTTGTAGTCATTGCATCCTTATTAACTGGGTTATGCATTTGGTCTGATCATGCCTCTCCACTGTGTTGTAGGTTTTGGTATGTACATGGGCAATACCAAACCAGATAGGCACCATTTAGATTTGTGCTGCTAATGTATTGCATAGACACTGGACAAGCCCAATAATCATGTTTGCTGACTTATATTCCTTAAATTGTCAATACAGTACCTCCACACTGATGTCATGGCATGCAAATACGGCTTTCACTCAGGACCGCCTAACCTGTCAGTCAAACCACAAAAGGAAATGAGAGAAACAGTAGACCACAGCCATGGGGATGGCAGTGAAATAATGTTAAATGTACTATGCCTATACAGGCCTGGTAACACACATGTACTTATCTGTCAATGCCAATGTTATGCACATTTACTTTTAACGAGGTAGTATACAAAATGGTAATCCTTCAATGCCAAATTCCAAATACCATCGTGGGTGATGATTAATTGTAACTATAGTTTAATTCCAGGGAGGTGAGATGGAGCAATGCTGCTATCTAGATGGAGCAGGACAGTGTCCGCATGGGTGACATTCAGAGAGCCCAAACATTGTATTACTTCTACACATTGTTAAATAAAACCGAAGTCTGCAGATGCCCCTACTTGAAAATGTGAAGCAATCATTCAAGCAGGATTGATATTTAAGGAAATGAAACAAAGCAGAATTAAAATTTTCCAAAATCTCCAATATCTCTCCTATTGAGAATGAACTTTTTGGCAGAAGGGAAATGGAAAACAATTCCCAGCCATTGGAAATGCTGTGGTAGAAGGGTGGATCTGCTGTGTTTGCCAATCTTTAATAGCTGCCATTGTACCACCGCATAACTATTAAACAATATTTTCTGGCTGGTTGGGCTGAAAAGCATGACCAAGGCATAATGGGAGGTGGAGTGCCATGTTTCATCTGTTAACATGGAAAATGAATTCTACAGTCCTGCTGGCACGTGTGACAAACATCATCAAAGCGAGACGGTAACATGAATCATTACGATCTTAAAAGAAGCAAAGAAAATGAAGGTGAGAGTAAGACAAAAACAGGAAGCACTGTTAGCTAGAATCAAAGTGCAGTGCCCAGCGTGACAAGTAAGAGTTGTCAAAGTGAAGAGAAGTCTGTAGTTATCCTGGAATGCATTGATTTCCCTTAAAAATTCAGAGAAATATATACAACCATCAACGATTAGGACATGTTATTTATTACGTGTGACTGGGCTAAAATCAAAGGACTCATGGTGTCACAGAATGGTGTAAGACTGGCCAACCAAGGTGAATGTGACCTTGCAGCTAAGAAAAGCAAAAGATGAAAGAGGTGCATACCTAATTACTGCCAGTGTTTCCAAACTCAACGAGGGGATGTTTCAGAATATCACAGAATGCACAGAGTGATGCTGGAAAGTAAAGGTCCAAGACACCCTAACTGCAAAGATCAGCTCCCTCAAAGAAAAAATCACTGCCAAACAACTTACCATGCTCACCAAACCACCACCGCCCACAGTACCGATCCCATCACAGTCCCACTCCAGCAACCCGTTCAGCTTCCACCCCGTCTCAGACATGGACATCTCCAGGATCCTCAAGAGCCTCAAAATATCATGCTGTAAATGTGGCTCCTGTCCAGCGCCTATCATCAAAGACTGTGCCAAGACACTCATACCCCTCTTCACAGCCATTATCAATGCATTCTTCCACACCAACTCAGTGCCAACTTCCCTGAAGGAAGCATGGGTCCTACCGCTACTTAAAAAACCTTTGCTAGACCCATCCATTCCAACAAACTACCGCTCCATTACCACAGTTCCCTATCACCTCAAGATCCTGGATCATGTTGACTACACCCAGGTCCAACATTTATTGGAAAACCACATTCTGGGCACTCGCTAATCAGGATTCCGCCCCAACCACCGAACTGAAACTGACCTACTAGATCTGAAAATACAGATCAATGCCATCAAAGACACTGGCAAACCAGCCCTCCTGATGATGCTAGACCTCTTTGCAGCATTCGATTTGGTAGACCACCAAATCCTCTGTTCTCAACTCACTTTAACGGCTAACTTCTCACCATCAGCCTCCAACTGGGTGAGATCCTTCTTAGCGGACAGATCCTCCCTTGTCTTCATGAGTGACTTCTCGGCCAAACCCACTCCTGTCACTTGTGGACTCCCCCAAGGTTCCTATCTCTCCCCACCCTCTACAACATTTACACTAAGCCCCTCTTCGACCACCATGACCTTCTAGGCATCTCATAAACAAACTATGCGGATGATACCAAGCTCCTTATCCCACTCTCTGGATCATATGCTCAGGACTCAGCAACCTGGATGGCCTCCCACCAACTTTGTCTCAATGACGAAAAAATGGAAATCCTCATTGTCCATTTCAATCCCAACACTGTGTAACATTGTTCCAGCCTACAAATAATTCACCATCGATGGTAACTGCATCACCACCTCTACCACTGCCAAAACCCTGGGGGTTTACCTGGATGCCAACCTCAACTTCACACAGCATGTGAACTCAATTGTAACAGTGGCAGCCTACACAGCCAAATTGCCCCATGCAGGTAGGTCATTCCTTTCAATGCCTAACCGCCTTACAATACCCATCCCTGGCAGACAATACAGAATAACGCCCTCCGAGCGGCCATTGGCCTCTCCACATCGGACCATATCTCGGATGCCAGGAAAGCTGCACATTGGCTGCCGGCCTGGGAATGGAATAAATTCAAAACTTTATCCCTGGTCCACCGTTGTCTCTCTAGCACTGCCCCGACCTACCTGTCACAGTATGTAGCAAAATACACCTCTACCCGCTCTCTGAGGCCATCCAACTCTCACCTCTTGAAGACTTCCAAGTTCATTTGCCTCTCAGCAGAATTTGTTGTAGACTGCTTCAACACTGTGTACAAGGGGTCATTTCTCACATCACATTAATGGATGTACCTTCACTGGGAAATCTCTTTAATGGTGTGCTCTTAGTTAATGCTACACCACATGCACCAATTAGCAGATGCATCTACTTCCACCATAGGTGCAAAAAGTCAATGTGATGTGAGAAATTACCCCTTGTACACAGTGTTGATGCAATCTACAACAATTTTTACAGAAGTTTCCCCTGAAGAAAGTTAATACTTTTGAGGGTTTGGAAGAACAGAACCGAGCTGGGAATAATTTTTTTAACACACGTAGAATTTTTAATGTTTTAGTAGAGTGTCTTTTGTGTTTGTCAAAGCATGTTAGGAGTTTTTAGACAAAATGATTAGGTATTAGTTTATTGGTTCCACTGTGTTCTATGTTTTGGGTCTATTTACTTTTTACTTGAATTCATTTTGTTTTTGAATAAATGTATATTATATATACATATATTTTTTTTACATATGAAAGCATACAGTCTATTTTTTACGGACTTAGTGTGCTGGGTAATCAGGGACTTTGGTTGTGTGGTCGAGATATTGGTATGTAGTTCAGATCTATCTCCTTTATAGAATCATGTATATTTCCCCTGCTGGTGGGGGTAGTCGCTGTGTTTGGTAGGGGTATTATATACCTATTTATAACACTGCTCACTATTGAATACATTAGATGCAGAAAAAAAGGGGACCGCACGACAGTAAATAACATACATATTGAAATAGGTGGTAACTGAGAGCAAAATGAAAAAAAAGAGTGACTTAGGACTGGTGTATGACATCTGTACAACTAGTCCTCAACTTTGGAAGTGTAGTGGCTATCCAAATTGAGAATGGCACCCAAGAAAGGTAGCTCAGACGAGGCAAAAAGCCCTTTTGGTCAAAAATAAGCAGCACAAAGTAAAATGCCAAATGTCAAAGGAGGAAGATACAGAACAAGCGTAGAAAGATAACAAAACACAAAAGAAATGCCCCCGCATCCCCTACCGGTGCAAAGTCTATACTATGCAAATACCCTAAATACAGTAACGAAAAACAAAGAATGAGAAGCTGGAGAAGAATAAATAGTAGATTGTTTGGAAGGTGAAGGTGAGATGGCTGAGACATATGAGAGAAATGACTCAGAAGAGTCACAAGAATTTGAAGTAGGAAAGGGACCTCGAAGAAACTAACCCAGAACAAGATATGATAAGAGAAACCTTAAATTCCTCATTTTTTCTTTCAGTTCAGGAAACCTCACTTTGTTTTCATGTTTTACCTAGTGAAAGTTTACTTCGTCATGCTTTAATTATTTGGACACACTTTACGTTCATGTTTTGCAATTTACAGAACACTTATTTCATGAAGTGTTTCAGTTGTTTTGGTCTGTATTTATTCAATTTATTTTCGTTACATGCTAAAGGATGGATGTCCCTTTTTAGTTTGGAGTAGATTTGTCGTGGTTAATTTTCAATTGCATCTGTTCTTTTTTTATTTGTGTTTTATTATATATGTGTGTTCTGATTCAGAATTCTACAATCGTTTGAGGCACACATAGACTTTTTCTTCTATAAAGGTTGCTGTTGTGGCTGATGGTGGAACTTATGTGACTGGTTTGGATGAAGCGGCGATTGGTGATGGTAGCAGTTGATAATATGTTGGTGTAGGAGTCTAAAGGGGCATAAGGTACAGCTGCTAGAGCAGGGGTCTGGAGAAAACAAGCCTAGCATGTGGGAAAGGCAGACATCTAGGGATGGAATAAGGAGCCCGACCTTTTCCCCCATACTCTTGGTTAGGGTAATATTCCAAGGGGCCTTCTGAGAATTTCACAACAGAGACTGAAAGGTAATGCTTACGCTGTGCAAGGCAATACATCGGACACGTATTCCAGCAGCAGGTCAGTGGGTACCACATTTCTCCTGATCAACTTGCAGTGCTGGAACAAGGAACACTACACCACTTCCCACCCGCCAACTGAAAACCCTAGGGTCAAACTTACATGGGTGAGGAGTTTGTTTTTGCAGGGATTTCAGAGGATTCAGGAACATGTTATTGTTATATCCTTTGAAAGTGGGTCTATGTTGTACATGTTCCCTTGTCAGTAAGAGGCATTACTGTAACAATTCGCAAAAAATGCATATTACTGACAGTCAACATCAGTGAGTTGGATGGATTTAATATGAGGTTCTGAGATAACATAAACCCAGCACCAACACACAGAGGTTTGGGAAACTGCCTTGCATGTGCCCAGATTGCATTTCAAAATTCTAAATAGGTTGTTGCAACATCAATATGCGACTGTAATAATATGTATTTTCTTTGTTGTGGGGGAGCTCTTATTTTTTTTTTCTCGTGCAAAGAAAAAAACTACAAAAAATAAAAAGACAAAAGCTAAAGACATGAAATAACAAAAAACAAAAAGGATTTGTTGAATTGATTTTTGTTTTATTGGTATTAGTATTTCCAATGTTGATAATTCACAGGCATGCTTCAATTAGGAAAACTTCATTTTTCCTTCAAGTTGTATTGGGCTCTCTTCGAAGGAGCATCAGTTAATTTTGCAAATGCAACTCCTCAGACTCACTACTTTCTATACCATAGATGTATCCCCTCAAATTTAAAACTGGTTCATGCAGAATCCCCCTTTCAACCTATTTTGCAAATTAACCTCCAGTTGAAAGGCTTCCCATAAACACAGACACTATGACCAAATGCAGACACTGCCTGATGTTAATGAGGAGGGCTATCCATCTGTCAACCATCCAATTAATATTTTCTGGTACGACTTCCTTTTTTCCACAGTGAAGTAGCTGGGTCTTTAAAGAACCGAAATCCAACCTCATCAAAACCTTGGATGTTGGACTTCTTTAGGTGCCTTGGAAGCATTCAACAGCAGATGTTTAAACAGTAGTTAGTAATTGCAAATACATTCCAGAGTCAGTTAAGAAAATACATCTCCTGTGCGACCATTTAACTGGGTTCCATAGCCCTTCTAAACCACGCCCTTACTGGCGTTCATAATACGCCGGTATTCGGTGAAGAAAGGGTAAACGTTGTTGTTGAGGGAGCAGCTTCGATCTTCACGGTGCTCGTTGACAAAAGCTTGTGAATGTCCAGTGAAGAAGAGGCGTGCGGTGCACCTCTACGACAAATGTTTGTTGCCGCAAATAGTCTATGAAGAACTTTGGCCCAGCAAGCGTGTCAGGTCATCGGCGTCTGGTGTCGGTGAGCGGGACGTGACCACGGCTGGCTTCAGTAGCTTTGTCTGCGTCTCTGAGGTTTTAGGGTGGTAGGAAACCCACCAGCAGATTCTCCTCGGTCGTCAGCATCCTGGACTTTCTCTGGCAGGACGAAAGCGGTCAACAGTGATGAACAAGGGAGTCCTTGGATCCAATGTTCTTAGGCAACGGTGGACGGATGTCCGGTGCTTCTTTTCGTTCTTCCTCGGCGGTCCCAGTCTCCGGTTGGCAGCCATTCGTAGGTCTGTCCACCAGGTGCTTTGGCAAAGTTTAGCTGGTGCACGATGGTCCCTCGTAGCTCTTGAACAGGTCTCCTAGTCAGGTTCTTGCTTGGGTCAGTTCTTGAATGCACAGCCGCTATCAGATTACGATGAAGGGAATAGCAGTTCAGCTTCTTCTTCCAGCTCGGCTTCGAGAGTAAGCATCAAGTATCAACTTCCACTTCTGAACGATTTCTAGCAGTGAGAGGCCCCCAGATGTACGGTTGATCTCCCATTCACTCTGCTGGGTCACACTCAGCAACCAATCACTCAGAAGGTCATTCAGGCAGTCAGGCAGCCAATCGGCCCAAATTGCATTCAGGCCATTCTCCTCCATCCAGGAGAATGCTCACAACACAGAATATGGATTTGGACAAGCACGCTGCCATGCAGCACTACACACTGCATTCATACCAGTTTCGGGCAGGGTTGTCTCAGTGCTTGCGTCAAACACCAGATACTAGACACCCATAACATGAAATGCGTATTCATCACACACTCCATTCACCCAGGTCCCACCCGACAGGCGTAACCACGACATACAGTCATTGGGAAGGCTCCAGCCGGTCTGGCCTGGACTTCCCCACAACTCCATATATGGAACTTCCATCCAACAGCCAGTCAGGGGGAAGGGACAGAGTCAGGGCTTCCCGGGGCTTTGGAAAACAAGGTAACAGGTCATGGAAAGCAAGAGGCTGTAAGGGCCATCTTGTCTCCATTAGGAATCCACCGATTCCAATGACAGGGCCTGGGCATCCCAAAATAGCGGACGCTCAGGTCACTGGTCAATTCAGCACAGAGCTGCCACCAGCCCATACCCTGCTCTGTGGGCCAGACACAGGTGCCCAAAAACATACACTAGGAGTACAGGGTCGTACTCCCACCCATAGGTGCCATAAGGGTATCGCAAGGGTCTGTTCACCAAACAAAATACAGGAAGAGCCGCACCACCAGAAGTCCCACATGATCTCCTGCGTGGAAAACAAGACAGAACACATGATAAAAATCAAGAAAGGACAGAGATTCAGAGGCCCTGTCCCTCCTATGCATTTCCAGCATCACAGTGGGTAAGGTTGGAAGTTGTGCCTGTTTCTGTCAGTCTTGTTTGCTATTGCTCTGTCCTGATTGGATTGTAGCTCGTGGTCAGTTGCACCTAGCATTGTCTCTCATGTTCTTATGGGAGTTTCCCCTTTGTTGGTTCTAGATTTTGTCTGTACTGTCATGGGTTCTGCCAGCCTGGTCTTTTGCATTTCCTGTTTTATTGTTTCAGTTGTTTCCGTCTGGTTCTGAGGTGTTGAAGAGCCAGGCTTTTAGTAGTTTTCTGAATTTTAGGTGGTCTTTGGTGTTTCTTATTCCTTTCGGAGGTTGTTCCTAGTTATTGCTGCCAAGTGGGAGAAAGAGGAGACCCCTAGTTTTTTCCTGGTGTATGGCTTTGGTTCCAGGTCGATTTCATTGCTTGATTGCAGTTGTAGTCTTTTTGGCTTGTAGATGCTTATTTTCTTTTGCAGGAATTCTGCTCCCTGTCCGCTGATTGCCCTGTGCATTATGCAGATTGTTTTTAATGTGATACGTTGTTTGATTGGAAGCCAATGTAGCATTTTTAGCGCTGGTGTGATGTGATCTCTTCTAGATAGTTTGAGGAGGAGTCTAGCTGCTGCGTTTTGGATATGATATGATATGATAGTTTATTTATATAGCGCCTATACACAATGTGTTTCAAAGTGCTTCAAGGCAAGGGAGGAAACTAGGAAAAAATCAAAGGCATTATTACAGGCCATGAACAGTAAGTATGTGAAATGTGGGGAAAAAGAGCGGCAAACAGGAAGGCACCAGGTGGGCGGCACTTGCTAAGTGATGAAAAAAGAGCAGCAAACAGGAAGGCACCAGGTGGGAGGGGCTTAGGCCAGGTGACCTAGATCCACTTGCACCTGCTCCCCATCTGCAAAGGAAAAGAGGCTGGAGGGCTCCTTAAGTAGGGAAAAAGAGCGGCAAACAGGAAGGCACCAGGTGGGCAGGGCTCTCTAAGTGGTGAAAAAGAGTGGCAGGCAGGAAGGCACCAGGTGGGTGGGGCTTCCTAAGTGGTGAAAAAGAGCGGCAAACAGGAAAGCGTCAGGTGGGCGGGGCTTGCTAAGTGGTGAAAAAGAGCAGCAAACAGGAAGGCACCAGGTTGGCAGAGCTTGCTAAGTGGTGAAAAAGCGCGGCAAACAGGACGGCACCAGGTGGGCGGGGCTTAGGCCACGTGACCTAGATCCACTTGCACCTGCTCCCCATCTGCCTTGTATTGCACTGTAATTTCTTCAGGAGGTGTTCCGTCATCCCGAGGTAGAGGCTGTCTGCGTAGTCGATGCTTGACATGATGAGGGTGACGATTGTCAGTGTTTTGTGGGTGAAGGACAGGAATGGTAGGATTCTTTTTGTTGTGTGAAGGAGGAAGATGCATTTCTTAATTATCACATTTACTTGTGGTTCTATGGTTAGTGTATTGTCCACTAGGACTCCAAGGGTTTTGACTACCTAGATGCTTCAAGCAACATTTTTCCACAACAGTGATAAGACTACCAAGGTCAATGTGCAAGCACAATCATTAGACCTTAGTCACAGCATTGTTCTCCCTCTCAAACTTCACAAAATGTCTCCAGTGTTAGCTGAGCCCTGAGCCTCAAACCTGTCACCTTTAGGCTACATTGCTCTCTCAAATACGTTAACCACCTCCACATTTCACTGGAGATACTACATGGCACTGACAGCCCAGTGAGCCCATAGACACAGCCACCCACTGGCCAACATACTGCATTTTAGAAATTACATTTGAAGTCTGCAAATTTGCAAATATACATCATCATCAGTTAATACTGCTGACTCGCCACCTCTGGCATGCACTGGGTATGGCCCATGAGATGTGAATTTAGACTGTGATTAAGTAGTCATCATTATGATAGAAGAAGTGCGCAAATATGGCACATGCAGCCACGTACACACAGCCATTGACTAGTGCAGGCCAGTCATGATTTGATTTGATTATTTTCTTATATAGCACATATCAAAGGAGCCGAGCTGCATCTGGGAGCAGATGGAAGCGTAAGTAATCAGGACATGAAGCATCGTCTCTGGGCACTATTAAAAAGATACGTTTTAATCTTTTCCTGAAGATACAGAAAAAGTTAATTTTTCTTAGATCAGTTGGCTGCATATTGTATGGGCATTACATGAGTATTTGCCAACTTGGCAGAGACAGGAAGAGGATCATTCTAAGTTGATGCTGACTGGCTCCACAGAATCCTCCTGCCTGCTACTGGATTGGACTCACTTGTGGCAAACACAGTCAGCATTAAACCACCATAATGAAGCCTGTGGTTTGTGCATGTGCTGTGCTTCCCATGGCAACAGCACACGTGATTTAAAGTTGTCATCACTTGACTTGAGACGAGCTGGGCTTGCAGGGCTGCAGCATTGGGCCCCTGCTTTTCTCGTTTGTCATTGACAAAGTAACAAGTTACAGACTGTAGCTCAGTAGCAAATGAAAGATTGATGGTCCCAGGAAGCCAAAGAAGCTTAAAACAAGCATTGGCAAAGCCTATAGTTTTGGTATTTACTGCTGATGTTTGCATTTTGCATGTATAGGCAGCAGGGTGCAAAAAGAGATTGCACATTTTCAAAGGAGGATGCAGTAAGAAGCGCAGGTGTGAAAGAGAATGAGAAGGAAGGAGAATAGAGCAAGGGAGGAAACGATTCAGAGAGGGTGGCTTTGATGATGAGCAAGAGGAAATATGAGCGAGCAAGGTTTAGAGTGAGAGGGTAAGAAATAAAGCGATGGTGTAAGAGGAAGCATGAGAGGGGTAGAGAGTGGGGTGGGGTGTTCTAGGGAGTGTTGTGTTGGTGGGGTAGAGAGAGTGGTGTAGGGTGGGTGGTTGGGGATAGACATAGGTAGAGATAGTTGGGCTAGGTGAGTAGGGTTAGAGGAACTGTGGGTAGGGCAGGTGGGAGACAGAGTGGGGGTAGGGTGGGTGAGGGTAGAGAGAGTTGGGGTAGGGTGAGGGTAGAGAGAGTTGGGGTAGGGTGGGTGGGGTAGAGAGAGTGGGGGTAGGGTAGGTGGGTGGGGATAGAAAGAGTGGGGTTAGGGTTGGTGGGTGTAGGTGGATAGTGTGGGGGTAGGGTGTGTGGCTAATTAGGTGGATGTAGAGACAAGTGGGGGTATGGAAGCCCATACAACACCCAACTAGAACACGTATTCAGGGTGGTTTTGGCTGTTGCGGTTAGAAAAAGTGGGAGTGGGGTTGGTGGAGTAGAGAGTGGGGTGGGAAGTAGTGAGAGTAGACATGGGGTAGGTGGGCTGGATGTAGAAACATAGCCTCAAAAGGACAACAAAAATACCTGTTGTCAAACATAGCCCACCAAGCTCACAAAAACTGCCTAAAATAGCCCTATATGAAATCAGTGTGCAGCTGGGAAATGGAAGGCCCGGCACCCGACTTCCTTTTTACAAAGCTGCGGATTGGAGCAAATATTGTTAGGGAACATCTCTTTGGAAAGAACGGCAGAGGGCGTTTTTAAAAGAAATGTACTTGATTAGGCAATTTCATGTCATGGGTAGGGTGGGTGAGGGTAGAGAGAGTGGGGGTAGGGTGAGTGGGGTAGAGAGAGCGGGGGTATGTTAGGTGGGTGGGGCCAGGAGAGGGGGTAGGTAGGGTGGATAGGTTGTTGATATGCAAACCAGATATTCTTAGTTCATAATCCCCATTCCCTCTCTCTCTCTTCTGTAACAATGGTTTGAGCAATTTTGTGGGGCAAGCGACTCCAAAAACAGTGTAACAATGGATATACTGTACACAAAATGAGGATGGGTAAAAATTAGGGCTATGCATGTGCCCATGAGATATGCTCACTGAAAAAGGAATTTCAAATCTGCCATGGGCCAGTAGCATGTGGGCCCAAACCAAGCATAACCAGAACAACCCATAAGCTCCACTAACTACAACCGCTAATATCGCTCTCCAAACCCTGCATAATTCCCCCAAAACTAACGCCAACATTTTGTACCAGCACAATTTGGTATGCTCTCAGTAATTTTATAGTATTATTATGTAAAGGGCCTGATACAAAATCTTCAAGTATAGGGTGTGATAAATCACGCATCTGGAGCAACTGCCAGTGGTACGCATTCCTCTATCACCACAGTCTAAGAAATTTAAAATTTGCCAAGTTTGTGGCCAAACTGAGAGTTGACACACTGGAAATTGTTTCTATTGGGCTGGTTTGCATTTAAAAAATAGACATTGGGCACAGATGCCTCAAACAAGTATTGTTATATACAAAAACAGAAGTTGCTAACAGTAACACTGCCCACCCACAGCACAACCCCATTCGCTGTTCCTAGAGTGTAATTGCCAAAGCATTAATTTTAGTTCCGGGGGAATTAATTATCAGCACATAAGAACCACTTGCCTGTGCTACTGTCTACCAACACCAACTGTAACATCTGTTAGCTCAGGGAGTGCCATGGACTGATATGGCCTCCCCAACAATGATGAACACTGAGACAAGAGTGTTATTTCAGGGCCCTGTGCTCACAAATGTCTTGTGACATGAGGCTGCCCCTTTTATTACATAAACGCCATGACGTGACACCGCGTGGTTTTGTTAAAGGGGCACACACCACACTCCTCCTATTCCATAATGAAAACAAAACAAAAGAACTTAATGTCCAAGCAACCACAACAGGTGGAAAAACAGGAATGTCCAGCTGTAACTGTTCGTAATCAACAACATTAACTGGTACATCACGCAGGTCAAGGGACACCTACTTCCAAGTATTACAGGTCGCTCGGCTGCTGGCGGAGCTGTCGCATTGGAATGCACCTCACCTGGATCAGACTTCCTCTGTCCATATCCGTGCCTCCCCCTTGATCCGGCGGGCTGTCCTCATCGCTGCTGGACAGGGGTCATTCTTGATCTGACTCCTCGCTCTCTAGTCCTGGCCATCATGGAGGACTCACTGACATCCTTCCACTCTCTTTACTAGATGCAGTGGATCTTGTCAACTTCCAGAATAAAATAGAGTTCCTTGTCTCTGTTGCCTGGCTATTGGAAATGGTAATCATAGAGACTGTTGTGCCCACTACTCTGAATGGATATGGCTCATGCGGGAGTGACATCATCCCCTTCGTTGTCTAGAATTAACCACAGCTCTTTCCCCTACTTCCAGAGGTAGTTTTTGCAGCCTGCTCCTGTTGTTCTCTCTATCAATTGCTCTTCTCCTCCTTTCAAACACTGCATCGTCATAAATCACCCTTGGGCTGTGAGGCGAATGGTCTGGCAACATCCCTCTTGGGCATCGCTTGAAGACGGCCTCCGCTGGTGGTACTCCAGTTGAGTAATGGGGGTGGTGCAGTACTCTGACAAAAAAGGATACAGTGCTCTTCGTTCGCACTCCCCTTGTTGGTATGCAATTTGAAATGCCTTATTGAGCATGTGCATCAGCCCTTCCACTTCCCTGTTTGCCCTCGGCCAGACTGGTGTCAATTTCTGGTATTGCACCCCATGGGCATGCAGGTACTCTGAAAAACTCTCCCTTTGGAAGGGCGAGCCGTTGTCAGTACAGAATTCTGAGGGGAGTCTGTGGGTGGCAAAGATCTTTTCCAAAACAGGCAACACATCTTCCAGTGAAGTGGACTCCACAAATTCCACTTCCAGGTACTGTGACCACTGATCCACCAGGACTAGGAAGTATGTGTCACGGCACATAGATCCAAAATCCATGTGCACAACCTCCCTTGGCAGACAGCTCCGGTCCATGGGCTCAATACGGGGTTCTTTCTGGTAGGGCATTGCTGCTTGGCACCAGACTCAGCTGCAGATAAACTCTTCCACCTTATCTTTCAGACCTGAGAACTGGACTTTCCGCCAAAGGCGCACCTTGGTTTTGGCTACCCCTTTGTGACCTTCATGGGCTAGCTCTAGCACACGCGGCACTAAGCTTGTTGGAATGACCATTTTCAATCTCCTAAGGACCAGCCCATCTTCCAGGAACGTGAGTTCAATCCACATGTGCCACATCTGCTTGAGTGCCTGCCTGGCTTCACGTGTGTGCCAGTCCAGTGTTTCAAGCACCCGCTTTCACTCTCTGGCTGGTTCCAGCAGACTGCAGTATTTGGAAGCATTCATCACCCGCCGAAGCTTCTTTTATGTCATTGATGGACATGGAGACAGGTGTCGCAGAAATGGCCAGGATGTGTAAGAATTCTTCAGTCTCACACTCCTCCTGGCTCAATTCCTGTTGTCCCACCTTTGCGGGCTGACGAGACAAGTAGCCAGCCGCATTGGCATTCCCCAGCTGAAATACCAACTTAATGCTGTATTCTTTCAGAGCTAGCATCCACTACTCGATGCGAGTGGGTAGTTTGGAGGAGGATACGGACATTATTGGAATCAGGGTCTTGTGATCCATGACGACTGTCAAGGCCTTTCCAAACACTATTGATGGAAGTGCTTGCAGCCCGAGAGCAAAGCCAGTGCCTCTCGTTCTATTTGTGAGTACCTTTTCTCTGTCGCGGACAGGGCTGTACTCACAAACGCCAATAGGCAATCCTTCTCTCCATCATTCGACTGCATCAACAACGCCCCAAGTACAAAAGGGCTGGCAGCCACAATGATTTCTGCACGCTTTCCTGGATCTAAGAATGCCATGGTATCATCAGTGGTAAGTACACTCTTAATGTCCTCAAATGCGCTCTATTCCAGGGCATTTCATCTCCATGCACAGTTTTTCTTGGTGAGGTTGTGGAGGGGCTCGGAAAGGTTGGCCATGTTCTGTATGAATCTGCCACAGTACGTAACCATCCCAAGGAACCTGCACACCTCTGACACATTAATAGGAGCTCCTGCTTCTTGCATATCCTTCGCCTTCACAGGGTCAGGAGAAATACCCCCTTCTGGAAACAGAAAATCAAAAAACTCGATTTTCTTTTGCCTATGCAGTGTTAATCCTAGTTGTTGGATCCGCTTAAGTAAATTCCCAGGTCTGTCCAGGTGTTCTTGCTCAGACCTGGCGATTACCATGATATCGTTGTTTATGTAATGGCGCCCTTGAGCCCAGCCATGGCCCCACAGATGGTATTTTGAAAGACCTCCACGGCCTACGATATCCCAAAGTTTAGGTGCTTGTACCTGTATAGAACTCTGAGCATCGGGAATGTCGGGATTTAGCAGTATGTTGGATCCCACACCAATTGGTGGTAGCCAGATATGAAGTCACGTTTCAAAAGGTATTTGGCCCCCTGCAGATCCACCAAGATGTCATCTAGCGTTGGTGTGATGTGCCTCTCCCTTCTGATGGCCTGGTTTGGGAGACGCATGTCTACACAGATGCGTATTGACTCTGGCTGCTTGGAATTCTGGTGATCACTATGAGAGAGACCCAGGGGGTTGCCCCTTCTACTTCCTCTATTATATCCATCTTCACAAGATTGTCCAGCTCTCTCTCGACTTTCTCATGCAGGTGGAAGCGCACACGCCTGTGCTTCAGCGCTATTGGCTGGATGGTGGAATCGATGTGAAGGCGGATTGATTCTCCAGTTAGCTTCCCACTGCCTGTGAGCACACCTGAGAAACGGGCCAGAGGGGCTATATGTCTTCGGATAGACACCAAAGGTGAAGTTGACAATGTGTAGTGCCTCTGAAGCATCACATCCTGGCAGTGTTACGTTGCTCACTTTGGTGATGAAAAATCTGGCTTTTATGGTTGTTTCATCATGTTGAACAGAGGCTACGAAAACACCTTCGATAGGCAGTGGGTGTTTCCCTTCAAAAATGTAGATACGCACTTGCGTGTCCTTCAAGGGTGGAGCCTTTGTCAGTTGCCGGTAGTGATCATCTGCCAGGACACTCAATGATGCCCCTGTGTCAATTAGTACGGGAACCAGAGAGTCACTGATGCGGACCCTGCAATTAGGCTGGCACCTCTTGGACACTTGCGGTTCTTTCATGTTAGAAATTAAGAACACGTCCTCTTTGTTTCTCTCTTCTCCTGATTGGTCCACCCCAAGGGGAGGTTGCTCCACCTGAGCCACTTTTTCGAGACGGCCTTTGGAATGACTGTCTTGGAGAGGCTTGCCCTCTCGAATTTGTAGATGGCGCCGGTGCGCAGAAGACACATGCAAAGTGGTTCGATATGCCACATCTGCCACAGACATGGCCCTTTACTGGGCAGTCTTTGGAGTGGGGAAGATCATAGCCACATTGGGGGCACGGGGTCAGATCGTTTCCCCAACCTTTCTTCTTGTTCCGCGGCAGTCATTTGTCTGCCTTACAGTACTGTTGCCTTCCGAGGGCACATGCCTTCTCCACCTTGACCGACTTCATATTGTTTGCGCTGAGATCGGCTAGCTCGTGTGAGTGTCCCAGTGCTAGGATGTGTGCCAGTGTAATACCAGGCTCATGTAGTATTTGCCTCCTAATCTTTATTGATAAGCAACCTTGAATCAGCTGCTCCCGTATCTTGTGCTCCTCATCGGGCCAGGCACACCTCATTGCCATGCGTTACCGGCTAGTATGCAAGGCGTCAAGGGACTCTCCTTCATTCTGCACCACAGTTCTCATAAGAAACCTTTCATAATCCAGGCTCGCCATTGGTGCAAAATATTCCTGGAGCGCAGTCTTCACCGCATCAAATGTACCATCAACAGGTTGTAGGGTCTCAAAGATGTTGTGCATTTCCAGGTCAGCCGAGTAAACCATCACCTTCACCTGTGGCAGCCAGGAACATCTCCAGGCGCTTCACCCAAGCGGACCACATGGGGTCTAAAGACGACCAGACTCCTGAGACGTTGAATTCTTGCAATGAGCAAAGGAAAGCTGGACGGCACAGCACTCTGTTGACAGCTGAGGCACCCTCAGCATCATTTGCCATCATACACTTTCAATAGGGTGCTGCGGAGGTGGGTACATCAACAAGCAAAGTGAATGGAGTGGAGGACCTTGGCTGGGGCCTTGGGCCAGTCAGTGAGCTCTTACCATCCCTGTCACAGGCAGAGTAACTAGAGGTGGGCGCACAAGCGCTCCAGGCAGGAGCTGCAACCCCTCACTAGGCCTGGGCAGACAGAGTCCCATCTGGTGTGGCACACTTGAGAATTCCTGCTGTGTGGCACATTGAACTTATGAGGTCTTCAATGTGCTATTTGACAACCTTTTCTGAAATGTGTATTTACTTCAAAATACAACTTTCAATTCACTCTTGTCCTTGTTTTTTTGTTCTTTTGTTTGAGCTGCCTCCAGCAAATACTGGCAAAATATGCAGTCCAGGCACTTCTGAGACATGCCTGATTGAATATATCTGGCCAGGACGACGCCAGCAGGTAGTCAGGCAGCCCCTCCCCAGCACCACACGCCGTTTCCGTGCTGGCGTTGTGAGCAGGAGGATGTAGGCGGGTGCTGTAGTACTCGCACATTAACATTGATCACCGCCCGATAGAGGTCTTGGTCTTAACGCTGTACAACTGCATGCAGTGCAGATGGTAGCTGAGCCTCCAGACACAGCCCTGTGGCATACGGCCTGCTCAGCCCTTCCCTGAGGCAGGCAGCGGGCTGGGGCACAGATATGACGTGCGCTTGCCACAAGTGGGGGTCAACCACACAGATGGGAATCCGTTGTGGGACCCACCTCATCGCCATTGGGAGGGCAGGTAGTGCCATGGACTGATATGGACTCCCCGACAACAATGGACATGGAGACCAGATTGTTACTTCAGGGTCCCGTGCTCACGCATGCTTTGTGACATGGGACTGCCCGTTTTATTACATTAACATCATGACGTGGCACACCATGGTTTTGTTAAGGGACAACATCCAATAAGCAAATTGACTTTCCTTAAAATTAGTGAACACATCAAGTGTAACCAACATTTTGAGCAGGGGACTGCAATTTGCAGCTCTCCATATGTTTTCGTCAATGCAATGACTCTCATGATTCCTCATGATTGATAATGTAGGTAGGACTGATGGGAGTTGTAGTCCAAAACCTCTGGTGAGCCAAAGTTTGCAAACTTCTGATTTAAAGCAATCTATGTAATGTTTTGTATTCAGTAAAGCACCAGATGGAACATACTCAAATAATCTGTGTTACATAACAACACTGAACCTTCTGCTCGTTCCACTGCCTAGCAACACCAGCCAAGCGATGTAATATTACTGAAACATAATCTATGGCCCTCAAAATGTGGTGCTAATAAACAACAGCATCCAGCGGATTACTTCCTCCTTGCAAGCTTTGCAAAGTCTACAGATATGATTCAGGAACAGGGACCATTCATGGGCTGAAAAAAAACCCTGCCCCAACTCCTTAATGTTTTGATGGGTTTGTAATGTCCAGAATGACGGGAAAATGTGAGGTGTTTCAGTGAAATGTTTTCGACCGGCACGTCTTACATTATAGTTGATGAAAACAGAATCTAAAAAAGCTACCTTGAACTGCATATGATCTGATCATTAGAATTTATATCCCTATAAGTGTTAAACCTACCACTACACGTGAGGAGAAACTGCTGACGCGCTACACCTGAGATCGCTATATCAATTCATTGTAAGCTAGTTGCACTGATTAGTATAGAAACTGCGTAACAAAACAATCGTGAAAGGCCTTGCAAGTTATGAGTGATTCACGACATGTTCATGGCCTCCCTCCACTTCCCGCACCCGCCATTGACCTGCGAAAGTCCTCTTATGAAGAGCTGCATGCAAGTTACAGTTGTCTTACATACATACACATGTGTTTATGGCTTGCCCACTCCGTTGCTTCTTGGCATATATCTTGCTATGTTTTCTTGGAATAAATGAAAATGTGGCCTTGGAATAGCTTTCTAAACCACCACCTCTGTACTCTTGTTACTTGAAAAATAAGGTAGGGATCTGGCGTAACAATACAATATAACGTGTATAAGAAGCAGACATATGAGCTATACGGAACATGTAGGTGCTTTACCTCTTCATACTAACGTTGTCAGTAATGCATAACTCAAACCAACTTACATCTATCCCCTTACTGGCAACTATGAGTAATAGAATGATTCACTCTTAGTAAACCACTGCTTCCCTTTTAGCCTTGAACAAAGCAGGCTGAGTTTGCTGTCAAGCAGGCTATGTTTGATGAGACTCTGAAGTCAATATTTTGACAGATGGAAGGCATGACCTGTTTTGCAACTGTCCTTGATTCATGATTCACAGTGAGGCGATGTTTACTTTACAATCACAACACATAGCTCTAATCACAGGTATCACTGGTGTGTTTATAGATGTTTCTCACATTGGGCAATGAGAAATTGGGAAGATATGGATAACGTTGAAAATATAAATATATCACACCATTGCATTGGCATCTTTCATAATTGCATAACAATTTGTTGATTATTTATTCATTGTAAAAACTGTGTTAAAATGACATTGTGGTTGCAAAGTAAAATCGGAAAAACAAAGAAATGTGCAAGTTATGGTAAGCTACACTACCATGACTCGCATCACTGCTATGCACTACTTAGACTAACACCAAGGACATCAAAGATGACATCAAAAATGGCATCATCGAAGAAAACTTTGATAACATCATATATCCAGGCGGTTGTTTTTGTTCAGTGACGGTACAAATTTTAAGCAGAGGACTTGATCTGGTCATACTGCTGTATATGTAGACCTTAACCTTGTGCTATGTTCTTAAGGTACTTTCCTTAGAGATTGGCCTGAGTTCATGGTGCACATGCACAGGGCAATAAGCAGGCCCCAGAAACACAATAACGTTTTTATACATGATGATGAACTCTAATCTCAGTGTCATTTTTTGATTGTAGTATTTGTTTTTTCCTTACTAGATTTTCCCTGAATGTGCCTCCGATTTGTATGCATTGATGCTCCCCAAATATATCGTTTGTACTAACACGTGTGTAGCAAGTCTTGTATTGTTAGCTGTTGAGATTCTGATAGGCTTGGACTTATGAGTCTACTGGCCACACATACCAGTCTAAAAATATTCTACTTCTATAATCCATCCTGCAGCCATTGCCTATTGCTGTAAAGAACAAAACGTTGGTGGAATAGTTCTGTTTCAATAAGTACGTTCAGTGATAAATGGAGTAATTCATGAGAGGCCTCCCGATCAGCCTACACACGTTGCTAACAACACTCTAGACAGAACCCTGTGTCGGGACCTTCCATCATGTTTGTTATGGAGGAGTAGCATCATATGTGATATCAGCAGTGATGTCATTGATGATACCATTTGTAGTGTCATCTTTGACGCCTTGGATGTTAGTCTTCGCAGTATATGGCAGTGGCACGAGTTGTGGTTGCATAGATAGTCATAATTGAAAAATTCCTTCGGTTTTTCGATTTTACCTTGCAACTATAATGTCCCTTTAACAACGTTTTTTTCAATCAATTTCATAGGCTTTTATTAGAGCAACTTAACCATAACATCCCGTTAACAACATGTTTTCACTAACTGTCAATGGTTTTTATAAATGTTTCATGATGTTACAGCACTTTTTATAAATTATTAATAATTCCTCTTCTAACATATAAGGAAAGGAATATAAACCTCCTTTAACAATCATATATTGTACAGCACATACTGATGTGTTTCATTTTCAGCAGCGAATGCTGGGGATGCAAGTCATGGTTTAATTGCCTAGGGCATGAGGCTCAACCATGACCTTGGCCCCACCAAACCACTCTTGTTATCCACTTCACCTAGCATGCATCCTGGTCCAGTGTCTGTTATACTCCCATAATGTGACCAATGGCAAGTGGTCATGGCTTGCAGCCACGGCCAGTGTCCACAATCCATGAGGAATGGGTTTCGGTCATGCTGCAGACCCCAATGATCTAAGCAGAGTAGACATTGATCCTTGCTGGGGGCCAGGCCAACTGCACAGGCACCAAAGTGATATCACTTTTTTTAGTACCCACAATTTGACACTTTGGAAAAAATGAAACACTGGAGAGATTTGCAAAAGCATGCCTTCAGGTCGTTGATGATGTTCCTTGCACACGTTTGCTTCAAACCGATGCAGCACTTTGGGCTGTCGCTGCAAGAAAAAAAAATGTTCAAGCCTATCCGGATTTCAAAGGTTTTACTACATCCCTGGTGGCCATGCCCACTTTTACTCCATAGGCACCAAAGTTGTATCACAATTTGTTTACCTACATTTTGACAATTTTGGAAAAAATAAAACGCAAGTCTGTCATGTTGACACATCAGTTCCGGGTCAGTTTGGAGGCGGGAGGCAGGGAGGGAAGTGACGCGGGAGGGCAGGGTAAGTTAGTTGCAGCCAGAAAGTGAATAAACAAAGATGTTATGTGACCCACTCCGTGTCCGTCTATTCTTACTGCGCAGCGAGGTGCTTACGCGAGGAATTCATCCGGGTCCCAGGCCGCTACACTGGTGGTGAGGAGGTCGCACCAACAGTGCGTGGACCCAGCTTAGGGCTTGGTGAGGAGCGGATGCCAGGAGCCACGGCCGCGACACCCCAGCTAACGGGGAAACAAAATTTGCTACGGAGAAGACCATATCATCCCGACCGGGACGCACGTGGTGAAAGCAGTGCCCTACCCACTTCCGAACACTTGATGAGAGCAATTGAGAAACCTGGGCTGCAGCAGTGATACGAATAATGACGGTGAGTGGGATTGAGGAGGATCACGTGATGGTGCTTGTGTCGAAAAGGCGGTCATCACAGTGGCAACTCACTCATAAGGAGTCATAACAGGGCAATGGATAGATATTAACACGGTGATGTGCCTGTCAGGTGTCTGTGTGGGACACAGAGATACCAGAGACCAACATATTAAGTGGAAGTATGTGCAGTAGCAGTGGGAGATGTCGGATCACGATGCAGGCCAGGGTGCACAGGCCCAAGGGCCAGCTGCTCAACAAGAGCATTCCCCATACAGACTGTCGGACTCCCTGGCAGCTCAGATGCCATGTGCCTTTGATGTCACAGACACAAGCAATATGGGGCCAAGGTGGGCCAGATGGATAATGGACTTTGAGTTGTACATGGGGGGCACGGGGCCCATTGTGGAGGATAGACAAAAGTGTCTTCTGAAGCTGGCTGTAGGACCGGCCACACGTGACATTATTGATGAGATGCCTGCAACAACTATTGACTCCATTCAAGATTTAAAAAGGGGCTTTGTCACCGTATTTCACCCCACACACCAACGTGAACTATGAGCATCACGTATTCCACAGCACCAAACAGGCAATGGGTGAGACCATGGACGCCTTTGTCATGAGACTAAGAATTCAAATGAAGCATTGCGACTTCACAAACTACTCCAACACGGAGCCACTGTGGTCTCAAATCATCTCAGGTTGTGAGTCCCAGACTTTAAGGCAGAAAGTGCTGCAGAAAGCCTGCATTCTGGGTGAAATATTGATGCTTGCAGAGAGGGCAGTGGACTCGCAAGTGGAAAGCTTTAACACCACTGCACCGGCAGATGCAGTGCATCGACTACAACAGGAGAGGAGGACAGAAGAGCCATTTTGTTTCAAATGTGGATTTGAATACCCACATAAGGGGACCTGCCCTGCCATCAGCCAGCAATGCGCGACGTGTGGCTAAGAGGGACACTTTAAGGCGATATGCCGACTGACCAGAGAAAAAGGGAGAGAGAGGGGCAGGGAGTTGTTCCCCAGATACAAACCCAGACCTCCTTCCTCAGCATTAAAATCCTCGTGGTCAACATCACATCCCCGCCGAGGCACAATTACCCTAAACCGAAAGAGCTGGAATCCGGTGACAAGAGACATAGAAGAGAGAGAAGGGAAAGGAGAAGGTATGTCACTCGTGTGAGACCAGAGCGCAGATCCAGACACCATGTGCACTACCTCGTGGAACAGTTCCCATCAGAATCCGAAATCAGCTCATCCGGAAGCAAATATTGAAAGAAGGCATATGTATATGCTTTGGGCAACTCAGTGGCCACCGAATACAGTCCAACACTGATCATAAAATTGAATAAAATACCCACCGAATTTCTCATTGACACCGGAGTGATGTTGAACATGGTCAGTTAGAAGGTATTACAAGAACTGCCACAAAGTCCAAAGTTAAACCCAGCGACCGTAGATATATATGCATACAGAGCCACAACACCCCTAAAGTGCATGTGACAATTTGAGGGATTGTGCCGCTACAAGGGGCAAGAGAAAAGAGTGCTGATACATGTGCTGGCGACAGGGAGCGAGAGTGGCTGCATACTCCGCTTTAAGACGGCCATCGAGATGGGCCTGATCCTTGTACTCTACAAGATCATGGTGCACATGTACATAGATCCAGTACTAATTATAAAATACCTGTACCCCAATCTATTCAGAGGCATCGGAAAACTGTGGAACAGACAAGTAAAGCTGCACATCGACAAAACAGTGTGCCCCATAGCCTAACATTATAGGGGTATACCAGAAAATATCCAGAGGAAAGTGGAGGATGAACTACAAAAGCTTCTAGAACAGGACATCATAGAGCCAGCAACAGGCTCCACCATGTGGGTTTCACACATCGTGCCAGTGCTAAAGCAAGGCTCTGACTGTGTGTGGACATGAGGAGATCCAACCAAGCCATTCTAAGGGAGACACATAGCATCACGTATCATCGATATGATACATTTACTAAACCGGGCCAGGGTCTTCTCAAAACAGGACTTGACAAAGGTCTACCACCAGTTGGTATTGAGTCCAGAGAGCCGGAACATGATATGATATGATATGTCATTTATAACGCGCCTATACACAAGTGTTTCAAGGCGCGATGAGGCAAGGGAGGGGGAACAGAGGGAAGACAAACAGCAATCCTACTAGGCCAGGTGTCATTCAGATCTTGCAAGTGCATGGGAAGGGGAAGGGGGAAAGTGCTAGGGAGAGGGGGAGGGGAGAGTGCAGTAAGAGGATAGTAGACTAATAACATAGTAAGTAATGCAAGCAGGTAGCAAGTGCAAGGGTAAGTGCAGACATCCAATGTCAAGTGCTGGTAGAGGGACTGAAGGGATACAGCGACAGTCCAGAGTGCAGGGGTTGCCATGAAGGCAGTGCAGGTGTGCGACTAGCGGTGGAGGGGATCGGGGCCGAGATCAGCGTGTGGCCAGGTAACCAGTGCATTTTCAGCCAGGGGTTCAGTAGGGGAGAGGAGGAGAAAAAGCAGAAGCAAAGAGAAAGGTTTTGAGGTGCTTCCAGAACTGGAGATGGTTCTCCTCAAGTTTCAGTGAGGCAGGGAGGCTGTTCCAGATGGAGGCCCCACCCGAAGAGAGAGATCTACCACCAACTCGTTGCTTGGAGGAGCGACTGACCCTGAGGGAGTTGGAGGCAGAAGAGTGAAGAGCTTGAGAAGGAAGAGAGAGCTGAAGGTATTGAGGCCCCAGGCCCCAGAAGGCCTTGTGGACAATGCAGAGGGTTTTGAACTTAATCCTCACAGCCACTAGGAGCCAGTGCAGGGATTTCACTCCTGGAGAGATACGATCACAACTTTCGTCACACACCTGGGACTGTATAGGTATAAAAGATTGAGATTTGTGGTCTCATCGGCGGCAGAGATATTTCAGGCGGAAGTCCACAACGTGTTTAAGCACATCCTGAACTGTATAAACTGTAGCGACGACATCCTGGTGTTCGGGACTGATGTGGGAAAGCACAATGTGACACTAGCCAAGGTGTGTATGGCTCTTGAGGCTGCCAATCTATCCCTCAACCAGGAAAAATGTGAGTTTAGGAAAGGCACGCTGTGCTTCTTTGGCCACATGTTCTCAGAAAATGGCATGACACCTGATCCCAACAAAGTCGCCATGCTCAATGAGACACCACCTTCAACAAATGTCTCGGAACTTAGATTGTTCCTGGGCCTCGCCAGTTATTGCACGAGGTACATAAAGGATTTTGCCACAGTCAGCGAACCCCTCAGAGCATTGACAAAGCAGAATGCAGTCTTCAACTGGTCGGAGGGATGCCAATGTGCCTTCGAGATAATTTGGGAAAGAGTGGTGCAAGTCGAAAACATGTCCTACTGCGGCTCAGAGCGGAAAACAGAGTTAACCGTGGATGCAAGCCCAATGGGACTCGGTGCCACCCTGGCCCAAATTTACTCAAAGACGCGACAGAAACTCACATTGTCGCATATGCTAGCAGAAGCCTCACAGCCACCGAGCAGGCTTATTCTCAGGCGGTAAAGGAATGTCTTGCAGTGGTGTGGGCATGTGAACATTTTCACCTGTTCCTTTACGATAAGCCATTTCTAGTAGTGACTGACCACCAAGCACTCCTGTTTCTCTATGGCAACCCACAGGCCAAAATGCCTCCTTGCATCGCGAGGTGGGGGCTTCAGCTGCAGGACTATTCATTTGAAATTGTACATAGACCCAGAAAGGAGGAAAACCCTGCTGACTTCTTATCCAGACATCCAAGACCAGGGTGTACCCCTGAACCATCGGTAGTGAACCGATACCTCCGGTATCTGATCCAACAAGCCATACTCAAGGGCATTGAACCAACCTACTTAGCACATGAAGTGGAATCAGGCATGCCAGATAAAGTGCGAGGGGCTCAAGTCAGGTCAATGGAGGAGGGCCAAAGAACACGGCAGGAGGTGGACAGGCTGTTGCAGGTGAAAGAGGAGCTAGCGCTTTCAGAGGACAACCTCTTACTAAAGGGACATAAAGTGGTGATTCCAATGTCTCTAAAAAGAAAATTGATAGAGCTGGCTCACAAGGGACATCGAGGAGTAGTCTCCACGAAGCACATGCTGTTCCAGAAGGTGTGGTTTCCATAGCTAGACACCATGGTGGAGAAACTCCTCAAACAGTGCCCCACCTGCTGCCTCCTCCAGCGGAATCGGCATTCAGAGCCATTGAGAATGTCCAAACTGCCGGGCTGCATTTGAGAGGCGGTGGTGGCTGACTTCTTCTGTCCTATCGAAGGGGGGAGATGTGTACTGGGTGTTATGGATGAGTATTCGAGACACCCAGAAGCTCATATCAGCTCTTCGACTGCATCCCACCGCGTCATTCCAATGTTGGACCGCATCTTCATGGCCTACGGTGTCCTCAGAAAGTGAAGACTGACAATGGGCCTCCATTCAATGGACATAGCTTCACAAAGTTTAGTGAGTACATGGGGTTCCACCATCACAAGGTCATACCATTATGGCCACAGGCCAATGGTATGATTGAACGGTTCATGGCCAACCTGAAGAGAGCCATACATGTGGCTCAGCTCACGGGGCAGCCCTATGCACAAGTGCTTCATCAACTGTTGACGGACTTCCAAAGCACGCCACACAGCTCCACCAGGAAAACCCCAGTGGAGGTAATGTTTGGTAGAGACATAAGGACCCGGCTGCCGGAGGCCAGCCCCCCTGAGAACCGCTCACCCCTGGATATAGCGTGAACGAGACCAAGCTGTGAAAGATCACATGAAGGAGTATGTGGATCATCGCCGGAAGGCCCTAGACCCCCAACTTGAGGTCAGGGACGTAGTCGCGGTAAGACAACCGCAGACTCACAAGCACACGGCAGCTTTTCAAGAGGAACCTCTGGTCATCCTAGAAAAGAAGGGCTCCATGATCATGGCCCAAGGGGACAGGGGACTGACCACTCGCAACTCCTCACATTTCAAGAAAGCTCCCCTTGCAGGGTCACAGCGACTTAGTGGACGAGTTTAGATACCTACTGACTATGCTTCCGATGATCCGTATCAAGGAGATCAAGAGAACTCCGAAGCATCTGGCCCGGAAGAACACGGTGAAAGACCTGGGGCCAGCAGCTCTGTTGAACGTTTCAGCTCTCGACCACAGAGAGCCAGGAATAAGCCTTGCAGCCTCATCGAGGAAATGGCTTAGCGAACAGTGTTCCTCTTTGTTTCACCCCTTTTGGATAACTGTTTAAAGTGGGGGGATGTCATGTTGACACATCAGTTCCGGGTTCAGTTGGGAGGAGGGAGGCAGGGAGGGAAGTGACGCGGGAGGGTGGGTAAGTTAGTTGCAGCCAGAACGTGAATAAAGAAAGACATTATGTGGCTTGCTCCGTGTTCATCTATTCTTACTGCGCAGTGAGGTACTTGCGTGAGGAATTCATCCGGCTCCCACGCCGCTAAAAAGACAGATTTGCAAAAGCATGCTTTCGGGTCCTTGCTAATGCTCCTTGCACAAGTTTGCTACAAATCCGTCCAACACTGTAGCAGCAAGCAGAATTTGTTTTCTCATTCAGGCTTATCCCAATTAAGAAAATGTTGTGACCCCCTTACAATTTTGCCCCAATCAAACATTCAAAGTTGGGTCTATAATATGTTTGAAAACATTTGTGCAGATTTGTGAAATGGCAACAAAGTTAATAGCCATCCAAAAATGTTGGGACCTGCCCTGTAATTTTGTCCCCTCTTAACAAAACAACACCAAACTTTGTAACAACATGCAAAGTTCGGTCTATAGTTTTATTACATAATTTTGTTCAGTTTTATAACAGCATCAAAGTTATAAGTCACCTATTAACTGTTCTTCACCGACCCTGTAATGCACACATATGCATGGATGTCAGTTACACGCTCTCTGATTGGTGTGGAGGTGACCACGGATGCTGAACCAGGAAGTAAGTCTGCGACTGGACAGAGATATCACTATTTTTTGTACCTATGTTTTAGGCATTTTTTTAAAATTGACTGGATGGATTAACACAAAAAGCACGCTTTCTGGACTATGCCACTGCTGCTTGTGCAGGTTTGTTGCAAATGCATTCAGCGGTGTGAGCTTTAGATTCAAGCAACATTTATTTCCATTCATGTCGATCCGCATTTCAAAGGTTTCGGGACCCCCCACTATAACTTTTCTCCCCCTCTACGAAACTGCATTAAACTTTGCAGACAAATTCAGAGTCAGGTCTATACATGCTTTCCAAGGTTTCGTGCACATTTTTCAAACAGTGGCAACGTTGTAAGCCACTGACAAAATGTTCTACCTATGGGAAGTGTAACTTAACTATAACTACAGGATCGCTACCACAGACCCTGTAATATTTCGATAACTGCAGGAAACAGACTCTATATCTTTCCATGGGTCTAGTTAATAGCTTTTCGTCTGCAAGATGTGTCATTTTCGAGATCACATTCCTCTTTTGCACTTCATTTCTGCAGTTTTTCTTGTCATTTTCCTCGATTAATAATAAAAAAAATGATGAAAAAGACAATGGTGAAAACTGCATGATTAAAGTGCAAATGAGGAAAGTGACATCGAAATTAAGGTAGAACCATTTTTTCCAAAATACTAATAAGAATTAATAGATGTTCTGTCTTTTCATTGTCAGTTTAAAGCTTAATATTGGCATTTGAATGATGATGTTTATAATAATTGACAACAATACTAGTTCTACTACTACAACTACTAATAATAATAATAATATAAATAACAATAATCATAAATATAATAACAATGTAAGTATATTTAACAATAAACAAATAATATTGATTTTATACAAAGTATTGCTGCTTCTGGTTTTCAATTTTATTGTTACATTACTCAGAAGAGGTGCTCCAACCCTCCAAAACAGACTTGTGGGAATGTTAAGATCCTGCCATTACATTTTGATGCCAATTGGATGATTCCCTCGTGTCTCAGCACTCTTTTGTATTCTGTAAAAGTCAATCCGACTCGTCTTCTCAAATGAAAATGAAAATGGTAGGTGCAGTACTTGGCTGAAAATCCTGGGCTGTCGCACTGTCCATCACCGGCTAGCCTGAACCGTTTGCCCGCGAGTGTACTATCAATAGACATTTTTTCCATTCTCCAAGCTTCGCTAATGGCTGGAAATAGATAATCGGTTTGGTATTTGTAGAACTGAGTTTTCGCAATGAAATGGATTCCCACAAACTGAAAGAAAGACTCTAACTTTTTAAAACTTGAACCACTAAAAAGTGCAGCCGCTGCACAAAGTAGATTGCCTGCTGGCAGTTGCCCCAGCATGGGTTGTGCAGACCATGAGAAAGGATGATATTTTGTACAGGTGGCATGTATTTTAAGGTTAGTGCCTCGAATTGCACGAGTCACATTAATCAATGGCTCCCCACATACTTCCCCACCAACCGAATGCCCACATTTCATCCGAATAATAATATCAATCAAACAACTATCGAATACAATGAATTTGGCCTCTTTCCTTATACTGTCACTCTGCATCCCAGCTGGTTCGGCCTGTAACGTTGAGGACATGTCACTCACATGAAAGGTAGAATCTCTGATATCGTCTTCCGCTATGTTCAGTGATATTGATGGTGTTTCATTGTCGTCCACTTCATTCTCTTCCATTGCAACATCTGTTCCTTCTCCGGCGATGGGTGAATAAAACAATTTCTTCAACTTTCTCGCGGTCTTAGTTTTTGCGGGTGTGGATTCTGTGAATTGATCTCCGACTGCATCCGAACTACCAGGAGGACATTCACTATCAATGGCTGGTGGTGGTATAGCTCCATTGTCAATCACTTCATATTCTTCCCATTGGCACGATGCATCTCCAGTCTCAAGTCCCTGCCAAAAGGTTTGACAAGCAACATCTCTCGTTCGCTTCACTGTCTGTGTAGATCTAGTTCGTACACCCACTCGCAACTAGAGGACAGATTGGAAAAGGGATGTTCAGTTTAAACACAACTTACAGTATTGAACTATTAACAGTGAAAAACAACATAATATAGTGACCAGGACACTAACCTTCTTTTGCTTTCTTTTCTTTGAAACTTTCTTGCCTCGAACTTCAACATCAGGACGCTGTTGCTCCGACTCGTGTGTGCATGTCTCCACTTCCTCTTGCGCTGCAAAGACTATATTTTCATGATAAGCACATCCATCACGCACTGACGCTCCATCGACTCCCTGAAACATAGAACTTTCATTAGTATGTATAATAATATTGAAAACACAAAATGTACTTGGGGACCAATACCCACGTACATCTCAATAGCAAAACACGAATGAATGCTTTGTGTAGAACATTCAAACGACAATTATTCACGCATTGTTGATCTAGTTAGATGGAACTGTCAAGATCCATACCTCGGGCTCCTCATAGACTTCCATTGATGATATTATTGAAGATGATGCTTCAGTAACTCCCTGAAACACAGTAATTGCATTAGTATGGTTTTCTATTTTGTTAAAAAGAACATAAACTTTGTGCAGGCGTCAACGGCTCATCTAAATAGACCTGCACAAATGATCAGTTGTCTAAAATAAATAATGGATATGTAAATATGATTCGATTTGCTCGATCGTTGGAAGTGTCACCACCCAGAGATCTGCATCAACTACTAGGGGTGATGTTCTTGTAGAAGAAGCTCCGTCATCTCCCTGAAACATAGTACTTGCGTTAATAAAGAAGGAAGTATAGCGGATGTAATCACGTCATATGATTTCGCTTGATCGAACTGTCAGTATCCATACCTCGAAATGCATAAGAACATCAAGGGACGATGTAACTGCGGTGCACACTTCTGCAAGCTGTTGCGCCGACCCGTAACTGCATGCTCCCCCTTCTTCTTGGACTAATGCTCCATCGACTCCCTGAAACATAGGACTTTCATTAGTAATGAACACATTATTGAAAAAAGAAGACACATAGGAGGGCGACGACAGAAGGACATATCAATGCCTAAAAACGAAAGAAACATTGTGTGTAACAATCACGCTACAAGAATGCAAGATCTGATGATCTCCATCGATGGAACTGTCCGGAAACGTACCTTGAGCATCTGAGTGACATCAACGGTTGTCGTCAATACGTTGGACTCCTCAGCATCTCCCTGAAAGACAGTACTTGCATTATTTTGGATAACAATAATTATAACTGAAAACAAAGACTAGAGGACGAGTACAAGGGTGTACCATTAGGTAAAATAATTACACGATAAATTAAAACTATTGATTTACATGCCTAAAACAAGTCAGTGGCAGAATAGCCAAGTAAGATTACCCGATAGGCGCTTGAAGTGGCTGATGACTGCAATAACGACACGGATGGAGAATCTTCCGCCTTCATATTGAGTGGATACATAAATGGGGAAATTATTGTTAGCTAATGCTACACACTACCGCAAGGCCGAGAGATAAATACGTAAACTTGACTCACCAGTGGAGGGATGTGGACGAATAGAGTGGGAATAGCGGTTGAGAGCAATTTTCGCTTCGCTCGCGGTGTGTTCTTCTTTATTAGCAATGATGTGGAGTACATGTCTGAGCTAAAGTGCCTGCTGCAGATGCGGTATCGATCACCCCTCTTGTCCGCAAAGACTTCTAGGACTCTACTTTCAAGCTCAGACGGTGGATATCCGCAATATCGGACCCATTCTCTTATCTGATCTATTGTCTTAGGGAAAACATGCATTATAGTACCTTCAGATTTATTATGGGTCTTCGAAGGGCAACCGCCAATGGAACAGGCAGGCATTGTGGAAAGTTCTGAAAAGTAAAGATCAACAATTCTCTATGAATACCAATGTGTTAAAAAATTAAATGACACATAAAAGGTTCAATGCAAGGTTCGTTTTGGTTCTTGGAACTATACACGTTATTCACATGCGGCTAAGTATTTGAATAACTTTAAAAAAATAGAAAAATAATTTGACTAAACTCAGAACATGTGACTAGTTCCTTGCATGTACTGTCTTGAACGAAAAGAAATTGGACGCAAAATGATTATGGTACATGGCCTTACCTTGACGAACAAACAGTTAGATGCAGGGATCAGAGTAGTTTCTTGTCGTAGAACAGGGAGCAGTTCACCGGTTGCAAACTGACGAGTTTCCTCGAAGTGGTCACGGAAGTTCACAGAGACGAAGAGCAGATAACCAGCACCTTCACGGGTTGACTAGCAAAGCGCAAAGAAGTTCTCATTAGAAATATGTAGTGGGTTATAAAGAATTCGAAACAGGGGTGTGTTTGTGAATGAATGATGTGTATATGTCGTGGCATTATGTGGATTGCAGGGGGCCGTCCAGCGTGAGGGGGGATGCTTGGCAGGAGACACGGGGTCTGGAGGTAGACATGGGAACAACAACCCATGCTCTATAGACCACTTTGAAGTGTACATGGTCTTTGGCACCTCTTGGCCTTTATCGCTCCCTGACAGCTCCACTTGCCAGCACAAGTACCCCGGTGCGAACTGCCTTTGATAGGGCGGGGGGTGGATTGGGGCAGTGGTCGTGCAGACAAGACACAGGAAGACTCGTGAATGGAGACACACTTACGTGGATTGCAGGGGGCCGTCCAGCGTGAGGGGGGATGCTTGGCAGGAGACACGGGGTCTGGAGGTAGACATGGGAACAACAACCCATGCTCTATAGACCACTTTGAAGTGTACATGGTCTTTGGCACCTCTTGGCCGTTATCGCTCCCTGACAGCTCCACTTGCCAGCACAAGTACCCCGGTGCGAACTGCCTTTGATAGGGCGGGGGGTGGATTGGGGCGGTGGTCGTGCAGACAAGACACAGGAAGACTCGTGAATGGAGACACACTTATGTGGATTGCAGGGGGCCATCCAGCGTGAGGGGGGATGCTTGGCAGGAGACACGGGGTCTGGAGGTAGACATGGGAACAACAACCCATGCTCTATAGACCGCTTTGAAGTGTACATGGTCTTTGGCACCTCTTGGCCTTTATCGCTCCCTGACAGCTCCACTTGCCAGCACAAGTACCCCGGTGCGAACTGCCTTTGATAGGGCGGGGGGTGGATTGGGGCGGTGGTCGTGCAGACAAGACACAGGAAGACTCGTGAATGGAGAGTACATGGAAGGCAGGGGGGTGAGTTTATAAATACCTCACCCTCCCAGGAGAATATATGGGTGCAGTTCACCCTGGAGACCCTGGATGCCTAGGCAGTTAGTCAGCAGCAGGCTGGCCTGTGGTGGCAAGGCGGCACGGGCCAGAGGGGGTCATCTCTGTACCCGGTGCCCAAAAGGATGATTTATTATGATCAACCATATTGATTATTTACCTATAACCATGTTTTGTATCAATAAAATCCAACAGCCTTTTATTGCCAACGCTTGAACAAAGTGGTGTGGTAAGTATTTTTGGGGGAGGAGGCAAGGCCGGGAGGCTTGATGCCAACCCGCAAAATAACATATGTATGTCTGCTGCATATGGGTTCAACGGTTATGTGGATTGAAGGTGGGCGGCCAGCGTGAGGGAGGATGCTGGCCGGAGACATGTGGTGTGACAAGACAAGGCACAGGAAGACTATTCAATGGAGACACACTAGATTCATTTAAAAAATCAAAACAACCATTGTTAAAATATATGTTGGGTTTTATTTTAGATCTTAATTTCAATTGAACATAAATAATAAACATTACACATTGTAAAGTTCCAGTTGCAGCACATCCAGGGAAAATCCGCGGTATTGTCCACTGTCGCTGGGGAAATGTTGTCTAATGGCAAGTACCGCACAGGCAGGTATTACTCTCCGAACGCGGTGTCCGAGCCTCCCGTGAAGCCACCAAGTGAAGCAACGATAGGCCACAGCCTGTACCACCTGTGAAAATGAAAGATGCAAACTGTATTAAAATGACAAAACTTTCTTATCAATGTCGATTCAGGTAAAAAATGTCATTCTGCTTTGAAAAAAATTCTATCTAGAAAATGCACAATATGGAACCAATTTACATGCATTCGAATGATATGTAGATGTAATTTTATATTTGGGAGACGACCATGAAATAGTAGTGGCATCACTGACATCACAACCAGAGTATACTTACTCGTTACTCGGATTACGCGGACGAACAGTGCCGCGAAGTTCGTGCATAAGCACCATCATCATCCTCAACACGGTCCGTGAGAGGCAGGCTTCCCTGAACTCTGGCAGCTCGGTGATGCATTGCGGACTTGGCTCGCCTTCCGAAATGTAGGCCAAGCACCCGGAATTTTCACGGCAGCAGCAGTTCTCCTCCTCAGTTGGCATTAGCTCGCACCGATTGCACGTGCACCAGGTGGAGACGCCGTCCATGCGACATGGTCCAGGCTCTTCATCCGTTGACTGGTCCTCCCAACTGCCGTCCGAATCCCCATCGTTTTCGCGTGCTTGCCTTTCCAGTAGTTCTTCCTCAGTGTACTCGGGCTCGTACATATACGGCATTATTGTAGCCATTGTGTGGTAAAGAAAGTCAAATAATTTACAGAGATGGTACAGGTGTTCACAAGGCCTAGAAGCGGCGAAGGTAGCTGACCAGAGCACAGAAACGAGTCACAGAATACTCAAAGTAACACAGAGAGAGTAATGGAATCGAAAATCTGCTGCTGTGTGTTGTGAAACGGTGTGTTTATACTTATTGAGGAAAGAGGCGTCCTGCCATTTCCATGGCGACACTTCATTAGCTGAGGCGCAGCGATTGTTGACACGAAACGTGCTTTGGCGTTGGGAAATGGGCGGTACGCGTCTGCTGATGTCAGGCTCAGGGGCGGGGGATTTGATTTAGTGCCGCAAAAGCAGGTGAGCCAGGTCGATGGGGGGAAATGATAGGATTATCAGAAAATGGCGGCTGATTTCGAGTGCGTTAATGGACGAAAAGTCGGGTAAGGTCCATAGGAAAGTTTTCTACGATCTACCGATTTATGCTTAAAAACACATGGCCGAACCGTAGGGACAATAAAAAAAAAGTCCCGGAACTATCCTTTAACCTTTTAGTAGAACATATACAAAGCACACATGAATAGGAGCAATCACAAGCACTAGCACTAGCAATCACAAGGCAATGGATGAACAAGAAGCATACAACTCGAAAATGAGTGGAATTTAATACATGCTGCAGCCGAAGGACACATTGGAAAGTTGCAATTTTCTCAATTCCCGCTGTAAATTACCCAGACGGTTTCTAATAAAAACGGGTGAAATATTCTGATTTGGAGTGCGGATTTTGGGCTGGGGGATAGAGGTATATCACAGGGATACTATAGAGTTGAAAGGATGGTGGTAGTTGAGGATTTGGATGAAATTTTCAGGGTGGAATGAGGTTCAGTTTTAGGAAAATAGAGCAGTTAAAATGAAAACTTCAGTTTTGAAAGAAAGGAAAAAATTCCTTAAAACTGAATTATCTAGACTATATTGTTAAAGAGGAACACAGTAAGCTCCAGGGTTGATTGACGAGGTCAAACTTGTCACCCCAGTGCTCAACCACAACAATAAAATATATGTAAATTAGTTTGATTACTCAAAATATAACTAAGGGCTTATAATTTACACCAGACAAAATTGAAAAGAGATGGCGCTAGCACTTAAACATTAAGGACAGGATATGAGGATAATTCTAACAGTTTCAACAAGTTACCAGGGTATACATATGACTACTTAGAGAGTGGCATAAGGACAAAGGCAAGAAAAGATAGGCTATGTGTTTCTAATGGGTGGGGATTATACTCACAGTCCACTTTTGGTTTTGGGATTTTTGGACAGTCAACAGGGTCTCGTCACCACACAGCGGCGCACCTGGCAAAAGTCAGCTGGGCAAGGTCTGGTCAACAGGTATCAAACAGCTGGGCAATTCGGGTCACTGGAGAGCACAGGTACCACTGGATGCAGTCAGTGGGCAAGCGGTTAGTGGCAAGGAGCCGGTCTGGTTTCAGGATGCTTAAGGTACCTCAGCGTTCCCCTTTTTAATGGGATTCAGTGGTGTTTTTTTCTAGATCAATGGCCTTGCTGGAGTAGGAATCAGCTATGCTTGGGTTTTGCAATGGGCTCTGAAGTAGGATCAGCAATGCTTTGGCCTAGAGGGGAAAATCTGGAATCAGCAAGATGAATGGAGATCAGGAACGCCTGCGCAAGTAATTCAGGAGAGAGACTGTGTTGAGCTCTGTCATGGACTCTTATTTATAATGCAAAGTAACATCATAGAAGTATATGGCTGGGCAGGCTTGGCTAAACACGCCTTGAAACCACTGGATTGGTTAGGGGTGCTAGTCCCCACCTCATTCTCAGCTGGTTGTGTTTCAATGGCAGAATGCCAGATTTATGATGTGAGTTTTATAATGTTCAAAACCTCCCACAGTTACTTTAGCTAAAATCCGATTTTGCCACAAATGGTACATTTATACAGTTGAAGTCTCTTAGCAAATTACATAAACAGGTTACATATGTTATGCAGATCATTCCAGTCCAACTCAGCCATTTGTGAGACATTGTTTCACCCTTCTACCAGTTTTTCGTGCTTTTCAGTGAGAATTATATTACTTAAAATTCTATAACTATATCCATGTGTGTGTATTATCATTAGGCATTTAAGGATTAAAATTTGCAATGGCATCATGGATACTTTCCTTATAATACCCAATTCTTTGCCATTTCTATTCCCAAGGTGTCAGGGGAAGCTAAAATATGTTAAATTAAAGTCCACAACATCACATTTAAACTGCTAAATGTTCACAGGACCGTTCACCTTTTTGCAAAGTCCTGTGGCAAAGATAAAAGTCTTAACATTTTTATTAATAACATAGTCCTTGGAGGCAAATGTCAGTATTGTTCTCCATATATGGGCATGCCTTTCCAAGGCTACCCCCTCATCCCCAAGGTTGTCACATAGATTTCCTTTGAAGCTTCTGGTTGAAGTCACAAATAGGTGTGATATTTCACTTTGCACTTTGGTGTCCTAGAAGTTCCATTGTCAGAGTGCTCAGTCCAGACCACAGTCTGGCCCTATCACTTGTGTGCCAGTATCTACTGTGAGGGGCCTTTTGTTTCTGGTATCCTCTCAGCAGACACCTGTTTTTGGGCTGACATCCCCCCATGCAGTCACTGCAGTTTGATTTAATGTTATTTATTTTTGCTCTAAATTTGGAAGAAAACCTGCTGAATAGAACCATTGCATACATGTATTTTCACAGCACAGTCCCCTTTCACATTGCTAGGCAGGGAGAAGTTTTTGTTCAACATAGTATCTTGGAACAGGTATTTTCTTCTTTAGTTTGCAAAGGCCCATTTTGACACATGTGGTGAAAGCGGGCATATTCCTTTCAAATTCGGTTTTTGCATCTGCCTTTCCAATATGGTTCTGTAGCTGTAGCCAGCTTGTTTAACACAACAGTCTGTACCAAGCAAAGGTCTCCATTAAATTGGCATGTGCATAGAAAGCTCTGATTTTCTTTTAACGCAGTGATTTTTGACATTTTGTAACACAATTTAATTGTTTCCCGTGTAGCTGAAGGAAAGCTTTTGTTGATTTTCTCAGGTTTGGCTGGCACAGCCTGTCATTCAGGAATAAGGCTCTTTCCTAATGGTGCACAATGTGGATATGGCTGGGTGTGACAGGGTCTTTTTGATAAAATATTTTTGGAGAAAACAGGGAAAAATAACATAAGAGCGGTATCATTTTAGAGGTGACATATTCCCTTTTTCAATGAGAATTTTGAGCTTGCAGCAAAGCAGTGCTGCTTTTTCACTCCATTTCTTTAAGGCAAACAAGAACACACCCTAGCAGCCTTTCTCAGGGTGCTTCCGTTTCCGTCCTGCCCAATGGCACTTGGCAGAACAATGCAGCCATCTTTTTGTTGCTGCAAAACACAGTTTTGGTGCCAGGGTGCTCACTGGAGCCAGTGAAGCCATTTTGCTCTTTCTGCTGAAGCGCAGCTTGGTTATGGAGAAATTCTGTTCAGTGGGTCCATGTAGCCCACAACTTAGAATTGAGAACTATTCAATAATGGCTAAGTGGTGCCGTGTGGATACATCGCATGGTGTATCAATGTACAGCTTACCTGCTGCTGCAATAGCAGAGGTGATGCTGTATGTGGGGCAACCAGTAGATGCTGCAGAGCCCCCGGTGACACATGCACCTGTGCGAGCACGATTAGGGACCTATTCAGGCCCTCATCAAGCCAACTGGATCCTGAGACAGCTATCAGGAACCAACGGCTAACCCCGAGTGCAGCTTTGCACCCACAATCCAGCAATCAATCAAGGATTGTCCCACATACAGCATCACCTCTGCTATCGCAGCAGCAGGTAAGCTGTACATTGATACACCATGCGATGCATCCACACGGCACCACTTAGCCATTATTGAATAATTCATGAGTCATCAAATTACCCTGAGATCCTCACAAGCCTTATCTCATCTACAGATATTTCGGACAGCACCAAAACCCGGTGTCAATCCTGAAGAAGGCCATTATCCAGACAGGTTACAATCCAGCCATCCATGGCCGAAACACACCCGTGTCGATCCCTCGTGACACAACTGCAAAACCCTTCTTTGTGTATGTTATGTAGATATTGTTGTGTGCACACTGTGTTAAATACACCCCGGACCATCCCCTGTCCTGGGTGCACTTTGGCCTAACCACTGGTCCAGTCGTCTCTCATATGTGTCCGTGCCATATTGTGGAGCATCTACCTCAACACCATAGAAGTTGATACACACTTGGTATTTCCAATGTATAGAATTACACCTGTCCGTTATCATTTCACTTTCGTGCTTATCGAAAGTTGTGTATACTAAATAAATATGTGTTTCTTGAAATAAATGTATATGTTCAGAACCACACATTGTTTGTAGGATCTCTCATCCTGATTTTTTGATATTTACACATATACCCCCCTGGGTATATCAGGACCCCGCCAGGCGCCCTTATTTTTACTTAACATTGCATTTCACCTGCAGATACATGAAGAATGAGGGCTTCTCTCCCTGCAAGCCCCATATTCTTCGGCTCCTGATGCTGCCTCCATGCAAGGCCTACCCCCTAAAGAAATCACCATACCTCTGTTTGCTCTTTCCTGCTCCAGACAAACTATTTTTTCCCTATGTGGGCAATGTGTGGGGGAACGGCCATGTTTGGTGGGCGTCCCAGCTACAGGTGGTGGTCTCCAGGTCTACCCAGTGATTGGAGCAGTCCCCTCTTGGCTGTTCCAGTTAATAAACGCATCAAATATCTATTAAATGGAAATGCAACCACTCAACTTAATACAAGGTAATGTAAATAGGCTTGCCACTTTTGTTCGAAGCAAAACCTGGCCTTGAAGCCCCGTCCACATTGTCGAAGTCCCACCCCCCTTGACACTCCGCTTTATAGATTTGAAAAACATAATACAGTAGAAAGAGAAGAGAAAAAAAAAACGTGTGGTTGGAGTTATTCTTTAGCATACCTATATTCGTTTTTTAAAAAGCAATCTGCGTTATTAAAATAAATAATTATGCAAGTCTGAAATGACACTTTACTAAATTATATACCATGTTTTTTTTTTACCTTGAAAAGAAGAAAATCTGAGCTGTCTCTGACAAAATTGGATCCAGTGGCTGTCAAGCTGTTCAAATTTGAACAAGATGTGCATTAACCCACTTGTACATTTTGCTAGATCAATAGATGACAATGATCATTTAATTACTGAAAATCCTATTTTAAGCAGCTGAAAAGAAAACATTCCTACAAGAAGTGTTTTAAGCTTAGAAAGCCAGTGAATCCTTGAAATAGCTCAGTGGCTTGCGTTCCTACTGCAGAGCTCTGGCTGCAGTTATTACATAAATCACTGCAGCTGGCACATTAACCCACCAGGCGAACATTCCAGAATAATTTCACGGGGAGAAAAGGTTTGAGTGCTTTGTTAACTATTTTAGCGCACACCAATTACAGAATGGTCTGTTGCATTTTTTAAGAAACGTTGCCTGTATTGCAGTTCTAAATTAATTGTAAACGAGCATCAAAGTTTAAAACCTACTTTAGGCACATCCAGCATTAAGATGGCTCTTCCCCAATCTTCACAAACCTTTTAAAGGCGGTGACCAGTCATAAAATCCAGCCGGAAAATATTTTCCATCAGAATCGTATTCTTTTTGTCAGAAGAGACAAGTGGCTGAGCTGGGATACTGACTTGCAACTGAATTCTCCCAGTTCCTCCTCGCCTTTAGATACTGGCCTGTTATTAAACCTCCTCATGTTATCCTGGTTATTGCGCATGTCAACCATGTCCTATATCATAGATATCTTGCTCCCTTACACCATAATCAGACCTCCAGTTTTTAGTGATTCTGCAATCGTTAATGGCAAAAACAGCTGTTTTGGGAAAAAACACACAGAAACAACCGTTTTTGCAAAAATGCCATTTTTTTTACTAAAAAACAATCTGCATTATTAAATAAATAAAACAATTAGCCACCATATGAGTGGAGCGATGGGCCACAGGGGGAGTTGTGGTCCAGAGAAGAAGCCATGAGCCAGAGGGTGAGCAGGAGGCCAGAAGGGGAGATGAGGGCCAAAGGTGAAGTGGTGTGCTAGAAAACAGAGAGGGGAGGTGGGCCAGAAAGGGATGGAGCAGTGGGCCAGAAGGGGGAGCAAGCTGCAGATTGGCAGAAACGATGGGGGAAGAGTGTGATAGACTGGGAGAAAAGTTGCAAAATGGAGAAGGAATGAGAAAGAATGAAGCACTCTAGACAGCAGGAGGGACTGGAGAGCGTAAGAGAGGTGTCTTCAAACTGTGGGGCTGCCCTCCCCCAGGGGTGCCAAAAGGATGGCCAGTGTGGCACAAGGCTTTTGGAAAGTTGACTTTCAATAGAAAATATAAGTTGATATCTCATCTGGGGGGGCTGGCAACAGTATTTTTACCCAAGGGGGGCTCAACAACAATATTTTTTACTCAAGCGGGGGGGGGGGGGAGCTCAGTGTAAACAGGTTTGAATACCACTGGCGTATCGCGTGAGCTGAGATGACAAATGGGGGAGGATTAGGGACGAGGGAGTGTGATTTGTGGCTTAGCAGTGAGACAGAGCAAGTAAGCCTGCACATGATTGGCAGAGAGAGTGGTTTGCGAGTAGAAGTTATGATGGAGAATTGGTGAGTGTGAGAAGTGTTGGTGAGTGGGGGTGTTTCGGTGGTTGGGATATTGGTGAATTTAGATGGGAAATATTTGCACAATTAAAAATGAAAATGATCAATAAAGTGAATAATATAAAATAGGCTTGTATAGTGAACCATAAAAGTATAGCAAAGCAAACACTGTTCAGTAAAGCCAGCGACATCTGAGACTCTTTTAACTTGATAACAGAAACTACATTCAAAAGGTGCATATAACAATTTGGCTCTTTTGCAACCTCACAGACACACTACCTATTCCTTGCAAACTAGCACTCTCCCATTACTAAACAATGTCAAGCAAAACTTCGGCAACAAATTTAAATTTGTGCAACAAAATCAGCGTTTTGTGTTGATAAATGTTCAGTTTTATGCCGGGCAAATCCTGGAGAGTCTGGAATGAAAATGCAGATTTACAAACAGCACGCTTGAATGTGGGCCCGGTGGCCATCAATAGTGTGACTCTCACTTGAAATTAGTTAGCTATACAGAGCTAAAAGAGGGGTCTACATTCCCAAAAAAGCTTTAAGTATAGAGAAGTGGTCCCAAAACCTGTCTGACAACTCCCATCCGGCCCTAGCTGTTTATTCTGCTGCAGTTTGCATTCTGGGGCTTATAGTTCAGCTTGTCCCAAATGTGTGTAATGCAAAACGTATGCAGATTGCCATTGGTTAAACAGTAAACGCTGATCACTAGTCAGCGTCTTTCCCACCAGTTACTCCTGACTCTATATGGTGCTTATGGAGCAGAGTTATATATTCCACCGTGACATATCAGTCTGCTGTGAGTGGTTCATCCTGTGCAGTGTTTCTCTGCATTTTGCTATTCATAGATTTGGAAGTGACAGAATGCAAAAAAGGAGGCAGGCCAGGATGCCCTATTCACATGTGACAATGCAACACCTTGAGGTGTTGTGGTCAGCTGTAGCTTGGTTGGTTCATTAATAAACTTTGCTTGCTTTTTTAAGTGTTGAAAGTAGGCATTCAGCATATTGTTGTGAATAAGTATGAATACAATGGGCACTTTTGAAAAAAAAGTACTTTTTTTGCTTTCAAACAAGCAGGCAAGTTTGTACATGTATCTAAATAGTTGTTATGTTCTTTCACAAATACACCAAATAGTTCATGACACCTGTTGTCTAGACTTCACTTTAAAATTCACATGGGCCCTCAAAATTAGCAGCCCCAATATTAGCATTTTGCATGAAAAGTTAGGATGTTGCACATAAAAGGGCCATTGAAGGTGAACTTTGCACCATGGCCTATGTTCCATTACTGGCTGCATTCTGGGCAGAACTTATCTGACAAATGAGTTGTAAATCACAGGCCCAAGATGAACGCCACACAATCCATAGGAAATTCGCAGCATGGCGGGCGAACACATAATTTTATAATACAGACAGCTGTACAGCATTCATGCACATTCTTGACATTGCAGTCGGGCAGTGTGTACTTCCTGTTTGTCTACTACACGTGTGCAAATCGCACCCTCGTGAGTGCTCGGGTAGGCGTGCGCCATCTAGTTAACCCTGCCACTACCGTGCAGTAGTTTAACTTTCGACCAGCAAACAATCAGCTGCCTAGGTCTCGGACAACCGGGCTCCTCTTGCTGAGCTCCTACCTGTGCGCGTAGACGTCACTTGTTGCTTCAGTGCAGATGTAGTGTCCGGTACCTCCCTCCGAAACATCTTGAGCCGATGACTTGTCTCCGTTGCTCAGCTCCGCTCTGTGGACCACTTCCAGCGGCTCCACGTAGAACACCGTCGCGGGGAGCTGCTGCTGCGCGCAAAGCGCATGCCTGGGGGAAGTTGGCGCCGAGGATGTCGGCGATGGACTGACAGAGAGCAGGGTGCCATTGAGGGGTCCAGAGGAGGCTTTCTTCCAGAAACTTCCCCTCTCGTGGTGGTGGTGGTGGTGATGGTTCTTGAACAGGCGGCTCTGGCTTGGCCCCCAGTGCTCGAAGCCGCTGTCCTGCTGCAGGCAGCCGCCTCCTCCCGCTGGACCCGCCGACGGATGACTGAAGAGCTTCCAGCGGAGGCGCAGGATGTGCTTCACGTCGAATTCTTTCCTTCCAGATGCAGACATCCTTCGGCCCTTTCCCTACCTGTAATGATCACCCCCTCACTCGCTCTCTCTTGCAGAAACGCGTGTAAGATAATAGCGTTTCCTGCAATAACGCGCCTCGCCCCCTTGACAATATGCATACACCGCGCGCGTAAAAGAGTGAATGTTGTTGGAAACGTGTCACACGGCTGTATCAGCGCGTCTGATATTGAAAGGAGGCTGAAACAGCTAGCAGCGCAGCCCAGCAGTTTCTGGTCGCTTTCTAGCAGACTTGCTTCTGCTGCGTGCACTGGGTCGGGTCCGGCGAGTTTGAATGAGCGCGCAGTGCGCGCAGACACACGGTGAGCACTATGCAACGTGGACTGGGCTGCAGCAGAAACACCACTCGGGTTCACCGTGATGTATATAGGCTGTCGCGAAGCAGCTGCGGCCACCGTTTTCTTTTTCCCTCAGCGGAGCGCGAGGAAGGAAGGTAAGTCAGCCTTGACTACTGCCTCAGCTTCACAGACAACTCGACTTCAGGCAACAAGCCGGCGGCTGACTGGGCTATCAGCAGCGCGCTCCTTTTTATATCAGTAACACTGTGCTGTCAAGGGCTTCCGACTACTATTTCCCAACCTTGTTCCCTGCAACCCCTCCCTCCTCTCCCCCTCTCTAAACCCCACCCCTCGCGGGCCTCACTAAAAAAGAGATGCGCACGTGCCGCGGTGACTTTGGAGGGAATGAGGGGACTCCTCAATCTTTTTTTCACACAAAGTAAGTCTGCGCATCTCATTTCATGTCCCCCCTGCGCCGGGCTGTCACCTCTTGCTTTCCGCGACAGTTATACGGCTGCAATAAAACACACGAAAATGCATCAATAGCAAGTATCAACATGCATGAATCACCGTAATGTAAACTTAATAAGACACGGCGGTGGCTCGTGCAGCGCGCCGGGAGCGAGCGCAATGTTTAAGCTGCTGTCACTTGCCTTCCAGTTCAATTCTCGTACATTTGAAAACAGATACACAAAACTCCAGCGTGTCAAAATGACAAGGTTTTCTGTAGTTAGCTGCAGACCTGGCACCAGCGGTTGATGCAAGGTGACAGCGCTGATATTATTCACTTGCCTTAACGTAACCCGAGCCTTTAACCTATCTTCCTATAGTGAGTGCAGCTGCGGGCGCTGTGCCATTGCACACCTTTCATGCACGGCGTGTCCGATGTGCACAGGGGAACCTGACAGGTATGTAGCGGCAAAACTGCGTACGTTACCACTCACCGGATCACAAATCATCCCCTGGAAGGCATTCACACAGAGCAGAGCAACCACGTGCCTTGCTGAAACCTGCTATTCGGGAGAGTTTGAAGTTGGGCAACAGGGAAGAGCTTCATATGAATGGTGCATTGGCAAGTGAATAGGTGCATAGTCTTGCATGAATCCCTGAGCATGTAGTGGGCCACAGGATTGCTCTTTTCTCATAAAATCTACCGTAGCAGTTATGTGTTATATGGGAGCTTTATAAAGCGTGACACCCACCAATAGACATCTCGGCGCTATAAAAATCGTGACATGTAGACCAAGGGCAGCAGAGTTCTGCCGAGGAAAGTGAACTATCGTTCAAAAAGAAAAGTTCTATTTTTTTCTCAGAAGACTAGTGTTATGTTCCGCCCTGCGTCCCGCTACGCGGTGACGCAGGGCGTCCTTAATAAAAGCCCCGCCCCCGCGTTCGGGAGGCAGTTCCGGGCAAACCGTTATCCAGCGTGGGTGTGAGTTATTGCCAGCTCCCGCTGGAGCTGCGCCAAAGGCCGCGCGGCCTACCCGCGTAACGCCAGCCCCCGCGCGCAGGCCGCGAGTCGGCATCACAACAATGGCGACGAGGAGAGACGAGCTCCACAATAAGCTCGGTGCTCTGAAGGCACCACAACGACATACAGCCATCGCGGCTTAATTTTTGGACACCCGGTGGGGGTGCCATCACACACGTGACCCCCCACCCCAAAAAAAAAAAAAAAAAATTTTTTTTTTTTCTCTTTCTCTCATCTATTCATGCGCTCTGCCTCCAAGACCACAGCTCTTCCCATCCAACACAGGAGAGCAGCACCACAGAGTGTGGGGAGTGCCAGGCCAGGAGTTGCAACACGGCGCCTGGGCACGGCGGCACCTCCAAGGCAGGCAGACGACGCAGCACAGTATTGGTGGCCGTCGGAGACACCTACGACAACACGGATCAGGTACACGCCAGCATGGCGGCCGGCACATCCACGCCTGGGCCCTCCACGCCGTCCAGAATTGCGGCAAACCTGTCCATGACGCCGCCTCCACCTCGAACTCAAGGCACTTCGTCGACACTGATCCAACCGTTTGACCCATTCACGGATCCGTCGTCATGCGGACCCAGATGGCAGCTATGGATCCAGAAGTTCGAGATGGCAATGGAGTGCAAAGAGATCACTGCGCCCAGGAAACTGAAGGCACACCTGCTACTCAGTGTGGGTGATGAGGTACTGCGCATTTTCAATTCGCTGAACGTTGATGATGGCCTGGATGGGTACCGAAGCGCGAAAGACGCCCTCACCGATCACTTCCTCCCTCAATTAAACCCAGACTATGAGACGTTTCTCTTCTGCACCACATTACAGACAGCGGAAGAAACCCTTGATGCGTACCACACCCGCCTGAGGAAGTTAGCCATGTCCTGTGAATTCACAAATGTGGAGAGGGAAATCAGGAGGCAGATCATCAACGGGATTCATTCGGAAAAACTGAGGCGCCTGATACTCAGCGAGAGGGGTATCCCCCTACAGCGTATCCTTGAACTAGGACGTCAGAGGGAACTGGCACACACCAGAGCGGCCAATATGGAGGCCACGCTACACAGGCTGCAACCTGCTCTCAACACGGCTATGGTGGCCCGCATCGCCAACAAACAATCCTCGAGAGACGACAACAGTGGCGGATACGGACAAAACAGGTGGCAACCGCGTATTCCGGGACCCACTGAGTGTGGTTGGTGCGGTGGCCCACGACATGGCCGTCGCAACTGTCCTGCTCAAGGCACCACGTGTGGGGCATGTGGCCGGAAGGACCATTACGCGAAGGTATGCCGATCAACGGACACCCCCATACAGCCTCAGCAAAACCAGCCGGAGAAGATCGCGACCAAGAAAAAGAAGCAAGCCAGTGCCAGAAGGGTCGCAGTGGCCAGCTCTTCCACGGAGGATGAAGGGGACGATGTCTCGGCAATGCTGCAGGCCCCCTCCAAGGACACAGACAGGAAAGGAAGCCACCCGAAGGCGCAAATGCATGGTCACCATCCAAAATCAGTGCGTTCAGATGACCATCGACACAGGCGCTTCGGTGAACGTAATGCCTGAGAGCATCTTCCTGACTCTAAGTCCTCCACCAGAGCTGAAAAGCACCGACACTCTGCTCTATGCATACGGCTGTCGAAAGCCCCTGCCGGTAATTGGCAGGTTCCGCACCACGCTGGAACACGGGGAAAACAGACTATGGTCCAAAGTCTATGTTGTGAAAGCAGGTGTTGAGAGCCTCCTGAGTGGGGACGCAGCGGAGGACTTGGGAGTGGTCCAATTCATCTGCCATGTCAACGAAGAAATGGAGATCGAGCAGATGCTTAACCAATACCCTGACCTGCAAGAAGGCATAGGCTGTCTAAGAGGCAAAACCATCAAACTGCATATTGATGAGACTGTGCAGCCGAAAGCCGTCCGGCACCGGAGAACGCCGTTCCACATGAGGGAACAAGTGGAGCAGGAACTCAAGGCACTGGAAGAAGCGGGTATCATTGAGGAGGTCACAGGGCCCACACCGTGGGTCTCCCCAATGGTAGTCACACGGAAGCCCAAGCAGCCTGGAAAGGTGCGGATCTGCATAGACATGCTCCTCCCCAACACCGCCATTAAAAGGGAACGCCACATAACCCCAACAATCGACGAGATTGTGGCTGACCTCACAGGGTCGAAGATATTTTCAAAGATTGACCTAAAGGCGGGGTATCATCAACTCAAACTCCACAGAGACTCTCAATACATAACAACATTCTCTACGCATCTGGGGCTGCGGAGATACAAACGCCTAAGTTTCGGAATATCATCAGCTGCGGAGGTGTTCCAGCAGACCATCCAGGAGGTCATCCGGGGCATCCCTGGTGTCCTCAACGTGAGCGATGATATTCTGATTCACGCCCCCGACAAAGAGACACACATCAAGAGGCTTCACGCCCTACTGGGCCGACTACAAGAGGTTGGGCTCACAATACATCGGGAAAAGTGTGAATTCCTCAAAGCGGAGATCACGTTCTTCGGATACAAGTTTGGCAGCACAGGCATCTCCCCGGACCCGCAGAAGGTCGCAGACATCCAGGCGGCTAGCCCTCCGATGACACCCACGGAAGTGCGCAGTTTTCTAGGCATGGCCACCTACTGCGGGAGGTTCATCCGAAACCTGGCCACACTATCTGAGCCGCTGCGGGAACTCACGAAAGCCAACGTCAAGTGGGAATGGGGGCCAACATGCCAGGACTCGTTCGAAAGCATCAAGGACTCCCTCTCAGCTGACACCAAGATGGCCTACTACAATACTGAACTGCCCACAGAACTATTCGTAGATGCCAGCCCCGTGGGGCTCGGAGCCATCCTAATGCAAGTCATGAGGGAAGGGGAGAAAAGACCGATCGCGTATGCATCGAGAGCCCTCACCGAGACCGAACAAAGGTACTCACACATCGAAAAGGAGGCCATCGCCGTGCTGTGGGGGTGCCGGCATTTTCACCTCTACCTATATGGACGTCACTTCACGACGATCACGGACCACAAGCCCCTTCTACCAATCTTCATGGGAACCTCAGCACACCCTCCGGCACGAATAACCAAGTGGTTACTGCACCTCCAGCAATATGACTTCAACCTCGTCTACCAACCAGGCAGCGGGAACCCGGCGGATTTTCTATCCAGGCATCCGCGAGAGGCCACTCAACAAGAGATCCAAGTAGCGGCAGAAACAGAGGAACACATATGCCAAGTGGTGCGAGCAATGAGGCCCAGAGCGGTGAGCATCGAGGAAATCGAGGCGGAAACGCACCAGGACCCGTGTTGCGACTTGGTGAAAGATGCCATCCTGTCCGGTGACTGGAAGACTTTCATGAGACATACACACAACAGAACAGCGGAAGCAAAGGGGTTTTTGTCAGGCATATTCACAGTGCGGCAAGACTTGTCAGTCACGGAAGGTGGACTGTTACTTCGAGGAAACCGCATCGTGATCCCTCTCAAACTACAGGACAGAATAGTGGCCCTAGCACATGAGGGACACCAAGGACTGGTAAGGACGAAAGCCCGCATTCGGCACCGTGTATGGTTTCCCCAGATCGAGGAGCGGGTCGAGACACTCATCACCACGTGCCTAGCCTGTCAGATAACAGGGGGGCCGCCAGACCCGGAACCCATCATATCGGCAGAACGGGGCCGCTCTCGCTGGGAGGCCATCAGCATTGACTTTTGCAAGCTCCGGGAGGGCCTCCACTTGCTGGTGGCCGTCGATGACCACTCCCGCTACCCGGAAGTTGAGATAGTTGAGTCCACAGCAGCTGAAGTGGTCATTCCGGCCCTAGAGAAAATGTTCGCAACCCATGGACTACCCATTTCAATCAAAAGCGACAATGGCCCGCCGTTTACGGGAGAGGATTTCAAAAAGTACCTACAAGATCTCAATGTGAAATATCACCACATCACTCCAAGACACCCCCAGGCAAATGGGGACGTAGAACGATTTATGCGGACTATCAATAAGGTACTCCGAGTGTCTAAGGCTAACGCCAGCCCCTGGAAGGTTGACCTCTTCCGATTCCTCCGAAATTACCGGGTCACGCCTCACAGTACAACCGGCATACCGCCTGCGGACCTCATGTTCGGCACCGTCATCAGATCCTCGATCCCGCATCACCCAAGCAGAACCCCGGACACGGTGAACGAGGAACGCACCGAGAGAAGGAGGAGGGATGCCAACGAACACATGAGTGGCAAGCGGAGAGCAAGGCCGTCCCATCATCAAGTGGGTGACCAGGTTATCATGCTACGTAACCCTTCCAAGTCAAAACTTGACACAAGGTACGAGGAACTTCCATGGACCGTCAGCAACCGGCATGGAACCATGGTCACTGTGACACGAGGAAACCGCCAAGTGACGAGAAATGCGTCATGGTTCAAAGCCATACCCCGTACACTATGGACTGATAAGGAATGCCATCGGGAAGGCATGGACAATCCACCCAGCGAAGAAGAGCCGGAGGCCATCCCTGAGGAGGATGGAGCGCGGGATGGAAGCTGGGAACCGGTGGATGAACCTGGCCTCGAGGACCCGAACAGCGACGATGGAACCGAGTCTGAAGCAAGGGGGAAGGACCCCCGCGAAGGACGATACCCACTGAGAACAACGACGAGACCGCCAGCCAAGCTAAGTGACTATGTGTGGCACCCGGTGCAATAGTGCCATGAACCCCAATGGCAAGGTGGCTGAGTGTTGAAGACTGAGCGTTTATGCTGGACTTGGCCGGTGTTCGGCTGTTAGAGTTATGTGTTTTGTTTTGTTTTATAATAAAGGAGGAAAATGTTATGTTCCGCCCTGCGTCCCGCTACGCGGTGACGTAGGGCGTCCTTAATAAAAGCCCCGCCCCCGCGTTCGGGAGGCAGTTCCGGGCAAACCGTTATCCAGCGTGGGTGTGAGTTATTGCCAGCTCCCGCTGGAGCTGCGCCACAGGCCGCGCGGCCTACCCGCGTAACGCCAGCCCCCGCGCGCAGGCCGCGAGTCGGCATCACAACAACTAGCAGGGTGGATTCTCTACAAAGATCAATAGGGAGAGTGTTCCAGATTCTGATTGCAGGTGCGAGAAAGAAGTGTTCACCAGCTCTTTCCTTCCTGTAGCCAGGAACGGGCAGGTTTCTACCCATCCTGTCCACCGCGGTACGCCGGATCGCAGGCCCCTCCGTGAGTGCCTGTGTGCCCCCCTGCCCCTCCGTGAGTGCCTGTGTGCCCCCCCCCTCCGTGAGTGCCTGTGTACCCCCCCTCCGTGAGTGCCTGTGTGCCCCCCTGCCCCTCCGTGAGTGCCTGTGTGCCCCCCCTCCGTGAGTGCCTGTGTGCCCCCCTGCCCCTCCGTGAGTGCCTGTGTGCCCCCCCTCCGTGAGTGCCTGTGTGCCCCCCTGCCCCTCCGTGAGTACCTGTGTGCCCCCCTGCCCCTCCGTGAGTGCCTGTGTGCCCCCCCCTCCGTGAGTGCCTGTGTGCCCCCCCCTCCGTGAGTGCCTGTGTGCCCCCCTGCCCCTCCGTGAGTGCCTGTGTGCCCCCCTGCCCCCTCTGAGTCTCTTGCTCTGAGTTCCACCCCCCTTCCTGCCTCCTTCCCTCCTCCTCACATCCATCCTCTCAGACTTCCCCCTCCTAGCACTTACTCCTATCTTTTGTTCCTTGACTCTCGATAGCAGCTTGTCTGTCCCCCCTCCCCCCCCTTGTTCTTTTCCTCCCCCCTCCCCTACTTTCAAATTTGTCACTGACACTTTTGTTCAGTATCGTGCCTTGTTCTCCTTTCCCCTCCGTACCCTTGCCCCCCCCTCCCACCCCTCCTCTTGTTACCACCTGCACTGCGTAAATTGTCGTCAGATATAGTAATGTTACTGCTTGCTTTGTTCTCCTCCTATCCATTACCTCTTGCCTTACTTGTTCTATGCACTTGCACTATCAGAAATGTCGACAGGCCTATTATGATAGTTATTTTTACATTCTGTACTGTTTCAAGGACTTTTGCTGAATGTAACTGTATTTTCCTTTGTTCCCTTCCCTCCTTGAAGCGCTTTGAAACACATTGTGTATAGGCGCTATATAAATAAACTATCATATCATATCATATATCCTCAATCTTGAGGACCTTACAGAAATATGTTGACTCAGCTTTAAAAAAGAATGCTTTGCAGGAGGATATTGTAAACTTTAAATAACTATGCACATGCTCTTGAAAATGATCTTGTTCCTCACTGGGAGCCAGTGGAATGACCAGAGAACTGGGAAAATATGCTGCGTTGTGTTAGTAAGATTGCTGCAGCGGTGTGTGTGTTCTCGGGAGGATAGCTCAGAGACAAGTGCTCGCCTTGGAAGCAAAACGTCACGGAGCAACACAGGTTCGATCCCTGGGTCCGCCCTTTGAAACCTCTTGGTACAAAGCGCGTTATTAATAACATATCTTATCTCTGTAATCTAGAGATCATATAGGCGAGGAGTCACAGATAGATCCCGCTATTAAAGACGAAACGGGAGAAAACTTGAATTCATCGCCAAAACTCGGTGGGGGGAGACAAGGTAAGGAAGGATTCTTTTTATGTACTTGATCGCAGGTCTTGATTACCACTGCCACTTTGGTTTTCAAAGTTAACTTGTTATCAAAGGTGACACCTACGTTTTGACCCCCGTGGATCTGGGTCAGTTGGCACTGGCAATGGAAATCTTAGGGGTCAGGGCTCAAATGTCTGGTCATTATGGAGCATGAGGCGCAATGAGATAAAAACTGCAAAGCCACTGGATGAATAGGCAGGTGTTTGCTCCTCACAGCATTATGCTGCCACCAACAAGCACATCCCACCCACCACAGAATTTCTTTACATTTTCCCTGCACTCCCTGTGAGGGTGAAACATGTGGGGGAAAGTGCGCTGGTGTTTGCTCCCGCAGGTTGTTTGCTACCCAGCAGGAGCCTGCCTGGATGAACAATCTACTGGTACTCCTCCTGCAGAGTAACTTGAGTGCCTTGACCTGGCTCCTGACCTGGACTGTCCAACTATCTAAGTGGGGTGAGCTTCCCCTTACCCAGAACTCCCAACACGTGAAGAGCCTATTTAGATGAGAGTCTAAGGGTTGGCTGGGGCCTCTTGAGTATGTGACTGCACCCTTGCCTGTCGGCCCGTGAGACAAGCCAATCCAAGCTAAGACATTTTCACACCACGCACAATCACCCCTGCTTCACAGCATAGTCCACCTCTGTTCCACCGTTGCAAAATTGCGCAATGACCAAACAGAAAATACTGACCATAAAGCAGCAAATGGTGACATAACCCCCACTATATGGTGCCAGTATCGGTGCTGCGAAGAAAAAAGTTCATAGCCCTATAAAATTCATGGGAGAGGCGTACTCCGTGATTAAAGAAATTCAGCAGTTTCTTGGTAAGAACCAAGATGCTTGGGGGATCCAGCCAACATACCAAGGAATACACCACAGAGCTCCAGCAATGGAAGAGCACCAACCAAACCCCTGAACACCCGGCCAGAGCCAACTCACCAGACACTCTTGTCATGGATCTTCCTTCTGACCTATTACTAACAGAGGACCTGTCCAGTGTTCCGGGTGGGCACAACTCCCGTGAAGTGGGGGCAGGAGGTTGACATGTTCCTCGCCTTAATCACCTCGGCCACTGATACTCTGACTTCTGATAATTATCCATCAATGAATCCTGGCACCACCGCTATCAATATCCCCCCTGCTATGTACAGTACTGAACCAGTGTTTGTGTCTGTATCAGTGCCGGTGAGCATGGGCCAGGAGCCCACACCCAACCAACCCCCAAACTGGATACGGGGTGGGGGCTATCCAGTAAAAGCCCAAGGAGTCAGCACAAGGACAAGGAGACCCCAGCTCTGGGTGGGGGGGGGTCCAAACCAGATTCCAAGATGCAGGCATCACACCCAGCCTTGACTAGTCTGGCTGCTCCCATGGCTAAAATGGAACCTGAGGATGTGGAGGGTTAACACCGCCCTGCCCCGGACACCACCTTTGATATTAATCCCCCGCTTACAGGCATAGCCTAAATAAAAAAGACACAGACTTGTGCCCTGAAAGAAGCCCCTGTTTAGTTTTAGCCCCCCAAGAGCCCTCATACCATCTGGTCCACACACCGGGCACACTGCTGTCTCAGCTATCGTGGGGACACCCATGCTTTGTGGACGTATATTCAGCCTCATCTGGTGGACGTCCACCAAAGCTGTATGTGCCCCCCGCCATGGATCCGCCCCCCTCTAGTTTTATAAGGGTCAGGAGCAGCCTCTGTAGGTCTACTAACTCAGACAGGATGGCTGGAAACCCTGAGACTTTTACCCACCTACACATGGTCAACTTGTGGAGTTGCTTCAGATTAAACCTAAATACAACCCCTAACTCCAAGCCATCGCAGGTTCATTATACGTAATCTGGCCGTTGACATAATACTGTATGTGTCACTCAAGTACCTTAATTTCCTGTCATTCACACCGTGATGCCCCCTTTAATACTACACCTTCCCACTTTCCAAACAGTGCAGTATACATTTTTGAAAATGACCACCTGCAGTTGTAGTAAAAAGAAACTTCCTAAGTAATTCAGGTTCTTACCTCGCTATACGCAATGCCACAATTCAACAATTAACATTACGCAGTTGTCCATTTACCCATTCTTTTCCGGCTCCCAAAGTAAATTCTGTGAGTTATTTATGAACAGGGGTGTTGCTTGGTCGGGTAAGAGCCGGGGCTACGCTAATGTCGGGGCTAGCTAGCCTTTTGGTTGTAGCCCCTGAGCTTCCATCCGGGGCTACAACCAAAAGACACAGGGCTATAGCCCCCTGAGTCCCCCGAAGGCTGCTGCTAGGTCACTGCATTGCCTCAACCATGGGTTGAGGTGATTCCTCAACCCAGTGAGCTGCCTAAACATATTTAGCATGGCCGTCTGTATTGTTAAGGATTTCAATCAGGCAATACACCCGGGTCTCAGCCTAGCATGCAATGCACAAATGAAATATTTGTTGTGTCTGTAGGTTCAATATTTTGAGTGATATACCACTCATATCACACCCCTTCTCAAAATACCCCCGTCAACATAGACCAGGAATCAGGCTGGTTGGTAAAGGTAATATCATTTATTTATTAAAAATTCAAATCAAACATATGTATTAATATATATGTGGTAGCTATCACCAATGTGGTGACAGAACAATCAGAAAGTAGATAAGGCAGTAGAATTCACTTTTGAGCAGCAAAAAATGTAAAACACAGGGAAAAGAACACTTTTGGCTTGTTGAAAAGGTAGCGCTTATGTTAAGATTTCCCCCTGCAAATTTCTCAACTCACAAAGAAGCAATTCCACACAGATGTAAGTAAAGAGCAGGTATTCAGGAATATAGAACAGTGTATAGGGTTTGAATACAATCTTCCATCCCCAAACAATAGAGAAAACGTTTTGGAACTTTTACACTTTTAAAATGACAGTTGAAAATGGCTGTGTGAAGCAATGAAAAAGTGTGCAAAAATCCTTAAATTGATATAAATTTCGAGAGGAGCAACACTGAAAAGATCCTAACAAACAGAAGCTATAATTTGAGCAACAATACACCTTTTGAATCAGAATGGAGGTTTGGAAATACTTTGAATGAGTCAACACACGTGTAAAACATTTGCAAAAATGCAAATTCCCGCCCAATTTTCACTATGCGATTTATAATAAAAACGGGTCAAATATACTGTTTCTGCATGCAGTTTTTGGTTGTGGAGGTAGCTAAAGGTCTTAGGTTTAAGACTGAGTTGAAGTTAAGTTTTTAGCTATAATTTTGAGGAAGTTATACGATTTTGAATGAGAGGTGTTTTTAAAAATAAAGGCGCGAAAATGAAAACAGAAATTAGTTTTTACAATGACAATTATGCTCTAAACTAGGGTATTCAGGCTAGTTACCAGTTTGAAACACAGTAAGCTCCAGAGTGGTCTGCGAAAACCAACCCCAGCACCTCCGTATCCTCCTTGGAGGACTCAGTCAGATTACCTGTGGGATGATTTAAGGGTTTGGGATTTCACAAGTCAAAAAGATTTTCAAGAAATTATCACTAGCACAAGGAATCAAAGCAAGGTTTCAAGACTGGTGTGACAAGATTACAAGTTCTTAAGTTAAAGAGAGGATGGGTTATAGATTGGGATAGGACAAGGCAAATATACTATGGGTTATTATGATTCCTGTTGATACTTACAGTCCACTTTAATTTAAGATTTGGACCGGCAGGTTCTAGTCATCACGGATCGGGTCTACAGGCAGCAGGGCACCTCTGGCAGGATCGGTCAGCTGGGCCGTTCTGGCCAATTGGACTGGCCCCTCAGACTGGACTGGATTGGATTGGATTGGCCCTTCTGGTTTCTGGACACTGTAGATCAGTGTGATGGCGAGTTTCAGCAGGCAAGCATTAATGGTAGCAAACCAAACTGAATCAAAAAGCTCTTCCCTTAAGTTTTGGGATGGTTTCAGGATTTGGGCCTTGCTGAAAAAGAGTTCAGCACTGCGGAGGCCTTTGCTTTCAAATAATCTGGATCAGGAACAAGATGAAGAATTCTGGAACAAAGATGGAGGATTCAGTAAAAAGGTGCCACGCGGAAATCAGAATTGAGTCAGGAACAGTGTGTTTGTGTGTTGTGAGGTTCCCTTATTTATCCTGCCAAATGACATCACTAAGTTTATGGTAGGGGCAGACTTACAACCCACACCCACAAGGTTATGATTGGTCAAAGGCAGAGTTTCCGCCTTGCTTTTTGCTGGTAGGATGACAGAAAGTGTTGTCATGTTTTATAATGTGACTTGGAAACCTCTCATAGTTATTAGGACCAAAATTTAACTTTCCCATAAATACATAACTATATACGTATGCCCTCTAATAAAATTGGACACATAAATTACATATTTTGTGGGTTACCTTTACATCCAACTCCCAAATCGGTGAGACCTGGTGTTGTCTTTCTATTGAATTTTGTCAATTTTGATCATAAAGGTTTGGCCTAACAATTCCTATGTCGGTACATGTATGTGCAATCACCCCTAGCACATGGGTACACAATATTAGTTTTGCAGCATAAGAAATCCTACAAAGTCTTCAAATGTCTATCATAAACTCAGATTTCAATGTATGTACTTTTCATTCCCTTACTTATTTTTGCTGCCAAGTTAAATGTCATGAAGTTCTGTGGCAAAATAAGCAATTTAACTCTGAAATCATAGGTATTTTTTTTCTGTCCCTCCCAAGTGGGAGCAAATGGCCAATCCTTTGAAGTTCACTAAGAAACCTCTCCCAGCATCCTCTCCCTCTCCTGGGGGGATGATTGTCCACGCCTTCTGTTGTCTCTGCTTGGGGCAAAGACGAAATGTCTAATGACGTCCTTTGTCTGAGTATGTGAGGCCTCGCCACAGCAATTAGGCCTTCCTGACAGCAGTGAAGTGTCAACCTTTCCCAGGCTGAGGACTGTCAAGCAGAATATTTTTTTTGTTTTACAAACTTTATTTAATTTTAACCCATAAACAACATCAAAACATATTAATGAGAATCAGAAAAGTAACATGTCAACAGAACATTTCCTTTGTTAAATAACAACCATCAGTCAATAGTAATCCAATGACAGCACAAACAACACTGACACAGAAGAAGAAAGAAAAAAAAACACAGCACATCAACCACCCCAATCCTCATATTCCACCAAATCCAATAATTCTATACCTTACTCAAACAATTCATTAAAGGAATTCCAATTTTCATAATATTCAGCCTCTCTATGGAGTTGAGATGCTCGACACTTTTCATATCTTGAAAGTGTGCGCATATCCACCATCCAACTATCTGTTTGCGGCTTCTTACGTGACTTCCACACTTTCATAATATGTTTTATTGCCATTAGCAATGCCCTATCAATCCATTCAGACACACCACAGATTTCCAGACACCTGCCTTCATTTGAGAGAAAGATCGCAGACATGAAAGTTTGAGGAAACAACCTATCTATCACTAGATCTACTCGATCCATGACCTCCTTCCAAAAATTCAGTACCCTATCACACTCCCAAAGCATATGCAGATAAGTTCCTCTTGAATGAGAACATCCCCAACACAAATCCAAATCTATCAAACCCAGCTCTTTCATTTTCACTGGTGTCCAATACATTTGCCATAGAATTCGCTGATGAGTGTATCTCAAGTTCAAATCCATTTTGGCTCTCACCGTTACCCTCCAAGCATTATCCCATTCTGCTTCAGGAATATCCCTTCTTAACTCAGCCATCCATTTTTTCCGCAAATTCTCCCAGGAGTCCCGCATACACACCTGTACAGGAATTATATTGGTAAATGTAGAAACTACATTCGGAGCAGCATTATACAATATGCACACTTGGGGCTTACCACCAAATGGTTCACTCAACAATTGATGTCTCTCCAACATCAAGCGCTCCAGTGACTTTAAGTTCCACCTAAATCTTTAATTAAAACATATAAAATGAACACAGTTTATAGGTGGACTTTTACATAAGCAATCCTTTGGCATTTATTAAAGAATTAGTCCTTTCAACAAAAACATGCTTTTAAAACAGGCGATGTTTGCACTTTCCTCATGGAAAAACACATTAAACTGTGCAGCACATGTACATTTGATTCAGCATTAGGTCTTCCCTTGAGTGCTGGGATGTTTTGAAGTCTCGATACATGTATCCAGCCTCTGTTTGGAGTTTCTGTCTGCACAGCTAATTTTGTTACATGTTGCAATTTTAGCAGCGTTTTTCCCGTGGAACTGAAAACAAATGCTCCTGGGCTGCTTTTCCATAAGATACATTTTCTAAAGCTGTCAGTCAATGAGGCCCAGTTCCTCTAAGCCACACTGGATGATCCTGTTTTTGTAGTACCCTTTTAATCTCAATGGTTCAATGGAAATAAATGGATCTAGTTCCTAAAACAGCACTTTTGAAAGTTGCAAAGGTAGCATTTTAAAAGGCATTTTCGGTTTTTAGCACAATTCTGCTGCTTTGCTCCATGTTCAAAGTGGCAGAGCCCACTGGAATGCTCCTGCAGTGATAACTCTGTTTTTCACCCCCCCTTGACTGTGTGTGACGAGGTGGGCAAGCAATTATAGTGGTGACCCAATGCAGTTTTCAAGATTTTGGCACGCACAGGAGTCAGAGCATCCATTTTAGGCTGTTTCTATCTTCATTTGGAAAGTGATGCAGTGGGGCACATTGAAATGGGTCAAACTATCCCACACTATTCAGGAAAGACCTGTTAGTGAGAGGGGATGCATCATTGTATGTGCGGCAAGGAAGATGGAGCTGGGGTGAATCTACCAGGGGTGGGGTCTGCTGCAGTACGTAATAGTGTAGGAGTCTTGGGGGCATGCCCCCAAATAACCACAATCTCCAGCCCATTGCAAGCACATCTGCATTTGTAAACAATAGTTGCACTTGAACATAATTTCTACAATATCCTTGACACTTTAACCTGATGCAGCATTAGATATTTTCACTCACAGTCAAATAGTGCACTGCATTTGCACCATCTAATGTCAAAGTGCTGAAAATATCAAAATGGACAGGACGTGACTAGAGATCGAGAACCATGTATATTGTTTACAAAGCCAAATGCAGATTAGCAGTGTAACTACAAGCGACTACACTTTGGACCACCGAGGGGCGCTAGACTGATACTGGCTAATTAAACAGGAACCTGGGGTGGGCACTTCAATTAATTCTCCAGTATTATACTTACTTTGTCTACCCCTCAAACCCTAAATAACACATAACAATTAGAACTGTTCAGAAGCATGTGTTTGCAGGGTTAAAATATCCTGGCGGCCATCATCTGCAAGGGAGCATTTCAGTCCTCTTCCCCTTCAAAGAAAAATTCAATTGTCTAGTGAAGAGTGAATGCTATATAACAGTCACTCTCTTGCAGGAAATGGGTGTGACAAATTGACTTCTGCCCTGCAGCAGAACAAGGATGAGTAGAGGCTAAAGTGCTGACTCAGCCCTCACACTTCTACAAACCAAGAGCCAACACAATCAAAGGTAAAACAAGCACAGTTAAGAGATATACCTCCTTCACCTTTTGTAGTAACATGGGCAGAGGAAAGGCTTTTCTCTTAAGAGGGGTGTGAATGTGGTTTAATAGCAACCCAAACAGTGAAGGATAACAGTCAAAAATCAAGGAATGTCCAATCAAGTTTATACAAATGTATACTTTAATGAAACACACCACATATAATAATAATGGGTTAGGACGTAATGACCGAATAAAAATTACCTATCCAGACTCTAGGGACCAAAGATGGACCAGGGAGGAATATACTAGTCTATAATAACTTTGCAAAGTTCTTGGTGGTTCAACGGCATCAAACCATGTTTCTCAGTGTCTATCTACCAGAAGCTCACTGTCTCCAGAGCTCTGGTTCTCTCTAGGCTGGACTACTGCAACAACCACTTTCTCAATCTGCCTTCCTCTACTCTGCACCCTCTGCAACTAATCCAGAAGAGGACTGCAAGACTTATCCTTGGCCTCAAGCCCAGGGACTATATCTCTCCAGCCGTGAAATCTCTCCACTGGCTCTCGGTGGCTGCAAGGATCAAGTTCAAGACCCTTTTCATTGTCCACAAGGCTTTCTGGGGCTGGTATATGCACTACATCCAACGCTATCTTCCAAAATACCTTCCTTCTCGATCCCTAAGGGTTAGATACTTCTCCAGGCAGAGAGTGGGCGGGTAGATCCTTCTCCCCTGCAGGGGCCTCCCTCTGAAATGGCCTCCCTGACCCTCCCAAACTTGAGCCGGGCCACCTGAAGTTCCAGAAGCAGCTCAAAATGTTCCTCTTCTCCTCTGCTTTCTCTCTCTTCCTCCCCTGCTGACCTACCTCCAGGCCTACCACGCAGTTTGGGGCTGTAACTGTAACGCTACAGTCCCTTGTTCTCCTTGCACTACCCAGGGCTGCGCTGCCTTGGCGGCACATACTCAGTGCATTGCTGCCCTGTTTTCCCCTCCCCTCTCCCTTGCACTTCCCCCCTCCCTTTCCCCTTGCACTTCTCGTTCTCGATCTGAATGACACAAGGCTTAGTAAGATAATTTGTCTTGTCCTCCCTCAGTTTTCCTTCTCTTGTCTTGTCGTGACCTAAAACACTTGTGTACAGGTGTGTTAAATATGATTTATCACATCATAACATATCATTTTATCACAGATGCCCAGAAAAATATACAGTGCCACAGTAAGAAACGGCTAGACTGGCAGAACCCAAATGCCAGTCTAGCCAGGTAATTACACTTAGCAGGACTGCTTTATCAGAAATGCCCAGTTAAACAAAGTCATACCAAACTGACGAATGACTAGACTGGCTGCACCAAAATGCCTCTCTAACCACTAATACCACATATCATGCCTGCTTAGCATGGACATGGATGACCATTCAGGCATTACCTTCATGTACCTCTACTTTATCCCAGTACTTGTGTATGAGGCATAGTGCCTCATACACAAGTACTGCCTCATACACAAGTACTGGGATGAGGAAGAATAGGGCTAGTTGTAAAGAAGTTGTAAAGAAGATTACCAATAATTAATCAAGGCATTAAACACAAGTAGTGGTGGAACACCATTGAGCTGACTGGGCTTCAGCACTCCCTCCCCACACCCCCCCACGCTGAAATTGTGTGCTATGTTGACTTGACCTGGCTGACCTTCAGAGCGGTTGCCGGACAGAAAAGGACACAGATGTTAAACAGCACCTGGGTTTGGCGATTAACAAGGGCCCAGCCCAGCAATTACTAATGTACATCATTTCACTGTTAGTACCTGCATTTAAGCAATTGAAATTGTGATGTGGGTTTAGTACTTGCATGCCAGGGGAGTGATTGGAAGGGTAGAGCGGAAACAGGAGAAAAGTCATTCTCACAGCAGCCCATAAGTGGGTGCTTTCAGACCTATAGGAGAGAGTTAACTGCTTGTAACATTGAAGCTGCACTAGAATAGTCTAATTAAAATGCCTAAATAAGTTAGATGCCCCCACACAAATAAGTTTGCTCCTCCCCACCACACGTGAAGTTAGCACCTCTCCCAACATTTGAAAAGTTAACCCCCCTGAAATGTAGGTTTTGTTCCACCCCTGAACACAAGCACACACACCATTAACCATATATACACACGCACACCCAGCCATCTGTATATTTAAGTGTGCACCCTTTCACCATACAGGCACACCCAGGCAGCCACCCATACATTTAAGTGTGCAAACTTTCACCACACAGGCACACACACGCAGGCGCCTACCCATACATTTAAGTATGCATCCTTTCACCATACAGGCACACCCAGCCACCCATACATTTGTACCCTTTCGCCATACACTCACACAGGCTGTCACCTATACATTTAAATGTGGACATTTTCACCATACACGCACACCCAGCCACCCATACATTTGTGTGCACCCTTTGACCGTACCCTCACACTGACAGTCACCTATACACTTAAGTGTGGACATTTTCACCATACAGGCACACCCAGGCAGCCCCCCATACATTTCAGTGTGCATCCTTTCACCATACACTCACACACGCACACGTCATGGGTTGAGTGGAGCCAAAATACTTCAAAAATACATTGGGCCTCATTAGGACCCTGGCGGTGACGGTATGAACGGTGCTGGTAAGGCACTGGCACCGTTCATACTGTCCCGCCGCATTACGAGTTCTGCTTGCGGGTTCCTGACAGCTCGCCATGTGAAAACAGAATGAAAATATCGAGGCTGAGTACCCCACAAGGAAATACACTGAACACGGGTTACAGAGGAACATACAAAGTACTTTATTTTATACTGAATCCAGTTACAAAAACAGAGCAAAATCAGATAGCTATTGGCCCTCAGTACAACACAACAAACTCCAACGTGGTTCAGTGTGTTCAGTGAGAGACGTTGTAGATTACAATGCATTTGCTTTTTAAACATTCGGTGGGCACGATGTCCAGCCCCACTTCGGGTTAATATTCCTTTTAATACATCACCGATCTAGGGTTCGTGCCAAGTCTCGAACAACCGCATATAACTGGTTTGCCTTTAATACATGTATCAACAAGCCTATGCAATAACTGTGTATTCTAAGTTTTTCCATGCAGGCCTTCTCAAACATTAATACAATGTAGTTAAACAGATGTTCTACATTCAGTATTTGAATACATTGTTTCAACATATACTCGTGGATTAGTTTCATTACACGAGTAATCCTTCTACACACAGGTCAACGAAGGACAAGGTCTCAGTTCGCGACCTCAACAAGTGGCCCATGTTGGGTCCGGAACCCAGATTGTCTAGATCCGAGGAGGTTATGTTCTTCCAGGTGCTTCTGTATGTGTACATAGGCAACCTTGTCCAGAATTTTTAGGAGAAAGGGAACAGTCGTTATGGGTCGGTAGTTTGTGGGTATGGCATGGTTGAGGGTGGGTTTTTTCAATAATGGGAGTACCCAGGATTGTTTTAGGTTAGTAGGGATGGATCCAGTGGTGAAGGAGGCATTGATCAATTTTGTGATGAAAGGGGAGAGGTATCGGGCAGCATCGTTGATGAGCTGTGCAGGGCAGAAATCTCCCTGGCAATTGGATGGTTTCAGAGATAAGATGATTTTTTACACTTCCAAAATATTCACTCTGGCAAACTTGAAACAGGCTAGATCAGTGGACATGGGTTTTTCATGAATTTTTGAGTTCAGTGTTATTCAAGGAGGCTCTTTTGCTGCATATTTTACTTTGAAGAGTCGCAATCTTATTTGCTAGGGCATTTTGAATTTATGAGCACCAGGTTGCTGAGGGTCCTGTGTAAACTGACCTCTGCCAGGGCCCCCTACACCCGGGCGACCTCTGGATCGCCTACCCATATTACCAAATGCATTATTTGACCTTTGTTGAAGGACGGGGCATTGTGCTCGCCAATGACCCTCTCGACAATAAACGCACTGGTTAATGTTCACAGGACCCAAGGGCACATTCCCCTGCGGGACATACTGATCTCTAACCTGAGAACTACCCCCTCTGGGCCCCCTAACAATTTGCTGCAATAGCACTTTAGTTTTTAAATCACCTTTCCGTTTTTCAATCCTATCCTTTTCATTATTGACGCGGTTCTCGTAGAACTGAGCCATGTGCAGTACTTCTGTTTGTGATTTCGCCTGCCAAGCGCTCTCAGAAGAGATCATTTGTGACTGGATGTCAGGCAGCAATCCACGTACAATTTTTTTTTAAATTTAGTTTTTATTGACAATAGGCAGAAATAAGGTCGGGCCGGACAGCCGACCCGATCCATAAAAGCATCAGAAAGAATCACATTGTCAGCAACATTTTCAGTTACACTTTTCTTAACATCTTTTCCCAATTCCCCCCCACCCCCCCCAAACAATTAACAAGCCAAATTTAGAGGAGTTACAAACTTATGAAATTTCGGGAAAAACACCTGCGAGCCATTCGCTTATTAAGAGTAGCACTTGAGACAGTGGGGTCCATATGAGAGATTGGTGAGCAGAGGCTGGGCCGGGTCTAAGAGGGGTGTGTGGAGGCCTGCCGAATCTGCACAATTACAGTGGTCTGCATGTCCAACTATATAGCAGCGGCACAACACTTCTCCCAAGTCCTTCAGCTGCATGTGGGCCCAGAGTGGGTCCAGTGCGTACGACGCAACCAATCAACTACCAAACATAAACACAGCATAGAAGTAAAAAACAGGCGACGTTAGCCACAGTAGATAACTCTGCAGGGTGCGGTGGGGCGAATGATACTAGTAATCAACAGATCAGGACCCCTCTGTTGTGGGCCAGCACAATGCCCCTTCTATAAGCGCATGGAGACACAATCGTTGTGCAAAAGGACTGCCGCCCATTCTTGTACAAAATCTGTCATGGTATCATTGGCTATTGCTGTAAGCTTTTCGTACGAGAATATCACCCTGAGTTTACGAAGCCATTCTTCCCTGGAGGGGGCCTGGCCGCTCTTCCATTTTTGGGCGAGCGCCAGCCTACCCGCTCGCAGCATGGCACCAATGACCTTGGGGTATACATTTGTTTCAGTCTCCGGCAAAGGGGTACCCAGCAAGACTTCCAGCGGGTGCAAGGATGGACCGAACCCCTCAATACCCTTGATCCAGCTGAGAAGTTCTGACCAGTAAACCTGTATAATTGGACAACCCCACCACATGTGAAACCAGGTTCCCCTCTGGTGGCAGCCCCTGGGGCAAAAAGGAGACACGTCTCGGAACATTTTAGACAGCAGGGATGGGGGGCGATGCCAAGAATGAAGAATTTTGAAGCTGTGTTCCATGGCAGCAGTGTACAGAGAACCCGTGAAAATACCTTTAAAAACGGCCCTCCAGGTATGGTCATCCAATGGCATCCCCAGTCTCTCCTCCCATATGCGTTTAAAGGGCTGTCTGCCCTCTAGGTCGGACGTTATCAAAACCTTATAAAACTTGGACAGCGCACCCTTCTGTGATGTACACTTGGCCAGGATGGATTCAAATGGGGTGAGGGGGCGGCTCAGCTGTTCAGACCATCGGGGTTGGGACAATATCCCCTTCAATTGTAAGTATTCAAAAATCGTGGGGGGCCTATCCACCAGGGCCTCGAGCAGGCCACCATACTCTATGAAGCCCTCCTCTCTTGACAGCTGGGAGACTCTTTCCAGGCCCAAGTCAGACCAGGATTGTGTGTCGCGGAAGCCCCTTGTGTCCAGGTCGATAGGGGGCCCCCAGAGTGAGGATAGCGGGGAAGGCCAGCTGGATAGGGGTTTGCTGGCTCTGCTAGGTTTCCATAACGCCCACAGGGCTGCCAAGGTAGGATGCATTTTTAGCTGGGGTGGGAGAACCTTAGGAGAGGCCCAGAAATAATCTCTAACCTTTTTCGGGTGGGCATGGATGTCTTCTACATACGTCCAGTATGTGCCCATGTCATCTCGCATATGCTCCAACATCACCCTGAGCTGGGCTGCCTTATAATAGAGTCGGAAGTCGGGGAGGCCAAAACCACCATGTGTCTTTGGAAGGGTTAAGGTGGAGATTTTGATTCTAGGTCTCTTACCATTCCAAATGAAATGGAGGACACGGGACTGCAGTATCTCAAAGAAAGTCTCGGGTATCACAACAGGGAGCGCTGCGAAGAGGTAGAGAAGGCGGGGCAGGGCATTCATCTTGACTGTGACCATGCGACCCAGCCAGGAAAGCGTGAGGGGAGCCCATCTTTTGAGGTCGCTGCTGATCTGGTCAAGGATCCCCGGGAAATTGCACTGGTATAGCTGTGACAGGTCTCTGGGGATGGTAGTTCCCAGATACCTAGTGGATTCTCTTTCAATTCTGACCCCTAGAATATCGGAGTTGCTTCCAACGTCTAGATCGCTCTGGCCGATGGGCATGATGCTTGATTTGGAAGTGTTTATCCTCAACCCAGAGAAAGAGCCAAAGCTGTGTATGAGGTCGAACAGTCGGGGTAGGGATGTCTGAATATTGGTTAGGTAGCCCAAGATGTCGTCTGCAAATAGGGAGAGTTTGAAGTCACACTCTCCGCATCGTATACCCGTGATTTCCGGGTCGTTCCTGACCGCTATAGCTAGGGGTTCCATTGCCAAGGCATATAATAGGGGTGACAAGGGGCATCCTTGCCGGGTGCCCCTGGTGAGGGAAAAGGGCTCTGAAGTGCCTCCGTTAACCAACACTCTCGCTGTGGGACTGTTGTAGAGTGCCGCTACCCACCCACAAAAATTGTCCCTGAGGCCCATCTTTCGGAGAACCTTGCCCATGTAAGGCCACTCGACCCGGTCGAATGCCTTTTCTGAGTCGAGTGAGAGAAGGTACCCTTCAACTCCCTGCCTGGATGACTCGTGCATAAGATCGAGGGTTTTTCTTATGTTATCGGACCCCTGGCGCCCCGGGATGAAGCCCACCTGATCCCCGTGTACTAGGGTAGGGAGGAACTTTGCCAGCCTATTCGCTAGGAGCTTAGCCAGAATTTTAACGTCCGTATTAAGGAGAGATATGGGGCGGTAGGATTGGCAATGCGCGGGGTCCTTGCCCTCTTTAGGCAGAACTACAATCATAGCTGACATCATTGTGGAAGGGAGGGTGCCTTGGTCTAGCGCGGCATTGAACATCTTGGCCATGAATGGAGCAAGTGCTGATCTATAGGTTTTATAAAACTTGACTGTGAAGCCATCATCTCCCGGGGTGGTGCCACTCTTTAAAGAGGATATAGTGTCGACTATCTCCTCTGGGGAAATGGGGTGTTCTAGTGCCTCGGCTTTCTCAGGGAGAAGGCCCGGTATGGGGAGAGAGTCTAGGAAATTGTCGATGTCTTTCCCATTCCCGGGATATTCCGAACAATACAATTTTTCGTAGTATAACCTAAATTGCTCTGCGATCTTGGCGTCCCTCACGGTAAGGTCCCCTTCCGGGGTGCGAATCGAGTTGACCCTCCTACTATTCCTAAGTTCCCGAAGTCTCCAGGCCAATATCTTGTCCGCCTTTTCCCCCTTTTCCATATATTTCTGTTTAAAAAAAGAAAGCTTCCTTTCCGTTTGTCCCACTTGAAGGTCGGCTAGCTTGGCCCGCAACCCATGCAATTCCTCCCACTGCCCAGGGAACATCTGCGTTTTCAGCTTTCCCCCTGGTTGGATGGCCGCTATCTTGTCTTTCAGCTGTTTCTCCTCGTGCCCCCTCTCCCTCTTTCTCCTGGACCCAATACCAATAAGTGTGCCTCTGATAGTTGCCTTAAATGCCTCCCATACTCCCATGGTACCGACCTCTCCATTGTCATTCAGGGCGAAGTAATCTTCTATGGCTACCAGGATGGATTGGCGTGTCTCCCTATCCTGCAAGAGGAGGTCGTTACACCTCCATCGGGTTTCAGCTGCCGGGGCGGGGGGGAGGCCGAGCTTTATCATTACCATATCGTGGTCTGTCCAGGGGACGGTCTCCACTCCCGAGCTTGTGACCTCTCCCTGCAATGATGAGTCCACCAGAATATAATCTATGCGTGAAAAAACATCGTGAGGCTTGGAGTAGAAAGTGTAATCGGGGTTCCGGCCCTGTACATTGACATGTGTATCGCACAACCCCAGTACCCCATTCACTTCCTGAAAGGCCGTCGCCAACTTCCTATGGAGATGGGTGTTGGGACAAGGATTAGCTGACTTCCTGTCCCGCTCGGGGCAAAGCACCATGTTAAAGTCCCCCCCCACCAGTAGGGTGCCCTCGGAGAATGCCATCATTGTCCCTCTCATACCCTCCCAGAAGGTGTCTTGCGCCTCATTCGGGGCGTATATGCAAACCAGTGTGAACAAGCGGCCCCGCACCTCCCCTTTCACCATGAGATACCGACCCTCCGGGTCTGCTTTTGAGGCTTTAAACCTGAAGTGGGCCCCAGGGGACACCAACAGGGCAACTCCCCACTTCTTTGTTTGTGAAGAGGCCGTGAACAGGTGATCTATGGTTTTGGCCTTGAGCTTAGGCTCTTTACCTCGGACCCAATGAGTCTCTTGTACAAAGAGGAAATGTAGGCGTAGCTTCGCAAACTCCCTTAGGATCAGCGACCTCTTTGTAGGCGAGTTGAGCCCACGGACATTTAATGACCCCACTGTTAAGGATAGGAGTGGATCATCCATAAAAGAAGTTGTCAAGGCTCCTAACTCCTCTCCCTGAATCGCAAGCGTTATAGTTCCCACAATGCTTTTGCCGCCCACAGTAGGCTCGGGAGAGCCCCCGGGGCGCACGAGTAACCCAAAAACTTGGCGCGCTACAACAGTAACCCCAACACCCTAACCCCCCCTCGTCCCACCCCCCTCCCGCCTCCCCCCTGATCGCCTGGTTGATTCTTGACATTGTCAGGACAATCCGAACCAGGCCACCGATGTCTCCCCCCTCCGGGCTCATAAACTTCTCTTGAATCATAACTCGAGCCCCCCCCTATCCCCGGATTCAATACAATTCACAACCTACTACATCCCCTTCCGTTCACCTAGTCAAGTGTCTCTTGCTTCGTGAGGCACCAGCGGCTCGTTTCCACCATTCGAAGAAGCTGGTGACGCTGGGGCCACTCTCCTGTACTTTCTTTGGCCTCGGACTCTGCGCCTTTCCTTCGGTGCTTTGTTCCCTTTCGGGCCTGTCGGGGATCGCACACAGTTCTGGTCCTCCGCCTCCACGCTAGGATTGTCTAATAGTTCACCCGACACTCTCTGGATATCGTCCTCAGTGATCAGTGCGTACTTGTAGCCCTCGAATTCAAAGGAGAGTGAAAAAGGATACCCCCACCTATACCTGATTCCTTTGGAGTGGAGCATCTTCGTCAGCGGAGCGCAGAGGCGGCGTCTTGCGAGGGTGAAGGCCGACAAGTCTTGGTATATCGAGATCCGGGCTCCTTCCCACTCCACCGGCCCTTTCTTGCGAGCCAGTTCGATGATCCTGTCTTTTTCCGAGAAGTAGTGAAAGCGGACTAACACCGATCTGGGGCCTCTGGATGGTGCCTCTGCTCTGTGGGCCCTGTCGATGGTGGGTTCGTTGGTGTTAGCCCCCTCAAATAGCACTCCTATTACCGCGTTGACGGCCCTGATGATGTCTGCTTGCGTTTCACCGTCGCGTTCTGGGAAACCAAGAAAACGTAGGTTGCAGCGACGTTCTCTATTCTCCAAATCGTCCATTTTTAAGGCGCATTTTTATTCTCTTCTCTCGAGCTCCGACAAGCGCATGTCGAATTGGGTTTCAAAGACGTCGGCTGAGGCTGTGTTGGATTCCAGTGCCTGGACCCTATCGTCCAAATTATCCACTTTTTTATCTAGGGTGTCTAATCGTAATGTAATGTCCGCCCTGAAGCCCTTAATTTCTTCCAATAGGGCCGCCATTCCCCTGGTGACTGAGTTTGCATCCACCGGTTCCTGTTGTGCCTGGGCCGCCATTGCGGGGGGCGTACGATGAAACTTCTGCAAGGATTCTCTCCAGTTCACAGGGCCTTGCCCCAGCGGACCCGGGATGCGGATCGCGACGCTAGGGGCAGGGGCCAGCGGCAGCCTTGGAGGTTAAAGCGGCGGCTCTGTTCTGGTAGGGTCGGGGGGCCAAGCAGCTTCCCTCTGTAGGTGGCGCGGAAGCTGTTCAGGCCAGGCCGTATTACTTGGATGATAGCCTCCCGTGATTCGTGTTCTCCGGGCCACGCAACTGCCGCGCCAAGGGTTTAGCGGAGGCCCGCCCGCTTCCACCCGCGTTAGTCCTTTCGGTTATTGCTCATGTTATGCGTTCGGTTCTGTGGGGGCCCACTTCCTGTGCCCCGACGGGGCTCACCGGGTTCCGCTTGGTCCTGTGGGCGAGTCCCCGCCACTCCCGGCGCGGGCCCTGTCCCGGCCTTCCATTTCACTATGCGTCTATCCTCTACTCCAGGGAGCGAGCCGCGAGTCACCCCCACCAGAAAGGCGGGGGGAGGAATCCGCCGGCCGGGGACGCCTAGGCCTCCTTCAGGCCGCGCTCGGGCCCGGGCTCGTCGTAGATTTCCGCAGAGCCGCGGCGCCGCGGGGAGGAGGGGCTTCCGTCCCGCGGGGATGCAGATGCTCAGAACTCTGGATCGGTTCCACCTCCGGAGCTCAAATTTGGGCTAGGGGTGCCCAACACCTTCCTACAGGCTTGGGTGGTGTCAGCTCCTCACTCCTGGGGCGTCGGGGGGGGCTCAGGTCCCGCGATCTGTGCCCTGTCGAGGAGACGAGCGGAGATGCGTCAGTCCATCTCTGCGCCCCCTGGTGGATCTGCCCCACGTACAAATTTGTCTACAAATAATCTTTTCCCAGACTCTGTCCAAAAGTCTTGTCCACTGAAATCCGAGAATACCTGTTCAAACCGATTAAAAAACTCGGTAGTACCCTCAGACTTTCCTTGGACACAGGCAGTAAGTTTGTCCCAAATAATTCTCTTTTCGGGAATTATGGTTTTTAATTTAGCAGCGATTCTGTCAGGCAAAGTTAATTTCACCGGAGGCGGTCTTTCACCAGCTGGCCTTTCCCCATCGAATCTAGTTATATTCACCCATGTATCTCCCAACCCGGGTACATCGTCAATAGTTCTAACTTGTTTCCATAAATCTACGGGCAGGATTACAGGAAACAACAAATCAATGTCGCCTAGGGTGAACACTGAGGACTTCAAAACAGTCTCTATCTCTTTATAGAACCCTGTCAGATTTTTCCTAATGTCAGGAATAGACTGTCTAATGGTGTTCACTTCCTGCCGTGAAAACGGGACATTAACAAACTGTGGTACATAATGTGCAGGGATGTTCACAGCGACTATGTTATGTGCAGGATCAGCCGCAATCTCAACCTTCGGGACAAATGTTGGAGGAACCTCTCTCATAGGCAACTGAGATGTAGGCAACTCCGAACGCTTACTAAGCAACAGAGCCAAGTCGAGCGCTAAAGCAGTCGAAGAAGTGAAAAGTGAAAAAGCTCTCTTATAAATGCTCAATAACTCTGTGGGACAACTAATCTTCCTTTTTACACACTCATCCTGCAGGTATTCTACCATTACCTGTATCACTTTCCTCTGCATTTCTATCGTATATTGACTGTATGTGTCATATACCTCAACTGGAGTTATCGATATGTCTGAAATCCATCTAATCGCGGCTTTCTTACAAATTGGCATTTTCTCAGATATCGGTTTATGACACGGAAGGAACCGTTTCTGTACATACATATTTTCCTCTTCATCATCCTCATCCTGTAACTTCTCTAACTCCTTTCTATACCCAAACAACCTCTTGACATGCTCATTTACCTTCTCCACAGTGTCTCTAGAAAGCACTAGAGTATTTAGATCCCTTAACCCTTGCGGAAGATCTGCATTATTTAATCTTCCCCACATTATACATAACTGAATCCCTAAACCTTCAATAAAAACATTTTTCTCAGGAAAATTATCTGTATTACAAAGTGTGGCAAAAACGCTAGCTTGATCATCCTTCTCCATACAATGCTTAGCCCATGCAATTAACTCACGTTTCTTCTCCGGTGGTACAGTATTGCGAGTGACAACCTTTGTTCCTGTACCTCGATCGATTACAAGTGGCTCAGGACCACTTGGAAGAGAGGGAGCGGGCATATTTGATGGAGGTACTATAACTGGTGCGATAAAAAGAGGTGGGGGAGCTGGAGGAAGGGGAACATTAGGCGGAGCAAGAACAACGGGAACAACAACAGGTGGAGCAGGAATAACAGGAGGAAGAGGCAAAGCAGCAGGAAGAGGAACATATGGAGGTGGCGCAGAGGCACCAGGCCTTCGTTCGTTTAATATTTTGTCAATAAACTCATCAGAAATATGAAGATCTTTAGAAGGATAGATTTTCTGAATACGAAGTAAGAAAACCCTATCCATACTTTTAGTCACCTCAGACAGTTTGTCCTGATCATATAACAATGCTTTTTCAGCGTTCATTTTATGATGGCATGCATGTTTCTCTTTACTTTTAAGTTGTTGCAACGCTTCTTTTTTCCAATTCTGCAAAACATCAAATACTGCAGGTCTAATCTTTTTCTTTAATAGAATTGACTCTAAATACTCAATACGAGGGATTTCAAAACTACCATTGATTGGCCACTGAAGTTCGGAGGCATGTCTGGTTTGTCTGTGCCAAATATCATAAAATACTATACTTCCACTGACATGCTTACAGTACATAGTACATGCCGGCGACCCCTCTTGTGGTGTGGGACGGCTAAATTCCAACGATTGTCTATCACTGCAGAATAATGCCCGAAAGCAGGTAGACAATTTGCTAGGCATATCTCAAATTCTTGGTGTTACCTGGTCAATAATTGTGTCTGCAGATACAATGCGCCAAAATTCAAATTGTCAGGGTTAAATTAAGAATCGGATCACGACTCACCTGACCAAACCTAAGGAGCATTGATCGGATTTCTAAGCATCTTACCTAACTAATCTTACCTCGTGTATGGTGATCTGCCCGCCTCAATAAGTGGACCCTCTTCAAGATGCCGTCTCGGACCACACGCTTATCGTCCAAGGATCGGGTCGTGCAGCGCTGCTGAGCTGTCACGTCTCGTTCAGGGGGCCCCTTATGTCACACTGTCCGATCTGGTCCGATAGCGTGCGTCAACCTTCAACAATCCGGCATCAATCTTGAGGGTCCCTATTCAGGCGCCAACTGTGAAAACAGAATGAAAATATCGAGGCTGAGTACCCCAAAAGGAAATACACCGAACACGGATTACAAAGGAACATACAAAGTACTTTATTTTATACTGAATCCAGTTACAAAAACAGAGCAAAATCAGATAGCTATTGGCCCTCAGTACAACACAATGAACTCCAGCGTGCTTCAGTGTGTTCAGTGAGAGACGTTGTACAGTAGAATGCATTCGCTTTTAATACATTCGGTGGGCACGATGTCCAGCCCCACTTCGGGTTAATATTCCTTTGAATACATCACCGATCTAGGGTTCGTGCCAAGTCTCGAACAACCGCATATAACTGGTTTGCCTTAAATACATGTGTCAACAAGCCTATGCAATAACTGTGTTTTAAGTTTTTCCATGCAGGCCTTCTCAAACATGAATACAATGTAGTTAAACAGATGTTCTACGTTCAGTATTTGAATACATTGTTTCAACATATGCTCGTGGATTAGTTTCATTACAGAGTAATCCTTCTACACACAGATCAACGAAGGACACAGTCTCAGTTCGCAACTTCAACAAGTCCCTGCAGGTAAGTTACATATTAGCTATGCACAGAGGTCAAGGCAGCCATGTTGTATTCTGGAATGACATTGTCCACCATTTTAACTCACAGAGTGACTTTTATAAAGCGAATCCTAAAATGGTGCTTTGACCTAAAATGGCGGATCACATAGATTTAAGGTCAGGACCTTGCAACATGGATTTCTTTCGCAAGCGACTTTCGAGCAGCTTGGCGTAGACCAATATTAATATATTTATTATAATAGGAGGCACGATATACTTTCTCTTTCGACAGCCAGGTTTTACCTGGTGGGCTGTGCGGCACCCGCAAGCATAACTTGTAATTGCGCTGGCACCATTATCAACGGTGCTGGCGCAACCATGCTGCCCACCCCCATTCTGCCCTATTGGGCAGAACGGGGATCGGGAGCCCGACAATACCGCCACCTGCGAATGGCCAATTACCGGCCCATTAATCTTGTGATGGGATGGTTATTGCCCAATCACGGGAGGTGGTGCCGGTAGTGAGCATGGCGGTAGCCTTGCCTGCCATACAGGCACGGCTACCGCCATGCTCGTAATGTGGCCCATTGTTTCTTTTTGAAGTCACTCTTACTTTATAAAGAACATATTTCTGTTAAGGACTGAACCATATTGGAAATAATTTCTTTATGAAGGCAGAGTGACTTCAAACATAAACTATTTATTTTTGAAGTGATAGGGCTTCCCCAACCCCATGACATGGAGGACTCCAGCCTAGGGTCTTCTTGTCATGGGGTGGGGGTAGCTACTGGACTTTTTGTATTCACTCTGCATTCATAAAGAAATAATTTCTGTTACAGAAATAATTTCTATAGAAATGCAGAGTGATTTTTTTGTTTTTTTACTCCAAGTCTCGGTCGAACAAAAGTTGGCTGTCGTCTCCAATCATCTAGTTGAGCTGTGCAGATCGGGCGATCACTCGATCAGCAGTTACCCTCTACCAGGATGCTCAGGAAAGTCGATTTTATGTGGAGGCTAGGAGGTCAAAGTTCGGGAGACACCAGGGGTGAATCGATCGACTTGCAAGTATGACGATTACAAGGCTGGTACTTTGTACAGAGACTTGAGCAATGCCAGGCAGCAATACTTTGTTTGCTTGAGCCGAGGCAATGAAACACTTCAGCTGGTGCATTGCGATGGCAGACAGAGTCGAACAGGCACATGTCGGTTTGAAGAACTATAAATGTCAAAGGCAGCTTTGGAAGGGTTCTGACGGTTTTCTTGGTGTCGAACTTGCTGGAGTCATGGCTCACAGCACGTTGACATTGAAAACAGTGATCTTGTCTGTTCTGGCTTCCAGGTGCTGTGAGTCCTACTCCAGGGTTTAAAGGACCAAGGTTAGTAATTTCCCAGGCTCCCAAACACAGAGGAAGCTGGCACACACCTTCAGGGGGCCTGCATCAAGGTAAGGCCAAAGGCAACAAGGTGGCATGTAGAGTTGCGGTCCTGTTCCAGCAACAGACATCACCCCCAATAGTACCTGGGATGGTTAGGGGACAGATCCTACCTCTGCTTACACCTTCAGCTTACAACTCAAGGACTCTGGACATGACTGCTCCCCCAGCAGGGTGCAACAAAATCTTCTTTCAGGTTTGGAGTCCAACCATGAGTCAAAGAAGTGGTGTGAGACCCTTTATTTTAAAGTTAAAAGTCCACAGGTCAATGAATAAAGCTAATCTGCTTTAGGGGTGCAGTCCCTGCTGTAGAGGAGCAAGTAGACGCATATGCCCTAACTCCTGCCCCCTCACCGCCATCATACTGGATTAGCAGGCGAAGAGCTGCATGTGGGACCCCCTGTGCTGTCTCTATACAGCATCGAGTGTATGAGAGATGTTATGCACTCAGACAACTATATCTAATGTACCCTCATGTTGAGAGAGTGGATGGATGTCTGAACGCACCATTAGAGATTATGGAACGCTGAGTGCCATCTGACAAGGGCAGAAATATATCATGATGAAGATATACGAGAATATGCTGAAACAATATACAAAATACTTAGGGATGATGATGTAACTGGAGCGACAAGAGAAACATGCATGAAATGATAAAGTAATCATGTATGTAAAACAAAGATGAAGTAAATTGTGGATCAATAAGTGTAAATACACAGTGACGCATGGTAGAAAAGATGCATAGAAGCTTGATATAGAGGAATATATACAACATGTCAAGGACTGCCATTATTGGAAAAGGGGCACCGGCTTGTGTGAAGATCCATTCTAACAACCTCAGAAACAGATCAGGGCTGAAGAGTCCAGAGATGCTGGAAAAAGGCTTTGTGCGCGAATGAAGAGAAGTCTATGTTGGCCTTGTATCAGGGATGCTATTTCAAGAAATGAGTGTTGAGCACAAAGGGAGGCAGACGGATGACTCATGGATGCACAAAATATTTTTCTAAGATTCAAAGAGAAGAAATCATTTGCAAGAGCCAAGTATTGGACAATTAATAGTGAACAGAGTATATGTAATGTAGAGTGAGCAAGTCTCTAGAGGCCAGGGGAGCAATAACACCCAGCTAAATGTAAACAAATAGCACTAAATAGGAGGTTGAAATGGCCACATTGTGGTCTCCTCACACGTGCTTCAGAAGTCGAAAACAAGGGCTATTCATTAAGCCTTGGATGAAGATAAGTGATATGTTTTTACTCCTTTGAATGTCCTATTACCAAGATCAATGGCACGGTGGTCTACAGACGGGAAATGTTGGCTCATGGATGGTCTGATGTGAGATGATGGTCTAGTTGGAAAAGTGGGGAGTAATCTGACGTGACTCAAGCACCTGGGTTTCAATTTCCTTACATGCTGCTAGCGAGTCAAAAGTCCAAGGTTGGGTGGGATGGCAACCAATCAGTGGTTCAATGGGGCTGCCTCCTATACAATGTTGCATAGACCAATTCACTGCCATTTTGTATGCTATAATCAGTATTTTATGTATTTAGAGGTAGTTTGAGATTTGTGTTACGTATAAGAGACCGCCAATGAAATATTAACTCTTATGCTTTCTGTATGTAGACAAGTTCCCCTAACCAATCCCTCCCACCAGTATGTTTTATAGTTTATCACGTAGGGTGACGGCATAGATGACACATATTGGGGTATAAGACTTCTATGTAATCAAGTTTGTGTGTGAGTGTGCAAGCATTTGTCTGAAGTTTGCCATTTGACCCTGCTTTATTAAAATAAGAATAAAGTAGTGTTTACTATATGCCTTGATTCTGTCCGGTTATTTGGACAGAAGGCAAACTGGTCGATTGGGGGAGAATCGATGCTGAGGGAATCGAGCTGAGATACAGATGTAAGTAAAGCATCTAAGATCGCCAAAAAAGGGGGGAGTGACTGTGTTGTAAATATATATATGAGTAACAGGATTTTTGGGGATTATGAAGAAGAGAAGCAGATACCTCGATTCCAGGCTCCAAGGCGAGGGAAGGGTATGCACTAAAAAGACTCCATATAAGGGCGTTAAGGATACCTGAGGCAAGGCCAACAAGAATAGTGTGTATCAAGCTCCAAAAAGGGGGTTAAAAAACGAGATGAGATACATTTACAAAAGATAGCAAATAATAGTGTGTGCATGAAAAATTATTAAAATGCACACGTGCGGGGTTATAAATATGTCAGTGTGAAGCATTTTGTGTGTTTAAACTGATAGATGTAAAACGATAGTACAAAATTAAGGTGATTTGTTTTAGATTTTTGATCAAAAGACAGACGTCAGTTGGAATTTGACCAATGCAGTATATTTGGCAAAATAAAGGAACAAATAAAAAATCGGAGAAGTATAGACAGTCGAAATCAACTTGTCACCATGAGGAATTTAACACTTTTACACCTATGTAGGACAATGCCGAGGTACACAGCGAAGATAATGATTTATCATTCTGAATGGGTGAAAGGCACAACTAATAAAACACTTATGCCGTTGCCTCAGGGGGGGTCATTGTCAAAAGCAGGATTACGACATATGACAACATATTTGCATGCCACATATAAGTGAAAGAAGCTGCATACAAGTTTGGCTATTTGAGAGTTATGGAAAATGTATCAGAGTGAGAAAGAAGATCCAGCAGAGAGGGAGTGGATGCTTAGCCAGCATGAAGGAAGGGGAGGATACAACGCCTTTGGCTCCCCTCCTGAAAACAAGAGCGTAGATGCAGAGGGGAAGAGATGTTATCCTTTAAAGGAATTGAAAGCAGTGTTGGGGCACATTAATGTGACTTGTGAGCCCCCCGCCTACAACAGCGAGGACAATGGGGAAGAGAACAAAAACAGAAAACACGTACATATTGACACACGGTGAAAGTAAACAGCGTAAGGTGAGGAAGGACAGACAATATAGACAGATGGTGAGAGAGGGAGAAGTAAGGAAACAGAAGGAAATAAAGGACAAAGCTAAGGGAATAGCGATAGTGCAGAATGAGTGATGGGAGGACACATTTTACTCAAGCTGGATGACCAGGGCATTGATGGGGTTCGAGAAAAAGAAGAGAGAGAACAGCTGGAAAAGAAAGAAAAGGAGGAAGAGAGAGCATATAATGAAGAGAGAGAAAAAGAATGCTAGTGAAGGAAAGAAAGAAGATTTGAGGCAAAGAAGTAAAAAGAAAGGCTAGAAGAAAAGATAGGAGATGAGATAGAAGTACAAAGAATGAAAGAATGAAGGTTGCAAAGAAGGCGAGAGGAAGATGTATTAAGAGAGATGAGGAGAAGGAAAGAAAAGAAGAATAGAAGTAGGGGACTAAAAGATGACGAGATAGAATATTTATGTCATTGAAATATAGTGCCGATTGAAAAACAAGAATGACTTGAAGAAGTGAGGTCACAACAGCCAAGCACAGAGCTGTATGGAGTACCAAGAGTACTAACATGGACTGATGTGCGAGATACAGAAGGTGTAGAAAATGACTTGGGGATTTATATTGGCAGATGAGGAATAAAAAGGGTACAAAACCCAAGAGAACGTGAAAGGGTCTCTTTCAAGGGAAATGGGAGGAAGATCAGATGACACCATAACAGATGAGCATACAACGCTGTCTTTAAGTAGGCTCAATGTTGATGGTGTGGATAAAAATAACAGTCTTACAAGCTGGGGCATAATGATGTCAGACGAAGAAAGGGAAGAAAGTGAGAGAGCTTGAGGGGAGTGCGCAGACAGATTTTCAAAATAATCAAGTCTTGAGAAAGGGGTAACATTTTCAGATTTAGCAGACCCCAAAGAGAGAACACCAGAACTAATAACATATACTGAGGGATCACAAGCATGATCGCACAGTGCAGATGATGTATCCCCACCTTATGTAAGCAGATTAAGGGTATTACCAGGACGAAGACAAAACAGGCGAGACAAGCCCCGTCTATAAGACAAGAAGTGCAGGCATGTCTGATTATGCACAAGGATTTTCAAAATTCCCATTATTAGAGAAAGGGGGTATGACCACAATATATACCATGGTCACAGATGGATAAAGATAATTTAAGGAGTAAACTACAGAGTTTAACCTCTGGTGCAGGAAAATGGATGTATGTGTTAGAGAGCATGACATCAGGAATGACCTAGCCACAGGGGACATAAAAGGCCTGCTGGCAACCATTATAGGAGAGAGAGCTGATGACATTTAGAAGCGAGCAGGATACACTGGTGTGACTGCACAAAATACAACACACGATTATTGAGCACCCTTTAATAATTGCAGAGCAGACATATGGCAGGCGCTCAGGATACAATACCCCAATACATCAGATATGGGTGCGATTATGACTAGGAAAATGGGGGAGGATGAAGGCCATGTTGTCTGTATTCAAGATATTCAAGAGAGTTGGCCCAGGAGACACGTGAAACATGGGATGAAATGGTAGCATTATTTTACCATATTTTGGGTTAGGTACTAACCAAGGCAGTGCAAAGGCAACTGAAAATACAGGTGAGAATGGAAGCAAAATCATGGCCAAAATTAAATTGATGATCGTGCATCACTGATGATTAATGCAGGAAAGGAATATGAAGAAAGCTGAAAGTAAAAAGTAGGAGGAAGCGATATTGGTTCAGAAGAAGTTGTCAAAAATAGCCATAGAGGGAGCGTTATTAATTAGTAAGAAAGATGTGGTGACACAGGAGATGCAACCAGTACAAGCAAGGTAACATAATGTATCCCCCAGATCAGAGTGGGAATAATTATTGGTCAAGAGGAAGAGGGAATAGGCCTACAGGAGGATGAAGAGGTGGATTTCAAAACTCTCAGGGAAGGGGAAGATTTAATGGTGGACAGCCGCAACAATATTCAAATTGCGGAAGAATAGGACTGTGGGGTGCATTCAAAAGTCCCAAACTGCAGTCCCTTTCACATGAAAAGCAGGATTTATCAATACTGACACAAACAGCATTGCAGTTTAAAAGTGAAAATTTACCACTGTTAACAGAAAAATGTCATGGAAAAGACATGGTGCGCATTGACGAAATACCAGCAGACATTTGAAAGGAAAAGCCACTATGATTTAATGATGAAGTGTCTCTAGGCCAGAGGCAAACCCTTTTGCTGACTATTGGACACATGTCACCATCTTCCTCACTGGAAAGCTGACAACCCCCATCTAATTACAACTGCAATAAAGGGTTTCCCGCTAAAGGTGTGGAAACTCTAGTGTTCCCAGACTTGCTGGCTCTGAAGGCAGTGATAGCAGGACAGTTCCCCTTGGCTGGAGCATGACTAAAAGGTATGAAGACTGGGGGCTACAACTTCCAACAGGCAACCAACTTCAAAGAGCAAGCTGCAAACACAAAGAGACTGATAAAGAAAAAAAACTCTGGTTACAGTCGAGCCCACTGAGACCGTATGGCCTGAAGGCAGGAGCATTGCCCTTTGTCCCACATGAAGATTTACAATTAATTTACAAGGACTATTACAACTTAGGCATTTTTCCTAATAAGGTGTATTTTCTTCATTTATGTACCATTTTTTAGGTAATTTCCCGGTGATTATGGAGATATAGAATTCACCCAACAGTGACTCAGGGAACTGTAATGGCCATCTAAAATGTGTTTCTGGCTGATCTGAAAATGCTCCAAATTTGAGAGTTGGCGAACGTGTGCAGGGTACAATTAGGAATATGGGTAATAAATTATATATTCATAACTGTTATGCTTTTTACGGAAATGGCGGGAAATTACCACATGGCCGTGCAGACCTGGCTGTCGTCTTATTTAGTTCCCCGTGATTAGCTGAATCATCAGAAAATATACATATTATGGCAGTTATTAGTCAAATTATTAGGTTTTGCCACATAACTAAGTTTTGCCAAAAATGTGACATGAGAACAAATGGGGCTTGTAAATTCAGCTGCAAATTGTCTGCTCCAGACTCTTAAATGAATCCGTAGAGAGGGGAAGAGAGAGAAGGGTAAGTGTCCAATCCTAGTTGCAAGAACACTGGCAGGGTACATCCCCAAGATTGTAAAATTGGTGCTGTCATTGCTGCTATATAATGGGGACAGCACTAGGAGGAAGGAACAGAGCTAGGAGGAAGGAAGGGACACAGCTTTGAAATTTACCATCAAAAGCGGGCTGCTGCAACATACCATCTGACAGCAGCAAACGAACACTAGACAAGATTGCTTAGAGTGCATCTGGGTGGATCTGTCTATTGCTAGGAAGGCCTAAACGCTGACTGTGTCCTATGTCAGAGAGTGGGAGGCCATCCTTGAGAGTGGAGTGACTAGACCCCAGACCTATCTTTCCAGAGGCTCCTGACATGCAGCTGGCTGTCCTGAACTTTAAACAGAGGCTTTCTATGTAAGTAGACGTGAGCCCTGGGAAACCAAAAGGTGGGGAATCGGCTGGCCTTAAATCCTTTCCTTTTATAGTAGGGGGGGGCACAACTCTGTAGCTCCTTAGCCTATTTAACTAAAAATATGAATTTAATTAATTCCCTTTGGCAGAACACTAAGGGATGATTTTGTTAAAATTAGAAATGAACAAAGCTCACTTCCCACTGTGCACTGAACAACATAGCCTATAATTGTATTGGGTAATCCTTTTTGTCCTGTTGACCCCAACTTCTTCAAGAAAGAGGCATGTTTTTGTTCCCAAATCAGTCCAAACTTTTTGTCCAGCTTCCACAACACAGGCCTATCAGTGGAGGGGGATCTGAAATCCACAATTCCCCAAATCATTCACATTTTTCTGTCCAACTTACCCAACTCAGTTCAAATTAGGGGGGGGTCTGAAAAACAAACCGTTAATTTACCCTGTGTTTATTTTTTTTAAAAAGTGTGGGTAAAATCATAACTGCCATTTGTATTTGTTCCAATCTTGAAATCCTAGTGCTAGATTTTTTCTTTTTTTTCTTTTAAGCTTGCAGGAAAATCAAAATTGCACAGCACACATTTATTATTGTTTCAGTTATTGATCAGTTTAATTATTTCTTGAAGTGAAATTTGTAGAAAGGAAAGTATTAGCATTTGGTTTATTTTCTTAACTAACTTGTATAATTTATTTGTGTAACAAGAAGTTAATGGTGAGCCACAAGGAAGGTGGCATGTGTAGTAGTGCAACTTCTATTACTTTTAATTTAAATAAATACAACTATATTTCCTGTACACCGGCCTGGTTCTTGGCTTATTGTTAGCTCAGGGGGAGAGATCTAGGGGGCATGATATGTGTCTGAAGTAGGGCTGAATAAAATAATCTGCTAAACAGTTTGTTGCATAACACCTTGAGTGGAGAGGGAAGGAACTCCCTGTGTTGAGGGTGGCTTCTCAGTAAACTGTTACAAATTGGGGGCTCATGGCCAGGATATAGCTGCCTATTTCTGACCCATGACAAATACATTGTGACAGACTATTCATTTTGATGCAATTGCATTAAAGTGGAGGGAAAGCCATCTTTGTTTAGTTAAAGTGGCACAAGAACTTGACCCCTGAGTTCCAGGGAGGTATATATTTTTAAAATTAAGATTGTGTTAGAATTGATTTGTGTGAGTATATCAAGCAGGAACATGGTGATTTTTGCCCCTGCACAAAGTTTTACTTAGGTGCAAAAAGCCATTGTAAAAATGACTACTGTACACATTGGTGAAGCCAGGGAACATCTCCTAGCTAAATATTTCTTAAAGGAGAATGGGTTGAGGGTGATGCTGTAAACTAGCAAACTAGAATTGTGCAAGAGGTTACCTCAGTAAGGAATGATATTTGGGTTGGAGGTGGAATGTTACTTAAGGCGCTTGAGCCATTTTTTGTATGACCACAACTGCTCATGATGAACAGATACAAATGGCTCAGCTAACTGCTCAGTTATATTTTCATTTGCTGTTAGTGGAAGAACGTTTGCAAAATAGTGAGTCTGGCTGGAGACCTGTCACAGATCCAGGATCTCATTGAACAACTCAAAAATGAGTTAAAAACACTGCAGCAAGAGAGTGCAGAACGTGAAAGACAGTTTTCTGCACTGCAAAATGCACATAAAGAGTATGTAGAAAAATTGAGAACACTGCAACAAAAGGTTAGTGACCCGACTATGTATAATAGAGAGTTGTTAGATGGCATTATGACCCCCAAGCAACAAATGAACACCATAGAAAAATGATAATAGTCAGTTCATCATTAAACAAATGGACTCACAAAAGGAGTTTGATGAAAAGCGCCAAAGTATAAGTACTCTGAAACAACAGAGGATGTAGCTGATTCAGGAAAAATACTGCTTGAATCGGGATAACAGTATCCTATTAAAGAGGATAAATCAGTTGGAAATGGAGGTGGAAAAGGAACAGTAAGGTTCTCAGGAACTGACCAGAATTAGAGAAGAAAGGAATGAGCTAGTGAGGCATGTGAGACAAATATAAACTGAACTATCATATGCAGCGATTTGTAGGGATGAGCAAGAGGAAGAGATTAGTCTCCTCAAGAATACAGCATACAAGGCTTACAGAGGGAGAATTAATCACTTCAGCGTGAGGTGCAGCAACCAAAATGTCAGTTGGCAGCTCAGAACAGGGTGCATGAGATTTATCAGGCCTTAGTGTCAGAATAAAACATCTAGCTCTCTGAATACCAACAGGAAATAAGGACAGAGAGAAGCCGGTGTGAGAGCCTCACCAAGGAAATTGAAAATCATAAACAGGCCCTGAGACACCATAACCAATCAGGCTATGGGACAAGGCACACTGATCAAGGTCAGGTGTCCTTCCCATCAGGGGCCTCATGCCCGTCATATAAAACCTCCCAGGTACAAATGGGAATTGCCTTCATGTATGCCACTGACAAAGAACAGGGGGACATCAGGCAGTTGGACTTACCCAGGTTTAGCCCAACTGATCCAGAAGACCAGTCCTTGTCTGATAAGGATAAATATTCATCTCTACTACATAGAAGGGAAAGTGGCTGGATAGTGTATCCTGAGAAGTAAGGAACAATACTGTTAGTACTTCAGATCATCAAAAGTCTTACGATGAGAACGTCAGGGAGTCAGATTGGCTGAAGGTGTGACTACAAAGAGACCACCTTGCCCGCTTTGCTGAAGGATAATAGCCAGACTCTCAGCCTAGGAAGGGTTTTCTATAAACCTCAGTATATTCAGGGGAAGGGGGAAATTCCTCAGATTCCCTTGTAGGAGGAATGAAGAAACTGGCTTTTATCCTGGGCTGAAAAGGAACTCCACAGAGAGTGACCCTGAGAGTTCCCTTTGGTTCAGGCAAGAGGAGTCCAGACCCTGTAGTTCTAAGAGATATTCCCAGTCTCATAGAGATAGGGAGCACCTAGAAGAAAGGGAAGGGAGTACCGGTAGAAGTTCTGAGTAAGAAGGTGAATGGACTCCGGTGCTGAAGAAAACAAAGACGGAAACAGAAGAAGGGTTTTGTTAAAGACCCGATTTGACAGATAAAGGCCATAAAGAGCTTTTTGACTCCATACCATAAGAATACAAAATACTCGATATGGGAGCACTTAGAGCTTTATGAGCAAATGATGGCATCATTCCAGATCAGAAATTATGTGAATTGTATAGCATTAGCTAAATGGGATTTCTCACCTAAGTACTCCAGTTTCTTTGCATCCTGGTTGCTTTGATCTCTTTTCCGAGTTTTCATTCCAAACACGGGTAAAGATTCACAAAGTCACCACTTTCGAAACTCTACAAACATGCCCCTGCACAGGAATGCTAAAATCTGCTGAGCACATTGTTTGTCTTTAACCTTACAGCCTTAAAGTACTGGCACAAGCATAGCTAATCTGTAAATTAGGTGCCTTCCTGTCTTACTGGGCTCTCTTGCCCTTTCCGCAGCTAATTGTGAATGTGCATTTAGACTATTAAAATGAAACACAATTCATGGCATATGTTGCTCTGAAAGACCATGCTACTGAGTAGAAATACAGACTGACCTTATAGTCTAGAAACAACATAGATAAAGTAGCGCAAGCAATGTACCCTTGTGTTAGGAACACAATATTCTCCTACACCTGTTTACCAGACAGTAAATTGTCTGTGAGGTGATGCAAAGTGTTCCAGCATATGTTTCTATGGTAAAATGCCCACGTCTGTAGGTCATGAACCATTATCATGTGATGGGTTTGCACAAATTCACCATGTTATTCTAAAATGTCTAAAGTTTGCTCTCTCCCCCATGTTTTAGCTCACCTTATCTATGCCTGTATACATGCATTGATGAACTTGGGTCCGCTTAAGCCAAAATAAACTGTTGTTTACATATTTGTTCCTCGTGACTGGTGTGCCTTCATTTCTTTGCAGTAGCCTCATATTTTTGGACTAACAGAATGGCGCCCAATGTGGAGCTCTTCGGATTATGACCTATTGCTTTGCGATGACAAAATTGACAGACCGAGTTCCGTGAGTATCGGGGGCCCCTGCACCTTGAGACGTGATTCCTCAGCCGACTGCTGCTTACGATCGCCGGATGCCACGCTTCACCCAGAGGTCAGGGGGAGTGCTGCCACGACTATTCCAGCCCTTATATTTCACAATTTGTTCATGTTCCGTTCTCACAACAGGAAGTAAACACTCTTAAGCAGTCTATTCCAGACATTAGAAAGAATCCTACAAGATTCTACAAAGAAATAGAATCAGTTCTGAATTTGTCAGTTTTGACTTTAGGTGACATTGACTTATTATTCCCTGTAATTTTACCCACAGACTTATGGAAGCAAATTAGGACCATAGATGATCAAGCTGCAATGGTTGATACTTGGGTTGCATTGGAACTAGCTGATAGTTCTAGGAAAGCTGGATGTTACCAAACCACTTTGTGACTAAGCTTAAAACTTTAGTGCCTGAGAAGAGAATGATTTGGGATAAATTAACCACGTGCATGCAAGGGAAGACCGAGGGAGCAACCACATTTTTCAACATGTTGGAACAGGTATTTTCAGATTTTAGTGGTCAAGATTTGAGTATGGAACCTGGAAAGAGATTGTTGACAAATTTGTGCAAGAATTATTGCCAGACATTCAGTCGCAGATCACTGCTTCTGAAAGTGCATGGCAGGCTAAGTCGCAATCTGTTTTACGTATGGCTCAGTATTATGAGAATAGAGTTAACAATGAGAAAGAGAAAATAGAGAAGAAAAAGGGAGATTGAAGACTAGAGTACATTTGCAACAAATGGCTAAAGGAGCACAGGGTGGGAATACACAGCCAAGAGGCAAGTTCATACCGCAAACAGGGCCTGTTCACATGAATAAATGTGCCTATTGTAGGCAAAAGGGTCACTGGAGGGCAGAGTACCTGACCCTCCAGCAGAGAGCAGCGAAACGTACGATCGGTAGAAGATCGAAAGCATGCAATGGCATGGCTGGTCTAAATAGGAATCTCTTTGCTCAGAATCAATAGAACCAACCTCAGGATAATAAAAGTAATCATGGAGGTCAGCAACAGAATACTGGGAATATGAACACTTTTGACACCAATTCACATTCTTATTTTACTAAAGACTTTATACCTCACAATGTTTTGTTTCACTAGGACAACCCGGAGCAGATTCTGGAACCTATTCCTATTCCCGTAGATCAGAAAGGACCCTACAGAAAGGACCCTACACAGAAATGAAAGTCGTGAATAGGGCACATGTTTTTCTAGTGGACACAAAAGTGCTCCATTGACCATCTGCGGGTTTCAGATATCCCACTGTCAGGGCAGAATAATGTTTCAATAGGGTTTTCTGGTTCTCCAGTAGTAAGTCCGGTCTCTCGACTGGTGCCATTGATTTACTGCTCACCAGATGGAATGTATTTGACCATTTCACCCCAGCTGAATTCCACTTCACAATGTATGACTTTCCCTTTAACAAGTGAATTACAACAAGTCCCTAGGCATGTATGGGCAGTAAATGACGACGACATAGGGATACTAAACATTGAACCTGTACGCATAGTATTAAAATCCAGTATTATGCTATCACACATTCCACAATATAAATTATCTATTGAAGGTGAACAAGCACTTAAATGTATTGTTTCTGATTTAATGCATCAAGGTGTTATTGATGAAATGTCTGGTAGTACATGTAATAGCCTGGTTTTGTCTATTTATAAGAAAGGTAACAATGCTTTACCCTACCGTTTTGTTATTAATCTTCGCGCGATTAACAAGGTAGTAGCACCACAGTTTCCCATTGTCCCTGACATCACTATCATCCTGACTATGATTCCTGCTATGGCTACACACTTTTCCGTCATCGACTTAAGAACGCATTCTTTAGTATACCCATACACCCATACATCCGGACAGTAGATATTTTTTTACGTTTTCCTTAGGAGGACGTTCTTTCACTTTCACACGCATACCACAAGGGTACACTGAGAGTCCTAGCAGTTACAGCAGAGCCCTTAAGGAGCAAATCGATATACTTCAATTTCCTTCCACTTGCACATTGATACAGTACATTGACAACCTACTCATTGCTGCAGATTTCGAGACCGCTTGCAAGGAGAGCACTGTTTTATTATTGAAGCATCTAGCTGAGCATGGCCATAAAGCATCTTTGAACAAGTTCCAATGTTGTCAACATGAGGTTGCCTTTCGAAGGAGGGTAAGCGCCTTGCGCCTGAACGTATACAAAGCAGGACTGTTCCAAATACACAGAAAGAAGTTAGGGCCTTTATCGGCATGGCTTCATATTGTAGAAAATGGGTTCCAAACTTTTCACTTTTGATTAAGCCAATGCTGGCATTAGCAAGGAAGGAGGTAGCCTTACCGCTACCTTGGGATACGGATTGTCAAGAAGCTTCTGATCTGCTAAAAACAGCATTATGTTCTGCTCCAGTTTTGGGAGACACCAAGCTATAAAAAAGAGTTAATTTTGTTTGTGAATGAGCGGAATGGATGTGGTTTAGCTGTTTTGACACAGGAACATGGGGGAAGAAGCAGACCATGCAGCTATTTTTCTTCCATGTTAGATCCTGGTGCATGCTTTGTGCTGAAATGTCTTAAGGATGCAGCTGCTGCCTCTGTAAAACGAAGTGAGGGAATGGTTTTGGGTCTCTCCTTAACCGTGATGGTACCTCACTCAGTAGATCTTCTGTTAAATAGAACACAGACTCAGCATCTCACATCTGCCAGACACACTAGGTATGAGATGATCATATTTGCACTTCACATCAAAATTAAGAGATGCTGTTCTTTGAATCCAGTGGAACTACTGCCTCCTCTGAATGAGGATTGCACTAATAATGCATCCTATGACTGCCTGTACGTTACTAAACATGATACAAAAGGCAGAATCAATTTGAATGATACACCATTGACATTGCCAGATGGAGAGCTATTTTGTGGTGGCTCTTGTTTTAAACTGCCGGACGGCACTTCCACTGCTGCCTATACAATCACCACTTTAGACAACATTATTGAAAGCAAGAGAATACCACACAACACTGCCCAGGCTGCTGAGATAGTTGCCTTGACTAGAGCTTGTGAGATATCCCAAGGGCTTAGTGTAAATGTTTATAGTGATAGTCAGAATGACTTTGAAGTAGCTAACAACTTTGGAAGATTATGGGATGAGAGGGGATTCTTAACATCTCACAGTGCGAAAATTCAGCATGGTCCCTTCATAGCGCAATTGCTATCAGCATTAGTCCTTCATATATAACTAGCTATAATGAAATGTGCAGCACACCAGAGGGTGACTGACGATATTGAAAAGGAAATGCCTTTGCAGAAAAAATAGCTAAGCAAACTGCCGCTGACCCACACTCATTAATGTATGTGTTAGATTCTGCTAAATGGGTCGCAGAAACTGGGATGATGGAGGAGCGCGTTAGTAGTGTGAAAGAGATTCAGGCTGAAGCTACCAAGGAAGAAATTGAAAATTGGGCTCCTGGACCTGCAGGGTTGGATAACGAGGATTGTTAGGTTGACCGGGTGAAACAGAGATGGATGCCGCCCAACGCATATGTAACAGCAATAGTTACTATGGCACATGGGCCAGCACACATTAGTGTGAAGAGCATTTGTAAACACTTAGACGCAGTCTGGTACAATGGTAACATTCCAGAAAATTGCAGAATGATTGACTCGAACTGTATGATTTGCCTGCAACACAACATTGGTAAGGGATCACCAGCACCCAAAGGTAGTTTTGGACCTCCCTCCATGCCATTTGAAGTGATTCACTTTGACTTCATTGAGATGGAGCGATGCCAAAACTACAAGTATTTCCTAGTAGTGATATGTGCATTTAGCAAATGGGTTGAAGCCTTCCCTTTGAGAGATAACACTGCTATGTCCACTGCAAAAGTAATGCTAAAGGAGTATTTCCCTAGATTTGGATTACGCAGAGTAATTTGGTCTGATAATGGACCAGACTTTATAGCGGCTACCATGCTACAGATATGCGTGGCACTAAAAATTGATAAGAGATTTCATTCAGCGAGGCATCCGCAGAGTGCCAGTTTAGTAGACCATCATAACGGTATCCTTAAGAATAAACTAGTGAAGGTGTGCGCACATTGCAAACTGAAACGGCCTGAAGCCTTACCATTAGCCTTACTGTCAATGAGGACAGCGGCTCAGTCTAGAACAGGACTTTCTCCCTATGAAATTGTGATGGGGAGACCTGCTAATATATGGAATGCACCTAGAAAACTATGTGAGATAGAGTGCCCATTATTAACTGACTACTGTGATCAATTGAATCAAAACCTGCATTTGAGCACCACAGGTTCGAGCAGCTTTGCCCGAGAAATACGTAGGACCTGGTCACCACACTCCACCTGGGGACTTTGTTTTAATAAAGGACTGCGAGAGGAAGTCCTGCCTTGCAGCTCGTTGGAAAGGACCCTATAAGGTGCTACTGGCTACTCAGACGGCTGTTCAAGTCGACGGCAAACACTATTGGATACATGCAGCGCACCTGAAACGAGCGCCCTTGTCTTTATCCTGCGACAAATGGATTAAGGAGGAGGCTTATGATGCTGAATCCAAGAGTGTGCCTTTCAATGAGGGCACCCATTCTGACCCAGAGCAAAATATTGGGCACAAACAACTCGAGAATTCTTCACTTTCTTCAGATTCTGTTCCTTTGTTCGGAGACCACTCTGTGCCTGGAGTCACTAGGTACAACCTTCGACCATAGAAATAGTTAGGGAATTACAGTTTTATAGACTAAGAAAGTGTAGTTTATATCCTGCACCCACAAGAAATCAGCGGCCTTCCCTCCAATCCCCATAAAGACAGTTCAAGAAGTTACCGAGGTGGGCAGGGAAAGAAGAGAAGACTACAAGCAAGATCGGCAACGTGGTCAAGCGCCACCTACGGACAAACTTATAAAGCCTGTTTCAGTGAGGCTTAACGGACACTGAAAACTATGCCTATATTTGGAGCACGTAGAATCGAGGACATGGAAAGCATTGCAACTGGAAAGCCCATATAGAGAGGTCAATGATCCACAAAAGAGAAGTTAATAATAATAGCAATTGTAGCCTGTGTCATGATCACATTAGTGCCTGTGTTATGGTACTTGGAGAGTTCACATCCACTTAGTGTACTACTGCCTACTGTCGGCACCACTTTGTCTCCTCTCTATGTACACTCTCACACTCTTCGTCCGCTTAATTTAAAACAAAGAGAAGGATATCATAATATGCTCATACAGATAATGAATGCCAAACATGCAATCCTGAACAAAAATAATTACTGGGTATGTTCTCACCTACCACAGCATGGTGAGAAATGTTTGGGATGGTGCATCTATCCACTTCCAATATCGACTTCTTGTAATGCATCATTTAGAGACCTATTCTTTGGTAAGTGGAACGAAAGTACCACTGGTAACCTTGATGGAACAAACAACAATTAATTTGATTGACTAGGTCTGTTACCTCTAGGTTGTTCTGTCTTTGCAAACAAAAGTACAACCAATACTGCCTCCACTAAGAGAACTGATAAGCATGATAGACCCTACCAATCTATGATCTCGTTTAGGATGTCACCAGTAGAAAACAGGGAAGCAATCCCTCCTTCCTACACCATTAATCATGATCCAGATGTAGTTCAATTTTGTCTGTGGAAAGACGGTTCCCGGTATATGGGCACATATGATAAATGTGTAAACACTGCAGTTCTGGTAAACAAAAATAGACCCTTTAACATTGGGGGACCCATTTACTTTGTTTGTGGGAAGAAAACCTATCCATGGTTGCCTTAAGATTGGAAAGGGACTTGTTATCTGGGGATACTACTATCGGGATTTTATGTTACATCCACTGCAGACATACTGAAGCATTGCTCTAGGAAGGGAATAGATGATGATACCCCCCTCCAGGTATTGGGAGATGTACCAAAAGCCATGGTGGTTTTTTGGGCCAGATCATATCTTCACGGGATATTAGGAGATTGGCTAGAGTATTAGAGAACACTATCAATGAAACTAATGACATACTGTTTAACATGACATTGGAACAAAGAGCAATTAGGTTAGTGGCTCTTCATAATAGAATGGTTTTAGACGTCATGTTAGCTGAGTGTGGTGGTGTATGCAAAATGACTGGGTCCGTGTGTTGCCTGTACGTACCTGACTCCTCCCCTACTGTGTTTCAAGCAATCAGAAGATTACATATACTAAGTACTGAAGTTCATGTACCTGAAGAGGATAGGGACATTGAAAAATGGGCTTGGAACATGCAGAGAACATGGGGTTGGAAGTACTTCTCAGCACTTTCTGTTATCATTGGGGTAATACTGTTCTGCTGCTGCTGCATACTATGCTTGCCCATTCTAGGTTCTGCACTAGATGAATGCTGTTATATATCTCTAATGAAGCTAAAACCTGGTCCTCATCATCATGTGAATATGACTAATGCTTTGATCATGCAAGATGTCGCTATGAAACAGTTTATGGCTATCAATATAGATGACAGTGATGACTCTGGTTGTTCCGATGATGATGATACATGGTCACATGATACCAGCAATGTGTTGGCTTAGGCCAAAAGGAGGGTTTGTAAAAACATATCCATTTTGCATTATAAATGTTGGCCTAAGCACATACACATTAAACCACGCTAATGCGGCCCTCGAACGCCATCTTGGTTGCTTTGCTCTCTTTTCCGAGTTTTAATTCCGAAAACGGGTAAAGGATCACAAAGTCACTGTGCTTCGGAAGCGTTACAAAAATGCCCCTGCACATGAATGCTAAAATCCACTGAGCACATTGTTTGTTTTTAACCTTAGAGCATTGAAGTACTGGCAGGAAGGTAGCTAATCTGTAAATTAGATGCCTTCCTGTCTTCCTGGGCTCTCTTGCCCTTTCTGCAGCTAATTGTGAATGTGCATTTAGACTATTAAAATGAAACACAATTCATGGCATGTGTTTTTCTGAAAGACCAAGCTACTGAGTAGAAATACAGACTGGCCTTTTAGTCTAGAAACAACATAGATAAAATAGCGCAAGGAATGTTACCTTGTGTTAGGAACACGATATACTCCTACAACCCACTCAGCTTTGCTTCCCAGAAAGTAAATTGTCTGCGAGATGACGCAGAGTGTTCCAGCATATGTTGCTATGGTAAAATACCCACGTCTGTAGGTCATGAACCATTATCACGTGATGGGTTAGCACAAATTCACCATGGTATTCTAAAATATATAAAGTGTGCTCTCTCCCCCATGTTTTAGCTCACCTTCTCTATGCCTGTATACATACATTGACGAACTTGGTTCCGCTTAAGTGAAAATAAACTGTGGTTTACAGATTTGTTCCCCGTGACTGGTGTGTCTTCATTTCTTAGCAGTAGCCTCATATTTTTGGACTAACATCCAGTGAAACATGCAGCCCTAATGGATAAACTTGTTAGCACTAGCACTCCCATTGACGCGAGCAGTTGTAAAATGTGCAGCCATACTAAAAGAGAAGACCAAAAAAGCAGCTTATTATTCAAAAATCACAAATTTTGAAATTGAAAGTATAAAACAAATGACAGGGTGATGCATGTTGTTAAAGGAGGTATTTACCATGCTGTCTATTGTCCAGTTAAATGAAATTCAAGGATGATCACCACAAGAAGAAAAGGACTTTTTTGGAAGAAACCAGGGTGCTCGTTATCCCCTACTGAGGTAATTTGAAGACAGGATAGCACTGGGAAGCACTTATGTCTCTAGCATTATTGAGGACAGCATTGGATCTATTCTACTATCCCGCGTATATAACTCGAGAGAGTCTAGCTGCAACAATTGCAGAAGAGTGATTCTCACCAAATCTGTTAGAACATGTGACACAGTTTACTGTAAATTGCATCCTGTGCCAGAAATGTACTGTAGGACACACTTTGCGAACAGTGAGAGCAGCAATTCCCAGACACCCATTTCAGCACCAACACATACATTAGGTAGATATGCTGCAGACATGCAATGGTTACAGATACATGTTGATTGTGGTATTTCCTTTTTCTAGATGGATCGAGGCAGGTCCATGCACACAACCTGACGCCACGTGTGATGCCAAGTTTCTTGTACGTGAGGTCTTTCCAAGATAGGGTGTGTGTGAGATTTTGTGATTTGACAATGGACCGCATTTTGTAAATGAGCTTTTTGAGCAAATAGTTCTCCTATTAGGCATTAAACATACGTTATCCTCTGTCTACCACCCATAGGCGAATGATATTTGGGACAATGATTAAATGAACTGTTGAAGGTGAGGATAACGAAGGTCAAAATTACTTTGAAGAAGGGATGGCTACATTGCCTACCCATTCCACTAACTCCTCATGAGCTGGTGACTGGACACTGCATGCAAACTCCCCTTGCTCATCCAACTAAGTTAAAACCGGATACCCACCGTGTAGCAAGAGTATTAGGAGACGAGATACATGATTATCTAACAATGATGACTGCAAGGGTTTCTTTCATGTCTCAACAGGTTGAAAAACTGAGGGAAGGGTCAAAGAGAAGCAACACTGACAATCAATCCATTGAAGTAGAAGATTTGTTGAAACAACCCAGCATCTACCCATGGGATCAGGTGCTTGTGCGTAAATCCATACGCACTTGGAGCAAACCTCGTTTTGAAGGTCTGTACGAAATGGAAGAAGTTACACCAAAAGTTGCAAAATTAAAAGGAAGGCAAGCCTGGCTACATCTGCACAACATCAAACCATATAAAGGAGAAACTCTGACCCTGCCTGAAGATACTGAAGGTGATGCAAGAGAAGAAGATCCATGCATGCAGACTCATTCAATGGTCAGGAATAAAGACAAGTAAAATAAAGAGTACAACAGTAGTTTGAACTAAGGGCCAAGATCGTTCTGCATTTGAATAGGAGTCAAAAGACTTGCAGTTGTCCTGGAACTTTCTTTTTGGACAGACCAATGGAACATTACATTGAACTATGAAAAGTTAAGAGAAGAAAAGCACACTTTATCTCTTTATGTTACTCATTGTAATAACATTACACACATTTCTGTTTTTACGTACATATTGCATTTGTATCCTGCTTTAGTGAGAAGATATATGAATATAGTGAAATGATTTGGGAATCCTAAAAATAATGATATCAGAGTTATATATTTAGAATGAAAAACAAATGATGAGGTTTCAAAATAGAATAGATTCCTTGCCATCAAGAAAGTGAATGAGTTCTCATTGGAATACTAATTGTGATATTGTTTTGTGTTATGATATGGATTTTACTCCTGACTATTATAGCATTGGGACATGTTATGAAAAACGATGCAGACATGATGGGGAACAATGAGACAGTTATTTTTGTCCCTGATGGAATCGCAAACAGTATTTCTTTTATAATATCACTATGTATTTGTTTCAATTTTAATGGGATGTTTGGGAAAACAAGGAAGATATAGATAAATATCTTGAGAATTCAGCTCATTTAAAAAATAACCTGTGGCACCAGTGTCGAATGTCAGATGAAAGCTACTATGTGTGCTTTGAGAACCACTAAAATATTTATAGCACCAATAGTATCAGTGAAAAAGCACATTGCCTGACACATCGCACACTTTGCCTTACCAGAGGACAGTTCCAAGGCAGAACCGCATCCATAGTATGAATGAATATAGCAACATCTCAAAGAGAAGACACGTATGTACAAGATGTAAATACTAGAGAAAAACAAAAAACAAAGCATCAAATAATAAAATTTGAACAGCCTAGAATAAATGGAGCAGGAATCAAGATTGAAGAAAACAAGATGCTGCAATACAAAGATAAAAATGGGAATGATATATGAGAATGCTGAGAAGGGGGTGAACTACAAATCAAAGGAATAGTGCTTACTCCTGAAGGATGGACTGATGGATTGGTTGTGTGCAAAGCATCAGAATTAAATGGACAGTGGGAAGTAGTTGTGGTAAATGCAGAGAAAGCAAGCAAAGATCAATGGCCGAAGAGGGAGGACCATTGCAGATACTTCCCCTGAAGAATACGTCCTTATGTTTCAGAAATAAGGATACAGTGAAAGGTGGATAGAATATGTTTCAGAAATAATGATACGGTGAAAGGTGGTGAGAATCGCCAGTGTGTCCGATTTTTGATGTACAAGGCATGAAGTAGGAACAGCAGTCCTCATGGATCAATATTGGGCTGGTGGATCAAGAGCATACATAAACTTGCCAACAAAATGGGGAGGAGCATGTTCATTGGTGCTGATAAGCATACCAGCCTTAGTAGTAGCACAAAGTGACCTGCAGATTACAGACTTTCCAAATATAGACATGCGCCTGAGGAGCAAAACATCCGTGCAGCGAAGCAGACAGAGGAGAAGCAATTACTTTGCAGAAAAATCAATAGAAACCTATTATGACATTCCAAGTGAGCATAAGTTGTTCAGCAGAGAAGCAGTGATATTGACCTCAATATTCCTGCCAGGAATTCAGACTGCAGTAAATGCTAAATGGTTACAGATAACCAGATGGGAGCTTTTGCAAATGATCAATACAACAATAAAAGGATTTAATATGGTCAGATAAGAATTGAGGGAAATCAGGTTTATGGCCCTCCTGAACAGGTATGTTCTGGATTTAATCACAGCAATAGAAGGAGATGTATGTGCAAAGATCAGGCCTTCTTGCCCTTATGAAGATAATGGGACGCTGACAGAAGCAATAACGATGTTGTCAACCCTGCACACAAAGATGGAGGATGAAGTTGATGAGCCCGAGGATGAAGGGTGATTCCGTTCCTGTTTTCATGGATTCCAACTTGGCTGGAGGATGCCTTCAAATTAAATGTGGCAGTACTAGTGTTTGTACGGCTAGGATTTTGCCTTATAAGGTTCCTCTTGGGACAGTGCAAGAAGACAACCAATAAAGCTATTGCGATGAAGATTATGATTGACATAGATGCTGGAGCTGGTATGCAAGATGAGGAAAGTACTCATGAGAAAACACAGAAAATTACCCTTGCACCTCCAGGAATTAAGTTTTATTACCCTAAGGATCATAAAAAATATGAAGGACGATGGATATTTTGTCCACCATCAGGAGTGTGTTGCCACATGACCTGGAGTGCGGATGAGCATGTAAAGAATGCAGGTCACCTGAGAGGGGTGACAAGGATTTGGATCCCAAAGAAATTATCATATGAAGAGATGATAAAGGAGAATGAAAAGGAAAATGAAGAAAGGAATGTGGTTGAGGGCTCGACCAGAGGGGGGAAGGTAGAGGAGCAGGTAGAGACATCTACCCTAACTCCTGCCCCCTCACTACCATCATACTGGAATAACAGGATAAGAGCTGCATGTGGGCCCCTGTGTTGTCTCTATACCACATCAAGTGTATGAGAGATGTTATGAACTCAGACAACCATATCAAATGTACCCTCACGTTGAGAGACTGGATGGATGTCTTCATGCACCGTTACACATTATGAACACTGAGTGACATCTGACAAGGGCAGAGTGATGTCATGAAGTAGATATATGAGAATATGCTAAAATGATATGAAAATACTTAAAAATGCTGATGTAACTGAAGTGACAAGAGAAACATGTTTGAAATGATAAAGTAATCATGTATGTACTTGTGGATCAATAATTGTAAATATGCAGTACCACAAGGTAGCAAAGATGCATAGAAGCTTTCTATAGAGCAATATATAGAACCTGGCAAGGACGGACATTATTGGAAAATAGAGAGCGGCTTGTGTGAAGATCCATTCTAACTACCTCAGGAACAGATTAGGGCTGAAGAGTCAGGAGATGCTGGAAAACAGTTTTGTGCACAAATAAAGAGGAGTCTATGTTGGCCTAGGATCGAGGATGCTATTTCTAGAAATAACTGTAGAGCACAAAGTGAGGCAGACGGATGTGTCATGATAAAGAGAAGAAAACATTTGCAAGAGCCAAGAATTGGACAATTAACAGTGAACAAATTCTATGTAAGGTAGAGTGAGCAAGTCTCTAGAGGCCAAGGGAGCAATAACACCCAGCTGAATTGAATCAAATAACAGTAAATAGGAGGTCAAAATGGTCACATTTGTGGTCACCTCACACATGATTCAGAAGTCAAAAACAAAGGATGTTCATTAAGCCTCGAATGAAGATAAGTGATGTGCTTTCACTCCTTCAAATGTCCTAGAATAGAGAGCAATGGCAAGGTCAACTACAGATGGGATACTTTGGCTCATGGATGGTCTGATGAGAGAAAATGGACTAATTGGGAAAGTTAGGTGTAATCTGATGTGACTCAAGCACCTGGGTTTCAGTTTCCTTATGTGCTGTTGGCAAGTTGAAAGTCCAAGTTTGGGTGGGATCCCAACCAATCAGTGGGTCTATGGGTCAACCTGCTATACAATGTTGCATAGACCAATCCACTGCCATTTTCTCTTCTATAATCATTGTTATACATATTTAGAGGTAGTTTGAGGTGTGTCTTACAGATAACAGGCCACCAATGAAATACTAACTCGTATACTTTCTGTATGTAGACATGTTCCCCTTACCAATCCCCCCTGCCAGTAGGTTTTATAGTGTGCCACGTAGAATAACATAATAGATGACAATATTGGGGTATAAGACGTCCATGTAATCAAGTTTGTGTGTGAGTTTGCAAGCATCTGTCTGATGTTTGTCGGTGGACCCTGCTTTATTAAAATAAGAATAAAGTCATATTTGCCATATTGCTTGGTTCTGTCTGTTAATTTGGTCTGGGATTTTTTATTGGTAATATCTTCTAGCACAAGAGACACTTCAATGTGCTAGAGCACACTACTCTTGAAAGGAGTGGACTTGCCCTTCTGACATCACACTCACAGTGCTTTGTGCTGCAGGAAGTGGAGGAGACAGGAAAGAGAATAGGAGGTAGAGAGAAACTAGCTGGAAGAAGTTTCCCAAATATGTGCTGATCTCTCTCTGGCTACACTAAACCCACCTCTTCCCTTCTCAATGGAATCAAAGGCCTCTAGAAATGGAGCACCCTGGTGTGAGGCCTAGCCTTGGGTGAATGGGTGTGCTCTTTGATTCCCGTTCCCAGGCCAGATTCCTGTGGAGTGGCTGTCTCTGGGGGGAAAGGGTGTTACCTGCTCTTACAAAGCAGCAAAGAGAGACAATCCCCCACGGCTACAGTCCTGCCGGTCAGTAGAGGGGGACTTGACTGAATACACATAACCCTTCCACAGCTGAAATGGTCCCACATGGCTGACACATGTTTGATATTAATGTAATGTGGCTGGGATAACTATGAGAGATGCAGGCCACCATACCCTAACTCAGGTATGGCTTATATTTACAGTTTACCATGCCACCAGGCCAGTATCCCCTGTGTTATGCAGTTTTCAAAACACAGCTGCGTATCCTAAATGCAGCAGCTCTGTGGCAGAGACTTGGATGTCAAAGCAGCTGTTTAAGAGGGCACCTGCGACCTCTGAACCTGCTCTGTGCCACTGGTAGACCAGGCACTGTGAAACAGGATGCTGATACAGCAGGACACTATGCTTTTACGATGGAGCTCATGAAAATGAAATCCTGTCAGAATATGTCCCTTCCAGTGATGGAATTACTCACATCATTGTATTAGTTAATAAGCATTCGAAAACAGGGGTTCTACACCCTTCCCAGGCACCAGTTCCTCACAGTTGGTCTCCCCTTCACATTGCGTGTGAATTCTGCATGCTTATGAGGGATATTTGTGTGTGTGAGCCCCATACCTTACAATATTTATATTAAATCAGGTGAAGCCTCCATAGCAGGGTACCCTCTCTAGCCACATGTGGGGTCCTGCTGCCATACTTCAAGGTCTCCGGATGGTGGAGAGAGTGACACTTCGAAAGTCGCCTGTCCACCACGGAGTGTTACATTTCCCATCATGTGAAGCCTGGTCGTTTGTTGAAGTTACAGGAAAAGGAAACCCTGCCCCCTCATCTGCCACATGCATCCTTTACTGAAACCAGCACAAGAAAGTGAGAAAAACCTATCAGACCGAGGTGAGATGAGGTGGAGGTCAGCTGATGTGTTTTGAGGAAGATGAAGCTGGGGATGTAGAGCCACAGGGGATGTACTGCCGTGTTGTAGAAACAAAAGAGTGTTGAGCAAATGCCTGCAATTACCAAAACTTCACCACAGTCAACTGCATACAAATATGCAGTTGTAAATAATAATTTCCATGGAATCTCATTTGTGCAATATCCCACACAATATAACCTGATACATTGCTGCTGAAGAGAAGGATGTATGCGGTTATGTGAAACTGCATCCCTTCCCTCAATGTAGACCCCCTCCAGATGGTGTGAGAGAAAAGGCATATAGGGACCTTATCTTGCAGGGTGATGGGTGGGTATGGCATTGGGATAGAAAGACCATGGTATTTGATGGAATGGCCCCCCCTTCGAAGAGCATCGTAGATATTTGTATATAACATCCAAATAGTGTCCAAGATGGGTTAATAATATATTTAAAAAAGGCGTTCTCCCAACTTGTAGATTATGCAAGGCCTGATATTGATATATTGGGTGGAAAATATCAGGGACAAATGTTGTTGAAATGCCAATTATGTGCAACAAAATAAAGAGATATGTCCGAATTTTGCTATAAAGTATTGTATTCAATACATTAACACAAGGTCCACTGTGGGGGCAAATGAGTACTGGCCAGTCAATTTAAATGTTGCATTCTGTGAGGTATTCAGGAAACAAAAAAACGGTGTTCACAGTATATGGCAGCAATGACAGGTAGGATGGCACACTGTAGGTTTGGCGCACATTATATATGATGGTAGTGCTGCAACAGACCTCTCCCCTATATAAGGTACTGTGAGGAGCCAGGAATGAGACGCAGGCACAGAGGAGACATGTGTGTTGCTATATACTTTTATTAACATGAAAAGGGGTTGAAAAATGTGTCTCTATCCTTAATCTAGGAGGAATGTCCCTATCGCAACAAAACGAATGATTCTCTTGAATGTCAAGATGTCCAAATAAAGAATCTGTCCTGTGTCCGTAATCCTATTGTGGCCCTCACACTAAAACTAAACTTCAATGCTTAGGGAATTTAGTCTTGCAGTTTCCAAGTGCTCAAATGTTCAAGTTCAAATCCAACAAAAAGGTTTCCAATGCACAATGTTCACAATTCCAGGGATCAACTTCCTTCCCCTTATCTTAAATCACTGTGCTTCAAAAAGAATACTTAACTCCGAAGAGGAATATCCTCTCCCCTTGACAGGCTTAGTTTCACTTGGGGTATCAGCTCCCTTCGCCAAGCTTCCTTTTCTCCTTTTATACACGGTATATCCCAAAGAAATGTCTTTCTCTAAAAGCTCTGCTTTTCCTTATAGTACAACACAACAGTTCATTTATTCGATAACTTGGCCTTCTTTGCCATTCTTTACAACAGACATGTAGTATTCACATGGGCCACTCTCCCACCAGGTCTTATCACACAAATGCCTCAAGTCCACTTCACCTAGTGCATCTTTCCACCAGGTTGTATCACACAAAAGCCTCACTTCCACTTCACCTAGTGCATCTTCCCACAAGGACATTTATTTTCCACATATCAGCTTTTACGTGGTGTATTCTCCTGACAGGGTTTTATTATAATCACATACTTAGCTTCACCTGGTACATTTTCCTGCCAGGACTTTGCTTCACAATTGCTAAACATCACCTGGTATATGTCTCAGCCACCACTTTATCACACAACTTACACAAACGCTATTACATAGATTCTTAACTTCACCTGGTATATGTCTCAGCCAGGACTTTGTCACAAAATTCACAGATACTTTGTTATGCGGATTCTCAGCTTCTCCTGGCATACTGCTTTTACCTGGATTTTTTTATGCAAGTTATTCTGTCTTTCAAACACTCAGGGTTTAATAACCCATGTACAACTTGCTTTACTAAGGTTCTCGCTTCTTTACCAATGGTGCTGTTTCCTTTTTGCTGTGGGTTTAAGAAGTGGCTCACATTACCTAGCCACAAAGTAACCTACTTATTTCCTTTATGTTCACTGATAGCTTCTATAGCCTATACAGGTGGAGATATGCTTGCTGGCAACCCAGTAGCCTTTCTTTCTTCCCAGGTTTTACCAGTTGTCTCCAGTATCTCTCTGCTCTCTCTTGCTGTGGTGTACTGGCTTCACCTGTGCCCCGTGAAATGCTCCACTCCCAGTGTGTCAGCCTTCACTGTGCATGGTCCCGCTGCCTTCTCTATGGATGCAGTGGTCTGTTCGCTCCCTGGATTTCCCAACATCATGGCGACATCAACCTTCGGTCGTCTTGTGGAAATCGATATAATATTGTGACCCCAATTGCATTGTTTAAATGTATGTTGGCCTACGCCAAGCTGTCTAAAGAATATTATGAACATAGGTTCCGCGGCAAGGTCTTGACCTTAATGTATTGTGTAAGCCGCCATCTTGGATCTAGCCGCCATTTTAGGTATTCTTGCAGTGTGGAAGTCACCTCGAATCACAAAATGGAGGCCGAATGACATTTCGAGTAAGACTTCGGCTATGGTGACCTCCGCACACGTGAATGAATAATATGTCCGCAGGCTACCTGTTAGGGTCATGAACTAAGACCCTGTCCTCTGTTTAACCTAGGTGTAAATATGTAACTGTATCAGCGGAACCGATCTAATATATGGAGATTGCATGTTCGACCTGGCTACGAACCCTAGCCATGGTTCCAGTAATGGTTAACTTGTAAGAGGGCTGGCCAATGCAGTACTAAATGTATAAAAACCCAAGCATCCCGATGATCGGTCTCTCCCACTTTCAGTGCGAACCTAACGTTGAAGGTTCGCATGTTAGTCAGAGGGCCGAATAGCTATTCGCATGTCAATTGACTTTGGTAACTTTGTAACTTTGAAATAAAGCGCTTTGTATGTACTTTGCAACCTGTGTTGGTGTGTTTCCTTTTTGGCTTCCCGGCCTCATGTCAATTTCTCTGTTTCCACAGTTGGCGCCCGAATAGGGACCCTCAAGATTGATGCCGGATCATTGAAGGTTGACGCAGACTATCGAATCGGGATCGGACGGTGTGATTCTGCGGGCCCGACCGATCGAGACGCGATACCTCGGCAGCGCTGCACGATCCGATCCTTGGGCGATAGTCGTGCGGTCTGACACAGCATCTTGACGAGGGTCCAATTCCGAGGCGGGCAGATTTGCCGAAACCACCGAACGCAGGTAAAATTTGTTAGTTGAAGTCCTTTGTAAACCGTACGGTCCTCCTTAGGTTTGGTCAGGTGCAGTCGTGACCCGGCTCTCAATTTAACCCTGACAATTTGAATTTGGCGTATTGTATCTGCAGACACAATGATTGGACCAGGTAACACCAATTCTTTGAGAAATGCCTGGGAAATTGTCTAGCTGCTTTAGGGCTCTGTTCCGCAGCGATCGACAATCTTTGGAATTTAGCCGTCCGGCACCACAGGAGGGGTCGCCGGCGTGTACTATGTACTGTAAGTATGGCATTGGTAGTATTGTATTTAATGACATTTGGCACAGACAGACCAGAAATGCCTCCGAATTTCAGTGGCCAATCAATGGTAGTTTTGAGATCCCTCGTATTGAATACTTAGAATCGATCTTGTTTAAGAAAAAGGCTAGGCCAGCAGCCTCTGATGTGTTACAAAATTGGAAAAAGGAAGCATTACAACAGCTTAAAAGTAGGGATAAAAAAAATACACGACGTCATAAAACGAATGCCGAAAAGGCATTGTTGTATGACAAGGAAAAACGATTAGATGAAACCTAGAAGATGGATAGAGCTTTCTCGCTCGGGGTCCAGAAAATGTACCCCTCTAAAGATTTCCATGTTTCCGAGGAGTTTATTGAGAAAATATTAAACGAACGGAGGCCTGATTCTTCAGCGCCACCTCCGTATGCTCCCGTTGTGGGTGCTTTACCCGTTCCTGCTATTGCTCCTATCGTTATTCCTACTCCTCCTGCGCAGCCTACTGCCCCTAGTTCTTTGGTTGTCGCTCCTCTGTCTATTCCGTCTGTTACATTTTCTCTTTCCCCTGCACCCATGTTAGGTTCACCTACACTTTCGATTTCGGGGAGTCCTGTGTTTATTAAATCAGATCCTGGTGCAGGGTCGAGAATAGTGACTCGTAGTACTGTTCCTGCAGGCAGGAAACAGGAACTATTTGCTTGGGCTAAACATTGCATGGAAAAAGGTGATCAAACTGATGTATTTTCAACATTATCTAATTTGCACGATTTTCCCGAGAAAAACGTTTTTATTGAAGGACTGGGGATTCATTTATGTGTAATGTGGGGTAGATTGCAGACTTCGGATATCCCACAAGGGGTGAGAGATCTGAATGCCTTGGCACTCTCGAGGGATACAGAGCAGAAAGTATATGGGCATATTGATAGGTTGTTTGAGTTTAGAAGGGATTTTGAAAGGTTACAAAACGAGGATGATGAGGATGATAGGATATATGTGCAGAAACGGTTCCTTTCGTGCCGAAGATCAGCACCTGAGGAAGTACGGATTTGTACCAGAGATGCGATTCGGTGGATCTCGGATTCATCGATACCGCCAGATGAGGTATATGACACATATAGTCAATACACGGTAGAGACGCAAAGGAAGGTGATCCAAGTGATGGTACAGCATTTACAGGAAGAATGTACAAGAAAGAAGGTTGGTTGCCCCACAGAGTTATTAGGTATTTGTAAAAGAGCTTTTTCGCCCGACACTTCCACAGCTGCTTTAGCGCTTGATTTGGCCTTATTACTCAGTAAGCGGTCGGAGGTCCCTATATCTCAGTTGCCTATGAGAGAGGTCCCTCCGACCCTTGTCCCAAAAGTAGAAATCCCCGCCAACGCGGCGACTGGTGCTCCCGCGGTGGATATCCCAGCACACTACGTATCACAGTTTGTTCACGTCCCGTTCTCTCGACAGGAAGTGAACACGATCAGACAATCAGTCCCTGATATTAGAAAGAACCCGACAGGGTTTTATAAAGAAATAGAATCCGTTTTGCAGTCTTCTGTGTTCACCTTAAGTGACATGGATTTATTGTTTCCAGTGCTTTTACCTGTTGATGTATGGAAACAGGTACGAACAATAGATGATGTGCCGGGGTTAGGGGATACATGGGTAAATTTGACTAGAATAGATGGGGAACGACCAGCTGGTGAGAAACCACCCCAGGTAATACTCACTTTACCCGATAGAATAGTTGCCAAATTAAAAACTATAATTCCGGAAAAAAGGATTATTTGGGACAAGCTTACGGCCTGTGTCCAAGGAAAAACTGAAGGTACCACTGAATTCTTTAATAGGTTTGAACAGGTGTTTTCCGACTTCAGTGGACAGGATTTGGGTACAGAGTCGGGGAAGAGGTTGTTTGTGGACAAATTCGTGCGTGGATTGTTGCCCGACATCCAGTCACAAATTATGTCCTCAGAGAGCGCTTGGCAGGCAAAATCTCAGTCAGAGGTTTTGCATATGGCTCAGTATTATGAGAATCGGGTTAATAATGAAAAAGAGAAAATCGAAAAAAGAAGGGGTGACCTAAAGACTAAGGTATTGCTGCAGCAAATTGTTAGAAACCCTAGAGGAGGTACGACACAAACTAGAGGTCAGTACATTCCAAGAGGAAATACTCCTCCAAATTCTATAAATATTAATCAGTGTGCTTATTGCCGCCAGGAAGGTCACTGGCGAGCACAGTGCCCTGCCCTCAGTCAGAGGTCAGGAGGCACATTTGGAGGTATGGGTAGGCGACCACGGGGCCGCCCTGGAGCAGGGGGCCCTGATAGGGGTCAGCTTCTACGAGATCCCCAGCAACCTTTTTCACAGGAAAATCAGACTCCGAGTATGGACTCGAGAAATATATTTGATCACCCTTCCGCCGTCTATCTTTCTGAGGAACTTCCCTTTGATGAAGTTCTGCCTTATTAGGATTGCCCGAAGCAGCGTTCGGAACCTTTACCTATTCCCGTTATTCAGAAGGGCCCCTATGTTGAATTATTGGTGGGGAATAGGAAACATCAGTTCTTGATTGATACTGGAGCACAAAAGTGCTCCATCGACCATTCGAGGGTTCCAAACATCCCACTGTCAGGGCAAACAAATGTCTCTATAGGGTTCTCTGGCATACCAACTGTTTGTCCGGTTTCTGCGCCGGTATCCGTTTCTTTGGGTCCTTTTACAGACCAGTGCCCTTTTCTTTTTACTTCAAACTGTGGAGAAAAATTGCTGGGGTTGAATTTGTTGAAGAAACTGAATGCAGTGATTCATTGTTCCCCTGACGGAATAAGATTAACAGTTTCACCACAGCAACCCTTTAACTCCCAATACTTGACCCGACCTCTACCTCCCGAATTTGACATTGTCCCAGAATGTTTGTGGGCAATAGACGATAATGATGTCGGGATATTGCACATCGATCCTGTTATATTGTTGCTTGTTCATTTAGCTGAAAATGGTCGCAAAGCTTCACTTAAGTAATTTCAATATTGTTGTCAGGAGGTTGCCTATCTAGGCTACCTCCTGTCAAAGGAGGGGAGAAGATTGACACCTGAACGAATAAAACACATTTCTGGCATGTCTGTCCCAAAAACACAGAAGGAAGTCAGAGCCCTGATAGGGATGGCGTCCTACTGTAGACTGTGGATCCCGAACTTTGCCCTAGTGGTAAAACCGATGTTGGCTTTGACGAAGAAGGGCATTTCTCTGCCATTGCCATGGGAATCGGAACATCAACGATCATTTGAGCTTCTCAAAGCCGCGCTGTGTTCAGCACCGGTTCTGGGTACACCAAATTACGATAAGGCCTTTGTGTTGTCTGTGCATGAATGTAATGGATGTGCTTTGTCTGTGTTAACGCAGGAACATGGAGGGAAGAATAGGCCGTGCGGCTATTATTCCTCCGCCCTCGATCCTGTTGCATGCGCTTTGCCGCGATGTCTGCGCGCTGTTGCTGCTGCGTCTGTAAAACAGAGTGAGGGGATGGTCCTAGGCCACGATTTGATTCTGATGGTACCTCACTCTGTTGATATTCTATTGAATAAAACTCAAACACAACACCTTACTTCTGCCCGGTTGACTAGGTATGAATTAGTTCTATTTGCTCCTCATATCCAAATTAAAAGGTGTTGTGTTCTCAATCCGGCTGAACTTTTGCCTCTCCCGCAAACTTCTGCTTGCGGCGATGATGGATCACATGACTACCTGTACGCCACCGAACAAGAAACAAAGGGCAGAATAGACCTTTCAGATACTCCTTTGGAGAATGCGGAAGGGGAGCTGTTTTGTGATGGCTCCTGTTTTAAACTTCCGAATGGCACATCTACAGCTGCTTATGCAGTTACTACTTTGAATAAGATTGTAGAAACTAAAAGGATTCTGCATAACTCCGCGCAGGCTGCAGAGATTATAGCGTTGACCCGTGCTTGTGAGCTCTCCCAAGGGCATAGAGTTAACATTTATACGGATAGTCAGTACGCCTTTGGGGTGGCTCACAACTTCGGAAAACTGTGGTCGGAAAGAGGGTTTCTGACCTCACACGGGACCAAGATTCAGCATGGTCCCTTAATAGTACAACTACTTTTAGCGCTCTCACTCCCTGAACAATTAGCAATCATGAAATGTGCAGCACATCGCAAGGTCATAGACGATGTGGGCAAGGGAAATGCTTTTGCAGATTCGATAGCTAGACAAACAGCCACAGACCTTTGCACAGACATGTACACCTCGAGGGAAGTGAGAGATGGTTGTATAATAGATGAAGGCATTGGGTCTGTGCGAGATATTCAGACTGATGCCTCTGTTGAAGAATCTAGGAAATGGGTTGAAGGCATGGGGAAATTGGATGACGAAGGGTGTTGGGTGGACGCATCTGACGGGAAATGGTTGCTTCCTGATTCTTATGTATTAGCAATGGTCACAATGGCACACGGTCCAACACATGTGTGTGCCCAGTAGATTGCGGAGATATTACTTTGAAACCATTCACCTTGATTTTATTGAAATGGAGCGATGTAATAACTTGAAATATGTTCTTGTTATCATTTGTGCTTTTAGCAAATGGGTCGAGGCTTTCCCCGTCAAAGATGCTACCGCCATGACCACCGCAAAGATCTTGGTAAAAGACTATTTTCCTCGATTTGGGCTCCCGAGGATAATTTGGTCGGACAACGGCCCCCACTTCATCGCAGCTGTAATGTTGCAAATATGTGTTGCCTTAGGGATAGAGAAACGTTTTCATTCAGCTAGGCACCCTCAAAGTGCGGGGTTGGTAGAAAGACACAACGGTATTTTTGAAAAAAAAACTTGTAAAAACATATGCCGACACTAAATTAAAATGGCCAGATGCTTTACCTATTGTGTTGTTAGCTCTGCGCACCACACCCCAGATTAGAACTGGGCTTTCTCCATTCGAGGTAGTAATGGGAAGGCCTGCTAATATTTGGGGTCTCCCTAAACCTAAAGCCCTGAGGGATGTGGAGAATGTATTGCTCGTAGATTATTGTAATCAATTGACTAAAAACCTGTATTTCATCTACCACCAGGTGAATGCCGCCTTACCTGTACGGTTTACGGGCCCAGGACACGATATATTGCCCGGCAGCTGGATCCTGGCAAAGGCCTACGAAAGGTCTTCCTGTCTCGCGCCTCGCTGGCGGGGACCCTACCAGGTTTTATTGGTCACCAGGACGGCAGTGCGGGTGGCAGGAAAGAAGAACTGGGTACATGCAACGCATGTGAAGAAGATCCCTCACCCGACGCCACACGTTACAGAAGAAACAGAACCCCTCGCTGGTGCTACACTCTCTGATCTCGGAGTAGCAGGCAGCGTTGTGAGTGCGTCGGAGAAGTTCTCTGAGCCTGAGGAGCTCGGGGAGCCGTCCATTTTGTCTCCGCACTCCCTTGATCAATCACTTCCGGAAAACCTTGTTTCGAGTTCTGCGACTTCCGTCGCCACCGACGTGACGCTCCCCTCAGGGAGCGACAATTCTTTGCTTTTGGATTAAATAAAATCGCTGCACGAGTATCGTGCATCTGGAAGAAAAAGGAGTGATTGGAATACTATTGTCTTTCCCTTTTTTGGAACACAGAAAAGGAGGGTTCTGTTGGCTAGGGTTGGGAAGGACTAAGAAGTCGCGCGGCCGAAGTGCCGCCAGCAACGAACATTGGGGCCGTCGATCGGGATAACCATGATGCCTGCCGCCTTCACCGCTGCTCCTCGTATTGAACTATTAGATAAGGAGGTGACCAGTTCGAACAATGGACAATGTGCCTGGGCCCTGAAAACGTACTGTTGTGTTCTCGTTTTGATTGTTGTTAGTCTTGCAACTGCTGCCGTGGGACTTTGGTACTTTGAAGAAATTTATCCTTTGAAGCCTCTGTTACCGACCAAAATTGTACCAACTGTTTTGACTCCCTCTGTACACCTTCACACTCTGTCCCCTAGGGACTCTCGGCATAGACAGAAATATCATAATAACACTTTGATGATAGTGATTAATGCTACGCATGCTATTCTTAATAGGAGTAATTGTTGGATTTGCACTCACTTACCACAACATGGGAACAAGGGACTGGGATGGTATATACATCCCCTACCTTTAACGACTTCCTTCTATGCCTCTCTTAGAGCACTCTTCTTTGGCCGATGGAATGATAGCATCTCAGGGAACTTCGATGGCACTAATTTGAATGAATTTGAAAAATGTGAATTGACCCCCCTGGGGTGCTCGCTTTTCGCAAATAGGAGTAGACCTAATATCGCTTCTATTAGGCCGTCTGATAAACTTTCCTTTCCTTTTCAAAATCTAGTTTCTTTTAAGATGGCTCCGATAGGCAATAAGGATGCCATGCCTCCTTCTTATTCTGTAAATCACAATCCTGATTCTGTCCCTTTCTGTGTACAAAGAAATGACACTAGGCCAATGGGAGATTTCGAGCCTTGTATAAATATTGTGAATTTGACTGGGGAAAATAGGCCTCTGTATGTAGGGGGACCGGTTTATTTTGTGTGTGGTAGTTTTGCTTTTCCCTGGTTGCCGAAGGATTGGCAGGGGACTTGTTATTTGGGGATATTGTTACCAGGTGTGTTTATAGCCAGTACCTTAGAGGTATCTAAGGCTCGCCCGCGACGGGATAATGATGGAGATACCCCTGGACAAGTATTCGGGGATATAGCCAAATCAGTAGTTCCCTTTTGGGGACAAATAGCAAATTCAGAAAACATTAGGGGATTAGCGAGGGTATTGGAGTAAACGATCAACCGGACCACGGACATACTTTACAATATGACCTTAGAGCAAAAGGCGATAAGATTGGTAGCACTTAAAAATCGAATGGCATTAGATGTCATTTTAGCTGAACGAGGTGGAGTATGTAAATTAGTGGGGTCCGCTTGCTGTGTTTTTCGTACCAGATTCTTCATCAACAATATTTAAAGCAATTCAGAATTTACACACTCTTAGTTCTGAAGTCCATATCCCTGTAGGAGACTGGAGCCTTAGTACTTGGTTTTGGGATTCTCTACGATCTTGGGGGTGGAAGGTGCTTTCTGTCATTTTAGGTATTTTAGGGACTCTGTTATTTCTTTGCTGCTGTTTTCAATGCCTCCCGAGTATATGTGGAATGATAGGGGGATGTTGTGCCCAAGTTATGAGCGAAATAGGGCGTAGAATATATACCCCGAAGACAGCATCTAAAGAATTCATGTTGCAAGAAGTTCTTATGAACAACTTTATGGCCATTGACATTTCAGACAATGATGCGGAACCTATGAATGATAATGCCTTCAAGTATTTCCAAGAGTATTAGGAAATAATGTTTTAGCACTTGGCATAGGCCAAAAGGAGGGTCTGTGGAAATCGATATAATATTGTGACCCCAATTGCATTGTTTAAATGTATGTTGGCCTACGCCAAGCTGTCTAAAGAATATTATGAACATAGGTTCCGCGGCAAGGTCTTGACCTTAATGTATTGTGTAAGCCGCCATCTTGGATCTAGCCACCATTTTAGGTATTCTTGCAGTGTGGAAGTCACCTCGAATCACAAAATGGAGGCCGAATGACATTTCGAGTAAGACTTCGGCTATGGTGACCTCCGCACACGTGAATGAATAATATGTCCGCAGGCTACCTGTTAGGGTCATGAACTAAGACCCTGTCCTCTGTTTAACCTAGGTGTAAATATGTAACTGTATCAGCGGAACCGATCTAATATATGGAGATTGCATGTTCGACCTGGCTACGAACCCTAGCCATGGTTCCAGTAATGGTTAACTTGTAAGAGGGCTGGCCAATGCAGTACTAAATGTATAAAAACCCAAGCATCCCGATGATCGGTCTCTCCCACTTTCAGTGCGAACCTAACGTTGAAGGTTCGCATGTTAGTCAGAGGGCCGAATAGCTATTCGCATGTCAATTGACTTTGGTAACTTTGTAACTTTGAAATAAAGCGCTTTGTATGTCCTTTGTAACCTGTGTTGGTGTGTTTCCTTTTTGGCTTCCCGGCCTCATGTCAATTTCTCTGTTTCCACAGTCTGCCACAGCTTTCCTACCTTCAACATAGTGCTCAGCGGTTGCACAGGATTCAAGGAAGCTCAGCATATGCAACCCTCCTCTCTCCTTCGTCTCCTTCTCCTTCTCTGTCTGTCGATTAGCTACAGCCACTTCCCACTCTATTCATTCATTTGCCGACAACTAGACCGTTGCATGAGTTGCTTGGCCTTCGTAATCCTCATTACTCTGTTGCTCTTCCTCGTGTCATTTACTATAGAATTACTTTCCGAATTGCTTAACGGACATGAATGTTGAGCCTCTTGGGAAGTAATCCTCATTGCTCCATGACTCTTATTCATCACAGTTACTAACATACTTTTCCTAAAGGGAGTTTGTAGATTAATAACAGTAGATCTATCAGGAGGTGGGGAATGAGTGCAACAATGTGCCTTTAAGGCATGGGGCACTGAGGAAAAATCCATAAAGGGAAAAAGGGGATATGTGCTTTCTTCTGACAATATCCTGTCATTCTCCTGAGGTGTTCCTCCCCCAGATGGTCCCCCCTCATAAACCCGCCCCCATGGTCAGAATCAGGTAGCGGCTGCCAGCCCTTGGACATATGGGAGATGGGTCACCTCAGGGAAAGAAGTGAGGACATTGTCAGATTGTTCACAGTACTCAATACCTGCATTCACGCTAAGGCTCGTAAGCCAATGCACTGTTTTTACTGTCCTTGAAGTACAAGTGCAAATCGAAAAATACATGGGGGGGTCTCATTGAAACACTATTAAAATTGTGTCTTGTTCTGGAGCCTCATTTGTATGTATTCTTCTGGTAAGGAAAATGATGGTCTTTCCTTGCTGTGTTTGTATTCATGTGGGTGCTTCGGTACTCAGATCATCTAAGGGTACACTGAGATAAAGTTCAAACTGTACGATTGTGAAAATGTCCTCCATTAACATTGTATTTGTTCACAGTTCTTTGGCTATTTTACCAATTGTAGATGATGTTCCTGCCTCATCCAATACTAGCTTATTATTCTGTGTAAGATATTGTAAACTCCCCTTCTATATGATAGTTATAGAGCAGCCTCCTTCTGAGCACTATGATAAAGTTTGTACTTTCAGATATGCATTGGTGTTTTGCCTTTATTACATTGTTTACACACATACCAATCGTATGTCCGGCTGAATGTTACTTGTTCAACTCTTGAAGGGGTACATGTTATTTCTCCACAGATTGGATGGAACAGACACTGATCTGTCCATGATAGTCCTCATTATGATTGTACACTCGTATTCTGCCACTGCAAACAGGTAGTGCATAATTTGGGCATTGGTATAGTCTAGCCTTTCTCTTTTTAGTTGTTATGGGGGTATTATCAGATATTTAGTGATTCTGCCGTTGTGAACTGGTTGTGCTTAGAGAATGGGTGTACAATCTGTCTCTCTATGGCAGTTAGTATACAAAGCAGTGTTTGGGATTCAGCAGAGCAGTGTGAGTATGAGAGTGTGGCATAATACAGAAAATATGTTTTTGTTTTACAGCAGGGATTAGTTACCACCTTCTCTCTATTTGATGTTTGCTCATGAATCCTGTCTAGTGATGATAGGAGATATAGACCAAAAATCTGGACAGCCACAGGTTGCCTAACCCTACTCTATGTACTACGGATGACAGAAGGGGATGGGGCTCTTGTCAGATCTGATGCACAAAACTGTATTCTTAGATGGGTATGAGTGCCAAGTTAATGTTTCTTTGTTGATTTTCCACAGGTATGGCCCCTGCCACTCATGCATAAAGACAGTGAGGGAGCACAAAGTGTTATATTGTTTACATATGATCAATTTACATCTATTGTCTTAAAATGATTAGCATTATAGATAATAACTACAAGGATAGAGGTATACCTTTTCATCTATCAGTGGGGTTTTGCAATAAGGTTTTGCAGTGTAGCAGTAATATCAGGAGAGGAATTGAGAGAACATCGTCAGCCTATGTGGGTTGGGTGCTGGTGATGGGTGATCAATGGAGACAAAGCATTCTGTAATTCTATCATCAAGAATGCATTTCCCTTATTTGTGTAGTGTGGGTTGTGATGCCCTATGAACCCTGAGTGGACAATGGGCAGAATAAGTGGTCACAGATTGAGAGGCAGAAATGCCTTGTAGTTTAACCCATTGAAGATAACTTTGCTGTGATACTGGTAATAACGCACACACTATTTGAACAGAATGTATGCAATCTCTACTCAAGCAGGTTTTCAGTCTCTAACAATGACCTGGTCTTCCGTCACAGTAAAATTGCTCAATGGTTAGTTGGTCAATGTGGCATATGTGCCTTCTTCCTTGGAAACCTGGGGAGAGCATGCGGGATGTGTGCTAGCATAGGTAGTGTTAAAACATAAATAATATTTTGGGAATTATATGGCCTCATTTTTGAGCACCCAAAATGTTTTGGTTTTCCTGGCTCTATGAATTTTGGTGGCCAGAGAGATTTCTGCACAGGTCCCCCTGCCATTGCAACCCTTTTTCCGTCAGTTAAGGTATAGGGTCCTGGATTGCCCATATGTCTTCCAGTGCCAGGGGTGAATCTCAAATCCCCACTTTTTCCATAGGGTTCTTCCATTACCCTACATTGATTATATGGATTAGGCTGTTGGCAGATTATATTTAATTTGGACTTCAAAGGGGGTGCACCCTATTTTACTGTAATGGTACTGTGAGAAACCTGAAGGTTTCTCCTAGCTAGTCCTCGGGGGATCTGTCATCCCGGTGGCCGGGACACGGTCATTGCTATTGGATCCAGTTCCTGGGGATGGGCCAGTGAGGGAGGATCACCTGTATGGGGGGGTCCTTGGGGAGTGGGACACGGACGGGTGAGACACTGCATCCCCCTTCCTTCAATACCTCTTCCCCATCCCACCAGGTAGGACATTCAAAAACACTGCCCCCGCCCTTTCCCAACATGAACACATTTGCACAGCAGACTAACATCAGAGCCGTTTACGTGACATGTCCCAATACAAGAGTCTGGCAAAGTCAGGCAATTGACCAGAATCATTCACACCTGACAGCTCTTTCCCTTCCCCACAGGGATAAAAGGGTTTATAGTCATAATTCCGACAACAAAAATGTCAATCGTCAAAATATCGAAAAACAAAAGTCGAAAAAAAAAATGTCGACTTTTTTTTCAATGCATTTTTTTTTAAATGGGGGGTTCCCCCCCAACCTCCCTTTTTTAATTTTTTTTTAAATTTTTCCCTTTTATTTAACTCCCGAACCCCTAAAATAAATACATAATTAAAAAAAACGAAAGTCGACATTTTTTTTTTCGACATTTTTTTGTCGACATTTTTGTCTGTCGACATTTTTTTTTCGAAATTATGACCACCCACCGGATAAAAGGTGGAGCAAGAGGGCACAGTACGAGCAAGGCAGACAACACGACGAGACAGCTATCCAGACCGGGCAGTTCAAGAGAAGGAGAAAGGCGGCAAACATTGAGAGGCTGATGAGGAGAGACACAACCTTGCCCTTCTTGGCAAAACCTCTGCAGAAGGAATCGTAAGGCCGAGAACAATAGCCCAAGTGTGCTGCAGCAGATGCCAATGGTACACGGAGCGTATTGACGCTCATAAACCAGAGCAAGGGAGACTCCTGCTTCTGTGATACCAGCCTTGACTCCAGTTAAGAGCAAAGCTAAGTGGTCCATCACAGCCGGTGAGTCGAGAGGAGAGCCGATAAGAACCCGGGCTGTGGTGAATGAAAGACGCAAAGTGGCAAAGGGAGAGAAGTTCAATGAACTGCAACATTGTAAGGGACCAGCTGAAGAAGGGGACCGGCACCATGTGGTCGCTGCTCCGAGAAACTCTGGTCGATCCCCGCCTGAGTGAAACTACAAGTACCAAAAGGCCATAGGAGAGCCACCAAGATAGGTCAAGGTGGTCATACAGGAGGTCATGCAAAATCCTTGTACAGTCAGAAGCCTTTGACGTAAGAACTATAAAGAAATGAAGGTAAGTGAATACCGCCACATGAGAAAGCAAGGGAAGTGAATCCCGTAAACATGGAAGGCAAATGGGAATGTGACGTTGGCAAGAGTGAACCCGGAAGAGGGATGCTGACGAGAAGGGAAAAGTCTAAAGTCCCAAGAAACAGTGCATTGACAAGGGTGAACCTGGCCAAGGTACGTCTACTGGAACTCTTTAAAAAGACATTAAGATTTGTGAATGAAGGAAAAGCCTTAGTGACCCTGGTAGAGGAAAGCTGAAAGTAAAGCGTGGTCAGCGCCCGAAGAGGGAGACCCAGCAATGAAGAATCCTCACCCTTAGTGAAACCAGGAAACAGACTTTCATTTTGTTGAAGGAACTTTTGTTTTTGTTATTTGAATACGTCAGGCCTTCGAAGGCATGAGACTTTCAAGAGAAATGAGACTTGGCCATTGACGGCCCTATTAGCGCAAGTGGAACTGTTGTCTCGTGATGGGGTAGCTCGAGAGTGTGTTGTGCTCCAAGATCCCACCTTACCGAGTGCTCAAAACGTGGGGAAGGGAGACCCAAGCTACTGCATCCTGACATATTATTTGTGAACACTTCTTTCTTTTCCTGAAAACCATCCAACACCCCTTTTCTTTTTTTCCTTTATTAGTTTTTGGTTATTATAAACCTTTACAAAATGATACAATTAAAATGAACATCATAAAATCTTCATGCAGAGTTGATAGTGTAAGCAACCCAACATACTCATACGTATATAAAATGTCATACTTAGTAACAATTCCATCAATAAAACACAATTCTATTCAACATAATGCATGGTTTTTAAGTCAATTATCCCTCTATTCCTAGTAATGATTTTACTTCCGTACTCAACAGTTCCAGGGTTAAATTCCACATTAGATTACACATTTCATTTATTCCATTTAACAGTCATAAGTATCTATCCTGGAAAGGGCCCAAGTCAATTCACAGCATTCACTTGGCCCCCCTGTAGGAGCCCACAAGTGACCGAAAGAAATCGCACCACAGCAATTTTTAATGCCACTGATGTACCATGTAGCATGCTGCACCACAGGTGGTCGAGATCGACTCTTTCTAAATTGTTGGCACATTTTTTTGAAATCTTGTATACAGTTTGGCCTGAGTGCAGTACAATGTAGTAGCAGATGTTTTAGAGTTTCAGTTATGGTTTGACAACATCTACATGGTATCCCTCCAGTACCCTTGGATCCTCTTATTTCGAGTATCTCACCTGTCAATAAGACGTTAAACCTAAACCTCATGTATCCATTGCACCAGTTTTTATCACAGAATCTGACAAGATATGACTCTGGATGGCCCAATGTTTTGAGCGTCCTCAAGCGTTATGTAGTACCCATTAGGAAACAAGTCCCCCAATGTCAGTTCCTTTCCCGGGCCCTATTTCCTTTGCATTTTTGTGTCTAGTGAAGGAGTGATGTGCGGGTGGTGCCATACCGAGGTAAGTGCCCAATATGGGTGTGTGCAGCCTGTCCTTTGAAATAGTGCTGCCCATGATTGTGTTGTACAGGAAACCGGGTCTACCCCATTTACATCTCTGTGTTTTTTGGAAAATATCATGGACCATATATCAAGGGGGCCTACAGAATGTTTCTCAGCTTGGATGTGGGCATACGATTCATCGTCATGAAACAAGTGTTTGGCATAGTGGGCTTGCATCACTTGATAATATATGGTAAAGTCAGGGGCAGCGAGTCCCCCTGTTTCAAATTTTTCACTTAGTTTAGCCCAGCTCTGTCTAACCAACCTTCCACCCCACACAAATTTGGATGCCATTTCCTGTAGCTTCATAAATAGCACTTTACCCAGCCAAATGGGGATATTACTAAATAGGTAAAGTAACTTGGGGACCACCACCATCTTGAGGAGGGCAATGAGTCCGTATATTAAAATCACAAGTTTGCTCCAAAGTTCTAGTTTGGTTTCTAATGCCAAGATGTAAGGGCTATAGTTTGTCTCATAAAGTGCATTTCTGTTAGTGGCAATGACAATTCCCAGATAGCGGGCTGTGTTTGGTGACCAGCAAAACTGCGTCATGGTGGCTGTTCTTGCAAACTTCGGTGTCAGGGGGATAATTTCTGATTTGGTTTAGTTTATTTTGTATCCAGAGAATTTGGCAAAGTCCGTAATGTCTTCCATAACCGGGTTTAGATTGGTCTCTGGGTCTAGCAGGTATAGCAGCATGTCATCTGCATATAGAGAAATGAGCTGAGGAGGCCCGCAGATATGGATACCCTGATTAATTGTTTATGGCCCAGGTTTGCAATCATCCCCTCTATAGTCAGGGTTGATAATCAGGGTGTATAGGGGGGATCCCTGCCAAGTGGCCCTCTTTATGGTGAAAGCCGCGGACAGGGTATGATATGATTGGTCTGCACTATGGCTTTTGGGTCTGTGTATAGCGGTTGGATAAACCTTCAGAAACATGGTCCAAAACCCATGCGGTTCAGTATGGCATACATATGCTGCCAGGACACTGAATCAAATGCTTTTTCAGCGTCGGGCGATATGGCAACCGCTTTGGTTTCTGGGTCTAGTTGTGACATTATCGCGAAGAGTCTCTGGAGGTTTAGTGACGTGGATCTGGTTGGTATGAACCCTGATTGATCGGGGTGAATTAATTTTTTCACATGTGGGAGGGGCATGTTCGCTATGACTTTTGCGTACATTTCCGTGTCGGTATTAATTAGTGAAAGGGGACGGTATGATGTGGAGTCTTGTGGGGGTTTGTGTGGCTTAAGTAGGACCATTATTCCAGCAGTTTGGGGGACAGTTCAGGTGAATAGGTTTTGTAGAAATCTGCCGGGAAGATGTCGGGCTTTGGGGCCTTGCCAGCTGTTAGATCTTTAATTGCCTGAACAATCTCCTGTCCACCTGTTCCCGTCTAGGGAATGGTACTGAGGCCATGTACTGGTCGAGGGCTTGTGCCATTGCTCCATCCGTGTTTTAGTATAAATCGGAGTAGAAGTACAGAAAGACCTTGAATGTTTCCCATATTGTTGCCAGCAAGGCCACCGTGCCCTCATTGCGTTCAAAGAAGTCAATGACTTCTGTTCGTAAGGGTTCTATTATCGCCTTGTCTCGCAGAATGGTGGCGGCATCCGCCACATATGATGCTGCCTCTCCGGCCCCCCACGTTTAGTTCCAGCAGCACCGGAGAGGGATCTCTGATAGTGTGCATGGGAGGATGGAGCATCTGTTCACCAGTGGGACCATTTTAGGGGGGAGAGTAGCCAAAACTCTATCTGTGAACTTGAGGAGTACACAGTGGAATGAAATGTATATTCTTCTGTTGTTGGATGTAATTCCCGCCATGCATCCACCAGTGGTATCTCGGCCATGCCCTGCCTTATTGTCATAGCGGCATTGGAGTGGGACCTGGGGGTCCTTGACAATCTGTCTTTTTTTGCGGTGCAGGATGGTGTTGAAGTCTCCTCCCTATATTACTCTGGCTTCACCAGTGGGCGATATTTGCGACATGACCTGTAGATAGAATTTGGGGGGCCGTATGTATTTATCAATATTACTTCTTGATTTTGTAGTGTGCCCCATATAATCACCAATCTCCCTTCTATGTTCGACATTGATCTAACTAGTTGGAATCCGACACATCTGTGTATCATGGTTAGAAATCCTCTGGATTGCGAGGAGTATTCCGTGCCAATTCTTAGTGAGCCCCAGTCTCGGGCAAATGATTTGACAACCTTCTGTATGTTTCTTGGAGGTAGAGGATATTAATCCTATGTCGTCTTGCATAAGACAGGATTTTCCTGGGGCTGTATTCGATTCGCCAGGCCTCTAATGTTGCATGATAGGAGGTTGACTTTATTTGCTGGTCCTGTTGCTGCCATAAGAAGTTTAGAAAGGGCTGCAGTGTTGTACCAGTTGCCGATATTGTGATTACAGTACTTTGAACTTTTTCAAACTCAACTTCCTTCCCTCCACCCCTTCCCACCCTCACCCTCATCATCCCTCCAACTAGACAGTGTTTTCCCTCAGTTAAACTTAACTTAACCTTCTGATTTAGTGGGTGGCTTTGTGTGGCTATTGCCAGAATTATAAGAACATGCTGCTCACGGGGGCCATAGCCTCTAGGTTAGGTGGAGTAGGTGCAGTAGCTTTCTTTTCTTAGTGCGGTATACAATCTCATGTTTGCGTGTTTTCAGTTGTCGTAGCTCAACCATTATTCAGGGCAGCCGGGATGTGTTGTTCGATATGAGCCATGGCTTCTTCCCGTGCTTCAAAGAAGTGGGCTCTGCCCGTGTGTTGTAGGCGTAGTTTTGTGGGGAACAGCATGGTGTAGAGTATTTTTATTTCTCTTAGTGCTTTTTCACATGGTCGAATGAGCGTCTAGCCACTTGTACTCCACTAGGGAAGTCTGGGTATATGTGTACCCAGCTGGAGTTGAAGGATAAGGGTCCCTTTTCTCACTATAGGCAGAGAATTATGTTGCGGTCGCAGTAGTTGAGTGCCGGGGGAGCTCCTGGTCTAGGGGGTGGGGCAAGTGATCTATGTGCCCTCTACACCAGGAATTGCTTTGAGAATTGGGCTTCTGGGAACAGTGTGTGGAGGACCTCTTCAAGAAACTGTTCCAGGGGTACTTTTATAGTTCTCTCCGCCATACCAACCACACTAATATTGTTGTGGCGCAACCTGAATTCGAGATCCTCGAATTTATCTTGGATTGACTTAAGATTTCTTTGCATCTCATCAATTGCTTTGCCATGTGTTGTTGATGTGTCCTCAAGGGAGCCCACCCTGTCCTCTGCCTTCGAAACCCTGGCATTTACTTTTTTAATGGGCGCTCTGATGGAGGCAATGCTACAGCCGATATCATCCAGTTTGTTGTTAATGGCTGCAAAGAAGCCTTTCTCCATTGCTGTCATGTATGGGTCCGTGTTCGGCTCAGCTTGTAGTTGAGTAGGTCCCAAGGGGATGTGGGCAGGGGCTTGGGGGGATTCCATGTTTGGTGCACTAGTAAATGTGTCCATCAGGCCTTTCTTGTTACCCCTTGCGCCTCTCAGCATGCCCGGGTTGGATGGGCTGGTTATTATGTATAGACCGGGGTTGTGTCTTCCCTTCAGTTGTAGGCTTCATTGATAAAGATGGTGAGTTTAACTGGTGGGGCCCCACCGAGGGTTTGCAAAGCTAGGCTGTTCAGGGATGGGGTCAGAGGATCCCCAGAATATTATCGTTGTGTGTTGGCCCCAGGTAGTCGGCTTGGCAGCTGTATTTGTTCCATTCTTTTTTCAGCTTCTGCTTGCCTGTATTATGGGCTGCTATACTACATGGCACAGTTTTTGCTGTTCCATGTCTTGTTCCTCTCTTGGACAGCTAATATTTAAATCAGAATTGCTGCGTTAGTGTGGATTTTAGAGGAGTATACAGAGTTTGTACGCACGTTATGTATTAACGGTGCCTTCAGGTGTCTCCGCCACAGTTCATAGTAGCATGCTATTTGGGTTGGGTTTGCCGTCTACCACGGGGTTCTTGGTAGGGCGGCCAGATTATTGTTAATATGAAGATCTGCTCATCCTCTGGGCCTTTCTATGAGCTATGTAGAGGGGGTTCTCTTTAGGTGTGCCAGCGTTTCTGGTGTATTGGTGGAGCGTGTGGTACCAGCACCTCGTGAATATGGCCAGGGGGAAAGGAGCTGGGTGTGTCATGGTATTGGGGTTTCTGCTGCAGGGGTAGTGCTGAATCCCCAATGCATCCGGTTTTCCGTACCTTCAATGTGCAGGATTCCCGTCCTAGCCTGCTTGGCAGAGCATCAACCGGGTGGTCTGCAGCATATTATGGATCCTCTGCACTGTTGGATGTCAGGGCCTCGTGGTGGGTGACGAGGAGGGGTGGGTGAGGGCTCAGTGTGTGGACCCTAGGTCTCCCGCCGCCCGCTACCACTCTGACCAGCCACTAGGTTTGGGGGCTCAGGATTGGTAATTGCCGTCTGTCACTGGTGGCCTGCTTGGTGTTGCTCACTTCGTCTAGGCGGGGGGGGCTGGGCCACTCACTGGGCTGTCATCCAGGTTTCCTGGATGCAAATGATAAAAAATGTAACTAGCTTCCCACACAATTCTACAGAGTTGCTTAGATGGGCATGGCCTTGGGAATTCCAAGATAACGAGGAAATACGCTTACTTTCGTTAAAGGTTGGACTTTAGATCTTTGAGCTGGAGAATGCAATCGCGTAATGTTAGTGCCAACCACCTCCAGCTAAGGTCTTCTTCAGCTGAGCTTTGATCCCTACCACAAGTCAGAATCCTTGCACCCTCCTGAGGACCCAAATCTCTACCTGTGACTAAACCACTGCTTTGGAGCGTTGGGAAGACGGTGCTAAACGACAGAACGTTGTAACCCATTTTGTTAAATAGGTTGACTTCCCGGAGCAGCGCATCGAATACAAAGCGAGAGTGGAACACTAATCTCACATGGTCAAATCTTTCAGAATAGATGAAATATACTAATCTGATGTCTGCTGGTGACAATGTTCTAAGCAACGGAATTTCATTCAAAAGAGCGAACACTCTCCATCTACTTAGTGATTCCGGACCACCATAGCCCAACAAATAATATAGAATGATGCTAGGGTCATAAGGATGGCAAGGCTGCCTTCACTGCACTGTGTTCATCTAACTCTCAAAAACAGATCTTGAAGCCCTAACCTTTCCTTCCATAATGACATCCCTTCCTTGTTTTAACCCATTGCAGTCTGTACCTGGAAGTTTAGGGGGCATTTCAATTCCAGTTGTTGGAATGAATCTTGCGTTCTCATTCCACCCTCTAGTACCAACCACATCTTCTCCCCCCATACGGCCCAGACATATGCATGATGGGGGAGCGTCTCCCTGGGAATCCCCTCCCCCTCTCGCTTAGCTGGGCATGCAGGGGTTGTCCCAGGGCAACAGGCAGCGTTAAGAGCTTCTGTTGGTCACCCAAAACCTGTGTCATCATGTATCTGATCACAGTTTCTAATGATTGATCTTTAATCTGTGTGACTTCCCCTTCCCAGACCGAGAACCGCCCATTAGAGGCCAGCATTTCATTTCTCTTTGTGTTAGGTTGTATCTTATCCACACTGGGGTCAATCACTAATGGCACCTGTCTCGCCGGCTGATTTTGAGAATGGTCTTCGCAACTTTTTGGGTGAAGCAAATCCTACGCTTTATTATTCGTGTTAATAAGAGATGCAGGGGCCTCAGAGAATAAGTGAGGCAACATGCTCCCCCCTACAGTTTTCTGAATCGTCTCATTGTAACTTTCTTTCTATGATTTTGCAGAGTCATTATAATCGTCAGGTATTTCACTTTGATTTTCTGAAACTGGGGGACTCGATGTGTTCGAGCCCGCCCTCCTCTTTGATTTCTTTGAAAAAAATCTAAACATCCCCCGGCCATTCTTTAACTTACTTGCTCAGAACATGAAGAGGTCTTCTTTACTTCAGTCCCATATTTATTTATTTGTGCCTTTCTGTTTCATTTATTCAGAGATAGTGTTGTTAGAACCCCCACCCTGTTTACAGTGAGCCACCTCATCCAAGGATACATCGAGTCCTGTCTAATATTGCAATTACCCATATTTTCCTTCATCAAATTTCTCCAAGTGTTACGTGAAGGCTTGTTAATTCCCTTTCCTAAGGCCAATTTGTTTTCTATTTAAGGTAGAGGAGGATAGCTCCAACCCGGCTCTGGAGAAACCAGGCCGTGGCTGATTGCTCATTCGACTATCTCTTGCATCAATTTCAGATTACAAAAGTGTGCTATGTTGCGGCATAGCAATTTGCTTCCCTCCCGGCTTATCTCCCGCCTGTGGCATGATGTCGTTGTTCGTTGCCCGAGAGACATGCTAAATTTTTCAATTTGAGTGGTCATTGCTATTTGCATTTGTAAAAGCTTCAATTAGGTCCCGCATGAGTTTTGTGTGAACCTGCAATTCATTCAATATGTGGGAATGGATATCTGTGATTTCCCGCCCCCTCCCCAGCTCCCAGTTTCCACTCCGGCATCTGCACCGAGGATCATAATTCTTCCCACTACCCAACCTGACCCATGGGATATTGGGACAGGGCGAAGAGTGAGATCTCCCCTGGCAAAAAGCCAGGGGGGTGACCAAAGGGCGTCCCTCTCAGCCCACCCAGCTCAATATATCTAGAACTCCACACTCCTCCACAGTCAAACCCACCAATGACGTACCATACTCAATGAGCAGGGGGGACTGGGCACCATCATTCAGCGCCAGCAAGACTGAATCCGTCAGGGTCAGCGGGGAGGGGTAAGGCGCAGCATGAGAGCCATCATCAGTGTTGTATAGGGGGGATCCCTGCCAAGTGGCCCTCTTTATGGTGAAAGCCGCGGACAGGGTATGATATGATTGGTCTGCACTATGGCTTTTGGGTCTGTGTATAGCGGTTGGATAAACCTTCAGAAACATGGTCCAAAACCCATGCGGTTCAGTATGGCATACATATGCTGCCAGGACACTGAATCAAATGCTTTTTCAGCGTCGGGCGATATGGCAACCGCTTTGGTTTCTGGGTCTAGTTGTGACATTATCGCGAAGAGTCTCTGGAGGTTTAGTGACGTGGATCTGGTTGGTATGAACCCTGATTGATCGGGGTGAATTAATTTTTTCACATGTGGGAGGGGCATGTTCGCTATGACTTTTGCGTACATTTCCGTGTCGGTATTAATTAGTGAAAGGGGACGGTATGATGTGGAGTCTTGTGGGGGTTTGTGTGGCTTAAGTAGGACCATTATTCCAGCAGTTTGGGGGACAGTTCAGGTGAATAGGTTTTGTAGAAATCTGCCGGGAAGATGTCGGGCTTTGGGGCCTTGCCAGCTGTTAGATCTTTAATTGCCTGAACAATCTCCTGTCCACCTGTTCCCGTCTAGGGAATGGTACTGAGGCCATGTACTGGTCGAGGGCTTGTGCCATTGCTCCATCCGTGTTTTAGTATAAATCGGAGTAGAAGTACAGAAAGACCTTGAATGTTTCCCATATTGTTGCCAGCAAGGCCACCGTGCCCTCATTGCGTTCAAAGAAGTCAATGACTTCTGTTCGTAAGGGTTCTATTATCGCCTTGTCTCGCAGAATGGTGGCGGCATCCGCCACATATGATGCTGCCTCTCCGGCCCCCCACGTTTAGTTCCAGCAGCACCGGAGAGGGATCTCTGATAGTGTGCATGGGAGGATGGAGCATCTGTTCACCAGTGGGACCATTTTAGGGGGGAGAGTAGCCAAAACTCTATCTGTGAACTTGAGGAGTACACAGTGGAATGAAATGTATATTCTTCTGTTGTTGGATGTAATTCCCGCCATGCATCCACCAGTGGTATCTCGGCCATGCCCTGCCTTATTGTCATAGCGGCATTGGAGTGGGACCTGGGGGTCCTTGACAATCTGTCTTTTTTTGCGGTGCAGGATGGTGTTGAAGTCTCCTCCCTATATTACTCTGGCTTCACCAGTGGGCGATATTTGCGACATGACCTGTAGATAGAATTTGGGGGGCCGTATGTATTTATCAATATTACTTCTTGATTTTGTAGTGTGCCCCATATAATCACCAATCTCCCTTCTATGTTCGACATTGATCTAACTAGTTGGAATCCGACACATCTGTGTATCATGGTTAGAAATCCTCTGGATTGCGAGGAGTATTCCGTGCCAATTCTTAGTGAGCCCCAGTCTCGGGCAAATGATTTGACAACCTTCTGTATGTTTCTTGGAGGTAGAGGATATTAATCCTATGTCGTCTTGCATAAGACAGGATTTTCCTGGGGCTGTATTCGATTCGCCAGGCCTCTAATGTTGCATGATAGGAGGTTGACTTTATTTGCTGGTCCTGTTGCTGCCATAAGAAGTTTAGAAAGGGCTGCAGTGTTGTACCAGTTGCCGATATTGTGATTACAGTACTTTGAACTTTTTCAAACTCAACTTCCTTCCCTCCACCCCTTCCCACCCTCACCCTCATCATCCCTCCAACTAGACAGTGTTTTCCCTCAGTTAAACTTAACTTAACCTTCTGATTTAGTGGGTGGCTTTGTGTGGCTATTGCCAGAATTATAAGAACATGCTGCTCACGGGGGCCATAGCCTCTAGGTTAGGTGGAGTAGGTGCAGTAGCTTTCTTTTCTTAGTGCGGTATACAATCTCATGTTTGCGTGTTTTCAGTTGTCGTAGCTCAACCATTATTCAGGGCAGCCGGGATGTGTTGTTCGATATGAGCCATGGCTTCTTCCCGTGCTTCAAAGAAGTGGGCTCTGCCCGTGTGTTGTAGGCGTAGTTTTGTGGGGAACAGCATGGTGTAGAGTATTTTTATTTCTCTTAGTGCTTTTTCACATGGTCGAATGAGCGTCTAGCCACTTGTACTCCACTAGGGAAGTCTGGGTATATGTGTACCCAGCTGGAGTTGAAGGATAAGGGTCCCTTTTCTCACTATAGGCAGAGAATTATGTTGCGGTCGCAGTAGTTGAGTGCCGGGGGAGCTCCTGGTCTAGGGGCTGGGGCAAGTGATCTATGTGCCCTCTACACCAGGAATTGCTTTGAGAATTGGGCTTCTGGGAACAGTGTGTGGAGGACCTCTTCAAGAAACTGTTCCAGGGGTACTTTTATAGTTCTCTCCGCCATACCAACCACACTAATATTGTTGTGGCGCAACCTGAATTCGAGATCCTCGAATTTATCTTGGATTGACTTAAGATTTCTTTGCATCTCATCAATTGCTTTGCCATGTGTTGTTGATGTGTCCTCAAGGGAGCCCACCCTGTCCTCTGCCTTCGAAACCCTGGCATTTACTTTTTTAATGGGCGCTCTGATGGAGGCAATGCTACAGCCGATATCATCCAGTTTGTTGTTAATGGCTGCAAAGAAGCCTTTCTCCATTGCTGTCATGTATGGGTCCGTGTTCGGCTCAGCTTGTAGTTGAGTAGGTCCCAAGGGGATGTGGGCAGGGGCTTGGGGGGATTCCATGTTTGGTGCACTAGTAAATGTGTCCATCAGGCCTTTCTTGTTACCCCTTGCGCCTCTCAGCATGCCCGGGTTGGATGGGCTGGTTATTATGTATAGACCGGGGTTGTGTCTTCCCTTCAGTTGTAGGCTTCATTGATAAAGATGGTGAGTTTAACTGGTGGGGCCCCACCGAGGGTTTGCAAAGCTAGGCTGTTCAGGGATGGGGTCAGAGGATCCCCAGAATATTATCGTTGTGTGTTGGCCCCAGGTAGTCGGCTTGGCAGCTGTATTTGTTCCATTCTTTTTTCAGCTTCTGCTTGCCTGTATTATGGGCTGCTATACTACATGGCACAGTTTTTGCTGTTCCATGTCTTGTTCCTCTCTTGGACAGCTAATATTTAAATCAGAATTGCTGCGTTAGTGTGGATTTTAGAGGAGTATACAGAGTTTGTACGCACGTTATGTATTAACGGTGCCTTCAGGTGTCTCCGCCACAGTTCATAGTAGCATGCTATTTGGGTTGGGTTTGCCGTCTACCACGGGGTTCTTGGTAGGGCGGCCAGATTATTGTTAATATGAAGATCTGCTCATCCTCTGGGCCTTTCTATGAGCTATGTAGAGGGGGTTCTCTTTAGGTGTGCCAGCGTTTCTGGTGTATTGGTGGAGCGTGTGGTACCAGCACCTCGTGAATATGGCCAGGGGGAAAGGAGCTGGGTGTGTCATGGTATTGGGGTTTCTGCTGCAGGGGTAGTGCTGAATCCCCAATGCATCCGGTTTTCCGTACCTTCAATGTGCAGGATTCCCGTCCTAGCCTGCTTGGCAGAGCATCAACCGGGTGGTCTGCAGCATATTATGGATCCTCTGCACTGTTGGATGTCAGGGCCTCGTGGTGGGTGACGAGGAGGGGTGGGTGAGGGCTCAGTGTGTGGACCCTAGGTCTCCCGCCGCCCGCTACCACTCTGACCAGCCACTAGGTTTGGGGGCTCAGGATTGGTAATTGCCGTCTGTCACTGGTGGCCTGCTTGGCGTTGCTCACTTCGTCTAGGCGGGGGGGGCTGGGCCACTCACTGGGCTGTCATCCAGGTTTCCTGGATGCAAATGATAAAAAATGTAACTAGCTTCCCACACAATTCTACAGAGTTGCTTAGATGGGCATGGCCTTGGGAATTCCAAGATAACGAGGAAATACGCTTACTTTCGTTAAAGGTTGGACTTTAGATCTTTGAGCTGGAGAATGCAATCGCGTAATGTTAGTGCCAACCACCTCCAGCTAAGGTCTTCTTCAGCTGAGCTTTGATCCCTACCACAAGTCAGAATCCTTGCACCCTCCTGAGGACCCAAATCTCTACCTGTGACTAAACCACTGCTTTGGAGCGTTGGGAAGACGGTGCTAAACGACAGAACGTTGTAACCCATTTTGTTAAATAGGTTGACTTCCCGGAGCAGCGCATCGAATACAAAGCGAGAGTGGAACACTAATCTCACATGGTCAAATCTTTCAGAATAGATGAAATATACTAATCTGATGTCTGCTGGTGACAATGTTCTAAGCAACGGAATTTCATTCAAAAGAGCGAACACTCTCCATCTACTTAGTGATTCCGGACCACCATAGCCCAACAAATAATATAGAATGATGCTAGGGTCATAAGGATGGCAAGGCTGCCTTCACTGCACTGTGTTCATCTAACTCTCAAAAACAGATCTTGAAGCCCTAACCTTTCCTTCCATAATGACATCCCTTCCTTGTTTTAACCCATTGCAGTCTGTACCTGGAAGTTTAGGGGGCATTTCAATTCCAGTTGTTGGAATGAATCTTGCGTTCTCATTCCACCCTCTAGTACCAACCACATCTTCTCCCCCCATACGGCCCAGACATATGCATGATGGGGGAGCGTCTCCCTGGGAATCCCCTCCCCCTCTCGCTTAGCTGGGCATGCAGGGGTTGTCCCAGGGCAACAGGCAGCGTTAAGAGCTTCTGTTGGTCACCCAAAACCTGTGTCATCATGTATCTGATCACAGTTTCTAATGATTGATCTTTAATCTGTGTGACTTCCCCTTCCCAGACCGAGAACCGCCCATTAGAGGCCAGCATTTCATTTCTCTTTGTGTTAGGTTGTATCTTATCCACACTGGGGTCAATCACTAATGGCACCTGTCTCGCCGGCTGATTTTGAGAATGGTCTTCGCAACTTTTTGGGTGAAGCAAATCCTACGCTTTATTATTCGTGTTAATAAGAGATGCAGGGGCCTCAGAGAATAAGTGAGGCAACATGCTCCCCCCTACAGTTTTCTGAATCGTCTCATTGTAACTTTCTTTCTATGATTTTGCAGAGTCATTATAATCGTCAGGTATTTCACTTTGATTTTCTGAAACTGGGGGACTCGATGTGTTCGAGCCCGCCCTCCTCTTTGATTTCTTTGAAAAAAATCTAAACATCCCCCGGCCATTCTTTAACTTACTTGCTCAGAACATGAAGAGGTCTTCTTTACTTCAGTCCCATATTTATTTATTTGTGCCTTTCTGTTTCATTTATTCAGAGATAGTGTTGTTAGAACCCCCACCCTGTTTACAGTGAGCCACCTCATCCAAGGATACATCGAGTCCTGTCTAATATTGCAATTACCCATATTTTCCTTCATCAAATTTCTCCAAGTGTTACGTGAAGGCTTGTTAATTCCCTTTCCTAAGGCCAATTTGTTTTCTATTTAAGGTAGAGGAGGATAGCTCCAACCCGGCTCTGGAGAAACCAGGCCGTGGCTGATTGCTCATTCGACTATCTCTTGCATCAATTTCAGATTACAAAAGTGTGCTATGTTGCGGCATAGCAATTTGCTTCCCTCCCGGCTTATCTCCCGCCTGTGGCATGATGTCGTTGTTCGTTGCCCGAGAGACATGCTAAATTTTTCAATTTGAGTGGTCATTGCTATTTGCATTTGTAAAAGCTTCAATTAGGTCCCGCATGAGTTTTGTGTGAACCTGCAATTCATTCAATATGTGGGAATGGATATCTGTGATTTCCCGCCCCCTCCCCAGCTCCCAGTTTCCACTCCGGCATCTGCACCGAGGATCATAATTCTTCCCACTACCCAACCTGACCCATGGGATATTGGGACAGGGCGAAGAGTGAGATCTCCCCTGGCAAAAAGCCAGGGGGGTGACCAAAGGGCGTCCCTCTCAGCCCACCCAGCTCAATATATCTAGAACTCCACACTCCTCCACAGTCAAACCCACCAATGACGTACCATACTCAATGAGCAGGGGGGACTGGGCACCATCATTCAGCGCCAGCAAGACTGAATCCGTCAGGGTCAGCGGGGAGGGGTAAGGCGCAGCATGAGAGCCATCATCAGTGTTGTTTTGACCAGAGGAAAGATGAGATCCTTCCGGGTTCTTCCAGTGTTTCTTCTGGGTTCTTGGACCAGGAAGCATGTTTATCGGGCGCTGCATGGAGCTTTATAGAATACCAGCACTCTACTTAAACACTGTTCGAATATAATTTAAGTACTTGAATATCATAAAACTCTCCAGTTATTGATCTTGTATGCCAACACCCCCACAAGCCTGCGAGCAGGCGAACAGGCACTCTCGGGACACTCCGGGAGAGCCATGCGCGGGTGCGCGTGACACGCCACTTTTTTTACAAGGTGGGTGGGTGTATGGGGTTGTGGCTTCACCAGTTAATTGAAATTTCACAATCAGAAGGAAATATAAGAGAAATACTAAATTACCTCTTCTCTTATAAGGCAGTTTTTACTATAGATCACTATAGTAAAGCATATACAAAGTATCCAATTAACAAATTTGAGCACGTAGCAAGTTGTCCTTTGTTAATCCACAGCCAGCGGTTTCTCCAGGCGAGCAGGCACTCTTGGGGCATTCCGGGTGGCGCACGCGTGGCCGCACGTGGCACACAACTTTTAACAAGGTGGGTGGGTGTATTTAGGTTTGGCTTTACCAGTTAGTGGAAATTTCACAATAAAGTGTCCAATTAACACATGTGAGCATGTAGCAAGTTGTCCTTCGTTAATCCAAGGCCAGCAGTCCCTCCAGGCAAACAGACACTCTCAGGGCACTGCGGGTGGCACGCATGCAGTGGTGCATGACACAACACTTTTAACAAGATGGGTGGGTGTATGGGGTCGTTGCTTCACCAGTAATGGAAATTTCCCAATAAAGTGTCCAATTGACAAATTTGAGCACGTAGCAAGTTGTTCTTCATTAATCCACGGCCAGGTGGACGGGCACATTTTCAGGGCACCCCTTTTTGTATTAGTTGTAAGGTTTGGCAATACGTTTCTTAGTATTTTATTTGCTACAACACCACTAGGGCTGCCTTATTTTCATTTGATGGTGGACGCTTGCTTCCATCTTAGATTTTGTTTTAGATTAGCCGTTTTTCCAACCTGCATACAGTTTAATAAATGCCCTTGAACTGTGATCACTTGTGTCTTCTTTACTGTTGCCATCATGAGTTCCTTACATATGGGGTCAGAATTGGGATATGACTCAATTGAAACTGGGGAACCCTACAGTTTCAGAAAATTAGTCAGAGAGCCTCTAACCCTTCCATCACCACCAATGAATCAATAGGGTTTGATATTTGTAGCAGTAGGGAAGCTATTTTACCCCCTTGGAAAAGAGGAATGATTCCTATGGACTTGGTTTTGATACCCCTGTGTGTTGTTACATACAATGAGCCCCAAAATCTGGTTTAGCATGGATGTTGGGGATAGACATCCTAGAGGGCGTTAATGACCCCGACTTCAGTGGTGACGTGAAGGTTCTCTTACAGAATCATGGCAAAGTCCCTTTTGAGGTTTGTCAGGGAGACTAAATTGCACAGAGAATTTTGGAAAGGGCTTTGTTACCTCAGTTCAAAGAAAGCAAAGTGGATAAAACAGAAAGAGGTAATTTAGGCTTTGGTGAAGCTGATAAATTAACATCGAAGAAAGGAAAGGAGAAGAACCCGGTGCCTATCCAAACCTAGCCTTTGCCCAGCAAAATGATCCCGCCCTCGCTGAAGCTTTCTTACAAGCAATTCCAGAAGAGGAAGGCATAGAGAAGGGAAGTCTCTTCTTCTTCTTACAACCTGGGTTACCTTACCAAAGAGAAACCTCCCCAGAAGGTTTTATAAAAACCCACTAGTAATAACTTCAAGCCACCCTACGGTCATGCTAGAGATCGCACATTCCCATCTCACAGGAGGTGCATTTGGGACACATTAAAACCCAGGCGCATTTAGTGGAAAGTTTTACTGGCCAGGTATCCACGTTGATATAAAAACATTCATACAAACCTGAGAAATATGTCAGAAGAACACCCTGCACATCCGAGTACTTGCCCCTCTCAACCAGCTGCCGATCATAGCCTTCCCCTTTTCTAGAATTGGTACAGACATAATAGGACCTCCAGAAACATCTAAATTGGGCAACAAGTATGTCCTGGTGATTTTTGATTATGCAACCCAATATCCTGAGCCATTCCCAATGCGAAATAATACCACTCAGCAGATCCTAAAACATCTTCAACTGTATTTCTCTAGGGTCGGTTTTCCCAAAGAAATACTAACAGACCAAGGTACACATTTTATGAGTAAGCTTATGGCCGAAGTCAAAGAGCTACTCCACATTACCACCTCACCAACTTCTGGGTACTGTCCCCAAACTGATGGTCTAGTAGAGAGATTAAATAAGAGCCTGAAACAAATTCTACAGAAATTAGTAGACAAGGACGGGAAAGACTGGGATCAAATGATCCCATGGGCAATATTTGCCATGAGGAAACCACCCCCCCAATCTTTCACTTGTTTCTCTTCCTTTGAGCTCCTCTATGGAAGAAAACCAAGAGATGTCCTGGACATGATCCTGGAAACCTGGGAAGAACGAGAGGAGACTCCCAATCCAATAACACACACCATCACTAGAATGCGAGAACACATGAAGTTGGTTCGGTATTTTGTTTTTACTATGGGGAAGGCACAGAGCCAACAGAAGGCCAATTATGACAATAAAGTAAATTTAATATCTTTTTCTGTTAGACAGAAAGTACTAGTCCTCTGACCCACCTCAGAGAACAAACTTGTTTCAAAGTGGCACAGATCTTACGAGGTAATAGAACAAACGGGAACGTGCATGTATAAAATAGCACAACCAGCCCAAAAACAGAAAGTCCACTTATATCAACCTCTTAAAAGAGTGGAAGGAGAACCTGTCAGCCACCCATGCCAAAGTACTAGCCTGTCTGGTTCCAGAAGATATGGATAACTTTGACTTAATTCCCTCCGAGTTATCTGTCCAACATCCGTCCCTGATGTATTCTCAGAAAAACTAGGAAAAGTAAAAGGTACATACCATCATATTCAAACCCCTAAAGTCAAAGTGGTTAATCTAAATCCCTATCATCCCTAGAGGCACGTAAACCGATAGTGATCTAGGAAGTCAACAAAATATTGAAGGCCAACATCATTGAGCCTACTCAAGTCCATGGTCCACTCCTATCATGTTGGTCACTAAACTTGACCGTTCCTGGAGATTCTGCATAGACTTCCGTCAAGTTAAAGCCATATCACACTTCGATGCCTATCCCATGCAATGCATTGATGACCTAATTCAAAAACTCGGAACAGCCACCTTTCTATCCAACATAGTTTTAACCAAGAGGTACTGGCAAGTCCCCATAGATGGGCCAGATAAGAAAAACACTGCATTTTTAATGCCCCTAGGATTATTCCAGTTAAAAGTCCTCCCTTTAGGCCGAAACAGTGTACCAGCTTTGTTCCAACGCCTTGAGTTTAGGGCCCTTTGGTAACATGCATATGTAATGGATGGGATCACACAGATAAATACTGAGTCCAAATTGCCAAACCAACTGTGGAAGTTGGCAAAGTATGGTTTATTCACAATTATATAAAACAGGGAGTTAGAACGAACATCAAAAAACGTGCGCTCGATTTACCCTCAGCGATCTTCAAACAAATCACAGCTTTCATATCAAAAATATATCAGAGGTGATGTGTCATGATTCCTGCCCCTCATGTCCCCAGCCCTCCAAGATGTCAGGCTGGAGCCAGGCCACGATCACCTGCATGGCCCTCAAGGGCCTCTCCATCCCTCCAAAGACCCACTTGGAGTCAGACTTGGCAGGTTAACATTGGGGATGGACTTGTAGTGCATTGATGGGGACAAGATGGATGCCCCCACATATTTCGGTTCCCAGAACTGCATGTGCGGTCTGGTCTTTTGGGTGTGGTTCAGCCCAGAGGCACCTGGGATACCCAGAGACTATTTAAGCCACACCCAGGATGAAAAACATGCTTTGCGTTTTCTGCACCTGCAGCGTGACACTTACCGTGTTGGGATCGGTCTCGGTCTCCAGTAGGCCTGCATCTTTCTTCTGCGCTCAGCTCCTGCAAGAACAAGAACACTGTTAGGAACAGCCTTACCTTGCGGCGCTTCTGCCCATCAGTCATCGCTCCTTCTGTTCTGCGGGCATCTTTGGCGGTGTCATTCCCATCCCAGCACGCCGCTTCCTAAAGAAAAGGGAAAAGAACAGAAAAAAGACATTAGTAAGCATTCTGCAAATCTTTGTTTATTTTTAAATACTATACAAGCTTCAAACACTTACCTGAATCCCAGCCACTCTGGGGGAGTCTGTCTCCGGAACTTCTCATCCATCTGCAAGAGGGAAAAGACACTCCAGGTTAGCGTGGAAACATCTAGAGGCGCCGCATACCGCGCTTATCCACCGCATTTGTTCTTCATAACCGGCATCCACGCTGAAAACGTTGCGGCACCTAAAAGACACAGAAAAAGAACTCAGTTCAATGCAAATACGAAAGGGGTGCATTGTGCATTGCGCTCTCACTCACCTTCAGCGCTACTCATCTCAGCAGCACGCCGCCATCCCTGGACGCCGGCCATCATCTAAGGAAGGAAAGGAACGAAGTTAGAGAACTGTTCAAAAGACTCATTATACTTACCTGTTGGACTCTTGCCAATGAAGTAACTAGGCAGCAACAAGCCTGCATCAATCAACACGCCACTGCGCTGAAGGCAGGACAGAGAGCACACTATCTAAGAAAACAAGGTGAGCTGTGGATTAAAGGGAAGGGTTGGACCCCGGGGAAGAAGGGGTTCAAGCACACAGAGAAAATAGGGAGTTAAACTCTACCAATCCTGTGTTTCAGGCGCAGTCTCCAGTCGAATAGCCTCCAGGGAAGGGTTTGAGGTCGTAAGAGGTCAGAACAGGCTGAGTGATGTCCCCGTGGATACCAGGTGAGCGTTACATGATGTCATACTACATGGCAATAATCAAAAATCCTACTAAGGGTTGGGATTGGCTTAAGGGGAACATCTAAGAATATTTTCTACAGGAACTATGATTGTGATTGGATGCCCACTATCAGGTGGACAACATATTCCTACCTCTAAAACATAACATCTTCGGAAACATTAGATACACAGTTTCTCATTGGTCTTCAAGCTATAAGGTTCTTCGTTATATGGACTACTTCAATTGGTTGGCACGCTTGTGCCAGGTCTGGAATATTTGGTTCACTTAGCAGCATGTAAGCCCAGACCCAGGTGCAAGGAGATGTGGCATGCCACTACCTGTCCACCCAATTAGTCCAGCATCTCTCATCGCCCATGCCTCCGGCCATGAAGATTGTCTTTGAACTTGGCCTTGCAAAGTATCCTTGTCTTTTAGAATCCATGGGAGTGAGAACACTCGTTATCATAGTCTAGGACTCCACGTTTGAACTCTATTTTCATCCTTGGTTCACGTGACTAAAGACCCTGATTTGGTCCATTGTGCAGGTTTTAAATGCTGTAAATGAATTAAACTTGGCACTCTTGGTGTTCTTTCTTTGCACCTCAACAAGAGATGATTCACCCTTTGCACGTTTGCTCCTTTCCAGAATAGATAGTTGGCCATGGCTGCTTCAGTCTTGACTCCAGGCCAGACAACCTCGCCATGCAGCTCCAAGATTCTGCTTATTCTTGCTGCAACACAGCTTTCCCTTCCCGCTTCATGGCTCCTGGCTTACTAAATTCATGATACCAATGTCCAACTTCTATACAACGGCAGCTTTGCCGGTGCTCTATTTGCTAAGTATAGCCAGCTTCAATGAGTGGCTGCAGGCACATGCTTTGTCCTGGTTGGCGGTCTGAACAGAGCTGTCATCTTTATGATGTGATTAAGGACCTCCCACATTGATTTTTACCAAAACATAACTTTTGCACAAATGTATATTTCTAACATTATGTACCCTAATAAAATTGGTCACCCACCTTTCATATTTGATTGTCTCTATACACATTCAATCCCCATCTTTTTGCAAGCTATCTTTCTCATTCTATAGAATTTTACCAATTTTAAACATCACAGTTTGGATTAATCATTTCTGACTCTGTACATCTTTGGGCGCTTATCAGTGGACGAAGTACATACAATCGTGGGTTTGAAACATTAATTGTTCTGCTATAATAAGACTTTTTTCATAACTTTGGTTCCTTAAATGGTACAAGTTTCATCAATGTCTTGGAACCTGAAATTAGGTTAATGTCTACCAATTTTCAGATTTATGCCTCTTTAGGTTGCTCAGTTAAAGAGTTTTAAACTTTAATCAAAAATAAGTATTTAACATCAAAGTTCTCCTTTGTAACTTCCCCTTCCCAGACGAAAGTCTACTGAGGTCCCATTATGCTGCTTGTTGTCATTATGCAGGAACCATTAGGCTACCTGTTTTCAAGGGAGTATCAAGCTGAGATGTCAAATTTCCCAGGCCATGCACAGCCCAATCAGAATTTAGCAGTTACTTCCACTGGGTTACTGAAAGATTCACCCGCAATCTTTTTTTTAAAAGATATAAAATGAAAAGAGTTTATAATGGATTTTGACATTTTAAAGGAATTAAGCCTTTCACAGAAAAATGCTTTAAACAGGCAGATTTTTCACTTCTTCAGGAAAAAGAAAACATATTTAAACTGAATTCTACAGCTAATTTCCATAAGCAGCTGTCAGGCATTGATGCCTGGATTCCTCTGACTGCCTGGAGAATCTTTGATTTCAGCACACTTTTCCTTCCAATAATTCACTAGAGAGATGACAGAATTAAGCGCCAAAACAGCACTTTGAAGGTTGCCATTGATTAGAGAGCTGTATTTAAGGGCATTTTCTGATTTGTAACCCTTCTGTGGCCTTGTGACAGGTGACAGGTTACAGGTGACTCCTTTTTTTTTTTACACCATCTTTGCCTGTGTCGCAGGGTGTGCAGCTATTTGGTGGTTTATGAGTCATGCACAGTCTTGCAGATTTGGCGGGCACAGGGTTATTGCCTCCATCTATAGCGGCTTTCTTTCCCCATTGGCAAAGGGGTGTAGTAGGGTACATTTGGCATGGGTTTAAATGTCCTACACATAATATAGCTGTTCTGCCCAATTGGGATCTTTTTGATGCCCACATGGCATACTCTGTATTGGTTCTAGCTGGTTGGAGGCCTCTAAGTCCTTCAGATCCCCCTTACACATAATGTGAGTTGGTCTGGACTGAGTGGCAGTTCTACTTGCCAGCATGAATTGTTGGCCACCTGCTCCCTTTATCCCTAGCCCTCTTGATATTGGTGGGTTAGCTTTGGACAGCCCCTAGGAGTAGTGCCACTTCATAAACCCCTGCCATTAAGTCATTTCTTTATACATAGGAGATGATACAGAGACAAAGTGCCATTAATGGTCAAATAATGAGGCTATGCGGACATCTCTGTGCAGTAGTTCTGGTGTGAGCAAGGTGGGGAGGGTGGTTCCAGGTATGCTGCAACCTTAACTGGAGGTTCTGTTAATCAATGACTTTACAAAATGCAGATCCAGTGATGGGATGCTATGGAAGTATATCTTATATGGGTGGAATAAAAATGTAAAGATAGACATTCCTGTTTATTACAAATGCAAAAAAGTGCACAATACCCTTGATGCTGTTTGCGGGGATGGCAGAAGAGGTGATGTACCTGGGCACACTTATTCTGGGGCTAATTGGAGAGCAGATGGAGGGGGACAGATAGAAATAAAGAGAGAACAACAGTAAACAGGTTTTTAGAGGTACTTGCAAGAGCCAGTAGAAATGATAAACATTTGAGTCACAACTGGACAGATGCATACAGTCACATACATACCAACATGCCCAAAACAGGTTTAAAGGCATAGCTGTCAAAATCAAAGGAGAAAACAATCAGTCATCTACAGAAAGGGTTACACATGCTATGACCGATGGAGGCACGATTGTGATTACTGGGCAAACTTTATTGCAGGTGTTTAACAGTTTCCCTATTGACATTGGTTCCCTGGGAGGGTTTTAACTTACTACTAAGTGCATGGGCCAGTGGTGGAGGCAGCATTTGGGTCCAGGGAGTGCGGGGGGGGGGTTAGCAGGGTGAGGGGGATGGCGGGGGGGGAGGGTTGGATAGTTCCTGAAGGGGCACCAAGATTCTAAATGATGGTGAATGCTTTCAGTGGAGAGTCCTACATGTTTCCTCAAATTAGCACTAACCACGAGCATCACAAGGGAGCCCAAAAGAATAGAGGGTGGTTTGAGGGGGATCCCCCAAATAAACATAATAAAAATAATGTGCTAAAATGATGCCTTTTCCAGCACAATGTTTGACAAAAACTATGTGAAAAGGGTCCTCCTTTCTCACGGCCCTCTTGTTTGGGTACAATTAGTCGGAAGGTTTCAACCAACAGTGAGTCATTCCTTTGCTCAAAGGGTAGGTCAGGAAGAGTTTCTGGTACTTCTTCTCTGACCCTTCTGGGAACTGGTTTTTGTTGGGTTTCAGGTGTCTCATCAGCCTCCTCGAAGCCTCAGGTACCTCTATTAGTTACTTCTTTCCTGGTGTCGTACACTTTCTTTGCCAGTGTTCTATTTGGCACAGATGGAAAGGGATTTGTGGCATATTCCATCAACTTTCCAAGATGGCGCCAGCTGGGCTGTGTGCCAGTCTTGCTTCTGGTAGTGGTGCTGCCTCCTTCATCCTTCTGCATTCTGCCAGTGTCAGAACAAGTGATATGCTGCCAGCAGGATGTCCTTGGTGTGTCGCTACTCTTTTCCAAGATGCTTTGTAAACTTGTTTCTCTTCTATCCTTTTTACTAACAGACTTAATGGATTTCTAGCCACTCCTTGCTCTTACCTTGTTATTTCCCTTTAGTGCCAGAACAGAATGCAATCAGAACTGCTCATTTCTTCTCTCCATATAACATCACATTCACTTTTATCCCAGCAGGGCCATTCTCCTGGCTGATGCCCTGTCTAGGAAGAACGCTCATTTTTCATCCCAATGTCAGTCTGAACGGCATTTTCCTAAGGCATTGTTTCTCTATGCTGTCTCTACTTTTCTACACTCTGTAAACAAGGAGATATTTAACAATGCTGCAATATGTCAAACTGTTCCTGCCAAGTACGATCTGGTTCTAGAAGGGGGTTACTACTTTCACAGTGACCAGGTATATCTCCCGACCTTGGATCTTCAGCAAGAAGCCTTGCGTATGTGTCATGACTTCAAGGTAGCAGTTCATTGGGGGGTTGCTAACATGCTTGTCTTAATACAGAGACATTTCTGGTGGTCCAGCATGGCTCACGATGTACATGGCTATTTCTCGGTGTGTTCTATTTGTTTGCAGTCCAAGGTACAAAGAAGGGCTCCTTTGGGTCAGCTGGTAAGGATGCCTATACTCAAGACGCCCTGGCAGGTCATATCCATGGACTTTGTTGTGGATCTGCCACTCTCAGAAGGAGCTACTGCGGTAATGGTTACCATTGACTACGTCACCAAGCTCGCTCACTTTCATGCCTTACCAAAGGTTCTGTCAGCTCCTCAGATGGCAAGAGTATTCATTGATACCATCATTCCACGGCACAATACACCTGATACAATCGTTTCAGACCATTGGCCGCAGTGCACCTCTAGCTAATGGCAACTGCTCTGTTCTATCCTGCACATTGAGAGGACATTGAGTTCCCGGTTTCATCCTCATATTAATGGTCAGACGGAAAACCTAAATCAGACTCTAGAGGGATATATGTGCTGTTTTGTCTCTGCGGCCCAGAATAATTGGGTGGAACTATTGCCCTTGGCAGAGTACACATATAACAATGCAAGACATTCAGCACTACTATCTACTCCATTTGTGAGTAGCTACAGATTCCATCCTTCATGTTTTCTGACTGTGACTCCCTCTGCTACTAGTTTTCCGGATGTGAATGCCTTGGTTTCAGACATCCAGCGGGGTCACTAGTTGGCTGGGGTCGCCTTGAAAGAACGGGCAAACACTTTGCTGATTGAAAGCATTTGCCTGCCCCGATCATCGCTACCGCTGACTCGGTGTGGATTGCTTTGTGTTTTTTTTCTACATCATTTGATTCCTTGTAAGCGGTCACCCAAATACTTTGGCTCCTTTATGGTCTTGGCAGCCAGGGGACCAGTCACCCTCATGCTTCAGCTACCTCCCTCCTGGTCCAGAATTCACCCTGTTCTTCATGTGTCTCAACTTAAACCTGATCTACCTGACTGGTTTCTTTGCCACTCCATCGCTTGTCTGCCTCCTGTGCACACTGTTTTGGGCCCAGAGTTTGAAGTGTCTGGCATCTGTGGGTCACACTACCGCCGTGTTTGCCTCCAGTACCTATTAAACTGAAGGGGCTATTCTCCTTCCGATAGGATTTTGGAACCTGACTCATCGATCCATGCCCCACGGCTGGTTTGCCAGTTTCACACGTTTCCTCCTGGCAAGCCTGGTCATTCCCCTCTGGGAGTGGGCATACTGTCATACCCTGGCTTCGCTGACACTCTGGCACAGATAGAAAGGGATTTGTGGCATATTCTGTCAAATTTCCAAGATGGCACCAACTGTGCTGTGTGTCGGTCTAGCTTCTGGTAGTGGTGTTGCCTCCTTCCTGCTTCCACATTCCTCCTGTATCAGAACAAGTTATATGCTGCTGGCGGGATGTCCTTGGTGCATCACTACTCCTCTCCAAGATGCTTCATTAGTTCATTTATCTTCTATCCTTTTTACTAACATACGTTATGGATTTATAGCCACTCCTTGCTTACTTCCCTTTAGCGTCTGAACAGAATGTCATTGAAACTGCTTGTATCCCTCACACACACACACACACACACCATCTGCTTCTAGAATCCTGGTATGCTATGCTGCACAAGCCAAACAGCCCATTATTCAGCGGTCACATACTTACCCCTCTTTCTCTCTGTTAAGCGCTTCCACGCTCCACTGGGCACCGGGGCTCTCACTATTCACATAGGAAGGCACAGATCTGAATTTAGCATTCAGAGAAGAGAAAGAATAAGGCGGACCATTCTACTGAAGCATCGCTGAACCTTGCTATAGGGTTTTTCCCCCACAGGGTCGTTGGGGAAGCTTATCACAGTCTGCAATTCTGCCTCTCATCAGGTTATTCACACTATGTCATTTATATTGTAACATTTGCATAGAGTGTATTCAGAAAATGCAGTGACACCCAGCCTCTTCCTTTAGCCTAGGGAGCATTGCTCTTTCAAGTATCCCCTGTACAATTCTGTCCCCCTGACAGATCTGGAAGGGATCTTTCCCATGGTTCTGCAGTTTTCCGAAGTCTGTATCTATAACCCCTTTTAACACATCAATTCCAAATCTCCATACAACCCCAACTTGGGAACCAATCAGATGTAGGTATTTGGGGGTGGAATTAAAACCGGATCAGTGGGTATTAGTCTTCTTTCACCTGAGGGAATGATGTATTCCCTACTGATGCAGATATCAAACCCAGTAGAGCATTCTGTGGCAACTTAGGGTTCTGATTCATTGGGACTTAACTTCTCAAATTTAGGGTTCCCCAACTTGTATCGGTTGCATCACACTCCTGACATTTGTGAAGGCATCATGAAGTAGATACAGGCAACTGAATAAGTTTTGGGTTATAAACTTCCAATAAATCGAATGTAGGGTTGGAAAAGGGCCTAACTTGCCCTATGCTAAGGTGAGAATTCCCTACCTAAAGGTAACCAAGGCTAGTCTGCGTCAGGATGTCCAAAGCACATTTCTGTTTGTGTCCAAAACCTATACTTGCCCTCACATCTAATTGTATACAATGTGTAGGGATGTCACATCAAAATGTGTAGTGTTCAAATAAAAGTTCAGAGCTTCTTCCAGCTCTTGGTTTGTTAAGGGTTTTCCTTCCCCAAGTTCAAAAAAGTTCACAATGCAAAGGTGTTCCCTTTCCCAAGCTTTCAAGTGTTCTTTTAAAAAAAATACAATTTATTGGGACTCTTTCCAGCTCTTCTGGTTTTGCTACTTTTCATCAATGTCATATAGTTCAGTTGCTTAATTCACATCACACAAGCTTACCTTTCTTTTCAATGACACGCATATTTGTTGGAGCTTTCAGTTGCTTTTCCATAAATTTGTGCACTCGATTTAGGCGCAGTTGTCGGACGACATGGTTCACCCATGACAGGACATAAAACTGAAACGCCTTACTTGCTTCCTCTTCAAATGCTGTGTTGCCACTGCTTCAGCATTATAGTGGTGCTTGGTTCACTCTCATTTCACATCCTCCTGATGCTTTATTACATGTTGTCACCATTCACTTGTTGCACTTTCACATACTCTGCTGGCTCTTGCCAATGCTTGTTCATTCAAGTTACACAGTTCTTTATGCCATATGTCTCTTGCCAATGCTTGTTTGCCAGTGCTTGGTTTCACAACCCTTATAATCTCACGGCTCTTGCCAATACTTGTCTGCCAATGCTTTCTTACACAGTTCCTTATATCAAAAAGTTCCATAAACTTGTTTTCAATCAGATCGGTATTCAATAAGTGCTTACTTTCATTTTCATTTGTATTGGCATGCAAAAAGTACTTATTTCATTCAAATCGGCATTCATTAAAATGCTTTGTGTTCTCGCCTGTCATCCCAGTGTCCCTTTTCTTAGGTTGACTCGCGGGACGGAGCTTACGGCATTCCAGAGAGGCTTCCAGCCGCCAGGAGTTCTATCTCTCTCATGTGGCACCCAGCTCCATTTCCCAAGCAGCTATTAGTGGCCTTGCTCAGTCTGATGCGTCTCTCTCAGCCTGGGCCTTACTTGACAGCTTAATCTGTCCACGCCGGTTCTCATTCCACTTTCCATCACTGGCCTACAGCTTCCTTCAGTCTCGCTTCCCTCTGCATAACGTCTGCATCTCCCAAGGGGTCTCGAGCACTGCATCTGTCACGCACCCTTCTCGCAGAGGTCTGCTCTCATCCAGCAGTTTGTCGACCTGCTTCAACAGCTGACTCCATATTCACCGTACCTTCTGCTTTTAAACCTCCCGCCAGGTTGATTGGTCCAAAAAGGATTAGACCGCAAATTGCTGACTCTGGAGGCCTGCATTGCTCTTGTTGGCCTCCTCCTCGTCCCAGTACATAACAGGTGTTTGTGTGTTAATAAAGAGAGGATGTATTTCTCTAGTTGGTCTCTTCCTTGTCCCAGTACCAAACTGGTGTCTTTTAGGGAATGATTTAGTGGAAAAATAGGGAAAGGAGTGTCAATAGCCTATACAGGCTTGAGGGGCATTGGACTTGTGGTGAAAGGGGGATACCATGTCTCACCTAAGTTTACTTCCTCCCCACTCCCCAAGTCTCCTCCACCCAGGTGATCCTCTCTTTCATATCTACCCCCAGGGTCAGTATCTGATAGTGACGGCCTTTCCCTGGCTACCTGGTGGGAGGATATTTTGGGGAAAGAAGTGAGGATGCCCTCAGATTCCTCACATAGTGCAACCAATCTATGGCAGTACTGGTCACTTTAAAATATGTGCACGAAAAAGCTGCTACAACCTATCTATTCCAGAATTCTCTGCAAGTGATTTACAGTGATCAACCATACACAATGTAAATCTCTTAGTAAATACAATAGATACATACATATATCCAAAACATACATACATAACATACATCGAATCTAGGTGTTTGCATTTTCTGCTGTGTTTTGAAATTAGGCATTTTCCCTCTATCCAGGAAACTCGAATCTACGTGTTTGCATGTTCTGCTATGTTTTGAAATTAGGCTGTTTTCCCTCTATCCAGGAAACCCAAATCTAGATGTTTGCATTTTCTGCTGTGTTTTGAAATTAGGCTTTTTTCCCTCTATCCAGGAAACTCAAAATCAGGTGTTTGCATGTTCTGCTATGTTTTGAAATAAATCTTATTTCCCTCTATCCAGGAAGCCCACATCTAGGTGTTTTCATTTTCTGATGTGTTTTGACATTAGGCTTTTAGGAGTGCCTCAGGAGTGCCTGTTTGGCCTGAGACGCTGACCGGACCTGCTACAGACATGCTTTGCACCGTGGAACCTTTTTGGGAGAATTGGACTTTCAAGCTCAGAGTACACTTATTTGGACTTTACACCTACTGAATACAGTGTATAGACTTTTTATATACACTTAGATATTACATCTAAACAATGTTTTTTTTTTCCTAGTTGCACACTTGGTCACGGCCTCTTACTCCTCCCAACTCCAGTTATACCCGGGCACGCGCGCCACATGGAGTTCCTCGGGAGTGTCTATTTGGCCTGTTTGCCAGCTTGCAGGTGACAGAAGCAAGTTGATTTATATACTGTCAAGGGAGTTGTAGGTCTGGAAAACACCCGGGGCTACGCTGATGTCGGAACCGTTGGGACTGGGGGCTAGCTAGTGTTTTGGCTGTAGCTCCTGAGATTCTATCCAGGGCTACAACCAAAAGATCAGGGGCCATAGCCCCCTTAGCCCCCCCCTAGCAACGCCCCTGTATACTGTTCTCATATCTCGTTTGTCCTGAGGTGTTTAAATTGTGACTGACGCGAGGCGTGACTCCACTGTTGGGGCATCAAGGTATAAAATCCATTGGAAAGTAGCATTTTCTCTGCTTTCCCATGCAGTCGGGTCCATGCACCAGAAGCTTGAAGCAGCTGGGTGCGTGGATGTATGAGGACATACTATCCGCACCCCTAGTCTTCACTCCAGTGAAGAACACTTATCGAATGGCTCTTGCCTTACCGCTGCCTCCCTCCCAGCTGGATCCCAGCGACTCTGTGCTGTTGGAGCAGGGGGAGGCTGGAAGCTTAATCATTTTGATCGAGTCTGGTGTTCTGCAGAGTAGATTGGGGAAGGAGCCGGTTGCGTGCCCAGACTCTAGGGGAGATGACAGTGCGGGACGTCCGATGTTGGACCAGTCCTTCCTGGATACTCTGCCAGCTTTTACATCTGGGGAGGCCCTGCTCCTTGTCCTGGACCAGTACCCTCCGGAGCAGGACGGGGTAGCAGATGACTGTGCCTCTTCGGCTCAAGTGCCGGCCGCCTGGACCCTAGGAATGGCCGTGTGTTTGTACCCTGCCAAACTTGATCCTATATTGCACAAATTAAAATCTCACACAACATGCTTGTTTGAGATTAGGATTCTTCTGGAAAGATTACTGGCGGCAGCAAACCGCAAGCAGAATGAATCAATTGTCCAAAGTGCTCAGGTAGAGGGAGTCCCTATTGAGGGGGTGGAAGCTGACATTGTAGTTGCTTAAAGAGATGAGGTTTCCACTAGCTCACCTTTAAACTCCCAAAATACTGCAGCAGATGTCCCGGGTGTGACGGAGTGGCTTGGGCTGAAGAGTCCCTTACCAGGCCCCTTAAAGAAAAGTAATAAAAAACACTCAAGGAGCAAAAAATTCTTCCTTAATAAAGGTTTGGATAAACCATCTCGCAACTCATGGCAAACCCTGATAAGAACGGATGTAGTCGCCAGTGATGCTCTCGGCCTCAGCTTAGATATCGAGTTAGATGAAGCCTCCCTGATTGACTTAGTAGGGGGATATCCCACTAAAAACACCTTGACGGAGGAAATGTCGCATAAAGTGACAAAGAATAACAAAAAAAACTGAAACAAAAAAGTGACTATTCTATCAAACGACAAGAAGGGTAACAAGGAGGGGCTGTACAGAGGCAAGAACTGGGCACAAGCTCTGAATCTAGACCTGTGTATCAAATGTTTGCAAAGAAACCTACCGACCCAATTAAATCTCCACCCCACCGGGCCAAAACTGCTTGCAGATTGACCTACTTTCGCCCTGTGCATTAACTGGGGTTATTACAGGTGGGGATCAGCATCCAACGCACCAAAGGGAATGATAACAGTTGCCTCATCCGATGCTTTCCCTAACCTCTCGACTTCTATAAATCCATTAGGAATGAAAGAGAATAATTGTCAACCCTGAAAAGCCCAGTATGGGGGACCTTATTAGTACTACGCAAATGCATATACTTAATGAACATTCCATCTCATCGGCTCAGCCTCTGCATTCCTCTGGGCTGCAGGAGGTGCCTGTACAGCACCAAGAGGGTGTGGAGAGAGGGGGGATGCCGAGCGCACGAGTAGCACTGCAGTCCCGGAATCCCTCCCAGATTCTTCTACCATCAAAACCAGGTGTGTTGGACATGCCTGATCGGCAACATGAGGGGCAGGTGGGAGGGGCTTTTGGTGAATGAGGGGTGGTCTTCACTGCTGCTGAATTTAGCCAAGGGTTTGCTACTCCAGAGTTACGCTGCAGATACCATTGATAGCAAATTCCCTGCCTCTAACCCTAATGAGGGCTTGACAGGACCCCGAAAAGCTATAGAGTTACAGGGGAATGTTCCAAACTCATGTTTCCACAGTGATCTGAAATCAATTCAGTGGAGATGACCGCGGCACACTGATAACGCTAGTGTCATTCTGCATTATCTTTTTGATTACAGCGGCCTGTCGTACTTAAATAGTGTGAGAGTTTTGGCCCTTATAAATTAAATTCCGTCCTTGAGACTGTTATCCTTGGCAGATATAAAGTTGGTGGATTTCATCCATCTGGAGCGATGTGATCAAGTGCGCCTAGTATTCGATTCTCAATCTGTCTATGATGCTGAAACCCACCAATTTAATCGTCTGGGATACGATATCCTGATCTTCAGCCCTGGTCTGAAGTTGCAAAACCAGGGTAGCGAGTTCAGAGGAATTTGAAATGAAACACACGAACAGAGATGCGCTATGCCTAGTTTACATCATGATTCTTAGGGAGAGGAGGAATCCCGTTGGAGGTGGTTAGCATTGCCTTGCGTGAATCAATCTCTCATCTGAATTCCAAAAAACAAAATCTTTAACTATAGCTCTGATCTAATTCTATCATCTTGGAATTCCAGGGGACACAAATATTTCACCTCCTCACCAGAACGATGTACGAGCCTCCTGAAAAGCAATATATTGTGCATCCAGGAAACCTGGGTCACCTCCCCGTTTCATGTGGATGGGTTTGAAGTTTGCTGTATTCTGGCAAAGAAGGGGACCAGGGGGCACCCAGCGGGAGGCCTAGTAACTGCTTTAAAAACAAGTGCTGGTTCACAGATACTGGAAAGTGTCTCCCTGCCACTGTTTGGGTTGGCAGAGGTAGTGCAAGTATCTGCCCCAACCTCCCCCATGTTCATTATGCTTTTAAACATTTACTGGATTGATTGTCTTGTTACGAAGCAATGTTTGTACCGTCCTTGGACATACACCTGACCTCCTGACCTTGACACGCGAGGAGGGTGGACATTTGATAACAGGGGGTGCCCCTGGAAGCAGGAGAAAGTTTACAGGTTCAGATTTGGAACACACATTTCACAAACTGGGGCCTCTCTTCAGTTAATTCCACTTTGGGACCAGACATGGATCCCTTACATGGACTGACGGGAAGCGGGCATCCATAATAGATTACATATTCATGTCTCAAAGAATTTTTGAAGCTTGCCACTCTTTTTCTATTAGGGCCTCCGCTTTGAGTGACCACTGCATTTTGGAAGTTGCGTTAAGGGTGAAACTTGGAAATCCACCACAGAATTGCTTGTCCAGAAGCATAGAGGTGAACTGTCCCAAAAATAGTATTGCCTGGCATAACGGGAACGTGAGTAAACTCAACAAAGCATTTGTTTCTGATTTTCATTGCAACCCTTTGGAATCAAGGAGTTCTCTTTTTTCATATTTTCACTTCTCGCTGTATTTGAACAATTTGATTGTTAAAACTATAAAAGCTGAGGGTAACCAAAAAAACCTAGAGCTGCCCATTTTCATGTGTATGACGAGCTAGTTAGGTTCAACAAAAATAATTGTGATAGGGAAATCAGAAGGCTTCTAAATAGTGGCCTCCAGTGGGAGGATAAGATGGTCTGCATACGAAAACAGAAACAAATATTGAAAAATTGGCTCAAGGGCCACAGTGCTCTAATGCTTCAGTCAGACAACAAAGCTATGTTGGCAGCTTTGAAGGATGGCTTGTCTTGCCAAACTTGGTGTTTGATTAATGGTAAAGATTCTACTCAAGTTTTAGTCCAAACAAACTGTATATCGGAAGCTGCCTAGGTAGGTCATATTTGCTAACTTATATGTCGCCTCAAGCCGATCGGCTGACATAAGCTCCAAAGACAAAAAACATAATTGGAATTGCGCCTTCTCAGTGGAAGAGATAACTCAACAAATTCAGACATCTAGCTCGTCAAGGGTTGCCAGACCGAATGGTTTGGCAAACGCAGTATTGAAGTCAAATCCTGAAATTTGGGCAAAAACCTTAGCAATACTATTCTCCGATTTTGTCAAATGCAGATGTATTCCACACACTTGTCATACATCGTACCAATTTATAAAAAAAGGAGATAGGTACTTGCCGTTAAATTATGGACCCATCGCTTTGCTCGATGCAGATTCAAAAATATTTGCAGGGCTTATTTTGAAACAACTAGAGGCATGGTCTGCTATTAATTAAATTTTACCAAAAAAACAGTTTGGTTTTAGAAATGGTGTAGGGACGGAGGCGAGGGGACTTATTGTCTCCCTGCTATAAGAGAAGGCATGGAAGAAAGGAGTCGTGCCAATATACATAGCAGCAATGGATCTCTCCCTTGAATTCGACCTCGTAGATCGATCCGTTCTATGGTCTAAATTATTATCTCTAGGGATTCCACCTGGAATTATTGCACCACTATTCCACATGCATGAAGGCTCTTTAGTACAGGTTTGCCTGAACAGTGATGGCCTGCTATCTGTCCTGATTAAGACCATGAATGGCTTGCAGCAGGGATGCATTTTTGCACCTGCACTTTTTAATCTATATGTGTCTGATGCAGGATAAAAGCTGGACAAAGCTTCATTCATCGTCCCAAAGACAGAGGGGCTCAAAAGTTGCTGGTGTGCTTATGCCCATGATTTAATGCTTATGGGCTATACCCCTTGGTCTACAGCATCTTATAACAGCCTTCTTCAATTATATCATCTCCAAGGGTCTAGTCATTAACTCTAAAAAGACAGTGATTAAGTAATCGGAAAAAACAACCCACCTTTAGCTGGTTTTTGAATAAGGAAAAGCTGGCCTTGAGAACTTCAATGCAATATCTGGGATTCCCACTGTATGATAGTTTTAAGAAAAGCCACTATCAGGGTTATCTATTGGAGAAGACCGGTGGTCTGATAGCTCAAATGAGGGTAATTAAATCCAAATTGTGTGCATTTGCTATGTTACATCTCTTATGCTTTTAAAGGCTTAAAGTTATTCCGAAACGTGCTTATGTCCTGGAGATATTACCTGCTAGAAAGAAGCTAGGTCTCTCTAAGATTGAGTCCATAATTTGGCGAGCCATTCAGTTTTGTTTACCGAAGGTTATTCCTCTATCTGCCATGAGGTACGAATTGGGCCTCCAATCCCTTGCTGGTATAATTGAATGGAGGCGTCTCTCCCTCTATAGAAAGTTAGTCATGGAGACCAGTAATATTCTGTACTTCGAGTTGTGTTCCCAGTTAAGAGAGGGGAAGCAGGAATCTCTCTTTATGTCACACCTGGGATTGGAGTAACAGACCTCTTTAGAAAAGGTGGGAGGGACCAGGGATACCCTTCTGTACAATCCCTGAGTGAAATGCATATTACAATACGCAGACTGGTCTGAAACAATGGATACTGTGTTGAATTCCAAACTGTAACTTTATCTAATTATAAACATTTGGGCTCGTCAGAGACTTATTTGGTCCGCTTTCTGGACAGGTTATTGCTCTCTGCGTATGTGAGATTCAGATTTAATGTCTTACTTATGGGGGAAATTACAGAGATACGTGAACAAGCTGTCTTGGCCCCGTATTGTGTAGATTTTGTAAATGTCAAAACGTAACTGAATCCCTCAGGCACCTTCTTTTAGAATGTATTTCTCTTCGCTCAAGTCGCGTAGATAAATTAAAAAAGTTTGTCAGACATACTGAGAGAGTAGATCTCAAATCATTATGGTGGGATATTTTACCCAGAACTTACATGCCCCTTAAGATTGCTGTTGTTAGGTTTTTGTCAGAAGTTAGTGGGTTAATTCAATTGAAATCCTAATCACGTTATGAAATTAAGTATTATGATTCCGGAAATGAACAAAATCTAATTTTCTGTGATGAAACTCCTTTTTCTTTGCGTTTTAAGATTTTACATGTTATTGCAGCTTTCGCCATTTTAAGAAATTTGTTTTATGAAAGTTGTTATCTTTATATGTTATTTAGTGTGTTGCCTTCTTTAGCAAAGTTATCGTATAGAGACATGATTTAGTGTTTCTGTTCATTTTGTGATATTTTATGAATTGTATTTTAATTGGGTTCTTAAATCTTGGTAAAACCTTTTTTGTACAGTTTAAATGTAAAAAATAAATTATTAAATAAATAATCATTAGGCTTTTTTCCTCTATCCAGGAAACTCAAATATAGGTGTTTGCATTTGCTGTTGTGTTTGAAGTTTGGGCATTGCACCCTCTATCCAGAAAACTAGACCCCCCCCGCCTTCCTGCATGCAGCTATATGTGCACACCACCTCTACTGGGTCCTGTCCTTGCCGCACTCTAGCGTTCAGCTGTGCTCTGAGTGAAATAACTGCTGAACTAATTCTCTGCATAGTTGATCTACTGCGGCAGAAGAAGGAAGGCTGGCAGGGGATCTATTATCTAAGCCTCTTTATCCTTCATCTGCTGCAGGACTCTCTTTTCTGGTCTGGACTTCCTTCCTCATGTACTTGATTTTTCTGCACTTGGCTTCCATTTAGGCTGCTTGGTGTGTTCGTTGTGCACTGTGTAATTTCTCCCTCCCACTCTTTCTCCCCCTTCCATCTCTCTGCTCTCTCCCTCCATGATGCTTTCCATCTTCCCTATTTTCTCTAACTGCTACTCTATCACCTATCCAATCTCTCTCTTGAAGTCTGGATGGAAAAAGTTCATGAAAGATCTCCTGATCTCCAATCCAGGGCTGCCCATTGCTGACACCTATGTCAACGCTTCTTCCAGGCAGACTGTCACTGACATCCTCTTTGTCATTCCCTCTCCCTGACCTTTGGATTCCCCATATGGTCTCAGTGCTCTCCCCTTTCTCTTCTTCACCCATTAAGGGTGGAACCAGATGGGAAGTAGTCCTGGCATATATCCCATTCCCTAGGAGCATCGACAATGTCCACCCGAATGGAACTGTCATGGTCCAGGTCTCTCAGCCCAAACTCCTCCTTTTTGATAGGCGTCTTCCATCTCTCCTCAACTTCCTCCTTTCTAATGCCACTCCTCCTTTTGCCACCCCTCTGGCCCCTTCACCACCACCGATGGGCGTACCACATTACTGTACCCCTCCTCAGAAGACCTTCTAAGGTGGCAACCAGCTCTACTTAGCTACCCTCAATTCTCGCTCTGCAGTGAAACACTCCTCTGACATCTGCCACCTCCTGGAAGACTTCAACATTGACGGTCTGACGCACTCAGCCAGACACACCTTGGATGCTCTCATATCAGCAAACATCCCCATCTCCAAACCTCTTTCTACTCTCTCCTGATCTGATCATGCACTCCTGTCTACTCACCTGGATCTCTTGGGTACCCGGCTAAACCACAGCCCGCACTGTCAGTCTCCTTCTCCGTCATTCGACCTATGAAGCGAATGTGAGTTACTGCTTTTTCCACCACATTCATTCACCATCCTACTCTGGCCACTGACTCTCACACTGACACAGCCCTTGATAACCTTCAACTCTCCATCTCCAACGATATGGACATCCTTGCCCCTTCATGAGGATCCGTAAGAAGCCTGTCTCCAAGCGCAACACCTAGTATGATTCCGACCCAGCCTCCCTGAAATGAAGAGTTGCTGAGCGGAAGTGGCAGGCTTCAAGCACAACTTCTGAGTACTGACCTTCTGCCTGCTCCAAAGGCAGTACAGACTCTCCATCCGCTTGAAGAAGAAGGCCTATATACAAGCCTGCAACATGGCTGTTTTAGGGAGAATTCTCAAAATGTGCTAATTAACCTTACCTTTTGAGACACCCAGCAACTTTCCTGGATTTCTAGGATTTGATTATTTACCCGGAAAGAATGTGAGCCTTTTTTCCCACTCTTTCAAGTATTTTGAGATGTGTTTTACCTTTATGTTGTTTGGTTATGGAGTTTTAAAACAACTCCATATGCTTCATCTTTTTCTGTGTGCCACACAGCACCTTCAGTGCAGTGGCACAGGGTTGTCTTTCAGACTTCCCAAGGTTTAAACACCTTCTCTGGGACTGACTACCGTTTAAATTGGCTTTACTAGTCTCTTTAAATTTACTGACCCAGCACACAGCATTGTCCTATACAGTGCTGGAGGGGTTGCTTAGCTTCCCCTGAGTCAAAACACTAATGTAACAGTAAAATGTTACCGTTTCCTACTTTAAATGGCTGGTGGCAGTGGTTTAGATAAAACTACCATGATTTTTCCCGACCGCTAACAACGGTAGCTAAAAATCGGGTCAGCCATGTTTTTCAATATGGCGCCCAAGACCTATCTGTAAAAACAGACTCTGGTCATTTTTTTTCGGCGTTTCTTTTAGGAAAGGTCCTTCTTGTGTTTGTCTCTGCCCACCAAACCAAGTTTGGTCCCTTTGTGCCTTGGCCTTTGGCGGGCTTCAGTGCTGAAGCCCTCCTCTGCCGCCAGGGTGTCTGGGGTGGACAGAATGTGAGGGAGGTGCCCGAAACTCCCTGTACTTACTCTCCCAGGAGACCTGAATGCACCCTGGCGTGATTGGCCGGCTGGCTGTCCGGCAAGGACAGCCAACCTGCTGTGTGAGTTACAGCCAGGCTGGAATGAATGGGGGAAAACTGTTTAAAAGCAGGTCTCTGGGACTTGGAAAGCAGAGTTGACCACTGGAACGAAAGAACCGAAGACGATCTGAAGGAAAAGGACTGCTGCAACTCCTGGACGACCGTTGAAGCTCTGCTGCAGGTCCGAATTGCCTGAAACTCCATCGACAGAGAAGCCCTTTAAGGTTAACTTCTTCCCTTGAGTTTGGTGGGAACAACCAACTTGCAAGCCACCTGAACACCATCCCCATCTGGTCGAATTTTCATCAGAGTGCTGTTGAAAACCGGATAGCCAGAGGGAAGGAAACCAGCTAGTGGACTTTAAGGCACTCACACCTTAAACCGACGTCTTGCTAAAGCTTTTGGCCTCATCCCTGGACAGTGCAGGAACCTCCCGACTTACTCTTTCTTGTCCCCACGACTGAAGCTCAGGAACAGCGAGATATGCTTGAACTGCCAGGAACAACTGCCTCAGCTACAGAGTTCTTCATTAACAAGGTACTGTGCTAACGCGGTCTGGAAATATTTTCGACCATCGAAAAAGTGTGTGAAACTTTCCTCAACTACGAAGGCTTGTCCTTCCCTTAACATTCGTCAAATTTTTCGCCTAGCCAAATTCTTCTAATCTCTGTGGCAAAAACTGTTATATACCAGAACTGTGCTATCCTATACAAAAGACTCTGAACCATTAACTTTGGCCCAGGCCTATTGAGAAGAATTGCTGGTTGTATTTAACTGACACCCTTTGCTCTGCCTATGAATGTATTTGGGCTATCAATCTTATAACCTTGTCTTTTTACCCCTTTATTAAGTATCTCAAGTGCCATTTTGCTCTCACTTCATTTGGAGCTAAACTTGTTCATTTACTTTCTGGCTGTATTTTTGTGGTCTATTCATGTGTGATATTGAGCTGCTTATGCTAGTGTAATGTTTTCTAACTGACTGAGTAAATAAATGTATATTCTTTTACCAAGAAACCTTGAGTAAGTGTTTACTTGAATCCCTGTATTGGTTGGTCCTTTGTGTAACTTGTTCTACTGCTCACTTAAACTCTTGAGATAAGTCTGGCTGCTCCGCCATCGCTACCACTTTACTGTGTAGTACAGGCTTGTACCAAAGGTGAAATTGTGCTTACACTTGTAGTCCTAATTGCCGGTATTGTTCCCAAAGGGTACTTAAGGTGATTCTGCCTAAGAGGCTGAACTGTTCAAAATCAGCAAAGATTTTGTCAATCCTACTGCAGTCTCCATTTCTCGTATGCCATCCCTGACCCTCTGCACTGCACTGGCCTCTCACTTCATAACCAAAGCTCAGGACATCCTGTCCTCAATCTCCACTACAACCCTCCCTTATCCCCATCTGCTCTCAGGCATCCTTTGGCCCCTCTCTCCCCTTGCCTCCCACTTTCCGCTTTCTCTCCCAAACTACCGCATGAGGTCTCTAGACAAGTCTTCTCTATGAAAATCTTCCAAACAGGTGCTCCCCTTTTCCACCAGAACAATCAAAGACAACATTGCCTCCATTGCTCAGCAATGGATGATTTCTGCAATCATTCCTTTGCCACTTGCTCCTTCATGCTACTCCTCAAGCACTCCCTTGTGCACCCTCTCCTCAAAAAGCCTTCTGCCGACCACTCCTGCACCCCTCCTAGTGGCTAACTAGCGCCCTATTTCCATTAGCCCCTTCCTGGGCAAACTCTTGGAGAAGCTGGTCATCTCCAAGCTGATCCAAAACACTGAATCTGTTGGTTGTCTCAACAACCACCAGTCTGGCTTCAGAGCAGCCAGAGGCATAGAAACTGCACTCCTGAACACCCGTGAAGACTTGCTCTCAAATTTCGATTCCAAGTCTCCTTCTGTTCTCATGCTATTTGACCTTTCTTCTGCCTCTGATACAGTCAATCATGCCACCCTTATAAAGTGGTTCTGTGATACCGTTGGCAATACGGACCTGTTACTCGATTGGCTGATCTCCTTCCTCTTGGACCGACCATCCCAGGTTCAAATGGGCCCTTTTCTCTTCTCCATCAGACTCTCCACCTGCGGTGTCCCGCAGGGCTTTATCCTCTTGCTGTGGCTCTTCAACATCTACCAAGCTCCTCTAGCCCATTTGATCTCTTCCTTTCCTCCTCACTCCCAGTGTTATGTGGATGTCACACAGCTCTCCTTCAAGCTACCCTCCACTGCCTCCTCTCTCCTTCCTGCCTGTCTGACTGTCATTGAGGCATGGTGTGCTGCTAATGATCTTTGCCTTAATGCCAGTAAGACGGAGATCCTTCTCAAACGGACCCTAGCTCCCTCCTACTCTCTGGTCACCTACCTTGGCCCCCCTCCCCTCGCCCTCTTGTGAGGCAAAAACCTTGGTGTCATCTTCGACTCCTCTCTCTCCTTCTCTCCTTACATCACAGACATTGCCAAGAAGGTCCACATTCAGCTGCACCCCCTCAGAGGCATTCTCGCTTTCCTCACCTCCCCCAGAAACTCAATGTTTCCAGAGCTCTGATCCTCTCTAGACTGGACTACTGAAATAAGCTCTTCCAAAATCTGCCTAAATCCTGCCTTTGCCCCCTTCAACTAATCCAGAATAGGACTGCAAGACTTTTCCTTAGCCTCAAGCCCAAGGACTGCATCTCTCCAGCCCTAAAATCTCTCCACTGGCTCCCGGTTGCTGCAAGGATCAAGTTCAAGACCCTCTGCATCATCCACAATGCTTTATGGGGCCTGAGACCATGCTACATCCAACCCTCTCCTGAAATTCCTCCCTGCTAGAGCCCTTCAGTCTTCTAGCTCCAATTCTCTGCAGATCAGATGCTTTTCCAAGCAGAGAGTAGGGGGTAGATATCTCTCTTCTGCAGGAGCCTCTCTCTGGAATGGCGTCCCTGCCCCTCTCAGATTTTATCTGGATCTCCTTAAGTTCTGGAAGCTTCTCAAGACCCTCCTTTTCTCTTCTTCCTTCCCTCTCCCCCTCCCCTGCTAAGGTTCCACTCTGCCGCATTTTGACTGGCTGCCTGGTTCTCTCAGATTCTTACAGGGCACCAGGCCCTCCTCTTTCAGACTACCCCAGCACTTCCGGATGTGAATGCCTTGGTTTCAGACATCCAGCGGGGTCACTAGTTGGCTGGGGTCGCCTTGAAAGAACGGGCAAACACTTTGCTGATTGAAAGCATTTGCCTGCCCCGATCATCGCTACCGCTGACTCGGTGTGGATTGCTTTGTGTTTTTTTTCTACATCACTTGATTCCTTGTAAGCGGTCACCCAAATACTTTGGCCCCTTTATGGTCTTGGCAGCCAGGGGTACAGTCACCCTCATGCTTCAGCTACCTCCCTCCTGGTCCAGAATTCACCCTCTTCTTCATGTGTCTCAACTTAAACCTGATCTACCTGACTGGTTTCTTTGCCACTCCATCGCTTGTCTGCCTCCTGTGGACACTGTTTTGGGCCCAGAGTTTGAAGTGTCTGGCATCTGTGGGTCACACTACCGCCGTGTTTGCCTCCAGTACCTATTAAACTGAAGGGGCTATTCTCCTTCCGATAGGATTTTGGAACCTGACTCATCGATCCATGCCCCACGGCTGGTTTGCCAGTTTCACACGTTTCCTCCTGGCAAGCCTGGTCATTCCCCTCTGGGAGTGGGCATACTGTCATACCCTGGCTTCGCTGACACTCTGGCACAGATAGAAAGGGATTTGTGGCATATTCTGTCAAATTTCCAAGATGGCACCAACTGTGCTGTGTGTCGGTCTAGCTTCTGGTAGTGGTGTTGCCTCCTTCCTGCTTCCACATTCCTCCTGTATCAGAACAAGTTATATGCTGCTGGCGGGATGTCCTTGGTGCATCACTACTCCTCTCCAAGATGCTTCATTAGTTCATTTATCTTCTATCCTTTTTACTAACATACGTTATGGATTTATAGCCACTCCTTGCTTACTTCCCTTTAGCGTCTGAACAGAATGTCATTGAAACTGCTTGTATCCCTCACACACACACACACACACACACACACCATCTGCTTCTAGAATCCTGGTATGCTATGCTGCACAAGCCAAACAGCCCATTATTCAGCGGTCACATACTTACCCCTCTTTCTCTCTGTTAAGCGCTTCCACGCTCCACTGGGCACCGGGGCTCTCACTATTCACATAGGAAGGCACAGATCTGAATTTAGCATTCAGAGAAGAGAAAGAATAAGGCGGACCATTCTACTGAAGCATCGCTGAACCTTGCTATAGGGTTTTTCCCCCACAGGGTCGTTGGGGAAGCTTATCACAGTCTGCAATTCTGCCTCTCATCAGGTTATTCACACTATGTCATTTATATTGTAACATTTGCATAGAGTGTATTCAGAAAATGCAGTGACACCCAGCCTCTTCCTTTAGCCTAGGGAGCATTGCTCTTTCAAGTATCCCCTGTACAATTCTGTCCCCCTGACAGATCTGGAAGGGATCTTTCCCATGGTTCTGCAGTTTTCCGAAGTCTGTATCTATAACCCCTTTTAACACATCAATTCCAAATCTCCATACAACCCCAACTTGGGAACCAATCAGATGTAGGTATTTGGGGGTGGAATTAAAACCGGATCAGTGGGTATTAGTCTTCTTTCACCTGAGGGAATGATGTATTCCCTACTGATGCAGATATCAAACCCAGTAGAGCATTCTGTGGCAACTTAGGGTTCTGATTCATTGGGACTTAACTTCTCAAATTTAGGGTTCCCCAACTTGTATCGGTTGCATCACACTCCTGACATTTGTGAAGGCATCATGAAGTAGATACAGGCAACTGAATAAGTTTTGGGTTATAAACTTCCAATAAATCGAATGTAGGGTTGGAAAAGGGCCTAACTTGCCCTATGCTAAGGTGAGAATTCCCTACCTAAAGGTAACCAAGGCTAGTCTGCGTCAGGATGTCCAAAGCACATTTCTGTTTGTGTCCAAAACCTATACTTGCCCTCACATCTAATTGTATACAATGTGTAGGGATGTCACATCAAAATGTGTAGTGTTCAAATAAAAGTTCAGAGCTTCTTCCAGCTCTTGGTTTGTTAAGGGTTTTCCTTCCCCAAGTTCAAAAAAGTTCACAATGCAAAGGTGTTCCCTTTCCCAAGCTTTCAAGTGTTCTTTTAAAAAAAATACAATTTATTGGGACTCTTTCCAGCTCTTCTGGTTTTGCTACTTTTCATCAATGTCATATAGTTCAGTTGCTTAATTCACATCACACAAGCTTACCTTTCTTTTCAATGACACGCATATTTGTTGGAGCTTTCAGTTGCTTTTCCATAAATATGTGCACTCGATTTAGGCGCAGTTGTCGGACAACATGGTCCACCCATGACAGGACATAAAACTGAAACGCCTTACTTGCTTCCTCTTCAAATGCTGTGTTGCCACTGCTTCAGCATTATAGTGGTGCTTGGTTCACTCTCATTTCACATCCTCCTGATGCTTTATTACATGTTGTCACCATTCACTTGTTGCACTTTCACATACTCTGCTGGCTCTTGCCAATGCTTGTTCATTCAAGTTACACAGTTCTTTATGCCATATGTCTCTTGCCAATGCTTGTTTGCCAGTGCTTGGTTTCACAACCCTTATAATCTCACGGCTCTTGCCAATACTTGTCTGCCAATGCTTTCTTACACAGTTCCTTATATCAAAAAGTTCCATAACTTGTTTTCAATCAGATCGGTATTCAATAAGTGCTTACTTTCATTTTCATTTGTATTGGCATGCAAAAAGTACTTATTTCATTCAAATCGGCATTCATTAAAATGCTTTGTGTTCTCGCCTGTCATCCCAGTGTCCCTTTTCTTAGGTTGACTCGCGGGACGGAGCTTACGGCATTCCAGAGAGGCTTCCAGCCGCCAGGAGTTCTATCTCTCTCATGTGGCACCCAGCTCCATTTCCCAAGGAGCTATTGGTGGCCTTGCTCAGTCTGATGCGTCTCTCTCAGCCTGGGCCTTACTTGACAGCTTAATCTGGCCACGCCGGTTCTCATTCCACTTTCCATCACTGGCCTACAGCTTCCTTCAGTCTCGCTTCCCTCTGCATAACGTCTGCATCTCCCAAGGGGTCTCGAGCACTGCATCTGTCACGCACCCTTCTCGCAGAGGTCTGCTCTCATCCAGCAGTTTGTCGACCTGCTTCAACAGCTGACTCTATATTCACCGTACCTTCTGCTTTTAAACCTCCCGCCAGGTTGATTGGTCCAAAAAGGATTAGACCGCTCATTGCTGACTCTGGAGGCCTGCATTGCTCTTGTTGGCCTCCTCCTCGTCCCAGTACATAACAGGTGTTTGTGTGTTAATAAAGAGAGGATGTATTTCTCTAGTTGGTCTCTTCCTTGTCCCAGTACCAAACTGGTGTCTTTTAGGGAATGATTTAGTGGAAAAATAGGGAAAGGAGTGTCAATAGCCTATACAGGCTTGAGGGGCATTGGACTTGTGGTGAAAGGGGGATACCATGTCTCACCTAAGTTTACTTCCTCCCCACTCCCCAAGTCTCCTCCACCCAGGTGATCCTCTCTTTCATATCTACCCCCAGGGTCAGTATCTGATAGCGACGGCCTTTCCCTGGCTACCTGGTGGGAGGATATTTTGGGGAAAGAAGTGAGGATGCCCTCAGATTCCTCACATAGTGCAACCAATCTATGGCAGTACTGGTCACTTTAAAATATGTGCACGAAAAAGCTGCTACAACCTATCTATTCCAGAATTCTCTGCAAGTGATTTACAGTGATCAACCATACACAATGTAAATCTCTTAGTAAATACAATAGATACATACATATATCCAAAAAATACATACATAACATACATCGAATCTAGGTGTTTGCATTTTCTGCTGTGTTTTGAAATTAGGCATTTTCCCTCTATCCAGGAAACTCGAATCTACGTGTTTGCATGTTCTGCTATGTTTTGAAATTAGGCTGTTTTCCCTCTATCCAGGAAACCCAAATCTAGATGTTTGCATTTTCTGCTGTGTTTTGAAATTAGGCTTTTTTCCCTCTATCCAGGAAACTCAAAATCAGGTGTTTGCATGTTCTGCTATGTTTTGAAATAAATCTTATTTCCCTCTATCCAGGAAGCCCACATCTAGGTGTTTTCATTTTCTGATGTGTTTTGACATTAGGCTTTTAGGAGTGCCTCAGGAGTGCCTGTTTGGCCTGAGACGCTGACCGGACCTGCTACAGACATGCTTTGCACCGTGGAACCTTTTTGGGAGAATTGGACTTTCAAGCTCAGAGTACACTTATTTGGACTTTACACCTACTGAATACAGTGTATAGACTTTTTATATACACTTAGATATTACATCTAAACAATGTTTTTTTTTTCCTAGTTGCACACTTGGTCACGGCCTCTTACTCCTCCCAACTCCAGTTATAACCGGGCACGCGCGCCACATGGAGTTCCTCGGGAGTGTCTATTTGGCCTGTTTGCCAGCTTGCAGGTGACAGAAGCAAGTTGATTTATATACTGTCAAGGGAGTTGTAGGTCTGGAAAACACCCGGGGCTACGCTGATGTCGGAACCGTTGGGACTGGGGGCTAGCTAGTGTTTTGGCTGTAGCTCCTGAGATTCTATCCAGGGCTACAACCAAAAGATCAGGGGCCATAGCCCCCTTAGCCCCCCCCTAGCAACGCCCCTGTATACTGTTCTCATATCTCGTTTGTCCTGAGGTGTTTAAATTGTGACTGACGTGAGGCGTGACTCCACTGTTGGGGCATCAAGGTATAAAATCCATTGGAAAGTAGCATTTTCTCTGCTTTCCCATGCAGTCGGGTCCATGCACCAGAAGCTTGAAGCAGCTGGGTGCGTGGATGTATGAGGACATACTATCCGCACCCCTAGTCTTCACTCCAGTGAAGAACACTTATCGAATGGCTCTTGCCTTACCGCTGCCTCCCTCCCAGCTGGATCCCAGCGACTCTGTGCTGTTGGAGCAGGGGGAGGCTGGAAGCTTAATCATTTTGATCGAGTCTGGTGTTCTGCAGAGTAGATTGGGGAAGGAGCCGGTTGCGTGCCCAGACTCTAGGGGAGATGACAGTGCGGGACGTCCGATGTTGGACCAGTCCTTCCTGGATACTCTGCCAGCTTTTACATCTGGGGAGGCCCTGCTCCTTGTCCTGGACCAGTACCCTCCGGAGCAGGACGGGGTTTGCAGATGACTGTGCCTCTTCGGCTCAAGTGCCGGCCGCCTGGACCCTAGGAATGGCCGTGTGTTTGTACCCTGCCAAACTTGATCCTATATTGCACAAATTAAAATCTCACACAACATGCTTGTTTGAGATTAGGATTCTTCTGGAAAGATTACTGGCGGCAGCAAACCGCAAGCAGAATGAATCAATTGTCCAAAGTGCTCAGGTAGAGGGAGTCCCTATTGAGGGGGTGGAAGCTGACATTGTAGTTGCTTAAAGAGATGAGGTTTCCACTAGCTCACCTTTAAACTCCCAAAATACTGCAGCAGATGTCCCGGGTGTGACGGAGTGGCTTGGGCTGAAGAGTCCCTTACCAGGCCCCTTAAAGAAAAGTAATAAAAAACACTCAAGGAGCAAAAAATTCTTCCTTAATAAAGGTTTGGATAAACCATCTCGCAACTCATGGCAAACCCTGATAAGAACTGATGTAGTCGCCAGTGATGCTCTCGGCCTCAGCTTAGATATCGAGTTAGATGAAGCCTCCCTGATTGACTTAGTAGGGGGATATCCCACTAAAAACACCTTGACGGAGGAAATGTCGCATAAAGTGACAAAGAATAACAAAAAAAACTGAAACAAAAAAGTGACTATTCTATCAAACGACAAGAAGGGTAACAAGGAGGGGCTGTACAGAGGCAAGAACTGGGCACAAGCTCTGAATCTAGACCTGTGTATCAAATGTTTGCAAAGAAACCTACCGACCCAATTAAATCTCCACCCCACCGGGCCAAAACTGCTTGCAGATTGACCTACTTTCGCCCTGTGCATTAACTGGGGTTATTACAGGTGGGGATCAGCATCCAACGCACCAAAGGGAATGATAACAGTTGCCTCATCCGATGCTTTCCCTAACCTCTCGACTTCTATAAATCCATTAGGAATGAAAGAGAATAATTGTCAACCCTGAAAAGCCCAGTATGGGGGACCTTATTAGTACTACGCAAATGCAGATACTTAATGAACATTCCATCTCATCGGCTCAGCCTCTGCATTCCTCTGGGCTGCAGGAGGTGCCTGTACAGCACCAAGAGGGTGTGGAGAGAGGGGGGATGCCGAGCGCACGAGTAGCACTGCAGTCCCGGAATCCCTCCCAGATTCTTCTACCATCAAAACCAGGTGTGTTGGACATGCCTGATCGGCAACATGAGGGGCAGGTGGGAGGGGCTTTTGGTGAATGAGGGGTGGTCTTCACTGCTGCTGAATTTAGCCAAGGGTTTGCTACTCCAGAGTTACGCTGGAGATACCATTGATAGCAAATTCCCTGCCTCTAACCCTAATGAGGGCTTGACAGGACCCCGAAAAGCTATAGAGTTACAGGGGAATGTTCCAAACTCATGTTTCCACAGTGATCTGAAATCAATTCAGTGGAGATGACCGCGGCACACTGATAACGCTAGTGTCATTCTGCATTATCTTTTTGATTACAGCGGCCTGTCGTACTTAAATAGTGTGAGAGTTTTGGCCCTTATAAATTAAATTCCGTCCTTGAGACTGTTATCCTTGGCAGATATAAAGTTGGTGGATTTCATCCATCTGGAGCGATGTGATCAAGTGCGCCTAGTATTCGATTCTCAATCTGTCTATGATGCTGAAACCCACCAATTTAATCGTCTGGGATACGATATCCTGATCTTCAGCCCTGGTCTGAAGTTGCAAAACCAGGGTAGCGAGTTCAGAGGAATTTGAAATGAAACACACGAACAGAGATGCGCTATGCCTAGTTTACATCATGATTCTTAGGGAGAGGAGGAATCCCATTGGAGGTGGTTAGCATTGCCTTGCGTGAATCAATCTCTCATCTGAATTCCAAAAAACAAAATCTTTAACTATAGCTCTGATCTAATTCTATCATCTTGGAATTCCAGGGGACACAAATATTTCACCTCCTCACCAGAACGATGTACGAGCCTCCTGAAAAGCAATATATTGTGCATCCAGGAAACCTGGGTCACCTCCCCGTTTCATGTGGATGGGTTTGAAGTTTGCTGTATTCTGGCAAAGAAGGGGACCAGGGGGCACCCAGCGGGAGGCCTAGTAACTGCTTTAAAAACAAGTGCTGGTTCACAGATACTGGAAAGTGTCTCCCTGCCACTGTTTGGGTTGGCAGAGGTAGTGCAAGTATCTGCCCCAACCTCCCCCATGTTCATTATGCTTTTAAACATTTACTGGATTGATTGTCTTGTTACGAAGCAATGTTTGTACCGTCCTTGGACATACACCTGACCTCCTGACCTTGACACGCGAGGAGGGTGGACATTTGATAACAGGGGGTGCCCCTGGAAGCAGGAGAAAGTTTACAGGTTCAGATTTGGAACACACATTTCACAAACTGGGGCCTCTCTTCAGTTAATTCCACTTTGGGACCAGACATGGATCCCTTACATGGACTGACGGGAAGCGGGCATCCATAATAGATTACATATTCATGTCTCAAAGAATTTTTGAAGCTTGCCACTCTTTTTCTATTAGGGCCTCCGCTTTGAGTGACCACTGCATTTTGGAAGTTGCGTTAAGGGTGAAACTTGGAAATCCACCACAGAATTTCTTGTCCAGAATCATAGAGGTGAACTGTCCCAAAAATAGTATTGCCTGGCATAACGGGAACGTGAGTAAACTCAACAAAGCATTTGTTTCTGATTTTCATTGCAACCCTTTGGAATCAAGGAGTTCTCTTTTTTCATATTTTCACTTCTCGCTGTATTTGAACAATTTGATTGTTAAAACTATAAAAGCTGAGGGTAACCAAAAAAACCTAGAGCTGCCCATTTTCATGTGTATGACGAGCTAGTTAGGTTCAACAAAAATAATTGTGATAGGGAATTCAGAAGGCTTCTAAATAGTGGCCTCCAGTGGGAGGATAAGATGGTCTGCATACGAAAACAGAAACAAATATTGAAAAATTGGCTCAAGGGCCACAGTGCTCTAATGCTTCAGTCAGACAACAAAGCTATGTTGGCAGCTTTGAAGGATGGCTTGTCTTGCCAAACTTGGTGTTTGATTAATGGTAAAGATTCTACTCAAGTTTTAGTCCAAACAAACTGTATATCGGAAGCTGCCTAGGTAGGTCATATTTGCTAACTTATATGCCGCCTCAAGCCGATCGGCTGACATAAGCTCCAAAGACAAAAAACATAATTGGAATTGCGCCTTCTCAGTGGAAGAGATAACTCAACAAATTCAGACATCTAGCTCGTCAAGGGTTGCCAGACCGAATGGTTTGGCAAACGCAGTATTGAAGTCAAATCCTGAAATTTGGGCAAAAACCTTAGCAATACTATTCTCCGATTTTGTCAAATGCAGATGTATTCCACACACTTGTCATACATCGTACCAATTTATAAAAAAAGGAGATAGGTACTTGCCGTTAAATTATGGACCCATCGCTTTGCTCGATGCAGATTCAAAAATATTTGCAGGGCTTATTTTGAAACAACTAGAGGCATGGTCTGCTATTAATTAAATTTTACCAAAAAAACAGTTTGGTTTTAGAAATGGTGTAGGGACGGAGGCGAGGGGACTTATTGTCTCCCTGCTATAAGAGAAGGCATGGAAGAAAGGAGTCGTGCCAATATACATAGCAGCAATGGATCTCTCCCTTGAATTCGACCTCGTAGATCGATCCGTTCTATGGTCTAAATTATTATCTCTAGGGATTCCACCTGGAATTATTGCACCACTATTCCACATGCATGAAGGCTCTTTAGTACAGGTTTGCCTGAACAGTGATGGCCTGCTATCTGTCCTGATTAAGACCATGAATGGCTTGCAGCAGGGATGCATTTTTGCACCTGCACTTTTTAATCTATATGTGTCTGATGCAGGATAAAAGCTGGACAAAGCTTCATTCATCGTCCCAAAGACAGAGGGGCTCAAAATGTGCTGGTGTGCTTATGCCGATGATTTAATGCTTATGGGCTATACCCCTTGGTCTACAGCATCTTATAACAGCCTTCTTCAATTATATCATCTCCAAGGGTCTAGTCATTAACTCTAAAAAGACAGTGATTAAGTAATCGGAAAAAACAACCCACCTTTAGCTGGTTTTTCAATAAGGAAAAGCTGGCCTTGAGAACTTCAATGCAATATCTGGGATTCCCACTGTATGATAGTTTTAAGAAAAGCCACTATCAGGGTTATCTATTGGAGAAGACCGGTGGTCTGATAGCTCAAATGAGGATAATTAAATCCAAATTGTGTGCATTTGCTATGTTACATCTCTTATGCTTTTAAAGGCTTAAAGTTATTCCAAAACGTGCTTATGTCCTGGAGATATTACCTGCTAGAAAGAAGCTAGGTCTCTCTAAGATTGAGTCCATAATTTGGTGAGCCATTCAGTTTTGTTTACCGAAGGTTATTCCTCTATCTGCCATGAGGTACGAATTGGGCCTCCAATCCCTTGCTGGTATAATTGAATGGAGGCGTCTCTCCCTCTATAGAAAGTTAGTCATGGAGACCAGTAATATTCTGTACTTCGAGTTGTGTTCCCAGTTAAGAGAGGGGAAGCAGGAATCTCTCTTTATGTCACACCTGGGATTGGAGTAACAGACCTCTTTAGAAAAGGTGGGAGGGACCAGGGATACCCTTCTGTACAATCCCTGAGTGAAATGCATATTACAATACGCAGACTGGTCTGAAACAATGGATACTGTGTTGAATTCCAAACTGTAACTTTATCTAATTATAAACATTTGGGCTCGTCAGAGACTTATTTGGTCCGCTTTCTGGACAGGTTATTGCTCTCTGCGTATATGAGATTCAGATTTAATGTCTTACTTATGGGGGAAATTACAGAGATACGTGAACAAGCTGTCTTGGCCCCGTATTGTGTAGATTTTGTAAATGTCAAAACGTAACTGAATCCCTCAGGCACCTTCTTTTAGAATGTATTTCTCTTCGCTCAAGTCGCGTAGATAAATTAAAAAAGTTTGTCAGACATACTGAGAGAGTAGATCTCAAATCATTATGGTGGGATATTTTACCCAGAACTTACATGCCCCTTAAGATTGCTGTTGTTAGGTTTTTGTCAGAAGTTAGTGGGTTAATTCAATTGAAATCCTAATCACGTTATGAAATTAAGTATTATGATTCCGGAAATGAACAAAATCTAATTTTCTGTGATGAAACTCCTTTTTCTTTGCGTTTTAAGATTTTACATGTTATTGCAGCTTTCGCCATTTTAAGAAATTTGTTTTATGAAAGTTGTTATCTTTATATGTTATTTAGTGTGTTGCCTTCTTTAGCAAAGTTATCGTATAGAGACATGATTTAGTGTTTCTGTTCATTTTGTGATATTTTATGAATTGTATTTTAATTGGGTTCTTAAATCTTGGTAAAACCTTTTTTGTACAGTTTAAATGTAAAAAATAAATTATTAAATAAATAATCATTAGGCTTTTTTCCTCTATCCAGGAAACTCAAATATAGGTGTTTGCATTTGCTGTTGTGTTTGAAGTTTGGGCATTGCACCCTCTATCCAGAAAACTAGACCCCACCCCGCCTTCCTGCATGCAGCTATATGTGCACACCACCTCTACTGGGTCCTGTCCTTGCCGCACTCTAGCGTTCAGCTGTGCTCTGAGTGAAATAACTGCTGAACTAATTCTCTGCATAGTTGATCTACTGCGGCAGAAGAAGGAAGGCTGGCAGGGGATCTATTATCTAAGCCTCTTTATCCTTCATCTGCTGCAGGACTCTCTTTTCTGGTCTGGACTTCCTTCCTCATGTACTTGATTTTTCTGCACTTGGCTTCCATTTAGGCTGCTTGGTGTGTTCGTTGTGCACTGTGTAATTTCTCCCTCCCACTCTTTCTCCCCCTTCCATCTCTCTGCTCTCTCCCTCCATGATGCTTTCCATCTTCCCTATTTTCTCTAACTGCTACTCTATCACCTATCCAATCTCTCTCTTGAAGTCTGGATGGAAAAAGTTCATGAAAGATCTCCTGATCTCCAATCCAGGGCTGCCCATTGCTGACACCTATGTCAACGCTTCTTCCAGGCAGACTGTCACTGACATCCTCTTTGTCATTCCCTCTCCCTGACCTTTGGATTCCCCATATGGTCTCAGTGCTCTCCCCTTTCTCTTCTTCACCCATTAAGGGTGGAACCAGATGGGAAGTAGTCCTGGCATATATTCCATTCCCTAGGAGCATCGACAATGTCCACCTGAATGGAACTGTCATGGTCCAGGTCTCTCAGCCCAAACTCCTCCTTTTTGATAGGCGTCTTCCATCTCTCCTCAACTTCCTCCTTTCTAATGCCACTCCTCCTTTTGCCACCCCTCTGGCCCCTTCACCACCACCGATGGGCGTACCACATTACTGTACCCCTCCTCAGAAGACCTTCTAAGGTGGCAACCAGCTCTACTTAGCTACCCTCAATTCTCGCTCTGCAGTGAAACACTCCTCTGACATCTGCCACCTCCTGGAAGACTTCAACCTTGACGGTCTGACGCACTCAGCCAGACACACCTTGGATGCTCTCATATCAGCAAACATCCCCATCTCCAAACCTCTTTCTACTCTCTCCTGATCTGATCATGCACTCCTGTCTACTCACCTGGATCTCTTGGGTACCCGGCTAAACCACAGCCCGCACTGTCAGTCTCCTTCTCCGTCATTCGACCTATGAAGCGAATGTGAGTTACTGCTTTTTCCACCACATTCATTCACCATCCTACTCTGGCCACTGACTCTCACACTGACACAGCCCTTGATAACCTTCAACTCTCCATCTCCAACGATATGGACATCCTTGCCCCTTCATGAGGATCCGTAAGAAGCCTGTCTCCAAGCGCAACACCTAGTATGATTCCGACCCAGCCTCCCTGAAATGAAGAGTTGCTGAGCGGAAGTGGCAGGCTTCAAGCACAACTTCTGAGTACTGACCTTCTGCCTGCTCCAAAGGCAGTACAGACTCTCCATCCGCTTGAAGAAGAAGGCCTATATACAAGCCTGCAACATGGCTGTGTTAGGGAGAATTCTCAAAATGTGCTAATTAACCTTACCTTTTGAGACACCCAGCAACTTTCCTGGATTTCTAGGATTTGATTATTTACCCGGAAAGAATGTGAGCCTTTTTTCCCACTCTTTCAAGTATTTTGAGATGTGTTTTACCTTTATGTTGTTTGGTTATGGAGTTTTAAAACAACTCCATATGCTTCATCTTTTTCTGTGTGTCACACAGCACCTTCAGTGCAGTGGCACAGGGTTTTCTTTCAGACTTCCCAAGGTTTAAACACCTTCTCTGGGACTGACTACCGTCTCCCAGAATATGTAAATTTAAATTGGCTTTACTAGTCTCTTTAAATTTACTGACCCAGCACACAGCATCGTCGTATACAGTGCTGGAGGGGTTGCTTAGCTTCCCCTGAGTTAAAACACTAATGTAACAGTAAAATGTTACCGTTTCCTACTTTAAATGGCTGGTGGCAGTGGTTTAGATAAAACTAGCATGATTTTTCCCGACCGCTAACAACGGTAGCTAAAAATCGGGTCAGCCATGTTTTTCAATATGGCGCCCAAGACCTATCTGTAAAAACAGACTTTGGTCATTTTTTTTCGGCGTTTCTTTTAGGAAAGGTCCTTCTTGTGTTTGTCTCTGCCCACCAAACCAAGTTTGGTCCCTTTGTGCCTTGGCCTTTGGCGGGCTTCAGTGCTGAAGCCCTCCTCTGGCGCCAGGGTGTCTGGGGTGGACAGAATGTGAGGGAGGTGCCCGAAACTCCCTGTACTTACTCTCCCAGGAGACCTGAATGCACCCTGGCGTGATTGGCCGGCTGGCTGTCCGGCAAGGACAGCCAACCTGCTGTGTGAGTTACAGCCAGGCTGGAATGAATGGGGGAAAACTGTTTAAAAGCAGGTCTCTGGGACTTGGAAAGCAGAGTTGACCACTGGAACGAAAGAACCGAAGACAATCTGAAGGAAAAGGACTGCTGCAACTCCTGGACGACCGTTGAAGCTCTGCTGCAGGTCCGAATTGCCTGAAACTCCATCGACAGAGAAGCCCTTTAAGGTTAACTTCTTCCCTTGAGTTTGGTGGGAACAACCAACTTGCAAGCCACCTGAACACCATCCCCATCTGGTCGAATTTTCATCAGAGTGCTGTTGAAAACCGGATAGCCAGAGGGAAGGAAACCAGCTAGTGGACTTTAAGGCACTCACACCTTAAACCAACGTCTTGCTAAAGCTTTTGGCCTCATCCCTGGACAGTGCAGGAACCTCCCGACTTCCTCTTTCTTGTCCCCATGACTGAAGCTCAGGAACAGCGAGATATGCTTGAACTGCCAGGAACAACTGCCTCCGCTACAGCGTTCTTCATTAACAAGGTACTGTGCTAACGCGGTCTGGAAATATTTTCGACCATCGAAAAAGTGTGTGAAACTTTCCTCAACTACAAGGCTTGTCCTTCCCTTAACATTCGTCAAATTTTTCGCCTAGCCAAATTCTTCTAATCTCTGTGGCAAAAACTGTTATATACCAGAACTGTGCTATCCTATACAAAAGACTCTGAACCATTAACTTTGGCCCAGGCCTATTGAGAAGAATTGCTGGTTGTATTTAACTGACACCCTTTGCTCTGCCTATGAATGTATTTGGGCTATCAATCTTATAACCTTGTCTTTTTACCCCTTTATTAAGTATCTCAAGTGCCATTTTGCTCTCACTTCATTTAGAGCTAAACTTGTTCATTTACTTTCTGGCTGTATTTTTGTGGTCTATTCATGTGTGATATTGAGCTGCTTATGCTAGTGTAATGTTTTCTAACTGACTGAGTAAATAAATGTATATTCTTTTACCAAGAAACCTTGAGTAAGTGTTTACTTGAATCCCTGTATTGGTTGGTCCTTTGTGTAACTTGTTCTACTGCTCACTTAAACTCTTGAGATAAGTCTGGCTGCTCCGCCATCGCTACCACTTTACTGTGTAGTACAGGCTTGTACCAAAGGTGAAATTGTGCTTACACTTGTAGTCCTAATTGCCGGTATTGTTCCCAAAGGGTACTTAAGGTGATTCTGCCTAAGAGGCTGAACTGTTCAAAATCAGCAAAGATTTTGTCAATCCTACTGCAGTCTCCATTTCTCGTATGCCATCCCTGACCCTCTGCACTGCACTGGCCTCTCACTTCATAACCAAAGCTCAGGACATCCTGTCCTCAATCTCCACTACAACCCTCCCTTATCCCCATCTGCTCTCAGGCATCCTTTGGCCCCTCTCTCCCCTTGCCTCCCACTTTCCGCTTTCTCTCCCAAACTACCGCATGAGGTCTCTAGACAAGTCTTCTCTATGAAAATCTTCCAAACAGGTGCTCCCCTTTTCCACCAGAACAATCAAAGACAACATTGCCTCCATTGCTCAGCAATGGATGATTTCTGCAATCATTCCTTTGCCACTTGCTCCTTCATGCTACTCCTCAAGCACTCCCTTGTGCACCCTCTCCTCAAAAAGCCTTCTGCCGACCACTCCTGCACCCCTCCTAGTGGCTAACTGGCGCCCTATTTCCATTAGCCCCTTCCTGGGCAAACTCTTGGAGAAGCTGGTCATCTCCAAGCTGATCCAAAACACTGAATCTGTTGGTTGTCTCAACAACCACCAGTCTGGCTTCAGAGCAGCCAGAGCCATAGAAACTGCACTCCTGAACACCCGTGAAGACTTGCTCTCAAATTTCGATTCCAAGTCTCCTTCTGTTCTCATGCTATTTGACCTTTCTTCTGCCTCTGATACAGTCAATCATGCCACCCTTATAAAGTGGTTCTGTGATACCGTTGGCAATACGGACCTGGTACTCGATTGGCTGATCTCCTTCCTCTTGGACCGACCATCCCAGGTTCAAATGGGCCCTTTTCTCTTCTCCATCAGACTCTCCACCTGCGGTGTCCCACAGGGCTTTATCCTCTTGCTGTGGCTCTTCAACATCTACCAAGCTCCTCTAGCCCATTTGATCTCTTCCTTTCCTCCTCACTCCCAGTGTTATGTGGATGTCACACAGCTCTCCTTCAAGCTACCCTCCACTGCCTCCTCTCTCCTTCCTGCCTGTCTGACTGTCATTGAGGCATGGTGTGCTGCTAATGATCTTTGCCTTAATGCCAGTAAGACGGAGATCCTTCTCAAACGGACCCTAGCTCCCTCCTACTCTCTGGTCACCTACCTTGGCCCCCCTCCCCTCGCCCTCTTGTGAGGCAAAAACCTTGGTGTCATCTTCGACTCCTCTCTCTCCTTCTCTCCTTACATCACAGACATTGCCAAGAAGGTCCACATTCAGCTGCACCCCCTCAGAGGCATTCTCGCTTTCCTCACCTCCCCCAGAAACTCAATGTTTCCAGAGCTCTGATCCTCTCTAGACTGGACTACTGAAATAAGCTCTTCCAAAATCTGCCTAAATCCTGCCTTTGCCCCCTTCAACTAATCCAGAATAGGACTGCAAGACTTTTCCTTAGCCTCAAGCCCAAGGACTGCATCTCTCCAGCCCTAAAATCTCTCCACTGGCTCCCGGTTGCTGCAAGGATCAAGTTCAAGACCCTCTGCATCATCCACAATGCTTTATGGGGCCTGAGACCATGCTACATCCAACCCTCTCCTGAAATTCCTCCCTGCTAGAGCCCTTCAGTCTTCTAGCTCCAATTCTCTGCAGATCAGATGCTTTTCCAAGCAGAGAGTAGGGGGTAGATATCTCTCTTCTGCAGGAGCCTCTCTCTGGAATGGCGTCCCTGCCCCTCTCAGATTTTATCTGGATCTCCTTAAGTTCTGGAAGCTTCTCAAGACCCTCCTTTTCTCTTCTTCCTTCCCTCTCCCCCTCCCCTGCTAAGGTTCCACTCTGCCGCATTTTGACTGGCTGCCTGGTTCTCTCAGATTCTTACAGGGCACCAGGCCCTCCTCGAACAGACTACCCCAGCACCTCTGCTTCTCCCCCCTACCACCTTAACCTGCACTTGCCCTTCCGGGCTCACTCCCCCTGCACTAGACAGGCTAGGCCTGCATCCCTTTTGAACCCATCCAGCCCCTTCTTCGCTCTTAGCATGTGGACCTCATTCCTCTGCACTCTCTGCATTCCCCTGACACTTGTCCTCCTGGCCTCCCCTTAGCACTCGCAGGCCCAGTGGCTCTCTTCCCTCACTTTTCCTCCTCCCCCCCAGCACTTGTGCGTTCTCCACTCCAACCTGCACTTCATTTCCCTCGTTAGCATTAGCATTAACATTCCACTCTGACCGGCACTCCCCCCATTCCCTACCACCCTGCACCTCTTGTTACTGCACTTGCACAATCAGAATGACACACATTTTTAATCTGTCCTCCTTCCCCCATTTTGTTGTGCCTTGAAAAAACATTTGCTGTTTAGCCGCATTATAAATATCCTATAAATAAAAAAATACATAAGTAAAATCCCATACACACCATACATACATACATACATACATATATACATACATAAATACATAATAACACAAAATACACACACTTACCTAAAGTCTTCTGGGGCATCGGCAGGCAGCAGCAGTGGACAAATGTAGGCTTGTGTCGCTGGTGCGCCTAGAAGGACTTGCAGCAATGCTAACACAGACTTTGGAGTGCCACTCGCAGGGTTGTTATTTTTAAAAAATATATCACTAGGGCTCTGCTGGTGCCCTGAGTGAGCGCCAACCCCGGTGATATTTAAAATTGTATTTATTATGTTTTTTTTATTTTTAATATCAGGCCTGGAGTTCAGTCAGAGTGCCAGCCCCATGGGAGACTTCAGGGCGCACAGGGTACCAGATAGATGCCAGAGGAATGGTTGGCCCCCTGAATCCCTCTGGCTCCACCCTGGTATGGGAACATTTGGCCTCATCCCGCACGTTTGCCAGTCACAGGGTATCTACTGCATATGTAGCATTTCTACTCAGAATAGCCATATTTTAATTGAGCCCTTATTGTTTAGGCTAGCCAAACCTGCATCAAGCTCCACTTTAAAAAATCTGAATTTCAAGAAGAAATGCTAGAAAAATATTTAACCTACAAATCAAATGTGCTTCCATGTTAAGCAAACTTTGTCTGGTAACTACACTCCAACTGTCATGCATGCACTTCTGTAAGAGGTACTGTGATACTCAACAAATATTCTGGGATGCTACTATCTGCTTTGTTGGAAGGTTGCTCCGTGAGTATTTCTATGTTTCTATGTTTCTAAAATAGCACGACAAGAACATCAATATATATAACACATTCAGTCATCAACACTGAAATCAGTTGCTAGAAAGATGACACAGTAGCAGCTGTTATTGGGATGACAGTACAGAGTGAGTGTGGTATGGTGATTTACTTCTTTTGAAATGCCACAGTAGAGGTCTTCTGTGTTCATCCGCTGCTGTGCATGGTGCTGAATCCAATAGCATCACGAAATTGAGTTACCCAATTGATCCCAACCTTTCCTTAGCACACAGTGTTATTGCACATAATGCTGGTGATGATAAAAGTTATCATTATTCTTTTCCTCTACTATGAAAATAGGAGTGCCATCCAGACACCAAGCTAAGCCAAAACATAAGGCAGCGTAAGCCCAAATTCAGTGAGGAGGAGCTCACAGTGTTTGCAGAGTAAGTGGTTGACAACTCAGATGAGCTATATGGGCATCTCACAGGAAGACCAGCCAACAATGCAAAAGACACATCTGGGCTGAAATCAGGGACAGGGGGGTGGCTGAAGGGCATGTCCAATGTGATGTTGAGGACATGAAGAAGAGGTGGAATGACCTCAAAGCCAGATCAGGAGAATCATCTCCATCAACCACTGGGAGACAGCTGCCACTGGAGGTGGCACATTGGAACCTATGCAACTGACACTGTGTTAGGAGATGGTCAGTGGGATACTGCACATGGTCAGGATTGAGGTTGTGGGCATGGAAGATCTAGGAGCCAGCAGCCAGCTGAATCTGGTCAGTACCACAGTGCCACATCCAACGATGAATGGACAACCCTGCAGGCATGCTCGAACACCCACATTGCCATGCATGCAAGCAAGCAACATGACCCCCAGCAAGCAGTTACCATCCATGTGAGGCACCAGTCCCCAATGACGGCAACCAGTGGCCACAGGACCCCCCCGACATAACAACCATGCGCAATCAACATAGCTAACATGCAACCATGCAACCTTCCCCTGACCATGAATACACAACCGTTGATAGTTGCCTCACAGCCCTCGGCTACTAAGGCCCATGTTCAGACACATTGAGGAGTACACATCTGACAACATGGCCACCTGACCCACACACAACCAAATGCACTCCACCCACCTGACTGCACCACCGGATACCTGTCACCAACAGTCCAGATGCACCACTGTACAAGACAGCCCATAGCCCAAATAATCCCTTGGAATCACCTCCAAATGAAGCTAGCAAATCCAGACATGGTAGTCCATACTCAATGTATGCCATGTACACAGTGGCCGAAACATGATGCCATCCCCTCCTAGCCTAGGAATCCCAACACACAGTGACATAGTACAAGTGACAGTGAATGCTGTTTGGCAAAACACCTGAGCACCAATATGGTAATCCACATGTCAATTTGTCCCAACTGGAACTCAAGACACCCAGGAAGTGTCTCAGGAGTCTGGCCCCTCTGTGATGCCAAAACCAAGCACTTCCACCAAGCATCCAGGCCAAGGCAGTTCAGGGAGTGGTAGTCTGCCACCTAAGAGGAGGCAACAGTCCATCAGGCCACTGACAGACACTCCGGACGTCCAGACAGACATGCCCATGGGGCCAACACAGACCCCAAGTGTGCAATCTGTGCCAGCACAAAGATGCCACGACACTGCCACATTGGGTCTGACTATGGACGCATAGGTGGTTCATGGTGAGGATGCTAGTCAGCAATCACAGCAGGCTACTGCAGGTATGGATCTAGACCAGTATGAGGGTGCCTCCCCTGCATCCAGCCACCTACATTCCCCTGTATGCCATTTTTCCGCTGAATCTCCCACCCAGTGCAGCATCTCCCCACTGCACACACCACCAACCCAGCATGTATGTTGCTGTGCCCTGCGCTATGTGAAGGACTCATCTGACGATCAGGCCAGAGTACATGACCAAATGCAAACACCACAGCCAATGCCTGCCCCCACTCTCCATGCCCTCTAGGACCGTCTGAGCCGGATAGAACAGAGGCAGGCAGAAATGCCCGTTATTGCACAGGAACACTTGGGGCATGTTGAGGCCATGCGTGACTGCATCTAGGGGGCCTTGAGATGGTTGTCACGGTAAATCAATCATCTCTGCAAGAGCACAGTTACATGCAATAGAAGCTTGTGTCTCACCAGCCAGAGGGTCCTGGCTAAACAAATTTCATCATCACATGAGACCATGGCCAGAGCCATACATCTGAGCATGAAAACATCCACTGGGAAGCGTGCTGGGGAGCTCACAGTCCGCTACCCCTATTGAGGGGTCATTGCAGAGCAGCCCGCCTAGGCACTCACAACGGTGTGCCTCTAATGCTGTCAGGCCAGTGGACAAGGTGGATAAGTGCAAGTGCTAATGGGAGTAGCACTTGGTGTTGGGGACAGGGGTGAGGGGTGGTACTTGTTTTTGGGGATGGGATAGGGATGGTAGTTGGTATTGGGGATGGGGGTAGGGCATGGTGGTTGGTGTTGGGGATGATGTTCCCTTGTTGCCAGCATTAAACATGCATGAATCTTATTCATATTGAGAGTATTAATTTAATGCAATTTAGACAGTTGCATTCATTGCATATATTGGTGTCATGTGTCTGGGGTCAAAAAGAATGTTCAATTAGCTCCTGGTGGACCATCTGACCTTGCCTTGATTTCCCACGTATGGCCTAGGGTGCCCTGTTCCCTCCTCCAGCATCTTCCTCATCAGATCTAGGGGGATCATTATCCTCATCTGCAGGCATTGCTACATTTCTGCGCATGCACATTTTGTGCAGAATGGCGCAGACCACTATGATTTTCCAAACTATTTCAGGGCTGCACATCAGTGCACCACCTGTGTGATGTAGGCACCTGAACCTGTATTTCAGTAGCCCAAATGTCCTCTTAATGCATGTTTTGTTCTCCTCTGTGCCTCATTGTAGGCCATCTCATGTGGTGTAGCAGGGTTTTACACGGGGGTCATTATCCATGGCAACTGCAGGTATCCAGCCTCACCTGCAAGACATGAATGGACAGTGTGAAACATGACGGTGTGTGGCCCGGGTAACAAGTGCATAGTGTTGATGTACATACCCCTATATGCATGTCTCAGTGGATGGGCACAGGGCACCTTGTGTGCATCAAAGTTGTTGGGACATGGGCAACATTGCTACCTTGCAGTCATACGCATTGTGGGAGTCGGAAGTCATGTGTACTCTGTCACTGATGTGACATTGGCAATGCACTGGTCAGCTATGGTGTGGCAGTACACCATGTGCAGTACATGGATACACTTACATAGGTTGTACGTTGACCTGATTGCATGGTGCTGCCTTGCATGGCGGGATGCCGTTTGTCATCACGTGTCAGGTTTGTATCCTGGTGTGGGTCTGTCAGGGTGCCTAATCTATTCTGGGTATTACTGTTGTTGCATCATGGGAATTGTGGTTCATTCACTTTACTAGGTGCATGTCAGTGTTTTTGGCAGTCAGGTCTGAGTGCTACTTACCCACGAGCCAGGTGTGCTGTCTTCTGTGCCTCCCCATGAACGCAGGCAGGGTGTTGCACAGAATTAGTGCATCATATGTGGCCCCAAGGTATAGGGCACATCAATGACTGATGGTGAGGTCAGCATCACAGATCATCTGCACGTTCATCAAGTGATATTGTTTCCGGGTGCAGTATGCATGTTCTGTTGCCTGGGATGGTACCAATGCCACATGGGTGCAGTCCAATTCCAGAATGGTGTTGGGGAAATGTGCTATGCTATAGAACCTTGCCTTGGCAGCATGCATCTGGGCCTTGGTGATGGGCATGGAGATGTGGTGATGTGTGTGCATCAATAGGGCATTGGGGACTTGGTCCAGCACCTTTGAAAATGTGGGCTGAGACATGCCTTGCAATGCCCCTACTATGTGTTGGAAGGCACTTGTGCACAGAAATGTAGGACAGCCACAAGCTTCAGCAGGGTGGTGGTGGCTGTTCTGATGGAAATGGCACTCTGCAGTTGTGCCTCTGTCAGGGTGAGCAGGTTAGCGATGGTTGGATGGTCCAGTTTGTATAAGGTGACTTATTGGCTGTCCGTGAGTGTCCATGGGGATGGTCATACATGTGGTAATATTGGTGCCCTCCGCTGCATGCGTCTCCTATGCCTTGGTCGCGCCTGTCTCCTTTCCTGTTGTGGTACAGCATGCTGCTGTAGCTCAATGTAGAGTAGCAGGTTGTGAAGCCTGTAATCTATGTTTTCTTGTGGCTGCATGTTGCTTGGATGAGCAGTGGGGGTGGTTGTGGGCCTTTTATACTCCACCTGAGTCGATCAGGTGCACCTGGACCTTGATTTGCGACACCTTTATGCATTTACCTCCAATTTTCTTGTTGAGGTATTTGTGCTGTGTTTTTGGAGGAAATACCTCTGATTTTTGGAGGTAATTCCGATGTTTTTAAACTTGTAATCTTGCGTTAATGGGTTTTTAATATTTGTCTGTAATTCCGGCAGAGGTATTAGCACAGGAGATGTTTCCGCTGATTCTTGGTGGATTTACTGCGGGAGGTAATTCTGCAGGAGGTAACTCGGCAGGAGGAATACTGCCAATGTTTGCATCACTCGTAAAATAACAGAGTTAGCGCAAATTTCACCACTTACCCCAAAATTGTATATTAATCTCCTGCTTTGAAAAAAGCTTGTCGATTTTTTTGAAGAAATGTTTTGTTTCTCCACAAAAATGTCATGATCTTAGTTACTAAAACTGAATATACTCTTCTGTCGCAAAATAAGATTTTTAATTTCCAAGTAATTACTGTTTTGCCAATCCACAAATGTGTGATCAATAGCCATGGGCACTAAAAATAACCTCTTGCTGACCTCTTAAAATCGTTGAACTTTTTCTCTACAACTTGTCTAAAAAGGTCATACACTCAGTTATCAGTAATGAATACAATCTCACCTTACATACAACAAATTCTTTCTCTGGAAGTACTATTTTCAAATGTGACAAAGAGATTACTTTGCTCTATATATGTTGCCTCCAAAATATGCACAGTTTTACTCTATGTTTTACTCTATGACTAGTGTTTTTTTTCTTTTGACATAAAAATACACTGGACTCAGTTTTAGAACTTACATTTTCTTTCCTGCTTCCAAATCATTCTAACATGCTTCTGGTTACAAAAGGATGGTACGCTCAGTTGCAGCCACTGAATGCAATCTCTTGCCTCCAAACAAAACTGGAATGTTGATATTACTCTAATAAGAAAGGTCACATCCATGTATGTTTTGCAAGGTGTTCACTTGGATGTCTTTATAGTCACAATAAGGATGGCCTACCCTATTTCCATTTTCTATCTATCAACTAAATCTTGTTTTTGACAAAGATTGTGATTTCTAATAGCTAAAGAAAATGAGGCATAACTATAAAAAGAATAGCAGGGAGGGTGCACGTTTAGGGCGTAAATGTTTTTCAAAAAAAGATCTCTCATCAGTTTTCAGTAAAATTGGAAGACCATGGCCCCTTAAATATCCTCATACAGAAGAGCTGCAGGGGCCTGCACTGTATATATACATTCTGTCGCTGTTAGAATTGCTGTACCCCCACATCTATAGCTGAATGACAATGATACCTCATTCTCTAATTCTCCAGATTGTTTGTGATCTAAATGATCTTTCCAAGAGCCATTGGCTGAAAAGCTTCTTCACAAATAATCAAATGAACTCAGAAACTGCTGTCTGGCACTTTTCAGCTCAAAGGACCTTTTTGAACATGTGACTGGTGGAACAGATTGACATCAGAAAGCACAGTTGTATTGTTTGAGGGAATACGAGGATGTGTCATGAGAGTTAGAGTTGGTAAGACCTTCAGTGGGAGTGTACAGAGGAATTCAACATGATGTGTCCCACGGCCAACTGTGTCGAAAATTTACTGTTTAGGGTAAGTATGTGATGAAAACTTGATGGGTGGGAGGCCTTCTTCCCACTATGTAGACACAGGTTTGGAGTTCTGGAAGATTCCTGTTAGGTTCTGCTTCGCTCACCTGACCAGTGACCTAAACATTCAAGGGGTCTGGAGTGTGTATCAAGTTGTTGTGGTCAGTTCCAGTGCTGTGAATATGTATCTGATATTTTGTCTTGTAAAACACATAAAGTTGCTTTTTTGCTACTACCGAAAACTGATTGGCGAGCTTGGTTTCTCTGACATCCCATTCTTTCAGGCTGCATCACACATGTATCAAAATTTAAAACACAGTTGCTTCAGTTGGTGCCTGGAATAACTGAGAGAGGGTGGGAGCAGGTCAGGAATAAGTAGATCTGTCTAGTGACATATTGTGCTCCAGACCTATTGACTAAGTATGTATGTCTTGGTCTCAACACAGTGGCTCTGAGGGGGTTACTACCTGAACCGGCGTTGAAGCTGGTAGCATCTTATTTCCACAAAAGCTATGGAGATAAATGAGCCAATGACCGGGCAAAGCCACAGGCATAATAGAAAATATGGTGAGTGCAGCCATCTAAAGGGTGGTGGCACAAAGAAAACACTGATTGGTTGGCAATCTCCTGAAAGGCCTAAAAAGCTATTCACATTCCATGTCTGTGTGATTAATTGCCATCTGGCAAGGTTGCGGAACCCTGGCTTTTTTACATTTTTATTAAATGAATACAATGATGCAGCTAATTCCATCTCAGAAAAAGGATTGTTAACCAGGCCCCCCTTTCTTAAGCTCCATGCTAAAAGTATAGATACACCTGTGCCCAGCTGAATCATTAGCCTGATTTGCAGCACCTTCTCTCCAGTGACACAGACCAGGTTGAGATCACAGGTGCCCTCTTAACAGCCACAGTGGCAGACAAGTCCCTGCAGCACAGGGGCTGCATTTAGGATATGCACCTCCATTTCAGAAAATACATAACTATGATAGTTGCTATCCAGGTGGCACTATACATTGTAAATATAAGCCATACCTCAGTTTGAGGTATGGTGGCTAGCATCTTTTATAATTATCCAAGCCAAATCAATATATTACATACTTGGCAGTCCTGTGAACCCAGCTTAGCTGTGAATTCCCCCCAGTCAGGCTGCCTCTGCTTCTCACAGCAAGACTGTCGCTCCAGAGGTTGCTTCTCGGTAATCCTTTGTGAGGACAGGTAATTCTCTTCAGTGAGACAGCCACTCCACAGGAAGCTGTCCTAGGAACATAAATCAAATGTCACAACCTTCAGAAAAAAATGTACCTCATTCCACGGTGCTGCATAGCAAAAGCACTGTTTCTGATATTGACCAGGGAAAGGGTTGGGGTTAGTGTAGACATAGGAAGCTCAAACCAGCTGGCGCGATTGTTCGACCATCTTGCTTTCTTTCTTAGTCTCTCTTCCTTCCTGCCCCAGCCACTTCCTTTATCACAAAGCACTTTGGGTGTGATGTCAGAAGACATAGTCCACTTGTTCCAAGAACAATGATTGGACCCTTAAACATGCTTGTTTTCTCAAATCACCTGTAGACTTTTGCTTTAAAAGGAGGGATCTTCCACTCCTCTGAATTATCGCTGGACTTCAGCCCTTGAACCATGTTGGGAGAGCAGTCATTTCCAAAGTCTTCCAGTTGTGAGTTGACAACAGGCAGTCCAAGGAAGAGGCAAGCCCTGCCCTCTAACTATCCACAAGGCACATTGGGGGTGACCTGCTGTTGGAGCAAGACTTACTTCTCTGCCAGCCACACTGGTACGCAGGACTTCACTGTGCTGAAGGACCCTTGCAGGTGTGTTCCAGCCCCAGCCCCCCTCCCATGTTTGAGAGCAGAAGAACAATGACATTTCTTACCCCTGAGGCCCTGGAGTTTAGCTCACAGTTCATGAGAGAAAATACAGTCAGGATTTTTGCACTTTCACTGTCAACCTGATGTGATCCATGAATCAATTGCGTTTGACACCGTTTGAACCAATAGGGCCCTCCGGAACTGTCTTTGGCAGTTGCTGACCCTCAATCCACAGTACTGGCCAGTGAAACAAGTTCACCACTACACTGTCCCAGCTGAAGCATGTCATTGTCTTGGCTCGAACAAAGGAGCGTTGCTTCATTGGCAGTGCTCGAAACACTGTTCAAACCTCAAGCCTCTTCATCGCCAACAATCAAATCAACCCAGGTGTTGTTCATGAACTGCATCCTTCGAGCACCACATCGAACTGACTCACTTAGTTCCGCCTGAGTAATTACCCCCAAAAATTAAGATGGTAAATCTACTGTATTGCAAGCTGAAATACTGCCGAAATACTGACAAAACAGGCAGTAATTCCTCCAAAAACACAGTGCAGTAACTTCCACCTAACAGGTGGATGGAAACGCATCCAGGTGATGAAAATTAATATTAATCTACAGGTGACAATAATTGCTACCAAAAGGGTATTTAAGGCCTATACCTGACTCAAACATATTTCCAGGCAACATGGAGCCATAGTCAGACCCACAAGCTTCTACTGTTCATTGACCTCCAGTGGCATGCAAAGCTACAGCAGGGAATAATTCACGTACCACAAAGACAGAGGAGATGTTTGTTGTCAGGGCCACCCAAACCTTTTGTCCATCCTTTCACTTGGTCACTGACTGATGCAAAATAAGTCACATTGTATCGCTTGAACCGCCACATTGCGGACCTGCTGACCTTCAGAGCGCCAACTCCATCAGGACCTCAAATACGCCCCTGATGAAGCTGGTGTATCTCCTATCTCAGTGCATTCCAGCACACTGTTGAGATTCTGCATAGCATATCCCACCTAACCTTTGTCAAAGTCCTGGAGCAAGTTGTCAGTGCTCAAAAGCCATGCCTATCAGCAGAACTCCTTGCCCATCATACAGGGCCTGGTGCATATTACAAAGACAAGTGTGAGGAATGCCATGTGGTAAGAATGTTCAATATAGAGATCTCCTGTCTACACTAACACTGCTGCCTCCCCTTCTCACTAGGTCCTAGTAAGAAGGAAAGGGGGCAGTGTTAGTGTAGGCAGGGGGTCTCTTTACAGTTTAGGAAGACTTCTACCATATTGTTTCTCTGTCTCTCGCTTACCTTCCTGCACCCTCGACTTCCTATAGAGCTAAGAACCTTTAGTGTGATGTCAAAAGGGAAAGTCCATTTTTTTCAAGAACAGGGATTGGACCACTAAGGAAAACTAGCTTTCGTTCAATGGCCTGTGGACATTTACGTTTAATTGAAGAGGTCTCACAACACTTCTTTGAATCATCTCTGGACTTCAACCCATGAAAAAGATTTTGTTGGTCCCTACTGGGAGAACAGTCCTTTCGAAAGTCATCTAGTTGTGAGGTGAAGGCAGGTGTTGCAAGGCAGAGGGAAGATTTGTCTCCTAACCATCCCCAGAGACTGTTGGGGTAAACTCTACTGCTGGATCAAGACCTGCATATCTGCCAACCACACTATTGCTAGGACATCACTTTGCTGCGGAATCCCTGAAGGTGTGTGCCAGGCAGCCCAGTGTTTGGGAGCCCTACAAAAAAAATGAATCTTGGCCTTTGAGACCCAGCAGTGGGATGCACAGCTCCTGCAAACCAGAACAGCCACAATCCCTGTATTTTTTTTACATTAACTCACTGTGGGCTGTGATTCGAGTGTGTTGAGAGAACCACCAGGACCCTTCAATGATGTTTTTGGGGTCTTCGTTCTTCAAACAGCCATTTACCTGTTTGACTCCATTCACTGCTGCACAGCCAGAGCTGAAGCACATCATTGCCTCGGCTCGAACAATAGAAGTACCTCTGCCTTCCATTGCACAGAACTCCATTCAGACCACCAGCTTCTTCATCGTTTTGCCTGCACATCGGTCGACCCAACCTTGGTGTGCCCCAAACAGAGACCTCAGAGCCTCAGCATCAAATCTACTCACCTGTGCATCCTGGCACTAGACTCCACTTTCGAAACTCTTTCGTCGAAACACACATTGTGACCATATGATCTGCACAGCTCGAGTAGACAATTCAAAGTAGCAGTGACCTTCCTTTTGACCCTAACTCAATGGTAGCTTGCCGCTGGACCACTGAGATGGCAGAATCCTCAAATAAAATGAAACCGTGAATGATCCTGAGAAGCATGGTTGATGCCGTAGAACCACCAATACATTTGCTATACCCTATAGACTGGCCAGGTCATTGTAATCCATTTCTGTAACCTCAGGAAATATCCTTTTTGAAAATTGCGGTCTTTTAATTGTCTTTTCTGCCCCTGAGTCCGTGCACAGAGTGCTGTATCTATTCCATCACTGCATATTTGTAGTTCTTTCTACAGGGGTGGGGTTTTACAGTGCTTTCACGTTAGTTATTATTTATTGTACATAGTGTTTTTGATTAAAGTAGACAATTGTATAGAACCTTGATTGGATATTCCTTTTATTTTGGTTTGCTACTGAATCACATTCACAACCCTCTTAAGAATATAGCCTTCCCTCAGTGAACGTTAGTACAAAAGGCAAAGGAGGTGTATCTCTTAACTGTGACTGTTTTACCATTATGGTTGTGTTGGCTCTTGTTTTGTAAAAGTGTGAGGGCTGAGTAGGTGCTTTGGCCTCTACTGATCCTTGCATTTCTGCAGGGCAGAAGTCAATTCGTCACACTGGTGGGGAGCGGTGGGATTGGGAATAGACTGTGCTACAGCCTAGTCAGTCAAAATAAGAGTGTACATTTAACATGAGTGTTACTACCAAGGCATATTTTCAAATTGCTGCACCGACTCTGTGAGACATTGGGTCTCCCACATGGTGATGAGTTTAGTAAGATTAAACTGCTAAGAAACCTAAGAATTTTTGTTAGCGGAATTTCATTTGTATGGAAAACTCACAAAACTTCCAGTGGGAAGTATCTCAGGTGGATGCACCGAAGGACATATTGGTTGCAAAAACCACAAGGATGTAGCCCCACCATCTGTGATGGGGAGTAAACCTTTTAAGATGTTTACACATCAGCCCTTAGAACACAGTGTGGCTGGGCCCAATTTAACAAAACGGACACAAATTAGGGCTTTTCTAATTTGGATTAATGTGAGAATATCCTTGAAAGGTGTGATATGGAGTTACACCAGTGTTTAGGTAATAGGAGTGGCATAAAGCCTGTGGCACCTGAGCAGTCTGCGGGCAGGTACGTAAACACTCAAGTCCACAAAAAAGGTTCATGCACCCAAATCTATGATGGCTGATCTGGGTAAATGTAAGAAGGTAAAGAACAGTGGTTCTCATCCTTCTTCTAAGAAAGGCCTCCAAAAATCCAAAGGGAAATCCCAGACCCAGGGTATGTCAACTCCCACCAGAGAACAGAGTACAGGCACCACTAGCACCAGGGGTCGTTTACATTGTGGAGATTTGACACATAGGAAGGGGGATCCTCACTACAAGTGGAAAGCTGAGCAGGCCTTAGTGACTGTGGGTGCCCTGGAATAGCAGACCACAGTCATTGTGGGCATATTGACAGATGAAGTCCTACTAGGCCAAGGAGTCGCTGAATGTTCCCTCACTTTGCACTTGCAGCGCAGAAGTCAATTAGTCAAAACAGGGTTAAATGCCATCGCTCAGTTCCCCAATGTCAGAGTGGTACTGGGATGTACTGTAATGAACTCACGCTGGCAACAGTAATTGTATTTGTATTTATTTATTTATACAGCGCAACAAGACCTGAGGCATCTGGGCGCTTTGCTTGTAGAATAGGTTACATGTTACAATAAATTACATAAATTATACTTTGTGTTGTAAGAATACAGCATTAGGTTATGAGAGATAGTAACACGTGCAGAGGCAGGACATGAAGATACGAGTGGTAACATAAGATAAGGTACAGTAGTATATGTAATGAGATAAGGGATGACATGAAGGGATGGAGAGGGGTGCAAGTTGCAGTGGTGAGTACAATAGTGATGACAGGTTGCTAGTTTGCTTGTGTTGAGAGCCAGATTTTTGCGTTTTTCCTAAGTGTGGGAAAGGATGGTTCGGATCTGAGCGTTAATGCTAAGGACTTCCACAGCCTGGCTGCTAAGACTGGGAAACTGCTACCTCCTGCCTTCTGAAGTTTGAAGCGCTGGATTTTGATACATTGAGACTGAGCAGCTCTGGTAGGGCGTTCTGAAATATTTCGCGAGATGTTGTTACTAAGGTAGCTGGGCGCTTTATTAGCAAGGCACTTATGTGTCAGGGATATGGTTTTGAGGGCAATTCTTTGTTTGATCGAGAGCCAGTTCAGGTTGTGTCTGGAAGAGGAGATGTGTTCAGATCTGTCAATGTTTAGTGCTGATCTAATGGCGTAGTTTTGAATTACATGCATCTTGTGCAACTTTTGTTGATTGGTTCCCAAATATAGAGCATTGCAATAATCCAACTTGGATAATACTAGTGCTCTAGCTAGGGTAATGCGGTTGACGTTTGTGAGGCAGGGTCTGCAAGCTGTGATTAGTTTGCAAGTTTAGGCAGTTGAGGATGAAATTGCATTTGTTTGTCTAATGGGGTTCAGAGTACAGTCAATGTAGATACTTAGAGTTTTTACAGCCTTAGATACCTTGATGTTGTTGCCATCAATGTTAAATGAATTGAAGTGGCTGTGGAGGTTATTAATTTTGGATGGTGAGCCCAAAATGAGTAGTTCAGGCTTGTCATCATTTAGACAAAGAACATGCTTGGCCATCCAGGCTTGGATGATGCTGTAAATGTCATTGAATGCTTTAGAATCGGGGGCATAGTCACTGTTAAGAGGGATGAGGGATTCAGTAAAGGCAGACACAAGTGATCACAGTTCAAGGGTGTTTATTAAACTGTATTCAGGTTGGAAAAACACCAAATCAAAAGGACCTATACTGAGGAACCTATTGCCAAAACGTACAACTAATACAAAAAGGGTGTGGGATAGTTTTCAAGAAAAGAAAGAAGTGTTCATAAATAATATGTCAGCATTCGGTAGGTTGGGTCTCCCTTCCCCACATTTTGAGCACAGCGTAAGGTGGGATCTTGGAGCAGAGCACACACTCAAGATTTCCCAGCATGAGTTGACAGTTCTGTTCCAGTCTATAAGGAGCCTTCATGGCCAAGTCTTGTTTCTCATGAAAATCTCTTGCATTCGAGGGCCTAACATATTCAAACAACAAAACAAACGTTTCTTCAACAAAAATGAAGGTTTGTTTCCTGGTTTTACATAGGGTGAGGATTCTTCACCCCTGGGTCCCCCTCCTCCAGGCATTGACACTTGTTCCTCGTGGTATTGGGTGATAGCTTTTCACCCCCTGGATCCCCCTCTTCCAGACTTGGAACCTGAAATAGATCCTTTCTATATCAAGGCCTTCGGGGTTGCGGTTTCCTGGTCCTGAGGGCCTGAAATATTTACCAAGAAACAAAACAAGCAAACAAACACAAAATTCAGTTTTATGTATTGTTCGGGTGTTGGATTCACCGATTGGTCCCTCGCTTCTGGGAGCAGACCCCTCTCTGCTTTCAGCCTCCCTTCACCGGGTTCACTATGGCTTGTCCAGAATTCTTAAATTTCTTTTTAAACAAATCCAGTGGACATCCCTTGGCTGGGTTCACTCTTGTCAACACACTGTTTCTTGGGACTTTAGACTTGCCCCCCTTCTTGTCAGCAACCCTCTTGCGGGTTCACTCTTGCCAACTTCACATTTAATGTTCACAGGATTCACTTCTCTTTGGTCAAAGGCTATTGACTGTACAGGATTTTGCTTTACCTCAACTATGGCCACTTTGACCGAACTTGGCGGCCCTCCTTCTGCCTTCTAGTATGAGGCATTGATACTTGTTCCTCGTGGTATTGGGTGATAGCTTTTCACCCCCTGGATCTCCCTCTTCCAGGCTTGGAACCTATAATAGTTCCTTTCTATTTCACCCAGACTAGGATTGACCAAGGTTTCTCAGAGCAGCACCCACGTGGTGCGGGTCCCCTTATGCAGCTGGTCTTCCCTTTACAATATTACAGTTCTTTTAAATTTCTTTCACAATGCCACTATGCGATTTTCATTCACCACAGCCAAGTTCTTATGGGCTCCACCTTGACTCACCGGATGTGATGAACCGCTTGGCTTTCTTCTTTACTAGAGTCAAGGCCGGTACCACGGAAGTAGGCGTCTCCATCGCTCCGGCTTATCGGCGTCAAATCACTTTGTGTACCATTGACATCTGTTGCAGCACACTTTTGTTATTGTCCTCGGTCTTACATTTCTTTCAGCGGAGGGTTCGTGGGCGTTTTGTCAAAAAGGGAAAGGTCATGCCTCTCCTCGTCAGCCTGTCGATGTTTGCCGCCTTTCTCCTCCTCTTGAACTGCCGGATCTGGATAGCTGTCTCAGTGTGCGGTCTGCCTTGCTCGCACTGTGCTCTCTTGCTCCACCTTTTATCCCTGTGGGGAAAGGCAAGGGCCATCAGGTGTGTTTGATTCAGGTTAATATCCGGACCCTCGTGTCATGATATGTCAGATAAACAGTTCTATGGGTCTGTTGTCTTTCGTGGGGGAAAAAGGTGTCCGGGCCGGAAAAGGGGGGAGTTAGAATATCAGATTGTTCTCCGGGGTATGAGGGGGAACAGTGCTCTATGGATACAACCTTTGCATTAGAGGGATTTTGAAATGAGTAGGAGGTTTTGTGAGGCAAACAGGAGTAGCTAGGACTGTGAGATGAACAGAGGGTTTTGTGGGAACGGTAGTGTTTTATTTGAACAGGTTGGGAGTTCTGAAAATAATAATCCGAGGATGGGGAAGAAGAATGGTTGGGAGTATTCTGGTAGAAAGAGGGAAAGCAGGTTTCTCAAAGATGTGGTTTCGGGTCTAATGGGGGTCATGCTCCTAGGGTATATACTAGATAGAGGGGATGTCGGGCTGGGGCAGGATAGAGCTATTGGGAGGAAGCGAGGCAGATGTAATACAGCCTACAAAGGTTTCAGGGATCTCGCCCTCCTCTCCTTCTCCAGTACAATACTGTGTCTCCCTTGGGTTACTCCCTCGAGCACAACCCCGGCTTCCCCAACCAGGTGAGCCTTTCTCACTCTTTCACCCCTAGATTTGGGATCTGAGAGGATCAGCCCTTCGTTGGCCACCTAAATAAGAGTTTCTTGATGTTTGCTATGTGAGATAGCCACAGGTATTTCACAGTACACATGTTGCATTAGTACCCCGCAGGCAGTAGAACAGGTGCATAAGAACCTGAAACAGTATCATTCCTTGAACATTCCGATGCCAATTTCACCATCAGCCACTGATACCAAGGACTTGAGAAACGTACCCTGCCAGCAAGAAGGATCACCCACAGGTGACAGTGTACTTTGATTTTGTGTAAGTAGTCAAACTGCCAATGAATCGGCACACAGACACCCAAGTATAAAGGTAAGAGAACACATGTCATCAGACTACAAGTCCCATAATACCTTGTCCAGGATGCATGTAATAGGCCTTGGCACAGTGTGACCTAAGGAAATAACATAATAGGGTAATCTGGCATGCATGAAAGCAGGCATTCCTGGCATCAATCAAGGTCCCTGTGAAATTCGACAAGCCATTCCCAGACAATGTACGCGGGTAGGCTATTGTAGTACCTTGTGTGGTGTTGTCCAACAGACATAAAAATGTTACCAATGATGCCAAATACACTGCAGTCATCTGCAAGGGCCCATTCGAGTTGCAGTCACCCCAAGCATGGCAAGGGGTGGCACCCACAAGCACATATCAGCACACAAATGCCACTGACACAATAGTAATAGCAATTAACACTTTGACAAACAAAAAGTTACGTTCAACACTGTCTTTTCTATCTGTTGCAGGTGACTCAGGCAATCTGTAGCTGTCATGTTTGATGACACCTGTGATGAACCTTGGTAAACTGAAGGAGGCGGCCTATAACGAGGCACACAAGAGGACCATAACATGCACTGAGCGCAGATTTAGGCTGCTGAAGGGAAGGCTCAGGTGCCTCCACCACACCAATGGGGCACTCACGTACAGTTAAGTAAAAGTAGGGATAACGATTGTCCTTTGCGCAAGGCTGCAAAAAATGTGTAAACTTAGGTATACTCCAATGCCCCCAGATGAGGACAATGCAGCCCCTGGCTCTGATGATAAAGAAGGTGCAGGTGACAACAGGGCACCTTGGGATGGATGTGAGGACACATTTTCCATCGGGACCAAAATTGGCAACTATTTCTGAATACACCCATAGACGCCTGCCATTGTACTTTTACCTTTAGCTAAAATCACATATATCACTGAAAGGAAATGTCCACTGGATTAGTTGGCTGTATTTATACGTTATTTATTGGACATGTACACGCCCATGTCCTCCACACACTGTCCCCCAACACCCTCCCCTCCCCAACACCCTACTCTTCCCACACACTCTTGGTATGCAGTCAGTCATATGTAAGCCTGTACTACTTCTTTTTCTTGCCACCTTCTTTTGTTCGATTCGTTGGACGAGTGATATGCAGCAAAGAGCGCCTTGGGGATGTGCTTGCCACAGATCCCTCTGTTGGGGTGGCTGACACAGAAGTAGACATTTCACAGCCACCAGAATGTGCATGAGGGTGAGGATAATAGCATGTGAATCATGTTCATTAGTGGTAGACATGCACTCTGCCAACTGCTGCACCATTTGGCTCATTATTGAAAGGCTGGCTGTGCCATATGCTGGACCCCGACAAACATGGTTCAATGCAGTAACCACCCTATCTGGGGTGCCTATCCCAGATCCTGAAGCCTGTTTACCTTCAGCATCATAATCTTCAGGAGGTGTCTCTGTGTCATCACTATGGTGCCAATGCAGTGCACGTTCAGAGAGGGAAGGAATGGTGTGCAGAGATGAGAGGCTAGGAAGGAGAGAGGAGTCCATCAATAGGTGTCTCACTGTAGCAGTTGCAAGAGTTTGTTAGTAGTGCCTGCCTGCTTTCCACCGTGCTGCCAGGTGGGTAGGTGAGTCATAGGTGTCCTCCACAGTGGGATTGGAAACAGGCTCACTTGTGCCAGAGGTGGTGTTGGTGATTTGCATCACTGGCTCTGAGAGCAATGTCCTTGATGTACCTTGTGTTTTTGGCAATGACTACTTGGATTCCTTGGTGCTGGATCACAAAACAGTCCAACATGTTCTGATGCCTAGTGGTACTAGCAGGAGCAGAAGTGGCTGTCGTGCTGGGGCCTTCCATGACATACTGGCTGTCTGGTGCCCCTGTTGGGAAACATGGTACATGGCATAATTACCTTTGTAGTAATGGTGTCAAGGGTGCTTTGATGCATTTAGCAGTAATCTTCATGAACGAAATGTTGTTCAGGGTCTGAAAGTCCTGAATTGGGCTTGTTGGAATGGCAGGCAGTGTCAATGGTGACTGGGTTGATGATTTGAATGTGTTGGGAATGTGTGGTTTGGAGGGCCTGTGGTCTTATGGACTTTCTATTTGTGCAAGCTAATGTGTGTCCATGTACACGTGGGCACATGCTGTTTTTAAATGAGTTGACCACTCACCTGCAAGTCACATTTTGATGGCAACATTTGGAGGACTGCATTGTACCCACAGAGGTCTTGCTGCTAAATTTCTTTTGCACAAGTTCTCTGTAGGGCCAGGCCATTATTAACTCCAAATGCTTTGGGAATGTGCAGACTTTATGAAGAGAGGGGCTTGTTTGCTGAAATGTGTTGAAGATCCACAGGTGTGGGGTGTACTGCCAATTGAGTTTGGTGATGCACTTTCTGATTCATAGTCCTTCTAGGATACTTGCTATTGACTTTTGCTGATTAATGTCCTACATTAAGGGACTCCTACTTCAGTTTGGTGGGGCATTATTAGGGAAATCACCTACTGTGCCACCTAAAATGCTGTTCAATGGCAGTGAATGTATTATTACACATGTGCATTGTCTGCCCTGTGCTCACAGGGTGAGTGCACGTGTCTTCTAGTTTGCTAATCTGCAAGGAACACACACTTCAGGCACCTTTGCTTCTGACTTTATATCCTGTTCTTGTGTTTCAGGTTTGAAAAGCACTTCTAAAATGGTGGTTTTAAGTGGGTTGTTTTTTTAAATATGGCCACGAGGATCACCGCCATTCCAAAATGGCCTCCAAGTTCGATGTGCACCTTGGCTGCTAACCGCTACCTTGGTAACGGCACTCCAAGGCCTGCCCCTCTCCCATTGGCCAATGGTGCGGCCTTATTCAACATCCATTCGCCGGGAGGCGAAGTAGCCGGCCCTCCCCCTAAGGCACTACCCACAAGGCAACCCTGTCTGGAGCCTGTCTGAGCTGAAGGAGCCAGGAGCCACGAGCGCTGCCTGTCTCATTTCAGACTGTTTGAACCCATAGGGTAAGTCTCCATACTGCACCAGTTGACCACGTTACACACTGTGACTCCTGCACCTCTACAAGGCATATCTGCGCTCATTGCGATTGGGTGATCCGCCCCCTGCCTTCCCATACCTAACGTCACCCTGCAAACAACCTTTAGTATCATAGTCTTGCATTTCCTTATAATGCCTTCAAGATCTTGTATATCGCACCAACTAAACAAACACTGTTCTGAGTTGCTTACCCTCCACACGTGCTGACTGTCTAAGTGATCTGCACCCCCCCTATGACTATCGAATTCAGTTGTTTCAATGCCCCACTGTGATTTTCGAATTTAGCTGTTTTAATGCCCTACTGTGATTATCGAATTCAGCTACCTTAATGCCCCACTGTGATTATTGAATTGATTATTGAATTCAGTTGTTTCAACGCCCCACTGTATTTTTCGATTTTAGCCCCACTGTGATTTTTGAATTTAGTTGTCTTAATGCCCTGCTGTGATTCTCAAATTTAGGCGTTCCAACACCCCACTATGATTTTCGAATTCAGCTGCTTCAACGCCCCTATGTAACTTCCGAATTTAGGTGCTTCTCTGGCATATTTCAAACTCAGATGCATCTAGCCTGCTGTTTTGTCTTAAATTTAGTTGCATTTCGCCTACTGCCCTGTTTCAAATTTAGACGCATTTAGCCATGTTGCCCTGTTTTCGACTTAAGCTGCATTTTGCAATGTTGCCCTGCTTCAAATCTGATACATTTAGCCATGTTGCCCTATGACCTATTTGAGACCCTTTGGTCAATTGACATTGTACCCTGTGACCTATTTAGACCCTTGACATTGTACCCTGTGACCTATTTAGACCCTTTGGTCGCCAGCTACTGCACCCCGTGACCCATTTAGACCGTTGACATTGTACCCTGTGACCTATTTAGACATTTTGGTCGCCTGCCATTGTACCCCGTGACTTATTTTAAACACCATTATTGCTAGCTACTGCACCCTGTGACCTATCTGAGACCCTTTGGTCGCTTGTCACTGTACCTACACCATGTATTGGTACCTAACTACTCTCCTCCATCTACTGTACATTTACACTAGACGCTGGACTTTTCTACCCCACCTACACACCAACCAAGACACATATACCAGCACACGCAAGGTAACTATTACCCACACCTCGCGGTTTAGCACCATGGCATCTGCAAACCCTTACCTGGATGATCCAGCACTCTGGATACGCCACTTTGCTACCAGACCTTCACCTAATCAACCTTGTACTACTACTAATAGAAACCTCAGACTAAATTCCAGAACCACCATACTTAGACAGCGCCCATACCTGAAGTTATATAATAGCTCAACCTTATCTTGCAACATTACCACAAATAACTACGCTCCTACCTCACAATGCCCGCACCACCCTACCATCTTAACTAGAAATTCTAGATTAGGAGCCTGATTGTGGACCAAAAAACCCCTACCGTATGCCTACAGTAGTAACAAACATCTGCGTAAGGACTACAACTTAGCCAATCCGGCTTTGCTTCAGACAGTAAGCTAGCCCCCATCCTTTTGCATGACCAACCCACACTACCACAAAAAACTTCTGCAAAGGACACATTCATCAAAGCAGCTTTGGTGAATGCTAGGTCTCTCTCTGCCCATGCTCTGGACATCGCTGACTTCATAACTCTTGAAAAGCTTGATCTCCTAACAGTCACGGAAACCTGGCTTAATGCTGCCTCCGGCCCATCTCTGGCCCTTGCTATACCAAAGGATTACTCTATTATTAGATGCAACAGAAACACCAATCAGACGAAGGGAGGCTGACTAGCACTCATATTCAGAAATACCTTTGACATTAGAGTCATTCAGGACGCTCAAATCCCCTTTGCTGAATCCCTATCCATCAAACTACCTCTATCACCTAACCTCACAGCAACAATGCTCCTTATCTACCGACCAGCAGGACCCATCTCTTATTTTATAGAGGATATTGTATCACTCACATCTACTGACACTAAACCTAATTCACAAAACATCCTACTCGGGGATTTTAATCTTGGTTTTACATCCTGAAGAATACTATTGCCCATGATCTAGCCAACACACTATCCGACTTGGGTCACAAACACATTATTCATGAGCCTACACATACCAAAGGAAGAACACTGGACTGGCTCACTCACCTCAATTGTTCTATTGATCTCTTATCTAATGATCCTTGTATCTGGTCGGATCATCATAAAATAACCTTTGCCATCAAAGCTAACACACAACATCCGGCCCCTATCATCGCTCCAGCTACCAGCACAAGAAATAGGAAAGACATTACACCTGATAAACTTCTACCGTTATTACTCCCCCTTCTGAACAACATTGACTCTGACTCTGACCCCACAGTCTTAGTGGATACTTACAATCAGGCAATTCTCAAAGCACTGAATACCATCACCCCCCTAAAATTGCGGAAATCTAAATCACAACGTCACCTTAGTACATGGTTCACACCGCAGCTAAGAGAACTACACAAAACTAAGAGAACTGCAGAAGCACACTGGAAAAAGTGTCCTACAGTAACCAATAAGAATGAGCTAACCCTAGCATCCACTCATTACAAAGAAGCCATCTTACTCGCTAAAAAAGACACTTACAACAAAAGGATTACACAAGCGGAATCCAACACAAAAGAACTTTTCAAGATGCTAAAAGAATTAGAATCCCCCATTGCCCCCATTGACAAATGTGACACAGACGCACTATGGTGCAGTAACATTCAGAAGGCTCTATTAGACAAAATAACTCGCCTACAATCTAAAATCAATGTGAAAAAATCATTGCTACTTGCTGACCCTGACTACAAACAACTTCCTATCAAGTCACCTACCTTTAAGTCAACTTGTAAGCCTTTCAGTTTCTCACCCCTCTCAATTTGGGAAGTAGAAAACATCATTAGGAAACTTAAACCTTCAAATTGCCAAGGCGATGCCTGCCCTGCCCCGATCATCAAAGCAGCAGCACATGACCTGGCACCATTTATTACTAACCTCATCAATGCCTCCTTCAAAACCGGAGTAGTGCCTGATAACTTAAAAGACGCTTGGGTCATTCCTCTACTTAAAAAACCTACTCTGGACCCAGCCAACCCGTCTAACTATAGGCACGGAAACTGCAATAATAGATCTCACTACCCAGATCCAAATCCTAAAAGACAACGGTAAACTTGCACTCCTCTTACTGCTTGACCTGTCAGCAGCTTTTGACTTGGTCAACCACCAAACACTCTGTCACCACTTGAAAACTGCAGCACACTTTTCAGACGCAGCCAATGGCTGGACCAGTTCATTCTTGGCGAACAGAACCATGAGGGTCTTCTCTCCCACTGATTCAGCTGAACCCTCACCAGTACCTTGTGGAGCTCTGCAAGGCTCTTGTGTCTCCCCGACGCTCTATAATGTATTTACTAAGCAGCCTTTTCGATATCCTTGACTATCTGGTTGTCACGTATACCAATTATGCGGACGACACAGATACTCATTCCTATCTCGGGTGACTACGAAACAGACAGCAAAACCCTTAATGAAATATACTCAGTAATACAAGCATGGATGGCACATCATGGACTTTGTCTCAACGACGAAAGAACTGAGTTGATCATTCTTGGTACTCACGGCAAACTAAAAAATCTAAACTCTGCTTTCAAATCTTTCACTATAGATGGTAATCTTATCTCTGTCTCAAACAACACAAAAACCCTAGGCATCTACATTGATGCCACCTTATCCTTCTCCAAACAAACCAATGCAGTAGCATCATCAGCCGCTTACACCTGCAAATTGATTACTGCATGTAGGCCGTTCATCTCCACACCCAATTGCATTACTCTTGCTAGAGCATTAGTCTTGTCCAAAATAGACTATTGTAATGCCCTTTATTTAGTCACTAGCCACAGAAATATCAACAAACTACAAGTAATTCAAAATAATGCCATCAGGGCTGCCCTCAATATCCCTAAAAAGTCACATATCTCTGAGACTAGACGTAACCTACAGTGGCTCTCAGTAGAGCATGGAATATCCCACACACAAAGCCAGGGCCAACCTTGCACCAGTTTACCTCACCAACCAACTTACACCACATACATCATCTAGACCACTCAGAGCAGCCCAAACAAACACTATGTCCATACCGAGATTCAAACTCCATAACTCGGGTGGAGCTAGCTTCCCTGTACAAGCATCGAAATTATCGAATACACTACCCGCGATCCTTAGGTCAGAACCTTCATTTAACCTATTCAAACGCAACACGAAGCACTGGCTTCACAACATGGACACATTGACAGTAGCCTAAACCTCCCAGATATTGAACGACTGACTGCCTATTGTACATAATGTAAATAATGTATCTTATCTAAGATTATATTTTATCGGCAGCCTCTACTGCCTGCCTTATGTACATTGCAACTTGTATGTATGTATCTGTAATACTAATGTATGTACCTATCTGTAACCGTAACGTAAACTTTTGCTTACTGCACTCAAATGTAACTGTAACCAGCTCTAACTCACGCGCCCGTATTCCCCTGGGCCTGGCTGCACTCTATAAATACATAAATACAAATACAAATACAAAGCGCAGCTTCCTGTTTGCTTTCTGACGCTATGTCCGCCTGGCAGAATTACTGTTCAGTAATTCTGACAATTTTCAGGCAGTTATACTAACTTTGCTGAAAAGTGGTTACTTTACTGAAGGGTAATTCTTTTTATGCTAATTTAGCTGGGCAGAATTACTGTTAACACCGAAAGTTGTGGGGTGCATATTTGGCCTTCTATTGTGGCACTAATTCCACTGCACCTCATGGCAGTAACGGTTAATATGCCCGGCAAATTTAGCCCCATTTCTACAGGTGAAGCCATAATGGCCCCCAATTTCTGTAGGATGGAATCAACTTTTTGCCAAAGGATGCATTTGAGCAAAGGCTGAAGCTTGCCGTTTTAGTGTGCTTGCCTTGTGCTATCTAAACAATGACACTGACATTCTTTCGGATAAGCAGTCTGTTGGCTCCAGTAACTCTTTCTCAATAGATGTTTTCAGTAAAAACCTCTTTAGGGAAACCAGTCTGCATACTAATTGCTGTCCATTTAAAACTGCTTTAAACAAAAGCAATCTATATGTTCCAGTCTGTTTGGTAGGAAATAACAAAATACAAATGCAGTTGAAAAATCTTCTGGACAAAACGAAATATTTAGAAAATAGATTTATTGCAAATCCGATGTTACCTACCAAAGCCTCCCTGAATTCAGGGTAGTAGGTAACAGGGTTACCTCTAGAGTGGCTGCAAGCCTAATCCTCTCATTTAACCTTAAGGGGAATACCTTGCTTGCGTCTTATCTCAAAATGAGTGAAGAGTGAAATCTCATCTCATCAAATATAAATGAGCCTGTTCAGCTGATCTCCTCTGACTATGAATTAGCATAATTTCTACAGGGGTTAAATACGCCTGTGAATAAATACTCTGAAGCAGTGATGGAAGTGAGCAGAAATGGACAGGTGTGCCACAACCTTTATTTTTTACTGTTAATAGTTCGACTACTTAACAAATATATTCACAATTCCAGAACTGTTTTCTTTTTAAAGTTAAAGCATACCTCTTCACCTTAAACTGAAATATTGCCGTACATTTGTGAAGCACAAGTGACATAGCCTGGATGGGTTCTAACTGGCTTCATCTTAGCCTGGCAAAGATGGGGAACGACTTGGCATCTCTCCCCGAACAGCCCCCCCCTTTTCTTTTAAAAATGTTGTGACGTTTTTATCTTAGGTACAATGCTTAGACAATATAGTTTATAAATATACATGCTATTCGCAAGGGATTCTTTTAAAATATCAGGTGTCTATAGAGGATGTGTCAATTCCTGCTCCTGGGCATCTGTAAAGTTGTAGTAGGGGCTTTAGTGACTAGTTGCTTGGATTATTGCAAAGCACTCCTGGGGGTAACGTTAATTAAACTTAGTAGAAGATCCCAGGTGGCTCAAAACTGATTGGCTTCTGGACATAGGAAAAGTGATCTTATCCAAGTTGTTTAGAGGAAATGGGTGTGACTTTTAGTAGAGAAGAACATTCAGCATAAACATCTTTGCATCCCAGTCTTCAATGGGGTTGTTCCTGACTACCTTAAGGATAGCATCACAAGGTACATCTTAGGATAGAACCTTTACTCTCTGAGGGATTCCATATTATGCATCCATTAAACTCTTTCAGGCCATGGGAGATAAGACTTTCATTAGTGGGGCACAGGATTTGGAGTAAATTACAAACATTTGTTCATGACAAATCATAATTTTTCTAGTTCCAGGCCCCTTTTGAAGCGGCATCTGTTCAGGTAGATGCTAGGTATACTCTCTAGTGGAGATATGGACAGTGTCCGTGAGGGTGATCGCCAGGTCTTTTTCCCACTCCCTTTTGATATCCAGAACCTGCACCCTCCTAGCTGACAGTGATAGTTTATATAACACCGAGGCTGTCTTCTTTATTGTGCTGGGGGTGATTATGTAGTTCATACTTCTGTGTGAGGGTAGTTCTCACAAGAATCCATCCCACACTGTTGCCAGTGGTGAGCGGAGTCTAAAGTACTGCAATTTCTATAGCGGGTTGTCGCCAATGCATGCCTTAATATCATCCCAGGTCACAAATTGGCCATGAAGATGCAACTCCCTAAAGTGAAGTATGCCCTTTCCCCGCCAGTGCGCTGCCAGAACTGCGTCTTGTGATGTGGTCAGGTATGACACGTCCCAGATGGGTATATCCGGATTACACATTATGGTGTCCCTGGGGTGACGGGCCAGTCTCGCCCATGCCTGTTGCGTGACTAAAACAGAGTCCATTCCGTTGTTGCTCCCAAATTTCGCCTCAGCCATCCCGTGCAACAAGGAAGCTGTATCTTTCCCTTGTTTCTCCAGTTCCACGTGTGGTGCACGTGTGGTGCATGTAGCCCACCCTCTGTCCAGTATACTGCATAATAAGTTGTGCTGCTAGGAAATACAATTAGAAATCAGGAGCTGCTAGTCCACCCTGCTCGTATGGCATTGTATGGCACTTCCAGCTGGCCCGCACCCGGCCCTTCCACACAAACCTTGAACATGCCCCCTGTATTCTCGAGAGAAATGATCTCCCTGGACACAATTGTATTGTACTAAAGAGATAAAACAGTTTGGGAAGTATGATAATTTTCACTAATGCCACCCGACCCACGAGTGATATAGGGAGACGATTCCAACGTTCGAGTTTGGTGCAGAGTGTATCCGCCAGGGAATCATAGTTAAGGAATCACACCAATTTTGCTGTGTGTGCTATCTCCACACCTAGCTACTTCACCCATTGGGGCGGCCACCGCAACCCTTATAGATTACTGGGTTCACCGGCCTTGTCCATTAGCAGCAATATTTCAGATTTGTTAGTGTTCAGTCGGAGACCTGAGTATTCTCCAAATTATTGGACTGCTGTTAGTATCCGCCCGAGATATTTCCCTGGGTCCCTTACATACAGCATGATGTCATCTGCATATAAAGTTATCAACTCCACTCGTCCAGCTATGGTTAACCCGTCCCGAGTTTGCTGTGCTCTCATTAGATCTGCCAGACTTTCTATCACCAATGTGAATTGTAATGGTGAGAGCGGGCATCCTTGCCTGGTGCCCCCAGCTAGTTCCAGAATTGAGGATAGTACCCTTTTCACACACACCCTAGCATATGGTTGCGTGTAGAGGATCCACACCCATCGGATAAGGTTTGGTCCAAACCCATAGTTATGCAGTACCCTGAACAGGAATGGCCAATATACAGAATCAAATGCTTTCTGCATATCTAAGGATATTGCACCCCCTTGGTGTCTTGCAGGATTCTCTCCAGTATATTGTAGCACTTCTGTATGTTGGGCACTGTTGATCTGCCCTGCACAAATCCCGCCTGGTCTTCGTGCACCACATACGACATTAGCAGATTATGTCAGGAGGCCAACATCTTTGCGAATATCTTCCCGTCAGTGTTAATAAGGGACAGCGGACAGTGCGACCCACAGTCCTCTGGTGGCTACCCAGGCTTCACCAATAGGGTGATGACCGCCTCTCGTGTTGTCTGTGGCAGAATGCCAGATTCCAGTGCCTCAGTCCACATTGATAACAGACGTGGAGCTATGACATCCATGAATTCCCTGTAAAACTCTGTGCCTAGCCCATCTGAACCAGGAGCCTTGCCTCCTGGTAGAGTCTTGATAGCTTATTTTATCTCCCTCAGCGTTATTGGTGCTTCTAGAGAATCGAGAGCATCTCCCGACAGCAGCATCATGGGTATTTTAGCCAGATACTTATTGATTTTGCTGTTTGTGGCTACTCTCTAGGGGATTATAACTTAGCATAGAAATCGTAAAACACCTCAAAGACCTCTTCTACCTTAGTGACCACCACTCCGTCTTGTCTGGTAACACACGGGATGTTTGTGTTACCCCTCTCACTCCGTACATTATGCAGCAAGAGCTTACCCGGCCTATCCTGTTCCCTGTACCTGCGTGCGGCTTCTGGTCTATCAAAATAGCGCAGTTCCCTATCCGCCGCCACTCGGTATTCGTCAAGCTGTCTTTTAATATCCACGCTAATATGTGCTGTTCGGCTTCTTGCGTACTCTATTTGTAGTTTCGCCAATGATTCTTCCCTCCTCTTAAGTTCCCTCCTGATATCACAAATTACCCTGAGCTCTGTGGACATAGCGATACTTAGTATGTAAACTTTGAACGACTGCCATTGGACAGCCTATTGGGCCACTGGCATCTCGTTATTTTTGAAGAAATCAGTGACATGTTGTGACATACTTGCCGTGAACACATAGTCAAGCAGGGACACTGCCTTAAACTGCCATGGTGCTCTCTGGTGGGCTCCCTCCGGGATATTCAGTAAGCAAGATAAAGGGGAGTGATCCGATAGCGTCCTATGTAGTATCTTGGTCTCGGTCACCCAACCGAGAACCCTCTGAGAGATTAACCAAAGGTCTATCCTGGAGTGAATGTCGTGGACCGACAAGTAGAAAGTATATGTTCTCTGGGCCCCATGCAGACAACGCCAAGCCTCTCTCAGGCCTATGTCTGCACTATGTGTATGTATTGTGCGTGCTGTGTTTGTTAGAGTTTTGGGTGTGGTAGGTGTTCTAGCGAGGTCTACATCGAATATGGTGTTGAAGTCGCAGCTGAATATTACCAGTCCGGTGGGGTATCTGGCAAATTTCCAAAAGACCTCTTCATAAAATTCTGGGTCATCTATGTTGGGGCCAGCACGTTGACCAATAATATTTCCCATGTACGATCACATATCTGCCGCTGACATCCCTCTCTGTTGCGTAATGGGTGAATGGGAGCGACCTATGAACCTGAATCAGGACCCCATGTGCCCTGGTAGAGTAGGAGGTGTAATAACGTTGCCCTCCCCATCCGGGGCGAACTTGAGCGCTTGATTCCACAACAAGTGTGTTTCTTGCTAAAACAGTATCTGGGCACCTTGCCTGTTCACATATGCCATCACTTTACGCATCTACATAGGTACACCAAGGCCTCTCAAATTCCAGCTGAGTAGTTCCACCCCACAACCCCAATATTAGCCATCATCTCTCACATGTTGTTGATACGCATTCACAACCATGTGCAGTCTTCCTTCAGGACAATCACGTGTTATCTTGACTCTGTGCATTTTATTAACTTTTTCACCCCAACTTCCCACTGCTACCCCCTCCCTCATAGTACCCCAAATTTTCACTATACTCTGCCTAATTTTCATGCCCCATCACCCCTCCCTCTCCGCTCTAACAAAATGGAGCACTCGCATTGGGGGCAACTGCTGCCATGAGGGCCAGGGTCCCGGCTTCGCTGTATCAAAGCATTGTCCAGACTAAATCCTTCATGAACAACATATCTAATGTTATCAACACACATTATAAATTAACTATAACTTACAAGGCACATTTCAGCTTTCACCATCCCTCCCCAGAAGCATGTCACACAGCCCTCTAGTTACAGTCCATGCCACCCGCCCCAGACACAGTCCTTGTTTCTATATGGAGTAAACAGTGCTGAGATCTTGTGCATGAACACGAGTAGGCACTGAGGATCTAGAGCATATAGTGTGGCTAGTGTTTGTACATACACAATCTGCAGCCTCCTGTCTGTCAACGTCTGGGCAGCCTCTATGTTCACCACACCCACACACTCCCAATACACCTTTTGAACTAATCTAGTCTTTTACGAGGAGCATTTCTTCTCACATATTTCACATTAACAGCATCCTGCACTCATCGCATACCCAATAGACAAGCTCGGGTCATGATGCACCCCATGGCCAGGTGTCATTGAAACCACAATTGCTGCAATCCCCTACACTAGAGCTGTTCAACATACGCAGCATGTTCAATGCCCTCTCTGGTATTTAGATATATACATTACAGTCACTCCCCATCTTCTTTGGGCGGCTGCTTGTTGGGTAGAGGGATGTTGGCTTCAACAAATGATGCTTTATCCTCTGGAAACATGAGGAAGTATGTTTTATTCTTGAACTGCATGCGCAGTCTGGCTAGGTATAGCCTTGCATAGGGTATCTTGTGCTCTTTCAGTAGTTTCTTCACTCCACGGAATGTATGCCTCTCCTGCTGGGCTGCTAGGGTGTAGTCAGGTAAGATACAGATCACACTAGACACCATTCAAAGATCTTGTTTATCCCTTGCAGTCTTCAGAACCATATCCCTATCCCTGTAGTTCATGAGCCGTGCTATTATCGGCCGGGGGAAGGTGCCTGGTTTAGGCCTGGCGGCAAGAGATCTGTGTGCCCGCTCAATGACAAACATCTGATACCAGCCCGGGTCCCACACCAGGTCTTTCAGTAACTCCTCGACAGCCAATACCATGGGTACCTTCAGGGAGTCTTCAGGCAGCCCTTTGATGTGGACATTATTGCGGCGTGATCTCGCTTTACGTACTCGCATTTCATTTTGTTGGTTCCTAAATCTTCTATCAGCCTCTATAGCATATTCTGCTGTATTTATCACGTTTCCGCGTCAGTGATGCGATGCATAGTTTTTTCAAGCTGGGCTTGGATAGTTGTGACATTGATGGTGATGCCATCCAGCTTGTCGTTTATGGTGGCAAATCCTTGCTGTATCGTGGTCAGGACGCTCTGTAGATCCATGGGGGGCGGCGGCAGAGTCCGAGCCACCGATTCTGGACTGTCTGCCCCTTTGCTTTCCATGTTGATCAGGTTGGTGGCTAGTTTGGTAAATCTATCCATTGTGCCACTCTTCTTGGAGGCTGCACCTTTAGGCATTATATTACCGCACTGGGCGCAAGCACAGTGTCCAACTTTACTTGCTCTAAGCTGTAGGCTAGTCAGGGCACCACCCGGCTAGGTTCTAGTCCAGAGTGTAGTTATTCGATTACTGGGCAGGAAGCGGGCCTGCCATGAGCAGCTCATGTGTTGAATTAACCCTTTGCTTCTTCCCTCTTGCCACCTCTCCAGTATTCCTCAGTACAGTCTCACTTTCATTTTATCTGCATTACTAACCGCAGAGTAGGTGAGTGTGGTTTCCAATCCAAGGTCTCACCCCTTGACTTGCCCTTGAAATGCAACTAAAAGTGCTCGGGCGTGTTTGCTGTTGAGTGGTGCTTCTTGTAAATCTGTCGGGACCTCCAGGCATCCACCTCCTCTCAGTGGCCAGTATTATTTGTCCAGACTGAACTCCTGAGGTGTTTGTGCAGTACAAGGCGGTTGTGTGAGGTAGCGCGCCGGAGAGGGACCACGTCATGTGCCCACAGGATAGAGCCTATGGGGTTAAGCGCTTTGGAAGGGGCGTTTAGAGGCAAGTGCTGCAATGCCCTTTTGTCAGAGGGCAGGATGTGAGCTCTGGGCACAGGGCACATTTTGCTTGCCCCCTCCAGTCTATATGCATCAGCTGGTGAGCCTCTGAGCTGCATGTTCCACTGCACTGCCACTCTCCCAGCCCACTGTTATCCCAAGCCAGTGCAGAGAGCTCTGTTACGGTGAGTTATTTCATACATCAGAGCATCTGGGGGGTAGGCCCGCCCCCCGCGTCTGGTGCAGCCTTCACAGACTTTCCTGTGTGTCCCCGGGGGTGGCGCCTCCGATGGTGGTGTTAGGGTTCCATGGACGCCGGCTGCTGTCTACTCATCCACTAGATCTGCGGTGTTGTTGTGCTGTCTGCAGCGCAGCTTCTGGGTAGTAGTCATGGTAGCCCAGAGTGCACCGGCGTGCCACCCAACTTCAGCTCTTCGTGTCAAAGTGATGTCTTCCGGCTCAATATATCTTACCTGCTACCAATGTGTTGTCTGCAAGCGTGTTTCAGGGAAAGCCGGCCGGTCCCCCTCCGCACTCGCTTCCATGGAACACGACCTGTTCCTCCACGCAGAGTGGGGTGATGGCAGCAGACACAGTCCCCACCTGTGTCAACAATCTCTGGTGCAGGCCGTGGGGCACTAGCAGCCTAGCTGTTCTGTTCTCGGTCTCTGCACTGGGCCCCCATCGTCACAGCTGCAGAAGCTGACGTGCCTGCCCTTGCCGAAAGTGTCCTCAAGGCCTCATTGTGTCATCATACTGGAGACCAGCCCAGGCCCAGTTGTTCAGTGCTTTGTATCTCTGAAATCGCTGGGGTGATCTCCACGATTTTTGGCCAGGTTGTTCTCGCCTACCTCACACCTCTTCTTGGGTAGTTTGGTAGAAAATCAGGCATACTTTCTGTCAATATTGTGCACGGAACCCCAGCACACCTACGGAGCTCACACAGACACGTGCATGCAGCTACGAGCGCAACAGCACCCCCAACACACAAAAAGAAGTTTACTGTTATAGGCCGTTGACACATTTGCCTCTTGCCCCCAAATAATGCGAAAATTCTTACCTTTGTGAAAAATATTTTGTCGCATCACAAACATAGGGTGGTTTCAATTTTACCCGCTGAGGGCATTCTTCTAATAGAAAACATTTCTACAGTACTTAGCAGCTCATTATGTGTCACTTGCAAACCTTGTCAGCTGGTATTTTATCTTGTCCATCACATACACATATCACCCTCTTAACCGCCATTGAATGCATTCTCCTGCCACTAACAAATTCTATGATTTGTTCTCTATGAGTAAATATTACTGAACATGGTTACAGAATGATGGCACACTTATAGCAAAAACATAAAATGTCGTCTCCGCTGTAGCTTCACACTTTAAGATACTGTACAACTTGTATGGAATATTTGGTTCATACCAGAACTCTCCAACACTCTGAGAGTGTAACTGTGTTGAATTGACTTCTGCCCTGCAGGAGAACATGGGTAAGTAGAGGCTAAAATGCCCAATCAGCACCCACACATCTCAAATCCAAGAACCAACAGAATCATAAAGGTCAAACATGCACAGTAAAGATATATTTACAAAGAGGTATGAGAGCCCCTCTACTGAGAACAAACACGGCCAAATTATCTGTTCTACGGGAAGGTGGCCATTTGGGAGAGTCTACAACAACCTTTTAGCTCACTGTACCTTTCACAGAGGAGAAATATTTCTTTGCATATCAGTTTGGCCCCACCCACTTGGGCAGTCCAGCACCGAAATTCCAGGCATTTCTCCTCTGAACATATTTCTCTTTTGCGAAAGGTACAGTTAGGTTGTAGACCCTCCAGAGTGGGAACCTACCCATAGAACAGGTTAGTTGGCCATGTTTGTTCTAGGTAGAGTGGCTACCAGACCTTTGTATGAATATTTAGGAACTTGGAGTTTCACCCTAAGCTACCCAGGGTAATCTAGACGTGGACCTCTTTGCTCACTGTACTTAGTGCGATACAGCTTCACTTCACTGATGAGGCCCAACTAGGCCGAAACATGTGTCTGTGTTTGCTGTTGGTACTCTTTTTTAGAGGAGAATCGTCTAGCATTACAGTGCTGGCCTGCCCAGGTGGGTGGGACCAGACCGATATGCAAATAGTTATTTCTCTTTTGTGAAAGGTACAGTGACCTAAATCGTGGTTGTAGACCCCCCGAGTTAGCACAAGGGAGTACAATGAATTATCCAGTCTATGCGGACCAAAGATGCACCACAGGGGTCGATACTAGTCAATAATGTCTTTACAAAGGTCTTGGTTGTTAAACAGAGTCTACCCAGGTTTCTCAGCATCAAACATTAGGTTGGGTCGCAGATGCGATAGTCGCGATTGTCCAGCGGCAAGCTGATGTCGAGCCAGGGATGAATGGAAGGGAGCTGTAGTCTCGAAGCATCTAATCGAGGTTTGCAGATCCTGAGATTACTAGGTTTGGTATGGCGGTCAAGGATCAATGGCAGTTGAACTGTCACCACTATGCGCAGAGAGGTAGCGGTTTGGGGAACAATAGGGTCTGGTCGTTGGACTCATGGGAGTGGCAATGAAGAAACTGGTGTTTCGGACAGTGACTCGAGCAAGGCAAGGCAGCGGTACTTCATGATAACGCAACAACACGCTTCAGCTAGTGCAGTGCAGCTGTGAACGGGGTCGAAAAGCAGACGGTGGTTCAGAGAACAATGGATGCCAAAGGGCAGTGTCATAGGAGCCTGTTATATCACTCTGCATTGAGTGTGCTGGCATCACAACTGGGAGCTGGTCGTCATCAACAACAGGGGCCTTGGCTGGTCTGGCTTCCAAGTGCTGTGAGTCCCAGTTCAGGATCTCAAGCGCTAATGTCAGTCCTATTCTCAGGCTCCCAAGCTCAGGGGAGACTGACCCACACTTTCAGGAAACCTGCAACACGTGGAACGTAGCAACAGGGTAGTTGGCAGAGATGCAGGTTTATGGTCCATCAGCAGAGTTCACCCCAATGGGCCCTGTGGATGGTTCGGGGGGGGCAGAGCTCACCTCTGCCTTGGAACATCTGCCTTCACCTCATTAATGGGGCACTTTAGAAAGGACTGATCTCCCAGCAGGGTCTGATGAAATCTTCTTTGGGGTAGAAGTCCCAAGGATGGTTCAACAACATGGTGGGAGACCCCTTCTTTTATAGGCAAAAGTCTCCAGCTTATTGGACTAAAATAAGCCTGCTTTGGGGGTCCAATCCCTGCTATTGAAATGTGTTGACTTTTTCCTTCTGATGTCAGACCCAAATTGCTTAGCTCCAGAGGAGGTGGAGGGGACAGGAAAAAGAAAGAGAGGAAGAGAGATTCAAGATGGTGGAAGTCTTGAACCAATTTCTTCTGACTACTCTAACCCCACCCTCTCCCCCTTACTCTAAGAACAAACTCTATTAGAGATACAGGACCCTCATGTGAGGCCTGGCTCTCTGTGAATGGGTATGGCCCTGGGTTTATGTTCCCAGACCAGCTTCCTGTGGAATGGCTATTCCTGGGGAAAGGGTTTTACCTGCCCTTACAAAGGAACAAAGAGAAGCAATGACCAGGGCTAACAGTCCCACCAGGGTGTTGCCTGAGAGGAATACACAAAATCCATCCACAGCTGAACTGGGCCCACAGAGCTGACACATGTGCAATATCAATTTAAGGTAGCTAGAATAACTCTGAGAGATGCTGGCCACCATACCCTAACGGTACACAAAGAGACGGTTCCTTGGAAGAAAGAAATTGTATATCTGCGGTAAGAGTCAAAACAAGTGATTGTGGCAACTTTGGGGTAGTCACAAAGGAAAACACAAGATAATGAGCGGTTCTGGCCCTCAGGAAGGACACCCTGGCCCTAGCGGGGGTGCCTGTCCCTAGACAGCGGATGGTGCAACGCCTATCTAAGAGGGATAAGTCAAGAAGCTGTCCCTGATTCTATACATAATGTACAATTAATTGTGGATCAGACACATTCAGTGTTCGAAAAAATAGCCTAAAAAGAGGCAACCACCGGAAATGAAGGTGTTTACGAGAGTGTGATTGGATCTCGTAGACTACAACCGGGCTGCATCGGCTAGCATGTGATGATTGGTATCATTGGGATTTTTGCTGTATGTTTAATTACCCTGATGGCTCCTTTTATTTGCATGCTGGTTGTTGTCAAAACAAGGAAGCAAAAGAACAACAAAACTGTGGTAAGAGGATCAAGTCTTCTTAAAAACACAAAGCCCAAGAACTCTAGGACTTCGTATAGAGGGAACTCACACTGTGTGAGTTTCGGTTAGTATTCACTGTGCCCCCTATAAATATCGGGAGTATCTAGTTATGTGTGGTGGAGCCACAACTGGTATGGTCGACCAGTTTCGATGGTACACTGGTAATAAGACTATCTTCTTCAGGATGACATTTCTTCCAAAATAAATCTAATGGGTCTTACTGCTGGCCTCTGAATCGGGCAGCAATCGGCAGGCTGCTTAGGATCCTGGATTTATTGATGTAGTCCAGGTGTCGGCGTCTGTTGCAAAGGGCAATGTGATCCCGATGGAATCACTGCCTGGAAAAGTGTCTTTTTGGATGACTTCTGCGAGACAGCTGCAGAAGGAGGATATGTGTGTAGGAAAAGCCTAAGGCATCCAAGAGGTTGAATAGGAGTTTGGTAAAAATATTTTAACGGGTAGGAGAGACACAGGACCCCTGAGAAATACCGCAGATGATGGGGAAGTGGGGCAGAGGTATTGGCTGAGAAGACTATCATAGGTCTGTCGGTCAGAAAAGAGGAGATCTAGGTTATAGCTTAGACAGAGAAGTGGACTGCAGAGTAGAGGTGTTGACACAGAATTTGGTGGTCCACAAGTCCAAAGGCTGCCGACAGGTCAAGCAGAAGGAGGAAGGCTGCATTGCCAGAATCTTTGAATATGTCCAGTTGTTTTTTAAACCCAGCAATGCAGATTCTGTGCTATGGCCTGGTCGGTAGTCTGATTGTCGCAGACCAAGGAGGATTTTAGATTTAAGGTGTACCTGGATCTGTAGGTATGTTGCAAGATCCAGGATTTTAAGGTGGAAAGGGACAGTGATGATTGGGTGGTAGTTTGTTGGGATGGTCAGGTCTAGGGTGGGTATTGTCTGCAGAGGGAAGACCCACATATCCTTTAGGTTGGTTGGCACTGAACCGGTAGCGAGCAAGCATTGATGAGGGTGGTGATGAAGGTATAGCATTGATAGCAGGAAGGTATGAGGCCTTTGATGATTTGGATGACCTGAGTTTTCAAGACTAATTTGAAGTTAAATAAAGGTATGTTTTGGAGGAGGCCGGAGGCACAGAGGCAGTGGAATCTGCAATACTGTTACTCAGGGAGGATTTTTTATTAGGATCTTCTTCTGAAGCATGGTGATTTTATCTAGTAGGGCATTTTAGATATTGGCGCACCAGGTTGTGATCTTTGTGGTGATTCTTGTATTGTAGATGGAGCTTTTCACTTGGAGTATGACATGTGTAGGGTATTTTGTGTAGATTTGGGGCCTAGCGGTATTTTCTCACCACCAAGAATTAAAGTAATTTAGCAACAATCACTCCTTGCATTCAGATTGGGTTTGGTATTACAGTGGTATCGTGGCTATGCATTATTGTATTGTATTCCACTCAGAAGTCACACACACATACACTGAGTGGAACCACGCACGCAGCTATTTATAATTACTCATAATATAACTTTTTCCACATGGGATGCTTGACATATATTACCGAATAACCTCCCCTTTTATCAGGTGATATGGGCTAACTTGTACCAGAGAAAAACAGAAGCAAATAGAAGCATTTACACGGATTGTGATTTACATCAGTTTCATTTCAAAAATCATACATTACCAGTTTTGCGAGGCAGTCTTTTCTAGAATAAACATAAGAGAAGCAATTGCAAAATACATGGCATTTCATTAGATTCTTTGCAACAATAAAGAGAACAGTGCATCAGTTGACTTGCATTTCTGAATAGTAACATTAGAACGCTGCTATCGCTACGCTGCCTGACTGAAATAGATTTCATTCATACACCGCATTCTCGCTTTGTGTAAAATAATTACCAGCAAAATTGTATCAGATCAGCACGCAAACTCTCTGGACAGGTCGCTTTCTTTAAATGGCTCGGGGCTTCCCTTTGGAGCACCCGGCGAGGACATGCAGTTCCAATCTGCACTCTTTGGTCCTCAAACCGGTGCCAATTGACTGGAATCTCCAGCCTGTGAAGATCAGCAGTACACTGGAACGACATTCCTCAATCAGGCAACCCCACAGCAACTCCCCTCAGGCTTCTCACCCAAGCTGTGTATAAATGTCCACTGCCTTTCTCTCTCCCCGAGATTCTTAAGGAAACCTCTGTTACAGCCCCTAAGGTGACGTGTCACCAATCAAAATACACAATAATCTATCCTCCTCTTTCAACAATGGCTTGGCTTATACGGTTTAGAAACTGTATCTACTCATTTCCTGGCATGCAGATTTTGCATCCAGCTAACACAGTGAACAGAGAAAAAAAATGAATCCAAGTGCACGTTTAAAATGACTTTCAGAGCCTGTCTTTTCCACCTCATTTTGCACTGGAGAACACATTATGATGTTATTTGATTAGAATCATGTTAGTACTGTTAATTATATTAGTTCATTAATCCTCTAATATGTCTCCTGCAACAGAGGCATTTCAGGTGAGAGAAAAAAAAATTGGTGCATTTCTAACAGTAAAAAAAAAAAGTTTTTTTTGACTGAGTAGCCTGTCTTCATTTACATATCCATATGTTACACCGGCAACACATGGCTTGCTGTACCGCATTATAGCAATACATTGATCTCATGCAGTGGTGCTGTACTCCAAAAACACGCTATATATTGATCCCATGTAGTGGCGCTGTACTCCAAAAACACGCTAAATAATCCTACACCTGTTTGTATGCTCTTGCTAAGGAAGTGAAGCAGGCTTTATTAGATTCAGAGGGGTTGTTCCTCCATTTATTTTCTGCCTCATGTTTTTTCAGGCAGAGGGCTTTGAGGTTATCAGAGAACCAAGCATTAATATGCAAGGTTGGTTTGGCTTTGCACGCGGTGACGTGCGATATGGTGTTAATAGCCCGTTTAAGGGTTTGGTTGTAAATATATACCAGAGAGGCAAGATCGCTAGCAAGAGCCTGTGAACTGGAGAGCTTGTCTAATAAAGGCAAGACGGGGGTTGAGGTTATGTTGCAAATGCTCCATGCAAGTGTAGGAGGCAAGGGCAATGGCATGGTTGAAAGGGGATTTGCCGCTGGAATAGTGACTGAGGTAATATTATGATCCGTCCAGAGGCAGGACAGATTGGAGATGACTGAAATGTTACAGTTCAAGTCAGCTGGTCAGTCCAAGATGCAGCATTTGAAATGCATGGGGAAAAGGATATATCATGTGAAGCCTAGCACCTTAAGAGAGCTTGTTGGAGATAAGGCATTTGTGTCAGCCTCATCGTTAAATCCCAAGTTGAGATCACTAAGGAGGATGGTCTTGGATGACGGTTTGGAGTTGGAAGAGAGCAGGTGAAGGATATTCTATTTGTAGGGGAGTACTGTGCCTTGTGCACAATAGATCACATGTAGTGTTATCGTGGAGGTGGGTGAAAGAATTAACTTAGTGGTCAGTAGTTTTCCTGATGTGATTGTAGAGTTGCAGATTTCTCTGATAGGAAGACAATCTCTTGCTATCAGGTCAAGCCCCACCCCTTGAATAAGCTTGGTCTTTCAGGTAAATGGTATATTTTGGTGGTATAGTTAAGGATAGGGTTGGGCCAAATGTGGCATGCAGCCACATTTCAGAAATGGCTAATAGCTCAAGGTTGTTTGAGGTGATTGTGTCAGTGATGTCAAGGGTGTGGGCAAGGATCGACCTTGCATTCACTATGGCTCACTTTAGGGAAGTATCTGTGTGGTTTGGAGGGGATTTGCTGTGTTTGGTGTGGTGTGTTGTGAGTTTGGATGGAGGAGGAGGAAATGTGACAATTGTGAGCAAGACGTGAAGAGCCTTGTAAGGAGAGTGCATGATTACCATATTTTCATTCCCTGCTTTACAGTGCACTTCGACACAATATGAAATTGTTTTGGGCATGCAGCGTGACTAGTGATCTGAGGTTATCCACATAAGCTCAGAGGTAATGTGCAGTACAATGGTTGCAATAGTACTTTGATCTTGCCGAATATATTGTGACAATATATTTTTTTGAAATGTTAATCAGCTCAAAAGATGCAAAACATTAGAATTGATATCCATAAGATATTATTTTAATATTCTCCAAAATGTCTGTGATCACAGCCTACGCATGTTCGACACTTTGTCTTTGTCAAGGCTGTTACACTCTCATGACTATATAGTTGCACCAGTACATATTGCAATTCACATGTGTATCAGATAATACAAGATCATGGATACATACCAAAGTCGTAGTTTAAGGAGAATATGAAAAGAAAAACAAACAAGGACACTTGGATAACAAAGCAAAGGTCAAATGATCTATAACAATATCCTCCTAATAAGATTTAAAACATGGTTTGTGGATTACAATTTTATAGCAGTTGCTGAGTGGAATCGGCGAGGCACCCCACAACCTTTACACTTGTTCCTTTATCATTTGTACATGCTTTACTAGCGCCGGCACCCGTGTGTGAGGTGAATAGTTTATTGTTTGTTGTTTTGTTTGTTTATTTAATATTGCACGCCAAACCCTTGGGTAGCTGGGCCCAGTAGGACAAGATAATTTAAAGCTTGGTTACAGAATGTGTCAGATAAGTACATATACATACAGGTAGTATATAATTATTGCCACTTCCGGTAACAGTGGAGTGGTGAGGCACTGGGTCGTGTATAAAATAATACATGTTACAATTAAGTGCATAGTGCAGACGGAGTCAGGTTATAGGTCATTTCATCATAGCCATTTGAGTACAGTGTGTCTAGATTTAGCGTACGGTTGTTCCATTCTGAGGTCAGCAGGGAGCGCGTTCCAATATTGTGCCGCTTTAACTGGGAAACTGGTGCCCCCAGCTGTGGTTCTTTTAAATCTGGGGGTCTCTAAGGTGTGGGCATTGGCAGCTCTCATCGGGCGGATAGTGGTTCTCCTGTTTATCCTTTCGGCAAGGTATGGTGGTGCTAATTTGTTCAGGCATTTTGAGGTGAGTGAGACTGTTTTCAAGAGGATTCTGTCAGCTATTGTTAACCAGTGCATCTCTCTTCTAAAGTTAGAAATATGTACTCCAACAGGGATATTCAGAGCTGCTCTTAGAGCATTATTTTGCAATCTTTGAATTTTATCCGTAACATATTGGTTTGCGCCTGAGTACAGGGCATTGCAATAGTCTAGTCTAGACATTATGAGGGCATTGGCTGGGGTAATACAGCTCGGGGTGGAAAGGAATGGCCTGCAAGCTCAGATGAGCTTACAAGTGTAGGCTGTTGTAGATGCAAGTGAGTACACTTGTTTCTTAAATGTAAGTGTAGAGTCAAGATAGACGCCTAAGGTCTTGACAGCAGGCATCACCTTGATCGAGTTGTTGTCAATGTTAAAGGAGGTGTAGCTAGGATTACGTTTCTTAATGTTAGTTTCAGAGCCTAGGATCAGTATCTCAGTTTTGTCGTCATTCAGGCAGAGGTCGTGGGATGCCATCCATGCCTGAATGAGGAGGTATATCCTGTTTACCAAAGCTGTGTCGTCAGGGAAGTTGCCTGAAAGGGGAATAAGGATCTGGGTGTCATCTGCACAATTTGGGTAGGTGACACACAGTCTGTCCAACTTATCAAACAACGGCTTATTAAAAATGTTATACATAGTGGGTGAGACGCAGGATCCTTGTGGTACTCCGCACGATATTTGAATCGGGTCGGCGGAGACAGAAGGGGAGAAGGCCATCATTGTACGGTTGGCCAGGAAGTATTGGACCCAAGCTAAGGCCTCCCCTGAAAAGTGAGCCGCCGACCTAAGGTGGTTGCATAAGACTGCGTGGTCCACTAGGTCGAAGGCTGCTGAGAGGTCCAGGAGAAGTAGCATTGTCCTTCAGCACGTCAATTTGAGTCTTGAGGTCTAGCAAGGCTGTTTCAGTGCCATGAAGAGGCGGGAGCCGGATTGTCACGATCCTAGTAATTGATTATCTTCTAAGTATTCCTGTATTTGAATGTAGCCTACTCTGTCGATAGTTTTAAGTAGAAAGGGCACCGTGGTAATAGGTCTATAGTTGGTAGGGCAGCTGTCGCCCTTACAGTTTGAAGGTTTTAAGGAAAGTATGATTTTCTCTGTCTCAATGATAGAGATCTTTTTAAAGCTGAAGGGTAGTTTCATGTTGTTCCCCGTATGTTGGGGGGATTGCTGCTCCGATGGGGTCAGTGAGTCCTTTTTTTTGGCTATTTTGAGTTGAAGCGTTGTAATTTTATTTGAGAGGGCATTTTGTATTGCAGTGCACCATGGCTTGTCCTTTGGGACATTGTCTGCCGGAAGCATAGGGGATTCCATTTAACGGAGGATAGTGAAAAGTTCCTTAGTGTTAGACTTAGCCTTCGCAATTCTCTCATTGAATATATTCTTTTTTGTGTTAATTATTTCTTTTTGTAATATTTAGAATGGTCCATTAGTTTGACCTTTTTATCGTTAGTAGGGGAGTGAAGCCAGATGGATTGTAGCTTTCTTTTTTGTAATCTTAATTCTTTAAGTTGAGGTGTGAACCAGGCATTGAGTTGGGATTTCTGTCTGCGTTTGCGCACTTTAATAGGAGTAACAGTGTCCAAGGCCTTCATCGTGGCATTGTTGAAGACCTCCACTAGTAATTTGGGGTCTGAATTATTGTCAATGTTTTTGATAGGTGGGAGGAGGTAAGGGAGTAGTTTTTCTGCTGTGATATCCTTTTTACTTCTAGTTGGAAGTAAGGGTGCCATATCAATGATTTTAGGCCTGAGGAGATCTAGCGTGGTTGAGAAAGTGATTAGATTGTGGTCGGTCCATGATTGCGGGACAATATCGGTAATGGTAATGTTACATTTCATATCGGCCACCCAGTCAAGGATCCTATCTTTAATGTGGGTAGGGGATGGAACTTTTTGTGTGGGTCCATGGTCTTTTAGAAGAGTTGCTATTGATTGGGCGTGTTTGTTGCCAGTGTCATTAAAGCCAAGATTGAAGTCTCCCAGTAATAGAGTTTGTGAGTGTTTTTTTGTGTTATTGGCTAAAAGATTAGTTAGGTCCTCCTCAAAGGTTCCCAGTGGGCCCGGGGGTCTATATACCAGGTAGATAGTTAGTGTGCAGTTATTAGATAGTGGAAGCTAGTATTTCACAGGATGAGCAAGGAGGTGAGGAGATGATTCTGATAGGTAAGCTAGTTTTAGATATAATGGCCAGGCCACCGCCTCTAACGTTGGGCCTGTCCCTTATGAGTATCTGATAGCTGTCAGGTATCGCCACCATAAGGGTTGGTCCCACTGGATCGTGGAGCCAGGTTTGTGATTGATTAATTATTTTGATTAGGACATGATATTAGTTTCAAATTGTTACCACGCCATGAGCATGTTTGTTAATATGTCTGGTTGATGCTTGTCCTGGTGTCCAAATTAAAAGTTTCCATGTGATTATGTGGTTCATAACATAAATCAGCACACCAATATTTGTTGTGTTCTCAAACCTAAAGACCAATTATTAGAAGGATAATCATCTTTTTGCTTGTTGCCAACCGGGAGAGATATTAAAAAATGCAAATTACAAATCAGTAAAATTTTATTTTAACTGGTGGCAGCACTTACTCGGTTGCTTCCAAATTGAGTCCAAAATGGGGTTAGTATTTCATTAAACACTTTGGTGTAGTCTATATTTCTAGAAGATATGGATTAAGGTCATTAGTATGACCTGATTCAAAATAATTAATTGTCTATTGAAAGTTGTTATACGCTGTGAAGTGAGCAGAGTCACTTACCTTATTAGCCTCTAACCTGTTAGTTATTAGTCACTAAGACATCAGAATTGATTCATTCTCCTTGGTCTATATGGCTCCTAAAAATCTAGAGAGTATGCATAAGATTGGGGTATGAGTATAAGGAAGGACCCACAATGTTATTCTTGGTTAATGTTTATTATCTGTAAAGAGGTGAGAAATTACCCCAAAATCTGCTATAAACATGATGGAATTGTGCTAGTATGCTCACCTAATCAGGTTTGGATGTCCTGGTAGGAATCATCCAGACAGCCCGTGCGCATGCAAACACACAGTCACCATATTGCTATGTTAATAAACACACATATGGCATGTGACATCATACGCACAGTGCCGTCAGAGACGTAAACATAATTGTCAACTATGTGATGTGAGTATGAAATCGGCAGAATTGGCAGAATTACTGTGGCAGTAATTCCGCTGGTGGTAATCCCGCCAAAAATCCCCAATGGAGTTTTATGGACTCCAGGAAATAGGGATTTACACCACCTACCACCACTTGTAATCCTGTGGTAAATCCACAGGGCCAAGTGGTGGTAACTGTAAATCCGTTTGATGGCATTTAAGAGGATTTATCTCTAAAATACCTCCAAACTCGTATTGAGGTCCAATGTCTTTCTATTTGATGGGACATATTACCTGCAGAGAAAAGGAATTGCCATGGGGGATAAATATGCACCCCCTTTAGCCAACTTGTTCATGGTTCACTATGAAGACACCTATGCATTGTAGAGTAACTATTATGTTGACAATATCATCATATGGAGGAGATACATAGACAATATTGTCATCATATGCAATGGACCAGAGGAACTATTTAATAATGTTACACATTATTTGAACAACAATGAATTTGGACTCACCTTAACAGAACATTGTGATGCTAAAAGCATTGATTTCTTGGATTTACACATATATATATTGCGAATGGTAAAGTAGAGACATCGACATATCGTAAAACCACAGACGTGAATTAGGCACTGCATGCCAGCAGTTGTCACAGCAGATCTACTGTTAACAACATACAAGCAGGTGAAATTCATCGAGCATGCAAAAATTGTAGTGGGGACAGTAACTTTGAACAAGAATGCAAACTCCTTACATAGAGATTCCATAAGCGAGGGTAGATCAGAACGTCGCAAGACAAAATTCAAACTTTATACCAAATGGATGAGTGTCCCCTTCATTGTGGACATTGGGGAGCAAATCGAAAAATAAACAAGGGGTGGTGTCATACATGCCATTTGGATACGAGACGGGTAAGTGGCGTGCTTCTTTTCTCCCGAGGTGTTTTGTTTCGTACTCCAAGATAGAACTAACAAGCTAGTAGTTACACTTTTACTGTGGTTATCAATGCAGGTGACCCAAAGCTAAGGATATTACATTGCAATCTTTCTGCATTTTGTATTTAAACACTTGTTGTTGGATTTCAACTATAAGTGTTCCTTTAAGAGATGCAGTGCCTTTCTTTACTATTGTCATCAATACTAACTAGGTTGCTTAGATCAATGCAACGCCCACTTAGTATTCATCAAGTCAGTTGAATACAGTTTGTACTTAGATCAGTGTTTGCGTGTATTTTTCTTGCCTTTTCTACCAGGTCTTATTTCAGACACGTTATTGGAAGTAGCCAAATGGAGGAGGCACCTCCAATGCCTCTACCCTCAAGGGACAACAGTCCACAATCTCGACAGAACACATGTTATGACTTTATATTACTTCTGTTACACCTAAGAAGGCTTAACACACCTGCATACTCGTGTCAAATTGTTGAAAATAATGTTTACGGCTGTGATGCATTGTCATCAATACTAACTAGGTTGCTTAGATCAATGCAACGCCCACTTAGTATTCATCAAGTCAGAAAAAGACACGTTATTGGAAGTAGCCAAGAATGGGACACACTTGATTTTCACACAGTGCCCTACTTGCTTGAGGGGTTTTCACAAATGTGGGTTATGCAGCATGTGCAGCTATGCATATAAGAACTGTGTAAATTCAAGTACAAAGAAAGTTCAGAGATTATAATTCAGGATTTTATCAATTGCAAAACAACATACGTAGTGTATGCTATAATATGTATCTGCAGCATGCTATATATAGGGAGCACCATTAGAAAATTGCAAATACGTATCAGAGAGCACCTGGCGAACTTGAACAGCCAGGATCCCAGATTACTGCTGGCACACCACTGGCAAGAATGCCACCAAATGCACAACAGAAATGATTTAAGCTTCATAGCATTGATGAAAGCCAAGCAGGGCAAGCAGGGAGGTGATGTCAAATTAAAACTACAACACATGGAATTAAAATGTATTTGTAATTTACACTGTACCACAGAGGGCCTTAATTCCGAGCATGGAATGAATGTATTCCTTTAAAGATAGGGGAATAGGTATGTGCCATATGCGTGTTTATCAACACAGCAATATGGCGACTGCGTGTTTTCATACACGTGGGCTGTCGGGATGATTCCTACCAGGACATCCAAAACTAATTAGGTGAGCATACTGATAACATTCTTTATTGCCTATAGCAGATTTTGGGGTATTTTATCACCTCTTTACAGCTAATAAACATTAACCAAGAATACCATTTGGGTGACCTTCCTTAGACTCAGGCCCCAATCTTACCCGTACTCTCTGGATTTTTAGGAGCCATATAGACCAAGGAGAATCTGATGCCATAATGATAAATAACTAACAGGGAAGAGGCTAATAAGGTAAGCGACTTTGCTCACTTCACAGTGCATAACAACTTCCAATAGACAATTAACTATTTTGAACCAGGTCATACTAATTACCTTAATCCATATCTTCTATAAATATAGACTACACCAAAGTGTTTAATCAAATACTAACCCCATTTCGGGCGCAATTTGGAAGCAACCAGGTAAGTGCTACGTTTTTACTGATTTGTAATTTCCATTTGTTAATATCTCTCCCGGTTGGCAACAAGCGAATAGATGAGTATCTTTCTAACAATTGGTGTTTAGGTTTGAGAACACAGCAAATATTGGTGAGCTCATTTACGTTATGGTACCACTTAACCAAATAGGAGCTTTTAATTTGGACACCAGAGCAAGCATCAGGTAGACACATTAACAATCATGTTCATGGCGTGGAAACAATTTGAAACTAATATCACATCCTAATCAAAATGATTAATCAATCATAATAAACTATTCACCTCACACATGGGTGCCAGTGCTAGTAAAGCATGGACATTTGATAAAGGAACACGTGTAAAAGTGGTGGGGTGCCTCACCGATTCCACTCAGGAACTGCTTTATAATTACAATCCACAAACATGTTTTAAATATTATTAGGAGAATATTGTTATAGGTCATTTGACTTTTGCTTTAAGGTTATCTAAATGTCCTTGTTTGTTTGTCTCTCCATATTCTCCTCAAACCATGACTATGGTATGTATCTTCGATCTTGTATTATCTGATACACATGTGAATTGCAACTTGTACTGATGTAATTATATTATCATGGGACTGTAACAGCCTTGACAAAGACAAAGTGTTGAAACACATGTAGGTTGTGATCGCAATAATTTTGGAGAATATTAAAATATCTTATGTATATCAATTCTAATGTTTTGCATCTATTGAGCTGATTAACATTTCAAAAAAATATATTGTCACACTATATAGTAGGCAAGCATGAAGTACTAGTGCAACCATTGTGCTGAATGAAATAAAGACTTGTGTCATATCACCATGTAGGCTAAGAGGAAGCATGGATGTAGTAGATCCTACTTCCTTCTTATGGAATGTCCGAAAGCAACACTTTGCTACGCAAACTCTTGTTGACCCTCTCTCAAACATCTTTAGTTCGAGGGAGGTAAGGGTTACAGATGATAAAAACTCATACAGGATACAGTAAAAAGGACAGTATTCAGAGTACAGTTCCCAGGCTACAGTAAACATTCAGTCGACTTTGGCAATATGCACGGTGACCAGGCTGGTACACTAGATCAAAATGACATCCATGGGAAAAGGAAATCTGAAGAAAACCCATTGAGACGTTCCACCACAGAGACAGTAATGCTCATCATGAGCATTGACTCAAGATATAATCTTGTATGGCCCATGACCAACAAACAGAAATGGTCTCTGTCAGGACCGATGGGGTCAAACCAAGTCACAGAGGTCTCCACACAGAGCTTTAACACAGACATTTAGGAGTAGCATACAACAGACTAAGGTCAACTGTCAGAGCAGCAAAGCAGTGAGCAAGATGGTGTAACAAGACTAGAAAATACCTCTTTACTGGAGATAAAACCCGAAAGGGAGTATGTGACTGGAGCTGGTTGGAGCCTGCCATACAACAAGCACACAACCACTTGTTAGATCATAAGCAAAAAACAAAGGGACAAGTAAAAGGCAGAATAATGAAGAGTATATAAAACAAACCACCATGGAAAGTACACGTTGTTGGCTATGTGAATGTGATGTCCTGGACTTGAAGAGTGCTCACGAAATTATATTTCAGCTTTTGCACGTAATGACGTAGCAACTTTATGGGGGAAGGGAGCTAAGGTTGTATTTGTGTGTGCAAGGTGCTATAAATCACCTTCTCACGGGAAACCCTGGTAAACGACAGGCAGTGAACTGAAGCAGATAAAATAACAAGTGAGCACAGATTGAAACATTTCATTAAGCAGGATGAAGTTTAAAGGGAATCAATGACAGAGTAATAAGGAAAAGCAGGGCTGGATCTTGGAGTCATTGAGTGGGGCTGTGCATCCACAGTCGGGTGCTGGACATACAGGACGAAGGTAGGCACATGCAGAGATGAAAAGAAAAGAACAAGCAGGAGACTGGTTTATAGAGCAGAGTAAACTCTCACTCTAAAACTAACACCAATGAAGTGGAAACCTAATACGAAATATTTGCACTAACACAAATGAAATGACACTAGAAACTGACAGCAATGCATCATTGAACATGGGCATTTGTAACTATGAAATGAACACTGAATGCTATGACACAGCCCGTAGCTTGGTTTTCTGTTATTGCAACAAAGAACATTATTATGCTACAGTATGCACACACGGGAAGCACGAACATAGCGACACCTGGGTTAATGGTGAAAGCACATAGGAATTAGCACCACACAAGAAATATGCAAGCACAGGCTTCAAGCTAGAAGCAAGGATTTTATAAGCCAAAGCTTTCAGCTGGGAACACAGCTTGCAAGCCAGGCATCAGACTACAAAAGAAGGCATTTGCAAATCATGCCTGAGGCCAGGCATCTGGATCTCCTAATCTGGAAACAAATTAGAATAGGCAATATAACAGGGTCAAAATCTGGTTCAGTACAGCACAGTTTCAGGTGGTAGAGTTTATTGAACACTGTACTGAAATAAAATGAGGGAACCTTTAAGGGCATGCTGCTCACAGGTGTAACATCTAGCAGTTGACCCAGCTGCAAGCTCTTAGAACTCCACCTCCTGACCAGGCTCTTTGCATGGCAATGAGCAAGGCAAGGCTGCAAATACAGAGACGAAAATAGGTTATGGATTGGAATTTGGTTCTGTACTTTGTCTGGGAAGCATGCCTAGAAGAACATCGAACCCTGCACAATGCAGGGACATGAAAGAATGAAAGAAGCATGCCACTTCCATAATTTCACAAAGGCAATGACCCCAATGCACCATTCTGGTTTTGCAAGATCTGGTAGTGGATACTGGGATGGAATCAATTTAGGAGTTGATACTGGAGGTTAGTGGATTGCTTAACAGTTTAGAAGCATAGCCATCTGATGACTGGGCCCCATTTGTTCCTCAGGAGCACCCCTGTTGGCAATATGACAGGAACCTGACAGTATCCCCTCATTAAGAAACACCTCCAAAAAAAGTCGGTCACAGTCCAAGATACCTTTTAGGCTTTTAGTAACGAGGAATGTGGTGCAGAGGCACATAAGGACATGCCTGTAAGGGGAAAACATGATGAACCCGAAATCGCTGATTTCGCTGCAAGCAGCCAAATAGAGGATTAGAAGCATCTAGTAGTACATGTTCGGCTCACATGTGAACATGTGTGCAATTCAATTTGATTTGAGCAAGTACCCAATGGTTCCTTGTTCTGGAATCTGAAGGACACCTGATGGTGTGAATGGGCACCTCCTTGTTACTCATCTGAAAACCTTGATGGTGTACTGGTAATGAGGGTCTTTTATCAGAGACTGGCAATCTCTTTAATTGAAGCATTGGCAGAACATTCCGTTTTTGAATACATTGCCACAGGGAGGCAAACACCTTACTGCTTCTGGAAACGATGATTCAGAAAAAAATGATTGCCTTGTTGGTACTTAAGTGTTGTGAGCAGCTAATTCTATGGGGTCGAAAGCAAGTGCCAACAGCTTAGTACTAAGTTCACTGGTACCAACTATAACATCTGTGAGTGTTTCAGTATTGCTTACCCCTTCAAAGGGCCGAAAGACACCGGGGCAAGTTGCCGACGATCACACGTTAAGACAGTTCACGATTCAACATAGCCAAAAGTATTTCCATATTGTCAATGTTCAGAAGCAAAATTTATAACAAGGAGGGAAGACAAGGGCAAGCCTTGGAAATGAAGAAAAAGGGATTCACCCAGTTTCCTCAACAGAACACAGTACCTTGTTCCAGTGGTGCAGCTAGTGCCCTGGCAGTTGTTCCTGTTGGTTTCCCGCAGACCCACGATTCCTGGAACTTTCTTTGTGGAGGAGGACGTCTGAAGAGGGTCTGCACCACACAGAGATGAAGCTGGCAGCAGCGACAAGGAATAAAAGGTGTGCTCCTTAAAAACAGGAGAGGCTCTTCAGGTGGCTATCCAGACCACTATAGCAGTGTGCAGTGATTCCGACCACGAAGAGGATCCTCTGGCTGTAGAAGATGAGCTGGTTATCCCCACCAAGGTCAAGGGAAGAAGAATCCGGACTGGATCATCTCTGAGTCGTTGAAGGGCAGATAGCTCAGGACTGCAGCAGGGCTTCACCGGGACGGGGTAGTTGCAGCAACCGTCATTCTCTCCGCTTCTCTTCGGTTCCTTGTAGTTCCAGTGGCGAATCTCTGACTTCTAGCCCAAGAGACCTGCCTTTTATGCGAAAACCCCCCATTCACACAGCCTGGCTGTCAATCACCCAGCAGGGGGGTTATCCAGCCCGGACAACTACCCTGGCCAATCATGACAAAGTGCAACTTGGGTTTCCTAGGATACCCTGTGCAGGGGGTGACTACTCCCCTCCCTCACATTCAGCCCACCTAGACACCCAGGCACCTTGAGGAGGGCTTCTGGGCAGAAGCTCGCCAAAAGACAGTGAACAAAGAAGGCCAACCTAGTTTACCGCGCAAAGAAAAACACAAGAAGGACTTTAACAGAAAGAAATGGCGAATAAACCCAACCGGAGTCAAAAGAAAGACGATTTGGTGAAGCGGGTTTATGTTCGAGGCTAATATAATAGCCAAGAACAGTACCACGTTTATCTAATATAATCGCAGTAGAAAAGTAAAGGTAGATACCACTGCCACCAGCCAAGTCTAAATGTTAAAAGAGCAAAACAATGCTCCAGGAGGTACAGATAAAAAGGGATACGAGTTAACCCTTTGCTGTACTCCATGGAAGATGGGGTGCACTGGATCTGTGGTAGATTGACTAAGTAAAGTTAATGGTAAATTTACCCTTTTCTGGGGGACAGTAGTCGCTTCACAAATGGAGTCGAGGGGAATCTCAAAGAAAACCCTGTGCCACGGCACTGAAGGTGCTGTGTAACACACAAAAAGAAGGGGGCTACTGAAGTGGTGTACTTCAGAGTCCACAATCACAAAAACAGATAGAAACACATAGCAAAACACAGTTAAGAATGGGGGAAGAGCTCTCACTCTTACCAAGTGGAAAGAAAATAAGCTCCAGAAGTCCAGCAAAGCTGCTGGGGGACTCACTAGGTGAGGGAGATTAGCCATAAATGAGAATTCTCCCTAACAGTACCCACACATTTCTCTCATTTGTGGCGAATGCTGCTCTTGCATATCTTAAAGCGCGTCTCCAGCCTCATGTCCTGAATCGTCCACTTAGATCACACCATCTTAGATTGACACAACCAAGGTTTAAGCTGGTGACGGCAGGTGGACGTAGTTTTGATGCCCAAGGCCCCAGCGCATGGAATTCGCTACCGCTCAGTCTCACAGCTGTTGAAACACCCACAAAGTTTAAGAAGCATCTGAAAACCTTCCTCTGCAACATTTCTCCTGGCTAAGTACTTTTTTCTATCAAGGTGATGCCCTTCCTCAACTGCTGAGCTCCGTCCCCTGGCCTTCTTTGCTCATCGTCATGGATTCTTCTTGTTTTGGCCGTTTGTTCTTGTTTGTTGTCTGCGCGCTCTGAGGCCTGTGGGATTGTGGGGCGGTGGAATAAAAATGTGTAATAAAGAAAAAAGAGTGAATTGTAATAGTCTAGTCTAGACATAATGAGGGCTCTGGCTAGGGTGATGCAACTATCAGGTGACAGGAAAGCTCTACAAGCATTAATAAGCTTTGAAGTGTAAGCTGTTGCAGACACTGTAGCATTAACTTGTTTTGAGTTAAGGCTGAGTCCAGATACAAGCTGAGAGTTTTTACTTCCTCTGTCACTTTAATGCTGATGATGTCTATATTGAAGGTCTTAAAGGAGTCATCCAGTTTTTTTTAGGAGAGACTGTGATCTTAGGAGGAGCAGTTCCATTTTTGCATTGTTCAAGCATAATCCTTAAAGGGCCAACCATGTCTGGATGGTTTGGTAGATTACGTTGAGGTTTGGGCCCAGCAATTTGAACTGAGCCTAAAATCACGCAAGATCACTGCCAAGGAAAAAAAAGGATATTCCTCATGCTCAAATGTGACACCATGGCACTGAGGCTCTTCAAGGGGGGGCTACTGAAGTGGTGTACCTCAGACTCCACAATCATAAAAACAGGTAGAAACACATAGCAAAACACAGGTAAGAGTGGGGGAAAAGCTCTCACTCTTACCAAGTGGAAACAAAATAAGCTCCAGAAGTCCAGCAAAGCTGCTGGGGGACTCACTAGGTGAGGGAAATTAGCCATAAATGAGAATTCTCCCTAACACTCACCCACCGCAGACTAAGGGACAGGAGGATTTAATCCACTCCTGGATGGACCTCATACCTCTAGTCGGTTACAAACATCCTAGAGAGACCTTCAGCATTTTGTTGGTGACTTCCTGCTCTCTGCTCAATGGAAAAATCAAATCCTTGCAGGCAGATTGACCATCTGAGTAACTTTGGGTTTTCCCCTTTCATTTGCATCAGCCATCTCAAGGGTTGGTGGTCAGTCTGAATAGTGAAGGTAGATCCATAAAGGTATGGTCTAAACCTCTTCAGTGCCCACACAATAGTAAAGCATTCTCTTTCTATCGTTGCCTACCTTATCTCAGGATCCTTTAACTTCCTGCTGATAAAACAAATGGGGTGTTCCCTACCTTTCTCATCCAGTTGACTAAGGACTGCACCTATACCTACATTAGAAGCATCAGTTTGTACAATGAAGGGTTGGTGATAGTCAGGAGCTCTTAGGACTGGAGCTTGACAAAGGGCTTTCTTTAGGCCTTCAAAGGCTTGATTGCACTCCTCATTCCACCTGACCTTTTTAGGAAATTTGGGAGAGGAGATGACATTCAAGGGAGAAGCTATGGTCCCATAGTTCTCTCTGAAGTTCCTATAATACCCAGTGAGACCTAGGAAGGCTCTCACTTGGGTTTGAGTAGTAGAGGTGGCCCAGTTTTGTACATCTTGTAATTTGATAGGCAGTGGCCACATTTCACCTCCTCCTACCTCATGTCCAAGGTAAACCACTGAACTCTGACCAATTTGACATTTGCTTGCCTTTATGGTGAGATGGGCCTGGTCAAGAGCCTGCAATACATAACCTTGGTGTTCAACATGTTTTTCCATGTAGGGCTGAACACTGCAATGTCATCCAAGTATGCCATGCAAATGTCCTCCATCCCATTCAGACCTTGATTGACCATCCTCTGAAATGTAGCAGGTGCATTCTTTATTCCAAAAGGCATTACCTTGAATCTATAGAGGCCAGCTGGGGTGGAGAATACCGTTTTCTCCTTGGCATGGTTTGTCAGTGCTATTTGCCAATGTGCTGAGGTACTTGGCTGTACCAAGTTTGTCCACCAGCACATCTGTCCTAGGCAAAGGATGGGCATCAGTCATAGTGACTGCATTTAGAATTCTATAGTCCACGCAGAATCTCAACTTCTTGGATCCTGCCTTTGGTACAAGCACAACTAGGCTAGACCATGGGCTAGTAGAGGGTTCTATTACCCCGAGTTCAAACATCTTGTTGACCTCATTCCTTATGTGGGATCTGACATTGTCTGACATTCTGTACCCCGTGTTTTTGACAGGCAAATAGTCACCAGTGTGTATGTCATGCTGGCCCCAAGGGTTCAAGCCTGGTGAAAGTCAGAACAGGGAGGGAAACTGATTTAACAGTAACTTGCACTGATCCTGCTGGTCAAATGTGAGACTGGAAGAGAGATTAACTCCTTACACTTGCTCGTCTAAAGGTAAGCCTCTGAGGAGGTCAGGTAGAGGTTCACTCTCCTCCTCCTCCTGAGCTGAAGCTAGAAGCAAAGCTCCTATGTCAGGTCTAAAGCATAAGCCTTTAAACGGTTGGTGTGAAAGACTTTGGGAGCCTCCTTATGATTGCCTAAGACCACCAGATAGTTCACCTCTCCAAGTTTACCCACAACCTTGAAGGGTCCTATCCATTTGTCCTGCAAGGCCCTCTGCCTTATGGGGACCATAACAAGAACAAGCTGGTCTTGAGTAAACTCAACCATGTTAGCCTTCTGGTCATGCCAATGTTTGACCAGAGCTTGACCAGCCTTCAAGTTATCACTTGCCTCTGCCATCATGTGTGACATTCTCCTCCGGAGACCTATCACATAGTCAGTCACTCTGACTGGCTTGGGGGAAGGAGCACTCTCCTACCCCTCCTTAATCAGGGCCAATGGACCTCTGACTTGATGGCCATAGAGAAGTTTGAAGGGACTGAATCCTACTCCCTCCTGAGGGACTTCTCTATATGCAAAGAGGAGGCATGGCAGTAGAAGGTCCCACTTTCTTCTAAGGGGTTCCTCTAAATCACCTATCATGCTCTTCATAGTTCTGTTAAACCTCTCTACCAGTCCATTGGTTTGGGGTGGTAGGCAGTTGAGAACTTGTAGGTGACTCCACAGGTTTTCTACATGATTTGCATGTAGTGGGACATAAAATGTGATCCCCTGTCAGATATCACCTCCTTAGGAAAACCTACTCTGGTAAAAATACCAAGTAGGGCCTTAGCTACAGCCGCAGCCGTAACAGTCCTCATAGGTATGGCTTCAGGAAATCTAGTGGTATGGTCCACTACAACCAGGATAAACCTGTTGCCTGAAGTTGTGGGAGGGTCAAGAGGACCAACAATGTCAATCCCAACCCTCTTAAAAGTAATTCCCATCACTGGGAGAGGCACTAAGGGTGCCACATTCTTGGATCCACTCTTGCCAGAGGGTTGGCAAGTGTGGCAGCTTCTGCAGAATTTGTCTACTTCTCTACCCATTTTAGGCCAGTAGAAGTGCAGAGATAGCCTTTCTTTGGTCTTCTTAAAACTTAAGTGACCAGCCAAAGCTACCTCATGGGCTAACTGCAGAAACTGGAGTCGGTTCACTAGAGGTACTACAAGTCTTCTGTAGTCTCCAGGGGTTGACTCAGTTGGTTCACTGTAGAAGATGCCATCTGCCCAGTGCAACCTATATTTCCCAGGCTCAGTACCATTGAGCTGAGAAACTGCCTGTTGGTGAAGACCTTCCAAGGTAGGACACTCTCTTTGTCCCTTACTGAAATCTTCCCTGTTGGGTCCACCTTCTGCCAGTAAAGACTGCAGCTCAGGATGATCAACAGGGTCAAGATCTCCTACCAAGGTAAGATCCTCTTCTAGATCTGATTCCTCAGTATCTAGTTTGACCATACAGGGTTGAACCTCACACTCAGCCTCAGCTGGTGTGGGAGTCACACGTGTGACTTTGGATAGTCTCGGAGATGTCCTTCTGGGCACATTAGTGCTTGCTGGTTGCTTGCTGGCAGCCTTAGGTTTCCTCGTTGTCTTTTCATGTCCTGCAATGGCAGTAAGTAAGTCCTGTGGACTTGGGGTGATAGCTTCCTCTATCATGTCCCCAGAAGAGCCTCTTAAGGTTCTCTCCCTTGCAGACCTTGTGAGCTCCTGCTTCCTTCTGCTTGGGAGCCTGGGGGTGCTAGACACAACTCCAAGAGTTGTAAGGTCATTATCCAACAGGACCCTCCCAGGTACGTTATTTTGCACACTTACAGGTATTCTGACAGTCATGTCATTACACTGGATGAGAGCTGGTAACTGGGGAACTATTTGCACAGGGGCTCCAGCTAACTTGGTTAAGTGTTTGGGTGCCTTAGCAACATCCTCCACTTTGAAAAAACATTCATCAACCACAGTTATGCTGGCTCCAGTGTCTCTGATGGCAAGGGTCTCCTGACCATTCACAAGAACATTATCTTTATAATACTCTTTAGTGTTATCTGGGATTGAGTTATAGACATCTAAGTTCTGTTGTTCCCAGGGACACTAAAGAAACACTAGCTGAGACTCTCATGGGCTCATCAGCTAGTAGCTGAAAGTTTCCACTGGTCATAGGTACTTCATCCACCTGGGAGAAGGCTAAGGAGACAGTGTTGATCCCTGAAGGTTTACCCTTACACTTGGGATCTCCTTTCACGTGACCAGGCAACCCACAAACAAAGCATTTTCCAAATGCTCTCTGGAATGGGGGTTTGCCCTGGCCTCCATCTGGTGTGGAACCAGGTGGTACACTAGTTTGATTCGCTTTATCTTGTGGCTTACCCTGGTTATGTTTGGGGCCCTCTTTTGGATTGGAATTATTGGAATTCTCTTTGTTGTCTTTCTTTGGCTGCTTCCCCTCATCCTGCTTCTGAGTAGCCCCAAATCCATGTGAGTGGCCTTGATGGCAACTCACAGGTCAGCAGCCTTAGCTAGCTTCTTAGGATCTATCTCCTTTGAATCCGCCAAGTGCTGTCTAAGCTCAGGAGAGCAGACATCAACAATAGACTCCAACATTACAAGATTCCTCAAACCTTCATAAGTGTTCACTTTGTAACCCTTAACCCAACCATCTAAGTTTTTCAAACATTCACACACCCAGGTAGCCCAAGGGGTACCATCATGCTTTTTGAGGGTTCTAAACCTCTTAAGATACTGGGAAGGGGTCTTCCCAAACCTAGCTAATAATGCTAGTTTCACACACTCATAATCCTGTTTATCCTCCTCCCCCAACTCCATTACAGCATCACTTGCAACATGGGGAAGCCTAGAGAAAAGCCAAGGAATCAACTGATTCCCTGAGATACCTTGAATCCCATGATTGTACTCAAACATTGCTAACCAATCCCAAATATCAAGTTTAGTCTCATACATACCAATCATTTCCTTTGGCATACGGGGTCTCTTAGGGCTTGAAGACCTAGAGGTCTCTGGGAGAGAAGCATTTTCTAGAGACAGTTTCGTCATTTCTAGTTCATGGTTCAGCTCCATTTCTCTGAGCCTTAACTCTTGATGTTTCATGGTAGTTTGTGAATCAATACGTTTCACTTCTAATTCAAGTCTCATTTTTTCAAGTGCAATAAACTCAGGAGTAAGTGTAGGACCTGTGGGGGTCCCTGTGGACAGAGGTTGTGGATTCTGAGCAGGCAAGGGAGTTGCAGGGTTTCCTAGCAAGGACTCAGCTACTTCTTCACAATGAACACTCTCATAATCAGAAACATCAAAATCCACATTTGCTGGAGTGGTAGGTCCTTCTGACCCACTCTCCAGGCTTTTTCCCATTAACTTTGCAACCAGTTCAGATTTCTTTCCTTTACCAGAGATATTCTTATCCCTACACATGGTTCTCAAAACCTCAGCAGTATAGAGTAAAAGACTCTCTTCAGTGTAGTTTTCCATATTTGACACAATTTCTTAGTTAAATAGAATTATTGGTGTTAGCCTTGTGGTTACTTGAACCCAAGCAATAGCAGCACTCTAAGTGTAAGCAGTCTACTTCCAAATCCTCACTGCTGTACACCAGTGTTAGGCAGAATCCAGTGCAGTGCCCTTAGGGACCACTAAAACAATTAAGACTACAGGTGGCAATACCAGTTTTACCTTTGGTACAAGCCTGTACTACTATGTCAGAGTGGTAGCAGTGGCGGAGCAACCAGGCTTATCTCAAGAGTATATGAGCATTAGCAGAGATTACATAAAGGGACCACAATTACTGTGACTCAAGCAAACACTGACTCAAGGTTTCAGCTAAAAAAATATAAGTACATTTATTTTTTAACCATTCGTTATAAACACAACACTTCTATTAAACCTCAATAAAATCCACACGTTAAATATACTACAATTAACCAATTCACTTTGTACAGTAAGTCTCAAGGTAAGTACCCTGTGTTTGAATGAACCGGTGTTTGGAACAAAACACGTTACTGCGAATACGATTGGGATCACTTTTTAACAGTTCGGTCTACTAAACAAACGCGTATCCGTGACATGAAATGCTACCGGGGCAAAAACACACTTAGCACCTGAGATATCCAGAGGGAGTTGGAGGCAAAAATCGCAGGCAATATTTTGGTTAGGCAGGCAGAATGAAGAAGCACTCAAAGACAGGAGGTCAAAAGTCAAAGGGCCGGAGCCAGGGTCGAAAGACACCAGGGCCAGTTGCCGAAGATCACACGGTCAGACAGTTCACGATTCAACATAGCCAAAAGTACTTCCATATTGTCAATTTTCGGAAGAAAAATTTATAAGAAGGAGGGAAGACAAGGGCAAGCCTTGGAAATGAAGAAAAAGGGATTCACCCAGTTTCCTCAACAGAACACAGTACCTTGTTCCAGTGGTGCAGCTATTGCCCTGGCAGTTGTTCCTGTTGGTTTCCTGCAGACCCACGATTCCTGGAGCTTCGTTGTGAAGGAGGACGTCTGAAGGGGGTCCGCACCACACAGGGATGAAGCCGGCAGCAGCGACAAGGAATAAAAGGTGCACTCCTTAAAAACAGGAGAGGCTCTTCAGGTGGCTATCCGGACCACTACAGCAGTGTGCAGCGATTTCGACCACGGAAGAGGATCCTCTGGCTGTAGAAGATGAGCTGGTTATCCCCACCAAGCTCAAAGGAAGAAGACTCCGGACTGGATCTTCTCTGAGTCGTTGAAGGGCAGATAGCTCAGGACTGCAGCAGGGCTTCACTGGGACGGGGTAGTTGCAGCAGCCGTCGTTCTCTCCGCTTCTCTTTGGTTCCTTGTAGTTCCAGTGGTGACTCTCTGACTTCTAGCCCAAGAGACCTGCCTTTTATGTGAAAAGAACCCATTCACACAGCCTGGCTGTCAATCACCCAGCAGGGGGATTGTCCAGCCCGGACAACTACCCTGGATAATCATGACAAAGTGCAAATTGGGTTTCCTAGGATACCCTGTGCAGGGGGTGACTACACCCCTCCCTCACATTCAGCCTACCTAGACACCCAGGCACCTTGAGGAGGGCTTCTGGGCAGAAGCCTGCCAAACGACAGTGAACACAGAAGGCAAACCTAGTTTGCTGTGCAAAGTAAAACACAAGAAGGACTTTAACAGAAAGAAATGGCGAATAAACCCAACCAGAGCCAAAAGAAAGACGATTTGGTCAAGCGGGTTTATGTTCGAGGCGAATATATTAGCCAAGAACAGTACCACATTTATCTAATATAATCGCGGTAGAAAAGTTAGGGTAGATACCACTGCCACCAGCCATGTCTAAATGTTAAAAGAGCGAAACAATGCTCTTTGAGGTACAGATAAAAAGGGATACGAGTTAACCCTGTCCAGTACTCCATGGAAGATGGGGTGTACTGGATCTGTGGTAGATTGACTAAGTAAAGTGAATGGTAACTTTACCCTTTTCTGGGGGACAGTAGTCGCCTCAGAAATGGAGTCGAGGGGAGTCTCAAAGACAACCCTGTGCCACGGCACTGAAGGTGCTGTGTGACACACAAAAAGAAGGGGGCTACTGAAGTGGTGTACTTCAGAGTCCACAATTGCAAAAACAGGTAGAAACACATAACAAAACAGAGGTAAGAGTGGGGGGAAAAGTTCTCACTCTTACCAAGTGGAAAAGAATAAGCTCCAGAAGTGCAGCAAAGGTGCTGGGGGACTCACTAGGTGAGGGAGATTAGCCATAAATGAGAATTCTCCCTCACAGTACCCACACAATTCTCACATTAACACATAAATGTGTGGTGAATGCTGCTCCTGAATATCTTAAAGCGCATCTCCAGCCTCATGTCCTGAATCGTCCACTTAGATCACACCATCTTAGATTGACCCAACCAAGGTTTAATCTGGTAATGGCAGGTGGTCGTAGTTTTGATGCCCAAGGCCCCAGCGCATGGAATTCGCTACCGCTCAGTATCACAGCTGTTGAAACACCCACAAAGTTTAAGAAGCATCTGAAAACCTTCCTCTGCAACATTTTTCCTGACTAAGTACTTTTTTCTATCAAGGTGATGCCCTTGTCAACTGCTGAGCTCCGTCCCCTGGCCTTCTTTGCGCATCATCATGGATTCTTCTTGTTTTGGTCGTTTGTTCTTGTTTGTTGTTTGCGCGCTCTGAGGCCTGTGGGCTTTTGGGGTGGTGGAATAAAAATGTGTAATAAAGAAATAAGAGTGCGTTGTAATAGTTTAGTCTAGAAATAATGAGGGCTATGGCCCGGGTGATGCAACTATCAGGTGACAGGAAATCTCTACAAGCATTAATACGCTTTAAAGTGTAAACTGCTGCAGACACTGTAGCATTAACTTGTTTAGTTAGAATTAAGGCTGAGTCCAGATAAAAGCTGAGAGTTTTTACTTCCTTTGTCACTTTAATGCTGATGATGTCTATATTGAAGGTCTTAAAGGAGTCATCCAGTTTTTTTAGAAGAGACTGTGATCCTAGGAGGAGCAGTTCCGTTTTTTCATCGTTCAAGCATATTCCTTAATGGCCCACCCAGGTCTGGATGGTTTGGTAGATTACATTGAGGTATGGGCCCAGCAATTTGAACTGAGCCTAAAATCACGCAAGATCACTGCTGAGGAAAAAAAAAGGATATTCCTCATGCTCAAGCTTGACACCATGGCACTGAGGCTCTTGAACGTGCTCCTAAACCGGGGCACGGAGGACAACTATGAGACTGAGAAAGCTGTCCTAACAAGAAAAGTCAAGCCCCAACTAAGCCCGAACTTTGAACGCTTCAAAATGCCGAACTTTGAACGCTTCAAAAGGAGCCAGACAAGACAATGCCCGCAAGAATATAGCATCAACAACTTTCATGGTCAGCTAAGAGAAATGGCCATCGGATGCAAATTCCCTGACAACGATTTTGCAGTCAGACAGCAGGTCCTACAGGGCCTCTCCTCCGGCAAGCTCTGCAGAACCATTTTATCAGAGAAGAACCTCGGGCTAGACACCATTCTCATTATGGGATGACATCGAGAGAGGACGGATGAGCACGTGGTAGAAATCGAGCAGATGATCAGTTGTCTGCCACTCGGCACAGAGACACCACATAATAGCATGCCCCCAATCAATGCACTGTTCCAGAACCGGTCCCAACAAGGGCAAGCAGTGAACAAGCCCAATGACTGTCTATGGTGCGACGGCCAACAACACAAAGGGGAACCCTGCCCGGCATAAAGCACCACATGCAATAAGTGCGGGAAAGTCAACCACCATGCTTCAGTATGCCTGAAGCCCTGAAGAACCAAAGAATATTTGCCTCAAAGGAAACCCCAGGAATAGAGGAGTGATCCAAGTTCCAGGAATGTGCAACCCTTCCGCTCACGGCAACCTGACCACCGCCTGTGGAGACAACCCAACCAGACCTCTGAAATGTGCAGGGGGCGAGTTTGTGAAGTCGAAGAGGATGATGCTGACAGCAGCAGCGAGGATGACGACAAATCAGGCAGAGAACATTCCCCAGACCGAACGAGCCGCTACAAGGCGAGACTAGAGAAAGCCTGCATGATCGCGGCGGTCAAGTCAGCCTATGTCAAACAACCCCACAACAGCAGATCACATCACATCACAGCTGCATGGTGATGGTCGGTGACATCCTAGTGAAGATGATGATTGAAAATGGTGCCACAGTGAATGTCATGACGACCACAAAGTTCAACAGATCAACCTTGTGGTGAAAGAATGTACAACTATTTGCACACGGTTCCAAAAAGCCCCTGACAATGGTAGGGTATTTCAAAACCACCCTCACGTACAACGAGAAGAGCTGCAAAAGCACTTATCTATGTTGTTGACGTGGGAATTGAGACACTGTTCAGCTGCCCAACCACCGAAAGAGTAGAGCTGATACTATTCACATTTGCAATCCACTCCAAAGAAATTGACCACCTACTGGCCAAACAGATGGAGCTTTCTCAAGGCATTGTATGCCTATGAGGGAGGACGGTGAAACTTCACATCGACCACACAGTAGAACCGAGGGCCATTCAGCACCGAAGAGTCCCTTTCCACATGAGGGAATAAGTTGAGGCAGAATTTAACAAACTCGAAGACCTCAGAATAAGTGAAAAAAACACAGGCCCCATGCCCTGGGTGTCTCCCATGGTCGTGACAGCAAAGCCCAAACTGCCTCAAGCTGTACGGATATGCATCGATATGCGCTTGCTCAATGTGGCAATTGGGCGAGAAAGGCACATTACACCAACGGTGTACAAGCTATACGGTGTACAAGCTAATTTTAGACCTAACTGGCGCTACCGTCTTCAGCAAATTAGATTTAAGATCAGGGTACCACCAGTTCTGTCTGGCAAATGACTAAAGGTACATCACTACCTTCTTGTCGTACCTTGGGCTAAGAAGCTACCGCCGGCTCAACTTTGGAATTTGCTCCGCAGCAGAGGTATTCCAACATGAAATAAGGAAAGAACCTCCCAGGGGTCACCAATGTCAGTGATGGCAAAACAGAGGAAGAACACAACAGCCGAGTAGCAGCAACACTACAATGACTGGAAGAGTCCAGCTTGACCCTCGATGAAGAAAAATGTGAATTCAGAAAATCCACACTGAGTTTTTTAGATATGAATTCAATGAAAAAGGGGTGTCCACAGATCCAGGAAATGTGGCTGACATCAGAAATGCCCAAGTCCTCACCAATGCAACAGTCTTTTTAGGCATGGCATGGTACTGGGGGCAAATCATCCCCGACGTGGCCACCATTGCCACTCCACTGTGAAAACTCACAAAGGCAAAGTCGACATGGGAGTGGAGTGAGACCCAAGAGATAGCATTCCAGGAGATCAAAGTCTCTCTGTAGAGCGATGCCGCCATGGCCTTCTTTGACATGTCAGGGAAAACAGAACTACTAGTCGATTTCAGCCCTGTTGGTCATGGCGCAGTTCTCACACAGACTGACCGGGAAGGAACCGTAGTTCCCAATCGCCTTCACTAGTAGAGCCCTCACTGCCAGGGAGAGGAATTACGCACACATAGAGTAGGAGGCCCTCGCCATCATATGGGGCTGCAGGCACTTTCATGTATACATCCTGGGCCACACTGTGAAAGTACTTTCAGACCACAAACCCCTAGTCCTGATCTTCAAGGGGTCAGCACTGCACTCCCCAGCCAGGATTGAATGCTGGATGCTCCAACTACAGCAATTTGAGCTCAAGTTACAGTACAGAACAGAGGCCGACAACCCAGCAGATTTTCTGTCGCAACTTCGCTGACTCGCCACTGCAATGGAATGCAAAGCAGCCAAAGAAACAGAGGAGCATGTATGCCAGATCATCGCCTGTGCTAAACCCAAAACAATGAGGCTGGAGGAAATAGCAGCAGAAATGACCAAAGAACACTGTCTGCAAATTATCAAGTGAGCCATACTAATGCAGAAATGGAAAACGTTCAGCACTGCTGTCGCCCAACGGACGCCCCAAGCACAGGAAATGATGCAAGCCCTGTTCGGGACCCATCATGAACTATCTGTCTCCCCGGAAGGCCTAATACTCAAGGTACACCGCATTGTAATGTCCTCCATCCTACAAAAGAGAGCACGCCATCTTGGCTTGTGCACGAAGCACACCAGGGGATCGTGAAGAGACAGGCCTTCCTCAAGTCACAAGTGTGGATGCCGCAAATACAGCAGAAAGTCATGACCCTTGTAGAAACATGCGCTGCGTTTCTGGCCATGAGCAGACCCGAACCACCACAGCACATGGCATGCCCACCACGAAGCGAGCACCAGTGGACTCAGTGAGCATAGATTTCTGCAAAATCACCAACAAGGCCTACCTGCTAGTAGCCGTAGATGAGTATACACAGTATCCGAAGTTGAGCCTGTCAATGCCACTGATGCAGCCTCCGTCATAACAGCGTTAGATAAAATGTTTGCTGTCCACGGAATACCTTCATCGCTCAAAAGCAACAACGCCCTCCATTCAAACGCAAAGAAGTCCAATGCTTCATTGACAACATGGGAGTCCGACACCACCACATCACACAGTATTGGCCCCAGGTCAATGGAGATGCAGAGATATTTATGGCATCCATTAATAAGTGTATGCGAATCGCCAAAGACAAAAGGCGGCCATTGCTGCCAGAACTGTACTGGTTCCTCCAATCATGCAGACAAACACCCCAGTCGCCTATGCAAGTCAGCCCTGCAGCCCTGAAGTTCAGGGTACCAATCCAAGCCAGACTCCCTCTCCACCACTCCTGGTGTCCATCGCAAGTGGACCTGGAGTGGATAGAACAAAGAAGACAAAAGCACAATGCCAGATAAGATCACTTGAGAAGGGCAACACCATACCACCGCCAAGTAGGGGACACTGCACTAGTGCAAAACCGGACACCGCATAGACAGATGGCCCTCCCCTATGAGTCTCTGCCCTAGACCATCACCCATCGAGAACATGGGCTGGTAACGGCCACACGAGAACTAGAGACAGTCACCAGGAATGTGTCCCACTTCAGGTGGATACCAAACACCATTTGGGAAGAAACTCAAGAAGATGGAGCCCTGGTGGGAGCCCACTCCACATTGGATGAGCAAACACCACCTGCAAGAGAACGGAGAGAACCCCCATAGACTCTGGCACAGGAGCTGGCAGAACACAGAGACATGGGAGCAAGCCCAGCTAGGGGGGCTACCCCACAAAGAGAAGACAGGGGTGCTACTCGCTCCAACGGTACATCCAGAATGGCATCTACGGACAGGCATGAGCCAAAGAACACAAGACTGGCACTCTGATGACCACAACCAAGGACTACTGTAATGTTTGGAAAGTTGTTTGTTCAAGTTAGGGAGGGAGGTGATAACCACATGATGTGGAAGATGACGTGGTCGGTCAAGACCACGTGAGTGCATAGAATAAATGGGAGTGGAAAAGCATGCCAAGGCATTCTCCACTCTGACACCGTACCCACTGATGTGTGTCTACTTTCTTGGCCTGCGGCGCTGTGCGGCAAGGCCTGCTGCGGCTGCCCCTCCCCAAACATCACACATTCTTTAGGTGAATCATTAAAATCATGGCAGAAGACTTTAGATATAGAGTGAAAGTCTATATCTAATCTAACAGCAGAGGGACTATGAGGTTAACTAACCAGACAATGTGGGGTCCCAACAAAAGGATTTTTTGAATATTCATTGGGAAAAGCACTCCCATGGGAAACGTCTCCAGAACTATTAGCTTGCAACAATGGAAATAATGTCATAAGACTGCCAGATATACAAGCTTTTTTGGTAAATGCCTTTTGAGAAAATAATTTTCATTTTGCAATTCAATAGCTGATATGAGGGATGGCTTCGGATTACACAATGAATCATAATTTTACTACAAAGGGGACTGACATTCAATATGATCAATAGTCATCTTGCACCAAAGTAATCTACTATTTTAGTGTGTCTTCACTCACCTTTCTAGTTGTCCGTAAGGAACCTGTGGAATTTGACAACAGATGTTTGCCTACATAAATAGGCTTCTTGAGCTTTAATTTGCTTAACAATTCAGATTTTCCACACATTCATTACAGAAAGTCATAATTCTATTACAGACACAGAGGTGAAGGATTATGATTCTCTCTCTTTACTCAAAAACTCGAGCAGCATAAATCAAACATAACATCATCAAAGAATAAACACATTCCAAACCTACATTTCCCATAAGTCTTTTGTGTTTGAGTTTCATTCCTTTGTTTACCATGAAATAACAAAAACACATGACTTCTTCCACCAATCCACACACATATTGTCCTTTATCCTCTTGGCAATCCTGAGTTCTTCCTCTTTCTTTGTCTGTGTCCAACTTTAATTCAACCTTGCGTCCCAACCTGTAAACACTGTTACCATGACCTTTTACTCCTCATGCTTCCGTGAACCTTGACCTCATGAACCAATCAACTTGTTCTGCGCCCTAGGACCTGAAACACAAACCATATTTCATACTATTGTCCCAGGGGTGGGTAATCGACATGGAAACTTTTCTATATACCTTTTTGACAACAATATTATCTTTTATAACATTATCATCACAGAATGCAGTACATTCACATTTACAACATTGATTATTGGGTGGTATAATCCATCGCCTCTGTGTCTTTTTTTTTTTTTTAATTGATGTTATTAGGTTTTAACACATAACAGTTCACTCAATGAGAAAAGAGAAAAAAGAAAAGGTTACATATGCATCCATAATCGTTACACAGGTGGGAGTAGTTCCAATATACAGTACTTAGTTTCGTTTCAATAGATCCAACAGTATAACAATGGAAATAACCAACATAATTGTCTCGTTCTCTTTATTCTTTTACACCTTCCCCCCACCCCCCACCTCTCACGGACTAAGAAATCGTGTTACCAAGGAGTGGGGTTTCATGGTCATGTGCTCGTTGTCGCAGGCTGAAACCGTTTCGATGTGGTGTGTTCAGGGACTCGCCATAAGGAGGGTGTCTTGTCATGGTTCTACTAGTGCCTGAGAGGTAGCGTGGAAGCGGTCTCAAAGCAGGTAGAGGGGGAATAGTACACAAGGGGAGAAGGACCCAATCTGGCCCTATAGACAATGGACCCTATCACCATGTGGGGTTGGATGTCTGTTTGATGTGTGTTTGCCTAGGAAATCTGACCACAAGACTTCACACTGTGTTGCCCTGCCGTGGAGTGATGCGGTAATTTTCTCCATGGTACATATGTTCATTGCAACATTGATCCATTCATTCTCGGTCGGGTTCGTAATTGATTTCCATTTGGTGGCAAGTAATGCCAGAGCAGCGAGCAACAGATGGGGGGCTAGGCCTTGGACGCTCTGCCACTCGTCCTCTATTTTCTCGAGACCAAACAGAACAAGATGGGGGTCCGCCGTTCTTTGAATCCTGTCCAGATGTCTAATCCACCCCAAGACCTCAACCCAATAGATCTTAATCTTAGGACATCCCCACCACATGTGCAAATAGTCTGAGACTTGCCACATTCACGCCAACAGAGGGGGGAGGACGATTGATACATTTTGGATAGTTTATAAGGGTCATACTGTCAGCGGTGCAAGAGTTTGATGGAATGGAGTTTATACTTGCACGATATGGAAGTGCGTGTTGCCATGCGGCACATTTTATCCCACACGTCTTCATCAATTTCCGACCCCATGTCATTCCCCCAACGTGCTCTGAGGTTATGTGTCTTCCCTCTACCCGCCTCCACTAGTAATTTGTACACGGCGGAAATCAGGCCCTTCCTGTCAGTCTTGGAGTCCAACAGTTTTTCGAAGGGGGTGAGCTCCCTACTCAGTTTTTCCTTCCATACTGCCTTTGTTAAGACCCCTTTGATCTGTAAGTAGTAAAAGGTGGACAGCACACCTATATTTAGGGCTTCTGTTAGCTCCAGGAGAGTGATAAAGGAATCGCTTCGGAGAAGCTGGCCCACCCTTTCAAGTCCTGCTTCGTACCACGCCTGGAATCTTTCAACATTGGGGATGTGGTTATTTATGCCCGGGGACCATAGGTGGCTAAGTGGAGACGGCCATGTTGTGATTTCTCTCATCTCTGGACCCTCCCTCCATATTTCCCATATGGTAGCAAAGAGTGGATGCTCCTTCGTCCTCCTCAACACTCTCTTTCGTGGGGCCCATAGCCACTCCGAGAGTGTTGCTGGGGCTAAATAGTGGTTGTCCATTGCTATCCACTGTGGTTCTTTTTGATTACGTAAATGAGGGATGAGTACCCGTAATTGGGCAACAACATAATACTTCTTGAGGACTGGGAGGCCTACCCCTCCTTTATCCTTGGGCAATGTTAATGTGTTGTAGGCGATCCTGGCTTTTTTCCCACGCCACAGGAATTTCAGGGTCGCTTTTCTAAACTCAGTGAAGTATTGCTACGGTATTTTAATGGGAAACATCTGAAAGACGAGAGACCTCGGGAGACAGGTCATTTTAATGGCATTAAGCTGGCCAAGCCACGAGATTGTCAGTTTGTCCCACCTGGCCAGATCCGCATGGAATTTGGCAAGTAGCTGTGGAAAGTTTGCTTCATAAAGAGTGTCTATTTGTTTCATAATTCGAATCCCTAAATATCGCATAGTGTCATGCTCAAGCGTCAGTCCAAGGGAGGAACATTTTGTTTCGTTTACCTCTGCTGCCCCCTGGAGGGGGAAAAATATGGATTTGGACCGATTGACCTTAAACCTGATAACTGACCATATTCTTCGAGGAGGGATATAGCTCGGGGAATGGATCTTTCAGGATTGACCACATGCAGGAGTATGTCGTCGGCATACAATGCCAACTTGTACTCTGTGTGTCCCAGGTACATCCCTTCTATACCAGTGTCCGTTCTCATCTTGTGTGTTAATGATTCAAGCGATAAAGCAAACAAGATGGCCGACAGTGGGCATCCCTGTCAGGTACCCCGCTTCAATTGAAACCACCTCGAATATACCCCATTTACAAATACCGAAGCTGTAGGCATCGAATAGACCACCTGGATTCCCTTTCTAAGCTCGGGGCCCATCCCAATTTTGCGAAGGACTCCCATTAGGAAGTCCCAATCTACCCATTCAAATGCTTTTTCTGCATCGATGGAAAATAGTGAGGGATCAGTGTTCAGGTTGTGGGAGGCATGTACCAAGTGCAGGGTCTTGTGCATGGTGTCTGTACCCTGGCGGCCCAGTATAAAGCCCACCTGGTCAGGGTGGATGAGGCGGGGCATGTATGATTCAATTCTAGCTGCCAAGACCCTTGTGTATATCTTTGCATCTATATTGAGTAGGGAGATGGGACGATATGATCCGCATTTTTTGGGATCTCTCCCTTCTTTTGGAATGACCGTTATGAGTGCTTTAACAAATGAATCCGGAGGTTTCCCCATCTCCAGGATCTCATTAAATAGTTTCATTAGAAAGGGTGTGAGCTGTGTGGCAAATGTCTTGTAAAAACCTGCAGTATACCCGTCTTCACCTGGGGATTTACCTAGTGTTAGTCGTTTGATGGCTTCCTGAATCTTCTCCTCAGTTATGGGGGTGTCCAGGGTCTCAGACTCAATGTATGTCAGTTTGGGCATATTGATATCAGCTAGATAGGATCGAATGCTAGACGGGTCCGGTTCCGTCTCTGAGGTGTACAGGGCTTCATAGAAGTCTGCAAAGGCTTCGGGATGGTGGTCCTACTTATAACTGTGTTGGGTCCTCCATCAACTATCTCCTGCACTCTGTGTTCAGCCTGCTGTGCTTGTAGCCTGGCCGCCAGCAACGCGTCTGCATTGTCTCCTTTCTCATAAAATTTATGTCTTAGGAAAAGAAGTTTGCATGCTATTTGGTCGTGTTCTAGGAGGCAGAGTTTCTCCCTTTTTTTCCTTGCTTCACTGACTTTTTCATGGTCTATTACGTCCCCTTCCTTTGCTTCATTATCTAGTTGGGCGATTTCTCTATGGAGTCTATTTTCAATCAGGGTTCTCTCTCTCTTTTTATTAGCTCCCTCCCTCATAAGGACCCGCCTCCAGGTCGCCTTGCCCGCATCCCAGACCCCCTGTGTAGAGACCTCCCCGGTATCGCTCAATCGAAAGTAATCAGCAATTTGAGTTTCCTTCTCCGACTTAAAAACAAGGTCTTTCCATAGGGTCTCGTTGCATCTCCATTTTCCACCTCTAACTGGTAGGGATTCACATATTATATCGGCGGTCACCATGTCATGGTCAGACCATGTGATCGGTGTGATTTCTGTGTGTGAGGCCGTATTGCATAGATCTCTTGAGAGGTGGAGGTGGTCAATGCGGGTGAGTGTATTGTGTGGTGCTGAAAAAAAAGTGTAAGCTCTCGCTGTGCGGTGCATTCGTCTCCACACATCAGTCAGTCCATACAGATCCATCATTACCCTGAATTGAGCATGGTCACCTCCGAGTTTATCACGTGTTTCTGGGTTACTGGGTTTCGAATCTAACGTGGGATCTGCCCATGTATTAAAATCTCCACCAAGGATGATATGACCCGTTGACTCTAGCATGATTTTGGGGATTGTTTTGGAGAGGAATCTAACCTGCCCTACTTTGGGGGAGTAAATCGAGGCGATCGTAGTGGACACATTCCCAATGGTCCCTGAAACAAGCAAGGCTCGGCCTTCTGCATCAGACCAAACCTTTGTAGTCTTGAAGTCCATCCCTTTCTTCATGATTATTCCCACTCCCCCTCTCTTTAATGGTCCAGATCCCCAGAGCTCAATACCGGATCGCCTCCCGAGGACCAACCTCTCCTCACCCTTCATATATTTAGTCTCCTGCAATAAAAGGATATCGATATTTGATCTGCGGAACCCTCTAAAGACAAGACCTTTGACGTTCAGCGTTCCCACCCTTATGGCACCCCTGCTATATGGTTCACCGGTCATCGTAACAACAGAATCTGTGACCATACATACTCTCATGACCATTTCAACCCGCTTCCTCGGTGTTTAAACAACTTCGTAATCATTGCACTGTTCATAGTTCTTAAATTTACCCTTGATTTGACACGTGCCTTTGTCCGCCTTCCCCACCCTCCCTCCCTTCCATCTTCCTGAGTTCGGTGGCGTCCGATCGAGCCTAGTTAAACGCACTAGTCAGAACCGAACCATCAGTGGAGACAGTTACCTCATGGTCCCCTTGTAAAATAAACATCAAAATAACTAATGAGCCCCCGGTAACCTCCCCCCAGAGTGAGCACATTTCTGCAAGATAAGTGGAGGTCTCAATCACGTTACACCAATAGACTCCCGTGTTTTCCCCTTATCAAGTGTCAATTCAAGCAAAGAGTACCATACTTGTCGAGGATCAACTGCCCCCTTCCGGGAGCCGTTTCCCCTGCGATATTTCCTCGAGCCTTTCACCTTCTTCCTCTTCGGACCCTGTATCTGCCATTCCCTCCCATCCTTGGGGGCATGGTCACGGGATTCCTCCCGGTCCTGCGGGCCTAGTAAGTCAGATATGCAAGCCTTGATTTGTTGCTCAGAGCTCAACCTGATCCATGTGCCTTCATGTTCGAAAGAAAGAGAAAAGAGGTATCCCGATCTGTAGCGTGTGTCACGAGATTTAAGCCATGTCGTAAGTGGTTTACACATTTTCCTCAGGGCTAAGGTCAGGAAGGAGAGGTCCTCGTAGATCGTTATTTGGGATCCATTTAGGGAGATGGTGCTTCCAATCCTCGCCTTTTCCAACACTCTCATCCTATCCTGATAACAGTGAAATCTTGCCAGAACTGATCTCGGGCCTCCAGGCGGGCCTCCCGCTCTGTGAATGCGCTCTGTCTTGGGTTCATCAATGTTGTCGTCCTCAACCAGGAGCTTGATGATGTCGTGAAGGGTCATTTTTAGGTCCTCTTCTGTTTCCCCTTCTTTCTCGGGAATCCCAAAAAAACGTAGGTTGTTTCTCCTTTCACGATTCTCCAAATCATCCATCTTAACTTTAAACTCCTGCTCTCTTTGTTCTAGCTCAGTTATTCTGTGGGCCAGCTGTGTTTCCAAGACATCGATTGAGGCCTGGTTGTTTTCAACACCTTCAACCCTATCCTCTATGTTGTCAAGGCGCTGTGTAAGTTTATCAATCTTTCCTCCTATATTGGCTCCCATGTTCCTTATTTCCGCCAGTAAATCTGCTATATCTTCTTTTGTGGCGGCGGTTTCTGTATCTGTGATTGGCGATGTGGCCATTTTGGGGCCGACATCGATTCGGGGTATCGAACCGTATGCGGATATGGCAAGTTTCTGTCGGGTGTTCATGCGCCTGATGTCGTAGTTTCAACGTGTCGGACAGTGCCGCTGCTAGACTGCCTGTTACCACAGAGGAGACACACGCCCCAAGTTCACTTATTTCGTGCTTTTACTTTCCGTCCGAGACAGACCGCTTTAAAAGTGTCCCCGAGGGCCTTTCCCTCTGTGAGGCAGCTGCGTCCATTATTACAGTCTGGGTAAGGCCCTTATCATCTGGCGGGTAAACAGAGGGGGGGACAATGGCAGTAACTTACTTCTCATGGGCCGCGAGGAGCGCAAGCATCTCGCCGCGTGCGTCCCAGGTCCCCGGTCGCACCCCAGTCCGGCGGCGGGCCCGCCTTGCTTAGTCCGTCAGGGGGAGGTGATCTGGTCCCGCCGCGAAGGTTTGTTTCAGCGGAAGAGGAAGCACGGGGCCCGTGTCTCCGTTTTCTTCTCGGGGTTCTCGGCATTGCACCGCTTCCAAAGTTCTCCGCGCTCCACTATTGCGGTCTAACGACTGCTCTGCCGGGTCATCCCATCCAGGAGTGGCGTGGTGTGGACGCGGGGTCCCAGCCTCCAGTGTGCGTTCCACTGGGTGTTGCTCCCAGCAGGCCAAGAGATCCGGGCAGAGTCGAGGCCGATTCGAGTTTCGTTTTCACCTTCACAGTTTCACGACAATATTTGCTGGAAGCCGGGGCCGTTTTCAGCCGGGATTTCTTCCGTACGTGGCAAGTACCATCACAGACCTTCGTCTCGAGTTTCCACCCCAAGGGGGGTCCAAAAACGGGGGCTCATTCCATTTTATGGGACCTCGGGACGGGAGCTCACGCAGGAGAGGATCTCATCCGCGTGCCCCCTGGTGGCCACCTTTCCGCCTCTGTGTCTTTAATAGAATTATCACTTTCTGTAACGAATGTGTGGAAAATCTGAATTCTATGTCAAACCATGGAGGCTTGTATTATGCTTTTTTAAAGCTTACCTACCACAAACGTAGCCATTTTTCCACTCCTTAAAGTAAAAGGTTTTAAACGTCGATTCCTTCAACCAGTCGGCTGCCTTCATGATATTCTCTAGTCTGGCTCCTGCCAGGAACGCCTTAGAGGCCATTTCTCCCCTCACTGAGGGAGACCCATATGAGTCTGTGTCTACTCCAGCCTGTGTCATCACCCATATAATCCATCTTGATAACGTGGCTGTTGTTACTGCCCCAAATGGTTTTGTTATGGCTATGAGCAACTGGTTTACCCCAGGGGGTCTCCCTCCCCTAGTCTTAGACTCATATTCTGTAATACATGTCACTGGACATAATTGTGGTTGCCCTGGAAATGCCTGATATGAAATTGTTCTCAACCATGTCTTAGTTCTCTTCACTATACAAAAGGTCATACTGTAAGAGGATTCAATTCAACACTACAGCTAAGTCAACGCCTAGTCTATAATACTGAATGAAAACCCTTATTGATATATCTTTATGTCCAGTTCATGCGTTCTGGATGACTACCCCTATATAACACCCCTCTGTTGGAATCCCCCTGACCCCACTGAGCCAAGAAGTAGTTCTGTTTTGCAAGTTAAAAGGTTTATTTGATAATTTAAACAATAGATAGATATATCACACTTTATAATAAATTAATAATTGAATATCACACTTAATCTGATATGATAAATATTAACAACAGAGAATCTGGCACTGACACGCTTCTCTATAATCAATAAGGAGTTGACATAAAATGGATAAGGTAGCACACAGGTGAATAGGAACAAAAGAAGAAGGTGGTACAGAATGCTTTATGTAAGCTCAGGTGGATGCAATATTCAATGAATGCAGTACAGAAAATACTCAATATGACTTCAACCAAACAATGTAATCACTTTTCTCTGGCTATTCACTCCCCCCCTCTTTATGCAATGCAAGGAAATGGAAGGAAAACACACAGTTCTCAGAAATGCAATCAAATGTGATTCAGTTCACCCCAGCAAGCTTAGACTACAGAAGTTTGAAAACACAGGCAAAATGCTTAGATATGTGCTGGCAATTCAGTGAAAAGTATGCTAAAATGCTTTTGATTCCCTCTAGAGGTTCAGGGTGAGTGGTATCTAGTTAATATTAGTCCAGGCTCACACTAGCAATGATTCAGGGATGATTAGCAGGTTAAACAAATTTCTGGCAAATGGAAGGCAAGCAGCAGCAGCTTTTTACACGTGAAGAAATTGCAAATCGCGGTAAAATTCGCGGATGCGTGTTCCGCGATTGCGGTAAAAATATAGGGGGTAGCACAAACGGTCACGGAGATATGAGCGATTAAATAAAGGTCGTTTTTCAGATTTGAAATTTTAAAAGCTCAAAATGACAAGTGACAGATTTTGCAGCTAGAATGACAGGTGACAGATTTGGAGCTATCAGGCAGTTCTACTTAGGTTAAATAGATTGAATTAGATGAATTTAAACTAAGAGCTTTGGTTTGGTACAGTTTGGCGGTACTCACACTATATTCTTGAGTGAAATGGGCCTCGCCATGGATCTGGTCAGGTTTTAAACTCGCCTCTGGTCTCTGCACTTCACAGTGATCTGGGTCAGCTCTCTCTGGTTCTCTGGTCTGGGTCTCTAGTTCTGGATAGATTGAAGTCTCTAGTTTGGCTCTCTGGAGGTTTGATGGAGGTAAAGTATGGATTTTTCCGGCAGAGCTTCCAGCGGCAGATGGAATTGAAGGTCCCTATCTGTCCTGTCTGTCTGCTTTTATGTGTTTAGAATGTGGGTGTGTTCTAGCATCACTGACCCTACCTCTCTCTCAGCTTCTAATTGGTCAAACTTCCATTTCTCATTTGATTGGGGGAGCTAAGTTGTGTCAGAGTGATGTCAGCCATTTATGATCTCTTGAAAAACCTCCCCTGTCATCTGTGCACCCAAATCTATATATGATCAAAATACATATTTCAGAGTTTCACAGTTGTTTGAAATTACATATACATGGTGTGGCTGAATTTAGCCATGTCTCTGTCCAAATCTGCTGTTTCTAAGAGCTTGCATTCAGAAATGGCACATAATTGACTTTTTAACTGATTTTTCAATTTCTGACATTGACCCAACTTTACATACATATGCGCAGGGAGTATGGACATTAACTGATGAAGTTTCAGATTTTTAACATGCATACATTTAGAGTAATATCCACTTTTCCGCTAACACCCCCCTGAACATGCCACCGGTTCTAAAAACCTCTTAAACTGTGGGCAGAAAAATCACAAGAATTATGGTATCATTTTTAAAATTTTCACATGTCCGCACCATGAGTTATTCATCTTTTTCTAAACAATATTCTGGCTACAAAGGGGTGTGGTTTCCCAGGTCACATGGTGGAAATACTGGTTTATCCAGTTCTGCCAAGCCAGCTTGCTCTCACAGGCAGTGCCCCTCCCAGCTTCTGCCAAGAGGAAGCTACATTTTACGACCGCTGTAATAAAACCTTTGCCTGAGTCAAGACAGGCTTTGTTCAGAGCTCCTGTAGAGCACAGGTAATTCAATTATCAGATAGATGGCATATCCTTAGTGTGGCCAGCAAAAGGCAGATGGCCTGGGAACACAGTTGTGACTCAAGTTTCACTCCTGATGGGGGTAGCTGTCAAGCAAAATCAAGTTCCTTAAGCCAGACTTTCAGCTAACTGTCATGTTTTTTGTTGCTTTTTAAATTAACTTGCAATTTTACACATGCAGCTAGAATGCTGATTCTAAGTGCAAAACTATGACATTTCAACAGTTACCAAGGCATGTGACACCAAACATAGGTCACTCATTTAATCTAAACATTTTCGATTTTAGTGTCTTTAAATCCAGTGCAACTTAAACTGCTGACTCCATAGCAGTTTTGTTATAAGCATTGTTTTGGGCTCTTCATTTCCCAGATTTTGTAAGCACACAAAACTCCATTCCGCCAAATGTCTGCTGGTGTTCAGTGAATATTTTGCACATGTTGCAATGTTTGAAAATAGGCATTTTGAGCCTGCCTTCAGAGAAACACAGGGTGGTTTTAAAACGCCGGCTTTTGGATAGTGGTGAGTACTGGTACTGCACCCATTTTTGGGATTTAAGAAATGAATTCCCCACAATTCTAGGTTGCATTTGGCAATCAGCATTGCCATTCCCAATGGTTTCAGACTACTGTGCGGGTAGTCCAATGGTGGTTTTAAAGCGCTTTGAAGCTAACCGGCGCTACTGTTTTTCCTTTGGCAACCCATTTCCCTCATGGCAACCCGGCCTTTCATTCTCGCACTGGTGGGTGGCAAGTGAGGCAACCATTTTGGTGTGCGCACAAACTGCGCAGCTTTCCTGGATTTCGGCGCACATGTGGGTTTTCCGCCATCTTGAATTTTCTAAGCCCACAGCACCAAATGTTGTAGCATGATAGCTTAAACGTGGGTCAGGACACCCAACAAGCCCCCCCGCGCGACTGCACTTTGAATTTGAGTCGATGGGGAGTCGCGTGCCCAAGGGTTTTGACCCACGCACCGGTCTGTCCGCATAATCTTCTTCCTACTCTGTAGATGGCACAGTTCAGCATCTTCTTCTCCATCCGGTACTGATCGATCGGTTCTCCTCGCCAGTCCTGATGGGAGTATTGGGCGGTCCACTGGGCCCATTGGATCTTCGTTCCCGGTCTCCGGATCGTCCTCCTTGGCCCGTCTTCAGGTTTTCTTTCTCCTAGGACGACAAAGGAAGAGCGGCAATACCTACTCATAGACGTTTTTCCACCACTGTTGAGATGGTGGGGCAGCATATGCATTTCATCATAACGAAACATTACATTCTTTTTTTTGAAAAAAGAAAAACAGTATAACTAAGAGACAGTTTCATGCAAATCACAATATTTTAGAGACTAGATGTGGTATGTTTTATGGTTGGAACTGAATTAGTCTGAGACAGTACCCGCTAGGATTCCAGAGGATTCCTCCAGTTGTTGCAGAGCGTGCCTGGGATGGCAACACTTCAACTGGTTTATATGGACCCACTTGTCTTCCCCCTCTGCCGAACCGCCTTTGGGGATGTGGATTTTGTAGGCCACAGGGGAGATTTTGTCGATGATCTCAAAGGGTCCCTTCCATGTAGGCAAAAATTTGCGCTGCTTGGCCTGGTTCCTTTGGAAGTTGTATAGATAGACCCGGTCTCCCACCTGATATTCCTTCCTGGAAGTTTTCCGGTCATAATGGGTCTTCATGCTATCAGCTGATCTTTCTAGATTCCGCTGAGCATAAGCAAAAGCATGTTGGAGGTGTTTCCTTAAATTCTCCACATACTCATGAGCAGTGGAGGCATTTATCAGTGTCTGCTCTTGGGTCCTGTAGAGCAAATGCTGGGGAAGCACCATCTTGCGCCCAGTCATCAACTCAAATGGTGACATTTTGGTTGCAGATGAAGGGGTAGATCTGATGGCCATTAGGACCAGAGGTAATCGGATATCCCAACTTGGCCCAGAATCTGCCACAAACTTCTTTAATATGCTCACAATTGTCCGGTTATATCTCTCTACTGCCCCAGAAGAAGCTGGTCTATAAGCAATATGCAGCTTTCTCTTGACCCCCAGTATCTCCCACATCTTTGTCATTACTTCACTGGTGAAGTGGCTACCTCTGTCTGACTCAATCCTTTGAGGTAGACCAAAACGGGAAAAGATGTGGTTAATCATCAAGGCAGCTGCGGTTTCTGCCTTGCAATTTGGGGCTGGGAGACATTCCACCCACTTGGTAAACAAGCATGTCACAGTCAACATGTACTTATTCCCCCTAGCCGAGCGAATCACAGGGCCTACAAAGTCGATTTGTAAATCTGACCATGGCAGTGTCATCCCCCTCTTTTGGAGAGGCGCGCGGTGCGTGAGGGATGATGGCTGAAATTGTGCACACACAAGACACCCCTTCAAGTATTGGTCGAGGTCCTGCCCCATGTGTGGCCAGTATGCAACCTCTCTTAAGATTTCCAGTGTTGTGTGAAACCCCCTATGACCGGCAGTGGCCGCATCATGGGCGTGACTTAACATCAGGCTTCGGAAGGAGGTAGGAACCACCCACTGATCGTGGCCAGCTTTGGATTTCCTTACCAACAAACCGTCTTGGATCCGGAACATTTTTGGACATTTCATCAACACTCTTAGGTCCTCTTTCCCAATGTAATCGGTATCCGTCAGGGGAAAGTTCTCAGGGTCCTCAAGGTGCTGGTAAAATTTACCAATAATTGGATCCCCCTTCTGAGCAGTAATCAAATCAGCATCAGGGGTCTCCTTACTCCATTGTGCAATTGAAAGGTCGTTGTGAGCATTTGTCTGGGACCTAGTGATAGCAGTGACCTGGATTTCCCCCAACAGGGACCCAATCTCAATTAGATCCCCTTGGATGGCCCCAGTTTTGGCCAGCTGATCAGCTAAGTCATTTCCAGTTTTGTCTGGTCCCTCTACTTTGGAATGACCCTTGATCTTTTTCCAATAGATGGTCATCTCATTCGAGGTGACCAGATCATCAAAGTTTTGGATCAACTTCCCATGTTTCAAGGGTTTGTTGTTAGCACATAACATGCCTCTGGTTTTCCAATTAACCAGGTGCTCCACGAACCCGTTCCGTACATAATCCGAATCTGTGATTATGACCAGTTTGTGGAGTTGATGCTGGACAGCAGTGAGGATGGCCTGATGCACAGCCATCAATTCTGCCACCTGACTACTTCGGGGACCAATTTTGTATCCAGCGGAGGGTTCTGGGGACTCATTCACCCATGCATTCCCTACGCCGGCCACCAGTTCTTTCTCCCCGTTGTGGTCAACATGGTAAGAGCATCCATCCACATACACAGTGGGCATTCCCTCACACTTGTCTTCTTCAAAGACTTTGTGTGGGGAATTAAGGTATGCCTCCATGTTGTCCTTGATTTTCAGACTTTCGTCCTCGAGACAGTTTTCTCTGGCACAATCATGCAAGTCAGCCAGACCTTGCGCGAGGGGACTCTTCTTGTTTTGGCCATATCGGACCTCCACAGGAAAGCCTTGCATTGACAGAATCCAGGAAGTAATTCGGGAATTACTCACATTTCCGGTCCGGATTCTATCACTTTGGAGATATTGCAGAGGCTGGTGTGGAGTCTCCACTATGATGTGTTCCCCCTGGATAAACGGGCGGTAATTCTTCAATGCCCACACCGTTGCCAGGAGTGCCTTCTCACAATCGTTGAATTTTTCCTCCACAGAGGATAAAGTTTTGCTCGCATAGGAGATTACTTTATTGACCTTCTCATGCTTTTGGTATAATACTGCCGTCAAGCACGTATTAGAGAACCCCGTCTCCAGGAAGAACTCCTTGTTTCTGACAGGGTAAGCTAGGCAAGGCGCTTGTGAGAGGCTTCTCTTGAGTTGTCTTACTGCCTCGGCTTGTTCTGGACCCCATTCCCACTTGACCCCCCCCCTTCAGGAGATGAATCAGGGGTCTGGTGATCTCTGCGTAGCCCTCAATGAACTTTCTGCTGTAATTAGTCAGTCCAAGGAGGCTCCTTAGTTCCCGCAGAGTTGTGGGGTCTTTCAGTTTCTGAAGTGCTTCCACTTTCTTTTCCTGGGGACAGAGACCCTGAGGAGTAATCTCATGCCCCAAGAAATTAACACGGGTTCTACACCACTGTGCTTTCTGAAAGGAAAGTTTTGCTCCGGCAGCCCTCAACTGTGTCATAACATAACGGATCTCCGCTATGTGTTCCTCCACAGATGAACTTTTGATGAGGACATCATCTACATAAGCCAGGTTACCCTTTGCACCCAAGTCGGGCATGGCCTTGTGTAGAAAAATGTTGAATTCATTGCCGGAGTTGAGGTATCCGAAGGGAGTCCGGGTCCATGTATACTGCTGGCCCCCAAAGGTAAAAGCCAGTTTGTATTGGTCCTCCCTGCTGACAGGCACAGTCCAGTATCCATTGGTCAGGTCTATTGCAGTGAATACCTGTGACCCCTGGATTTGGGCCAGCCCTTGGTCAATATAGGGCAGAGGCCATCGGGAAGTATGGACCCTTTTGTTGAGCTCCCTGAGGTCGGCGCAGAGTCTCCACTGGCCGTTTGGCTTCAATATTCCCAGCACCGGATTATTGAAGGTGCTGTGGACTGGACGGATTATTCCCCGGGACTCAAGGTTCTTAATTATTTCAGTAAGGGACTCCATTGATGCGAGAGGCAAGCGATATTGCTTCACAAACACTGGAGTCATGCCAGGGTCCGTGGGGATTGTTGTGGTGTGGATGTCGGTGCGACCACAGTCATATGAGTCTACCGCAAAGAGATCTTGGAAATCCAAGAAAACTTGTTTCAACTTTTGCTTTTGTTCCAGAGTCACACAGGCATCAGCTAGGTTGACTCTCTCTTCCACCATCTGCCTGAAGCCTGGAAAGACTTCTGGTTTGGCTATTTCAGCGGCCTCCTCCAGCTGGGTGGAGAGGTCCCTGGTTAGAGTGCTGATTTGGACCGGAGGCTTCAGGTGGGAAAGGCAGCCCTCATGGACCTGGAAAATCACCTCATCCCTCCTGAAGTCACAAGTCACATCTTCCTTACCATAGGGGCAGGAAGTGTACACCAGGAAGTTCCCCCCATGCCGGGTAAAAATCCTGTCTGGTGTTGTGTTGTCCTCACTGTCACTGTCAAAACAGTCCTTGGGGATTGGTCCTAACAGTTCATTACCTAAATCAATGGAAAAATGTCGGTCATCAACCGCCATTCCAATAATGGTGCCTGCGGCTAGAGTAATACTCTTTAAGTCGCTGTTATCCACCTCTATTAGAATGGTGTCATGTTCTATGTTGACTAATGGAGTTGGGTTTACCCCCAACCCTTGCTGTTGGAGAGAAGCGTTTAGATGTATGTAAGCATCAGGGTTTTGCAAATATTGTCCTCTTTTAGCTTTCACTTCCAGGGAGAATTGTCGGGTCCTTTCTGGGAGGGTGACTTCCTCTTTGATCTGAATTTCAACTGCATAAGGTAGCAATTGAGCTGACCTAAATGCTTTTTCTGGATCATCAACGCCCATGGGATTATCCGCTAATCGGGACCAAGCTTTGAAGTTTATTAGGTCCAAACTAATGGCAAAGTGATTGAGAATGTCACTGCCTAAGTAAAAGGCGGCAGTGACGTCTCGCACGACCCAACAATTATGGACTATGCTCTTGTTGCCAATGGAGATTTTGAGCATACACCTGCTTGGCAGGAGATGTTTGGAATTAGGCGCTTCCAGGTCCATTTCCCATTTGTCTATCAGTTTGAATGTGGGAATGGCTGGATCTTTTGGGAGTTGGCGGAACATGGCTTCGCTGATGAAGCTCTTACCGTTGTTCACACACACTCGAGCGAGAACAGAGTCCTTCCCATCATTTAACTGAACAGGGATGAACAACTGCTCTCCAATTTGCTGAATCTCAGCCAGGCTCTGAGCTGATTTCACATCTTTCTGGACTATAGGAGTGGGAGTTTCAGATTGTGGATTGGTATAGAATTTCAGAGTGTTTCCTTCCACCGTGGAATACCACTTTAGACTGGAAGGAAGGTTGATTTTCAGAACTAGAGAGGACCCCCCATCACCAGTCTGTTGTCCTACTGCTATTACTGTCACGTCTGGAATCTGGTTATTCTGGAAGTGAAATTCTACTTGGTCAGATTTTTGTTCAACCATGTGGCAGGTGCCGTTTAAACTAACATGGTTGACACTCTGTTTTAATTTTATTGGTCGGCTAGTCTGGGTCCAGAGGACCTTGTTTACACAATCTATTAGGGGTGACAACCTTCTTAGGAGGTCATTCCCTAGTAAACAATGGGTGCCCTCTGGGGTCACAACTATGACCGGGTGTTTCAACTTGTGTCGCCCGATCTTAATGTCCAAGTCTGCAGTCCCCTCAACGGGAATTTCCTTCCCATCAAAGTTCTGTAGTTGTCCAGGAAGAGAGGTGAGAGGAATTTGGTAATTCTCTCCCCTTCCTGCATTCAGTTCGTCAAAAGCCCTTCTGGACAGAAGGGTAGCTTGAGATCCAGTGTCCACCAGTGCCAAGATTGTACCCTGCCCCTGTACTTGTACCGGGGCATAATATCTTCCCTCCTTCTCCTCAAGGCGGCACAGATAATGTACATTTTTGGACAACTGGTGGGCTAATTTTCTGGTTTTGGACATCGCGAGAGAAGAATTTTGGGCAGAATTCTGTGGAGAGCCTTGGGAATCTGAAAGAAAAATTTGGCAACTGGAGATCAGAGCCATTGTGGGTTCCCCTGGCTCCGGTTCTGGGCCGCCCCCCCTTTTTGGAGGCAGTCACCAGGATGGGTTTGAACCAGGGGATTTCCTTGCTGTTGGTTCTGGGATGAGATAGTGGGCGGCGGTAGCTCAGTCTCCACATCTCCCCAGTCTGGATTTGCATCCCTACGGACCCATTTTTCTTTGGGAGGAGTTCCCCCCTCTCTGAAGGAGAAGATCCTTTTCCCAGGATCCTCTGAGGATCCCTCTCCCTCAAATTGGAAGATCTGTACCTCCTCCTCAAACTGTGTCTGTTTGGGTCTTTTGTTTCTCCTACCCCCCCTCTGCTCCTTAGGAGGCAGACTATCAGGGGCAGGAGATTTTGTTTCCGGTTCCTGGGTTTCCAGGGGCTGTTTACAAGTAAGGAAGGAAGCTTCCTCCAAGGCTTTACACCCCCCTTCCCCTTGTGCCTCCTCCCTGGGAACCGGTGAGTTATCGGGGTGCTGCCCCCGTCATTGTTCTGGAGCACCAGGTCCAGAGTTGGGTGCGTTCTGCGCCGGCATGCCGATCTGAGGGTTCTGCTGAGCCCTCAGTATGTGACCCAGATCCCGCGCCATGTTTTGAACCTGGCGCTCTAACTGGGAAACCCGCTCAGGCTGATACGGGGCCCTGTTTTCTCCCCTGGGCTGATCCCGGGAAGGGTAGCTATCCCTCCTCTGGTAATACCCCGGGTTGGGAAGATTTGGGTACCCCTCCACCCTTGGCCTCCCCTCTCCCGGATTCAGTGGTCTGGGCTCAGGGAATTGGGGAAAGAAGGATGGATGGTTTTGGGGCTGAAAGTTGGGTGGATACCTGGGGAAAAAGTTCTGCCCAGGATTTGAAGAGTTTCTGCCCTCCGGTGGGAAGTTAGGAGGGAAGTTCCCTGGGTTAGGTGCTTGGCTGGATCCCCCCCCTTGGGCTGGAGGAGTCCACACATAACCCAGGATGGGTCGATTTCCCTTGTAACGGGGACTTACATAATCAGGAGAGCGAGGGACCCCATTTGTGGGGCTGCCTCCTTGGCTCCCTGTCTGTGACTGGCCCGAGGACCTTCTGGGCCTAGCATTATTAGGTGCAGGTAGGTTTTTAGGCCCCCCCATCTCCAACTCTAAAACGGGGGTGACCTTTACCTCTGCCACCTTGGCAGCAGCAGGGGTGCTGTTGGCTTTGGGGTTTTTCTGGGCATTACTTTTGCTATCTATCGGTTTCTGCACCTCATAGATCCGGGTAGCCTGTTCAATGACCCAGTCTAAAGATCTTTTCTCGTGAAAATCCCTCACGAGCTGGGTCATGATATATTTGGGCAAGGCATGGAAAAACGTATTAATAAATTCCCTGCTATCCGTGCGCACCCTTCTTGTGGTCTGTGCAAAAGCACGCTTTAACTCCTGCACAAATTCTTGTGGGGCCTGATCCTCCCCACATTGCAAATTGTAGGCTGCCTTGCGAGCCTCTTGAGGATTTCTGTGAACAGAAAAATGTTTCAAGATGGCCGCCTTATAGGTGGACCATCTTAAATGATTTTGGTCCTCCAGCCCCGCAAAGAAACTGGAGTATTCCGGGGAGAAGGTCCACTTTACATATTGAATACAGCTTTGGCTGTCCTTCAAATGGAAAGTCTCCATCATTTGTTCAAACAACTCTAAGTGCTCCCAAACAGAATACTTAGCGTTCTTATAGTAAGGCGTGATGACGCTCCTGATCGCCTTAATCTGCTTTAAGGGGTCCTTAAGCAAGGCCCTTTTTGCCTTATTGGCCTTTTTGGTTCGGGTAACCCTTGTCCATTCGTCCTCGGACTCAGAGGCACTGCTCCCAGAGGTTCCCGTCTGTTCTTCCAGGTTTTCCCGGATTCTGCGAGCCTGGGAATGGCTGGCAGAATGTGGGGACCTGGTCTCCTGTGTCCTGTGCAGTTCAGAGGAGTCTTCAGATTCCTCCTTGCTGCCAGGATTTGATGGGTACCCCCTCCACTGACCTAACTGGGCGGTGGTTTTCAGGATGCCCTTAATGGGCCTATTCTCCCGGGGTTCCCCACTGAATTGCACCATGCTTGGGTGCCCATGCCCAGATGCCCGCCCATCCATTCCTGGGAGGTACTGGCCTATGAGCCCCATGCTTCTGGCTGGATAGTAATCTGCCATCCCTGTGGCCCTGTGCTCATGTGCGCCAGGGGACATGGGGGTGGCAGAGTCCAGGGACTGAGAGGTATGAGGGCCTCTGGTACTAGGGCTCCTGAGGTTATGCTCCGGAGTTTCCATTTCCCAGCGAACCTCATCTCTATCCGCCCCTGCTCCCTGTTGCAATGCAAGAGCCTGCATTTGTGCCTTCAGTTCCTCAGTTAAGGCCTTACTAGACTCTATCAGTCTCTCCTGCATCGCTACCTGTTGTTGGAGCCTATCATTGTGTTGACAGAGGGCCTCATTTTCCCTCTGTGCTTCCTGGTTGGTCCTGGAGAACTGGGCCAGTCTTTGCTGCAGGAGGTTTACCTCCTGAGCTGTGTCCCTATTGGCCTGCTCCTTTCTTGCCAGAGCATCCTCCACCCTCCTGGTGTGCTCTAACAAGTTCTGGTGTTCTTTTTGGAGGTCACCCAGCCCCTGGAGGGCCAGGTGATTTTCTTCCATTTTCCTTTTTAAATGGCAGACTTCCTGGCCTATGGCGTCTCTTTCCTGACTAAGAGCCTGCATTTGTGCCGCCAGGTCGTCCCTCTGCCTTTGGAAGGCACCAGCTTTCTGGCGCTCCTGATCAAACTCTGCCTGGGTATCCAGGTCTTTCAGAATCAGTTTATTGCTCTCCTCTTTCTCTCTATCTAGCTGGCTTTGCAGGGTGACTACCTGCTCCGCGCATGCCCTGTTGAAATTGATCTGTTGCTCCAACTTTTTCTGGTTCTGCAGTAAGGAGTCCAAACTGTCTTGGTGCTCCTTCTGCAGGGCCAGAAATCTGGTATCCTGGTCTGTCTTTTCCTGTTGTAGGATGCCCATATCCTCTTTTATTTTAATGATGTACTGCCTGCTGTCATTTTCTGACTCCTGGCTCCCCTGCAGCCTCTGCTCAGAAGAGACCAGGTCAGATTGGACCTTCTCTAACACTACCTGTTGCCTATTTGCCAGATTTTGGCTTTCAGCACATCTATCCTGCATGTCTCCCATATATAGGTACAGGTATGCCGCTATCCTAACAATCTTATTGTGTTCCTCTTTGGCTTTAGGAGCCATATATAGTTCACTCAGGGCCACATGTAATTGACCCTGATCTCTCCATAAGTCTGACCCTGTTTCAGTGACCTGTCGCGTGATGGCCTGCAACCAGGCATCCTGGCCCTGCTCAGCCCATTCACCTCTCACAAATAGTTTATGTAAGAAGTGCTCTCTGGCTATTTTCATATCTACCAAGGTCGTCATTCTAGAGATTGGTCTCTGTCCTGACTTACAGAAGTTAGTATTTTATTTTTGCAGAACAGAACTTTTCTTGGAGTGTCCCTTTTGAGGAATGCTTCACAGCGTAATGCAGCGTGGTGATCCGACCGGATGTATGTATCCCGTCAGTTAGCACACTGTATTAAGCTGCACAAGTGGTATTCTAACCCAAATCCCGGACGAGCCCCCAGTTTGTAAGAGGATTCAATTCAACACTACAGCTAAGTCAACGCCTAGTCTATAATACTGAATGAAAACCCTTATTGATATATCTTTATGTCCAGTTCATGCGTTCTGGATGACTACCCCTATATAACACCCCTCTGTTGGAATCCCCCTGACCCCACTGAGCCAAGAAGTAGTTCTGTTTTGCAAGTTAAAAGGTTTATTTGATAATTTAAACAATAGATAGATATATCACACTTTATAATAAATTAATAATTGAATATCACACTTAATCTGATATGATAAATATTAACAACAGAGAATCTGGCACTGACACGCTTCTCTATAATCAATAAGGAGTTGACATAAAATGGATAAGGTAGCACACAGGTGAATAGGAACAAAAGAAGAAGGTGGTACAGAATGCTTTATGTAAGCTCAGGTGGATGCAATATTCAATGAATGCAGTACAGAAAATACTCAATATGACTTACACCAAACAATGTAATCACTTTTCTCTGGCTATTCACTCCCCCCCTCTTTATGCAATGCAAGGAAATGGAAGGAAAACACACAGTTCTCAGAAATGCAATCAAATGTGATTCAGTTCACCCCAGCAAGCTTAGACTACAGAAGTTTGAAAACACAGGCAAAATGCTTAGATATGTGCTGGCAATTCAGTGAAAAGTATGCTAAAATGCTTTTGATTCCCTCTAGAGGTTCAGGGTGAGTGGTATCTAGTTAATATTAGTCCAGGCTCACACTAGCAATGATTCAGGGATGATTAGCAGGTTAAACGAATTTCTGGCAAATGGAAGGCAAGCAGCAGCAGCTTTTTACACGTGAAGAAATTGCAAATCGCGTTAAAATTCGCGGATGCGTGTTCCGCGATTGCGGTAAAAATATAGGGGGTAGGAATGCGGTTCTAGGTTCGTAGGAAAGTCACGATTCTAAGCTTTCAGATGAAAGTTACTGCAAGTCTCTAGCACAAACGGTCACGGAGATATGAGCGATTAAATAAAGGTCGTTTTTCAGATTTGAAATTTTAAAAGCTCAAAATGACAAGTGACAGATTTTGCAGCTAGAATGACAGGTGACAGATTTGGAGCTATCAGGCAGTTCTACTTAGGTTAAATAGATTGAATTAGATGAATTTAAACTAAGAGCTTTGGTTTGGTACAGTTTGGCGGTACTCACACTATATTCTTGAGTGAAATGGGCCTCGCCATGGATCTGGTCAGGTTTTAAACTCGCCTCTGGTCTCTGCACTTCACAGTGATCTGGGTCAGCTCTCTCTGGTTCTCTGGTCTGGGTCTCTAGTTCTGGATAGATTGAAGTCTCTAGTTTGGCTCTCTGGAGGTTTGATGGAGGTAAAGTATGGATTTTTCCGGCAGAGCTTCCAGCGGCAGATGGAATTGAAGGTCCCTATCTGTCCTGTCTGTCTGCTTTTATGTGTTTAGAATGTGGGTGTGTTCTAGCATCACTGACCCTACCTCTCTCTCAGCTTCTAATTGGTCAAACTTCCATTTCTCATTTGATTGGGGGAGCTAAGTTGTGTCAGAGTGATGTCAGCCATTTATGATCTCTTGAAAAACCTCCCCTGTCATCTGTGCACCCAAATCTATATATGATCAAAATACATATTTCAGAGTTACACAGTTGTTTGAAATTACATATACATGGTGTGGCTGAATTTAGCCATGTCTCTGTCCAAATCTGCTGTTTCTAAGAGCTTGCATTCAGAAATGGCACATAATTGACTTTTTAACTGATTTTTCAATTTCTGACATTGACCCAACTTTACATACATATGCGCAGGGAGTATGGACATTAACTGATGAAGTTTCAGATTTTTAACATGCATACATTTAGAGTAATATCCACTTTTCCGCTAACACCCCCCTGAACATGCCACCGGTTCTAAAAACCTCTTAAACTGTGGGCAGAAAAATCACAAGAATTATGGTATCATTTATAAAATTTTCACATGTCCGCACCATGAGTTATTCATCTTTTTCTAAACAATATTCTGGCTACAAAGGGGTGTGGTTTCCCAGGTCACATGGTGGAAATACTGGTTTATCCAGTTCTGCCAAGCCAGCTTGCTCTCACAGGCAGTGCCCCTCCCAGCTTCTGCCAAGAGGAAGCTACATTTTACGACCGCTGTAATAAAACCTTTGCCTGAGTCAAGACAGGCTTTGTTCAGAGCTCCTGTAGAGCACAGGTAATTCAATTATCAGATAGATGGCATATCCTTAGTGTGGCCAGCAAAAGGCAGATGGCCTGGGAACACAGTTGTGACTCAAGTTTCACTCCTGATGGGGGTAGCTGTCAAGCAAAATCAAGTTCCTTAAGCCAGACTTTCAGCTAACTGTCATGTTTTTTGTTGCTTTTTAAATTAACTTGCAATTTTACACATGCAGCTAGAATGCTGATTCTAAGTGCAAAACTATGACATTTCAACAGTTACCAAGGCATGTGACACCAAACATAGGTCACTCATTTAATCTAAACATTTTCGATTTTAGTGTCTTTAAATCCAGTGCAACTTAAACTGCTGACTCCATAGCAGTTTTGTTATAAGCATTGTTTTGGGCTCTTCATTTCCCAGATTTTGTAAGCACACAAAACTCCATTCCGCCAAATGTCTGCTGGTGTTCAGTGAATATTTTGCACATGTTGCAATGTTTGAAAATAGGCATTTTGAGCCTGCCTTCAGAGAAACACAGGGTGGTTTTAAAACGCCGGCTTTTGGATAGTGGTGAGTACTGGTACTGCACCCATTTTTGGGATTTAAGAAATGAATTCCCCACAATTCTAGGTTGCATTTGGCAATCAGCATTGCCATTCCCAATGGTTTCAGACTACTGTGCGGGTAGTCCAATGGTGGTTTTAAAGCGCTTTGAAGCTAACCGGCGCTACTGTTTTTCCTTTGGCAACCCATTTCCCTCATGGCAACCCGGCCTTTCATTCTCGCACTGGTGGGTGGCAAGTGAGGCAACCATTTTGGTGTGCGCACAAACTGCGCAGCTTTCCTGGATTTCGGCGCACATGTGGGTTTTCCGCCATCTTGAATTTTCTAAGCCCACAGCACCAAATGTTGTAGCATGATAGCTTAAACGTGGGTCAGGACACCCAACAAGCCCCCCCGCGCGACTGCACTTTGAATTTGAGTCGATGGGGAGTCGCGTGCCCAAGGGTTTTGACCCACGCACCGGTCTGTCCGCATAATCTTCTTCCTACTCTGTAGATGGCACAGTTCAGCATCTTCTTCTCCATCCGGTACTGATCGATCGGTTCTCCTCGCCAGTCCTGATGGGAGTATTGGGCGGTCCACTGGGCCCATTGGATCTTCGTTCCCGGTCTCCGGATCGTCCTCCTTGGCCCGTCTTCAGGTTTTCTTTCTCCTAGGACGACAAAGGAAGAGCGGCAATACCTACTCATAGACGTTTTTCCACCACTGTTGAGATGGTGGGGCAGCATATGCATTTCATCATAACGAAACATTACATTCTTTTTTTTGAAAAAAGAAAAACAGTATAACTAAGAGACAGTTTCATGCAAATCACAATATTTTAGAGACTAGATGTGGTATGTTTTATGGTTGGAACTGAATTAGTCTGAGACAGTACCCGCTAGGATTCCAGAGGATTCCTCCAGTTGTTGCAGAGCGTGCCTGGGATGGCAACACTTCAACTGGTTTATATGGACCCACTTGTCTTCCCCCTCTGCCGAACCGCCTTTGGGGATGTGGATTTTGTAGGCCACAGGGGAGATTTTGTCGATGATCTCAAAGGGTCCCTTCCATGTAGGCAAAAATTTGCGCTGCTTGGCCTGGTTCCTTTGGAAGTTGTATAGATAGACCCGGTCTCCCAACTTATATTCCTTCCTGGAAGTTTTCAGGTCATAATGGGTCTTCATGCTATCAGCTGATCTTTCTAGATTCCGCTGAGCATAAGCAAAAGCATGTTGGAGGTGTTTCCTTAAATTCTCCACATACTCATGAGTAGTGGAGGCATTTATCAGTGTCTGCTCTTGGGTCCTGTAGAGCAAATGCTGGGGAAGCACCATCTTGCGCCCAGTCATCAACTCAAATGGTGACATTTTGGTTGCAGATGAAGGGGTAGATCTGATGGCCATTAGGACCAGAGGTAATCGGATATCCCAACTTGGCCCAGAATCTGCCACAAACTTCTTTAATATGCTCACAATTGTCCGGTTATATCTCTCTACTGCCCCAGAAGAAGCTGGTCTATAAGCAATATGCAGCTTTCTCTTGACCCCCAGTATCTCCCACATCTTTGTCATTACTTCACTGGTGAAGTGGCTACCTCTGTCTGACTCAATCCTTTGAGGTAGACCAAAACGGGAAAAGATGTGGTTAATCATCAAGGCAGCTGCGGTTTCTGCCTTGCAATTTGGGGCTGGGAGACATTCCACCCACTTGGTAAACAAGCATGTCACAGTCAACATGTACTTATTCCCCCTAGCCGAGCGAATCACAGGGCCTACAAAGTCGATTTGTAAATCTGACCATGGCAGTGTCATCCCCCTCTTTTGGAGAGGCGCGCGGTGCGTGAGGGATGATGGCTGAAATTGTGCACACACAAGACACCCCTTCAAGTATTGGTCGAGGTCCTGCCCCATGTGTGGCCAGTATGCAACCTCTCTTAAGATTTCCAGTGTTGTGTGAAACCCCCTATGACCGGCAGTGGCCGCATCATGGGCGTGACTTAACATCAGGCTTCGGAAGGAGGTAGGAACCACCCACTGATCGTGGCCAGCTTTGGATTTCCTTACCAACAAACCGTCTTGGATCCGGAACATTTTTGGACATTTCATCAACACTCTTAGGTCCTCTTTCCCAATGTAATCGGTATCCGTCAGGGGAAAGTTCTCAGGGTCCTCAAGGTGCTGGTAAAATTTACCAATAATTGGATCCCCCTTCTGAGCAGTAATCAAATCAGCATCAGGGGTCTCCTTACTCCATTGTGCAATTGAAAGGTCGTTGTGAGCATTTGACTGGGACCTAGTGATAGCAGTGACCTGGATTTCCCCCAACAGGGACTCAATCTCAATTAGATCCCCTTGGATGGCCCCAGTTTTGGCCAGCTGATCAGCTAAGTCATTTCCAGTTTTGTCTGGTCCCTCTACTTTGGAATGACCCTTGATCTTTTTCCAATAGATGGTCATCTCATTCGAGGTGACCAGATCATCAAAGTTTTGGATCAACTTCCCATGTTTCAAGGGTTTGTTGTTAGCACATAACATGCCTCTGGTTTTCCAATTAACCAGGTGCTCCACGAACCCGTTCCGTACATAATCCGAATCTGTGATTATGACCAGTTTGTGGAGTTGATGCTGGACAGCAGTGAGGATGGCCTGATGCACAGCCATCAATTCTGCCACCTGACTACTTCGGGGACCAATTTTGTATCCAGCGGAGGGTTCTGGGGACTCATTCACCCATGCATTCCCTACGCCGGCCACCAGTTCTTTCTCCCCGTTGTGGTCAACATGGTAAGAGCATCCATCCACATACACAGTGGGCATTCCCTCACACTTGTCTTCTTCAAAGACTTTGTGTGGGGAATTAAGGTATGCCTCCATGTTGTCCTTGATTTTCAGACTTTCGTCCTCGAGACAGTTTTCTCTGGCACAATCATGCAAGTCAGCCAGACCTTGCGCGAGGGGACTCTTCTTGTTTTGGCCATATCGGACCTCCACAGGAAAGCCTTGCATTGACAGAATCCAGGAAGTAATTCGGGAATTACTCACATTTCCGGTCCGGATTCTATCACTTTGGAGATATTGCAGAGGCTGGTGTGGAGTCTCCACTATGATGTGTTCCCCCTGGATAAACGGGCGGTAATTCTTCAATGCCCACACCGTTGCCAGGAGTGCCTTCTCACAATTGTTGAATTTTTCCTCCACAGAGGATAAAGTTTTGCTCGCATAGGAGATTACTTTATTGACCTTCTCATGCTTTTGGTATAATACTGCCGTCAAGCACGTATTAGAGAACCCCGTCTCCAGGAAGAACTCCTTGTTTCTGACAGGGTAAGCTAGGCAAGGCGCTTGTGAGAGGCTTCTCTTGAGTTGTCTTACTGCCTCGGCTTGTTCTGGACCCCATTCCCACTTGACCCCCCCTTCAGGAGATGAATCAGGGGTCTGGTGATCTCTGCGTAGCCCTCAATGAACTTTCTGCTGTAATTAGTCAGTCCAAGGAGGCTCCTTAGTTCCCGCAGAGTTGTGGGGTCTTTCAGTTTCTGAAGTGCTTCTACTTTCTTTTCCTGGGGACAGAGACCCTGAGGAGTAATCTCATGCCCCAAGAAATTAACACGGGTTCTACACCACTGTGCTTTCTGAAAGGAAAGTTTTGCTCCGGCGGCCCTCAACTGTGTCATAACATAACGGATCTCCGCTATGTGTTCCTCCACAGATGAACTTTTGATGAGGACATCATCTACATAAGCCAGGTTACCCCTTGCACCCAAGTCGGGCATGGCCTTGTGTAGAAAAATGTTGAATTCATTGCCGGAGTTGAGGTATCCGAAGGGAGTCCGGGTCCATGTATACTAATGGCCCCCAAAGGTAAAAGCCAGTTTGTATTGGTCCTCCCTGCTGACAGGCACAGTCCAGTATCCATTGGTCAGGTCTATTGCAGTGAATACCTGTGACCCCTGGATCTGGGCCAGCCCTTGGTCAATATAGGGCAGAGGCCATCGGGAAGTATGGACCCGTTTGTTGAGCTCCCTGAGGTCGGCGCAGAGTCTCCACTGGCCGTTTGGCTTCAATATTCCCAGCACCGGATTATTGAAGGTGCTGTGGACTGGACGGATTATTCCCCGGGACTCAAGGTTCTTAATTATTTCAGTAAGGGACTCCATTGATGCGAGAGGCAAGCGATATTGCTTCACAAACACTGGAGTCATGCCAGGGTCCGTGGGGATTGTTGTGGTGTGGATGTCGGTGCGACCACAGTCATATGAGTCTACCGCAAAGAGATCTTGGAAATCCAAGAAAACTTGTTTCAACTTTTGCTTTTGTTCCAGAGTCACACAGGCATCAGCTAGGTTGACTCTCTCTTCCACCATCTGCCTGAAGCCTGGAAAGACTTCTGGTTTGGCTATTTCAGCGGCCTCTTCCAGCTGGGTGGAGAAGTCCCTAGTTAGAGTGCTGATTTGGACCGGAGGCTTCAGGTGGGAAAGGCAGCCCTCATGGACCTGGAAAATCACCTCATCCCTCCTGAAGTCACAAGTCACATCTTCCTTACCATAGGGGCAGGAAGTGTACACCAGGAAGTTCCCCCCATGCCGGGTAAAAATCCTGTCTGGTGTTGTGTTGTCCTCACTGTCACTGTCAAAACAGTCCTTGGGGATTGGTCCTAACAGTTCATTACCTAAATCAATGGAAAAATGTCGGTCATCAACCGCCATTTCAATAATGGTGCCTGCGGCTAGAGTAATACTCTTTAAGTCGCTGTTATCCACCTCTATTAGAATGGTGTCATGTTCTATGTTGACTAATGGAGTTGGGTTTACCCCCAACCCTTGCTGTTGGAGAGAAGCGTTTAGATGTATGTAAGCATCAGGGTTTTGCAAATATTGTCCTCTTTTAGCTTTCACTTCCAGGGAGAATTGTCGGGTCCTTTCTGGGAGGGTGACTTCCTCTTTGATCTGAATTTCAACTGCATAAGGTAGCAATTGAGCTGACCTAAATGCTTTTTCTGGATCATCAAAGCCCATGGGATTATCCGCTAATCGGGACCAAGCTTTGAAGTTTATTAGGTCCAAACTAATGGCAAAGCGATTGAGAATGTCACTGCCTAAGTAAAAGGCGGCAGTGACGTCTCGCACGACCCAACAATTATGGACTATGCTCTTGTTGCCAATGGAGATTTTGAGCATACACCTGCTTGGCAGGAGATGTTTGGAATTAGGCGCTTCCAGGTCCATTTCCCATTTGTCTATCAGTTTGAATGTGGGAATGGCTGGATCTTTTGGGAGTTGGCGGAACATGGCTTCGCTGATGAAGCTCTTACCGTTGTTCACACACACTCGAGCGAGAACAGAGTCCTTCCCATCATTTAACTGAACAGGGATGAACAACTGCTCTCCAATTTGCTGAATCTCAGCCAGGCTCTGAGCTGATTTCACATCTTTCTGGACTATAGGAGTGGGAGTTTCAGATTGTGGATTGGTATAGAATTTCAGAGTGTTTCCTTCCAGCGTGGAATACCACTTTAGACTGGAAGGAAGGTTGATTTTCAGAAATAGAGAGGACCCCCCATCACCAGTCTGTTGTCCTACTGCTATTACTGTCACGTCTGGAATCTGGTTATTCTGGAAGTGAAATTCTACTTGGTCAGATTTTTGTTCAACCATGTGGCAGGTGCCATTTAAACTAACATGGTTGACACTCTGTTTTAATTTTATTGGTCGGCTAGTCTGGGTCCAGAGGACCTTGTTTACACAATCTATTAGGGGTGACAACCTTCTTAGGAGGTCATTCCCTAGTAAACAAGGGGTGCCCTCTGGGGTCACAACTATGACCGGGTGTTTCAACTTGTGTCGCCCGATCTTAATGTCCAAGTCTGCAGTCCCCTCAACGGGAATTTCCTTCCCATCAAAGTTCTGTAGTTGTCCAGGAAGAGAGGTGAGAGGAATTTGGTAATTCTCTCCCCTTCCTGCATTCAGTTCGTCAAAAGCCCTTCTGGACAGAAGGGTAGCTTGAGATCCAGTGTCCATCAGTGCCAAGATTGTACCCTGCCCCTGTACTTGTACCGGGGCATAATATCTTCCCTCCTTCTCCTCAAGGGGGCACAGATAATGTACATTTTTGGACAACTGGTGGGCTAATTTTCTGGTTTTGGACATCGCGAGAGAAGAATTTTGGGCAGAATTCTGTGGAGAGCCTTGGGAATCTGAAAGAAAAATTTGGCAACTGGAGATCAGAGCCATTGTGGGTTCCCCTGGCTCCGGTTCTGGGCCGCCCCCCCTTTTTGGAGGCAGTCACCAGGATGGGTTTGAACCAGGGGATTTCCTTGCTGTTGGTTCTGGGATGAGATAGTGGGCGGCGGTAGCTCAGTCTCCACATCTCCCCAGTCTGGATTTGCATCCCTAGGGACCCATTTTTCTTTGGGAGGAGTTCCCCCCTCTCTGAAGGAGACGATCCTTTTCCCAGGATCCTCTGAGGATCCCTCTCCCTCAAATTGGAAGATCTGTACCTCCTCCTCAAACTGTGTCTGTTTGGGTCTTTTGTTTCTCCTACCCCCCCTCTGCTCCTTAGGAGGCAGACTATCAGGGGCAGGAGATTTTGTTTCCGGTTCCTGGGTTTCCAGGGGCTGTTTACAAGTAAGGAAGGAAGCTTCCTCCAAGGCTTTACACCCCCCTTCCCCTTGTGCCTCCTCCCTGGGAACCGGTGAGTTATCGGGGTGCTGCCCCCGTCATTGTTCTGGAGCACCAGGTCCAGAGTTGTGTGCGTTCTGCGCCGGCATGCCGATCTGAGGGTTCTGCTGAGCCCTCAGTATGTGACCCAGATCCCGCGCCATGTTTTGAACCTGGCGCTCTAACTGGGAAACCCGCTCAGGCTGATACGGGGCCCTGTTTTCTCCCCTGGGCTGATCCCGGGAAGGGTAGCTATCCCTCCTCTGGTAATACCCCGGGTTGGGAAGATTTGGGTACCCCTCCACCCTTGGCCTCCCCTCTCCCGGATTCAGTGGTCTGGGCTCAGGGAATTGGGGAAAGAAGGATGGATGGTTTTGGGGCTGAAAGTTGGGTGGATACCTGGGGAAAAAGTTCTGCCCAGGATTTGAAGAGTTTCTGCCCTCCGGTGGGAAGTTAGGAGGGAAGTTCCCTGGGTTAGGTGCTTGGCTGGATCCCCCCCCTTGGGCTGGAGGAGTCCACACATAACCCAGGATGGGTCGATTTCCCTTGTAACGGGGACTTACATAATCAGGAGAGCGAGGGACCCCATTTGTGGGGCTGCCTCCTTGGCTCCCTGTCTGTGACTGGCCCGAGGACCTTCTGGGCCTAGCATTATTAGGTGCAGGTAGGTTTTTAGGCCCCCCCATCTCCAACTCTAAAACGGGGGTGACCTTTACCTCTGCCACCTTGGCAGCAGCAGGGGTGCTGTTGGCTTTGGGGTTTTTCTGGGCATTACTTTTGCTATCTATCGGTTTCTGCACCTCATAGATCCGGGTAGCCTGTTCAATGACCCAGTCTAAAGATCTTTTCTCGTGAAAATCCCTCACGAGCTGGGTCATGATATATTTGGGCAAGGCATGGAAAAACGTATTAATAAATTCCCTGCTATCCGTGCGCACCCTTCTTGTGGTCTGTGCAAAAGCACGCTTTAACTCCTGCACAAATTCTTGTGGGGCCTGATCCTCCCCACATTGCAAATTGTAGGCTGCCTTGCGAGCCTCTTGAGGATTTCTGTGAACAGAAAAATGTTTCAAGATGGCCGCCTTATAGGTGGACCATCTTAAATGATTTTGGTCCTCCAGCCCCGCAAAGAAACTGGAGTATTCCGGGGAGAAGGTCCACTTTACATATTGAATACAGCTTTGGCTGTCCTTCAAATGGTAAGTCTCCATCATTTGTTCAAACAACTCTAAGTGCTCCCAAACAGAATACTTAGCGTTCTTATGGTAAGGCGTGATGACGCTCCTGATCGCCTTAATCTGCTTTAAGGGGTCCTTAAGCAAGGCCCTTTTTGCCTTATTGGCCTTTTTGGTTCGGGTAACCCTTGTCCATTCGTCCTCGGACTCAGAGGCACTGCTCCCAGAGGTTCCCGTCTGTTCTTCCAGGTTTTCCCGGATTCTGCAAGCCTGGGAATGGCAGGCAGAATGTGGGGACCTGGTCTCCTGTGTCCTGTGCAGTTCAGAGGAGTCTTCAGATTCCTCCTTGCTGCCAGGATTTGATGGGTACCCCCTCCACTGACCTAACTGGGCGGTGGTTTTCAGGATGCCCTTAATGGGCCTATTCTCCCGGGGTTCCCCACTGAATTGCACCATGCTTGGGTGCCCATGCCCAGATGCCCGCCCATCCATTCCTGGGAGGTACTGGCCTATGAGCCCCATGCTTCTGGCTGGATAGTAATCTGCCATCCCTGTGGCCCTGTGCTCATGTGCGCCAGGGGACATGGGGGTGGCAGAGTCCAGGGACTGAGAGGTATGAGGGCCTCTGGTACTAGGGCTCCTGAGGTTATGCTCCGGAGTTTCCATTTCCCAGCGAACCTCATCTCTATCCGCCCCTGCTCCCTGTTGCAATGCAAGAGCCTGCATTTGTGCCTTCAGTTCCTCAGTTAAGGCCTTACTAGACTCTATCAGTCTCTCCTGCATCGCTACCTGTTGTTGGAGCCTATCATTGTGTTGACAGAGGGCCTCATTTTCCCTCTGTGCTTCCTGGTTGGTCCTGGAGAACTGGGCCAGTCTTTGCTGCAGGAGGTTTACCTCCTGAGCTGTGTCCCTATTGGCCTGCTCCTTTCTTGCCAGAGCATCCTCCACCCTCCTGGTGTGCTCTAACAAGTTCTGGTGTTCTTTTTGGAGGTCACCCAGCCCCTGGAGGGCCAGGTGATTTTCTTCCATTTTCCTTTTTAAATGGCAGACTTCCTGGCCTATGGCGTCTCTTTCCTGACTAAGAGCCTGCATTTGTGCCGCCAGGTCGTCCCTCTGCCTTTGGAAGGCACCAGCTTTCTGGCGCTCCTGATCAAACTCTGCCTGGGTATCCAGGTCTTTCAGAATCAGTTTATTGCTCTCCTCTTTCTCTCTATCTAGCTGGCTTTGCAGGGTGACTACCTGCTCCGCGCATGCCCTGTTGAAATTGATCTGTTGCTCCAACTTTTTCTGGTTCTGCAGTAAGGAGTCCAAACTGTCTTGGTGCTCCTTCTGCAGGGCCAGAAATCTGGTATCCTGGTCTGTCTTTTCCTGTTGTAGGATGCCCATATCCTCTTTTATTTTAATGATGTACTGCCTGCTGTCATTTTCTGACTCCTGGCTCCCCTGCAGCCTCTGCTCAGAAGAGACCAGGTCAGATTGGACCTTCTCTAACACCACCTGTTGCCTATTTGCCAGATTTTGGTTTTCAGCACATCTATCCTGCATGTCTCCCATATATAGGTACAGGTATGCCGCTATCCTAACAATCTTATTGTGTTCCTCTTTGGCTTTAGGAGCCATATATAGTTCACTCAGGGCCACATGTAATTGACCCTGATCTCTCCATAAGTCTGACCCTGTTTCAGTGACCTGTCGCGTGATGGCCTGCAACCAGGCATCCTGGCCCTGCTCAGCCCATTCACCTCTCACAAATAGTTTATGTAAGAAGTGCTCTCTGGCTATTTTCATATCTACCAAGGTCGTCATTCTAGAGATTGGTCTCTGTCCTGACTTACAGAAGTTAGTATTTTATTTTTGCAGAACAGAACTTTTCTTGGAGTGTCCCTTTTGAGGAATGCTTCACAGCGTAATGCAGCGTGGTGATCCGACCGGATGTATGTATCCCGTCAGTTAGCACACTGTATTAAGCTGCACAAGTGGTATTCTAACCCAAATCCCGGACGAGCCCCCAGTTTGTAAGAGGATTCAATTCAACATTACAGCTAAGTCAACGCCTAGTCTATAATACTGAATGAAAACCCTTATTGATATATCTTTATGTCCAGTTCATGCGTTCTGGATGACTACCCCTATATAACACCCCTCTGTTGGAATCCCCCTGACCCCACTGAGCCAAGAAGTAGTTCTGTTTTGCAAGTTAAAATGTTTATTTGATAATTTAAACAATAGATAGATATATCACACTTTATAATAAATTAATAATTGAATATCACACTTAATCTGATATGATAAATATTAACAACAGAGAATCTGGCACTGACACACTTCTCTATAATCAATAAGGAGTTGACATAAAATGGATAAGGTAGCACACAGGTGAATAGGAACAAAAGAAGAAGGTGGTACAGAATGCTTTATGTAAGCTCAGGTGGATGCAATATTCAATGAATGCAGTACAGAAAATACTCAATATGACTTCAACCAAACAATGTAATCACTTTTCTCTGGCTATTCACCCCCCCCCCCTCTTTATGCAATGCAAGGAAATGGAAGGAAAACACACAGTTCTCAGAAATGCAATCAAATGTGATTCAGTTCACCCCAGCAAGCTTAGACTACAGAAGTTTGAAAACACAGGCAAAATGCTTTGATATGTGCTGGCAATTCAGTGAAAAGTATGCTAAAATGCTTTTGATTCCCTCTAGAGGTTCAGGGTGAGTGGTATCTAGTTAATATTAGTCCAGGCTCACACTAGCAATGATTCAGGGATGATTAGCAGGTTAAACGAATTTCTGGCAAATGGAAGGCAAGCAGCAGCAGCTTTTTACACGTGAAGAAATTGCAAATCGCGGTAAAATTCGCGGATGCGTGTTCCGCGATTGCGGTAAAACTATAGGGGGTAGGAATGCGGTTCTAGGTTCGTAGGAAAGTCACGATTCTAAGCTTTCAGATGAAAGTTACTGCAAGTCTCTAGCACAAACGGTCACGGAGATATGAGCGATTAAATAAAGGTCGTTTTTCAGATTTGAAATTTTAAAAGCTCAAAATGACAAGTGACAGATTTTGCAGCTAGAATGACAGGTGACAGATTTGGAGCTATCAGGCAGTTCTACTTAGGTTAAATAGATTGAATTAGATGAATTTAAACTAAGAGCTTTGGTTTGGTACAGTTTGGCGGTACTCACACTATATTCTTGAGTGAAATGGGCCTCGCCATGGATCTGGTCAGGTTTTAAACTCGCCTCTGGTCTCTGCACTTCACAGTGATCTGGGTCAGCTCTCTCTGGTTCTCTGGTCTGGGTCTCTAGTTCTGGATAGATTGAAGTCTCTAGTTTGGCTCTCTGGAGGTTTGATGGAGGTAAAGTATGGATTTTTCCGGCAGAGCTTCCAGCGGCAGATGGAATTGAAGGTCCCTATCTGTCCTGTCTGTCTGCTTTTATGTGTTTAGAATGTGGGTGTGTTCTAGCATCACTGACCCTACCTCTCTCTCAGCTTCTAATTGGTCAAACTTCCATTTCTCATTTGATTGGGGGAGCTAAGTTGTGTCAGAGTGATGTCAGCCATTTATGATCTCTTGAAAAACCTCCCCTGTCATCTGTGCACCCAAATCTATATATGATCAAAATACATATTTCAGAGTTACACAGTTGTTTGAAATTACATATACATGGTGTGGCTGAATTTAGCCATGTCTCTGTCCAAATCTGCTGTTTCTAAGAGCTTGCATTCAGAAATGGCACATAATTGACTTTTTAACTGATTTTTCAATTTCTGACATTGACCCAACTTTACATACATATATGTGCAGGGAGTATGGACATTAACTGATGAAGTTTCAGATTTTTAACATGCATACATTTAGAGTAATATCCACTTTTCCGCTAACACCCCCCTGAACATGCCACCGGTTCTAAAAACCTCTTAAACTGTGGGCAGAAAAATCACAAGAATTATGGTATCATTTATAAAATTTTCACATGTCCGCACCATGAGTTATTCATCTTTTTCTAAACAATATTCTGGCTACAAAGGGGTGTGGTTTCCCAGGTCACATGGTGGAAATACTGGTTTATCCAGTTCTGCCAAGCCAGCTTGCTCTCACAGGCAGTGCCCCTCCCAGCTTCTGCCAAGAGGAAGCTACATTTTACGACCGCTGTAATAAAACCTTTGCCTGAGTCAAGACAGGCTTTGTTCAGAGCTCCTGTAGAGCACAGGTAATTCAATTATCAGATAGATGGCATATCCTTAGTGTGGCCAGCAAAAGGCAGATGGCCTGGGAACACAGTTGTGACTCAAGTTTCACTCCTGATGGGGGTAGCTGTCAAGCAAAATCAAGTTCCTTAAGCCAGACTTTCAGCTAACTGTCATGTTTTTTGTTGCTTTTTAAATTAACTTGCAATTTTACACATGCAGCTAGAATGCTGATTCTAAGTGCAAAACTATGACATTTCAACAGTTACCAAGGCATGTGACACCAAACATAGGTCACTCATTTAATCTAAACATTTTCGATTTTAGTGTCTTTAAATCCAGTGCAACTTAAACTGCTGACTCCATAGCAGTTTTGTTATAAGCATTGTTTTGGGCTCTTCATTTCCCAGATTTTGTAAGCACACAAAACTCCATTCCGCCAAATGTCTGCTGGTGTTCAGTGAATATTTTGCACATGTTGCAATGTTTGAAAATAGGCATTTTGAGCCTGCCTTCAGAGAAACACAGGGTGGTTTTAAAACGCCGGCTTTTGGATAGTGGTGAGTACTGGTACTGCACCCATTTTTGGGATTTAAGAAATGAATTCCCCACAATTCTAGGTTGCATTTGGCAATCAGCATTGCCATTCCCAATGGTTTCAGACTACTGTGCGGGTAGTCCAATGGTGGTTTTAAAGCGCTTTGAAGCTAACCGGCGCTACTGTTTTTCCTTTTGCAACCCATTTCCCTCATGGCAACCCGGCCTTTCATTCTCGCACTGGTGGGTGGCAAGTGAGGCAACCATTTTGGTGTGCGCACAAACTGCGCAGCTTTCCTGGATTTCGGCGCACATGTGGGTTTTCCGCCATCTTGAATTTTCTAAGCCCACAGCACCAAATGTTGTAGCATGATAGCTTAAACGTGGGGCAGGACACCCAACAATACCTTGAGGAGATAATGACTTCCTATTAATCTCTAAAGCCTTTGCACCTGAAACTCTCTTGCATGACAGTAAACATAATAACATAGTCAACTTGGCTGATAAAGCTTTCCTAGATAGTTTATCATTGTCTGGCCATAATAGGAACATTTTAAGACTTTGTCTACATCCCATACCTTATCACATTTATGTTGCAGAGGTCTAATTATTCTAACCCCTTTCAACAGTTTGCAAACTAAAGGATGTTCTCCCACGGCTAACCCTTCAATTCTCGGGTGTCCCGCAGAAATATCTGATCTGGCTGTGTTAATTGTCCTATACGCCTTACCCTTGGGCTGCTAATTGAGCCAAATAATTAACTACATGTACTACATCTCTTCTAGTAGGATGTATGTCCCTTGCCACACACCAACTATGCAAACCTGACCAGGCTGTTCTATATGCCTTCTTGGTCCCAGGTGCCCAAGCCTCATCAATAATCTGTTCAGCCTCTTCCGATAATTCTGGCCTAGACCAGGCTCTCCTGAAATTGCCCATGCAATGTAGCTGAGGATGCCTGACTTTATTAGAGGGTGGCCTTCCCCCGTGGGGTCCCTCACTATGAGATCTATCTTGGCAGTGCTATAGGATTGTCGTACGTCATCTCTAACAGGTCCAGAAACCATGCTTGACACCTCCAATCTGAAATAATCAGTGTCATGGATGCACGCTGTCTCCTAACCTGCGCTAGAGACCTCACAATCATTGCGAAGGGAGGAAATGTGTATTCTTTGCCCGGACCCTACTGTTGCAGGAAAGCATCTATCGCTTCTTCCTCCGTTTCCGGTCTCTAGTTGAAAAAGCGAGCAAGTTGCTTGTTCAGCCTCGATGCAAAGAGGTCTGTCCTGCATGGACCCCATCTCTCCATCAGTGCCTGGAAAACCTTCTCGTCCAGCTTCCAGTCACTGGCATCCCTGAGGAATCTGGATTTCCAGTCTGCTATCTTGTTCTGACGACCTGGCAGGTATTCCGCCGTTACTGATATCCCTCTTTGTAGGCACAGGTTATGTTATGTTATGTTACTTTGCATGTATATAGCGCCTTATGTACCATTGGTATGATCTCAAGGCGCTGGTAGATTGAACGCCCTCGAGAACCGTAGTTCAAGTCAGTAGAGAGAGAGAGAGAGAGCCATAAGGTGCATCTGTGCACCGCATATGTGTGCCGCAGGTTTGGCACATGTATGATAACTGCTTCTTAGCGGTAGGTGTGGTGGTTGGGAGATCAGGAGTATGTGTTCATTCTGGCAGGCTGATTCTGGCTGCGTTAGGCCTGAGGAGAACGCCTAGGCTGGCAAGTGTGCAGCCAGCTGTTATTAGTTAGTATGATTGGGAGTATGTGGCAGGTGTTGGTATGCGAACAGCTATACTGAATGTGTCATAGTATTGCTGTGTTCTAGTTGAGTGGTGGTGTATAGAAGAGAGTAAGCGTGTTGATGTGATATGGTGGTTTTCAGTAGGTGCTTGAGATCGAGCACTTTCATGCTCCATGCATTCCATGCACTCCAGTCATTCCATGCTCATCAACCGATCCACGCGCTCCAACCGATCCACGCGCTCTAACCATTCCACACACTCCAACCATTCCACGCACTCCAACCATTCCACGCACTCCAGCCATTCCACGCACTCCAACCATTCCATGCACTCCAACCATTCCATGCACTCTAACCATTCCATGCCCTCTATTTGTACCATGCGTTCCATCCGTTGCATGTAGTCACTCAGTTCTATTCACTCCATCTGTTCAATCAGTTCCATGCATTCCTTCTGATCCATGCACTTAGTCTGATCCATGCATTCCATCTGTTCCACCTACTTCATCTGTTACACCCTCTTCATCCATTCACCCTCTTCATCCGTTCCACCCACTTCATCCATTCCACCCACTTCTTCCGTGCCACCCACTTCTTCTGTACCACTCACTTCTTCCGTTCCACCCACTTTGTCCACTCCGCACACTTCATCCTCTCCACATACGCTATCCACTCGACACACGCCATCTGCTCCACAAACGCCATCTGCTCCAGGCTCTTCATCTGCTCCACGCTCTTCCTCCGCTCCACGCTCTTCATCCACTCAACGATCTTCATCCGGTCCACGCAACGATCTTCGTCCGCTCCGCACTCTTCATCCGCTCAGCACTCTTCATCCACTCCGTACTCTTCATCTGCTCCACACTCTTCATCCACTCTGAACTCTTCATCCGTTCTACCCACGTCATCCATCGCACGCACTCCATCCGTCCCATGCACTCCATCTGTCCCATGCTCTCCATCTGTCCCATGCTCTCCATGCATCCCATGCACCCCATCCGTCCCATGTACTCCATCTGTCCCATGTACTCCATCCGTCCCATGCACTCCAACCATGTCATGCACTTGATTCATCTATTCCATTTGTTCCGTTCATTCCATGCACTCTGTCATTGCATGTTGTCTATCCATTCTATGCACTCTATCTATTCCGTGCACACCATCCGTATCATGTACTCATCCTTTCCATCCTCTTGTTCACTTTATTCTTATCATTCACTTTGTTTCTCTCTTCATATTCATTGATTTCATCCATTTCCTTAATTTCGTCCACTTCACTGCTTTCATCCAGTTTTTTCCTTTCATCCACTTTACTAATTTCATCCACTTCACTTGTTCTATTCATTTTATCCGTTATAATTTACATTTGCGGTTATTAGTTTTCGATTTCTAGCTTGGATCATGATGCTGGAGTGTTATTTATGATAAAGCAGTTTTGGGCTAAGGTCATTGATTGCTGTTATTCAGTTTGAGTTAAGAGTCGATTTGAGGGGAAGAGCCATGTTTTCAGTAATTTGCGGAAAGACATGAGGTCCTCATTGAGTCGGATGTGGGGTGGAAGTGTGTCCCACAGAGTGGGGGCCAGGGCTGAGAATGATGATCCACCTAACCTGACTGAGTTGGTTTTTGGATATGACTAGGAGGCTGGCAGAGCTTGATCTTAGAGTGCGTGGAGGATGGTAGGGTTTTAGTTTGTCTTGAAGATATTGAGGTCCGGTTTTATGCATTGCTCGGTGAGAGATGCATAAGGTTTTGAAGGTCACCATTCTGGCAACCGGAAGCCAGTGCAGAGCTTTGAGGGCTGGGGAGATGTGATCTCTTGGGCCAAGTGCTAGTAGCAGTGCTGCAGCGTTTTGTGCTCTTTGTAGTTTATTCAGTTGGTACGCGTGGACTCCGAGATAGGGGGGGTTAGCATAGTCCAGTCTTGACATAACATGGACTGCGGAGAGTCTGTTGGGAAAGGAGAGGTATGGAAAAATGCGCCTAAGAGTTTTAAGGTGTTAGTGGCAGCACTTGGAGATGTTGTTGACTTGGAGCGAGAGGCTTAGGTCTGAGTCTAAGGTGCATCCAAGGTTTTTTACTGAATTTGAGGGTGTCGGGGAGTTGCCCATGGCAGATAGCCAGGGTAGCGGGTGCGGAAGAAGTTCGGTGTTGCCACATACCATGATTTCAGTTTTGGAGGGGTTTAGCAAGAGGTGGTTTGTGGTCATCCAGTGATCTATGTCGAGGAGGCAGGAAGAGAGGTCGGGTTGGCAGTTGGGTTTTGAATTCAGGAGTTTTAGGATAGTTGTGTGTCATCGGCGTAGTTATAGCACAGGATATTGTGAAAGCGGATTATTCTTGGGAGGGTGGACATATAGAGGTTAAACAGGAGGGCTGATAGGCATGCTCCTTGTGGAACTCCAGTGTTGACTGGTCGGGCGTGGGAAGCATAGGTGGAGAGTACAGTTATTTGGTTCCTATTGTTGAGGAAGGATGCTATCCATTTGAGAGTGTTTCCATGGATTCCCAGGGAGTGGAGGTGGTCAAGGAGCATTGAGTGGTTGATTGTGTCGAAGGCGGCAGATAGGTCAATAAAGATTAGTGCAGCGCATCCCGCAGAATCAGCAGTGTTTTTAAGGTCATCCCAGATTGAGGTTAGGGTGGCTTCGGTTCTGTATCGAGCTCTGAAACCGGATTGAGCGGGGTCTAGCAGATTGTTGGCTTCGACAAAGGCATTTAGTTGGGAGTAGGCGGTTCAGTCAATGAGTTTGGCAAGGAACTTGGTGTTTGAGATGGGGCGGTAGTTTTTGGACTCGAGAGGGTCGAGGGACGTTTTTTTAGAAGAGGCTTGACATGAGCTGTTTTGAACGTGTCGGGAAAAATTCCTGTGGAGAGGGAATCGTTTATGATGGTTCTTGCGTGTTCTCCTGTGCAGGTAGATGCAAACATTTCTTCGAGGGTTGTGGCTGGGCAAGGGGTCGAGCGGGGAGCCAGATGGTTTGTGGGCAGAGAGAAGTTTGAGAAATTGGTCAGTTGATATTGCAGTGAAGGAGTTGAAGGTCGGTTGGGTAGCGGTCGCAGGCGGTAGGTTGGAAGGTAGTGTGGGTGGATTGCATGGTGGATGTAAGAGAGCTAGTTTGTTGGTTAGAGAGTTTGTTCTTTCGAGAGCTGTGGTGTAAAAGTGTAGAGAGAGTGAGTCACACAGTGATTGTGATGGGGTGGGAAGGGTGGTGGTACATGAGATGTGAAGTTCTTTGCTGGGGTTTTTACAGTTTAGGATTCGGGAGTTGTAATGGGCTTTTTTAGCTTTCCGTATTTCGGCCTTGTAGAGGCGATGGTGCCGGGCTAAGTAGGATCTGCTCAGGGCTGTTTTGTCTTTCCGCCATTTGCGTTGTAGGAATGTATAAAGCAGTTTAGTGCTCTTCAGTTCTGGTGTGAACCATCTAGGAATAAGCCCATGGCGAGCTGATGATTTGCAAGAGGGGGTGAGCGGGATTCGTGAGGTGTTGAGCCATGAGTCAAAGGCGTCAGAGGTTAGGGGTTCATTGGGTAGGTGGGTAGGGGGAGGAGACTGAAGGAGTGCATCGGCTAGGTCGGGAAGGATTTTTAGTTTCTTCCAGCATTTACGTAGATTCTGAGGTTCTGGTTCAGGCAAGGGGAGTGGGTTGGGTGAGCGAATGGCGAAAGAAACAATGAAGTGATCGGACCAGATGATAGGGGCGGGGGGGTTAAGATGTATCAGGTTGTAGGAGCTGAAAATGGCATCAAGTGTGTATCCTATATAGTGAGTCAGCCCGTTTATGTGGGTATGGAGGTTAATCATGTCTAGGTCGTAAACCAGAGAGTGGGTCATAGGGTTGGTGGGGCTGTCAAGCCATATGTTAAAGTCCCCCAGAAGGGTGAGGGTGGGATGGTTTAGTTGGAGGGTGGCAATAGAGTCGCATAGGTTGTTTGAGAATTGTCTATCGTAGCCAGGGAGTCTGTAGATGATTAGGAAGCTGTGGGAGAACAAAGGGGGGAGGGATAGTTTTACGAGGAGTGATTCGCAGGAAGGAATGGATGGCTGGTTGTCGATGATTGAGGCGTAGAAGTGAGACTTGAAGGTGATTGCTATTCCTCCTCCTCTAGAGGGACGGTTCAGTGGGATGAGGGAGTAGTCTAGGGGAAAGGCTTCATTGGCGATAGGGGCAAAGTCGTCAGAGAACCAGGTTTCCGTGATAAAGACCAGGTCCGGTTTGTCAGAGGCGAGGAGGTCAAATATGCTGTGTTTGTTTTTTGCTACAGATCGGGCATTAAAAAGGTGCAATTTACTTCTGAACAGGAGGATGAAGAGGGAGTTGCAGAAGTGGGGGGTAGGAGAGAAGAGGGTGGAAAATGGGGAGGGAGAGGGGGGTGCTTGGTGGTCGATGGGAAGAGTAGGTGGGCAGTTGAGTTGGTGGGTTTGGGGGGAGGGGTTGTACTGGTGTGACAGGTTGATTGGAATTGGGTCAGAGGATTTGAAGGTGGGGTGTGGAGGGTTAGGAGTTTCTGTTGTGGTCGGTGAGAATTCGAGGGAGAGGGTTTCAGATAGGGTGAGGCAGGGGGGAGGGTGGTGATGATCGAGATTGGGAGGATGAGGAGGTGGGTCCAGACAAGAGTGGCGATGAGTACAGAGAGATTGAGGGAGACCAGTGTTTTTGTTGCGGTTGGTGTGTGAGAGAGGGTAGGGGGTTCGAAGGGGGAAAGGGAATTGGCTACTGTCCTTGCCAGGGCAAGGCGTGCAATTTTTAGGGAAGGGAAGGAGTGGGCTCGGAGGGGATGATGGTGGGAGTTGATGAGGGGAGCGAGTTGTGGAAGGTAGCGGGGCTGGGTGTGTTTGGGAGGCTAGGCGGGCCGTTAGTCGGGGGAGAGGGGGAGCGGGTATGAATAATAGGCAGGTGGGAGGAGGGGATGGGAGGAGCAGTGGTTTTAGGGTGGTTGGCCCGTCATCGTGCCCCTCTGGCTTGGTGTTTGGATAGGGGATGGGTAGGGGATGTGGTGAAGGGCCGAATGGTTTGGGGAAGTGGGGATGGGAGGTAGGGTGGGTGGGAAGGGAGGTGGGTGCGAGGGGGTCCTTTTCAGCAGACCTTTTTGGGTTAGGTGGACTCATGGTTTGGATTAGTTTGAGCCCTGTTATAGTTGGCGTTGGATGATTTTTTTCACACCTTCCCACTTCAACAATACCACAGGATGTTAGTTGCACACACTCTCTATGATTAACTGTATTACCGCTGTACCACAGTGATAATTTGCACTTTCTAAATTCAACTATACCACCGGGTGAGATTATTCACAGTTTCTAAGGTCAACTTTACCACCGGGTGAGATTATTCACATATTCTAAATTCAACTATACCACAGGTTGAAATTAATCACAGTCTTAAAATTCAACTATACTATAGGGTGACATTATTCACAGTTTCTAAATTCAACTATAACACAGGGTGAGAGTATTCACAGTTTCTAAATTCAACTATACCACAGGGTGAGATTATTCACAGTTTCTAAATTCAACTATATCACAGGGTTATATATTCACAGTTTCTAGGTACAACTATACCACAGGTGAGATTATTCACCGTTTCTAAGTTCAACTATATCACAGTTTCTATTTAGACTTTCAGAGTGCAACTAGACCACAGTTATGCTAATAGGCCGTCTTTCTAAATGCAACTTAATCACTGATATACTAGTTAAGCAGATTTTCTGAGTGCCACTAAACCACAGATATACTATTGGCAGATTTTTCAACTGCAACTAGAACACGGATATGCTATTGGGCAGACTTTCTAAATGCAACTAAACCATTGATGTGCTTTTAGGCAGATTTTCTAAATGCAACTAGGCCACAGATATGCTATTAGGCAGACTTTCTAAATGCAACTAAACCACTGATAAGCTCTAAGGCAGACATTCTAACTGCAACTAGACACAGATATGGTATTGGGAAGACTTTCTAAATGCAACTAAGCCACTGAATGCTATTGGGTGGAGTTTCTGAATTCTACTAGATGACAGTTATGTATTAGGCAGACTTTCAAAATGCAACTACATCACAGACATGCTATTTGGAACAATTTCTAAATGCAATTTGACCACAGATATGCTATTATGCAGACTTTCTAAATGCAACTAGACCACAGATATGTTATTAAGTCGGTTTTCTAAATGTAATTACACCACAGACATGCTATTAGGGAGACTTTCTAAATGCAACTAAACCACAGATATGCTATTGGGCGGACTTTCTAAATGCAATTAGACCACAGATATTCTATTAGGCGGAGTTTCTAAATGCATTTACACCACAGATATGCTATTAGGCGGACTTTCTAAATGCAATTACACCACAGATATGCTATTAGGGAGACTTTCTAAATGCAATTACACCACAGATGGAAGAGTTTACAACAATATAGCTTCCAGGGTTGAGTGGTAGGGTAGTATGGCGTGAAGTAATTGCTTCTGTCCATGCCCTTGCCACACTTACTTATTGTTGGCTTCTTGCTTCTCCTGCTGATACCTGCAGATATGATCCGGAGCTGTCTCTGAATGAGCCGTCCTTTGCCTCGGGTGCTTAGCCGCTGGGTGCCAAAATTATTTTGCAAACACCACAAGCATCATCGATTTCATGCCTCCCAATCTGTTTATGTAACAAACTGCTGACACGTTGTCCGTCTTGAGGAGTATGCAACATCGTGCCCTCTCCTGTGTCCAAAATGTTACTGCAAAGGAGCCTGCTAGAAGCTCTAAACAGTTTATGTGGAGATTGAATTATTCTCCTGACCATCTGCCCTCTGTCGAAAGATCTCTGCATCTGGCTCCCCATCCCTACCTGCTGGCATCAGATTCTATCACTGGGTCCGGGGATGCGCCACATATTGCCCTTCCATTCCAGGCATCCATGTGCTGCAACCACCATTGAAGTTCTTCTTTCGCCTCTATAGACAGGGGTATCATTTGCATGTAAAATGCTCCCCTCCTGAGGTGTTGGATCTTTATCCTCTGAAGGGCCCTGTTATGTAGGGGTCCTGGGAATATTGCCTGTATTGACAATGCTAGGCATCCCACTATTCTTTCTAGTTTCTACTGATAATCTGTTCCGAATCGCTTTCTTTATGTTGTTCACCTTGCCCAGAAGAACGTTTAACGTTCCCTGAACTGTGTCTCATCTGAAGCCCAGAAATTCCATGCTCTGTTCTGGCTGTAGGCTCAACTTCTCCCAGTTTATTATGAACCCCAATTGTTGTAACAGCTGTATCGTAAGGTCTGTTTGATCCCTGATCAGTGTTTTGTCCTTGCACATTATACAAATGTCATCCAGGTATATGATTAGTCTGATCCCTCTCTCCCTGAGGAAAGTCACTACCGGTTTCACCAGTTACGTGAAACATCAAGGGGCCGATGCTCACCCGAATAGTAGGCTGGTGAATTCCCAAACTTGTCACTGCCAATGAAACCTCAGAAACCTTTGCTGTTCTACTGCCATAGGTATGGTTAGATAAGTGTCTTTGAGATCTATTCTCACAAGCCAGTCCCCTTGTTGTAAAATATCTCTCAGCAAGTGTATGCCCTCCATTTTGAAATGTCTGTAAACTACAAACGTATTCAGTTCTCTTAAATTTATTATCGGCCTTGTCTTGTGACGGCCTCTCACTATAAACATGTTGCTTATGAAGCTGTCTCTTGTGTCTGTTACTTGTTCTATGCCATCTTTCTGTGCGAATTCTCTTATCTCTGGGTCTAGTAATTCTTCGTCTTCTGTGCTGAGCCTTAATAATCTCAGCCATCTCACTTGATTTGGTACGCTTATCCAATCTTAAAACCCAAACATCTGAAGAAATCCATCTGCATTTCTCTATACATTTCGCTACTCTCCCCCTACTGAGGGAATATGCATTTTAATTTTCTGCACTTGCGCAATTCTCCTCACCTGCATTAGACTTCTGTTGGCTTCCGTGGTGTCTCCACCCTCACCCTCTGTCTCTTCCTCTTGACGGGAAGAATGGATTTGGCTTTCTTTTGTCTTGTTTCCATTGGTACCTGTCACCTTGAAACCTTTTTCTGTTTTAACCGCTTCCAGCCCTGTCAAAAACACGCCTGCTGAAAACTCTCTTCAGAGAGGCTTGTGCCTTGTCAATCATCACATAGGAGTTGGCAAATTTTGTTAGCTTCTTTATAAAGGCATCCCCAAATAGCTTCCCTTTTGCTGAAGCTGCTGCCTCCGAGGTGGCCAACTCTCTTAATTTTGGGTCAATCTTTACTAGAATTGACCTTCTCCTTTCCGCCATAATTGCGCTGTTGGCGTTTCCTAATAGGCAGATAGCTCTCTGGGTTCAACGAGATAAGATATTTGGGTGGATGAGCTCATTTTGACCTTTCGCCTCTTCTGCCAATTCCATTATCTTTGTAAGTGGTCCAAACACATCTAGCATCTTATTTTGACAAGATTGCAAGGATTTGTCCAAACCTTTCTTTATGTCCTTCACGTACTTACCCATGAACATGACCATGCAGTCATCAATGTTCGGGGTTTTCGCGATCCCTTCTGGCATGTGTGGCTTTGGGCACTCGGACCTTAATTTGTTTCTGGCTTCTTTAGCCAGCGGTGTTCTTAACCTCTTCTTTATGAGCGCTGCAATCTTGGACCATGGTTCCCATTCTGAGGACCTCGGGTGAATGAGTGCATCTGGATCACATTTTCTGCATCCCCCTCTTTGTCCTCTGTTTTCTTTTTCTTAGGAGCTCTCTCTTCCTCTTCTGAAGATATTACCTCTACCTCCTCTGATGATGGGCTATCCCACTCATCTCAATCATATCCCTCTGAGCTATCAGAGGTATTATCACGCCATTTCTGTTCTGTTCTTTTTAGGCTTGTAGCCTTGCTTTTGCCCATACTCTTTCGTGGTGAGCCCGGGGGGTCTTGCCTTTCTTGGCTTTGGTGTGCTTTTTTCCTTCCCCCTTTATCCTTTCCTGTACCCCTCATCCCCTTCAGCTCCTCCATTCCTCTGGAGAACTTAAGCCAGTCCTGCATGACTGCCAGATGTAGGGAAATGTGCCCCATGGATTGGCTCAGTGCTTAATGCAATATCTCTCCCATGCCAGGCTGCAGTCTTTTCAGGCTCACTTGAGCCCTGCCTTCCTCACTTGAGCTGGACATGATGAGGTATAGGGGACAGTAATGCCATTGCATGTAATTCCAGGAATCTTGGGCCTGTACTCATCTTAATATGCTTTTAGGGCAGATATTATCTCTTATATGCGTGATTTAAAGCTCCTTTTCAGCTTCAAATGATTGTTGTGCCTTATTTGGCCACAAGGCGGCACTGGCGTAGTGTTAATACGCTCTTTTTTACGGTTTGACACAACCTACTTTAACTCCCTGCACGCTCAGTTGCGTTCGCTTTGAAAAGCTCCTTTGATCTATTTCACTCTGTGAAATTAACACGCTTTCCACTCTTTGCTCTGCGGTCAAACTATTTCGGGCTAACTGTCACTCCTAAAGGAAGTAATTGACTTCCATGACCGCAGTGCCCTCTATCAATCACGCGTTCACCAGAACGTTTGCCCCGTCGCGTTCACGTTCAAAACCTTTCTTTTTACTAACCTTACGGATATGCTTCGCCTATCTTTATATAACGCTGCGCACGTGCTGCGCTTACACGCTTATAACATGTTATTATAAACATTAAATAAATGAGCCACTTCATATTTTAATCGTATTAACGTAACACTAGGTACTTAACTGGCTGCCCGAGCAGCAAAGAAAGAGGAAGGACACGGGAGTGTCAAGAGGATAAAGGACAATATATGTGTGGATTGGTGGAAGGAGTCACGTGTTTTTGTTATTTCAGGGACATCAAAAGAATGAAACTCACACACAAAAGACTTATGGAAAATGTAGTTGGAATGTGTTTATTCTTTGATGATGTAAGGTTTGATTTATGCTGCTCGAGTTTTTGAGTAAAGAGAGAGAAGCATAATACTAGCCTCTGTGTCTTGACATAGAATTACACATTACTGTAACGTCCTGCAACTTCGGAAGCGGCTGACTCAGGTCTCTCTCCCAAGACTGTGCGGGTTGACGTGATGTCTTGATGATAGTGGGTCCTTTCCTCTGCTGTTTCCTCCCTATCCCTGCCCTTGGTGAAACAGACCGGAGCTGTTTATGTTTAATACCATAGCATTGCATAGCATAATGCAGGAGGCTTCAGGAGGTTTGTCCGAGTATGTTGGGGGTTAGTTGAGCATGATGCTGGCACAGTGCCAGTGATTATCAGCGATTTACCGGTGACTGCTTGGATTGCAATACTGAATCAGCCAGTTTGGGCTGTGTTAGCCCAACTGGCAGCTGGTCAAGCCTGGACTGAGAGAGAACACTATCCGGAAGTGGGGGTGTTGAGACGTGCTGTCTATTGTATTACAGTCATTTTCCAGACAGAATTTAGTGCACCCAATCACCTCCCCATAATCGCCTCAATTGCCCTACGACTTCCACAGAGGCCATAGTGGTAGAAGCTGTAGTGATGGCCTCAATACCAAAAGCCAAGAAAGTCGGTTTAGTAAACAATAGGTTGCTAAAATCCCCACCCCATCTCACAAACATACAGTGCTCAAATAAGTATACTCAATCAACTTTACAATGAGCTCTGAGAAGTCAGAGACTGCTGGAGCAGAATAGAAACCTGCAAATAAATGCCCCAAATATCATATGTAGTGCTAATAATAATAATGATTCAGCTGAAGGCACACCCCTAGGTGTGCACTGATTAGGGCTGAATGCTGACTCACATCCGCTGAGCTGAGAAGAAACCTCAATCTTCAGTAAAACTGCAACTGTGGAAGTGGTGAGGGTAGGGAAAGAAAAGAGATCTCAGCCCCAAACAGAAAGAGAGATCCCTATGAGCACAGGTGACTGTGTAACCACTACTCCATCAGATCATTCGATCTTCGAGGTACTAGATCAGTCGATTGATTGGCTCTATGCAGATAATTATCAAGGTGATTCACCTGCAGGAGAGATTGAATATTACAGTGGTGCTACACATATTTTAACCCTCTCTGGTGGTTTAATCCATGAGGAAAATGGGACTTGCAACCAGAATTTAAAACAAATTCCTTCTTTTAATCAAATAATCACAGTGCACTCTGCACTTCGGGTGGATGTGGCACAGATAAAGTGGAGAATATTGGGTCTAATAACAAAAAGTGAAAGGAAATACATTAACAACCCTTCCTGTAACCTGCCACTTATTTTAAGTTGTACAATGGCACAGCTGTAACAGACATTGAGTAATATTGCAATGGCCACCCTGTGTTCTGGGCTAGGAACAACAAGTAGAAGCCATTCTCTCTCCACCATTTTCACCACACACAGTAAATATAGATCAGTACATAAGGGACTTGAAAATGGCCATAAAGACGTAAAAGGAGTCAAGGAATAAAGATCTTGCTTGCGTTGATAAATGTATGTACATTATTTAATGGCTACTAAAAAGTCCCTATGTGACCTTTGATGCCCAGTGGAGGAAAAGCAGAATGGTGGATGAAGCTTCTCAAACCTCGGAGGGGACATGGATAGAGTGATCAACAGAACAAGTGGTAGCAGGCATGAAGGGGGCATCAAATACAGCTTTGCCAGTGGCAACAGAGGCTCTGATGGAGGTGTGAGCACTTTCCTGGGGAAAGAATCCAGGCTTGCTGCAAATGGTGATCAGAAATGGGCTCCACTTATGGATCCTTAGAAGGGTGGAGAAGTATGAGTTTGATTTGCACATTGAAAGGTCGGACGCACAGAAACAGACACTCCTATAAGTGCACTTTGGTCAAAGCCCCGTTACACACGTTAGAGGTAAATGATATCTCAGACAGAATTCTCACCACATGTCAGATCCTCTCTGACTGTATGTTCTGCAGGGGCTGCAATGTCAGATTTGGGCTTGAAAACCCATATATTAGGTCTTGCATAATTAACTGTAAGGACTCCTTAGCTGCAAAAGGAATGTATTGTTCATGGACTCAAATTTTTAAAATATGTCATCCCCAAGAAATATGGCTGACGCCAATTGTGCTATTTCCAGATGTGCGACTGAGAGTGTGTGCCGTTGCATGTCTTGTGTCCCCTGCTGCATGTTTAATAGAATGAATAAGGTACTGGGGGGGGGGGGGTGTATGAGGACAATCACCACTCAGTAACTATTCTGCATCCTTATAGATCTATCAGCATCATTCTTTGGAACGTTAGGAGGCTAGGAATGAGAGTGGAAGATTTAGATTGGAATTAGTTTATTACAGAAGCCCAGATTATATGTCTCCGGGAGACATGGAAGTTAGAACCAGTTCATATGCTGCAATATTAAAAATGTTCTTAACCCGCCTCTAAAGAAGGCCCTAGAGGTCACTGAATGGAGAGGTTAACTATTTGGGTTCATTCAAGTCTTGATGCCAATTGTAAATCAATGAGAATTCTATCTTCATTGGCTATATTAGGCATCACTGTTAAGTCAAAAGGAAAGGGGGCACTGTATTTGTTAAATGTTTATCTTAGGCAAACATAGAATGCTGTTGAGTTATTTAATACTATCTTATCATCTATAAGGTAGTCCAGTAATTGTTCCGATAATGATCAGGTAATGGTAGTAGGGGATTTTAATTGTCAGTATGAGCCTGACCCTTCACTTAGTACAGCTCAGACTGATGAAGATGAATTTTTCCTTATGCCTGAGTTATTTGATACAGTGCCCCAGCACCCATATTTTCGGGGTAATAAACTAGCAAATATTGTTAATTTACAAGGTCTCAGGGCCTACAATGTCCGGTTAAGGGGCAATTTCCTGGACAACCCCACATTTAGGTCTAAGGTATCTCAGACCTTAAATTGATTATAATCTGATCGATATGGAGTTCTGGTACAGAGCAACTGATTTGAAAAATATTGAGAGATTAGAGAGTGACCATGACCCTCTGGTGTTTACTTATGCTTTCTTTCAACAAATAGATGTTATGAAACCTATACCGACTGTTCCAAATGTCCAATATACTCTAGATTTCTTATAATCTTTAAAATGGCATATGATGGACAAGGATTTCATCTTACCTATCTTATGTGATCATGTATTGCTCATCATAAATGACCATGCTAATTTGGGACCCCTAAGTGTGCATTTGATTTTTATGAGAAGTTGGTTGATCATTTTAAGAGGTGTGTTAAATGAGAAACAAATCACAATATAAGAAACACAAATAATTATAAATTGTATGATAGTGATTGTAGGTTGGCAAAAACAAACTGCTTGTGACCTTGAAGAAGTCAGGGGGAAGAAACTGTGATGAAATAAATCACAAACAATTAGAATATAAAATATTATTAGTTAGTCAAAAAGAAATCCTGAGAAACAATGGGAAGCTTTAAAAACAGCAGTCCAAATGCATAATCAGAGGGATTTATGGAGGCTAATTTCAATACAGATTACCCCAAATATAGAGGCGACCTCTATAGTGGGTTCTGAATGAATTATACATGTTATCAATTTGTATTCTGCTGATCAGAATAGGGCCAATAAGAATGGAAGTGAGGCCAATATTAAGATGCAGTACCCCCAGCTCGTAATAGTAACATATCATAACTTAGCAGATGCCATGGTCTTTACCTCAGAGGAGGCAGAGCTTGTCCTAAACAACAAAAATCTAACAAAGCTCCTAGCCGAGATGTTCTGCCAATTGATCTATTTAGAGAAGAGTCAGTAATTTGGGTTCCTGTTCTGACTGTATTCTAATGATCTGAGAATAAAAAATATGTTTCCCAGTAGTTGAGAGGGTTCAATTATCCCCATATATAAAACGGGGGTCACAATGGCCCTGACAACTGTAGACCAATCTCCCTATTAAACTCCTTTTAAAACTGATATGCAAGATTATTAACCTAAAGGTTAGAACAATGGTGTGAGGATAAGTGTGAGGGCAATAGTAGAAACATTGGGTGACCCAATGCCACTGACCCACACAATGTCTCAATTATATTCTGGTAATCTTTGTGTGGTCCGTTGGGGCGCTGCAGGTGCCTATACAAGCCCATTTACCATCACAAAAGGGGTTAGAAAGGGATGTGTTATATCCCCTTTGTTATTTTCATTATTTATAAATAATATTGCAGTCTGCATTAATAATATGGAAACAGATGCTCTGTCATTAGGTGGGAGAAAATTGGCCATCCTTCTATATGCTGATGATGTGGTACTGACCCCAAAGACACCTGCTTGCCCCCAAAATCAACTAAGCACATTCTTAGCAAGATGCAATGAAAAATAAATAAAAAGTAATATGTTCAAATCTAAATTATTGGCTTTTATCCCAGATAAACTTTCAAAAGTTCGAACACACTCCATTTTTATAGGAGATGCTAAATTAGAACAGGTGGAGGGTTATGATTATCTGAGTCTGCGAGAACAGAACTCAACCAAATGTGGTAATCATCTAGTGAAAAGTGTCACCATGTTAGCTAGGAGGGGGTTGGCTGTGATTAACTTTGTCAATTATTATGGGCGGCAGAGTATCTCCTACATCACGAGATCTATATAATTCAGGCCATCTCGGCTGCACATTTTGGAGAAGAAATTTCAGAGCAAAAGTTTGGTTACTGAGGAGAATAGGGTATTTACATGATTCTAGAATCTCCCAAATAGTGCCCCAATGTTCCCATTAGAATGAAGTTTTGCTGGAATGGTATTGATTACCTAATACAAATGAAACCCCTTCTGTATCAGCTACAATGATGGAATGCACAGGAACTCTTGGTTTTCCATGAGGTTCTTTGTGATCTGTTATCCCACCAATGGGTTACTCATCTCCACCGTTTTTTTTTTATTAAAGAAATGTCAATAACATTGAATGTGTTGCTTATGTGGAGTAACCCTGCTAAATTGGGTCCTGATTATAAAACTACAATGAGAATTATGGTCTATTTGGCGATTGGGATGGCAAGGAGAAGAGCTGTGCCTGATCTCAGATATCTGTTGGGCTTGTTTTGGGTGAGATTATGTTGTTGATATTCTGGGCTAGTATTATGCAGAACATGGGGTGATGTTGTTAAGGTGCTGTACCCCAGGTAATCCAATAAATAATCCAAAATAGTAAAAGATCGAGTGTACAAGTTGAAAGAAAAAATAAAGTTGTATTTAACAAAAACAACTATGGGAACAACTGACAGTTCCATGGAACTGAACTGGAAACCATTTTCTCAACATTACACTTTCAGGATACACCTTGTAAAGCAGAGAATTGCCACAATTAGTATAATTCTGCCATGTTTGAAATCAGACCCCTAGAGAATGCCATACAGTAACAAATCTAACTGGTAGTTTCCTTTCTTCTGGTGAACAAACATGCCGCCCCTTCAACATTACGTAAGGCGAGAGTCGATGCAAAACAGAACACTTTGATTGTCTGCCATCGTTGGTAGCATAAATTGATAAAATGCTCAAAGCTAATTGGACCGCTATGTTGGAGAAAGCACGGGCAGTAGCATCTATCAGAAACTCACCAATGATATTATGTGTAGATCAGCCAGGGCAGAACTATGCTCACTCTGTACCTCTGGTCTTGATAAATGTGACCAACTTTGGCCATCTCATTCTAACTTTCTTTTCTTAATGCTATATAAAAAACATAAGTGAGGAGGCACCACTTCTGGAAATTAATACTTGCTATTTATTTGTTCTGCTCTGCCACTTTGATTTGCAGACCAATTGCCCTGTGGTAAATGGGGGCACTGTTGTTCTTTTCCTAGCTGTGGTGAGTGCCCCATTGTGTATCGTACTGTGCCCCTCATGATCATTGTTCATTTATTATGTTATCTCCTGGGAAGGCACCTGCAGTTTCACATGTAGCTTTGTGCCCATATTAAAATACTCCCTTGAAAGACGTAATTGGACACTGTTTGACATCTCGCTCCAACCTGACCTATTTGATGTTTTCTGCCGAGCAGAAATATTAAACTCAACTAAATGAAAGCTGTGGCCTTTAGCTAACACCGGCAAACTCTACAGGCCTTCACTCTGGCATGCTACAAAAATTGTGCCCGCTCACTATGAAAACAACCACTCTACTTACTAAAGCGAAATATGTATACTAAAATTAAGCCCCAACTATCTGCTCTTATACCACATTACCTTATGCAGTGTGTTTTTCTGCCCAATACCCACCCTGCCAGCCCCCTGATGTGTGGCACAACTATATGTATTCCAATTACCCAATTACGTCACAAAAGCATGCGACTGCTGCATCACAACTCAGGCCTAAAACCTTGATAACATTATTTTCATAGCTTGTAATTGCACCCACCCACCCCATGTGGAATTCTGGATTTGGCCCTTCACACTCCCACTTGAGTTAAATTATTAACTGATAACCCCTCCTTCTCCCTATCCCCTTCATCCTTTGGGATCCATATCTTACAAACCCCACGTAAGCTTGCTCAGCTTGCTGCATACTCTTCCATTGTGCAGGTCATGAAACAACACCCACCATCCCCAAAACAATCTTACCAATATATTTGTAATTTTTGGGGTCTGAATGTGGGCTGGAGAGTGTACCTGTGGGAACAATTGTGTCACCTGTCTGAATCATGCCATGCTCTTGTTCCTCCCTCCACTGGTCAGTTTGTGTATGAATATTTCTGGACAGGGGCATGGCATCATCCAACCTTTTCATTGTAAGCAAAATAATGTATTTCCCCCTATTTCCAGCCCCCTTGCTACCACGAGAAATCAGGCCAAATACTTTCATGATATTTGATATCAATGCGGGCAACCAAGAAAAAAAGGTATCAAATCCGTCCTCTCCGATCCTTCTGCTGGTGTCCTTTTCTATTGCAATGTAATGGGTGTGCAGCTCATTTATTGCCTCTGAAAATGTTCAATTTTTGGCATCATTGGCGGTCAAAAATGTGCAGCACCTTCTGCCTATTTTTGCACAGATGACACCTTTCATTGCTGTAATTAAATCTAACACATAACTTTTCTGCAAAGTGGTCAACCTAACTGCTCTTAATTACTCCCCGATTGCATTCGATCCCCTTTCTGTGCCATTCACCAGTTGCAGAAATGTTTAACAACTGATCTGCAACCAGTTCACATTTGTGGCAGTCTGTAAGCAAGGCACAAGAAGTGAATTCCATTAGTACTGCTACCAACCTATCCATGGAATTTTGTGATCAATATTGGCACCTGTGAAACCTCTTACTCATGTTCAAATTCATGGACCTTTTAGTGTGTGATGTAGACATTTCTTGAAGAGCAAGATACTCAGAAACTGGTAAAAGGTCGAATTTGGGGCACAACGAGTGCGAGGGAATGCAGGGTAACCAGAGAACACAGTGTGCCCCAGCGCTGGGGAAGCTGGGTGCAGGCTTGGGTGCCACAGGCCCAGAAGAAATCCATGAGGGTTGCTGTTCCTGCACGCTGGCTCGGGAGTTCCATTACTCTCTTGCATGCTTTATTACTGCCCAGGATGGTGCTCCATGTCCATCTGAAACATAAATAAGAGTGTCTGATTGCCTATATTTGTATTGGTTGCTCATTTTTATCTATCCAGGTCAATGCCTTAACATTACTATCCCAAATACTATGACACGTGTTGTTTATGTTCACTGCTACTTCTTCCAGAAACCTCATCAGTCCTTCTGCCCTACATCCTACCAATCCTTCCACCCATTTGTCATTATAATACACTGCACCCTCAATATGATTGTGTGGCCTAATTCTGCATCATGGCAGTACCTGCCCTGTCTCATTCACACAAGACACTACTGGGCTTCATTATACGTTTGGCTGTGGGAAAAGTGCCAGTAAAAGTGCTGGTAATTCTGTTACTGACACTTTTTCAGCCAAGAATTTACCGAGAATTTACTGATTTACCTCCAGTCAAGAGCTGGAGGTAAATCAGGCCCCCACCGGCAAGAAACAGTTGGTAATGGAGTCTTTGCGACTTAAAGGAATGGGGAATGACCGCTGTTGCCGGCACCTGTAATATCTCGGTAATATCGGGATATCAGTCGCCAGTAGCAGTTGGTCCGTTAGCCAGTATCCCACCACAATTACTGGCGAGATACCAGAAAAGGTATATTGAGGCCCAGTGTGTGCTGTGTGGTGAATGAGAGCTCCCCCCATCTTGACCCCTTTGTTTTATAATGCAATACAACATTCTTTGTTTCCTTCTTTTCTGCCATCTTTCATAGCTTGGTGCAATTATCCTGATAAACAACATTGCCCTCCTCTACCCATTGTACTTGAAACCTGTGCCCTTGGGACAGCCCCTAGCTCTGTACAAGGCCAGATGTTATGAGGGAACAGACATGACATGTGTCATTTGCCCTCTCTCTCACCACTGCACTCATGTGGTTGTACCACATGTTATTGGCATCAATGTGAAGCTCCGCCTACCACTGCCCATAAAGAGGTTGGATGCCAAGATCTCGCTTTTACTTCAGATCATTGTCATACTAGTGTTCTGTGTCATATCTAAATCATTACTGCTTCTTACGTATGATCCTCATTCTACTTTGAATAAAAGGAAAGGAAGAGATAAAAAAGGAGAATGCAAAAATAAAATATAATGCATAATTCTTGCATTCCAGTTCTCCTCTGGGTCTTCTGTGCCAGGAGAAAATAATATGGTCTCCTGAAAAGACAAATTGATGTTAAAAAACTTAGTTGAACTATACTTCCTTTCTCTCATGATCTTCTTCTGGGAAGGGGTTGTTTCCTTTGTCCCTGCGGACGTCTGTGAAATAGATCCATACCCGTCGGTGCTCTTCCTTGATTGGCGTTGGGGTTTTGTAGGTTACTGTGAAAGGTCCCATGAAGCGGGGTTCGCTCCATCACCAATTTCTTTATGAAGATCCTATCCCCTGGATAGAGTGGCGCAGTACGGACTCTTCCTCTTGTGGTGTTGGGGTTTTGCAGATGATGCGGCTGCCCAGGTTTGATGATGTGCAACCTATCTTGAAATTAACTTAAAGGAATTGGTATGCTTTTTAAGATATCACTGAAACTCCTCCTCAAGAACCTCAGCAGCAGTGCAGCCAGCTTTTGTGAAGTGTTTCACACATTTTCGCAAGGTGTTCTTTAATCAAGCCAGTGATCTGCTCAACAATTCTGTTGGCCTGAGGGTGGTATCCAGAGAATAATTTGTGTTGTCGGTTGCAGCCCTCCCGGGGGTGAGGTTGGTCAGGTCCGACTTCACCCTCTCTGCTTATGTGGTGACTGGTGGCAATAAGTGATGCTGCTCGGGACTTCTCCTGTTGATTAGTTTTGGCGAGCAATCCGTCCTCCTGCTTCTGGCAGGGGCGCTTGTATGATCTGGACTGAGTTCCTTCACAGGTCCCTTGCACGTGGTAGTCCAGTCCTGCTGCGACTAAGCCACTATACTTCAGGTAAGTGTTCCTGTTTGCCTCTGCCTTTCCTCATCTGTTTTTGTTGTATTGTAAAGTTTGTGTTCTTGTATTGCTGTCCGTTCCACTTTTGATGTTTGATGTTTGCTCTTTTGCTTTCTTCCCTTGCAGGTGATGTTGCCGGCCAGGCAGAAGCTGTGGAGCTCGAGGCGACAGCCGGAGGGAATGAGGAACGAAGCTGCAGTGGTACAGTAGCTGGTAAGTTGTTAACTAGGGGGTGTGCAGGGTTCAAATGTGGCGCGGCCCTAGGACGAATGTTCTAACCTTGTCTTTCTTCTTATTCACAGGGTCCGAATTTGTGGATGTGGAGTGCGGTGCTGCAGCGTCAGGATCAAGATCACTGGATGTCAGGAGATGAGTCTGCAGATGAAGCGATGAAGCACTGATGAAGCACCAGTTTCCAGGAGATGAGTATGCAGGGGAAGGCCTAGTTTCGAAGGTAAGTAAACTGGTCCATGCGGCGGTGAGCAGCACGTTGCACACGAGTGCACAGTAACGCGAAGCACCGGCCTTAAGAATGGAGCAGCTTATATAGCTGAGTTTCTGAAGCCACGCCCACCAGGTTTAGCCTGCCTGCCACACACTGCCGCACCCGATGAGTCAGCACATGAAGACCAAGCCTAGGGAGCCACAACCGATAAGTCAGCATATGAGGATGTTCTCTGGAATAAAGGCTTTCAGATCCTGGAAAGTTCTTGTAAAATAAAAGCACTCCTGCACTGAAATTAAGTAAAAGCAATCCTGCACTGAAATAAAGTGTTCCTGCTCACATGTCTATATGAGCCTTAAACCAAAGGTGCCAGGAATGAGTCCAGCCAGGGCCCCTGTGTTTATTGGTCCCAAAGGGACATAAGTGAGTCAAGTGACTCATTGCCCCATCACTAGATGGTGTGGATTTTGTGTTCTGGGCCTTGTGGCCATGACACCCTCTAAATACAATTCACAAGAAGCTCGAAGAGTGAGCCCCTCACCGTATACATTTTGAGCTCGAAACCCATGTTTCTAATATCCTTGAAGGTGTGGGGGGGCCCCTGGAGTGTTACCATCCCTTGTGCTGATGTCCTCTTCTAGAGCACATAGGTGCAGAGAGGTCTGCAGAGGCCACCTACATCTGTAAATACTGCAGGAATTCTCCATGGTACTAACTGCTGCCGTGGTTGTCGGCTGGAGCGGGCCCAAGACCTGTGCTGCTCTTCCGCTCTTAGGTGTGCATGCTCACCCAAAGTGCTGTGTGCCCTGATGATCTGCTTGCGCAGGGTGATTGTTTTGTTGAATGCGGGACCTGCCACAGTGCCACAGCTGTTCGGTACAGGCCATGTTATGAACAGCGTTGAGGAGAAATTATAATATTGCCAGGAGCTCAAAGGCGATTTGACCTGCCATGAACACTGTAACGTTCCAAACCAGGTCTGGCCTGGCTCTGCTGCAGTGCCCTTCTCACTTATAGATGTTCCATAGAGATGCTCACGGCCCAGTGATTCATATAGTGGGTCCTGTTTTTTGCTGTACTCCACTGTTGGGCCTGAGGAGTGCACAACCCTGTGCCCACCAAGTCAAGGAAGTGTGTTGGTCAGAAGGGTACATTCTAAGGCAAGCACTTGGGGGAGAGAACATTAAGGCACATATGCAGAAAAGTGTAGGAATACATGGGAAGGAGGTTTATACTTGAGCTCTGGAGCTGCAATAAATAGCAGCAATAAGTACATGATGTCAACCCCCCAGAGAGAGGGAGATATGTCATCTAATAGTGTAACTGTCCCAGAACAGGCAGGGAACCCACCCCCCCTGAATTACAGCAAATCTTGGACACCATGACAAAGTGGTTTGCCGCTGGGAATGAAAAAACTAGATGACATCGCAATTAATGTCACCACTATCAGAGCGCAGCTTGCTAAGGAGGTCCTTCCGATCAATGAAGCTGGAGAACGTATCAAGGCCATGAAAGATACGGCACATGACCTGCAATCGACACTGACCACTCTGACAAAAGACATGAGGTACATCAAGTTCAAATGCAACAAACATGAATCCCACTCCTGGAGGAATAATGTCAGGATAGTCTGGGTGCCGAAGGATGCCCTCACTGTGAGCATGGACCAGGCGGTACAGCAGATGCTTAAAGTACTATTGGGGAGCCACAACTGTCTCCTTTTTTTGCAGTTGAGTAGGGGCATAGAGCGCTGACCCACAAGCCAAAGCCGGGTGACTTTACAAGACCAATAATAGCCAAAATATTGAGCTACCACAACCAAGACCTACTCCTGAAGCTGTCAAGGGACAAGAAAGAGCTCCAGCTGGGCTCTCAAATGATCTGATTTTTCCTGATTTGTCTGTGTCGGTGCAGCAGGAGCGTTGTCAGTTCTTGGGGATAAAAAAGATGATGCATGAATGCAATATCCAATATGCTATGCTATTTCCTGTCAAGCTCCATTTTCAATTCCAGGGCAAATTGTATTTTTTCACGGTTCCAGATGAGGCAGTGAAGTTTATCGAGGCCAAAATACTGATTACTCAGCGTCTGCCTACCGAACCTCAGCAGCAATTGTCTGCAATGTAAGACCATTTTAAGTCATTGTCCCAAGGGACGGCAGTCATTAAGTATGTGTTGATGGCATTGGGTTTACATATTATTGTTTATGTGCAGGGTGTATCCTAATAGAAACTTGAAAGGAGTGCCGCAGTTGTGATAGCATTTTGACTGTTACAGTTGGGAATAATCCAGGAAGTAGGGGCTGCACAGTTGTGGGTTAGGGAGACGTGGGATGGTTTGGTGTACACTGCTAGTTGGGGAAAGGCAGTGAAAGTGGGTGGGAAGCTGGGAGAGTCTGGAGGGTGTACATTCAAAAAAGCGTGGGGTCATATACAGTGTGCACAAAATAGCAGTCAGCACAGAATAGTTTTGGATTCTGTTTCCAGAGTAACCAAGGAATGCATGTCAGATGACTGTTGGGATGGTGCCGGGTTCGACCCAGCTCAAATTATTGAGCTGGAATGTATGTATGCTGGTTAACTGCGTGAAGACTCATCGCTCAGGCCAATAGGTTTTGTGCTAACATACTCTTTTTACAAGAAACACATGTAGTGGAGTTGCCCAACAGATTGGCTAGTCTTGGGGTGGGCAATGATATTACACGTCATATTCCAGCAGGACGCAGGGCGTGATGCTATTAATACACAAAACAGTTCCATTCTTACGTCAAGATCTGCTTGTGGATGAGATAGGCAGGTACATGTTGGTGCACAAATTGCTTTGAAAGAGAGAAGTAGTTTTGTTAAACTGTAAGGGCCCCAACATAGATGACCCTGATTTTTACGTGGAGTGGATAGACCTCCGGTTGGGATTCCCGAAGGCTGCCATTATATGGGGAGGTGATTTTAACACCATTATTGATACAGCAGTGGATAGGTCCACTGCTAGTCCCTGGGACCTGATGAAGGTGGCTCGGGCTCTTTGGTCTGGGGTCCGGGATCTAAATATTGTAGATATTACTCTGCAGTCCATAATATGTCCATTATATGTATTCCCACATAGATGTGTGGTTTCTCTCAGATGTTCTCCTCCCTGAGGTGATGGACTGAGTCATGTATCCGAGAACCTTCTCAGATCATTCCCCTTTAATGCTGATTGTAAATTGGTCCACAAAGAGTCACCCTAAGCTTGCATGGTGCTTCAAACCTGAGGCACTGAGGACCTAGCCTTCATGCAGGGTTTACAAGAGGGTATCGATGTCTACATCTCACAAAATGTGGGTGGTTCATGACGACGGTGGTGTTATGGCAGGTGTTCAAAGCCTACGTGCGTGGGGTCACAATGTCGACCGAACCTGCGGTCTGGAGACAGTTTAGGCTTGATATGGTTACGATTGAGGAAAGACTGAAGGAGCTCCAAGGTTGTTATGCTAGAGATCCAACTCCTGCGGTGCTCTCTGAGTCTAAGAGGGAGCTGGATAAATTCGGTGACCTTGCTCAGAGAGAAATACAATTCATGGAAAGCTCTGGGATGGCACGTCGATACAGGGTTGATAATAGACCCGGACAGTTCATGGCCGAGCTGGTCTACATAGAGGTGGGCAGAGGTCCGATCACTCATATTGACACCAATGATGGAACTCGTGTCTGTTCTGAGAGGGGTATAAGTAAGGCATTCTGCTCCTTTTATGAATCTCTGTATTGGGCCAAGGGTGAGGCATGTGACATTGAAATCAAGGAATATCTTGGCACGATTCCTGCTTCTTTTGTTATCAACAGAGGCTTAGATTTCCCTGGAGGTTCTGCATGTCTGTGGAAGAGCAAAATAGTCATTCACGCTGGGATGCTTCTTTACAACAAGGGCGTTATGATAAGGAACATTTAAGTAAATAGGAGGCCTTGCTCAATGAAAACATATATATGCATAATGCATATAAGTTTGTGTATTATATTAGATGCAAAGGCATGCAAAGAAGATGCAGGAATTGCACATTGACTGTGCCAATGATCACAGAATATGTTTTATGATTCACATTGTTCTTTTTCATGGAAGAAAGAATTTGCATCCAATACATTTGTAAGTGCCATACGCTTGCCATCGGTTAGCTAACTCTGATTCTTATTGGCCAATTTCATAGACAATCAACTCTGATAGTAGCTTCAACCTGAGGGCCCACATTTCTTAATACCGACACATATGCCTGTACACAGGGACACTGCAACAGAACACAAAGAGCATCTTTTTTTACAAAGAGTGAACACAGCCCTCCACAGTCTCCCATCTGTAGATACACAGATTACAAATGTCTTTGCTTACCGTTCCATACATGTAAGCGCTGTGTGGAAAATCTCCTGTCTCCTGTCAGTGCATGTGGCGCTCCACGTCAGGCACAGAAATAAAGGGCTCCTGCCCACCGCAACCCACAAGTGACCACAAAGGACCACTTGTCCTCCCACTTCTCTGTGCGTGCTCCGCGCACCAAATGGGTTTTTGAAACAAATGCAGATCGATCCAACGGCAGTTTTCATTCTTGCTGCATCACAGTCAAAAGAGCCAGGCTGATCACGTGACTTCTGGAACATTCTAGTGAGTTGGTTTGTCAATGGGAGGTGGTTCTGATTAGCACATGACATCACTTTCAAAGGCGGCATCTTTGTAGATTTTATGTAGGCAAACATACATTCATGGGTCAATCATTGACAGAGGGTTTAAAAAGAGCTGTCAGTCTGAAAGCTGGGCTCACTCTGTCACTCTTGCTCTCGGACTCTGAGTGGGTGTGCGACAGTTTCTGACGGTGCAAGCATGCTGGCTGTCTATTTTGAAATAGTTCTCTGAGTGTTCTGTTGAGGGAGGAGAGAAGCAGATAAAGAGAATTTCTGTGTGATGACTGAAAAGCTGAGTGGAGTGGGAGCACCGCTTTGCAGTTGACACAGAAATAAGCATATTTTAGGTGGGATTCTGGGAAATAAATTAAGGAGCGTGTAGTCTGGCTAAACTTGTCATGAATTAACAAATGTGGGTAGTTCATTTTTAGGTTCTGCACAGAGCATTTGCTATATTTCAAAGGTCTTTGATAAGTGTTACAGACAGTCGCAAATTAGAAGAGTGTGTCCACATTCTTAAACACAAAGAAGAATAAGTGGGAGGATAAGTGGTCCTTTGTGGTGCTTTGACAGTCTTTCTACAGTGAACATTGCCTGGAGGCAGAGCCTTGCCGTTGGATCGAGCTGCATTTGTTTCAAAAACCCATTTGGTGCGCGGAGAAGTGGGAGGACAAGTGGTCCTTTGTGGTCACTTGTGGTTTGCGGTGGGCAGGAGCCCTTTATTTCTGTGCCTGACGTGGAGCGCCACATGCACTGACAGGAGACAGGAGATTTTCCACACAGTGCTTACATGTATGGAACGGTAAGCAAAGACATTTGTAATCTGTGTATCTACAGACGGGAGACTGTGGAGGGCTCCCTCTTTGATCCCGGTAGCACGTCTCTCTCCTTCCGGAGTGTAACGCAACCCGTGCAGAGGCCTGTATTCCTTCTCCTCTGACCCCCAACCCCACTCTCCCTCCTGTTTACAGTGTTGTACGGTGTACTCGCCCCTCCTTCTACATCAGGGGTGAGCAATAGTAGTTGAACCTCTGCGACTTTTTCACTGTACTGGTCACGATATTTGAGTCTGAGTTTGCAAAAATAAAATGCCTAAAGTAAAATCCATGAAATCCGGATATAACTTATGGAGAGGAAATGCTGAGAAAACGGCAAAACAGCCTTGTAAGCTTCCTAAGAAGAACGTTAACAATATGGTGGGTGATGACTCGGACAAAGGGACTATCCCTGCTATGTTCTCCAAAGCCACTCCTAAAGTGACCCCTTTGGTGGACAATAGTACAATGGAAGGAGGGTCATCTTCCCCCACACACAACAGCAGTGAGACATTGGACACTACGAACTACATCAATATTGATAACAACTAACTTCTTGATCTTTGTCTCTCTATCCAAAAGTCCATGGCAGCAAACAACAGACTCACCACCCCAATAAAGAAAAGCACTATGGTGGTGGAGGCGCAGGTTCTGAATGCTGCACAGAATGAATCCCAAGCAGCTATTGATATAACAAGTCCAAAACAGACTGATAACTCCACGTCAAATTTGTCAGGAAATCACTCCATACACCCTACACCCATTTCACCTGTGGTACCAACCATGGGACACCTGTCGGCTTTCCCTGATCTGTACATTGACACAGAAGATCTGGAGCATGCTGACAGCGAAGGGAGTGGGGTGGCAGAACACCTAAATAATACAGCCATAACTGAATTACAGGAGTCAATGGCATCAGTGCAATTTGCACTAAAAATCTTGCTAAAATTATGTGGGAGGATTCACACAAATTCTATTATACAACTGGGGCTTCCCAATCCTAACGTTGGGTTGTATTATGAGCCTAGAAAACCTGCGTCTCCGAAGGGGGCCCTGGGATCTGTGGCACCTCCAGACAATGGAAATCATGTTGCACTTGAGGTGGACAGCCCGGTCCCATCTTTGACAAAAAAGCAGTGACGCATGTTAAAGCGGGTGGCCGCAAAAAAGGCGTGGTGGAAATTGCTTCCTCTTTACCTGCCACCAACGCCCCTGTAGTTAAGTCCAAAAAAGCAAAGAAAAGGGGCCGGAAAACAAAGAAGCGCTCGAGTAAAGGGCCAGGACATTGATGAGCTGGGTCTTACCTGACAAAAACTGTGACTCAGCAAGTGCAGACACAGAAGACTATGGGCCTCATTACACGGACGGCGGGAAGGGTTTACCGGTACCGGTATTTTACCGGTAGCGGTAAAACCATACCACCTTACTACGAGGTCCCTTTGCGGGTTGGGGAATTTAACGCCTGCTTTTTGCAGGCGTTAAAAACCAACCCACAAAGGGACCAGGGAGCTAATTACGTACCGCAATTTGCGGTGCCGTAATTAGCACCTTCCCCATTCCCATTATGCCCTATGGGGCAAAAATGGGAATGGGGAAGGGCAATGGGGGAAGGGGGAATTACCGCCCCACCAACTTGGAATAGGGCGGTAATTCCCCTTTGCAACAAGGCGGTGCCGGCATTTTACTGGCATGGACCAAGGTGCTAATAGCACCTTGGTCCACCGCCATCCATGCAATGAGGCCCTAGGAATCAAACCTGTCAGTATTCACAATTGGTGATTCAACAAAGTTCTCAACACCCTGTAAGAAAGATAAGCCAAGGGATGAGGATCACCAGGAACAGTCAATGGTCGGAGATGCCGAAGACCCCAATGCAAGCAAAATGTGCATTATCAAAAATTTGAATCAGAAGAAAAGGGACAGGTGGTTGTCGAGATCTGAGGTCCTGACTAAACTCCATTCATACCCCAACTGTGTGTTATACGCTCAGAGGACTTTTCATTTTTTGGAACCACTCAGGGTATGAAATCCAAACGTCTCAGGCCTCCATTGTATAGTCCTGGAATCTGCCCAACTGATTCGGGCGCACAAGTAAAGTCTCATGCAGGTTGGCTTTGTAGGTTAATGGGAGCGAGGAGAAGGAAGACCCCTCCCTTCCTAGTGAGAACTACCCAGTATCTAAAAACAAGGGTGGCAGGCCTGCCCAACCATCGGCAAAGAAGGTGAAAATGAGTGATATTCAGAGTACCCTGAAATGGGTAGCGGATTCTCTTCCTATGGTACTGCAACAGCCATGAGATTGTTCCCTTTCAGTTGGAACACGCATGGTCACCAGCATTTCCTGACGTCCAAGGATTCCCTCTCGCTCATCAATAAACATTCTTTCATCTTCCTTCAAGAAACGTGGTTGCAGTCTCCTATGGCCATTGATGGTTATACTCTACACCATACTCCTGCCCAAAAAGGAGTGCGAGGGCTGCCTTTTGGGGGCCTCATTATTGGGATCACCAACAAGATTCCTAGTAATAAGATCTCCACTGGAGGTGGTTACTCCATCTGCGCTGTTGAAGTGTCCCATATGATAAAAACAACTTGGGAAAGAATGCTATTAGTTAGCATATATAACCCGCCGGGGGCAAAGTACAGAGAATACATTCAGGAATCCTTGCATGAGTTATTGGGCAGATGGAGGCTTAACAATAGAAGTACTTTGTTATTGTGGCTGGTGACTTAAATTGCTGTATCAATGGCGGGGGTGGTAGGGGCAATAACCCGCTCCTGAGTAACTTCAGCCTCTGGAATAACATATCTCCAGACGCTGAAGGGGACTGTTGGTCTGGATTCTTTAAGTGTTGGGACCTTGAGATCATCAATGGCCGCACCGAGGGTGACAGACCAGGCAAGATCACCTGGAGAAATGGGCGAGGGGGAGTACCCTCGACTACATTTTTACCAGCGCAGAGGTTGCCTCCAGTGTTGAAGACATGGGGGTTCAGGAAACCAAATGGAGCGCTCATGATCCCCTGGTTATGAGTCTGGGGATTCTCTCCCCGCAGGTGGGGCAAGCTGATCTGGGTGATCTTGCAGCCAACCATACCTTAAATCGCATCTCATGGTCAGAGAAGAATGTGTTAAAAGCAACCATGGCCGCCGGTGACTGGGACCTGAATCAGGCTCATACATTTAATCATATGTCTTTTGAGCAAATTGAGAGATGGATATGTGTTTTCTCTGGATTGCATGCTTCTTGTAGAGCACAGACAACGATGAGGAAATCACCGAAGGATGCTACCTACGACCGTGCCATCAGAGATAGGAAACGGAAGCTCAGGAAAGACTTTCGAATGAATAGATCTGGGGCCTTTTCTTGTGTGGTTACCTCTAATAACATTAGGAAATTGAAAAATGGTTATCGTACCTGGTTAAAAATACATAATAAGCACAGGAAACTGGAAAGATGGCAGCATACTGTCAAAACACTATGCAGTAGAAACACACAAAACATTTGGTCTGTAATGGGAGAGGCCAAGGGGAGCAAAACCTCACATACGATTAACCCTATAGGTATTGTGGAGTGGTCTACCTATCTGGAAAACCGTAATGGTAAGGAATGCAGAAAGGCTAGTAGCCCTAACAAGATTAAACCTACTAACCCTCCCTTTGTGGTCTCTACTGAGGAGCTCCAACTTAGAATTGAAGAGCTGAATTCATCCCGTGCCCCAGGTCCTAATGGCTTATTCAATGTTGTGATGAGAAACAACCCCCCATTCTGGGCTGGCCTTTTGAAAATTCTTTTTGAGACAATCCTAGCGGAGGGACGCATTCCGTCCACTTGGCAGGCAGCTATCCTCTTACCAGTTTTTAAAAAAGGGAACAGAACCGAACCTGGGAACTATCGGTTACTGACTATGCTGGACTGCACAGGCAAGATGTTCGCCGCACTAATCCTAAAGGAATTACAGAAGTGGGCTGAGGGTGCAGGAATACTGGACCGCTTTCAAAGCAGTTTCAGAACTGGCTATTCCACATCCCACAACCTGTTTATTATTAACTCTCTCAGAAGCAAGGCGCTTGCACTTTCTAGTCCCCCGTTGTGGGCTCTGTATGTAGATTTCAGGGCTGCCTTTGACTCAGTTAATAGATCCCTATTGTGGAGGAAATTGAGGAGTCTGGCTTGCCCTGAGTCTCTCTTATACTATCTAGAGCACCTACATACAAATACATCAGTACAACTTAGACTCGATAGCTACGGGTCTATGACAAACTCCATCCTACAGTTAAAAGGTGTAAAGCAGGGCTGTGTTACGGCCCCCACTTTATACAACCTTTTTGTCTGCGACATTCCTGAATGCCTCTGGGGGATTAACAACTGCCCTCCTAAATTCGGCTCCAACCACTGCACGATACTGGCTTGCGCAGATGACCTTGTGATCCTTGACCACACATTTAGAAGGATCTTAAGATCTGCAGAACAGCTCTGGCGATATGCTGAGGCCAATGAACTTGTCATCAATCATAGTAAAACAAACCTGCTACTATATACAGCAGGCTGGGTGGCTAGGCCTCGCATGCTGGTGGGCTCTATTGAAATCAATTACACCCATACGTACAAATATCTTGGTGTTGAGTTTGATCACAGGGGAAACTACATCTCCTGCATCCAGGTGCGTAAAACTAAGGCTGCACAACCTACAGTGTTAATACACAAATTCACATGTGATCAGAGTGGTTTTTCTATCTGGGCAGCAGGCCAATTGTATATACAATGCTTGGTACCTATGGTAACGTACGGCCTAGATCCCCTGATCAACATGAATTTGGGGTGGTTACAGCTGGTTGAGGGCAAGTTCTGGAGGAATGTTCTTGGCCTTCCTCAGTGCATCCCAATGGCTATTAAAGAGGACGCACAGGTTGGTAGACAACACGAATTAGAAGTGCAAATTAATACCTTGTTTGAAGAAATCAGTTGGTCTCTTGAGTGGGGACAGGAAAATGAGCGCCTGTTGCATAGTATGCAGAAACGTTTAAATCTGTGGGATTGACAGAGTAATTAAATTCACCTGGAAAGCCTGAAAAGCTATAAATGCATCACGAATGTGTTGTTCACCTTTAAAAAGTCTCAGCCTTATTTAAATCTCTGTCCTTCTGACCTGCTGAGGCGTTTTGTTCTGCTTCTGCGTAGTAACCATCTACCCACTCTGGCAACTAGAGGCCCTGAAATGGGACTAGTGGAATCAGAAAGGTATTGCAGAATATGCGCGCGGCGTATCGACTCTGAAACTGCTCGTCATGTTTTAACCCAATGTCGAGAGATGAGCAGAAGACGAGTTAAAACCCTTGGGGTGTTTGCCCATAACCTGGAATATCTAGAGCAGATAGAATTTTGGCATCAATGCGTCAACACATTAAATCCTAAACTACATATAGCACTTTTCCAGGTGTGGCGAGATGCCTCTATCCGTATGAATTGCTGCACTAGGGCTGGCCCTGTATCTAGGTGTTTCCTCTAGAAGGCGACCGTTAAAGTTAGAGGTAAATACTTAGACTCTATCAAAACAGGTATTAATCTGCACAAACATATATGCTCAGTAGGAAGTCTGTATGAGTTTTTACTTCTGACATTATGAGGTATTTGCCTTTTTTTGCTGTTAGTAGTGTTTTTTTTAAATCTTTTTTTATTCTATAATTTGTAGTAGGTAAAGTCTGGTTCAGTCTATGACCTAGTATATAGTTTTTTATTTGATCTTGTTTGATGTTTTATGTGGACATGTGCAAAGTTTTTTACTTATGTATAATACTGTATCACATTAATACATTATTATTATTATTATTATTATTATTAATAAACATAAACAGCTATTTTTCAAGTGCTTTTCCCCGTTCATGCAACAAGCTTCAAATATGGCAGAAGGATTGTGAGCTGACAAGCCTATTGATAAGTTCAAGGTCTGTGTAGCAGTGTTCTGGCCATCTATTGCAAAGAAGAGTGTTTGAAGTTCATTATATAGAAAAATCTATCTATCACGGGTGAACTTTCTAATTAATGTATGTGTGGTTTTGTCTATGTTCATATTGATTCACAGGGAATGCAAAATCACTTAGTTCATTGCATATGTTTGTTACTTTTTATGAATTATAACCTTTTATATAGTGCACAAGGAAAGAAACAATTCCTATTCAGACTACATATTATGTGTTCTGTTTTTTGTGATAATACAGACTGCTGTAAAACAAGTGGTAAACTCATTTTACTGCAGGTGGTATTTTACTTTATCGCATGTGGTGAAATACCAAACAAAACTGGTCTCTGTGAATTGGGCCCATCTCGGGGGCTGTTTATACAAATAACATCAATCAGATGACCTGGTAAGTGTGTTCTGCGATATAGTGTAAGTGGTATTGTAGATAAAATACCACATGAAAATGAAATGTTGATTTAGGGTGCTCCAGGTCCGGTTTTGGCTGACCACTCATGATCCCGATATAAAAAAATACCAGGTAGTCTTATATTCATGCTCACCAAAAATACTGCAAATACCTCTGACAGATTTATGGCAGATTTATGCATTGGCTGGGAAAACGGTAAAGTAATTACTGGGTGTGGCCTTGAATAATATAGCATAACCATATGGTGCGCTCATTCTCTGACCTAAAGTGCATTGTGAGGCAAGTACCAGCAAATGCGCTGAGTGCACATTGTGTATTTTCTGTTGCTCTGATTGGCACTAAGCCACCATGTCCGAAATTGAGACAGGGTTTTCTGATTTATCTGATTATTTAGAGGCAAAACCTTTTGCTTTTGCAACCTGGTCATCTGAAAACATAGTAGCCAGGAAAGACAGGATTGATACTGAAGTAGGGAACGAAGCCCACGAAAAGATTTTTGAAGAGGGAAGTATTGTACATGTATGTCTTCTTAGATTATTTCAAGCCAGAGATTTTATGGAGGAGTTTAACTGCATCATTAGATTATGCGCCAAGTTGTGGTTTTCGCTGCACAAGTTTTAAACAACTGCAGGAAAAATATGCTGATACCATTACCAAGCTGCAGTGCAGTTTAGATGTAGAATGTGAATGGGTGGAACAAATGATGGCATATTTAAAACATAGAAAATTAGACATGGTGGAACTCCAGGCCAAATATAGTGACCTCAGTGCACGGTTGGGTCAGAGGGACAAGCAATTTGAGGAAAGTGTGCAATAATTAATTCATTTAAAAAACGTTTTATATAGTGTACAAAACAATAGAGATGTCGCAATTTCAGAAAATCAAACTCTCAGGAAGGATAGTGGTGAGAAAGCTAAGGAATTGTGTGCAATGGAAAGTGAAATATTGAAACTATTGAATGAGAATGAAGAGAAAACCAAAACAGTTGACTATTACCAGACACAGGTTAAGGAATTGCAAGGAATAATCACTAATATCAGGAATGTGAAATCTGCTCTTTGTCATGAAGCAAATCAGCTCCATGCACAGTGCAGAGAAATGGAACAGAAAATCTCTAATTTTAGATATCAAGAAAAGCGGCGCACACCACGTTCACCGAAGCTGAATTTAATCACAATCCTACCCAGGAAAATTTGCCAGCATCTGTATACCTGACAACGCCTGGCTATGGTCCAGTATTTGAGGCTGAACTGGCCACAACTGCTCACCCACATGCTCTCTCAAAAGAGAACAGGAGAGGAAACAAAATTAAACAGCCATGTATTGGCTAAAGATAATGAAAGATAATGAAATTAATCAAGGCTATTATCAAACCATTCAAAAAAGGAGACAATAGCAGTATCGAAGATCATCTTGAGGTGGTATGTGATATATTTAAGACCCTTCACATTCCTAGAGAAAAATATGGACGGTACTCTCACCTAAATTTAAATGCTGTTTATGCCAGTGTCATCTGTGGCCTGAATGAACAGAAACGTACAATTCTTTCAAAATCTAAAAAGGGCATTCTCATGTTTTGATGTGGCCTTTAACCTTCACTCAGGAGAATTCAAAACTGTTTACTTTTATGGGCTTCAACAAGCAATTCTAGAGATAAAGTCTGTAACGATGCCCCTTGAAACAGCCCAAGTATCTTTACAAAATGGCATACCCACAGTCAAAGGGGCGTGGCTCAACTGAGAATACCACTCTGAACTCTTATGTTCCAATCTATGTATCCCAGAAACAGAAGTTCATAAATTAGTCCTAGTCATCTTGGTAGTGCTCCTAAGGTGGGGCCTCAGAGTAGATTTGACCCTATAACATTGGTTTATGGCCATCAAGAAAGACCAGGTTATGTGGATGGCGACATTAAAAATGGAAATCAGCATAATGAGCAAATACTCCCACATGAAAGACAAAATGTGAATTATGTACCTCGCCAACATAGTCAGTCCCCACCACTGGTTGACCATGGTCAGAGGATGGTCACCCCTCATTCCGCGCCTCCTCTGTCACCAGATTTCAGGGGAAACACAGACAGAAATCAATCTCCTGAAAGGTACACAAACAGGCTGAATCATGGTGAATTCAACCATTACCAGCCGAGATCACAAAGGAATGATTTCAGGGACATGGACAGGTTTCAATACTTAGAGGCACATGTTAAAATGTTGTCTGAGCAAATCGGGCAATTAGATGCAGTGCAGAAACCGCAACCAAATGAAAGTGTAGAAGGTCATAGTAGTGACCGTGTGCACAGAAACAACAAGTGACACATTTTTCATTTCGGCAATGATGAGAACACAGATGGCCAGGAATTTTCTTTGAATGAAAAGACTGAGTTGTCTTGCAGTTTAAAAACAAGAAAACAAATGAAAGAAAGTGAGACAGGAAACAGTAACGCACACAAAAAGGAAGTGTGGTTTCACTTAGATTTGAACAAGACTATTAAGGAGTGTCAAAATGAGGAACAGGAAATAAGAAATGAAGAGGAAACATAAAAAGAGCAGCACCTTAGATGGCAAGTAAAAAAAGAATATGCAACATGAAAATGAAACACAAAATGAAAAGTCAGGATCAACAGATATGTATTCTTATTTGAGAACTAAAATAGCATTCATACCTACACAGAAATTAAAATTACCCAAAGGCAGAAACAGGTCAGTCACCTAACGAACATTTGGAACCCCAGATATTCCAAAAGACAGAAATGACAGGTACTGTTCAAGATGCAGTTAAGTGTCACACACCAAAAACTGACATTCTGTCACTTGACACTTGTGAAAATACACAGTCATATGGTTCCAGAGTGGAAGTAATTGGAAAGGACCCCGACAATGGGAAAGAACATTGAAGGAATGTGAAGTGAACACTAGTGGTCCGAAATCAAAGTGGCAGTTAGTGGGGGTAAATGATCATTTCTTACGCCCCTTTCCCTAGCATAAAGCCCTGAAATCAGTAACAATTCATATGTTGTATGCATACTAGAAGTACTTGAGGACAGATATTACACTCCTATCACTATAGAAGAGAAGTGTAATGCATTTGCAATGATTGATACAGGTGTCTAAGCAACAATAATGTCATGGGAACTAATCCAAAGTATAAATAAGGGGAGATCTCCACAAAACTGTGTAAGGTTCAGACAGAGTGAAGGCCCTGTGCACAATTTTGACATAACGAAAGAGAAGCATAGGAGCAGACAGGAAGTGCTCATCAGGCCCATTAATGAAATACCATTCCTTAGGGACAAGTTGCCTGAGGAGGCTGTCACCCTTCATTGATGGGGTAAATTGAGTGTTGTGGTATTTTGCCAAAAAAACACTGAAACCTAAGAAAATAATTGCTTAGAGCAACAGAGCAACCAAATGTCACACCATTACTAAATCAGAAAATGCAGTGGAAGTATATCTTCAGAATACCTGTGTGTCTAGTGTCACTGTTATTTTCATGTGTCAGAATGAAATTTGAGGAGAAAATGAGAAACAATCTCCAGAGATTTATTTGGATCCTAAAACAAACTGGCCAAAGGAAATAGATGAAAACACATTGTGTTTTCATCTAGAAGAGGAAAACTGCAAACCAAAAATTGCTGCAGAATCAGATCTTGAAAAATAAATGTCAGCAATTGCAAAAATACACATGGGAGTAGGACAGCCATGGAACCCAATCCATGTTAATGGAAACCCTAAAATGATTGAAGCCATTTTAGTGCTGGAGCGGGAAGAAATTTCATTAATGAAAAGGTGTTTAAACAAATACTTGACAGACAGGACACTCTAAATTTTAAAATTAAAAATCAACACATTTTTTGGTTGAATGACACTGAATTGGGCAAAGAATTGTAGGATGCATGCTAAAGATTACAATTGGCTCTAAAAGCATTAATCATAATGTTTGGATTGTAAGTGGAACTTAACATAAATTCTATATGGGAAATGACATCAAGCACAGAGTGTGTATGGAGTTAGACTTCTTAACTCAAAAGGCCTGGTCTAGATTGGGTGGTCCTGCACCTGAATTTGAAAACAAAAAGACAACCTTAACATTGTGCCCGAATGATGCCATATGCAATTCAGCTTCAAGTGAAAAAGGATACTACCATCCCTCTTTTTAGTAGACCGTTTGCAGTAGCATTAAAGTACAGAAAGGGACAACAAATGAAAGGGCCTGATGCATGTGTGTACCTAAATCCATGAGACAACAAGGATTAGAATGTAAATATACTCCATTGGTAGGGATTGGGATTGGCCCCATTCGAATACTGGAGATTAACATAAGGTGTCAGGACATTCATTTGAAAGAAAATACAGCGTTAGGGATGGCAGTGATGGAATCCTACTACACTGCTGACTTCAGCAACCCAGTGATTGGAGAATTTCCCTGAAATCTATGTGACTTCACAGGGTGAATTTCCTGAGTCATTGGATTCTAAAGCAAGGGGAATTTTTAGAATTCCGTCTTTATAACCTTATGAGCCAAATTAAGTGCTATGCTGTCATCAGGATAATTGTGTTTTATTTGGAATGGTTGAATCTGAAAGAGAAAAACAGGAAGGTAAAACACAGCATATTGAGATGGTGGTCAACGTCAAAAAATATTTGAGGATATCGGCTCTCCAAAGAGACGCTGCCACACAATTAGTGAAATGTACAGAAGTTCCTTCTTTGGAGGATTTCCCAAAATGTTCTAAAATGGTAGAGGAGCAGATTCAAGCTGCAGATGCTTGCATAAATGAAGAAGAAAGGGATCAATTGAGGAAGATATTTATGGAGTTCAAAGACATTTTTGCGAAAGATGCTTATGATTGTGGGTTGACTGATTTACATGTTGCCACACTACCAGAAGTACATGGTAGAGAGCCAATATTTGTGTGACAATATAGGATACCCCTGAAACATCAGAAGTCACTGGCAGCAATATTTTAAAAATTGGTATCTAGAGGGATCATTGGGTCTATTCACTGTTCTTCAAATACTACAATATTAGGCATACTAAAGCCCAATGGCCAATGGCGCTTGTGGGCAGACTTAAGAGAATTGAACAAGAGGGTACCTGTTTCACAATGGCCAGTTCCATTTATTGACCAAGGCCTTGCACAAATTCAGGGATCAAAGGTGTTTACCACTTTGGATCTTATAGCTGGGTAATGGTGTGTGCCACTAGCTGAAGATATACAAAATGTGTTTGCATTTTCTTTTGACAAATTACAATATGCATGGTCCTGGACCCCTTTTTGTGTATGTCAATAGCGGGAGTGAATGTGGAATATTCCTGACCCAGGCCCTTTCAGATGCAGCTGAGACAGGATCCATAGTTTATGTGGATGATGTGCTAATCAGCAATGAAGACTTAAAAAGTCACTTCAATAAAATCAGACATGTGCTCGGTCATTTACAAAAGGCTGGGACAAAAGTACCTTTACAGAAAGCACGGTGGTGTCGAAAAAGGGTACATTTTCTAGGGCATGAAGTGACAGAGAATTGATTAAATCCGCTAAAGAAATGTTGAGACTTGAATGTCGTGTAGGCAGAAGAGTCCTCTGTCCCCAAATGCCACACAGAGAGAACTCAAAGTCACTCCCTGTGCGACCGTTGCGGCCACAGGTGGAGATGGTCAACTCTGGAACCACGAACCTCTGGGACCCCAATCCGCTGCAAGAAAAATACTGATTAAGTACCAAGCAAATGACAGTAAATGACAGTGCCAAAATAACGTGAAAAAGGTCTTACCAGAGGGGTCAGGAGAAAGGCAATGAACCTATGAGGTAAGGGTCCGGGACTCATGTGGGCAGGTAGACTGTAGTCCCAATAATGACGTGAGAACTACCTTATGACAAGAACGTGGTTTGGTAGCTGTGGAGCTTGAAAGCAAGAAGTTCCAAAGAAAACCAGATGAAAAAAGGAAATCCGTATAGCAGTCCAAAGAGCAGTCTGAGTTCAAAGCACAGGCAAATCCAATGTATAAAAGCCAGTAAGGCAATCCAAGCGAAGTCCAAGTAAGCAAACTGAGGTCAAAAATCCAAAACGAGTCAAGAAATCCAAAGGAACACATAGCACCAAACAGGTTGCAAAGAACAGCTGTGAAACAGCGAGTACAGGGAGAGCCGTGTTTAAATACTTGTGCTTCTGGCACTACTTCCCATCACATGACGTGCTGCCGCATCACGTGAGTGGATCCCTGGGTCACGTGAGCACACATTACTGGTCACGCGACGCAGAAGCATAGTAGCGTTCTGCCGATAACCTAGGCGCCAAGGAAGCTGCCAATGCAAAAAAGGACGCAACCTGGAGAGCGTTCTGTTTCGGGTGAAGCGTGCATGTGCACGCGAGTCATCAGGAGGCCCACATGAGTTTCGGGGTGTGAAAGGGGAATAAGATGGGACAGAGGGAGCGGGGCGAGCTCTAGTAATTCCAGAGTTCTGGGCAATGGCAGGAGTGTCAGTATTAACAGGTGTGTGTACAAGGGAGGGTGTGACAGACCCCCCCAAAGGCCCACGACCCCGTGGGCAGGAAATATGATCCCTGTGAAAACGAGCCACAAAGCGAGGAGCGTGGACATCAAAAGCAGGGACCCAGGACCTCTCTTCCGGACCATATCCAGTCCAATCCACCAGGTACTGCAAGCGCCCCCGGTAGATACGGGAGTCCAAAATGCTAGAAATCTCATATACATCCGGGGCCGACAGGGACACCGGGGCAGCAGGGGCGCGAAGACGGGAAGGACCCGGACAAGACTTGAGGAGGGAGACGTGGAACACAGGGTGAATCCGCCAGGAGCTCGGGAGTACAAGACGGTAAGTAACAAGGTTGATCACACGAGACACTACATAAGGACCCACAAAATGGGGCAAGAGCTTCCTGCAACCCACCAATCGCAAATGATGAGTAGAGAGCCAGACACGAGAACCCACCGAAAGAACAGGAGCCAAAACACACGCTTCTTGTCCGCCTGGGATTTCATGGGTGCCTGAGCCTCACGGAGGTGTGCCGAGGTGCAGGCGTGAATAACAGACATATCCCTGACACAAGCAGTAGCGGCTGGATTGGAAGAGGCCATGAGGTCGGGTATAGGCAGAACACGGAGATGTTGGCCATACAAGACATAAAAGGGGAGAACCCAGTGGAGGCATGAACCGCATTGTTGTAAGCAAATTCAGCGTGACCCAACAGTTTGGTCAAGGCCCACCAGAAGCGTGAGATGAACTGAGAACCCCTGTCTGACACCAAGACAGAAGGCAGACCAAATAGGCAAAACACAGAGTCAAAGAACATTCTGGCCATGGTAGGGGTGGAAGGAATACCCTTACAGGGGATGAATCGTGCAATCTTGGAAAAGGAGTCCACTACCACCCATATGGTATCAAAACCTTGCACCCTAGGGAGATCTGTAAAAAAGTCCATGGACAAGGTATGCCAAGGCTTAGGGGGTACCGGTAGAGGAAGCAACAGACCCAGAGGACGTCCCCTACAGGGCTTACATTGAGTACATATGGAGCATGTGTTGACGTAAGAGTCCACGTCCCTCTTCATGCCCGGCCACCAGCACCAAAGCTGCAAGAGAGCTAGCGTGCGTTGTTGGCCCGGGTGACCGTTCACAGGGGCATCATGCAACCACTCAAGGGCCATGTTGCGCGTGTCTGCAGTGGGCAAAAACAAGCGATTCAAGACAAAGGGAAGGCCATCATGAATTACCAGATTCCATTCTGACAGCTCGTTAGGATGAAGCGATACCCACTTCCTTACTGCATCCAGCAAGGGCATTGATGGTTTGCACAGACAGACTACCTTGTTGTTGTCTAATAGCGTGTCAGGGTACACAGGCAGCGAAATTCCCCCAGGAGAACGTGACAAGGCATTGGCCTTCCCATGAGCCGAACCAGAGTGATGACGTATCTGGAAATCGAATGCCGCAAAGAATAGATGCCACCTCACTTGTCTACTATTGAGGCATTTTAAGGAGGCTAGATCCTGCAGATTTAGTGATCTGTGAAGACCGTGACCTGATGCTTGGTGCCCAAGAGATGATGCCGCCAAACACGGAAAGCATCCATGACCGCCAGTAGTTCCTTCTTGGTCACAGTATAATGTGTTTCAGGGACAGTGAATTTGCGGGAGGGAAAGCGACGGGTGCAAGCGGCCCGAGGATCGACAAGTCTGTGAAAGAACTGCACCTAAAGCAAAAGAAGAAGCATCCGCCTCAACCATAAATGGGAGATCTGTGTCAGGATGCTGAAGGACAGGGGCTGTAGTGAATGCAGTCTTCAATGTTTCGAATGCGTTTTGGTGTGTATCTGTCCACAAAAAGGGTTTATGAGGACTGGTCAGGGCAGTGAGGGGAGACACAATGGACGAGAAGCCAGAGATGAAACGTCTATATACATTTGCGAATCCCAAGAACAATTGCAGTGCCTTTAGATTTGCAGGGACGGGCCAGTCTAAAACAGATTTCACCTTAGAGTGATCCATGGACAAGCCGGCAAGGGTGATGCAGAACCCAAGGAAATCAACACTGCTGACATGAAATTGGCATTTCTCTGGTTTGGCGTATAAAGAGTGTTTCTGTAATTGTGAGAGTACTTCACGGACATGGCGTACATGTTCATCTGGGGACTGAGAAAAGATTAGTATGTCATCAAGATATGCCACGACGAACACGTCCAAAATATCACTTAGGATGTCATTCATGAACCTTTGGAACGTGGCAGGGGCATTGCACAGACCGAACGGCATGACTGTATATTAGAATAAGCCATACCGGGTACAGAAAGGGGTTTTCCATTCATCGCCGGAACGGACGCGGACCAAATTGTAGACCCCACGCAGATCCAACTTGGTGAAAATGGTAGCATGTGCAAGGTGGTCGAGTAAAGGTGTAATGAGGGGAATGGGATACCGATTCTTTCTTGTAATAGCATTAAGTCACCAGTAATCCACAATTGGCGTAGGTCACCCTCTTTTTTAGGGACAAAAAATATGGGGCTCGCTGCAGGTGAGATGGACGGGCGTATGTGTCCCATCTTCAAGGCTTTTTGGATATAGTCTTTCAGAGCTAACTCCTCCGACGGTGAGAGGGAATAGATTCGTCCTGTGGGTATCGTGGCGTCAGGGAGTAGATCGATGGGACAGTCGTATGGGCGATGTGGTGGTAAGACCTCAGAAGAACCACGATCAAACACATTTGCAAAGTCTTGGTATTCGGGGGGAATTCTCATGGCCACTAGCCCCACTATTTGTTCTGAGGATGACTCTTGCGAGTCGGACACGGTTAACTGAGCAATTGCATGAGCCGGGTTATCACTGCTGGTATCTGTGGGTAGGCAGAAATTTTGCCAAATTTCTGATTCGAAAAGAACCAAATCCTAACTTCCAGTCAATGAGTGGATTATGTTCCTGAAGCCAAGGAATTCCCAATATGAGACCAAACTGGGGCATGGCAATGAGGTCAAAACTTATAGTTTCTTTGTGTGTGGATTGGATTGTCAGTAACATGGGTGCCGTTTGTTGTTTAATCGGGCAAGACACCAGAGGGGTACCATCCACTGCCTGTACGGGTTCTGGTCTAGTCTTGTACAAAAGAGGCAGATTTAGGGAATTAGCCAAGGCAATGTCAATGTAGTTACCTGTTATCCCTGAGTCTATTATAATGGTGACAGGATGTGTAATAGTAGGTGTGGGGTGAAGTGTGGCCTGTACTTGTATAGGCCTAATGCGGCCAAAAGCAGGAATCGGGTTCGGGGTATGGTGAGAAGAGCTCAATCTCGTCCCCGGTTCTGAGATCGAGCTGTCCGAAAACCCTGAGTCTTGGTCTTTGGACGACGTGGGCACTCCTTCACAAAATGACCAACTAGACCACAATAGTAACCGGCATTATCCACTCTCCTATGTTCTCTTTCCAGAGGGGAAATCAGGCTCCTAATTCCCCCTATTTGCATGGGTTCTGATGAGGTGTCAGACGGAGAATGCGAAGTGGGGAGTGTGACTGAGCGAGCGAACCCAGCTTCTGCTCTCCTTTCGGACCTTTGTGCATCTGCCTGGAGGGCGAAGTCAACCAGATCTTGGAACGCTGTTGGTAACGAAGGGACCACTGACAAGGCGTCTTTCATGGGATTACTGAGACCCCTATAGAATATCACTGCCTTCTTGCTTTCGGGCCAGGATGTTTCAGTGGACAATTGGTTAAAGCGAGTTATATACTCAATAAGGGAACCCTTACCCTGATTCAAATCCAGGAGCTCCAGGTCTCTCGACTGAACTTTATGTCTGGTGTCGAAGACCTTGGACATTTCCGTGACAAGAAGGTCAAAGTCATAGAGAGTGGGGCTATCGCTTTCCAAGAGGGGGTTGGCCCATGCTGCAGCAGTGCCTACTAGATGAGAAAGGATAAATGCTGCCTTGGTAGTGGGGTACGGAAAAGCAAGGGGTCGGCACAAAAAATGCAACTTGCACTGGTTTAGAAAGGTTCTAAATTTCCTGGGATCTCCATGATACCTTTCAGGAGCCGCTAAAGGAAACGGGGAAGGCAAAACAACAGGGACATGATTTTGGGGCGATGGAGCCGGAGGTGGCGTGGGTTGGGAGACAGAGGGTGTATCCCCAAATTCCATGTCTGGAGGCAATGGGTGTCTAATACTTTGCATGTGGTGAAGCGGCTGGTGGATGGCGCTTTTAGCTGCAGCCATGTCTGCCCGTAGTACTGTGATGGCTTGGACTATAGCGGACATGGGATCTTCAACGTTTCCCTCCATTGCCTAGACGACAATACGGCTTCACAGTCTGTTGAGACTTGAATGTCGTGTAGGCAGAAGAGTCCTCTGTCCCCAAATGCCACACTGAGAGAACTCAAAGTCACTCCCTGTGCGACCGTTGAGGCCACAGGTAGAGATGGTCAACTCCTTAACCGCGAACCTCTGGGACCCCAATCTGCTGCAAGAAAATACTGATTAAGTACCAAGCAAATGACAGTAAATGACAGAGGGGTCAGGAGAAAGACAATGAACCTATGAGGTAAGGGTCCGGGACTCATGTGGGCAGGTAGACTGTAGTCCCAATAATGACGTGAGAACCACCTGATGACAAGAACGTGGTTTGGTAGCTGTGGAGCTTAAAAGCAAGAAGTTCCAAAGAAAACCAGATGCAAAAGGGAAATCTGTGTAGCAGTCCACAGAGCAGTCCGAGTTCAAAGCACAGGCAAATCCAATGTAACAAAGCCAGTAAGGTAATCCAAGTGAAGTCCAAGTAAGCAAACCGAGGTCAAAAATCCAAAATGAGTCAAGAAATCCAAAGGAACACGTAGCGCCAAACAGGTTGCAAAGAACAGCTGTGAAGCAGCGAGTACACGGAGAGCCGTGTTTAAATACTCGTGCTTCTGGCACTACTTCCCGTAACATGACGTGCTGCCGCATCACGTGAGTGGATCCCCGGGTCACGTGAGCACACAGCGCTGGTCACGCGATGCGGAAGCATAGTAGCGTTCCGCCGATAACCTAGGCGCCAAGGAAGCTGCCAATTCAAAAAAGGACGCAACCTGGAGAGCGTTCTGTTGCGGGTAAAGCGTGCATGTGCACGCGAGTCATCAGGAGGCCCACGTGAGTGCCAGGGTGTGAAGGGGGAATAAGATGGGACAGAGGGGGGGTGAGCTCTAGTAATTCCAGCGTTCTGGGCAATGGCAGGAGTGGCAGTATTAACAGGTGTGTGTACAAGGGAGGGTGTGACAAGAAACAAGTGGAAGGAATTCAGAAACTAAAAGATCTCACCAACCTAAAAATTCTAAAGAGTTGGCTTGGGATGACAAGTTATAATCAGAAATGTGTTGAAAACTATGCAGAGATTATGCACCCTTCGACTAAATTACTGAAATAGGGTGTACCTTGGAAATGGCAAAAGGAACAAAGTGAGGCTCTGGCCAAGTAAAAAAAAAAAAAAACTCTTTGATAAAAGCATCATGTTTGGCATATCCAATAAAAATCAAAGACTTCTTTGTAGAAACAGGATTCACAGATAAGTGTAGGTCAGCAGCGCTTTACCAAAACATGATGTAAATAACAAAACTATTGTATATGGCAGCAAGGCATTGTCACAGGTATAAACCAAATTTAGTGAATGTGAAAAGACACTTTTGACCACTGTCTGTGCATTGCAAAATGTTTGCCGCATAAATCGTGGGAAGCGGGTGATTGTTGAAACAGATCACCATGCTCTACAATTCTTGCAAAGTAAAAGGATCAGATCAGGGAACTTGGCCCAGTCAAGAATCACTTCATCAACATTATCATTACAGGGATTTCCGGTGTAAGTAAGATATGGACAGAACAAAAAGAACCCAGTTGCTAAACGGCTAGCAGATTTACATGATTGTGCAGATGTCTGTGCACCTGAAGATACAGAACTAGAAACACATTGAAATGAATTTGAGCAATCCCCACACAAGGCTTCAATGAAGAAACATGTAAGGAGTTCCCAACTGGGTATGTAGATGGATGTGCATAGCATATGGAAGGTGATTCTAAAAAAGAACTGGTGGCAGGAATAGGAAATTGGTGTGTTAAATGCAATGGTTTTCCAAAAATAAGCGGATAGGACCCAAAAGCAGTGAAGTTGGTAAATTGGCCCCCATTTCTAAGGCAATATCTAAAGCAGTGTAATAAAGATTTAAAGAAATAGTTTTAGTCACTGAATCTGATTATGCACCAAATATTTTTGTGGAATACTTACCTAGCTGAAAATTGAGAGGAATGCTCACATATAACAATAAACCACTTAAACATGGAAAAATGACTCGAGCCATAGACAAACTTGTTTTGGAAAATGAAATTATCATCCATTGGACGTAGATACATGGTATTTTGAAAACATCAGGGGAAGAGAATGGAGGAAATGACAAGACAGATCAATTAGACAAGGCTGGAGCTGTGCTGGGGGAGTTATTTCCTATTGACCACCTGCTTGGTGAAATCCAGTTGGATGAAATAACATGCTCCAAAACTCAGGGAACAGTTGATCAGCCTGTGGCACAATGACATTTTGATAACCCTGTCCAATGCCTAATTAAAACACAGAAAGAAGATCTTATTTTAGGCCCATTTTACAACCACTTGGTAGATACAAATCAGCATACTTTGACTGAGGAGGACTGCAAAGGGAAAGCAGAACTGAGGGTGTGATTAAAAAACCAAAAGATAATGTTTTTTTACAAGATGGGCTGATAATTCAGGAATAAGTATCAGGTCAAATCCAATTGGTTATACCTATGTCATTTCAGGGATTTATGCTACATCATTCCCACAATGCTGTAACTGCAGGCCACAGAGGTTCCCAGACAACTTTGGACATTTTAAAATATTATGCCTATTGGCCACACATGTCACAGGATTGAAAACTCTACACAAGGGGATGTCTAGTGCGTGCACAATTTCAGCCTACTTCCCCAACACACAGGGCACCATTAATGATAAGCGGTCTGACACCCCCATGGTCAGACCTACAAACAGACTTCATCGGACCTGTGCAAAGATCAGCACTGGGAAACTGGTATTTGTTGACATTTGCTTGCCTAATGTCTAAATGACAGGAGTGCATTCAAGTCCCAGATTGCACTGCACAAATGGTGGCCACTTTGTTAGTCAATAATATGTTTGCAAGATTTGGATTACCTCAAACAATAGTCAGACCATAGAAGCCATTTAACTAGTGCAGTAATGACAAAAATGTGGCAAATCTTGGGTGTGAAAACAAAGTTGCACATTTCATACCAGACCTCTTCTTCTCGGGGTGTGGAGCGTTGCAACAGGTCAATTATTGATATGTTAAAAATAAATGTGTAGCTGAAACAGAATCTATTTGGGATCTGTGACTCCATCTAGTGGTAATGGTTATTAGGTCAGCACCATCTAGATCAACAGATCTCAGTACACATTACATTTTGACAGGTAGGAAAATGGTAAGGAAATGGTGTTACCATAACATTTGCTTGCAACAGGTCAATTATTGATATGTTAAAAATAAATGTGTAGCTGAAACAGAATCCAGTTGGGATCTGTGACTCCATCTAGTGGTAATGGTTATTAGGTCAGCACCATCTAGATCAACAGATCTCAGTACACATTACATTTTGACAGGTAGGAAAATGGTAAGGAAATGGTGTTACCATAACACTTGCTTTACAGAAAAAATGAACAGGTCCTGGCAAATGCAACCACAATCTGCAATTATGTGGAAGAACTGAGAAAACACTTGCAACATTCTTTTGTGTTTGCACAACAGAATTTGGAAAAAGCTGCAGATAGTGCAAAATCATACTATGACAGGAAGGCACCTGTGAGGCAATATGAAGTGGCAACCATGTATATAAGTTCGATATTGGAAAAGATAAACATAAAAATGCTAAATTCTACGCATCATGGTGCTGGCCATTTGGAATTGTAAATAAGCTTTCACCTGTAGTGTACAGAATCGCCATGAAGGAGGGAGAGTTAACAGTAGAACAATTTGTGCATGTTAACCAAATTAAACTGTACCGACCAAAGTATGACATAAGGAGGATAGAACAAATTGTAGAAGCAAGTAGGGAGTGAGAAGTGCAAATGTATCCTGAAAATGAGGAGCTTGCATCTGAAAGAGATTCACCATAGCAGGTAAGTAGTTGCAAATAATATATAATATAAAACATATCAAGTTGAAGTGTAAATAAAAAGGGGGTCAACAGATAGATAAATCAGGTGAGTAACTGTGTGTATACTTTAAATTCAACGTGAAAAGGGGGGAATGAAACAGGTGAGTATATAAATGGAAAAAATGTGAACAAGGATCATAAAAATAATCATTTATGTTAAAATGATACAGACAGGTTTCCAGATGTCATTCATTTAAATTGGTGAGTGATTTAGGTTGATGAGTGTTTGGAATGACAGATGTTTTGAAAGGAATGTTGAATTCCTTATAGTCAGTGATCAATTTGTTTTGTTTGCGGATGTTGCAGTGAAATCTGTTATGTTAACCTGCATTTTCTTACGGCCAATAGCAAAACATGTGTCATATTGTATCTCTTATAATCAACCGATGAATTATTTGCAGGTCCAGAAAAGGTTTCCTTGACTGATATTTGTATTGTATGTTTCTTCCATGGCAGACGTCAGATGGGTGGAAAGCCGGTGTCAAGTATTCTCCAAAGTATATAATCAACTGATACATGTGTTGTGTGTTCTCTGAATCTCGATGAGTGGCTTCTGCTTTCTATTTCTAACATCGTTAATGCCTCATCCTGCTCTACACAAGCCTACGAACCCTGGGTCTCCAGCTCCATACATCCTGAAGTCTTCTGAATAGGGCGACGCAATTTTAATTGCTGTGGAAATGTCACCAGCACCCACTAAAAATTGCATTTCTGAAGTACTGGCTTCAGCCTGTGTAGGAGGTAGTCACTCCACGCTAAGCAAACTGAAGTACCTTTCAACATTACCTATGACCCTGAGCATGTGACCGCCCTGTTTACTGGGACTACTATTGCTGAATGTCAGTCAGAATTGCCCCCGGACGTGGGTCGCCTCTTTGATAGGGTTACTGTTTCGCTGTCTAGGGCCTCTTCCCAGGTTAAATATTCAGAAAGTTGCTGTGTTTCTTTGATGTCTCCCACTACTGGAATACACCTTTCAGATAACAATAGTTCTATCATCAACTTTGATCATATTCACCCCCACCCGCCTGGTCAGTACCCTGAGCAACATTTTTCAGCTAAACCTTGGAAGCTCTTTCAGGCCAAAACTACCACCAAGCTTAACAAGTGCATTAATCCTTGTGACTTTATGGACTGGTTGGAACATGTACAGAAATCTGTTAAGAGACATAATTTGTTTAAAACTGTAAAACTCTGCCTTTCTACCCCCATGCATCCTCAGTAGCACATGAGGTTAATAACAAAGTGGAGAGCTTCTGTCAAACGGATCTGCCGGTTGAGAACTTTGATAATCAGGGTCAAACCACACTGGTGCACGAATGCTATTGTAATTCCACCAGTGAAGAATGATTCCCTCCCGATAGCCACAATCAGAAATTAATCCTCATAGTCTGTCAACACTGCATCTCCTGCCACCTCCAAAAAAGTTGAGCCACTCCTAGCTTGCATGTTTAGGTCTGTGGATTCTGCTCCCAAACCAGCTAATCTACGGAGTTTATGTTTAAGAAAGTCATATATGCCAATCCTTAAATATGGTCCAATTAGAGATCTGGTCACTGACCATAGGAATTTTATAATTAGTAATGTTGATGAGCCCTGTGAGAGAGAACCAAGGGATGCTTTACGAAATAAAGTACTGGCATGGTTCTGCCTAAGAATGTGTCCGGGCATAGTCAGAAGCTCTGATCTGATGTTTTTTACATAGAGTAAAATTTGATCGTTGGTGGACCCTGAAGAATAGGGATTGTGTTTTGGTTGGGTGTGGAACCAGTAACGTCCCTGTATTTTTAAGTATGTGTAAATATATGCCAATGGGATCTTCAAATCTAACACTTGTAATTTAATGCTTAACCACTTGCATATGTCACCTGCTTACAGAGCCCCCACTGATGTTATTTGGTTGCTTTTATGTATTCTTGTTTATTTATTTTGTTCATGTTGTTTGTAAGTCTATTTGTTTTTTGTTTAGCGCTCTGCGGCCTGCGGGCATGTAGCACTCTACTCAAATTCAAAAATAAAAATAAATAAATGAAAATACAACATTTTATTTCAGGTAATCTGCAAAGGAAAGAGAAAAATGAATGAGTGTAATATACTTGGTTCTTATATAGGGCCTCATTACAACCCTGGCGTTAAGGGGTTAACGGCACCGTAAAAGGCTGTGGCGCCGTTAAACCCTTAACGCCAGATTCACACTTTAACGCCTGCTTTTTGCAAGCGTTAAAGTCCAACCCGCTAAGGGACTTTGGTGCTAATTACGGCACCGTAATTTACGGTGCCGTAATTAGCGCCTTTCCCATTCCCATTGAACCCTATGGGCCAAAAATGGGAATGGGGAAGGGGCCATGGTGAATGGGGATTTACCACCCTGCCAACCTTGGAATGGGGCGGTAAATCCGCCATCCACCATGGCGGAATCCGGCATGGACCATGGTGCTAATAGCACAATGGGTTGTAATGAGGCCCATTATCTTTTTCTGTTAAATTTCCCCTGGAGGCCGTTGCATGAACCAGAGTCTCCGGGAAAAAAACCTGGATGGAAGAAGGGGGGAGAAGGTGGTGACCTCCTGAAGGAAGCCCACTCAGTGAGGACGGAAGCTTGCTTTGCATTGAAGAAAGCAGCAGCAGGGTCAAGGGCACCCTTTCAGCATCATGACGGATGTGCCACAACTCTAAGGGAGGTGGCTTTTACAGACAAACTAATTATATTTGTCTGGTTTACTTGACAGCTTTCTCCCAGGCTGTTCTCTGTCTTTGTTGCATGATTGTTCTTAAAGATATTGAAAATTGGTTTCGGAGTAAGTTATTTTCAATGGAGGCATTGACTTCGAAATTTCCATTTCCAGGATTGAACTGATGCAGTTATCTGCCACTGATGCAGCCACATGGAATAGGTGCAATGAACATTCTTCAGTTTGGATAGTAATTTTAATGTAATTTACTTTCCAATGATCTATTTATAAAATACTCAAAAACAACAAATAAAAAAGAACCAAATAAATAAAAAAAAAAAAATCAGAGATCACTAATATTAAAAGAAAAAAAGTCAAGAGGTGATCAAAAGAAAAGAGAAATAGATCAAAAGATTACAAAATGTAAATCAGAAATATATATGTCTGCGGTGGCGGCCCTCTAGTTATGGTTAAGTTGCTCAACCCATAGGAAGAACACTTTTTGGGAGGCACATAACTTTTCCCACTCTTGATGAATCCTGGCCTGGTCAGACTGACTCTGCAATGTTTATGAGGTTTGGTGTAGAGGGGTAATCTTACAGGGGGTCCCAAATTGTGTGTTTTTTCACATGCAAAGAATGCACATTTTTTTTTGCTCACACCTACAGCCCATGCCGCTAGACGGATTTTCACCAAATTTGCATTAGGAGTGACTGCTTGGTTCCGAAAGCATGCTTTTGTAAATGTGGTGTAAATCTACCCAGTTGTTTCTTTTTTAAGCTGCCAAAAAGTAGGTAAAATAAAATTAGTGATATCTGGGTATGGTCCACGGATTCACTTTCCTGTACTGTCCATGGACGGGTCACTGATTGGCCCAGAGGACAACATGAGGTCCGCAGACATCGGACACACTCGCTATCTGGATGCAGGGCCGTCACGAGGAGGGTGCAGGGGGGGCAAAGTGCCCCGGGCCTCGCGCTTGCAGTGGGCCTCGCAGCCCCTTCTCCTAAATAGAAGGCAGCACAGTCCACCCGTGTCCATTGTTCACACGCAGGACTGTGCTGTCTTCTCTCTGCCCCTGAAATCATTTTGCTGTTTGTTGCAAAGCCGTTTGGCTCCGCAACAAACAGCAAAATAATGGGAGACAGCAGGGCTCAGAAGTGAGCTCTGCCGCCTCCCGTTATTCAGCTGACAATGTGGATATGTTGCATAACAGGAGAGGACTCCTCTCCTGTCAGTCAGTGTGTTCACGTTGCTCAGCGTGACCACGCTGTCTGATAGGAGAGGAGTTCTCTCCTGTCAGGTAGCATGGCCACGTGTCGGAGTGAGTGCCATCCGGTCCCCCGTGGCTGCGCGGGGGCATTTCAAGGGTGCATGGAGGTAAGGTGTTTTTTATTTTAATTTAAATGTGTACATGTGTAGTATATATGTGTATTTAAATTAAATGAGTATGTATATGTGCATGAATGTGTGCTTGTATGTTTATGTTGGTGTCAATGCTGTGTTTGGTTTTATGTTTGCGTGCATGCAAGGAGTTGTGTGACTGGTGGATGAATGCATGGGTGAAAGTGTTGTATGTGAGTGTGTGCATCAGCCCCCACCCCTAAATTTAGCAGACCTGCGGGCCACTTAATTAAGGCGGGGTCATGGCATCAGAGGTGCACCTAGGCAAAATTTTTGGGTGGGGGGGATGGAGTGGGACTAACATTTCATGTTGAGAGGGACCCTAAATTCGGAGCCTGTGGGGGAGGGGCAAACTTACTTGTGGGGGCACATCTAATATCTTTCCACATTCGAATGGGACTATTCTGATGAAGCTTCAATGTTACAAGCAGCTAACTCTCACCCTCATTCCTGAACCGCCAGACTTAAGGACGGCTGTGAGAATTAGCTATCTCATGTAACCACTTCCCTTCCAATCACTACCGTGGCATCCGAGTGCTAACCCCACATCACAATTTCAATTACCTAAAATGTATGTTTATGAATGCAGGTGCTAACAGCGAAATGTTTCATGCTAGTTATTTCAGGGCCTTTTAACAGCAAAACCCAGGCCCCGTTTAATGTCTGTGTCTTGTTCCATCTGACCCCAGCTCTGTTGGTCAGCCCGGCAGGGGCTGGATGACAGTTTTGAAAGCGGATAGTGAGTGAGTCCAATGTGGTGGCCAATAAACCCATTGCGCTTTTGGTCTCCCCACTGAGGGATGGCGTCAGGGTCTTTCAGCTTTTGCAGTTGAAATGGGCCCCCAAGCAGCTGTCCCCATGTTGGCAGTCTGATGACATAGACACCTACTGATAATCTGCAGCTTTTAACCACCTCACTGTATTATTTTGACTTAATTATTGATTTAAGCACCCCACAGATGCCTTAGTTTATTTTTCCAATGTGTAAGGCCTGGGGTGCCACACACACATCGCAAAGAAATGGGCCCCCACCAGCCCTTACACATCTTCAACCAGCCCTGCTCCCACCTCCCTCCCAACACCCTCAGCCCAGCTAGGAAGCTGAATAGCTATTTCACATTCCCTTTTGGTCACTAGTCGTACCTTTCACCCCAATTCAGAGGCTCTTTACTTTCATAATGCTATGCTAATCTCTGAGAGGTGGGCCATCTAAAAGCTAAGACCAGAAGTTAAGACTTTGGCTTTATCAAAGTTAGTCTGTTGATATTGCATGGATAGGTATTTGATTCTTGCTGCCACTCCATAATGAGAGCTATGGGCTGGCGACACTTCGAGAGAGGCCTTCTGCCTCAAAGTGGTAGGGCTTCAGCCCTCCCTACCCAGGGGCTGGCTCCGCCCAAGTAGCCGGGTCAAGTCAACTAAACCGAACATTTCGGGAGGAGGATAGAGTCCGATCCGCTCAATGGTGTTGCACCCTACGTGCCTTTCACTGAAGTCCTGTTAAAAACTAACATTGGCAAAGCCAACAGTTTTGGCTTGTGCATAAGTATTAGGCATTTGCCAGCACTGCTATTAGATGCTCAGGTACTCAAACCCGTTTGCACCTGCTACCATCAACAGCCAGTTAATACCAATACAGCAGTGCCTTTACCATGCCTACACGAAAGCCCAAACTGTTAGGATTGCCAGTGCTTGTTTTGCTTTACCCATGTGGCATAGGACTGTGCATCAAGGTTAAGGCAAACATAATACTTGGCTAAATTGGCCCATATTGAATTTAGGCCAATCAAGCCAGTAATAACACGTATGGTGCACAGTTAACCTGGACATCATTTCTGTGGCATGGCATGTTTACTGGCTGGGAGGGCGTACATGGTAATAATGATATATATTGGTGCAGTCTGCAAAGACCACATGGGAATAACCAGCATGAATATATCTTTATACTAGCATATGTTGTGTGCAACGGTGGCATAGAATGTATTGGAAAATGTTCCTGTGCACGGTTGGTGACTTGCAACTATTAGCGTTTTCCATGTGCTTCCATACAAAACCAATTGCAAACTGTATGGATTTCTACCCAATTTTACAAAGAAAGTGCTGTAAAATGCATAATTGTAACCAAATGTTTCAAACACTTTCTTGGGAGTGAGAAACCCCCTCAAATAACCCCTGTTTGGTTTGGGCACCCTCACTGCGCTCTGCCATTCCTGCATAATTGGCACAAACATTTAAGCCTCTTCAGTTCAGAAATTCACCAGCCTTCACTGTACATCATCCATCTGTCACTGTGTATGATGTGTGTTTTAATGCGCACACAGGGATAGGGTGCTCCTTAATGCTGGTGTCAGGCACCACATGCCGTCATGCCATCCTATATATGTTTATGCCTATGATACAAAGGTTAGTCTGGCATAAAACCTTTCTTCAGTAGAGAAATCTAACTTTGCTGTAGTTGATTTGCAGTTGTAGTAATAAACCATATTTGGGTTCCTCCATACAAACTCAAGGGGAGATTTCTCGAGTCCCATGTTTGCGAAGGTGCTGCTGCTGGCCCAGTGTATAACATCAAAACATGGCCTCACAAAATGTTTAGCCCCGGGCCTCACCACATCTTGTGACAGCCCTGTGTGGATGGTGAATAGCGTGAGGTGTTTCAGATTTTGGGAAACGACTGCCATGTTGGATTCGTGGACAGATCCTGTTATCCACAAACATTGTGATAAAAACATATTAGAAAACACAACATTGCGCTTGTCAAACTAATGAAACTATACCTGGATATGTGAGGAGGATGCGATGGGATATGATCTTAAAAAGCCCAAAGAAATTGCATTTTTTAACGCTGATATCCGCGAACAGCCTGCATGTCAGGGGCAGTCCTGGGATTTACGCGAACATCTGAGATGTTCGGGGACATCTAGGTCTATTTCTGCATTACAGGCTTGGTGAAAAGCAGTTTTTGGATGGCTGGCAACTTTGGTGCCACTCAATTAAACTGCATGAAACTTTGGAATTTCATTCTAGACCCGACTATGATTCTGCAAAGTGTGGTGCTGATTTGTCAAAAGGGAACAAAATTAGAGGGGGGGTCCCCAAAATATGTTATAGGAGTATACATGTGGTGCCAATGACATTTGTGATGTCATCTTTCATGTCCTGGGTGTTAGTCTCAGCAGTGCATGGCGGTGGCACGAGGTATGGTTGCTTAACTTACCATAACTGGCAAATTTCTGGGGGTTGTCGTTTTACTTTGAACCATACCGTCCCTTTAACAAAGCTTTTTCATTGTATTTCATAGGTGTCTTTCAGTGAATATGTATACACATACATTCAGAGGTATGTGAAAACTTTTTGTTATCAATTGCCTGTTATTTAATTTGTATAGATTCATGGTTGATTTTGCGTGTAACAGTCTGAAATAAAAGTATGAAATTAATTTTTTTGTGCTCAAGATCATACGTATGAATAAGTCTGTAGCCGAGATTACTGCATGTTTCCGCAGTGACTCTTTGGTTAGGTCCAAGCAGACACAAAGGGGGAGGGTAGGAAGAAAGGAAGAGACAACTCTGAATTTTAGCCGACAAAGATGAAAACTGATCCCACTTGTCAACAAGAGTTTGAGACTCAGGTGTGAGACTTTGGATTAAATCTGATGTATATCAGTATTGTGAATGCACGGAGCACATGCCAGCTAAAAGGGGATTTTGAATTTGGCACTGCATAACAGCAGGTGTGATCATTTTGCACTACACCACAGTAGTTATGGACTGAGTGCAATGAAGAATAAACTAACATGGACTAATCCTGCTAATATCTCTACACTCTTATCAATTAAGTAATATTCAAGGCTGATCGGTCCATGACCCTGTGGTGCAAAATATTGGTGCAAAATATTGATGACAAGCCATTTCATTTTAAAATAGAATACATGTGCAGGATGGAAGCTGCAGTTGCAAGGAAGATTTTAGCTGAGGGCAGACAGAAATAAGCATATTTTTGTTGAGATTCTGGTAAATAAATTGAGGAGTGTGTAGTCTGGTGAATTTTGTCATAAATTAACAAACGCGGGTAATGAATTTTTAGGTGCTGCACAGAGTATTTGCTATATTTCAAAGGTCTGTGATAAGTGTGACAGACAGTCGTAGATTAGAAGAGTGTGTTCACATTCTTAAATATAGACAGCCATTGTTATTTTTTTTTCCCTGTTCATGCAACAAGCCTCAGATATGTAGAACTTTTTGAGCTGCCAAGACTAGTGATAAGTTCAAGGTCAGTGTGGGAGTGTCTGGCCATCTATCGCAAAGAAGAGTGTTTGAAGTTCATTATACAGAAAAAGTTATCTACCTCGGGGTAACTTTCTAATGAAATGTATCTGTAATTTTGTCTATGGTCATTTTGAATCACAGGGAATGCAAACAACTTAGTGCATTGCATATGTTTGTACATTTTTATGATTTTTAACCTTTTTTAAGGCACAAGAGGAAATACACAATTCAGACACAGACTACTTAGTATTATGTGTTCTGATTTTTACGATAATACAGACTGATGTAAAACAAGTTGTATACTAATTGTGCCAAAGGTGGTATTTCACTTTATTGCGTGTGGTAAAATGCAAAACAAAACTGCTCACTGTAAATTGGGCCCATCTGAGTGGCTGTTTATATGAATAACAGCATTCAGATGACTTGGTAAGTGTGTTCTGAGATACATCCAAAGTGGTATTGTAAATAAAATACCACATGAAAAAGAAATTGTAATTTAGGGCGCACCAGGTCCGGTTTTGGTTTACTGCTCATGATCTCAATATAAAAAAATATCAGGTAGTCTTATAGTTATACTCACCAAAAATACTGCAATATACTGCTGACAATACAATGCTTCTGCATACTGCATCAAGGGTGTGGTGAAATGACTGCAGGAGGTCGAGTAGGTGCTCAAATCGGTTAGTCCCTTGAAGGTTGAGCCTTTGGTGCAGGTTGTTCGAGAGGTGGATTGAGATGGTGCCTGTGTGGCTCGAGATGTAGCAAGCGGTTTAGAATGTACCATAAGCAGCACCACAAGTTCTAAGGTGGTTTGAAGGAGTCGAGTGTGGTTGAAGCAGATTGAAGATGGCTTAAAGAGGTAAAACAGTATCCCAGATACTCTTGGACATCCTGGGTACTGAGTCCGAATCCAGTAGTTCTAGAACAAGGTGAGTCCTCTAGATGCACTCCCAATTCACAGAGCTTAGCTAGCATCTACATGATTTCCTCCACATCTTATAACAGGGTCCTGACTCCAGTGTAGGTACCAGTTGAGGCCATAGTCCAGCAGCAGCTCACCCCTAAGACCTGCAGATGGTTAGGGAGCACAACTTTCCTCTGCCTTGGATGCATACTTTTATTTAATTCATTTATTTACGGGAGGCACCACACTATTTTGATCACAAAAGAATATGCAACAGATAAGAAATCAGATTTGACAGGAAGCTGTGAGCTTCTGAGAATGGGGTGAGTTTGAGGGACATTCTTACAAGGTTGTTGAGGGGAGTAAATAGAACAGTCACTGGGGACAATACCTAAGTGGACATACACATATTAAGGACAACCAACATTTGACATTGTTGAGTGCAGGTAGTTGGTACAGCCAGCTGTGCATGGGATGTGGCCATGATGGTTGAAGTGTTAGTGTGGAGGCAGAGGAAGTGAAGGAGAGAGGCTGGTTAGGGGCAAGGGAAAAATGTTAGCTAGCACGCAGATTAGAGGTAGGTTAAGAGGGTAACTCAGACTGGAGGAGGTAGGCTTTCAGTTTGGTTTTGAACAAATCCGTGTGGACTGTTTCTCAGATGTCCGGGGAAGAGAATTCCATGCAAGTAGAGCAAGAAGAGAGAAAGAGCTCAAGTGAGAAGAAGCACAGGGAAGTAGAGGAGCCACAATGGTAGCCAAGGAGGCAGACCAGAGATTACGAGAAGGCTTGTAGGGTTGGATAGAAGAGGATAGATAAAGTACTGTCATACCGTGATAAGATTTGTGAGCCTGGAGAATACATTTAAATCTGGCCCTCTTTTGTCTTCTACCTTCACCTCTCTGGCAGAGGACTCTGGAGTGAACTGTACTCCCAACAGAGCTCCAAAGGCGTATCCTTCATTTTCCTTATGTCAAAAGATGTAGCCAGGTCGGAGTGGGAGATCCCTTCCTTATAAATTAAATTGCCACAGGTGCAAGCCTGATGTGAGTGGTCCAGTCCCTACTGTGGTAATAAATGGCCTTTGTCTTCTGACATCATTGCCCTAGTGCCTTATACTGCAGGAAATGGAGGGAACACAGAGGAAGAGAACCCCAACAGAAAACCACGATTGTTGGACACTTTCTCAGGACCACCTTCCCTCTCTGGCTACTCTACTGCCACATATTTCCAATACCTGTAAACTTCAGTGTCCCCTTAGTGCTCAGCATCCTAGTGTCAAATTGGCTTTGTTATATCAGTGCTGCCCTTGAAGTGATCATATTTGTAGCCAAGCACTTTGCAATCCCCTTCACCCTCACTCTAGCACACAGTAGCCCCCACCTGCCACCCATCCCCTTACTCGCATCCAGGTGAATCAAAAGCTTTATAGACAAGACACAATTTAGCACCATTCATATGACCCCATGCCTCCCTAAACACACATCCCTCCGTCTATGCAACAATTACAAACCTCACCACATAAGCATGTGACAAAATTGCCATCCTCAAACCACAAAACTCCCTGCAGCCACCACCATCAACCATGCATCGAAAGGTCCCTCCTCTCTATCAAGCAGGAAGCCAGATACCTAGATAAAGCCTGCTTAAAGAGCTCATGTCCCTCCACAGAACACCCCTCAAACACTGCTGTAACAAATTCAAAACAGCTATAGGCAATGGCAAATTTACCCCTTGCCACCAAGAACTTCAATCCTCTACCATTCGTACACTGAAACTATTCAACATTGTCAAATCACTGTTCAAACCACCATCCAAACCTTCCACACCCCCATCTACTGCAGCAGAAACTCCATCATGAACTCCAAAATAAAGTACATCAGGCAAACCCACTCCTCTGCTCTCCCACTTCCGCTCCCTAAGAGCAACATATGGGACACCATTCACCCCATCGACACATACACCCTCATCACCCTTGCTTCAGAAACAAAACCTGCACACTTCCTAGATGATGCATGCCCATTTCCACATCTTATTCTATCACCACTCTCGCTCCCCACTAGCTCAACAGTATCAACTCCTGTCTCTCAAATGGTAATATCCCCTCTGCAAACAAAACTTGACAAACCCCACCTGTCCTTTAAACACATCTCTAGACCCCACACTCTCCACAAATCACTGCCCCATCACTATTCTGGAATACCTGACCAGAATAAAGGAATGCTTTGTCACTACCCAACAGTAAAAACACACCAACACATAAACCTTCTCAATCCCTTCACTCTGGCTTTCAATCTGAACACTGCACAGAGACTGCTACACTTCACATCCTCAATGACCTTCACAACATCACTTTCCAATGATAATGATGTGTTAATTCTGTGTTATTTATATAGCGCGTTCAACCAAAGCGCTTTACTTAGAACACATATTACATATGGTATCACCCAAACAAAGTTGGTACCTATTTATTGACCTTAAAATAATAAAAGACTGAGTTGGCCTTGCCAGGATTCGAATCTGCGACCTGCAGATCACACATAGATTGCAGCAGCGCATGCTCAACCTGCTGACTGGCTATATACACCACTAACATGCAGACAGCACGCAAATATACTTCTAAATCTCATCCCCCTCACAACTTCACTCCCTCAAAATCTGCTTCTCCACTATCACCACCTGGGTGGCCACCCACTTCCTCAGGTTCAACCTTTCCAAATCAAAATACCTCCACATCTGCCCACTTAGACACAAACTCAAACTGACCATGGATCAATGAACTCACTATGGACAATCAACACAAATCCCTCTCCACAACTTTCAAATCCATTGTCTTTCTCATTGGCCCTTGTCTTTCCTTCACACCCCACATAGCTGCTGTCACCAAAATATGCAACCTACAACTACACCTACTACGAAAAATCAGACACTTCCTTCCAAGTGCTCCAAAACAACGCACTCAGAGCGGCCCTAAGTATCCCCAGAAGTGCACACATTTCAGAAATAAGACGTAATCACAAATGGCTCTCCACCCATGAAAAAATCAACCTCAAAGCTGCTTCCCTTATCCATAAATGCCTAAATAATAAAGCCCCCCGATACCTGTCAGAACGCCTCAACAGGAAATATCCCACCAGACTCACAAGGACAGTAAGCCCTAACTGCCTCCAAGTACCTATATTTAAATTAGTCACTATTGGAGGTACCAGCTTCCCAGTCAAGGCAGAGCAATTATGGAACGCCCTACCTCATGCACTTAGATCTGACCAAACTTTCAGCAATTTCAGAAAGAACACTATAAAATGGCTCACTGAAAATGCGACATAAATGTCTCTCCACCCCTCGCTTGTCCAATTGCACCTCACTTGGTACGTAATGACATGCCATATTGCCCGCTTTGACTTGCTATACTGTCTGACACTACAAATTTGACTGTTTAGCTGCTGATTGTGCGCTCTATCTGCACTTGCACTTGTCCTACCTTGTAAATGTAAGAAATGTCTACCATGCCTGCCGTGGAACCTGTAGCTTGTAACGTCTGTAACTAAGCTGTAAATTTCCTTGTTCTTTTGCGCCCTACTACCCCAGGGTCTGGTGCGCACAATAAATAAACAAACAAACAAACAAACAAACAAACAAACAAACAAACAAACATAACTTCTGCACAACAGTCCAAGAATTGGTTCTCTCCAAGTTGGACTATGACAATGCTCTCCTCATTGTACTCCTCATTGTACTCCCCAACACCACTATTGCCCCATAAAAGTCTTACAGAACTGAGCAGCAAGACTCATCCTCCACCTAAACAAACATTTAAACATCACCCAGCTCTTACCCTGCTCCACTGCCTCCCCATACCCCAGAGAATTTCCTTTAAAGGACTCTGCACTGTTTCCAAAGCTATTTTCCACAAAACTCCATCTTACCTTCAGGACGAACTCAAACCCATTTCCCAAATAAACAGCAGGCATGCAAGCCAGCCTAAACTATACATTGCACTCTGCGAACTAACATGCACAAAAAAACAAGCATTTACCCAGTGGGCGCCCAGAACTAGCACCACCCTACTTCTTCACATATGTACTGCACCCTCCACCACCACTTTCAGAAAGGTCCTCAAAACATACCAGATTCCTCACACATAAACCTGCGCCTCCACCTTCTATCATAATCGCCCTATCCTAGCCTGAAAAAATCTGTTGCAATTTCTTTTTCTTTTCTGATGGTTTCAACCTTTGTACATTGCCAGCGCTGAGCAAAATGTCCAATAAAAAGTAAAAAACGAATGATAACTCCCAGGATATCTCCTGTTGAGAGGTCCTGGGCCCAGAGGGGACATGCTACCCATCCTCCCTGTGAATAAATAGAGGATGTATCATGGGTATTGAGTGTGTATACCCTTGGGCTAATCAAGTATAGACATTGTACTGACATAGCAGATGGGCCTAGGATCCCAGGGTTGACACTTGCATGATATCAATTGGTTGTGGCTTTCATAATTGTGTCTTTTTATCAATCACTATACCACATACAGATATGCCTTATTGTTTTATATTACCCTGCAAACATATTGATTAGGACACTACCACTGGAGAGGGGAGCTGCAGATGTCAAGCAAAGTTGCATGAATGCACAATGTGTGACAAATTGACATTTCCCCTGCAGAAGAGCAAGGAGCAGAGGCTAAAGCACCTACTTTGCCCCCACACTCTACAAACAAAGAGGCAATACAATCCTAAAGGTAAAACAGGCACAGTGAAGAGATGTACCTTCTTCACCTTTTGTAGTAACATGGGCCTAGGGAAGGCTATGTGCTCTCAAGAGGGGTGAGAATGTGTTTCAGTAGCAACCAAAACAGCAAAATTAACAGTCCAAAATAATGGACTGTTCAGGCAGTGTTCTATAAAAATATATTTATATTTATTTTTTTTCAAACACACCATGTACATTAATAACAAACTATAAAACACTGTAAAACCCACCCCTGTAGTGGAAATACAGAATATGAAAAGACAGAAAAGATGCAGCACAGAAATGTGTAGAAAATGCAATTGAAAGAATTCTACATTCAAAAAGGATGTTGCAAAAGGGATTCACAAGACCTAAACAGTCTCTAGGGCCCAAAGATGGACTGGGGGTGGGGGGCAGGGGTATTGAGTCAGTAATACCTTTAAACAGAGTTCATTCTACAGCAGAGTTCCGAGGCAATAGGAGCTGCAGCGACGCAACTGTAAGTGATTTCAACCCGGCACTTCACCTAAGTCAATGCTTAGCGTGGGATGCACAATTAAAACCCTTAATTATTAATTTATATCTATAAGTTCTTTTATTTCTGAATGATATACCTTTATATCACACCCCTCTCTTTGAATCCCCCTCGGTCACATTGAACCAGGAAGCAGGCTGTTTTGCAAAGTGAAAGATATATTTTATGGATTTCACAATATATATATATATATATATATCACACTATTTTAATTGTTATACAATGATCACCAATGGCATGATGTCACAATAAATCTCTTTAATCACACGGAGTACTGATAGGAAAAATAAGGCAGCATAGAATAATAGTTTGTGTGTTCAATCAAAATGCAATGTGTTTACTCTTTCCCCCTGCACACTACTCAATCCCCCCAATGTGCAATATGAAGAGATGGAATTAGAGAAAACAGGTTTCAGGAATACAGAATTCAACAATATAGGGGGTAATTCATGGATTATTTGCGCTGAAAAAAATGGGATTTGTGCGCCATTCTGCCTGCAAATCCCTGTTTAACAAATGGGGATTTGCGGGCAGAATGGCGCACAAATCCCGTTTTTTTCAACGCAAATAATCCATGAATTACCCCCATTGTTAACACAGAGAAAAATAGGAATAATTGCAAACTTGTCAAAAATGGTTTTAAAGTTGGCTTTGCATGAATGGTGAAAACACTGAAAATGTATTTAAATCACTAAAATGGTTTCAATACTAGTGGGAGCCGCTTTGCATAGTTTCAAACAAACACTAGCAATGACTAATGAGTAACTAACAGGTTGAACACTTAATTCTGAGGTGATCGATTTGAGCCAAACAAAAATTTTGAGGCAAACTTTTCCGCGCGTGGTAAGCGCGATTGTGAAATAACTATTAGGAGTTGGCATGTTTTAGGTTTGTTGGAAAGCTGCAGGTGTTAGCTTTAATATGATACTTAAATTTCGCTTCTAGCATACACGGTGAAGAGGTTATGAAGGTTTTTGTGAAGGTCATTTTTTTCAGAAATAGTCAAAACTTGCAAGATAAAGATGTGCTTTTTAACATTTACAAACAAGATTTCTTTACACTAGGGAGACTATGAAGATGCCAACTACACAACAGCGCAGCCATCAGCCAAGGATATCACTGGTTGATTTAGCCTGCCGAGACGCTCGCCTTTCTTCCGAAAATATATTAGCGCAAAGATAATTTTAACACTACTATTACCAAAGGACTATAGGGATGAGAGAAAGATTCAGGTAAAACAAAAGATTTTTACAATGCAGTTCTGGATATAGGAGAATGGGTTTGGATAGGATTACTTATGGATAATATATTTGCTAGCAACAATCCTATGCTATGGATACTCACTACCACTGTTTGGAATGGACCCGTCAGCGATCTGGTCAGGGAGACTTTCTGGACAGGAATTCAGCTAGCACACAGCACTGGACTCGAGGCGCTCTGGTTATGCACTCAGCACAGCACTCTGGACACTGCACAGTGGGATTGGACCGGATCTGACGGGTTGGTTCTGGTTCGCAGCTATCTGGTCACAGCGCTGCTCTACTGGGTTGGATCTCTGGATTCTGGCAAGAATTCTTAGCAAGAAAGCAAAGAAAGCAGCAACAGCGCAGCCAGGCTATTCTTTTTGGTTCCCCTTGAAGGTCTGGGATAAAATATGGTTTCAGGATTTATTAAAGGCCAAGATTTATTAAAGGCCAAGCTGAGAATGGTTCAGCCTTGGAAATGGGCCTTTCTGCTTTCAAAATTCTGGAGTCTGGAGTCTTAGATATGGATTTCTCTTGCAAAGTGCTCCGCCAGCAATCGGTTGGTGGGTGAATGTGTGTGTGTCTCTAGGTCCTAAACTGTCTCTATTTATGTATTTCCTGAGGGGTGGGTATGCTGAATTATACTAGGCACACCCCTAGGTATTCTATTGGTTAGGGTATTTCCTCTCCCCTGATATGAGAAGAAAACAGAGTGTCATGATGATGCTGTATTTTATGACCCAGGGAGAACCTCCCCTTTGTTTCTGCACACAAAATCTATTTTTCATACAAGACATATTTACAATTTTACAATCTTGCTAGCAACAGCATATTGATATCACAGATTTTGTGGAGCAAGTATTCATCCGAGCCCCGTCACGTTGAGAGCTTTGGTCTTGATTTGGCAATTTTTTGCACTTTTCGTCTGGTACCCAATGTCAGATTTATCCCCAATTTTACACGTATGTGTGCATGATATCTGGGCATATTCATGTGAAGTTTCATGTTTCTGGAATTACCACAATTGCTACAAAACCACAAATTATGTAGTCATGTCCCTGAACATAGCACAGAGTTCTGAGTAGTTTTAAAACATGACCAGAATGTTCATATTAACAATACTGTCATTTTACAATTTTTACAATTTTGCACAGTCCTCTGTCAGTCCTTTTCAAAAATAAATGTTCTTGTGCTTTCAGAATATACAACACTGTCTGTCCCGCCCCCAAAGTTTTGGTGGGTTAAGAGCAATCCCGCCTCTTTCCTCTAGCAGGGGCTTCTGTTGACACTTGCATCTGCATATTATTTTCAATCCAGGAAGCCCTTTGTCTCTCCCCGGTGCAACAGGCCAAAATCTCCTCCCCTCTCCATTAAGACCTGAATGGGAGTTCCTGGGGCAGAGAGAAGAAGGAAGGTGCCTTTTGTTTGGGGCACGCTGTGGAATTTGCTTTGAAGTTCTTTGGCTTGTATCAGTTTACTTTAAAACTAAGTTCCTCAAAAACCTGGCTTGGAAGGTTTGGTCTAACTTGGCGACATCTTATAGTAGTGAACAAAGAAAGTAGTTGATACAATCAATACATTAAGTCCATGGAGTCCATTGAAAGAAAAATACATAAACACATAAGTGCATGGATGTGAGAAATAAAAAGCCAGACATTAATTGGATGGGGAATAGGGGTTGGAGAAAGCAGGGGTGAGATTCGGAGAAAAATAGATGCAAAGTCTTTGTTAGTTATGATACATGATGCATTTACAATAAAAACATTATTATGGTCATTCATATTCTTTCATGTCACAGAATATATGGTGAAGCGTGTTACCTTGTAGTCATGTAAGATGCCCCTGTCACATAATGTGAAAAATGAGCTTCCATATATCGAAAGGGTAAATCCCTGTAAGTAAAAAATCAAATCATAAAAAACTCTTATTTTACCCTAATATGAAAACTAGATAGTGAAAAATGCACTTAGTATTGGGTTTCCAACTCCAAACTAAGCGTAACCTGCATATAAAGTGTGCCAAAGTTGAACGTATTCTTAAATATCGAAGTCTGTTAAGTGAAAATTAACTGTAAAAAAGTGTTCGCACTCCTAATAGCTCAAGGTGCACTTTCGCGTATGAAATTACAAGTAGAAAAGTGTTTACACGTACGAAGACTCAAATGCACTTTTGCGTGAAAAAATACACGCATAAATGGAGTTACTGGTCTGATCCTTAAAAGACACGCACATACTCGTGCGAGAAATATGTAATCATTAAAATAACGGGATCCAAATACATTAAAGCAACTGGTAAGCAATAAACGCACGTACTTGTGCACAAACTAGTGGGTGACGAAAGATAGTTGCATCTTAGCTAAACGCGTGAATGCTTAAACGCGTGAAATCGTAGTGGTGGGTTGACACGTACTCTATACTGGAGGCGCACATTCGCGTGCGTGATATTACATGTTAAAACGTTTAAGTGAGTCTATGCAAGTAACAAACGCACGTTCGCGTGAGCGAAAATCGCATGAATCTTCGGATGCGGCAGGCCATGAAAAGTCAGACGCCCTCTTACCTGCTGTCCAGATTAAGCGCGTACGATCACAAAGTTGCTACAAGTCTCGAGGGGGCGCCATTATGCGTCCTCTCTGTCATTATATCTGTTGCTAAGGTAGCAGATACCAGAGTCTGTCCTTTCGCCATGTTTAGTCACATGTTCACTGGTGGCCATATTGTAATGGAGTGAAAATACCATAAAAATATATGGTGAGTTACATAAAGTAAAGTAGTAAGTTTGAAAAAAAGGTCTGCACATCAAAAACTTTTAATGTTAATGTATTAGAAATGTCAGAAAAGCGAAATTAAAGGGAACTGCTTCTGTGTTAACATGTCGAATAATGTCATAGTCGGAGAGACCTTAGTGTCTGATAGTGTGAATGAGATGGTAAACATATTTCCAAACACTATAGTTACAGCTTAATTATTATAAAAAGGACACCATTTCATTATCTGTGTTGAGTCCAAGTACTGTGGAGTTGAATTTACATATTATTTTCGCCTCTGTTTGTCTGAGTCTCTTTTCTCTGTCACCTCCACGTCTTCCGAGGGATACTTTTTGAAGACCAATGAACTTAATATCAGCTTTATTATCCAATTGATGTTTCTCTTGCCAATGACAAGCAAGAGGAAGTCTAGGGTCCTGGCTTCCAATTTTAGCAATATGTTCATGCACCCTAGTCCTGAGTTCCCTGATGGTGCTCCCAATGTAGACTAGTTTGCATACACATATAATCGCGTAAACCACATATTTCGTCCTACAATTTATGGGTTGCTCGATTTTTATAGTCTTATTGTTGCTGCTCTTGAAACAATCCGTTTTTTCATGTGCATGTTTGCAAATGGTGCAGGTTCCACATTTCCTGAAGCCATTAGTGGGTTGTAACCAATTGGATGTTCCCTCTGTTAGGTCTGGTAAGTCTGAAGGACTTAGTTTGTTTTTTAGTGTCTTTGCTCTCTTGAAGATGATTCTTGGTTTGTCGTCAATAAACTTAGAAATGTGGTCATCCAATTTCAAAAGATGCCAGTGTTTGGCCAAAACCTTACTCACATGTTTATGATCGTTTCCAAATTTAGTGATGAATCCTATAGTAGGTGGCTCCAAAGTTTTGTTCTTAATAGCCAGAGTCTGTTCCTGTGTTAGTTGCAGACTTTTATCCAATGCCTTGGTAACGCATTTCTTTGAATATCCTCTTCCAGAAATCTCGATTGTAGAAGCCTGCATTCTTTCTCAAAGTGTTCTTTGGTCTGACAGATTCTTCTTGCTCTTGTAAATTCTCCTGATGGTATGTTGAGAATCGTTGTTCGATGATGGCAACTAGTAGCATGTAAGGTAGCGTTGACCTCCGTAGGTTTACGAAATGTGCGTGTTCTTATCTGGTTCTGTTCAATATATATGGTGAGGTCCAAAAAATCAATGCTATTTGCATCGCAGACACCAGTAAATTGAATACCCATTTCGTTAACATTAATTCTGTTTAGGAAGGCCCTGAACTCTAATTCTGTGCCTTTCCATAGTATCAACACATCGTCAATATATCTTGACCAATATATAAGTTCCTTCTGATACACTTTATCCTTGTAGATAACTGAATCCTCAAAAAGTCCCATAAAGAGGTTTGCTAGGGCTGGGGCATATTTAGTGCCCATAGCAACGCCTCTAGTTTGTCTAAAATAAACATTGTTAAAGTTAAAGATGTTACATTGTAGGGATAGCTCTAACATTTCCTTGATCATTACAATTTGGTGGTACATCGAGGCTGACTCCTCCCTGAAGCTATAGTCAATAGTTTTCAGAGCACATGAGTGTTGAATCGAAGTATATAGTGCTTTCACATCCATGGTCGCTAAAAAGCAATCTTGTTCCCAGTTCCAAGATTGTAGCTTAGTGATGACATCTGTAGTGTCTTTGAGATATGCCTTCAGTTGTGTGGCCCTGGGTCTCAGAATGTTGTCCAGATACTGTGAGATATTCTCTGTTGGCCAACCTATCCCGCTGACAATAGGGCGGCCCTCTGGTATCAAATCATATTGCTTGTGGATTTTTGGTAATAAATATGTTATTGGTAAAGTTGGGTTTTTGATTGTGAGAAAGCTCTTTTCATTGTCTGAAATAAGACCTTTTCGACTAGTAATTTTTCAGCAATTTCAGAAAGAACACTATAAAATGGCTCACTGAAAATGCGACATAAATGTCTCTCCACCCCTCGCTTGTCCAATTGCACCTCACTTGATACGTAATGACATGCCATATTGCCCGCTTTGACTTGCTATACTGTCTGACACTACAGATTTGACTGTTTAGCTGCTGATTGTGCGCTCTATCTGCACTTGCACTTGTCCTACCTTGTAAATGTAAGAAATGTCTACCATGCCTGCCGTGGAACCTGTAACTTGTAACGTCTGTAACTAAGCTGTAAATTTCCTTGTTCTTTTGTGCCCTGCTACCCCAGGGTCCGGTGCGCACAATAAATAAACAAACAAACAAACAAACAAACAAACAAACATAACTTCTGCACAACAGTCCAAGAATTGGTTCTCTCCAAGTTGGACTATGACAATGCTCTCCTCATTGTACTCCTCATTGTACTCCCAACATCACTATTGCCCCATAAAAGTCTTACAGAACTGAGCAGCAAGACTCATCCTCCACCTAAACAAACATTTAAACATCACCCAGCTCTTACCCTGCTCCACTGCCTCCCCATACCCCAGGGAATTGCCTTTAAAGGACTCTGCACTGTTTCCAAAGCTATTTTCCACAAAACTCCATCTTACCTTCAGGACGAAATCAAAACCATTTCCCAAATAAACAGCAGGCATGCAAGCCAGCCTAAACTATACATTGCACTCTGCGAACTAACATGCACAAAAAAACAAGCATTTACCCAGTGGGCGCCCAGAACTAGCACCACCCTACTTCTTCACATATGTACTGCACCCTCCACCACCACTTTCAGAAAGGTCCTCAAAACATACCAGATTCCTCACACATAAACCTGCGCCTCCACCTTCTATCATAATCGCCCTATCCTAGCCTGAAAAAATCTGTTGCAATTTCTTTTTCTTTTCTGATGGTTTCAACCTTTGTACATTGCCAGCGCTGAGCAAAATGTCCAATAAAAAGTAAAAAACGAATGATAACTCCCAGGATATCTCCTGTTGAGAGATCCAGAGGCCCAGAGGGGACATGCTGCCCATCCTCCCTGTGAATAAATAGAGGATGTATCATGGGTGTTGAGTGTGTATACCCTTGGGTTAATCAAGTATACACATTGTACTGACATAGCAGATGGGCCTAGGATCCCAGGGTTGACACTTGCATGATATCAATTGGTTGTGGCTTTCATAATTGTGTCTTTTTATCAATCACTATACCACATACAGATATGCCTTATTGTTTTATATTACCCTGCAAACATACTGATTAGGACACTACCACTGGAGAGGGGAGCTGCAGATGTCAAGCAAAGTTGCATGAATGCACAATGTGTGACAAATTGACATTTCCCCTGCAGAAGAGCAAGGAGCAGAGGCTAAAGCACCTACTTTGCCCCCACACTTCTACAAACAAAGAGGCAACACAATCCTAAAGGTAAAACAGGCACAGTGAAGAGATGTACCTTCTTCACCTTTTGTAGTAACATGGGCCTAGGGAAGGCTATGTGCTCTCAAGAGGGGTGAGAATGTGTTTCAGTAGCAACCAAAACAGCAAAATTAATAGTCAAAAATAAAGGACTGTTCAGGCAGTGTTCTATAAAAATATATTTATATTTAATTTTTTTCAAACACACCATGTACATTAATAACAAACTATAAAACACTGTAAAACCCACCACCGTAGAGGAAATACAGAATATGAAAAGACAGAAAAGATGCAGCACAGAAATGTGTAGAAAATGCAATTGAAAGAATTCTACATTCAAAAAGGATGTTGCAAAAGGGATTCACAAGACCTAAACAGTCTCTAGGGCCCAAAGATGGACTGGGGGTGGGGGGCAGGGGTATTGAGTCAGTAATACCTTTGAACAGAGTTCATTCTACAGCAGAGTTCCGAGGCAAGAGGAGCTGCAGCGACGCAACTGTAAGTGATTTCAACCCGGCACTTCACCTAAGTCAATGCTTAGCATGGGATGCACAATTGAAACCCTTAATTATTAATTTATATCTATAAGTTCTTTTATTTCTGAATGATATACCTTTATATCACACCCCTCTCTTTGAATCCCCCTCGGTCACACTGAACCAGGAAGCAGGCTGTTTTGCAAAGTGAAAGATATTTATTTTATGGATTTCACAATATATATATATATCACACTATTTTAATTGTTATACAATGATCACCAATGGCATGATGTCACAATAAATCTCTTTAATCACACGGAGTACTGATAGGAAAAATAAGGCAGCATAGAATAATACTTTGTGTGTTCAATCAAAATGCAATGTGTTTACCCTTTCCCCCTGCACACCACTCAATCCCCCCAATATGCAATATAAAGAGATGGAATGAGAGAAAACAGGTTTCAGGAATACAGAATTCAACAATATAGGGGGTAATTCATGGATTATTTGCGCTGAAAAAAACGGGATTTGTGCGCCATTCTGCTTGCAAATCCCTGGATTTGCAAGCAGAATGGCGCACAAATCCCGTTTCTTTCAGCGCAAATAATCCATGAATTACCCCCATAGTAAACACAGAGAAAAATAGGAATAATTGCAAACTTGTCCAAAATGGTTTTAAAGTTGGCTTTGCATGAATGGTGAAAACACTGAAAATGTATTTAATTCACTAAAATGGTTTCAATACTAGTGGGAGCCGCTTTGTATAGTTTCAAACAAACACTAGCAATGACTAATGAGTAACTAACAGGTTGAACACTTAATTCTGAGGTGATCGATTTGAGCCAAACGAAAATTTTGAGGCAAACATTTCTGCGCGTGGTAAGCGCGATTGCAGAATAACTACAAGGAGTTGGCATGTTTTAGGTTTGTTGGAAAGCTGCAGGTGTTAGCTTTAATATGATACTTAAATTTTGCTTCTAGCATACACGGTGAAGAGGTTATGAAGGTTTTTGTGAAGGTCATTTTTTTCAGAAATAGTCAAAATTTGCAAGATAAAGATGTGCTTTTTAACATTTACAAACAAGATTTCTTTACACTAGGGAGACTATGAAGATGCCAACTACACAACAGCGCAGCCACCAGCCAAGGATATCACTGGTTGATTTAGCCTGCCGAGACGCTCGCCTTTCTTCCGAAAATATATTAGCGCAAAGATAATTTTAACACTACTATTACCAAAGGACTATAAGGATGAGAGAAAGATTCAGGTAAAACAAAAGATTTTTACAATGCAGTTCTGGATATCGGAGAATGGGTTTGGATAGGATTACTTATGGATAATATATTTGCTAGCGACAATCCTATGCTATGGATACTCACTACCACTGTTTGGAATGGACCCGTCAGCGATCTGGTCAGAGAGACTTTCTGGACAGGAATTCAGCTAGCACACCGCACTGGACTCGAGGCGCTCTGGTTATGCACTCAGCACAGCACTCTGGACACTGCACAGTGGGATTGGACCGGATCTGATGGGTTGGTTCTGGTTCGCAGCTATCTGGTCACAGCGCTGCTCTACTGGATTGGATCTCTGGATTCTGGCAAGAATTCTTAGCAAGAAAGCAAAGAAAGCAGCAACAGCGCAGCCAGGCTGTTCTTTTTGGTTCCCCTTGAAGGTCTGGGATAAAATATGGTTTCAGGATTTATTAAAGGCCAAGATTTATTAAAGGCCAAGCTGAGAATGGTTCAGCCTTGGAAATGGGCCTTTCTGCTTTCAAAATTCTGGAGTCTGGAGTCTTCGATATGGATTTCTCTTGCAAAGTGCTCTGCCAGCAATCGGTTGGTGGGTGATTGTGTGTGTGTCTCTAGGCCCTAAACTGTCTCTATTTATGTATTTCCTGAAGGGGTGGGTATGCTGAATTATACTAGGCACACCCCTAGGTATTCTATTGGTTAGGGTATTTCCTCTCCCCTGATATGAGAAGAAAACAGGTTGTCATGATGACGCTGTATTTTATGACCCAGGGAGAACCTCCTCTTTGTTTCTGCATACAAAATCTATTTTTCATACAAGACATATTTACAATTTTACAATCTTGCTAGCAACAGCATATTGATATCACAGATTTGGTGGAGCAAGTATTCATCCGAGCCCCGTCACGTTGAGAGCTTTGGTCTTGATTTGGCAATTTTTTGCACTTTTCGTCTGGTACCCAATGTCAGATTTATCCCCAATTTTACACATATGTGTGCATGATATCTGGGCATATTCATGTGAAGTTGCATGTTTCTGGCATTACCACAATTGCTACAAAATCATAATTCTGTAGTCATGTCCCTGAACATAGCACAGAGTTCTGAGTAGTTTTAAAACATGACCAGAATGTTCATATTAACAAAACTGTCATTTTACAATTTTTACAATTTTGCACAGTCCTCTGTCAGTCCTTTTCAAAAATAAATGTTCTTGTGCTTTCAGAATATACAGCACTGTCTGTCCCACCCCCAAAGTTTTGGTGGGTTAAGAGCAATCCCGCCTCTTTCCTCTAGCAGGGGCTTCTGTTGACACTTGCATCTGCATATTATTTTCAATCCAGGAAGCCCTTTGTCTCTCCCCGGTGCAACAGGCCAAAATCTCCTCCCCTCTCCATTAAGACCTGAATGGGAGTTCCTGGGGCAGAGAGAAGAAGGAAGGTGCCTTTTGTTTGGGGCACGCTGTGGAACTTGCTTTGAAGTTCTTCGGCTTATATCAATTTACTTTAAAACTAAGTTCCTCAAAAACCCGGCTTGGAAGGTTTGGTATAACTGGGTGACATCTTATAGTAGTGAACAAAGAAAGTAGTTGATACAATCAATACATTAAGTCCATGGTGTCCATGGAGTCCATTGAAAGAAAAATACATAAACACATAAGTGCATGGATGTGAGAAATAAAAAGCCAGACATTAATTGGATGGGGAATGGGGGTTGGAGAAAGCAGGGGTGAGATTCGGAGAAAAATAGATGCAAAGTCTTTGTTAGTTATGATACATGATGCATTTGCAATAAAAACATTATTATGGTCATTCATATTCTTTCATGTCACAGAATATATGGTGAAGCGTGTTACCTTGTAGTCATGTAAGATGCCCCTGTCACATAATGTGAAAAATGAGCTTCCATATATCGAAAGGGTAAATCCCTGTAAGTAAAAAATCAAATCATAAACAAACTCTTATTTTACCCTAATATGAAAACTAGATAGTGAAAAATGCACTTAGTATTGGGTTTCCAACTCCAAAATAAGCGTAACCTGCATATAAAGTGTGCCAAAAATGAACGTATTCTTAAATATCGAAGTCTGTTAAGTGAAAATTAACTGTAAAAAAGTGTTCGCACTCCTAATAGCTCAAGGTGCACTTTCGCGTATGAAATTACACGTAGAAAAGTGTTTACACGTACGAAGACTCAAATGCACTTTCGCGTGAAAAAATACACGCATAAATGGAGTTACTGGTCTGATCCGTAAAAGACACGCACATACGCGTGCGAGAAATATGTAATCATTAAAATAACGGGATCCAAATACATTAAAGTAACTGGTAAGCAATAAACGCACGTACGCGTGTACAAACTAGTGGGTGACGAAAGATAGTCACATCTTAGCTAAACGCGTGAATGCTTAAACGCGTGAAATCGTAGTGGTGGGTTGACACGTACTCTATACTGGAGGCACACAATCGCGTGTGTGATATTACATGTTAAAACGTTTAAGTGAGTCTATGCAAGTAACAAACGCACGTTCGCGTGCGCGAAAATCACATGAATCTTCGGATGCGGCAGGCCATGAAAAGTCAGACGCCCTCTTACCTGCTGTTCAGAATAAGCACGTACGATCGCAAAGTTGCTACAAGTATCGAGGGGGCCCCATTATGCGTCCTCTCTGTCATTATATCTGTTGCTAAGGTAGCAGATACCAGAGTCTGTCCTTTCTGCATGTTTAGTCGCGTGTTCACTGGTGGCCATATTGTAATGGAGTGAAAATACCATAAAAATATATGGTGAGTTACATAAAGTAAAGTAGTAAGTTTGAAAAAAAGGTCTGCACATCAAAAACTTTTAATGTTAATGTATTAGAAATGTCAGAAAAGCGGAATTAAAGGGAACTGCTTCTGTGTTAACATGTCGAATAATGTCATAGTCGGAGAGACCTTAGTGTATGATAGTGTGAATGAGATGGTAAACATATTTCCAAACACTATAGTTACAGCTTAATTATTGTTATAAAAAGGACACCATTTCATTATCTGTGTTGAGTCCAAGTACTGTGGAGTTGAATTTACATATTATTTTTGCCTCTGTTTGTCTGAGTGTCTTTTCTCTGTCACCTCCACGTCTTCCGAGGGATACTTTTTGAAGACCAATGAACTTAATATCAGCTTTATTATCCAATTGATGTTTCTCTTGCCAATGACAAGCAAGAGGAAGTCTAGGGTCCTGGCTTCCAATTTTAGCAAGATGTTCACGCACCCTAGTCCTGAGTTCCTTGATGGTGCTCCCAATGTAGACTAGTTTGCATACACATATAATCGCGTAAACCACATATTTCGTCCTACAATTTATGGGTTGCTCGATTTTTATAGTCTTATTGTTGCTGCTCTTGAAACAATCCATTTTTTCATGTGCATGTTTGCAAATGGTGCAGGTTCCACATTTCCTGAAGCCATTAGTGGGTTGTAACCAATTAGATGTTCCCTCTGTTAGGTCTGGTAAGTCTGAAGGACTTAGTTTATTTTTTAGTGTCTGTGCTCTCTTGAAGATGATTCTTGGTTTGTCGTCAATAAACTTAGAAATGTGGTCATTCAATTTCAAAAGATGCCAGTGTTTGGCCAAGATCTTTCTCACATGTTTATGATCGTTTCCAAATTGAGTGATGAATCCTATAGTAGGTGGCTCCAGAGTTTTGTTCTTAATAGCCAGAGTCTGTTCCTGTGTTAGTTGCAGACTTTTATCCAATGCCTTGGTAACGCATTTTTTTGAATATCCTCTTCCAGAAATCTCGATTGTAGAAGCCTGCATTCTTTCTCAAAGTGTTCTTTGGTCTGACAGTTTCTTCTTGCTCTTGTAAATTCTCCTGATGGTATGTTGAGAATCGTTGTTCGATGATGGCAACTAGTAGCATGTAAGGTAGCGTTGACCTCCGTAGGTTTACGAAATGTGCGTGTTCTTATCTGGTTCTGTTCAATATATATGGTGAGGTCCAAAAAATCAATGCTATTTGCATCGCAGACACCAGTAAATTGAATACCCATTTCATTAACATTAATTCTGTTTTGGAAGGCCCTGAACTCTAATTCTGTGCCTTTCCATAGTATCAACACATCGTCAATATATCTTGACCAATATATAAGTTCCTTCTGATACACTTTATCCTTGTAGATAACTGAATCCTCAATAAGTCCCATAAAGAGATTTGCTAGGGCTGAGGCATATTTAGTGCCCATAGCAACGCCTCTAGTTTGTCTAAAATAAACATTGTTTTTAATATGCTCACAATTGTCTTGTTGTATCTCTCTACTGCACCACTAGAGGTTAGCCCAGCATCTGGGGTCTCCTTACTCCATTGTGCAGTTGAGAGATCATTGGGAGTATTTGTCTGGAATCTAGTGATAGCAGCAACCTGGATTTCTCCCAACAGGGACTCAATCTCAAGTAGATCCCCTCTGGTTTTGGCCAGATGATCAGCTAGGTCATTCCCAGTTTTGCCTGGTCCCTCTACCTTAGAATGACCCTTGATCTAAGATGGTCATCCCATTTGAGGTGCCAGATGATCAATATTTTGAATTCATTTTCCATGTTTCAATCGTTTATCATTAGCACAAAGCATGCCTCTGGTTTTCCAGTTAACCAGGTGCTCCACGAACCCGTTCCGTACATAATCCGAATCTGTGATTATGACCAGTTTGTGAAGTTGGTGTTGAACAGCAGTGAGGATGGCTTGATGCACAGCCATCAATTCTGCCACTTGACTACTTCGGGGACCAATCTTGTACCCAGCGGAGGGTTCTGGGCGTCATTCACCCATGCATTCTCTACGCCGGCCACAAGTTCTTTTTCCCCGTTGTTGTCAACATGGTAGGAGCATCCATCCACATAGACAGTGGGCATTCCCTCACACTTGTCCTCTTCAAAGACTTTGTGGGGGGAATTAAGGTATGCCTCCATGTTGTCCTTGATTTTAAGACTTTCGTCCTCGAGACAGTTTTCTCTGGCACAATCATGCAAGTCAGCCAGATCTTGCGCTAGGGGACTCTTCTTGTTTTGGCCATATCTGACCTCCACAGGAAAGCCTTGCATTGACAGAATCCAGGAAGTAATTTGGGAATTACTCACATTTCCGGCCCGGATTCTGTCACTTTGGAGATATTGCAGAGGCTGGTGTGCAGCCTCCACTATGATGTGTTCCCCCTGGATAAACGGGCGGTAATTCTTCAATGCCCACACCGTTGCCAGGAGTGCCTTCTCACAATCGTAAAATGTTTCCTCCACAGAGGATAAAGTTTTACTCGCATAGGATATTACTTTATTGACCTTGTCATGCTTTTGATATAATACTGCAGTCAAGCATGTATTTGAGAACCCTGTCTCCAAGAAGAACTCCTTGTTTTTGACAGGGTAAACTAGGCAAGGTGCTTGTGAGGGGCTTCTTTTGAGTTGTCTTACTGCCTCGGCTTGTTCTGGACCCCACTCCCACTTGACCCCCCCTTCAAAGGATGGATCAGGCGTCTTGTGATCTCTGCATAGTCCCCAATGAACTTTCTACTGTAATTAGTTAGTACAAAGAGGCTCCTTAGTTCCCACAAAGTTGTGGGGTCTTTAAATTTCTGGAGTGCTTCCACTTTCTTTTCCTGGGGACAAAGACCCTAAGGACTAATCACATGCCCCAAGAAATTGACACAGGTTCTACACCACTGTGCCTTTTGAAAGGAGAGTTTTGCTCTGGCAGCCCTCAACTGTGTCATAACATAACGGATCTCCGCCATGTGTTCCTCCACAGTTGATCATTTGACTAGAACATCTTCTACATAGGCCAGGTTACCCCTTTCACCCAGGTCAGGCATGGCTTTGTGTAGAAAAATGTTAAATTAATTGCTGGAGTTGATGTATCCGAAGGGAGTCCGAGTCCATGTGTACTGCTGCCCCCGAAGGTAAAAGCCAGCTTGTATTTGTCTTCCCTACTGACAGGTACAGTCCAGTACCCATTGGTCAGGTCTATTGCAGTGAATACCTATGACCCCTGGATCTGGGCCAGCCCTTGGTCTATGTAGGGAAGAGGCCATCGGGAAGTATGGACACGTTTGTTGAGCTCCCTTAGGTCATCGCAGAGTCTCCACTGGCCGTTTGGCTTCAAAATCCCCAGCACCGGATTATTGAAGGTGCTGTGGACTGGACGGATTATCCCACGGAATTGAAGGTTCTTAATTATTTCAGTAAGGGACTCCATTGATGTGAGAGGCAAGCAATATTGCTTCACAAACACTGGAGTCATGCCAGGGTCCGTGGGAATTGTTGTTGTGTGGATGTCGGTGCGACCACAGTCATATGAGTCCACCGCAAAGAGATCCTGAAAATCCAAGAAAACTTGTTTCAATTTTTGCCTTTGCTCTGGAGTCTTACAGGCCTCAGCTAGGTCGACTCTCTCTTCAACCATCTGCCTGAAGCCTGGAAATACTTCTGGTTTTTCTATCTCAGCAGCCTCCTCCATCTGGGTGGAGAAGTCCCTGGTCAAAGTGCTGATTTGGACTGGTGGCTTCAGGTGGGGAAGGCAGTCCTTGCGGACTTGGAAAATCACCTCATCCCTCCTGAAGTCACAGGTCACATCTTCCTTGCCATAAGGGCAGGAAGTGTAAACCAGGAAGTTCCCCCCATGCCGGGTAAGGATCCTGTCTGGCGTTGTGTTGTCATCACTATCACTGTCAAAACAGTCCTTGGGGATTGGTCCTAACAGTTCATTGCCTAGATCTATGGAAAAATGTCAGTCATCAACCGCCATTCCAAGAATGGTGCCTGCGGCTAGAGTGATAACCTTTAAGTCGCTGTTATCCACCTCTATTGGAATGGTGTCATGTTCTATATTGACTACTGGTGTTGGGTTTACCCCCAACCCTTGCTGTTGGAGATAAGCATTAAGATGAATATAGGCATCAGGGCTTTTCAATTTCTGTCCTCTTTTAACTTTCACTTCCAGGGAGAATTGTCGGGTCCTTTCTGGGATGGTGACTTCCTCTCCAATCTGAATTTCAACTGCATAAGGCAGCAGTTGAGCTGACCTAAATGCTTTCTTTGGGTCATCAAAGCCCATGGGATTATCCGCTAATTGGGACCAAGCTTTGAAGTTTATTAGGTCCAAACTAATGGCAAAGCGATTGAGAATGTCACTGCCTATGTAAAAGGTGGCAGTGACGTCTCGCATGACCCAACAATTATGGACTATGCTCTTGTTGCCTATGGAGATTTTGACCATACACCTGCTTGGCAGGAGATGTTTGGAATTGGGTGTTTCCAGATGCATTTCCCATTTGTCTATCAGTTTAAATGTGGGAATGGCTGGATCTTTTGGGAGTTTGCGGAACATGGCTTCGCTGATGAAGCTCTTACCGTTGTTCACACAGACTCGGGCGAGAACAGAGTCCTTCCCTTCATTTAACTGAACAGGGATAAACAACTGCTCTCCAATTTGCTGAATGTCAGCCAAATTTTTTGGTTGATTTCTCATCTTTCTGGGCGATAGGAGTGGGAATTTCGGATTGTGAATTTGTAAAGAATTTCAGAGTGTTTCCTTGCAGTGTGGAATGCCACCTTAGACTGGAAGGAAGGTTGATTTTCAGAAATAGAGAGGACCCCCATCACCAGTTTGTTGTCCTACTGCTATTACTGTCACAACTGGGATTTGGTTGTTCTGGAAGTGAAATTCTACTTGATCAGGTTTTTGTTGAACCATGTGGCAGGTGCTGTTTAAACTAACATGGTTTACACTCTGTTTTAATTTTATTGGTCGGCTAGTCTGGGTGCAGAGGACCTTTTTACACAATCTATTAGGGGTGACAACCTTCGCAGGAGGTCATTCCCTAGTAAACAAGGGGTGCCCTCTGGAGTTACAACTATGACCGGGTGCTTCACCTTGTGTCACCCAATTTTAATCTCCAAATCGGCAGTCCCCTCAACGTTGTCCAGGAAGAGGGGTAAGACAAATTTGGTAATTCTGCCCCCTTCCCTAATTCAGTTTATCAAAGGCCCGTTTTGGCAGAAGGGTAGCTTGGGATCCAGTGTCCACCAGTGCCAAAATTGTACACTGCCCCTGTATCTAGACCGGGGCATAGCATCTTCCCTCCTTCTCCTCAAGGGGGCACAGATAATGTACATTTTTGGACAACTGGTGGGTTAGTTTCTTGGTTTTGGACACTGACAGAGAAGAGATTTGGGCAGAATTCTGTTTGGTACTTTGGGAATCTGAAAAGAAAAGGTGCCAGCCAGATATGGGAGAAGTTTCGGTTCCCCTGGTTCTGGGCTGCCCCCCCTTTTTGGGGGCAGTCGCCAGGCTGGGTTTGAACCAGGGGATTTTCATGCTGATGATTCTAGGGTTGGATGATGGGTGGCGCTAGCTCAGTCCCCACATCTACCAAGTCTGGATTTGGATCTTTTGGGACCCATTTTTCTTTGGCAGGAGTTCACCCATCTCTGAAGGAGAAGATCCTTTTCCCAGGATCCTCTGAGGATCCCTCTCCTTCAAATTGGAAGATTTGTACCTCCTCCTCAAAATGGTTTTTTTTGGGTTCTTCATTTCTTCCACCCCCCCACCCTCTGCTCCTTGGGTGGCAGACTTTAAGGGGCAGGAGATTTTGTTCCGGTTCCTGGGTTTCCAGAGGCTTTTACAAGTGGGGAAGGAAGCTTCCTCCAAGGCTTTACACCACCCTTGCCCTTGTGCCTCCTCCCTGGGAACCGGTGGATTGTCGGGGTTCTTCCCCCGTCATTGCTCTGGAGCACCAGGTCCTGAGTTTAAGGCATTCTGCACCGCCATGCTCATCTGAGGGTTCTGTTGAGCCCTCAGCATGCAACCTAGATCCTGTGCTCTAGTTGTGACACCCGCTCAGGCTCATACAGGGTTCTGTTGTCTCCCCTGGGCTGATCCCGGGAAGGGTAGCTATCCCTTCTCCCAAAATACCCCGGGTTTAGAAAATTTGGGTACCCCTCCACCCTTGGCCTCCCCTCTCCCGGATTGGGTTGTCTGGGCTCAGGAAAGTGGGGAAAGAAGGATGGATTGTTTTGCGATTGAAAGTTTTGCAGGTACCTTGGGAAGAAGTTCTGTCCAGTATTTGGGGAATTACTGCCCTCCTCGGGGATGTTAGGAGCGAAGCTCCCTGGGTTAACTGCCATTTGGTTGGATCCCCCTCCCCTTGGGCTGGAGGAGTCCACAGATAACCCAGAATGGGTATATTCCCCTTGGAGCAGGGGCTGATGTAGTCGGGGGAGGTAGGGGTCCCATTTGCTGGAATACCTCCCGGGCTCCCTGTTTGTGACTCGCCCGAGGGCCTTCTGGGTTTGAGATTGCTTTGATTCTGTGCAGGCAGGTTCTTAGGCCCCCCTATCTCCAAATCTAAAATGGGGGCAAGCTTCACCACCGCCACTTTAGCATCAACAGGGGTGTTGGTTGTTTAGTGGCTTTTTGGATTATTTTTGCATTACACAGGCTTTTGCACCTCATAAATGCATGTGGCTTGTTCGATGACCCAATCTAGTGATCTTTTCTCATGAAAGTCTCTCACTAGCTGGGTCATGATGTACTTGGGGAGAGCGTGGAAAAAAGTATTCACAAACTCTTTGCTGTCAGTGCGCACCCTTCTGGTGGTCTGCACAAAGGCATGTTTTAATTCTTGAACAAATTCTTGTGGGGCCTGATCTTCCCCACATTGCAAGTTGTAGGCTGCCTTGCGAGCCTCCTGAAGATTCCTGAGCACAGAAAAAAGTTTCAAGATGGCCTCCCTATGGGTGGAACACCTAGAATGATTTTGGTCCTCCAGCCCCGCAAAGAAGCTGGAGCACTCTGGAGAGAAGGTCCATTTCACATATTGATTACAGCTTTTGGCTGTCCATCAAATGGAAAATTTCCATCATCTGTTCAAAAAGCTCTAAGTGCTCCCAAACAGAATATTTTGCGTTCTTATGATAGGGCGTGATGACGCTCCTTATTGCTTTGATTTGTTTTAGGGTATCCTTGAGCAAGGCCCTTTTTACCCTATTGGCCTTTTTGGTTCGGGTGACCCTGGTCCACTCCTCCTCTGACTCAGAGGCACTGCTCCCAGAGGTGCCCTTCTGGTCTTCTAGGCTCTCCTGGATTCTGCGAGCTGAAGAATGGCTATCAGAATGCGGGGGCCTAGTTTCCTGTGTCCTGGGGCGCTCAGAGGAGTCTTCTGATTCCTCCTTGCTCAAAGGATTTGATGAGTACCCCCCCACTGTCCTAGCTGGGCAGAGTTTTCAGGATGCCCTTAGTGGGCCTACTCTCATGGAGTTCCCCACTAAATTTTACAGCACTTGGAAACCCATACCCAGATGCCCACCCATCCATTCCTGGGAGGTGCTGGTCTATGAGCCCCATATTCCTTATCAGATTGAAGTCTGCCATCCCCGTGGCCCTTGGCTCATGTTCGCCAGTGGACATGGGGGTGGCAGAGTCCAGGGATTGGAAGAGATGAAGGCCTCTGGTACTAGGGTTCCTGAGGTTATGCTCAGGTGTTTCCCTTTCCCAGCAAACCTCCTCTCTCTCAGCCCCTGCTCCCTGTTGCCATGCAAGAACCTGAGCTTTCTGTTCCTCTATCAAGACCTTGCTGGTTTCTATCAATCGCTCTTGCATAGCTAGCTGTCTGTGGAGCCTGTCATTGTTCTCACAGAGAGCCTCATTTCCTCTCTATGCCTCCTGTGTCGTTTTAGAGTACTGGGCCAGTTTTTGCTGCAGGAGGGTTACCTCCTGAGTCCTGTCCATAGTGGCCTGGTCCTTCCTTGCTAGAGCATCTCCCACCCTCCTGGTGTGCTCTAACAATTTTTCATGGTCTTTTTGGAGGTCACCCAGTCCCTGATGGGCCAGGTGATTTTCTTCTATCTTCTCTTTTAAGTAACTGACCTCCTGGCCTAAGGTGTCCCTTTCCTGAACAAGAGACTGCCTCTGTGCAGCCAGGTCGTCCCTCTGTCTTTGGAGCACACCAGCTTTCTGGCGCTCTTCATCAAATTCTGCCTGGGTGGCCAGGTCTTTGAGAATTAGTTTATCATTCTCTTCTTTTTCTTGCCCTAGGCGGTTTGTCAGGGTGACTAGCTGCTCTGTGCATGCCCTGTTGAAATGTATTTGCTGTTCCAGCTTTGTCTGGCTCTGTAGTAGAGAGTCCAAACTTTCTTGCTACTCCTTCTGCAAAGCCAGCAGTTTAGTATCCTGCTCTACCTTCTCCTGCTGCAGGATACCCATATCTTCTTTTATTTTGGTTAGGTACTGCCTACATTTGTTTTCTGATTCCTGGCTCCTCTGTAGCCTTTGCTCTACAGAATCCAGATCAGTTTGAGCCTTTTCTAATGCTTACAGTTGCTTGTCTGCCAGATCTTGGCCCTCTGCATATTTGTCCTGTATTGCTCCAATTTGGAGGTACAGATATGCTGCTATTTTGGAAATCTTGCTTTGTTCTTCCTTTGCCTTAGGGGCCATAAACAGTTCACTCAGGGCCACATGTCTAACCCTGTTGCTGTGGTCTGTTTTGTCATTGCCTGCAACCACACATTCTGATCCTGCTCTGTCCATTCACCCCTTATAAATAATGTATGCAGTGGGTGTTCTTTAGCCATATTGATTTCTACCAAGGTCGCAAGGTTGCCATTCTGGAAATGTTCATTTCCTTTCTGACTTACAGGAGTTTATTTTATTTTTGAAAAGCAAACCAATTCCTTACAGTGTTCCTATTGAGGGGTGCTTTTCACAGTGTAACACAGGGTGGTAGCCCAACAGGGTATATGTACCCCATCAGTTAGCACACTGTATTAAGCTATCACAAGTTGTATGTCTAATTCAGAAATCCCGGACGAGCCCCCATTCGTGTAAGTGATTTCAACCCAGCACTTCACCTAACTATTTTAATGGTTATACAATGATCACCAATGGGGTGATGTCACAATAAATCTCTTTAATCACACAGAGTAATGATAGGAAAAATAAGGCAGCATAGAATAATACTTTGTGTGTTCAATCAAAATGCAATGTGATTACTATTTCCACCTGCACACTACTCAATCACCCCAATATGCAATATAAAGAAATGGAATGAGAGAAAACAGGTTTCAGGAATACAGAATTCAACAATATAGTATCAATCCCAAATTCCCACCAGCAAACACTGAGAAAAACAGGAATGATTGCAAACTTGTCAAACATGGTTTTAAAGTTGGCTTTGCATGAATGGTGAAAACACTGAAAATTGATTTAATTCACTAGAATGGTTCAATACTAGTGGAAGCCGCTTGATATAGTTTCAAACTAACACTAGCAATGATTATTTAGTAACTAGCAGGTTGAACACTTAATTCTGAGGTTGGATGCAATGAACAGCTATTTCACACGTGATAGATTTGAGCCAAAGGAAAAATGTGCGGCAAACTTTTCTGCGCTTGGTAAGAAAATCTGTTTTTCATACAAGACATATTTACAATTTTACAACTTGCTAGCAACAGCATATTAATATCACAGATTTGGTGGAGAAAGTATTCATCCAAGCCCCGTCACGGTGAGAGCTTGGGTCTAGATTTGGCAATTTTTTTGCACTTTTGGTCTGGTACCCAATGTCGGATTTATCCCCAATTTTACACATATGTGTGCATGGTATCTGCGCATAATCATGTGAAGTTTCATGTTTCTGGCATTACCGCAATTGCTACAAAACCACAAATTCTGTAGTAATGGCCCTGAACATAGCACAGAGTTCTGAGTAGTTTTAAAACGTAACCAGAATTTTCATATTAACAATACTGTCATTTTACAATTTTTACAATTTTGCACAGTCCTCTGTCAGTCCATTTAAAAAATATACTTTCTTGTGCTTTCAGAATATACAACACTGTCTGTCCCACCCCCAAAGGTTTGGTGGGTCAAGAGCAATCCATGCCTCTTTCCTCTAGCAGGGGCTTCTGTAGACACTTGCATCTGCATATTCTTTTCAATCCAGGAAGCCCTTTGTCTCTCCCCGGTGCAACAGGCCAAAATCTCCTCCCCTCTCCATTAACACCTGAATGGGAGTTCCTGGGGCAGAGAGCAGAATGAAGGTGCCTTTTGTTTGGGGCACGCTGTGGAATTTGCTTTGAAGTTCTTTGGCTTGTATCAGTTTATTTTAAAACTCAATTTGTTTAAATGTGTCTTTGATAAAATAAACTTACATTTTCCAAACAGGCAAACAGATCTCTAATTCCAGTCTTTTTAAACATAGAGATTAAATAGTTGCAACCTATATTGCTTTCGATAGCAAGTCCCTTAATTCCAACCATTTGATTTTCTGCACAAGTTTAAGCTTCCAATGCACTTAACTGACAGCTGTCATGCAGGCGGCCGTCGGTACTGCACCCATATTCTAACAGATTTTTACAGACAAGCACACTTTTTAATGTGGATATTCTTGTGATGGGATCTGCTTTTCCTGACATTGTGTGCTTGTGTGGATTCTTTGAATATGGTGATGGGTAACACCCCGCAAAGATGTTGGATATTTTCTGATGCTTGGAATCATTATTTTGTAATTTCAGCAGCCAAGGAAAAACGGATTTCAGAGCACTTCTGGGTTTCCTTTCAATGAAGCACTGCCTTTCATGTAAGACTGAGGCAAACAACCACAACAAAAACAAAGAACACCAGTTGATTCTAACTGTTTGCGCTGGAAACTACTAGTTGAAAATGTGTAGGCTGATGAAAATGCCATTAACTTAAACAGAGGGAATATAATGCGCCTGTTTCAGAATGTGCCTTCTCTGCGGACCATAACATCGGATGATATAGGGATCGTCGAATATGTATCTGAAGATCGCACAGACAAGGTACTGCTTCATACAAAATCTCATGCAGTGAGAATGACCATACTAGCAGCCACCGAGGAATTGCTTTTCTTTGGCTTCGAGATATCAGCCGAAATGTCCGAATTGAGGGGAAAGCTTGAATCAGAAAAGGATGGCACACCGAAGAAAAAAAACAAACGACCAGAAAAGAGACAACTTGAGAAAAAAGTTGAACATAACATCAATGACAGAAAAAAAGATAGAAAAAAGCATTGATAACCAATGGACCCCCAAGCATGTGACGAAGATCGACTTGCAAAATATGTAGCTATCGCAAGAAAAAAATGAGGAGTCTTGTACACTAATATCAGGGAACACCAGGGGATTCCAACACCTATTCAGTGAATTTCCTGTTGATCTGGAGAAAAACCTTGTGATGTGCTTGCAGGAAACATGGCTACGCGACACTCCTGCAAGAGATGGTCACCTTGTATTACTAAATCAAGCTGGAAAAAATCAACTAGGCAGACCATTCTCTGGCCTAATTACAATGGTGAAACACAGAACAGGATGAGAAGTGATCTCCATGGAAAATCCTAATATGTTTATTCGAGGAACATCTTTACAATTTCATATGAATGACGTTGAAAGATCTGAACAAATGTTAGTGATAAATATGTATTGGAATTCGGCTAAGATCTAAACAGCACAGTTTGTGAACTCAATAACAACATTAATAGACCAAAGCCATAATGACCTAAAAATCATAATATGTGGAGACATGAACCTTTCCTGGTTCATAGAGACAGACCATCTTGTACCAGAAGGGCCACGTCCATGAATAAAGTCATCTAGTAGGGTAGTGTGCTGGATAATAGCCATGGCAGCACGCAATTGTGTCATGCTAAATGGAAATGTAAAAGGTGACATACCGGCCAAATCTACCTAGCACAACGGGAAAATCATAACACACTGTATTACATTTGGACGTTGCAAAATATATGGATTAAAATTGTTAATTTCACAATTATACCGACCGTAAGAAGCTACCATGACGTGCTGATGATGACCTGGCATTACAGTACAAAAACTCCAAATCTAAGTACAGCGAAAAAATTGAGACAAATCAGGCAGGCAACCAAATAAGGTTCAAAGCCCCGCAGATCGAGAAACTAACAACAATAATAAGAAGCATGTCAATACTAGCAGGGGAAGAAATAAATTATGTACCTTTACTAATGCAATTCAAAACAAACCGAAATCAACAAAAAGGAAGCCCCCGAACAAACAAACACGTAGGGAGTGTTGAGGTAAACAACAAAAAAAAGTCTTACATAAAGACATTAGAGCCATGAAGAAAAAGCTGGGCGATCAAGCAACGATAGCAATTAAACAACTGAAATCAAATATTGAAATTGGCTAAAATCATTTACCAGCATGCACGATCAAGAGCGTTGTGAGTTAATTTTGAATCTAATAAACAAACATAAGTCAAGAGAAATCTGGTCCATCTGGAATAATGGGTCCATAACTCAAAGTGCCACACTGGTGAATGGAGTGGCAGAAGGTGCATGGATCAAACGCTTTACAAAGGTGTTTTTACACTGCATCAAATACAAGTCGAAAGGCAAATTGGCAGATTAAGACAGACTGGGAGATATGCAAATCTGCAGATGACATTGCTCAGGCAATCGCAAAACTAAAAAATTCTCCGGCTGCGGGCCCCGATGGCATCACGAATGTTATGCTGAAAGCGAATAAGATCAAGTGGGCTAAATTCATCGAGATCTTGTTCTCACAAATCGCTGATTCAAAATCACTGCCACTGTCATGGGTGACTGCGATTATTGTGCCAATATAGAAAAAGGGCAATCAGGATGACCCAGCAAACTATCACCCGATTGCCCTCCTAGATACCATTGGAAAGATCATGGCCACCAATTTACAGTAAGAATTAACAGCGTGGGCAACAAAGGCAGGACTAATGGACAGCAGACAAACTGGATTCACAAAAATAGTGGGAACGGAGGTGAACCTAGTTGCCTTGAACATGCTGAAACTTGAAGCATTGAGGAGAAATTCAAACCTTTTCTTGGCATTCGTGGATTTGCGCCAAGCTTTTGACACAATAAAGAGTGAGATCCTATGGCAAAAATTAAGAAATTGGTCGTGTCCTGAAGAAATTTTACATCCAGTCATGGCCCTTCATGAGAACACAACTATTCATGTCCGAAAAAATGAAAAAGGCGATCTATCAAAGCTGATTGCCACAAACAAGGGAGTGAAACAGGGTTGCCCTTTGCCTGTCCTGTTATTCAAGTTGTTCATTGCGGACATTTCTGAAGCGTTGAAGTCTGCAAAGTGTTTCCCACCAAAGATAAACGGACACCAGATAAGTGGGGTAACCTATGCAGATGATTTGGCTGTATTTGACTCCACACAGATAGGTCCGCAAAGGCTTCTAACAACTCTACAAAATGGCATGCAAGAGAACACCTTACAGATCAATGTGGAGAAAACAAACATTTTGATCAAAAGAACAGAAATTTCAGATGGACCATTGCTAATGAGCGACTACAAATAACATCTGAAATTTGTTATTTAGGTGTACTTTTCAACACGTCAATCAGAGAATGGAGCTGGGTTCAAGATCTAATCCAGCGGATGACAACCTTCTCATTACAAGGAGCAAAAATGCATAGATTGTATGTGAAGTTCACACTGAGCCCAGTATGTTCCTTCTATCGACAGAAAGTAATTCCAGCTATTACGTTCGGAGCAGAAGCCGGATGGAACTTAAATCATACCATCTGGCCCTATCTAGAAGGCCTATTCTGGAGAAGAGTATTAACATTATCAAAAAACATCTCCATCATTAAGATCCGCAATGAACTTGCATTAGAGGCACTATATGTGACTGTGATGTGGAAATCAATTGCACTCCTGAGAAAGGTGAGTATCAAAAACCCTGAACCAGCCTATGAAATCTTTGCTTCATCAGAAAAAAACCAGCACACCGGCTTATTAATGATGTGGAAAGAGAAGCTGAGGCCACTCTAAAGTGTGCAGAAATAAAAATGGAAACAGTGTTATGGAAGCCACAGCTAGCAAAGAAGAAACTGAAACAATAGCACTGGATACAAAAAGTGGAACAATACAACAATTTACCAAAAGCCGTCTATTTAGGTACAGCGTCTAAAACTTTGGGAAAGTTTCCAAAATACCCACAAACATTTCCGTCGAGACACCATCGAGATGGATTTATGAAATTGTGACTAAATGCACATAGAAATAAGGAAATGCTGTTCATGAAACACGATACTGAGACCAATGATAACAAATGTAGGTATTGTAAAATAGAAGTGGAATCAACTAAACATCTGATAGTAGAATATCCAGAATTGAAGAACCAAAGGATAATCCATCTTGGTAAACATGCCCCTCTGAACAATAACATGGAGGAATGGTGGTATGTTATTTTGAGTGGACATAACGTACAACTAAATTCTGCAATAGTCAATTATCTGGACAACATATTGATATGAGTTGTACACAAGAAGCAAAGGAGAAAATAAATCAAGTAAAGAATAATAATGACTGGGGACAAACAAGAAGGATGAAGAAATGAATTAATGGAGAGTGAAACGTGATGATTTGTAATAAAGGTTTGTATTTATGTACTATGGGTTGCAATAAAAATACCTTTCAACATTTCCTGGCTGTTCAAAGGCATCAATCTAGGCTTCACAGTTTTGTTTGCTGGTTATTTTTGGTTTGAGGATGCGGCAGTCACAAGGTTCCTGTGGCAAGATGGTGTTGAGTCTGGATCGAACGGAAGGTAGGTGCAGTCTCAAGGCATTTATTTAATATGTGCGGATTGGCCCGTCAACAAGTTTGGTTCGGTGGTCGAGGATCGATGGTGGTTGAGCTGCTACCTGGATACACAGGTGATTCAATTCAATGCAGATTCTTGGATGTCGCTGTTCGGGAGACACCAAGATCTGGTCGATTGACTTACAGGAGCCTCAGTGAAGATGCTGAGGCTTCAAACATTGACTAGAGAAATGCAAGGCACATGTACTTCATTAGTTCAAGACAAGGAAACCATGTGCGTCAGCTGGTGCAGTGCGACAGTGAATGTCGAGGAACAGCAAAGGGCAGTTTGTACAACGATGAAAGCCAAAGAATGCTTTGAAGGGTCTTGGAGGTTCGCCCAGTGTCAGATACTCTTGAATCACAACCCAGAGCAAATTGGTGTAGAAAACACAGGGATCTTGGCTGTTCTGGCTTTCAGGAGCTGTGAGTCACACATCAGGGATACAATGGCCACAATTAGTCCTTTTCTGAGGGTCCCAAACAAGGAGGAGGCTGGCACAAACCTCTATGAATACCGCAGCATGGTGAGGTGCTAGGCAACAGGGTGGCTAGCAGAGATACAGGTCTTGGTCCAGCAGCAGGGTTCACCCTCAATGTTCCCTGGGGATGATTAGGGGACAGAGTTCAACTCTGCCTTGGAACATCTGCCTTCGCTTCACAAGTGGAAGACTTTAGAAAGGACTGTTCTCTTAGAAAGGTCCATCAAAACCACTTAGGACTAGATTACAGATTAAAGAGACTATTGAAAGAAGTGGTGGGAGATATCTTCTTTAAAAAAAAAATGTGTTATAGTGTTACAGCCATATTATATGACTTTTCACAAAAAATAATAAAAATAAAAGGTTTAAACAATACAATATATATATCAAACATTAGTATTCAGAAAAGAAGAGAAGAAAAAGGAATATTAAGATTAATGAGAAGTGCAGGAAAAAAAGGAGAGAAAAGAAAAAAAGGCATAAAATACATTATTTCAATACACTAAAACCCAATTTTCCTAAAATCTTTGGAACGGTGTTGGTTAAACCTCTATTGTGACCCGCTATTAATCTCTCAGAGAAAACATTTGAAGAAATCCATCATCAACCAACATACTTTTCTCTAACATCTCTGGTACCATCGCATATAATGAGGAGTTGATGTAGGGTCTGAATAGCGTTTCCATTACAAAGGGGACAAATTGCTGTTTTATGAGTGTTATCATTATAGATTGATTGAATTTCTCCTGTTCTCACAAGATTAAGTCTTAGTGTCAGAATTTCAGTTTTCATATAGATTCTTGGGAAACAAGCAAGATAGTTCGGTAGATGACCGCACGGTTTATCAAAGCTGAGTAATGGCCAGAATGTTGTTCGCTCTCACATCTGCTCAATGGTAAACACCCAATCTTTTTGTAGCAAAGCTTGTTTCACATCAATGGGATTTTGAATGAAATCATCCACTGAATGATCACACTGCTTCAACATTTGTCCTGCTTGATTGGACAGATCTTGTAGAAACTGACTGGTTCCATGTTTAAGGTGTGCTGCTATGCCTGTGTAAAGAGAATCTTTACTGGGAGACCATATTGACCTGCAGAGCATTAGTATCTTCCAAGCAAGATGCGATTTTAAAGTGTGAAGCCCTAATTCATACCTCAATGATGATATAGGATAGCTTGATGGAACATAGAGAATTGTTTTCCAAATGTTTTCCTCCAAGCGTATCCAGTTTAATGTATAGGAGGAAAGTACTGTGTCAAGGCGATATAGAAGTCATGGGATGACCTTTGCTTTATAGAATTTTATCAATGGCCACATGGAGAATTCGCAGTAAACTATAAATCATTTTCATGTGGGCTAATAACGGAATTATTTTAAAGTCCAGGTCCTGTTCCAGTATCTTTTGGTTGGTGATTGAGCTAAGATGTATGCCTAGGTAGATGAGTTCTGTAGCTCCAGGCACAGTCTAATAATAGAGAGACCACTTAAAATGACTGGAACACTTGCGGGGTCTCCGAAATGACATTTTTGTTTTGGAGAGATTGACCATTAAATCGCTGGTGACTGCATATGAACCAAATGCAGAGAGGAGAAGTTGTAATCCTCTAGGTGAGTAGTCAAGCAGGACCACATCATTCAGCATACGCGATCCAATGCAGTAGCTTTTTTCCAATTCTGGGGCTAGTCAATGATTGCTGTTCAAGGGCTATATTAAGGTCGGCTGGGTAAAGGTTCAAGAAGTATACGGCAAGGATGCATCCTTGTCTTATACCTCTTTCCGTTGGCACTTCCCCAGACAAGTCGCAGAGGATATTTAATCTCACTCAAAGGGATGAACCTGTATGTAGGCCTCTTAATATAGCCAGGAGGCCACTCCGAATGCCCCAGAGATGTAATTTGGCCCAGAGGCGCTCCCTGTGGACAGTATCGAGCATTCTGGGGAGGTCCAACCAGGCTCCATAAAGTATGCACCCTTCTTGTTTTGTCGCTGACTGGGAGAGGATATACATACCTAGGCCATTAAGAGAGGTAGAGAGGCCTTTTCTAAAACCGATCTGCAATTTAGATAGGATATTTTCTTTTGACATCCAATCCTCCAGATGTTTAAGTGCAATTGCTGCAAAAATCTTACTATCTGCATCCAAAAGGGTGATCAGGTCGATAGTTGGAAGAATCAGATAGGTATTACAATATCTGACTTCCATGAGGGAGGGCGTGTAGATGATTTCAATACTCTAGTAAAGGTAACCTTTAAAAAAGAAGCCCAGAGATCAGGGCTTGATTTTAGGATCACATTAGAAAGGCCATTGTGGCCTGTTGTTCTAGATGAGGAAGACTTATTTATGAGATTTGCTACCATTTCCTCATCGACTGACATTTGCCATTGTATTGCAAAGGCAAAAGCCCACTGTTGATTGGTCTAAAGCTAGCCTTCCTTACTGGTCCAATCCCTGTTCTTGAAATGAGTGGACATTGCCCTTCTGACATCACACCCAAAGTGCTATGTCTAGAGGGAACTGGAGGGGACAGGAAGGAGAGAAAGGGGCAGAGCGAATTAAAAAAAATGGTCCAAGTCTTCCTCCACTGTACAGTTGTATCCCTATGTAGACTAACCCCACTCCCTCCTGTTCTAAATTGAATCAGAGGCCTTTATGAATGCAGAAGCCTGGTGTGCTACCTAGCCACTTGTGAAACGGTGTGATCTTAGATTCTTTTTTCGATGCAAGTTTACTGTGGAGTGCTGTTCTTGGGGAAAGAGTGTTACCCGTTACGGAGGAAGAAGAGAGGCAACTGCTCAAGGCACTAGTCCTGTCACTTGACAGGGAGAGTCTTGTCTGGAACAAATGCACATGACCCTTCCACAGCTGAACTAGGCCCACAGGGCTAACACATGTTTGATATAGTTTGATGTGAATGGGACAACTGTGAGAGATGCTGGCCACCATACCCTAATTCCGGTATGGCTTATATTTACAGATTAATGTGCCACCAGGAAAGAATCCTCAGGGTTATGCAGTTTTGGACCAGGGGTTCATATCTTAGATTCAGCCCAGCACTACAGAGACATTGAAAGTCACTGCAGCCTGTGACCTAAACCTGATCTGTGCCACTGTAGGGGAGTTGCTGTCATCAAGTTCCCGATGCAGCAGTGCACAGGTGTACACTATGTTTTTGGCATGGAGTTTCATGAAAGGGAAATATGATCATCAGATTTCCCTTCCTATAATGGAATTACCTGCATGATTTTTATTATTTGATAAATATCACAAAAGCAAGGGCTTCCACATGCTTGCCAGGTGGCAATTCAGCACTCCCCCACCCAACCTAATAGGTAGACAACCAGTCTTTTAAGTATCAGGCTCATTCTCAAGGTGATGAAATAACTGAATGCCAACTTCATGTTGAGCCCCAGACTCAGGCAACATGTGTATTTTAACTCTGTGAAGACAGATGTCCCGATGCTCAAGCTCTGGATTCTTCTCAACTTTTTCCTAGTTTCTCTCAAATCGATCAGCAGCCTGTGATGGTAAGTAATGGGCTGATTAGCAACATCTATGTTCAGCTGCACTGAGTACATACCAACTGTAGTTTTACAGGTACTGCCTAGCTTTTAATTCACTGACCATAGTTATGGAGTACCAGAACTGTGGCCATGCCTAAGCCGGTTTTCCATTGCTGGAAAGTTGTTTGACAGGCAGATGCCTGCTGAGGTTTCTGTGGTATCTGCAAAGCCACAATGATGACATGGTCTCCATGTCAATTATGACATCTTGAGAGAGACAAACTGAGAGAAGTTATGTTTCCTTTCAAAAGATAACCCAACCAAAGGTAGTGGATTTAAAGGGGCCTGGTGTGCCTCTCCTATCCTTTCAGTGCCTACGCAGAACTGGAATGAGTGCACAGTGTCCATCTCTGAATCCACACAGGGATTACAAAATTGATCTGACAAGCTGTAGGATGTCCCAGTAACATCTAAGTGACCAGCCGGCATAAAATGGGCTGGGTCGAGTGGGAAACTCCTTGGCCTTGGTAAACAACAAACTCTTGGATGTGCGCTACCCCAGAATTCTTGGGATCCTTGTCTTTGAATTGGCCAGGTTTTTTGCCTTGTTCCTGTTCCTGGGTTTACAATAAGCCTGGTCTTTTGCTCTGTGCCTGTTCCCTTTGTAGGAGTGGTTCAGGAATTCTGCCCTACAACTGCTGCTCTGTCTGTCTCAACAGACTCGCCAGAGTAGGACAGTCCCTCTGTTCCTGGAAAAAGTCAACCTGAGCCAGGCCTCCTGCTGAAGACCACTGCTCCAGCTCTGGCAGGCCCTTCGGGTCTGAAACTACACTGTCCGTCATCTCAGATATCCCCTTTACACCCATAGGCAACCCTGAGATCACTGAACTGAACCCGGTGCTAACTCCTTAGTCACCCCAGAGGCTGCTGTGACTTCTTTCAAAAGAGTAGGTAGGGAGCTACTGGTGAGACTGGTCTGCCCCAATTTCTAGCAGAGGAAACCTCCTGTTTTTGGAGCAGGCCATGGCATTTAGTGTGCATCTATTCTCTTTCTTGTAGTGGTTCAGGACCTCTGGCCTGTACCTGCTCTGTGGTCTGTCTCAACAGACCAGTTAGAGTAGGATAGCCCTGCTGGTCCAGTCAATAGCCAGCCTGACTTGGAACTCCAGCTGAAGCCAACTGACTCAGATCTGGCAGGCCCTTCAGCTCTCAAATGTCCAGGTCCACCATCTCAGGTTCCTTTTATATGCAAGTATGCAACTTTGACATCATTGAACCTGGTGCTAAACACAATAGTTACAACAGTGGCCACTGGGCTCTCTCTTGCAATTGTCGCTACCTCTGGGGCTTCAGGCTTTGATAGGCAGCTACCAAGTACATCAGTGCCTTGAGCTCTCTGGTTGAGGCAGCTTCAGGGCCGAATCCCTCAAGCGCTTCCTCCTGTGCTGCTCTCAGAACTTCCACTAGAGTGGCTGGCAAGACTATCTCTGGGTCAGGGAGGCTCATACCCAATTTACAGTGTACTGGAATGTAGTTCTTGACTGCAATATGGTTCTGGGAGATTTCAAGTCCCCAAGTAAGCACAACCTTTTCGCAGGGACAGTTCTTCCGACCCTCAAACCCTCTTTCTTGCAGACATGGTCTTTGGTCGGAGTGCCATGCCTTCACATGTCACCTGACATCTGTGACACTAGCCACAGTGCCATACAAGGTGGGAGACATTTCCCCATTTTTGGAGACACATGTCAGAAATATGTGAGTTTTGGTGGAAACTGTGACCCCATTCCCAATCAAAGTGAGGGAACATTTGGCCACTCCTTGGCCTAGTGGGACTTCATATGTTAAGATGCCCACACTCACTGTGGTCTCCTCTTCCAGATGAACCACAGTCACTAGGGCCTGCTCTGGTTTCCACTTGCAGTGAGGATCACCCTCCCTATGTGTCAATTCTCCACACTTCAAACAATCCCTGGTTATTGGGTATGTGGGGTGCCTCAGTGTTAGAGTTGTCTGCATTCTGCTTTCCGGTGGGAGTTGACCTACCCTGGGTCTAGGATTTTCCTTTGGATTTTTGGGGCCTTTCTTAGAAGAACGATCAGAGCTTCTGTTTCTTTCCCTTATCCTGATAAGTTGACATTCATTTGGGAGCATGCACCTTATCCTTCATGCAGACTTTAGTGTTCACTTACCTGCCTTCAGACCTCTCAGGCGCCACAGGCTTTGTGTCACTCCTATCCCTATCCCCTAAACACTGGTGTAGCTCCATCTCGCACTTTTCAAGGGTATTCTCACATTTTGCTACCTTTGGCCCATACACAGTGTGATCTATAGGCTGATGTGGAATCACCTTAAAAGGTTTACAGATGAAGGGACTACATCCTTTGGGATTTCACACCCAGGCTGCCCGTCAGTGCCACCACATGAGAAACTGCCCTTCCCACTGGAAGTTTTGTGAGTTCTCCACACAAATGAAATTACCCATCAGTTAACAATGTTTATAGGTTTCAGCAGTGTAAGTGATTTCAATCCGGCATACACCTAAGTCAACGCCTAGCATGTAATACACGACTGAAATCCTTATTTATTTTTGTCTAAAAGTTATTTTATTCTGATGTACTACTCATATCACACACCTCTCCTGGAGCCCCCCCGGTCACGCTGAACCAGGAATCAGGCTGGTTTGCAAAGTTAAAATATTTATTTATGTGTTTACAATTTAATCACACTATGTTTTTAGGGGTACACAATAATCACCAATGGGGTGATGTAGCAGTGAATAATCTCTTTAATACACAAGGAGTAATAATGAGAAAAAGAATTCAGCACAGAAATAATAATTTTGTGTGTGTGTGCAGATCAGATAGCACTGTGGTTAACGGTTCCCCCTGCACACCCCTCAACCCCCCAATATGCAATGTAAAGAGATAGGAGGAGAGAGCAGGTATTCAGGGATGGCAGAATTCAAACAGAATATCAATCCCAATTTCCCCGAGCAACACAAGAGAACAACAAAATTGATTGGCAAGCTGTCAGAATGGTTTTAAAGTTATCTTAGAATGGACTGGTCAAAACCACTAATATGGTCAAAATTGCTGAAATTGCTATCCATTCTTATGGGAGCCGCTTTGGATGGTTACACACAAACACAAGCAATGATTCAATACCAAGAAACAGTTTGAAATCCTAAAATTGAAGTCGGGAGCAATCAAAAGCTGTTTTACACGTGTCAGAATTTCCCAAAAACAAAATTTGCGGCAAACCTTTCACTGTGTGATAATTGCGGAAAACTGTATGGATTTGGGATGCAGTGTTAGATGTGCTTTGAAGCTGCGGATGGCAGCTACAAGCAGAAGTTGAAATTTTGTTTCTAGCACAAAAACTGAGGAAGTTATGGACGCTTTAGTGGAGGTCGCTTTTTGGAGAATGGTAAACGGGAATGCGCTTTTAAAATGACAAATGGGATTTCTAACACTAGAGGGTCACTATGATCAAAACAAATCCCCACAAGAACACAGCCACTCGATCAGAATGACTGCCTGCCCGGGACTCGCCTTCTTCAGATAAAAAAAGATCAGCTCAAAGATAGTTTTAGCAATACTAGCACAGGAAGAAGATAGGAGGGATTAGATGGAGAGTTCAGACAAGTCAAAAATACTCCTAACAATATGGGTTCTGAATACCAGGTAGGATGGGTTTAAGATAGGGATTGACTATGGACAGTACATATGCTAGTGACACAGTTCTATCTATAGACACTCACTAGATATGTTTTTAAACGGAACCGTCAGGATTCTGGTCTGTCAAGATTCTGGTCAGGGAAGGAAGTCTGGTTCTAGGACAGACATCTGGGCACATCGGATTGGATCTGCAAGGCGCTCTGGTCACGGCACAGGACTGGATCTGCAATGCACTCTGGTCACAGCACGGCACAGGACTGGATTGGATCTGCCCTTTTTGGTTCTGAAGAAAATTATTTCAGCAGGCAAGCAGTACAGCAAAGCACGGCTGTATTTGATTCTCCTTAGGTTTGTGGGAATCTGGTTCTGGAATTTGAGCCTAGCTGAAAATGGTTCAGCTATGCAATGGGTTCTGCTTTGCCAAGTTTCTGGAGTCTGGAGGAAGGAAGATGGACATTTCTGCAGCAGGGTGCTCCACCAGAATCAGATAGTGGGTGAATCTGTCTGTCTTTTTCTGCCCTCTGCTGTCTCTATTTATGTTATGATAAAGGGGGTGTGTGTGCTGGTTTATCCTAAGCTCGCCCCTTGGACAGGGATTGGTTCAGAGTCTCCTCTCTGCCTTGATAGGAGGAGAAAAACAGGGTGTCACCTTTATGGTGTGGGTTTATGAGGCTTAGAGTCCACCCCTAGCATCTTGAACACAAAATCTACTTTTGACACAATACATATTTACACATGTGCAACCTCAATAACAACCACATATACAGATGACATATTTTGTACAGCGGCTACTCCTCCAAACCCCATAGCTGTGGGATCTTGTGTCTTCTTTTCACAGAATTTTGCCCTTTTCATCTGGAACAGAATGTCCAATTTATCAGCAAATTTCTACAAGTGTGCGCATATAACCTGGGCATACGTGTATAAAGTTTCATATTTCTAGCAGAAAAACATTTGGTATAAAATCACATATTCTGCTGTTTCCTTCCAAAATAAGTCACACGATTTTGCCGCCTCTTGAAATGCACAGCCAAAATTTAGATTTACAATTCTGTTACTTTTGTGTTTTTCACAGTTTTAACTTTCAAGTTATATATCTTTAAACAAAATGTTCTTTGTTAATGTTCAGCCTGGGTCTGCCTCTTTTTCTCTCCCTTCAGTCCAGAAGCATCTCCTCCCTGTGTGCTCTTGGCAGAGTCCATTTACGACGGTCCTCACACCTAGCCTTTCCTCCTTTGCAGCTGTTCATTGTTTCCTTCCCCTCTGCAGACCAGGTTCTTCCCCAACCCCATAATTATCTCCATAGTGTGATTTCCTGCTGGAAGGAGCTGGAGGGAGAGGCATTGCCTCTGTGAGGAAAGCTGGTATTCCGGTTTGGTAGCTTTAGCCAGCTTATTTTAACCGTTAATTATGTTGAATTTTCCCTTAACATACAACAAACTTGTGGGATCACATCACAGATAAATACTTATTCAAGATTTTTAAACCATGGAATCAAAACAATTACAAGATGGGTTACTCTCAATAACAGGCCTCTTAGATTGTAAACATTTGATTTTAGTTTATACATGTTTAAAGTTTAATCCTGCAGGCCCCTGACAGCTGTCATTCAGGTGACCGAGGATACTGCGCCCAGATTTTGACAGATCCACAGACAAGCCACTTTTGCTGTGGAAATCCCTTGATGCTTTCAGCTTTTCAGGACATTGTAAGTTCACAATGGTTTCTTGCACTAAGTGAATGGTAGAATCCAGCAAGAATTGTGGGTCTTTGAAGGTGTTTTGTACAGCATTATGCAGTTTCACCAACAAAGAAACAGTGATTTTAAGCAAGATTTTGGGTTATCCTTTAGAAAAGCATTGCTTTTCCTTCTGTACTCCATCTTCACATGTTGTGTGTTTCAGGAGTGAGATCTCCGGTCCACCACTGACAACATGCTTGGCAGATTGGGTACCCATCTTTTTGTGCTTTGCAAAGCACGATTTTCAGAGGTTTTGGTGTGCACAAGGGTTTTGAGGCCATTTTACTATTTCTGGCACCATCAGAACGCAGTGATGCTGCATGGCAGAGCAGAAGTGGGTTAAGACATCCCACAGAGCCCCCCTCACGACTTGAGTTTGACCGCCCGTCAAGAAGAAGTCGGAAGATAGGGATGTTCTTTCTTTCTTTTTGGTCCAGGTGGAGAAAGTCGTCTGCTTCTCCTATCAGTGCTGGATCGACATGCTCTCCTCGCCGATCCTGGATGGGAGAATGGGGCGATACTCTGGGCCCCTTGGGTCTTTCCTCCTGGTCCCCGAGTGGTCCTCCTTGGTGCTTAGAATCCTTGGTTCAGTGGTATGAGACAGAACAGAGCATGGTTATGGACATTTCCCCACTACTATTCATGTAGTGGGCAGATGCATACATTTGACATATACAATATTCCCCGCCTGTATTTACCAATGGTTTTAACGATTGGATTCTTCTAGGTATCTGGACTGTCCCCCTCTGCGTTCCAGTTGGCTCTCTATTTGCCGCAAAGTATGCCTGGGATGGTCATCTCTTCAGCTGGTTTATGTGGACCACTTGCCTTCTCCTTCTGCCAAACTGCCCTTGGGGATGCGGATTTGGTAGGCGACTGGTGAGATTCTCCCTACAATGGAGAGGTATCGCCACTGCCACAGTTCATCCAAAGGATATACCCACTGTTGTGTGCCTAGCTGTGTGTCAGCGCTGGGAGTTTGTCGAACTCGCGCCATCCGCACGGCCGCTCGCTTCCTGGAGGAGGCGGAGCTTCGGGCCGCTCACGTGATCGGTCACGTGACATTCGACGACCACAAAAGCACTCGCAGTGCAGCCGAGCGGCGAGAGGTATCGCCACTGCCACAGTTCATCCAAAGGATATACCCACTGTTGTGTGCCTAGCTGTGTGTCAGCGCTGGGAGTTTGTCGAACTCGCGCCATCCGCACGGCCGCTCGCTTCCTGGAGGAGGCGGAGCTTCGGGCCGCTCACGTGATCGGTCACGTGACATTCGACGACCACAAAAGCACTCGCAGTGCAGCCGAGCGGCGAGAGGTATCGCCACTGCCACAGTTCATCCAAAGGATATACCCACTGTTGTGTGCCTAGCTGTGTGTCAGCGCTGGGAGTTTGTCGAACTCGCGCCATCCGCACGGCCGCTCGCTTCCTGGAGGAGGCGGAGCTTCGGGCCGCTCACGTGATCGGTCACGTGACATTCGACGACCACAAAAGCACTCGCTCACGTGACATTCGACGACCACAAAAGCACTCGCAGTGTACCCTTGCGGCGTTAAGCCCTGCAGGGTAAAGTCCGGAGTCTGACTGTTAAGCGGCTGTTAGGCGCAGAGGCGCACAATACAGGTAACTCATAATCCACTTTTTCCCTTGTCGTGGGGGGACATCCTCAAACTTGGCAACCATCATACTAGAAAGAAAGAAAGCTAGTAAATGAGGCTCCGAAATTCACCGCCATCGGAAGAAATGGTGGATCAAGAAGGATCATATCTGGGGGGGGAGGGCAGATCTACATCTGATGCAGTGCCCCCTACTCTTCCAGGAACATCTTATTCACCTAATCAGGCCAGTCAAGTTATTACCCATGCGGTCTGTCACTTGGCCCCTGAGCCACAAGTCTCCCTTCCACTCATCCAGGAAGGGTGGAAGAGAGGACTAGAATACACTCTAACAACTAAAAAAATACAAAGTAGAATCAATGACCATTTTGTAAGAAAAAGAAATAAGAGTACCAACGACCTAGCTGACTCAAGGGCCACACTTGGCCAGACCTCCAGTCCAACCCAGGAGAGTGATGTCATCCGTCAATCACCCTCGTCCATCGATTGTCTTTTTCATCTTAAAAATGGCCCTGCTCCAGTAGGCTCACAGGACGAACAGGAATCACAGGAAGTGCCGCCCACAACCAGCGAGAACACGCTGACAGCATTGAGCTTCGTTCTGAACTCTCTGGTCTCTGTATTCGAACTTCTGAAAGCAGAGGTCCAAACACAAGCAGGCGTTCTATTAGAGCTTGTAAATGAAGTATCAAAGAATGAGTCGACGACAACGGCACTTAATAACATCATGAACACGATCTTGATTCCAACAATAAAAGACTCACAAATCGAGGGAGTAAAACAAGGTTTGGATCTCACTCAAATTCACTCCATACTGAAAGAAGAAGCAAGGAACAATCTTATAACACAAGATCTTATAAGAAACCTTTCCATGGAAACTCGAGACACTACAAATAAGAATCATCCGCAGTCAGAAGAGGATCCAGTGGACTGCTTTGATGATACACCATTATCAAATTCAATCCTAGAAGAATTTCGCAGACTCGCGAACGTTGAAATAGAGCCTACGGTAGAGATCTCAAAGAGCCCAAACAAAATCACAGTTGTAACCGTTCAAGATTCCCCGCACAATGAAGTCAATTTAGATTTGGTTACTCCAAGTCATCCGAAAAGAAGAAGAGGAAAGAAGCAGAAAGAGAGGCCTTCGGCCCATCCACAAACTCAAAGGAAAACAAAAAACCAAAAAAAAAAAGATGCATCTCCAGTCGCTGGTCCCTCTCAGAATAAAAGCCAGAAGGCCTCAAGATCCATCAAAAGAGGAAAGGGCCCAAACGGTTACATAGCGGACCCCGTGAAGTTAAGGAAAGCCCATAGCGACACAACGCTTCAAACCACAAACACGGGCATGCAAACTGAGCCTATGATTCCCGTGAATGGAGCCTCTAATAAATCAAACCCAATTATGCCTAACTCGAACATCAAAATAGCCCCCATTTTTCTAAAAAAGGGCATCAAAAAAAATGCTATCAGCAGCACGGCCCTCCAAACAAGTATAAGTAACATCAGACTGGCACCCATCTTCCTAAAAGTCACTCCAAAACCTGCAACGGTAACCCCAATGGCATCACCCCTTGAGCTTCAATCAACCAATAATAATCCCCCAACTGGGTCCTTGGCCTGTGAAGCAGACTGTCGGAATGGTCTGGGAAAATCGAGAAACTTAGAGTTTCCCCCACAAATTAGTTCAGCGGAAGAGGAGGTAGATGGCCCCTACCACACTCCCCCGGAGTGGGAGATAGAGCAGGAAATTGCTGACTTCACAATTCCAAGGATTTGGCTAAGACTGGAAAGACCATTCGGGTACACGTCCCTCTGCAGATCAGTCCTCCTAACAGAAATCAGGAAAAACTATAAGTTGTTTCTCTTCTCATCAGAAGACATTGAATATGTCAAATTTCCAGCTGCTAATGACAAGTTCTATGTGGAGGTAGGCCTCAGCTCAAAAAGAGCCTTTCAGGCATTAATTGGGAACAAAAACGAATTAGCAAGAGCAGGCCTGTTGATATTTGAGCAGGAGGAGGAAGATGGTTCCAGGAGCTAGTCTAGAACATATACAAATAAAGAGGATTCACCAAGATTGAGAGGACCAGTAGGCATACCGACTGAACATTTAAGGAACTCTATCTCCGGCCCCAAACTAAGTGAGAACCTCATCACAAAATTACCCGAGATCATATCGCAGGTTCTTCAGAATCTTGGTGAGGAGCAAATGAGCCTTTAAACAAAATAGTCTCGGTCTCGTCTCCTGGAATACAAGAGGCTCTAGCTTTCTAAAAAAAAAGCTACTAAAAAATAAACTATTAAAAGAATTCGATATTCTACTTTTCCAGGAGACATGGCTCGTAAACCCCATAGAGATCGAGGGTTTTACAGTCAAAAATCTCGGGGCCTCACAAAAATCTAAAGGGAGATCGGCGGGTGGACTCTTAATGGTCCTCAAAAACTCAAGTATCCATCAAATCATCTCCCTCTGCAATAATGTCGCAGGCATTCAGGCCTGCAAAGTAGAGCTGGCCTCAGACAACACAAGAGTTAATTTAGTTCTTATCAACATATACTGGAACCCAGCCATCATAAAACTGCAAGATTTTCTGGAACTCCTACAGAGCATTCTAATTGGAGTGAAGACCAACTTCCAGGGAGCACACATCATAATAGCAGGCGATCTCAATGCCGACTATATTACCTCAAAAAGTAGCCGGCCTCTACACCTTAAGCCGACTACATTACGAAATGGTAAATTATGGTGGGACTTCTTTTCCTCCTGGGACCTGGAAAGGATCACCAATCAAAATGGGGCCAACGAGTTAGGAAATCACACATGGTGCCGGGGTTCTTCGAAATCCACGTTGGATTATATTTTCGTAACCTCAGGTCTCGCATTTTACCGCCCGATTCTAACCCTCAATTGGGAAGGAGGCAGCGACCACGCAAGCCTCGAACTTCGATTCGCGGAACTACAGAGAGCCCTCAACCCATCACGTCCACAGGATTTAGTTGGACTTAAGAACAAATTGAGAGTGGCAAAATATAAATCTGGCGGGGAAAAATTAAATCAACTTCTAGAAACAATACCGGGACCGTTATGGATAGAGGAATTCCACCCTAAAAAATTCGGAAACTTCATTTGGTCAATTTGTCCACCACAGGAGATGAAAGTGGCAGGGAAGCAAACACATTTTCACCATTTCGATGAGGAAACACACAAGCAAAAAAGGTCTCTCCGCCGTCTCATTCGTAGTCTAAAAAAAAAGGGGGGAGGAGACCAACGAGAAACCTCACAAAAAATTAGGAAAGCTAAGCAATCTTATAGAAATTGGTCTCGCAACCATAAACACCAAACACAGCAAGAAGATGGGGAAAAGATGCTCCACTTACTTAATGCCAATAATTGCAGAAGCTTCTGGCCCGCACTCAGCCAACTGGAGACAGGCCATAATAGCTCCCTCTGCAATTTAGTTCCAGAGCAATCCTGGATTGACTATTTAACCAAGAACTTCGAACATCCAGGCACCAGAGATTTTATTGGACCCCCAACAACCTGGTCATTGTCATTTAATCAACAAGACATTCTCGACCTCATTCTCTCAGCATCTACATCAAAGGCAGCAGGACCTAACGGCTTAACCTATCAAGTCCTAAAAAATCACCCTACAATGTGGGCAAAGCTACTATATCATCTTTTTCGGGAAATCGTAAAGTCCGGCTCCTTTCCACCGTCCTGGAAGTATGCACTTAACATCCCATTCTTCAAGGGAGGCGATAGACTTAAGCCTGCTAGTTATCGACCAATCGCCCTGCTTGATATTGACAGTAAACTGTTTATGCGACTTCTCCTGAAAGAACTCACTCACTGGGCTGATACCAACGAGATTCTTTCCCGGCACCAAACGTGCTTTAGGAAAGGTCTATCTACCAGTTTAAATGGCCTTATCCTAAACCTACTCAGCGAAGGCTCCGATGAGAAGGATGGCTCCCCACTCTTTGGTGCATGGGTGGATCTATCCAAAGCATTTGATTTGGTGGATAGGGCTCACCTCTGGCGCAAACTCCAAAACTGGGGGATTCCAGCACCCCTTTTGGCCATGCTCATAGAATTACACAGAAATACCACCATCAGGGTAAGACTGGATGATGTCGGCAATTTATCAGAAGCCATAGAGGTTTTCAGGGGAGTCCGGCAAGGCTGTCTAGGCGCTCCGTTATTTTTCAATCTTTTTCTAGCAGACCTGGGGAATTTCCTTGAATCGGCATCCATGATAGCACCTAGGATAAATGGGAGAAGGATACATTGGCTGGCCTATGCAGACGACATTGTCCTCCTGGACGGCTCGGCCCGCGGGTTGCAACAGCTCCTTCTCAAACTAAGTGATTATGTCAAGATCAATGGTCTAATAATTAATCCCCTGAAATCTAGAATCCTCGTATTCAAACATCCGAGAAAAAACCTACCATCTAGGAAATGGATTCTCGAAGAAACGGAAATTCCCAGAGTCGAAGAACTCACTTACCTGGGCTATGAAGTTTTCACATCTCCATCCATGAGCAAGATGCTTCCAATCATCCTTGGCAAGACTGCAAAAATCACGGCCCAAATGAAGAACCTGATGGGGAAGTTCTGCAAATTTTCGATATTGCCGCTTCTCAAATTTTATATTGGTAAAGCTGTGCCAATCCTTTTGTACGGCCTAGAAGTGAAACCTATGCTTTGGAACTACAATTGGAGCAAAATAGAGGGTAAGCTATGGAGAGCAGCATTAAATCTGCCGATATGCACACCTCTTAGTAGTCTGCGATTCAAACTGGGTCTGATCTCCTTAGGCTGTCGAGCAAACTGGAAGCTTCTGTCGTTATACCGGGACATTATCGCCGCTAGACCCTCTACTCTACTCTTCGATGTAATGGGACACCATAAAAAGGAAAAATCGAAACATCTTCTCACCCTCGAAAGAAAAGTGGGGGACATTCTACTCATGCTGAACTCAACACCAGAACTATTGATTGCTAATCCTGTGAAAATTAAAAAACAACTCGAAATACATGACTGGATCTGCACGATTGAAGGAGTTAGGCTCTTAAACCCACCGAACCTCTTCCTAACAGTGGAGAGAAAAGTGGGTACTCTACCACGCTATCTCCAAAAATTTCCCGATAAGAGCATTCGAAACAACTTTCTAAGACTTAGACTAAATCTGGCTCATACCGGAGAAATTTTGGCCAAAAGACAGCAGGGCGACAAAACCATAAAGCTTTGTAGGTTCTGCGACCCACCGAGCCATCAATCATTGAGACACCTACTGCTAGAGTGTGAGGGGACTTGGCCCGCAAGACGGCAGTTGCTGGGAAGATTCGTCGCCAGAGAAGAGTCCCTCTCACAAGATTCCTTCTGGGATAGATTGATCTCCGGTCAGGAAGTCATGCTCACCACGGCAATTGTAAAGGTTTTAGAAAACTGCTTGATACTCACAAAGTACAGTCAAAGTGCTGAACAAGGGGTGAGCTTTTCCTGACCGTTTTGCAAGGCCATGTTTTTAAGCTTTTAATGCTTCTTTTTTTTTTTTTTTTTTTTTTCTTTCTTGTATTCGACTTTGTAAAGGTTCTCTTCGGAAAGCCATAAACAAATAAACAATAAATAAATTTCAAAAGGACCCCGCCAACTTGGGAGAAATTTGCGCTGTTTGGCTTGGTTCCTTTGGAAACTGTACAAGCAGACCCGGTCTCCTACTTGGTATTCTTTTTTAGTTGTCTTAAGGTCATAGTGGGTCTTCATACTCTCTGCAGATCTTTCTAGATTCCGCTGGGCATAGGCAAAAGCATGTTGTAGGTGTTTTCTCAGATTCTCAACATACTCATGAGTTGTGGAGGCATTTATCAAGGTCTGCTCTTGGGTTCTGTAGAGCAGATGCTGGCGTAGCACCATCCTTCGTCCAGTCATCAGCTCAAACAGAGACATTTTTGTTGCAGTAGAAGGGGTAGATCTGATGGCCATCAGGACAAGGGGTAATCAAATGTCCCAACTTGGCTCAGAATCTGCCACAAACTTTGTTAATATGCTCACAATAGTCTTGTTAGATCTCTCATCTCCACCACTACAGGCTAGCCGGTAGGCAATGTGTAGTTTCCTTCTGACCCCAAGTATCTCCCACAGCTTTGTCATCACTTTGCTAGTGAAGTGGCTGCCTCGGTCTGACTCAATCCTTTGGGGTAGTCCAAAACATGAGAAGACGTGATTGATCATCAGGGCAGCTGTTGTTTCAGCCTTGCAATTTCAGGCCGGGAGACATTCCATCGATTCAGTGAACAAGCATGTTACGCTCAACATGTACTTATTCCCCCTAGAGGAGCGAATCACGGGCCCAATGAAATCAACTTGTAAATCTGACCAAGGCAGTGTCATCTCCCTCTTTTGGAGGGGAGCCCTGTGTGTGAGTGATGTTGGCTGAAATTGTGCACACACAAGACACCCCTTCAAGTATTGGTAGAGCTCCTGCCCCATGTGTGGCCAGTATGCAACCTCTCGCAAGATTTCTAGTGTCGTATCAAACCCTCTTTGACCGGCTGTGGCCGCATCTTGGGCGTGACTTATCATCAGGCTTCGGAATGAGGTGGGGACCACCCACTGGTCATAGCCAGCTATGGATCTCCTCACCAACAAACCGTCTTGGATTTGGACATTTTTTGGACATTTCATCAACACTCTGAAGTCCTCTTTCCCAATGTAATCGGTATCCGTCAGGGGAAAGTTCTCAGGGTTCCCAATGTGTTGATAAAACTTACCAATTATTGGATCCCCTTTTTGAGCCGTAATCAAATCAGCATCTGGGGTATCCTTACACCATTGTGCAGTTGAGAGTTCATTGTGAGCATTTGTCTGGGACCTTGTGATAGCAGTGACCTGGATTTCCCCCAAGAGGGACGCGATCTCAAGTAGATCCCCTTGGATGGCTCCGGTTTTGGCCAGCTGATCAGCTAGGTCATTTCCAGTTTTGTCTGGTTCCTCTACTTTAGAATGACCCTTGATCTTTTTCCAGTAGATGGTCATCCCATTCGAGGTGACTGATCATCAATATTTCGTATTAATTTTCCCATGTTTCAATGGTTTGATATTAGCACATAGCATGCCTCTGGTTTTTCAATTAACCAGATGCTCCACGAACCCGTTCCGTACATAAATCTGAATCAGTGATTATGACCAGTTCGTGGAGTTGGTGTTGGACAGCAGTGAGGATGGCTTGATGCACAGCCATCAGCTCTGCCACTTGACTACTTCGGGGACCGATCTTGTACCCAGCAGAGGGTTCTGGGGCATCATTCACCCATGCATTTCCTATGCTTGCCAGAAGTTCCTTTTCCCCGTTGTTGTCAACATGGTAGGATCACCCATCCACATAGACAGTGGGCATTCCCTCACACTGGTCTTCTTCATAGACTTTGTGTGGGGAATTAAGGTAGGCTTCCATGTTGTCCTTGATTTTAAGACTTTTGTCCTCGAGACAGTTTTCTCTGGCACAATCATGCAAGTCAGCCAGACCTTGCGCGAGAGGACTCTTCTTGTTTTTGCCATATCTGACCTCCACAGGAAAGCCTTGCATTGACAGAATCCAGGAAGTAATTTGGGAATTACTCACATTTCCGGCCCAGATTCTGTCACTTTGAAGATACTGCAAAGGTTGGTGTGGAGTCTCCACTATGGTGTGTTCCCGCTGGATAAACGGGCGGTAATTCTTCAATGCCCACACCATTGCCAGGAGTGCCTTCTCACAATCATTGAATTTTTCCTCCACAGAGGATAAAGTCTTACTCTCATAGGAGATTACTTTATTGACCTTGTCATGCTTTTGATATAATACTGCAGTCAAGCATGTATTTGAGAACCCTGTCTCAAAGAAGAACTCCTTGTTTTTGACAGGGTAAGCTAGGCAAGGCACTTGTGAGAGGCTCCTTTTGAGTTGTCTTACTGCCTCGGCTTGTTCTGGACCCCACTCCCACTTGACCCCCCCTTCAAAAGATGGATCAGGGGTCTTGTGATCACTGCGTAATCCTCAATTAACTTTCTGCTGTAATTAGTTAGTCCAAGGAGGCTCCTTAGTTCCCGCAGAGTTGTGGGGTCTTTTATTTTCTGGAGGGCTTCTACTTTCTTTTCCTGGGGACAGGGACCCTGAGGAGTTATCTCATTCCCCAAGAAATTGACACAGGTTCTGCACCACTGTGCCTTTTGAAAGGAGAGTTTTGCTCCGGCAGCCCTCAACTGTGTCAGGACATAACGGATCTCCGCTATGTGTTCCTCCACAATTGAGCTTTTGACTAGAACATCATCTATATAGGCCAGGTTACCCCTTTCCCCCAGTCGGGCATGGCCTTATGTAGAAAGATGTTAAATTCATTGCTGGAATTGATGTATCCGAAGGGAGTCTGGGTCCATGTGTACTGCTGCCCCCTAAGGTAAAGGCCAGCTTGTATTGGTCCTCCCTACTGAGAGGTACAGTCCAGTACCCATTGGTCAGGTCAATTGCAGTGAATACCTGTGACCCTTGGATCTGGGCCAGCCCTTGGTCAAAGTAGGGAAGAGGCCATCGGGAAGCATGGACCAGTTTGTTGAGCTCCCTTAGGTCAGCACAGAGTCTCCACTGTCCGTTTGGTTTCAAAATCCCCAGCACCGGATTATTGAAGGTGCTGTGGACTGGACGAATTATCCCACGGGACTCAAGGTTCTTAATTATTTCAGTAAGGGACTCCATTGATGCGAGAGGCAAGCGATATTGCCTCACAAACACTGGAGTCATGCCAGGGTCCGTGGGAATTGTTGTTTGGATGTCGCGGTGACCACAGTCATATGAGTCCACTGCAAAGAGATCTTGAAAATCTAAGAAAACTTGTTTCAATTTTTGCTTTTGCTCCAGAGTCTCACAGGCATCAGCTAGGTTGACTCTCTCTTAAACCATCTACCTGAAGCCTGGAAAGACTTCCTGTTTGGCTATCTCAGCGGCCTCCTCCAGCTGGGTGGAGATGTCCCTGGTCAAAGTGCTGATTTGGACCGATAGCTTCAGGTGGGGAAGGCAGTCCTTGTGGACTTGCAAGATCACCTCATCCCTCCTGAAGTTACAAGTTACATCTTCCTTACCATAAGGGCAGGAAGAGTACACCAGGAAATTCCCCCCATGCCGGGTGAAGATCCGGTCTGGTGTTGTGTCCTCGTCGCTATCGCTGTCAAAACAGTCCTTGGGGATTGGTCCTAACAGTTCATTACCTAAATCTATGGAAAAATGTCGGTCATCAACCGCCATTCCAATAATGGTGCCTGCGGCCAGAGTGATACTCTTTAGGTCGCTGTTATCCACCTCTATTGGAATGGTGTTGTGTTCTATGTTGACTAGTGGTGTTGGGTTTACCCCCAATCCTTGCTGTTGGAAATGAGAATTAAGATGGACATAGACATCCGGATTTTTCCGTTTCTGTCCTCTTTTAATTTTTACATCAAGTGAGAATTGTTGGATCCATTCTGGGATGGTGACTTACTCTCCAATCTGAATTTCAACTGCATATGGTAGCAGTTGAGCTGACCGAAATGCTTTCTCTGGGTAATCAAAGTCCATGGGATTACCCGCTAATCGGGATCAAGCTTTGAAGTTCATTAGGTCCAAACTAATGGCAAAGCGATTGAGAATGTCACTGCCTAAATAAAATGAAGCAGGAACATCTCGCACGACCCAACAATTATGGACTATGCTCTTGTTGCCTATGGAAATTTAGAGCATGCACCTGCTAGGCAGAAGATGTTTGGAATTGGGTGTTTCCAGGTCCATTTCCCATTTGTCTAACAGTTTAAATGTGGGAATGTCTGGATCTTTTGGGAGTTTGCGGATCATGGCCTCGCTGATGAAGCTCTTATTGTTGTTTACACATACTCGGGCGAGAATATAGGCCTTCCCCTCATTTAACTGAATAGGGATGAACAACTGCTCTCCAATTTTCTGAATATCAGCCAAGATTTTAGCTGTTTTCTCATCTTTTTGGACTGTAGGAATGGGATTCTCTGATTGTGAATTTGTATAGAATTTCAGAGTGTTTCCTTCCTGTGTGGAATGCCACCATAGACTGGAAGGGAGGTTGATTTTCAGAAATAGAGAGGACTCCCCATCACCAGTTTGTTGTCCTACTGCAATTACAGTCATGTCTGGGATTTGATTATTCTGGAAGTGAAATTCAATTTTGTCAGGTTTTTGTTCAACCATGTGGCATGTGCCATTTAAACTAAAATGGTTGACACTCTGTTTCAATTTTAGTGGTCGGTTAGTCTGGGTCCAGAGGACCTTGTTTACACAATCTGTGAGGGGAGACAATCTACGCAGGATGTCATTCCCTAGTAAACATGATGTGCCCTCTGAAGTCACAACTATGACCGGGTGCTTGACCTTGTGTCGCCCAATTTTAATGTCTAAATCCGCAGTCCTCTCGACAGGAATTTCCTTCCCATCAAAGTTCTGAAGTTTTCCGGGAAGAGGGGTGAGAGGAATTTGGTACTTCTCCCCCTTCCCGAATTCAGTTGATCAAAGGCCTCTTTTGACAGAAGGGTAGCTTGGGATCCAATGTCCGCCTGTGCCAACATTGTACATTGCCCCTGTATTTGGACTGGGGCATAAAATCTTCCCTCCTTTTCCTCAAGGGGGCAAAGAAAATGCACATTTTTGGCCAACTGGTGGGTTAATTTATTTGCTTGGGATACTGACAGAGAGGTGATTTGGGCAGGATTCTGTTTGGGAACTTGGGAACCTGTAAGAAAAAGGTGACAGATAGATATGGGGGACGTTTTGGACTCCCCTGGTTCTGATTCTGGGCTGCCCCCCCTTTTGGAGGCAGTTACCAGAATGGGTTTGAACAAGGGTATTTTCATGCTGGTCATTCTGGGGTTTGATGATGGGCGGTTTTAACTCAGTCCCCACATCTACCCAGTCTGTATTTGGATCCTTTGGGACCCATTTTTCTTTGGGAGGAGTTCCCCCATCCCTGAAGGAGAAGATCCTTTTCCCAGGATCCTCTGAGGACCCCTCTCCTTCACACTGGAAAATGTGCACTTCCTCCACAAAATGGGCCTTTTCAGGCCCTTCATTTCTCCTACCCCACTCTGTTCCTTGGGTTGCAGACTTTCGGGGGCAGGAGATTTTGGTTCCGTTCCTTGGCTTCCAGGGGCTTTTCACAAGTGGGGAAGGAAGCTTCCTCCAAGGCTTTACACCCCTCTTCCCCTTGTGCTTTCTCTATGGGAACCAGTGAGTTGTCGGGGTTCTTCCCCCATCATTGTTATGGAGCACCAGACTCTGGATTGGAGGAGTTCTGAGCCTCCATGCTCATCTGAGCATTCTGTTGAGCCCTCAGCATGTGACCCAGAACCTGTGCCATGTTCTGGACCTGGCTCTCTAGTTGGGACACCCGCTCTGGATGGGACGGGGTCCTCAAGTCTACCCTGGGTTGATCGTGAGAAGGGTAACTATCCCTTCTTGCATAATACCCCTGGTTAGGGTAGATCGGGTACCCCTGGTTTGGAAAGTTTGGGTACCTCTCCACCCTTGGCCTCCCGTCTCCCGGATTGGGCTGTCTGGGCTCAGGAAAGAGGGGAAAGAAGGATGGTTTGTTTAGGGGGTTGAAGTTTGGTGTGTATCGGGGAAAGACATTTGGGCAGGTATTTGGGGGATTGCTGCCCTCCTGGGGAAAGGGAGGATTGAAGTTTCCTGGGTTTCCAGGTGTCTGGTTAGATCCCCCCGCCCCTCGCTTGGGCTGGAGGAGTCCACACATAGCCCAGAATGGGTCTGTTTTCCTTGTAGTGTTGGCTGATGCAGTCAGGGGAGCTAGGGGTCCCATTTGTGGGGTTACCTCCCTGGCTCCCTATTTGGGATTGGTTCGAGGGCCTTCTGGGTCTAGGGTTGGTCGGATTCTGAACGGGAAGGTTCTTAGGCCCCCCCATCTCCAGATCTAAAATGGGGCAACCTTCACCTTTGCCACCTTAGCAGCAGCAGGGGTGCATATTTTTACTTTCCAACGGCTCCTGTACTTCATAGATGTGCGTTGCTTGTTCAAAGACCCAGTCTAGTGATCTTTTCTCATGAAATTCCATCACTAGCTGGGTCATAATGTACTTAGGGAGAGCATGAAAGAAGGTGTTCACAAATTCCTTACTGTCAGTGCGCCCACTTCTAGTGGTCTGCACAAAGGCGCGTTTCAATTCCTGAAAAAATTCTTGTGGGGCCTGATCTTCCTCACATTGTAAGTTGTAGGCTGCCTTGCGAGCCTCTTGAGGGTTCCTATGAATGGAAAAATATTTCAGGATGGCTGTCCTATAGGTGGACCATCTGGAATGGTTCTGATCCTCCAGCCCCGCAAAGAAGCTGGAGTACTCAGGAGAAAATGTCCACTTTATATACTGAATACAGCTTTGGCTGTCCTTCAGATGGAAATCCTCCATCATCTGCTCAAATAATTCAAGGTGCTCCCAAACCGAATATTTGGCATTTTTGTGGTAGGGCGTGATGACACTCCTAATAGATTTTATTTGTTTCAGGGGATCCTTGAGTAAAGCCCTCTTAACTTTGTTAGCCTTTTTAGTTCTTGTCACCCTGGTTCACTCATCCTCTAACTCAGAGGCACTGTGTTGTAATGTGGCTTGGAGAGTAGCAGTGTGTGTGATGTCATCAGTTGGTGGAATGTTTGTGTCGGAGTGTTCTACTGGGTGATGGTTAGTGAGAGAGAAAGCTGAGAGCTGAGAAGATGGGTGTGAGGGTGAGCCGGTGTTTGCCTAATGATGTTGTGTCATCTGTGTCCCCTACCATCCCTGTGTTTACTGATGGAGTACAGGACAAGGACTATAAAGCACCATAAACTTACCTTGGTGTCCCGGACTTCCACTTTGTTACACTGACGACGAGGATGGGATGGTAGGTGGATAGCCTTCACCATCTGTGCTGCTGGGGGGGTGCAGCACTTCAGGAACCCGCCCCCGAGGAAATCCTCCACTCCCAGGCGGGTCCGTGTCTAGTTGGCCCGTCATACGCTGTTGGTTGCCCCTTGGATCTCTGGGAAGACCCGTATCCGGAGCGCCTCTCATGACATGTGGGGTTGTGTTTTGCCGTCTCTTCCTGTTGGAGCCAAGGGCGACAGTTTTCTCATTACGGATGGCAGCGCTGGGTAGAGAGAGAGCCATCTGGAGATTATGCGATTCCCCGACCTGCAAGGGAGAGAGCACGGCTTCGCCTGTATGCCGCATGATGGCCAGGGTGTCGGGCGTGTTTTAGCGCCTAGGAGGTAGGGAATTGCGGTGGCTGGTTCTTCCCTGCACATACAATGGACCTGGTGCTGTTGCGACGTTGAAATGCGCACAGCCTGCGCCAGTCTGGCGTGTGGAGTGGTGCACTGGAGCAGAGTAATGCAGGCTTGGCAGGGACCTTTAGCCCCTTTCTGGCGTTGCTGAGCCTGGACGCACCTGGTGGCGTACTGAGTTTTTGGGGTTGCTGCCTGGTCTGTTCTGGCGGCGGGACACGTCTGGCTGAGGAGCTTCAGTTGATCCTTTCGGGGTTCGGGAGAAACCCCATAGACATTGCGTGGTCAGCTGTCCAGGCAGGTGTGATGACATCATGGCATCCCAGCAGGTTCCTGGTCAGACGCATAGGTGGGCGTTGGGGTTGCCGTGGAAGTCGCGCGGATGTAAAAAGTAAGCCGCATTCATGAAGAGGGCGTGTTTTGACTTTTCGCCTGTGTGTGAAGTGCGTAGTTGATATGGAGATAGGGCTGTCTGTAGGGGGTTGCCATGGAAGTCCCCGCGCTCGCAAAGCCGGAGGTAAACAGGAAGCTGCATTCATGAAGAGGGCGTGTTTTGACATTTTGCCTGCGCATGGGAGTGCGTGGTTGACATGGAGATAGGAATGTTTGTTGCAGAGTCGATATCTACATGCCTGGAAGACGTTCCGGGCAATGAGGACTTAAACAGCTGATTCCCGGTTGAGATGCAGGAATTGCCAGTGTTTTTGTGTTTTTTCAACAAGGACTTTGAATAAGGGAATCCTGGTCAGGTTAGTGTATCGGGCCGTGTGAGTGGTATATGTGCAGTTATATGTAGTGGCCCATGTTATCTGTCAGGTACCTAGGCCCTTATGTAAGTCACGGGGGGTATACCCTTAGGTTTTGAATGCCGTTGTTCGTTTGCCTGTGGTGTCTAGTGTTGTGGCCTTCCGTCGAAGTGTAGGGCATTGTAGTAGTTGAGAACAGGGATTTCGCCACTTCCTTTTCCCTAGGCAAGGGGAGGGGGTGGTGTGCTGTGCTGTGTAGTGACTGTTGTAGTTCAGTCCTATTTTCTTGTACCATCCAGGGAAGATGGTCTTATGTTTACTCGTGAACTGAGTAATTTGAACATAGGTTCCTTTGTTGTGGGTTCCTATCGTGGAACTCTTACTTCCATGCGGCGTTGACGTTGTTTGTGCCCAGAAATCCATGCCGAATTCCATCTGCTCTTGATATTACCCAGCTCTGGGTGACATTGCTATTTTCTGCACCTAAGTTTTTATGTTTTATGCAATGTTTTCAACTTTTTGCATGTGGCTTTCAGACTGCACTTAATTCTCCATGTTATGCAATGTTGTTAGCATTTCATATCATTGCATGCTTAGTGTTATCAGTGTTTGGAGTGTGAGTGTAGTGTATAGGTGTGTGTAGAATGAGTTGGTGTACGTGTGGTTCTGTGTTTATGACTGCTTGGAGGTCCATAGTGCCTGGTTCTATTGCCAGGGTTGGTCACTATGTCTGTGTGTGAGGGTGTTTGTTGAGCTGTTTGACTGTTGTTGTTGATTTCCATAGTGCCTGGTTCTTACTGGGGTAGGTCACTGTAAGCATGGTCTTGGGTTGAGTTTATTGCCATGTGTGTGTACAGTGCTTGGTGTGGCAGTTCTCATTTTTTTGTTCTGTTTATGTAGTGCCTGGTCAAGTGCCGGGCTAGGTCACTATGTTTTGGTGTTGCTCAGGGCTGTGTTATGCTGTTGTGTTTCACAGCATTTTTTTTAGGTGTCTAGTTTGGTCGCTATGCCTGAGTATGTATTTGATTTTCTAGTTGTTCTGTAGCGTTTGCTCTATGGGCCGAGATAGGTCGCTATGGTTTAGGATTTTCCGGTTTTGCCAGTGTTTACATAGTACCTGGTTTAGACTGGGGTAGGTTGCTATGTTGCATCTGAAGTTGTGCAGTTTCCTCCTGATTCCTTGTTTGGTAAATCAGGTTGTCTTACTAATGTGTAGAGGTGGTGTAGCACAAGGAAGAGAAAATGCCCAATGGTTTGGTTTTGTGGTAGTGGAGCAGGATTGTGAGTGCCGTTTCTTGGTGGTACTGCAGTCAGAGTTGTGCTTTGTGGGTCCCTTGGTTGCTGTTGGGCATTTGTTGTTGCTCCGTTTGTGGGGCGGTTGGTTTGTGCTCAGAGGGGCAGCTCTGTTACTCCGGGGGGAGACTGGAGTGGAAGGTGTTTAGTGCGTAGGAGTGTAAGTTTGGTTTGGTAGTTGTGTTAGTGTTATCTAACAATATTGTGGCTAGGGGGGGCAGTGGCAATGATTTGTGTTTGGTGCTGGTTGCGTTACCTTAGTCATTTTCTTGTGTTTCCCTACGGAGGGAGAGGTGTTGTAATGTGGCTTGGAGAGTAGCAGTGTGTGTGATGTCATCAGTTGGTGGAATGTTTGTGTCGGAGTGTTCTACTGGGTGACAGTTAGTAAGAGAGAAAGCTGAGAGCTGAGAAGATGAGTGTGGGGGTGAGCCCGGTGTTTCCCTAATGATGTCGTGTCATCTGTGTCCCCTCCCATCCCCGTGTTTACTGATGGAGTATAGGACAAGGACAATAAAGCACCATAAACTTACCTTGGTGTCCCGGACTTCCACTTTGTTACACACTGCTACCAGAGGTGGCTGTCTGATCTTCTAGACTCTCCCGGATTCTGCGATCTTGGGAATGGCTGGCAAAATGTGGGGGCCTAGTCTCTTGGGACCAGTGGCGCTCAGAAGAGTCTTCTGACTCTTCTTTGCTCCCAGGATTGGTTGAGTACCCCCCACTGTCCTACCTGGGAAGAGGTTTTTAGTAAGCTCTTAGTGGGCCTAGTCTCATGGAATCCCCCACCAAATTTCACTGCCTGATCTCTTGGTAAGTTATATTTCTGAGGATGCATTTCTCTGATTCTCCCCTCACTGGAGTCTCCCTGATCAGATAAAATGGCCCTAGCACTTGGGAACCTATACATAGATGCCCGCCCATCCATTTCTGGGAGGCGCTGACCTATTAGCCCCATATACCCCTTTGGGTTGAAGTCTACCATCCCCATGGCCCTTGGTTCATGTGAGCCAGCGGACATGGCAGTGGCAGAGTCCATGGAATTGAAGAGATTAAAGTCTCTGGTGCCAGGGTTCCTGAGGTTATGCTCAGGGGTATCCCTCTCCCACCTGACCTCATCTCTCTCAGCCCCTACTCCCTGATGGCATGCAATAATCTGACCCTTTTGTTCTTCTATTAAGGCCTTACTGGTCTTTATTAGTTGTTCCTGCATGACTATCTGTCTATGGAGCCCGTCATTTTTCTCACTGAGAGCCTCATTGTCTCTCTGTGCTTCCTGCCTGCTTTGGGAGTATTGGGCCAATTTTTGCTGCAGGAGACTTAACTTCTGAGTTCGGTCTTTACTGGCCTGGTTATTCTTTGCCAGAGAATCTTCCCCCCTCCTGGTGTCCTCTAACAGCTTTTTTCATAGTCCATTTTGAGTTCACCCAGTCCCTGAAGGGCCATGTGATTTTCTTCCACCTTGGTTTTTAAATGGTTAACTTCCTGGCCTATGGCGTCCCTCTCCTGAATTAGAGTACCCCTCTGTGCAGCCAGGTCGTCCCTCTGTTTTTTGAATGCACCAGGTTTCTGGCGCTCTTCATCGAACTCTGTTTGGTATTCAAGGTCTTTAAGAATTGATTTATTATTTTCTTCTTTTAATTGGTCTATCTGGTCTTGTAATACGACCATCTGTTCTATGCAAACTCTATTAAAAGTTAATTGTTGCGCCAGTTTTTGTTGGCTCTGTTTTAAAGAGTCCAACCTTTCTTGACACTCTTTTTGCAGTGTCATTAATGTGGTGTCTTGCTCTACACTCTCTTGCTGCAGGAGATCCAGATCTTCTTTTACTTTTGTCAGGAACTGTCTGGTTTCACTCTCTGATTCTTGGCTCTTTTGTAGCCTTTGCTCTGCAGAGTCCAGATCAGTTTGGGTCTTCTCTAGGTATTGTACTTGCCTTTTTGCCAGGTCTAGGTTTTCGGCATACTTTTCATGTATTACTTCAATGTGGAGGTACAGGTAGGCCGCTATTTTAGACATTTTACATTGCTCTTCTTTTACCCTTGGGGTCATATACAGTTCACTAAGTGTCTGGTGTAATAGACCCTGATCCTGCCATGTATCTAATCTGTGGCAGTGGCTTGTTGTTTGATTTCCTGCACCCAAACATTCTCATCCTGCTCATCCATTCACTCCTGACAAACAATTTGTGCAGTTGGTGTTCTTTTGCCATATTAATTTCCACTGGGGTCGCCATTCCGGAAATATTAATTTCCTTCTGACTTATCTCAGGGTTACCTTTACTTTTGCAAAACAGGCCCAACTCCTTTGAGTATTTCTTTTGAAGGGTGTTTTTACAGTGTAGCACAGTATGGTAGCCCAACAAGGTCTATGTACCCCATCAGTTAGCACGCTGTATTAGACTGTCACAAGTGATATCTCTAATTCAGGATCTCATGACGAGCCCCCAAGCTGCAAGTGATTTCTATCTGGCATACACATAAGTCAATACCTAGCATGTAATACACAACTAAAATCCTTATTCATTTTTGTCTAAAAGTTCTTTTATTCTGAATGATGTACCACTCATATCACGCACCTCTCCTGGAACCCCCCGGTCACACTGAACCAGGAATCAGGCTGGTTTGCAAAGTTAAAATATGTATTTATGTATTTACAATTTAATCACACTATGTTTTTATGGGTAAACAATAATCACCAATGGGGTGATGTAACACTGAATAATCTCTTTAATACACAAGGAGTAACAATGAGCAAAACAATTCAGCACATAAATAATACTTTTGTGTGTGTGTGCAGATCAGATAGCACTGTGGTTAATGGTTCCCCCTGCACACCCCTCAACTCCCCAATAGGCAATGTAAAGAGATAGGAGGAGAGCGCAGGTATTCAGGAATGGCAGAATTCAAACAGAATATCAATCCCAATTTCCCCCAGCAACACAAGAGAAAAACAGAATTGATTGGCAAGCTGTCAGAATGGTTTTAAAGTTATCTTAGAATGGACTGGTCAAAAACACTAATATGGTCAAAATTGCTGAAATTGCTATCAATTCTTATGGGAGCCGCTTTGGATGGTTGCACACAAACACAAGCAATGATTCAATACCAAGAAACAGTTTGAAATCATAAAATTCAAGTCGGGAGCAATCAAAAGCTGTTTTAGACGTGTCAGAATTTCCCAAAAACAGAATTTGCAGCAAACTTTTCACTGCGCAATAATCGTGAAAAACTGTATGGATTTGGGATGCCGTGTTAGATTCATTTTAAAGCTGCTGATGTTAGCTACAAGCAGACGTTGAAATTCTGTTTCTAGCACAATAACTGAGGAAGTTATGGACGTTTTAGTGGAGGCCACTTTTTCGAGATAGGTGCCAGAATGGAAAACGGGAATGCGCTTTTAAAATGACAAATGGGATTTCTAACACTAGAGGATGACTATGAACAAAACAAATCCCCACAAGAACACAGCCACTTGATCAGAATGACTGCCCGCCCGGGACTCACCTTCTTCAGATGAAAAAAGATCAGCGCAAAGACAGTTTTAGCAATACTAGCACAGGAGGAAGATAGGAGGGATTGGATGGAGAGTTCAGACAAGTCAAAAATACTCCTAACATTACGGGATCTGAATACCAGATAGGATGGGTTTAAGATAGGGATTGACTATGGACAATACATATGCTAGTGACACAGTTCTATCTATAGATACTCACTAGATATGTTTTTAAACGGAACCGTCAGGATTCTGGTCCGTCAAAATTCTGGTCAGGGAAGGAAATCTGGTTCTGGGACAGACAGCTGGGAACATCGGATTGGATTTGCAAGGCACTCTGGTCACAGCACGGCACAGGACTGGATCTGCAATGCACTCTGGTCACAGCACGGCACAGGACTGCATCGGATTTGCCCTTTTTGGTTCTGATGAAAATTAGTTCAGCAGGCAAGCAGTACAGCGCAGCCCGGCTGTATTTGATTCCCCTTAGGTTTGTGGGATTCTCGTTCTGGAATTTAAGCCTAGCTGAAAATGGTTCAGCTATGCAATGGGTTCTGCTTTTCCAAGTTTCTGGAGTCTGGAGCAAGGAAGATGGAAGGTTCTGCAGCAGGGTGCTCCACCAGCATTCGGATAGTGGGTGAATCTGTTTGTCTTTTTCTGCCTTCTGCTGTCTCTATTTATGCTATGATAAAGAGGGTGTGTGTGCTGGTTTATCCTAAGCTCGCCCCTTTGACAAGGATTGGTTCAGAGTCTCCTCTGCCTTGATAGGAGGAGAGAAATAGGGTGTCACCTTTATGGTTAGGGTTTATGAGGCTTAGAGTCCACCCCTAACCTCTTGAACACAAAATCTACTTTTGACACAATACAAATTTACACATGTGCAACCTCTATAACAACCACATATACAGATTACATATTTTGTACAGCAGCTACTCCTTCAAACTCCGCAGCTGTGGGTTCTTGTGTCTGCTTTTCACAGAATTTTGCCCTTTTCATCCGGAACACATTGTCCAATTTATCAGCAAATTTCTACAAGTGTGCGCCTATAACCTGGGCATAAGTTTATAAAGTTTAATACTTCTAGCAGAAATACATTTGGTGTAAAATCACATTTTCTGCCATTTCCTTCCAAAATATGTCACATGATTTTGACGCCTCTTGAAATGTGCAGCCAAAATTTAGATTTACAATTCTGTTACTTTTGTGTTTTGGACAATTTTAACTGGCAAGTTATATATCTTTAAACAAAATGTTCTTTGTGAATGTTCAGCCACAGATGGCTTTTTGGGTCCGCCTCTTTTTCTCTCCCTTCAGTCCAGAAGCATCTCCTCCCTATTTGCTCTTGGAAGAGTCAATTTACGACGGTCCTCACACCTAGCCTTTCCTGCTTTGCAGCTGTTCATTGTTTCCTTCCCCACTGCCTACCAGGTTCTTCACCAACCCTATAATTATCTCCTTGGTGTGATTTCCTGCTGGAGGGAGCTGGAGGGAGAGGCCTTGCCTCTGTGAGGAAAACTGTTATTCCGGTTTGGTAGATTTAGCCAGCTTATTTTGACTGTTAATTCGGTTGAATTTTCCCTTAACATATAACAAACTTGTGGGATCACATCACAGCTAAATATGTATTCAAGATTTTAAACCATTGAATCAAAACAATTACAAGATGGGTTACTCTCAATAACAGGCCTCTTAGATTGCAAACATTTGATTTTAGTTTATACATGTTTAAAGTTTAATCCTGCTGGCCCCTGACAGCTGTCATTCAGGCGACCGAGGGTACTGTGATGCTGGAAATGCATCGGAGGGACAGGGCCTCCGTATCCTTGTCCTGTACTGCTTTTTATCGTGTGTTCTGTCGTGCTTTCCGCGCAGGAGTTCATGTGGGACTCCTGGCGGTGCAGCTCTCTCTCTTTTGGTTTGGTGAACAGACCCGTGGGATACCCTTATGGCACCAATGGGTGGGGGTACAACCCTGTGCCCCTAGTGTATGTTTTTGGGCACCTGTGGGTGGCCCACAGAGCAGGGTATGGGCTGGTGGCAGCTCCATGCTGAAATCGACAGGTGCAGGGAGTATCCTCCATTTTGGGATACCCCTGCCCTGCCATTGGGATCAGTTGATTCCTGATGGAAAACAAGATGGCCCCTGTGGCCTCTTGCTTTCTATTACCCATTACCTTGTTTTCCCAAAGTCCTGGGAAGCCCTGACTCTGTCCCTTCCCCCTGACTGGCTGTTGGATGGAAGTGCCATATATGGTGTTGTTGTGAAGGCCCGGCCAGACTAGCTGGAGCCTTCCCGGTGATGTATGTTGTGGGTACCTCCTGTGGGTGGGACCTGGGTGAATAGAGTGTGTGACGAATATGCATTCTATGTTGTGGATGTCTAGTATCTGGTGGTTGACACATTGACTGAGACAGCCCTGCCCGAAACCGGTATGAATGCAGCTTGGAGTGTTGAATGGCTCGGTACTTGTCCCAATACACATAACTTGTTGTGAGTGTCTGGAGAGAAGTGAATGGCCTGAATACCTTGTGTGCTGATTGGCTGCCTGCCTGCATGAATGCCCGTAGTCATGATTGGATGCTTGAGTGTGACCCAGCGGAATGAATGGGAGATCAACAGTATATCTGGGGACCTCTCACTGCTAGGAATCGTGTTCAGAAGCTGAAGTCCACTACGACGAGTGACTGGAGTAACTGACGCTTGACCTTGAAGCCCTGCTGGACGAGAAGAATTGCTGTTGCTCTCATTCACAATCTGAAAGCTGTTGTGCCTCCAAGGACTGACCCAGAGAGGACCTGGTAAGGCGCTCTCTTCCCGAGCTACGAGGGACCATCGTGCACAGCTGATCTTTGCCGAAGCACCCTGGTAGATAGACCTACGACAGGCTGCCGACCCGATACGGGGACTGCTGCGGAACTCCAAGGAGAAGCACTAGGACTGTTGTCCACCACTGTCGATGACCGCCGTCACCGACCGGAGCCGCCGTGCTCCCGTTTGTCTAAGAACTGCAATTGATCATTGGACGCTCTCGTCTGCATCGTCATCCGCTTGTCTCCCGCTGGAGAAGGCCCGTCCGTCGACGCGCTGAGGAGCATCCACCGGTGGGCTTCCCGCCACCTAAAGACCACAGAGACGCTGACGACTCGACGCCCTTTCTGGGCCACAGTTCTACATCATCTCTTTGCGGTCCAGAACTATCGTCACCGAGGTGCCCTGCACGGCTCTTCCTTGCAGGACGCCAACGCTCTGTCGTCGACGAGCACCGCTAGGAACGAAGCGGCCACTTCACTGCCGTAGTTCAACCTGTTCACCGTCGGACGTTCAACGACCCGTGACTCCTGCCTTAAAGGGAGGGCACTCAAGAAGGGCCGTCGATTCGCCGACACCGAACGCCGAGGTCCTCGACACCTCTCGACGATCCGTGGCTCCTGCCTGAAAGGGAGTCACTCAAGAAGGATCGGTCGACGCATCGTCAGAGACCTCTACTCCACCATGTACATTGGGGGATGTAAAACCTTAATAGGAGGAAGTGAGACTATTGAACATATGGACTGGGCTTGTGATATATATCTTTATTTACAGGTTGCCCAGGTGGGGGGATCTCCACACAGAGCTGTGTCTAGGTAACGGGGCCAGCATTCTGCCTAGTGTGTCAACCATCTTTTGTTCCTTTCTATCTCTATTGCTGGTTTCCTAGTTATTAATCTGTGTGACATTTTAACCGTACAGTTGATGCACTTTAATGAGATTTGATAACATTAGTGGTACCACTTTAGAATTGTATATATTTATCATTATTGACTTCCGAGTACAAAGTGCGTTATTGTGATCGTGTACATACCCTTAAATATTAATTATATAAAGACTGTGTTTTCAGTAATACAGTGTGTGGACATTCCTTTGTGGGGGTTCGGGGACTACACCTTACTTAAGAACCAGCCTGCATCACCTCCTGAGAAGCTAGGCCTTGATTGCTCGACCACGTACCAATAATAGACAATCTTGGCTGGGGTCCTCTGTGCCTCTCCTCTACCATATAGAGAGCGGAAGTACAGACACCCCCTACCAGTCTTTACAGGTACTGCACCCAGATTTTGACAGATCCACAGACAAGCCACTTTTGATGTGGAAATCCCTTGATGCTTTCAGCTTTTCAGGACATTGTAAGTTCACAATGGTTTCTTACACTAAGTGAATGGTAGCATCCAGCAAGAATGTTGGAAGTTTAAGGGTGTTTTGTACCAGCATTCTGCAGTTTCAGCAACAAAGAAACAGTGAGTTAAAGCAAGATTTTGGGGTTTCCCTTATCAAAGCAATGCTTTTCCTTCTTGTGGAGCCCAGTAACATGTTTCAGGAGTGAGATCTCCTTTCCACCACTGACAACATGCTTGGTAGATTGTGCATCCATCTTTTTGTGCTTTGCAAAGCGCAATTTTCAGAGGTTTTGGCCCGCACAAGGGTTTTGCGGCCATTTTACTATTTTTGGCACCATCAGAACACAGTGATGCCGCATGGCAGAGCAGAAGTGGGTTAAGACATCCCACAGCAGTTAAGTCTTACTAACCTCAATGCCATGTGGGTGCCCACATTTTTCAGAGAGTAGGTTCAGGCAACGTGCTTTCAGGTTGTGCACTACACCCATTGTGAGCCACATTGTAGCAATTAAAAAACATGCCTTGTCAGTAACAGAAACGTTAAATGTACACTCTAATTTTTGCTGACTAGGCTGTAGCACAGTCTGTTCTCAATCCCACCACAGCTCACCAGTGTGACGAGGTGACTTCTGCCCTGCAGAAGTACTAGGATGAGTAGAGGCTAAAGTGTCTACTCAGCCCTCACACTTCTACAAACCAAGAACCAACTCAATCACTGAGGGAAAACAGACACAGTTAAGAGATATACCTTCTTTGTCTTTTGTGGTAACAAGGGCCAAGGAAAGGCTACACTCTCAAGAAGAGTGTGAATGTGGTTGAGTAGCAATCCAAACAGTAAAGTATAACAGTTGCAAATAAAGGAATGTCCACTCAAGGTTGTATAAAAATATATATACTTTAATCAAACACATCGGGCCTCATTCCGAGTATGGCGGTAAGGGATAGCGGCCACCGCTAACGAGAGCAGTGGCGGTAATCCCTTACCGCCATACTCCAAGTTCCTTTTGCGCCATGGAGGTATTAACACCTGCTTTTAGCAGGTGTTAAAAACCATGGCGCTAAGGGACCTTGATGTTAATTACGCCACCGTAATTTACAGTGGCGTAATTAACGCCTTCCCCACTCCCATTATGCCCTATGGGGCAAAAATGGGAATGGGGAAGGGTGAATGGGGATTGGGGAATAACCGCCCTGCCACCCTTGGAATGGGGCGGTAATTCCGCCATCCACCAAGGCGCTGCCGGTCCGGGTACGGCGTCAACCAAGGCGTTAATAGCGCCATTGGTTAGCGCCGTACTCGGAATGAGGCCCATCATGTACAATAATAACTAAATAGAAAACTCTGAAAAACCCACTCCTGCAGAAGTATCACAGAATATGCAAAGTTAGAAATGATTCAGCTCTCTGGGTAAAGTGACAGGGGGAGAAACGGCAATGAAAAGACCACAATGTTCAAAAGGTATGTTTCTTGATGTTACAAAAGGGATTAAAATCGACCTAGCCAGTCTATAAGGCTGAAAGATGGACCAGGGGAAAAGATGTCAGTCAGAAAGGCCTTTGCACATTTCTTGGTGGTTCAATGCCGTTGAACCACGCTTATCAGCATCATTTGTGGGTTCTTTTCAGTTCGAGGATGTGGCAGTCACGATTGCCAAGCAGCATGCTGGCATCGAGTTGGGGGTCGAACGGAAGGTAGGTGCACTTTCAAAGCATCCACTGAAGCTGTACAGATTGGGTGGTCACCAGGTTTGAATGGACAGTCAGGAAGTGACTGCGGTGGAACTGATACCAAGATGCACAGGTGAGTCCATTCGATGTGGAGGCTCAGAGATCATTGTTCGGGAGACACCAGAGTGGGTCGATCAATTTACAGGAGTCACAATAAAGATGCTGGGGCTTTCAACTTTGGCTCATGAAATGCAAGGCATCAGCACTTTGCTGGTTCAAGCCAAGGCAACAACGCGCTTCAGCTGGCACGGTGCAGTGTCGAACGGAATCAAACAGCAAACAGGTATAGAGAATGATGAACACCAAAGGCAGCTTTGAAGGTTCATGGAAGTTTGCTTGCAGAGATCTTGGCAGTCCCGGCTTTCAGGAGCTTTGAGTCTCACTCCAGGGTGTCAAGAGCAAAGGTTTTTCCTTTTCCCAGGCTCCCAAACACAGGGAATGTGGGCACATACCTTCAGGGATACTGCAATGTGATGAGGTCCTAGGCAACAGGGTTTCTGGGAAAAATACAGGTCTTGGTCCAGCAGCAGAGTTAATTCCCAATGCTCAGGTGGGGATGGCTAGGGGACATAGCTCACCTCAGTCTTGGAATACCTTCCTTCAGCTGACAACTGGAATACATTAGAAAGTACTGCTCTCTCAACAGGGTCCTTCAACTTCTTCTTCCAAGGTTGGATTCCACAGATTATTAAAAGTAGTGGTTGGAGACCTCTTCTTTTAATGGAAAAAATCCACTGGTGATTGGACTAAAGCTAGCCTACCTTATTGGTCCAATCCCTTTTTTTTTCAATGTCTGGACTTTGACCTTCCTACAAGATACCCAATGGCTAGTGAGGAAAGGACTGAATAACAGGAGAGCCAGTATTGTTACAAGTTGTCTCAGCTGGGGACTCGTTCCCTATCTAAGGGAAAGAAGTAGAAACTAATCCTGAAATGGGGGAAGGAAGGTTGCCTTGTGCCTGGTAGCTATCCTGCTAAGAATACAGGCAGCCTGTGTTAGCCTGTGGAAGGGGCTAGGCAGCCTAATATTCCCCAGTTAAGAAGGGACTGTAGGCAGCCTGACTACTCCTGGAGGGCAAGAGGTGAGAAGGGATGAGTCCAGTTTGAAGTTTGAAGGAGTCATATAAGATAATCAGCCCCTTTTTTCTGTGAGAAGGGTTGAGCCCAGTGTGAAGGAGTCGCCTAAGACTATTATCTTCTCTAGATATCAATAGAAGGAGAGCAAAGATACCACAAGAGAGCGGCACAATAATCAAGAGACCCAAGAATAGGGGGTAGAGAGTGAACACACCCTGGTACAGGGACAGAAGAGAGACAAGAGCGGAATACCCAGAGTGTAGGGAAGGAGTGTGTGAAGCACTGGAGCCGGAACAGAAACACTGCAGAGTGGGGTAAACAAGCAAAATGGGACCCCGATATGGCAGGAGAAAGAGACTGAAATCCCTCAAGTAAGATTTTATTTGGGACTATATTTGGACCATTTAGCCCTTACAGTGGCACCTTAAAAACGTTATATCCAGGGGAGAACATCTGGAATGGAAGCAGCAGTCAAGCATCTTTTTAGTTGTTAACATTTTCTTAGATTTATGTGTGTTCGTTTTTCTACAAATGTGGTAGGCTAGTATAGGATTTGGGCTAGGGACTTTATGTTTTGGATTCATCCTGATAAGAATATCCTTCCTTGAACCTTTGAGTTTTAGGATAGGGAAAGTAGCTCTTAGAGTTCATTTTCATTATTTTAGTTTACTTTCTTTGAAGCTGGCCGAGTGGTCAGACTAATTCTGAAACAAGATTATAAACATCCATGAATATGATGCCCCAGGGTCCGAGTCTTACTTCTGGTCCACCACACCACATGATTGTATTTATGAATGAAAATGAAACATCTAGGGCTTTCTTACTCTTTCAGCAATATGGGTTCTGTCACAATGGGATAGAGTGATTTTTAGACGCATATGTCAATAGAGGCAGGTAGATAGAAAGAATACTTGTTTACCAATTGAATACGAGCATCTGTCGCAGTTTGGAAATGTTACGTGGACAAATTGCTTCCGGCCTTGTATCAAGCTGTAAACCCTGTAACCTATGTTCAAGGAAACTGCACCTCCTCTGTGTTAATGCTCCTTTGACACTCTTCGTTGATAGCCATTCAGATGGAAAACATATCACTCACAGAAGATTAATTGAGCCCCGCTCTCACAAAACGGGTAGATGAGAAAGAAGCGCACTCCGATAAAAAGATCCTGACAGATCTCATTTCTCAGGGTAATATATGACTTCGCTAGATCAATCTTACAGTATATTTTTACAAGACCTACAGGTCCAGACATCAATCTTCAGACACTTTGAAACACTGTAAAACCGTGCAGTGGTCGTTGTGGAATGAAATAAAACACTGGCCTATTCCATGTCTTCAAGCAGAAAAAAAAATGTGTTTCATGAGGTTTGCGAAAATACCTTGTTCTGTATTAGAAGACAGCATTACACGTGTGGTAATCACAGTACCAAATGCACTTGTAATCATGCAGTTATTTATCACGTTATCACGTTAACGTATCTATTCTTTCATCACAAAACAGCTTCAGACTATTCCCAAAGTAACTTCACAGCTGCTCCCACTGCTAGGAAAGATTAAGATTAAGGGCCTCACTACGACCCTGGCGCTCCCGGAATGAAGGGGGCGGTACAGCATTCATTCCGGGAGCGCAAATTACAAGCTTCCCATCGCGGGACCCGGATCGCACGCCTGGTAAAACCAGTCGTGCTTTCCGCGTCCAACGAGGGGAAGAGGGAGGCAATAATGGGCAGGACGTAATCTGTCCGTTATTACCTCCCTCCCCGTTCCCATTGAGCCCTATGGGTGCTCAAATGGGGAAGGGTTCCTGCATGGAGGAATTACCGGGACCTCCTATCTCGGACTAGCCCGGTAAGTCCCCATTGCAGGAACACGGTAATGGAGCCCAGAACGGTGGCAGCAGCCATGGAGCTAACAGATCCATAATGAGGCCCTAAGCCATGTTAAAAAGTGCCTCAGGTGAGTTTTTCTTTCCACACTTCCATCCGGACTCAATACTATTAATTTCTGCTAGGCTTTTCTTCCAACCTCTTGGCATATGTTCATTTTCTTTGCCAACTTTTATCTTTGTCCTCGAGCTTGGAAGGCTTTTGCAAGGAAGACAGTTGAACTTGTGTCGTATTAAAGCTACATACATTTTGCAAATATTAAAATATCGTTTCCTTGTAATTTTGTCATCTATAATATGACTGATTTGCTGCGTGCATTGGTCGCCTCAATGCATTGCCTGGTTTGCCTCTTTTGTTGCTGGTTGTACAATGTGTGCAATGTGTACACCACCACTACACACCCAATACATGTCCCCCATGGACTCCTACAGAGCTCCATATTGTCACGTGAGATATTTACTCATACATAGGCTGGATCGTTATTCGATTTTATTTTTATTCCTATTTTATAACAACACCTTTTAGCATAAGCTTTTGGCTGACTCAGATTTCTACACAAAATATTCCACACATGAGGAAAGAGGACAAACAGCACAGTAAAACATGCCTCACTCCCTTTTATAAATCTGTTAATGCTTGGTGAGGTCACAGTTTTACAGAATCAATGTTATCTTCCAACTTGTCTTCAATTGTTCCATACAGAACCAAAGGAGTTTTGTAAAATACACTCTGCACAAACTACGATAATACAATAACTATCCATTGCTCATTCATTTTAAATTGACTCTTTGACTGTTCTGGGATTTTGCTGTGTTATAAGGCTAGGGGGCAATTCAGTCATGAAGCCATGCCACGACTTTTCTCTTTGAGACAGGAAATAGTTCCCTACGTGGCCATTGTTTTTGTTTTTTCTATTTCTTCCATTGCCTTTCTTAGCAACTACCCTTACTTGTGAAACTGAATGACATAAATTAGCACTCATTGGGGGTCATTACGACCCTGGCGCTAAGGGGTTAACGGCACCATAAAAGGCTGCAGCGCCATTAACCCCTTAGCGCCTTACTACGAGGTCCCTTTGCGGGACCCGACCTGACGGCTGGTCTGGACCGGCTGTTAAAGTAGGGACCCGCAAAGGGACCTTGATGGCAATTACGGTACCGCAATCTGCGGTACCGTAATTGCCGCCTTCCCCATTCCCATTGAGCCCTATGGGGCAAAAATGGGAATGGGGAAGGGCCATAGAGAAAGGGGGAATTACCGCCCCACCAACCTTGGAATGGGGTGGTAATTCCCCCTTTCTCCATGGCGGACTCCGGCATGGACCATGGTGCTAATAGCACCATGATTTAGCGCCGGAGTCCTAATGAGGGCCAATGTGTCTCTCCAAACCAACAATCCCTAAGACATTAGCTAATGGAGTGCGGAGGTACTTGGGAAACAAGATTGTTGCTACTTAGGAGATTTGTGGATAAAGAAGAGAGCCTAACGCATTACTTGTTTGGGATAGGCTGATCGCTGGTCAAGAGATTATGCTCACGGCAACAATAGTAAAAATTTTGAAAATATTTTCAATACTTTTATAAGTGTAAGTCATCTGCCTCCTAGATGAGCGTAACAGTGCCTTGATCGGTCCCCCTTGTAGCCCCTGGTTTTCTTAGCATCTTCTGTTTTATTATCTGTTTTTTTTGTATGTATTATATTTAGTTGCCTTGTTTTATGTATAAGTGTGGTTTGTAAAGGTTTTTCATTTAAATCCAAAACAAATAAATAATAAAAAAAAACAAAAAAAAAGCGATTGCCTTTCCCTGGCCACCTGAGAAGAGGATGCAGGGGGAGTGGGAGTGAGGATACCCTCAGGTTTCTCACACATGCCAGAATACATCAGACAAGCATTGGATAAACGATAGGATTTGGTTTTCATATGTGAAGTGCAGCCCAAATGCTCCAATAATACCGTCATAATGCTGACATTGCCAGTCATATAATCGTGAAATATAACCCACATGTGCAACTGCTGCTATGATATGCCATGTGTCTTCGTGAATGTCACAATATTGTGCTATATAAAACAAATATATTAATAAATGCATGTTAAATCATACAGACCATCCTTAATTAGGATGTGTGTCACACAAGAGCCTTTTTCCTCGAGAGGTCACATCTTTCAATTTTGCCTGAAAGTGTCATCACCACAAACTATGAAGAAACTCCCAATTTGCTTTTGATTCACAATCTTTGTACCCCAGTAAACTAACCAATCTTCTTATTGTCCACTGGCTCCACCCTCATCTATCTTGATATTATTGTTTTACATTTCTGTATGTTAATTAACCCGTGCCAAACAGTGCTTCTTAGCAGCACCATGTCAGCCACAGCTTGCCGGAATATATAACAAGGAGGTAAGGAAAGAGCGGCTGCTGAGTCAGTAGGAACACACTGAACTGATGAATGAAGCTGCTTTCATGCAAACAATACACGAGACGGCCTATTTTCAAGCCCCTTCATTCGAAGTTGTCTTTGCTCTCTCTGCTGATGCTTCTTTGCTCTCAAATCTAGTCAGCTGCGTTATACTATTGATCCCCAACTGAATTATCTAAATCTGTTATTCCGTAAATCCTTTGAGAGATTCCAGGATTTTAAGATTATGCAGTTTGTGTAACTAAATATGTTTAGAATCAATAACAGCACACTTATGAAACCGGATGATTGGCACTGAGCATGGACACCGTCGTTTTCAGCCATGGAGTATGCTTGGGTGTATAGAGCTGAAGACATGTGGCCTGCCAGACCCATCATCCAAATGGTCGGAGTGCGATAGGGCAAAAGGGACAATAACCCAAATTCTGATAAATGTTCTTAACAGTATGTATAACAAAAAGCTGGACGCTTGTTCAAAATAAATGCCATAAGCAGTTTTGTTATGTGTCTTTAAGTGCTCATCTTAAAGTGGTGTAAAACAGAGATTGTCATGCTTGCCATACTTTGATTTTTCTGGGACTTTTAGTCTTCCATTCAAGATCTGTAAAATAACAAGGTTTTATTAAAATGTATATATTTTAAGGTTGCTTTATTGTGTGTATTGTATGCTGTGAGTATTCCATATAAGCCATTATTATTGTAGTTCGTGAAAGACACAACTTAAATATTTGTTGAAAGTCGAGCCTGGTAGTTTTATTGCCAAGTGCCTAAACTGAATAGTGGGTTAAAGTTGTAGCTTCACTACTTAACCAAAATGCGCGATAATGGGCAACCAATTTAATCTGACTGTGCTGTCCATAAAAGCCTTGCTTACAAAGAGGCAGATGTAGTGTTTTAGGAACCACATTGTATCCCCCTGTGCTCCTCTACTATTGCACACCCAGGCTGTTGTCTATAATAGCATGATGTAGTAGCAGGCCATCCTCAGTCCCAAATCAATTGATTTGGCAGGATGCTATATATCCTCACCAGCCAGTCAGGGCGTTAGGTATTGTGGACTGACAGCAGCAGAACCACAAGCAATGTCCTCGCCTGTCACTGCCAGTCACCAGAGTAGCTTGAGTCGGCCAGACCTCTGCCGCACAGGAGTCTGAGGGAACATCTTTGCTATGTCCTGCAATTATGTTTGCTAGTGTGTTTCTATACTACTTCACCCATTTCATGGTCGTTTGACACTTCAGCATCTGCAAACTCAAAGGGAGTTTAGGGAACTCGTGTAGGAGTCGAGGGAGAAGGACAGGGTTAGGGTGTTGCAATACTGATGTGTGCAGATTTGAAAAGGTAAGAGTCTGTGTGGCGTTTAAGTTTCAGATATGTTGCAAGTTACCTGGAGCAGCTGTGGTGCCTGGTCGAGGGTTTTTAAGGAAATTGTTGGGAGTTGTATTGGTGTGTCTTTGCTGCGTTACTGTGGTGGTTAAAGAAATTTGAAGTACAGAATTGTGCCTTGGGGTGGTATGAATAAAGATTTTCCATAATAACTTACTAGAAAGTCTTGATTCTATTAAAGACACGGAGGCGAGCATTATGCTTCTCTTTCTTTATTTACATATTTAAAGAAAGGCTCAGCAGCAAGGTATTTTTGTGCACCAAGTGTCGTATGAGTAAACATAGAAAAAGGGGGTGCACTAAATATACAATATAACAAGTAAACATAATATAACAATAGTATTTCCAGAGTTCTGAATGAAACAAACTCCATTTCCCAGAGTTCCCTAGTGTCACCAAATAAACATCAACATGTGACTTAGTCCTCCAATGGGTGTCCTGATCCCTTCATAAACAGTCCTAAACATGATGCGACTTCCTCTTTCGAAGCTGCGAACTTGGCTGTCCATGATAAGGTAGTACTTGTAGTTGGTAGATCTGTTGAACAGCTGATCAAGCGGATTTGTCGGCAGGCGCTGTCGAAAAAGGAGATTGAAAGTAAAATTACTTCATGTATATAATCACCCTAGTTCCCTTATCGGGGTGGGAGAAAAAGTCATTGGTTATTTATTTATTTTTTATAAAATGCAATCATTTGTTTTGTGAGTTTTAGTAACTTATAACAATACATTGTCACAATTAGGAGAGAGGTACAGTATTATTTTCTCTTTGGGTGGGATAATGCTCGCCTCCGTGTCTTTAATAGAATCAAGACTTTCTAGTAAGTTATCATGGAAAATCTTTATTCTATGTCAAGACCGGAGGCTCCCATTATGCTTGTTTAAAGCTTACTCACCACAATAGATGCCGGTTGATCTACTGGTTTCAAGTAGAATTGTTTAAATACTGATTCGCTTGCCCAGTCTGCCATTCTCATGATGTCTTCTAGTCGAACTCCGGCCTGAAAGGCTTTGGAGGCCATAGCTCCTCTCACCGAGTGAGCTCCGAAGTGCTGGGTATCTATCCCGGCTTGAGTTAGTGTCCAGCGCACCCAGCGCGCTAAAGTGAGAGCGGAAACCGGTTTGTGTGGTTTACGCAGAGCTATCAGTAGTTGCCCGTTGGGGGAGGCCCTAAGGGGGGCTGTCTTTTCTTCATAAACTTTCAGGCATTTCACCAGACAAAGTTTAGGCTGGTCCTTGAAGGCGGGGTAAGCAATTACCCTAGAGTTACATTTCGTCCTTCTGTGTATGTGAAATACAATACCGTCAGGAGAAAAGGTTCTGCCCGCTAGGTCAAGGGCTCTGACATCAGAGACTCTCCTGCAGGAGACTAAGCAGAGTAAAGTAGTAAGCTTGCCCGACAGGGCTGTACGTGATAGCTCCTCATTATGATGCCATGAAAGGAAAAGATGTAATACTTTGTTAACGTCCCAAAGTTTGTCATAGCGGGAAAGGGGCGGGACTGTAAGTCTGACTCCTTTTAATAATCTACAGACGAGGTGGTGTTCACCAGCTGGTATTCCTTCAATGAGGTCGTGACCCGCTGAGATCGCTGAACGATATGCGTTCACTGTCCTGTAGGCGAGCCCTCTTTCTACTAGAGATGCTAAGAAATTCAAGATTTCCTCTACAGGTGCTGAAATTGGGTGTAAGCCTTTTCTCCGGCACCAGGTGCTCCAGGCGCCCCAAGAGTTGGAATATCTCTTAAGGGTGGTAGGAGCCCAGCTTTCCTCGATGAGACTGATCGCCCTGCGTGACATGCCTGGAGTTCTCCATCTTGATCTGAAATCCTCCATGCTGCCAGGGTCAGAGAACCGTTGAGAAGAAGGGGGTGCCTCTGCCCCGAAGGATCTAGAAGAAGATCCGGAAATTGGGGTAGTAGGATTGGAAAATCCGAGGAAAGTTCCAGAAGAACTGGATACCAGGTCTGAGATGTCCAGACCGGTGCTATGAGGACTAAGTCCGAATGTTCCAGACGGGCCTTCGCCAGGGTCCTCGCTATCATGGTGAATGGGGGAAAGGCATAGAGTACCCCTTGGGACCATTGTTGGAGAAAAGCGTCTGTTGCTGTTGCTGCTGGATCCGGTCTCCAGCTGTAAAACATTGGTAACTGTGTATTGAGTCTGGAGGCGAAAAGATCTATGGACATTGGGCCCCAAATCTCCTGGAGGTGGAGGAAGACTCCTCTGTCGAGCTTCCAGTCGCTGTAGTCTGTGGAGTGGCGGGAGTACCAGTCCGCTACCACATTTGATGGGCCGGGAAGGTATTCTGCTGTAACTGAGATTCGATGTGCCAGACAGAAGTGCCAGAAGTCCTTGGCTAATTCTGCTAGAGGTCTTGATTTGGTGCCACCTAGATGGTTGATGTATCTTACCGCGGAAATGTTGTCCATTTTTAGCAAGATACAGCAACTCGCTTTGCCTCTGGCAAAGGAGCGTACTGCAAAGGAACCTGCCAGAAGTTCTAGGCAGTTGATATGCAGGTCTAGCTCTTGATAAGACCAGGTCCCTCCTGTGGCTATGGAGCCGCATCTCGCTCCCCATCCGGAGCGGCTGGCGTCTGACTCGATGATGATATCTGGAGCAGATCCGAAAATGGCTCTGCCGTTCCAGGCCTCCATGTGAGTGAGCCACCAGTTGAGTTCTGTCCTCGCTTGAGGAGATAATGTTAGAAGTTGAGAGTATGAAAGACTGTGTCTTAAGTGTTGACCTTTCAGTCTTTGCAATTCGCGATAGTGAAGAGGGCCGGGAAATATCGCCTGAATGGAGGAGGATAGTAACCCTATCACTCTTGCCAGTTCTCGAAGAGAGAACAGGTCCTTCTGCAAGATCCGGCGTATCTCCCTTTTGGTAGAATGGATCTTGGATGATGGGAGTCGGAGCTGACAATTCTGGGTGTCCACAACAAAACCCAGAAATTCCATGCTCTTGGATGGAAGAAGAACTGACTTTTCCCAATTTATAAGGAAACCGAGACTGTGTAGCAAGTTTATGGCTAGTTTGGTCTGTTTCTGAACTAGTTCTTGCGACTGTGCCATGAAAATGATGTCGTCTAGATAAATAATAAGACGAACACCTTGCTCTCTTAGATGAGCTACTACAGGCCTTAGAAGCTTGGTGAAAACCCAAGGCGCTGAAGAGAGCCCGAAAGGTAGGCTTGTGAACTCCCAATCTCGATTTTTCCAGGAAAATCTCAGGTAATTTATATGTGCCTGATGAATTGGTATTGTTAAGTAGGCGTCTTTCAGGTCTAGACGCATGAGCCAATCGTTCGGTCTCAGAAGATCTCTGAGCATATGTATACCTTCCATTTTGAAATGGCGGTAAATGATGTATTCGTTGAGAGCTTTGAGGTTTATGACTGGTCGTACTTTTTCTTTCCTGCAAACTAGGAATATGGGACTGAAAAACCCTCCCTGGCTTTGACAGGGGCGAATTGCTCTCTTCAGACACAGATTGTGTATTTCGCTGTCTAAGGCGATTTGATCTGTCTGAGACATTACTATTGGAGTAGGGCGACATGTCTGGATGGGCTGCTCGAAAAACTCTGGGCGCAGGCCCTGAGCTGTGTCCCTGACCCAGGCGTCTCCTGATAAGGTATCCCAAGCATTTATAAACATCATTAACCTCCCACCTATAGGAGTCAGTGGCGCTGGCGCTGCTATAAGTACACTGACCTGTAGATTGTTGTTGGGCTGGGTATCTGGCCGCTCTTCTCCAAGGGCGCCCTCTTCCACGACCTCTTGAGGGAAAGAAAGTGTCGGAGCGCTCTTGCCAGGAGTTATGCTGGCCTCTGGAGTGTTGAGATCTTTTGTCGAAAAAGTAACGGCCGGAGGAGCGACCTCTGCCTCGTCCGGCCCTGGTGAAAACCTTGGACGCGAAGACACTTTTTATGGAGGCCTGTGCTTTGTCCAATGCTGTAAATGTTCCCACGAATTTCGCCATCCTTCATAAAAGGATCTCCAAAAAGCAGGCCTTGTGCTGTTGGACCCGACTCTGTGTCTGCCAGTTCGCTCAGTTTGGCGTCTATTTTATATAGGATGCCTTTTTGGCGTTCTGTCGAAATAGCACAACTGGCGTTACCTAACAGGCAAATTGCCCGTTGAACCCAACCAGAGAGTATTACCGGGTGAATGGGATTAGAAGAGTTTATTGCTTCTTCCGCTAGATCTGAAATCTTGGCTAGTGGCCCCGCCACGTCTAGTACTTTGTCCTGACAGGACTTCCAGGCACGGTCTATGCCTTTCCTTGGGTCTTTTACGTTTTTACCTAGGAAGGTAATCATCTTTGAATCTAGCTCTGGTGTTAGAGCCACTTTGTCCGCAATATCTGGACGTGGACATTCCGCTCGAAGTCTAGCTCTGACTTCTTTATCCAGTGGCTTACGTAGTCTGAAATGAATGTATTTTGATGTCTTTGAAGACGGTTCCCAGTCTGTGGATCTGGGGTGCATAAGGTCTTCCGGAGTGAACATCCCCTCTGCAGGAGGCTTGTTTCCGGTTGTGTTCTTGGGGATGGGGTCTGCCGCAGTCCCAGAACCTGAGGGCTTTGAACCCTCTATTTGAATTTCCTCTTCAGATGAGGATTGAGAAGGATCAGCGTCGTAGACGCTTTTGTTTTGGTCGTCCTCTGTGCCCTGTCCATATCTCTCCGGGCTTGAGGGTACATTTTCCCTCATTTCTTCCTCTGGGTAAGAGGGTTCATGGGAAGAGGTTACCTTCCTGTTCATAAAGGCTTGTTTCAGCCTGGAGAAGGCGTCCGAAACGGCAGCTGTGGCATCTGTTGGCTGGCTCGGGGGGGTCGTAGAGCTTCTGCTCTTGCGAGCCGGTATACATCCCCCTTCCGTAAGGTGCTTCCTCTTTTGCGTTCTCTTCCTCCCAGGAGGGGAGGTCCCTCTTAAATGCTCTTCCATAGTTTCTAGGCGTTGTTGAATGGGAAAGAGCATGTCTGTCACTGCTTTTCTAATGCTGGTCTCCACAGAGGATCCCAGTACCTTTTGTAAGCTGTTAGCCATCGCCACCTCATCTATATAGCAGTGATCTTCCTCAGTCTCAGACCAGGCCTGATCTGATTGAGGTGAGTACTGCGCTGCCATAATAAAGTTTAAAGCACCTTACTCACTTTTTTTTTTTTTTTTTGTCTTCTGGGCTTTAGAACGCCTTCTCTCACTGCCCAGTAAAATCAGTTCAGCTTAGTGTTATAGTCTTTAGAGAATGCTGAACGGGAGATTTTCTCCCTCTTTTTTTTTTTTTTTTTTTTTAATTTATGTGGATTATGTATTTAAATATATATTCAAGCACTCGCGTGCGAATTCTTGTTGATCCGCGATGAAATAAAGTGTGTATTTGCTGTCGCCTGAGGAGAGATTCCGGCGCTCACGTTCGCAAAGACCGTTATAACTTAACGGTCATGCGCACTCGAGCGCCGGAATACAGAGGAAAGGACCAGGGAGAGCAGGAGCTCCCCTGGTGGTTAGTGGGCGGCGTTGCGGGCTGTAGTAATGCCACGCCGGCCTCCCCGTGCCCGAGGAGAGTACCGAAGGGTCGGGGAAGCCGACGCGAGCCCGCCGAGAGGTCCGCTTGTGAAGCGGAAGAAACAGTTGATAATTGTATTGGCGCGAAGCGAAGCTTCGAATCACGCAGTCTCCGACGCCAGCAGAAGGCAGCTGGCGTCGGAGTCAATAACGAAGGTAATGATTAAAAGAAAATCAATTCAATTTGAGGCAGAGTGTACTCTTAATAACAATTAAACATATATAGCAATGTCAATTACTATGAAAATGAAATAACGTGTCATAAACAGTGGTAAACATGAAGGTACTTATCTCTTGCTGTGAGCAGCAAAGAAAGAGGAAGTCGCATCATGTTTAGGACTGTTTATGAAGGGATCAGGACACCCATTGGAGGACTAAGTCACATGTTGATGTTTATTTGGTGACACTAGGGAACTCTGGGAAATGGAGTTTGTTTCATTCAGAACTCTGGAAATACTATTGTTATATTATGTTTACTTGTTATATTGTATATTTAGTGCACCCCCTTTTTCTATGTTTACTCATACGACACTTGGTGCACAAAAATACCTTGCTGCTGAGCCTTTCTTTAAATATGTAAATAAAGAAAGAGAAGCATAATGGGAGCCTCCGGTCTTGACATAGAATTCCATTGTGTGAACATATATTTGTTCGGTGTTGGAGTCAAGTGTCCAGTGTGTTCTTGGTTTGCATGGAAGGTGGAATGAGGTGGTTATTGATGCCACACATTGTCCAAATGACCACCCATTGTAACCGTGGACAAGCTTTGCAAAAAGGAGGTTGCATTTATGTGTGAATAGCCATAAAATCCTTCTTTCTCCAACTTTGATGTCTGTTAATGCTTCATTAAGCAATGCTAGGTTATTTCATGCTATGTCAGCTTTAGGTATGTTTGTGCTATGTCAGGTTATGCTGTGAGATCCAACATGCTGGGCACACAGTTTGTAGGTAAGTGCCCAGGTGCCAATGTCTGATGGACCACTCACGTCTCAGAGACACTCAGACTGTAGCACCAATCATGCTTTCATGAGATTATGATACAGTGCTGCAGGACACAGGACATGTGCCATGGATTTGCAATAGGAAATCTTTAGGCATTGGTACCCTTTATGGAAGTGATATTTCTTCCTTCTTAACGGGGACATACAGGTCCTGTTGGAAGAACAGTAGCCCAGCTAAGGGGATTAATGTCGGTAGTCTCCTTTTAGTCCCCACCATGTGACCCAGTGTGTACCCTGCTGCCCATTTAGCCCCTTACTTGCATTGACATTTTCAACACAAGCATGGCAACAAGGTAAGTGGAGATTTGTGGCATACAATCTACCTTTCCCACACCTATTGCCCTGTAATTTCTTTTGTGCTATGGCCCAGAGGGGATCAGTGATTGGTGGTGGCAGGTTAAGTTTCTGTAAATGAAGTCTAACGTTTGATTGATTACGTGTATTTATATAGCACTACCTAAAGGGTCTCTGAGTGTTGGACACCTAACTGTCTAAAGAAACAGAAACTGCTTTTGACAAGATCTACATTTGGAAAGTGAGTGTATGGAAAATATTTTGTGGCCCTCATTCCGAGTTTGGAGGTAAGTTCCGTCCCTTACCGGCATGGCACAAATAGCGTGTCAGTGCTGCCACCAGCCCGCTAATAAAGGACTATTACAACTTCGCGGGCATGAGCTTTGTGCCATGCTGGTAAGGGACGTAGTGCCATGCCGTAAAAGGCCCCCAAAAAGCGCTTACCGGCATGAAGCTAGGTGCAGATTACACCTCCGGCATAGTCCAATGCGACATTAGCGGTGACTGTAAATAGCGGTGACCGTAGTTAGTGAACACTGCTATTTACGGTCACCGTTAAATAGCGGAACCGTAAATAGCGACATCGCACAGGAATGGGAAGGAGCACGGCGGCCATCTTTAAAAACACAATCCATTGCCATCCTCAGCACACAGGACCCCTGGGACACAGCTGATTGACCTATAAGTACCTCCTACTACCCAAGAAGGCCCAAAGCACTGAAGAAGGGATCTGCCCGCCTCCGAAAGGAAAGATTTAGCCAGGACGAACTGCAGATGCTCGTCGACACCTTGCATGAGCATGCAGGCACAGTGTTCAGCAGCAACCTGAGGAGAGAGGCAGTGCTGCGCAAAAAGAAGATCTGGGCACTTTTTGCCCAGAAGGTCAGTGCAGTTGGCAACACACCCCGCACAGTAAAGGATTGCCATAAGCGGTGGGATGATCTGCGCCTAAGTGTGCGCAACATTCTATCTGTAAACCGCACCCAGGCCATGGAAACCGGAGAAGGACCAAGTCCCCCCATTAAGCTCACCCCGTGGGAGGAAACATGTGCAAGCATGATTGGCCCGGAATCAATAGAAGGCGTAGGAGAGATGGAGTGTGGCGCTACGACATCTGCTGATGGAGGTGAGTGTCCAAAGTAAAAACTGCTAAGCCAAATCTGATGAAAGTAAATGCCAATGTCTGTCCGAAGAGTGACGCCATGGTCGGCCCCACTCCCTGCAAAGTATGCCGAAGCAAGTGAGACACATGCTGATGCCTGGTGCAAGGCAATATCGTACATGACACATACCACACAAAGCAGGATATTGCATGACGCACACAGCGTGCATGACCAAAATAGTGTGCATGTCAGACAGCACTGTTCCTGGCCAACATGAGTGATACCTACATATGCCTGCATTTACCACCCATGTATGAAATGAGGTGCCCTTCCAAACACAAATGCCTATCACCCGCAAATGCGTGGATGAGCAGTTGTCCCAATGTATGTATGATGCCTATCAAAACATCACTCATGCCGTCCCTCTCCCACCCCCACAGCCAGTGAGCATGACAGCAAAGAGCAGGACCCCACCTCTGCACAGGCCACACCCAGTAAGAGGTCCCAGGAGGACAGCAGCCATCCGTCTACCTCCAGGGGACAAGCCAGGGGGCACTGTGTCCCAGCACCAAAGCTGGCACAGGTTCAAACAGCACCAGTACCACCAAGGCCCATGGAGGCCACAGCACCACCTCCCCCCCACCCACTGTTCTGCCTGGGGTGACCTGTGAGACACCCCATTCTGAGGAATCCAGTGTGGCTGGGGAGGTGGCAGCCACGGCACCCCTCACAGTGGAAGACAGCCAGGATGACATCTGGGGCACCATTGAGGATGATACAATGGATGTTGTCCACACCCCAAGCCAAATTGCGTCCCTCCAGGTATCTACGAGTGATACCGTAGACACAAACACTCCAGAGCAGTCTGGCCAAGACCACACCCAGGGAGATATAAGTCCAGCATTCATTGTCCTGGAGGATGAGCAGGCTGGGCATGCCAGGCAGATTCCCAGCACAGCCACAGGTGCAGCCGCAGGACCACAGCGGCTGACCTGATCACTGGACTCATCAGGGAATTTGTGCAGGACAACCGTCAGGCCAGGGAGGTGTGGCACACCGAGTTGTCAGCACTGGGCCAGTCCTTCACGGATAACACCAACCGCCTCTGTGACGAGGTCTCAGGCCTCCGGCAGGTACTAGGGTGCATCGCTGATGCTTTGGAGGCAGGTCATCCCGCCCTACAACCCCAGCAGGAGGGCACACCATCCACCAGCAGTTCAACACAAACCAGCCCGCTCCGCCGGTCTGTCCGTGCACTGCGCCGACAGGACATGTCACCCCCTGGCTCTGGGGGTGCTGAGTGAAAGTACTGGCTGTCTCATGTAGGCTTTGTGGACTCTATGGGACTTGTGTGGGGGAGTTGTGGGGGGAGGGGGAAGGGGTGAGGGTGTGTGGGGGAGTTGTGGGGGGAGAGGGATGGGGTGAGGGTGTGTGGGGGAGTTGTGGGGGGAGTGGGAGGGGGTGAGGGTGTGTGGGGGAGTTGTGCGGGGAGGGGGGTGAGAGTGTGTGCGGGAGTTGTGGGGGGAGGGGGAGGGTGCTGAGGGTGGTGAACAATGTTCCCTCTTATTATTTTTCTCTATGTGCAGAACCGGTAGGCTGTTGTGCGCACATTATTTTCCATGTGTGCAACTGACTAATGAGGTAAGCCACTTTGTGAGCTACCGTCGCAGAAAATATGAAGACATGATAGGTTATTTATAACACGCTTAATAAGCGCGGACCCGGGGATCGAACCTATGGTGCTCCGTGTCGTCTTGCTTCCAAGGTAAGCACGTTACCCCTGAGATATTCTCCCGAGACTTTGGAAAGGAATTTCCTCATCCCAGCCACTGCAATTCCTTAAAAATCTTACAACACTTTTTCCAAACACACAGGCTAAAATAAAATGTCATATGTGATTATACAGAAAACTCAACAACCAGTCCAAGCCTTCAATATCTGCCACAGTACCTTACAAACATACTTCTGCGCAGAGAAAAATGTCGGCCTCATTACGGGTTTGTCAGTAAGTGGTAAAGTTGGATGTAACTCCATTACCGCCGACTTTACCACTATGCCAAATTATGATTTCAGGCCTGGAGTGGAGGATTTGCCCCCAGGAAAATCCTGCAGGGAAATCCTCCAACTCAACGCCGAACTCGTCGGAATTTCCGCTGCGGATTCCAGCAAATTGAGTCCAATCGACTCAATATGGACTCAATATTAATGGGGAATTACCCCGCCATCACCAGTTGTAATTCAGTGGAAATTTCTCCGGACCAAGTGCTGGTAACAGTAATTTGTTGGGCAGTATTCTGGTGGATTTATGCTGGGATACCACCCCAAGTCGTAATGAGGCCATGTATGTTTTATGCCACTGGAAAATCACTCATTTGTATTACAAAACTCAAATATCTCTTGTCATAACTGATGTGGCTGTCAAGAAACTCAGACAGAATACATTTGCCGATGGATTAATGGCAATTGAAAGCAATGCATCAAAAACATGTTGAAAGGAGCTCAAGTCCCACTTTAATGAAGTAATTCAAGGACCAGAAGAACATGCTTCTAATAAATTGTGTAAGGATCATAATTGCATCAGAATAATTGCACCTTAGAATATGATGATCCAAAATTCCTGTGCCTCTGCTTACTATCCACATTACGTTCTCCTGTGGGTACTGATGACACCAGCCTTAGAGCTAATAGACATATGCACCATGCATTTCTACTCCCTAAAAAAGAAAATGTGCCTAACAAAAATGAGAAACAATGAACATATCATTGCTTCAACCCACAAAGCTCCACTGATATTTTTCAAATTAGTGATCAGTAGAGCAGTGGCATGGGAAGAAATGAACTCTAATAATATTGATGCCCGATCTCAAAAATAATTTTATGAGGAAAGAACATTTTTTAATAAGCAGAAAGTATCCCTATTGGCAAAGCTAATTACTCTTTTACTCCCTGAAAACTCATTTGACTCCAAGTTGGGAGCACAATCTGATTAGAGCCCTGCCTGTACCCCTGACATAGGGAGTGAAATGACAGGGCACATAATAAAGTGTATAGTTTGGCCTACTCTTCCGCACCACATCCTAGATAAAATTAAACAAGAGCCTTACTGAGGTTTATTATGGAGCCCTTTTGAAGAAAATCCCACCTATAATTTAATTGCATCAAATCAGAGACAACTGATTAAATGCCTTCTTCTGTAACTATGGATCCCTCTTCTGTAATTCTTTGCGATCAGTTAAATAAGATGCTATGAGATAATAGAGACTGAACACACGGAACACATAGTTATATTGAAAAGCCGTCAGCAGTTGAGAATAGAAAGAAAAAGAAGGTGCTGTTGTCTAGATGGGTACTAGAATTGTCTATCCTTTAGCAAACATGCAACACATTTCCTTCAGTGTACTGCCGAAATGTCTGCCTTGGTTTTTAAATGTGCTGCTTTATTCATCACCCGCAAGGAGTGATGCTTCTACCTATACCCTTCCCGGCCCCTGTGCTTGCCTCCAATATCAGTTGATATAGCCTTGTAAAATGTGTGGGGTTGTAGCAGTAAACACTCACTGGGATATTTGCAGACTAACAATGCTTGGGAAGCAAGGCATATTTAAATGCCTCATCATATGATGTGCATTTTAAGAATGTCATGACTCTGCAAGGAGCACAATTCTTTTGAAGTTCATACAAGATTGTTTGAAACATACCCCACCCTTATATCATTGCGTAGGATTACATAAGTGTTCAGTGAAACTGTTTTTGTATAGAGGCGAGTTACCATATAATGTGTGAAGGTCTATGCCCAAAGGAACTCTGAACACTTGGAAACAATGCAGATTGTGTGAAAAGCATTCTCCTGTCTGAATATCCGGTGCCCTGATACTATGGACGAGTAAGTAAATAACGGTGCTGATGTTTCCATTTCCGTCTGCAGGCGGGTGGCGTTACTCCCGCTAGGTCAGACCTGGCCTACTCTTCCGCACCACATCCTAGATGTGGCACGTCCCTCCTGTGCATCGCCACCGTGATGATGTCCTGGCACATCTTCCTCATCCCCTTCATCATCATCAGGTGGTAGCAGTTTCATGTCAGGGGGCAGGGGCATGTTCCGGCGGATGCACAAATTGTGCAGCATTACACATGCCATGGTGATCTTGGCCCCCTTCTCATGCCTGTAGAGGAGTGCCCCACCCGACCGGCTGAGGCAGCAAAATCGTGCCTTCAACAGGCCAAAGGTCTGCTCGATGACCACACGTGTACGGGTATGGGAACGATTGTAGTCCTCCTCGTGCCTGTTCTGTGGGTTTCGGACAGGGGTGAGGAGCCACGGCTTCAAGGGATAGCCACTGTCACCTTGATAAAAATGAAGTAAATGTCAGGGGAATCATGAGGACAGCTGTATTAGTCACACATGCCTGCAGTTTATGGTTGCCCATATGCACATGTCCCAGGTTGCATTGACGCCATTTGCTGTCCCTCCATGTGTCCTGTGCCATGGTCTAATGGTGTGGGTTTTATCTTCATGATGATGGTGTGCACTGATGTCTAGTTGCACATGCATGGTGTATGCATACAGCTGTTTAAGTGTCAAAATAGTGAGGTAATGTGTCCTGTGAGATTTGGCAGTAGTCTGTGCATTAATGGGCAATCAGCATTGGCATTCCCATGGTGACATGCAGCGCCCCTGTGATTGTGCCGGTCCTGTGCCGGACTGTGGATTCCCTAGTAGGTTCAGTATGATGCACTCCCAGGGATGCTTGTCCTGTGTGGTGATTTGCTGGTGACAGCAACATGGTGCATATACACTGCATGGTGCAGATGGCCTTACGGACGGTGAGGGTCGCGGATGGGTGGTGCACATGTCGTGGGATGTGGGGTGGTTTCCTGTTATATATAGACCTCAAGAGATCATACTACTGGGTGTTTCAATGTGGTGAGTGCCAGTGGAGTCTGCCTATCTACAAGGTTAATGACCCAATATAGTTCATGAACGAGCCGAAGTGAACAATGGTGTCATACACTAATCATATAGTGGGATAGAAAATATTCAATTAAACCCCATAGACACTCTCACAATATTCAATATTTTTTTATTAACAATAGAAAAAAACATAAAAATATTTTATAAAATCATGTCTTGTCATGATAGGTGTGGACCTTACTTCATTCATATTGTAATTTTGTGTCTTGTACGGTATGTGATGTTTTGGGGCACTATTTGGTGATGTGCACATCGTGCAGTCTGATCAACATTGGCAGCATGGTGGTGTGTGCATCTAGCCCCCCTTTTCAATGCCATGTGCCAGTCCTGCTACTTACCAAGCAGCCAGGCACGTCGTGCAGCATGTCACACCATGTAGTGTGGTAGCGTGGAGTTCCGCAAGACCAAAGAGTCATGAGTTTATCTGGGATATCGGGCACAACAATATGTGATGATTCTGCTGGCGTCGCATACCATCTGCACATTGATGGAGTGGTATTGCTTGCGGTTGCGGTACACCGCCTCCATGGCATGCGGGACCACCAACTCCACGTGGGTACAGTCGAGGGAACCTACACAATTTGGTATGCCTCTCAGTGCATGGAAGGCAACTTTTGTATCAAATATCTCCTGGGGAGTCCGTGGTAGGGATATGTAGTCCCTTGTGTGCTTAAGGAGGGCATCCAGCACTTGGTTCAGGATCCGGGAAAATAAGGGATGTGATATGCCATGCATGTGCCCCACTGTGTGCTGGTAGGTGCCTGTGGCCAGGAAGTGGAGCGCAGACACTATCCTCAGTAGAGGGTGGATGGTGGTGCGTATTTCAATGAGGCTCACTATGTTGTCGTGTATCAGGTCCACTATGGTGGTGATGGTGTCCCGGTCCATACGGTACAGGGTGTGGATCTGCTCAGGGGTTAGGTTGAAGGGAGTGGCTCTGATGCAAGGGATTGGGGGCTGCCGGCGTGGTAACGGTGGCTGCACTGGTGGGGCATGCTGAACCTGTCTCACCCTCCTTCTCCTCCTGCATCTCCTCTCTGGTGCCGGCTGTTGTTCTAGTTGATGTTGAGGCATTGCAAGCAGGTCCTCCAGCTCCAGTAATGCTACTACTATTGGTATCATCTTGGTGTGGGAGGGGATGTGGTGTGTGGGTGTGCTCCTTTTGTACTGGGCGTGACTCTATTGCCTCCACCTGTGCTTATTGTGTGCACCTGTGGCAGTTGGGAATACTGCTCAGGGCTCTTTACGGCAGGTCGGCGATGCCGGTATTTACGCCATGCCGGTAGGCACTTTTTCTGCCTTCATGAGGCCGTTATTTGCATGTCTGCATCACTTGTGATCTACCCCGGTTTACTGCATGGCACTAATGCCAGCATGGTGGGTCGCGTGCGCGCGCCCAGCCCGCTACTAACGGCATTGTACTTTACGGTGCCGTTAATAGTGGTCTGGTTGTTCAGAATAGCCCATAAAGTAAGAGATGCTGGTAATACTTTACCGGCATAGTTTTTCCCTTATCTCCAAACTCGGAATGAGGGCCATTGTCTGCATAACATTTTTGCTTTTGCTTGGTCCCCCAGATTTCTTCTAGCCAAAATTTCCCCAGTGTGTGCTAAATTAAGTCTCAGTCTCAAGAAGTTATTTCTAACTCCCTTCTCAGAAAACTTTTGGAGATAGCGAGGGAGAGAACCTAGTTTTTGTCCACCTTTAGAAAAAGATTTGGGGGATTAAGGTTGCTTACTCCATCAATTGTAGTAATCCAGTCTCTTGTTTCTAATGACCTTTTACTTTCATGGGGTTGCAAACTAGGATTTCTGATGTCAGATCGAGCCTGAGCAGGATACCACTCACTTTTTTCTCCAGACCAAGGAGTAGTTTAGACTTTGCATTTTTCAGATGTTCTTTTACATTGAAATAAAGGGAGCACTGGCCTGCTGTTATTATTTCACGGTATAATGATATGAGTTTCCACTCAGCTCGACAACCAAGGGAAGTCAAACCCAATTCAAACCGAAGGCTCACGAGAGGGGTGCAAATTGGGAGATCTAAAGATTTTTTCCACAGGAGACCCTCCAGTTTGTTCCAATCAAAGTGCCAAAGCAGAGGCTTCGCTTCCAAACCTTACAGAAGGACTGGGACTGCTTTGCCCACATAATACTTGATAAGCGGGAGTAATGAGAATTTACAAAATTTTCCATTCAGTTTCTTCATATGAGGAATGATTTTAGTGGCTTTTTCCAGGATGGCTTTACTCACTTTGTTCTGAGCGGGAGAGGCAAACATTTCATAGCCAAGATAGGTCAGTTACCAAAACCTAGTTTGTTCTTAGGATGTTTAAAAATAAGGATCTTGGATTTCGAAGGGTTGATTGAAAGCCCATTTAGGTTAGCATATTCCCCCAGTTTGGACAGAAGCTGCTGAAGACCAGTCGCTGATCTATCCAACAGGACTAAGTCATCCGCGTAAGCAAGCCAATGTATTCTCCTCCCATTGATCACGGGGCTGGCCAGTGATGATGAAGCCAGGAAGTCTCCCAAATCTGATAGGAAAAGATTGAAAAATAGGGGGGCTCCTAGACATCCTTGCCTCACCCCTTTAAAGACCTGTAGGATATCTGAGAGGTGACCCTGGTCGTCCAGCCTCAATCTTATGGTGGTATTCTTATGGAGCTCAATGAGCATTGCTAGAAGTGGTGCTGGGAGCTGTGGAGTTTCCGCCAAAGGAGAGATCTGTCCACTAGATCAAATGCCTTGGACAGATCAAACCAGGCCCCATAAAGGGGGGTACCCTCTTTCTTGTTTGACTTTTTACTCAGTAGGTTTAAGTTGAGCCCATTAAGGCTGGTGGAGAGCCCTTTTCTGAATCCTGTTTGGTGCTGTGAGAGGATTTGCCTCGAATCCACCCAAGATGTAAGTTCTCTTAGCAGCAGCCGCATAAAAAGTTTACTGTCAATATCAAGGAGGGCGATGGGGAGATAGTTTGCCGGACTTAATCGATCACCCCCCTTAAAGAATGGAATAACTAATGCATTCTTCCATGATGGGAAAAACCCTCTGTAAAGGATTTCCTGAAAAAGACAATTGAGCAACTTGGCCCAAAGTTCCGGATTGTTTTTTAGGACCTGATAAGTTAGGTCATTGGGGCCAGCAGCTTTCGATGAGGAGGAGGTTGATATTAGTTCCACGATATCCTGTTCATCAAAAGTGAGGGACAAACGTGGGTTTCCTGGCATGATGAAGTCTGTGGACCCAGTTGGTCTGAAGTTCTCTGACAAATGTGCAACCCATCTATGCTCTGGGACTAGGTTACAAAGCGAACTGTTAAACCCGGTCTCTAATTGTCCCAGTGCCGCCCAGAAGTTTCTGGAGTTATTTGCGTTTAATAAATAAAGCATTCTCTCACCCTCTTCTTGCAGTTTTTGATATTTTTGATTTTTCAACCTGTTTCTATAGGTCTGTTTGACCCGTCTTAATTCATGCTTACAAGTGATGGGATCATCATGCTTATTTTTTATATAGTGCAATGTTTGTCGCAGGATTCTCTTTTTCTTTTGTGTTTCTTCATCAAAGATATGCATATGTTCTTGTTTACCGACGACCTTTGGATATGTAGACCAGATAAAGTTCCCAAATTTCTCCGAATGGAATGCATTGTTCCAGGTTGAGGGAGAAATTGCTTCAAGTAGTTTGTTCAGCCCTTTTCCCCCTTGCTTATATTTTACAACTCTCAGTTTCCCCTTGAGACCCTCCAGTTCTTGAACATTTTTGACATGTCGATCCTTTTGCATGTCAGGAAACGAGAGTTCCAGGCTTGCATGGTCGCTGCCCCCCTCCCAATTTATAGTGAGGCTGGAGCAGAGACCAGATAGACCAGAAGAAACAAAAATATAATCTAGGGTGGACTCTAGGGTCCCTTGACGCCAAGTTGCTCCTGCTTTATCTGCTTCCTCAAGCTTTTCGCGAAGCATTTCGAGATCCCAGGATGTCAGAAAGTCCCTCCACAATTTTCCTTTTCGCAATGAGTTCCACTTTGTTTGCCCAGACTTTCCACTGTAGGGGATAATATGATCTGCATTAAAGTCCCCTGCTAATAAGATGTTTGCTCCCTCATACTCTGTCTTCACCACCGTTAGGAGGGAATTCAATATTTCTAGAAAATACTGGAGTTTTGAGCTGGCAGGATTGCAGTAGATATTGATGATTACCACAATAGGGTGTGGGGTGTCCATTTCCAATTCAACTTTACAGGCTTGGATTCCCACGTCGTTGTTACATAGTGGCGTGATCTTTTTAATACTGGAATGTTTGAGGGAAATTATCAACCCTCCCACTCTTCTCCCTTTTAACTTTTGCGAAGCCCGTAGGTTTTGTATTGTAAAACCCTCTATCTCTATAGGATTGACCAACCACGTTTCCTGTAGTAACAGAATGTCATTCTGCCCCAAAAGTTCCTCTTTCAGTTTTTTCTTTTTCAGGAAGCTTGGGCCTCTCGTGTTCTTTTTCAGGAAGCTTGGGCCTCTCGTGTTCCATGAGACTAAATTCAGGCCCCTTTTACTAAAGGCTATTTTCCTCCACTCCTAATTTAAGGAATATTTGGGAGATGATCTCTGGGAGTTGTGCTATTAGGTTCCCATTTATGCTTGAACCTGCAGCTGTGTTCTTATCTAATCCTCTTGTTTTCCCAGTGACACCGTCATTTGTAATACCTTCTTCTGCCTCCAGTCTGCCCTCCTCCCCGGTCTTATAAACCATCAGGCCATCTCTAGCAAGCTAATTTTTGTTGTCAAATAAGGCTTGCTGGGCTCTCTGTGAGTTGAGTCCAATTTCCACAAAGAACTTATCCCCTTTAGTCGGGAACTTCACATACTCAATATCCTCAGATGCGAAGAGAAACAGATTATGATTTTTTTTTATCTCGGTCAATAACACTGATCTGCAGAGTGATTTGTTTTGGTTTTGTTTGACTAGGCCGAGCCAGGCCATAGGAATTGTAAAGTCAGACACACCAGGTTTTTTCTTTCCAGTTGACATAATTATCAGGATTTCATCGTGCCCCTCTACCCCATTCCCCGAGGGGAGTGACACCAAATTTCTGCTTTTCCCCAGGCCGTTCCAGCAGTTGTTCTCATATGGAATGGGCCTTAATGATACTTCCTCCTGGGTAAGAGTGGGTCGACAAGGGATACTCGAGCCCAGGAGAGGCACAGATTTTGCATTTGGTTTCAAAGAAATTGGGGCAAGTTTCACAGAGGTCTTTGTAGCCACTTTTAGAGACTCTGCGCTACGTTGACTTTTTGAGCCCTTTGAGCACCATTTTTTAAAAATATATAGGGAATTTTGATACTGGGTTGGCCCATTTTATGATATTGATTGTTCGATGTCTTTTTCAGTGAGATTACTGAATCTGTTCGCAGGCCAATACTTGATGTTTTCACCTTGGGGCCCTTGGGACCCATATTTTGACTCTGAAGGCTCTTTTTTTCCATTTTTTCCAGAGACTAGTTTAGATGGGCTATTTTGGTTTGTACTAGAACTCTGAGCTGATTCAGGAGCTGGTTTGGCAGGTGCGCTGGATTCAAACAGTTTCTCAACTGATGGTAAAGCCAGGTTTTTCAAAAACGAGTTTGTTCCTATGTTCTTTGTACCACGATTTTTCTGTTTTTTTGAATTCTTTTGAGTTCTTCTCAACTGTGGCAGCAGAGTTCTAGACTTCACAATCCGCCCTTTTTCCGGTTTAGCCTCCTTCTTCCCTTGTAGTTTTCACAAGCCGCTGGGGTCCAGTTTGCTTCACTGGCAGAGGGACCTTGTGAGGCCTTGTCCTTAATTATCGATGAATTTTCAAAGACTCCCTCAACCTCATCAATGACTACATTTACTAGTCTCCTAAATTCTTCTAAGGTTGATTCGGATAACGGAGTATCATCAAAAATTGGATTGTCTTCAAGGACCTCTTCGATGGGGGAGTGTGCAGGGATTTGAATATTCAAGACTTTCATTGAAAGGTCTTTTAAGAGCACCTGTGTGACAGCATTTTCCTTTTTCCCCTCTTTAAGTAAACTGAAAATGTGTGTAATGTCCAGCCCTTGTCTCACCCCTTCTACTTGTGTCTCCTTATGAGTAGGAATTAGAATAGTGTTCATGATGTTACTTAAGATCACTGTTGCTGATTCACTTTTGGTCATCTCATTTGACAGTTCCAGTAGTAAGCCTGCTTGAGTTTGTACCTCCGATTTTAAGAGTTCAAATACTGAGACCAAGGAGTTTAACACAAAACTTAAGGCTGCCAATGTGCTATTATTAGCTTGGGAAGAGGCACCTGTAGAGGCTATGGCAGATCCATCTAGGTGGTCCTGAGTTGTGGACAGCCTCACCTCATTTTGTGTATTGGTATTTGATGCCATGGTTTCCCTGTGCACACTTTCTAGGAATGGTAGCCTTTCTTCACCCTCTTGAGTCCGATCAAGGACTTGCCACGCACAGTCTGTTAAATCTGCCACATCATTCATACTTTTGATTCTTTTCCTTGAGAAATGATCATTAATTCTGCTCTGAATTTTCTTCGTCATGACCGTGTATTCCAGACCCCGCTTCCATCCTTTCTGAATAATGGAGGTGGGAGCAATTTCCCCCATTATTTGGTCACCATGCGTGTGAATGAAGGCGTGGACGGTAATAGGAGCTGGCTGAGTTGGAGTTGGAACGGGGGTATTAGAGGCAACTGACTCTGGTTCCTCTCCCCCGCCCAGATATGAGCCTTCCTGATCAGGCATATCTTCTGACAAGGGGGTACTGCAAAGTCTAATTTGTTGCCCCAGTAGCAATGAGATTTAATGAGAATACCCCGAACCGAGCAAAAGGGTACTGCCAAAGTGTAGTGTAGATTACTTTGAAGGTGAATATATATATATATGTTTGTTTTTTTATATTTTTGTTTTTCTTAACACCTTTCTTGAGACCCCTAACTTCTGCTCCTGTGGGGGACCCCACTTATCACTAGATCACCCCTGAGTCCTGTATCCAAGAATGTACTTTACTTAAAGTCGGACCAGGGGAACCGCAGCTATGCTGAAGGTGCAGCTAGTAGCCTTTAACTCTAGATACACTATGCAAAGGCTACCACATAGTTACCTTAGAGGCACGCTCCTCCTTTGCCCTCCAGAGTCAAACAGCAGCCAAACAGTACTACCGATGCTGTGCCCTTGTCCCCGCTGCGGGCATAACGCTGCAAGGGTGGTTGGGACTGCACTATATGCCTGGAAAGGGTCACGTGATCAGTCACGTGACCGCGGGCAAACTCTGCCTCCTCCTGGAAGCGAACGCTGCTCAGCAAGAGCCTCTGGCTGCTCGCAGTGCTGAGATGTAGGCAGCAGGTAAATACACGTTTTTTCTGTAAAGCAGTCCTTCTCAGGTTCACAAGTCATCGCTTTTGGATCTTGACCTTGGCAGTGGAGAAGCTAGGGAGGATCACCTGGGTGGAGGGTCCTTGTGGATTGGGAATGGGGTACCCATGGAAGAGACATGGTTTCCCGCTTTCCCTATTGAAGACCGAACAAACCCTCCCACAGCCTTTATAGGCTACTGTAAGTCATCTCCCCTAATGTTGCCACACTTTACTTCTGACAGTACTGGGACGAGGAAGAGGTCTCTGAGTGTAATGAACACTAAAAGCCCATTTCACCAGTCTAGTACTGGGACGAGGAAGATGCCTACAGAGAACTGTGAGGGTCAGACATGTCCCTTTAATTATAGTCTGGCAAGACCAATTCGGAAATCCACACCTGGAACCTGTCAAGTGATTGCAGGTGTATACAGGGAAAGACAGAGTACAGCAACTCTGACTACAGGTATAGGAAACCCAACCTTTGGTATAAGCTTGCACTACATACACAGTGTTGAACAGCCAGTCTTATCTCAAGAGGAGCCAATGTGAGCTGTAGTGGCGCTACCCAGAGATTTAAAGTTACAATTCTTCAAATAAACTCTTACACTCAAGGTTGCTTGAATAAACAATTATCAATGTATTTTTCAGTCAGTTAGAATAAGCCTTCTTCAGAAGGGAGCAATATAATAGTAACACTCAAATACACTTCATGAAATACACACTCTTAATATATCTAAATAAGTAAATACCCTTTTGGGATGGCTCACAGACACTACCTACACCCTCAGGTGACTTCAATTGCTAGGCTGCTGGGGACATTAATATATCACTGTTGCATTTAGAATCGTATGGTAATAAGTGAAAAGGAAAATATTATTTAGGACATACAAGAGACCACAAATATTCTTAAGCAGGCACATACTTTTGGATCCCCCCAGAAAGAGTCATTCAGTACAATAGGCTAAGCCAAAGTCAATGGGCAAAAATCTTTTATAGGATGAAGCACCTCTTGTAGGTAAATGGAAAAAGTATTTGCACAATGTTTTCGAAGTCTTTGAAGAAAATAAGAATCAAATGTAGGGCCACAAGCTAATTAGACTTGTGAGTGCTAGAAGATGCAAGCAACTCTTCAGCAAGAGGTAAGTTCTCTCAGACTTTGTACTGTACCTTTAAAATGAAGGAACGATGCAGCAGATGACTCCTGTTCCTGTGCAGCTCTGCAGGTCATACTGTTCCTGGGCCTCAGTCGTGGGGACAAGAGGGAGGCTGTCGGGAGACTGCTGCAAAGCACTGGGATGCTCAAAACTCATAACCAGCAAAATTCACTTTCAGTGGCTGTTCAGTGTTTCAGCCCCTCACGTCTACCGCAAATAGCAACACTGTGGTTCCTGGCTGTCGAGATGGACTTTCCTTGCTTCTGGGGTCCCGCACTCTGTTGAGGGGGCTCAGGCTCGCTCAGTCCTGATTCCTGGTGTTAGGCAGAATTATATACATTACCCTTTGGGAACACCACCCACAATAAGACTACAAGTGACAGTACAAATTCACCTTTGGTACAAGCCTGTACTACACAATAAAAGTGGTAGCGATGGCTGACTAGTCAGACTTATCTCAAGAGTAAGTGAGCAGTATCAAATAGTTACACAAAGCACAGCAATTACTATGATTCAAACAAATACTGACTCTAGGTTTCTGAGTAAAAAAGTATACATTTATTTACACATCAGTTGTATAACAGTTCACTAAAGTAAAGCAGTCAAAAAATCATGTTACCAATACACCACACCACTCCCAATTGTTTCCAGACAAGTTAAGCTCACAAAATGAAGTGGGAGCAAAATGGCACTCTAGTAATTTAAAAAAGGGAGGGAAAGACACAGTTAGGCAGAAATTGAGCAGCACCAACAGGCAAGTAAGAAGGGCAATCTAGAAAGAGGAACTACAGTGATGGAATCAAATCAAATAGGCTTAGGGCCAAAGTCAATAGGACAAAAGTCTTTTGCTCAAGATCACACAGTTCAGGGTAGTTTGCAGTTAAGTCTTTGCCAAGAGTTCCAGACGAAGTTGGTCAGCAGAAAAGTTAGTTTAAAGAGAAGAGAAGGACAAGCCCTCGAATTGGTGAAAGGTTTCACACACCTTCACCGCAGCTGAACGAAACGCACAACCGGATTTGCACAGTACCTTTAAATGTAGAAGAAGTTGTAGCTGAGGCAGACGTTCCTGGTAGTTCCTGCAGGCTCACGGTTCCTGAAGTGACAGTCGGACTGACACGAAGTAGGAAGACTGGAGGGTCCTGCACTACCCAGGGAAGAAACCAGCAGCAGAGCAAAGCAAAGCAATGAGTAAAAGGTGCACACCTTAAAACCTAAGCAGGTCCGACCTTCCTGGCTATCCGGCCCACTGTAGCTCTGTACAGCAAATTCGAGGCTTGCAGTTTGTGCAAACTGGTTGGTCCCCCCGGTTCAGGGGAAGAACATTCTCAGAGGATCTTCTCTGTCATTGGAGTCAGAGGATTTGGACCTGCAGAAGGGCTTCACCGGGCAGTTCAGTCGTGGTAGGGGTCCTCTTCCGTCAGCTCCTCGTTGGTTCTTTCATTCCAGTGGCGACTCTGCCTTTCCAGACCCAGAGACCTGCTTTTTATGCAGTTTTCCCCAATTCACACAGCCAGGGTGTCAATCACACAGCAGGATGGCTGTGCTGCCGGGACAGTCACCATAGCCAATCATTTCAGAGTGCGACATGTGCTTGGAGTCCTAATTCCCTCCCTCACATCCTGTCCCCCCGACATACAGGCGCCTAAAGAGAGCTTCTGCGTAGAAGCCCGCGAAAAACCGGTGAACAAAGGAATCAAACCTGGTTTGCCGCGCAGAGTAAAACACAAGAAAGACTTTTACAAAAAGAAATGGCGTATAAACCCAGCCAGAACCATAATAAAACATATTTGGCCTAGCGGATTTAAGTTCGTGGCTACCAAGTTAGCCTAAAACATTATCAAGGTTATTTAAGATAACCGCGGTAGGAAAAATAGGGTAGTTACCACTGCCAGCCAAGTCTTGATGAAAAGGGAGCGAAACAATGCTCCAAGAGAAACAGACAAAAAGGGATAAGTATTAACCCTTTCCAGTACTCCATGTAAGATGGTTTGTACTGGGTCTGTGGATTTACAGAGTATAATAAAGTTAATGGCAACTTGATGTGTTCTGGGAGACAGTAATCAGTCCCAGAAAAATGGAGTCTGAGTTGGAAAGTCGAAAAGACAACCCTGTGTCAATGCACTGAAGGTGCTGTGTAACACACTGTAAAAAGATGATGCCTATGGTGTAGAGGAGGCTCCACAGTCTATGAAGCATTTTAAACACACACAGCAAAAACACATGTAAGAGCGGGGAAAAAGGCTCACATTCTTACCAGGTGAAAAAATAAATTCTAGAAATCCAGCAAAGCTGCTGAGGGACTCAGTAGGTAAGGGAAATTTGCCATTCTGAGAATTCTCCCTAACACTGGGAGTGCGGAGGATCTTCCTGGAGCTCTTGGCCAGCTTAAAAGGAACGCACACAATCTGGTGTTCCACTCCCTGGCTATATATATAGTGGAAATTCAACAAGCACCAAGATGGATGTCCAGGTGGCTTATTTTGGAGTTGATTGGTCACACCAACTCAAGGGGAGAAGTCGTCCTTGCAGGGGCTTCTCTGTCAATGGGTAACTGGCATTTCGGCACTGCAGCAGGGCTTCATCAGGCAAACCAACAGTCCAGGAGTTGCAGCAGGCGTCCTCTTCAAGTTCTTCTTCAGTTCCTTCGTCCAGTGGTCGACTCTGCCTTCCAAGCCAAAAGCCTCGCCTTTTATTCAGTTCTCTCCCATTGATTGCAGCCTAGCTGTCAGTCACCCAGCAAGGTGGCTGTCCTTGCCGGACAGTCAGTCGGCCAATTGCATTTGGGTCTCCTAGGAGACTAAGCACAGGGAGTTTCGGGCACTTCCCTCACTTCCTGCCTACCCCAGACACCCTGGAGCCAGAGGCGGGCTTCACTCATAAATCCTGCCAAAGGCAAAGCGAACAATGGGACAAACCTGGTGTGGCACGCAGAGTAAATCTCAAGAAGGACCTTTCCACAAAAAAATTTGGCAAAAAAAGAAGTTTGGGGCCACCTTTACAAAAATGACACCCTTAAGTGCTGGTGGCACCTGGTCCCCAGGGTCACCCAGTCCCACCACCCATACTTCAACAAGGGATCTCATCATAGTTCACTAAAAGTGATTTGAATCATAAAGATGCCACTTGGTTTTGATGAGAAGTTGATTTTCTTTCACTTGTGACATATGAGAACTGCACCCATTTGACCTTGCCAATGCTACAATAGAAAACTACATTACATTCATTGAAAGTAGCACAAAACTGAGACTAAAATATGTGTACTGAAGAAGATTTAGCATTTAAACAAGCATCACCCCTGTCCGCCTTCTGATCTGTTTTCGTCTGACTTTTTCCAGAGATATCTGAACATGTGCTTGGTCCTGGAGATGGAGGGTCGGGCTTTGGTGGGTCCTTGGGAAAAGGCATTACAACACTGATTGTGTGCATGACACCAGGAATTATAGGAAGGACAAAAACCCTGTTGATTTGATGGTAGGGGTTTACAAAATCACGTATTTGAGGTATGACACTTGTTACATATATCATTTTGGGAATGAGTTTGGAAAGACCATCAGGGTCATAACGAGTTTGGAGGTAGCCATGGTGCTAATAGCCATGGTTAATAGCACCATGGCTGCCTCCAAACTCGTGTCTGGGTCCGTGGTGTCGGAATGGGGATGTACCGGGACATTCTGACCTTTGCGGACCCGGTAAGTCCCCATTTAGAAAACCATTCCCCATTCCCATTCGAGCCCCCATCGGGCTCAATGGGAATGGGGAAGGAGCTAATAGCGGGCCCGCTATTTCCGGGACCGTTATTAGCTCCCTGGTCCCTTAACGGGTCCCGCTAAGGGTGGCTGGTTAAACCAGCAGGCCATGGTGGGACCCGCTAAGGGACCTCAGAATGCGGTGGTAGGGGGTTAATGGCACCGGCATCCTTACCAGTGTTGTTAACCCCTTACCACGGCACTCGGAATGAGGCCCCATGTAGCATACCAGATGAGGGGCTTAATTATGAGTTTGGTTGTGTGGAATGTTTCTTGCAGTAATTCCGTTAATGTCCCTTTTTTGGCCAGTAGCAGAGTTATTGTAAACGTTACTGTGTCATTGATGTCTCACTTTGGAGGTGAAGTAATATGCTGGAGGTAAATTCTCCACTTTACCTCCACAAGTTGCCCAATTTACCCTAGCAGAATTACTGCCCATGGGAAATCTGCATAAATCCCCATGGAGTCTTATAGAGTCCAGAAAATAGGCATTAGCACCAATTTACCATGACTTATAATCTGGCAGTAACAGTCAATTAGTTTGTGGGTGGTACATGAACCTAATTGTGGACTTACCATTAAACTCATTATGAGTCTTAAAGTACCTTAAATATAAAACATGAGGATATTGCCATCATTCAGAGTTTTAAAATGTTATGGCTGGATGTGGGCCTGAAGCTCTATGTGGACTGAACTATTAATATTGCTTTGTTGCATATGTATCTTTTTCCAAGAAAGATGCAGGAATATTGCAAAATAAATGATCTTTACTTGTTAGATAATCTCGGATACATTCTAGCTTCTTTGCAAATACTGAAGAACAGAATGTACACAACGAAGCTATTGCAATCCAACATTGTGCTGTAAATATGTATGTCAATTTACCAGAGCCCAGTTTGATATTCCTGTAGGCACTGTGTGCGTCCCTACGAAGTGTGTTCACCTTCCTCATGTCTCTATTTCTATTTTGCATCTGTATTTGTTTGAAGAACAAGGATGTCAACGTCGGTCAGAAATGGCTTAGAATAACATATTTGCAGATTGTAGAGCCATTCCCATGAAGGGTGTCTGTACAATATCACACAGATGACAACAATTGGTCAGCTAGTTAATGAAGGTGTAAAATAGTGGGACATATACCAGACAAAACAAATCATACAGATATTTGAAAACAGGGGACTTACAAATGTAATATTAACCTAACGGGCCAAGTGCTTCAAACTTCTATATTTTTAATTCTGTAACCCCATTTCCATGTTTTTTTTTTATTCACCCTCTACCATCATATTGCGTGCTCATTTCCATGTTACCCTATGGAAGCCTATCTATCATTTATTCCTTTTTATATGTCCATTATTGCAATACATTACATCCTTCCCTTCGATGCTACTGTTTCGTCTTCATTTAATTTAAGCCCTCATTTGGCAATGTATTTATTTACCTTCTCATTCCCTTCCCATTCACTCCTCTTTATGTTTTCATTTTACATTACTGTCCTTCTCTCTCCAATTTCCATTTTGCATTTCACCACTTCACTTTCGCTACTATCAATTGTATCCTCTCCATCTTCCTGTCTCTCTTTTCCAGTTGTCCTACCCTTTTTAGCTTTTCTACCGCTATCATTTTTAATATATCTTTCTTCTTTACTTACCATAAACTGCCTTCTTAATTACCATGTGGCTTCTTTTCCCTGTTTATCCTTAATAATTCTACAGTTATGTTCTTGCAAATCAATGTCTTCAATAATCTAACCTCTGAACAAATTCATTTTGACTTTGTCTTTGTCATATTCCCCTCATTTTCCACTTCTACTATCCTATTCAATTGTCTGCCATTCACATACTAGTCGGGTGCATGTGCCTCTACCGCACGCTGCCCACAGGGATTCCCTGCTCCCTGACTCCTCCTCCCAGATGTCATCTCATGGTTGTGAGGAATTGCCATCTGGCAAGGGTGTAGAAGCCCTGGACTGTTTATTTTGTATTAATTCATAACATGATGCGGATAATTCCATTTCAGGAACGGAAATCTGCTGATCAGAATTCCCTTTCATAAGATCCATGTCAAAACCATAGTGTACACTTGTGCTCTGCTGCATCAGTAGCCATATCTGCAGGGCCTACTCTCCAGTGACACAGAGCCGGTTCAGAAGTCACAGGTGCCCATTTGACATATGCAGTTACAGTCAAGTCTCTGCAGTGCACAGACTGCATTTAAGATGCTCACTCCTTTTCCAAACACTACATAACTGTGAGCTTGCAGTCTGGGTGGCACAAACAACTGTAGATATAAACCATAACTGAGTTTAGGGCTTGGTGGTCAGCATCTCTCATTGTTGTCCAAGCAACATCAATTTGATATCACACATGGGTCAGCCCTATGAGCCTACTTCAGCTGTGGAGGGGTTTTGTGTATTCTCCTCCAGACAGGTTGCCTTTGCTGCTGCTAGCAAGACTGTAGTCTTGTTGGTTGTCTATCTTTTTTCCATTGTAAGGGTAGATAACACCCTCTCCAGAGTGAGGCACACTTCTCAGGAAGCTATTGTGGAAACAGGAATCAAAGGGCACACTTATCCTCAAAAACAGTAACCTCAAACCAGGGTGCTATATATTTGAAGGCCTTTGATTCTATTGGGAAGGGAAGGGGTGCGGCTAGTGTAGGCTCAGGGAGCTCTCTACAGCTGGAGGAAGGTTCTGCCATCTTGTTTATCTCTGTAGCTATCGTTCCCTCCTGCCTCTCCTCTTTCTGTAGCACAACGCACTTTCAGTGTGATGTCAGAAGGCAGTCCACTTGTTCCAAGAACAAGGATTGGACCCATAAAGCAGGCTAGCTTTAGGGGTCTTCACCAATTCTTTGAATCATTTATGGACTTCAAACCTTCAAGAAGAATGTTTTGGCCTGGTTGGGAGAGCAGTCCTCTCCAAAGTCCTCCAGTTCTGAGGTGAAGGCAGGTTTTCCAGGGCAGAAGCACACTCTGTCCCCTAAGCTTCCCCACGGACCATTGGGGGTGAACTGCTGCTGGAACAAGTCATATATCTCTGCCAGCCACACTTCCATCTAGGACTTCACCATGCTGAAGGCCCCTTGAAGGTGTGTGCCAGCCTCCCCTGTGTTTGGGAGTGTCATAGAAAAGGACACATCTTGTCTCCTTGACAACCTGGAGTGGGGCTCATGGCTCCTGAGAGCCACGAGAGCCAGGATTCCAGCCATTTTGCCATCAATCATTACAAGCTGTGATTCAAGTGTGTTCGACCCATATTGAACCACCAGGACCCTCTGGAGCTCGCTGATCTTCAAACCATTGTCCCGCATTTTTGAACCAGTTTGCTGATGTACCACGCCCTCTGGAAGTGCATCATTACCACTAACCACAGTTCGGACCACCAGCTTCTTCATCGCCGAACTAGTCGCTGATCAAACCAATCCTGGTGTTCTTCACAAACTGTGTCCATTTTGGGCCCTAAAGACTGGCTATGCATTTTTAATCCCTTTTTACAACTCAAGAACAAATCCTTTGAAACGTTGTGACTTTTAGTGCTATTTCTCCCCCCTGTCTCATTGTGCGGCTACTGAATACTGATATTGTGCATATTCTGTGTTCTTTCTACAGAGGTGAGTGTTTGTAGTGTTTTCTATTTAGTTAATATTGCATATGGTGTGTGTGATGAATGTATATTATCATTGAGGCTTGATTGGACAGTTGTTTATTTTGGACTGTTATATTTCACAGTTTCCCTTAGCCTTTCCTTGGCCTTTGTGACCACAAGAGGCGAGGAAGGTATATCTCTTATCTTTGTCTGTTTTACCTTTATGATTGTGAAGGCTCTTAGTTTGTAGATGTGTGAGGGCTGAGGAGCTGATTTAGCCTCTACTCATCCTTCTACTCACGCTAGGCAGAAGTCAATTTGTCACAGTGGTGGGCAGAAATTGGGATTAAGAACAGCTTGTACCTACAGCATAGTCAGCCAAAATAAGAGTGGGCATTTACAATTAGAATCACTGAAGTGGCATTGTTAGGAAAGATTTCCAACTATGGGTAATTTTGCCTACAGTTGTGAATCCCCAACCTTTTGCTTTTATCTGACCATCCCAGCCTGACTTTTACCAGTGGAGCCCAAACTTCTGCTGTCCTCTGCTTGGCTTTTGCTCACTTTGTTATGGGGAAACTGACATGCCCTTCAGACTGCCAGTACTGGGAGACTTTGTTTCCCTTAGTCTTTCACTTTGTTGCTAGTTATTAGCAACATTTTATCAGTGCACAGTGTATCTTCCAGTACAGTGCGCTCACCCCTAAAGGATTTGTGGTGAATGTACAAGTGTGTCCAGGACAGCGCTGGTGGCAGCAGTTACTTTTAATGCATGTTTGACTCTTTTCTGTGGTCAAAACTGTGCTTACCGCTTTTGGCCCAGGACTGTGGCCAGTGCCTAAAATGGTCATGCCACAAGGTCCTTTGTTCTGTCCTTGGGCTATTTTGCCTTCCCCATGTTGAGAAGACCCGGGAAATTCCTTTTTCGGTCTTGCAGACCACCGTGCAAACTGAAGCTTTTGCATGCTTCTGCATGCCTTGTGTGTGCGCAGAAGAGGTGGACTGGAGCTGTCTAGTTCCAATAAGATTCCTGGGTGCCAGGATGTCTGGTGTGCTGGGATGACTGGGACCACCATAATCTGTGATTGGTCCACCTCTGGACTGGCTGAATGTGAGCAGATCTCCTATTGGTTTCTCTTTGTTTTGGCATGAAGGAGATTCTGGATAAGAGAAGGCATTCCAAACTATTCAAGGTGGATCCTCTGAGTTCACACTGAACTTAGTAAAGGAGCCAAGTATTCTGAACCAAAGAAGCAGATCTGCGGAACCTCTAGTGACCCGCTGGAAGGTTTGGACCCTGACCCCGCTGTTGTCCTGTTGGAGCGTAATGTTTCTTATCTATTAGAGAAGGCCTGCAAAGGAGATTCGACCTGCTGGAGTAGTGGGACTAACTACTCTTGGCACCTCCTGCTTACCCTGCAAACAAGCCTCTTTGGAAGTGTTCCTGGACCACCCAGGGAACTGACCAGCTTGTTTGGGACTTTTGCCCTGGAACCGCAGCTGTCTCGAGTTTCGGCTTGAGCCTTTGGGCACCGTAAACTCTTGGCATAAGGTACTCTGCTGCCGGATTTCGTACACCTAGCATTCCCTGGAATGGAATTACGGGAGTCTGCGTGAACCCGAGCGTAGGCGGTTCCTGTGTTGCCCAGCTGTGATGATGAACTTTGTGGGTGCCTTGCTGCTGTGCCCCCCTGTGCCCTAAACCTAGCTGCATTGGAACTGGCCCAGTCCCTTCACCAGAAGTGGAGAAATCACCACTGTCCCGCCACAGACTGAGGTCCCGGAATGCAGCCCCTGAAAGCCAGAGAGACGTGCAACTGCGGGATTCGGACCTGTGAACGAACTGGTCTAGACTGACAAAGTTTGGTCTGGAATGCATTGAGAGTCAGTAAGTATTTACAACCCTTACCGGTGGCCCCTGGTGCATCCATAGACTTTAACACACGAGTATCCCCCAAGAGCCACTCTCCTTTGTTAAGGTAGCCTGCGCTACCATCCTATTCCTGATTTCTGGAAATCACTCTGCCCTCTTGTGGAGACCCACATTGAATAGTGGAACTTTATTTTTCTTGAAGAGACCCGTTTTGAACGTAATTGCAAGATCAAGTCCCCCGGCACTGAATGTACTTTTGAGCTTAAGGCTCCACACTTAGTAGGGACTGGACTGCGTAATAGTTAGGGTTTGTATGGTTGAAGGAATGCCTAAAGTATATTTGCACTGTATGACACCTTTCTGTTTCAGGTTGTGGATCTCTACTTGTTGAATATTAATTTAGACTAATAGTTACTGTATGTATGTTTCCCAGTATAGTGTTGTGTTACTATTGCTAATATTGCTGACTTTCATCTAGTGTTTGAGTTAACAGGATTTGAATAAATTTATATGTACTTTTGATATATAGACCAAACTGAGAGTAATTATTGGTGTTGTTTGCTGTGTGTGCTCCTTGTGGACTTTTTATCACCCTCACCCCTCCTGAGACCTAGGGGGTCTATTAGCGGCATGGCTACCCCCTTACTGGGTACTGGGTCCGGGTTCCTTAAATGAGGAATTACCAGGCCATTCCAACCTTGGAGGACCTGGTATTTCCTCATTTAAGGGACCCGGTACCTCCCCATTCCCATTCGCACCCCATAGGGCTCAATGGGAATGGGGAGGATGCTAACAATGGGCCTGTTAATAACGGACCCATTGTTAGCACCCTGGTCTTCTCGCGGGACCTGCTAAGGGCGCCTGGTAAAATCAGGCACCCTTACCAGGTCCCACGAGCAAACCTCGTAATGCAGCGGTAGGGGTTTAATGGGGCCGGCAGCTCTACCGGCCCCGTGAAACCCCTACAGCCAACCTTGTAATGACCCCCCTAGTCTTGACCGCCGCCAATGCTACCTTGATTGATCTGGCTTGTCCAGAAGGTTACCATGTTCCAAGAATCTAGTCTAGGCTGGCCTTCTGAACCCTCTGCCCACCAGGTCAGAGTTCAGAAATCCAATTTAACAGGCATTTTGTAATTGCACAATGGAACCTGAGTAGGTGAGATTCCAGAACTTTATCAAACCAGGGACCCTCCTGTGCCAGCAAAGTGAAGAAATCAGAACTGCTAAAAAGCCTCTAGGAAGCTAGGGGACTAAAGGGTCTCAGGAGGCCAGTAGCAGTACTGAGCCACCAGCTCAATACCCCTTTTCTCTGGGGAATGTGAAAGTCTATAGGCCAGGTGACAGTAATGCATTCTGGCATTCCTCCCTGAGGGCAGGTAGCACTATCTCTCAGAGGCCCCAGAGGCTCCACCCTTTCAGGCCTCAGTCAGGTACCACGACTTAGTAATAGTAAGGACAAGGGTTTCTGTTAGGCCCAGGGGGAGCCACACTGGAGGAAATCTAACTGAGAGGGAACTCCACTTGAGAAGAAGTAATGGGCCTTAAAGGTACGGATGCAGAAGGACACTGCTGCTCTGGAGAGACAAAAACACAGGGCTGCCATTGAAATAGAAGAGAAGAAACACAGAGGTTTTGTGCAACTGCACAACATGTAGATTGAAAGTCAAAGGGAAGCTTTGAGGACTTCCAGTGTGGAAGGCAGTGCCTCTAGTGGTGGCACCTGAGGAAAGCCTATGTGCCAAATCCCCAATGACGTAGTTCCTCCTTATGAGATGGGGAAAGACATCATTGACTGGTTTGATGGACTGGAGCTTCCCTCCCACAGGAAGGATGTGGAAGAAGAGTTGTGGTGTGCAGCTCTAATGAGCCGACTATGGGCAGCTGGAACTGATGTAATTATTCAGTTGGCTCCTGAGGAGAGACCAATTTATAAGAAACTTAAGACCACTGTCCTCCAGAAGTACTGCAGGACCCCCTGAAAAGTACCTCAGGAGATTTGAGAGAGCTCACCATGAAAGGAGGTCACAATTTGTGAGTTTGTGCATCAGTCCTTGAAATATCAGAATGGATGGGTTACAGGTAAGTTGGTATCAGGTAATATTATCCCCACCCAAAATATCACCATGTATATGGTCGTCGGGAATGGCCATAGGCATTATTTTTAATGGGGATAATATTGGGGTTTTTTGGGAGCCGGGGTTGTGGGGGTGCCCCCCACTCATTTTATAATAATACAGGGGTTGCCCGGGTATCCCCCGAAGGTTCCATGCCATAATATCACCGCAAAAATATGGCAATATTTCCGCGGTGATATTAACACATGGACCCACAAATTTAACACATTTTAGGGCGTGCTTAATTTGATTGCATTTGAGAATATCCTTACAAATTGTAAATTGGAGTTACACCAGCATCTAATCGACAAGAGTATCACAGACCCAAGGGATCTTGCAAAGGTTGCTGAGAAGTATTTGAGCACTGAAGTCCAGAAGAAGGCTCAGGCACCTACATCTAAACCACATGTGAAGGTAATTAATAAAAGTAAACACAAGAGCGCAGGCTCTCTCCCTCCTGTCAATAAAAGTCCCCAAAAGCATGAAGGGAAATCCACAACACCTAGTTCAGCACCCACAGAACGGAGTGATGGCACCCCTACCAATGGAGCACCTACCTCCACTGACCAAGAGTCTGTTTTCTATGTGGGAGCATGACACATAGGAGAGTAATTATAGCCTGCAAGGGTTGACCCAATCAGCCTGTAGTTGGTTCTACCCTCAGAGGGGGGAAACAATAGTCAGTGGAGCATAATAGATGATTTACTAGTCCAGGTTTGGCCAAATGCACCCTAATATCCCTATGTGGTAAAGGTGCTGGGTCTCTCACTGAGGCCCCAGTTCCCACCAACACATCAATATTTTTGGACCATGTGTTCATAAAATGGAGCAAATCCCTGCACTTTGTGATACTACTGCAATTATCACTGCAGTCCGACAAGAGTGGGTGTGCAAGGACCATATTCTTCCGGGTTGTCCTGAGTAGGGGGATTTGATGGCCACACTAGATGTCAACTAGCTAGCATAGAGACTAGCTGGAGAGGTGAAACATCTCGGCTTCACATTGCTGTCAAAGGCACAATTCCAGTAGACTGTCTGCTAGAGAATGACAAGCCTGATGCAGAAATATTTGCCACAATCAGAAGATCTAGAATCAAAGAATCACTGTGGTTAGCCACTCTTACAGTCACGGTTCAAGGCGTGCTGCTAGCTGAAGATGGTGAATGGCTTGCACAGCTGCTGCTGCAAAGTCCAGATCCTGAGTCTACAGAGGGGCATGCTCCTACCAGAAGAGACCTAGATGCCACTGAGGTACCTACTGAGGTGGCACCAGATTCATTGACGGCAGGGCTACCTACAGGTGTAGAACCACAACCTGGGGTTGAGGACACCATATTCGCAGACCTCAAAGGCCTGCCAGAGCTAATTGACTTGTACTAAGCTGAAAGCCCCAGCCTGACCGACCTTTGCTAGACACAAAGCGACTGTCAAACACTGATAGAACTATGTGACCAGGTAAATAAATAGGCCCCGGGGGAAGCCCAATGTATACTGGGAGAATAGTTGTCTGTACTTTGAGCTGAAGATTCCTATGGCAGGGGTGAGAAACCAGAGGGTTTCTCACCCGCTGGTCCCTGGGGATCTCTCTCTCAGGTGCCCAGGATACGGCCATCGACTGGGGGTGGACCAGTGTGGGAGGATCACCTGGGTGAGGGCTCTTTGGGGAGTTGGGGTGAGACCGGCAATGGAGCGATGCAATATTACCCCCTATTTTGTTTATCTATTCCCTCCTATTCTTTAGGATGCTCCAAAGTCCCAACTCCCCCCTTTTTAACAAACACTGGGCAGAGGAAGAGGGTGACTGAGAGTAACAACATTAACTTTCACACCTCGTACTGGACACGTTCCGCTAATCGGGTCAGGCAAAGTCAGGCACTTGATTCTAAGTGCAGACACCTGATACCAATTAGCTCTCCTCACACGAATAAAAGGCAGAACCAGGAGACACACTCTGAGCAAGTCAGAACACGAGTACAAGCAAGACTTCCGGGAGGAAGGCATACCTACCGGAGCAGAACGACGGACCAAGGGACGGGAGCAGCGGGTCAAAACCCCAAGAGTTCCTTACTGGAGGTTGTTGCCTCCGAAAGGCCACAAAAGACATGTGGAGAAGGTCAGATCCCACAAGTGAAGATTGCATTGAGTTTCTAGGATGCCAGTGACCCTCCCGGGAGAACAGCAGAGTTGGGGAGGCGAGGCCAAGCCTGTGGTGCTAACCTTGACTTGTGAAATTGTGAATCGCAAAACTAAGAAGAGACGCACAAAGAAAGTGAGTTGGTAAGCACCCTGAAAGACTGGTGTGTGTTAAAGTTTGAAGTAGCAACATTATATCACAGGTGGAGGCTTCATGCATGTGAATGAAATGCGAGGAAAGTGTTAGGCAGAAACCAGTGCAGTTCCCTTGGGGACCACTGCAAAAGATTTAGGACTACAGGTTTCGGCAGTAAACCCACTTGGTAGCAGTCTGCACCACCCAGATTTACCTGGTAGCTGTGGCTGAGCAGTCAGACTTCCCTCAAGAAGAGTTAGGCAGTATGCAAAGTATACACGATAGGCACTCAGATACAATAGCACAAGCAAACACTGATCAGAGCTTTGGTATCAAGGTATATCATTATTTATTTAAAAACACACTGATTGAAACACTCCAGCACTATTATTGTAAATCACTCTCAACACAGTTACTATTGTTATATATACATCCCTTATTCCTTATCAGACAAGTCTTAGTTAACACCACTTATTTCCAGACAGAGGTGAGCACTTAACTATAGATGGCACTCCAATAAGTTAACAAAAAAGGGAGGGAAAAAGGCAGAATGTAAGAAAATACACCACACTAATACTTAGGAACTCTTAAACAAGGCAGGAAAGTCAAAAGTTACTTGTGAGCCAAAGTCCATAGGCCGGGCCCACTCTTGGAGAGAGCAGGGCACAAATGCACCCTGCTGATGTGCATTTTTTTCACGTGCCAAATCACTCCGTATCAAGCTGGCCATGCCAAAACACACAGAAGACCAGGCTCCTGCTCAAAAGGCCATTTTCCTGCCCCCAAGAGCCCTGAGCACACTCCCACCTGCCATCTGCTGCTGCCTGCTTGCCTGCTGCCCACGTGCCCTGCTATTTGCTGCCTGCACGTCAGCCATCTGCAGGGGTGCAGTTGCTGTGTCCACCCCTGCTGGAACTGAAGACTCCCGACTGGGATACCATCGCTCCACAGCCCAGCCCCAGGACCCAGTTGCCCACCCACACCTGCCTCTGGGGTTGCCATGTCTGACACAACACCATCTGGCACCACTGGCAACCCCCAGCCAGAGAGGCAGAGGGCCACCAGCTTCAGTGCCAGTGAAGTTGGTGTCCTGGTGGAGCAAGTCCTGGGGCAGTATGATGCCCTCTTTGGAAGTTTGCGTGCCAACAATGAAGGACGGAAGAGGATCTGGATGGCCATCGTGACTGCCATCAGCGCGGAGGGGGTAGCAGTCCGTGAGATTAAACACGTCCAGAAGCGCTGGGAGGATTCAGGTCCAGGACCCTCAACAAGGCCCGGCGCATCTTGAAGGCAGCGAATGCCAAGGGGTGCCGGGTCCACCTGACCAACAACCAAATGAGGGTCCTGGAACGCATACACCCATCGCTCCACGTCCAGGTCCTTGAGAGGTAGACCCGTCTGGAGTCGAGCGGTAAGTGTACATGCGTACTGATTGGACGCTGTGCGTGTTATGGTGTGCCAGGAGTGTGCAGGTTGCACATATAACTTTGTAGGGACATGTATGGATGCATATGTACAGGGACGTGAACCTGCCACATGTGATTCCTCTCATGTGTGAGACACATCAATGGTGTATGTGTTGGTAAGCATGCTGTGCAAATGTATGTGTGGGTGCACACATGTGATTAATGATGTGTATGTACTGTGGCATGGTTGTTGTGTCACACATGTATGCTGGTTCCTGCTGCATGTATCTGCACTATGTACATGTGCATGTGTGTGTATTTGACAAGTGTGCAACTGTGATGCAACATGGATGCATGTGACACTGACACATAGAAGGCTGAATGCCAGATGTGACATGGATTGCAAACTCATCACTGCGACAGTTGGTGGAGATGTACACATGCATGTGAGTCTGGTGGCGTATGTGCATGTGTTCTGCACTCCCCGTGTTGCATATGATGTTAGGCTCACTTTCGGCTGCTCGTGCTGTTGTTTGTGTATGGATGGTGCTGCCTGGTGCAATATTCCTATTGATTTGCTCATGTGTGTGAGTTGAAATGTCATGTGTGTTGGGGAGTCTGATGCCATGTCTGAAGTTTGACACTGCCACTCATGTACAACTGTCCATGTTCCAGCTCACTGTGTGTGTATCAGTGCATTGTTCAGTGCCCTTATGCCTGTGTTTTATCTCTCCCTGTCTGCAGCGTCAACTGATGAATAGGGCGGAGATGGTGCTGTGGAGCCAAGCGGCAGGGATCGCACCACCAGCCGGAGACGCAAGGCCCGGCTCCCCTCCCAGGTTGTCATCTTGTCGGGGAGTGAGGAGTCTGGTGCCGCATCCCAGGCCGCAGCTGCCAAGGGTAGGTCCAAGAGGCGGCGGTCGGAGGTGGACTCCTCAGCAGCAGAAGGGGTAGCTGAGAGCCCACAGGGTCCAACGGAGGAAGATGGCACGGAGTCATCCAGGTTGGTGGGGGGTTTGGTGGAGGAGGAGGCCGTGGAAGGGACACACACAGGGTCTGGAGGTGGGGATTCCACTGGTGCTAGTGGTGCAGTGCAGGGGCAGGGACAGGAGGCGGCACAGGCCGCCGCGGAGGTGCCTGTGTGTAATCCTGTCCCCGATCCTGTGATTGCATCATCCTGCACCAGCAGGGATGCCTACGTCCAGACCCGTTTTCAGGGAGGGGATGAGCGCACAACAACTGGCCTTCCTCTCCCTGCAGACGTGGCAATCCGGGACCGGGTTGAGCCTGTCCTGGCTGGGATAGCGTCACGTCAACGGGGCATGCAAGGTGACCTGCAGTGTTTTCGTGAAGACACTGCAGGTCATCTCGGATGCCTTGTTGACCATGTTGACCTACTGGGACGGGTCACCAGGGCTGGATTCCTCCACCTTCTTCGACCCCCCTCCTCACCTGAACCCCATATGTGCCAGTCATCCTCCATGCCATCTTCCCACCCATGTATCACCTGGGTACCCTGTGGAGCTGCTCTGACACAGCAGCCAGGCTGGTGGAGGACACATCCCTGCCACAGTCGGGAGTCGGACGTCCAGCAGGGGTGGCCACCACAAGAACTGCACCCCAGCCGGAGGAGGACATGCAGGCAGCAAGAGCCAGGGCACAGGCACAGCAGCAGCAGCAACAAGGTGGGAGCGACCGAGGGGCAGGCATCGGCCAGAGGGCAGGAGGACCCAGGATTGGGAGTGTCTTCCGTGTGGCAGTGGTTGGGCCAGGCCATATGTGCAGAGCAGCGGTGGGCGGAAGAGGCACGGCTCACAATGGTCAAGGCGGAGAACTCCATGCGGAGGGCACTGAGGCGGGCTGAGTGCCTCGAGGCAATTCGCAGGGAGTTGAGTTGAACATGGCATCGTCCCTGCAAACCCTCGGGGCCATGGAAGAGGACCACCTCCAGGACATAGATCAGGAGTTTGATGATGCCCTGGCCCGGGAAATCGGAAAGTGAGCCGTCGGACTAGCCCGCTGCCATTGTATATAGTTTTTAGTGTTAGGTTTAATTTTCCTTTTGCTTTATTTTGGGGTGATTGGACTATGCCCCACACTTTTGTATATAGTTATTTCTTAGGTAGTTTGTTTGATAGGTTTCATTTCTTTCGTTGGGCTCGTGGACCCTTTGAACATTCGTTGTACATAGTTGAAAATTGGGTTTGTGCGAACTTATTATTTTTTTATTCACCATGGATCAATGGATTTTACATTTTACGTTTCCTTTGGATTTGCTTTGGTGGACGGAGAGTTTGGACGATTTTTCTTTTGGATTTCTTTGCATTGGTTCTACAATTCTTTTTAGTATATTTTGGACATGCATTTCATTTCATGTTTGACTTTTTTTATGCTTTCATTTTATTACATTCATTTTGTTCATAATACATTTTCATATTTTACTTCCATGTGTGGAATTCGCTCATTGGGTTCATGCATGTCAAAATGTGGGTTTACACAATCAATGGCACCCAGTGTGTGTGTGTGTTACGGACATGTGTTGATGTACATAGCTGACTTTTGGTTTGTGTGATGAGATAGGCATTTCAGTGTGGGGTGGATTGGGAAATTCATTGCATCTCAAGACTGGGGTGGCGTGCTGTGGGATTTTGGTGGACATGAGGGCCATGATTGTGCATCTTTATGGCGTGTTGGGGTGGGACATGAGTCGGAGCCTGCTGGCAGGTGCCTGTCACTGCTGGGTGGGTGGGTGCAGGGGGACATGAGTCGGGGCCTGCTGCCAGGTGCCCATCACTGCTGGGTGGGGGGGTGAAGGGGGACATGAGTCAGGGCCTGCTGGCAGGTGCCCATCACTGCTGGGTGGGGGGGTGCAGGGGGACATGTTTCGGGGCATGCTGGCAGGTTCCCATCACTGCTGGGTGGGGGGGTGCAGGGGGACATGAGTCGGGGCCTGCTGGCAGGTGCCCGTCACTGCTGGGTGGGGGGGGTGCAGGGGGACATGAGTCGAGGCCTGCTGGCAGATGCCCCTCACTGTTCGGGGGGTGCAGGGGGACATGAGTTGGGGTCTGCTGGCAGGTTCCCGTCACTGCTGGGTCGGGGGGTGCAGGGGGACATGAGTCAGGGCCTGCTGGCAGGTGCCCGTCACTGCTGGGTGGGGGGGTGCAGGGGGACATGAGTCGGTGCTCACTTGTGCATGGTGACATGTGGGCTGGCTGGGGGGCATGGCCAGGGTGGATGGGCTGCCTGCGGGGCATGGCCAGGGGTGCCGGGTAGGCCCGTGTGGTGAGGGCTGCCTGCAGGCCCTGGGGAGGGTGGTGAGGGCTCACCTGGGAGGACACACACTGCCAATTCCCGTTGGGGCACCCCAGTCTTACAAGTACCCCGCTCACACAAGGCCTATCACGTGTGAGACTCCCTGCGAACCCCAGTAATACACATACCCCACTCGCCCAAGGCCTATCCCGTGTGAAACTCGCTGCGAACCCCAGTAATACAAGTACACCGCTCGCACAGGGCCTATCGCGTGTGATTCTCCCTGCGCACCCCCAAAATACACGTACCCCGCTCGCACAGGGCCTATCGTGTGTGATTCTCCCCGCACACCCCCGAAATACACGTACCTCGCTCGCACAGGGCCTATCGCGTGTGATTCTCCCTGCGCACCCCGAAATACACGTACCCTGCTCGCACAGGACCTATCGCGTGTGATTCTCCCCGCGCACCCCCGAAATACACATACCCCGCTCGCACAGGGCCTATCACGTGTGATTCTCCCCACGCACCCCCGAAATACACGTACCCCGCTCGCACAGGGTCTATCGCGTGTGATTCTCCCTGCGCACCCCCAAAATACACGTACCCCACTCGCACCGGGCCTATCGATTGTGATTCTCCCTGCGTACCCCAGAAATACACGTACCCCACTCGCACAGGGCCTATCACGTGTGATTCTCCCCGCGCACCCCCGAAATAAATGTACCCCACTCGCACAGGGCCTATCGCATGTGATTCTCCCCACGCACCCCTGAAATACACGTACCCCGCTCGCACAAGGCCTATCGCGTGTGATTCTCCCCGCGCACACCCGTAATACACATACCCCTGCTCCCACAGGGCCTATCGCATTTGATTCTCCCCGCGCAGTGAGGTACTTGGATTTAGAGGGGTGCACGGGGAGTTTTACAGACATTTTCATGGGTGGGGGGCTGTATGCTGGTCCACTGGCCTGTGTGCCATGCACAGGATTTGTGCGCTGTTCATGGCGCACAGGGAGGGGTTGGGGGCGTAAATGGCGCTGCTGCAGGGTCGCTGCGCCACTCTGTGCCACGGCTGGTTATGGATGTTAAAATCCATGAATATGCTGTGTGTGGAAATGGATTTTGACGCACGTGGCTGGTGCAGACTGCCGCACATGCACACTGTGCGCCAGCCACGTGCGCCACTTTTGCGCTGAATTCTATGAATTACCCCCTTTGTGTCCTCCTTCTGATTCGTCATAGATTCGTCATAGAATGTCTCTATCATCTCATCTAACTGCAAGGGTGCCTCGGTCTCCAGCCACCTGTGCCTTAGATTCCTCAGAAGGCAGGAATATGTCAGGTGTTTCGCCCAGTGTATGCAGTTTCTTCTGTCAGCTCCTCAAAGTCCCTGAGTATCCCCTCCTTTAGTCCATCTCCCACTGTCGTCACACCTTTAGGTTCCCAGTGTTTCCTTGGATTTAATCTCAATTGTTCATCTGCCCCTTGCAGCGCAACTAGCGGGATCTGCGGGAGATACAGTGTTGTGTTCCCCAGCAATTGGCGTTTGCTCATCGGACAGTCACTCGGCCACAAACTGCAACTGGCTAGCAACGAAATATACTTCAAAGTTGAGCAACTTTATTCCCCCATGTTCGTACGAGTTTGGGAGTTTCCACAATGCCACCCTGCACCTTGAATTATGCCACAGGATGCTCCTTCATATGCCATGCAGTTTCTTGAAAAACGTTTTTGGTATTGCAAATGGGCCATTTGCAAAATAAGGAAGGAGTCTCAGCAGCACCACCATCTTCAGCAATGCTGCTTGCCCCATCATGGACGATGGCAATCTGGCCCAAAAAGACATGGAGTTTTCGATTTTCTTCACCGCCCTCACTTTGTTATGTATGTGTTCTGCCTTAGGATCATGATAAATATCCACACCCAGGTACCTAAATGTGTCTACTTCCCATTTAATTGGTAGCACCGGCAACATACATACGGCCTTACAGAGTATCCCCCCAAAGGGAAAAGGCTCGATTTCTGTGAGTTGATTGTTATTCCGCACAAAGCAGCATAGCTCTCCATCACAGGGATGTATTGCAAATTTGTCTCGGGGTGCTTCAAATACAGGAGCATGTCATCCACGTACAATGAAATCAAATGCTCCTCACCTGGGGTGATTATGCCCGCCTCCCCATATTCCTCCCGTAAATAGACCGCTAATGGCTCCACCGCTAGAATGAAAAGCATCAGGGACCACGCACATCCCTGCAACATGCCCTTGCTTATCTGTACACTGTTCTGAAATGATTGTGCCCATTTTGACCCTTGCAATCAGTTCATTGGACAGAAATCACACCCATATGATGTACGTGGGTCCAATTACGAACCTTTATAGTACCACTAGCAGCCAGGGTCATCTGACCAAGTCAAACACTGTGACTGCATCGAGTGACGCCACTGCCATTTGCTGTGGATCTCCTTGGGTACAATCTATTATGTGGTGCAATCTTTTCAGGGTATTAGTGATATCCCTATATGGGACATATCATGTTTGATTCAAATGTATAAGCTTAGCTTTGCTCGGTTTAAGCCTATTTGCCATTAAGGCAGTTAAAATCTTGATTCAGTAATGAAAGGGGCCTATATGAGCTACAGTCTGTATCTGGCTTATTTGGCTTAAGAAGGGGGACAATTATCGACTCCCTCAGGGACCTGGGCAGCCTGCCCGTGTCTAGCACTTTGTTCAGCATTGCTAGTAGCGGAGATAGGATTTCTGTCCTGTATTCCTTGTAGAATTCACTGAGAAGCCCATCCGCTCCTGGTACTTTGCCCGTCGGTAGTTCTTTTATGACACACTCTAGTTCTTTTATCCTGATAGGTATTTCCAGCCTGTCTCGCTCCTCCGTGTTTAGCTTGGGGAGACTGATCTCTGACAATGCTTCTTCTACCTCTGACATATGACACTCTGAGGTTTCCTCATAGAGCTGCTTGTAATAATCATAAAAACATTTGTTCACCTCTTCCTGCGTCTCGCACAATTCTCTGTCGGTTCCCACTATCGCTCTAATTGACGCTCGTTTACCCTCGCTTTTATAAAGCCAAGCTAGCAATCGCCCTGGCTTGTCCCCTTCTGCATGTTGTCTCTCAACATATTTCCTGTAGGTCAATTTGCTTAATGTTTAGTGTTCCCAACATTCTTGTTGTAGGTGGGACACCGCATTAGCTATCCCTAGACACCACTCTCCTGCCTGCACTATGGCTTCTAGTCTATCTTCAATTTTTGTGAATCCCGTAAAATGACATCTTGCATCCCTTTCAATTTTGCTATAGCCGCCCTACTCACCACAACCTTAAAGCCTCCCACAATGTACCTGCAGATTCCACACTGCCTGCATTGTACTCAAAATAGTATTTCACTTCTTTCCTCATATGTTCTCAAAACCCTGTGTCCTTAAGTGTCTCGAACCTCAGCCTCCATGTCGGGATTCTGGGTCGGGGGGGGAAGGAGCTGCCAAGCAACTTCCAGAGGTGCATGGGATGAAAGGACACTTGTTTTATATTCAGCCCTCATGAACTCTCCCAGAGTCTCCTCTCCTACAAACACATAATCTAGCCTCATGTACAGGTTCTTGGGAGTCGTATAGTGAGAGTATACTCTGTCCTGCGGGCACATTGTTCTCCATATATCAGCCAATTTAAATGTGCATAACAGCGTGTTTAAAGCCAGTGTACAATTAAAATCACCTCCTCATATCAATGCACAATCCGTATACTGGCTTATCTTGGGGTATAGGGATCTAAAATAGGCTGCCGTGTCATGATTTGGGGCGTACGTATTCATAACCCATATCTCTATCTTTCACCATGCCCCATAATACTACCAACCTACCATCCATGTCTAGAAAGGTCTGGAGGACCTTGAATGGGGTGGCCGATTGTACCCATACGAGGACCCCACTGGCATACACAGAATATGTTGAACCCAAGAACATTCCTTCCCCATTTCTGTGCCAAGGTGTCTTGCCTGTCTTTAGTAGGATAAGTTTCTTGCGTCTCAAATATGTCGTTGCTCTGTTCCTCTTAATGTAGCTGTTCAGGCCCCTGACATTCCAGGTTGCTATTTTATGTTCCCCCAACCCATCTGGTGGTTCTCACTCTTATTGTTCCTGTGTTGCATTCACTATCCCCCCTTGCACGTATCTGTAGGCCAACTCCCTTATAACTACCCCAACTCCCTTCCCACCCCTGTCCCCAACAATTTCCAACTTTTGCCCAGCTCCAGATCTGGAGCTCAGGTATCCCGGCATCACACTCTTATACCAGGCACTAATGCTGGTATTAGGAGTGCAGCAGGAGGATACATAACTACTAGTATCCTAACCTATCTAAACTAGTATGGGTTATAGTGTGATTCCTTTGGCACCGCCCTTATCGGCACCGCACCGGTGGTTCCTGCATGTAGCTAATTGTGAGGTCAGCCCATGTGACCCTTCAACATTTATAATAATATTGGTTCATTCCATGATAGCTACTGTGCTGCCTGAGCATGCGGCTGCTAAACAATACAGGTTCAATTGTCGCTCTCACCTCCCGCCTGGTCCTCCATCCTGGTCGGCATGTTTACTGTATCCATTCACTTGTTCGCATCTTCTGGAGTCTCGAAGAAGACAGCACGGTCTTTATAAATGACCTTCATTTTCGCCGGATATAACAGCATAGATTTGAGATTGGTTCTTCGTAATCTCCTCTTGACTGCAATGTAGTTTATACTCTGTTTTTGCACCAGGAAAGTATAGTCATGGTATGCCGAGATGGTCACTGATGCTCGGTGGATAGTTCCTTCTTTACGGAAGTGTACTGGGATTTTCTCCCTATCTTTGTAGTTTGAGATCTGGGCTATTAACGGCCAGGGTGGGACTCCATGTGGTGGTTTTCGTGTCAGGGCCCTATGTGCCCTCTCGACCATGAACCCTTGGGTGAGTGTCACTGCACCTATTTCCTGCAACAGCATGTTTTCTATGAAGTCTGTCGTGTTTGGACCTTCTTCCCCGTCCGGGAGCCCAACAATTCGTACATTCCTCCGTGCTCATCCTTCTGCTCCGTACTTGCTGCTGTCGTATGGATACTTCCTGGGACTACTCTTAGCAAATGTTATGTTAGCTTGCACTTCCTTCTCCAGCGCCCCGTATGCTCTGCTAATGCCCTCACATCTTGTCTCAAAGGTTCACATCAATGCTGATCGCATCAATATAAGCTTCCAGTGTCGACTTCAGCGCAGCTATGGCATCTAGGATCTGGTGGTCCCCCCTACCGGAAGCCTCTTCACCTTGTGTCCCACGCACTGATGCCGTTGCGTTATCTGCTGCTTGTGCAGGTTTGGTCAACGTGTCAATCGAGGACTGTTTCCCCTTTCTCTTATTGGACTTGGATGCCATTGTTGAGCCAATCTGCTCCGTGGCACCCACCTTCTATCAAGTCCAAAGTGGTACTGTTCCTTTGTTGTTTTAGTACTATTGGATATGAGATCCACTGTTCTGTTTTGGAGTCTCACCCAAGTTCACACGGTGATTGGGATCTCCTTTATAGCCTTATATCACCATCACCTTTCGTGTCACAACCATGTTTTGCATGTGCTCTGGTGGGTGCACTCTGGTGACAATGTTTCTGTCTTATTAATTTCCGATGATCGCTCTGTCTTTCACTCCTCCGGGTCCTGCCGTTAGTACTGTTACTATGCTTGTCACCAGTTCCGAAATAACTTGGAGAATGCCCCCAATTTGTGGCCGGTGCTTCCCTCTGTCAGCACAACATGATTGCGCTCCAACGAACATGAACTTATATACCTCTTGGTTCGGGGCAATCTTCCTTCCAGGGGAGCTTGACTTCAATTGAATGTGCTTGCTCCCAGCGGCCACGCCCAAGTCCTGTGCCTCCACCCAGGTTCCTCTGTACTGACTAGTACCTTAAACACCGTACCTCCACCAATATTTGTGCTCACCTTGTTGTCTGGGTGCCGCAGTTCTTGTTTCGGGTGCCGAAAGTGCTGTGGGTATTTGTCAAATCCACACTGCTGCATGCCCTCAGGGATACTGTGCTGCAGCAGTGTGGTGCACTATATCCTTAGCTGTGATTTACCCCCCTGCAGTGTTGTACTCGGACGAGGTGTTCGGTCCCTTCCAGAACTGGCCCGAGCCTTCCCAAATCTCCTGTCCCTCTCTCTGTCAGCCCCACATTTCACCTGCTCGTTGTTGTATCTTCTCCTTGGCAAGGTTGTGTTGCTCCAGCTCTGAAGTGTATTTCAGCTCCCTTTGTTTTTGGTCTTTAGGCCCTCTTATTCTCCCTGTGCAAGGCTGTAATGGACTTCTAAAGGCTGCAGTCACAGTGTTCTTCCAACGCAGTTCTTTTGTTCAGGTCAATTACTTAGATTAACCACCCTACAGCTTTGATGTCCCCACCATGTGCAAGCGAGTTTGTGCAAATGAGCTGCTGTTGTGATTGAACTGTGAATAGTGTTGTCAAAACCGTGTGATTGTCTTCCTCCTACAACAATCACACACAGTGTTGTGCGTTTTTCGTGCCTCCAGAGAGTGGGAGAATCCATTGTATGCTGTTTGCTTGATCCATTATTCATGTGTTAGAGCGCAGTCTGCGGACCGCCTGTGTCTACTCCAGCCATATATTACAAAGTATCCATTGTGACAATTTCATTGTTGTATGCAGGTCTATAACACACCGCCATGTGCGGTCTCCTCTTTCGTGTAGCCCTTGTTTCTAAGTCCCACCTTCCACACACTGTTACAAGTAACTGGAGTCTGCAAGGTGTATTGGTGCGCCAGCTGACATAAGTGATTTTGAAAGTATCTTCTGAGTTACAATGTTGCAATGATGCCTCAGGGCTTCTGATCCCCTTCTGTTGTTCTTACTTGTTGATTCTCAGCAGACGCGCCATCCTTTGTTATCAGACACTTTCGGCACACAGTTGTGCTGTTTACAAGGAATGGTGTCCGTTCCTAACCTGCTCCTATATAACTGTTCGTAGTCTATTCACTGCAGGGGCACTCACGCACATCGTATCTATGCAGATTTGCTGGCATCCTTCCACGACCTTCCGATCTCATCTGCCAAGCTAGCCAAGGTCTAATCCCACCTCGTCCGTGTCACAACGTTCCTGCTTTCCTTGTTTGTTTTGTTTTAGCCTCACGGCTTGATCCTTTGTTACCAGCTGGTCGCCATCTACCTTTCTTGATGTTCAGATCCTTTGCCACTTCTCTTGCTCGCAATATTCAGACCATTCATTGTACCACACCAAATTGGTGCACACACTATTCCTTGCTCCTTCATACGGCTGTATCATTAATGTTGCACTTCGCTGCATTGTGTGGTCGCAGCTTTTCTTTAGGATCATTGAGGATCAGCAGGAGCATTCTGAATCACAACCTATCACATGGCTCTGTAGCCATGCCCCCGTAAGTCTAGATAAATTATGTGTATTCTGTAAGAAACTCATGGTGGCAAAAGTAAAGACAGACACACATGATCACAGTTCAAGTGTGTTTATTTAACAACGAATGCAGGTGGAAAAACGACTAATCCAAACCTAAAACTGAGATAGGAGTAAGCGCTGACCATCAAATGAAAAATAAGGCAGTCCTTGTGGCGTTGTGTGAAAAAAAAAGCCCTATACTAAACAAAAACCTATTGCCAATTCCTTACAAACAATTATAGAACGAGTGTGGGATAGGGTTTCAATAAAGAGAGAAGTGTTCACAAATAATACATTGGGATATGATTTCCAGGGGTCTCGCTTCCCCACGTTTTGAGCATGGGACAAAGTGGATCTCCTAAGCCCAGCACATGCTCAAGCCTACCCAGCACAAGCCTACAGTTCCGTACCAGCTATCAGGTTCTTTGATGGTTACGTTTCTTTTCAATAAAAAGTCTCTTGCCTTCAAGGGCATGATGTAGTTACCAACAAACAAACAAAGAGTTCCTCTTCAAACAGACTTTGGGTGATGACTTTTCACCCCTGGATCTCCCTCGGCCGGGCTCGGACCCAAATGACAAGGAGAACAATTCACTTCCCCTGGTCTTCCAATACTTCTTGCATTCACAAATTTAATGTCTTTTTAAATAGTTCTTTAGGCTTCGCCCCTTTTTGTCAGCTTCCCTCTGCCAGGTTCACTCTAGCCAACTTTTATGAACAGTTCACTGTGGACATCCCTCGTCAGGTTCAATCCGGTCAACACACCATTCATAGGGGCTTCAGGATTCGCCTATTTTTATTAGCATCCCTCAGCCAGGTTCACTCTTGCCAACTTTTACCAAACAGTTCACTGTGGACATCCCTCGATCGGGTTCACTCTTGCCAACCTTTTCAACACACTGTATATGCACTACTTTCACCAATCGGAATTTACTTATCTTGTTTTCACAATTATCTGTCGGTCAAAGACTTTCGATGGTAAAGAGGATTTTACGAGACCCCTGTATGACCACTTTGACCTCTGCTCACTGTTTCCCAAGTCCTTCTGGTTACGGTAGTTTCTACCATCGTGTAATCCCCCAGAGTTTTCTGTGAGAGCACCCATGTGGTGTCAGACCCCTCTGTTGCTGGCTTTCCCCCTTTTCAATCACAGTATCTTTCAGCCTTTCAAACTTCAATTTAGCCGTGGGCTACTTTTCATTCAAAACAGTTCAGTTTCTTATCAACATTTCCCTCGACTCACCGGCTGTGATGACACGCTTGACTTTCTTTCTCCTTGGAGTGAAGGTTGGTACCACTGAGACAAGCTTCTCTCCCCGGCTTGATACCGCTGACATCTGTTGCAACACACGCTGGCTATTATTCGCAGACTTGTGATTCCTTCTGCAGAGGTCTCACTAGCCTTAATCAGAAAGGGCAAGGCCACTGCTCTCCTTGTCACCCTCTCGGTCTGCGCCGTCTTTCTCCTCCTCTTGAATTGCCGTGCTGAGTTAACTCTCATGTTGTGCGGTCTGCTTTGCTCCTCCTGTGCTCTTGTGCTCCACCTTTTATCCCTGCGGGGAAGGGAAAGGGCTGTCAGGTGTCTGTGATTCTGGTCAATTGCCTGACTTTGCCTGACCCCTTTATTGGGACATGTCAGATAAACAGCTCTGCTGTTGGTCCATTGTCTTTTGTGTTGTGCAAAAGTGTTTTTGTGTGAAAAGGTGGGTTGGCAGTGTTTTGGAATATCCTACGTGGTAGGATGGGGAAAAGGTGCTGAAAGAAGAGGGATGCCATGTCTCACCCATCCGTGTCCCAATCCCACTCCCCAAGGACCCTCATCCAGATGATAATCCCTCACTGGTCCACTCCCAGGAACTGGATCCAACAGCAATGGCTGTGTCCTGGCCACCTGGATGACAGATCCCCGGGGACTAGTAGCCAGGGAGACACCATCAGGTTTCTCACAATTGGTCCAATTAAGAATTCAAATTATATGTCAAGACCAGAGGCGAGCATTATACTTCACTTCTTTATTAGCTACTCTCTAGCAGCCTTTCAAAATCTTCAATCTTTTGTTTTTTTAAATATCAGTAACCAACTGTAAAATAAAACAAGAAATTAACAAAAAACGAGTACTATCCTCCATAGTTCCTCTCTCTTCTGTAGTCCTGAGTGCCCCTCTCTCCTCCAATCAAGGCACACTCCTATTCTACATGACGTGCCCTGTCTGGGTCACTTTCTCTTCTTTTTGATGCTTTCTGGCAGTTAAGTACTTTCAATTAATCCTCCATAGAATGTTACTGTGGTTCAGTATTTTTGTATGTATTTTGAATGAATTGTAACATGACACTGTGGTTGGTGCCCTGTAAAGAGGGCAGCTGAGAGAGTTCGTTAATTGTTACTGGCTTTAGTTTATTTAACCAGATAGAGACTCCTGGTTCGTTTCCATTGGTAAGCAGCATGCTCTGTGAGACAGAAGTAATGTTTCTGAGCAGCATAGGAGGGGAGAGTAGCCTGGGCCCCTGGGCAGACTCGCTCACCACTGGGTGCCAGCCGCTCACTACTTGCCGGTGCACTAGATTCCCCAGCAGCGCCCGAGAGCCCACATCCAGGAAAGCACAACGTGCTGCATCACACACTGCTTCCTGGGAAGAAGCCAGCATGCGATGTGTAGCACACTCGCATTTATGCGAGCAACAACGCAGATTTTGCACGGAGCACAGTTGTTCCTGCACACATGTGAAATTAGATGTTTACATTAAAATAAGTGCTATGGGCAAACAAATGCTTGCACAGAGCTCTGCTCACCTCAAAACAGGTGCTGTGCTGATCTGCATTGATTGCTAACACTTATCAAGTTGACCTACAGGGGGTAACCGCTATACGAACTAACAAGTCGCGAATAGGCTCAAAGAGCTTATTTTACTGGTTCACTTATTCGGGTCTCAGATGGCTTGTGACCAGGCAGACCCCGGGTGGAGTGAGGATAGTTACCAGGAAGAGGTGTACGAGGATACCAACCTCAAACAGAGCTTAAAGAATGTGTTAGGGGATTCCTTGGTGCAAGCTGTAGCACAATGAGTGAGACCCCTACAGGACAGACTGCAAGACCTGAAGAACCTCCTGGGCAAGAGAATTGAAAAGAAAACCACTGGCAAATCAGAGGATCCTGGTGAGGGGCCTGCCACAGGTAACTCCGAGAAGGGGGCCTACAAGGCAAACAAACAAGCCCAGAAGAGAAAGGCATCTTCTACTCCCCCATGCTCTGAGAAGAGGATCAAACAGAAGCCGTAAAAGGCAGCTGATGCATTTAACAGGCTCAAAAACACCTTTTTACTCAAAACAGCCTTGCCCAGCCTCATACCCCCTTCTACAGGGGTGAAAAGTACAAGCAAGGGATGCACGAACGTCCACCGAGGAGGACGGTCTTACTGATGATGATTATGCATGTACAAGTACACAAACAAAGGATATAATATCTACCGGCGTGCCTAAAGCCAGGATAGTGGATGCCCAACAGGAAGATGATGTTATTTCCATTATTTCTGATATGTTTGAGCCAGAAGCTCTTAGACACTCTAGACCAATGGACTGGGTGCCATACCCCAGAGTAGCGCTCTGCATGGCACAGAAAATACCTCCGACCAGAGCTACCGACTAAGGTGGCTTGGACCCCAGAATTTGACCCTAGATGCTCACCTTTGTGACAAAGGCATCCAAGGACATCAGCAAGGGCATGGGCCAGGCATGGAAGTCCTGTCAGAAAAAAGTCCTCGACCTAGCCAGCCCCAATGAAAAAATGATGGACCTGGCAGAGCCAGCAAGAGACACTGTGAAGCCGGTAGATACACAGGTGCTGGCAAACTGAGCACAGCACACAGTATGCATGCTCATCAGAGTGGCGGAGAGGCATTCTATTAAAGATGGACAACAAGTTGGGTGACTTAGCTTCTTATGAAGCAGGGGAAGGAGCCCAGGGGCTGCTCTTTGATGAGGCCTTCGTTACAGAAAGGCATTCATTTGTGGGCACATTTACTATGCTGGAAAAAGCGCAAGCATCCTTAAGTAAAGTTTTCCCTGGAAGAGGTTTTGCTGGGACCGCCGACCCAGGGGTCGCTTGACTGGTCGCTTTAGCTTTCAGAGGATACCCCGAGGCCCAAGGGCACAGTACTGGGAGACGAGGCAGCAGGACACCTTCTTGCCTAACAGAGGCAGAAGCTTCAGAGGCCCCAGAAGTAGAGGGTAATACAGGCACCAAGGTGCACCCACAGGAGTGTGTATGCTGCATATGGCCCACCAGTGGGGGGCAGGATGGAACAGTTTGTAGAAAACTGGCTGAAGCTATCAGGTGATCCATGGGTGCTCCAGACAGTAACAGTGTTTTACGTAGAATTTGTAGGGACACCCAGGCAAGTGTGCCCCCCACCCCCTCAGATGCACACATCGCTAGAGGACAGTATCCTGATGAATGCTTAGTCAGAGCTGCTAGTGCAGAAGATAGCAATAGCATGAGCAGACATACTAATCTAAGGCTTCCTCAGCAACGCGTTTCTAGTCTATCATAAGGACAAGGTCAGACCAGTCATTAATCTCAAGGAACTCAACAGCTGGTTACTTTACAGACACTTCAACATGGAGGGGATCCATTTATTTGGGATGTGCTCAGGAAGGAAGACTGGTTTGTGAGACTAGACCTGAAGGACGCGTACCTTACCGTTCCAGTCATAGAAGAGCACTATCCCTTCTTGAGGTTTACTTGGAGAGGGCAGTTGTGGCAGTTCAGGAGCCTACTGTTCAGCCCCTTGCAGATTTACCAAGTTAATGAGGCCAGTGTCAGCAGTGCTCAGAGAGAAGGGAGTGTGGATGATCATATATCTAAACCACATCCTATTCATGGCAGACAACAGAGAGAGTTTACAGACTCAAGTACAGTGGGCAGCCTCGGTCCTATCCGACCTAGGGTTCCTAGTGAATGAGGAGAAATCAATGCTCTTCCCCAACAAGAGGATGGAATTCTTAGGGTTTGTGATAGATACTCAGAAATGGACCTTGTAACTGCTGACTTCCAAGACGAGAGTGATAAAGAAAGAGTTGAGAGTAGTTCTCAAGAAATCAGTTATATCGTTTTAAGAGTCTAGTGACAGTAGTGGTCCTGCTTGCAGCATCCATCCAAGCGATCTTTCCTGCCCCGCTACACTACAGTACCTGGCACAGGCTAAAGATCAGACACCAACAAGGAGCGATGAGCTACCAGCAGTTAGTTCCATTAGACAAGGAAAGCAGAACACAACTGTAGTGGTGGCTCCACAACATGGAAGCGTACAACGGTCGAGCCATATTCTGAGACGTTCCAGAGCTCATCATAGAGCAAGATGTTGGCAGTTGCAGACCGGCCGAAAATTGTCCCCGGCACAGCTAGTTACGCATCACTGTTTAGAGATTTTAGCATGTTCAGTCACAGTTAAGGCATTCATCAAAGGTAGAGCACAATGTAGTGTTCTTCTTCGGATGGCCATCATATCCACAGTGTGTTATATCAACAAGATGGGGGGAACAAGATCCAGAGTGCTGGTTGAGCGAGTGAAGGATTTCTGGCACTTTTTTCTGGATTGGAGGATCTCTGTAAACGGTGGAGTATTTGCCGGGAGAGCAGAATACTGTAGCAGATTGGAACTCCCACTATTTACAGGACTCAAGAGATTGGAAGTTGCATGAAGCATTGTTCGCACGACTTCGACCAGAGTCGGGACCATTCAGTACGGACCTCCTCGCTTCCAGGATGAACACTCAGCTGCTAAAATACTTCAGTTAGAGACTAGACCCAGAAGCTCTAGGGATGGACGCTTTGGTGCACCAGTGGACATGGAGCATTCAAATGTAGTATTCAATCTTCTCCTTAAAATGCTCAGTCCCATTGTGTTTGCAAATGCTCGTCCTTCATAGAAATGCCACAAATAATCCTGACAGCATTTGCAGTGTCTCAGGTAAAATGCAAGCATTGGACTACTGTATAGGAATGGTACAATTCACCATAAATACACAGGAAGATCCACAAGAATTCCTAATGTACTTACTACAAATATAGGAAACCAAAAACATCCCTATAAAAGAAATCTAGCAGAATTCATACTCGTGGAAACAGACATGCACTCTCTACAACCCTGCTTCGCAAGGGCATATCCCTAATGAACGATGTGTGTATGCATTCAAACAATTTCACCAACTTCTGCAGAATGCAAATCATAGAATGATATAGCTTTTTGTGATTCAGACAATTGATCCAAGATAAAAATAAACTCACATGGTCAATATGTGATACGAATGCTTTGAACATGCAATGCAAATGGCACCAAAACAACTGTATGATTACTTGCTTCACACACAGCTAAGTATCTCTTGGAAAGAAAACTTTCACAACAGTGGACATTATCTACCACTTCAGGCCAATATACTGCATATGTCAAAAATATGTGGTTGGTTTGAATTTAACAACAACTCTGTTACTCCAAAACAAAGGTTACCAGCGCATCTAACAAATGCCTACTTAATGTTACTTCAACCCAAATTGAGTCACTAAACTGTCACACAATAAACAGTTACAATACGTCAGTGAGTCTGTATCTACATCCATACAAATGGAGACTATCGCTTTCTGACAACACACTCCCCAACTCTTACCTGTGATCCTTAAGTGACAGGTTGAGTACCTAAGATTGCAGATCTGGCCTGGAATGGTGTGACAATAACACCTGGTGCAGTGTAGGTTTCTTCTTCTGTAGTGCAGGATGAAAAATGACCTGACCCGGGCGGAATGAGGGCGCAACGAAAAAGTCAGTTTTAAACCACAGTATATCCCTGTGAAGGTGGGAGAAATCCAAACCAATACAAGGGTAACAGTCACAAGTTCCAAGAAAGATCCCCCAAAAGAAAGTCACAAAGTTCACAGTTCAATCCAACGCTGAGGTGCCCAGTAGAATCAGAAGAGTGTCCTTGGAGCAGTTTGTGACAGAGTCCAGCACAAAAACAGTAGCAGTGAAGACTTAGGGGGTAATTCATAGAAATCGGTGCACAAGTGGCGCACGCAGCTGGCGCACAGAGTGCACGTGTGGCAGTCTGCGCCAGCCGCGTGCCCCAAAACCCATTTAGGCGCACAACGTATTCATGGATTAAAACATCCAGCAGCCGTGCTGCAGAGTGGTGCAGTGACACTGCAGCAGCGCCAGTTACGCCCCCAACCCCATCCCATGCGCCAAAGAAATCGCACATATCCAGTACCTGGCACAAAGGCCAGTGGATCAGCATAGAGCCCCCCAAGCACGAAAATGCGTGTAAAACGCCCTGTGCATGCCCCAGTCCCCGCGCACCCCTCGGAATACACGTACCCCGCTCGCGCCTGCAAAAATGCATGTAAAACTCCCTGCGCTTGCCCCAGAATATACGTACCCTGCTCGCGCCAGCGGAAATGCGTGTAAAACTCCCCACGCACCCTTTGGAATACACGTACCCCGTTCGTGCCAGCGAAAACGTGTGTAAAATTCACTGCGCACGCCCCAGAATACACATACCCCGCTCGTGCCCGGCCCATCGCATGTAAAACTCCCTGCGCATGCCCCAGAATACACATACCCCACTTGCGCCAGCGAAAACATGTGTACAACTCCCCGTGCACCCCTCGGAATACACGTACCCCGCTCGCGCCAGCGAAAATGTGTGTAAAACTCCCTGCGCACGCCCCAGAATACATATACCCCGCTCGCGCCAGGCACATTACATGTAAAACTCCCCACGCATGCCCCAGAATACACGTACCCCTCTCGCGCCAGGCCCATCATGTGTAAAACTCCCCGCGCACGCCCCAGAATACATGTACCCTTCTCGTGCCAGTCCCATCTCGTGTAAAACTCCCTGCGCTGCCCTCAGAATACACGTACCCCTCTCGCGCTAGCGAAAACACATGTAAAACTCCCCGCGCACCCCTCAGAAGACACGTACCCCTCTTGCGCTAGCAAAAACACGTGTGAAACTCCCCGCGCACCCCTCAGAATACACGTACCCCTCTCGCGCTAGCGAAAATGTGTGTAAAACTGCCCAAGCACCCCTCAGAATACACATACCCCTCTTGCGCTAGCGAAAATGCATCTAAAACTCCCTGCGCACCCCTCAGAATACACGTACCCAGCTCATGCCAGGTAAATTGCGCGGAAAAAGTCCCCCCTGTGGTGTGGTTGGGCTGCCTGTGGGGCATGGGGAGGGTGGATGGGCAGCCTGCGTGAATTTCAGGGGTACGTGGGAAGTTTCACACGTGATAGGCCCTGTGATAGGCCCTGTGCGAGCGGGATATGTGTATTTGGGGGGTGCGCTGGGAGTTTCACACGCGATAGGCCTTGGTCGAGCGTGGTACGTGTATTTCGGCGGTGCGCGGGAAGTTTCACATGCGATTTGGCATTGTGGGCCCTCCCGGGTGTGCGGTTTCCCCCCTCCCCATGCCCTACAGGCCGCCCACGCCACAGGGGACTACCCTACAACCCTCACCATGCCCTGCAGGCAGCCCACATGGCACCATGCACTTGTGAGCACACAAGTGAGCTGCAACTCATGTCCCCCCACCCATCCAGCCACCCCAGTGACGGGCACCTGCCAGCAGGCCCCGACTCATGGCCCCCTGCACCTCCACCCACCCAGCAGTGACGGGCACCTGACAGCAGGCCCCGACTCATGTCCCCCTGCACTCCCACCCAACCCCAGTGATGGGCACCTGCCAGCAGGCCCTGACTCATGTCCCCCTGCACCCCCACCCACCCAGCAGTGACGGGCACCTGCCAGCAGGCCCCAACTCATGTCCTCTTGCACCCCCACCCACCCAGCAGTGACGGGCACCTGCCAGCAGGCCCCGACTCATGTCCCACCACCCACTCACCCACCCACCATAGACGGGCACCTGCCAGCAAGCCCTGACTCATGTCCCCCTGCACCCCCACCCACCCAGCAGTGATGGGCACCGGCCAGCAGGCCCTGACTCATGTCCCCCCCAACACGTCATTACGATCCACACTCATGGCCCTCATGGCCACCCAAATCCCACCCCACGCCACCCCAGTCCAAACACCCAACCAAGTATTCCATCCACTCCACATTGAAATCCCCATGTCATGATGGATCCCAAATGACAAGTATGCACATAAATACATGTCCGTCAGACACACACAATTGGGGCAAGTGAATGAGAAAACCCACATCGTGACATGCACTAAACCAATGAGAGAACACCACACAACTGAAGTATGAAATCCAAATGTATTAAATACAAAATCAACTGAATGAAAGAAAATCGCACAAGAAAAAAAATAATTAACGAAAGGCTGGATGTCCAAAATGAATGAAAAATATATGAATGCTGAATCCAAATAAATCCAAATGAAAATGGCTCCAAAGGGTTTGTCCATCAAACCAAATCCAAAGGTGAAAAAAAAGAAAACCATTGCTCCATGGGAAAAAATAAATAAATCAATAAAGTCAAATCCAGTCCTGAACTATACACAATGTAAAAATCCAGGGTCCATGAGTCCAACAATCCAAAGGAAACCTACAAAAACCCTACCTAATAAATAACTATATACAAAAAGGTGGGACATAGTCCATGCGCCCCAAATGAAAGAAAAATAGAAAGGAAACCTAACACTAATGAACTATATACAATGGCGGCAGGCAAGTCCTACGGCTTACTTGTTGATTTCCCGGGCCAGGGCATCATCGAACTCCTGTTCAATGTCTTGGAGGCGGGCCTGTTCCCTGGCCCGAGGTCACGCAGGGATAATGCCATGTCCACCTCCAACTCCCTGCGAATTTCCACGAGGCACTCAGCCCGCCTCAGCGCCCTGCACATGGAGTTCTCCGCCCTGACCATAGTGAGTCGTGCCTCTTCCGCCCACCGCTGCTCCACATCTATTTGCTGGCCCAACCGCTGCCACACGGAAGACACTCCCAATCCAGGGTCCTCCTGCCCTCCGGCCGATGCCTGCCCCTCTGATGTTGATGACCCGAGCTATCATCGCTCCCACCTTGAGCCTGCTGCTGCCGTGCATGTGCCCTGCCTGTTGATGCCTGCATGTCCTCCTCCTGCTGGGGTCCAGTTGTTGGGGTGGACACCGCTGCTGGACCTCCGACTCCCAACTGTGGCAGAGATGTGTCCTCCAACAGCCTGGCCCCTGGGTCAGAGGCAGCTCCACAGGGTGCCCAGGTGATACTTGGGCCGGAAGATGGCACGGAGGATGACTGGCGCATAGGGGGTTCAGTTAAGGAGGGGGTCGGAATAAGTCCAGCACACGGAGGAACCCAACGCCGGTGATCCCTCCTAGCCAGTCGACGTGGTCAACGAGGCATCTGAAATAACGTGCAGCATCCTCACGAGAACCCTGCACGTTATCCCGGATGCCAAGTTGACGCAATGCCAACCCAGCCAGGTCAGGCTCAACACGGTCCTGGATTGCCACGTCCGCAGGGAGAGGAAGGCCAGTTGTTGTTAGTGTATCCCCTCCCTGAAAACGGGTCTGGACGAAGGCATCCCTGCTGGTGCGGGATGATGCAGTCACAGGATTACACACAGGCACCTCCGCGGCTGCCTGTGCTGCCTCCTGTTCCAGCCCCTGGACTGCACCACTAGCACCAGTGGAATACCCCCTCCAGACTGCCTGTGTGGCCCTTCCATGGCCTCCTCCTCAACCAAACCCTACACCAACCTGGATGACTCGGTGCCATCTTCCTCCATAGGCCCCTGTGGGGTCTCAGCTGCCCCTTCTGCTGCTGAGGAGTCCACCTCTGACCTCCGCCTCTTGGACCTACCCTCGGCATCTGTGGCCGCAGATGCAGAACCAGACTTCTCACTCTCCGACGAGATGACAACCTGGGAGGGGAGCTGGGCCTTGCATCTCCGGCTGGCGGTGGGATCCCTGCCGCTGTGCTCCACAGCACTGTCTCCACCCTCTTCATCAGTTGACGCTGCAGACAGGGAGAGACAGAACACAGGCATCAGGGCACTGTTTAATGGTCTGATACACACATGACAGTTGCACATGAGTGGCAGTGTCAAACTTCACACACGTCATCACAATCCCCAACACACCTATCATTTGAACCCGCACACATGCGCAAATTAACAGGAATGTTGCAGCAGGCAGCACCATCCATACACATACAACAGCATGAGAATCCAAAGGTTAGCTTGACCTCACATGCAACACGGGGAGTACCAAACACATGCACATACGCCACCAGACATACATCCATCTGTACATCTCCACCACCTGTCGCAGTTAAATCATCGGCATCCATGTCACATCTGCCAATCAACCTCCTACATGTCGGTGGCACATGCATCCATGGTATATCACAGTGGCACACATGTCAAATACACACACACGCACATGTACATTGTGCACATACATGAAGGTGGAACCAGCATCCATGTGTCACACCACAACCATGCCACAGTGCATAAACATAATTATACACATGTGTGCACCGACATATGCATTTGGGCACCATGCATTTGAACACATACACCATTGATGTGCCTCACACATGACTGGACTTGCATGCGGCAGGCTCATGTCCCTGTACATACACATCCATACATGGTCCTTCCAAGACATATGTGCAACCTGCACACTCCTGCCACACCTCAACATGCACAGCGTCCAATCAGTACGCATGTACACTTACCGCTCGAATCTGGACGGGTCTGCCTCTGAGGGACCTGGAGGTGGAGCGCTGGGCATATATGTTCCAGGACCCTCATCTGGTTTTCGGTAAGGCAGACCCGGCACCCCTCAGCATCCGCTGCCTTCAAGAGGCGCTGGGACTTGCTGAGGGTCATGGACCTGAAGTCCTCCCAGCGCTTCCGGACGTGTTGCCACCCCCTCCACGTTGATGGCAGCCACGATGTCCTTCCAGATCCTCTTCCGTCCTTCATTGTCAGCGCGTGAACCTCCAAAGAGGGCATCATAATGCCCCAGGACTTGCTCCACCAGGATGCCAACTTCATTGGCACTGAAGCTGGCAGCCCTCTGCCTCTCTGCTGGGGGGTTGCCACTTTTGCCAGATGGTGCTGTGTCAGACATGGCAACCCCCGAGGCAGATGTGGGTGGGCAACTGGGTCCTGGGGCTGGGCTGTGGAGCGATGGAATAACAGTCGAAAGTCTTCTGTTCCAGCAGGGGTGGTCACAGCAACTGGACCCCTGCAGATGGCTGACGTGCAGGCGCCAAATAGCAGGGCACGTGGCCAGCACACAGGCAAGCAGCAGCAGATGGCAGGTGGGAGCGTGCTCTGGGCTCTGGGGTGCAGGGAAACGGCCTTCTGGGCAGGAGCGTGATCTTCCATGTGTTGTCGCGTGGCCAGCTTGATACGGAGTGATTTGGCACGTGAAAAAAATGCACGTCAGCGTGTAATTAGAGGAAAGGCCCTTAGCGCGTAAGCGTGTCTGTGACGTGACACGCGCAGGCGTTCTCCTGGCATGGGTTGAAGATCCCATGTGGGTTTCCATCGCTCTGTACATGCTTTTCGTGGAAAGCGGTGCGTGTGTTTTCCAGGCATTGGGGTTAACACACGATTGCTTCACAGAGGGTGGGTGTTGGCTACGTGTTCTTCTTCTACACGCAAGGCAGACGGTGAGTCGCACATGCTATTTTTCCCACTGCGGGTGTCCATGTTTGTCACGTACCCCTTTTTTACGGGCATACTAGCCTGCGTGATGATCCCGTACGTATTTCTTGGGCTCCTGGCTGCCACAGCGTACTGCGTGTGTTTTTTTACACGCACATTGGCAACAGGGGTCGCTTATCTCTTTTTCATGCTTTTCTGGGACGCCTGTGCGTTGTGTGACACGTCATTTCTCCTAGGGGGCCACAGAATGGGACATTTATCGCTGCTCTATACACGTCTTTTTTGTTTGCGCACACTTTTGTAATGCACAGGGACGTTACCGCCTGCCTTTGTGTGGCGGACGTGTTTAGGCCTGTGCGTGTCTTTGGCCGTGCGTGGGTTTTACCCTATTTGATTCCATGAATACGTGTGGATTGCGTGCGTGTGGGCGTTCCGTGTACTTCCCAGCAGTACATCCCCAGTTACGCCCTTATTTTCATGCGTTGTTCCCCATTCTGCGCGTTACGCCCCCTTTTTTGGTGTATGCGCTAATGTTGTGCGCTTTTGCTGTGCGCCTTTCGCACAGCATTCTGGATGTTGCAATGACGTGTGCGCCCGTGTGCGCCACGCAGGGATTTGGCGCACATCCCGGGGGAAACACGCGCAGAGCCTTCCATGAATCGCACGCTTGTTTTTTCACGCTTGCGCCGGCTTGCGCCATGATTTTCGGTGCACATTTGTTCCATGAATCGGCCCCTAGGTCTATGCAGAAAAGATCAAGGTAAAAGTGACAGGTGACAACAAATTAAGAGCATCGGTTAGATACAAGTTACTGTGTGCTATTTTCCACTATCCAAAATTTCTGAATGCCGGCAGCGAAAAATCTCAAAACAATGAGCCCACCCAAAAGGTATGTAACATAAAATTAACAAAATTGATGTTAAGAGATAATATTCACACTCAGGTAGTCTGTATTCATTGGTGAGTTCTTTTTAACACAATTGAAAGTTCTGTTTATTCTGTGTTTATTCTATTTAACAGCTGTTTTTGCTTTATGAAAAACACAGAATAAACAGAATTTTGATTTTGGAGATCAAGAAACCATTTACTTGATTTAAGAAAGTTCAGTTATGTCAAAAAGAACTCATCAATGAATACAGACTTTCTTTTTTTAGTTTTGTTTTGTTTTTTTTTAAACTCTTTATTTCTCATTTTCAACAAGTTACAATAAACAACAGAATTAACATCCTAGGTCATTGAATTGAAAAATACATAAAAGTGGAAAACAAAATAAAACAGAATTCCAAACCATAACTCTGTATTCCACCATATGAAACTTAGGACTAACCTAAAACAATACAGACTTTCTGAGCGCAAATATTATCTCTTAACATCTATTTTGATTAAAGTGACAAGTGGTTGGTAAAAAAGAAAAAAGAAATAACAAATGGCCAAGTGTAGTGTGTGGAAGCCCAGATGGGCGTGCTGTGCACACAGAAGCCAACAGATAGCGTATGGAAAAAAGACCAGAACGCTGTACGCTTTGTACTCCCAAGGCGGGAAAATATGGATGTACAGAATGGAGCGCTGCATGCAATGAAACAGTGCTGGGGTCAGCTCGTAGTACTCCGAACGAACTGAGATTACCAGGGACCATGTGCCTGACATGAAATCACTAAGCATGTAGGAAGTCCATTAACAGGCAGCGGAGGTTTATGAATCCAGGAAGACAGTACAGAGGGTAGGGGAACCGGGTCATCAGAGCAGAAAGGCAGAATACCAAGCCAGGAAGTCGAGACGTCGGGAAGTTAGGAAGAACAGTAGCAAGAACAAAATCAGCAACCTTGCGACGGTTAAGGAGCGTCCCCGGGAGACTGCGAGGAAGCTTTGACCAGTGTCTTCCGTATCACTCGGGAGATGCGATGACGCGTACCCGCTCCTGAACTGATCGAAAATGTAGTTCTCCATTGGCGATGCCCCTGTGCGAGACGCCAGGGCAGTTGCCATTGTTTCTGTGCAGAACATGAAACCAGCCTTCCGTAAAGACCGGGGTGGTTCCTGACAATAACGACATCTAAAATACTATGATGGTACTTTTAAAACCAAAATCAGTTAGAATATGCCAACAGGCATCTAACTCCTTCTAAAATACCCTTCATTACAATACACTTCAAATATGCCATCACAGTTGCTCTTATTGCAAAACTTCTTCTAAAGTCCAATGTAGTTAGCATACGCCAACAGATATCTAACTACTTTAAACATTTATTTAATTACAACACACTTCAAACAAACATACTATAACACTTACATTCACACAATTACATAGAACGTACTGTTTATTAGGGTTTAAAAAGTATATCTATATGTACAATTGTATGCAATTAAAGCTTTTAAACTATCCTGCTTAACATATTATACTGTGTTTTTTTTCACAGAAAAGAGCCAGCGATTCCAGCTTTATTACCATATGCAGCTAAGTAAACCTACTGAATATAATCTTATGTGTTATCTTCACAAAGAAACAAATACATATTCCATAAGCACTATTCTCAATTGTACCCCAATCATAAATACAATATACACTTCAATTGTATCATTCCACCATATTGCAAATACTGTATAACCCCCCTATAGTAACTATAATTACTATACACATTTTACTATAGAAAGTGTGGCCAGATTCTTGGGGCAAGAATATGGCCACTGGCCCCCACCAGCACTATATAATTAAACCATGTAACAAGTATGTACAGTACACCTTAAAATAACAAGACTCACCCAGAACTCACTGCTATCCAAATGATGTCCGCAGACATTAAAATTGACAGCAGACTCGGCTGCACCTGCAAACCCTTTCTTCACCTATAAAAACAGCTCCATATCAACTTAATTCCACTCCCCCACCCTTTACAGCCCCTCTTTCGGCCACCAAATAACCCCAATTGTGTTTTTCCAGACTTTCTGTTCACTGCGTTGTCCACGGTCAGCAGCGATGTCTGGGGACTTGGCGGCACCTGCGTGCCCTTTTTTCACCTATAAAAATGGCTCCATATCAACTTTGTTCCACACCACCACCCTTTCCAGGCCCTCCTCCGGACAGACTTTTTGTTCACTGCACTGTCAGTGGGCAGGAGTGTCTGTCTGCGAATATAACATGGCGACCGTTTCAAAATATCTGAAGCAGCTCACGTTTTCCAACAACCAATCAGCGGGCGCATATGGTGTCTACAAACATCACATCGCTCCCCGATTGGCCCAGGGGTGTCCGCAGACCCCGAATCAGGAAATGAGGACATGAATCGAACCCTGATATAACCTACTTTGTAGCCATTTTTTAAAATACTACTGGACAGATTTACACCAAATTTACAAAACCATGGTTTCGAGACCATGCCAATGCTCCTGGCACAAATTTGGCGAATATCTATTCAGCGGTTTGGGCGGTAGGCACGTGCAATTTCTTTTTTCCATTGTGTATATGAGGATTTCCACATATTTTGGGACTCCCATATAGCCCTATGGACGAAACTGCACCAAATATTGCAAAATCGTTCTGGAGGGCCATGTACCTTGTTTGCAAAATTTTGGGAAGATTCGACGAACAGCGCCAAAGATATAAACTGCCCAAAAAGGGCTCTTTCCATGAGTTGAGAAACTTAACCATAACTACAGGTCTGCTACCGTAGGCCCTGCAATATAACAACTGAAATTTCACCATTATCCACGGTGCATCTAATGGTCATAAAAAATAAAAAAGAAAGACCAGCCTTTCAAGCCATATCGTGAACTGCAATACACGTGACTATTATACAGTTGTGTAGTTCAAATGGATAAAAAAAAAAAAAAACAGACTGTCATTTTCATTTTTCAGCATAATGTGCAGGTAACCCAGAAATAATGGCAAGTGTTTCTAGTGCTAAGCAGGTCTCTGAAATGCATGTACAATACTTTTGATTCAAAAGCTTACTCATATCATAAAACTGTTAACATGTTATTTTTAAATGAAAATAAATAATGATGGACATGAAGAATTGTATTTGATACCTATAAAACAAGCAGGCGCCTATTTTGTAGCAGCCTTATGTCACCAAAGCTCAACAAGTCACGATTTTGTTTGCAGAAAACTTAACTTCTTTCTTGATTCTCATAGTGAAACTATGGAAATCGATTTGTAAATAAATCACGATGACAGGGGACCTTCTGACTTTTGTTTGAAAAGGCTAAAAAGTCGTTATTCAACACTCCGGCTATTGGAGGATCCACTACTCCAAATACGGAATACACAGTGTAAAACAACCATTATGACACCATTGCCATACTCCCTAAGCTACTGAAAACCCAATAACCAGTAGATCTCTAAGAACCGCACAAAACACGACCAAACGCCTTCCACAAGTAATGATAATGTCACATCGACGCCAACAAACTTCAAAAATCCACCCACAACAGACAAAATCCATGCCCTCAGACTTTTCAAACCCGAAACACAATCCCACCAGACATTCCCACAAACCACAAAGAAAACTCAACCACACAGATGACCTTCACTCCTAGCCCTAGAAGCATCAAAATATAAGCACAAAGTGATCTGTACTCCGCAGTAACCAATTACCCTCGTGGGCGAGTTGTACCTTTTCTATTCAATGCCGAAGGCAGTCACAGAGGAGTACCTATGATAGTGGTTTGATAGGGCAAATATAATATCAATTTGGCAACATTCTAACCCAATGTGTCCAGATGAATGTACTACTCTAGACTGATAAGTGCCATCACTGCCCTGGGATATACCTAGCAATATTTCTTCAATAACATCATTCTGTATTGTATAGCTTGTTCTTCATAGCCAGACAAGCCCAATATCACCACACCATGTGTGAGGATCAGCATTCCCCATGCGTGTGTGAGGCTTGGTGCCCCAACAATGATACATTGCATAGAGTCTCAGGAGGATAGCTCAGGGGCAACGTGCTCGCCTTGGAAGCAAGACGGCACAGAGCAATAGAGGTTCGATCCCCAGGTCCACGATTTGAAACCTCTGGGTATTAAGCGCGTTATAAATAACTTATCATATCATAGTTGCACTGTTCCCAGTGGTTACTCAGAACTAGGCATCAAAAAGCCTACTTTCAATCTCCTTCCTAATCACTCTCACTCACCACACACAGAACATGCACACCATAGAGAACTATAGAAAACCTCCTCACTGAAATGCTGCACAACACCTGAAAAGTCAAACACTGGACGCCTCACAGCTGGCAAAATACAGCTCCAATGTACACACCTAAATACACCTAAAAAGCACACCCACAAAGGCCAGTTACTCCTTGTTCCACACACATAAAAATCTGAGCACAATGTCCATCCTTTCCCTCTTCTCCTTTAATTAAGCAGCCAATCTCCACTTTCCCTCTCAGAACCACGAGAGTGCCTGCAGACGATGTAAATGGCAGCAATGCACAGTATAAATCAACATAACATAACACACCTGTGGCATTTGCCCATGGCATGCCCCTTCCCTATTTTTTAAACATATTGAGCCAGGTTAGGTTTGACAACATTATGATGGGTAAAGCAACATAGGTGAAGTGTGCCTTATATTTTGCTTCTCCCATTTTGTAAATAAAATGTGATTCTGTGTACCAATACTGTGGTGCACAAAACACACTATTTAAGTGTTACAATTGATTATTGCCAACAGCGCAATAGAATCTGTAGAGACTAATCTGTTTCATAGAATGGAAGCCTGCACTTGGAACACTTAAAGTTGGTGAAGCAGCATAGGAAACATAATTGTAAAATGTATTCTGTCATTTGTGTCGGAGTGCAGGCAATGTGTAAAGATATAAAGGGTGCACACCACCTCGCCTTTAAAAAGAAAACTGCAAGTATTTAAAACAATCGACAACTTTGGAATGTGTGTCGTTAAATCGCTTGGCCATGTCCTCAAACCAATGCATGTTTCCCCAATGAATAAAACAGATGTTGTTAATCAGCAAGTCACACTTTTAAAAGAAAATAAATACCTCACATACATCTGGCTCCCCTAAAAGTGTGAACCATGAAGTCTCATCTGTGCTCAGAGATAGGTATTTGTATGCTCGCAATGTGTTAAGAACAGGTTAAAAAAAATTGCGTTTGAGCAAGCAACTGAGCACAATGCCCTTAGAAAATGCATACAAATATTGGAAATTCAAACCAAACTGTGGTCACATTCTTGATAGGAATCAAGGGATGGTATCCATTAGTGTTTAGTGTGTAATCACTCAGCGTGAACATATTTAAGACCTGACACACTCTGGGGGAAGTCAATTAGTATGCAATAACTCAGTTAAGATTGCAAGAGGTCAGAAACTGGGAACTTTCCCTGCTATCAGTACCGAGAACTGAAAATAAAGACATTCCGAAGATCCAAAGGATTGTTTTACAACTTTGAAGTAGGAGGAAGCCTGACATTTTCCTGTGATTATGCCTTGAGATGGAGTTGTGAAGTTGGTGTTTATTACCAGGGGAATGGATGGATCTTATTTTCAGGGAGGCAGACTTGCAAATTATTGTTTTAAAAATGCATTCAAGCCTTGAATTGGAAACATGTTGACAACATGAAATCGAAATGCACAATATGTTTAGATGCAGACGCTTTAAATTTGACATTATCTTGATTTAGCAATGTTCGTATCTTTCCATCCATTGCAGCCTGAGAACATTCTAAGGTATGATTGTGATCTGCGGTCAGAGAGTTTTTAAAATATGTTAGAAGTAAAGCAATGAAACCATATTTTAATATGTGAAACCATTTTGATAACGCCATTTATGTTTATCCTAGCCGCATTTAACTTGCTTGTCCGGTAAAGCCCCCTTTTGAACAGTCCAATTATGCTATAGATTGAAGTGTGAAGTTTTAACAAATTCAATTTTAATAAAATCATTCTTATTTTGCCCACTGATATAACTTTTTGAGAGTACGGACAAGATGAAACCTATTTCCTCCTATATGATAAAGGTGAAGTAGCAATCTGAGAATATATCTATCATGTCAAATGGTTCTCCTAAACCTTGCAAATCAGAGGTCAGGGAGTGGTGTTTGGAAACAGCGCACAATTCGAGCATCCAAAGAAAATAGAAAAACAATAGAACATTATATAATTTATAATATTTCATGACGTGTTGGACCATGCTTTTTGTACTGGCTAGACTTATGCAGTTGAAAAAGTAAAGTATAATTTGGGGAACCATACAGAGCAGAAAGATAAATGATCCAGGATCGATGCCATGGGTCTCATTAAAAAAAGACGGATTGCAACAGAAGAAAACTAGCCGCCCTAGAAGATTGGTCCTAAAACCAATTGGATGTGCACAATTCTGATTTGGATTTAATCAGGGACAATGCAGTGATTAAGAGCTGAAACAAAAAGGCCTGATGGTGGATTGTGGGTCCTGAGAATAGATGGAAGCCTCCCTGATTCAGACAGCAAGAAGAGATTTGCCAGGAGGAGCCAGTAGAGTGACCAGCCAGTGCACAGTCCTGCTACCTGGTGTGAGGTAGAGAAACATGTTATGCAAATTAACTGGTACCCTGAGAGCAGGTTTAAAGGTTACATCCCCATAGGACCTAAGCAGTGTGTTGGTATTAGCTAGGAACACATTATCTCATACCCAAGTTTTCACCGAAGCAAAAATATGTTTGGGCTTGTGAGTTGTGGTATTCAACAAACCTTACTTACAGAGTAACAGTAATGAAAATATGTTGCCCTCTGTGATCATAGTCTAAATGAATGCTCTTAAAGCACTTATTTGGCTTAGTCCTTAAAGGGGCCAAAGGGTAATAGTGAAAGGGAAAGCAGTATACTAGTAGATCTGTGTGAGTGGGTCATTGTTTTCATTTATTTTCTACATGTAAGATAGTAGTTATTTCAACTACATTGCAATGTAAAGTAGCACAGAACTGAACATGTTTGCCATAATTGAACCCTTAAAACCAGTGAATAAGTAATTTGTTGATTCCTTTACAAATTAGTTTTATGAACTTTTAACATTTTACAAGTGATTTAGATCTTGTTTTCTAAATTATTTCAAATGCAAAGTGTTTGAATATGATGCTGTGATTGTGTCATTTTAAATGCAAGCTGAAGTGAGGTGTATTCAGAATAGATGTACAGCTGTCAACAGAAGGATATTTGTTCAGTATTAAATAAATATTGCAAAATGAACTAAGATGTCAATTGTTTATAGAAAGATAGACGCAGACAGGCAGTATAATTGTGATATACAGTCGATTCTGAAAGTCTTTGCAAATAGTTTTTAGGTACATTTTTCATCTACTAAGAGTAGGGAGCCATGTAAATCATATTAGTACCCGGCGAGGGAGAATCAGAATGAAAGGACCATTCTGATTGGCCCATTGCTGGGGCATTACCAGGCTGGGAATCCCTGGATTCCATGCCCTTGTCCCCGGCTGGGGGCGGGGCAGCACCTCAGCCAATGAGGAGGCTTGATGTGGGGCCATCCCCGCTCCGAGCCTCTTCACGGCTGGAGACTGCCTTCGTCCCTGCCGGAGATTCAGGTATGTTTTTTTGTCCTCCTCCCACCCCCACTTACCTTCTGCCTGCTTTTTCCCCAATGGGGGACGATGGCAGCCTCCAGCCGTCTGGCATCCCTGCTCCGAGCCTCCACACTTTTTTTTTTCTTTTTTCTCCCACCCTTCCTTCCACCCTCCCAACCCCACTTACCTTCTTCTCTCTCGTCTTTCAGGAACAGTCGCGCTGTGAACACTTCTGTTCCCAGCGCGTCCTATCCCGATGGCTGCCATGGAAAGGGAAAACAGACTCTGTTTCCACTGCAGTGTTTTGAGACAAAAAAAAAGTTTTAGTACCCCGGTCACGCAGATCTTGCGGGCCTGGGTACTAATAGCTATATGTCCCTAGCAGCGGAGGCATTACTGACTCTGGTAATACACCGCGGCCTTCGTTAAAGCCCTTGCTTGGCTCGGGGGATATTGCTTAATTATGACCTTTTTGATAGAATTGGAATTATTGTTATACCACAGCTTCTTTCTTGTCCCAGAGGGTTGGAATGAGATGGTGGTGTATGAGACCATTAAACTGAAGTTATCTGCCCTGTGGCTGTTAAAAGGACCTAAAGTAACTAATTGCACACATTTGTATTTGTATTTGTATTCATCTTGTCTAAGATGGGTAGTTACATTTTCCCTTGATAATGTCCCCCACAATGGAATATATTTCAACTAGATGCAATCCTGGTAATCCAGTACTATGTGTGATTCACCCATTATGCCTGACTAGGTCCTACGGCCTTACTCTGGCCCTTCTTCCACTTGAATTTTCATACATCTGAGTGCCAGGGCTTAATGCACACAGAGGGTTAGACTCCATACCTCAATACTTCCCTTTTTGTCTTTTTCCACATTCACCTATCACACAGTCAATTATTGTCTTTCTAAGTCTTGGCCTCTAGGCAAGTCAGTTCCTGAAATACTATTCAGTAGTTTGTCTGGTTTGAAAAATGCAATACAGTACCCAACAATAAAAGCTGATACACTTCAAAAGGCTTCACTTGGGTACATCTGGAGGCCACCAGACAGCCACACACTGCTTTACAATAATTTTCAATGCATGTTGAAATGTGTCTCCTGCATGCATCCCCTTAGCCTCCAGAGCATAGTTGCCAACATGATACATTCCAATCTCTAGGAGTTTATCCAGACCAGGATGTTTATTTCACCATCATGATCAAAACATGTTTATTCGGATAAAGAACATCCACAAATCCACATAACGAAAATACAAAGCACAAAAGCTTCATCAGTACAGTCTAAAAGAAAAATCAGTTGAAAGGTTCACTAAAAACTATTTAGAATCATATTTCTCACTCTAAATGCCCCCTTAAGAAACAACAATAAGGCACAAGCAACATATCACAAATCAGCTGTACAAAGGAAAATGTTCTCAAAACCGGTAAAATACCGCTGGCCCTGATATGCAAGTTTGCGTGGCCGAAAAAGATAAAGTGCAGAAGGTCTTCCGGGTCTGTATTGCACAGAGGACAGCAAGTAACCCCGTCGGGGATGGGGAAGGGGGCAATTAACTGTGTTCACCTTCAACCCTAAGTAATCAAAACTGGCTCTCATAATCAGCGTTAATTGACAGTTTGTCAATCTCCTGCTGTTCAATGACAAAAGATCTGAGCCATGCATTAAAGGAATTAAGCTGGTCAGAAGACAACAAAGTGCATGCTGCAAAAAGTGCCGGAGTGTTCATTTTAGTCAAATTGTATTTAACGGGGAAAGTGGGGCCAGCGTCCAATCATCCTCCAAAAAACAAGTTCCCAGATCTACATGTACTGCAAAATTACCCGCTGAGTTTGAAAGCCCTATTCGTTTTTTTTTAAAACTCATTCTGCGCAATTTGTAGTTCTGTAATCTTCACATGACTTGGCCCCAAACAGTGGCCTCCGTTTGCGCTGAGTAAGAGAAGAGGCTGGCGCTGGTACATTGACATGAAGTAATTTTTTCTGCACCTCTCTAAAATCCTATCTCCTCCATTCCCCACCCTGACATCTTCTGCTACCTCTCTCATCTCAGCCCTACCACCCATCTTTACTCCTTTTTGTTCTTTCTCTTACTATAGCCTTACAACACTCGTGTTACACCACAGCGTTCAAGTCATCTGTTGTAAATTGTCGCACATATTGCTTTCTGTTACTTGATTCACAGGTTTTCAATGCTTATTGTATTTACTATTGTCCTCTTGTAAAGTGCTTTGGTGTAAAGCGCTATATAAAAATTTAATAAATACAAAAATACAAAGTAAGAAACTTTGGCACATTTGTGTATTTTGTTTCTCAATGTGGGCTTTGCAAGACATTGAGGTTGAGAATCACATACCAAAAGAGTCAAAGGCCCAGACCCTTAGAATAACTGACTTCTTTGCATACCATCTTGTTCGTCTTCATTGGTCTTTTTCCCCTGATTTTCATTTGGATTCTGAGACTTGTGTGAATTTTATAATGGGAAAATCAGAACTACAAGTACCAGAATACAAAGAAAAAGAAAACTGGACCGGATAAGCCCCTACAGATTGAAATGGATAATGTTGGAAACTATGCCATACACTAATCTCATTTTGCACCACTGGCAAAGCAGCCACTGCATCTGAAACTTTACTCACCCAAACAATCACAAAACATGATGCTGCTTCCTCTATCCACCCTCAATTCCATTTGCAATATATGTTTGTCGATCCTGCACCCTCTTTACCCCACCGTTCTCTTTCCTTCCCACTTTTCATTTCTTCTAGAAAATACGATCCTGATGCCCCAGGGGGTGTCACAATAGCCACCACTCAACCATGACTCGGTGCTCTGCAGCCTCTACACAACAGTTATGAATTGTTGCAGTACAAGAGGATTGTAACATAACATGTAATATAATTTAAATGCTTCTGATTGTTTGTTCAATAGCACAATTAAGTCATGCGGGTATGAGGTGATCTACGAGTTTTACAGGAGTGGGGAAACTAGTCAAGTTTGAAGTAAATACAGTGACCCCATGTAACTAATTATAACACATGTTCTAGTTAGCATTGTCCTAATTCATAAATTGCACATAATAATAACCTGGGGATAGTAAATTATTTCCCGGTCAAGTCTATAATATAACACAGTCAACCCTTGATGAAATAAAGGGCTGTAATTTTGCAGATGTAAAACATGCCGGCAATCTCTTGGGCATGAATGCAGATGTGAACTCTGGCTGAAAATAAACTGGTGTGCGCATTTCTACGGTTAACGTGATTCGTTGATGGCTGCGCATGCGTGACAGGGCAACATATCTACTATCGCATTAACTAGATTAACACTGCGGTTTGAGCGTGCGTCCAACGCTCATGCGCTGTGTATAACTTCTCTTTCAACTAATCTGACAAATGGGGCAATAACAAATAAGCCGTGAGGGGCTGCGTTTTTCCATTATTTTAAAATGCTTTATTGTGCATTAATATTTAATATATTAATTAATATTGCAAAGTAATACAATCGAGATGTATCCTGCTCAGTAGCGAAGGGGAAGGGCATTTAGGCTGCAACTGAAACGCGCTGCGAAGTCTTTTTACTAGGTAAAGCCATGTGGCAGAAAGAAGAAACTGCTTAGACAGCGTTGTTTCAAAGCTGGCAATGTAACATTTTATAGTTTAATAATAAAATCCAATCTCGCAATAGCTGCTCTGCACATCTTTGTTTATTTTTAAAACGTTTACATTTTGCTACACATAATCAACGTCTTTGTTCTCACAATTTGAAAGTAGCACTTGGGAACTTAACGCAACGTAAATAACTCATTAAAAAATATCAGTAGCGATCACAATTTGATAAATACATTGTTAAAAAAAAAAGACTGGGGATGGAACATGTTCTTAAAAGCAAAGTCTGTTCTTCCGGTTTGTTCATGTAGGGGTTACATTAACACGTTTTCGTTTTTTTCTAACACTGCAAGAAAGTGAAGCTGGTGTGCAGCCCTAGGTCGAGGTCAAGGCCAAGGCCTGTGGAAGCCTTGCAAGTTCAAATGCAATGCATTTATTTTTTTATTGATCGCGTGTTAGTTGCTTAAACTGGAAGTAAATACTGTTTCAAAGCGTCCACAGGTCAACAGGGAGGGGACAAGGGATGTGAAACAATTACAATACATACAAAATATGAAATACAGTGGGGGGGGGGGTGAACCAACTATGCCCTGTGAGTGTTTACAACATGCAAGTGCAGAAGGGAGAGGGAATGGGATAAATGTGGGGTGCTCATGGGTGAGCAACAGGTGAAGTGCAATGTAAGGTAAGTGGGGGCCTCCCAGAGAGGACAGGGAGCCGAGGCAAATGCTGAGGATAGACAGAAGCTGGGGGGACTTGGTGTGGGAGGTCAGGGCCCCAAGGATGCATAATGGCCCTGGACACCAATCAAAGCAACTGTGAGATTAGCAGTGGAGAAAGGGAAGGAAGGAGGAGGTAAAGATGAAGGTCTTGCGGATATTCCGGAATTTAAGGAAGTCCTGCTCAGGACGAAGAGCGAGGTGGATGCTCTTCCAGAGAAGGGAGCCAGCTGAGGAAAGCGATTGACCTCCAGCCCTCTGTTTAGCAAAATGCTTTACACGCAAGGAGTTGGTGCCAGAGGAGCGCAGAGGTCTAGAGGGGGAACATTCAGTAAGAAGCACTAATGTACAAATTGCATATTGTTATTTTAAAAAACACTGATCTGCAAATTTCTTGGGTCCAGTAAGACTACAGGGGGCATTAAAAACAAATGGACTGATTTACCATGCTTTTTTCAGTCATATTTTGACATTGAAAAACACTTTTGTAAATCAGGCACATACATATTGTGTTCTCAGTATGGTCCACAAAGAAATTAGTAATATAAATGCCATATTTTTCAAGACACTGTTGACCAAGTTTACGCTGAAAACTTGCAATGGTCATTTATGAGAGTGACCTCTGGGTAGGTTTGCACATTGAACACACATTTATAAAAGAAAGCTGTCCATGACACATTTACAACAGAAGTTTAGAAAACTTCAGAAACTCACATGCAACATTTCCACGCAACCTTAGCTCTGTGGCTTATATCTATGGTTGGCATGGATTGTATATATTTATTTCATAATATACTTTTAGCCTTAGGGCTTTGTATATACAACACATTACATATTACATGCAAGAAAAATACATAATTCCAAAAAACTTAAAAGATAGTGCAAGTACATGTGCGCAATTCCTATCATAATTTACAATAGATATTACAAGATTTATTAAACAGTTAGACTAAACAGTTTAAAATGTCTACAATTTGCAAATAAATTTGACCATGAAAAAGATAAAATGTATGTCATCGCCTTGCATACAATTCTTCCATAAACAAGAGACATTACTTGGATCAAACAAATTATAATATGACTTTAAAAACTTAGTACGCAGTGTAGTAAGCCTTTCACAATACACGAGGAGATGCTTTAGGGATTCGGAGTCCGGACTACGACATAGGCGACACATTCTTTCTGCGCGGCTTATACCCATTCCTGATCCTTTTATCTCGAGAGCCTCACAGTGGTTAAACTTTAACATAAGATAATATCTGAAAATCACTGGGCGCGGATATGCCATAATGTATAAAGGCTTGGATATAAGTAAGATCCTATATTTCCAGAATGGGCCGCTATGGGTTTTCATAGCCAGCTCGACAACATTCCACTCATAATTGTGCATTGCTAGTTTCTTTTTCAGCCAACCTTTAAACTGAACATGAAAGCTACGCCCAGGGGCATGTTCAAACCCCGCTGACCACTTATCATATTTTGACATGATAGTGCCAAACATGCCCATAGTGATGCAGCCATCCGTCCTTGTGTAGGCTTGCACATATGATACAATAGTGGTATTGTTATCAATCGCCATTAGGTTTTCACAGCACATTACTGTCCTACCAATACATTCATATACTATACTTTGTATATCAAATTCAAGATACGTGTATTTGACTGTAATATTACGAGGCAACCTCAGGAATTTGCAAAGTAACATGGCTTCCAACTTTTTCAGAACCATGTGATTTTTATGGCCCCATATCTCTATGCTATATAGTAACATAGGGCACATTTTTGCAGTGTATAACATCAATGTAACATAAGCAGAGAAACCAACATTTCTGCCAATAAACACACTAATTGCATTTGGAGATATTAAACACTTAGCTTTAATTGAAATCCAGTGCTTGTCCCACTTGAGATTATCATCTACTAGCACATCCAGATATGTGTACTCATGTACTTGTTCGAGGCTAGTTTTATTCATAGTCCATACAAATGTTTTGGGGGGCTTTTTAGCAGGAAAAAACATTATCTTTTGGCAATGTTAATTTGCAGCTCCTTTTTATTAGCGTAATATGCCAACACAACTAGGATATTTTGTAATCCCGTAGGGATGTGGTCCATTAACAATAAATCATCTTCATAGGCTAACCACCGTACAGATGAGGAACCAACTTTCACGGGGTAGGTTGCAAAATTCATAAATTGTTGCTGCATATCAGCTAAGTATACGTTAATCAGGGTCGCCACAACAATGCAACCCTGTTTAACTCCATGGCAAGTGGGGGTGGGGCAGATAATTTCCCTTGGGCAACTAATTGAATGCGCACCGATGTCTCTGAGATTAACAACATGAGTATTTTTAAAAGGCCCGCTGATATATTCCATGAACTTAATTTACTCCATAGCCTATTCCTAAGCACAGAATCAGAGGCTGCGGAGAAGTCGATAAATGCACAGTAAACATTTGACTCCCTCCTCTTCCAAGTATATTCTTTGGTTGATGTGAGTATTGACAAGTTGTGGTTCGTGCTAAATTTAGGCCTAAAACCGGTCTGATTAGGTGGTACAATGTTATTAGTTATTATCCATTGATTTACCTCTGCTAGTAATACCCTTGTGAAATTTGATGAAGGTATATCCTTCATAGCTAGCATCCGGTAGTTTATGGGATTATCCCAGGCTCCCTTTTTGTAGACTGTCCAAAGATGACTAATTTTACATGTATTAGCAATTTGCCCTGTGACTCCAATTTCATCAAAGAGCATATGAAGGGTGGTGGCCCATAGATCAGGTGACAATTTCAACAAATTGTTGCATACACCGTCTGGGCCAGCAGTGCAGGAATTATTTAGGTGCACAATGATCAATATAATGTCCAGATCAGATGCTGTACATACCCAGGTATCAGTTGGAATGGTAAGTGCTACATTGTTACCAACTTTAAAGCCCAATGTAGACTTGATGTGGTTACACCACTGTTCTTCGGCTATACAATTGATAGTTGATTCCCTTTTTTTAGTTCCACGAATTACATCCCATATTGCAAAAGTGTTTTTGGAGGAAGCAAGATTCACTATCTGTTGCCATCTTACTTATCACTTTGAGGCTCATTTTATGGTGTTTCAGCGATCTGCAGTACTTATTCTTGATGGATTTAATGTGGGCAGTTATCATGCTGGAATCTTGGAAGCCATCTGATGAAGTTATCACAGCAGCAATCGCTTTACGTATGATCTTTTTAGCTGCACTAATAGTTTTGTCGTTATGTTGTTTTTTGGACATAACCTTATTAGAGCTTTCATGGGCAGATTTATAAGCGTGAGTGTCAGACACATGTTTAGCGATTGATGCCATCATATTAACAAATCGCAAGATTAGTCCACCTTCAATATTGTTACCCCTATTTATACCTAGCGCTATAAACTCTGGAACAATCTTTACTATAATACTGTTTGCAACCTCAAGGTTCTTACTGTGCCAATGGATCCAATTATGTCTTCATTGACATATATCCCAAATATGTTTGAGGCACTCAGTGTAAGAAAAAAAAATCAGTTGTTGAAGCTGATCTCCCACCTACTTGTGTGACCGCCATCTTGGCATCACTGAGGGAATTTCATTTAGCCTAGTAAACCCATATTCATCTAATAGCTTTACCCATGGTTTCTCTTGTCTATTTGTTTGGGGTATCTTAACTGCAAAATATTTCCCTGTGTGCACTAACAGACAAACAGAAGAGGTTCCCCAATTTTGGCTTTAAAGTCCCCTGCAATCCAAACCGGATGACGATGGTTATAGAAGCATAGGATTTCACAGACTATTCTTATATTTACATGCATTGCTTCCATATTAGGAGTATCATATGTGTTCAACAAGATTATTACAGACATTTGATTAGTTAACTTTACTGCCTGAACAGTAGGGGAAAATTCTTTTAGGGCAGTGATCACCCAAGGCAATCTAGCTGTGATTAAAATGCCACCTGTTGACCTCCCTCTTTTCCCTTTGGTAGCTAATTGATGCACCTTACAATGACCATCAAAATGCACAGTATTGGCTAATCAAATTTCCTGCAGTGCGATGAACAAAAAGGAGTCCATCATGGCAACAAAACCCTCCTCACCAAATAAATGAGTATACCCACCAGTGTTCCATGGGTACATTAGATGAACATCATCAACACTCTGACAAGAAATGTTATTTAAAGGCTACTGGAAGCCACTGCAAATAGCCATCCCCAGACACAACAACGGCTTTGCTCATTGTCCCGCTGCTCAATCTCTCAAAGGGCACTAAATTAGTGGGCACCATCCTTCCAGTTACAACATCACACTGCTCTGTACCAACTGCACCTTTGCCTTGTGTTGGCACAGCATCTATTGACATAGCAGCACCACACATGTTGTTTGCATTACTAATCAACACTTGCTTAGTAGCTCTAGGCTTTGTGACCAGTATGAACATAATTTTACATAGGTAGCCTAATCTAAGAAGATCCTCTTCATATCGGAGAATATAATCTAAGGTTGTTACAGAATTAAACCACACATTGGTGGTGAACTCGGCAATCAGTTCAACTTGATCTACGATTCTGATGTTCTGAGAAGTAATAACTCTTAATGGAGCTATGATGTGTAAGATATATAGGACTGTGGATCTATTCAATGGTGACTGGTTAGCATCGTGGATACTGGTTGGAGTTGCATCACTTTGAGTTGGCCACTATTATCAGAACTGACCTTTGCTGCCGCTGTAGGGAAGCTAATCCAACTATTAGCAGACCATAAACCTGGCAATTTGTTTTCAGTCTTAGAGTTTTGATTATGAAGGGCAGGATACCCAGACATAGAGCAGACATCTTTACATTAAGAAGGAACAAACTCTACAGTAGGTGGTGGAACAACTGCATCTTGAAGTTGATTCTCATTACAGCCCACATTGACACTAGGACTCTGCATAAGTACCGTCTCAACTTTAGAGGCAGGTAGTTGTGGTGCAGGAGGACGACACAACTGGGGTGACATCTGTGATCTCTTCTATTATCACATGCAAGTGACTATATTCTTCACAACGCTTGCATGTTTCTGTAATTTAATCTGATCGTTATACATGAACACTTGCCAGATGGGTTTAACCCTGCGTTTCACTGTACTTGCTCTCTTCCCTTTCCTTATAGGGTTCCCTTCATCTCGACTACTCTGAGATTCCTCAAATATGTGAATATTTGGCACTGTCTTAGGAATTGCTAGCTCTATAAATGCCATGCTAGTACTTTGATCGCGAAACCAATTTACAGCTATGGTTGATACTCTTGTTTAATAGCAAAGATTGAATATCCAACTTGTTTTCAAACCATTCACACTTTGCTAGTAATATAATCAAGAGATTTTGAAAAGTGTTAAACATGTCGCTATATGTCATACTAGCAGCGGTAGCCTCATTCATGCTCATGACCGCACACACACTGGGATCATGTACAACCTTAAACCGATCTGCTGCATGGCTCATATTGATGACACCTCCCAAAACACCATTATCTGCATCCAAGACACGCTGTTCATGTTCACATATTTGTGCAGTATTTGCTACCAAAGACAGCAATTACTTACCAGGACTCCCACTTTGTACACCTGGGGCAATTTAACCATATAGTTTGGGGTTGACTACACCTCAATAGTTGATACCTCCATCAAATTACCTAAGTAATCTATGTCTTGGTCTTCAATATCATCACTTGTGAGATCAATATTGGACAGAGGAGTCTCACTAGTAGCATTAGCACTATTATGTACCACAGAATTTACATGTACTTGCGCCCCTACTACAGGTTTCAGGACCTTCTCTACCACAACCTCATTAGTGGGGATACCAGGCCCTGTGCATTCCAAAGGGGTGTTCAAGGTGGGAGGTTCACCAGTGTGACTCCCCACATTAACACTATTCATGCTACACTTGTGTTTGACTGCTGGTGACACAGTCGCAACGAGCAGTACATCTTCAATTAACTTAGCACTCACACAGCCCAGTACCCTGTTAAGGTCAGACACAATTTCCTTGGAGGTCACTTCCTCATTATTTTTCGCAAGAGGTCATGCTTTAGGAAAATATTTGGTTAATTGTTTGCAAGATAAACTAGATACAGGTTTAGAAATTACTTTAGGTAGACAAATGCGACAGCCTCTCCACAGAAGCTTATGAGGACTATCTTGAACTGGAGTGTAACCATGTTCAAATAGGGGTCACTTAGGCTTGTCACACACAAGAGGGCAGATAACACGTTACCTCAGTTTGGTGATCTACTGGTGATCTACTCAGTTTTTACAATTTGCTACACAATTAAATACACAATTAAACACAACTGGAGACTAGCAGTCACTAACAACCACTGCTTATGTTACGCTAATATGGAAGTCAAGGAATTTGCAGTATGCAGCGTGCAGGAACAGCCTACTGCGTTCTTTACAACTGTTCTAACAAATTCGCGGGAAGAGAGAAAGGGGCAAAGGAAGAAATAGCAGGGAATCGATAGCAGAGTCTACAGTAGCACTGTTCTATGCAGGAGCGATGTGCTCACTATAACCAGTCAGAGAGGAATGCTACACGGCCCTGACTCGTCACAGTAAACTCAAGTTCAGTAGATCAAATAAAACCTCACTTGAGCTACACATAAGGCAGGCATAGCACAGTACAGCATTGATGCTACAGAGTGCATGCACTACTACATGCACAGCGTAGACGGAGAGCTTGAATGCACATATGCACAAGTTATTCTATAAACGCTCTTGCTCACCCTCACCACGAGCAGCAAACAGCCACTTTGCAGGCACTTCCGCAGTGCACGCGCGCTGATGCGTGCACATGCCTGTATAAGTAGTGAGGGCAAGTTAAGGAGGAGGAGCCACATACACTGCCTATTAAAGCAAATAAAAACAAATAAAAGTATTAGAAAGGGGAAAGATTAGGTTATACTAATTGTCCATGCATACTGTCTTCAAGTTAGCCTCAGCGTATACCACAGAATGTAATTTCGAAAAATGGAGATTCCACGTGGACACGAAGGAAGCATACCATACCAGACAAGCAATCAGTGACTTCCCAGGCACTTCCACAGTGCACGCGCGCTGATGTGTGCACATGCCTGTATAAGTAGTGAGGGCAAGTTAAGGAGGAGGAGACACGTACACTGCCACAGAATGAAATCCAAATTAAATGGAGATTCTACAGGGACACAAAGGCAGTGTTCCAGACCAGCAAACAGCCACTTCCCAGGCACTTCCGGCATGGATTTGTGGGACCTCAGTGGACCTGAACTGCTCCGGCTTGGCCTATTGGGAGATCTGGAGAATTCTGGGTAGCCTTCTGTGCCTTGTGTGGGTACCTGATCTTTTTCAACTCTTATCCTCCCTCCCCTACATTGTGTCCTCTTCCATCCATCTTTCGTCATCCCCCACATACCTTTTTAATCATATGTATATATTTGTAAATTAAAGGGTCTGTGGTAGCAACCCAGTTGTTATGGTTATGTTTCTCTTCCCATAGGAATAATAGTTTTTGGGCTTATAACTTTGGCGCTGTTGGACGAATCTTCACAGAACTTTGCAAAGAAAAGTATAGAGCCAACTGATTTTGCAAGGTTTTATGCAGATGTGCAGCCAGAGTTATAGGGGTGGGGGTCCCAAAACGTTTACAATCTGGAGAGACATAAATGGAAATGGAAAAAAAAATGTTTGCTCACAGCTACAGCACAAACCACTGGACAGATTGGCACCAAACTTGTGCGAGGAGTAGTTGGCTGGCCCCAAAATCTTGCTTTTGTAAATTCATTCAGTAGTTTTTAGAAAAACGCTCAAATTGTAGGGCCCAAAAAATTAGTAATGTCTCTGTTCGATCTGCTGATGCATTTCCTGATTCGGTGTCCGTGGACGCCTCTGGACCAATCAGAGAAGTGAATAACATTCACAGACATAGGACGCAGCTCATTATTCGTTAATTTAACAACATGAGGAGCGTCAAAACTTTTGAAATGGACGCCATGTTGGATTTGTGAACTGCACCCATGTCTGCAGACATTGCGTTAGAAAAAACTGTGAAAAATACATTTGTGGTTATTCTGAGAATAAAAGAGTGTCTGGGGAGGGTGAGTGAAAAGACAAAAAAGAAAAATGTATGCATTATTGTGTGTAAAAATGGCCGTGGGGTTTATCTCTGAATTTGCAGTCATTATTCCTGGCTGCAACCAATATGGACAGTCCTATGTGTTAGCGGGCATCCATGGAATTTGTGGTGTTTTATGATGTTACAACAACGCTTACTTTGGGCTTTATAGTTATGTAATGAAACCAGTGATTGTGACTAATAGTTATGCACATTTCTGGTTATTTTGAGGATGAAGAGGATGAGGGAAAGAAGAAAAGGAAAAAGTATGTGTTATTGTGTGTAAAAATGGCCATGGTCTTGTCACAGGGTATAGATATAATAATAATGGTAATAACAATTCACATCGTTGTGGCCATGGCCAGTCACCAGATTGTTCAGGGCATGGCCAAAGGCCGAACAATCTGGCCACTGGCCATGGCCAAAACAATATGATAACTTTGGGTTGAATGTATGCAACAATGCAGCTATTGCCCATGGTCAGAATAGCATGCTTACTTTGGTTTGAATGATGCAACAATGGGGCGAATGCCTGAAAGAATGTGGCTACTGGCTATGTGCATACTAGTATGTTTAGTCTGGGTTGAATGCTTGCAACAATGTGGGTACTAGCTATGGGCAGAATAGTATGTTTACTTTGAGTTCACTGCCTGCAAACATTTGGATACTGGCATTGCGTAAAACAATGTGCTTAGTTGGACATGGTAACTAGGTCATAGTGTCCGGGCCATGGCTGCATGAAGTACGGAAATAAAATTAGTAATAACAAATGAGTTACAACATTTAGTAATTTGGGCAAATTAGCAACACTCCAAATGAAAATCCAATTAAAAAAGGGTAAACTTTTGTTATCAGATTTGCCACTAGCCTCCACGCAAGTGCCTCAAGACTGCACTGCCCAACCGTTTGACTTCCCCCAGGTCAATGATTTTGAAGTAAAGAAAATCATCAGCTGTCTCAAACCATCCCGATGCCAAGGTGACATATGTCTACCTCTGACTTCAAAGAATGGTTCGCCAAATTAGTGATGTTTATCACGGCTGTTTTAAATTCCTCTTTCACCACTAGCATGGTCCTCAATAACATCAAGGATGCGTGGGTCCTCCCTCTTCTAAAAAAAATAAAACAAATCTGGACCATAACATCTGATAAACTAGCGACCTATCACAACTGTTGCTTTCATCTTGAAAATTCTGAACAGAGTAGCCTACGTGCAGATCTAAAAACCCTTAGAATACAACAATCTCCTTGGCCTGCGCCAATCTGAATTCCGTCCAGGCCATGGAATGGAATCAGCGCACATTGATTTAAAGATACAAATGGACAAAGTCATTCACAATGGAAAACTCACCCTCCTCCTCATTCTTGACTTCTATGCTGCCTTCGACCTGGATTGCAAGGCATATGGCGGGTTGTATTATGCAAAAGAACAGATTTTAATAAATCTCTTCTATTGAAGAAATAGATTGACTGTCCATCTCTCAGATCTCTAGACCACCTATGACCACACCAAGGGACATTATCCCATTGTCCTGGCCATCAGTTCACTGAAGGACTCTATCCTGATCACTGCGTCATGTGGTGCATGAGTCTCCCTCCCCTGTGCCCTTGGTTTCTTGGAACATAGGATTCGCAATTAACCAATTATATTACCCAGAGATACGTACGTTGTTATGCTCACTTGATTTAAACATTTCATATGTGACATGGGCAATAAAAGGTCTTGTAATTGATGGCTTTGTTTTTTTTATCAAATAGCTTCACCAAAAAAGCCTTGCAGCAGACACTATGGTGGGATGAAAATACGTAATAGTTCTACTCGGGAGTGCACATTGATCCCTTATCAAATTATTTAAAGTGCTGTACAAATATTGCAACTATCTGTGACAGGGCCTGATCATTTATTCTTGATTACATTTTTATAAAACCACAATGGCCTAATGAGTCCAAATCTCTCTAACACATGCATGTTTAACTTTCAGAGTATTGTAACTAACAAGAATGCATGGAACATTTTGGGAGGTGACTTTAATTCATGCAATGGAAATCCACTGTATATAATAATAATTTGATATTTATATACCGCTTTGGTCCAAAGCACTTTACATAACACATATTTGCATACATTGCTAGTATTACCCAATACAAATTGGTTAAATGTAGGATTACAATGAAAATGCAACATTTGGAATCCAGGATCCCTGTAAGACTGATGTCAAAGTTTGTAAAAATGGACTTCAGTTTCATGCATATTTAATGGTTTGGGGACTGTGTGCTCTTAATGGTCATACTATTTCAGAGACTCCAGGGAAGTTAGTTTTAAATCCTCAAGGTACACATCAACTATTGACTATTTTTGTACTTCAGAAACAAAATGGCCCCTAATAGTGATTTATAAAGTGGTCGATGAGATATTTAGCGATCATCATCCTGTAGTGCTATCAATAATTTGGGAAACTGGCATTTGTGGGATGTTTCAACCCACGCATCCAAGCCATACAACATCATGGTGCATTACTGACATGGGAAACATCATAATGGGCACCGGAAAGCTTCTGCTGGCCAGAAATCACCAGAAAGTGTGCAGTGAGAACCTGACAGACAGGTTGCCATCTTCTTTTGCCTCTGTCAGTGTTAATACAGGAGACCATTGCCAGCCCCATCCTTTGGCTGCCCACAGAACAAGAGCAGACAAAGGAATACAGAGCTGTTCAACCATTCATTTCTTGATTGTCAAAATTGCTAAAATCATAGGCATGAAACGACCAAAAAAAAAGAATCCACATCAATACAATGTTAGCAAGGATCATATGCTATCAAGTAAAATCCCCTTTTTGAAATGTATTAATTTAAGGCAGCTGTCAAAAATGGGTGCAATACCAGTGCCCGCCACTGACCGGCGCTAGCGACCTAAATTATGACAGGAGACTTGTATTTCAGGAGCTAAACAGTGAACCTGAGTTAGCTGGGACTTCAAAGGCTTGCTTGTCCATGAGAAGTCTTCAGACCTGGTCATCTCAGCAACAAGGCAGGAAGTCACATGCTTCTGTTAATCAGATGGAGAGTGGCACCCTGGACTGATGCCCTGCTAGCAGGAAAAACAGGACAAATGATTCCTTCAGCTGAATAGGGTATGCTGATTTTGGGTGCGAACTGTCAGCACTGCTCTGGGGGAAGGCAAGACATTTGACCTCTGAGCCAAGCCACGTTTCTAGGGGCGGGGACAAACAAATTGGTACACTGTAGTGGAGGAAAATGTATGTTTTATTAGATTGCTTATAAAATATTGTATCAAGCTGACAGAAATGTACAATTTGGGGATTCTTAATATGAAAAATGCACCCACAATTTGAGATGAAGCTGGACGCTGTAGGATTTTCTGAGGCCAAGCCCTGTAATTATTAATATTGTAACATCTGTGTTTATGCTAGAGACCTCAAAACCTACTGTAATATGCCCAGAGAGGGTGTGTACCTCCATGTCAGATTTGATGAAAAACCAATATTGCAAAACCCATCAAAAGCGCAAAATGTTGTCACTTCTGCACCCAAGCTCTTAGAAAGATCAGGGTTGAACAGAGACCTGTCTTTTAATTTATCTGTGATGTGTACATGTAATTTCAACAACTTGTGTATCTGGGAAGCATGTTTGGTTATGAAAAATTGTTTTTCTAAGTAAATGTTATGGTGAGTTGACTTCAGTCAAGCCATAAACATAGCATCACTCTGACTCATACTGACTCATAATTCCATTCTCCAGTCAGGTCACAGTAAATCCTTTAACCTATCAAATCCTTTTTGGGTTGGGCATAGAAGGTCAGCCTTCCCACCCACTTTCAAAAGACATAAAAAGAACCACTGAAACCCAGATAGGGACTGCTCTTTCCACTTTCCTGCTCAGCACGCTGCCCGACCATATCCAGAAGTTAGACTCCAGATAGACTCCAGAACTTGAAGCAGAGAGGCCTGAACCAAAAGCTGAATCCTCCTCAGCAGGCCTCAGAATCCAGCAACCTAACCAAACTATTCAACAGCCGGGCGATCTGTTTGATTCTGGCTAGAACTATATCCAGACCCAGAAAGCAGAGCTGTATCCAGACCAGACTGCTGTGCAGTGCCGACAGCAGACCCAGACCAGACCGCTGTGCAGTGCCGATAGCAGACCCAGACCAGACCGCTGTGAGCAGAACCAGTACCAGAGACCGTCCCGGGGCGAGAGAACCGCAGCCCACCTGACAAAATCCGTGACGAAGTCGCATTCCAGTCCAAAACTAGGAGTGAGAATCCAGCCAAGAACTGTGCATAGTCATCTCTTAGTCTAAAGTAATCTCATCCCATCCATTTCAACCTATTTAGAACTGCATAGAAATCGTGTGTCCATTCTGTGATTTCAAAGCTGCAAAGGTGTCATCTGTCATTCTGAAATCTTGACTTCATGCCTGAAAATCTACCTCTATAAAAACGTCTGTATCTATTGAACCACACGTCCTAGAAGCAAAATTTAACTGTCATCTTAAAGCTAAGAACCTAAGCTTTCCAAAAGACTCAATACAACATTCCAACTCCTCATAATTTTTCCGTAATCGCGATCGCGCACTCAGAAAAAGTGCAGCGAATTGCAAGTTGGCCCAATTTTGCCACTTGTAAAAATAGCTGCTTCTTGCTTTCCACTGCTGAAATTCGTTTTCACTCTTATAATCATTCCTGAATCATTGCTAGTGTTGACCTGAAATAATTCAAAGTAGCTATCACCTACCCTGAATCTCCTATAGGGAATTAAAATCATTTTTAGCATATTTTCACTTCATTGCAACCACATTTACAAGTATTTGGCCTGTGTTTTGAAATCATCCCTGTTTCTCTAAGATTGCTGGGGGGAACGGGAACTGAACTGCTTCTGATTGTATTCCTGAAAACCTCTGTGCCCTCATTTCCATCTCTTCATATTGCATAGGGGGGAGTAAGGAAAAAGTGATCAGATTATCTCTTGTTGAAACCATATCCAGTTATTTCTGTGCTGCATTCTTTCCATCATTGCTTTTCCTTGAAACCATACAAAGTATTCTCTGCTACCTTATCCTTTCTATACCAACTCCCAAGTAATTAAAGAATTGTGCTACTGTAATCTTATCCATTGTTGATCACTGTTCATACTCATAAGTGTGCTATTATATATATATATATATATATATATATATATATATATATATATATATATATATATATATATAGTTTAATTTTTCCAATAAACCTTTTAATTTGCAAAACAACCTACTTCTTGGCAAAGATGGGTCAGGGGGATTCAAAGTGAGGGCCGTTATATAAGGGTTCATCATCCAGATTTAATAACTTGACACAAAAATATATAAACAAGGGCATCCATTGGGCGTCCCAGACTAGGCTTTGACTTAGTTGGATTGCCGAATTGAAGTCACTTACACACTCTTTCATCAAACACTAAGGGGTCGATTCATGGAGCAAACGTGCGCCGAAAATCCCAGCGCAAGCAGGCGCAAGGTAGCGTAAGCGCGAGAAACGCAGTGCACACGGACGTGTGCGATGCAAGGAAGACGCTGCACGTGTTTCCCGCTGTCCATGTGCCCAATCCAGCGATGGCGCACGCAGGCATACACGGCGTGCGCTAAGCGCACAGCAAAAGCGCATATAGCGCGGCGCACACAACCAAAGTGGGCGGAACAGTGGGCGTAACACGTGGAATGGGGAATAACGCGTGAAAAAGAAGGCATAACTGGGGAAGTACTGCAGGGAACTACACAGAACGCCCACATGCACGCGAACAACCCGTTTTCATGGATTTGAATACGGGAAACCCGCGCACGGCAAAAGACGCACACAGGCGTCAATGCCACACGAAGGCAGGCGGAAGCGTCCCCACGCACAGTATAAAAGTGTGTGCAAACAACAAACACGTATATACAGCTACGATGAATGACCCATTTGTCGCAGCACTGATCGTGGGACACCGCAGGAGGAGGAGAATAGCCAGGGCATGCATTTTCGCACCACAGACAAGCCTTTTTGGGATGCCTGATGACCAGGTCTATTGCAGGTATAGGTTTCCACCCCACATCATCCTAGACCTGGTCAGGGAGTGGGAAGATGACCTTACATCCCCCACCCTTTGCTCCCAAGCATTGAGCCCTTTGGAGAAGCTGCTCAATGTCCTGCATTTTTTGGCCACTGGGTCATTTCAGCGGACTACTGCCATAGTGGGGGGGTCTCACAGGCAACGCAGTCACGCTGCGTACACCAGGTCTTGGCAATCATGACAGCGCGCCTCTCAGTCTGCAGGCACATATACATGCCCAGAACACCCGCAGAAAGGCAGGCCGTTGTCCTGGATTTTTTCAGGGTGGCACACATCCCCAAAGTGCTCGGTGCCATAGATTGCAACCATGTGGCCCTACGTCCACCTAGGGCCACTGAGCACATCTACCGAAACCGCAAGCACTGGCATTCCATCAATGTACAGGTGGTATGCGATGCAAAGGGAATCATCACCTCTGTCTATGCAAACTACCCTGGCTCCACCCATGACAGTTTCATATACAGAATGTCCGCCCTGAGCCGGGCCCTGGAAGCTGGGCAGCATGGCGACACATGGCTCCTAGGTGAGTACAAATGCCCTTGCACATGCATGCATGTCACACACACACACACACACAAATAAACAAACCCCAATAATCACAACCATTTACACCTCCCCAGGGGACAGTGCCTACACTCTGAGCAACCACATGATGACGCCAATCCGGAACCCCACCACACCACCCCAGGTAAGATACAACGCCGCCCATATTGCAACCAGGGCCATAGTGAGCGCACATACGGAGTGCTCAAGTCACGTTTCCGCTCCCTTGACCGCTCTGGCGGGCAGCTACTCTATGCACCACCAGTAGTGTGCAGGATCATTGTGGCAGCATGTGTCCTGCACAATGTTGCAACACGGCAGGGCGTCCCGGTGGACATGGTGGTGCCCCCACATCCCCAACCACAGGCACAGGCGCTGCCCATGGGAGGGGACAGAGCACGTGGCGAGGAAGCCGGACCCAGCTTGTGGCCACATTTTTCACCTAAACTCCCACCCCTGCAGAGTGCACACAGGCCTGGCACATACCAGGTGACAATCGATGATGACAAAGAGACAGTCAACTGTCACAACCCTACCATCCTGAGATAGTTGCCATGGAAGTGCCACATTCTCTGCATCCCTAGCTACTTAAACACAAGTTATCATGTGTGACCAAAAGGCACACATATGACATGACATGATATGGCCTATAGACAAGTATTTCAAGGTGCGATGAGGCAGGGAGGGGGGAACAAGGGAAGACAGACAACGGTACTACTAGGCCAGGTGTCATTTAGATTGTGCAAGTGCAGGGGTAGGGGGAAGCGAAAAGTGCAAGGGGAAGGGGAGGGGGGGAGTGCAGTACAGGGTAAGTAGAACAAAAAACAAATACATAGGCCAGCTGGTGGCAACTGCAAAGGTAAGTGCAGACAAGTGCTGGGAAGGGGGGGCTGTAGGGATAGAGAGACTGTACCGCAGTGCAGGGGTTGTCAGGGAGGCAGTGCAAGTGGAGAGTGGCTGGGCCAGGGACCGAGGTCGGTGAGAGTGGCCCCGTTGCAGATCCAGTGCCGTTCCAGTGAAGAATTATGCAAGGGAGGGGCAGAGAGAAAGCAGAAGCAAAGAGGAAGTTCTTGAGCTGCTTCCCGAACCGGAGATGGTTCCCCTCAAGTTCCAGTGAGGCAGGAAGGCTGTTCCAGAGGGAGGGCCCTGCCGCGGAGAGAGATCTACCCCCAGCTAGTTGCTTTGAGAAGCGGATGACCCTGACATGCAAGGTGTGCATCACACACACCTGCAAAACAGGCCATGGCCATCACTGTTATGTCACTCAAACCCTCCCAAACCACAACATGACATGGCAAGCAATACCCATACACCAACACAGTAACAATAAGGTACACATTGCCATGTCCAAAATGTACAGTGGCATCAGACAATGATGCCTGACCTGGAATCAGATGAAATGACTGACCAACAACCTCCCACCCAAAATAAGTCATTTCCAACTGCATTACAAGAGTTGTAGACGTAACATAACAATGAATGTCTGTCTACATGCACATTGTGCATTGCAAAATCAACACTGCAGCTTCTGTGTGCTGTGTCCTACTCCTGCAACACACTGCTCAGTGCACAGCACAGTGAACAGCCATTGTGTGTGATGCGCACCCTGAGCATCACATCTAAGCGACAGACCACATCAAAAAGCAAATTAGGCATGTACAGGATCCATAATTGGTCACAGAACATGTGCTGCAGGGACACAGTGGGCACCAGAAGGCAAACAGTGTACACGTGGATATGCAAGGGTGGTAGTACATGTAGTGCATCCGAGTGCAAGTGTGTGGGTCAGCAAGGACATGCACTCAACATATGCATGTGCAATCAAGTGACCATCAGTGTTCTCTACACATAACATGTGAACATTCACCATGTGCACTCCCCAGCATGTAAAACCATAACTATCCCCTCGCACCTGAAATGTAAACACAACACATGAACAGACATTGATCAACAGAACACAACTTGTACATAGGATACCACCATTACAATGTCAGGGTTCCCATCACACTGCAGGGCAAGGCAACTATCTACAACAAACCCCCCCTCCCTCACAAATGACCATGACCCACTGAACAACTGCACCTGGGTCATGGAGCCTTCAACCCTCAATTCCACCTGGCCACATCACCTTTACCCTTCGTCACCATCTCCCACCTTGTGTGTAAAAAGGTGCCTGCACCCTCAGGATCCACACTCATTTCCAAAATCACAAAATCCAAGGCATAAAAACAAACCAGAACACCCTCCAGTAGATGAATTGACATAGCAGTACCTCACAAAGGCCAAGTACTACCACAATGTTGCAACAACCAAGGTAGCACAGTAAAACAATGTCACAACAGGATGTGAACCATGTGTGGTACATCACATAGGATGATGCACCATGAACGGATGTGTACTATCACAGGTCCCGTGTACAGGTGCGGGAGTGTCACGAAACAACCACCCCCACCGTTTCCTGGGTGCCTGCAAGGTCAAACTCACACAGGCCCCTGAGACCCTGGTGGGGAAGGAGGTTCAGGGATATGCAGTCGGGACAGGTGTTGGCACACTGGATAACTGGAATGAGTGGCAGGAGAGGGGCGGAGGAATAACACATGAAATTAGGGAATGCACGAAAATGTACTACCTGCATGAACACATACACAATCCAAACAAACTTGGACATCATTGTCATGGCCTTCTGTAGTCCAGGCTTAGGAGTGACACGAACCAACCACCCCCTCTAGGGTTTTGGCGCCTGCAAGTTCGGGGCTTACATAGGCATCCGCAACCCCAGCGGGGAAAGAGGGTTAGGGAACGTTGCTTGGATAGGTACGGGATGCAGGAACTCCGGGTAGAGGGTACAGGGTTCAAAATTGCATAGGATTCCGGGTGATTAGGGGGAAAAAAACATACCAAATTGAATTACACATACATCCATGCATTAGTGCACCCGCCAGCAAGCCTATGCAGAGCAGTTTGAAAGAAAAACAACAAGACACTTAGCTCTGGTTTTGAGTGCTGGCCTCCTGCCTGCGCACTCTCAGGTCCGGTTACAGGAGCACTGCAATGCTGCAAAGAGAGCCACAGTCAACAACCTGTACGTGCCAATTACACAAAAACACACCAACAAACATGCCCCATAGCAACAAACTACTCTACAAACAGACAATCTGGTCTAGATGCTTCGTACCCATATATAAAATTACCCCTGTGATGGGTCATACACAGTCAATGCAGTAAGTCAGCCGCCGGTGGGGCGTGGCAAATGGAACACCAATGTGTCACAATTCACACAACATGCAATGTTCCCTGGGTAAGCAGACATACCCATATAGCAAGGCATGACTTCAGAGCAAGTTGTGTACCACCATGACCGAAACAAAGTTGGCAGTGCATTTATCATAATGTACATGGAAATGAAATGCACTGCACCCGAGTATGTCCCTTGCTGTATGTCCCTGTGAGCTGCCCCTTTCCATGTCTCGGAAGGCTACATGGTTGATACAAGTGCCTCGATGGACCTTGGTGTACCGGAGGGTATGTGCCACTGCCCCTGCAGGTGTCCCAGACAACCTTACAATCAACAGCCATCAGTCCACCTACACATCTGAGCTGCATTGTGTGCTTCAACACCAATATTCGTCCAAGCTCACCCTCAGTGCTGTGACTAAGCCTGCATGTGCAACTCGCCTGGTGCAAGCTTTGCTGTGTTGTAGCCCCTTGTGCTGCTCACCTTTCCTGGAGTTCCTTGGAACACGTCAGCAGTTCTAGGATGTAGGTCTGCAATCCCTGTGCCTCTGCTTGTGCACACATGTGCATGTGGGCACTAACAAATGTGTCCAGAATTCCGTCGTCCAATGGGCCATGTCTGCTGGCAAAGGTGCTCTGGAGGCTCATCCCCCTGCAGAAAGGGCATGAAACACATGATTAATGCTTCAAAGTGATCTGTGTGTGTCTCTCCAGGCATCTCATTACTTGACCATGTCAGAGAGTCACATCATAAATCACACCATCAGTCCGTCTTTCACATCCAAAGTGTGGAACACTATCTACAGCATGAATTGCAACAAGCATGTGCACAGTAAAGATAAGAAACATACTACACAATGCATAGCAATGAATTTACACATTAATCATGAAACACCCCATCTAGCAAAAGCTGAACAGTGGACAATAACACCAAAATCATCCCCACTAGGGGTGTAAACACAAGTCACACCGCACCAGACATGCCACAGATATGACAGTCCAAAGCCCTTGTGTAAAAGGTTGTGACACCGAACCATCCTTGCGAGCCCATGGATAAGGGAGGCAGGAGTGGCATATGTGAGTCAAGGACCCCAAGCAGCAAACACATACACAAGACAAGCTTGAAGGGCCCAGCTGGAACAGACAGTGGATGCCTTCAAAAGCCACAAAGCACCGCACCGTCACATGAAAGCACAATAGACAAGCAATTTTAAACTATATTAACTAATTACACTAACTATGGAAAACCTACTTTACCTAATTAAACTAACTATCAAACAGAAACTTAACTAACTAAACTAAAAGAAAAATCAAAAATGGCCACATACGACCCGGGGGGAGGGGAGGCACCCAGGAGGGGGGAGGTACAGGGTGCTGCTCAACATCCACATGCGATGATGCTGAGCCAAAAAAAAAACCCTCCATGGGCTCAACGCCTGCACAGCCCGACCTATGTGGGAGATAGATGGTCGTCCGAGTCTGGCACATCCTGTAAAGGAGGACGTGGCACAGTAGCCTGGCCACGCTTAGCTGCAGCTTGCCCCTCGTCGGCAGCAAGTCTGCCGGACGGGTGAGCCTGGTTCTGTGTGGCGATGTGACGTAGGTCTGCATGCAGAACCTCACGTGATACACGTGCTTCCTCTTGCAAGTTAGCACGTGTAACACGGAGTTCCTCCTGCAAGGCCTGGCTGGACAACCGCTGCACCTCCCGGCAAGCCTGTAGCTCAGCAAAGATGGTACGCTCAAGCTGTGCAAACCTCTCCTCTGCCTGCTGCCTCTGGGACATCATAAGGACACCCAGAATGGATCTGAGGGAAGCATACTCCGCCCTCAGGGCATCCCTGTGCGCCTCTGCATGAGCAGCAATTGCTTGACGCAGAGACGACATTTCAGCCTGGCGTGCCATGTCTGAGGCCGCCATGGCCAGCCTGAGCGAGCGGGCCGTGAACCGTGCCGCCTGCTGCTGGAGAAGCACCTGCCTAGCAGGGGGGAGCACAGATCGGGCCACACACTCCATGCTCTCAGCGATGTTCTCCATTGCTGCCCCCTGCCGTTCTGAATTGGCAGTCATGTCTTGCTCCTACTCAGTATACTGCGGTTGCGCGCGGCGACCGCGTTGCCGTCTTGACCCCTGCGGGACCCAAGGACCGGGGGTCCTCGCTGTGTTGGCACCGCCCGCGGCTGCACGACTACATGCCCCCGTGGACGTGATGTCCCAGGCACATCAGTGACTGGTGTGGAGGGTGACCCTGCGTCCCGATCCACCACGGGGGGAGGAACCAAGACTGTCTTATCCCTCAGTGCAGGTGTCGCAGACAGAGGAGTGTCCACATCAGAATCACTCACCCCTGACACATGGACTTGATGCTCATCCAACTCAACATGGACGTCAGAGTTGTCATCAAGGCTGGACTCATAGGCAGCCAGAGACAAGATGGACTGTAGCACTTGGGAGTTTTCGTGGCCTACCACCCCACGATCCCCACTAGTGCAGGGTTGATGTAGTGGTAACAACCCTGTGTCTGGCATGACAACACCATCCTCCGCCTCCATTGCATCATCACCTGAAAAATAGAGAGAAAAAAGGTCACTACACATGTCAGAAGCACACAACACACACACACACCGACAGCAAACGCATCAGGCAGACATGTGACACACAACATATAACCTGGCATGCATGCTGGGTCAACTTTGAATTGCTTCTGTGATCAGACCTGTTGAAAGGTGGCAGTTTCCATGGAAGTGGGTCTATGCAGTGCAGAAAATGTGTACGCCACTCACTACCTACATGTACAAGGACTCCATGGTGTGTACCAGGAAATGTGAAGGCAGTGCAATGTCAAATTCAGACATCACGTGCATTGTGCATTCAATGTGTACCATATCTAGCAGCCAAGCACCCCTCCACCCCAGTACCAAAGCAGGGATGCCTAGCATGGAATCAAAAGGCTGACCATACACCTGTGTATTGACAGGCAGTGTTGACTGGCATGAACAGCTTAATGTGATTCAAGTGACAACACTGCAAATGATGCTGGGACAGTAGGCAGGACACATGATGAAAACTCTGGATTCCGCCCATGTGTGAAGAAGACACAACAACAGTTGGACACAGTCAGTGGCCATTGAACAGCCTGAGGCCTGTGAGCCACACAGATTGTCAGACCCTAAACATGTGTGCAATGCAGGACTGAGCCACAGTTGACATGGGAAGGCTGAGGAGATGGGAGGCAATGTATGTAACCAAGGACTTGTATTACAGTGATCATCCAGTCAAGGACACATAGGGGCATGCGTGCAATGCACATGGAGCATGAATGGGCACTCATGTCCCTGCGGGACATCTGACCTATGCACAGTACAAGTGAGATACCCTGCATCAAGTACTAAGGCTGTACCACACGGCATTTGTTTGGCAGATTCTATGCTGGAAGTTAGCATCTACACAGGACGCATGAACAAGAAAGTACACATTGGCAAGATTGAAGAACACCAGTGCAAAGGTGGAACTGGGGTGCAGAGTGGCGGAGGAGGGGCAAGGGAGCATGCCTATATGGAGTCCCCGCATGCAGGCAGAGGAGAGATGCATGACGGAAGCATTGCATTACTTACACATCAGAACCATGTACACGTCACATGTAGTGGCAATCATGCACAACACATCCCACAAGTGAAACACACACATCCTCAACAAACACGCATCAACACACACTGGACTGGGCATCAAAGTACAGCATCTCTCCCACTCCTTCGACCAATTCAGGTGGTATGAACTCCGCAACAAGTGCCTCATGCGGAGTGAGCTCTTCCTCCTCTGGTGCAGGCCCACCGCCAGTCACCAGAGTCAAGTTGTAATTAGAGGCACGCTTAGACTTAGTGCTGTGTTTGATGTCATTCCAACGCTTTTTGCACTCTTGCGCCGTGCGCACCTCATGGCCGAATGAACTGACATGTTCCGCAACATGCTTCCAGTGGGTGTCACGTTGGGCAGCCGTAGTCTGACTATTGGCACCCACTAGCATGTCACGGCTGTGGCCCCGCACGTAGTCCATGAGGAAGTCCAGTTCCTGCTTGCAGAAAGGCTTCTTCCTCGACGTGCAGGAGGTCGTGGCTGTGTGTGGGGTCCCAGCCTGTGCTGCAGGTGCAACCTTCCTCCTCTTGGACTGTGGCGCAGACCCTGGCTGGCTAATTCCGCCCTGACCAGTATGGCCAGTAGGTTCGGTGGATTGAGCCAAGGGAGTGGCAGGTGGAGGGATGACCAAAGGCCTGACGTGTGTCAGTGGCAGCTGGGTGCCCACTAATGGACCCTGCGCAGCAACATCAGCTGTGGCAGGGTCATTGACCACAACGGTCCTGGTTGGCAGACTCACAACCGGGGTGCTGTTGGGTGCATCTGCCCCTGCACTTGCCAACACCCGGCTGTTCGGGGCAGCAGATGACATGACTGCCCCAGGGACACGTGTCTTGGTCTGACACGTGCTGCTGTAAAATGGTTTCTCTCCTGGCCTGTTGGAGATCTACCAAGGGCTCCTCAAGTGCCAACGCAGCCTGCGCTGGCAGACCCTGAGCCTGGGTGGCAGTGTCCACAGCTGCACCTGCAGCTACCACTACCCTTGGGCCTGTGGCAGTCGATGGAACGACTGCTGGGTCACACGGGTGCCAGTGCCAGATGCAGAAGCTGCATCCCCCGGAACCACAGGGGGTGGTGGCATGACTGCACCGACACATGGCACAACATTGTGCTCAAGTGGCGCACCCCTGCCTCTTCCCCCTCTGTGGCCGCCCTGGACACCCTGGAGTCCCCCTACTCCCTGGTCACCACGGCCACGTCCCCGACCACGCCCGCCACGAGGAGGATGCCCAGCTGAGGCGCCCCTCACCTTTGGTGGCCTCCCAACCATGGCACAGATGTAGTAGTGCCGGCACAGATGGAGTGGTGCCAATGGGAGGTGTACACCACAATTGATCTGGGCAATTGGGGTGAAGGGGGTGGGAAGCAAGATCTTAACAGCCCCCCTGCACCTGCAAGGCTGTATGTGACCCCGGTGAGGTAGTGACGGGTCACGCAACGCTCAGGCACCCTAAAACCGCAGTAAAACCGTGCACGCAACCCTGCAGCCTACGTGCGTGGATTCAACCTCCCGCAGTACGCGGTGGCACCCAGTAACACGAATAACGCGTACACGTGGGACACGCAGGCTACTATGACATCGAAAATGGGTGCGATACACAGGGGCACCCGCAGTGGGAAAAAGAGCATGTGCGACTCACCGTCTGACTAGCGCGATGCTGAAAAACACGAGTAGCCAATACCCCCGCCAAAAGAAGAGATACGTCCTTGATAGCTGTGAAGTTGTGATGGCGCGCGAAACAACAGGAAGCAACAACACACGTCGGTCTCCACGAAAGGCACGCACAGCGAACTGCTGGGCCCGCTCACCTTTAAACCGTGCTGAGGGAAACGTCCGCGTACGTCACGTCACTTACGCGCATGGGCCCTTTCCTCGGATTACACGCGGACGTGCAGTTTTTCACGCGCGCTGAAATGGCCATGCATGCCTGTGCGCATCACGTCACAGGGGTGCTTGTGCTTGAGGGGCCTTCTGTCCAATGAAATTGCGTATGCGTGCAGACGCGCTTACGCGCTAAGGGATTTTCCTCAAATTACACGCTGACGTGCAGAATTTTCACGTGCCAAATCACTCCGTATCAAGCTGGCCACGCGTAAGCACACGGAAGACCACGCTCCTGCCCAGAAGGCCGAATTACTGTCCCCCAGAGCCCCGAGCACGCTCCCACCTGCCATCTGCTGCTGCCTGACTGCCTGCTGCCCACATGCCCTGCCATTTGCTGCCTGCACATCAGCCAGGGGTGCTGTTTCTGTGACCACCCCTGCTGGAACCGAAGACTCCCGACTGGGATTCCATCGCTCCACAGCCCAGCCCCAGGACCCAGTTGCCCACCCACTCCTGCCTCTGGGGTTGTCATGTCGGGCACTGTTACATCTGGCACCACTGACAACCCCCGGCCGGAGAGGCAGAGGGGCACCAGCTTCAGTGCCAGGGAAGTTGGTGTCCTGGTGGAGCAAGTCCTGGGGCAGTATGATGCCCTCTTCGGAAGTTCCCGCGCCGACAAGGAAGGACGGACTCGGATCTGGACTGACATCGTGACTGCCATAAACGCGGAGGGGGTGGCAGTCTGCGATTTACAACATGTCAAGAAGTGCTGGGAGGACTTCAGGTCTAGGACCCTGAACAAGGCCCGGCGCCTCTTGAAGGCAGCGGATGCTAAGGGGCGCTGGGGCCACTTGTCGGAAGATCAGATGAGGGTCCTGGAACGCATATCCCCAGTGCTCCACGTCCAGGTCCTTGAGAGGCAGACCCGTCTGGAGTCGAGCGGTAAGTGTACATGGATCATGATTGTGAGCTGTGCGTGTGGTGATGTTTCAGTAGTGTGCAGGTTGCACATCTGTTTGTATGGGGTCGAGTATGGGTGGGGGTGTACAGGGCCGTGAGGCTAACACATGCGAGGGCTGTAATGTGTGAGACATGGATGCTGCTTGTGTGTGTAGGCTTGCATGCCAAATGCAGTTGTGTGGGCACACATGTTTGGATGAATGTGTATGTAAGTAGACATGTTGGTGATGTCACGCATGTATGTTGTTTTCAGCTGCATGTATCAGCACTGTGTACATGTGCATTTGTGTGTATTTGACAAGGGTGCAACAATGATGCAACATGGATGCATGTGACAGTGGGATGTGGAAGCCTGATTGGTAGATGTGACATGGATGCCCATCTGAACACTGCGACACTGGGCAGAGGTGTACGCATGCATGCAAGTGTGGTGGTGTGTGTACATGTGTAGGGCACTTCCTGTGTTGCATGTGATGTCTGGCTCAGCTTTGCCTGCTCATGGTGTTGTATGTGTATGGATGGTGCTGGCAGTTGCGATATGGCTGTGGTATGGCTCATGTGTGCGAGTTGAAATGACATGTGTGTTGGGGATTGTGATGGCATGTCTGAGGTTTGCCAATGCCACTCATGTACAACTGTCATGTGTGTATGTTTCCATTGTACAGTGCCCTGATGCCTGAGTTTTATTTCTCCCTGTCTGAAGCGTCAACTGATGAAGAGGGCGGAGAAGGTGCTGTGGAGCACAGCGGCGGGGATCCCACCGCCAGCCGGAGACGCAAGGCCTGGCTCCCCTCCCATGTTGTGATCTCGTCTGGGAGTGAGGAGTCCGGTGCCGCGTCCCAGGTCGCAGCTGCCGGGGGGAGGTCCAAGAGGCGGAGGTTGGAGTTGGACTCCTCGGCAGCAGAAGGGGCAGCTGGGACCCCACAGGGCCCAACGGGGGAAGATGGCACGGAGTCATCCAGGTTGGTGGGGGGTTTGGTGGAGGAGGAGGCTGTGCAAGCAACAGAGATGGGGTCTGGAGGTAGGCATCCCACTGGTGCTAGTGGTGCAGTGCAGGACCAGGGACAGGAGGCAGCACAGGCCGCCGCGGAGGTGCCTATGTGCAATCCTGTCCCTGATCCTGTCCCTGCATCATCTTGCACCAGCAGGGATGCCTACGTCCAGACCCGTTTTCAGGCAGGGGATGAGCTCACAACAACTGGCCTTCCTCTGCCTGCGGACTTGGCTATCCGGGTCCGGGTTGAGCCTGTCCTGACTGGTGTGGCGTTGCGTCAACGGGCCAATGCGAGGTGACCTGCAGTCTTTTCATGAGGAGACTGCACGTCATCTCAAATGGCTCATTGACCGCGTCGGCCTAATGGGACAGGTCACCCAGGCCGGATTCCTCCGTTTGATGGGGCTTGCTGCGACCCCCTCCTCAACTGAACCCCCTATGCGCCAGTCGTCCTCCGTGCCATCTTCCCACGCATCAGTCACCTGGGTGCCCTGTGGAGCTGCCTCTGACGGTGCGGTCAGGCTGGTGGAGGAGGCATCCCTGCCACAGTCGGGAGTCGGACGTCCAGCAGGGGTGGCCACATCAACGACTGCACCCCAGCCAGCGGAGGATGTGCAGGCATCAGGAGGCAGTGCACGGGCAGAGGCAGAGCAGCAGCAGCAACGTGGTGGGAGCCATCAAGGCTCGGGGCCTTCAACATCGGAGGGGCAGGCATCGGCCGGAGGGCAGGAGGACCCAGGACAGAAAGTGTGTTCCGTGTGGCAGCGGTTGAGCCACGCCATAGATGCGGAGCGGCAGCGGGCGGAAGAGGCACGGCTCACAATGGTCAGGGCGGAGAACTCCATGCGGAGGGCCCCGAGGCGGGCCGAGTGCCTTGAGGCAATCTGCAGGGGGTTGGAGGTGGACACGTCGACGGCCCTGCGGACCCTCGGGCCATTGAGGAGGACCGCCTCCTTGGACATTGAGCAGGAGTTTGATGATGCCCTGGCCCGGGACATCCAAAAGTGAGCGGTCAGACTAGCCCGCTGCCCTTGTACATAGTTATGTAGTTAGTGTTAGGTTTCCTTTGTTTTTTAATTTTTTTGGACCTTTTGGACAATGGGCCACATTTTTGTATATCGTTTTTTTTTATTAGTTAGTGTTGTTAGATAGGTTTCATTTCTTTTGTTGGGATAATGGACTCTGGCTTGTTCATCTGTACATAGTTCACTGTTGGATTTTCTTTTTCTTTTACAATTTACCCATGGAGCAATGGCTTTCAATTATAATTTTCCATTGGATTTTCTTTTGTGGACTGTGACTTTGGACACCATTCCTTTGGATTATGATTTTTGTTTTTGCTTTTTTTCACGGACATGCTTCTTTTAATTTTCTTGCATTCCCATTTCTATTTTTTTATTTTTGATTCAATTTATGTTTCCTTTAATACATATTTTTTGATCAAACTTCAATGTGTAGTATCATCTCATTGGTTTCATGCATATCATGATATGGGATTTGAGATTCACTGACACCCATTGGGTGTATGTGAGGGACATGTGTTCGTTTCCAAACTTGCAATTGGTGTTCTATCATGTTATTGCCATTTCTAAGTGGGTGGATGCAATACTCGGGTGGGTGTTTTGCATTTGGAGGCTGACCATAGGGACCAGGGATCTAGATTGTGATGACATGTTGGCTGGGGAACATGAGTTGGGGCCTGCTGGCAGGTGCCCCACAGTGCTGGGGGGTGGGGGTGCAGGGGAACATGAGTTGGACATGAGTGGGGGCCTGCTGGCAGGTGCCCTTCAGTGCTGGGGTGGTGGGAGACATGAGTGGGGGCCTGGTGGATGCTGCCCCTGCACTGCTGGGGGTGGGGGTGATAGGGGACATGAGTGGGGGCCTGGTGGAGGCTGCCCCTGCACTGCCGGGGGGTGGGGGTGGGGGTGGTGGGAGACATGGGTGGGGTCCTGGTGGAGGCTGCCCCTGCACTGCTGGGGGTGGGGGTGATGGGAGACATGAGTGGGGGCCTGGTGGAGGCTGCCCCTGCACTGCTGGGGGGTGGGGGTGGTGGGAGACATGGGTGGGGGCCTGGTGGAGGCTGCCCCTGGTGGCTGGTGGGTGGGGGTGATGGGAGACATGAGTGGGGGCCTGGTGGAGGCTGCCCCTGCACTGCTGGGGAGTGGGGGTGGTGGTAGACATGGGTGGGGGCCTGGTGGAGGCTGCCTCTGCACTGCTGGGGGGTGTGGGTGATAGGGGACATGAGTGGGGGCCTGGTGGAGGCTGCCCCTGCACTGCTGGGGGGTGGGGGTGATAGGGGACATGAGTGGGGGCCTGGTGGAGGCTGCCCCTGGTGGCTGGGGGGTGGGGGTGATGGGAGACATGGGTGGGGGCCTGGTGGAGGCTGCCCCTGCACTGCGGGGGGGTGGGGGTGGTGGGAGACATGGGTGGGGGCCTGGTGGAGGCTGCCCCTGGTGGCTGGGGGGTGGGGGTTGTGGGAGACATGGGTGGGGGCCTGGTGGAGGCTGCCCCTGGTGGCTGGGGGGTGGGGTTGATAGGGGACAGGAGTGGGGGCCTGGTGGAGGCTGCCCCTGCACTGCTGGGGGGTGGGGGTGATAGGGGACATGAGTGGGGGCCTGGTGGAGGCTGCCCCTGCACTGGTGGGGGGTGGGGGTGATAGGGGACATGAGTGGGGGCCTGGTGGAGGCTGCCCCTGGTGGCTGGGGGGTGGGGGTGATGGGAGACATGGGTGGGGGCCTGGTGGAGGCTGCCCCTGCACTGCTGGGGGGTGGGGGTGATGTGAGACATGGGTGGGGGCCTGGTGGAGGCTGCCCCTGCACTGCTGGGGGGTGGGGGTGATGTGAGACATGGGTGGGGGCCTGGTGGAGGCTGCCCTTGGTGGCTGGGGGGTGGGGGTGATAGGGGACATGAGTGGGGGCCTGCTGGCAGGTGCCCCACAGTGCTGGGGGGTGGGGGTGGTGGGAGACATGAGTGGGGGCCTGGTGGAGGCTGCCCCTGCACTTCTGAGGGGTGGGGTTGGTGGGAGACATGGGTGGGGGCCTGGTGGAGGGTGCACCACAGTGCTGGGGGTGGGGGTGCAGGGGAACATGAGTTGTACATGAGTGGGGGCCTGGTGGAGGCTGCCCCTGGTGGCTGGGGGGTGGGGGTGGTGGGAGACATGGGTGGGGGCCTGGTGGAGGCTGCCCCTGGTGGCTGGGGGGTGGGGGTGGTGGGAGACATGAGTGGGGGCCTGGTGGAGGCTGCCCCTGTACTGCTGGGGTGTGGGGGAGATAGGGGGACATGAGTGGGGGCCTGGTGGAGGCTGCCCCTGCACTGCTGGGGGGTGGAGGTGGTGGGGGACATGGGTGGGGGCCTGGTGGAGGCTGCCCCTGCACTGCTGGGGGGTGGTGGGAGACATGAGTGGGGGCCTGGTGGAGGCTGCCCCTGCACTGCTGGGGGGTGGGGGTGGTGGGAGACATGGGTGGGGGCCTGGTGGAGGCTGCCCCTGGTGGCTGGTGGGTGGGGGTGATGGGAGACATGAGTGGGGGCCTGGTGGAGGCTGCCCCTGCACTGCTGGGGAGTGGGGGTGGTGGTAGACATGGGTGGGGGCCTGGTGGAGGCTGCCTCTGCACTGCTGGGGGGTGTGGGTGATAGGGGATATGAGTGGGGGCCTGGTGGAGGCTGCCCCTGCACTGCTGGGGGGTGGGGGTGATAGGGGACATGAGTGGGGGCCTGGTGGAGGTTGCCCCTGGTGGCTGGGGGGTGGGGGTGATGGGAGACATGGGTGGGGGCCTGGTGGAGGCTGCCCCTGCACTGCGGGGGGGTGGGGTGGTGGGAGACATGGGTGGGGGCCTGGTGGAGGCTGCCCCTGGTGGCTGGGAGGTGGGGGTGGTGGGAGACATGGGTGGGGGCCTGGTGGAGGCTGCCCCTGGTGGCTGGGGGGTGGGGTTGATAGGGGACAGGAGTGGGGGCCTGGTGGAGGCTGCCCCTGCACTGCTGGGGGCTGGGGGTGATAGGGGACATGAGTGGGGGCCTGGTGGAGGCTGCCCCTGCACTGGTGGGTGGTGGGGGTGATAGGGGACATGAGTGGGGGCCTGGTGGAGGCTGCCCCTGGTGGCTGGGGGGTGGGGGTGATGGGAGACATGGGTGGGGGCCTGGTGGAGGCTGCCCCTGCACTGCTGGGGGGTGGGGGTGATGTGAGACATGGGTGGGGGCCTGGTGGAGGCTGCCCTTGGTGGCTGGGGGGTGGGGGTGATAGGGGACATGAGTGGGGGCCTGCTGGCAGGTGCCCCACAGTGCTGGGGGTGGGGGTGGTGGGAGACATGAGTGGGGGCCTGGTGGAGGCTGCCCCTGCACTGCTGAGGGGTGGGGTTGGTGGGAGACATGGGTGGGGGCCTGGTGGAGGGTGCACCACAGTGCTGGGGGGTGGGGGTGCAGGGGAACATGAGTTGTACATGAGTGGGGGCCTGGTGGAGGCTGCCCATGGTGGCTGGGGGGTGGGGGTGGTGGGAGACATGGGTGGGGGCCTGGTGGAGGCTGTCCCTGGTGGCTGGGGGGTGGGGGTGGTGGGAGACATGAGTGGGGGCCTGGTGGAGGCTGCCCCTGCACTGCTGGGGTGTGGGGGAGATAGGGGGACATGAGTGGGGGCCTGGTGGAGGCTGCCCCTGCACTGCTGGGGGGTGGAGGTGGTGGGAGACATGGGTGGGGGCCTGGTGGAGGCTGCCCCTGCACTGCTGGGGGGTGGGGTGGTGGGAGACATGGGTGGGGGCCTGGTGGAGGCTGCCCCTGGTGGCTGGGGGTGCAGGGGGACATGCGTTGGTGGGCAGTAGTGCAAGGTGACATGTGGGTTGGCTGGGGGGCATGGCCCTGGTGGATGGGGTGCCTGCAGGACATGTGCAGGGTAGGCCCCTGTGGTGTGGGCCACCTGCAGAGGCCGTGGAGGGTGTAGAGAGAATGTACCCTGCTGATATTGCGTGTGAAACTTCCCGCGCACCCCGAAATACACGTAGCCAGGACATTCGCGTGTGGAACTTCCCACGCACCCCTGATATGCACGTAACCTGCTGATATCACGTGTGAAACTTCCCGCGCACCCCAAGATACACGTAGCCAGGACATTCGCGTGTGGAAGGAACTTCCAGCGCACCTCTGGAATACACGTACCCTGCTGATATCGCGTGTGAAACTTCCCGAGCACCCGGATATACACATAGCCAGGACATTCGCCTGTGGAACTTCCCGCGCACCCCTGATATACACGTACCCTGCTGAATTCACGTGTGAAACTTCCCGCGCACCCCTGATGTACATGTACCCTGATGGAATCGCGTGTGGAACTTCCAGCGCACCCCTGAAATATACGTACCCAGCTGAAATGACGTGAGGTACTTCCCGCACACCCCAGTGATACACGTAGCCTGCTTGCCGTGCTGGTACAGGGTTAGCGCAGCCCTTTGCGCTGGATTAGGGATTTTGATGGCTTTTCTCTGCGCGAGAGGCGTTCTTGGGGGCGTAACTGGCGCTGCTGCAGGGTCGCTGCGCCACTGTGCGCCACGGCTGGTTTTGGTAGCTGGAATCCATGAATACAGTGTGCGCGGAAATGGATTTTAGCGCAGGCGGCTGTCGCAGGGATTCGCACGTGCACACTGTGCGCCAGCCGCGTGCACCACTTGTGCGCTAAATTCTATGAATTACCCCCTAATTCTCTTATTGCCTTGGCAAAACTAGTCCAAGATAGAAAAAGGCTTAGATGGAGGAAATGTAATGTTAGAATTTATAAAGATATTACTATGCTAAGTCTGGTTAATCTTAGTTCTCTTTTTGCCGTAGAGCTCACCACCACTGAAGTTGGATTAATATACTAAGATGTGATGTCTAATTTGTCAGACTCTTTTTTTGTTTTTTCCACATGTTGTTGGTGCAACCACCAACATATGATCAACAGAATTGCTATACAGAAGAGTCAGAGAGTAAAGGGTGCTAGAAATATGACTTTGTGGTTGCATGACAACTGGAAGTGCTGTGGCATAATCAGAAGATGCTCTAAATGTTTTTTCTTGTATTCCTTCACTGATGTAATCCAATAGTGTCTTGTTTATCTCATGTTATCCCAATCAGGAATAACTATGCCATGTTTTCATGTTTTCTGTGTCAATTTCAAAGCTGTCATCACTGGCTGATCTTCCTTTTCACTTCCAGGGAGTGCAAGGCTTCATTGGGGCTACTTTACTGACCTCATTTGGCCACATGTAATGTTTCCTTTCTGGATATTTTTAGCATACAAGCAATTATTTTTTCTGAGAGGTGTACTGCACTGCTACAATATCATTGTGATTTCTTACAAGGACATCTGCATGTTGTTAATGGTACTCACCTCTCCAATATAATAAGATGTGAGGACATCTGTAAATTGTAGTTCATTGGAAAGGTGCAGCACCATTGGCAAATGTTGCTCCTGTGTACAGCTGTTTCTTTTTCTATTTCCTGTTTTCCTGGTTCTTGTTTATTTTATATTATTTTTTGGTAGAGTTGCAGTACCACTGACAACATACAGATGAAATCGTTATGTAATTTCTTATGAGGACATCTATGTCTGTGGTACTGCACTTCTCCAATTTAAATAAGTTGAGGACATCTACAGTTTGTATTTCATTGGAGAAGTGCAGTACCACTGACAACAAGCAGGTGTCCTTGTAAGAAATCACATTGAGATGAAAACTACAATAAAGTTCAACTGCGACTAAATGCTGTAATTATACATGCAACCAAAAGGTTGTCACTCCACATTTGCATGCTTGCTCCTTCCCTATTGTGCTGGCCCTCCTCTCCCATTGTGCTGCCCCTCCCCCTCCACTGTCCCTACTCCCCCTTGTGGTATCCCTCCTCCCCTTTGTGTGGTCTCTCCTCCCCCTTGCAGTGTCCCTGTTGCCCTTTTCACTGTTTCTCCTTCTCCTTGCACTGTCCCCCCTTATGCAGTCCCTCCTCTTTCTTTCTCTGTCCCTCCTCCCCTTTGTGTTTCCCTCCTACCCCCTGTGCTGTTTCTCCTCCCCCTTCAGCTGTCTCTACGCAACCCTTATGCTGTCCCATCTTCCCTTTGTGATGCCTATTCTAATCTCCCTGCTCTGTCCCTTCTTTCCTTCTTCCCTTCTTCCCCCTTCTTCCCCCTTGTGCTGTACCTCCTCCCCTTGCATTGCTGCTCCTCCATGCCTTGTGCTGTTGCTCCTTCCTCCCTTGCACTGTCACTCATTTCGTCCCCTGTGCTGTCGCTCCTTCCCTCCCTTGCACTGTCACTCCTTCAACACACTTGCACTGTTGCTCCTTCCCCCTTGTACTGTCGCTGCTTCCCCTTGAGCTGTATCTACTTCCCCCTTGTGCTATAGCTCCTTCTCCCTCTTGTGCTGTCAATCCACCCACCTTTGTGCTGTTGCTCCACACCATTAGCACTCTTGCTCCACCCCCCCTTTGGACTGTCACTCATTCCTTAAATGTTCATTTCTCATTCATTCCATGCTAAATGTAAAATGCAATAAACAACTTTTTACACCAAAACTATTGGATTCTACCCAATTGTATTCAGATATTCACCATCTATTTGGGCCCCCTTTTTGTCTGTGTGCTTCTATGCCATGATTAGAGATCTTTCCACGCTTTACTTGAGGATTTCCGATTTGTTGGTGCATGGAGACTTACTCAACCGCCCGAAAAATGTTATATTTTCTGCTTAGGACAGCATGACGTCTACTCTTGCATTGAAATGCTTCTGGTGTCTGGTCAATGTACACAGAGGTTGCTTCATGCTGACATCGATGCACTACTTGTATCTGACCGTGCTCCTGTTTCTGCTGATATCTCATTGTCCTTTTCAATGTTCGAAATAAACTAATGAAAAATGTATACATTGCTGCTGGAAGATAGTGAGACTGTGGACCAACTGGTGAAAGAGGCAGACTTTTTATAACCACAAACAGGACTTCTTAGGTGAGTGTGGAGTGTGTGTGCGAGGCTTTTAAGTGCTACATGTGAAGACTATTGAGAGGACTCTCGAGTAAAAGGACCAGAACTTAGGATAATGTGATGAAGATGGCGAAGTAAGCGATCCAACAGCTGGAGTGTGCATATATGGCATCTCCAACAGATGAGAAGAAAGAGACACTTCTGAAAAAGAAATGTGAGATGAACAAGTTCTTGAATGAGCGGGCGGATAAGCTTCTTTTTAGGACAAAATGCAACTATTATGAAGGAGGGGAAAAGTGTGACAGACTGATGGCTTACCGGCTAAGGGTCCAGGAGAGTGACAGAACCATCAATGCCGTCATGGGTGCATCTGGGGTGCTGACGTACAAGAGATGAGATTAATACAGAGTTCCATGAATATTATGCGCAGCTGTGTGCGTCGGAGGTGAGGCCTGTCTTGCAGGACCTTAAGAAGCATATTGAAGCAAGTGGTCTCCAGTGTCTACCGGACTTAGAGAGGATCGGCCTTGACTCAGCTCTCATGGTGGATGAACTGAAGAGGGAAGCAGACTGCCTCAATTTGGGGAAGTGTCCTGGTACAGACAGTCAAAGAGCAGAAGGGAGGAATCCGTCCACAAATCTGCGGAAACTGATATTGACGTTACAGGAAAGTCTGAGACAGCTCTTGGCTGTTAATGCTCTTTCGCTTGAAGCTGAAAAAGCATTTGACCGAATAGAGTTGAGCTTCCTCTTTGTATTGCTGGAGTGCTTAGGATTTGCACAACAGATAAGATAATGGAAGTTGTTGCTTTGTACTGAGCCAATGCTGGCGGTCAACATGACTGGCATGTCTTCGGGAATGTTTGAAATTATGAGGGGCACTAGGCAAGGTTGTCCACTATCACCTTTGTCTTTTGTGGTGACAATGGAGCCTCTGGCAGCGAGGATCAGGTTAGATGAGAATATAAAAGGTGTCAATTTCCCAGGTGGCATTACAGAAGGTATGGCCTTACGGTGATGACATGCTGCTTGTGACAATAGATCTTGATTTGTCCTTGTGAAGCTTGATGGATCAGATAGAGGCCTTCACTTAATTCTGAGGCTATAAAATTAATAATCATGCAGGAGTGAACATGTTACCAGGTTCGGTGGTGCCCCGAAAAGTTGCGATATCTGGCAGTATGGATGACTAAGGAGGTGTACCATATGATGGATGAGAACATGAGACACTTGATGCTGAACTTGAAACTGGATCTGGCAAAGTGGTCAGAGTTTAACTTGTTTCTTTGGAGGAAAGTCAATGCCATCAAGATACCTATGGTGCCTCGTATTATTTATGTTTGTGTGAAGAAGTCAAGTTTTGTGGAGATTGAAAGACAGTTGCTGAGCTTCTAATGGGATCAGAAACAGCCACACCTGAAACTGTGAAAGATACAGCTGCCATGTGAATGTGGGGCCTTAGGAGTTCCAGACTTTGAAGTGTACCATCTAGCTTTTTCAGTGATACATTGTAACTGTTTCTGGAGGAATCATCTGGTGTTTAGGGACGGGTAGAATCTATTATGAGCACGCTGCTGACCCCAGAGGCCCTTTTGATGACTAAAAGTGCTAGGGGTGACATGGCACACGCTTGAGGAAAGAATTGGCGAGGACCCAGCAATGTCCACAAGAACTTCAATCTGGATGAATAAGAAGATGTTGATCAATTAGAAGACCGTTTTCTGGCCACACTGGTTTTTGAGTGGTGTGCAGTGATTTGGAGACCTATTTGAGAACAATGATTGGATCCCCTTTAGCAGGCTTTCGAGGATCTTGAATCTTCACAGCTGCTCCTATTGGGAATATAGTAGATTGCGGACGGCGATTGGGAATATTACAGTGATCAAATGAGACGCTCTTAAGCAACAGATATTGAACTTTAATGGACAGAGACATTTTGCTTCAGCAATGTACAAGCTTTTGATGAGCAGGAAAATGTCAAATGAACATTTGCTGAGGACATGGTCAGATGCAATTGGCGCAGACAACTCGGAGGGCAGGTGGGGAAACCTAGGCATAAATGTGTCCCTGACCACATTGAACCTGGGTGAGAGGTTGCCACAAATAAAGATTTTAAATAATGTTTATTGGACGCCAACAAAGCTGAGTGCTAGAGGTATGACTGACTCTGACGCCTGTTCGGGGTGTGGTCATAGGTAAGACTCATTTGAACACATGATATGGGAATGTTATAGAATGTGTGTGTTTTGGAGTGAAGTCATGAAGACAATGAACAAGGTTTTGGGAACAGAATTAGACTTTGATTTTGTCACCGTTGTCTTGGGGGGGATGAACTACCCACAGAAGTGCTGGTTCTTTAAGGCCTCTCTTTCTGCGAAGGAGATTGTATTGAAAGATCTGAAGAGTAGAACATTTCCTAATCTGATGGCATGGGTTGAGAACCTGAAGAAAATGTAATTGTTTGAGAGATTCATCCTGCGCAGGAATAAAAAGGGTGATCTGTATGAGGAAATTAGGGGCAGGTTCTTGGACCTGACTTAGCAACATATTTTGTATTAATCTTTCTTTGCCTGGACTTTTTGTTTGTACTGAATTGTAAATATTTCAATAAATATGTTAATGCAAAAAATCTATCACATTTTTTAAAAGGAGACCGCAATTTCCCTCCTGTATTCACATTTTTAAATCTTCAGGTGGCAAAACTAGAATCATGTGCATTAGAGAACCACATCATAGTGGATATCCAGTTGGGCTTTCGATATGGCCTTGGCACTAACAAACAGGTCCTCAATATATATTGGATTATTGTCAACTCATAGTATATCAAACAGGTACAAATATATTTGGTGTTTACGAATCTCAGTAACACCTTTGATAAAGTTAATAAGGGTAATTTGTGGTAGATACTCAGATCCATGAACTGCCCGGCACCCATGTTGGATACACTGGTTCGGATTCACCAGACAACTTGGGCTTCTATTAAGAGAGGCACAATTGGGCAATGTCCTGCAGACTATCTGAATGTTTTGTGAGACCACCAAGATTATGTTCTGACTGTATTTCTTTTTTCATTCTATATTAATGGCCTTTTGAATGGTTCTCTCTACCTAGAGGCTGATGGCCCAATCATTGGTAATACATGAATTTGTACACTAATATATGTAGTTGATACAGTGATCATGTCACAGATTCCCTGCACCCGGCAACAACTTATTACTGCATATACCATATTTATGAATTTGCTAAATTTAAGGGTCAATGCAGAAAAATCAGCTTTACTACAATACAAAGGTCCCAAAAAATCAAGCACCACCGTGTATTTCTGCTAATGATAAAACCATGTGGGCAAAACATTGGCTACTTAGGAGTTCAGTTCAGTTTAGGGCTCAGTGCCAAAGCACCTATTGCTAAACAAGGTACCAAAATGCACCCGTCCGTAGTGGCCATCTTTCACTTCATGAAATCTTGCAGGGAACATCCTGCATGGATGGTTCTTGAGGTTTACAGGACTAAGTTCCTGGCTATTGTCGGATACTGCCTGACTTTTGGGGGCGTTTAAGATCTATCCCTCTTGCAAGTTATAGAATTCTTTTTTGCCAAGAGACTTTTAGGAGTGCCAGGCTCTTTGCCCAACTTTTCGACATATTCAGAATTAAATTTAGGTTTTCTTAGTGACAAATTCCCTCTAGAACCTGTACTGCATTGGTTCCGTATTTGAAACAGCAAGGCGATTTTAATGCATTTTATCATCAACCGTTTATTATCTTATCCTTGTCAATCAGCAGTACCTTGGTTTTGATGCATAAGTTATTTTACTAACTTGGCTCTAATAGCAAAAAAGCTATTTTACCAATTTGATTTTTTTTTATTGTGCACACTCTGAGAGAGAAACGAATGAACTAGCTAAACCATCTAATTGAAGATATATAATCTTCTGAGCAAATTATTTGCATAGTTATTTAAAATGGAGCAAGACTACATGTCTTACCACTAAGAACAGTGATGCCTGCTTGGTTGATCAATGATGAAATTCAATGCTGTCCTGTATGTCAGGCACCTACAGAGGACCTTATCAATGTACTAATCAGCCTATCAGTCAATTAGGTAGACCACCCTCTACAGACCATTGAATGAGAAGAGCATTCATAAGTGTTGACCACCACTCTACTACATGATAATGGTGGCTTTATTTCACACTGGATAGGCATTATTATCTCATCTGCACATCACCCTCTATATTTGCCATAACTGCATGAAACAAATCATGCACTAACAGAGGTTGTTGATGTTTAATGTTATGAACTGCTGCTTGATTTGAATCCTTTTCTTTGGATTAATGAGATGTAAATTGTTTTATCGTTTAATCAGATTGTCTTCTGCATGCATCTTTTCTGGATTATTATATATTCAATGTGTTATGATAGTAATTTTACAGTCAAATATACTTGTTTGATTGTAATCTGGCCGCTATTGTCTTGAACTTAGAATCATTTGTGTAGCCTGCTAAATTGAAACAATGGCCAATCGAGGTCTGAGGTTAGGATACCATGTTAACATCTGTTCCTTTGAAATTATACCTCATGATTGAAAAGCCACTGGAACCTTTGACTTTAACATTAGCTCAAAAAAGTAAGATCTTCATTTCAGGATCTCTGAAACTAAACTACTCACATTAACATTTTATTTTTGAAATTTAGAATAGTCTTCAGTAAACAACAATGGACCATTATATCATCTATGCATTGATAAAATTGAGTGAAACTGGGGTTTGGATATTCTTGTTAACAAAAGAGTAGACTTCTACACAAACAGTTGGTTCCCTTATAGTTCACATTTTAAAATGCATCGTAATAGATATATGCTGTACCATGTAATAAAAATGTATAATTTAAAAACATGTTTACTTGTGATGGTTACATACTTTTATGCTATTCTCCTAATAAATACAATTGCTCTCTCATGTGCTTTGTAATACATGTTCTCTGTGTTATTTCCTTATAGAATACTAACATTCAATTTGCACATTTCACCATGTTCCCCTATTATTTGGCAGCAAACATTGTAGAAGCACATTCAAAATGTCATTCTTTTCTTTTCATAAAGCTTAGAAACATAGCTTGTTTTCTTCGAGAACCAATATTGTTTAATTCTGTTTTATGCTTTGCTTTGCCTGCTTAAAATGAGTTGCTTGTTTTTTTCCTTTTAAGGTATCCCTCTGGTCTGGCGTCATTGCATAGAGAGCAACAAATTCAATCAAATATTATTACACTAAGGTAGGATTAAGATTTGAACAACCAAGTGCCACACCTGTCAGCCACCATTTTGTTGTTTTGACATCCAAAAACCATGTAGGTGCATCCCTTTAAAATGTTCAACTAGACCGTCACTTACTGTATTTTCTCTTTCACATCACGAGGTATGGTTAAGATGTCACCCCTGCCTCCATTTAAATTTTTGGAGCGCCAAACATGTGTATCTCTTTTACTATTGCACTCATCGTTAAGATTGTAACCCCCATGTGCTCCCTGCAGCCTCCATTTTGATATTTGGATCCTTCTGCACCCACTTTACTGCTCCTTACTTCAACCTGCTATTCATGCTCCTGTTACTTCCATTGTATCTCATTCATATTGAAGTGTGTGTGGGCTAACTCAGGAATCTAAGCAGCATCGTCTGGGCATCCAATAAACCGGAAGTTTAGCGCGAAGAGCAGTCAGAGTTATGTGTAGAAGAAAATATAATGATATCATGCTTTCCCCCTTCTAGCCCAATTTTGCCACTAGGTGTCACAAAAAGGACACAAAGCATACACCAAGAAACAACATAAATGCCAGACTCCATCAGGGAGCACCACTAAAACAACTATTTAAGTACAGCTGCATACACTCCGCTGCCATTCTTCTGCTTCACACATATATGAAATCAATCTCCTCATTACTGCATGCTGCATAGAGTGCTGCTGTAAATGCTTTTGGAGGGATAGGACCTTGTCATTCTTGTCCTACCACATCCCTGTATGTGTTTTCTGTATGTTTTCTGCGCTGGAGTACAGTTTGCAACTCTGGCAGTGCAGGTCTTCATCTTTGCCTTTTGGTGAACAATACCTACGGGATACCCCTACGGCACCCATAGGTAGGAGTACACCCTGGTAACCCTAGTGTATATTTTTGGGCACCTGACTATTGGCCACAGAGAAGGGTATGGACTGGTGGCATCTAGATGCTGAATTGACAATGCCAAAGGAATCAATGGATTCCTGAACGAAGGCAAGATGGCCTCTGTAGCCTTCTGCCTTACCCCCTTGCTTCTCAAAGTCCTGAGAAGCCCTGACTCTGTTCCCTTCCCCTGATTGGATGTTGGATGAAAGGACCATATACGGCTCTGGGGATGCCCCTGCTAGTGTGGTAGTTGACTTTTCAGGGACTGCTTGTTTTGGGAATACCAAAGGAGTGGGACTTGAATAAAGGGACAGTAGAGTCAAACCATATCCTGTGGTGTGGTTGGCTGGTTTTGATTGTGTGTCACAATGCCTGTGGTCTGCCTGAGCCAGCCCTGGCTGAAAGGAATGGAGAATGCAGAATAAATGCAGTGTGTGGTCTGAAAGGCTGGGAGTTTCCTCCAATACATATTCACTCTTTTGGATGTCTGGTTTTGGGTGAATGGCCTGAATGCCTTTGAGCCTGATTAGATGCTGCCTGATGAAAGACCTAGTGTTTGATTGGCTGAGTGAATGGGGGATATTTGTGTATAACAACAGAGCCCTCACTTACCTCTGTGTCACACAGAAGTGGAACCCAGAAGCCAGAATAATAAACCTGGAGTATTCTTGAAGCTTGTATCCTGAATCTAGCTGGAGGAAAAGTCTGCGGCGGCAACTCTTCAACAAATCCAAAGGCTGCTGTGCTGATTCAATGACTTAACCAAGGAGGACCTGGACAAAGGACCTCTTCCTGTAGCAATGAGGGACATCATGCAACTGCTGCTTTTCACCCAAAGTGTTCTGGAAGCCAGTCCTGTGTGCCTGCCATCCCGGAGAGGTCTCTTTGTGGTGCCTGAATAGCAGTGTCCAGACATCTAGAGCCCAAGAAGTCCACAAACGTTGTCCATGGTACAGAGGCTGTTCTTGACCGCTGAGAAGCCAGATAGCTGTGTATCACCCAGAATAGGGGGTACTGTGGCATAGTGCTGCCTGATGCCCAGAGCTTGCAAAGTTCCAGCCAACCAAAGAAATCTTCAAAGGGCACTGCAAGCACAGCATTTGTCCACTTTTCCATGGCTGAAGCAGACCAGTGTCGTCGCCAGCAGAGAAATGCCCGCAGTTGGGTTTCCAGCCATTCCGTCATTCTGAAAAGAAGATTGAGTCCTGAGAGTCCACCCTTTGTGGTGGCCTGCAGGGAAGTGGAGTACTCAAGTCCAAGTCTCCAGAAGCCATCCTCTTATCAGTGCAGGGTGGCAGCACCAAAGAACCGAATGGCAACCCACCACAAAATACCAAGACCCAACACCTAATTCTGTCACTGCACCTGTCACCACTTAAGGTCATCCACAAAAATAAAAGATCTCATGTACACCTCCCATGCCTTGTAGAGGTCCACAGCAAGTTTCAACATGGGGCATCCACAGCCGGTGTAACAACCCGACCAAGGAGACCACTTCGACAGACCTTCAATGCTGCCTTTCCGACACCACTGGGTTCCCTCATCACACTTGACACCGAGGTCCCAGCGACTCCTTCTTCCAGAGGGGTGTCCATCCTCGAGGGACATGGAGTAAAACCGAGAAACTCCACCACTTTGCCCACCAGGGTACCCAAGGTTCTGTGATGAGGAAGAGCATCTTCCATCCTCAGGGTTCATCCAGGGGTCCGAGATTCATCTTGTGGTTTCCCAGGTACTTTGGGGTTGTGGGTCTTTCACACAGAGACATGCCTGAAACCATAACACACCTATCATCCCTGTCATTCTCCCCCATCACTATCTCATTAAATGCAGGGAGCACCCATACAAAGCAGGTGGTGGCATTTACTGATACTTTGCACCCACACATATTTTGATGCTCTCTCTTTCAGCTGGTCTCCTCAATCACACCCACATTCCACATTCACCCATTTACTTTGCCACCTGTGAGAAACCAATGGTTGTATCACTTACTAGTCCCTGAATATCTCTCTCTCAGGTGGCCAGGGCACGACCATCACCTTTGGATCTGGACCCTGGTGGTGGACCAGGGTGGAAGGATCACCTGGGTGGGGGATCTTTAGGGAGTGGGGGTGAGGCAACTGATGGTGAGACGTGGTATCTCTGCCTTTCCCGTGCCCATACCCCATCCTATTTTATAGGATTTTAACACAATGCAACTCCCCCCATTCTACCCAAACACTGGGCTGAGGAAGAGGATAGATGAGAGTAAAGAAGCTAACACTTACATGTCTCACGGGACGTGTCCCATTAATCAGGTCAGGCAAAGTCAGGCACTTGATCGTAATGACATACATCTGATACTCATTAGCCCCCACATGTGGATAAAAGGCGGAACATAGAGACAAACTCTTAGCAAAGTAAGGCACAAGAAAAAACAGATTTTCTGGGGCAAAAGCGAACCCACTGAAGAAGGACAACCGATCGAGGAACCAGCGCAAAGGGTAGAGAAACCCTGAAGGTCCCTGCAGTAGGTAGTGGCCTCTGGGAAACCATGAAGATACGTGGAGAAAGCCAAATCGCAGACACAAAGAAACCTGCATTGTGTTTCAATGAGACCAGCGACCCTCCGGGTGAACGACAGAGTTGGGGATGTAAGGTCAAGCCTGTGGTTTCAACCTAGACTTGTGAATCAAAGCCGCAGAGTCACAAAAGGAATGCGCATGACCAGTGAGTTAGCGAAAGACATAAAAGGCCGGTTTGTGTCAAGGAAAGACTGAAGCTGCAACAGTGTATCTCACAATTGCAGGTTATACGCATTATAAGGAAGGCATGGCACCAAAGTAAGACACGCACACGTGATCAAAGTTCAAGGGTGTTTATTAAACTGTAAAATGGGTGAGATAAATACCTAATCTAAACCTAAATCTAAGATGGGAGCAAGCTGGGGCCATCAAATAATAATAATAATACAGTACTGTTGGGGTTTAGTAAAACAAAAAGGGCCTACACAAAAAAAATACTATTGCCAATCCTTACAGCTATGCTACAAAAGTGTGTGGGATAATGTTCACAAGAAAAGAAAGAAGTATTCACAAAATATTAAGTCAGGATGTTATGGGAACCCATTCCCCATGTTTTTAGCACAGTACAAGGCTGGTTTCTCAAGCAAAGCACATTCCTGGGCTTCTCTGGCACACGCTTATAGATCCTTTTCTCAGTATCGGGGCCCTCTGTGCTTAAGTCTCTTCTCATCTCTTGCTTCAGAGGGCCTGATAGGCCAAAACAACAAAACATAAGTTCCTTCAAATAATCTTTGTGTGGGGTGAATACCTGTCACCCTCGGTTCCCCCTCAGTCGGGCTCTGATCCTTCTCTCAACCATCAGCTTCCCTCAGTCAGGTTCAGACCAACCATTCACTCTGGACATCCCTCAGTCGGGTTCAAACTTGTCTTCACAATGTTCAAGTTTATTTTAACACTAAGCAGGATTCACTTCCCTCGATTTTCCAGCCCCCAGCCAGGCTTCACATAGTTATTTAATTCCTTCCACAATGTGTCAAAGACCTTCGAATGTACAAAGGATTTGACTTGACCCTTGTATGACCACCTTAAGACCTTATACCAGCCTCCACTATGGCCTTTTGTTACTTGTAGTTTCCTTTACTCAAAATGTTCAAAACAGTCTCCTTGTTCAGGAGAGGGGCACCAGCCAGAGACCTTCGAATGAGCGCACATGTGGCGCTGGACCACTCAGCCTCTGGTACCCAGTTTGATCATAAAACCTTGAGCCTAACACACCGGTTGACTATCAGGCTCCTACAACTCACTGGTTGTGTTGAACTCATTGGCGGTTCCTTTTCCCACTGGAGTCAAAGACAGTCCTCGATGGCCACCACATCTCCCTGCACTGCCAATCAGTACCGGAGGGTGCCATGTACCACGGACATCCGTCTCTCCACCTGCCATCTGCGATTCCCGGTCTTACGTATCTTTCGTCAGAGGCTTTGCGGCTCTTGGTTGAAAAGGGCATGGCAAATCCCTCCTTAACGTCCTTTCAAGGTCTTGCCGCCTTTCTTCTCCATTTGAACTTCTGTCCTGGATGGAATGGCTGCTTCCTCATGCATTACACCTTGCTCGGAGTGTGCTCTTGTGCTCCACCTTATATCCATATGGGGAAGGGAAAGGGAAGTCAGGTGTGTGTAGTGTCAGTAATTGTCTGACTCTGCCTCACCCTTGTGTTGGAAAATGTCACGTAAACGGCTTGGGTATTTGTCCATTGTCATTCACACTGTGAGAAAGTGTTTGTGTTGGAAAAGGTGGGGTAGAGCTTCTACGTATCCTACTAGGCCGGACGGGGAAAAGGTGTCACAAGGAAGGGGATACTGCATCTCAACCTTCAGTGTCCCACTTCCACTCTCCAAGGGCCCCCATCTAGGTGATCCTCCCGCAATGGTCCACCCCAGGAACTGGATCCAATAGCGATGGCCATGTCCTGGCCACCTGGATAACAGATCCCCGGGGACTAGCGGGTGAGACACCTTCAGGTTATTCGCAGGATGCAGATGAGACGTGAAAGAAAGCAAACCAGTAGTGAACTTTTACCCTTCTACCCTTCCTGTCTGGCTAACTATCGGCCAATCTACATCACTCCTTTCCTGGGCAAAACTTCTGGAAAAGCTGCCCATCTCCCAGCTTAATCTCCACTCTGAATCTGTTGGTTGTCTCCATGACCGTCAGTCCGGCTTCAGAGCTGCCAGTAGCACAGAAATTGTTCTCCTGAACATCCTTGAAGACCTGCTCTCCATCCTAGATTCCAATTCCCCCTGTGTACTCATCTTTTTTTTATTGATTTATTCTTGGTTTAACTGTTTAATACAGTTTTTACAAGATTTGTGTGCCCATTGACTTGATGTTGGCTAAAACTTCATTTTCTTTTTATTAAGGAAATGTCATATCTCCTGAAAAGGCTGTGTACTTGATCCTTGTTCTGAAGGGTCTTTAGCCACAGTATCCAAACCCAGGCTTTGAAAGAATCTTGCCACAGCAATCACTGTTTTCATGGTTTTACCACTCATCAGTTGGTTCCACCAGTATGTTTCGTCAAGGATGTGAGAGTCTTGAATAGATGTCCCATATGGATTTGTCTGTTAGTAGTTGTTCCTTTACACAACAAAAGTAAGTGTCTGATTGTTTCCACAATCTCTTCTCTCTTACAAAATCGACATGAGTTGGTTGTAGAGTTTCCTCTTATCGCTAAGATTTCGTTTGTTTTTAGAAGATTTAAACAAGCTCTTAGGAAAGTCGAACGAATGCCCTTGTTAGGAAGCTTTAACAGATATTCTACGGTGACGTTGAACTTTTGTAAGTTCGCTGGGAGGTGTTGGGTAAGTTTAGTTTTTGCCGCCTCCTGGATTGTTTGTATCCAATCCCAGTAATTTAGTCTTGTTTTTTTACTTTGTTGGGGGTTTCTTCTAGCTCCGTCTCTGAGCTTCGGATCCCCTGGAGCAAGTCACGGTTTTTCCATCTCCAGTGTGTCAGCATTTTGTTGGATTCCTTTTTGTCTTCCTCTTGTATTATCTCAAATAATAGTTTGGAGTTTTGGGTTTTGCGAAAGAGCATCAACCCATTTAGCAGGTAAATTCAGAGTTTTCTTTTCAGTAAAACCCCTCGAGTCGAGAACATATACTGTCTGGGATGTAGGCATCACTTCTGTCGAGAAAAAGGTATGTGTGACACACCCAAACAAACAGCCGCTCACCGTACTCCTCACTGGAGTTTTAGGTCAATGTAGGTTAGTCAAAGATAATAATTACTTATATATAAAAAAAAATATATATATATATATATATAAAATCCCCTGTGTTTGTATGTTTTGTAGTACTATTTCTCTCAATCATTCATAGTTAATTTTGTAGTATGTAAACAGAAATCCTTATGTCGAAAGAACGAAGCTTCTCAGGTTTCACACTGTGAACTAGAGAGTTTTATTTATTGTTTTTCCAATGAATTTCAGAGATCTAGATCTCCTTCGTCAGGGATGTACTCTCTGTTTTTCTATTGAGGACATTATCATGTTCAACATAATCAATATAATTGGATATTAACACTGGAGTGAGGAGTACGGTGAGCGGCTGTTTGGTTGGGTGTGTCACACCTACCTTTTTCTCAACAGTATATTTGAAGCCCAGGTGTCTCTGAGCTCTACACAGCCTGCTCCTTCTAAATGTAAACTCTTACCAACTAAAACCTTTTTGTGACTTGGAACTAATTTTCAACAAGAGTTTATAACAATGGTTGGTGCCCACCTTTTCCACATTTTTTTAGGCATCGCTTCTGTGCCATAGATGATGGTTGGACTGGTTTTAGCTTTATAAAAATTGATGAAAGGTTACAGTGAAAATCGACCATATTTTCTATCCATTTTCATTGTTTGTGGTGTTAAGCATTTTGTTTTAGCCCATAGAGTTTCTTGCATTGCTGTTTCTTGCAGAAGATGTTACCTTGTCCACCATTTTCCCTTCTATGAACCATCGTCCAGTCAATTTATGTTTACGATGTTTCTCCATGAGCATGATTTTTGTTTTGTTGGTGTTAATTTCAAGATCGTTTTCTCTTAAGTATTCTTGTAGGGGGTCGAGTCTACGTTGGAGGCCGATGGCCGTTTGATCGAGCAGGATAATGTCTGCATAAAGTAGGCGACTAATTTTGTTGTTGCCTAGTTTTGGAGTGAAGGATCTTAAGTTGTTTTTATGGACCCCAATGTCTCCCGTGCAGGCGTTACATAGGGCTGGAGCTAATGGACAGCCCTGTTTGACGCCTTGCGGGTCTTGATTTCTTTAGACAGCTGGCCAGCGCCACTGAGGCACACTCGCATTGAGGTTTCTGAGTATAGACATTTGATTGGTTCTAGAATTGAGTCGGGGCATCTCCACGTTGTTAGCTTTCCCCATATTCTTTTTCTTTATTGTTTTGGTTGAGAAACTCAACCTTTCAATTTAAAACAACAATATCAATACAATCACAAATATCTTCATTTAAATACATTTACAACAATCAATTCAAATCAACTTTCCTAATTTTTCATAACTAAATACTATATCAGATAAAAGAGAGAACAAGAAAAAAAAAGAAAAAAGAATCACATATACTTCAGAAAAAATAAAATAAAACCACAGCAAACTCAGGAGTTGAATTCAATATATACACATTTAAATACATTTTAAAAAAATCAGAAATTATGCAATAAAATGAAGTTCTTCAGAATTGAGTCAGTTCCAACATATTCAAGTTCCTAGTGATGATTCTTACATTAATTATATCCTTATCAAGTTTTAACTCATTCAAAAAATTCATTGTGGCATAACTGACTGTTCTTGAGTGCACATGAAATATATATTTCCATAAGACCTTGGCCTGCCTCCAAATGTGTCATGTGCTCAAACACATTTTTTAAAATATTTGCTTCTCAAACTCTCTAGTTTGACGCATCCGTGATAATGTGCTCCAGAGATTCTTTTTCGGTATTGCAGAATCGACAGATGTTAGTTGCATTACTGTCCTTAGCCCATTTTACTGTTACTTCTCTGGTGTTCCACAGATTTAATCTTAGGCGCAGAGGTCCTGCACGATGAGTGACACTAGGAGGTTTCAAAAGATACGCCTCAGGAGTTCCATATGCCTTCAAGCCATAAGGATTTTTGTTTAAAATGTTTATAATTATGGCACAATTCCCTGGTCCCTATCCAATCCATTTCCCACATTTTACATTTAGCCTTATCTGTATTTTGCTGAAGCAAATTATCCGTTATGTGTGTTTCTTGCATAAACTTCTGCGCCTGTAGTTTCCATTGCTCAATAAATGCATCCTTCGATATTTGCACATAATTTGCCAGCTGTATAACTAACCCATTCTGGTGTTTTTCCAGGACACATTTTCTGTAGAGCATGCCGACCTTCCATTTATATGTGGCATGTATAGATATTAACCCTAACTCGTGCTGTATCAGGGCTATGGGTGTAGATGAGGGAAGATTTAACATTGTTCTCCAAAAGGCCCCTTCTTTTTTATTCCAGAAGCTGCTAGGCTTGATTGATTTTTTTCTGCACCATATAATAATATTGGTAAGGCTTTCTGTTTGTAATAGATCAGTAGAGAGGCAATGGTAAATTTACAATATTTGCCACTGATGATTCTTGACTGGGATATCAAGCTTTTCCATTTCGACATCAGGCTAGTCTCATATGGAGTATCATTGGGATCATTGCTGATGTTTATCCCCAAATATGTGTATTCGCACACTGCTTCCATTTCCTTGCCATATATCTGCCATCCAAGCTTCTTATTGCGTTGTTTGCAATTACCAAATTGGACAACCTTTTTTTTATGTTCATGGTCATTTTGTTCTGGCTTGCATAATTCCCCAAAGCACGTAACATATTACGTAGGCCCATTGGAGTTTTAGATAACAGGAGGAGGTCATCAGCATACAACAACCATTTAACCTCTTTTAGCCCCATCTTCGGCGAGTAAGTTACAATGTTGTCAAGCTGCTTGCCCAAATCGAGGATGAAGAAGTTAAAGATTGATGAAGCAAGTATGCACCCTTGTTTAAGACCCCCTGAACTACCAATAGGCTCTGACAACATTCCCTCATAGTTCAATCTTATTTGCAATGACGTTTGGTTGTGGAAATCAATGATCCACTTAAGAATGTTCCACGGACAGTAATTTTTCATTAATTTCATGACGAGGAGTTCCCTTAAAATGGAGTCGAATGCAATTTTAAAATTTACAAATGTGACATACAGGGGTAGTTTCAACCTAGCTTCTTTAGCAATGACCGCATTTATGCATAACAAATTGATACCTGTGTTTAATCCTTTTAAGAACCCCGTCTGGCATGGATCTCTTAAATGTTTACTGTCAAGCCAGCAATTAAACTCCAAAGCAATATTAAAGCAAAAATCTTCCCCGGACAATCCAGGAGTGCAATGGCCTATAGGACGCTGGATCTAATCTGTCGCCTTTCTTGTATAGAGGGATAAGTATGGACTTTCTCCAGGAGTCAGGCAAATTCCCAGTGCGCATCACATCCTTAAATATTTTCATTAATATATTAGACCAGATCTCCGGTTTTCTTTGAGCATTTTGTTATTAAGCCCATCCAGGCCCGGGGCCTGAGAGCTACTAAGTTTTGATATATAGAACAATACATCTTCCTGGTCAAATAATATTTGATGGTCCCAATTTTCAATCTTAATAGTAAGATGGTTGTTTACTATTGGAGTTTGATATATTTGATGGAAATATGTGCACCAGGTTTCCGCTGAAATAGAATTTACCTGCACGGAATTTTGATCTTTATATTTTGCCTCATTTATCACACCCCAAATTTCAGATGATGATTTAGAGGACATTTTCCTTAACATATGCTCGCTAGCAAAGTGCCCTACAACCTTTTTGCCAGTTTTTATACACTGTTTGAAGATGTTTAACTTCCATCACCCTTTCTTCTATTGGAAGATGTTTTAGCATACGTATTTGCTGTCTATGTTCAGATTGTTTTATTTTTGACATATCTGTAAAATATGTGCGTATATTTGTAGCTATAACCTTGGGCAAATTAATTTACCGACACATATCTTTGCATAGATGAAACATAATCCCTCCCTGAATTAAAAGACAGTTGATTATCAAAGTTAATCAATGAGGAGTTAGACCATTTTAATCAATTTCTCGCATTACTTGCAATTATAATGCCTTTATATTTCTCCCAGCTTTTTAACAACTGCTTATTCTCCAATTCGAGTTGGTGATGGTCACTTTTGCCACTAGGTCATGTATTCAGGGATTGAATCATATTCATCATAGCTCTGTTCACAACAATATAGTCAATGGTGGCTTCAAATAAGCCTTTGTGCCATGTAACACTTGTGTATAGGCGCGTTATAAATACCTTATCATATCATATCATGTACTGGCAGCTGGCGTATCACCTTCCACCAAGCCATTTACCATAACCAATTGCATGTTTTCCTTAAATTGATTCCACATTTGTCCTTCAACTGTAAACTTTCTTTTACTTTTGGACAAAAGGTGAAGATTGATGTCACCCATAATTAGCACATAATCAATGTGCTTTTCCAGTGCAATTCTATTACAGGTTTCCTCTAAATAAACAAAGAAACAGTCTGATGACAAGTGAGCCTTACCCCAGTAAATGTTGACAATTATAATAGAGTATTCTTCACTCGTCAATTTAAAAGGTGTACTGGAGTCATAAATTGTAACTCTGAACCCTTTGGTTTTTCTTATTGCTATAAGAAGGCCTGCCATAGGTCTCCCCCTAGGCAAGCATATGGCGGGTTCTACAACTATTTCATAGCCATTCCAAACAGGAGCCTCCACCAACCAGGTTTCCTGCAATATCACAATATCGAAATAATTTAGCTCCGTGCTTTGAGTGTTGGTAAAATGTGTAAAACCATGTGTATTCCAGCATATAAGATGAGTTTTTTCTTTTGTTGTGGATTGTTATGCGCAATCAAACCTTCCCCTTTCTCCATTATTTTGTCCCTTACTGATGGAACCATAAATATGTGGCAAATTTTCTAGATTCCAACCTGTCACCTCCTGTTCCCTGGACTTCCTCCTTGTAAATGTTAAAGCCCGTATGGAGAAAGGTGTCACTTTCTAGGATTTGGGGATCACTAGTCTCATTTATTCTCTCTGGCAAGTTCAAGTTCTGATTGCTTGAATTTTGCATTCAAATAGGGGACAAATCATCTACCTGCATTAGATCACCCGTGTTTGAGTGAATGAAAACGACTTCTTCTTCATAGACTGAAGCTGCACTCAAGTCCATGAAGTTAAGAGCCTCTTGATTTACTTGTCCTGTGATATTCATATTTTGATAAGCTTCCCTTAATCTATGATGAGCTTCTACAGAACATAATTTTGGAGGACTCGCATCAATTATTTAATGTGTCTTGCACATTACTGGTATGTTATCGTCACAACGTTTACTCTCATTTTCCATCGTTGTGTCTGATATCATACTACCACTTTTCACACTTCCTACAATCGGTACATTGTTTTTAATAGCAGCCACTTCTAAATAAAGTTGTGTATTCATGAAGTTTATCATGTTTAGCATGACTGACTTTGGTCAATTGAACTTTACTTTTTTCATTCCCCACGCAAACCCCATGATTGTAGTATTGGCGAATATCACATTCTTTAGTTATTGATTGGTTTCTATTTTTGTTTGATATTTTCTTGTCTCCAAGTAGTGCCAATACATTTTTCTTTTGTTGTTTTATTGGCGTGTTAGAATTAGTTGCCGAACTTTTTGGAGTCATATGAACCCCTTCATTAAATAAGGCCACATTTACAGCAGGCATTCCTGTTTTCAAGGTAAATTACATTGTTTCCATTCTCTCATTTCCTTAAAAGAGAATAAATTCAATTATAATCTGCTGGCACCACAACGTACAAATTGCTATCAACAATTAACACCGCTGGCAAATTCACTTAGTAAATATAACCGTTGCCCAAGAGTCACCAGCAGTCAATCAAGATGCTGAATCAATTCCTTAAAGTAATGCGCAATTTACAATGTGATCTTATCTTCAGCCTTATTACGTGGAGGAAAATGTTGTTAATTATGCACCTTTGTCAAACCCCAACATATATATAAAATTCACTCGCGAGGGTTCAACACAATTATTACTTCTGTTCCATACATGTAGCATCAATGATTACCTTCTCTATGCGTTTGTGACAAAAGAGATGAGAATAAAAATATAAAAATATTTAAAAAAACAAAAAATTATGCAGAAATAATACCAACAGGCCCCGCCACTCCCGGCTATCCCGCTAGACAGCAAGACAGCAGTCACAAACACACTTGAACAAATGCGCTTTTGAAAATGCGCGCGCGCATATGCATGTGCGTTTTTCTTAAGTGGGATTCTGGGGAAGCAGGCGGGACCAAAGCTGCAGACCAAGAAAAAAGAAGAAAAAAGCAAACGCGGTAAGGGTGGTTGCTAGGTAAACATCGATGGGAACTCCTTTTGGAGTTTCAAACTTCCTAAGTTTCAAAGTGAAACAGTCCGTACCACTTGCTCCTATTGGTGTATTCACGGCAGACAGCAGTCACGTGGGACAGTTCACACGGATCCACAGCAGCACTGAAAGTCCAAATGGAAACAGGCAGAGTTCACCAGCTAGACAGCAGTCGCAAATACACTTCAACAAATGCACTTTTGCAAATGCGCGCGCACAAATGCGTGTGCGTTTTTCTTAAGTGGGATTCTGGGGAAGCAGGCGGGACCAAAGCACTTGCTCCTATTGGTGTATTCACAGCAGAGAGCAGTCACATGGGACAGTTCACAAGGATCCACAGCAGCACTGAAAGTCCAAATGGAAACGGGCAACGTTCACCAGCGAGACAGCAGTCACAAATACACTTGAACAAATGTATTTTTGCAAATGCGCGCCCCATAGCCTTTCCCTCTTCACACGATCGAAAGCTTGGATTAAGTCCACAAATGCAGAGAATATTCTAGGTCCTCCCTCCAAGATCTTCACCTTCATGACGCTCAGCGTCATTATATTTACTTGGGTTCCTGAGCTTTTAACGAACCCCAACAGATATGGATCTGAGCACCCTGAAGATTGCACCCATGATTGGAATCTTTCCAGAAGTATAGATCCAAATAGTTTGTCCAGCATGTTCAACAGTGCTATAGGGTGGTAGTTCTCTGGGTTTGTTTTTTCGTTCTCCTTGTATATAGGCACTATGTTTGATGTTTTCCAGGAGGTCGGAATAGTCTGGGACCTGACACAGGTGTCAAAGATGTCGGATATTAGTGGGGCCCATAATTCTGGGTTATTTTTTAGGTCTTGGTTAGTTATCCCGTCTGGTCCCGGAGCACGAGATGTGTGTCCTCAACTTACTTGATCTCTCTTCTGCCTTTGACATGGTCAACCATGCCATCTTGCTCAACTGTCTCTGTGATAACCTGGGCATCACCGATCAGGCCCTGGCTTGGCTGACCTCCTTCCTCTCCGATCAGCCCTTACAGGTCGAACTTGGGTCCTTCCTCTCCTCTATCTATATCTCTACATGCGGTGTTTGCCAGGGGGTCTAACCTCTCTCCCTGGCTGTTCAACAAATACCTGGCACATTTCGCCCACTGCATTGCAGCTTTCAGCCCTAACTTTCAGTGCTATGCATGTGACATTCAGCTTATTTTTAGGCTCCCTTCAGCCACCTCTTCTCCTTCTTTCATATCTGACTGTCTGAGAATAATCGTGTTTTCAAACCCCAAGAATTTTATACAGGTTTTAAACTTGTAACTGTCAGTGTCATAATTGTGATACCACGCCCCCCTTAAACACAGCAAATATACAATCCATTCTCCAAACTGAATGGTTTGACTACACCACTAACAACTAGAGCTCCCACTGCAAACCCATTTACCTTGCTAATTTTAACCCATGTAGTTACCATTCAGATAGCAACCCCATACTGAACAGTATCCTTTCTGCACTGTCTCCCTATGACCTTACCCACCCGTCATGTTGGCTGGGTACTGTGCTGTCTGACTAGCACACTGTCCACAACAACTGCCCAGTGTGCCTCATAGGATAGGCCACTTTGTGCAGTATGTTTAATGTGCATTAAGCCCTTGCACCTGGAACTTGCTTGGGTCGCAGTTGCTTCGGCATGGATTTAAGGGGGGGGACCATGCTGTGACTCCCTGGCCAGGCCTTTCAAGTGTATGTCATGGCATTGGCATTGGCAGTGTTGACTTTGGACACTCACCTCTGTCAGCGGACAACGTTGCCCCACACTTCATGTTGCCGACCCCTTCAATTGATTCTTGGCCGATCAAGCCGTCACACGTCTCCTCCCATGGCATCAGTTTAGTGGGGGAACTTGGGCCCCCTCCAGTCTCCTGGGCCTGGCTGCGGTTTGCCGAGAGGATACTCCGCACCCTCAGCTGCAGGTCATCCCCCCGCTTGCGGCAGTCCTTGGAGGTGCGGGTGGTGTTGCCGACTGCACTCACCCTCTGGCCCACTAGTACCCAGATGTTTTTCTTCCTGAGCACTGGCCCTCTCCGCATGTCTCTGCTGAAGACGATGTTGGCATGCTCCTCAAGGGTGTCCACCATCATCTGCAGTTCGTCGGGGCTGAAGTGCTCCTTGCGGAGCCGGGCTGCTCTCTTCTTAGGTGCTTTTGGCATTCCTGGTGCTTCTGTTAGGCTTTTCCAAGATTCACAATGGTCCCAGGGGTCCTGCTTGGTGAGGATGGCAATGGATTGTGTTTTTAAAGATGGCCGCCGCGTCCTTCCCGTTCCTGTGCAATGACGCTATTTCAGGTTCCGCTATTTAGTGGTGGCCGTAATTTACGGTAGCCGTAATTTAGGGCCACCGCTATTTACGGTCACCGCTATTGCCGCTTTACTCTATGGCAGTAGTGTTATGTACGGTGCCCTTCATGCTCGTAAGGGCTTTTTGGGGCCCATTTGCGGCATAACGCTAGGTACATTACCAGCATGGCGCAAAGCTCATGCCCACAAAGTCGTAATAGGCCGCTTTTAGCGGTCTATTACCAGCTCGGACATGGTATTTGCTCCATGCCGGTAATTTCTGGTACTTACCTCCAAACTCGGAATGAGGACCATTGTGCTTTCAAATGACTGTGTATCCTACACAAAACCATCTACCTGAAAACATAATCATAGCCTTACAACAAACTGATACCCATTACCCACACAAACACCAGATAAACAAAATCACCTATGCATGCTTCTGTTCAAACTACCATGCACACAAAAACCAAGTATTCTCCCAGTGGGCACCGAAAACCTGGAATGTTCTTCCATTTCACATCCCAAGCACACTGTCTTCTATCACTTCATGAAAAAGCCTCAAGCAATACTTCTTTCCCCTCACCTACACCAGCCACACTAACTTCTCTGCCATCTCGTCTATACTAATCTTAGTATCTGTCCTGATCACTTTGTAACTTCTTTTCACTTCCTCTTATTTGAAGTTTTGAAATTCATAAGGTGCTCCAAGACCCTCTTGGTAGGGCCAGTGCTCGGCAAAAAAGTTAGTAAAGAAAAATAAATAAAGCACTAGTGAAACAGTGATTCCCCATTACATCGCAGATCATCACTGCCAGTATGATTTCATACCCTTTTTGTTTTTAACAACGTATTTCAGTGAAAATATGGATGGCGGTTAGGTTGGTGTATACATTAAGGTGGGAGGATGGGGGGACTGCAGGCGCCTCCCCCAGGCATTTATTTTCTGATGAAATTCATTGTAAAAATGTCAATGTAATCACCTTCTTAGTGATGGATGAGATGCAATCATGCAGATCCGTGAAAAATTGCCCAAGTGCAAAAAACAGTTTTTCAATGCATGTTTCGACAATGGGAAAGGACTAGTGTCAATATATGCATTTTGCACTGCAGGCATTCCTGCCCTAATGACCATTGCACTAGCATCAGCGGAACGTTATTCTAATACCACCCAATGGCCTCACAATTATGAGAGGATTAGCTGTTTTATTTAGAGACCCAGAACATTACATTGAACAAAGTAGGAACATGATAATTTGTTTAAATCTAAAATGGATAAGTTGTAGACTAATTGAATGGAATTTCGATTTATAATGTATAACTGTGTTTAAATGTATCTACACTGCAATGGTTACACTCATCTTAGAGTAACAAAATCAGGAAAAAAACATGCATTATTAACACTCCGCTGTAATAACTTCAACATCATCCGGGTGTGGAACATGCCTCTATCCACAGAGAGGTCCAGATTGACCAAAGGTACAGTACCATCACACTCTCCTGTTCTTCAAAATCATCTCGAGAGTTAGAAAAAATTCTTTCTCGACACAGGGTGAAATCTTGCTTGATGTTGCTCTGCAAGTACAAAGAATTCTATAAGTTTTTTCAGCTCATTTCTGATCACTTGTTTGAACATTTAACCCATATATGGACGTTGAGCTATTGAACAATTGTATGCAGTGTTTTCGTGCACTAACCAAGAATTAGACAGAAAGTATCAGATGTCAGCATTCTTAAGAGCTAAACATTCTCTTTTCGTTAGTAGTCTTCAAGGGAGAGGACACTTTGGAAGATTATTCTTCATGGAAGGTAAGATTGTGCCCACTGCCCGGGAGAAGGTTATCTGGACTTGAACGACCAGGGTGTATTTTGGTTAAGCAAGGTCATTTTCCTTTGTCAAAGGCAAATACAATGCACAATGTAGGCCTTGAGGTAAGTCATGTGTGCACATTTTTGAAGAATTCCAATTACTGCAGCTGGTCCTGAACTTCCGGCTCTTGCTAGTTATGTAGACTGTTAGCATTGAGGTTAACCTATTCCATGAGTAGGGCATTTTGTGAAAAAGTATTTGTATCAAGGAAAGGGGAATTGTGTCCTTGCTTTTAGAAGACTATTAACACAATGATTGATAAGTTCATGGCTTCGTTTTTAGGCTTTACATGAACCAGGTATGGAAAAGCAGGATGTGATCACTGAATAGATAAGCGACTCATGCTAAAGTTGTAGGTTGTACTTCTTTTTGGTAATTATCATGGATAGCACTGAACATTCCTCTCACGTTTAAAACATGGATTCTTCTTCCTCATTTGTTTAAAATGGAATGACATCCTATTAAACTGTATCAGCATATTGGTTCCATATTGCTTTTTTCATACAATGACATACCCACTACAGTTTCTAAACCGATCACTAATAACAGGCAAGCATGTCAAAGGAAGAATATGTTGTGTTGAACGTGGAAACATATATTTTCAAGCTCTGCTTCTGCTACACTGCTTCTGTTCCCTTGGATTTTGGGAACGGATTTTGGTCAAATTCCCTCTTTGATATTTCACTGAGTAAACCAATGAAAGGAAAACATATATTGTCCAATAATTTAGTATTATGTAAAATTGGAAATAACTTTTACAATCTATAATGTATCAACCCATATCAACCAACATGTAGTATCTTTCAGAATTAATAATTCATAAAGTGATTTCACTGCCTAAAAAAGAGATATATCAAATGACAGGGTCGATTAGGCTGGCAGTTCCCACTCTGTGCTCTATACATTTGATTGAGACTGGTTTGGTGACCTTATTTTCTGTAAATAGACAAGAAGCATTCAACACTGTCAATCATTCACTACTTGCTAAGCAACTGAGCTGGAAAGGCAGCACTGGTCTGGCTCAGTGATGCATTCGATCCCTTTTCCAGGACTAATGGGTGTCAATATATCCTTTTTAAATAAATCGTTCTTTTTTCACCTCTGGTATGACTGGCAGACGGATCTGTGGTCAATGGTATGATGATTATTCCCATGATTACGTCACACCATTCTCTTATTCCCCTGACTGTAGCATACGTGTGGGAAAAATCAATAGAAATGTTAAGGTTATTACCTATAAAGAATTAAAATCTATACATGTTGGTAAACATTACATTAATTATTGTAGCAATATCACCTATGGCTGCAAGCTGGTTTGTCCGCGCATTTCCCAGGCCCGAGTTGCAGGACCCAGTTAAACAGGTGTGTGTCAGTTTGAAAGTATGCTGGGGCACAGGAAACATGGGGCGTTTGGGGGAAGGTGGAAGCCACAGGAAGGAATAATGGGCTTAATTTTCTATTCTTGCCAGCCTGATAAACCATCATCTTCTCACAGGGTGTTGATGAACAATAAACACAACTTAAGCTAAAAAAAATATTGCTGAATCATATAGTGTAAGGTGCATATATTATTTCAAATGATCTAACTGGTAATGTGTGATTTTATAAGATATTGTATGTTTACTATTGATTTTATTTTGTCGTGGATATACATTGATATGATATTGAAAAGAGCTGACGTTACTTCTTTCACTTGGCATTTGTCAGGGTGATTTAAGGTTTCAACAATATTTTCTTATCTGTTATGTTTAATGCTTAAGAATTCCTTATTGTACTTTAACAATGGGATTCATAGCATTTATACATTTTAACTTTTAATCAGTAGTAATCTTAAGATTTTCTTTTTTTTTTAACTGTCCCTACTGATTTCCTTATTTTTTGGGGAGTATTTCTTTCATCACGTGTCTGTTTTTGCCATTTATTTCTCTCAATCTCGATACATTCAACAAGAGCATAAGAGGGTGGCGTTTCAGGGGGGAATCCCAGACAAGAAGAACAGTATGTAGTGTTAGTAGAAAAAAATATTTTTTAAAGGTTCTTGAACCTTGTTTTGGTTGTCAGGAACATTATTTTGTTCACTCTTATTGGTTGTGATCAATTATGCCTTTTCAAAAAGAAATTCACAATAGACATTCACCTTAACTAAACAATCATGGGACTTTGAGCACTAGAATGGTTGATTAATTTAGAAGGTCCAATGGACATAGAAACATTCCATGTCTAGCATTTGAGCTCAATTATCCAAAGATGATTAAAACCTTCAGAATCGTGTATGCCTTAAAATTCTCAGAGGTTGTTTTATGACCAGAAAATATTATATTTCCTTATTTAAAGTGAAAATTCTAGTGCAACAGTGAAGTGCAGCAAGAAAATGAGGATAATGCAGAAAGTACATAAAGAGACTCACAGCATAGCTACAAAAGCAGAAAATCGAGTATTCACCACCACATATCAAGAGTCAGAAGTTACTTACCACTTGCTGTAGTCAAGCCAGGGTTAAATTGTGAATTTGATGGACAACTTATGTGGGTTCTACGGGAGTGGTCAAGAGAGGGTTTATGACCCTACCAGCAGACCCAGTTCCAAAACTGTCTCCAGGCAATGCAGAGCGCATGGCAAAGGCTGATTTACTGGTTTGATAAGTTTGAAAATAAGGGCTTGAGGATACCCTTAGCCAACCTGTCAAGTGACATCCGAAGAACCCCACACAAATGCAATCATCAAATTTGGAGTGACAAGTGTGATGAGCCGATAACTCAATTTTTTCATGGCTATTAAACAACACACCACTGCTGATGGTCAAACCATAACAATGGCCAAATATTTATTGATGAGAGAAGAAGAAACAGTAGCTTTATTTTCTCCACGAGGACGCACAAAACATGCCTTGCAACCAACAAGAATGACTAAGGAGGACCTTAGACCAGTGTACCCCCCAAGCTGTGTGCATGTGCGCTTGCCATGCTTCCTTCTGGGTGCCACTCAGTAGATTTTTTGCTGCGCACACAGACAATTCTCACCTATTCAAAAAGATTTAATAAGGCACAAACCACAGCAATTACCTGACATTTTCTTTCCCTTAAAATAAGCAACTAGTCTTGATATTCTGCTAATTTGCATTACATTACTATGCACCTAAAATCCCTAACTGCAAAATACAACACAAGAGGTTAAAAACTAATATGAAAAACTGGCTCCATGAACAGAAGAATCTAACCAAGATATGCCTGCACAAATTAACCAAAGATTTTCCCTCCCCACCCATGACTCCTAAACCTGACTCTACCACTCTTTTACCTTATGACTCTAACTTCTGCCCCAGAGTACATTAAGATACTACCAGACAACCTTGACTCTTAGCAGATGTGTACCTACATCCACTTGTTTTATGTTTGTTGTAATATGTATAATGTTCGCACACCAGGAATTCTGTTACTCATTGTGCCTTACCAAAAGCATCACCCACACTATATAATCAAACTACCAGCTCAAAGATCAGATACTGGGCCTCATTGCAAGCCTGCTGATACGGAAACAATGGTGGCAGTAAACCTGCTGCCACTGTTGTTTCCGGATCGGCAGACCATGAGTTCTGCAGGCGGTTGGTGTCACTCCCGCCAGGTCTGACCTGGCAGGAGTAACGCCACACGCCTGCAGACGGAAATGGAAACACCAGCACCGATATTTACGGTGCCAGTGTTTCCATTGTCCCCATCTCCATAGACTCCATGGGGATGCAGATTAACGGAATTACACCTCCGGAATTACCGGGTCACCAGTGGTGTAATGCCCCGGTGACTCGGGCAATCACGGAAGTAATTCCGGGTCCGGCGGCAGCCTGCTGGTTTTTCAGGCATGGCTACTGCCAGACTCATAATAAGTCCCACTGACTGTTAGTAAGCAGGCTACCTGGATGTGTAACCTTATCCCATACTTCCTCTTCTTTTTACATATGTCATGCAAGTGCTTTGAAGTTGGCCTCTTGTAAGTTAACGCATTATAAAACTCAAATATTAATTTGACTCTAAAGATTTTGAAAAGACAAATCTGATGCTCATCGTCTCCTACTTTAGCATTACTAACATTACCCTATAGGTAGAGAGCAACATTGCAATATCATTTACTTAGCCTACAAGAGATAATGTGTATGGACTATGCCTGGGCTTACTCGTCCATAGTATCAGGGCACCGGATATTCAGACAGGAGAATGCTTTTCACACAATCTACATTGTTTCCAAGTGTTCAGTGTTCCTTTGGGCATAGACCTTCACACATTATATGTTAACTCGCCTCTATACAAAAACAGTTTCACTGAGCACTTGTGTAATCATACGCAATGATATAAGGGTGGGGTATGTTGCAAACAATCTTGTATGAACTGCAAAAGAATTGTGTACATGCAGAGTCATGACATTGTTAAAATGCACATCATATGATGAGGCATTTAAATATGCCTTGCGTGCCAAGCATTGTGAGTCTGCAAATATCCCAGTGAGTGTTTACTGCTACAATGCCACACATTTTACAAGGCTATATAAACTGATATTGGAGGCAAGCACAGGGGCCGGGGAAGGGTATAGGTAGAAGCATCACTCCTTGCGGGTGATGAATAAAGCAGCACATTTAAAAACCAAGGCAGACATTTCGGCAGTACACTGAAGGAAATGTGTTGCATGTCTGCTAAAGGATAGACAATTCTAGTACCCATCTAGACAACAGCACCTTCTTTTTCTTTCTATGCTCAACTGCTGACGGTTTTTCAATATAGCTATGTGTTACGTGTGTTCAGTCTCTATTGTCTCCCAGCATCTTATTTAACTGATCACAAAGAATTACAGAAGAGGGATCCATAGTTACAGAAGAAGGCACTTAATCATTTGTATCTCTGATTTGATGCAATTAAATTATAGGTGGGATTGTCTTCAAAAGGGCTCCATAATAAACCTCAGTAAGGCTCTTGTTTAATTTTATATAGGATGTGGTGCGGAAGAGTAGGCCAAACTATACACTTTATTATGTGCCCTGTCATTTCACTCCCTATGCCAGGGGTACAGGCAGGGCTCTAATCAGATTGTGCTCCCAACTTGGAGTCAAATGAGTTTTATGGGAGTAAAAAAGTAATTAGCTTTGCCAATAGGGATACTTTCTGCTTATTAAAACATGTTCTTTCCCCATACAATTCTTTTTGAGATTGGGCATCAATATTATTAGAGTTCCTTTCTCCCCATGCCACTGCTCTACTGATCACTAATTGGAAACATATCAGTGGAGCTCTGTGGGTAGAAGCAATGATATGTTAATTGTTTCTCATTTTTGTTAGGCACATTTTTCTTTTTTAGGGAGTAGAAATACATGGTGCATATGTCTATTAGCTCTAAGGCTGGTGTTATCAGTACCCACAGGAGAACGTAATGTGGATAGTAAGCACAGGCACAGGAATTTTGGATCATCATATTCTAAGGTGCAATTATTCTGATGCAATTATGATCCTTACACAAATTATTAGAAACATGTTCTTCTGGTCCTTGAATTACTTCATTAAAGTGGCACTTGAGCTCCTTTCAGCATGTTTTTGACGCATTGCTTTCAATTGCCATTAATCCATCGGCAGATGTATTCTGTCTGAGTTTCTTAACAGCCACATCAGTTATGAAAAGAGATATTTGTGTTTTGTAATACAAATGAGTGATTTTCCAGTGGCATAAAACATATGTGGCCTCATTACGACTTGGGGCGGTATCCCGGCGTAAATCCACCATAATTCTGCCCATACAAATTACTGTTACCAGCACTTGGTCCGGAGAAATTTCCAGAGAAACAACTGGTGGTGGCGGGGTAATTCCCCATTAATATTGAGTCCATATTGAGTCGATTGGACTCAATTTGCTGGAATTACCTCAGCGGAAATTCCAACGAGTTCGGCGTTGAGTTGGAGGTTTTCCCTCCAGGATTTTCCTGGGGGCAAATCCACCACTCCAGGCATGAAATGATAATAGTGGTAAAGTCGGCGGTAATGGAGTTATCTCCAACTTTACCACTTACTGACAAACTCGTAATGAGGCCGACATTTTTCTCTGCGCAGAAGTATGTTTGCAAGATACTGTGGCAGATATTGAAGGCTTGGACTGGTTGTTGAGTTTTCTGTATAATCACATATAACATTTTGTTTTAGCCTGTGTGTTTGGAAAAAGAGTTGTAAGATTTTTAAGGAATTGCAGTGGCTGAGATGAGGAAATTCCTTTCCAAAGTCTCGGGTAATTATCTAAGGGGTAACGTGCTTACCTTGGAAGCAAGACGACACGGAGCATCACAGGTTCGATCCCCGGGTCCGAGCTTATTAAGCATGTTATAAATAACCTATCATATAATCATATTTTCTACAACGGTAGCTCACAAAGTGGCTTACCTCATTAGTCAGTTGCGCACATGGAAAATAATGTGCGCATAACAGCCTACCGGTTCCACACATAGAGAAAAATAATAAGAGGGGACATTGCCTAAGACATACGTTTATAAGATTGTAGCGATTATTGAAAAGAGAAATTAATAAATATTGGGAACAGGTGTCTCTGAAGAATTATTTATAGAATGAGAAAATACCAAGAGGATTACGAATCCTGATCTTCCCTGACTTTATAAACTCATTGTATAGTGACATTTCAGAATTATGGGAGGAGAACCTTAACAAGGAATCGAAGGTCATGATGGAACATTTAGTGCAAAATGCAACACAGGAACACAACAGGGTACTTGAACAAAATAAAACAGTTCAAAAAGAGATTGCAAAGATGAATGCTCTAGAAACAACCAAAAGGAAGAACCTTGCAATAATGTATGAAATATTGAAAGAATATAATGATGAAATCAAGTAGAGAAAATGTAGGAAATACTTTTGTGATGATGAAGATTACTGTGAGGATCGGGTACATAGATTCCAAGATAAATACAATGAACTCCAAAAGACACACTCAAGGGGCAGCATTCCAACAACATCACCTGTGAGTTTGGATGCAGATTTGGAACCATATGGGGAAGGAAGCATGAATACAGACGATAATGCGACCGAAATCCCACCAGTAAAAAAGTTTTTTTTACAACAAATAACATGATACAAAAGAGGAAATTGGGGCATTCCTGTCAAGCAGGTCAGATTTCAAGTCCCACTTGTCACCAATACTACAACTCAGGTTAGAGGAGGAGGGGCAGGAGGGCCATGGGAGGAACAAGAAACAAACAAAATGTGCAGGCAGACCCACTCAGGAGAGTGGCCACGGCGAGTACCAGAGATCTAACACACAACACTAGGTGAAGAACCTTATCATTAATCTGTCAAGTAGAACACTGACCAGAGAGGAAACAACATTTTTTAACAAGGGACTGTCCTTTCCGCCATCGATATCTAGTGACCTCATTGATCTACAAATAGATCTTTTCAAATGTGTGCGCAGACTTAAACTCAAAAAATATTTGCTAACAAACCAGTACAAGTGAAACCACAAGATCCAATACAATTGAGTGAGCTCACAGTTAAAGACATTGAAAACCCACAGCTACTTCTGACGTTTGAAGACAAAACAAATATTGATACATTAGATACACTTAAAGAACTGAACATAAGATCAAGGAACCTACCAATAGAGGGACTGAAACCAAAGTGCAAATTCATTCCTCCAATACCAATGGACAATGTGATAGAAAGATTCCAAAAAGCATTTGTCCAAGACATTAATAAACAAATTGACAGTAAGTCTCGGAATGCCAAAAGAGACAATTATAATCTGACATGAATGGAATATACAGCAGTGCATGACCTGATAGAGGATGACAATAATGTCATTAAGGAGGCTGACAAAGGGGGACATATTGTCATCATGAATCACAAAGACTATATTGAAATTGCTAACCTATAACTACAAACACCAGGATGTTATCACTTTCTGAGAAGTGACCCAAAGCAAGAAGTGACAAATACAATAAAAGATTACGTTTTGAAGTGGCACAGGCAAGGCCTTATCACGGACCAGGAAAGAGCATATTTGCTAGTCAAGGACCCTACACTGCCAACAAATGTATTTTTTACCAAAAATACACAAACCATATGACACAATCCTAGAGGGAAGGCCGATTATGAGTGAGATAGGTTGGGCCACTGAAAAGATCTTGGAATACCTTGATAGGAGGATACGACCACTCGTGACAGAATTGCCGTCGTATTTGAGAGATACTACTCACACCATATTATCATTGAGTAACTTGAATTGGAAAATGGACTATCCGCTGGGGACTCTAGATGTCAAAGCACTGTACACTTCGATTGGACATGATCTGGCCATTAAAACTATTGAGTATATGTAAAGGAACAGGAAGGCTATTTTTCTAGAGCCTTTTACTGTACAATTTATATTCGTATTCATACATAATCCATCCATCTGGGATTTTTGAGTACTCGCTGCTATTATGTATTGTTTGTGTTTCTCACTGACAATTTCCAATTTCTCCATATTTGTTTGAAGGAGTTGGAACTCCTGTTTTGTGCAAAGCAATCTTATGTGTGTAAATATATTAATTATTTCCCCCTTGTCACCGCTTCTCAACCAGAACACCTGGAGAGTTAAGGGCAAAGCGCTCACACATTTAGCATATCTGGAACATCTTTGTGATGCTTGTATGTAAATGAATTTGTCAAAGATTTGCTCAGGGACATCTCATAGATGCTCTGGGCATCTGTGGGTCTGATCCAGTTTAATGCTTTGTGGATTACGTATAAAATAGAAGAAGCAAAACCTGACAATCTCAGGACATTCCTAGATGTGCCTCTGTGCAAATATTGCCTTGATTGTGTATTTCATTGATTACTATGAATATTGTTATGTATTTGTATATACTGTTAAATGTGTTGTCTTTCTTTTAAATTTCTCAAATGTATTATTACGACTACGTTTCTGATTTGTTTAAGGTTTAATCTAAAACCAAAACACAATTAAAAAAATGGGATTTGGGCCCTGAGTGTCAGATGATGCATTATCACCAGGGTTGGACGGGAGAATACAATTGGCACGGGCACCAATGAAAAAATCCCCACTTTTAGAAATCCAATTCATTCCTTTTGTGATAGATTGTTTTAGCAGTACCCAAAGCGGACTTTTGTTTGCCTTTTAAAAACTAATACTGATCAAAACTACCATTTGCATAGTGCAGTAACTCATCAAATTTGCTGACTTAGGCCAAACCAACTGGTCCATTTTGACCAAATAAACTGGCACATACTAGCATGTTAGACATGCACTTCGAGCATTGTCCTATATATGTTGAATATCGCACCCCTTTTCACACTACTTTCCTACCTTCTTCATGTTCTCAATCACAGAGGAAGCAGCACATCCGGGAAAATGGCAGCCAATGCCAGTTGGACTCTGCAAATGACATAGCTCACAGGGTGTGTCTCCACCCATTTGGCCCATCTGTAAGCGTGCATTCATTTGTGTCAGTGTGCATGTGTGTGTGTGTGTGTGTGTGTGTGTGTCTCAGCCACTTGGGTTTCTGGGGGAAAAAAGAGATTCATAAAGAATGCGGAAAAGATGAGGTTGAACCTGTGCATGAATGGAAATTATTGCAATTGTTGAAGTAGTCAGGCATACAGATGAAGACAGCTGATACAATCAACACTGAATTTGAGCGGCAGACAGTCCTGACTGTGAATGTGACTTTAGTTAATATGCAGAAAGGTGTTTTTCAGACCTTCATAGTGCCAAACATTGATACTCACTCTTTCTCTCAGAACTGAACACTCCCTTGCAGCCATCCCCAAAGCACTCAAAACGTGGCTGTTCAAATCAGACCTATTTGCATTGTGTACTACCGCATGCCAATGATAACTGTCTATATACGCCTTGTATGGTATGCCTACGATTCCTGTATACGCCATGTATCAAATGCCTAAGATTCCCGTAACAGCTCCACAATACTCCTGGGCTGCGGCACGCTTTATAAATTAATACAATAAAAAAAAATATATATATATATATCGCCACTTTGCACGATGACAATATTGTCTTAAATGTCAATAATATATTTGCTTTATAGTCACATTTACTTCCATCAATGTTTAAACTTTGTTATAAACATATGTGAACTAAACTGAACCAATTGTTAATGTTACTTTAGGAAACTGTGGTGAGGAAACAAATAGTGCCCTGTTCCTTCTATACCTCTTCATTCTTAGTTGTTCCAACTTCGTTAACATGTGTGAGCTGCAATCCAGCTATAATTAAAACAGAGCTCAAGAAAGATATATCAGTTCTAAAAGTGAATGTTAATTTTTAAAAGAACCTTACGTCAAGTGAATTCATTTATTGGTAATGTAACACTTCAATAAGGCTGTACAGCACTATGGATGGTGCTGCACATTTTCTTTATAAATAACATTTGCACAGCTTGGCATGTGCTATATAGGATATTCTTTAGTGTTTGTGTAACTATAAGTAGGCTCTGGCCAAGGTTACTCATCTCATTAATATCACTTTATATCTAATTTGATTCCTAAAGCACCAAATGGATTTCTGACTACTGGCCACTCGTTAATGGATAGTTTTCACATTAATGACATAGTGCCACTATGTCGCGAAAAGGCCTATGAAATGCTTGACTGGTCATTCCTATTTCAGTAGGCACAGACCCTGATTTTATGAGGTGGGAACAACAGTTTTATGAACATCCAGTGAGTCATATCCAAGCCTTTGAAATGATCCTTTTAAGTTCTTATGGGCACACGCCAAGGTCGCCCATTGTTTCAGTCACATTTAATTTTAGTTTCACCTTTCGTCGCAGTACATATCTTTGGTTCAGAGTGATAGCTGTGAACATTGTGTTTTATTAAAGGTGAGCACTTGCCCACCTCTTATCCAAGTACAGAAAGAAAACAATTGACTTGTTAGGACATTCACTGCACACTACAGCAGACAATATAATTGAACATGAAAACCCTATCACTCCCCCTCTTTCTGTATCCTTCCTTTTCTTTCTGTCTCTCTCTGCATGGGGGTGTGTGTGTGTGTCCACTGTGCAGTAAAACAATATGATCCAATCATCAATCTATTCTTGTTACCTTTGTAACAGTCGCAGCAGAGTGGCAGAGTCATTCCAAAATGGCTGCCTACAGGAGTCAAATTGAGTGCCTATGTAGGGCTAATTTCCTGATTGACATATTGCCTATTGCTTTGACCACTGTGCTGGTGAGGATTACTTTAATGTGTTGAAAGAAAAACGATGTACAGTACCACGGGCATTAGCATGCATGTTGTATCATTTAAATAGGGAAAAGCAATACATATACATTTGCAGGTGCAATTTCTCGATGTTTAAGGGATTCCTCATTATATGTATGCCCAAAGAAGCATTTGCGTCTAAATTAAGAGTTCATCTTCAATACAATGTTATATGCTTAAAGGAAAAACATTATGATACTATGTGCCATTTCATTTTTAAGTATAGGTGAGCATTTTATAAACGTACTTAACATCAACTAACATTATCACTTTACTTCCATGCATGTATTCAGAAATATATGTACCATGTTATATATTTCTTGCGGGTGGCCAAGCCTAAATACCAATTTAAAATAAACATTGACGAAGTGAATAGCTTTGGTGTTTTCCATTGTTTATTATTTTTTATATTTAAATGTATCCCTGTATGGGCATTAATTACTTGAAACGTTGAACACAATTCTGCATAATGTTTGCAGATCTATAACAAGAGTTTCTGAAAGGGTAAAAAAAAAGCCATTTGTTCACTGCAGAAATGTAAAGTAATTAGTAATTACTGTGGTGTAGGGCCGCATAATAGATTGCATTAATGCATTTACTTATAAAAGCACAATGCATAACGCAAAGGCCAATGTCACTGGATACTGATGTTCTGCCAGTGTTTATTGTTTCTGGATGGAATGCATCTGCCTATTGGTCGTACCCATGTTACCCCCTGCCTGCAGCTTTATTTTACCCATTGGAAGATGTGGCATTTACACGAATAATGGGGTTGGGTTTGCTTTGGTATGGTCCACCTTGTTCGTACAGGCTTTGAACTCTTCCAATATTCTTTGTGTGGGATCCAATGGGCTGGAGAGGATATGAATTACATGTGTGCTGTGGACACCACTTAAAACATGATCACTGTCCTGATCCTTGCTTTGGTGCTGTCCAGATCCCAAACAGAACATCCTTGATGCTGAATTGATCCTTTGCTGAGTAAATTAAGAGTGCATCGTTGTAGTCTTCATCAACTACTATATACTAGCGGCACACACACAACATATCATAGACCATTCTAGCTCCCTCTCTTCACCCCCCCCCATTCACTCTCTTTCGGCACTTTCTTTCATTCTTTGTCCATCTGCCTTTTTCTATGATGGAGAGTCGCGCTGTTAGATGCATATTTGACAAAGTCACCCACGTTTTTCTAACAGATAAACAACAAGAGGATATACAACAGATATCTCGGCAGAGCGCTGCGTTTCATTCCAAATTATGATTTTATAGAATGTTAAGATATCCAATTGGGTCCACACCTACTGTATTTGTTTGAAATACCACTAAGAGAAAAGGAAGGGGACAAATAACGAGTGTAGGTTGCACTCTGCTTTGAATAGAAACAAAAAACATTTTGGTAACATGAGACTAACCACTGACCTTAATATTTGACAAATATATCACTGATAAAATGGTTGAATTCCTGAATGACTATGTATATAATGCACACTGGGTTTGGTGCTAATTTAATTTTCAAATGATTCACCCATTAAACCATTTATACTTACAAAAACAGTTCCAAGATTTGGATGTGAGGTTAGAATGGCTGTGATGTCTTCTTTCGCCACACACGTGCATTGTTGCCTTAGTGTAAGAATGGCAGTAGACATGCTCTTCACTGCACAGTTATCTAAGAAATATATATATATATATATATATATATATATATATATATATATATATATATATATATATATATATATATATATATATATATATTACATGGCCATGGTAGTAGCCATGTAGTTATGGTTAAGTTGCTTTTTCCATAGGAAGAGCACTTTTTGGGTGGCTTATACTTCGCTCTCCCTGGACGGATCCTCACCAAACTTTGCAAATAAATTATTTGGGTCACTCGGAATTATTTTTGCAAAGTTTGGTGAGGATTCGTCCAGGGGGGGCAAAATTATAGGGGGGGTCCCAAAACTTTTTTTTCCCATAGACTGAATGGGAAAAAAATTTTGCTCGCGCCTACAGCCCAAACCGCTGGACGGATTTCCACCAAATTTGGACCAGGAGCAGCGGCTTGGTCCTGAAAGCGTGATTTTGCAAATTTGGTGAAAATCCGTCCAATAGTTTTTTTTAAAATGACCAAAAAGTAGGTAAAAAAAAATTAGTGATATCTGTGTTCGGTTTGCGGACACATTTCCCTGTTCGCTCCGCGGACAGTGTCCTGATTGGCCAATCGTCTTGCGTGATGTTCGCAGACATGCAACGTGTTCGCTGATTGGACGGCGTGGAGCGTGAAGCGTGTCAGATTTTTCGGTAGCGCCCGCCATCTTGGATTCGCGGACATCCGCGGACAGCGCGGTGAAACTTTGTTCAAAATGTGTATGGGGAGGGTGGGAGTGTATGAGATAGGATGAAAGTTGTGTTTTTTATGTGTTAGGTGTTCTTTTTGTGTTCGATTTGTTTGCGGACATCACAGGTGTTCTGAAATGTTCTAAATAAACTGACTGGGGGGTGTTCTAAGGACTCAATATGTGTCCGCTTTGTTCGCAAGCAAAGTGAAACTGTTCTAAGAACACTCGCGGTGTCTGGGGAGTGTTCGTAGGGGGTGTCCTGAGGACGCTGTCCGTATTGTTCTCTGTCAAGTTGAATGTGTTCTAAGAACACCCACAGTGTCCTGAAATGTTCGCAAATAAACAAAATGGGGGTGTTCTGAAGACGTTTTTGAGAACACTCCCGGTGTCCTGAAATGTTCATAGGGGGTGTCTTGAGGACGCTGTCCGTATTGTTCTCTGTCAAGTTGAATGTGTTCTAAGAACACCCGCGGTGTCCTGAGATGTTCGCAAATAAACAAAATGGGGGTGTTCTGAAGACGCTTCTAAGAACACTCGCGGTGTCCGGGGAGTGTTCGTAGGGGGTGTCCTGAGGACGCTGTCCGTATTGTTCTCTGTCAAGTTGAATGTGTCCTAAGAACACTTGCGGTGTCCTGAAATGTTCGCAAATAAACAAAATGGGGGTGTTCTGAAGACGCTTCTAAGAACACTCGCGGTGTCCGGGGATTGTTCGTAGGGGGTGTCCTGAGGACGCTGTCCGTATTGTTCTCTGTCAAGTTGAATGTGTCCTAAGAACACTCGCGGTGTCCTGAAATGTTCGCAAATAAACAAAATGGGGGTGTTCTGAAGACGCTTCTAAGAACACTCGCGGTGTCCGGGGAGTGTTCGTATGGGGTGTCCTGAGGACGCTGTCCGTATTGTTCTCTGTCAAGTTGAATGTGTCCTAAGAACACTCGCGGTGTCCTGAAATGTTCACAAATAGACAAAATGGGGGTGTTCTGAAGATGCTTCTAAGAACACTCGCGGGGTCCGGGGAGTGTTCGTAGTAGGTGTCCTGAGGACGCTGTCCGTATTGTTCTTTGTCAAGTTGAATGTGTCCTAAGAACACTAGCGGTGTCCTGAAATGTTTGCAAATAAACAAGATGGTGGTGTTCTGAAGACGCTTCTAAGAACACTCCCGGTGTCCGGGGAGTGTTCGTAGGGGGTGTCCTGAGGACGCTGTCCGTATTGTTCTCTGTCAAGTTGAATGTGTCCTAAGAACACTCGCGGTGTCCTGAAATGTTCGCAAATTAACAAGATGGTGGTGTTCTGAAGACGCTTCTAAGAACACTCACGGTGCCCGGGGAGTGTTCGTAGGGGGTGTCCTGAGGACGCCGTCCGTATTGTTCTCTGTCAAGTTGAATGTGTCCTAAGAACACTCGTGGTGTCCTGAAATGTTCGCAAATAAACAAGATGGTGGTGTTCTGAAGAAGCTTCTAAGAACACTCCCGGTGTCCTGGAATGTTCGTAGGGGGTGTCCTGAGGACGCTGTCCGTATTGTTCTCTGTCAAGTTGAATGTGTCCTAAGAACACTCGCGGTGTCCTGAAATGTTCGCAAATAAATAAGATGGTGGTGTTCTGAAGACGCTTCTAAGATCACTCGCGGTGTCCGGGGAGTGTTCGTAGGGGGTGTCCTGAGAACGCTGTCCGTATTGTTCTCTGTCAAGTTGAATGTGTTCTAAGAACACCCGCGGTGTCCTGAAATGTTTGCAAATAAACAAAATGGGGGTGTTCTGAAGACGTTTTTGAGAACACTCCCGGTGACCTGGAATGTTCCTAGGGGCTGTCCTTAGGATGCTGTCCGTATTGTTCGTTGTTAAGTTGAAAGTGTTCTAAGAACTATCGCGTTGTTCTGAAATGTTCGTAGGGGGTGTCCTGAAAACGGTGTCCGTATTGTTCGCTGGCAAGTTCAAAGTGTTTTAAGAACACTCACATTGTTCGCGGACATTAAAAGTTTCCCAAAGATCATAGTTGAAATGTTTGACTCTATGGATGTGATATGCTGCAGTGGTTGTTGCCAGGGCATGCAGTCTTGGGTGCATTTGGCCATACACCCAAGACTGTATGCCCTGGCAACAACCACCGCAGCATATCACATTCATATTTGCTTATAACTTTGGGTGAAAAACAAATATATAAGGAACAAAGGTATTAGATACTATGGATGTGATATGCTGCTATGGTTGTCCTTATTATTTTATACTTACTGTTTGGTCTAGTAATGGGAGTCCATGTTTTTCTTCTTCATTTCTGTGATAAAAGAAAATAGCATGTTAGTATTAGTATTTTGTAATGGCTTATTACATTGTATAAGCAATATACTTTTATTTTTTTTCGACCCTCATATTTAGTAGAGTACAAATCAGAGTACTGTGCAATTTGCTCAGTTTCTGTATTTGTTGCTAAAATCATTGGGTCTGTGGGAGAAAAAAAAATCCATGTTGGATTAAAAAAAAAACCTTTTTCTTTTATGCTACAGTTTATTTGTTTGTTTGTTTTCAGTGTTCACTTGTTGTTTCTGGCTAATGCTTTATACTTTGCTTTGTTGTATTTTTTTTGGAGCAGTAACAGATTCTTCATTTGTTTTGATATTATAAAATTTTGGAGCAGTTAGATACCAATTGGCGTATTCTAACTGTCTATTTTTTTAATATATTTTAGTGGTTTTGATTTATCTATTTGGATTTTGTTAAATTTTGGGACAGTTAGATACCAATTGGCGTATTCTAACTGTGTATTTTTTGGCCTAATTTAGTGGTATTCATTTATCTGATTAGTTGTTGTAGAATCTTTGAGCTGTTAGATAGCTTTTGGAGTATTCTAACAGTTTATATTATTTTAACACAAATTTATAATTTTGGGACAGTTAGATACCAATTGGCATATTCTAACTGTGTATTTTTTGGTCTAATTTAGTGGTATTCATTTATCTGATTAGTTGTTGTAGAATCTTTGAGCAGTTAGATAGCTTTTGGAGTATTCTAACAGTTTATATTTTTTTAACACAAATTTACTTAAAGGTTTAAATACAGTTTATTTATCACATTTTGGTTTTAAGAACATCAAATAAGCGTTTGTAAGATTTGCTGCTAATCTCTGCTTTAGAGTAATGGTACTATCATTACATTCAAACCATCCACATTTCTTTTTTATATATGCCGTGTAGTGCCCTGAATTGGTTGTGGCTCCTGCGTGGTAGATTATACCTATTGTTGTGAAGGTTTTCTTACCAAGTGATATTTGACTATGTGTGAATCCAGCCAGCTTGCAGTTGTTTTTGGTACCATCTGCATTGTAACGTAGAAGCATTAGTATTACGTATTTACTATGTGTTTGTATTACTAACGTGGAGCGATTATCTGAATTGCATGTAGAGCATAATCTACCATGGTTTGCATTTTGTACAAGTTGCTGAAATGGAATGGATTCACAATTTGGTATTGATATATATATGAAGCGTTCATTGGGAATTTCTTCTTGTGTCACATTGTTGCACAGAGTGCATGTATGTTTCCACATGTATGAAATCTGGAAGATTTCATTTATAGGTATGTTTTTGTTTTCCAGTACTAATAGTAAGTACATTAGAAATTCTTGTGGATCTTCCCGTGCAAACATAGATGGGTGAGTGAATTTCACCATTCCATCACAGTAGTCCAATTGTCGTCTTATTCCAAAAACACTATATGTGTTGTCAGGATTGTTTGTTGCATTTCTGTGAAGTACTAACATTTGCAAACACAAAGGGTCTGTACTGTGTAAGTAAATGTTGTCAACAATTGGTGGTAATTGAAAAAGAATATTCATTGCTACATTTGGATAGCAACTTACACCAACTATATTTGAGAATTTAAATGGTCCAGGTAGTTCTGTATCTAACTGCTTTTTTTGGAGTTTGTCTTCCTTCTTTAAAGAAGTACCTGGTTTACTTTCTCTAATTGATTCTTTTTTGTTTGTGGTACTTGATGAAGTATTAGTTTCTTTTACGCTCTTTGGAGGATTTGCAGTGACGTCCTGTTGTATTTCTGTTTGATTTAGTTTTCTTTTACAACGTTTTAGTTTTTGTGGAACAGAATATGTGTTTAGATGGGGAGTGTATAGTGAACGAAGTTTATTATATTCTAATATGCAAGGAATATCAGCGTTTACTTTACTTGCATCAAAGTTGATTAGAAATAGACCGTCAAGTGTACGTAAGCGTGATAGTGCTACGTAGCTCATGGCTTCTTTAAAGACTGTGTTACCAATATCTATCATTGCTTTGTCTAGGGTAAGACCTTGTGATTTATGAATCGTGACTGCGTATGCAAGAGTTAGAGAAAATTGTTCTCTGCGTACATACATATCTTTGAAGAGAAGGAATCTAGCTGTTGAGCATCCTATCCGTTTTACTTCTGAAAGTTTGTCAAAGAGTATATTGACAAACTGAATTTTGTTGTCACGTGGGTATGTTTGAAAGCCAACAACTGTACCCAGTGCTCCATTAACTAGTCCTTCGTCCACGTCAAGGTTACGTTTAAGCATTACTCTGCAATTTAAGGATAATTTTAACATCTTTTCTAAGCCTGCTGTGTTTGAGATTGATTTTTCTAAATTATTTAGTCGTGTTGTGGCTTGGTCACACATGGGTAGTGTCATACCATGTACATCTAGTTTGTCTGTGGCGCTAATTTAAATTATTGGTTGCATTTCTTTACTTAACATTATTTCATTGAGTTTGAGACAGCTTGCAAGAGTTGGCATTAAGGCCATACAATTGACATTTTTGTGGGCTAATTGTTCCACAACATCTGTAGCACATGCATTATCGCCATAAAGTGCATTAATGTGCCGGGTTTTCAATGTTGCTTCTGCTTCTTTAGAAAGTATACCAACTCTCAAACTTTTTAAAATGTTGGCATAAGTTAGATCTGCAGATTGGCGCATGTTTTCTGTTAATTCTCTGTATTGGAAATGTTGCCAAAGGTTGACATTTCCAATGCTGCAAACAGTTTTACGGCAGAGTTTGTGCCCTAATGTTTTAAAAATAGGTTCACCGTTTACTGGTGTTAATTGAAGCAGATCTCCAAAAACAATAATGTGTTTTCCTGCAAAGAGCTCTTCATCGTCTGTTTTGAGTACTGCTTGTAATCTGAGGTGAATCAAAGCTAACATCAGGTTGGAGACCATGCTCACTTCATCTATTAGTAGCATTTTCATTTGTTTCAATACTCTGCGTAATTCCATTGCAGCTTCTGCAGAAAGTTTGTAATAGTCTAATTTGTTCTGGTGTTCTACTGGTAATAGTAGTAATCGGTGTAATGTAACACCACCTATGTTGTAGGCAGCTAAACCTGTGGGGGCAGTGACAACAGCTGACAGTTTGTTGTTTGACAATTGTTGAAGGAACTTACTAATGATTTTGATTAGGAATGTTTTGCCAGAACCAGCTTCACCACTGACGTACAGTGGTATAGGTTTATAATTATGGCAGGAACATTCTTTATTTTCATGTTTTACACCATTTGCAATTTGTTTTGTTACTTCTTGAAAAATGCTACTTTGCTCATTGTTTAGTTTTGATTTTAGTATAGTTAAGTCTTCCTTATCTTCATACTGACACATGGTGTTTTCTACTTCTATCATAGCTAATTCTGCCTCATTTGTTATTAGTGGTTCTCCCAGTGGTTCTTGGCTTCCTGTTACAGAAGGTTGACTACTGTCAGGAATATCCTTATCTAGTTGGGCTTGGAGTTCTTCTTCATGTTGCTGTTCATTGTGCAACATTGTTTTGTACTGTGTAAAGTTTACATCAGTTATAGTGCTTTCATTTGCTTTGAAAGCATCCTCATATTAGTCATAGTTATCTAGTAATTGTTCTTCTTTTCTCCATGGTTTGAAGAGTTGTAGCAGGGACATGTAATATACTTCTTTATGTTGAGGAGTCTTCAATGACAATTTGATATGATTAATTAAATTTGGTTTAGTGAGTTTAACTAAGTTGCCTTCACAGTCTGTCACTCTATATTTACCTTTTTTTTCATCAGGTTTCATATTATTTTTGTATATGTAGTTTTGGGCTATTTGGTGTAGACAGATGTTTTCCAAAGTATTACTTCTGTTTGGGTAGTATGTGTCCAATAAATTGTTTTTTAAAATGTCTTGGCTGTTGGGATCATGTTTGGCTATTGTTTCTATATCTTCATATGAATTTAGAACTCTTTTTCTAGATTTAGCTGGACCAAGACTTATCCATACTATATTTTCAGATTTACCATACAATGAAGTACCAGTTAAACGATCAGCTGCTTCATAAGATCCACATTCTCTATGGGTGAGCATTTTTATGCCCAAGCTGTATAATTTCTGAGATACTGTTTTATCTGATGACAGGTCATTCCAGAGGTCTTGGAGCTCTGTCTTGTCTGCTTTAGTTAAGTATGCTGTGACATATCGTGCAACTGCAGAAGAATTGTCTGCAATGTACTGCACATCTATGTTTGCATTCCATAAGTGGGCAATGATTGCATTATAATCATTGATATATTTTTCTTCTTCTTTTCTTTTTATGTAATATGTATTTTTAAGTGACTTACCTTTAACACTATGTCTAACTGAAGACATGAGGTTGTTTACTTGACCTGTATTTGTAACTGGTCTAGGGAAACCAAATCGGCATTTGGTGTAGTATTTGCCTTTGTTTTTGTATTTGCGACGACAATATTTTCCACATTTGTGTCTTTGAAATTGTAAAATTTGTGCATGAAGATCACAATTTGTGCCTTCTGATGGAATTTCACAAGTGACATATTTTTCAATAAACTGTAAAAAAGTGTCATCACTGTCTTGACCAAATTTAGGACCATCTTTAATCCATAAAAGCATGTGGATATGTGGTGCTCCTCTGGCTTGGTATTCTTTTCTCCAAAAGAAGTGTTGCACTTCTCAAAGGGGAGGAACAGTTTTATTACAAATAAAATGTAGCATAGCAATGAAGTGATGGTGAAAATATCTTGAAACATTAACAGGATCCAAAGAACAAAGTTCTCCAGGTGTTAGAATATCTATGTTTGTTTTGTTTTTATTTGATATGCGTAGGAAATCATGTAAATCTTCCCATGCATATTCTGCACAACTTAATGTAACAAACCAAGTGGGTGGGCCAAAGTTTCTGATCATACAACGTACATCTCCATGACGTCGAAACCAGTACTCTTTAGTACCACGCATATTTGCTAATAGATTTGTAATATTTGATTGTAAAACCTCATCCTTTTGTTGCACTTTATCTAATAATTGTGTAGCTGTCATATTTTGAAAGTGTGATCCTGATTTTAATATGTGTGCAACTCCGTAACATAAACATGCTAGTTCACTTTCAAAGAGTAGGTGGAATATGTATTCCACATTTTGTCTAAATCTGGGATCTTCAGAATACATCCGTAATGAGCAGTATTCTGAAGCTGATATTTGAATAGGTCTATCATCATACCTTCCTCCTTTGCCAGTAGGAAAGAGTAGAGGAAAAGCACGTGCTTCTATACTTTTTTCCCATATACTGATTGGCGATCCTTTTGTTTGACACATTTGGTAAGTGTCCAGTACATCTTGTACGGTGTCATTACAGTGCAAAGGATGAATTGTATAATGGTCTAAAGTATTTGATATTGTAGCAGGATCTAGTAGCTCAAATTGACCAGCTTCTTGTGTTTCTTGAATTATTTCAGTTGTATCTTTCAAGTTTTCTTCAATATTAATTTCTTTGTAATATTCATTATTCTCTTTAAGATATTGGAAGGCTTGTCTAACTTTATATAAATCTACCAGCTGTTGCCATATTGTTTTGTCTTTTGTAGGTACTCCATTTACTAATATAATTAAAGATTGCTGCATTGGACGTTGCACTCCTAGAGTATGCACATTTTCTTTTAGGCTTAATGGTAAATAAACTACTTTTCCACGAATGCCTTTTACCAATTCAGAGGGAGGTAATTTTGCTGTTTTTGGTTGAAGGCATATTATTGCTTGAAATGGGTGTACTGTTTGAATTATGATGCTCTCATATAAAATAAGTTGTTGTAGAGGTTTTGGTACTGGGTATAATTCCAAATTATTTGTGATAGAACGTGAAGGAGTTTGGTTGTTGTCAAGTTTTGTAGTGCAATAACTGCAAAGTATTAAGGGCTCAGTTATTTCATATTTGTTTTCTGCTACAAGGTAGAGAGCTAATTCAAACCATTTAGAATCTTCATTGTCTTCTATTTTGTATGATAGGTCCACAGTTTTCGTGTTACTTTTATAAAAAATTCTACGGCAACATACAAATACATGGTTTGGTACTTCAGCTGATGTACTTTTAAATGTTAGTATTTCTTTTTTGTATGTGTTTAGCAAAAGGTTGCCTTGTGCAGAATTGTTGCTTAATTGGTTTAAAGCTATTTCATTCTGTAAATGGCTTTCACTTCCAAAATATTTTTTCTGGATATAGTGAATTTATTCAAGTAGGTCTTTTGCTGTACCATGTAGAAGGATGTTATTTAACTTTGCTAGTGCTAAAGCAGGACTTTTAGCATAGTACAGTTTATAGACTAGATTTCTTATAGTTGAATGATGTGTTGATATCCTTTTGATATCATGGAAAGTGGTTTTACAAGTAGGTCCTGTAATGCAGGCCAATGAATGTCCTTGTAGTCCTGTGTACTTGCGCACTGGACAGGTATCTATATTTTGCAGTAATTTAATTTTGATTTTGTCTTTGCTTTTTACATATTTATTGAGGAATTGGCGTAAAGATTTGAAACATTGTTTGGGAATGTTACACATTGACGTGCATGGCCATTTGTACACTAGACGTTCTGATTCAGTTGAATGGAGGGGTAATTCTAAGTTTTCAGGGCATATTTTTGTAAGAAGTACTTCTTGTTCCATTATGGTATTATTCACTTTTTCATAACCTCGACCACTGCTATGTATGGGAATTGTATTTGTTTGCTTTTGTTTGTACGCTTCTTCATTAAAATATGGTTCTGTGCTTGTAGTGTGATTCCATTCACCTCCGCTGATACTTAAGAAGTTCTTTCTGTTGATATTTCGCTTATTGAGAAGTCTTTTTTGTAATTTAGTTATTAGTTTTGTTAGTGGTTTCATTTTGTTTAATAGTAAAATAAATAAATTTCTTTTGAGAAGAATTGCACTGTCCATCAATGCTTCTAAGATTAATTTCCTACGATAGGTTTTAAGCTTTGAACCTGATTTCTCTCCTGTTTTTATAAGATTTTGAAGGACTTTGTGACGGTATATTTTGGCTAAAATACTTTTCTTGGTATGCTTACTTTGCACTATATTAAAATTTGAAGAAGTAGTTTTATCTGTACTGATAGCTGATTTTCTGTTAATTGTTTTTTGGTTTGTTTTACATTTTGATAGAGGAAGCGAAGTTGTTGTACTTGAAACCTCTTGTGTTTCACTAAATGATTGTATTAGCTGTTTTGTTTCAACTTTTTTTTACAAATTCTGCTAGAGATGGATGCTTATGTTGGACACCTTTATTTTCATTTGCTCTACTTTTGTGTTGCTTTCTACGGACTTGACTTTTGGTAGGCATTCTTTAGGGTCTGTTGAAAAAAATAAAGAAGATATGGGTTGGGGTGTTCTGGAATGTATGTGTGCTGTGTGCATGAGTGTTTGAGTAAGATGATAAAGATGTATGTAATGGTGTGTGAGTGTGCATTGGGAACTATAACTAGTAGGGATAGGTATTCTTGAATTTATGTGTTACTAAACTGGGGTTCAGATGACAAAAAAAAAGTAAGCTAGTGGTGTGGAAAAGTACAAATAGTAAATCTAATGTATACAATTAAAACAGTTGTTTGCTCTATAATATGAAAATTGTAGTGGTTCAGTTGGGTAATTTGTATGTCCAAAAATAGAAACTTGTGGGCCATTCTGGCTGTAAATCGCTGTTTAAGACATGGACATTTTTTGACAAAATGGTACAAAATCTCTATTTTTAGAAACCGAGATAGCTCGTATTAACGTTATAGTATATTTGATTAATAATAAAAATATTATGGTGATATTTGACTTACTTTTTTTTTAAATTAACAGGTAACATCTTAGTTTTTCTTTCTTCTTCGAATTCGGCTGCTTCTTTTCAGGAAACTGGTCTTCACTGCAATTGTAAAAGCTTCAAATTAGTAACTTTGTTTGTATATAGCACTGTTTTTAATTTAGATATTGATTTTTTTTAATTGAAATCCTCAGTGCCTTCTGTAAAACCATGAAACTAATTTATTTACATAAGATACATTGCATCAGTTCAGTACATATGATATGTTCTTAATGAACAAATTGTATTGAATGACTAACTGTAGCAAAAAAAAAATATCTTTACTATATCTTGTGAAATTTATAATATATTAGTGAATACCACTATTTCTGTAAGTAAACTGTTCTAGGTAATAGCGCCTCAATGTCATGTCTAATTTAAAGTAATTAAGTAAATAAATAAATAAAAACAAAAAAAATGAAATTGTATAAGTATTTTTATAAAGGTTTAAACATAGATTGTGTTTGTATGCAATTTTGTTTGAATATATGTAGTCTATATATTTAATTTAAAAAATGTTAGTTTAACATGATTTGAGTGTGTGTGTATAAAGAAAGTAAATAGTATAAAGGTTTATAAGTGATAGTTGATTTTAGGAAATTGAAAAAAGTACAGTAAATTCATTTTACAGATTTTACAAGGTAAAAGTCTGTTTGAAAATGTGTTAATCTACTATACAGAAAATATGCATACCTGAAGTTTGTGTTCATGCATATGGCTATGCATGGAGCTGCAAGTAGAAATCTTGAAGACTTGTGCAGTATTTCTGGTAGATGCTGCTTGCCAATGATATGACACTTGTACTCAGAGAGATTCAGAGTACATTTGCAGTGCTGATCTATGATGATGCAGTTAGATGTAGAGGTCTTGAATGTGATTGGTGCATGGTCATGTGATTTTTGAGGTACATCCAATGAGGGAATGGCAGAGAGAGTGTAGTGGAAATTGTAGAAGGGCTGTTCATGTTACGATATGTCCGCAGACATGGCGGTAGTTCGCGGACATCGGGAGTTACATACGGGGATTTTTGGGTTCAGAAGTCATGCAAATCAGAATAAGCACTGAAAGGGATTTGTCAGGAAAGTTTGGTGGGTGTGTTGTGCCAGGAGAGATTTTCTCAGATACTCTTTTTGCTGAGAGAACAAAAGATAGATATGGCTGTGTGTTTCAGAAAACAGATTGTTTGTATTATAGGAGATTCGTGGATACATTGGTTGAAGGTGCATGCAGAAAGCTGTGGAGTAGCTGTAGATCTTGGATTCCCACATGTGGAAGTACACTGGCATGGAGTACGTGGAATGAAGTGGTTGGACTTGCTACCTATCTGTGCTACTTTGGAGACAGAGCAACATCCAGACATAATTGTAATTCATTGTGGAGGAAACAGTTTAGGACATGTGACTGGAATTTTTTTTGCAATTTGCTATGATAGAAGGACTTAGGAAGGTTATGGACATGTTTCCTAATTCTCAAGTGATATTTTCACGGATTGCGCAGAGACAAATGTGGCTTTGTTCTTCTTCATTTGGTCCACAAATGGAAAAAGCAAGGTGCAATGTTAATAAGGCTGTTTGTGCCTTTCTAAGAGATTTTGTCATGTCTTCTTTTCACAATGAAAATATTATGTTTTGTAGTACATACATTTTTCGCAGAGATGGAGTCCATCTTACTTATGCTGGCAATCAGATTTTTCTGAGAAATGTACAAAATGCATTGCGACCTTTTTTGGAATTACAAAAACGATTTTGAAGTAGATGTTAAGCATTTACAATTTTTGACTTACAAACACCACCTAAAGGCTCTTTTCAGAGCCACCACTTCTTTACAGAGAAAATTACAATGTTTGTGATGGAGTAGCAACCCAATTTTTTTAATGTTCGCGAACTGTCCGCGGACTTCTAAAAAATACAAAGAGCCCTGCTTCATTTATTTTCACTTCTATTTTTTAACTGGGAAAGGCGGCTCTGAAAAGAGCTTTATTTTTTTGATTTTTGTAATTTTGTCTTTTTTTTTTTGTTTTTCAGACACGACACACTAGGAGAGGAGGGTAAAGGGGGCTAAAGGGGGGGACACCAACCACAGGGATAAGAAAGGGCGAGCTGAGAGAGGAAGATGTAGAGTGGGTTTTATTTGGGTAGTGAGCAGGTCTCGTGCTCTGAGACGATAGTCTCAAAAGCACTCCGAATCGCTCCCCCCTGCAGAGTACTGTGTCACAGTACATACATACAACTGTGACCCTCGAAAGGTAAGGGTCATCAGCATTCTGTATGGCCTGTGAGGCAGCTTGAGGAAGACGCTGTCCCACAGAGGTGGTCCTTGTGGTGACAGGATCAGAAACAGAGGATGAAGTAGAGGAAATCAACCTGCTACGCTCTTCGCAAGGTACAAACCTGCGAATAGCCCCAGAGTGAAATGACCTCAGGTTTCGCTTCATAGTAGTGGTCCCAAAGCTGTACTTACCGTGCTTCCCGTGACTGAGTATCATTTTGCACTCATTGCAGGTAACACGGTTTGCACAAGCCTTAGGAACATTACCATGAATGGTAAATAACCGCCACACCCATGACTCACGCCTAGTGCGGGTAGTAGGGTTTTCCTCTACCTCATTCTCATCATCCTTTTCTTCCTCCTCCGCATCCTCACTCTTGTTCCCCTCTTCAGGCCCTTGGGGAGGTGCTGGTGGTGGAGGGGGTGGGGGTGGTGCTGAAGCAGGTGCAACACCAAGTGGCAGTTCAGCAGCCAAGGATGCCATCTCGATGATGGTGTAGTCTGCAGGTGGCAGCAAAAATCACTGTGTTCTGAAGAATAGCCAGAAACACAATGGGAATAAGCTCTTGGGCGTGGTCTTTTGTAGGGGTGCTTGTGCGCGGTTCGCGGACATGCGCACTGTCCGCGGACAGATCGAACACAAAAAAAATATTGGAAAATTTCAAAAGGTATATAGAAACTCAAGATTGCTATGTGGGACTTGTGCCATGGTGAGATTTTATTGAAAAATATTATGGATTAACTGAAAATGTACTTTTAAATATTTCAGGGACACGAACAGTGTCCGCATTTCAGGACACACGATGAGCGTGGGCGCGGTCATTTGATCCGTTCGCGAACTAGTCTGTGAAGGAAGCGCTTGTCCGCAGGACACCAAGTGCACGGAGATTGGTTAGCGCATGCGCATTGATGTCCTACGGACACTGTTCGGGTTCTGAAGTAATTAAAAGTGCGTCACACGTGAAACGAACATTTCAGGACACCGCGTGTGTTCTTAGAACAGTTTAAATTTGGTAGCGAACAGTAAGAACAGATATAGTGTTCTTCAGGACACGTGTAATTTAGTTTATGTACGAACATTTCAGGACACCAATTGTGTTCTTAGAACAGTTTCAATTGTGTAGCGAACACTACGAACAGGTATAGTGTTCTTGAGGACACCTCCATTTTCGTTTACGTACGAACATTTCAGGACACCAATAGCGTTCTTAGAACAGTTTGAACTTCCTAGCGAACAGTACCAGACAGGTATAGTGTTCTTTAGGACACTTTTATTTTTGTTTGTTTACAAAAAATTCAGGACACCTTGTGTGTTCTTAGTACAGTTTCATGTTGCTAGCGAACACTACGAACAGTTGTACTGTTGTTCAGGACACATCATTTTCGTTTATTTACAAACATTTCAGGACACCAATTGTGTTCTTAGGACAGTTTTAAGTTGATAGCGAACATTACGGACATATATAGTGTTCTTTAGAACACTTTAATTTTTGTTTCTTTACGAACATTTCAGGACACCACGTGTGTTCTTAGAACAGTTTCAACTTGCTAGCGAACAGTACGAACAGGTGTGGTGTTCTTCAGGACACCTCCATTTTCGTTTATGTACGAACATTTCAGAACACTCGCACTGTCCGCGGACACTTTTATTATTTTTTTTAAAAAAAACGGAAACTATTCACAATACAATATATAAATTAAACTTTATTTAACATATATTAATAATTTATGACAGAGAAGGTGAGGCAGAAACAGAAACAAAAACAGGAGAATTTGGGGTTTCAACATGATTGGTATTAGGTAAGAAGGGATGGAAGTCTCATCAAAACGTTTTGGATTATGGAGGGGGTTTGGGGATAATTGACTGGGATATGGTGAGGAGGGACAAGTACATGTGGGGCAATGGTAGGAGGTTTTTGGTTTGAAATGATTTTCTACAAAAGTTTTTAAATTATTAAAATTAGCCAACAATACATCCATTTTTTCTTCTATATTGTGAAGACTGTTATCCATAACAGGGTTTTCTGAAGTTTTTTCTAATTTGGTATGCTCTGTACAAAAAAATAATATATATGTTAAATGTATATAAAAAAATAATAAATAAATGGTTTATATTATAAAGTGTTTACCATTAGTTTCACTATCTTGTGACATTTCTTCATGTGGGAAATTGTCCTCTAGCCATTCCAGAGTATTAGACATTTCTGTGAGAAAAAAAAAAAGATAATATATTTTTTAAATTAATACAGAATATATGAGTAAAATGAAGTACACTTACTATTTCTGGTAGGATAAGTCCTATGTATTCAGTGGGTCTGGTCTTGTTCTCAGTTCTGTTGTGTCTGTGAGGTAATTATGTTGGAAGCCAATTTATCTTCTTGTGGTATATTCCATTTCAGAACATATTGTATTTAAACGAATGGTTAGTGTGTTACATATATGGGTTACATTTTTTATGTATTACTATATATAATGTGTTTGTGTTCTGCTTTTTGAATTTGTTAAATGTTCCTATATTATGATATAACAATCAAACATACCCCACCACCCCCCACCCCCCACAGTTTTTAGGTAGTGGTACTGTTCTCCGAACATGTCCGCGAACATTAAATAAGTTTGCGGACATCAACTTCATAAGAAGAGATCTAGTCAGTTCCATATGACATGTATATAAAGTGAAAGTCATTATTGTTAAGTTGTGCTACTAAAAAACTATGAAATTCAGTGAAAAAACTTTGTTAAAGGGACGTTATGGTTAAGTTGCGCTACTAAAAACATATGAAATTCAGTGAAAAAAACTTTGTTAAAGGGACGTTATGGTTAAGTTGAGCTACTAAAAACCTATGAAATTCAGTGAAAACAATTTGTTAAAGGGACGTTATGGTTCCAAGTAAAACCGAAAAACCCTTGAAATTCGCCAGTTATGGTAAGCTAAGCAACCATAACTCGCGCCACCACTATGCACTGCTAAGACTAACACCCAGGACATCAAAGATGACATCACAAATGTCATTGATGACATCACTAATGACATCACATGTGTATGTACTTCTCATGAAATATGTGTAGAAGGGATTCTTATTATGTTGAGAAAAAAGTGTCAAGAATCATTGCAAGAAATATACCCTAATAAGTGCATTGAACGATGCATTGATATAAATAGCATCCTATTATGGGGTTCTATCTAGTATACTAAGCTACTCATACAGAAACATAACATTGTGTGCAGCGTACAAAATGAAGGTATGATATTCGTAATGTTAATATGTTGAATAATGAAGTGATAATTGTTTTCTTAATAGATTTTTGTGTACTGTGAAATATGTAATAAGTAGCTAATAAAACCCATGTATTACATAATTGCATTACTATAGACAAAACACAAAGACACAAGAACACATACCAATATGGGTATATACAGGGAAAGTGAAGTTAGCAAAAAAGCACAAGTAGTAGCAGAAACAATTCATAACTTAACTGATTAGTTTCATGCAAATAAATGATTCCTCTGTTTCAAACCTGCTATTTACCCTATGTATATGTATCACTTGATGTGATTGGACCTTAAGGAAAGTAGTGTGAGTACAATGTATACAAATATGACCATATACAGGGAAAGTACAGCCATAAAAAAAACAACAGAACTATCAGAAAGTGCTCATAAATCTAGTGATTATCTTTATGCACAAAAAGGATTGCTGTCTTTCAAGCTTCTGTTTTCCCATATGTATATGTTTCATATGATGTGACTGTACTCTAAGGGCATTACTTTAAGAACCTACTAGAAGGATACGTCTACAAATAAAATAAAATTCTTAGTTTCTGACTGTTACTGAAGAAAACCATGTGGCCTAGATATGTCAGCAAAAGAAAAAATAGTGAGCCAGACATGTGATGTCATCAGTTATGTCATCAATGACATTTGTGATGTCATCTTTGATGTCCTGGGTGTTAGTCTTAGCAGTGCACGGTGGTGGCGTGAGTTATGGTTGCTTAGCTTACCATAACTGGCAAATTTCAAGGGTTTTTCGGTTTTACTTGGAACCATAACGTCCCTTTAACAAAGTTTTGTCACTGCATTTCATAGGTTTTTAGTAGCGCAACTTAACCATAACGTCCCTTTAACAAAGTTTTTTTCACTGAATATATATATATATATACATATATATATATATATTACAAAAAAAACTTTGTTAAGGGGACGTTATGGTTAAGTTGCCCTACCAAAAACCTGTGCACTTCACTAGAAAAAACCTTTCAACCTCCCCTTTATGGTTCAAAGTAAAACCGAAAAACCCCTGAAATTCGCCAGTTATGGTAAACTAAGCCACCATACCTGCCATCACCACTGTGCACTGCTAATACTAACACCCAGAACATGAAAGATGGCATCACAAATGTCATTGATGACATCACTGACGACATCACATGTTTAGCCCCTTTGTTTTTGTTCCCTGCCACATATATATGTACCTTCCGTAAAAAAACTTTGTTAAAGGGATGTTACACTTCACGGTGAAACCAAAAAACACTACACATTCCCCAATTAAGGTAAGATAAGCAACCATAACTCCCACCACCTATGTGCATTGCTAAGACTAACACTGAGGACATCAAAGATGACATCACAAATGTCTGGGACACCTGGTGTGTTCTACGAACATGTTTTATCTCGTTTCTAAGCGGTACGGCGAGGTATAATGTCCTTAGGACGCCCCTTTCTGTTTATTTCTGCACAACTTGCAAAGATGATGCGGTCAAACATGAATTCCATCTTAGTTGACATTAGTACAGGTAGATGTACTGCCATTACAACATCCACATTCCATTCCTTGCGGATAGGTCGAACAGGTGCGCTGTACGCGAATGTTTTAAGTCTTTTTTAAAAAAAATGTTATCCCTCAAACTCTTTAACTACAATTAACTACTCTACAAAAACATTCCAAACACACACACACACTTCATTCCAAAGAAATACCGGGGGAAGCAGATACTGACGCAAATATAGGGGAATTATGATTCAACACGGGCTGGTTATGAGGGGAAGATTTGTGAGGGGAAGAAGGGATGGATGTTTCCGGGATGTCTGTAAATGAGCAAAATTGGAGCGTGTTAAGGACAGTATACCTGTCCGTATCGTCCACAGCCAAGATGGTACCGCCCGTAGAACAGGCGCGGTGGCTGGCATGTTTGTAGTCAAACAAAATGGAGTTGTCCTAAGGACACTGGACCTGTCCGTACAGTGAACATAACATGTACGCACATGCGCCTGTCCCTAACTGTCCGTCTCACTTGTGTGGCACTTTGAATTAGTTTGAGAACCCGAGCACTGTCCATAGGACACTTGCGTGCATGCGCACGTTTGTTAGTCTGCATTTGCTGTCCAGCGGACACCCATTTCTGTGGCGGATGTCTTCAGGACGTCATCATGTGACTGCACCCACGCTGAGCATGTGGACTAATTTGCACAGTTTGTGTGCTTCCGCAACAGTACAAAAGCATTTATACACACAAGGCAAATTATTGTACAGTATAAAAATATCATTTCACATATCCCAGACAGTAGCTTACCTGTGGACCGGGTGTGTAACATTTTTGGAATGCTTTTCAGTGATGAAGATGGTCATAAGGCGCACCCGTCCACCCCTATAAATGGCCACACCCCCGAGCACATCTTCATTGTGCTTCTGGCTATAGAAGATTGAGTTGTGCTGCTGTTAACTGCTGTGGTGAGCAATAGGAAACTAATTGTTATGGCATCCATGGCTACTGTTGCTTCATTAGCCTCAGCAACACCCCCAAACCCTCCACCACCACCACCTCCCCAGCGGCCTGCAGAGGGATGTATGGGTGAGGATGTAGAGATCGAGGAAGAGGAGGAAGAAGAGAATGAGGTGGAGGAACTGCGCACTACAAGCACTCGCCGGGAGTCGTGGGTGTGGCGGTTGTTTTCCGTTTGTGGGAACGTACCAAAAGCATGTGTGAACCGGGTCAGGGGTAACCAGTGTCAGTTGGTGCTGAGTCGCGGGAGACCTGGTGTGTACAGCTTTGGTACTACAACCATGAAGCACCACCTAACTTTGTTCCACGGTGCAGACGTTCGCAAGGTGGTGCCATGTGAAGAACGTAGTAGATTAAGTTCCTCCACAGCATCCTCCGTTTCCGATCCTCTCACCACAAGAGACACTCCTGTGGGGGAGCGCCTCCCTCCAGCTGCCTCACAAGCCATTTGAAATGCTATTGACTCTTATCTTTCAAAGGTGACAATAGTGTGTATGTATTGTGACGCAGTACTCTCCAGGGGGGAGAGTTTTCGAAGTGCTTTTGAGGCTACAGTCATGGATTATCAGAATAACTGTTTCCTACCCAAGTAAAGCTCACCCTATAGCTTTCTCTCTCCGCCTGCCCCTTCTTATCCCCGTGGTTGGTGTCCCTTCCTTTCCCTCCTTTGTCCTCCTCTCCTAGTGTGTCGTGTGCCCAAAAGCAGGAAAGTGGAAAACAATAAAAAAATAAAAAAATGGCTCTTTTCAGAGCCGCCTTTCTCAGTTTAACAGTAGAACTAGCAAGTGACCACTCTAGACCCCTGCGCATTTTTGAAAAAGTCAGCGGACAGCGTAGGACACAAAAATGGAGGGTCCACGTGGAGTAAAACCAATGGACTTTACGCTGCCAGTAAATGGTGGCTCTGAAAAAAACCTTTGATGGTGTTGTGGGTGCTTCAAAAACTGTACATTGGGAAAAACGGAATGGCAAATAGGTTAGTGTGATTCTAAAAACGGGCGCATTGCATTTTGTACATTTTGAAGAAACATTTGGTTGCCAGCATATGTGAGATAGATGCCATCTCGGCGAAAAATGAAAGAGCTCCGAAAAATGTTTTCATTGTGGAATGAGGACATGCCAACATCTCTTAGAAAAGCAAAAACAGCCTTATTCACATTGCGTCTCGCTTTCTCCATTTGTGGACCAAATGCAGAAGAACGCAGCCATATTTGTCTTTGTGCAATACGGGAAAAAAGTATGTGGCAATTGGTGAACATGTCCGTGACCTGCACAAGTCCTTCCTTCATTGCAAATTGCAAAGAAATTCCAGAGCTGTGGCCTAAACTGTTTCCTCCTCAATGAACGATAAGTATAACAGGATGACGCCCTGTCAGTAAAGTAACACAGAGAGGTACCAAGTCCAGCCATCTCATTCCACGCACGCCATGCCAGTGCACTTCCGCATGAGGCAATCCAAGATCTGTAGATAGACGGCAACTTTCTGCATGCACCTTCAACCAATGTATCCATGAGTCTCCCAAAATCCAGATAATCTGTTTTCGAGCACACAGAGCCATAGCTGAGTGGTCTCATGTCAGGAAGTGGACGGTCTCACTAAATCTCTCCGTTCAGAACACACCTACTGAACTGTATTGACCAATCCCTAGCTGCGCTCATTCTCATTTGCATGCGTCTCCACCCCAGAATCCCTGTTGGTAATATGCGCTGCCTGCAAACTACCGCCATGTCCGCGGACAAGTACAGGATCAGAGCGTGACGATTGTACAGTTAAGTATTGATCCCCTTTTCCCCTTGAAGGTGGGCTCTGAAAAGAGCCGTTTTATTTTTTATTTTTGGGCAGATGCCTTACAGACACCTGTCATTTTGTGGGGGGGGGGTTTATTTTTTGTTCTTACTTTCCTCCTACAATCATTACAGAACCTTCTCTAAAGCAAGCCGTACATTCCAGAAGAACATGGCATTTCCCAGCTCGTAACATGAAAGCACGCATGCCGCGATTGATGTTACACCTTCCAATACTTTGATCTGGACAGAAAACAGAACTGTTGTCCCATTTTCCTCTAGGGAGTAAACCGGAAAAAATTACTTTCGCAGTTGGAAAGAAGTTCATGAGTGCTTGAACCAACTCTCTTAAATCTTCCAACAAAGTACGTGAACTCACATAGCCCAAATGGCAAGCACCATAGTGCAAAAGTACCACATGAGGAGAGGTCATCGTACGCATTTGTCTGCAAACTTGCAGATTTGGCACAACATCGCCATCAGCCTCAGCACTCCACACCACCTCCACTCCTCTCACATCTAAATGGTGTGCCACATGCCTACTCTCGGCATACTGCTGTAAGCCATGGACAAAAATGTCTCCAAGCACCAAAAGCCTGACCCTCTCCACCTCTGCCATCTTCAGTATATGCACCGTCTTTCGACACAAAAGAGCAATGTGAACATCTGTTTGGCTGATGCCTACAGTCCCCTTTCCATGCTAGATTTGCTGTAGAAACCCGTATGTGACACGCCCTACCCGCGGACAAGCATTGTCTATGTGCGGCACGTAACTCTTACCCAGTTCTTCTACCCTTTCCACATCAGTCTCAAATCCAGTACCTCATTGGACACAACTAAGCAGTCACACAACCATCGACCAATCACATGGAACATCGCTAAATCTAACTCCGTCAGCAACATTGCGCACTTCAAATTTACTATCGATGACTCTGAATGGAAGTCGCATATCGTTGCAAAGCACCTACCTCACAAATTACTGTGCAAGTGTCGCGGATTTCTACGTACACCTCTATGCATGCACACATGCATGAGTATAGAGTACAGATATGCATATCTTAATCAGAGAAGATGTGAAACCCTTATGATTTCATTTAAACAAATTAATGGCGCTGAATCTGCATAGGCAATACATACCAACACTTCCCCTTTTAAGTGCAAGTTGTCCAATTTTTCATTGGCAAACCACACTACTTCTTATTGGCTCCCACATAACCTATACATACGTTAAAGGCATGCCTATGTAGCGTGAAACGCGAGTTTACATTACAAAATGTCTGAGTTGTGTACTGTGCACGGCCTACAGTAATGCTCCTTGCAATGCGATCGTATGGGAAAAATAAGAACTCCCGAATGCTGTGGTGACATCTCCCTCTGAGGGTCTCCCGATTTTTCGGCATTGTACTTATAATTTGAAAGTAGAACATTTTTTCCCATCTACTATAATGTCCTATCGCTTAAAAACCTCTCTCCTATAGATAAAATAGCTTTAAAAAAACAAGGCATTTTCATAACCTTACAATTGTTCGCATTTCTGAAGGACTTGCAAGTAACATACTGCAAAAAACATACAAAGGCAGCACATAGTGAAGTGAAATGCACACATGCACTGTGTTGCCATACGAAAGGAGAATACTCTGACAAATGATGCACAATTAACGTGCACAATATCATTACTGCTTTAAACACACAAAGTGACTAATTTTTTTTTTCTCAATCGCAGTGAAGACTACTCTCCTGTAAAGCAACAGCATCTACACTGTAAACGACATATCCGAAGAAACCTGGTCTTTTCGCAAAAAAAGTAAGTACAGCACTACCTTTATATTCGAAGCATTCCTCAAAGAGGCTGCGTGGGTTATGTGTTTACTTTGGGCACGAAAGCAAACATTGATTTCTGCACCATTCTACTCACAAATCCCCATTTGTTAAACAAAGAATAACAGGCAGAATGGCTCACAAATCCCCGTGTGTTTGGAACTCAAATAACATACAGAATCATTAGAATGTTAGTGCTAGAAAAGAAATAGCTGTTTCAATTTTATGTAATTTCGTTTACTATTAATGCTTCTCGTCACCACTAGGCCACTTTGTACTGTCATCTGATGCACATTGTAGTGCTATATAAACAGAAAAATATCCTTCCCAAATCATTGTAAGAGTCCAATGCACATTCACACACCACGACAAACAGCTTCCCCATCAAAATCATGCATGCATGCACACAACACACATACATTGTACAACAGACCAAAGCATGCCTTATTTTTTTCAACAGACACCAAAGAATGCCTACCAAAAAGCAAGTCCACAGAAAGGAACGCATAATTAGAACAAATAAAAAGAAAAGTGTCCAATGTAAGCATCCATCTGTAGTAGAGTTTGGAGAGAACGTTGGAACAAACCAGCTAATACAGTCATTTAGCAAAACAAAGGAAGCTTCAACTACTGAAACTTTACCTCCTCCATCAAAATGTGTCACAAAACACAAAAATCTTAGCAAACAATCGGCTACCAGTACAGCTAGCAATGCTCCTAATAATCCTGATACAGTAACAGGAACCCACAGTAAAAAAAGTATTTTAGCAAAAATGTTTCGCCACAGAGTCCTTCAGAATCTAATAAGAAGAGGTCCGCAATCATCCTCAACCCTTAAAACCTACTGTAGAAAAATAATCCTACAAGCGCCCGTGGACAGTGCAATCCTTCTCAAAAGGAAGTTGTTTATATTAGTGTTAAGTAGGATGAAAGCACTAACAAAACTAAGTACCAAACTACAAAAGAAACTCAGCAATAAACGGAATGTGAACAAAAATAATGTATTAAATGTTTGTGGAGGTGAATGGAGTCACACGACAACCACAGAACCATATTTTAATGAAGAAGCATACAAACAAAATCAAACAAACACAATTGCCATCCATAGCAGTGGACGGGGGTATGAAAAAATTAATAGTACCATCATGGAACAAGAAACACTGCTTACAAAAGTATCCCCTGAAAACTCAGAATTACCTCTCGATTTGACAGAACCACACCGTCCAGTATACAAATTGCTGTGCACATCAATGTGTGCCATTCCAAACAAATCTTTCAAATCTTTACGTCTGTTCCTCAATCAGAATGTCAAAGGTAAAGACAAAAGTAAAATGAAAGTGCTGCAAAATATTTGTCCAGTAAGCAAATACACAGGACTACAAGGACATTCATTAGCCTGCATTTCTGGGCCTATTTGCAAAAGCACCTTCCATGATATCAAAAGGATATCAATACATCATTCAAATGTAAGAAATCTAGTGTATAAAATATACTATGCAAAAAGTCCAGCTTCAGAATTAGGCAATTTAAATAACACTCTTCTGCATGGTACACCCAAATACTTACAAGAAGACATTGACCGTATTCAGATAAAGTATTTTGGAAGTGAAAGCCACTTACAAAATGCAATAGTTTTAGAACATGGTAGCAACAATTCTGCACATAGCAACCTTCTATTACACACATACAGAAAAGAAATACTAAAATTTAAAAGGGCATCGGCTGAAGTACCAAACCATGTGTATGTGTGTTGCCGCAGAACGTTTTACAAAAGTAACACAAAAAATGTAGACATAGCAAACAAAATAGAAGACAATGAAGATTCTAAATGGTTTGAATTAGCTCTCTTACCTTTTAGCAGAGAACAAATATGAACTAACTGAACGCCTAATATGTTGCAGTTACTGCACTACAAAATTAGAAAATAAACACACTCCTTCAGGCGCTATTACAAATAATTTGGAATTGTTCCCACTACCAAAAATCCTGCAACAACTCAATTTGTATGAGAGCATCATAATTCAAACAGTTCACCCATTTAAAGCAATTATACACCTTCATCCAAAAACTGCAAAATTACCTCCCTCTGAATTGGTGAAAGGCATTTGTGGCAAAGTAGTTTATTTGCCATTAGATCTAACCGAAAATGTCACACTCTAGGAGTGCAACGTTCAAAAGAGCATTCTTTAATAGTTTGTTTGTTTGTTTGTTTATTGAATTTATAAGGTGCACCAGACCCGGAAGTAGCAGGGCGCAGCAAGGATATGCAAAGCTTACAAATGTTACATAATGTACAGGCAATACACGAATAGTCACATTACACAAGAGATAATATAATATACAAATCAAGTTGCGCAGAGAGGCAGAGTTATTTACATCTTAGTATGTAAGGATATATACAATGTACAATCTAGCAGCAGGTCGTACTAACGTACCAAACTTTCAAAGGATACTAATTCATAGTCAGATTGAGGTGAGTGATAAGGTTCTTTCTGAAGAAAGAGTAGGGGAGGTCGGCTCTCAACTGATGTGGCAGGGAGTTCCAAAGTTTAGCGGCCTTCATGGGGAAACTATTGCTGCCAATCTTAGAAGATTTGAATCTGGGTACTACCAAACAATTAGCATTGATGGTTCTAGACGGTCTGCTGGCAGTTCTTCTGGATATTCTGTCAATTAGGGAGCTTTGTTCGACATTGTGTAGTGCTTTATGTGTCAGGGAGGCGATTTTTAGTTGTATTTTGTTGTGGGTAGATAACCATTTGTGATGGCGTCTGATTGCAGAGATGTGAACTCTTTTGTTGATGCCTAGTGCAGCTCTCATGGCATTGTTTTGTAGTATTTGGAGTTTTTGGATAATGGTTTTATTAGCACTGCTGTAGAGCGCGTTGCAGTAGTCTAGTCTTGATAGAATTAATGCTCTAGCCGTATAAGGCAACTGTCATTAGAGAGGAAGGGCCTACCTGCTCTAATCAGCTTACATGTGTAGGCTGTGGTAGAAGCCCGAGAATTTAGTTGTTTAGTAAAGGACATTGTTGCATCAAGGTAGAAAACAAGTGTTTTTACCTCCTTGGACACAATGATGTTATTACCGTCAATAATAGTCTTAGTCTATCATTGGTGTTATTACAGTCAATAGTCTTTGTAAATGGTGTACCAACAAAAGACAAAAAAAATAGAAACAACTGGTGGATTTACATAAAGTTAGACAAGCACTGCAATATCTAAAAGACAATAACGAGTATTTTGATGAAAGCTTAAGGGAAACAACTGAAATAATTCAAGAGCCATAAGAAACTGGACAATTCAGAATCCTGCTACAGTAGCCACTCTTTTGGACCAGTACACAATTCATCCATTGCATTCCAATGAAAGCATAGATGATGCACTAGAAACTTACCAAATGCGACAGACCAAAGGTTCACCAATGAATATATGGGAAAAAAGTACAGAAGCATGTGCTTTTCCACTGCTATTTCCTACTGGCAAAGGTGGAAGATACGATGATAGACCCACTCAGATTGGGGCATCAGAATACCGCTCATTACGAATGTATTCTCAAGATCGCAGTTTAGACAAAATGTGTAATACATATTCCACCTACTCTATGAAAGTGAATTAGCAATGCTATGTTATGGCGTTGCACACATTTTGAAATCTGGAACCCACTTTCAAAACATGTCAGCTACGCACTTAATACAAAAAGTACAGGAAAAAGTTGAGGTTTTACAATCGAGTATAACAAATTTGTTTGCAAACATTCGTGGTACAAAGGAATACACCTACCGACGGCACAGAGACGTGGGTTGTACGATCAGAAACCTTGGACCACTGACTTGGTTTATTACACTAAGTTGTGCAGAATATGCATAGGAATATTTACATGAGTTCCTACGCATAGCAAACAGCAACAAAAACAACATAGATATGTTAACACCTGGAGAACTTTGCTCTCTAGATCCAGTTAATGTGTCAAGATATTTCCATCATCGTGTCATTGCCATGCTACACTTTATTTGCAATAAAACTGTTCCTACCCTTGCAGAAGTGTAACACTTCTTTTAGAGAAAAGAATATCAAGTGAGAGGAGCACCACATATTCACATGCTGTTATGGATCAAAGGTGGACCTAAATTTGGTCACAACAGTGATAGCACTGTTTTGCAGTTTATCCAAAAATATGTCACTTGTGAAATCTCTTCACAACAGACACATAGTGAGCTGCATGGGCAGATTTTACAATTTCAAAGACACAAATGTGGCAAATATTGTCACCTCAAATAAAAAAACAAAGGTAAATACTACACCAAATGCTGCTTTGGTTTCCCTAGACCAGTTACAAAAACAGGTGAAGTAAACAACTTCATGTCGTCAGTTCGACATAGTGTTAAAGGTAAATCATCTAAGAACACGTATTGCATAAAAAGAACAGAAGAATCAAAATATATCAATTATTACAATGCAATCATTGCCCTCTTATGGAATGCAAACATGTGCAGTACATTGCAGACAATTCTACTGCTGTTGCACGATATGTTACAGCCTACATATAAAAGCAGAAAAAACAGAGCTTCAAGACGCCTGGGATGACCTAGCATCAAACAAAACACTATCCCAGAAATTGTACAGCCTAGGCCTAAAAATGCTCTCCCATAGAGAATGTGGCGCCTATGAAGCAGCAGATTGTTTAACCGGTACTGCTTTGTATGGAAAATCAGACAACATAATATGGCTAAGTCTTGGTCCTGCTAAATCTAGAAAAAGAGTGCTGAAATCATATGAGGTCATAGAAACAATTGCCAGAAATGTTCCCAACAGCCAAGACATTCTAAAAAACAATTTACTGGACACATACTATCCGAACAGGAGTAGCACTTTGGAAAGCATGTGTCTATAACACATAGCTCAAAACTTTGCATACGAAAATAATATAAAACCCAATGAAAGCAAACGTAGATATAGAGTGACTGATTGTGAAGGGAGCTTAGTGAAACTTACCAAACAAAGCTTAATTAATCATGTAAAATTGTCATTAAAAACTCCTCAACAGAAAGAACTATATTACAAATCTCTGTTACAACTTTTTAAACCATGGATAAAAGCGGAAGACATACTAGATAACTATGACTGCCATGATGATGCTTTCAAAGCAAATGAAAACGCTATCACCGATGTGAACTTTACGCAGTACAAAACAATGTTACACAATGAGCAGCTACAGGAAGAAGAACTTCAGGCCCAACTAGATAAGGACTCTTATGACAGTAGTCAACCTTCTGTAACAGGAAGTCAAGAACCACTAGGACAACCACTAATAGCAAATGAGGCCGAGGTAGCTATGACAGAAGTAGAAAACATCATGTATCAGTATCAAGAAGGTACAGAAGACTTAACAGTACAACAAGCAAAACTTAACAAAGATCAGTGCACCATTTTTGAAGACGTAACAAAACAAATTGTACATGGTGTACAACACGAAAATAAAGAATGTACATGCCAAAATTACAAATCTATACTGTTGTACGTGAGTGGTGAAGCTGGATCAGGAAAAACATTCTTAATCAAAATCATCAGCAAGTTCCATCAACAATTGACAAACAACAAACTGTCAGCTGTTGTAATGGCCCCCACATGTTTAGCTGCCTACAACATAGGCGGTGTCACTTTACACCGATTACTATTGCTTCCTGTAGAGCATCAAAATAAATTAGACTATTAGAAACTTTCTGCAGACGCTGCAATGGAAGTACACAGAGTATTGAAACAAATGAAGATGCTACTAATAGATGAAGTGAACATGGTCTCCAACCTAATGTTGGCTTTGATTCACCTCAGATTGCAAGAAGTACTTAAAAGTAACAACAAAGAACTCTTTGCAGGGAAACACATTATCGTTTTCGGAGACCTTCTACAATTGATACCAGTGAAAGGTGAACCTATTTTTAAAACCTTAGGCCACAAACTCTGCCGTAAAACTGTTGGCAGCATAGGAAATATCAACCTTTGGCAACATTTCCAATACAGAGAATTAACAGAGAACATGCAGCAATCTGCAGATCTCACTTATGCCAACATCTTAAAAAGTATTAGAATTGGTGTACTATCGCAAGAAGCACAAGCAGTATTGAAAAACCAGCACATTCATGCATTTTATGGCGATAATACATGTGCAACTGATGTTTTTCAACAATTAGCGCACAAAAATGTCAATTGTATGGCCTTAATGCCAACTCATGCAAGCTGTTTCAAATGCAATGAAACAATGTTAAATAAAGAAATGCAACCAATAATGGAAATTTGCGCTACAGACAAACTAGACGACATGGTATGACAGTACCCATGTGTGAGCAAGCCACAACAAGAGTAAATAGTTTAGAAAATTAAATCTCCAACACAGCTGGGTTGGAAAAAATATTAAAATTGTCCTTAAATTGGAGAGTAATGCTTAAATGTAACCTTGATGTCGAGCAAGGGCTAGTTAATGGAGCACTGGGTACAGTTGTTGGCTTTCAATCATACCCACGTGACAGTAATATTCATTTTGTCAATATTCGCTTTGATAAACTTTCAGAAGTGAAAAGGATAGGGCGCTCAATTGCTCGATTCCTTCTCTTCAAAGACATGTATGTACTTAGAGAGCAATTTACAATTTTCTCTAACTCTTGCATATGCAGTTACCATTCATAAATCCCAAGGTCTTACCCTAGACAAAGCATTGATAGATATAGGAAACACAGACTTTAAAGAGTCTTACGTACACTTGACGGTCTATTTCTAATGAACTTTGATGCAAGTAAAGTCAAAGCCGCTATTCCTTGCATTCTAGAATACAATAGACTGCGTTCACTGTACACCCCCCATCTGAAACAATGTCCTGTTCCAGATAAAGTAAAACATGGTAAACGAAAACTAAATCAAACAGAAATGCAACAGAATCCAACAGCAAATCCCTCAAAGAAAACAAAAGAAGCTAAAGCTTCATCAATTACCACAAACAAAGAACCTATTAGGGAATGTAAACCAAGTACGTCTTCAAAGAAGGAACAGAAACTTTGAAAAATGCACTCAGATACAGAACTAGCTGGTCCATTCAAATTTGCAAATGAAACTGGGGTAAGTTGCTATGCAAATGTAGCAATAAATATTCTATTTCAATTGCCACCAATTGTTAACAATATTTACTTACACAGTACAGACCAATTGTGTTTGCAAATGTTAGTGCTTCATAGAAACGCAACAAACAATCCTGACAACACGTACAGTGTTCATGGAATAAGGCAAGAATTGGACTACTATGCTAGAATGGTGAGATTCACTATAAACTCACAAGAAGATCCACAAGAATTTCTTATGTACGTACTACTAGTATTGGAAAACAAAAGCATACCTGTAAATGAAATCTTCCAGATTTCGTACACGTAGAAACATACATGCACTCTCTGTAGCAATGTGATACAGGAACAAATCCCAAACGAGTGATTTGTGTATGTTTCCATACCTAAATGTGAATGCATTCCATTTCAGCAACTTGTACAGAATGCAAACCATGGCAGATTGTGTACTATTTGCAATTCAGACAATCGCTCCACCTTACTGATACAATCACATAGTGCCTACATAATACTTATGCTCCTACGTTATAATGCAGATGGTACCAAAAACAACTGCAAACTGACTGGATTCACACACGGTCAAGTGTCACTTGGAAAGAAAACCTTTACAACAATAGGTATAATCTACCATGCAGGAGCTACAACCAATGCAGGTCACTACACTGCATACATTACAAAGAAATGTGGATGGTTCAAATGTAATGATAGCACCATTACTCTAAAGCAGAGATTGCCAGCTAATCTTACAAATGCGTATTTTATCTTTTTAAAGCCAAAATTTAAAAAATAATGTCTACTTCAAGATTACCAAAGAATTCTGTGAAAGACTACAAACAGTTAGAATACGCCAACAGGTATCTAACTGCCCAAGAGGATATGACAACGACACAAATAAATTAATATCAGAGATCTGTAAGAACAAATGCACAGTTAGAATACGCCTACAGTTATCTAACTTTTGTTAAAAATCGGCAGCAAGGCAACAAACATAACATTAATAAGAAAGAAGAAGGAAACACTCAAAGGAAACAAGGAAGTAGTTAGTATCATAGCAAATAAAGGGTTTTTTTTTGATCCAACAAGGATTATTTTTTTTCCCAGACCCAAGGATTAGAACAGCAAACACATAAACTGAGCAGAATGCACAGTACACTGGTTTGTAAACTAAATATGAGGTTAAAAATAAAAGGTAAACTGTCTATTATGCAATGTAGTAAGTTTTCATAAAATGGAAAGACTAACATACCTTTTTCTTTTATCACAGAAATTAAAAAAGGATACTTCCGCCAAGTACTAAAGGCATTTAAAACATATATGGATTCTGAACAAAGTAAGGAGTACGTATATTGGTAGTCATTTGTACACATGCAAACCTACACGTCTAATCTATGGTACTAATATACTGCAGTGGCTGTAGACTGGCCCTTGCATCTTGGTTGTGTAACCTACCACCTACGCCTTACGAACAAGGTACAAAGAGTATAGTTCCTACCCACAACCATCGCTGCATATCAAAACCATTTTCCTTGTAATTTAACTACTTATAAATTAATTTTTGAGACCATCGTCTTCAGCCATGCAGTCAAGACTCTAGTGCACACAACTACTGCATTACACCACACCTATATTCACTGTATCTGTACCCATACAGCCACCCCTTTTTCTTCCTGCACTTATCAGACCTACCCTGTCTGCTGCCTTAAACCTAGCACCTGCAAATTGCTGGCTGCATTACCACTGTTTGTTGCCTTTATTATTTATTTATTATTATTTATCTGTTTCTCCTCTGCTTCGCACTTTCGACCTCTTCCCCCTTGCATGCACTTTTCCCCTCCCCCCTCTTCCATGCACTTGCGTGTCCTCAATGTCACTGGGCCTAGTAAGATCGATGTTTTGTTCTCCCCTGTTCCCCTCCCTTGGCTTGTCACGCTCTGAAACATTTGTGTACGAGTGCGATAGAAATAAAATATAAATCATACAACCCCACTGCTTGTGAGTTCAGTCTTGGGTGCATGGCCTTTGGGCATACAGGCAAGACTCTAGGTCCTAGGCAGAAACACCACAGCATATCGGAACCATTGTGCCTTGTAATTTCACTACGTACAAAGTTGGTTTTGGGAGCATGGCCTTTGGTCATGCCCCCAAAACTCTACGCCCTCCCCACAACCATCTTAATGATGTTGCATAGTACAAGTGTACCTATAGCTGTGATATGCTGCAGTAGTTTGTAGCCACAGGCTACAGACGTGAGTATGAGGCCATAGATTTATCAATGTATGGGTATACAGTATATAAAATCCATAATTGCTTACAACTGCAGTGCTTATTACTTTATTCAAATACTCTACATCCTGGCCCCTACTACCACACCATATGACATCCATTGGGGCATATAACTACATTATGTACAAGAGTGCAGGGTCTCCCCACAACCACCTCAGTGATGTGTGGTGGTTGGGGTTTTTCTATACGTATGGTATCCTTCAGTGCTTCTGGCCAGAGGCTGCACTTCTAGCTGTATGTCCATAGATATTACATGGTATGGGTGTGCAGTGGCTTGGACGTCCAGTGCTTATAACTTTGTTCTTGGGTGCATGGCCTTTGGCCATGCACCCAAGACTGCACACACTCCCCACAACCAGGCAATCGATATGCATTACCACGGGTGTATCCATGGGTGTGACATTCTGCAGTGGTTGTGGCCAGGGCCTACGGTCTTGGAAGCAAGGCCTCCGGCCTTCGGCTGACGGACATGCATCCAAGACTCTAGGCCCTGGCCACAACCACCGTAGCATGTCACACCCATGGCGGCATACTAATGAATACAATACCCATAGGAAAAAGTAATGCAATTACTGCATGTTGTTCATTTCAATGTTCGCTAACACCACGCGTGTCCTTACAACAGTTACAAGTTCCGTATGCACTGCACGGACTGAAATGCTACCGTTATTAGACCCCTCATTTCCTGTGCGTACAAGGTGCCCATAGAAAATACATCATGAAGACCGACCGCCAGAACAAATGCATTGATCACCCATGTCTTATTGTATGAACCTTTCCCAATGCTCTATGACACAGCAAAAGAGTTTTATAAATATGCCATGTTTCCGCTGGTTGTCGCTCCGCTATTGGCGGATCCAAGATGTCAGGCGCATCCAAACAATCTGACACAGAACACATCTCACTGTAACCAATTGACAGAGACGTTGCATGTCTGTGGTCATGATGCCAGCCCCTTAGCCAATCGGTATCTTGTCCGTGGTCCGAACAGGGAAGTGTGACCGCGAAGCGGACATAGATATCACTCATTTTTTGAGACCTACTTTTTGGTCATTTTAAAGAAAAGTACTGCATGGAAGGTCACCAGATTTACAAAAGCACGCTTTCGGGACCAAGCCCCTGCCGCAAATTTGGTGAAAATCCATCCATCGGTTTGACCTGTAGCCGTGCACAAAGTTTTTCCCCCATTCAGTCTATGGGAAAAACAGAAGTTTTGGGACCCCCCTATAACTTTGCCCCCCCCTGGACCAAACCTCACTAAACTTTTGAAAACAATTCAGAGTGGCCTATATACTTCTTTTGCAAAGTTTGGTGAGGATTCGTCCAGGGGGAGCGAAGTTATAAGCCGCCCAAAAAGTGCTCTTCCTATGGAAACAGCAACTTAACTATAATACACGGCCACTACCGTGGCCGTGTAATATATATATATATATATATATATATATATATATATATATATATATATATATATATATATATATATATATATATATGCTCAGGGACAAAACATTTGTTGCAGGGACATTAAGATGAAAACCTAACGCAACAAAACCCTGTAATTCTGCTGAACCCATCTTAACATTGTGCCCCCTGTTGCGTAGCCTATGACCACAATGATGACGTCACAGATGACATCCCTGATATCATTACTGGTGACATCACTAATTACATTATGTATGTGATGGCATGTTATGTTATGTTATGTTGATTTATATGGCACACCTCTGCCACCCAGGTGCAGTCTCCAGGCGGTCGCTTAGCTCTGCAAGAAAAGGTGCGGAGGTTAGTGAGGATAGTCTGAAAGCATATGTTCAGAACCAGGTTGAACTGACATCTGTGCATGTTGTTTTGCATATGGGAGTTGGTGCGGAAGGCCCTGTGCGTTTTAACGTATGGATAAGACTCAGTGCCTCCGGTGTGTGCTAGTTTTTGAGCTGGTGTTAGTGTGTTGTGTGGTGTTTGGTGGGTTGTGGTTGTGCGCACTGGTTTTATGGTGTCCATAAGGGATACCGAGTCACAGGTGGCCATAGCTGCAAGACTCTCTGGTGTGTGCTTGCGTGTTGACAATTCTATCGACTATTGGGGGTGGTTCACTCTAGGTGTGCATTCAGCATCTCAGAGATAGTGGGTGTGAACATAGAATCGATTCAAGGTTCGTTTATGTGTAGTGCCGCTAGTCCAAGATCTGGAGTAGTGGAGTTTGTTATGTTGGAGGGGCAGGAAGGAGAAGTGGGTTAGTAGTTCTATCGTTTTGTTGGCGCTACTGGTGTGACTCTTTGGTTGCTTCCTGATGGTGTCTACCCATGTTCTTGGCATCAGACATAACATCATTTATGACTTACTTAATAAAAGTTTTGATGAACTAAATAACAATTTAGGGCATGTCCTTGGCCATGGCCTTTGCCATGGCCAAGGCCACGGCTGGTGGCTGGTTAGTGTTGTACAATATACAGTGGGCATAGCCGAAGGCCGTGGCCACTGGCCATGGTTGAGAGTCATAGATAGTGGCCCCTTAATGAGTTAAAATATACAGTGGGTACAACCAAAGGCCATGACCCCTGGCTATGGCTGAGGGCAATAGCTAGTGGCCAGTTAGTGTTGTAAAATATACAGTGGGCATGGACGAAGGCTGTGGCCAATGACAACGGTTGAAGGCCATGGCTAGGGGTCCATCAGTGTTTGCAAATATACAGTGAGCCTGGCTATCACTACTATGCCTTAATGTGTAAGAATATACAAGGCGGGCGGCCGAAGGATGTGACCAATGGCAATGACTGACGGTCATGGCTAGTGGCCCCTTAATGTGTTAAAATATACAGTGGGCATAGCCAAAGGCTATGGCTAGTAGCCCATTATGTGTTAAAATATACAATGGGCATGGCTGAAGTCTGTGACCAATGGCCATGACAGAAGGCCATGGCTAGTGGTCCTTTACTGTGTTAAAATATACAGTGAACATGGTCAAATGCTGTGCCCACTGGCCATGGGCAGTTAGTGATGTGATGTAATCAATGGTTCCAACAGTGATGTCATCAATAACGACATAGATGATCTAATTAGTGATGTCACCATGTGTTATACCATGGCTTAAACGTTTTCTTTGTTAATATCACTAATAACAGTCACACACAAATATTAAAAATATTTACTTTGGAGAAAAGCACATGTTTGAAAACAATGTAGAAAGTGTAGGGACACTGATAGCAATGAAGTACAGGGGTCACAAATAAGTAGTGGTAAGGGGTTCATGTAGAAAATACAAACATCAGAAATGGCCGGCACGTGCACCAAATGGAAATGCACATTCTTGCAGTGAGCACATGTTTTAAAATTCTAAGAGTTCAGGGTAACATTTCATCTGTCTGGTTTGACCTATGTACCTAAATACTAACATGAGCTTATCAAGTAATAACCCCTTCCCAATAACTTGTAACCTGTCATTAACAAGTTAGTGCAAAATGGACTCAGATGAGATGAACTGAACGTGAGTGCTTTTCTGCAATTGAGTTAAAATGTGCAAATATATTTTACTGGCTGGGTGATTTAATTCAGCATGGCACAGGCTGTGAATATGAAATATGTACTGTTGAAAAGCACCATTGTATGCACAGGAAGCAATTGTTGCAGATATGTTTGCAAAACTATCGTGTTGAGGGGAAAAGTACTGAGGCAGCTCAGATGATGTGGGCATGTTCAGGAAGAGGGGGCAGGTTCTGTTGAGTGACAGGAGTAGCTGTTAAAAGGAAGAGAGACAGGGGTTTGGGTCAAACTGGCAGAGCAGAGCTCCAGAAACATCCTGGGAGATGTCAGGAGATGGACGGTAGACTGGGAAGCACTTATCCTGGCATACAAATTGTGTCCTTCTTGTGGGCTGCCTGAGTGTGCAGAGGTCGCGATCCCTCTTATTGCTGCCTAGAGTGGTTTCGAGTAATAACAGTGCAGGAACCTCAGCAGATTTCAAGGTGAATATAAACCAGTCAATAAGTGAGGTGCATGCCTGAATGGATGCATTTTCATAGTTAGCCAGGGGGGCTCATTTCATGTGTAATGTTCCAATGTCAAAAGTGAATGCAGTTCTGAAATAACACGTTTTTTTTTTTATTAAGTGTAACTGCTGCCAAGTCCTGTAATTCAAGGTTGGGTTGTTGAGCTGATTGCAGTTCATTCTATTATTGAGTTGTGCCTTTTGAAATTGTTTTTTCTTTCTCCATATTCACAAAGACAAATGTGTTCCATGTGTAATTGTTGCAGTGTATAATTGGTAAGTGTATCTATCATGATTAAGGCACATTACACAAATCTCTTTGTGTTCTGATGCATTTTATGGCATCTGGGTCATTTTATTTAATTTGCACATACAGGCTAATGCGTAATGCAGTGGTCGAAGTGGGCGGGTGCGTTTGGGAGCAGTGGTTTTACTGTTCCTATACTTTTATTTTAGAATTAAACCATTCCGGAATGGTTTCGTTTTAAAATAAATGTGTAGGAAGAAGTTGAAACGTGCACTTCAGTGCACTGCACTGAACATTCCCTTAAATAACAGGTGTGTTTGTTAGAGAGTTTGGATTGCAAATGGGAAGGGACGTGGTGATGGGTTTTGTAGGGAGCGGAGACAGCCCAGCAGGGAACATAGTTCCACTACTTCTTTTTGTACACTTCGACCACTGGCATAATGGTAAAGCTTTCATGAGAATGATCTATTGTGCGCTCTGTAGTTAGAAAGTGAGCGAGTGTGAGGTATTTTATTTTTCATGTTTACAGCATGAACAGATCTGCCGTCAAGGCATTTTTTCAGCATCGTATATAAGTTGCTGAGGAAAGACAGTGTTACTGTCAAAATATAAGTGTAACAAGTCTGGTAACTTTTACTTTGGGAGGCCCAGGGATGAAATACAGGCATTAGGATATATTCTGTGTGGAGCATTACCACTCTAGATATGGAAGACACCAATGAGTTACCACGAAATATACCACAATTTTATCACAATAACAAAATACCACCAGAGTAGGTGTATCTCCTCCAGACGATATCTCTAACAAAAGCAAGATGTGTTATTCAAAATTACTTACTGGATTTCTTTCAAGGATGCTTGATTTTATCTGCTCAGTCACAATAATATCTGTGAAAGACAATGCAATATATTTTATAAATTAACTATAAAGAAGAGTGGTGACGTTTATTCTCTTCATAATAGTACTGTATGAATACTGAATGTATTCCGAGTACTCCACCAATGAAGGTTGTGAACATTCATAATTTTGTAGATGAAAAGAAAACTTCTCATTGGTGTGCAAATTAAACATATACTAACTGAACCAAAATGTGTGCTTAAACTCACTTTTACATTTAAATTATGTTCTATTTATACACTGCTAATAATCTAATCTACTGTTATTAAAACTCCTGACATCACAACTATATATAGTAAGTATTGCAAATACATTCACTTATTGTACATGATTCTCTTTAATAAAATAAATATTTAAAAACAAATTAAATGTCACCTTTATTTGTAGAAACCTCACTAAATTACAGACTCACTGAGGATGTTAACTTTCCAATAAATCCACATTATATGGCTACATTGGCTGTTAACAACAGGAATCTTATCAAGGAAAGGGAGGACCCTAGCTTCAGTTTTTCCTGAATCAATCGGAACTACCATTATGCTTGGTTGTTCAGGTCAAATAAAGACCTTGAAACAAAATTCAGACACATTTTTTTTACAACAGTAGGGGTACAACATGGAGTGTGGAATCCTATTTTCTATTAGCCAGAAGTTTACTATCCAATATTCTAATGATTTCTTAATTGTCATTAAAATACTCCTTTTCAACTCTGTGTGCGTCCTTTTCTTGGCCACCAACACACAGGGATGTCATTTTACCAAAATGCCAGGAGTAGTGGAAGTGACATCACACGAACCTTGACACCATTGAGGTCATTTGACCCAACCCCGAAGTAACATCATGGGAAGCAAAGGAGTACAACCTTTCGCCTCTTGACAAAACAGGAAGGGCCTTCACAGAGCATTGTTCCCAAGTACACAATAAAAAAGTATGGTTACGATATCATTATAATGTGATATACACTTCATACAAAAATGGATCAACATATGTATCGATAATATAGACCCATATTACCAAATTATTGTGAATGCAAGCTGACATCCGAGGCCAAATGATAATGATGTGTTAGTCTAAAACACTTAGGGCCTCATTACACGGTAGGCGGTAACCATGGCGCTATTAGCGCCATGGTTGCCGCCTGTATTTTACCATGTCCGCCTTGGTGGATGGTGGAATTACTGCCCTACTCCAAGGTGAGCGGGGGCGGTAATTCCCCAGCCGTTAAGGTCGGGTCCCGCAAAGGGACCTCGTAGTAAGGCGGTAAGGGTTTACAGGTACTGGTGCCCTAACCAGTACAGCTGTGACCCCTGGCGACCCCCAAATGACATCTCTGCCAACACAAATAAAAATTGAATGACAATTGTATTTAATCTATCCCACAGAAATGAATAGGTATTTAAAAAAAAAAAATCTTATTTATATTTTACTTTGAACAAAGTATCCCACTTGAAATAGGCAGACACAGTGTTGGTTAGTTTCATAAAGTTTGTATTTACATAATAAAAGTGGGTGGTAAAAATGTATCACTATCCCTAAATGAGGGCTTTCCCTCCTCAACAAAACTAACTAATGTGACTGTCATCAGGATCTCAAAATAAATGTCCACTGTCCTGTGTCTAAAACCTATTTTGACCCTCACAATCAAATACTACAAAAACTACTATGAGGGAAAATAATGTATGTTTGGCTGTTTTTCTTATAGCCTCCCACCAGTTGGCTATACCCACTTTCAACTACTAAAAAGAATGAAGAAAATGTCCTGCTAAATGAAGTTATAAGTAAGTTCCCCTTACTTATTGAACTACTTATTGGAGTACCCACTATTTGTGCACGATTTTATTATTCCAAGGAAGGGGACAATCCTGTTCCCTGTTCTTTCCTTCATTGTGTATTTTATAATGCCAGGGGGGACAAACCACATCCCATGGTCTTTCCCAAGGCTTAGATGATACTTCACTCCTCACTGTGCTTTTATTCTACCCTGCTTCAGGTTTTTTTTTCTCCTTTCTCTAGAGTTGGTATACTCTCCTGGAACATGCACAAACTAATCCTGTCTGCTATGACACACATGGTTCATTCCATTGTCAGGTGTCTCAAAATATTTTCCCACTGTACTGGGATGAGGAAGAATAGGGTACTGCTCATCAATAGTATGACCTGCAGACGATTATCCATATCTCTGATTCTTCTGGTTTCCAGGGTCGAGTCTGCCCACTTCAGGACCCTTTTGTCTCACCGTCTTTGCTAGTCTGCAATCATGTGTCTGTCCAGTATATGTTTGTTCTTTCCATATACTGGCAGACTCCAGTATTTATGTTCAGGGGAAATTGGGAGGGAAATAGGCTTGCTGCCCTCTTTCCTTCATATAATGCCCCCCCTTCTGTGCACGTACCTTTTTTTTATAACTCACCGCTGCAGCCCGGGTTTCTTTTTTTCGGTCCCAGGTGCCACAGCATTTACCAGGGACCCTCCCGCTTCTAGTGCCAATGAGGAAAGCCAGTGTCATCCAGATTCACCATATCCTTGCTGCTGTTGAAGGACAGCGGCAAGTCAATGTTCCATGCCGGTCACAGCACTCCATTCTGCTAGGGATACGCCGGTAGTCCTGGTTTCCATCTGAGGGTGTATTTTGACAATTTCTACGCGGGAGTTCGATCTCCCGATTTGCAGTGTACAAAAGTGACGGCGGCACCACTGGGTAAAGCTGTGGTTTCTTGATTTCTGCCCCCATGAGTGTCCGCCGGTCTTTGGTATGTTGTCAGTATCCCTGGGTTTCTCTGCGCTCTGTTGTCCCACTGGTGAAAGGCTTATCTTGAGACCCGATACTGTGGATAGCTCCACTTCTCTGACCCTCCTTTTCACACCTCCCTGCTTGTCCGGTTTATTGTCAGTGTCTTTTTGCTCTCTGGCATCCTGCTTCTTTCTATATCTCTGTAATGAAGGTGCTGATTCAGCGCCGGCCAGGCAGGAACACCAGCCAACTGAGCGAATAAGTGGGATGGTCTAGGATGCCACCTGAGGGGGACTCTTGGAGTTGTAGTTAACCATCTAACCAGGCCTGTAAGGGAACAAGGGGAGAGGATACCCTGTTTGTAACATCAACACAAGGAACCTGTATGCACAAGTATGAGAAAGGAGATAACCAGAGGCAAGCACACTCTATGGGGATGTCACAGGTTGGTTCACCCTGAAGACACACTCCAGACAAATGACCAGTGCACCATGGTTGAGGGAGGGAGGAAGCTGAACTCAAGCTGCTAGTTGCCAGCAGATCATAGCCACTGAGACAACACTGGGTGATGTCATCAAGGTTGGTAAGCCAGTCTCACAGGTGCTTGGGGAAGCAGGAGAAGTGGACCTGATTCAGAGAAACCTTCACCAAGTCAGTTTTAATTGCTCTTTGGCCAGCAGCTATCGGAACAGGGAAGTGGAAGGGAGTCACGCTCCTTGAAGAACCAATCAGACGGTAAGTTCCATTGTCCCTGAGAGGTAACCAATCAGTGTGTCCACTACAATGTTTGTGAAGACTGTTTTACAGATGCCAAGTGAATGTCTCCCTTCCCACAAGTTCAGGGTGTCTCATGTTCCTTCTGCTATGGTGGTGACAAATGGCAGGTTAATAAAGAGCCAGAGGTCAGCACACATGTTTTCACTAATTGCAAACTGTTTGTGGGAGGATTGGGAAACAATGTGGCACCACATGGGGGGGAGATGAACTAAGAGAGGTCATATCTGTTTGCTCCAATCATGTTCTAATAATGTTTGTCTAGCTATAGGGGTATGACACATTTTAATCAGTAAGCTTTGTAGGAACCACAAGACATGAAGTTTGATGTGCACCTGTTTCCATTACCATGAACATAGTATTAGCAGTATAAACATGATGTTCGCTGTTTGTCAGTTTGTCAGCTCTCATCAACCAGTTATTTTCCACTGTTCTGGTTGATTTGTGCTCGCCCAGCTGTAATAAGCAGCATTACCTCTTGTCCAGTGTGTGCTCCTTTTTGGACTACTTGTGGTGTACTTGTGGTGTCTATTTATTACGAGATTCTGGAGGACCCCTGATACATCTCTTTGGCAGAAATAACTGTGATAGGATAGAGCCCTGAGGGATGTCACAGGTAGAGAGTGACGAGAAGGAGAGAAAAGGACCCATTTGCACTTGGGAGGGTCTGTTTGAAAGCAAGGACGTCAGCCACACCAGTGCCCAGTCTGTGATGTCTAGGGTATCATGGAGATGATACCTTAGCAGGAAGAGGTATAACTTCAAGGTCAGGAGCTTAGAGTCCATGGAATCTATTATATTATTCAATATGAAATGTCTGCGGTCACTTTCAATTCATCAATCTTTATTAAAAATAAATCTCCAATATTTTTTACATGTGACAGGGCTACAAACATTGAGCTCAAGACATGGACCTTATGGCCACCAAGTTTTGGGAACATGCAGTGTCTACAGATTCTCTAAAACAATCTTGGTGTGAAAATTCCTTCCACCCTATTGCCTGAGCTAGAAATGTGACTCCCTTCCTACCTGTGCACTTGTGGAGTCTTTTGATCACTACAGGAATCTCAGGGATTATTGCATGCCATTTTTCTCACCCAGCCTAAATATCACATTCGTAGGCTTCAGATTCTGCAGAACTCAGCTGCCTAAATGTTCTCACGCTTTGCCTCTCTTGGCTCAGCTCTACTGGTTACCTGTCAAGTGCAGAATCTAGTTTAAGACTCTTTGTCTGACTCACTGTGCACTACACGTTGGCAAGGGGTGGCTTTTCTTCAGGAGAAAATCTCCACATACACCCCAACTAGAGCCCTTTGCCCTGCAAAACCTGGTCTTTCTGTGGTTTTCTAGATCTTGGAAGGCCACAGTTGGCGGCCAGGTCTTTTCTATAGCTGCCCCTTCTCTTTGGAATTCTCTCCCCTTTTCTCTCAAGTTAACGAAGGATTTTTTTCCCTTCAGGAAACTGCTCGAAACCTCCACATTTCCTGAATGACTCACTTCAGGCTCTCGGCCCCTCAGTTGAAGGATACCCTTGCGCTTAGAAATTCCTTTAACATTAACGTACGACATTCCTTCTTTGAACACTGTATGACGAATGTCAATCCGTGCTTTTTCTAAAGTCAACCATTGTGATTTATGAATACTAATTGCATATGCAGAGCACAATGGAAATTTGACTCTTTTCACAAAGGTATCCTTAAAAAGCATAAAGCATGCAGAAGTCGGAAAATCAAATGAGGTCCTTCTACAATATAAAAGTCTTCATGATAATATGTTCAATATTTGTACCGTGAGGAAAAGTGAGACATGCAACCACTCTTCCCATTGTTCCTTTGACTAGACCAATTTCTACTTTCAAGTTCCTCTTTAACATTACTCATGCATTGATGCATAGTTTTAAAACTGATTCTAAACCTGATGTTTTAGAAATTGAATTGTCTAATTGAATATATCATGCTTTTGCTCTTTTTTCTAACACTACTGGCATAAAATGGCCATCTAAAACATCTAATGATTTTATCTCTACAATGTCTTGCTTCTCAGATATCAACATTGTAGAGGTGAACTTGTCATACTCTCTGAGTGTACATATCAAAGCAACACTAGAAATGTTCTTTTCTTGAGGCGTCAACATGACATCAGGTGCAGTGTAGTCTGCATGAAACATGTTGCAAATCAGAATCGTTTTTAAGACTGTTTTCAGATTTTCCTCAAGCATACCTATACACATCTTATTAAGCATTTCTGCATACTCTAATTCTGCAGATTTCCTCATATTAATAAATCCAAAGGTTGAAATTACCAATACTACCTATAGTTTCTTGACTATCCTTAGATTGCAGGATCTTGAAGAATGGTAGACCTTTCACAGGAGTTAATTGTAACAAACCTCCAAAAATAAGGACTAGTTTACCTGCAAAGAAAACGTCATAGTCAGTCTTCAAGATCTTTGGCATTCGCAAATGAATTAGACACCATGTTCACTTCAAATGCAATCGACACATTTAATTTCTTAAGACGTTCCCTACATCTTGTGCTGCATTCAGAGAAATACTCCTCTGCTTTATTACAATTAAAAAAATCTTGCAAAATGTCTCCATGCTCTTTCCTTAGATGACTGATTCATTGGGCCTCATTACACAGATGGCGGTGGACCAAGGTGCTATTCGCACCTTGGTCCATGCCGGTAAAATACCGGCACCGCCTTGGTGGAAAGGGGAATTACCGCCCTATTCCAAGGTTGGTGGGGCGGAAATTCCCCCTTCCCCCATTGCCCTTCCCCATTCCCATTTTTGCCCCATAGGGCTCTATGGGAATGGGGAAGGCGCTAATTACGGCACCGCAAATTGCGGTACCGTAATTAGCTCCCTGGTCCCTTTGCGGGTTGGTTTTTAACGCCTGCAAAAAGCAGGCGTTAAATTCCCCAACCCGCAAAGAGACATCGTCGTAAGGCGGTAAGGGTTTACCGGTACCGGTAACAAAACGGTACTGGTAAACCCTTACCGCTACCGTGTAATGAGGCCCATTTTCTTTTCCCAAGGAGAAAAAATCCTGTGCTCCCAGTCAAAAATATGTCTTCACTATTTGAGAATGCACCTCTCATTTCAAATACTCCGACACTCCAGGTGGTACCGGGCTGCTCCCCGCAGACAGATGGATCCAGTCTGCACGTCCCACTCGGGCGCTCACCTCCCCCAGCCTGCGCGTTACGGGGAGGTTCACCTCCGTCTCCCAGCTGCATACGCGCACATTTGCGCGCCCGCCATCTTGGTTTTTCTCAGGCGCGGGAGGGTGCCGGGCTTTGGACGGCGATTTCTGGTACAATGCTCCGTGATCAGCCACTCCCCTCCAACCGTTTGTGCTCCATCGGTTCCGATACTCGCAGCCGGCATCGGTGGGTCAATCAAGCCACAGGAACTGCATAAATTCAGGCATGGCAGCGGGCGATCCACGGGCGGCTTCAGAGGAGCGACCACATCGAGACCCCACAACCCTTTTTATTACCAAATTGGACCTGAACTCCAAGAGCACAAGATCAATTTTTTTATCACTAGGGAAAACACACATTCAATTTCTCCAGATGTAATATACTCAATTGTGGGATCTTGTGTAATAGTTTGAAGATATTCCCCCTGATTAACACGACATTATGGTCCACAGCTTCAATCCTTTTTATTTTAACTTTATTTTTGGTTTGCAATTCACATCACAGCCGTTCCATCTTTCCTCCATTTTCAGAATACATACAGTAGTGATACATCATCCTCATTTCCCCTCCCCGCAGACAATGGTCATATATATTCGCACATTTTCAGTATTCTCAGTTGCAGATGAGTTCCAGGATATCGGGCCTTGTGGCAAATGTATTCACTATCAGAGTTCTCCGTGTCTGATAGAGTTCTACTCAGGTATGCTCTGAACGGAGTACAAATGTCTTTTGGTCTGCATGCTGTAGGCGTCATTCCTATATAAATTTCCTCACATTTTTAGACATATGTTAGGCTTTTAAGGACTGTCCTGTTCGTGGGGCGTGACTGCTCTTCCAAGTTTGGAGAATACATTTGTTTGCCACTACGCAGGCGACATTAAACAGTCTTCTAGTTTTTTCCAGGGTTTCACCTATATCCCCCAACAGGTATTTTTGGAGACTGAGCTGCGCTGGGATCTGTATCATGTCTTCTAGTATATTTGCGACTTCACGCCAAACCCCAGCTGTTAGAGGGCATGTTCAATACATGTGGAATGACTCTGCTTGGGGACTGCTATATTTTGGGCAATTACCAGGTATTGAGTTATAAAATTATTGCCATTTTGGCTGGGGTATAGTGGAGCTTGTTCAGTATTTTAAATTGCATCATTCTAAGGCCGGCATTCAGCAAGAATTTTTTTTGAAAGGGGACAGTATCTGGACCATGTCCCCTCTTCTATAGTTGTGCCCATGTCCTTTTCCCATGCAACTTTAATATTATTCTGTGATTTTGAGTGTGTTTGAACTATACTGTATAACCTGGACACCCCTGTACCCGCCTGTGTGTACAGTGATTGGTAACATGCATGTTCAGGTGGTTCTTCTGGGTATGTTGGCCATCGCTTCTTGAATGCTGCTTTCATGCGGTGGTATTGTAAAGTGACCAATGGGTTTCTCCCCACTGTGTCTGCGAAGTCTTCTGGAGTCATGAATCTCCCATTGGGAAACATGTTTCTCATTTTAATCTCATATTCCGGAATCTAGGTTTTGTTTATGCTGGTGTTGTTTGTGAGTTTGATGCCTGGGAAGTTCCATGGCGGGGCCTGAAAGTTATAGGGCATTTCTAGGTGGAGTCTCTTACTGATTGCGGCCCATGCTGCAAACGTGCAGGATGCCGGGTCAAATTTACAATCGTCTTTGTGGGTTTTTGCGAATATAATGGCACGTAGGTTGTTTGGACTAGCTGAGTGTCGCTCGATGGAGACATGTGGTGCTCTGTCTGTGGGGTCTTGCCAGTATTTAGCGTATTGTGCCTGTGCTACCTGGTAATAAAACTCAAAATCGGGTGCAGCAATGCCACCCATTTCGTAGGGTTCTACTAGTTTATCCCACTTCATTCTGTTAGCCCCTTCATTCCATATGAACCTCGTTGCCATGGATCGCAGGTTTCCGAAGAAAGGTCTGCCTGGCCATATTGGGACATTACTGAATACATAGAGGAGCTTAGGGAGCCCCACCATTTTGAGTACTGCGACTCGGCCAATGAGTGATATGGGAAGTCTAGCCAAGATTTGGAGCTTAGTGTGGATCGTCTGCAACAGGGATTCGTAGTTGTCCACATACAAGGACGTTTTGTCTCTAGAGACAAAGATTCCTAAGTATCTAACATGGTTGGGGGACCATCCTAGACCATGCGTTAGTGTAGGGCGGGCGGTGGCCAGTGTCAACTGGAAGATTTCGGACTTTGCAGTGTTTATTTTGTAGCCTGAATGTACAGTGAATTCTTCCATCACTTCTAGTATAGGTGCCAGGTTTTTCTCTGGTTACTGTATATATAATAGTGTGTCGTCACATATAGTGATATGGATTGGAGAACTCTGGCCATTCTTATGCCCCTCTGCTCCTGCTCCAGCCTGACTACCGCCGCCACTGGTTCTATCGTGAGAGCAAAGAGGATACGAGAGAAGTGGCATCCCTGCCTGGTTCCCCAATGTAGGGTGAAGTGGTTGGATAGAGTGTGGTTTGTTAGGACCCTAGCTTTGGGAGAAGTATAGAGCAATCGGACACATTGTATGAAATACGGGCCAAACCCAAATTTGTTAAGGACCTCGAACAGGTAGATCCATGAGACCGAGTCGAACGCTTTCTCAACGTCCAGTGATTTAGCCACTGCTTGTGCCTCTGGTTTGATCTGCGTTATGATTCCGAATAGTCTGCGCAGGTTTAGGGCCGTGGACCTTGTTGTTATAAAACCGCATTGGTCAGGGTGAATGAGGGTGGACATTTTGGGTAGTAATCAGCATAGATCTTAGCATCTGTGTTGATCAGTGAGAGGGGAAGATAGGAGGACAACTCATGGGAGGGGCGCCTAGGTTTGAACAACACCGTGATGATACAAGGGTTAATATTGGGGCGAGTATTGTGGCGTATGTTTTATACAGTTCTGAGCTCAGGCTGTCTGGGACTGGGGCTTTTCCAGTTGCCAGTGATTTGATCGCGTCCGCAATCCCTTCACTAGTGATCTGTTGTTCAAGGGCCCAGTTATCGTCTAGCGAAAGTTTAGGGAGAGTGATCTTGCTTAGGTATTTCTTTAGGTCTTCCCGAGTGCATGTGTCGTGGTTTGGCATACAAGTCACTGTACAATTTGGTAAATTCAGAGTTTATTTCCTCTTCTCCATTCACAGCCAGCCCGGTAGCTGTTAAAATGCTTGTGATTGGGGTAGGGTTGTGTTCATTCCTTAGTAGGCGTGCCAACAGGTGTCCTGCCTTATTACCTTCTCCATATCTGCGTGCCCTTATTGGTGTGGCCATGTATTGCTGTTCTTTGGTTGCCAGTTCATAACATTTCTGGAGATGTGTATTTATTTTTGCTAATGTTTGTTTATTGTGTGTTGTGCTGTAATCAGTTTCTAGCGTTTTCAGGTATGCTTCCATTTGTTAGCTCGGTTCTGATGGCCTTAAGGAGTCCAGTTGTTTTAGACATTATATTACCTCTCACCCATACCTTGAATGTTTCCCAGATGGTCGACGACTTGCCTACGGACCCTTTATTCAGTTGGAAGAATTCCTCCATTTCGATATGTAGTGACTCTGTTATGTTCTGGTCTTTTAGGATATTTGGGGGCATTCTCCACTGTCTGGATGGTGTTCTAATGTTCTGGATCGTCACTTTAAGTGTGACTGGAGAGTGATCTGACAATGTGCGGGGGAGTATATCGCAGTGTTCTACTGAATTGATCAGGTGGAAGGAGATGAACCCGTAGTCTATCCTTGACTCTGTGTCATGTACTGATGAGTTAAACGCGTATTGTCTGTCTATCAAGTGTATCCCTCTCCAGGCGTCCGTTAGTGTCAGCTCTGCTAGGGCTTGATGTATGATAGTGGCAGATCTAGTGAGGTTCCTTTTGTTTATCTGATGACCTGTCTAAGGAGACATCGAGTATGGTGTTTAAGTCTCCACCCCATGGTACACATGAGTCCAATGTCGGGCCAATTTCAGCGAGGACGTTAACATAAAATTAAGGGTCATCTATTTTTGGGCCGTAAGTATTTATTAGTATCAGTTTCTCGCCTGCCACGGTGCCCCACACCATGACATACCTGCCCTGGGGATCAATTTTACTTTTCTCGGTTGCAAATCCCAAAGAGGGGTGTATTAGTGTGAGAACACCCCGGTTATTGGATGAGTATTCAGTATAATGCCTGTTGGTTCCCCACTGGCGTAGAACACTTTCATTAGCCCCTAGTAAGGCATAGGTTTCTGGGAGCATAGCTATGTGTGGGCGGTGCCTATTAATATATGCCCCTACTTTACCAGCCTTTGCCCTGTTGTTCAGCCCTCGATTGTTCCAAGTGAGCAGTTTGAGTTTCAACCCTACGGGTGGATTAGCTTTCTGTGCCATTCCGTTAAAATAAGGTGATGCCTGGGGAGAGGGGTTGTTTCCTTGTTGGGGCTCAGCCTGTGAAACAATGATTGCATTTTTTGCGTCATTCAAACTAGTTAAATTTGTCTCCTGGTGCCCAACTGGGGCTCTCTCAGGGAGAAGCAATGTTCTGAACCTGGCCTGCGTCGCATCTAGATAGAAATGTGACTGTTAGCATGTGCCACACTAGAATGGAAATCTGAACTTTAGCTTGCGTGGCATCTAGATAGGAATGTGACTGTTAGCATGTGCCACACTAGTATGGAATTCTGAACTTTAGCTTGCGTCGCATTAGGATAGAAATGTGACTGTTAGCATGTGCCACACTAGTATGGAATTCTGAACTTTAGTTTGCATCACATCTAGATAGAAATGTGATTCTTAGCATGTGCCACACTTAGAATTATGAACCTAGCTTGCGTTGCATCTAGATAGAAATGTGACTGTTAGCATGCACCACACTCAAGATTCTAAACCCTAGCTTGCATCGCATCTAGAGAGAAATGTGACTGTCAGCATGTGCCACACTAGAATGGAATTCTGAACTTTAGCTTGCGTCACATCTAGATAGAAATGTGTTAGCATGTACCGCACCTAGATGGAATCCCACAATTGCAAGGACAGCAAAGCCAACTAACCAACCAACTAACAATTCCATCCCTCTGCATACACCTCTCAAACTATAACCAAACACAACCACAAGCCTAAAACGCAGCAATCCGCACAAACTTCACAACAATGCAACAACAAAACAAACCACACATAGACTTGCACAACAGCACATGACGAGTACGGACCATAAAACACCCCAAGCCCAGCCAACGGACCCACCGGGCTGAGGCTGCCAACAGCACATCACTGCTCTCTTGCACTTTTCTAGCTTATTCCCACTAACCCACCCCCACTCCTCCCCTTTTTCAGAGTCGCCAGAGCGCCAGGGGACCACTTTGGTGGTGATAGTGTGCAGTACAAATGTCCTTTAACATAAACATTAACATTAAAGTAATATTATAGAACCAAAAAAAATGTACTGAGCCAATGCTTTTGATACACATCACCTATGTCCTCAACATCACTATTAGTCCCATTTAGAAAATTCTCTATTTCTCTACAATTTTCTGAGCAATAAGATTCATCACGGACAATACATTTCTGAAATGTCCAACACAAATAATATCTGTATTCTCTTTAACTGCACAATCTACTGAAAACATACTTCTCTCTCAGGAAATACCTCCTTACTATGTAGAAAAACATTTACGATTATGAGGCTATAGAACCTCCACTTTAGTTGGCTCATATAAATGTCACTCAAAAAATTACGTTGTCTTATAGATTGAAGAGCTGAACAGCAGCTGAGGTACTTGATGTCCTATTGGCAACTGCCCACTAAAGAAACAATAAAGAACTAATTAGAAAGTAAATGCAGAGAATCCCACCATCTTGGATGAAGTAATTTTTTTCCTTTGTTCAATCTAGCAAGTGAGGTGACAGACACTGTTTTTTACTCTCACCCTAAAATGGACAACTAGGAGTGGCTAGAAGAAAATAATCTCACAGAGGCGGAAATATATGCTGAAGAGAAGCAACCACAAGAAATTGCAGGATATTATGAATTGTGGGAGTTTATTTTTTATTTTTATGTAAAACAACATGTAAATAACAAATATAATTCAACATATAGCTATACCTTAACAATGGAAACAAAATACTATTCAAAGTAAACCATATCACTGATGTATTTTGATGATGTTATTTTGCAAAGTGAATAATGAAGACCATTGTACTTTTTACTTTGCCATTCTGTTTTAAAATAAGCTGTAATTATAGTTAAATATGTCATTGAAGTTATTAGAAGTTTGTACGTACTTTAGTGTAGTTTAGGTAAGATTATATGAAATAAACCACTTACTATATACACTTATTGTTCTTAGATGTCTGTGCCACCAGAAAAAAATACTTTAAAGTCAATTATGTCTTCAAGTGTTTAAAAATATTAATAATATTCATAATATTTCCGAACAGATCAAGAAGTGATTCTAGCATCTAGAAGGATAAAGCACCAGCCACCTGAGGAATTCCCTGGACATTCCCTACAAATACAATCATGGATACATGACATACATTTTAATTAACCTTCAAAATGAATTGGAATCAATGAAAAAGAACTTAAAAGACCTGAAACAAAACATAGAGAGTAAAAATGCAGAAAAAGGGCTGATAAAGAAAAACTATCATGTGTAAATACTCAAAGAAATTGAAATACCACAACCACTTTCCCCAAATATATATTTTTACCAAAAATGTTGTTTGCACACTTATTCATCTTTTAAAAATTGTTTACAGTTATATATGTTGTCGATGAAGAGAAATGTATTAAAGTGTTATGGTAACCTTGCACAAATACCACACTCAATGTATCTCAAAATAGAACTTTCCAGGACTACCTACCACAGATATATATGTAAATAATAATTAAAAAAAATCATAATTGCGTCTATGAGAGACGTTATGGAATTGGCTCCCAGGACCCATAGACATTAATTGTAGCCACAGCTTCTGTCATTACTTTCATTGTACCCATGGCTACCATGAGGGATACCTGTGGCTTTAATACAAACATTAAAAAAAAATGTTTTTTTAACATACACTGTATTAAAAGGACCAATTAAGAATTAATGATCAATGTATGCAGTCTGTGTTTTTATTGTCTACTTTTAAACTTAAAAAGGACCATTTTGGGTTATGGAATGGGGAGGCAAGAACTGGGAAGGAAAGAACATTAAGGATGGAACATAACTCAAATGTGTACTAAAACAACATGTTTTACTCTGACAATGTGTGTACTTCGGTAATCCCCTTACTATCTCCTTTTGAAGTATCCAAATAAACTTCCAATGTACCTCTGTGATATTCCTTCAGATGTTTTATTAATTTTCTTTTACCAAATGTAAAATAACCCAGACTCCTAGCCAACAATATCTGTTAGGGCTAGCTACTCTTTCAAAAACTCCTTCCAGAGTTCTGTGGTGATACAAAAACAGGTACTTCCCAATTGTCTCAACATCACTGTTTGTCACAGTTTCACAATAAATGATTTCCTCATAATTATCTGGAGAAGGAGACTCATCACCTGACAAATAAGTAAAGGAATTGTCAGATAATTGCTCACTTCGCTCCATTTCATAACCTTTCTCCAAATATAATAGATAATTCAAATGTCCACTAATAACAGTCTGTGTGAACTCTTCAACCCATACAACTGCTAATGACACAGTAATTTCCAGTACAATGTAAAATCAAGACCACCATCCAATACCAGAACACCTTTCAACATGTAGCTTGGAGCAACACATGAAATAATCACTTCAAAGTACTATTGTGATAGGTGAAAAATTGGACTCATCACTTACCTGTATAGCTGCAGCTATTCTGTACCTGTGGCTGCATTGGCAGTTATAGCTGAGACTAGACCATCCCCCAAAATACATGACGTTCCATTCACTTGTCGGTAGCCACGAGTATAAGCCCATTTCATGTATACCCACGGCAACTACAGAGACATATACCTGCAGCAAACAACACAGGAAATAGGTGTGATGAAACTGCATCACAGAATAACAGACTGTGCTTTAACAGCAATGGTAGTGAACATCATGGGGAGAGGACAGCTTATTATGGAGCGTGGGGTGATAGTGGGGGATAATTAGGATATTGAATGGAGAAACAGAAAAAAAAAACATTTTAAAACATTCCACTTATTGCTGCGGCTACAAAGCAGGGTGCCCATCATAACCATAGCTATGTTTAAAAAACTTTTTTGAAACATACTGCATAAAATGGATCATATATATGGGTTATTGATCCATTTATACAGTCTGTGTTTTTTTTATTGTCTTCCTTTAGAACAAAAAAACTTGGCCTGTGGAAAGGGCTGTTTTGGGGAGAGAGAAGGAGGAGGGTGTAACTGGGAAGCCAAGAACATTAAGGAGTAGAAAAAAGGTATTTTGTTTGCATTTCTTTGTCTTTGGAGATTTTTTAAATATTTTTTTAAAGGTCTAAAAAAATGTCTCTTAAATATATATTCCTAACAGCAGCAGTTGGACTGGTGTTTGGAAATGGCCCGTGCACAACCATATAGGGTGGCATAATCCCCCCACAATCCAGATGTGGCATTTCAAGCACATTATCTTGCACTTCTGCTGATCAGGTACAGGCAGGATGGGATGAGGTTGGTGGTGGTGGATGGAACAGAGATGCTTTTGGCCGGCAGATACCGGCACACCGATTGTGGACCTTGGGCCCTCACTGTATGATGGAATTGAGCATTCCTGTACGGTTCCTCAACGTCATCCCAATGGACACGGAAGAGGTGCTGAATCAAAAAGGAGATGCCCAAGCTTTAGGATGGTTTGTTGGAAGGTCCTCTCAGCATAAAACCTTCTGCCAGAAAATACATTGAACATCCTCAAACTCCTTCTATCTACGATGTTCCTTTGCACAAAAATACTGCCAGCTATCAGCAACAGTTTTCAGGGCACACCGCTCCTTCCGCGGAGGTAAAGCAATAGACACCCACACCACCTCTACATCACTGCTGGTCCCAGATATCCTTAAACATAGGACCAGGGATGACAAGACAAAACTATAAAATAATAAAAACAAAAAGGGCTCTGCCACTTTAAAAACAAATGCAAATGACAGGAAAAATGTATAGGAACAAGGGCTGGTGTGAAAGGAATGGTGAAATGTGGATTCAGCTCTTTAAAACGTTATGGAGGCTCAGAACAAGTTCACCCACCAAAAGACCAAATGCAGTCAGAAAATAAATTAGAGGTATCCTTGGGTGTGATAAATAACTATGGTTACATCCACTCGCCAATCAGGACCACAGATTCATAGACGTGGTTAAGTTGTGTAGCCACGTAATCACCGCAGATCCAATCAGAGCGTGACTTCCAAAGCCGCGGCTATGCCCAGGACCAATGACATATTTGTGCATACACCATTGACTAATCAGATTGCACGCTGTGCTTATGTGCCTACACATGACATATAGTCGCATCAACAGGAAAAGCCAATCAGGCGGTGCGGTACATTAACACAGCTATTCGCATTTTTGTCTTCCACACTGACTGAACGGACTGTGTGTTGTGGTGATATGAACACACACATGACTTGTAGCCGTGTCAATGCGAATAGCCAATCAGGTGATGCGGCACATTAACGTGGCTACACTCAGGTGTAATTACCTATACACACACATGCCATTGACCAATTGGATTGCAGGCTGAAGAGACGCATGACTCATAGCTGCTTTTACATACCCATATTTCTATTGGCTGATTCCCAGGTGAGGTTACAAGGTAGCACGCTTTTTTATTGACTCAAATACAAAACATCCTGCCTGATTGGGTGGTGGACGTAGCCGCGGTTATTGCCCACACCCAAACATACCTCCTTAACTTTTCCTCATTGCTTTTTCTTTTGACTATTGAGCAGGTTACCTCTGAAGTAGAAGAAAGTTTTGAGCAAACTCCTATTTTTTCCACATACTTTTTGGCCCTTCTTTGTCCATTTACCTCTTTCCTTTGTCCTGCCATTTGTTCTGTTGTGAATTCATTATTTCAGTTACTTATTTTCTTTTATTGAAAATATTTTTATTTTGGTTGCATAGTCCTCTTTGTTGCCTTTTTTATTTTAATATATTTTCTTCTCAGGTCCGACAATGTCCACCATGTCTGATCACAGCAGTAGCAGTGATGATGTCATCTGGGTCCCTACACCACCACCCCGCTGCAAAAATTGTGTGGGAAAAGGAAAAATGTCAGTCAGCTGCAGGTCATGGTGGAGGAACACCATTCAAGGAATGAGATTGAACAGGTGCAGTGCAAGTTCTGCAAGAAGGTTCTATGGCATGGACCTTCTAACGTGCCATCACAGAGCTTGGTGGACATCCGTCCTCATTCAACTCTTAGTCCGGGTGTACTGCAACGACATTGATGAGGACCGTCGAAAGTCCCATGAGTAACGCAACATAAAAGCAGATGGGCCTAACTCTGTATGGAGCCAAACACCTGCTGTGGCGTCAACATCTGTACCAGCAACCACCTCAAAAACCTCTGCACGAACCACTTGCACCAGTATACCTTTCACAACTTTCACTGGGACCCAATCTCCCCCACTGCTGCCAGACAGGAACATTTATTGCTGTAAATGTCACATTTGGATCACGGTAGGGGATGCCACCCTAGATGGCTGTGCATGGGGCATTTAAGAAAACCACATCCGCTGCCACTATGCCTATATATTTTTTTGGAAATGGCGTTTTTCCCCCTCTTTTTGTAAAAGATATAAAACTAAATAAACAAACAAATTCAATCAAATGAATGCTCCCTTTTTTGGAGCCATTCTTAGATGATCCCTAATGTTCTCCCCTTACCAGTTCAACCCTCCATCCCTCTCCACCAAAACAGCCCTTTCCAGGGCCATCGTCTAAATTATAAAACATTATTAAATGAAACAGAAACTGCAATAATAGATCACTACATTTTAGGTGGTCTATTGTATGCAGCTTGTTTTGATGACAAGTGGGGGCTAGCATGAGTGGTTGCCAGTAGAGAAGGTCCAGGTAGAGTGAGTGGGAGTATAGTGGTTGTGGTTAGAGAGGATGAGGGTAGAGTGGCTGTAGTTTAAGAGGATGGGGTAGGGTGGATGGGCAGGAGTATAGATGGTAATGGTAGGGTGAGTAGGTATGGGTGCACAGGGTGGAGTAGGTGAGGCTAGCAGTGTAGTTGGTGGGGGAACTAAGAGTAGGGTAGGGTGGGTGGGTGAGGGTAGAAGGGGCTACGATGGGTTGGATTTAAAGGGTGTGTCAGTGGGTGGACAGAAGGTGGGGTAGGATGGGTGAGTGGAGGTAGAGAGGATGGGGTAGACAGTTTGGGTTGGGTCAGTGGTTGTAGAGAGGGTGGAAGTAGGGAAGGTGGGGAAGAGAAGATGGATATAGGGTGGCTGGACAAACATATTAAAAGAGTACTTGTAAATAGCTTAGGCTTAAACTCAGTATATTCCCGTTGATATCCACCCTAATGCTACATCCCCATAATGCCATTCATTTTCAATCCTTTATCTTCTAATATATATATATGTAATGCTACTGGGCTTCAGAACGGGAATGGGACACGTTAAGTCAGTCTTGAGTTCCTCAATATGTTGAATTTCCAGAGCTTGGTTGCAATACATTTCTCACCTTATCCACCCTAATGCTATATCACAGTAATGCCATTTTTTTCGATGTGATTCTTAATCCATTCTCTTCTGTAATATATGTATTCTTGGGCTTTGCAACAGGAACACACCAACTTAATCCGGTCCTGAGTTCCCCAATGCGTCCAATTCGCACAGCCTTTGATGATGTCATCAGTAATGTCATACATAATGTAATTAGTGATGTCACCAATATAGCTGATGTCTAAGTTGGTCGTATAGTTGTGGCCATGGTATTGTTACAAACAGTTGCAGAGCTGTAGGCCATGCCCCCACTCATCTGGAGACTGGCCATTGCTAGGCCATATAAAGACTGCATATGGAAACTAAGGCACAATAACCATATACCAAAATGACACGTCAGACACGAGGTTCGTTTTCCTAACAGGTCTGGTTTATTTCAAAGTATACTCAGTCATTCCACTGGGTCTCAACGCCTCACGACGTGAGTTCCCAAACACTGTGAGATGCGAGAGAGAGAGCGAACAGCGTTCAAGCAGTAATATATATATACATTATACATAATATTTACAAAGGCAATTTGATCCGCCCACATACATGTTGTATATGCTAGAGTTCAGTATTTGACAATTATGACAATCATGACGCGTTATGACAAGTCTTCATTCAGTCTAAACATAGTTATTCTAGCAAAGGCAGCAGAGACAGCTTTCTGTTATGGGGAACATGGAGCTTCTGGGTCAGCAAGGATATTGTGTTCTTATCAGGGAACATTCCTTACTAAGGTATCTGTATGACTTGGGTCATGAGCTAAGGGTCAGATAGTTCGAAAGCAGAAAATACCATTCTCAGCGAAGGAGCACTGCTAGAAAGAATATAATTCATGTTTTAACTGCCTTTTACTACGGCATTTGCAAAACAACCCGGCACCTGGTCTGCTGATTAGATGCGGCTTCTCGCACTGTATGTGAGTTTGAAGCATAGAATATATTTGAAAAGCATTTTCACAGAAAAGAAAAAAGCAGTTGGCCGGCATTATACAAAATGGACACCCTTTGGTTACTTTGACGATTCTTTGATCGCAATGTTTGTCACATGATGCGATTGGATTCAGGCCAACATACTATACATATCATCCGTTACGTTTCTGGTCTAACACCATAGCCACAGTAATATGTGTACAGTGATTATGTAATGAATATGAACTTTGTAAATTGAATAATGTGGTTATTGGGCTTACAAATTGCAATACGCATCATAATAGTTATGGACACTTAGATATGGTGAGAAGGGTATCATTTTCACTTTTCTGTACATACAAAAAGAAAATATAATTAGTTAAAGAACATACTTGTACACATATGTTTAATTTAGTTGACCATCATAAATAGTACATTGTAAGTACTAAGGTTGATACAATATATGTGTGTGGCACACTGTTGTTGTCTTCACATATAATATTCATTGGGTCTTTCGGAAAAAATCCAAGGTGTATTGAAAAAACACATACACTGCCTATGATTTACATGCCATGGTGCATTCAGAAAATCCATGGTATACATTTACAGTTTCTGTGATTTACATCGTTGGAAAGTTTAAACAGTTTGTGCGACAATTCATTATCTTTTTGTCATTGGTTTTTCTTCTAATGAGTGTTTTCCTCCCATGTCAGACATTGTCCACCGTGTCTAACCACAGCACTAACAGCAACAATGTAATCTGGTTCCCAACACCATCTCCACCCATTCATGGGCAGAGATAGAACAGGTGCAGTGTAAACTATGACAGAAGGTTCTATGCCGTGGACCTTCTAACGTGCCATCACAGAGCTTGGAGACATGCACCCTCATTCAACACGTAGTCCGGGTCAACTGCGATGATGTTGATGTGGTCCCATTTTATTGCACAGAAAGTGTAGGAGAAATGCTAGCAAATGAACCTTTAACCTCAGAGTAAGCTCTTAAAGTAATGAAGGGGGTTGCCTGTAAGTTGCAAACCCTCCACAAAACTAACATTGTACATGGATCAGAACATAAAAGCAACGTATTTTGAGTGGAATGCAAGAAAGGCATTTTTCTAGACTTTAACTTCAGCAAGAAGAACGGAGCATGACGTTGATTAAGAACTTTACACTGAAGCCAAAGTTGTGGGCCGGGTTGTGTGTGTTGCATTTCCACTTTATCGCGTATGAGTTCATTTTTGTAATGTTATTCAAGTAAACAGTTTTAAGTATAAATTATAATCGTCTGCAACACAGACTTGTAATATAGTATACTGAGAAGACAGCAATTCCACAAAGGTGTTTTTAAATTGTTTTCTTTAAATGTTCTTGTTTTTTATTGAAATGTAATATGCATAGAAAAGGGTAAACAGTTCAAAATGTAGATCTTCATGAATCTGCAAATATAAATCTGTAAGAGGGTGAACAATATTTTATGATAGAGCAGGCTCTAAATCACATGAAAAATGCACTCTCAAAGTTTCCACTCCAAATAACCCTATGAATATTTACTGACACCTATTTTCAAGTCCAGCCACAGAGTCAGCATGTGCACAGTGTGAGTTCTGCCATCAGAATGGCAAAAGTCTGAAAAATGGTGCCTATGATATTTTTCACAAATCATTGGCACAAAAAAACAGGACTAAAGTAAGCAAACTATTAAAATGGGTAACACATTTTCACTGCATTGCAGGCAAGTACACAATTGCAACAGTAACACAAACCAATTGCAAGCACCAAAACACAGACATTATGCAAGCCCCACTACTACTGTTAGTAGAAATTTAAATTAGGTTGCAGATAATATGGCTGGTTTTAAAACTGTGTGCCTGATTGGAGGCAGTTGTACTCAAATGTGTTGAAATACTAAACTCAATGTAAGACTAAGCATTGCACACATATAAAAACATACAGTCTTTTCATATCCATGGCTGCAAGATGCTATGGAATAGGCTCACGGGCAATAGGCATCCATTGTAGCCGCGGCTATATATACAAGCCTACTTGTACATGTACATTTTTTAAATACTCAAAAACACACATTACCAAGGTTTCAAAGTTCAAATGATACAAGGGCAGAGGTGAGAGCATGGAATCAGAAAGACACGTAACAGTGTGTGAACTAACATCCACGGAATAATACGTTATTGCACAGAAATATGTGGCTAAATACCTGTGGCTATTCTACAAAGCCGCATGTACAAGAACAACCAATCAGTTGGAGTGGTACATTAACGCAGCTACCCCTAGGCACAATGCTGAATACCTGTGAGTATGCCAACAACCAATGAAACCACTTATTTCTATTTTGTCATAGCAGCGGCTATTGGAAAAATGGCACAAATAATGCTTCCCGGCTCTCCCACATCCACCAGATGACCTCCACATCCATGCCAGCTACTCCATTCCTCTGATGACTTCCTCACCACCCCTACCCTCTCCCATTCCATCTAAAAAACTTGTTGTTTCCATGATGCAGCTTCAGTTGAAATGCCAGCTAGCCTAGGTGTACCCTAGGTTATGGCTGGCGCGATGCTGAATACCCACGTTTTTCCATTAACCAATGAAACCATTTCTATTTTATCATAACCACAGATATGAGGAAAAACTATGAGAAAAATGCTTCCCTGCTCTCCAAGGGCCTCAACAAGTACCCTCCACATCTCCAAGGAACTCAACAAGAACCCTCCATAACCGTGCCAGCTGCCCTGACTCCCCTGATGGCCTCCTCACCTTCCCTGCCCTCTCCCATTCCCACTCAAACACTTGTCATTTCTGTGATGCAATTTCAGTTGAAATGCCAGCTAGAAATGGCTATACCCCAGGTTGTAGCTGGCACGATGCTCAATATATGCCTGTATGCCAACAACCAATGAAACCACCAGATATTTCAATGTTATAATAACTGTGGCTATCGGGGAAAACAGCAACAAATAAAGGCTTACCTGCTCTCCAAGGCATTCACCAAGTTCCCTCCACATATGTACCAGCTCCCCCATTGACCTGCGGGCCTCCTCACCTCCCCTGCCTCTCCCATTCCCCCTAAAACACTAATCGTTTCCATGATGCAGTTTCAGTTGAAGTGTCCGGACTCCCCGGTTAATCCCCAGGTTATAACCAAGGGTATCCAACAGATGTTTGAGTCTTGTGTTGCAAATGTGGTCCCCAGCACCCCTCCAACTCCAAAATTTCACTTGGTGTCCTTTTGTCTCCCCCCACTTCTAGACTATTGGCATGGGCGTGTTTTCTCACCTACAAATGACTTTTTATGCCTTTTATTTTCCCATACCCTCAGCTATAACATGGGGTTTAACCGCGGCTGTCTGTCGTAGTGAGAAAAACAAGATGACAGTGCTTTAATTTATAAACACCCAGTTTCTTGGCAATTTACCCCCGATAAAGCTATTTATTTTGGAGAAGGAGGCACCCCAGTATCTGCCAAATATGTTTTTTTAAGTACTGGACAGAATAACCCCAAACCACTAAAGTCAAGTCAATGCTTTGTGCTCAAGTTGTTTCAAACCTGATCCAAATCTGTCCAGTGTTTTTTGGCTGTGTGGTACGGCAACAATGTACCTTTTTTGTCCAAGGCAAATTTGATGGCGACTGTGCAGAAAGTATGTTTTTTTTGTTTTCTTAGCAACTTTTTTATTTTTCAAAGAATGTTTGCGAAACCTTCCAGTATTCATGTCCACCCGAAACCGCCCACACCCCCCCCACCTCCAGACTGGACATTTTGGGAAAGTTATTAAGATAACAAAAAAAAACATACTTTCGTCCTAGTTCCCACTCATTTTCCCATGGACAAGAGGCCAATGTTTGCCGGACCACACACTGAAAACTGCTGGGCAGAACAGGACAAAGTAAAAAACTATTTGGGCATGTAGTGTTCACTCAAGTACTGGGACGGGGGGTTTGGGTTTATTGCGTCTATTTCTTTTTGAAATGTTTGTCGGGAAGGGGATGCCTTCTTCCCCCACAATTATTGAGATATCTCCCATTGTGCTTTTCAGTAGAGAGGGTTTTCTGAAATGGAAGCCACCATTTATTTTTTTATTCAATGAGAGAGATAGTCACTGTTATAATGGGAAATAGCTGCGGCTACTCAAGAATGAAAAGTGTAAACAATGGTATCATCAGGCCACAGGTGAGCAGAGGGAAAGAGCGCAGCAAGTGAAGTTGTGGAGGCTAGGAGGTAGGAAATAAGTTTGTCATAAATCATTTTTGAATAATGGTGGCTATTACAAATTGTCCAACACGACACACATGGTTGTAGCCGTGGTTAGCCACTATTTAAAAAGTTAAAAACAGTGATGTAGAGGGGTAGAAAAGTTCAAATGACATCAGGCTAGAGGTGGGGAGGGGGACAAGGGATGGCATGTGAAATTGTGCAGTCGAAGATCCTGGAAATAATGATTTTGTAACTAAGGAATTTTGCACTAACTGTAGCTATAGCTGCATTTATAACTGTGTCTACACGCCCATAGCCTCAAATATGCTAAATGTAAGTATCACAGGAACATACTGTGGATACAGAGGGAGTGCACAGGGCATCATAGTGAGGGAGGGAGGGTTTTATGGGTGTGGGGAGGATAAGGGGAGCATTATGAAGTTTGTGAACATGCATACACACTGGAAAGGCACACACACACATTTTCGTCAGTAACTGCGCGCATGAAAAACTCACATATTTGTGCACCCTGTTGCAATTTTAGTATAATTGCGGTTATCAAGAACAATATACACAAATTGCCCTTTTCAGCACAAACTATATAGAGTAGTTAACATAAGGGAAATGATCCATTTATAAAGCCTGTGTTTTTTTTGTATATTGTATAACTGGAATGGTGGCTATGAAAAGAGCCATTCTGGGGGTGGCAGGTGGAACCTGGATGGAGAGAAAATAAGGGATGGAACATGCAACAAGCGGCTAAAAAAGGAAAGCAGCCATGTAGTTATGGTTAAGTTGCTCAACTCATAGAAAGAACACTTTTTGGATGGCTTGTAACTTTGCCCCCCCAGGATGAATCCTGACAAAACTATGCACAAGAAGGTATATGGCCCCCTAGGAATGATTCTGCGAAGTTTGGTGTGGTTTTGTCTAGTGGGAAAAACGTAAAGGGGGTCGCAAAATGTGTGTAAATCCTAATAGATGCAACAGAATGTTTTTTTTTGCTCACACCTACAGCGCAAACCGCTGGACGGATTGTCACCAAATTTGCAGCAGGAGCAGCATCTTAGTCTCGAAAGCGTGCGTTTGCTAATTTGGTGTAAATCTGTTCAGTATTGTCTTTTTAAAATGGCCAAAAAGTAGGTAAAATAAAATAAATTATATCTGGGTCCGGTCCACAGATTCACATCCATATTCGTTCTGCGGACACCCCCCTAGACCAATCAGGGTCTGACGTGATGTCCGCGAACATCGGAAGTGCTCCCTGATTGGATGGTGAAAAACATAAGGTGTGTCATATTTTTTAAAACGGTCACCATATTGTGTCCTCGGATAGCTGCCAGTTTCAGCGTTTAGGGGACTGAGGAAAAAGTCTGGAAAATACATTTGAGGTTATTTGGTGGTCAAAAGAGGAGATGCAAAGGGTGGGGAAGTGGAATAAAGATGATATGGAGCTGTTTTCCTGGTTAAAAGTGGGCACGTGTGCTGCTTGCTCCGTGGACACCACAGTAGTCCACGGACAGCGCTGTGAATGAACAGCTTGAAAAACACATTTGAGGTTTTTTGATGACTGAAAGGGGGTGTGGAATGGGCAGGAGAGTAGAATAAATATGAAATGGACTTTGCAGTTTGTGTTGGTGTCCACTGACATTTCTTCAATTGCAGAGGGGTCAGGGCAAATTTTGTTATTTGAAGGTGTATTGTATCTACTTGTTACATGGTTTAATTATATTGTGGTGCTTTTGGCCAGTGGCCAGATTCTTGGGGGCAAGAATGTGCTCATTGGCCACAACCACAACAGTGGTAATATGTGTATAGTAATAATAGGTACTGTAGTGGGCGTATAACGTGTTTGTAATATGGTGGAATGGTATAATTGAACAGTAGTATACATGAGAATAGCGGTGATGCAATATGTATTTGTTTATACTTCGCATGGTTACTTATTGGCATACAGTATTGAAGCTGGAATCTCTGGTTCTTTTTCTGTGGAAGGAAACAGTATATAGTTTGTTAAGCAGGATAGCTTAAGAGCGTTCTTTGCAGACAATTTTACATATACATTTACTTTTTTGACCCTCATAAGCAGTACATTCTATGTACTATATTTCGTACATAATTAGTGTTCAATACACTGTTGTTGTATTGACATTAAATAATCATTGGGTCATTGGGGTAACCCTATTGCAATTGTGTGAGTGTGTGATAGTATGTTTGTTTGAAGTGTGTTGTCATTAAGGGAATATTTAAAGTAGCCAGATACCTGTCGGTGTATTCTAACTACCTTAGCCTTTAGAAGAAGTTTTGTACTAACAAGAATTGTGATGGTGTATTTGCAGTAAAGGGTATTTTGAAGTAGTTAGATATGGGTTGGTATCTGTTAGATTCTAACTAGATTGACTTTTAAAAGTACTGCTGCAGTATTATGGATGTGCTTAGATACCCGTTGGCTCAGTCTAACTGTTCATTGTGCTACAGTTTAGTGGGTAAATTTGGGTTGAAGGAATATTAAGTAGGCATTTGTTAGATTTGCTGGTAATATATGTTTTGGAGAAACAGATGTCTCATTACATTCAAACCAACCATTTATATTTCTAACATGCAATAATGCCCTGAAGTGGATGTGGCACCAGTGTGGTATAGTATGCCTACTGTTTTGAAGGTTTTCTTGCTAAGAGATACTTGGCCATGCGTAAAGTTAGTGATTTTACAGTTCTTTTTAGTACCATCTGTATTGTACCTTAGAAGCATTAGTATGACATATTGGCTACATGAAGTTCCTTTTATTTTGGAATGATTGTCTGAAATACAAAAAAAGGGCATAATATGCCATGATTTCCATTCTGCAGAAGTGTGTGAAATACAACAGAGTCACAATTTGGAATGGATACACAAACAAATCGTTCATTAGGGATGTGCTCTTGTGAATCATGGTGACAGAGAGTGCATGTATGTTTCCACATGTATGTAATCTGGAAGATTTCATTTATAGGGATGTTTGAGGATCTTTTTGTGTGTTTATGATAAATGTTACCATTCCTGCACGGTAGTCCAAATCTTGCCTTATACCTGAGACACTGTAAATGCTGTCAGGATTATTTGTAAAGGACAAGCATTTACAAACACAACTGGTCCAAGCCTTTTAAGTAAATGTTGTGAACAATGTGTGACAATTGGAAAAGAAGATTGATTGTTACATTTGCATATCAATGTACTCAAGTTGTGTTGATGAATTTCAATGGATCAGAGAGTTGTGCCTCTGCATCCTTTAATGGGCCTTCAGTTGTTTTTTTTTTTTGGAAGAGCAATTGTCACATTGTCTTATGATGGATGTGCAGTTGAGGTTGTATTAGACAGTTTTGTGGTTGTATTATTTGATGGAGAATCAGTTGGTTGTTGTTTCTTTTGCAGTATTTTTGGCAGAACAGTTAGAGGTTCTGTTTGTTTATATGTTTTCTTTTTGAAGGTTTTCATTTTTGAGGTGCAGGCTACTTATCTAGATGGAGGGTTTATAGTGCACATATCCTGTTGTAGTCTAGGATGCAAGGAATCTCAGCATTGACTTTGTTTGCATCAAAGTTAAATACAAATAGACTATTGAGTCTACAGATATGTCCAAGTATTGCATAACTCATACATTCTTTAAAGACTGTGCTGCCAATGTCAATCAATGCTTGATCTAGTGTTACACCTTTGCAATTCATGAATAGAGACCGCATATGCAAGAGACAGAGAAAATATTTCTCTGCATACATACATGTCTTTGAAAAGAAGGAAACGTGCTATTGTATGGCCAATTTTTTTAAATACCTGCAAGTTTGTCAAAGTGGATGTTGATAAACTGAATGTTTATGTCATGTGGATATGTTTAGAAGCCAACGACTATACCAATTGCTCCATTGACTAAAGCTTGTTCTACGTCAAGGTTACGTTTTAGAATTATTCTGCAGTTTAGGCACAAAGGTAACATTTTCTCCAGCCCAGCTGTGTTGGAAACACATTTCTCTAAGCTATTTAGTTGTGCTGTTCCTTGTTGAGAAACAGAGAGTGTCATGCAGTACACTTCTAGTTTGTCTGTGTAGCTGATATGCAGTATGGATTGCATTTCTTGTTTTTAACATTGTCGCATTGAATTGACTATAGCTTGCAATGATTTGCATTAAGGACATGCATTTTATATTGTGTTGAGTTAATTGTTACATGACATCAGGAGGAGATGTGTTTCACCCACATAGCTCATGGATTAGTCTATTATTTAAGATGCATTTTTTTGTAATGAGGGTATGCCATTTCTGGATGCAATCAACCATACTTTCAGCAATACGTAAGAGTCGCCAAACTGACCAACTATACCTACAAGCCAAGTTCATCTTGTTACATATTTAAGATGCATGTTGCATCTTTAGTAAGTAGACCAGTTCTAATGCTTTTTAAAATGTTAGCATAGGTGAGGTCTGCAGACTGCAGGTTTTGAGTTAGCTATCTGTACTAAAAATGTTGCCAGCGATTTACATTTCCAATGCTACCGAGAGTGTTGCGGCACTGTTTGTGTTCTACAGTTTTGAAAATAGGTTGACCTTTTACTGGTGTTAACTGTAGGAGATTTCCTAAAACAAAAATGTGTTTTCCTCCAAACAGTTCTTCGTAGTCAGTTTTTAGGACGTTATTGCATTATAAGGTGAATTAAAGCCCACATTAGGTTGGCGACTATGCCTACATTTCATCTATTAGGGGTACTTTCATTTGTTTCATAATTCTGCATACTCCAGTAGCAGCTTCGGCCGATAATTTGTAGTATTATAATTTGTTTTAGTGTTCTACTGGAAGGCGCACTAGTCGGTGGAAATTTACACCTCCAATGGCGTAGGCAGCTAAACCTGTGGGGGCTATGACAACAGCCGAAAGTGTGCTGTTTGTTTTGTAGAAAGGTGCTGATTATTGTAACTAAGAATATTTTTCCAGAACCAGCTTTACCACTTACATACAGGAGTAAACATTTGTAATTTCTACAGCTACAAGTTTTTGTTTCATGTGTAAAACAATGTTGTATTTCTTCAGTGACTTCTAGATAAATGGTGACTTGTTCATCATTTAGCTATGATTTGAGCACTGACGAGACTTCTTCAGATTGTTTATATTGATACGTGGTATTTTCTATCTCAGTCATGGCTATTTCTTCTTCATTTAGAATGAGTGGTTCTCCAAATGGGTCTTGGTGTCCTGTAAAGGATGGTTGACTGTGGAGTGTCTTTGGGCCTCATTACGACCCAGGCGCCATGGTGGTTGGCGGACTTACCGCCCCATTCCGACCTTGGCGGGGCGGTAAGTCCCCAATCCCCATTTACCCTTCCCCATTCCCATTTTTGCCCCATAGGGCATAATGGGAGTGGGGAAGGCGTTAATTACGCCACCGTAAATTACGGTGGCGTAATTAACTCCATGGTCCCTTAGCGCCATGGATTTTAACACCTGCTAAAAGCAGGTGTTAAAAGCACCATGGCGCTAGGGGACCTCGTAATTGGCGGTAAGGGGTCGGCGCAGCTAACGCTGGCGTAAACCCCTTACCGCCAGGGTCGTAATGAGGCCCTTTATCTAGTTGAGCTTCAATTTTGTTCTCTTCTTGTCGTTCATTGTTCAACATTTGTTTGTATTGTTTGAAATTGACATTTGTTATACTGCTTTGATTTGCTTTGAACACAACTTCAAATGAGTCATAGTCACCTAATAATTCTTCTTTTCTCCAAGGATTAACAAGTTTCAGTAGGGCCATGTAATACAGTTCTCGACGTTGCAGAGATATAAATGATCACTTTTAAGATTAATTAAGCTGGGTTTGTTTATTAAGTTTTACTAGGCTTCCTTCACAAGTTGAGACTGAATATTTGCCAGTTGTATTATCTGGTGTGCCATTGTTTTTGTAGGAGTAGTTTTGGGCTATGTTGTACAGGCACATGTTTTCCAAAGCAGTACTTCTGCTTGGATAGTATGTGTCAATTACATTGTTTTGTTTTTTAATATGCCCTGGCTGTTGGGATCATTTGTGGATATTCTTTCTATCTCTTTGAGGGACTTTAGTACTCTTTTTCGGGAAGAAGCTGGACCAAGGTTTAGCCAGACAATGTGCTCAGATTTGCCATATAAGGCTGTACCTGTTACGCGGTCTGTAGCTTTGTAGCACCCGCATTCTCTATGCGAGAACATATTTATTCCAAAGCTGTGCACATTTTATGACAGTATTTTGTCAGATGATAAGTCATCCCAGAGGTCTTTTAGCTCTGTTTTCTCAGCTTTGGTGAGGCAGTGACATATCATGCAACTACAGTGGAATTGTCTGCAATGAATTGAATATCTATGTTTGCATACCAAAAGTGGGCATTGATTGCATTGTAATCATTGACGTACTTGTATTTTAATATATAGGTTTTTAGGGGATTTGACTTTTATACTATGTCTAACAGAAGACATCAATCTATTTACTTGTCCTTTTTTGCAAACTGGTCTAGGGAAGCCAAAGCGAAATTTAGTATATTGTTTTACATTGTTTTATATCTACGTCAGCAGTATTTGCCTCACTTATGTTTTTGGAAGCATAGGATTTGTGTATGTAGGTCACTATTTGTGGTTTCTGGAGGGATGTTGCAGGTAATGCATTGTTCAATAAACTGTAAAACAGTGGCATCACTGTCATGGCCAAATTTGGGACCATCTTTTATCCACAAAAGCATGTGCATGTTTGGAGCTCCTCTAGATTGTTATTCTTTTCTCCAAAAGAAGTGTTGTACTTCTCCGAGTGCAGATGTATTTTTATTGCAGATGAAGTGCAGCATGACAATGAAGCGATGGTGAAAGTACCTTGATACATTGGCACCGTAAAGAGAACAGAGTCCTCCTGTTTATTTTGTATGTATTGCATCTTTATTTTGGTTTGCAGTGCATAAGAAGTTGTGCAAGCCATCCTATTTGTACTCTACACAACTTAAAGTAACAAACCAAGTTGGTGGGCCTTGGTGCCTTAGCATACAACGCACATCACCCTGACTTCGGAACCAGTATTTTTTTGTACCACGCATGTTTGCCAGGAGATTTGTGATACTTGACTGCAAAACATCATCTCTGTCTTTTATTTTTGAAACAGTTGGGTAGCATATATGCTTAAAAAATTAGAGCCTGTTTTTAATGTGTGTGCAACTCCATAACATGCAGTTGCTATTTCACTTTAGACAGGAGGTGGAAAATGAATTTTATATGTTGTTTGAATACGGGGTCTTCAGAATACATTCGTAAAGAGCGATATTCAGAAGCACTAATTTGTGTGGACATTTATTTTGAGGGTAATTCATAGAATTCAGCCCACAAGTGGCGCACGCGGCTGGCGCACAGTGTGCGCATGCAAATTTCTGCACCAGCCGTGTGCGCTAAAATCCATTTCCGCGCACAGCGTATTAATGGATTTTAGTTTCCAAAATCAGCCGTGCTGCAGAGTGGCGCAGCAACCCGGCAGCACCGCCATTTACGGCCCCAACCCCTCCCCGTGCGCCATGCACAGCGCACAAATCCCGTACATGGCGCACAGGCCCCCAAGCACGAAAACGCCTGTAAATCTCCCTGCGCACCCCTCCGAATACACGTACCCCGCTGCACGGGGAGTGTCACACGCGATTGGAGCGGGTACGTGTATAACAGGGTTTCGCGGGAAGTTTCACACACAAAATGCCCTGTGCAAGTGGAGTACGTGTCTTCCTGGGGTGCACAGGAAGTTTCACACGCGATTGGAGAGGGGAACGTGTATTTCAGGGGTGCGCGGGAAGTTTTACATGCGTTAGGTCCTGTTTGTGTGTATTCCTGGGGTGCGTGGGAAGTTTCACATGCGATTGGAGCGGGGTACGCGTATTTCGGGGTGTGCGGGAAGTTTCACACGCGATTGGAGAGGGGAACGTGTATTCCTGGGGTGCGCGGGAAGTTTCACACGCGATTGGAGAGGGGAACGTGTATTCCTGGGGTGTGCGGGAAGTTTCACACGCGATTGGAGCGGGGTACGTGTATTTCGGGGGTGCGTGGGAAGTTTCACACGCAAAATGCCCTGTGTGAGTGGGGTATGTGTATTCCTGGGGTGTGCGGGAAGTTTCACATGCGATAGGCCCTGTGGAGTGGGGTATGTGTATTCCTGGGGTGCGTGGGAAGTTTCACACGCGATAGGCCCTGTGCAAGTGGGGTACGTGTATTCCTGGGGTGCACGGGAAGTTTCACACGCAATAGGCCCTGTGCGAGTTGCGTACGTGTATTCCTGGGGTGCACGGGAAGTTTCACACGCGATAGGCCCTGTGCGAGTGGGGTACGTGTATTTCAGGGGTGCGCGGGAATTTTCACACGCGATAGGCACTGTGCGAGTGGGGTACATGTATTCCTGGGTTGCGTGGGAAGTTTCACATGCGATTGGAGAGGGGAACGTGTATTTCGGGGGTGCGCGGGAAGTTTCACACACGATAGGCCCTGTGCGAGTGGGGTAAGTGTATTCCTGGGCTTCGCAGGAAGTTTCACACGTGATTTTGCTGTCAGTGTGGGGTACGTGATTTTCGGGGGTGCGCGGGGAGGCCTACACGTGAATTGGCAGTGTAGGTCCTCCCAGGTGTTCCCTCTACACCCTCCATGGCCCCTGCAGTCAGCCCACACCACAGGGGACTACCCTGCACCCCTGGTCATGTCCCGCAGGCAGCCCATCCACCATGGGCATGCCCCCCAGCCAAGCCACATGTCACCTTGCACTACTGATCACCAACCCATGTCCCCCAGCACCCCCACCACCCAGCAGTCAGGGGCACCTGCCAGCAGGCCCGCACTCATGTCCCCCAGCACCCCCACCCCCCAGCAGTCAGGGGCACCTGCCAGTAGGCCCCCACTCATGTCCCACTCATGTCCCCCAGCACCCCCACCACCCAGCAGTCAGGGGCACCTGCCAGCAGGCCCCCACTCATGTCCCCCAGCACTTCCATCCCCCAGCAGTCAGGGGCACCTGCCAGCAGGCCCCCACTCATGTCCCCCAGCACCCCCACCCCCCGGCAGTCAGGGGCACCAACCAGTAGGCCCCCACTCATGTCCCTCAGCACCCCCACCCCCAGCAGTCAGGGGCACCTGCCAGCAGGCCCCCACTCATGTCCCCCAGCACTTCCATCCCCCAGCAGTCAGGGGCACCTGCCAGCAGGCCCCCACTCATGTCCCCCAGCACCCCCACCCCCCGGCAGTCAGGGGCACCAACCAGTAGGCCCCCACTCATGTCCCTCAGCACCCCCACCCCCAGCAGTCAGGGGCACCTGCCAGCAGGCCTCACTCATGTCCCCCAGCACCCCCACCCCCCAGCAGGGCACCTGCCAGCATGCCCCCACTCATGTCCCACTCATGTCCCTCAGCACCCCCACCCCCAGCAGTCAGGGGCACCTTCCAGCAGGCCCTCACTCATGTCCCTCAGCACCCCCACCCCCCCAGCAGTCAGGGACACCTGCCAGCAGGCCCCCACTCATGTCCCCCAGCACCCCCACCCCCCAGCAGTCAGGGGCACCTGCCAGCAGGCCCCCACTCATGTCCCTCAGCACCACCACCCCCCCAGCAGTCAGGGGCACCAGCCAGCATGCCCCCACTCATGTCCCTCAGCACCCCCACCACCCAGCAGTCAGGGGCACCTGCCAGCAGGCCCCCCACTCATGTCCCTCAGCACCCCCACCCCCCAGCAGTCAGGGGTATCTGCCAGCAGGCCCCCACTCATGTCCCCAGCACCCCCACCACCCAGCAGTCAGGGGCACCTGCCAGCAGGCCCCCACTCATGTCCCCCAGCACCCCCACCCCCCAGCAGTCAGGGGCACCTGCCAGCAGGCCCCCACTCATGTCCCTCAGCACCGCCACCCCCCATCAGTCAGGGGCACCTGCCAACAGGCCCCCACTCAGGTCCCACTCATGTCACCCAGCACCCCAAACCGCCCAGCAGTCAGGGGCACCTGCCAGCAGGCCCCAACTCATGTCCCACTCATGTCCCCCAGCACCCCCACCCCCCGGGTGTCAGGGGTACCTGCCAGCAGGCCCCCACACATGTCCCCCTGCCCCCACGTCATGACGATCCTCAATTATTTGCCTAATTGCCAGCCACATCACACCCCACGCCACCCCACACCAGCCCAGCCCAAAGACCTAACCAAGTATTGCATCCACCCACATAGAAATGCCCATTACATGATACAACACAAATTGCAAGTATGTAAATGAACACATGTCCGTCACACACACACAATGGGGCAAGTGAATGTGAAAACCCACATCATGACATGCATGAAATTAATGAGAGAATACCACACATCAACGTATGAAACAAAAATGTATTGAACCCAAAATGAATGTAATGAAAAGAAAACACACAATAATGTGAGGAAGAAATAAAACGCAGCATGTCCAGAAAATAATCAAAAATATTAAATCAGAATCCAAAGAAATCCAAATAAAATGTGTCCAAAGTCTCAGTCCAACAAAGCAAATCCAAGGGAAAAAATAAGTGAAATCCATTGCTCCATGGTGAAATTAAAAAAATACAAAATAAATCCACTGTTCAACTATATACAAATCACCAATCCAGGGTCCATGAGCCCAACAAATAAAATGAAACCTACAAAAAGACTACCTAATAAAGAACTATATACAAAAACGTGGTGCATTGTCCAATCGCCCCAAAATAAACAAAAACAGAAAGGAAACCTAACACTATCTAACTATTTACAATGGCAGCGGGCTAGTCCGACGGCTCACTTATTGATGTCCCGGGCCAGGGCATCATCGAATTCCCGCTCAATGTCCTGGAGGCGGTCCTCTTCCATGGCCACAAGGGTTTGCAGGGACGACATGTTCACCTCCAACTCCCTGCAAATTTCCTCGAGGCACCCGGCCCACCTCAGGGCCCTCAGCATGGTGTTCTCCACCCAGACCATTGTGAGCCATGCCTCTTCCACCTACTGCCGCTCCGCATCTATGGCGTGGCCCAACCATTACCACACGGAAGACACTTGAAATCCAGAGTCCTCCTGCCCTATGGCCGATGCCTGCCCCTCCGATGTTGAAGGCCCCGAGCCATCATTGCTCCCACCATTTTTCTGCTGCTGTGCCTGTGCCTGCGCCCTGGCTCTTGCTGTCTGCACGTCCTTCTCCGGCTGGGGTGCAGTTGTCATGGTGGCCACCCCTGCTGTATGTCCGACTCCCGACTGTGGCAGGGATGTGTCCTCCACCAGCCTGGCTGCTTGGTCAGGGGCAGCTCCACAGGGTACCCAGGTGACACATGGGTGGGAAGATGGCACGGAGGACGACTGGCACATAGGGGGTTCAGGTGAGGAGAGGGTCGCAAGATGGTCCAGCACACGGAGGAATCCAGCACCGGTGACCCGTCTCAGTAGGTCAACATGGTCAAAGAGGCATGCAAGATGACATGCAGTCTCTCCACGAAAAGACTGCAGGTCACCTCGCATGCCCCGTTGACGCAATGCTATCCCACTCAGGACAGGCTCAACACGGTCCCGGATAGCCATATCCGCAGGGAGAGGAAGGCCAGTTGTCATGCGCTCATCCCCTCCCTGAAAATGGGTCTCGACGTAGGCATCCCTGATGTGCCAGATGATGCAGTGACAGGATTACACACAGGCACCTCCACGGCAGCCTCTGCTGCCTCCTGTCCCTGCCCCTGCACTGCACCACTAGCACCAGTGGAATCCCCACCTCCAGACCCCGTGTGTGTCCCTTCCATGGCCTCCTCCTCCACCAAACCCCCCACCAACCTGGATGACTCCGTGCCATCTTCCTCCATTGGACCCTGTGGGGTCTCAGCTGCCCCTTCTGCTGCCGAGGAGTCCACCTCCGACCTCTGACTCTTAGACCTACCCTTGGCAGCTGCGGCCTGGGACGCAGCACCAGACTCCTCACTCCCCGACGAGATGACAATCTGGGAGGGGAGCCGGGCCTTGCGTCTCCGGCTGGTGGTACGATCCCTGCTGCTGTGCTCCACAGCACCCTCTCCACCCTCTTCATCAGTTGACGCTGCAAACAGGGAAAGATAAAACACAGACATCAGGGCACTGTACAATGGACTGATACACACATGACAGTTGGACATGAGTGGAAGTGTCAAACTTCAGACATGGCATCACACTCCATGACACACGTCATTTCAACTCACACACATGAGCATTTCCACAGAAATATTGCACTAGGCAGCAACAGCCATACACATACAACAGCATGGGTTGTAGGTCAACTGGTCGAATTTAAATGGTCGACAGGACAAATGGTCGACACCAAAAGGTCGACAGGTCAAATGGTTGAAATTTATTTTTTTGGTTTTTTCACATTTTTTTTTGGGGGGGTCCCCCCAACTCCCTTTTTTTTTTGCTGAAACCCCCTTTTTTCCCTAAACGAAAACCTAAAAAAATATATATAACTAAAAAAAAAATTCGACCATTTGTCCTGTCAACCAAATTGTGTCGACCATTTGTCTGTCGACCATTTGTCTGTTGACCATTTGACTAGACACCAACAGCATGAACAGCCGAAGGTGAGCCTGACATCACATGAAACACATGGAGTGCACTATACACGCACACACGTCACCACACTTACATGCATGTCTACATCTCCTCCAACTGTCGCAGTAATGCGATCGCCATACATATCACATCTGGCATTCAGCCTTCTACATATCAGTGTCACGTGCATCCATGATGCATCACAGTTGCACACTTGTCAAATACACACACATGCACATGTACACAGTGCAGATACATGCAGCAGGAACCACCATCCATGTGTGACACCACAACCATGCCAACGTACATACACAGAAATTCAAACATGTGTGCTACCACACCTGCATTTGCACAGCATGCTTATCAACACATACACCATCGATGAGTCTCACACCTAAGAGGACTCACATGTGGCAGCCTCACGCCCCTGTTCATACACATCCCTACATGGCCCTACGAAAACACATGTGCAACCTGCACACTACTGGCACACCACCACACGCACAGCGTCCAATCAGTATGCATGTATACTTACCGCTCGACTCCAGACGGGTCTGCCTCTCAAGGACCTGGACGTGGAGTGCTGGGCATATGTGTTCCAGGACCCTCATCTGGTGGTCGGACAGGTGGCCCCGGCACCCCTTGGCATCCGCTGCCTTCAAGAGGCACCGGGCCTTGTTGTGAGTCCTGGACCTGAATACCTCCCAGCGCTTCTTGACATGGTGTAAGCCGCACACTGCCTCCCCCTCCGCGTTGATGGCAGTCCATCCAAATCCTGGTCCATCCTTCATTGTCGGCGTGCAAACTTCCAAAGAGGGCATCATACTGCCCCAGGACTTGCTCCACCAGGACACCAACTTCCCTGGCACTGAAGCTGGTGGCCCACTGCCTCTCTGGCTGGGGGTTGCCAGTGGTGCCAGATGGAGTTGTGCCCGACATGGCAACCACAGAGGCAGGAGTGGGTGGGCAACTGGGTCCTGGGGTGGGCTGTGGATCAATGGTATCCCAGTCGGGAGTCTTCGGTTCCAGCAGGGGTGGTCACAGCAACTGCACCCCTGGCTGATGTGCAGGCAGCATATAGCAGGGCATGTGGGCAGCAGGCAGTCAGGCAGCAGCAGATGGCAGGTGGGAGCGTGCTCGGGGCTCTTGGGGGCAGTAATTCGGCCTTCTGGGCAGGAGCATGGTCTTCCGTGTGTTGGTGCGTGGCCAGCTTGATACGGAGTGATTTGGCACGTGAAAAAAGTGCACGTCAGCGTGAAATCTGAGGAAAGGCCCTTTCCGCTTAAGCACGTCAGCACACGTACGCTGTTTCATTGGACCCAAGGTCCCTAGCACGTAAGCCTGTCTGTGACATGCCTCGCGCAGGCGTTTCCCTCATGACGTGAGCATAGTGGTTCAGCGCGCGTGGAAAAACTGCACGTCCGCTTTTGGATGCGTGTAATCCGAGGAAAGGGCCTACGTGCGTAAGTGACGTGACGCGCGCAGGCGTTTCCATCAACACGGGTTCATGTTCATCGTACACGTCCAAAAACTGCACGTCCGAATGTCAGCTCGTGTAATTGGAGGAAAGGGCCTTAGCGCGTACACGTGTAAGTGACACTGTATGTGTGGGCTGCTTTAAAAGGTACGTGTAGGACCCCATTCCCTTGTACGTGCTTTTCGTGGAGAGCGAGTGGGTGAATTCTGTACTTCTTGTCGGTTCACACGCGATTACTTCACAGCATTTCAAGTTCGTACTTCCTGTTACCTCTGACAGCGTTCTTTATTTTTTTGGGCCTGTTTCCTCAAACAGCGTTCACTTCTTCTTTTGTCCTGTCTCCTCAGACAGCGTACAGTTCTTCTTTTGGCGGGGGTGTTGCCTCCGCGCACACGTGTGTGTTTTTCACATTATTTTTCCAGGCAGACGGTGAGTCACGCACGCATATACCAACTGTGCTTGCCCCGTGTGTCGCGTACCCCTTCAGTGGTCATTGTAGGCTGCATGTAACATGCGTATGCTTGTTTTTGTGTTTCTGGGTGCCACAGCGTAGTGCAGGTTCATTTTTCCATGCACGTGGTCTACGAGGGGTTGCGTGCACATTACTTTTAGTTTTTGGTGTGCTTGTGCGTTGCATGACCCGCATCTTCGCCCAGGGGTCACAAACAGCCTTGCTAGAGCACTAGGGTACGAATTCCATCTAGTAACCTACCCCTTTCACCCCCAATTGCCCAGGACAATTCTTTACTGCAACTCCCATACGCACAACAACATCAGTGCCATGGTTGGAAGGCGACCTAGCGGTAAGGGAGGCAAATGTGGCCGACCTCCAAAAGGTGGGCATGGTGGGTGTGGTAGGAGACTTGGCCAGGATTTGCAGGGTGCCCCTAGAACCCATGTGTGGAGGACCAATCAGGGACACCCATGCCCCCCCCCTGGTTGAGGGAAACGTGCCTGACACCATCCCAGCTCAGCCCTTGTTGGACCAGCCTATTGTGGCACCTGAGCCGGCACATGATGACTCCCAGGCTGACTTCCAGGTCAGCAAGTCTAAGCCACGTGTGTCGGTGCAAGTTGGTGTCACCAGGCCACGTGGATCTGGGGCAGCGATGTCATCTGCTGCCCAAAGTAGGCAGGGTGGGGAGGCTGCAGGGGCAGCTGCAGCTCTATCCACCCAAGCTCTGAGTCTCCCAGCCGGGACAGTGTCGGTCCTGGTCCATCAAACTGACATTTCCCCTGCCAACATCACACTTCAGCCAATGCCTGCACCAAGACCTATGGTCATTGTGCCTTCGCACACTTCCAGTACCCAGTCCACCTGCGCTTCTGCCCCTACTGACCAGAGCGGCGCAAGCCACTCAGGCTCAGCTCCACCTATGAAGAAGAGGAAGAAGGGTACTCTGGCACTACAGGCTGAGACCCCAGACACAGCTACACAGTCCGGCACGTCACGGAAGCCTAGATTGAATGACCCCGAACTTGATGCACTTGTGAGCTATGTGTCGGCATATAGCCACGAAATGTTGGTGACGGCAGGGTGCAAGACCACACCTGGTCAATGTAGGGCACACTGGCAGACTATCGCGGACCACATAAGTGCCCTTGGATTTGTGAGGCGCACAGCTGGTGATTGCTACAAGCGGTGGAATGACCTGAAACGCAGAGCAAAGAACAAGCGGGCCTCAAATCATGCCGCTACTCTGGTGACTGGCGGTAGGTCTCCACAAGAGGACAACAAACTCACTGAACATGTGTCTGTTGCTGGGACCTTCATCACAGAGGAACAGATCCAAGGTGTGGGAGAACTACCTGATTACGACGCATTGTCCGGTGAGTGCACATGCGTGTGTGTGTAATCCATGTGTATGTTGTTTGTGTGAAGGGTTCTGATTGAGTGCCAGTTGGGGGTGTGTACTCCTGAGTGTTATGGGTCACCCATTTGATTCCTCCCATACATTCACGTGCCTTGGATTTGGGTATGACTGTATCCCTTCTGCCCACAGTTGCCAATTACGCCCACATTAGTGCACTTTACCTTGAACTGTCATCTTGCAACTACATTGTTCAGATTTTGTAAATGTTCATTCAGGCTGATTGTTTCCACTCTCCCATTTTTACTACGCATTATTCTGCCCTATTGCAACATATGTGATATGCTCCGGTCATTGTTTACAGCCCACATTGGGCTACTACTTTACCTGGTTATGTTAATGATTACACCATTCAGGCCGATGGAGTATTGGGCTGCAGACATTTTTTATTAGGGCCTGTTTGCATGTGGATGATGACAGATGTTTCCTGTAATGTTAAAGTGACCAACCATTGACCAGCCCACAATGACTGTGTTTTTGGACACTGGATGTGTTTCAGTGTGTGGCACATGCATATTTTGCAACACTATTCAGCATCAATTTTCGCATTATGTCGATGTGACATGGATGTGTGACAGTACTCATTCACTGACATATTGCTGTAGTTTTGTAATTTACTGTGGCTATGCTACTTGACATCTGTGTTGTGGCATGTGTCATGTATGTGTATTGGACATGCCACTCACAGCCTGATGTGTGATGCCAGTGCTACCCAACATGCTGCAAATGTGTTGCATATCCATCTTGCTCTCCCCAGTGTCTGCCTTTTTGATTCTGTTAGGGAGAATTCTCTGTTTAGGCTAAATTTCCTAACATAGTGAGTCCCCCAGCAGCTTTGCTGGATTTCTGGAGTTTGTTGTTTCCATCCTGCCAAGAGTGAGACTCTTTTTCTCCCACTCTTGGACATGAATGTGTGTAATTCCTTTGAATGTCAATGTGTTCTATGGGCAATGGGGTCTTTTACTCCATAGGGTCTCATATGTTTTGCTATGTGTGTTACAACGCACCCTCCGTGCCGTAACACTGGGGCGTCCTAGAGGATCCCCATCATAGACTCCATACCCTGGGACTGACTACTGTCTCCCAGGGCATGTAAAGTCACCATTGGCTTTACTAGACCTAAATTTACTAACAGAACTAGTGCAAACCATCCTATTGTGGACGTACTAGTAGGGTTACTTCAATTACTCCTGGGTCTGTTATTCGAGGGGGCACTGTCCCGTCCCCCCTCATCGAGTTTTGGCTGGTGGCAGTGGAAACTACTTGTTATATTCGACCCGGAATATAACTCTATGGGATTCTTCCCATTGTTGGAGGTTAATACTTTTTCTCGTTAATCTCTAACATACCACCGGTTTATTTATCTTAAATAAATCTATCGGTTGGTATTTTCTGCCAGAACTCGATTTTTAAAATGGGGTCTGTGTTCATCTCTGTGACTCCTAAACCAAAGGTTGATCCTTTTGTTCCCCTTTTGGCGGGCTTCTGCACAGAGGCCCTCCAAACTGGTGCCATTCTGTCTGGGTACCACAGGGGGCATGGGAGGGGGTTTAGGCACCCTGGACTGAGTTGCCTTGCCAACTCAAGTCGCACTCTGGTGTGATTGGCCCAAGTGGTGAGCCTCCCTGCTCACCACCTAGCATGTTTTGATTGACAGCTAGGCTGAATGAATGGATTTTCTGCATAAAAGCAGGGCTTTTGGGACTGGATATTCAGAAGTCGCCACAGGACCTGAGAATCCAACGAGGGTAAAGCTGAGCCGACCTGCAATGACGACACCTCCGGTGGAGCCCTGCTGAACCGACTCACCAATTCCCGACGACAGAGGAGATCTCCCGGCTGGAGAGTCTTCTTCCCCTGACTGGTGGGAACAACCAGTCCCCTTTGCTTTTTCTTTGTTCCAGGACGTAGTGGTCGAATTGCCTATGCTGAGCACCCCGGCAACCGGATAGCCACTACCCACTGTACCGCGACCAAAAGGTGGTGCCTTGTGATGGAGCACTCCGTGGCTGGTCTCTTCCCTGGTGGTGCAACGATCTTCAACTTTCCTTCGACGACAAGATCATCTCTTCTCTTGGCAAAGCCCCGACTTGCATCCACCACCAGGAACAACTGCCCCCGCCGGAGCTGTCTCTCCACATACAAGGTACCTTGTCCGCCTGGCTTCCCTGGTGTCGGTTAGCGTGAGGTGTCTTAATCCTTGCCTCTCCATTGGGTCGCCTTCAAAGCCTTCTTAACTTTCTGTTCTGAACTGGTCCAATCTTTCTGTGACAATTTGCGCCAAAGACTCGAAGTGCATTTCCACTGTGATACTTTTTGGGACATATCGCCTTGCCTCTCTCCAAGTGGGCCTGGCCTCTGAACTTTGCGATCTACAGTAGATCCTGCCTTACTTGCCTTGCATCTGTTTGTAAAAGTGTTGGTACCGAGTTGATTTCATACCCTGCCTTTTCTCTCCCGTCCTAACGAATACTAGAGTGCCATCTAGGTTAAAGCATTCGCATCTGTCTGCAAATAAGTGGTGCCATTGAACCTAGACTTGTCGAACTATTGTTAGGGGGATTGATACTTATAGTAATTGTGATTGAAGTTGTTTACCGTATTAGTGCCAGTGTGTTTTCCATAGATGTGTTTTTATAAATAAATGACTATATATCTTTACACCGAAGCTCTGTTCCGTGTTTGCTTGTTCTACTGTGTAAATTGCCCTATTTTGTATACTCCACATACTGCCTAACTCTTCTTGAGGGAAGTCTGACTGCTCAGCCACAGCTACCAAGTGAATCTGTGTGGTACAGACTGCTACCAAGTGGTTTTACCGCCAAACACCTGTAGTCCTAAATCTTTTGCAGTGGTCCCAGAGGGAACTGCACAGATTTTCGCATAACAGTCTCCACTTCCAACTCTTTGACAGTGCATGCATGGCAGGGTTATAGTCATGTGGGACATGTGAAATTCATGTGCTGGATTTCCGGCTTGTCACGGCCTATGTGTGTGCTATGGTGCTCATGCCTGTTTCCATTTGTTGTCTTTCATGTTTTTGCAGGTGATGACGCACTTGGTGCTTTTGAGGTTGAGGAGATGATGCAGACCCAGGAGGAATCTCAGGCACCACTGGGCAAAAGTGGGGGACGTGGTGTGGTGGTGGGTGAAAACCCAATGTTACTGTAGACCATACTTTCCAGGGGTGCCTCTGGGTGCACCTCTCCAGACCTCTATTCAGGTGCTGAGTCGGATGATGAGACTTATGTACAGTCGCAGGTAAGTGTTTCTGGCAGGGATTCTGTTCTGTCCAACCCACATGGACCAGGGGAAGAACCATCTATGGGGATGTCAGTGTTCGTAGGTCCGCCTTTGGTGGTTACGGATGCAAGGTCACAAACCGCAGCATCTGATCCTGTTCCTGGGCCAGCAGATCAGAGGGGGAATGCAGTCCTGCAGCCTCAGGCAGCGCCAGGACAGCAAGGTGCAGATCGCCTTGCCCCAAACAGGTGTTGTGCCCGTCGACGCGGTGGCCATGCCCCACCAGGCAATACTGTATGGGAAAACTCCATGTACAGTATGGCAACCCAACAGGCAGCATCAGTAGAAATTATGGCTCAGGCAATGGAGAGGGTGGACACTTCCATTATCCCCCCTGAAAGGCAGATGGAGCAACAACAGCAGGCAACAGACTCCATTTGCCAATCACACAGGGATGACATGTTAGCAACGAACAGGGACAGACGGGCAGCACTGGAGACTCTGAGCGAATCCATATCAATAGAGTACCAGGGCCACAGGGAAGTCCTGAGGGTAGAACTACATAACCTCAGGCAGACTCTGGTTGCACTTGAGGCTTCCAGTAATTTAAGGGCAGAACAGCAGCTGGAGCAGCTCTCACGTACGCTCTCAGCTGAGCTGCATGCAACATGTGAGGAGATCCGGGCATCATGCGAGGCCATGCGTGCAGAAATGCAGGCAACACGTGATGTGCTGCATGGGGATCTCCGCACTTTAATCCTCCAGAATCAGACCTTCCAAACCCGCATGCTTAATGCCATGAAGGACCATACCAGGGCTTTGCGTCGGCTGCCTCCCATAGTGCCACCGCCTCCTGATGCAGCAGCAGAGGATGACCAGAGCGACAGCAGTTCTCCCACAATGTCATAGCCGTGCAGGCCATGAGCCCAAGGAGTTTTTTTTTTTCGCAACATCCACGCAGGTGGGTGTTGGTGTGTACCCTGTCCTCGAACCTCCTGGGTGGCCTCCCCCACTTCCCCTTACCCCCACATGGCCATTTTTGATTTTTGATTTTTTTTTTACAGTGTGTTGCCTTGTGTGGCATGGGCATCCACTTTATTCCAGCTGGGCACATTCAGGCTTGACCTGAGTTTGGGTTAGATGCTTGGGTTCGTGAGACACACACCCCTCCTGCTTCCCATTTCCATGGGCTTGCAAAGGGTGTGACCAAGTTACAGTGAATTACACAGCGACGTTGGGCTCCCATGAGCTGTGTGGGCAGCCTGTAGTCAATACTGTGTAGACATCCCTAGTGGATATTGTTGTTGTATTGTACACTGCATGGTGTATGGATATGTGCTTGTGCATCCATGTCTTCCTCCTAATCTGCAGGTTCCTTCCTCATGTCTTCACAAGGCCGTCTACTTTGCAGATGCAGTTCTGAGACATTTGCGTCGCAGCAACACTCTACTGTTGTAAGGGGTCGATGTGCGGGCGTAAGACTACCACTACTTGAACTTAGTACTGTCATGTTTTTGCATTTTTCCATGGTGTGTTGCAGCATTGTGTTGGTGGTAAGTATTTGGCAATGTGTGCTGTTAGTTATACATTACTGGGAGCATATTGTGTGTTTTCATTAGGGACAGTGTACTTTGTGACACTTGTTTCAGGTCTTGTGCATTGCTTTTTTTGCATTCACATTGTATGACATGCCATGGTGTGTTTGGTGGTGGAGCTGGGGAGGGGTTGGGTGACATGGCACTGTTCTCATGTTGTATTTAGCAGGGGGGTAATGAATTTAGCAGCATAGATGTATGTCTTTTGATGACAGAGCATTGATGGTGTTTGGGTAGGTAGGGATGCACACAATGTAACACTTCCAGGTGACCAATCTCAGGCTGGTATGGTTGTGTCAGTTGAGTGTTCCTTATGTCATCATCACTGATTGTCAGCTGGTATGTGCCAGGGCTGTGTGCACTCCACAGGGGTGTGATTTTAGGTACAGTGATTAGCCACCAGCTGCGTGCAGGCTGCCTCACCACATGCCCTTTCCCCTCCCATGCGCAGTGGGCGTGCATGTGGTTGGGGATGTGGGGGCACCACCATGTCCACCGGCAGGCCCCGGCGTGTTGCAACGTTGTGCAGGACACATGCTGCCACGAAGATCCTGCACACTACTGGGGAAGCATATAACAGCTGCCCACCAGAGCGGTCAAGGGAGCGAAAGCGTGACTTGAGCACTCCGAATGTGCGCTCCACTATGCCCCGGGTTGCAATATGGGCTGTGTTGTATCTTACCTCGGGTGGTGTGGTAGGGTTCCGAATTGGCGTCATCATGTGGGTGCTCAGAGGGTAGGCACTGTCCCCTGGGGAGGTAGCGATGCCTATCATTAGTGGGGTTGTGACAATACTCAGTATCTGACATGCATGCATGTGCAATGGCATTTATACTCACCAAGCAGCCATGTATCGCCATGCAGCCCAGCTTCTAGGTCCCGGTTTAGGGTTGACATTCTGTAAATGAAACTGTCGTGGGTGGACCCTGGATAGTTGGCATATACTGAGGTGATGATTCCCTTGGCATCACATACTACCTGCACGTTGATGGAATGCCAGTGCTTGTGGTTTCTATAGATGTGCTCAGATGCCCTGGGGGGACGTAGAGCCACATGGGTGCAATCAATGGCACCTAGCACTTTGGGGAATTGTGCCATCCCATAGAAATCCTGGACGGCAGCCTGCCTTTCTGCAGGTGTTCTGGGCAGGTATATGTGCCTGCGGACTGATGGGTGTGCAGTCATGATGGCCAACACCTGGTGTAGGCAGCGTGACTGCGTGGCCTGTGGCACCCCCCCCCACTATAGCACTTGTCCGCTGAAATGATCCAGTGGCCAAGAAGTGCAGTACATTGAAGACCTTCTCCAGGGGGCTGAGTGCTTGGGAGCACAGGGTGGGTGATGTGAGGTCATCCTCCCACTCACTCACCAGGTCGAGTATTATGTGAGGTAGAAACCTGTACCTCCCATACACCTGGTCATCAGGCATCACAAAAAGGCTGGTTCTGAGTGTAAAAATGATGGGGCTGACTATCCTCCTCCTCCTCCTGTGGTATCCCACGACCACTGCTGCTAGGAATGGTATATTAATCTTGGCATCTGAGCTTGTTTGTTGTTTGCGCGCACTTTTATGCTGCGCGGGTCCACGTATGCCTGCTTCCTGCTGGCGTATGTGTTTCCGGACTAGCGCGTCTTTTTTGGCGCACGCATTAGCCCCGTTCGAGTCCATGAATACGTGTTGTAGCGTTCCGTGCATTTGCCTCCTGTACTTCCCCCGTGACGCCCACATTTTCACACGTTGTTCCCCATTCCGCGTGTTACGCCCCCTGTTCCGCCTACTTTTGTTGTGTGCGCTGCACTATGTGCGCTTAGCGCATGCTGTTTGGAGACGTATGTGCCAGCGTGCGCCACGCAGAATTTTAGCGCACATCCAGGGATTTACATGCGCACGGACTTCCATGAATCGCTGTGCGCGGGTTACGCTGCGATTTTTGCACTTGCACTGTGATTCACACGCTTGTGCCGAAAATGTCAGTGCACATTAATTCCATGAATCAGCCTCTTTATCATATCGGCCTCCTTTTCCTGTAGGAAAGAGTAGAGGAAAAGAACGTGCTTCTACACTGATTTCCCATATCCCCATTGGGGACCCTTTGGTTTGTCACATTTTATAAGTTTATAATGCATCTTGAATGGTGTCTTTGGAGTGTAGTGGGTGCATTTTATACTGGTCTAAAATGTTGGCTGCAGTAACAGGATCTACACATTCAAATTGTCCATTTACTGGAAAATCTTGAATTATTTGGGTGGTTTCTCTTAGGTTTTCCTCTATATTTATATCTTTGTTGTAGTATTTATTGTTTTCTTTCAGATATTGTAGTTTTGTCTGTTGTTGGTACACCATTAACTACTACAATCAAAGATGATCTATTGGTCGTTGTACTCACAGAGTTTGCACATTTTCTTTAAGTTTTAAGTGCATATATTCTACTTTGCCACGGATGTCCTTAAGTAACGCAGATGGAGGTAATTTGGCTGTTTTCGGTTGAAGGTGTATTATAGCTTGAAATGGGTGTACTGTTAGGATTATATTGCTCTTATACAAGTTAAGTTGTTTGAGAGCCTTTGGAAGTGAGATTATTTGTAAGTTATTAGTAATAGCACGTGACAGCATTTCGTTATTGTCAAGCTTTGTGTTGCAGTATGTGCAAGCTATTTAGGGGTCAGTTATTTTGTATTTATTTCCTGATGTTAGATGTAAAGCTAATTGGAACCATTGGTATTCATCATTGTGCTCTATTTCAAAGGCCATATCAACTATTTGTGTGCTCTTTTTATAAAATGTTCTGTGACAAGTCGCATACTTGTTCTGGTATTTCAGCAGATGTGTTTTGAAACTTAGCTATTACTTTGTTGTACGTGTTTGTTAGGAGGTTGGTGTTTGTGAGGTTTTCAGTAATGTTACTGAGGATTTACTTTGGATGTGTTCTATTTCTTGAAGGAGTTCTTTGGCTGAAGGAAAATGTTATTGAATTTATGAAGGACTACAGCAGGACTATTTGCATAGTATGGTCTATGCACACTATTCCATACAGCAAAATGGTGTGTTGCTAAAATTTTGATGTAGTGGAAGGTGCTTTTGCAAGCAGTTCCTAAAGTGTAGGCTAATATATGTTCTCAAAGTTCCGTGTGGCTGCGCACTGGACAAGAGTCCATGGTTTGTAACATTTTCATTTTATATTTCTCTGTTAGTTTCACATAGTCTTTGACGAATTGTCATAAAGAATTAATGGATTGTTGGCATATGTTACACATTGAGCTGCATGTCAATTTTTACACTAGACGGATTGTTTGGGCGAAAGGAATATTTGGTTGAAAGTTTGTTATGAATGTTTTTTCTATAAGGGTTTCTTTTGCCATAATTGTGTCTCCTACCATGTCATACCCTTCCCCATCACTGTCAATGGCAATTGTTTTTTGTTGTTCTTGTTTATAAGCCTCTTCATTGACATATGTTACCGTCCTGCTTGTTTGAATCCATTCATCTTTACAGAAGTTTGAATATGTATCTTTATTGACATTGCACATGTTTAGAAGTACTTTTTGTAATTTAATGATTAATTTAGTTAGTGGTTTCATTCTGTTTAACATCAATATAAACAATTTTCTGTTTAGTAGAAATGTGCTGTCAATTCGAACTTTGAGGATTAGTCTCCTGCGGTAGTTTGTAAGGATGTATTGAGACTTTTCAGATTTTTTATAAGATTGTGAAGAATTCTACAGTGGAAACATTTTTGTAACATTAATTATTTGGATTGCTTTACAGTGGCTATGTTAACACTGGTAGATATATTGTTAGATTCATAAGTAGATCTACTTTTCTTTGGAGATTTTCTTTACTTTTAGTTTAAGCAAGAGGGGCCTTTCCCTTTTAGTCGTGGCTGGTTTCATTTTGTTGAGTGAGGTTACTAGCTCTTTTGTTTTAATGTTTTCTATACATTGTTTTAGAGGTGGATAAAGACTGGAGGGGGATTATTTGTACTAATTCCCGCTATCTGGCAGAGTAGAAGGACAGAGCACCCCAGCCAAGAATCTGTATAGTTGGTAGCAATGGACGTACAATCAGGATTTAGCTCTCAGGAGGTGATGCAGGCTGGTTCTTAAGAACAGTGTAGTCCCCAAACCCCCACAAAGGAATGTCCACACACTGTGTTAGTGATAACACAGTTCTTTATTTAAATAAGGGTCAGAATATATACATACACAATAACACACTTTGTGCACAGGCAATACTAATATGGCAGATATATACAATATCTATGTGGTACCACTCTTGACTCCTTTAAAATGCACCAAATGTTGACAGTTGTAAATAACATACAAGTCTGATAGCAATGTGAACCAACACCAGACATGGGAGGAAAGCAAGTTGGGTTAAACAATTGGCAGAATACTTTGTCCCTACCACCAGACACAGTTTTGTATGAGGATACCCCCACCTGGGCAACCTGTAAATAAAGTACATTGACAAGCCCAGTCCATGTATTGTTTAAAAGAGCTATGTTTCCTTCTAAAAATGTTCTACTACCCCAATGTGCCTGGTTTAGCGGAGTTCTTTGATGAGTCGTCGGCAGATCCTTCTTGAGTGAACTCCCTTTAAGGCAGGAGCCATAGATCGTCCAGATTCCACAAGGAAACGGTTAACAATGTCATTGAGGCAGCAGCTTTGGTACTTGTGGTGCTCGACGACGATTGCTTGTGGACATCCTGCGAAGATGAGGCGTGCGGTGCATCTCGATGACGAGAGTTCATTGCCGCAAAGAGTCAATGAAGAATGTAGGCCCAGCAAGGTCGTTGGGTCATCAGGGTTTGTCATCGGCGATTGGGGCTCGACCATGGTTGGCTTTCAGATCTTCATCTGTGTCTTTGTGGACTTCGGGTGGTGGGAAACCCACCAGCAAAGTCTCCTCAATTTGTCAGCGACCTTGACTTTCTCCAGTTGGACAAAGCGGTCGACGGTGGTGAGCAAGAGAGTCCTTGATTTCAAGGTGTCTTAGACAATGGAGCATTGCAGCTACGGTAGACAAGGTTACAGCGGTCCTCCAAACCTCGGTCGATGGTGATGGTTGTCGATGTCCTGGCGCTTCACTTCAGATTCCTCGGCGGTCCCCGTCTCCGGTCGGCAGCCTTTTCATGACTGACTTCCAGGGAGCCTTGGTGAAGGTTAGCTGGTGCACGATGTTCCCTTGTAGCTCGGGAAGAGGTCTACTAGCCAGATCCTCTCTTGGACCAGTCCTTGAAGGAACAGCAGTTTTCAGATTGGGTTGAAGGAAAGCAGCAGCAATTCTTCTTCAGCTTAGAGACTAAGCATCAAGTTCAACTTCAGCTTCTGAACAATTCCAGTAAGTGAGATGTCACCAGCTATACCCTTCTGTCTCTCATTCACACTGCTGAGCCAGGCTCAGGTAGCCAATCATTCAGAAGGGCATTCAGCAGGCTGTCAGCCAATTAGTCTAACAGTGCATTCAGGCCATTCTTCTCCATCCAGACACTCAGAACAAGTAACGTGGATTGGGGCAATCACCCAGCCATTAGCACTCCACACTGCATTCATGCCACTTTTGGGCAGGGCTGTCTCAGTCATTGTGTCACACACCAGTAACCAGCCACCCATAACATGAAATGTATATTGGTCACACACTCCATTCATCCAGGTCCCACCCCAAGGGTGTACCCATAACATACATTCACTTGGAAGGCTCCAGCCAGTCTGGTCTGGACTTCTCTACAATACCACAATACCATATATGGAACTTCGACCCAACAGCCATTCAGGGGAAGGGACAGAGTCAGGTCTTCCCAGGACTTTGGGAAAACAAGGTAACAGGCAATGGAAAGCAAGAGGCCACAGGGCCATCTTGTCTCCCATCAGGAATCAACTGATTCCAATGGCAGGGGCTGGGTATCCCAAAATGGAGGATACTTAGAACACCTGTTAAATTCACCATGGAGCTGCCACCAGCCCATACCTGCTCTGTGGGCCACACACAGGTGCCCAAAAACATACACTAGGGGTACAGGGTTGTACTCGCGCCCATGGGTGCCATAAGGGTATCCCAAGGATCAGTTCACCTTGACCAAAAAGAGGAAGAGTTGTACTGCCAGGAGTCCCACATGGACACACATGATAAGAGGAGTACAGGACAAGGACATGGAGGCCCTGTCCCTCCAATGCATTTCTAGCATCACAATGGAGGTCATTCCGAGTCGGGCGGTAGGGGATACCGGGCACCAGTAAGGAGACCGGTGCTGGTAATCCCCTACTGCCCGATTACGAGGGCCCCTAACGGGACCCGTAAGGTACGTTTGGTCAGACCAAACCTACCTTACAGGTCCCGTTAGGGGACCAGGCCACTAATTACAGGCCTGCAATTAGCAGGCCCGCAAATAGCGCCTTCCCCATTTCCATTGAGCCCTATGGGGGCTCAAATGGGAATGGGGAATGGCATGTTCAATGGGGACTTACCGATCCTGCCAGGGTCGGACTACACCGCTAAGTCCCCATTGAACTACACCGGTGCCGGACCCTTATTGGTGGCAGTCATGGCACAAATAGCGCCATGACTACCACCAATCGCGGAATGAGGCCCAATGACTACATGGCTTGCTTTTATTCAAATGTGTTCTATTTTTTCTTTCTTTTCTACCGAGTTGTTTTTGGTAGGCTTTTTGTTGTGTCTGTTGAGAAATGAGAATGTTTGGGTTTGGAAGTTGTGAAATATATATGCATGTAGTGTGCATGGGTGTGATTGTATAGATTAATACAGTGTTTTTTTATTTTGAAGTTACATAATAGGTGTAGAGAGGTTTGGGATTCTTACGAAGTTCGCGCTGTACACAAAGTTCACATGTTAACAATTACTTCAATTGTTTCAATCCAAAGAATGACGAAAGCTTGTTGATTCCATTGTGCCAATGTTTTTAATGTTACTAAGGTGCTGACACGTGTTTCGACCACTTGGGGGTCTTTATCAAGGCAGGTGACAGAATTTCATGTACAGTGATGTGGGGTGGCTGTATTGCATGGCATAATGCTGGGCACTTAGTAGTGCTTCTTAAAGTGGTGAATGCCTCAAATAACACCTGCTTTTCAGGCCGGTGTGGTTGGGATGTTGTGAAAGTAAGAGTCTGTAGTGGTGTGCTGGCATTGGATCAGTGAGAAAGGGAGTGGTGGTGTAATTGAATCAGTAGGGCATTATTGTAACGCTCACCTGATTCCCGTAGAGGCGCCGGTCTTTACTGGGCGTATACCGTATCTTCAAAGGTGATGTGTAACACACGGCTGGCTCTTTGGGCTGGACCTCTGGGCACTGTATGTCTGACTCGAAGGGTAAGATGTCTTAGGTAAGTGAACGCCGTGCTCTCCATCTGCCTCGGGGCAGGGTGCTGTAACCAGTTTCTTCACTGGATAAGGGGAGCAGTCCTCTTGACTTCAGAGGACTGCTGTCCGTCGTTTACTGCACGAACGGTAAGTTTCGAGTAATTCTAATGTCTTTAAAGTCTTTAGTAATGATGTTTCTTGTTTTGCAGGGTTCCGGTGATGGCGGATGACGGGCTGAAGTGAGTTGAAGATGGAGCCCGTGTGATGAATAGAAGCGCCTGGAAGCACGTAAGTAAGCGCTTGTTGCCTGCTTCACGATGCGCTCTAACTGTCTTTTTATTTTGCAGTTCGGAGCGGCTGCAGGGTGCAGGGTGCCGGAATACCCACTGGGTTAGATGTGGAAAGGAGTAATGGAACGTGAGTATTAAAGTTCCCCAATGTCTTTAAACGCACCTTGTTTTGTCTTTCAGATGCGGGATGCAGCGCCGAAGGCCTCCGGAGCGTGCGAAGAGTTGGTAAGCTTTTGTCTTTCAGATGCCGGAATGCAGTGTGAAGACCTCCGGAGCGCACGAAGAGTAGGTAAGCCTTTGTCTTTCAGATGCCGGAATGCAGCGCGAGGCGTTGGTGACAGCCGATGGACCAGGTAAGTGAAGAGCTGTCACTGAAGACCGTAATGCTAACCTTTTCTTTCTTGTCTTTATAGGTGTTGCTGAAGACTGGATTCAGGATGGTAAGCCTTTTTCCTTAGGCCCAGGATCAGATGCAGAAGACACGATGAGCGTTCTGCTGCAGAGGATGCAGAATAACGCAAAGCAAGATTCATCCATCGGGTGTAGTTTAAATAGCCTCCTGTAGTGCTTAGGTGTCTCCTTCCACAGCCACGCCTAGGTAAGAAAAGAGTTCCTGCTTTCCAGAAGAGTTCCAGTGTTCTGAATCTAGGGAGTGGCTCCTGCCCCACCCAACAGGAAAAGTAGTTCCAAACAGAAGAGGATCAGAGGCTCAACTGGCAGGCAAGTAAGCAGCATGGTCTGCTGCAGGTAAGTCCACCCAAGCATTATGAGCCCGGCGCTTCCAGCGCTGGGACTGGGCATATTTATGAGCCTGGTGCCACTGGCGCCAGGACTGGGTCCAAAAGGTCCCAAATGGGACTGGTTGGCACTCGGAACCTGGGTTATGGATCTGCTTCCAAGGGAGTTGGGAAAACCCTGACCTTTTGGAAGCAGAGATCATGACAGTACCCCCCTCAAGGCCCCTCCCAAACCGGGCTTCTCCGGGGGTTTTGGCTCGTCAGGAAACGTTCGGTGAAATCTTTTGATTAGGCGAGGAGCGTTGACATATTCAGCAGGTTCCCAGGATCTCTCTTGGGGGCCGTAGCCTTTCCAGTCAATTAGGTAAAATAGTTTAGATTTGGAGATCTTGGAGTCCAGAATGCTTTTGACTTCAAACTCGAGTTCTCCATCAACTAGGATAGGTTTTTGAGATTTAGTTAGTCGGGTTTGAGGTTGCACGGGTTTTAATAGAGAGACGTGGAAGACCGGATGTATCTTCATGTGCGGGGGCAAGTCCAACTTGACCGCTACTGGGTTTACTATGGTAGTGATGGAATAGGGACCAAGGTATCTTGGGTTGAATGTGCGTGGCCCTTTTAGAGGTAGATATTTGGTGGATAACCAGACTTCATCCCCTACTTGATATTGAGGCGCTTCCTTCCGATGTTGATCTGCTCCTTTCTTGTATTGTTCTTTAGCCCTTTGAAGGTGAGAAACAGCTTCCTTAAAGGCTTGGGTGATTGTAGAATGCAGGTAGTCTACTGCTGGTGTTTCAAGATCTTGGAGGGGATCCAACTCCGAGGTTCGAGGGTGACTGCCGTACAAAAGAAAAAATGGGGTTTTCCCAGTTCCCGAATGGACAGAGTTATTGTAGGCATATTCGGCTATCCAAAGGATGTCTTTCCAAGTTTTTTCAGTTTGTTGCAGCATGCAGCGTAAATACTGTTCCAGAGTTTGATTGGTCCTCACGGTTTGTCCGTTGGTCTGAGGGTGGTGACTGGTCGATAGTCTCACATCAATTTGAGCCGACCGACAGCAACTTCGCCAAAAATGAGAAATAAATTGACTACCTCGATCCGAAATTAGAACCGAAGGAAAACCGTGCAGTCGGACGATGTTTTCGAGAAATTCTCGGGCCAGAGTTGCTGCTGTTGGCAAGCCTTTGAGCGGAATGAAATGCGCCATCTTGGAGAATAAGTCCACGATTACTAGAATCGTATTGTATCCGGAGCATGGAGGTAGATCGGTGATGAAGTCCATAGAAAGCGTAAGCCAAGGGCGAGGTGGGATGTCAATAGGGTGTAAGAGGCCTGCTGGTCTTTCCATTTGACTCTTGTTTCGGGCGCCTACTCCACAGGACATTATAAAGTCTCTGATATGTTTTTTCCAAGACGGCCACCAGAAGTAGCGCTTGATCTTTTCTGAGGTCTTGGCCATACCGGGATGTCCTTCCATTAAAGAATCGTGATAACAAGAGATTACTTTTTTCTGTAAATCTGTGCTGGGTAGGTATAATCGTTCTTGGAAATACAATAAGTTGTCCTTTACTGCAAAGTCCTTTCCCTGCAGATGCCAATTCTGTATGTCTGCTGGAGTTACAAGTTGCCTGGCTTTATCCTTAACTTCCTCTATGGATTCTGTGGCGATTACACCCAGAATTCTTTGTTCAGGAATGATTGGTACAGGTTTAGGGTTGATCAAGTGTTCTTCCACTCCCTTCCGAGAAAGGGCATCAGCTTTACTGTTCTTTGTACCAGGTTGATAGGTAATTATGAAGTCAAACTCGGCAAAGAATAATGCCCAACGGAGTTGTCTAGAGGAGTGGGCTTTTGCGGTTTTCAAATATTGCAGGTTTCGGTGATCCGTAATCACAGTAACGGTGTGTCGGGCCCCCAGCAGATAATGCCGCCAAGCCTTAAAGGCAGACTTGATAGCCAGAAGTTCCTTGTCAGTAATCGTGTAATTGATTTCAGGAGGCGAGAATTTGCGGGACCAAAATGCCACGGGATGCAACTGATTGGTTACCGGGTCCTTTTGTGATACAACTGCCCCCATGGCAAGGCTTGAAGCATCAGTTTCCACGATGTAGGGGAGTTCGGGGCGAGGGTGTTTTAAGATTGGTGCAGAGATAAATTTAGTCTTCAAATCCTGGAAAGCTTGTTCCGCCTCGGTAGACCATTCAAAACGTTTGTTTTTCTTTAACAAGGCAGTGATGGGCTGGACTATTCGAGAGAATTCGGGGATAAACCTGCGGTAAAAGTTAGCGAAGCCTAACATGCTTTGCACACCTTTTACAGAGGATGGTGATGGCCATTTGAGAACTGCATCGACCTTCTTTGAATCCATACGCACTCCGCCAGGTGATAATATGAATCCCAAGAATTCAACTTCAGTCACGTTGAAAACACATTTTTCCAACTTAGCGAAAAGTTTGTGTTGACGCAATCTTTCGAGGACCATTTTCACGTGTTTCCGATGTTCAGATTCCGATGAAGAATAAACGAGGATGTCGTCAATGTAAACAACAACACACACATCTATGAGCTCTCTGAGGACATTGTTCATAAAATATTGAAAGGCGGCCGGGGCATTGCAAAGTCCGAAGGGCATGACCTGATATTCAAATAGCCCATACTTGGTGCGGAAGGCCGTCTTCCATTCATCGCCATCTTTTACTCGTACCAAGTGGTAAGCTCCTCTAAGATCCAGCTTTGTATATATGCATGCTTTTCTGACTTGGTCCAGGAGTTCAGGGATCAAATTTAACGGATATCTATTCTTAACGGTGATCTGGTTCAGGGAGCGATAATCTATACAAGTTCTAAGGTCTCCTTCCTTTTTTGGAACGAAGAACAAAGCTGAAGAAGCAGGGGACTTGGAAGGACGAATAAACCCATTTGCCAGGTATTGATCCAGGTATTGTCGAAGGTGAAGGTTCTCAGGCTCGGTGAGGGCATAAATTCTACTACAAGGAGGAGTAGATCCAGGTATCAGGTCTATCTGGCAGTCATAAGACCTATGAGGAGGTAGAGAGTTAGCCTGATCCTTCCGGAAAACATCTTGGTATTCTAGGTATTCGGGAGGTAACTGGGGAGTCTCTGAAGAAATTGCTGCCAGTGCAACACCAGGTGGAGGGTGACAAGTAGAGACACATTCTGGAAACTGGACCGTTCTTGCTCGCCAATCGATCAGAGGATTGTGTTTCTCTAACCAAGGTATTCCTAGAATAATCTGAAACTGAGGGGCCTTGATCACATCGAACACGATCTTCTCATGGTGTCCATCTTGACTTACTAGCGTCACCTCTTGAGTGGTATGCGTTACTGGCCCGGAGGCTATCTCCGTACCATCCACCGTAGTAATGACGTCCTTTACAGCCTTGGGACAAAGAGTTAGATTCATCCTCAAAACCATTTCATGATCCACATAATTGCCGATGGCACCGCTGTCGACGTAAGCTTCAATTGCATGTAATCGATCCGGATTATCAGGGCTAATGAGGACCATAGGTATCACGAAATGCGAGGTCACGGAACTGGTTTTCACGCTCGGCAAGAGGACCTCTATTCTTGTCGGGCGAGGTCGTTTCCCTGCTCAGAGTTTGCAACTTTGGTAACTGCAGCTCCTACTGCCTTCTTGGCAGGTTTCACCGGACAGTCTCGAAGAAAGTGCCCTGAGTTTCCGCAATAGAGGCATAATTGCAACTGTTTTCTCCTTTCCCGCTCCTTTTGTGTTAGAGGACCTTTCAGACCCCCTATTTGCATGGGTTCCCCGGAGTCTACTCCTTTGGAAGGAGTTGGCGGTTTGGAAAATACTCGAGCATCAAATTTGGAACGATCGGCCTTCCTGTTCTGCAGTCTGTGATCTATTTGAACGACTAAGTCTATATAGTCCGAACAATCTTGTGGGGGATTCACTACTTGGGCTAACACATCTTTGAGCTCTCCACGTAGACCTCTATAAAACAGCGCAATCCTTTTGTCCTCAGGCCATTGAGTTTCCACTATCAGTCTGTTGAAAGACCCAATATAAGCCAAAAGGTCTTGATTACCTTGTCGCAACGAAAGAAGCTCATTGTCCAAGGCCTGCCCCTGTGAATGTCTTGCGAACAGTTTTTCCATACTGAGCTGAAAAGCTTGAAAATCATGGAGGACCGGATCATCTTGATTTACTAGAGGGATCGACCAGTCTGCCGCATTGCCACTAAGGTACGAAAGCACGAAAGCTACTTTAGCTTGATCAGTTGGAAAGGCTGCCGGCCGGCATAAGAAATGCAACCGGCACTGATTGATAAATACTGCAAACCTCTTTGGGTCACCAGAAAATCGTTCGGGCGGAGCCAGAGGTACATTCCCAGGTAGGTTGATCTGCACTGGATTCATAGAGGATGTAGAAGGAAGATTTCCCCCAGATGCGGGTAACGGGGTCTGTCCGGCTTGTGACTGTAGCAATTGTCTAGCGAGATCATCTGTTCGCTCCTTGGAAATAATCAGTTCCCTTCTTAGAGCGTTCATTTCCTGACGAGCTGCATGCACTTCTGCCCTTAGTTCCCCAAGTAACTGGGCTAGCTGGTCGGTATCCGAGGTTTCCATAGCGCCTGGATGGGAGTTTTGTGGTAGGCTTTGCGTTCTGTAACGCTCACCTGATTCCCGTAGAGGCGCCGGTCTTGACTGGGCGTATACCGTATCTTCAAAGGTGATGTGTAACACACGGCTGGCTCTTTGGGCTGGACCTCTGTGCACTGTATGCCTGACTTGAAGGGTAAGATGTCTTAGGTAAGTGAACGCCGTGCTCTCCATCTGCCTCGGGGCAGGGTGCTGTAACCAGTTTCTTCACTGGATAAGGGGAGCAGGCCTCTTGACTTCAGAGGACTGCTGTCCGTCGTTTACTGCACGAACGGTAAGTTTCGAGTAATTCTAATGTCTTTAAAGTCTTTAGTAATGATGTTTCTTGTTTTGCAGGGTTCCGGCGATGGCGGATGACGGGCTGAAGTGAGTTGAAGATGGAGCCCGTGTGATGAATACTAGCGCCTGGAAGCACGTAAGTAAGCGCTTGTTGCCTGCTTCACGATGCGCTCTAACTGTCTTTTTATTTTGCAGGTACAAGTTCGGAGCGGCTGCAGGGTGCCGGAATACCCACTGGGTTAGATGTGGAAAGGAGTAATGGCACGTGAGTATTAAAGTTCCCCAATGTCTTTAAACGCACTTTGTTTTGTCTTTCAGATGCGGGATGCAGCGCCGAAGGCCTCCGGAGCGTGCGAAGAGTTGGTAAGCTTTTGTCTTTCAGATGCCGGAATGCAGTGTGAAGACCTCCGGAGCGCACGAAGAGTAGGTAAGCCTTTGTCTTTCAGATGCCGGAATGCAGCGCGAGGCGTTGGTGACAGCCGATGGACCAGGTAAGTGAAGATCTGTCACTGAAGACCGTAATGCTAACCTGTTCTTTCTTGTCTTTATAGGTGTTGCTGAAGACTGGATTCAGGATGGTAAGCCTTTTTCCTTAGGCCCAGGATCAGATGCAGAAGACACGATGAGTGTTCTGCTGCAGAGGATGCAGAATAACGCAAAGCAAGATTCATCCATCGGGTGTGGTTTAAATAGCCTCCTGTAGTGCTTAGGTGTCTCCTTCCACAGCCACGCCTAGGTAAGAAAAGAGTTCCTGCTTTCCAGAAGAGTTCCAGTGTTCTGAATCTAGGGAGTGGCTCCTGCCCCACCCAACAGGAAAAGTAGTTCCAAACAGAAGAGGATCAGAGGCTCAACTGGCAGGCAAGTAAGCAGCATGGTCTGCTGCAGGTAAGTCCACCCAAGCATTATGAGCCCGGCGCTTCCAGCGCTGGGACTGGGCATATTTATGAGCCTGGTGCCACTGGCGCCAGGACTGGGTCCAAAAGGTCCCAATTGGGACTGGTTGGCACTCGGAACCTGGGTTATGGATCTGCTTCCAAGGGAGTTGGGAAAACCCTGACCTTTTGGAAGCAGAGATCATGACAATTATGATGTTTTCAGGAAAATAGTGGGTTATAATTGTGGTGTTAAGATGGGAATAGAAAGAGTGTGACTGGTGCAATATAATGAGTAAGAGTGAAATAAATGTTAATTGGAAAAGAATATTGTATGCTAATATATAATGGAAATATAGTGTTACAATTAGAGAAATATACATGGTACATTAATGTATTTACATTGTAGGATGTGTAGGATATACTTTTTTGTAGCAGTCTTCACAGTGTTCTTCTTTCTACAAAGAATGTTAGTAGGGGTATGTGGTATTGGTGAAGTACTTTTACTAAGCTAGTGTGTTATTTATGAAGGTAGAATGAGTTGTTGGGAAGAATAGGTAATGAAGTTGTGTCATGGGTGGTGTACTGAAGTGTGTTAAGTATGTTGGTGAAATAATTGGAGTATAAATAGTTCTGTTTCACACATTAGAAGGAACAGGGTAAATATGAGTGTTTAAAAAGGTGCATATCTAGGTTATTTATTTTGGTGCTGACTTCAATAAAAGTAGTGTTCTATTTGTGGTGCAACGTATGTGTATTGTGTTGCAGTGTTTTTAAAGTATAGGGAAACTTTGGCCTAGTGGAAATGTAATGGCAGATTGTTGGTGCAGCAGTGTTTGTTCTCTTTAGTAGAGGTTGGGCAAGAAGAGTGTTTTCTATGTAAGGTGAAGTGTTGCATATAAATACTTTGGTGGTATACAGATATGTGTGAGCAGGTTGAAAAATGGTGGCAGTGTAAGGGATGTAATGCATAATGTTGGAAAGTGGACCATTTATATTGAATGAAAAATTGAAAATGCAGAACGTTTAAAAATGTTTGTTTTTAGGAGCATTTTCATGAAAGTTAAGAAATGCATATGTGCATTTACAGCAGCATTGTGTGTAACATTTTTATAAAAGAAAGGAAAAGCAGATGGAAAAGATTGGCAGAACATTTTTAACTAGCACTTGGTGCGTGGAAGTTGAATTTGTTGGCAGTACATGCATAAATGCCAACATGATCCATTCCAATCTCTGCTTATCAAGTCTTTTTTTTGCTTTGCATTCTGGGACTTGTAGTTCCACTTTTCCCATTATAAAAGTTGAACTACAAGTCCCAGAATGCAGTGAAAAAACGTACGATTGGATAAGCACCTGCAGATTGGGGCTGGTCATGTTAGCAATTATTCATGTACTGCCAATATATGAAACTTCCATACATCAAGTGGCACTTAAAAATGTTCTACACATCTTAAACATCTGGTGTTTCCTTCTTTTAAATAAAAGTTACACACAGTGCTGCTATAAATGCATATATGCATTTTTTTTTTACTTTCATGAAAATGCTCCGAAAATGAAACATTTTTAAACGCACAGCATTGTAAGTAACTGTCACTTGATGTGAGCCAGAGCTTCAAGCTGTAATATATGGCATTTGGAAGAGTAGTTAAAAACATGTGCTTATTGAGAAGCTTATTACAGAGTAAGTAGCAGCAACCTGTATATATATATTTATGAAGGTTGTTGAAATAAAATATCTTTCAAAATATAATAAAATGTAAGCATACCTGTGCTATGGGCCACCAACCCTGTATCACCGTTTCCGGTGCCTGACTTCCCGGTGCCACTGGGACATTATAAGTTCCGGCGGATCGGGAAGTCAGTCGCTGGAAAATGTTAGTCCCCATTCCCGTGGAGTTCTGCGACAACTCTGCTTTCTGGTGCCATTGTGCCTGGCAGATCAGACCTGCCCAGAGCGAGGCCCCGGAAAGCATAGTTGTAGACTGCCAGTCTGGAAAGGGTGCCGGTATGTTGCTACCGGCACCCTTATTTCAGGACCGGTAGGCTTGTAATGAGGCCCTATTTATTGTTAGGTTCAGATATTGCTGAATCTGCAATAGAAATCTTGTAGTTTCACAGTAGTTTTTGATGCAGGTGGCTGTGAGGAAAAAGAGACATACTCAGATAGTTGAAGAGTGTGATTGGTGAATGGACGTGTGACTGCTTTAAATCAGCCAATAAGGGGGTGTCACAAACATAAAAGTAACAAGTGTAGATGGGCTGCCCTGTACTACGCGGTCCATGGACACCATGGTAGTTTGCAGACAGTGCATGTGTTAGCCACATCGGTGGATCAGTCAATCAGGTTTCGTTGTTGTGGTGTACAGGAAGACTGAGTAGCAAGAGTTATCTTTGTTGAGTGCAGTGAAGATGGCTATGGCTATGACTTTGAGGAAGTAGTGTCTGGATTGTGGGCTATTCTTGGGTCCATTGGCTAAAGATGCATTGTGAGCAGTCTGGATTGTCTGAGAATCTTGCAATAAAAGAATTTGAAGTTTCATGGTTTGGAGTTCGAGGAGTGAATTGGGTGGAATTGCTCCTGATTAGTGAGAATATCGTTAATTTCAATCACCCGAACATCCTTGTTTATTGTGGAGGCAACAGTTTGGGCTATGTCACCGGAATTTCTTTACAGTTTGAAGGATGCATTTGCCAAGTTAATGAAACTGTTCCCACATTCCAAGATTGTTTTTTCTCAGATAGCTCAAAGACAAATGTGGATGCGTTTGAATTTATTTTGTCCAAAAATTGAGAAAGCAAGGCGCAATGTGAACAAAGAGGTATATGCATTTTTTCAGGATTTTGAATGACAATTTTCATTATGAAAATATCATGTTTGATATTGTGAATATTTTTCGAGCCGATTTAGTGCATTTAACTGATGTCAGAAATCACATTTTTCTTTTCAATATCCAAAATGCACTGAAACAATTTTTATGAATTTGTGAAATATGTCATGAACTATTTTTTCATTGTAGTAAATAAAAAACAAAAACAGAAACAAATTAGAAGCAGTTTTCGTGAAAGTTATACAAAATACAACATTTGTTACTTCAGATTAATTAATAAAAAGGTTCTTTTAAGAGCCACCATTTTTGAATGAAAAACAACTTAATTTATTTCAATTCCCCCACCCCACGCATGGAATTTTCCAGGTGTCTGCGGACTTTTGTACTATCCATGGACTATCCATGGACTATGCAGACTGCAAAAGGTCCTGTGATTTTTATTTTTAGTTCTATTTTTTTATTTGTGAAAGGTGGTTCCTAAAGGAGCCTTTTTTGTGTTTTTTGATTTTGTATTTTTTTGGGCTTTTTTGTTTTTAACAGGAGAGGAAAGGTAAGGTGGGGAGGGAAGTGAGAGAAGAGGCACCAATCACAGATACTGAGGGGCAGGTGGGAAGGGGAATATTTTGGGCTGGCCTTAAATTTAAGGTAGATGGCAGTGTTTCTGGTACTCCTTGACCATAGACTCGAAAGCACTCTGAAACTGCTCCCTCTGCATATCTGTGTGTCGAAGTACACAAATAGTACTGTGATAGTTGAAAGGTAAGGGTCAACAGCATTCTGTATGGCCTGCGAGGTGGAAAACAGGATCCTCTGCCCTCCAGGAGAAGTCTGTATGGTGGCAGGAGAGATGGAGGAAGATGGGGTAGAGCTTGTCAACCTGCTTCTCCCTGAAAAAGGCACAGCCTTTCTCAGAGTACCAGTATGGTTGGATCTGATGTGGCAGTCCATGGAGGTGGTCCTGTAGGAGTAAAGCTGAAGTTTTCTGTAACTGAGTATGATGTGGCACTGAGTGCATGTCACCTTGGCTGCCCAAGCCTTTACTACACCCCCAACAGTGGAAAAAAACACCACACCCATGACTCACTCTGGGCACTGGAGGTGGGCATTTCCTCTACCTTATCTTGCTCTTCCTCTTTATCCTCTTCTGCATTTCTGCACATGTTCACCTCTCCAGGCAATCCTGGTGCCTGTTGTTGTGGTGGTGGTGATGGTGGTGGTGGCTGGGAAGGAGGGATGGCCATGACAGATGCCATTATAAGTCTCCTGCAGCAGGTAGCTCCATCAAGATGCTCTCTCCTTGTCTGCCACATTGAAAATGAGTACAATTAATGGGTGGGTCTCTTCAGAGGAACCACCCGCGAACAGCATGGCTGTCCACAGACTACAGAGTCACAATTAGGCCTTGGAAAGTTGTAAAAAGTTGACAGATCAACTAAGTATGGGTCTAGGAGCTCTGCAAGGGTGAACTTTCAACTTGAAACTTCCTAGATGGGCGAAAATGCAGTTTGAAACTGACTGTAGTCACAGACTCTGTCCGCAGACACTGAGATGGAGGCGCTGGGTGAATGTGCATGGATGTACTGAAATGGGCGTGTTGTTTGTGGACTAATTAAAAGTGTGTCATCTCAGACCAGATTTGATTGGACACAGGGTGATGTCCACAGACACCCTATTTCATAAACAGCCACCCCGGACATTCATATGGTATGCTGACTATTAATTGGGGTTTTAAAAAAAATATGTATAATTTGACCGGATAAGGAGATATTTATGGTATAAAATATTCATGTATTTATGAAAGGGATGGAGTATCCAAATGGGAAACATAAATGGGAGAGTTTGGAATTTCTAAACAATGATCATCTTGGGATGGAGGGAATGAAGTTTCTTCAAAGTGTCTTTCATTTATGTGTTGGGAATTTGATGGGGTGCTTGCTGGCAGGTAGGGGGATAGGTACAAGATGGACAGTGATAATCAATATTTCTAATAACATGATTTTTAACATAATTTAAAAGTTCCTTAAAGTCATTACTAAGTTCATCCAATTTTGCAGACAAGATCATGATTTAATTATGTAAAGTTGGGGATAGAGATTGTCTTTGTGGTTCTTGGGATCCTCCATATAAGAAAAAAAGAAATTATGATTTTACTGAGCTCTGTATATATTACATTATTTGTTCATATTGAAAGAAGTATTGTTTACCATTAGAGATGTCTTCACTCATTTCTTCTTTTGGAAAGTTTTCTTCCAACCACTCAAATATGTTTGCCATTTTTGTTAAAATAAAAAAATAACAGTCATATTTGCTTATAAGAAATGCTTATATAATGAATGGTAATAATAGAAAAATAAATGCAGTGTACTTTCTATTTGGTAAGAGGTTGTTTTGGAATGAGTGCCTGGTGTATGTAAGTGTGTATGATAAGATGTCCTGAAGTGATAATGTGAGTTGTACAGTTATGGTTTGTGTGTGGTGCATTTTAATATATTGTGTGCTAAATTAAAAAAAAAAGTGTATATTTTCATATGATGATTTTTACAAAAAGGTATATTTGGTTGTAGTAAATATAAGTAAAGTTGTTTTATGTATATATGTTTGTTGGTTGAAGGGTGCAGCATTTTCTGTTTTCCCTTGTGCTTCTGGGTTTTGTGGCTGCTACCTGATGCCCGCCACAATCACACTGTCTGCGGACTCTGGAGCAGCTATATTGCTGGTGAGTGTGATTTTTAGGTGTAATCATTAAAAACAGGTATAAGGAACTTGTAGCAGATTAAGGGGGGTATGGTAAAAACCTATGAAATTCAGTGGAAAAACATTGTTAAATGGACGATATGGTTACAAGTAAAACCAAAAAACCCTTGAAATTTGCCAGTTATGGTAAATTAAGCAACCATAACTCGCGCCACCGCTGTGCACTGCTAAGACTAACACACAGAACATCAAAGATGGCATCACAAATGTTATTGATGACAACACTGATGACATCACATTTGAAATTAATTTTGATGAAAAGTCCCCAGGAGGGTTTGTGTTTACAATGTTGCTAGCAAGTGGTCAGTGGTGATTGGGAGACCTCTCATGAACTACTTATTGTATTAACAAATGTGCTCATCTAAACAACATATTATATTGGAGTGTTGTTGTAATACAGGAACCTAATAAGACAAAAACATAGGCAATGGTTGCAGCATGACCATAGAAGTACTACATGTTTAATCTGGTAATATTCGCCAGTAAAATAATAACAGCAACTCTATCAGAATTTTGACCAATGTTAATTATGGAATAACTAGCTAACAATCCAAGTCTTAATACACACTTGTGTTAGTACAAACAATACATATGAAGAGCCACAATGTATAGAAATCTCAGGCACATACAGGGAATCTTCAGTAAGGAGGAAAGAATCAACATCACCAGAAAATGACAATAACATTAGAATTCATCATCATGTATACAAATCAATTGTGTGTTTGAGTCGTGCTTATTTCCCCATGTATGTGCATCATGAGCTGAGGCCAAACCTAAAGGAAAGTACCATACCAACATAGGACGAGGTTAACGTCTAGATATATAGCACCTTTTGAATTTAAAAATGCTCACTGTCAGTGAACACAAACAACTGGCCCCATATGTCAGTGAACAAAAACAAGTGGCCCAGATATGCAATGTCACCAGTAAGGTCATCAATGACATTTGTGCTGTAATCTTTGATGTCCTGGGTGTTAGTCTTAGCAGTGCATGGTGGTGGCATGAGTTGTGGTTGCTTAGCTTACTATGACTTGCAAATTTCAAGGGTTTCTTGGGTTTACTTGTAACCATAATGTCCCTTTAACAAAGTGTTTTCATTGAATGTACATATATATTTATCATAGTGCAGCGTTAGCTGCACTATAGTTAAGGTGAGTAAAAAGTTCTATAAGAAACCAGAGAATTGAATTGCTAATAACTTTGGACTAGCATAGAGGATTTCACTGATATTTTGCAAGCAACATGTTTGTCATGAGCGCACCCAGACTGGACATTTTGGCAACGGTTTGTTAAAAATGAAAAAAAATGAAAGTGGAAGCAAAACAACCAGACCTGCTGAACCCCCCGATTTCCATCGCTGGAGTAACGCTTCAAACTGCAGCTACCTTCCCATTCCTCCACAGCTCGGAATCTGCTATCTGCTGGATAACTGCATCGGCAGCATCCTGGAACCAAAAAAGAACCCTTGAACGAAGAAAAGAAGTCTGGTTTGAAACTGTTGAGACCCCCAAACATTTGCTAAGGTCTCACTAACTGATATCTGCCACCCCCGGTCCATCGTCTGGACAAAGAGACTGGCTAGGACATTTGAATCCCTTGAAATCTCAAGTAACATCCTTTTAGAACATTTTGGCCTTTAAATAGATTTTTCTCCCCCTGCCTCAGCTCCCAGAGAACTGCATCTATTCTATCTTTACCAGGATTCTCACTTCACCACAAAAACTCAGGACATCCTGTTCTCTCTCTCCTTTTCCTCTCCCTCTATCACTCCTGGCCCCTCTCCGGCCGGCTCTCCTCCTCCTTTCTCCTCCTTCTCTGTGTTTACTCCTGACAATGTTTCTAGACAAGTCCAATCTATGAAAGTCTTGTCTAAGCAGGTCCTCCCCTGCTCCTCCAGAACCATTGAAGGACCTCATTGACACCCTCGCTCCAGTCTTGGCCGATTTCTGCAATCACTCTTTTGCCACTGGAACCATCTGTCCCCCACTAAAGCACTTCCTTGGCCACACCCTGCTCAAGAAGCCCTCTGCCGGTACTTCCTCTCTGACAAATTACTGCCCAATCCCTATCAATCATTTCCTGGGCACCCGCCCAGAAAAGCTGGCCATCTCCCAGCATACACCTCATACTGAATCTGTTGGTTGTCTCCATGACCACCAGACTGGCTTTAGAGTAGCCAGAAGCACGGAAACTGATTTCCTGAACACCTGTGAAGACATGCGCTCTAATCTCGATGCTAATCTTTCTTTTGTCCACATTCTCCTTGATCTATCCTCTGCTTTCGGTACGGTCAACCACGCCTTCCTGATGAATCGTCTCTGTGACAACCTCGATATCATGGGTCAGGCCCTGGCCTGGTTGACCTCCTTTCTCTCTGATCGACACTCCCAGGTCCAACTTGGGTCCTTTCTCTCCAACGCCTCTATCTCTACACGTGGTGTTCCCCAGGACTCTAACCTCACCCCCTGGCTATGTAACCATTACTTGCCACCTCTGGTCCACCTCACCTTTACCGACTGTTCTAACTTTCACTTTTATGAGGATGGCACTCAGCTCTCCCTCATGCTCCCCTCAGCTTCCTCTGCTCTCTCGCTCATTCCTGACTGTCTCCAAGATTCAATACTGGCGTGCCTCCAATGATCGTTGCCTTAATGCCAGTAAGACTGAGATCCTTCTCATTGGGAGCCCTGCTTCTGCATTCCCTCTTTCACTCTGGCAACCCACCCTGGTCCCTCTACCCTCACCTTCCTGTGAGGCAAAGAACCTTGGGGTCATCTTCAACTCCACCCTCTCCTTCAATCCTCACATCTCTGACATCTCTAAGAAGTCACACTGCCACCGGCACTTCCTCATTGTATTCTTCCTTTTCTCACTTTCCCCAAGAAGCTCACTGTCTGCAGGGCCCTGGTTCCGTCTAAGCTGGACTACTGCATCAGGCTCTTTCTAAATCTGCCTGCCTCTACACTTCTCCCTTTGCAACTAATCCAGAACAGGACTGTTAGACTTGTCATTGGCCTCAAGCCTGTGATCATATCTCTCCAGTCCTGACATCTCGCCACTGGCTCCCGTGGCTGCAAGGATCAAGTTTCAAGGCCCTCTGCTTCAACCACAAGGTTTTCTGGGGCAGAAAATACACTACATCCAACTCTCTCCTCCTAAGCATCTTCCTTCTCGAGCCCTCTGCTCATCCACCTTTAACTCTCTCAGGGTCAAACGCTTCTTCTGGCAGAGAGTAGGGCGTAGATCTCTGTCGTCAGCTGGGCCTCCCTCTGGAACAGCCTCCCTGCCTATCTCAAACTTGAACAGGACCAGCTAAGGTTCCGGATGCAAATCAAGTCCTTCCTCTTCACTTCTGCTTTCTCTCTCTCTCTCTCTCTTTCTCCTGCTGATGATCCTGTCTGCTGCGCTAACTGGTTACCTGGCCACTGAACCTCACAAGCACCAGGCTCCTGCATGACCAGTAGCCCCTTGCACTGCCTCTGGGCCTCTCACCCACTTAGGGACTGCATCTGCAACCCTACAGTCCCCCATCTCGCTGCAATTACTTGAGCCACCACCCTGGCAACACTTACCACGTGTTTGCCACTGCACTCCCCACACACCTCCCTCTGGCACTTGTCCTCTTTCCTCCCTCTCGCACTTGTATGATCTGAATGACACAAGGCTTGCTTTGTCCCCCCTCCATCTACCCTTCCTTGTCTTGTCGCGCCTAGAAACACTTGTGTACAGGCGTGTTATAAATGACTTATCATATCATATTATATCTTTGCATATTCTGTGTTCATTCTACAGAGGTGGGCTTTGGCAGTGTTTTCTAGTTGGTCATTATTGTACATGGTGTGTTTGATTAAAGTATATATATTGTTATGGAACCTTGATTGGGCACTGCTTTATTTTAGACTGTTGTACTTCGCTTTTTAGGTTGCTATTAAACCACATGCACACCCCTATTGAGAGCATAGCCTTCGCTCGGCTTACGTTGCCAGAAAAGGCGAAGGAAGTATGTCCCCTCACTCTGCCAGTTTTACCTTTATAATTGTGCTGGCTCTTGGTTTGTAGAAGTATGAGGGCTGAGTGGGCACTTTAGCCTCTACTCGTCCTTGGATTAAAATTGCTCTATCAGTTTATCATTTTAACATTTTTCCCCATTTTCTTTTTAATAACCCAGATGATTTATCCAATAAAGACACTCACACATTACAATCCTCTATGTGCGAACACAGATGATATTTTCTAAAACAGAATTAATTTCAAGTTTGTCTACTACCGAATAAACATTAATTAATGTCAAATACGTTCCTAAAAAATATGTTCTTGAAAAACTCCCTTCTCTTAAAATGATACATTCGAATGTACTCATATGTTCATTTTTGATAAATACTGCAACACTGCTATTTCTTCTATTGTTTGCCCCCGATAACAAAGATACCCCATGGGATCACATCTTTTTAAAGCAATCATAATTATCTAAATAAATGTTCCTGCAAGTTAAATGCATCATGCTTGAATATAACGTATACATCTTAGTACATTATCAAATATTGAAGAACATTTATGCTTCAAACATTTGACATTGCATTTTGTAGGGCCGGACATATGCATAATGTGCAGATAATTATACACATTACACTGAGTAGGACGATGGTGGCATCTGCCTTGCATCTTCAACACATGCCATATCAGTATCTAATAAAAGATGCTTCACTTTCCATGGGTGCCGAGACAACATATGCATTAGGACATAGTGGGATGATTGGCACTTAAAATCCAACACATTGGATTACACATACACTTGATCGTCCACACTTGACTCAGATTCTAACACTTCCAATGCTTTACCATTTTTTTTTTTTAAATGTTCTTTGATGACGAGTTATTATGGTCGCTACTTATAAAATCATCACCATCAGCCTTTTGTGTGTCTAACCCACTCATTATTCCTATTTCATCCTCTTCCCACACAACGACTCACGCCCAGATTGATTTTCACTCTCAACAACAATACCCTCTGTAGCTATTATTGCTTTCTGTACCTTCACAACATCAAACAACTCTTCCGTTAATTTAGCCTTCCCTCCCCTCCTCTAGATCAAAATTCAACTTTTCTTGCAGCCCTTCTGCATTCTCTCTAAAAACAAGACCATTATCCTTACATATCTCTAAACTGTATTCATGAGTATTTTATATAAGGGCATTTGGAAAGGACAGTAGACAAGCATTATACAAATGATCTGGCTTATCCCACAAAGTGTATGTTTTAAACACTTTCCACTCTTTCTCTAACTTACATATCTGCCTGCAATTTAAACGGATATTGTTTCACACTCACCTGTCACATTTCCAGATTCTGGCCATTGCAAAAAAGAAAAACTCAGTTCATTCCCAACTTCAATTATTCTGACAAATGCCCCAATCCGCATTGTCTAAATTCATCCATTTCCAACGTAACATATACTCTCCAGGTACAATTCAACACACCATCCACATGAATCACTTTAACCATACACCCACATTGTCTTCTCAAACATCTAATTATAAAGTTTTAGAATTACTTCCTTCATACTTGCTTCTATCAAATATTCCACATTAAATTATCATAATTCAGGAGCATGTTTTTTCTTCTGATAAATATTACAAAAGTGGTTAAACTGGCCTTACATACAAAACTTATATCCCAGAGGTTGCCACTAGGGAGAGTAATTAGACAAAACAAATCAATCACATGAAATGTCATTAGCACCTAGGGCTGGGGAGCAGCCAATCAAGTTCTGCAGATTGCGGTCTGAAACTGCCAATCTCAGCCCACGTTCCATAAACCCTGGAGACTGCTCCCACCATCCCACAGTGCCATCTTCCCCCACCCTCCTGTATCTTTTTTTTAATGCTTCCACACCCCACTTACCTCTTAATTGACGGGGGAAGCCCCTCTGCCACTGGGGCCATGCTTCTGATGCTGTGCCATGGCCTCCACGGAAATGGAAGAGTGGCTCTCTAAGGAGCCCTGTCTGCCAGATCCATGGGATCCATTTTTCCATAGTATTTTCATCCATTGAATGTGACAATGCACAAGTCCCATTCAATGAATTAACATACTTATTTTTAACAACTGGGGTTTCCACATTAAATACCTGGGGTGCTAATAGGCTTGAGACCCTCTCTGGTGATCCGGATGGGGCCTTATCCGTTCAGAGACCCTTTATCTTGGGCCCCAGGCTGATAAGAACCGATCCGGCCCGCCGGATGAGGTATTAACGCTATAATGTTTTTTCCATGCTTCTGAACTTTAACCTAGACATCATCAGTTTTTCATCACCAAAACTATATTGAAAATGTAAAGAAGAGCCCTGCAACAGTACTGCCTCCAACTGAATCATGAAAAGGCCATTGCTGTAAGGAAAGTGAGAACCAGTTGAAAAGAAACAGAAGGAAAGAAACAGCAAACATACAAGTACTCACCCAAACCAAGTTCTGTCAAACCACCACCAACAACTTCTGTAACGAAGGAAGATAATTAAAAAAATGCACCAGCTCAAAGTCCACCCGCAGTATCAAACAGCGAGCCATATAACAAGGCTAATTGGCACATGCAGAAATCCATAAATAAAAGATTGAACCTTCCCAGAATTAACACACAAAACAAGTGACACAATCTATATCCTAGACCTTATCTAAAAACACAACTGTCCACTCAAAACCTGGCCCCTTGGGAACAGGCCTAATGACACCCTCCCTAAAGCTACTTGATGCCACAAGGAAAATCAGGTGGTTGCCTTCCCTTCCCCAAGCCAAGAACAATGCCAGCCACCCCATCTGCTATGGGATCTGCCCTGGCCAGACCTAACATGTGGATGGGGGTGTCAGCTCTTATCAGTGCCATCTACTGGGCCAGACAAGCGAGAACGCAGCAGAAGATACTACATCCAGGCTGAAGAGCAGAGAAGCAACCTCCAAGCTACTCCTTATATGTTTTGGACTCAATCATCAGTGAGGCGTATTTTAGGTCACGAGGCATGGCAAGCTTGGGACCTCTGTCTGGGCATACCCAATCCCCTCTGATTAGAAAAACCGAAAGGTGTTGGCAGCAAGTTTTTGAATGAATCATAACCTGTGACATTGCTCAGAAGAACCCTTTATACCATTGTTGTTCAGCCTGCCATGCCATTACAAAAGGAGAAAGACCATATGCAGATCAGGCTTACTTCAATGCCAAAAGATGCAGTCCATCTCAAACCGCAAGGCCACATCCCTTCTGCAAGTGACCACAAGCATTGGAATGCTTAATTTCACCCATTTAAAACCAAAAAACATTCTTTCTTTATTAATTTGTTTTTTATTCAAGTGCATACCGGTACGATAAGACTGTGGCTGACATTTCAAATAAATGAAAAAAATTAAGAAATAATGCATTTGTGATAGTTGTGCTGAGAACACAAAAAGCAGGAACTGTAGACGCCAACAGTACATTATTTCTAATGCACCATAAACGTACACAAGCCATAGGCAGAGAAAAAAAGTAGCCATAACTAGAGAAGACACAGTGCGTATAGCCATATCAAATGAGATGGCCCAGTAAGAGGTCTTTTTTGGTTGAAATTCACACAAAGCTCCATCATTTCATAAATCTGTTATATTAGCCACTGTCTGCTGCACAGTTATGCTCCGTTGCGCACTCCAGACCACTAAAAGGAGAGTTGTTCCACCTCAGAACCAGAACCAGTATCACATGGGCACTAGATGCTGAATCAGGGCTTATTTCAGGCATGGGAAAGATCCACTAAAGGTGGATGTCTCTATCATGCGGTAGACCAAGCAGAATTATACACATCTTAAATGGTTCTGGAAAGACTTGCCCTAAAAAGTTGGAGGATGATTGGTTAGGAAGTTTATTGTTAATACAATCAACTAAATGTATCATACTGATTCTAAGGATCATTGTGTGTAAATCCATAAAACAGCCTTAGTTTTCTGTTTTCAGGGCCACCTTTTTAAGATGGGGGTACTACCCTGGTTTCCCTTTGCATTTCTGCATAGTTCAAAGGAAACAAATCCTGTCTCTCACCTTTGATGCCTGGTTTTACCTATTGCACTTACCTGATGATGGATTGGGATTTTTCCACTGTGCAGGTGAACATATGGCCTACTCTCAGAGGTCAGTCGATTATTGGAGCAGGTCACCCAATAAATCCCAATGGGTAAAGGGTAAATATCATCGATTTAAGTTCATAATCTGGATTACTGACTCTCTGATTTGAAGACACTATCAGTGCTTCACTTTGAGAGTGCATCTAGATTGAGCTCCAAAACTTCCAGAGCTAAAGCGCAGTCTTCCTAAGGTTGAGACGTTCTCTGATTTCTTTAGGGACACATCCCAGAATTGAAGAAACTAAGGGTGAAGACTCACCCTCTCAATGGGTAATTTGGAACTGAGGGAATCTCAGCTTCCAAAAATAGGATGCATCCATTCAAAAAATGTGGAGGTCATCCAATTGCTGGGGACTGCCACATTCACACTTTTCTGCTTTGCTACCTAGTTTTGAGTTGTGATGTGCAATCCCAGTTAAAGCCAAGTACTCTCATTCACACTTAACTCCTCTCGGAAGATTCTGATAATACCCGGAAGCAGAGCTCAGTGCAGATGACACCCAGATCCTCATACCCCTATCGGGTGAGTACGACAAGGACCTGGCTTTGGTGAGTAAAATATACCTCATCATCCAGGCATGTATGGCCGCACACGGTCTATGCCTGAATGATGACAAGACTGAGCTGCTAATACTTGGCTCCACATCTAGCCCCCATAAACTAGGCAGTACTATCCCACCTTCAACATGGATGATAATTCTATCAAAGTAGCTGAAGAAGTTGTTTTTTATTTAGACTCTGCCTTCACACTTAATTAACAAGTTAGCACCCTGGCTTCCGCCACAGCCTACACATGTAAGCTGATCAGAGAAAGCAGACCCTTTGTGTTGAAGGAAAACTGCACTACCCTAGCGAGAGCACTTATCTTATCCAAGTTGGATTTTGTAATGCTCTGTATCTGGGGGCCAACAAATACCTCATCAAGAAAATTCAAAGTCTGCAAAATAATGCCTTAAGAGCTGCTTGGTATACCCAGGAGAGAACACATTTCTCACCCGAGGAGACAGATCAAATGGCTCAATACCAAAGATAAAATCATGCTCAAAACGTTATCCATAACATATAAATGCATTAACCATGTAGGCGCCCATAACTCGTTGAGAGAATTACCAAACACCCCTGAACCCGCCCATCAGGTCAGCATGCCTAGCTGTGCCTAGATTCAAGCTATAAAAAGCAGGAGGAACTAGCTTCCGTATCATGGCAGCCCAGGCATGGATTGCCCTACCCCCCAGACCAACCCTTCTACATGTTTAGACGCAACATTATAAATTGTCTCATCACCAATGACAACCATGGTCAACAATAGTCAGATACACATTAGAACATAGACTATCCCTCGCCCGCTCTGGTTCCTAACACCCTTCTAAAATGATCACGAAGCCTTATGCTTCATTCTGTATATATGAATATATTCTCTTGTATTTGTATCATTGTATTGCATTATGTAACTTTTGTAACTTTTGTAACTAAGCTGAAAGTATTCCTGTAATTGTACCGTGCAAAGGCGCCCAGATACACTCGGGTCAGGTGCGCCATACAAATAAATAAACAAACAAACAAGCAAAAACCCTATAAAATTAAATCTATGTCAATGTTTTTTCTTTGCAGGACAGGTTTACTTGCCTATCCAACAGCAATAAGATGAGTTGTGCACATTTCTCTCTGTGCCCTTATTTATTTCAGAACACCATAGTTCATTTTAAATGGATGCTCTGTGGAGTCACACCCAGGTTGGGGACCCTAATGAACTATAAGTAGGCATTCTGCCACCATCTTTTTTCATCACTCAGATCCGGCCATGTTAACTTAAAGACACAGGGAAAAACTGTGAACTTGGTGTACCATGACTTGTTGCGGCGTAGGGCCTTATTCACGAAGCTTTTTTCATTGGGTGTGTGCCATTATCAAATGCCTCTATGAATTAGGCACTTAGGGCCTCATTACACGGTTGGCGGTAAGGGTTTACCGGTACCGGTATTTTACCGGTACCGGTAAATCCTTACCGCCTACTATGAGGTCCCTTTGCGGGTGGGGGATTTTAACGCCTGCTTTTTGCAGGAGTTAAAAACCAACCCGCAAAGGGACCAGTGGAGCTAATTACGGTACCGCAATTTGCTGTACCGTAATTAGCGCCTTCCTCATTCCCATAGAGCCCTATGGGGCAAAAATGGGAATGGGGAAGGGCAATGGTGGAAGGGGGAATTACTGCCCCGCCAACCTTGGAATGGGGTGGTAATTCCCCTTTCCACCAAGGTGGTGGCGGTATTTTACCGGCATGAACCATGTCACTAATAGCGCCATGGTTCACCGCCTTCCGTGTAATGAGGCCCTTAGTGTCCCTCATTGTCACATTGATCACGTTTTCGCTCCGATTAGATTACAACTCAGGCAAAAAGTTGAGTAACCTTACAGGAAGATACACGAACAGTCGCATAGCAGTGTCACTGTTTAGGTCATGTGACATCACACAAAATGGCACCGAAATGCTACCAATGTGAGGCCCAAGTCTATGGAACATCTTCACCTATGATCTGAAGAATACTGAAGATTACAAAATGGAAGACATAACCTAAACAGAAGCGACTGAAAACATTATCTCAGTTAAGAAGAAAAACAGATCTATCCGTTCTCTAGAAGTCAGAGTCCACATCAATTGAACCTATTACATCTATGCATTCTGTTCTGCACCCTTTGAAATTAAACTTCGCCCCCACACATTCTAGCACTTTAAGGCTCTGAAACTTAGCATCTTCTTACTTGAGATTGAACCATGTTTTCCATCTCTGGATACATGCCTACTTTTACCTCCTTAGCACCCCACTATCGAGGTCGGCAGACGGAGTTCCCATGTCCTCCTCAGCATTGCTTGATTGTCTAAAAGCGAGTTACATAGTATTTGGCACCAGTGCAATAACATAGAGATGAAGCCCATATCTATTTGAACTTCGATTCATACATAAGTACATATTTTTTCTAGGGCAGTGGTGGAACGGTTTTTTTATTGTGTTTAGAAATGAATAGAAAACAAACATTTTTGTGAGCTTGTGACATAATATTAATAAAGCAAATGACACATTTGTCAGTCCATTAATCCTGGCAGTCAGAACAAATCTGCTGCTTTATAAAGGTACATCTACGTGTGTACCTGACAGTGAATAACCTTGTAGTTGTTTGCGTGTCCGTAGGCACATAACATATTTAAATATTTCGTGATATCCTAAGCATATATATAATTTGAAAAGTAATCATCTGAACTGTAGACACCCAACTCAGATATAAACTTCAAGACATGTCATATATTTGAGACAATCCTGCAATGGGGCATACAATGATTAAGAAGAGACATACAGCCCTGAGGGACGGCTGTGCAAACATCTGAAAGGTAAGGTCACGTTGCAGTCTATTTGCATATCGTATATAACATAGCAATTTAGATTTCGCATAATAAGCAAACTGAGGCTGGTTGAGTTTGGTTACCATATAAAAAGGTAGTGCTGCATTGGTTTTTAATTGCCATGTTCACCTTGTGTGTACGGCAACAGGAGATGTCCTATAAAAAGTACATGTAATCAATATAAATGTCCCTATAAAAAGCACCACTGTACATGGCACCCTATAATTTAATTCCATCCGTATCATTACTGCCAGTGCCAGATTAATATTTATAGCACGCACAATGAATGAATGCATTTAGAATCTCTATAGAAGAGAATAATGTTTCTTTCTGACAGCTTCAGAAAGTGTTGTTTGTTTTTAGCACAGCTGTATTTAAATATATTTTTCAAAGGCTTGCTTACCTCAGGGTAAGCCAAGGGGAATCTGACATTGTGGCAATGCAATGTAAAGTGCATTGGGAAACATGCCCATGTTCTGCCTGCAAAAAGTAATACAGAGGGATTCGGACAACAGCAAGGATGCTCAAGACCATAAGTCCTATACATGCAGCCATCTTAACATCAGCAGCATCCGCATAGGTAATAATTTATTTATTTGGATTTGTAGAGCGTGCTACAGCCCACAGACATCGAGGCACTGTAATCAGAGCCTAAGAAGGCTTAAATTCAGGGTTACAGGAATGTGGCCCAGCAAAGGTTACTTGGTACAGATAGTTTGGTTACATATATAGAGATACATGCATGTATTATAAGTGCACTGTCAGAGATACATGGTACATGTGCATTTGTCATACAAAGAGCCTGGTTTTGATTGCTTTCCGGAAGGATGCATGAGAGTCTATTCACCTGATGTGAGAGGGGAGGGCGTTCCAGAAGCTGGCGGCCATAGCTGGGAAACTGGTGCCACCCGCATGAACTGTTTATGAATAATATGTGGAAATAGGGCTGCAAATGTGATCCGTTTCGGTATTATACCATTGTGCTAATATATTGACATGTCTTTGAAACAAAGACATGATGAACAGATGCTGCTTCGGATGATGAGTCTCCTTAAGTAAACGACTGTTGGGAAAGACTGCAGCACTCAAGGTTGGAAATGTCAACGTACTGTAGTCTTACTCTATAGCATTGTCGTGACTCTTCCATCTTCTAGCCTATTCGTATTCACCAACTCAATCTCTGATCATTGTAAATACACAGCTAGTCAAGAACATTTAAAGTACTGATATCCTTAGCATTGAATGCAAATTCGTTTTTCCCTCACACTGGACTCGTTAATTGCCCTCATATTGTCCAGATTTAATTAGTGAAAAGTTGTCGCATTGGCAGCAGTCCTCTATTATCTAGATGCTTCCAAGTTAAGCCGAAAATCTACAATCTTCATTGGCTGCTAGACACTTAACGATGCATTGATGCAAAGGAGCTTTAACAACCTACCTACCTTAGTTGGTGGGCATGGATAGTAGTCCCTCAATGTAGCAGATTCCCAGTTAAGCATCAGTGCTTTTCTGCATCATCCATTTTGAAAAGAAGTAGGGATTAGGTGTTGGATCATCAAGCAATAGCCACGCTGGACAGGCATAGGTGAAAGCGTTAATCTAATCAACACTGAGCATTTGAATGCCAGCTGGTGGGGCTTATATAGCACTTGTTACATGATGGACGACAGGACTTCCAGCACCTGTAAGATTTTCAAATCTTGAGGACTATGCAACTTGTGAGTCCTTTTGATGTGCCCCAATGTACCCTCCAATCCAGCACCAAACTAGACAAGCGAACCTGTGGTCTGGGCCTTCTTTCTGACTGTGATGTGTGTAGGCTGGGTGCTCCCCAGATCCCATGATGCCCCGGCCATGACACAGACATACATGATGCATTCAAGTTTAAGAGCATATTGCATTAATGCAGACATGTGTCTTCTATGACAAGAAACAATTCGCATTGGATAAGGGAAGAACATCTTATTTTACATGTCATTCTGCATGTCAGATGGACTTCCTTTCTAGCTCCTTTATTATACAGAAAACATATCTTTTAAATAAAGAAACTAGAACTTAGTCAGTAAAGTTATGTTTATTTTGGAAAAATAAAATCCACAAAACAATACAACACTAAGCAATACATACAATCAAACATAAGTTAAAACATTACTTAAAATGTGTGTTTGTGTCTAACGTGTAGAACATCGCTACTGTGATATTTAGCCTTTCCTTTGTTTCAGGCAAACTGAAACTGAGCTCGGTACACCATTTAAGAGTTCTGTAAGACCTAAAAAGAGACACAAAACCTCTCTCTATTGTCATCCATTATGAAAGACCACACAGAGCAAGAATCCATGACATACAACACACACTGATCCCATCAGAGACAACTATGTCATTCAATAGCCACACATTTTAGCAATATCACAGATCCAAAACCATCTGAACAGAAACAACCCAATATCGATATCCAACTACCAAAATAGAGATCCACACTGAAAAAACAATGGCTCTTCGAGGCTATTTATCAGTGCAATACTATTTACTATTAAGCAACTCTAGAAACAAATCAAGATCATCAGCGTACCCATAACCACCGGACTGCTACAAAGCCAACACTCCACAAACATGCCTTGCTTACCCTTTCGATAATGTCTTGACTTTTCATCATAACCTGGAAGTGTCCCACTAGCCTAAAAGTCTGCATTTGTCAAGCCTATGATGCAGACGCTCTCAGAGAACCCAGAAAGCTAATATCCTATTGTCAACGTCAATGTCCCCTCCCAGGCAACTGCTCTATACTTTGTGGAATATTAACAACTGGCATGAGACCAATGAGATTCAGACCAATGAGGTAATTGTAATAGTTCATTTGTACAGCGCTTATACACAAATGAAGTGCCAAAAAGTGCTTCAAAGTGGGAAGGGAGCAAGGGAATATAGTAGTCATTCTTAGGCCTGGCAGATTCCGAATTATCTAACAAAAAAGTAACTTATTTACTTAGCGTACTAGGTTTGATGGCTTTCTCCTAGTGCAAGTGCATGAATTGTTTCAGGAGCAAACAAACTAGGGAGGGGAGACAAAGGGGGACATGACAGAATTTACTAGCCTAGTACATCCAGGTCATGCAAGTGTACAGACTGACGTCCGAGGCGGCTGGGGGGGATCAAGTGCGCCCAGTCCAGCAGGGCCCTGGGTTAAGTGCAGAGAGGTTACCCTTTTCATGGAAGATATGCTGAAAGTGCATTAGTGCTGAACATAGTGCAGAGGCCGGGTGGCAAGTGCAAAGACTAGCAGGGGAGACTGATGCATGTGAGGCTTTGAAGGTGAACCAGACAACCAGTGGGCAAAAACAGAATAGTAGGAAGAATAAACACTTTCACCCATATGAAGCACTTTTAACATAACACAGACATTGACACACCTAACATACATTTCCCCCTGGACATACTGGCAGCATACAACACTGTCATATTTTTTTATTGTTTTTATTTAAAGTGTATTAGTTAATCATAAACGTTTAGCACCAGAACCAATAAAACATGTAAGACATAATGATAAGAAAATCCATTAAAAATTAAAAGATATTTTCATTACATTTTCATACCTACAACAGACTTATTAAAAACATAGTTAACCGTAACATTCTTTTGCTTTTAGATTTTCAACCAAGCAGCTACTCGTCTACAGCCTGATCGAAAATATTTACAGTTAAAACAATTAGATAGTCTGCATATTGAACACAATTTCAAGTCATATTAGGTACTTTGTAGGTAACTATTTCTTTCCATATCTTGAAAGCTGCAGATGTAATAATGAAACATAGCCCAAATATCCCTTAATGTATCCCTCTAATAATGCTGGGCAACAAGTTTCTCTGTTATTTTGATACATGCTGCATACATCCGTGTTAATTTCACCTTTATTCCATTTATTTGTATATGCCCTGGTGGGGAGGATGGTAAAGCGTAAATAGAGCGTAAAAAGTTTAGTTCTGGTGAACTCAATTTCAACAGGTAACAGCACAGCCTATTTGTGTCAAAGCTCTGATGGGCATATTCCAAATATCTTCTCCTAGTATGAAGAGCATCAACATTACAGGACTTATTCCATTGTTTAGCCTTCTTTTTTTTATTTTGCTTTCATAATTCGGATCATTCTGTAATATATCATCTTCCAAGCGCAAGGCCCTAATAACACATGTAGCACAATGTTTGAGCTCAATAATGAATTGATTATTTTCGTGCTCATCAAACTTAGCACCTAAGTGTTGCAGCATGGCATTTGAGTTCAGATTTGTGTTGTAGCATTTTTGCATATGGTAAGACTCTCTGTACAAGCAATGCAGTCACAAGGGAGCTCTGACCAAACTCTAAACAGAGTGCTTCAACAGGCACAGATTGTGGGGTATTAATCACTGTCTGATATATTTTTGACTGAATATAGTTGAGGCAAGTTACCTGAGCCTCCGAAAGAACTACCATGGCGTAGAGTATACCCAGAATTATGGCAGTACGGTATATTTCAAGTAATCCTTGTATGTTATACCCCCCATTATGAATAGTATACTGTCTGTCCGTTAGCCATTTATTCCAGATTTTCTTAATACATAGTCACCATAATATAATCTTGTTGGGTTAATGGCAATTGGAAATCTCAGGTAAACATACTCATTTACATTTTCTAGTACCTGTCCATTTAGTTTCAAAATCTTTGAGGTGTTTCGCATGACCTTTCTCCCCAAACACATAGTTTTAGTTTTGCTTGTATTAATCACCATATCATTTTTATTAGCATATGTCATCACAGCCTCAATAGAACGCTGAAGTCAAATCTCTGTTTGATCAAACAGGATGATATCATCAGCATAGGAGAACCACAATAAAGGAAGCCTATTGATTTTAGGTGGAAAGTTATATATTTTCAGAAACTCTAATTTAATGTTTGCGGTATATAAATTATACAGCAAGGGGGCAAGTCCACAGCCCTGGTTGAGGCCCCTATTTGTTTGCTGATATGTAGAATAAACTACTGATACATTTAAGTGTGTCGTGATAGATGTGTGTAAGTATAATTGTCGATTGAAATATAATAGAGACTTATACATATCCATGGCTGCCAGCTTGTCCCAAAGTTTAGGTCTTGAGACCAGGTCAAAGGCCTAACTAAAATATATATAGCAGCAGTAAAGTTTCATCCTGATTTCTTGTTTAGTTTGAGCAATAAAATACTGCAACACCAATATGTTAGTAACAGTTTAGTAAAAGTGTTGTATCCTTTCCTAAATCGCATCTGTAAAGGGCTTAAAAAGTTATTTTCATTTACCCAATTAGTTAGTATTTTCAATATAATCGGCACCATTTTGTTTTGGTTACAATCATTCATGGCTATCAGTCGATAACTATTCAGGTTAAGCCTTTCACTCTTTTTAAAAATAGGGACCAAAACTAATCTACACCAGCTAGCCTGGAGTTTGCCTGAATTCAAGATTTCATTAAATAGATTATTAAGAATCTTTGCCCAAAGCTGTGGGTCAGCCTTCAGTACCGCATTCAGGATGCCATCGGGACGTGGTACTCGAGAGCTCTTAAGTTTGGATATCATGTCGATCAAGCCGTGCACATCTATGTCCCAATTATTTATATTTATTTCATTCTGAAATTGAGTGCAAGTTTCTTCACTTTCTCTTTCTGCACAGTATGTAGTCACAATACAATTATACCAATCAGACTACATAATTGGATTAATTTTAATCGGGAGTAGGCTCATCTTGTGACCATTGCAATTTGAACAAAACCTTCAGGAATTATTAGTCCCAAAGCCATTGGTATAATCAAACCCAATTTATAATGTTCATCAATCTTTTGTGACACTTCATCCAATTTCTATACTCCAAGATTGCCATTTTTCTATTAGCCGCTTTTTGCACAATATTAGTGTTTTTATCGCTCTTAACTTTACTACATATTTTGCAATATAGGCTCTTACATTTGGCGATTATTGGGTCAAATAATATTCCTTTTGTCATGTCATTCCTAGCTATTCTCTTTTTTGAATTAGTCTTTCTAGGATTAATTTTATTTTTAATCATAATATTGAACCCCAATTAGCATCTTTCAAAGTTCTTGATGTATCTGAGTTATGATGTTTTAATGATTATTTACATCTTTTATGGTTCTGTCTGTCCAGATCAGGAGATACTTCAAGGTCAACTTTCTGATGCTTATTAAAAAGAATACCATGTCAATGTATTTCCCAACTCAAAATATCATGATCGCTGAGAGTATTAAACTCTGTCTCAATGGCTCTACACTTCATGGACAAGTTCTGAGAGACTAGCACATGATCTAGATGTGATTTTGGACACCATTAGTCCAGGTTACAACTTTTTTTCCTTCTTAAAAGTGCATCACAATCACGTCCGCAGTCGACATGAAGCTAGGGCAAGGCATTTTGAAACATTTCCATTATTAATGACATTACTTAAACTGTTAGTGTTAAAATCACCCGCAATAATTATAAGGCCCTGATGAGATTTTTCATGCCAATTGATGATCATATCCTCAATCTCTGTTTGTATAATTTTTGGAAAATTACCTCTCGGTGGGTCAAACACATTTATTATCAGAATCTGCATCTCCATAATGTCTTTGAGACCAAATATAGCTGGCACAATATGTAGTATCACCAAACTGATCTAACTCAAACATAAGTCTCACTCCAATTGCCAAACCCCCGCTGGTCCTCCCTCTAACCGAGGGCAGAGCAAGCTCATGAATAACATGAAACCCATAGATGTAAAAGGGCTTGGTACACCAAGTCTCCTGAAGGAAAAAATGTCCGCCCGAAGAATGGATTCCACACCACCTTGATGGACCAGAAAGTAACAATATCCTCTGGTATTCAAAGCAATTATATTAATCTGATCCTTTCTGGTCAACCATCAATGTGTTCCCTGTTGGATAATTTCTGGAGCCCATGTATGGATATCTTCCACTTGACAGTGTTTATTTTCACTGATGAGAGAATAGAGAGCTTCTTTAGCGAAAGTTGTAGATGTTTAAATCAGTTTATGGCCTGTCTGGTGAGGCCCAGAGTTTCTAGCTTTACAGCTAATGCTCAAAACAAGGCCCAGGTCTGCCAACTTGGCAACGTTTGATCTGAGTAATGTCACTGCCAAGTATGAGGAAAGTTCAACCAAGGCCCAGTTTGTCCAACTTCCAACCCTAGGTAGTTCAATCCAGAGGATATCCGAGGTGTCTATATGGCTCATAATGAGTAAGAGTTTAAGGGTTTTTAATAAATATTCTCGATTTAAGAGTGGGCTATTTTCATGTGGGTGTGATTCCACCCGTATTATCCATTGACTTAATTCATCCGGGGACTTTTCAAGTGAAGACTTATTTAAGTTCCCTGCACTGTTAAGTAACAATGAAATACATTGAGGCTTTTTGGTGAGCTGCTCAATATAGGTGTTACAAAGTTGCCGGTCGTGCAGATATGAATACCTCCGTCCCCAAGTACCACACATGCAATTATATGAACACTGCCTGTGCAATCCTTGAGGCCACAGGTGTGGTAGTTCGTTGAGTCTGGAGTCAGGAACTGCCGGAAGGACCCTTTGAGCGCTGTAAGGCAAGGAGGGATTAGTACAGGGCGAAATGCAATATTGCATGGTATCTAGGAATAGAAACTAAACGTTCTTACCTATGTGTACTGTAGGCCCACCCGGAAAGGAAGGAGAGTGATTGGACCTGAGCCCGGGTTCAGATAGGTTTCCACAACCTCTGGTATGATGATGGTAAGCACTGGAGTTTGGAGTGCTTGACCAGGCGAACGCCTAGTGAGAGGCCATAGGCCCAGGTTCCAAAAATAGTGGTTCGTGGAGAAAATCCGTTAATCAGGCCATGGTCGAGTAAACCAAGAGTTCCAGAGATAATCAAGGCAAGTTCAGGGTTAAGAGAGAGCAATCCGTTAGGCAGACCGTTGTCGGGAGACCAAGAGTTCCGATGGTATTCAAGGCAAGTTCAGGGCGTAGAGAAAGCAATCCGTTAGGCAGACCGTTGTCGAGTGACCAAGAGTTCCAATGGTATTCAAGGCAAGTTCATGGCGTAGAGAAAGCAATCCGTTAGGCAGACCGTTGTCGAGTGACCAAAAGAATCCTGGTAAATACAAAGCGTCGCAATGTCCGAGAGAAAGGTCAGCTGTGAAGCAACGTTTCAGTGTTTCTGAATGCATTTAAACCAATGGAGAAAATCACGTGATGCTCAACAGGGAAACGTTGAGGCGTGGGAGTCGTCACGTGATACCGATTGCGTTTGGTCTCCTCACGTGACGATCAGGTCCACACGAGCAACGGTGATTGCGGCCAAATGGGAACCTCCAATTACATTGCCAACGGAGAGAAGGGCGATAGACACCAAGCCTGCCATGGCCCCCCCTGACATGACGGGTGCAATGGTGCTGCCTCGTCTGCGCGCCCAGTGGTAAGCATCGGGGGCTACGTAATGTGGGTGTGTGGAAACGTGAGCCTGTGGGAAACATAGTAGTTCGTAAGGTAGAGGACGTGGAAGATGTAACAGTAGGTTCCTCATGTTGATTGTTAGGACCTATTTTTTTCTGACCAGTAGAAATAATCAAGATTTAGACAGCAGCAGGCAGATCTTGCTTTTGTCGAGCTAGGCAAAGTTTTTGACACTTTGGGTGACTCCATTGCGGCTGGCCTATTGAACCCCAGGACCTGTGGCCCTATAAGATGCGATAGCAATACTTAGATATGGATGGGGATGCAGAACTTACTCATACATCAATATTCAAACTGACTCAGGAAGTTGGCAAAACTTAATACTGTTTTATTAACAATTATCTAAAGCAGAGAGTTACAACAGACATAAAGGGACGTACACTCTTTTTCTCGCACTCAAAGCATTTAATGAAAAAACAACAATTTTATACAAAAAATGTGTCACTACTAACGTCATCCTACGTGGCAAATAAGAAAAACCTACTAGGGGATGTGATAAGCTTAAAGGGAACATCTAGGTATATGTTCCATACTGACAGGGGTTGTGATTGGGGCTCTAAGTTAGTTCCTATTCTACTAACCATATACTGCACTTCCCCTCTCCCTTTCCCCTTGCACTTTTCCCCCTCCCGTCTACCCTTGCACTTGCGTGATCTGAATGACACCTGGCCTAGTAGGATCGTTGTCTGTCTCCCCTTGCCCCCCCCGCCTCGTCGCGCCTTGAAACACTTGTGTATAGGCGCGTTATAAATGCCATGTCATATCATATCATATCAGGTGGACAACTAAGCCCATCCCAAATACAAGTCATCTTCTGTGTCATACTAATACCCAACACCCTATTGGTTACACAAATGATAGGGCTCTTTGATACGTGGCCCTCTATAATTGGTTGGCATGCTTGTACCCTTCTTGAATATTCCACTTGCTAGCAGCACGCAAGCTGGTTTCCCAGGTGCTAGGAGGGTCGGACTGGTCATGCCCCCCCACCCAATTAGCCCAATATCTATGATCACTCCTGCAGTTTGTCATTCAATTAGGCTTTGAACTTGGCCTTGGAGGCTCTCTCTGTAGCTTCTTGACAGACAACGAGGTTCACAGTGGCCTCGACTCTTGGTGGTGGGCCAGCCAGCCTTTCTTGAATTCTCCTTCGCCATCAGCTGTTTTCAACTGTGCCACACTAAAGTGCATTGTGGAACATCCAGATTCTATACATTCCTATGAGTATACATTGGCGCATCACTGCAATCTATTCACTACATATCCAGCCTCAGGATTACTTTGTCTACTTGCGTTACAGCATCGGTACAGTTGTAAAATGACTTTGCATTTTCTTCAGTGTTTCTTCATACGAGAATCTTTATTTCGATCCCGAAATGTTGCTTTACTTCGACACTTCATTCTCAGATCCTGTAGAATGTCCATATTCTTTCTTCATTTGTGTCTTTTTTGGGGGCATCAATTCTGTTTCGTGTGATGTCTCCAGTCTTCTTTCTCATTCATTTTCACACTTCTTCCGGGACATTTTCCAGAAGGCCATTACTTAATTGTGAATGCATATAAGGTTTACTCAGTGGATACCTTGTCTCAAGGATTCTTTGCAGTATAGGCATCCTTACTGGTACTCCGCATGTTGCAATTTACAGCTCCCAACATATGGGTAACATGGGGGCGGAGCTTCTGGTATGGGTTTTTGGCTCCTCTATACACTGTTTGAGTAAAGCTTGTCGTACCGTCCCATCTGACCAAGATTTTGTAACCATCTTGATTAAACTACAGTCCTAGCTCAAGAGCAATGGATTGCTGTACAGGGCAGTCAGCATTTAACAGAAGCACAGTACTGTGAGTTGAGTTTGGGGATTAGGTATGTGCATCCATTGGGTTTAGACTGGGTCAGGTGCTGTTGAAAAAGCCTTGTTTTGAGAGATTTGTCAAATTTGAGAATTGTCGGGGCATTGCAAGACGGTACCGGGTTCAAATTACAGAGGGTGGGTGCATGACAAGAGAAAAATTGTTTGCGGGTTCTCTCTTTGCAGATGAGTTGTGACTCAAGTCAGCTAACTGATTTACTGTGCGAGGAGCATGTGCCTCCTGATATGTGGATCTTTGCCATCAGATCATGCACACTGGTGTGCTACTCAATGCTTTGTACATAATACATACAGACTTAAACAATACCCTGGCCTGGGAAAGAAGCCAATGTAGTTCTCGTAGTATGGGGATGATTCGGTCCAATTTCTGTGTACCCACAATCAGACTTGCTGCGGTGTGGAGCCTACATTTAGGGGAGCGAAGTGAGTAGCTGGGGGCCCCGTCAGAAGGGCATTTTACCCATCAATATGCAAGACCACAACGGTCTGCACTACAGTCTGGAATTGCTGCAGTGGGATGAAGGGTTTGATTTTGGGAAGGGTGGAGATTTGAAGTCAGGCTGCTTGAGCGTTCTTGGCTGTGGTGACAATGGTGAATGGTGATGCCTTAGGATTTTGCTGAATCCGACTATGACAAATTTATTCTCGGACGGTTTAAGAAGGTGGTAGGCAGTCGACATCTAGGACTGGATGATTGCGAGGTGATCGCAGAGATGACTGATACTGTGTGGACCTTTTACTCTCATGTACAACTGAGTATTGTCTGTGTGTTTGTGGATGGGTATATTGGGATCTTTGAGGAGCATGCCTAGAGGCTCCATGTAAAAATTAAAAAATAATGAGTTAGAGGATGTGTTTTTGGGGACTCTGCAGGACAATGTTAGTTGGTTACAATGCAATGTCTTCACCTGGACAACATGGTGTCCGCCCAAGAGGTTTGAGGTAAACTGATTTAGGACAGTGCCAGGGAATCCCATCCTGTCAGCAGGGAATGAGAGGATGATGTGGTGGTCAACAGTGTTGCATGCAGCTGAGAGGACAGTTAGGATGGGGAGACATGATGAATTTTTATCCACAATTTGGAGGGCATCATCCACCGACTGGATGATGGCTGTCTCAATGCTACTCTTGACAGATAGTCATTTAGGAGGTGAAGTTGTTCGATTCTGGCAAGTAGTTATATAGCAACTTCTTTTTCAAGATTGTTCCAATAAACAGGAGCTTCATAATAGGCTTGTAGTTTGCCAGGTCATCTGGGTCTAGGGTTGGTTTTTTAAAAGAGGTTGTATGAGACTAGTCGTGAAGGGTGCCTGGGAAAGACTCTGCACATTCTGGGAATGACCAGGCCAAGTTTTGATTGTGCATCATCATTTTAATACCAGAGCCCATAGGACAGGACCATTTGGACCAGATGGTGTAAATATAGTGAAATGGCAAAGGGATAGGGTGAACCACTGAGGTTGCCCAGTGTGATAAACTAAAAGACTAAAGAGATTAGAAAGAGGTATATATACTGGGAGAGATTTGAATGAAAGTCACTGCACATATTTAATGCTGAAAATGAAATTTCTATTTCTGAGAGCTTGAACAGGAGTATTGTTTGAGAGAGGTGTCAATGGACAATTATGGACCAAATAAAGGTAGCTGTGCCTCAATATTCAATATAATGTCTTATATCTAGCACTGTCAACATTGCTGCGTCTGCCAGGATAGAAGTCATATTGCAGAGGATCCAGGAGGTTGTAATGTCACCATATCCCTGCAGTTATATTTTAACAATGTACCTGATTGATTTGGATTTGACTGATAGGGCAGAAATAGGCTGAAAGTTAGAAAAGTCATCTGGGTTCAACCCAGCCTTTTTGATAAGTGGGATTCATACTGTTTTCTGAATCTGAAGCATTAGCAGTTTTCCCATTATATGGTGGCAGAATTCTCCAATGCAAAGCATCTTTAGCTGTCCCATTATTCAACAGAACATCTCAGGGAGGGCTTCCTTTGAAGTTCAAGCCACCAGTTTATAGAATTGCATATGCAGGTCACTTTGTACACTGGACAACTGTGTGGCTATTCTAGTCTCTCCTAAATGATTCCTGTTTACTAAGACACTGCAAGATAAAATTCCCTGATATGTTCAGGAGTTTAGGAATGTACTTGCACTGACTTGGACCTCAGACACTTTAAAATCAGCTTAGGACAACAAGACCAACGTTAAGCACCAAGCAACTAGAATCAATCCAGTACTTTCCAACTTATCAATACTTTCATCCAGGGAGTTTCGGTCTGGTAATTGTCTGCAGTCCTGGATCTGTTTCACTGCACGATTGGTACCTTGCTTAAACCACTTCAAATATCTCTTCTGCTTTAGCCCAGTCATTTCAATCTTATTTAGGTCCAGAGACTATGATGGAGTCCAGACCAAATAACGTTCCTGGCTGTCAATGAATTATGCCCTATATCATCCTGGGTTTTCACATGTGCAACCAGCACCCTAAAAACAATGTGCTCCATGAAGAAGACAGTGTCCATTGTCCCTTCACGGATGACGGATACAACCTGAATGGTGTTTCCAGGTGCCACAAGACAAACTGGGGAGCGAGCAATAGGGAGTAAAATAACAGTGGCATAAACAGTAAATATACAATCGCCACAAGATAAGTGGGAGGGAACAAGGGGACTAAAATGACAGTGGCAAAACAGTAAATATACAATCCTGGTCCTACTAGGCCTTGTGACATTTGGTGGTCAATACAGTTAAAGTCCCCAGGGTATTCGAGTTCTGTCTCCTTCCCCATTCATGTTATCACATCACAAGCAGAACCAATTATGTTATTTATTAAAAAGTTATTAAACCTGACTCTTTAGTCCTTATTGCTAGCTTAATGTCCCTATCCAGAAGACAAACTGTCCCTTCTGTTGTGATCTCCCTAGTCTGACGCTGGTGTATCGACTAACCGGGGAAGAAGGGAAAAAGGGGAGAATAAATAGCACTCACCCTAGCCTGGCTCACTACTTTCCTATGCTACAAAGACTGCACACTGGGGTCAGTCAACCGTTGATTTTAATAGTGCTGCTGGCCTTTCGTGTGTCTTATCCTAAAATACGATGGAACACCCACCGTCTCGTGGAAATATTCCACTAGAATTGTTAAAAATCTCTATATGTCCTATATGTCAGATACATCCAAAATCGTTATGTGCCTGATAGGTTGGAATGACAACTTAATCCAGCCAGTGTCGACCGGTTTCAGCGGGATTCTCTATTTACCGCTTTCTTCAGGACCTATTATAAAATCACATTTGGGCATTTATCCCATTCTACAAAACAGTTCATTTAGTTGCTGTCTTATAATTGATTTAGCTGGTGCGGCCATCCTCCACAAAGTCGGGACGTGTCCTTGTTGTATCCTGTTGCCCGGAACTTGTAGCCTGAATGGTGTTGGCTTAGCTTCGGTATCTTCGGATGTGCCTGAATGGTGTTGGCTTAGCTTCGGTATCTTCGGATGTGTAGATGGAAACCCTGATAAATCAAAGGTAGTTCATCCTGCATACATGGTAGACTTTCATATCCACTTCTCTGTTTAGTTACAACTTCGTGTTACTTTCAGCGTTTGCCTCAGTTTTCAACACCAAGGTAAATATGTGTTCAGCATAATATACGATAGCAACATTTTGCATTTGCAAAACTGCCAGGTGAGCCCTCAAGAGATCAAAACCACCACTGCCAGTTGGTTGATTCATTGTGACATTTGGACATGCAAGTGCAGTGAAGGGAAGTGCAGGAGATAGGGGAGGGAGGGTGAGAGTGAGCATTGTATGGACAAGGGCTGGTGGGACGAGGGATAGGGAAGTATAACAAAGCCAGGGTGGAGACCAATGGTAAATTCTATGGTGGAGAAATCACACAGGTGGGATGCAGAGCCACAGGGCAGAGGGCCTGCATGGGCAGTGCTGAGAGGGGAGGGTGCTGGTGTTGACTGGGTGGAGGGTCTGGTAACCTGTTAGATTCATGAAGGACCAGGCCGCTAATCTCAGAGGCAGTGGGGTGATTAGTAGGGAAGGGAAAGAGGGGAAGAGGTAGAGAAAAACAGATTTTTGAGATGTTTAAAGAAGTTAAGGAGGTCCAGCTCAAGTCTGAGGTGGGCACAGAGGCTGTTCTTCCAAAGAGAGGCACCAGCCGAGGAGAGAGACATGCCCCCTACTCCCTGCTTGAAAAAGTGTTTCAAAATCGGAGTGTTGGAGTTAGGGGAGCAGAGGGCTCTAGCAGGGAAGTATTTAGGGAGGGAAAGTTGGAGATAGTGTGGTGCCAGGTCCCGCAAAGCCTTGTGGATGATGCAGAGGGACTTGAATTTGATCCTTGTGGTCACCGGGCTCCAGTGGAGCGACATTAGGGCTGGAGAGATACGGTCCCTGGGCTTCAGGCCAAGGATAAGTCTTAGCGCCCTATTCTGGATTAGCTGATGGTGGTGCAGGGAGGAAAGTAGAGACTGAGGAAAAGGCTGTTGTAGTAGCCCAGTCTTGAAAGGACCAGAGCTCTGGAGTTGAGTTTCTGGGGAAAGGTGATGAATGGGAGGATGCATCTAAGGAGGTGAAGCTGGAAGTGGGCTTTCTTGGCAAGGTCCAAGTTGTGAGAGATAAAGTAGAGAGTGGATATGAAGACGGCCCCTAGGTTTGTGGCCTCAAAGGATGGTTAGGGTAGAGGGTCCAAGGAGGGCAGCCAGGGGGTAGGAGGGAAACTGTGTGCAGGGGTCCCAATGAGAAGGCTCTCTGTCTTTCTGGCATTAAGACAGCGATTGTTAGCTGCACAAAATGCCTGGATGGGAGTCAGAGAGTCTGGGGTGGGAGAGGAGGAGGAGGTAGAAGAGGGAAGTTTGAAGGAGAGCTGTGTGTCATCAGCATAACACTGTAAGTGAGAAAGAGAAGAGGAAGTGGGCAAGAGGGGCGAGATATATAGACACAGCAATAGGATAGAGCCCTGGGGAACAGTGCAGGTAGAGAGAGAGGTGGTGGAGGAGTTGCAGTTGGAAGGGTGGTTAGTAAGGAAAGAGGTCAGCCAGTCCAGTGCACAGTCCATGATGTCGAACGTATCGTGTTCCTGTTATATGAGGATAGAATGGTTGACTGTGTCAAAGCAGAGGAGAGGTTGAGGAGAATGAGAACAGCAGGAGAGTTGGAGTCAAGATTTTCAAGCAGGTCTTCATGGGTGTTCAGGAGAGAGGTTTCTGTGCCTCTAGAAGCCCGGAATTCAGATTGATGGTCAGGGAGTCAACCAACAACTTCAGTATGAAATATTAATTAGGGGAGGGTCAACTTCTCCAGGAGTTTACCCAGGAAGGGGGTGGTAGAGATTGGCCGATTGCTGGGCATGAAGGATCTGCAGTCAGATTTTTTAGGAGAGGGTGCACAAGGGAGTGATGAGGTATAGAGGAAAAGAGCCAGTGGTGAGGGAGAAGTTATCGAAGTTGGCAAGAACCAGTGCAAGAGAGGAGATGTTGTCCTTAATGTTTCTACAGAAGCTGGGGAACACCTGTTTGGATGAGACCTTCATAGAGGGGAAAACTTTAGAGACCTCATCAGGTGCTATGGGCAAAGGAAATACAGTATGGGGCTGGAGGGAGAGGAGCCAAGGGAGGCAGGGGTGCATGAGCAGGAGTGGAGATGGTGGCGGTGGAGTATGAGGACAGGATGCCCTGAGTTTTAGAAGGGAAATGGATGACTAAAGTGGTGCAGAGGGCCTGGGAAGGCAGGGGAGAGGTGGACACTGCAGTCGGATTGGTGCGTTCCTTTGCAAATCCTTTGCAACAGGCCAGTTTGTTGGAGGATGAACCCAAGGTCTGCCACTTCTGTTCAGCAAATATGCATTTACGTTTCAGTGAAGCTAGATCAGAGTCGAACCAACCGTTGCAGTTGGAAGCAGGCTTCAGGAGGATTCTCATGACAGGGACAAGGATGTCAAGGGTGTTGGAGATGGAAAGGTGAAGTTTGGAGAGGACAGAGTCAGAGGGCTAGTCAGATGCCAGGGTGGTCGGGAGGATGAAAGTAGAGGCAAAGGCAGCGATTGACACTCGCTTTATTGGTCAAATGACGGCAAAGGAGGCTGGTAGCACGGGAGGTGGCTGGGACAGAGGGCTAAGGAGTCAAAAATGTAAGGGCACAACAGAATGGTCTGATCAGGAGAGGGGGCGGTGACAAGGTTAGTAATATGGATGTCACCAGAGATGAAGGCATCCAGAGTGTGTCTGGTTGAGTGGGTCAGATCAGAAGGAAGGATGTTAAGAGAGAGGGAGTCACAGAGGTGACAGAACTGTGAAGGAGGAGGAATTTGAAAGTAGAGGTCAAGCGGGAGACAGGGAGGTCAGCCCATTCAGAGAGGAAGAGAGGGATATGGCCAGGGGGCCTGTAGATGGTAATGGGGCTGAGTAAGAGAGAGAGTGAGAGAGTACGTGAGACTCCTAGCCTACAGACATTGAGTAGCTATAATAGAGGCAGGGACCCACTCATAGAAAATCAGGGCCACTCCGACTCCGGACCGGTTGGACCTGGGTTTGGAGAGGAGTTTGTAGCCCTTGGAAAGCAGAGTGTCAAGAGCAGTGACTGAGCTGACATTGAAACTTGTCTCGGTAAGGGCGAGGATGTCGAGGTCAAAGTCTTCAAGAAGCAGACAGATGTCAGAGGAGTTACTGACAGCAGAACACGCATTTTCACAGGAGGGATATAGGGATGTGGTACTCCTATCTGTGGTGAATGAGACATTAGGGAGGAGGAAGGAGGAGTAGCAGGAGAAAGGGGGAAATAAATAAGAGAGGGCAGGTGTTGGTCAAGAAGCAGAAGAGTAGGTTGAGAACCTTCGGCCATGATAGTGCCATTATGATAGACATTAATGATGCACCCAGAGGATGAGAAGTATGCCAAGAATACTTCCCATCTAGTGCCTCCATTGATGGGTGAAGAGGAAAAAGGGGAGAGAGTGGAAACCATGTGGGAGTCCATAGGTCAGGAGAGGGGACAGAAAAGAGGATATCAATAATAGTCTCTCTGGAAGTAACATTGATATAGGTGTCTGTAATAGGTAGGCGAGGTTTAGAGGCCAAGAGAGCTCTGTTAAGCTTTGTTCTTCAGATGTCATGAGAGAGATAGGATAGGTGAAAGAGTAGCAGTTAGAATACATAGGGGATACAGAGAGTGCCATGTGAGCGCTGGGGGAGGGAGGAGGGAGCCAGGCAAGGGAGCTGCATAGTGCACAAATAAACTCACCAGGTGGCCTAGCAGCCAGCAGGTACAGGTGGGGGGGGGGGGTGTTTTGAATCGGATATGCACAAGGTAGCAGGCTATTAGGAATCCAGACTGGGTGAGCACTGGAATGCAGCAGAAAATAATATCCAGGTCTAAAGGCACATCTAGGTTCAACTTTACAAGAAAGCACTAAGATGCATATCTTTAAAAACACATCTAGGTTCAACTTTCCAACAAAGCACTAAAATGCAGCAGAAACAGTAAGAAGAGCAGAGTGGATTACATCTAGATGTGATTTCCGTAAAGCAGACTAGCAATGCAATGCTAAGATTGTTATTAGAAGGCAGGGTTATCAAAGACACACATGGAAAAAGGCAGCACTTTTCAGGGAGGTTACAGCATGCCCAGGGTGGTGTTTCCACAGAGTTTTATTTATTTTATTTGTACCGCGCTGGCAAAACAAGCCCGGAGGCATAATAGCGCACCACGTGAACAGACAGACACATAAAAACAAAAAAATAACTGCACGGCAACAGATGGCAAAAGGATGAATTCACAGCCAGGGGAGCAGAGTCAGAGAATCATCAGACATTATTCAAAAAGTTGTTTTGAGTCTGCTCTTGAAAAGTTGAAGATTGGTACATGATCTCACATTTAGTGGAAACATGTTCCACAGCTGTGGAGCTGCATGTGGGAAAGATCTACACGCCACATATGCCAGATGTGCTCTTGGCATTTCCAAAAAGCTACTAGAGTTAGACTTGAATACTCTACGTGCAGGCAGGCACGAGATACGACTAGCCAGATAATTGTGCGCTTGCCCCGAAAGACAATTGTGTGTAATACACATTGCACGATAGATGATCGGGCTATGAATAGAGAGCCAATGTAAAGCTCTCCTAGCTGATGTAACATGGTCCCTCCTCTGAAGCCCTGCCGCGATGCGCAAAGCCTTATTTTGGCTCACCTGCAGCCGGATCATATCCTGCTTGGAGATACCCAAGAGCAGACTTGAACAACAGTTGTTCTTGGCACCTATAATGGCGCGAGCCACTGTGGCACAATTTTCTGACGATAGGAAGGGCTGTAAATGTGCAAGCAGTTTAAGATGATAACATGTGCTGGACACAAGGAAGTTGACCTGATTTTTCATTTCCAATTCCTGGTCCAAGAACACACCAAGTGTCTTGACCTTGTTTTGGGTATGAATAACACAGTTTGCAATTTTTAAAGATGTATATTCAGCAGAAAGATTTTTTAGGTGCTTTGCCGTACCCAGTATCAAATGTTCGGCCTTTGAGCTGTTTACGGCTAATTTATTTACTTGCATCCAAGTCTGAAATATTTCATGGATGGAATTAAGAGAAACAGAGTCATGTGCATAATCGCAAGTCAGGGGTACGAGACAGTCAGTGTCGTCTGCATAGTTTGCGTACACCAAACACAGTTTAACTAGTTGTTCAAAAGGCGGAATCATGAAAATATAAAAAAGGGTGGGTGCCATGCATGAGCCCTGTGGAACCCTACATAGAACAAAAAACTGCGCTCCGGCCGGATATTTTCAGAAAAGATCCTAGCCCTACGGTCTGCGAGAAAGGACTCAGAAAAGTGCCCGGATATCTGTAGTCTCTCTGTCAGCACAGAAGGATCCACAAGATGAAACACGGCAGAGAGATCTCACAACATAAGGATTGTGGTGTTGCCCTCTGCCATTGTTTGCATTATAGTCATCTTAAGCTCAAGTGGGTGGATTCAGTGCTGCTGGCTTTTCCAAAGCCTGATTTTGAGAAATCCATGCTAGCTTTATGTTTTTGGGAACAACATTTTCCCTGAATGACTCATTAATAAACTCGGTAATCAGATGCAACAGATGTGAAGCACAGGCCTTGATGGTGATTACCGGGCAGATGTCACCCCTACAATTTGTAGGCTTCAGTTTGTCCAACATCTCAGACAGATCCTGCTCAGAAATAGGCTTAAAAGAAAACTCTTGAAAAGATGTGAGGGGTGCTTGATCTGGAGTTATTGTCCCCTCCAATGGATGATCGATATTTGTCTGCCTAATATTTTTTTTAACAAGCTTATTCAGGAAGGCTTTGTGGATATTAATGCACCAGGCAGCATCCTTTACCAATTGACTGGGTGGTGAAGCAAGCATTTCCAGCTCCCTAAGGACCTGAACAAGCTCTTTGGAGCTAGATGCTGCTCTAGAGATACGACAGCCATAATATTTTTTTTGTCACGGACAATGGACAATTTATAGGCTTTGGCGGCTTGCACGTGGACGAGTTTATCCTCATCAGTTTTATCCCAGTGGCAGGGAAATGCAACAATTTTAACATAGGAAACATATAAATGAGGACACATCTAGATGTAAAAATCAAATACACATGGCAAATGGCAGCATTTTACAGGGGAAAGTTTAGAGTGCCAATGTGGTATTATGAAGACAGATAGGCAGAAGGAAGTGACACGTATGGTACATTCACATAGAAGAACTGTACAGAGCAACTTCCCATAACGATGACCATTGATAACAACCTGAACATGGATGTTGGGCCAAATTTACACTGTAGTGGGCAGAACTTAGTAAATTGGGCAGAGAGAAATAATCAGTGTTGCACAGTTGGGAAGAGTTCTAGCGTAAGTAAATGTTTAGATGATGTCAGAGGGAGTAAAAGGGGTGCCGATCAGATCCTGATTTAAAGTCGCTGCTATAACATGAATGGCAATAAGGATACAGCATGAGGACACGGAGCAAGAGTGTTCATGGCCCTGCAAGCGGGAGAGATGGCCAGACACTAGTGATGGAGCTGAAGCAGTTGGGAGGGGGTCACAGCTGTCTACAAAGCCAAAACATGGGAGATATGCAAGACCAGACGTGTAAGGTGATACATACGGGTTGTGGGGTTACCCGTGAATGTGGGGAAATCACTACAAAGGTGAAGGTGATCCAGGTTGCACAGTGGTGGCGACGGGGTGGACCTCGCAGCCCTCCCAGGCCTGGACAGGGCCAGACAGGGTGGGAAGTTGCCCTTAGGTGCATGCCCATCAGTGGGGGCTGGTGCTCACTTGCCGGCTCTTGGCCAATCAGCTCTTTGTCCCACAACGCATCAATCAGGCAGCAGCTTCTCGGAGGCGTGAGGCTCGTCGGCAGCCTCAGATGTGATCCCCAGGCACAGTGGCCATGTTGGAAGCCCCAGGTTCTGCAGGGAAGAATGTAGGTCGTGGCCATAAATGACTTAGAAGCTATGTGCCCCACAAGATGGTGGCTGGGGATATCTGGCCTGTGCCATGAATGGAGATGAACACCAGCCTCCAGGCATGAACTTTCACCAGGAGCTTTATTTGTGGTTCACTCAATGCCCTCACTCCTAAAACACCACTGTTGAATTGCTCAAGTGCATCAGATGTCTTTTCCATGAACAGCATATCTGCGAAGGCCTTATTTGTCTCAATTCACTATTTTGCATGCAAAATCTGCTTCTCCTTATTCAAGTAACTGATCGCAAGTGACAGTCTAGAACGTACAAGGAACACAACATTTCTGTACACGCACAATGCATATAAACACTGCAGACAATGAAAGCCGTTTGTTTTGTTCCCACTCAGATTACATGTTTTGACAAGTGGTTCGATTGAACTTCCTAAATAAGGGTTAGTTGAGAGTTATGCCTTACTGGGCTGTATGCTACAAAAGCAATTGGCATGAACAGCGTAGAATGATTCCCAACAAGCCTAGGAACTCTGAGTCTGAGTCACACACGCCACTATTTCTGACCCAGTGTTTCCTGAGCATGCTAGCTATCCCTGTCTGTAACTTGAATCCTGTAAAGAGAGGAAATCAGAGATTTAACATGGGACACAATTGATGCATCATCTTCCTTAATTAGGCAGTCAGTCATATAACTCAGGCACCCAAAAGTATAGTTATAATGTACAGCAAAGGAGAGTGAAAAGGAATGTTAAGGTTCAAATCCACACAAAAATCATGCAAAAACAAAAATGATATTGGATTTCGTTTACAGAAGAGTCACCTCCACGCTTTCCAATGCTTTATATCAGCAAAAAACAAGATTTTGTGGATGAAAAATGTGATAACTGAATATATCCATTAACTTTCATTGGGATGACTGATGGTTTAAGTTAAAGAAGTAAACCTTTATGAAAAATAGCAACATTCACACTGTATGCCATGGCACATACTTGTCCTGAAGTTTAATTCTCCTATTCTGATGGTGCTCTACCCCGCCCCCCAGTGCCTTCGAAGATGCTATTCAGCATGTGGAAAATCCCAAGAGTTCTGAATCATGGTGTATTTCTGTAATGACACACCACGCGCTGAAAGTCTCCTTCAGTTCGCACTCCTTTCTGAGCTGATGATTTTATGCATTGTGTAGTAAAAGCAAAAGGGGAGAGTACAGTTGGTGAAGGAGCATATGGTTTGCAATGCACATTAAATAAATGTACTGTCATCTTCAAAAGGTGGGTTAATTGGTTGAGGTTGTATGGAAGGAGAAAGGGAACACAAGGCATATCAAAGTTTTGATTTTAACTATTTCTCAAACTATTTCATATAGTACTGCCCTGAGTCACAATAAATGTTGTTTGAGAAGACTTTCCTCTTGCATGGTTCGCAAAGTAAAAGTATCATCATCGAGGTTCTCAATATATCATATCTAAGTACATGTACAGCTTTGTGGTTGAACCCTTTCTTCTCTATGTCAGCCACAAACTTATGACCAGACAAAGAGGGTGAACTAAATGCTATGTCAGTGCTTGGAATGTTTTGCAATTGCCACTCAGCCCAATTGGAATGTCCCCAGTAGAGTTTGCTTGAAAGAAATCTATGCATGCTGATTTTAGTCTAAAACTGTTGTTTTGTATGTACGGGATATAACTGTGTGCTCTTTGAGAAGGCAGTCATTGTTGGATGTCTCTGCCTCCAACATAACATTAAGTGAACTGTGCATGGGCCTAGGGGTGGTAATGAAGCCTTAAAAGGAATCTATATGAACGTATGATCTAAAGGGCCTCAGATAGGTAACCCTCTTCATATTGGGGTAAGGTTGGGTATTGGTAGCTCATTCAACTAAGTGTTCAACAATTTGGACAATCTGTTCACCTGTTTGTATGGTACCTTTTCAGATGACCAGGGTTATAATGTGGCTGCACATGTGTGTGTGTGTGTACACGCGCGCGCGGATGCCTAGGAATATTCACCCACTCTTGTCATGTTTCTCAAAACAAACATTCCTGTTTTTGTCATTCCTGGAATACAACATGATCAGTAGCTAAAGATGAATATGAGGAATTTAAGTTATCTGGAATTTCTCGTTCATGGATTTTCATGCTTTCATTCAACAAAGAGTTAGATGGAATATAAGGATGACTGCCTTATTCGTTATCTATCTACATGAGGACTTGGTATGTATATCATGTTGTTTTTATATGTATATAGCAAAGCTGGAGTCATTATAAACATGACTGCAGTTCCAGGTTGGTTGAAATTGGCAACGGCAATTGCAGCTGTATGTAACAGTAAATGATTAAGGGAGTAATTCATAGAATTAAGCGCACAAGTGGCACACACAGCTGTCGCACAGTGTGCATGTGCGACAGTCTGCACCAGCCGCGTGCGCCAAAATCCATTTCCGCACAAACCGTATTCATGGATTCTAACATCCATTACCAGCTGTGGCGTGGGGGTGCGCAGCGACCCTGCAGCAGCGCCAGTTATGCCCCCAACCCCTCCCTGTGCGCCATGTACAGCGCACAAATCCCGTACATGGAGCACATGCCAGTGGACCAGCATACAGGCCCCCAAACACGAAAACGCCTGTAAAACTCCCCGCGCACCCCTCTGAATACACGTACACCGCTGCTCGGGGAGAACCACACGTGATTGGCCCTGTGCGAGCGGGGTACATGTATTACTGGGGTTCGCGGGGAGTTTCACACGCGATTGGCCCTGTGCGAGTGGGGTACGTGTATTTTGGGGGTGCGCAGGAAGTCTCACATGCGATTGGCCCTGTGCGAGCAGGGTACATGTATTTCGGGGGTGCGTGGGAAGTTTCACATGCGATTGGCCCTGTGCAAGTGGGGTACGTGTATTTCAGGGGTGCACAGGAAGTTTCACACGCGATTGGCCCTGTGCGAGTGGGGTACGTGTATTTTGGGGGTGCGCAGGAAGTTTCACATGCGATTGGCCCTGTGCGAGCAGGGTACGTGTATTTCGGGGGTGCGTGGGAAGTTTCACATGCGTTTGGCCCTGTGCAAGCAGGGTACGTGTATTTCAGGGGTGCACAGGAAGTTTCACACGCGATTGGCCTGTGCGAGCGGGGTACATGTATTACTGTGGTTCGTGGGGAGTTTCACACGCGATTGGACCTGTGCGAGCAGGGTACATGTATTACTGGGGTTTGCGGGGAGTTTCACACGCGATTGGCCCTGTGCGAGCGGGGTACGTGTATTTCGGGGGTGCGTGGGAAGTTTCACACACGATTGGCCCTGTGCGAGTGGGGTACGTGTATTTTGGGGGTGCACGGGAAGTTTCACACGCGATTGGTCCTGTGCGAGCGGGGTATGTGTATTTCGGGGGTTCGCGGGCAGTTTCACACGCGATTTTGCTGTCAGAGCAGGATACGTGTATCCAGTGGGGTGTGCAGGTAGTCCCACACGTGAATTGGCAGTGTGGGTCCTCCCAGGTGTGCCCTCTACCCCCTCCACGGCCCCTGCAGGCAGCCCACATCACAGGGGATTACCCAGCACCCCTGGTCATGTCCCGCACGCAGCCCATCCACCATGGGCATGCCCCCCAGCCAGCCCACATGTCACCTTGCACCTTGCACTAGTGATCACCAACTCATGTCCCCCAGCAGGCCCCGACTAATGTCCCCCAGCACCCCCACCCCCCAGCAGTGAGCCTCAGGCCCTGACTCATGTCCCCCAGCACCCCCACCCCCCAGCAGTGAGGGGCACCTGCCAGGAGGCCCCGACTCATGTCCCCCTGCACCCCCACTCACCCAGCAGTGAGGGGCACCTGCCAGCAAGCCCTGACTCATGTCCCCCAGCACCCCCACCCACCCAGCAGTGAGCCTCAGGCCCTGACTCATGTCCCCCAGCACCCCCACCCACCCAGCATTGACGGGCACCTGCCAGCAGGCCCCGACTCATGTCCCCCAGCACCCCCACCCACCCAGCAGTGAGCCTCAGGCCCTGACTCATGTCCCCCAGCACCCCCACCCACCTAGCAGTGAGCCTCAGGCCCTGACTCATGTCCCCCAGCACCTCCAACCCCCAGCAGTAACTGGCATGCATTCATGTGTGCATTCTGCATACAGCTCCCCATGGTGCGTTGGAACACATGCACCATCCATGTGGTTCACACATTACTGCTCTCACATGCATGATCATGATGTCCCTGCACACACACATCCATACATGGCCATACATGGCCTATGTCACACATACAGGCAAGTATCAGACTACCAGCACACTGCAACATGCCCTGTCTCACACAGCAATGCTTGGCCACTTACTGCTCAACTCCAGACGGGTCTGCCTCCGAAGGATCTGGGCATGGAGCGCTGGGCCTACGCGTTCCAGGACCCTCATCTGGATTTTGCGCATGCTGACCCTGTACCCCTCTGCATCCTCTGCCTTCAGGAGGCACAGGGCCTTGTAGAGTGTCCTGGACCTGAAGTCCTCCCACAGCTTAAGGACGTGCTTGATGTCGCGGGTTGCCACCCCCTCCGCGTTGATGGCAACCACTGCGTCCTCCCAGATCCTCTCCCGTCCTTCCTTGTTGGCGCGTGATGATCCAAAGAGAGCATCATAATACCCAAGGAGATGCTCCACCAGGACACCAACTTCCTTCTCACTGATGCTGGTGGCCCCCTGCCTCTCTGGTTGGGGGTCGCCAGTGGTCTCAGATTGTGTTTGCCCTGACATGGCAACCCCCGAGGCAGGCGTGGGTGGGCAACTGGGTCCTGGGGCTGGGCTGTGGAGCGATGGTATCCCAGTCGGGAGTCTTCTGTTCCAGCAGGGGTGGACACAGCAACTGGACCCCCTGCAGATGGCTGATGAGCAGGCACCAAATAGCAGGGAACGTGGGCAGCAGGCAGGCAGCAGCAGATGGCTGGTGGGAGCATGCTCGGGGCTCTTGGGGGCAGGAAAATTGCCTTTTGGGCAGGAGCGTGGTCTTCCATGTGTTTTTGCATGGCCAGCTTGATACGGAGTGATTTGGCATGTGAAAAAAGTGCATGTCAGCGTGAAATCTGAGGAAAGGCCCTTAGCGCGTAAGCGCGTAAGTGACGTTCCGCGTGCTGGAGTTCCCCACAACACAGGTGCATTGTAAATCAGCACGTGAGAAAACTGCACATCACCGTGCTATTGGAGGAAAGGGCCTTAACGCGTAAGCGCGTAAGTGACGTTGCAAATGTGGGCTGGTTTAAAAGGTACGAGTATCATGCTATTTTCTTGTACGTGCTTCTTGTGGCAAGCGAGCGGGTGCTTCTTGCACTTCTTGTCAGTTCACACGCGATTACTTCACAACGTTTCCAGTTTGTACTCCCTGTTTCCTCTTTTCTTCTTTTGGCGGGGGTGTTGCCAAAGCGCACACGCGCATCTTTTTCACGTTCTTTTTCAAGGCAGACGGTGAGTCGCAAACGTATTTTCCACTGTGGTTGCCCCGTGTGTCGCGTACCCCTTCAGAGGTCATTGTAGGCTGCGTGTGACATGCGTACGCTTATTTTTGTGTTTCTGGGTGCGACAGCGCAGTGTAGGTTGATTTTTACACGCACGTGGTCTACCAGGGGTTGCGTGCATGTGTACTTTTGTTTTTGGGGTGCCTGTGTGTTGCGTGACCCGTCATGTTCCCCCAGGGGTCCCATACAGCCTTGCTAGAGCACTAGGGTACGAATTCCATCTAGTATCCTACCCCTTTCACCCCAATTGGCCAGGACAATTGTTTAATGCAACTCCCATATGCACAACAACATCTGTGCCATGGTTGGGAGGCGACCAAGCAGAAAGGGATGCAAAGGTGGCTGACCTCCAAAAGGTGGGTGTGGTGGGCACGGTAGGGGACGTAGCCAGGATTTGCAGGGTGTGGAGGACCAATCGGGGCCACCTATGCTCCCCCCCAATGGTTGTGGGAAACATAGCTGACACCATCCCAGCTCAGCCCTTGTTGGACCGGCCCATTTTATCACCTGAACCGGCACAGGGTGACTCCCAGGCTGACTTCCAGGTCAGCAAGTCTAATTCACGTGTGGCGGTGAAAGTTGCTGTCACCAGGCCACGTGGATCTGGGGCAGCAATGTCATCTGCTGCCCCAAGTAGCCAGGGTGTGGAGGCTGCAGGGGCACAACAGCTCCGAGTCTCCCAGCCAGGACAGTGTCAGTCCAGGTCCATCACACCGACGTTGGCCCTGCCAACATCACCCTGCAGCCAATGCCTGCAGCAAGACCTGTGGTCATTGTGCCTTTACAGGCTTCTAGTATCCAGTCCACCTGTGCTTCTGCCCCTACTGATCAGAGCGCGTGAGCCACTCAGGATCCGCACCACCTTCCAAGAAGAAGAAGAAGGGTGCTCTTGCACTACAGGCTGAGACCCCAGACACGGCTACACACTCCGGCACGTCAAGGAAGCCTAGCTTCAATGACGCCAAACTTGATGCACTTGTGGCCTATGTGTCGGCACATAGCCGCAAAATGTTGGTGACTGCAGGCTGTAAGACTACGACTGCTCAACGTAGGGCCCACTGGCACACCATCGCGGACCACATGGATTTGTGAGGCGCACAGCTGATGATTGCTACAAGCGGTGGAATGACCTTAAACGCAGAGCAAAGAACAAGCTGGCTTCCAATCATGCCTCTACTCTGGTGACTGGTGGTGGTTCTCCACCAGAGGACGACCAACTCACTGAACATGAGACTGTTGCTGGAACCTTCGTCACATAGGAACAGATCCAATGCATGAGAGACCTTCCAGATTATGAGGCATTGTCCGGTGAGTGCCCATGCAGTATGTGTAATCCATGTGTATGTTTCTTGGGTGATGTGTAATGATTGAGTGCCAGGTGAGGGTGTGTACTCCTGAGTGGTATGGGTCACCCATGTGCTTCCTCCAAACCATTCACTTGCCTTGGGTTTGGGTATGACAGTATCCTTTCTGACCACAGTAGCAATTAGCGCCACATTACTGCTGTTGCCCTTGAACTGTCATCTTGCAACAACATTGTTCTGATTTTCCAGTGTTCATTCAGCCTGATTGTTTCAATTCTCCCATTTTTGCAATGCATTTTTCTGCCCTAATGCCACATATTTGACATGCTTCTGTCATAGATTACAACCCACATTGGCCCACATTTATTACCTTGTTATGGGAATGATTTGACCATTCAGGCTCATTGAGTAAGGGCCTGCTCACATTAATTTTTGGGTCCTGTTTGAATGTGGAACATGATTGTTGTTTCCTGTCATGTTGAAGTGACCAACCATTGATGAATCCATCTGCCTGCCATCACTTTATTATTGCACACTGGATGTGTTGCAGTGTGTGGCACATGCATATGTTGTCACACTATTTTGCATTTTTCATCTCATCATGTCCATCTCACAAGGATGAGTGACAGTACTCATTCACTGACATATGGCTGTACTTAACAAACGTACCATGGCTATGCTATGTGCCATCTGTGTGCTGGCATGTGTCATGTATGTGGATTGCCCATGCCACTCACAGGCTAATCTGTGATGCCAGTGCTATCCAGCTTGCAGCACATGTGTTGCTTTTCCATCTTGGAGTCTTCAGTGTCTGCTTTTTGCCTCCCCTTCCCACTCATTGACAGTGCATGCATTCCAGGGTTATAGTCGTGTGGGACATGTGTAATTCATGTACTGGATCTCTGCCTTGCAAGGCCTATGTGTGTATGGTGCTCATGCCTTTTTCCATTTGTTGTCTTTCATGTTTTTTTAGGTGATGACGCACTTGATGCTGTTGAGGTGGAGGAGATGGTGCAGACCCAGGAGGAATCTCTGCCACGACCGGGCACCAGTGGAGGATGTGTTGTGGTGGTGGGTGAAAACCCTATCCTCCTTCAGACCATAGTGTCCACGGGTGTCTCTGGGTGCACCTCCCCAGACCTCTATGATTCAGGTGCTGAATCTGACAGTGGGACTTATGTGCTTTCACAGGTGAGTGTTTCTGGCAGGGATGCTGTTCTGTCCAACCCACCTGCACTGGGGGTAGGCACCTCTATGGGGATGTCAGTGTTGGTAACTCCACCTTTGGTGGTTATGGATGCAGGGTCACACTCCACTACATCTGATCCTGTTCCTGGGACAGCAGATCAGAGGGGGAATGCAGTCCTGCAGCCTCAGGCAGTGCCAGCACAGCAAGGTGCAGATCGCCTTGCCCCAAACAGGTGTGGTGCCCGCCGATGCGGTGGCCATACGCCAACAGGCAGTACTGTATGGGAAAACTCCATGTACAGTATAGCAGGACAACAGGGAGCATCGGTTGAAATGATGGCTCAGGCAATGGAGAGGGTGGCCACTTCCATTCTCCCCCCTGAAAGGCAGATGGAGCATCAACAGCAGGCAACAGACTCCATTTGCCAATCACACAGGGAAGACATTTTGGCGTCCAACAGGGAACAACGCGCGGCACTGGAGACTCTGTGCGAAGCCATATCTGTGGAGTCACAGGGCCACAAGGAAGCCCTGAGGTTAGAACTCCATTTTCTCAGGGAGACTCTGGGTGAACTTGAGGCTTCCCGTAATTTTAGGTCAGAAGAGCAGCTGGAGCAGCTCACACATTTGCTCTCAGCTGAGCTGCAGGCAACTTGTGAGGAGATCCGGGCATCACGTGAGGCCATGCGTGCAGAAATGCAGGCAACCCGTGAGGTGCTGCATGGGGATCTCCGTACTATCATCCTCCAGAACGAGACCTTCCACACCCGCACGCTTGCTGCCATTGAGGACTACACCAGGGCTTTGCGTGGGCTGCCTCCCATAGCACCGCCACCTCCTGATGTAGCAGCAGAGGGTGAAGAGAGCGACAGCAGTTCACCTACATTGGCATAGCCGTGCAGGCCATGAGCCCATGGAGGAATTTTTTTTTGCAACATCCACGCAGGTGTTTGGGTGCACCCTGTCCTTGAACCTCCTGGGTGGCTGCCCCCCCGGTCCACACATGGCCATTTTTGATTTTTGTCTATTTTTTTTTTACAGTGTGTTGCCTTGTGTGGCTCCCGTGGGCATCCACTGTGTATTCCAGCTGGGCACATGCAGGCTTGTCCTGTCTTTGAGTTAGATGCTTGGGTTCATGACACACACACCCCTCCTGCTTCCCCTTTCCATGGCCTTGCAAATGGTGTGACCAAGTGACAGTGACTTACACAGTGACATTGGGATCCCATGAGCTGTGTGGGCAATCTGTAGTCAAAACTGTGTGGACATCCCTAGTGGGGATTGTTGTTGTATTGAACACTGCATGGTGTATTGATATGTGCTTGTGCATCCATGTCTTCCTCCTTATTCACAGGTACCTTCTTCATGTCTTCACAAGGCCGTCTCCTTTGCAGATGCAGTTGTATGCAGTACACTGACACATTTGCCTGACAGCAACACTGTGCAGTTGGAAGGGGTCAATGTGCTGGCTTATTCAGGTTGTAAGACTTGCACTACTTTGATTTTGTACTGTCATATTTTGCTACAGTTTCATCCCGTGTTGCTGTATTGTGTTGCTGGTAAGTATTTGTGCATGTGTGCTGTTTGTTATTGATTACTGGGAGCATATTGTCTGTGGCCTGTTTCCATTTGGGACAGTGCACTTTGTGACACTTGTGTCATGTGTTGTGCATTCATTTGGTTGCTTTCACATTGCATGACATGCCATGGTGTGTTGGATAGCTGAGATGGGTAGGGGTTTGGTGACATGGCACTATTTTCATGTTGAATTTTGCGAGGGGGTAGTCATTCATGCAGCATAAATGTGTGTCTTTTTGTGACACAGCATTGGTTGTCTTTCAGTATGTAGGGATGCACACAATGTACCACTTCCAGGTGACCAATCTCAGGCTGGTATGGTTGTGACAGTTGACTGTCCCTTATGTCATCATCATTGATTGTCAGCTGGTATGTGACAGGGCTGTGTGCACTCCACAGGGGTGTGATTTTAGGTGTAGTAATTAGCCACCAGCTGCGTACGGGCTGTCTCACCTCGTGCCCTTTCCCCTCCCATGCGCAGTGGCCGTGCATGTGGTTGTGGATGTGGGGGCACCACCATGTCCACCGGCAGGCCCCGGCGGGTTGCAACGTTGTGCGGACACATGCTGCCACTATGATCCTGCACACTACTGGGGGCGCGTATAGCAGCTGCCCACCAGAGCTGTCAAGGGAGCAAAAGCGTGGCTTGAGCACTCCGGATGTGCGCTCCATTTTGCCCCAGTTTGCAATATGGGCTGTGTTGTATCTTATCTCGGGTGGTGTGGTGGGGTTCTGGATTGGCGTCATCATGTGGGTGTTCAGAGGGTAGGCACTGGGGAGGTGATGATGGGTATCATTAGTGGGGTTGTGACATTACTCATGCATGCATGTGCAGAGTCATTTATACTCACCAAGCAGCCTTGTATCGCCATGCCGCCCAACTTCTAGGTCCCGGTTTAGGGGTGACATTCTGAAAATGAAACTGTCATGGGTGGACCCTGGATAGTTGGCAAATACTGAGGTGATGATTCCCTTGGCATCACATACTACCTGCTCGTTGATGGAATGCTAGTGCTTGCGGTTTCTATAGATGTGCTCAGTTGCCCTAGGAGGACGTAGAGCCACATGGGTGCAATCAATGGCATCTAGCACTTTGGGGAAGTGTGCCACCCTGTAAAAGTCCTGGATGGCAGCCTGCCTTTCTGTAGGTGTTCTGGGCATGTATATGTGCCTGCGGACTGAAGAGCGTGCAGTCATGATGGCCACACCTGGTGTAGGCAGTGTGACTGCGTGGCCTGTGACACCCCCCCCCACTATGGCACTTGTTGACTGAAATGAACCAGTGGCCAAGAAGTGCAGTAAATTGAGTACCTTTTCCAAGGGGCTCAGTGCTTGGGAGCACAGGGTGGGTGATGTGAGGTCACCCTCCCACTCACTCACCAGGTCGAGTATTATGTGTGGTGGGAACCTGTACCTCCCATACACCTGGTCATCAGACATCCCAAAAAGGCTAGTCCTGGTTGTAAAAATTCTGGGCCTGGCTATCCTCCTATTGCGGTGTCCCACGACCATTGCTGCGAGGAATGGTATATTCATTGTACCGTCTGAGCTTGTTTGTTGTTTGCGTGCACTTCTATGCTGCGTGGGGCAGCGTATGCCTGCTTCCTGCTGGCGTACGTGTTTCCGGATTAGCGCGTGTTTTTTGGCGCACGCTTTTCCCCTGTTCGATTCCATGAATACGTGTTGTAGGCGCGCGTGTGGGCGTTCCACACGTTTACCTCCTGTACTTCCCCCGTAACGCCCACATTTTCATGCGTTGTTCCCTATTCTGCGTGTTACGCCCTGTGTTACGCCCACTTTTGTTGTGTACGCCACGCTATGCGCGCTTTCGCTGTGCGCGTAGCGCATGCCGTTTGATGACGTGTGCACCCATGTGCGCCACGCACGATTTTAGCACACATCCCAGGATTTACATGCGCACGGACTTCCATGAATCGATGTGCGCCGCTTTCGCATGCTTGCTCTGCGATTTTCACGCTTTCGCATGCTTGCACGGCTATTTTTGGTGAACATTAATTCCATGAATCGGCCTGAAAGTGTTTATTAAACTGGTTTTGTTTCTGTTCTGAATATGTACTCCAGCTAGGACTATCTGTAAATAGCAGTGTGTATCTTTTTCTCTTGGAAAGATAGACGTGCTCCATATCTGCTACTGTTCTTTGGGGGCTGGAGCACAGTTCAAGCAGTTCTGTCAGTTTTGGCTATCTGTAATTTGAAAGAGGTGTATACTTTTCAAAAAACAAACTGCATCACATAACATTTAGTTTTCACTGAGGTTATTTTGCCTTCAACACACTGAAACCTCCAATCACCCCAAAACAGGTTTGCATAGGATTTGCATATTCCACACTATAGGCCTACATACTAGACCTTTGTCTATGACAACTTTTCCAATTATGTTCATCTATCTTTTCAAGTCTTTATTTCCAAAAAAAGAAGTTATGTGAGTAGTAGATATGGACAAGGGGAGTGAGAAACAAATGGGGAAAATTGAAACATTGAAACACTGAAGAGGAGAAAAATGAAGAAGAGAAGAAAAAAGGCTGGCACCGGCTTCGACCCTTGACTAATTCCATGGTTAAGGGTCCATGTACAGATAAGAAATTATACTGTTTTCACAATGATAAACAGTTTTTAAATGCATCATTAGCAGTGTGTGCACAGGGAAACTCTTCATATGATTGGAAATGGTACTAGAGCATCATAGACATGAATGGAAAACAACATTATTGCTTGCCTGTGTGATTTTGTATTTCTACAAGTGCCTGCCAGGCTCAAATATATCAGAGCTTCCACTGAAACCCTCTATAATATTATGTTATTCAGAAACTGATTTGTTTTTAACTGCGCTTGAGGCATTTTAAGTAGATGGTCAGTGGATTTCTATGATTAATTTGACTCTTCTCTGCAGGAGTACAGGATAAAATGCCCTCTCAGGCTTCACACTGCTACAAAGCAAGAGTGCAGACAATCAGAAAGGTAAACAGGCATAGTTACCTGCTTCCCCTTGTGTGGTAAACTGGGAAATGGGAAGGCTACGATCTTAGGAAGGGTGTGAATGTGATCCAGTAGAGACCCAAAAAAACCAGCAACACAGTCCAAAATAAGGGAATGTCCAATCAAGGTTCTATAAAAGTAAATATACTTTAATCAAACACACCATCTGCAATAGAAAACATGGTACAAACCCAACCCCTGTGAAAGAACAGAGACGATTCAACAGATAGAAGCATGCAGTACTTTGAGCATGAAAACAGTGGTGGTTGGAAAATAATAGAACACAGAAATTATATGTCTTGGGATGAAAAATTGCAAAAGTGACCTAACAAGTCTAAATGGCACACATTGCACCAAGGGGGCAGTTATTGATCAATATTATCTTGTTTTGGGTCGTTGGTGGATCAACAGCATCAAGCTTAGCTCCGAGCAGGGGTACGATATGATTGAGATTAGTTTGGGTGCACTGGATTGTGTGTGACCAAAAGGCAAGCATGTGTTGAGCAGGTTTGATAGCATTAGCTCTGTACTGTTCAAAGGTGGCTTTCAGCTAAGCAGGTTGGGGTGCACACCAGTATCGTTTCAAGGTCGTGCCGGGTCGAGTTGAGTTGAAAGCGCTAAGTGACGCTCCAGGGTTCAAGTCAGAGGGCGGAGAGTGTTTAAACAGTGATCCTGTTGTTTCTGTGTGTAGTCGGAGAAGCAGCAGTTTTAGGGCAAGTCGTGGCATAACCCCTTGTCTGAGATGGCAAGTGACTCTCCAGCGCTTCAAGTCAGGTCCTAATATGGAGTGCTTGATACGAGCCTAGCAGGTGATTGGCCCAGTGAGGGCATGATGCAGCATTGAGTGGGTTTGAGATGCAGGCACTTATTTGAAGGTTTGGATGAGTGTTGAAAAGCAGCACCAGTGGGATTCCTCTTTGTCGAATGAGGCTCGACATTAGTTTTACCGGCGTTGCGGCAGCGGAACTTGAACCATTAGCTGATCTGGTCCTCCAGATGCTGTGAGGCCCGCTTTGGGCATTAAGGGCACAATTGGTCCATTCACGGTCTGCTATCCCAGCTTTAGGATATTCTGGTGTGGAGTGGCTAGCCCTGGTCTACAGCAAAAGTCACTCCCAATGAGCCCTGGGAGGGGCTAGGGGGCAGAGCTTTCATCTCAGTGGTTGAGGGTTTTGGAAAGTACAACTCTCCCAAAATAGGTCCAGTGAATCCTTTTCAGGTTTTGCTCCAGAGCGAACCAAAGAAGTGGTGTGGGACACCTTCTTTTAAAGATACAAGTCCACAGATGACTGGATTAAAGAAAGGCTGCTTTTGGGGTCCAATCCCTACTCATGGAATGAGTGGACTTTGCCCTTATCACATCACACCCAAAGTGCTTTGCACTAGAGGGAGTGGAGGGGACACAAAGGAGAGGCAGAGAGAAACAAGATGGTGGAATCCTTCCCAAACTGTATATAGCTCTTGCTGTCTATACTAACCCGACCCGTTCCCTTCTCAATAGGATCAAATGCCCCTTTGCTATGAAGCACCCTAGAATGAGGTACGCTCTTTGAATGGGTGTGCACCTTCGATGCCTGGGCCCAGGGCAGCTTCCTGTGGAAGGCTGACTCTGGATGAGGGTGTTACCCACCCTCACATAGAGATCAAAGGTGAGGCATGCTAGTCGAGGTCCATGTCCTGTAACTTGACAGGAGCAGCCATAATACACATTACCTTCCACAGCTGAGCTTGCTCACAGGAGCTGACACAGGTGTGATATCAATTAGATGTGGCTGAAATTGTTATTGTATGATGTGCCTTCACCATGCCTGATTCAGGCGTAGCTTATTTTGACAAATTACCCTGCCACCAGCATGGGTATTCATAATCATCATACTGTGGAAGAGGAGTGCATGACTTAAATAACACTGCTGTGCTGCAGTGACTTTACCGCCACTCAAGTTGTCAAATGGGCAATGGTGCAATCAGGCTACTGAGGCAGCAGTGCACACGTGTAAATTATACTTTTGGCATGGAGTGTGTGAACGAGGAATCTGATCAGCAGATTACCCTTTCAGCAATTGAATAACCCACATCCTTATATTAATTCAGAAAAATCTAAAACGTCAGGTCTTTACACTACTGTCAGATGCTAATTCCTCACAATATCCAAGGGGATTTCTCACCGAGCCCAAAAAGATTCTGTTCAGTCTTCGGTGATTTTGTTCTACATTGCTGTCCCCAAGTTTGCAAAGTGTTTTCATCTTGTGGTGTTTTCTCTGTGTTGCCCCTCCCTGTTTGCACATTATGCTATACATCAATATGTCACATATGACAGCTATTGTAGTTTTAGTTCTTAGTCATGAATAAGCTTTGATTGATCTCCCTCATATGTGATGAACACAATATTATTTACCTGATGTCTTCTTATTTACATTTTCTACACCATTTCTCTCCTGCTTCATACACCATGTGTTAATTTGTCTGAATGCACCATCAAATAACAGAGTAAAAAGGTCAGGATGTTCTACAAAGCCTGACTTTCTCCCTTCCTAGGGCATTCCTCTTGCTATCACTATTCACTTCAAAGCTGTTAAGTTAATTTGTGGAGATATGTATGGCCTTGAGCCTGCTAATTTAAAAAAGTCAGTTTCAATGGCATTCTGCCAATAGACAGTACTATTTAAGTCTATAAATATTCCTGGTTTTAAATGGAAAATAGGTTTTGGAAGCTCATTAAAGTAGCCAACGTATGCAATAATCTTTCATATGATGTTCATCATAGCCGTGATCTTCACGCCTTCAGTAAGAAAATTGAAGCACAACTCTTTTATTCATCAATGTTTCTGACCTCTAAATTGATTGTACATTATTTAGCCTTGCGCTTTCATATGATAGCGTTACTAGTACTTTATAAAAACACTTAAATCAAATCAAAATAAAATCAAACCATCTTGTACTGCATGGTGCGGTAGCAGAAGTTGAGGGAGACCTTTTGGGTGTGTAGGCACATTTTCTCCCAGATCTGGTCGGATATTTCCAGGCCCAGTTCAGCTGCCCATTCATCACATGCCCTAAGAGCCTGAGTCGCGTCAGTGTCCTGTAGGATCTTATATAGTGAGGAGACGACGCCATGGGCGCCGCCCGAGTTGGGAATGTATACAATTGCTGGATTATCTGGGGGCTGTCTCGTCTAGAAAGGAGGGCCATTTGGTGCCAAAGGCAGCCCAGAGTCTGTAATATTGGAGGGTCTCTAAGGCGGATCTGGTGTGCCCTGGTTTCCATGTCTGGGGGTCAATGAATCTGCCATTGGGATAGAAGTCAGACAGTGCCTGGTAACCCAAAGTCCACCAGTGTCGGGCCAAAGCGGTGTCGTGCGTGGGTTCCAGACCGGGGAAGGCCCACACAGGGAGCCATTTATAGTATGGAGAGGACTCAGTTGTCAGGCGTAGCAAGTGTGTCCAGGCTCGAAGGGTCGTATTGATTGGATCAATAGGAGAGTCAGGTGTGTAATGCTGGTGCAGTATAAGGGACATTATGTTGACGCCAGCAGCTGCCAGCCCCACCAATTTGACATGCAGATGCGCTGGAGAGCCAGGGTACCAATGAGTGGCGTGTTGGGCCTGGGCCGCAGTCAAATACAGTATCAGATCAGGGGCCGTGAATCCCCCTTGTTTGTATGGAAGCACCATGTCAGCCCAGGCCATACGGGTATGTTACTGAAAGTGTAAAGGAGCTGGGAAGTAGAATCATTTTAATGAGCGAAAGCCGACCAGCCATAGATAATGGGAGCGTACGCCACCGTAAGATTTTAGTCTCAACTGTCTGTGCTACCACTAGATAATTATCGGCAAGCAAGGTGGATTTGGTTAGGGATATCTGAACACCAAAATATCTGACACCATCTGGGCACCGGCGGATAGGGTATTCAGTGGTGCGTTGTTAGGTAGATCTAGTGAGTGGGAACATCTCAGACTTTGAGTAGTTGATTGTGAATCCGGAGTGGGTGCCAATGTGAGTGATGTCTCTCAGTATGGGGTCGAGATGGGTGGTGGGATCTCTGATGTATAGTAGTACATGATCCGCATATAAGGATATCATTTCGGGGTCATCTTTCAGTCTTATTCCCCTGTGGGCGTGGCGTGCACGGACATAGTCCGCCATTGGCTCTATTACTAGGGCAAAAAGAATCAGGGATAAGGGGCATCCCTGTCGGGTACCCCTGAAAAGTGTGAACACATCGGATGTCAATGAATTAGCTTGCACTCGCGCCACAGGGGAAGTGTATAGTAGTTTAATGAACCCAATCATGTTTGTGCCGGCGCCCATTGTCTCCAGCACCAGCCACATATATCTCCAAGTGACCATATCGAAGGCCTTCTGAGCATCGAACCTGACCGCCACAGCCTGCGCATCCTGGTCAATACGGGACATTACATTAAACAACCTCCTGATATTATGGGAGGTGGACCTCCCAGGGACAAAGCCTTCCTGGTCCTCATGGACCAAATGTGTCATGATGGGCAGAAAAAGATGTGCTATGATTTTGGCAAAGATTTTTGTATCAAGGTTCATGAGAGAGAGAGGTCTATATGACCCATATTCGTCGTCGGGCTTACCAGGCTTGAGCAATACTGTGATGACAGCTTCACGCATGGAGGGGGGAAGAATAGAAGCACGGAGTGATTCGTCCCGAACCTCAAGCAGCCTGGGGGCTAATATGGCGATGTGTTCTTGATAGAATTCGGTGGTGAGCGCGTCAGAGCCCGCCTCCTTACCTTTAGGCAAGTCTGAGATGGCCGTAACTATCTTGTCCAATGTGATTGGGGAGTCTAGTTGGTCCTGGGTAGGAGGGAAATAACTGTGGTGGGGATCTGTCAAGAAGCTCACGCATGTGTTGTTCAGTGTGTTCAGCAGGCTGGGAGTAAAGGGTCCTATAAAACTCGATGAATATGTCTAAGATTTGTTGGTCCGCCCACTGTGCGTTACCATGCTCGTCATTGATGGAGGCAATCTGGGTCCAGCCAGATTCCCTTCTTACAAGTGTCGCTAATGTTTTCCCCAGCCTATCCCCCTCACCATATTTCCAGGCAGCCTGCGGGCGGCTAAAGTATTGGACTTCATGGGTAGCAAGTGCATTGTACTTCTGGAGTTCTTCGCTGATTTTGGCGAGTATGGTGGGGTCAGCACCAGTGGAGCATTGCAACTCCAATTGCCTCAGTTTGGCTTCGGAGTGACCGAGGGCGGCTCTGATTGCTTTCAGTACTCCAGCTTCCAGGGAGATAGACATCCCCCTAATATACACTTTGAAGGCGTCCCACCTAACCGCAGTCGACGTGGCCTGGAGAGAGTTGTGCTCAAAGAAAGACTCGATGTCAGCCAGTATTTCAGCATTGAACACAATATCTTTGAGGGCTTCGGATTTAAAGCGCCAAGTACTGAATGTCGGGACACTTGCTCCCTGCTCAACAGATAATGTGATTGAGGTGAGGTCTGACAATGTGCGAGGTAAGATCTGGGACCCCTCCACCCTGCCCATGATTTCACTTGACACAAAGAGCAGGTCTATCCTGGATGAGCTATCATGCACCGACGAGTAATAAGTATATTCCCGCCGTTGGGGGTATAGCATCCTCCAGACATCACAGATGTCAAGTGTTCTAATGTGGCCATGTAACCTGCGTGCAGCACTGGACAGGGATCGGGCAGCAGTACCAGTTCTGTCCAGAACAGTGTCTAGAATAAGATTCAAGTCCCCCCTCCATATAACCTGAATTCCTACGTAGCCTAGCAGTATGGTGGTTACAGTGTCAAAAAACTCAGGAGAGTCTACGTTAGGGCAGTAGGTGTTAACAAGCAGATACTCCTTGTTGACCAGCGTGCAGTGTAGTATGACATAGAATCCATCAGGGTCTATGTAGCTTTTGTGTAATACGAATTTAATAGATTTATGGACCATCGTGAGGACGCCCCTGGATTGGGTGGAGTAGGAAGTGAAGTATCTAGCGGGGTCCCATGACGGGGCCATGGTCTTTTGCATATGTCCATTGGAGTGTGTTTCCTGTAGAAATAGTATTTTACAGCCATGCTTATTAGCATAGGCCATGATCTTACGGGCCTTGGTATGATTGCTTAATCCCCGGACGTTCCAGTACATTATGACGGTAGGCATTTCAGTGATTGACATCTAATCCCATAATACATGTTTAGTGAACATCCCAGATCCAGCGATTGTGTGAGCTCCCAAAGTTGGAATTGAAAGTGCGCTCATGACACTTTAATGCACGTGCCGTGCAACCTCGTGTGTCTTTTTTGAATAACACCCCATTCCCTCCCACCTCCCTCACCACCACCCAAGATTAGTAGTGCGAACATCACCCACCCTTCCCTGTACACAGCTGAGCCGTCCCCAACTTGGCCCAACCTGTACGAAAGCCCAATTGGGGCTAACCCACAATAAAGATGTATCTAAGAACAGTGCAATCGGAGTGGGGTGCGCCATTGCCGTGCACTAGCAGGCTTGGTACTAGATGGTTCCGTTACAATAGAAGCAGTGTTAGCGGTCATATAGTACCTTCCCCTGCATCTCTAAGTGGGAAACAGAGATCTGCATATGAAACATTGGATCGTTGCAGTTTGAACACTAATATACAGTAAATATGATCAAGATAAACATTTCAGTATTGCACTGGCTAGCTGGTGTGTATCCCCAAAATGCTAGGTGACATGTGTATAGCCAGAGCCATGTAACAGGGCAAATAAGGCAGCAGGGTCAACTGTAGGTAAGGCCAATGTCCAGAGAGACTCCCAATTTGCATGTGAGTAGGACACTTGGAGGATACGGGACACAAGAACAGTTCAATCTAATTGTTGGTTAACAACAGGAATAAGCAGGGTAAATAAGCCAGTTTTACATAGCACAGCAGCGTGTACCCCTAGAGGACTGATTGTCATATGAACAGCAGGATCAGAGTGGCAGGGTACATTGCATGGCTGAGCCTAGTCGCTGGCAAAATGCCAATGAAGAGGATGGTGCTCGATCACCGTGTGAGTAGGAGACTCAGAAGGTACGAGACAAGAGTAGAGTTCAATCATTGTCGATGCGGTCGCCGGCAGGAGCGTGCAAGGGGATATGTGCTTCTATGAATTTTTCCGCCTCTGCCGGTACCGTAAAGAAGTACAGTTTGTTGTTGAATGTGAACTTCAGACATGCAGGGAATAATATGGCATAAGGAATATTCCTTTCTCTGAGCAATTGTTTAACTTCAAGGAATATGCGGCGCTCTTGTTGCACTCCAGTTGAAAAATTCAGAAATATTCTGATCACCTGTGACTCCAGTCTGAGCTCTCCGCTTTCCCGCGCCAGTCGGAGAATCTGGTCACGGTCTTTAAAGCTTAGGATTTTCGCAATAATAGGCCTTGGGAAATCCCCTGATTTGGGGCGTGGAGTCAGCGCTCTGTGAGCTCTCTCAACAGTAAAAAAAGGGAACATGTCGGGATTGCCCAGAAGTTCCTTAAGAAGATTTTCGGTTGCCAGTTTGAGCCGGCCCTTAAGTGCATTTACCGGGACCCCAATAATGTGTATATTGTTCCGACGGGATCTGGATTCGAGATAATGACATTTGGCTTTGACTGACTTCATATCACGGGCCAGCGTGATCACCGTGTCCTGTAGCGTGGCTATGTTGTCCTCATTGGTGCCTATCCTGGTTTCAGCTTCAGTGATTCTCGAACCGTGATGGTCCAGTTTGGCTTTGAGTGATGCAACATTTGCGTTAATGTCATCTAATTCTTCATGGAAGGACGCAAAATGTCTGGCCATTGACTCCATCAGAACGGTCAAATCTGTGGCTGGTACCTCAGCGGGGGCCGCGGCATCCATCTGATCACCCGATGACTGGGGTGCAACCAGCCTCGGGGTTGCCTTGGCAAATTTGTCCATGGCATTGGTCTTATTCAAATTCCTGGATCTATTTGACATCGTGCAAGATAGTGGGTGAGTCTCCAGTTGCCTGAATAGGGTGTCAGGCAGCGGGGTAGATGTGTGGCGCAGGCAATTGAGAGCAAGACAGGACCCACTGATCGCTCAACTGGGCTAGGGGACCCCTCCAGAGTCTTGGGCAAGTTGCAGATGGTGAGGCAGGCCACCAATCCCCAGGGGGCCACCACAGTATGGAGAGCAGCGCCCTCGTCGCACTCGTCAACGGGGGTCCTCAGTTCTGCCAGGCGGGGGCCACCAGTGTCTCTAGTGAGTGTTTAAGAGGAGCAATGCAGGTAGGCCAGGGAAAAGAGCAGTCTAGCTGGTCCACATCAGGGGCCCCACCGCAAGCACAGCACAATATTGACTCAAGTGGCGAGGGCCACGAAGACACAGGGACCAGGTGTTGCAGGGGAATGAAGAGGCAATGCTGGAGGACGGTGGAGGGCAGCACTATGTATTTTTCCTCACAAGCTCCTCACCTGATGTACAGCAGATTGTCCGGATGTCTGATAGTGGATGGCCCACAGGGGCCCGTGAAGACTTCACTCCAGGTACAGTGAAGGAGTACAGTGAAGGACGGCACTCAGATGCACTCAGACCGGGCTCCATAGGGACGGGGCTCCAGAGGGACGGGGTACCGCGTCTCATCTCCGCAAGTGTGTCTTTCCGCCGGGGCCAGAAGGTGAGTCGCTCCAGCAGCAGCGCTGCGGCAGGCCCAGAAGGCTGCAGGAAGTCTGACGTCCTCCGGGTCCAGCGAGCGGGGGGTAAGGCACCGCGTATTACAGCAGGCCCTGTGGCCACGCAATCAGCCAGCGCAGTCCCCAGCACGGGTCGCTGGCCGCTCTCTGGAGCAGGAGCCACCCCGGCCCAGGGCAGCGTCTAACCCTGGGCAGTCCCGGTCTCGGAACCACTCCGAGCGTCACTCCGCAGGATGCCGGAGCCGAGCCCCAAAGCGGGAAGCCAACAGGACAACAGCCAGCGGGCAGTCACGGCGGGCACACAGCTCCAGTCCCATACACAGTTAGTATGGCAGGAGCACTCGGCGATGCCGGGGGGCAGCGCCCAGCAGCCCGTTGCGTGCCTCCACGGCAGCCGATGCCAAGGTCAAGGCCCAACCCGATGCCGGGGGGCAGCAAAACGGACCAGGAAACGGCCACGGGGCACCTATTTCAACCCAAGTTCTACGTGCAGGTAGACCTCGATGTCAGGAGTGCAGGGGAACAAATGTAGAGGCAGGATGATGTAGATTGCCACAGATGATAGCGGATAAGGTGCAGCTGTGCTCAGAGCTACAAAGCTAAGCAGCCATTTTGCGAGCTGCTCAACAGCGCCCCCAACCCTAGCCACATTTAACATAATTTTCCATCACTTTGTGGGCGAGTTGTATATATTGTTTGTTACTCGTCTATCCTTTCATGCACTGCCTCTTTTCTTACGGACTGTGTGTTCACTTCATCTGCAATACTTTAAACTCTGCCTCTTCCAATAATCATATCTAACATTAACCTGCCTTACTCAATGTGGGAGCTAAGCAAATAGACACTGAGTGAGGGTCAGGGTCTGTGGGCCAGACCATGCATGGTGATGAAGCGTAACCCTGCTTCACTTTCTGTGCTTTGGGGCTTGTGTTATCGCTCATGCTCTGATCACAATTTTTAGGGGTGTTTTCCAGGGCTCAGCGTTGCCACTTATTTTGGAGCCCCAGCACTTATTGTCTCTGACCTACTTTAATTATTAAGTGGTGCGAGTCAGTGCATCCATCAACCACAATGAGCAGGTGCAAGCTGTACTGTAGCCCCAAATATGTTGACACAGTGGGGAGCAGCTATGGGTGGTGGCAGCAGTGATGGGGAACTGCCCACCTGCAATACACAGGAATGCTATAAACTATTTGGTCCCTTGCACTTATTCTTTTACAATGTAAGCACTTCCTCACACTCCCACAGGTGCACTCTTGGTACTTGAAGGCCATCTTCCTCACTCCTTCCCTGGCCTCATATGTCATGCTCTCACAGCCCTCCTTTCTGCAAGAAGCTGTGCACTGCACTTCAGTTCAATCACTTGAGTCTCTCAACCAAATATATTTAATCACGGACCTGCCTGTGCAGACACTTCTTTCCTGTGTTTGCTCTCAATCTCTTCCATCATCATTGTGATGGAACAACAACACTTAATTGTTGGCTTGCAACATAAATATGATGCAAACAATGCGAAATGAGGCTGTGTGATAGAGTGGGTAATACAGAGAGTGTGTGAGAGATAGATTAAGAAAAAGAGACAGGGAGCGTGAAAGAGAGTGAGGGAGTGAGAGGGTTCAAGAGTGAGAAAGAGGTACAAAGACAGAAAGGATGCAACTTGCGAGACAGCAATACATGTTCAGAAATACCAGTGTTCTTGTATTTGAAAACCAAGAGTTTGTTTATAGTGGTATGAGAGGCAATATATTTCCCAGGTTAATGCTCTCCTGGTCATTTATCTTCAGAAACCAGCGTTATTTAACCTTCTTGACCTGGCAGTGATCAACTTGTCCTTTTAAAAGAGGGCACCATGTGCACTCTGGCAGTGCAGGAAGGAAAGAATCAATAGACTTGCCTGCTCTGTCTACACCCCACGACATTACAACCTCCTCCACATCAACATATGACTTGCCCTTGCTTTTACAGTTCGGGAAGGTTCCTCCCTAACACCTAGGACCACACACCCACAACTCCCCAAACTACACGAGACTGGGCGATCTGCCCTCCCCTCTTTCCTACCCTGGCTATTTGTAGATCATTTGCTGTCAACTCCCCTGCCCTCCCCCTTCCTGTTAGCTCCCCACTGCCTGTTTCTCGGCTTCCTTCCCTCTGTTTTTTCCCATATAACTGTAAAGTGCTCTGTTGCTTCACCAAGCTGGATGTGCGTTCAATAAATACGCGAATAATAATAATAATAATGATGTGTGTGCCTTAGGTCTGACAGGGATGTGAAGTCACCAGCTTACATTTGCAGGTCCAATTGTGTCATATTGGCACTTTTTAGGAACGTAGTGGCACTCTCATGCTTCATTTGTTTATTTAGGTGTTATGTGGTGTGCTATCTTTCACTTTACTGTTACTTCAATGCTATTGTTGGCCTTGAACAGAACAGCAGGATATTAATGTGAAATAATATCACAACCAAAGGAATAACATAAACATATAGGACAGCAAAACTGCAGTTACTTCCCAAAAAAACAAAAAGAAGGGGTTAGAGTAGGTAAATAAACACATAGGGCCTCATTACACAGTATGAGGTAACCATGGCGCTATTAGCGCCATGGTTGCTGCCGGTATTTTACCGTGTCCGCCTTTGTCGATGGCGGAATTACCGGCCTACTCCAAGTTGAGCGGGGGCGGTAATTCCCCATTCACCAAGGCACTTCCCCATTCCCATTTCTGCCCCCACAGGGCTCAATGGGAATGGGGAAGGAGGTAATTACGGTACCAAAAATTGCGGTACCGTAATTAGCTCCAAGGTCCCTTTGCGGGCCCGTTCCTTAACGGCTGGTAAAACCAGCCGTTGAGGTCGGGTCCGGCAAAGGGACCTCGTAGTAAGGCGGTAAGGGTTTACCGGTACCGGTGCCCTTACCGATACCGGTAAACCCTTACCGCATACCGTGTAATGAGGCCCATAAAAACCAAAATGAGAAAAACCAGAAAATGAAATTAAAAAACAAAGTGTGGGCAGGGTTAGGCATGGATTTAGTGAGGGTATAGGTTGGAATTGAAAATGTTGTCTGCTGCGGGGTGGATAAAAGGAATTGCAGGGGTACTTCAACATCACAATTTCAAGCTAACATTTGTTAACAAAACATATACATCGTAACAGACCCTCCAACAATATGTTCCAGCAGCTTAACCATGAAATGACATAGCGTAACATAATAAAATAGTAGGCACAATCTTAGATAACATAGCCTTTCAAAGCAGTGGGAAGCATGATAGCCAAATAGCATCATGTCTTAGTGTAGCATACAAGACAAATAATAGTGCAACCCAGCATAACAGCAACACATCTGCAGAATGTCCCCATTAAGATATTCATGTAGGTACAACAGACACACACTCACAACCACAGACATCCTGCTCCGGACTTACTCCTTCTAGTTTTGGGTCTGCAGCTTGACTGGCAAAAGAAGAATAAAGCACTGTCATGGGTTCGCCCAGAAATCAATGCCTACATGACTCCACTATTGACACCTTTGTTTAATTCCACCCTGAGGCAAATTGCTCTTTTATATCATTAAATGTGTTATGTGCTGACTACAAGAACATATTTGCAGAACTTGTATTCTCAGAAACAAGAGGAGGCTGTCAACCGAGATATTTGAAAGAAATGCTAGCTTCTCCAATATGGAATCACTTGCTTGATTTTGTATTTTATATAGCACTAGCATGCTGTCTTACATTTGCTCCCAAGTGCTCTGAGACAATGCAGAGTGCTGTATAGTATAGGTAAGATAAATAGAGAAGTGAATACATTTAAAAATGGGTGGTTCAAAATGTTTCCACGAACAGAAGAGGCATGAGTGTACCACTGTGACTATGCCTGGTCCCAAGTGTTACCAGATGGACATTGTGAGGGGTTGAAGCTCTTAAATAGCATTGGTGACCTGCTACCTGGGTGGCAACAAGGATCATTTTAAATAACGAAAAGGAGTGGAAAGTGGTTAAAGGGGCTGATGAGACCATGCTGTGTGGAGGAAAGAGAAAGGAAAATGGGCGACAGCATAAGAGATGGGGTAGGACACAAAGGAACAGACAAACACATGGAATGGTACAATGGGCCTCATTACGACCCGTGTGGTAACCATGGCGCTAGTAGCGCCATGGTTGCCGCTGGTATTTTACCGATTCTGCCATGGTGAATGGCAGAATTATCGTCCCATTCCAAGGTTGGCGGGGCGGTAATTCCCCATTCACCATTGGCCCTTCCCCACCCATTTTTGCCACCATAGGGATCAATGGAAATGGGGAAGGGGGTAGTTATGGTACCGCAAATTGCATTACCATAATTACCTCCAAGATCCCTTTGCGGGTCCAATCCTTAACGGCTGGTAAAACCAGCTGTTAAGGTAGGGACCTGCAAAGGGACCTCGTAATTAGGTGGTAAGGGGTTAACGGCGCCGCCACCTTTTATGGTGCCGTTAACCCCTTACTGCCTGGGTCGTAATGAGGCCCAATGACTTTAAAGGGGTTGGCATATTTGTGGTAGTATGGGTTTATGTGGAATCATTGGCAGTGTATGAAATGTGATGCTGCACAATTTTCTGCTGGGGCAGTTTCTAGTATAGTGATTTCATCCTATTAGAATTAGACAACAAATGTTGTGCATTGCACATTGTCAAGTCATTGTGAGTATGCAAATGAGAAAACTAACTTTGCCATAGAGGGAAGCGCTTCCTTTTACATAGCTGAATCAATCCAAGACAGAACTGTCTGAAAACTGCAGAGAACTGCGTACCTGGTTATATGTATAATAATCCATTAGAGTCAACTCACACATGCCACAACACCATCCACTAACCATCTCTGGAAATCTAACTCCAGTTCAGACCCACATCTGCAAGGTGTTGTGGGAATATATTGTTCTGAAACATCTGAAATGCTTTTCCTATACACCAGAAAAAGGTTAGGAAACTCTGATTCTATCAAAATGCAAAAAAGTCTGTTTGATTCTTAATGTTGCCAAATATGTCTGCTAAGAACTAGTGTGGTGGTAATCAATATGAACGAAACTATGGTGTCCTGGAAGTTACAGTGGTCATGATTAATTCAAAACCTCCCAGCCATCAACCTTTGGTTTTGCTTTAGTCATCCTAAGTGTGACGGTGTATGCCAAGACATGGGTCCCAAGCCTGCTGGGCCTAGAGACCCAAGCTACTCCTCACTGATGACAAGGCCAAAACATGTCTGGGGATACTTGTGGGGTCGTGCAGAAGGGATTTGACCTAGCAGTTCAGGCTGGAATGCCTCTTCTGGGGTGAGACCAATACTGATTGGCATATGGTCTTTCCCCTTCTGTAATGGCTTGGCAGGCTGACAAATGATGGTCTAGAGGGTTTCCCAGCGCTGTGCCATTAGATTTGATTAAATCAAAACCTTGGTTTTCCCAAAGCAGCCAAGCAGATGATTCAAGCTTCAGTGCAGCTGGACATTCAGAAGATGAGGCTGCAACTGAGCCACCCCAAACAACTGCCAGGAAAATTGTCCTCTCACCCCATGCTGCACAAAGTCTGGCAACCCGGAAGAAAACACTAGCCAAGAAGCCACCATGACAGTTGTTCCTGCTGTAACATTGGCCACCGCTCACACAGCTGCAGCGAACATACCCTCTACCACCACTGGCACTCAGGAGACTTCCGCGGTCAACAGCGTCATTGCCAGCACACTGGTGTATACATCCTCAGGGGGCTAAATTCCTGCACCTGACATCTTTCCCAGCACTGAACATTTTGAATAACACACAATGCTTTATTCAGCAAATTTACAAAACCACATCTGGAAAATTGGCCGACGCATTTCGGGCCTTCGGTCATTTTTCTTTAATCTGCAATATATACAAACAGATGTACATAGTCAAACCAAAAGGACAACATAAAAAGCAGCAGTTTAATCAATTTTAAACATAATTATGTGATTTTTTACAAAAACCTGCATGCAGAATTGTCCCAGTTGCAGGACTAAAGAATAATATTGGGATTACTATAGTTTGTAAAACTAGTATCAAGCTATTAAAATCAACACACACGTTTTGTTGTAGTAAGTGAATTTTACATACAAAATTGCCATAAATATATGCCAACATAATAATAAAGTAATATATAGTAATAAAGTACAATTACAAAAACAAAGGGCTAATATTGAAAAAAGGAAAAATAAAGTGACCATACTTAAAGGAAAGATGCCAAAATCCTGACGCTTACCCAGAATCTCATCCATGTCTCACAACAAAACACAAACGTCCAGTTACTCAGCACCAATTTTGTAACAGTCCCTCACCAAATGGGCAACTCACAACGGTCGCTCTGAAACAGCAAAATACAAACGACATACCCATCAGTAAGTTCTAAACTTAACCACGAGTCAAACACATGCTACAATATCCTTCAAACTTACAAATATCAAATATACAAACACACCTTCAATCTAATTACACGTTACCTTTCCCAATAACAATGAAAGCATCAGGCACAAACACCAGAATAACGGCCCAAACAGAACCTTATCCCACACTGGCTCAAATATCCTAACAGTCAACAGACACTGAAGACAAAGGAATACATCAACAAGGAAAACAGACTATAATAAAAACAGGCACTAAAGAATTACTCACTCCATAAACAAAGAGAAAAGACTACAATAAAAATAGGCACTAAATCGGAATTACCTTTATTTTCTGGCGCTAGATCGGCTGATGGAATTAGCACGAGCACAAAAGCCAAAGTGACACACCGGTAATTCCACTGGCCCTTATTCCGCCAGTGGAATTAGCACCCATTTTCTGGAGACATAATTCAGTGTGGTGAAAGGGACGGGAAAATAATTACTGCTACTTTTTCTACTTGTGTTGTCATGATGTTCTCTAGTACTCACATTGCATTGCTGGTTATATGGTGAAAAGCAGAGGCAATCATAGTCAGGTGTTCACAAACAAGAGGCGAGTTATTTACAGGATAGTAAGGTACTGACATCAAAAGCCCATTTTATCATTGCCTTGAAATACTCACACATTACCTCTGTTGTTATCTAAAGCCCAGGTACTCATAGCATTGTTTTGTGATGCCATCAAAATCCCAGGTCCTTCCTCATTGCTATCAAAAGCACAGATTATCAAATAATTGACCGTCATTTTCATTAAATGCCTAAATAATTTCTGCACCTGCAGTGAGGGATGTTAAACGCTCATGTGTTTTCAACGTTTCATGTGATTGTCATTATATGCTGAGGCACTCCGAGTGTTGCCACTCATTGAAATATGCTTCTCTTGTACTAACCCATTATCAAGGGTTGCTTTCAAAAGCTAAAATCCACGTTCCAAAACCGATGATTGCCATATAATACCTAGGTTTAGACGGCATCACCAGGGATTGCTATTATATGCCCATGTACTCACACCATTACAAGTGATGAAAATTAAAGGCCCATGCACTTACAGTGACTAGAGATTGACAATAGACGCTTAGGTACTCACCCCATCGCCATCAATTATGAGGGTACTATCACCATTGGAATTAATTGCTATTAAAGGACACAGTCCTCAGTCTATTGCCAGAGATTATCAACTACCCTAATACCCATTCAGTTGCTGTTCATTGCAATTAAATGCTGAGACAAATATTGCATTCAAAGTGTTTGCCATTAATAGACGAAGTGCTCACTCCATTGCCAGTGTGCCCATTAAATGTATAGCCACTCACATAATTGTCAATAATAACAATTAAAGATCAGGTACTTACGCCATTATCATAGAGGACCTACATACTTATGCCAGAGTCAGGAACTGACATCACCCGTCGCACCTTATCTGCAGATGCTCTATTATGCTGGTACATGTTAGTATTTTTACTTGCAACCTAATTGCTGAGAAGCCATGCCCAGAAATAAAGGGGCATCCTGGTGTAGCTCGTCCACCTGTCCTCACTTTCACTGACACCAGGGCTGTGTCACACAGGGCTGATCAAAACGGGGTGTCTTCCATGCTCCTCGAACCATCCTCTTTGACCAACACATTCCATGAAGATGTGTGTTGTCATTCCTTTTTTTGGGGGGATTCCCTTTTTCTGGTGGTGGTCCTTTTTCGCTTGCGTCGGATTATGGAGAGAATTGCTTCCCCGTTCAGAATCTCCATTATCTGGCAGCTTTTCTTACAAGGGTGTGCATTATCTAATGATCAGAATGATGACTAGCTTGTGTAACTATGCGCAAACGTTCATAATATTTAAATACGCTGCACACAAAAGACTTTTATAGGAGACATGAGCATTGTTTTTTGTGAAGATCAATCGTTATGCCAAAAGCAAAGTTCATAGTTGCATTCCCGGAGTCCCTTCGAGACAGGGCCATAATTACCTGCACATCAGACAGAACATAACATTTAAAGGTCATGTTTGCATTTGTTCTTGAAAAAAGAAAGTGATATTTTACCCCTGGTTCTATCCAAAGTCTGGTTTCTCTAAACAACAAATATGCCAGAAAGTGAACTGCTACTAATGCAATTAACCTTTAAAATAAACTTAGCTCCACATGCAGCCCTTTCAATAAACTATCATGATATATTTTGCCATGATTTTAAAATCATGTTCAGAAAACAAGAACGTTGTCATTTAAATATCCGTATACAATGGAGATTGAACATTTTCATTCAATGTTTATCCTGTCAGTTTCAAGGATATGCAAATAAGGAGAAAGATGTGCTGAATATTCAACCATGTGTTTTGTTTTATCATTGTCAAATATTCATTCTTCAGGGATTGTCAGAGTTATTTCTTGTGGGGTGATGGGAGGGGGTTAATCAATGTCCTTGTTCTCATGGTGTGTCCTTGGAAAACATCTTAACTTTACTCTGGTGTTTACTGGTTGTCATTGTCTCTACTTTACTGTGTGCCTACTGTTAGTTCCAAGGACAGTTGGCTGGATATATTTGTGCAGAAAATGACCCGACCCCTGCTTTTACAACATAGTAATGAAAACAGCTCAATAAATGGACTTTTCTTTGTTTTCAATTTTCTCTTTATAGTTATGAGCATACTCTGGGTTCATTGAGTTGAACGTATAAATCAAGTAACTTTATTCATTCAAGCTGGCTTTTTAAATTCGTTTGAAAGATGATTTACTTGAGGTGTGCAACTATCAATATTAAGGATGTATTCGACCTGCACACGTCTACTCGTCCAGAGTCGCACTTCCGGTTTGTAAACTGTTGCACTACTACAATATCTCAGACTTAGGCACCTTCAACTTTTCCTAAACACTAGCCTAAGCAGTCACGCAAAGGAGCATTGTATGGGAACAGCAGTGAAGTAACTTTACTGAAAATGTTGGGGGTGACATGACAACTGAAGGAAAGGGGCAGGGCGGAGGAAGGGTGGATGTCGGCTCTAGGGGATAACGCTAAACTACGACACCACAAGAGTCCCTTACCGAGGCTCTGTCATAACTTGCATAAGACTGGTGGCGTAGTTTTAAAATTAAATTCTTAAAACACGCCAGTCCTCTGAAAGTTATAACACCACATTGAGTCTTTAGATGTCACTGCATTGACAACAGTAGCAAATGCCAGTCTAGCCAATTAATAAGACATACCATGCTTGTTTTATGAAGATGCCCAGAATAAAGTCATGTCACATTAAGAAAGGGCTAGACTGGCTTCCCTAAAATGCCAGTCTGAGTCTATCCATGTAATATTTCATGTTTGCCAGTTCGATGCCCATAAACAAATGTTGCACTTTCCTAGTGCCTCTCCTGCACACATATACAGACATACATACATACACACTCACAATTCATACTCATTCACCATGGACGGCATTAGGGCCTTTCAACCTTTTCAAATAGAAGAGGCCTCAAACCACAGAGGTGGCCCCCAGCACCTGTCCCAATGTTGCCAGTCAGCATTCAGCAGTCTTGTAACACAGCAATATATTAATTTCTCTCTATTTTCGTTCTGGGGCTTAAAATGTGCACTTTGCAGCGCTCGCATTACAAAGTGCATTTTCTCTTCCCAGAGGATACACCAAAGTGTTATCACCTCATTGCCTTGTAACACTGGTTCCGCCCCATCAGACACATGCTGACAAATAAGAGTTTAGAGCTCTTCAGTGGGAATTTAGTGTGTAAGCTCCCTGCTGGCTGGCCATCTCGAAATTATTGGCAGCTATCAACCTTATCTCTGTCACCATTGTAATTATTATTTATTTATTGATATATAGGGCTCCATAGCCGCAGGCATCAGGGAGCACAAACAAAAACACAGTGGACAAACATAAAGGCACAGGACAAGAGCGAGGACGAACCAGTGCATCAGGGAAACGGCATTAATTCAAGGTAGAACTACAGGTGCCTCAGACTGTTTTGACTCTAAGCAGGGGGCCCCAACCATCATGCTGAAAATGGGCCCACACACATCTTTATTGCTGCCTGCCAGCCACCCACTCAGAGACAATAGCATCACATTCACAAACTTGATTCCACCAAGAACACACAAAAACATACAAACAATGCATTATATATCATTCATTCAGACACAAAAATCAACACACCCGAAATGTTGGGCTACGCTTACTTGACCTGGCTGAACTACATTGCCATGGCAGGACAGGACTTGAAAAGCAGTGCTGGAGTTGACCTGGCAATTAGTAATGATTTGACGTATTCCATTGTTGGCACCTGAGTTTGTATGCATACATTTTTAGGCAATTGAAATCATGATGGATGACTTAGTACTTGCATGTCAGGGGAGTGAGCAGGGCATGGAAGACAGAAGGCAGCTCATTGTCACAGTTCTTAAGTGTGTGTTTCTGACACAGAGAGTAAACAGCATTGAACATTTAAGCTGACTAGAATAGTCTCATTAGAATATGCAGATGCACCCACAAAGTTTTCCCCTCTCACGGCGACTCCGACAGACTCTAAAAGTTAGCCCCTCACTACAGTGTTAGCCCGCAATCATGGACGTTCCTAGGATTTGCGGGGCACTGGGTGGCAAAGGATGTGTATGGCACGTCGCAGAAAATTATGTCCAAAATATGTCATTAATATCCGTAGGGATCAAATAAACTGACGTTCAATATCTGAATGTTAACTGTGAGTATTACGGTTGTAGCAATATCAGGAGTAAGGCTTATTTTGGAGTAGTCGCTGAGTGAGCTGAATCAATTGTGGAAATGGGGCCTCAACAGATAATACTGTGATAAGGAAGAGGAGGGTAAAGAGAAATGAAGATCACCAGTAAATAATCCAAACGTATCTAATGTGACTGCACGTTTCAAGGATGTAAGGGCAGGGATTGGCCCTGGGCAATTCTGCAGGTCTTCAAATGTCATCAATAGGGCTCAAGTCCAGAAAAACGTGTGGGGGATCATTAACATACGCAAAGGGACTGAACACCCCTTTGAATAATCCTTAACCTTATTTTGATCATGACTTGATAATATTTCGTTGAACCATTCTGGGAGTGCAGTCCTATCCAGAGTCCTCCAGTTGTGAGGTGAAGGCACGTGTTTCAAGGAAGAGGAGAGCTCTGTCCCCTAACCATCCTCAGGGACCATTGACCATTGGGGGTGAACAACTGCTAGAACAAGGCCTCTATGCCAGCCACTGTGGTACCCATGACCTCACTGTGTTGGAGTGCCCCTGCAGTTGTGTGCCAGTCTCCCCCGGGTTTGGTACCACAAGAACACAGATCCTTCATGTACCTGATTACCCTGGGTTGGGTCTCAGAGCATATGAAAGCCCCAACAGCAAGGGTCCTTGTGTTTTCAACATTGAATCGCTTTGAGCCATGATTCATGCACATTTGGCAATGTTCGAATAAGCAGGAGCGTCTGGATCTCCCTTAGGCATTCTTCATTCTTCAAACCATAGTTCACCCATTTCAAAGTAATTTGCTGCTGCATCGCACCAGCGGAAGCGCATCATTGCCTTGGCTCGAGCCAAGAATTACTAGTGTCAACACATATGCTCGAATTGCTGACCACCACCACTGTAAATGAGTGAAATCTGGTGCCCCTCGAACTGTGACGTTAAAGCTTCATTATCGAACCTAGTCTCCTGGTACCAGCTCGGCGCTGTTGAATCTAGACGTTGAAATGAACTAATGTTTCAAACTGATACTACACCATTTCACCCCATCTCGACATCTGTTTGCTGCTGGATCACTGCGCCTGTCATATCCTTCAACCAAGTGAACCATTGAACTACACTGAGAAGTCTGGTTTCACATAGTCGAACCGCCAAGTCTACCACAACGGTACTATTGAATTTTATCTGCCCCCTTGGTTCATCTTTGGCACCTAGTGACCTGTTCTATTTACAGTGCAGTGAAGCCTTAAGCTATCAGTACTGGGAAACACTGTTTCCCATAGTCTCAATGCTTGGTTACTACTTTTAATAACAGATTATCACTTGTGGTGACTTTTTCCCATAATACAATGCATCTTACAAGGAAGTACAATGGGGTACACTTTTGTGTATGCCCTAGACTAACACTCAGATGACTTTTGGTTACTCTAGGTGTGCTAAATGGACAAGCTGGTGTCAGCAGTGACTTTTTACCATTGTTTGGCGCTTTTTGTTTTAGCCTTACTGCGTTTACCGCTTTTGGCTACTAACTGTGGCTAGTGACCATGCATGGCTATGCCACAAGGTTTTTTGTTTGTCCTTTGGCCATCTTGTCTTTAAGCCTTCTTTCTGACCTGTGAGGCAAGGAAAATCCATATATGAACTTCCAGTGCCTGGGAAAGCTGGAGCTTTTGGTGGGCTACTGGAGGGCTATGTGTGTTTGCTGCCAGGATTTGGGCTGGGCCTGTCCAATCCCAATCCACATACTGGTTTCAGTGAGTCTGAGTGTTATGCATGAGTGTTCCCACCAGTGGTACTGATTGGACCACTAGCGCGGTGTGTTCTGCTATTGGCTAGTGGGAGTTTATGCTCTTACCTGGCTTTTGGGATAAGAAGAGGACCCCTGAACTCACTCTGGAGAGATCCTGGAGAAACCTGAAGGAGCCCAGAATTCTGTCGAGCTTTGAGACCAGTGAGGAGACCGGAGTCCCATCTGAAGGAGGCCTGCTGACCAACTTCTGCTGCTGTCCTGGAAGAGCCCTGTCTTGCTGTCAATCTTCAGCATTCCTGCAAGGAAGCTGTAACCCGGGGAGGGGAGGGAACATCCATTCCTGACATCTGTTCGGTACCCTGTGAAGAGCCTTCGGAAGTGACCTGGACTTGCCTTTGGGCTACTGTGCTGCCAACATGGCTGTTCTGCATTGATTCCTGGATCTTGGGGATCATCAGCTTGTCCCACAAGACTAAACTCCAAGGTTTCGGAGTCCTAGCATCAAGGGGCACCAGCCAAAGACACCACCCACAGATCTGCTCAAACCTGCAAACCCTGCAAATCAAGAACTGAGGCTGATGTGGGAAAAGCAACCTGGGACCATCTTCCATTGACCTGCGATCCTGTGAAGAATCAGAGTATTGGAGTTGAGTTACAGTGGTTCTAACCAAGCCCTAAATTTCCATTAAAAGTTTTGCTAACTTTTCTAAAACATTTACGACACTTTGGCTTTGCCATGCTTCCTTGCACAATCCTTCAGAAAGTTGGGGACAATTTTGTTAGTTAGAAAAACTTGTCCTCTAAATCTTGGACTGGTTCACTCGACTCCAGAGACCCTACCTTCATTTTTCCAGTGTTCCAAACAGTGTCTGAACTGTTCCTGAACATTTGGGCAAAAGGCCCCAGGAAATTTAGGGAAGGGCAATTGAAGCTAGGGCTAATTATCTGTGGACCTGTAGTGCATAATCAAATCTGTACTTTCCTTTACAGGGGTGTGATATGTATTATGCCATACTCTAGTGACAATATATATATATGTATTCTTTTATTAGTGTTGTGTGATACTTCTGCATGTTAGTAGTCATTTTTCATGGTGATATTTGGCCATAAATAATGAACTGTATTTGTATACATACAATTTGTGAATCCCATTGTGTGTACTCATTTTGGACCCTTTACAATCTCCCCACCTCTTGAGACTTAGCCTAGACCTCTCGTCACTGCTACCTTGAACTGGTTTGGCTACAGCTCCCAGAGTCCCACAGGTAGGTAGTACAGTCTCAGTTCCATTCTTGATGTTTCAATTTCAAGGTAAAGTTTGGCTAACCAAAGTTCCAGTAACAATAAAATCTTTCTTCTTGGTTGAAATAAGGACTTTCCACTTCTTCAAAATATCATCAATGTTATTCCCAGCCACGATGCTTTGTCACCAAAAAGACTTGCCACAGTTCAAAAGAAAATATGTCTTCTGCAAATGTTATTGAAACACAGTTCTTGGTTAACCCTGAGTGTGTCTCTCTTAATAAGTTTAAGAATCACAGTAGGTATCTTTTTCAGCATGCTTTACAGCACTTCTACGTCTACTTCTACAACTTACACTCTTACAACAGTTTACCATCAGGGCATGCTCATTTGCCTCATAGTTTTCCACTTTTTGTTTGTGCTACTGAAGTATTTCATCTACTGACACCCAAATACATTACCACAGCTTCAGTACTTTGTAACTTCAAACAGCTTTTGGTTCTGACAAGATGCAATCTCAGGTACTTAAACGCCTTCAAATGGGCAAGGCACTCTTCCTCTGAATATTTCTTTTCAAAGGGGCATCCTTTTTGCCTCTCTTGTCTGTCTCCAACCAACAATAACCAATAATTGCTTTTCTAACACACTTCTCTTCTCCATCTACAGACGTTAGCAATGTAGGTCATATTAACTTCAAAGAATGTTTATAGGTAGCAAGTTTCCCATCCCTAACCTAGTCCTTATCCTTGTTCCAACAGTTAAACAGGATAATTACCCAGAAGCTTTGGTGGCACTCTCTTGGCTTCAGGTAATGCTTTCACACTTGTATCTTGTACAAAACTAAGGTTCTGTTGGGTTCTCTTCCTTTGCGAAAGGCTAATTTCAGTCACACTACGGGAATCACCTTGCCTTGGGCAATGCTTGCTTTCTCCAACTTCCAACACCATGTTTAAACCCTTGAATTTTTTTTCTAATTAATGATTGTCTGCGTGAATAATAATTCAGAGTTCAATCTTCCTTTGTAAAACTTAATTAGGCACACACAACCACTTCTTTATAGGTTTTACAAGGTTTAAAGGGTTAAAATTGCTTCTCCGTAGCGTTTACTTTTCACGAGAGTGAACTAGAATGACCGGATCACAAGCGAGTGCTACATTTCAAGTGTCCCATTGTTATAGAATAAACAAACAACTTGCTTCTACGCTTGCGTGAGTACATTTAAGTCTGGATACTGTCACCGGAGGTGCTTGTGCAATGAATCAGAACGCCATGTTCAACTCACCGGCTTCTGTTTCCCTTTCTCCAAGTGTTTCACCACTTCTGTGTCATCTGAATTAACTTGGGACCCACACCCTTCCTTGCTGAATTTGTCTTTGGCCTGGTCACTCAAATACAGAACCCTTTTTGCTCCTGAGCCCTACGGCTTCACAACAGCTGTTCACCATGGTCCACGATACCCTTCTCGCTGAACAATCAATGCAGGTAGGGAAAAGGCAGACTTCCTGCACACCTTCTGCTGTGCAGCCTCTGCACCTTAGAGTTTTGCGGAACAAGGCCCTCTCAGGACAAGCAGGTGAAATCTGCTGCATCAGAGACACCGTGTGCCTCCAGTTCTCCAAGGTCTTCCTGGTGTGCCAACACTGTGCCTGCTTCCTTTTGCATCTGCTATCACTGCATACATTTAAGGAAGAGTTCCAGCTTCTTCCTGTTGCCTGCACCTGAGGGGGCCTTTTATGTCTCTCAGGTTCCTTCAGGTGTGATCTATTAGGGTTAATTGCCTGACTACTACTACAGCATGACTCTTCAGCCCTCTTTCTACACAGTACTTATGGGATTATGGGACCTGTAGTCCTTAAGAGCAAAGTAAGTTCTTTTTAGTAACTTTTTGGTTTTAAAGGTAGATCTGTTTTCCTTAAAGTTATTTTACGGATGAACCATTAGAATTTGTTGTTACAGATAATGACATTTTATGTAAGGCAGTATTCCTTAACTCCTTTCCATTATAGCTTTGGTGGTAAGGAGGATTATTTATCCTGATGGACCTTGATGTGTCTTTCTGTTGGTAAGACTTGTTCAGGTTTTATGGTATGTGTGCCCAAAGCCACAGATCATATATGTGGTTCAAACACACCATAATGACAATAAGTAATTACTTGTTGTGGAAACTTAAAAATGTTCTCCCTTTAAAAGGACAAATACTACGTCTTATCCCATGGGGTCTCCTCACAACCCTGGGGCTTGTCTCCTCCCACGTGATCTTCCTGTAATACACCACTCCCAAGGTCAGGATCAGGAAGTGCCTGGCTTTCCCTGGCCATGTGGGAGGAGACTTAAGGAAGTGGGTTATTTGGGGATCCATAGTATTCATCACACTCCCCTCAACTCTCTCTCTCTCTCCCTCTCTCTCTCTCTCTCTCTCTCTCTCTCTCTCTCTCTCTATATATATATATATATATATATATATATATATATATATATATATATATATATATTCAGTGAGAAAACTTTGTTAAAGGGATGTTATGGTTAAGTTGCGCTACTAAAAACTTATGAAATTCAGTGAAAAAAACGTTGTTAAAGGGACGTTATGGTTAAGTTGCGCTGCTAAAAACCTTTCAAATTCAGTGAAAAAACTTTGTTAAAGGGACGTTATGGTTAAGTTGCGCTGCTAAAAACCTATTAAATTCAGTGAAAAAACTTTGTTGTCCTGGGTGTTAGCCTTAGCAGTGCACGGTTTGGGCGCGAGTTATGGTTGCTTAGCTTACCATAACTGGCGAATTTCAAGGGTTTTTCGGTTTTACTTGGAACCATAACGTCCCTTTGACTTGTTTTTTTTCTTACTTTACTCCTAAAATCTTCACATAACCTTCTCCAAAGCAACCCTTACATTCCAAAATAGAAAGGCATTTCCCGTAAAAGATAAAGAGATGCCATCTTCTTTAAAACTAACAGTATTACTGGCATCAATATTCTCATTATTACAGAAGAACATACCAGCTCTAAGCATGAAGGCACACATGCCTCGGTTGTTGACACACCTAGCAATGTTTTGCTGAGGACAAAAAACTGAACTATTGTCCCATATTGCCCTAGGTAGTAATCCAGAAAAAATTACTTTCACATTTGGAAGGATCTTCATTACGGCTTGAACCAAGCGTTCCAAATCAGCCAACAAAGTAGGGGCACTGACGTTTCCAAAATGGAAAGCACCATAGTGCAAAACTACCACATGTGGACTGTTCATCGTGTCCATATCCTCACAAACTTGTACATTTCCCTGTACATTGCAATGAGGCACAGTGCTCTACATCACCTCCACTCCTTTCACATCAAAGTTCTTTTCAACATGCCTGCATCGAGCGTACTGTTGTAAACCTGCACAAACATATCTCCAAGCACCAACACCCTGACTTTCTCTACTTCTGCCATCTTCACCACACACAGTCTCTTTCAACACAAATCCACAACCTCGACATCTGATTGGCTACTCCGTACACTCTTCTTTCCATGTTGGATTTGCTGGAAAACCCCAGATTTATCACGCCCTGTCCACGGACAGCCGCGGTGTCCGCGGACCGCGTAACTCTTCGACACCCCTTCTAACATTTCCACTTTACTCTCTGTGCCATTCCCTCATTGCATACAGCTAAGCAGTCACACAATACGAAGAACGTCCTCAGAACACCCCCATTTTGTTTATTTTCGAACATTTCAGGACAATTATCATTTCATTATTCAACATATTAACATTACAAATATTATACTTTCATCTTGTACGCTGCACACAATGCTATGTTTCTCCATTAGTAGCTCAGTATACTAGATAGAACCCCATAATACAATGCTATTTATATCAATGCATCGTTCAAAGCACTAATTACGGTATGATATTTATTGCAATGATCCTTGACACTTTTTTCGCAACATTATAATAAAAATCCCTAGTACACAAATTTCATGAAAAGTAAATGCACATGTGATGTCATCAGTGATGTCATCAATGACATTTTCAATGTCATCTTTGATGTCCTGGGTGTTAGTCTTAGCAGTGCACGGTGATGGCGTGAATTATGGTTGCTTAGCTTACCATAACTGGCGAATTTCAGGGATTTTTCGGTTTTACTTTGAACAAAGTTTTTTTACTGAATTTCATAGGTTTTTAGTAGCACAACTTAACCATAACGTCCCTTTAACAAAGTTTTTTTTAACTGAATATATATATATATATATTATGGTTAAGTTGGTGTTTCCATAGGAAGAGCACTTTTTGGATGGCTTATAACTTCGCTCCCTCTGGACGAATCCTCACCAAACATTGCAAAGAAAGTATATGGCCCACTCTGAATTCTTTTGCAAAGTATGGAGAGGTTTGGTCCAGGGGGGGGCAAAGTTATAGGGGTGTCCCAAAACTTTTGTTTTTTCCTATAGACATAATGGGAAAAAACTTTGCGCACGGCTACAGCCCGAACCGCTGGACGGATTTACACCAAATTTGCGGCAGGAGTGGCGGCTTGGTGCTGAAAGCATGCTTTTGCAAATTTGGTGTAAATCAGTCCAATAGTTTCTTTTAAAATGACCAAAATGTAACCAAAATGACCAAAACCTGGGCCCCACGCAGGTTCATCTCGAACAGACTTAAAACCCACCCCACCCTGGGAGTTCTTTGGGCAATCTGGAAGGAGGGCCCCCAGGCAGCGCACTTAACATCGTGGCCATCTCCGATGTCCTCACTCTCGGGACACCCCCTCAAACTGGGTAGTAGGGGGTTCCGCAAGGCACAGGCCTGGTCTGACTCGGGACTGGCATGGGCGGGGCAGTTGTTTCGGGAGGGGGAATTCCTACCATATGAGGGTCTGAGAGATGCTATCGGGCAGGGGTCCCTCTCCATATTCGAATATCTACGCCTGAAGGGCATTCTTTGCAACCAATAATGGGGTCAGAACCTGAAGAGACAGCTAACCCCCTTTGAGAAACTACTTGATACAGAGACCTCTAGGAAGGGAGCGGTGTCCGGGATGTACATGATCCTGAACACTGCTAATTTAGTGGAGAGACAGGGTTTCCGCACATTTTGGAATGACCTGGCAGGAGAGGTGATCTCGGAGGACGCCTGGTCACGGATATTCAAAATAGCATTCCATGGGAATTTATTCACAGCAGACATGGAACACAACTTCAAGATCTTGCAGGGGTGGCACAGAGACCCTGTGAAGTTATCAAAAATGTTCACGGGAGTGTCCCCCATGTGTCCAAGGGGGTGCGGCCAGACTGGATAGAGGGGCCACATGTGGTGACACTGCCCAAAAGTACAGGTGTATTGGGAGAAGGTCAGGGGTTGGATTGCTGAAGTCACTGAGGATTTGCTCCCCCAGAACCCTCTGACGGTGTTGTTGGGTCTCCCCCCCGGAGGCCACGGATATTTACAGGTACCCCAGAATATGGGAAACAATGCTGAGGGCGGGAAGGGTGTCCCTGGCGCAGAAATGGAAGAGCCCGGAGACCCCCACAAAGGAGGACTGGCTAAAACAGTTGAAAAAGAAGTTCTCAGTGGACAAGCTAACGGCAATGATGAACAATGACTCTGGTGCATTCCAAGAGAACTGGTATGGGGTACAGCAGACCTGGCGATGGGATGTTCACTGATGCCCAGTAGGGGCCTGGGCGGGGCCCGGTGGGACGGGACTGGGAGGAACCAAAGACGAAACGGGCACCCACGGCCCGGGGCTAGGTGGTCAAATCACAGCCATAGATGATTGTCGACGTCCACACTCATTACCAAGCTCCGGACACAAAAGAAGAGTTTAAGACTCCCAACATTATGGTTCATGTTTGATTAAGCGGTTAGGGGGTAGGGATGTATTGGGGTGGGAGGAGGAAGGGAGGGGGGCGGGTTCATTGGGCCTGTCATATGTAAATCTTTTGAACATGCATGGATCCCGTTTGTAATATTAAGAAAATGCTAATAAAACCAAAGTTTAAAAAAAAATAATCTTGCCATGTTAAATACTAAAATTATAAATGCTTTCTTATTAGAGTCTTGCATACTGTGAAACATTGAATAAGTACCTAATCAAACCCACTTAATCCATTATTGCATTACTGCACACAAAACACAGAGAACAACACAAACAAATAGAGCATATACAAGGAAAGTGAAGTAATGAAAAAACAGCAGTATTACTCGACAATCTTCACAACCTAACTGATTATCTTCATGCACAGAAATGATTGCTCTGCTTCAAAGCTACTACTTCCCTATGTATAACTATCACATATGGCAACTAGACCCTAATGAAAGTAGAGTAAGTGCAATGTGTACAAATATAACCATATCCAGGGAAAGTACAGTAATAAAAAAACAACAGAACTATAAGACAGTGCTGATAACCTTACTAATCATCTTCATATATAGAAAGCATTGCTTTCGTCCAAGTCTGTGTTTTCCCCTTTGTATATGTTTCATATGCTTTGAGTAGACCCTAAGTGAATTACTGTAAGAACATATTTGAAGTATAAGTGTACAAATATAGTACTATAGTATAGTGAATTTTTAGTTCCTAACTGTTACTGGCCTAGATATATCAGTAAAGGAAAAAAGACAGAGCCAGACATGTGATGTCATCAGTGATGTCATCAATGACATTTGTGATGTCATCTTTGATGTCCTGGGTGTTAGTCTTAGCAGTGCACCATGGTGGCGCGAGTTATGGTTGCTTATCTTACCATAACTGGCGAATTTCAAGGGTTTTTCGGTTTTACTTGGAACCATAACGTCCCTTTAACAAAGTTTTTTTTTACTGAATTTCATAGGTTTTTAGTAGCGCACGTTAACCATAACATCCCTTTAACAAAGTTTGTTTTACTGAATTTCATAGGTTTTTAGTAGCGCAACTTAACCATAATGTCCCTTTAACAAAGTTTGTTTACTGAATTTCATAGGTTTTTAGTAGCTCAACTTAACCATAACGTCCCTTTAACAATGTTTTCTTACTGAATTTCATAGGTTTTTAGTAGCACAACTTAACAATAATATCTCTGAGCTTATGTACATGTAACTTGGAACATACTGAACCCCCTCTACTTAATTTGATGTCCGCAAACTCTCTGACATACGCGGACAACAGCAACACTACCCAAAAAGTCTGGGGGGCATGTTTAATTGTTATATCATAACATATGAACATTGTACAAATTCACAAACCAGCACACATACACATTATATGTAGTAATAAATAAGAAGTGTAACCCATATATATAACACATTAATCATTCATTTAAATACAATATGTTCTAAAATGGAATATACCAAAAGAAGGAAGATAGGCTTCCAACATGATTACCTCACAGAAACTCCACAACCAAGAGCAACAGCAGATCTACAGACCAGTAAGAACACGCCTTACCAGATGCTATTAAGTGTACTGCACAGTACAGTGGTTTGAAATGTACTAAATATGAGGGTAAAAAAAATGTTGATTATTCCGTATTATATGTCGTTACAAAATACCAATACTAACATGATATTTTCTTTTATCACAGAAATTAACAAGGAATACATGTACTCCAGTTGCTAAACCAAACAGTAAGTATATTATAATAAGTATAACCATCGCAGCAAACCACACCCATAGTGACTTATACCTTCACAGTTTATAAATTTGGTCTTGACCATGCACCCAAGACTCTAGGCCCTGGCCACAACTACCGCAGCATACCACACCCATAATAGCTTATAACTTCGCTGCTTATAAATGTGATGTCATCCATACGGCCATGCTCCAAAGACTCTATGCCCTGGCCACAACCACCACAGCATAGCACACCCATAGAGTCAAACATTTTAACTATGCCATATGGGCACTTTTAATGTCTGCGAACATGACGAGTGTTCTTAGAACACTTTCAACTTGCCTGAGAACAGTATGGACAGGCATAGCATCCTCAGGACACACCTATTTCGCTTATTTATGAACATCCCAGGACACTTGATGTGTTGTTAGAACAGTTCCAACTTGCCTACGAACAGTACGGACAGGTATAGCGTCCTCAGGACACCCCCATTTTGTTTATTTACGAACATCCCAGGACACATGTTCTTAGAACAATTTCAACTTGCCTATGGACAATACAGACAGCATCCTGAGAACACACCCATTCCGTTTACATACGAACATTTCAGGACCCCGCAACCACCGCATAATAGTACTATAGTACAGTGAATTTTTTGTTCCTGACTGTTACTGGCCTAGATATATCAGTAAAGGAAAACAGAGAGAGCCAGACATGTGATGTCATCAGTGATGTCATCAATGACATGTGTGATGTCATCTTTGATGTCCTGGGTGTTAGTCTTAGCAGTGCACGGTGGTGGCGTGAGTTATAGTTGCTTAGCTTACCATAACTAGCGAATTTCAGGGGGTTTTCGGTTTTACTTTGAACAATAACGTCCCTTTAACAAAGTTATTTTACTGAATTTCGTAGGTTTTTAGTAGCACAACTTAACCATAACGTCCCTTTAACAAAGTTTTTTTACTGAATTTCATAGGTTTTTAGTTAGTATTGCAACTTAACCATAATGTCTACGAACATCTGACTTCATTGTACACCTTCCAGAGAATGCCACAAGACCATATGCTTGTGCACAGCATGATGACGTGTCCAAGAACACATACGCACTTCATAATAACATCTGTGCTTCATGGACAGTTTGGAACTACATTTTCTACTGATGTAGGAACTTGCAACTTCAACATTTCCTTTGCACAGCCCCAACACCTATTCGTACTCATCCATTAACAATCTAGTACACAGTACATACTTTTGGCAAAACAGCTATTTACCAGACACCAACACTGCTGTAATCAAACACCATGAGTAACACTGCCCCCTCGGCTGGCCAACTCTTTGATAGTCTGTCACGGGACACTTGGCTACAAGGTGGTGATGACGTCACTTCATTCACGTCATTCAAATCTCTTTTTGATTTTTTTTTTAATGGCTCTTAATTCCTGGCTTAATTTAAATACAAATGCTTTGTCCTGGGGAGGTGATGGTCAGGTTGTTTAACTGCAAACATGACCATCACAACCCCAGGGACAAAGCATTAGCATTTGAATTGAGGCAGGTGTCCGAACGTTACAGTTCGACCTGTAGGCTCAAAAGGAGCCAGTTCTGCAGTGGTGCCCAGAGAAAGAAAGCAGCAGGCGGCAGCGCCGTGCACAGCAAATGGCCACATCAGTTTGCAGAGTGGCTGTGCTGCAGGCAGGTTGTCCGACGCAAGTCGGGACAACCTACGTCCCGCACAGCCACTCTGCAAACCGCGGGACGGAGTCCCTAATTGCGGGACAATCCCACAAAATTGGGGACACTAGGCCACACTACTACCCCCTACCTTAGAATTAACACACGCACAACATTTCTTCCTTTTCCATCTGCCCCTGCATATTAGTGTTTGGTGCCTCTTTCCTCATTTCCGTCCCCACCTTTCGTTCTTAACTCTCCTGCCAAAAGAAATCCATCCAAAAACAAAATAAATGTTCCTTTAGGAACCACCTTTCACAGTTAAAAAATAAAAGTAAAAAAAAAACGCATAGACTCCATCTACTTTGCATTTCTCAGTAAAATACATAGACGCAATAAGATTTTCCAACATTTCCATTCGCATTTTTTGTTATAGTAATGTGAATATTGTAGCGTTCATGCGCCGTTCCAGGGACTGGTGGATAACAGCCCAGTAGCCCTAGTAATCAGCTCAAGTGAAGCAAGGGTGGATAACAAGGTCTCTGAACCATTACCTCCCACTTGAGCCCCTAAAATGGGGGATGAACGCCATTACCAGCCTAGGTTTCCAAAGCGGTAACCCCTGCTACTAAAAAATAGGATTTCTCGTCCTATATCGGGATGCGGCGGTCCGGTTTAGAAATAAAATCCTTTTCCAAGATGGCCACCATGGAAAGGGAAAGCGCCAGTTCCATACAGAGCCCATTTTCCCTTTCCATGGCAGCCTCTAAAAGGCAAACAAAAATTCCTCTAACCATATTAACATAGCACATTTTTCTTCCTTTTCAAATCTATTCTAATTGTGACAAAGCCAGTCCCAGGTGGACATGACCACTTTAATACTATGTTTTGTCCCTTCTGGTCATGGCCAGTAGCCACATTGTCCAGATCATTACCTTATACCATGACCCTGACATTCGGGCCACTGCCCATGACTACAGCCTGCCAATGAGCCTTACGCAAATTTGCTGTAAATCCAGCCACGTTTTATTTTTTCAAAACTCAAAATAATACACAAATAATTTGTCATATAAGCTGTGTACACAATTCCAACAAACTTTGTAAAATCATTTGAAATTACGTCTGAAATATTGCAACCATGATCATCACCCCTCACCTCCCCAAACATTATTGCACAAGTTTCACAAGTGCAATGCTCACAAAATATTATTGACCTGAGGGTTTGGCCATGTATTTTTGTACATACGTTGATTTATCGCAAACATTTCCACATCAGCATACCGCATTTCTCCTCTTTGAGAAACATACAAAATCTGGCAACAGGGCACGTCCATCTTGTGCTATTGTTAACCATTGCTGCATCGGCCTAAGGTAAAGTGGCAGACATCACTAAATCATTTGCCAACCCTAGTGATAATGAACACCTTTATCGGTGACATTCCTCTTCATCGTAGCCAAATACTCCCATAACCACTTATGTGACGTGACGCAGAACCCAAAAATCAACACACAGCGACTAAGAACATACCACATCACAATTCAAATTATTAAACCGCTCTTTAAAAGAAAACGATAACAGTATACAATTTGTAAAGTACTTTTATTTCACAATAACTCCCCGAGAACATCTGACTGTTCCCATATTCAATCAAATTGCAAATTTGTTTCTTTGCTTGTGATCGAAAATGTTAATTGTGAGACACACGTTCTTCTTTTTCCATACACAAAGTGTTTGTTTTTGATGAAGGAACCGCTTGGGTCCCACAGTGAATTCCAGGGCGTCTGCATGTACTTATGCCTAGACCACCATAAAAGATGTTATGTTACTCCTAATCGTTAGTGCAGCGTACAGACACATGGGCCCTGGCCGATCATCCCACAAAACAGTCACAGTAATCCAGCCGTTCACGACTATGTGCACCTGATGACTGAAGAACCCATCAGTTGGCATCTGGAATCCATGGCAATCCCAGTAAGGCAGCATGTAGCTATTTGGAAAACATATCATAAAATATGTATCAATACCCGACTTTTATTACACTTTATGCAATATATGTATTATTTTCTTAATTCGGCATAGAGTTTAAACTAACGATTAGCACACTCATCAAACAATCTAAAAAAATAGAAAAAGAACCTAGAAACTGATACACAACTCCATATAAAGAAATATTAGCGTTGAACCTGGGTGAATCTAGTTATAGTGGACATACGACTACATTTTGCACTTCCCATAACCACATAAAAAAGACAACCACACAGAAAAATAGTACTTGAGTTAAATTGCCAAAATTAACCTACAGATAATAATAGGTTAAAGCTTGTTCCGGTATACAGTCGTCAAAAGCAAACTTACATAATGTTCACTGTCTCCATTGTATTTGCGAAAATCAGTCCGTAATGCTCAATCCGCTTGCATCAAAGAATCTTCATGAACTGAATTTGCATGTTACGTACATACTTTTGGAATGCATAACCTTATCAAATGTTCTTTATTACAAACCTCATCTCACTGACTCTTCACAAAAAAATCCCTTTCTCTCAAGGTCAAAAAACAATTGACCCTTTTACTTTCTGTCCCATGCATGGGCTCCCTTAGCTTGCAACCAAAAAATCAAAGTTGCTGACCTTCACTCAGAATCTAAATACATTCTCACTTTGCAACAACACGGCTCAACGCATCCATGAGAACTTGTATTGTCATACACGTGCACGCCCGCTGTTTCCATCAAACACTGCAGGTGGCTGCCTGAGATGCCAAATTCTAGGGGGCACCAATGTGACTCTAATATTATTTTACATACATTGCAACACAGAGACATTACTCCTTCAACGGTATTTTACGCACAATATATTGAGGAATACCTCCAAATAGGGTGAAGTGGGAGAATGGAAGACCAGGCTCCCGCCCTTCCCCCCTCGCGCTTGGCCTAGAGGATCACGGCCTAGACACCCGCCACGAGAGGAGTTTGCCTATCTACCAGACGACCAAATACCCTGGTACAGGAACATACGGATGTGCCCATCTACCTGCCCAGCAGCCCGCCCTGTCCATGCCGACACCTGTGGCACGGATCAACTCGACTAAACCTACACGTCATTAGAGATGCCATGACGACCTAGCCAACGGTCAGCACACCTGTGCAAACATGCACACCGGACACTCCCACACCAATCCACACGAAGAATATACTCAGTACTATGAAGTAGGCGACAGACATACTCACGGACGTGCATCTTTATTATTTTCCACATAGGCTCTCAAAATGCAGAAACGCAAGACGCATCATGAACTTATCTAAAAAGGCTTGCTTACGCTTCTTCTAAGAGCCATGTACCATAATGAAGAATATAATGGGGACACGATACTGAGGTTAAAGCAATATCATACCGTAACCTAAAGCGCTCTGCATCAAACGCTTCCACCTATGCACCAGGCCCAAGTAGGCCGCAAGCAAAAGCTTCCATGAACATTGAATGAGCAAGAACTGGGTTGCTGACCCTGCAAAATGAGCCCGGCGAAAGCACAACGCCAAGGGCACGATGTTGCAATCTCGCACCTGCAAGATAAACCAGGCACACAGTAGGAAAAACAATATTAATTATGTTGAATTTTGCCTCAAACACGGTCCCACCTCACGTGACAAAGCCAAACCTGACAAGATGCCAAGCCCAGGAGGAAGGAGACGCCTGAATCCCACGTTTCAAGACACAGGCAGATACAATTAGAAGACTCATTGGACATCTGCAGCAGTGGGAGTAGTCGACCTCCCAACATATGAATAAATCCTCACATTGTTTACACCTACCCATATTAAAACATTGTTGCAAATGACAGGTGCACCGCGAGCTGGGAACAGCGATAGTCCCAGACTGGGAGGCTCGCAAGTGGACCAATCAGAACATGGGGCTCTAATCACTGACGCCATTAACATTGACCAATCCTCAGAGGTCTTCATGTAACAATTTTCATGTATCAAATTGAAGGGACAGCCCAGGTATACCACCTGACTAACCCTCAGCCACTGACACCGTTCTCTATATGTATGCTATACTAACCCTACCACTCGAGTAACCAATCCAGAGTGGAAATAGGTTTTTACTAAACTTTGTAAGATGACGCAAGTAGCGCGTCATACTAAGGTAAAAAGGGCCTGCGAGCCCCACGATTGTGTGTGTGTCAGGACGGACGCGTACGCTCCTTGACCCATCCCTGCCGTTTTGTCTAATAAACAGCAGAGTCACCTTGCTTCTTGCGTGTGTCTCATACTCTTTCTCTTTTGGGATATACGGGAGGAGTTGGGGCCTCCCTGCCCGGAGGTCTGCGGACGGTCCGGCCGACCCCGGCAGAATTTCCCCCCGACAAGTTGGAGGCACTGCTAAGATCTGTTTAAGATCTGCTTTTATTTTTACTTTTTCCAGTTACTACTGTTGCGAGGAGGCCCTCTGCCGTTGCCCCCTTCTGAGGACTACAGGACCATCGCCGAACTGCGAGAAGACCGGACAGCGCAATCCGGATATTGGCCTTCGGGAGCCGGTTGAGAAGTATCCCGCCCGCGGTTGGCGAGTGTCCAGATGTGGTCCAGACGAGGGGAGGTGGCGAGCCGCTTGGAGGGGTGCACGCAGTCGAGCGGCCCCGCATCAAGAGAACTTGGTGAGCATGCCACGCACAACAAGCAATGTGAAATTGTGAGGGAGGGGGGAGGAATTAAATACGGGAGGTGGGAGGTGCTGCACAGGTGCGCGGCGAAGGTTTTGACAATTTAGTGTTGGCAATGAAATGAATGGTAGCCGAACGAGTGCGAGAGCAGTCGGCTATGTTACGCGTGAGAGGGGGGGTGGAGCACGAAAACATCACATGCGGCCACTCGTAGACACTGATTGGCCTAGGTCGCGACTACGTTTAAGGGTGTGTGTGTGTGGTTTCCTACGATTTGGCATTTATTGATCAATGAGTAGATGAGGATCCCTATTGTTCGAGCAAGAAACTCGATAGGTAGATGACGTTTCCCTGTAGGCGGTAGCTAGTCAGTTGCCCAATACGGAAGATAATTGGCTGGTTAAGCCCTCCTGTCGAGGGGCGTATCACATGCGAGTCGACGCAGCGTGCGCAGACCGATTATATTATTGATTACCTTGTTCCAGGAGTGACAGGAAGACAGCTGTGAGGTTAACGGGGGTAGATTGTAAGTGTATTTTGAACTTTAAGAATATATGAAAAACTTACCAGTAGCTCGACGAGATCGGTGACGTCACCAATAGGGCTTTCATAGGATATCCCGAGCACAAGGCATCTTTCCTTCTGAGAGTGGTGGGGAAGAGAACTGTGGTAAGGGAGTGGGAACGGAGATAAACGGTCATGAATTGATCAAGGAAAGGTGAAACGGGGGACGTGGCGGCGCACGGAGAACGCCGACCACGGCAAGTGTACAAGAAGGAGGAGGAGCAAGTGAAAAATAGAGCGACTGTATAAGAACGTCACAAGGGGTACGCAGCCACAGGGGGTTACGTGCGCCTCGGCCGCAGGGGGCCATAAGGGTGTTGCGTAAAGGAAGAAAGAAAGAAGAAAATATACAAATGTAAATACTATATTTTAATAATTTTCTTTAAGCGGACTATCGCAAGTCCCCAAACTTACGGGGCCAGGTAACGATATAAGGCTGTATATTGTAAACTGCTAGTGAGATAACCGCTACCAAATAGGGGAAGGGTAACAAGTGGAGCGCTACTATGTCATATGAGACAGGATCGGGAGGGTGGGGGAACACCCTCACTACCCCACTACAACACATAATTACCACACTGTCACCACATAGGGAGAAACTGATTAAGTATAGCATAGAATGGACCCAGGGGACGGACAACAAAATGATAACACCGTGGCCGCCTAATGGTAGCTTCGATCCATATGTCCAACATTCACTACTAAACCATCTGCATAATACATACAAAGGGAAGAAGTTGGCAAACCACGTGGAGGTGTTTAACTTATGGAGGATGTTCCAAGGGTCCCGACCAGGACCAAATGGAATGTTCACTATGGGAGAAATACCGGAAGAAAAAGAGATTAAGGAGGAAGGAGAGGATGGGAAAAAGGGGAGTGAAGACCCAAAGAACACGGGGAACGGACAAGAGGGAGGAGAAAAGAATAATAAATCAAATGAAATAAAAAAGGAACCGAGCAACGATATACCCCTAGCAAAGGGAGTGAAAACAGAGGGAGGGGGGTTGTACCGTTTAAGAGAGTTAGGAGAAATAGAAAGAGGTCAGTTAAGGGCGGCTGAGGGGTACTTGAACCCGGCATACAGCCCTCCACCATATGTGGCTCATAGGAAGATGCCAGCAGGGGAGGGGAGGACTGGAGAAGAACAAACTGTTGAAATAGGAAATGATAAGTGGGTAGCTGCACAGATACTATTAAAATTACAAGGTTCATTAACAGGAGAAGAGAAGGAGGTAGTAAGGAAAACAGACGAGGATAATACCAGGGAGAGTGGAATGAGAGGGGAAGAGCTGTTACGGCAAAAGGAAGAGATTTTGGAGGAACGACTAGCACAGTTAAGGGATGAGCAGAACGAACTGATCAAACAGCTCGAGAGAGAGCGAGGAAAAGGAAAGAAGGTAAGAACGAATTGGAAAAAATAAGGGAACGAACTGAGGAGCAAAGGAGAGAAGCTGAACGGGTAAAAGCAGCAGCAGAAAGGGTATCAAGAGCAGTGCTGCGAGAAAAGAAAAGGGAAGAAGAAGAGAAAGAAAAAGAAATGGCAATGTGGAAGAGGAGATTATTATCAGAAGCGACTAAGAAATACAAAGAAGGGAGGGTGATAGAGAACATATTAGAAAGGGAAAGGATGAAATGGGAAAGGAAGAAAGAGGATGAAAGAATATTGGAACAGGTGAGTAGTGAAGTAATGGAGGAATTAAAAAGGAAAAGGGAGGAAAATGGTAGGGAGATGGAGGAGAGAAATGAAGGAGAAAGAGAAGATAGGAGAAGGGAGAGTGAAGTGTGGGGGGATGTATATAGGAACACAGAGGTAGCAACAACATCAGCGCAAAGGGGAGCGGTTGATAAAGGAGAAAAAGGAGGACTGGACCTAATAGACTTAAAAACAGTAACAATCAAGGGGAAGAAGACCGAGTGGGGTTACCGTTTATGACTGACTTTTGTAGTGAAGAAGAGGAAGGAGTGGGGAAGGAAGGAAGAAATAGTGAAAGGGAAAGCCTAGATAAACTATACATCACCCGGACCAACACAGACTCACCATGGATCCGTAGGAGAAAGGATGAACTGGAGAGAAGTGAGGAGGAAGAGCAAGGAATAGTGGAAAGACAGACACATGAGGCCACACCGTCCCCATCACGCCCTCTCCCGTCCCACCCTACATGCTCAACCACCTCACGCTCGTTACGTACAATAAAACTTGCGCCCTTTACAGACGAACTGACACCCTATGCATGTCGGCTTAGAGACCTCCCTAGACGCAGGCAGGAAGGACGAATACACATGCCCATATCAAATACAGGAAGTGATGGAAGAAAGGGAAAAGATGGGGAAGAAAGAGTTACGAGCAGGGGAAATACAGACGAAATTGACGATGTAGAAGAGAGGGAAGAAGAGGAAGGGTGTGAGGACTCGATTTTATGGAACACAAAGGGTAAAACGAGACATAACTTAATGCCACTTCTGGAGAGGGGAGGGGTTAGACTACAGTACGTCCCTTGGAAGCATACAGACAAAGAAAATATAAAGTGCAGGCTCCCATCATTAAGTGGAGGTGCGGGTACATGGATATATGAAATGGGAAAACACACCGCAGGACAGAAACTGGCAGTGGGAGATGTAAAGGGCCTTCTAATATCGATATTAGGGGATGCAGCGGATGACATTTGGAAGAGAGCGGGATTCCCTGGGGTAACAATAACAAACACATCACATGATGGGGCACCATTCGCAAACTGCAGACATGCACTATGGCAGGCACTGAGGGTACAGTACCCAGACACATCAGACATAGGAGCAATTACCTCACGCAAGATGCGTGAGAACGAAGATCCTGTTGATTATATCCAGGAAATCCAAGAGAAGTGGCGCATGGAAACTAGAGAACAATGGGATAAAACACTAGCAATATTTTATCATATACTAGTACAAGGGCTCTCGGAAGGAGTTCAGAAACAACTGAAGAAAGTAGTGGGAATGGAAGCAAAAGCATGGCCAGAAATACAACTGACTATAGTGCATCATTGCAGGACATGGCAAGGAAAAATGAAACAAAAGGAAGGGGACAGGAAAGCGGAAGCGGCTAAACTAGTACAGAAAAAGCTTACTAAATACACAATGGAAGGGGCACTAATAACTACGCCTACAACAATGACCCAAAGCCCCACACAAGTAGTAGCTGCACAAGATCCCTCCCAAATACAACCTTCACAGACTATAACACAACAGGTGCCGCCACTCCAACCATACACGACCAACATGGGAGGAGGATACCCAATGCCAGGAGCGGGGTATTATAATTACAACAGGGGGAGGGGAGGAATTATGAGAGTGAGAGGATACAGATATAATACCCAACAGCAGGTGGGAGGACTTAGAAATTCCTACCCCACAGGGCAACCAGTATACCAGGACAACACAGGGAGCTTTCCATGGCAGAGTAGGGGACCACCGGTGTGTTGGAGTTGTGGATTATTAGGGCACATGTCACGCACGTGTAGAGTAAGACCAGGAACACCATCATGGAGTGAACAGGGACAACCAAGGCCCACACAGGAACAGCAGGGCATACAGCAACAGCAGACGTTGCAACAGGGAAATGAACAGCAACAACTAATAACACAACAACAGCCACAGACACATTCACTGCCACAACAACAGGTAGCGATAATACAACAACCCCAAGTACAACAAACACAACTGGGTAGGGTGACAGTCCTGGGACACAACCCTTACACAGGAAATGGTCAATCGTTGTACCCTCAATAGGACAGCCCACAGACGGCCTTGGTGTGTCCCATCCTGTCAGTAACACCTAATAGTGCGGAGGAACCACGCATAGAGGTAACGATAGGTGACAAAAAGTTATCATTCCTTGTTGACACCGGGGCGACCCGGTCTTGCATAAGGGAAGGGAAATTTAAGATGTCAGGCAAAGCCATGAACACCCAAGGATTCTCTGGGGCTAGAGGGTTGGTTCCTTTTACTGATAACATTCCCTTATCTATAGGAGATTATGACCTGTCAGTCCCACTTCTATATTATAGTGCCTCACCAGTAAATATACTGGGGAGAGACATAATGAACAGGTTGAATATGACAATCTCATTTACTGAGGACGGCATAATTTGCTCCACTCCAGGGATTAACATGCTCACAGCACGACAGATTATGCAAGCATACTGTGGACAGACAGCGATTAGGGCGGAGCCAGTAGATGGCGAACTTTTCCAGTACGGGACAGACATGGCATTTGCATGGATGCCAGGGATAGAGGGAAACATCTGGAGGAGGCCAGCAGCCTATCTGTTCAGACCAGAAACACCAGTCAATGAACTAGAAGGAAAGGTGGTTCCAGTGGACATTGCGAGCATTATAGCAACAGCTGATTACATTGCTGTACATGCCCAAGACAGAGAAGGAAGGGCATGGAGGGCAGTGATAGCACTAGCAGAAGGATGTAGACTCACCCAGGTGTCAGATGAGGAGCTGTTCTCAGAAGAAAAGGAGGAAGGTGAAATGGCGTTTATGATGAGTGTGGAAATATGGCTAAGAGTGGCGTACAAACAAGTAGCACAGAAAATTGCAATGGCACTTGAGGCACCCGCATGCACCCCAGTCCCCTTCTTTAAGGAGGATATTACAAAGGTACCCACATCACTGTGGACTACTAGCCCCTATGACGTGGGGTGCATAAAAAGTATAGGGGGAGTAAGGATAAAATTGAAAAAAGGTGCAATACTCCCCAGAGTGAAACAGTACCCACTATCAAAAGAGGCAGATGAGGGCATATATGAAACCATAACGGCCCTTATAAATAATGGAATATTGGTCCCCTCAGAATCACCATGTAACACGGCTGTATACCCAGTGCGCAAGGTTAAAGGGGGTTCTTGGCGCTTCATACAGGATCTCAGGCCCTTGAACAACATAGTAGAAGCAGAATACCCCATAGCAGCAAACCCGGCCACAATATTGTGTGGCATTCCAGCAGAAGCATCACGATTTACAGTGATCGACCTTAAAAATGCATTCTTCTCAATACCATTGCACCCAGACTCACAAGATCTGACAAGCTTCACTTACAGAAACACAAAGTGGAAACACACCAGATTGCCACAAGGGTATTGTGAATCACCCGCAATTTTCAACAGAGTAATACAGATGGATTTGGGTAACATTGAAGTGGAAAGCACAGTGTTGCAGTATGTCGATGACATAATAATTTGCAGTACAAACGAAAGAACATGCAGAGAGGACTCATTAAAGATGTTGACAATATTGGCTGAGAAAGGTTACAAGGTAGACATGGAAAAGTTACAGTACTGTCAAGAACAGGTACTTTACATTGGTCAGCTCATATCCCAATATGGAAGAAAGATTGCACCACAAAGAGCACAGGCCATTTTAAACACACCAGTGCCACAAACAGTGAGGGAACTGCAGCAGTTCCTGGGTCTGTGCAACTACTGTAGAGCATGGGTATTTGATTACAGTTCATACATAGGGCCCCTGCTTGAGGCGTTAAAGGAAGCTAATAAAGGAGAGAAAAAGCTGAGGTGGACAATGGAAATGAAAGAGGCTTTTGATGAGTTGAAAGATGCAATATCAACTGCTCCGGTACTGGCATCCCCATACTATGAGCGACAATTTTTTATATTTTCACATTGCGACTCAGCAGTAATGAAAGCAGTGTTGGCCCAAAAAACAAGCATGGTCTACAAACCAGTAGCATTTTACAGCGGCCACTTAGATCCTGTGATGCTAGGTCATTTCCCTTGCGAACAAGGTCTCGCCGCAGCTGCTTTTGCGGTAGAGAAAGCATCAGCAATCACCATGGGGTGCCCAACTACACTGTTTGTGGAACATGCACTATTTGCCATATTGAATAAACCTAAGTCCACCCTAACCACGCAAAGGGCATCAGGTTATGAGATCATCTTATCCAGAGCTGAACTATCAATTGTTAGATGTAGCACGGTCAACCCTGCAAGGCTCCTAGCAGAAGTAATTTAGGAGGGAGATTATGCCCACGACTGTACGCAAATAACTGAAATGTACTCATGTACTAGAAAGGTTGAAGAAAATGCACTAGAGGGAGGTGAGCTCTTGTTCATTGATGGGTCATCAACTATCGACCAAAGGGATGGTATAAGGAGGACTCGGGCAGCAGTGGTAAAAATGATGGAGGTACCGGTGTGTGTGGCAATGAAATGTGTACAATTACCACAGCATTACTCCGCTCAAGCAGCGGAATTAGTTGCACTGATCTTGGCGTTGAAGGAAAGCTTTGACAAATGAGTGACCATATATTCCGACAGCGCATATGTTACATCCACTGTCCACTCAGGGCTGTCGAAATGGAGAAGAAGAGGGTTTAGGAGAGCTGATGGCACTCCAGTGCAACATGCCCTCCCATTGGCTGAACTAATTGAAGCAATAAATGACCCCCAAGAATTAGCTTTGGTCAAATGCACCGCACACACCAATGGTGAAGACCACATCTCAAAAGGGAATGCAGCAGCAGACGCACATGCAAAGTATGCTGCATACTTTGGTGAGATATGGAACCCCCCAGAGTCACAGAGAGGGAGAGGGAGGGGAATGGCTAAGGAGATGTTGATAAGAGAAGGGTACACCCATCTCCCATCCACACAGATTATGGAGCTACAAGCGGCTGCACCAATGGCCGAAAAAGAAATATGGTTAAAAAGAGGATGTGCAATGTCACCAACCGACGCACTATGGCGCCAGGGTGACACTGAAACGATTGTAATACCACTGGCACTATTGAACACCGCCCTGAGCCAACTACACTACCCATCCCACACAGGCAAGGAAGTAATTGCAGCACAAATTAGGGAAGACTGGTTCTGCCCCGAGTTAAATTCTCATGTGTCAAATTTTATCAGCAATTGTCTCACATGTCAACAGTTTACGGCCGGTCATACTCTGAAGGTGATAAGAGGTACTATACCCCGGCCAGAGGGACCTTTCCGGCATCTCCATATTGACTATGTTGATATGATCAACGTATGTCAAGGAAATAGGTATATGATTGTAGTAGTATGCCCATTCTCGAGGTGGATTGAAGCAGGGCCCTGTTCACACCCAGATGCATTTAGAGCAGCTAAATTCCTAGTGAGGGAGGTCTTCCCCAGGTGGGGAGTGTGCGAGGTACTGAGGTCAGACAATGGCCCACATTTCGCAAACTAAATGTTCCAGCACATCACATCCTTGCTGAACATCAAGCATAAATTTGCATGTGCATACCACCCACAGGCCAACGGTATATGTGAACGCCTTAATGGCCTATTAAAGGAGGCAATTGCAAAGATACAGCAAACAACAAAGAAGAGTTGGTTATATTGCCTTCCATTAGCCCTATTTGAGCTAAGGAATAGACCAGGGTCCGACCACCACCTCACCCCTCACGAGGTGGTTACCGGACGTCAAATGCGCCTTCCCCTAACGCCAACATCACGAGCATTTACTGACCACGAGAGTACTGCGAGTGTTCTTGGTGATGAAATGTACCAATATGTGTCTTCTTTGATTACTAATGTAGTGTTTGTGTCTCAACAGCTCAAGCGCACGCGGGGCGGGTCCAACAGCGATCAGCAAGAAGACGTGGATAAATAATTGGAAAAGGAAAGACTGTGCAAAGTTGCTAAAGGTGACCACGTACTACTTCGCAATTTCAACAGAAAGTGGAACAGTCCACGATTCACTGGCCCCCATCTGGCAGAGGAGGTATCAACGAGAGCAGTAAAGTTACAGGACAAACGTGCTTGGAACCACCTACACGACGTAAAGATCTACAAACCCCAGACCCACCCCAGCGCCACCGACAGGGCCACTGGAAGAACAACAACAGCGTCACCAACGGAGGAAGAGACTTCTACCACAACTAACAGCCTAAGTGTCCCCATACCCTGCCACCCCCCAGATTTCCCAGAGACAACTATTAGAAAAGTAAGGGGTGATCCCCATACCGCCCACCCCATGGTTACACGATCAAAGGGTAAAGAGACTTCCGCCAGTTGAGCCCAAACCCTCTGCCCATTGACCCCCTGCCCACTGTAGTAACAATTGAACTGAAGGACATTGTTTTGCACATATACACATGTAAACACCTGAATGTTCTCTTTCTTTTCTCTCGCACATGCAGGTACAGCGTATTATTGTACTGATAAGAAAGTAGATAACTAACCAATTCACTGCCCAGTAGTAGATGGTACCCTCAGACGATAATTACCTGGAAGAATTGTCACACCAATTTGTACATGAAATAAAAAGGCCAACGTACCTGAAAAGAAGGAGGGTACGTGTCTACTACACAGCATTCCTCTTGGCCGTAGAACATTCAATGCCCCACCTCCAACCATATTTGCCTGCCCTAAAAGATAGATCGCTTAGATTGGCGTGGGAACAGCTCTTCGCCTGGGCACTGAATGACTACTTGATAGGGAGAGCTTAATAACAATAACTAACCTTAATAACGAGCATATTAAGAATTTTCAGGCGGGCAACTGTAACGTCGCAAGAATACGCTGCCGGACTGCAGCAAGGTAAGAGTAAAATGCCGGTGAAATTAGCATTTGTAATAAAATTGATGGGGATTTTAATGATCACCGGATTTTTGGCTGCCTCTGTATGGCAGTACAGCTATGCTATCAATACTATTGCTGTACCCAAACCTAATACACCCCCACCCCCAGCTGCAACAGGTGTTACGTCAGGTGGTACTAGTAAAATCCCACACAAGGAAAATAGAGTTAAACGCAGCACATACTCAGATAATAAAGGTATTGATGATTACATACAAGATTCAGCACACATCTCAAACAACATATGGTACCAACACATGACCCACATAGGTAAGCAGACAACAGAAGACAGCTGCTACGTTTGCTCATTAATACCATACGCCATGAGCGCTTCTCGAACATTTGTTGCCACAGAGATCGATGAAAAAATAGCACGATGTATAATATACCTGGCACTGTTCCAGACGAAAGGAAGATTTCAAGGGACAGTGGTGCAATTGGTGTGGAAAACACGAGATACATATCCATATGAAAACAACTTCCTCAAGACTTATTTGAGTTACCACAAGAGCAGTTTACATGCTGAAGGATTCAGATACATAACAAGTGGTCCTGAAAAAGGAGAAACAAAGAAAGAAACACTACAGTACCTACCATGTGATTGGTACGCCACTGAAGTCCCTGGTAAGAACGGATGTTGGGAAAGACCACTGGTGATAATAACAGGGAAGGTGTACATGAACAACAAATGGGACATAGGAGTGGTTGGTAGCAACATGGTAACAAGAGAAAATATTTCAACTATTGATGGACACAACCACAGATGTTGGATGACCTGGGTCAAGTACGTACCCATGCTCACGTGGATGGAGAAGGATGAAGACCCAATAACAATACTGCCGGTAACTGCGCCTAAGGTATGCTACCAACATAAAGGGAAGGTGGACGTAGGATACAACACCAACTGTGAAAGCGTGATGGAGCTACCTGAGGGGGGAGCAGGAACAGCAGTAGTAATGGACCATTACTGGGCCTGTGGAGAAAAAGCATACCACACACTGCCCCCTCTGTGGAATGGTATATGCACAATAGTGCACGTTAATGTACCATCACTAGTGGTACCCCAGAAACATGTCAATATGGCAAACTTCCCCAAAATGGATGAAGGGAACAAAAGGAAGAAGAGATCTGTACAACCTCAGAAGGAGCCAGAGAGCAAAACCGACGGCAACAATACTGTCCTGATTAGAAAGAAAAGACAAGGAGAACCTCTGACAGGAAACTACTCATGGGGAAGGTTGGAAACAGCACTCACTTCAATTCCACCAGAGCACAGACTATTCAGCAGAGCAGCAATGTTCTTCTCCTCAATAATACATCCAGGACTACAGGCTTACGCAAACGCAAAATGGCTCCAGATAACTCGATGGGAACTAATGATGACTATTAATTCTACGGTAAATGGATTCAACGCAATAAAAGAGGAACTGCGAGCTGTGAGGATGGTAGCACTTCAGAACAAATATGTACTGGACCTCCTCACAGCAATGGAAGGAGGAGTTTGCGCCAAGATAGGACAATCATGCTGCACATTCATCCCTGCCAACGATGCTGACAATGGTACACTGACAGAAGCAGTTTTACAATTGGCCCAGATGCACTCAAAAATGACGGATGAAAGTAAAGGTGTGAACAAGGATGAGAGCTGGTTTTCAATATTATGGTCATGGATGCCATCTTGGCTGTCAGATGGACTGAAGATTATAGTTGGATGTACTATTTTGGCTGGAGCTACACTGATCATAATAAGATTTTGGAAGGCCCGGAAGGCACGCACCACAGACGAGATGATCGAAATGGTTGGTATGCACCTCTTGATGCCAACAGATGACGGCCAACACACAGGCACAATCATAAAAGAGAGAGAGAGAAGTTGCGCAACCAGATCATCACCAACCACCTGGACCCACCATCTGTCAAGCTCGAAAACCCAAGAAACCCAAGGAGCTACATAGGGAAATGGGGATACTGCACTCCTGGAGGAACCTGTGAATATATGTATTGGTCATTTGAAGACCATGTTAACCACTATGGACATTTGGGAGGAATAACTAAAATATGGAGAGTAAGAGGAGATAAGGAAAAGGATATGTTTGTGGTCGACAAGTCGACCAGAGGGGGGACTGAAGTGGGAGAATGGAAGACCAGGCTCCCGCCCTTCCCCCCTTGCACTTGGCCTAGAGGATCACGGCCTAGACACCCTCCACGAGAGGAGTTTGCCTATCTACCAGACGACCAAATACCCTGGTACAGGAACATACGGATGTGCCCATCTACCTGCCCAGTAGCCCGCCCTGTCCATGCCGACACCTGCGGCATGGATCAACTCGACTAAACCTACACGTCGTTAGAGATGCCTTGACGACCTAGCCAACGGTCAGCACACCTGTGCAAACATGCACACCGGACACTCCCACACCAATCCACACGAAGAATATACTCAGTACTATGACGTAGGCGACAGACATACTCACGGACATGCATCTTTATTATTTTCCACATAGGCTCTCAAAATGCAGAAACGCAAGACGCATCATGAACTTATCTAAAAAGGCTTGCTCACGCTTCTTCTAAGAGCCATGTACCATAATGAAGAATATAACGGGGACACGATACTGAGGTTAAAGCAATATCATACCGTAACCTAAAGCGCTCTGCATCAAACTGTTCCACCTATGCACCAGGCCCAAGTAGGCCGCAAGCAAAAGCTTCCTTGAACATTGAATGAGCAAGAACTGGGTTTCTGACCCTGCAAAATGAGCCCGGCGAAAGCACAACGCCAAGGGCACGATGTTGCAATCTCGCACGCTGCAAGCCAACGCCAAGGTCGCACCTGCAAGATAAACTAGGCACACAGTAGGAAAAACAATATTAATTATGTTGAATTTTGCCTCAAACACGGTCCCACCTCACGTGACAAAGCCAAACCTGACAAGATGCCAAGCCCAGGAGGAAGGAGACGCCTGAATCCCATGTTTCAAGACACAGGCAGATACAATTAGAAGACTCATTGGACATCTGCAGCAGTGGGAGTAGTCGACCTCCCAACATATGAATAAATCCTCACATTGTTTACACCTACCCATATTAAAACATTGTTGCAAATGACAGGTGCACCGCGAGCTGGGAACAGCGATAGTCCCAGACTGGGAGGCTCGTGAGTGGACCAATCAGAACATGCGGCTCTTATCACTGACGCCATTAACATTGACCAATCCTCAGAGGTCTTCATGTAACAATTTTCATGTATCAAATTGAAGGGACAGCCCAGGTATACCACCTGACTAACCCCCAGCCACTGACACCGTTCTCTATATATATGCTATACTAACCCTACCACTCGAGTAACCAATCCAGAGTGGAAATAGGTTTTTTACTAAACTTTGTAAGATGATGCAAGTAGCGCGTCATACTAAGGTAAAAAGAGCCTGCGAGCCCCACGATTGTGTGTGTGTCAGGACGGACACGTACGCTCCTTGACCCATCCCTGCCGTTTTGTCTAATAAACAGCAGAGTCACCTTGCTTCTTGCGTGTGTCTCATACTCTATCTCTTTTGGGATATACGGGAGGAGTTGGGGCCTCCCTGCCCGGAGGTCTGCGGACGGTCCGGCCGACCCCGGCAGAATTTCCCCCCGACAAGGGTGGCCAACTTTGTCACATCCCTTTGCGGGACAAAAGGTGGTGATGATGTCACAGCGTCATTCACCTGGCAGAATCAATGCATTACACCCAAAGCTACTGACATGACCGGCCTGCAAGCCTGTCACGTCAGTAGCTGCGGATGCAATGCAATACAACAGGACTCTTATTTAAAGATAAGCTGCCACTTGCCAGCCACTGTTATTCCCATTCACGGGAAATGTTTGTATATGACCCGCTCCCCGCTCGGCCACAAACCCCAGCATGACTAATTGTGACTCCTAACTTACTCTGTTAAATCGCAAATTGTGCTCGAACAAAGCAAGTCGGGGCAAGCTGTGTCCCGCAGAGCCACTCGGCAAACTGCACAACACAGGCGCCAATTTTGGGACCATCCGGCAAATTACAGGACAGTTGCACACCCTACCTCCAAATATACCGTATGACTTTCGTGACAAAAAACATCACTTTTTTGCTTCTTGCTGCCACATCCCGTCCCATCCTCATCAACCCTCACCTCCCCAGACAGTATTTGAGAAGTATAACAAGTGCAATGTTGTGTTTTTTTATATGTTTTTGCAGCGATGTCCGCGGACACCAAAACACGGATCAAAGATGGTGGATGCATTGGAACAATCTGATGCACTTGGCGTCCTTCACCATCCAATGAGCGAACGCGTCACATGTCTGCAGACATGACGCGACCGATTACCCAATCGGTGTCCTACCCGCAGAGCAAATAGGGAAGTGTGTCCGCGGAGCAGACGTAGATATCACTAATTCTTTGAGACCTACTTTTTGATAGTTTAAAAAAAACTACTGGACGGATTTTCACCAAATTTACAAAAGCACGTTTTCAGGACCAAACCGCTGATCTGTAGCCGTGCATAAAGTTTTTCCCCCATTCAGTCTATGGGAAAAAAATAAGTATTGGGATGCCCCCTATAACTTTACCCCCCTGGACCAAACATCACCGAACTTTGCAAAAAAATTCAGAATGGGCCATATACCGTTTTTGCAAAGATTGGTGAGGATTTGTCCAGGGGGAGCGGAGTTATAAGCTGCCCAAAAAGTGCTCTTCCTATGGAAACAGCAATTTACCATAACTACCGTGGCCGTATAATTAATTTATATTAAAGTTGAGTGTGAAACGAGTTGTGTGCGGGTCGCGCTCACCGGCATCCTGCCTCTGTTTTGGCTGCTGCTCTTCAGCCGTAATTTGTATTTTTGCCTTTTTCTTTTTGGTAACATTAAATATTTCAAGACCTTTATTTTTGTTGTGAGCTGTGCTATTTTTTTTTATGGATTCTGGTCTTTCAACTGACCGTGGAGAGTGCGGTTCATTCTTTCCTCTTCTTCATTTCAATATATATATATATATATATATATATTACATGGCCACGGTAGTGGCCATGAAGTTATGGTTAAGTTGCTGTTTCCATAGGAAGACCACTTTTTGGGTGGCTTATAACTTCGCTCTCCCTGGATGGATCCTCACCAAACTTTGCAAAAAAAGTATTTGGGTCACTCTGAATTATTTTGCAAAGTCTGGTGAGGATTCGTCTAGGGGGGGCAAAGTTATAGGGGGGGTCCCAAAACTTTTTTGTTCCCATAGACTGAATGGGAAAAAACTTTGCGCACGGCTACAGCCCGAACCGCTGGACGGATTTACACCAAATTTGCGGCAGGAGCGGCGGCCTGGTCCCAAAATCGTGCTTTTGTAAATTTGGTGTAAATCTGTACAGTAGTTTTTTTGAAAAATGACCAAAATGTAAGGCAAAAAAATTAGTGATATCTGCGTTCGCTTCGCGGACGGACTTCCCTGTTCGCTCCGCGGACAGCAACCCAATTGGCCCATGGCCTTGCGTCATGTCCGCGGACATGCGACGTGTTCGCTGATTGGACAGCGAGGGGCGTGGAGCACGTCAGATTTTCTGTGGCGCCCACAATCTTGTATTCGCAGTCGACCGCGTACAGCGCAGTGAAACGTGGCTAAAAAATTGTATTTAGTGCCGTGTGTTGGTGTGTAAGAGTGTTTGGGGAGGGTGGGGGAGTATGAGATAGGTTCAATGTTTTGTTTTTTATGTGCTAGACTTTTTTTTGCGTTCGATTTGTCCGCGGAGAACACGGCTGTTCTGACATTTTGTAAATAAACTAAATGGTGGGGTGTTTAGAGGACGGAGTATGTGTCAATTTTGTTCGCAAGGAAGGTAAAAATGAGCTATGAACACTTACGGTGTACTTAATTGTTCGTAAATACACAAACTGGGGGTGTCCTCAGGACGCTGTCCGTATTTTAATCTGTCTAGTTGAATGTGTTCTAAGAACACTCGCAGTGTCCCGAAATGGTTGCAATTACACAAAATGGGGGTGTTCTGAGAACGTTGTTTGTATTGTTCGTTGTCAGGGTGAAAGTGTTTTAAGAGCACTCCTTTTGTCCGCTAATAGTACAATTTCCTAGGGGCGTCAACCGACTTTTCGTCCACTAAAAAAACGATAAATCCGGCTGGTGTGCGCCGACATTATGTGATAATCCTATGGCTGGCGCTATTGACCTGGCTGACTTGCCTTTGCGACACTAAATCATATCACCCGCCCCTAAGCCTGATATTATCAAAGCATTCATATTCTCCGCCTCTCTCCGTGACGTTACAGGGTGCGTAATGAAACGCGCCCAGTCATCTCCAGTACTACGCGACTTTACAGAGAACCCGGAAGACAACACACATTATGTCACAACACAGCGCGCCACAATTCGGAATATGAAACTGTGATTTAAAAGCAAACAGCAAGATTGTAAATGTTGTAAATTACTTTTATTTGACATCAAATGTTTAGAGAATATTCAGCAATTTGCATTTGTCTTTGTTGTCGATCCGCAAAAGTTCATGTTGAGACACGCGATGTTCCTTTGCCGTACAGAGAGTGTTAGATCAGCTTACAACTCAGTGCGCCACAATTCGGAATATGAAACTGTGGTTTAAAAGTAAACCGCAGGATTGTACATTTGGTAAAGTACATTTATTTCACATGAAATGTTTAGTGAATATTCAGCGATTTGCTATTGTCTCTGTTGTCGATCAGCAAAAGTTTATTTGGAGCCACGCGTTGTTCCTTTGCGGTAGATAGGCTCTTGGTTTATGATAAAAGCAGTAAATGGTCGCTCTGATAATCGGAAAGTTGCTCCAAAAACGAGCCATTAGACCACCCTAATGGTTGGTATGTTGTTTGTAGCCGCTAGTACTGCGTAAGGGCATATTGGTCCTTGGCGATTGTCCCATAAAATGGTAAGGGTCATGAAGTTGCATATTTGGACCTGCACCTGGCAGTTGAAGACCCCATCCGCTGGAGTCTGTAAATCGTGACATAGGCAAAATGGAGCCAATTACCTGTTTTAAAAAAACATAAATTAGTCTCACCAGTCGATCTTCATTCAAAATCATCATTTTATGTATTAGGGCGTGAAAATATTTGCTATCGAAGATAGTGCAACAGAGTATGTTAATAATAAAATAATAATATTTTCCCATTCATATAGCGCTAAGAACCGTGAGGTATCTAAGCGGTGCTTATTATTAACCACGGTGTGTGGTGCTCATTTATCGACCACGGAAGGATGAAAGGCTGAGTTTGGCCTTGCCGGGATTCAAACTTGCGTTAGCAAGCTGTGCACGGATGTCAAAGCGAGCACTGTACTCGCTGTGCCACTTGACAGGCTACAGTGAAGTGGCACAGCGAGTAGAGCGCTTGACCGCCTATAGACCGGTTAAATTATTTATATTAACCCACCCTGTGTTGTCTGCCTTTTTCAGAGCCCTCTAAACGACAGGGGATCAATTTGGCGGTGATAGTGCGCGGTAGAAAACACTATGCCACTTTCAACGAACAAGTTCAACTTGAGCGGTCTTAAATGCTACGCTATTGTAATTATATTTGGTATAAAGTAATCTAAAGGGTTACTTACAGTACAATTGCAATTTCCATTGTCTACGAGTGGTGCAGTCCCAAAATACGACTCTGCGTGTGCCAACGATCTTTCGCATAGTGATATAATATATAAAAGTGGTTTTGTTTCAGAAATTTCATCTTTATCTTCTTTTACGTTTTAGCAACACTCCTTCAAGAGAAGTCTTTCATCACAATCTCTGTCTGTCAAAGTCAAAACACAATACAACCTTATAGTCTGCTTCGTGAGCCTCTCCGGGGCCCGAGAAAAAAATGGAAGCAGCTGACCTTCACTGTGAACGAGCATAAATTCTTACTTTGCAACATTCTGTGTAAAGCCATCTGTAGAAGTTGTGGAAGCAGCTGACATTCACTGTGAACGAGCATAAATTCTTACTTTGCAACATTCTGTGTAAAGCCATCTGTAGAAGTTGGTTTTTGCACGCCATGTTTGTATATTGTTTGCGTGATATTAAAAAAAGTTTGTTTAAAGGACGTTATGGTTCTAAGTACAGCCGAAAGACCCCTGAAAATCGCAAGTTATGGTAAGCTTTGAAAAATAACTGGCGCCACCACCGTGCACTGCTAAGACTAACACCCAGGACATCAAAGATGACATCACAAATGTCATTGATGAAATCATTGATGACATCACGTGTGTATGTACTTTTCATGGAATTTGTGTACTAGGGATTTTTATTATAATGTTTCGAAAAAAGTGTCAAGGATATTGCAATAAATATCATACCGTTATTAGTGCTTTGAACGATGCATTGATATAAATAGCATTGTATTATGGGATTCTATCTAGTATACTGAGCTACTAATGGAGAAACATAGCATTGTGTGCAGAGTACAAGATGAAAGTATAATATGTGTAATGTTAATATGTTGAATAATAAAATAATAATTGTCCTCAAATGTTCAAAAAATCACAAAATGGGGTTCTGAGGACGTTATTCGTATTGTGTGATTGCTTAGCTGTATGCAATGAGGGAATGACACAGAGAGTAAAGTGGACGCTGTCCGCGGACACCGCGGCTGTTCGTGGACAGGGCGTGCTACATCTGGGTTTTTCCAGGAAATCCAACATGGAAAGAAGACTGTACGGATCAGCCAATCAGATCTCGAGGTTGTGGATTTGTGTTGAAAGAGACTGTGTGTGGTGAAGATGGCAGAAGTGGAGAAAGTCAGGATGTTGGTGCTCGGAGATATGTTTGTGCATGGTTTACAGCAGTACGCTGAATGCAGGCATGTTGCAAAGAACTTTGATGTGAAAGGAGTGGAGGTGGTGTGGAGCAGTGTGCCTGATTGCAATGTACAGGGAATTGTACAAGTTTGTGAGGATATGGCCACGATGAACTGTCCGCATGTGGTAGTTTTGCACTATGGTGCTTTCCATTTGGGCAACGTCAGTGCCCCTACTTTGTTGGCTGATTTGGAACGCTTGGTTCAAGCAGTAATGAAGATCCTTCCAAATGCAAAAGTAATTTTTTCTGGATTACTACCTAGGGCAATATGGGACAATAGTTCAGTTTTTTGTCCTCAGCAAAATATTGCTAGGTGTGTCATCAACCAAGGCATGTGTGCCTTCATGCTTAGAGCTGGTATGTTCTTCTGTAATAATGAGAATATTGATGCCAGTAATGCTGTTAATTTTAAAGAAGATGGCATTTCTTTATCTTTTACGGGAAATGCCTTTCTATTTTGGAATGTAAGGGTTGCTTTGGAGAAGGTTATGTGAAGATTTTAGGAGTAAAGTAAGAAAAAAAAACAAGAAAAAAAATACAAAATAACAGGTGTCTGTCGAGCATCTGTAAAAAAAATTAAAAAAAAACACGCCTCTTTTCAGAGCCAACTTCAAAGGGGAAATGGGGCACACTATTTAAATTTACATTCACCACGCTCAGATTTTCGATGTGTCCGCGGACATGGCGGTAGTCCGCGGACATGAAAATCACTACGAGGGGGTTAGTATGTTCTATGTTACATGTATATGAAGTCAGGGATATTATGGTTAAGTTGTGCTACTAAAAACCTATGAAATTCAGTGAAAAATCTTTGTTAAAGGGACGTTATGGCTCAAAGTAAAACCGAAAAACCCCTGAAATTCGGCAGTTATGGTAACATAAGCAAACATAACTCGCGCCACCGTGCACTGCTAACACTAACACCCAGGACATCAAAGATGACATCACAAATGTCATTGATGAAATCACTGATGACATCACATGGCTGGCTCTCCCTTTTTATGCTTTACTGACATATCGAAGCAACACAGTTTTCTTTAGTAACAGTCAGGAAGTAAAAATTGAAAAGGTACTATATTTGTAGACTTAGGGTCCAGTCACATCATATGAAAGATATACATAGCGGAAGATACAGGCTTTATGGTTATCAGCACTTTCTCATAGTTTTATTTTTATTACTCTACCTTCCCTCTATATGCTCATATTTGTATACATTATACTCACCCTCCATAGAGCCCAAACCGCTGGACGGATTTCCACCAAATTTGGACCAGGAGCAGCGGCTTGGTCCCGAAAGCGTGCTTTTGCAAATTTGGTGAAAATCCGTCCAGTAGTTTTTTTTAAAATGACCGAAAAGTAGGTAAAAAAAAATTAGTGATATCTGTGTTCGGTTTGCGGACACACTTCCCTGTTCGCTCTGCGGAAAGTGTCCTTATTGGCCAATCGTCTTGCGTGATGTTCACGGACATGCAAAGTGTTCGCTGATTGGACGGCGTGGAGCGTGAAGCGCGTCAGATTTTTCAGTAGCACCCGCCATCTTGGATTCACGGACGTCCCCGGACAGCGCGGTGAAACTTTGTTCAAAATGTGTATTTTGTAGAGTGTGTTGGTGTGTAGGAGTGTTTGGGGAGGCTGGGAGTGTATGAGATAGGATGAACGTTGTGTTTTTTATGTGTTAGACATTCTTTTTGTGTTTGATTTGTTTGCGGCCATCACGGGTGTTCTGAAATCTTATAAATAAACTGACTAGGGGGTGTTCTAAGGAGTCAATATGTGTCCGTTTTGTTCGCAAGCAAAGTGAAACTGTTCTAAGAACACTCGCGGTGTCCTGAGGACGCTGTGCGTATTGTTCTCTGTCAAGTTGAATGTGTTCTAAGAACATGCGTGGTGTCCTGAAATGTTCGCAAATAAACAAAATGGGGGTGTTCTGAAGACGTTTTTGAGAACACTCCCGGTGTCCTGAAATGTTTGTAGGGGGTGTTCTGAGGACGCTGTCCGTATTGTTCTCTGTCAAGTTGAATGTGTTCTAAGAACACTTGCGGTGTCCTGAAATGTTCGCAAATAAACAAAATGGGGGTGTTCTGAAGACGCTTCTAAGAATACTCGCGGTGCCCAGGGAGTGTTCGTAGGGGGTGTCCTGATGACGCTGTCCGTATTGTTCTCTGTCAAGTTGAATGTGTCCAAAGAACACTCGCGGTGTCCTGAAATGTTCGCAAATAAACAAAATGGGGGTGTTCTGAAGTAGCTTCTAAGAACACTCGCGGTGTCCGGGGAGTGTTCGTAGGGGGTGTCCTGAGGACGCTGTCCGTATTGTTCTCTGTCAAGTGGAATGTGTCCTAAGAACACTCGCGGTGTACTGAAATGTTCGCAAATAAACAAGATGGTGGTGTTCTGAAGACGCTTCTAAGAACACTCGCGGTGTCCGGGGAGTGTTCGTAGGGGGTGTCCTGAGGATGCAGTCCGTATTGTTCTCTGTCAAGTTGAATGTGTCCTAAGAACACGCGCGGTGTCCTGAAATGTTCGCAAATAAACAAAATGGGGGTGTTCTGAAGTCATTTTTGAGAACACTCCCGGTGTCCTGAAATGTTTGTAGGGGGTGTTCTGAGGACGCTGTCCGTATTGTTCTCTGTCAAGTTGAATGTGTTCTAAGAACACTTGCGGTGTCCTGAAATGTTCGCAAATAAACAAAATGGGGGTGTTCTGAAGACGCTTCTAAGAACACTTGCGGTGCCCGGGGAGTGTTCGTAGGGGGTGTCCTGAGTACGCTGTCCGTATTGTTCTCTGTCAAGTTGAATGTGTCCAAAGAACACTCGCGGTGTCCTGAAATCTTTGCAAATAAACAAAATGGGGGTGTTCTGAAGAAGCTTCTAAGAACACTTGCGGTGTCTGGGGAGTGTTCGTAGGGGGTGTCTTGAGGACGCTGTCCGTATTGTTCTCTGTCAAGTTGAATGTGTCCTAAGAACACTCGAGGTGTCCTGAAATGTTCGCAAATAAACAAAATGGGGGTGTTCTGAAGACGCTTTTAAGAACACTTGCGGTATCCGGTGAGTGTTCGTAGGGGGTGTCCTTAGGATGCTGTCCGTATTGTTCGTTGTTAAGTTGAAAGTGTTCTAAGAACTATCGCGTTGTTCTGAAATGTTTGTAGGGGGTGTCCTGAAAACGGTGTCCGTATTGTTCGCTGGCAAGTTCAAAGTGTTCTAAGAACACTCACATTGTTCGCAGACATTAAAAGTTTTCCATAGATCATAGTTGAAATGTTTGACTCTATGGATGTGATATGCTGCGGTGGTTGTTGCCAGGGCATAGAGTCTTGGGTGCATGGCCATTTGGCCATGCACCCAAGACTCTATGCCCTGGCAACAACCACCGCAGCATATCACATTCATGTTTGCTTATACCTTTGGGTGAAAAACAAATGTATAAGGAACAAAGGTATTAGATACTATGGATGTGATATGCTGCTATGGTTGTCCTTATTATTGTATACTTACTGTTTGGTCTAGTAATGGGAGTCCATGTTTTTCTTCTTCATTTCTGTGATAAAAGAAAATAGCATGTTAGTATTAGTATTTTGTAATGACTTATTACATTGTATAAGCAATATACTTTTATTTTTTTTCGACCCTCATATTTAGTAGAGTACAAATCAGAGTACTGTGCAATTTGCTCAGTTTCTGTATTTGTTGCTAAAATCATTGGGTCTGTGGGAGAAAAAAAAATCCATGTTGGATTAAAAAAAAACCTTTTTCTGTTATTCTACAGTTTATTTGTTTGTTTGTTTTCAGTGTTCACTTGTTGTTTCTGGCTAATGCTTTATGCGTTGTTGTATTTTTTTGGAGCAGTAACAGATTTTTCATTTGTTTTAATATTATAAAATTTTGGAGCAGTTAGATACCAATTGGCGTATTCTAACTGTCTATTTTTTTAATATATTTTAGTGGTTTTGATTTATCTATTTGGATATTGTTAAATTTTGGGACAGTTAGATACCAATTGGCGTATTTTAACTTTTAATTTTTTGGCCTAATTTAGTGGTATTCATTTATCTGATTAGTTGTTGTAGAATCTTTGAGCTGTTAGAAGGCTTTTGGAGTATTCTAACAGTTTATATTATTTTAACACAAATTTATAATTTTGGGACAGTTAGATGCCAATTGGCGTATTCTAACTGTGTATTCTTTGGTCTAATTTAGTGGTATTCATTTATCTGATTAGTTGTTGTAGAATCTTTGAGCAGTTAGATAGCTTTTGGAGTATTCTAACAGTTTAAATTTTTTTAACACAAATTTATTTAAAGGTTTAAATACAGTTTATTTATCAAATTTTGGTTTTAAGAACATCAAATAAGCGTTTGTAAGATTTGCTGGTAATCTCTGCTTTAGAGTAATGGTACTATGATTACATTCAAACCATCCACATTTCTTTTTTATATATGCAGTGTAGTGCCCTGAATTGGTTGTGGCTCCTGCGTGGTAGATTATACCTATTGTTGTGAAGGTTTTCTTACCAAGTGATATTTGACCATGTGTGAATCCAGTCAGCTCGCCGTTGTTTTTGGTACCATCTGCATTGTAACGTAGAAGCATTAGTATTACGTATTTACTATGTGTTTGTATTACTGACGTGGAGCGATTATCTGAATAGCAGGTAGAGCATAATGTACCATGGTTTGCATTTTGTACAAGTTGCTGAAATGGAATGGATTCACAATTTGGTATTGATATATATATGAAGCGTTCATTGGGGATTTCTTCTTGTGTCACATTGTTGCAGAGAGTGCATGTATGTTTCCACATGTATGAAATCTGAAAGATTTCATTTATAGGTATGTTTATGTTTTCCAGTACTTGTAGTAAGTACATTAGAAATTCTTGTGGATCTTCCTGTGAGTTTATAGTGAATTTCACCATTCCAGCACAGTAGTCCAATTGTCGTCTTATTCCAAAAACACTACATGTGTTGTCAGGATTGTTTGCTGCATTTCTGTGAAGTACTAACATTTGCAAACACAATGGGTCTGTACTGTGTGAGTAAATGTTGTCAACAATTGGTGGTAATTGAAATAGAATATTCATTGCTACATTTGCATGGCAACTTACACCAACTATATTTGAGAATTTAAATGGTCCAGGTAGTTCTGTATCTAACTGCTTTTTTTGGAGTTTGTCTTCCTTCTTTAAAGAAGTACCTGGTTTACTTTCTCTAATTGATTCTTTTTTGTTTGTGGTACTTGATGAAGTATTAGTTTCTTTTACTCTCTTTGGAGGATTTGCAGTGACGTCCTGTTGCATTTCTGTTTGATTTAGTTTTCTTTTACAACGTTTTAGTTTTTGTGGAACAGAATATGTGTTTAGATGGGGAGTGTATAGTGAGCGAAGTCTATTATATTCTAAAATGCAAGGAATATCAGTGTTTACTTTACTTGCATCAAAGTTGATTAGAAATAGACCATCAAGTGTACGTAAGCGTGATAGTGCTACGTAGCGCATGCCTTCTTTAAAGACTGTGTTACCAATATCTATCATTGCTTTGTCTAGGGTAAGACCTTGTGATTTATGCATCGTGACTGCTTATGCAAGAGTTAGAGAAAATTGTTCTCTGCGTACATACATATCTTTGAAGAGAAGGAATCTAGCTCTTGAGCGTCCTATCCGTTTTACTTCTGAAAGTTTGTCAAAGAGTATATTGACAAACTGAATTTTGTTGTCACGTGGGTATGTTTGAAAGCCAACAACTGTACCCAGTGCTCCATTAACTAGTCCTTGGTCCACGTCAAGGTTACGTTTAAGCATTACTCTGCAATTTAAGGATAATTTTAACATCTTTTCTAAGCCTGCTGTGTTTGGGATTGATTTTTCTAAATTATTTAGTCTTGTTGTGGCTTGGTCACACATGGGTAGTGTCATACCATGTAAATCTAGTTTGTCTGTGGCGCTAATTTCCATTATTGGTTGCATTTCTTTACTTAGCATGATTTCATTGAATTTGAAACAGCTTGCAAGAGTTGGCATTAAGGCCATACAATTGACATTTTTGTGGGCTAATTGTTCCATAACATCTGTAGCACATGCATTATTGCCATGAAGTGCATTAATGTGCCGGGTTTTCAATGTTGCTTCTGCTTCTTTAGAAAGTATACCAACTCTCAAACTTTTTAAAATGTTGGCATAAGTTAGATCTGCAGATTGGCGCATGTTTTCTGTTAATTCTCTGTATTGGAAATGTTGCCAAAGGTTGACATTTCCAATGCTGCCAACAGTTTTACGGCAGAGTTTGTGCCCTAATGTTTTAAAAATAGGTTCACCTTTTACTGGTGTTAATTGAAGCAGATCTCCAAAAACAATAATGTGTTTTCCTGCAAAGAGCTCTTCATAGTCTGTTTTGAGTACGTCTTGTAATCTGAGGTGAATCAAAGCTAACATCAGGTTGGAGACCATGCTCACCTCATCTATTAGTAGCATTTTCATTTGTTTCAATACTCTGCGTAATTCCATTGCAGCTTCTGCAGAAAGTTTGTAATAGTCTAATTTGTTCTGGTGTTCTACTGGTAATAGTAGTAATCAGTGTAATGTAACACCACATATGTTGTAGGCAGCTAGACCTGTGGGGGCAGTGACAACAGCTGACAGTTTGTTGTTTGTCAATTGTTGAAGGAACTTACTAATGATTTTGATTAGGAATGTTTTGCCAGAACCAGCTTCACCACTGACGTACAGTAGTATAGGTTTATAATTATGGCAGGAACATTCTTTATTTTCATGTTTTACACCATGTGCAATTTGTTTTGTTACTTCTTGAAAAATGCTACTTTGCTCATTGTTTAGTTTTAATTGTAGTATAGTTAAGTCTTCCTTGTCTTCATACTGACACATGGTGTTTTCTACTTCTATCATAGCTAATTCTGCCTCATGTGTTATTAGTGGTTCTCCCAGTGGTTCTTGGCTTCCTGTTACAGAAGGTTGACTACTGTCAGGAGTATCCTTATCTAGTTGGGCTTGGAGTTCTTCTTCATGTTGCTGTTCATTGTGCAACATTGTTTTGTACTGTGTAAAGTTTACATCAGTTATAGTGCTTTCATTTGCTTTGAAAGCATCCTCATATGAGTCATAGTTATCTAGTAATTGTTCTTATTTTCTCCATGGTTTGAAGAGTTGTAGCAGGGACATGAAATATACTTCTTTATGTTGAGGAGTCTTGAATGACAATTTGATATGATTAATTAAATTTGGTTTAGTGAGTTTAACTAAGCTGCTTTCACAGTCTGTCACTCTATATTTACCTTTTTTCTCATCAGGTTTCATATTATTTTTGTATGTGTAGTTTTGGGCTATTTGGTATAGACACATGTTTTCCAAAGTATTACTTCTGTTTGGGTAGTATGTGTCAAATAAATTGTTTTTTTAAATGTCTTGGCTGTTGGGATCATGTTTGGCTATTGTTTCGATATCTTCATATGATTTTAGAACTCTTTTTCTAGATTTAGCTGGACCAAGACTTATCCATACTATATTTTCAGATTTACCATACAATGAAGTACCAGTTAAACGATCAGCTGCTTCATAAGATCCACATTCTCTATGGTGAGCATTTTTATGCCCAAGCTGTATAATTTCTGAGATACTGTTTTATCTGATGACAGGTCATTCCAGAGGTCTTGGAGCTCTGTCTTTTCTGCTTTAGTTAAGTATGCTGTGACATATCGTGCAACTGCAGTAGAATTGTCTGCAATGTACTACACATCTATGTTTGCATTCCATAAGTGGGCAATGATTGCATTATAATCATTGATATATTTTTCTTCTTCTTTTCTTTTTATGTAATATGTATTTTTAGGTGACTTACCTTTAACACTATGTCTAACTGAAGACATGAGGTTGTTTACTTGACCTGTATTTGTAACTGGTCTAGGGAAACCAAATCGGCATTTGGTGTAGTATTTGCGACGACAATATTTTCCACATTTGTGTCTTTGAAATTGTAAAATTTGTGCACAAAGATCACTATTTGTGGCTTCTGATGGAATTTCACAAGTGACATATTTTTCAATAAACTGTAAAACAGTGGCATCACTGTCTTGACCAAATTTTGGAGCATCTTTAATCCATAAAAGCATGTGGATATGTGGTGCTCCTCTGGCTTGGTATTCTTTTCTTCCAAAGAAGTGTTGCACTTCTCCAAGGGGAGGAACAGTTTTATTACAAATAAAATGTAGCATAGCAATGAAGCGATGGTGAAAATATCTTGAAACATTAATAGGATCCAAAGAACAAAGTTCTCCAGGTGTTAGAATATCTATGTTTGTTTTGTTTTTATTGATATGCGTAGGAAATCATGTAAATCTTTCCATGCATATTCTACACAACTTAATGTAACAAACCAAGTGGGTGGGCCAAGGTTTCTGATCATACAACGTACATCTCCATGACGTCGAAACCAGTACTCTTTAGTACCACGCATATTTGCTAATAGATTTGTAATATTTGATTGTAAAACCTCATCCTTTTGTTGCACTTTCTCTAATAATTGTTTAGCTGTCATATTTTGAAAGTGTGATCCTGATTTTAATATGTGTGCAACTCCGTAACATAAAGTTGCTAGTTCACTTTCAAAGAGTAGGTGGAATATGTATTCCACATTTTGTCTAAATCTGGGATCTTCAGAATACATCCGTAATGAGCGGTATTCTGAAGCTGATATTTGAATAGGTCTATCATCATACCTTCCTACTTTGCCAGTAGGAAAGAATAGAGGAAAAGCACGTGCTTCTATACTTTTTTCCCATATACTGATTGGCGATCCTTTTGTTTGACGCATTTGGTAAGTTTCTAGTACATCTTGTACGGTGTCATTAGAGTGCAAAGGATGAATTGTATAATCGTCTAAAGTATTTGATATTGTAGCAGGATCTAGTAGCTCAAATCGACCAGCTTCTTGTGTTTCTTGAATTATTTCAGTTGTATCTTTCAAGTTTTCTTCAATATTAATTTCTTTGTAATATTCATTATTCTCTTTAAGATATTGGAAGGCGTGTCTAACTTTATATAAATCTACCAGCTGTTGCCATATTTTTTGTCTTTTGTAGGTACTCCATTTACTAATATAATTAAAGATTGCTGCATTGGACGTTGCACTCCTAGAGTATGCACATTTTATTTTAGATGTAATGGTAAATAAACTACTTTTCCACGAATGCCTTTTACCAATTCAGAGGGAGGTAATGTTGCTGTTTTTGGTTGAAGGCGTATTATTGCTTGAAATGGGTGTACTGTTTGAATTATGATGCTCTCATATAAATTAAGTTGTTGTAGAGGTTTTGGTACTGGGTATAATTCCAAATTATTTGTGATAGAACGTGAAGGAGTTTGGTTGTTGTCAAGTTTTGTAGTGCAATAACTGCAAAGTATTAAGGGCTCAGTTATTTCATATTTGTTTTCTGCTAGAAGGTAGAGAGCTAATTCAAACCATTTAGAATCTTCATTGTCTTCTATTTTGTATGATAGGTCCACAGTTTTTGTGTTACTTTTATAAAAAATTCTACGGCAACATACACATACATGGTTTGGTACTTCAGCTGATGTACTTTTAAATTTTAGTATTTCTTTTTTGTATGTGTTTAGCAAAAGGTTGCCATGTGTAGAATTGTTTCTTAATTGGTTTAAAGCTATTTAATTCTGTAAATGGCTTTCACTTCCAAAATATGTTTTCTGGATATAGTGAATTTCTTCAAGTAGGTCTTTTGCTGTACCATGTAGAAGGATGTTATTTAACTTTGCTAGTGCTAAAGCAGAACTTTTAGCATAGTACAGTTTATAGACTAGATTTCTTATAGTTGAATGATGTGTTGATATCCTTTTGATATCATGGAAAGTGGTACAAGTAGGTCCTGTAATGCAGGCCAATGAATGTCCTTGTAGTCCTGTGTACTTGCGCACTGGATAGGTATCTATATTTTGGAGAAATTTAATTTTGATTTTGTCTTTGCTTTTTACATATTTATTGAGGAATTGGTGTAAAGATTTGAAACATTGTTTGGGAATGTTACACGTTGACGTGCATGGCCATTTGTACAATAGACGTTCTGATTCAGTTGAATGGAGGGGTAATTCTAAGTTTTCAGGGCATATTTTTGTAAGGAGTACTTCTTGTTCCATTATGGTATTATTCACTTTTTCATAACCTCGACCACTGCTATTTATGGCAATTGTATTCCGTTTTGCTTTTGTTTGTACGCTTCTTCATTAAAATATGGTTCTGTGCTCGTAGTGTGATTCCATTCACCTCCGCAGATACTTAAGAAGTTCTTTCTGTTGACATTTCGCTTATTGAGAAGTCTTTTTTGTAATTTAGTTATTAGTTTTGTTAGTGGTTTCATTTTGTTTAACAGTAAAATAAATACATTTCTTTTGAGAAGAATTGCACTGTCCATCAATGCTTCTAAGATTAATTTCCTACGATAGGTTTTAAGCTTTGAACCTGATTTCTCTCCTGTTTTTATAAGATTTTGAAGGACTTTGTGACGGTATATTTTGGCTAAAATACTTTTCTTGGTATGCTTACTTTGCACTATATTAAAATTTGAAGAAGTAGTTTTATCTGTACTGATAGCTTATTTTCTGTTAATTGTTTTTTGTTTTGTTTTACATTTTGATAGAGGAAGCGAAGTTGTTGTACTTGAAACTTCTTGTGTTTCACTAAATGATTGTATTAGCTGTTTTGTTTCAACTTTTTTTACAAATGCTGCTAGAGATGGATGCTTATGTTGGACACCTTTATTTTCATTTGCTCTAATTTTGCGTTGCTTTCTACGGAGTTGTCTTTTGGTAGGCATTCTTTAGGGTCTTTTGAAAAAAATAAAGAAGATATGGGTTGGGGTGTTCTGGAATGTATGTGTGCTGTGTGCATGAGTGTTTGAGTAAGATGATAAAGATGTATGTAATGGTGTGTTATTGTGCATTGGGAACTAAAACTAGTAGGGATAGGTATTCTTGAATTTATGTGTTACTAAACTGGGGTTCAGATGACAAAAAAAAGTAAGCTAGTGGTGTGGAAAAGTACAAATAGTAAATCTAATGTATACAATTAAAACAGTTGTTTGTTCTATAATATGAAAATTGTAGTGGTTCAGTTGGCTAATTTGTGTGTCCAAAAATAGACATTTTTGGGCCATTCTGGTTGTAAATCGCTGTTTAAGACATGGACATTTTTGGACAAAATGGTACAAAATCTCTATTTTAAGAAACCAAAATAGCTCGTATTAATGTTATAGTATATTTGATTAATAATATAAATATTATGGTGATATTTTACTTACTTTTTTTTTTTAAAATTAACAGGTAACTTCTTAGTTTTTCTTTCTTCTTCAAATTTGGCTGCTTCTTTTCAGGAAACTGGTCTTCACTGCAACTGTAAAAGCTTCAAATTAGTAACTTTGTTTGTATATAGCACTGTTTTAATTTAGATATTGATTTTTCTTTAATTGAAATCCTCAGTGCCTTCTGTAAAACCATTAAACTAATTTATTTACATAAGATACATTGCATCAGTTCAATACATATGATATGTTCTTAATGAACAAATTGTATTGAATGACTAACTGTAGCAAAAATAAAATATCTTTACTATGTCTTGTGAAATTTATAATATATTAGGGAATACCACTATTTCTGTAAGTAAACTGTTCTAGGTAATAGCGCCTCAATGTCATGTCTAATTTAAAGTAATTAAGTAAATACATAAATAAAAACAAAAAATATGAAATTGCATAAGTATTTTTATAAAGGTTTAAACATAGATTGTGTTTGCATGCAATTTTGTTTGAATATATGTAGTCTATATATTTAATTTAAAAAATGTTAGTTTAACATGATTTGAGTGTGTGTGTATAAAGAAAGTAAAAAGTATAAAGGTGTATAAGTGATAGTTGATTTTAGGAAATTGAAAAAAGTACAGTATATTCATTTTACAGATTTACAAGGTAAAAGTCTTTTTGAAAATGTGTTCATCTACCATAGCTCTCAACTCACACGCTTTTGGCGGGTGTCACACGCCTTGTAAAGGGCAGACTCACCCGCCAAGCCTCCTGCACGCCCATTCATTCCAATGGGCGTCTCACCCACCAAAAACAAAATCGGGTGATTTCACCCGCCTGTAAATCAAAAATGGTTGAGAGCTATGTCATCTACTATACAGAAAATATGCATACCTGAAGTTTGTGTTCATGCATATGGATATGCATGGAGCTGCAACTAGAAATCTTGAAGACTTGTAGATTATTTCTGGTAGATGCTGCTTGCCAATGATATGACACTTGTACTCAGAGAGATTCAGAGTACATTTGCAGTGCTGATCTATGATGATGCAGTTAGATGTAGAGGTCTTGAATGTGATTGGTGCATGGTCATGTGATTTTTGAGGTACATCCAATGAGGGAATGGCAGAGGGAGTGTAGTGGAAATGGTAGAAGGGCTGTTCATGTTACGATATGTCCGCGGACATGGCGGTAGTTCGCGGACATCGGGAGTTACATCCGGGGATTTATGGGTTCAGAAGTCATGCAAATGAGAATAAGCACTGAAAGGGATTGGTCAGGAAAGTTTGGTGGGTGTGTTGTGCCAGGAGAGATTTTCTCAGATACTCTTTTTGCTGAGAGAACAAAAGATAGCTATGGCTGTGTGTTTCAGAAAACAGATTGTTTGGATTTTAGGAGATTCGTGGATACATTGGTTGAAGGTGCATGCAGAAATCTGTGGAGTAGCTGCAGATCTTGGATTCCCACATGTGGAAGTACACTGGCATAGAGTACGTGGAATATAGTGGTTGGACTTGCTACCTCTCTGTGCTACTTTGGAGACAGAGCAACATCCAGACATAATTGTAATTCATTGTGGAGGGAACAGTTTAGGACATGTGACTGGAATTTTTTTGCAATTTGCTATGAAAGAAGGACTGAGGAAGGTTATGGACCTGTTTCCCAATTCTCAAGTGATATTTTCACGGATTGCGCTTTGTTCTTCTTCATTTGGTCCACAAATGGAAAAAGCAAGGTGCAATGTTAATAAGGCTGTTTGTGGCTTTCTAAGAGATTTTGGCATGTCTTCTTTTCACAATGAAAATATTATGTGTTGTAGTACATACATTTTTCGCAGAGATGGAGTCCATCTTACTTATGCTGGCAATCAGATTTTTCTGAGAAATGTACAAAATGCATTGCGACCTTTTTTGGAATTACAACAACGATTTTGAGGAAGATGTTAAGCATTTACAATTTTTGACTTACAAACACCACCCAAAGGCTATTTTCAGAGCCACCACTTCTTTCCAGAGAAAATTACAATGTTTGTGATGGAGTAGCAACCCAATTTTTTTAAAGTTTGCGAACTGTCCGCGGACTTCTAAAAAATACAAAGAGCCCTGCTTCATTTATTTTCACTTCTATTTTTTAACTGGGAAAGGCGGCTCTGAAAAGAGCCTTATTTTTTTTTGATTTTTGTAATTTTGTATTTTTTTTGGTTTTTCAGACACAACACACTAGGAGAGGAGGGTAAAGGAGGGTAAACAGGGGGACACCAACCACAGGGATAAGAAAGGGCGAGCTGAGAGAGGAAGATGTAGAGTGGGTTTTATTTGGGTAGTGAGCAGGTCTTCTCGTGCTCTGAGACGATAGTCTCAAAAGCACTCCGAAGTCGCTCCCCCCTGCAGAGTACTGTGTCACAGTACATACATACAACTGTGACCCTCGAAAGGTAAGGGTCATCAGCATTCTGTATGGCCTGTGAGGCAGCTTGAGAAAGACGCTGTCCCACAGAGGTGGTCCTTGTGGTGACAGGATCAGAAACAGAGGATGAAGTAGAGGAAATCAACCTGCTACGTTCTTCGCAAGGTACAACCCTGCAAATAGCCCCAGAGTGAAATGACCTCAGGTGTCGCTTTATAGTAGTGGTCCCATAGCTGTAGTTACCGTGATTCCCGCGACTGAGTATCATTTTGCACTCATTGCAGGTAACATGGTTCGCACGAGCCTTAGGACCATGAATGGTAAATAACCGCCACACCCAAGACTCACGCCTAGTGCGGGTAGTAGGGATTTCCTCTACCTCATTCTCATCATCCTCTTCTTCCTCCTCCGCATCCTCAGTCCTGTTCCCCTCTTCAGGCCCTTGGGGAGGTGGTGGTGGTGGAGGGGGTGGTGGTGGTGCTGAAGCAGGTGCAGCACCAAGTGGCAGTTCAGCAGCCAAGGATGCCATGTCGATGATGGTGTAGTCTGCAGGTGGCAGCAAAAATCACTGTGTTCTGAAGAATAGCCAGAAACACAATGGGAATAAGCTCTTGGGCGTGGTCTTTTATAGGGGTGCTTGTGCGCGGTCCGCGGACATGCGCACTGTGCGCGGAAAGATCGAACACAAAAAAAGGATCGGAAAGTTTCAAAAGGTATATAGAAACTCAAGATTGCTATGTGGGACTTGTGGCATGGTGAGATTTTATTGAAAAATATTATGGATTAACTGAAAATGTACTTTTAAATTGTTCGGGGACACGAACAGTGTCCGCATTTCAGGACACACGATGAGCGTTGGCGCGATCATATGATCTGTTTGCGAACTAGTCTGCGAAGGAAGCGCCTGTCCGCAGGACACCAAGTGCACGGAGATTGGTTAGCGCATGCGCATTGATGTCCTACGGACACTGTTCGGGTTCTGAAGTAATTAAAAGTGCGTCACACGTGAAACGAACATTTCAGGACACCGCGTGTGTTCTTAGAACAGTTCAAACTTGGTAGCGAACAGTAAGGACAGATATAGTGTTCTTCAGGACACGTGTAATTTAGTTTATGTACGAACATTTCAGGACACCAATTGTGTTCTTAGAACACTTTCAATTGGGTAGCGAACACTACGAACAGTTGTACTGTTGTTCAGGACACATCATTTTCGTTTATTTACGAACATTTCAGGCACCAATTGTGTTCTTAGGACAGTTTTAAGTTGATAGCGAACATTACGGACAGATATAGTGTTCTTTAGAATACTTTCATTTTTGTTTCTTTACGAACATTTCAGGACACTACGAGTGTTCTTAGAACATTTTGAACTTGCATGAGAACATTACGGACAGATGTAGTGTCCTCAGGACAGTTACATTTTCGTTTCTTTACGGACATTTCCGAACAACCGCGGTGTCCGTGGACACCTACATTGGTTTTATCACAAGGAACTGAAAGTAATTACAACACAATATAAGAAAAGTAACTTTATTTCATATATATACAATTATGACTGGGAAGGTGGGGGCAGAAACGGAAACAAAAACAGGAGAATTAGGGATTTCTAGATAACTGGGATCAGGTGTAGAAGGGAAGGAAATCTCATCGAAACGCTTTGGTCCATAGACAGGGTTTGGGGTTAACTGCGTGGGATAGGGTGAGGAGGGACAAGTGCAGGTTGGACATTGGTGTGCTGTTGGGGGTTTCACATAATTTTCCACAAAGTTTTTCAAATCCATAAAATTTTGCATAAGGTCGTCCATTTTTTGATTAATCTGCTGTAGAGTGATATCCTCTGATTGTTGTTGTGAGATGCTTGGAATTTTTGTATGGTCTGTAATTAAAAAAAATGTATATGTTAAATGTATACAAAATAATATTTATTAATTGGTTTATATAGTAAAGTGTGTTCCATTAGGTGGACTATTTTCTAACATTTCCTCTCGTGGGAAATGCTCCTCTAGCCAGTCGAGAGTACTACACATTTCTGTGAGAAAACAAAAAAGTAATACGTTTTTTTTGTTCTAATATAGAAAGTTTATAAATATATGAGTAAAAAGAAGTGCACTTACTATGTCTGGTGAGATATGTGATCAGTAGTGTATACGTCTGGTCTTGCTGTTGGTTGTGGAGCGTCTGTGAGGTAATTATGGTGGAAGCCACTTTATCTTCTTTTGGTATATTCCATTTTAAAACATATTGTATTTACATGAATGGTTAGTGTGTTACATATATGGGTAACATTTTTTAAGTATTACCACATATACTTTGTATGTGTGCTGCTTTGTAAATTTGTTAAATGTTCCTATGTTATGATATAACTATTTCACATACCTCCCCAGAGTTTTTAGGTGGTGGTACTGTTGTCCAAACATGTTTGCGGACAGTCAAGTGCAGTAGAAAGGGTTCAGTATGTTCCATATTATATGTACATAAAGTCAAAGCTATTATTGTTAAGTTGTGCTACTAAAAAACTATGAAATTCAGTAAAAAAACTTTGTTAAAGGGACGTTATGGTTAAGTTGCACTAATAAAAACCTATGAAATTCAGTAAAAAAACTGTGTTAAAGGGACGTTATGGTTAAGTTGTGCTACTAAAAACCTATGAAATTCAGTAAAAAAACTTTGTTAAAGGGACGTTATGGTTAAGTTGCGCTACTAAAAACCTATGAAATTCAGTGAAAAAACTTTGTTAAAGGGACGTTATGGTTCCAAGTAAAACCGAAAAACCCTTGAAATTCGCCAGTTATGGTAAGCTAAGCAACGATAACTTGCGCCACCACCGTGCACTGCTAAGACTAACACCCAGGACATCAAAGATGACATCACAAATGTCATTGATGACATCACTGATGACATCACATGTCTGGCTCACTATTTCTTCTTTTGCTGACATATCTAGACAACATGGTTTTCTTCGGTAACAGTCAGAAACTAAGAATTTTATTTTATTTGTACACATATCCTTCTAGTAGGTTCTTACAGTAATTCCCTTAGAGTACAGTCACATCATATGAAACATATACATATGGGAAAACACACGCCTGAAAGACAGCAATCCTTTTTGTGCATAAAGATAATCACTAGACTTATGAACACTTTTTGATAGTTCTGTTGTTTTTTTTTATGGCTGTACTTTCCCTGTATATGGTCATATTTGTATACATTGTACTCACACTACTTTCCTTAGGGTCCAATCACATCAAGTGATACATATACATAGGGTAAATAGCAGCTTTGAAACAGAGCAATCATTTATTTGCATGAAACTAATCAGTTAAGTTATGAATTGTTTCTGCTACTACTTTTGCTTTTTTGCTAACTTCACTTTCCCTGTATATACCCATATTGGTATGTGTTCTTGTGTCTTTGTGTTTTGTCTATAGTAATGCAATTATGTAATACACGGGTTTTATTAGCTACTTATTACATATTTCACAGTACACAAAAATCTATTAAGAAAACAATTATCATTTCATTATTCAACATATGAACATTACGAATATCATACCTTCATCTTGTACGCTGCACACAATGTTATGTTTCTGTATGAGTAGCTTAGTATACTAGATAGAACCCCATAATAGGATGCTATTTATATGAATGCATCGTTCAATGCACTTATTAGGGTATATTTCTTGCAATGATTCTTGACACTTTTTTCGCAACATAATAAGAATCCCTTCTACACATATTTCATGAGAAGTACATACACTTGTAATGCCATGAGTGATGTCATCAATGACATTTGTGATGTCATCTTTGATGTCCTGGGTGTTAGTCTTAGCAGTGCACGGTGGTGGCGCGAGTTATGGTTGCTTAGCTTACCATAACTGGCGAATTTCAAGGGTTTTTCGGTTTTACTTGGAACCATAACGTCCCTTTAACAAAGTTTTTTCACTGAATATATATATATATATATATATATATATATATATATATATATATATATATATATATATACTTTGTTAAAGGGACGTTATGGTTAAGTTGGGCTACTAAAAACCTATGAAATTCAGTAAAAAAACGTTATGGTTCCAAGTAAAACCGAAAAAGTCTTAGCAATGCACAGTGGTGGCGTGAGTTATTGTTCCTTAGCTCACCATAACTTGCGAATTTCAGGGGGTTTTTAGTTTTACTTGGAACCATAATGTCCCTTTATAAAAGTTTTTTTTTATTGAATATACATATTCATAGTGTGAATTTGATAAATGTTTACTAGGATTCCCTTACTTTATATACCTGCAACATAGAACATACTGAACCTCCAGCTACTGATTTTGATGTCGGCAGACTGTGCGTATGACCGCGGACGGACGCAGACAACATCAACACTACCCAAAAACTCAGGGGCTGTCTTAAATTGTTCTATCATGCCATATAAACACTGAACAAGTTCAAAAAGCAGCACATTAACACATTATATGTAATAATAAGTAAGAAGTAGAACCTATATATGTAACACATCAACCATCCATTTAAATAGCATATGTACTGAAATGGAATATACCAAAACAGAAAAGATATGCCTCCAACATCATTACCTCACAGAAACTGCACAGCTAGAAGCAACAGCAGACCTACACAACAGTAACAACACAACTTACCAGAAACTAGTAAGTACACTTCATTTTTCTTATATATTTCTAAACTTTCTGTATTAGGTACACTTAAAGTAATATATTTTCTTTTACACAGAAATGTCCAGTACTTTGGAATGGCTTGAAGAAAATTTCCCACGTGAGGAAATGAGTGAAGACAGTGATACTAATGGTAGACACTTCTCTATATAAGCAAATTAATAATCATTACTTTATGTGTACTTAACATATATATTTTTGTTTTAAGAGACCATACATCATTGAAAATAATATACCAAAAGAGACATTACAAAATACTCTGCAGTGCATGGAACAAAACATGGATATGCTTATGGAAAATGTCAATCTTTTAAAACATTTTATGGAGGACCACATAAAGAAAAAAAAAATATTGTCCCACATGCACCTGTTCCCCGTCTCCATGTCCCAGTCAACTATCCCCAAACCCTCATAACTAAGAAAAATGTTATGATAAGACTTCCATCCCTTCATCCCCTCCCATCCATCCTCTCCAAATCCCTAATTCCCCTGTATTTGTGTCAGTTTCTGCTTCCCTGCCTCTTTCATACATTTTATATCTGTATGTAATAAAAAAAATGTATGTGTGTTTTAATTCAGTCCTTTGTGTCTTTTTAAAAAAAAGGCAGATAGGGTGTCTGTGGACAGTGCGGGTGTCTGGGATATCCGCAATTAACCAAATGGGGCTGTCCTAAGGACACTATACCTGTCTGCACTGTCCGCAAGCAAGATGGAACTGTCCTTAGAACACACTCAGTGACAGGAATGTCCGTAATTACCCAAAATGGAGGTGTCCTAAGAACACTATGCCTGTCCGTTATGTCTGCAAGCAAGCTGGAACTGTTCTTAGAACACACTTGGTGTCCGGAATGTCCGCAATTAATCAAAATGGCACTGTCCTAAGGACCCTATACCTGTCCGTACTGTTCGCAAGCATGATGGAACTGTTCTTAGAACATGCTCGGTCTCCAGAATGTCCGCAATTATCCATAATGGAGGTGTCCTAAGGACACCATACCTGTACATACATTCCGTAGAACATCTACCCACATGCGCATCACACTCATAAGTCCTACGAACATAGCGCCTGTCCGTAACTGTCCGTCTCACATGTGCCACACTTTTAATTAGTTTGAGGACCCGAACATTGTCTGTAGAACATCCATGCGCATGTGCACGACCGTTCCCACGCATTTGTCATCATGTGACCGCAGCCACGTTCAGCGTGTGTCCTGATTTGAGGACACTGTCCAGCTCCCCGAACATTTTAAAAGTACTTTTTTGGACAATCCAAAGTATTTTACAATAGAAATTCACCATTGCACATGTCCCAGACAACGACCCTTGCTTTCTACATACTTTTTGAAACTTTTTGAGCCTTTTTGGGGTGTTTCATCTGTCTGCGGACAGCAGAGTTGTCCGCAGAGCGCGCACCCGCCCTCCTATAAAAGGCCACACCCCAGAGCAAAACCTTCTGGCTACCTAACAGAGCATTGTCTATTTTGGCTTTTGCTGCTGTTGCTGCTCTTGCTGCTTCCCATCATCAAACTTGATGGCATCCATGATTGCTGCAGCTCCAGCTGGTGCTACATGTGCCTCAGCAACACCCCCACCCCCCTCCACCACCACCACCTCCCCAAGGGCCTGCAGAGGGGAACAAGTGTGAGTATGTAGAGGAGGAGGATGAAGAGGATGAAGAGGATGAGGTAGTGGAAGTCCCTACTACCAGCTCTCACCGTGAGTCTTGGGTGTGGCGGTTGTTTACCATTCATGGTGGAGTGCCAAAAGCATGTGCGAATAAGGTCACCTGCAACCAGTGCAAAATGGTCCTGAGTCGTGGGAGGCCTGGTTCCTACAGCTTTGGTATGACACCCATGACGCGATACCTAAAGTCGTTCCACGGTGGTGCTATTTGCAAGATTGTACCTTGTGATAAACGTAGTAGGTTCAGTTCCTCTACAACATCCTCCGTTTCTGCTCCTGTCACCACAAGAGACACTCCTTTGGGACAGCACATCCCTCCAGCTGCCTCACATGCCATCCATGATGCTGTTGCCCCTTACGTTTTGAGGGTCAAAATATTGTGTATGTACTGTGATGCAGTACTCTGCAGGGGGGGGAGTCTTCGGAGTGCTTTCAAGGCTGCGGTCACTGAGTATGAGAAGTTCTGCTACCTACCTAAATAAGGCCCATCATACATCTCTTCTCTCCACATGCCCTTTCTTATCCCTGTGGTTAGTGTCCCTTCCTTACCCTACTTTCCCCTCCTTTCCTTGTGTGTCATGTGAAAAAACCACCAGTGCCGCCTTTCACAGTTTAAAAATAGAAGTGACAAATAAATAGTGCAGGGCCCTGTGCATTTTTAGAAGTCCACGAACAGTTCACAGACATATAATATTTTGGGGTGCTGCCCTATCAAAACCATTGCACTTTTCTCTGGGAGGAAGTGTTGGCTCTGAAAGGAGCCTTTTGGTGGTGTTTTTTTGTGTTTGAAAAACTTCAAATGGTGAACACCTACTGCAAAATGGATTGCTATAATTCCAAAAAAGGTTGCAATGCATTTTGTACATTTCTTAGAAAAATCTGATTGCCAGCATAAGTAAGATGGACTCCATCTATGCGAAAAACGTATGTGTTAAGAAACATAATATTTTCATTGTGAAAAGAGGACATGCCAACATCTCTTAAAAGGCACAAACAGCCTTATTGACATTGCACCTCGCTTTCTCCATTTGTGGACCAAATGAAGAAGAATGCAGCCACATTTGTCTCTGCACAATACGAGAAAAAAATACTTGAGAATTTGGAAACATGCCCATGACCTTCCCAAGTCCTTCTTTCATTGCAAATTGCAAAGAAATTCCAGACACATGTCCTAAACTGTTCCCTCCACAATGAATTATAATTATGTCTGGATGTTGCTGTGTCTCCAAAGTAGAGCAGAGAGGTACCAAGCACAGCCACTTCATTCCTCGCACTCCATGCCAATGCACTTCCACATGAGGGCATCCAAGATCTGCAGCTACTCCGCAGCGTTCTGCATGCACCTCCAACCAATGTATCCATGAGTCTCCCAAAATCCAGATAATCTGTTTTCTGAAACACACAGCCATAGCTATCTGTTCTTCTCTCAGGAAAAAGACATTCTGACAAACTCTCTCCTTACAGAACACACCCAGTAAACTTTATTGACCAATCCCTTGCTCTATTTGCATGCCTCTCCACCCCGAAATCCCTGTATGTAATACGCGTTGTCTGCGGACTACCGTCATGTCCGCAGACATATCGAAAATCTGAGCATGATGAATTTAAATTTAAATAGTGTGCCCCATTTCCCCTATGAGTTCGGCTCTGAAAAGAGCCATTTTGTTTTGTTTTTGTTTGCAGATACTTCACAGACACCTGTTATTTTGTATTTTTTTCTTTTTTTCTCTTACTTTACTCCTAAAATCTTCACATAACCATCTCCAAAGCAACCCTTACATTCCAGAAAAGCAAGGCATTTCCCATAAAAGACAAAGAAATGGCATCTTCTTTAAAATAATCAGCATTACTGGAATCAATATTCTCATTATTACAGAAGAACATACACGCTCTAAGCATGAAAGCACACATGCCTCGGTTGATTGCACACCTAGCAATGTTTTGCTGAGGACAAAAAATAGAACTATTGTCCCAAATTGCCCTAGGTACTAATCCAAAAAAATAAGTTTGGCATTTGGAAGGATGTTCATTACTGCTTGAACCAAGTGTTTCAAATCTGCCAACAAAGTAGGGGCACTGACATAGCCCAAATGGAAAGCACCACAGTACAAAACTACCACATGGGGACTGTTCATCCTGTCCATATCTTCACAAACTTGTACAATTCCCAGTACATTGGAATCAGGATCAGTGCTCCACACCACCTCCACCCCATTAACATCAAAATTGTTTGCCACATGCCTGCATTGAGCATACTGCTGTAAACCATGCACAAACATATCTTCAAGCACCAACACCCTGACTTTCTCCACCTCTGTCATCTTCACTACACACAGCCTCAACACCTGATTGGCTAATCCCTACAGTCCCCTTTCCATGCTGGATTTGCTGGAAAACCCTGGATGTGGCATGCCCTGTCCACGGACAGCCACGGTGTCCGCGGACCGCGTAACTCTTAGACAGCCCTTCTACCCTTTCCACTTCACTCTCTGTGCCATTCCCTCATTGGATACAGCTAAGCAGTCACACAACCATCCACCAATCTCATACAAGACCTCTACATCTAACTCCATCATCAGAGTTCAACACTTCAAATGTACTGTTGATCACTCTGAGTACAAGTCTCATATAATTGGAAAGCACCTAATACAAAAACTAATATACAAGTCTCCAAGATTTCTACTTGCAGCTGCATGCATATCCACATGGATGAATACAAACCACAGGTATACATATTTTATGCAGAGTACATGTACAACTCTTATAAATGCATATAAACAGAGTAACTGCCACTTAACCTCTATAACCTATCAAATTAACTTACTATTACTATTATTTTTCCCATCTGCTATTGTCAATCTGGAAAAATTAATACCCTTCATTTGAATGATAGATGTAACTTGATGGCCGTGGGCCAACCGTTTATGCACCAAATTATAGAAATATAAACTGCTATGCTTGACCGACAAGCGGCCATTTTAAATGTAGCAAGAATCGCCATTTTGCTTGTTAACCATTGCTCATTGCTTTCTGTCTAAAAACTGCTTTGCAGCTTGCAATTCTTGCAAATTCTGCTTACTCTGCTCAACTGTTAACATTGTTGTCTGAATATGAAAGGACAAGGTCGCGGGACTGAAGAGTTTGCTGAAACTCCTCATGAGTAACCCAGAGAGGAATGCCCACGCTCCCTCTCTGTAGCCTTGGGAGGAAGCTGCAGGGTATTTAATCACTTCACAGCTGCCAGCCAGTCTCGTACGATGGTAGAATATGTTAGAATAATACAGTTAAAGGCTTGAATTATGCTTCTCTTACGGCCCCCCTTCACAAAACCCTTTAGAACGTGTCGGCTCCCAGGACACGAATAGTACCTCATAGATAGCAAAGCTTGGAATGCGGCTCTTCCCCCGTGTACAGATTGCTTCCAAGAACAGAACCACCGTGTTCTAAAAGATGCCTCTGCACTTTCTAAATTGCACATTGTTACTAGAATAGACATCGAAAGCATTATAATCGTCATACTCGTCGGATATGTCCATCGTCATCCCGAGTTCAAAGGAACTTAATACAGAGGGGTGTTGAACATGACTTTGCTGATTGTATGATATGCATTTTGTATATATGTAACTGATGTACGTAATTTGCTCTCTTGCGTCCCTCGAGGTCTAGGAAACTCACGTCGCGGGGCGTGAGATCAGAATTGGCCAATTGATACTATCTTTTGCTTGCAATAAACCCTAGCATTGGGAATTTGAAACCTTGTGTCTGGCACATCTTTTCGTGTATGGTCATTGCCTTGTTTCCATAGCACGAGGGACCCCTAGACCCCCTTTCACTATAATCAACTGTCACTTCTAAACCTGTCTGCTATCTATTTTTGTATTTACACACACAACTATCTAAAAAATTATAATATTAAAAGATGGGTGAAATAACAGTATAATTGTAAAAAAACACTTTGTAGTTTGTTATAAAACTACACACAGCCAGGATAAGTTCATGCATCTTTATACACTCACACAGATAGGCACTATCAGGGGCGGTGCTAGGGGGGCTAAGGGGCTATAGCCCCTGATCTTTTGGTTGTAGCCCCTGATAGAATCTCAGAAGCTACAGCCAAAAGGCTAGCTATCCCCCAGTCCCAACAGTTCCGACATCAGCTTAGCCCTGGGTTTTTTCCAGACCTAGAAACTCCCCTGGACACTATCTTTGAAAGCTCCCAGCTGAAATAGCACCACTGCCTCTACATCACATCCTTCTGCTTTATTATGCACACCTTCACAAACGCATACATTCTATGCTTTTCTATACAGTTTCTGCCATTTACCTTAAAAAGATTGCAAACCAAGTACATCATTATTCCTTCTATCTCCTAACATGCAATAACACAGCCTTAAGAAACCAAGTGAGTTTCATATACTTAGTATTCTACTCATTTACAAAGCATGTTGAACTAACATATTGTAAGTAAAATATAAAGGCTGCACATAGTCAAAGGAAACTGCATGCACACACTATGTTCAGTTATCAAACAACAATACCACTACAATAACATAAAAATCAACATCTAAATTAACAAGTGCTATAAACACACAAATGCAGTGAAGACCACTCTCCTGACAAGCAACAACATCTGAAGTACAAACAACAACTCAGAAGAAACCTGCTCATTCCAAACAAAAAAGTAAGTACAATACTACCATAATATGTTTACTGTTACTGAAACACACTGTGGGGTTGATTCATGGAATTTGTGCACCAAAAAATGGGGATTTGTGCACCATTCTGCTCACAAATCCCCATTTGTTAAACAGGGATTTGCAGGCAGATTGGTGCACAAATCCCTGTTTGTCAGCGCACAAATTCCATAAATCAGCCCCTAGAATGTTAGTATTGCAGAACAAAGAACTGTTTAATTCTTTACCATTAAATTTAGTATTAGTGCTTCTCCTCACCACTAGCTTACTTTGTACTGTCATCTGAACCCCAGTATAGTAACACATGAATACAAGAATATCCTTCCCAACTAGTTGTAGCTGCCCAATGCGCAATCGCACACCACCAAATACATCCTTACCATCATACTCAGACACTCATGCACACAGCACCCATACATTGCAGAACAGCCCAATCCATACCTTCCTTTTTTTTAACAGACCCCAAGAATGCCTACCAAAAAGCAAGTCCGTAGAAAGCAATGCAGAAGTAGAGCAAATGAAAATAAGTGTCCAAAATAAGCATCCATCTCTAGCAGAATGTGTACAAAAAGTTCAAACAAAAGATCTAATAGAGTCATTAAGCGAAACAAAACAAGCTTCCAGTACAAAAACTTTGCCTCCTCTTTCAAAATGTAAGACGATACAGAAAGTGATTAACAAGAATTCAGCTACCACTACTGCTAACACTGTTCCTATAAATCTTGATGTAGTGGGAAGTAACCATACAAAACAAGTATTTTACAAAAAATGTTCCACCACAGAGTGCTTCAGAATCTTATAAAAACAGGAGAGAAATCATGCACAACCCTTAAAACCTACCATACAAAATTTATCTTAGAAGCTCTCATAGACATGCAATCCTTCTCAAAAGTAAGTTCTTTTTTTTGTGTTAAACAGAATGAAACCACTAACAAAACTAACTACTGAATTACAAAAACGACTTCTCAATAAACGGAATATCAACAAAAATAACTTCTTAAATATCTGTGGAGGTGAATGGAGTCACACCACAAGCACAGAACCATATTTCAATGAAGAAGCATACAAACAAAAGCAAACAAACCCAATTGCCATACATAGCAGTGGGCAAGGGTATGAAAAACTTAATAATACCATTATGGAACAAGAAACGCTGCTCACAAAAATATCCCCAGAAAATTCAGTATCACCTCTCCATCAGACTGAACCAAAATGTCCAGTGTACAAATGGCTATGCACGTCAATGCGTAACATTGACAAAAAATCTTTCAAATCTTTACGCCAGTTCCTCAATCAATATGTAAAAGGCAAACACAAATTCAAAATGAAACTTCTACAAAATAGGGATACCTGTCCAGTGCGTAAACACACAGGACAACAAGGACATTCGTTAGCCTGCATTTGAGCACCTAATTGCAAAAGCACCTTCCATCATATCAAAATGATATCAACACATTGTTCAACTATAAGAAATCTAGTCCATAAACTGTACTATGCTAAAAGTCCAGCTTTAGCATTAGACAATTTAAATAACAATCTTCTTCATGGTACAGCCAAAGAACCTACTCGAAGAAATAGAGCATTTCCAGAGAAAATATTTTGGAAGTGAAAGCCACTTACACAATGCAATAGCTTTACAAAAGACTAGGAACAATTCTACAAATAGCAACCTTCTACTACACAGATACAAAAAAGAAATACTTACATTTAAAAGTACACCCGCTGGAGTACCAAACAATGTGTGTGTGTGTGTTGCCTCAGAACTTTTTATATAAGTAGCACAAAAATTGCAGACATAGCATACGAAATAGAAGACAATGAAGATTCCAAATGGTTTGAATTAGCTCTCTACCTTATAGCAGAAATAAATATGAAATAAAGGACCCCTTAATACTTTGCAGTTACTGCACTGCACACCTCACTCAACTTTACAACAACCAAAACTCCTTCACATGCTATCACAAATAACTTGGAATTATTCCCACTACCAAAACCCTTGCAACAAGTCAATTTATATGAGAGCATCATAATTCAAACTGTGCATCCATTTCAAACAATAATACAAAATTACCTCCCTCGGAATGAGTGAAAGGCATTTGTGGCAAAGCAGTTTATTTACCATTAGATCTGAAAGAAAATGTACACACTCTAGGAGTGCAACGTCCAATAGAGCAATCTTTAATTGTCTTAGTAAATGGTGTACCTTCAAAAGACAAAATAATTTGGCAACAACTCGTAGACTTACATAAAGTTACACAAGCCTTTCAATATCTAAAAGACAATAATTAATACTACAAAGAAATGAATATTGAAGACAACCTGAGGGAAACCACTGAAATAATTCAAGAGTCACCAGAAACTGGTTGATTTTAGCTTCTAGATTCTGCTATAGTATCCAGTATTTAGGACCTTTATAAAATTCATCCATTACACTCTGAAGAAACCATAGATGATGCACTAGAAATGTACCAAATGCGACAAACCAAAGGATCATTAATCAGCATATGGAAATAAAAGTATAGAAGCATGTGCTTTTCCTCTACTCTTTACTACTGGGAAAGGAGGAAGGTACGATGATAGACCCACTCAGATAACAGCATCAGAATACCGCTCGTTACAAATGTATTCTGAAGATCCCAGATTTAGACAAAATGTGGAATACATATTCCACCTACTCTTTGAAAGTGAACTAGCAACTCTATGCTACGGAGATGCACACACATTGAAATCAGGTACCCATTTTCAAAATATGTCAGCTATGCAATTACTATAAAAAATGCAAGAAAAAGATGAGGTATTACAATCAAGCATTACAAATCTGTTAGCAAACATGCATGGTACTAAAGAGTACTGGTTCCGACGTCATGGAGATGTACATTGTATGATAAGAAAAATCGGCCCACCCATTTGGTTTGTTACATTAAGTTGTGCAGAATATGCATGGGAAGATTTACATGAGTTCCTACACATTTCTAACAAAAACAAAACAAACATAGAAATACTAACACCTGGAGAACTTTGCTCTCTAGATCCTATTAATGTTTCAAGATATTTCGATCATCGCTTCATTGCTATGCTACACTTTATTTGTAATAAAACTGTTCCTCCCCTTGGAGAAGTGCAACACTTCTTTTGGAGAAAAGAATACCAAGCCAGAGAAGCACCACATATCCACATGCTTTTTTGGATTAAAGATGCTCCCAAATTCTGTCAAGACAGTGATTCCACTGTTTTACAGTTTATCGAAAAATATTTCACTTGTGACATTCCTTCAGAAGCAACAAATAGTGATCTTCATGCACAAAATCTACAATTTCAAAGACACAAATGTGGGAAATATTGTTGTCGAAAATAAAAAACAAATGGAAATACTACACCAAAAGCTGCTTTGGTTTCCCTAGACCAGTTACAACAACAGGTCAAGTAAACAACTTCATGTCTTCAGTTAGACATAGTGTTAAAGGCAAATCACGTAAGAAAACATATTACATAAAAAGAAAAGAATAAGCAAAAATATCAATGATTATAATGCAATCATAGCCTTCTTATGGAATGCAAACATAGATGTGCAGTACATTGCAGACAATGCCACTGCAGTTGCACGACATGTTACAGCCTACTTAACTATAGCAGAAAAACCAGAGCTTCAAGACCTCTGGCATGACCTATCATCAGACAAAACACTATCTCAGAAATTGTACAGTTTAGGCATAGAAATGCTCTCTCATAGAGAATGTAGCTCCTAGGAAGCTGCAGACCGTTTAACTGGTACTGATTTGTATGGAAATTCTGAAAATATAGTATGGCTAAGTCTTGATCATGCTAAATCTAGAAAAAAAGTTCTCAAATCATACGAAACAATAGCCAAAAATGATCCCAACAGCCAAGACATTTTTTGAGAAACAATTTATTAGACACATACCATCCAAACAGGAGTACCACTTTGGAAACCATGTGTCTATGCCACAAAGCCCAAAACCTCACATACAAAAATAATATAAAACCAGATGAAAATAAAGGTAGATACAGAGTGACAAATTGTGAATGCAGTTTAGTGAAACATACCAAACAAAGCTTAATTAATCATATCAAATTGTCATTAAAAACTCCTCAACATAAAGAACTATATTACATGTCCCTGCTACAACTTTTTTAACCATGGAGATAAGAAGAAGAGTTACTAGATATCTATGACTCCTATGAAGATGCTTTCAAAGCAAATGAAAGCACTATAACCGATGTAAACTTTACACAGTACAAAACAATGTTGCACAATGAACAGCAACACGAAGAAGAACACCAGGCCCAACCAGATAAGGACACTCCCGACAGTAGTGAACCTTCTGTAACAGGAAGCCAAGAACCACTGGCACAGCCACTAATAGCAAATGAGGCAGAATTAGCTATGACAGAAGTAGAAAACACCATGTGTCACTATGAAGATACAGAAGACTTAACAGCCAATGAGCAGCGTAGTATTTTTCAAGAAGTAACAAAATAAATTGCACATGGTCTACAACATGAAAATAAATAATGTACCTGCCAAAATTACAAACCTATACTACTATACAGCAGTGGTCAAGCTGGTTCAGGTAAAACATTTTTAATCAAAATCATCAGCAAGTTCCTTCAACAAATGACAAACATCAAACTGTCAGCTGTTGTAACTGCCCCCACAGGTTTAGCTGCCTACAATATAGGAGGTGTCACTTTACTCCAATTACTACTCCTTCCAGTAGAACACCAAAACAAATAAGAATATTACAAACTTTCTGCAGAAGCTGCAATGGAACTACGCAGAGTGTTAAAACAAATGAAAATGCTACCAATAGATGAAGTTAGCATGGTCACCAACCTAATGTTGGCTTTCATTCACCTCAGATTACAAGAAGTACTCAAAACAAACTATGAAGAGCTCTTTGGATGAAAACACATGATTGTTTTACGAGATCTTCTTCAATTGACACCAGTGAAAGGTGAACCTATTTTTAAAACCTTAGAACACAAACTCTGCCGTAAAACTGTTGGTAGCATAGGAAATGTCAACCTTTGGCAACATTTCCAATACAGACAATTAACAGAAAACATGTGCCAGTCTGCAGACCTCACATACGCCAACATTTTAAAAAGTATTAGAGTTGGTGTACCATCTCAAGAAGCACAAACAATTAAAAAAAACAGCACATCCATTCACTCTATGGCCATAACTAATGTGCTGTCATGGAACAATTAGCACACAAAAATGTCAATTGTATGTCCTTGATGACAACTCTTGCAAGCTGTTCCAAATTCAATGAAACAATGTTGAAAAAAGAAATGCAACCAATAATTGAAATGTGTTCCACAGACAAACTGGACGTACATGGTATGACACTACCCATGTGTCAACAAGCCACAATAAGAATAAATACCTTAGAAAACTCCAACACAGCTGGTTTGGAGAAAATATAAAAATTATCTTTAAACTGTAGAGTAATGCTTAAACATAACCTTGACATGGAGCAAGGACTAGTTAATGGAGCACTTGGTACAGCTGTTGGCTTTCAAACATACCCACGTGACAACAACATTCAATTGGTCAATATTCCCTTTGACAAACTATCAGAAGTAAAAAGGATAGGATGCTCAACAGCTCGATTCCTTCATTTCAAAGACATGTTTGTACGCAGAGAACAATTTTCTCTAGCATACAAAGTCATCATTCACAAATCACAAGGTCTTATCCTAGATGAAGCATTGATAGATATTGCGAACACAGTCTTTAAAATCAGGCATGAGCTACGTAGCACTATCACGCTTACATACACTTGATGGTCTATTTCTAATCAACTTTGATGCAAGTAAAGTAAATGCTGATATTCCTTGCATTGTAAAATACAATAGACAACATTCACTATACTTCATCAATTACTACAACCAAAGAAGAATCTTCTACTCAAAGTAACTCAGGTACTTCTTCAAAGAAGCAACACACACTCTGAAGCAATGACTTGGACACAGAACTATCTGGTCCATTCAATTTTTCAAATATAACTGGTGTAAATTGCTATGCAAATGTAGCAATAAATATTCTATTCCAATTGCCACCAATTGTTGACAACATTTACTTACACAATACAGACCAATTGGGTTTGCAAATGTTAGTCCTTTATAGAAATGCAAGCAACAATCCTGACAACACATACAGTGTTCATGGAATAAGACAAGAATTGGACTACTGTGCTGGAATGGTGAAATTCACTATAAACTTATAAGAAGATCCACAAGAATTTCTAATGTACTTACTACAAGTACTTTCAGATTTCATACATGTGGAAACATACATGCACTCTCTGCAACAATATGGCACAGGAACAAATCCCTAATGAACGCATTGTGTATATATCCATACCAAACTGTGAATCTGTTCCATTTCAGCAACTTGTACAAAATGCAAATCATGGCAGATTATGTACTGCCTGCAATTCAGATAATCGCTCCACCTTACAAATACAAACACATAGTAAATACGTAATATTAATGCTTCTACGTTACAATGCAAATGGTACCAAAAACAACTGCAAGCTGACTGGATTCACACATGGTCAAGTAGCACTTGGTAAGAAATCCATCACAACAATAGGTATAATCTACCACACAGGAGCCACAACCAATGCAGGTCACTACCCTGCATATATACAAAAGAATTGTGGATGGTTTGAATGTAATGATAATACCATTATTCTAAAGCAGAGATTACCAGCAAATATTATAAACGCTTATTTAATATTCTTACAACCAAAATTTAATAACTAATCTGTACATAAACAATAATGAAACTTTGATTAGAAAACTATAAACAGTTAGAATACACCAATAGGTATCTAACTGCCCCAAGATTATGCAACAACCAAAAAGATAAATGAATACCACTAAATTATATGAAGACATAAACAGTTAGATTACGCCAACAGGTATCTAACAATCTGCAACAATCCAACAGATAGAACATTAGCCAGAAACAACAAATAAACACTGAAAAGAAAGAAAGAAATTTATTGTACCATAACAAAAAAAGTTATTTTTTTTTAAATCCAGAATAGATTTTTTTCTTCCCACAGACCCAATGATTTAAGAAACAAACACAGAAACTGAGCAAATTGCACAGTACACTGGTTTGTTAACTACTAAATATGAGGGTCGAAATAATGCAGAAATGCCTATTATGAAATGCAATAACTCATTATAAACTATCTACACTAACATGATCTTTTCTTTTATCACAGAGACTGAAAAAGAATATCTGCTCCAGTTACCCGTCATGAAAAAATATATCCAATCACAAAAAAGCAAACAGTAAGTATATTATAATTCAACTCACAAATACTGCTCCATAACACAACCATATGAGCAAACATCTAACCATGCACCACAATTCAAAATGTTTACTTCCAAGGATATGTTATATTGCAGTGCTTGTTACCAAACTCTACAATCTTAATTACATGACATAGCCAAAACTTAACATTCACACTATACAAATCAAACAGTACAAAAACTGTGGATTTGTGGAAATTTGATGGATGTTTGATTCTATGGGTGTGTTATGCTGTGGTGGTTGTGGCCATGCACCCAAGACTCTAGGCCCTGGCCACTACCACCGCAGCATAACACACCCATAGAATCAAACATTTTAACTATGCTATATGGGCATTTTTTATGTCCGTGGACAGCCGCGGTGACCCCGGACATGACAAACACATCAGGGGCGCCTGACACCTAAATAAATACAGCAGTTGACCCATCTCTTAATCCCCCATCCTCCTCAAGAACTCTTAAACACTAACACACTCCCCAAAGTTGAATTTTACCCCGTTTGTTGCCACGTTGTCCGTGGATCAAAGATGGCGGATGCATCAAAACAATATGACGCCCCTCGCGCTTCATACCAGCCAATCAGTGAACACGTTGTATGTCCGTGGACATGACGCAAGCCGATTAGCAAATCGGTGTCATGTCCATGGAGCAAACAGGGAAATGTGTCCGCAGAGCCAACATAGATATTACTAATTTTTTGACACCTATTTTTCATTTTAAAAAAAACTACTGGACGGATTTCCACCAAATTTACAAAAGCATGCTTTCGGGACCAAACCGCTGCTCCTGCCGCAGATTTGGTGAAAATCCGTGCAGCAGTTTGGGCTGTAGGCGTGAACAAAGTTTTTTCCCCATTCACTCTATGGGAAAAAAAGAAATTTTGGGACACCCCCTATAACTTTGCCCCCTTTGGACCAAACCTCACCAAACTTTGCACATGAATTCAGAGTGTACCATATACTACAATGTTTGGGAGGATTCGTCCAGGGGGAGCAAAGTTATAAACCTCCCAAAAAGTTATCTTCCTATGGGTTTAGCAACTTAATCATAACTACATAACAGGGACACACTTCCCTGTTCGCTCTGAGATGATGTGTGTTAATTTGTTTGTTGGATTGTGTTCAGAATGTTGGCATTGAAATCTGTAAGAATTTTGGGTTGTATTTATTGGTGAGGTGCTCTTTTGCATGGTTGTTTTATGTTGCAGTGTTTGAGAGTCCAATCATTATATACTTACTGTTTTCTTTATTGATGCTGTATGTAGAGTTTTGGCAGGCCATGCAGTCAAGATTGTAGGGTTTGGTAAACATTTTGGATTGTGATTTGCTTGAATGGGTGTGTTATGATGTGGTGTGTGTGAGTCCAATCATTATATACTTACAGTTTGACTTTTTGTGGTTGTGTGAAGTTTTTTCATGACATGGGTAATTGTAGCATACATTCCTTTTCTATCTCTGTGATGAAAGAAAAGATCATATGTTAGTGTAGGTAGTTTATAATGAGTTATTGCATTGCATAGTAGACATTTCTGTATTTTGTCGACCCTCATAGTTAGTACTTTAGATGTACTAGTGAACTGTGCAATTTGCTCAGTTCTCTGTTTGTTCATTAAATCATTGGGTCTGAGGGAAATGTATCCATTCTAGACTAAAAGAAAACATTTCTATGTTGCGGTACAATATATTTCTTTCATTGATTTCAGTAGGAGGAATGGAATAGATGTATGGTTTTTGGTTTGGAAGTGGTGGTAGTACTGTTTTAGCAGTTGGTGTATTCTATTTGTTTATTTCTTCTTCCATTTTAGTGGTATTCATATATCTGTTGGCTTGTTGCACATTTCTGGGGCAGTTAGATGCCTGTTGGCATATTCTAACTGTATATTTCTTGTTTCATTTTACTGGCATTCATTTTTCTGTTTGCTTGTGGCAGAATCTTGGGGCAGTTACGTACCTGTTGGGGTATTGTAACTGTTCATAGTTTTGAAGATGAAGTTTTGTTTATGTTCATACACAGATTAGTAATTAAATTTTGGTTTTAAGAATATTAAGTAAGTGTTTACAAGATTTGCTGGTAATCTTGGTTTTAGAGTAATGGTAGTATCATTACATTCGAACCATCCACGATTCTTTTTTATATATGCAGTGCAGTGAACTGCATTGGTTGTGGCTCCTGCGTTGTAGATTATACCTATTGTTGTTAAAGTTTTCTTATCAAGTGATACTTGACCATGTGTGAATCCAGTCAGTTTGCAGTTGTTTTTGGTACCATCTGCATTGTGACGTAAAAACCATTACTATTACGTATTTACTATGTGTCTTTATTTGTAAGGTGGAGTGATTATCGGAATTGCAGGTAGTACATAATCTGCTATGGTTTGCATTTTGTACAAGTTGCTGAAATGGAATGGATTCACAGTTAGGTATGGATACATATGCAAAGCGTTCATTGGGGACCTCTTCTTGGGCTACATGGCTGCAAACAATGCATGTATGTTTCCACATGAATGAAATCTGGAAGTTTTCATTTATAGGTATGTTTTTTGTTTTCTAGTACCTGTAATAAGTACATTAGAAATTCTTGTGGAATGTCTTGTGTGTTTATAGTGAATTTGACCATTCCAGCACGCACAGTTGTTCAATTCCTACCTTATTCCAGAAACACTGTGTTGTCAGGATTGTTGGTTGCATTTCTGTGAAGAACTGTGATTGCTAACATTTGCAAATACAATTGGTCTGTCATGTGTAATTAAATGTGGTCAATAATTGGTGGCAATTGGAATACATTGTGTAGCAATTTGCACAAGTTGTATTTAAAATGTGAGTGGACATGACAGGTTTGTGTCGAAGTCATTTGTTCAGAGTTTGCGTTGTTTCTTTGAAGAGGTAGTTGAGTTAGTTTGAGCAGTTGATTTTTCTTTGGTTGTGGTCCTTGATGAAGTATTTTCTTTTACTTTCTTTGGTGGAATTGCTGTGAGATCCTGCAAAGTTTGAGTCTGAAGTCGTTTTCTTGTACAACGTTTTGTTTTTTTGTGTAACAGGATAGATTGTTAGATGGGGTGTAGAGTGAACACAGTCTATTGTATTCTAGAATGCAAGGAATATCAGCATTTACTTTACTTGCATCAAAGTTGATTAGAAGTAGTATGTCAAGTGTACATAAGCGTGATAGTACTACATAGATCATCCTTTCTTTAAAGACTGTGCTACCAATATCTATCAATGCTTTATGTAGGGTAAGACCTCGTGATTTGTGAATGGTGACTGCGTATGCTAGAGTTAGAGAAAATTGTTCTCTGCGTAGATACATGTCTTTGAAAAGAAGGAAGCGGTCTGTTGAGTGTCCTATCCTTTTAACTTCTGATAGTTTGTCAAAGGGAATATTGATAAAGTGAATGTGGTTGTCACGTGGGTATGTTTGAAAGCCAACAACTGTATCAAGTGCTCCATAAACTAGTCCTTGGTCCACGCAAGGTTACGTTTAAGCATTACTCTACAGTTTAAAGATAATTTTAATATTTTCTCCAAACCAGCTGTGTTAGAGATAGAGTTTTCCTAGATATGTGGCTTGTTGACACATGGGTATTGTCATACCATGTATGTCCAGTTTGTCTGTGGATCAAATTTGAACTATCGGTTGCATTTCTTTTTTTTAACATTGTTTCATTAAATTTTGCACAGCTTGGAAGAGTTGGCATCAAGGACATACAATTGACATTTTTGTGTGGTAATTGTTCCATGACATCAGCATGAGTTATTCTGTACAGTGCATGGATGTGCCTGGTTTTTAATATTGCTTGTGCTTCTTGAGCTATTACACCAACTCTTATACTTTTTAAAATGTTGGCGTATGTGAGGTCTGCAGACTGACACATATTTTCAGTTAATTCTCTGCATTGGAAATGTTGCCAAAGGTTGACATCTCCTATGCTGTCAAGAGTTTTACGGCATAGTTTATGCCCTAAGGTTTTAACAATAGGTTCACCTTTAACTGGTGTTAATTGAAGAAGATCTCCGAAAACTATAATGTGTTTTCCTCCAAAGAGTTCTTGATTGTCTGTTTTCATTTCCTCTTGTAATCTGAGGTGAATGAAGGCTAACATTAGATAGGAAACCATGCTTACCACATCTATTAAAAGCATTTTCATTTATTTGAAAACTCTGTGTAATTCAATTGCAGCTTCTGGAGAAAATATGTGATAGTCTAATTTGTTTTGGTGTTCTATTGGAAGGAGCAGTAATTGGTGTAAAGTGACACTGCCTATGTTGTAGGCAGCAAAACCTGTGGGAGCTGTTATAACAGCTGACAGTTTGTTGTTTGTCAATGGTTGGAGGAACTTGCTGATGATTTTGATTAAGAACGTTTTTCCTGAAACAGCTTGACCTCTCACATATAGCAGTATAGGTTTGTAGTCTTGGCAGGTAGAATTTTTACTTTCATGTTACACACCGTGTTCAATTTGTTTTGTTACTTCTTGGTAAATGCTACGCTGCTCATGGTTTAGTTGTGATTTTAGTACAGCAAAGTCTTCTGTAAATTGTTTATACTGGCACATTGTGTTGTCTACTTCTGTCATGGCTAATTCTGCCTCATCTGCTATTAGTGGCTGTCCAAGTGGTTCTTGGCTTCCTGTTACAGAAGGTTGACTACTGTCAGGAGTGTCCACATCTAGTTGGGCCTGGAGTTCTTCTTCGTGTTGCTGTTCATTGTGCAACATTATTTTGTACTGTGTAAAGTTTACGTCTGTTATAGTGCTTTCATTTGCTTTGAAAGCATCCTCATAGGAGTCATAGGTGTCTAGTATCTAGTAAATCTTTTCTTTTTCTCCATGGTTTAAAATGTTGTAGCAGGGACATGTAATACAGTACTTTACGTTGAGGAGTTTTTAATGACAATTCGATATGATTAATTAAGGTTAATTTGATAAGTTTCACTAAGCTGCATTCACAATTTTCCACTCTGTACCTACCTTTATTTTCATCTGGTTAAATATTATTTTTGAATTTGAAGTTTTGGGCTATGTGTTACAGACACGTGGTTTCCAAAGAGGTACTCCTGTTTGGGTAGTATGTGTCTAGTAAATTGTTTTTCAAAATGTTTTGGCTGTTGCGATCATTTTTGGCTATTGTTTCTATGTCTTCAAATGATTTGGGAACTCTTTTTCTATATTTAGCAGGACCAAGACTTAGCCATACTATAGTTTCAGATTTTCCATACAAGGCAGTACCGGTTAAACGGTCTGCAGCTTCATAACAGCCACATTCTCTATGGGAGAACATTTGTATGCCTAAACTGTACACTTTCTGTGATAGTGTTTTGTCAGATGATATGTCATCCCAGAGGTCTTGAAGCTGTGTTTTTTCTGCTTTGGTTAAGTAGGCTGTGACATATTGTGCAACTGCAGTGGAATTGTCTGCAATGTACTGCACATCTATATGTGCATTCCATAGTAGGGCAATGATTGCATTGTAATAATTGATGTATTTTGATTCTTCTGTTCTTTTTATGTAATATGTGTTCTTAGGTGATTTAACTTTGACACTATGTCTAACTGAAGACATGAAGATGTTTACTTGACCTGTTGAGGAAACTGGTCTGGGGAATCAAAAGCAGCATTTGGTGTAGTATTTCCCTTTGTGTTTATATTTGCGACGACAATACTTCCCACATTTGTGTCTTTGAAATTTTAATACCAATTGCACTATGTGATGCTTCTGAAGGGAATTCACAAGTGACAAAGTTTTGGATGAACTGCAAAACAGTGGCATCACTGTCCTGACCAAATTTAGGAGGATCTTTAATCCACAAAGGCATGTGGATGTGTGGTGCTCCTCTGGCTTGGTCTTGTTTTCTCCAAAAGAAGTGTTGCACTTCTTCGAGGGGAGGAACAGTTTTATTATTAATGAAGTGTCGCATAGCAATGAAGCAATGATGGAAATATCTTGATACATTTACAGGATCTAGAGAGCAGAGTTCTCGTGGTATTTTTATATCTATGTTTGCTTTGTTTTTGTTTGCTAGGTGCAGGAAATCGTGTAAATCTTCCCATGCATATTTTGCGCAACCGAATGTCACAAACCAAGTGGGTGGACCAAGGTTTCTTATCATACAGCGTACATCTCTGTGACGTCGGAACCAGTATTCTTTTGTACCACGCATGTTTGCTAATAGATTTGTAATGCTTGACTGTAAAACCTGATCTTTTTCTTACACTTTTGTAGTAATTGCGTAGCTGACATATTTAGAAAATGGGTACCTGATTTCAAAGTGTGTGCAACTCAGTAGCATAGTGTTGCTAGTTCACATTCAAAGAGAAGGTGGAATATGTATTCCACGTTTTGTCTGAATCTGCAGTCTTCAGAATACATTTGTGAAGAGGTGTATTCTGATGCTGTTATTTGTGTGGGTCTATCATCATACCTTGCTTCTTTTCCAGTAGGAAAGAGTAGAGGAAAGGTACGTGCTTGTATACGTTTTTCCCATATGCTGATTGGAGATCCTTTAGCTTGTCGCATTAGGTACGTTTCCAGTGCATCATCTATGGTGTCTTTAGAGTGTAATGTGTGAATTGTATAATGGTCTAAAATATTGGATTCTGTAGCAGGATCTCGAAGTTGAAATTGACCAGTTTCTGATGAGTCTTGAATTATTTCAGTGGTTTCCCTCAGGTTTTCTTCAATCATTTCTTTGTTGTATTCATTGTAGTATTCATTGTTGTCTTTTAGATATTGCAGGGCTTGTCTAACTTTATGTAAGTCCACGAGTTGTTGCCAAATGTTTTTGTCTTTTGTAGGTAATCCATTTACTAAGATAATTAAAGATTGATCAATTAGAAGTTGCACTCTCAGAGTGTATACATTTTCTTTGAGATCAAATGGCAAATAAACTACTTTGCCACATATGCCTTTCACTAATTCAGAGGGAGGAATTTTTGCTGTTTTTGGTTGAAGGAGTATTATTGCTTGAAATGGGTGCACTGTTTGAATTATGATGCTCTCATATAAGTTAAGTTGTTGCAGGGGTTTTGATGCGAATAATAACAAATTATGTGTGATAGCACGTGAAGGTGTTTGGTTGTTGTCAAGTTTTGCAGTGCAGTAACTGCAAAGTATTAAGGGGTCAGTAACTTCGTATTTGTTTTCTGCTATAAGATAGAGAGCTAATTGGATCCACTTGGAATCTTCTTTGTCTTCTATTTTGTACGTCATGTCTAAAGTTTTTGTGCTATTTTTATAAAAAAAAGTCCTGCGGCAACACACACACACATGGATTGGTACTTCAGCAGATGTACTTTTAAACTTTAGTATTTCTTTTTTGTATGTTGTAGTCGAAGGTTGCCATCTGTACAGTTGTTGGTAGTCTGTTGTAAGTTGCTTTCACTTCCAAAATATTTTCTCTGGATATGCTCTATTTCTTCGACTAGTTCTTTGGCTGTACCATGAAGAAGATTGTTATTTAAATTGGCTAGTGCTAAAGCAGGACTGTTGGCATGGTACAGTTTATGAATCAGCTTTCTTATAGTTGTATGGTGTCATTTTGATATGGTGGAAGTTGCTTTTGCAAATAGGTCCAGAAATGAAGGCTAATGAATGTCCTTGTAATCCTGTGTATTTGCGCACTAGAGAGGAGTCCATATTTTGTAGTAGTTTAATATTTCATTTGTCTTTGCCTTTCACATACTGATTGAGGGACTGGCGTAAAGATTTGAAAGATTGTATGGCTATGTTACACATTGATGTGCACAGCCAATTGTAGACTGAACGTAATGGTTCAGTGGAATGGAGAGTTGTTACTTTGTATTCTGGTGATAATTTTGTGAGCAGTGTTTCATGTTACATAAAGGTATTATTATGTTTTTTCATACCCTCGTCCACTGCTATGTATGGCAATTGGGTTTATATGCATTTGTTTGTATGCTTCTTTATTGAAACATGGTTCTGTGCTCGTGGTGTGACTCCATTCACCTCCACATATGTTTCTGAAGCTATATTTGTTGATATTCCGTTTATTGAGAAGTCTTTTTTGTAGTTTAGTACTTAGTTTTGTTAGTGGTTTCATTCTGTTTAAAACTAACTAAACTAAAATAAATAATTTCCTTTGAGAAGGATTGCACTGTCTATGAGAGATTCTAGGATGAATTTTCTGTGTAAAATATTTTTTTTGGTATGCTTACTTGCGGCTACATCTTGATTTATAGGTGCAGTGTTAGCACTAGTGGTAGCTGCAGTCTTGTTAATCACTTTCTGTTTTGTTTTACATTTTGAAAGGGGAGGCAAAGTTTCTGTACTGGAAGCTGGTTTTGTTTTGCTTAGTGACTGTATTAGCTGTTTTGTTTGATCTTTTTGTACAAATTCTGCTAGAGGTGGATGCTTATTTTGGAGACTTTTATTTTGATTTTGTCTACTTCTGTGTTGCTTTCTATGGAGTTGCTTTTTGGTAGACATTCTTTGGCATCTATTGGAGAAAAAAAGAAAGTGTGGCTTGGGATGTTGTGCAGTCTAAGGGGGTCATTACGACCCAGGCGGTAAGTACGCCAACTTTACCACCATGGTGTAAACTACCTTTACACCATGGTGGATGGCGGATTTACCACCCCATTCCAAGGTGAGTGGGGCGGTAAATCCCCATTTCCCATTTTACCCTTCCCCATTCCCATTTTTGCCCCATAGGGCATAATGGGAGTGGGGAAGGCGCTAATTACGCCACCGTAAATTACGGTGGCGTAATTAGCACCAAGGCGGTTTAGCGCCATGGATTTTAACGGCTGTTAAAAGCAGCCGTTAAAATCGGAATCAGGCGTTAAGGGTTAACGACGGTGTTAACCCTTAACGCCTGAGTTGTAATGAGGCCCTATGTATGCTTTGAGCATGAGTGTCTGATTATGATGGTAAGTATGTATGTAGATGTGTGTGATTGTGCAATGGGCTGCTACTTCAGGTTGGGAAGGCTATTCTTGTATTTCTGTGTTACTCTACTGGTGTTCAATTGACAATACAAAGTATGCAGCTGCTGAGTGGAAGCAGTAATACTGAATCTAATGTTGCAGGGTTAATACAATTGTTTGTTCTACAATACTACAATTCTACAGCGCTTGAGTAATAGTTAGAACATTATGGCAGTATTGCACTTACTTTTTTGGAGTTCTGGTTTGTACTTTAGACACTGCTGCTTTCCAGGAGAGTGGTCTTCACTGCAATTGTGAAAGAAAGAAGTTAGTAAATATGTGTGTTAATAGCACTGTTGTTAATGTAGACATGCATTTATTTTTTTGTTTTTGCAGTAGTAGTGCTTTCTGATAACTGTGCATAGCATGTAGATGCACTTTCCTTTGCCAATGTGCATTCTGTATGTTTTACTTAGAATCTGTTAGTTGAACGTGCTTTAGAAATGATCACAATAGTAAGCTCACAGAGCACACATGGCTTTTTAAGGCAGTGTTATTGGGTGTTGGGAGATAGAAGTAATCATTGTATGTTTTTTTGCTATGTATACAGGGTAAATGGCAGGAACTGTGGGGAAAAGCATGAAATGTATGCATTTGTGAAGGTGTGGGAAATAAAGTAGAAGCGGTTGATGGGTTCAGCAGCTTATTACTCTGCAGGATAGTTGTAGGGGAGAAGGTTCAAATAAGAACATCTGGAGAATTGGCAAAGGGACAAGCAAGTTCACCAGACTGCAGGTGATCACCAAACTACTGGGTGATCAGGTGGTGCTTGGAGATGGGAGAGTCTGAAATAAAGTAAGGGTTGCAATGAAGGGTCTGGTACTTGCGTTGCAGACTGAAGGGAAGGGGGAGCCATTGTATGTCTTGCTTTACTACACTGTTTGTACATAGTTGTACATTATGTGATAGACATGACTGCACCTGTGTATAGTTGAATGCTATAGTAAATTGAATAGGCAACCATCTGGAATGAGAGAGCTGTCTAGATTGGAAGAACAGTTGTGGAGGCAGTTGTGTTGTGTGTATGAATAAAGATGCATTTACTCATCCTGGCTGTGTGTCATTTTATAACACATTGGAAAGCTTTCTCCCATAATTATACTGTTATTTGTCCCATCTTTTAACATGAAATGATACTTTGTTAGACAGCTCTGTGTGTTGTGTCTGATTACTACTATAATCATTCCTAAAGGAAGTTCAAATGATAGAATGTATGTTAAATATGCAGAATGTATAGAAAGGAAATTGTATGTACATCCTATGCATTATAATGCATTAAATGCTATTATAGTTCAAATGTGGATAAATCAGTGCCAGTGGTTACACACATGATGGAATGAATGCAGAAAATTATAGTTTGCACATTACAGTTAGTAATATGGGTAAATACAATTTGGAGAGCAGACAGGTTTGCAAGTGACACTTCATCATAGCAGATGGGAGAAATTACAGTAAGCTTTTTTTTACAGGTTATACAGGGTAAGTGGCAGTTACTCTGTGTATATGCATTTATACAAGTGTTGTATATGTACTGTGCAGAAAATATTCATACCTGTAGTTTGTGTTCATGCATGTGGATGTGCATGAATTTGCAAGTAGAAATGTTGGGGAGTTGTGTAGTATTTGCTGTAGGTGCTTTGCAATCCAGCCCAATTGTACTCAGATTGATCAACAGTACATCTAAAGTGCTGAACTGTGATGATGGAGTTAGATGTAGAGTTCTTGGATGTGATTGGTGGATGGTTGTGTGACTGTTTAACAGTAGCCAATGAAGGAATGGTGCAGAGAGTGAAGTGGAAAGGGTAGAAGGGCTGCACCAGTTTTACACGCTCCATGGACACTGCGGCTGTTCACGGACAGGGCGTGCCACATCCAGGGTTTCTCAGCAAATCTAGCATGGAAAGGGGACTGTAGAGATTAGCCAATCAGGTGTTGAGGTTCTGCATTGTATTGAGAGAGGCTGTGTGTAGTGAAGATGGCAGAGGTGGAGAAAGTCAGGGTGTTAGTGGTTGGAGATATGTTTGTGAATGGTTTGGAGCAGAAATCTAGGAATGCGGCTAACAATTTTGACATAAAAGGAGTGGAGGTGGCGTGGTGCAATGTGACTAGTTTTAATTTGCAGGCAATGCTAGAAGTTTGTCAGGATATGGCTAGGTTTAATAGTCCATATGTAGTTGTCCTGCACTGTGGCGCTTTGCATTTCGGCTATGTTAGTGCCCCTACTTTGTTGCAAGATCTGGAAATCTTGGTTCAGGCAGTCATGAAAGAACTTCCAAATGCAAAGGTTATTTTTTCTGCTTTGGTACCTGGGGCAGTATGGGATAATAGTTCTGTTTTTCGTCCTCAGCAAAAGGTTGCTAGCTGTTTAATTAACCAAGGCATGTTTGTTTTTATGATTAGATATGGCATGTTCTTTTGCAATAATGACAACATTGATTCTGGTAATGTTGTTTACTTTAAAGAGGATGGCATGTCTGTATCTTTTATGGGAAATGCAATGCTGTTTTGGAACATAAGGATTGCGTAATGTGAAGATATTTAGAGGGAAATAAGAAAAAAAAGAAAAAAAGTACAAAATAGAAGGTGTTTCTGAAGCATCTTAAAAAACACTATTTACATTTTCATTCGCCACTCTCAGATTTTTCGATTTGTCTGCAGACACAGCGGTTGTCCGCAACAGTGCATATTATATACAGGGATTTTGAAATTGAGAGGTATACAAATGAGACTTAGCAGAGCAAGGGATTTGTCAATAAGGTTTACTGGGTGTGATGTGTAAGGAGAAACTTTGTCTGAAAGTCTTTTTCCTGAGAGGAGAGCAGATAGCTATGGCTGTGTGTTTCAGAAAGCAGATTGTCTGGATTTTGGGAGACTCGTGGATAAATTGGTTGGTGGTGCATGCAGATCGCTGTGGAGTGGCTGCACATCTTGGATTCCCTCATGTGGAAGTTCACTGGCATGAAGTGCGTGGAATTAAGTGGCTGGATTTGATACCTCTTTGTGCTACTTTGGTGACACAGTGTCATCCAGACATTATTATTATTCATTGTGCAGGGAACAGTTTAGGACATGTCTCTGGAATCTCTTTGCAATTTGCAATGAAAAAAGGACTTGGGAAAGTCATGGACATGTTTCCAAAGTCCAGAGTCATTTTTTCTCATATTGCACAGAGACAAATGTGGCTGCGTTCTTCTTCATTTGGTCTACAAATGGAGAAAGGGAAGTGCAATGTCAACAAGGCTGTTTGTGTCTTTTTGAGAGATGTTGGCATGTCCTCTTTTCACAATGAAAATATTATGTTTCGTAGTACACACATTCTTCACAGAGATGGAGTATGTCTTACTTATGCTGGCAATCAGAGTTTTCTGCGAAATATACAAAATGCACTGCAACCCTTTTTGGAATTATAGCAATCCATTTCGCAGTATGTGTTCACCATTTGAAGTTTTCGACCACACAAAAGGCCTCCATTTCCTCCCAGAGAAAAGTGTAATGGTTCTGATAGGGCAGCACAACAACATTTGTAGATGTCCGTGGACTGTCCACAGACTTTTAAAAATGCATAGGGCCCTGCACTACTTATTTGCCACTTCTATTTGAAAGAGCCTTTTTTTGTTTTTTTAAACACGACACACAAGGAAAGGAAGGGAAAGGAGGGTAAGGAAGGGGCACCAACCACAGGGATATGAAAGGGCAGGTGGAGAGAGGAAGATGTTGGGTGGGCCTTAATCGGGCAGTTCTTCTCATGCTCCTGGACAGCAGCCTCGAAAGCACTGAGAAGGTTCTCCCCCCTGCAGAGTACTGCATCGCAGTACATGCACAATACTGTGACCCTTGAAAGGTAAGGGTCAACAGCATCACGTATGGCCTGTGAGGCAGCTGGAGGCATGCACTGCCCATGGAGGATGCTGCAGGGGAACTCAACCTACTACGTTTATCACAAGTTACAACCTTACGAATAGCCCCACAGTGGAATGACCTTAGGTTTCGCTTCATTGAAGTAGTACCGCAGCTGCACAAACCCAGTTTGCCACGACTCTGTACCAAATGGCAATGTGTGCAGAGCACCTTGTTTGCATGAGCTTTCGATACTCCATCAAGAATGGTAAACAACCTCCACACTCAAGATTCACAGTGAGAACTAGTAGTAGGGACTTCCACTATCTCATCCTCGCCATCCTCTTCATCACTCTTCACTGCATCCTCACAATTGTTCCCCTCTGCAGGCCCTTGGGGAGGTGTTGGTGTTGCAGGGGTTGGAGGTGGTGCTGAGACAGCAGTAGCACCAGCAGCAGCCATGGATGCAGTTCCAGCAAGGATCAATCTCCAGTAGTGCTGTGTCTTAGAAAGAAATACAGAATGAGGATCAGCTCTGGGGTGTGTCCTTTTACAGGGGTGCTGGGGCATGCTTCGCGGACACTTGCGCTGTCCGCAAACACATTGAACACCAAGAAAGGGCTCAAAAAGTTCCAAACATTATGTAGATCTCCAGGGACATTGTCTGGGACATGTGCAAGGGTGAACTTTCACTTGAAAATACCTTGGATTGCTCAAAAAAAATCAATTTTTAAATGTCTGGGGGCCCGGACTGTGTTCGTGAGCAAGGACCCATGCTTAGCGTGGGTGCGGTCACATGATGACATCGCAGACACGTTCGCAAATGGGACAGCTGTCCATAGGACACCAATTGTGCGGGGTCAGTTGTATGCATGCGTGCGGGTGTTCTACGGACAGTGTTCGGGTCCCCGAACTAATTAAAAGTGTGACACACGTGCAATGTTAAGTTACGGACAGGTGCTATGTTCGTAGGACCCAACGGTGTGATACGCATATGTGCGGGTGTTCTACGGACAGTGTTCAGGTCCCCAAACCAAATAAATGTTTGTCACAACTTTGCGGAGAGGTTGACAGGCTATGTGTTCTACAGACATAATCATTCTGGTTGCGGACAATGCGAATAGGGGGAATGTTTTAAGACACCTTAATTTGAATAAATGCGGATGGATTCAGTGTTCTGCGGACACCCCCCATTTTAACTACAGACAGTGCGAACAGGTATAGTGTCCTTAGGACACCCCCATTTTGGTTAATTGTGGACTGCCGGACATCTTGTGTGTCCTAAGATCACCTCCATTTTGATTGTGTACAGTGCGAACAGGTATAGTGTCCTTAGGACGCCCCCATTTTGGTTAATTACAGACATCCTGGACACCCGCACTGTCTGCGGGCACCCTAACTGCCTTTTTAAAAAAAAAAATAAGACTCAAAGGAATATAGTAACAGCACATAATATTTTATTATTGTATAAAAATATAAAAAATATGAAATAGAGGAGGAAGCAGAAACTGATACAAATACAGGGTAATTAGGGATTTATACATGTTGGATGGTAGGGGATGAAGGGATTGAAGTCTCTTCATAACATTTTTCTTGCTGGGGAGTTTTTGGGGATGGTTGGCTGGGACATGGAGAAGGGATACAGGTACATGTGGACAGTGATATTTAATGTTTTCCTTTATATGGTCCTCCATGAAGTTTGTTTAAAAGAATGAAATTTGTCATTAATAGATCAATTTTTTGCTCCATACGCTGCAGATGATTTTCAAAGGTGTCTGTTTCTGTATTATGTTTAATTTATGTATGGTCTGTTAAAAAAATATGTTAGGTACACATAAAGTAATGGTTATTAATTGGTTTATTTAGAGAAGTGTATTGTCAACCATTAGTATCACTGTTTTCACTCATTTCATCCCGAGGAAAATGTTCTTCTAGCCATTCCAAAGTACTAGACATTTCTGTGTAAAAAATGAAAACAAATACTGTTAGTGTACCTAATACAGAAAGTTTATAAATATAAAATTAATGTAGTGTACGTGCTAGTTTCTTTTTAAGTTTTGCTGTTACTGCTGCGTTAGTGTGCTGTTGATTTTTGATGTCCAGTTTATGTGAGGTAATTCTGCTGAAGGCATATTTATTTTCTTTTGGTATGTTCCATTATGTTGCATATGCTATGTAATTGGAGTGTTGATGTACATATACAGTTTTCACCTCTTATTTATTATTGAATGCCATTTATTTATGTGATGATTTTTGAACATGTTCATTGTTTTTATTGCATGATACAACAATGTAAGATAACACCGGAGTTTTTGGATAGTGTTGATGTTGGCCAAGTCCATCCGCGGACATGTGTGCAGTCCGCCGACATCAAAATCACTAATGTGGGAAAGGGGGTTCAGTATGTTATATGTTACATTTATTTAAACTGAGGGAATCCTACTAAACGCCTATCAAATTCATGCTATCTATACCTATATATATTCAGTGAAAAAAGGTTATTAAAGGGACGTTATGGTTAAGTTGCGCTACTAAAAACCTATGAAATTCAGTGAAAAAACTTTGTTAAAGGGACGTTATGGTTCCAAGTAAAACCGAAAAACCCTGAAATTCGCCAGTTATGGTAAGCTAAGCAACCATAACTTGTGCCAACCACCGTGCACTGCTAAGACTAAAACCCAGGACATCAAAGATGACAACTGTCTAGGCTCCCAGGACTGGGAGGACATGCTCCCAATCCAAATCCACCTTTCTTAGGGGGATATCGTTTGTTGCATGAGCCAATGTTTTTACAGTGACCGTGCAACATTGTATATGGGTGCAGTAGAGGTTGTCCTTGGAGGAGCCACTGGATATGGCTAGCCAATTAGAGGACTGACCTATGGAAGTTCTATATGTAACCTTGCCCAAACTGACAAATGTAAGTTTCTGATAGATTTCTGAGAGGCAAACTGGATTTGTGATGCCAAATAGCAAATAAAATTGGTTGACACATGCATAGAAGCTGAGACCTCTAGATGGACCTTATTTTTCTGGTGTGATCCCTTTTAGGTTTATATGCTAATAAACAACAGTAGCTTTGCCCCATGTCAGAGTCCTCCATTCTTGTGGCTGGGAGTATCTGAGGGGCCCAAGTGTACTCTGTGAATAATCAGGGTGACTGCTAGAGGATCCAGACCATGCTATACACTCTCCTGGTCCGCCTCCACTGGTAACAAGAGCTTCCCTCACTCTGGAGAGCTCTCTGGTGCACACCAGCCACCAGAGACAGCCTCTTGGGTGGGAAAGCTTTCCTCACGTTTGCTTTCCGCTGCACAACCTCTGCACGACTGGTCTTCAGAGGGCAAGCTTCTCTCATGAGAACGCATTGAAACACTTGTGTATAGGCATGTTATAAATGCCATACCATATCATATCATACACGCTTCCCGTTGCATGACCTCTGCACTTGAAACAACTAGAGGCATAGAACCACTCAGGACTGTCTACTATCTTCAAGTTAACAGTGGTCCATGTATCGTCTCCCTCCTTCAGGTTCTGTGTCAGCTGCATACACAGACTGCAATGCTCTTTTAAAAAAAAATGTTTATTTATAAGTGCGCTTGTCTAATCATAACTTTAGGCATACACATCATAAAATACACAATTATAAGAAAAAACATTTACAAAATATACATCATTCTTAAAAAAGATCAACGCCCACAATACAAGACATCAATAAGAATTCTGCATCAATTTGCTTAAAAATTTCAAAATATCTAACGCTAATACATTTAATAAAATATATAAAAAACTCAATTTGTGCAATGCAAGTAGAAATAAAAACATGTGCCATACATAAAATGCAGCAGCAGTAATGACTTATGACTCTGCAGAATACATAGAGCTCCAAAATTGGTCAGAAATAACAAAGTCTGTTTTAACTGACAAGTCTCGATATTCTTTAACATAGTACATTTGTAAGCAGGGACACACTGTTAAAACATGGCGTGAAGTTTCCACTGCAGTATTACATATCCTACAGTGTCTCACTTAAGCAGGAATGTTTGAACAGCTACCAATATGTTCATAAGTCAGGAGACTATTCAGACGCAAGTAAACTCTAAACCTTCTGAACTTCCTATCAGAAAGCTTAGTAAGATAGGATGGCTCTGGAGAATGTATTCACTATAGCGTTTTTTTACCTGCAATTTAGTTACATTCTTGACACTATCCCAGTTTAATGATCTTTTTTTCAGGACAGGCCAGGCATTAGGAACAGTTAACATTTGATTGACAGTAAAAACTACATTAGTAAAATGGGACAGAGTAGTTTCCTTCAAACCATTAAGGAATCCATTTACACATTGCTCCTTAATGTTCATAGCTATCAGCCCCATTTAAGTTATATCTTCAGGACCAACAGCATAATGTTGTGTGAAAAGCTTACAATGCCGCATTAAGCAGTGAGATCCTAACCCCCTTCTCACTGCATCTACTGGGACCGATTTAGGCAAACCTAAAATGGATCGCAGAATGTTTCCCTCCACATGTTCTAGCCATTCCACATATCTCTCTGGCCATTGAGAAGGTCAGGAACAATGCTAGTACAATAAACGGACAGCAAACTTTTAATGTTATTTCCAACTTTGTGCGCTATACATCTCTTAATTACCACTTGCTCCAAATTTGTATAGATCTTTGATCTTCGTAAAGAATTTCATAGGAGACGGTTTTATATGAAATCCTAAATAAATATACATGTCGACCACTTCCAGAGGATGCTGTTCTCATTTCCAGACAAATGTGGACTTCCCACCGTGTTTATTATCAAATATCAATATTTTAGATTTTTCGTCATTGAATTTAAGGTAACTTGACGAAGAATATGTAGAAAGTGCATTAATAGAATTCTGCCATCCATTGGGAGTGTGTTCAAGTAATATAGTGTTGTCTGCATAAAGCATCCATGGTCATGCTTCCTCACCTAATAATGGAGGGAAACTATGCACAGAACCAAAGGCACTGTCTGAGACTGAAATATAAAGGTTGAACAGCAGGGGTTCCAGAACACACCCCTGCTTCAATCATCAATTTATGGCCATCTGCTTAGAAAGGATTCCCTCTTGATTTAAATGGACAGTCCGCCTCCTATCATTATATAGTGCCTGAATAATGTACAACAGCATAGGATCCAGTCCCCATATTCCAAGCTTATGCCACAGAAGTGGGCGGGAGACTGAGTCAAACGTCTTTTTAAAATCAACAAAACGTAAATACAGTTTCCTGTCAGGTTGTCTAAGGGTTTCTGTGATCAAATAATGTAGGGCACCTAAATTATTAATCATACTGCGCCCCTTCCTAAAACCAGTTTTAAAATTACTAAGTAAATGGTTTTCTTCAGCTCACTCTGTCAGCTGCTTTAGTAAAACCAATGCAAATATGTTTGAGCTGGAGTCAAGCATCAAGAGCATTCTATAGTTGGAGGGGTCCACTGTGTCACCCTTCTTGAGGACCGGCACAAAGATGGAGTCCCTCCAGCTGTTAGGTATCTGACCACCCGCCACAGCTTGTTGGAATACCTGATTTAAGATGCAAGCCCAAAATACAGGACTGGCTTTCAGAACCACATTCGCAACAGTATCAGGACCGGGGTCCCTGGATGACTTTAATTTATATAGCAATTCAAGAATGTCATCCAGGCCACAGCTAGGAGTGAACTAAGCACAATTCTCTTCTGATGACAAATTAGTTTGTTGTACGCTGTCATCCCAATACAAAGAGGTTAGATAGTCCAACTATCACTCTTCTGATACTGTTGTTCTTATTATGCCTGTATCATCTCAACCAATTCTTATAATGGGGGGAAAGAGCAATGAGAAATGTGACCTTCTCGATCACTGCTAAACTACAGTCCTTTATAATTTTAATGTTTTCCTTCTGATACAGCCTTTTTCGCTGTTGAATGACTATGTCAAATACTGCGCCTGTACATTGCAGGGAATTTCGTCTTGGTTGGTTCAAACTAAGTCGGATACCAAGAACAATAATGAATGCTCCTAAATCCCAATAAATTCCTTTGAGCTAAAACTCTAATTCAAGGGATTCCAAGTCTATTAATGCGATTCCCTTGAGCGTTAACCCTACAGTTAGGGTCAGCTAGTGAAAAACTACAAACACTGCTCAAAGTTTCTGTCCAAGTAATAGGAAAATGGTTGGTAATTCCCATTCAGTGATTATAAGAGGGCTAGAGTGATCACATAGTGCTCGATCCAGAAATACATCGTCAACAGTGGATGAGTATTTCCCATTAGACCAAGTCCGTTTCAATGTTTGACCCTTCAGTTTTCTTCTTACTGTGACCGATCGGTGGAGTTCTACAGCTTCCACCATCCATGGAATACTCTATTTTCCATGTGTATCATGTGAGATAGAGAATCTTCAGGATCATCACTATCGCTCAGTCTCTGAGTTTCAAAAGTGACATGAGCGTTAAAGTCGTCTTGATCACCACATAACCACCAGTATCCTTTTCAAACCATGCCACCATCAATGCTTCTACCATTTCCTTGATGATTTTGGAGACTAGTGCATCTGGAATATTGTATACATTAATAATTGGCAATCCGCTACCAGATAGATTGCCAATTATTGTCTATACCGAAAGGATATAAGGTGAGGGGATCACACACAAACAATTTGATATTGAAATGGGTTTTAGCTCCAACAGCTTGGCCACCTGAAGAACGACCTCTTGGATTATGACTAGCAGGTCAACATAACACGGTATACCCATCAATACTAACATTCTCAGGTAACCAGTTCTCCTGGAGTAGAACATATTGCTTGTCAAAATAATAGAGGTACCCATAGTATTTTTGATAAAAGGAGATATATCCACGGTTGTTCCAAGTAAGCCAGCTCCTTCTAATCAGATGAACACATCTTCAATACTGCTCACAGTCAAAAGTGAGGGGAACCCAGCTGGCTACTTCTCTGGTGTCCCTCCTGGTATTGTATGTTTTGACCGTATATAAACGGTTGCACGTCCAAAAAGTCCAAAAAATGCTACCACCAAAGGGTCGAACCACCAAATTGTCGAACCTTTGGTCATAGCATTATAGGTAAGTATTAAAAAAAAGACTTTGCGGGGTTTGGGGGTGTCCCCCGCAACACCCCGCTCACTATACTGTGTGGTATAGTGAGCGGGCTGTTGCGGGGGACACCCTTGCAGCACACCTGAACAAAAAAAAAAAGAAAAGAAAACGGGGGCTGCGGGGTTGTCCCCTGCAACACCCCGCTCACTATACTTTATAGTATAGTGAGCGGGAGTTGCGGGGTAAACCCCTGCAGCCCCGTAAAATAAAAGAAGAAAAGAACCCTGCAGCACCGGTTCCTGATCCTGGAAGTGAAAGGGAACTTACGCTGCAGGGACCCAGCGTGAAGAAGAAGGTAACTGGGGTTTGTTTGTATTGCAGGGGTGTGCTGAGGGTGTGGGTGGGAGGTGATTCATGGGTGTGGTGTGGGTGGGAGTGTGCATATGTACATGTGTTCGCATGAGAAAAGTGCAAACTTTTGGTAGTTAGCACCTTTCTCATGCAAACTTTCCGGCCGCAGCAAAATCAGCCACGGTCAGATCACGTAGATCTGTGCCTCCTATTACGTTGAGCAGCTACAATGGATGCCATTAAGGTTTTCTTTTGCATCACATCATCAGATGTAGTGTTAAACAATGCAGGAGGCACTTCAGTCAAAGATTGATTATTGTTGATGGGCACTAAAGTCTTGCATTTATGGCATACTGTTAATTGGAAGCCCACGTTATTGATAGCAGAATAATGAGAGCTCAGAAGAGCCACCACAGCAGCTGATGAAAATTCTATTACAGCCCAGTTGGTAGGGCTATCGATATTGGGTTACTCTAAACGATATCAGCTGAACAAATGTTCTTTAACACTTCAATTTTGTCCAGTAAGTCAGGTAGGAATTTCTGATTCATAAACAGGCTGCTGTTGGTCGGGTACATCTCTTCCAACTTGACCCAAATACAAAGGTTCTAGAGCTCTCACACGAGGAGAGATTAGAAGTGGCTTTTGCCATGTTGCTTTGCAAGTGCTGTGTCACTGGTAGCACGTCTTGAATAATACTAATGCCGTTTATAGTAAAAATAGTGAGAATCTCTTTGGTATCAGTGATACAATCTGGGGCATATTGATGCAATTTGTTCGGTTATAAAGACGTACACGCAGCTTCCTTAGCAATGAACCAGGAGGTTGTGATTGTATGGAATAGTCAGAGTCATATCGCTGTCAGTTTCATGACAAGCTTGACATCAAGCATTCCAAATCCAGCGCATCCGAGAGTTGTGTGCAATCACGTTGTTATGCATAGGTTCAGAGTTTGTTGGTTGCCTGGTTACACCAGCCGAGTCCTTCTGTAATCCCAACCACAACTTCAATAAAGAGTTATCAATAGAGGAAGAACCCATGAAACTCACACCAGAGTCTCTTCCCATCTCATGCATTAATCTTGGAGGAGATTCCAGAGTAATTAAAGTATTAGCATTTTTATTAGCAGGTAAAGTGTCAATTACGGTCATACTGATAACTTGAGTGATTTTTGCACTTTCACCTGCATTATTAGAAGGAACAACCTTCTTGGATACTGGGTTGACATTCACTTACGAAAACAAAGCCACCAAGATGCTCAGCTGTTTCTTTGCCTGTGCAGCAGCACTGCACAACCATATTTGTGCATTTTCTGCTTTTTCATTTCAACAGTACTCAATTTATCCAACTGTGAAAAAGAATTCAGACTTGCTTAATCGTTCACCAAAAGCCAAGCCAGCACTAACCCTTCCCAAAACCACCATTTAGTCGGAAGTTCTGAAAATATCCAAATCAAAAATGGCGAACTTTTCTACTCACTATGTTCGCCGCAGGCGCCGCAAGCCTCAAAGGGTGATGTTCTGTTAGTTCAGTTTCAGCATCAACAGGAGACCAACCCCAGTTCCATGTAGGTCAAAGGAATGGTGTACACCCGACTGGCCCACTGGAACCCTGAAACACATGCCACACCTCAATTGCCACAGTCCTCGGTGCCTCCCAGGCTTTCGAGACTACATTGACTCCCTCCACTTAACCCACCATTTTTCACACCACCTAATTCAGGCTGTATATATATATATATATCTGTTCTGCAAAGTGCCACATGCACATGTGCAATGTTCATGTTAAATGTGCTCTTATATGAATATCCCTGCTTGCTATTCCATTTGGGTCTGGAGAAGTGAGAGCTTGGAATTAGAGAAAGCTTGCATCCACTACCAAGCCCACCAAGCTAGCAACAGATGCAGACTTGCCTTAGTTCTTGCTTCATCCATACTTTATGTGTTCATTGCTGTTCTCCATGGTCACACGCAGGTGATCAAGAGGCTGAAAACAGGTTGCTTGCAAGGAGCCAACACTTCCAAACACTAAACGTTATCAGGACACTGTGTTGCTGCAAGGCATGCACAACGGGGCTCAATCAGTAACCAGAAACGCTTTTGAAAGCAGCTTACCGGGGAACACTAAGAGGATAGTAAACCCACGATGTTCTATCACAATTTCACTGTTATCTCAGCCATCAAAGCCCAAGCTCCAGCCCTAGCTGAGTCCTTCACTTTGTCCATGCACTCCTGACGCTGCTTTCTTCTTAATACCTGCACCTGAGGGGGCCTTTTAAGCCTATCAGTCTCCCTCAGGTGTGGGTCATTTCCACTAATGATTTGACCGCTCCTGCAGCATTGGTCCTCTTTAGCCCTATTCTTCGTCACAGTGCTTAGGTTATAATGGGATTTTGAGTCCCTAATGAACAAGTTTGTTTTTCTAACTTCTTCAGTTTTGCAATAAGCCATTAAAAGATCAGGGTTTGGGGGAAAGTTCCATTCCTCCTAACCTGGTTCCCCCTCATGTGATCCACCTGCAGAATACCATCCCAGGGTCCAGATCGGAAAGTGTCTGCCTTCCCCAGGGCACATGAGAAGGGTCCCTGGCCAGGTTTTCTGGTGGAATTATTGCTGATTCATCATAGTACACACTACAGAAACCATGGGCATTCAGTCAAAAGCTGTTTTCTAAAACAAAGTGCCTGGTTAATAAAATAATTCAATACCCAAATGAATGCCTGGTCCTCCATGAGAGAGGCATTAAAATGAACTGGTTTAAATTGATAAACCTCCTGCTTTTTAAAGCTGGTGTAAACCTTGTCTCGCGGCACTACATACAAGTTGACAATTATGAGTCTCAATCCTTGGCCTCACCCACTACCCCCTACTATGAAAAATAGATTGAAACAGTATACAATAAGAAACACCAGATAGAAACACAGGCCCTAATTCATGGAACATTTAGCATGGTGCAAAGTGACTTTAAAGTACTTTTGCAGTGCAAAGTGACTTTGCTCTGCAAAAATACACTTTGCACCGCTCAGTGAATCAGGGTGTTTGTTGGCAGTGCAAAGTTCACGCTAAAATTTCCACAAATTGGGCCCCAGTGTTTCAGCCTTTGCATGGTGCAGCTAGTTGCTCTGTTCCACTGCTTACTTAAGGGATGGTCTTCATGAGAGTCACAATTTGAACCCAGCCAATGTCATCCAACTTGTGTCTGGTCCCATCCGCAAGTCTATTTTGTGTGTGTCTCATTCCAGATGTGTCATTTTCGTTATGTGTACATGTCCATGAAGGGTTCAGGAATTGTAGCATAATAATATCTTGAACTCCCAGCCCCTTCAGCGATTTATGTTTTTGCTTGTGCATGTGACCATTAGTACTAGATTCTAGTGTTTTCTCAGGCCTCCGATGCTGGAACGTCATTGATATGATATGGCATTTATAACATGCCTATACACAAGTGTTTCAAGGCGCGATGAGGCAAGGGAGGGGAAACAAAGGGGAGACAGAGACAACGATCCTACTAGGCCAGGTGATATTAAGATCATGCAAGTCCAGGGGAAGGGGGAAGGGGAAAAGTGCAGGGAAAAGGGAAGGGGGCAGAGCAGTACATAGGATAACAGTGAAATAAATAAAGACAATAAATAAATAAAGACAATATGAAAGGACAATAAATAAAAGTGTGGCCAGCTGGTGGCAGTGCAAGAGTAAGTGCAGACATCAGGTGTCAAGTGCTGGTAGGGGCTGTAGGGATACAGAAACCGTCCCTGAGTGCAAGGGTTGGCAGGAGGGCAGTGCAGGTGTGCAACTGGCGGGGTGCAGACCCGGGCCCGATACACGCTTATCTTTCCAGCAGATCAAAGGGCACCCTTAAATTTAAATATGCCCAATCATGTTTGCATCTCATTTATCAGGAATGATCTCAGTACTTTCCATCGTCCATAGACTCATAGGCATCCCGGCACTCACAACGTATGTTGCCTCAGCAAGCACGCACTCCTGATTCCGAAATAAAACGTTTCTGTCAGAATTAATTTACTGAGAATATAAAAGTGTAGCACTGCATGTATGGGCTGCATTACATTTTGTTATCTGCCTGGTACATCTTGTAGCTTCGTTATCAAGGCATCAGACTCTTGGAGTGTGGGGCAGGGTCTGGCACTTTTCATAGATGATAACTGTAGTTGCGAATAGAGCTAGGGTTACTGTTGCATCTGTGCAGAGGATGGTGAGTGCAACACTGCATTCTACTTGCGTGTAACCCCAATACTATGTGCTGATAAAATAGCATTTAATAAAAAACATGCATCAGCACCTCTATTCGCTGATATGTTCCTCAAGGGAAGTTCAATAATCAAACGGTGAAGTCACTTGCGGTTCTTGGAGGGCGCACAATTCTGCAGGGATCAGCAATAATCGATTATGTAGTTAACCCTCTCTTTCATGTCATCAAGCACTGATCACATCTGCATGTGATTAATTGTCTCTATGTGAATTTTTTTTGGAGTCCTACTGTCTATTGAAGGGCATAGGCTCCCGAAGAGGGGGATTAAAGAGGTGATAGTGCGGTACTCTTTTAATTCCTACCTGCACTGTGATCAGCACACAAAATTATTCCACCCGGTTTCTTCTCCCAGACTCCATCCTGCCTGCCATTGTTATTCAGTGCTTCAAGCAGCACCCTCAACATTCAATTCATTTGCTTCACTGAACATTCCTGCTCATTGCAGAAAATCCATGTTCACTGCACACAATGTGTTAATTAGTATGATACCTACAATGTCAGCCCAATGAGGAGTTCTAATAAATCAGAGCTCTTAAGTTGGTAATAATATAAAAGTGCACCTTCTAATAGTCTCCCAATGGATGGACCAGATACTGTCCCAAGCTGTTGGAAGTGCTGCTAGTGTTTGTGTTGTGCGAGGCAGTGAGGCAGTGCAGCTTGATGGCATGGCGTCCTTTCCTCTTACACTCGGGATGCTCTGAACGCTGCATTGGTGAAGCAGCAGCAGGAGAAGCAGAGAAGTGGAGAGGAAAACTGCGGCAGACACGCAGTGGGTGGTGGATTTTGATTTGTCACTGTAAATCCGCCCCGGGTAAGTGCTGTACAGGGATTTGTAAGGATATTTGGCATGTTACAGCACAGAGTACAGCACTACTGCACAAGTAGCATTTTTTTTTTTGCAGCACCACCACAAGGGTGCGGTGCATTGCTATATGGGTTAGCAGATTAACAAGGAAAGACAGACTATTCAGTCAAAAACGATTTTAACATATAAGATGCAAATCTATTTTTACAGTTAAAAGCACACGTGTTCATTTAAAAATGCACACTATTTTTCACCTGAAATGCCTATATTGCTAGAGACACATTTGAAAATTAACAGCTAACATATTAACCATTAACCTGACTAATAAAACCTTATTTTAATATAACTCACTAATAAAATGTGTTCTCTACTGCAGAATTAGGCATACTTTGAAAACCAGTTAAATGAGTGTGCAGATTTTTTTTTTCCTCTCTTCTCTGCCTGATTATCCGTGTTGTTGTGCACAGTAACGGCAGGAAGGAGGAAGTCAGATTTGCAACAATTGCAAATGTATAAGCGAAGCTATTGTTGAAGAGTAGGAGGATGAGAGATGAGGGATTTCATTGGAACACGTCATAAAGAGGGCTGAGAGGAAAGTTTTAGTGGGCAGTAGCAGGGAAAAAGACAGGCAGACATCTTTCTGCACTACTGGGGAGAAGACCTGGCTGTGGGGGTGTCCTGCTGCAGTCGAGACTGGGGAAAGCTGAAAGAATTACCTTTCCACTGGCAGAGGCAGTCCTATCTGAAAAAGCTGAGAATTCCAAGCAATGACCCCGGCTTGAGAAGGCAAGCGTTCCTTTTTGCTGGAATTAAGCCAAGAGAGCCACATTCACAGAGAGAAGCCTCTGAACAGATAAGGTAATTACCTAACTGGGGGAGCTGTGTGTGTGCACGAAAGTATGCAGTCAGTGTAGAAAAATGAAAGTCCCGTGCGTGTCTTAATCAAGTGATAATGTTGCAATTTAAGTTCTGTTCTCCGCCACTATAATTGCAGTGTGTCATTGAAAATGCTTTGATTGTTCCATTTTATTGCTGTAAAGAATGAGATCATGTCTAAATGCAACTTTTATAATACAGAAAATATTTGAAAACAGACGGGTGGTTTATTTTCTATTTACCATTACAATGCCAATGATGTGGGGAGATTTTTAAACAGTGCAATGGTCATTTTAAGACAGATGTGTGTATGTCAGAATCAGTATGAATAATTGTGAGTGACTGTAGTATAACTTGTTGGAGGTACATGAGCCAACGGGAAGAGAGACTCTCTGAACATAGCTCCCTACCGTATATAAGGTAGTGGAAATTACCACAAGACTACCACATATAGCTCTCTGTCGTAAATAAGTCAGTGAGTTTGCCCATGGTGGCGCACCAACACTATCACTGGAAATTGTGGTATCTCTAGAATGCAGGTCTGAGGTCTCTCTAGTGATCACACGAAAAATCTAAGCGAAGATAAGGGATTCTGGACATTGGGGCCACAAATAAAACAAGGGAATTATGCTCACCAAAATACCACCAACCACGTATACCAAATATGCAGGTCTGGGTGCTGAAATAATGCATGTCCATTGTATTATTGTTGCACATGGCCAAATCTGAATACAAAGAGTGATTATTGCTAAGTTATTTTTCGGCGGTAATAAAATACCGTCAGGCCCCAAATCTCCACAAAATACCCTACATATTTATGGTGCGTTGCAGGCCGGGAAAGTGATCATAGAGTACCTACTGGGCGTGGCAAGCGTGTCTCACACTGCCATTTGCACATTAAAGGGAGCCCATTTTATAATAGCAGTGTGCCACTAAAAACGAATTTCAGAATGTCACAAAGGGAAACCACATTCTCAGATCTAGTGCAATATTTAGAGGCAAAGTTATTTGCACATGGGAATTGGTCTTCGAACAGTACCTTAGAATGGAGTAACCGCATTCAGGGTGAGGTGCAGAAAGAAAAACTAGACAATATTTTTGCAGAAGGCAGCATAATTCAGGTCTGCCTTACAAGATTATTGAATGCAGCCGATAAAAGTGCAGAGAAAGACTGTTTAATACGGCTATGCGGCAAAATATGGTTTATTTTAAACAAGTCCCTGCGAATGCAAGAGAATGATACTCAGCTAATTAACAGGTTAAAGACTGAATTAGATGGGGCAAGTAAAAATCAGGAAATGTTGAGAGCAGAATTGGATGTATGCCAAAAAGACATGCAATTAAAATGCAGAGACTTTGATACTCAGTTATCCAAAAGCAAGAAACAATTTGAAGATAGTGAGCAAGAATTGACACACTTAAAAGCCTTAGTGGATCACATTAGGCAGGATAAAGATGAGGTTGTTTCAGAAATGCAGATTTTACAAAAAGAACATTGCGAAAAAGAAGGTGATCTCCAGAGTGCAGAACAAGAAATGATTAAAATGATCCAAGAAAGAGACAAGAGAAATAAAGAGTTCAATGAATGCCAAATGCAAATGTGCGATATGCAGGAGGCAATTAATAAAATGAGTGATGAAAATAATTATTTGCATGATGAAGCCAACAGACTCCTTAAAAAGTGTAGGGACTTAGAACAGCAAATGTGCATTCCCAGGTCCCCGGAGAGGCGGCAGGGTACCACATTCAATGGAGTGGAGGTGAATTCTAGCTCTGCCCAAAGAGCTAGTGCCCCAGTGACAGGACCGGTGACTGAACTTGGTTGCAGCGCCCTTGGGGGATTTGATACTCCCATTGGGGGCAGCCACCAATCTCATACACCTGAAAACAGGATTGAATCACAAAATAGTGCAATTCCATGCATTGCTACAAGTAGCCCCATAAAAATAATGAAATCCATTAAAGCCCTGATCAAACCATTTAAAAAGGGAGGTGAATGCTGCATTGAGGATCACTTAGAAGCGGTACATGACATTTTTAAAGCGCTCCAGATACCTAAGGAACAGTACAGACAATATTTTCATTTAACTTTAGATGCCCCGACGGCCAGCATCATAAGGGGATTAAATGAACAGCAGAATATGACATGGCTGGAGTTTGAAAAAGAAATTAGGCGTCATTTTTCTCCTTTTCAGTCATTGCAGGAGGCAAAGAAAGTCGCGTACACTATTACTGCTGGACCTAATACATCACCTCGCCAATTTTTACAAGACTTAAAAAGAGCATTCTCTCGCTTTGATGTATCTTTTGACTCAAATTCCAATGAGTTTAAAACCGCATACTTCTATGGGCTACAGAAAGACATCATATCCCAATTGGTCCGTGAATTTGACCGTGACAAGTCCCTTGAATGGATTGTACATCAAAGCACCAAGCTATATGAGGTACTCTATTGTCAGGGTAGAGAAAGTGATAAAATGAAAGATACTAGGCCTAAATCTAAAGAACCCTCAGCCACAGTAATGGAAATCAGGTCAGCCAAAATGTCCCTTGAGTCTGCTCAAAGCCAAGGTAAAAATAATGTGACACCTGAACAAAGGGGTAATCAACAAAGATCGCCATTTCCTGTACCAATGTTCCAATCACATGATCCTAGTAATAGAGAGAGTTACATCAGCCCTAGATATTTAGGAGATAGACCCCGGGTAAGGTACCGGTCTGATATGGCAGGTATGAACAATAACCAGAGACAAAATCAAGATCAAAGAAATGATGGTCCCTACCAGTCATTGGGGACACAGAGCAGATTTGATCCCAGCACCATGATATATGGTAATCAGGATAGGCCCCGATATGTGGATCGATTTACTGATAATGGAAATCAATATAGGGGCCAGTACCCACAATCTGAGAGACAGGACATGAAGCAAAACGTGAACTACAGTCCACGCCAGTACAATGATTCCCCACCAGGGGACTATAATCAAAGGATGGGTGCAACCCGCTCCCCTCCACAAATGAATCAAGAGTTCAGAAACCATCCCAACCGGTATCAATCACCTGAGAGGTATCAGAATAGATCCAATCAGGGGGAAAACAACCAATATCGACCTAGGCCACAGAAAGAGGATCCTAGAGAGGTGGAAAGGTTCCAATGCCTTGAGGCCCAAGTGAAAATGTTAGCTGAGCAAATAGGAAAGCTCTATACAGCGCAAAAACAACCTTCCAAAGAGGGGGCTGATGGCCATAGCAATGACCGGGGGGCTTCCGAAAAGTGACTAAGTACTCATGATAACTGCAGTGCCAAAATGACAGATTGCTCTGATATAACTTTGCATAACGACTCTGAGATGACTAATGGATTAAAAATGAAAGTACCAGTAAATGAAATTGTGATGGAAAGTGTAAATAATTCTAAAAAAGAGGTACGGTTTAACTTAGAGCTAAATAAAACAGTAAAGATTTGCACAAATGAAAAAGAAACATTAGGAATTCCAAAAGAACAAAGGGACAGATTTAAGAAAAATGACTCATGCATGGGGAATACCAGTGAACAGGGAGTAAGTGGGGATGCCATAGCTCCTTCCCTGGGCAAGCAAAACAATGGCCAAACACAGACAGAAAAAGGAAATACTCACAAGGAGGGTACAAGTCAATCACCTGAAAAATTCTTTGAGCCACATATTTTTGAAGAGGCTGAAAGGGCTGGTATTACACTAAATGATCACAAATGCACAGAATTAAAAAATGACAAATTGCTGAATGATGTTGTTACACATGTTCAGTTGGAAGGTTGTAATGTGGTCTCTGATGTTACCCAGATGGATGGGCGAACGGTGGCCACACTCCAAAAAACCTCTGAACATGGAGAAATGAATAAAATACCTCGCACAGAAATGGGTAAAAAGGAGGGAAAAATGTCTTTTCATTTACCAATGTGCTTAGCCAAAAGTGAAAAAGACCTGAGAAAGGTGAGCCCTGAAATCAGTAAGAATTCACATTTCTTATGTGTATTAGAGGAAGTTGAGGACAGATATTATGCACCCATCACTGTAGAAGAAAAATGCCACACCTTTGCTATGATTGACACTGGCGCACAGGCCACAATTATGTCCAAGGAGCTGGTAAAGAGTATCAATGAAGGGAGGCCTCCACAGAGTCAGATCACAGTGAAGGCAAATCAAGGCCCAGTGCATAACTTTAATGGGGAGGAGGTGCCCATCATAGGTGTAACTGAGGTTGACATAAAAATAGGAAAGCACAGAATGAAACAAGAGGTATTGATCACATCTATTTGTGAAATTCCATTTCTGATGGGGACAGATTGCCTGAAAAGATTGTCTCCTCTCATAGATGGGGTGAATGGAGTGCTGTGGTCCTTAACCAAAAAACCATTGAGGCCTAAGAAACTAAAATCACAAAACAGCAATATAAAAGAATGTCACACCGTTGCCAAAACAAATGATGCTGTGGAGGTATATCTCCAGAATAGCTGCATACCTAGTGTCACTGTTATATTAATGTGTCAAGACAAAGATCAGAGCGACAATGAAAAACTACCTGTACAAATATACTTGGACCCAAGGAAAGATTGGCAGACTGCCATAGATGAGTACACATTACGTTTCTACTTAAAAGAGAATACATGCAAACAGAATATTGTTCCTAAAACAGATTCAGAAAAACACATTACCACTCTGGCAGAGATACACATGGAAGATGAGCAACCATGGGTTCACGTTGGTATAAATGATTATCTTAAAACAATAAAAGCCACTTTAGCGCTTGAACATGAAAGGAGTTTCATTAATGAGAAATTGTTGCAAAAAATTATGGAGAGGGAAGAAATCCCGAAATTTAGGATTAAAAACCAATATGTTTCTGGGTTGGACAGTCCAGATTTTGAAAACCGAATTACAGGCAGATGCATGCTTAAAATTAGTATTGGGCAAAAAAAAATTTACCATAATGTATGGATAGTGAGTGGAGCACAAAATGAATTTTACATGGGCAATGACATCATGCACAGAATGTGTATGGTGTTAGATTTCCTTAATCAAAAAATATGGTCACGCCTAGGTGGGCCGGCGCCTGAATTTGAAGACAAAAGAAGGGCTTATCATTGTGCACAACTAGTTCCTTATGCAGTCGAATTACAAATGAGGAAAAATACTATTGTTCCTGCATTTACAAAACAGTTTGCAATAACACTGAAATGCAAAAATGGACAGCAGATGAAAGGCTCTGATGCATTTGTATGCCTGAATGAATCCATAAAACAGCAAGGCCTGGATTATGAATACATTCCATTGGTAGACATTGGTGAGGGATCTGTAAAAATCATGGTAAATAATAAAGGTTGTCAGGACGTTCATTTAGAGGAAAACTCCCCATTAGGAATGGCCATACAAAAATCACATTATACGGCAGATTTAAATAACATGGTGATTGGGAATATTCCTGAAAAATATGTAGATGCCAAGGGCGAGTTGCCAGAACACCTGGACTCTCAGCCCAAAGGAATATTTAAAATTCACTCTGTGTATCCTTATGATTCAAATGAGACAGTGTGCTGCCATCAAGAGGATTGCATAATATTTAATTTAAATGAAAATGAAACAGGAAATCAGCCCATTGAAGTGGAAGCTGATATGCCAAAATATTTGAAAGTGGCAGCTCTACAAAAAGACACAGCCACACAGTTAGAGGAAAGCGCTGAGATTCCTTTACCAGAAGAGTTTCCAGAATTTTCCAGAATGGTAGAAGAGCAGATCTCCTTAGCGGATGCATGTAACAGCGATGAGGATCGACGCAATCTGAGGGAAATATTTATGGAGTTTAAGGATGTATTTGCAAAAGATGCTTATGATTGTGGTTTAACTGATTTACATGTGGCCACACTACCAGAAGGTTGTAGCAGAAATCCAGTGTTTGTACGCCAGTATAGACTACCGCTGGCATGTTTAGAATCATTGGCAGAGATTATTAAAAATTTGGAATCACGGGGAATAATTAGGCCCATTCATAGCACATCCAATACGCCTATTTTAGGTGTGTTAAAGCCAAATGGTCAATGGCGGCTGTGTGCAGACTTAAGAGAGTTAAATAAAAGAGTACCAGTATCTAGATGGCCACTACCATTCATTGATCAGGGCCTAGCTCAGATACATGGTTCAAATGTATTTACCACGTTAGATCTCACATCTGGATATTGGTGTGTGCCATTGGCAGAGGAGATACAACACCTATTTTCCTTTACCTTTGACAGGACTCAATATGCCTGGCTTAGAGCTCCGTTCGGGTACATCAATAGTGGGAGTGAATTTGGCATATTTTTGAGAAAGGCCATGCCGGATGCAGCGGAAAGAGGGACAATAGTTTATGTGGATGATGTCTTGATAAAAAATGAAAACCTTAAAAGCCATTTTGATGAAATAAGACATGTGCTTGGCCAATTGCAGAAAGCAGGCGCCAAAGTATCTTTGCAAAAAGCACAATGGTGCAAGAAAAAAGTGAACTTTCTAGGGCATGAAGTGACTGAACATGGGCTAAATCCACAAAGGAAGAAAATAGAGGCCATACAAAGATTAAAAGATCCTAAAAATGTGAAAGGAGTAAAAAGTTTATTAGGGATGACAGGCTATAACAGAAAGTTCATTGAGAATTATGCAGAAATCACTCAACCATTGACTAAACTGCTTAAACTAAATACTCCCTGGAGATGGGAAAGAGAGCAGCCTGATGCAGTGGCTAGATTGAAGGAATGTCTTGTAAAGGCACCATGTTTAGCATACCCCATAAAGGACAGGGATTTCTTTATAGAAATAGGCTTTTCTGAACATTGTATGTCAGCAGTGTTATCACAAAAACACGATTTGAATCACAAAACCATTGCATATGCAAGTAAGGCATTTTCCCAAGTTGAAATGAAATTTAATGAATGCGAAAAGGCCCTATTAACCACTGTGTGGGCGCTACAACATTTCCGCCCCATTGTTCAGGGAGAAAAGGTGATTATTGAAACAAATCATCAACCTTTGCAATTTTTAGAGAGTAAAAGAATTAGATCAGGCAATCTAGCGCAATCCAGAATCACTTCATGGACGCTGGCATTACAAGGTTTTCCCGTAGAAGTAAGATATGGACAAAATAAAAAGAGCCCAATTGCTCAAGGGTTAGCTGACTTACATGACTGTGCAGCTGAACAAATAACAAATGAAATGGATGTGGAAGCTAGTTTACAGGAATTTGAACAATCACCACACAAAGCTTTTGATGAAAAAACATGCAAGGATTTGCCAACTGTATATGTGGATGGTTGTGCTTTTCACATTGAAAATGACAGTAATAAACAATTAGTGGCAGGAATAGGAAATGTCTGGTTGAAATGTGAAGGCGTTCCTAGTATAGGGATGAGGATTGGAGATAGGAGCAGTCAGGTGGCGGAATTGGCAGCCATCTATAAAGCAATTGCTACTGCAGTTGATAAAAAGTTCAGTGAAATTGTCCTGGTGACTGATTCTGACTATGCACGGAATAGCTTTGTGGAATATTTGCCTGGTTGGAAAGCAAGAGGCATGGTTACATACAACAAAAAGCCACTTAAACATGGAAAAATGATACAAGCCATAGACAAATTGGTGTCAGAAAATAATTTAACAATATACTGGAGAAAAATTCGTGGGCATTTAAAAACACCAGGAGAGGATAAGGAGGGAAATGATAAGGCAGACCATCTGGCTAAGATTGGGGCTGTGATGGGAGAATTGCTACCTATTGATTATTTAATGGGTGAAATACAAATTGATGCAGTCACACGTTCTAAAGCACCAAAGGAGGTAGATCAACCGGTGGTGCAGTGGAGTCATGACACGCCAGACCAAGATTTGATTGAGGCACAAAAGAATGATCAAATTTTAGGAATCTATTATAATCATTTGATAGATCCTGAACAAAATCCTTTAACAGAAAATGATTGTATGGGAAAAGAAGAGTTGAGGGTGTTATTAAAGAACAAAACACGAATTAGATTACAGGATGGACTCATGATTAGAGAGTCCATAACAGGGCAAATACAGTGGGTAGTACCCCTTTCATTCAGAGGACTAATGCTACACCATGCACATGATGCCATAACTGCAGGCCATAGAGGTTCACAAAAGACATTAGAAATACTAAAAGATTATGCTTACTGGCCACATATGTCCCAAGATGTGGAATTATATACTAGAGGATGTCTAGTATGCGCCCAATTTAAACCTGCTTCACCAATGCATAGAGCACCATTGATGAAAAGAGGCCTAACTCTCCCATGGTCAGATTTGCAAATAGACTATGTAGGTCCTTTAAAAAGGTCGAGCAGGGGACACCGCTATATTTTGAGTGTGGTATGTTTGATGTCAAAGTGGATTGAGTGCATTCCCGCACCAGATTGTAGTGCGCAAACAGCAGCCACATTGCTGGTGAACCATGTGTTCTCAAGGTTTGGGTTGCCACAAAGAATTGAGTCAGATAGAGGAAGTCATTTCACAAGTACTCTAATGAGTAAGGTATGGCAAATACTAGGTGTGAAAAGGAAACTACATATCGCATATCGGGCGGCGTCTTCAGGTACAGTTGAAAGAAGCAATAGGTCTGTTGTGGATATTTTAAAGAAATTTGTGGCAGAAGCAGGTTCCAGCTGGGATTTGCGTTTACCATTGGTTTTGATGGCAATCAGGTCGACTCCTGCCAAAGCAACAGGTGTTAGCCCCCATGAGGTCTTAACAGGTAGGAAAATGGTGTTACCACAACACCTACTATACAGAACACATGAGCAAACTCTAGTGAGTGCATCCACAGTTCATGAATATATTGATGAACTGAGGAGGCATTTGCAACATGCATTTGCTTTTGTGCAGAGAAATCTGGAAAGAGCTGCTGACAGTGCTAAGTCATATTATGACAAAAAGACATCAGTAAAGGAATACAATGTAGGGGATCAGGTGTACAAGTTTCATTTTGGAAAAAGTAAACAGAAAAATTCTAAATTTCTGGCAGCCTGGCAGGGGCCATTTCGAATTATAGATAAAGTCTCTCCTGTAGTGTATAAAATTTTGAAAAATGAAGGTGAAACAGCAATAGAGCAGTTTGTCCATGTAAATCAAATCAAACCATGCCATCCCAGACATGAGATCAGGCAGCTTGAGCATGTGGAAACGGATAGAGTCCCTTGAGAAAATAAATGGGTGTGATCAGGAGGCAGTGACAAAGAAGTTAAAAAAAAAGTTGATTGTAATGATGGCACATAAACACTGTAATATATGTGAAAATATATAATATAAATAAATAAATAAATAAATAAATAAATAAATAAATGCACATATAACGGAAGCTCGTGGTTGGTGTGCAGAGAGAAAGTGTATTAAATATTGAATGCTGTTTTATATGTGTTTGTTTTCTTTTAACTTGTATTTAATTTCAGAAAAAAGAAAAAAAGAACGAAGTATTTTTACCAAGCATGTTTTATTTTTGGCAAAAGGATGAAGTTAGTATTGTGCTATGTACTTAATCTGTTTATTTTCTATTTTGATTTAGACAATTAACATTATTTGGTCGGAGGTTCCGGGATCAGAGGCCACGGGAGACGATGGAGTCCTGGAGTCCCTTGGATGAAGACCAAAAGATGCCTGCCTCCAGGTGGAGGTGAAGACAAAATAACCGGAATGCCAAAAGAGATGACTACTGTGGATTCAAGATTGCCAAGATGAAAGAGTACTCGAATGAACCGAATAACATCGCTGGTCGGGATATAGCAAAAGAGACAAAGCAAAAGTTCCGGCATATGAAGTTCCACGTATTTATTATTTTAATTATTTATTTTAACTTGTTATATTACTTATTTGTTTTAGTTAGTTGTTTTATTTCATTGTTTTTTAATTGACTTGGAAAATTTAAACTTAAAGTAATGCCACTTCCACCGAGAAGGCAAATGTGGAACATTTTATGGACTTATGGACTCAGATGAAATATTGATTGCAAATTTTCATTGATGCACATGAATATTCATTTTGTTGGATTGATATATTGTATAAAAAAAAAAGAACAAGTTGTTTTTAGAGATTGGCTTGGATTATAGCCAAGTTCTAAAAACAAAAGGAGGGTATATGTAAGGATATTTGGCATGTTACAGCACAGAGTACAGCACTACTGCACAAGTAGCATTTTTTTTTTTGCAGCACCACCACAAGGGTGCGGTGCATTGCTATATGGGTTAGCAGATTAACAAGGAAAGACAGACTATTCAGTCAAAAACGATTTTAACATATAAGATGCAAATCTATTTTTACAGTTAAAAGCACACGTGTTCATTTAAAAATGCACACTATTTTTCACCTGAAATGCCTATATTGCTAGAGACACATTTGAAAATTAACAGCTAACATATTAACCATTAACCTGACTAATAAAACCTTATTTTAATATAACTCACTAATAAAATGTGTTCTCTACTGCAGAATTAGGCATACTTTGAAAACCAGTTAAATGAGTGTGCAGATTTTTTTTTTCCTCTCTTCTCTGCCTGATTATCCGTGTTGTTGTGCACAGTAACGGCAGGAAGGAGGAAGTCAGATTTGCAACAATTGCAAATGTATAAGCGAAGCTATTGTTGAAGAGTAGGAGGATGAGAGATGAGGGATTTCATTGGAACACGTCATAAAGAGGGCTGAGAGGAAAGTTTTAGTGGGCAGTAGCAGGGAAAAAGACAGGCAGACATCTTTCTGCACTACTGGGGAGAAGACCTGGCTGTGGGGGTGTCCTGCTGCAGTCGAGACTGGGGAAAGCTGAAAGAATTACCTTTCCACTGGCAGAGGCAGTCCTATCTGAAAAAGCTGAGAATTCCAAGCAATGACCCCGGCTTGAGAAGGCAAGCGTTCCTTTTTGCTGGAATTAAGCCAAGAGAGCCACATTCACAGAGAGAAGCCTCTGAACAGATAAGGTAATTACCTAACTGGGGGAGCTGTGTGTGTGCACGAAAGTATGCAGTCAGTGTAGAAAAATGAAAGTCCCGTGCGTGTCTTAATCAAGTGATAATGTTGCAATTTAAGTTCTGTTCTCCGCCACTATAATTGCAGTGTGTCATTGAAAATGCTTTGATTGTTCCATTTTATTGCTGTAAAGAATGAGATCATGTCTAAATGCAACTTTTATAATACAGAAAATATTTGAAAACAGACGGGTGGTTTATTTTCTATTTACCATTACAATGCCAATGATGTGGGGAGATTTTTAAACAGTGCAATGGTCATTTTAAGACAGATGTGTGTATGTCAGAATCAGTATGAATAATTGTGAGTGACTGTAGTATAACTTGTTGGAGGTACATGAGCCAACGGGAAGAGAGACTCTCTGAACATAGCTCCCTACCGTATATAAGGTAGTGGAAATTACCACAAGACTACCACATATAGCTCTCTGTCGTAAATAAGTCAGTGAGTTTGCCCATGGTGGCGCACCAACACTATCACTGGAAATTGTGGTATCTCTAGAATGCAGGTCTGAGGTCTCTCTAGTGATCACACGAAAAATCTAAGCGAAGATAAGGGATTCTGGACATTGGGGCCACAAATAAAACAAGGGAATTATGCTCACCAAAATACCACCAACCACGTATACCAAATATGCAGGTCTGGGTGCTGAAATAATGCATGTCCATTGTATTATTGTTGCACATGGCCAAATCTGAATACAAAGAGTGATTATTGCTAAGTTATTTTTCGGCGGTAATAAAATACCGTCAGGCCCCAAATCTCCACAAAATACCCTACATATTGCATCCCACACCCTGTTTTCAGCATCTAGCAGAGTAGCTAGTGGTCTGGGGGTTTCTGAGGCTGCATAATCTCTTAGCATAATTTCCACGCATCGTGCGTGGAAGTAAGCGAAATTGTGCAGTTTAGCAGTTCGGGGATTAAAGTGAGAACTGAACGACTGTTTATGCTCAAATGCACTCAGACGGTCTAAGCAGTAAAGAAAAAAGAAATTGAATATGGGGCCCACGGGTGTCTCAGATTTATCCCTCCATTCAGAGCATACAAGGACATTACCCCTGCTGCTATCCCCATGTGAGGAAATTGTTCCATCAACCAGCAGGGGGTGTGAGAAACCATCAACATGAACAAGAGCAAAGTCTCTCTGTAAATCACTGCATTCTTAGAGATTGGTAATGGTTCTGCTCCCAATGTGGGTGGGGGAGTGGAGAGGGGTAAGGAATGAGTGTTTGGAAGATTCCTTATTGGATGTTAATACCAATCAGATTTCGGGTCATGTCAGTAATCTGTATAGTGACGCTTCGCCAATGTTCAAGGACTTGCAACGGAGGAGAGTGAGAGTGATAGCTCTTATATGGCTTCCCCTGCCCAGCCATATTGTAGGGGCCTATCTGCAATATTTTGAACCTTCCAGGGGGGAGACAAGAATTCTTCAGCTATTGTTGCCCTTAATGTGGTCCTTACGCAATTTGTGATTTTATATGAGAATTTCTTTTTAAAAGTCATCAGCGTTATGGGAACTTGCAGACTGTGTTAACATTTTGACTTGGGGCAAGGTCCTGTGTAAGGAACTGAGTACTATGCCCTCTCGGGAAAAGGGAGGGGTATGGGCTCTAGGGCAGAGGCTTTGTCATCGGGGAAGGGGTCAGTTTTAGCCAACAATGTTTGTCCTGTTTGTGAGGCTTCTGCTAGTTCAACTCTTACAGTCTTTCTGAATGTCCCACGGGGTGAGAACAGGGCCTTGGAAAGGGGGACCCCCTTAGGGTCACCCACGGAGCTGGTCCCTCCAATAGAATAAGTGATTAATAATCAGAGGGCAATAGCCTTCTCCCCAATAATGAGATCTTTGACATAAATGCCACACAGAAAGAACGTATGGCTTTGGCCAAATCCCATGAACAAGTAAATAAGATGGGGGGAAGCGATTTAGGAAAACTAAACATCAGACAATTTAGAATGGAAATAGCAATTCCTCAAGGAAGTTCCTTAGGAACTTGACCCTTCCTAAGGATGCTCGGGATAATAGCACCGATGTTTTTGGGAAAGATATAAATTTAATCAAATCTGATACCTCTAAGTTTGTGACTCCCGTTACAGGGTCTGGTAGTGATGCGGGGATCATGATAAGTATGATGGGGGAAAACGTCAAGCAGAAATGGCTCTTATCCCCTTGAAGTGAGTATATCAGCATAAGGTGCTTATTGAGGAATTCCTGAGAAATGCAGGCACTGGAATATAGGAAAACAAGCCTGTAAGCTCCTTGCAGGTGGGGGCGGAATGGGCAATCGTCAATATGGCTCCAGGTGGGCACAGGGGTAAAACACAATATGTGGAAGGGACAGATAAAATGACCTCTGGGTCAAGAGATTGTAGGTTGGCATTTGAGTTTAAGGGTCCAGGTAGGGGATTATTTCCCCTCAATCACAGAAATATCCTAGCCCTGTTTGCTGACATACCGAGGTTGAGAATTATTTAATCTCGGGATATAGAGAGGGTTGAATTTGAAAACAATGAGAGAATAGATATATTTGTGCTGGAAGCAGTTTCAGAGATTGTGAGTGATTTAACTTTAAGTGAGCTGGAAACCCTGAATCGTTTTGGGATCAATGTCTCAAACCTGTCAAATGAGAGAGCTTGGCCAGGAAACTATGGGGATTAGGGAGCAGCGATCGCAATGAATAGAGAGGGAGTTGCATCAGGTGTAACATCTCTTGGGCACCCCTTGCTGTTCTTCATCATAGAGAAGAAGCAGACTGGGCCTGGATTAGTTCCTCTCTAAACAATAGGGGGGAAAGTTGTTCGCATTGATGTTCCCAGATCAGGTGATTTCTTGGAACTCCAGGAGTAATAGTAACCTATTCACTAACCCTGTGCTGGGCACTTATTTAAAGAGTTTTAGTTTCATCCTCATCCAGGAAAACATGGTTCATGAGAGGTCCAACTTTGGATGGTTTTAAGGTATTCTCGCAAAATGCCACAAGTAAACAAGTAGGTTGCTCATCTGGGAGCCTAGTGATTGCAATCAAATCTAGCCTTTTTTTTCAATTTTTATTTATTAATATTACACCAAACTATAGAGCAGAAAAACATACATGTGAGCGTGGATTCACAGATAGTCCATAGAATCAGTTTTTACATAACACATGCCACAACAAATTGCTATTTTATATTACTATAAGATACCCGCCCCCATATTTCATCCCAACTACAAAACACAATAAAGACAACACATCAGACAAGACAAACCGCCTCCCACCACCCAACGCCCAATAATATCTGTACACCAGTAAAGCAAGTCCTACTATTTAATCAAACAAACTGTTGAACGATCCCCACATATCAGCATATTTAACCTATCGATCACGCTTCAAAGCTTGTGTCTTTTCATACCATGAAAGTGTTTGCATATCTGACTACCAATTTTCATGATGCGTTATTTTCTATATTTCGACACCTTCATTATATATTTAATAGCCATAAACAGAGCTCTGTCAATCCAATCCAGGAAATCACATATATCTCCACTTCTATTATTAACTGAACGAAATATTACGGACTTAAACGTTCAAGGGAATAAGTCATTTACCACCAAATCAACCCGATCTAAAACATTGTTCCAAAAATCTAACACTCTTCTACACTACCAAAGCATGTGTTTGAAGGTCCCTCTTGAGTAATTACACCCCCAATACAAGTTCGTATCTGCCAATCCTCTATTATTCATTCTCACAGGCGTCCAATAAATACGTCCTAAACACACTGATGAATGTATCTCAGGTTCAGATCAACTTTAGCTTTCAACGCTGCTTTCAACGCATAATCCCACGATTCCTCGGACAACTCCACTCCCATTTCTGACTCCCATTACATTCTCAGTTTGTCCCATTCTTATATAGGCATTAGCTTAATAAAGGTTGAAACCACCCCTGGTGGTGTGGTGAATAATTCACAGATTTGAGGTCTACAATTTAAGGGTGCATTCAACATCTATAATCTCTCCCTCAGCAACTGCCACAGAGATCTATATCTCTGAAACTCCCTTTTGTTCAACCTATAACAACTAAACAGATCCTGAAATGGAACCATCATTCCTTCCCTCCAAACATCTTCTATCTTTAAAATACTCTTGTTAGAGCAAGCTCTCCAATTCAGCATTTTATTTTCAATTTGCAGACCTGGATTCAGCCAAATTGACGCTGAATCATAAAAATAAAAAGACTGTCCACACCCTTCAATCCATGAAACAAGAGCAGATTTTGAGACTACCATTGTTTCTAATTTTGTCCGAGAGTTTGTTAACTTTTCATAGGAATATAAACAATTCACAGAAAAAGGATGCAATCTCTCCCGTTCCATCAAAAGCCAGTAAGGATTTGAGTTCTTTCTTTCTCCAAAGTAATAGGATGCTTTTTTTTGTAATAAGAAACCCTTATAATAATTTTCCAACTCTGTGTAATGTGTAACCAAAGCCCCCGTCCTTAATCCTATGTATCTTATTAAATAGTGGAATCTTTGGTATACTTCCTTTCCCCCATATGAAATCCATAGAAAGCCTGTCAATACTCTTGAGCACCTTCTTGGTAAACCGGAGAGGGACAGACTGGATATAATATAAAACCTTAGGCAACAACATCATTTTTATCGCATTAATTGTAGCCCAAATGCCCAAAGGCAACCTATCACACCATTGTATATGCTTAACCAGCACTGTTTTTAATTTATCCACATTGTATTCAACCAGTCTTCTAATATCACGTATTAAATAAATAGCCAAATATTTCATCGAAACCTCTGCCCAATGACAATCCCAATCCAGCAATTTTCTATTTAACAGATTTATCTTAAGCAGAAATACCACTGTTTTCCCCAATGTACCTTATACCCAGACAATTCCCCCACTTCCTGTAACATATCTCTTAGTACCAGCCCCCACATCTCTGGATTTGTCAAACCACTGTCAGATCATCAGCATAAGCCAAAACCTCCACCTCACCATCCCTTAACTTCCACCCTCTGATATTCTGTTCCTGTCCAAGATATATCAACAACGGCCCAAGAACTAAATTAAATAGGAAGGGTGAAAGCGGACAACCCTGTCTAGTTCCTCTCAATAATCGAAAAGCTTGAGATAAAACATCATTAACCCAAATTTTAGCTGAAATATTATGCTGCAAAGCACCTATTGCATTTAAAAATTGTGGGCCAAAGCCCACCCAAAGCAATGTGAAATTAAGAAATGACCAATTCACACAATCAAATGCTTTTTCCGTATCAAAGAAAATAAGGAGTACTTCATCCACATTTTCACGAGACAAACCTATTATATTTAACAATGTCCTAATGTTATCACATCCTTGTCTGTTGTCCATAAAACCTACTTGTGAACGAACCGCCTATCAATTCTCCTATATATTTTGTAACCTCATAGCCATAACCTTTGCAAAAATCTTAACATCTACATTCAAAAAAGAAATCGGATGATAATTAGCACATTTTGAAGAATCTTTCCCTTGTTTAGGAATGAATGTAATAATCGCCTCCTGCATCGAGGTACATACCAGACCTAAATAAAGCACACAACTTGGGCACTAAAACTGAACCAAATGATCTGTAAAACTCCACAGGTAATCCATCTGAACCCAGAGACTTACCCAAATTGATTTGACGAATAGCATCCCCTACTTCAATTTCTGAATTCTGAGCATCAGGTGCCTCTCTACCTTCCTTAGACAAACAGGGAATTTCAATTTTTCCAAAAAGCGCTGTCAGTTTGCCTTCCTCAATCTGCGACGCATTTGAATAAAGAGAAGCATAGAACTGTCTAAAGCATTCACAAATTTCACCGCTCTTAATCCTGAACTCTCATGTTTCATCCTCAATTTTTTGGATAAATGATCTCTTTGACAAACTCTTCTACTTCCTAGCCAGAAAACGCCCTCCCTTATCTCCTTCCTCCCAAAATGTCTGCCTCATAAAATATAGCCCTTTCTCTGCTTGTCCAACCAGAGTTTTTTCCAATCTATCCCTAACACATTCCATATTTAGCCTATCCACACTTTTACCAGATAAAGCATACATTTGCTGAAATTTCTTGAGGTCTAGGTTCAGATGTTTTACTTTTATCTCACCCTCCCTCCTCATCCTGGCTGTCCAATTAATCAGTTCTCCATGTATAGTTGCTTTGAAAGCGTCCCACACCACCAAACAATCAGTAGAATCTCGCCAAGAGACTAATGCCCTCAGAAGAGAACTAATTGTATCGAAGGAGCGCACAGATGATCTCACCAGACAACTGCTGCAAAAATAAGTTGGACAAACACCCCTACCTGGGTTTGGGGGAATCCAGCCCCAGTTTCATCAAGCAATCCTGTGCAAGTGATTTTACCAGGAAATATTCCGTTAGTTCCACCCGAACGCTTTTCTGGGGACCCCAAGAGGTTCGCCATGTTCATGAACCAATGCCGCTTGCACTTTTTATGCAGACCGGGAGCCTTTCCAAATGACCAAGCTAAAGTAGCCTTTGTATTATCATATCTTAGTGGCAGCGCAGTAGATTGGTCCATTCCGCTAGTCAACCAGGATGACCCTCTTCTCCGGGATTTTCAGGGTTTTTAAATGAGAAAGGAAAGACTATTCGCCAGACATTCACAGGGGCAAGCCCTGGATAACAAACTCTTATCCTTACGACAGGGTAACCAGGATCTGCTAACCTATATCGCAACCTTCAATAGATTGGTGGTGGAAACCGGATGGCCTGAGGAAAAATGAATCATGTTCTTTCATCGAGGGCTTCGAGGAGAACTCAAGGATGTCTTGGCTCAAGTTGTGAACCCACCTCAAGACTGCGCTGAATACATAGACTTAGTGGTCCAGTTAGATCACAGACTTCAGAACAGATTGGCTGATCGAGCCAAGTTTGAGAATCGGGTGTTGGTCAAAATCCACGCTAACCCCAAAGGAGTAGATGCTTCAGAACCCATGCAAATCGGAGGGGTTAAAGGACCCCTAACCCAGAAGGAAAGAGAAAGGAGATGGCAAATGCAATTGTGTCTATATTGTGGAACTTCTGGACATTTTCTATGGGATTGCCCTGTAAAACCACCCAAGAAGGTGGTAGGAGCTGCTGATAAAAGCCAATATGGAGTCAGACTTGGGAAATGACCACGCCCGACAAGCGTAGAGGTCCGCTTGCCGAGCTTGAAGAAGGATACTCAGACCTTGCATTTCATCATACCAATGGTCCTCGTAAATCCAGGGCAGCCATCGCGTATGCACGCAGTAAGGGCATACATTAATAGCGGGGCCATAGGAAACTATGTGGACTATGAATTGGCTTCCAGGATGAATCTACCTCTCTGCCGAAAAACCACCTCAGATGTCATCACCACAGTCGATGGAACTGAAATTGCCTCTGGACCTGTGACTCACTCCACCGCAGAGATGACACTATTGGGTCAGGATGGGCATCAAGAGACTATTGTGTTTGATTTAATCAAAGCCCCACAGTTCCAAATAATACTGGGGATACCTTGGTTGGAAACACATAATCCTTGTATTGAATGGCGAGAAAAGAGAATAACCTTCCCGGATTGTGCACAAACCTGTTACCCAAAGAAAAATCAGAACGCTGGCCTGGCCACAGTTACTACAGCAGTCATGCTCCAGAATACCAAGAATTCCAGGATGTCTTCCAAAAGGAACAGGCGAACATCTTACCTCCTCACAGATCGTACGATTGTCAAATCGATCTCATACCCGGTGCACAACCCCCTTGTAGCAGGATCTATGCCCTTACGGAGCCTGAGAACCTTCACCTACTTCAATACTTAGACCAGTACCTTGCCAATGGCTTTATTCGCTCATCCAAGTCCCCTGCATCTTCAGCTTTGTTCTTCGTACCCAAAAAGGAAGGTGACCTCAGAACGTGCATAGACTTCCGCGCTTTGAACCAGATAACTGTTAACAACCGATACCCGTTGCCTCTGATCCCTGAACTACTAGACCAAGTGAAGGATGCTTGTATTTACACTAAGTTAGCTCTCCAAGGGGCATATCATCTGGTACGTGTAAAGAAAGGCGACGAATGTAAGACGGCCTTTCGCACCAAGTACGGATTATTCGAGTATCAGGTGATTCCCTTCGGGTTGTGCAATGCACCAGCAGCCTTCCAATATTTTATGAACAATGTCCTTCGTGAACTCATTGACGTCTGTGTTGTCGTATACATAGATGATATGCTAGTGTACTCCTCCTCAGAATCAGACCATGTACGTGCAATCCTTGAGAAACTACGCCAGCACATGTTATATGCAAAATTGAAAAAATGTGTTTTTCATGTTACGGAAGTTGAATTCCTTGGTTTTATCCTGACTCCAAAAGGAGTCCAAATGGACTTACGAAAGGTGGACGCAATTCTGAAGTGGCCATCACCTAGTTCAGTTAAAGGGGTACAAAGCATGCTCGGATTTGCCAATTTCTACCGCAGATTCATTCCGTACTTCTCACATGTTGTACATCCCATCACAGCACTTTTGCGAAAGAACAAACGCTTCTTGTGGACCGAAGAGGCTGAAAAGGCCTTCCAAGAGCTGAAAGCGAAATTCACGTCTGGGCCTGTCTTAAGACATCCATGCCCAGAGCTTCCATACATAGTGGAAACTGATGTGTCCAGTTTAGCCATGGGAGCTGTCCTGTCTCAAAAGGACCCTGAAACTGGTCAAATTCACCCAGTGGCATTTTGGTCCAGAAAGTTCCCGGCACCCGAGTTAAACTATGCGGTTACCGATAGAGTTATTAGCCATCCAATCCGCCTTTAAGGCTTGGCGACACTATCTTCTCGGTGCCAGGCATACCATTACCGTAATCACTGATCACCGGAACTTGCAGTATCTAAAAACAGCCAAAGCCCAATCATCACGCCAACTTCGATGGGCATTGTTCTTTGCCGAATTCGATTTTGTGATCACTTATCGACCAGGCTGCAAAAATGGCAAGGCAGCTGCCTTATCTCGAATAGGAATGGAAGAAGCAAATACGAACCCGGAGCCGGTGCCGATAATTTCTGAACAAAGAATTCTTGGCATAAATACTTTATAGACACTAGAAGAAATTCATTTAAAAATCCAAAAACTCTTCGATCCAGCAGCCCTGCAGGACTGGGTAAAGAAAGGACTGGATTACTCAGTCATCAATGATCTACCCTACTATCAAGGACGACTATTTCTACCACACAAGAACTTACAGGAACTTGTCATCTCCAATTATCATGATACCCTGATGGAAGGTCACCCAGGTATCGCAAAAACCGAAGCTAAAATTAAGAGACAATTCTGGTGGCCCACCTGGCGAAAAGATATAAAGTCATTTGTGATGTCTTGTGGCATTTGCGCCCAAAACAAAAGTCAGAAGAAAAAAATAGCTGGCCTTTTACAACCTTTGGATATTCCACCTACACCATGGCACACATTGTCTTTAGACTTTATTACTGATCTACCTCCATGTAATGGATTTAACACCATTCTAGTTATCGCAGATCTTTTTTCCAAGATCGCCCACTTTATTCCTTTGAAGGGATTACCTTCTGCTTCAATTCTGGCCAAGGAGTTCCTCGAAAACATCGTTCGAATACATGGGTTTCCTTCCGTATTGGTCTCTGACCGAGATAGTCAATTCATTTCCCATTTTTGGAAGAAATGTTGCCAAATGGCGCAAATCGATGTAAGGTTATCAACCAGTCACCATCCCCAGACCGATGGTCAGACGTAGAGGACCAACCAGACCCTTGAACAGTACCTACGTTGCATGCTTCACAAGATCGAAAGTAATTGGAAAGATATTTTATGGATTTCTGAATATGCATACAATAATTCTGTACATTCAGGAACCGGACAAAGCCCCTTTTGTACCATACATGGACTCCACCCTCGAACCTCAGAACTCGATTCGCCTCAGCACTTAGAAATTCCCGCAGTTAGTCATTTGCATTCTACTATTACACAAGCCTTCAAGGACGCAACAGAACATTTGAAGCAAGCAAAAGAGAAATACACGAATAATGCTGATCTACATAGAAGTGAAACTCCACAGTACCAAATAGCAGTTCAGGTTTGGCTAGCTACAAAACACATACCTCTGAAAGCAACTCGGACTTTTAATCCTAGATATTTAGGACCTTACACCATTATCAACCCGGTGGCCGTCAAACTGGAATCACCCTCCAATATGCGAATTCATCCTGTCTTTCATGTTTCACTTTTAAAACCAGTTCAACCAGGAACAAGATTAACCAATCCACCAGATCCTATCTTGATAGATGGAGAACCTTAATTCGAGGTGATAAACATCCTGGACTCCAAGGTGGTTAAAGCAAAACTTTTTTACTTAATCGATTGGAAAGGTTACCGGCCATAGGAAAGGTCATGGGAGCCTAGTGACCACGTTCATGCACCTCGATTAGTGAAGAGATTCCATCGGGACTTCCCAGACAAACCAGGACCAAGGGGAAGAACGACTTTAGGAGGGGCCTTGAGGGGGAGTGCTGTCATGATGCATACCCCCGGGCATCAGACCACGTCCATCAGCCCTGGGAGCAGGCATCATGTTGCCTTGAGAAAACCCAGCAACCCCTGCTAGGGGCTGTCTGGGTTCAGTCCTGGCGCCAATGGTGCCAGGCTCATATGGGACATCAGTCCTGGCGCCATAGGCGCAAGGCTCATAGGTGCACACTTACCTGATGCAGACCATGCTGCAAGAAGATCCAAGCCCATGTGAGGCCTGGAAGGGACTACTTTACCTTAGGGACTATTTTGTTACTCAGGTGTGGTCGGGGAGGAATACCTACCTGGGACTACTTTGGAGGCAATTTAAATCACGCCCGAAGAGCAGCACACGCTTTGCATTATTCTGCATCCAGCAGTGTAACGTTCACCGTGCCAGCAGCAGCATCCAGCCTTCTGACATGCCCGCCTTGAACCTGGAGCACCTAGAAAGAGGGAAAGAAGCAAAGGTTAGAACAAGAGTATTACCGGATTTCTTACCTGATCCCGGATTCCTTACCTGATCCCGGATTCATCGCATCTTCAAACCTGAGGAAAGACTTTGTTTTAAATGCGTTGCATCGCCAGCAGCAGCGCCACACCATACTCACCGTTTCATGCAGCATCTCTTCGATCCAGCGCTGTCTCCATCTTTACATCGCCAAATTCCGGCACCTAAGGGGGACAAGAAACAACAAGGTGAGCAGAGAGAACAGACAGAGACAATCTCTTTAGCCGCCATATGCTTACCTGATTTTACCGCCGGAGGTATTATTCATCAGCACGCCACATCTTCTTATGCCGCACCTGTGAGAAAAGGAGAAAGCAGCAAGTTTAACCCTTGGCATTATTTACCGGACAGTGTTGGGTAACACAGACTTTTACCGGAGCGCTTTCAGCTGTCAATCTTCTTATTGAGTCAAAGCTGCAAGATAAAAGGGGAATTGGACAGGAGTGAATTCCAGACATTTTGAACTCTTACGAACTATATACTTACGGCTCTTTGCCAGGACATTTTGGAGTCAGGATTCGTCTACAACTCTTCCAATATTTTCAGGCCAGTGAAGTAACTGGTCATCAACGCGCCCTTGCGTTATTCGCAGGATGGAGGGCTCATCCTTCAAGAATATAAGGTGAGATTGCTGAGAGGGGACTTCAGAGGTGATTAGAGGTGAGGACAATGGGGGTGCTATCACTTGAATCCACAAGTGGCTAAATCCATCTCTCCACTTGTAGGAGAATATTTCTACGGATCAAGCAGACAAGAATTGGAGGGCAGATCCAGTCAGTCATCGCTGCACTACGCATCACGTGGGTGGAGGCCGCAGCACTCCGGGTCTGACCGACGCCGCTGTGGGAGCCAGGTGAGCGTAACAGGATCCCATCCAGATCAGCTAAAAAACAAAACAAGACCTATTGAAAGTAATCCATCCGATGGCTCATTAGGAGTTGAATCTCACATAACTAATCTCCCAAATACCACAAGAGAAAAGAGAATCTCCAAATAATAATGTTGTAGAACGTTGACATAATCCCCCATATACATAGCACAAACAACACAGCCCACACATACACATAACATATAACAAAAACAAACCATTTGAATTGAAAATTGCTCATATCAGAGCAATATGATAAGATATACAAGCACTAAACCCTACTACTAAACTGTAACCCTAGAATCCCATGCCCAGATATATACATGAATAACATAACCCCTCCCAATACTTTTCCTAACCATAAAATCAAAAGATAAATATATGTCCGAAACCCTACCTTTATTCAAATCCTATATCACCCTTCATTCAGATTATTAGACCTAAAACTATACATTTCCCTTCCCATCACAACCGTGATACAATTCTATCCCATCTTGTTTCCTCATACTGTTGTCTAGAGGAATTAGTGAAGTTTTGATAGAGAAGGGGGTGTTGGCATATACCATTGTGTTGGTCATTGAGGGTATCCCCTCACTCTGCTTTATTGTGAACAGCTATTGGCATGAATTTCTGATGTGCCTAGGTTCCAGGATTGGTTAGATCAGAAAGGGAATGACTTCATCATAATGGAGGGAGACCACAACTCAGGCTCTCTTGGTAGCCCGTTTAAAGATGATGAGGATGATTTGGAGATTAATGTTGCTCAATCTAAGAAAGGGGTACAGGGTAGGGCATGGAAACAAATGATGGAATCCGTGGGTCTGAGAATTCCCAATGGAAAAAAGGGTGAAATGCCTCAGATTCCTACGTGGGACTCAATTATTGATTACGTATTCATGGGGCATGGTTCATTCGAGTTTTGTAAAAGTTTTAGAGTGGTGAGAATCAATTTGTGCAACCATAATATGTTGTGAAAGATATTAATATTCTCATACCCAGTAGAGATATCATGACAGCTAGCCACCCAAGTATAAATATGGGGAGAATAAAGTTTATATGACTAGCCGTGTGATGGGCATTTTTAATGAGAGTCTTCGTCAGCACTGGAATTTAAGTTTGTATGATTGGAAGATGTTAACCTTTAATGAGGGGTTTTCCATGCTTTTATAAAAGAGACTTTATATCAAGTATTGGGAAGCTCTATGTCACAATTGTAAAAGATTAAGGATTTTGTGTGACATGTCCATCGGCATGATCCCATGGTCGCTGAACTCAAGAAGGTCCTTAGACAGTTAATTTGGTCCATACAGAAAAGTGGGGCAGGCTGGTTTTGTAAACTAATGGAGATATAAAGGTTGGCTGATTAGTCATTGGTGCATAATGTTGCAAAATGATGGGGAGGCAATGATAAAACGGAAAAATCAGTGAAATTCCTCAGGCTTTTGGCAGATTTTGCATGGTTTGGAGAACTGTCAGACCATGATCAAGCCAAATCCGATTGTGGAGAGTCTATGGATTGATTACTTCAAGCCTATATATAGGAAGAACATACTGATGTTCCCTAGTCATTTTATAACTTAGGAATTAGTAAAGGAGGTTTTCATCAGGGCCAGCACATGTAGGTCCTTGGGTCCCAATTGGTTTAATAATCAGATGTTTAAGGCCACTGCCAAATTACCCTAGTAGTTTTCTTTTTACAGGTTGTCAAGTCGGGTATGATACCTGAATCTTGGCATATATCATATGTCCTACAAATTTATAAAAAAGATCAGCGTAATAACCCATCTAATGTTAGAGCCATAATGATCATGGATGCAGATCAAAAACAATTTGCTGTTATTCTCTTAACTCATCTAGAGTCATAGTCTTACTTGCCCTTCGAAAGAATCTGAAAACCTCTCTCCAACTAATACTCCCATCCTTCTCCTCTACTACAACTTGCCTTTTATCCCTCCCCACTCCTTAACTACTTATACTGATAAATGTGTTTTCTAGCAATAATGGTCAAATTGTAAATTTGATGCTACTGTAACTAAGCAAAGCTCTATGCATGTAACAAGCATTAAAGTGTATACCAACGATATGTCACTAAGCAAAGCTCTTCTCATGTAACAAGCACCACGTTGCCTAAGGGCTGTTGGGCGCTCTACAAGTGTGAAAAAATAAATAATGTGGGAATATTATAAACATCACAGGTGAGTTTTCGTAAACACCAACGAACCCTAAATTAATGGTTTTATTGAAAAGGAGTGTGGGAGCTCCCCTACTGAGAATGAACATAATACCCTGTTGTATGGGATTTACTCCAGTCAGGTGGGTCTACAACCACGTTTTAGCTCACTGCACCCTTCAGAGAAGAGAAATATCCATTTGCATGTCAGTCTTTGTCCCACCCACAAGGGAAGTCCAGCACCGAAATGCTAAGCAATTCTCCTCTGACCAAGAGTACCATCAGCATCCCCAGATTATTTCAAGATATGGCCTGGCCAAAAAAGTATAATCATATCTTTGTGACCTCCATGGATTGCTCAGTCACCTTCGATTCTGTTAAAAGGAATTTACTTTGGCATAAATTGGCAAGCTGGAGGATATCAGAGGGATTGCTAAAATTGTTAATCCATCTACATACTAACACTAACATTCAGGTGAGTTTAAATAATTAAGGACTCCGTTTGCAAATGATTTATACTGACAGTGGTTTACGGCAGGGGTGCCTTTTAGCCCCCCCCACCCCATTGTTCAGGTTTTATTGGATGGAATGGGGAGAAATTAGAGCTTCTCGAGGCTATAGTCAGGACGAAAACCCTAATCTCCCAAATTGTGTGCCAATGTCCTTCATTAGTTATGAGGTGGGCCTGAATTCTCTTCTCTCTAGGCTACATTGGAAATATATATGTCTGATGAGGAGGCTCTTCGACCTCCCCCTCCTAAAAACCTCTCTCTATAAGGACATGGGTCACCTAATTAAAAAAGCACCAAATGAGTCTTTGTAGTTATTTGAGAATGTATGCACAAAAAAAAGTGGAGAAATTGGGCCTGAGGAGATACCTTTGAATGTAATGCTTATTAAAAAAAGCATTGTTTATTGCAGATTGCAGTGAAACTATTGATTCAATGCATAGGTATTGCTCCCTAGAACACCTTAGTTATGAGGATAAAAACATGGCTACACTTTCATCACATTCAAATCTATTTCCGAACATTAAGATATTTGATATGTTTTTGAGGTTCTGTTTAAATATTCTCTCTACGAGTGCAGTTCAAGTAAGAATTCTTCCTAAATATCTTATAAGATGTACATTTTGTAATTGTTTAATGAAGCTGAGAATGTTGAGTCACTAAAGCATGTTATGGTTACATTTCCAATGTTACAATTTAAGCGGTTGGTCTATTTTAGCCATTCTTTATATAACCTCTGCCTTGGCTACCTTGCCCTCTCCTCCTTCCTGCTCTGCCCACCCTTGGGCTCCTCCTACACCTCCGCAGGATGTACCTCTGTCCTGTACCCTTCCAAGGAAGTCTTTCCACAGCAGCAACCTTCTCCACATTGCCACTCTCAACTCTTGCTTAGCCATCTGCAATCTCCTGGAGGAACTCGACCTTCATGTTGCCCTTAATGGGGTCTTACGAATTTGTGATTTTATGTGAGAACATATTTGGAAAAGTCACGGACCATTCATCAGCGTTACGGGAACTTGCAGACTGTGTTCAAATTTTGACTGGAGGCAAGGTCCTGTGTAAGTGGTTCACGGCCTGATCTGTCGCAAGCTTTGACACTTTTCTCACTGATGGCTACAAGATCCTCCCTGCACCCTGATCCCAGTGGGGGTGTAGGCTTGATCTTCCTGGAGTGGATCCCTGCCTCTTTGCCTCAGGAGGATAGCTCAGCCGCAACATGCTCTCCTTGGAAGCAAGACGACACGGAGCAACACAGGTTTGATCCCAGGATCCACGCTTAGAAACCTCTGGGTATTAAGTGCATTATAAATAACCTATAATTACATATCTATCATTCCTAAGCAGGTCTACTCCACCTTTTAATGCCTGGTCTCCAGGCTCTCCCTCTCTCCTGGCTGCTCTCTTACTGTGGCTACTATCTAATGGCCGCCTGGCCACGTAACCCCCTTCTGCTCCAAGTGGGTGGGACTCTCCTACTCTCACCTTCCCTCTACCACTCAACTCCTCCTCCTCTGAGACCTTAAATTCCAACTTCATGCTGTCTGTCCTCACTCTGGACTCTTTTGCAACCTTTGCAATGCTCTTTCTCTCTTTATTCTTCCCTCTGGCCTGACTCACGCTGCAGGGCACACCTTGGATGTTCTGATCTCCTCAGACCCCCCCTCTCCAACCCTCTCACCATTCCTCTCTCCTGGAGTGACCGCTTTCTCCTCTCCACTCATCTCTCTCTATGCTCCTCAAGCCTAAGCAACTCCAACACTGCCACCCACCTTCTGTGTCATCCGACCCATGAAGCATGTGTCAGTTGAGGCTTTCGCCACCATTTTCTCTCCCCCTCCTACACCTCTGGCTGACTCACATTCAGACACAGCCCTTTCCAACCTCCATTTTTCCATCTCTGACACTCTTGATGTACTTGCCCCATGTCATGAGTATCTGATTGCTTCCCAAAGCAAGTTCAACTCTGGGTACGACTCAGACCTTGTCACCCTTAAACACAAGTGTAGGGTGGCTGAGAGGAAATGGCGGGCATCATGTGCACCCTCTGTCAAACTGGCTTGCCGCCTGCTGCAAAGGCTGTGCCGACTCTCTGTCCACACCAAGTAAAGAGCTCACATCCAAACTTGCGTCTCTGTGGCATCTAACAACTTGGCCGAACTCTTTAAAATCTACAAGGAGCTGACCAATCCTGCTGCAGTCTCAACCTCTCCTGTTCCCTCCCAGGCCCTCTAAAACCCAGGACATCCTGTCCACACTCTCTTCCTCTCCTCCTATTCCATCTACTTTTTCTTTGCTTCTGGCCTTCCTGTGGCTACCTTTCTCCTTCCTTCGCTTCCTTTCCTTTGTTCACCCTGAACAAGGTTTCTAGAAAAGTCCAATCGAAAGTCTCGTCAAAACAGGTTCTTCCCTGCTCATCCAAAACAATCAAGAACCACATTAACAGCCTCACTCCAGCCTTGTCCAACTTCTGAAACCACTCTTTCATCACTGGAACCTTCCCTTCCCTCCTGAAGCACTGCCTTGTGCACCCTCTTCTTCAGAAACCCTCAGCCAACCTCGCCTACTAACTATTGCCCCATCTCCATTACTCCTTTTCTGGGCAAACTATTGGAAAAGATGGCCATCTCCCATCTTAAGCATCACACTGTATCTGTTGGTTGTCTCCATGACCATCAGTCTGGCTTCAGAGTGGCCAGAAGCACGGAAACTGCTCTCCTGAAAATCTGTGATGACCTACTCTCAAACCTTGACACTAACCATCCTTCTGTCTTCATCCTCCTCGATCCCTCTTCTGCTTTTGATTCTGTCAACCATGGCATCCTGCTGAACTGGCTCCGCGATAACATGGGTATCACTGATCACACCTTGGCCTGGCTGACCTTCTTTCTCTGTGAATAACCCTCCCAGGTCCAACTTAGGTCCTTCCTCTCCTCTATCTCTCTCTCTGCCTGTGGTATTCCCTAGGGGTCTAATATTTCTCCTTAGCTGTTCAGCCAATACCTGGCACATCTCACCAACCCCATTGCTCTCTGCTACAACTTTCAGTGCTATGCGGATGACACTCAGTTCGCTTCCAGGCTCCGCTCACCCGCCTCATCTCTCTCTCATCCGAGATTGTCTGTTCACAGTCCAGGAGTGGTATGCCACCAATGATCTCTGCATTAATGTCAGTAAGGTAGAGATCCTCCTCATTGGCTCACGAGCACCTTCCTTTCCACTCACACTCTGGTCACCCACTCTGGGCACTCTTCCTGCTCCTACCTGTGAGGTTAACAACTGCAGGGTTATCTTCAACTCTACACTATCCTTCTCTCCTCACATCTCTGATGTCTCTAAGAAGTCAAAGTACAAGCTGCACCTCTTCAGATGTATTCTTCCCTTGCTTACTTTCCCCCAGAAGCTCACTGTCTCCAGAGCTCTGGTTCTCTCTAGGCTGGACTACTGCAAAAGCCTCTTTCTAAATCGACCTGCCTCTACTCTCCGTCCTTTACAACTCATCCAGAACAGGACTGTGAGACTTGTCATTGGCCTCAACCCCACGGATCGTATATATCTCCATCACTGACATTTCTCCATTGGGTCCCAGTGGTGGCAAGGATCAAGTTTAAGACCCTCTGCATCGTCCACAAGGCTTTCTGGGACCGCAATACCTCCAACTCTCTCTGCCAAAATATCTTCCTACTCGAGCTCTTCTCTCCTCCACCTCCAACTTCTTGAGGGTCAGTCGCTTCTCCAAGCAACGACTTTGGGGGCAGATCTCTTTCTTTGGGTGGTGCCTCCCTCTGGAACAGCCTCCCTGCCTCTCTGAACCATCTCCAGTTCTAGAATCACCACAAGACCTTCCTCTTTGCTTCTGATGTCTTTCTTCCTCTCCCCTGCTGATCTCCTGTCTACTCCATGCACTGGTCACCTGCCAACCCCCTGAATTCGGGCCCAGGTCCCTGCCTGTCCAACTGCAAGCCTGCACTGCCTCTTGGCAACTCCTACACTTGTGGTCTGTATCTGTATCCCTACATTTCCCTTTCCTGCACTTATTAGACACTTGTCTGCACTTCTAACACTCACACTTGCCACCCGTTGGCTGCTCTACTTGTTTCCTGTTTCCTTGTGCTGCACTTGTCCATCCGCCCCCCTACCCTCCCCCCAGCCCTTCTCACCTCCCTGCTCCCCTGCACTTGCGTGATCTGAATGTCACTAGGCCTAGGCCTGTTGTTGTTTGTGTCCTCCCTCTGTTTCCCCTCCCTTGCCTTGTCACGCTTTGAAACACTTGCGTATAGGCGTGTTATAAATGGCATATCATATCATAAGCCTGATTTTATTGATTCTGAAGTTTTAATGGTCGCATTTATTATGTGGTCACTCGAATTGAGTTGTCTTTGCACTTTTTAATTTTTGAATGCTATAAGATTGAGTAATACTGGTCCAGGGATATAATGATGTTATGTTTTTCTGCAAAGTCATCTGTTTTTGAGTTTGAGCTTCTGTAACAATGATTTGTTTTATGTTTTATGGAATTTATCTGTGTTATTGTGATATTTTGTAAAGGTATGTAGTAAAGGTATGTAATATCAAATATAATAAACATTGTTTTTAAAAAATATTCTCCCTATCATAAAATCATCCTGCCCCTTAGTTCTGATATAAGCTAAAAAGTCGAATTTGATGCCCTTCTTATGTCGCCTAAGCCAACATTATGAACAAACGGAATTACTGCCTGAACAGAAAGATGACAATTCAAACCACAGCAAAATTGGTGGAACATGACCAAATAACTCAGATATTTTGTTGCACCTAAAACAAGGTGGTAAGCATAATGCATCGCAGTCATACTACCATGAATCACTTCCATGCCGGCTGTCTCTGCATTATGGCGCCAACATTGTGCCAGTTGTCACTTCCAGCCCCTCTTGCATTTTGACCGATCCCACTTCCCTGATCTATCCATGTTCCCTACCCTCCACAAGCCCATCTTTTAGTTCTTTATATGTTGAAATCACCCCAGAGCACTCCTCTGGGTGAACCCAATCTATTGGCAGCGGAGAGTGAAGAACAATGTTCAATCTTTGTTCAGCAGTTTCATAGTTGCCACCCAAATGATCAGTTTTTCCCCCATGGGTGTCATCTCAGTGACCACTATAATAAATAAATAAATAAATACATAAATAAATAAAAAATAAATGAATAACTTTTTCATCCCACGTTTCAGCCTCCTCCCAAGTACTTGGACCCGTTCTGCTCCCATTCAAACCAATTTAGCTGAGGTAAAGTATCCTCGTGTTCCATAGGATGACCCACTCCCAGCACAACAGTCCAGAATTCACATTAATTGACCAGCAACTAGCCATAAACATTGGGGGCATGGATTTGGCAGCAGCAGTCGCCATTGACACATTCCATACAAAACAGTCTTACACAGAGCCAGGAGAGCCACAGTCAGTGGTTGTATGCATTATTAAAATTGGGAAATGCCCCATACAAATGGACCTAACTTTCTGAGATATCCCAACTGCTAAGTCAGTCTTCTGGACTATGGGCCTCATTACGACATTTGCGGAATGGGTTAACAGGTTCCGCTAATGGATGCGGACCCGTTAACACCATTCTGCACGATTATGAGGTCCCCTTGCGGAACCCGGTAAGGACGCCAGGTAAAACCAGGCGTCTTTACCGGGTCCCGCGAGGGGACCAGGGAGCTAACAACAAGCCGGTCGTAATCGGCCCGTTGTTAGCTCCCTCTCCCATTCCCATTGAGCCCTATGGGGGCTCAAATGGGAATGAGGAAGGTCCGTGTTCCCAGAGGGAGGAATTACCGGGCCCTCCGAACTCGGAATGGCCCGGTAATTCCCCATTCAGGGAACCTGGACCTGGTTTTGGTGGCAGCCATGCCACCAATAGCGGCATGGCTACCGCCAAACCCGTAATGAGGCCCTATTTGCCTGAAGATCAAAATGAGGATGAAAAACGATAGAATAGAAAGAAAAAAGAACAGTTAACACATTAAGAGAACGAAATAAAGGAACATTCCTTATTTTTTTCAAATATGAAAATACATGGAACAAACGAATTACAGAGCTACTGATGCAACTGCACTATTCTGCTTTTGTAAGACACGCGTTGAAGCAAGTTGTTATATCTCATAATAGTGCCGTTTTGCATTGTAGAAAAAGTAGATTTCACATTCAGATACAATTAAATACACAGCCTTCCTTATTTCAATGGACTAAGTGCTGACCCCTTCATTTGGAGATATGTTTGAAATATATTTCCTGCTATGTAAACCTGATTAGAAAATCTGTCCTGGTCAAACGGTTCATCAAATTGTAAATATGATTAAGGCGCACAATCTCCTTAGCTGCACAATAATACATTGCATCTAAGCATCAGAGTGCTATTTAAAGACTAAGAATAGGCTAACATTCTACCTTGTGACTCATCAAGAAGTGACATACAATGTTCTTAAACATCACTGACAGCGATAATCCTATAAGCCACTGAAAAGATCAAATAGATCAGTACCAAGGGGAAGCAGAACTTGATTAAAGGTAGCCTTTATGTCTGTAATGCTAGTCAGACCCTGGTTACCTGTTGGAATGCATTACACCGCCACTCGAGAATTAGAGGGGTTACTTGTAATATTGTTTTCAGGAAACAGTAAGGCTGCTAAATTAATAAAAGTTCATATCAGATTTAAACATCATAAAGTAAGTAATTGAAAGTGGGTCCTTCACAATGCCATGCAGCATGCTGTGCAGAACGATGTTACTGTGTGTGCGTATACAGGTAGGATAATGGACCAAATACATTGAGAATAGTGGATGAAAAATTGAATAAAGATGACATTACACAGAAGTGATTTTATAGGGGTACACATATTGTCAATGGCAAGGAACAATTAATGTTACCTCTGTGTAAAAATGAATGCATGGCAATGATTTAAGCCTTTAAATGGTGTGGGTACCCCAATAGAAAGGAATTAGCAAAATACTGAGTGATCTTTTGTTAGTAGTTGGTCGAAATTATTAGACTGCATTCAGACATAGGACATGTATTTACATACAGAATAAGCAATGCTCTTTTGATAACAAAAGAACGTACAAGAGATAAGAACTCAGATTTGTCGGGAAGCAGTGAGCGTCTTGCAATGGGGTGAGCTTGTGTCAGAACCCTGTCCTCCTTCCCAAATCTCCTCCTCACCTGAACCTTCGGAAGACTTGTCCTTGGTTGTAGAAGTCTTCTTGCAGGACTTCCTCTTGTCTGCAGGCTGTTTCTCCTTGGACCTTTGGTCGTGTAAGTAGGGTCTGGCTCCCTTGGAGGCCACCTTGGCAGAGATTGGCACCTGTCCTTGGGGGGCCCGGAGGAGCCAAGCCCCCAATTCAGGGAAAAAGCCAATGGGCGGAAAAAACCCTGATCTGAAATTCACTGAAGGATGTCTGTAGTATGAGGTAAGCTGGATCCTGTTGTATCGGCACAAAACCCGGAAACCCAGCATGTAAATACTTCAAAGGTAAAGACTCTCAAGTAATAGGCAATAGGAGGGAAATAATAAGAAACTAAGGGAAGCACAGAGGTAAGAGAAAGTGGAATCAGAAATAAGAAAGAAGACAGGAAACTAAAGCGTGCTGCAGAAAGTCTGCTCCTTCAGGTTAGAGGAGCATAGACTCCATGGGTGAAAATACACTAAGCAACAATGGAATAAGGTTGAAGAGTAAAGGATGGCAAAGGCATAAGGTGAAAACAATAAAGAAACTGAAGCGACAAGGCAGGCGCCTGAAAGACTGTAAGGCACCCCTCCCCTTCCACAGAGGTAGCCGCAGAGAGCCGCGTAAGAAACCCGAAACCGAAGGAATGTATCAGGTAAGATCGAATGGCGGTAGAACACCAAGAGATAGATAAACAAGCCGTGCCTGTCTAAAACGCAGACACCCCGATAGAATTGTGGAAGAGCCGCGAAAATCACAGAAGGAAACAGAGGCTCGGTAGAGCAAATGACAGTCCAGTATAGCCCAGTAAGCCTGAACCAGGAAAAATAAACAAACAGATGCGGGACTAAGGTAGCACTAGACCCGTTAAGGCACAGAAGCGGAATCCCCTAAAACAAAAGCGAAAAATCATGGAGAAGGTAGAAAGGCTCTTGTAAGAATACCGGGTAAGCAGCGGAGAACTGTAGGGGGAAAAAACAGATACAACGCACAGAGTGAGGGGCGGAGTCTGCTTAAATACGGAAGTCCACCATCTTGAATGAGGACTAGAGCGGGGAAAATGTTCCTAAGGCTAATGCTTCCAGCTATGCCACATCTTCCACCTCTGATTCCTTACAACTTGAGGGACATTCTGGGTTGAGTTTGAGGGACATTCTGACCAGTTGGTGGAAGGCAGTGAATTGAAAGGTCACTTTGAAAAAATAAATAAGTGGACGTACATAGATTAAGGACAACCATCATTGGATATTAATAAGTGCATGTAGGTGGTATGCGATGTGACCATGATTGGTGAAGGGCTAGAGTGGAGGCAAAGGAAGTGAAGGACAGAGGCAGGTTAGAGGTGAGGGAAAATGTTAGCTAGCAGGAAGATGAGAGGTAGTTTAAGAGGGTAACCCAGAGGCGGGGAGCTAGGCTTTTGGTTTGCCTTTGAACAAATCTGTGAGAGCAAGAAGAGAGACAGAGAAAAAGTAAAAGGATGCACAGGGAGGGCGAGGAGCCACAAGGATAGTCGAGGAGGTAGAGCGCAGATTACAAGAGGTTTGTAAAGTTGGATAGAGAAGGATAGATACAGTGGTGCTTACCATGGAGACATTTGTTTATGTACATGTGTCAACTGAAAACAATTTAGAATAACGTTTACCAACCTGGCAGAAAACATCTACTATAACAGTCAAAAAACATAATAAGTCACTTGAAAAGGCTTACATGATTTGATAATAAAAACAATACTTCAAAACCCCACTAGCGTGCCAGTTTTTGTGATAGCTAAGTGACCTTAACTCCCCCATGCCATGCACTGCTGATGGTCTCACACATATCCTCACAGATGACTTAACAAATGACAGTATTTGGTGATAACGCTCTACAAATCTAATAAAATACAAATACAAATCATAGATTGCATCACTGAAAATATTACGTGTCATCACTGAAAATATTACATAAAGCATCACAAATCTCATAGATGGCATCACAGATGACACCACAACTAACATCAACAATGTCATAATACATTAAATTAACTAAGATTCACTTTTAAACTGAAACAGGTTAGTTCTTAAATTGTTGTTGCTAGTGACTCCTTAATATTGGCCATTTTCATTTCATTCTCTCCTGCCGCCACACATCCATGCTGTGAATGCCAGCAGGGCCCCATAAACTACTGTGAAGATGTGTGGATAATAAGTGCAGGAGAGACATTTTCATTTCACCAAAGTGGCTTTAATAACAGTCAAGTGCTTCAAAACTAAATGCCAGGGTCGAGTTTCCTTCAGATTCCTGGACATCAACACATGGAACTTTATTTCCAGGGAAATCCACACACTGGAATATCACATACCTTCGAGAAACACCCAGAAACCTGGCTATTTAAAATGCCACAGGAAATAAAACAATCCAGTGTTTTACCTTACTGTGGACAATACATCACATAGTTAATGCTCACCAACATCCTGGCACAATGAGACCTCTTTGGAGCTTCCACCCACAACCTCACATTTCAAAACTGCTAAGAGGCTGGATCCATTTAACATCTGGGATCTTTTCAAAACCATAAATGTACCAACCTTTATTGCTTGCCTGTCATGAAGAACAAGGCACAGTTAGAAAAAACAGACGACTGCCCCCCTGTCCCTTAGTGAATACCTATGAGTAAATCGTATATATCTGTTTGTTCACTCAACAGATGGGTCAGCACATTGCAAATATAGACAATTTTTCAATATGAAAATCATTCATATTTATTTAATCATCCTTCTTTCTTTAAAAAACTACTAAAAAAAATGTGATCACTTATAACATACACATCCCACTGGAAACTTTGTAACATAATAGTGGCTTATCACATCTTCACAAACATTGTTCTTATTTTTATATAAACCGATTTTTTTAATATAGAACAATAATTTTAGAGCAATACTTTTGAAGAATCTTTGAAGGGTTTGTAAAATGTTGGGGATAAAGACCGATAGATCATACAGTCTAACACTTATTTGTCAATACATAAAGTGAGGGGGGAGTTTGAGGTAGTTTTTGATGTATTTTCTCTTCCCTAAGCTTTCTGATCTAATCACTGATTATGGTCAATAATACAATTCATTAGTTGCAGCCAGTGTCTTAATGTTGAAAATAGAGATAGGAAAAACTCCCAGATGAGTATTTCCTTTCAAGTCGACATATGTTTCGGCCACTTGAACATATACTGCACAATCTCAAGTGCTGTCGGTCTACTTATTGTTTGGGCCATCTTCAGGACAAAATGCTTTTTTCAAGAATTCAATTCCTCCCCAAATTGGTGCGTCTTCAAAATCAATCTATAAAAAAGTGATAGTGTTTTGTTTCCTTCAAGAGACATAATTAAAAACTACAATGGTATCTTTGAGGCAATGTCTGAGGTATCAGTCAAAACTTACACCATGATTACTGACCTAGAATTCACAATGCTCAATTACGGACATTGAGAGAATTCAAATCTGGACCATGGAGCAATCAAACTCTAGATTTCAGGTGCGCCACGCTACCTGCAAACAAAAGATCAAACTATGGATCTTTGTCTTATTGTACGACTTATTTCATGTCATAGAATATGTACTATAGTCTACCTTCATTAGTAATTCTGTGAAAGAAATTCAAAAGGCCGTCTTGAGGTGTCCCTTCATGACGGATTCAGAGGTCACTGTTGATTCTGTATTGGCTCGAGGTACTTCTCTACCTTTGAGGGGTGCCCTGCGAAGAAAGAACAAAAGTGATTGTCCTTACTCCCAAACAGGTCTGTTGTCAATGGTTATCATAGTTCACTTATTCATAGCACCACAAAGGCTCCATTGTCCTGAGGATGCCGCAAAAGAATTCAATACATATACACTGACTATCAGTGTTTTTGTTCTGCCAGTCCGTTATTGCAACAAATCTCTTCCTTTTGAAGCAGCGTTAACTCAAACTGCAGCTAATGTGCTTCATTTTGAGTCAGACATAATTATTTAAAGGGATGTTTTGCAGCGGCTTGTTCTTACCGTTACTTCCGGCAGCGAAGTTCATCTGCCGATCTTCTGATGCAGATTTCAGCTTGTGAGCGTCTCAGTAGCCTTGCAGCATTATGGGTTTCTGTATACGCTCTAGCCCGTGTATTTACGTGATTCTGAGTCACGTGTCACGGCTCGTATGAAAGCGGGCTCAAACCTAAACATTTTTGTTTTTACGTCTAATTTAGGTGTTTAAAGAAAAGTGGCAATTTTGTACGCCAATATTGTATAAACCACCTTATTCTTGACTTCCGTTGTTAGTCAGATTTGTAAATGTCTTGATGCTGATGCGGAGAAGAACAATGAACAGTAAGTACTTTCAGCAGGCTTCTGATGAATGCCCAAACTTCTGCAATTAGGAACTGACAAAACCTAATGATAGCACGGACATATGGTAGTCTGCTAAGCCTCCTCACTCCTGGACATGTCTTTGTCTATATCACCCATCTCTAACCTTCACACCATTCTTATATCACACATCGGCAAAAACACTCCAAACTGAAAGGTAAAGACAGCAAGGACCCCCCCCCACACCTGCTCACACAAACACAAAATTAACTCTACTTCTCTCAGACCACTCAATCATGTAAAACTCTCCAGCAATGCCTACCATCTCTCAATCTCAGGGCACCACCACCTGGTTATACCATGTAGATAAATATATAACATATGCTCTCGCAGCAGCTTACACAGAACCATATAGAAATATGCAAATGGATCTTCCCATTGTCACATGTTAACACTTATCATTTTCCACTGACCTCTCTTTTCCATTCTCTTAGAGAACATAGCACCAAGACGCCACTAACATTGCAGAAATTGCATTGCACAATACTGCATGTCCTTCCATTCTATTAAGTCATATAGGGATAACATTTTGGAAATTCCTTATTAATTTAAGAGGATTCTGGCCTATAGAATAGTCAGGCCTATGGAATACTATGTCTTACTTCATCCACTTATAAGAGATCATTATAAGAGATCACTTTTTAGAAACATGTTCTGCATTAAACATTTTTAATTTGCATTGTACAACTAGAAGAAAGACTTAAAGGCAAAATACGTTTCTATTGCACTTTTTTATTTATGGCAAATTGACATCAATTAGGCAAAACATAGCAACTGTGTCTCAGTATATCGTTGTACATATTTATATGACATAGTTTCTTGTATGTGGTAAATATTTTCCTCTCTAGCAGAGTTACTGTGTCTCTGAAATCTGACCTTTTGTCATTTACTCCCTGGCTCTATATTGCCAGTCTCTATTTGGTTTCTCAATGTCTTTATATGTCTTTCACAAGCCCAGTACATCTAAGTTTGACCTACTTTCAGGTTTGTTATTTCTCTATGATAAACATTGTTCTCAGTTTCCCCCAATCTACCAGGATCAATAATCAGCCCATGCACCACTATTATACGTTCCACAGCACTTATCAGTTCAAGGATTGTGACTACATCTCAGTAATTCTCGAGTTCTAAGTGGCTTTGGTGCCCTTCTAAGGCTATAGGTGCATTTTAGACTCTTAGAGACCTTCTCAGGCTGAAGGGCTCTCTAAAACTACTCAACTCCCTTGTCTGATTCTAGGCATTTTTCTTCTCAAATTCCCATTTGCTGATATATCTGCTTTCTGACTCCTTATACATGAAACAGAAGATATAATCCAGTATCACCATCTCGGGCTATTTTGGTTACTTTTTGTTTTTTTGAAGTTGTAATATACAGCCGTTTGTGAAATGATAATGCCAATGAAATACCATGTCACAATTTACTTTTCTGGGATTATTGGTTTTTCTTTACAAGTATTATTGGCTAAATGCTTGCTGCACAGTTCTCTTACATTGATTACATTTGTGCTATAATATGTGCACAGCCGTAACAGGCTTTACATATATAAAACACAATTTTCTTTCCATTTCTAACACATTTCTAAGAAGTCATATTAACATACATAAATCCCATCAGATAACTCTTTTAAAATGTTTAAAATCAACGTATAACATTTCATCATGTGAAAAGTCAAGTTAATATCATTCCCTTCCATCAGTTTTTGCCATATCTTTTCCTCTAAGAAGGAGTTCTTGTATCTTGTCAATTTTTTTTCCCGCAACTGATTGAGACTTTCATAATAGCATATCAAATGTTTTGCGGTCTCAATGTTTATCATTCCACACAATCTACATAGTCTCAGACTTTTCTTAATACCAAGTTTAGATCCTATTATCTCCATTGTATCACATCTATTAAATTTGAACATAAGATATGATCTAACTATTGAGTGATGGGGAAACGCATATTGATATTTGGGTTTCCTTGTCTCCATTGTTCTAAAAAAAAGGCTACTAGTTGATTTTGTGGCGAGGTATATCATGTCTCTTTCTTTATCAGATCCATAGATACCAAGTTGTAATAGCTTTTTCACTTTTGCGTGTGAGAGTAATAACCATCTGTCAGCATTGCCTTTGGCCCATTTAGCAAATGACCGATAAAGGACATTCATGGGCCGATTCATGGAACAAATGTGCGCCAAAAATCGTGGCGCAAGCGTGAAAAAGAAAGCGCACACGCATGCGTGCGATTCATGGAAGGCCCTGCGCGTGTTGTCCCCGGAATGTGTGCCAAATCCTTGCGTGGCGCGCACGGTCGCACACGTCATTGCAACATCCAGAACGCCTTGCGCGATGCGCACAGCAAAAGCGCAGAAAGACAGCGCACACACCAAAAAGGGGGCAGAACATGGGGCAGAACACACGGAATGGGGAACAACGCTGTTAGGGAGAATTCTCTGTGTAGGCTGAATTTCCTAACCTAGTGAGTCCCCCAGCAGCTTTGCTGGATTTCTGGAGTTTTTTTTTTCATCCTGCCAAGAGTGAGACTCTTTTCCTCCCACTCTTGGACATGAATGTGGTTGATTTCTTTGAATGTCCATGTGTTGTATGGGCTATGGGGTCTTTTACTCCATAGGGCCTCATGTGTTTTGCTATGTGTGGTACACCGCACCCTCTGTGCCGTAACACTGGGGTGTCCTAGAGGATCCCCACCATAGACTCTATACCCCGGGACTGACTACTGTCTCCCAGGGCATGTAAAGTCACCATTGGCTTTACTAGACCTAAATTTACTAACAGAACTAGTACAATCCATCCTATTGTGGAAGTACTGGTAGGGGTAATTCGATTACCCCTGGGTCTGTTGTTCGAGGGGGCACTGTCCCATCCCCCTCGTCGAGTTTTGGCTGGTGGCAGTGGATACTACTTTTTATATTCAACCGCAAATATATTCCTATGGGATTCTTCCCATTGTTGGAGGCTAATACTTTTTCACATTAGTCTCTAACATACCGCCGGTTTATTTGTCTTAAATAAATCCACTGGTTGGCATTTTCTGCCAGAACTCGGTTTTTAAAATGGTGTATGTGTTCACCTCTGTAACTTCGAACCAAAGGTTGAGCCCTTTGTTCCACTTTTGCCGGGCTCCTGCACAGAAGCCCTCCAGAGTGGTGCCATTCTGTCTGGTTACCACAGGGGGTGTGGGAGAGGGTTTAGGCACCCTGGACTGAGTTGCCTTGCCAACTCCGGTCCCACTCTGGTGTGATTGGCCCGAGTGGTGATCCGCCCCGCTCACCACTTAGCATGTTTTATTGACAGCTAGGCTGAATGAATGGGGGTTTTCTGCATAAAAGCAGGGCTTTTGGGACTGGAACTTCAGAAGTCGCCACAGGACCTAAGAATCCGACGAGGGTAAAGCTGAGCCGACCTGCAACGACGACACCTCCGATGGAGCCCTGCTGAACCGACTCACCATTTCCCAACGACAGAGGAGATCTCCCTGCTGGAGAGTCTTCTTCCCCTGACTGGTGGGAACAACCAGTCCCTTGCTTTTTCTTCACTTCCAGGACGTCTAGTGGTCGAATTGCCCGTGCTGAGCACCCCGGCGACCGAATAGCCACTAACCACTGTACCGTGACCAAAAGGTGGTGCCTTGTGACTGAGCACTCCATGGCTGGTCTCTTCCCTGGTGGTGCAATGATCTACAACTTTCCTCAATGACAAGATCATCTCATCTTCTGGCAAAGCCCCGACTTGCATCCACCACCAGGAACAACTGCCCCCGCCGGTGCTGTCTCTTCACTTTCAAGGTACTGTGTCAGCCTGGCTTCCCCTTGTGACGGTTAGCGTGAGGTGTCTTAAATCTTTACCTTTCCACTGGGTCGCCTCCAGACCTTCTTAACTTTTTGTTCTAAAACTGGTTCAACCTTTCTGTGACATTTTGCTACAAAGATTTGAAGTGCATTTCCACTGTGATACTTTTGGGACATACAGCCTTGCCTCTCTCCGAGTGGGCCTGGCCTCTGAACTTTGTGATTTACAGTAGACCCTGCCTTGTTCGCCTTGCATTTGTTTCGTAAAAGTGTTGGTACTGAGTTGGTTTCATACCCTGCCTTTTTCTCTCCCTTTCTAACGAATACTAGAGTGCCATCTAGGTTAAAGCATTCACCTCTGTCTGCAAATAAGTGGTGCCGTTGAGCCTAGACTTGTCGAAATATTGTTATGGGATTGATAGATACTTATAGTAACTGTGATTGAAGTTGTTTGCCATATTAGTGCCAGTGTGTTTTCCAGAGATGTGTTTTTAAATAAATAATTATATATCTTTACACCCAAGCTCTGATCCGTGTCTGCTTGTTCTACTGTGTAAATTGCCCTATCTTGTATACTCCAAATACGGCCTAACTCGTCTTGAGAGAATTCTGACTGCTCAGCCACAGCTACCAGGTAAATCTGGGTGGTACAGACTGCTACCAATTGGGTTTACTGCTAACTCCTGTAGGCTTAAACTTTTTGCAGTGGTCCCAGAGGGAACTGCACAGGTTTCTGCCTAACAAACACGTGAAAAAGAAGGCGTAACTGGGGAAGTACTGCACGGAAATACACGCAATGCCCACATGCACGTGACCTACACGTATTCATGGAATCGAATAAGGGAAACCCGCACACGCACAAAGACACGCACAGGCCTAAACATGTCGGCCACACAAAGGCAAGTGGTAGAGTCCCTGCGCATTACAAAAGTGCGCACAAACAACAAACACGTATATACAGCCATGATGAATGTCCCATTCTGTGGCCCCCTAGGAGAAATGACGTGTCACGCAACGCTCAGGCATCCCAAAAAAGCACGGAAAATAGATACGCGACCCCTTTAGCCGACGTGCGTGTAAACAAAACACACGCAGTACGCTGTGGCAGCCAGGAACACAAAAAATGTGCACGTGATCAACACGCGGGCTAGTATGCCCAGAAAATAGGGGTACATGAGCAACCGGGACACCCGCAGTACGAAAAATAGAGTGTGTGTGACTCATCTTCTGCCTTGCGTGTAGAAGAAGTACGCGTAGCCATCACCCATGCCAAAAGAAGAAGTACACACTGTATCCGCTGTGAAGTAATCACGTGTGAACCCCAATGTCTGGAAAACACACGCACCGCTTCCCATGAAAAGCACATACAGAGCGATGGAAACCCACGTGGGACATTCAACCCGTGCCAGGGAAACTCCCGCGTGCACGTTACGTCACCTATGCGCTTACGCGTCAAGGGCCTTTCCTCAAATTACACACTGCGTGCTATTTTTACACGTGCCAAATCACACCGTATAAAGCTGGACACGCGACAACACACAGAAGACAACGCTCCTGCCCAGAAGGCCGAATTAATGCCCCCCAGAGCCCTGAGCAGCCTCCCACGAGCCATCTGCTGATGCCTGCTGCCACCGTGCCCTGCTATTTGGTGCCTGCACATCTGCCCTCTCCAGGGGTCCAGTTGCTGTGACCACCCCTGCTGGAACAGAGGACTCCCGACTGGTATTCCATCGCTCCACAGCCCAGCCCCAGGACCCAGTTGCCTACCCACATCTGCCTCGGTGGTTGCCATGTCCGACACAAGACCATATGGCACCAGTTGCAACCCCCCAGCTGAGAGGCAGAGGGCTGCCAGCTTGACTTCCAATGAAGTTGGCATCCTGGTGGAGCAAGTCCTGGGGCATTATGATGCCCTCTTCACACCATCGCGCGCTGAAAAGTAAGGCGGAGGAGGATCTGGACAGACATAGTGGGTGCCATCAACGCGGAGGGGGTGCACCCCGCAACATCAAACACATCCAGAAGCGCTGGAAGGACTACAAGTCCAGGACCCTCAAGAGGCATCTCTTAAAGGCAGCGGATGCAGTAGGGCACCAGGGCCAGCTTACCAACCAGCAGATGAGGGTCCTGGAGTGCATTCGCCCAGTGCTTCACCACCAGATCCTCAGGATGCAGGCCTGTCTTGAGTCGAGCGGTAAGTGGCCATGCATTGCTGTGTGAAACAGGGCATGTTCCAGTGTGCTGGTATTTAGCTGCTTGCCTGTATGTGTGACATGGGCCATGTATGGATGTGTGTGTGCAGAGGACATAATGGTGCTGCATGTGAGACCAGTCATGCGTGAACCACATGGATGGTGCATGTGTTACAATGCAACATGCGGAGCAGCATGCGGAATGCACACATGAATGCATGCCTGTCTCTGTTCTTGGACATGGTTGAGGTGTGAGAGATGGGTGCTGCTGATGTGGACATGTATGGTGTACATGTTTGTGTGTCTGAGTAGTGTGTGTGTGACTTGTAAATGCCATGGATGCATGACACATGTCCGTGGCGATGTGTTGATTCACTGATGCAGCCTAGTCATCCTTGTATCCACTGTGTCTGGGGTGTACGAGGCCAGATGCATGAAACTATGGTGATGTGTGTGCATTTGATCAGTATGACCCATGATGCATGTGAGTTTCAATCCACCATTGTATGTTTCAACAGTTCCTTGGACATGGATTCAAATGTTCATTGCATGCACCATGCCTGTTTCTGCATATGTGTTGCCTGCACTGACCCATGTGTTGTCGAGGGACATGATGGAAGTGACATTTGACAGTGCCACTCATGTGCTATTGCTTCCTGTCTAGGGGAATATTGTACAGTACCCTGATGCTTGTGTTTTATGTCTCCCTCTACACAGCGGCGAGTGAAGAAGAGGGCAGAGATGGCACTGTGGAGCAAAGCGGCGGGGATGCCTCCACTGGCCGGCGACGCAAGGCCCAGTCACCCTCCCAGGAATTACCATCATCTGGGAGCGAGGGGACTGGTGCCGCGTCTGCCATTATGGTTGAAGCGGAAGGGGTGGGTGAGCCTACACAGGGGCTTGCGACGGCGGAAGACGGTGTTGAGCCATCCAGGTTGGTGGTGTGCACAGAGGAGGAGGAGGCCACTACTGAGCCGCACATGAGGCCTGGTGGGGGTGGTACCACTGGTCCAAGTGGTGCAGTCCAGGGGCAGGAGGCAGCACAGGTCACTGTGGAGGGGCCTGTGCATGTCACTGTCCCTGAGACTGTGACTGTGCCACCATGCACCAGCAGGGATGCCCATCCCAGGCCCATCCGCAGGTAGGGGGGAGGTCCACATCATCTGGCACTCCTCTACCTGCGGGCGAGGGGACCCATGACTGTATGGAGTCCGTCCTGATTGGTGTCGCGTTGCGTACGTTTGACATTTGTGATGACGTGCATGCTTCCTCCTGGGACCACGCACATCATCACAAAGAGCTGCGTGCCAACATGGCCCAGTTGGGAGGGGCCATGATCGGGGGTTTCCTACATGTGTCGGGCACTCTGGCGGCCCTCTCCTCCTCTGTGCTGACTATGCGCCAGTTGTTCTCCATGCCGTCTTCCGGCCCAGATGCCACCAGGGACCCCTGTACCCTGTGTATTCTGAGGGGTGCGCGGGGAGTTTTACATGAGTTTAAACTAGCGTGAGCGGGGTACATGTATTCTGAGGGGTGCACAGGGAGTTTTACATGCGTTGACATGGTTGGGGGGCTGTATGCTGGTCCACTGGCCTTTGCACCATGTACTGGATTTGTGCGATGTTTATGGCAAACGGGGCAGGGTTGGGGGCGTAACTGGCGCTGCTGCAGGATTGCTGCGCCACTCTCTGCCACGGCTGGTTCTGGATGTTGGAATCCATGAATACGCTGTGCGCTGAAATGGGTTTGGTGCACACGGCTGGTGCAGACTGCCACACGCGCACACTGTGCGCCAGCCGCGTGCTCCACTTGTGCGCCGATTTCTATTAATTATCCCCTCAATGTTTTAAAATTACTACAATTCTCTCCTTTGTTTAAACAATTCATCAAATCCACCACTATATTAATAGTCAGAGTACTCAATTCCACATATAACATAGCAGCTTTATACTGTAAACTATCTCTAGCATATCTAAAATCGCATTCCAATAAAATATATTCGCATGTTACTGCAGTTGGTAGTCTAAAAAGCCTTTTTAGGATTTTTCCTTCCAACTTACTTATTTCATTTAAAAACGTAGTTCCCCATATCCCTGCTGCATACAGCAAACATGATATTATTTTTCTGGAGTCGAGTAGTAGGATAGTGTTCACCGAGAAACCTCCTTTTCTTCCAATAAATTGACTCAATGCTCCAGCTATTTTTGTACATTTCAGTTTGTCTCTATCCAGTGCGGTTTCCATGAAAGCGTATTACCTACTAGCACTCACAGGTATCTATAGCATTCAACTACTGCATTCTTCAACACCTACTTAAACTTATTAGATCGTGATTGCTTTGTAGTGCTTAAAAATGTCATCACCTTCATTTTAGCTATGTTTATAACCAACCCATTGCTGTCAGCAAACTGGAAAAGACAATTTAATCTATTTTGTAATCCGACTGGTGTATAATCTAGCAAGACTAAATCATCGGCATATCCTAACCAGGTTAACTGGAGCCAATCTTTACCACGTGAGCAGCTACCACCATCTCATTCAGACAGTCAGCTAGATAAAGATTAAATAGCGTGGCAGCTAAACTACAGCCTTGTTAAACACCACATACTGTGGGGATTGCCTCTGATAGTCGGCCTTCACCATCCATTCGGATTTTAACAGATGTGTCAGAATATAACAGCTGGATCATGTATAGTAGCCCCGGCGGAATCCCCCATTTAGTTAATTTTAGCCACAATTTCTCTCTCACAATAGTGTTGAATGTCAAGGTACAATCAATAAATACCGCATATACTGGAAGTTTTTGCATCTTCCATGAATACTCCACCACTGATACTAGGTTAATGATAATGTGAATCGTGGAGGATTTGGCACGAAAACCTGCTTGATTGATCGGGATGATAATGTTTTCAACTATCCACTCATTCAGTTCTTCCAACAATACTTTTGCAAATATTTTTGCAGGTATGTCCAGCGTCGCGAGCATTCTATAACTTTTAGGGTCTTTCCACTCTCCCTTTTTATGTATGGGGAGAGTGATACTATCTCGCCAGGATTCAGGACTCGTCCTATTATTAGCTATCCATCGGAACAAAATAGCTAATGCTTTTGCCCATTCCTCAAGCGCTAGGCGCAAGAGGGTGTTACAGGTCCCGTCCGGGCCAGTTGCCCTAGATGTATGTAATTGATATATCATTCTTCTTACGGAACCCTCGGTAAAATTCCTATGCTATATCAACTGGGTTACTTTGTATCCTTCCCCTTCACTGTGTTCGATCCGATGGTGCCTTTTTACATGCATTATCCAATCACTTTCTATCACGCTATTGATAGGTAGGCTTCTTGTTTTAGCCTCATTTATTGACTTCCACATATCCTGGTGATTGTTACTCTGGGCATGTGTCGCAATCTTTTGCCATACTTCCCTCACATTATCTCTTTTATGGCTATGAAGCCATTTCCCATATTGTTTTTTTGCCCATCTTATCTCTGTTGTGGCATCACACTTCTGAGAGTTTACTATAGATATAATAGATTGTCCAAGTAATCTTTTGGCCTTATTTATTTCCCAATCATAGGTATTGTGCTTTCCATGAGACAGATTCCATCTTTCACTGTTGCTGCAATACTTCTGTTTACCGGCAGAGACTTCTTTAATTTTATTCACCAGATTTTCAAATTTCCCAATTGTATCCTTTAATACTTCATCAGATTTGTTTTCCAATTGGTCCACAAATACCTTCAATTCCGTTACTGCAATTAAATTAGCTTTTTCTAATTAGGCACGGTTCCAGATTATCCGAGTAGCGGCATTATTGACCTCAATATTGCCACCCAGATGATCTTTAGTCTCAACCTTTGGGTATTCCAGCGTCACATATAATGGAAGATGGTCACTTTCCTCTCAGCAGCCAATCACCATATCTAGTACCATTGATTGGCCTTTTCATTCACTATAATGAAATCTATCGTAGATAGGGTGCCTCCCCCCACCCGGGTCACACTCTGCTTGGCATCCCCTTTGGTTTTACCATTTAACATGATTAATTGATGTTTCAATATCAAGCTCCACCATGGTCTGCCGTATCTATTCGAGAATCCATTTTCAATGGAACCTGAACCTCTCTCTTGGGATTCATTCTCTTCTGGAAGAATAATCCTAGCATTAGTCCCCAGCTATTAATACAAGTAACTCAGATGTGCATTCTTTCGATATTTTTTCTATTCTAGCCGGATTGGCTTTGTTATGTATTCCATTAGGCGAGTTATACATGTTTATCACCATTAACCGCGGGAAATGAAGAAGGGTGGTATTAACCATCACCACTAACACCATGTCAGTGGACCGGCTGGATTTATCTCCAGACATGTGCGTTTCATGGCTGTTAGTAACCCGCCTTTTGGGAGTCCTCTCTTCCCTTTCACAGCTAAGCTTTGTAGGCAGTACCATCCATCTATGTCACATGGTTCATATAGCCATGTTTCCTGTAATGCTAGGATGCAAAAGCTATGTAGATTAGCCAGCAACCCTTCACCACTTTCATAATGCAAGTTGCCACAGGTGTTCCAGGATATCATCATGTCTAGTTCATCAGGGGCGTTGATCAAATTGGGATTTAAATTCCATTGGTAGCCACTGCCAGCAGCCTTCAGTCTTATCTTCACTTCTAGTCTCAGCTATCTGATCAAGTTTGGGATTTCTTACACATCTGTGTTTTTCATTAGCATTTAATATGTACTTTGGCCCTGAACTTTCATTATTCCATGATTTATATTCATTTCTGCTAGGCATGCATTCCATCTTTGCTGTGCTATTATTATTTTTACGCTTCACTTCAGTTGCTAGCCTCTGATTCTTCACCATCCCATAGATGTTTCAGTTCATGTATACCCTAACTTCATAAATAGTTCATGATGACTTAGTATGAACTCCAGTATTGCATTATCCGCACAGCACACATTGGTCATCACAAGCCTTGGGGTCACTAATTGATCTACAATCTTAAAATCACCCGATCAACCTGAACCAGGTTGGTGCATAGCCCCACAATGCAGTGTCTATTCAGAATCTCAATCGAGTTAGACCTTTTAATTTTTTGAAACTGTAATGCCCTCACAAAGTTCTTTGGGTCATTCATATAGGTGAGTTTATTATCATCGGCCCCTTCTTTGTCTTGAAAATGCACGGATCTGTTTACTAGTGTCTCAGTTTTGTAAGCAATTCCGGTCACTTCTGGACATCTCAAAGTGGCCTGTTCATTATTTACTCCTCTTCGTGAAATACGTTTTTAATCGCTTTCAATACTTAGTATTAATCCCAACTATTTTTTCAATATTCTTCTCCTTTTTGTTTATGATTGGTACTACCCAATCATCTAATGGGGGGGGGGGGTGCACTTGTGGAGTGGTTTTGTAACCAGAGCCAGTTTATGCAGTTTCGCCATTTTCCTGTAGGATCCTTTAGGCATCAAATTCTCAACAGGAGCATGAATGGCTACTGTGTGTGTACCTAGGAAGTTAGGTTCATTTGTGAGATGGATGGGTTTAGGCCTATTGTGCTCCAGTATAGCAACTGTTGTTAGGAGGGACAGGTTCTGCCACAATGTTGGAATTGTCAGCTTCTCTTACTATATAGCCATTCCTTCTACTTCCCTCTTGTCTGTACATTGCCGGTTGTATCAATTTCTTTTTCCGCTGTTTCGTAATCTTTTGACCCTTTCTCTGCCTCCCACAACATCCCTCTGCCTCAGCTTTACTGGCTATTGTATACCCCGCTGAGATATCATGTTGCAGATTCCCAGTAGCCGAACATGCTAACTCAAATAAGTGGTCTATTAAGTGAGCTTCCGGGTACGCTACCTCTGTGTTGTTTCCTATTTCTCTACAGGTTTTTCCTCCTTTATTAATACTCTAGTGCAACAGAACGGAGTGGACATACAACTTCCATTCTATGGTTTCACATCTTTCTACCAACTCAGTAAGCACTCTTTCTAAGGCTTCCTATAGTTTCTCATTTTTTAGAGGGGCAAAGCTTTCGTTAAGACGTGATTGCGTGCTATTGACTGTGATGTTGCTCGTGTTCATCCACACATTTTGCGAGTTATCTAATTGGTCTTCACACTAGGTTCCTCAGAGTATACTATTAGACCCAATACCGGGTCAATGACAACCCTCTCTAATTTCGCATTTTTAACATTGTCACTGAGTGGGTACTCAGAGAAAACAGACTCTAGAATAGCACAACTCTCATTATCTTGCTTCTCTCTCCCCATATGGGGCTCACTCGATTCCATCTCACTCCAGCTCGGAATTATCTGTTAAATTACAACCCATGTCATTTCTCTTACCATTAGGGGGTAGCCAGTTTATTACTGAATCAACAGCATCTTTTCTACCCCAAATTGCAATCTCTCTGCACTCATTACTGGTGCCTGAGATGTTATCTGCTTTCACTTCATTCACAATAATACAATAGTTTGCATCCTGAAGCATGCAAGAGAGCAGTTTAGTCCCTATACAAGGCAGTCTCATAGTTAGATCTTCTACCAGTTCAGATCTACAATTATTTTTTCCATATCTGTGAGTGGGATACTATTCACCTGGGATAATGTTTCAATCTTATTAAAAAACGTAGTAATTTTTGCCAAATTGCACTCGGGCAACAATCCTTGTTTACGTATTAGCTTGCGTTTCCAAATTCTAGTGGGCCTCTTTATTTTCTCAATCTGGGTTACATCTAATTTGGTTTTGCCATTAATGGATCATAGTTCCATTTTGGTTCAGACTTTAATTCGTTAAAGCCCAATTATTTACCAAATACTATGGATTCCCGATTTAACGATTTAAGTTTAGACCCAAATATAGCACCCACACTTATCTTTACCTTAGTTACCTCTCAGGGTCAGAGATGTCACACCCACCGCTAATGTGGGCTGTTGTCTCACAGCCGTACGCCTCACGCTGCGCACCGTGAACAGTAAACAGTACTTCCAAGTACTTTGCAGTCCGCGCGCAAGGTCTGCTGGCTGCTGGGTATTTATTATGACATGTTGCAAGCTAGTGGGTGGGATCTATTCCATCCAGTAGGCCGGCTAGAAAGCGGACATAAGAAAATAAAAGAATGACTTAAAGACCATTCATCATAATCCTTCTCTGGCATCAAGCGTCATTAGGCAGACAACAAACCCCCGCTTGTGTCCACACACAGGGTTCAGAGGCAGAGCCTCCCTTAATCACCTTCACGATTTTAAGATGAATCTATGTAAATGCTGGGTTAATTACTTTAAAGGGGCCATCTCAGCGTGGGCTCCGTTCTAAGTTTGAGTCCCAATCCAAAAAGACGATGCACGAAGGTCCACAGTAAACAGTACTTCCAAGTACTTCGCATTTGTACTAGTGAACCGTTGGTATATTGGGAAGATTTAGCAAATTTATTCTACAGACAGTGGTGCTACCAGCCCTCTAGAAAATCATGACACCTTTAGGCAGACTTCTGCTGTGTATGTTTGTGCCTCTTTTATAGATTTAAAAGCTGCACCTGATGTTTTTAATTGATACTTTTTTTTAAAATCATTTCAATTGTAGCATTGTAGGCCACATTACAGAAAAACTGCAACAGTGCAATTGCAATTTAAGTGAAAAGTGAAAAAGTTATTCTTTTAATTAAAGTTGTACCTAATGCTAATACATCACGGTTTTAGTACTATGGCAAATCTTTCCCTGAGGAAAAGAAAATTGATCGAGTATGTTTTTGATTTAGGGCAAACTTTGCCGAAGTGTTTATAATGTGCAAAGTTGCACTTACACAAAGTTTGAGGCAACGTTTCTGTAATCTAGCCCTTGATGACTTATTTAGCTTCTGGAAAACGTATTATGCAATATTTATGTTATATATTTGTTTCCCCCTATTTCATCAACTGTCATACTTATGTAGTTCTTTTACTTCAATATTTAGAAAATCCTACAAAGGGTACATATGCAATACCCTTAATACCAAGACAATGAACAACCTCACTGTTGCTGCACACACGTTTTGTAATATAGAGTCGGACACTCTAGTATAAGTTATGATATGTGACAACCTATAATAGTACAATCTTAATAATGACTGAATGTACTATTGTGCACTGTTCTTTTGTGGTTGACAAGCTTTATTTAACCATAGACCATAAAAGCACAACAAGGAAATCCATACAATGCAATTAAAAATATAAATACTTATCACATATAATGCACAGTATTACTATTAAAAGCTACACAATTTAAAAAAAACAGTAATATTTCATGTACTCAACGATTTCCAAATCTAAGTTGCTACTTATTGAATAGTTTATAAATGAAAAAGCATTTGTTAAGGGAGCGCTGTTGAGCAGCCCAGAAAATGGCCGCTTAGCTTGTTAGCTCCCTAACTGACGGCTTGTATCCGTGGATATCAGCACACATCCTCAGTGCACCCTGCCATCCTCACATGTGCTGACTGCTGGTGATCTCCTTTCTATGCACCTTCAATCCCGGACGTAATCGGTGCCTGCACCCCGAGTTACGGTCCCCTGACTCTCTGTCTGCCGTGTGGCCTATCCCGCATGGGTCGGTCATGGGGGCCAGCCGCTATTCTGCTGGTGGGTGCAGGAGTGCCCGCTCCCCTGGACACACTGCCTCAGGCTTTAGCCCTTGTGGGACCTGTGCGGCGTGTCCCCGGGCCATCCCCCGGAGGGGATGCCGGCCTGCCTCCTCATGCCCGCTGGGACTTTAAGACACCTTCCAACCGGTGGCGGCCACCCGAGGGCTGGTCCACCCCGTGCCGCCTGACTGGGGTCCTTCCCGCTGTGGCCTGCCCACTTTGCCGCGGCCATCGCGCCGGCAGACTGCTGTGTCCCGCAGGGTGGGCTGGAGCCTCCCCACGGCCCCCCTGTGCACGCCGCCCTTGGGGTCCGCCTTCCGGCCTCCATCATCCTAATCTGGCACATCAAACCGCGGGGGAGGACTTACTTCCGCTGCACGACCTGCCGCGCACCGCCACCCCTTGGGGCTGCGCTGTGGGGACTGGGGGGCCGGAGCTGGAGAGCCTCAGCTGGACGCTGTGAGGCACGCAGGCACAGCCGCCCTAACGGTTGAGAGGTGAGTGTAGGGGACCCCCCATGAACTGCTTTTTGAATATCCCCAGGGGTGCCCCTGCACCCCTCTAGCCTTGCTGCCCATGTTTGTCGCTTCACTCACAGGGCTGTATCAGATGCTGCTCCTATAAAGGACCCAGCTGGGGCGAACTTTGGACTTTGGGAGGCTGGCCATCATCAAACTGTCTGCATTGTTGGTTGCTGCTGCAGCCCATGTTAAACACCATCAGCCCTATAGTATTCTTGGTGCGCTTGATTAAGTGAGAGGTGGCACTGGTATTGTCTACAACACTCACCAGCTGTCCTCATCTACATCACCTTCGCTGGGGTGCCCTCCCACTGTGCTCCTTGCACTAAACCATTGAAAGAGGTTGTACCTGCTTGCTGAGGATGCACACCAGTGCATCACCCCATCCACCCCACAGAGCTAACCGGCTCCCTGGCACCGAGGCCCCAATATACCTGCTGGGCCCAGACACTCCCTAGCAGCAGAGTCTTCAGCTCCCCCACACTGGCATGTCTAGCAGGTCCCGGGGCACCAGAAAGACAGGGGTCATGGATAAGTTTGCCAAAGCCACTCCTAAATCCGACCAAGGCCCTGCACCGCCTAGTCATGAGGACACTGCTCCATCCTCGCCCGCCTTAGCCCCCGAGCTTGCGGCTGTATTGGAGTCCATGACGAAGAACTTCACCTCTTTTCATGAAAAGCTTGATGATATCAATGCTAATGTGGCATCGCTCAAATCTCAACTGGAACATGCCGGTACTAGGATCACGGAGGCCGAGACACGAATAAGTACCAATGAAGATAGCATACACATCCTCCAGGACACTGTCTCCACCCTCAGCCGGGATATGAAGGCAGTGAAGGCCAAGTGCGACGACCTGGAATCAAGATCCCGTAGGAACAATGTCTATATTATCGGATTACCTGAAAATGCCCTTAAGGGCCGCATGGAACTGGCAGTGGGGGACCTACTGAAGGAACTAATTGGCAATCCCCCTCTTTCTCCCTCCTTCACAGTAGAGCGTGCCCACAGAGCCCTATCATCACGCTCTGCACCTGGGGATATCCCCAGGCCCATCATTGCAAAAATACTTAACTACAGGGACAGAGACCTCATCCTATGGCTATCTCACGAAAAGGGAGAGCTGCGCATGGGCTCCCAAATAATCAGGATCTTCCCTGACTTCTCTGTGGGGGTACAACAAGAGAGGCGCCAGTTCCTAGGGTTCAAGAACATGCTACGAGAACAAAATATCCCCTATGCAATGCTGTTTCCGGCTCGCTTGAAACTCACGTTCAGAGGGAAACTATACTTCTTCACGGTCCCCCAGGAGGCAGTGAAATTCATAGAGGCACAGATACCGCCCAACGACCCCCCTGGGGACCACATAGACATGGACAATGACTGATCCGTCTCCTGTCACTTCTCTGGATCCTGGGCGAACCATCATCTTTTCTCTTGATCACCCACCCCTGTGGGCAGCACAGTCCACCCCTGAGGCCACTCCAAGCTATCTGGCTCAACTGCAGGATGGCACGGATCTGTCCACCGCCTGCACCCACTGGCCCATATGTCTCTCAGGGGAAGCAACATGCTCAATAGACTTACAAAGCCAAACTCACGTACCCTTGTGGTGCCTCAATATTCATCTCCAATTTGCTTGGTTGGTAACACAACAACAGCGTGCCCCACTGCAGTTGCAAACTCATGTTGGAATGTTTGTTTGGTTTGGGCCCCTGTTGGGCCAAGGTGGAGGCCGGTCCATGTTGGGATCAACCTGCTAGCACCCGCACCCTCCGGGATGCCGTTGTTGGGTGGGAACGGGTGGGAAGGGGCGCTGCTGGTTACTATCAGATGGCGAGGGTGGGGTGTGGGGGAGTTTGGAGATGTTATATTGGAAAAGGCGGGGTCAGCCCAACGGGGCACACCATGTTGAGGCGATTTGAGAATGACCACACAAAGTGCAAAGGCAAGCCACGGTGACGGCAATGGGATATACCCTAGTCAAGTGAAATGGCCACCACCATAATGTCCTGGAATGTCCGGGGGCTAAGCAACCACACTAAGGCTCGTAAAATCATGGCTTATGCCAACAGACATGGCTGCAATATATTTTTGCTGCAAGAAACACATTCCACAGGCCGCCTTGCGGGAAGTATGGTACCATTATGGGGTCCCAACAGATATTTACTTCTTATTCCACTCAGGCCAGAGGCATTCTGACACTGATCCACTAATCTGTCAAATTCACACTACATAAGAACGACACTGATCCTGATGGAAGGTATGTTATATTACATTGCACCATGGTAAATAGAGAGTACCTTCTTGTAAGCTCATATGGCCCTAATGTGGATTCCCCTGAGTTTGTGGACACTGTGGCCACTATACTGTTCGGCTATGTGGGTGTTCAAATCATATGGGGGGACATGAATCTAATATTGGACACTGACCTGAACAGGACTGGGGCTGCTGCCCGACCCCTGAGTGGGGCCGCACGGAGGCTACTCAAATATAGTGAAACACTCAACATTCGTGGCGCCTTGAGGACATTGCACTCTCAATGGCGTGAATATACCTATTACTCCACGGTTCATGACAGCTCCTCCAGAATTGACCTATTCCTGGTATCTAGTGAAGTTATGGGTAGGATGGAGGGGGCACAGATTCAAACCCGTACACTATCTGACCATGCCTCGAATTACTATATCATTAGAACTGGGAATGACTGCCCCGACACTAAGCGCATGGCATTTTAAATCCTCGGCCCTTAGAGATATCGTGTTCAAGGCGGACATATTGGCTGATATCGAGTCCTTCTTCGAACTCAACGCCCCTCAAGCCACCTCTATCAGTATCAGATGGGAAGCCTTCAAGTTGTATATCAGGTGGATGTCCATATCCAGAGAAGCGGGAGTGCTAAAAGTGATTAGAGCCGCTCTTGAGTGATCCAAAACCAGACTACGTAAATTGGAACAGGAGTGCTCAGCCGCAGCTGACCCCACCAAACTTGCTATGATCGCTGACGAACTCCATACATATAACACACTGGCCACCAGTGAGATTCAATAATTCAACAGGCCCCAAGCTGCTCGCAAATATGGGGAGGGTGATAGACCTGGGAAAACACTTGCAACTCTCATATAAGGCGAATGGGGACAGGTCCATGTTGCCTCCATTAAATATGACCAAGGAATCCCTCGGTGGTCGGACCAGCAGATACTGGACATATTCACTAAATTCTATATAACTTTATACTCTCAACCCCCCGAACACACTGATCAACATATGCAAGATCTGCTTGAGAAAATACCCACAATGTGCATCTCCGCTCCCACCAGGGACCTGCTTGACTCCCCAATCACCTTGGATGAGCTGGTTGAGGCAATCTCAGACCTACCCAAGGGTAAAGCACTGGGTCCTGACGGACTTATGGCGGAATTCTATAGAATATATAGCTATATTGGCTCCTAAGCTATTAGAAATTTGGATCGAGTCGCTCTGCGTGTCCATCCTCCCCCCGTCACTACGTGAAGCCCTCATAACGGTTTTGCTGAAGCCTGGCATGCCTTGCGACGACTGCGGCTTGTATAGGCCAGTTTCCCTTATGAACCTCGATGCTAAATTTTTGCCAAGGTGCTAGAAAACCGTTTCCTCCCTCTCGTGACGCATCTGGTCCATGAAGACCAGGCAGGCTTTGTACCGAGGAGATCTACTTCACATAACATCAGGCGGCTGTTTAACGTGATATCTTGTATCGACCAAACCATGCAAGCTGTCGCGGTCATGCTCGACGCCCAGAAAGCGTTCGATATGGTCTCCTGGAAGTACATGTGGGTGGTGTTAGAGACAATGAGAGTTGGCCCCAAAATGATTGGTTACATTTAACTGCTATACACCTCCCCACTAGCTAGAGTCTGGATCAACTCCCTCACATCTACTCTGTTTACACTTTGTAGGGGCACCCGTCAGGGGTGGCCATTCTCCCCGATCCTGTTCGCTCTAGTGATAGAGCCCATGGCCGATCATACTCGAGCACGCCACTCGCAAAGGGAGATAAGGCTGAAAGATACTCCTGAAATCATATCCCTCTATGCAGATGACGTATTACTATGCATTAGGGAACCGGTCACTCACCTTGACCACATATGGCGAGACATCACCCGCATAGGTACCCACTCAGGCTTTACAATTAACTACACTAAATCTGAGATTTTCCTGCTCACAGTCTCTACTCAACCACCCGCTACAGAATATCCCCTTCGCTGGTTTCCCACGGGAATTAAATACTTAGGTGTCCAAGTGTCTCTAACCCAACCCACACTACTTGTAGAAAACTACCTGGCCGCGGCACAGCTAGCTGAGATGAAAATGTCACGCTGGCGCCCCCTTCCCTTGTCACTGGCCGGAAGACTCTCCCTTGTCAAAATGGTCCTGCTCTCCAAGTTGCTCTATAGTTTCAGTAACGTGCCCATTTGGCCTGGGGAGAAATACTTCATTAGATTACACAAATCTTGCGCACAGTTCTTGTGGCACTCAGGTGCAGTACGCAAAAAATTGTCTGACATGGCGCTCCCATATAAACAGGGGGGTTCACAGCCCCTGATTTTGCTCTATATTGGACAACAGCTCAAGCTCAATATGCCACTCATTGGTACCCCGGTTCTCCAGTCCGCCCTCATGTCAAACTAGAAATCCTAGCGGCGGCCATAATCAACATAATGACCCTCATACTACATCAGAATTATCTGCCTGACTCTCCCATTGACCAAATCAGCACCACCCTGCACGCATTGAAGCGACTCCTACACCAGACAATGGATTCCCCTCCATATTATAAATGGCCCCCCATGTGGGCCTTTCCTGGATTAGAGCCCACACATGATACTGCCCTGCCCGACACTTGGAGGCTCTGGGCTATCGGGCACTAACAGACTTCTACCCTGAAGGCAAGTTCATTGACCCCCAGACCTGGAAATCGGATCATTCAGGGTCCACCCTGGAGATGCTACAATACTACAGGCTCCGAGCTGAATTCTGTGCTGCATGGGCCTCCTTTCCCGCTGAAACCCCTGACATCCCCACGCTTGCGTACATCACCAACTCGGGCAGCGCACGTGGCGTCGTCTCCTCCCTATACAAAATATCACAAGCCAACGCCCCGACTCAGGCCCCCAGGGCGTGGGAGGAGTGGGCGGAGGAACTGGGCCAGGAGATCCCCAACCATCTGTGGGAGAAAATGTGCACACACACTCAGAAGGTTTCCCTCAACTTCCGCTGTCGGATCATGCAGTACAAGCTACTAAACAGACTGTATTACACTCCCTATAGGATCTCCAAATTGGCCCATAAAACCCCAAAATCCTGCCCCCGCTGCAAGATGGAGGGTGCTGACCACCTGCACATGTTCTGGTCCTGCCATAAAGCTGCAGGACTTTTGGGCGGAAATCTTAGAGACACTGGCTGAGATAATTGATACTGCAATAGATCCTGATCCACTGGGGTTCTGTTTGGGGTCTGGGGAGGTAATGATGTCAAATGAATGGTTACATTTCTTAATATCAGTTGCATGGTTGCTAAGACATGTATATTTCAGAATTGGAAGAGATCTTCCCCCCTGACCTTTCAAAAATGGTTGAACATGCTTACATGGTCCACAAACTGTGAAGAAGAGTACATTGTGATGCTCCCCGCCCACTACTGCCCCAAGGACATATGGACTGCGTTCAGTACTTACCTCAACAGTCGTGAGGTGAGGTCAATAGAGGGCAGCTTGTCCCCTCCCCGATCGTAAATGTTTGATCACTCTGCATCGTCATAGCCCACATCCCTCCTATACATTGGGCAATTGTTCATATGGTTTTGTGCATAATCGTCATGTTCTTGCTGCATATGTCATTGCCTCAGCATGTGTGTTTTCATTGTAAACCTCTGCCAACAAAAATAAAACTATTAAAAAATAATAATTAAAAAAAAGCATTTGATAAGAAGGTTGAAACTGCAACACATACAGGTATTGAGGGGTAATACTTAAATAGACCAATGGTATCACTTCTAGTACGAATTCTGTTAGAGTTTAAAAATGGTTTAAGGCATTTTCACCTAAATATGTCATACAGTGGACATAACAACAAAAAGTGCTGTACATCTTGCATAGTAGTCTTGATAGAGGGACATTGCGCTGTGCGGTATACAAAACACATGTTAGTGTAGAGAGTTTTCACATTCTGGGTACTGGATAATCAAGGTAACTCTGCATACCTGGCAGTTTTTTGGTGAGAAGTATATTAAAGATAGTTGCCATGAATAACATGAATCAAACTTTTCTTTAGGACCCAATCATTATGATGCATTATTAAGATGGCTTTTGAATATAGGCCAACTTTGGCAGGTTCGTCCCACTGGATCGATAAGCCAATTTCATAAAATATTTTCTTGACAAACACAAACCATGGTCATTATTTTTCTCCATGAGTCTGTTGAATGTCATGCAAACCCTCTCCATAGCCAGACAATTCATTTCTGTTCCAGATTTTTAGCCAATAAAGAAGGGTTTGAGCATAATACTGAATTTTATTTCGGTTTAGCCCACCTCCATGATGACAGGGGATGATGGGGCACTAAAGGGTAAACATAGTAGAGGTTCCAGCAATTTGTTTCTCTAACACTGTCATTTTGGGCACAGTGAAAATCCCAAATTTCAGTCCCATAGACTACGGCTGATTTTGCCTGAAACTCTCAAAGCATGTGATAGAGGTTTACCTCCAAAACGACAGCAAAAGTTCACAACAGCACCACCTAGTTTTGCTAGCGTCAGTTCACTCTTTTCTATTTGTTCGTGCCATTTTAATTTATTTGACATGTGAACACCCAAATATGTAAAACTGGTACAATATCTAATATCATATTGTTTATTAGAAATGTTGACAGAGTTTTGTGCTTGGCATACTTCTTCTGGAATACCATTATTTTTGCTTCTGAAATATTGATAGATAATCCCTTTTCCTTGCATTGTGTTGAGAACGCAGACCGTTGTTGTAAACCTGATGCAGTTTTAGAAATGAGGACTGCGTCATCCACTTAAAAAAGAGGGACTCCACTTCTTTCCCCCTAGAAATGGGACACAGCCTCAAAATTATTAATCATAATCGTTAAATCATTGATATATCGGAGAAACAGCAACAAGGCTCAATACCTTCCCCTTTCAAAGCCCAGCGGATCAAGGCATACTTTTCAGTATATAATGTTTGAATCAGATATAGCAAATTAAGAGGAATCCAATATTCTACAGGGGTCCGCCAAAGTAGGGAGTGTAGAGCTGTACTGAAGGCTTTTTGCAAATCAATGAATGCCAGATACAAGGTCTGGCCTTTTAACTTACCATATTTTTGGAAAATGAGGAACAGCCTAAAACATTGATCAATTGTTGAGATATTTTTTTTTTAACTCACTCTGCCCATTCCTCCAACTGATAGAGAATCATTTTTGCATATGTTTTGGCTAAAGAATCAATGATATCGGCCTGTTGTTTAAGGGAGCCTCGCTATTGCCCTTATTTAAAATTTGAATTATTATGGTACCCCTTCCAGGTAGCAGGCATTTTATTCCATAAAATATGTTCAGCAGAAAAGGAGCTCAGGGGCCAGATTACCGAAGTTTTTCACCGGTGCAAGTGCAACGTTTGCACGTTATTAGTACTAGGGTAAAGTTTGCCCTATTTTTAAAAACACTGGGACACATTAACAAACCATTGCACCTCGGCAAGTTCAGTATGGCATATTAAAAGCACCAGGAAAAAAATTATAGTGCAAAAAAGATGCATTGTCACTACATTTTTGCACCAGGGCAAAGTTTGCTAATGTTATTAGCACTATGGCAAACTTTCCCAGATGCAACAATGCATCAAAAATCTATTTCAGTCCTGGTGCTTTTAATATGCCAAATTTCACTAGTAGATGTGCAATGTTTTTTTAATGTGTCCCAGTGTTTTTAAAAATAGGGCAAACTATGCCCTAGTGCTAATACAGTGCAAACTTTGCAATTGCACCGGTGTAATCTGGCCCCAGATATATAACTCATTCCTAAAAAGATCTACCGGGAGATCAGTTCAGCCGGGAGTTTTGTTAACATTCAGAGAAAAAAGGGCTCTCCCAACCAACCAGAGCCAGGGAGAAATGTAAATGTTCAACAGAAATCATTTTTTGATGTTATAAGTGAGGAATACATATTTGAAGCACAGCATATAGGATTGAGGGCCTAAATGTTTCCACTTCTTTAAACTGTTTCAACCTCAACCGCTGGGTAGATTTGATTGATATCATGGGCAAATGATATCAATACATTGGACAAATATGATGTCCTGTAATTTTTAGTAGTGACAGTGACTACGCGCAAAATATTGTCCCAGCTGAATCACTGTCAGTTTTTATAACTTGTAAAAAAAAACAGTTGAGTTACGAAGGGAAGATATTCTGAACTTTCGTGAATATTTGAGATATTTGGTGCTATTACTATTCTATAAGTGATACATATATGTGAATAAGAATGATTAAAATGTGTGCATTGGTTGAGCATTGCGTTAAGAAAGGTTATTTAAGAAACAGGATAATCAGTTATATCATTGTATTCGTTTTATCTTCAAATCCAATACATACATGTGTGTGTGCTGTTCTAAAGTAATTTCACATTTAAAAGTAAAATCGTTTGATTTAAAAATATGAGCATTATTAGTAATGATTGACAACATTATAATAACTGTTTCGGTGGTCTCCAGTACATACTCAATATATGGTTATTTAGTCCCTAACACATCTTTAAATAATATTCTTTTCAAAGCAATGCGTCGGAATATATTATTGTGTATAGTTGGTAAACATGGAAACACGCTTTGGCAATCAAAAGACACGCTCAATGAATAAATTTGCAAAAATGCATTGAAAGTATATGTAATTTGCATTTTAGACCTACTGGTTATTAAATGAGGAATGTTGGCACACTCGGTTGAAACCACTGAATATATATCCTGCATTCTAACAATTTTAAGATTGTTTTGATTGCATGTTTGGAACTAGTATGTTGACTGATCTTAAATCATCACGACTGAGATTGTATTTCATTAATCTGAAAATGTGGACAGAGCCAGCATAACCACTGACTATATTCTTCAGTGGACAACAATTATAAGATATTTTCTCCAGAACTATTAATTTGTCTCATCATAAATATTTGCAACTAGTATTTTCTTTCATCTATCACACATTGTTGGCACACTTAGTACAACCTCTGCCCCCCACAAACTTCTAAGTCTTTTCTGTGCAAGGTTGCATTTCGTATTACACACCTTTCCATCAAGGATGTTCTCTTGTACTCACAAAATATTGGTACACTAACTTACAGGCACTGAATGAATAGCCTGCCTCTTAACAATTCCAAGAATTGTATTTCATTATAAGTCAGAGGCAGTCCCTGGATGCAACTCTGAGACGTTTTCTTCACAAGTAATATTGTGTCTTGTCCCGAGGCAACAGGTAAAATGTGGAACATCAGTTATAGCCATCCGATGTAATCTCCAGAAAACATTTTAAACATTTTTGGAATTTTAATTTTCTCCCGAATCCCTGTTTACTTACAAGAAATGTCACATGCCTATATTTCATGCAAGGTGGCCATTAGAATTCTCCCCGCACCTAGCAGTCACAGCACGATGGCATATCACTTTCCAATGTTTTACCTCCATTTCAACTACAGCCTATGTTAATTATCTACCTCCTTCTTACCTAAATCCAATTTACTTGTTTGCCTCTCCCTCAGATAAGGTTACTTTCATCCTCTCAGCCAATCTTCTTTCGCCTGCCTCTGCGTATGGTTGCACGACTGATTGTGCATTTGAATTGCACATGCCCTAAAGTATAATTTTTGACCAAACTTGCTTGAATCTCTTTGTCTGAGCATCCAATGAAGTTCAGGAAACTCAAGTATTCTGAATTCGACAACATTCTGGTGATTTGGTATATGGCTAGTGATGTTTGCCTGGGCTTAGTGATAAACCTCATCCACAGAATTCTGATTACAAACAAAATAAGGAAACTTAGGGTTTTCTGTTTTGTACTAACAAACCGATGACACAATTCACAAAGGGAAATCAATGCATTCAAGTGTAAATGGTAAGTGAACCTTTATTTTGTTAAAATTGACATTAAAATCTCTACGTATATAAATACATCTGTGGTCGTGTTCTCACTGATCACTGTCATAACAGACTGAATTAATATCATCCTGTTTAAGGGGAACTGCCATAATAAAGTTGGAAGTATTGAAAGAATAATCAAACTAAAGCAAGTAGGTTGTTAGTGCAGAAAACCACAAAGTGTTATGTCCACGTTGTGTCACTCCATTCGCATGATAGATCCATATGTCTGTAGATCCCAGATCTAGTGAGACCAGCCATTTTATCATTAATTGGATATATCACTGGCCTCCATGGCACTCTCATGTTCACATTCTAGGCATATAGGATTGCTTATCATGTATATATTACATTATGAATGACAGTTGTATACAACATTGTGATGGACTCCTCCCATGTCTGTAACTCCAATTAGCTGCATGACCTCTACAATTAAGTACCCTCGCTTGGTACCCATATTATCCCTATGCTGTTTCCAACGTTTAACTCTGTTTGAATATTATTTGTAAATAACTTAAAATATCTCATCACACCTAGGTATACTCTTTGTATTACTTCAATGAAAGGTACGTTTTACTTAGATAGATGGACTACATAGATACAATTTAGATATTCAATTACCTTACATGTTTCTTTATCCGCTGGTTTGATGGTAATCAAAGGGTCATCAGCAAGTTCTCTCATAATTTGACTATGATGCTTTCTAATGTTATTTATGCTGGTCTTGTTGTAGTTCATTTTCTTTAGTTGGCCAAGCATCTGTGTCTCAAAAAGTTTCAAAGCTGTATTGTTTATCTGCGGATCCAACATGCTCTTTGGTTTTATCTCTAGAAATGTACCGCCTGCGTGGGCGGTGAAGGTGGTTGTATGTCAAAGAAAATGTTCAATCTCCTTTTTCTAACCAGTCTATACAGATTGGTGTTAAATATTTCAATCAGACAATACACCCTGGTGTCAGCCTAGTATGCAGCAAGCAACTGAAAAGCTTGTTTTGTTATATATATATATATAGGTTCAATATTTGAGAGATACATCACTAATATCACACCCCTTATTCAAATACCCCGGGTCACGATGGACCAGGAACCAGGTTGGTTGGTAAAGGTAATATTTATTTATGTATTTATTTAAAATTCAAATCAATCACCAATGTGATGATAATACAATTTGAATGTAGGCAATGCACTTAAATTAACCCTTTAGCAACACAGATAGAAAACACCAGAGAATATAAAGACTTTTGGCTTTGGGAAAGATAGCACTCAAGTTAGGATTTCCCCCTGCAATATTCCTCAACCCACAAATAATCAATTCTAAATAGATATAAGGAAACAGCAGGTTATCAGGAAGGAGGTTTAAGAAACAAAATTCAAATCCAACCTTCCTTCCCCAGATAAAAAGAAAAACAGATCTGAACCCTTGCAATGTTAAAATGACACTCGGAAATGGCTGAATAAAACAATGAATGTGTGCAAAAATCCTTAAATAAGTACAATTCTCTATGTGAGCAACACTGGAAAGTTACAAGCAATCATAAGCAATAGATTGAGCAAAAGCATACAATTCGAAAATAAACGGAAGGTTTAAAACAATAGATAGTAAAACTGACACATGTAAAACTTTGCAAAAATGCTCATTCCCGCCTGAAATTGACCAAACGGTTTTTGATAAAAACGGGTGAAATTCACTGATTTTGGTTGGGGTGTAGCTATAGATCTTAGGTACAATCAGGAGGTGAAATGAAGTCTCTAGTTAATAAACTGAGGGAGGTATCCAAGGTAGTATGAGGTGCATTTTTAGAAAAATCGGGTAGTGATAACAGAAATTAAAATCAATTTGGACATGAATAGTTTTACTCTATACTAGAGCATTCAGGCTAGAATACCAAAGAGGGACACAGTAAGCTCCAGGGTTGATTCATGAGTTCAACCCTAGTTCCCCAGCGCCCGCCCTGGTGTAACCAGACCGATCACTCGAAATAGGATTTATAGTTTAGGATTTAAATTATAAGAATTACTAAATAGATAGTGCTTGCACTAGAAATCAATGACAGGGTTGCAATAAGGATTCTGACAATGTTACAAGTTATTAAGGTAAGGATAGGATGATTTAGAGATTGGGATAGGACAAGGCAAGGCAATGTATGCTATGGTTTTCTATGGTTCCTACTGATACTCAAAGTCCACTTTTAGTTTGGAATTTGGACAGTCAGCACTTTATATCACCACACAGATTTGGTCTAACTCAGGACAGCCGGACAAAATTAGCGGGCATGGACTGGATACCGGGTAGCACTTCTGGTTACTGGATACTACAGATTAGCTGGATGACAGGTTTTCATTTAGTGAGCAGCAAGCCAGGTTAAATTCAGGATGCTTTCCCAAACCACCACAGCTTCCCTTTGGTTATTGGGATAATCATAAATTGAGGCATAGCTGAAGCAGGATCAGCAAAGTTTGGCCTTGTGGTAGGAATCTGGATTCTGGATGGATAATTGCAAGAATACAGGAACAGACAGGATGCCGGGCAGGAAATCAGGAATCAGTCAGGAATCAGTGTGTCCCTGTGTGTTGTCAGGGGCTCTTATTTATAATGCCAGGGTCCATCATCACAGTATATGACAGGGGCAGGATTCACTAGGCCCGCCTCTAATAACAGGATTGGGCAAAGTTAGAAGTCTCCGCCTAGCTCTTCGCTGATTGGATTTCAGGAAAATGATGTCATGTTTATGAAGTGGTTTTTACAGTATCTAGAAACCTCCCACATTTACTTTACTGAAAACCCAATTTTGCCAAAAACATGCATTTCTTCAATTTCAATCTATTGGCAAATTAAACACACAGGTTACATATTATGTACTGCACAGATCAGTCCAATCCTCAAGTCTGTGGGACCTTGCTTCGCCTTTCTGATATATTTTGGTAATTTTAAAAATGAAAGATTTTGCCTAAAATTCCCCAATTTTATACACATATGTGAATTGTCCCCAAGAAGGCGTGTACCAATTTTTATGTTCGCAACATTAATACTTTCCCCGTAATCTGCCATATTTTATAACTTCTGTTCCCCATGCAGTAATGAGCTCTAGCAAGTTTTAACAGAAAGAACATAAAATGATATTTAAAGCAACAAACTTCTCACATGTTTACTAATTCTTGCTGCAAAGTTAAAAGACTTTAAAGTTTGCTTATAAAATTGCCTTTGAAACCAAAAGGAAGTCCATTATCATTTGATTTTTTTTTCTTTCCTCCAACTGACACCAACTGTCAATTTCTTCCAGGCAAGAGGGTTTCCGATCTTAATTGAAGGTGTTGTGGTCCCTTCACACTTGACAGGTGAGTGTCCTAGGACTGCTATTGTTCCAGCCTGGAGCACAAACAAATGTCTGATGAGCTTGGGAACTCCCATGTCCTGCCCCATTCAAAGTTTTTGAAGCTGGCAATTAGCACTTTCCTGTGCTGGAAGTTTATGGTGTGAATGCAATTATAAAAGCAGTTACTGGGCTGACAACTGGCAGAGAGGTTTTTTAGAGCTTGCCAACTCAGCCCAGTTGATTTAAAAGTCTTTATTTCCTGATTTCTGAGTATTGATTTAACAAACCTGTGGAATAAAAATAGCCTATGTGTATATTATCACCAGCCACATAATCCTTTTACATTGCTAAGTAAGCAGGCTTTCATTAACAATTTACTTTTAAATAGGCCATTTTTCTTCAGTCAGCAAAACCCATTTTACCACATGTGTTAAAAACTGCTAACATTTCTTTCATTAAATTTGGTTTGGCAGCCCTATCAGCCCTATGAACCTTTGCAATGCTGCCTTGCAGCCAAAGTCAATTTCCTGGAGTTTTATCTGAACACTGGTATATGAACCAGTGACCAGGATCAGTTAAAGTTCCATAAAAGACAGCTGGTGTTTGATACATTGTGGAGAAATACACACACTTTCCCGTACAAGTAAAAACAGAGTTCTTGGTTACTTTTTCAAAGTTACGTTTGACAGGGGCTGTCATTTAGGAATTAGGCCCAATTTTTCTGAGACATAGTGGATGATCCTTTTTAATCACAGTGGTTTCAAAATGAATGGATGGAATTAGCGTCAATGCAGATTTTACAAAGAGTGAAAAAGTTTCATTTTAAAAGGGAATTTTGGGGTTTTTTAGCATGGCAATGCTGCCTTTTTACTTAATTCAATGTTAAATGTTGCAGAGAACACTGGCACATTCCTGCAGTGTGTACTCTGTCCCCCCCACCCGAAATGTGTGTGGCGGGGTAGTGCAGCCATTTTTCTGGTGGTTATAAAAATTCAATTTTGAGATCCCGGTGTGCACAGGAGTCAACACAGCCATTTTGCTGTTTCTTGCACCAATGCAGCACAGTGATGTGGGGCAATGCGTTGAGTGGGTCAATATTTCCCACATTGGTTATCTCCTCCAAGTGAGGGGTGTTATGTGAAGGGCTAACGGATAGACCTGAATCAAGGACATTTATTTGGGTCTTAGCTTTTTTGGACGATAAGTTCACCACTAGGTGTTTCCTTGTTTGTTTTTGGATCGCAGATTTCTTGACCCCTCCTCTGGTCCTCTTTTGTCTAAAAAAAGGGGATGCAACTCATGTAGTTGAAGTTGAGGCTGTTGGGAGTCTAGAAAACCAGAAGCTTCTGGCGTGATGTTGTTTGTTCTTGCTTCAGTGCTTTCCTCTCCACTGGGTGGGGTCTCACTACTAATTTCACTCTCGTCTTGCCTTGGTACCATGCGTTGTGGTCTACTTAGGCGTGTTGGTCTGGTATTCTGATAAAATTCTTGCCAGGAGTATACAATATCCTGCGAATAGTCCAGAGTATCCGATCTGAACTTGCGAACCTTCCGTTGTTCAACGTCTTTTTTGTAATGATCGAGTGAGTTATAGATCCCTTCTAGGATCTTCTGTAGTTCTTCACTGCTCTTCAAAGCCCCCAATTGGCCACTCAGTTCTTCAATCTGCCGGTCCAATTTTGTGACAGATTTGGATAACCCCTCAATCGTTAACAGCATTAAGTCCAATGAACACTTGTTTAGTATCTGCTCCCAACATTTGACAACATCTGGTATGTCCTTACACAATGTTGATCGTAAGTAGACACTCCGCCCTCTGGCGATTCTTTGTGTACGGTAATACTGGGCTAGTGTGGTTTCATGGAGCTTTTGTGAAATCTCCCTCCTAATAAGTTGCGAATGGACCAGGATACTACCATAACTCTTTAGAGGAATACCCCAGGCAATGAGGTACGCACATTAATTTGCCTGATCTTTACACCTATGATACAGAAGACGATTTGGACATAACTATTAAATAGAAATGCGCTAATTTTTCAGAACTGCTCCCTTCACGACATGAAGTCTGAGACACTCTATGAGGCACTTGATAAGACCAACATTGCAGCGGGAATCTTAAGGACCTCCACTTTTTTGGCACTCACGGCAGGTAGGAACAGACTTTGCTCTGTAGCTTAGAACATGTAAACATTCTGGTCTAAGAATTTAAATCACTGATACTGACACTATCCCTGATATTTGCTTACAGTGGAGAAAAATACTTATTAAAGAAAATTTGATAAATTGTCCAGCTCCTGAGGAAGGGACACTATATCCCAAAACACGTAGAGCTCTTGATTTTATAAACTCATGATTTTTGGTTCTATTATTGTTTTCATTAACATTTTTATGTAGAAACATAATTATATTTTGACTATTCCTTTTGGATTTTGGATTTTCTGTATGTTCTTTGAATTATTGTTTTGCATTATTAGTATGATGTACAATATGAGAGGAATATTGTTTACCCATATCAATACAATACAAATATATGTCACTTGAACATAAATTCTAAGAATGTATTAGTTATTATTGTCTTTTTTTAATAGCTTTTTGTGAGAATGACACTAAGCATGGGCCATCCCACTTGGTTCTAATTTGACCCCTAAAGTTTATATATACATAAACTCTATCTGAATTTTGTTTGTCTTTGGACAATCACATTGAGTGTGCATGGGACGCGAGTGTTCCACAGACCGTGGATGCCGTTTTGTTCTGTAATGGTTAGAATACAGTCAATAACTACTGTTATTGACTGCATTCTGAACATCCTCTCCGCCAAAGCAGAAACGAAAACAACAATGCAATTGTCAGGCAGGATTATTTTTCAATTAGACACTTACTCTCTCTGAGTTGTTTTTTTTTTTTTGCTGAAACATGCTATTTAGCACAGGAAAGAGAAAGAGAAATCACTGGAAAATACGTCTACGACACCTAATTCATGATCATGTTAATCCTGTTCCAGTTCAACCAAGTTGCATTTAAAGTGATTCACTTATGAAGAAAAACATGTTTTACAACATAAAATCATATTTAATGTACTAACTCAATTTGTCTTTTTACTTCACTCACTCTTCAAGTAACATTTTACTTCACCACCAAAGCTCCAAGATATGTATTTCTATTAACAACATTTGCTAATAGCCTTGTTCAACTAGAGGGGTTTTGCAGGGGGGTAATTATCACTTGTGATAAAAACCCCTCTCCAATGTATGGCACTCGGCTTTGCCTTAGGCTATAACTTGGTGACGGGTCATTATCTTGTGACAATTAACCCTCCTGAGGTCTACAAGGCTATATTGATAGCATGTATACTTTTTATTTCATATGTCAGGGCACATTCCAATGCACTGACATTGGCTACATACCTCAAAGTAAAGTACTTTACCTACATACCTCTGTTCATATTAATTCGGATGCTTTTAAAGCGGCATTGAGAGGCTTTATTATCCAATATGTTGCATTAAAGAAAAAAACAAATGGAGTCCTAATGATTTGTTGACTACAATTAAAACTCTTGAAACCTCATATTATTATAATCCTGATACCAGTACTCTCAAATCCTGCATTAGTAAATGTATTTTGTTTAATAAACTCTGTACAGATAAAGCAGCTAACTCACTACTCTGCTCTAAGTCCAAATGTTATGGTGGTTCCAGTAAACGTGGCAATATACTTGCCTCATACCTAAAGAATAAATAAGAGAAATATATTATTACATCTGTTACTGTCTCAAGTGGTAAGAGGCTGACCAAAGAGAACATCAGCACAGCCTTCCCAGACTTTTATTCCAACCTATATACAGGAGACCCAGCTATTAAGTTTCCAGATATTTTGTCGTTTTTCCATAAGAATATGCACAATTCTACAACCCTTCTTCATCTCTCAGCTCTCAATAATCCCTTTACCTGAAATCAGACAGGCCCTCTCAGATCTAAAATTAGGAAAAGCTCCAGGTCCTGATGAATACTCATTTTTTTCAAATCATTCATAGATTCACTATCTCCTAAACTTTTCAAACTTGATAGTTTCTTTGTTGTTCAAGGTATTAGCTTTGACACTTCTGGTGAAGCGCTCCTTGTTTTATTCTTTAAACCAGATCAAGATCCTTCCAGCATTAAAAAATTACAGAGCAATATCCCTAATTAATTGAGACACAAAAATGTTTGCAAAAATATTAGCTAAAATGTTAGAGGTCTTCCTCCCCAATCTTGTTCATATTGACCAATCTGGCTTTATAAAACACGGTTTTGCATCTTCCAACTCCTGACCACTATTTCATATTCTATTTTATTCCCAGAAATCACAATATTCCCTTGCTCTTATTACATTAGATGTTGAAAAAGCATTTAATTGAGATTCGTGGTTGTTCATGTTTGAGGCATTAAAGTGGGTTCTCTATCAACCATGTTAATATCCTCTACTCTACTCCATCCACCAGAATTCTTATAAATAATGATCTCTCCCTATCATTTTGTATAACTAGCGGCACTTGTCAAGGTTGCCCCCTTTTGTCTTTACTCTTTAATCTAGCCCTTGAACCCCTTCTACAAAATATTACACTAAATGAGAGCATTCCAGACATTTGTTTAGGCAGTGTAGAAGTCAAAGTGTCTGCATATGCAGATGATATTTTACTTTATCTATCCTACCCCACCACTTATAGTCATTGCCGGATATCCACTACTGATACATTTTCTCTAGTATCCGGGTACAAACTAAATAGTGACAAATCTGCAATAATGCCACTCATGAACACCTGTACTTTAGCTAACACTCAGTCATATGGAATCTTCTTCCATTAAATATCTTGTCTTACTGTTTTCAAAAGAGATTGAAAAATCTATTACTCTTAACGCTAGCATTATGCTTGATGAAGTCAAAATCTTATTTCATAAAGGGTCCCCACTCTTCTTATCTTGGTGGGGATGCCTTGATTCTATCAAAAGGATGCTCAGCCCTATAATCCTCTATTCTTTATCTATGTTGACTGTTCATCTTACTTCACATTTTCTTAAGGGTTAGATTCTATACTCTCTAAATTCTTATGGAGCCAGAAAACACAAGAATTGTCATCAACAAACTAAAACTTCCTAAACAAGCTGAAGGTGTAAAGGTTTCCTGACTTCATGTCTCTTTACTATGAGAATCATATGTTAGATGCTCCTGTGTGGATAAATATAGAAGCCAATTTAATTGCACCACTTACTCTCTCTCATTTTCTTTTTACCTCCTCCTGACCTAACATTACATTATACCCATCCATTCACTTCTTCAAGATTATTTGGACCAAACTCCCCCCAGCTCTATTTCTCAAACTGGTTTAGATGATATTTTCTTCTGGTTTAATAAATCCTTATCCAATAAAACAAACTTCACTATCTTTAATAAATGTTATGCGTTTGGTATCAAAACAAATAAAACACTTACTTAACAATATTATTGCAATCCCTTTAGCGCAATTAAGTAATCAATAAAATATTATGAATTCTGACTTTACTTTTCATCATTCACTTATTAAGTCTATGTTCAAATCACTTTATGCCCTATCTCAAAAATCTCCCTCATCTGTATTATCCTCAATTCTTAATAAATCCTCTTTCAAAGCTGCTAAATTATACTCCTTCCTAAATGAGGCTGAAAATAGTAGCCTGCTCAAAACCAATATTATTGGACAGTGGGAAGCAGATTGGAATGTTCAACCATCTCCTGATATGTGGTCCGGCATTTGGCAGATGTATCAATCTACCTCTGTTGGTGCCAGCTTAACCCACTCTTATTATGTTATCTTACATCATGCTTATCTTTCACCATTGAGAATTGCTAAATTGTTGAATGATTCTCCTAATAATTGTTGGTCATGCTACAATCTGAACGCTGACTTCATAGACTTGTTGTATGATTGTAAATTTGTTCACTCCTTTTGGACTCAAATTTGGAAATACCTGCAGATCATCTTTCATTTTCAAGAACCTCTTTTGCTTTGCAATTTAATGATTGACCCCATTATTAATCTGTATATGCAAAATATTGAATCCTCTAATTTATTTCATCTTTGTGGCTGTATTGCTTTTCATATCATTCAGGGATCCTGCTGATTTCGAGTGTTCATCAACACTCCAAGTCATATAGCTACATTGTCCATTCGGATTACAATAAACCCATCGGCCTACATACTTCTTATGATTCTTTGGATACAGCAACTTTGTTCCCTCAGGTGCTACGATGCTGACCTCTATGTACTTCCTGATTTCTTCATCTGTCAATTCCTTGGGTTTAAACCCTGATTCAACATCGATAATGATCTTCATTCCTATAGCCTTCTTTGCAGTGTTCTTGCATTGTGTGATTATTATCCAAATCATACAGAATCCGAACATGATCATCACCAAGATTACTCAAAGAAACTGGAAGATTCCCTCCATCCAGTGTGGAATCCACTAGAAGATCGATGCAAACCAACTGTCATCTGCAATTTCTTCTGTCGCATCTTCGATCTTGTTTTGCAAGTTCGTCAGCAAAGTTATGGCTTCTGTCAAGGTCCCATTCTCGTCATCGTGAAAAGGTGTGAACATGCAACATGATGGCCCGATTTTGGCGTAAAATCCTCCTTCCATTGTTGTGATCATATCAAGGACACATCTGTTCTGGAGAGTCATCAGTCTTATGGCTGTCAATTCTTCTCTGATAGCATTAAATCCCTTTATGGTAGTGTTGATCATCTGTAGGAGCTCCTAACGAGTGATTTGCAACCACTTTGCACTAGCCATCGTCTGGTTGAAGATGAAGCAGTTTTGCTGAACAGCCTATGCTCATATGGAATAGCATCGAAGGCTTCTGTTGATTTTGATGAAAAATAGTTCTCCCTCCTTGTTTGGTTGAGAAATTCAAGTGATCTCCTCCTCAAATGAGCATATGCTTTCGGAAATTCACTAATGTTTAGGTCACTCTGAGGAACCACTAATGCTGGAACATGAATGATCACTATGAAATACATTCCTCCCCACTCTTTAGGCAGCTTCATGTAAGCTATAGATCCACAAGCCCACTATCAATCCATTAGGACGTCTGTCCCTGCTCCCATTTTGGACTCGTAAATTGTCGTCTTGCAACCTATGTTAGTTCCCATATGCTTCTTTTCTTCTCTGCAGAAACACAATGTCACATTTGTCAATGGGATCACCATCATTGGACTTTATTAATCTTCTCGCCATGTCAGCAAATTAGCATGTTCAGCCCATGACTTCAAGCACTCCTCATTAATTTTGTGTACCTCTTGCACATATTCTGACTTCAATAGATGAGCTGCACAGGACATCAGTCCTTCTTCCCATCCCTTCCTGGTTTTCACTCATCCATAGATTAGCATTGAGATCGTTCCCAACATCCAGGCACCCAAGGTGTTTCTATTTTAGTAGGACATTCCATCCTCTACATCTCTTTTATGACCACTTCATCATATCCTGCTCTATGATACATGAGTATCTCGCTTTTCTAATCAGGCTCATTTTCCAACGGCATAGTCTTGATATAATCATCCTGAAATGGAAATTAACATTTCAAAACTCCATTGTAGAGTGGCCCAACTTATTTGGAACTGTCCCGAGTCATACATACAGCAAGGTGAACAGGACATCTAGCATCATGTTCTGGAATTTCTCTGGCAATACAAGTTCGGGCAGCATTCATGGCATAGTGAATGAGCATGCACACATAACAATTCTCTTTGAATGCTCGCTCTCCCACATGTTTCATGTGCTGGCACCACATATTATGACCCAAATGTGTTGTGCTATCTAGATAATTATTTATCCCATCATTGTCTTCCTCTCCACTTCTCCTGTGTCTCCCCCTCAACTTGTCAGCAACCCATGGAAATTACTCTAAAGCAGCTCTTCTATGTGGGGATAACACAAAGGGTCTTGACTCCTTGGTAAGGGGTAAATCAATACCAGTTCCTGGATTGGGGAGGATCAATGGGACATCTACCTTATTTGGACCAACAAAACAGAGAGTATAAACCAGGAGAAATAGGAAGACAAAGATAGAAACTGAGAATGCATATGTTATACACCAGAATATTGACCCACACAATTTAGGGCATTCTGGAATCTCATGAGGTGATTCATTCTCTGAAACTGTACCATTTCCAGCACACCTCATGTTTGCTGTACTTAATTAAGGAAGGAAAAACACTTTTTAATCAGGCAATTATGATAGGTCTGGTAGGTGTAGGATGTCTTCTACTACTGCAACAAGCAGCTTTCTTATCATAGGGTCCTTCTTAGGATCATGTAAGAAAGTGTGAATGTCCACATCTCCTCTTATAAGAGCAGGATAAGCCTGGAGGATAAATATAAAGACAGCAAATAGAAGTCTATGGGCATCTCCATTGGTCGGGACCACCGAGCTAGCCAAACAGGTGTGCAGTGAGAAACAAATTGTGGTACATCAACACCTTTTTAAAGTTCATTTTCAAAGATTCCTGCGACTCAAGCAATGCTATAATATCTATAAGGAGTGTCCAGGGGGAGCACAGTTCAAATGCAAATCTGCATTTATCAGCTAGTCTGTTTATCGTTCTTCTACCTTGTCATCGATCAAGTCTGCACACGTTGAAATTCTTCTTCTTGTTTGCTTCTGAATCAATTGTTGGGGGTGTTGCAGTCTTGCTGGCGTGTAGCTCTAAATACTGGAGGGGTGTCTGTACTTCTGCTCTCTATATTGTAGAGGAGAGGCACAGAGGACCCCAGCCAAGATTCTCAATAAGGTATCAATGGACGAGCAATGAAGGCATAGCTTCTCAGGAGGTGATGCAGGCTGGTTCTTAAGTACAGTGTAGTCCCCAAGCCCCCACAAAGGAAGGTCCACACACTGTATTAGTTAAAACACAGTCTTTATATAATTAATATTCAAGGTTGTGTACACTATCACAATAACTCAAAGTGGTACCACAATTATTATCAGATCCCATTAAAGTGCATCAACTCTACTCTGGTCAAATGTCACACAGATCAAGGAATGAAAGTAACCAACAATATAGGAGGAAAGCAGTTGGTTAGAACAATTGGCAGAATATTGAACCCTACCAACTAGGCACAATTCTGTGTGGAGATACCCCCACCTGGGCAACCTGTAAATAAAGATGTATCATACAATCCCAGTCCATATATTGTTCAAAATAGTCTTATTTCGTTCTAAAATAGTTCTACAACCCCAATGTATATGGAATAGCAGAGTTCGTTGTCACGTTGTCGACGGATCCTTCTTGAGCGGCTCCCTTTAAGGCAGGAGCCATGGATCGTCGAGATCTCACAAGGAAAAAGGAGTGAACGACGACGGTGAGGTGGCAGCTTCGTTCCTAGCGGTGCACGGCGACGACGGAGCATTGCCGTCCTGAAAGGAAGAGGAGTGCAGGGCACCTCGGTGATGATAGTTCAGGACCACAAACAGATTGTGAAGAACTGTGGGCCAGCAAGGGTGTTGAGTCGTCCGGCGTCTATACAGTTGTCAGGTGGCGGGAAACCCACTGGCAGATGCTCCTCTGTGCATCAGCGGCCTCGACTTTCTCCAGCGGGACAAAGCGGTCGACGGTGCAGGCAAGAGCGTCCATGGATCAAATGTTACAAAGGGAGCAAATGGAGTACAGCGGCTCCGGTCGGTGACATTGGTCGTCGACGATGATGGACAACCGTGTCTGGGCACTTCTCCTTCTGATTCTGCGGTGGTCCTCATTTCCGGTCGTCAGCCTGTCGTAGGTCCATCTACCAGGGAGCTTTGGCAAAGATCAGCTGTGCACGATGGTCCCTCGTAGCTTGGGAAGAGGGTGCCTTACCAGGTCCTCTCTGGGTCAGTCCTTGGAGACACAGCAGATTTCAGATTGATGAAGTAGAGCAGCATCAAGACTTCTCTTCCAGCATGGCTTCAAGGTTAAGCTTCAGTTTCAACTCCAGTTTCTCTTCAGCTTCTGAACACGAATTCTAGCAGTGAGAGGCCCCCCAGATACACTAGTTGATCTCCCATTCATTCTGCTGGGTCACACTCAGGCAACCAATGGGTCAGAAGGGCATTCATTCAGGCAGGCAGCTAATCAGGTGCATAGTGCATTTTGGCCATTCACTTCTCTCCAGACACTCACAATAAGTTATGTGTATTGGGACAAGTACCCAGCCATTCAACACTCCACCATGCATTCATACCAGTTTTGAGAAGGGCTGTCTCAGTCATTTTGTCAAACACCAGAAACCAGACATCCACAACAAGAAGTGCACATTGGTCACACACTTCATTCACCCAGGTCCCACCCACGGGGTGTACCCACAACATACAGTCAATGGGAAGGCTACAGCCAGTCTGTCCTGGACTTCACAACAACACCATATATGGAACCTCCACCCAACAGCCAGTCAGGGGGAAGGGACAGAGTCAGGGCTTCCCAGGACTTTGGAAAACAAGGTAAAGGGCAATAGAAAGCAAGAGGCCACTGACGCCATCTTGTTTCCTATCAGGAATCAACTATTTCCAATGGCATGGCCTGGGTATCCCAAAATGTAGGATACTCAAGGCACCTATCAAATTCAGCATGGAGCTGCCACCAGCCCATACCCTGCTCTGTGGGCCACACACAGGTGCACAAAAACATACACTAGTGGCACATGGTTGTACCTCCACCGATGGGTGCCATAAGGGTACCTCATGGGTCTGTACACCAAACCAAAAGAGAGAGCTGCACCGCCAGGAATCCCACGTCAACTCCTGCGTGAAAAACACGGCATAACACACAATAAAAACAGTAAAGGACAAGGATACGGAGGCCCCGTCCCTCTGATGCATTTCCAGCATCACACTCCCCATCCACTGTTCCAACCACCCATAGGTGCTGCCCAGAGTGTCAATATATTAGGTGGTGCAGCTGCAACCCCGACCAACTCGTTGTGGCTGATGGATGCACCAACTACAGCAGATGTGAAATTTAAAAGTATGAATCAACATAACACAAAATAACATAGCAGACTAGGTGTGTCTTTAAATGTGACAATACATGTTTAAATGCTTTTTAAACACATCATCGTTTACATTTTACAATGATTATATGTGTGGCAAGTGGAACCTGCTGACTACACAGAAAACAGAATAAGTGTGCTTTCTTATTATGGTAAATTGATGGATACATGAAGACAAAATCATTAATGAAGTGATGAACTTGCCTGTCAAACCCAGCACCAAGGCGTCTTGTATGGGTTGGCACTTCAGCACAGGCACCAGCTCCTCAGCAGTGGTGCATTCTCTGGCCTTGCCCTTGTGGTTCTGTGGCGTCTTCCTGACTCTCCATTTGTTGTTGTCTCTGTGCATGATGTTCCTTTACCTCTGTAATGACACTTGCCACTATGCAGCACCCGTCATAGTCAAATGCTGATGTGTGTTTAAAACTCAGTGAATCCGCACCTTAACTGAGCACCCTATTACAGCTGCATACAGCAAGAGAAAGGGAAAGTGCACAGCTTAACAAGAGCATGTGTGTACCTGTTGAGTCACTCAGAGGCACAGTGGAGCCTGAGCCATTCATGCCACGTGCCAGCCACACTACTTATACCGGCACACTTGCTTGTGTGCTCGCCTGCTCCCTGAACTGGTTAATTGCCTCTGGCTGGTGCCACACTACATGCCTGAGACAACCTCCCTGCTGCAGCAGTGCTGTAGGTTATACAGTAGCAGAACAGTACTAATGTCATGCAGGCTCCTGGAGCAATGTGAGGACATGGCCAACACAAGCACCCAGACTTGTTACCTTCCTACTCATGCTTAATCATGAAAATGTATAACTAGCAAAACTGCACCAGTATGGGTCATCAGCTTCACGATTAACAATGAGACAGTCCTGGTATAGATACGCGTGGCGCACACACACTTTTGCTATTTGCTATGTGACATTAAGGACTGACAGTTACAATAAGGAAGTTGTCAAAAACACAACATAATCAATCTGAGTCTGAAACAATAAGCCACTGAGCTAAAAAATGGATGCCAGGACAGAGTCCTGGACAAACACCCCCACAAATCAAGCACTGAAAACAAGTACACGATTTTACAGTAATGGAGATGTGGGATTCCAGGTTTAGAACAGCTAGAACAGAGAGATACCATGGCACACACGTGCAGATGGCAATATGAGATATCACAAGCCGCTACATTTCAAGTTTAAAATGACGAAGTTCTTAGAAAACAATAACCCTGGTTCACAAGAAAATCATCCAATAAAATACAGCGGGTGCCATGTATAAAAATCATAACATGCCAAAATTACAACAACCAAAAATGCAAATATAACCAAGAAATATTTAATTTTATTAAGAATGTATATATTATTTTAAATCTCCATAGGCAGAAGACAGGCACAACCAGTTGTCGCTCGACTAACGCTACAGAGAAAAGGCTTTGAAAAGACAAATATGGACTCTGATGCCCTTTCCCAGCAGAATGCATTGACAGTAACACATGTAGTGCATTTGCAGATGGAATTGGGTAGTTATTTATCAGATTGAAGATGGTGACATACTGGCAACTGGTTGTGTTTTGACAGCTAAGTTACATAAGCCATAATGTTGGGTTCTGTGTGCCATACCGAGTGATAATGGCCCACTGCCCAAGTTAATTTAAACCAGTATGGACCACCCAACACAGACTTTTTGATATCGGCACACAGGGTAACCAACTCTCGAGACCTTGTGTTTGTGACAAAAGTCAGTTTTGCTCGCAAAATAATATACAAAAAGGATGCCTACTGTGGGAATGGCTGTATGTGCGAAGACCTCCACCCATTTCCATGCTGGTGTCCAGGAAGAGTAAACAGCACCTCTTGGCAAATATGAGACAGTGGCGCAGTGGAGTTGGTGTCCTGGAGCAGGTTAGTCAGTGGTGTTGGGGTCAGAAAGTAGGAGACGCCTGCAAAATGGTGGGAGAAAGGGTCAGACTAGCCAGAAAATGGAGGACCAGGGAGAAGGATCAAATGTAATATTTGATCACACGATACATCGGATGTTCCTGGGAACCTTATTGACTGGTGCAGACCCTGGGTTGCTAATATTTTTGAAAAGCAACATCTCTTCCTGAACTGGCTATAAGCCTCTGAAACAGACTGGAGTTGATGGTTCAAATAAGGTAACACAGGATAAGATTTGTTTCAATGACAAAAATGATATAGAAAAATCAGTATCTGCAGTGCCAGGTTAGAGCACTCAAGTAATTTCTATAGCTATTAAGTGATCTTTACTCAATCTCTCAATTAGGGCCTGTGGGAGAGGTGATGTGTAGGAGAAGAGATAATGGAGATGTAGGGACACTATATTGGGGACAGTAACTGGGACATGACATTATATTCAGAGGAGGCAGTAAACTGAATACAAAATACAGACAGCAAATGGAAATGCACATTAAGCATGTTTTAAAATGATCCACTGCAGAGTGGATAGGTCATCTGTCCAGTCTGCACTATGTACATTAACCCAATTAACTAACTAACACTTTCCTATTACTTCATAATTTACCCTTAACAAAGCAGTGCAAAATGCTTCAGATGAAATGTAAAAATAATGTGCTGCTTTGCAGTAGATTTATAACATGCAAGCAGTTCGCTGGCTGTGGTTCATTGAACAAATTGCGAAGAAAATATGTGCTCTGGTGAAAAGTCTCATTGTACCAGAGGAAGTCATTGTTGCAATATTTTTTGTGACGCTATGCTTACAGAGAGACCAGCTCGGATGGTGTGTATGTGTCAGGAGAAAAGGCAGGTTTAGTGAGAGTGACAGAGCCTGCATATTAATGCAGGAGACTGAGAAGGGGTGGAGAGAGTTCTTCCGACACATGAGCGAGTGTCTAGATTGGATCATGCAGTACAGAGAGGCAAGATTCTCCCAGGGAGCAGACTGAGAATACAGGTCAGAGGGAGGTTGTGGCCTTCTATCTGGATTGCCTGAGTGCAGGATTTGCGATACTACTGCAAGCTGGCAGGACAACAAAGAAGAGTTGCCTGTGATAATAGTGCATAAACCTTGCTCATATTTGATGTGAGTATATTTGTGATAATTGAGGCTTACATGTGCAAATGTATTCTGAGACAGCCAGGGAAATTTTATTTGTATGTAAAAGAATTCAGCACCTTTCAAATGTCATTTGGGGAAATTGCATTTTATACTAAGCATGGTTCTTGCCAAATATTCACAAGCCAAGGTCGAAGTGGGTGAAACTCACACTGTGTCATTGAGCTGAGTTTGTTTTGAAATTTCTCTCTTGCTGCTTATTTTTGCTGAATTATATTCCCATGACTATTTGTGACGCTATTCAATCGACAAGTTCATTTATGAATGCACATTCTAAAAGTTGCTGCGAGTCTTGATATATTAATCATGGGGCTCGGGTTGGGTCATTTGTTTTACTGTGGGTTTATAGATTGACAGATTGCGTGAGTGTGGTGTCTCGGCTGTGCATGCTGACAGCTAAGCAGATCTGTCAAAGACAGTAGTACAGCCTCTTAAATAAGTTGCTGGAGAGACAGTTAGCATTTCAAATATGTAAGGCCCAAAAGTCTGTATTGAGAATTGAACCCAAATAGAATACAGGTACCAGAGGGAAGCCTTGTCACATCATAGAGGGTATTATCAGAATAACACAACACCACTATACCACCATAAGAAAATATCACAAGATTATGTAATAGCCCTCTGACAAAATCCTTAACAGGCCACAATTAATCAATTTTTTTTTGTATAACAATTGCTGTATCAGTTACTTCCATGATAGTCAGGGGCTAATTTTCAAAGACCCCAAAGACATACACAAATCCTTGATGTAAGATATGTTATAGTTATCTGGGGGATTTGATAGATTTATGCTGGAAGAGATGGGAAACAAATAAAATGTGAATGCCCATCTGTGCCCAATGCTCTGCTTGCCAGAACCACATGTGTTAACACTTGTTTGGGGCAAAGATGATCAGATAACTCCTGTTTGAGCCTAAAAGCAGCAGGAATCCATTGTGAAGGCCTTCTGCAATCATTAATAGTGGAAGGAATTTGTATTTTTTGCACATTGTAGTGTGACAAAAATCATGATACATTGTCTCCAAAAGGTTAAATATGTGGCCTTCCTATACTTTGAGAACATTTGTGAAATTGCATGGAGGCGACCCAATGGCAATATCTGCCACCCCCTCACATTATCGACCAGCACAGCCAGGACTGAAATACGTAAATTACATTGAATGGCAACCAACAGCAAGCATTAATCTCACTGAGCTACCTGACTGGATAATGAAAAACACTTTCAATCATATTAATAAAATATACATCTATCCAGCAATAGCATTCAGATAATCTATTTAATCAGCTAGCAGATATCATTAACACAAGCTTTCTCTGGAGTAGTGCAAACCAATAACAAATAGAATTCACATGAGTGTTGGAGCCCCTCTACTGAGAATGAACATAGTTCAAATCTACATGTTCTATGGAATTCCGTCCGCTCAGGAGGGTCTACAATCATGTTTTAGCTCACTGCATCCTTCACAGTCAAGATATATTCATTTGCATATCAGTTTAGTCCCACCAACAAGAGCAGTCCTGCACTGAAATGTTAGGCAATTATTTGGACATGTTCGTTCTTGGTAGGGGAGCACCCAGACGTCATTGAATATGTTTAGGAACTTGGGGTTTCACCCTAAGTTACCCATGGTATTCCAGACGTGAACCTTTTGCTTACTGTGCTTAGAAAGGCACAGCTTCACCTCAGTGATGAGGCCCAACAAGGCTTAAACACATGTCTGGGGTTGCTGTTGGTACTATTGAGTTGCCTAGCATTTCAGTGATAGTCTGTCCAAGAGGGTAGGACCAGAGTGGTATTCAAATGGATATTTATCCTCTGTTAGAAGTACAAAGAGCTAAAACGTGGTTGTAGACCCTCTTGAGTGGAAACCTTCCCATGGGACAGGTTATTTGGCCATGTTAGTTCTTGGTAGAGGGGCTCCCAGACCTCTTTGAGTACAATCTAAAATAGAGTTGTTCCTGATCCGTTCATTTTGTGATGTGTTTGTGCCTGGGCATGAATGTGAGTGGTTGCTGAAGTGAAGGGCATGCATGGAACATGAGTGTGTGCCTGTAATGGAATCTGAGTTGGGTCTTTTCTGGTGGCTGGGCCCTTCTTTCATGTGTCCTCACCTTTGTAGGCACAAGCATCTTAAGATTGGTACATGCATTTATTCATGGATGGTTTAACACTTAAGGTTTGTAAGAAACACTTCAATGACTTTGGCTACCTGATCGATTTCTCTTCAAGGATCCACTTTGCTACTCGACATATGCACATACATTTCCCAATAATATTACCTATGCTTTGATAACTAAATCTTAATTCATAAGAAACTAATTATGTGTCAAAACACGCTCACATTTTAGTCATCCACCACACATAGGATGCCAAAATAAGACACATTGTTAGACACAGAAAAGTAATCAGAATTATTACTGTATCACATTTGTCAGTTTCCAATACCCCTCCCCCTAAAAATCAGGGAGTCTGTTATGAACTGACAAATGTAGTTGTTCAATGTCAGGCTCAGCACCCATTTTGGAAGGGAATTATGCATCTGCCTTCGGACAAGTGGGTTGAGAGTTCTTCAGGTTCTGGGCTACATGAATTGGTTACATGGAGAGTGGATGGTGTGTAGTCAATTCTAGAACAACTTTCCCAGAAACCAGAGGACCTCTTTAAGATGGGTGCTATTGTCAACGTGACATGTTGAGAAGCCCAGTGCATAGCTGTCACTCTTTCTCAGACTCAGAGAAACACTGGAGACTACATCAGCTATCTTCATATTGTGTGGGACGAGGGGCCAGCAGGCCCCTCGCATCCTTTACTTCTCAGTACAAAACTCGGACCCTGTGCCTCCAGTGGTGGGTTCGCCCCTTGCCTTTATGCAATGTCGACTTGGATTAACATTCGTGTAGATGTGACCACCGAGTAGGACACAGGGCATCCATTTTTGTACCCCCTTTCAACTCCATCTTGGTGACTAGGCCTCACTGCGATAATACAAAATGCTTCTCTTCCTTTCTTGCAACGGCCAGGCGCGCAGGGCACATGGCCCCCACCATCTTTCCCAGTCTGACTGGAAAACTCTGCGGCTCCATTCTCACGCTGAAGCCGGAGGTAATTGCAACAAATGATAAATGTAACACATCACTCTTCCTCTGAGATCACTCTCCTGCATGTGAACCAACATGAACTAAGCACATAGCTTGTTCATCTCCACAAACCTGTCCTTGCCCCCGCACCATCGCCAGTGGAAACTTACTGCCATTGTGAACCTGTGCCCCTGCAAGGTATTCCTTTTATGTGCCAGACCGCTGACCACGCCATGATACCCACCCAACAGATCCCCAACTAACATTAGACCCCTGCTGAGGAAATATTGTTGTCTACTACTAACAAATGTCAACATACCAGAGATTCTTATGAACACAGACCCTCACTTCAACCAATGTTATTATAGTGTTCAAGACCCTTAACCTAAGCCCTTTATAATCTAATGTTATTGATAGTATAGACACATGTGTGAAGTTTATAGAGACATGATGATTTGTTCAAAGATGTCGAATGAGTATTATTTAGTGCATGCATTTTGAGAATATATTGTTAGCTTACCTGGGGCCACCCTGCTTCACAGCGACCTGACCTTCACTCATTCGGAGCACAGATGCCTGACGTCCATCCTCCCGCCAACCAAGCAGCCAACCCGGAGCTAGAGATGCCGCCCACACCATGGGCACTATAGGGACTGTCCAATCCTGGAGCAACTTAGTACCTTATGTTAGTTGCGTCATCGATGACACATTTGCCTTATAAAATGTATTGTAACCTTAATTCTGGTCAGAGCGCTCTCAGAGGCAACAGATTCCTTTGAATGCCATTTACTTATATAAACCTTGCCTTGAACTCTCGCAGCCTGCTCTCTTTGCCTCATTCCCCGTCTGGGGTGTCTCTATTTTATTCCTTTGCCTGAGAAAGACGAGGAGGGCACTAACAATATTCATGGTGTTTAACCCGCAGTGACATACATATCATATAGTCGACTGAATAAATAAGTCCATGGGCCTCATTACGACCCAGGCGGTAAGTTACCGCCTGGGCCGTGACTTTACCACCATGGCGTAAACTACGTTTACGCCATGGTGGTTGGCGGACTTACCGCCCCATTCTGAGGTCGGCGGGGCGGTAAGTCCCCAATCCCCATTTACCCTTCCCCATTCCCATTTTTGCCCCATAGGGCATAATGGGAGTGGGGAAGGCGTTAATTACGCCACCGTAAATTACGGTGGCGTAATTAACTCCATGGTCCCTTAGCGCCATGGATTTTAACACCTGCTAAAAGCAGGTGTTAAAAGCGCCATGGCGCTAAGGGACCTCGTAATTGGCGGTAAGGGGTCGGCGCAGCTAACGCTGGCGTAAACCCCTTACCGCCAGGGTCGTAATGAGGCCCCATGGTTTGAGTACTCAGCACCTGTAGCTTAGGTTTGATTGATATATTATACTGAATAATTGTGGTCTATATTTTCACAATTGCACCCACATTTTGTTATTATATTTGGTTATAGATACTAATTATTGTGACTGAGATTTGCAGCTGTTGAGGTTCCAACACCAAGTCCTGTTTATACTTAAACATGGGTATATTTCTCCTGGACAACATTATTATCTAGGGCTGGAAGCTGCAATATAATTTTGACAGACATTATGGTGGGTACTTCAATAAACTTTCCCCAGAAGGCTATCAACTTTGACCAAATGCAATAAATAAAGCTACATTTCCGTGCCTGTAAATACCCAATGGATGGCTACAATGAATATCTTTAGACCTATTACTAGTGAAACTATGGAAGGCCCTATTCAATAATGACAAACTGTGACGAGGAGAGAGTGTAGAATTAATATGAAATTGTGAAGGTCCAAACATGCATATTTCAATTGTCTTTTCCATACATCTTGCCCAACCATCAACCACCATTTTCTCTCACAGTGCTCTCTTTTCTGTCAGATACAAACAGAATAGCCCCTTTGGAATCCTACAATACTGTGTTCCAGGACGCTGGGAGACAGCTAGATAAAAACAAGTACTTAATGATCTGGGGAAATCTAATGCAATGAAGAATACCTAGAACCATAACATACATTTTGCAGTTTGCGGCGGTGCAGATTGTCAGAAGCAGCCATGAGAGTGCAAGTGCCCTTTGCAGTGCGGCTTGACAATCTTGCAGAGATCACGTTCAGACAAGGAGAAGTCCATTTATCTAGTCCTCCATAACGCACTGAGAAGAGAGGAAAGCTTTTACGCTGCAATGCTCTAAGTGAAAAGGAAGGAAGGAAAAGCAGCCCCATAGCGCTGCGTCATGGTGCCGTCAGTGGGGAGGAAGGAAGCGCAGCCCTGTGGTGCTGTGCTGTGGTGCCGTTGGACCACTGGCTCAAGAATTACAATGAAGGGATGTCCGTTGGACTGGAGGGGTAGGTTGATATAAAAGTTTGGCAACCCAGATAGTACTGCACTGCTTGGTCTGTGGCGTAACTTTTTTCACTCTTCTCTTTCTGCCTCCTCCCCTGGACTGGATCTGCATGGCTTCCTCTGATGAATGACTCCCCCTTTTGCATATTGTGCAAATAAAGTGCAGTGCTTGGGGTTTGGTTCTTTGTCATCAATTTGGGCTTACATGGGCGATTTTATGTCTGTGATATACCCTCTGCTCGCTCGTTGATGTTACGTAATGACTGGGTGCACATGTCTTCTTGTGCAGCAGCTCCCTGTATTTGAGTGGGCATTGGTACAGTAAGTACTGGGGTGGACATTTAGGGAAAGAGACTCTCGGTGGCCTCTGGATTTTCCTTACAGGGTTAAACTCTCACTGAGGGAGATAACCGCCTCCCCAGGAAAACATAATGGTCCGCTCAAAAAAACCATAACCTATTAAACCCAATTTACTTCGCTCATATGCCTTAAGACATACTTATTTCTCTCGTTCGGCAGAGGGTCTGCCTCTGGTAAAAACAGGCCAGGTCAGGCCAACAAAAAAAGATATTGCAATAAAGGCAGTTCAATCAAAGATCACATGCTTCTACTCCACAAATGCTATGCCATCTTCCAATAATAGGAATCTTAAAACAGCAATGTTAACAGCAAGCTCATTAACAATATCAGCTGGCTTTGATAATAACAACTCACTGTTAAATGTATGTTGGAATTTACAGCAGGGAGATAAGGAACTCTCATCACCTATGGAAAGTTTTGAAGCTCCCACTCTTGAAACTAGCTATATGATCTGTTCAAACCAATCGGCGTCACTAGAACTGGTCGACCTGATAATGGACACAAATGAGAGCCCTGCAGCTGGCTTAGATTGTACAAATCCACTGATGAATCCTTGTATTCTAGTTTGGAAGAGGTTGCTTTCAATCCTACTCTTAACTCTGTCACGGTCATGATTGATGCAGTCTTTGGCCTATGTTCAAACCTCCTGCAAGAACAAAATAATTTGAAACTGAGTGCGGCGAGTGTGTTGCCATGTTAGACTCTATGCAGAGAGAGTCTTTTGTCACTGTTCACTGTTCATTTCTCAGAGGAGGTGACCTGAAGACACAAAAACTCACCAAAGTAGTGCAGTGTGGTAGAGTGTGTTGAGTGTTTTGCAGTGTGTCTGTTGTTCCTGCTTCCCTGACCTCCCGCTCCCGGTTCTGGTTTTCTGCTGTGTCGGAGCTAAGTGGGAGCTTGCTCCAAACCCCAGAGGCCAGGGCGCTGGGATGTAAGTCCAGACTGAAGTCGGATTGGGAGTGGCTAGCCCTGGAGAAGCAGAGGGCCGGGAACGAATCGGCAAAATGGTGAGTCTGCTAGCACTGACTATATCCCTTTTTATTTTTTTTAATGTTTTTTATTTATTTTATTTGTATATGGTTTACATAAGAAACCTTTACAATTAGATTTAATAGACGAAAAGAAAAAAAGAAAAATATATATCTGTAAAGTATCAATACAACAAAGCACTAAACTCCTTCTAAAATGTTTACACAGCATATAAAATCAGTGCAAAAATATATAAAAATAAAAAATCGAACATTAGTGAAAATTCAATGTGGATTCCAATTACATACAGAGCAGTGCTAGCAGCCACTCATAGTTTACAGATGTTGCTCAGATAGTACAATCATTGATCAGAATAGAGGGAGTGTATATGAAGATGCATTAAACAGGAGACTCAAATCGGGGGTGCATAGAGATCTAAATATTTGATAAAGCCTGCGACCGCAAGTACCTCCGTAACATTAGAAATTGAGAGACATCTGGACCAGATAAACATTTCCCCAAAAGCCCTTAAACCTTTCAGTGCAGCACAATCTAAAACAGATGGCAAACAGTTTCAGTAACCCCTGTAGCATGGCAGAAACGACAGAGGACATTTGAGTCCTTAATCACATTCCTTCTGTGTAGAACTTCCTTAGTGGGAAGTATGTTCCACCTAAGTTTCAGAAGGAGGGAGCGATAATAGCAATTAGGAAATTGTGTCAAGATAAAGGACATAGTACCTCTCTTCTTATGTTCAAATTTTAGATCACAGAGAGAAGGATATGAATGTAATTTTTCCGTTGTACTATTCCAATCATGTGAATAGAGGAGTTTTTTCACTTTGTCCAGATTGGTCATTAGAGTGTCCCTGTCATTAGACAGATCCAGTAGAGTCCTATCACGGAGGTCTCTGAATTTTAAGAGATATACATTACAATCCAAGCATCCTTGTGAGAGAAGAATTTTGGCCAAATTGACATAGAGAGCATCCTCCTTAGGACAAAGCAGAGAATGAAAAAAGCACCAAAACCCGCCAAAGGGTTTTGGCTCGCAAAGACACCAGACCTAATTCAAACCTTATGGCCACTGTTGGGATGCTATTGGGAAGTTTCATAACCTTTCTCCAAAAAATACCCTGCAGGGAATCCCAAAAAGTATGGACATCCAAGTAGTGGAGTTCCATGCCATATATCCATTTCGGAACAACCTTTCATTTAAAAAAGTCTACTGTTGGCTTAAAGGAAAACCTACCATGCCTATTGTCCAACTTAATAGTCTGTGAGATAAGGGGATAGGCTTTATATCTAATAGATCGTCTAAGTTCACCAACCGAGGGTTGATCCAAAATCAGGAATCCCAAATAGACAATTTTTTGTGCTCTAACAATCAGTTCCCCACCAATTTTCCACACTTGTTTGTTCCCTTTTTTTCCTTTCGAGAAGACCATCATACAGGTTTTACTAGGGTTAAGGTTTAACCCATTTATTACAGCATATTCTTCGAATTTACATATTAGTCTTTATAAGCCGACTTTGGTCTGATCAAAAAGGAGAACATCGTCAGCATTTGCCAACCACGAGAACCTGAGATCCCCAATTCTGCGCTCACCATTCCTGCATCCCCAAGGAATTCCCCCGCATCTGCCAGATATAGGATAAAAAGGCAGGGAGCCAAAGAGCAACCCTGTCTCACCCTATACGTGTCCTTATTCTTCTGGAGAGGGTCCCTTCAAAATGATTCCTTATATGGACCCTGAATTCTCATACATGGCCATGATCAAATTAAGTAGGCCTGCCGGTAGACCCCACTTAGAAAGTTTGGCCCAGAGACGGGACTTAATGACTAAATCAAAAGCATTTGACAAATTAATTGAAACAACATATAAAGTACCAACAAATTTGCTCGAGGCTGAGGCTTGTAGAGCAGTTAAAATAAAGCCATTTAAGTTGGTTGAATGACCAGCCCTTAACCCTGTTTGGTATTTCTCTAGGATACGGTTCTCTTTAATCCAGACATTCACATGAGAGAGTAGCAGGGAGGCAAAAATCTTGCAATCCGCATCAATAAGGGAGATCGGTTTGTAGTTCTTAACAAGAGTCTGCTGACCTCTCTTAAAGATGGGAACAATATGGGCAGTCTGCCAACAAGTAGCTATAGTGCCAGTTCTCACTATGTCTTGGAAAAGCATGCAGAGTAACTTAGCCCATATTTCCGGTAGGGCTTTCAGTGTGTTATTCGTCAAACCATTAGGGCCTGGTGCCCTAGAGTTCTTAGCTTTAACGATTAGCCCAAGTATCGTCTCATAATCAATATAAGACTCCCACAAGGTATTAAGTACAGCCTCCCCAGTTGCAACTTCTTGAAGATCCTCTTCCCCTTGACCGAAAAGCTCAGTATAGAAATCTACCCATTGGACCTCCGAGATGGGATTCAGTTGATCAGTAGCAGAGACAAACACTTGGGATGAAAAGAGAGCCCAAAAAGCCCTGAGATCCCTCTTGACCAGAACATGGAGCATCAGCTCCACATCATTTTGCAGCAAACATGATTTTTTTGCTATACAATAGTTTTTATATTTTCGATGTATAGATTTAATCTTGGCACTTTTAGCAAACTGATCAATATCGAGATATCGGGTTTCTCTGAGGAGTTTACGTACATGGGTCTTTTCTCTCGCAAGCCCCTTGTCAAACTTGTGGGCATGGTCTCTTTTCGAATGTCCCTTTCTCAGTGTAGCTTGAACACTATTATGGAGAACATTCAAAAGTCTATCATAATGTTGAGTGTTAAAGACCACTTGTTTCCATAGAAGAGAAGTATGGTTAAAAGAAGAGAGGAGTTGGTCATTAACCAGATTGATATTTCCAGGCAACCAGCGTACCCCCGTACCTTGTCCTACAATTTTTAAATTTTGTGGACCCCCAAAGGGCAGATTTTTGGTGGGAAGACAAAAGGACACAGTCAAAGACCCATAATCACTCCCAGGGTTAAAGAGTACCTGAACTTCAGAGGAAAGAGATAGCAGGGAATGGTCTACAAAGAAATAATCTATAGTAGACATTGAAAGACCTCTCTGCCAAGTAGGGAGGAGTGGAGGGTAGAGTCAAAGGTACCATTCAAACATATCAAACACACCAATTCCAAAGAGAGATTCCAGAGTATACCCCAAACAAATTTCTGGCCCCTCAGATCAGGCTCCTCCAAATATTGTCCCAGGTCCCCGTAATCAACATCGGAGGACGTAGAACAGTCAGAATTTAAGACACCTGCCAACATCACTTTCCCCTAATATTCACAGATGTACAGGCTAGAATCAATTCCGTTAGGCTTTCCAAGAAGGACTCGAGGACAGCTAGGCCTTGATGCCAATAGATATTAATCAAAAGAATGTCAACCAAGCCCTCTCTAGAGGCAATCTCCACTGCCCCCCCTGACGCTCTCCCTCCCAGACTAGGTTTGGCATTTTGAGAGTAGATTTCATAGCCATTAATATAGGTGGACGAGAGCAGACAGGTTTCCTGCAAATAGAAACAGTCAGTACTATTAAACATAGCTACCTTATTAATATTTGTCAGGAGATGTAGATTTCCCCTTGTATTCCAGGACATAAAACACAATTTATTAAAAACTGTTTTCTTTATTGCAAAGCCCAGACTTATATTACATAGCACAGTTCCACAGACCAGAGGTAACCTTGGCCCAATTCTGAGCGTCTCCATGATTCCTGGCCAGGAAATGCCTCAGTTGTGGTTGAGAGAAACCTTCTGGGTGGTAAACCATAGTTAGATTTCCCCTACACTCCTCAGATCTTCCATGCATACTGGGTATTTGACTTGGTTTTACCAATTTTATTTCAAAGCCAAGTTCTCTAAAACCCTCTTTTTCTCCCATTATCAGATCCAACACCACTCTTGATTTCAGGACAATATTGCTAAGATCTGCACGATCCTTAAGGGGAAAGTAGATATTTTCTAGATCATAGCTAGAGACCAAAGACAATGTAGGAATTTGATGTAGAATTTTCAGGATATTCCCTTGGTTAAGACATATGGGCATGTCGCTACCCCAGAGACTTAAAAGTTGTAGGATCTCTAGGGGTTCTTTGTTTCCCAAGGTTTGAGGAAGGGAATCCGAGATATCCTTACTAAATTGATTTAGTGGATCATCCTGGGTTTCAGGGTCCCTTTCACCCCATAATATTGTCCCTTTCTGTACTAAGTGGGGACCCATCAGGAATCATTCCTGGCTACCAAAGGAGCCTAAATTAGTAGGCTTTATTTGGGCAGAATCTGAGATCCTAGGGACATAGAGATCCCTGCCTGCCTTGAATCCCACCGTATGGTCCCCCAAAACCGATTGGGGCAGGCTCATATGGACATCTAGGGGAAGAGTTGATTGACCAGCTACATGGAGAGAGCAAGTGTCAGCAACATTAGCCCGGTCTAAACCCGAGATAGAGTTGATGTCCACCAAAGAAGTGGACTTCACTCTTTCCAAAAGAAGTTGTTTTGCCGTGTCAATATTGACTAAAGTCGGGGGATCAATAGTTATGGGATTCAGAGAGTCCATAGGATTCGGAATACATGGCAAATTCGCAGGAGAGATACATGGTAAATTCACAGAAGAAAAAGTGTCAGTTGGATGTTCTTTTTGAATATTAGAAGTACCCAGACCACTTTTTGTGGGGTCAAAGACCTCTGGGTGGTCATTAGAAATAGGGGGAACAGAGATACCCTGAACAGAAATAGCAGGTCCCGGGACCATAAGACAATTGCTATCATCAGGAACAGGAATATTTACGAGAGGATCTGTCTGAATACCTATAGCTGTTTTCAAAGGGAGTAGATTAACGTCACTAGCCAAAATATTGGCATTAGAGGCCATGGTGATAGGTACCCCTACCAGCCCAGAGGGCAAAACTCCCTTAGGAGGCACAGTCGAGCCTCGGGGAAAAGGAAGCATAGGTAAGACCAAGTTTTAGAAAAATGTGTTTGTAAACAAGTTTATTTTTAAAATATTTTTCTGGTTTCTGGTTTTCTTAATTTGTTGTATACATTTTTTACCTACTGGGGTAAGGCATTTAGAGGAAAGATATTCGTTCATCACATCTCTGAGAACAGGCGCATTCTCCAAATTTTGTAAAACCTTTAAGCCTGGAGTAGAGCTAATATCAACTCGTTTATCTCATTTGGGATCTTCAGATGTATTAGAGTTACATGCATCTGTAGAAGCAGATAGGCAGGGAGTATGAAGAATCAACCTGTCTAAAGCTTCCTCAGACGCAATAGCTGATTTTGTTAGATCTATAATATCAACGACCTTCTCGAGGTTTGCAGTACTTTTACCCCTGAGACATAAGCAGTGACATCTTCCTCATTCTGCAAAGATGATATTGTGGAACTTGCACAGATATGACGCTCCCTGACAGTACAGAGGGAATAGGGAGAGGCATCTTATATAGATCTTCCGCAGGGGCACTAACCATTGGCAAACCCGAGGCCCTCATAATAAGGCCCCCCTCAGGATTTAAATGAGATGGCAAATGGAGAGGCGGAACATTGCTTAGTTATTATGGGATTATCTTCCCTAATAATCTTCACCAACTCTTCAAACCGATCAAGCCCCTCTAGCCTGGCATAGATATCCGAGAGTAGGAGAGAATGGGATCTGACCTCTGCCCAAATATTATCATATAGACTGGCAAAAGAACTCAGCACCATATTTAAGGTGGAAACTGTAGGTTGGGTAAGCCTTATCCTTTCATCAGCCACGTTGAGAGTGTGATGCACCACAGAGTCACTGGGATGTTCCTCTATCGGCTTCGGGTGTAGACCCCTCTCTATCACCCAATTTTGCTTTGCAGTGTACTCGTCAATAAAATGTGTGAGTTCAGATGGAGAACCCATAAATGAAGCATCACATGTCTGCTGGGTTACATTGTTAGTATCGATCGGTCTAGGTTCTAGCCCACTCTTGGCAATTGCTTTGTCTGCACATTCGATGATGCTAATGTCATCAAGATCATTGTGTGAAGCCTCTTCAGTATCCAATCTTTTCACTACTTCTGCCAAATGCAGGTGATCTAGAGTGACCACTGAAAGGGCCGAAGGGGGAGGTTTAATTAGTGTGCTAGTAGCTGTTCTTTTCACAAAATAGTTAGAGATTGTTTTCCCCTGAATGGGTTCCCCCAGCGAGCCCAGCTTAGATTTTGTTTTGGAAGTACTAAGCATTGGTTTCCTTAAGGGAGTTTGAAAAACTGAAACTCTCAAAGTAGAGCTGTCAGGGTTCCCAGCAGTGCATGCAGAAAGATTGATATGTGTGGTTAAGCTCTGATTTACCACACCACCAGGAGAGGACACCCCCCCAGAAAACTTAGAAGGAGAGGTTGTATGATTGATATCACCCTCCAATTTTGAAGGTTGTAGAACAATGGGGACACTAGTAACAACAGACATGTTTGTGCAATTAAGACCAAGGACAGCCAACTGAGGGGCAGACAGGGATGTGTTTAACTGCGGAGAAGTAGGAATCATTTGGGTAGCATTCACCATTTCATCATTCACTTCATCAATATCGCCCCCCCCCCCTTGTGGAACTACCCCTATCACCCAAGTTCAGGGCTAAAGTAGCCGCTAGTCGTTTTTCCTGAGCATCAATCAAAATATCATGGTTTCCATTAAAAATACAACTATTGTCACACAGAATACTTGGAATAATGCCCATAGCATTAAAAACCTCATTCCTATCCTGAGGATGAATGTGGGCATGAACAATACTTTTCAGTGTGGTAGTACCTAGGGGGCCAGGAATTTGAATGCTAGGGTGTTCCACCGGGATAGTGTTGTGTTTGTCTGGGAGGACAGAAAAAGAAGATTGAGGGAGAGTACCTTCTTTGGATTCTGGAGAATGAGGCTCCTCACCAGATTTCAAAGAATCAAGGGTAGCCTCCATGGCTGATTGACTCCTGAGACCATTATGTGTCATCCGAATAGAGATCCACACAGAGAACTGGAGAATACAAAGATGCAGACAAGAAATAAAGGAAAACAGTTCTCAGACCAACAGGGGCAATATGTCACCAAGATGTACAAATCACAGGGTTCATGAGCAGTAGGGTTAAAAGTAGAAACACATTATTTCCAATAAAATGCACTGAGTAGGAGTAATAGCTAAATCAAGTCACTAAATAAGAATGTATGGCCGCGCAACAGAAATACTAAAACATCCACAAATATATCTAAAAATGAGAAATATAAGAGTGCTGCTCCTTAATGTAAGATAAATGCTGATATTTTACCACATTTAAGCACCAGATTTCCTAGACAGAAGCAAATATTCCAGAAAAAGCTGTGTTGTCCAAAGTCACAGGGTAAGGAACGCCGACAGCTTGAGGTGCTGCCAGAGTCCGACTCTCCTCCCTCACCCTGTAGACTTAAAGAATTAAGATAGTAAGGACGACCAAGATTGCAGTCCGGTAATTTTGTAATGTCTTGTGAAACTCACACATTTACTTCTGGCTGATAGGCAGCCGACTGGCAAGTCCGTAAATAGACCGGGGGGACAGGGGCACAGGTCACAGCCAAACAGCTAAACAGCGGCTCCAGCCCTTACAGCTCCAGGGCTTAATACTGCAAGGGCGACTGTGTGTTGAATTTAATCTTCCTCACGAAGTCCCGTGGCCCTGTAACATGTTCACCAGAGGTTCTGCCTCTGAAATAGCAGCAAGACGCTCGCAGTTCTGCCTTATGGAAAATGCCCTGTGACGCTCACACAGGTCTGGCAGAAAAATGTCAGCAGGACTTTCCGAGTCTCAGCATCTATACTTAAAAAGTCTTTCTGTTGAAGACTTGAGTATTTGAGTATTTGAATAGTCTCAAGAAAGCAGGCATGAGTTAAAATCCCCAGCTCTGCAAACAACAATAGATTTTTTTTGGCACCCTATTGCTGCAGACAAGGTTCAAAGAATAGAGACGCTCCACTGCACTCTCTGGGATTAGTGACTTTTGTTCGCACAATGTTTCTTTGCCAAAAAAGCCAAGTGAAGGGAAAATAATCACCATGCACAATCTTAGAATTGCGCACCTGAGGGACGACTTTGTGTCACTATCATGACAGTCCCCACTTCCAGTCAGGCAAATGAATAATTTTAAAAGATTAAGCACTGCGGAGGAAGGCACTACATCTTTGAGTAAAGTGGTCTTATCAGTTAGCTTTTCTGTAAACAATTGAGACCCAAAATACAGACGAATATAGAATTCATCCCAAACAACAGAAGTATACGGAATGCTCTCACAAACCGATGGAAACACATTTCCTAGAGTCCACACTAACAGCACTCAGCCTTGTGCTAAACTCATTGGTAATGGTTTTTGAATCTCTAAAGAGTGAGGTGCAGACACACTCAGGCATTTTACTGGAACTGACAAAGGAAGTGGGGCGCTGTGAATCATCTTTGGTGGGCCTAAGGGGTGCAATCAATATATCAATCGCTAAGTCATTAAAGAGGCTGAATATACTGAATTTGGAACAGGCAACACTAATAAAAGAGAACTTTAATAAGTTGAAAACCCGACTGGAGTATTTAGAAACAGAAATAAACAATATGAAGGTCCCTGATAAAAGCAAAACTCCTAAAAGGAAGCAGAGTAATCTCCATAGAGAGGGTGTGATCCTAACAGATTGGTTGGATGATACTCCACTATTAAAGTCAACTATGGAGGAATTTATAAGATTGGCACAAACAACGGATTCCATAGGAGAACAAGGAGACTCTGAGAGGGGAGTGATAGAAACAAGTAAATCTTGTAAAGAGCTGATCTCCTCTACACCAATCATTATATTGGAGGACGGCTTACCTGCAAACCATTTGCTAAAAGGGGATCACCAAGAGTCCAAGAAGAATGGAAAGAAAAAAAAAGTCTAAAGACAGGACAAAGGCGATCAATGATCCTGAGAAAAAGTCTCGTTGATTAAAAAGTAAAAATCAGGAAATAAGGAGAAGAAGAACTATTTTTGAGCGCTGAATAAAATGATGGAAGAAAAAGAGATACCTAAATCAAAGAGCGAGGTTAAAAACAAAATCTTCAGTCAACAAGTAGATATGGATAAGGAAGGTCAAATAGGGAAAGGATTGAACAGGGATGAAAAAGTGGAGGGAATTAATTGTGGAACTAATCAGAAATCGCCAACCAAAAGCAGTATTGGATTAAACAAAAGGACAAACATTCCCCCTGTAAGTAAGCCCCTTCAAATGGCACCAATCTTCTGTAGAAAGAAAAGAACACTGAATAGTATGATTAAAGAAACAAAAGCTTTTGGAATAGAATTTGCAACTAATATCGATGGGACCGATCCAACGTCTGCAAGTACTATAAACCAAATGGGAGAAGAATCAGAAGAGGACATTAAACAACAATTCAAAGAGGCAGGTGTAAATACTTAGAAGTTAAGAATTGACACCATTAAGCCTTTTTCTATACCAAAGGACTGGCTAAGACAGATGGAGAACAATGAAAATCGCAGAACATTAAATCGTGGACCAATTCTTTCCTTGGTCAAGAAAGTCCCTGATTTGTATCTTTTTTATTCATGTGACATTGAGCAAATAAGAGTGCCCCATGATGATATAACTTATGTAATGGAAATTGTACTATACTAATACTTGTACTAATTGTACACTCTATTAAGTGCAGCGATGGATTTTAATAAACTAGTAATAGTAGTCATTCTTTCTCTTCCCACACTATATCTTGGGAGACATAGTAAAAAGAGGACAGAAAGGAATTCATAAGTTGTCAGAAAAGTGAAAGAGAGACAGAGTACAAATGAAGATAATCAGAGTAAGAAAAAGGGAGCCCAACAGGCTGCAATGGACAATGGGAAGTCAAGGATATGTTCATTGCTCCCAGAGGTCATGACTGAAGTTTTTCAAAAGCTGAAAGAATCTGATGACTTACTTTAGTAGAGGAGCAATGGAAATTAATTAGCCAGAACACACAAGGTTCCAGCTCTTTCATAAACAAGTCTACCAGCCAATTTTTCTTTCACTATCATGATCTTGTGCTCTTACAAGAGACATGGCTCCTGGATAAAATACAATTTGTCGGATTTGTAACTTTTGAACAACTGAAGGTTCACAAAAAATACGGAAGACCATCAGGTAGCCCTCTTAAAGCAGCTTGAAACTCTTCTTGGTCTTGCTCAGAATGTATTTGCCAAGAAATTCCAGGAGTACTGGCAGTGATAATACAGGTGCATTGCAACCCAGCTAAAGTTAAACTGCATATATTCCTTGAAGATCTATCTGAATTACTAACAGAGGTAAATATTAGATTTGGAAATGCTTCTGTACTGCTGGCCGGTGATTTGAACTCTCACTGCATACCAACCGCCAGTATTCCTCCCAACTCATTGACGGAAAAGGACAATGGGGAGACATGGAAATGATTTTTCATGCATTGGAACTTACAGATCCTTAAGGGAAACACAAGAGGTGATATAATGCCGGCATTGTTGTAGTGGATCTCCTGTGGAGAGGAGATCTCTCTAGTGAGGAGAGAATACATTATGATGTAATGGAATGTTGATGCAGGTTTCTTGCTTGGTTCTAAATTGGACAGTTGGAGGAGAGAGCTGAAGGGAAGGGAGCCCATGAGATGTGGGGTCTTCTTTTCTGATTTATTAACCTAAATAAATCCACATACCAAACCTACCTGTGTCCGCCTCATCTTCATAACAATGGCGACGAGGATGGGATGTGAGGCCATGGAATACAGGTGAAGAGAAGACCCCAGCTGAGACAAGCCGCTCCAGAGAGACGCCAGAGAACTGGGCCCCGCTCCTGTTGCAGCAGCACTCTTCAGGTCCCTCCCGTGTGTGCTGGAACGGCGCGAAGAGGCCAAGTCCCTTTGCCCCGTGTGCGGCCTCTGAGGTAGAACGCTGCCCAAACGACCGCCGTCTGAGAGGGGGTCAGCTCGCAGTTCGTAGCTGCCTGCTTCGGCAAGTGGGACCGGCTGACCCGATCCGCTGTTGTGATCTGAGCTGCGCAGATCGGCTCGCCACGCAAATTTTCAGCTGAGCAGGCGCTGTCGATGAGGAGTGGTTGCCGGCGTCCGAAGAACTTCCGGGAGGGCCGCTCCGCTTTTCCGTAGCATTGAGCGGCCACTGTGCGGAGGTCTGCAGGTCGGCTGCTCCGCTTCCCTTGTAGCGTTGAGTGGCCGCCGCGCGCAGGCCTGTGTGTGTACGCACCTCCCCAAAAACACCGAAAAGTAATTGCTTTACAAATTACCCGGCGCAGCGTTCACAGTGTTGCCTGCTCAGACGGCTGAGGGAAGGCATGGGGAGCGGACTCTGAACGTATGTCTCCTAATGCAGGGACATTTGAGAGAGAATTACCGTGGACCATATAATAGAGGGGCATTCCCGGGTATGTGAGGAGCCCTATAAAGAGTCATTTGTTGTATCTAGCAACAAGAAGAGTTGGAAAGAAAAAAAAAAACAAGATTAGTGACTATTGAGGAAGGTGAGCGGGACGTTGCTCTCAGGCAGGTAGACATCAGCCATAGACAGTATAACAAGGTATTGTGCAGTGGGGTTGTGGAGTATCGCCTCTGACTGTGTGGACAAGCAAACTCACAGAGAAAGATTTTTGTAGACAACTGAGGCGGCAATTCAAATGTGCAAAAGAGTTCCCAGAAGAGGGAGGACATAAAAGCACATTCTAAGTGACATTGTACAGTCATTTGAGATGGCAGCTTTTCCGGGAATATCGGGTCCCCCCGTTTTTATGCCTGCCTCAGGCGCGGCAAGAATTATGTGGCCCCAATGGCGCAAAAGTTTCCTGCACTACATGAAAGCAGCTGGCGGGACAGCTTATTCCAGCGAGAGGAAGTTGGCGTTGCTGTTGCATTTTTTTGGGTTTCGAGGGTCAAAGAATTTTTAAAACTCTACCACAACTTGTGAGTGACGGAAGCGGGGATGAGTTAAATGAGTTCGAATCCGCATTAGTGAAGTTAGATAGACATTTTAACCCAAAAAGGAGCACAATTTTGGAAAGGTACAATTTCCGGATGCGCACACAAGCTCAAAATGAATCTGTTGAAGATTATGTGACTGCATTACGACATCTGGCTCTTACATGCAAATTTCAAGGAAGTTTCGACGAACATATTCGTGATCAATTCATGACACATTGTCGATCCAACAGGATACGAGAGGAGTTGTGGCTAAAGGATGAGCCAAGTTTAGACGAGGTATTGGACTTGGCGAAACGTGTGGAGCATTCCCTGGCATGTGTTGCCAAAATTTCCAAAACTGAAGGAGGAGAGCCCAAAGAAAATAAACCAGAGGTGTTATCCGTGGCCGAGGGAAAGAACAAAAGGAATGGAAGAAACAGACAGTCAGGGAAGAACAATCTGGAAGAAAGGAAGGGTCAAGATTATATGCAGAGATGTGAGAAGAAAGAGGATAAGAAGGACGAAAGGTTGTGTTATCGGTGTGCCAGTGCAACACACTTTGCATCCTCTGTGGTGTGCCCACGGCGGAAGAGTACGTGCTCAAAATGCAAAAGGAGAGGACATTTTGCATCGTGTTGCAAAAACTACCAATTTGGTCAGACAGGCCAACGGAGAGTCTTGTATGTAAATGAAGAAGAAGATGGAAGATCGTCAGAAGACGAAGTTGTGGTGCCATTACAAAATGTTATCGTGAATACAGTAAATGTTGTTGCAAATGGTGGGGATCTTGAGGATTGTGAAAGACCTTATGCTGTGGTAACGGTGAATGGGCGTAAGGTGTCAATGATGGCAGACTCTGGGTCGAAAATAACTTTAATATCCAGGGATGCCTTTGAGTGCGAGATGAAAGGGGTAGTATCTGAGTTATCAGAGCCTGACATAAGTCCAAGAGGATACAACCAAGATCGTATTGATTTACTGGGTTATGTATGGAGGAGATTCGAATTCAAGGGACGCAGTTGTGATGGCAAAGTGTATGTCACCAAGAAGGGACAAACTTTATTAGGATGGAGAGAACAAAAGAATTTGGGGATCATACTTGATCCCAATCACCCTGAGCAAGTGCTGCAAATTTCCGAGGTATCTGCAAAACATGATAAGTACATGTCGGAGTTTAGGAAAGTGTTCAGTGAGAAGTTGGGAAAGGTGAGAGGGTTTCAGCACCAGATAACATTGAAAAAGAATAGTATGCCCACTGTGGCGAAACTCAGGCCGGTGCCTCTAGCAGTGAGGGAAAGAGTGCAAAGGGAATTACAGAAGCTGTTGGAGTCAGGTGTGATTGAGAGAGCTGGGGGGGTTGAATGGGTGTCCCCAGTGGTGATCGTGAAGAAAAGTTCAGGTGACATAAGGCTGTGTGTTGACATGCGAGAGTTAAATAAGTGTGTGCTGGTGGACAGACATCCCCTGCCCAACATGGGTGAACTGTTGACCATGGTGGGTGGGGGAAGATTTTTCTCTAAGTTAGATATGACATCAGCTTATCATCAAGTCGAATTGGTGGAGGCATGTAGGAAAGTTACGGCTTTTGTAACGCATGAAGGTGTTTTTCAATTTAGGAGAATGCCATTTGGGCTGGCGTCCGCTTCATCAGTATTTCAGAAGATCATGGATCGATTTTGAAGGGACTGAAGGGGGTGTTCTGTTTTCAGGATGATATATTGGTGAGTGGTGTAACGATGGAAGAACATGACAGGAATCTACGCAAGGTTTTGAGGATATTTGAGGAAAGAGGTATTACTTTGAGAGGTGAGAAATGTAACTTTGCAGTGACGAAAGTGGACTACCTAGGACACGAAGTGTCGGGAGATGGAGTTAAACCCAAGGAAGATATGATTAATACCATTAGGAGTGTTGAGAAACCTAAAAGCAAGAATGAGCTGCGCTCTTTTCTAGGAATGACAGAATTTTATCACAAATTTGTAGTAAATTATGCTGATAAAGTACAGGAGATGAGAAAGATTCTTAGGAAGGGTGCCGATTTTGTGTGGAATAGCCAGTGTGACAGGGAGTTTAACAAGATAAAGGAAGAAATAAATATGGCTGGTCCATTAGGGTGTTTTGACACGAGGAAGCTAACCATGATCACACTTGACGCTAGTGAGAGTGGATTGGGAGCTGTGTTATCTCAAAAGCAGGAAGATGGTTCTGAAGAGGTAATCGCCCATGCATCGAGGGGTCTCAAGGGAGCAGAGTTAAGATATTCGGTACTTGAGAAGGAGGCATTGGCATGTTTTTGGGCTGTGGAACGTTTCAGAAATTTTGTGTGGGGAGTAGAGTTTGTGTTGCGAACGGATCATAAGCCTTTAAAAGCCATTTTTGAGAATAAGGGCCTTGACAAAGTATCTCGGAGAGTGGCGGGGTGGGTTACCAGGATGCAGACACATTGTTTTAGAATGGAGGTCATTCCCGGGAAGGAAAATGTTTTAGCCGACAGTCTATCGAGGATAAAGGTGGCAGCACCACCTGAGAGTATGGGAAGTGAAGAAATGGAATTAGTGTTTGTCAACACTGATGGCATTGTATCCAAGCAGGAGTGGTTGGACGAAATGGAAAGAGATAACATCATAAGGAGGGTAATCACATATGTAGAATCTACGGTATGGCCAAATAAGGTAGAATTGGTGGAAGAAGTAAAGCCGTTTTGGGAGGTGAAAGATGAGTTGTCCGTAAATGATGATATTTTGTTCAGATGGGGTAGAGCAGTGGTCCCGATAGGTTTAAGGAAGAAAGTGGTAGATTTAGCACATAGTGGTCATATTGGGGTTACCAAGACCAAAGGAGTATTAAGAGAAGATTATTGGTGGCCGGGTTTTGATAAGGAGGTGGAAGATCGTTTGGCAAATTGTCAGTTTTGTGTTAAGAGTGGAAAGGGAATAGCGGCCAGAAAGCAACCTGTAGTGGATGTCGGACTTCCGTCCAGAGTATGGTGTGATATTGCCATGGACATACTGGGTCCCGTGGAACTGGGTTATGCCCAGGGAAAGTATATTGTTTTGGTGGTGGATTTGTTTTCCAGATGGGTGGATTTTAAGGTCGTGAGGGAGATCACGAGTGAAAGTATGATAAAGGTTCTGCAGGAAATCTTTGCAAGTGAAGGTTTACCTGAGACCGTATTGACGGACAATGGTCCCCAGTTTATTGGAGAAAAGTTTTCTAACTATTTGAGGAAGTGTGGGGTTGGTCACAAAAGGACCGCATTATACCATCCCGAGTCAAATGGTGTGGTTGAGAGAATGAATAGGTGTGTGATGGAAAGTGTACGTATGGGAGAGGAGTGTGGTTTAGACAAGCTAGCTCTAATAAAAAATAGAATGTGGGCCCTGAGGATGGCGCTGCATTCTACGACAGGTCTATGCCCATTTGAGCTCATGAGGGGAAGAAAGCCATATTCCATGGCTTGTCCGCCATGGCTGGGAAGATGTAGGGAGACCGATCTTGTTGTGGATGAGGTGAGAAGATCGTTAGTGGAAAAGAAATCAAATTGGGTCAAGCGTGAAAACTTGAAGAGAGGAAAGAAGGAATTGCGTGTGGAATGTGGTGACTGGATTAGAATAAAGAGAGCAGTGATAAGGAGGAAGGGGGAGTCTCTTTATTCGGATCCTGTCAGAGTGGTGGCAGTCATGAAAGGGGCTGTGCAAGTTGCTGGAGGGCAAGTATGGAATAAAAATAGGGTTGCCTCTGTGAGGAGAGGAAATATGTGAAAGCCATAAGCGGGGATGTGCCCAGGAGAAGGAAGAAGGAAATGGCAACTGAGCCTTTTGTGGCGTTTTGTTCTAAATCATTTTTTTATTGTGAATAAGTAGTGTGTCTTGTTTGAGTAAATCTATTGTATGAAATGAGACGTAGTTAGTGTAACATGCCGAAAACTAAAAGGTGATCAGATATATATATATATATATAAAAAAAAAAAAAAAATAATGAAGGGATATGTGTTGTAGTGGATCTCCTGTGGAGAGGAGATCTCTCTAGTGAGGAGAGAATACATTATGATTCAATGGAATGTTGATGCAGGTTTCTTGCTTGGTTCTAAATTGGACAGTTGGAGGAGAGAGCTGAAGGGAAGGGAGCCCATGAGATGTGGGGTCTTCTTTTCTGATTTATTAACCTAAATAAATCCACATACCTAACCTACCTGTGTCCGCCTCATCTTCATAACAGGCATCAACATGGCCAAATGGAAAAGTAAAATCCATCATAGACTATGTGGCGGTTTCCATGAATCTTTTACAGTAAGTCGACACAAGAAAAGTGCAATCTACACACAGACAATAGTAACAAACATGAAAAGTAATCGAGCTGTAAGGTTTACTGGGAAAAGTTTGACTTTGAACTCAACATTGGAAGAAATAATGTGCTCTGAAGCCAGAACCAATTGGAAAGTTCTTTCCGCCCCAGGAAGGTTTGTGAAGTCCCTTGGATGCACCTAGAACCATGTCAGGCAGTGACCCGAAGCAACATGTGCATGAATTTGATGAGGAGACAAAAGTGCGGAAAAAAAGACTGAGAAATGCAATAAGATATATCCAACAGCAAGGCCTGGCGGAAATGATTTTCTTGAAGATGAAAGAGAAATTACAAAATTTGCCATAGAAACTAGTCTCGAATTCACAGAGCTGAATGGAGCCTGCTGGGTGGATAGTTGATTCTGGAAGCGGTTAGACCAGGAAATACAAGAAGCTTCTGGTCTATTGTAAACCAACAAGACTCAATAAAGAGTTCTCTGCATTTGAATACGGTTGCAGAGGATGCCTGGGTAAAATACTTTAGTGAGGGAGTGGTGAGCCATTTCAAAATTGTCAGCATTTCAGCAATCGGAAGGTACTCGTTGGAAATTGAATTTTTAAAAAGATTCTATGGGAGAACTCATAGGGCGAGCCTCTAAGTTTCGAGTAGCAGGTCCGAATGGGCTGACAAATTGGATTCTTAAAAAAATATGGAAACCTCTTTATGAATGATTTTAAAACATTATAAAAACACAAAGATGCCTGGACTCCTGGAGCAGAGCAATTGTTGTCCCCATCTATAAAAGGGGTGATAGGTCCGATCCATCAAACTATGGGTTGGTCCTGAGAGAGCTGGAGCAATGGGCAGAAGCAAACAATATACTATCAAAACAACATATAGGCTTTAGAAAAGGCTTATCAACAACATTAAATGGGGCTGTAATGAACATAGTCACTGATAAAGTTAAGAAGAGAAACACTAGACCGTACTATGCAGCTTGGATAAATTCATCCAAAGCGTTCAACACCATTGACAGGAGAAGGCTTTAAGAAAAACTGAAGGGATGGGGATTACCAGAGAATCTGCTGGCAATAACATGTATGAAAATATGAGCATACAAGTCAGACTTGACATGCAATCCTCTGAGATTCCAATTTACAGGCATGTGCGGCAGGGTTCCAAGATAGCAGCATACCTCTTTAATTGGTACCTTGCAGATCTGGGGGTATCCCTATCAGCTCCTGACCTGGCCAGTCCCAAAAAAGGATCATGTAAAAGGATGATTGGCCTATGCAGATTATATAGTATTGCTAGACTATACTATGATAGGCCTGCAAAGAATGATCACAACCTTTGAGAAATATGCAAAGATCAATGCCCTAGTAGTAAATCCAGACAAAACAACAATTACGATCTTGTGTAGCCCATTAAAAAGATTACAAAATGTACCTGGATGTTGGGTAGTCTCCTTCTACTGGTGACACAGAGGTGAAATATCTGGGCTTCCAGCTAAGGTCATTTCCTTCATTAAAATAGTTAGATGAAGAATTGGAAACTAAGGTATCTAACTAATGAGTCAAATGACAAAGATCATGAACAAATATTGCAGATTATAAATGTTCCTCTTAATAAATTCTACAAGGGAAAAGTTGTGCCGACAATATTGTATGGTATGGAGTCCAACCCTTTCGCATGTAAAGTGAATTGGGTACGGTTGGAGGGGCTCCTGTGGAAGAAGGTGCTGAGTCTCCTGGGGTCCCTTCCAATGGCCTGGTTACAATGCTAACTGGGATTGCAATCTTTACGTGTGTATTTGGATTGGAAGCTTCTTTCGCTCTACAGAGAGGTGATGCTATCAGGAGGGAACTCACTCTATAAGAACTTAAGAGACCACCTGAATCAGGTTCACTGTGATTACTTGGTAGATTTGTAAACTGACATATGTGAGACTCTGTTGAAATGCGAGCAATCAGAAATTATTCTCATGGAGATTCCAGATAAAGTAAAACGAGCCCTGCTGCAAATGGACTGGATTCTGACAAGAGCAAATTTCATAGAAATGAAATCATGTAGGGCCCTGTTGATTATCGACTAATCGAGAGGGTTTGTCTTGCCAAATCTAAGGAGATTTCCTGACTGCAGGTGGAGAACAGAACTCTTGAGGTTCTGTCTAAATTTAACAATAACTAAAGAAATTATGAGTATTCAGCTGAAGCTGTAGCCTCGGGATGGTCACTCTGACCTTTGTGGGGAAAGAATACTGCAATACTTGAGACATCTACTTATGACTTGCAGTAATACCCAGTGACTTAGGCATAAATATCTTGCACGCTTTGTACACAAGATGAACGCCTTAATATAAAAGAGTTCTGGGTGAGATTGACAGCGGGGAGGGAAACGTTTCTGTCGTTGGAACTCCTGAGATTATTAAATGAATTGAAGTTGGTGAACCTAAAGGAATAATGGGGGCTTTTATGTACTGTTTGAAGATAATTTTGTTGTTGCTACCTATTTAATTTATTTTTATTTTGATATGTAAATTCATTTGTTGTGAAAAATCATTTTGTGCTCTATAACACAAATAAAATAAAAAGAAATAAAAAGATTACAAATTTGAAACAAATCCCGGCTCGGGTGGTGGATGTTATTTTAAAAAACAGTGGAAAAGCAGGCCCCCCTATGGTTGATCTGGACATGAGCTGTGAGAGCGAGTACTCTGAAAGATCCATGGACTGTGACTCAAATTTCACCCATCTTGACATATGGGACACCACCGGTAAAGGCTGTTTCCACCCAACTGGATCAGGGGGCCTCTTTATACTATCTTGTGGTTTACAAAAAAAAAAGAAAGATGGGTTGGGCTAGGCCCCCTGCCTTCCCCAAACAGCAAGATCAAGCAAGCAGGACTGAGGGGAGCAAAGAGCACCTTTCTGTGTAGTCGACTAAGAAAGGTGCAGCTCAACCACTCCTCCCTATGAGTGCAATGCCCACCGTCTATGAGGACTGGAGTTCCCAGAAGGGAACTCCAGATAAGTGGCTCCAGGTCCAAGAGCTAATTACCCAACCGGTACACCAAATTACTGTCCCTGCAGCTAATATCCCTGCACCCATGGGGATGTTTTTGTGGGTACCTGAAAGACTTTTAAAGCTAGTTGCACTATGACTGCCACACAATACAACTCTTATCTTACCAGCAGGTGAGCAATGCCAGTGCCCAGGAAAGCTCTGGGGGAACACAGATGGCAAAGCAGCCGAATCCTGCTTATGGATTATTGTCACTACCTCAGCCTATGGGCCAGCTGGAGGAATGGGGGAAGGTACCTACGGGTCTGACAAAACCACATTTTGCAGGATTAAGACACCTAAAGATAACAGAAAATCACCTAGATATGAACAGCGCCGTCCTACATTGCACCAGGCTTCTAGAAATATTTCATAACATACCAGAATTAAGTACCATCTCATTGAGTAACATTAAATACCTGGAACTTCTGGATCTGTTCTGCACTTCAAATTGGGTATAGGCCAGAGTTGTCTCTTCTAATATTGTAGAAAAATATGTGCAAATTCGCTGGCTTTGCAAAAAATGGGCTTTGATTAATGCCCATTTCAACCTAGTATCTCATAACCCCAACTTCCCTGCCATATGCAAAGGGGGTAGAAAGCAAAAATATGGCCCTTAGCGAAACTTACTCTACTGAATCCACCTCCACATTTTTTCCACACGTAAGCTCTTCAAGATACACAAAGCCTAGGTTTAGGCTAGAAGGCACATGAGTTACCATGGGGCTGCAGCCTTGACTTGTAAATCCATCTGAAGAGGTTTTGTCTATGCTTTCATGGAATACCAGAGGCTATCTATCGTTAATGTATGCATTCTGCTGGAGGCTTTGAAGCCTTGCAACCGGCTGTACGTTTCTGTTTACAAGATACCTGGCTCCTGTCTTAATTTAAATCAGGATGGTTATACGACTTTTTTCTCGTTGGCACAGCCCTCAGTGGGTGGTCGCCTGAAAGGCAGCCTATGCATTGGAACCAGATCCTATTTATCTTTAATGGCATATCCAGGGCGAATAACTCACCCAAACCTGTTACGGGCAATGCTCACTAATTTCCAGATGAGAGGCAAGCAGACTTTGGTGATTACACTGTATGATCCCCCTGATGGCTTTGTGACAGAGTACCTTATGCTTGCAATTTCAGACATTGTATTCGATTATGACATGCAGGTGTTTAGTCATATGGCCAAATCGCTGTATGTAACTTGGAGTAATGGCTGTGCTCAAAGTTGCATTGACCATGCTTTTGTTAGCCACATAATGTGTCATCATGGTGTTTACTTTGTTATCATTCCCATGGACTTGAACAACTACCCCATGCTTAAGATGACGTTTAAATTAAATACAACCCCAGTGAGGAATGTTAGCCTAGTAAATGTTGCTATTAATTCACAAGGAAACAGGATCCACTGGTCGGAGGCAAACATTACTACTGTTAACTTGTCACTTTCTAATTGCGGTCACTCTCCCTCCGAACTTTGCAGTCAATGGGATTTGGAGAAAATGATGGATAATTTTTGGCCTAACCATCTAAGGCCTGTGGTTACGCATACATCTATAGTCAAGCACAATGCCTTGTTCGACATAGTAATATCTAGAAATAAAAGAACCGTGCTCCTTGCTAAGTGCAAAATTATTGCAGATCAAGAAAATCACTCAGATTAAATCTTTGACTGCGCAATGTAAAAATTGGGTGCACAGCCACAAATTCCAACTTAATTCATCAAATTGGAAAATGTTAGTGTGTTCTTAGAACTCATGACAGAAACATTTGTGCAATATCTGAGGAGGTCTGAGGAACCTTCATTACAGGCTCATACTGGGATATATCATCATTCCCTGAACAACAGGTCAGACCTATTATATTCAATTGCACCCAATGTAGCCAGTTTGAGGAGGATGTTATTCTTGGTGTTATCACAAGAATAAAGGCTTCAAGGTTGCCTGACCAGGACAGCTTGGCTAATGTGATTAAGAAAGAACCTGCGTTCTGGGCCGGGGCGCTCCAAGTACTTGTTTCTTCTGTTACTATCACAGGAACAATCCCCTGCAGCTTGCAACATTACATCTTGATACCTGTTCATAAAAAGGGCCCCTGGCTAGATCCTTGGGGGAAGTTTTTTGCCTCACTTCTACTGGACAGGCTTAGAAAGCGGCCTGAGACAGACAACCTTTTGAGCCGACAGAAGACATGATTTAGAAAGGGCTGCAGCGCTACGTATAGTATCTCTGGGCTGCAGTCCCTAATGGCAGATACATATCAAAATACAGAGTGTAACTCGTTTCTCTGTTACATAGACTATAGTTCAGCTTTCGCTAAATTAGAGAGATGCTGAATCGACCCCACTATTTTATACTTCATCAAACAGCTCTACTGTGAAACATCAGGCACGGTAAGATTGTCACAGGAGGGAAACACCAACCCACTAATACTGGTTTAAAACAAGGATGTGTTTCGGCTCCTCTCCTTTTCAAATTTTACATGGGAGACTTGGGCCTACAGCAAGCATGTAATTAATATTCCTCCAAAATTCAGCAGTGTGGCCACCTCATGGCTTGCCTTTGCTGATGATGCAGTGCAACTGGATCAAACACTGGTCAGTCTTCCGCATTCACTGGACACTCTTTATTCTTATGCTGAGTCGAATGGTCTAAAAATCAACTTGAGCAAGGCTAAAGTCATGTTAGTCTGCTGAAGGGATCTGTGTGAAACTACTGAGTTGAAAAGTCCGACCACCCAAAGTCTGTTTTTTCTTCTTTTTTTTTCTTTTATCGCATATAAAGTGTGGGGGAGACCCCTCACAGCCCCCCACCTTACACCTATACATTTTTATTAACTTTACCCCCCACACATATACATATGCGAATAAAAGGGGGTCAGACTTTTGGTGTTAGGACTTTTCTACTTAGGTAATTTCATCCTAACCCTGCTGAAGAGTATCTGGCCATTCTAGCTTTGATTGGTACATGGATGGTAACAGATTAGAGCAAGTCAACGTGTATAAATGATCGGCTCTCCCTATAAGGAATCTACTTCCACATTATTTTATGCTGAGTCATTGCCCTCTAAATCCTTAGGTAAATGGCTGGCTATAAAAAGAGTGAAATGCAAACATGGCGGTCATTCCGTTGAAGCCATGTTGCAGGTATGTACCAAATGTATTGTCCTATTGTCCATGGCATTCTTTAGGCTTCAGGGGTTCTGTCTGAGAAATCGATTAAGTGGCTACACCAGCTGGAGGTATAGATATTGCAATCAATACTGAGTTTGCCAAGCTCACTTTCTGTTGAAGTCTGGAGACTGGAGCTGGGTCCACAATCTCTTTTTTCTCTATCGAAACTGGTGAGATGCACATTTTATCTGAAAATCATCTTGTCAGCAGTGTGAGGGAGGCTTGGTATCACAAGTAGACACTGTCACAAGAGCTGCAAGTTTCAAAACCTTTATTGATGGTTTAAAAGGGGTTTGAAAACTCCTATCAGGCCCTATAACTAAGATGGGAGTATTCTCGACTATCAAACAAAAAGGAAATACAGTCCTAGCCAGTACTTACTCAAATAAAATGGCCTATACTAATAAACATATTGCCTGCCCTCTTTCTAATACAATAAATGTTTAAAGGGAATGTGTAATGAAAAAGGAAAATCAGTGTTCAAAAGAAATATCAGTATGGCTGAGTAAACTCCTTTCCCCACATTTTGTAACACGGGGTAAAATGGAACACTTGAACCTTGCGACACGCTATGGCTTCAGACACAAGGATGCAGTTTGTTTCGTGGACCAGGGCCCACTTGGGCTTCCACGACAAGTCACTAGTTTATCCGCTGGACCTCTCGGCTTTCTCTGACTCCAGCCCAGGTCACTTTTAAGCTTGTAATAAAGTTCAACAAAAGTGTGTTTCCTTCTGGTTACCACAATGCAGTCCAGGTTTCCCTCTGCTGGGCTCAAACCTTCCAATCACAATGTGTGGGGGTTCCTTTCCTCAAGCTTCAATCACAATTTCATAGGCTGCCCTCTGTCGGGCCCAAGCCTACTTTCACTTTCCTTCCGTTGTCAAAGACTTTCAAAACTGCAAGGCTTTTGCTCTTACCTCGACATGGCCACTTTGACCTTATTTCCTCAAACATCACATAACCTTTCCTACACCAAGGCCTCTTGGTAAATGTAGTTTCGAGCACAGTACTTATTTCAAAATTCAAAGACATCTCTCACATCCAGGTTTCCCTCTGCTGGGATCAAACCTAACAGTTCAATGACATATCTCACATCCAGGTTTCCCTCTAACAGGATCAGACTAAACAACAGTTCAAATCTTGCATCTTAGTTCTTTCTCTTCCCGTCACTTCTATGTTATTGGGCAATCTTTGTTTGCCGGACCACTCTGTTATTTTTTGATCTTTAATTTTCAGGTCTTTACAATGCTTTGCATTCTCTAGCGTGAAACCTTCATTAGTCGGATACTGTTGCCATCAAGTTTAATTTAATACAGACTGGACTTTCATTGCTTTCATCAACTCACCGGCTGTGTTAATATATTTTTATCTTTCACAGCTTTAATCCTGAAGTCAAGGCTGATACCGCAACCGCTGCTGCACCTCTCCAACTCTGCCTTTCACCCAGGAGGGTGGCTGGTATCCTTGAAACCCAAGAGGTGTGTCTCTTCAAGCTGGTGGCTGGGCTTCCTTGCGCATCCTTCAAGGCCCGTCAAGGCCCTTCAGAAGTAACGCTGACTCACCAGGGTGTCCAAGGTACCAGCCGGAGCAGAGAGACAGGCCGAGGGACGGAACCGAGGTAAGGAGAAACCTTGTTTTCACAATTGCTGCTACACCTCTCCAACTCAGCCATTCACCCAGCAGGGTGACTGGTATCCTTGAAACACAAAAGAGGTTTGTCTCTTCTCTCTGACTGGGCATCCTTGCACAACCTTCAAGGACCTTCAGAGGTAACTATCTATTGCCAGGGTGAGCAATGTTTCTCAGTACCATGGTTCCGACCCTTGACCTGTCAATCTGCTCTACCTGGTTTGCCGTCACCCATAAAGAACTGCTCCTTCTCGTCCATCGCCTTGCTGGCAATGTGTCTCAGTGTTCCACCTTTTAACCATGTGGGGAGAGCTAATAGGTACCAGGTGTACGTAATTAGGATCAAGTTCCTAACCCTGCCTGTTGTTATTGGTGGGACATGTCCAATGTACTGCATGGGTGGTACACCTTTTAGCTTCAGACCTCCTCTTCCTAGGCTCAGTGTTTGTGTAGGGGGGAGGGGGGATCTGGGAAAATGGAATATCCTATAAAATAGGATGGGACAGGGTTATTTGCAAAGGGGGATCCCATGTCTCGCCATCAGGCATTCCTCCCCCACTCCCTCAGGACCCATCACTCAGGGGATGCTCCTGCAGTTGTCCACCCCCAGGGTCTGGATCCAAAGGCAATGGTTGTTTCCTGGCCGCCTGAGTAAGGGGTAACAAAGGCCTACACTGGTTTTTCACAGCAGCCTCTAAAGGATCAATAATAGGCCTGGCTTTAGAGCATGCTGGATTGAAGTCAGCTACTTGGTCATATGGGGACCTGCTTATCACAGTCACCACTCACCTTGAGAACATAGGCTTGGCCCTTCCTGGCAAAAAATGAAGCTGGGGTGTTCCTGCAAAAATTAAAAACCAACACTAGAGAAGTGGTCCGTATACAGTCCTTATCTACAGTTGCTGAGAAGAGAAGGTTTAACCTTAATACTCATCAAGACACATTCATCAGTGCCCCCACATAGTTACTTAACTAAACTACGTAATCCTTCACTGATATGCTTTATAACAAATGTGCGTTTTCATATGTTGTCAATGTTAGAGTATATAGGTGCTTGGCGGGGCATTCTGCTAGAAGTACCACTGTGCTTCTTGTGTGGTAGTGGCATTGAAACAGTAAGACACATATTAATGGCCTGCCAATACTCGAGACTGAACATTGTAAAGCCTTTACAAGATTTGCTAGTTTTGGTTCTGATCAATTTTGGTCAGCGATGTATGGGACCAAATCGATGGTTATCACGGCTGTTACGTCTTATGTTTGGCTGAAGGCAAAAGAGTTGCTTGATTTATCATCTGTTATTTAATTAATACTGGTCATTTATGATTTCATTAGAAACTTGTTTTATTGGGATGTCTTTGTATTTTTTTTATTATAGAATTACATGAAATTATAATTTGTGTTTTAATGAATATAATTCATGTTTTATTGTAATGGAATTGTATATTTGGTGTAAAAGGCTTTGAGTGCAGCCAAACACACTAAATAAAACAATAGATAAATAAATAACATACATTCCAATCTTTCATTTGACAAATGGCTTGTTTAATGGGATCTCATAGTCTAATAAGTAAAGCAAAATACTAATAGTAATCTGATCACTTAAACAAAGTAACGAGTATAATTTTCAATCTTAACACATGGACACTTGAATAAAGACTAGAAGCACAGCAAGATACACAACAGAAGAGCAGCATCTGAAAAAGCTACTGCCAGAGTCACTGGCGTGCAGTGTGTACAATGTATTTTATTTTCTTCTGTTGGCATCGTTCTGCAAGTTCACGACTTTCAAATACATTTAAGCTGGAAAGTTTTCTCCTGTTATGACGTTGCCAGTTTTTTGCTGACACCATTCATTTAGCATTTGGCATTTCCAGATTATTATTGTTGCAGGTAAAATCCATCACTCACACACATATGCATCAGATTTAAGATCACAAAATATAGAAGTGTTGAGACTGAAAATACACAATATGCCATTTGTGATGATTATTAGTGGCCAAGGTACATTTAGCAGAAAAGAAAACACATAGTACAGCATTTGATTAACTTTCTTCATACTTAGTGAACATGACAAAGGCGGGTAAGGGCGACGGTGTTGTGTGCCTGAAGCGTGTCTCCAGGCTACTTACCCTTCGAACCAAAGCACCCTGGACCGGGATAAGGCCACGCCCCCAGGCTTCCTAACCCTCAGAACTGTTGTGGGCAAGCCCTTGCCTTGGGCTGCCCTGCACACGCACTCGCTCACACGCATCCACACAAGGAGACACGGGACACTCGTGTGTGCCTTACGGCGTCCGGCGGCAACTGCCCGCACGGACATTCTTTATTCTTAATGCGCATGCGCGGACCAGAACGAGGCTCGCGTATGCGCCGTTCATGCTTGCAACATCACATCCCTTTTTTTCTTCAACCAAAAGCAATCAAACATCGACCAGAATGAACCATATCCCTGGTAAACATAAAACATGTAACCCAACGTGGGTTGGCTGGCTACTGTACCCTCGGCTCAGTCTCCTGAGTCCAGAACATAGTCCTTGAGGCGAGCCGGCAGTCTGCGGTTTCCTTGCACAGGGTACCGAGGGGTGTTGTGCGGAATTGAGCTGGGACCATCTGCATGTGGAATGTCCTCCCTCTGGGCGTCCTCTGCCTGACCTTCGGGAACTGCTTCGGAGGAGGTGCTTTCGTCCGGTTCACTGGCCCTCGTTGAGGTGTCCACTTTTTTGAAAAAGGACCTGTTGCGAGTGATGGTCCCATGGTTGCATGCTGCCGTGACCATGGTTCCTTTCATGTGTGTGACTGTCCACGGGTGAGGTTCGTAAGGCAGTGACAGTTTGCCTTCCGGGTGACGATTCCGCACTAGCACGGAATCACCCACAGCCACCTCCTTGTCTTGGAGACCCCTCCTCTCACTCTCTCTCAGATTGCGGGCTGCCCGATCTTCCCTCACTTTTTCATTGTCTTCCTTCTATCTCCGGTATCATGCCGCGAGGGCAGCGCCCGAATAGTGCTTCAGCAGGAGCTGCCCCCGTCGATACTCTCGCAGGAATTCCACAACCTTCTTCGGGAGGTCCTCTCCTCCGCTTGCGGATATTCTCAGCACCTTGTTTAGCATGCGCATAAGCCTTTCAGCTTCCCCGTTCGCACGCGGCCACAACGGGGATACTCTCCGGTGATGGATGCCTCTCGCTTTGAGATACTGTGCGAACTGGCTGCCCGTGAACGGGGGACCATTGTCTGAGCATAGTATTTTGGGGAAGCCATGGGTCGCAAACATTTTGTCCAGGGCCCTGGTGGTGTACTCGGTGGCGGTGGACTCCACGATCTCCACCTCGGGATATCTGGACCATTGGTCTACCACCGCTAAAAAGTACATGCCCCGACTCGTCGATCCAAAATCCGCATGGACGGTTCCCCAGGGCTTTTCGCTCTGTTCCATTGAGCTGATCGGCGGAGCTTTATCCCCGGGATTCGCCGCCTGACACGGCAGACACCTTTTATGAACAGCTCGACCATTCCCTCGAGGTCAGGGAACCACACCTTGGGTCGAAGATGGGCTTTGGTCTTGGCCACCCCTTGGTGCCCTATGTGAGCTAATTCCAACACACGATTTCTCAGGGCCTGCGGGATCACAATTTGCCTCCCCCTCAGCAGTAGTCCGTCGTCGGAAATGGATAGTTCATCCCTCACCCTCCACAGCACCTGAAGGTCTTTCTGGGCGGCAGCCTGCCGCCTTGCATTGTTCTGAAGCAGCTCTCTCCAATCGCCGCTTCTAACCACCGTTTTGATGATGTGGAATACTTCAACTTTGGACGATTCCGTCGTTATGGTGAGTCTGAACAGTGCCACCGGCAATGCCCCTTCCACAACCTGACAGAGTAGCCCTCTACAAGCAGACACCTCCTTGGTCTTTTCCACGCTCTTTGGGTTTGGGTGTCATGACAGATAGTCAGCTGGATTATTGGTCCCTGGTCTGTACACCAGTCGAACCCCATATTCCATAAGGGCTAGCATCCATCGTTCAATTCTGGGTGGAGGTTTTGATGACACACCCGCCAGGATGGGCAGCAGGGGCTTATGATCGGTCACGACTACAACTGGCTTGCCCAGGATGTAGAGACGAAAATGGCGACAGCCCCACAGTATGGCCAAGGCCGCTCTTTCTATTTGTGAGTAGCGCTGTCCTGTGTCTGTGAGCACCTTGCTCGCATACGCAATGGGTCGCATGTCCCCTCTCTTGTCCGCCTGCATCGGCACAGCGCCTATGCCCACCGGGCTGGCGTCAACAACGATCTCGGACTCAGCGGTGGGGTCGAAGTACGCCATGGTGTCTCCGTCGGACAGGGCATTTTTGATGACTTGAAATGCTTCTTGTTCTTTTCTTTCCCACACCCAGACAGCATAGTTCTTGGTCAGCGCTCTGAGGGGTTCCGACAGGGACGCCAAACCCTTATTGAAGTGCCCACAGTAGTTTACCATCCCCAAGAAACTCCTTACCTCCGTTGGGGACTGGGGTGCTGCGGCCTCCCGAATATCCTTGATCTTTGCAGGATTGGGTGACATGCCGCTGGCATGAAAGATGAAGCCAAAGAACCCAATTCTGTCTTTGAAAAACTCACATTTTTCACGGTGTAGGGTAAGCCCTAAATCCTCTAGCCTCATCAGCGTGCACTCCAGTCTCTTCATGTGTTCCACCTCTGAGTCGGCAAACACCAAAATGTCATTGCTCATATTCAAAACACCTTTCAGTCCTGCGAGTGCCCCCCTGATGGTATTCTGAAAAATTTCTGCAGCAGATGAAGTGCCGAAGCTCAGGCGCTTAAACTGATAGAGTCCAGCATGCATCGTGAACATTGTGATATAACGTGAGTCGGGGTGGAGCTCGAGCTGATGATAGCCCGCCCTCAAATCTAACTTCGAAAAGACTCTCGCCCCTTGCAGTTCTCCTATAATATCATCGAGAGTGGGCGTAATGTGTCTCTCCCTTTTGATAGCCGCATTCGGGAGGCGCATATTGACGCAGATGCGCACCGCTCCCGGCTGTTTTGGCTTGGGGGCCACCACTATGGGTGAGACCTAGGGCGTTGGGCCTTCCACCCATTCGATGATGTTCATTCGGACCAGTGAGCGGAGTTCTTCCTCGACCTGCTCCCGGAGATGGAGCGGGATCCTCCGATGTTTGAGGGCCGTGGGCCTGATGGTGTCATCGATGTGTAGACGCACAGGAGGAGCTCTCAACTTTCCCACTCCTTCGAAAATGCCTGAGAATCTGGCTAGTAGCTGCTCAATGTCTACTTGATAGACTGCAAACGCAAAATGCACAAGGTCCAGTGCCTCCGACGCTATACAGCTAAGCAGGGAGTGGGGGCTCACGTCGGTGACGAAAAATCATGCTTTTATGGATTTACCGCCCTTTGAAATGGGTGCCACGAGGACACCCTTGATGGGGAGTGGTGTGTCGCCGCCAAACGTGAAGATCTTTTCCCTCGAGACATCCAACGGTGGTGGTCCCGGGATCGACTGGTAGTGATCAGAGGCCAGCACACATACCGAGGCTCCTTTGTCAATCATCACTTGTGTAGGGACCCCCTGGATGTCCACTATGCATTTGGGCTGCCTCTTTTTCCTTTCCCCTGTGGCTATGCTCGAAATGAAGAACACCTTGTCCTCCTCTTCTTCCTCCTCGGCCATGTTCACCCTCTGCATATCCTGTTCCACTGTCGCAATGCTCTTTTGCCCCCTTGACCCGCTGCCAAACAACCTGGCCGGACCCCTTTGAGTAGCCACCGGCGCAGGAGTGCGGCACATCCGGGCATAGTGTCCGAGTCCGTTGCATCTGCCACAGGATCTGGATTTGGCGGGACATTCTTCGGAGTGCGGCAAATCGTATCCACAATACTGACAAATGGGCGCCACTCCATGCGTCGGGCTTGCTTCTTGGCGTTTCTGCTCCACTTACTCTTTGATGCGGACTGCCTCCCTACCGCAAACGCCTCTTCTGACCTGCTGGGACGTACCGCCGCATCCATTGTGGCACCCCTCAACTCTGCCAGTTCATATATTCTTCCGCTGTCCAGGATCTGTGTCAGAGGCCACCCTGGTTCCCTTAACACCTGTCTGCGGAGTTTGCCTGAGCCACAGCCTTGGATGACTTGGTTTCTAATCATGGACTCCTCGTTGTCTCATCTGCACGTCGTGGCCATTTGTCTTAGGCGAGCGCAGAATTGATCAAGCGACTCTTCTTCCCGCTGTTTTTCACTATTGAACAGGAACCTCTCATAGTCCACGTTGGACAGCGGACTAAAATGATTCTTTAAGGCAGTCTTGACCGCATCATAGGTGACTACTTGCAGGTTAACGGACTCATAAATGCGTAGGACGTCCATACCCGCGGAGTATAGTAGAGTTGTCCTTTTTGCGTCATCATTAGTTTCTCCTGTTGCGGTGAACTACATGTCCAATTTTCTTATCCCCAGCAACCATCTTGGGCCCATTTTTGAGGGTGGACCAGACGTGTCGAATTCTTGCATGGGTAACAGCGATCCCTGTTGTCTCCTCCTTACCGCCACCTGCGCTGTCCCTGCATCTTCTTCACTCTCCGCCATGTTCACAGGCCGCACTGGCACCACCTTAGGGTTTAGAGGCAGCAAACCTGACTTGTGCAGACAGTCGACGTACCTTAGGCCACTGCGTGGTGTGGATCCGTCCAATTACCACAGCTTGAGGGACAGTCGTCTTGGATGTCGACAACTGTCAGGATTCCAAAATTAGTTCACTGTAGTTTCTGTGGAACGTGAGCAGCGCACAAGCACCTTTTCAGGCCGCTACTGCCCCGTGTCCTGCTGCTCGCGTTGGATTCTGGGAGTGCTCCGATATAACTTTGCTGCAGTGTGCCTGCAGCGTTATGTCGGCGGAACGCTCCGTTCAGATCCCGCTTTGTCGCCAGATGTTGTGGGCAAGCCCGAGACACGGGACACTCGTGTGTGCCTTACAGCATCCCGGCGGCAACTGCCTGCATGGACGTTCTTTATTCTTAATGCGCATGCGCGGACCAGAACGAGGCTCGCGCATGCGCCGTTCATGCTTGCAACATCACAAGAACGAGCCCAAGTGGTTGTGCATCTGCAGGGTGTTTGGTGCGGAAGGCGATTCTGCTTCAGACGGAAGGGCGAGCAGTGCCAGTATTTGTTTGAGGGGCTTGTTGGCATATAATTGGTGCTTGGTATACTTGGTGCTTCGAGTTGCCGTTGCAGTTTTGATGGTATGCTGGATTCCGGCAGCACTAATTAAGAACCGAAGCTCTGATTTGGAGTTGAGCCGTGGAAGCAAAACAAGTACAGGTACTGTGACATTCTTAATGCCTTCCCCACATTAATTAGCAGTCAGAACCATAACCTGGACCCGATCTGTAGCCCTGCAGGGTGGCCAAGGGGGAGAGCTGGACTCTGGCAGCTTCCCAAGCTGTCGGGTGTCCCCCGCCCACCTTAGCACTCGTACCTGAGGATTGTCACAGCTCTGTGTCTGCATAAGGTGTTTTGTGCCCGGTGTTTGTCATCTGGCACTTGCCAGGTTTCGCTACAGCTTAGCACACCCCCTGGCTGAGGTTTTTGCTTGGACATTCTCATTATCGATTTTAGAATGAAGTAATCCACCAAATTCAAACAACTATGTGAAAACGGAAAGCTCCAGCAAATCTTTCATCCCAAAGCATGGCCAAAAAGAGTTCTCACAACATTTTTTGGTCACAATTAATCCTGACATTTCTGAAGTCTGCAGGGAGGTGTGCTGCTGTTAGTAGTGGATCCTCTTGAGACTGACCAGATGAGGTGTCTATTGTCGTGCAGGACGAACAACCTGAGTATGCAGTTTGCCGTTTCAACTTTACCCCACTTATGAAAATTACACGTAGTGATCGTACTGATTGAACTGGTGATTGTTCTGGTGGCATTTTAATTACCGCACACCAGATTTCCAACAAGAGAGGGCAACCTGTCCTGGAAAAGTTTGGCTTCACAGCCTCCACTGGCCTCCCTAACCCACATAACCACACTAATCTACTGTGCACATTTCTGATATAGCCGGTACAGGGTTAAATGGGGCAGAGGGGTACACGCTAGAAGCTTTGAAGAAGTTAATTATTTATTTCTTTGATGTCCATGAGAGGAGCACTAAGACCATTAGAGCCATCACCTTGCTCTGCGAGTGACATGTATTCAATCTAGGGAGGTAGTAGTAGCTAAAGGCTCTGATGCCAGAACTAATATGGATGGCGTGGATCTGTTTTTGGTAAAATAGGGATTAATGCACACAGTTTCATACCCCGACCACATAAAGGGCATCTGGCCCCTAGATGCTTACCTCCTTCCCCCATAGCATATGCTCGTTGCAGCCCTAAAATCAACTACTTATATCGATTCTGGACTATACACCAAGGTCTAACAATATGTCAAGCAATTTAAATCATGGGCACATGCTGTACGGTGGGTATGGCACACGCTTGGACAGGGAATTAGGGGTTGCAGTTGTTGGCTAGGTATACCAGGGGAACTGGGTTTCACACTATGAGCTCACCGTTCAATCACTCAGGGCCCACCAAACCTTTGCCCAGTACACAGGCAGAGGACTCAGCCATGGGCAAGTTAGAACTGTGGTTTATTAAACAAACAGACAGGGATCATACAGGACATTGAGAATCTCCTGAAATCATAGCTCCGGAGCCCGTGACAGGCAATTTTGTTCAGTTACTGCATCTCAACATGGGGCGCTTCCCCAAAAACCTACGAGGGTACAGGATTGGGTAGTTGGGTGTTAGTGCCGAGACACGGCACCTATAGAGGTTACTCTGTTGGCCCTCACATGTCAGGTGGCTAGACTGACCCTTCCCCAAAAACAATCTGTTACATTTTTGGAAGGGTTGCATGATTACCACTGGCCCTTACCCTGTGCTATCCACCCCTGGATGTGTTTTCCCTGATTGGCTGGAGCTGATCTTTCCAGGCCTGGGACCCAGCTCTGTTCTCAGTACTCAGTGCACCTTCTAAAGGTGATGAGAAAGACTATGGGCCTCATTACGAATGTGGCGGTAAGGCAACAACAGTGCCGGATGTGCTACCAGCGCCGTTTGTTACCATACCGCCACATTACGAGTCCTGCTTGCGGGTGCCACTCTTCTTGCTTCGTCAGACCAGGCGTGCAGAGCGTCACCTGCGAGCAGAACTCGTGATTGCACCGGCAATGTTATAAACAGCGCCGGTGAATCCATGCTCCCCACCCCCATTCTGTCCTATCGGGCAGAATTGAGATCGGGAGCCCGGCCATACCGGCATCCGCGAATGGGCAATTACCGGCCCATTCAAGTCGTAATGGGCCAGTAATGGCCCATTCATGGGTGCCGGTAGCGAGTTTGGCGGTAGCTGTGGTCTTACTAAGGACCCGGCTACCGCCAAACTCGTAATGAGGCCCAATGTGTTCCCAGTGAAGCCGTCAGTATTACCACTTTGCCTTTGAGAGTGCCCACAGGGTGGCAACATGGTTAAAGAATTCATGTTTCACTTTGTGTCTGTGTCTCTGGGAACTGTTCATCTTCCCACTGCGAGTGAAGGACCATTGTCTGGCTCAGCAGAACCACAAGGTCGAGGACCACAATATCGAGCTCTCTTGCCTGCAATTTGTGAGTATTTATGCTAGTATTTTGCAGGTGGCTTCTTGTCTCCGAGGCTCAGGAATGTTCCGCTCATCCCTGAACTTGGCTGCGAGCCCTGACCTGCTGCTTTGTGCAGTCTGATTATCTTCGTCTCTTGTACTGATGCCCGTGACCCCATGTAACCTCACTACAGTTATACTGTGATCTCTATATATCTATACCATGCTCTGCTTCTTATAGGTTAGTAGTATTTGGCTCACCAAGGCTCCATATACGACCCTGTGGTCCATAGGGTTAGTTGCAATAAGCATCTGCAAGCTTGCTCTGCATTTCTTCTTTGCCGTGCATTCTGTGTTTCTGAGTTTGGCTAATGAGCAAAATAATTAAGGCTTTCGACAGTATGTATATTTATCTGTCCTCTACAGAACTGAGTAAGCATGTTCTTCGTGTGTGCACATGTGTGTCAGTGTACATTCGTGCATGGGTGCAAGTTTGCTTCATGACTAATGTTGCTATGTTGTGGTGTCACTAATGACGTCAGCACAAAGGATTTTGAGGAATTTAGTCAACCTGATCCAGTGAGATGTTGGGATCCACGATCGGTGTTGTGGCACCTGTATCCATAAAGATGTTGACTTGATAAGGTTAAATGGTTGTCTGAGAGAATATCTGATCGCATATATGGATGTCACTGGCCCTCCTGGGGGCTGTCCATCATTGCTTCATTGCTGATCCTATGATTCAGTGGGGTTGCCTCGGGCATTGGGGAGATCCCAGGAGAAGGAGTGGGAGAATATCCAGTGCCAATTTAGGAGACCATGAGTAGGAGCACAGAAACAGAGAAGGCAGGGTTTCTTTTGAACACCCCATGGAGGCATGGTAGCCAGGGCTATTGGAATACATTTGGCCAGCACCACTAATAGTTACCCCCACTAAAGCTGGGCATGTGGAGGTGCAGGAGGGCATGTTCATCATGTGTGAGGAGGGGACAGCCACAGCAAGCACAATGGAGAAACAATATGGCTTGGCTCATGTCCGCATGTGGGGCATTGAGGATGAGGTGGGGTCCACCCAGCAGAATATGGGGGCTGCTAATGAGAGGGAGATCAGTCAGTAGGAGGTTTAGGGTGAGGACCAATCTGTGCAGGTGCCTCACGACATTGTAGAACTAACTGAGAGAGACTAGAATGATATGATGAAGCAGTGGTGGAGAACTTTTTGCATCTTCTCCTGGGGATGGGACAAGTCAGGCAAAGTAGGAGTCCCATAGAGTGGCATCATTTCGACAGTCTACATGGTCATGGATGTGCATTTATTTATTTATTTTTCTTGGCTTCCACTGAAGGCAATAAAAGGGAAAGAGACTGGGGTGTTCTGCATGACACGGTGCTGTTGGAAGATCGTGAATCAGGGGCAGAAAGGCAAGTGCAATGATGTCCATGGAAAATCATGTCCACTGGTGATACTACATCATTTACCAGGCAAATGAGTCCACTCCCCTGGAGAACCTGCTAAAAACCTAGCTGCTAATACCTCCTACCCCAGTGGTGGTGAGGAGGATGGAGCGGGTTCATGTACCTCCAAGTGCCAGGGTGAAGCATGGCAGACACATTGGACATGCAGCGCCAGAAGCCTTGCCCCTGCACAGCCTGCTCAATTGTTGTCAGTGACACCGGCAGCTGTGATCAGTGACAGGCCCCTGTTGATGGTGACATCCCTAAAAGCAGATGTGATGATGCACCACTCCCAGTGACTGTTTTGGAGAGTACCCTGTGGACTTCATAATGTAGCATTCATGGAAGCATTGCATTTGTTGCAAGAAGTCCATTATCCAGGTGGACCTAGATATAGCACTTGGTGGTGGTGATCTAAATAAGAAGGCACATTAACTCCAAAGTACTTCCCTCATGTAGGTCGCTGTGAAAAGGGGTAAGGAACAAGGCAGTCAAGGGAGAGGGGCTGGCCTTGCATGGAGACTCTCTTCATGCAATGGTTACCGAGGTCTTTCAGAAGGCTGCACACTTAGGAATTGCTCTGTGGGAGAGCATTGAGAACTGAGCAGGAAGCTGTACCCTATGAGAGAACCCAAGACCTTTATTTTCATAACTGTTCCCTCTGGTGAACAAGAGAAACGTATAGGTTGGCTGCACCCTGACAGAGAACCTACGACATGTTATTTGTGGGTGTGAGAGAATGAGAGAACCTTAATGGTTGGTGGTTTCTTGTGGAGAACCCAGACACCTTAAAGGGTGGAGAATTAATGAGCATTAGTAGGTGAGTCTGCCAAATAGAGTGCCCAAGGCCAGTTGACAAGTGGTGCTTTTCATTGTGAGACAAAACTATGATCCAAAAACCTTATTCAGGTAATAGGCAATGGCATATGCAAGTTGGCAATCTGTCAGGGCATCCCAGTCACTACAACAGCTTTCTGATTCCCAGCTACATGGATTATGAGACACTCCTGCTCCTCTTGTTTGTGTCTGACGTATTGGATAACACACCATTGTTTTCATCCATGTGTAGATGTAATTTCATAGTCACGCACAATGAAGTGACTGCTCATTTTGATAAAGGTTATGTGTTGAACATGGGGTACTGGAAATTCCCCTGTTTATAGAGACAATTGTACGAGCTGCACTTTATGGGGAGCACCTTGGCGATTCAAAAACAAATTGCACAAGTGCTACTGTCTGGGCAGACTGCTTTCTGTACTCATACTTTACCCGGTCATCCTCCATCCCTTGGCTGATTAGTCCAGAGACAGGAATCAAGAATCTGTGCATCTGTGCGTCTGATGGTCCTATGTCTGATACAGTTGATGACCCGTTTGTATTCAAGATGCCTGATAAACAAAGGAGGGTTTCTCACAGAATTGCCTGCCTGCAGCCTGTGGCTGCACTGTTCAGAAAGCTGTCCGAAGAAGTCACTGATGTATTGCCTATGCATGCCTTCAACCTTCAGTTTGGCATTCCTGGTGTTCTGTTGGGAAAATAGGGTTTGGTTGATGGTAATCCTGCTGCCTGTGTGCTTTCTTCAAGGGGTGCTGAAAATGCCGAAGCCAAGCATTATTGCATATTTGCACTGTGTCACCACCTTATGATGTTGGCTGCAAGTCTTCCTCTCCCAAGCTATGCAAATGGAGAGCTGCAACTTTAACTTTGAAACATGGGTTCATAAAGAAGACCAGAAGTCCTTAATGTGACCATTAAATCAAACTGTATATTGCTCGCCACACCAGGCTGAAAACATGTTCATCAGCAGTTGTGCCACATCGGCATCAACCCTCAAGACAGGGCCCTCAACCTGGTGGCTAGGTTGAGTTTGAGCGGGTACAGCAGAGGGTGAACCTTACTAAGGCATGAATTTTAATTGCTAACATTCTTGCAGGCCTTATTGGAAGGTCATAGTGCAGAAAAGACACTAGACAGCAGAAGCCACTGACAGAGTGTCAAATATTTCATATATATGCCTTTACTGTCATTGTTGCAGTAATCCTTGATGGCATTGCACTGCTCACATGGCCTGTCCAATATTCACAAAGTGACGTTCCATCAGTTGACCACTGGTGTACTCAGGGTGTAGTGGTAAATTGTGGTGCATCTGCAGTTGGTGCTGTGATTTGTGGTGACATGTTAAACCTGACTGAAGTAAGAGCTGATCTTCAGGGTCACTGTCACTACTTTGTTCAAAGGCTGCCAACTGCTGATGAGAGTCTGATCACAAGTTAAATGGCATGTTCAAGGCAAGGGGGTTGGAGGGTGAATTGTCTCAATGCAAATGAAAATTGCAAGGCCTTGGACCCCATGCCTCTTTGTCCATTACCTTCTCCCAGATGTCAACTCCCGTTGTTGTTTCTTCATTAAAATGTGTGTATGTGCCAAGTTGCCTCTTTCTAAACTACATACACTTGAGGCCCCAGCGCCTTACTTTGGGACACCTCTTGGCTAGTAGATGAAGAAAAGGCTACCCTGTGCATTGTGATGGCCATGTAGTCAATTATCTAACCACCGAAACACACGTCATTGTAAAGTGAATTATTTTGCCCCATGGATTGCTTTTGCTGCAGGCATAGCCTCATCCTAGAAATATTTGTGAGATAATAAATATGGAGGCCGGGAATGGCCCAGCAGTATTGAACGTATCCCATAAGCCATTTGAATACCAGGGTTTTCACAAATGTTTAGTTTAAGAGGTAAATTACACACGTTATAGCTAGGTTAGCATTAAGCAAGAACTTTCTGTCACGTGACTTGTAATATTTTGGGCCATGCTCCAATGCTTCCATAGCACTGGCCTGGTGAAAAGGGGAATTTTCTGCTTCCGCATATAACTGGGAGTAGATCTTGATGCCTCATTCCCAAGCAGCGATGCAGCATTCTTAGGGTATAATCATGTGTACTGTTAGCAATATGCTGCTTGCCTGAAGGTATGGGAAGAGATGCACTCCAGATCTGATTGCTTCTTCTCATGTCTGTACATGGTGCCACTGCATATGAGACTGCATACATGTAGTTTTGTTATCTTGCATTTAAATAGTGCTTCCTGCCATAGTTCATGGCATTGAAGCAGGTTTACCTGTCAGGGAGACAAAGGAGGAGCAAGATAAAATATTCAGTAGTGGTGGGGAGGAGCAGAGTCGGGTAGATAGTTTGGATGAGGGCTGGGGATAGACAAGATGCTCAGGAAGGCATGAGAATGAAACGTTGCAAGAGCTATGTGCAAAATTGGTCTGCGTATATCATGCGACTCAACTGTATTATATAGGGCACAGTGCCAAAAGAAGAGATACTTGAAGTGGAGAAGAGGAGTTCGTTGCAGCAGGGGGAATGTCAGGAATGTACTCACTGCAGTGTGAGACTGGGAATGCTGAAGCCATTCCCAGGAAAACACATATGGCAAAGCCCTTCTACTTACTTCCCTAAGCCCCAACAACATTTGGGAAGGGACGTATGTCAGAAGTCTGAATTTGCCAAGTTTGCAAAAGCTCTCAGAAAAGTGAGAAAATAATGTTTTCTTTGGTTTCCTCCTTTATGCCATGGTTGCTAAAACTTAGGTTTGTGTACAAAGTGCTTAAGGAGACAAAGCTTGTCTATGGCTTAGCCATGGTCAGATTGATGAGCCATCCACAGTGTCATGGTAAGGAAGGCATGTAGAAACCATTCCCAACAACACACAGCATGAAAAATCCCTTTACTTACTCGCCTTAACCACGAACGGCTACGAACGGCCAGGTTCTATAGATCGGAAAGCTAGAAGGAAATATGGACACATTGGGCCTCATTCCGACCCAGGCGGTAAGGGGTTTACGGCAGCGTAAACAGCGCCGACCCTTACCGCCTGATTCCAAGGTCCCTTAGCGCCATGGAGGATTTAACACCTGCTTTTAGCAGGTGTTAAAATCCATGGCACTAAGGGACCTTGTTGTTAATTACGCCACCGTAATTTACGGTGGCGTAATTAACGCCTTTCCCACTCCCATTATGCCCTATGGGGCAAAAATGGGAATGGAGAAGGGTAAATGGGGATTGGGGATTTACCGCCCCGCCAACCTCGGAATGGGGCGGTAAGTCCGCCAACCACCATGGCGTAAACGTGGTTTACGCCATGGTGGTAAAGATACGACCCAGGCGGTAACTTACCGCCTGGGTCAGAATGAGGCCCATTGCACTGAGGGTGGGAGTTTGACCACGGCTTCCTTTAGGGCAGAACTCCAGTCCCACCTTCCTTGAGGTTCATGAGTCCCTCCAGGGCCTTTACGGTAATGGTTATATTGTGTGTGAGGCAAGAATCCTCTTAGGCTGAGAAAGGGCACTTATGGGAGTTAATTTACATAATCCAGCCTTTAAATAGCCTTCTGATCCTGGACTGTAGTTTCTGTGTGCTGTTAATAAAGGACATCATGTGACTGTTAAGTCAAACCAGGAGTATATGATCTAGTTAAGAGATTTGTCATTCAAAGTAGAATATTATAATGAAACCTCAACATAACATAACATGGCCTAACGAGCCAGTGTAAAATGAAACCAAATCATATTCCCATCCACTCTCCCAAAAGCAGTGAATGAGTGCATACGGTAGCACACAGGTAGATTATAGTTATCATGCATTTAGCTATGAGAAAAGAACATAGTGATCCCTGCAGAACAAGATATTCCACAACATTTTTCTATAGCTGAAAACATGACATGGTGTAGCATAACATAACACAGTGAAGCATAGCAAAACTAGCTGAATGTATCACTTGAAAATAGGGCAGGGCATACATGATATAGCTCTCTCCAGGCACATAACAAAACATGCTGTTACCCAGCACTGCAAAGGTTGTGTGTCTCACACACAGAAACACAACCACACTTGCTGCTCCAGACTCACAGTTTCTGGTTTTGAAGTCTTCTTCTTCTCTTGTGGTTGACTGGTTTCAAGATTTAAATTGCTGCTCTTTTGTAGGCCAATGCCCTGGGTCTTCAAAGGGAAGGCACTCCACCCCTCACAACTTTCCTTCATTTATCGATTGGGCACATTGCTGTTTCCTTTCATTAAAATGTGCCATCCCTCCATCAATTACAATGTGTTCTCTCTGTTGGTCAGATAAAGGAACATGTGGGTCATTTTTGAGCGGGAGAGTAATGACTCACCCTTTAAAACAACTGTTGACTTCCATTAATGGAGTTTCATTTTAATGTTATTTATTTACTTTACTTGACCAAACCCTGGGCTTGTGATTCTGTGCAAATTGGTTACAGACACAGGCACAGGGCATGTCATTGGCTTGGCATTGGTCAGGCGTTTGTGTCTTCCACAGTGTCATGGTGAGCCTGGACATGTTGTAGCCCAACCAGAAAAAAATAGGTGACAAAGTCATTCTATTTACTTCCATATTCTCCCTACTTCCCTTCTATAACACTGGACTGGTAAAAAGGGGGAATTCACTGCTCCTGCTTCCATTTATCACTTAGATACATAGATCTTGATGTCACATTCCCAAGCACAGATGCCTTAATTTTTGGGTATAATTATGTGAATCAGCAGCACTGCTTGCCTGAAGGCATGGTGAGAGATACACTTCTGATTTGTTTGCTCTTTCCCATTGCTGTACATGGTGCTGCTGCATGTAAGACTTTATACATATAGGGCCTCATTACAACTCAGGCGGTAAGGGTTTTACGGCGGCGTAAACAGCGCCGACCCTTACCGCCTGAGTACGAGGTCCCTTAGCGCCATGGAGGTTTTAACACCTGCTTTTAGCAGGTGTTAAAATCCATGGCGCTAAGGGACCATGGAGTTAATTACGCCACCGTAATTTACGGTGGCGTAATTAACGCCTTCCCCACTCCCATTATGCCCTATGGGGCAAAATGGGAATGGGGAAGGGTAAATGGGAAAATGGGGATTTACCGCCCCGCCAAGGTTGGAATGGGGCGGTAAATCCGCCAACCACCATGGCGTAAATGTAGTTTACGCCATGGTGGTAAAGTCACAGCCCAGGCGGTAAGTTACCGCCTGGGTCGTAATGAGGCCCATAGTGTCAGTTTTATCACACATATTGTCAGCAAAGTGTTCAGTTGACCACATTGGATTGGTATTTGTTATTTGTGAAGTACTGTCACAGTTTTGACTTTTCTTGTGGCTAACAACGTACAGGCTGGGCTCATCTGGGTGTGAAGGTGTTGGTAGGGTTTGTGATGGTGTTCTGGATACAAATTTATGATATGATGCTGTGACGAACTGAGGTCTGCCCTGCAGGAGTGCAAGGATAAGTTGAGGCTAGACCACCTACTCAGCCCTCAAATCTCTACAAAACAAGAGCAAACCCAATCGTAAAGTTAAAATTGGCACAGTTAAGAGATATACCTCCTTTGCATTTTGTGGTAACATAGGCCGAGGGAAGGCTATACTATCAATAGGTTTGTGAATGTGAACCATTTGCATCCCAAACTGCAAAGTATAGCAGTCCAAATGAAGGGGTTCTAAAATTAAGGTTCTAAAAATATATACATACTTAAAAACACCATATACAATCTATATTTATAAAAGTGAAAATGTGTGGGTGGCTGGGTTTGTGGCAATGTGTTGTACCTTATACAATTCCACACTGTTTCACCAATCTGCGCCAAATTTTGCACAGTTACCTGTAGGACCCGACGGACAATAATGACTACATGACATTTGGATTCCCCACCCTGTTCCCCAGATTTCAGCACAATTCAACCTCTGTTTGTGGGTTTGTGGATTGGCAAAGCATGGTTCCTTATACAATTCCATGTATTTTCACCAGTCTGCACCAAATTGTGCATATTTACATGGTAGGACTGTCCGGACATTACTGGCTAAATGACATTCAGACACCCTACCATGTTTTCTGGATTTCAGAAAAACTCTCAATTTGTTTGTGGTTTGGCCAAGCGTTGTTCCTTATACAATTTCACACATTGGGGGTCATTACGAATTTGGAGGTAGCCATGGCACTAGTAGCACCATGGCTGCCTCCAAACCCGGGAACTGGTCAGTGTCACTGAATGGGGACTTACCTGGACATTCCGACCTATGCGGACCCGGTAAGTCCCATTCAGTAAACCATTCCCCATTCCCATTGAGCCCTCATAGGGCTCAATGGGAATGGGGAAGGCGTTAATAATGGGCCTGCAAATTGTGGGCCCGTTATTAGCTCCAAGGTCCCTTAGCGGGTCCAGCAAAGAATGGCTGTTCAGACCAGCCATTCCTGCTGGGGCCCGCCAAGGGACCTCAGAATATGGTGGTAGGGGCTTAACGGCACCGCCATCCTTAACGGTGCTGTTAAGCCCCTACCGCCATACTCATAATGACCCCCATTGTCACCAATCAGCACCACATTTTGCATAGCTACCTGTTAGGACCCCCCAGACATTACTGGTTGCATGACATGTGTACACCCCACCCATTTCCCCGGATTTCAGCACAAGTCAACATTTGTTTGTGGGTTTGTGGCTTGGCGAAGCGTTGTTAATTCCATGCTGTTTCACTAATCTGGACCAAGCTCTGCATGGTTACCTGTTAGTACCCCCAGACATGACTGGCTACATAACAGTTGGACACCAAACCACTTTCCCTGGATTTCAGCACCTTCACACATGAGCCGGTTGCCTGAAATCAGCAAAACGTGGTCGTAAAAGGACCGGTCCCGACACGAGGAACAAAAAACATATTTAAAGGCTTTAGGAGGCATGGTTCCCAAGATATTTGCACTGCAATGCACCACAACAAATTGCACCATGCCAGGGTGAGGTGACGGGTGGGGAGAGAGCACAGAAGGTCCCAGCATGCAGCAGCACACCAACTCTCACCTCCGTCCAATGTCTGCCAGCCACACTCGCCCCTTCTCAGTGCAGTTTACTTCAGGGTGCAAAGCACATGAAGCAATAAGCCAATCGAAACAATGACCTACAGGATCATTGATTTTCATTGATTTTAAACAATTGATGAGATTGCTATCATGTCTGTCAACAGAACCCGTTCGCAGTATCACTTTTGCTAGTGATAAATAAATAGAAAAACAAAACACAAAAAACACCCCTGTGGAAGTAAAAGTGAATATGCAAGATAGAATGATGCTGCACTCTGGTTAATGAAGCTGGGGTAAAAGGTAATACATGTCCACAATGATCTCAAAAATCGTATGTTCTGGTGTGAAAATGGCAAATGGTGACCTAGCCAGTCTCTAGGGCCCACAACTGGACAAAGGAGGCATTTACCAGTCAATACTAACTGTTGTGTGTCAGTTCAACAACATTGAGCCAGGCTTGTAGGTGCTGTTTGTATGGTTTGAAGTGGCTCGAAAGCTGTAGTGACATTGTTCTAGATGGGGATTGGTGTCAAAAAGAGGTTGAGTTGAAGATAATTTTGGTTCAAAGCAATGTTTGAATAAGGGTGGCATGTGAGGACCACCAGGGTTGGTTCGGTGGTCAGTTCAACTGTGAAAATGCTGGTGACTGGATGTGCTGTTTGTTAGGAGAGTTTTACTTAAGTCCCACTTTGGAGGTAAGACTTTAGAAAGCTATGCCAGTGGTTTGTAGATCCCAACTCCTTGTATCAGTGTATCAGAGACCTTAAGATCTGAAGAGGAAGATGTGAGCTGTAGGTAAGTACACTGAGCCCAGTGAGTAATGCACATCAAAGAAGCACTTATACATAGATGTATATAAAAATATAGATTCATTATATTTACACAAAAGTCACTTAGTACAATAAACCAACACACATAGGTATACTTTGCATTACTTTTCAAAAGGTCACTTCTTAGTTGGTAGTTGCTGGACGCGTACAATTGTTACACAAGTTTGACAGGTCAAGCGTACTATCGGTAATAGCGTGCACCCACAAAGTAATTGCATTTAGTCAGCATACATATATGAGTTAGTTATTTTTGGCAAAGAAAACAGTTGGTTAGTGTTATCCTATCAGAGCTTTGGGTTGTAGAGGCAGTTACCCTGCACAGCAAGTCTTTCAAAGTCCAAAAAGCATCCCTAGATAAAAGGCAGTCCGGAGAGGCTTAAAGTCTTGAAAAGCAGCAGAAGTCAATAGTTCCTATGGATACTTTTAGTCTCTAGGAAAGAAGATACAAGAAGGCTTAACCAACATTGGAGACCCAGTTAAAGTACTCGCTAAAGGGCACAAGCAGCTGCTTAAGACAAAGGTAAGATGGTGTTGCCCTGGACACCTCTATGTACACTCCAATGTTCTCGAGCAACTTTCTGTAATAAGGTAAGCAAGTACCTTAGGTTGGAAGAACACATTTGTAATGGATGCTCCGCAATATTGCAGCTTTGGACTTGATCTCCGGATTCCTTGGTCTGATTTATTTATTTATTACATTTATATAGCGCGCCTAAACCTCAGGCTTCGGTTTGCAAGTCTGTTAATTAGTTATACAGTAGAGTCATACAATACAGTTACAGAGTAGATAAGGACAATATGCAGTGTGCTTAGCGTCTAGCTAAGTGAAGATCAAAGCCGCATAGCAAAGTTATCAGTCTGAGGGGCAAGCCTAGGACTCCTACAGGTAGGGGGAATGATGCTTGGTGTCCTGGGTGAAAAGCCAGGTTTTTAGTTTTTTGCGAAAGGACAATAAAGAGGGGTCCGTCCTTAGTTCTGTGGGCATGGCATTCCAGTAGTTATCCACAATGAAGGGGAAGCTGGAGCCACCTGCTGTTTGACTTTTGTATCTCTGTGTGGTCAGTTGCCCTAGGTAGACTGATCAGGTAGGTCTTGTTGGTTGGGTTTTAGAGATCAGGTTTGACAGGTAATCGGGAGCGTTGTTAGCTATGCATTTATGGGTGAGTGATAGTACTCTAAATGTAATGCAGTCTCTAACTGGTAGCCAGTGTATGTTTCTTCTGAATATGGTTATGTGTTCTGACTTTGGGATATTGATTGCTGCTCTGATAACATTGCTCTGCACAATCTGAAGTTTCTTAATATTCTTGGAGGAGGTGCCTGCAAAGATAGCGTTACAGTAGTCTATCCTGGAGAGGATTAGAGATCTAGCCAGAGTGATGCTGTTCTCCTCAGTGAGATGTGGTCTGCATGCATTGATGAGTTTGGCAGTATAGGATTATGCTGAGGTGATAGTGTTGACTTGTCCGGAAAGGGTAAGTGATGAGTCAAGGTAGAATCCTAGCATCTTGACTTCTTTAGCTGCTGTGATAAGGTTTTCATCTATGTCAAATGTTTCGTAGGACGGTGGGAGATTCTTGAGTTTAGCTGGGCTGCCTATGATCAGTTAAGGCAGAGCTCATTTGGGCCATCAAGGCTTGAATAGTATGGTAGATTGTGCGTAGGGCTTTGGAGTCTGTGTCATAGTCCCCTGTGATGGGGATAAGTATTTGGGTGTCGTCAGCATAATTTGTGTATGTGACACCCAAATTATCTAGCTTATCAAAGAGCGGTTTTGTGAATGTGTTGTACATTGTGGGGGATATGCAGGATCCCTGAAGCACTCCGCAGGTGACAGGAGTTGGGCAGGCAGCCACCGTGGATGGGAAGACTCTCAAGGAGCAGTTCGAGATGGTACGATTCAATCCAAGTTATAGCATCATTGGAGAAGTGGACATCACTCGCTAGGTGACAGCATTAGATTTTGTGATTTACTAAATCGAATTCTGACGAGAGGTCCAGTAGGAGAAGGATGTCTAGGTCACCTCTTTCTCTTATCTGATCCATTCGGGTTTTAAAGTCTACCAGGTCTGTTTCCGTCCCATGGCCTGGGCGGGAGCCTGATTATTGAAGGTCCAGCAGGTTATTTGTTTGTAGGTAGATTTTGATTTGTACATATGCCACCCTGTCTAATATGTTTAGAAGGAAGGGCACATTTGTAATATGCCTGTAATTGGTGGGTACGTTGGGGTCTAGAGAGGGTTATTTCCGTAGGGGAAGTACGCAGGCTTCCTTCAAATTATCTGGTACTTTATTGTCGGCAAATTAGTTGTTTATAAGTGAAGTGATGAAAGGTGCTCAATTGTCTGCACAATCTTTGATTAGCGTAGCTGGAGGGATGTCACCTTGACAACTCAAATGTTTAAGGCCTTTTATGATTTTAGTAGTAGTTAGATAGTAGTAGTCTCCTATACGCTAATGCGTGAGGATTCAAACTTGGGGAACAATTTGGGTGGGTTATGTTCTACCATAGTTTGAACAATGGTGGCAAGTTTCAGTTTTTTAAAATACTTTTTGAGTTGGAGGGATGAGATATTGTCGATAAGAGCCTTTTGTATATTTTCACACCAGACTTGATCCTTGATGCAGAGGTCTGGGGGCTTTGAGGGTAATTCTAATTCTCTCATGACTGAGAAGAGCTCATTAGCGTCATAGTTGGCATTCTCTATTCGTAGGTTGTATGCGTTGCTCTTAGCTCGATGGGTGGCTTCTCTGTATTCAGAGGCTAAAGTGGCAAATTGTTGTTTATTGGTGACTGATGTTTTTTTGTTGCAATTGCTTTCTACATTTCTTTTTTGGTTTCGTAGATTTTTGAGTTTTCGGGTGAACCAATGGTTTATGTGTGATTTAGGTTTAGCTTTACTGTTGCCCAGAGGTGCCACTGTGTTGATTGCTGCTTCCGAGGTTTGGTTGTAGGTGGCTACCAAGGAGGAGGGATCAATAGTGCTCCCGGGGTGTGTGGTGAGTGATGTGAGCAGTGGTAGCATGTTGTCAGGCATGATGTTGTGATGGATTTGGGTCACAGGTACAATAGGTGTAGGGGTTTAAATGTGTGTGTAAGTGTTGTTTGAGAATAGTATAATGTAGGCATAGGTTGTTTTCAGAGATATGTGTGCTGCAATTATGATCTGCGAGCAAATCAAGTGTGCAACCTTTTGTGTGTGTTGGGCCTGTGTAGCGCAAAGGTGAAGCCTTGGGTTTCAATAGTATTGGCTAAGGTTGTGGCTTGGGTGTCCGAGCTGTCATTAAGTCCTAGGTTGAAGTCACCCAGGATGAGGACTTTAGATGTAGGTTTTAGGTCTGTGGCCAGTAGGGCAGCTATCTCATCATCAAAGGAGGAGGTGGGGCCTGGAGGACTGTACATTAGGTGCATCTAGAGGCAGTGGCGGAGATGGTAATTTTGGTAGACAGGAGTTCTCCCAAGGGGAAGGAAGCATTGGGTATTTCTCGGATATTGAGGTTAGTTTTGGAAATGTAGGCAACGCTGCCTCCTTTCGCAGCGGTTCTTTCCTTTCTAATAATGGAGTAGCCATCTGGTAGGGCAAGGGCCACAGAGGGGCCTGCTGCAGGGTGAAAACAGGTTTCTGTAATGGCGATGATGTCTAAGTCATTAGTGGTAATGAGGTTGGAAATGTCCAAGGCATGAGCTGGGATATATCTGGCATTGATAAGGACTCCCTTGAAGTGGGTGGGAGCATTATCGTCTTTGACGCTGTAGAGCTTCGTCCTGGTTGGGGTTGGGGCGGGTTTTGTCATGGGCCCTGTTGGTTTATTTTTCTTAGTCTGACTAGGCTGGGAAATAACAGTAGTATCACCTAGGTTGGTTGTGGAGGAGCTAGAATGGATAAGGCTGTCAGCGGGATGGGAGCATGAACTATAGGTTTTGTTTATGGGGTACTTTTATGTCCTATCTCAGAGTCTTTCATTTCTCTTCCAAATGGCTAAAACTGTGGTTCCTGAACCATTGTTGTTGTGCTTGTGCTTGGTTAGGCCTGCAGGTACATCTAAGGTGGAGTTGATGAGATCTTTAATTGAGGTATTAGTGGAGAGGGTCTTCCCGCTTTTAAAGTGCAGGTTTGGGGGAGGATTGATATGGGCAGAATGGTGTTCAAATTAGGGAGTAATTTCTCCATGCCTATAGTACAAGTTTGGTGAGCAAGTAAAAGTGCTTGAGGCTATGAGGCTGGCATGTCACTGCTGTGTAGTGAGGTAGTAGGCTATCACTAGTGGGCACTGTATTAGAGTATGGGCCAGGGCTCAGAGGCTGCAGCACAAGGTCAATTCACATTGGGGGGCTAATGTGGCACAAACATTAGGTTTTGAGAGAGCTCTGAATCTATAGCATTGAAAATGTAACACACAAACATTAGGATTAGATAGGCTAAATAGAACTCTAATCAGTAGCAATGATGGGCTAGCTTCAGCACAGAAGTAATTCACATTAAAGGCTAAATGCGGCTGATGATGAAAGGCAGGACAATGGACAAGATCTCTGAGCAGCAGTCTCGAGAGACAACCTCTGGCATGGTTTTCATCAACTTCTTTGGTCACTCTGCGGTTTTGGCACTTTTTCTGCAGCACCTACAAAAAGATGTGATTTGCTCTGTTAATCTTCTTCAGCTCCTGCAGTGCCACACTCTGATGAGAGGTACTGGAAAAGTTGGATTGTGTCTCTGGAGTGTCCTTGAAGGCTCAGAAAAGACTTGGATTGATTCGGAATTTCCACGATGATGCACCGAAATGGGCAGCAGGTCTCCTGGTATCGGGTTTCGCAGCTATGGAAACTCACAGAACCTCAGGAGATGGCTCAAATCAAAGTTTGTCCTGGGACTGGTTGTTCCCATCAGTCACAGGAAAGGAGTCATACCCTTCTGCATTTCTTTGTCGCACAGAAATCGGGGTCAGGAAAGCAGTTGTTGCTTCATGCTGTTGCAAAGGGTCTGCAGGCATCTCTGGTTGTCTTAGTTACTTCAGCTTCCATTGGTCAACTTGCTATTTACTCCAGAAGCCTCTCCTTTTATACAGTTCCAGAACTCACGCTGCAATTTTACTCAGCAGTTTACAGAAAGTGGCGTTTGGCTGTCCAATCAGGATAGCCAGACCCCCAGTGGGACTGGTCCAATACAGGCACTCTGGCAGATAAAGGACAGTGGGGTGGACAACTCCTCACCTTACTTCCTGCCTGCCCAGACACTCTGGAGCCTAGGCAGGGATCCCCAAGGGTTCCCGCCACAGGCAAAACAGACCTCCCCCTCCCAGAATGGTAGAAAAAGGGCAACAAAGAACAACCATGCTAGTAATGTGAAAAAAGAAGGGAGGCCCCAAGTTAGGACTTGGGTGCCCAAATTGCGCACTACCAGGGCCATGGAGATAGTCTGCGGTAGAAAAATCACACAACAGTTGGTAGAACACGTCACTGACACCAGCCATAACTAGAAGATTGTCTATGTGACTAAAAAATCACAGGAGCAGAGCGAAGGGGGATACTAGGTATCCCTTTGACACTCCACAAAAGATGGTGTGTGCCAATCTCTTAGACTATAACATATTAGTAGAGATACTAAGTATTTGTAGTTACTCTAGGATAAAGGAAATAATCTCAAAGGAGGACCCTAAGGGTCCCCAGCAACACTGCCCATAAGAAACTCTGTGCTGCAATAGTAAAATACAGATGCCTTGGAGTACCATGGAGGAAAATAGACTCCATAGGCTAGGTAAAATATAAAGAAGAGAGGTTCAAAAGAAAGAGCCCATAAGAATGAATGAGTGGAAAAAGGCTCCACTCATTCAGAATTTCAGAAAAAAGTCCAGAAGTCCACCAAAAAGTGATGGGGGTCTCACTAGGAGAGGGGGTGAAGCATAAACATGATCCATCTCCCTAACACTGTTTTATGCAGTCTGTTCAATGAGGTGCTCAACGAAGTGTGGAAAGGGAGTGTTACGAGGGCTGGTGTTTGTACTGCTGTTCGGGTCAAGCCGTATGATGCAGCAATTGATGGTCCCTGTCCGAAGATGATGGCAGTTTAAAAGGCAATTCGAATGCGACAGAGGCAATGATGGACTTCAAGTTTGAGCCGAGGGAAAAATGCATTAGGTTGGTATTGAGTGGCAGCAGAATGGTTTGATAGTGTTAGATACAGGCCGGGAGGATAGCACAGGGGCAATGCATTTGTCTTGGAAGCAAGACAACACAGAGTAACACAGGGGTTCTATGTTCATTTGCCGACAGGTGTTTGTTTTAATGTAATGTTCACTGAAAAAATTCCATCTTAATAACTCATTGCAATTTTATTTCTATTTGCGGGGGTTCCCCACACCCTACTTCCCTATAGTGCAAACCCTACCCCATGCCCCTCCATGCCCCTTTTATCCCCTTAAACCCCCTCTATATTTTTTAATGGACATTGTCAGTAAGAATTCCATCGAAAAACACCTGACAGCCAAACGGCTGTATAAGCAACACAGGTTATAATCCCAGTTACATTCTTGGAGGCTGATCTCCAGTATTAAGGACATTATAAAAGATTAATTGGAAGCAAGACAGCGCAGAGCAACACAGGGGTACTATGTTCTTGCTGACAGGTGTTTTTTCGATGGAATGTTTACTGAAAAAATTCCATCTAAATAAATCATTGCAATGTTTTTTTCCATTTGAGGGGGTTCCTCCACACCCTCATTCCCTATAGTGAAACCACTACCCTAAGCCCCTCCATGCCCCTTTTATCTCCTTAACCCCCTCTATATTTTGATGACTTTTTTTAATGGGCATTTTCAGTAAGAATACCATCGAAAAACACCCGTCAGCCAAATGGCTGTATGAGCAACACAGGTTATAATCCCAGTTACATGCTTAGAGGCTGATCTCCAGTATTAAGCACCTTATAAAAGATTAATTATTTTAACAAATTAAAGATAGCGGCTTGAAGATCATTTAACTTCCAAAGGTAGCTCTGGAGGGTCCTGTTCATCCTAATGGGGTCAAACAGGCTCGAATCACAGCTCACATGAACCCTGTCTGGCGTGCAGGTGATGTGAGTCCCTCTCTGGGTTCTCAGAGACAAGTGTAGCCTTTATTCTTAGGCTTCCGATGCCAGGGAGGCTGGTGCACACTTTCAGGGGACCTTCCCTACAATGGGGCTCTGGGCAGCAGTGTGACTGGCAGAGATGCAGGTCTTGTTCCAGCAGCAAGTTACCCCCAATGGACCCTGGGGATGTGTAGGGAAAAGAGTTCCTTCTGCTTTGGCCACTCAGTTTTTACCTCGCTGCGGAGGGATTTGGCACGTCAAATCTATCAACAGAGGTCCAATGATTTCTTCATCAGGTTTTTGTTCAAGGCAAATCAGAGAGAAGGAGTGGGAGACCTCTTATGTTAAAGGCCAAAGTCCACAGGTGATGAGACTAAAACAAACTTGCCTTTAGGGTTCCAACCCCTGTGTTTGAGACAAGTGTTCTTTGCTGTTAGGGAGTTTTACACAAGTTACTGTCTTGACAGAACTTGGAAGAGCCCACCTTTGACAGGGTTGTAACCCCTTAGGTTTAGCCTGATCTACACAAGGGTTTGTCAGAATCGGTTGAGCAACCATGCTTACTCTAGGAGGTATAGGGCTGTTGTGAGGCACACAGTATTGAGAGCATACAATTGGTTCGAGGAAACACTGACACAATATAAGTTATATACAAATAGTTAATTATTTTATATACACTAAGGCGTTTTGAAAAAAAAGTAATGTAAGTACTATCCCCACAATAAAATCACAGTAGAATTAAAGGGAGCCACTTTAATCACAAATATAAAGCTACACAAAAGTTAGTGAGAACTACTAATACGAATAAGGAAACTTTAGATGAACTATTTCTTAACCAGTCTTCAAAAGTCTAACCCTATACTAAATGTGTCACACAGAGTCAAGGGGGGCACTGGTAATCCAGTGACCAAGGTCTGAGGAGGAAATAGGTTGGTAAGCAGCAAACAGAACAACTTATATGAGGATGTCTTCAGGATTTCAAGTAGGTAATAATTAGTTTTAGAAACATAGAGCCAAATGGGTGGCTCACCATAATGGGACTCAGTGTGCCAAGGAAGGGTGTGCAGATAACAGCTTAACTGCAGCCCTACAAGAACACCCGAGCAAGGCAACAAGATGAAGGTAAGTACCTAGGCTTTGAAAAGTACCTAATCAATGAAGAACTTGGTGCAGCAGTTTGGTCCCCAAGGTGAGGTGTCTTGTCGGGATAGCTGAAGAAGGAACTTTAGAGGGAACAGATGGATGCACTCGAGCAGTGAGATTCCCAGCAGTGGATCTTCGTGCCACTTGTGCATTGGAGCCCTTCAAAGGGTTTGGTCCAGCAAAGGTTGTCATCTGAGAGACTTTTGTCGCTTCTCCATGCTCGACTCAGCTGACGGGACTTCAAGGACTAGAGAAGTGTCACTGCAGGGCCCAGAAGGATGCCCACGAAGTTTCAGCCAGATCCACATTTCACACGACATTTCACTGCAAAATGGCACAGGTCCCAAAGTATTGGGAGTTTGCAGCCCGGTTGGGTCACAGCTCTTCATGGGATGGCGAAAAATGCAGTTGGACTTCAGTCTGGTGAGGCCCACCAGTCCAGGGAAGGAAGATGTCTTCAAAATATCTTCCTTTTCACTCAGAATGCGGGGGGGGGTCTTCAGCAGTCACTCAATAGTTCTGGTGGTCTTTTGGAAGTTGCTGGGACATTTCAACCTCCACTTCGAGAACTTCAGTTCAGTGGTGTACTCTGAGGTTCACCTCCAGGACCCCTGCCTTTCAGGGACGTCATTTCACAAAAATGCCAGGGGTAGCAGAAGTGACATCACAACACCACACCCCAAGAGTGACATCACAGGAAGTGATGTCATTTGACCATGCCCCCACGTGACATCACAGGAAGTGATGGCACACAACATTTTGCCCCTTGACAACACAGGATGTGGCATCACATATCAGTACACTAAGAAACATGGTTATATCACTGTAATATGATATACATTTCATACAAGAACGGATCACCATATGCAGCATTAATGTCAGTGTGTATAGGCCCATATTACCAAATTACTGTGAATGTAAGCATATACACTTACCTTGGCTTGACTGCAGTTACGGTCATCTCGAGGTTCCGTCAAGGCAATAGAAGCTGCTCATGCTTGGTGTTGGTGTGTTCCGGCCATCCTTCTCTGAGTCCTGTGCCAAAGGATGCAGAAAACTGGCATAGAAGAAAATGGCAACGCATGGTCAGGGTTTGGTAATGTGTTAGCTATGGGGGTAGCATTTCTTATTAACATAACACTTATTATTAGAGTGCTTAGAAGCAGCAGGGATATGTCTTGCTGCATTAGTAAACATGATAATTGTAGTGCTAGATTGACCAGTTTTTTTTGTGGAACCTGCCCCTATTCTTTCTCACTCCCCAAGAGCGCACAAAGTCTTTTGGCCCCAAAGGCACAGATACTAGGTGCAGAGGGTGGGCTTAGAACACACCTATATTCTTTGGAAACAGTGGCAGCCTTATAGGGCTGTGGTGGAGCCTCGAAATGCCTGTACCACTCCTCCATTTCCGGGTTCCTGCATCTGCAGGAGGTGGAGGTGCTGTGGTGGGAGGAGAGAAACACGAGAAGGCCCAGTGTGTGTCTTACTGTTATAAGAACATGGACGCCCACAGGCTTTGCAAAGTACCAAGTGTGTGTTAAAAATCTGGTTGGAGGGTAATCATATGTCTCGGGTTGTCTCCAGCTCTGTGGGGATTTCATTGAGTGAGGTGCATTCTGGTTTTTGCAGCCCTACGTTGTACTGGATGGACGGGTAAGTTGCTGGAGAAGAGGCAGCACCCGCAAATAGGGATACAACAATGGCTGTGTGTTCAACATTTGGCATTTTCTCAATTGTATTTACTTTAAAAGCTTAATGATTTGTGGCAAGCTGGAGGTGACTGAGTGGGCGGAGGGGCTGGTCCATGGAGCACTGTATAGTGTGAATGATGTTGCCAGTGGTTAGCGTCGCAAATAATGTGGTCGCGCCTTGACAGAGCAGACCTGTCATGGGGAGCACCCTCCTCTGCCAGCTGCACAGTCATTCAAAGCAAGAATGGTCTATTAATGCTAATATCAGGGCGGCGCGCCTCTTTACCTCCTCTCAGCTCTCACTGTTGTCCTCATCTCTCTGTCTCCGCTGTGAGTCTGTTTATGTCAGGGCAGGCTTCAGCTCAGCACAGTCAGCCGGGTCAGCGAGAGGGTGCCGGGCCCAAGCAAAATATGGTCCATAGGGGGTGCACAGTGAGGGCTGGTGGCTGCACAGAGTCTCGCACATTTTCATTGACAATAATAGTTGCTTTCAACTTTGCAAAGTGGCATGCAACAAATGTGTTGCTTGCTTCCTGCAAAGTTGAAAGCAACAGGACTATAGCTCAGTGGCAACGTGCTCACCTTGGAAGCAAGACAGATTAGAAACCTCTGGGTATTTAAGCGTGTTATAAATATGCAACTAAGACAAAAAAAAAACAATTATGCAACTAAAAAACAAACAATTCCTGTAACAGCGCCTTGATGCCTGCGGGCTGTGTGAGCGCTTTAAAAATGTAAAACAAATAAAAAACTTTAATTTGCATGCTGCTTGCCTAGACCAACCCTGCAGGCAACCTAGCTTCAGGCTCCTCCAACAGCCTGGGTTCAAGCCAGGTGTGAGTTCTCACACCAACAAGTCTTGAAACAAACACACTGTCTCGACTCTCGTGTCTCTGTGTGAGCGGAGTGGGAGCCGGGTCTGAGCACCCACCGGACCGTCACCCCGGCCCCTCCTTTGTTGTTTGCATAACTATAATTGCATGCATGCTGCCTGATGCATGCATCATAATTTATGATGCACACATCATGCATGCATGCATGCAAATCAAAGCAAGGTAAAAATGAGTGTTACCTTGCTTTGATGAATGCTGCCCCAACCAGCCCAATCCCTCCCCTGAAGAGCAGACAGCTGATCATCCGATTCCAAAACGCCCGCCGATGCCGTCCTGCCACCGCGGCATGTGTAGAAGCAACTCAGTTGCAAAGAGGGCACTCTGTTTTACGGGCCAGCCTGACCCACTCCAGTCCGGAGGATCTTTGCCTGTGTCTCTGGGCGGCGCTGCGTGGCCTGAACTCACAGAGCATGAGTCTGACTGGTGGCAATTGGCAAAAGGATACAAAACAAATGTAATAAAATGCACAATTCTGGCCGCCGTCCGGCCACCCCGCGAGACATGAGCTCGCCACAGGCAGTCACACACTGTCTGCATACAGCGGCCTGCCTCTGAAAGCGCCAATCCGAAATTGCCCAGCCCAGAGGTTGCAAAATAATTACAGAGGTCACAAGGGAATCACCAGAGGTCGCTGTTGCCACCTCTGGTGTCGCCAAATGACATCCCTGCTGCCTTTATGCAAGAAAATTGGATGAGCCCACCAATCACCATTCAAGCCTCTCATGCAAATCTAGGGGGCGGCTGTCCAGAGGGACAGCCAGCCACCCAGTTCAAACTGGTTCCAGGCAAGCACAATTCAGGACAAAGACCACAGGATTGTTGGCTACCTCCCCCACTTCCTGTTCTTTCAGGCCCTCTGCTAACCTTGGTGGGCTTTCCAAGGGAAGTCTGCCAAATACAAACGACCCACCAAGACCTTCCCCACCCAAGAAGGTAGAAGAAGACTCAAATAAGAATACGTTATCATGATCAGGGCTTATAAAAGTGCAGCCAGTACTTTAGAAAAATAGTGACCCCTGTGAAGACAACCTGCAGTAGAAGTTGGCAAAAAGTCAGGCAAAAAGATATACTGCCACCAGCTTGTCAGATGAACTTGTAACAGTAACAGGCATTCTGGGAATTTGTAAAGGGTGTATCGGAAGGGTGCAGGTCCAACATGGGCAGTGGGACACATGTGGAGGAAGGGGCCTGGTTAAAACATTTTGGGAGCCTGTTTGGGGTGGCGAATACTGAAGACTGTGTAGAATTTGCTGCATCTGGTCTAATATTTGAGGTGAAGGAGGTCAGAAAGGCCATTAACCTCCAAGCCCATAATCGGGCACCGGGACCGGACATTATCCCCTCAGATTTGTTTCAAGACCCGCTGGACATGTGGGCACCACTATTAATAGTGTTATTCAATAACTGTATGCAATCAGGGAATTATCCCCCCCTCGTGGAAAATGGCTATTATTTTCCCAATCTTTAAAAAAGGAGATATGGCCAGTCCTAGTGCCTGTAGACTGATTTCACTGCTGGACTCTTCCTTTAAAATTTTTGGGAGAATTGTATTGGCTCGTATTGAATCTTGGCTGGGGGAACAATCGATTCTTTCGGATATTCAGTTTGGATTCCGTCCAGGGGTTGGCACAATGGAACAGAGCCTCAACCTTTATCTCCTAGTGACCAACTCAGTTTATTGTAGGGGAGAGGCAGTATATCTGGCATTTATGGACCTGAGCACGGCCTTTGATAAGGTGGACAGGGCAAAGCTCTGGCCCATGCTCGGGACCTTGGGGTGCCCGGGGGATATCCTGAGGGTACTGGTTGATCTACACACAGATAATGAGGTGTGTGTGCATAGTGGTCCAGGGGGACACTGCACAGCCTGCTATAGGGTGGGGTGCGGTGTACGGCAGGGCTGTGTGTTAGCCCCTATCTGTTTCTGCCTCTACATTAATGGCCTTTCACTGGATCTTACTAATACCTTGGCGGATTTTTTAGTTCTGAGGGGATGGGGTTTCCCAGTTTTAGCATATGCTGATGACACAGTTTTGTTAGCAAGAACCCCTAGAGCATTACAGGTCCTAATGAATGCATACACAACCTTCATGTGCGAATTAGGTTTAAAAATCAATACTAAGAAATAGGCAGTGATGGCTTGTGTGGGCAGAAAATGGCCAGTGGCTATGAAACCGATGCTCTGTGCCGGAGAAACTATGCCCCGAGTTAAAACTTTTGACTGCCTGGGTATCAGTTTTTCAGAAGCCTTGACCGGTAGGGCACATGTGGCCAAACAATCTACGAAAATGAGCCAGCAATTTGGGGGCATTTTTCGATTTATGTCTAGGTGTAAGGGCCAGCCTCTAGAAGTGATTACCAAGATTTATGGTGCCCAAACTTTGGCCATCACTATGTATGGTGCCCCTATATGGGGTTTTCAAAGGGCTATGGAAATCCAAACTAAAGAGAACAAATGTTTTAGGCAACTTTTGGGGCACCCGAACTCAGCAGCCTGCATATCAATACATAAGAGAACTGGGAATGGAGTTCTGGGAGGACCAGTGGGCCTTGGCCCCGATTTTATTTTGGGTCCGGCTGTGGCCCAATGAATTTGCATCCTTGTGCCATTTCATTATCCGTACTGTGTTGGGCAGAGTGGGGTGGCAAAAAATTCCTTGGCTTGCCTACATCTCTAATGCCCCTGGGGAGGCCAACCTCAGTGCTCTTTTCCTGCCAGCCTTACTTATAACTAAGACATAGGGGTAGCCACAAAAATTGTGGTAGGTGAGGCTATAGTGAGGAAACGAATACTCTTGGAATATGGTAATAAATCTAATGAATTCCATTCCATGATCAGTAAGCCATCTGGGATCCAACCTTATCTAACTTGGAGTCCCTATAAAAAAGATAGGTGGCTAATAACGATGGCACGGTTTGATTCCAACCTCTTGCAAGCAAACACAGCAAGTTGGAAAGGATTCCCAGATGCGGCTGGTTGTCCGGTTTGCGGCCATCAGTTGGAAGACTTGGCTCACCTATTTTTTTTTGTACTGGTTAAGGAGGTATTCGCAGAGTAACTCTGTTACCAGCACTAAAGAAGTCTGAGATATGTCATTATAAAGCTGCACTCGCCTTGCTTCTGAGTGCAGATACTGTCTATACAGCTCGGGCTTTGCTCAATTTTTTAAAAGAGTGATGCATTTTAGAAAATGTTTGACGAGGCTTCAGGGGGACGGAAGCCAATTATGAAAAGTATAACATAGGAGGAATTATTCTGTACAATGATTTAATTGCGTTCCTGTAAAAACTGGACTTCATGGATCAGTGATCATGAATTAACTACTGTTTTCAATTTATTGTGCCCCGTTTTTCAGTATGTTTTTTTAACTGTTGTTTGCACAGGATTTTAGAAACTATTTATGAATTGTGTAATTCTTTGGCTACTTGTATATATTTTATGTTGTTTGATGGATTTTTTAAATCCGAATAAACTTGTCTGACTGACTGACTGTAAGTAACAGTAACAGTAACTAAAAGCTACTGAAATAATGAGAAAAGGGAGGTATTTTTTCCCATCCTCTGTTCTGATCTCACAAATTAAAATACAGGAGGGACAAAAGGGTGTGCCCCTGCTCTTGTAACTTCATTTAACCTAGGTAAAATAAATGGGACCGCTCAAGGAGCTCCCAGCAACACTGCAGAGAAAGTGTTATGTGTTGCAATAGTAAAAGGTAAATGCCAGAAAACATGGACGAAAGCATACCTCCGTTGAAGAATATCAAAACAAGATAAAATGGGTTCCCACATGCCTAGTAAAAGACTGAGTGAGTGTGGAAAAAGGGTCCCACTCATTCAGGTAAGTGAATTAAAAACCAAGAGCCCAGCATAAAGTGCTGGCGTTTCACAGGTGGAGAGAATTTCACTCAAAAAGAGCATCTACTCTAATATTTGCCTTCTGAAATCATCCCCAAAATTGCTTTCTTTTAAAAGAAGTGAAGGGGGCAGGAGGGACTAGAGAATGCATAGAGAAACCAGATGGCAGAATGTTCCCCTAGCTAGCCTGAACATCCACTGTCTACATTCATTTCACCTCCTTTCCTTGTCAAAGGAATCAAAGGCTGCTTTGGGATTCAACCCCTTGTTGTGAGGCTAGTCATTTTGGGGATTGGTGTGCCCTTTGATTCATGTTTCCAAGGCCAGCTCATGCTGGGAGGCTGGCCTGCTCAAGAGGGAAAACAGGACCAGGACTTGGGAGAACAAACAATTGAACTTGTTCCTTCCTTTAAAGATTAGTTCCTCCTCAAGTTTAATTTGTGGTATGTCTACGGTCTCTCCTTCCTTTCTGTTAAGTTGAAATTGAATTTTTCCTTAGGTTAACGTTTAGTTAAGTTTACTTATTTGCCCAGTTTTTGGCTTCTCCTGTATTCCGCTTGGATACTACCAACATTGTACTCAGTGGTTGTTCTGCTTTAATCGAGAGCCAGCCCCATCAACACTTCCATGTTCAAATTGACCACAAAACTCCAGGGATCAGCACATGGTGTCATTTCCCTGTCCCTTGTGGTTCCACTGTGTTTTTTTGTTTCAGCCTAGTAGTGGTGTCCTATTGCTGGTTTCTTCCAGTTAATGGTGATAGTATACTGAGAGAGTGCTCTGCCTCAATGAAAGGGTCCTGCCACGAAGACACGTATAGTAAAATGTACACCAACCCTCCAGGGCTCAACCCAATGCAAAGATTCTATGTTGCTGATAGTTCTGTCTCAATATATTTGGCTCATACTAGCACTGGTGCCCAATTCCTGGGTTTGTACTCATTCAGTTTGGTTAACAGCAACAAAGTATTCCCTGATTTTTCTGTCTATTTGTCTGTACTTTCCAGTGGCACTTTGACTTGTCACTGTCCTCTCAAAGTTGAAGTTATACCTCAATGTATTTGGTTCTACCTGCTTGTGGGGCCACATCACCTTTTTTACGGATGTCCCCATTCTCTTTTGGACCCTCACTGTTCACAACGTCTGCCCTTTAGCCCAGTCATCAACAAGATGGTAGAGTTGTGCAGCAGCATGTGCCTCTAAATTATATGTTCCCATTCCATGCTGTCCAGATCCCCTTGGTTTACAGATGGGCCACAACAAAGAATATGGTTGTGCATGCCTCATCATTCTGTCTGCTGCCCAAGTGGCACCATTCTCTGACTTACAATAAAAGGAGGTCATGATGCTATTCCTGGTAAAGCTACAGACCTTTCATTGATGGTGACACTGGTCTTTTCTGGGATAGGTAGGCATTGGAGGTTAGGAAGGTATTTGTGTTTGCCAAGAGTAGAGGGGTTTTGTTTCACTTCATGCATGACTGATAATGAGCTTGATTGTCATGTTTCACTATCGAGGAAGGTGCTGTGCTAGCAGGGTCTGCGGCATGATATGTGTGTGCCTTACACGCATCTTTGTGCCATGTGTGGAAGTGCTTATTCATCGAGGAGATTCCCATGCTGCTCCTCATTGGTCATGAACAAGAAAATAAGTTCAAGCCCTCTGATTTTCAATCTACTGCGTTAAATATTCAGTATTTCAGAGCTCCAAAGGCTCTATCGTGTTAGTTATAAGTTGGAGGGTGCGGGGGAGATTAAACTGACTTTGGTTTCAAAAGTCAAGCCTATGACAGTGAACACAACAGAATACCCATAATGTAATGGGTACTCCCGTCGCCTGCACACCTATCAATACTGAAGGTAACCTATCAGTCAAAATTTAGTAAGACTCATACAACTAGTAGTCCCATGTATTCAATTATTCATTGCAATTCAGAAATGTGTTTTAAGTAAGCAGGATTTATTTACCAATTTATAAAAAAGAAGAAAGAAAAAATGTTTTCATTCACAATTACTATTATATATTCATCATATAGACAGACCGTAATGTATATCAACTTAAATGTGTTTGTCTAAATCTTTACATACTGATTCTAATTCTAAACACATTAATGAAATCAAGAGTGATGGACATCCAGGTCAACAATAGAAATTAGACATGAATTCTAAAATGTGAGCGCTCTACGAGTTTTCAGAGAAAACTCTCTTCAGGAGCAAAAAATATATCAAATTTTCAATGATTGTAAGTATGCTTTGATTCAAAATTATCACATCAATCAATTGTTTGGGCCTCATTACGACCCAGGCGGTAAGTTACCGCCTGGGCCGTGACTTTACCACCATGGCGGATTTACCGCCCCATTCCAACCTTGGCGGGGCGGTAAATCCCCATTTTCCCATTTACCCTTCCTCATTCCCATTTTGCCCCATAGGGCATAATGGGAGTGGGGAAGGCGTTAATTACGCCACCGTAAATTACGGTGGCGTAATTAACTCCATGGTCCCTTAGCGCCATGGATTTTAACACCTGCTAAAAGCAGGGGGGAGGGGGGAGAGGGTGTGTGGGGGAGTTGAGGGGGCAAGGGGGAGAGGGTGTGTGGGGGAGTTGAGCGGGGAGGGGAGAGAGGGTGTGTGGGGGAGTTGAGGGAGGAGGGTGGAGAAAGTGTGTGGGGGAGGGGGAGAGGGTGTCTGGGGTGGAGGGCGTGTTCACTTTGTCATAAATCTTCAATACACATTTTGGTAACTCATAATTCACATGTGTGGACATTGCTTATTGCGTATGTGTGCTTTATTGCTGAACAGTCTACAGTGTCCATGTCCCTGACACACCCAGTGCCCTGAGTGCCATCTCCATGTCACACTCCCCATCCATGAGTGCTAGAAACATTGGTTGATCAGAGTACGACGCATGTCACATCACTCCTGTGCATCGCTGCCTCCCTGAGGTGCTGACCCATCCCCACCCTCCTCATCGTCATCTTCAGGTGGTTGCAGTTCAGCGTCAGGGGGCAGGGGCACATTCCGTCTGATGCACATATTGTGTAGCATGACACATGCCATGACGATATTTGCCACCTTCTCATGGCGGTACAGGAGTGCCCCACCAGACCTGCTGAGGCAGCGAAACTGTGCCTTCAATAGGTCAAATGTCTGCTCAATCACCACAGGGGTACGTGTTTGTGCACGATTATAGTCCTCCTCGTGCCTGTTCTGTGGGTTCCGCACTGGGGTAAGGAGCCACCTCTTCAAGGGATAGCCTGCATCACCTGCATGTGGGCAACAATGTAGGGAAACAATGTATATGTGTAAGTCATCACATCATATGGGACCTCATTAAGTGACACCATAGCATGCATTTATTTGTTCATTTCCATGCATGAGTGGAGACACACGATGTGACTGCTATGTGTGTATTCCTCTAATGGACTGGTGTGCGTGCCATCAACTAGTGGGCGCAGGGGGGTCCAGTTCATTGTGAGTGCTCATGCACTGTGTTAGTCCACGGCGGTTGTTTCTGTGATCTGGCAGATGTCCAGTAATTTGTATGCTTTCATCCTGGCACCGTTGATGTCAGCCTCATGATGGTCTTACTACGGACAACAAATGGTGTCATGCAATTCAGTTGGCCCTCTGTGTCAGTGTAGTGGTGTATTGATGTATTTGGCCCTCATGTGACTCCTTTGTATGCATTAATGGGGGACTGTCCTTTCCGTTGATGGTGTTTGGTGCTGTGAATTGGCTATAGTCATTGCTTGTAGCATCGCTTGTAGCTGCATTTTGTTGAAGGGGTTGCGATCTGATTCGGTACAGTGCGCATGCAGTTGGCTGTGGAATGGTTGTGACACTGCTTCATTTACATGGTAGGGCTGCTTAAATCTTTCATTATATGGTCAGGTGTCAGGTCCCTTCTGGGCTGCTTTGGGGTATGAGCATGGTCCGTTCCCTCTGGCACTCGCAGCCAGGTGAAGTATGCATCCCCCCCCCATCACAGCCAGGTGAAGTATGCATCTCTCCCCCCCATCTCAGCCGGGTGAAGTATGCATCTCCCCCCCCATCTCAGCCAGGTGAAGTATGCATCTCTCCCCCCATCTCAGCCAGGTGAAGTATGCATCTCTCCCCCCCCATCTCAGCCAGGTGAAGTATGCATCTCCCCCCCCATCTCAGCCAGGTGAAGTATGCATCTATACCCCAATCACCTACTAACATCACATTTCCAGGGTCTAACATGCGACTCACCGAGAAGCCAGGATCTCTGCCCTGCATGTCGCTCAATGTGGCGTGGTATCGTGGAGTTCCGCAGGACCATTGAATCATGGGTTGATCCGGGGAATCGGGCACAACAATGTGTGATGATCCTGTTTGAGTCACATACCATTTGCACGTTGATTGAGCGGTACGCTACCTCCATGGCATGTGGGACCACCCATTCCACATGGGTGCAGTCGATGGTGCCAATGTAACCAGGGATGCCGGCCAGTGAATAGAAACCTACTTTGGTGTTTGAGATCTCCTGGGCAGACCTTGGTAAGGAAATGTGGTTGTCTGTGTGCTTGAGGAGGGCATCAAGCACTTGGTTCAGCGTACGTGAGAATAATGGTTGTGAAATGCCATGCATGTGCCCCACTGTGTGCTGGTAGGTGCCTGTGGCTAGGAAGTGGAGCACAGACACTACCTTCAGTAGGGGTGGGATGGCAGTGGGTGTTTCAATCAGGCTGACAATGTCATCATGTATCATGTCCACAATGGTGGTGATGGTGTCCCAGTCCAGACGGTACAGGGTGTGGATCTGCTCAGGGGTTAGGTTGAATGGACTGGCTCTGATGTGTGGAATTGAGGGCTGCCTGTGTGGTGCCACTGGCTGAACTGGTGGGGCATGCTGGCCCTGCCTTGCCCTCCTTCTCCTCCTGCTTCTCCTCTGTGCTGCCTGTTGTTGTTGTTGTTGGTGTTGTTGTTGTTGTTGTTGTAGCACTTCCACTGCAATCAAGTCCTCCAGCCCCTGCATTGCTAGTAGTACTGGAATCATTGTGGAGTGTGACTGGGTGTGGGAAGGCGTGGGGCGTGCTCCTTTTCTGCTGGCCCAGTCTGTATTGCCTCCACCTGTGCTGATTGTGTGCACCTGTGGCAGTTGGGAACACTGCACATGGCCGTTTACGGGTGGTCCGCGATGCCGGTATTTGCACCATGGCGGTAAGGTACTTTACGGCCTTCACTAGGGCATTATTTGCATGTCCGGTGACTCGTAATGTTCCCCTGTTTGCGCCATGCCGGTATTTGCGGCATGTGTGGTCGCGTGCCTGCGCACTTGGCGCTTTTAGCGGCACCATTAATTACGTGCCGCTAATAGCGCTTTATCAGGTCATAATCGTCCGGAGCGCTAAGCGATGCCGGTAATCTACTGGCATTGTTATTCACTTATCGTCCGGGTCGTAATGAGGCCCACTGAAATCCTTGAATCAGGAGAGTCAAGTTTGTGCATGATGGTGAAAAGCTTCCTAGTGCTGGATTTCACCTTCTCAGTCCTAGTGTTATAGGCAGTTTTTTTTCTAGAAGGATCACTTTTTTTTATAGTTGCTGTCAGAGTGAAGCAGGCTTTGTTCTACTCAGTATGGTTGTGATTCACATGGATTCCACCTGACGTTTAAGAAGGTGGAGGATTTTAAGTTCGGGTGAAAAGCACGAGTTGGGTGCAAAAACGACTTTAGCTTTCCTCTGAGTGAGAGGAGCCACAGTGTTGTAGGCGTGACTGAGTATAGTGTTGTAGCGGTCTACAAGGGTGGCTGGGTCATTGCCAAGAGTGGCTGTGCAGACTAGCTCATCCAGCAATGTCTGGATGCAGGCTTTGATGATATTTCTTGTACTCCGAGTAGCTGTGGAAGGAAGAGGTAGGACCGCTGTGGGGGAGGATAGGGGCTAAAGGTAATGGAAATTAAATGATGTTGTGGTCAGGCCATGGTCAATGCTGATTGGCAGTAACTGTGATGTTACAATTCATGTCAGCAAGCCTGTCAGATTTTCAGCCTTTGGAATGTGTGGTGGATGCGTTTCACGAAGCCAAGCTTCTTCCGGGTACTGGCTAGGGAGTACATATTCAAGTCCTTTTGGTTGTGAAAGCCAAGGTTAAGGTCACCAAGGAGAAGGGTTTTGGATGTCGGTTTAGAGTTAGAGAGAGGGTGATGGATGTCCTCTTTAAAGGTGGATCTCTTCCAAAGATGTGTGAGAGATATTTAGATTGGTAGTCAGGAGATAACCAGTAGGGAAAGTATTGTTACAGATTTCTTTGAGACACAGAGTCTCTAGCTATAAGGGTGACCCTGCCATTTCTAGAGTCCCCTCTGTCTTTGTCAAGGATTGTGTAGGTGGGTGGTATTGCTAGAGATAGGGGTGGGCCTGAGGCAGTGTTGAACCATGACTCTGAGATAGGTAGTATATCATGATTGTTGGCTATTAAGAGGTCAGCAATTTTAAGAGAGTGGGCAGAGTTTGATCTGGCATTCGCTAATGCTCCCTTTATCTGTGAGGTCATCAGCGTAGTAGTATATTTACGCAAGTTGACTTGTGTGGAGGAGGTGTTGGTAGGGCAAGTCAGGGATGCCAGGGAAATGTAGCCAGAATGGTTGTGAGGGGTCCAAGCGAGGCACAAGTGGAAGCAGACATGATGCCATGGTAGGTGGCATCAGATGTGCTGGGCGGAGAAGTGGTGCATGAGGGGATTATCCTTGGAGAGTCAAGGGAGTAAGTCTCATGAGGTTGAGAGGAGGTGTTCATGATGGGTCTAGGCTGCATGGTGGCAGTGTTAGGGTGTTCATCTGATGGAGGCACTAGTGTGAGCAATGTTGTAATTCCATTACCGACAGGCAGTGAACCGGGGGACTGCCAGCTAATTAATGCATTAACAGCAATCACAGGGACAAGTATATCAATTGTTTTAGGTTTAGTAGGCATAGTTGAAAGATTGGTCAGTATGACACCAGTGTTTAGCAGAGTGCTCGAGAGGGTCTTTGTTTTAGTGACATGTGCTGTAGATGGGGAAGTAGGATTGGGTAGCAGGAAAAGAGGAGTTAAACATCCAGCGTGCAGTGCTTGCTGAGAAGCACCGCACTCTTTCACAGCCAGAGCATGGCCAAAAAATGTAACCCATGGGGTTGTTGGATTGGGGTGTCCTTATGGCATGTAAGCAGAGCATGCAGCTTGCAGAGGAATGACTGTGCCAATGTATGGGCAGAATCGCCTTGCAGTGTTAACCAAGCCTCCGATGTATAACTGAGGCAGTGAGTAGAGGAATCATCTCTAAGTGGATGTTTATGAGGGATGGAGGTATGTAGTGCTACGCTCAGGTGTGTGGAGTTGCTGCATGTTCTGGGAACAGCATAGCACAGTACATTGTTTTGGGGCGTTAGGTGGGGGCAAGACGCTGCTGTGGGTGCAGGTCGAGAATGGGAAAAGGAGTGACACACAGAGGGGTAAGGGCATGAAAAAACGGTGATAGTGCAGTAGAGGGGTGATTAAATCATGGTGCAGAAGAGATCTCGGCACAGTAAGATTTGGAATGACATTAGATAAGCATTATCTGAAATACCTTGAAGGATGTAAGACCGAACAGCCTTCCATGGCCGGACAGGACCAGACAGGGTACTCCATCAGTGTTGGCAAGGGTGGGCTCATGAGTGATGTAACATCAATGGGGCTTCTTGTCTGTGATTAGGCAGCCATTTTGAAAGGGGTTCCAGAATAATCAAAGTAATGCCAGCAGGGCTTACCTGTTGCCGAGATCCCGTGAACGGAGGATTGTGGAAGCACTCCTGTGCATCCAAGGTGTTTCTGCAGGGCCAGACAGGGTATTCCATCAGTGGCCTTGAGAGTTGGCCTTTAGAGAGGGCATGTGTCACCTGGCGGCTCCCAGAGGAAGTTGCTTATGATAGACAGGAAGCCTTTCAAGCGTTGGCAAGGGCAGGCTCACGAGTGGTGTAACATCAATGGGGATTCTTTTCTGCGACTCAGCAGCCATTTTCTAATCTGTTCCAGAATAACTGAAGTAATGCCCAGCAGGACTAACTTGTTGTTGATATCCTGCACACGTGTGATCGTGGAAGCACTCTTGTGCATCCAAGGAGTTTCTGCAGGGGCAGACATGGTATTCTATAAGCAGGCTTAAGAGTTGACCTTTAGAGGGAGCCGGAATCAAGCATTCAATCTACTTTGTATTTTTTTTCTGATTGGCTGTAATTAATGAATTGTGGGAAATTAGCTAATATAACAATGTTTAAATGGCTTCCACCAATTTCACACCTATAGGAGTTACATACTGCTCAGAATGACACAGCCGCCTAGCTAAGAGCAAAGTGTTTTCCTTCATCCTTTTGTCTAGATTTCCCTTCATATCCTTTGTTTGTGTGCAATTCTTCTTGTTGCATGCTTTTTGGGGGATAGTTGATAGTTTTAAAAAGGTTTTGCTACCTTTTTTTGTAATTATTTTTCTTTTCTTTCTCTTTTTTCATTTCCCTACAATATGTAGGGTGAGGACTCAGAGGTTGAAATGATTGGGTGTGTGGATTAGGGTGAGGATAAATCCACTTTCATAAGTGGTCAGTCGGCAGAGGGGGAAACATTGTCATTGGAGCAGAAGACAAGCAGCAGATCTGGAGAGTGCCCTGCCCGAGACATCCCAGGTATACATCGATCTTCATGGGTGGCACATGACTACTGAAGGTATTGCTGTGTACCTGGTGGTCACTTGCGCAGAGAGATGGGATGTGCTCGGTGCACCTTCTGTCCCACCTATTAAAATGTGGCTATACCTCCATCCACGCTCAATGTCTAAGAACATAGTCCTTTATCCAGCATTGGCCATTGGGCACAGGTGGACAGGCATTATTAGGAGAACTATGTTAAGCAGCATATACCTTGCAAAAGGAGGAGAACGTGTGCAATGACACAAATTGTAGCACTATGCCACCAAAACCACCCCCTGCATATTTTGAACTTAATGCACTGCCAGCAGGGCCTTCTCCTTTGCACTATCATTGGCAGACCCTGCACCTTTCTGCCTGATTCTAGGGGGATGAGATGACATCATTTTGCTATAATTATTCATTATTATCCATAGCTGTTATTTGGTATGTGGGAATGCTTGGGTGGCTCACCACTTTCAGTGTCAATAATGTTCTGTCGTTTTTTTGGGTTAAGCATGTCTTTGATTTCAAAAGGTTGTTTTTCATTTGTTGTGTTGCCCCATAACAAATACATCCAAGACATATACACATAAATGACGTTATGTTTAGTTTGTTTAAGTTTGCTTTTCTGTTTTGTTGTAACCACCTCCGTCCTTCCCCCAAACCAACGGTTCTCTGCTTGAGGTATTTTCTTGTCACCCCTGCATTTTGAACTTCCATGATGCTGCTACCTCACTTTTCTAAGGAATCTGGACTTCCATATCTTTAACACCTCCATAACTATGGGTTAGTTCTCACCCTCTGGACACGCTTCTACCCCCTTTGACTTTTCAGTTTCCTTCTCTGTTGTCTCCCATGTTTGCACTCCTGATTGCATTGCGTTTTTCCACCCACTGCTAGGATTCTGACTCTGGCTGCTGTTTCAAACCAAGCTCTGTTTATGCATTTCACCTAATCTCAAATCGGACTGTTTCTATGCATTTGGCTTAATTTCAAATCTGGCTGTTTCTATACATTTGGATTAGTTTCAAATCTGACTGTGTTTATGCATTTGGCTTAATCTCAAATCTGGCTGTGTTTATGCATTTGGCTTAATCTCTAACCTAGCTATGTTATGCAATCTTGCTGTGCCATTTGCACAGCCCCTGCCCATTGTATGCTTGCTATGTCAGTATGCCCTCCTGATGTATTTCGCGCCCCCCTACTATATACTTGTGACGGCTGTGTGCCTGCCTGTTGTATTCCGCCCCCCTTTGCATGCTTGCTATGCCTGTGTGCCCTCGTGTTGTATTACGCTCCCTCCTGCTTTCCTCTGTTCTCTTTCACCACACTCACCGTTTCTCAGTCATCTCCTCCTCTCCCTATATTTTCCTCTCTCCACTCACCTCCCTCCCCTTACTATATTCTTTGCACTTACTCTATCTGAAATGTCATCAGACCTAGTTCAATAGTTGCTTGTTTGTTTCCCCCATCCCTCCTTCTTTGTTTTCCCAACCCCTCCAGAACTACCTGAAATGACGTCAGGCGTAGTACTATAGTCGCTTGTTTTGTCGCTCTCCTTCTCCTTCCTTCTCCCTCCTCCCCCACCCTGCACCTCTTGTATATCTCCGGCTCTACCAGAAATATTGCCAGGCCTAGTCGCTTGTCTGTTCTCATCTCCTACCCCACCGCCTCCCTGTTAGGGAGAATTCTCCGGAATGGCTAATTTCCCTTACCTACTGAGCCCCTCAGCAGCTTTGCACAATTTCTAGGATTTGTTTTTTACCTGGTAAGAGTGTGAGCCTTTTTCCCACTCTCACATGTGTTATTCTGTGTGTGTTTAACATATTCTTGTGTTCATAGACTGTGGAGCCTCACCTACTCCATAGGCATCATCTTTTTACTGTGGGTTACACTGCACCTTCAGTGCAGTGACACAGGGTTGTCTTTTAGACTTCCCATCTCATACTCCATTTTCTGGGAATGACTACTGTCTCCCAGAACATATAAAGTTGCCATTAGCTTTATTAGTCTTTTAAATCCACAGACCCAGTACAAACTATCTTACATAGAGTACTGGAAAGGGTTAATACTTATCCCTTTTTGTCTGTTTCTCTTGGAGCATTGTTTCGCTCCCTTTTCATCAAGACTTGGCTGGTGGCAGTGGTAACTACCCTATTTTTCTCACCGCGGTTATCTTAAATAACCCTAGTAGTGTTTTAGTCTATCTTGGTAGGCTCGAACTTAAACCCGCTAGACCATATACGTTTTTATACGGTTCCGGCTGGGTTATTCGCCATTTCTTTTTGAAAATGTCTTTCTCGTATTTTACTCCGCGCACCAAACCAGGTTTTGTTCCTTTGTTCACTGTCTTTTCCCGGGCTTCTACACAGAAGCTCTCTTTAGGCGCCTGAAAGTCTGGGTAGGCAGGATGTGAGGGAGGGGTTTTAGGACCCCTGCCATGGGTTCCCTTGGTAACCCAAGTCGCACTACTGTTTGATTGGCTAGGTGACTGTCCCTCCAGGAGAGCCACTCTGCTGTGTGATTGACAACCAGGCTGTGTGAATGGGGGAACACTGCATAAAAAGCAGGTCTCTGGGATTGGAAAGGCAGAGTCACCACTGGAACGAAAGAACCGACAAAGGAGCTGATGGAAGAGGACCCCTACAACGACTGAACCACCCAGTGAAGCCCTGCAGCAGGTCCAAATCTTCAGACTCCAACAACAGAGGAGATCTACCAGGAATCTTCTTCCCCTGAGCTTGTGGGACCAACCAGTTTGCCCAAACTGCAAGCCAGGACTCCTTCCTCTGGTCGAATTTGCTGTACAGAGCTACAGTGAACCGGATAGCCAGGAAGGTCGGACCCTGCTTGGGTTTTAAGGAGTGCACCTTTTTTCGTTGCTTTGCTCTGCTGCTAGTTTCTTCCCTGGGCAGTGCAGGACCCTCCAGTCTTCCTACTTCATGTCAGTCCGACAGTCGCTTCAGGAACCGTGAGCCTGCAGGAACTGCCAGGAACGTCCGCATCAGCTACAGCTTCTTCTTCATTTAAAGGTACTGTGCAAATCCAGTTGTTCGTTTTGTCCAGCCGTGGTGAAGATGTGTGAAACCTTTCGCCAATCTGAGGGCTCGTCCTTCTCTACTCTTTAAACTAACTTTTCTGCTGACCAACTTAGTCCGGAACTCTTGGCAAAGACTTAACCGCAAACCACCCTGAACTGTGTGATCATGAGCAAAAAACTATTGTCCTACTGACTTTGGCCCTAAGCCTTTTTGATTTTATTCCATGACTATAGTTCCTCTTTCTAGATTGCCCTGCTTACTTACCTGTTGGTGCTGCTCAATTTTAATCTAACTTTGTTTTTCCCTCCCTTTTTAAACTGCTGGAGTGCCATTTTGCTCACACTTCGCTTTGAGTTTAACTTGTCCAGAATCTATTGGGAGTGGTGTGGTGTATTAAGAGTGTGAGTTTTTCAACTGCTTTACTTTAGTGAAATGTTTTACAACTGATGTGTAAATAAATGTATATTCTTTTTCTCAGAAACCTTGAACCAGTGTTTGTTTGAATCATAGTAATTGCTGTACTTTGTGTAACTATTGATTCTGCTCACTTGCTCTTGAGATAAGTCTGGCTGCTCAGCCATCACTACCGCTTTACGGTGTAGTACAGGCTTGTACCAAAGGTGAATATGTACTGTCACTTGTAGTCTTAATTGTGTATGGTGTTCCCAAAGGGTACTGCATATGATTCTGCCTAACACTCCCCTCATTTTTTGTCATAGCTCTTGCACTATCTGAAATGTCGCCAGGCCTAGTACAATCGTTAATTTCACATTCGTAATGTCTCAAGGCCTAGTAAGAATGTCATTGTATTTCCCTTGCTCCCTCCCTTGCCTTGAAGCGCTTTGAAATACATTGTGTATAGGCGCTATACAAATAAACAATCAATCAATCAAAAAACACTACCCCGATAGTGTAAGACAAGTGACAATCTTGTTTGTTCATAAAACTTTACAATGTTTCAAGAACTTCTCTCTTTTTGTTGATACTAAAAGAAGAGGAGGGGTGCACTATTTAATAGAACTGTACTCTAAGTTAGACTTTCAAAAGTAGAGGTTTGATCTATCCAAAAATGTTTCCTATTGCCTAACATAATATTTTCTTATAAGTAGGCCCTGGATTTGTGCTTACACTAACAAGAACTAACCACATGAATTACATGACAGCTGTAGCCTCATTGTGGATCTGCAAGCTCTTCCAATTTGAGGTTTAGATTTCCCCTCCAAAAACTCTTGTGACAAAGATGGGTGATATTATTACATGTTGCTGCATATACAATATGTGACACTGTACAGCTCTTGATAGGTAAACCCTGGAAAGGTAGTGGAACATATTTAGTTAAGAGATAGGATAAATTAGTTTAACACAACAAAAAACTTTAAAATCTGCAAACACCTCTATTGGAGGTGATATTAAGGTGCTAGTTTAATATAACAAAATGTGAGAAATATGGCAGCTGTGGGATGCAATTTCACCTTAACACTGAGTCCCCTGCGCTTGACCAGCCAACGGGCTCACTGATGACATTGCATATGGCATAACTCATGAACTCACAGATGTCATTATTGGAACATAGAGCACACTGATGACTTCACATATGACATCACTGATGAAATAACATATGCCAACACATACAATGTCACCTATTACAGCATGGCAACGTCCGTGTTAGGGTGGCTAATTCACACACTTTATTCTTAAGGCATTTGAGAAACTATCGACAGCAGTCCATTTACTCTTACCTATCACAGATGAAATATAGTCTGTCAATATATCATGTATGTTTAAGGGGAGATAGGAATGTGTTTTACCTGCTTCAATAAGTAAAGTAAGAATACAATTTTTTCCACAAGCATATCAATTAATTTTCTCCAGACTGGTATTTTCAATACATTTTAAACCGGAATGACTTTTTTTGTTGTGTAGGGTCTCATTTTCTAATCATAATTAGATAGTTTGCTGTCAAATAAAAAAAATAAAAAATGGGTTTGGACAATTGTTATCTATGAATAACATTCCCATACTTCTCTGGGTTTTCACAATGTCATAGATACAATGCAAACATTTTCTAGCTAGTTAATCATAATGCCTTGAAAAAGGTTGTAGAGTTTTTAACATGTTACTACCTCTATGTAGGCTACCTTTCCGGAGGATAATTTACTACTTTGCAAATACTTTGAGTTCACTACTTAAACCATTTTGCTTTCATGCAAGGGGTTCTAATTTAATGACAAAAAGGTTAAATTCATGCAAATGTACTAGGATGTTGGAAGTACGTATTTGTTACTGTGTGATGTGATTCTCAATTGGCAAAATGTGATGGTTGAAAAGTGACACTATTTTGACATGTTACATAGGATGTTATGACTCAACATCCATGTGGCTACTTCAATGCCATCTAGACAGAGTTTATTAATGGTTCTAATGCAAACCTTGCAACACTCACAGTTTTAGATGTGAATTGTTCCACCACATTTGTCATCAATAATGTTATAAGTGATGCCAAATGTGGTGTCTTCAGTAATGACGTAAGTAATGTCATCAGTGTGCTCTTGTTTCTATTGATGGCATTAATAATGTCAATAGTGATGTTGTCAATGTGCTCATGTGCTGCACAGTGGGGCATCAGAGTTAATCTGACATAGCTTCCAACACCTCCTTAAGTTCTTAATTCCTTGTTTCATCCAGAGGTGTCCCCACAATGCAATTTGTCATTGTTGTTCCCTTCTGTGATCCAATTTATTTACTCATGGACTGAGCAACTGGGTGGAAATCTGTGTTAAGAAGGTTGTCACTACACACACCTTTCATATTAAATGGGTTTCATTGTGATACATCAGATCATCTTAACTCTGCCTTAACAAAAGTTTTATCACTGAATTTCAAGGACTTTGTTATGCTATATCTTCTCTGGGCCACTTGGACGTGGCCTTTGGCCACTGTTCATTTTCCTCAATTATTAAAAAATATGTTAGCTGACTGGCACCTTACTCTGTCTTAACTAAATATTGTATTTTTAAAAATCAAAGTGTATTGGCATTTGGGTTATAACGCCATGCACTGTTTATCATCACACTTCTCCTAGGTACAAATATAACAGTAACCCCTTCCCAACCCACTCCCATCCCCTTCCCTCAGACGTGGACCAAGCATGAATACAACATCTGTAGAGCTCACAAATAGCATTTCAGGGTACAGTCAGGACTGTTAACTAAATATTTTTCACAGAATTTCTAGGTTTTTGTTATGTAATGTCTTCTCTAGGGGCCCACTAGATGGGGCTTTTGGACATGGACACTGTTGATGTTACCTCAATTAATAAAACAGATGGTGGCCCACTGGCCATGGATTTAGGCCAGGGCCAGTGGTGCCTACCTTTGGATACTGTCCATCCCCTCCAAATTAGCTAATCTGATTCCACCAGCCATATCCTTTGGTAGTGGCCAATGGTCCATACCCCATTTTTTCCCCTCTTTTTTCCATTGGTGTTTCCCCCATGAAATTCCCAGTCACCCCTATGCTGCTTTTCATCACCATGATAATGCATCATTTTCTGATTACCGCAGGAATGGGAAAGGGCTTGGCAATTTAATTGTCTTTCCCATCCCCACATAAAGTTTTTATATGCACCACTCTTCCATTCTAGAAACCCCGTTGTGTAAATACTGTGATTCCTCCCTCACCTTCTCCGATTTCCCCCTTTCACTCTCTGGTTCGTATGATGTATTTATTCGAGTTCATCTTGTAAAATGTACATGGGACTCCTGTGTTATTCTCCTGTTAAGATTAATATGTTCTGGAACAAACAGATTCCCTTGCCGACCCCTAAATCACCCTCTACACACTTGGCCTTCTTGCCCCATAGCCACCGCTGCTGTGAAACCACACCTTTCCCTCCTTCAAATATCCTGGCAGATTTATTTACAGCATTGCTCTGTATTAATGGGGGACACGCTTGCTTCAGAGAAAAAAAAAGAATGGTGATTTTTCAGTTCTGAAAATTCTCACTGATGCAAAGCACCATGGGACATATACACAAGTTTCTTGGAACCAGTGGGGCCACCATCTTCTCCGTTGAATTGTTCCAAAATAACTGCATGCTTTCACCTCACACCAACAAAAGTCACTGCTACATCGTTTCGTGGCCAAGTTGTTGATTTTCGGCCAATCCTTCTAAGTAGTTTTCACACTACATATTTTTTCTGGACAGGAAAAATAATCGTGGTAGATCAAAACCAGCTTTTTCATTTACATTTTTCTCAATTTCCGAATAGAAAGGTTTTGTAAAATTGTATCCAAATCCTCTCTGCAAGTTAAAAGTTAAAAGCAATAGATTTTTGGAACTGTCAATGGAAATAGGCTAAATAGGATTGTATTTTAGCTAAAAGACACCAACTGCTGCCCTATAATGCACCCACATCTGGAGCTAAATATACACATTCAATCCATTCTCTCATTCTCAGGTAACTAGAACACACCACAAAATTCAGCGTGATATCCAAGCCAGGATACTGGTCTGGCTATAAGAATAAAAACAAAATCCAAGCAAACACAAAGAACATTATGTACAACATGCAACAACATATTTTGTAGGAGGGGAGGAGGCAGAAGAGGCTGCTAAATCACCTCTGTGGCACTGTGTAGAGATATGGGAGGTAGGCCTTTCACCACAGTCCACCTCTGTTGAATTTCCATCTGCCATGATGTATGTAATTCAATCTATGAAAGGGAAATCTGCTGATCGGATACCACTTTCATAAACAACCTGTCAAAAGCATAGTATGTCTGTGTCCTGTTGCATCAGTATCCTGATTTGCAGCTCTTTCTCTACCAGTGGTAGAGAGAAGGTTCAGAGGTCACAGTTGCCAATTTGACAACTGTAGTGACAGCAACGTCTCTGCAGTGCATTTGCATCCCTGTACCAAAACTATGAAGATCATAAGTAGCCCAACTAGTGGCATGGTACATCGCACTAATTATGAACATTTCACCCACATTCAATTCGATATCACACATTTGTCATTTCCTGTGAGCCAAGTTCAGCTGTTTAAGTTGGTATTCTGGCAATACAGACTGAGCATGCCAAATGATAGTAGAGGAACCTGAATGGCCATGCCTCTTCTTTGTTTGGGCAGGTAATACCCTCTGCTAGAGACAGATGGACAACAAGCAGCTGTTTTAGCCCAGGCATCAAAGAGCCACACCCATTCAAAGGGGGAAGCCTCAAACCATGGTGCTGCATTTCCAAAGTCCTTTGTTCCAAGTGAGAAGGGTAGGGGTGAGGTTAGAGTAGACCATAGGGCTCTGTAGAGTGGAGGAAGACTTACACCATCTTGTTTCTCTAACCCTCTTCCTCTGCTTGACCCTTCAACTTCCTTTGGATCAAAACCTTTTGGATGTGATGTCAGAAGGGTAAAGTCCACTCATTTCAAGAAGAGGGGATTGGACCACACAGGCTGGCTAGCTTTAGTCCAATCACATGTAGAAATGAACGAAAATATCACATATAAAATACTGAATCTACTATTTTTTTTTTATTTTAGCCACCCTAAAAAATTGTATAATCATTATATTGAATATGGACACATTAGTTATGAAACTTACCTTTTTTTCTGAGCGTTTCTTGTTTAAGTTTTTAGGTACCCTATCTTTTTTTTTACATATTTCCGATTCCACCTTATTGATATAGGGCCTCATCACGACTTGGGCGGTAACGGTAACGCTATTAGCGCGGGCGGTATTAGCCCTACCGCCGAACTCTCCGCCGCTAACAGCGCCGGATCACGAGTTCGGCGGTAATGTAAGTCCCCATTCCCCACTGAGCCCATTCGGGAATGCCCCATTCCCCATTGGGCTCAATGGGGAATCTTCGCGCTAATACCGCCGGCTGATTTCCCGCCGGCGGTAATAGCGTGAATTTTCGGCGGATTTCCCCCCAGCTCAGAGCTGGGGTGAAATCCGCCAAAGCCCTGATTCGGCGGACCCTTAAATCCGGCGGTAATAGCGCTACCGCCGGATTTAAGGGTTACCACAGAAGTCGTGATGAGGTCATAGTGTCCGTTCATACTGCCATCTACTGACCATTTATATTCTTGCACCTTTAATTACAAATGCAAAGTTTAAATCTTTTAATTAAAAGTTGTATTCAATACAAATAATTATAAGTATTTCAACTTGCTTATATACTTACTTTGATTATTTGGAACATGCTACTACTTTTTTTTCCAATCTTAGTTTGTAAAAATAACATATTCATACATGTAAAAACTTTGGTTCTGTTCTCCGTCTCCTAATCCCTGCTTTCTCTCACACACAAGAGTCTATGCATTTCTTTGCTCGACTTCCTGGTTTGCATCATTTCAACATTTCCTGAATACGATCTTGTGTAATTTTGTTTTCTGAGTGTATTACTGCTTTTCAGTTATGGATTGCGAACGTGAAAGTGGTAACACCTTTTTCCATGCTAAAACTAATATTTCCTTTATGTTTATATGTGTACTTAATCTATTTAGCATATATCTTCATATTTTGTAGAACTTCAGAATCAACTATATAAACTGGCTCAAGTCCTCTGATCTTTATGTCCCTTCCATCAAAGTACCCTGCATTGTAATTGTGTTCTGACCTAATGTATATATTTGATTTTTGTCTGTCTTGTAATATCTCCACTGTGCAACAATGTATATATTTGATTTGTCTATGTCTTGTAATTACCCCATTGTGTAACTGGTTAACCTGACCTAAGCTTTGCATATCCTGTAACTGCTGTGCCCTGATACCCTTGGGTCTGGTGCGCATTAGAGATGAATAAACAAACAAACAAACAAATCTGTTTTTCTACAGTAGGCACATTTGTAATGCAGACTCTCGATCTATGACATTTTCGTATCCAACCTTTCAATGTACATCCATCACCTGAAGCCTGTTACCTTTATAAGAAGGGGTCTCCCACCACTTCCTTGAATCATCTTGAAGCATCTTTGGATCATCAATTGAGGAAATTTAGTTGGACCCTGCTGGGAGAGCAGGCATTTCCAGAGTTCTCCAGTTGTAAGGTGAAGACAGGTGTTCCAAGGCATAGAAAAGCTCTGCACATTAGCCATTCCCAGAGGCATTGGGGGTGGCGTGCTGCTGGAACAAGGCCTACCTCTCTACCAACCAGAATGGTACCCAAGACCTTGCTGTGTTGGAGAACCCCTGCAGTTCTGTGCCAGCCTCCCCGGTGTTTAGGAGCTCGAAAGCAACGACCAATCCTTTCACTGAGTGCCTGAATTAGGCCTCACAGCACCTGAAAGCCACAACAGAAAGGATCACTGTGCTTTCAGTGCAGAACCACTTCAAGCCATAATATGAGCTTGTTCAGAACCGTTCTAAACAGCAGGAAGTTCCAGAACTGCCTTTGGCAATCTTTGTGCTATGAACCACAAGAAAAAGCAGTTCAAACCAGTTTGCCATTGCGCAACCCTACAGCTGATGCATGTCTTTGCCTCAGCTCCAACCACAAAGTGCTTCTGCTTTGAAGATGCTTGAACCGCTCTTGGACTGCCACCTGCTTCATTGCCGCCACCATTGTAAGTCAATCAAACCTGGTGTCCCCCAAACTGCGACCTTCAAACTTCAGCATCAAACTGACTCGCCTGTGTATCCTGGTACCGGCTCACTGCCATCGAATCTCAACCGTCAAACTGAACCTAGTGACTGCTGTTGGGTATTTTGTGGATATTTGGGGCTTTGCGGTATTTTCTTACCGCCAAAATACCTTTAGCAATAATCACTCTCTGTATTCATATTGGATCACACATAACAATAATACATTGCATTATTTCAGAATTCAGACCTATTTAGATAATGTGCGCGATAATTTGCGTGGTTGGTTGGTATAGTGGTTGGTTTATTTGTGGCCCCAATATCCAACATCCCTTGTTTTTTATCTAGATTGTTCTTGATCACTAGAGAGACCTCAGGCCTACATTTTAGGGATACCACATTTTCAGTGTTAGTGTTGTGTGCCACCATGGGCTATTGAGGTATTTTTGTGGTAATTTCCACTACCTTATATACGGTATGGAACTATGTCCAGAGAGTCTCTCTTCCCGTTGGCTCATGTACCTCCAACAAGCTATGTTACAAACAGTCACTCACAACTGTCCATACTGAATATAATCATGCACACATCTGTTTTAAAATGACAATTGCACTGTTTAAAAATCTACCCACGTTTAAACCTTTTCCCATGCAAAATGAAAGAGAGAAATAATACACACTAGCTATCCGTTTTCAGATATTTTTGTATTATAGAAATTTCCTTTAAACACAGTTTAACCTTTTTTTACAGAAATAAATGAAATGGTACAACATTATTTGTGATGAAATGAACAGAGAGCTGCGAGAATATATTCAATTGGTAACATTAAATATGCTGATAAGGGACTGGGACTCCCTCGAATACACTGACTGAACAGTTTCGCACACTTTCGCACAGCTCCCACACTTCTGTAATTACCTTATCTGTTCAGCATGAGTTTTCTCCGGCTATTCTCTTTCTGAATTTGGCTCCCTTGAAGATTAACCCCAGTGAAAACAAGCGTCTTCCGTTCTCAAACCGGTGTTATTGCCTGGAATTCTCAGCTTGTGCAGCAGGAATGCTTCAGCCAGGAAACAGGTCCTTCTCCCAGCTCTGCAAGATCTCGATTGTTCTCGCCCTCTCCTCAAGCTTCCCCAGCAAAACTCTAATCGCAGCCTCTAGCATGATACTTGCTATGACGCTGCTCCAATCAGAATCAATCATGCCATCTCCTCCCTCACTACACAATGGCTCATTTCTACAGTAAAAATTGTAACAAACTGATTTCCTGTTCCTTCGAGCTCTTTGCTTCCTGTAGTTATGTGGACAGGGCAGCAGAGAAAAAAAATGAATGTGCGTTTAAAAGTTCACTTTCAGAGTAGGCCTAATTCTGCAGTGGAGACAAATTTTTATTAGTGGGTCATGTTAAATGAAGGTTTATTAGTCAGGTTAGTTATTAATAAGGTTAGTTATTAATTTTCAAATGTGTCTCTTGCAACATAGGCATTTCAGGTGAAAAATAGTGTGCATTTTGAATGTGCACATGTGTGCTTTTTTACTGTAAAATAGATTTGCATCTTATATGTAAAAATCGTTTTTGATTGAATAGCCTGTCTTTACTTATATGTCCATGTTACTCTGGCAACACATATAGCAATGCACCACACCCATGTGGTGGTGCTGCATCAAAAAAAAAATGCTACCTGTGCAGTAGTGCTGTACTCTGTGCTGTAACACGCCAAATATCCTTACATACCCTCCTTTTGTTTTTAGAACTTGGCTACGATCCAAGCCAATTCCTAAAAACAACTTGTTCTTTTTCTTCTTTTCACAATATAGCAATCCAACAAAATGAATATTCATGTGCATCAATGAAAAAGTTGCAATCAACACAGTATTCATTTGAGTTCAATAGTTTACAAAATGTTCTACATTTGCCTTCTCAGTGGAAGTGGCATTACTCTAAGTTTCGATTTTACAAGTCAATTAAAAACAATAAAATAAAACAACTAACTAAAACAAATAATTAATATAACAAATTAAAATAAATAATTAAAATAATAAATACGTGGAACTCCATATGTCAGGACTCTTGTCTGCCTCTGATATGTCCCGACCAGCGATGTTATTTGGTTCATTCGAGTACACTTTCATCTTGGCAATCTTGGATCCATAGGAGTCATCTTTTTTGACATTCTTGTTATCTTGTCTCCACCTCCACCTGGAGGCAGGCATCTTTTGGTGTTCATCCAGGGGACTCCAGGACTCCATCGTCTCCCATGGCCTCTGATCCCGGAGCCTCCGACCAAATAATGTTAATTTTCTAAATCAAATATAAAAGAAACAAATTAAGTACATAGCACAATACTAACTTCACCCTTTTGCCAAAAATAAAACATGCTTGGCAAAAACATTTCGTTTTTTTTTTTTTTTTTTAAATTAAACACAAGTTAAAAAGAAAACAAGCATATATAAAACAGCATTCAATATTGAATACATTTTCTCTCTGCACACCAACCATGAGCATCCATTATATATATATTTATTTATTTATTTACTTATTTTATATTATATATTTTTACATATATTACAGTGTTTATGTGCCATTATAACAATCAACTTTTTAACTTCTCTGTCACTGCCTCCTGATTGTACCCATTTATTTTCTCTTTTTGTGTTCAAGGGACTTTATCTGTTTCTACATGCTCAAGCTGCCTGATCTCATGTCTGGGATGGCATGGTTTGATTTGATTTACATGGACGAACTGCTCTATTGCCGTTTCACCTTCATTTTTCAAAATTTTATAAACTACAGGAGAAACCTTATCTATAATTCGAAATGGCCTCTGCCAGACTGCTAGAAATTTAGAATTTTCCTGTTTACTTTTTCCAAAATGAAACTTGTACACCTGATCCCCTACACTGTATTCTCTCACTGATGTTCTTTTATCATAGTATGTTTTAGCACTGTCAGCAGCCCTTTCCAGATTTCTCTGCACAAAAGCAAATGCATGTTGCAAATGCTTCCTCAGTTCATCAATGTACTCATGAACTGTAGATGCACTCACAAGTGTCTGCTCATGTGTTCTGTATAGTAGGTGTTGTGGTAACACCATTTTCCTACCTGTCAAGACCTCATGGGGGCTAACACCTGTTGCGTTGGCAGGAGTTGATCTGATTGCCATCAAAACCAACGGTAAACGTAAATCCCAGCTGGAACCTGCTTCTGCCACGAATTTCTTTAAAATATCCACAACAGACCTATTGCTCCTTTCAACTGTACCTAAAGACGCTGCCCGATATGCGATATGTAGTTTCCTTTTCACACCTACTATTTGCCATACCTTACTCATTAGAGTACTTGTGAAATGACTTCCTCTGTCTGACTCAATTCTTTGTGGCAACCCAAATCTTGAGAACACATGGTTCACCAGCAATGTGGCTGCTGTTTGCGCACTACAATCTGGTGCAGGAATGCATTCAATCCACTTCGACATCAAACATACCACACTTAAAATATAACGGTTTCCCCTGATCGACCTTTTTAAAGGACCTACATAGTCTATTTGCAAATCTGACCATGGGAGAGTTAGGCCTCTTTTCATCAATGGTGCTCTATGCATTGGTGAAGCAGGTTTAAATTGGGCGCATACTAGACATCCTCTAGTATATAATTCCACATCTTGGGACATATGTGGCCAGTAAGCATAATCTTTTAGTATTTCTAATGTTTTTTGTGAACCTCTATGGCCTGCAGTTATGGCATCATGTGCATGGTGTAGCATTAGCCCTCTGAATGAAAGGGGTACCACCCACTGTATTTGTCCTGTTATGGACTCTCTAATCATGAGTCCATCCTGTAATCTAATTCGTGTTTTGTTCTTTAATAGCACCCTCAACTCTTCTTTTCCCATACAATCATTTTCTGTTAAAGGATTTTGTTCAGGATCTATCAAATGATTATAATAGATTCCCAAAATTCGATCATCTTTTTGTGCCTCAATCAAGTCTTGATCTGGCGTGTCATGACTCCACTGTACCACTGGTTGATCTACCTCATTTGGTGCTTTAGAACGTGTTACTGCATCAATTTGTATTTCATCCATTAAATAATCAATAGGTAGCAATTCTCCCATCACAGCCCCAATCTTAGCCAGGTGGTCTGCCTTATCATTTCCCTCCTTATCCTCTCCTGGTGTTTTTAAATGCCCACAAATTTTTCTCCAGTATATTGTTAAATTATTCTCTGACACCAATTTGTGTATGGCTTGTATCATTTTTCCATGTTTAAGTGGCTTTTTGTTGTATGTAACCATGCCTCTTGCTTTCCAACCAGGCAAATACTCCACAAAGCTATTCTGTGCATAGTCAGAATCAGTCACCAGGACAATTTCACTGAACTTTTTATCAACTGCAGTAGCAATTGCTTTATAAATGGCTGCCAATTCCACCACCTGACTGCTCCTAGCTCCAAACCTCATCCCTATACTGGGGACGCCTTCACATTTCAACCAGACATTTCCTATTCCTGCCACTAATTGTTTATTACTGTCATTTTCAATGTGAAAAGCACCACCATCCACATATACAGTTGGCAAATCCTTGCATGTTTTTTCATCAAAAGCTTTGTGTGGTGATTGTTCAAATTCCTGCAAACTAGTTTCCACTTCTATTTCATTTGGTATTTGTTCAGCTGCACAGTCATGTAAGTCAGCTAACCCTTGAGCAATTGGGTTCTTTTTATTTTGTCCATATCTCACTTCTACAGGAAAACCTTGTAATGCCAGCGTCCATGAAGTGATTCTGGACTGTGCTAGATTACCTGATCTGATTCTTTTACTCTCTAAAAATTGCAAAGGTTGATGATTTGTTTCAATAATCACCTTTTCTCCCTGAACAATGGGGCGGAAATGTTGTAGCGCCCACACAGTGGTTAATAGGGCCTTTTCACATTCATTAAATTTCATTTCAACTTGGGAAAATGCCTTACTTGCATAGGCAATGGTTTTGTGATTCAAATCATGTTTTTGTGATAACACTGCTGACATACAATGTTCAGAAAAACCTATTTCTATAAAGAAATCGCTGTCCTTTATGGGGTATGCTAAAGATGGTGCCTTTACAAGACATTCCTTTAATTTAGCCACTGCATCAGACTGCTCTTTTTCCTATTTCCAGGGAGTATTCAGTTTAAGCAGTTTAGTCAATGGTTGAGTGATTTCTGCATAATTTTCAATGAACTTTCTGTTATAGCCCGTCATCCCTAATAAACTTTTTACTCCTTTCACATTTTTAGGATCTTTTAATCTTTGTATGGCCTCTATTTTCTTCTTTTGTGGATTTAGCCCATGTTCAGTCACTTCATGCCCTAGAAAGTTCACTTTTTTCTTGCATCATTGTGCTTTTTGCAAAGATATTTTGGCGCCTGCTTTCTGCAATTGGCCAAGTACATGTCTTATTTCATCAAAATGGCTTTTCAGGCTTTCATTTTTTATCAGGACATCGTCCACGTAAACTATTGTTCCTCTTTCCGCTGCATCCGGCATGGCCTTTCTCAAAAATATGCCAAATTCACTCCCACTATTGATGTACCCGAGTGGAGCTCTAAGCCAGGCGTATTGAGTCCTGTCAAATGTAAAGGAAAATAAATGTTGTATCTCCTCTGCCAATGGCACGCACCAATATCCAGAGGTGAGATCTAATGTGGTAAATACATTTGAACCATGTACCTGAGCTAGGCCCTGATCAATGAATGGCAGTGGCCATCTAGATACTGGTACTCTTTCATTTAACTCTCTCAAGTCTGCACATAGCCGCCATTGACCATTTGGCTTTAACACACCTAAAATAGGTGTATTGGATGTGTTATGAATGGGCCTGATGATTCCCCGCGATTCCAAATTTTTTATAATCTCTGCCAATGATTCTAAACATGCCAGCGGTAGTCTATACTGGCGTACAAACACTGGATTTCTGCTACACCCTTCTGGTAGTGTGGCCACATGTAAATCAGTTAAACCACAATCATAAGCATCTTTTGCAAATACATCCTTAAACTCCATAAATATCTCCCTCAGATTGTCCCTATCCTCATTGCTTTCACACGCATCCGCTAAGGAGATCTGCTCTTCTACCATTTTGGAAAATTCTGGAAAATCTTCTGGTAAGGGAATCTCGGTGCTTTCCTCTAACTGTGTGGCTGTGTCTTTTTGTAAAGCTGCCACTTTTAAATATTTTGGCATATCAGCTTCCACTTCAATGGGCTGATTTTCTGTTTCATTTTCATTTAAATTAAATATTATGCAATCCTCTTGATGGCAGCACACTGTCTCATTTGAATCATAAGGATACACAGAATGAATTTTAAATATTCCTTTGGGCTGAGAGTCCAGGTGTTCTGGCAACTCACCCTTGGCATCTACATACTTTTCAGGGATATTTCCAATCACCATGTTATTTAAATCTGCCGTATAATGTGATTTTTGTATGGCCATTCCTAATGGGGAGTTTTCCTTTAAATGAATATCCTGACAACCTTTATTATTTACCATAATTTTTACAGATCCTTCACCAATGTCTACCAATGGAATGTATTCATAATACAGGCCTTGCTGTTTTATGGATTCATTCAGGCATACAAATGCATCAGAGCCTTTCATCTGCTGTCCATTTTTGCATTTCAGTGTTATTGCAAACTGTTTTGTAAATGCAGGAATAATAGTATCTTTCCTCATTTGTAATTCGATTGCATAAGGAACCAGTTGTGCACAATGATAAGCCCTTCTTTTGTCTTCAAATTCAGGTGCCGGACCACCTAGGCGTGAACATATTTTTTGATTAAGGAAATCTAACACCATACACATTCTGTGCATGATGTCATTGCCCATGTAAAATTCATTTTGTGCTCCACTCACTATCCATACATATGGTAAATTGTTGTCTGCCCAATGCTAATTTTAAGCATACATCTGCCTGCAATTCGGTTTTCAAAGTCTGGACTGTCCAACCCAGAAACATATTGGTTTTTAATCCTAAATTTCGGGATTTCTTCCCTCTCCATTATTTTTTGCAACAATTTCTCATTAATGAAACTCCTTTCCTGTCCAAGCGCTAAAGTGGCTTTTATTGTTTTAAAATAGTCATTTGAATGTGCACCTGTGTGCTTTTAACTGTAAAATAGATTTGCATCTTATATGTAAAAATCGTTTTTGACTGAATAGCCTGTCTTTACTTATATGTCCATGTTACTCTGGCAACACATATAGCAATGCACCACACCCATGTGGTGGTGCTGCATCAAAAAAAAATGCTACCTGTGCAGTAGTGCTGTACTCTGTGCTGTAACACGCCAAATATCCTTACACTGCCCAATCTCCATCACTGTAGTAACGTTTTGAACCACAACTACCTTCCTATTTGACCGATGCTCGACAACTGCATCACTGCAACTGCTGCATCTTCGAACCAAACCAACCTTCAAACTCCAATCAGGGGACGGGGGTGGTAGGGGGGCCAGGTGGAGGGAGGGAAACAAGAAAGTGAGTCGTGGACGAGGGTTGGTGTGAGGGGAGCACAATCGGATTGGGTGGGATCCAAAAAAATACCAATGCAGCAAACAGGGGCCCAGGGGGGTTAGTACTCACCTGCAGATGTTGAGAAAAATTGCATGCAGGGAGGGAGGCCGGGCATAAAACCAGACAGGCTCCTTACAGATGACCAATCAGGGGAAGGGAATGACATGGGGGGCAGGAGGAGGGAGGGAAATGAGGAAGTGAGTTGGGGAAGAGTGTCAGGGTGAGCGGAGCATGATTGGGGTGGGTGGCTCTAAAAAATACCAATGCAGCAAACAGGGGCCCAAGGAGGTTAGCACTCACCTGCAGACACCGAGAAACGTAGCGTGCAGGGCGGGAGGCTGGGGCACAAGGCCAGACATGCTTCTTAAAGATAACCAATCAGAGGAGGGGGTGGGATTGGAGGCAGGAGGACGGAGGGAAACAAGGAAGTGAGTCAGGGAGGAGGGTCGGGGCAAGGGGAGCACAATGGGGGGTTAAAAAAATACCAATACAGCAAACAGTGGCCCAGGGGGGTTAGCACTCACCTGCAGATGCCGAGAAATTCAGGGAGGGAGGCCGGGGCACAAGGCCAGGTAGGGTCCTTACAGATGACCAATCAGGGGTGGGGGGCAGTATGGACGGAGGGAGGGAAACAAGGAAGTGAGTTGGGAAAGCGGGCTGTGGGATGGGAGAGCTATCGGTGGTGGGTGGGATCTAAAACAACAACCTGTGCTTCCCTGGGGAGAAAGGCTACAAGCAAGTTCCAGAACTGGCATGTATAATTCTACCTTTCTACCTACCGAAATGCAAAGGTTCTTCATGATACTGTTAGAGTAAATGTCCATCGTTGTGCAAAACTCTCCATCTTTGATGTCCCCAGCACTTTCTGCAGGACTCTTGGATGTTTTCACTGATTCTCCTGAGTGAGTGGGAACCTTTTTCACACTCCCTCATTCTTTTACTATGATCATGGGAACTGTAAGGGTGCAGAACTAAGGTTCGGACACAATGGTGGTATATAGACTTTTACCAATAAACAGGGTTGGACAAATGCCTCCATCCCTACAACTAAGAGGGGATTCCCTACCTCGAAGGAAACCAGAGCAATCAGGATGTCCAAAATTAAAAGTCTGTCACAGTCGTGACCCAAAACTTACCTCTGACCCTAACACATTCATTGTCTAAGACAACTATGCAAGGATGTACACTTCTCAAAGTAAAAAGTGATATTTATGTTTTCTAGCAACAGGAAACATCCCAATTTTTGCTGGCAATAAAGCGATACAAAATAGTCCTCAAAAATACAAGATTCCAATCCTACGGTTGTGCTCCTTTCCCCTAGACCTCTGATCTTAAGTCACTGGATAATTCACAAGGAACGGCTTCTTGACTTCACAGTTGTCTATCCTACCAGCTTGGTGGGCTCCACTACCAAGCATAGGATGCCAATGCGAGAGTTGTGTTCCTTTCCCAGAGTCTGCTTCTCATCTTAATTCCATTCCCTTAGGCTTTTCAGCACTTTTTCCCTTTTGATATAATATCACTAAACAATCTTGGGTTCAAACGTCCCCCACCCCCACATCAACTTGGTATAGTCTGCTACCAAGTGCAGGATTCCTTTTGTCCGTTCTGGGGTTCTTGACCTCTTATTCACAACCTCTCATGTGGGTGCGAGTCATGACCAGAGACAGACATGAAACTATTTTAGTGAGAATAATTGGACGCTAAATTGTAAAGGAAAGCAAAGAAGGAATTAGAAACTGACTTGAAGTTACCTGTCTGGATTTTTCTATTTTTTCATTAATGGTCTATGTGTGAAATATTTATTTTAAAAAAAACATAGAGGCTCCTGAATGTATTTACTTGGGAGCGGTATACTCCCATGTAAGCGTGATTTATATTAAACCTACCTTTGTTAAACGCTAGAGTAAGGTATTTCATTATCTAAGTATACAGAAATGTGAAATGCACCATAGGCCATCTTGCTTCACTCCAATATAGCCATGATCACTACTACTATGAGAGATGTGTCATGTACAGAAAATGTACTTTTCTTTCTACATTTAAAAATGTGATGGATAACAATGAAGCCACTATTGCCATACAGGGGCGTTGCTAGGGGCGGGCTAAGGGGGCTATAGCCCCTGATCTTTTGGTTGTAGCCCCGGATAGAATCTCAGGAGCTACAGCCAAAAGACTAGCTAGCCCCCAGTCCTGACAGTTCCGACATAAGCTTAGCCCCGGGTCTTTTCCAGACCTAGCAACTCCCCTGTTGCCATAGCTCTTTTAAGGCAAAACAAATTAGCTATGTTGACCTCCGTTAAAAGAAAATGTATATTTTTGATATATAATTGGTATAATTTAAATATATTAAGAATAACATATTGATGTGTCATACATTTATTCCCAGAGTGCAACTCATGTTGTGATGTTAGACCGCGGAAGAAGACTGGAATGGGTTACAGTGAAAGCCCACAGTCTTCATAAATATAAACTTTCTTAAAGATCTCTCAAGGAAAGGGAACCCTAGGCTGAAGAATAGCCACCCTAAACTTCTAGTTACCCTGACCTTTTAGGTAGTACCAACCACTTAGCTGATCCTGCCCATGTAGTTAAGATTTCCTCATTCCTTTTGCTATTTTGTCCAACACTTTAAATAAACCCAGTTAAACCAAACTAAAATTAATTTTCTTGTCTTGTCGGATATCCTGATCCATGAGCGTGACAGTATTCATGAGGATATGGACCAGTTTGCCTAATACATTCCCTAGTGGTATTTGGTTTCCTTTACAAGTAGAAGCAAAAGTGTTCTATTAACTCTTTGCACAATCACCCCATAGATTATTATCAAACATATGATAGCCCTTGAAATACATGGGAAGATGATCTAATACGGCACCAATTCAACAAAAAAAAATATAGGAAAACTAACAAATGTGTACAGTTTAATCGCATAGTTATTCTGTAGTGATTCATATTATTTATTCTTAGACAATATCATTAATTTATTAAATTTTCATAAAATCTTTATATTGATACAAATTCAGGGGGATAGAGAAGATGTGTAGTGGAATAGAGTGAGTTCTGTGATTAAACAATATTCTGCTAAGTGCCCAGAAAATCTTGGTCAAGAACCATAAACAACAATTAAACATGTGTTAAAAATACATTAAATATTTGCAGGGATAGGTTATTCAAAAACAACCCTACATCTATACAGTGTCAACACACATTTCAACCCTTTCACATATTTTTATTGGGTCATCAGGATGCATCATCCCTTCTGAATATATTGATATAACTTTCATCAGGTCCAAATAAATTGACAGTACTTTTGATGTGGTTTGTTATCAATTGCACAAGGTCCCTTAAATTCAGCAACACATATTTGTGTTATAGTTAATTACAACACAATAGGCCTCATTACTAGTTAGGTGGTATTCAGGTGGTATATTCACCAGAATACCACCCAAATTTAATTACTGTTAGCACCACTTGGTCCAGTGGATTTACCGCGAAATTACAAGTGCCGGTGGCGCTGTAAATCCCCATTCTTCACGAGTCCACAGGACTCTATGGGGAATTTTTGGCAGAATTACAGCAGCAGTAATTCTGCTGTGTAATTCTGCAGATGTTGCCGATTTTGGTCATAGATGTGAAGGATTAACCTCCAGCTTGATGCTGGAGGTATATCCTGCACTCCAGTGCCATACTCGTAGTATGGCGGAGCGGGAATATTGGCGGAAATTCCGTTACCGCCATGCCTGTAATGAGATCCTATATCTTCAATTCATATTGTTTTGTTTAACTTCAAGTTTTGCTCACACATATTGTTCGTTTTTATATTGTTTTGAAGATTTATTTATTTGTTTGCAGTGTTTATATAATACTTTTATCCAAAGTGTTTTAAGAATTAAAACAGTCCAACAATTTTGAAGACAGACAATCAAGTCGCACATGTCAAAGTCCAGGAGAAAAGACAAAGGTAGGAAAAAGAAATCTGTTGCAAGTACAACTTGAAATGATTTTTATACAGAGAAAGGGAGGAACAGAAGCACATTTCTAAGGGAAAAAAGTTGCAGATTTTTGTGGCAAGGAACTGAAAGGATCGAATGCGAGAGGCCGCACAGGAGGATGGGGAACATGAAGAAGAAATTGTTAAGAGGATAGAAGATTTTGAGCAGTTTGGTAGAGAGGGATCAGACAGCAAAGATAGACAGTAACAAGTGCAGGGATACATTTGATAAACAAACATATACAATTGAATTCAGAGCAATGCTGTACTGGTAGTGATTTAAGACAGGCGAAATAGGGTCAAATGTGGGCAGAAGGGGGAGGCGGAACCGAATCCTAACAGCTTGATGCAGAAAAAAATGTAAGGGAAAATCGACATTAAGTGAACTGCGGTTATACAGATGAGAATGTACCAAGGACTGAGGCAGAGTTTTAGAAGAAGAAAAGGTAAGCAGGTGGTGCATTTTCCTAATAATAAACAAGTGAAAATTACAAAAACGAACCACATATTTGGGTTTGAAAAGAGTAGAGGGCATCAAAGCTGACCCCAGGTTCCATGCATGGGAGAACATCGGAATATTCAATGGATGGAAGTGAATAGAAAGAGCAGGGGCAATCTCAGGAGAGGCCAGAAGAAATGATTTTGATTTTCTTCGAATTGAGACCCAAAAAGCGAGATCGCATCCAGGAGGAAATAGCAGACAAACAGGATGCAAGCCAATGATGAATAGTCAGTTAAGGTGGGAAACGAAAGAAGAATCTGAGAATCATCGGCATAAAAGTGTGCCTGAAATCCAAAACTAATGGTTAGAGCAGGGAGGGAAGATGTGGAAAGAGAGAATTAAACTGGTCCAAGAACCAAGGAATGTGGAACACCATAAGAAAGAGGAAAGGAACAAGAAGTGGAGCCCTTCCAAGAAATGCGGAAGGATTTACTTGAAAGACAGGAAGAAAACCAGTTAAGGACAGTGCCTGAAAGACAAAAAGAAAAGATAGTTGTAAGTAAGGTAGGATGATCTACAGAATCAGAAGGGAAGAGAATTTAAGATGACATGCATGAAAGACAGAATTAGATACAGACAGACAAGTAGTTTCAGTGGAAAAGTCAGACTGAAAACCAGATTGTTGAGGGGGCAATAGATTGTGTATGTAAAGATACGAAGAAAGTTGTAAGTGAACAAGATGTTCCAGACGTTTGGAGGGATAAGGAAGAAGAAATATTTGGTGGATGTTAGAGGGATCAGAAGAATCGAGGGATTTTTTTTAAGAAGTGGAAGAACAATGGTTAGTTTAAAAAAAAGTGAAGGGGAGGAACCTGAGGACTAGCAGAGATTGAAGGAAGATGCAAGAATAGGAAATATGGATTTAACCAAGGAGGCAGGAAGAGGATCTAAAGGAGCAGCTGTAGGGTGAGTCTCTAGGATACTGGAAACGACATCACCTTCAGAGTCAGGTGAAAAAGAAGAGAAAGAGGAAGTCCCTGGAGAAGGAGGTACATGGAGGAAAGAATCAGAAGAGTGAAAGCAGTCGAGTCTGGAAGAAGGAGGTGCATTATTTAACGAAGATCGAATGGTTTCAATCTTGGTAAGAAAGAAGTTGGAAAAATCTGCAGGTGAAAGGTTTGAGGACAAGGAAGGATCAACAGATGAAGGGAACAAAAGCTGGGTTAACATATTGAAGAGCCACTTTGGAGGGTTAACTTGAGAAGGGATACGGGTCTGGAAATATCAGGCCTTTGCTTGCCTTACACCAGACGTATAGGATTTAAGAGCAGTAGAGAATAGTTTGTACTTGGGGAGGGATTTGTTTTTGAGCCAATGGCATTCGGCACTATGTAATTGGATCCTTAAGATTTTCAAGAGAGAAGAGAGCCAGAGCTCAGGGTATCTCCCCAGAGGTTGGATGATCAATGCATTTATTTCTGTGTGAAGTCAATGCATCTAGTGTTCTTGCTTCCCTGTTATCCAGGGCAGGATTACCAAATGTGGCCTACACAAGCAAACAGTTCCAGTTCTGGTTTTGGCATAGCATGCCTGGCACCATCATGGAGTTGCAGATTCGTGCAGGATTGATCAAGGTGTAAAAGAGGGAGGCTGTGAACCATGAGCAAAAGCCTGGAAATCCTCTCCCACGTCATTTGAGGGGTCCGCATGCAGATCCCACATGCAAGATTTTGCACATGGTATTAGGATTTGCACGCATCACCTGTGCCATTATTTTGTTTCTGTACCAATCTCTTCCTCATACTGTGGGTGGGATTGGTTAAAGTCCAGTTTCCTACAAAGACACCTTTGTGAGCATTCATTTCAGCAAATTGCCTGGATTCCTTTGCACAGGAAACAGGTAGCTCTGAAATTGCAACTACTAATTTGAAACACTTTGATATAGAGAAGTGGAGATGCAGCCATTTGCAGCAAACATTCCCTACCAATATGGTTTTCTTTGAGTGCAGGCATGGTTGCGATGCCTTGTTATACTTCAAGCACAAATTCAGAAATATAGGCCATAATATGGTAATAATTAAGGAAAGTGTACCATAGCAAGGTATGCACAATATATATTAAATGCTCATTGATACTGAGAAGCATTCGTAAGTCTTTATGACATCGTTCTTAGCTAAAGAAGCTAGACAAAAAGCTAAGGTAGGTAAAGTGAATATGAAGTTACTTTAAACACAATGGGCCTCATTACAAGTATGGAGGTAGCCATGGTGCTATTAGCTCGATGGCTGCCTCCATACCGGGCTCCAATACCAGGTTCCTTCAATGGTGAATAACCAGGTCATTCCAACATTGGAGGACACGGTAATTCCTCCTTGAAGGAACCATTCCCCATTCCCATTTGAGCCCCCATAGGGCTCAATGGGAATGGGGAGGGAGCTAATAACTGGCATGTTACTAACAGCCCGTTACTAGCTCCCTCTTCCCCTTGCGCGACCCGGAAAGGATATCTGGTTTTACCAGACGTCTGATCCGGGTCCCGCAAAAGGAACCTCGTAATAGGCGCTCCCGTAATGAAAGGTGCCGGTCCCGTACCGGCACCCTTCATTACGTCAGTACCAGGGTCGTAACGAGGCCCAATGTGTTGTTAAAGGCTTGTAAAACAAGTTGCAGTGTGCAGTGTGCACAACCGGACCTGCACGATTTCAAGGATAGATTGCTACAACCGAAAATGCAATTTACTCATTACGAGTTTGGAGGTAGCCATGGTACTATTAGCGCCATGGCTGCCTCCAAAATCGGGTCCGGGTTCCTTGAATGAGGATGGGTCATTCCAACCTTGTAGGATGCGGTAATTCCTCATTCAAAAAACCCATCCCCATTCCCATCTGAACCCCTATAGGGCTCAATGGGAATGGGGATGGAGCTAATAACGGGCCCGTTATAATGGGCCGTTATTAGCTCTATGGTCCCCTTGCAGGACCTGTAAAGGATGTCTGGTCTGACCAGACGTTCTGAGCGGGTCCCGCAAGGGAACCTCGTAATAGTGCGGAATGGGTTTACCGGCATCATTACCGGTGCCGGTAAACCCATTCCACCCACCTCGTAATGAGGTCCAATGTACTGAGTTAATCTACATATCTAAATTATAAATTTCATGCCACTGGAGAAATAAAATAAAAGTATTATAGATGGCTGCAAGTGCAATATTCATATTTGGTTATTGTATTAATTTACAACAACATGCAGAGCTGAACTTTTCAGAACATTTTCTCATTCTGCTGCCAAAGGTCAGACGGAGTAAGAGCTTGACTTCTATGGGCCTCATTACACGCAAGGCGGTAGGGGATTACCGGCACCGGTAAGGGCACCGGTGCCGGTAATCCCCACTGCCCTACTACAAGGTCCCTCAGCGGGTCCTGTCCTTAACGTGTGGTCAGACCACACATTAAGGACAGGACCCGCTGATTGACTTCAGTGCAAATAACAGTACCGCAAATTGCGGTACGGTTATTTGCTCCTTCCCCATTCTCATTGAGCCCTATGGGGGCTCAAATGGGAATGGGGAATGGTTCCCGGAATGGGGATTTACCGGTCCCGCAAAGGTCGGAGTAGGCTGGTAAGTCCCTATTCCGGGAACTCTGCCTCCGACGGCGGTAAGGGAGGAGCCATGGAGCTTATAGCGCTATGGCTACCGCCTTCTGTGTAATGAGGCCCTATGTCCTGACAAATACTTTTTGTTATTGTGATTTATAATTTAAACTTTTCACTTTTATCACATTTCTACATCAATTATATATACAAAAAAAGCCAACGGATTATTCCTCATCAACAAGGCAAGCTTAAACATAAAAACATGTGTATACAGTAAGGTTTGTGAGTAGGAACAGGTCTTAGTTTCTGGATTCTACAACATGGAAAATAGTGGTTCTTGATGCAGATGTTCCTGCACTCCTTCCTCTGGAGGTGAACATGCACATTGTTTGCTATGTTTGTGAATTGAAAAGGAGTTTTTGTATTGAGAACGATTTTAAATAGAAAACAATTCCAGAGAGGGCACTGCAGAGGGCCATGAAAACAAGCTGACTGCCAAGCAGGGACTGGAGTCTGTACAGAGGATCTCAGCGATTCCGGATCTTATGTAATATTGAAAATGTCTAAAGGGCAAACTCCTAGACACTCGGCAGGAACGCAGGCTTACAAGAATCGCAAGTATTTATTTGTTCTCTTTTACTGAAGTCAGAATCTTATGAAACATGCCGGCTAGGATCGCTGGGCTTTCACATCTACTAAACAAGCAGATAAAATACAAGTACACAAATAAATTATTCTATTAGACCAAAATTAAGTATGTTCAGTAAGGGCGGAATCTGGTGACTGGGTTTACCAAAGTAGGGCGGTATTAGTTACCTATTGGGTTTTACACAACTGTCTTTTAATGTAAAATGTCAGCAATTGACCAAATGATGTCATGAGCCATTTAGAGTGCTCCACAATGACGTCTGGTCACAGAGAATGATCCTCCATGATATTGTTTACGTTTCCATGACAACTGATCAATGTTTCTATATTCGACAGGTATGCAAATGTTCATACCTACGGTGTCCAATCATGTTCAAACTAGGCCGGAATGCATTCACATAGATGGATAACATGTGAGAGTATGCCATTGATAATACATCACTGGTTGTATTGTAACCTCCTCAAGCAAATTAGTTTGATAGGTGCTTGACTAATGAACTGCAGCAATAATGCAATGCCTCATTCCAGTCCTGCAAGGAGGAACCACGCAATGCTCTTTGCCATGGCAAATTAATACAGTTGATCAGGCAAGATTCCTCTCGCTGCCAATCTTGAGAAGAGCTCTGCCCCATCTTGCTGTGCTGCACTGCATTTCCTTAATGAAAGTTTGAATTGTTCACAGAGAATATGGTGCATATTTGAACTGGTCTACAAAGGATGGTGGAAAAGTGACACACGGGATTGCAACAGCTCCCTGCTCACGTCTAGTAACTTGCATTTGCAAATGCAATAAGACTGGCTTTTTAAGTACATACGTTTTGTAATGCACAGATCTGTGTAATGCTGTAGAATGAGAAGGAGAGTGCCTGTAACAGATCATTTATCACCAGCATTCGGGGGTCGTATGAGTTATACATGCCATTCACACCTGGAGAAGGGCGCTCAACTAATCAGGTTACTGGAACTGCGGGCGAGAACACACAGTGTACCGCTCGCATTTTCCAGCAACCTGAGGCCCTTCCCCGGGTGGCGTCATCTTGATTGTGGGGAGGAACCAGAGAGTTTCTCCCTGTGACCTCCTCACATGCCCACCCTCCCTCCCACACCTAAAGACATCCTGCTTCGTTTCTCTATTCCCTTTCACCCCACTTACCTGCTGGACCGAAACTTTGTGCTCTGGTCTCAGCGCTCATCGCGCCTGCAGCCACTGCCATGGAAATGTAAAAGGGACTAAGTCCTTTTTTCTATGGCAGTGGTCGTCTTTTTTTATGGGATACTGAGTTCGTGCAATACTCACGGAGCAATTAAACAAAATACCATTTGCATCCCTTGTGAACCTTGTGGTTGTGAATAGCTATCACCCCATTGTCGTGGGTGTGGACATGGAAGGTAATTGCCCACAGTCCTTTGCTCAGGACTGCCTCAGCATGGGCTGGCAGGCCGTTACCATCTATGAACGCCCCCGATGCGGGGTTGATTGCTACATTCTTAGTATTGCCATGCTGTAGGATAGTGTCACAGTTTAGGAACAATATGCTGTGAGATTTTTGAGATCTGCTCTAGGCACCTCCCTCTCATTTCACATCTATGACCTCACATCCTTTTCCCAGCCACATCATCCGCCAACCCCTCCATGCTCCTACTCCCACCATTGGCTTTTACTCAAAACCCGGTCCCAGCCCCTCTCTCCTCTTGTAGATGGCATTCCCCTGCTGTTTCTGAGAAGGTAAGATATCCAGTTTGTTCTCTGCATTTAGCAATAATAATGCTAAGTGAGTGCATGGGATGGGTGGTGTGATGAATCAACTTCTGCCCTCCAGGAGTGCAAGGGTAAGTACACGCTAAAGTGCCTGCTCAGCCCTCTGACTTCTAAAAACCAAGGGCCAACACAATCATAAAGTTCATGCAGGCACTGTTAAGAGATATACATCCTTTGCTTGCTGTGGTAACGTGGTCCGAGGAAAGGCTATACTCTCAAGAATGGGTTTCCCTAGCAAGCCAAACAGTGAAGTATAACTGTACAAAATAAAGGAATGTCCAATCAAGATTCTAAAGCAAATACATACTTTAATTAAACAAACCATGTAAAATAATACATAATTAGAAAACACTGTAAAAAAAAAACACCCCTGTAAAAGGAACACAGATTATGCATAGATAGAATAGATGCAGCACTCTGGGTAATGAAAAGGCAATTAAGACATTACAAAAATGAGACCGTTCAACAGGAAATGTTCTGAGCTTGAAAAAGGGGTTACAGTGACCTATCAAGTCTCTAGGGCACAGAGATGGACCAAGGACACAGATGCCAGTCTGTAATACCTTTGCATGCAATTTGTTCTTCCTCTTCCTGCCTCCCAACCTGCCCCCATCCCCTGATTGGTCATCTGTAAGTAGCCTGCCTGGCCTTGTGCCCCGCTTCCCTCCCTGCATGGCACTTTTCTCTGCCGTCTTCAGGTGAGTGCTAACCCCCCTGGGCTACAGTTTGCTGCATTGGTATTTTTTTCGAACCTCCAATCGTGCTCCTCTCGCCCTGACCCTCCTCCCTGACTCACTTCCTTTTTCCCTCTGTCCTCCTGCCTCACATCCCACCCCCTCCTCTGATTGGTTATCTGTAAGGAGCCTGTCTGGCCTTGTGACCCAGCCTCCTGCTCTGCACGCCACCTTTCTCAGTGTCTGCAGGTGAGTGCTAACCCCTCTGGGACCCCGTTTGCTGAAGTGGTATTTTTTTAGATCCCAAAACCCACAATCATGCTCCCCTCGCCCGACCCTCTTCCCCAACTCACTTCCTCTTTTCCCTCTCTCCTTCTGCCTCCCAACCTGCCCCCATCCCCTGATTGTTCATCTGTAAGTAGCCTGCCTGCCCTTGTGCCCCGACCTCCATCCCTGCATGCCATATTTTTTCAGCATCTGCAGGTAAGTGCTAACCCCCCTGGGCCACTGTTTGCTGCATTGGTATTTTTTCAAACCCCCGATCGCACTCCCCTCGCCGACTCTCCTCTCTGACTCACTTCCTTGTTTCCCTCCTTCCTTCTGCCTCCCATCCCTCCCCCCTCCCCTGATTGGTTATCTGTAAGTAGCCTGCCTGGCCTTGTGGCCCGGCCTTCCGCCCTGCACGTCACTTTTTTTAGCATCTGCAGGTGAGTGCTAACCCCCCTGGGCCCCTGTTTGCTGCATTGGTATTTTTTTAGATCCCCCAATCACGCTCAACTCGCCCGACCCTCTTCCTTACTCACTTCCTCATTTCCCTCCCTCCTCCCACCTCCCAACCTGCCCCCCTCCCATGATTGGTCATCTGTAAGCAGCTTGGATGGTCTTGTGCCCCGTTCTCCCTCCATGCATGCCACATTTTCTTGGCATCTGCAGGTGAGTGCTAATCCCCCTGGGCCCCTGTGTGCTGCAGTGGTAATTTCTTAGATCCCCCACCCCCAATCATGCTCCCCTCGCCCAACCCTCTTCCTTACTCACTTCCTCTTTTCCCCCCCTCCTCCCAACTTGCCCCCATCCCCTGATTGGTCATCTGTAAGTAGCCTGCCTGGCCTTGTGCTCCGGCCTCCCTCCCTGCATGCCACTTTTTCTCGGCTTCTGCAGGTGAGTGCTATCCCCCCTGGACCACTGTATGCTGCAATGGTATTTTTTTCGAACCCCTGATCGCACTCCCCTCGCCCCTACTCTCCTCCCCGACTCACTTCCTTGTTTCCCTTCCTCCTACCGCCTCCCATCCCGCCGCCCTCCCTTGATTGGTCATCTGTAAGGAGCCTGCCTGGTCTTGTGCCTCGGCCTCCCTCCCTGCATGCCACTTTTTCTCAGTGTCTGCAGGTGAGCGCTATCCCCCTGGGCCCCTGTTTGCTGCATTGGTATTATTTTAGATTCCACCCACCCCAATCATGCTCCCCTTGCCCCAACCCTCCTCCCTGCCTCAATTCCTCATTTCCCTCCCTTCTCCTGCCCCCTCCCCTGATTGGTCTTCAGAAACTCACTTAGAGCACACATCCAGGGCAGCCCCTGCCCTTGCAGCCCCCCTGGTGAAGGACCTGAGGTAAAGGATACCAGCTCCTGAAGCAGCAGTTCCAGACTGTGTTGACCGGTGTTAGTCTGTGTTGGCTGTAGCCGTGAGCCAGCAGCGCCCGACATGGTAGGAGACATGCACATGCTGCTATTCTGTGAAATGTACAAACTCATCTAAAGTCATTGGCCCTCATTCCGAGTGGGGCGCAAAGGGATTCTGGGCACCGTTAAGGACATTGGTGCCGGTGATCCCGTTGCGCCCTATTGCGAGGTCCCTAAACGGGTCCCTTCCTTAACGCTTGGTTTTACCAGGCGTTATGGACGGGGCCCGATAAGGGACTTCAGAGCAAATAACGGTACCACAACTTGCGGTACCATTATTAGCACCTTCCTATTGAGCCCTATGGGGGCTGAAATGGGAATGTGGAATGGCTTTTTTAATGGGGATTTACCGGTCCTGCAAAGGTCAGAATAGACCAGTAAGTCCCCATTGAACCAGGGCAGACTCGGTAACAGTATTGGAGGTAGTCATGGCAAAAATAGCACCATGATTACCTCCAAACTCGGTACGAGGGCCATTGTAACCCCTTCTGGTGAACCTTACCTCTGTTAGAGTCGACCCCCAACCAAATACTGCCTTTACGTAATGCAAACAAATAGCCATATTCTGCATCTAGTTCGCTTGTACCTCGTAGCCATATACTGCTCTAAGATAGACTACCTAAAGCAGAGGTATAGGGCCTCATTACGACCCTGGCGCTGACGTAATGAAGGGGGCCAGTATGGGACCGGCCCCCTTCATTCCATCAGGCCGATTACGAGGTTCCCTTTGCGGGACCCGGACCAGACAGCTTTTCCGGGTCCCGCAAGGGGAAGAGGGAGGTAACAACGGACATTTGTAATGTGCCCATTGTTACCTCCATCCCCATTCCCATTGAGCCCTATGGGGGCTCAAATGGAAATGGGGAATGGTTCCTTTAAGGAGGAATTACCGGGTCCTCCTATGTCAGAATGAACCGGTTATTCCTCATTGCAGGAACCCTGTAATGGAGTCCGGTTTGGAGGAAGCCATGGAGCTAGTAGCTAGTAGCTAGTAGCTCCATGGCTACCTCCAAACTTGTAATGAGGCCCATATTGTTGTTTGATGGCCCTAAACCAACCATTGCTCTGACATCTAGCCTGACTGTCTCTGACAACCGGATTGAGACAGACAGCCACCTATCAAAATTGGCCTGACTGTGACAGCTAGACTATCCAGGAATAAAATAAAATAGAACAAAACAACAACAAAAACTAGTCTTTTTGATTACTACCTGCCTTTGTGCTACTGTTACTACTGCTATTATACTCTGTGCTGTCCAAGTGTCCAAAATCTAATTGCCACTGTTGTATAGGTGCCACAAATCTAGCGGTTATTATTGCACTTATTGCTGTCCCCATCTTAGGCCCTTTGCCCTTCTATCCAGATGACCCAAATCTAGGTGCTGTTTTTACATCTACTGTTACTGCATTTACTGTTACTGCATTTACTGTTGTCCCCCTATTAGGCCCTTTCTCCCTCTATCCAGTTGACCCAAATCTAGGCGCTGCTATTACATCTACTGTTACAGCATTTACTCTTACTACATGTACTGTTGTCCCCGTATTATGCCCTTTCTCTCTCTATCCAGGTGACACACATCGAGGCTCTGCTATTACATCTGCCCTTACTGCATTTGCTGTTGTCCCCCGTGTTAGGCCCTTTCTCCCTCTATCCAAGTGACCCAAATCTAGGCTCTGCTATTACATCTATTACTGCATATACTATTATTGCATTTACTGTTGTTCCCTGTGCTAGTTCCTTTTCTCGCTCTTTCCAGGTGACCCACATCTAGGCGCTGCTATTACATCTCCTGTTATTGCATTTACTGTTGTCCCCCGTGTTAGGCCCTTTTTCCTTCTATCCAGGTGACCCGAACCGAGGTGTTGCTATTGCATATGTATCCCAAATCTAGCAGATACTATTCCATTCACCACTGTCCCCCGTGTTAGGCCAGTGTCCCTCTATCTAGGTGTTCCCAATCTAGGTGCTGCCATCCAGGTGTTCCTAAACTAGCTGCTGATATCCAGGTGTTCCCAATCTAGGTGCTTCTATTGCATTACTGTAATTTCATTTACTGTTGTCCCCTGTGTTAGGCCTTTTCTCCCTCAATACAGGTGACTCAAAATGTAGGTGGTGCTACTACATTATCGCTGAGTACACTCCCTGTCATCTTAGTCTCAGGTATCTCAACCCAGATACCTGCCGTCCTTGCCCTCTGGGTGTGCAGCCACTCTCTGACCCCCACACCGCTCAGCTGCTGGACTACTTGATCCCACAACCACAACTGACCTCCCCTACCCGATGGCAAGACCACATCAACAAAGACCGCCTTTTTCGCCCCCTCATCCTACCCCTTCTGCACCATACCCAGAGCCCTTAAAACACGCCTCTCGATGCATGCCCTCTGTACTAATCCCTACCTTCAAGAGCCCCTCCCCACATATCCCACATTTGGTCACCACCTCTGACCTCTGTACTCAAACACTGATACACTTGACCCCCCCTTACCCACCCCCAATCATCATTCCGCCTCTAACTCTAAGATCAGAGGAGTGCTCTGGCATGCAAAACATCATGCGCCTCATATTCTCACCCCACACACTTCAACCCATCTGACCCTCTCGTCCTCCTTCTGCCCCTGGCATCTATTGAAAACCACCCCTTACTCCATGCCCTCATCACACCAACATTGGCATCTCTCTACCAAAACGCCCTCCATCCACACCCCCACATCAGTCCCACTATTCCTCACCTCCAACACCTCCCCCTCGAAAACCCAGCATCCTCTTGTCAGCGCGATCCCTCGAGGACAACCACACCCAACAAACTCCACACAGCCCGGTGCCCCCTCTCTTCACCTGCAATATCAACCTCACACCTCTCAGCCTACCTCACACACCGCCCCCTACCCCACCCTCAGCTCCAACTCGACCGCTACCCACAGACCTCCCCCTTCAGACCCTTTCCCTTCTCTCAAAGTAGCATATCTCATTGTATCATCCTCTTTCCCCTCAGAACCTCCTACCCTCTCTCACACCCATCTGGCAGCCAAAGCCACAAAACGCACAAAGGGTGACCGGCCTTTTCCCTTGATGCTCCATAGCTCACCACTTCTCCATTGGTCCAACCACCCATCCTTTCCCACACCTACCATCAGACTCTCTCCCCATCTCCATCGCCTTGATCTCGACTTATCACCCAGTATACCTAAACCCCTTGTGCCCTCCAGACTCGAACCTCAAACAACTCTCCTGACCCCACACACCACACATGTACAACACACCACCTTCCCCCGATCCTCCCTGTTAGGGAGAATTCTCTGTTTAGGATGAATTACCTAACCTAGTGAGTCCCCCAGCAGTTTTGCTGGATTGCTGGAGTTTGTTTTTTCATCCTGCCAAGAGTGAGACTCTTTTTCTCCCACTCTTGGACATGATTTGTGGTATTTCTTTGAATGTCAATGTGTTCTATGGGCTATGGGGTCTTTTACTCCATAGGGTCTCATGTGGTTTGCTATGTGTGTTACACAGCACCTTCCGTGCCGTAACACTGGGGTATCCTAGGTGACCCCCATCATAGACTCCATACCCTGGGACTGACTACTGTCTCCCAGGGCATGTAAAGTCACCATTGGCTTTACTAGACCTAAATTTACTAACAGAACCAGTACAAACCATCCTATTGTGGATGCACTGGTAGGGGTAATTCGATTACCCCTGGGTCTGTTGTTCGAGGGGGTACTGTCCCATCCCCCCTCAGTGAGTTTTGGCTGGTGGCAGTGGATACTACTTTTTATATTTGACCGCAAATATATTCCTATGGGATTTTCCCATTGTTCGAGGCTAATACATTTTCTATGTAGCCTCGGTCATACCACCGGTTTATTAAATTAATATAAATTCACCAGTTGGTATTTTCTGCCAGAACTTGGTTTTAAAATGGCATATGTGTTCGCCTCTGTAACTCCAAACCAAAGGTCGAGCCCTTTGTTCCACTTTTTGGCGGGCTTCTACACAGAAGCCTCCAAAAGTGGTTCCACTCTGTCTGGGTACCACAGGGGGTGTGGGAGGGGGTTTAGGCACCCTGGACTGAGTTGCCTTGGCAACTTAAGTCGCACTCTGGTGTGATTGGCCCAAGTGGTGAGCCGCCCCGCTCACCACTTAGCATGTTTTATTGACAGCTAGGCTGAATGAATGGGGGGTTTCTGCATAAAAGCAGGGCTTTCGGGACTGGAACTGGAGAAGTCGCCACAGGACCTAAGAATCCGACGAGCGTAAAGCTGAGCCGACCTGCAACGACGACACCACCGGTGGAGCCCTGCTGAACCGACTCACCACTTCCCAACGAAAGAGGAGATCTCCCTGCTGGAGAGTCTTCTTCCCTTTACCTGGCGGGAACAACCAGTCCCTTGCTTTTTCTTCGCTGCCAGGACGTCTAGTGGTCGAATTGCCCATGCTGAGCACCCCGGCAACCTGATAGCCACTAACCACTGTACCGCGACCAAAAGGTGGTGCCTTGTGACTGAGAACTCCGCGGCTGGTCTCTTCCCTGGTGTTGCAACGATCTTCAACTTTCCTCGACGACAAGATCATCTCTTTTTCTGGCAAAGCCCTGACTTGCATCCACCAACAGGAACAACTGCCCCCGCCGGAGCTGTCTCTCCACTCTCAAGGTACTGTGTCCGCCTGGCTTCCCTTGAAACGGTTAGCGTGAGGTATCTTAAATCCTTACCTTTCCACTGGGTCGCCTCCAGACCGTGTTAACTTTTGTTCTAAAACTGGTCCATCCTTTCTGTGACATTTTGCTACAAAGACTTGATGTGCATTTCCACTGTGGTATTTATGGGACATATCGCCTTGCCTCTCTCCGAGTGGGCCTGGCCTCTGAACTTTGTGATCTACAGTAGACTGCCTGCTTGCCTTGCATTTGCTTTGCAAAAGTGTTGGTACTGAGTTGGTTTCATACCCTGCCTCTTTCTCTCCCTTTCTAACGAATACTAGAGTGCCATCTAGGTTAAAGCACTCACCTCTGTCTGTAAATAAGTGGCGCCGTTGAACCTAGACTTGTCGAAATATTGTTATGGGATTGATATATACTTACAGAAACTGTGATTGAAGTTGTTTGCCATATTAGTGCCGTTGTGTTTTTCATAGATGTGTTTTTAAATAAATAATTATATATCTTTACACCCAAGCTCTGATCAGTGTCTGCTTGTTCTACTGTGTAAATTGCCCTATCTTGTATACTCCAAATACTGCCTAACTCGTCTTGACAGCTACCAGGTAAATCTGGGTGGTGCAGACTTCTACCAATTGGGTTTACGGCTAACTCCTGTAGTCTTAAACTTTTTGCAGTGGTCCCAGAGCGAACTGCACAGGTTTCTGCCTAACACTCCCCACCACGTCTCTCACATACCGACCACCGGCCGCCTACCTTTCCCGCTTCCCATTTACCTAACCCACTCACCCCCCTCAAAGAGTACCTGCATCCAGACCCTGCACTACCACCCCCCCCAGTCAATCTCAACCACCCAGACTGATCCTACCACACCTCCTATCTCACAGGGCACCCATGTCCACTGAGCACTCCCAGCGACAAGCGTCAAGAAAATCACCTCGCCTCACAAACTCGCATGCCTCCTTATCAACACCCGCTCCGTTACGAGAAACAGACACAGCATCTTTGATCGCCTATCCTCTGACAATCCTGACCTAGTTTTTAATCACTGAAACTTGGTTCTCAGATGACTTTGCTCCAGTCGCGCATAAGGCCTTCCCCCTTATCTTATCTCCCACAACAGACCTTCCAGAGGTAGAGGAGTGGCAATCATATACAAACCTCATTTCTCCATCTCACTCCCGGAAACCCAGACATGCAATACTAACTTTTAATCCATTCTAGTAAAACTTTTGCTACCATCAATACTCACAGCTTCCTACTCATATACAGACCTTCTGGATATGACAGACACGTTGCCAACAATCTTTGTGACTCAATAGCCACCATCCAGGTAAATCACCCACTACTGGGAGATTTCAAAATCTGGTGTGATGTTCCCAACAACCCCGTCACCCAACCCCTGGTCGACAGTCTTGAGGCACTCAACCTCTCACGACATACCACTGGTCCAACCCACTCAGGTGGTCACACCCTTGATGCGATGTTCAGCTCCTATGACCTTGTTGCTTCTACTAGTCCCATACCGCTTATCTGGACAGACCACTCTGCCATCCCTTTCTCTATCCACACACCAACCCCTCACATATGGCTCTCCCTGCCCTCACATATGATCACAATTACTGGAACAAAGTCAAGGTATTCCCCAACATAGCCGAAGCCCTGCTACTCTGCAACTTTGTCTCCCAGCGACGCTGACCTCTGTTAGACCCTTAACCATCATATTTTTGTACTCCTGGCTTAAACAATCACTAATTCCTCTCACCACCTCATGCCCCGCAGCCTCATGCAAAGGACCATCCTCCAAGTGGTTCACGCCCCACCTGAAGACTTTCAAAAGAAAATAGCTCTCTTCAGCGCAAATGGCGAACATTTAAAACCACTCTGAGCAGATCTATGTCCGCCCACCACCACTGTAATAACAAATTTGAGATCCGAAAGGCCAAAAAGGCCTACTATAATAAATGAATTCTGAACTGTGGCAGCAGCAGCAAAATACTCCAAAAGATCATCTCCGAATACGTGAAACCCACTTTCACCTCTGCCCAAATTACCCCCACACAAACACTCTGCGACTCCCTCTCGCTACATTTCTACAAAATTGCACTTGGCAGGATGGCAACCCTTAATACCAAACTCTCCACCCTCACCTCCTGCCCCACACCTACCCTTACTGATCGCATTGCCCCGATGACCGCAATGCCATCCTGCAACTCTTCCACCCCATCTCGAGAGAGGAGTTCCTAGATTTACTCTACGGCAGCAGATCCCTGGATCCCCACTTGACCCTTGTCCTGCCTCTCTTCTGAAAGAAATATTCTCCTCTACTTGCGCAAGAGAACAAGCATGGTCCATGCTAAATGACACCTTCGCTCATCGCAGCAGCAGCAGCACACCACGGAGGAGGGCAGGAGCCCCAGCCTCTCGAGCCCAGGAGCGGCTCCAACTACACACGGTTCAGCCGTGCACCGGATTGCCCTGCCACTCTGAAAACCTCAAGGGTGAGGTCCGCCTATACCAGATAGGTATGCCACTTGAGCACACCTTTTTAAGCTACACGCCGTGATTTCCCCTTGAAGCGCACCGCATCCAGAGAATCGCCTGACCTTGGCAGATTCTTCCGCCTGACTGAGCAATGGCGGGCGCATCGCGGCACCAGAGTGAGGCTCTGACCGCGTGGATCAGCTGTTGAGCATTCGAAGCTCCTATATACCAATCCTCTTCCGCCGGCAGGCGGAAACGCCGGCCTCACAACAAAGGCCCATACTAAGGCCCCTGTTTGCCCCTCCACACTCCCTCATCGCAGCAGCAGCAGCACACCGCGGAGGAGGGCAGGAGCCCAGCCTCTCGAGCCCAGGAGCGGCTCCAACTACACACGGTTCAGCCGTGCACCGGATTGCCCTGCCACTCTGAAAACCTCAAAGGTGAGGTCCGCCTATACCAGATAGGTATGCCCCTTGAGCACACCTTTTTAAGCCACAAGCCGTGATTTCCCCTTGAAGCGCACCGCATCCAGAGAATCGCCTGACCTTGGCAGATTCTTCCGCCTGACTGAGCAATGGCGGGCGCATCGCGGCACCAGAGCGAGGCTCTGACCGCGTGGATCAGCTGTTGAGCATTCGAAGCTCCTATATACCAATCCTCTTCCGCCGGCAGGCGGAAACGCCGGCCTCACAACAAAGGCCCATACTAAGGCCCCTGTTTGCCCCTCCACACTCCCTCATCGCAGCAGCAGCAGCACACCACGGAGGAGGGCAGGAGCCCCAGCCTCTCGAGCCCAGGAGCGGCTCCAACTACACACGGTTCAGCCGTGCACCAGATTGCCCTGCCACTCTGAAAACCTCAAAGGTGAGGTCCGCCTATACCAGATAGGTATGCCCCTTGAGCACACCTTTTTAAGCCACACGCCGTGATTTCCCCTTGAAGCGCACCGCAACCAGAGAATCGCCTGACCTTGGCAGATTCTTCCTCCTGACTGAGCAATGGCGGGCGCATCGCGGCACCAGAGCGAGGCTCTGACCGCGTGGATCAGCTGTTGAGCATTCGAAGCTCCTATATACCAATCCTCTTCCGCCGGCAGGCGGAAACGCTGGCCTCACAACAAAGGCCCATACTAAGGCCCTTGTTTGCCCCCTGTTAGCACGCTGGAGTGCGCTACTCTGCCCGTACTCATACCTGCAGTATGATCTCTATGCCAACATCACAACTGAAGGCCGGAGGAGTAGGAGATCCTGCAACCCATTGCAGGAACAGCAGGTTTCAGGAGCGTTGGTTACGAGCCCAGCCAAACGCAAGGTAGGCCATATGCCTCCCCTAGTAGTACTCCAGTTTCCAGCCACTTGCCTGTTTTTTTATATATATATTTTTTTTCTTTCTCTTTCCTAGAGCGCTTGGGCACCCATATGAGCCCTCTCTAGCATACGTTATCCAGCCTGTTTACCGTTGCCACATGTAGAAACAGTACATGTATCTCAACTTCTACATTTTGCCCTATGGTCGCCAATAGACCACATTTGACTTGCATTATGCCCTATGGTCGCCATATTTGACTTGCATTGTACCCTATGGTCGCTAATAGACCACACCTGCTCTGTACTGTGCCCTATGGTCGCTAATAGACCACATTTGATCTGCATTGTGGCCCTTGGTCGCTAATAGACCACACCTGCCCTGTACTGTGCCCTATTGTACCCTATGGTCGCTATAGACCACACTTGATCTGTACTGTGCCCTATGGTCGCTAATAGACCACACCTGCTCTGTACTGTGCCCTATGGTCGCTAATAGACCACATTTGACTTGCATTGTGCCCTATGGTTGCCATATTTGACTTTCATTGTACCCTATGGTCGCTAATAGACCACACCTGCTCTGTACTGTGCCCTATGGTCGCTAATAGACCTCATTTGACTTGCATTGTGCCCTATGGTTGCCATATTTGACTTTCATTGTACCCTATGGTCGCTAATAGACCACACCTGCTCTGTACTGTGCCCTATGGTCGCTAATAGACCACATTTGATCTGCATTGTGCCCCATGGTCGCTAATAGACCACACCTGCTCTGTACTATGCCCTATGGTCGCTAATAGACCACATTTGATCTGCATTGTGCCCCTTGGTCGCTAATAGACCACACTTGCCTTGTACTGTGCCCTATTGTACCCTATGGTCACTATAGACCACACTTGATCTGTACTGTGCCCTATGGTCGCTAATAGACCACATTTGACTTGCATTGTGCCCTATGGTTGCCATATTTGACTTTCATTGTACCCTATGGTCGCTAGTAGACTACACTTGCCTTGTACTGTGCCCTATTGTACCCTATGGTCGCTAATAGACCACACCTGCTCTGTACTGTGCCCTATGGTCGCTAATAGACCACATTTGACTTGCATTGTGCCCTATGGTTGCCATATTTGACTTTCGTTGTACCCTATGGTCGCTAATAGACCACACCTGCTCTGTACTGTGCCCTATGGTCGCTAATAGACCACATTTGATCTGTATTGTGCCCCATGGTCGCTAATAGACCACACCTGCTCTGTACTGTGCCCTATGGTCGCTATTAGACCACATTTGATCTGCATTGTGCCCCTTGGTCGCTAATAGACCACACTTGCCCTGTACTGTGCCCTATTGTACCCTATGGTTGCTATAGACCACACTTGATCTGTACTGTGCCCTATGGTCGCTAATAGACCACATTTGATCTGCACTGTGCCCCATGGTCGCTAATAGACCACACCTGCCCTGTACTGTGCCCCATGGTCGGTAATAGCCCACATTTGACGTGCATTGTGCCCTTGTGCCTTGGCACTGTACCTAGCATGACAGCTGCATCTAGCCTGCCTGTTCTTGGCCTTTTCAAATCGCTACTGAAACTGTACCTAGCCTGATAGTTGCATCCAGCCTGCCTAGTCTTAGCCACCTCAATTGCCATCGAAACAACTCCTATCGGATTATTATCCAGTCACTTAGCATGTACTCCCTGGGTCTTGCCTATAGGTCACCCTGGCTACCATTGTATATCGCCCTCCTCATCACATTAGGAATACAATCACCTAAAATAAGCACCAAAGTTAACACTCGGAGTCTTCGCACCACGTCCTATTCCACCCACTGCACCTCCCATATCATGCTCAACATACAACAACCCAATACTGAACTTAAAATGACCCACTATCAGATAGCACCACTCTACAAAGGCCATGCAACACTGTAGACAGAAACCTTAGACTACGTGCTCGCCTGTCCAAACTGCATGAGCTCCCAGCCAAGAAGGCTGAACTATCAAAATCCCGAAATAAAATACAGTTATCCTTGAAGGGTATTGCGGAACCTACTAGGAAACAGCCTAAGCCCAACAGACCCAAAATAAATAACTCCAAACAGACTACTAAAGGTAGTCATAACACCACCAGCCCTAACTTAGCTGACCACAAACCATATCTCAAAGGCGCACTTATAAACGCCAGGTCGCTAGTCGCACACGCCACAGAGATCTCAGATATCATTGCCACAGACAACTTAGACTTTTTGGCCATCTCAGAATCCTGGCTACATGATGCGGCTGGCCCAGCCCTATCACTAGCAGTCCCAGACAACTATACTATCCTACGTGCGGACAGACTTACCTCCCGAGGTGGAGGTCTAGCAATCATAGGTAAAACTAGCCTGGACATGAGGATCATCACTGCTACCAATTTGCAATCCTGTGAATGCCTCACTGTCAAAATAGCCACCGCCAACTCCCAAACCCTAAACATCATCCTCATCTACAGACCACCAGGTCCTATCGGAACCTTTTCTGAGGACATCTCGACATCCCTGTCCAATAACCTAAAAAATACATCCCAAACAATAGTGCTAGGAGATTTTAATCTAGGCTATAATGACAATAAGGACACCCAATCGTCAGCGATTGCTCTGACCTTGAAAGAGCTGGGATTCTCACAAAAAGTTGAACTACCCACCCACAACAAAGGTCGCATCCTTGATTGGATAGCAGAACATAATTGCGAAGTAAATATTACGGATTCTGTACCGCAGATCTGGACTGACCACCACCTGCTATTATTCTCAGTGACAACCCATCGGGTCACTGCCCCGTCCTCACCTGCCCCACCTCTGTCAACGAGAAATAAAAAACTAATGACAGTAGAAAATCTGATGCGCGTTATAATATCAAAATTAAACGCACTACCTGACTGCATGGACCCTAATCTGTTAGTCGAGCATTATAATGCAGCCATGTCCTCAGCCCTGGATCACATAGCCCCGCTCAAACTAAGAAATAGCAAACCTAAAAAACACCTCAATTCTTGGTTCACGCCCCACCTAAAAAATCTTAGGCTGGCCAAAAGAAAACTTGAAACTATTTGGAGACTTTCCCCATCAGTCAAAAATAAACTCAATCTCTCCAAAGCCACCTCCCAATACAAGAAAGAAATATTATTAGCCAAACAAGAAACCTACAATACTAGAATATCCAACTCAAAATCTAGTGTCAAAGAACTGTTCAGCATTCTGAAAGAATTGTAAACATTCGTTGTACCCCAAGAAAACTGTACCAAGGATAAAAAATGGTGCTCTAGCATACAACTTGCTTTAACAAACAAAGTAGCAAACCTACAAACCAAAATTGCCATCAAGAAGGCATCACTAACACCACACATCCCTCAGAGATCAGTGCCACCGCCACTGTCCAAGTTGGGAGCCCGATTCTGCTTTTCTAAGGTATCGACCATAGAGGTAGAAAAGGTCATCCTGGGACGCAAACCGTCCAACTGCAAAGGCGACCAATGCCCAGCACAACTCATCAAGGATGCTGCGAGAGAACTGTCGCCATTTATAACCAAACTAATCAACTCTTCCTTTACCTCAGGTTCAGTACCGATCAACCTAAAAGAGTCCTGGGTACTGCCACTACTAAAGAAGCAAATCCTTGACCCCGCCATTCCGACTAACTTCAGGCCCATCACGACTGTGCCCTTTCTTCTAAAAATTGTAGATAAAATGGCTTACTTGCAAATTCAAAGCTTCCTAGAGTCTAACCACTTACTTGGAACCCGTCAATCAGGATTCCGCCCGCAACATGGGACCGAGACAGCGTTAATAGACCTTAAGGCCCAAATAGACGATTGCAGAGACAATGGCCAAGCGGCCCTACTTCTCCTCCTGGACCTATCAGCGGCATTCGACTTAGTGGATCACACAGTCCTCTGTAGTCACCTCGACTCGGCAGCCCACTTTTCAAAAGAGGCCATAATTTGGATCAAGTCATTCCTGAGTAATCGGACCATGAGAGTCTTCGCTCCATCAGCCTCAGCAGATCCAATCCCCATAACATGCGGTGTTCCACAAGGGTCTTGTGTGTCACCCACCCTCTATAACGTCTTTACGAAGCCTCTCTTTGATGAAATGGATCATCTGGGTATCACCTACACTAACTACGCAGACGATACCCAGATCCTCCTCCCGCTCTGAGGAGACTACGCCAAGGACCTGGCCCTAGTGAACAGGATCTATAGCATCGTTCAGGCATGGGTGGCCACACACGGCCTATGTCTGAACGATGATAAAACTGAGCTTATCATCCTGGGCACCACTACCTATATATCCAAACTCAGCCCTGATTACGACAACTTCATTATTGATGGGAACAACATAAAAGTAGCTCATGAAGTAAAAACCTTAGGATTTTACCTAGACGCCACCATGAACTTTACCAAACAAGTTAACTCTCTAGCTTCTGCCACAGGATATACATGCAAACTTATCAGAGCGAGCAAACAATTCCTCTCCACAGATAGTTGCATTACACTTGCCTGAGCCTTGATACTATCCAAATTAGACTATTGTAATGGACTTTACATTGGAGCTAATAAACAGACCATCCACAAAATTCAAGTGCTCCAGAACAATGCTTTGAGAGCAGCACTCAAGATGAATAGAAACGAGCATATATCGTCTACAAGAAGAGAATACAAATGGCTCACCACCGTAGACAAAATTCATCTCAAAATCGCTTCCCTCACCCACAAATGTATCAACAACAAAGCTCCACCTTACCTCATGGATAGATTACGTAAAAGGACTTCTTCCAGACCTACCAGAATAGCCAACGCAAACTGCCTCCAAGTCCCGCGCTTCAAACTTGCCACTATAGGAGGAAATAGCTTCCCGGTTAAGGCTGCGCAGTTATGGAACTCCCTCCCCCAGGACGTCAGAGAACCTCAGCCTTTTGCAAAATTTAGACATAACCTCACTAGGTGGCTGAGAGCGAATGACAGCTAACTAGTCCACTTGTCACATTGTACATTACTGTATATAACTATATATTACGTGAACAGGAGCATGCTCCTTGCTCCCTTGTCCTTGATCTCTCCCTGTTCATATCTGCTTGCTGTAATATTGTTTATGTCTACACTTCCTGCCTTTTCCTGTACTTGCAATTAGCCGAGCATATCTGTAACCAAGCTCAGCGCATCTCTGTACCTCCATCTGATTTCTATGTACCTGTAACTAAGTTGAGCATATCCTTGTCTGTTTGCGCCCTGATACTCCAGGGTATGGCGCGCTATACAAATAATAAACTAAACTAAACTAAACCTTCACCTCTGCCATCTTTCCTGAGGCCTCTAAAATAGTGCATGTCAAACCGCTTCTAAAAAAGGCATCCCTTGACCCCCTTGACCTTTAGAATTACAGGCCAAACTCCAACACCAGGTTTTTCCTGAAACTCATTGACCGTGCTGCATACTCACAGCTCAACTGCTTAGTAGAATCCAACAAACTACTTGACCCCGCTAAATCAGGCTTCAGGCTACGCCATGGGACAGAAACCACTCTGATCTGGTTATGGGATGAACTCAAGGTCACAGCAGACTCAGATGGTTGTGCAGTGCTGATTCTCCTTGATCTGTCAGCAGCCTTTAACACCGTTAAGCATTCTATCCTCTTTGACTGTCTCCACCCCTAGGAATCCATGGCTCACACCCAAATTAATTGGCACCTTCCTCAGCAACAGGAAACAAATCGCTTTTCTCCCTCTGTTTGTCCCAACTGCTCATGCTATGAACACTGGAGTACCCCAAGGCGCCTGCCTCACTGCTAACCTTTTCAACCTCTATCTGACCACTCTGCCAGGAATCAACTGCATGCACATCCTCTCCTGTTACAACTACACCGATGATACACAAATTATCCTAAGAATTAGAAAAACAAGCACCAACACTCACCCCGGCCATGAAGCCTGCCTCAGTAATATTGACTGATGGATGACAAGATGTGTAAGTGGAGTAATATCCTCCATTTTGACTCATCACACTTGTCTGTCAATACTCACCTTTACACTTTGCACTTTTTCCAAAATAAGTTTTCAGAAAAATAATACAATATGAGCACGCACCAATCTTCGCAGCTCCAAAACCTTTATGACACGGTTTACTCCAATCTACTTTATTCACTAAACACCATCAATTCAATTTCAACAAATAAATAATTAACTCTTCAATCTCATGTTTTCCTTTTCACGTGTATTTAATCCTAAAACACATATATCTATGAAACACACAAACAAACTGACATACTAGACCGGCCACATATTTCTCAGTCTGTGATCCTCGAGATGTATCCCAGCCCCTAAAAATACCCCAATTGGGATGTGAATCTTTCTTTTTAGACAAGTCTTTAAACAGGTCCGTAGCCTACATCATCCACTAATGGGACTCTAGATACGACTCCTTCTGTTACAGGACACTTGGCTTTCTCTACTATGATGTTCTTCATCTCACAGTTTCTTAATTGCTTGGCTCCTCTCCTCAAGTCAATTACTTAATAACTTGCTCATTGTCTCAGGTTGTCTTTACCCCAACCTCCCTCCGTCACTCATTTTGCCTTATCTCTTTATCCACTCACTGCCGATTCACAATTTTGCCACCTCACTCAGTTTTATTCACCATTTGCTTTTTCGACTTCCAGATCTCAGGATTGCCTCCTCCTTATCAGCCGATTCAACCTTCTGTCCGTTCAGCTTCCTGTAGAATTCGGGAGGGGATTTCATACCAACTGAGGGACCCATCTCACCTATGCTTGCAAGCCTTATTTTAAAAACTATTTTCGCAATCTACAGGGAGTTTCACATCCTTTCAGCCGAAGGACAGAGGACATTCGATATTGCCGGGAACCCAAAGCTTACTTAGGTCGATGGCTCTTTAACCGTCCACTCTGCTACCACGTGAACCAGGACAGCCGACCCAGCCCTTTAAGACGAGCTAGCAATACTATGAGATGTATGGTTAAGCAAAAGTTACTCAAACATCAATAATCAAAACGACTCAGGAAGTTGGCAAAGCTGACTGTTTTATCATCAATTATCTAAAACATGGAGTACAGCGGACATCAACGAACATCTCATAGCATGGTCTCTCAATTTGCTTAATAAAAAAAATCAAACTTATAGTAAAAACTCATCATTGATGACGTTAACCTATGTGTTTACTACGTCATCCTACGTGGCAAACTACAAAAACCTAGTGGCAAATGTGATAGGCTTAGAGGGAACATCTACGTATATGTTCCATACTAGTCTAAGAAACCGATAGGCTCTTTAATATCAGCCGGGACTACCAATCCCTCCCCTTAAACAAGTCACTACGAACATCACTAAATACACGCAACATCGCTTTGGTTACACAAACTATAGGGCTCTTAATCATGCGGCCCCTTACAATTGGTTTGCACTCTTACATCAGTCAGTACTTTAACACCCACGTTAGCAGCACACAGGCTGGACTTCAAGGTGCTGGTGAGCTGGCCATAACCATAGGTTCCCACCAATGATCATATCATCTATCATCACCACAGTGGTCTGGACGTCAATTAAGGCTTTGAACTTGGCATGGGAAATGTTCTTTGCTCTAGAGAATAGAAGGGAGTAAAGGCACGCTTTGCCCTTCTGCGTAGGTGTGGTTCATCATGTTTGTCCAGTTCCATCCATTCACATGACTGAAGGCCACAAATTTGAGCTCCTGTGCATTTAAAATACAATTTTTTAATAGATATCTGAAGTCTTCCTTGTTTTCGTGCATGCCTTCTGAACAGAAGTTTAATTCTTTCACACGATTGTGACTAATGTCTGTTCATCCCAGTTTGATAAGACCTTGGCTTCTTGGGGCTGATCCAGACTCGCCTTTCTGATATTCACGTATGTAATTTCATTGTTTTTCAACTGTAACACACTGGAAAAGGCCTTCCTTCTCCGGTCCTGCTCTACTATAATACATCAAGGAAACATACATTTTTTACTTACTCCTATATATGTAAACTTTGGTGCATGCTGCAATCTATTTATTACATAGCTAGCCTCAAGAATACTTCATCTAATTGCATTTCTTTGCATCTGTACACATGTAAAATAACTTGACATCTTCATCATTTCTGTAGCATATGTGTCTTCATCTCGAGCCTGAGATGTCACTTACCTTTGATACTTTCTTGATGCCTTATTGACTATAGTCACTTCTCTTGTCCCTGCATCTCTTCTATGTACATCATTCCGGCTTTGTGTGATGCCACCAATCTGCTTGTTCATTCATTGGTCCTGTGTCTTCTGGGATTTCATTCAAATGGCCATCATACTGTCTTGTTTGCAGATATGGCTTTCTCAATGGGAACCTTGCCTCCAGGATTCTCCTTGGTATCAGTATTTTAACTGGTACTGCACATGTCTCACACTCTGGTTTCCAACATACAGTATGTGCAATATAGTTGAGGTGGGGGTACTTGGCTCCTTCTCTACAAGATCAATAATGCATCAAAATCCTGTCACTACCACCTGAAACTCCTTAGACACATTTTCCCTTACCTCACCTATCCCAACAGACTTGCCGCTATTATGTCCATTGTTATGTTGAGACTGGACTATGCCAACTCCTTATACCTTGGAGCACTGGCATAACAATTTAACAAACTCTGAAGAGCCCAAAGCACCGCCGCCAAACTCCTTCTTGCCCTGGAACACAGAGACCACATCACACCCGATCTCTGCACCCATCACTGGCTTCCTTTGGGACGAAGGGCCACCTTCAAAACCCTATGGATTACCCACTGAGCAATGCACAAGACCGGCCCAGTGTACTAACAAGAGAAGATTACCCCCTACCTCCCATCAGGCACCCTAAGATCAAGCAATGCCCTCTTACTAGTGATTCCAACCTCCAATTCAGCCAAGATTGGAGGATCCGCCTTCTCAACCTTGGCTTCAACTCTGTGAAACTCACTCCCCCCAACCATTCGACACAACCACAACTACATGGCCTTCCGCAAAGATCTAAAAACCTGGCTCTTTCCATAAACCTCATTAATACCATCTTGGGCTGCTGAAACCCAGCAACACCATGGACCACTTCGCTGACATAACACTAGAAAGTGATTATAGCCGGCGGACAAATGTTTGAAGAGGTACCGAGCAAGGAGACCACTGATAGCGACTAATAAGTCACCAAGCTAGATTTTGGAAACAGATACCATAGATGACAACCTTAACATCCACTCCAGACACTCACCTCTCCTATCACTATGCTTACTCTCTACAACAACACATAATACATCAAGCTATTCCCCTCAATACATTTCAGCCTAGTTGCTCACATACAAACAATACTCCATAAACACTGCAACATCCTGCTAGAACGCAGCTACACCCTACAACAAAAGTAGCGTAGCTGCACACATAAGAATCCTGCACAGGACTAATGCCACCAGAATGCAGTCTTGGAGACCAACCACCAGACTGCTCACATTCAACTGACCTCTCAATACCACCACACCTAATGTTAGGATGCAGCTACCATCAGACAATCACATCTGCTGCTCACATGTTGAGTGCATCCAAGCACCCTATTCTACGCCACTCTCTTGACTGACCTGGACTACGGTCCCCAAGGGCGTTCAAACCACAGACTCTTTGAGGTCATACCAATGATATAAAGAGCGCTATATAAATGCCAAATAACATAACACAACATAACATAACATCACATGATGTGTGTCAAACACAGACTAAAAGCAAATAGTTCCAATAAAAAATAACTCTACAACTTAACAGAGAAGAGAAATGTTTACCTACATCTGCCAACGAAAAATCAATCATTCAGAACATTAAATGTTGTGTCCCCTATGGTATAAGATCTTAAATCAAATGATCATGTTTTCCTCCATTTGTATTAAAATTAGTTTCCTGTGTACATCTATTTTGTTCATATCCATGTTATGATGGAAAAAAATCAAATAACATGGATCACTCTTATGTGATTCCAAATAATACACAGCTGATAGTTTTTTTTACAATCATCTTTTTTAATTGCAGTGACATATTCTTGTATCACAGCTTTAGGCAATGCATCTTGCTTCACACATGCAGTTTTTGACATGTAACAATAAGTAAATACACTGGAAGTGGCTGGATATTCAAAGTACTTAACTTAGTGGTAGGCTCAAGTCAAAATCTCCCAGTTTTTCCTCTCGGTCTGTCAAGACTTTGAACTCCCTTGTGGATGTTCTTTTTTTCTGGAGAAAAAAAAACAGATATGTCACATCTCATTAAGGTTCTTTTCTGCAGTCTATATTTTGAAAACAGGCAAGGTAATGAGAGCCCTCTGCTGAGGTCTTAGTAATTCCCAAATCCCTTGATGCAATCAGGGAAAGTGTGGCAAGATGAGAGGGTGATCAAATATTCAATGTCTTTCTCCCAGTCGCCCTATGCTTGGTGCCCATCTGCCAGTTTGTTCTTTCCTCATCAATGACTTGCCACATACTTTCCATACAAAACCATTTCCTAGTGTCTCCCTCTGATCACTGACTGGTCTGACTTGTTCTACTCTTCCTCTACAATCCACCATGTGTCTGTTCCTCTCACCTTAGATTTACATCTCAACAATGTATATAAAATTTGTCATCATGCAGCTCACTTTACTCACCGTCTTTGCTGGTCTCTGTCATCCAATAACCCTATTGCTCTCTCTGCTTCACACTGTCACAATCCTGCTTGCTCATCTCTCCATTCTCCGTAACTCTTTCAGGTTTATTTTGTTCTCCAAGACTACATTGTATGTCACACAGCTCCTCTTTTCAAAGTATTCTCAATTTGACAACTTCCTTGTCAGTCATTTACTCTTCAGGTTCTTCTGATAATAACCAAGCTCTCATTCCTCTGTCTCTCTCATTTATTCCTACACCAACCCTTTGTATCTTTCTTCAAATTTCTTCTCCCACATTAGCCACCTTTTGTCAGTTACTACTGTATTCCCTGTCTCCACCAATAATATGTTTCTAAGGCCTTCTTCACCAACTATAGACACCACACACCTTCAAAGAAAATATGCCCCTTGTGTCCTCATGGATCCCTTTAGGCACCTCTGCTCTCCAGATCACTGTGGTTCACCTTCACACTTGTTTTGGCCCCATTCATAGCACACTATTGTTTACTCCATTCCATCTAAAACACTTTCCTGTATGTCCTTCCTTGCCATTTTCTGCTGCTTGTCTCAGAATATCACATCCAATCTACTGGATACTCCTGCCATCCTACTGACCTCCTTCACCCTCCAGCCCAGCTTACATCTTTCTCCTGTCTCCTGGTTCTCTTCTCCTGGTGCCTTTCTCCAGATTTAGTAAGACTCATGAGTCTCTTTGCAGGTCTCATGCTGCATGCTTCTGCTCCAGTGCCTATTGATTCCACCATCATTCTCCAAATGAATTCCTAACTCCCACATCCCCTTCCCCTAGGCTGGACTGGGCCTTACATACCCTAGTACCATTGTATTTGGGTCATGCTCCATTAAAGCACCTTCCGTTATGTTAGGTTTTTAGGGAGGTTTCACACTGTTGCACATGCAAGAGTCATGTCCTCTCTCACACCTGTCACAACTGCAACATACTTCCACATTTCTCCATCAAGGGCAATTGGTTGACATGAATTCATCTACATGCAGTAGTCTAGCAACATGGTCTGCAGCGTTTCATTAACTGGGGCAGGGTATCTTATGCTGCCAGGGTGTCAATATAGCAAACCCCTGCCAAGCATTAGTGAGAATATGGGAGTGACCAAGGGATCCTCAACATACCACCTCCAGGATCATCAGTGGCTAGCTTGAAAAGGCCCCCACCCTTTTGGTCACGGCACAAACTGTCCACAGAGTCAGGGATGGGACTTTTTCACAATCAACATACACATGTGCATTGCACATGTTTGGTGGAGTGACAGATTTTGAGGCATGACAAAATCTAATTCAAATGCAGCCTTATTCATAGACAGGGTGAATAGACCTACTTTGGAATACACAGAGCACTTCATTTGGCCTCTTGACCACTTCATGGTGCCTGTGATGGTGGGTGTATGTGTGCCTGTGTGTGTATATGTGTGTGTTAATAGACTTTGAATGCACACACTCTGTTCTCAATGATTATCATTCATCATGATATACATAAGGCTCCATTGAACTGAAGCAAGATACATCAATGTTATTTTGTATTCATAAGCACAATACATATGTGCTAAAAACCTGCCACACAGCTTCAGACAGGGCCTTGGATGTCCCTGGCAACTGGATGAGAATATAGAATCAGCCTATACTCATAGATGTGCCCATTGCCAAGTTAAATCCTGCCTTGGCAACCAATGCTCGTAGGCGACACACCCAAACAGACATGATAATAACTCTATTCATCAATGGACCCCTCCTGTCCTAATAGTCACACCATTCAAAGTATGATTCTGATATAGGTGATAAATATTCTTTTTGCTCACAAGTAATGGAACAATCAGGGGTATTGCACTATCGCTGGGCAAGCATTGATGCAATGCCATGGGGCATCTTGGCATGGATTTTACATTAAGCTGTAAGCGGTGGGGGGTGGTTCTTAATGGAGAATCGAAAATATCTCTACCAAACTCTTGTTTTCATTTCTGCCCTTAACCCCCAACTGCTCCCCTGTGATGCCCAATGCTTAGCATGTGCAGAGGCTGCTCATCTGTCTCTTTCCCACTGCAACACTAAAGGGTATTTTTCACTTGACATGTATCCCAGATAGACATGATCTATTCCCTGAAATGTATTATTCCATGCACTCAAAATAAATTCCCACAGCATGCTATTACCACAAACCGGATGTCCATGGTACTGGGATATAATAAGGGACTTAGCGTGGTAGGCCTGTAGGCAGTGCAATGCTGACTGATCAAGAAAGAGCCTAGTACCCAGTCAGACTGTCAGTCAGAGTGTAGTCAAGCAACCTGTCGGTACAGCATACAGGTAGGTCAGCAGGGGAGGCAGAGAGAGTAAGCAGATGAGAAGAGGAAAGTTTTGAGCTGTTTTTGGAGGTTCAGGTGGTCCAGCTCAAGTTTGAGAGGGACAGGGAGGCAATTTGTGAGGGTGGCACCTGTAGAGGAGAGAGATGTACCTCCACTCTCTGCCTGGAGAAGCTTTTAACCCATGGAGGTAGCTGAGCAAAGGGCTCAAGATGGTAGGTATTTTGGAAGAGAGCGTCGGATGTAGTGCAGGCCCCAGCCCCAGAAAGCCTTTTGAACAATTCAAAGGGTCTTGAACTCGATCCTTTTAGCCACTGGGAGCCAGTGGAGAGTTTTCAGGGCTGCAGAGATACGGTCCCTGGGCTTGAGGCTAAGGATAAGTCTTGCAGAGGTGCAGCTGGTAGTGACACTTCTGGGCGACATCCTAGACGTGAGGAGAGCAAGAGAGAGTGGAGTCGTAGATAACAAGGTTTTTTGCCTCACAGGAAGGTAAAGGAAGTGGGCCAAGGTGGAGCGGGTAGATTGAGAGAGGGAAAGCAGGGGCAGGGGTCCCAATGCGAAGGACCTCTGTCTTACTGGCACAAGACCAAAGAATATGTGGGTATATTGAAAAACCGTGGTTTTACTTTCAGTCTTAGAACATTTATTTGATAACTAGCTGTTCCCGTTGTAACAAACGCTCTAGCTCTGTCCCCTTTCTTAAATATAGGAATTACCACTGATCACTTCCAGGAAGGGGGTATAGGACTATGTGGCTTTTTAATGGTAATAGAAAAGGCTAACTGTATCAGATGGAATGAGATGTATGCGCAGTATAAGAACAGTATCTAAGTTCCTTCTATCACACGGGCCTCTATGATGTGTCTTTGTAGACACGTAATTGTCAACCTTGTTCCATTGCAGGGTCCCTGTGATGATATAAGATTATGTAGTAGCATAATTACAGAACCTACTTCAGTTTCAACTCGAGGGGGGAATTCATCCTACAGCGGTTCACTATTTAGAGACTGAAAAGTTGAGCCTTTAATTGACACTGGAACTGCTGTGCCCTGTGTGAAGAGAAGTGGGGGTGGAAAGAAATAACCTCTGAATGTTTGCAAAAGTAGAAGGTAAAAGTGACTGTGTAGAACCATGCTCATTCTGTTTGTTGAAATGGTAGCTGTTGTTGAAGTGGGTGACCTTTGCCATTTCGACAGCAGAGGGGAACTTAACACTAATAAGTTGCATCATATGTTAAAATGATAGCTGTTGTTGTAGTTGGTGCACATTGGCATTGGGAAAGCAGAGGACACCCTAACAATGATAAATTGCATCAGCTGTGTATAGAAACATACCTAAGCATTATATATATGGCCCACTCTGAAGTTTGGTGAGGATTCGTCCAGGGGGGGAAAAGTGATAGGGGGGTCCCAAAACTTTTTTTTTTCCCATAGACTGAATGGGAAAAAACTTTGCGCACGGCTACAGCCCGAACCGCTGGACGGATTTACACCAAATTTGCGGCAGGAGCGGCAGCCTGGTCCCGATAGCGTGCCTTTGCAAATTTGGTGTAAATCCGTCCAGTAGTTTTTTTTAAAAAATTATCAAAATGTAAGGCAAAATAATTAGTGATATCTGTGTTCGCTTCGTGGACGGACTTCCCTGTTCGCTCCGCGGACAGCACCCCGATTGGCCCAGTGTCCTGCGTCATGTCCGCGGACATGCAACGTGTTCGCTGATTGGGCGGCGTGGTGCGTGATGCGCGTCAGATTTTCTGTAGCGCCCGCCATCTTGCATTTGTGGACGTCCGCGGACAGCGCGGTGAAAGTTTGTTCAAAATGTGTATTTAGTAGAGTGTGTTGGTGTGTAGAAGTCTTTGGGGAGGATGGGGGAGCATGAGATAGGTTCAAAGTTGTATTTTATTTATGTGCTAGACGCTTTTGTTGGGTTCGATTTGTCTGCGGACAACACAGCTGTTTTGGAATGTTCGTAAATAAACAGAATGGATTCGGTGTCAACTTGAAAGTGTTCTAAGAACCCTCTTTGGTTCTTGAAATGTTTGCAGGGGGTTTCCTGGAGATGTTGTCTGTATTGTGCGTTGGCAAGGTGAAAATGTTTTAAGAACAATCGCGGTGTCCAGAAATGTTCGTACATAAAGAAAATGGGGGTGTCCTGAGGGCGCTGTTTGTATTGTCCTCTGGCAAGTTGAATGTGTCCTAGGACCTTCCCCCTGTCCGCGGACATAACAATGGTTGCAATGTTTGCATCTATTGGTGTGATATGCTGCGGTGGTTGTGGCCAGGGTATAGAATGTTGGGTGCATGGCCATTTGGCCATGCACCTAAGAGTGTGTGCCCTGGCCACAACCACCGCAGCATATCACACCCATAGTGGCTTTTAACTTTGGGTCAAAAACTAATTTAAAACTAAATTATAAGGAACAATGTTATAAGCTTGTATGGGTGTGATATGCTGCGATGGTTGAATTTATCTTGTTATACGTACTATTTGGTTTAGTAACAGGAGTCCATGTTTTTCTTGTTCATTTCTGTAATAAAAGAAAATAGCATGTTAGTATTAGTATTTTATAATGACTTATTACATTGTACAATAAACATTTTCTTCTTTTTATTGACCCTCATATTTAACAGATTACAAACCAGAGTACTGTGCAATGTGCAAAGTTTCTGTGTTTGTTGCTAAAATCAGTGGGTCTGTGGGAGAAAAAAAATCCATGTTGGATTAAAAAAAAACCCTTTTTTCTGTTATGCTACAGTTTATTTATTTGTTTGTTTTCCGCGTTTACCTGTTCTTTCTGCCTAATGCTTTATGCATTGGATTGTTCCAGTTTTTGTGAGCAGTAAGATATTAGGTATTTGTTTGGATATTGTAAAATTTTGGGACAGTTAGATACCAATTGGCGTATTCTATCTGTCTATTTTTTGCTCTATTTGAGTGGTATTAATTTATCTGATTAGATGTTGTAGAATCTTTTGTTTTTTTTAAGAACATTAAGGGGGTAATTCATAGAATTCAGCGCACAAGTGGCGCACGCGGCTGGTGCACAGTGTGCGCGTGCGAATCCCTGCGCCAGCCGCGTGCGCCAAAATCCATTTCCGCGCACAGCGTATTCATGGATTCCAGCCACCAAAACCAGCCGTGGCGCACAGTGGCGCAGCAACCCTGCAGCAGCGCCAGTTACACCCCCAAGAACGCCTCTCGCGCAGGTAAAAGCCATCAACATACCCAATCCAGCGCAAAGGGCTGCGCTAACCCTGTACCAGCACAGCAAGCGGGCTACGTGTATCACTGGGGTGCGCGGGAAGTACCTCACGTGATTGGCCCCGTGCGAGCAGGCTACGCGTATTTCAGGGGTGCGCGGAAGTTCCACACGCGATTCCATCAGGGTACGTGTATTTCGGGGTGCGCGTGAAGTTCCACACGCGATATCAGCAGGGTATGTGTATTTCAGGGTGCAGGGGAAGTTACACACGCGATTTCCGCAGGGTACGTGTATTTCAGGGGTGCACGTGAAGTTCCACACGCGATATCAGCAGGGTACATGTATTTCAGGGTGCAGGGGAAGTTACACACACGATTCCAGCAGGGTACGTGTATTTCAGGGGTGCGCGGGAATTTCCACACGCGATTGGGCCCGTGCGAGCAGGGTATGCGTATCTCAGGGGTGTGCGGGATGTTCCACACGCGATTCCATCAGGGTACGTGTATTTCGGAGTGCGCGTGAAGTTCCACACGCGATATCAGCAGGGTACGTGTATTTCAGGGGTGCACGTGAAGTTCCACACGCGATATCAGCAGGGTACGTGTATTTCAGGGTGCAGGGGAAGTTACACACGCGATTCCAGCAGGGTACGTGTATTTCAGGGGTGCGCGGGGAGCACCACACATGAATTGCACGTGTGGGCCCTCCCAGGTGTTCCCTCTACACCCTCCACGGCCCCTGCAGGTGGCTCACACCACAGGGGCCTACCCTGCACATGTCCTGGAGGCACCCCATCCACCATGGCCATGCCCCCCAGCCAACCCACATGTCAACTTGCACTACTGCCCACCAACGCATGTCCCCCTGCACCCCCAGCCACCAGGGGCACCCTCCACAGGCCCCCACCCATGTCTCCCACCACCCCCCAGCAGTGCAGGGGCACCCTCCACCAGGCCCCCACCCATGTCTCCCACCACCCCCACCCCCCAGCCACCAGGGGCAGCCTCCACCAGGCCCCCACCCATGTCTCCCAGCACCCCCACCCCCCAGCCACCAGGGGCAGCCTCCACCAGGCCCCCACCCATGTCTCCCACCACCCCCACCCCCCAGCCACCAGGGGCAGCCTCCACCAGGCCCCCACCCATGTCTCCCACCACCCCCACCCCCCAGCCACCAGGGGCAGCCTCCACCAGGCCCCCACCCATGTCTCCCCCCACCCCCACCCCCCAGCCACCAGGGGCAGCCTCCACCAGGCCCCCACCCATGTCTCCCACCACCCCCACCCCCCAGCAGTGCAGGGGCACCCACCACGAGGCCCCCACCCATGTCTCCCACCACCCCCACCCCCCAGCCACCTGGGGCAGCCTCCACCAAGCCCCCACCCATATCTCCCACCACCCCCACCCCCCAGCACTGTGGGGCACCTGCCAGCAGGCCCCCACCCATGTGCAACTCATGTACCCCTGCACCCCCACCCCCCAGCACTGTGGGGCACATGCCAGCAGGCCCCCACCCATGTCCAACTCATGTTCCCCACCACCCCCACCCCCAGCACTGTGGGGCACCTGCCAGCAGGCCCCCACTCATGTCCAACTCATGTACCCCTGCACCCCCACCCCCCAGCACTGCGGGGCACCTGCCAGCAGGCCCCCACCCATGTCCAACTCATGTTCCCCACCACCCCCACCCCCCAGCACTGTGGGGCACCTGCCAGCAGGCCCCCACCCATGTCCAACCGATGTTCCCCACCACCCCCACCCCCCAGCACTGTGGGGCACCTGTCAGCAGGCCCCCACCCATGTCCAACTCATGTTCCCCACCACCCCCATCCCCCAGCCACCAGGGGCACCCTCCACAGGCCCCCACCCATGTCTCCCACCACCCCCCAGCAGTGCAGGGGCAACCTCCACCAGGCCTCCACCCATGTCTCCCACCACCCCCACGCCCCCAGCCACCAGGGGCAGCCTCCACCAGGCCCCCACCCATGTCTCCCACCACCCCCACCCCCCCAGCAGTCCAGGGGCACCCACCACCAGGCCCCCACTCATGTCTCTCTGCACCCCCACCTCCCAGCCACCAGGGGCAGCCTCCACCAGGCCCCCACTCATGTCTCCCTGCTCCCCCACCCCCCAGCAGTGCAGGGGCAGCCTCCACCAGGCCCCCACCCATGTCTCCCACCACCCCCACCCCCCAGCCGCCAGGGGCAGCCTCCACCAGGCCCCCACCCATGTCAACCCAGCACCCCACCCCCCAGCAGTGCAGGGGCAGCCTCCACCAGGCCCCCACTCATGTCTCCCTGCACCCCCACCCCCCAGCAGTGCAGGGGCACCCACCACCAGGCCCCCACCCATGTCTCCCACCACCCCCACCCCCCAGCCACCAGGGGCATCCTCCACCAGGCCCCCACCCATGTCTCCCTGCACCCCCACCCCCCAGCAGTGCAGGGGCAGCCTCCACCAGGCCCCCACTCATGTCCAACTCATGTCTCCCATCACCCCCACCCCCAGCAGTGCAGGGGCAGCGTCCACCAGGCCCCCACCCATGTCTACTACCACCCCCACACCCCAGCAGTGCAGGGGCAGCCTCCACCAGGCCCCCACCCATGTCTCCCACCACCCCCACCCCCCAGCAGTGCAGGGGCAGCCTCCACCAGGCCCCCACCCATGTCTCCCACCACCCCCACACCCCAGCAGTGCAGGGGCACCCACCACCAGGCCCCCACCCATGTCTCCCACCACCCCCACCCCCCAGCAGTGCAGGGGCAGCCTCCACCAGGCCCCCACTCATGTCTCCCTGCACCCCACCCCCGAGGAGTGCAGGGGCAGCCTCCACCAGGCCCCCACTCATGTCTCCCACCACCCCCACCCCCCAGCAGTGCAGGGGCAGCCTCCACCAGGCCCCCACTCATGTCTCCCTGCACCCCCACCCCCCAGCAGTGCAGGGGCAGCCTCCACCAGCCCCCCACTCATGTCCAACTCATGTCTCCCATCACCCCCACCCACAGCAGTGCAGGGGCAGCCTCCACCAGGCCCCCACTCATGTCTCCCTGCACCCCCACCCCCCAGCAGTGCAGGGGCAGCCTCCACCAGGCCCCCCTCATGTCCAACTCATGTCTCCCATCACCCCCACCCCCAGCAGTGCAGGGGCAGCCTCCACCAGGCCCCCACTCATGTCCAACTCATGTCTCCCATCACTCCCACCCCCAGCAGTGTAGGGGAAGCCTCCACCAGGCCCCCACTCATGTCTCCCTGCACCCCCACCCCCCAGCAGTGCAGGGGCAGCCTCCACCAGGCCCCCACTCATGTCTCCCATCACCCCCACCCCCCAGCCACCAGGAGCATCCTCCACCAGGCCCCCACTCATTTCCCCTATCACCCCCACCCCCCAGCCACCAGGGGCAGCCTCCACCAGGCCCCCACTCATGTCCAACTCATGTCTCCCATCACCCCCACCCCCAGCAGTGCAGGGGCAGCCTCCACCAGGCCCCCACTCATGTCTCCCTGCACCCCCACCCCCCAGCAGTGCAGAGGCAGCCTCCACCAGGCCCCCACTCATGTCCAACTCATGTCTCCCATCACCCCCACCCGCAGCAGTGCAGGGGCATCCTCCACCAGGCCCCCACTCATGTCCAACTCATGTCTCCCATCACCCCCACCCCCAGCAGTGCAGGGGCAGCCTCCACCAGGCCCCCACTCATGTCCAACTCATGTCTCCCATCACCCCCACCCCCAGCAGTGCAGGGGCAGCCTCCACCAGGCCCCCACTCATGTCTCCCATCACCCCCACCCCCCAGCCACCAGGGGCATCCTCCACCAGGCCCCCACTCATTTCCCCTATCACCCCCACTCCCCAGCCACCAGGGGCGGCCTCCACCAGGCCCCCACTCATGTCTCCCTGCACCCCCACCCCCCAGCAGTGCAGGGGCAACCTCCACCAGGCCCCCACCCATGTCTCCCACCACCCCCACCCCCCAGCCACCAGGGGCAGCTTCCACGAGGCCCCCACCCATGTCTCCCACCACCCCCACCCCCCAGCCACCAGGGGCAGCCTCCACCAGGCCCCCACCCATGTCTCCCACCACCCCCACCCCCCAGCAGTGCAGGGGCAGCCTCCACCAGGCCCCCACCCATGTCTACCACCACCCCCACACCCCAGCAGTGCAGGGGCAGCCTCCACCAGGTCCCCACCCATGTCTCCCACCACCCCCACCCCCCAGCAGTGCAGGGGCACCCACCACCAGGCCCCCACCCATGTCTCCCACCACCCCCACCCCCCAGCAGTGCAGGGGCAGCCTCCACCAGGCCCCCACTCATGTCTCCCTGTACCCCCACCCCCGAGGAGTGCAGGGGCAGCCTCCACCAGGCCCCCACCCATGTCTCCCACCACCCCCACCCCCACACCCACCCCCCAGCAGTGCAGGGGCAGCCTCCACCAGGCCCCCACTCATGTCCAACTCATGTCTCCCACCACCCCCACCCCCCAGCAGTGCAGGGGCAGCCTCCACCAGGCCCCCACCCATGTCTCCCACCACCCCCACCCCCCAGCCACCAGGGGCAGCCTCCACCAGGCCCCCACCCATGTCTTCCACCACCCCCACCCCAAGCAGTGCATGGGCAGCCTCCACCAGGCCCCCACCCATGTCTACCACCACCCCCACACCCCTGCAGTGCAGGGGCAGCCTCCACCAGGTCCCCACCCATGTCTCCCACCACCCCCACCCCCCAGCAGTGCAGGGGCACCCACCACCAGGCCCCCACCAATGTCTCCCACCACCCCCACCCCCCAGCAGTGCAGGGGCAGCCTCCACCAGGCCCCCACTCATGTCTCCCTGTACCCCCACCCCCGAGGAGTGCAGGGGCAGCCTCCACCAGGCCCCCACCCATGTCTCCCACCACCCCCACCCCCCAGCAGTGCAGGGGCAGCCTCCACCAGGCCCCCACTCATGTCCAACTCATGTCTCCCATCACCCCCACCCCCAGCAGTGCAGGGGCAGCCTCCACCAGGCCCCCACTCATGTCCAACTCATGTCTCCCATCACACCCACCCCCAGCAGTGCAGGGGCAGCCTCCACCAGGCCCCCACCCATGTGCAACTCATGTTCCCCAGCCAACATGTCATCGCAATCTAGATCCCTGGTCCCTATGGTCAGCCTCCAAATGCAAAACACCCACCCGAGTATTGCATCCACCCACTCATAATTTGCAATTACATCACAGAACACCAATTGCAAGTTCCGAAACAAACACATTTCCCTCACACACACCCAATGGGTGTCAGTGAATCTCAAAACACATATCATGAAATGCATGAAACCAATGAGATACCACACATTGAAGTTCACCAAAAATAATATGTATTAAAGGAAACATCAATAGAATAAAAAATGAAGAAACAGAAACGTGAATGTACAAAAATGAAAAGAAGCATGTCCGTCAAAAAAAGCAAAACCAAAAATAAAAATCCAAAGTAATGTCCAAAGTCAATGTCCACAAAACAAAATCCAATGGGAAATAAAAAAGAAAGCCATTGCTCCATGGTCAAAAATAGAAAAAAAAATACAATCCAACTGTCAACTATGTACATGGGAACAATCCAGGGTCCATTATCCCAACAAAATAAAGGAAACCTATCTAACTACACGAACTAATAAAATAAACTATATACAAAAATGTCGCCAATGTCCGAAATGTCCAAATAAAATAAAAACAAAAATGAAACCTAACACTACCTAGAAACTATGTACAAGGGCAGCGGGCTAGTTTCACGGCTCACTTGTGGATGTTCCGGGCCAGGGCATCATCGAACTCCTCCTCAATGTCCCAGAGGCGGTCCTCCTCCATGGCCCCGAGGGTCCGCAGGGCCGCCGACGTCTCCACCTCCAAACCCCTGCGGATTGCCGCGAGGCACTCGGCCCGCCTCAGGGCCCTCCGCATGGAGTTCTCAGCCCTGACCATTGTGAGCCGTGCCTCTTCCGCCCGCTGCCGCTCCGCATCTATGGCGTGGCCCAACCGCTGCCACACGGAAGACACTCTCTGTCCTGGGTCCTCCTGCCCTCCGGCCGATGCCTGCCCCTCTGATGTCGAAGGCCCCGAGCCTTCATGGCTCCCACCACGTTGCTGCTGCTACTGTGCCTCTGCCCGTGCACTGCCTCCTGCTGCCTACACATCCTCCGCCGGCTGGGGTGCAGTTGTTGATGTGGCCACCCCTGCTGGACGTCCGACTCCCGACTGTGGCAGGGATGCCTCCTCCACCAGCCTGGCCGCACCGTCAGAGGCAGCACCACAGGGCACCCAGGTGACTGATGGGTGGGAAGATGGTACAGAGGACGACTGGCGCGTAGGGGGTCCAGTTGAGGAGGGGGTCGGAGCAAGCCCCATCAGACGGAGGAATCCGGCCTGGGTGACCTGTCCCAGCAGGCTGACGTGGTCAACGAGCCATTCGAGATGACTCGCAGTCTCTTCATGAAAAGACTGCAGGTCACCTCGCATGGCCCGTTGACGCAACGCCACACCAGCCAGGACAGGCTCAACCCGGACCTGGGTAGCCACGTCCGCAGGCAGAGGAAGGCCAGTTGACGTGAGCTCATCCCCTGCCTGAAAACAGGTCTGGACGTAGACATCCCTGCTGGTGCAAGATGATGCAGGGACAGGATCGGGGACAGGATTGCACACAGGCACCTCCGCGGCGGCCTGTGCTGCCTCCTGTCCCTGGTCCTGCACTGCACCACTAGCACCAGTGGGATCCCCACCTCCAGACCCCATCTCTGGTGCTTGCACGGCCTCCTCCTCCACCAAACCCCCCACCAACCTGGATGACTCCGTGCCATCTTCCCCTGTTGGGCCCTGTGGGGTCCCAGCTGCCCCTTCTGCTGCCGAGGAGTCCAACTCCAACCTCTGCCTCTTGGACCTCCCCCCGGCAGCTGCGGCCTGGGACGAGGCACCGGACTCCTCACTCCCCGACGAGATGACAACCTGGGAGGGGAGCCGGGCCTTGCGTCTCCGGCTGGCGGTCGGATCCCTGCCGCTGTGCTCCACAGCACCTTCTCCGCCCTCTTCATCAGTTGACGCTGCAGACAGGGAGAAACAAAACACAGGCATCAGGGCACTGTACAATGGACACATACACACATGACAGTTGTACATGAGTGGCATTGGAAAACCTCAGACATGTCATCACAATCCCCAACACACATGTCATTACAACTCGCACACATGAGCCATACCACAGCCATATCGCAACTGCCACCACCATCCATACACATACAACAGCATGAGCAGCCAAAGGTGAGCCAGACACCACATGCAACACAGGCAGTGCACCACACATGTACACACACCACCACACTTGCATGCATGTGTACACCTCTGTTCAGACGGGCATCCATGTCACATCTGCCAATCAGGCTTCCACATACCGCTGTCACATGCATCCATGTTGCATCACTGTTGCACCCTTGTCAAATACACACACATGCACATGTACACAGTGCTGATACATGCAGCCAAAAACAACATACATGCGTGACATCACGGACATGTCTACTTACATACACATTCATCCAAACATGTGTGCCCACACAACTGCATTTGGCATGCAAGCCTACACACACAAGCACCATCCATGTCTCACACATTACAGCCCTCGCATGTGTCAGCCCCACGGCCCTGTACACCCCCACCCATACTCGACCCCATACAAACAGATGTGCAACCTGCACACTACTGAATAATCACCACACGCACTGCTCACAATCAGGATGCATGTACACTTACCGCTCGACTCCAGACGGGTCTGCTTCTCAAGGACCTGGACGTGGAGCGCTGGGGATATGCGTTCCAGGACCCTCATCTGTTCTTCCGACAAGTGGCCCCGGCGCCCCTTGGCATCCGCTGCCTTCAAGAGGCGCTGAGCCTTGTTCAGGGTCCTGGACCTGAAGTCCTCCCAGCGCTTCTTGACATGTTGTAAGTCGCTGACTGCCACCCCCTCCGCGTTGATGGCAGTCACGATGTCAGTCCAGATCCGAGTCCGTCCTTCCTTGTCGCCGCGGGAACTTCCGAAGAGGGCATCATACTGCCCCAGGACTTGCTCCACCAAGACACCAACTTTGGTGGCACTGAAGCTGGTGCCCCTCTGCTTCTCTGGCTGGGGGTTGTCAGTGGTCACATATGGTGTTTGCCCCGACATGACAACCCCAGAGGCAGGAGTGGGTGGGCAACTGGGTCTGGGCTGTGGAGCGATGGAATCCCAGTCGGGAGTCTTCGGTTCCAGCAGGGGTGGTCACAGCAACAGCACCCCTGGCTGATGTGCAGGCAGCAAATGGCAGGGCACGTGGGCAGCAGGCAGTCAGGCAGCAGCAGATGGCAGGTGGGAGCGTGCTCGGGGCTTTGGGGGGCAGTAGTTCGTCCTTCTGGGCAGGAGCGTGGTCTTCCGTGTGCTTACGCGTGGCCAGCTTGATACGGAGTGATTTGGCACGTGAAAAATCTCCACGTCAGCGTGTAATTCGAGGAAAGGCCCTTAGCGCGTAAGTGCGTCTGCACGCATACGCATTTTCATTGGACAGAAGGCCCCTCAAGCGCAAGCGCCCCTGTGACGTGACGCATACAGACGTGCATGCGCATTTCAGTGCGCGTGAAAAACTGCACGTCCGCGTGTAATACGAGGAAAGGGCCCATGCGCGTAAGCGCGCGTGGAAACTGCACGTCCGCGTGTAATACATGAAAAGGGCCATGCGCGTAAGCGCGTGTGGAAACTGCACGTCCGCGTGTAATACGAGGAAAGGGCCCATGCGCGTAAGTGACGTGACGCGCGCGTGCGTTTCCCTCAGCACGGGTTAAAGGTGAGCAGCCCAGCAGTTCGCTGTACGTGACTTTCGTGGAGACCGACGTGTGTTGCTGCTTCCTGTTGTTTCGCGCGCCATCTATTACGATGCGTCCAATATGAGACAGAACAATTTGCAGTTCACTAACCTGGGCAGCGGGCGGACTCCGTATCAGCAACAAGGCAGATAGTGAAGGCCTCCCGGGAAACCCTGCTCCCTCCCAGCCGTTAGCATCAGCTGCGGAGGAACCACAGTCCCCAGGGAAAACCCTCCGGGGAAGAAAAACCCTGTGTTGTTGTGACGGGATACTGTAGACCTTCGGGATGAATCAGCCAGCTTCTCTTCAAATGATCCGGTGCAGACGAAGCTGGTCCTGGACGAAAGAAAGTAGAGGTGAGTTTTCTCCACTTTCGATAGTCTGTTGTTGATACGAAAAGCTATGATAACTTACTCCGGGTATGGAGTTGAGAGATTCGAGAAGTCTGTGTAAAGTCTTCGAGAAGGGGGGGAGTCCTACGAGGAAAGAGAGAGAGTTTCCGGAACCCCGAAGCGGATGTTAGTATTTGAGCTGCTAAGATTGGGGAAGAGGATTGAAAGGAACAATAAACCCTCAAGAACTCACTCTTTGGGCTGGAATCAGACCTTATAGGAGGGGTGGTGAGCGGACGGAGGACGGAAAATGGCCTAATGGAGGAAGGGGCAGAGAGAACAGGAAGTTAGATACAGAAGACTAAAGATAGGAGGACGGGACATGAAACAGATTCCCTAGGAACGAACTTACGAAGCGCCGATCTGGAGAGTAGCGACGCATTTGCTGAACTTCCTGGTCGGGTTATATGGAGTCACATGATCGTCGCGGCGTGAAGGTAAACAACGTGCAACCTCTGCAGCGTAAGCTTCACAAACAGATTCAGAGGCGTCCGCCATCTTGGGTGAGTAAGAATGCATTGTGTTGTACACCCGATGCCGTCGCCAAAGCGACCATCGGTGCAAAGGTGTAACAGTATGCCCCCTCCTACGAGGCGCACAACCCGGCTTCCCAGGGTGCCGCCTAAAAAACCGTCGAACCAACGAGGGAGCATGAACCCCCGATGCCAATTCCCAAGTCCGTTCGGCAGGAGAATAGCCCTTCCAGTCCACGAGAAATTGCAACCGGCCTCTGTGATATCTGGAATCGCAAATCTCTGCCACTTCATACTCCGGTCCCGTATCTGTCATCATCGGAGGAGGACGAACTGCAGGGGTGCGTTGAAATCTATCCTTCACGGATAATTTAATCTGGGAGACGTGAAAGACCGGATGAAGACGGGCCCAAGAAGGAGGCAACGCCAGTCGGACTGCCACCGGACCAACAAATGCTTTTATTTTAAATGGTCCAAAATATTTGGGCGACAGTTTGGACGGCACCAAATGTCTCGGGAGGAACCGGGCTGATAACCAGACCGCATCCCCGACCTGAAGGGATGGCAGATCTTGTCGACGGCGATTAGCTGCCCTCTTGGCTCGATCTTGGGCGGCTAGCAGAGCTATTCGAGCGAGCTGTTGACCCTTCTGAATACCATCGACTAGACTGTCTATTCCAGGACATCTGGAGGAGGACTTTGAGATGGACGGTTCAAAGGATGGATGATAACCATAAGAACAGTAAAAAGGACTGGTCTTTAGTGCCGAATGACTGGCATTATTGTAAGCATATTCCGCCAAGGGTAGGAGATCTCCCCAATCATCTTGTGCCGCAGAAACAAAACAACGCAAATATGTTTCTAATGTTTGATTTAGGCGCTCAGTCTGGCCGTTTGTTTGTGGATGATACCCTGAGCTAAGGGCTCTATTGATTCCCAATGTTTGACAGATACCCTTCCAAAATTGTGAGATATATTGGGGACCCCGATCAGACACAATAGTGTTAGGAAGACCGTGTCTGGAGAAAATGTCTGATATAAAGATTTTTGACATCAGAGCAGCCCCGGGGAGTTTTTGCAAAGGAATGAAATGGGCCATCTTCGTGAAATAGTCAATAGTCACCATAATGGTGGTGTAACCAGAGGACAACGGAAGATCGACAATAAAGTCAGTGGAAATGACTTGCCAGGGCTTGTCCGGAATCGGCATACAGGTGAGTAAACCAAAAGGTGGATACCTGGGAGTCTTAGATTGTAGACAAACCGTGCATGCTGATACATAATCTTGGATATCCTTGGTTATTCCTGGCCACCAAAAATGACGTGTAGTCAGCTCAAGGGTGTTTTGATATCCTCGATGCCCGGCTGCCTTGGAGTCATGACACATGAACAGGACTTCTTTCTGAAGTGTCGCGGTCGGAATAAACACTTGATCATTAAAAAAGTAGTATCCTTTCTCCTGAGTCAGCGAATGAGTCTCTTGTAAGACCCTGCAGATCGGATCTAGACGTGCCGTTTCCTGTCTGACAATATGTAGAAAATCAGTCACTGTTGCCAGAAATTTAGCCTTAGGAAAGAAAGGTTCTGAATGGAACTTTTTGATTGGAGGATCCTTTCTTGAAAGCGCATCTGCTCGGAGGTTTTGATCTCCGGGAAGGAAAGTAAATTCTATCCGAAACGGTAGAAAAAAATGAGCCCAGCGAGCTTGTCGACTGTTTGTGGTATGGGCTTGTTGTAATACTTTGAGGTTGTGATGGTCGGTTCGAACCTCGACCGGGTAGGCCGAGCCCAGCAAGAGATGTCTCCACTCCTCAAAGGCTCGCTTGATTGCCAGCAATTCTTTCTCAAGGACTGAATAATTTATTTCCGAGGAGGAGAAGGTTTTGGAGAGATAAGCAACTGGTCTTTCTTCTCCTGACTCGTCCTTTTGCAAAAGAATTGCCCCTAGAGCATGGTGAGACGCATCAGTCTCGACAATGAAGGGTCGAGACTGGTCTGGGGTGAGCAAAATGGAAGCAGACGTGAAAAGATTCTTTAGTTCAGAAAAAGCTTTCTGCGCAGGGTCATCCCAAACGAAAGTCTTCCCCTTCTTCAGAAGACTGGTAATGGGAAGCACGGTCTCGGAGAATCCTGGGATGAATTTTCTATAAAAATTTGCGAATCCCAAAAATCGTTGGACCTCTTTGACGTTTGAAGGGGAAGGCCAATCTAGAATAGCCGAGATCTTCCGGGGGTCCATCGAAATCCCCTGGGCAGACAGCACGAACCCAAGATACGTCACCTGGTTCCTGTGGAACTCGCATTTTGCCAGTTTGCAGTATAGCTGGTTGGCCTTAAGTCGGTCTAATACCAAATTGACATGTCCGATGTGTTCCTCTATTTTCTGTGAAAAGACTAGAATATCATCCAAATAGACGATTACATAGTGAAGGAGTACATCGGCGAATAGATGGTCCATAAAGCGCTGAAAAACAGCGGGAGCATTAGCCAACCCAAACGGCATCACCCTATATTCGTAGTGACCGAATGGGGTCCGAAAGGCAGTCTTCCACTCGTCGCCAGGGGCAATGCGAATCAAGTGATATGCCCCTCGTAAATCCAACTTGGTATAGAGAGAAGCCCCTTGAACGGCTTCCAGAATGTCTGGGATAAGCGGCATTGGATACTTATCCGGAATGGTGACCTTATTGAGCCCTCGATAGTCTATGCATGGCCGTAGTTCCTCTGTATCCCTCTTGGGAATAAAGAATAACGAAGCACCGGCTGGCGATTTGGACTCAGTTATAAGACCGTTTTGAAGATTAGTCTGAAGGTAGTCTTTGAGAGCCTTTTTCTCCGGCTGGGATAAGATGTACATTCGGCCGAAAGGTATCGGTCGATCAGGGAACAAATCTAAATGACAGTCATCCCGACGGTGAGGAGGTAATGTAGGGAATTCTGGCTGAGAAAATATGGACTGAAATTGTTGATGGCACCTCGGGATCTGACTGACCATCCCAATCGAGGAGCCTTCGGTTGGTACTACCATCATGGAAGGTGCTTGAATGCCAACAGACGATTGAGCAAGACAATGGGAAACACAATATTCGGAACCTAAGAACAAAGTTCCTGCCTTCCAGTTTATAAAAGGATTATGGGTTCGCAGCCACGGTAAGCCCAAAATAATGGGAAAATGAGCAGTCTTGATCAGGTCAAAAACTAACGTCTCCTGGTGGGTTGAAATCAGGCAGGTAAGAGGAGTAGTCTGTTCTCGAATAGGTCCAGAACTAAGGGGACAACCATCCACCCCCTGAATGGGAGTTATACACGTCTTGGCGGATCTAATGATTCCATGCTTCGCAGCCCATTGGTCATCAATAAAGTTGCCAGCTGCTCCACAATCGATCAATGCCGGCACCCCACGTAGCTCTAAGTCTGGTAATTTCAAGATCAGGGGAAGTACTAACATAGTGTGTTCCGTAATCTCCTCTTTAAGAGAAGTACCAAGTCTCTTTGGGGAACTCCTTTCAGGACCTCCTGCCGTGGTTCCCCTTACGACAGGGTCTTGGCGTTTCCCCGCATCGGATTCCTTATCCGACGAGGAGGAACGACGGGACAATCCTTCAGCATGTGAGATGAAGCCCCACAGTACATACATAGGCCCTGACTCATCCGTCTTTCTCTTTCGCCCTCTGACAAAGGGCCTCTGGCCACCCCTATTTGCATGGGTTCGTCGGGATTCTGAGATCGAGAAACCGGGGAAGGAGAACTGGAGAAGAGTTTAGAGGGTTTCCCTCTCTTCTTCTCATGGAAGCGTTCATGGAGACGGTAATCAATCTGCATCGTGAGCGCAATCATCTCGGCTAAATTGGCGGGACGAGGAACCTTTGAGACCTCATCTTTCAGTTCCTCGGAAAGACCTCTGCGAAATAGCGTGAGGAGACCGTCATCCGGCCACCCTGTTTCAGCTGATAGCTGTTTAAATTGAGTCACGTAACTCATAAGATCCTTATTTCCCTGCTTTAAATCTAGTAGTTTCTCCTGCGTAGAGACTGAAATTTCCTGCCTACTAAACATAGACCGCAAACTGTTAGTAAAGGCTGTGTATGAGTCTAGAATGGCATTTCCTGAGGTGACTAGGGGAGTTGCCCAGGCCAATGCAGGGCCTGCCAAATGGGATATCAGATAACCTACTTTGTCCTTATCAGATGGGAAAAAACGTGCTTTAAAGGTAAACTGAACCAGGCAACTGTCCAGGAACTCCTTGAGTTTGTGCGGGTTTCCGTCATACTTATCGGTATGTAAGGCATAAGGAGGAGTTTCTGAAAACGCTCGGGCGACCTGTTGTCTTAACTGAGCGTTGTCTTGTTTCAGAGATTGCATCTCTAGAGACATAGACTGCATGGCAGCCATTAATTGTTGCATTTGTTGCTCCATCGGAGTCCACCGTCTGCACAAGAGCTTATAACAGGATATTTTCTTTTCAGGGCGTCGCTAACTATTACGATGCGTCCAATATGAGACAGAACAATTTGCAGTTCACTAACCTGGGCAGCGGGCGGACTCCGTATCAGCAACAAGGCAGATAGTGAAGGCCTCCCGGGAAACCCTGCTCCCTCCCAGCCGTTAGCATCAGCTGCGGAGGAACCACAGTCCCCAGGGAAAACCCTCCGGGGAAGAAAAACCCTGTGTTGTTGTGACGGGATACTGTAGACCTTCGGGATGAATCAGCCAGCTTCTCTTCAAATGATCCGGTGCAGACGAAGCTGGTCCTGGACGAAAGAAAGTAGAGGTGAGTTTTCTCCACTTTCGATAGTCTGTTGTTGATACGAAAAGCTATGATAACTTACTCCGGGTATGGAGTTGAGAGATTCGAGAAGTCTGTGTAAAGTCTTCGAGAAGGGGGGGAGTCCTACGAGGAAAGAGAGAGAGTTTCCGGAACCCCGAAGCGGATGTTAGTATTTGAGCTGCTAAGATTGGGGAAGAGGATTGAAAGGAACAATAAACCCTCAAGAACTCACTCTTTGGGCTGGAATCAGACCTTATAGGAGGGGTGGTGAGCGGACGGAGGACGGAAAATGGCCTAATGGAGGAAGGGGCAGAGAGAACAGGAAGTTAGATACAGAAGACTAAAGATAGGAGGACGGGACATGAAACAGATTCCCTAGGAACGAACTTACGAAGCGCCGATCTGGAGAGTAGCGACGCATTTGCTGAACTTCCTGGTCGGGTTATATGGAGTCACATGATCGTCGCGGCGTGAAGGTAAACAACGTGCAACCTCTGCAGCGTAAGCTTCACAAACAGATTCAGAGGCATCCGCCATCTTGGGTGAGTAAGAATGCATTGTGTTGTACACCCGATGCCGTCGCCAAAGCGACCATCGGTGCAAAGGTGTAACACCATCACAACTTCACAGCTATCAAGGACGTATCTCTTCTTTTGGCGGGGGTATTGGCTACGCGTGTTTTTCTGCATCGCGCGAGTCAGACGGTGAGTCACACACGCTCTTTTTCCCACTGCGGGTGCCCCTGTGTATCGCACCCATTTTCGATGTCATAGTAGCCTGCGTGTCCCACGCGTACGCGTTATTCGTGTTACTGGGTGCCACCGCGTACTGTGGGAGTTTGAATCTGCGCACGTAGGCTGTAGGGTTGCGTGCACGGTTTTACTGCATTTTTGGGGTGCCTGAGCGTTGCGTGACCCGTCACCACATCACCGGGGTCACATACAGCCTTGCAGGTGCAGGGGGGCTGTTAACATCTTGCTTCCCACCCCCTTCACCCCAATCGCCCAGGGCAATTGTGGTGTACACCTCCCATTGGCACCACTCCATCTGTGCCAGCACTACTACATCTGTGCCATGGTTGGGAGGCCACCAAAGGTGAGGGGCGCCTCAGCTGGGCGTACTCCTCGTGGCGGGCGTGGTCGGGGATGTGGCCGTGGTGACCAGGGAGTAGGGGGACTCCAGGGTGTCCAGGGCAGCCACAGAGGGGGAAGAGGCAGGGGTGCGCCACTTGAGCACAATGTTGTGCCATGTGTCGGTGCAGTCATGCCACCACCCCCTGTGGTTCCGGGGGATGCAGCTCCTGCATCTGGCACTGGCACCCATATGACCCGGCAGTCCGTTCCATCGACTGCCACGGGCCCAAGGGTAGTGGTAGCTGCAGGTGCAGCTGTGGACACCGCCACCCAGGCTCAGGGTCTGCCAGCGCAGGCTGCGTTGGCACTTGAAGAGCCCTTGGTAGATCTCCAACAGGCCAGGGGGGAAACCATAGGGGCAGGCCGGGCTGCTCAGACCAAGACACGTGTCCCTGGGGCAGTCATGTCATCTGCTGCCCCGAACAGCCGGGTGTTGGCAAGTGCAGGGGCCGATGCACCCAACAGCACCCCGGTTGTGAGTCTGCCAACCAGGACCATTGCGGCCAACAACCCTGCCACAGCTGATGTTGCTGCGCAGGGTCCATTAGTGGGCACCCAGCTGCCACTGACACAAGTCAGGCCTTTGGTCATCCCTCCACCTGCCACTCCCTTGGCTCAATCCACCGAACCCACTGGCCATACTGGTCAGGGGGGCATTAGCCAGCCAGGGTCTGCGCCACAGTCCAAGAGGAGGAAGGTTGCACCTGCAGCACAGGCTGGGACCCCACACACAGCCACGACCTCCTGCACGTCGAGGAAGAAGCCTTTCTGTAAGCAGGAACTGGACTTCCTCGTGGACTACGTGCGGGGCCACAGCCGTGACATGCTAGTGGGTGCCAATAGTCAGACGACGGCTGCCCAAGGTGACACCCACTGGAAGCATGTTGCGGAACATGTCAGTTCATTCGGCCATGAGGTGCGCACGGCGCAGGAGTGCAAAAAGCGTTGGAATGACATCAAGCACAGCACTAAGGCCAAGCGTGCCTCAAATTACAACTTGACTCTGGTGACTGGCGGTGGGCCTGCACCAGAGGAGGAAGAACTCACTCCGCATGAGGCTCTCGTTGCGGAGTTCATACCACCAGAATTGGTCGAAGGAGTGGGAGAGAAGCTGGACTTTGATGCCCAGTCCAGTGAGTGTTGATGCGTGTTTGTTGAGGACGTGTGTGTTTCACTTGTGGGATGTGTTGTGCATGATTGCTGCTACATGTGACGTGTACATGGTTCTGATGTGTAAGTAATGCAATGCTACCGTCATGCATGTCTCCTCTGCCTGCATGCGGGACTCCATGTAGGCATGCTCCCTTGCCCCTCCTCCGCCACTCTGCACCCCAGTTCCACCTTTGCACTGGTCTGCTTCAATCTTGCCAATGTGTACTTTCTTGTTCATGTGTCCTGTGTAGATGCAAACTTCCAGCGTAGAATCTGCCAGGCATATGCCGTGTGGTACAGCCTTAGTATTCGATGCAGGGTATCTCACTTGTACTGTGCATGGGTCAGATGTCCCGCAGGGACATGAGTGCCCATTCATGCTCCATGTGCATTGCACGCATGCCCCTATGTGTCCTTGACTGGATGATCACTGTAATAAAAGTCCTTGGTTACATACATTGCCTGCCATCTCATCAGCCTTCCCATGTCAACTGTGGCTCAGTCCTGCGTTGCACACATGTTTAGCCTCTGACAATCTGTGTGGCTCACAGGCCTCAGCCTGTTCAATGGCCAATGACTCTGTCCAACTCTTGTTGTGTCTTCTTCACACGTGGGCGGCCTCCAGAGTTTCCATCATGTGTCCTGCCCACTGTCCCAGCATCATTTGCAGTGTTGTAATTTGATTCACATCAAGCTGTTGATGCCAGTCAACACTGCCTGTCAATACACAGGTGTATGGTCAGCCTTTTGATTCCATGCTAGGCATTCCTGTTTTGGTACTGGGGTGGAGGGGTGCTTGGCTTCTAGACATGGTATACATTGAATGCACAATGCACGTGATGTCTGAATTTGACATTGCACTGCCTTCACATTTCCTGGCACACACCATGTAGTGCTTGTACATGTAGGTAGTGAGTGGCGTACACATTTTCTGCACTGCATAGACCCACTTCCATGGAAACTGCCACCTTTCAACAGGTCTGATCACAGAAGCTATTCAAAGTAGACCCAGCATGCATGCCAGGTCATATGTTGTGTGTCACATGTCTGCCGGATGCCTTTGCTGTCGGTGTGTGTGTGTGTCGTGTTCTTCTGACATGTGTATTGACCTTTTTCTCTCTATTTTTCAGGTGATGACGCAATGGAGGCAGAGGATGGTGTTGTCATGCCAGACACATGGTTGGTAACGCCACATCAACCCGGCACTAGTGGGGGTTGTGGGGTGGTAGGCCACGAAAACCCCCAAGTGCTGCAGTCCATCTTGTCTCTGGCTGCCTATGAGTCCAGCCTTGATGACGACTCTGACGTCCATGTTGAGTTGGATGAGCATCAAGTCCATGTGTCAGGGGTGAGTGATTCTGATGTGGACACTCCTCTGTCTGCGACACCTGCACTGAGGGATCAGACAGTCTTGGTTCCTCCGCCCATGGTGGATCGGGACGCAGGGTCACCCTCCACACCAGTCACTGATGTCCCTGGGACATCACGTCGACGGGGCATGTAGTAGTGCAGCCGCAGGCGTTGCCAACACAGCGAGGACCCCCGGTCCTTGGGTCCTGCAGGGGTCAAGCCCGGCAACGCGGTCGCCGTGCGCAACCGCTGTACACTGAGTGGGAGCAAGACATGACTGCCAATTCCGAACGGCAGGGGGCAGCAATGGAGAACATCGCTGAGAGCATGGAGCGTGTGGCCCGATATGTGCTCCCCCCTGCTAGGCAGGTGCTTCTCCAGCAGCAGGCGGCACGGTCCACGGCCCGCTCGCTCAGGCTGGGCATGGCGGCCTCAGACAGGGCACGCCAGGCTGAAATGTCATCTCTGCGTCAAGCAATTGCTGCTCACGCAGAGGCGCAGTTGGATGCCCTGAGGGAGGAGTATGCTTCCCTCAGATCCACTCTGGGTGTCCTTATGATGTCCCAGAGGCAGCAGGCAGAGGAGAGGTTTGCACAGCTTGAGCGTACCATCTCTGCTGAGCTACAGGCTTGCCGGGAGGTGCAGCGGTTGTCCAGCCAGGCCTTGCAGGAGGAACTCTGTGTTACACGTGCTACCTTGCAAGAGGAAGCACGTGTATCACGGGAGGTTCTGCATGCAGACCTACGTCACATCGCCACACAGAACCAGGCTCACCCGTCCGGCAGACTTGCTGCCGACGAGGGGCAAGCTGCGGCTAGGCGTGGCCAGGCTACTGTGCCACGTCCTCCTTTCCAGGATGAGCCAGACTCGGACGACCATCTATCTCCCACATAGGTCGTGCTGTGCAGGCATTGAGCCCATGGAGGATTTTTTTTTGGCTCAGCATCATCGCATGTGGATGTTGAGCAGCACCCTGTACCTCCCCCCTCCTGGGTGTCTCCCCTCCCTCCCGGGTCGTATGTGGCCATTTTTGATTTTTCTTTTAGTTTAGTTAGTTAAGTTTCTGTTTGATAGTTAGTTTAAATAGGTAATGTAGGTTTTCCATAGTTAGTGTAATTAGTTAATAGTTGAGTTAGTTTAAAATTGCTAGTCTATTGTGCTTTCATGTGACGGTGCAGTGCTTTGTGGCTTTTGAAGGCATCCACTGTCTGTTCCAGCTGGGCCTTTCATGGTTGTCTTGTGTATGTGTTTGCTGCTTGGGTTCCTTGACTCACATATGCCACTCCTGCCTCCCTTATCCATGGGCTCGCAAGGATGGTTCGGTGTTACAGCATTTTACAGAAGGGCCTTGGACTGTCATATCTGTGGCATGTCTGGTGCTGTGTGACTTGTATTGACACCCCTAGTGGGGATGATTTAGGTGTCATTGTCCACTGTTCAGCTTTTGCTAGATGGGGTGTGTCATGATTAATGTGGACATTGATTGCTATGCATTGTGTAGTATGTTTCATATCTTTCCTGTACATGTGCCTGTTGCAATTCATGCTGTAGATAGTGTTCCACACTTTGGAGGTGAAAGACGGACTGATGGTGTGATTTGTGATGTGACTCTCTGACATGGTCAAGTAATGAGATGCCTGATGAGACACACACAGATGACTTTGAAGCATTAATCATGTGTTTCATGCCCTTTCTGCAGGGGGATGAGCCTCCAGAGCACCTTTGCCAGCAGACATGGCCCATTGGACGACGGAATTCTGGACCCGTTTGTTGGTGCCCACATGCGCATGTGTGCAGAAGCAGAGGCACAGTGATTGCAGACCCACATCCTAGAACTGCTGACATGTTCCAAGGAACTCCAGGCAAGGTGAGCATCACAGGGGGGTCACGACACAGCAAAGCTTGCACCAGACGAGTTGCACATGCAGGCTTAGTCACAGCACTGAGGGTGAGCTTAGACGAATATTGGTGTTGAAGCACACAATGCAGCTCAGATGTGTTTGTGGACTGATGGCTGCTGATAGTAGGGTTGTCTGGGACACATGCAGGGGCAGTGGCACATACCCTCCGGTACACCAAGGTCCATTGAGGCACTTGTATCAACCATGTAGCCTTCCGAGACATGGAAAGGGGCAGCTCACAGGGACATACAGCAAGGGACATACGCGGGTGCAGTGCATGTCTTTTCCACGTACTTCATAATAAATGCACTGCCAACTTTGTTTCGGTCATGGTGGTACGCAACTTGCTCTGTAGTCATGGCTTGCTATATGGGTCTGTCTACTTACCAGGGAACATTGCATGTTGTGTGAATTGTGACACATTGGTGTTCCATTTGCCACGCACCCAGTAGTTGCTGCCTTACTGCATTGACTGTGTATGACCCGTCACAGGGGTGATGTTATATATGGGTACGAAGCATCAACCACAGATTGTCTGTTTGTAGAGTAGTCTGTTGCTATGGGGCATGTTTGGTGTTGTGTTTTTGTGCAATTGGCACGTACAGGTTGTTGACTGTGTCTCTCTTTGCAGCATTGCAGTGCTCCTGTAACCGGACCTGAGAGTGCGCAGGCAGGAGGCCAGCACTCAAAACCAGAGCTAAGTGTCTTGTTGTTTTTCTTACGAACTGCTCTGCATAGGCTTGCTGGGGAGTGTACTGATGCATGGATGTATGTGTGGTTCAATTTGGTATGTTTTTTTCTCCCTAATCACCCGTGATCCTATGTAATTTTGAAACCTGTACCCTCTACCCGGTGTTCCTGCTTCCCGTGCCTATCCAAGCAACGTTCCCTGACCCTCTTTCCCCACTGGGGTTGCGGATGCCTGTGTAAGCCCTGAACTTGCAGGCGCCAAAACCCTAGAGGTGGTGGTTGGTTCATACCACTCCTGAGCATGGACTACAGAAGGCCATGACAATGATGTCCAAGTATGTTTGGATTGTGTATGTGTTCATGCAGGTTGTACATTTTCGTGCATTCCCTAGTTTCATGCGTCATTCCTCCTCCCCTCTCCTGCCGCTCATTCCAGTCATCCAGTGTGTCAACACCTGTCCCGACTGCATATCCCTGAACCTCCTTCCCCACCAGGGTCTCAGGGGCCTGTGTGAGTCTGACCTTGCAGGCACCCGGGACATGGTGGGGGGTGGTTGTTTCGTGACACTCCCACGCCTGTACAGGGGACCTGTGACAGTACACATCCATTCATGGTGCATCATCCTATGTCATGTACCACACATGTCTCACATCCTGTCGTGACATTGTTTTGCTGTGCTACCTTGGTTGTTGCATCATTGTGGTAGTACTTGGCCTTTGTGAGGTACTGCTACGTCAAGTCATCTACTGGAGGGTGTTCGGGTTCGTTTTTATGCCTTGGATTTTGTGATTTTGGAAATGAGTGTGGATTCTGAGGGTTCAGGCATCTTTTTACACACAAGGTGGGAGATGGTGACGAAGGGTAAAGGTGATCCTGTGGCCAGGTGGAATTGAGGTTTGGAGGCTCCATGACCCAGGTGCAGTTGTTCAGTGGGTCATGGTCATTTGTGAGGGAGGGGGGGGTTGTTGTTGATAGTTGCCTTGCCCTGCAGTGTGATGGGAACTCTGACATAGTAATGGTGGTATCCTATGTACATGTTGGGTTCTGCTGATCAATGCCTGTTCATGTGTTGTGTTTTCCTTTCAGTTGCGAGGGGATAGTTGTGGTTTGACATGCTGGGGTGTACACATGGTGGATGTTCACATGTGATGTGTAGGGAACACTGATGGTCACTTGAGTGCACATGCATATGCGGAGTGCATGTCCTTGCAGAACCACACACTTGCACTCTGATGCACTACATGTACTCCCACCCTTGCATATCCACGTGTACACTGTTTGCCTTCTGGTGCCCACTGTGTCCCGGCAGCACATGTTCTGTGACCGATCATGGATCCAGTACATGCCTAATTTGCTGTTTGACGTGGTCTGTCACTTAGATGTGATGCTCAGGGTGTGCATCACACACAATGGCTGTTCACTGTGCTGTGCGCTGAGCAGTGTGATGCAGGAGTAGGACACTGCACGCATGAGCTGCAGTGTTGATTTTGCAATGCATAATGTGCATGTAGACAGGCATTCATTGTGATGTTACGTCTAAGACTGTTGTAATGCATTTGGAAATGACTTATTTTGGGTGGGAGGTTGTTGGTCTGTCACTTCATCTGATTCCGGGTCAGGCAGCAGTGTCCGATGCCACTGTGCATTTAGGACATGGCAATGTGTACCTTATCGTTACTGCATTGGTGTATGGGTATTGCGTGCCATGTCATGTTGATGTTTGGGAAGTTTGAGTGACATGACAGTGATGGCCATGGCCTGTTTTGCAGGTGTGTGTGATGCACACCTTGCATGTCCGTGTCATCCGCTTCTCAGAGCAACTAGCTGGAGGTAGATTTCTCTCCAGAGCTGGGCCCTCCCCCTGGAACAGACTTCCGGCCTGACTTGAACTTGAGGGGAATCATCTCCAGTTCTGGAAGCACCTCAAGATCTTCATCTTTGCTTCTGCTTACTGTCTGCCTCTCCCTTGCAGAATTCTCCACTGGAACTGCACAGGAGCTGCAACTGGCCCACTGTCACCGACTCGGTCCCTGGCCCAGCCACTCTCCACTTGCACTGCCTCCCTGGCAACCCCTGCACTGCAGTACTGTCTCTCTATCCCTACAGCCCTCCCTTCCCAGCACTTGTCTGCACTTACCTTTGTAGTTGCGACCAGATGACCTATGTATTATTTTTTTGGGATACTTCCCCTGTACTGGACTCCCCCCCACCCTTCCCCTTGCACTTTTCTCATTCCCCCTACCCCTGCACTTGCACGATCCCAATGACACCTGGCCCAGTAGTACCGTTCCCTGTGTTCCCTTGTTCCCCCCTCCCTGCCTCATTGCGCCTTGGAATACTTGTGTATGGCCCATATCATGTCATATGTCATATGTGTGCCTTTTGGTCACACAGGATAGCTTGTGTTTAAGTAGCTAGGGATGCAGACGATGTGGCACTTCCATGGCAACTTTCTCAGGGTGGTAGGGTTGTGACCGTTAACTGTCTCTTTGTCATCATCGATTGTCACCTGGTATGTGCCAGGCCTGTGTGCACTCCGCAGGGGTGGGAGTTTAGGTGAAAAATGTGGCCACAAGCTGGGTCCGGGCTTCCTCGCCACGTGCCCTGTCCCCTCCCATGGGCAGCGCCTGTGCCTGTGGTTGGGAATGTGGGGGCACCACCATGTCCACCGGGACGCCCTGCCGTGTTGCAACATTGTGCAGGACACATGCTGCCACAATGATCCTGCACACTACTGGTGGTGCATAGAGTAGGTGGCCACCAGAGCGGTCAAGGGAGCGGAAACGTGACTTGAGCACTCCGAATGTGCACTCCACTATGCCCCTGGTTGCAATATGGGCGGCGTTGTATCTTACCTGGGGTGGTGTGGTGGGGTTCCGGATTGGCGTCATCATGTGGTTGCTCAGAGGGTAGGCACTGTCCCCTGGGGAGGTGATAATAGTTGAGATTATTAGGGTTTGGATATTTGTCTGTGTGTGACTTGCATGCATGTGCAAGGGCATTTGTACTGACCTAGGAGCCATGTGTCGCCATGCTGCCCAGCTTCCAGGGCCCGGCTCAGGGCGGACATTCTGTATATGAAACTGTCATGGGTGGAGCCAGGGTAGTTTGCATAGACAGAGGTGATGATTCCCTTTGCATCACATACCACCTGTACATTGATGGAATGCCAGTGCTTGTGGTTTCGGTAGATGTGCTCAATGGCCCTAGGTGGACGTAGGGCCACATGGGTGCAATCTATGGCACCGAGCACTTTGGGGAAGTGTGCCACCCTGAAAAAATCCAGGACAGCGGCCTGCCTTTCTGCGGGAGTTCTGGGCATGTATATGTGCCTGCGGACTGAGGGGCGCGCTGTCATGATTGCCAGTACCTGGTGTAGGCAGCGTGACTGCGTGGCCTGTGAGACCCCCCCCACTATGGCAGTAGTCCGCTGAAATCACCCAGTGGCCAAAAAATGCAGGACATTGAGCACCTTCTCCAAGGGGCTCAATGCTTGGGAGCAAAGGGTGGGGAATGTGAGGTCATCTTCCCACTCCCTGACCAGGTCTAGGATGATATGGGGTGGAAACCTATACCTGCCATAGACCTGATCGTCAGGCATCCCAAAAAGGCTTGTCCGTGGTGCGAAAATGCGTGCCCTGGCTATTCTCCTCCGCCTGCGGTGTCCCACGATCAGTGCAGCGACAAATGGGGCATTCATCGTAGCTGTATATACGCGTTTGTTGTTTGCGCGCACTTTTATGCTGTGCACGGGGACGCTTCCGCGTGCCTTTGTGTGGCAGACGCGTTGATGCCTGTGCACGTCTTTTGCTGTGCGCGGGTTTCCCGTATTCGGATACGGTCCGAGTGTCATCGCGTGTGATTGGAGGGGAGTGAGCGTACACTCAACTGGCCTGGGTACGTGTGTTTCGGGGTGCGCGGGAAGTTCCACACGCGATTAGCCTGGGTACGTGTGTTCCGGGGTGCCAGGAACTTTCACACGCGATTGGTGGAAATCCACGTGTGTTCTGTCATCACGGGCAATGAGGGAAACACCTGCGCGCGTCACGTCACAGACGCGCTCACGCGCTAAGGGCCTTTGGTCCAATGAAATCGCATATGCGTGCTGCCGTGCATACGCGCATGGGCCCTTTCCTCGTATTAAACGCGGACGTGCAGTTTTTCAAGCGCGCTGAAATGCGCATACACGTCTGTACGCGTCACGTCAGAGGGGCACTTGCGCTTGAGGGGCCTTCTGTCCAATGAAAATGCGTATGCGTGCAGACGCGCTTACGCGCTAAGGGCCTCTCCTCGAATTACACGCTGACGTGCAGATTTTTCACGTGCCAAATCACTCCGTATCAAGCTGGCCACGCGTAAGCACACGGAAGACCACGCTCCTGCCCAAAAGGCCAAACTACTGCCCCCCAGAGCCCCGAGCACACTCCCACCTGCCATCTGCTGCTGCCTGACTGCCTGCTGCCCACGTGCCCTGCCATTTGCTGCCTGCACATCAGCCAGGGGTGCTGTTGCTGTGACCACCCCTGCTGGAACCGAAGACTCCCGACTGGGATTCCATCGCTCCACAGCCCAGCCCCAGGACCCAGTTGCCCACCCACTCCAGCCTCTGGGGTTGTCATGTCGGGGCAAACACCATCTGTGACCACTGGCAACCCCCGGCCAGAGATGCAGAGGGGCACCAGCTTCAGTGCCACCGAAGTTGGTGTCCTGGTGGAGCAAGTCCTGGGGCAGTATGATGCCCTCTTCGGAAGTTCCCGCGCCGACAAGGAAGGACGGACTCGGATCTGGACTGACATTGTGACCGCCATCAACGCGGAGGGGGTGGCAGTCCGCGACTTACAACATGTCAAGAAGCGCTGGGAGGACTTCAGGTCCAGGACCCTGAACAAGGCCCGGTGCCTCTTGAAGGCAGCGGATGCCAAGGGGCGCCAGGGCCACTTGTCGGAAGAACAGATGAGGGTCCTGGAACGCATATCCCCAGCGCTCCACGTCCAGGTCCTTGCGAAGCAGACCCATCTGGAGTCGAGCGGTGAGTGTACATGCATCATGATTGTGAGCAGTGCGTGTGGTGATTATTCAGTAGTGTGCAGGTTGCACATCTGTTTGTATGGGGTCGAGTATGGGTGGGGGTGTAGAGGGCCGTGGGGCTGACACATGCAAGGGCTGTAATGTGTGAGACATGGATGGTGCTTGTGTGTGTAGGCTTGCATGCCAAATGCATTTTTGTGGGCACACATGTTTGGATGAATGTGTATGTAAGTAGACATGTCCGTGATGTCACGCATGTATGTTGTTTTCGGCTGCATATATCAGCACTGTGTACATGTGCATGTGTGTGTATTTGACAAGGGTGCAACAGTGATGCAACATGGATGCATGTGACAGCGGTATGTGGAAGCCTGATTGGCAGATGTGACATGGATGCCCATCTGAACAGTGCGACACTTGGCAGAGGTGTACACATGCATGCAAGTGTGGTGGTGTGTGTACATGTGTGGTGCACTTCCTGTGTTGCATGTGATGTCTGGCTCACCTTTGGCTGCTCATGCTGTTGTATGTGTATGGATGGTGGTGGCAGTTGCGATATGGCTGTGGTATGGCTCATGTGTGCGAGTTGTAATGACATGTGTGTTGGGGATTGTGATGACATGTCTGAGGTTTGCCAATGCCACTCATGTACAACTGTCATGTGTTTATGTGTCCATTGTACAGTGCCCTGATGCCTGTGTTTTGTTTCTCCCTGTCTGCAGCGTCAACTGATGAAGAGGGCGGAGAAGGTGCTGTGGAGCACAGCGGCGGGGATCCGACCGCCAGCCGGAGACGCAAGGCCCGGCTCCCCTCCCAGGTTGTCATCTCGTCGGGGAGTGAGGAGTCCGGTGCCTCGTCCCAGGCCGCAGCTGCCGGGGGGAGGTCCAAGAGGCAGAGGTTGGAGTTGGACTCCTCGGCAGCAGAAGGGGCAGCTGGGACCCCACAGGGCCCAACAGAGGAAGATGGCACGGAGTCATCCAGGTTGATGGGGGGTTTGGTGGAGGAGGAGGCCGTGCAAGCAACAGAGACGGGGTCTGGTGTTGGGAATCCCACTGGTGCTAGTGGTGCAGTGCAGGACCAGGGACAGGAGGCAGCACAGGCCGCCGCGGAGGTGCCTGTGTGCAATCCTGTCCCCGATCCTCTCCCTGCATCATCTTGCATCAGCAGGGATGCCTACGTCCAGACCCGTTTTCAGGCAGGAGATGAGCTCACGTCAACTGGCCTTCCTCTGCCTGCGGACGTGGCTATCCAGGTCCGGGTTGAGCCTGTCCTGGCTGGTGTGGCGTTGTGTCAACGGGCCATGCAAGGTGACCTGCAGTCTTTTCATGAAGAGACTGCGAGTCATCTCGAATGGCTCGTTGACCACGTCAGCCTGCTGGAACAGGTCACCCAGGCCGGATTCCTCCGTCTGATGGGGCTTGCTCCGACCCCCTCCTCAACTGGACCCCCTACGCACCAGTCGTCCTCTGTGCCATCTTCCCACCCATCAGTCACCTGGGTGCCCTGTGGAGCTGCCTCTGACGGTGCGGCCAGGCTGGTGGAGGAGGCATCCCTGCCACAGTCGGGAGTCGGACGTCCAGCAGGGGTGGCCACATCAACAACTGCACCCCAGCCGGCGGAGGATGTGCAGGCAGCAGGAGGCAGTGCACGGGCAGAGGCACAGCAGCAGCAGCAACGTGGTGGGAGCCATGAAGGCTCGGGGCCTTCGACATCGGAGGGGCAGGCATCGGCCGGAGGGCAGGAGGACCCAGGACAGAGAGTGTCTTCCGTGTGGCAGCGGTTGGGCCACGCCATAGATGTGGAGCGGCAGCGGGCGGAAGAGGCACGGCTCACAATGGTCGGGGCGGAGAACTCCATGCGGAGGGCCCTGAGGCGTGCTGAGTGCCTCAAGGCAATCCGCAGGGGTTTGGAGGTGGAGACGTCGGCGGCCCTGCAGACCCTCGGGGCCATGGAGGAGGACCGCCTCCGGGACATTGAGGAGGAGTTCGATGATGCCCTGGCCCGGAACATCCACAAGTGATCCGTGAAACTAGCCCGCTGCCCTTGTACATAGTTTCTAGGTAGTGTTAGGTTTCATTTTTGTTTTTATTTTATTTGGACCTTTCGGACATAGGCCACATTTTTGTATATAGTTTATTTTATTAGTTTGTGTAGTTAGATAGGTTTCCTTTATTTTGTTGGGATAATGGACCCTGGATTGTTCCCATGTACATAGTTGACAGTTGGATTGTATTTTTTTTCTATTTTTGACCATGGAGCAATGGCTTTCTTTTTTATTTCCCATTGGATTTTGTTTTGTGGACATTGACTTTGGACATTACTTTGGATTTTTATTTTTGGTTTTGCTTTTTTTGACGGACATGCTTCTTTTCATTTTTGTACATTCACGTTTCTGTTTCTTCATTTTTTATTCTATTGATGTTTCCTTTAATACATATTATTTTTGGTGAACTTCAATGTGTGGTATCTCATTGGTTTCATGCATTTCATGATATGTGTTTTGAGATTCACTGACACCCATTGGGTGTATGTGAGGGAAATGTGTTTGTTTCGGAACTTGCAATTGGTGTTCTGTGATGTAATTGCAAATTATGAGTGGGTGGATGCAATACTCGGGTGGGTGTTTTGCATTTGGAGGCTGACCATAGGGACCAGGGATCTAGATTGTGATGACATGTTGGCTGGGGAACATGAGTTGCACATGGGTGGGGGCCTGGTGGAGGCTGCCCCTGCACTGCTGGGGGTGGGGGTGATGGGAGACATGAGTTGGACATGAGTGGGGGCCTGGTGGAGGCGGCCCCTGCACTGCTGGGGGTGGGGGTGATGGGAGACATGAGTTGGACATGAGTGGGGGCCTGGTGGAGGCTGCCCCTGCACTTCTGGGGGGTGGGGGTGCAGGGAGACATGAGTGGGGGCCTGGTGGAGGCTGCCCCTGCACTGCTGGGGGTGGGGGTGGTGGGAGACATGGGTGGGGGCCTGGTGGTGGGTGCCCCTGCACTGCTGGGGGGTGGGGGTGGTGGGAGACATGGGTGGGGACCTGGTGGAGGCTGCCCCTGCACTGCTGGGGTGTGGGGGTGGTGGTAGACATTGGTGGGGGCCTGGTGGAGGCTGCCCCTGCAATGCTGGGGGGTGGGGGTGGTGGGAGACATGGGTGGGGGCCTGGTGGAGGCTGCCCCTGGTGGCTGGGGGGTGGGGGTGGTGGGAGACATGGGTGGGGGCCTGGTGGAGGCTGCCCCTGGTGGCTGGGGGGTGGGGGTGGTGGGAGACATGGGTGGGGGCCTGGTGGAGGTTGCCCCTGCATTGCTGGGGTTGAGGGTGCAGGGAGACATGAGTGGGTGCCTGGTGGAGGCTGCCCCTGGTGGCTGGGGGTTGGGGGTGACAGGGGAAATGAGTGGGGGCCTGGTGGAGGATTCCCCTGGTGGCTGGGGGGTGGGGGTGATGGGAGACATGAGTGGGGGCCTGGTGGAGGCTGCCCCTGCACTGCTGGGGGTGGGGTGATGGGAGACATGAGTTGGACATGAGTGGGGGCCTGGTTGAGGCAGTCCCTGCACTGCTGGGGGTGGGGGTGATGGGAGACATGAGTTGGACATGAGTGGGGGCCTGGTGGAGGCTGCCCCTGCACTGCTGGGAGGTGGGGGTGCAGGGAGACATGAGTGGGGGCCTGGTGGAGGCTGCCCCTGCACTGCTGGGGGTGGGGGTGATGGGAGACATGAGTTGGACATGAGTGGGGGCCTGGTGGAGGCTGCCCCTGCACTGCTGGGGGGTGGGGGCCTGGTGGAGGCTGCCCCTGCACTGCTGGGGGGTGGGGTGGTGGGAGACATGAGTGGGGGCCTGGTGGAGGCTGCCCCTGTTCTCCTCGGGGGTGGGGGTGCAGGGAGACATGAGTGGGGGCCTGGTGGAGGCTGCCCCTGCACTGCTGGTGGTGGGGGTGATGGGAGACATGAGTTGGACATGAGTGGGGGCCTGGTGGAGGCTGCCCCTGCACTGCTGGGGGTGGGGGTGATGGGAGAAATGGGTTGGACATGAGTGGGGGCCTGGTGGAGGCTGCCCCTGCACTGCTGGGGGTGGGGGTGATGGGAGACATTAGTTGGACATGAGTGGGGGCCTGGTGGAGGCTGCCCCTGCACTGCTGGGGGGTGGGGGTGCAGGGAGACATGAGTGGGGGCCTGGTGGAGGCTGCCCCTGCACTGCTGGGGGTGGGGGTGCAGGGAGACATGAGTGGGGGCCTGGTGGAGGCTGCCCCTGGTGGCTGGGGGGTGGGGGTGGTGGGAGACATGGGTGGGGACCTGGTGTAGGCTGCCCCTGCACTGCTGGGGGGTGGGGTGGTGGGAGACATGGGTGGGGGCCTGGTGGAGGCTGCCCCTGCACTCCTCGGGGGTGGGGGTGCAGGGAGACATGAGTGGGGGCCTGGTGGAGGCTGCCCCTGCACTGCTGGGGGGTGGGGGTGGTGGGAGACATGGGTGGGGACCTGGTGGAGGCTGCCCCTGCACTGCTGGGGTGTGGGGGTGGTGGTAGACATAAGTGGGGACCTGGTGGAGGCTGCCCCTGAACTGCTGGGGGTGGGGGTGATGGGAGACATGAGTTGGACATGAGTGGGGGCCTGGTGGAGGCTGCCCCTAAACTGCTGGGGGGTGGGGGGTGGGAGACATGGGTGGGGGCCTGGTGGAGGCTGCCCCTGCACTCCTCGGGGGTGGGGGTGCAGGGAGACATGAGTGGGGGCCTGGTGGAGGCTGCCCCTGCACTACTGGGGGTGGGGGTGGTGGGAGACATGGGTGGGGACCTGGTGGAGGCTGCCCCTGCACTGCTGGGGTGTGGGGGTGGTGGTAGACATGGATGGGGACCTGGTGGAGGCTGCTCCTGCACTGCTGGGGGTGGGGGTGATGGGAGACATGAGTTGGACATGAGTGGGGGCCTGGTGGAGGCTGCCCCTGGTGGCTGGGGGGTGGGGGTGGTGGGAGACATGGGTGGGGACCTGGTGTAGGCTGCCCCTGCACTGCTGGGGGGTGGGGGTGGTAGGAGACATGGGTGGGGGTCTTGTGGAGGCTGCCCCTGCACTCCTCGGGGGTGGGGGTGCAGGGAGACATGAGTGGGGGCCTGGTGGAGGCTGCCCCTGCACTGCTGGGGGGTGGGGGTGGTGGGAGTCATGGGTGGGGACCTGGTGGAGGCTGCCCCTGCACTGCTGGGGTGTGGGGGTGGTGGTAGACATGGGTGGGGACCTGGTGGAGGCTGCCCCTGCACTGCTGGGGGTGGGGGTGATGGGAGACATGAGTTGGACATGAGTGGGGGCCTGGTGGAGGCTGCCCCTAAACTGCTGGGGGGTGGGGGTGCAGGGAGACATGGGTGGGGGCCTGGTGGTGGGTGCCCCTGCACTGCTGGGGGGTGGGGGTGGTGGGAGACATGGGTGGGGACCTGGTGGAGGCTGCCCCTGCTCTCCTGGGGTGTGGAGGTGGTGGTAGACATGGGTGGGGCCTGGTGGAGGCTGCCCCTGCACTGCTGGGGGGTGGGGGTGGTGGGAGACATGGGTGGGGGCCTGGTGGAGGCTGCCCCTGGTGGCTGGGGGGTGGGGGTGGTGGGAGACATGGGTGGGGCCTGGTGGAGGCTGCCCCTGCACTGCTGGGACGTGGGGGTGGTGGGAGACATGAGTTGGACATGAGTGGGGGCCTGGTGGAGGCTGCCCCTGCACTGCTGGGGGGTGGGGGCCTGGTGGAGGCTGCCCCTGCACTGCTGGGGGGTGGGGGTGTTGGGAGACATGAGTGGGGGCCTGGTGGAGGCTGCCCCTGCACTCCTCGGGGTCGGGGGTGCAGGGAGACATGAGTGGGGGCCTGGTGGAGGCTGCCCCTGCACTGCTGGTGGTGGGGGTGATGGGAGACATGAGTTGGACATGAGTGGGGGCCTGGTGGAGGCTGCCCCTGCACTGCTGGGGGCGGGGGTGATGGGAGAAATGGGTTGGACATGAGTGGGGGCCTGGTGGAGGCTGCCCCTGCACTGCTGGGGGTGGGGTGATGGGAGACATGAGTTGGACATGAGTGGGGGCCTGGTGGAGGCTGCCCCTGCACTGCTGGGGGGTGGGGGTGCAGGGAGACATGAGTGGGGGCCTGGTGGAGGCTGCCCCTGCACTGCTGGGGGTGGGGGTGATGGGAGACATGAGTTGGACATGAGTGGGGGCCTGGTGGAGGCTGCCCCTGCACTGCTGGGGGGTGGGGGTGCAGGGAGACATGAGTGGGGGCCTGGTGGAGGCTTCCCCTGGTGGCTGGGGGGTGGGGGTGGTGGGAGACATGGGTGGGGACCTGGTGGAGGCTGCCCCTGCACTGCTGGGGGGTGGGGGTGGTGGGAGACATGGGTGGGGGCCTGGTGGAGGCTGCCCCTGCACTCCTCGGGGGTGGGGGTGCAGGGAGACATGAGTGGGGGCCTGGTGGAGGCTGCCCCTGCACTGCTGGGGGGTGGGGGTGGTGGGAGACCTGGGTGGGGACCTGGTGGAGGCTGCCCCTGCACTGCTGGGGTGTGGGGGTGGTGGTAGACATGGGTGGGGACCTGGTGGAGGCTGCCCCTGCACTGCTGGGGGTGGGGGTGATGGGAGACATGAGTTGGACATGAGTGGGGGCCTGGTGGAGGCTGCCCCTAAACTGCTGGGGGGTGGGGGTGCAGGGAGACATGAGTGGGGGCCTGGTGGAGGCTGCCCCTGGTGGCTGGGGGGTGGGGGTGGTGGGAGACATGGGTGGGGGCCTGGTGGAGGCTGCCCCTGCACTGCTGGGGGGTGGGGGTGGTGGGAGACATGGGTGGGGGCCTGGTGGTGGGTGCCCCTGCACTGCTGCGGGGTGGGGGTGGTGGGAGACATGGGTGGGGACCTGGTGGAGTCTGCCCCTAAACTGCTGGGGTGTGGGGGTGGTGGTAGACATGGGTGGGGGCCTGGTGGAGGCTGCCCCTGCACTGCTGGGGCGTGGGGGTGATGGGAGACATGAGTGGGGACCTGGTGGAGGCTGCCCCTGGTGGCTGGGGTGTGGGGGTGCAGGGAGACATGAGTGGGGGCCTGGTGGAGGCTGCCCCTGGTGGCTGGGGGGTGGGGGTGCAGGGAGACATGAGTGGGGGCCTGGTGGAGGCTGCCCCTGCACTGCTGGTGGTGGGGGTGATGGGAGACTTGAGTTGGACATGAGTGGAGGCCTGGTGGAGGCTGCCCCTGCACTGCTGGGGGGTGGGGGTGCAGGGAGACATGAGTGGGGGCCTGGTGGAGGCTGCCCCTGCACTCCTCGGGGGTGGGGGTGCAGGGAGACATGAGTGGGGGCCTGGTGGAGGCTGCCCCTGGTGGCTGGGGGGTGCAGGGGGACATGCGCTGGTGGGCAGTAGTACAAGTTGACATGTGGGTTGGCTGGTGGGCATGGCCATGATGGATGGGGTGCCTGCATGACATGTGCTGGGTAGGCCCCTGTGGTGTGAGCCACCTGCAGGGGCCGTGGAGGGTGTAGAGGGAACAGCTGGGAGGACCCACACGTGCAATTCACGTGTGCTGCTCCCCACGCACCCCTGTAATACACGTACCCTGATGATATCGCGTGTGGAACTTCCCGCGCACCCCTGTAATACACGTACCCTGATGGAATTGCGTGTGCAACTTCCCGCGCACCCCTGGAATACACGTACCCTGCTGATGTTGCGTGGGATACTTCCCCCGCACCCTGAAATACACGTACCCTGATGAGATTGCGTGTGTGACTTCCCGCGCACCCCAGAAATACATGTACCCCGCTCAATCGCGTGTGTAACTTCCCGCGCACCCCCAAAATACACGTACCCCGCTCAATCGCGTGTGTAACTACCCGCGCACCCCCGATATACACGTACCCCGCTCAATCGCGTGTGTAACTTCCCGCGCACCCCCGAAATACACGTACCCCGCTCAATCGCGTGTGTAACTTCCCGCACACCCCCAAAATACATGTACCCGCTCAATCGCGTGTGTAACTACCAGCGCACCCCCGATATGCACGTACCCCGCTCAATCGCGTGTGTAACTTCCCGCACACCCCCGAAATACACGTACCCCGCTCAATCGCGTGTGTCACTTCCCGCGCGCCCCCGAAATACACGTACCCCGCTCGATTGCGTGTGTTGCTTCCCAGGCACCCCCGCAATACACGTGCCCCGCTCGCACAGGCCCAATTGCTGTATATTGCCACTTTTGTGATGCGCTGGGACTCTACCGCCTGCCTTTGTGTGGCGGACGTGTTTCAGCTTGTGCGTGTCTTTGGCTGTGCGTGGCTTTGCCCTGTTCGATTCCATGAATACGTGTGGTTCGAGTGCGTGTGGGCGTTCCGTCTGCTTCCCTGCAGTACATCCCCAGTTACGCCCTTATTTTTGCACGTTGTTCCCCATTCCGCGCGTTACGCCCCGTGTCCCGCCCACTTTCTGGTGTATGCGCCGAGGTTGTGCACTTTCACTGTGCGCGTCGCGCACGCCTTTCGGGATGTTGCAGTGACTTGTGCGCCATGCACGGGTTTGGCGCACATCCCGAGGTGAACACGCGCAGGGACTTCCATGAATCGCACTGCGCCTGCTTGCGCAAAGATTTTCGGCGCACGTTTGTTCCATGAATCGGCCCCTGAATACGCGTTTGTAAGATTAGCTGGTATTCTCTGCTTTAGAGTAACGGTACTATCATTACATTCAAACCATCCACATTTTTTTTTATATATGCAGTTTGGTGCCCTGAGTTGGTTGTGGCTCCTGCATGGTAGATTATACCTATTGTTGTGAAGGTTTTCCTACCAAGTGATATTTGACCATGTGTGAATCCAGTCAGCTTGCAGCTCTTTTTGGTACCATCTGCATTGTAACGTAGAAGCATTAGTATTACGTATTTACTATGTGTTTGTATTACTAATGTGGAGCGATTATCTGAATTGCAGGTCGAACATAATCTACCGTGGTTTGCATTTTGTACAAGTTGCTGAAATGGAACGGATTCACAATTAGGTATTGAAATATACACAAAACGCTCATTGGGGATTTGTTCTTGTGTCACATTGTTGCATAGAGTGCATGTATGTTTCCACATGTATGAAATCTGGAACATTTCATTTAAAGGTATGTTTTTGTTTTACAGTTCTAATAGTAAGTACATTAGAAATTCTTGTGGATCTTCCTGTGGATCTTTCACCGTTCCAGCACAGTAGTCCAATTGTCGTCTTATTCCAAAAACACTATACGTGTTGTCAGGATTGTTTGCTGCATTTCTGTGAAGTACTAACATTTGCAAACACAATGGGTCTGTACTGTGTAAGTAAATGTTGTCAACAATTGGTGGTAATTGAAATAGAATATTCATTGCTACATTTGCATAGCAACTTACACCAACTATATTTGAGAATTTAAATGGTCCAGGTAGTTCTGTATCTAACTGCTTTTTTTGGACTTTGTCTTCCTTCTTTAAAGAAGTACCTGGTTTACTTTCCCTAATTGATTCTTTTTTGCTTGTGGTACTTGATGAAGTTTTAGTTTCTTTTAGTCTCTTTGGAGGATTTGCAGTGACATCCTGTTGCATTTCTGTTTGATTTAGTTTTCTTTTAGACAATGTTCCTTTTTGTGGAACAGGATATGTTTGTAGATGGGGGTGTATAGTGAACAAAATCTATTGTATTCTAAAATGCAAGGAATATCAACGTTTACTTTACTTGCATCAAAGTTTATTAGAAATAGACTGTCAATTGTACGTAGGCGTGACAGTGCTACGTAGCTCATGCCTTCTTTAAAGACTGTGTTACCAATGTCTATCATTGCTTTGTCTAGAGTAAGACCTTGTGATTTATGAATGGTGACTGTATGCAAGAGTTAGAGAAAATTGTTCTCTGAGTACATACATGTCTTTGAAGAGAAGGAATCAAGTTGTTCAGCGTCCTATTCTTTTTACTTCTGAAAGTTTGTCAAAGAGAATATTGACAAACTGAATTTTGTTGTCATGTGGGTATGTTTGAAAGCCAACAACTGTACCCAGTGCTCCATTAACTAGTCCTTGGTCCACGTCAAGGTTACGTTTAAGCATTACTCTGCAATTTAAGGATAATTGTAATATCTTTTCCAAGCCTGCTGTGTTTGAGATTGATTTTTCTAAACTATTTATTCTTGCTGTGGCTTGGTCACACATGGGTAGTGTCATTCCATGTACATCTAGTTTATCTGTGGCGCTAATTTCCATAATTGGTTGCATTTCTTTACTTAACATTATTTCATTGAATTTGAGACAGCTTGCAAGAGTTGGCATTAAGGCCATACAATTGACATTTTTGTGGGCTAATTGTTCCATAACATCTGTAGCACATGCATTATCACCATAAAGTGCATGAATGTGCCGGGTTTTCAATATTGCTTCTGCTTCTCTAGAAAGTATACCAACTCTGATACTTTTTAAGATGTTGGCATAAGTGAGATCTGCAGATTGGCGCATGTTTTCTGTTAATTCTCTGTATTGGAAATGTTGCCAAAGGTTGACATTTCCAATGCTGCCAACAGTTTTACGGCAGAGTTTGTGTCCTAATGTTTTAAAAATAGGCTCACCTTTTACAGGTGTCAATTGAAGAAGATCTCCGAAAACAATTATGTGTTTTCCTGCAAATAGCTCTTCATAGTTTGTTTTGAGTACTTCTTGTAATCTGAGGTGAATCAAAGCCAACATTAGGTTGGACACCATGCTCACTTCATCTATTAGTAGCATTTTCATTTGTTTCAATACTCTGCGTACTTCCATTGCAGCTTCTGCAGAAAGTTTGTAATAATCTAACTTGTTTTGGTGTTCTATTGGCAGGAGTAGTAATCGGTGTAAAGTGACACCACCTATGTTGTAGGCAGCAAAACCTGTGGGGTCAGTGACAACATCTGACAGTTTGTTGTTTGTCAATTGTTGAAGGAACTTACTGATGATTTTGATTAGGAATGTTTTGCCAGAACCAGCTTCACCACTGACATACAATAGTATAGGTTTGTAATTTTGGCAGGTGCATTCTTTGTTTTCATGTTGCACACCATGTGCAAGTTCTTTTGTTATTTCTTGAAAAATGCTACGTTGCTCTTTGTTTAGTTTTGATTGTAGTGTAGTTAAGTCTTCTTTATCTTCATAGTGACACATGGTGTTTCTATCATAGCTAATAGTGACACTTCTATCATAGCTAATTCTGCCTCATTTGTTATTAGTGGTTCTCCCAGTGGTTCTTGGCTTCCTGTGACAGAAGGCTGACTACTGTCAGGAGTGTCCTTATCTAGTTGGGCCTGGAGTTCCTCTTCGTGTTGCTGTTCATTGTGCAACATTGTTTTATACTGTGCAAAGTTTACATCAGTTATACTGCTTTCATTGACTTTGAAAGCGTCTCATATGAGTCATAGGTATCTAGTATTTCTTCTTCTTTTCTCCTTGGTTTGAAGAGTTGTAGCAGGGACATGTAATATATTTCTTTATGTTGAGGAGTCTTTAATGACAATTTGATATGATTAATTAAATTTGGTTTGGTGAGTTTTACTAAGCTGCCATCACAGTTTGTCACTTTGTATTTTTATATTATTTTTGTATGTGTAGTTTTTGGCTATGTGGTATAGACACATAGTTTCCAAAGTGGTACTCCTGTTTGGGTAGTATGTGTCCAATACATTGTTTTTTAAAATGTCTTGGCTGTTGGGATCATGTTTGGCTATTGTTTCTATATCTTTGTATGATTTTAGAACTCTTTTTCTAGATTTAGCTGGACCAAGACTTAGCCATACTATATTTGCAGATTTACCATACAATGCTGTACCAGTTAATCGATCAGCTGCTTCATAGGATCCACATTCTCTATGGGACAGCATTTTTATGCCCGAGCTGTATAATTTCTGATACACTGTTTTATCTGATGACAGGTCATTCCAGAGGTCTTGGAGCTCTGTCTTTTCTGATTTGGTTACGTATGCTGTGACATATCGTGGCAACTGCAGTAGAATTGTCTGCAATGTACTGCACATCTATATTTCCATTCCACAAGTGGGCAATGATTGCATTGTAATCATTGATATATTTTTCTTCTTCTTTTCTTTTTATGCAATATGTATTTTAGGTGACTTACCTTTAACACTATGTCTAACTGAAGACATGAGGTTGTTCACTTGACCTGTATTTGTAACTGGTCTAGGGAAACCAAATCGGCATTTGGTGTAGTATTTCCCTTTGATTTTGTATTTGCGACGACAATATTTGTCACATTTGTGTCTTTGGAATTGTAAGATTTTTGTATGAAGATCACTATTTGTGGATTCTGATGGAATTTCACAAGTGACATATTTTTCAATAAACTGTAAAACAGTGGCATCACTGTCTTGACCAAATTTAGGAGCATCTTTAATCCATAAAAGCATGTGGACATGTGGCGCTCCTCTGGCTTGGTATTCTTTTCTCCAAAAGAAGTGTTGCACTTCTCCAAGGGGAGGAACAGTTTTATTACAAATAAAATGTAGCATAGCAATGAAGCGATGGTGAAAATATCTAGAAACATTAACAGGATCCTGAGAACAAAGTTCTCCAGGTGTTAGTATATCTATGTTTGTTTTGTTTTCGTTTAATATGCGTAGGAAAGCATGTAAATCTTCCCATGCATATTCTGCGCAACTTAATGTAACAAACCAAGTGGGTGGACCAAGGTTTCTGATAATACAACGTACATCTCCATGGCGTCAAAACCAGTACTCTTTAGTACCTCGCATATTTGCTAATAGATTTGTAAGATTTGTCTGTAAAACCTCATCTTTTTGTTGAACTTTTTGTAATAATTGTGTGGCTGTCATATTTTGAAAGTGTGATCCTGATTTTAATATGTGTGCAACTCCTTAACATAAAGTTGCTAGTTCACTTTCAAAGAGTAGGTGGAATATGTGTTCCACATTTTGTTGAAATCTGGGATCTTCAGAATACATTCGTAATGAGTGATATTCTGATGCTGATATTTGAACAGGTCTATCATCGTATCTTCCTCCTTTGCCAGTAGGAAAGATTAGAGGAAAAACACGTGCTTCTATACTTTTTTCCCATATGCTGATTGGTGATCCTCTTTTTTGACACATTTGGTACGTTTCCAGTGCATCTTCTATGGTGTCATTAGAGTGCAATGGGTGAATTGTGTAATGGTCTAAAGTGTTTGCTATTGTAGCAGGATCTAGGAGCTCAAATTGACCAGTTTCTTGTGTCTCTTGAATTATTTCAGTTGTATCTTTCAAGTTTTCTTCGATATTAATTTCGTTGTAATAATCATTATTCTCTTTGAGATATTGCAGGGCTTCTCTAACTTTATGTAAATCTACCAGTTGTTGCCAATTTTTTTGTCTTTTGTAGGTACTCCATTTACCAAGATAATTAAAGATTGTTGCATTGGACGTTGCACTCCTAGAGTGTGCACATTTTCTTTTAGATCTAATGGTAAATACACTACTTTTCCACGAATACCTTTCACTAATTCAGAGTGAGGTAATTTTGCAGTTTTTGGTTGAAGGCGTATTATTGCTTGAAATGGATGAACTGTTTGAATTATGATGCTCTCATATAAATTAAGTTGTTGAAGGAGTTTTGGTAGTGGATGTAATTCCAAGTTATTTGAGATCGCACGTGAAGGAGTTTGGTTGTTGTCAAGTTTGGTAGTGCAGTAACTGCAAAGTATTATGGGGTCAGTTATTTCGTATTTGTTTTCTGCTACAAGGTAGAGAGCTAATTCAAACCATTTAGAATCTTCATTGTCTTCTATTTTGTATGAAAGTTCTATAGTTTTTGTGTTACTTTTATAACACGTTCTGCAGCAACATACACACACGTGGTTTGGTACTTCAGCTGAAGTGCTTTGAAATGATAGTATTTCTTTTTTGTATGTGTGTAGTGAAAGGTTGCCATGTGCAGATTTGTTACGAAGTTCGTTGACAGCTATTTCATCTTGTAAGTGGGTTTCATTTCCTAAATATTTTTTCTGTATATACTCGATTTCTTCTAGTAGGTCTTTTGGTGTACCATGTAGAAGAATGTTATTTAAATTGGCTAGTGCTAAAACAGGACTTTTTTGCATAATACAGTTTATAAACTAGATTTCTTATACTTGCATGATGAATTGATATCCTTTTGATATCATGGAAGGTTGTTTTGCAAGTAGCTCCTGATATGCACGCCAACGAATGTCCTTGCAGTCCTGTGTGCTTGCGTACTGGACAAGCATCCATACTTTGCAGTATTGTAATTTTGATTTTGTCTTTGCTTTTCACATATTGATTGAGGAATAGGCGTAAAGATTTGAACATTTTTTTGGGAATGTTACACATTGACGTGCATGGCCACGTGTAAATTAGATGTTCTGATTCAGTCGAATGGAGGGGTAAATCTAACTTTTCGGGGCATATTTTTGTAAGGAGTACTTCTTGTTCCATTATGGTATTATTAACTTTTTCATAACCTTGACCACTGCTATGTATGGCAATTGTATTTGTTTGCTTTTTTTTGTACGCTTCTTCATTAAAGTATGGTTCTGTGCTTGTAGTGTGACTCCATTCACCTCCACAGATATTTAAGAAGTTATTTCTGTTCACATTTCGTTTATTGAGAAGTCTTTTTTGAAGTTTAGTTATTAGTTTTGTTAGTGGTTTAATTCTGTCTAACACAACAATAAATAAGTTTCTATTAAGAAGAATTGCACTGTCTATCAACGCTTCTAAGATTACTTTCCTACGATAGGTTTGAAGTGTTGAACCTGGTTTCTCTCCAGTTTTTATCAGATTTTGAAGGACTTTGTGACGGAACATTTTGGCCAATATACTTTTCTTGGTATGCTTACTTTGTACTATATCAAGATTTATAGAAGACGTTTTATTTGTAGTGATAGTTGATTTTCTGTTAATAGTTTTTTGGGTCGTTTTACTTTGTGATATAGGAGGCAAAGTTTTTGCACTAGAAACTTCTTCTGTTTCACAACATGACTGTATTAGCTGTTGTGTTTCAATGTTTTTTTACAAATTCTGCTATAGATGGGTGTTTATGTTGGAGACTTTTCTTTTCATTTGCTCTAATTCTGCGTCCCTTTCTACAGAGTTGCTTTTTGGTGGGCATTCTGTAGCGTCTGTTGAAAAAAATAAAGAAGGTATGGGTTGGGGTTTTCTGCAATGCATGCGTGTTGTGTGCATGATTGTTTGAGTAAGATGATAAAGATGTATCTAATGGTGTGTGATTATGAATTGGGAAGTTGAACTACCAGGGATGGGTATTCTTCAATTAATGTGTTACTAAACTGGGGTTCAGATGACAGAAAAAAGTAAGCCGGTGGTGTGGAGAAGAATAAATAATATAGGTAAAGCTATACAATTAAAACAGTTGTTTGTTCTACAACATCTACATTCTAGCGGCTGATTTGGGTAATTTGTGTGCCGAAAAATAGGAATTTGAGGGCCATTCTGACAGGAGATCACTGTTTAAGACGGGGGGATTTTTGGCCAGAATGGTGCAGAATCTCTATTTTTAGGCACAGAAATACCATGAATGCACCGTACAGTGCGTGTGAGTTATAAATCAAATATTATGGTAACAATCTACTTCCTTTTTTTTCAAAAATGAGTAGTTTGCTTCTTAGTTGTTCTTTGTAAATCAAAATCGGCGCTTCTATTCAGGGGAATGGGCTTCACTGCAATTGTAAAAAAAAGAAATTAGTAATTAGGTTGCTATATAGCACTGTTTTCATTTTAGACATAGATTTTTTTAAATTGAAATGCTCAGCGCCTTCCTGAAAACCATTAAAACTCTATTATGACTAAGAGTAGGAAAGAAAATGTCTTTACTATGGTTTGTGGAATTCATAATCTACCAACGTATACCACTATTCTTGTAACTAAGCTTTTCCACGTAATAGTGAGTCATTGTCATCATAGCTCTCAACCATGTGTGTCGCAAAGGCGGGTGAAATCACCTGATTTTGTTTTTGGCAGGTGAGACGCCCATTGGAATGAATGGGCGTGCAGGAGGCTTGGCGGGTGAGTCAGTCCTTTACAAGGCGGGTGACACCCGCCAAAAGCGTGTGAGTTGAGAGCTATGTGTCATAGCCTGCTTTTGCACGTAACAGTGAGTGAATGTCATAGTCTGCTTGTCCTATATAAATGTATGTAAGTACTTATATAAACGAAAAAAATTAAAACCAATTATATGTTTGTACAAATATTATTGTTTGAGATTTGATCATAGAGTGTGTATGTTATTTTGTGTGATTATATGTCGTGTATATATTTTATTTCAAAAATGTTAGTTTAATAGTATTTGCATTTGTGTGTGTGTATGAAGAAATTAAACGATATAAAGGTTTGTAAGTGACAGGTCATTTTAGGACAATGAAACAATGATCGTCCATTCATTGTTCAGATTATAGAAGGTAAAAGTCGGTTAGAAAATGTGTTCATGTACTGTGTAGAAAATATGCATACCTGTACTTTCTGTTCATGTATATGGATATGGACCAAGCTGCAAGTAGAAATATTGGAGATTTGTATAGTATTTCTCGTAGATCGTGGTTGTCAATGGTATGAGACTTGTACTCCGAGAGATACACCGTACATTTGTAGTGCTGCTCTATGATGATGCAGTTACATGTAGAGTTATTGGATTTGATTGGTGGATGGTCATGTGATTGCTTAGCTACATCCAATGAGGGAATGGCACAGAGAGTGAAATCAAAATGGCAGAAGGGCTGTACATGTTACGATACGTTCGCGGACATGGCGGTAGTTCTAGGACACCGCGTATTACATCCGGGGAATTTGGGGAGGGGAGGTATGGAAATGAGATTGGATGAAGCAAGGGATTGGTCAGTAAAGTTTAGTGAGTGTGTTGTGCTAGGAGAGGTTTTCTCAGATATTGTTTTTGCAGAGAGAAGAACAGATAGCTATGGCTGAGTGTTTCAAAACACAGATTGTATGGATTTTGGCAGACTCGTGGATTTATTGGTTGAAGGTGCATGCAGAAAGCTGTGGAGTATCTATAGATCTTGGATTCCCACATGTGGAAGTGCATTGGCATGGAGTGCGTGGAATTAAGTGGTTGGACTTGCTACCTCTCTGTGAAACTTTGAAGATAGAGGAACATCCAGACATAATTTTAATTCATTGTGGAGGGAACAGTTTAGGACATGTGTCTGGAATTTCTTTGCAATTTATAATGAAAGAAGGACTTCAGAAGATAATGGACATGTTTCCAAACTCTAAAATATTTTGTTCACGGATTGCGCAGAGACAAGTGTGGCTTCGTTCTTTCTCATGTGGTCCACAAACGGAGAAAGCAAGGCGTAATGTTAATAAGGCTGTTTGTACCTTCCTAAGAGATTTTGGCATGTCCTCTTTTAACAATGAAAATATTTTGTTTCGTAGTACATACATTTTTCGCAAAGATGGAGTCCATCTTACTTATGCTGGCAATCAGATTTTTCTGAGAAATGTACAAAATGCATTGCAACCTTTTTTAGAAATAAAGCATTCGTTTTGAAGTACGTCTTAAGTAGTTAAAATGTTTTACATTCAAACACCTCCCAAAGGCTCTTTTCAGAGCCACCACTTCCTGTTAGAGAAAAATGCATTGGTTTCAATAGGGTAGCAATGCAATTGTTTTTCTTTTCGCGGACCGTCCGTGGACTTTCACGAAATCGCAATGGCTATGCTTTATGTATCTTCACTTCTATTTTTTAACTGTGAAAGGCGGCTCTGAAAAGAGCCTTATTTTTTTTTTGATTTTTGTTATTTTGTATTTTTTTGTTTTTTTTTATACACAACACACTAGGAGAGGAGGGAAAGGAGGGTAAAGGGAGGGAGACACCAACCACAGGGATAAGAAAGGGCGAGCTGAGAGAGGAAGATGTAGAGTGGGTTTTAACTGGGTAGTGAGCAGGTCATCTGGTGCTCTAAGACGATCGTCTCAAAAGCACACCAAAGTCATTCCCCCCTGCAGAGTACTGTGTCACAGTACACACATACAACTGTGACCCTCGAAAGGTAAGGGTCATCAGAATTCTGTATGGCCTGTGAGGCAGCTTGAGGAAGACGCTGTCCCACGGAGGTGTTCCTTGTGGTGACAGGATCAGGAACGGAGGATGAAGTAGAGGCAATCAACCTACTACGCTTCTCGCAAGGTACAACCTTGCGAATGGCCCCAGTCTGGAATGAGCGCAGGTGTCGCTTCATGGTAGTGGTCCCAAAGCTATACGAACCATGCTTCCCGCAACTGAGTACCATTTTGCACTCATTACAGGTGACACGGTTCGCACGAGACTTAGGACCGTTTCCATGAACGGTAAACAATCGCCACACCCAAGATTCACGCCAAGGGCGGGTAGTAGGGAATTCCTCTACGTCATTCTCGTCATCCTCTTCTTCCTCCTCTGTATCCTCACTCCTGTTCCCCTCTTCAGGCCCTTGGGGAAATGGTGGTGGTGGAGGGGATGGGGGTGGTGCTGAGGCAGATGTAGCACCATGTGGTAATAGTCGAGCCATGGATGTCATAGGCTTGGAGATGGAAATCTCAAAATCTGCAAAGTATGCAGCAAAATGCAGTGTGCTCTGTGGAATAGTCAGAAACACAATGAGAATGCGCTCTAGGGCCTGGTCTTATATCGGGGTGCTTGTGCGCGGATCGCGGACATGCGCGGCGTCCGCAAGACAGATCGAACATCAAAAAAGGTTCAAAAAGTCACAAAAACTATGTGGAAAGTTAGGATTAGTATGTGGGATTTGTGGTATGGTGATTTTTTAATGAGAAATATTGTGGATTACTTGGAAATGTACTTTTAAACTGGTCGGGGACACGGACAGTGTCCGCATTTAGAGCACGAGATGAGCGTGGGTGCGGTCACATGATTGTTTTGTGAGCATGTTCGCTAAGGTAGCGGTCGTCCGCAGGACACCCAATGTGCGGACATTGTTTTGCGCATGCGTGTTGATGTTCTGCAGACAGTGTTCGGGTCCTGGACTAATTAAAAGTGCGTCACATGTAAAACGAACAGTTACGGACAGCCGTTTGTTCTTAGCACAGTTTAATTCATTTGCTAACAATACGGACAGACATTGCGTTTCAAGCACACCTCCATTTTCGTTTATTTACGAACAATTCAGGACATCACGAGTGTTCTTAGAACAGTTTCTGTTTGCTATCGAACACTACGAATAGGCATAGTGTTCTTAAGGACACCTCCATTTTCGTTTATTTACGAACATTTCAGGACACTACAAGTGTTCTTAGAACATTTTCAACTTGCATGAGAACATTACGGACAGATGTAGTGTCCTCAGGACAGTCACATTTCCGTTTCTTTACGAACATTTCCGAACAACCGCGGTGTCCGTGGACACCTAAATTGGTTTTATCACAAGGAACTGAAAGTAATTACAACACAATATAAGAAAAGTAACTTTATTTCATATATATATATATATATATATATACAATTATGACTGGGAAGGTGGGGCAGAAACGGAAACAAAAACAGGAGAATTAGGGATTTCTAGATAACTGGGATCAGGTGAAGAAGGGATGGAAAGCTCATCGAAACGCTTTGGTCCATAGACTGGGTTTGGGGTTAACTGCGTAGGATAGGGTGAGGGGGGACAAGTGCAGGTTGGACAATGGTGTGCTGTTGGGGGTTTCACATAATTTTCCACAAAGTTTTTCAAAGCCATAAAATTTTGCATGAGGTCATCAATTTTTGATTAATCTGCTGTAGAGTGATATCCTCTGATTGTTGTTGTGAGATGCTTGGAATTTTTGTATGGTCTGTAATAAAAAAAATGTATATGTTAAATGTATACAGAATAATATTTATTCATTGGTTTATATAGTAAAGTGTGTACCATTAGGTGGACTATTTTCTAACATTTCCTCTCGTGGGAAATGCTCCTCTAGCCAGTCGAGAGTACTACACATTTATGTGAGAAAACAAAAAAGTAATATGTTTTTTTTTTCTAATATAGAAAGTTTATAAATATATGAGTAAAAAGAAGTGCACTTACTATGTCTGGTGAGATATGTAATCAGTAGTGTATACGTCTGGTCTTGCTTTTGGTTGTGGAGCGTCTGTGAGGTAATTATGGTGGAAGCCACTTTATCTTCTTTTGGTACATTCCATTTTAAAACATATTGGGCCTCATTACACGGTAGGCGCAAAAAAATGTGATTTACCGTCATGGCGCCATTAGCGTGTCCGCCATCGTAGGAGACCGCTAATAGCGTTACATTACGAGTTAGCGGACACGCGCATAGGGCCATGACGGTAAATGACCCCACCGCCATGGCGGAAAAGCACCTTACCGGCTCCGACCAAAGTGCTGATAGCACCTCCGCCCTCATGCTGCACGCTATTAGCGGCCACCGCTGTTAGCGGTCACTGCTATTAGCGGTCACTGCTATTAGCGGTCACCGTAAAACACCGGAACCGGAAATAGCGTCATCGCACCGGAACGGGAAAGAGCCCGGCGGCCATCTTTAAAAACACAATCCATTGCCATCCCCTGCACTCAGGACCTGCAGCAACACCACGACTGGCAAAACCACATCCCAGAAGAACAAACAATGCCCAAGGCCCTAAAGAAAGCCGATGCGCGCCAGCGCAAAGAACGCTTCTCAAACGAGGAATTGAAAATGCTGGCAGACACCCTGGCTGCAAATGCAGACGTAGTGTTCGCTAGCGACATGCGGCGCCCGGCACTCCTGAGAAAAAAGGAAATCTGGGCTGAGGTGGCGCAGAAAGTCAGTGCGGTGGGCTCCACCCCCCGCACCGTAAAGGACGTGCGCAAGCGGTGGGATGATCTGCGCCTCCGTGTACGCAGCATTTTATCGGCCAACAGGAATCTGGCCATGGGCACAGGAGGCGGAGGTGGATCCCCGATGAAGATGCAGGAGTGGGAGGAGACATGTGCCAGCACCATTGGCATAGAATCCATCGAGGGAGTGGGCCGAATGGAGTGTGGTGTGGCAACAACGTCAGACGGAGGTGAGTGACCACGCAAGACACAGCAATGCCAAGCATGAGTCCCTCCCCTAAATGTGAATTGGGAATCAGCTAATGGATGGGGTCATCACACACACATGTACACAACCCTGCATATATGCCCTGCACATCCCCACACAACCACATGCATGCAGCACCTCACACATGTGTCACCCTGACACATGTCCGGATGACCCACCCATCTGGCCAACAACCTGCAGGCCCAAAGTAGATGTCCAAATCCAAAGAACTGCAGCAACAACAACATATGCATGATGCACGTTGACCCATCACTGATGTTATCCCTGTCTTGCTCCCCCACAGGGTCACAATCTGACAGTGAGGAGCTGGACGCTGCAACGCAGGCCCCACCACCCAAAAAGCAGGCCAAGGGAAAGGATGCAGGCACCAGGCCCAGTACATCGAGGGGCACTGGGATATCTGGAGTGGCCCAGCGTTCAAAAGCCACCCACGCAACGACCACACCAAGGGTCGAAATGCCATCCGACACTGTGGCAGCACCCCCACCACCCACCCCCACCACTCAGGAGCCAGTGCCAGAAGGCACGCTGTCCGCAGCCAATAGCTCCGTTGGGGAAGCAGCAGCCACGGCACCTATGAGTGATGTGGACGACCCATGTCCGACACCGGAAGGGCAGCGTACACCCAGCCCCCAGCTGTCCCCACTCCACAGCCCATGCAACACATCCAATGGCAACATCCATGAGGTGCATGCCGGAGATGCAATGGATGGGACATTCAGTCCCGTGGCGAGCTCACCTGATGTCGGCCACATGCAGCAAGCTGCGCCGAGGAGTAACAGGGGCAGGGCCGCAGACGACACCATGAGCCTGATACGCCAGCGCCAGGAGGAGCTCAATGCCCTGGTTGCCCGGCAAGTGAGCGAGGCTGCCTCGACCAGGGAGGAGATCCGGGTGTTGTCAAGGGACATGAAAGCTGCCATGGACAGCAACACGACGCGCCTATGTGAGGAGATGGCCGCTGTGAGGCAGGTCCTAACGCGCATTGCTGAGGCGATGGAGAGCATGCGTCACTCACAGGGAGCAGATCAACCAGCCACGCCCTCGTCTACTAGCTCCGACCAGACAACCATCCTGCGCAGGTCCAGCCGGTCCTTGCGGCGGTCAGACTCACAACCCCCCAATGGTGGTAGTGGAGGAGGGAAGTAGGGCCAGCCTGTCCCTGTTGACACTTGGGAACTAATGCAGCACTGATGTGCACACCATGTTCGGTGGAGTTGTGGGGGGAGGGGGGTGAGGGTGTACGGTGGAGTTGTGGGGGGAGGGGGGTGAGGGTGTTTGGGGGAGTTGTGGGGGGAGGGGGGTGAGGGTTGTTGGGGTGGAGGGTACATGCACGTTTGAATGTCATAATGCTCAATACAGACGTAATGGCATGGATAATCACATGACTGGACATTGATAATTGCGTATGTGTGTTTTATTGTTGAAGGGTGCACTGTGATTATGTCTTCCATACACCCCGTGCCCTGAGCTGAACACCAATTGCACCCTCCTAATCCATGTGCATCAGAAACAATGGTCTATCAGGTGCTGCCGCACAGCACGTCCCTCATGGGCATCGCCACCTGCATGACCTGCAGCCCCCTCTCCTCCATCCTCATCCCCGTCATCATCCTCAGACGGTGGTCGCAGTTCTATGTCAGGGGGCATTGGCACATTCCGTCTGATACACATATTGTGAAGCATGACACATGCCATGGTGATCTTGGCCACCTTCTCATGCCCGTACAGGAGTGCCCCGCCCGACCTGCTGAGGCACCGGAAGCGTTCCTTCAATAGGCCGAATGTCTGCTCGATCACCACGCGGGTACGGGTGTGTGCATGATTGTAGTCCTCTTCGTGCCTGTTCTGTGGGTTCCGCACAGGGGTAAGGAGCCACCTCTTCAGGGGATAACCTGCATCACCTGCATGGGTGCAACAATGGGTATGTGTAAGTGTCTACATGATGTGGAGCGTGCACATATCACACAACCAAACATTGCATATTCAACGACATCCACTGATCCAAGCACGCATGGCAATCAGGGTAACTGCAATGTGGGAAGGTGAGGTGGTCCTTGCAAGTGGACATGCACCATGCATGCATACAGCAGGGATTGCCATGTCCCGCCAGAGTTTAAGTGATTTGTGTTTCCTGGCCCTGGCAACGTTAGTGCCACACTGCTAGTACACTGCCATTCCTTAGTTGATGTCCCCATGCTGTTTGATGGCAATTCTGTGGTGGGGTACGGGTGTGCCTCACCACAATGGCTACAGGGGATCCATTTGTAAGCACTCATGTGCGCGGACCATTTCTGATGTTGTTCAGCGTACATTTCAGTTGTGATTTTGATATGCATGTTGCTGATTTGTGTAATGGGGGAATGGTGTGTTGTGCGGTGTGCATGTTGTTTGGAATGGCCTGTTTGGCGTAATGGATTGATATGTTTGCCGTGGCACTCACTTCCGGCATGTGGTTTTGTCTCTGGTCCATTGTGGGCTGCCTCACTGTACAGTGATGCAAATATGTATGTCCATTCTTCTCATGACACAAGTTCACGGCCAGTTGGAGTATGCATCTCCCCCCCCCCATTCACGGCCAGTTGGAGTATGCATCTCCCCCCCCCCATTCACGGCCAGTTGGAGTATGCATCTCCCCCCCCCCATTCACGGCCAGTTGGAGTATGCATCTCCCCCCCCCATTCACGGCCAGTTGGAGTATGCATCTCCCCCCCCACTCACAATCCACATCACACTGACATGTGGTCGGCCTGCTACTCACCAAGTAGCCACGAACGTTGTCCAGCATGTCGCTCCATGTATCGTGGTATTGTCGAGTTCCGCAGGACCATTGCATCATGGGTTGAACCGGGATATCGGGCACAGCAATGTGTGATGATCTTATTGGAGTCACATACCATTTGGACGTTGATGGAGTGGTATTGCTTTCTGTTACGGTACACTACCTCATTGGCATGTGGGACCAGCAGTTCTACATGGGTACAGTCGATGGCCCCGATGCAACTTGGGATGCCTGCCAGTGAATGGAAGCCAACTTTGGTGTTGGAGATCTCCTGGGCAGTCCGTGGCATGTATATGTGTTGACTTGTGTGCTGCAGGAGGGCATCGAGCACCTGGTTCAGTGTGCGTGAGAATACTGGTTGTGATATGCCATGCATCTGACCTACCGTATGCTGGTAGGTGCCTGTGGCCAAGAAGTGGAGCACTGTTACTACCTTCAGTAGAGGGGGGATGGCAGTACGGATGTCAATGAGACTCACAATGTCGTTGTATATCATGTCTACTATGGTGGTGATGGTATCCCAGTCCAGACGGTACAGGGTGTGTATCTGCTCAGGGGTTAGGTTGACTGGACTGGCTCTGATCCTGGGAATTGGTGGCTGCCTCTGTGGTATCACTAGGTGCACTGGTGGTGCTTGCTGCGCCTGTCTTGCCCTCCTCCTCCTCCTCCTGCGTCTCCTCTGTGCTGCCTGTTGTTGTAGCTGCTGCACAGCAATCATGTCCTCTAGCCCATGTAATGCTGCTAGTATTGCATCCATCTTGGTGTGGGAATGGGTGTGGGGAGGGGTGTGGTGTGCTCTTTTGTGCTGCCAGTCTCCATTGCCTCCACCTGTGCTGATTTTGTCCACCTGTGGCAGGTGGGAACTCTGCTGTGCTCTTTTAACGTGTGGGTCGCGATGCCGGTATTAGCGCCTTGCCGGTAAGGGTTCTTTGGGTCTACTACATGCCGGTATTGCCATGTACGCATGGCTCGTGATGCCGTGATATTAGCGCTATGCCGCTATTTCCGGTCTGAGGGGACGCGCGCTCACGGACTTGCCGCTAATAGTGCCAACGTACTTTGCGGTGCCGCTAATAGCGGTATGTCCGGGTCGTGATTGGGGAGGGGATTTTCCGATACCGGTAATCCCTTACCGGTAACGGTATGTCCCTACCGCCTACCGTGTAATGAGGCCCATTGTATTTACATGAATGGTTAGTGTGTTACATATATCGGTAACATTTTTTAAGTATTACTATATATACTTGGTATGTATGCTGCTTTGTGAATTTTTTAAATCTTCCTATGTTATGATATAACTATTACACATACCTCCCCAGAGTTTTTAGGTGGTGGTACTGTTGTCCAAACATGTCTGCGGACCGTCAAATTCAGTAGAAGGGGTTCAGTATGTTCCATATTATATGTACATAAAGTGAAAGTTATTATTGTTAAGTTGCGCTACTAAAAAACTATGAAATTCAGTAAAAAAACTTTGCTAAAGGGACTTTATAGTTAAGTTGTGCTACTAAAAATCTATGAAATTCAGTAAAAAAACTTTGTTAAAGGGACGTTATGGTTAAATTGTGCTACTAAAAACCTATGAAATTCAGTAAAAAAACTTTGTTAAAGGGACTTTATGGTTAAGTTGCGCTACTAAAAACCTATGAAATTCAGTAAAAAAACTTTGTTAAAGGGACGTTATGGTTAAGTTGCGCTACTAAAAACCTATGAAATTCAGTGAAAAAACGTTGTTAAAGGGACGTTATGGTTCAAAGTAAAACCGAAAAACCCCTGGAATTCGGCAGTTATGGTAAGATAAGCAACCATAACTCGCGCTGCCACCGTGCACTGCTAAAACTAACACCCAGGACATCAAAGATGACATCACAAATGTCATGGATGACATCACTGATGACATCACATGTCTGGCTCCCTCTTTTTTCCTTTACTGATATATCTAGGCCAGTTACTATCAGGAACTAAAAAATCACTATACTATAATACAAAGTACTATGTTTGTAGACTTATACTACAAATATGTTCTTACAGTAATTCACTTAGGGTCCACTCAAAGCATATGCACCATATACAAGGGAGAAAACACAGGCTTGGAAGACAACAATGCTTTCTATGTATGAAGATGATTAGTAAGGTTATCAACACTGTGTTATAGTTCTGTTGTTTTTTTATTACTGTACTTTCCCTGAATATGCTCATATTTGTACACATTGCACATATACTACTTTCATTAGGGTCTAGTCACAATATGTGATAGTTATACATAGGGAAGTAGTAGCTTTGAAGCAGAGCAATCATTTCTGTACATGAAGATAATCAGTGACGTTATGAAAATTGTCGGGTAATACTGCTGTTTTTTTGTTTACTTCACTTTCCCTGTATATGCTCTATTTGTATGTGTTATTGTCTGTTTGTGTTTGGTGTGCAGTAATGCAATAATGTAATAATTGGGTTTTATTAGCTATCTATTACATGTTTCACATTATGCAAAACTCTAATAAAAAAGCAGTTATCATTTCAGTATTCAACATGGCAAGATTATGAATATTGCACCTTCATCATTTATGCTGCACACAGTGCTTATGTTTCTGCATGAATAGCTTAGTATACTGGATAGAACTTCATAATAGAATGCTATGTATATCAACATATTCCTTAATGCACTAATTAGCTCATGATATTTATTCCAATGATCCGTGACACTTTTTTGTCAATATTACAATAAGAAACCCTTCTACAGAGTTTTCATGAAAAGTAAATGCACATGTGATGTCATCAGTGATGTCATTAATGACATTTGTGATGTCATCTTTGATGTCCTGGGTGTTAGTCTTAGCAGTGCACGGTGGTGGCGCGAGTTATGGTTACTTATCTTACCACAACTGCCGAATTTCAGGGGTTTTTCGGTTTTACTTTGAACCATAACGTCCCTTTAACAATGTTTTTTCACTGAATTTCATAGGTTTTTAGTAGCGCAACTTAACCATAACATCCCTTTAACAAAGTTTTTTTACTGAATTTCATAGGTTTTTAGTAGCGCAACTTAAACATAACGTCCCTTTAACAAAGTATATATATATATATATTACACAGACACAGTAGTGGCCATGTAGTTATGGTTTAGTTGCTGTTTCCACAGGAAGAACACTTTTTTGGTGGCTTATATCTTCACTCCCTGGATGAATCCTCACTAAACTTTGTAAAACATGTATATGGTGCACTCTGAATTTTTTTGCAAAGTTTGGTGAGGTTTGGTCTAGGGGGGACAAAGTTATAGGGAGGGTCCCAAAATGTCTTATTTTCCCATAGACTGAATGGGGAAAAAACTTTGCTCACACCTACAGCTCAAACTGCTGGATGGATTTTTACCAAATTTGCAGCAGGAGCAGCTGCTTGGTCCCGAAGGCATGCTTTTGTAAATTTGGTGAAAATCCATCCAGTATTTTTTTTAAAAAAATGACCAAAAAGTAGGTAAAAAAGAAATAGTGATATCTATGTTCGGTCTGCGGACACACTTCCCTGTTTGCTCCGCGGACAGTGTCCTGATTGGCTAATCGGCTTGCGTCATGTCCGCGGACATGTAACATGTCCACTGATTGGATGGTGGAGAGCGTCGTGTGCGTCAGATTTTTTGAAAATCTTGTTTCCGCGGACGTCCGTGGACAGCGCTGTCACAAATGTTGGGGAAATACAATGTTGGCAAGTGTGTTGGTCTGTAAGACTGTTTGAGGATGGTGGGGGGTAAGAGATGGTTCAAATATTGTATCTATTTAGGTGGTAGGCACCGCTGTTTTGTTCGCTGTGTCCGCGGACAGCCGTGCTGTCCTCGATGTCCGTAATCGAGGCATACGGGGATGTCCTAAGGACACTATACCTGTCCGTACTGTTCAGAGGCAAGGTAATACTGTTCTACGAACATACACAGTGTCCGAGATGTCCATAATTAAATGAAAATGGTTATGTCCTCAGGACACTATACCTGTCCGTATTGTTCGCAGGCAAGTTGAAACTGTTCTTAGAACACATATGGTATCCGGGTTGTCCGTAAAAAATAAATAAATATGGAGGTGTCCTAAGGACACTACACCTGTCCGTACTGTTCGTGGCAAGTTGAAACTGTTCTAAGAACACACATTGTGTCTGGGTTGTCCATAAAAAAAACAAAAATGGAGGTGTCCTGAGGACACTGTACCTGTCTGTACTGTTCGTAGGCAAGTTGAAACTGTTCTAAGAACACGGATGGTGTCCGCGAACATTAAAAAGGCTATATGGCATGATTAAAATGCACCCAAGACTCTAGGCCCTGGCCACAACCACTGCAGCATATAAGATCCATATATCACACCCATAGAATCAAACATGGGTGTGATCTATGGGTGTGATATGCTGGGGTGGTTGTGGGAAGGCCTAGAGTCTTGGGTGCATTTGGTGGTTGTGGCGAGGGCCTAGAGTCTTGGGTGCATATGGTGGTTGTGGGGAGGGCCTAGAGTCTTGGGTGCATGTGGTGGTTGTGGTCAGGGCCTAGAGTCTTGGGTGAATGTGGTGGTTGTGGCCAGGGTCTACGCAAGACCAAAGTTATAAGTACCGAAGTTATAAGCTTTCATGGGTGTGATATGCTGCGGTGGTTGTGTTATGGAGCAGTATTTATGAGTTATACTTATTGTAGTATACTTATTGTTTCGTTTGGTAACTGCAGTACATATATTCTTTGTCAATTATTTCTGTGATAAGAGAAAATATCATTTTAGTATTGGTAGTTAGTAAGGACTCATAGCATTGAATAATAGACATTGTTTATTCATTTTGACCCTCATATTTAGTAGATTACAAACCAGTGTACTGTGCTATTTGCTCAGTTACTCTGTTTGTTTTTCTAATCATTGGGTCTGTGGAAAAAAAATCCTTGTCGGATTAAAAAAACTTTTTTTGTTATGCTACAGTCTATTTATTTGTTTGTTTTCAGAGTTCACTTGTTGTTTATGGTTAATGTTGTATATGTTGGTTTGTTACATATTTTTTGAGCAGTTAGATACCTGTTGACATATTCTACCTGTTTGTTTCTTGTTATAATTTAGTGGTATTTATTTATCTGTTTAGTTGTTATAGAATCTTGGGGCAGTTAGATATCTGTTGACGTATTCTAACAGTTTCTAGATTTTTAATTGAAGTTTTGTTAATGTTTAAGTACAGATTAGTTATAAAATGTTGGTTTTAAGAAGATTAAAGAAGTGTTTGTAAAATTTACTGGTAATCTCTAATTTAGAATAATTGTACTATTATTACATTCAAACCATCCACATTTCGTTTTAATATATGCAGTGTAGTAACTAACCTGCATCGGTTGTGCCTCCTGTGTGGTACATACAACACCCTTTTTTGTTATGCTACAGTGTATTTGTTTGTTTGTTTTAACTGTTCACTTGTTTTGACTAATGTTCTATCTCTTGGCTTGGTGCACATTTTTGGGGCAGTTAGATACCTGTTGGCAAATTCTAACTGTCTATTTTTTGTTATAATTTAGTCGTATTGATTTATTTGTTTGGTTGTTGCAAAATATTGGGGCAGTTAGATACCTGTTGGCGTATTCTAACTGTTTATAGTTGTTTAATTGAAGTTTTGTTAATTTTTAAGTACAGATTAGTTATTAAATGTTGGTTTTAAGACTATTAAATAAGTGTTTGTGAGATTGCTTTGCTTTAGAGTAATGGTACTGTCATTACATTCGAACCAACCACATTTCTTTTTAATATATGCAGTGTAGTGACCTGCATTGGTTGTGGCTCCTGCATGGTAGATTATACCTATTGTTTTGAAGGCTTTCTTATGTAGTCATACTTGACCATGTGTGAATCCAGTCAGTTTGCAGTTGTTTTTGGTACCATCTGCATTGTAACGTAGAAGCATTAGTGTTATATATTTACTATGTGTTTGTATTAGTATGGTGGAACAATGATCTGAATTGCAGGTAGTACATAATCTATCATGGTTTGCATTTTGTACAAGTTGCGTCACATTGTTGCAGAGAGTGCATGTATGTTTCCACATATATGAAATCTGGAAGATTTCATTTATAGTTATGTTTTTGTTTTCCAGTGCTTGTAGAAAGTACATTAGAAATTCTTGTGGATCTTCTTGTGAGTTTATAGTGAATTTCACTATTCCAGCACAGTAGTCTAATTCTTGTCTTATTCCATGAACACTATATATGTTGTCTGGATTTTTTGTTGCATTTTTATGAAGTTCTAACATTTGCAAACACAATTGGTCTGTACTGTGTAAGTAAATGTTCTCAACAATTAGTGGTAATTGAAATAGAATATTCAATGCTACATTTGCGTAGCAACTTACACCAGTTATATTTGAAAATTTGAATGGACCAGATGGGTCTGTGTCCAAGTAATTTTTTGGGAGTGTTTGTTGCTTCTTGGAAGAAGTACCTGAGTTACTTTGAGAAATAGGTTCTTCTTTGGTTGTGGTAATTGATGAAGTATTTGTTTCTTTTTGTCTCTTTGGAGGATTTGCAGTGAGATCCTGTTGCATTTATGTTTGAATTATTTTTCTTTTACAACATTTTCTTTTTTGTGGAGCAGGATATCTTTTTAGATGGGGGTGTATAGAGAACATAGTCTATTGTATTCTAAAATGCAAGGAATATCAGCGTTTATTTTATTTGCATCAAAGTTGAGTAGAAATAGACTGTCAAGTGTACGTAAGCGTGATAGTGCTATGTAGCTCATGCCTTCTTTAAAGACATGGGGGCCGATTCTTGGAACAAACATGTGCCGAAAATCCCAGCGCAAGCAGGCGCAAGGTGGCGCAAGCGTGAGAAAGTAAGCGCACACGCACGCGTGCGATTCAAGGAAGGCGCTGCACTTGTTTGCCACTGCTTGTGCGCCAAATCGGTGCATGTCGCACGCGGGCACACACGTCATCAAACGCCGTGCGCTACGCGCACAGCAAAAGCGCACATAGCGCAGCGCACACAACAAAAGTAGGCAGAACTGTGGGCGTAACACGCAGAATGGAGAATAACGCATGAAAAAGAAGGCATAACTGGGGAAGTACTGCAGGGAACTACACGGAACGCCCACACGCACGGGAACAACCCGTATTCATGGATACGAATACGGGAAACCCGCTCATGGCAAAAGACGCACACAGGAGTAAATGCGTCTGCCACACGAAGGCAGGCAGAAGCGTCCCCACGCACAGTATAAAGTGCGCGCAAACAACAAACACGTATTTACAGCTATGTACAGGTACGCGCACAGCAAAAGCGCACATAGCGCAGCACACACAACAAAAGTAGGCGTAACAGTGGGCGTAACATGCAGACTGGGGAATAACGCGTGAAAAAAAAGGCGTACCTGGGGAAGTACTGCAGGGAACTACACGGAACGCCCACACGCACGGGAACAACCCGTATTCATGGATACGAATACGGGAAACTCGTGCATGGCAAAAGACGCACACAGGCGTGAATGCGTCTGCCACACGAAGACAGGCGGAAGCGTCCCCACGCACAGTATAAAAGTGTGCGCAAACAACAAACACGTATATACAGCTATGGTGAATGCCCCATTTGTCGCAGCACTGATCGTGGGACACTGCAGGAGGAGGATAATAGCCAGGGCATGCATTTTTTCACCACGGACAAGCCTTTTTGGGATGCCTGACGACCAGGTCTACGGCAGGTATAGGTTTCCACCCTGTATCATCCTAGACCTGGTCAGGGAGTGGGAAGATGACCTTACATCCCCCACCCTTTGCTCCCAAGCATTGAGCCCCTTGGAGAAGGTGCTCAATGTCCTGCATTTTTTTGCCACTGGGTCATTTCAGCAGACTACTTCCATAGTGGGGGGGGGTCTCATAGGCCACGCAGTCACGGTGCCTACACCAGGTCTTGGCAATCATGACAGCGCGCCTCTCAGTCCGCAGGCACATATACATGCCCAGAAAACCCGCAGAAAGGCAGGCCGTTGTCCTGGACTTTTACAAGGTGGCACACTTCCTCAAAGTGCTTGGTGCCATAGATTGCACCGATGTGGCCCTACGTCCACCTAGGACCACTGAGCACATCTACCGAAACTGCAAGCACTGGCATTCCATCTATGTACAGGTGGTATGCGATGCAAAGGGAATCATCACCTCTGTCTATGCAAACTACCCTGGTTCCACCCATGACAGTTTCATATACAGAATGTCTGCCCTGAGCCGGGCCCTGGAAGCTGGGCAGCATGGCGACACATGGCTCCTAGGTGAGTACAAATGCCCTTGCACATGCATGCATGTCACACACACACACACAAATACACAAACCCCAATAATCACAACCATTATCACCTCTCCAGGGGACAGTGCCTACCCTCTGAGCAACCACATGATGACGCCAATCCGGAACCCCACCAGACCACCCCAGGTAAGATACAACACGGCCCATATTGCAACCAGGGCCATAGTGGATTGCACATTCGGAGTGCTCAAGTCACGCTTCCGCTCCCTTGACCGCTCTGGTGGACATCTACTCTATGCACCCCCAGTAGTGTGCAGGATCATTGTGGCAGCATGTGTCCTGCACAATGTTGCAACACGGCAGGGCGTACCGTTGGACATTGTGGTGCACCCACATCCCAACCACAGGCACAAGCGCTGCCCATGGGTGGGGATAGGGCACATGGCGAGGATGCCCTGACCCAGCTTGTGGACACATTTTTCACCTAAACTCCCACCCCTGCGGAGTGCACACAGGCCTGGCACATACTAGGTGACAATCGATGATGACAAAGAGACAGTCAACAGTCACAACCTTACCACCCTGAGATTGTTGACATGGAAGTGCCACATTGTGTGCATCCCTAGCTACTTAAACGCAAGCAATCCTGTGTGACCAAAAGGCACACATGCAAGGTGTGAATCACACACACCTGCAAAACAGGCCATGACTATCACTGGTATGTCACTCAACCCCTCCCAAAGCACAACATGACATGGCAAGCAATAGCCATACACCGACACAGTACCAATAAGGTACACATTGCCATGTGAAAAATGTAAATTGGCATCAGACAATGATGCCTGACATGGAATCAGATGAAATGACTGACCAACAACCTCCCACCCAAAAGAAGTCATACCCAAATGCATTACAAAAGTCAAAGTTGTAACATAACAATGAATGCCTGTCTACATGCACATTGTGCATTGAAAAATCAACACTGCAGCTTCTGTGTGCAGTGTCCACCTCCTGCAACACACTGCTCAGTGCACAGCACAGTTAACAGCCATTGCGTGTGATGCACACCCTGAGCATCACATCTCAGTGACAAACCACATCAAAAAGCAAATTAGGCATGTACAGGATCCACAATTGGTCATAGGACATGTGCTGCAGGGACACAGTGGGCACCAGAAGGAAAACAGAGTGTACACGTGGACATGGAAGGGTGGTTGTACATGTAGTGCATTATAGTGTGAGTGTGTGGGTCAGTAGGGACATGCACTCAACATATGCATGTGCAATCAAGTGACCATCAGTGTCCTCTACACATCACATGTGAACATTCACCATACACCCCACCATGTCAAACCACAACTATCCCCTCACACCTGAAAGGTAAACACAACACATGAACGGGCATTGATCAGCAGAGCACATCATGTACATAGGATACCACAATTACAATGTCAGGGTGCCCATCACACTGCAGGGCAAGGCAACTATCACCAACCAAGCACCACCCCTCCCTCACAAATCACCATGACCCACTGAACAACTGCACCAGTGTTATGGAGCCTACATCCTTGAATTTCACCTGGCCACAGGATCACCCTTCCCCTTTCTCACCATCTCCCACCTTGTGTGTAAAAAGTTGCCTGCACCCTCAGAGTCCACCTTGATTTGCAAAAACACTACATCCAAGAGAACTCAACGCAGGCCAATACAGAAGCCAAGCAAAAAGCCTGCAGGCAGAAAAACTAACCAGAACAGCCTCCAGTAGATGACTTGAAGTAGCAGTACCTCACAAAGGCCAAGTACTACCACAATGACTTAACAACCAAGGTAGCACAGTAAAACAATGTCACAACAGGATGTGTGCCATGTGTCGTACATAGCATAGAATGAAGCACCACAAACGGATGCGTACTGTCACTGCTCCCGTGTACAGGTGCAGGAGTGGCACGAACCAACCATCCCCACCGTGGTCTGGGTGGCTGCAAGGTCAAACTCACACAGGCTTCTGAGACCCTGGTGGGGAAGGAGGGTCAGGTATATGGAGTCGGGACAGGCGTTGGCATACTGGATAGCCAGAATGAGGGGCAGGAGAGGGGAGTAGGATTGACATGGGAAAGTAGGGAATGACCAAGAATGTAATACTCACATTAACACATACACAATCATACCAAACTTGTTCATCATAAATTTAGCAGCAATTCACTGAAATGGAAGTAAAAGAGAAACTTATCTCTGGGGTGAGTGCTGGCCTCCTGCCTGCGCACTCTCAGGTCCGGTAACAGGAGCACTTCAATGCTGCAAAGAGAGCCACAGTTAAAAATCTGTGCGTGCCCATAACACACAAACACACCACCAAATATGCCCCAAAGTAACAAACTATTCTACAAACAGACAATCTGGTGTGGATGCTTCGTACCCATACGTAACATTACCCCTGTGATGGTTCATACACAGTTCATACACGCCGGTGGCTGCGTGGCAAATGGAACACCAATGTGTCACGAATCACACAACATGCAATGTTCCCTGGGTAAGCAGACAGACGCATATAGCAAGGTATGACTTCCAAACAAGTCGTGTTCCACCATGACGCAAATAAAGTAGGCAGTGCATGTTTCAAATTCTACATGGAAATGAAATGCACTACACCCGAGTCTGTCTCTTGCCGTCTGTCCCTGTCAGCTTCTTCTTTCCATGTCTCGGAACGCTACTTGGGTGATACAAGTGCCTCAATGGACCATGGTGAACCGGAGGAAATGTGCCACTGCCCCTGCAGGTGCCCCAGACAACCTTACAATCAACTAGCCATGAGTCCACCAACACATCTGAGCTGTATTGTGCTTTTCAACACCAATTCGTCCAAGCTCACCCTCAGTGCTGCTACTAAGCATGCACGTGCAAATGGCCTGGTGGAAGGTTTGCTGTGTTGTGGCCCCCCTGTGCTGCTCAACTTGCCTGGAGTCCCTTGAAAGACGTCAGCAGTTTTCGGATGTATGATTGCAATCCCTGTGCCTCTGCTTGCGCACACATGTGCGTGTGGGCACCACCAAACGTGTCCAGATTCCAGACGTCCAATGGCCCATGTCTGCTGGCAAAGGTGGTCTGGAGGCTCATCTCCCTGCAGAAAGGGCATGAAACATATGATTAATGCATTAGATTCATCTGTGTGTGTCTCTTCAGGCATCACATCACTGGACCATGTCAGAGACTTACATCAGAAATCACACCACAGTCCGTCTTTCACAGCCAAAGTGTGGAACACACTATCTACAGCATGAATTGCAAAAAGCACATGTACAGTAAAGATAAGAAACATACTACACAATGCATAGCAATGCATGTACACATGAATCATGAAACACCCCATCTAGCAAAAGCAGAACAGTGGTCAATAACACACCAATCATCCCCACTAGGGGTGTTAACACAAGTTGCACAGCAGCAGACATGCCACAGATATGACAGTCCAAAGCCCTTGTGTAATAGGCTGTTACACCGAACCATCCTTGCGATCCCATGGATAAGGGAAGCAGGAGTGGCATATGTGAGTCAAGGAACCCAAGCAGCAAACACATACACAAGACAAGCCTGAAGGGCCCAACTGGAACAGACAGTGGATGCTTTCAAAAGCCACAAAGCATCACACTGTCACATGAAAGCACAATAGACAAGCAATTTTAAACTATATTAACTAATTACACTAACTACAAAAAACCTACTTTACCTAATTAAACTATCAAACAGAAACTTAACTAACTAAACTAAAAGAAAATTCAAAAATGGCCACATATGACCCAGGGGGGGCACCGAGGAGGGGGGAGGTACAGGGTGCTGCTCAACACCCATATGCGATGATGCTGAGCCAAAAAAAAAACCTCCATGGGCTCAACGCCTGCACAGCCCGACCTATGTGGGAGATAGATGGTCGTCCGAGTCTGGCTCATCCTGGAAAGGAGGACGTGGCACAGTAGCCTGGCCACGCCTAGCCGCAGCTTGCCCCTCGTCGGCAGCAAGTCTGCCGGACGGGTGAACCTGGTTCTGTGTGGCGATGACACGTAGGTCTGCATGCAGAACCTCCCGTGATACACGTGCTTCCTCTTGCAAGGTAGCACGTGTAGCACCGAGTTCCTCCTGCAAGTCCTGGCTGGACAACCGCTGCTCCTCCCGGCAAGCCTGTAGCTCAGCCGAGATGGTACATTCAAGCTGTGCAAACCTCTCCTCTGACCGCTCCCTCTGGGACATCAGAAGGACACCCAGAGTGGATTTTAAGGAAGCATAATCCTCCCTCAGTGCCTACATGTGTGCCTCTGCGAGAGCAGCAATTGCTTGACGCAGAGACGATATTTCAGCCTGGCGTGCCCTGTATGAGGCTGCCATGCCCAGCCTGAGCGCGCGGGCCGTGGGCCATGTCTCCTGCTGCTGGAGAAGCACCTGCCTAGCAGGGGGGAGCACGGATCGGGCCACACGCTCCATGCTCTCAGCGATGTTCTCCATTGCTGCCCCCTGCCGTTCTGAATTGGCAGTCAGGTATTGCTCCCACTCAGTATACAGCGGCTGCGCGCGGCGACCGCGTTGCTGGGCCTGACCCCTGCGGGACCCAAGGACCGGTTGTACTCGTCGTGTTGGCACTGGCCGCAGATGCACAGCTACATGCCCCCGTCGACGTGATGTCCCAGGCACATCAGTGAATGGTGTGGAGGGTGACCCTGCATCCCGATCCAACATGGGCAGAGGTTCCAAGACTGTCTGACCCCTCAGTGCAGGTGTCGCAGACAGAGGAGTGTCCACATCAGAATCACTCACCCCTGACACATGGACCTGATGCTCATCCAACTCGACATGGACCTCAGAGTCGTCATCAGGGCTGGACTCATAGGCAGCCAGAGACAAGATGGCCTGTAGCACTTGAGGGTTTTCGTGGCCTGCCACCCCACGACCCCCACTTGTGCCGGGTTGATGTAGTGATACCAACCCTGTGCCTGGCATGACAACACCATCCTCCGGCTCCATTGCGTCATCATCTGAAAAATAGAGAGAAAAAAGGTCACTACACATGTCAGAAGCACACAACACACACACACACACACCGACAACATCAGGCAGACATGTGACACACAAAATAGAACCTGGCATGCATGTTGGGTTAACTTGGAATTGCTTCTGTGATCAGACATGTTGAAAGGTGGCAGTTTGCATTAAAGTGGGTCTATGCAGTGCAGCCAATGTGTATGTTACTCACTACCTACATGTACAAGTACTTCATGGTATGTGTCAGAAAATGTGAAGGCAGTGCAAGGTCAACTTCAGGCATCACGTGCAATGTGCATTCAATGGGTAGCATATCTACAAGCAAAGCACCCCTCCACCCAAGTGCAAAAGCATGGATGCCTATGCATGTTATCAAAAGGCTGACCATAGACCTGTGCATTGACAGGCAGTGTTGACTAGCATCAACAGCTTCATGTGAGTCAAGTGACAACACTGCAAATGATGATGGGACAGTAAGCAGGACACATGATGAAACGTCTGGAGGCCACCCACCTGTGAAGAGGACACTACACCAGTTGGACAGAGTGATTGCCCATTAAACAGGCTGAGGCCTGTGACCCACCCAGATTGTCAGACCGTAAACATGTGTGCAACGCGGTACTGAGCCACAGTAGACATGGGAAGGCTGATGAAATGCCATGCAATGTATGTCTCCCAGGACTTGTATTACAGTGATCATCCAGTCAAGGACACATAGGGGCATGCGTGCAATGCACATGGAGCATGAATGGACACTCATGTCCCTGCGGGGCATCTGACCTCTGCACAGTACAAGTGAGATTCCATGCATCAAGAAATAAGGCTGTACCACACAGCATATGTCTGGCAGATTGGTTGCGGGAAGTTAGCATGTACACAGGACGTATTAACAGGGAAGTACCCAACTGCAATATTGAAGCAGACCAGTGCAAAGGTGGAATTGGGGTGCAGAGCGGGGGATGGAGGGGCAAGGGAGCATGCCTACACGGAGTACCCGCATGCAGGCAGAGGACACATGCACGTCAGTCATGCTATGACATCGTGCCTGGGCTGAGAGGAAGGTCACCCCACGCTACATGCAGAAGGGCCAGTGAGCTGGGACATGGACCGGAAGGGCATACTGGTGACCAGCATGTGAGTAGGGTGCAATAGTGTTGATGCTGACAGTCCCCGTCTGCTCCACATGTCCACCATCCAGCAGAGCAGACATGCATCACGGAAGCATTGCATTACTTGCACATCCCAACCATGTACACATCACATGTAGTGGCAATCATGCACAACACATCCGATAAGTAAAACACACACGTCCTCAACAAACACGCATCAACACTCACTGGACTGGGCATCAAAGTCCAGCATCTCTCCCACTCCTTCGACCGATTCAGATGGTATGAACTCCACAACGAGTGACTCATGCGGAGTGAGGACTTCCTCCTCTGGTGCAGGCCCACCGCCAGTCACCAGAGTCAAGTTGTAATTTGAGGCACGCTTAGCCTTAGCGCTGCGTTTGATGTCATTCCAACGCTTTTTGCACTCTTGCGCCGTGCGCACCTCATGGCCGAATGTACTGACATTTTCCGCAACATGCTTCCAGTGGGTATCACGTTGGGCAGCCGTAGTCTGACTATTGGCACCCACTAGCATGTCACGGCTGTGGCCCTGCACGTAGCCCACGAGGAAGTCCAGTTCCTGGTTGCAGAAAGGCTTCTTCCTCGACATGAAGGAGATCGTGGCTGTGTGTGAGGATCCCAGTCTGTGCTGCAGGTGCAACATTCCTCATCTTGGATTGTGGCTCAGACCCTGGCTGGCTAATGCCGCCCTGACCAGTATGGCCAGTGGGTTCGGTGGATTGAGCCAAAGGTCTGACTTCTGTCAGTGGCAGCTGGGTGCCCTCTAATGGACCCTGCGCAGCAACATCCGCCGTGGCAGGGTCATTGACCGGAAATGTCCTGGTTGGCAGACTCACAACAGGGGTGTTGTTGGGTGCATCTGCCCCTGCACTTGCCAACACCCGGCTGTTTGGGGCAGCAGATGACATAACTACCCCAGGGACACATGTCTTGGTCAGGGCAGCCCTGCGTGCCCCTACGGTTTCCCTCCTGGCCTGTTGGAAATCTTCCAAGGGCTCCTTAAGTGCCAACGCAGGCTGCGCTGGCAGACCATGATCCTAGGTGGTGGTGTCCACAGCTGCACCTGCAGCTACCACTACCCTTGGGCCCGTGGCAGTCGATGGAACAGACTGCCGGGTCACATGGGTGCCAGTGCCAGATGCAGAAGCTGCATCTCCCGGAACCACAGGGGATGGTGGCATGACTGCACTGACACATGGCACGACATCGTGCTCAAGTGGCGCACCCCTGCCTCTTCCCCCTCTGCGGCTGCCCTGGACACCCTGGAGTCCCCCTATTTCCTGGTCACCCCGCCACGTCCCTGACCACGCCCACCACGAGGAGTACGCCCAGCTGAGGCGCCCCTCACCTTTGGTGTCCTCCCAACCATGGCACAGATGTAGTAGTGCCGGCACAGATGGAGAAGTGCCAATGGGAGGTGTACACCACAATTGACCTGGGCAATTGGGGTGAAGGGGGTGGGAAGCAAGATGTTAACAGCCCCCGTGCACCTCCAAGGCTGTATGTGACCCCAGTGATGTAGTGATGGGTCACGCAACGCTCAGGCACCCCAAAACTGCTGGAAAACCGTGCACTCAACTCTGCAGCCTACGTGCGTGGAATCAACCTCCCGCAGTATGCGGTGGCACCCAGTAACACGAAAAACGCATACCCGTGGGACACACAGGCTACTATGACATCAAAAATGGTGCGATACACAGGGGCACCCGCAGTGGGAAAAATAGCATGCGCGACTCACCTTCTGACTAGTTCGATGCAGAAAAACATGCGTAGCCAATACCCCCGCCAAAGAAGAGATACGTCCTTGATAGCTGTGAAGTTGTGATAGCGCGTGAAACAACACGAAGCAGCAGCACACGTCCGTCTCCACGAAAGGCACGTATAGCGAACTGCTGGCCCTGCTCACCTTTAACCCATGCTGAGAAAAACACCCACACGTGTCACGTCATTTACGCGCATAGGCCCTTTCATCAGATTACACACATTCACACGGGGACGTGCACTTATTTCGCACGCGCGCTAATCCACTATGCCCACGTCACGGGGGAAACGCCCGTGCATGCCCCCGCGCGTCACATCACAGAAGCGCTTACACGCGAAGGGCCTTTGGTCAAATGAAATCGCTGACGCGCTCACGCGCTAAGGGCCTTTCCTCGAATTACACCCTGACATGCAATTTTTCACGTGCCAAATCACTCCGTATCAAGCTGGCCACGCGAAAACACACGGAAGACCACACTCCTGCCCTGAAGGCCATTTTCCTGCCCCCCAAAGCCCCGATCACGCTCCCACCTGCCATCTGCTGCTGCCTGCCTGCCTGCTGCCCATGTGCCCTGCTATTTGCTGCCTGCACATCAGCCAGGGGTGCAGTTGCTGTGACCACTCCTGCTGGAACAGAAGACTCCTGACTGGGATACCATCGCTCCACACCCCAGCCCCAGGACCCAGTTGCCCACCCACACCTGCCTCTGGGTTTGCCATGTTGGGCACACCGCCATCCTAGACCACTGGCAACCCCCAGCCAGAGAGGCAGAGGGCCACCAGCTTCACTGCCACCTAAGTTGGTGTCCTGGTGGAGCAAGTCCTGGGGCAGTATGATGCCCTCTTTGGAAGTTCGCACGCCGACAAGGAAGGACGGACCAGGATCTGGACGGACATCATGACTGCCATCAACGCGGAGGGGGTGGCAGTCTGCAAATTCCAACATGTCAAGAAGCGCTGGGAGGACATCAGGTCCAGGACCCTCAACAAGGCCCGGCGCCTCTTGAAGGCAGCGGATGCTAAGGCGTGCTGGGGCCACCTGTCGGAACACCAGATGAGGGTCCAGGAATGCATATGCCCAGCGCTCCATGTCCAGGTCCTTGAGAGGCAGACCCGTCTGGAGTCGAGCGGTAAGTGTACATGCATACTGATTGGAAGCTGTGCGTGTGGTGGTGTGCCAGTAGTGTTCAGGTTGCACATGTGGTTTTGTAGGGCAATGTATGGATTTGTATGTAGAGGGCCGTGAGGCTAACACATGTGAGTCCTCTCATGTGTGAGACACATGGATGCTGTATGTGTGGGTAAGCATGCAGGCCAAATGCATATGTGTGAGCACACATGTTTGAATGACTGTGTATGTAAGTTGGCATGGTAGTGGTGTCACACATGGATGTTGGTTCCAGCTGCATGTATCTGCACCGTGTACAAGTGCAGGTGTGTGTATTTGACAAGGGTGCAACAGTGATGAAACATGGATGCATGTGACACTGATATGTAGAAGGCTGATTGCCAGATGTGACATGGATGCCGATCTCATCACTGTGACAGTTGGTGGAGGTGTGCACATGCATGCAAGTGTGGTGGTGTGTGTGCATGTCTAGTGCACTCCCTGTGTTTCATGTGATGTCTGGCTCATCTTTGGCTGCTCATGCTGTTGTATGTGTATAGATGGTGAAGAGGGCGGAGAGGGTGCTGTGGAGCCCAGCGGCAGGGATGGCACCGCCAGCCAGAGACGCAAGGCCCGGCTCCCCTCCCAGGTTGTGATCTCATCGGGTCCGACGGAGGAAGATGGCATGGAGTCATCCAGGTTGGTGGGGGGTTTGGTGGAGGAGGAGGCCATGCAAGGGACAGAGATGGGGTCTGGAGGTGGGGATTCCACTGGTGCTAGTGGTGCAGTGCAGGGACAGGAGGCAGCACAGGCCGCCGTGGAGGTGCCTGTGTGTAATCCTGTCCCCGATCCTTTCACTGCATCATACCGCACCAGCAGGGATGCCTACGTCCAGACCCATTCTCAGGGAGGGGATCGGCTTACACCAACTGGCCTTCCTTTCCCTGCGGATGTGGCTATCTGGCACCGGGTTGAGCCTGTCCTGGGTGGGGTGGCGTTGCGTCAACATGCCATGCGAGCTGACCTGCAGTCTTTTCATGAGGAGACTGCACGCCTCCAGGACATCGAGCAGGAGTTCGATGATGCCCTGGCCCGGGAAATCAGAAAGTGAGCAGTTGGACTAGCCTGCTGCCATTGTAAATAGTTATATAGTGTTAGGTTTCCTTTTGTTTTTCTTCTCATTTGAGACGCTTGGATAATGCCCCACCTTTTTGTATATAGTTGTTCATTATGTAGGGTTTTTGTAGGTTTCCTTTCAATGGTTGGGCTCATGGACCCTGGATTTGTACTTTGTATATAGTTCCACAATGGATTTCACTTCATTTGCCTTTTTTTTTAACTATGGATCAATGGATTTTTTTTTTCACTTTGGATTTGATTTGACGGACAGACTCTTTGGACCCATTTGCTTCTGGATTGATTTTTATTCTGGTTTTACACATCTTCTTTTTCATATTTTGGACATGCAGCCTTTTATTTATTATTTACATTATTGTGTGATTTCATTTCATTCCCTTGCTTTTGTGTCTAATACATTTTTATTTGATACTTCATTGTGTGGTATTCTTTCTTGGTTTCCTGCATGTCACGATGCATGTTTTCTCATTCACTTGCACCCATTGTGTGTGTGTGTGAGGGACATGTATTGATGTGCATACTTGCCATTTGGGATGTTTCATGTGATGGGGATTTCAATGTGGGGTGTATGAAATATCTGGTTGTGTGTTTCGACTGGGGTGGCGTGGGGTGGGATTTGGGTGGCCATTAGGCCCATGGTGTGGATCGTGATGACATGTTGTGGGGGACATGAGTGGGGGCCTGCTGGCAGGTGCCCCGCACGGCTGGGGGGTGGGGGTGCAGGGGGACATGAGTGGGACATGAGTGGGGGCCTGCTGGCAGGTGCCCTGCACGGCTGGGGGGTGGGGGAGCAGGGGGGCATGAGTGGGACATGAGTGGGGGCCTGCTGGCTGGTGGCCCGCACGGCTGTGGGGTGGGGGTGCAGGGGGACATGAGTGGGACATGAGTGGGGGCCTGCTGGCAGGTGCCCTGCACTGCTGTGGGGTGGGGGTGCAGGGGGACATGAGTGGGACATGAGTGGGGGCCTGCTGGCAGGTGCCCCGCACTGCTGGGGGGTGGGGTTGCAGGGGGACATGAGTGGGACACGAGTGGGGGCCTGCTGGCAGGTGCCCCGCATTGCTGGGGGGTGGGGGTGCAGGGGGACATGAGTGGGACACGAGTGGGGGCCTGCTGGCAGGTGCCCCGCACTGCTGGGGGGTGGGGGTGCAAGGGGACGTGAGTTGGGGATCAGTGGTGCAAGCAGACACGTGGCTTGGCTGGGGTGCATGCCCATGGTGGATGGGCTGCCTGCGGGACATGACTAGGGGTGCGGGGTAGTCCCCTGTGGTGCGGAACAAGACGCGACAACAAGGAAGGACGGGAGAGGATCTGGGATGACGCAGTGGTTGCCATCAACGCAGAGGGGGTGGCAACCCGCAACTACCAACATGTCAAGAAGCTCTGGGAGGACTTCAGGTCCAGGACCCTCATAATGGCCCGGCGCCTTGCAGAGGGGGGCTGGGTCAGCCTGAGCAACATCCAGATGAGGGTCCGGGAACGCGTAGGCCCAGCGCTCTATGCCCAGATCCTTCAGAGGCAGACCCGTCTGGAGTTGAGCAGTAAGTGGCCAAGCATTCTGTGTGAGACAGGGGATGTTGCATTGTGCTGGTAGTCTGATACTTGCCTGTATGTGTGACATAGGCCATGTTTGGATGTGTGTGTGCAGGGACATCATGGTCATGCATGTGAGACCAGTTATGTGTGAACCACATGGTAGGTGCATGTGTTTTAATGCAACATGGGGACCTCTATGCAGAATGCACACCTGAAAGCATGCCAGTCTCTGTTCCTGGACATGCAGGGGGGGTGAGGAATGGGTGCTGATGTCATGTACATGTATGGTGCACGTGTGTGTGTGTGTGTGTGTGTGTGTGTGTGTGTGTGTGTGTGTGTGTGTGTGTGTGTGTGCGGCAGAGAAGTGTGTGTTTGACTTTGAAACGCCATGGATGCATGTGACTTTGAAGACAACATCTTGGTTTACAGGGGCCCTTGTACATGGGTGTTGATGTTGATTGCAGGCGCCGGGGGTGTTTCTGCATGTGCGTTGCATGCATTGACCCATGTGTTGTGGAAGGACAGGATGGAAGTGACTTTTAACAGTGCCGCTCATGTGTTATTGCTTCCTGACTAGGGTATTTTGTGCTGTACCCTGATGCTTGTGTTCTATGTCTCCCTCTACGCAGCGTCAAGTGAAGAAGAGGGCGGAGACGGCGCTGTGGAGCCAAGGTGTCCTGCACTGCTGGGGGGTGGGGGTGCAGGGGGACATAAGTGGGACATGAGTGGGGGCCTGCTGGCAGGTGCCCTGCACTGCTGGGGGGTGGGGGTGCAAGGGGACATGAGTGGGGGCCTGCTGGCAGGTGCCCTGCACTGTTGGGGGGTGGGGATGGGGTGCAGGGGGACATGAGTGGAACATGAGTGGGGTCCTGCTGGCAGGTGCCCTGCACTGCTGGGGGGTGGGGGTGCAAGGGGACATGAGTTGGTGATCAGTAGTGCAAGGAGACATATGGATTTGCTGAGGGGCATGCCCATGTTGGGTGGGCTGCCTGCGGGGCATGACCAGGGGTGCAGGGTAGTCCCCTGTGGTGTGGGCTGCCTGCAGGGGCCGTGGAGGGTGTACAGGGAACACCTGGGAGGACCCACACTGCCAAGTCACGTGTAGGACTCCCCGGCACCCCCAAAATACACGTACCCTGCTGAAATTGCGTGTGAAACTTCCTGCGAACACCGTAATACACGTACCCTGCTCCAATCGCGTGTGAAACTTCACGCGAACCCCAGTTATACACGTACCCTGCTGAGATCGCGGGTGAAACTTCCCGCAAACGCCAGTTATACACGTCCCCCCTCGCACAGGCCCTTTCGCGTGTGAAACTTCCCGCGCACCCCCGAAATACACGTACCCGCATCCAATCGCATGTGAGACTTCCCGCGAACACCCATAATACACGTACCCTTTTGAAATCGCGTGTGAAACTTCCCGCGAACCCCAGTAATACACGTACCCCACTCGCACAGTGCCTATCTCATGTGAAACTTCGCGCGCACCCCTGAAATACACATACCCAGGCCAATCACGTGTTAAACTTCCTGCGCACCCCTGAAATACACGTATCCTGCTGAAATTGCGTGTAACACTTCACGCGCACCCCTGAAATACACGTACCCAGGCCAATTGCGTGTAAAACTTCCCGCGCACCCCTGAAATACACGTACCCTGCTTAAATCTCATGTGAAACTTCCCGCGCACCCCTGTAATACACGTACCCTGCTGAAATCGTGTGTGAAACTTCCTGCACCCCCCTGTAATACACATACCCTGCTGAAATTGTGTGTGAAACTTCCCGCGCACCCCTGCAATACACATACCCCGCTCGCACAGGGCCAATCGCGTGTGAAACTTCCCGCAAACCCCAGTAATACACGTACCCCGCTTGCCGTGCTGGTACAGGGTTAGCACAGCCCTTTGCGCTGGATTGGGGATTTTGATGGCTTTTCCCTGCGCGAGGGGTGTTCTTGGGGGTGTAACTGGTGCTGCTGCAGGGTTGCTGTGCCACTGAGCACCACGGCTGGTTTTGGTAGCTAAAGCCCATAAATACGCTGTGCACGGAAATGGATTTTAGCGCACGTGGCTGGTGCAGAGATTCGCACGCGCACACTGTGCGCCAGCCGCGTGCGCCACTTGTGCACTAAATTCTATGAATTACCCCCTGTGTTACCAATATCTATCAATGCTTTGCCTAGGGTAAGACCTTGTGATTTATGAATGGTGACTGCGTATGCAAGAGTTAGAGAAAATTGTTCTCTACGTACATACATGTCTTTGAAGAGAAGGAATCGAGCTGTTGAGCGGCCTTTCCTTTTTATTTTTGAAAGTTTGTCAAAGACAATATTGACAAACTGAATGTTATTGCCACGTGGGTATGTTTGAAAGCCAACAATTGTACCCAGTGCTCTATTAACTAGTCCTTGCTCCACGTCAAGGTTACGTTTAAGCATTACTCTACATTTTAAGGATAATTTTAATATTTTTTCCAAACCAGCTGTGTTGGAAACAGAATTTTCTAAGGTATTTAGTCTTGTTGTGGCTTGTTCACACATGGGTAGTGTCATATTATGTATGTCCAGTTTGTCTGTTGCGGAATTTCAATTGTTGCTTGCATTTGTTTTTTCAATATTGTTTCATTGAATTTGGAACAGCTTACAAGAGTTGGCATTAAGGCCATACAATTGATATTATTGTGTGCTAATTGTTCCATAACATCAGAAGCACATGAGTTATGCCCATAAAGTATTTGGATGTGCCAGGTTTTTAATATTGCTTGTGCTTCTTGAGATAGTACACCAACTCTAATACTTTTTAAAGTGTTGGCGTAGGTGAGGTCTGTAGACTGTTGCATATTTTCTGTTAATTCTCTGTATTGGAAATGTTGCCAAAGGTTGACATTTACTATGCTACCAATAGTTTTCCGGCAGAGTTTGTGTCCTAAGGTTTTAAAAATTGGTTCACCTTTCACTGGTGTCAGTTGAAGATCTCCGAAAACAATCACGTGTTTTCTTGCAAAGAGCTCTTCATAGTTTGTTTTACGTACTTCTTGTGATTTGAGGTGAATCAAAGCCAACCTTTACAATAGCTGACAGTTTGTTGTTTGTCAATTGTTGAAGGAACTTGCTGATGATTTTGATTAAGAATGTTTTGCTTGAACCAGCTTCACCACTATTGTATACTAGTTTAGGTTTGTAATTTTGACAGGTACATTCTTTATTTTCATGTTTGTAAAGACTGGTAGGGGGTGTCTGTACTTTTGCTCTCTATATGGTAGAGGAGAGGCACAGAAGACCCCAGCCTAGATTCTCTATAAGGTAGCAATGGATGAGCAATCAAGGCCTAGCTTCTCAGGAGGTGATGCAGGCTGGTTCTTAAGTACAGTGTAGTCCCCAAATCCCCACAAAGGAATGTCCACACACTGTATTACTGAAAACACAGTATTTATATAAGTAATATTCAAAGATATGTACACGGTCACAATAATGCACTTTGTACTCGGAAGTCAATAATTATAAATATATACAATTCTTAAGTGGTACCACCAATGTTATCAAATCTCATTAAAATGCATCAACTGTACAGTTAAAATGTCACACAGATCAATAACGAGGAAACCAGCAATAGAGATAGGCAGGAACGTAAGATGGTTGGAACAATAGGCAGAATGCTGGCCCCGTTACCCAGACACAGTTCTGTGTGGAGATCCCCCCACCTGGGCAACCTGTAAATAAGGATACATAGAACAAGCCCAGTCCATATATTGTTCAGTAGTCTTACTTCCTCCTATTAAGGTTGTACCCCCCCAATGTACCTCGTGGAGCAGAGTTCTCTGAAGTTGCGTCGACCGATCCTTCTTGAGTGACTCCCTTTAAAGCAGGAGCCACTGATCGTCGAGAGGCATCGAGGAACTCAGCGTTCTGTGTTGGGAAATCGATGGCCCTTCTTGAGTGCCCTCCCTTTAAGGCAGGAGTCACGGGTCGTCGAACGTCTGACGGAGAACAGGTTGAACTACGGCAGTGAAGTGGCTGCTTCATTCCTAGCGGTGCTCGTCGACGACAGAGCATTGGCGTCCTGCAAGGAAGAGGCGTGCAGGGCACCTTGGTGATGATAGTTCTGGACCGCAAAGAGATGATGAAGAACTGTGGCCCAGCAAGGGCGTCGAGTCAATGGCGTCTCTGTGGTCTTTAGGTGGCGGGAAACCTACCGGCGGATGCTCCTCGGCGCGTCAACGGTCGGGCCTTCTCCAGCGGGAGAAAAGCGGGCGACGATGCATACAAGCGCGTCTGATGATCAATTGAAGTTCTTAGGCAAACGGGAGCACAACGGCTCCGGTCGGTGACAGCGGTCGTCGACAGTGGCGGACAACAGGTCGAGTGATTCTCTTTGAGATTCTGCGGCAGTCCCCGTCTCGGGTCGGCAGCCTGTCGAAGGTCTGTCTACCAGGGAGCTTTGGCAAAGATCAGCTGTGCACGATGGTCCCTCGTAGCTCGAGAAGAGGGTGCCTTACCAGGTCCTCTCTGGGTCAGTCATTGGAGGCACAGCAGCTTTCAGATTGTGAGGGACAGCAACAGCACTTCTTCTTGTCCAGCAGGGCTTCAAGGTCAAGCTTCAGTTACTACAGTTACTCGTTGTAGTGGACTTAAGCTTCTGAATACGATTCCTAGCAGTGAGAGGTCCCCAGATATACTGTTGATCTCCCATTCATTCCGCTGGGTCACACTCAAGCATCCAATAACGACTAAGGGCATTCATGCAGGCAGGCAGCCAATCAGGCACACGAGGTATTCAGGCCATTCACTTCTCTCCAGACACTCACAACAAGTTATGTGTTTTGGGACAATTACCAAGCCATTCAACACTCCAAGCTGCATTCATACCGGTTTCGGGCAGGGCTGTCTCAGTCATTGTGTCAACCACTAGATACTAGACATCCACAACACAGAATGCATATTCGTCACACACTCTATTCACCCAGGTCCCACCCACAGGAGGTACCCACAATATACATCACCACGAAGTCTCCAGCTAGTCTGGCCGGGCCTTCACAACAACACCATATATGGCATTTCCACCCAACAGCCAGTCAGGGGGAAGGGACAGAATCAGGGCTTCCCAGGACTTTGGGAAAACAAGGTAATGGGTAATAGAAAGCAAGAGGCCACAGGGGCCATCTTTTTTCCATCAGGAATCAACTTATCCCAATGGCAGGGCCGGGGTTTCCCAAAATGGAGGATACTCTGCGCACCTGTCAATTTCAGCATGGAGCTGCCACCAGCCCATACCCTGCTCTGTGGGCCACCCACAGGTGCCGTAAAAACATACACTAGGGGCACAGAGTTGTACCCCCACCCATGGGTGCCATAAGGGTATCCCACAGGTCTGTTCACCAGACCAAAAGAGAGAGAGCTGCACCGCCAGGAGTCCCACATGAACTCTTGCACGGAAAACACGACAGAACACACGATAAAAAGCAGTAAAGAACAAGGATACGGAGGACCTGTCCCTCCAATGCATTTCCAGCATCACAATGTTGTACACCATGTGCAATTTCTTTTGTTACTTCTTGAAAAATGCTACGCTGCTCATTGTTTAGTTTTGATTGTAGTGTACTTAAGTCTTCTGTATCTTCATACTGACACATGGCGTTTTCTACTTCTGTCATAGCTACTTCTGCCTCATTTGCTATTAGTGGCTGTCCCAGTGGTTCTTGGCTTCCTGTTACAGAAGTTTGACTACTGTCAGGAGTGTCCTTATCTACTTGAGCCTGGAGTTCTTCTTCATGCTGCTGTTCACTGTGCAACATTGTTTTCTACTGTGTAAAGTTTACATCGGTGATAGTGCTTTCATTTGCTTTGAAAGCGTCTTCATAGGAGTCATAGTTATCTAGTAACTCTTCTTCTTTTCTCCATGGTTTAAAGAGTTGTAGCAGGGACATGTGATATAGTTCTTTCTGTTGAGGAGTTTTTAATGAAAATTTGATATGATTAATTAAACTTGGTTTGGTAAGTTTTACTAAGCTGCCTTCACAATTTGTCACTCTATCTACATTTTTTTCATCTGGTTTTATATTATTTTTGTATGTGAAGTTTTGAGCTATGTGGTATAGACACATGGTTTCCAAAGTTGCACTTCTGTTTGGGTAGTATGTGTCTATTAAAATGTTTTTTAAAATGTCTTGGCTGTTCGGATCATTTTTGGCTATTGTTTCTATGTCGCCGTATGATTTGAGAACTCTTTTTCTAGATTTAGCAGGACCAAGACTTAGCCATACTACATTTTCAGATTTTCCATACAAAGCAGTACCGGTTAAACGATCTGCAGCCACATTCTCTATGGGAGAGCATTTTAATGTCCAAGCTGTACAATTTCTGAGACAGTGTTTTGTCTGATGACAGGTCATTCCAGAGGTCTTGAAGCTCTGTTTTTTCTGCTGTTGTTAAGTAGGCAGTAACATATTGTGCAACTGCAGTGTAATTGTCTGCAATGTACTACACATCTATGTTTGCATTCTAAAATAGGGCAATGGTTGCATTGTAATCATTGATATATTTTGCTTCTTCTGTTCTTTTTATGTTATATGGATTTTTAGGTGATTTACCTTTAACACTATGGGCCTCATTACATGAAGGCGGTAACCATGGCGCTATTAGCGCCATGGTTGCCACCGGTAATTTACCGATCCCGCCATGGTGAATGGTGGAATTACTGCCCCATTCCAAAGTTGGCGAGGCCGTATTTCCCCATTCACCATTGGCCCTTCCCCATTCCCATTTGAGCCCCCATAGGGCTCAATGGGAATGGGGAAGGTGGCAATTACGGTACCGCAAATTGCGGTACCGTAATTGCCCACAAGGTCCCTTTGCGGGTCCCGTCCTTAACGGCTGGTAAAACCAGCCATTAAGGTAGGGACCAGCAAAGGGACCTCGTAGTAGGGCGGAAAGGGATTACCGGCACCGGTGCCCTTACCGGTGCCAGTAATCCCTTACCGGCATCCATGTAATGAGGCCCAAGTTATTCACTTCACCTGTTTCTGTAACCGGTCTAGGGAAACCAAAATGGCATTTGGTGTAATATTTCCCTTTGTTTTTGTATTTCCGACGACAATATTTGCCACATTTGTGTGTTTGAAATTGTACAATTTGTGCTTGAAGATCACTATTTGTTGCTTTTGATGGAATTTCACAAGTGACGTATTTTTCGATAAACTGTAACACAGTGGCATCACTGTCTTGATCAAATTTAGGAGCATATTTAATCCATAAAAGCATGTGAATATGTGGTGCTCCTCTGGCTTGCTATTCTTTTTTTTTCCAAAGAAGTGTTGCACTTCTCAGAGGGGAGGAACAGTTTTAGTACAAATAAAGTGTAGCATAGCAATGAAGCGGTGATGGAAATATCTTGAAACGTTAACAGGATCTAGAGAGCAAAGTTCTCCAGGTGTTAGTATATCTATGTTTGTTTTGTCTTTGTTTGATATGCGTATGAAATCATGTAGATCTTCCCATGCATATTCTGCACAACTTAATGTAACAAACCAAGTTGGTGGGCAAAGGTTTCTTATCATGCAACGAACATCTCTGTGACGTCGGAACCAGTACTCTTTCGTACCACGCATGTTTGCTAACAGATTTGTAATGCTTGATTGTAAAACTTCATCTTTTTCTTGCACTTTCTGTAGTAATTGCGTAGCTGACATAATTTGAAGTGGGTTCCTGATTTGAATGTGTGTGCAACTCCGTAACATAGAGTTGCTAGTTCACTTTCAAAGAGTAGGTGGAATATGTATTCCACATTTTGTCTAAATCTGGGATCTTCAGAATACATTCGTAATGAGCGGTATTCTGTTGCTGTTATCTGAGTGTGTCTATAATCGTACCTTCCTCCTTTGCCAGTAGCAAAGAGTAAAGGAAAAGCACGTGCTGCTATACTTTTTTCCCATATGCTGATTGGTGATCCTTTTGTTTGTCACATTTGGTACGTTTCTAGTGCATCATCTATGGTGTCTTTAGAGTGTAATGGTTGAATTGTATAATGGTCTAAAATATTGGATATTGTAGCAGGATCTAGAAGTTCAAATTGACCAGTTTCTGGTGACTCTTGTATTATTTCAGTTGTTTCTCTTAAGTTTTCCTCAATATTTATTTCTTTGTAGTATTCATTATTGTCTTTTAGATATTGCAAGGCTTGTCTAACTTTATGTAAATCTGCCAGTTGCTGCCAAATGTTTTTGTCTTTTGTATGCACACCATTTACTATGACAATTAAAGATTGTTCTATTGGACGTTATACTCCCAGAGTGTGCACATTTTCTTTTAGATCTAATGGTAAATATACTACTTTGCCGCAAATGCCTTTCACCAATTCAGAGGGAGGTAATTTTGCTGTTTTTGGTTGAAGGCGTATTATTGCTTGGAATGGGTGTACTGATTGAATTCTGAAGCTCTCATATAAATTGAGTTGTTGTAGGGGTTTTGGTAGAGGGGATAATTCCAAATTATTTGTGATAGTACGTGAAGGAATTTGATTGTTGTCAAGTTTTGTAGTGCAGTAACTGCAAACTGTTAAGGGGTCAGTTATTTGGTATTTGTTTTCTGCTATAAGGTAGAGAGTTAATTCAAACCATTTGGAATCTTCATTTTCTTCTATTTTGTATGTTATGTCTATAGTTTTTGTGTTATTTTTATAAAAAGTTCTGCGGCAACACACACACACATGGTTTGGTATTTCAGTGGATGTACTTTTGAATTTTAGTATTTCTTTTTTGTATGTGTTTAGTAGAAGGTTGCCATGTGCAAAATTGTTGCTAGTCTGTTGTAAAGCTATTGCATTTTGTAAGTGGTTTTCACTTCCAAAATATTTACTCTGGATATGGTTGATTTCTTTGAGTAGGTCTTTGGCTGTACCATGTAGAAGATTGTTATTTAAATTGGCTGGTGTTAAAGCAGTAATTTTAGTATAGTACAGTTTATACACTAGATTTCTTATAGTTGAATGATGTGTTGATATCATTTTGATATGATGGAAGCTGCGTTTGCAAATAGGTCCTGAAATTTAGGCCAATGAATGTCCTTGCAGTCCTGTGTATTTGCGCACTGGACAAGTATCCATATTTTGCAGCAGTTTTATTTTGATTTTGTCTTTGCCTTTCACATATTGCTTGAGGAACTGGCGTAAAGATTTGAAAGATTTTTTGGCAATGTTACACATTGACGTGCATGGCCATTTGTATACTGGATGTTCTGGTTCAGTCAAATGGAGAATTGATTCTGAGTTCTTTAGAGATATATTTGTAAGCAGTATTTCTTGTTCCATTATGGTATTATTAAGTTTTGCATAACCTTGTCCACTGCTATAGATGGCAATTGTGTTTGCTTGATTTTTTTATATGCTTCTTCATTGAAATATGGTTCTGTGCTTGTGGTGTGACTCCATTCACCTCCACAGATATTTAAGAAGTTATTTTTGTTGACATTCTGTTTATTGAGAAGCTTTTTTGTAATTTAGTAGTTAGTTTTGTTAGTGGTTTCATTCTGTTTAACACTAAAATAAATATTTTTCTTTTGAGAAGGATTGCACTGTCCATCAAAGCTTCTAAGATTAATTTTCTATGGTAGTTTTTAAGGGTTGTGCATGATTTGTCTCTTGATTTTATAACATTCTGAAGGACTCTGTGGCGGAACATTTTTGTTAATATACTTTTTTTGGTATGGTTACTTCCTGCTATATTAAGATTTATAGGAGCAGTTTTAGCAGTAGTGGTACCTGTATTTCTGTTAATCATTTTCTGTTTTCTTTTACATTTTGATGGAGGAGGCAAAGTTTCTGTACTGGAAGATTGTTTAGTTTTGTGAAATGACTGTATTAGCTGTTTTGTTTGAACTTTATGAAAAAACTCTGCTAGAGATGGATGCTTATTTTGGACATTTTTATTTTTATTTGCTCTATTTCTGTGTTGCCTTCTAAGGACTTGCTTTCCGGTAGGCATTCTGTGGGGTCTGTTGAAACTAAAAAATAGAAGGCATGGGTTGGGCTGTTGTGCAATGTATGTGTGCTGTATGCATGAGTGTTTGAGTATGATTGTAAAGATGTATCTGGTGGTGTGTGATTGTGCATTGGGCAGATACAATTAGTTGGGAAGGCTACTCTTCTATTTGTGTGTTACAATACTGCGGTTCAGATGACAGTAAAAAGTGAGCTAGTGGTGAGGATAAGCACTAATAGTAAACCAAATGGTATAAAATTAAAACTATTCTTTGTTTTGTAATACTAATATTCTAGGGGCTGAGATATGTTATTTGTGCTCTGAAAAACAGAAATTTGTGTGCCATTCTGCATGCAAATCCCTGTTTATTAAATGGTGATTTGTGGGTCGAATGGTATACAAATGTTCGTTTTGTTTGGTGCAAAAATTAAATGAATCACTCGCACAGTGTGTTTGAGTAAAATATTTCAATAACAAGATGATAAATATAAAAAGTTAAATTATAACAGTAACAGTGCAAACAATTTAAAATTGAGAATCAGACCAAGAAAACAGTAAGTAGACTAATTAAAGTGAAGGGATGAAGTAGAGTAGTGCAGTAGAAGTGAGAGGGAAGGGTGGGGAAGAGGAAGCGGAGGGAAACGGATGGGGTTTGAGGTGAGAATGGGGGGAGAGGGAAGGGGAGGGAGATGAGGAAGGAGATAAGGCAAGGGGGGAGGGTGAAGAAGGTGGGAAGGGTTTCATGTTGGGGAATGGAGAATGAGAGATTTGAGTAAAGTTTACAATGAGGAAAAGGTAGAAATAGAGTGGAGTGAGAGAGGTAAGGAGTTCCAGTGCAGGGGGGCTAGGAGACGAAAGGAGCGAAAATGGGGTGTGGTATAAGGGGAAGGAGGAACAGTGAGAAGAAATTGGCCAGCAGAGTGAAGGGAGTCGAGGGAGTGTAGAAAGAGAGGAGAGAGGAGAGATAAGGGAGAGTAAGATTTTGGAGAGATTTAAAGGCTAGGCAGAGAAAGTATGATAGCATTGTACTTATTATTATTTTGTGGAATGAGCAGGATTCTTTGTAGTTGGTGTTTGTAGTTCAGATGTTGTTTTCCAGGAGAGTGATCTTCACTGCAATTGTAAAAGAAATAAGTTAGTAATTTTGTGTGTTTATAGCAGTGATGTTAATTGAGAGATTAATATTTATGTTTTTGTAGTAGTGTTCTTGTTTGATATCTGAACATAGTGTATGCATGCAGTTTCATTTGACTATGTTCAGCTTTCATATTTCATTTACAATATGCTAGTTCAACATGCCTTGCAAATGAGTAGAATATTAAGTGTATGAAACTCACTTGTTTCTTTAAAGCTGTGTTATAGGATTTAAGAAATAAATATATATTTATGTTGCATTTTTTTATAAGGAAATGGCAGAAACTGTATAGAAAAGCATGGAATGTATGCATTTGTGAAAGTGTGGGTAATAAAGCAGAAGGATGTGATTTACAGGTTTTGGAGTTATTGCAGCTGGGAGCTTTTAGTGTGTATGTGTGTGAGTGTATGAAGATGCATGACCTTTTACTGGCTGTGTATAATTTTATAATACACTACTAAGTATGTTTCCACTATTATATTGTTATTTCTCCCATCTTCTAATATTATAATGTTTTGGATAGGTGTGTGTGTGTGTGTAAAAAAATAGATAGTAGACAGGTTTGGAAGTGACAGTTGATTATATGAGATGGGAACAATGACAGTAAATTCTTTTTATAGGTTATACAGTTTATGTGGCAGTTACTCTGTTTATATGCATTTATAAGAGTTGTACATGTATTGTGCAGAAAGTATGCATACCTGTAATTTGTATTCATGCATGTGGCTATGCATGCAGCTGCAATTAGAAATCTTGGAGACTTGCAGAGCAGTTTTTGTTGTAGGTGCTTTCCAATGATATGAGACTTATCTCAGAGTGATCAACAGTACATTTGAAGTGCTGAACTCTGATGATGCAGTTAGAGGTAGAGTTTGAGGATGTGATTGGTGGATGGCTGTGTGACTGGTTAGCTGTATCCAATGAGGGAATACACAGAGGGAAGTGGAAATGGTAGAAGGACTGTCCAAGTTACAATATGTCTGCGGACATGGGGTAGTACGCGAACATCGCATATTACATACAGGGATTTTGGGGTGGAGAGGTATGTAAATGAGAGTGAACAGAATAATTGATTGGTTAGTAAAGTTTAGTGGGTGTGTTCTTTAAGGAGAGAGTTTGTCAGAAAGTCTTTTTCTGAGAGAAGAACAGTTAGCTATGGCTATGTTTAAGAAAGCAGATTGTCTGGATTTTGGGAGACTCATGGATACATTGGTTGGAGGTGCATGCGCAACACTGTGGAATAGCTGCAGATCTTGGATTCCCTCATGTGGAAGTGCACTGGCATGGAGTGCGCAGAATTAAGTGGCTAGACCTGCTACCTCACTGTGCTAGTTTGCAGACAGAGCATCATCCAGACATAATTATAATTCATTGTAGAGGGAACAGTTTGGGAAATGTGTCAGGAATTTCTTAGCAATTTGCAATGAAAGAAGGACTTCGGAAGATCATGGACATGTTTCCAAATTCCCAAGTAATATTTTCTCGTATTGCGCTGAGACAAATGTGGCTGCGTTCTTCTTCATTTGGTCTACAAATGGAGAAAGCGAGGCGCAATGTCAATAAGGCTGTTTCTGCCTTTCTAAGAGATGTTGGCATGTCCTCTTTTCACAATGAAAATATTATGTTTCGTAGCAGATACATTTTTCGTATTGATGGAGTCCATCTTACTTATGCTGGTAATCAGATTTTTCTGAGAAATGTACAAAATGCATTGTGTCCTTTTGTGCAGTTACAGACATCTTTTTTGCAGTAGGTGTAGATTATTTCAAGTTTTTCAAATACAAAAAACACCACCAAAAGGCTCTTTTCAGAGCCACCACTTCCTCCCAGAGAAAAGTGCAGTAATTCTGATAGGGCAGCACCCAAACATTTTTGATGTTCACAAACTGTCCGCGGACTTCTAAAAAAAATGCACAGGAGCCTGCTCAATTTATTTGCCACTTCTATTTTTTGACTGTGAAAGGCGGCTCTGAAAAGAGCCCTTTTTTTATTTTTGTTGTTTTAAATTTTTTGGGCGTTTTGATACATGACACACTTGGAGAGGAGGGGAAAGGAGGGAAAGGGGGACACCAACCACAGGGATAAGAAAGGGTGGGTGGAGAGAGGAAGATGTAGGGTGGGCCTTACTTAGGTAGTGGGCAGGTCTTCTCGTGCTCCGAGACAGTAGTCTCGAAAGCACTTGGAAGTCTCTACCCCCTGCAGAGTACTGCGTCGTAGTACATAAACAAAACTGTGACCCTCGAAAGGTAAGGGTCATCAGCATTGTGAATGGCCTGTGAGGCAGCTGGAGGGTGTGCCCTCCCACAGGAGTGTCTCTTGTGGTGAGAGGAGCAGAAATGGAGGATGAAGTAGAGGAACTCAACCTACTACGCTGCTCGCAAGGTACAACTTTGCGAACGGCCCCACCGTGGAACGACCTTAGGTGTCGCTTCATAGTAGTCGTACCAAAGCTGTACGAACCAAGCCTCCCGCGACTCAGCACAATTTTGCACTCGTTGCAGGTGACTTTGTTCGCACGCGCCTTGTGTACGTTACCATGAATGGTAAATAACCGCCACACCCAAGACTCACGGCGAGTGCTGGTAGTAGGGACTTCCACTACCTCATCCTCATTATCCTCTTCATCCTCCTCTGCATCCTAACGCCTGTTCCCCTCTTCAGGCCCTTGGGGAGGTGGTGGTGGTGGAGGGGGTGGGGGAGGTGGTGAGGCAGATGTAGCACCAGGTGGCAGTAGAGGAGCCATGGATACCATCAGTTTCAGAAAAATCTGAAGATTGGCAGCAAAATACTAGCCAAAGTAGACAATGCTTTGTCAAATAGCCAAAAGCACAATGAGGATGGACTCTGGGGTGTGGCCTTTTATAGGGGTGCGTGTGCGCAACCTTGCGAACGGCCCCACCGTGGAACGACCTTAGGTGTCACTTCATAGTAGTCGTACCAAAGATGTACGAACCATGCCTCCCGCGACTCAGCACCATTTTGCACTCATTGCAGGTGACTATGTTCGCACGCGCCTTGGGTACGTTACCATGAATGGTAAATAACCGCCACACCCAAGACTCACGGCAAGTGCTGGTAGTAGGGACTTCCACTACCTCATTCTCATTATCCTCTTCATCCTCCTCTGCATCCTCACGCCTGTTCCCCTCTTCAGGCCCTTGGGGAGGTGGTGGTGGTGGAGGGGGTGGGGGAGGTGCTGAGGCAGATGTAGCACCAGGTGGCAGTAGAGGAGCCATGGATGCCATCAGGTTTCAGAAAAATCTGAAGATTGGCAGCAAAATACTAGCCAAAGTAGACAATGCTTTGTCAAATATCCAAAAGCACAATGAGGATGAGCTCTGGGGTGTGGCCTTTTATAGGGGTGCTTGTGCGCAGTCCGCGGACACCCGCGCCATCTGCGGACAGATCTAACATCCCAAAAAGGCTCAAAAAGTACCAAAAAGTATGTAGAGAATCAGGGTGATTGTCTGGGACATGTGCTATGGTGAATGTTTACTATAAAATATTGTGGATAGCCTGAAAATGCACTTTAAATATATTTGGGGAGCCGGAAAGTGTCCGCAATTCAGAACACACAATCAGTGTGGGTGCGGTCACATGATGGCGTCGCGAACATGTTCGCGAAGAAAATCGGTGTCCGTAGGACATCAAATGCACGGGAATGGTTGTGCAAATGTGTGCGGGTGTTCTACGGACAGTGTTCAGGTCCTGAAATTAATTAAAAGTGCGACACAAGTGACGCAAACAGTTACGGACAGGCGCAATGTTCGGAATAGTTACGGGTGTGGTGCGCATGTGCGTAGATGTTCTTTAGGCAGTACAGACAGGTAAAGTGTCCTTAGAACACCCCCATTTTGCATATATGCGGACAACACGGACACCAATTGTGCTCTTAGTACAGTTCCCATTTGCCTACGAACAATACGGACAGGGATAGTGTCCTTAGGACACCCCATTTTGGGTAATTACGGACATCCCGGACACCAAATGTGTTCTAAGAACGGTTCCATTTTGCCTACAAACAATACGAATAGGTATAGTTTCCTTAGGTCACCCCATTTTGGTTAATTACGGACATCCCAGACACCGAATGTGTTCTAAGAATGGTTCCATTTTGCTTCCGAACAGTACAGACAGGTATAGTGTGCTTAGGACACCTCCATTTTGGGTTTTGCAGACATCTCGGACACCAATTGTGTTCTTAGAACAGTTTAAACTTGCCTGCGAACTGTACGGACAGGTATAGTGTCCTTAGGACACCTCCATTTTGGGTTTTATGGACATCCCGGACACCAATTGTGTTCTTAGAACAGTTTCAACGTGCCTGCGAACAGTACAGACAGGTATGGTGTCCTTAGGACACCTCCATTTTGGATTTTACGGACATCCCAGACACAGAGTGTGTTCTTAGAACATTTGTAACTTGCCTGCAAACAGTACGGAGAGGTATAGTGTCCTTAGGACACCCCCATTTTGGTTAATTGCAGACATTCCGGACACCCGCACTGTCCACCGACACCCTAACTGACCTTTTCTTTAAAAAAATGAAAAAAGAACTGAATAATATTTTTGTTTTATTATATATAGTACAATTCATGAAAGCGAAGGGGAAGCAGAAACTGATACAAACACAGGGGAATTGGGGGTTTCAAGAGGATTGATAGGAGGAGATGAAGGGATGGAAGTCTCATCAAAATGTTTTTGTTCGTGGGCAGGGTTTGGGGACAATTGACTGGGATATGGAGAGGGGGGACAGGTACATGTGGGACAATGATATTGAATTTTTCCTTTTATGTGGTCCTCTATAAAGTTCTTCAGATGGTTAAAATTTGCCATGAGCATGTCCATTTTTTCTTCCATGCGCTGGAGAGTCTTATCCAATGTATATTTTTGGTGTACCATTTTCAATGTTGGTATGGTCTGTTAAAAAAATGTATATATATGTTCAGTGTACATAAAGTAATGCTTATTAATTTGGTTATATAGAGAAGTGTTTACCATTAGTATCACTATCTTCAGACATTTCCTCACATGGGAAATTCTCCTCAAGCCACTCCAAAGTACTGGACATTTCTGTGAGAAAAAGAAAATGTATATTACTTTTATTGTATCTAATACAAAAATTTTAGAAATATATAAGCAAAATAAAGTACACTTACTAGCTTCTGGTAGATTGGCTGTTGCTCCTGGTTGGCAGTTTCTGTGAGGTCATTATGTTGAAGGCTATCTTTTTTAATTTTGGTATATTCCATTTAGTACATATGGTATTTAAATGGATGGTTGATGTGTTAGATATATAGATTCTATTTCTTATTTATTACTACATATAATGTGTTTGTGTGCTGGTTTTTGAACTTGTGCACTGTTCACATGGCACAATATAATAATTCAAGGTACCCCCTGAGTTTTTGGGTAGTGTTGCTGTTGTCCGTGTCCGTCCGCGGACATACGCACAGTCCACGGACATCAAAATCACTAGCTGGGGCTTTAATATGTTCTATGTTACATGTATATAAAAACAGGGATATTATGGTTAAGTTGTGCTACTAAAAACCTATGAAATTCAGTAAACAAAATGTGTTAAAGGGATGTTATGGTTAAGTTGCGCTACTAAAAACCTATGAAATTCAGTAAACAAACTTTGTTAAAGGGACGTTATGATTCCAACTAAAACTGAAAAACCCCTGAAATTTGTAAGTTATGGTAAGCTAACCAACCATAACTCGCGCCACCACCGTGCACTGCTAAGACTAACACCCAGGACATCAAAGATGACATCACAAATGTCATTGATGACATCACTGATGACATGACATGTGCATTTACTTTTCATGTAAACTCTGTAGAAGGGATTCTTATTGTAATGTTGACAAAAAAGTGTCAAGGATCATTGGAATAAATCTCACGAGCTAATTAGTGCAATAAGGAATGCGTTGATATAAATAACATTCTATTATGAAGTCCTATCCAGTATACTAAGCTATTCATGCAGAAACATAAGCAGTGTGTGCAGCATACATGATGAAGGTGCAATATTCATAATCTTGCCATGTTGAATACTGAAATGATAACTGCTTTTTTATTAGATTTGTGCGTATTGTGAAACATGTAATAGATAGCTAATAAAACCCAATTACTACATTATTGCATTACTGCACACAAAACACAAACAGACAATAACACATACAAATAGAGCATATACAGGGAAAGTGAAGTAAACAAAAAACAGCAGTATTACCCAACAATTTTCATAATGTAACCGATTATCTTCATGTACAGAAATGACTGCTCTGCTTCAAAGCTACTACTTCCCTATGTATAACTATCACATATTGTGACTAAACCCTAATGAAAGTAGTGTACATGCAATGTGTACAATTATGAGCATATTCAGGGAACGTACAATAATAAAAAAAAAACAACAGAATTATAAGACAGTGTTGATAACCTTACTAATCATCTTCATACATAGAAATCATTGTTGTCTTCCAAGTCTGTGTTTTCTCCTTTGTAAATGTTTCATATGATTTGAGAGGACCCTAAGTGAATTACTGTAAGAACATATTTGAAGTATAAGTATATAAATACAGTACTTTGTGTTATATGTTTTTTTTACTGAATTGCATAGGTCTTTAGTAGCGCAACTTAACCATAATGTCCCTTTACCAAAGTTTTTTACTGAATATATATATATATATATATATATATATATATATATATATATATATATATACATATATATATATATATATAGAGAGAGAGAGAGAGAGAGAGAATAGATAGAGAGAGAGAGAGAGAGAGAGAGAGAGAGAGAGAGAGAGAGAGAGAGAGAGAGAGAGAGAGAGAGAGGTAGAGAGAGAGATAGAGATGCTAGCTATAATGGTAGCTTACTATGAGCTTTACTATTCAATCTGCTACTACCATTTGTAGATACTCCCTATAAATGGTTCAATCTGTCATGCTTTTTTCCAGCCTCTGACATTTGTGGAAAGGGAATAGAATGTGGACAGTGCATGCAGGGGTCCATTCTATTTCTTCTATTCAATGTCAAACATATATTGCACCTGAAGAAAACAAAGAACCACCACTTGGAGGACATGGAGGAAAGAATAATATGGGAAATGGGTCAAATCACAGTGCTTGCTTTATGACGTAGAGGTTTTCAAAGGTTTACACAGCATGTTGTGAATGGCAAAACATTAGCACAAATATGTGTACAACACTTGTGTGTAGTACACTGGTGTTGTACTGACACATTTCTAATTATTGGGTAATGGGAAAAATAATGAGGATTGAAAAAGTGTTTTATTTTACTGAGAATGTTTTTATACTTTTTGATACTGGTATCTATATCTTTTACAACACATTTGAAGTAGTTAGGTACCTGGGGTAATATTCAATGATTTATACAAGAAATATATTTTGTAAGTATAAGTTAACATATCTTGTTTAATGCATAATTGTGTTACGTGGTTCATTTTGTCTATTCCTCCATGTTTTAAAGTAGTTAGATTACATTGGCAACTTTTAGCTACATCATTATAGCACATATAAACTTGATGTATAATAAATCACTTGTTTGTTTGACATATGCTGTATCATGGCACTAGTGTGGTATACAATGCCTAATTGGGTGAATGTGTTTCCGCCAAGAGAGACTTGTGCATATGTGAAGTTGGTGAGTTTAGAGTTATTTTTTGTTCCATCTTCTTTGTATTTTTTTTTTCAAATTTAGTTTATTGGTGAAGTAGTACAATCACAATTTGTGATGAAGATAAAAAACAACTTTTTGTAATCAACAGCTTATATTCACCATACACGTTTAAGAGGGTAATTCATAGAATTTCGCAGAAAAGTGTCGCAAGCGGCTGGCGCAGAGTGTCCGCGTGCGATTGTCTGCGCCAGGCACGTGCGCTAAAACCGATTTCCGCGCACAGCGTATTCATGGATTTTAGGCTCCCAAACCAGCCGTGGCGCAGAGTATCGCAGCGACCCTGCAGCAGCGCCAGTAACGCCCCCAAGAACGCCCTCGCGCAAGGAAAAGCCATCAAAATCGCTAAATCATCGCAAAGGGCTGCGCTAACCCTGGACCAGTTTACAGGGCTGCCAAACAAGGAACACAAAACGGGTAACGTGCATATCAGGGGTACGCATGAAGTTATACACGCGATTAGCCAGGCTGCCAGGGTACGTGTATTTCAGGGGTGCGCTGGAAGTTCAACACGCGATAGTCCAGGGAACGTGTATTACAGGGGTACGCGGGAAGTTCAACACGCGATTGTCCAGGGAACGTGTATTACAGGGGTACGCGAGAAGTTCAACACGCAATTGTCCAGGGAACGTGTATTACAGGGGTACGCGGGAAGTCTTACATGCGATTAGCCAGGGCACGTGTAATACACGGGTACGCGTGAAGTTATACACGCGATTAGCCAGGGTACGTGTATTACAGGGGTACGTGGGAATTATAACACACGCAATTTGGCTGGGTACGTGTATTACAGGGGTACACGGGAAGTTCTACACGCGAATCGGCTGGGTACGTGTATTACAGGGGTGCGCGGGAATGATCACACGCGATTTGGCCTGGTACGTGTATTACAGGGGTGCGTGGTAATGATCAGACGCGATTTGGCTTGGTACGTGTATTACAGGGGTGCGTGGGAAGTTCTACACGCGATTGGCCAGGGTACGTGTATTACAGGGGTACGTGGGGAATTATCACACGCGATTTTGCTGGGTACGTGTATTACAGGGGTACACGGGAAGTTCTACACGCGATTCGGCTGGGTACGTGTATTACAGGGGTGCGCGGGAATTCTCACATGCGATTTGGCCAGGTACGTGTATTACAGGGTGTGCGGGAATTATCACACAACAATTAGGCTGGGTGGGTCCTCACAGGTGTTCCCTGTACACCCTCCACGGCCCCCAGCAGGCAGCCCACAAAACAGGGGACTACCCTGCACACCTGTTCATGTCCCCCTGCACCCCCAGCCCCCAGCAGTGCAGGTCACCCTCCACCAGGCCCCACTCATGTCTCCACACCCCCACCCCCCAGCAGTGCAGGGGCACCCTCCACCAGGGCCCCACTCATGTCCCCCTGCACCCCCACCCCCCTGCCACCATGGGCAGCCCCCACCAGGCCCCCACTCATGTCCCCCTGCACCCCCCACCCCCCAGCAGTGCAGGGTCACCCTCCACCAGGCCCCCACTCATGTCGCCCTGCACCCCACCCCCCTGCCACCATGGGCAGCCCCCACCAGGCCCCACTCATGTCTCCCACCACCCCCACCCCCCAGCAGTGCAGGGTCACCCTCCCACCAGGCCCCCACTCATGTCCCCCTGCACCCCCACCCCCCAGCAGTGCAGGTCACCCTCCACCAGGCCCCACTCATGTCCCCCTGCACCCCCACCCCCCTGCCACCATGGGCAGCCCCCACCAGGCCCCCACTCATGTCTCCCACCACCCCCACCCCCCAGCAGTGCAGGGGTCACCCTCCACCAGGCCCCCACTCATGTCCTCCCACCACCCCCACCCCCCAGCAGTGCAGGGGCACCCTCCACCAGGGCCCCACTCATGTCCCCCTGCACCCCCACCCCCTGCCACCATGGGCAGCCCCCACCAGGCCCCCACTCATGTCTCCCACCACCCCCACCCCCCAGCAGTGCAGGGTCACCCTCCATCAGGCCCCCACTCATGTCTCCCACCACCCCCACCCCCCAGCAGTGCAGGGTCACCCTCCACCAGGCCCCCACTCATGTCTCCCACCACCCCCACCCCCCAGCAGTGCAGGGCCAACCTCAACCAGGCCCCCACTCATGTCCCCCTGCACCCCCACCCCCCAGCAGTGCAGGGTCCACCCTCCACCAGGCCCCCACTCATGTCCCCCTGCACCCCCATCCCCCTGCCACCATGGGCAGCCCACACCAGGCCCCCACTCATGTCCCCCTGCATCCCCACCCCCCAGCAGTGCAGGGTCACCCTCCACCAGGCCCCACTCATGTCGCCTGCACCCCCACCCCCTGCCCACCATGGGCAGCCCCCACCAGGCCCCCACTCATGTCCTCCCCACCACCACCACCCCCCAGCAGTGCAGGGTCACCCTCCACCAGGCCCGCACTCATGTCCCCCTGCACCCCCCACCCCCCAGCAGTGCAGGGTCACCCTCCACCAGGCCCCCCACTCATGTCCCCCTGCACCCCCACCCCCCTGCCACCATGGGCATCCCCCACCAGGCCCCCACTCATGTCTCCCACCACCCCCACCCCCCAGCAGTGCAGGGTCACCCTCCACCAGGCCCCCACTCATGTCTCCCACCACCCCCACCCCCCAGCAGCGCAGGGGCACCCTCCACCAGGCCCCCACTCATGTCCCCCTGCACCCCACCCCCCTGCCACCATGGGCAGCCCCCACCAGGCCCCCACTCAGTCTCCCAACACCCCCACCCCCCAGCAGTGCAGGGTCACCCTCCACCAGGCCCCCACTCATGTCTCCCACCACCCCCACCCCCAGCAGTGCAGGGTCACCCTCCACCAGGCCCCCACTCATGTCTCCACCACCCCCACCCTCCAGCAGTGCAGGGTCAACCTCCACCAGGCCCCCACTCATGTCCCCCTGCACCCCCACCCCCCTGCCACCATGGGCAGCCCCCACCAGGCCCCCACTCATGTCTCCACCCCCCCACCCCCAGCAGTGGCAGGGTCACCCTCCACCAGGCCCCCACTCATGTCTCCCACCACCCCCACCCCCCAGCAGTGCAGGGGCACCCTCCACCAGGCCCCCACTCATGTCCCCTGCACCCCCCCCCCTGCCACCATGGGCAGCCCCCACCAGCCCCCACTCATGTCTCCCACACCCAATCCATCCAGCAGGGTCACCCTCCACCAGGCCCCCACTCATGTCTCCCACCACCCCACCACCCAGCAGTGCAGGGTCACCCTCCACCAGGCCCCACTCATGTCTCCCACCACCCCACCCCCCTGCCACCATGGGCAGCCCCCACCAGGCCCCCACTCATGTCTCCCACCACCCCCACCCCCCTGCCACCATGGGCAGCCCCACCAGGCCCCCACTCATGTCTCCCACCACCCCCACCCCCAGCAGTGCAGGGGCACCCTCCACCAGGCCCCCACTCATGTCTCCCACCACCCCCACCCCCCTGCCACCATGGGCAGCCCCCACCAGGCCCCACTCATGTCTCCCACCACCCCCACGCCCCAGCAGTGCAGGGTCAACCTCCACCAGGCCCCACTCATGTCTCCCACCACCCCCCACCCCCCCTGCCCCCCACCCCCCTGCCACCATGGGCAGCCCCCACCAGGCCCCCACTCATGTCTCCCACCACCCCCATCCCCCTGCCACCATGGGCAGCCCCCACCAGGCCCCCACTTCATGTCTCCCACCACCCCCACCCCCCAGCAGTGCAGGGTCACCCTCCACCAGGCCCCCACTCATGTCTCCCACCACCCCACCCCCCAGCAGTGCAGGGTCACCCTCCACCAGGCCCCCACTCATGTCTCCCACCACCCCCACCCCCCTGCCACCATGGGCAGCCCCCACCAGGCCCCCACTCATGTCTCCCACCACCCCCACCCCCCAGCAGTGCAGGGTCACCCTCCACCAGGCCCCCACTCATGTCTCCCACCACCCCCACCCCCCAGCAGTGCAGGGTCACCCTCCACCAGGCCCCCACTCATGTCTCCCACCACCCCCACCCCCCTGCCACCATGGGCAGCCCCCACCAGGCCCCCACTCATGTCTCCCACCACCCCCACCCCCCAGCAGTGCAGGGTCACCCTCCACCAGGCCCCCACTCATGTCTCCCACCACCCCCACCCCCCAGCAGTGCAGGGGCACCCTCCACCAGGACCCCACTCATGTCCCCCTGCACCCCCACCCCCCTGCCACCATGGGCAGCCCCCACCAGGCCCCCACTCATGTCTCCCACCACCCCCACCCCCCAGCAATGCAGGGTCACCCTCCACCAGGCCCCCACTCATGTCTCCCACCACCCCCCACCCCCCAGCAGTGCAGGGTCACCCTCCACCAGGCCCCCACTCATGTCTCCCACCACCCCCACCCCCCAGCAGTGCAGGGTCAACCTCCACCAGGCCCCCACTCATGTCCCCCTGCACCCCCACCCCCCAGCAGTGCAGGGTCACCCTCCACCAGGCCCCCACTCATGTCCCCCTGCACCCCCACCCCCCTGCCACCATGGGCAGCCCCCACCAGGCCCCACTCATGTCTCCCACCACCCCCACCCCCCAGCAGTGCAGGGTCACCCTCCACCAGGCCCCCACTCATGTCCCCCTGCACCCCCACCCCCCAGCAGTGCAGGGTCACCCTCCACCAGGCCCCCACTCATGTCCCCCTGCACACCCACCCCCCTGCCACCATGGGTAGCCCCCACCAGCCCCCACTCATGTCTCCCACCACCCCCACCCCCCAGCAGTGCAGGGTCACCCTCCACCAGGCCCCCACTCATGTCTCCCACCACCCCCACCCCCCAGCAGTGCAGGGTCACCCTCCACCAGGCCCCCACTCATGTCTCCCACCACCCCCACTCCCCAGCAGTGCAGGGTCAACCTCCACCAGGCCCCCACTCATGTCCCCCTGCACCCCCACCCCCCAGCAGTGCAGGGTCACCCTCAACCAGGCCCCCACTCATGTCCCCCTGCACCCCCACCCCCCTGCCACCATGGGCAGCCCCCTCCAGGCCCCCACTCATGTCTCCCACCACCCCCACCCCCCAGCAGTGCAGGGTCAACCTCCACCAGGCCCCCACTCATGTCCCCCTGCACCCCCACCCCCCAGCAGTGCAGGGTCACCCTCCACCAGGCCCCCACTCATGTCCCCCTGCACCCCCACCCCCCTGCCACCATGGGCAGCCCCCACCAGGCCCCCACTCATGTCTCCCACCACCCCCACCGCCCAGCAGTGCAGGGTCACCCTCCACCAGGCCCCCACTCATGTCTCCCACCACCCCCACCCCCCAAAAGTGCAGGGTCACCCTCCACCAGGCCCCCACTCATGTCTCCCACCACCCCCACCCCCCAGCAGTGCAGGGTCAACCTCCATCAGGCCCCCACTCATGTCCCCCTGCACCCCCACCCCCCAGCAGTGCAGGGTCACCCTCCACCAGGCCCCCACTCATGTCCCCCTGCACCCCCACCCCCTTGCCACCATGGGCAGCCCCCACCAGGCCCCCACTCATGTCTCCCACCACCCCCACCCCCCAGAAGTGCAGGGTCACCCTCCACCAGGCCCCCACTCATGTCTCCCACCACCCCCACCCCCCAGCAGTGCAGGGTCAACCTCCACCAGGCCCCCACTCATGTCCCCCTGCACCCACACCCCCCAGCAGTGCAGGGTCACCCTCCACCAGGCCCCCACTCATGTCTCCCACCACCCCCACCCCCCAGCAGTGCAGAGGCACCCTCCACCAGGCCCCCACTCATGTCTCCCACCACCCCCACCCCCCTGCCACCATGGGCAGCCCCCACCAGGCCCCCACTCATGTCTCCCACCACCCCCACCCCCCAGCAGTGCAGGGGCACCCTCCACCAGGCCCCCACCCATGTCTCCCACCACCCCCACCCCCCTGCCACCATGGGCAGCCCCCACCAGGCCCCCACTCATGTCTCCCACCACCCCCACCCCCCAGCAGTGCAGGGTCAACCTCCACCAGGCCCCCACTCATGTCTCCCACCACCCCCACCCCCCTGCCACCATGGGCAGCCCCCACCAGGCCCCCACTCATGTCTCCCACCACCCCCACCCCCCTGCCACCATGGGAAGCCCCCACCAGGCCCCCACTCATGTCTCCCACCACCCCCACCCCCCAGCAGTGCAGGGTCACCCTCCACCAGGCCCCCACTCATGTCTCCCACCACCCCCACCCCCCAGCAGTGCAGGGTCACCCTCCACCAGGCCCCCACTCATGTCTCCCACCACCCCCACCCCCCAGCAGTGCAGGGTCAACCTCCACCAGGCCCCCACTTATGTCCCCCTGCACCCCCACCCCCCAGCAGTGCAGGGTCAACCTCCACCAGGCCCCCACTCATGTCCCCCTGCACCCCCACCCCCCAGCAGTGCAGGGTCAACCTCCACCAGGCCCCCACTCATGTCCCCCTGCACCCCCACCCCCCAGCAGTGCAGGGTCACCCTCCACCAGGCCCACACTCATGTCCCCCTGCACCCCCACCCCCCTGCCACCATGGGCAGCCCCCACCAGGCCCCCACTCATGTCTCCCACCACCCCCACCCCCCAGCAGTGCAGGGTCACCCTCCACCAGGCCCCCACTCATGTCTCCCACCACCCCCACCCCCCAGCAGTGCAGGGTCAACCTCCACCAGGCCCCCACTCATGTCCCCCTGCACCCCCACCCCCCAGCAGTGCAGGGTCAACCTCCACCAGGCCCCCACTCATGTCCCCCTGCACCCCCACCCCCCAGCAGTGCAGGGTCAACCTCCACCAGGCCCCCACTCATGTCCCTCTGCACCCCCACCCCCCAGCAGTGCAGGGTCACCCTCCACCAGGCCCCCACTCATGTCTCCCAACACCCCCACCCCCCAGCAGTGCAGGGTCACCCTCCACCAGGCCCCCACTCATGTCTCCCACCACCCCCACCCCCCAGCAGTGCAGGGTCACCCTCCACCAGGCCCCCACTCATGTCTCCCACCACCCCCACCCTCCAGCAGTGCAGGGTCAACCTCCACCAGGCCCCCACTCATGTCCCCCTGCACCCCCACCCCCCTGCCACCATGGGCAGCCCCCACCAGGCCCCCACTCATGTCTCCCACCCCCCCACCCCCAGCAGTGCAGGGTCACCCTCCACCAGGCCCCCACTCATGTCTCCCACCACCCCCACCCCCCAGCAGTGCAGGGGCACCCTCCACCAGGCCCCCACTCATGTCCCCCTGCACCCCCACCCCCCTGCCACCATGGGCAGCCCCCACCAGGCCCCCACTCATGTCTCCCACCACCCCCACCCCCCAGCAGTGCAGGGTCACCCTCCACCAGGCCCCCACTCATGTCTCCCACCACCCCACCACCCAGCAGTGCAGGGTCACCCTCCACCAGGCCCCCACTCATGTCTCCCACCACCCCCACCCCCCTGCCACCATGGGCAGCCCCCACCAGGACCCCACTCATGTCTCCCACCACCCCCACCCCCCTGCCACCATGGGCAGCCCCCACCAGGCCCCCACTCATGTCTCCCACCACCCCCACCCCCCAGCAGTGCAGGTGCACCCTCCACCAGGCCCCCACTCTTGTCTCCCACCACCCCCACCCCCCTGCCACCATGGGCAGCCCCCACCAGGCCCCCACTCATGTCTCCCACCACCCCCACCCCCCAGCAGTGCAGGGTCAACCTCCACCAGGCCCCCACTCATGTCTCCCACCACCCCCACCCCCCTGCCACCATGGGCAGCCCCCACCAGGCCCCCACTCATGTCTCCCACCACCCCCACCCCCCTGCCACCATGGGCAGCCCCCACCAGGCCCCCACTCATGTCTCCCACCACCCCCACCCCCCAGCAGTGCAGGGTCACCCTCCACCAGGCCCCCACTCATGTCTCCCACCACCCCACCCCCCAGCAGTGCAGGGTCACCCTCCACCAGGCCCCCACTCATGTCTCCCACCACCCCCACCCCCCAGCAGTGCAGGGGCACCCTCCACCAGGACCCCACTCATGTCCCCCTGCACCCCCACCCCCCTGCCACCATGGGCAGCCCCCACCAGGCCCCCACTCATGTCTCCCACCACCCCCACCCCCCAGCAGTGCAGGGTCACCCTCCACCAGGCCCCCACTCATGTCTCCCACCACCCCCACACCCCAGCAGTGCAGGGTCACCCTCCACCAGGCCCCCACTCATGTCTCCCACCACCCCCACCCCCCAGCAGTGCAGGGTCAACCTCCACCAGGCCCCCACTCATGTCCCCCTGCACCCCCACCCCCCAGCAGTGCAGGGTCACCCTCCACCAGGCCCCCACTCATGTCCCCCTGCACCCCCACCCCCCTGCCACCATGGGCAGCCCCCACCAGGCCCCCACTCATGTCTCCCACCACCCCCACCCCCCAGCAGTGCAGGGTCACCCTCCACCAGGCCCCCACTCATGTCTCCCACCACCCCCACCCCCCAGCAGTGCAGGGTCACCCTCCACCAGGCCCCCACTCATGTCTCCCACCACCCCCACTCCCCAGCAGTGCAGGGTCAACCTCCACCAGGCCCCCACTCATGTCCCCCTGCACCCCCACCCCCCAGCAGTGCAGGGTCACCCTCAACCAGGCCCCCACTCATGTCCCCCTGCACCCCCACCACCCTGCCACCATGGGCAGCCCCCACCAGGCCCCCACTCATGTCTCCCACCACCCCCACCCCCCAGCAGTGCAGGGTCAACCTCCACCAGGCCCCCACTCATGTCCCCCTGCACCCCCACCCCCCAGCAGTGCAGGGTCACCCTCCACCAGGCCCCCACTCATGTCCCCCTGCACCCCCACCCCCCTGCCACCATGGGCAGCCCCCACCAGGCCCCCACTCATGTCTCCCACCACCCCCACCCCCCAGCAGTGCAGGGTCACCCTCCACCAGGCCCCCACTCATGTCTCCCACCACCCCCACCCCCCAAAAGTGCAGGGTCACCCTCCACCAGGCCCCCACTCATGTCTCCCACCACCCCCACCCCCCAGCATTGCAGGGTCAACCTCCATCAGGCCCCCACTCATGTCCCCCTGCACCCCCACCCCCCAGCAGTGCAGGGTCACCCTCCACCAGGCCCCCACTCATGTCCCCCTGCACCCCCACCCCCTTGCCACCATGGGCAGCCCCCACCAGGCCCCCACTCATGTCTCCCACCACCCCCACCCCCCAGAAGTGCAGGGTCACCCTCCACCAGGCCCCCACTCATGTCTCCCACCACCCCCACCCCCCAGCAGTGCAGGGTCAACCTCCACCAGGCCCCCACTCATGTCCCCCTGCACCCACACCCCCCAGCAGTGCAGGGTCACCCTCCACCAGGCCCCCACTCATGTCTCCCACCACCCCCACCCCCCAGCAGTGCAGGGGCACCCTCCACCAGGCCCCCACTCATGTCTCCCACCACCCCCACCCCCCTGCCACCATGGGCAGCCCCCACCAGGCCCCCACTCATGTCTCCCACCACCCCCACCCCCCAGCAGTGCAGGGGCACCCTCCACCAGGCCCCCACCCATGTCTCCCACCACCCCCACCCCCCTGCCACCATGGGCAGCCCCCACCAGGCCCCCACTCATGTCTCCCACCACCCCCACCCCCCAGCAGTGCAGGGTCAACCTCCACCAGGCCTCACTCATGTCTCCCACCACCCCCACCCCCCTGCCACCATGGGCAGCCCCCACCAGGCCCCCACTCATGTCTCCCACCACCCCCACCCCCCTGCCACCATGGGAAGCCCCCACCAGGCCCCCACTCATGTCTCCCACCACCCCCACCCCCCAGCAGTGCAGGGTCACCCTCCACCAGGCCCCCACTCATGTCTCCCACCACCCCCACCCCCCAGCAGTGCAGGGTCACCCTCCACCAGGCCCCCACTCATGTCTCCCACCACCCCCACCCCCCAGCAGTGCAGGGTCAACCTCCACCAGGCCCCCACTCATGTCCCCCTGCACCCCCACCCCCCAGCAGTGCAGGGTCAACCTCCACCAGGCCCCCACTCATGTCCCCCTGCACCCCCACCCCCCAGCAGTGCAGGGTCAACCTCCACCAGGCCCCCACTCATGTCCCCCTGCACCCCCACCCCCCAGCAGTGCAGGGTCACCCTCCACCAGGCCCACACTCATGTCCCCCTGCACCCCCACCCCCCTGCCACCATGGGCAGCCCCCACCAGGCCCCCACTCATGTCTCCCACCACCCCCACCCCCCAGCAGTGCAGGGTCACCCTCCACCAGGCCCCCACTCATGTCTCCCACCACCCCCACCCCCCAGCAGTGCAGGGTCAACCTCCACCAGGCCCCCACTCATGTCCCCCTGCACCCCCACCCCCCAGCAGTGCAGGGTCAACCTCCACCAGGCCCCCACTCATGTCCCCCTGCACCCCCACCCCCCAGCAGTGCAGGGTCAACCTCCACCAGGCCCCCACTCATGTCCCTCTGCACCCCCACCCCCCAGCAGTGCAGGGTCACCCTCCACCAGGCCCCCACTCATGTCTCCCAACACCCCCACCCCCCAGCAGTGCAGGGTCACCCTCCACCAGGCCCCCACTCATGTCTCCCACCACCCCCACCCCCCAGCAGTGCAGGGTCACCCTCCACCAGGCCCCCACTCATGTCTCCCACCACCCCCACCCTCCAGCAGTGCAGGGTCAACCTCCACCAGGCCCCCACTCATGTCCCCCTGCACCCCCACCCCCCTGCCACCATGGGCAGCCCCCACCAGGCCCCCACTCATGTCTCCCACCCCCCCCACCCCCAGCAGTGCAGGGTCACCCTCCACCAGGCCCCCACTCATGTCTCCCACCACCCCCACCCCCCAGCAGTGCAGGGGCACCCTCCACCAGGCCCCCACTCATGTCCCCCTGCACCCCCACCCCCCTGCCACCATGGGCAGCCCCCACCAGGCCCCCACTCATGTCTCCCACCACCCCCACCCCCCAGCAGTGCAGGGTCACCCTCCACCAGGCCCCCACTCATGTCTCCCACCACCCCACCACCCAGCAGTGCAGGGTCACCCTCCACCAGGCCCCCACTCATGTCTCCCACCACCCCCACCCCCCTGCCACCATGGGCAGCCCCCACCAGGACCCCACTCATGTCTCCCACCACCCCCACCCCCCTGCCACCATGGGCAGCCCCCACCAGGCCCCCACTCATGTCTCCCACCACCCCCACCCCCCAGCAGTGCAGGGGCACCCTCCACCAGGCCCCCACTCTTGTCTCCCACCACCCCCACCCCCCTGCCACCATGGGCAGCCCCCACCAGGCCCCCACTCATGTCTCCCACCACCCCCACCCCCCAGCAGTGCAGGGTCAACCTCCACCAGGCCCCCACTCATGTCTCCCACCACCCCCACCCCCCTGCCACCATGGGCAGCCCCCACCAGGCCCCCACTCATGTCTCCCACCACCCCCACCCCCCTGCCACCATGGGCAGCCCCCACCAGGCCCCCACTCATGTCTCCCACCACCCCCACCCCCCAGCAGTGCAGGGTCACCCTCCACCAGGCCCCCACTCATGTCTCCCACCACCCCACCCCCCAGCAGTGCAGGGTCACCCTCCACCAGGCCCCCACTCATGTCTCCCACCACCCCCACCCCCCAGCAGTGCAGGGGCACCCTCCACCAGGACCCCACTCATGTCCCCCTGCACCCCCACCCCCCTGCCACCATGGGCAGCCCCCACCAGGCCCCCACTCATGTCTCCCACCACCCCCACCCCCCAGCAGTGCAGGGTCACCCTCCACCAGGCCCCCACTCATGTCTCCCACCACCCCCACCCCCCAAAAGTGCAGGGTCACCCTCCACCAGGCCCCCACTCATGTCTCCCACCACCCCCACCCCCCAGCAGTGCAGGGTCAACCTCCATCAGGCCCCCACTCATGTCCCCCTGCACCCCCACCCCCCAGCAGTGCAGGGTCACCCTCCACCAGGCCCCCACTCATGTCCCCCTGCACCCCCACCCCCTTGCCACCATGGGCAGCCCCCACCAGGCCCCCACTCATGTCTCCCACCACCCCCACCCCCCAGAAGTGCAGGGTCACCCTCCACCAGGCCCCCACTCATGTCTCCCACCACCCCCACCCCCCAGCAGTGCAGGGTCAACCTCCACCAGGCCCCCACTCATGTCCCCCTGCACCCACACCCCCCAGCAGTGCAGGGTCACCCTCCACCAGGCCCCCACTCATGTCTCCCACCACCCCCAACCCCCAGCAGTGCAGGGGCACCCTCCACCAGGCCCCCACTCATGTCTCCCACCACCCCCACCCCCCTGCCACCATGGGCAGCCCCCACCAGGCCCCCACTCATGTCTCCCACCACCCCCACCCCCCAGCAGTGCAGGGGCACCCTCCACCAGGCCCCCACCCATGTCTCCCACCACCCCCACCCCCCTGCCACCATGGGCAGCCCCCACCAGGCCCCCACTCATGTCTCCCACCACCCCCACCCCCCAGCAGTGCAGGGTCAACCTCCACCAGGCCCCCACTCATGTCTCCCACCACCCCCACCCCCCTGCCACCATGGGCAGCCCCCACCAGGCCCCCACTCATGTCTCCCACCACCCCCACCCCCCTGCCACCATGGGCAGCCCCCACCAGGCCCCCACTCATGTCTCCACCACCCCCACCCCCCAGCAGTGCAGGGTCACCCTCCACCAGGCCCCCACTCATGTCTCCCACCACCCCCACCCCCCAGCAGTGCAGGGTCACCCTCCACCAGGCCCCCACTCATGTCTCCCACCACCCCCACCCCCCAGCAGTGCAGGGTCAACCTCCACCAGGCCCCCACTCATGTCCCCCTGCACCCCCACCCCCCAGCAGTGCAGGGTCAACCTCCACCAGGCCCCCACTCATGTCCCCCTGCACCCCCACCCCCCAGCAGTGCAGGGTCAACCTCCACCAGGCCCCCACTCATGTCCCCCTGCACCCCCACCCCCCAGCAGTGCAGGGTCACCCTCCACCAGGCCCACACTCATGTCCCCCTGCACCCCCACCCCCCTGCCACCATGGGCAGCCCCCACCAGGCCCCCACTCATGTCTCCCACCACCCCCACCCCCCAGCAGTGCAGGGTCACCCTCCACCAGGCCCCCACTCATGTCTCCCACCACCCCCACCCCCCAGCAGTGCAGGGTCAACCTCCACCAGGCCCCCACTCATGTCCCCCTGCACCCCCACCCCCCAGCAGTGCAGGGTCAACCTCCACCAGGCCCCCACTCATGTCCCCCTGCACCCCCACCCCCCAGCAGTGCAGGGTCAACCTCCACCAGGCCCCCACTCATGTCCCTCTGCACCCCCACCCCCCAGCAGTGCAGGGTAACCCTCCACCAGGCCCCCACGCATGTCTCCCACCACCCCAACCCCCTGCCACCATGGGCAGCCCCCACCAGGCCCCCACTCGTCTCCCACCACCCCCACCCCCCAGCAGTGCAGGGGCACCCTCCACCAGGCCCCCACTCATGTCTCCCACCACCCCCACCCCCCTGCCACCATGGGCAGCCCCCACCAGGCCCACACTCATGTCTCCCACCACCCCCACCCCCCAGCAGTGCAGGTTCAACCTCCACCAGGCCCCCACTCATGTCTCCCACCACCCCCACCCCCCTGCCACCATGGGCAGCCCCCACCAGGCCCCCACTCATGTCTCCCACCACCCCCACCCCCCAGCAGTGCAGGGGCACCCTCCACCAGGCCCCCACACATGTCTCCCACCACCCCCACCCCCCTGCCACCATGGGCAGCCCCCACCAGGCCCCCACTCATGTCTCCCACCACCCCCACCCCCCAGCAGTGCAGGGTCACCCTCCACCAGGCCCCCACTCATGTCTCCCACCACCCCCACCCCCAGCAGTGCAGGGTCACCCTCCACCAGGCCCCCACTCATGTCTCCCACCACCCCCACCCCCCAGCAGTGCAGGGTCAACCTCCACCAGGCCCCCACTCATGTCCCCCTGCACCCCCACCCCCCAGCAGTGCAGGGTCAACCTCCACCAGGCCCCCACTCATGTCCCCCTGCACCCCCACCCCCCAGCAGTGCAGGGTCAACCTCCACCAGGCCCCCACTCATGTCCCCCTGCACCCCCACCCCCCAGCAGTGCAGGGTCACCCTCCACCAGGCCCCCACTCATGTACCCCTGCACCCCCACCCCCCTGCCACCATGGGCAGCCCCCACCAGGCCCCCACTCATGTCTCCCACCACCCCCACCCCCCTGCCACCATGTGCAGCCCCCACCAGGTCCTCACAATCCCCAATCATGTGCGTAATGGTCAGCCTCCACAGCCAAAAAGCCCTACCAAGTAACCCATTCACCCAAATGGAAATGAAAACACATGTTACACCCCCAATGTTCATGAAGCAAATGAACCCATGTCACAGATTTTCAAATTGAATGGGAAAACACACAACATGACATGCATGAAACCAATGAGATGAAACCACACAGTGAACAATGGAAAAAAAATGTATTGGACAAAAATACAAATGGTAATGAAAGAAAAATAACTACAATGTAAATGTGAAAAAATAAGCTGCATGTCCGCATAAAAACACAAAAGTAGAAAATCAAATCCATAAAATATTGTCCAAAGTGAAATGTAAAAACTCTCCATGCAACAAAGAACTATGTACAAAAATAACAAGGGTCCATCATCACAACTGAACTAAGGAAACCTCCTAAAAAACCTACCTAAATATCAACAATATACAAAAAGTGGAGCAGTGTCCGTCGACTCCAAATCATAAGAAAAAACAAAGGAAACCTAAAACTAAAGAACTATATACAAAGGCGGCGGGCAAGTCCAGCGGCTCACTCCGTGGTGTTCCGGGCCAGGGCATCATCGAACTCCTGTTCGATGTCCCGGAGGCGGTCCAGTTCCATGGCCCCGAGGGTCCGCAGGGACGACGCCGTGTCCTCCTCCAACCCCCTGCGGATTGCCTCGAGGCACTCGGCCCGCCTCAGGGCCCTCCGCATGGAGTTCTCCGCCCTGACCATTGTGAGCCGCGCCTCTTCCGCCCGCCGCCGCTCCGCACCTATGGCGTGGCCCAACCGCTGCCACACGGAAGACACTCTCTGTCCTGGGTCCTCCTGCCCTCCGGCCGATGCCTGCCCCTCCGATGTCGAAGGCCCCGAGCCTTCATGGCTCCCACCATGTTGCTGCTGCTGCTCTGCCTCTGCCCGTGCACTGCCTCCTGCTGCCTGCACATCCTCCGCCGGCTGGGGTGCAGTTGTTGATGTGGCCACCCCTGCTGGACGTCCGACTCCCGACTGTGGCAGGGATGCCTCCTCCACCAGCCTGGCCGCACTGTCAGAGGCAGCTCCACAGGGCACCCAGGTGACTGATGGGTGGGAAGATGGCACAGAGGACGACTGGCGCGTAGGGGGTCCAGTTGAGGAGGGGGTCGGAACAAGCCCCATCAGACGGAGGAATCCGGTCTGGGTGACCTGTCCCAGCAGGCTGACGTGGTCAACGAGCCATTCGAGATGACGTGCAGTCTCTCCATGAAAAGACTGCAGGTCACCTCGCATGGCCCGTTGACGCAACGCCACACCAGCCCGGACAGGCTCAACCCGGACCTGGATAGCCACGTCTGCAGGCAGAGGAAGGCCAGTTGACGTCAGCTCATCCCCTGCCTGGAAACGGGTCTGGACGTAGGCATCCCTGCTGGTGCAAGATGATGCAGGGACAGGATCGGGGACAGGATTGCACACAGGCACCTCCGCAGCGGCCTGTGCTGCCTCCTGTCCCTGGTCCTGGACTGCACCACTAGCACCAGTGGGATCCCCACCTCCAGACCCCGTCTCTGGTGCTTGCACGGCCTCCTCCTCCACCAGACCCCCCACCAACATGGATGACTCCGTGCCATCTTCCCCTGTTGGGCCCTGTGGGGTCCCAGCTGCCCCTTCTGCTGCCGAGGAGTCCAACTCCAACCTCCGCCTCTTGGACCCCCCCCGGCAGCTGCGGCCTGGGACGCGGCACCGGACTCCTCACTCCCCGACGAGATGACAACACGGGAGGGGAGCCGGGCCTTGCGTCTCCGGCTGGCGGTCGGATAGCCGCCGCTGTGCTCCACAGCACCTTCTCCGCCCTCTTCATCAGTTGACGCTGCAGACAGGGAGAAACAAAACACAGGCATCAGGGCACTGTACAATGGACACATACACACATGACAGTTGCACATGAGTGGCATTGGCAAACCTCAGACATGTCATCACAATCCCCAACACACATGTCATTGCAACTCGCACACATGAGCCATACCACAGCCATATCGCAACTGCCACCACCATCCATACACATACAACAGCATGAGCAGCCAAAGGTGACCCAGACATCACATGCAACACAGGAAGTGCACCACACATGTACACACACCACCACACTTGCATGCATGTGTACACCTCGGCCAAGTGTCGCACTGTTCAGACGGGCATCCATGTCACATCTGCCAATCAGGCTTACACATACCGCAGTCACATGCATCCATGTTCATCACTGTTGCACCCTTGTCAAATACACACACATGCACATGTACACAGTGCTCATACATGCAGCCCAATACAACATACATGCGTGACATCACGGACATGTCTAATTACATACACATACATACAAACATGTGTGCACGCACAACTGCATTTGCCATGCAAGCCTACACACACAAGCACCATCCATGTCTCACACATTACAGCCCTCGCATGTGTCAGCCCCACGGCCATGTACACCCCCACCCATACTCGACCCCATACAAACAGATGTGCAACATGCACAATGCCGAATAATCACCACACGCACTGCTCACAATCAGGATGCATGTACACTCACCGCTCGACTCCAGACGGGTCTGCTTCTCCAGGACCTGGACGTGGAGCGCTGGGGATATGCGTTCCAGGACCCCCATCTGTTCTTCCGACAAGTGGCCCCGGCGCCCCTTGGCATCCGCTGCCTTCAAGAGGCGCCGGGCCTTGTTCAGGGTCCTGGACCTGAAGTCCTCCCAGCGCTTCCTAACATGTTGTAAGTCCCGGACTGCCACCCCCTCCGCGTTGATGGCAGTCACGATGTCAGTCCAGATCCGAGTCCGTCCTTCCTTGTCGGCGCGGGAACTTCCGAAGAGGGCATCATACTGCCCCAGGACTTGCTCCACCAGGACACCAACTTCGGTGGCACTGAAGCTGGTGCCCCTCTGCCTCTCTGGCCGGGGGTTGTCAGTGGTCACAGATGGTGTTTGCCCCGACATGACAACCCCAGAGGCAGGAGTGGGTGGGCAACTGGGTCCTGGGGCTGGGCTGTGGAGCGATGGAATTCAAGTCGGGAGTCTTCGGTACCAGCAGGGGTGGTCACAGCAACAGCACCCCTGGCTGATGTGCAGGCAGCAAATGGCAGTGCACGTGGGCAGCAGGCAGTCAGGCAGCAGCAGATGGTAGGTGGGAGCGTGCTCGGAGCTCTGGGGGGCAGTAGTTCAGCCTTCTGGGCAGGAGCGTGGATCTTCCGTGTGCTTACGCGTGGCCAGCTTGGTACGGAGTGATTTGGCACGTGAAAATCCTGCACGTCAGCGTGAAAATCGAGGAAAGGCCCTTAGCGCGTAAGCGCGTCAGCACGCATACGCGATTCTATTGGACCAAAGGCCCTCAGCGCGTAAGCGCGTCTGTGACGTGACCCGCACGGGTTTTTCCCACACAGCACGTGATGACAGAGCACACGTGGAAAGACTGCACGTCAGAGTCTCATCGCGTGTGATTGGTGGAAATGGCCCTACACGCAGAAGTGACAAAGCGTGTAATTGGAGGAAATGTCCCTACACGCAGAAGTGACAAAGCGTGTAATTGGAGGAAATGTCCCTACACGCAGAAGTGACAAAGCGTGTAATTGGAGGAAATGTTCCTACACGCAGAAGTGACAAAGCGTGTAATTGGTGGAAATGGCCCTAGCGCGTACACGCCGCGTAAGTGACGCTGGACGTGTGGGCCTGTATAAAAGGTACGCGTAGAACACCACTTCCTTGTACGTGCTTTTCGTGGAGAGCGAGTGGGTGAATTCTGTACTTCTTGTCGTTTCACACGCGATTTACTTCACGGCGTTTCAAGTTCGTATTCCCTGTTACCTCTGACAGCTTTTTCTCTTCTTTCGCTTTTACTGGTTTACCTGGGCCTGTTCCCTCAAACAGTGTTCCCTTCTACTGTTGTCCTGTCTCCTCAGAAAGCGTACAAATCTTCTTTTGGCGGGGGTGTTGCCAACCAAACGTGCTCCTTTTACACGCTCGTTTACCAGGCAGACGGTGAATCACGCACGTATCTAACATCTGTGCTTGCCCCGTGTGTAGCCTACCCCTTCAGAGGTCATTCTAGGCTGCGTGTGACATGCATACGTTCATTCTTGTGTTTCTGGGTGCCACAGCGTAGTGCAGGTTTTTCTTTCTGCACACGTGGTCTAGGAGGGGTTGCGTGCACGTCATCTCCCTTTTTTGGGCCTCCTGTGCGTTGCGTGACCCGTCATCTTTCCCCAGGGGTTACATTCAGCCTTGCTAGAGCACTAGGGTACAATTACCATCTGGTACCCAACCGCTTTGACCCCCAATTGCCCAGGACAATAGTCTACATCCACTCCCATACGCACATTAACATCAGTGCCATGGCTGGGAGGCGAGGATTCCGTAAGGGTGGCAAAGGTGGAAGAGCCACAAGTGGTGGCCGTGGTGGATCCGGTAGGGGACGTGGTCGTAACTTGCAGGGTGAGCCTGTCCCCCCATGTGTGGAGGACCAGTCACGGGCACCCATAATCCCCCCCCTCACCCCCTCCCATTGAGGCTGATGTGGCTGACACCATCCATGCTCAGCCCTTGTTGGACCAGCCCATTGTGGCACCAGACCTGGCTGACTCCATGGCTGACTTCCAGGTCAGCAGGGCTACGACACGTGCGCTGGTGCATGTTGATGCCATCATGCCACGTGGATCTGGGGCAGCAAGGTCATCTGCTGCACCAAGGAGGCAGGGCGGAGAGGCTGCAGGGGCAGCTGCGGCTCCATCCACCCCAGCCCTCACACACCCAGCCAGGACAGTGTCGGTCCTAGTCCATGCTGCTGACATTCCCCCTGACACCATCACACTAGAGCCAATGCCTGCACTAACTCCCATGCTGAGTGTGCAATCCCACACTCCTGATACAGAGTCCACCAGGGCTCCTGCCCCTAGTGTCCAGAGCGGCGCAGGACACTCAGGATCACCACCACCTTCCAAGCGGAAGAGGAAGAGTGCTCGCCCGGCACAGGCTGATGCCCCAGACACGGCTACACAGTCCGGCCCGTCCAGGAAGCCCAGCTTCACGGATGACGAACTGAATGCACTTGTCGAGTATGTGTCCGGACATGACAACGAGATGGTCATTGTTGCAGGATCCAAGACCACACCTGCACAACGCCAGGCACACTGGCAGCCCGTTGCGGACATCGTAAGTGCCCTTGGAATTGTGAGGCGCACAGCCAATGATTGCTATAAGCGCTGGAATGACCTAAAGCGCAGGGCAAAGAGTAAACTGGCCTCAATTCATGCCGCAACTCTAGTGACTGGAGGTGGGTCTCCAGTAGTAGACATGGAACTCACTCCACATGAGTCAGTCGCTGGGACCTATGTCACGGAGGAACAGATCCAAGGCGTGGGAGATCTGGCTGATTACGAGGCATTGTCCGGTGAGTGCACATGCATGTGTGTGTCATCCATGTGCATGGTGTGTGTGTGAGGGCTTCTGTTTGTGTGCCAGGTGAGAGTGTGTGCGCCTGAGTCGTATGGGTCAGCCATGTGCTTCATGCAATCCTTCCTGCGCAGCTGCATTTGGCCATAGCAGTATCCCTTCTGCCAACAGTAGACATCTAGCCCAACTGCACGCCAGTTGCCCTTGAAGTGTCACCTTGCCACAACATATTTGCTTATTTTTCACTGTTCATTCAGTCAGTTTGTTTGCATTCCACCACTTTCACTAGGCATGTCGCTGTCCACTAGTCACATGTCTGACATGGGTATGGTAAAGTGGAGTGACTTTGTTACCTGGATATCATTTGTACACACATGTCCCTGTGCAATTGGACCATTTCTGACTGGCAGCTCCAGGTGAAAAATCTGACCTGTTAGAATTAGAAAAGCAATTACATGCGGGAACTGGACTGAATGAATAGGTGCTGCCCTCCTCTCCATCTTCACTCAATAGCAATGGTACATGCCATCTGTGTGATGGCATGTGTGTTTCACCTGGCAATCACAGGCCAATGTGTGATGCCACTGCCAGGCAGCATGCAGAAAATGTGTTCATCTTCCATCTTGGTGTCATCAGTGTGTGCCATTTGCCTGCACTTCATACGCAGTGAGGGTGCATGCATGGGAGGGTTTTAGTCATGTGGGACATGTGTCAATCAAGTACTGGTTCTCTTGCTTCTCAGCCCTCATTGTGTGCCATGGTGCTAATGCCTGTTTCCATTTCTTTGTTTTCATGTCTTTGCAGGAGAAGACGCACCTGATACTGCTGGGGTTGTGGAGATGGTGCAGACCCAGGAGGGGTCCGAGGGCCGACCAACCACCAGTGAGGGACGTGGTGTGGTGGTGGGGGAGAACCCACAAGTGCTGCAGGTCGTGCTCTCAAGGGGTGTCTCTGGCTGCACCTCCCCCGAGCTGTACTCAGGTGTTGATTCGGATGAGACCTACGTGCCGTCGCAGGTGAGTGTTCCAGGGAGGGATTCTGTTCTGTCTCACCCACCTGCACCAGGGTCAGGACCCTCCATGGGGATGTCAGTGTTGGCAGCTACGCCTTCGGTGGTTACGGATGCAGGGTCACACTCCGCGACATCTGATCCTGTTCCTGGGCCAGCAGATCAGAGGGGGAATGCAGTCCTGCAGCCTCAGGCAGTGCCGGCACAGCAAGGCGCAGTTCGCCTTGCCCCAGACAGGTGTGGTGCCCGCCGACGTGGTGGGCGTACGCCACCCGGCAATACCGCATGGGAGCAATCCATTTACGGTATGGCAACCCAGCAGGCTGCATCATCCGAGATGATGGCTCAGGCCATGGATAGGGTGGCCACTTCCATTGTCCCCCCAGAAAGGCTGATGGAGCGACTAGAGCAGGCAACCGACTCCATCTGCCAGTCACACAGGGAGGACATGTTGGGGTCCAACAGGGACAGGCGGGCGGCACTGGCGACTCTGCAGGAGGCCATCTCCATTGAGTCCCAGGGCCACAGGGAAGCCCTGAGGCAGGAGCTCTTTCACCTCAGAACGACTCTTGTTGAGCTTGAGGCTTCAACACACCAAAGGACAGAACAGCAGCTGGAGCGTCTCACCCGTACGCTCTCAGCTGAGATGCAGGCAACGAGGGCGGAGGTCCGGGCATCCCGTGAGTTGTTGCATGGGGACCTCCGCACACTCATCCTCCAGAACCAGACCTACCACACCCGCATGCTTGCAGCCATGGAGGAGCAGACTAGGGCCTTGCGTGGGCTGCCTCCTATAGTGCAACCACCTCCGGATGCAGCTGCACAGGGTGATAATAGCGACAGCAGTGATACTCCCACAATAGGGTAGCCGTGTGGGCCATGAGCCCATGGAGGTGTTTTATCTTCCCAGGATCCACGCAGGTGGGTTCTGGTGTGCATCCTGTCCTCGGACCTCCTGGGTGGCCTCCCCAACCCCCCCGGGCCCATCAATGGCCATTTTTGATTGTTTCTTATTTTTATTTTTATTTTGATTTCTTTTATTCCCAATTTTTTTGGGACGATCTGTTGGCTTCCGTGGTTCCTGTGGGCATACGCTGCATTGTGGCTGGGCACATGCAGGCTTGTAATGTATTTGGTTCAGATGCTTGGGTTTGAGTCACACACACCCCTCCTGCTTCCCGTTTCCATGGGCTTGCAAAGGGTGTGCCCAAGTGACAGTGAATTACACAGTGACGTTGGACTCCCATGAGCTGTGTGGCCAGTCTGTAGTCAATACTGTGTATACATTCCTAGTGCATATTGCTGTTGTGTTGTACACTGCATGTTGCATTGATGTGTAACTCTTCTTCTGTGTCTACCTCCCAATTTGCAGGTCCCTTCCTCATGTCCACACAAGGACCTCTAGTCTGGAGATGGGGACCATGTTGGCAGCAGTGCACCTACAACTCTACATGGCGACAACACTGCACAGTTGGTAGTGGTGGGAGTGCAGGCATTTCCAGGTGGTGAGACTACTAATATGTAACATTTGTGATGTCATGTTAATGGTACTACGTGCTCAAGTATGTTGTTGGTACGGCATTGCTGTGAGCATTTCAGGTGTTGCAGGTTTCTAATAGTGCCACTGTACATAGTGAGACTGATGTCATGTTGTGGGGATTACTTTGTTTACCTGCAATTAGCATGACATGGCACGGTGTGTCGTGTGGCGGTGCTGGGGTTGGGTTGGCTGACATGGCACTGTCCTCTTGTTGCATTTTGCAAGTGGGTATTCATTTTAGCTGCTTCAATGTGTAACTTCACAAAACTGCATTGGTGGTGTCTGTGTGGGTAGGGATGCACACATTGTGACACTTCCAGGTGAACAATCTCAGGCTGACATGGTATTCCCGGTTCATTCTCCAGACATTCAGGATCAGTGTCAGGTTGAGTCATCATTGATTGTCAGATGGAATGTGCCAGGGCAGTGTGCACTCCACAGGGGTGTGATTTCTATGTGAAGTAATTAGCCACTAGCTGTGTACGGGCTGCCTCCCCCCGTGCCCTTTCCCCTCCCATGCGCAGCGGCTGTGCATGTGGTTGGGGATGTGGGGCCACCACCATGTCCACGGCCAGGCCCCGGCGTGTTGCAACGTTGTGCAGGACACATGCTGCCACTATGATCCTGCACACTACTGGGGGAGCGTATAACAGCTGCCCGCCAGAACGGTCAAGGGAGCGAAAGTGTGACTTTAGCACTCCGAATGTGCGCTCCACTATGCCCCTGGTTGTAATGTGGGCTGTGTTATATCTTACCTGGGGTGGCGTGGTGGGGTTCCGAATTGGCGTCATCATGTGGGGGCTGAGAGGGTAGGCACTGTCCCCTGTGGAGGTGGTGATTGGTATCATTGGTGGGGTTGTGACCTTGCTCAGTATCCAACATGCATGCATGTGCAGTGGCATACATACTCACCAAGCAGCCATGTATCGCCATGCCGCCCAGCTTCTAGGTCCCGGCTTAGGGTGGACATTCGGTAAATGAAGCTGTCGTGGGTGGAGCCGGGATAGTTGGCATATACTGAGGTGATGATTCCCTTGGCATTACATGCTACCTGCACGTTGATGGAATGCCAGTGCTTGCGGTTCCTATAGATGTGCTCAGATGCCCTGGGGGGACGTAGAGCCACATGGGTGCAGTCGATGGCACCTAGCACTTTGGGGAATCGTGCCACAGCGTAAAAATCCAGGGCGGCAGCATGCCTTTCTGCAGGTGTTCTGGGCAGGTATATGTGCCTGCGGACTGATGGGCGTGCAGTGATGATGTTCAAGACCTGGTGTAGGCAGCGTGACTGGGTGGCCTGTGACACCCCACCCACTATGGCACTTGTCCGCTGAAATGATCCAGTGGCTAAGAAGTGCAGTACATTGAGGACCTTCTCCAGGGGGCTGAGTGCTTGGGAGCACAGGGTGGGTGATGTGAGGTCATCCTCCCACTCACTCACCAGGTCCAGTATGATGTGTGGTGGAAACCTGTACCTCCCATACACCTGGTCATCAGGCATCCCGAAAAGGCTGGTTCTGGGTGTGAATATTCTGGCCCTGACTATCCTCCTCCTCCTCCTTTGGTAGCACACTGCCACTGCTGCTAGGAACGGTATGTTCATCCTGCCGTCTGAGCTTGTTATTGTTAAAGTCCGCAAATTTATGCTTTGCGCGTGTTCTAGGCGAGCGTGTGACCCTCGCACCCCTGGAATCCAGTTCCCAGTCCAATAGCGTGTGGAAATTCACACGCACCACGGGATACAGCGTGTGACCCGCGCACCCCTGGAATCCAGTTCCCAGTCCAATAGCGTGTGGAAATTCACACGCACCACGGGATACAGCGTGTGACCCGCGCACCCCTGGAATCCAGTTCCCAGTCCAATAGCGTGTGGAAATTCACACGCACCACGGGATACAGCGTGTGACCCGCGCACCCCTGGAATCCAGTTCCCAGTCCAATAGCGTGTGGAAATTCACACGCACCACGGGATACAGGTTCGCTGATGTACTTGCGTGTGTAAGTGGCCGCGCACCCATTAAATACACGTACATAGGCCAATCACGTGTACGTGCACTTTTGTCCAATTACACGCGATGACACTCTGACGTGCAGTATCTCAACGTGTGCCCCGTCATCACGTGCTGAGTGGGGAACACCCGTGCGGGTCACGTCACAGACGCGCTTACGCGCTGAGGGACTCTGGTCCAATAGAATCGCGTATGCGTGCTGACGCGCTTACGCGCTAAGGGCCTTTCCTCGGATTTCACGCTGACGTGCAGGATTTTCACGTGCCAAATCACTCCGTATCAAGCTGGCCACGCGAAAACACACGGAAGACCAGGCTCCTGCCCAGAAGGCCGAGTTACTGCCCCCCAGTGCCCCGAGCAGCCTCCCACGTGCCATCTGCTGCTGCCTGCCTGCCTGCCTGCCTGCTGCCACCGTGCCCTGCCATTTGGTGCCTGCACATCAGCCATCTGCAGGGGTCCAGTTGCTGTGTCCACCCCTGCTGGAACTGAAGACTCCCGACTGGGATTACATCGCTCCACAGCCCAGCCCCAGGACCCAGTTGCCCACCCACACCTGCCTCTGGGGTTGCCATGTCGGGCACTTCCACATCTGGCACCAGTGGCAACCCCAGGCCAGAGGGGCAGAGGGGCACCAGCTTCACTGTCACCGAAGTTGGTGTCCTGGTGGAGCATGTCCTGGGGCAGTATGATGCCCTCTTTGGATCGTCCCGCGCCAGCAAGGAAGGACGGCAGAGGATCTGGGCCGACTGTGTGGTTGCCATCAACGCGGAGGGGGTGGCAACCCGCGACGTCCTGAAGATCAAGAAGCGCTGGGAGGACTTGAGGTCCAGGACCCTTGTGAAGGCCCGGCGCCTCGTGGAGGGGGGCCGGGGCCGCATGAGTTCCATCCAGATGAGGGTCCTGGAACGCGTACGCCCAGCGCTCCACGCCCAGATCCTTGAGAGGGAGGCCCGTCTGGAGTTGAGCGGTAAGTGTCCATGCATTACTGTGTGAGACAGGGCATGTTGCGGTGTGCTGGTTCTATGATACTTGCCTGTATGTGTGCTATAGGCCATGTATGCATGTATGTGTGCAGGGACATCATGGTAATGCATGTGCGACCAGTGTTGTGTGATGCACATGGTTGTTGCATGTGTTGAAATGCCGCATGGGGAGCCCTATGCAGATTTTGAACATGAGAGCATGCCAGTCTCTGTACCTGGACATGGGTGGGGGTGAGGGATGGGTGCTGATGCCAGGTACATATATGGTAGCCATGTCTGTGTGCCTGACCTGCGTGTCTGTGACTTGTGCATGCCATGGATGCATGACACATGTGTGTGACAATGCACATATTCAGTAAAGCAGCCAAATTACCCTTGTATCCGCTGTGTTTGGTGTGTTTGGGGCCAGATGGATGTGACTGAGGTGAAGTGTGTGCATGTGATGGGCATGAGCCATGATGCATGTGAGTTACATATCATTGAATGTTTCAAGAGTCCATTGGACATGCATGGAAATATCCATGGCATGCACCATGCCTGTTACTGTGTGTGTTTTGCCTGGACTGACCCATGTGTTGTGGAGGGACATGATGGAAGTGTACTTTGACAGTGGTGCTCATCTGCTATTGCTTCCTGTCTAGGGGACCATTGTACAGTGCCCTGATGCTTGTGTTCTTTGTATCCCTCTACGCAGCGGCTAGTGAAGAAGAGGGCGGAGACGGCGCTGTGGAGCAAGGCGGCGGGGATGCCCCCACGGCTGCAGCGGAAGGGGTGGGTGAGCCCCCACAGGGGCCTGCTACGGTGGGAGACGGTGAAGAGCCATCCAGGTTGGTGGTTTGCACAGAGGAGGAGGAGGCCGCCACTGGGGCACACATGGGGCCTGGTGGGGGCATCCCTGCTGGTGCAAGTGGTGCAGTCCAGGGCCAGGGGCAGGAGGCAGCACAGGTCACCGTGGAGGGGCCTGTGCATGTCGCTGTCCCTGACCCTGTGAGTGCACCACCATGCACCAGCAGGGATGCCCCGTCCCAGGCCTGTCCGCAGGTAGAGGGGATGTCCATGTCACCTGACTCCCCTCCACCTGCGGACGTGGGAACCCCTGGCCGTGCGGAGAAGGTCCTGATTGGGGTCGCGATGCGCACGGCTGTGATTCGTGATGCCGTGCGTGCTTCCCGGGAGGAGCATGCACGTCATCACGAAGTGCACCGTGCCGACGTGGCCCAATTGGGATCGGCCATGTTTGGGGGTTTCCTGCATGTGTTAGCCAATGTGGCGGCCCTCTCCTCCTCTGTGCAGGCTATCCACCAGTCGTTCTCCTTGCCGTCTTCCAGCCCAGATGCCACCAGGGCCCCCTGTGGACCTGCCCCGACCAATGCAGCCAGCTCGGTGGGGATCCCATCCCTGCCACAGTCGGGAGTCAGAGATCCAGCAGGGGTGGACACCAGAGCAACTGGACCCCAGCAGATGGAGGATGTGACGGCATCATCGGGCAGGGCACGTGCACGACGGCGTCGGTGGTTTCCATCAGCCTGGATGCCGTCGTGCTGGCACAGGCAGTTGCGTCGGAGGCAGCAGCAGGCTCAACGTGGGAGGCATCATGGCTCGGGGCCATCAACATCAGGGGTGCAGGCATCGGCCGGAGGGCAGGAGAACCCTGGAATGGGAGTGGCTTCCGTGTGGGAGCGGTTGTGCCAGCGGATAGGTGCGGAGCGGCAGCGGGCAGAGGAGGAACGGCTCACGATGGTCAGGGTGGAGGACTCCATGCGGAGGGCGCTGAGGCGGGCTGAGTGCCTTGAGGGTCTTCGCAGGGAGTTTGAGCTTGACACTGCGTTATCCCTGCGGGACCTCCGGGCCAGGGAACATGCCCGCCTCCAAGCCATTGACCAGGAGTTCGATGATGCCCTGGCCCATGACAACAACCAGTGAGCCGTCCGAATAGCCCGCTGCCTTTGTATATAGTTGTATAGTTAGGGTTAGGTTTCCTTTGTTTTTTTGAATTTTTTTTGGTTGCGATTGGACAATGCACCACTTTTTTTTATATAGTTCAGTTTTTAGTTAGTAGTCATAGTTAGGTTTAATTTGGTTGGGCTCATGGACCCAGGATGATCTTCTTCATGGTTCTTCATTGGCTTATTTTAATTTTTCAGATTATTTTCTTGGACATTCATCTTGTTTTGTTTGATTTGCTTTGTGTTTTTTCTTATTTCATTTCCATTCTACTTGCTGTTCAATACATATTATTTTTTTAATCTTCAATGTGTCGTATCATCTCATTGCTTTCAGGCATGTCATGTTGGGTGTTTTGTCATTCACTTGCAGCCATTGTGTGTGACAGACATGTGTTCAATTGCATTATTTAAATTGGGGGTGTAACATGTAATTGCCTTTGATATGTGGGTGGGTGTGATAGTTGGTTGGGCCTTTTGGCAGGGGAGGATGGGCATTACGGACATGATTGGGGAATGTTGGGACCCAGGTGCAGGGGGGCATGGATTGGACATGGGTGGGGGCCTGCTGGTAGGTGCCCCACAGTGCTGGGGGGGTGGGGGTGGTGGGAGACATGAGTGGGGGCAGGGTGGAGGGTGCCCCTGGTGGCTGGGGGGTGGGGGTGGTGGGTGACATGAGTGGGGGCCTGGTGGAGGGTGACCCTGCACTGCTGGGGTTTGGGGGTGGTGGGAGACATGAGTGGGGGCCTGGTGGAGGGTGCCCCTGGTGGCTGGGGGGTGGGGGTGGTGGGAGACATGAGTGGGGGCCTGGTGGAGGGTGCCCCTGGTGGCTGGGGGGTGGGGGTGGTGGGTGACATGAGTGTGGGCCTGGTGGAGGGTGACCCTGCACTGCTGGGGTTTGGGGGTGGTGGGAGACATGAGTGGGGGCCTGGTGGAGGGTGCCCCTGGTGGCTGGGGGGTGGGGTTGGTGGGAGACATGAGTGGGGGCCTGGTGGAGGGTGACCCTGCACTGCTGGGGTGTGGGGGTGGTGGGTGACATGAGTGGGGGCATGGTGGAGGGTGCCCCTGGTGGCTGGGGGGTGGGGGTGGTGGGAGACATGAGTGGGGGCCTGGTGGAGGGTGCCCCTGGTGGCTGGGGGGTGGGGGTGGTGGGTGACATGAGTGGGGGCCTGGTGGAGGGTGAACCTGCACTGCTGGGGTTTGGGGGTGGTGGGAGACATGAGTGGGGGCCTGGTGGAGGGTGCCCCTGGTGGCTGGGGGGTGGGGGTGGTGGGAGACATGAGTGGGGGCCTGGTGGAGGGTGCCCCTGGTGGCTGGGGGGTGGGGGTGGTGGGTGACATGAGTGTGGGCCTGGTGGAGGGTGACCCTGCACTGCTGGGGTGTGGGGGTGGTGGGAGACATGAGTGGGGGCCTGGTGGAGGGTGCCCCTGCACTGCTGGGGTGTGGGGGTGGTGGGTGACATGAGTGGGGGCCTGGTGGAGGGCGACCCTGCACTGCTGGGGTGTGGGGGTGGTGGGAGACATGAGTGGGGGCCTGGTGGAGGGTGACCCTGGTGGCTGGGGGGTGGGGGTGGTGGGTGACATGAGTGGGGGCCTGGTGGAGGGTGACCCTGCACTGCTGGGGTGTGGGGGTGGTGGGTGACATGAGTGGGGGCCTGGCGGAGGGTGACCCTGCACTGCTGGGGTGTGGGGGTGGTGGGAGACATGAGTGGGGGCCTGGTGGAGGGTGACCCTGGTGGCTGGGGGGTGGGGGTGGTGGGAGCCATGAGTGGGGGCCTGGTGGAGGGTGACCCTGCACTGCTGGGGTGTGAGGGTGGTGGGTGACATGAGTGGGGGCCTGCTGGAGGGTGCCCCTGGTGGCTGGGGGGTGGGGGTGGTGGAAGACATGAGTGGGTGCCTGGTGGAGGGTGCCCCTGGTGGCTGGGGGGTGGGGGTGGTGGGTGACATGAGTGGGGGCCTGGTGGAGGGTGACCCTGCACTGCTGGGGTTTGGGGGTGGTGGGAGACATGAGTGGGGGCCTGGTGGAGGGTGCCCCTGGTGGCTGGGGGGTGGGGGTGGTGGGAGACATGAGTGGGGGCCTGGTGGAGGGTGCCCCTGGTGGCTGGGGGGTGGGGGTGGTGGGTGACATGAGTGTGGGCCTGGTGGAGGGTGACCCTGCACTGCTGGGGTGTGGGGGTGGTGGGAGACATGAGTGGGGGCCTGGTGGAGGGTGACCCTGGTGGCTGGGGGGTGGGGGTGGTGGGTGACATGAGTGGGGGCCTGGTGGAGGGCGACCCTGCACTGCTGGGGTGTGGGGGTGGTGGGAGACATGAGTGGGGGCCTGGTGGAGGGTGACCCTGGTGGCTGGGGGGTGGGGGTGGTGGGTGACATGAGTGGGGGCCTGGTGGAGAGTGACCCTGCACTGCTGGGGTGTGGGGGTGGTGGGTGACATGAGTGGGGGCCTGGCGGAGGGTGACCCTGCACTGCTGGGGTGTGGGGGTGGTGGGAGACATGAGTGGGGGCCTGGTGGAGGGTGACCCTGGTGGCTGGGGGGTGGGGGTGGTGGGAGACATGAGTGGGGGCCTGGTGGAGGGTGACCCTGCACTTCTGGGGTGTGAGGGTGGTGGGTGACATGAGTGGGGGCCTGGTGGAGGGTGCCCCTGGTGGCTGGGGGGTGGGGGTGGTGGAAGACATGAGTGGGTGCCTGGTGGAGGGTGCCCCTGGTGGCTGGGGGGTGGGGGTGGTGGGTGACATGAGTGGGGGCCTGGTGGAGGGTGACCCTGCACTGCTGGGGTTTGGGGGTGGTGGGAGACATGAGTGGGGGCCTGGTGGAGGGTGCCCCTGGTGGCTGGGGGGTGGGGGTGGTGGGAGACATGAGTGGGGGCCTGGTGGAGGGTGCCCCTGGTGGCTGGGGGGTGGGGGTGGTGGGTGACATGAGTGTGGGCCTGGTGGAGGGTGACCCTGCACTGCTGGGGTGTGGGGGTGGTGGGAGACATGAGTGGGGGCCTGCTGGAGGGTGACCCTGACTGCTGGGGTGTGGGGGTGGTGGGTGACATGAGTGGGGGCCTGGTGGAGGGTGCCCCTGGTGGCTGGGGGGTGGGGGTGGTGGGAGACATGAGTGGGGGCCTGGTGGAGGGTGACCCTGCACTGCTGGGGTGTGGGGGTGATGGGAGACATGAGTGGGGGCCTGGTGGAGGGTGCCCCTGGTGGCTGGGGGGTGGGGGTGGTGGGAGACATGAGTGGGGGCCTGGTGGAGGGTGACCCTGGTGGCTGGAGGGTGGGGGTTGTGGGAGACATGAGTTGGACATGGGTGGGGGCCTGCTGGCAGGTGCCCCACAGTGCTGGGGGGTGGGGGTGGTGGGGGACATGAGTTGGACATGGGTGGGGGCCTGCTGGCAGGTGCCCCACAGTGCTGGGGGGTGGGGGTGCAATTGGACATGAGTTGGTGTTCATTAGTTCAAGGAGACATGTGCCTTTGCTGGGGGGCATGCCCATGCTGGGTGGGCTGCCTGCGGGACATGACCAGGGATGCAGGGTAGTCCCCTGTGGTGTGGGCTGCCTGCAGGGGCCGTGGAGGGTGAACAGGGTACACCTGGGAGGACCCACACTGTCAAATCACATGTGGAACTTCCCGTGCACCCCTGATATACACGCGCCCAGGCTATTTGCGTGTGGAACTTCCCGCGCACCCCTGAAATACACGCGCCCCCAGGCTATTCGCGTGTGGAACTTCCCGCGCACCCCTGAAATACACGAGCCCAGGCTATTCGCGTGTGGAACTTCCCGCGCACCCCTGAAATACACGCGCCCCCCGGCTATTCGTGTGTGGAACTTCCCGCGCACCCCTGAAATACACGCGCCCAGGCTATTCGCGTGTGGAACTTCCCGCGCACCCCTGAAATACACGCGCCCAGGCTATTCGCGTGTGGAACTTCCCGCGCACCCCTGAAATACACGCGCCCAGGCTATTCGCGTGTGGAACTTCCCACGCACCCCTGAAATACACGCGCCCAGGCTATTCGCGTGTGGAACTTCACGCACACCCCTGGAATACACGCGCCCCCAGGCTATTCGCTTGTGGAACTTCCCGCGCACCCCTGAAATACACGCGCCCAGGCTATTCGCGTGTGGAACTTCCCGCGCACCCCTGAAATACACGCGCCCAGGCTATTCGCGTGTGGAACTTCCCGCGCACCCCTGAAATACACGCGCCCAGGCTATTCGCGTGTGGAACTTCCCGCGCACCCCTGAAATACACGCGCCCAGGCTATTCGCGTGTGGAACTTCCCGCGTACCCCTGAAATACACGCGCCCAGGCTATTCGCGTGTGGAACTTCCCGCGCACCCCTGAAATACACGCGCCCAGGCTATTCGCGTGTGGAACTTCCCGCGCACCCCTGAAATACACGCGCCCAGGCTATTCGCGTGTGGAACTTCCCGCGCACCCCTGAAATACACGCGCCCAGGCTATTCGCGTGTGGAACTTCATGCGCACCCCTGGAATACACGCCCCCCCAGGCTATTCGCGTGTGGAACTTCCCGCGCACCCCTGGAATACACGTAGCCCGCTCCCCCAGGCCCGATCGCGTGAGGAACTTCACGCGAACCCCTGTAATACACGTAGCCCGCTACCCCAGGCCCGATCGCGTGAGGAACTTCACGCGAACCCCTGTAATACACGTAGCCCGCTCCCCCAGGCCCGATCGCGTGTGAAACTTCACGCGAACCCCTGATATACACGTAGCACGCTCCCCCAGGCCCGATCGCGTGAGGAACTTCACGCGAACCCCTGTAATACACGTAGCCCGCTCCCCCAGACCCGATCGCCTGTGAAACTTCACGCGAACCCCTGAAATACACGTAGCCCGCTCCCCCAGACCCGATCGCGTGAATAACTTCACGCGAACCCCTGTGATGCACGTACCCTGCTGAAATCGCGTGTTAGACTTCCCGCGCACCCCGGTATACACGCACACAAATTTTTTGTCAGCGGGTGTCCGTGTTTGTGGGTACCCCTTTGCACGTCATTTTTCCTGGAGGGCCACAGTATGGGACATTCATCATGGCAGTATATAGGTGCTATTTGTTGGCGCACCTTTTGGCGCACATTTCTTACAGCCGCAGAGACGCTACCGCCTGCTTTCTTGTGGCGGTCGTGTTTGTGCCTGTGCGCTGGTTTGAGCGTGCGCTTTTTTGCCCTATTCTATTCCATGAATACGTGTTGTAGGCGAGCGTGTGGGCGTTCCGCGCACTTGTGCCCTGTACTTCCCCCGTGACGCCCACGTTTTGGCAAGTTGTTCCCCATTCCGAGTGTTACGCCCGTGTTCCGCCTACTTTTGTTGCGTGCGCCGCGCTATGTGCGAATTTCGCTGTGGCCTGTGCGATTTTCGCTGTGACCTGGCGCATGCTGTTAGATGGCCTGTGCGCCAACGTGCGCCGCGCACTTTTTTATCGCACATCCGCTGGTTTTCTCGCGCACGGCCTTCCATGAATCGACGTGCGCTGCTTTTCGTGCGATTTTCGCAATTGCACTGCGATTTTCGCTATTCCACTGCGATTCGCACGTTTTTGCCCACTTGCGCCGCGCTAATTATTCCATGAATCGGCCTGTAAAGGTTTTCTCCCACCTCCCCAACACCCCAACAATAAGGTAAAACTCCCCTTTTCCGCTCTACCTCTACCCCCACCTTTAGCTAATCTATAAAGGCATCAAGACGGTCATGTCAGTGGTCTCTTTGAATCATTTGTTCCAACAGTGCCTGAAACATCCGACTGATCACTATCTCTTTTTCCGAGTCTCATCCTCGCGCACCCATAGTTCATCCCTCCTGGGTTCTGCATCAAAGGTGGACAGTCCCCTTGTCATATTCCTCTCTTCGTTTGTGGGGAATGTCCTTTGGGTATTCCTTCCCCACCCCCACTCTCTCCTCCCCTGTATCTTCCCTGCTCTTTCACCTCTGTGGATTTTCCGGGTCATATTTTGCTAGGAATGTTGCCCATTCTAATGCCCTTGTCGGGGTCTGATCATGTATTAGCTGGTTAGTTGCTCCATTCTATACAGGTCCACTGCCTTTGAGGCCCATTCCTTCTTGCTTGGGAGCCTCTCTCTTTTCCACCCACCTACCAGGCACGCCCTGGCTGCCAAGAGGAGGTAGTGTGGCATATGGGGTAGCTTTGCCCAACCTTCCTCGATTGCCTCCATACCAAAGTATACTAATAAGGAGTCCATGGCTCTGTCTTTTCGATCCAGGTCCTTTATCCACCCCACAGCCTCCTTCCAGTATCACCTGACCTTCTCACACCGCCACCACATGGGCCAGTAATCAGCTACCTGTCCGCATTTCCTCCAGCAGTGGGGGTCTGCCCCCTGAAACATGTTGGCTATCCTCACTAGGTCCCACTGCAACCTGTATAGGAGTTTAAGCCTGTGCAGTTATTACTGGCATGCCATTGATGTACAGTGAGTATTTATGCATAACTTCTTCCACTGCCCCTGGTCTATCTCCTCCCCGATGTCTCTTTCCTAATTCCTCCTGAGTGTGTCAGTGTCACCTCCCCTCGCCTCCAGCAACACCTGGTACATTTTAGATATAAGACCCCTATTCCCCTTTTATGTGTCTAGTAACTTCTCTGTACGTGTCAGTTCTCTTTGCAGTTATATCTTCCATTTACCGATATCAACACCCCCTTGAGTTGTAGATATTTGAAATTGATATGTTCCCTATTTCCAAGGATTCTTCAAGGTCTGCAATTTCTATAACTCTTTCCTTCTTCAAGACCTGTCCTATCCTTTCCAATCGTGCCTCAAACTAGTCTTGAAACCTTTCATGTTCTGGTATACCATCCCTTATTTGTGAGGCTCATATGTAATTTAGCGGTGACGGCCATGTTGTTACCCCCACCATCTCCCTCCGGACCCTCCACAGTCTCCACACGGGGTCCAGGATTCTGTGTGAGTGGACCTTGTCCGGCACTGCGTTGGCAGGTGTCCAGAGCCATTCTTCCAGGTGACATGCCTGAACTGGAAGTTCTCTTTCTCCACACATTGATTATCTTTTTCCATACACAGGTGGGGGATGCGGGCCCTGAATTGGGTGCCCTATTGTACGTTCGTATTTCGGATATACCCAACCCCTCCCTTCTCTTTGGGCTGCACTAGTAAAATGGAAGATACTCTCTGCTTTTTCTCCTGCCAAAGGAATCTTAATATTCTTTTCTTGAGCTCAGCAAAGTTGGATATGGGGAGTTCTATTGGCAGCACTTGATATAGGTACAGTATTCTTGGGAGAAGCATAGTTTTGACTGCATTCAGCGTCCAAACCAGGAGACCGTTAAATTCGACCAAGCTTCCAAATCACTAAAAAGCCTGTTTAACAGTGGGGGGAAGTTGGATTTGTACAAATGATCGAATTCTCTCGGTATCCGTACTCCTAGGTATCTTATGCTACCCCTCTCCACCAGCATTCCCAGGTCCACCCATGTCCTAAGTTGTTCCTCTATAGGCTCCTGCATTGGAAGGAGAATCGATTTAGCAATGTTTACTTTGGAAAAGGACACCTCCCCGTATTCCTCTAACATCCGTAGTGCTCTTTGCACTGATCCTTCTGCATCTGAGAGATATAATAGTATATCATCGGCATACATGCTCACCTTGTGACATTGGTTCCCTACCATGATTCCTTGCATCTGATCATCTTTCCATATCCTGTCCCCTAGTGGTTCCACTGTCAACACAAGTAGTAGGGGCGATAGCAGGCACCCCTGTCTGGTTCCCCTGCTAAGCTCAATCTCTCTAGATCTCATCATATTCACTACCACCCTAGCTGTTGGGCTTGTGTAGATTGCCTTTATTGCCCGGCACATTCTGTCCCCAACCCCTAATTTGTGCAGTATTGCAAAGAGGAATCCCCATTCCACTCTATCGACAGCTTTTTGGCATCCAGCCTGAATAGTGCCAGGTCCACTGGATTACCTTTTGCGTGTTCTATAAGATCCAGTGTCTTCCTTATGGCATCTGGGCCTTGTCTGCCGCTATGAAACCTATTTGGTCTCAGTGAACTATATAGGGTAGCTTCTCTTCTAGTCTCATTGCCAAGATTCTTATAAATATTTTCTCGTCTACATTCAGGAGCAAAATAGGGTGATATGGCGAGCATTGCACCAGGTCCCTCCCCTCCTTCGGGATCACTGATATCAATGCCTTACTGAATGTTTCTGGCGCCTTCCCTGAGTCTAAAATATGATTATAGATCTTCACCATATATGGTGTTAGTATTCCTGTGTATTTTTTATAAAACCCCATGGCGAAGCCATCTTCGCCTGGCGCCTTCCCATTAGGGAGACATGCTATCACGTCTTTTACCTCCTCATCTGTAATTGGGCTTTCAAGGTGTTCAGTCTCTGGGGATGTGAGTTTAGGCATGTCCACCCCACTCAGGTATGAGCACAATGCGTCCTCCGTTTCGGGGGCTTCAGACCTGTATAGTGTTTCATAATACTGAGCAAACATTTCCACAATGTCTTTTGGTAATACCCGATCTCCCTCATTCAGGCCTGACAGTTTAGTTACCCACCTCTCTGCCCTCTGTGCCTGGAGTCTTGCTGTCAGCAGTGCATCTGCCTTGTCCCCCTTTTTGTAGTATTTCTGTTTAAGATACCTCAACTTCCAAAGCAGTTCTCCCACACCCAGCACCTTCATCTCTGCTCTCTTAGACAACACTTCTTCCCTAATCCTGTCTATGTTTCCTCTTACGGCGTGCATCCTCGCCTCCCCTTCCAGTATCTCTTTTCTGAGCTTTTCCTCCCGCAACCCCCTCTCCCTTTTCTTCCTGGCTCCTTCCCTGATGAAGAGGCCTCTCCAAGTGGCTTTCCCTGCATCCCAAACCACCTCCATACGCACCTCCCTGGTGTCATTCAGCTCGAAGTATTCCATTACCACCTTACTCAATTGGTCTCTGAAGAGGGGATGGTCCCAAAGTGACTCATTACACCGCCACATGCCCTCTGGTATGTGTAGTCCCCCCACATCCAAGGTCATGATCACCATGTCATGGTCAGTCCACTCCACGGGTCTAATGCTACTTTTCAGAACCCTAGTTCCCTGATCCTTGTTTATCAGTAGATAGTCGATCCTTGTGTATGTTTTGTGCGGCACTGAGAAGAATGTATAACCCTCTTTGCATTTTGAAAGCATTAATATAACATATTGGTCATATTGTTAAAATAATGTCTGAATTTCCAAATGAACATAACATGCTATGATTTCCATTATGTGGAAGTTGCTGAAATGGCATATAATCACAATTTGGAATAGATACACACATACATTGTCCATTACCTTCATTAGGAACACGTTCTTGTCAAACATTCTAGAGAATGCATGTATGTTTTGATGTGAATGTAATCTGTAGGATTTCATTCACAGTGGTGTTTTCTCTCTATTGTCCTTCTAGTAAGCTGATAATGAATTCTTGGGGATCCTCTTGTGTATTACTGGTGAATGTAACAATTTCTGCACATTTGTCCACTACCTGTCTTATGCTCTATACAGTATAGATAGTGTCAGGATATTTAGAAGCATTTCTGTGCAGGGAGGGATTAGGAGTGGGAAATATAGCAGTTCTGAGACATGCAAAGACATATTGTCAACAAGTGGTGACTATTGGAACAGTAGATTGATTGCTATATTTCCTTTGTAATGCACACTATGTTCCAAATTTAAAAGGAACAGAGGATGTGTAATTAAAGTTTGTGTAATTATTTTCTTTTTTATGGGGATTATAGGGAGGTCTGAAGGAGTTTCATTTGTACTAGTTGTCATTTCAAAGGTTTCTTTTTTCATTAATTGGGTACATATCCAAGTACGGAGTGTGCAATGCACCTAGTCTATTATATTCAAGCAGTAATGATTATCTGCATTGACTTTGTTTGAATTGAAGTTTACCAAAAAATAGATCTTTGAGTCTACAAACATGTTAGAATGCTACATAACTTATACGTTCTTTGAAGAATGTAGTGCCAATGTCTGCAAGTGTATGGTTCCGGGTCAGACCATGAGACTTTTGAATTGTTGCAGCATGTGCACGAGAGAGACAAAATTGTTTTCTGTGTACACACGTGTCTTTAAAAAAGACATTTGCTTTAGTAGTGTGGGGATTTTTTTTGTTTCTTCTAGTTTGTCACACTTCATGATGGCAAATTGATTATTATTTTCATTTGGATACGTTTGTAAAGCAACCACTGTTCTCATTGCTTCATTAACTTAAACTTGATATATGTCAACATAGCGTTTTAGCATTACTCTGCAGTTGATGCAGAATTAATAGAATGAATACCTTTTCCAATCTAGCTGTGTTTAATACAGATGTGTTAGGATATGTAGGCATGATGTGGCTTGTTGACACAGATTGAGTGTCATAACATGGCTTTCTAAAAAGACTATGGGTTGCCTTTTGCTTTTTATCATGTTGTCATTAAGTCATTGATGTGGGCACAGTGGCAAGGATTAACATTAAACATATGCATTGTTAATTTCGCTCTTCTATTGGTTACATTACTTGAGGGTCTGATGAGTTTTGTCCATGCAGTTCATCTAACAGTCTACATTTTAGTATCTCTTTTGTAGATTTATTAGAACTTGAGAATATTTTCGGTCTGTTGACTGATGCTTATTTTGTTTGTTAAGTTCTTTGTGGTGAAAGTGATGCCGTAGATTAAAAGTCATAATGTTGCAGAAAGTGGTATGACATTTTTTGTAACCTAATATTTTGTACATGGGTTGATATTTGACTGGTGTCAACCGTAGAAGATGACAACACACAATGATATGTTTTCCTCCAAACAATTCTATGAATTAATTCTTAAGGAATTCTTGTATTCGTAGGTGAGTAAAGGCTAGCATTAAGTTAGAAACTTCATCTATTACAAGAACTTTAATGTGTTGTACTTCAAATGCAGCTTCTGCTATGAATTTGTAATATTCTATTTTTTTATTCTCAACTTGTAAAAGTAGTAGTCGATGTACAGTTCCACTTCCTATGTTGTAAACAGCTAGTTGTTGTCTGGCTTACCTTGCAGAAATGTACAAATGAATTTCATTAGAAAAGCTTTTCCCGAATCTGCTTCACCACTTATATAGAATAGGCGAGGTCTGTAACTATTACAATTGCATGTTTTGTTTTCATGGTGTTATACATGTTTAATTTCTTAAACGACTCTTTGGTAAATGCTGAGTTGATCATAATTTAACTGTGATTTGAGCGCTGATACATCTTGTTATGATTAGTTGCATTGAATCATGGTGTTTTCTACTTCAGTTGTTGCTATTTCTAAGTTGCTCTCCAAGTGGTTGTGGGCTACTTTGCAGAGATGATTGATTCCCTTTGGGAGTTTTTTTTATTTTTTTATTTTCTATCTCCTCTTATTGATAACCACAATCATATGACATTTGTTTATATTGAATTGCTAACATTTGGCATTTGTTAAGATGCTTTTAGTTGCTTTTAATGCAGTTTCATGGTTACCTAATGATTATTCTGCTTTTCTCTAAGATTTGAATAGCTGTAGAGGTGTCATGCTATGACATTTTTTGTGGTGTGCAGTTTTAAAGGATAGTTTAACATGGTTTACTAGACTAGGTTTTACAGTCTTATGAGAATTTGACACTGCATATCTGCCAGCTGCTTAATTTGGTATGACATTATTTTGTATGCATAGTTTTTTGCTGTTTCATTCAAACACATTTCTTTCTAAAGAAGGACTTTGTTCAGATGGTATATGCCAATGAGATTATTTCTATAAGATGTATTGGCTTTTGGGATTTTTTCTGGCAAGGTATTCAATTAATTGGTATTATTTTAGTACTCTTTTTCGTGATGAAGCTGGACCAATGTTTAACAAGAGATTATTTTCAGATTGTCCATACAAGGTTTCACCTGTTTAATGATGTGAAGCTTTGTATGATCTGCATTTTCTTTGTGAGAGCATTTTGATATGAAAGATATACCACTTTTGAGAAAGGGATTTTTTCAAATGAAATTTCACCCCAGAAATAGCTCAGAATTTCAGCTTTGCTGAGATGGGCTGTTATAGGCTGTGATAGGTTATGACATATTTTGCAACTGCAGTTGGATTTTCTGCAATGAATTAAATATCTATATTAGAAATACACATGGATTGGAGGCGTAATGTCCTTTAAATTACTTGCCTTTTAAGCTGTGCCTAACAGCATACTTGAACCGAGTTACTTGGCTTTTTGAAGAAAAATTGTCTAGGTAATCCAAAACATTTTTTTGAAGTATTTCCCTTTGTTTCTATATCAACGTCAACAATATTTTCTACACTTATATCATTGGAAATGTAAGATTTGATTTTGTAGCTCATTATGCTTGACTTCTGTAGGGATGTTACAGTTATTGTATGTTTTCAAAAAAACTGTACAAATGTGCCTTCACTGTCAAGGCCACATTTGGGCTAATTTTGTATCCACAATCATGTGAAAATGTTATGCATTTCTGGAATAATATTCTTTTCTACATCATTTGTGTTCTACTTCTCCAACTGGAGGGTAGGTTTTCTTTAAGATGAAGTGTAGCATGGCAATAAAACAGTGGTGGAAGCTTCGTGAAACATTTACATGATTTAAAGAAAATAATTATTCTGTGCTTGTTATATCTATTCTGAATTTATTTTCATTTGCCGTGTCTAGGAAGTCATGTAAATCATCCCATGCATAGTCAGCAGAACAGATTATAACACACATTTTGGGGCTCCTAGGTTGCTTAGCATGCACCGAACATCAGCATGACTTTGGAACCAATGTTAATTTGTGCCACCTATATTTGCCAAGTACTTGACAAATATTTGGCTTAAACACTTCAGCTTTGTCTTTTATCTTGTGAAGTAGTTCACTAGCTGAAATATTGATAAAGTGGGTTCCAGATTGTATTGTGTTTGCACAGAGTTGCTACTTCACTTTAAAACTTGAGATGGAACATGTATTCAATGTTTTGACAGTATCTTGGATACTCAGAATACATTATGTGACAATGATAATCTAATGCACCAATCTGTATAGGTTATTAATCATGTCTTCCTCCTTTACCTTTAGGGTAGAGAAGTTAAATACAGGGTGCTTCAAAACACTTTTCCCATGCACTCCTTAGAGACAATTTGGCTTGATGCATTTGTTATGTTTATTATATTTCTTCATCTTGTCTCTTAAACATTGTGGGTGGATTGTGTAGTGTTCAAGCAGGTTGTCCATATCGTTAGGATCAACATGTTCAAATCCAACAGTTGTTGGTGTATCTTCATATCTTTTTGTTGTTTCTTTATATTGTTCTCTATGATTATTTATGTGTGTCATTGATTGTGCACTTTGTTACTCAAGGGTTTATTTTACTATGTTTAAGTACCCAGTTGTTTCCACATGTGTATAATTTTTTTGCTACACCCTTCATCAATATAATAAAAGATTAATGCTATCCTACTCCAAGATGTTCAGCATGTTCTTTGAGGTCTAATGGTAAGTATACTACCTTATCACGTATAGTTTAGAATGGGTTTACTCTTTAAATGATAATACTTTCATATATTATATAGTATATGGTATAGTATATAGTATATAGTAACTGTTGCATTACTCTGTGTACTGGCAAACAGATGCTGTCGGTGAGGCAGATAACACCTTAGCAGGTCACTGTTACATTAATTCTGTTTTACCAAGCTATCTCTCTGCATACTGCCGGAGTAAATTATACTTACCCTGTAAACTGTGCTCATCTTTTTTAGTCTCAACCTACTGCATATTTGCACCTTGATTTTATTCCTTGCAGTTTTTCAACTCTTACTTGCTAGTCTGCCTCCTAACCTTCAGTTAGCTTGACCATATTGAGACTGCTTTAGTAACTACTAGAAGTGTCATAACCTGCTACTAGTGTTACTCCCACTCCTCTCAAAACTACACAGCATGGATAGTACACAACCTAAATGGGATGACATGCCCCCCGCCCCTTCCCGCCAGCCTTCTTTTGAAAACCTAAGGACCCTCTCGCCCTTATTCCTGCACCATCATCCGCTCCACCAACCCCCTATTTAGCAGACTAACGTGGGGGAGTAGCCCTCATAGCCAAAGATACCCTAGCAATAAGACAGACCTCATCTTTTCTCAGCGAAAATGTAGACGCTCTCTCACTTAGCAGACTAACTAGGTTAAGGAGTCGCACCAAACCTCATCACCACGTCAACTGCCCTAGACCCTCACACATGAGAAACAAACTACTGGTTATATGCACCCACCCTACAGCATTAGCTAATACGCTCAATCCCACTATACAACAGTTGCCCCCCTGGGTTCCCTCGCCCCAAGTGGTGGGCAGCATTAAGAAGGACTCTGGTATTTCGCCCTACCCGCAAGTAACTCAAAGACAATGCCACAGCATGGTCCTCTTCAACTTGCACTGATAAATGCTAGATCGCTCCCTGCCCATGCTATTGAAATTCATGACCTGATCACCAACATGGACTTGGATGCTCTAGCCATTACCGAAAAGTTGCTTCACAAAGCCTCAGGACCAGCTATCTCACTAGCCCTCCCCTCAGGATACACCTTGTTTCGACAAGACAGACCAGCTGCCAAATGTGGGGGAGTAGCCCTCATAGCCAAAGATACCCTAGCAATAAGAAAGACCTCATCTTTTCTCAGGTAAAATGTAGACGCCCTCTCGGTCAAACTTACTATCTCTCCTAACACCACAATTGCCATCACATCGCCTACCGCCCACCAAGACCACTGATGGACTTCCTCGACAATCTAATCCATCTTCTTGGGGATAACTTAAAAACACCACTAAATCCATCCTCCTGGGTGATTTCAATTTAGGATTCAATGATCACAAAGATAAGAAATCCAAGGCCCTAGTCAAAGCGTTCCATGATCAAGGATTGCAGCAGAAAGTCTCAACCCTACTCACTCCAAAGGTTGCATCCTAGACTGGGTAATGGACCACAACTGTCATGTGGACATCAGCTCCAATACCCCATTCCCCCGGGCTGACCACCACCTTATTCACTTTTCCATCCCTACTACCAACAAAACACCCAAATCTGCCACACCTGCCCCACCAGCTCTTGCTAGAGTCTCACGCAACCTCACTAAAGATAGGATCCTTCCATTCTTAGAGGTGCCAGCACTCAACCCTCCCGTTCTCCCCAGACCATTCCATGCTTGTGGAGCTTTACAAGTCCACCATCATAACGGCAGTTGACGCCATTGCCCCACTAGAGAGTAAAAAAGCCAAAAAGAAGAAACATGCTAACTCATGGTTCTCCTCTAAGCTCAAAGAACTTTGCACACTCAAGCACAAAGCCCTTAGTAAATGGCAAGTGGCACCCCAAGACTCCACCAGATTGGCCTACACAGCACTGGCTGCACAATACAAAAAAAGATATAATTCTAGTGAAATCAACAGCTTAAAACGCCAGGATCACTAATGCTAGGTCAGAATCAAAATAACTATTTGCCAACTTCAAATAACTGGCCACACCGGTCACAATCACCCAGGTTGTTGTTAAAGATGAAGCCTGGTGCACTGTTGTCCAAACAGCCATGATATATAAAATTGAACTCCTGCAAGTGAAGATCAATGCCCAGCGCAAGGCCTTGCCCAAAGCCAAGGTGCCTGCATCTCCTACGACCGATACAGAAATCAAAAAGCAAACGCTATTCTCCTTCAGAGAAGTAACAGAGAATGAAGTACTAGGCATCATTCAACAAATCAAACTCTCCAATTGCAAGGGCGATGCCTGCCCAGCTAACCTCATTATAGAGTGTGCTGATACTTTAGCTCCGTTTTTGACAGCATTCAATAATGCATCATTCCACTCTTACACAGTGCCTTCCTGTCTCAAAGAGCGGTGGGTCCTCCCACTATTAAAAAAGCATCCCCGGACCCAGAAATTCCCAACAACTACAGACCCATCACCACAGTCACATTCCTCTTAAAAATACTGGATAAAGTGGCCCATGTCCAAATCCAGCAATTCTTAGAAGCAAACAGCATACTGGGGAAGAGGCAATCTGGTTTCCGCCTTGGCCACGGACCGTAATCTGCCCTACTCGACTTCAAGATCCAACTCAGTTTAATAATAGACCAAGGCAAGCCGGCACTTCTCCTACTTCTAGATTTGTTGGCGCCGTTCGATCTTGTTGACCACGAGACCTTATGTAAACAAGTCAAAAACTCTGCCCATTTCTCCCCTGAAGCCACATCACCGATCTCCTCCTTTTTGAAGGGCAGACTTATGAGAGTATTCTGGGACCATGCATGTGCTACTCCCGCCACCATCCACTATGGTTTTCCCTCAAGGCCCGTGCACCGCACCTACACTCTATAATATATTCACCCCTTCTCATTTCAATGACCTTGAGAATTGTGGCATAGTTTACACAAACTATGCCAACAGCACTCAAGTCCTACTCCCTCTCACAGGCTCTTATGCACACGATGCAGCTGCTCTATCAGATATCTACGCAGCCATCCAGGCATGGATGGCAGCTAATGGACTATGCCTCAACAGAGACAAAACAGAGATCCTCCTGGTAGGCACCAAGGATACTCTTAACAAATTGGACTCTCAATGCAGTACTTTTAACATAGATAACACCACCATCACTGTTTCACCTGCAGTCAAAAATCGTGGGGACTTCCGGGACTCCACTCTTTCCATGACTCACCAAGTTAGCGCCATTGCTTCTTCGGCAGCACTCACCACCAAAATCATCAATGCAGTTAAAACATACCTGTCAACTGAAAACTGCCTCACAATAGCCAGGGCTACTATTGGGGCCAAACTGGACTATTGCAATGCCCTATTCTTAGGTACATCAGCCAAAAACCTCAATAGGTTACAAGTCTCTCAAAATAATGCACTCAGAGCAGAACTGACCATTTCCAGAAGGGATCATCTTTCAAAGGCAAGAAGGGATGCCCACTGGTCCCCGTGCCTATCAGAAAAAATAACACCTGTCACCTCCACCAGACCCATACGAGCCCACCATTCTAACCAGATCTACGTACCTACCTTCAAAAGAGCCAAAGCAGGAGGCTCCAGCTTCCAATATCTAGTACCCAAAAATTGGAATGAGATTCCCACTTCACTCAGAAATGAAGCTGTATACATTGTCTTCCGTAAATCTCTTAAAACAAAACTCATTAACTGAGACAAGTGTGTTAGGCCAGCAGTGCCAGCCCCTCTGGCCCTCTCCCTTGACCACAGTATTGATCTGTGTCCAGTATTTGCTCCTCTTCATGTGTTTTGGTTCCGCTGTAACCATGGAGCCATTATGCCAAACATCTTGTTAATGTCCTTGTTACTTTTTGTCTTTGCTGTTCCTCACTATCTAGAATCTGCTCTCTCCCTGCAATTAGGTATCACCAGACCCTCGGGCACTCGACCTTAATCATAGTATTGTTTCTGTCCAGTAATTGCTTCTGCTCATCTGTTTAGGTTCCGCTGTAACCATGGAACCATTATGCCAAACATCTTGTGAGTGTCCCTGTAACTTAAATGTCTTTGCTTGACCTCACTGTCCTGAATGTGTTCTCCCCCTGCAATTAAGTTATCCCTACTTATATGTGCAATGATCTGGTTCTGCTGTAACCATGGAACCAGCTGGCCAATGCCACCACTCATTTCTTTCTGTACTATTTACTGTGATTGTTTGTCAGCATTTCCCATATGTTGATGTCCTCTCGCAACTAAGGAAGCCTTACTGTAACAGCGCCACAATGCCTAAGGGCCACTTTGTGTGCTTTATAAATACAAATATATATATAAATAAATTAATATCACTTTCATGTAGATTGATTTGTTGGAGAGTAATTATTGATAGCCTGTGATGGCATTTGGTTGTCATCAAGTTTATTATGGAAATATTTGCATAGTAATAACGGATCTGTTAAGTTGTATTAATTTTTTGCTGTTCGATACAAGGACAATTGGAACCATTGTGATTGGTCAGTGTATCTAATGCTTTTGTACTTTTCTGGTGGCATTGTGTATGGCAAAAGACACATAATTTGTCTGGGATTTTCAGATGATGTATTTTAAAACATAACTATTTCTTTTTATATGTGTTCAAAAGAATGATGCTGATTAAGAATGGCTGGCTGCAACTTTGTGAGTTATCTGTGTTTTCTAGTTCCATTTCGTACCAAACTATTTATTGTGTATGTCATTTATTTGTTGCAAGATTTCATGTGTTGTTCCTCTGAACTGTGTGACTTTTTGTAATTCTAGAGCTAGACAAAGGTGTATGCATTGTAGAATGGTGTGTCACTAACAATTGTATTTCGGAATGTGCTTTTACAGGATGCTCCTGAAATGCAGCCTAAAGAATTACCTGTACTCCTGAGTGGATATGCACTTGGCAGAAATCTCTGTTTTGTATAGTTCTGATTCTACTTATGTCTTTATTTTTAATGTATTGCTTTATAAATTGTCGCAAACATTGGAACAACTGTTGGCACACATTGTATATTGAGCTGCACTATCATTTGTCAACTCAATTAACTATCTGTACATGAGGAGGCTTTTGATCAATATTTGTTTTGGACAATTTTGTAATTGAAGTTATTTTTTTTTCCATAAAGGTTTCTACTACTATTTGATAGCCCCTACCATATGAATAAATAGCAATTGGAATTATTTTTTCTTAGCTATACGCTTCTACATTGACGTGGTTCTGTGCCACCATTCACTGGCACAAAAGTTGCAGAAATGATCTACATTCACATTGCATATGTTTCTAAGGTTTGTTTGCAATTGTTTTACTAATTATGTTAATGATTCAATTTTGCTTAAAACTGCTATAGTTTCCTTTTTTAGTTTGAATGTGCTGTTGAAGATGGCTTCTAAGACGACTTTTCATTGAACAGTTTGGCAAAACTGACATATTAGAATTTTTTATTGGGTCTACATTGACATTGGAAGATATGGTGTCCATGTCTGTTGTGTCTTTTGAGGGCTTATCTTCTGTTTAAATTGTTTTGGGTGGTAATTGTTTGCATTTCTTTTTTGACTAAGTAAGAGGAATGGTACTTATTTTGGTGTTGGTGTTGTTGTATTTTGCAAGATGAGAGTTATTTCTTCCCTTGCATGTACATTTTCTGTGAATTGTTTTAGTAGAAGGATAACAAAGGTGTCCCTTTGCCTGCCTAATATTTTCAATGTTTTATTCAGAGTCATGTTTTTGTTGGCTTATTTTGGGTCTGTTGGAGAAAAGAAAGTATATTTAGATTGAGTACAATAAAGTACATGCATTTTAATGTTATTTTCTATTGGTAACTGGCAAGAGATGGTTTTTCGTTTAATGATGGAGTTTGGGAGGATGACTGTAGATTTGGGTGTTGGCTACTTTTTTAGCACATTTCAGAGTAATGGATAGTGGGGTTTGAGTCATCTCAGAGGGTTTGCTTTAGGAATTATTAGCATTATGGAAGATTTCAGACATTACCTCGGAAATGTCAACTTATTATCAAATGGAGATTGTTTTTATGCGTGTCTTAGTTAATCAAAATGTTTTAGTGTAATTAGTAAGTAATCAAATTTACTTTATGTGCACAATTAATTGTTACAAGTGGATAGGGAAACAATAATGCAGTTTCTGGTTAAGAGTTGTTCCAAAAAGAAACGTATTTTGACTGAGGTTTTATTTCTTGCTACAAGTTGCTATTTAATTTTTGAAAAGGACAGAGGGTAGTGGATCAAGGAAGAGGGACGTAATCTAACATATTCATATTGGGGTACTTGAGCTGAGGTAGATGGGGGTTGCAGGAATGCCACATACTACTAACAGGGTACTGGGACATGACAAAGGAGGTGGGTCCTATGTCTTACATTAATCATGGTTTAGTGGCATGCGGAAGACAGAGTGTTCAGTTTTGGAGTACTGCGATGAGGTAGAGAGAGGTGGTGATAAGGTAACATGCTACAAATGTGGTACTGGGATGATGGCTACGGAGGTAGGGATTATGCAATGCATTTATAATGGGTAGTGGAGAGAGGATGACAGAGTGTTGCGGTTTTGGAATACTGCAATGAGGAAGGTGCTGATAATGTAAAATATTTCTAATGCCCTGAAGGGATGAGAAAGATGGTGCTGGGGTTAATGTAACATATTACTAATAGGATTGGTGGGGGTAATTCGACAGACTACTATTGGGGTACTGGGGCAAGGAAGATGGAGCTGAAGGTAATGCAATCAAAATTGATTGTATTACAATTGGAGTACCAGAGCAAGGAAGATATTGATGGGGATAATGTTTCAGAATATCAAAGGGGTACTAGGACGACGCAGATGGAGATGGTGGTTATGTAATGGATTACTAATGGGGTACTCGGATGAGGATGAGAGAGTTTTGAGATTTTCAGTGCTGTGATGAGGAAGAGGGATGTGTGAATAATGTAACAGATTAGTAATAGGGTGCTGGGATGAGTAAGAGAGAGGTAGGCTTAAAGTAACATATGTAAATCAGACGGTGTATTGAGGGAGATAGACGTTGTGGCAATGGAACAGACTTCTATGGGGTGCTGTGTTGTGGAAAAGGTAGGTGGGGATAATTACACAGACTGCTTTTGGGCTATTGGGGAGTGGAAGTGAGAGGTGAAGGTAATGCAATGGATAACTAATGGGGTACTGAAGTGAGGAAGTGGTCTTGTGGATAATGCTCTAGATTACTAATGTTGTACTTGGGCCCAGAAGAGGGGGATGGCGGTTATGTAATGGATTACTAGTGGGGTACTGGGATGAGGAAGAGAGAGTGGTGAGTTTGGAGTACTGTGATGATTAAGAGGGAGGTGATGATGATGTAACTGATTACTAACAGGGTATTGGGATGAAGAATAGGGAGGTTGTTGAACTGCCATGGTCTTACACTGGGGCACTGGGATGAGGAAGCGGGAGGTGAGGATTATGTAATTAATTACTATGGATTACTGGGATGACAAAGAAAATGTTCAGCTTTGGAGTACTTCAATGAGGAAGAGCGAGCGGGTGGTTAATGTAGCAGATCACTAATGAGATAGTGGCATGAGGAAGAGGGAGGTTGTGTGAATGGAACAGACAACTATTGTGATACTGTGTTGAGGAAGAGGGAAGTGAAGGTCATTCCACAGACTACTTTTGGGGTACTGGAACAAAGAAGAGGGAGGTGGAGGTAAAGCAATGGATTACCACTGGGGTAATGGAACGAGGAAGATGGAAACATGGGTATTGTCCCAGAGTACTAATAGGGTATTGTGATGCAGAAGATGGGTGAGGGATATGTAACTGATTAATATGTGGGTACTGGAATGATGACGAGGGAGTGTTGAGTCTTGGAATACTGTAATGAGGTAAAAGGATGTGGGGGTAATTCCACAGACTACTAATAGGGTACTCTGTTAAGGAAGAGAGAGATGAGGTATTGTAACAGATTGCTATTGAATTACTGGAATGAGGAAGAGAGAGGAGAACAGGTTACAAATGGGATAAAGAGATAAGGAAGACAGCAGTGGGGGTAATGCAACATATAATTATGTTAGGAACATTATACTGGACTGTATATTGAATAAAATACATTTGTGACACGAAGGGAATTGCCTTGGTTTATGGTTGTGTATGTGTTTATATTATTCTGTTATTGTGTGTTTGGAAATTAAAAGGACAGCATGTTGTTAAGTTTTCAAAATTTGAAGAGGATTATAATACATGTTTTTTAATAGTTGGGGTGGTTGCTGCAATCGATCATGTTTTTATAATTGTAATTGGTTATTTATAACGTACTTAATACCCAGAAGTTTCTAAACGTGGATCCGAGGATCGAACCTATGTTGCTATGTGTCGTCTTGCTTACAAGAAAAGCACATTGCCCTTGAGCTATCCCCCCAAGCTATCCTCCCAAGCATGTTTTGGGATGCAGAACACATTTTAAAGTTTCACCCATATTGCAAGCATGTAATATGAGGGTCTTTTGTAGATTTGTGACAGAGCAATGTATATGTAAAAAGGTAGGTTTATATCTCTACCATATCCTGTTAAGTGAGCTATTTGGAAATACGGGAATTGTGCATTGCCATATGTAGTAGGATATTAAGAATTCACAATGGTGGTTTAGAAATGCAAGTATACATAAATGATGGAGGCAGAAGAGGTATAAAATGCACTATTAGCTATTACAAAATCACTAAGTTTCTTTTATTTGCAGTTTCAGGTCAGGGTTGTTTTGGAATCACAATTTATAGTTTGGAAGAGTTTAATTTTATATGCAGTGTAAATTAAAACATTTCAGTAGGACGTCTTCCTTGATGGTGATTGCTGTATATCTTGGAAGGAGAAATCTGTAAATGTTTCAAAGGTAGCTTGTCATAGAGCATGCTCTGAATCACAGCACAGATGAAAGATACATCTGAACTGTTGAGCTGAGGTGAGAAGGTTAGATGATGGGCTTGTGTCATAGAGAGAAAGGTAAAAAGAGAAGAAGGAATGCCATGTGCCTCTCGCACCATGTCCACAGACACAGTACGTTTTTTCGCAAATGGACCTCACATGCCATTCTGGTCCTTTCTGATACACCGCAGGGAAAGGACGCAGTGCTCCTAGACTCTGCATATGTCTGCAGACATCGGAAGTTTCAGACAATCAGGCATTCAGTCTGTGGAGGAGGAGTCTGACTGGGTATGATAAGACCGCAAGTTCTTCATTACATATTTTGCATTGCTCAAAGCATGGTGTTTAACAAGAAGACTGATTCGGTCGTTGTAATGTCATGGGTTTATTTCTACGAAATGTATGCAGAGCATCTTGGTAGCTCACACAATCTTGGTTTTGAACGTATGGAGATGCCATGGTATGCAGTCTTTGATATGCAGTAGACTGAAGTATTACTTATGTGTCAGGACATGGTGAATAGCAAACACCCACAAAAGATTATTGTTGATTGAGGAGATAAAAAGGTAGGGTATGTAACTGGACCATCTTTGCATTTTGCCATGAAAGATACATTTCAAACTTTGATGGCTATTTTTCCCCAAACCACATTTATTTGTTCTCAAATTACGCAAAGACAAGTCTGGAAAAGGTCTTAAGTATTTTGTCCATAAATTGAAAAAACCATGCAGAATGTGAATTGCATTTCTATGAAATTTTGTGATGGCATTTCTTGAAAACGCCCAGCATCGGAGTATTTTATTTAATAGATGGTGTGCACTTGACAAATCATTGATGTTAATGTTTTCTGTGTGATATTCACATTGTGGTGCATACATTTTTGTGAAAAATAAATATTTGTAAAAGCAAGGAAATATCGAGGGTGAGTACCACAAAAGGAAATACACCAAACACGGGCTATAAGGATTCACAGATCTTTAATCTACTGTGCAGTTACAAAGAAACAGAAATACAGATAGCTATCTGGCTCTCAATACATTACAATGAGTACCAGCCCGTCAGAGTGAGGAGAGATAGTGCTCGACATCTAGACATTTCGCTTTTTATACATTTCAGTAATATTGTCCAGCCCCTCTACAGATTAATAATGCGTGGTCTAGAGTTCATGCTGAGTTCACATATAATTCATACAATAATATGTACATGGATTACATAGGTTTGTATTTCCAACAAGTTACAATTGCAAAGTGTATTCCCAGCTTTAGCAGTAAGCCTTAGAACATATCCCTTCACAATGTAGTTCTACCAGTGTCTATGCTCGACATTTACATTACATTGTCCTCAATGTGTGTTTGTGGATGAAGCTTATTAGTGCAAACAATCCTGGGACAACAAGTCAAACTTGGTGCAAGGTCGCCATACCTAGCCTAGACAGTCGGCCCTCGGACAGTCTAACCATTAACGAGGGCTCAAAGTTCGGGAAGGCTTGGTTGCAAGTTAAACACAGTCCACCATTTTAGAACAGAGAATCACATACGAACAGAAATCAAAATGTCGGACGATTCTAAAATGGCGGCGAAGTCAATTCAAAATCGGAATTTTGCAACGTGGTTTTCTTCGCAGAGCAACTGGGCTTAGGCCAATATATATCAGAAGGAGGTACAATATGATTTCCCGTTTAACAAACCCTCCTTTTGGCCTAAGCCAAGCGCTAAACTACTATTAGTCACTTTACGAGTAACTCCACGTCTCAATGTCCATACAACCTGAATCACAATCATCGGAGATATCGATTGGCATGAGGTCTGTGACAGAAATTTCTTTCAACACAAATTCATTGGTCATTCTTTCCGGTGCGCGTGCCTTTTGTCCTAATGTTCCCATAGTCTGTGCACAACATCCCCCTAACATTGAACATATGGCAGGAAGACATTGTATACAGCAACAACAGAACAACAGAATACCCAGAATAATCAATAAGACTGAAAGTAGCTTCCATCCCCAAGATCGTAAGAGGTCCCAGAACCAAGCGCTAAATCCCAATTTCCCTCGGGAACCTGCACTTCTGAACTAAGGACGTGCAGATTTTGTATAGCCTCAAAGATAGTTGGGGAGGAATCTGGTTTGAAAACGCAACAAGCGGACCCCACTAATTTGCATACTCCACCACGCTCAGCCAGGATGATGTCTAACACCATCCGATTCTGTAGTGCCACTAACCTTATTGCTTTCTGTTCTAGAGTCATGATATAGAGTATGTCAGTGGTCCGGTTGATGGTTCTCTCCAGTACTCTCGCTAGTCTTCTGATATCCTCACAGTTTAGTATTTGTCCCCAGAATGGTACAAAGGATTTCGCTACGTCACCCAGAACTTGTGATGAAGTATCGCCATTCTCATCCCGTCTTGGACGAGCTTTAGAGATTTCTGTAGTACTAGCTATGAATACCCCATGTAACAGAATTCCTAAATAACGGGTTCCCTGCCAATCCATAGGTAACCATGGGAAAGTTTCATTACCGCAAACGAAGTAGACAGGTTCGCCTACATACAAAGGTCTGTCCTCACTGGTCAAGTTTGCAACGTTAGTGCAACCCTTGAAATAACCCATTGACTGAGTACCATTCCTCTGTATGCAGAAAGAAACTGAATTGGGACTATGGTTTACAGTGTAGGAAGGTGGTGTGGCATCCCTATTGCCTATAGGAGCCATCTTGAAAGAGATCAGGGATTGAAAAGTGAGCATCCCACGGGTGTAAGAACTTGTTTTTCAAATTCATTCAAATTTGTTCCATCAAAGAGTTGTATCATTCCATCGGCCAAAGAATAGTGCCCTTAGAGAAGCATAACATGCAGTAGTCAGAGGCAAAGGGTGAATATACCAGCCCAACCCCTTGTCTCCATGTTGCGGTAAATGAAAGCAGACCGAGCAATTAGACCTGCTAAAAATGGCATGTGTTGCATTCATTAAAAGCAGTAGTGTGCTATTGTGGTAACTCTGTCTGTGCTGAGAGTCTCTAGGAGATAGAGTGTGCAAATGCACAAAAGGTGTAGATACAGTGGGTACATTTTCAGTGGGCAAAAGAGTTTCAAGAGGACATACTTCTTCCATGTACCAAAATCCCAAAGCAATTACTATTGTGAAACCGGTTAACATGATTACAAGAAAGCAATAAGTTTTAAAAGACTATGTATTCGATTGTCCATTGTCTTTACTGGCCACACTGTCACTTGTTTGTTCCCTACGGGTGGAGGCGGTAGCAGGCATTGTTTCTTCAAAACGGAAAGCTCCAGAGTTCATTTGCTGGCAATCTCCTGATTGCACGTTTTCTTAGTCCTTCCCTATCCCTAGTCAAAAACTTTCCTGTGTATGCAAAAGACAGGGCCAAAAAGTCAAGCCTTATGATGGTTTTCCTGGTGGCACGGCCGAACCGTGCAGTAAGTCTAGCTCCGTGGACGCATATTGTACCTTGTGACTCCTGGTACGGCGTGATCTGCAAACAACGTGTTGTTGCTTCCTGATGGAAGTGGTGAATTTGCAACAGAACCTAACAGTGGTGAAAAAGGATCTGTAGGAGAGTGTGGAGATGAAGCAGCCGTTTCCCCAGGCCACATGGGCTCAGGGAGTGTCTCCGAAGCAATCTCAGTATTGCTCAATGCTGAGTGATCAGTGGGAGCAGAGCAGGTAAGATTTTCCATATCTTCTGTTTCATGTGGCAAAGGGAAGGGAATCCTTTTGAATAGGACGCATTTATCCAATGCCTCTTTCCTTCCACCCTGATCGCAGTCTGTGTGGCCAGGAAAACCTGGTGCGGACTCTCCAGCAGGGTGCGAGACAGGATGCTCGTTCAAACGCTTTCAAGAGCACCCACTGCCCAGGTCGAATGCTGTGACCTGGCCCCTCATACTTTACTGGAAGAGCTTCTCGCACCTGTTGGTAAATCAAATACAGATTTCGTTAACCGGTCACAGTAGTCAGAAAGAAGTACATGTTCAATATCCCTTAGGGCCCGGGGCTTTGGCACATTCCAAATGTTAGCTGACCTAACCATGACCACCTCATAGGGGGAGAGCCCAGTCTTAGTCTGTGGGGTGGTGCGCATAGATAGTAATACTATCAGTAAGGCATCTGGCCATTTCAATTTGTTGCCGGCACACGTATTAGCAAGCTTATTTTTCAAAATTCCAGTGTGTCTCTCTACCAATCCAGCACTCTGAGCATGTCTAGCCGAATGGAAACGTTTATCGATCTGTAATCCCGCGCATATCTGCAGAATTACAGCAGCGATAAAAAGTGGATCATTGTCCGACCAGATGACCCTTGGCAAACCAAACCTAGGAAAATATTCCTTAACCCTTTAAGTGCCATGGGTATTTCTCCCCAGTGCCAGGGCCTTTTTTGGTGATTTCGGTATGTGGCCATTCAATGGCTTGTAACTTTTTTGTTACATGAGATATCTCAACCAAATGTGGCTCCTTTTTTTCCCACATGTAGGCAGTCGTAACACCACCCAGGAATCCTAGGTTGATGTAGGGGGGATGAGAGAAAATACCAAAAAGCGGGAAAATGTTGTTTTTTTTCAAAAAATGTCAATAAACTGATGTACAAAGTAGCCTGTGTTTTTTTCCTTGTAGGAGATAGGAACAAATGGTTTGCTGTGCTGAATTACCCAATTTCCTGGATTTCAAGAACAGGTTGAGTGGAAACGTAAAAAAATATTTTGATGTGGTTATCTACCATTTTGTGAGAGGTAGGCGATTTTGGCCATTTTTGCCAATTGGACATGCATGGACGGAATGGAAGAAAAGGGTTGGAAAGCCGATTTGGAGGACGGAAAGGCATATATTTCTGAAAAGTAGACAAAATTCCAAGTTTAGAAAGGGGTGATTTGCGTAGGTCAGGCAACAACTAGGTAGGGGAAACTGCCATAGATTGGGGGAAAAGCTGGAAAATGACAGAAAAAAAGGTATGTGTTGGACATGGTTGGCTTGGTACGGCAATGGCTTCTATGAATTTTGAGAAAAGCAATGCTCTGCTACATTCCCCCGACTCTTGCAGTTAGGAAAGCACACATTTTTTGTAGTGTTTTACAAAACAAGCATTACCACAAGCCAAATACTGAGCCATGGTACACAGGAGTTTTACGCTCACGGCCTGAACAGACGCACTTAGCATGTGTAAATCGATAAAACCAATGTGGTGAGGAATGGCAAACATACATTTTTTGAAAGAGCACAGGCAGACCTTTTCAAGGGTAGGTGACTTGTGCAGGTTACAAAAGTGTATGGTGCCTAAAGCAGCGACTAAATGTAGGTCACATTTGGAAAATGAAAGGGTTGTGTGACAAAGGGCACCAGCAAATGGGTCAAAACGTTATGAAAACCACACAAACACAACACATGGCCTAATGTCTTGCGTTCCCACAGGTGTCCAGATGAAAACGGTACCTCACATGTGTGGGTGCACCTACCGGGCGCCAAGGGGAAAGCCTAAAACACAAGTAACTCCAAGTCTGTTTTCAGACCGGAATTTCAGACTCTCTGCCGACCAGCACACACCATACAGATATGGGCCTCGGGTGTCCAAGCCACCAAGGAAAACAGGGAACCCCAGGCATTTCTGAAAAGAGGACACCTGTGGGAACCCACAGAGGTACTATTTGGGTAAATCGCCCCAAAATTTAGTACCCAGACACCCCTGCAAAGTCCGAAGTTTGGGAAAAAAACGCACTTTCAACACATTTCGCTCGGCTCACCCATCGAAACACACCCCCAACAACACATGGCCTACTGTCCCGCGTTCCCACCGGTGTCCCGATGAAAACAGTACTTCACATGTGTGGGTGCACCTACCTGGGCGTCAAGGGGAAAGCCTAAAACACAAGTAACCCCAAGTCTGTTTTCAGACCGGAATTTCAGACTCACTGCCGACCGGCACACCACACAGATATGGGCCTCGGGTGTCAAAGCTACCAAGGAAAACCGGAAATGTGGGAAAGAAAACACATTTTCCGGACATTTTGCTCAGCTCACCCATAGAAACACGCCCCCAACAACCATGGCCTACCGTCCCACGTTCCCACAGGAGTCCCAATGTAAACGGTACCTCACATGTGTGGGTGCACCTACCTGGGCGCCAAGGGGAAAGCCTAAAACACAAGTAACCCAAAGTCTGTTTTCAGAATGGAACTTCAGACTCTCTGCCGACCGGCACACCATACAGATATGAGCCTTGGGTGTCCAAGCCACCAAGGAAAACAGGGAACCCCATGCATTTCCGAAAAGAGGACACCCGGGGGAATCCGCAGAGGTACGATTTGGGCAAATCACCCCAGAATTTAGTACCCAGGCACCCCCGAAAAGTCTGAAATGTGGGAAAAAATGCATTTTCTGCAAATTTTGCTTGGCCCACCTATGGAAACATGCCCCCAATGACAAATGGCCTACCGTCTCGCATTCCCACAGGTGTCCCGATGAAAACGGTACCTCACATGTGTGGGTGCACCTACCAGGGCTCCAAGGGGAAAGCCTAAAACACAAGTAACCCCAAGTCTGTTTTCAGATCGGAATTTCAGACTCTCTGCCGACCGGCACACCATACAGATATGGGCCTCGGGTGTCCAAGCCACCAAGGAAAACAGGTAACCCCCATGCATTTCTGAAAAGAGGACATCGGTGGGAATCCGCAGAGGTACGATTTGGGCATATCGCCCCAGAATTTAGTACCGAGACACCCCTGCAAAGTCCGAAATGCAGGAAAAAATGCATTTTCTGCAAATTTCGCTTGGCCCACCCATGGAAACATGCCCCCAACAACAAATGGCCTACCGTCTCGCATTCCCACAGGTGTCCCGATGAAAACGGTACCTCACATGTGTGGGTGCACCTACCAGGGCGCCAAGGGGAAAGCCTAAAACACAAGTAACCCCAAGTCTGTTTTCAGACCGGAATTTCAGACTCTCTGCCGACCGGCACACCATACAGATATGGGCCTCGGGTGTCCAAGCCACCAAGGAAAACAGGGAACCCCATGCATTTCTGAAAAGAGAACACCCGTGGGAATCCGCAGAGGTATGGTTTGGGCAAATCGCCCCAGAATTTAGTACCCAGACACCCCTGCAAATTCCGAAATGTGGGAAAGAAAACGCATTTTCTGCACATTTCGCTTGGCTCAACCATCGAAACACGGCCCCAATAACACATGGCCTACCGGCCCGCATTCCCACAGGTGTCCCGATGAAAATGGTATCTCAAATGTGTGGGTGCACCTACCTGGGCGCCAACGGAAAAGCCTAAAACACAAGTAACCCCAAGTCTGTTATCAGACCTGAATTTCATTCTCTCTGCCGAGCGGCACACCACACAGATATGGGCCTTGGGTGTCCAAGCCACCAAGGAAAACAGGGAACCCCATGCATTTCTGAAAAGAGGACACCCGTGGAAATCCACAGAGGTACGATTTGGGCAAATCGCCCCAGAATTTAGTACCGAGACACCCCTTCAAAGTCCGAAATGCGGGAAAAAAATGCATTGTCCGCACATTTCGCTCGGCTCACCCATCAAAACATGCCCCCAACAACACATGGCCTACCGTCCCGCATTCCCACAGGTGTCCCGATGAAAACAGTACCTCACATGTGTGAGTGCACGTACCTGGGCGCCAAGGGGAAAGCCTAAAACACAAGTAACCCCAGGTCTGTTTTCAGACCGGAATTTCAGACTCTCTGCCAACCGGCACACCATACAGATATGGGCCTCGGGTGTTCAAGCCACCAAGGAAAACAGGGAACCCCATGCATTTCCAAAAAGAGGACACCCGTGGGAATCCGCAGAGGTACGATTTGGGCAAATCGCCCCAGAATTTAGTACCCAGACATCCCTGCAAAGTCCAAAATGTGGGGGAAAAAACACATTTTCCGCATATATCGCTCGGCTCACCCATCGAAACACACCCCCAACAACACATAGCCTACCGTCCGGCGTTCCCACAGGAGTCCCAATGAAAACGGTACCTCACATGTGTGGGTGCACCTACCTGGGTGCCAAGGGAAAAGCCTAAAACACAAGTAACCCCAAGTCTGTTTCCAGATCGGAATTTCAGACTCTCTGCCGACGGGCACACCATACAGATATGGGCCTCGGGTGTCCAAGCCACCAAGGAAAACAGGGAACCCCATGCATTTCCAAAAAGAGGACACCCGTGAGAATCCACAGAGGTACGATTTGGGCAAATCGCCCCAGAATTTAGTACCCAGACACCCCCACAAATTCCGAAATGTGGGAAAAAAACACATTTTGCGCACATTTGGCTTGTCTCACCCATCGAAACACGCCCCCAACAACACATGGCCTACCGTTCCGCGTTCCCACAGCTGTCCCGCTGAAAACGATCCCTCACATGTGTGGGTGCACCTAAATGGGCACCAAGGGAAAAGCCTAAAACACAAATAACACCCGTGGGAATCCACAGAGGTCTGCCTTGCGCAAATTGCCCCAGTTTTATTAGCTACAATCCCCGATAAATTGTGATATTTGGTGGAGAAAAAACACAATTTTCACTTTGTCTGGGGTTCCGGGTAATATATTCTGGGCCGCTTCGCGCAAGTCAGACCTCTGTACATTCCCACGGGTGACCTCTTTTGGGAAATGCATGGGGTTCGCTGTTTTGCTTGCTGGCTTCGACACCCTAGGCCCAAATCTGTAGGTTGCCCACATGAACAAATTGTGCTGTGGCGAAAGGCTTGGGGTTACCAGCGGGTTACCCTTTTCCTTTTGCGCCCCCGGTAGGTCCACCCACACATGTGAGGTACCTTTTACGTCGGGACTGTTAGGCGGAAACCTGTGCAGTTCCCTCTGGGACCACTGCAAAAGATTTAGGACTACAGGCGTTTGGCGGTGAACCCACTTGGTAGCAGTCTGTACCACACAGATTCACTTGGTAGCTGTGGCTGAGCAGTCAGACTTCCCTCAAGAAGAGTTGAGCAGTATGTGGAGTATACAAAATAGGGCAATTCTTCGCAGTAAGACAAGCAAACACGCAACGAGGCTCAGTGTAAAGATATTAAGGTATTTATTTATAACGAAACATCTATCAAAAACACTATGGCACTATCACGGCAAACAAATCAATCACAATTACTCTACGAAGAAGAAACGATCAAACCCCCTAACAATATTTCGACAAGTCTAGGTTCTACCGGCACCACTTATTTACAGACAGAGGTGTATGCCTCAACCTAGATGGCACTCTAATATTAGTTAGGACGGGAGAGAAAAATAGGCAGGTTATGAAATCAACACAGTTCAATACTTCACGGGTAAAAATGCAAGGCAAGAAGGCAAGAACCACAATAGATCATAAAGTTCGGAGGCCAGGCCGACTCGGAGAGAGGCAAGGCGATTTGTCCCAAAAGTCTCTAGTGGAAATGCATTCGAGTCTTTGTAGCAAATTGTTATCGGCAGATTGAACCAGTTCAGAACAATACGTGAGAAAGCTTGGAGGCGACCCAACGGAAAGGAGAGGATTAAGACACCTCACTCGAACCGATCGAAAGGGAAGCCAGGCGGACACGGTACCTTGTTGTGGAGGGCAGCTCCGGCGGGGGCAGTTGTTCCTGGTGGTGGATGCACGTCGGGTCTTTGCCAAGAGTAGAGATGTTCTCGTCGTCGAAGAAAAGTGAAGTCCGGTGCACCACCAGGGAAGAGACCAGCCGCGGAGTGCTCCGTCACAAGGCACCACCTTTTGGTCGCGGTACAGGGGTAGTGGCTATCCGGTTGCCGGGGTGCTCTGCACTGGCAATTCGACCACCGCGTCCTGAGGCGAAGAAAAAGCAAAAGGGGACTGGTTGTTCCCACCAGTCAGGGGAAGAGACTCTCTGGCAGGGAGATCTCCTTTGTCGCCAGGAAGTGGTGAGTCGGTTCAGCAGGGCTCCACCGGAGGTGTCTTCGTTGCAGGTCGGCTCAGCGTTACCCTCGTCGGATTCTTAGGTCCTGTGGCGACTTCTGAAGATCCAGTCCCAAAAGCCCTGCTTTTATGCAGAAAACCCCCATTCATTCAGCCTAGCTGTCAATCAACACATGCTAAGTGGTGAGCGGGGAGGCTCACCACTTGGGCCAATCACTCCAGAGTGCGACCGGAGTTGGCAAGGCAACTCGGTCCAGGGTGCCTAAACCCCCTCCCACACCCCTGTGGTAACCCAGACAGAATGGCACCACTTTGGAGGGTCTCTGTACAGAGGCCCGCCAAAAGTGGAACAAAGGGCTCAACCTTTGGTTTAGGAGTCACAGGGACGAACACACGCCATTTTACAAACCGAGTTCTGGCAGAAAATACCATCTGATAAACTTATTTAAGATAAGTAGACCGGTGGTACGTTGGAGATTAACGAGAAAAAGTATCAATTTCCAACAACGGGACGAATCCCATAGGGTTATGTTCGGGGTCGAACATAACAAGTAGTTTCCACTGCCACCAGCCAAAACTCGACGAGGGGGGACGGGACAGTGCCCCCTCGAGTAACAGACCCAGGAGTAATCGAATTACCCCTACTAGCAGGTCCACAATAAGATGGTTTGTACTAGTTCCGTTAGTAAATTTAGGTCTAGTAAAGCCAATGGTGACTTTACATGCCCGGGGAGACAGTAGTCAGTCCCCGGGTATGGAGTCTATGGTGGAGGTCCGCTAGGACGCCCCAGTGTTACGGCACGTAGGGTGCAGTGTAACACACATAGAAAAACATATGAGACCATATGGAGTAAAAGACCCCATAACCCATAGAACACATTGACATTCAAAGGAATTACACACATTCATGTCCAAGAGTGGGAGGAAAAGAGTCTCACTCTTGGCAGGATGGAAAAAACAAACTCCCGAAATCCAGCAAAGCTGCTGGGGGACTCACTAGGTTAGGAAATTCAGCCTAAACAGAGAATTCTCCCTAACACTCGCCCCCCCCAGACTAAGGGACAGGAGCATTTAATCCACTCCTGGATGAATCTCATACCTCTAGTCGATGACATACATCCTAGAGAGACCATCAGCATTTTGGTGGTGACATCCTGACCTGTGCTCAATGGTGAAATCAAACCCTTGCAGGCAGATCGACCATCTCAATAGAGTTTTCCCCTTTCATTTGCATTAACCATCTCAAGGGTTGGTGGTCAGTCTGAATGACAAAAGTAGAACCATACAAGTGCGGCCTAAACTTCTTCAGAGCCCACACGATAGCAAAGCACTCTCTTTCGATTGTTGCCCACCTTGTTTCAGGATCCTTCAGCTTGCGGCTGATGAAGCAAACGGGGTGCTCCCTACCTTTCCCATCCAGTTGACTGAGTACGGCACCTATTCCTACATTTGAGCATCTGTCTGCACAATGAAGTGTTGGCGGTAATCAGGAGCTCTGAGTACGGGGGCTTGGCAAAGAGCCTTTTTCAGGTTTTCAAAAGCCTGATTGCACTCCTCGTTCCATCTAACATTTTTAGGAAATTTGGGCGAGGAGATGACATTCAGTGGAGAAGCTATGCTCCCATAGTTCTCTATGAAATTCCTGTAATACCCAGTGAGGCCTAGGAAGGCTCTCACTTGGGTTTGAGTAGTCGGTGTTGTCCAATTTTGCACAGCTTCAATCTTACTGAGCAAAGGCCTTATTTCTCCACCTCCTACCTCATGTCCAAGATAGACTACCTTACTCTGTCCAATTTGGCATTTGCTCGCCTTTATGGTCAGATTGGCTCGTCCAAGAGCCTGCAAAACATCTCTCAGGTGGGTTACATGTTCTTCCCAGGAATTGCTGAACACTGCGATGTCCTCCAAGTATGCCATGCAGAAGTCCTCCATCCCATTCAGAACCTGGTTCACCATCCGTTGAAACGTAGCAGGTGCATTCTTCAATCCGAAAGGCATTACCTTAAACTGGTATAAGCCAACGGGGGTAGAAAATGCAGTTTTCTCCTTGGCATGGTCTGTCAGGGCTATCTGCCAATAGCCTGACGTCAAGTCAAATGTGCTGAGGAACTTGGCGGCGCCAAGTTTATCCACCAACTCATCTGTTCTTGGCAAAGGGTGGGCATCAGTCTTGGTGACTGCATTAAGAGCTCTATAATTCACGCAGAATCTAAGTTCTTTAGATCCGGCCTTTGGTACTAACACAACTGGGCTAGACCATGGACTAGTAGAGGGCTCTATTACCCCGAGATCGAGCATCTTGCTGACCTCACCTTTGATGTGGGTTTGTACGTTTTCTGACATGCAGTATCCTCTGCTTTTGACTGGCAGACAGTCACCAGTGAGTATGTCGTGCTGGCCCCAAGGGGTCAAGCCTGGCGAAAGCGAGAACAGAGAGGCAAACTGATTCAACATGGATTTGCACTCTTCTTGTTGCTCGGGTGTCAGATTGGAGGAGAGATTTACTCCTTCAATTTTTTCATCTAAAGGTAAGCCTCTGAGGAGATCCGGAATAGCTTCACTCTCTTCTTCTTCCTCGGATGATGCTAGAAGCAACGCCCCTTCATCGGGTCTTGAGACATACGCTTTGAGGCGGTTGGTGTGAAAGACTGTCGGAGCCTCCTTGGGATTGCCCAAGTCCACCAGATAGTTAACCTCTCTGAGTTTACCCACAACTCTGAAGGGTCCCATCCACTTATCTTGCAAGGCCCTCTGCCTTGTTGGGATCATAACGAGAACGAGCTGGTCTTGAGCGAACTCAACCATGTTAGCCTTTTGATCGTGCCAGTGCTTGACCAATGCTTGTCCAGCTTTCAAGTTATCGCTTGCTTCCGTCATCATGTGTGACATTCTCTTCCGGAGACCTATCACGTAGTCAGTCACTCTGACTGGCTTGGGGGAAGGAGCACTCTCCAACCCCTCCTTAATCAGGGCCAATGGACCTCTGACAGAATGACCATAGAGTAGTTCGAAGGGAGAGTAACCTACTCCCTCCTGAGGGACTTCTCTATAAGTAAAGAGAAGGCATGGCAGTAGAAGGTCCCACTTACGCTTAAGGTGTTCCTCTAAAGCACCTATCATGCTCTTCATGGTTCGGTTGAACCGTTCTACCAACCCATTGGTTTGTGGGTGGTAAGCTGTTGAGAACTTGTAAGTAACTCCACAGGTTTTCCACATGGCTTTCATGTAGTGGGACATAAAGTTTGACCCCCTGTCAGAGATTACTTCCTTAGGAAACCCGACCCTAGTAAAAATACCAAGGAGGGCCTTAGCCACAGCCGGAGCTGTAACAGTCCTCATAGGAATTGCCTCAGGATACCTAGTAGCATGGTCTACTACAACAAGTATAAACCTGTTGCCTGAGGAGGTTGGAGGATCAAGGGGACCAACAATGTCAATCCCTACTCTCTCAAACGGGACTCCTACAACTGGGAGAGGCACTAAAGGTGCCACATTCTTGGAGCCAACCTTACCAGAGATCTGGCAGGTGTGGCAGCTCCTGCAGTGTTTTTCTACTTCGGCCCCCATCTTTGGCCAATAGAAGTAGAGCGAGAGCCTTTCCTTAGTCTTCTTGAAACTCAAGTGACCAGCCAAAGGAATCTCGTGGGCTAACTGCAAGAACTGTGGTCTGTTCTCTTGGGGTACTACAAGTCGTTTGTAGTCTCCAGGTGCAGACTCGGTCGGTTCACTGTAGAAGAGGCCATCTTCCCAGTGCAACCTGTATTTCCCAGGCTCTTGCCCTTCAGCCTGAGCTTCTGCCTGGTGGCGAAGACCTTCCAGAGTTGGACATTCCCTCTGTCCCTTACTGAAGTCTGCCCTGCTGGGTCCACCTTCTGCCAGTAAAGACTGCAGCTCAGAATGGTCAACAGGATCCAGATCTCCAATGAGTTCCTGGCCTTCCATTAGCTCTTCCTCAGAGTCTAATTCTACCACACAGGGTTGTACCTCCCTCTCAGCCTCAGCTGGAGGTGGAGTTACGGGTGTAACTTTGGACAACCGCGGGGAAGTCCGTGTTGGCTGCACTGGAATGCTGGCTGCTGGTTTCGGGATAGAAGTCTTAGGTTTCCCTTTCGCTTCTGTTTTCTTGGAGACAGCGGCCGACAATTCCAGTGGAGCAGGAGTGATTTCCTTCTTCATCATCTCCTGGAGAGTACCGCGCATGGTCCTCTCTCTTGCGGGTCTGGTTAGCTCCTGTAACCGTTTACTAGGAGGTCTGGGAGTATGCGATACAACTCCGAGAGTTTTCAAATCGTTACCCAACAGTATGCGTCCTGGTACCTCACTCTGTATGCTGACAGGTATCTTTACAGTCATGTCGTTACACTGGATGAGAACTGGTAATTGGGGAAGCATCTGCACAGGCCCTCCAGCTAACTTGGTGAGGCGTTTGGGTGCCTTAGCAACATCCTCAGCCTGAAAAAACGATTTATCCACCACAGTTATGCTGGCCCCAGTGTCCCTAATGGCAGGAGTCTCCTGACCATTCACCTGGACACTGTCCTTATAATACTCTTTAGTATTATCGGAGATAGAATTATAGACATCTAAATTCTGTTGTTCCCACAACCCCAGAGATACTAAAGAAACATTGGCTGAGACTCCAATGGGTTCGCCAGCTAGCAGAAAAAAGTTTCCACTTGCCATTTGGACTTCCTCCTCTGGAGCGAAGGCTAAGGAGACAAGCTGGACCCCTGAAGGTTTACCCTTACATCTGGGATCTCCTTTCACGTGGTCAGTCGAACCACAAACAAAGCATTTACCGAACGCTTTTTGGAATGGTGGCTTGTTCTGACCTCCTTCCGGTTTGGCACCAGAAGACACACTATTCTGCTGTGGTTTACCTTGTGGCTTACCCTTCTGGTTTTGTTTGGGGCCCTCTTTGGAATTTGAGTTATTAGAATACTCTTTTGAGTCTTTTTTAGGCTGTTTTCCCCCATCCTTTTTCTGAGTTGCCCCAGAATCCTTATGAGTAGCCCTTTTGGCAACCCATAAATCAGCAGCCTTAGCCAGCTTCCGGGAATCCAATTCCTTCGATTCAGCCAAGTGCTGTCTGAGCTCAGGAGAACAGGCATCATAAATAGACTCCAACATAAAAAGATTCCTCATACCCTCATAAGTGTTCACTTTGTAACCCTTAATCCATCCCTCTAAGTTTTTCAACCCTTCACTCACCCAGGTAGCCCAAGGGGTACCATCATGCTTTTTGAGGGTTCTAAACCTCTTAAGATACTGGGAAGCTTCCCGAATCCAGCTATTAAAGCTAGTTTCACACTTTCGTAATCCGTCTTATCCGCCTCCCCCAATTCCATTACCACATCAGTCGCAACAGGAGGGAGCCTAGAGAACAACCAGGGAAATAAATCATTCCCGGTGATGTCCCGGAGCCCATGATTGTATTCAAACAGTTTTAACCAATCCAACACATCCAATCTCGGTTCATACATACCCACTAATTCCTTCGGCATCCGGGGTCTTTTGGGACTGGAGCTCCTAGAGGAACCAGAGGAGAGAGAAGCATTTTCCATAGACAACTTTTTCATTTCTAATTCGTGATTAAGTTCTATTTCCCTGAGTCTCAACTCAGCTTGCTTCTGCTCAGCCTGGGCATTCATCCGTCTGAACTCAAGCTCTTGGTTCCGTTCAGATTGAGCCAAGAACCATTTGTATTCTAATTCGAGCTTCTTTTTTTCAAGTTCAAAATAAGCAGGGTTACTTGTGGGACCTGGTATGGGCCCCGTAGGCACAGCTGGTAAGGCAGGTAGAGGAGCATGGGAGACAGTTTTGTTAGCCTCTCCGTCCTCGTCAGCCTCTTCATCGCTATCATCAGAATTACGATTTAGATCAACACCATCACTGTTATCTACATTTGCTGGAGAGGTTGGTTCCTCTGAACCAGTACCCAGACATTGGTTCGCCAGCAATCTCTCAATTAATTCTAACTTCTTGTCTCTTACAGAAAGATTCTCTTGCCTACAGAGAGCTCGCAAACTCTCAGTATTTTCACCTGACAAGGACTCTTGACTGTAAGTTTCCATCGTAGACATGTTTTTTGAAAGTTGCTTTTTAGTGCTAAGTTTTGTGGTTAGTTATCCTAAAGTGTCGAAAAGCACTCTAAACTGTATACTCGATACAAATCCCACCGCTGTACACCAGTGTTAGGCGGAAACCTGTGCAGTTCCCTCTGGGACCACTGCAAAAGATTTAGGACTACAGGCGTTTGGCGGTGAACCCACTTGATAGCAGTCTTTACCACACAGATTCACTTGGTAGCTGTGGCTGAGCAGTCAGACTTCCCTCAAGAAGAGTTGAGCAGTATGTGGAGTATACAAAATAGGGCAATTCTTCGCAGTAAGACAAGCAAACACGCAACGAGGCTCAGTGTAAAGATATTAAGGTATTTATTTATAACGAAACATCTATCAAAAACACTATGGCACTATCACGGCAAACAAATCAATCACAATTACTCTACGAAGAAGAAACGATCAAACCCCCTAACAATATTTCGACAAGTCTAGGTTCTACCGGCACCACTTATTTACAGACAGAGGTGTATGCCTCAACCTAGATGGCACTCTAATATTAGTTAGGACGGGAGAGAAAAATAGGCAGGTTATGAAATCAACACAGTTCAATACTTCACGGGTAAAAATGCAAGGCAAGAAGGCAAGAACCACAATAGATCATAAAGTTCGGAGGCCAGGCCCACTCGGAGAGAGGCAAGGCGATTTGTCCCAAAAGTCTCTAGTGGAAATGCATTCGAGTCTTTGTAGCAAATTGTTATCGGCAGATTGAACCAGTTCAGAACAATACGTGAGAAAGCTTGTAGGCGACCCAACGGAAAGGAGAGGATTAAGACACCTCACTCGAACCGATCGAAAGGGAAGCCAGGCGGACACGGTACCTTGTTGTGGAGGGCAGCTCCGGCGGGGGCAGTTGTTCCTGGTGGTGGATGCACGTCGGGTCTTTGCCAAGAGTAGAGATGTTCTCGTCGTCGAAGAAAAGTGAAGTCCGGTGCACCACCAGAGAAGAGACCAGCCGCGGAGTGCTCCGTCACAAGGCACCACCTTTTGGTTGCGGTACAGGGGTAGTGGCTATCCAGTTGCCGGGGTGCTCTGCACTGGCAATTCGACCACCGCGTCCTGAGGCGAAGAAAAAGCAAAAGGGGACTGGTTGTTCCCACCAGTCAGGGGAAGAGACTCTCCGGCAGGGAGATCTCCTCTGTAGTCGGGAAGTGGTGAGTCGGTTCAGCAGAGCTCCACTGGAGGTGTCGTCGTTGCAGGTCGGCTCAGCGTTACCCTCGTCGGATTCTTAGGTCCTGTGGCGACTTCTGAAGATCCAGTCCCAAAAGCCCTGCTTTTATGCAGAAAACCCCCATTCATTCAGCCTAGCTGTCAATCAACACATGCTAAGTGGTGAGCGGGGAGGCTCACCACTTGGACCAATCACTCCAGAGTGCGACCGGAGTTGGCAAGGCAACTCGGTCCAGGGTGCCTAAACCCCCTCCCACACCCCTGTGGTAACCCAGACAGAATGGCACCACTTTGGAGGGTCTCTGTACAGAGGCCCGCCAAAAGTGGAACAAACGGCTCAACCTTTGGTTTAGGAGTCACAGGGACGAACACAGACGCCATTTTACAAACCGAGTTCTGGCAGAAAATACCATCCGATAAACTTATTTAAGATAAGTAGACCGGTGGTACGTTAGAGATTAACGAGAAAAAGTATCAATCTCCAACAACGGGACGAATCCCATAGGGTTATGTTCGGGGTCGAACATAACAAGTAGTTTCCACTGCCACCAGCCAAAACTCGACGAGGGGGGACGGGACAGTGCCCCCTCGAGTAACAGACCCAGGAGTAATCGAATTACCCCTACTAGCACGTCCACAATAAGATGGTTTGTACTAGTTCCGTTAGTAAATTTAGGTCTAGTAAAGCCAATGGTGACTTTACATGCCCGGGGAGACAGTAGTCAGTCCCCGGGTATGGAGTCTATGGTGGAGGTCCGCTAGGACGCCCCAGTGTTACGGCACGTAGGGTGCGGTGTAACACACATAGAAAAACATATGAGACCCTATGGAGTAAAAGATCCCATAGCCCATAGAACACATTGACATTCAAAGGAATTACACACATTCATGTCCAAGAGTGGGAGGAAAAGAGTCTCACTCTTGGCAGGATGGAAAAAACAAACTCCCGAAATCCAGCAAAGCTGCTGGGGGACTCACTAGGTTAGGAAATTCAGCCTAAACAGAGAATTCTCCCTAACAGGGACACCTGTGGGAACGTGAGAAGGTATGAAATCTGTTGTTGGCGACGTGTTTCGGTGAGTGGACACAGGGAAATATCTCTGAAATTGGCTGGAAATGAAGACAATTCTCAGACCTTTTGCTCTGGCCACCCACCGAAACACACTGCCAACAACACATGGCCTACCTTCCCCCGTCCCCACAGGTGTCTTGATGAAAACGGTACCTCACATGTGTGGGTGCACCTACCGGGGGCGCAAAAGGAAAAGGGTAACCCACTGGGAACCCCAAGCCTTTCGCCACTGCCCATTTTGTTCATGTGGGCAACCTACAGATTACGGCCTAGGTGGGGCCCTCCATTTGGGGTGGCCCTCTCCTCACCCACACCGAACGGTTGGGATGCACATCATGCAACCCTTACTAGGAGGCTCAGGGAGGGCTGCATGAGGTCCCCCCCCAGCCATTTGGGATGGGGGGGAGAGGGCCACCACAAAAGGTGGGGCAGGACCCCCAATTGATGGGGCAGTAGGGTTTGGGCACCCTGGTGGCAGATTGGCACACTAATGTGGCCATCTGTGCCAAGCGAAGTTGGGTAAACAAAAAATATAATACAAAATCGTAGGCTGCTTTTTAGGGGGGGCTGAGGGGCACCCTACATTGCCGGCAAATGTTCTACTGGCTGGGGGGGTGGCCCTCCCCCACACCCCAAATGGAGGGCCCCACCTCATGCATACCTCCCTGGCATCAGATAGGGGGGGCCCACCTCATGCACCCCTTCCTGGGGTCACAGGCCCCTTCCTAGGAGCAGATATCTGCCCCCAGGGAGGGTTACAAAGGGTGCCCCCCTTTCTACTTCGGTGGGGGGACACCCCCCTTTCATTCAGTAAAAAATCCATAGTGGCTAGTGGCCCCGGCACCCCCACCCCCTTTTCCCATCATTTCATTTTTTTTTTACATTCACTGGGGGCAGATGGTCAGCCATCTGCCCCAGGGTTCACATGCATGCGCCCCCATGTTTTGGGTGCCAGGAAGGGGGACAGGGCTGCTTACTTGAAGCAGCCCCCTACCCCCAACACACAAATGGATCCATGGTGGTCCAGTCAGTTGCTGGTCACGGATCGAGCGCTCTGCACCGATCTGTGACAAGCAATGCCTCATGTAGATGGTGTCCTTGGAAAGGGGAGAACCTCCCTTTCCAAGGACACCACTTTTTGCCATATCCCTGGTGGGTGGTCTAGTGGGCCCCAGGGCCCCAAACCCCCTCCCACCTTCCCCCTTCCCTCGATTTTTTTTTGTCCTCTTCACCCCTGGGGGCAGTGATCACCTGCCCCCAGGGGTCTCTGGTGCTGTGGCCCTATGCTTTGGGGCCACGGGGGGAAGGGGGCCGCTTACCTAGTAAGCAGCCTCACTCCCCCGCGTCACAAACGGATCTGTATTGATCCGGTGACATTGCTGCCCGCGCATTGCGCGCCCTACACCCGATCCGCGGGCAGCAATGCCACACAATGGGTATTGTTGTAAAGGGGAGAATCTCCCCTTTCCAACGTTACCCGCCTCGATCTCCAGCTTGAAATACAGCCGGAGATCGACACAGAGAAAAAGGGCTCTTACCTTCTTTCTTCACTGCAGCAGCCGAAAATGGCTGCTGTAGTGATTTTACTTTCAGTTTCACGCCGACGTGCTTTACGCATGCCGACGTGAAACTGAAGGTAATCCAGCCCCCTGGCAGTGAGGGGGGACCTCCTCTTCACATAGCCCGAGGGTTGGATTACAGTTTTGTTACATCCCTGCGTTGCAGGGATCGAGCAAAGCAGAGTGCCAAAACCGACGAGTGGCCTTGTCGATGGCAACTTGGAGCGGTTTCCACTGACGAGCCGGCTCGTCGGTGGCATTTAAGAGGTTAAGCATGGCTTTCGCCGTTGTCATTGTGTCAACACACAGTGCCCAAAGCATAGGAATACCCATCAGGTCATTGACTTCACTGAATGATGTTTCCATTTGCCTTCAATGCTTGCCCGAAAATTAATCTAATAGTGCGCAGCTAGCGTTACCACCAATGTCATTCTGTAAAAAAGAAATAGATTCAGGATTTTCTCTCTCCCTATCCACCACTGCTCACTCAGTTTTCAGTTGCCCGCTTTCAAAATCTGAACACCCCTACAGCTCAACCCTATAAGAAGATCCCACAAGAGGAGTCCTCACTATTTTCAAATCTACTCGTTTTCCCAAAAAAACAAACCCAATTCTAAATCCCCTATAACCTTACTTTAAACACACACATAGACCATCTCGCACATGTACCTGCTTGTCAGTAGGTCAGCTCAAAGTGATGTGTTTACATTTGGTGATAAATTGGCTATTTCATGAGGGACCAACCTATCACCCTTTGTATGTTGCTAGCAATACTCTGAGCAGACCCCCTTGTAAAGACGTTCCAGCAGTATTATTACAGAGTAGTGATGTTATGGGGGATATAATCAATGATGTCATTGATGATGCAATTTGTGATGTTATCTTTGATTTTCTGGGTGTTAGTCTGAGCAGTGCATGACAGGGTTGTGAGTTATGGTTAAGTAGCTTACCATAACTATCACGTTTCTTTGGATTTTCAATTGTGTGATGCAACGCAATAGAAATGTCCATTTAATGACTTACCACATCCACTGAATTTCAAGGGTTTTGTTGTGATAAATCTTGTCAACTAAACGTTAACTAAAGTTTTTTCAGTGAGTTTCAAGGGTTTTGTTAAACCATTGTCTGCGCCATTGGTCATGGCCTTCGGCGGTGTTGACTGTATATGTTCCCACAATATGTTTCATTTACACCCAGTAGGTGACCACAGACTTCAGACATGGCCACTGTATATTTTAAAACACGACCGTGCCATGATAGAGGTACTGATAGAGGTTCTCTTATACCTCTATTATGGGACTGTCCGATAGTACAAGTCTTCTGGAAGGATGTAATTGATAGAATTGATTTAATTTTTGGAATCAGTTTGCAAAGATCTGCACCAAACATGATCTTGCATTTACATAAGGATAGACGTGTGAACACTAGAAAACACAATATCTGGATTGACAGGGCCATGATGGTAGCGATTAAGCTAATTGTTAGGATTTGGAAGACGAGGAAGAAACCTAATATTGAAGATTGATTGGTGGAATTACAGGTTCTATCAAAGTATGATAAGGTCTCAATGAAGAATAAGGGTACAGAGGAAGACTACTTAAGGTAATGGGGATCGTTTGAAGCCCTTTATGATTGATATAGTAGTGATACTGTGACAGGTGTGAGAGGTGGGTAAGATTGATGTGAGAAAATTTAAGTTAACTCCCACCCCCCCCTTTTTTTTTTCTTTTCGTCATTTTTTGTCTTTCTCTTATTTGTTCATGTTGTCTTTTGTGATGTTTAGTGTTTATTATTTCATGTTTCACATAGAGTAGTTATGTTAATGAAGTATACGATGTGAGATGTTCAGAAACTTTGGTTATTGAATGCTTATTGCAAAATTGTATTGGATCTATATGACATTATGAATTGCTGAAAATCTAATAAAGAGATTTAAAAAAAAACACTACCGTGCCACTAGTCATGGCCTTCGGCCATGTCCACTGGACAAATTCCCCCTGTATTTTGGGCCCACTAACTATGGACTTTGGCCCTGGCCAGTGAGAGTGGCCTTCAGCCATGCCAACTGTATATTGTAAAACACTACCAGGCCACTAGCCATGGCCTTTGACTGTGCCCAGTGCACATGGTCCCCTGTCTTTTGGGCCTACAAGCCAGGGTCTTCTGCCCTGGCCAGTGAGCATGGCCTTCAGTCGTGCCCACTGTATATTTTAAAACACTACCAGTCACTAATCACCTCCTTCTCACTGTAGTTGTTAACAAAATGTGTTTCTTTGCTCTTTTTTTAAAAAAGTTTTCCCATAATAGTGTTTATAATAGTAATGTACTGCAGATAGCTGCGGTTATCTGTACTTATCTGATACCCGTGGTTATCAAAATAAATGATTAATAAAATGCTTCTTTGACCTCCATGGAACTCACCAAGTGCCCTCCTCCTCATAGCATGCTCCCCCACTCCCCAAATGTCACCATTCTCTTTCTTGCCCTCTCCCTCGACCCTCCAGCCTGCATTGTTTCATGTAACGCACTTTCATTCCCTGTCTCATTTTCCTTCATAGCTGCGGTTATTCTGCCTAATAAATTGAAAGACGTTAACCTTTTTGTATGTTTTTTTGTACTTTCCTTAGGATTTGCTCTCAGCTCATGGTGCACATACACAGGGGAAATAAGCAGGCCTCGAACCCACAATTCATTTGTATACAAGAAGATGAACTTAAATGTTATTGACATTTTCTGGTAATCTTTTTTCTTACTTTAGTTTCCCTGTATGTGCCTCTGATTTGCATGCTTTGTGGGTCTTTATATGTATTATTTGTACTAACACAAGTGTGTAGTAAGTCTAAGATTGTTAGCTATTTATTCCATGTTTAACATTACTCAAAACTCTGAAAAGGTAGCATTCATTATTGTACTATACAAAATTACCAGATTAAAAATGTACTTCTGTGGTGCATGCTGCAGTCATTGTCTATGTGTATGAATGATTAGGTTCATGTATTAACAACACTCCAATATAATGTTTTGTTTAGATGAGTACCTTCTTTAATAAACTAACGGAGTAATTCATAGAATTTCGCGCACTAGTGGCACACGCGTCTGGCACACAGTGTGCGCGTGCGAATGTCTGCGCTAGCCGCGTGTGCTAAAATCGTTTTCCTAAATATTCATGGATTTTAGCCTCCAAAACCAGCCGTGGTGCAGAGTGGCGCAGCGACCCTGCAGCAGTGCCAGTTACGCCCCCAAGAACGCCCTCGCGCAAGAAAAAGCCATCAAAATCTCACACGCGATTTCAGCAGGCTACTTGTATTTCGGGGGTGCCCAGGAAGTTTCACATGTGAAAAGGGCCTGTGCGAGTGGGGTACGTGTATAACTGGGGTTTGCAGGAAGTTTCACACGCGATTGGAGCAGGGCACGTGTATTACGGGGGTTCGCGGGAAGTCTCACACGCGATTGGAGCATGGTACGTGTATTACGGGGGTTCGTGGGAAGTTTCACACGCGAAAGGGCCTGTGCGAGTGGGGTATGTGTATAACTGGGGTTCGCAGGAAGTTTCACACGCGATAGGCCCTGTTGGAGCGGGGTACGTGTATTACTGGGGTTCGCGGGAAGTTTCACACGCGATTGGAGCAGGGTACATGTATTAAGGGGTTCGCGGGAAGTTTCACACGCGAAAGGGCCTGTGCGAGTGGGGTACGTGTATAACTGGGGTTCGCGGGAACTCTCACACGCGATTTCAGCAGGGTACGTGTATTATGGGGGTGCGCAGGAAGTTTCACACGCGATAGGGCCTGTGCGAGTGGGGTACGTGTATTCCTGGGGTTCGTGTGAAGTTTTATACATGAAAGGGCCCTGTGCGAGTGGGGTATGTGTATTCCTGGGGTTCGCGTGAAGTTTTACATGCGAAAGGGCAACGCCCGTGCGTGATACGTCACAGACGCGCTTACGCGCTAAGGGCCTTTGGTCCAATGAAATCGCGTACGTGTGCTGACCCGCTTATGCGCTGAGGGCCTTTCCTCGAATTACACGCTGACGTGCAATTTTTTCGCTTGCCAAATCACTCCGTATCAAGCTGGCCAAGCATACACACATGGAAGACCACGCTCCTTCCCTGAAGGCCATTTTCCTGCCCCCAAGAGCCCCGAGCACGCTCCCACCTGCTACCTGCTGCTGCCTGACTGTCTGCTGCCCACGTGCCCTGCTATTTGGTGCCTGCACATCAGCCATCTGCAGGGGTCCAGATGCTGTGTCCACCCCTGCTGGAACAGAAGACTCCTGACTGGGATACCATCGCTCCACAGCCCAGCCCCAGGACCCAGTTGCCCACCCACTCCTGCCTCTGGGGTTGCCATGTCGGGCACATCTCCATCTGGCACCACTGGCAACCCCCAGCCAGAGAGACAGAGGGCCACCAGCTTCACTGCCACTGAAATTGGTGTCCTGGTGGAGCATGTCCTGGGGCATTATGATGCCCTCTTCGGAACATCACTTGCCAACAAGGAAGGACGGGAGAGGATCTGGGATGACATAGTGGTTGCCATCAACGCGGAGGCGGTGGCAACCCGCGACATCAAGCATGTCAAGAAGTGCTGGGAGGACTTCAGGTCCAGGACCCTCCACAAGGCCTGGCGCCTCACAGAGGGTGGCCGGGCATGCATGAGTAACATCCAGATGAGGGTCCTGGAACGCATAGGCCCAGCGCTCCATGCCCAGATCCTTCCGAGGCAGACCCGTCTGGAGTTGAGCGGTAAGTGGCCAAGCATGGCTGTGTGAGACAGGGCATGTTGCAGTGTGCTGATAGTCTGATGCTTGCCTGTATGTGTGACATAGGCCATGTATAGATGTGTGTGTGCAGGGACATCATGGTCATGCATGTGAGACCAGTTATGTGTGAACCACATGGTTGGTGCATGTGTTTCAATGCAACATGGGGAGCTCTATGCGGAATGCACACATGAAAGCTTGGCTGTCTCTGTTCCTGGACATGGAGGGGTGGTGAGGAATGGGTGCTGATGTCATCTACATGTATGGTGCACATGTGTGTGTGTGTGCCTGAGAAGTGTGTGTGTGACTTTGAAATCCATGGATGCATATGACTTTCAAGGCAACATCTTGGTTTACAGGGGCCCTTCTACATGGATGTTGATTGCAGGCGCCAGGACTGTTTCTGCATGTGTGTTGTGTGCATTCACCCATGTGTTGTGGAATGACAGGATGGAAGTGACATTTGACAGTGCCACTCATGTGTTATTGCTTCCTGTCTAGGGTATTTTGTACTGTACACTGATGCTTGTGTCCTATGTCTCCCTCTACGCAGCGGCAAGTGAAGAAGAGGGCGGAGACGGCGCTGTGGAGCAAAGCGGCGGGGATGCTTCCCCTGGGCGGCGACGCAAGGCCCAGCCACTCTCCCAGGAATTACCATCATCCGGGAGCGAGGGGGCTGGTGCTGCGTCTGCCACAACGGCTTTGGCGGAAGGGCCGGGTGAACCCCCACAGGGGCTTCCAATGGCAGAAGATGGTGTGGAGACATCCAGGTTGGTGGTCTCCACAGAGGAGGAGGAGTCCGCTAATGAGCCGCACATGGGGCCTGGTGGGGGTAGTACCACTGGTGCAAGTGGTGCAGTCCAGGGCCAGGGTCAGGAGGCAGCACAGGTCATCGCGGAGGGGCCTGTGCATGTCGCTGTCCCTGACCCTGTGACTGCACCACCATGCACCAGAAGGGAGGCCCCGTCCCAAGCCCGTCCGCAGGTAGGGGAGAGTGCCATGTCATCTGCCTCTCCACCTCCTGTGGACGAGGGGTCCCACGAACGTATGGGCTCTGTCCTGGTTGGTGTCACGTTGCACACGCGTGTCATTCGTGATGACGTGCGTTCTTCCTGGGTGGAGAACGCACGCCATCACGGAGAGCAGCGTTGTGACGGTTGGTGGGTTCCTACATGTGTCGCGCACTCTGGCAGACCTCTCCTCCTCTGTGTAGACTATGCGGCAGTCGTTCTCCACACCGTCTTCCGGCCCAGATTCCACCAGGACCCCCTGTGGACCTGGCCCGAACAATACAGCCAGCTTGGTGGAGCTCACATCCCTGCCACAGTCGGGAGTTGGCGGCCCAGCAGGGGTGGACACCACAATTGGAGAACAGCTGATGGAGGATGTGCAGGCACCATCAGACACGGCACATGGACAGCAGCAGCAGGAGCAGGCTCTAAGTAGGAGCAATGATGGCTCGGGGCCATCAACATCGGAGGGGCAGGCATCGGCTAGAGGGCAGGAGGACCCAGGAATGGGAGTATCTTCCGTCTGGCACCGGTTGGGCCAGCAGATAGGTGCAGAGCAGCGGCGGGCGGAAGAGGCGTGGCTCACCATGGTCAGGGGGGAGTTCTCCATACGTCGGGCTTTGAGGCGGGCAGAGTGCCTCGAGGCAACTCGCAGGGAGTTGGAACAGGCCATGAGTGCCTCCCTGCGAGACCTCGGGGCCAGGACAGAGGCCCGCCTCGGGCAAATAGACACGGAGTTCGATGATGCCCTGGTCTGGGACACCACAGAGTGAGCCGCTGGACTTGCCCGCCACCATTGTATATAGTTAGATAGTGTTAGGTTTCCTTTCATTTTTTCTTTATTTTGGTTGCTTATGGACAATGCACCACGTTTTTGTATATAGTTTTTTATTAGGTAGTATTTTTGATAGGTTTCATTTCATCAGTTGGGCTCATGGACCCTGGATTATTCATCTGTACATAGTTCACCATTGGATTGTTCTCTTTTTTTTTATTTTCACCATGGAGCAATGGTTTTCACTTTCTTTTTTCCCTTGGATTTGCTTTGTTGGACTGCGACTTTGGACACCATTTCTTTCGGATTTCTTTGGATTATGATTTCTTGTTTTTTATTCTTTTACGGACATGCAGCTTTTCTTTTATTATTCCCATTGTTGTGTGTTGGATTTAGATTACATTCATGTTGTGTTCAATACATGTTTTTCTTCATACTTTGATGTGTGGTATTATCTCATTGGTTTCATGCATGTCATGATATGGGTTTTCACATTCACTTGCGCCCATTGTGTGTATGTGACGGACATGTGTTCATTTACATACTTGCCATTGGGTTTGTGTCATGTAATTGCCTTTTCTATGTGGGTGGATGCAATACTTGGTTGGGTCTTTGGGCTGGGGAGGCTGGCCATAAGGGCCATGATTGAGGATTGTCATGACCTGGGGGCAAGGGGACATGAGTGGGACATGAGTGGGGGCCTGCTGGCAGGTGCCCTGCACTGCTGGGGGATAGGGGTGCAGGGGGACATGAGTGGGGGCCTGCTGGCAGGTGCCCTGCACTGCTGGAGGGTGGGGGTGCAAGGGGACATGAGTGGGACATGAGTGGGGGCCTGCTGGCAGGTGCCCTGCACTGCTGGGGGGTGGGGGTGCAGGGGGACATGAGTGGGGGCCTGCTGGCAGGTGCCCTGCACTGCTAGGGGGTGGGGGTGCAGGGGGACATGAGTGGGGGCCTGCTGGCAGGTGCTCTGTACTGCTGGTGGGTGGGGGTGCAGGGGGACATGAGTGGGACATGAGTGGGGGCCTGCTGGCAGGTGCCCTGCACTGCTCGGGGGTGGGGGTGCAGGGGGACATGAGTGTGACATGAGTGGGGGCCTGTTGGCAGGTGCCATGCACTGCTGGGGGTTGGGGGTCCAGGGGGACATGAGTGGGGGCTTGCTGGCAGGTGCCCTGCACTGCTGGGGGGTGACGGTGCAGGGGGACTTGAGTGGGGGCCTGCTGGCAGGTGCCCTGCACTGCTGGGGGGTGGGGGTGCAGGGGGACATGAGTGGGGGGCTGCTGGCAGGTGCCCTGCACTGCTGGGGTGCAGGGGGTCATGTGTTGGTGATCAGTAGTGCAAGCTGACATGTGGCTTGGCTGGGGGGCATGCCCATGGTGGATGGGCTGCATGCGGGACATGACCAGGGGTGCAGAGGTAGTCCCATGTGGTGTGGGCTGCCTGCAGGGGCCGTGGAGGGTGTAGAGGGAACACCTGGGAGGACCCACACTGCCAATTCACGTGTAGGACTCCCCTGCACCCCCGTGTGAAACTTCCTGCGCACCTCCAAAATACACGTACCCTGCTGAAATCGCATGTGAGACTTCCCGCAAACCACAGTAATAGACGTACCCTGCTCGCACAGGGTCCTTTTGCGTGTGAAACTTCACGCAAACCCCAGGAATATTGGCCCTGTGCGAGTGGGGTAAGTGTATTCCTGGGGTTCGCGGGAAGTTTCACATGCGATAGGCCCTGTGCGAGTGGGGTACGTCTATTACTGGGGTTCGCGGGAAGTTTCACACGCGATTGGAGCAGGGTACATGTATTTCGGGGGTGCGCAGGAAGTTTCACACGCGATTGGCCCTGTGCGAGTGGGGTACGTGTTTTACTGGGGTTCGCAGGAAGTTTCACATGGGATTGGCCCTGTGCGAGTGGGGTACATGTATTCCTGGGGTGCGCGGGAAGTTTCACACGCGATTGGCCCTGTGCGAGTGGGGAACGTGTATTACTGGGGTTTGCGGGAAGTTTCACACGCGAAAGGGCCTGTGCGAGTGGGGTACGTGTATTACTGGGGTTCGCGGGAAGTCTCACACACGATTGGAGCCGGGTATGTGTATTCCTGGGGTGCGCGGGAAGTTTCACACGCGATTTTGCTGTCAGTGCGGGGTACGTGAATTTCGGGGGTGCGCGGGGAATCCTACACGTGAATTGGCAGTGTGGGTCCTCCCAGGTGTTCCCTCTACACCCTCCACGGCTCCTGCAGGCAGCCCACACCACAGGGGACTACCCTGCACCCCTGGTCATGTCCCACAGGCAGCCCATCCACCATGGGCATGCCCCCCAGCCAAGCCACATGTCACCTTGAACTACTGATCACCAACTCATGTCCCCTTGCACCCCCACCCCCCCAGCACTGAGGGGCATCTGCCAGCAGGCCCCCACTCATGTCCCCTTGCACCCCCACCCCCCAGCACTGTGGGGCACCTGCCAGCAGGCCCCCACTCATGTCCCCTTGCACCCCCTCACCCCAGCACTGAGGGGCACCTGCCAGCAGGCTCCCACTCATGTCCCCCTGCACCCCCACCCCCCAGCACTGAGGGGCACCTGCCAGCAGGCCCCCACTCATGTCCCACTCATGTCCCCTGCACACCCTCCCCCCAGCACTATGGGGCACCTGCCAGCAGGCCCCCACTCACGTCCCACTCATGTCCCCCTGCACCCCCACCCCCCAGCACTGAGGGGCACCTGCCAGCAGGCCCCCACTCATGTCCCCTTGCACCCCCACCCCCCAGCACTGAGGGGCACCTGCCAGCAGGCCCCCACTCATGTCCCACTCATGTCCCCCTGAACCCCCACCCCCAGCAGTGAAATGCCGATCTCATGACACAAACCAAAAGTCAACTATGTACATCAACACATGTCCATCACACACATACACTGGTTGGCATTGCTTGTGTAAACCCACATTTTCACATGCATCAACCCAATAAGCGAATCCCACACATGGAACTAAAAAATGAAAATGTATTATGTACATAAAATCAAAAATGAAATGAAAGCATATCAAAATATGAAACATGAAATGAGAAGCATGTAAAAAAGATGATTGAATGAAAATGATAACCAATCCAAAAATATTAGAAAGAAAAACAGTCCAAAGTCACCCTCCAACAATGCAAATCCAAAGGAAATGTAAAAAAAAAAATCTCCATTGCTTCATGTTCATAATAAAAAAAAAAAAGAGAAATCAATCCATAGTCCAACTATTTACAATCCATTGTCCGGAAAAAATAAATCATTGCTCCATGTCCATAATGCAAAAAAAAAAAAAAAATGAATACATGATGAAACTATATACAATCCATTGTCCAAGGATGTAAAGGGTCCACGATCCCAACCAAACTAATGAAACCTACGTAACAAACTACCTAAAAATATAACTATATACAAATTTGTGTGGCATTGTCCATTGACCACAAATAAAAGGAAAACGAAAAGGAAACCTAACTCTAAAAACTATTTAGAACGGCAGGGGGCTAGTGACGGCTCCCTTTTGGATGTCCCGGGCCAGGGCATCATCGAACTCCTGCTCAATGTCCTGGAGGCGGTCCTCTTCCATGGCCCGAGGGTTGGCAGGGACGACGACATGTTCTCCTCCAACTCCCTGCGAATTGCCTCGAGAAACTCGGCCCGCCTCAGGGCCCTCCGCATGGAGTTCTCCGCCCTGACCATCGTGAGCCGTGCCTCCAGACCCCGTGTGTCCCTTCCACGGCCTCCTCCTCCACCAAACCCTCCACCAACCTGGTTGACTCCATGCCATCTTCCTCCGTCGGACCCGGTGGGGTCTCACCTGCCCCTTCTGCTGCCGAGAAGTACACCTCCAACCTCCGCCTCTTGGACCTACCCTCGGCAGCTGTGGCCTGGGACGCGGCACCAGACTCCTCACTCCCCGACGAGATGAAAATCTGGGAGGGGAGCCGGGCCTTGCATCTCCGGCTGGCGGGACGATCTCTGGCGCTGTGCTCCACAGCACCCTCTCCTCCCTCTTCTTCAGTTGACGCTGCAGACAGGGAGAGATAAAACACAGGCATCAGGGCACTGTACAATGGACTGATACACAAATGGCAGTTTCACATGAGTGGCAATGTTTAACTTCAGACACGGCATCACACTCCATGAGACACATGTCATTTTAACTCACACACATGAACATTTCAATAGCAATATTGCACCAGGCAGCACCATCCATACACATACAACAGCATGAACAGCCAAAGGTGAGCCTGACATCACATGAAACACAAGGAGTGCACTAGACATGCACACACGCCACCACACTTACATGCATGTCTACATCTCCTCCAACTGCTGCAGTGATGAGATCGCCAAACATGTCACATCTGCCATTGATCCTTCTACATATCAGTGTCACGTGCATCCATGTTGCATCACAGTTGCACACTTGTCAGATACACATACATGCACATGTACACAGTGCAGATACATGCATTATGAACCACCATCCATGCCACAACCATGCCAATGTACATACACAGAAATTGAAACATGTGTGCTCCAACACCTGCATTTGCCCAACATGCTTACCAACACATACACCATCAATGTGTCTGACAACTGAGAGGACTCACATGTGGCAGCCTCACGCCCATGTTCATACACATCCCTACATGGCCCTATATAAACACATGTGCAACCTGCACACTACTGGCACACCACGACACGCACAGCGTACTATCAACATGCATGTACACTTACCACTCGACTCCAGACGGGTCTGCTTCTCAAGGATCTGGACGTAGAGCGCTGGACATATGCGTTCCAGGACCCTCATTTGATGGTTCAACAGCTGGCCCCGGCACCCCTTGGCATCCACTGCCTTAGCGAGGCGCCGGGCCTTGTTGAGGGTCCTGGACCTGAAGTCCTCCCAGCGCTTCTTGACATGATGTAAGTCGCGGACTGGCACCCCCTCCGCGTTGATGGCAGTCACGATGTCCATCCAGATCCTGGTCCGTCCTTCATTCTCGGCGCGCAAACTTCCAAAGAGGGCATCATACTGCCCAAGGACTTGCTCCACCAGGACACCAACTTCGGTGGTAGTTGAGCTGGTTGCCCTCTGCCTCTCTGGCTGGGGGTTGCCAGTGCTGCCAGATGGTGTTGTACTGGACATGGCAACCCCAGAGGCAGGAGCGGGTGGGCAACTGGGTCCTGGGGCTGGGCTGTGGAGCGATGGAATCCCAGTCGGGAGTCTTCGGTTCCAGCAGGGGTGGTTACAGCAACTACACCCCTGGCTGACGTGCAGGCAGCAAATGGCAGGGCACGTGGCCAGCAGGCAGTCAGGCAGCAGCAGATGGCAGGTGGGAGCGTGCTCGGGGCTCTGGGGGGCAATAATTCAGCCTTCTGGGCAGGAGCGTGGTCTTCCGTGTGTTTTCGCGTGGCCAGCTTGATATGGAGTGATTTGGCACATGAAAAAATGGCACGTCAGTGTGTAATTCGAGGAAAGGGCCTTAGCGCGTAAGCACGTCAGCACACGCACGCGATTTCATTGGACCAAAGGCCCTTAGCGCTAAGCGCGTAAGTTACATTACCGGCGCGGGTGTTTCCCTCATAGCACGAGATGACAGAGCACACGTGGAAAAACTGCACATCCGAGTGTCATCGCGTGTAATTGGAGGAAAGCGCCCGCGTACACGCGTATCTGACATGTACGTGTGGGCCAGTTTAAAAGCTACGTGTAGGACGCCATTTCCTTGTACGTGCTTTTCGTGGAGAGTGAGTTGGTGAAATCTGTACTTCTTGTCGGTTCACACGCGATTACTTCACACCGTTTCTAGTTCGTACTCCCTGTTACCTCTGACAGCTCTTTTCTGAATTTTTGTTGGCCCTGTTTCCTCAAACAGAGTTCACGTCTCCTTTTGTCCTGTCTCCTCAGACAGCGTACAATTCTTCTTTTGGTGAGGGTGTTGCCAACGCGCACACACGCGTATTTTTCACGTTCTTTTTCCAGGCAGACGGTGAGTTCCGCACGTACTTAGCAACTGTGCTTGCCCCGTGTGTCGCATTCCCCTTCAGAGGTCATTGTAGGCTGCGTGTATTATACGCACGCATAGTTTTGTGTTTCTGGGTGCCACAGCGTAGTGCGGGTTCATTTTTTCACGCACGTGGTCTACGAGGGGTTGCGTGCACATTAATTTTTGATTTTGGGCTGCCTGTGCGTTGCGTGACCCGTCATCTTCCCCCCGGGGTCACAGACAGCCTTGTTAGAGCACTAGGGTACAAATTCCATCTGGTATCCTACCCCTTTTACCCCCAATTGCCCAGGACAATAGTTTACTGCAACTCCCATACGCACAACAACATCAGTGCCATGGTTGGGAGGCGGCCAAGTGGGAAGGGAGGCAAAGGTGGCTGACTTTCAAAAGGTGGGCGCGGTAGGGGACGTGGCCGGGATTTGCAGGGTGCTCCTATATCCCCATGTGTGGAGGAACAATCAGGGACACCCATGCCCCCCCATGGTTGAGGGAAACGTAGGTGACACCATCCCAGCTCAGCCCCTGTTGGACCAGCCCATTGTGGCACCTGACCTGGCACAGGATGACTCCCTGGCTGACTTCCAGGTCAGAAAGTCTAGGCCATGTGTGGTGGTGCAAGTTGTTGTCACCAAGCCACGTGGATCTGGGGCAGCTATGTCATCTGGGGCAACTATGACTCTCCCAGCCAGGACAGTGTCAGTCCAGGTCCATCAAACTGACGTCCCCCCTGCCAACATTACCCTGCAACCAATGCCTGCATCAAGACCTATGGTCATTGTGCATTCCCACACTCCTACTACCCAGTCCACCGGTGATTCTGCCCCTACTGACCAGAGTGGCGTAAGCCACTCTGGCTCTGCTCCACCTTTAAAGAAGAGGAAGAAGGGTGCTCTGGCACGACAGGCTGAGACCCCAGACACGGCTACACACTCCGGTACCTCAAGGAAGCCTTGCTTTAATGATCCAGAACTTGATGCACTTGTGGCCTATGTGTCAGCACATAGCCGCAAAATGGTGGTGACTGCAGGGTGCAAGACCACACCTGGTCAACGTAGGACACACTGGCAGACCATCGCGGACCGCATAAGTGCCCTTGGATTTGTGAGGCGCACAGCTGATGATTTCTACAAGCGGTGGAATTACCTGAAACGCAGAGCAAAGAACAAGCTGGCCTCAAATCATGCCGCTACTCTGGTGACCAGCGGTGGGTCTCCACAAGAGGACAACAAACTCACTGAACATGAGTCTGTTGCTGGGGCCTTCGTCACAGAGGAACAGATCCAAGGTGTCTGAGAACTACCTGATTATGATGCATTGTCCGGTGAGTGCCCATGCATGTGTGTGTAATGCATGTGTATGTTGTTTGGGTGACGGGTCCTGATTGAATGCCAGGTGAGGGTGTGTGTGCCTGAGTGGTATGTGTCACCCATGTGCTTAATCCAAAACATTCAGCGGCCTTGGATTTAGGTGTGACAGTATCCCTTCTGCCCACAGTAGTAATTTAGCGCAACATTACGGCAGTTGCCCTTGAAGTGGCATCTTGCAACAACATTGTTTGTATTTTTCAGTGTTCGTTCAGGCTGATTGTTTCAATTCTCCCACTTTTGCTACATATCCTCAGCCCTATTGTCACATTTGTGAAATGCTTCTGTCATTGATGAACCCCACATTGGCCCACATGTACTACCTTGTTAGGTGAATGATTTGACCATTCAGGCTGATTGACTATTGGCCTAATCACATACATTTTTGGGGCCTGTTTGAATGTGGAACATGACAGTTGTTTCCTGTCATGTTGAAGTGCACAACCATTGATGTGTACATCGGCCTGCAATCACTGTATTTTTGTACACTGGATTTGTTGCAGTGTGTGGCACATGCCTATTTTGTCACAATATGTAGCATTTTTCATCTCATCATGTCCATCTCACATGGATGGCTGACAGTATTAATTCACTGACATATGGATGTACTTGCGGAATGTACCATGGCTATGGTACATGCCATCTGTGTGATGGCATGTGTCATGTATGTGTATTGGACATGCCACTCACAGGCCAATGTGTGATGGCAGTGCTACCCAGCATGCAGCAAATGTGTTGCTCTTCCATCTTGGTGTCATCAGTGTCTGCCTTTTGCCTCCCCTTCCAACTCAGTGACAGTGCATGCATGCATGCATGGGAGGGTTATAGTCATGTGGGACATGTGTAAATCATGTACTGGTTCTGTAGCTTGTCAGGCCTATTTGTGTGCTATGGTGCTAATGCCTGTTTCCATTTTTTGTCTTTCATGTTTTTGCAGGGGATGACGCACTTGATGCTGTTGAGGAGATAGTGCAGACCCAGGAGGGATCTCAGGCACGACCGGGCATCAGTGAGGGACGTGGTGTGGTGATGGGTGAGAACCCAATCTTGCTGCAGACCATTCTGTCCAGGTGTGTCTCTGGGTGCACCTCCCCAGACCTCAATTCAGGTGCTGATTCGGATGATGAGACCTATGTGCCATCGCAGGTAAGTGTTTCTGGCAGGGATTCTGCTCTGTCCAACCCACCTGCACCAGGGTTAGAACCCTCTATGAGGATGTCAGTGTTGGTAAGTCCGCCTTTGGTGGTTACGGATGCAGGGTCACACTCCACAACATCTGATCCTGTTCCTGGGCCAGCAGATCAGAGGGGGAATGCAGTCCTGCAGCCTCAGGGAGTGGCGGCACAGCAAGGAGCAGATCGCCTTGCCCCAAACAGGTGTGGTGCCCGCCGACGCGGTGGCCGTACACCACCAGGCAATACTGCATGAGAACAATTCATGTATGGTATGGCAACCCAACAGGCAGCATCAGTTGAGATAATGGCTCAAGCAATGGAGAGGGTTGCCACTTCCATTGTCCCCCCTGAAAGACAGATGGAGCAACTACAACAGGCAACAGACTCCATTTGCCAATCACATAGGGAGGACATGTTGGTGTCCAACAGGGACAGACGGGCGGCACTGGAGACTCTACCCCAATCGATATCAATAGAGTCCCAGGGCCACAGGGAAGCCCTGAGGGTAGAACTCCATCACCTCAGGGAGACTCTTGTTGACCTTGAGGCTTCCACTAACTTGAGGACAGAACAGCAGCTGGAGCGGCTCACACCTTTGCTCTCAGCTGAGATGCAGGCAACTCAGGAGGAGATCCGGGCATCACGTCAGGTGGTGCATGGGGATCTCTGCACTATAATCCTCCAGAACGAGACCTTCCACACCCGCATGCTTGCTGCCATGGAGGACCATACCAGGGCTTTGCGTGGGCTGCCTCCCATAGCACCACCACCTCCTGTGGCAGCAGCAGAGGGTGATGAGAGCGACAGCAGCAGTTCTCCCACATTGGCATAGCCGTGCAGGCTATGAGCCCATGGAGGTGTTTTTTTTCCCCAACATCCACAACGGTGGCTGTTGGTGCGCACCCTGTCCTTGGACCTCCTGGGTGGCCTCCCCCCCCGGCCCCCACATGGCCATTTTTGATTTTTTTTTTTTTTTTTTACAGTGTGTGTTGCCTTGTGTGGTGTGGCTCCCGTGGGCATCCACTGTATTCCGGCTGGACACATGCAGGCTTGTCCTGAGTTTGGGTTAAATGCTTGGGTTCGTGAGAAACACACCCCTCCTGCTTCCCGTTTCCATGGGCTTGCAAAGGGTGTGCCCAAGTGACAGTGACTTACACAGTGACGTTGCACTCCCATGAGCTGTGTGGGCAGTCTGTAGTCAATACTGTATATACATTCCTAGTGGATATTGTTGTTGTATTGTACACTGCATGGTGTATTGATATGTGCTTGTGCATCCATGTCTTCCTCCTAATTTGCAGGTTCATTCCTCATGTCTTCACAAGGCCGTCTACTTTGGAGATGGAGTTCATGTTGTAAGCAGTGCACTTACACATTTGCGTGGCAGCAGAACTGTACAGTTGGAAGTGGTCGATGTGCTGGCATAATCAGGTTGTAAGACTACCACTACTTTAACTTAGTACTGTCATGTTTATGCTATGTTTGAGGCTGTGTAGCTGCATTGTATTGTTGGCAAGTATTTGGTCATGTGTGTTGTTAGTTCTACATTACTGGGATCATATGGTGTGTGGCCAGTTTCCATTAGGGACACTGTACTTTGTGACACTTGTGTCATGTTTTGGGAATTGCTTTGTTTGCTCTCACATAGCATGACATGCCATGGTGTGTTGGGTGGCGGTGGTGGGGAGGGGTTGGGTGACATGGATCCGCCGAAAGCAGAGCAACAACCAGCGTACACATGCTCTATTTATAAAACTTTTTTGCTGTGTCAGAGAGCATTGGGAAAGATTCAGATAGTATGACATGGGTGATGAATGCATTTGTTCTGGGGGTCGGTCTTCATGATGTACTTTCTATGGACACCTTGTACGCACAGAAAATGTGGGGTGTAATAACGATAGCACTTCATTCCATGCAGTGGACAGGAAACTTCTAACTGTTGAAAGCACACGCATAGTGGTAGCCAACATTGAAATTGACAACATGCCGTGATTGCATTACTTTTTCTGATTTCTATTATTATATTCATTAGTACGCCGCCATGGGTGGTTGTGGCCAGGGCCCTAGAGTCTTGGATGAATGGCCGTCAGCCTAAGGCCTTCCTTCCAAGACTGTAGGCCCTGGCCACAACCACCGCAGCATGTCACAACCATGGATACACCCGTAGTATTGAGTTTCGATTTGCAAGTTGTGGGGAGTGTGTGCAGTCTTGGGTGCATGGCCAAAGGCCTTGCACCCAAGACCAAAGTTATAAGTACTAGACGTGGAAGCCACTGCACACCCATCCCGTGTAAGATCTATGGACATACAGCTAGGAGTGAAGCCTCTGGCAAGAAGTACTGAAGGATACCACACCTATAGAAAATACCCCACTACCACACATCACTGAGGTGGTTGTGGAGAGACCCTGCACTCTTGGGGGTGCAACACAGTTATAATCACAGTTATAATCTCTGTATGATGTTTTTCCTATGGCCACCTTGGACACACAGAAAATGAGGGGTCCAATAAGGGCAGTATTTCAGTCCGTCCAGTGCACAGGGAACTTGTAACTGTTGTAAGTACCTGTGTAGTGGCAGCGAACATTAAAATTGACAACATGCTGTGATTACATTACTTTTTCCTATGGCTTATATTATATTTATTAGTACGCCGCCGTGGGTTTCACATGCTACAGTGGTTGTAGCCAGGGCCTAGAGTCTCGGGTGCATGGCCGTCGGCCGACGGACGAAGGCCTTACTTCCAAAACTCTAGACCCTGGCCACAAATACTTCAGCATGTCACACCCATGGATACCCTCTTACTAATGCGTATCAATTGCCTGGTTGTGGGGAGTGTGTGCACTCTTGGGTGCAAGGGTGAAGGCCATGCCCCCAACAACAAAGCTATAACCTTTTCACTTACAAGCCCACATGGGTTTCATGTAGTGCGGTGGTTTTGGACAAGATGTGTACTTTTGGGTGAATGGTTGCAGGCTGTATGCCATACACCAAAGCATGCACCCAACAGGAAACTGGTAAGCACTGGAGTTATAAGCCACTTCACAACCATATATGAAATGTATGGCAATACACCTGAAATTTTAGGCATGCCCACAAACAGTGCAGCATTTCAGACCTACAGAGACACCCCTAGTTTTGAACTTCAGTCAGGTGGCTGTGGGGAGAGTCTGTAGTCAGTGCATGGCCGCAGGCCATGCAACCAACAGCCCAGTTATATGTAGTGTACTTACAAGGTACAATGGGTACGATATGGTGTGGTAGTACATCACTCTGGCGGCTGTGGGGAAGGACTGCAATCATGGGTGCATGGCTGAAGGCCATGCCCCCAAAAGTACATTTGTTCGTAGTGTAGTTATATGCCACAATGGATGTCATATGGTGTGGTAGTAGTGGCCAGGATGCAGAGTACTTGAACTACGTGATAAGCACTGCAGTTGTAAGTAACTATGCATTTGAAATTCTGCATACCCATACATTCATAATGCTATGGCCTCAAACCCACCTCTGTAGCCAGTGGCTACAAACTACTGCACCATATCAGAGCTATTGGTACACTTGTACTATGCAACATCATTAAGATGGTTGTGGGGAGGGCGTACCGTTTTGGGAGCATGGCCAAAGGCCATGCTCCCAAATCCAAGTGTGTACATAGTAAAATTACAAGGCACCATGTTTCGGATATGCTGTGGTGTTTCTGGCTTGGACCCAGACTCTTGACTGCATGCCCAAAGGCCATGCACCCAAGACTGAAGTCATAAGCAGTGGAGTTACAAGTGAATATGGGTGTGGTGTAACGCGCTAGTTGTGTTGACGCCCTAGTGTCTTAGCTTCATGGCTGCAGGCGATGGTCCGAAAAGTAAATTTATAAGTAGCTAATATACAAGGACCATGGTTTTGATATGCAGAAATGGTTATCGATAGGAACTATACTCCTTGCACCTTGGTCGTAAGGCGTAGGTGGTAGGTTACACACCGAAGATGCAAGGGCCAGCCTACAGGCTCTGCAGGATATTAGTACGATAGCTTAGACGTGTAGATTCGCATGTGTAGAAAATGACTGCCAATATACATACTCCTTACTTTGTTCAGAATCCACATACAATTTTCAAGTGGCTATCGTACTTGGCGGAAGTATCCCTTTTCCCATTTCTGTGATAAAAGAAAAAGGTATGCTAGTGTTTGCATTTTTTGAAAATGTACTACAATGCATAATAGACAGTTTACCTTTTTTTTACCCTCATATTTAATTTACAAACCAGTGCACTGTGCATTGCGCTCAGTTTCTGTGTTTGCTTTTCTAATCCTTGGGTCTGGGAAAAAAAAATCCTTGTCGGACTATAAAAAACCTTCATTTACTATGGTACTAACTACTTCCTTGTTTCCTTTGAGTGTTTCCTTCATCTTTCAGATTAATGTTATGTTTGTTGCCTTTCTGACGATTTTTAACAACAGTTAGATACCTGTAGGCGTATTCTAACTGTGCATTTGTTCCTAGAAATTTGTGATACTCATTCATTTGTGTCGTTGTTATATCTCGTTTCCTTCATCTTTCCCATTAATGTTTTGTTTGTTGCCTTCATGCCGATTTTTGACATCAGTTAGATACCTGTAGGCATATTCTACCTGTGCATTTGTTTTCAACAATCTGTTATAATCATTTATTTGTGTCATTCTTACATCCTCTTGGGTAGTTAGATACCTGTGCGCGTATTCTAACTGTTTGTAGTCTTTCACATAATTTGTTGACAATCTTGAAGTACACATTATTTCATACATTTTGGCTTTAAGAACATTAACAGGCCGATTCATGGAATTAATGTGCGCCGAAAATTCCGGAGCAGAGGTGCCAAAACGTGCGATTCGCAGTAAAAGAGTGAAAATCGCAGTGCAACTGCGAAAATCGCAGGGAAACCAGCGCACATCGATTCATGGAAGTCCGTGCGCCAGAAAAATATTGGATGTGCGCTGAAAAAGTGTGCAGCGCACGCCGGCGCACAGGTCATCCAACGGCGTGCGCCACGGCCGCTGCGAAATCGCACATAGCGCGGCGCACATAACAAAAGTAGGCGGAACATGGGGCGTAACACTCGGAATGGGGAACGCATGAAAATATGGACGTCACGGGGGAAGTACAGGAGGCAAGTGCGCAGAACACCCACACACTCGCCCACAACTCGTATTCATGGAATCGAATAGGGCAAACCAGCGCACGGTCAAAGACGCGCACAGGGACAAACAAGTCCGCCACAAGAAAGCAGGCGGTAGCGGCCCTGCGCCTGAAATAAATGTGCGCCAAAATGTGCGCTAACAAAAAGCACCTATATACAGCTATGATGAATGAATCATACTGTGGCCCTCTAGGACAAATGAGGTGCAAAGGGGTACCGACAAACACGGACACCCACTGTGTGAAAATTAGCGTGTGCGTGTATTACTGGGTGCGTGGGAACTTCCACACGCGATTGGCCAGGGTACGTGTATTCCGGGGTGCGCGGGAAGTTTCACATGCGATTTCAGCAGGGTACGTGTATTCCAAGGTGTGCGGGAAGTTTCACATGCAAATTCTCAGGGTACGTGTATTTCGGTGTGCGCGTGAAGTTCCACACGCGATTTCAGCAGGGTACGTGTACTCTGGGTGCGCGTGAAATTCCACACGCGAATACAGCAGCCTACGTGTATTTCGGGGGTGCCGGGGAGTCCTACACGTGAATTGGCTGTGTGGGTCCTCCCAGCTGTGCCCTCTACACCCTCCACGGCCCCTGCAGGCGGCCCACACCACAGGGGACTACCCTGCACCCCTGCACATGTCCCGCAGGCAGCCCATCCACCATGGCCATGCCCCCAGCCAACCCACATGTCACCTTGCACTACTGCCCACCAACTCATGTTCCCCTGCACCCCCACCCCCCTGCATCCAGGGGCACCCTCCACCAGGCCCCCACTCATGTCCAACTCATGTCCACCTGCACCCCCACCCCCCTGCATCCAGGGGCACCCTCCACCAGGCCCTGACTCATGTATCCCTGCACCCCCACCCCCCTGCATCCAGGGGCACCCTCCACCTGGCCCCCACTCCTGTCTCCCTTCACCCCCACCCCCCTGCATCCAGGGGCACCCTCCACCAGGCCCCCACTCCTGTCTCCCTGCACCCCCACCCCCCTGCATCCAGGGGCACCCTCTACCAGGCCCCCACTCATGTCTCCCTGCACCCCCACCCCCCTGCATCCAGGGGCACCCTCCACCAGGCCCCCACTCCTGTCTCCCTGTACCCCCATCCCCCTGCATCCAGGGGCACCCTCCACCAGGCCCCCACTCATGTATCCCTGCACCCCCACCCCCCTGCATCCAGGGGCACCCTCCACCTGGCCCACACTCCTGTCTCCCTGCAGCCCCACCCCCTGCATCCAGGGGAACCCTCCACCAGGCCCCCACTTATGTATCCCTGCACCCCCACCCCCTGTATCCAGGGGCACCCTCCACCAGGCCCCCACTCATGTCCAACTCATGTCCCCCTCAACCCCCTCCCCCCAGCATCCAGGGGCACCCTCCACCAGGCCCCACTCATGTACAACTCATGTCCCCCTGCACCCCCACCCCCTGCATCCAGGGGCACCCTCCACCAGGCCCCCACTCCTGTCTCCCTGCACCCCCACCCCCCTGCATCCAGGGGCACCCTCCACCAGGCCCCACTCATGTCCAACTCATGTCCCCCTGCGCCCACACCCCCTGCATCCAGGGGCACCCTCCACCAGGCCCCCACTCATGTCCAACTCATGTCCCCCTGCACCCCCACCCCCCAGCATCCAGGGGCACCCTCCACCAGGCCCCCACTCCTGTCTCCCTGCACCCCCACCCCCCTGCATCCAGGGGCACCCTCCACCAGGCCCCCACTCCTGTCTCCCTGCACCCCCACCCCCCTGCATCCAGGGGCACCCTCCACCAAGCCCCCACTCCTGTCTCCCTGCACCCCCACCCCCCTGCATCCAGGGGCACCCTCCACCAGGCCCCCACTCATGTCCAACTCATGTCCCCCTGCACCCCCAACCCCCTGCATCCACAGGCACCCTCCACCAGGCCGCCACTCATGTCCCCCTGCACCCCCACCCCCCAGCATCCAGGGACACCCTCCACCAGGCCCCCACTCCTGTCTCCCTGCACCCCCACCCCCCTGCATCCAGGGGCACCCTCCACCAAGCCCCCACTCATGCATCCCTGCACCCCCACCACCCTGCATCCAGGGGCACCCTCCACCAGGCCCCCACTCCTGTCTCCCTGCACCCCCACCCCACTGCATCCAGGGGCACCCTCCACCTGGCCCCCACTCCTGTCTCCCTGCACCCCCACCCCCCTGCATCCAGGGGCACCCTCCACCAGGCCCCCACTCCTGTCTCCCTGCATCCCCACCCCCTGCATCCAGGGGCACCCTCCACCAGGCCCCCACTCATGTATCCCTGCACCCCCACCCCCCTGCATCCAGGGGCACCCTCCACCAGGCCCCCACTCCTGTCTCCCTGCACCCCCACACCCCTGCATCCAGAGGCACCCTCCACCAGACCCCCACTCATGTCTCCCTGCACCCCCACCCCCCTGCATTCAGGGGCACCCTCCACCAGGCCTTCACTCCTGTCTCCCTGCACCCCCACCCCCCTGCATCCAGGGGCACCCTCCACCAGGCCCTCACTCCTGTCTCCCTGCACCCCCACCCCCCTGCATCCAGGGGCACCCTCAACCAGGCCCCCACTCCTGTCTCCCTGCACCCCCACCCCCTTGCATCCAGGGGCACCCTCCACCAGGCACCCACTCATGTATCCCTGCACCCCCACCCCCCAGCATCCAGGGGCACCCTCCACCAGGCCCCCAATCCTGTCTCCCTGCACCCCCACCCCCCTGCATCCAGGGGCACCCTCCACCAGGCCCCCATTCATGTCCCCCTGCACCCCCACCCCACTGCATCCAGGGGCACCCTCCACCAGGCCCCCACTCCTGTCTCCCTGCACCCCCACCCCTCTGCATCCAGGGGTACCCTCCACCAGGCCCCCACTCCTGTCTCCCTGCACCCCCACCCCCCTGCATCCAGGGGCACCCTCCGCCAGGCCCCCACTCCTGTATCCCTGCACCCCCACCCCCCTGCATCCAGGGGCACCCTCCACCAGGCCCCCACTCATGTCTCCCACCCCCCCACCCCCAAGCAGTGCGATTTGCCTGGGTACGTGTATTTCAGGGGTGCACGGGTAGTCTTACTCGCGATTTCATCAGGGTACGTGTATTATGGGTCTGCGTGAACTTCCACACGCGATATCAGCAGGGTACGTGTATTACGTGTGTCGCGTGAACTTCCACACGCGACTGGGCCTGTGAGAGTGGGGTATGTGTAGTCCTGTGGTGGGCGGGAATATTTACTTGCGACTGGGCCTGGGAGAGCGTGTCACGTGTATTCCTGGGGTGGGCAGGAAGATTTACACCGTCGCCTACAACACGCTCAAAAAAAAGGTCCAATCCAGAAACACGGTGCATGTCCCACGCAGCATAAAAGAGTGCGCAAACAACAAACAAGCTCAGACGCAAGGATGAATATACCGTTCCTAGCAGCAGTGGCCGTGGGATACCGCAGGAGGAGGAGGAGGATAGTCAGGGCCAGAATCTTCACACCCAGAACCAGCCTATTTGGTATGCCTGATGACCAGGTGTATGGGAGGTACAGGTTTCCACCACACATAATACTCGACCTGGTCAGTGAGTGGGAGGATGACCTCACATCACCCACCCTGTGCTCCCAAGCACTCAGCCCCCTGGAGAAGGTCCTCAATGCACTGCACTTCTTGGCTACCGGATCATTTCAGCGGACAAGTGCCATAGTGGGGAGGGGGTGTCACAGGCGACGCAGTCACGGTGCCTACACCAGGTGTTGGCCATCATCACTGCACGCCCATCTGTCCGCAGGCACATATACCTGCCCAGAACACCTGCAGAAAGGCAGGCTGTCAGCCAGGATTTCTACAGGGTGGCACAATTCCCCAAAGTACTAGGTGCCATTGATTGCACCCATGTGGCTCTACGTCCCCCCAGGGCATCTGAGCACATCTATAGAAACCGCAAGCACTGGCATTCCATCAATGTCCAGGTAGTATGTGATGCCAAGGGAATCATCACCTCAGTATATGCCAACTATCCAGGGTCCACCCACGACAGCTTAATTTACATGATGTCAACCGTAAACCGGGACATGGAAGCTGGGCGGTATGGCGATACATGGCTGCTTGGTGAGTAGAAATGCCACAGCACACGCATGCATGACAGATACAGAGAAATGTCACTACCCCACTAATGATCCCCATCACCACCTCCCCAGGGGACAGTGCCTACCCTCTGAGCACCCATATGATGACGCCAATTGGAAACCCCATCACGCCTCCCGAGGTAAGATACAACACAGCCCATATTGCAACCCGGAGCATAGTGGAGCGCACATTCGGAGTGCTCAAGTCACGCTTTCGCTCCCTTGACCGTTCTGGCGGGCAGCTGTTATACGCTCCCCCAGTAGTGTGCAGGATCATAGTGGCAGCATGTGTCCTGCACAATGTTGCAACACGCCGGGGCCTGGCTGTGGATATGGTGGTGCCACCACATCCCCAACCACATGCACGCCCGCTGCGCATGGGAGGGGAAAGGGCACGGGGTGAGGCAGCCCGTACACAGCTGGTGGCTAATTACTTCACATAGAAATCACACCCCTGTGGAGTGCACACAGCCCTGGCACATACCATCTGACAATCAATGATGACTCAATCTGACAATTATGATGAATTAAGGGAAGTGTCACAATGTGTGCATCTCTACCTACACAAACACCACCAATGCAGTGCCATCAAAAGACACATTTCTATGCTGCAAAAATGAATACCCACTTGCAAAATACAACATGAGAACAGTGCCATGTCACCCAATCCCTCCCCGGCACCGCCACACAACACACCATGGCATGTCATGCTATGTGAGAGAAAACAAATTAATCCCCACAACATGACACAAGTCTCACCAACTACAGTGTCCCTAATGGAAACTGGCCACACATGAAATGCTCACAGTAATGCAGGACCAACAACACACATTACCAATTTTTTACCAATAATACTAATCCCCTACACAACCTCCAACCGACCAAAAACATGACAGTGTTAGCGCCACGCAAAAGTGTAGGTGCACTGCTTACAACATGGACTCCATTTCCAAAGTAGACCGCCTTGTGAAGACATGAGAAATGTACCTGCAAATTAGGAGGATGAGATGGATGCAGAGGCACATTTCAATACACCATGCAGTGTACAATACAACAACAATATGCACTAGGAATGTATACACAGTATTGACTACAGACTGCCCACACATCAAATGGGAGTCCAACGTCACTGTGTAAGTCAATGTCACTTGGGCACACCCTTTGCAAGCCCATGGAAACGGGAAGCAGGAGGGGTGTGTGTCACACAAACCCAAGCATCTGACCCAAATTCAGGACAAGCCTGCATATGCCCAGCCAAAATACAGCGTATGCCCACGGGAGCCACACAAGGCAACACACTGTCCAAAAAATCAAAAATCAAAAATCAAAAAACAAAAATCAAAAATCAAAAATCAAAAATGGCCATGAATGGGCCATGGGGGTGGGGGAGGCCACCCAGGAGGTTCGAGGACAGGGTGCACACCAAAACCCACCTGTGTGGATCTTGCGGGAAAAAAAAACACCTCCATGGGCTCATGGCCTGCACGGCTACCCTATTGTGGGAGAATCGCTGCTGTCGCTCTCCTCACCCTCTGCAGCTGCATCAGGAGGTGGTTGCACTATGGGAGGCAGCCCACGCAAAGCCCTAGTCTGGTCCTCCATGGCAGCAAGCATGCAGGTGTGGAAGGTCTGGTTCTGGAGGATAATCGTGCAGAGGTCCCTATGCAACAACTCACGGGATGCCCCGACCTCCTCCCTAGTTGCCTGCATCTCAGCTGAGAGCATACGTGTGAGCCGCTCCAGCTGCTGTTCTGTCCTTGTGTTAGCTGAAGCCTCAAGCTCAACCAGAGTTACCCTGAGCTGACGGAGTTCCACCCTCAGGGCTTCCCTGTGGCCCTGGGACTCAATAGAAATGGCTTCCCGCAGAGTCTCCAGTGCCGCCTGCCTGTCCCTGTTGGACGCCAACATGTCCTCCCTGTGTGACTGGCAAATGGAGTCTGTTGCCTGCTGTAGTTGTTCAATCAGCCTTTCTTGGGGGACAATGGAAGTGGCCACCCATCCATGGCCTGAGCCATCATCTCAGTTGATGCTGCCTGTTGGTTTGCCGTACCGTATATGATTGCTCCCATGCGGTATTGCCAGGTGGCGTACGGCCACCGCGTCGGCAGGCACCACACCTGTCTGGGGCAAGGCAAACTGCGCCTTGCTGTGCCGGCACTGCCTGAGGCTGCAGGACTGCATTCCCCCTCTGATCTGCTGGCCCAGGAACAGGATCAGATGTAGCGGAGTGTGACCCTGCATCCGTAACCACCAAAGGCGGACCTACCAACACTGACATCCCCATTGAGGTTCTACCCCTGGTGCAGGTGGGTTGGACAGTACAGAATCCCTCCCAGAAACACTTACCTGCAACGGCACATAGGTATCATCATCCGAATCGACACCTGAATAGAGCTCGGGGGAGGTGCACCCAGAGACACCCCTTGAGATGATGGTCTGCAGCAAGTGTGGGTTCTCATCCACCACCACACCACGTCCCTCACTGGTGCCGGTCTGGCCTGAGACCCCTCCTGGGTCTGCACCATCTCCACAACCCCAGCAGTATCAAGTGCGTCATCCCCTGCAAAGACATGAAAGAAAAGAAATGGGAACAGGCATTAGCACCATGGCGCACAATTAGGGCTGAGAAGCAACAGAAACAGTACTTCATTGATACATATCCCACATGACTATAACCCTCCCATGCATGCACTGTCACTGCGTATGAAGGGGAGGCAAATGGCACACATTGATGATACCAAAAGGTCGATTCATGGAGCAAACGTGCGCCGAAAATCCCAGTGCAAGCAGGCGCAAGGTGGCGCAAGCGTGAGAAACCCAGAGCACGCGCACGCGTGCGATTCAAGGAAGACGCTGCGCGTGTTTCCCGCTGTCCGTGCGCCAAATCCTGCCATGGCGCACACAGGCACACACGGCGTGCGCTACGCGCACAGCAAAAGCGCACATAGCGCGCCGCACACAACCAAAGTGGGCAGAACAGTGGGCGTAACATGCGGAATGGGGAATAACGCGTGAAAAAGAAGGCGTAACTTGGTGAGTACTGCAGGGAACTACACGGAACGCCCACACGCATGCGAACAACCCGTATTCATGGATTTGAATACGGGAAACCCGCGCACGGCAAAAGACGCACACAGGCGTCAACGCGTCCGCCACACGAAGGCAGGCGGAAGCGTCCCCGCGCACAGTATAAAAGTGCGCGCAAACAACAAACACGTAGATACAGCTACGATAAATGCCCCATTTGTCGCAGCACTGATCGTGGGACACCGCAGGAGGAGGAGAATAGCCAGGGAACGCATTTTCGCACCACGGACAAGCCTTTTTGGGATGCCTGACGACCAGGTCTACGGCAGGTATAGGTTTCCACCCCATATCATCCTAGACCTGGTCAGGGAGTGGGAAGATGACCTTACATCCCCCACCCTTTGCTCCCAAGCATTGAGCCCCTTGGAGAAGGTGCTCAATGTCCTGCATTTCTTGGCCACTGGGTCATTTCAGTGGAATACTGCCATAGTGGGGGGGTCTCACAGGCCACGCAGTCACGCTGCCTACACCAGGTACTGGCAATCATGACAGCGCCCCCTCAGTCCGCAGGCATATATACATGCCCAGAACACCCGCAGAAAGGCAGGCCGTTGTCCTGGATTTTTACAGGGTGGCACACTTCCCCTACGTCCACCTAGGGCCACTGAGCACATCTATCGAAACCGCAAGCACTGGCATTCCATCAATGTACAGGTGGTATGCGATGCAAAGGGAATCATCACCTCTGTCTATGCAAACTACCCTGGCTCCACCCATGACAGTTTCATATACAGAATGTCCGCCCTGAGCGGGCCCTGGAAGCTGGGCAGCATGGCGACACCTGGCTCCTAGGTGAGTACAAATGCCCTTGCACATGCATGCATGTCACACACACACACACACAAATACACAAACCCCAATAATCACAACCATTTACACCTCCCCAGGGGACAGTGCCTACCCTCTGAGCAACCACATGATGACGCCAATCCGGAACCCCACCACACCACCCCAGGTAAGATACAACGCCACCCATATTGCAACCAGGGCCATAGTGGAGCGCACATTCGGAGTGCTCAAGTCACGTTTCCGCTCCCTTGACCGCTCTGGCGGGCAGCTACTCTATGCACCCCCAGTAGTGTGCAGGATCATTGTGGCAGCATGTGTCCTGCACAATGTTGCAACACGGCAGGGTGTACCGGTGGACATGGTGGTGCCCCCACATCCCCAACCACAGGCCCAGGCGCTGCCCATGGGAGGGGACAGGGCACGTGGCAAGGAAGCCCGGTCCCAGCTTGTGGCCACATTTTTCACCTAAACTCCCACCCCTGCGGAGTGCACACAAGCCTGGCACATACCAGGTGACAATCGATGATGACAAAGAGACAGTCAACTGTCACAACCTTACCACCCTGAGATTGTTGCCATGGAAGTGCCACATTGTCTGCATCCCTAGCTACTTAAACACAAGCTATCCTGTGTGACCAAAAGGCACACATATGATATATGATATGATATGATATGGCATTTGTAACGTGCCCATACACAAGTGTTTCAAGGTGCGATGAGGCAGGGAGGGGGGAACAAGGGAAGACAGACAACGATACTACTAGGCCAGGTGTCATTTAGATTGCGCAAGTGCAGGGGTAGGGGGAAGGGAAAAGTGCAAGGGGAAGGGGAGGGGGGAGTGCAGTACAGGGTAAGTAGAATAAAAAACAAATAAATAGGCCAGCTGGTGGCAACTGCAAAGGTAAGTGCTGGGAAGGGGGGGCTGTAGGGATAGAGAGACAGTCCCGCAGTGCAGGGGTTGCCAGGGAGGCAGTGCAAGTGGAGAGTGGCTGGGCCAGGGACCGAGGTCAGTGAGAGTGGCCCAGTTGCAGATGCAGTGCAGTTTCAGTGAAGAATTTAGCAAGGGAGAGGGAGAGAGAAAGCAGAAGCAAAGAGGAAGGTCTTGAGGTGCTTCCGGAACCGGAGATGGTTCTCCTCAAGTTCCAGGCAGGCAGGAAGGCTGTTCCAGAGGGAGGCCCCTGCCACGGAGAGAGATCTATCCCCAGCTAGTTGCTTTGAGAAGCGGATGACCTTGACATGCAAGGTGTGAATCACACACACCTACAAAACAGGCCATGGCCATCACTGTTATGTCACTCAAACCCTCCCAAACCACAGCATGACATGGCAAGCAATACCCATACACCAACACAGTAACAATAAGGTACACATTGCCATGTCAAAAATGTACAGTGGCATCAGACAATGATGCCTGACCTGGAATCAGATGAAATGACTGACCAACAACCTCCCACCCAAAATAAGTCATTCCCAAATGGATTACAAAAGTTGTAGACGTAACATAACAATGAATGCCTGTCTACACGCACATTGCGCATTGCAAAATCAACACTGCAGCTTCTGTGTGCTGTGTCCAACTCCTGCAACACACTGCTCAGCGCACAGCACAGTGAACAGCTATTGTGTGTGATGCACACCCTGCGCATCACATCTAAGCGACAAACCACATCAAAAAGCAAATTAGGCATGTACAGGATCCATAATTGGTCACAGAACATGTGCTGCAGGGACACAGTGGGCACCAGAAGGCAAAGAAAGTGTACACGTGGATATCCAAGGGTGGTTGTACATGTAGTGCATCATAGTGCAAGTGTGTGGGTCAGTAAGGACATGCACTCAACATATGCATGTGCAATCAAGTGACCATCAGTGTTCTCTACACATCACATGTGACATTCACCATGTGTACACCCCAGCATGTCAAACCACAACTATCCCCTCACACCTGAAAGGTAAACACAACACATGAACAGGCATTGATCAGCAGAACACAACATGTACATAGGATACCACAATTACAATGTCAGGGTTCCCATCACAATGCAGGGCAAGGCAACTATCAACAACAAAACACCCCCCCTCCCTCACAAATGACCATGACCCACTAAACAACTGCACCTGGGTCATGGAGCCTTCAACCCTCAATTTCACCTGGCCACAGGATCACCCTTCCCCTTCGTCACCATCTCCAACCTTGTGTGTAAAAAGGTGCCTGCACCCTCAGAGTCCACCCTCATTTTCAAAATCACAAAATCCAAGCCAGAAAAACGAACCAGAACACCCTCCAGTAGATGACTTGACGTAGCAGTACCTCACAAAGGCCAAGTACTACCACAATGATGTAACAACCAAGGTAGCACAGTAAAACAATGTCACAACAGGATGTGAACCATGTGTGATACATAACATAGAATGATGCACCATGATCGGATGTGTACTGTCACAGGTCCCGTGTACAGACGCAGGAGTGGCACAAAACAACCACCCCCACCATGGCCCGGGTGCCTGCAAGGTCAAACTCACACAGGTATCTGAGACCCTGGTGGGGAAGGAGGGTCAGGGAAATGCAGTCGGGACAGGTGTTGGCACACTGGATAACTGGAATGAGTGGCAGGAGAGGGGAGGAGGAATGACACATGAAAGTAGAGAATGCACGAAAATGTACTACCTGCATGAACACATACACAATCCGAACAAACTTGGATATCATTGTCATGGCCTTCTGTAGTCCAGGCTTAGGAGTAGCACGAACCAACCACCCCCTCTAGGGTTTTGGCGCCTGCAAGTCTGGGGCTTACACAGGCATGCGCAACCCCAGCGGGGAAAGAGGGTTAGGGAACGTTGCTTGGATAGGTGCGGGAAGCAGGAACACCGGGTAGAGGGTACAGAGTTTAAAATTGGATACGACTCCGGGTGATTAGGGGAAAAAAAACATACCAAATTGAATTACACATTCATCCATGCATTAGTGCACCCCCCAGCAAGCCTATGCAGAGCAGTTTGAAAGAAAAACAAAAAGACACTTAGCTCTGGTTTTGAGTGCTGGCCTCCTGCCTGCGCACTCTCAGGTCCGGTTACAGGAGCACTTCAATGCTGCAAAGAGAGCCACAGTTAACAATCTGTCCGTGCCCATAACACAAAAACACACCACCAAATATGCCCCATAGCAACAAACTACTCTACAAACAGACAATCTGGTGTAGAGGCTTCGTACCCATATGTAACATTACCCCTGTGATGGGTCATACACAGTCAATGCAGTAAGTCAGCAGCCGGTGGGTGCGTGGCAAATGGAACACCAATGTGTCACAATTCACACAACATGCAATGTTCCCTGGGTAAGCAGACAGACCCATATAGCAAGGCATGACTTCAGAACAAGTCGTGTTCCACCATGACCAAAACAAAGTAGGCAGTGCATGTTTCAAAGTGTACATGGAAATGAAATGCACTGCACCCGAGTATGTCCCTTGCTGTATGTCCCTGTGAGCTGCCCCTTTCCATGTCTCGGAAGGCTACATGGTTGATACAAGTGCCTCAATGGACCTTGGTGTACCGGAGGGTATGTGCCACTGCCCCTGCAGGTGCCCCAGACAACCTTACAATCAAGAGCCATCAGTCCACCAACACATCTGAGCTGTATTGTGTGCTTCAACACCAATATTCGTCCAAGCTCACCCTCAGTGCTGTCACTAAGCCTGCATGTGCAACTGGCCTGGTGCAAGCTTTGCTGTGTTGTGGCCCCCCGGTGCTGCTCACCTTGCCTGGAGTTCCTTGGAACACATCAGCAGTTCTAGGATGTAGGTCTGCAATCCCTGTGCCTCTGCTTGTGCACACATGTGCATGTGGGCACCAACAAACGTGTCCAGAATTCAGACGTCCAATGGGCCATGTCTGCTGGCAAAGGTGGTCTGGAGGCTCATCCCCATGCAGAAAGGGCATGAAACACATAATTAATGCTTTAAAGTCATCTGTGTGTGTCTCTTCAGGCATCTCATTACTGGACCATGTCAGAGACTTACATCAGAAATCACACCATCAGTCCGTCTTTCACATCCAAAGTGTGGAACACACTATCTACGGCATAAATTGCAACAAGCACGTGTACAGTAAAGATAAGAAACATACTACACAATGCATAGCAATGAATGTACACATTAATCATGAAACACCCCACCTAGCAAAAGCTGAACAGTGGTCAATACACCGCAATTATCACCACTAGGGGTGTCAACACACGTTACACAGCACCAGACATGCCACAGATATGACAGTCCAAAGCCCTTGTGTAATAGGCTGTCACACCGAACCATCAGGCAGGAGTGGCATATGTGAGTCAAGGACCCCAAGCAGCAAACACATACACAAGACAAGCCTGAAGGGCCCATCTGGAACAGACAGTGGATGCCTTCGAAAGCCACAAAGCACCGCACCGTCACATGAAAGCACAATAGAAAAGCATTTTTAAACTATATTAACTAATTACACTAACTATGAAAAACCTACATTACTTAATTAAAATAACTATCAAACAGAAACTAAACTAACTAAACTAAAAGAAAAATCAAGAATGGCCACATACGACCCGGGGGGGGGCACCCAGGAGGGGGGAGGTACAGGGTGCTGCTCAACACCCACATGCGATGATGCTGAGCCAAAAAAAAAACCTCCATGGGCTCAACGCCTGCACTGCCCGACCTATGTGGGAGATAGATGGTCGTCCGAGTCTGGCTCATCCTGGAAAGGAGGACGTGGCACAGTAGCCTGGCCACGCCTAGCCGCAGCTTGCCCCTCGTCGGCAGCAAGTCTGCCGGACGGGTGAGCCTGGTTCTGTGTGGCGATGTGACATAGGTCTACATGCAGAACCTCACGTGATACACGTGCTTCCTCTTGCAAGGTAGCACGTGTAACACAGAGTTCCTCCTGCAAGGTCTGGCTGGACAGCAGCTGCACCTCCCGGCAAGCCTGTAGCTCAGCCGAGATGGTACGCTCAAGCTGTGCAAACCTCTCCTCTGCCCGCTGCCTCTGGGACATTATAAGGACACCCAGAGTGGATTTGAGGGAAGCATACTCCTCCCTCAGGGCATCCATGTGCGCCTCTGCGTGAGCAGCAATTGCTTGATGCAGAGACGACATTTCAGCCTGGCGTGCCCTGTCTGAGGCCGCCATGCCCAGCCTGAGCGAGCGGGCCGTGGACCGTGCCGCCTGCTGCTGGAGAAGCACCTGCCTAGCAGGGGGGAGCACAGATCGGGCCACACGCTCCATGCTCTCAGTGATGTTCTCCATTGCTGCCCCCTGCCGTTCTGAATTGGCAGTCATGTCTTGCTCCCACTCAGTATACTGCGGTTGCACGCAGCGACTGCGTTGCTGGGCTTGACCCCTGCGGGACCCAAGGACCGGGTGTCCTCGCTGTGTTGGCACCGCCCGCGGCTGCACGACTACATGCCCCCGTCGACGTAGTGTCCCAGGCACATCAGTGACTGGTGTGGAGGGTGACCCTGCATCCCGATCCACCACGGGGGGAGGAACCAAGACTGTCTGATCCCTCAATGCAGGTGTCGCGGACAGAGGAGTGTCCACATCAGAATCACTCACCCCTGACACATGGACTTGATGCTCATCCAACTCGACATGGACGTCAGAGTCATCATCAAGGCTGGACTCATAGGCAGCCAGAGACAAGATGGACTGTAGCACTTGGGGGGTTTTGTGGGCTACCCCCACATGACTCCCACTTGTGCCGGGTTGATGTAGTGGTAACAACCCTGTGTCTGGCATGACAACACCATCCTCCACCTCCATTGCGTCATCACCTGAAAAATAGAGAGAAAAGAGGTCACTACACATGTCAGAAGCACACAACACACACACACACCGACAACAAACACATCAGGCAGACATGTGACACACAACATATAACCTTGCATGCATGCTGGGTCAACTTTGAATTGCTTCTGTGATCAGACCTGTCGAAAGGTGACAGTTTCCATGGAAGTGGGTCTATGCAGTGCAGAAAATGTGTACGCCACTCACTGCCTACATGTACAAGGACTCCATGGTGTGTGTCAGGAAATGTGAAGGCAGTGCAAGGTCAAATTCAGGCATCACGTGCACTGTGCTTTCAATGTGTAGCATATATACAAGCCAAGCACCCCTCCACCCAAGTACAAAAGCAGGGATGCCTAACATGGTATCAAAAGGCTGACCATACACCTGTGTATTGACAGGCAGTGTTGACTGGCATCAACAGCTTAATGTGATTTAAGTGACAACACTGAAAATTATGATGGGACAGTAAGCAGGACACATGATGAAAACTCTGGAGGCCGCCCACGTGTGAAGAAGACACTACAACAGTTGGACAGAGTCATTGGCCATTAAACAGGCTGAGGCCTGTGAGCCACACAGATTATCAGACCCTAAACATGTGTGCAACGCAGTACTGAGCCACAGTTGACATGGGAAGGCTGATGAGATGCCATGCAATGTATGTCACCCAGGACTTGTATTACAGTGATCATCCAGTCAAGGACACATAGGAGCATACGTGCAATGCACATGGAGCATGAATGGGCAGTCATGTCCCGGGACATCTGACCTATGCACAGTACAAGTGAGATACCCTGCATCAAGTACTAAGGCTGTACCACACGGCATATGTCTGGCAGATTGTACGCTGGAAGTTAGCATCTACACAGGACGCATGAACAGGAAAGTACACATTGGCAAGATTGAAGCAGACCAGTGCAAAGATGAAACTGGGGTGCAGAGTGGCGGAGGAGGGGCAAGGGAGCATGCCTACATGGAGTCCCCGCATGCAGGCAGAGGAGACATGCACGTCAGTCATGCAATGACATTGTGCCTGGGCTGAGAGGAAAGTCACCCCACGCCACATGCAGAAGAGCAAGTGAGCTGGAACATGGACCGGAGGGGCATACTTGTAACCAGCATGTCAGTAGGGTGCAATAGTGGTGATGCGGACAGTCCCCGTCTGCTCCACATGTCCACCATCCAGCAGAGCAGACATGCATCACGGAAGCATTGCATTACTTACACATCAGAACCATGTACACGTCACATGTAGTGGCAATCATGCACAACACATCCCACAAGTGAAACACACACGTCCTCAACAAACACGCATCAACACTTACTGGACTGGGCATCAAAGTCCAGCATCTCTCCCACTCCTTCGACCAATTTTGGTGGTATGAACTCCGCAACGAGTGCCTCATGCGGAGTGAGCTCTTCCTCCTTGGTGCAGGCCCACCGCCACTCACCAGAGTCAAGTTATAATTAGAGGCACGTTTAGCCTTAGTGCTGCGTTTGAGGTCATTCCACTGCTTTTTGCACTCTTGTGCTGTGCGCACCTCATGGCCGAATGAACTGACATGTTCCGCAACATGCTTCCAGTGGGTGTCACGGTGGGCAGCCGTAGTCTGACTATTGGCACCCACTAGCATGTCACGGCTGTGGCCCCGCATGTAGTCCATGAGGAAGTCCAGTTCCTGCTTGCAGAAAGGCTTCTTCCTCGATGTGCAGGAGGTCGTGGCTGTGTGTGGGGTCCCAGCCTGTGCTGCAGGTGCAACCTTCCTCCTCTTGGACTGTGGCGCAGACCCTGGCTGGCTAATGCCGCCCTGACCAGTATGGCCAGTGGGTTCGGTGGATTGAGCCAAGGGAGTGGCAGGTGGAGGGATGACCAAAGGCCTGACTTGTGTCAGTGGCATCTGGGTGCCCTCTAATGGACCCTGCACAGCAACATCCACTGTGGCAGGGTCATTGACCGCAACGGTCCTGGTTGGCAGACTCACAACCGGGGTGTTGTTGGGTGCATCTGCCCCTGCACTTGCCAACACCCGGCTATTCGGGGCAGCAGATGACATAACTGCCCCAGGGACACGTGTCTTGGTCTGAGCAGCGCTGCCTGCCCCTATGGTTTCCCTGCGGCCTTTTGGAAATCTACCAAGGGCTCCTCAAGTGCCAACGCAGCCTGCGCTGGCAGACCCTGAGCCTGGGTGGCGGTGTCCACAGCTGCACCTGCAGCTACCACTACCCTTGGGCCCGTGGCAGTCGATGGAAAGGACTGCCGGGTCACATGGGCGCCAGTGCCAGATGCAGAAGCTGCATCCCCCGGAACCACAGGGGGCGGTGGCATGACTGCACTGACACATGGCACAACATTGTGCTCAAGTGGCGCACCCCTGCCTCTTCCCCCTCTGTGGCTGCCCTGGACACCCTGGAGTCCCCCTACTCCCTGGTCACCACGGCCACGTCCCCGACCACGCCCGCCACGAGGAGTACGCCCAGCTGAGGCACCCCTCACCTTTGGTGTCCTCCCAACCATGGCACAGATGTAGTAGTGCTGGCACAGTTGGAGTAGTGCCAATGGGAGGTGTACACCACAATTGACCTGAGCAATTGGGGTGAAGGGGGTGGGAAGCAAGATGTTAACAGCCCCCCTGCACCTGCAAGGCTGTATGTTACCCCGGTGATGTAGTGACGTGTCACGCAATGCTCAGGCACCCCAAAACTGCAGTAAAACCGTGCACGCAACCCTGCAGCCTACGTGCGTGGAATCAACCTCCCGCAGTACGCGGTGGCACCCAGTAACACGAATAACGCGTACGCGTGGGACACTCAGGCTACTATGACCTCGAAAATGGGTGCGATACACAGGGGCACCCGCAGTTGGAAAAATAACGTGTGCGACTCACCGTCTGACTAGCGCGATGCAGAAAAACACGCGTAGCCAATACCCCCGCCAAAAGAAGAGATACGTCCTTGATAGCTGTGAAGTTGTGATGGCGCGCGAAACAACAGGAAGCAGCAACACACGTCGGTCTCCACGAAAGGCACGTACAGCGAACTTTCCTCGGATTACACGCATTCCCACGCGGACGTGCAGTTTTTCACGCGCGCTGAAACGCCCATGCACGCCTGCGCGCGTCACGTCACAGATGCGCTTGCGCTTGAAGGGCCTTCTGTCCAATGAAATCGCGTATGCGTGTAGACGCGCTTACGCGCTAAGGGCCTTTCCTCGAATTACACGCTGACGTGCAGAATTTTCACGTGCCAAATCACTCTGTATCAAGCTGGCCACGCGTAAGCACACGGAAGACCACCCTCCTGCCCAAAAGGCCGAATTACTGCCCCCCAGAGCCCCAAGCAGCCTCCCACGAGCCATCTGCTGCTGCCTGCCTGCCTGCTGCCACCGTGCCCTGCCATTTGGTGCCTGCACATCAGCCATCTGCAGGAGTCCAGTTGCTGTGTCCACCCCTGCTGGAACAGAAGACTCCCGACTGGGATACCATCGCTCCACAGCCCAGCCCCAGGACCCAGTTGCCCACCCACGCCTGCCTCGGGGGTCACCATGTCGGGGCAAACACCATCCGAGACTACTGGCGACCCCCAGCCAGAGGGGCAGAGGGCCACCAGCTTCAGTCAGAAGGAAGTTGGTGTCCTGGTGGAGCATGTCCTGGGGCATTATGATGCCCTCTTCGGATCATCACGCGCCGACAAGGATGGACGGGACAGGATCTGGACAGACATCGTGACTGCCATCCACGCGGAGGGGGTGGCAGTCCGACTATTACATCATGTCAAGGAGCGCTGGGAGGACTTCAGGTCCAGGACCCTCAACAAGGCCCGGCGCCTCTTGAAGGCAGTGGATGCTAAGGGGCCACTTGTCGGAAGATCAGATGAAGGTCCTGGAACGCATATACCCAGCGCTCCACATCCGGGGCCTTGAGAGGCAGACCTGTCTGGAGTCGAGCGGTAAGTGGCCAGGCATTGCTGTGTGAGACAGGGCATGTTGCAGTGTGCTGGTTGTCTGATACTTGCCTGTATGTGTGACATGGGCCATGTACGCGTGTGTGTGTGCAGGGACATCATGGTCATGCATGTGAGACCAGTAATGTGTGAAGCACACGGTTGGTGTATGTGTTTAAATGCTACATGGGGAGCCCTATGCGGAATGAACAAATGAGAGCATGCCAGTCTCTGTTCCTGGACATGGGTGGGGGTGAGGGATGGGTGATGATGCCATGTACATGTATGGTGTCCATGTCTGTGTGTCTGACCTGTGTGTCTGTGACTTGTGAATGCCATGGATGCATGACACATGTCTGTGTCAATGTTCAGATCCACTGATGCAGCCTAGCTATCCTTGCATCCACTGTGTCTGGGGTGTACGAGTCCAGATGGATTAAAGTACGGTGAAGTGTGTGAATGTGATAGGCATGACCCATGATGCATGTGAGTTTAAAAACAACATTGTATGTTTCAAGAGTCCCTTGGACATGTTTGCTTATGTCCATAGCATGCGCCATGCCTGTTACTGCATGTGTTTTGCCTGCACTGACCCATGTGTTGTGGAGGGACATGATGGAAGTGATCTTTGACAGTGCCACTCATCTGCTATTGCTTCCTGTCTAGGGGACCATTGTACAGTACCCTGATTCTTTTGTTCTATGTCTCCCTCTACACAGCGCAAAGTGAAGAAGAGGGCGGAGACGGCGCTGTGGAGCAAAGCGGCGGGGATGCCCCCACGGCTGCAGCGGAAGGGGTGGGTGAGCCCCCACAGGGGCTTGCAACGGCGGAAGACGGCGTGGAGCCATCCAGGTTGGTGGTTTCCACAGAGGAGGAGGAGGCCGCTACTGAGCCGCACATGGGGCCTGGTGGGGGCATCCCTGCTGGTGCAAGTGGTGCAGTCCAGGGGCAGGGGCAGGAGGCAGCACAGGTCACCGTGGAGGTGCCTGTGCATGTCACTGTCCTTGACACTGTGACTGCACCACCATGCACCAGCAGGGATGCCCCATCCCAGGCCCGTCCGCAGGTGGGGGAATGTCCATGTCATCTGACTCCCCTCTACCTGCGGACGAGGGGACCCCTGGCCGTATGGAGAAGGTCCTGATTGGTGTCGCGTTGTGCACGGGTGTCATTCGTGATGAGGTGCGTGCTTCCTGGGGGGAGCACGCACGTCATCACGAAGAGCACCATGCCAAAGTGGCCCAGTTGGGAGCGGTCGTGGTCGGGGGTCTCGTACATGTGTCGGACACTTTGGCGACCCTCTCCTCCTCTGTAGAGGCTATGTGCCAGTCGTTCTCCATGCCGTCTTCCGGCCCAGATGCCACCAGGGCCCCCTGTGGACCTGCCCCGACCAATGCAGCCAAATCGGTGGGGATCCCATCCCTGCCACAGTCGGGAGTCGGAGGTCCAGCAGGGGTGGACACACCAGCAATTGGACCCCAGCAGATGGAGGATGTGACGGCATCATCGGGCTGGGCACGTGCACGATGGTGTCAGTGGATTCCATCAGGCTGGATGCTGTCGTGCTGGCACAGGCAGTTGCGTTGGAGGCAGCGGCAGGCTCGACGTGGGAGGCCTTATGGCTCGGGGCCATCAACATCAGGGGTGTAGGCATCAGCCGGAGGGCAGGAGAATCCTGGAATGGGAGTGGCTTCCGTGTGGGAGCGGTTGGGCCAGCAGATAGGTGCGGAGCGGCAGCAGGCAGAGGCGGAACGGCTCACAATGTTCAGGGCGGAGAACTCCATGCAGAGGGCGCTGAGGTGGGCTGAGTGCCTCGAGGGTCTTCGCAGGGAGTTGGAGATGGACACTGCTTTATCCCTGCGAGACCTCGGGGCCAGGGAACATGCCCGCCTCCAAGCCATTGAACAGGAGTTCGATGATGCCCTGGCCCATGACAACATCCAGTGAGCCGTTGGACTAGCCCGCTGCCCTTGTAAATAGTTATGTAGTTAGTATTAGTTTTCTTTTGCTTTTTTCTTGATTTTGGACCTTTTGGACAATGGCCAACATTTTTGTATATAGTTTTTTTATTAGGTAGTATTTTTAGATAGGTTTAATTTCTTCAGTTGGGATCATGGACCCTGGATTGTTTATCTGTATATAGTTGACTGTTGGATTATGTTTTTTTTTTTATTTTACCCATGGAACAATGGTTTTTGGTTTTGTTTTTCCCTTGGATGTACTTTTTTGAACTGTGACTTTGGACACCTTTCCTTTGGATTATGATTTGTGGTTTTTCATTATTTTACGGACATGCTGCTTTTTTGTTTTTAATTCCCATTGTCGTTTGTTTATTTTTAATCCCATTTATGGTGCTTTTAATACATTTTTTTCATCAAACTTCAATGTGTAGTATCATATCATTGGTTTCATGCATGTCATGATATGGGTTTTGACATTCACTTACACCCATTGTGTGTTTGTGAGGGACATGTGTGCACTAAACATACTTGCTATTGGGGTTGTATCATGTAATTGGCAATTCTGAGTGGGTGGATGCAATACTTGGGTGGGTGTTTGGCATGTGGAGGCTGCCCATAAGGGCCAGGGATCTAGATTGTGATGACGTGTTGGCTGGGGGACATGTGTCAGGGCCTGCTGGCAGGTGCCCCACAATGCTGGGGGGTGGGGGTGCACGGGGACATGAGTGGGACATGAGTGGGGGCCTGCTGGCAGGTGCCTCGCAATGCTGGGGGGTGGGGGTGCAGGGGGACATGAGTGGGACATGAGTGGGGGCCTGCTGGCAGGTGCCTCGCAATGCTGGGGGGTGGGAGTGTAGGGGGACATGAGTGGGACATGAGTGGGGACCTGCTGGCAGGTGCCTCGCAATGCTGGGGGGTGGGGGTGCAGGGGGACATGAGTGGGACATGAGTGGGGGCCTGCTGGCAGGTGCCTCGCAATGCTGGGGGGTGGGGGTGCAGGGGGACATGAGTGGGACATGAGTGGGGGCCTGCTGGCAGGTGCCTCGCAATGCTGGGTGGTGGGGGTACAGGGGGACATGAGTGGGACATGAGTGGGGGCCTGCTGGCAGGTGCCTCGCAATGCTGGGGGGTGGGAGTGCAGGGGGACATGAGTGGGACATGAGTGGGGGCCTGCTGGCAGGTGCCTCGCAATGCTGGGGGGTGGGGGTGCAGGGGGACATGAGTGGGACATGAGTGGGGGCCTGCTGGCAGGTGCCTCGCAATGCTGGGGGGTGGGAGTGCAGGGGGACATGAGTGGGGGAATGCTGGCACGTGCCTCGCAATGCTGGGGGGTGGGGGTGCTGGGAGACAGGAGTGGGGGCCTGGTGGAGGGTGCCCTGCACTGCTGGGGGGTGGGGGTGCTGGGAGACAGGAGTGGGGGCCTGGTGGAGGGTGCCCTGCACTGCTGGGGGTGCAGGGAGACAGGAGTGGGGGCCTGGTGGAGGGTGCCCCGACTGGTAGGGGGGGTGCAGGGAGACAGGAGTGGGGCCTGGTGGAGGGTGCCTCGCAATGGTGGGGGGTGGGGGTGCAGGGAGACAGGAGTGGGGGCCTGCTGGCAGGTGCCTCGCAATGCTGGGGAGTGGGGGTGCTGGGAGACATGTGGGGGGCCTGGTGGAGGGTGCCCCTGACTGGTGGGGGGTGGGGGTGCAGGGAGACAGGAGTGGGGGCCTGGTGGAGGGTGCCTTGCAATGGTGTGGGGTGGGGGTGCAGGGAGACCGGAGTGGGAGCCTGGTGGAGGGTGCCCCTGACTGGTGGGGGGTGAGGGTGCAGGGAGACAGGAGTGGGGGCCTGGTGGAGGGTGCCTCGCAATGGTGGGGGGTGGGGGTGCAGGGAGACAGGAGTGGGGGCCTGCTGGCAGGTGCCTCGCAATGCTGGGGGGTGGGGGTGCAGGGAGACTGGAGTGGGGGCCTGGTGGAGGGTGCCCCTGACTGGTAGGGGGTGGGGGTGCAGAGAGACAGGAGTTGGGGCCTGGTGGAGGGTGCCCCTGACTTGTGGGGGGTGGGGGTGCTGGGAGACAGGAGTGGGGGCCTGGTGGAGGGTGCCCCTGCACTGATGGGGGTGAGGGTGCTGGGAGACAGGAGTGGGGGCCTGGTGGAGGGTGCCCTGCACTGCTGGGGGGTGGGGGCGCTGGGAGACAGGAGTGGGGGCCTGCTGGCAGGTGCCTCGCAATGCTGGGGGGTGGGGGTGCTGGGAGACATGTGTGGGGGCCTGGTGGAGGGTGCCCCTGACTGGTGGGGGGTAGGGGTGCTGGGAGACAGGAGTGGGGGCCTGGTGGAGGGTGCCCTGCACTGCTGGGGGGTGGGGGTGCTGGGAGACAGGAGTGGGGGCCTGCTGGCAGGTGCCTCGCAATGCTGGGGGGTGGGGGTGCTGGGAGACATGTGAGGGGGCCTGGTGGAGGGTGCCCCTGACTGGTGGGGGGTTGGGGTGATGGGAGACAGGAGTGGGGGCCTGGTGGAGGGTACCCTGCACTGCTGGGGGATGGGGGTGCTGGGAGACAGGAGTGGGGGCCTGGTGGAGGGTGCCCTGCACTGCTGGGTTGTGGGGGTGCAGGGAGTCAGGAGTGGGGGCCTGGTGGAGGGTGCCCCTTGATAGGGAGAATTCTCTGTTTAGGCTGAATTTCCTAACCTAGTGAGTCCCCCAGCAGCTTTGCTGGATTTCGGGAGTTTGTTTTTTCCATCCTGCCAAGAGTGAGACTCTTTTCCTCCCACTCTTGGACATGAATGTGTGTAATTCCTTTGAATGTCAATGTGTTCTATGGGCTATGGGATCTTTTACTCCATAGGGTCTCATATGTTTTTCTATGTGTGTTACACTGGGCCCTATGTGCCGTACCACTGGGGCGTCCTAGCGGACCTCCACCATAGACCCATACCCGGGGACTGACTACTGTCTCCCCGGGCATGTAAAGTCACCATTGGCTTTACTAGACCTAAATTTACTAACAGAACTAGTACAAACCATCTTATTGTGGACGTGCTAGTAGGGGTAATTCGATTACTCCTGGGTCTGTTACTCGAGGGGGCACTGTCCCGTCCCCCCTCGTCGAGTTTTGGCTGGTGGCAGTGGAAACTACTTGTTATGTTCGACCCCGAACATAACCCTATGGGATTCGTCCCGTTGTTGGAGATTGATACTTTTTCTCGTTAATCTCTAACGTACCACCGGTCTACTTATCTTAAATAAGTTTCTCGGATGGTATTTTCTGCCAGAACTCGGTTTGTAAAATGGCGTCTGTGTTTGTCTCTGTGACTCCTAAACCAAAGGTTGAGCCCTTTGTTCCACTTTTGGCGGGCCTCTGTACAGAGACCCTCCAAAGTGGTGCCATTCTGTCTGGGTTACCACAGGGGTGTTAGATGGGGTTTAGGCACCCTGGACCGAGTTGCCTTGCCAACTCCGGTCGCACTCTGGAGTGATTGGCCCAAGTGGTGAGCCTCCCCGCTCACCACTTAGCATGTGTTGATTGACAGCTAGGCTGAATGAATGGGGGTTTTCTGCATAAAAGCAGGGCTTTTGGGACTGGATCTTCAGAAGTCGCCACAGGACCTAAGAATCCGACGAGGGTAACGCTGAGCCGACCTGCAATGACGACACCTCCGGTGGAGCCCTGCTGAACCGACTCACCACTTCCCGACGACAGAGGAGATCTCCCTGCCGGAGAGTCTCTTCCCCTGACTGGTGGGAACAACCAGTCCCCTTTTGCTTTTTCTTCGCCTCAGAACACGGTGGTCGAATTGCCAGTGCAGAGCACCCCGGCAACCGGATAGCCACTACCCCTGTACCGCGACCAAAAGGTGGTGCCTTGTGACGGAGCACTCCGCGGCTGGTCTCTTCCCTGGTGGTGCACCGGACTTCACTTTTCTTCGACGACGAGAACATCTCTACTCTTGGCAAAGACCCGACGTGCATCCACCACCAGGAGCAACTGCCCCCGCCGGAGCTGCCCTCCACAACAAGGTACCGTGTCCGCCTGGCTTCCCTTTCGATCGGTTCGAGTGAGGTGTCTTAATCCTCTCCTTTCCGTTGGGTCGCCTACAAGCTTTCTCACGTATTGTTCTGAACTGGTTCAATCTGCCGATAACAATTTGCTACAAAGACTCGAATGCATTTCCACTAGAGACTTTTGGGACAAATCGCCTTGCCTCTCTCCGAGTGGGCCTGGCCTCCGAACTTTATGATCTATTGTGGTTCTTGCCTTCTTGCCTTGCATTTTACCCGTGAAGTATTGAACTGTGTTGATTTCATAACCTGCCTATTTTTCTCTCCCGTCCTAACTAATATTAGAGTGCCATCTAGGTTGAGGCATACACCTCTGTCTGTAAATAAGTGGTGCCGGTAGAACCTAGACTTGTCGAAATATTGTTAGGGGGTTTGATAGTTTCTTCTTCGTAGAGTAATTGTGATTGATTTGTTTGCCGTGATAGTGCCATAGTGTTTTTGATAGATGTTTCGTTATAAATAAATACCTTAATATCTTTACACTGAGCCTCGTTGCGTGTTGGCTTGTCTTACTGCGAAGAATTGCCCTATTTTGTATACTCCACATACTGCTCAACTCTTCTTGAGGGAAGCCTGACTGCTCAGCCACAGCTACCAAGTGAATCTGTGTGGTACAGACTGCTACCAAGTGGGTTCACCGCCAAACGCCTGTAGTCCTAAATCTTTTGCAGTGGTCCCAGAGGGAACTGCACAGGTTTCCGCCTAGCACTGGTGTACAGCGGTGGGATTTGTATCGAGTATACAGTTTAGAGTGCTTTTCGACACTTTAGGATAACTAACCACAAAACTTAGCACTAAAAAGCTACTTTCAAAAAACATGTCTACGATGGAAACTTACAGTCAAGAGTCCTTGTCAGGTGAAAATACTGAGAGTTTGCGAGCTCTCTGTAGGCAAGAGAATCTTCCTGTAAGAGGCAAGAAGTTAGAATTAATAGAGAGATTGCTGGTGAACCAAAGTCTGGGTACTGGTTCAGAGGAACCAATCTCTCCAGCAAATGTAGATAACAGTGATGGTGTTGATCTAAATCGTAATTCTGATGATAGCGATGAAGAGGCTGACGAGGACGGAGAGGCTAACGAAACTGTCTCCCCTGCTCCTCCACCTGCCTTACCAGCTGTGCCTACGGGGCCCATACCAGGTCCCACAATTAACCCTGCTTATTTTGAACTTGAAAAATGAAGCTCGAATTAGAATACAAACGGTTCTTGGCTCAATCTGAACGAAACCAAGAGCTCGAGTTCAGACTGATGAATGCCCAGGCTGAGCAGAAGCAAGCTGAGTTAAGACTCAAGGAAATAGAACTTAATCACGAATTAGAAATGAAAAAGTTGTCTATGGAAAATGCTTCTCTCTCCTCTGGTTCCTCTAGGAGCTCCAGTCCCAAAAGACCCCGGATGCCGAAGGAATTAGTGGGTATGTATGAACCGAGATTGGATGTGTTGGATTGGTTAAAACTGTTTGAGTACAATCATGGGCTCCAGGACATCACCGGGAATGATTTACTTCCCTGGTTGTTCTCTAGGCTCCCTCCTGTTGCGACTGATGTGGTAATGGAATTGGGGGAGGCGAATAAGACAGATTACGAAAAGTGTGAAACTAGCTTTAATAGCTAGATTCGGGAAGAACCGTTCCCAGTATCTTAAGAGGTTTAGAACTCTCAAAAAGCATGATGGTACCCCTTGGGCTACCTGGGTGAGTGAAGGGTTGAACAACTTAGAGGGATGGATTAAGGGTTACAAAGTGAACACTTATGAGGGTATGAGGAATCTTTTTATGTTGGAGTCTATTTATGAAGCCTGTTCTCCTGAGCTCAGACAGCACTTGGCTGATTCGAAGGAATTGGATTCCCGGAAGCTGGCTAAGGCTGCTGACTTATGGGTTGCCAACAGGGCTACTCATAAGGATTCTGGGGCAACTCAGAAAAAGGATGAGGGAAAACAGCCTAAAAAAGACTCAAAAGAGAATTCTAATAACTCAAATTCCAAAGAGGGCCCCAAACAAAACCAGAAGGGTAAGCCACAAGGTAAACCACAGCAGAATAGTGTGTCTTTTGGTGCCAAACCGGAAGGAGGTCAGAACAAGCCACCATTCCAAAAAGCGTTCGGTAAATGCTTTGTTTGTGGTTCGACTGACCACGTGAAAGGAGATCCCAGATGTAAGGGTAAACCTTCAGAGGTCCAGCTTGTCTCCTTAGCCTTCGCTCCAGAGGAGGAAGTCCAAATGGCAAGTGGAAACTTTCTACTGCTAGCTGACGAACCCATTGGAGTCTCAGCCAGCGTTTCTTTAGTATCTCTGGGATTGTGGGAACAACAGAATTTAGATGTCTATAATTCTATCCCCGATAATACTAAAGAGTATTATAAGGACAGTGTCCAGATGAATGGTCAGGAGACTCCTGCCATTAGGGACACTGGGGCCAGCATAACTGTGGTGGATAAATCGTTTTTTCAGGCTGAGGATGTTGCTAAGGCACCCAAACGCCTCACCAAGTTAGCTGGAGGGCCTGTGCAGATGCTTCCCCAATTACCAGTTCTCATCCAGTGTAACGACATGACTGTAAAGATACCTGTCAGCATACAGAGTGAGGTACCAGGACGCGTACTGTTGGGTAACGATTTGAAAACTCTCGGAGTTGTATCGCATACTCCCAGACCTCCTAGTAAACGGTTACAGGAGCTAACCAGACCCGCAAGAGAGAGGACCATGTGCGGTACTCTCCAGGAGATGATGAAGAAGGAAATCACTCCTGCTCCACTGGAATTGTCTGCCGCTGTTTCCAAGAAAACAGAAGCAAAAGGGAAACCTAAGACTTCTATCCCGAAACCAGTAGCCAGCATTCCAGTGCAGCCAACACGGACTTCCCCGCGGTTGTCCAAAGTTACACCCGTAACTCCACCTCCAGCTGAGGCTGAGAGGGAGGTACAACCCTGTGTTGTAGAATTAGACTCTGAGGAAGAGCTAATGGAAGGCCAGGAACTCATTGGAGATCTGGATCCTGTTGACCATCCTGAGCTGCAGCCTTTACTGGCAGAAGGTGGACCCAGCAGGGCAGACTTCAGTAAGGGACAGAGGGAATGTCCAACTCTGGAAGGTCTTCGCCACCAGGCAGAAGCTCAGGCTGAAGGGCAAGAGCCTGGGAAATACAGGTTGCACTGGGAAGATGGCCTCTTCTACAGTGAACCGACCGAGTCTGCACCTGGAGACTACAAACGACTTGTAGTACCCCAAGAGAACAGACCACAGTTCTTGCAGTTAGCCCACAAGATTCCTTTGGCTGGTCACTTGAGTTTCAAGAAGACTAAGGAAAGGCTCTCGCTCTACTTCTATTGGCCAAAGATGGGGGCCGAAGTAGAAAAACACTGCAGGAGCTGCCACACCTGCCAGATCTCTGGTAAGGTTGGCTCCAAGAATGTGGCACCTTTAGTGCCTCTCCCAGTTGTGGGAGTCCCGTTTGAGAGAGTAGGGATTGACATTGTTGGTCCCCTTGATCCTCCAACCTCCTCAGGCAACAGGTTTATACTTGTTGTAGTAGACCATGCTACTAGGTATCCTGAGGCAATTCCTATGAGGACTGTTACAGCTCCGGCTGTGGCTAAGGCCCTCCTTGGTATTTTTACTAGGGTCGGGTTTCCTAAGGAAGTAATCTCTGACAGGGGGTCAAACTTTATCTCCCACTACATGAAAGCCATGTGGAAAACCTGTGGAGTTACTTACAAGTTCTCAACAGCTTACCACCCACAAACCAATGGGTTGGTAGAACGGTTCAACCGAAGCATGAAGAGCATGATAGGTGCTTTAGAGGAACCCCTTAAGCTTAAGTGGGACCTTCTACTGCCATGCCTTCTCTTTGCTTACAGAGAAGTCCCTCAGGAGGGAGTAGGTTACTCTCCCTTCGATCTACTCTATAGTCATCCCGTCAGAGGTCCATTGGCCCTGATTAAGGAGGGGTTGGAGAGTGCTCCTTCCCCCAAGCCAGTCAGAGTGACTGACTACGTGATAGGTCTCCGGAGGAGAATGTCGCACATGATGACGGAAGCAAGCGATAACTTGAAAGCTGGACAAGCATTGGTAAAGCACTGGCACAATCAAAAGGCTAACATGGTTGAGTTCGCTCAAGACCAGCTCGTTCTCGTTATGATCCCAACAAGGCAGAGGGCCTTGCAAGATAAGTGGATGGGACCCTTCAGAGTTGTGGGTAAACTCGGAGAGGTTAACTATCTGGTGGACTTGGGCAATCCCAAGGAGGCTCCGACAGTCTTTCACACCAACCGCCTCAAAGCGTATGTCTCAAGACCCGATGTAGGAGCGTTGCTTCTAGCATCATCCGAGGAAGAAGAAAAGAGTGAAGCTCTTCCGGATCTCCTCAGCGGCTTACCTTTAGATGAAATAATTGAAGGAGTAAATCTCTCCTCCAATCTGACACCCGAGCAACAAGAAGAGTGCAAATCCATGTTGAATCAGTTTGCCTCTCTGTTCTCGCTTTCGCCAGGCTTGACCCCTTGGGGCCAGCACGACATACTCACTGGTGACTGTCTGCCAGTCAAAAGCAGAGGATACCGCATGTCAGAAAACGTACAAACCCACATCAAAGGTGAGGTCAGCAAGATGCTCGATCTCGGGGTAATAGAGCCCTCTACTAGTCCATGGTCTAGCCCAGTTGTGTTAGTACCAAAGGCCGGATCTAAAGAACTTAGATTCTGCGTGGATTATAGAGCTCTTAATGCAGTCACCAAGACTGATGCCCACCCTTTGCCAAGAACAGATGAGTTGGTGGATAAACTTGGCGCCGCCAAGTTCCTCAGCACATTTGACTTGACGTCAGGCTATTGGCAGATAGCCCTGACAGACCATGCCAAGGAGAAAACTGCATTTTCTACCCCCGTTGGCTTATACCAGTTTAAGGTAATGCCTTTCGGATTGAAGAATGCACCTGCTACGTTTCAACGGATGGTGAACCAGGTACTGAATGGGATGGAGGACTTCTGCATGGCATACTTGGATGACATCGCAGTGTTCAGCAATTCCTGGAAAGAACATGTAACCCACCTGAGAGATGTTTTGCAGGCTCTCGGACAAGCCAATCTGACCATAAAGGCGAGCAAATGCCAAATTGGACAGAGTAAGGTAGTCTATCTTGGACATGAGGTAGGAGGTGGAGAAATAAGGCCTTTGCTCAGTAAGATTGAAGCTGTGCAAAATTGGACAACACCGACTACTCAAATCCAAGTGAGAGCCTTCCTAGGCCTCACTGGGTATTACAGAAATTTCATAGAGAACTATGGGACCATAGCTTCTCCACTGAATGTTATCTCCGCGCCCAAATTTCCTAAAAAGGTTAGATGGAACGAGGAGTGTAATCAGGATTTTGAAAACCTGAAAAAGGCTCTTTGCCAAGCCCCAGTACTCAGAGCTCCTGATTACCGCCAACACTTCATTGTGCAGACAGATGCTTCTAATGTAGGAATAGGTGCCGTACTCAGTCAACTGGATGGGAAAGGTAGGGAGAACCCCATTTGCTTCATCAGCCGCAAGCTGAAGGATCCTGAAACAAGGTGGGCAACAATCGAAAGAGAGTGCTTTGCTATCGTGTGGGCTCTGAAGAAGTTTAGGCCGTACTTGTATGGTTCTACTTTTGTCATTCAGACTGACCACCAACCCTTGAGATGGTTAATGCAAATGAAAGGGGAAAACCCAAAACTATTGAGATGGTCGATCTGCCTGCAAGGGTTTGATTTCACCATTGAGCACAGGTCAGGATGTCACCACCAAAATGCTGATGGTCTCTCTAGGATGTATGTCATCGACTAGAGGTATGAGATTCATCCAGGAGTGGATTAAATCCTCCTGTCCTTTAGTCTGGGGGGGGGGGGCGAGTGTTAGGGAGAATTCTCTGTTTAGGCTGAATTTCCTAACCTAGTGAGTCCCCCAGCAGCTTTGCTGGATTTCGGGAGCTTGTTTTTTCCATCCTGCCAAGAGTGAGACTCTTTTCCTCCCAATCTTGGACATGAATGTGTGTAATTCCTTTGAATGTCAATGTGTTCTATGGGCTATGGGGTCTTTTACTCAATAGGGTCTCATATGTTTTTCTATGTGTGTTACACCGCACCCTATGTGCTGTACCACTGGGGTGTCCTAGCGGACCTCCACCATAGACTCCATACCCGCGGACTGACTACTGTCTCCCCGGGCATGTAAAGTCACCATTGGCTTTACTAGACCTAAATTTACTAACAGAACTAGTACAAACCATCTTATTGTGGATGTGCTAGTAGGGGTAATTCGATTACTCCTGGGTCTGTTACTCGAGGGGGCACTGTCCCATCCCCCCTCGTCGAGTTTTGGCTGGTGGCAGTGGAAACTACTTGTTATGTTCGACCCCGAACATAACCCTATGGGATTCATCCCGTTGTTGGAGATTGATACTTTTTCTCGTTAATCTCTAACGTACCACCGGTCTACTTATCTTACATAAGTTTCTCGGATGGTATTTTCTGCCAGAACTCGGTTTGTAAAATGGCGTCTGTGTTCGTCTCTGTGACTCCTAAACCAAAGGTTGAGCCCTTTGTTCCACTTTTGGCGGCTTCTGTACAGAGACCCTCCAAAGTGGTGCCATTCTGTCTGGGTTACCACAGGGGTGTGGGAGGGGGTTTAGGCACCCTGGACTGAGTTGCCTTGCCAACTCCAGTCGCACTCTGGTGTGATTGGCCCAAGTGGTGAGCCTCCCCGCTCACCACTTAACATGTGTTGATTGACAGCTAGGCTGAATGAATGGGGGTTTTCTGCATAAAAGCAGGGCTTTTGGGACTGGATCTTCAGAAGTCGCCACAGGACCTAAGAATCCGACGAGGGTAACGCTGAGCCGACCTGCAACGACGACACCTCCGGTGGAGCCCTGCTGAACCGACTCACCACTTCCCGACGACAGAGGAGATCTCCCTGCCGGAGAGTCTCTTCCCCTGACTGGTGGGAACAACCAGACCCTTTTGCTTTTTCTTCACCTCAGGACGCAGTGGTCAAATTGCCAGTGCAGAGCACCCCGGCAACCGGATAGCCACTACCCCTGTACCGCGACCAAAAGGTGGTGCCTTGTGACGGAGCACTCCGCGGCTGGTCTCTTCCCTGGTGGTGCACCGGACTTCACTTTTCTTCGACGACGAGAACATCTTTACTCTTGGCAAAGACCCGACGTGCATCCACCACCAGGAAAAACTGCCCCCGCCGGAGCTGCCCTCCACAACAAGGTACCGTGTCCGCCTGGCTTCCCTTTCGATCGGTTCGAGTGAGGTGTCTTAATCCTCTCCTTTCCGTTGGGTCGCCTCCAAGCTTTCTCACGTATTGTTCTGAACTGATTCAATCTGCCGATAACAATTTGCTACAAAGACTCAAATGCATTTCCACTAGAGACTTTTGGGACAAATCGCCTTGCCTCTCTCCGAGTGTGCCTGGCCTCCGAACTTTATGATCTATTGTGGTTCTTGCCTTCTTGCCTTGCATTTTACCCGTGAAGTATTGAACTGTGTTGAGTTCATAACCTGCCTATTTTTCTCTCCCGTCCTAACTAATATTAGAGTGCCATCTAGGTTGAGGCATACACCTCTGTCTGTAAATAAGTGGTGCCGGTAGAACCTAGACTTGTCGAAATATTGTTAGGGGGTTTGATCGTTTCTTCTTCGTAGAGTAATTGTGATTGATTTGTTTGCCGTGATAGTGCCATAGTGTTTTTGATAGATGTTTCGTTATAAATAAATACCTTAATATCTTTACACTGAGCCTCGTTGCGTCTTGGCTTGTCTTACTGCGAAGAATTGCCCTATTTTGTATACTCCACATACTGCTCAACTCTTCTTGAGGGAAGTCTGACTGCTCAGCCACAGCTACCAAGTGAATCTGTGTGGTACAGACTGCTACCAAGTGGGTTCACTGCCAAATGCCTGTAGTCCTAAATCTTTTGCAGTGGTCCCAGAGGTAACTGCACAGGTTTCCGCCTAACACCCCTGACGGGTGGGGGGTGGGGGTGCAGGGAGACAGGAGTGGGGGCCTGGTGGAGGGTGCCCCTGTCTGGTGGGGGGTGGGGGTGCAGGGAGACAGGAGTGGGGGCCTGGTGGAGGGTGCCTCGCAATGGTGGGGGGTGGGGGTGCAGGGAGACAGGAGTGGGGGCCTGCTGGCAGGTGCCTCGCAATGCTGGGGGTGGGGGTGCAGGGGGACATGAGTGGGACATGAGTGGGGGCCTGCTGGCAGGTGCCTCGCAATGCTGGGGGGTGGGGGTGCTGGGAGACATGTGTTGGGGCCTGGTGGAGGGTGCCCCTGACTGGTGGGGGGTGGGGGTGCTGGGAGACAGGAGTGGGGCCTGGTGGAGGGTGCCCCTGATTGGTTGGGGGTGGGGGTGCAGGGAGACAGGAGTGGGGGCCTGGTGGAGGGTGCCCCTGACTAGTGGGGGGTGGGGGTGCAGGGAGACAGGAGTGGGGTCCTGGTGTAGGGTGCCCCTGACTGGTGGGAGGAGGGGGTGCAGGGAGACAGGAGTGGGGGCCTGGTGGAGGGTGCAATGCACTGCTGGGGGTGGGGATGCCTGGAGACAGGAGTGTAGGCCTGCTGGCAGGTACCTCGCAATGCTAGGGGGTGGGGGTGCTGGGAGACATGTGTGGTGGCCTGGTGGAGGGTGTCCCTGACTGGTGGGGGGTGGGGGTGCTGGGATACAGGAGTGGGGGCCTGGTGGAGGATGCCCTGCACTGCCGGGGGGTGGGGGTGTTGGGAGACAGGAGTGGGGGCCTGCTGGCAGGTACCTCGCAATGCTGGGGGGTGGGGGTGCTGGGAGACATGTGTGGTGGCCTGGTGGAGGGTGTCCCTGACTGGTGGGGGGTGGGGGTGCTGGGATACAGGAGTTGGGGCCTGGTGGAGGATGCCCTGCACTGCCGGGGGGTGGGGGTGTTGGGAGACAGGAGTGGGGGCCTGCTGGCAGGTGCCTCGCAAAGCTGGGGGGTGGGGGTGCTGAAAGACATGTGTGGGGGCCTGGTGGAGGGTCCCCCTGACTGGTGCGGGGTGGGGGTGCTGGGAGACAGGAGTGGGGGCCTGGTGGACGGTGCCCTGCACTGCTGGGGGGTGGGGGTGCTGGGAGACTGGAGTGGGGGCCTGCTGGCAGGTGCCTCGCAATGCTGGGGGTGGGGGTGCTGGGAGACATGTGTGGGGGCCTGGTGGAGGCTGTCTCTGACTGCTGGGGGGTGGGGGTGCTGGGAGACAGGAGTGGGGGCCTGCTGGCAGGTGCCTTGCAATGCTGGGGGGTGGGGGTGCAGGGGGACATGAGTGGGACATGAGTGGGGGCCTGGTGGCAGGTGCCTCGTGTTAGGCGGAAACCTGTGCAGTTCCCTCTGGGACCACTGCAAAAGATTTAGGACTACAGGTGTTTGGCAGTAAACCCACTTGGTAGCAGTCTGTACCACACAGATTCACTTGGTAGCTGTGGCTGAGCAGTCAGACTTCCCTCAAGAAGAGTTAGACAGTATGTGGAGTATACAATATAGCCCATGATTGTACTCAAACAGTTTTAACCAATCTTACACATCCAATCTCGGTTCATACATACCCACTAATTCCTTCGGCATCCGGGGTCTTTTGGGACTGGAGCTCCTAGAGGAACCAGAGGAGAGAGAAGCATTTTCCATAGACAACTTTTTCATCTCTAACTCGTGATTAAGATCTATTTCCCTGAGCCTTAACTCAGCTTGCTTCTGCTCAGCCTGGGCATTCATCCGTCTGAACTCGAGCTCTTGTTTCTTTCAGATTGAGCCAAGAACCGTTTGTATTCTAATTCGAGCTTCATTTTTTCAAGTTCAAAATAAGCAGGGTTACATGTGGGACCTGGTATGGGCCCCGTAGGTACAGCTGGTAAGGCAGGTAGAGGAGCAGGGGAGACAGTTTCGTTAGCCTCTCCTTCCTCTTCAGCCTCTTCATCGCTATCATCAGAATTACGATTTAGATCAACACCATCACTGTTATCTACATCTGCTGGAGAAGTTGGTTCCTCTGAACCAGTACCCAGACTTTGGTTTTCAAGCAATCTCGCTATCAGTTCTAACTTCTTGCCTCTAACAGAAAGATTCTCTTGCCTACAGAGAGCTCGTAAACTCTCAGTATTTTCACCTGACAAGGACTCTTGACTGTAAGCTTCCATAGTCGACATGTTTTTGAAAGTTGCTTTTTAGTGCTAAGCTTTGTGGTTAGTTATCCTAAAGTGTCGAAAAGCACTCTAAACTGTATACTCGATACAAATCCCACCGCTGTACACCAGTGTTAGGCGGAAACCTGTGCAGTTCCCTCTGGGACCACTGCAAAAGATTTAGGACTACAGGTGTTTGGCAGTAAACCCACTTGGTAGCAGTCTGTACTACACAGATTCACTTGGTAGCTGTGGCTGAGCAGTCAGACTTCCCTCAAGAAGAGTAAGACAGTATGTGGAGTATACAATATAGGGCAATCTGCACAGTAGAACAAGCAAACACGGAACAAGGCTTCGGTGTAAAGATATAAGGGTATTTTTTTATAACAACACATCTATAGAAAACACTCAGGCACTAATACGGCAAACAACTTCAATCACAATTACTATACGAAGAAAAAGATCAATCCCCCTAACAATAGTTCGAAAAGTCTAGGTTCACCGGCATCACTTTTTTTCAGACAGAGGTGTATGCTTTAACCTAGATGACACTCTAGTATTCGTTAGGACGGGAGAGAAAAATAAGGCAGGTTATGAAATCAACTCGGTACCAATACTTTACGGACAAATGCAAGGCAAGTAAGGCAGGGTCTACTGCAGATCACAAAGTTCAGAGGCCAGGCCCACTCGGAGAGAGGCAAGGCGATATGTCCCAAAAGTGTCTCAGTGGAAATGCACTTCGAGTCTTTATCGCAAATTGTTATGGAAATGTTTGACCAGTTCAGAACAGAAAGTTAAAGAACGCTTGGAGGCGACCCAATGGAAAGGCGAGGATTCAGACACATCACTCTATCCGGCAGAAAGGGAAGCCAGGCGGTTACGGTACCTTGTTTGTGGAGAGTCAGCTCCGGCGGGGGCAGTTGTTCCTAGTGGTGGATGCACGTCGGGTCTTTGCCAAGAGTAGAGATGATCTCGTCGTCGAAGAAAAGTGAAGTCCGGTGCACCACCAGGGAAGAGACCAGCCGCGGAGTGCTCCGTCACAAGGCACCACCTTTTGGTCGCGGTACAGGGGTAGTGGCTATCCGGTTGCCGAGGTGCTCTGCACGGGCAATTCGACCACTGCGTCCTGGAGCGAAGAAAAAGCAAAGGGGACTGGTTGTTCCCACCAGTCAGGGGAAGAGACTCTCCGGCAGGGAGATCTCCTCTGTCGTCGGGAAGTGGTGAGTCGGTTCCGCAGGTCTCCACCGGAGGTGTCGTCGTTGCAGGTAGGCTCAGCGTTACCCTCGTCGGATTCTTAGGTCATGTGGCGACTTCTGAAGATCCAGTCCCAAAAGCCCTGCTTTTAAGCAGAAAACCCCCATTCATTCAGCCTAGCTGTCAATCAAAACACGCTAAGTGGTGAGCGGAGAGGCTCACCACTTGGGCCAATCACACCAGAGTGCGACCGGAGTTGGCAAGGCAACTCGGTCCAGGGTGCCTAAACCCCCTCCCACACCCCTGTGGTAACCCAGACAGAATGGCACCACTTTGGAGGGTCTCTGTACAGAAGCCCGCCAAAAGTGGAACAAAGGGCTCAACCTTTGGTTTAGGAGTCACAGAGACGAACACAGACGCCATTTTAAAAACCGAGTTCTGGCAGAAAATACCATCTGATAGACTTATTTAAGATAAGTAGACCGGTGGTATGTTAGAGATTAACGAGAAAAAGTATCAATCTCCAACAATGGGAAGAATCCCATAGGGTTATATTCGGGGTCGAACATAACAAGTAGTTTCCACTGCCACCAGCCAAAACTCGACGAGGGGGGACGAGACACTGCCCCCTCGAATAACAGACCCAGGAGTAATCGAATTACCCCTACTAGTACGTCCACAATAGGATGGTTTGTACTAGTTCTGTTAGTAAATTTAGGTCTCGTAAAGCCAATGGTGACTTTACATGCCCGGGGAGACAGTAGTCAGTCCCCGGGTATGGAGTCTATGATGGAGGTCCGCTAGGACGCCCCAGTGCTACGGCACATAGGGTGCGGTGTAACACACGTAGAAAAACATATGAGACCCTATGGAGTAAAAGACCCCATAGCCCATAGAACACATTGACATTGCAGGAATTACACACATTCATGTCCAAGAGTGGGAGAAAAAGAGTCTCACTCTTGGCAGGATGGAAAAAAACAAACTCCAGAAATCCAGCAAAGCTGCTGGGGGACTCACTAGGTTAGGAAATTCAGCCTAAACAGAGAATTCTCCCTAACACTCGCCCCCCCCAGACTAAGGGACAGGAGGATTTAATCCACTCCTGGATGAATCTCATACCTCTAGTCCATGACATACATCCTAGAGAGACCATCAGCATTTTGGTGGTGACACCCTGACCTGTGCTCAATGGTGAAATCAATCCCTTGCAGGCAGATCGACCATCTCAATAGTTTGGGGTTTTCCCCTTTCATTTGCATTAACCATCTCAAGGCTTGGTGGTCAGTCTGAATGACAAAAGTAGAACCATACAAGTACGGCCTAAACTTCTTCAGAGCCCACACGATAGCAAAGCACTCTCTTTCGATTGTTGCACACCTTGTTTCAGGATCCTTCAGCTTGCGGCATATGAAGCAAACGGGGTGCTCCCTACCTTTCCCATCCAGTTGACTGAGTACGGCACCTATTCCTACATTTGAAGCATCTGTCTGCACAATGAAGTGTTGGCGGTAATCAGGAGCTCTGAGTACTGGGGCTTGGCAAAGAGCCTTTTTCAGGTTTTCAAAAGCCTGATTGCACTCCTCGTTCCATCTAACCTTTTTAGGAAATTTGGGCGAGGAGATGACATTCAGTGGAGAAGCTATAGTCCCATAGTTCTCTATGAAATTCCTGTAATACCCAGTGAAACCTAGGAAGGCTCTCACTTGGGTTTGAGGAGTAGGTGTTGTCCAATTTTGCACAGCTTCAATCTTACTGAGCAAAAGCCTTATTTCTCCACCTCCTACCTCATGTCCAAGATAGACTACCTTACTCTGTCCAATTTGGCACTTACTCGCCTTTATGGTCAGATTGGCTCGTCCAAGAGCCTGCAAAACATCTCTCAGGTGGGTTACATGTTCTTCCCAGGAATTGCTGAACACTGCTATGTCATCCAAGTATGCCATGCAGAAGTCCTCCATCCCATTCAGAACCTGGTTTACCATCCGTTGAAACGTAGCAGGTGCATTCTTCAATCCGAAAGGCATTACCTTAAACTGGTATAAGCCAACGGGGGTAGAAAATGCAGTTTTCTCCTTGGCATGGTCTTTCAGGGCTATTTGCCAATAGCCTGACGTCAAGTCAAATGTGCTGAGGAACTTGGTGGCGCCAAGCTTATCCACCAACTCATCTGTTCTTGGCAAAGGGTGGGCATCAGTCTTGGTGACCGCATTAAGAGCTCTATAATCCACGCAGAATCTAAGCTCTTTAGATCCGGCCTTTGGTACTAACACAACTGGGCTAGACCATGGACTCGTAGAGGGCTCTATTACCCCGAAATCAAGCATCTTGCTGACCTCACCTTTGAGGTGGGTTCATACGTGTTCTGACATTCGGTATCCTCTGCTTTTGACTGGCAGACAGTCACCAGTCAGTGAGTATGTCATGCTGGCCCCAAGGGGTCAAGCCTGGTGAAAGCGAGAACAGAGAGGCAAACTGATTCAACATAGATTTGCACTCTTCTTGCTGCTTGGGTGTCAGATTGGAGGAGAGATTTACTCCTTCAATTTTTTCGTCTAAAGGTTAGCCCCTGAGGAGATCCGGAAGAGCTTCACTCTCTTCTTCTTCCTCGGATGATGCTAGAAGCAACGCTCCTACATCAGGTCAGGAGACATACGCTTTGAGGCGGTTGGTGTGGAAGACTGTCGGAGCCTCCTTGGGATTGCCCAAGTCCACCAGATAGTTGACCTCTCCGAGTTTACCCACAACTCTGAAGGGTCCCATCCATTTGTCTTGCAAGGCCCTCTGCCTTGTTGGGATCATAACGAGAACGAGCTGGTCTTGAGCGAACTCAACCACGTTAGCCTTTTGATCGTGCCAGTGCTTGACCAATGCTTGTCCAGCTTTCAAGTTATCGCTTGCTGACCTCATCATGTGCGACATTCTCCTCTGGAGACATATCATGTAGTCAGTCACTCTGACTGGCTTGGGGGAAGGAGCACTCTCTGGCCCCTCCTTAATCAGGGCCAATGGACCTCTGACGGGATGACCATAGAGAAGTTCGAAGGGAGAGTAACTTACTCCCTCCTGAGGGGCTTCTCTATTAGCAAATAGAAGGCATGGCAGTAGAAGGTCCCACTTACGCTTAAGGGGCTCCTCTAAAGCAGCTATCATGCTCTTCATGGTTCGGTTGAACCGTTCTACCAACCCATTGGTTTGTGGGTGGTAAGCTGTTGAGAACTTGTAAGTAACTCCACAGGTTTTCCGCATGGCTTTCATGTAGTGGGACATAAAGTTCGACCCCCTGTCAGAGATTACTTCCTTAGGAAACCCGACCCTAGTAAAAATACCAAGGAGGGTCTTAGCCACAGCCGGAGCTGTAACAGTCCTCATAGGAATTGCCTCAGGATACCTAGTAGCATGGTCTACTACAACAAGTATAAACCTGTTGCCTGAGGAGGTTGGAGGATCAAGGGGACCAACGATGTCAATCCCTACTCTCTCAAACGGGACTCCCACACTGGGAGAGGCACTAACGGTGCCACATTCTTGGAGCCAACCTTACCAGAGGTCTGGCAGGTGTGGCAGCTCCTGCAGTGTTTTTCTACTTCGGCCCCCATCCTTGGCCAATAGAAGTAGAGAGAGAGCCTTTCCTTAGTCTTCTTGAAACTCAAGTGACCAGCCAAAGGAATATCGTGGGCTAACTGCAAGAACTGTGGTCTGTTCTCTTGGGGTACTACAAGCCGCTTGTAGTGACTCGGTCGGTTCACTGTAGAAGAGGCCATCTTCCCATTGCAACCTCTATTTCCCACGCTCTTGTCCTTCAGCCTGAGCTTCTGCCTGGTGGCGAAGACCTTCCAGAGTTGGACATTCTCTCTGTCCCTTACTGAAGTCTGCCCTGCTGGGTCCACCTTCTGCCAGTAATGACTGCAGCTCAGGATGGACAACAGGATCCAGATCTCCAATGAGTTCCTGGCCTTCCATTAGCTCTTCTTCAGAGTCTAATTCTACCAAACAGGGTTGTACCTCCCTCTCAGCCTCAGCTGGAGGTGGAGTTACGGGTGTAATTTTGGACAACCGCGGGGAAGTCCTTGTTGGCTGCACTGAACTGCTGGCTGCTGGTGTAGAAGTCTTAGGTTTGCCTTTCGCTTCTGATCTCTTCGAGACAGCTGCAGACAATTTCAGTGGAGCAGGAGTGATCTCTTTCTTCATCATCTCCTGGAGAGTACCGCGCATGGTCCTCTCTCTTGCAGGTCTGGTTAGCTACTGTAACCGTTTACTAGGAGGTCTGGGAGTATGCGATACAACTCCGAGAGTTTTCAAATCGTTACCCAACAGTACGCGTCCTGGTACCTCACTCTGTATGCTGACAAGTATCTTCACAGTCATGTCGTTACACTGGATGAGAACTGGTAATTGGGGAAGCATCTGCACAGGCCCTCCAGATAACATCCTCAGCCTGAAAAACGATTTATCCACCACAGTTATGCTGGCCCCAGTGTCCCTAATGGCAGGAGTCTCCTGACCATTCACCTGACACTGTCCTTATAATACTCTTTAGTATTATCGGGGATAGAATTATAGACGTCTAAATTCTGTTGTTCCCACAACCCCAGAGATACTAAAGAAACGCTGGCTGAGACTCCAATGGGTTCGTCAGCTAGCAGTAGGAAGTTTCCACTTGCCATTTGGACTTCCTCCTCTGGAGCGAAGGCTAAGGAGACAAGCTGGACCCCTGAAGGTTTACCCTTACATCTGGGATCTCCTTTCACGTGGTCAGTCGAGCCACAAACAAAGCATTTACCGAATGCTTTCTGGAACGGTGGCTTGTTCTGGCCTCCTTCCGGTTTGGCACCAGAAGACATACTATTCTGCTATGGTTTTCCTTGTGGCTTACCCTTCTGGTTTTGTTTGGGGCCCTCTTTGGAATTTGAGTTATTCAAATTCTCTTTTGAGTCTTTTTTAGGCTGTTTTCCTTCATCCTTTTTCTGAGTTGCCCCAGAATCCTTGTGAGTAGCCCTGTTGGCAACCCACAAGTCAGCAGCCTTCGCCAGCTTCCGGGAATCTAATTCCTTCGAATCAGCCAAGTGCTGTCTGAGCTCAGGAGAACAGGCATCATAAATCGACTCCAACATAAAAAGATTCTTCATACCCTCATAAGTGTTCACTTTGTAACCCTTAATCCATCCCTCTAAGTTTTTCAACCCTTCACTCACCCAGGTAGACCAAGGGGTACCATCATGCTTTTTGAGGGTTCTAAACCTCTTAAGATACTGGGAAGGGGTCTTCCTGAATCTAGCTATCAAAGCTAGTTTCACACTTTTGTAATCCGTCTTATCCGCCTCCCCCAACTCCATTACCACATCAGTCGCAACAGGGGGGAGCCTAGAGAACAACCAGGGAAGTAAATCATTCCCGGTGATGTCCTGGAGCCCATGATTGTACTCAAACAGTTTTAACCAATCTTACACATCCAATCTCGGTTCATACATACCCACTAATTCCTTCGGCATCCGGGGTCTTTTGGGACTGGAGCTCCTAGAGGAACCAGAGGAGAGAGAAGCATTTTCCATAGACAACTTTTTCATCTCTAACTCGTGATTAAGATCTATTTCCCTGAGCCTTAACTCAGCTTGCTTCTACTCAGCCAGGGCATTCATCCGTCTGAACTCGAGCTCTTGGTTTCTTTCAGATTGAGCCAAGAACCGTTTGTATTCTAATTCGAGCTTCATTTTTTCAAGTTCAAAATAAGCAGGGTTACATGTGGGACCTGGTATGGGCCCCGTAGGTACAGCTGGTAAGGCAGGTAGAGGAGCAGGGGAGACAGTTTCGTTAGCCTCTCCTTCCTCTTCAGCCTCTTCATCGCTATCATCAGAATTACGATTTAGATCAACACCATCACTGTTATCTACATCTGCTGGAGAAGTTGGTTCCTCTGAACCAGTACCCAGACTTTGGTTTTCAAGCAATCTCGCTATCAGTTCTAACTTCTTGCCTCTTACAGAAAGATTCTCTTGCCTACAGAGAGCTCGTAAACTCTCAGTATTTTCACCTGACAAGGACTCTTGACTGTAAGCTTCCATAGTCGACATGTTTTTGAAAGTTGCTTTTTAGTGCTAAGCTTTGTGGTTAGTTATCCTAAAGTGTCGAAAAGCACTCTAAACTGTATACTCGATACAAATCCCACCGCTGTGCACCAGTGTTAGGCGGAAACCTGTGCAGTTCCCTCTGGGACCACTGCAAAAGATTTAGGACTACAGGTGTTTGGCAGTAAACCCACTTGGTAGCAGTCTGTACTACACAGATTCACTTGGTAGCTGTGGCTGAGCAGTCAGACTTCCCTCAAGAAGAGTAAGACAGTATGTGGAGTATACAATATAGGGCAATCTGCACAGTAGAACAAGCAAACACGGAACAAGGCTTCGGTGTAAAGATATAAGGGTATTTATTTATAACAACACATCTATAGAAAACACTCAGGCACTAATACGGCAAACAACTTCAATCACAATTACTATACGAAGAAAAAAATCAATCCCCCTAACAATAGTTCGACAAGTCTAGGTTCACCGGCATCACTTTTTTTCAGACAGAGGTGTATGCTTTAACCTAGATGACACTCTAGTATTCGTTAGGACGGGAGAGAAAAATAAGGCAGGTTATGAAATCAACTCGGTACCAATACTTTACGGACAAATGCAAGGCAAGATCACAAAGTTCAGAGGCCAAGCCCACTCGGAGAGAGGCAAAGCGATATGTCCCAAAAGTGTCTCAGTGGAAATGCGCTTCGAGTCTTTATCGCAAATTGTTATGGAAAGGTTGCACCAGTTCAGAACAGAAAGTTAAAGAACGCTTGGAGGCGACCCAATGGAAAGGCGAGGATTCAGACACCTCACTCTATCCGGCAGAAAGGGAAGCCAGGCGGTTACTGTACCTTGTTTGTGGAGAGTCAGCTCCGGCGGGGGCAGTTGTTCCTGGTGGTGGATGCACGTCGGGTCTTTGCCAAGAGTAGAGATGATCTCATCGTCGAAGAAAAGTGAAGTCCGGTGCACCACCAGGGAAGAGACCAGCCGCGGAGTGCTCCGCCACAAGGCACCACCTTTTGGTCGCGGTACAGGGGTAGTGGCTATCCGGTTGCCGAGGTGCTCTGCACGGGCAATTCGACCACTGCGTCCTGGAGCGAAGAAAAAGCAAAGGGGACTGGTTGTTCCCACCAGTCAGGGGAAGAGACTCTCCGGCAGGGAGATCTCCTCTGTCGTCGGGAAGTGGTGAGTCGGTTCCGCAGGCCTCCACCGGACCTGTCGTCGTTGCAGGTCGGCTCAGCGTTACCCTTGTCGGATTCTTAGGTCCTGTGGCGACTTCTGAAGATCCAGTCCCAAAAGCCCTGCTTTTATGCAGAAAACCCCCATTCATTCAGCCTAGCTGTCAATCAAAACACGCTAAGTGGTGAGCGAGGAGGCTCACCACTTGGGCCAATCACACCAGAGTGCGACTGGAGTTGGCAAGGCAACTCGGTCCAGGGTGCCTAAACCCCCTCCCACACCCCTGTGGTAACCCAGACAGAATGGCACCACTTTGGAGGGTCTCTGTACAGAAGCCCGCCAAAAGTGGAACAAAGGGCTCAACCTTTGGTTTAGGAGTCACAGAGACGAACACAGACGCCATTTTAAAAACCGAGTTCTGGCAGAAAATACCATCCGATAGACTTATTTAAGATAAGTAGACCGGTGGTATGTTAGAGATTAACGAGAAAAAGTATCAATCTCCAACAATGGGAAGAATCCCATAGGGTTATATTCGGGGTCGAACATAACAAGTAGTTTCCACTGCCACCAGCCAAAACTCGACGAGGGGGGACTGGACAGTGCCCCCTCGAATATCAGACCCAGGAGTAATCGAATTACCCCTACTAGTACGTCCACAATAGGATGGTTTGTACTAGTTCTGTTTGTAAATTTAGGTCTAGTAAAGCCAATGGTGACTTTACATGCCCGGGGAGACAGTAGTCAGTCCCCGGGTATGGAGTCTTTGATGGAGGTCCGCTAGGACACCCCAGTGCTACGGCACATAGGGTGCGGTGTAACACACATAGAAAAACATATGAGACCCTATGGAGTAAAAGACCCCATAGCCCATAGAACACATTGACATTGCAGGAATTACACACATTCATGTTCAAGAGTGGGAGAAAAAGAGTCTCACTCTTGTCAGGATGGAAAAAAACAAACTCCAGAAATCCAGCAAAGTTGCTGGGGGACTCACTAGGCTAGGAAATTCAGCCTAAACAGAGAATTCTCCCTAACACCTCGCAATGCTGAGGGGTGGCGGTGCAGGGGGACATGAGTGGGGCATGAGTGGGGGCCTGCTGGCAGGTGCCTCGCTATGATGGGGGGTGGGGGTGCTAGGAGACATGTGTGGGGGCCTGGTGGAGAGTGCCCCTGACTGGTGGGGGGTGGGGGTGCTGGGAGACAGGAGTGGGGGCCTGGTGGAGGGTGCCCTGCACTGCTGGGGGGTGGGGGTGCTGGGAGACAGGAGTGGGGGCCTGGTGGCGGGTGCCCCTGACTGGTGGGGGCTGGGGGTGCAGGGAGACAGGAGTTGGGGCCTGCTGGCAGGTGCCTCGCAATGCTGGGGGTGGGGGTGCTGGGAGACATGTGTGGGGGCCTGGTGGAGGGTGCCCCTGACTGGTGGGGGGTGGTGGTGCAGGGAGACAGGTGTGGGGGCCTGGTGGAGGGTGCCCCTGACTGGTGGGGGGTGGGGGTGGGGGTGCAGGGAGACAGGAGTGGGGGCCTGGTGGAGGGTGCCCTGCACTGCTGGGGGGTGGGGGTGCTGGGAGACATGTGTGGGGGCCTGTTGGAGGGTGCCCCTGACTGGTGGGGGGTGGGGGTGCAGGGAGACAGGAGTGGGGGCCTGGTGGAGGGTGCCCCTGACTGGTGGGGGGTGGGGGTGCAGGGAGACAGGAGTGGGGGCCTGGTGGAGGGTGCCCTGCACTGCTGGGGGGTGGGGGTGCTGGGAGACAGGAGTGGGGGCCTGCTGGCAGGTGCCTCGCAATGCTGGGGGTTGGGGGGTGCTGGGAGACATGTGTGGGGGCCTGGTGGAGGGTGCCCCTGACTGGTGGGGGGTGGGGGTGCAGGGAGACAGGAGTGGGGGCCTGGTGGAGGGTGCCCTGCACTGCTGGGGGGTGGGGGTGCTGGGAGACATGTGTGGGGGCCTGGTGGAGGGTGCCCTGCACTGCTGGGGGGTGGGGGTGCTGGGAGACATGCATTGTTGATCAGTAGTGCAAGGTGACATGTGGCTTGGCTGGGGGGCATGCCCATGGTGGATGGGCTGCCTGCGGGACATAAGCAGGGGTGCAGGGTAGTCCCCCGTGGTGTGGGCTGCCTGCAGGGGCCGTGTAGGTTGTAGAGCGAACACCTGGGAGGACCCACACATCCAATTCACGTGTAGTACTCCACGGAACCCCTGAAATACACGTACCCTGCTGAAATCACGTGTGAAACTTCCCACACACCCCGAAATACACGTACATAGGACATTCGCGTGTTGAACTTCCTGCTCACCCCTGATATACACGTACCCTGATGGAATCGCATGTGGAACTTCCCGTGCACCCCCGAAATACACGTACCCAGGACATTCGCATGTGGAACTTCCCGTGCACCCCTGAAATACAGTACCCTGCTGAATTCTCGTGTGAAACTTCCTGCGCACCCCGAAATACATGTACACAGGACATTCGCGTGTGGAACTTCCCGCGGACCCCTGATATACACGTACCCTGATGGAATCGCATGTGGAACTTTCCACGCACCCCTGAAATACACGTACCCTGCTGAATTTGCGTGTGTAACTTCCCGCGCACCCCGAAATACACGTACCCAGGACATTCGCGTGTGGAACTTCCCGCGCACCCCTGAAATACACTTACCCAGCTGAAATCGCGTGTGAAACTTCCCGCGCACCCCAGTAATACACGTACCCCGCTCGCATAGGGCCAATCGCGTGTGGAACTTCCCGCGCACCCCTGAAATACACGTACCCTGATGGAATCGCGTGTGGAACTTCCCGCGCACCCCTGAAATACACGTACCCTGCTGAATTTGCGTGTGTAACTTCCCGCGCACCCCGAAATACACGTACCCAGGACATTCGCGTGTGGAGCTTCCCACGCACCCCTGAAATACACGTACCCAGCTGAAATCGCATGTGAAACTTCCCGCTCACCCCTGATATACATGTACCCTGATGGAATCGTGTGTGGAACTTCCCGCGCACCCCTGAAATACACGTACCCTGATGGAATCGCGTGTGAAACTTCCCGCGCACCCCTGAAATACACGTACCCTGCTGAATTTGCGTGTGAATCTTCCCGCGCACCCCAGTAATACACGTACCCTGCTCGCACAGGGCCAATCACGTGAGAAACTTCCCGCGCACCCCTGTGATACACGTACCCCGCTTGCCGTGCTGGTACAGGGTTAGCGCAGGGCATAACTGGCGCTGCTGCAGGCTCGCTGCACCACTGTGCGCCACGGCTGGTTTTGGTGGCTGGAATCCATGAATACGCTGTGCGCGGAAATGTATTTTAGCGCACGCGGCTGGTGCAGGGATTCGCACGCGCACACTGTGCGCCAGCCGCATGCGCCACTTGTGTGCTGAATTCTATGAATTACCCCCTTAGAGTCTTCATTGTCTTCTATTTTGAATGCTATGTTCACATTTTTTGTTTTCCTTTTGTAAAACATTCTGTGGCAACACACACACACATGGTTTGGTACTTCAGCTGATGACCTTTTAAATTTTACTATTTCTTTTCTGTATGTGTGTAATAGAAGTTTGCTATATGCAGAATTGTTGCTACTATGTTCTAAAACTGTTGCATTTTGTAAGTGGCTCTCACTTCCAAAATACTTTTTCTGAATACAGTAAATTTCTTCTTGTAAGTATTTGGGTGTACCATGCAGAAGAGTGGTATTTAAATTGCCTAATTCTGAAGCTGGACTTTTTGCATAGTATATTTTATGCACTAGATTTCTTACAGTGGAATGATGTATTGATATTCCTTTGATATCATGGAAGGTGCTTTTGCAAATTGGCCCAGAAATGTAGGCTAATGAATGTCCTTTTAGTCCTGCGTATTTCCGCACTGGACAAATATCCATATTTTGCAGCACTTTCATTTTACTTTTGTCTTTACCTTTTACATATTGATTGAGGAACTGACGTAAAGATTTGAAAGCTTTGTTTGGAATGGCACACATTGATGTGCACGACCATTTGTATACTGGATGGTTTGGTTCTGCTGAATCGAGAGGTAATTCTGAGTTTTCAGGGGATACTTATGTAAGCAGTGTTTCTTGTTCCATGATGGTGGTATTGATTTTTTCATTCCCTCGTCCACTGCTATGGATGGCAATTGTGTTTGTTTGATTTTGTTTGTATGCTTCTTCATTAAAATGTGGTTCTGTGGTTGTTGTGTGACTCCATTCACCACCACAAACATGTAAGAAATTATTTTTGTTCACATTCCGTTTATTTCTGTGTTTCTTTTGTAGTTTGGTACTTAGTTTTGTTAGTGCTTTCATCCTATTTAACACTAATATAAACAACTTCCTTTTGAGAAGGATTGCACTGTCCACGAGAGCTTGTAGGCTTAACTTTCTATGGTAGGTTTTAAGGGGTGAGGATGATTTTGGTCCTCTTCTTAGTAGATTCTGAAGGACTCTGTGATAAAACATTTTTGATAAAATACTTTTTTTACTATGGGTTCTTGTTACACTATCAGGATTATTAGGAGCATTGTTAGCTGTATTGGTAGCCATTTTCTTACAACATTTTTGTGTTTTGGGACACATTTTGATGGAGGAGGTAGTTGAGACTTCCTTTGTTTTGCTAACCAACTGCATTAGCTGGTTTGTTCCAAGATTCTCTTCAAACTGTACAACAGGTGGATGCTTCCATTGGGCACTTTTATTTTTATTTGCTCTACTTCTGCGTTCCTTGCTGTGGAGTTGCTTTTTGGTAGGCATTCTTTGGTGTCTGTTGAAAAAAAAAGTATACTTTGGTCTGTTGTCCAATGTATGTGTGTTGTGTGCATGTGTGCATGAGTCTGATGGGGAAGCTCTTTGTCATGGTGTGTCATTGTGCATTGAACTCTTGCAATGATTTGGTAAGGCTGCTTTACTGTTTTATACTACTACAATGTGCTTCAGATGAGAGTACAAGTGGGCTACTTTTGACGAGAACCATTATTAATAAACAAAATGCCATAAACTTGCAACAGCAACTTCTTTTCTAAATCTAACCTTCTAAGGATTACGTATGTTATTTGAGTTCCAAACACACAGGGATTTGTCAGCCATTCTGCCTGTTATTCTTTGTTCAATAAATGGATATTTGTAGGTAGAATGGTTTAGAAATCAATGTTTGCTTTTGGTGCCCAAAATAACCAGAAAACCCAGTAGTTACAATATAAAGGTAGTACTGTGCTTACTTTTTTTTACAAAATGACCAGGTTTCTTCGGATATGTCGTCTGCAGTGTAGATGCTGTTGATTTTCAGGAGAGTAGTCTTCATTGCGATTGAAAAAAACAAAATCAATTACTTTGTGTGTTTACAGCAGTGATGATACTGCACACATTCATTGTGCTTCTTTCGTCAGAGCATTTTACTTTCATATTTCAACCCAGTGCTTGTGTGCACTTCACTTCACTCTGTGCAGTCTTTGTAGGGTATTTGCAATATGGTACTTGAAAGTCCTTCAAAATTGCTAACAATTTTAAGGTTATGGAAATGCCTTGTTTTTTACAAGGTGCACTATGCATAGGAGAGAGGTTTGTAAGCGATAGGGCACAGTAGTAGATGGGCAAAAATGTTCTACTTGCAAACTAAAACACATCGGGAGACCCTCAGAGGGAGATGTCACCACAGCAATCGGGAGCGCTTACTTTTCTCATACGATTACATTGCAAGTAGCATTACTGTAGGCCGTACACATTACACAACTCTGACATTTCCACATACACAATTGAGTTCTGCCCTAAATAGGCATGCTTGCAATGTATGTACAGGTTATGCGGAAGACAGTAAGCAGTCGTGCGTTTTGTCAATGACAAATCGGACATCCTGCACTCAAAGCGGGAAATGTTCATATGTATTGCCTATGCACATTTAGCGGCATTATTTTGTCTAAATTAAATCATAAGGGTTGCACATGTTCTCTGATTAAAATATACATACCTATACTCTATACTTATGCATGTACGCATGCATGGAGCTGTACGTAGAAATTCACAGTACTTGCACAGTAGCTTGTGAAGTAGGTGCTTTGCAATGATATGCGACTTCCATTCAGAATCATCAACCGTAATTTTGAAGTACGCAATGTTCATGACGGAGTTACAATTAGCAATGTTTAATGTGATTGGTGGATGATTGTGTAACTGCTTAGTTGTGTCCAATGAGGGACTCGATTTGTTACCGCTGTGGAAAGGGTGGAAGGACTGGGTAAGTGTTACGTGCCGCACATAGGCAACGCTTGTCCGCAGGTAGGGCGTGTCACATACGGGTTTCTACAGCAAATCCTGCATATTACTCTTTTGTGGTGAAAGACGGTGCGTACACTGACGATGGCAGAGGTGGAGAGGGTCAGGGTTTTGGTGCTTGGAGACATTTTTGTGCATGGCTTACAACACTATGCCGAGAGTAAGCATGTGGCACACCTTTTCGATGTCAGAGGAGTTCAGGTCGTGTGGAGCGCTGACACTGATGCCAATGCTGCAGCAATTCTACAAGTTTGCAGAGACAGGCGTACAATGACCACTACTCAGGTGGTAATTTTGCACTACGGTGCTTGCCATTTGGGATACATGAGTTCACGTACTTTGTTGGCAGATGTGGCACAATTGGTTGAAGTACTCTTGACCATCTTCCCAACAATGAAAGTCATTTTTTCTGCTTTACTCCCTAGAGTAAAATGGGACAACAATTCTGTTTTCTGTCCAGATCAAAGTATTGGGAGGTGTATCATCAATCGCGGCATGCGTGCATTCATGCTACGAGCTGGTATGTTTTTCTGCAGCCACGATAACATTGCTCCAAGGAATGCAGATTATTTTGAAGCAGATGGTGATGCGCTATCTTCTTTGGGAAAAGATGTTCTTTTGGAAGGTAAGGCTTTCTTTAGAGAAGGTTCTGTAATGGTTGAAGGAGTAAAGCAAGGACAAAAAATACAAACAAATAAATGAAATAACAGATATGGTACGGTATCTGGCCAAAAAAAACCCAGTTCTTTTCAGAGCCCACCTTAAAGGGGAAAAAGGGGCATATTACTTTAATGTACCGTCATCACGCTCTGATCCTATACTTGTCCGCGAACATGGCGGTGGTTTCCAGCCAGCGCATATCACCAACAGGGATTCAGGGGTGGAGACGCATGCAAATGAGAATGAGCGGAGCTATGGATGGGTCCATAAAGTTCAGTAGGTGTGTTCTGACCAGTGCACTTTAGTTAGACCGTCTTCTCCCTGACAGAAGAACACACAGCCATGGCTTTCCATGCTCGTAAACAGATTATCTGGATTTTGGGAGACTCATGGATACTTTGGTTGAAGGTGCATGCAGAAAGCTTCCGTTTATCTGCAGATCTCGGATTTCCTCATGTGGAAGTGCACTGGCATGGCGTGCGTGGCATGAGGTGGCTGGACTTGGAACCTCTCTGTGTTACTTTACTGACAGAGCGTCCTCCAGATATACTGATCATTCATTGCGGAGGAAACAGTTAGGCCATGTCTCTGGAATTTCTTTGCAATTTGCAATGAAGAAAGGACTTGCGAAACTCATGGACATGTTTCCAAATTGTCAAATACTTTTTTCCCGTATTGCACAAAGACAAATATGGCTGCGTTCTTCTGCTTTTTGTCCACAAATGGAGAAAGCAAGACGCAAGGTGAATAAGGCTGTTTGTGCCTTTTTAAGAGATGTTGGCATGTCTTCTTTCCACAATGAAAACCTTTTGTTTCGCAGCTCTTTCATTTTCTGCAGAGATGGGGTCCACGTCACATATGCTGGCAATCAGATTTTTCTTCGCAATGTACAAAATGCATTTCAAGCTCTTTTGAAATCAAACTAACCTATCTGACAATCCGTTTTCTATAATCCAGTTTTTGACCCACACAACACACCACCGAAAGGCTCTTTTCAGAGCCACCACTTACTCCCACGGTACACTTCAATGTGTTTGCTGCGCTCACACCCTCCTTTTTTTCCCCTACGACTGTCCACAAACTTTTCCACAACTCCACGGGGGTCTACGACCTTCACTTCATAGTTCTATTGTTAAACTGAGAAAGGCGGTTCTGAAAAGAGCCTTTTCTGTAATTTTTGTTGTCTTCACATTTATTGCGTCACAGCACACGACACACTAGGAGAAGAGGCCAAAGGAGGGTAAGGAAGGGACACCAGCCACGGCATAAGAAAGGGCAAGTGAACAGAGAAAGATATAGGGTGAGCTTTATTTAGGTAAGGAAGAGATCTTCTGGTGCTCTGTGACTGCAGCCTCAAAAACACTTCAATAACTCTCCCCCCTGCAGAGTACTGCGTCACAATACATACACACTATTGTCACCTTTGAAAGGTAAGGATCAACAGCATTGCGAATGGCTTGTGAGGCAGCTGGAGTGAGGCTCTCCCCCACAGGAGTGTCTCTTGTGGTGGGAGGATCGGACATGGAGGATGCTGTGGAGGAACTCAATCGACTACGCTCTTCACATGGCACCACCTTGCGAATGTCAGCAGTGTGGAACGAAGTGAGGTGTCGCTTCATGGTTGTCCTACCAAAGCTGTTCGAACCAAATCTCCCGCGACTCAGCACCACCTCACACTGGTTACACTTCACCCGGTTCGCACGTGCTTTTGGTACGTTCCCATAAACAGAAAACAACCGCCACACCCACGACTCCCGGCGAGTGCTGCTAGTGTGGAGTTCCTCCACTTCATTCTCTTCCTCCTCTTCTTCCTCGCTCTCTACATCCTCACCCGTATATCTCTCTGCAGGCCCTTGGGGAGGTGGTGGTGGTGGCGGGTTTGGGGGTGGTGTAGAGGCTAATGACCCAACAGCAGCCATTGAAGCCATACCGATTAGTTTCCTTTAGGTCAATACAGCAGTAAAGGCAGTACACCTCAATCTGCTATAGCTACAAGGACAATGAAGATGCGCTCAGGGGTGTGGCCATTTGTAGCGGTGGAGGGGTGTTTCTCGTGACCATCTTCTTCCCTGCAAAGCGGTACAAACATTTTACACACCAAGTCCTCAGGTCTGCTATTGTCTGGGATATGTGAAATTACAATTTTTACACTCTACAATACTTTGCCTTGTGTCTACAAGTTCTTTTGTACTGTTGCGGAAGCACACAAACTGCGCAAATTAGTCCACACGCTCAGCGTGGGTGCGGTCACATGATGACGTCCTCAAAACATCCGTGCCAGAAATGGGACTCTGCTGGAAAGCAAATGCAGAGTACCGAACGTGCGCATGCGTGCAAGTGTCCTACGGACAGTGTTTGGGTTCTCCAACTAATTCAAAGTGTGACACAAGCGAGACGGACAGTTACGGACAGGCGCGATGTTCACTATACTTAAGGTTGTGCTGCGCATGTGCACACATGATATGTTCACTGTACGGACAGTTCCAGTGTCCTTAGGACAACTCAATTTTGTTTGCCTATGAACTTGCCGGCCACCGTGCCTGTTATACAGACGGTACCATTTTGGCTGCATCCGATACAGACAGGTATACTGCGCTTCACACACTCCTATTTTGCTCATTTACACCCATTCCGGACATCTGGTGTGTTCTATGAACATGTTTCATCTTGTTTGCAAGCGGTACAGCGAGGTATAATGTCCTTAGGATGCCCCTTTCTGTTTATGTACGCGCACCTTCAACAGATGGTGCAGTCAACCATCAAATTCATCTTCCTTGACATTAATAAGGGTAGGTGTACTGCCTTCACAGCACCCACATTCCATTCCTTGCGGACAGGTCAAACAAGCGTGCTGTTTCAGAACATTTTACGTCTTTTAAAAAAAACATTTTTTACTCAAACTCTTTCACTACAACTACTGTACAAAAACATTCCAAACACACACACACACTTCAGTCCAAAGAAATATCGGGGGAAGCGGACACTGACACAGATATGGGGGAATTAGGATTCAACACGGGCTGGTTATGAGGGGAAGATTTGTGAGGGGAAGAAGGGATGGATATTTCGTCAAAACTTCTATTTTCCTCTTGAAGTTTTGGGGAAGGTTCACTAGGGAATGAAGAAGCAGGGCAGGTACAGGTGGAGCAATGGTAACAAACTTTTCCTCTCACACAGTCCTCCACAAACTCCCGCAAACTTTTAAAATTTAAGTTCAATATGTCCATTTTCTGCTCAATCCTTTTTATCCTGTCTTCTTCTGTCTCGTTTGTTGCCCTTTCTTCTTTGCTTTCCAGGTCTGTTAAAAAAAAATATACATATGTTAAATGCCTATAAAATACTGGTCATTATTTTGCATATGCAGAGTAATGTGTACCGTTATTGTCGCTGTCTTCAGACATTTACCCAATGCGGAAAATTCTCCTCCAGCCACTCCAAAGTACTAGCCATTTCTGAGTCAAAACAACAGAAAGAAATTATTATTTCTGCACCACATACCAAAAAAAAAACACACATATGAAAAAATGACCTCCACTCACTCTTTTGATGTAATCTCCCTTCGTCCTACTGCGTCCGTCCACTATCGTTCCAGGCTGCCGAGTTTCTGTGAAGTGATTACGCTGGAGGCATCCTTTTTTTTTGGCACCATCCACTTCATTCTACATGGTTATTAAATGTGTTGTTTTCTTTTCCCATCTCCAAGTTTCCATAATTACTTATTACTACTTATAATATCTTTATGCCCTTCTTCTATGTTGCACACTTTTTGTGTAAAACAATAGTACATTTTCAGATACCCCCCGCCTCTTTGGGTAATGTTGATCCTGTCAGCCCCCGTCCACAAACAGGCGCTCAGTCCGTCCCTTTCTAATATCAATAGGGACGGGGTTCTGTATGTTCTATTTTAAATGTATATCAAGTATGTAGATTACACTACATATCTCCCAAAATCACATAATGACAATGCATATTCTGCACAACTACTTCATTGCCACAATGTCATGATTAAGGTCCCCTTCCAAAAACCTGTACAATTCACTACAAAAAAAAACTTTGTTAAGGGGACGTTATGGTTAAGTTGCCATCCCAAAAACCTGTAAAATTCACTACAAAAAAAAACTTTGTTGAGGGGACGTTATGGTTAAGTTGCCCTACCAAAAACCTCTGCACTTCACAAAAAGAATAATTTCACCCTCCCCTTTATGCTTCAACTTACAACCAAAAAACCCCTGAAATTTGACAGTTATGGTAAACTAAGCCCCCAAACCTGCCACCACCCCTGTGCACTGCTAGCACTAACACCCAGACCATGAAAGATGTCATCTCAATTGTCACTGATAACATCAGTGACGACATCACATGTTAAGCCCCTTTGTTTTCATTCCCTGCCATATATATATATATATATATATATATATATATTCAGTGAAAAAACTTTGCTAAAGAGACGTTATGGTTAAGTTGCCCTGCTAAAAACCTTTCAAATTCAGTGAAAAAACGTTCTTAAAGGGACGTTATGGTTAAGTTGCGCTGATAAAAACCTATGAAATTCAGTGAAAAAACTTTGTCAAAGGGTAGTTATGGTTCCAAGTAAAACCGAAAAACCGAAAAACCCTTGAAATTCGCCAGTTATGGTAAGCTAAGCAACCATAACTCGCGCCACCACCGTGCACTGCTAAGACTAACACCCTGGACATCAAAGATGACATCACAAATGTCATTGATGACATCACTGATGAAAATTCCTGCGCAGAGGTGCCAAAACGTGCGATTCGCAGTAAAAGTGCGAAAATCGCAGTGCAACTGCGAAAATCGCAGGAAAACCAGCGCACATCGATGCATGGAAGTCCGTGCGCGAGAAAAATATTGGATGTGCGCTGAAAAAGTGTGCGCGCATGCCGGCCCACAGGTCATCCAATGGCGTACGCCACGGCCGCTGCGAAATTGCACATAGCGCGGCGTACATTACAAAAGTAGGCAGAACACGGGACGTAACACTCGGAATGGGGAACAACGCGTGAAAATATGGGCGTCACGGGGGAAGTACAGGAGGCAAGTGCGCGGAACGCCCACACGCTTGCCTACAACTCGTATTCATGGAATCGAATAGGGCAAACCAGCGCACGGGCAAAGACGCGCACAGGGCCAAACAAGTATGCCACAAGAAAGCAGGTGGTAGCGTCCCTGCGCCTGAAATAAATGTGCGCCAAAATGTGCGCTAACAAAAAGCACCCATATACAGCTATGATGAATGATCTATACAGTGGCCCTCTAGGACAAATGAGGTGCAAAGGGGTACTGACAAACACGGACACCCGCTGTGTGAAAAATAGTGTGTGCGTTTATTACGGGGTTCACGTGAAGTTCCACACGCGATTGGCCTAGGCACGTGTATTCCGGGGTGCGCGGGAAGTTTCACACGCAAATTTGCAGGGTACGTGTATTTAGGTGTGCGCAGAAAATTCCACATGCGAATCCAGCAGCCTACGTGTATTTCGGGGGTGCCGGGGAGTCCCACACGTGAATTGGCCGTGTGGGTCCTCCCAACTGTTCCCTCTACACCCTCCACGGCCCCTGCAGGTGGCCCACATCACAGGGGACTACCCTGCGCCCCTGCACATGTCCCGCAGGCAGCCCATCCACCATGGCCATGCCCCACAGCCAACCCAATTGTCACCTTGCACTATTGCCCACCAACGCATGTCTCCCAGCACCCCCACCCCCCAGCATCCAGGGGCACCCTCCACCAGGCCCCCACTCATGTTTCCCAGCACCCCCACCCCCCTGCATCCAGGGGCACCCTCCACCAGGCCCCCACTCCTGTCTCCCTGCACCCCCATCCCCCAGCCATGCGATTTGCCTGGGTACTTGTATTCCAGGGGTGCGCGGGTAGTCTCACACGCAATTCCATCAAGGTACGTGTATTATGGGTCCGCGTGAACTTCCACATGCGATACCAGCAGGGTGCGTGTATTACAGGGTTTGCGGGAAGTTCCACACGCGATTGCCCTGGGTATGTGTATTTTGGGGTGCGCGGGAAGTTACACACGCAAATTTGCAGGGTACGTGTATTTCGGTGTGCGTGTGAAGTTCCACACGCAATTTCAGCAGGGTAGGTGTACTCCGGGTGCGTAGCAAATTCCACATGCGAATCCAGCAGCCTACGTGTATTTCGGGGGTGCCGGGGAGTCCCACACGTGAATTGGCCGTGTGGGTCCTCCCAGCTGTTCCTTCTTTACCCTCCACGGCCCCTGCAGGTTGCCCACACCACAGGGGACTACCCTGCACCCCTGCACATGTCCCGCAGGCAGCCCATCCACCATGGCCATGCCCCCCAACCAACCCACATGTCACCTTGCACTACTGCCCACCAACGCATGTCTCCCAGCACCCCCACACCCCAGCATCCAGGGGCACCCTCCACCAGGCCCCCACTCATGTCCCCCAGCACCTTGACGGACATCGTGACTGCCATCAACGCGGAGGGGGTGGCAGTCCGACTATTCCATCATGTAAAGAAGCACTGGGAGGACTTCAGGTCCAGGACACTCAACAAGGCCTGGCGCCTCTTGAAGGCAGCGGATGCTAAGGGGCGCCAGGGCCACTTGTCGGACGATCAGATGAGGGTCCTGGAACGCATATCTCCAGCGATCCACGTCCAGGTCCTTGAGAGGCAGACCCGTCTGGAGTCGAGCGGTAAGTGTACATGCATCATGATTGTAAGCTGTGCATGTGGTAATGTGCCAGTAGTGTGCAGGTTGCACATGTGTTTGTATGGGGCCAAGTATGGGTGGGGGTGTACAGGGCCGTGAGGCTAACACATGCGAGGTCTCTCATGTCTGAGACATGGATGGTGCTTGTGTGTGTAGGCTTGCATGCCAAATGCAGTTGTGTGGGCACACATGTTTGGATGAATGTGTATGTAAGTAGGCATGTTCGTGATTTCACACATGGATGTTGTTTTCAGCTGCATGTATCAGCACTGTGTACATGTGCATGTGTGTGTATTTGACAAGGGTGCAACAGTGATGCAACATGGATGCATGTGACAGCGGGATGTGGACGCCTGATTGGCAAATGTGACATGGATGCCGATCTGAACACTGCGACAGTTGGCAGAGGTGTACACATGCATGCAAGTGTGGTGGTGTGTGTGCATGTGTAGTGCACTCCCTGTGTTGCATGTGATGTCTGGCTCACCTTTGCCTGCTCATGCTGTTGCATGTGTATGGATGGTGCTGGCTGTTGCGATATGGCTGTGGTATGGCTCATGTGTGCAAGTTGAAATGACATGTGTGTTGGCGATTGTGATGCCATGTCTGAGGTTTGCCAATGCCACTCATGTACAACTGTCATGTGTGTATGTGTCCATTGTACAGTGCCCTGATGCCTGTGTTTTATTTCTCCCTGTCTGCAGCGTCAACTGATGAAGAGGGCGGAGAAGGTGCTATGGAGCACAGCGGCGGGGATCGCACCGCCAGCCGGAGACACAAGGCCCGGCTCCCCTCCCAGGTTGTGATCTCATCGGGGAGTGAGGAGTCCGGTGCCGCGTCCCAGGCTGCAGCTGCCGGGGGGAGGTCCAAGAGGCGGAGGTCGGAGTTGGACTCCTCGGCAGCAGAAGGGGCAGCTGGGACCCCACAGGGCCCAACGGGGGAAGATGGCACAGAGTCATCCAGGTTGGTGGGGGGTTTGGTGGAGGAGGAGGCCGTGCAAGCAACATAGACGGGGTCTGGAGGTGGGGATTCCACTGGTGCTAGTGGTGCAGTGCAGGACCAGGGACAGGAGGCAGCACAGGCCGCCGCGGAGGTGCCTGTGTGCAATCCTGTCCCTGATCCTGTCACTGCATCATCTTGCACCAGCAGGGATGCCTACGTCCAGACCCGTTTTCAGGCAGGGGATGAGCTCACAACAACTGGCCTTCCTCTGCCTGCGGACGTGGCTATCCGGGTCCGGGTTGAGCCTGTCCTGACTGGTGTGGCGTTGCGTCAACGGGCCATGCGAGGTGACCTGCAGTCCTTTCATGAGGAGACTGCACGTCATCTCGAATGGCTTGTTGACCGCGTCGGCCTACTGGGACAGGTCACCCAGGCCGGATTCCTCCGTTTGATGGGGCTTGCTCAGACCCCCTCCTCAACTGAACCCCCTATGCGCCAGTCGTCCTCTGTGCCATCTTCCCACCCATTAGTCACCTGGGTGCCCTGTGGAGCTGCCTCTGACGGTGCGGCCAGGCTGGTGGAGGAGGCATCCCTGCCACAGTCGGGAGTCGGACGTCCAGCAGGGGTGGCCACATCAACGACTGCACCAAAGCCGGTAGAGGATGTGCAGGCAGCAGGAGCCAGGGCATGGGCACAGGCACAGCAGCAGCAGAACGAGGTGGGAGCCATGATGGCTCGGGGCCTTCGACATCGGAGGGGCAGGAATCGGCCGGAGGGCAGGAGGACCCAGGATGGGAAGTGTCTTCCGTGTGGCAGCGGTTGGGCCACGCCATAGATGCGGAGCGGCAGTCGGCAGAAGAGGAACGGCTCACAATGGTCAGGGCGGAGAACTCCATGCAGAGGGCCCTGAGGCGGGCCTTGAGGCAATCCGCAGGGAGTTGGAGGTGAACATGTCGACGGCCCTGCAGACCCTCTGGGCCATGGAGGAGGACCGCCTCCGGGACATTGAGCAGGAGTTCGATGATGCCCTGGCCCGGAACATCCCGAAGTGAGGCGTCGGACTGGCCCGCTGCCCTTGTAAATAGTTCTGTAGTTAGTGTTAGGTTTCCTTTAGTTTTGCATTTTGTTTGGACCTTTTGGACAATGGGCCACATTTTTGTATATAGTTTTTTTTAATTAGGTAGTGTTATTAGATAGGTTTCATTTCTTCTGTTGGGATCATGGACCCTGGATTGTTTATCTGTATATAGTTGACTGTTGGATTTTCTATTTTTTTTTTATAATTTACCCATGGAGCAATGGTTTTCGATTTTAATTTTCCATTGGATTTACTTTTGTGAACTGTGACTTTGGACACCTTTCCTTTGGATTATGATTTGTGGTTTTACATTATTTTACGGACATGCTGCTTTCTTTTTTTTAATTCCCATTTTCGTTTGTTTATTTTTGATTCAATTTATGTTGCTTTTAATACATATTTTTTCTTCAAACTTCAATGTGTAGTATCATCTCATTGGTTTCATGCATATCATTATATGGGTTTTGACATTCACTGACACCCATTGTGTGTATGTGAGGGACATGTGTTCATTTACAAACTTGCCATTGAGGTTGTATCATGTAATTGCCATTTCTAAGTGGGTGGATGCAATACTTGGGTGGGTGTTTGGCATTTGGAGGCTGCCCATAAGGCCCAGGGATCTAGATTGTGATGACATGTTGGCTGGGGGACATGTGTGGGGGCCTGCTGGCAGGTGCCCCTGACTGGTGGGGGGTGGGGGTGCTGGGAGACATGTGTTGGACATGAGTGGGGGCCTGGTGGAGGGTGCTCCACAGTGCTGGAGGGTGGGGGTGCTGGGAGACATGTGTGGGGGCCTGGTGTAGGGTGCCCCACAGTGCTGGGGGGGTGGGGGTGCAGGGGGACATGAGTTGGACATGAGTGGGGGCCTGGAGGAGGGTGCCCCACAGTGCTGGGGGGTGGGGGTGCTGGGAGACATGTGTGGGGGGCCTGGTGGAGGGTGCCCCACAGTGCTGGGGGGTGGGGGTGCAGGGGGACATGAGTTGGACATGTGTGGGGGCCTGGTGGAGGGTGCCCCACAGTGCGCGGGGGTGGGGGTGCTGGGAGACATGTGTGGGGGCCTCGTGGAGGGTGCCCCACAGTGCTGGGGGGTGGGGTTGCAGGGGGACATGAGTGGGGGCCTGGTGGAGGGTGCCCCACAGTGCTGGGGGGTGGGGGTGCAGGGGGACATGAGTGGGGGCCTGGTGGAGGGTGGCCCACAGTGCTAGGGGGTGGGGGTGCAGGGGGACATGAGTGGGGGCCTGGTGGAGGGTGCCCCACAGTGCTGGGGGGTGGGGGTGCAGGGGGACAAGAGTGGGGGCCTGGTGGAGGGTGGCCCACAGTGCTGGGGGGTGGGGGTGCTGGGAGACATGTGTGGGGGCCTGGTGGAGGGTTCCCCACAGTGCTGGGGGGTGGGGGTGCAGGGGGACCTGAGTGGGGGCCTGGTGGAGGGTGCCCCACAGTGCTGGGGGGTGGGGGTGCAGGGGTACATGAGTACGGGCCTGGTGGAGGGTGCCTCACAGTGCTGCGGGGTGGGGGTGCAGGGGGACATGAGTGGGGGCCTGTTGGAGGGTGGCCCACAGTGCAGGGGGGTGGGGGTGCTGGGAGACATGAGTGGGGGCCTGGTGGAGGGTGCCCCATAGTGCTGGGGGGTGGGGGTGCAGGGGGACATGATTGGGGGCCTGGTGGAGGGTGCCCCACAGTGCTGGGGGGTGGGGTTGCTGGGAGACATGAGTTGGACATGAGTGGGGGCCTGGTGGGTGGAGGGTTCCCCACAGTGCTGGGGGGTGGGGACGCAGGGGGACATGAGTGGGGGCCTGGTGGAGGGTGCCCCACAGTGCTGGGGGGTGGGGGTGCTGGGAGATATGAGGTGGACATGAGTGGGGGCCTGGTGGAGGGTGCCCCACAGTGCTGGGGGGTGGGGGTGCAGGGACATGAATGGGGGCCTGGTGGAGGGTTCCCCACAGTGCTGGGGGGTGGGGGTGCTGGGAGATATGAGTTGGACATGAGTGGGGGCCTGGTGGAGGGTGCCCCACAGTGCTGGGGGGTGGGGGTGCAGGGGGACATGAGTTGGACATGAGTGGGGGCCTGGTGGAGGGTGCCCCACAGCGCTGGGGAGTGGGGGTGCAGGGGGACATGAGTTGGACATGAGTGGGGGCCTGGTGGAGGGTGCCCCACAGTGCTGGGGGGTGGGGGTGCTGGGAGACATGAGTGGGGGACTGGTGGAGGGTGCCCCACAGTGCTGGGGTGTGGGGGTGCAGGGGGACATGAGTGGGGGCCTGGTGGAGGGTGCCCCACAGTGCTGGGGGGTGGGGGTGCAGGGACATGAATGGGGGCCTGGTGGAGGGTTCCCCACAGTGCTGGGGGATGGGGGTGCTGGGAGATATGAGTTGGACATGAGTGGGGGCCTGGTGGAGGGTGCCCCACAGTGCTGGGGGGTGGGGGTGCAGGGGGACATGAGTTGGACATGAGTGGGTGCTTGGTGGAGGGTGCCCCACAGCGCTGGGGAGTGGGGGTGCAGGGGGACATGAGTTGGACATGAGTGGGGGCCTGGTGGAGGGTGCCCCACAGTGCTGGGGGGTAGGGGTGCTGGGAGACATGAGTGGGGGACTGGTGGACGGTGCCCCACAGTGCTGGGGTGTGGGGGTGCAGGGGGACATGAGTGGGGGCCTGGTGGAGGGTGCCCCACAGTGCTGGGGGGTGGGGGTGCAGGGACATGAATGGGGGCCTGGTGGAGGGTTCCCCACAGTGCTGGGGGGTGGGGGTGCTGGGAGATATGAGTTGGACATGAGTGGGGGCCTGGTGGAGGGTGCCCCACAGTGCTGGGGGGTGGGGGTGCAGGGGGACATGAGTTGGACATGAGTGGGGGCCTGGTGGAGGGTGCCCCACAGCGCTGGGGAGTGGGGGTGCAGGGGGACATGAGTTGGACATGAGTGGGGGCCTGGTGGAGGGTGCCCCACAGTGCTGGGGGGTGGGGGTGCTGGGAGACATGAGTGGGGGTGCAGGGACATGAATGGGGGCCTGGTGGAGGGTTCCCCACAGTGCTGGGGGGTGGGGGTGCTGGGAGATATGAGTTGGACATGAGTGGGGGCCTGGTGGAGGGTGCCCCACAGTGCTGGGGGGTGGGGGTGCAGGGGGACATGAGTTGGGCATGTGTGGGGGCCTGCTGGCAGGTGCCCCACAGTGCTGGGGTGTGGGGGCGCAGGGGGACATGAGTGGGGGCCTGGTGGAGGGTGCCCCACAGTGCTGGGGGGTGGGGGTGCTGGGAGATATGAGTTGGACATGAGTGGGGGCCTGGTGGAGGGTGCCCCACAGTGCTGGGGGGTGGGGGTGCAGGGACATGAATGGGGGCCTGGTGGAGGGTTCCCCACAGTGCTGGGGGGTGGGGGTGCTGGGAGATATGAGTTGGACATGAGTGGGGGCCTGGTGGAGGGTGCCCCACAGTGCTGGGGGGTGGGGGTGCAGGGGGACATGAGTTGGACATGAGTGGGGGCCTGGTGGAGGGTGCCCCACAGCAAGCGCTGGGGAGTGGGGGTGCAGGGGGACATGAGTTGGACATGAGTGGGGGCCTGGTGGAGGGTGCCCCACAGTGCTGGGGGGTGGGGGTGCTGGGAGACATGAGTGGGGGACTGGTGGAGGGTGCCCCACAGTGCTGGGGTGTGGGGGTGCAGGGGGACATGAGTGGGGGCCTGGTGGAGGGTGCCCCACAGTGCTGGGGGGTGGGGGTGCAGGGACATGAATGGGGGCCTGGTGGAGGGTTCCCCACAGTGCTGGGGGGTGGGGGTGCTGGGAGATATGAGTTGGACATGAGTGGGGGCCTGGTGGAGGGTGCCCCACAGTGCTGGGGGGTGGGGGTGCAGGGGGACATGAGTTGGACATGAGTGGGGGCTTGGTGAAGGGTGCCCCACAGCGCTGGGGAGTGGGGGTGCTGGGAGACATGAGTGGGGGACTGGTGGAGGGTGCCCCACAGTGCTGGGGTGTGGGGGTGCAGGGGGACATGAGTGGGGGCCTGGTGGAGGGTGCCCCACAGTGCTAGGGGGTGGGGGTGGAGGGGGACATGAGTGGGGGCCTGGTAGAGGGTGCGCCACAGTGCTGGGGGGTAGGGGTGCAGGGGGACATGAGTGGGGGCCTGGTGGAGGGTGGCCCACAGTGCTGGGGGTGGGGGTGCAGGGGGACATGAGTGGGGGCCTGGTGGAGGGTGCCCCTGGATGCTGGGGGGTGGGGGTGCAGGGGGACATGAGTTGGACATGAGTGGGGGCCTGGTGGAGGGTGCCCCACAGTGCTGGGAGGTGGGGGTGCTGGGAGACATGAGTTGGACATGAGTGGGGGCCTGGTGGAGGGTGCCCCACAGTGCTGGGGGGTGGGGGTGCAGGGACATGAGTGGGGGCCTGGTGGAGGATGCCCCACAGTGCTGGGGGGTGGGGGTGCTGGGAGACATGAGTTGGACATGAGTGGGGGCCTGGTGGAGGGTGCCTCACAGTGCTGGGTGTGGGGGTGCAGGGGGACATGAGTTGGACATGATTGGGGGCCTGGTGGAGGGTGCCCCGCAGAGCTGGGGGTGGGGGTGCTGGGAGACATGTGTGGGGGCTTGGTGGAGGGTGACCCACAGTGCTGGGGGGTGGGGGTGCTGGGAGACATGAGTGGGGGCCTGGTGGAGGGTGCCCCACAGTGCAGGGGGGTAGGGGTGCTGGGAGACATGAGTTGGACATGAGTGGGGGCCTGGTGGAGGGTGCCCCACAGCGCTGGGGAGTGGGGGTACAGGGGGACATGAGTTGGACATGAGTGGGGGCCTGGTGGAGGGTGCCCCACAGTGCTGGGGGGTGGGGTGATGGGAGACATGTGTGGGGGACTGGTGGAGGGTGCCCCACAGTGCTGGGGTGTGGGGGTGCAGGGGGACATGAGTGGGGGCCTGGTGGAGGGTGCCCCACAGTGCTGGGGGGTGGGGGTGCAGGGAGACATGAGTGGGGGCCTGGTGGAGGGTGCCCCACAGTGCTGGGGGATGGGGGTGCAGGGGGACATGAGTGGGGGCCTGGTGGAGGGTGGCCCACAGTGCTGGGGGGTGGGGTTGCAGGGGGACATGAGTGGGGGCCTGGTGGAGGGTGCCCCTAGATGCTGGGGGTTTGGGGTGCAGGGGGACATGCGTTGGTGGGCAGTAGTGCAAGGTGACATGTGGGTTGGCTGGGGGGCATGGGCATGGTGGATGGGCTGCCTGCGGGACATGTGCAGGGTAGTCCCCTGTGGTGTGGGCCGCCTGCTGGGGCCGTGGAGGGTGTCGAGTGAACAGCTGGGAGGACCCACACGGCCGATTCACGTGTAGGACTGCCCGGCACCCCCGCAATACACGTAGGCTGCTGGATTCGCGTGTGGATTTTCCCTTGCACCTTGGAATACACGTACCTTTCAGAAATCGCGTGTGAAACTTCACGCGCAACCCGAAATACACGCACCACGGACAATCGCGTGTGGAACTTCCCGCGCACCCCGAATTACAAATGCCCAGGGCAATCACGTGTGGAACTTCCCGCGCACCTTGGAATACACGTACCCTGCTGAATTTGCGTGTGGAACTTCCCGCGCACCCCAAAATACACGTGCCCAGGGCAATCGCGTGTGGAACTTCCCACGAAACCCGTAATACATGTACCCTGCTGATATCGCTTGTGGAAGTTCACGCGGACCCATAACACACGTACCCTGATGAATTTGCGTGTCAGACTACACGCGCAACCCTGATATACACGTACACAGGCAAATCGCACTGCTGGGGGGTGGGTGGGGTGGTAGAAAGGAGTGGGGGCCTGGTGGAGGGTGCCCCTGGATGCTGGGGGGTGGGGGTGCTGGGAGACATGAGTGTGGGCCTGGTGGAGGGTGCCCCACAGTGCTGGGGGGTGGGGGTCCAGGGGGACATGAGTTGGGCTTGTGTGGGGGCCTGCTGGCAGGTGCCCCACAGTGCTGGGGGGTGAGGGTGCTGGGAGACATGCATTGTTGATCAGTAGTGCAAGGTGATATGTGGCTTGGCCGGGGGGCATGGCCATGGTGGATGGGCTGCCTGTGGGATATGAGCAGGAGTGCAGGGTAGTCCCCTGTGGTGTGGGCTGGCTGCAGGGGCCGTGGAGGGTGTAGAGGGAACACCTGGGAGGACCCACACGGCCAATTCACGTGTAGTGCTCCCTGCGCACCCCTGAAATACACGTGCCCTGATGGAATCGCGTGTGATACTTCCCGCGCACCCCTGAAATACACGTACCCTGATGGAATTGCGTGTGATACTTCTCGCGCACCCCTGAAATACACGTACCCTGCTGATTTTGCGTGTGATACTTCCCGCGCACCCCTGGAATACACATGCCCTGATGGCATCGTGTGTGTTACTTCACACGCACCCCTGATGTACACGTACCCAGGACAATCGCGTGTGAAACTTCCCGCGAACCACTGAAATACACGTTCCCCGCTTGGCGTTTGCTGTTTGGCAGCCCTGTGAACTGGTCCAGGGTTAGCGCAGCCCTTTGCGATGAATTGGGAATTTTGATGGCTTTTCCTTGCGCGAGGGCGTTCTTGGGGACGTAACTGGCGCTGCTGCAGGGTCGCTGCGCCACTCTGCGCCACGGCTGGTTTTGGAGGCTAAAATCCATGAATACGCTGTGCGATGAAATGGATTTTATCGCACGCGGCTGGCGCAGTTTATCGCACGTTGACACTGTTTGCCAGCCACGTGCGCCACTTTTGTGCGAAATTCTATGAATTACCCTGTATATCTGTCCGTAGTGTTCGCTATCAAGTTTAAACTGTTCTAAGAACACAATTGGTGTCCTGAAATGTTCATACGTAAACGAAAATGGAGGTGTCCTGAAGAACACTATACCTGTTCGTAGTGTTCGCTAGCAAGTTCAAACTGTTCTAAGAACACACGCGGTGTCCTGAATTGTCCATAATTAAATGAAAATGGAGGTGTCTTAAAGAACACTATACCTGTCCGTACTGTTCGCTAGCAAGTTGAAAATGTTCTAAGAACACAATTGGCGTCCTGAAATGTTCATACATAAACGAAATTGGACGTGTCCTGGAGAACACTATATCTGTCCTTACTGTTCGCTAGCAAGTTTAAACTGTTCTAAGAACACACGCAGTGTCCTGAAATGTTTGTTTCACGTGTGACACAATTTTAATTAGTTCAGGACCCGAACAGTGTCCGTAGAACATCAACGCGCATGCGCTAGCCAATCTCCGTGCATTTGGTGTCCTGCGGACATGCGCTTCCTTCGCGGACTTGTTTGGGAACGGATCATATGACCGCACCCACGCTGATCGCGTGTTCTGAATGCGGACACTGTTCATGTCCCCAAACAAATTAAAAGTACATTTTCAATTAATCCATAATATTTTTTCAATAAAATCTCACCATGGCACAAGTCCCACATAGTAATCCTGAGTTTCTACATACCTTTTGAAACTTTGTGAACTTCTTTTTGTGTTCGATCTGTCCGCAGACAACGCGCATGTCCGCAGACAGTGTGCATGTCCACGGACCGCGCACAAGCACCCCTATAAAAGACCACACCCTAGAGCTTATTCTCATTGTGTTTCTGGCTATTCTTCAGAACACAGCGATTTTTGCTGCCACCTGCAGATTACACCATCATCGAGATGGCATCCCTGGCTGCTGAACTGCCACCTGGTGCTGCAACTGCTTCAGCACCACCCCCAACCCCTCCACCATCACCACCTCCCCAAGGGCCTGAAGAGGGGAACAGGAGTGAGGATGCAGAGGAGGAAGAAGAGGATGATGAGAATGAGGTAGAGGAAAACCCTACTACCCGCACTAGGCGTGAGTCTTGGGTGTGGCGGTTATTTACCATTCATGGGAATGTTCCTAAGGCTTGTGCGAACCGTGTTACATGGAATGAGTGCAAAATGATACTCAGTCGCAGGAAGCACGGTAAGTACAGCTTTGGGACCACTACTATGAAGCGACACCTGAGGTCATTTCACTCTGGGGCTATTCGCAGGGTTGTACCTTGCGAAGAACGTAGCAGGCCATACAGAATGCTGATGACCCTTACCTTTCGAGGGTCACAGTTGTATGTATGTACTGTGACACAGTACTCTGCAGGGGGGAGTGACTTCATAGTGCTTTTGAGACTATCGTCTCAGAGCATGAGAAGATCTGCTCACTACCCAAATAAAACCCACTCTACATCTTCCTCTCTCAACTCACCCTTTCTTATCCCTGTGGTTGGAGCCCCCCCCCTTTACCTTCCTTTCCCCTCCTCTCCTAGTGTGTCGTGTATAAAAAACCAAAAAAAATACAAAATATCAAAAATCCCAAAAAAATAAGGCTCTTTTCTTTTCAGAGCTGCCTTTCACAGTTAAAAAATAGAAGTGAAAATAAATGAAGCAGGGCCCTTTGTATTTTTTAGAAGTCCGCGGACAGTTCTCAAACATTTAAAAAATTGGGTTGCTACCCTATCAGAAACATTGCAATTTTCTCTGGGAGGAAGTGGTGGCTCTGAAAAGAGCCTTTGGGAGGTGTTTGTAAGTCAAAAATTATAAATGCTTAACACCTACTACAAAATGTATGTTGTAATTCCAAAAAAGGTCGCAATGCATTTTGTACATTTCTCAGAAAAATCTGATTGCCACCATAAGTAAGATGGACTCCATATTTGCGAAAAATGTTTGTACTACGAAACAGAATATTTTCATTGTGAAAAGAAGACATGCCAACATCTTTTAGAAAGGCACAAACAGCTTTATTAACATTGCGCCTTGCTTTTTCCATTTGTGGACCAAATGAAGAAGAACGAAGCCACATTTGTCTCTGCGCAATCCGTGAAAATATCACTTGAGAATTAGGAAACAAGTCCATAACCTTCCCAAATCCTTCTTTCATAGCAAATTGCAAATAAATTCCAGTCACATGTCCTAAACTGTTCCCTCCACAATGAATTACAATTATGTCTGGATGTTGCTCTGTCTCCAAAGTAGCACAGAGAGGTAGCAAGTCCAACCACTTCATTCCACGTACTCCATGCCAGTGTACTTCCACATGTGGGAATCCAAGATCTACAGCTACTCCACAGCTTTCTGCATGCACCTTCAACCAATATATCCATGAATCTCCCAAAATCCAAACAATCTTTTTCCTAAAATACACAGACATAGCTATCTGTTGTTCTCTCAGCAAAAACAGTATATGAGAAACTCTCTTCTGGCACAACACACCCACTAAACTTTCCTGACCAATCCCTTTTAGTACTCATTCTCATTTGCATGACTTCTGAACCCAAAAATCCCCGGATGTAACTCCCGATGTCCGCGAACTACCGCCATGTCCGCGGACATATCGTAACATGAACAGCCCTTCTACCATTTCCACTTCACTCTCTGTGCCATTCCCTCATTGGATGTAGCTAAGAAATCACATGACCATGCACCAATTACATTCAAGACCTCTACATCTAACTGCATCATCATAGATCAGCACTGCAAATGTACTGTGAATCTCTCTGAGTACAAGTGTCATATCATTGGCAAGCACCATCTACCAGAAATACTGTACAAGCCTCCAAGAATTCTACTTGCAGCTCCATGCATATCCATATGCATGAACACAAACTTCAGGTGTGCATATTTTCTGTACAGTAGATGAACACATTTTCAAACAGACTTTTAGCTTGTGTAATCTGTAAAATGAATGTACTGTATTTTTTTTCAATTTCCTAAAATCAACTATCACTTATAAACCTTTATACTATTTACTTTCTTTATACACACACACTCAAATAATGTTAAACTAACATTTTTTAAATGAAATATATAGACTACATATATTCAAACAAAATTGCATGCAAGCACAATCTATGTTTAAATCTTTAAAAAAACACTTATACAATTTCATATTTTTTTGTTTTTATTTTTTTACTTACTTAATTACTTTAATTTAGACATGACATTGAGGCGCTATTACCTAGAACAGCTTAGTTACAGAAATAGTGGTATTCACTGGTATATTATAAATTTCACAAGACATAGCAAAGATATTTTTTTTGCTACAGTTAGTCATTCAATACAATTTGTTCATTAAGAACATATCATATGTAATGAACTGATGCAATGTATTTTATGTAAATAAATTAGTTTAATGGTTTTAAAGAAGGCACTGAGGATTTCCATTAAAGAAATCAATATCTAAATTAAAAACAGCGCTATATACAAACAAAGTTACTAATTTGAAGCTTTTACAATTGCAGTGAAGAGCAGTCTCCTGAAAAGAAGCAGCCGAATTCAAAGAACAAAGAAGAACTAAGAATTTACCTGTTAATTTAAGAAAAAAAGTAAGTAGAATATCACCATAATATTTGTATTATTACTCAAACATACTATAACGTTAATACAAGCTATTTCTGTGCCTAAAAATAGAGATTGTGTACCATTTTGTCCAAAAATCTCCATGTCTTAAACAGCGATTTACAGCCAGAATGGCCCACAAATTCCTATTTTTGGACACACAAATTACCCAACTAAACCGCTACAATTTTCTTATTATAGAACAAACAACTGTTTTAATTGTATACATTAGATTTACTATTTGTACTTTTCCACACCACTAGCTTACTTTTTTTTTGTCATCTGAACCCCAGTTTAGTAACACATAAATTCAAGAATACCTATCCCTACTAGTTGTAGTTCCCAATGCACAATCACACACCATTACATACATCTTTATCATCTTACTCAAACACTCATGCACACAGCACACATACATTCCAGAACACCCCAACCCATACCTTCTTTATTTTTTTCAACAGACCCTAAAGAATGCCTACCAAAAGTCAAGTCCGTAGAAAGCAACGCAAAAGTATAGCAAATGAAAATAAAAGTGTCCAACATAAGCATCCATCTGTAGCAGAATTTGTAAAAAAAGTTGAAACAAAACAGCTAATACAGTCATTTAGTGAAACACAAGAAGTTTCAAGTACAAAAACTTTGCCTCCTCTATCAAAATGTAAAAAAAACCAAAAAACAATTAACAGAAAATCAGCTATCACTACAGATAAAACTACTTCTTCAAATTTTAATATAGTGCAAAGTAAGCATACCAAGAAAAGTATTTTAGCCAAAATGTACCGTCACAAAGTCCTTCAAAATCTTATAAAAACAGGAGAGAAATCAGGTTCAATGCTTAAAACCTATCGTAGGAAATTAATCTTAGAAGCGTTGATGGACAGTGCAATTCTTCTCAAAAGAAAGTTATTTATTTTACTGTCAAACAAAATGAAACCACTAACAAAACTAATAACTAAATTACAAAAAAGACTTCTCAATAAGCGAAATGTCAACAGAAAGAACTTCTTAAGTATCTGCAGAGGTGAATGGAATCACACTACGAGCACAGAACCATATTTTAATGAAGAAGCGTACAAACAAATGCAAACAAATACAATTGCCATACATAGCAGTGATCGAGATTATGAAAAAGTGAATAATACCATAATGGAACAAGAAGTACTCCTTACAAAAAAAATTCCCTGAAAACTTAGAATCACCCCTCCATTCAACTAAATCAGAACGTCTAGTGTACAAATGGCCATGCACGTCAATGTGTAACATTCCCAAACAATGTTTCAAATCTTTACGCCAATTCCTCAATAAATATGTAAAAAGCAAAGACAAAATCAAAATTAAATTACTGCAAAATATGGATACCTGTCCAGTGCGCAAGTACACAGGACTACAAGGACATTCATTGGCCTGCATTACAGGACCTACTTGTAAAACCACTTTCCATGATATCAAAAGGATATCAACACATAATTCAACTATAAGAAATCTAGTCTATCAACTGTACTATGCTAAAAGTCCTGCTTTAGCACTAGCAAAGTTAAATAACATCCTGATACATGGTACAGCAAAAGACCTACTTGAAGAAATTCACTATATCCAGAAAAAAATATTTTGGAAGTGAAAGCCATTTACAGAATGAAATAGCTTTAAACCAATTAAGCAACAATTCTACACATGGCAACCTTTTTCTAAACACATACAAAAAAGAAATACTAAAATTTAAAAGTACATCAGCTGAAGTACCAAACCATGTATGTGTATGTTGCCGTAGAACTTTTTATAAAAGTAACACACAAACTGTAGACTTATCATACAAAATAGAAGACAATGAAGATTCTAAATGGTTTGAATTAGCTCTCTACCTTGTAGCAAAAAACAAATACGAAATAACTGAGCCCTTAATACTTTGCAGTTACTGCACTACAAAACTTGACAACAACCAAACTCCTTCACGTGCTATCACAAATAATTTGGAATTATACCCAGTACCAAAACACCTACAACAACTTAATTTATATGAGAGCATCATAATTCAAACAGTACACCCATTTCAAGCAATAATACGCCTTCAACCAAAAACAGCAAAATTACCTCCCTCTGAATTGGTAAAAGGCATTTGTGGAAAAGTAGTTTATTTACCATTAGATCTAAAAGAAAATGTGCATACTCTAGGAGTGCAACGTCCAAAGCAGCAATCTTTAATTATCTTAGTAAATGGAGTACCTACAAAAGACAAAAAAATATGGCAACAGCTGGTAGATTTATATAAAGTTAGACAAGCCTTCCAATATCTTAAAGAGAATAATGAATATTACAACGAACTTAACATTGAAGAAAACTTGAAAGATACAACTGAAATAATTCAAGAAACACAAAAAGCTGGTCAATTTGAGCTACTAGATCCTGCTACAATATCAAATACTTTAGACCATTATACAATTCATCCTTTGCACTGTAATGACACTGTAAAAAACCAAAAAAAATACAAAATATCAAAAATCCCAAAAAAATAAGGCTCTTTTCTTTTCAGAGCTGCCTTTCACAGTTAAAAAATAGAAGTGAAAATAAATGAAGCAGGGCCCTTTGTATTTTTTAGAAGTCCGCGGACAGTTCTCAAACATTTAAAAAATTGGGTTGCTACCCTATCACAAACATTGCAATTTTCTCTGGGAGGAAGTGGTGGCTCTGAAAAGAGCCTTTGGGAGGTGTTTGTAAGTCAAAAATTCTAAATGCTTAACACCTACTACAAAATGTATGTTGTAATTCCAAAAAAGGTCGCAATGCATTTTGTACATTTCTCAGAAAAATCTGATTGCCACCATAAGTAAGATGGACTCCATCTTTGCGAAAAATGTTTGTACTACGAAACAGAATATTTTCATTGTGAAAAGAAGACATGCCAACATCTTTTAGAAAGGCACAAACAGCTTTATTAACATTGCGCCTTGCTTTTTCCATTTGTGGACCAAATGAAGAAGAACGAAGCCACATTTGTCTCTGCGCAATCCGTGAAAATATCACTTGAGAATTAGGAAACAAGTCCATAACCTTCCCAAATCCTTCTTTCATAGCAAATTGCAAATAAATTCCAGTCACATGTCCTAAACTGTTCCCTCCACAATGAATTACAATTATGTCTGGATGTTGCTCTGTCTCCAAAGTAGCACAGAGAGGTAGCAAGTCCAACCACTTCATTCCACGTACTCCATGCCAGTGTACTTCCACATGTGGGAATCCAAGATCTACAGCTACTCCACAGCTTTCTGCATGCACCTTCAACCAATATATCCATGAATCTCCCAAAATCCATACAATCTTTTTCCTAAAATACACAGACATAGCTATCTGTTGTTCTCTCAGCAAAAACAGTATATGAGAAACTCTCTTCTGGCACAACACACCCACTAAACTTTCCTGACCAATCCCCTTTAGTTCTCATTCTCATTTGCATGACTTCTGAACCCAAAAATACCCGGATGTAACTCCCGATGTCCACGAACTACCGCCATGTCCGCGGACATATCGTAACATGAACAGCCCTTCTACCATTTCCACTTCACTCTCTGTGCCATTCCCTCATTGGATGTAGCTAAGAAATCACATGACCATGCACCAATTACATTCAAGACCTCTACATCTAACTGCATCATCATAGATCAGCAATGCAAATGTACTGTGAATCTCTCTGAGTACAAGTGTCATATCATTGGCAAGCACCATCTACCAGAAATACTGTACAAGCCTCCAAGAATTCTACTTGCAGCTCCATGCATATCCATATGCATGAACACAAACTTCAGGTGTGCATATTTTCTGTACAGTAGATGAACACATTTTCAAACAGACTTTTAGCTTGTGTAATCTGTAAAATGAATTTACTGTATTTTTTTCAATTTCCTAAAATCAACTATCACTTATAAACCTTTATACTATTTACTTTCTTTATACACACACACTCAAATAATGTTAAACTAACATTTTTTAAATGAAATATATAGACTACATATATTCAAACAAAATTGCATGCAAGCACAATCTATGTTTAAATCTTTAAAAAAACACTTATACAATTTCATATTTTTTGTTTTTATTTATTTATTTACTTAATTACTTTAATTTAGACATGACATTGAGGCGCTATTACCTAGAACAGCTTAGTTACAGAAATAGTGGTATTCACTGGTATATTATAAATTTCACAAGACATAGCAAAGATATTTATTTTGCTACAGTTAGTCATTCAATACAATTTGTTCATTAAGAACATATCATATGTACTGAACTGATGCAATGTATTTTATGTAAATAAATTAGTTTAATGGTTTTAAAGAAGGCACTGAGGATTTCCATTAAAGAAATCAATATCTAAATTAAAAACAACGCTATATACAAACAAAGTTACTAATTTGAAGCTTTTACAATTGCAGTGAAGACCAGTCTCCTGAAAAGAAGCAGCCTTTTTGAGAAGTCTTTTTTGTAATTTAGTTATTAGTTTTGTTAGTGGTTTCATTTTGTTTGACAGTAAAATAAATAACTTTCTGCAGTTGCACGATATGTCACAGCATACTTAACTAAAGCAGAAAAGACAGAGCTCCAAGACCTCTGGAATGACCTGTCATCAGATAAAACAGTGTCTCAGAAATTATACAGCTTGGGCATAAAAATGCTCACCCATAGAGAATGTGGATCATATGAAGCAGCTGATTGTTTAACTGGTACTGCATTGTATGGTAAATCTGACAATATAGTATGGCTAGGTCTTGGTCCAGCTAAATCTAGAAAAAGAGTTCTAAAATCATATGAAGATATAGAAACAATAGCCAAACATGATCCCAACAGCCAAGACATTTTAAAAAATAATTTATTGGACACATACTACCCAAACAGAAGTAATACTTTGGAAAACATGTGTCTATACCACATAGCCCAAAACTACACATACAAAAATAATATGAAACCTGATGAAAAAAAAGGTAAATATAGAGTGACAAACTGTGAAGGCAGCTTAGTTAAACTCACTAAACCAAATTTAATTAATCATATCAAATTGTCATTAAAGACTCCACAACATAAAGACGTATATTACATGTCCCTGCTACAACTCTTCAAACCATGGAGAAAAGAAGAACAATTACTAGATAACTATGACTCATTTGAGGATGCTTTCAAAGCAAATGAAAGCACTATAACTGATGTAAACTTCACACAGTACAAAACAATGTTGCACAATGAACAGCAACACGAAGAAGAACTCCAAGCCCAACTAGATAAAGACACTCCTGACAGTAGTCAACCTTCTGTAAAAGGAAACCAAGAACCACTGGGAGAACCACTAATAATAAATGAGGCAGAATTAGCTATGATAGAAAGTAGAAAACACCATGTGTCAGTATGAAGATAAAGAAGACTTAACTATACTACAACCAGAACTAAACAATGAGCAAAGTAGCATTTTTCAAGAAGTAACAAAACAAATTGCACATGGTGTAAAACATGAAAATAAAGAATGTTCCTGCCATAATTATAAACCTATACTACTGTACGTCAGTGGTGAAGCTGGTTCTGGCAAAACATTCCTAATCAAAATTATTAGTAAGTTCCTTCAACAATTGACAAACAACAAACTGTCAGCTGTTGTCACTGCCCCCACAGGTTTAGCTGCCTACAACATTACACCGGTTACTACTATTACCAGTAGAACACCAGAACAAATTAGACTATTACAAACTTTCTGCAGAAGCTGCAATGGAATTACGCAAAGTATTGAAACAAATGAAAATGCTACTAATAGATGAAGTGAGCATGGTCTCCAACCTGATGTTAGCTTTGATTCACCTCAGATTACAAGAAGTACTCAAAACAGATTATGAAGAGCTCTTTGCAGCTCTGCTTCAATTAACACCAGTAAAAGGTGAGCCTATTTTTAAAACATTAGGACACAAACTCTGCCATAAAACTGTTGGCAGCATTGGAAATATCAACCTTTGGCAACATTTCCAATACAGAGAATTAACAGAAAACATGCGGCAATCTGCAGATCTCACTTATGCCAACATTTTAAAAAGTATCAGAGTTGGTATACTTTCTAAAGAAGCAGAAGCAATATTGAAAACCCGGCACATTAATGCACTTTATGGTGATAATGCATGTGCTACAGATGTTATGGAACAATTAGCCCACAAAAATCTCAATTGTATGGCCTTAATGCCAACTCTTGCAAGCTGTTTCAAATTCAATGAAATCATGCTAAGTAAAGAAATGCAACCAATCATGGAAATTAGCGCCACAGACATACTAGATGTACATGGTATGACACTACCCATGTGTGACCAAGCCACAACAAGACTAAATAGTTTAGATAAATCAATCTCAAACACAGCAGGCTTAGAAAAGATATTAAAATTATCCTTAAATTGCAGAGTAATGCTTAAACGTAACCTTGAAGTGGACCAAGGACTAGTTAATGGAGCACTGGGTACAGGTGTTGGCTTTCAAACATACCCACGCGACAACAAAATTCAGTTTGTCAATATACTCTTTGACAAACTTTCAGGAGTAAACAGGATAGGACGCTCAACAGCTAGATTCCTTCTCTTCAAAGATATGTATGTACGTAGAGAACAATTTTCTCTAACTCTTGCATACGCAGTCACGATTCATAAATCACAAGGTCTTACCCTAGACAAAGCAATGATAGATATTGGTAACACAGTCTTTAAAGAAGGCATGAGCTACATAGCACTATCACGCTTACGTACACTTGACGGTCTATTTCTTATCAACTTTGATGCAAGTAAAATAAACGCTGATATTCCTTGCATTTTAGAATACAATAGACTTCGCTCACTATACACCCCCCACCTAAACACATATTCTGTTCCACAAAAAGTAAAACGTTATAAAAGAAAAATAAATCAAACAGAAATGCAACAGGATGTCACTGCAAATCCTCCAAAGAGAGTAAAAGAAACTAATACTTCATCAAGTACCACAAGCAAAAAGGAATCAATTAGGGAAAGCAAACCAGGTACTTCTTTAAAGAAGGAAGACAAACTCCAAAAAAAGCAGTTAGATACAGAACTACCTGGACCATTTAAATTCTCAAATATAGTTGGTGTAAGTTGCTACGCAAATGTAGCAATGAATATTCTATTTCAATTACCACCAATTGTTGACAACATTTACATACACAGTACAGACCCATTGTGTTTGCAAATGTTAGTACTTCACAGAAATGCAGCAAACAATCCTGACAACACGTATAGTGTTTATGGAATAAGACAACAATTGGACTACGGTGCTGGAATGGTGAAATTCACTATAAACTCACAGGAAGATCCACAAGAATTTCGAATGTACTTACTACAAGTACTGGAAAACAAAAACATACCTATAAATGAAATCTTTCAGATTTCATACATGTGGAAACATACATGCACTCTCTGCAACAATGTGACACAAGAAGAAATCCCCAATGAACGCTTCATATATATATCAATACCAAATTGTGAATCCATTCCATTTCAGCGACTTGTACCAAATGCAAACCATGGTAGATTATGCTCTACCTGCAATTCAGATAATCGCTCCACGTTAGTAATAGAAACACATAGTAAATACATAATACTAATGCTTCTATGTTACAATGCAGATGGTACCAAAAACAACTGCAAGCTGACTGGATTCGCACATGGTCAAATATCACTTGGTAAGAAAACCTTCACAACAATAGGTATAATCTACCACGCAGGAGCCACAACCAATTCAGGGCATTACACTGCATATATAAAAAAGGAATTTGGATGGTTTGAATGTAATGATAGTACCATTACTCTAAAGCAGAGATTACCAGGAAATCTTACAAATGCTTATCTGATGTTCTTAAAACCAAAATTGGATAACTAAACTGTATTTAAACCCTAGGTAAACTTGTGTTAAAACAATATAAACTGTTAGAATACTCCAAAAGCTATCTAACTGCTCAAAGATTCTACAACAACTAATCAGATAAATGAATACCACTAAATTAGACCAAAACATACACAGTTAGAATACGCCAATTGGAATCTAACTGTCCCAAAATTTAACAATATCCAAATAGATAAATCAATACCACTAAAATATATATTAAAAAAATGGACAGTTAGAATACGCCAATTGGTATCTAACTGCTCCAAAATTTTATAATATCCAAACAAATAAATAATATGTTACTGCTCCAAATGCAACAAGCCAAAGTATAAAGCATTAGCCAGAAACAACAAGTGAACACTGAAAACAAACAAACAAATAAACTGTAGCATAACAGAAAAAGTTTTTTTTTTACTCCAACCTGGATTTTTTTTTCTCCTACAGACCCAATGATTTTAGTAACAAATACAGAAACTGAGCAAATTGCACAGTAGCACAGTACTCTGATTTGTATTCTACTAAATATGAGGGTCCAAGAAAAAAAAGTATGTTCATTATACAATGTAATAAGTCATTACAAAATACTAATACTAACATACTATTTTCTTTTATCACAGAAATTAACAAGAAATACATGTACTCCGGTTACTAGACCAAACAGTAAGTATACAATAATAAGGAGAACCATAGCAGCATATCACATCCATAGTATCTAATACCTTTGTTCCTTATACATTTGTTTTTCACCCAAAGTTATAAGCAAATATGAATGTGATATGCTGCGGTGGTTGTTCCCAGGGCATAGAGTCTTGGGTGCATGGCCAAATGGCCATGCACCCAAGACTCTATGCCCTGGCAACAACCACCGCAGCATATCACATCCATAGAGTCAAACATTTCAACTATGGTCTATGGAAACTTTCAATGTCCGCGGACATTATGAGTGTTCTTAGAATACTTTCAACTTGCCAGTGAACAATACGGACAGCGTTTTCAGGACACCCCCTACGAACATTTCAGAACAACGCGATAGTTCTTAGAACACTTTCAACTTGACAACGAACAATACGGACAGTGTCCTCAGAACACCCCCATTTCGTTTATTTGCGAACATTTCAGGACGCCATGAGTGTTCTAAGAACACATTCAACTTTCCAGCAAACAGTACGGACTACGCCTTCAGGACACCCCCTACGAACATTCCAGGACACCGCGAGTGTTCTTAGAAACGTCTTCAGAACACCCCCATTTTGTTTATTTGCGAACATTTCAGGACACCGCGAGTGTTCTTAGAACACATTCAACTTGACAGAGAACAATACGGACACCGTCCTCAGGACACCCCCATTTTGTTTATTTGCGAACATTTCAGGACACAGCGAGTGTTCTTAGAAGCGTCTTCAGAACACCCCCATTTTGTTTATTTGCAAACATTTCAAGACACCGCAAGTGTTCTTAGAACACATTCAACTTGCCAGCCACAACCCCCATTCATATTTGCGAACATTTCAGGACACAGCGAGTGTTCGACAACGTCTTCAGAACACCCCCATTTTGTGTATTTGCGAACATTTCAGGACACGGCGAGTGTTCTTAGAACACATTCAACTTGACAGAGAACAATACGGACAGCGTCCTCAGGACACCCCCTACGAACATTCCCCAGACACCGCGAGTGTTCTTAGAAGCATCTTCAGAACACCACCATCTTGTTTATTTGCAAACATTTCAGGACACTGCGAGTGTTCTTAGAACACATTCAACTTGACAGAGAACAATACGGACAGCGTCCTCGGGACACCCCCATTTTGTTTATTTGCTAACATTTTAGGACACTGCGAGTGTTCTTAGAACACATTCAGCTTGCCAGCCACAACCCCCATTCATATTTGCGAACATTTCAGGACACAGCGAGTGTTTGACAACGTCTTCAGAACACCCCCATTTTGTGTATTTGTTTATTTGCGAACATTTCAGGGCACCGCGAGTGTTCTTAGAACACATTCAACTTGCCAGCCACAACCCCCATTCATATTTGAGAACATTTCAGGACACAGCGAATGTTCGACAACGTCTTCAAAACACCCCCATTTTGTGTATTTGTGAACATTTCAGGACACGGCGAGTGTTCTTAGAACACATTCAACTTGACAGAGAACAATACGGACAGCGTCCTCAGGACACCCCCTACGAACATTCCCCGGACACCGCCAGTGTTCTTAGAAGTGTCTTCAGAACACCACCATCTTGTTTATTTGCGAACATTTCAGGACACCCCGAGTGTTCTTAGAACACATTCAACTTGACAGAGAACAATACGGACAGGGTCCTCAGGACACCCCCATTTTGTTTATTTGCGAACATTTCAGGACACCGCGAGTGTTCTTAGAACACATTCAACTTGCCAGCCACAATCCCCCATTCATATTTGCGAACATTTCAGGACACAGCGAGTGTTCGACAACGTCTTCAGAACACCCCCATTTTGTGTATTTGCGAACATTTCAGGACACCGCAAGTGTTCTTAGAACACATTCAACTTGACAGAGAACAATACGGACAGCGTCCTCAGGACACCCCCTACGAACATTCCCCGGACACCACGAGTGTTCTTAGAAATGTCTTCAGAACACCCCCATTTTGTTTATTTACGAACATTTCAGGACACCGCAAGTGTTCTTAGAACACATTCAACGTGACAGAGAACAATACGGACAGCGTCCTCAGACCACCCCCATTTTGTTTATTTGCGAACATTTCAGGACACCGCAAGTGTTCTTAGAACACATTCAACTTGACAGAGAACAATACAGACAGCGTCCTCAGGACACCCCCTACGAACATTCCCCGGACACCGCCAGTGTCTTAGAAGCGTCTTCAGAACACCACCATCTTGTTTATTTGCAAACATTTCAGGACACCCCGAGTGTTCTCAGAACACATTCAACTTGACAGAGAACAATACGGACAGCGTCCTCAGGACACCCCCATTTTGTTTATTTGCGAACATTTTAGGACACAGCGAGTGTTCTTAGAACACATTCAACTTGCCAGCCACAACCCCCCATTCATATTTGCGAACATTTCAGGACACAGCGAGTGTTCGACAACGTCTTCAGAACACCCCCATTTTGTGTATTTGCGAACATTTCAGGACACCGCGAGTGTTCTTAGAACACATTCAACTTGACAACGAACAATACGGACAGCGTCCTCAGGACACCCCCATTTTGTTTATTTGCGAACATTTCAGGACACCGCGAGTGTTCTTAGAACAGTTTCAGTTTGCTTGCGAACAAAACGGACACATATTGAGTCCTCAGAACACCCCCCATTCAGTTTATTTAGAACATTTCAGAACACCCGTGATGTCCGCAGACAAATCGAACACAAAAAGAACGTCTAACACATAAAAAAACACAACTTTCATCCTATCTCATACAGTCCCACCCTCCCCAAACACTCCTACACACCAACACACTCTGCTAAATACAAATTTTGAACAAAGTTTCACCGCGCTGTCCGCGGACGACCGCGAATCCAAGATGGCGGGCGCTACCGAAAATCTGACGCGCTTCACGCTCCACGCCGTCCAATCAGCGAACATGTTGCATGTCCGTGGACATCACGCAAGCTGATTGGCCATTCAGGACACTGTCCGCGGAGCGAACAGGGAAGTGTGTCCGCGGACCGAACACAGATATCACTAATTTTTTTTTACCTACTTTTTGGTCATTTTAAAAAAAACTACTGGACGGATTTTCACCAAATTTCCAAAAGCACGCTTTCGGGACAAAAGCCGCTGCTCCCGGTCCAAATTTGGTGAAAATCCGTCCAGCGGTTTGGGCTGTAGACGCGAGTAAAAAAAAATTCCCATTCAGTCTATGGGAAAAAAAAAGTTTTGGGACACCCCTATAACTTTGCCCTCCCTGGACCAAGTTTGGTGAGGATTCGTCCAGGGAGAGCGAAGTTATAAGCCGCCCAAAAAGTGCTCTTCCTATGGAAACACCAACTTAACCATAAGTACATGGCCACTACCGTGGCCATGTAATGTGCATTCAGTAAAAAAAACTTTGTTAAAGGAATGTTATACTTCACAGTGAAACCAAACACCACTGCACATTCCCGTATTATGGTAAGCTAAGCAACCATAACTCCCACCATCTACGTGCATTGCTAAGACTAACATCCAGGACATCAAAATGACATCACAAATATCATTGATGACATCACATATAAAAATAATGCTGATGAAAAGTCCCTACCTACAAGGGGTTCTTTCTATTATGTTGGTTGCAAGATGTCAGGGGTGATTGTGTAATGTTTTAGTGATGTCATCAATGATATTTGTGATGTCATCTTTGATGGTCTATGTTTTAGTGTTAGCAGTGCACAGGGGTGGTGGCAGGTTTGGGGGCTTAGTTTACCATAACTGTTTAATTTCTGGGGGTTTTCGGATTTAAGTTGAAGCATAAAGGGGAGGGTGAAATAATTTTTTTAGTGAAGTGCAGAGGTTTTTGATAGGGCAACTTAACCATCACGTCCCGTCAACAAAGTTTTTTTTGTAGTGAATATATATATATATATGTGATGAGCAGAGAGCAGAACAAAACTCAAAACGGCCCCCTTACACAAAATGGCTTCTCGAACAATGGTTTCAGGTTCACATGTTGCAAACATTGTTTCATGATGGTAAAGTGATACGAGTGTGCTTAGGGCAATACATAATCAGACGGCATAGTTGCATTTATACTTTTACAAGAATACACTAACAGGTATCTAACTACTTCAAAAATACCCTTCATTGCAATACACTTCAAATATGCCATCATAGTTCTTGTTACTGCAATACTTCTTGTAAAATCCAATATAATTACAATACACCAACGTTGCCACCAAATCTAGCAAATGCCTACTTAATATTCCTTCACCCCAAATGTACTCATTGAACTATAGTACAATAAACAGTTAGAATATGCCAACTGGTATCTAGCTAAATCTAAAATACTTCAATAGTACTTTTAAAACACAAAACAGTTAGACTACGCCATCAGATATCTAACTGCTTCTAAAATACCCTTCATTGCAATATACTTCAAATATACCATCACAGTTATTCTTACTGCAAAACTTCTTGAAAAGTCTAATTTAGTTAGAATATAGCAACATGTATGTAACTGCTATAAACAGTTACTTAATTACAACATACATCAAATAAACATACTATCATACTTATGCACTTATGCTTACATAATTATATAGGTTTTTTTTAATCCACTATTGATTTTTTCCCCAATGGCCCATTGATTATTTCATGGCAATACAACAACAGTGTAGCACACGCTAATGCTGTACCAAACAGTACATAGAATGTACTGTTTATAAGGGTCAGAAAAGTAAATGTATATGTAAAAGTGAATGGAATTAAAGCGTATACACTATCCTGCTAAACAAATTATACTGTTTCTTTTTGTTCACAGAAAAATAACCAGAGTCCAGCTTTATTACAGTATGCAACTAAGTAACCATACCTAGTAATATCCTATTTGTTATCTTCAAAAAAATAAAAAATAAACATATTCCATAAGAATTATCCCCATTTCTACTACAATCATAAATACATATACTCTTCAATTATATCATTCCACCATTTTTCAAATATTGCATACTCCCTCTACAGTACCTATAATTACTATACACATATTACTATACGATGTGTTGCCAGTGGCCACAGCCAGTACAATAGAATTAAACCATACAACAAGTATGTACAATACACCTTCAAATAACAAGACTCGCCTTGAAGCCTCTGCAATCCAAATGATGTGGGCAGACACCAAAAGTGACAACAGACTTGGCGGCACCTGCACACCCTTTCTTCACCTATAAAAATAGCTCCATGTCAACTTTATTCCAGTCCGCCATCCTTTCCAGACCCTCTTTCAGCCACCAGATAACCCCAAATGTGGTTTCCAAAATAGTTTTCTCACACTGCTGTTCACGGTCAGCCGAAAAATTCACTCATAAAAACCTATGGAATTCAGTGAAAAAACTTGGTTAAAGGGACATGATTGTTAAGTTGCACTAATACAAATCTATGAAATTCTGTGAAAAAACTTTGTTAAAGGGACATTATGGTTACAAGTAAAACCCAAAAAAACCCAGAAATGTTTTGGTTATGGAAAGCTAAGCAACCATAACTCGCGGCACCACCTTGTTCTGCTAAGACTAACAACCAGGACATCACAGATGCCATCACAAATCACAGTGCGCTAAATGGGTGGGACAGAGTACTTTTACAATGCAAATTGACTTTGCTCCACAAAAATACAGTTTGCACCACTCTGTGAATCAAGGTGCTTGTTGGCAGTGCAAAGTCACTTTGCACCAGTACAAATTCTCTTTGCACTGCGCTAAAAGCTCCATGAATTAGGCCCTAAATATGAGTACACTCAAGCCTGTGTGAAAGTAGCTACACCTTCTCCAATCAGAGAACCAGCAGAATAGAGTAGAAGGGCTTTCTCACTTCTCGTGTGCCATGCATTCATGCAAGTGTGGATAACTATTTATAAATTATCCCCAATTTTAATATATCTATATAGCTATTACACCTAATACGACTTATATTGTGTTTATGTTTGTACTTCTGTAGACAGGGGTGTATCTGAAATGTTTCATATTTTACACTTATAAAGAAATATTAATGTAGGGGAATCAGGCTTCTAAACAGCACAAACTGCTCACCCAGCCTTTTTCAAATTTCCAGAGGTAGGTCAATACACAAAAAATCCTCGTGATACTGGGTTCGGGTGACCTCGTTCACCTAAGCCATCTCCTCAAGTGCTGTACCATCATCTATGGCTATCCAACAGAGTAACTTTACTATCTCTCCCATTCTTTGATTCAGGGCCGGTCTTACAACAGATTGCACCCCAGGCCGGAAGCATCGATGGCGCCCCCCATCCCCCGACCTGTGATCTCATGCATGTGTCATGGGCTAAGCAGCGGGAGTGGGTATTATGAGTTAACAAAATTGTCAATGCTGGCATCTGCTGAATTTCATGAACCTCAGAAAACAGCAGTAAGAGGGTCAAACCCGAACAGGCCTGGTTATGTAAGTCTGCTTTTGCTCTTCATTTTTAGTAACAATGACCAGTTTGCTGCTGTGACTCAGGTCAGAGAATCGACATTTTCAGATCTACACTAATGTCATTCGTATGACCTCGAACATTTAGCCACTCTTAAAAGGTGATGAACAGTGTTATTCAAACCTCCAAGAACAAGCACCAGCAACATATCCACCGATAGCTGTACAAGCCTGTCTATCTCAGCATTAAAATACATGCATTTATGCTATATGTATTGCATCAAATATTTCATGGGAAGTTAAATGTATTTAGGAGGGACACACGTAAACAATATCACTACTCCATGTGTGTGGTAAAGTCTACTTTAAACATATGCAGAGAGTTAACATGCATGTATAATTCAACATAGCTCCCAATGTTAATGTTGGAGAGGTGGCGTTCTAAAATTATGACATTACAATGTGGACTTTACATTGAAACACACTGCAGTGCGTTACCGCAGCAGAGAAATGGCAGTTCGAGTATTGGGGTTTGTTTCGCTCATGCTTGTGAACTCTCAAAATTCTTAAATGTTTCCTTCATGATCACTCATTTTAGCTCCCGACAGCACCATGAAATTGTAGGATCGCAAAGAAAAATGATATCTACCATCCCAACATAAAACAAAAACAATCAAATTCTTAAAGGGTGGAAGATGACCTTTTCTTGGGACTCGTTAAGTTTACTTTTTGCAAATTACTAGTCGCGTGCTGCATGAATAACAGCGGCCCTTGCACATTGTGCAGTGTATAGACAAATTTCATTTCAAGGGACTTGGAGTACTGCAGGTATCAGGGGAAGCATCTCCAGTGTACCCCAAGCAAAGTGCGCTTTGCCCTCCACCCTCACCCCCCAGCCTTGCAGCCCTGCACTTTTTCACATTCTCCATTATGGTAAAGAACATTGTCCCAAGCTTGGGAGAGAAATGGACTATGCAGAAGGAGCTGTCTCCCCAGGGTGTGTTTAGCTGCTGGTGTATCAAATGCAGAAATGGGTGGCATCAAGAGCCCCACACTCTGAAACATCTTTTGCGCACTGGTTGGTCACACAACAGAAAGTGTGAGCAGGTGATTCCCCAACACTTGAACCATTCTTTAGAGACCTGACTTTGATTAATGTGGCGTTAGCTAGTCATGGCCATTTCCCAGCGTTTGTGTTAAAGGAGATTGGAAGCTGCACCGTGCAGGGTATTTTAAAGGCCATGAATTGATGCTACAGCGTGTCGCCCCAAATGGAACAAAGAAAGTGAAGCATGCATACTGCAAGTCTGGGTATTTGCATTATACGGAAGACGGGCCAACAGAGACGGTTTCTACTGCAGTTGCTGAGTCGCTTTCCCAAGCCAGCTGCTGTGCAGACTTCGCTCAGCTTTTGGTCCAGCGCCTGCATCCATCCTTCACACCATCATTCACAAGGTGCGTTTGTGTAGGTGTTTGTTCATCTCGTTAGACTAGCGTGATTGCTATTCCAAACAAAAGAAGCACAATGACAAAGAAGAGTATAAGACAAGTCTGAGCGAACAGTGAAAGGTATGAAACTCTTGCACTAAAATAAAGTCAGCAGTGCATGCCCAGGAAAGAGGGAACGACAAACAATATGCTTGGGAGCGGGAACTAGGGGGGTGTAGTAACCCCCCCAAAGTGTGGTACTGGCCCCCAGGGCCTCACCCTCAAAGTGATTTTTGCCCGGCCAACGGACTGACCAATCCAACCCCGCTGGAATGTGCAACCGTCTAAGATCGGCTGACGGTGACACTCTGCCCAGGTCTTCCGAGAACCGGCCTTTTGATCTCCTGAGGAGAGTCCACCACCAGTGCTCGCTTCCTTTTTCATGACTACTTGAGCCTTGACAAAAGTGTCTAGCTTTGTGGCCTCCAGAGGCTGTTCTTGGATGGCCCAGTCATCTCCGCAATACCATTTTAAAATAAATAAAACGCCTATGCAGCAACAGGCCTCACCTTTGAAGACGGGAGCAGCTTGCCTCGGCAGCCTGTAGTTACTGCCGGGTTTCCTGAAACAAGGTCAATCAGAGAGGGCAGGATGCAGCAACTGTTTGTATTTGCTGATTCTGCTGCTGCTTGGCAGTGTGTGCTTGTGATGGGAACAACTTCAGGATTTAGTGACCCACTCGCTCCTCTTTTCTATAATGGCCGGGCCCGACAACATCAGCCAGCCCCAATCGATCCACACTTCAGTGTCAGTGCGCGCCCATAGCCTGGAGGAGGGCACACCGCACGTACGCCCATGGGCCTGACTGGCACCAGCAGTGCCGGCCCCACCAGGGGCCGGGGGAAGGTAATAAAGCAACAAATGTTGCTAATTTATTTGCCAATTGCCGTGCCCTGCCGGAGGGCCGAGGCCAGGCCCATTTCTTGGCCCGGACGAGGCGGGCAACTGCGTGGGGCGCAATAGCTTCTGGGGGTGCAATTGCCCCGGTCCCTGGAGCCTCTGGAGGGGATGGAATTCCCCAGTTTGTGGGGCACCGCATTGATGTGGGGAAAGTTACGCAGTTCAGGTGCTGGCGCTGCCCCTCCCGACTGTAATGTCACATAGTACAAAAGTACTATGTGACATTACAGAAGTCAGAGGCTCCCTCTGACCACTTTCGCGCCACTTGGCGTGGGGGCATAAGCACACCAATAAAAACACTTTAGGTCCCCCTGCAGCGAAGACCAGCCCCTTGCATCACAATGCCGGCAGGAAACTGCTAATGGTGGCCCATTAGTCACTAAATGGTTATGTGCTGGCATTGAGATGGGAGGGGAGGTGCAGTGGGCTGTGAGGAGTGGGCGTACCTTGCAGGGACGTACCGTGGGCCCCTACACGCTACAAACGGAGACCCGTTTGGGCCCATGGTGCATCCCAGCAAGCCCTGAAAATGGCCAAAATAATAGTTTAAAGCAGCGCTATTTCTATCATGCCGCTTCTTTTCCAAACTGTATATCAATTACACTTTAAACCACTTCCATGGCACTGGTGATGAGTTACTTCACTATGCGGATAATACTTTTGACCAGTGTTGCTGAGTAAATATTCTTTAAGCTACGAACCGGTTTATTTATTTATTTATGCAATGTTTGTCAGGTACATGGAGATGGATAATTTATTTATTTATGCAATGTTTGTCGGATACCTGTATCCGGCACACATTGCATGAATAAATAAATATGCAGGTACCCGACAGACATTGCATGAATAAATAAATAATCCTGGTCCATGTATCCTTACAACAGTCAAGACTTTACTGTATCAAAGCATAACCCTTGATTCCCATGCAAAGAATGTCAAAGTGATTGTTTATTGGGTTCAGGTGTCTCCTTGTCATTGCCCTTTTGGCTTAGGTTGCCTCCAAACCCCATTCAGCATCTTGTGTTCTTTGTTGGTTGTATATACTGCATCATGTGCCATATTCATGGTCTCTTGGTTGGTGTGCCCATTATCCTCATTATCTGCAGCCTAAGCGGGACTGGGGCTAACATTGTCTTGGGCACCAGTGAAAAAGTGGCCCACCATTGCAAATGGCAATTCATTCCTTGTGTGACAGACTGTTTGACTTTGGGTAGGAGTTCCTTAATAGTGTAGTTTGGGAATAGCGCGCAGGGTGCAGTGGGAGTGGTGCGCGGGGTGCGGTGGGAGTGGTGCGCGGGGTGCGGTGGGAGTGGAGCACGCGGTGCGGTGGGAGTGGTGCATGGGATGGGGTGCGGGGGGGTGCATTCCTAGTGTTTCGCCCTGGGGACCAAATGGACTAGAAACTGCCCTGGCCAAGGCCACAGCCTGCAGCAGTGCCAGTGGTAGAATACACGTGTAACACGTTTGTTTCCTAACATTATAAAAATGAACAGGCACATTCATTTTTATAATGTTAGGAAACAAACGTGTTACACGTGTATTCTAGCACTGTGGACTGCTGGTGCAGCTTCCCCTAGAGGCTGACTGACGCAAAGACGGGCTGCCTGACGCAAAGACTGGCCCTGCTTTGATTCACAGAACCCATTGTGTAACAGGTCACTCCATGACTTGTCCTGCCCAAATACATGTCTCATGAACGCTGCATGTTAACGAAAAGCATCAATGTTGTAACGTCCACTGTTTTGAACACGTTTTACAGTAATCGGTTGTGGTTTCCTCACTGTTTGACAAACGGAACGCAGTTTTCACACAGGCTTTATCTAAGCATGTTAGTTTACTTTTGCAACAATATTATAATTAGTGTGAATAATGTATGTAAAACTCCTGACCGCTTGTCTTGTTTCATGTCTTCCAACTGAGTGTTCGTGTTTAACCTCTCATTAAACTTAACTCAAAAGTAAATGCGATGTTTTTCTTTCTCTGCATGCCAATTATCTTTAACTTTCTTCTGCTCATGGCTCATTATTGCTTTTTATAGATAAAATGACTTTCAGCTGATTTCTGCATCAGTACAGTAATGACTGGGTTCCTTTGTCTAATGGTGGTACATTATCTGCCTTCATTATACATTTTTTTTTCAGAATACTTTGTACTAACTATTTTGAACCATAAATGGATCTTGAATTAATCTGAAATTGGGGGATTAAGTTACTTAATGTTAATTGTTCAGATGAGTTTAGGTTCAACACTGTGACTATGGCCCAGCTGCATTTGAAACATATATAATTATATACTTATTGTGTCTGCAGGGCCGATTAGGCCGCTTGAAGTTAAGGATCATTATTTCCTGGAACTTTACATCCAACTTTGGAGAGTCAGCGCCTATATATTTATTTTTTAATCTTGTGATTCCTGGTTCTTAACCATGTTTTGTTCTCAGCACACCGCGGTGAGAGGTTCAGTACATTGGATATGAGGGAACTCAGGCACATTAACCTAAATTGACAAATCTTTGTTCATTACTGACTTCAATTCATCCAGCGTTTTTTTGTCTTACACGTTGGCAAGAATTATCAGTGGGAGTTTGAATCAGAAGTGTTTTATTGCCCTCTCCCCACCCCTGCATATACACCTACAAAAGCTGGACACTGCTTGACACAAACTCCAAAGTAAAATCATAATATGCTATGAAGTGAGTGGAGACGCTAATTATTTTAGGACACAGTAAAAGCAATTTTCTTTTGCAATCCCTTCATGCATGTCACTATCCCCTCGGCCACATAAATCGAACATAGGGAACAATTCACAAACCATTCAAAGTGGCACTTTATTCTTTGAGGAATGTTTTCGGTAGGCCAGTCTACACTGGTCAAAGCTATCTGCCTCCCAAAATAGCTTTTTCCTTTGATCCAATTGTACAATACGTTTTTCAGGTTATGCAACTATTTCCGTAGCCTAACATCTAATATTGTATTATTTACCATCTAGGTTTGCAAAATCGGCAGCCATTTTCACCGTTTCGTTTTCTTTTGAGGATCATATTCCACATGGCTGGTTCACGCCCTTCCCCTTCTCAGTGTCAGAGCATGATATATGTCCAATAACACGTTTTGCAGCACAAATTGCACAAACTCAGGTCGCTTACTTGAAACAAATGTGGCTGCCAGATTCACCATGCTCAACCAGGAATCAAGCAAAGGCATCCCTGAATTGCACACCGATCACAATAGGCCCATTGTGGTGTCTTGAACAAATGACACTGCTTAGGCTTGGTCGGGTGTTTATTGAGACACCGCTTGTAGGGGGGCAAACTGGGGTATAACAAGTCCAGTGCAGGGCTGGTGCAGGTACTCACAGTTATGGCTGTCCAGTTCATGCAGTTACCTCACTGCAAGCTGTGTGTGTTAACTTTCACACACTGCAGCAGCCAGAGCACCCAGGAGGCTGCCCTCAGCTTTGGAATTACGCTCTGACTGGCTGGGGGGGGGGGGGTCTCTGTAGGCTGACCCAATCAATGGCTGGAATTATGACAGGAGGAGCGCCGGGGCTGACTGTCTCCTGCAGCCCCCACGCGAGTTCTGTCTGCATTCCTACTTTCGCGCGTTTTACGCTCTGGAAAAGCAAAATCACGGGGAGGTGATCTTGCGAGACGGAGTCCCACACCAATCATTTCATTTCCCTTTTTGGTGTCTTAAAAAATAAATGCTGCCTATACTTATACTGAACAAAGTGAATCTTTCGAGTTGACCAAGAGACCAACTAATAATCAAAGAATTATATGAATTAAGGGTGTGTAGAAAAGAAAATGCAGTCCATGAAATTGTGTGGCTAGCTGGAGTTTCTAGATCATTTCTTTAAATATGGCAACAGGAAAGTGTTTTGTCTGCATCACATTTTTAGCAGATCACATCTCCTGCCAGTAATAGTTGAGGACAAAAATGATGGCAAACATGGATGGGCAGATATTCTTAGCACATTCATATAATACAACTGATAATTTGATACACATCAACGGAGTTACAGAAGTGTCCTTGCGAAACAACATTTAGCGAAAAATTCAAACTTCTGTTTCTGTGATTTTCCTTGCACTTATTGTGCACATACGTCACAAGAAGAAGTCCATGTGTACTCAACAGATGTCATCACCGTTTCTATTGCTGGGCATGCTTTTATTTATTTTTTCAGACATGCATGTTTACAGATGAAGTGAACTGCCTTTTCCAGCATGTTGTAAACCGGTGTATACGGGAAGGCACAACATTGCTGTATAACATTGTAAAATGTTTATGTTTTTAATGTCTAACGTTTAAAGTTCCTGGCGGCACTTTGTGATAAGTATTTAGAAGACAGTATGGTTGGGAGAGAGAGAGCTATAGAGGGGATCATACGTTCAGAGATAGACTAGAAACTTTGTGTAGTTCCACTGATAGTAGTTGTGTGGTAGACTTAGACTTCCAAAGTGTTTCATTACCATTTTTGTGTCTATTGATAGCCTTCAATGCTGGCAAGATTCTCACTGCTGGGTGGATGGAAAGCAGCATCAGCAGGGAACTTCTAGTAATGGATGCAGTGTTAGCAATGCAGCAGAAGCACAACTGGATCAGTGGAAGGCAAAGCATCAACACAGGTTTGTGTGAGCGATGGAATCAAACCCTTAGATAGGTTGGATGCCTGATGTCATGCACAGATAATTGTGAGGATAAGAAGTTTGTGTGGTATAAAGCAACGAGGCCTGCCAGCTGCACCACACGAGAAGGTGGCATTGGTTTTTGGTGTTGATTTTAATAGAATTCATGCAAATGAAGATCAAGCTGAGCCAGTAGAATGGCTGTGGCCTATGCAGCACCAGTTTGACCACATGGAAGTCTGAATCTGGCAATTTAAAAAAAGACTGGTCCAGTTGTTTTTTTTTAATTTGCATTTATTTACACACAAGGGCTTTTTACACATTTGAGCAAATTCAAATTTACAAATTGTCAATTCATATTATTAGTTCCTACAAAAATTAAGACATAACATAGTAAAATAAAACACATTACTAAAATCTATGGTTCTTTCCTAGGGGTGGATTGCTATACTTTTTGCTCTATTTTATTTGCCTATAATGGCTGTTGAAGTTCATTATGGTTCCCGTATTGCTATTTGTTTGGGTGACTTTTGTATTGTTGAGTGGTTGAGCTTTTATTAGATTTTTGAAACAATAAAACAATTTATTTACCACTATGACACTAATATTGATCTCCTCAAATTACTTTTAAGGCCTGATCTTCTATTCTCTAGAGGTTTATGTATTCCATTTGCATGCATGACCATAGAATACACAAAGTGAAACATAATAAAATGCATTGGTATATGGCTTTTAAAAACTGGTAACATTTTGCACAAAGCAGCTTGAGGCAAATATGTTAGAATGTATGCATTTATTTATTTATTTATTTATTTATTGAATTTTTAAAGCGCACAAAGTGCCCTAGGGAATCGAGGCGCTGTTACAGAATACTCACTTGGCATAGGTACAATGTTTAGGATGCAGTTAAAAGATTAGTTACATACATTGATCGTGTTCCAAGGTTACAGGGGAACAGTGGGGCAAGTGCATGTTTTCTTGAATTAAGTGGTTTTCAGTGCCTTTCTGAAGGCTGTGAGGGAGGTTTCAGATCTCAATTCAGGTGACAGTGAGTTCCAGGATTTTGGTGCTAGTAGTAGAATGCATCTGTTCTAAGAAAACTGTTCATGAGAGTCCTGAAAATCCTTCCAGTTTGTTGTGTGTAATATTTCTTAGTATTAATGTTCTAATTCTTTAGTATTCCCATGGATGAAAGAACGATCCCCTAAACAAAAATGTGATTGCCTAATATATTGCTATAACCATTTTTGGGAAAGGGATTATTAATTACACTTTTCAAATCTGAATGAAATAGGTTTTCTACATTCCTTCCATGTCCCAGTTTCTCATATGGACTCAGTCCGCAATGCTGGATTCTTCTTTTTCTTCAACAGACCATGTGAATAATGATGCCTGTCTTAGAGTTGCTGTTTTCTGAGTCAGCATCAGCCACATAAATCTGGTCAATTATTCGAAGATGCTGGGCATCTCAAAATTCTGCGATGATTCTTCTGACCTACTTTATATGCTGACAGCCAATGACAATTCTTTTTCAGCGTGATTGGAACTTCAGCATTTTGTTCAGACATACTTGTCCTTCTCCCCCCAATGATCACCCTCACTGTGCTGACAACTTATTCAGAGGTCAGACTTGTGGCAAGATACAGAAGAGGGTTTATTGTAAGTCTGTTTAGTGTTGGTCAGTGCCCTATTTTGCCACGGGAACATAGCAATTGGTTATAGCCAAATAAACATTATGATTGAGATGCTACTTGACGATTTCAGCGACTGTTCCTTCCTATAGTGATATGTACACTGTGAAGTTGCATTGATTATACATTTTGATAAGCCTTTCCAAATAGGGTTCTGGGATTTTTGTTGAGGTTCTGTAGCTGCTGTATTAGAAAACAGATACATCCTTGCGTCTGTACAACATTTTCTCACTGGTGATAAAAGGTGATACTATTGATTGCTACTATAGTATGGTTGCAGTGGGTAGGACCGTGGTGGTACTGTTACAGCTCTGTGTGCTTGTGGTAGAATAAAACATTTCATAAGCTCCTTTCCGAGGAATTCTCTTATATGCTGACATGATATCCAGGATGTTCTTAGCATCACCCTATAAATAAAGGCAAACCTAGCATCCATAGGAAATTCGAAAAGTATATGTCTAACAACTTTTTTTTTTACCATAGAACAGATCAACACAACATTGTACAAAGGCAATATCTGGCCAAGGCCCTGCAAAACTGGAAAATGTTGTGCAAATTTGTGTTACAAGCCAAAAGATATAAATGGTCAAAAAAGGTGTGTTTTGTACATTTTGCATTGATTTTCCAAAAGGGAAAATGCCCACTTTTCCTCATGTGCAGTGCCTAAAGTGCTGGAAATATGAAACATGTTTTAAACAAACCCTTCAAAGGAAATTGTTTATTAGTTTGGTGTAAATCTGTCCAGTAGTATTTTTCATAAACATTTTATTTTTAATTTGGCTAAGAATGCAGGGCCGTCAATATGCAAAGTTTAGTTATATACTTAATTCTTTTTTTGTTATGCAGGAGACCAGTCTCCAAGAGCCGGACTTGGTTTCAAACCTCTGTTGTTCTGCGTTGTTTTGCTTCCAAGACAAGCACATTGCCCCTGAGATATCCTCCCAGCCATTGTCTCCCATGATGCATTGCTGGAACCAAGTATTTCAATTCTGAAATCTGCCAACTTAAAATCAAAATTCAAATCTATATTCCTTTTTTGAAAAAGGCACTAACATGATATAAGGGAATCAGTAGGATAGGTTTTAGGGCGGGGAGCATGCAGGTAGGGTAAAGGTGGAGGGATTTGAAGGTTTGTGAGGGGATATTGTAGATTTGTGGGATTTTTTTCAAGTGTTTTTCCGAAATTGAGATCTGAGATCTAGATTCGTTTTGAGTGGCAAAATAAAATAATTAATAGTTCATAAATGCAACATCTTGAGAAGTGGCAAGCACAGTAAATGCTTGTAGAGGAAAGGGGAGTATTTTAAGTGAGTTTAGAAAGCAAATTCTCCTTTATTAAAACATTGCATTCTATATTAACCTATAATCTGTGCATGGGTGTTATTAGGGGACTATTATTGTTTGGGGATGTTGTATTACCTTTAAAAGCGTTAATTGTGTTAATGACATTGACATTCAATGTGCAACAGAAGCTTAAGTGGTGCAGATGCATGTTCAATAGTCTTTCTTTTGAGTGCACAGATAAGCCTGCCAAAGGAATTAACAGTAAAGATGCTGATTTTCTTAGCAATTCAGCAGTGAAGATCTCTCCATTACCCCGCCTCCCTCGTCCTTGTTCCCCATTAGTAATCTATTAAATCACTCCCACATGCCTCTTCCTAATCTGAGTAACACTTTAGTAATCCTTTATATTACTGCCAACTCCCTCTTCCTTGTACCAGTATTCCATTTCCCTGCTTCCATCCTCGTTGCCCCAGTACTCTATTCCCACACCTTCCACTTCTTTGTCCAAGTACCTCAATAGTAGATCATTGCATTACCCCTACCCTCCTTTCCTTGCCCAAGTACCACATTAGTAATCTGTTCCATCACTATCACCCCTCTATTCCTTGTCCCAGTACCATATCAGTAATCCATTACATTACCCCAACTCCCTCCTCTTGGTCCCAGTACTCCATGAATTAATCCTTTATAATGCACTCAATATCGGAGACCAGTCTCTGTGCACAGGACCGGGTTTCAAACCTGTGTTGCTCTACGTTGTCTTGCTTCCAAGACAAATGCATTGCCCCTGACCTATCTTCTAGGCCTATTACCCGCACCTCCCTCTTCCTTGTCCCAGTACTCCATTACCTCACCTCCCTCTTCCTCATCCCAGCCCATTAGTAATTTGTTACCTTCCCCTTGATTTCCCTTCTCCTCGTCGCAGTACCCCAATAATAATCTGATGCGTTACCCCAGACTCCCTTGTCATCATCCCAATGCCCCATTTGTAATCTATTCCATCACTGCCACCTCTCTCTTCCTCTTCCTAGTACCATATTAGTAATCCTTTATGTTACCCCCACAACCCTGTTTCTCATCCCAGCAGTCCATAATCCCCACCTCTCTCTTTCCTCGTCCCAGTACTCCATTACCCCCACCATCTCTTTCCTTGTTCCAATTCCATTGCATTACCCCCACATCCCTATTCCTCAATCTAGTAACCTATTAGTAATCTGTTACTCTAATGCCTCTTCCGTGTCCCTGTACCCTATTAGTAATCCATTAATTACCTCACTCTCCCTCTTCCTCGTCCCAGTAACTCGATAGTAATCAATTGTATTGCCCACACATCACTTTTTCTTGTCCTAGTTCCCCATTGGTAATCTATTGCATTACTAACTCCTCCCTCTTCCTCGGTGCAGGGCACCCATTAGTAATATGTTACATTATCACCACTTCTTTTTCCATGTACAAGTAGTCCATTACCCCTCCTCCCTCCTGCTCATCCCAGTACTCCATTACACCCACAGCCCTCTCCCTCATCCCAGCATCCCTATAATAATCTGTTGCATTACCTCCACCTCCCTCGTCATTGTCACAGTACCCCAATAGTAATATGTTCCATTGCTGCCACCTCCTTATTTCTCATCCCATTACCATATTAGTAATCCATTACATTCATCCCACCTCCCTGTTCCTTGTCCAAGTAATAAATTACCCTACCTCCGCCATCCAAGTACTCTATTAGCCCCTCCTCCACTTCTTCATCCCATAATCCGATAGTAAGATGTTGAATTAATTCCACATCCTACTTCCTCGTCTCAGTTCTCCATTAACCTCACCTTCCTCTTTCTTGTCACAGTAGCCCATAGTAATCTTTTGCCTTAACCCATATCCCTCATCTTCATCCCAGTACTCCAATACCCCCCACCTGCCTCTTCTTTGTCCTAGTAGCCAGTACAAATCCATTGCATTACCCCCACATCCCTCTTCCTTGTCCAATTACCCCATTAGTAATCCATTACATTACCACCACTTCCTTTTTCCTTGTCCCAGTATGCCAATAGTAATCAGTTGCATTACCCCAACCTCCCTCTTGCTCATTCTATATTAGTAATCCATTACATCCCACTTCCATTACCTCTACCTCCCGCTTCCTCATCCCAGCAACCCAATAGTAGTCTGTCGGATTAACCCCACTGCCCTCTTCCTCATCCCAATAACCCATTAGCAATATTTTACATTACAGCCACCTGCCTATTCCTCATCCCAGTCATCCATTAGTAATCTATTACTTTACCGTGACATCCCTCTTCCTTGTTCCAGTACCCCTTTACCTACACATCCCTCTTCCTCAACCAAGCAACCCAGTAGTAGGCTGTTGCATTACCCCAACCACCCTCTTCATTGACCCATTACACTGTTACCCCCCTCCATCTAACTCATCCCTGTACCCCAATAATAATGTGTTACATTTCAGCCACTTGCCTCTTTCTCACCGCAGTACTCTATTACACCTACCTCGCTTCCTTGTCCCAGTACCCCATTAGTAATCAATTACATACCACAACCACCCTCTTCCTTGTACGAATACTCCATTAACCAAAGCTCCCTCTTCCTCATTCTAGTACTGCAATAGTAATTTATTGCATTAATATAACCTCCCTTTTCTCGTTCCTAGTGCCAAATATGTATTTATTTATTTCCACATTTATAAAGGGCACTAAGCCCTGGGGCATCAAGGCAATGTTACATAACAAGTTTCTTGCAAGGCCTTAACAGATTGGTAACAAAAAACATATGTGTAGGTCCCCGATCAGATTTACACAAACAACCAGGTTTGTAGGGCTATCCGGAAGGCCCAATAAAACGGTTCAGCACACAGGGCAGGAGGAAGTGAGTTCCAATGTTTGGATGCCGTGGAAGAGAAGCTAGTTCTGCCAGCTTTAGTCTATTCAAATTTGGGCTGGACAAGTCAGTAGCCATAGGCTGCTCTGGTAGGTCTGGTAGATTGGACTTTCCTGATTTTAAAGGAGGAACAGTGTTAGAAGGTCATCTGTGCATGATTATTAGAGTTTTGAACATAATCTGTTTTTTTATCGGAAGCCAATGCACATTTCTTCTGGCAGTGGAGATATGATCTGTTTTAGGTAAATTGAGTGCTGCACGGAGAGATTTATTTTGGATAATCTGCATCTTGTGGATGTTGCATGCTGATGTGCCTGTGGACAGTGCATTGCAGCAGTCAAGTCTTGATCCAATGACTGCTCCTGCAATGCTCAGATAGCTGTCAGGCAAGAGAAAGGGTCTGGAGGCATTGATTAATTTTGTTGTGTAGGATTTCAAGAAGGCAATGGCATTCACTTGTCGCATAAGGGGTAGGGTGACATCTAAATAAAATCCCAGTGTCTTCACTTAAGGGCAGACTGAGATCGAGATGCCATCAATGTTGAAGGAGGCATTATGAGGATTAAGCTTTTTGATCACTTCTGAAGGGCCTACAAGAAGGATCTCAGTTTTTTCATCATTAAGGCAAAGACGGTGAGTGGCCATCCAGGCCTGGATGGTCAGGTAGGTGGTATTTATAGTGTCAGAGTCTACTTGGTAGTAGCCTGAGAGCGGAAGGAGGATTAAGAAAAGCTGATGCATTCATTAACCCCACCTCCCTCTTCTTCACCCCAGTAATCCACTAGAAATCTGTTACATTACTGTAACCTGCCATTTCCTTGTCCCAGTACTCCATTACCCCTCATCTATTCCTTGTGCGGGGACCCCATTAGTAATCCAACACATCACATAAATCACCATCTTCCTTGTAACAGTACACCAATTGTAATTAATTCTTGTCTAGAGGACTAAAATAAATGAAATTAATCATGAACGACACATTCAGTAAATGAAGAATGCATACATTACCAAGTATATGACATAAATTAAGTTATCAAAAGACAAAAAGGTAGGACTACAGGTGGTGGGAAGTATAGCATAACAAAACCCTTAATGCTCAGGAATTAAACTGTAGTTAAAGGATAGGTAAGGTGAATAAGATCAGTGCAATGACACCCTGGAAATTCAGTGAAACAAAGGATGTAAAGGTGCTAATTTAATACAACAAACCCCTAAAACATGGCAGGTTTTGGACGCTAAGCCACCTTAATGATGATGCTCCCATTATGCAGCTCCAAAGCACACCAGTGACAGAACAAATATCATCACTCATGACATCACTTGGGACAATTCGTATGCAAATCAGTGATGACATCATATCTGAAATAATTTGTGACAATGCTTATGTCCTCCTCAATGACCTAACTGTAAAGTACCAACCATTGTAAAGCATGTTTGACTGTACTTGAACCTATTGAGTACATTCTAGCAGATATGCAATATACCCAGTCTTTTTTGAAGGTCTAAAAACAATTTCAGGTATTGTAAATAATGGGATGATAACTACAGAAGTGTGGTCTTGCACATATGAATTTAAGAAGCTATCCCGGAGGAGGCTGCAACCTTTGGATCTAGAGAAATGTTAAATTACAACTTCCAATAGCCCTACTCAAAACAGGCAATGGTGAGGGATCATGGGAATCACAGTCCAAAACAAGTAGCGAAATGCTGGTTTCAAAGCCATACTCTACAAAGAATACAACCAGTTTTACAATTACATTATCTACTTACGTCCTGATAAGCCCTTCTCCTCAAAACATTACAGTTTTTTTCCACATAGCTGTCCTTTGCAGGCCACCTACCCTAACCTTTAAGATTTGACATGGTCGAAGGGGGTGCTGTTGGTCACGATCTAAAATGGCCACCTAGTTACAGAGCTGCGCTAACTAATAAATCCTGAATCAAGAAATCCTGCGAGTTGGTGGGCCGTCTCGAGGAACTCAGACCGGAATAAGGTGGCGGAAGACCCTTGTATCCTGTAAATCCCATTATTATTCCGCTGCACGTCTGAAAAACTAAAGCAATCAGCTGTTAAATAAATCCGGCACGATGTGGTGGAGAGGAGAAAGTGCAAGGAAGCCAGCCGTCCCGCTCCTCCCCTTACGACAAAATAACGGTCCAGGAGTTGTGACCGCCAGGAGCTTCAGAGCAGGGGCCACTGCCGCACAGATGAGGGGATCCGATGTGTGGGACATCCGCCGGTGCCTGAGCTGGAGACTGCAGGGAAAGCAAACAGCCCGGATCAAGTAGCAGACCCCCCCAGCTCCAGCCATACCGCTGTGTACGCTGAGGTGCGAGTGTGCAGTCCGGGAGGAGCGGAGGGGATAGCGACCCGACTCTAAATCCCTCTGAACTCTCCAAAGTAAGGTATGTGCAGCCGCGGGGCCGGGGCCATATCACAGCTCCACAGTGGCAAAAGACACACTGCTTTGCCAGTCCATTACCAATAACACGAGAAGAACACATCACATCACAGATGCCCCAAAATACACAGAAGCAATTAAATAAAGATCCTCTTAAGTCAAAAACCAACTTCTAACCTACCACCAGGAATCCTTCTCAGAACGGACAAGGGACCAATTGCTCCATACTTACTGTCGGCATTGGAGGCAGAATACATCTGCCAGGGCAGACAAGATCAATAGCACACTAAAGCGTACTATATCACTCACAACCCCCGTGACTGAATGCATGGTGAAAATCGGTACACACCTCAACTAGACAGTTGGTAGGGAAAAGCTCAAACCCTGGTGAAGGAAGGAACATTTGAAAACTAGAAATATAACACAAGCCTATACCAGCAGCAAATCAGGAATAACGCACTTGGACCCATAAAATCCGAGATATGCCTAGGTGCAACAAGGGTACTGGGAAAAGCCCCATGGACACAGTTACCAAACCCAACATGGAAAGAGATTACATGGGCTCCACACCAGCAAGCACATCTGAGCCCCCACCACCGGTCAGACCCAACACTGATTCTTACATGGCAGCACTGCAGGTGGGATTTGCGGCCGTCAACAGCAGGTTGGATGACATAGTCAGTAACATTTTCTCCATCAGATCAGATCTACAGTTGGTAAATACTAGAGTATCAGAGGCAGAAACCCAAAAAGGCACACTGGAAGACACATCAACCACGCACGCAAGAGATATTGTTGAGATAAAAAAGAGCCTGAAGCTAGTCCATCTCAAACGTGATTGGGATCACTGCTGGTTTAGTAGTAGTGTGGGCATGAGTCGGTGGTTTAGCAGCTACTCGGTCCTGTACTCCTGCAGAGCAGTAGTTATTTTATCACAGAGATTCATATTCCATAACAAGTCTTCATAACCACGTATTACATCGTGGACATGCCGGGATTTCTTCCCAGGACAGGGAAAGGGAGGTTGATAGGGATTTAATAAGAGGAATCTAAGTTATGTATAACTGTAGATACTATCCAGAAACAATAACACATTGAATTCTACATTAAAACATATCAATAGGTTAATTTACATGTTATGGTGATGTGTGTGCACCTGCATGTCACAGTACTGAGGATCTTTCAGAATTCCATTCAGTTCCCATAACGTAATTTTTGTGGTAGTGGGAAACTCTGAGATTTCAAAGATGGTGCACCTTTGCAGATCAAATCACATGTCAGGCATGCATAGGTCTATTTTGAAAACTTCAGAATACAATAAAATTAGCAGCAATGACATGTGCAATTGAACAATATGAAGAGTTCTCGGGAGGATAGCTCAGTTGCAATGTACTTGCCTTGGATGCCAGACGATGCTGAGCAGCACAGATTCAACACCCGGTTCCACGTTTAGAAACCTCTGGTTATTGAGCGCGTTATAAATAACCAATCATAATCATAATCAAGGTTTCCTCAGTCAAGAGGCAGACATTTTTCAAAGTGAGAAAACTGCTGGTAGTATGACTGTCAGATGTAGGCCATCTGGAAGCAATTTCCCTATGCTCCTGAATGTTAATAACATTTTTCTCTGGAGATTTCCAACAGTCTTTGCCACTTTTGACCTCTCTATCTTACTCGTTATATTGGAAAAAAGTATTTGGGTGTTGTTGGAGTTTGCTAATTGAATTGACTCATTCCTTGGCAGAAGGCAATTAAAATGCAAAGGATCCATTTGCATCAACTTTTCAGTGTGGAATGACCTAGGACTGTTTCCTGCCACATGGATGTTTAGTAAATATGCCATGCCCTTACATAATTTATTAAAACAGGAAGGAGTGCAAGTAACGCAAAATGTTTAGGGCAACAACCACATAAGCATGATTGAATACCAACTTAATACTACTATCATCAAGTCAGGGCAGCACTATGATGGCACAACATTGTGATGAATTCCCCATCAATGACAAAACAGTTCCCGCTATGACTAAGCCACAGTTTGAGGAGTGACAGACAATATTCTCTGTACATGAACCCCCACCAAGGTACTTTCTTCAGTTCCACTATCATCTGATGTTATAATGTTAACTAAGAGTGTTACTCTCTGAAGGCTAATGTAACATCCTACTTCTGTGTCTGTAGAAATGTACTGCAGCATTTGCAAGTACTACTGTATTCTGTAAAATGGGTGCCTACCTTGCCCATCCATAATAGTCACCATAGGCTCCCTACCTTGTCTACAGTTAGGTTCAATATACAGACAAAGCCATCTATGGCATAGATTGCTGTACATTTGGGCAAGGTTCACTTAGTACTAATTTTCCTTCTGTAATGAAGAAAACCTGGCTGTTTACTGCTTGGAACAGAGAACAGAACAGAGGTGTGCAGTGGTTTTTTGAGAATTTGATAGTGAAGCTGGTGCTCACGAGAGCAAGCCAAGTTTATATATCTCCCATAGTGAATTGTAGCACTAAGGCTTTTCAGAAAAAAAAAACATAATTTTTTAACTCAATGCAAGAGAATCCTGAGGTAATCCAGAGGACATTTTAAAAAAAAGAGAAGTGCTCAAAATGATATCGGGAGGAGTGGAATGGGAGGTTTTATATCAGGGTAGGAATGGGAAGAGGGAAAGAGGACCACTTGTATAGGAGGATAGTAAGGGGTGGGATGTCAAGTAGTTTCATACAAGAATGTTGACGTATTAAAGGGGCGACCCTACAAGATAACCACAGCATCCACACAGAAATATTGCAGGATGCACTTGGAAAGCAAAAGTTGCATAGCGTGAACAGGATTTGATGTTTTCCCCAAATTCTATGGCTGTATGGATTTGGATGACATTTTCCTCCAAAGAATGCCTCTGATGGTCCGATCCAATCTATACATTTTAAAATTGGTTAAAAGGTCAAACGTGACACACATGCTGTTTTGGCCTACTCGCATTGATTTTCGCATAGAGAAAAAGGCCCTTCTATTGAACTCCCACAGCAGGAATGTTGCTGGACAGTTTTGCACCAAAAAGAAAAAGAGCAAAGCGCTGTAGATGTTTTTCTTTTGTTTTGGTGCAAAATTGTGCAGTGCTTTGTTATAAATTTGATGGAGAATGAAGAGCCCCCAGAAACCACATTTTTTATATATATCTTCAATGGTGCATTGGCATATTGAGGCTTATCAGAAAATAATGTCACACAATTGTTTTCCTCAATGAAGGTGATTACCGTGGTAATCCCAAGGGAAGCTGAAAAAGGAAATGCTTAAAATTATACTTGGAGGACGGAAAGGGGATGTTGTAAATCATGGAAGAGGGGAGAAGGTAGAAAAGAGGACCAAATGTCTCAGGGGAAAACTAGGGGTGGGCTTTGGAGCAAGATGCACTCAAGAAAATTGCGCCATATGGACCAGTGAGTGAAATGGTTAGGTAGGATTCACTGGATTTACACAAGGTGGAGCTAGACAGGAAGAGGGGAGCACATTGAGAGTTGCAGTGGGTTGCGGTGGGATGACTAAGACTTTTAAATTGTTGACATTTCCCATTCCTGCAGCAATCAGAAAACAGTGCATTAAGACAGGAATGATTACCAGTGATAGGTACTGCAGGTAGAAAAAGCAGCATGGGTGTGACAGCAGGCGAAAGTTCCATGGAAAATAAAGGAGATAGCTGTTGGAATCTAGTTACTTAGTATGCTGGAGGGATGGTTCTCAGTTTGTTTTTATTAATTGACACAACATGCAGCCATATGCCTTGGCTGCTGGGATCTGCTTAGTTACTATGCAGTGTGGGAACTTGGATTTGAAACTCTAAAGTAAAATGAAACCAGAAAGTGTCCTATACAGTGAGAGAGGTGCATTTCACAAAATGATACCTCGTGTTGGATTGTGCATATTTCCCACTACAATGATGAAAAGTGTGCAGCTGAAAAATGCCTTTAAGGGAATCCAGATAATGCCTTGTCACACTAAGGACATGCTGAGATCTGTAATTATTTGAATGAGAACTTTCAACACGTAAAAAAAAAGGCTGGATTTCATGCTTTTAAGAAACAAAATGTAAATCAGGTACTTCTTCAACTATTGACTGATTAGTATGTAAAGACGTGGACAAATGCACATGAAAGTTGGAACAGTGCCACATGTAAAATATATTGATTGCCACACCCAAGAGAATTTAACTGGCTTTAGAACCTTCAGAGTTTTAAAACAAAAATGAACAATTTCATGATGTCATCACAGTGCCTTATAAGTAATATTGTTGGCAGAAAGTCCACTTGTGAATTCTAACAGACAATAATCTTTTACTCGAAGCTCCATTGTATTGTTCCATGCATTTCACTCCACTTTGGTTAAGACTGTATCTTTATTTAACTTGTAAAGAGACCTCTCTGTGCAAGTCCCAGGATTTGACTTGGAGTGCAGCTCCAACCTCAGGAATTTGGGCACATGAGTGATCAGGAGACTGTTATTGTGTTCATGTAAGATTAACATGCCTGAAGCCCAATTAAACCACTCTGAAAGCTCATGCAAGTCACAAGATAGTGTGTATTCGAAGATGAATGGATATTTGAGCTTTCTATTGATTATTATGGGGAAGAGCTCATTTGCGATGCACTGTCAGTGATACCTACCAACTGGAATCAGTATTTATACATGTTGTCAAACTGAATAGAAAGTTCAGGTGTGTAATTTTAAATAAAACATGTAATCATTTGAATAATTCTATTAAGGAAGGTCCTACCAACTTAAAACACATTTTTGTTTGTAGCTACAAATGATGTCTTCCAATTTATGTAAAATATGCTTTGGGCATAATGAAAAAGAAAATGTAAGAAATAGGAAAAATAATTATCTCTGCATATGTGCATCGTAACGGGACATTTTATACCTTGAATTGTTCCTTCTGGCCTACAAATTATAATGAACATCATTTTATGAAATGTACACATCCACATCCAAAGTTACATTACAATGACAGACAGGCCTCTTCATAAGTTTAGGAGTGAGTTCCTCTCCCGTCTGTGTCATGAGATTGGTAGAAGCAACACCTATGTCACAAGATGAGAATGACCAAGGAATGACCAAGGATACCCTCAAAAACCATGTTTAAGAAATACTGAAAATAGGTCACCCCTATATCATGCACCCATCGTGTTCAAACTATATTTTCCAATTCTTCAAAATGATAATGTTTTTAGTTAAATGGTTTATTAATTAGATGCCCATATGTCAACACGTGTTTGAACCTCCTATTGTCCTCATCAGGACATGGCTATTGATCTAAAACAGTCATTATACATTACGTACCAACAATGTATATTAATAATTGTTTTAATTTGAAAATGAACGTATATTGTACATTAAATAGTCAACCCATTGTTACGCTCACCTGACTCCCACGGAGGCGCTGGCCTGGTTCGCGCTGCTGTGACCTCTTCTAAGGTGATGCGCAGGGTTCGGAAGACGGACTGGACCGGGCCCCCAAATCTGGCTTGTCTGGCTCGCAGAAGTATCCTTCTGTAGGCGAAAATAGGGGATTGACTGTCTGTGGGGTAATGCAATCGGCCTCCCACTTTCCCCTCTCACCCTCCTCGAAACCCTTCTGTGATTCCCCGTAGCGTCTCACCTTAGTCTCTGGAAGGACGAGCTCTCCATCCTGCTTCTGATGCAGGGGCGTGTTGGTATCCAGTTACTTCACTGGATTTTCGGATTGGTGAGAACCAAACTTGCTTGGCTTCCAGGTAAGTTTTTTGATAAGAGGTTCCCCTTGTGGCCATGCATTAATGTACTAATGCTAGTGTCTTTTTCCCCATAGGGGCCGGAGTACGGAATGCCGGGGAACAGGCACCGACCCGAGATGAGAGGTGAAATCCTAGTAGAAATCAGGTAAGTCTTTAATGAGCGTTTTTTGGTAATGTCTTTTCATTCGCTCATTAACGCTGATGTCTCTTTTTCCCCTTAGGGTCCGGGGTCCGGAAATGCCAGGATGCGGCGCGGACCCGAAATGAAGAGGGAATGAATCAACAGGTAAGTCTTAATATGGAGATTTAGCTTTCCTTATTCCCTTCTCTCTCACACCTTTTGTTCTTGCCCTTTTTCTCCCTAGGCGCTGGGGCAAGACTGCGAATCCGGATGATCGCTGCTGAACATGGAGGTGCCCTGTTAAGGTGAGTGGAATGCGGTGCTGCAGCGATCGATGCGATGAGCTTTTAAATAAAAGTCTTCCTTTTCAGGATTGTCGGCGAGATGTCTCCGGGATGCGGATTTAGCAGGTAAGGACTTTTCCTTCTTCTGTTCTCTTCTTCTCTTCCTTTGCAGGTGATCCAGGATGCTGGCAGGTGTGGCAGAAGTCAGGATGCAGGAGCAGACACGGTGAGCGTCCAGCTGCTAGATGCAGAACAACGCGAAGCACGTGTGGCTGTTCGGGTGGGGTTTAAATAGCCTTGGAAGAAGTTCCAGGTATGTATCCTTCCTCCAATCAGGTATGTATCCTTCCCCGACCACACCCGGATGGTAAATTAGTCCCACAGCTAAAGTAGTTCCTTTCAGGCCTCAAGGAGGCCGGGATCCTGCAGCATGGTCTGCATCAGGTAAGTGCACCCAAGCACCCCCATAATGAGCCTGGTGCCTATGGCGCCAGGACTGATGTCTTTTATGAGCCTGGCGCCATAGGCGCCAGGATACTGTCCAAAGGGCCTCTATATGGGGTTGCAGGGTCTTTCCTTGGGGACTGGATGTCTGCTTTCAGGGACGCAGGGCTTGAACCGGCTCCCCGGGAGCGGGCATCATGACACCCATCCATCATCACGTTGTAAGCAGATTATTGCATTGAAACCGGTTAGGACAGACACAATTGAGTGGGCATGGGGGGGAATAAAAGGGGGCAGAGAGATGAGAGATATATGAAGTCCATTAGTTAAATACATTCACAGTAACATAAGGCAATTAACATGTCTCCCATACTATATGTAGTGCTTTTATATAATAAGGGGACAGACATTATATCTTTGCGACACCATTGTCCCATTACTTTATATCCAAGGATTATACCATCCTAGCATTACCTTATTAAGTCAAGGATAGTCCCATCCCCTATTTGGTTAATTTGTTAGATTACATCATTACACCAATTGGTACACCCCATGTGAGCTCACCTCATTCTCTGTAACCTCAAATGAGCATGCTAATTACTCGCAAGTTGCTGCATACGGGATCAAAATCCCTGCTGTTCCTGCAATCAAAAGATATTTACTCTACTAAATATTATTGTCAAATGTCACTTCAATTATTTGCATTGTTCATCCAAGGTAAATACCCACATTATTTGCCATCTGTGTGGCTTCCTAAATAACACAAGATCAAATGTGTTTTTCACAAAGACATGGCCAATACCTAACTTCTGAAATGAGGAAATGATGTTGTGTTTGACAAATCAACCTCATCCTTAGATCTGAGGATCCCTGCAGATACATGTAAACTGAGCAGACATACCTGAGCAGTGGCAGAATTAATTGAGCCAACACATATCAAGACACCTCACCCTTATTTTCCATGCCATCAATGAAGGAAATATCTGTGCATGCATGGATTACTGAACATTTAACTGGATAACATTCACAAACAGGTACCTCTCACAGATAGCACATGCTGTTCCGAGTCTCGAGGCCAGTTCAAGAGTTTCTATTATTTTTGGGTTATATGGCAGTCCTTCTCCAGTCCTTCTCTATCTCCTTTTCCCTGGCATTCCCAGCCCATACCAGATGTCTGTAAATCTGGGTTGGTACCATTGATCGTTTTCCTAAATGCAAGTTCATGTTCCCTAATCTCATCACTGATTAGTTCTTGAACAGAAGTGGGACTAGTGCCTGCTGCTGCCCTGTTGACTCATGGAAGTATTCTCACTCTCTCATTTCCCTTCTACTCTGCCTGCTTCTTCTCCATTCTCTCCACCCCACTGGTCTTCTCTCACTCTTCCTGTCTCCTACCTCCACTCTACGATTTTCTCTTTCTGCTCCCTGTCTTCTTACTGCTAAACACTTACCACTAATACCACTCCTCTCTACTACTACTCCTCTTACTCCTACTGCACTCCTCTAAGCCCAAGCTACTCTCCAACAACCACTATGTGTAACCTCCTACAACTACCACTCTCCTCCAAACACTACTTCCCCTAACCACTACAACTGAACACCAACTACTAAAACTATACTCCAACCATTACTACTCACCTCCAACCACTACTACTATCCTCCCAACTCTAGTCAAGCACCCTTTTTATCCAATGCTACCCTTCTCACAGTCACGTGTTCTCTATAATTACTACACACATGTCTCACAATCACACACACTTACACTGCATAACCAGAAACACTCCTGACCCAATACCTCAACTTTTTCTATAATCTCTTCCATGATCTGCCACTCCATCCATCCTATTTCTGGTCTTGTGGCTGTCCCCTACCTCCACTTCTGACCTCCCCTTGTAAACCCTCAATATTCTGTTTCCTTTCTTCCTCTAAGTAGCCCTCCCCTCTCAGGGATGGCTAAGCTTCACCTAACCAATCTAATTCACTCTTCCTGCCCGGATGTCTCATACCTCCACTATATGATTTTCTCTCTCTCCTCCCCTTCTATTTACAGCTACCTCATTTACCTCTACAACCACTCCTCTCTACTGCTCCTTTTACTCCTACTACTATACTCCAAGCCCAAACTACACTTCACCAACCACTATGTTTAAACTCCAACCACTACCACTCTCCTCAAAACATTACTACCTTTAACTGCTACAACTCAATAACAACCACTACAACTCTACTCCAACCACTTCTACTCACCTCCAACCACTACTACTCCCCTACAAACACTACTACTCTCCTCTGAACACTAGTTGAGCACCCTCTTTTAATCCAATACTAGTTTTCTCACAGTTGCTTCTACTCTATCCTCACTACACACATGTCTCAAACTCACACACACTTAAACTGCATAACCAGTAACACGCCTGACTCAATACCTCAACTTGTTCTACAATCTCTCCCATGATCTGCCACTCCCTCTATCCTATTTCAGGTCTAGTCGCTGAACTCCACCTCCACTGCTGACCTTTATGTGTAAAACCCGCAACTTTCTGTTTCCTTTCTTCCATTAAATAGCCCTCCCCTATCAGTGAATGCCTCTCTTCCCCTAATCAATCTAATTCACTCTTCCGGCCCAGGACGTGTGTGTACAGGGGAAATATTTTAAAAGGAGTTTAAGCCCTTGCTCACTGGCTATGCAGGCCATCACCATGCAATGGCAGCATAGGAAGTCTCTAGAAACTGGTTGGTTCCTGGGGGAGAACATATCCCCAATCTCGGATGTGTGTGCTAGTGACTGAGAAGACGTCCAGCTTCTTTCTGGGCATGGGTGTTCTTGGGGCTACTCATTCAGGCTGTTTCTCCAATCTTGCGGTAGATCTGCAACAAAAAGAGAAAGTCTGGTGAGCATCTGATTTACGAGGTATGGATGGAGACATGGTTCTGCATGCATAGATATGGGCACAAGGGAAGATTTGGGTCTGCATTACTAAAGTTCATGTTGATGACATTGTTTGCTCTAGCTCTACTTTAACAATCCCATTCTCCCCAGGGAGACAAGCTTACCCCTCCCTCTGACAAGGTCAAATCGTTGGACATGTCACATACAGTTTAGCATTGATACCCATTGGAACAGACAAATGTATGTTATGTTAGGTTTGTTATTAGGATTTGTTCTGTGCACCACTTTCATTTGCATGGTCTCTAGGAACTGAGGTGGATCAGAAAGAAATGGGGTGGGTTAGGTTAGTGGGAAGTGAAGAAAAAAGCAAGCAAGATTTGCTATTTTGCTTGTGCTTGCAGACAGGAAGTGCCCATATATCTGCTTGTGAGTCTGTCTCTAGGATTCTTGAATACCCATGATTCTAGGATTCATTGGCCAGGACTGTTTTATGTAAGTTGTGTGTAGAGGTGTGCCATTCTCTTGTGTGAGATCTGTTGGGATGTGTATTCATTTGCTGAGTATGAATGGTCCAGTTTGTATGAATATAATTTCTTTGAGCATATGGGTTGAAAAGGATAGAGAGTTAGGATTAGTGGCAGGCTTTGTGGGTCATTAAGAGCCTGCATCTGCTGTGGCTATGGTTACAGTCCATAGTGGTGGTGGAGTCGGTATGGCATTCCCTTGAGGTAATGGGGTGGTGAGTATGGCTTTCTCAAGAGGAGATTGGTTAAAGCAATGGCATTGAGTAATCCTCTTGCTCGCTGGACCGCATTGCTGGTTGTCATAAGGTGCCAGTCATTTTCTAGTTGGAGGATAGTTTATTAGTTAATGATGCGTTGAAGAGCAGGGTATTCATAATTTTACTGAAATTGAGATGGTCCTCTATTCTGTGGATTTCCTTTGGAAGAGTGTTCCAGAGTTTGCCCACCATTTTAGAGGTGAACATTCCTCCATATCTTTCTCTGGTATAGATCATAGCCCGTAGTAGTACATCACTTCTGGAAGTTAGTGTCCTTCTTGGGTAGTATTGTGCAAGCTTTACTTGGATGAAGTTGGCTTAACAGGCGGGAAGAAGTCTGTGGACAATACAGAGTGCTTTGAGATGCATTCTTTTTTTTATCTGAAACCAAGAGTAGATTTCTTGTCAGGTCCCTCCTGTTAAGTCTGAACAATTGACTTTCTGCTGCATTATGCACTGAAAGTTCTTCTTGAGGTAGTCCGGCGTGCTGAGGTATTAGTTGTTGATGTTGTAGATTCTTAATAAGATCAGTGCTATAAATGCAGGTGCCCTGGGAGGCAAGGTGAGGAATGGCATAACCTCTCTGATTGATCAAAGCTGACAAAAACGTTTCTTTACTAGTGTTTTGACATGATACATGTGCCAAATACAAGTCATTGTAACACTCCCCATAGGGGCATTTACAGCCACTTTCTCTACTTACTCAGCCATGGATCTGTTCAAGTGCCAGGGACACCTGGCAATTCTGATATTTCTGGATCGGATGTCATATGATGCTTCACACCAGAAGATTGATGGGAAGTTAGAACAATGTACCTTCTGTCATCACAGTGGCCATGATTGTGCTGCAGCATTTGGTTATGCTACAAAGAGTCCCATTAGCAATCATCCTGGACAGAAAAATATGTTCCTGCCTCCATTTTGGAAAGCATGTGCTACTCACTAAGGATGGAGGTTAATCTCCTTACTAGTAACCACCCATAGACAGAAAGACCAAATAGTGATCCATTCATTAGACTATCATGAGAGCAGGGATACTGGGTTGATACTTCCTCCGACATTTAGAATTATTTTTCCCTATGGTGATGCCACACAATAGCATAAGGATGTATTCCAAAATGGCTTAGCAAAGTGGTTGTAATAAATGAACATCACTAACATTTGAAACAACTACTTTTTCAGAGGGTATCTCAAACAGGTAACAAACAATACAAACCGAAGCTGACTGAAATTGCTGGATTACTGTGACACTAACTGCTGGTTACATGGTTTTCTAAAAAACATTTATACCTCAATGGATGCACAAGTCCAACCCAAGGTAGATATGTCCCCTATCTGACTTAAACATATTGGGTCAAGCAACCATCACGTATGCCACCTTTAAAGAAATACAATCTAGTCTTATGTGTATCCTTTCTGAAACTGGTACACCCGTAAAGGCAGCTCCTTATTACATAATTCAAACCAGAGATTATCTAAGAAACCAGATATTATCCAGGGACAGACAGAATATGACACTGATGCCATACCAAATTCAAAGAGGGTTAGAGGCTCAGTTTGCAACTTTGTAGAGTAGAAACTTTACAGTCCTAAGGACTGTTCATGGGAACCGCATCCTACATCCTTGTGTCCAGGTACAATACCCTGACATGCCAAGGTCCAGAACAGGAAGGGGCCTATTACGTTGGGGTGTAATGTCATGGATACCAATAGCCATACAACATTCCCTGCAGCATTACTCAGGGTTATCCCCCAGATAGTCATCCTTTGTCAAGGTCAGCTCTCAGACATCATAGCTAACATTACACCCAGAGAAGGTCTCTTGGGGCTACTACAGCAGGAACATGTAGCCGAGCTGAAGGGATATCAACATATTCCACCTTAGTGTAATGATGCATAAGTACATGGTTCAAAATGGTGAACCCCAGTACATGTTTTTCATAGACGTAAAGGCAGCATTTGAATGCATCTATAGGTGATTGCTGTGGAAATACCTGCCAATCCAGGTTATTCCTCATCCTTAACATCTGCAATAGTGGGTTTGTATTACCGCAAATGTGAATCGAAAAGCCAAGGTGTGGCCAAGGTGGGAAGTTGCTAATTCTCTCCCAGTGAAAGTCGGAAAGTGACAGGGTTGTGTTCTTGCCCCCACTAGTATCATCAATTTAGATTAAAGGCTTAATAGTGTATACTATGCAAGTGGAAGCAAATGTACCATGGCTTAAAAAGAGCACTATCTTTTTTTTTTGTTGCAGATAATGCTATGCTCATTTCAAAGACATGGTCAGGACTTCAAAGGCAGTTCTCTGCGTTCCTGGATGTATGCGAGAAAGACAAATTGGTGATTAATTCCCCTAAAACAGTCTGCTTGGCGTGCCAGGCTAAGAACTTCTGAAAATTACTTTAAACAAGGATCATCTGGTTCTGGCAGATTAGTTTGACTACTTGGGTGTTCATCTAAGCAGAAATGGCACCTGGTTCCCCAGGCTAATAAAATCAAGCTAATTCATATCAGTAAATTCGTTCTACCATAGAGTAAGAAGCATTGGTCAGAATAAGGCAGTCTGCAAAGCTCAGGTGTGTTCTGCTGTTTGTTATGGGGCTTAGATGTGGCATCATAAAAAACGAACCCAGTTGGCTTGTGCAGAGAATCTTCTCCCAAAGAGTTTGCCAACCATGCAAATAAGGATTGTGATCCACTAGATGAGAATTGGCTGTGCGGCCCACCTCAATTCTTATGTATTCTGTTGGAGGCTCTTCCAATCACAGGATGTGACACAATAGATAGAAGCTTTGTGAACAATATTTTGTTTTTCGAGAGGTTCTTCCTGTCCGTTTTAAAAACACATATTAGAAAGTTTGAATGCTGACAGGTCATAATGTTGTATCAAAATATGAGATTACAATTTGAATGAAGATCAACCAAGATTGGTCTTGACAGAAAGAATTGTTCAAGATATTAACTACTTGTTGGACAGAAATACCCTTGGGCTTATCTTGACATCATCAAACTTTTTTGGGAAAAATCAATTTTTGTAAATTGTGTTCAAACATTTTACTTTTGACCAGTTATATTGCCAAATGGAATAATGGAAAGAGAGAGTTGTGTTCAGTATGTAACAGCAAAGGAAGAATACGTTCACTATACTAATATACTGTTTGTATACGTAAACAAGGGCAGAGTGGCTTGTGCAAGTGATTAGCTGATAATATTGTGGATATTGCCAAGTCAAGTGTTTTAATCAGATCTTGGAATAAAAGAGTTATGCTCTCATTTAGATGTGTCAGTATTTCTTTTGCAAAAACGGAAAACTAAAATAACGTTAATGCATTTGGTAAGCATGCATTAACAAGAAGTGTCTCCATGACTCAGTTATTCACCACTGCAGTCCCATAGGTATTTGTTGAGGCTTTCCAATTACTATGTGAGGCAATGTCCACTTGTAGTAATGTTTTTGTGTGGAGATATTTTCCTCTACACAAACCCAGATGTTTTTTTTTAACAAGTTTCATTTTGAAGCTCTGAATTTAGCAGTTCTGTGCAAGAGGTGGTAATCAATTCACCATAAGTTCAAAACCCTCTGCATTGTCCACAAGGCCTTCTGGGGCCTGGGGCCAAAATACCTTCAACTCTCCCTTCCTAAATATCTTCCTTCTCGAGCATTTTGCTCATTCGCCTCCAACTCCCTCAGGGTCAGCCGCTTCTCCAAGCAACGAGTTGGGGGGAGATCTCGCTCCGCAGCAGGGTCCTCCCTCTGGAACAGCCTTCCTGCCTCCCTGAAACTTGAGGAGAACCATCTCCGGTTCCGGAAGCACCTCAAAACCTTCCTCTTTGCTTCTGCTTTCTCTCCCCCTCTCCCCTGCTAAATCACTGAATCTGTACTGAATCAGCAACTGGGCCACTCGCCAATCTCGGTCCTTGGCCCAGCCACTCTCCCCTGCACTGCCTTCCTGGCAACCCCTGCACTGCGGGACTGTCTCTGTATCCCTACAGCCCCCCTTCCCAGCACTTGTCTGCACTTATCTTGCACTTGCCACCAGCTGGCCCTTATTATTTATCTTGTTCGTTACTAACCCTGTTAGTACCCTCCTAGCACTTTCCCCTCTCCCTTTCCCCCTCGCACTTTTCCCGTCCCCCCTGCCCATGCACTTGCGCAATCTGAATGACACCTGGCCTAGTAGGATCGTTGTCTGTCTCCCCTTGTTCCCCCCTCCCTGCCTCGTCGCGCCTTGAAACACTTGTGTATAGGCGCGTTACAAATGCCATATCATATCATATCATATCATACCAAGACTTTTTTTTCCATACGCCAAACTCAAAATGAGTACCATAGATTCTAAGTAGCAAACTAACTCCGACTTAACCCCCCAGTCCTGTAATATCCAATAGTCATTTATATTTATATAATTGTGAATTTTTACATATGTTTGATTATTATATATGTTTTAGTTATGCAATTTTATTGTGCTTTCGAAATTGTTTTTATGAATTTTTCTTATGATTGTTTTTAAGGGTCTTTGACTCAAAATAAACTTTGATGATGAAATACCTGAGCGCAAAAGAGCCTCAATGGGCCTGGAGACTGAACCACTGGAGTCTCAAGGGACAGCCAGATTACAAATACAGACTCCCTGTTAAAACTGTGGGAGTCTGGGCAGAGAAACTTAAACTGCATCTATATGTGGCCAGGCCCATTTGTGCCTTTTGCAAGAAATTATTATACACTATTCTTACTTGACAGTGTCATTAGGTCTCTTCAGTCTGAACACTGGCCTGCACTTCCTCATTGCACATTTTAATTCCAGATCCTGCACAGGAAATCCAGCCCACGCGTCAGAACTCTGGCTACATAATGCATCGGTCCTCCAGAATGCCTGATTATACATAGAATGGAAGAAAGACACAGTTATCTGATCATACTCAGAAACCATGTCTCACATGAATACATTATGTACACTGCTAACCACGTAAGCAGTTAAGGAATTGTATGTGAGTATTCCCAAGGCCTCATTCTGTGTACCCATACCATAAAAGAACGGTGCCTTCATCACAAGGAGTGGACTTCCACCACATTAGTGAATGTGGTCTTGGCCATTACACCTCATTAAACATCAGCATTTTGAAGTACTGTTTCAGGTTAAAACTACTGTAAGGAATCAGTGACTGTGCTGGTAACCCCCTGCAAGGAAGAAGATTCCTTCACCACTCAGTCATACAGTGAACACCTCCTCAACCCAATTAAGTATAAAGACAATGGGCCTCATTATGACATTGGCAGTAGCCGCGCCTGTAATATGGGCATATATCGAGTCATTATGGCCCTGCCGGATCAGTTAATTGCCCATTTGCGTTATCCGGAAAAAAGATGCTCCCCATTCCCATTTGCCCTCACTGGGCTGAATGGGAATGGGGAGGTCGGATGCTCTGACAACGTTTATAACGGTGCTGGTGCATGCGACATGCTGTGCTCGCTGGTGCCGCTCTGCCCGCCAGGACCGACCTGGTGGGCAGAAAGGCACTCGCAAGCACAACTCGTAGTTTGCCGGTCCGGGATGGGAGCAATGGTATTTCCCTTTTTTTTATTTTACTTTACTTTATTATTTGATATTGCGCTCCAAACCCAGGGGTAGCCGGGCGCAGCAGTTACAAGAATACTTGAGCTTAGGTTACATACAAAGGATGCATACAGAAGATACATTACAAGTGTTATTAACAATTTAACAAGCAGGTATAAAAGGTACAGGATGAGAGGGGCTCATATACAAGGAGGTAGTCAGATCTGGGATCAGAAGTGTCATGGCAATTATTTACAGAGGTTAATCAGTGGTTAATCCGGGCCAAGAGAATAAGTTTGAGCCAATTTTTCACGTGTCGTCTAAAACTCGAGTATGGTAGATTAGCTCTCAGTGCAGAGGGAAGGGCGTTCCAGGCACAGTCAGCTTTGACAGGGAAACTGGCTCTGCCCGTTTTTGTTAGTCTGAATTTGGGAATTTCGAGTAAGAGGTGGTTGGAGGCTCTAGTGTGGTATGTGAAAGATTTTCTGGTTAGTGTAGCCAAAATGTATGGAGGTGCGGTATTGTTCAGTCCTTTGTGGGTGAGGGATAGTGTTTTGAGGAGAACTCTATCGCTAATTTTTAACCAGTGATGATCTTTCCTAATGTTGGATATGTGTGCTCTGCGGGGTATGTCCAAAACTGCTCTAAGAGCATTATTTTGTAGTGTTTGCATTTTGTTTATGATAGTTTTGCTGGCGCCCGTATAGAGGGTGTTACAGTAGTCTAATTCAGACATTACTAGGGAGTTGGCTAGTATGATGCAGTTAGTTTTGGAGAGGTAAGGTCTGCAAGCCCTGATTAATTTGCAGGTGTAGGCTGTGGAGGAGGCGAGGGAGTTAGTTTGTTTTTTGAGAGATAGTGTGGCATCAAAGTAGAAACCTAGAGTTTTTACCGCAGTTGCCACTTTAATTATATTGCCATCTATGTTGAAGGCACGATAATTGGGGTTAAGTTTTTTAAGGTTGGAGTCGGAACCCAGGATCAGTATCTCTGTTTTGTCGTCATTCAGGCAGAGGCCGTGGGAGGCCATCCATGCCTGAATGAGGAGGTACATCTTAGTTACTAGTGCTGTGTCTTCGACAAAGTTGCCTGATAGTGGTATGAGGATCTGCGTAACGTCCTCATAGTTAGTGTAGGTTATCCCCAGTCTGTCAAGTGCGTCAAAGAGTGGCTTAGTGAAGATATTGTACATTGTGGGGGAGACACAAGAACCTTGTGGGACGCCACAAGTAATATGTATTGGGTCCGCAGAGGCTGAAGGGGAAAACACTCTCATAGTCCGGTTGGCTAGGAAGGATTGTACCCAAGCTATAGCTTCACTTATATAGGCTGCTAACGCTAGGTGATTGCATAACACTGCATGGTCCTACCAGGTTAAAGGCCACCGATAAGTCAAGGAGGAGGAGCATAGCTGTTTTACCTTCATCCTTCAACTTGTCGATTTGTGTCTTAAGGTCAATTAGGGCCGTTTCAGAACCATGTAGTGGTCTGAATCCAGATTGGCGCGATCCTAGTAGTTGGTTCGTCTCTAGATAGTTTTGTATCTGGAGGTAGGCTACTCTGTCGATAATTTTAAGGAGAAATGGTACCGTGGTGATGGGCCTGTAATTAGTAGGGATGGCTGGGTCAAGGGTCTGTTTTTTAAGGAGGTGCAGTACCCAAAATTCTTTAAGGTTTGTGGGTACAGTGCTAGTTCTAAAGAATGTGTTAATTAACTTAGCTATGAAGGGTGCTAAATCTCTGGCTGCGTCCTTAATGACTTGTGCAGGGCAGCTGTCACCTTGACAATTGGAGGGTTTCAGGGAGGATATCACCTTTTCAGTTTCCAATATGGATATGTTGGAAAATCTGAATGGTTTGCGATTGATTTGGTCAATCTATCCGGCACATTTCCCAACTATTCTTGAAATGGAATTGGAATATAACCAGTCCCAGAATATGTTGAGAATATGTGGGGTGTGCATTTTGGGGATTGGGGACAAAGCAATAATGTCTTGCTCCCACAGTTGATTCTTTGGTGCGTGATGTAAACGTATAGAACCATCCCCTAAGGGTTCTATGTGTGTACATCGCCAATCCCATGAATCCACTGAGACACGGGCTCAATTAAAAATCATGACTTTGATTCTGGGTTTATACTCATTATCCAATCCTGTTGATGTATTATATTTACAATTGCAGATCAACATTTAATTATTTCGTATTGTTACTATGTTGCATCAAAAAACATTTCTAAGGTATCCCATCATGGCAAAACACCAAATGGCCTCATTATGAGTTTGACGGTAGTTCAGTGGTAAATCTGCTGAAATACTGACAACATCGGTTACCGCTACTGCCACGTGGTTATACGGATTTGCCACAGGATTACAAATAGTGGTAAGGCAGTGTAAATCCCCATTTTTGGAGTCCATAGGACTCCATGGGTAATTTGGTGGAAATACCCTGAGCAGTAATTTTGCCCCAGTAACTCCACCAATTTTTGGAAGAAAAGTGAAGGATTTACCCCGAGCATGGTAATGAAAGTAAATCATCCACTTTTCCTCCAAACTCAGAATTTTACTTTGCCATAAAAATGGTGGTAATTCTGTTACTGCCAGGGAAGTGGCAGTAATGTAATTCACTACTTTGTCTGCACCGCCAAACTCGTAATGAGAATTGTGCCTTGAAATATGGACAGAAATACCTTAGTTTATTAGTATTTCTACATCTTAAAAAAGCAGAATTACCAGGGACAGCAGAGGGCTATGTGCTCTTTTCTTACATTCTTATTGTTTGCCTGCAAGGGTCACATGATTAGGCCATCATTCTCTGGTACAGAAGTAGAGTAGACAGTAAACTGTAATATGAATTTGGCAATTTTTCCAATGGTCAATTGCTGTTCATTGAGGTCTGGGAAGATTTCATCTCCATCTAGAGACCCATCGGTGGATTCTCAGTGCAACAATTCGGGGAACAGATCTGTCTCCTCCTCAGTCTCAACATCCATCACGAGAACCATCACCAAGTCGTCCCGGCTATAAATCGGCTTTAGCCAATCGACATGACACACCCTGTGTGTCTTCCTGCGGAGTGTTGTGTCAATGAGGATGTTGACCTTGCTGATATTCTCAAGCACCACCTAGTGCCTAGCCCTTTTAACATGACAGGCTCCATAATCCAGACCATTTGTCCTGGAGTATACTCTATCACTGTTCCCTTCTGGTCATGTCAGTGCTTCATAAGCTCCGGGTTGGCCTTCAGAATGTGAGTGTTCTGTTCTCTGTACTTGGCCATCTTGGATTTCGGGCCAAACACATTATCCACTATGTCATTGGAAGGAATTCAGGGATTGGCCTCCCATCCTTCATGCACCAGGCTTAGTGGACTGCTAAGAGGATGGCCAAACAGAAGCTCAAAGGGACTAAACCCTACACCACTTCTTGGGTGTCCTGGCCCACGTTTGGACTATTATGCTGCAACATTTGGTGCTGTGGGCTTAGGAAATCCAAGAGGGCGGAAAAGCCCACATTTGCGCCAGAATCCTGGAGAACCGCGCAGTCTTTGCCCACAACAAAATGGTCGCCTGACCTGCCACCCACCAGTGTGAGCGTGAGGGGCCAGGAGTGCCATGAGTGAAATGTGTGCCAAAGGAAAAACAGCAGTACCGGTGTCTAAAAAAAAAAAGCGCTTTGAAATCACCTTGGTTTCTCTGAAATGCAAACTAAAAATGCCTTTTTTAAACATTGCAAGATATTCAAAAATCTCAATGAACACCAGCAGACATTTGGCAGAATGTAGTCTTGTGTGCATACACAATCTGGAAAGAGAAAGAGCCCAAAACAATGTTTATAACAAAACTAGCTGAGCTGTGGATGTCAGCAGCCTAAGTTAAATTGGACTGAAAGCCACTAAAATCTAAATGTTTAAAATAAATGAGTGACCTACTGTTGAGTGTCACATAGTTTGCAACTGTTAAATGTCATAGTTTTGATCTTAGAATCAGCGTTCTAGCTGCATGTGTAAAAATTGCAAGTTTGGTTTGAATGTAGAAAACTGGGAACCAAAGAGACATTTAGCTGAAGCCTGGCTTGAAGAGAGTGAATTCTGCCCGGCAACTACCCCCGACAGGAGTTGAAACTTGCTCAGCCACTCTTCCCAGGCCTGGCTGCATTCTGCTGCCCCAACCAAAAGGAGATGACACCTCCCTGATTGAATCAGGGGAGGAGCACCTGGGGACTGCAGGAAACTAAACAAAGCACTGTCCTTGGCCCAGGCAAATGTTAAATTAGGGGGGTCGTAAATGGCTTCCTCTTGGAAGGAAACAGGGAGGGGCAATGCATCTGTGAGAAAGCTGAGCTTGGGGGAAGAGGATAAACCAGAAATTCCACCATGTGCTTTGGAAAACCACACCCCTTTGGGGCCTGAGCATAATTTTAAAAAGACGGATAATTCATAGTGCGGACTTGTAAAAAATGTATAAATAATATCATCATTCTTGTGTTTTTCTGTGCACATTTTAAGAGGTGTTAGGACTCAGTGGTATGTTCTTGGGGATAGTAGCGGAAAAAAGGCTGTTACTCCAAATGTATGCATGTTAAAAATCTGACACTTTATCATCTGAAACCCATATCCCTGGTGCACATTTGTGTAAAATCTGGAAAGGTTTAGAGGTTGTTATCTGGATGAAAAGGGGAGAATTCTGTCACAAGTGGACACGAAATCTTACAAAGACAGGGATCGGATGGTTTGGTGCTACAGAAAATATGTTAACTGGACATATAATATTAGAAAAATGGTACATAGATAAATATGTATTTGGATCAGAAATAGATTTGTGTGCAATTTGACAAGGGGAGGATCCTCTGACCATAAACCTACCTCATCACTCTGACTCACAACCCAGTTCTCCCAATCAAGGGAGAGAGGAGGAACTGGCCAATGATAAGTTGAGAGGGTTGGGCATGCAGAATGAGCCGACCCACCCACTTTCTAAACACATAAAAGGAGACTGTGCAGGACAGGTAGGGACATTCAATTTCCATTTCCTTGCGGAGCTCGCTGACAGACGACTTCACATCCAGAGATCCGGTCTGACTCCAGCAAGACAGAGACCAGAACTTAGAACTCTGACTCCAGAACTCAAAGCAAAGTAGGCCTCAAAACCTAACCAAACTATTCACAGCCGGGCGAGCTGTTTGAATTCTTTGCCAAGAATTTTTGCCAGAACTGGTAGCAGACCCAGAAGGCAGAATTATCCAGAGAGACCAGAGATTCAGAGAGACCAGACCCAGACCAGATCGCTGAGAGCTGACCCAAATTGCTGTGCGCAGAACCAGTACCCAGTGGCGAGAGAACCGCAGCCAATCCTGACCTGATCCGTGACGAAGTCGCATTCCTGTCCAAAATATAGTGTGAGTACTCAGCCAGAACTGTGCAAAACCCAATCTCTTAGTTTAATATAATCAAATTCAAACTATTTTAACCTATTGAGAACTGCATCATAGAAATTGTGTCCCTTCTTTTGATTCAAAGCTGCAAAACTGTGATCTGTCATTCTGAACTTTAAAATTTCATTTCGAGAATCTACCTTCACAAATTCGTCTGTATCTCCAGAACCGAACAAAATTTTACTTTTATTTTAAAGCTGAGATTCTAAGCTTTCCAACAAGCCCCAAACCGACTTGCTACTCCTTATGGTGCCTCCGTAATTGCGCTCCGTAATTGCCTCTGTAATTGCGCTCGACGCACGCAACTAAATTGCCGCAATTTGACATTTTGCTTCATTCCAGCCATGTGTGAAAACATTTATCTTTTGCTTCCATCACGGAATTCTGTTTTCAACTTGAGAATTGTGTGTGTTACTTCCATCTCCTTACATTGCATAGGGGGGGAGTGAATTGTCTAAGAAAAAGTGATCACATTATCTTTTGCTGAAATCATATCAAGTTTATTTCTGTACTGCCTTTTATTCATCTTTGCATCTCCTTGAAACCATAAAGCATTCTCTGATACCTTTTTCCCCTGTTCCTAGTCATAAGTCACCAGAACTGTGCTATTTTAGGATTACCTATTGCTGATTACTGCTCATATTCACAAGTGTGATATCAATTATTAATTTATTATAAAAGTGCGATATTACATGGACGCGGTAGCGTCCATGTAGTTATGGTTAAGTTGGTGTTTCCATAGGAAGAGCACTTTTTGGGTGACTTATAACTTCGCTCCCTCTGGACGAATCCTCACTAAACGTTGCAAAAAAAGTGTATGGCCCACTGAATTTTGCGAAGTTTGGAGAGGTTTGGTCCAGGGGGGGCAAATTATAGGGGGGGTTCCAAAGCTTTTGTTTTTTCCTATAGACATAATGGGAAAAAACTTTGTGCATGGCTACAGCGTGAACCGCTGGACGGATTTACGCCAAATTTGCCTCCAGTCCTACGCGACTTTACACATAACCCGGAAGACAACACACATTATGTCACAACACAGCGCGCCACAATTCGGAATATGAAACTGTGATTTAAAAGCAAACAGCAAGACTGTAAATTTTGTAAAGTACATTTATTTGACATCAAATGTTTAGAGAATATTCAGCAATTTGCATTTGTCTTTGTTGTCAATCCTCAAAAGTTCATGTTGAGCCACGCGATGTTCCTTTGCGGTACAGAGGGTGTTAGATCAGCTTAGAACACAGTGCGCCACAATTCGGAATATGAAACTGTGGTTTATAAGTAAACAGCAGGATTGTACATTTGGTAAAGTACATTTATTTCACATGAAATGTTTAATGAATATTCAGCGATTTGCAATTGTCTCTGCTGTCGATCAGCAAAAGTTTATTTTGAGCCACGCGCTGTTCCTTTGCGGTAGATAGGCTGTTGGTTTATGATAAAAGCAGTAAATGGTCGCACTGATAATCGGAAGGTTGGTCCAACAACGAGGCATTAGACCACCATAATGGTTGGTATGTTGCTTCTAGCCGCGAGTACTGCGTAAGGGCATATTGGTCCTTGGCGATTGTCCCATAAAATGGTGAGGGTCATGGAGCTGCACCTGGCAGTTGAAAAATCCATCCGCTGGAGTCTGAAAATCGTGACATTGGCAAAATGGGGCAACATACCTGTTTTAAAAAACATAAATTAGTCTCACCAGCCGATCTTTATTAAAAATATTCATTTTATTTATTAGGGCGTGAAACTATTTGCTAGCGAAGAGTATGTTAATAATAAAATAATATTTTTGCATTTATATAGCGCTAAGAACCGTCAGGTATCTCAGCGCTGCTTATTATTATCCATGGTGCGTGGTGCTCATTTATCAACCACGGAAGGATGAAAGGCTGAGTTTGGCCGTGCCGGGATTCGAACCTGCGTTAGCAAGCTTTGCACGGATGTCAAAGCGAGCGCTCTACTCGCTGTGCCACTTGACCGGCTACAGTGAAGTGGCACAGCGAGTAGAGCGCTTGACCGGCTACAGACCGGTTACATTATTTCTATTAACCCACCCTGTGTCGTCTGCCTTTTTCAGAGCCCTCTAAACGACAGGTGATCAATTCGGCGGTGATAGTGTGCGGTAGAAAACAATATGTCACATTGAACGAACAAGTACAACTTGACCAGGCTTTAATGCCACGCTATTGTTATTATATTCCGGTATAAAATAATCTAAAGGGTCACTTACATTATAATTGCATTTTCCATTGTCCAAGTGTAGTGCAGTCCCAAAATACGACTCCACGTGTACCAACAATCTTTCTCAAAGTGATATAATATACAAAAGGGGTTTCGTTTCAGAAATGTCATCTTTATCGTGTCTTACGTTTTTGCCACACTTCTTCAAAAGAAGTCTTTCAGCACAATCTCTGTCTGTCAAGGTAAAAAATAAATAGTACCTTATACTGGGAGTCGTGGGCCTCTCCGGGCTGCGAGAAAAAAATGGAAGCAGCTGACCTTCACTGTGAACGAGCATAAATGCTTACTTTGCAACATTCTGTGTAAAGCCATCTGTGAGAACTTGCTGTTTACACTACATCTTTGTATATTGTTTGCATGCTAATAAAAAAAGTTTGTTTAAGGGACGTTATGGTTCCAAGTAAAGCCGAAAAATCCCTAAAATTCGCCAGTATGGTAAGCTAAGCAACCATAACTCGCGCCACCACCGTGCACTGCTAAGACTAACACCCAGGACATCAAAGATGACATCGCAAATGTCATTGATGACATCACTGATGACATCACATGTGCATTTACTTTTCATGAAATGTGTGTATTAGGGATTTTTATGTTGCGAAAAAAGTGTCAAGGATCATTGCAATAAATATCATACCGTAATTAGTGCTTTGAACGATGCATTGATATAAATAGCATTGTATTATGGGGTTCTATCTAGTATACTGAGCTACTAATGGAGAAACATAGCATTGTGTGCAGCGTACAAGATGAAAGTATAATATTTGTAATGTTAATATGTTGAATAATGAAATGATAATTGTCCTGAAATGTTCGAAAATAAACAAAATGGGGGTGTTCTGAGGACGTTCTTCGTATTGTGTGACTGCTTAGCTGTATGCAATGAGGGAATCGCACAGAGAGTAAAGTGGAAATGGTAGAAGGGGTGTCGAAGAGTTACGCGGTCCGCGGACACCGCGTCTGTCCATGGATAGGGCGTGCTACATCCGGGGTTTTCCAGCAAATCCAACATGGAAAGAAGACTGTACGGATTAGCCAATCAGATGTCGAGGTTGTGGATTTGTGTTGAAAGAGACTGTGTGTGGTGAAGATGGCAGAAGTAGAGAAAGTCAGGGTGTTGGTGCGTGGAGATATGTTTGTGCATGGTTTACAACAGTACGCTCGATGCAGGCATGTTGAAAAGAACTTTGATGTGAAATGTGCCTGATTGCAATGTACAGGGAATTGTACAAGTTTGTGAGGATATGGCCACGATGAACAGTCCGCATGTGGTAGTTTTGCACTATGGTGCTTTCCATTTGGGAAACATCAGTGCCCCTACTTTGTTGGCTGATTTGGAACGCTTGGTTCAAGCCGTAATGAAGATCCTTCCAAATGCGAAAGTAATTTTTTCTGGCTTACTACCTAGGGCAATATGGGACAATAGTTCCGTTTTTTGTCCTCAGCAAAACATTGCTAGGTGTGTCATCAACCGAGGCATGTGTGCCTTCATGCTTAGAGCTGGTATGTTCTTCTATAATAATGAGAATATTGATGCCAGTAATACTGTTAATTTTAAAGAAGATGGCATCTCTTTATCTTTTACGGGAAATGCCTTTCTATTTTGGAATCTAAGGGTTGCTTTGGAGAAGGTTATGTGAAGATTTTAGGAGTAAATTAATAAAAAAAACAAGAAAAAAAATACAAAATAACAGGTGTCTGTCAAGCACCTGTAAAAAAACCCAAAAAAACCGGCTCTTTTCAGAGCCAACTTCAAAGGGGAAATGGGGCACACTATTTAAATTTACATTCACCACGCTCAGATTCTCGATATGTCCGGGACATGGAGGTAGTCCGCGGACATCAAAATCACTAGTTGGGGGATCAGTATGTTCTATGTTACATGTATATGAAGTCAGGGATATTATGGTTAAGTTGTGCTACTAAAAACCTATGAAATTCAGTGAAAAAACTTTGTTAAAGGGACGTTATGGTTAAGTTGCGCTACGAAAAACCTATGCAATTCAGTGAAAAAACTTTGTTAAAGGGACTTTATGGTTAAGTTGCGCTAATAAAAACCTATGAAATTCAGTGAAAAAACTTTGTTAAAGGGACGTTATGGTTCAAAGTAAAACCGAAAAACCCCTGAAATTCGGCAGTTATGGTAAGATAAGCAACCATAACTTGCGCCACCGTGCACTGCTAACACTAACACCCAGGACATCAAATATGACATCACAAATGTCATTGATGACATCACTGATGACATCAAATGTGCATTTAATTTTCATTAAAACTCTGTACAAGGGATTCTTATAATGCTGACCAAAAACTGTCAAAGATCATTGGGATAAATATCATGAGCTAATTAGTGCATTAAGCAATGCATTGATATAAATAGCATTCTATTATGAAGTTCTATCCAGTATACTAAGCTACTCATGCAGAAACATAGGCAGTGTGTGCAGTATACATGATGAAGGTGCCATATTCATAATCTTGCCATGTTGAATAATGAAATGATAACTGCTTTCTTATTAGAGTTTTGCATACTGTGAAACATGTAATAAGTAGATAATAAAACCCACTTAATACATAATTATTACAGACAAAACACAAAGAGACAACAACACATACAAATATGAGTACATACAGGGACAGTGAAGTAAACAAAAAAGCAGAAGTAGTAGCAGAAAGAGTTCATAACCTAACTGATTTTCTTTATGCAGAGAAACTATTGCTCTGTTTCAAAGCTGCTACTTATCATATGTATGTGTATCACATGATGTGACTGCACCCAAAGGAAAGGAGAGTGAGTATAATGTATACAAATATGAGCATATACAGGGAAGGTAGAGTAATAAAAATAAAACTATGAGAAAGTGCTGATAACCCTAATGATTATCTTCATGCACAGAAAGGATTGCTCTCTTTCAAGCCTGTGTCTTCCGCTATGTATATGTTTCATATGATTTGACTTGACTTTTAAGTCTACAAATATAGTACCTTTTCAATTTTTACTTCCTGACTGTTACTGAAGAAAACTATGTGGCTTAGATATGTCAGTAAAGGAAAAAAAGGGAGAGCCAGCCATGTGATGCCATCAGTTATGTCATCAATGACATTTGTGATGTCATCTTTGATGTTCTGGGTGTTAGTGTTAGCAGTGCACCGTGGCGTGAGTTATGGTTGCTTATCTTACCATAACTGCAGAATTTCAGGGGGGTTTCGGTTTTACTTTGAACCAAAACGTCCCTTTAACAAAGTTTTTTCACTGAATATATATATATATATATATATATATATATATATATATATATATATAGTTTAATTCTCAAATAAACCTTTTAAATTTGCAAAACAAACTTACTTCTTGGCTCAGTAGGGTCAGGGGGATTCTAAGAGAGGGGTGTTATATAAGGGTTGTCATCCAGGGTACAAGAACTCGACATAAAAATATATAAATAAGGGCTTCCCTTGAGCAATCCCAGACGAGGCACTGACTTAGTGGGACTGCTTGATTGGAGTCATTTAACACACTCTGTGTCACCTCACGGTAGGCAAACAGAAGGAATGGCAGGAGAATAGCCCAATTTCTCCCCAGGTGCTCTTCAAAGCGACCTATCATGCCCTTTAATGTCTTGTTCATACACTCAACAGGTCTGTCTGTCTTCATGTGAAAGGCTATAGAGAATGTGTAAGTAACTCCACATTCATCCCACATAGCCTTTATTTACAGGGGTATGATGTTTGGTCACATGTCAGAAATGACTTATTTGGGGAATCCTGCATGAGAAACTATCCCTATCAAAGCTGTCCCACCACTGGCACTTTGATTCTTCTCAAGGGTATATACTCTCGGTACCGGGTGGCATGGTCTACCATGACCAAAATATACTGGCTCCCTGAGAAGGTCTAGGGATACAAAGGCACCACACTGTTGATTCCTATTCTCTCCAAAGGTAGGGTTCCTGGCAACTGGTAGTGGAACTAAGGGGGCCTTTGTTGCCCCGCCATATATACTGGATGCTTGGCAAGTCAGGCAGGACCTTAAGAACTTGTTTATTTTTACACCCATCTGGTGTCAGTAAAAATGGGTGGATAACCGGTTGGCTTTCTTTGCAACTCCTAAGTGACCTGACAAAGGAATGTCACGAGCCAAGTCCAGGAGGAACCTCTGGTAAAATTGGGACACCACCAATCTCTGGTTGGCCCCTGCCACAGGATTCTTAAGCTCAGAGGACAGGAGTCCATTCTCTGAGTACACCTTGAACAACCCAGGGACTTTCCCCTGAGTCCCTCTGCTTGCTCATGCACGTCTGCCAGAGTTGGACTGTCGCCTTGTGCCTCTGAAAGGTCATCTTGGCTGGCACCTCAAGCTAAGGACAAGTCATTTAGCTCTGTCACGTCCTTGAGGTGTGAGACTACTGTGTCCCCCACCCTAGGATGTGGTTCTACAACTCTAGGCAACAGAATCGGGTGCCACAACAGCAGGCACCTCAGTGGTGACTAGGTCCTCTCTTGTAGGAGAAGGTCCCACCATCATCTGGTGGCGTCTCTGGGCATATGGCCTCGAGGGTTGATAACTGTGCTGCTGTTTTGGCACTAGATCTTGTGATCACCACACTTATTGCATCATCGGGCTTGTCATTTCCTAACATACAGTCCACTGCAATTGTGTCCTTGACAGCGATTTGCAGCTGAGAGGTTTCACCCCTCCAGCTAAACAATAGCCAGTTGTCATTTGGTGAGGCCATCGAATTCCTGATAAACTTGGGAGAACCAGTTTCAGAGAAAACGTCTCGGATAACTCTCTGACAGTAGGCAGAAGGGGATCATATTCAATGGTTGTAGCTGAGCATGGAATGTGCAGACATGTCCAGTTCATCCAAAAGCGTGAGCGTGACAAGGAAGCAGGCATATTAGATCAGCCCACCGTTTCTGAGGCAGAAGGGGGAGTGAAGTTGGAGATTGTGCTTACTGATGCGCAAGGATAAATACATGCAGACAAGTGGGTTATGGAATGCTCCTGATTCTCCATCTCCACCCACTGATGATGAATCTGAGAATAAAGTTATTTATGGTGATGATGATGACGGCCAAGATAAAGGTGGTGACCTACCTGATTCAAGGGACCACAACACTGGGTTATGGCAACCTGTGATAGAGAGGAGGAACACAGTGAGAATACTGGCACACATACAAATTTAGGAGAGGCTACTTTCAAATGTTTGTACAGAGTGTTTCTAAGGTGGCCTGTCTGATCTGACAGTAAACAATAATGCCACAGTTTGGCAGGCACAGCATTAAATCTGCCTCCTGCAACAGCACCTTAATTGCAGGAGGAACATAGTAGGGAATTATTTATTTCTTCAGCATTCCTAATGTGAAAGTACTTTGGGCTACAATGTGCGAAGGGTCTTCATACTCTATGCAATAGAACTGTGTGTCAGGGAAAGTCTGGGACCAAGGTGGGGACTGCATTCTTGTGGTTTCATTTAACTATACACCAGATATAGTTTTACACCATCAGTATCCAGTCACTATGCTGCTCCGAGTTTGTACTGCCAACCCAGAAAATATTGCTGATGTTGTGCCATAACTCTAGTGACTGACTGCAGTAGGGCTGACTGCCTAGGTAGGAGTACTATTTGAATGTGTACTTCTAGTGCAATGCCATTACACTTGTCTCTTGCTGTTTCCCTACATAGACAGAAGTCCCCAGTCAAGTTCTTCGAGTTTTGCTTGTAAAATAAGTGCTTCAGAATGTGCATTTTTGTCGTGCTCCATTCCGATTCAGTCATGAGAGTAGAGAGAGCAGGTGGAACAAAATGTGTTGGATTTCTGATAGTTTAATGGCAGTGTTCCAGAAACATATGATTGCAGATTGCAGCCATGTGGGTCAACATTTAGTCTATTTAATTAATTCAAGTGTGTACTAGCTCCTTAAACCAGAATGTCGTACAGATAATTGTATTCTGAAATGTATTATTACCCTCTTGGAAATTCACTCCTGGAATATTTTAAAATTATGGAAACATACTTTGTGCTCCATGAGTCTTCAACCTACATGCCCTTTTCAAACTAGTGTGTACAATGCTCCATCAGTCAACCATATGCGATTTGAGTGACAATGGAGCTTGTGACCCTCAAAGACAACAACCACTGCCATGTCGTTCAGCTCCATTGACTGATAGTCACCTGGAAATACAGAATGTAAGTTACGCATTACACATCGTTTGGTCCCTTCTGCCTGCCCAAAAACAGCAAACTCACAGAGCAACCTACAATGAGTTATTGTGGTGGTGGCAGGGGCAACTGGGCCCAGCTGGTGGATGGTGCCACTGGTGCAGAATGCAGCAAGTGCAGATGTGCTAGTGCAAGCTGAGAGGGTGGGAGAATGAGAGGTGCTATTGCTGGTTTGTCTAGGACAGGAAATGAGCAGGTGATAAGCAGCGTCATCCCTGCAATCCCCACCAATTGTGGATGTCATTTGACAGAGGTCACTGGAAGCTGGCCTGCATGCAGGGCTTTTCAGGTGAAGTTTCATATGCTCGTGGTGGAGCACCTCAAGGGGCCAGCATTCAAATGGTGTGTTGCATGTGACAGTGCCCTCCTGCCTCCTTTCTGCCTCCTCATTGTCTTCCGCTCTGTATACTTAAAGTGATTACAGACGCATGACATGGTGGGTACGTTCTGAGCTCAGGAAGCCCCCTCTCCCACCTGACACCTGACAAGTGTGCCTGTTACTTCTCTGCCTAAACTGCAACAGCAAGCACTGGTATTAATGCCTCAGAGCCTTCCGGATTTGCAGACATTGGGCCTCTTTATAAGCTTACCGGTCCGGAAACAATGCTACCGGTAAGCTTGCCGGTACATTTTTTTCCGGACCGGAAAACTGCGAGTTCTGCGAGCGGGTACCTTTTCGCCCACCAGGTCTGACCTGGCGGGCGGAACGGCACCCGCTCACAGACCTTGACGGATGCACCGGCACCATTCATGAATGATGCTGGTGCATCCATTCTTCCCATTCCCATTGATTCCAATGGGACTCAAATTGGAATGGGGAGTAATATTTTCCGGCACCCGTCAATGAGGAATTACCGGGACCACTGGGGCTATAATGCCCTGGTAATGACGAGCTCTGGAAAAAATGTGTTATTGGTGTAAACATTATTTCTAAGAATATGAGTTCATGTTCATGTTTATGTATTTTCTTTTAGTGTTTTTATGTCTGTTTTATAGATTATGTATATATTCAAAATGAACAACAATTTACTCACATTGTTTCTTCAAGGCTCTGTCCTTTACTCTTCAGCCCTTCATTATCTTATTTGCATGTAAGGCTTTATGAAAATAATTGACTTCCATCGCGGAATGACAGAGAGCATTATTGTGTGCAGGAAATCCGGCCCTTCTCTTCCAGACACAAACTGTATTAAAGCGTCAGTAAAGTTTCCTATAGACCTACTCAAAGTTATTTAACTACCAATTTACCAATGTTTCAGTGGTTAGAAACGCCAATATTCAGGTGTGCAATTCAATTGACCCTGTACTAGGCACAGTCGCTTTAGAGTAATTTGTGTTTTGCTGAACTATGCTCATTTGTGTGGGTCATCAAACATGCCTGTTGATGAACAGAAAGGAAATACTTGAAGCCATGTTTGGCTTTGTGCAAAATGCTCAGTCAATAGTCATTTGCCTTGACCTTTCCTTGTCAAGTGCACATTTGTGCTTTCATTTTGTTTTGGCCTTTTAAGCTGATGTTTCTTACAGCTGTGGGGACAACTTTATCTTGTACAGCTTTTATTAATGAAGGTGGTGCCTTTGGACACTGTATGAATCTTTAGCAGATGCGCAGCAGTCACTGAATTTGCAGGGAGGCGAACAAGAATGGAATTAGCTATATGTAGACATGTCAGCTACTCTAAACTAACTTATTGCTTCCTTTCCACTGAGATTGAAGAGGGCAATTCAGAACCTACTGACAAGGAGTTAGAGCTATGCATCCTTACATGTCCATTATCATATGGGTCCTAAGAAATGCACTCATTGTATTTTCCATCTGTCAACTTAATCAGTATGCCCATACCTGTGCCACGTCAAACGAAGAAACCTTCCTGGCAATTGGAACAGGCAGGCCACATTTTAAGTGTAAGTGATTGTGTTCAAGCAGAATATTCAGTTGTCTACACTGTAAACTCTTACAAATGCTTTTGAAAAGACAGGAATTATTTATTGAAACGCCTCAAAATATTTACAAATATTAATGATTGAGAAGCTTGGGGAGGGATGCTACCCAGAGGGAGATTTATAATTGCCACATGATATATGTTTACGTGACAGTCATTTTGACAGAGCTCCATCTGCTGGTGGAAACCCTCTGGGCAATATTTAAATGTCAGGAAGTTGAGTGAGTGGATTCTTCATGAAAGTCAGGCCTGCTAATGAGCCTCACTTTTATAAAGAAATATTTGCCCTATTGCATTCCACCCAAAAGGACCTGGTGGCCTTTGGGATGTGTAACTCATTCAAACCGTTCATCGATTTTACAAGGTGTTGTATGCCCTCTCCTGTCTCAAAGCTTGGTTGGGGGCCTGTCATCTTGCTGTAGCAGTGTAGGGAGAGGACTAGCAGTGCTAGCCGTGGATACATGAAATGAATACTGCTTTTAAGGCTATTTTTATTCACATGGTGCTAAAATGCCCCAGGTGAATGAACAGCAGATGTTCTGTGCACCTGCAACTAGTTAGGTTGATCCCCAACAACCTCTGGCTCAGAAGTGTTCAGTGCAAGCAACTTCTGAATATCTACATGGATACATTAATGCCCCTGGTAAGTCTAAAGAAAAATGTAGGATTGTTGTCTCATCAAGATGATGTTGTTCAGTGGACTCATCCATGGCTGTGCCTGATGCAGCACATGTGACAATGGCGATTATGTCATCATTGCAACACTGACCGTCGATTAGGTTCACAAAGCTCAATATATGTTCAGCAGCCACATAATAATCTATTAAACTTGTAGACTTTGTATCAATGGAATGCCCTGTCTGTTGAAGTAAAGAGAATTGAAAAATGTACTTGCAAAAATACTATTAAAAAACATAATTGTGGCAAGAGAAAAGTCACACCAGAAAGTCAAAATTGAAAATAAAAACAGGATGCAAAACATATAAAGCCACAGAGTAAAATGACCAGCGAAAGTGTAAGTAGAAATAGAAAAAGCAGCAGAGAAAGTTAAACTTCGAAATTAAATGGAAACCGAGATACAGAAACATAAGTAAGACACAGCAAAAATTCACTGAAAAAGCTTAATAATTAAAAGAGATTAGGAGGAGAAACATAAAAAAGGACAAGCATAACATTCACCTACACAAGTCAAAACTGATAAAGACCAGATGTAGAAACATAAACAATCTCCCTCAGTAATTCATATTCAAAAGTGAAAACTGTAAAAAAGAGAAGAAACACAAACATCAAAATAGAGAATTCAACTACAAAACTCAAAACTGGAAATAGAGCAATGGTAGGAACATTATATTGCAGCACTGAAAATTCACCTACAAAGAAAACCTTAAATCATGGACTTCTGACTGTACCCAAAACACTCCAGTAAGCGTAGACAGTGGTTGTGACAAATTGACTTCTGCCCTTCAGGAGTACAACATGATTAGAGGTGAAAACACCTACTCAGCCCTCGCTTTTCTACAAACCAAGAGCAAACCCAATCATAAGGAAGAAACAGGTATAGTTAACAGATATTCCTCCTTTGCCTTTTGTGGTAACATGAGCCGAGGGAAGGTGTACTATAAAGAGGGTCTGACTATCAAACAGTGATGTATAACAGTCCCCAACTTTACTAATTTGATCTGTTTCCAAATAATGAAAGGATGTCATCTTCTTTCCAAATTCTAACCTGTGACCTGCAGATTACATAGAGATAACGTCATTAGGTGCATTATTCTCCTGAGATATCTTAGTGTGCAATTTAATGTGATGTCCTACTTGGATAGCATTGACAGATACAACGGATTCAATTTAATCTTAGTAGCCCCTTCACTTAGCCTCGTCCGACCCCTCCCCTTCCACTAACCTTGCTCTCTCTTCATGACACCATTTACGTTATTGTGTGTATGTATTTTTCCGCAACCTTGCCTGAACCTGCCTAAATTTCTCCTGAATTTACCTACAGATTTATGGCTCTTAAAGGTAATTTGGGCAGAGAAAAATCCGTGAGAACTCACAATCCTACCCAAATCTCACTATGCAGTTTGCAGGAGCTCTGAGATCACTTTTGAGAAAGTTTGCCCAGGCTTAGAGAAGAGGAAAGTGATTTTTAAAAGAAAGAGCTCTGCCATCTTAGAAACTACTCTGACATCACTTCTTCTTGACCCCACCATACTTGCCGTGAACTTAAAATTCTGCTGATTACTATAAGGAAGCTCACTGCCCTGTTTTGTGGCACAAGGCCTGTGCATTTAAATTTGGCACATTTCTCTGGATCAGGGCAAGCAGAAGAAGGCCCTATAATGTTTAGGGAACATGTAATGGAATCCAAAGCATTTTCAAATTCCAAGGGAATTTTCTGCTAGCATATGACTTTCAGAATTTGAACATGTCTTGAGTTTGTAAACCCGCCCTCAAACCCTTTTGGAAATGCTGAATTTTTCTTAGAACTTGCTGCATTTTTTTACCCAATGCACCTGCCCCATCAAGACATCTGGACCTAACTGTCTGATACTGATACAAGCAGTATCACTAAGATGCCTGCATGACACTGTTGAACCTGATTAAGTCAGCAAAGCAATAGACTAGTTCCCCATTCCAAGATATCCTAGGTACTTTTACACCCTGGCCTTTACTTTTGATATAGACTGCTAAAGGCCCCTTTTCCTACCTTATCCAAAGACATTTTTTAAAGTATGATATATGATATGATATTTTATTTGTATCACGCTGAAAGATCAAAAGAAATATCAAGTCTTAATACCACCAAAAATGAAATACAACAGTCACAAGTTCAAAAGTACATGTACAGTTTATTGGCCAGATAGCTATCTGGCTCCCAACACCTCCCAGTTTGTACCAGCAGAAACTGTGAGGGGAGAGAGTGCCGGACATCTCAAAAACATCAGTATTTATACATTTTCTCATAATCCCAGACACATCGTCCAGCCCCTCTTCGTTTTACACATTCACTAGGGTCTGAAGCCAGTTCACATAACTAATACAGGTCTAAACTACTAAACATTTTTCAATGTTTTCCTCAAACACTAGACATGATTTTCTGCACATACGATTAATTGTAACATCTAAATTACTGTTCAGTTCAACTCTAGGTTAGCTCCAAGGTTTCTTAGTGCAGGACAAACAATCCACTTTCAGCAGCCTCAACGTGTTTTTCTACGTTGAAACAGTACAAAGTTCATTTTCCTCCGCTGGAGCGAAAAACACAAAGTTTAACATGAGACAGAAAGCAGGAGTTAATCAAAATGGCAGATGACTTTAAAATGGCGGCGTAGTCAGCTTTATTCAGGTTCATTCAAATGTGATGTTCAATGCGATGCAAATGTGCTTAGGCCAATGTTCATTTCTAGGTGGTATAATGTGAAATATACTTTAACAAACCATCCTTTTGGCCTAAGCCAAGAGCATTTATTCAAACATCAGCATTATCCGAAAACCATGTATCATTGTCAGAACATCCTGAATCGCTGTCTTCGAAAACATTAATCGCCATTAACTCCTTGATGGTAATATCCTGCATCACTAAGGCATTAGACATTTTTCCAGGCATAATTGTCTTATGTTCTAGTGTACCTGTGTGCCAAGGATTACCATTAAGACTGCAAAGATTTTCCAAACTCAAGATCGCAACAAGTCCCTGAACCATGTACTAATATCCGAGTTTCCCTCTGGAACGTATACTTCAGTACTTAAGACATGTCATTTCTTAATTGCCTTAAATATGGTGGGGGAGGAATCAGGTACAAAGACGCAACATGCAGATCCCACCATTTTGCATACCCCACCATGCTCAGCTAGAATGATGTCTAGCACCATCATATTTTGGAGAGCCACTAATCTAAAGCCTTTTGCTCTAGCGTCATGTTATATAAGATATCAGTAGTCTCATTAATGGTTTTCTCTAACACTCTTGCCAATTTTCTAACATCCATGCAGTTTATAATTTGTCCCCAGAATAGCACAAAGGATTTTGCAACATCTCCCAGAATCTGTCACCATTCGCATCCTGCCTGGGATGAGTTTTAGAGACTTCAGTAGTGGTGGCGACATATATTCCTGGCAAAAATATACCCAAATAACAAGTACCCTCCCAATCTCTGGGTAACCACGGATATGCCTCATCACCACAAACAAAGTAAACAGGATCTCCTACGTACAAAGGTCTATCCTCCCTGGTTAGTACTGCAGTATTCGTACATCCCTCAAATGTACCCTTTTTTTGGAACCCTCTCTTTGTATGCGGAATGGAACAAAGTTTTGACCATGATTGATGGTATAGGAACGAGGCATGGCATCCCTATTACCTACGGGAGCCACTTTAAAGGTAATCAAAGATTGAAAAGGTCTAGAAAGTCTGTCAGAAGGCCTAATAGAAGCAACATTTATCTTGCTTATATTTGCAAACAAAGAACATCCTAGAGGTGTTAAAACTCGCTTTTCAAATTCGTTAAGATTAGTCCCATCAAAATTCCCAGTGACACTATAGTTCCATCGGCCAAAGAATAATGCCCTAAGTGAAGCATAGAAGCAGTAGTTAAAGGAAGTGGATGTATATACCAGTCCAGACCCTGTTCCCCATGTTGTGGCAAATGTGAACACACCCAGCAGTTGGTCTTATTCAGAATGGCATGGGTTGCGTTCATAATCATTAAAAGGGTGTTATTATGATAACCCCCTCTGTGTTGGAGGTCTCGAGGATGAAGAGTGTGTAACACAGTGGGGATACTTGCAGTCAGTAACAAGACATCAAGCGGATTTGCATTTTCCAAATACCAAAATCCAAATGTCATTCCAATTATAAAACAAGCTGTCATTGTAACCAGTATCCATTTGGTCCTAAGGGACCATGATTCTTGACGAGCCGACTTATCATCAGAAAAGTGACTAGCATCCTTTTTTTGAGTGGCCTGTAAAATAGGCATAGTTTCTCAGCATCCGTTAAGAAGCCTCACTGTTAGGCTTTTTCAGTTCATCTGTGGGTGGCACCTAACCACGTGGCCTATGTTGATTGAAGGTAACTTTCCCGGTCCCTGCCTCTCATTTTCTGCAGCAGAAGAATGACAAGGGACTGTCTCAATGGTGGTTTCTTGTGAGTTTCTTGTGGGTACAGCCTAGCTGCACTTTCCTATCCTATTTACATTCATGTAATGTCAGCATCCCTAAATCTAAATCCGATTCCGTGGTCACAGATAGTATCTTGAGACTCCAAGTATGGAAAGGTTGTTGCAGAAGCAAGATCAATCGATGGTGAAGAAGAATTTGAAGAAGAAGCAACAATCTCCCCAGGCCCCACAAGCTCAGGAAGGACTTTCGTAGAAGAAACAGCAGTCTCCACAGGCCCCACGGGCTCAGGAAGGATTTCTGAGACCCACTCATTGTCGATTAAAGCAGGCTCGTTGTGAGCATTAAGATCAACAATTCCCTTCTCCTCCCCTTTGTCGTAGGGCATAGGAAAATGAATCCTCTTCACATGTGTTGAGTGGGTCCAGTGCTTCTTCCCAGTTACTCGTACAGCAGTCTGCATGGCCACAAGTATTTGATGTGGTCCCCTCCAACGAGGTGCAAGACAGGAGCCCCTTTCAAAATTATTCAGTAGGACCTACTGGCCAAGTCAGAGTCGATGACCTGGACCCTCGTATTTTACAGGGAGGGCCGCTCCCACCTGTTGATGAATCAAATACGTTTTGAGTCAATTGGTCACAATAAAAAGACAAAAGCGGAAACTGGATTTCTTTCAACTGCTCGGGATTTGGAACATTCCAGGGACTGGCTGGTATCCTCATGAAAATCACATAGGGGGAGAGCCCTGTCTTTGATTGTGTGGTCGTCCGCATTGATAATAAGGCTATTGGCAAAATGTCAGGCCATTTCACATTACTATGTGCGCACACTTTCGCGATTTTGTTCTTTAAGATTCTGTTATGAAGTTCTGAGCGTGGCTGGCCCAGTGGAACTGTTTATCAATCTGTAATCCCGCAAATATTTGCAGGATGACAGCAGCGATAAAGTGTGGGCCATTATCGGACCATATTACCTTTAGCAAGCCAAACCTAGGAAAATATTCCTTCAGCATGGTCTTTGCCATTGACATTGCTGTGGCATCTTTTGGAGGAAAAGCCACAACCCATTTACTGAAGGCACAGATGATGACTAAAACATGTTCATAGTTTTGACAATGTTCTATCTCAATAAAATCAAAATGAATCACCTCAAAAGGCATACAGGGGGGACCAAATCTACCCTTCAGTGTTGGTGTTCCTTTCCCAATGTTATGTTGCAAGCTTATCATGCAACTCTGGACAAAATGATCAGCAGTTTTCTGAATATTAGTGTTATACCAGACAGGATCTAACTGTTTGCAAATCTTTTTAGCACATATATGTGTTGGACCATGACCCATGGTCACCATAGCAGTAACATAGGCATTGAGTAGCATCCAGCTTTGCTTTTCATTATCCACCCAACAACCCTCATCATCTAGACCCGCTGGACCCTCAGCCCACTGTTTGATTTCTTCTGGGGTAGCTTTAGCCTGAATTTCTTTTATACATCTATTCCCTTCATCTATCATACAAGTGCCAGTGACCCCTATTGTTGGACATAACACATACATCTTTGATTGCAAATCAGTGTTAGACTGTTGGGCTATTCTGTCAGCAAAGGTGTTTCCTTTTCCTGCTTCTTCCGTCACTTTCTGGTGTGCGGTGCACTTCATTATTGCTAACTGTGAAGGAAGCGCAAGTGCTGAAAGTAGCCGAACAATTAGAGTGCCATGCTGGATTTTTGTTCCATGCAAGGTCAAGAAATCTCTCTCAGCGCATAGTCGACCAAAGTTGTGGACTACCCCGAAGGCATATTGGATGTCTGTGTATATATCTACACTAAGCCCTTCATAAAGTTCACAGGCTCTGGTTAACGCAATAATCTCTGCGGCCTCCGCAGAATTATGTGGAATTCGTCTGGTTTCCACAGTAGTGCTTAATGTAGTGATTGCATAAGCAGCAGTGGATGTACCATACAGAAGTTTAAAGCAGGAGCCATCACAAAACAGCTCCCCTTGTGGATTTTTGGAGGGTGTATCACTTAAATCTATTCTGCCCTTAGTTTCTTGTTCTGTGGTATAGAGGCAGTCATCTGACATCTTGTCACTACAGTATGTTTCTTGCGGAAGAGGCATTAGTTCAGCTGGATTTAATGAGCAACATCTCTTAATTTGGATATGCAGAGCAAATAGAATCAGCTCGTACCTTGTTAACTAAGCCGATGTGAGATGTTGCGTTTGTGGTCTGTTTAATAGAACGTCTATGGAGTGGGGTACTATCACTGTTAATGAATGACCTAAAACCATACCCTCACTTTGTTTCATGGATGCAGCGGCAGGATCTACAGCTCTCAAACATCTCATAAAAGCGCATGCAGCAGGGTCTAACGTGGAGGAAAAATAACTGCACAATCTATTCTTGCCCCCATGTTCCTGTGCCAAAACAGCCAAAGCGCATCCATCACATTCATGCACTTATAACCCAAAGATCTTTTCGTAATTTGGAGTGCCCAAAACCGGTGCTGAACACAACGCAGCCTTGAGCAGATGAAAAGCATTCTGGCAAATCATGTTCCACGGTAAAGGCAAAGAAATGCCCTTCTTTGTTAAAGCCAACATAGGTTTTATCATTAATGAAAAATGTGGGATCCACTGTCTACAATATGAAGCAATGCCTATTAAAGGTCTGGCCTCTTTCTCTGAATTTGGGACAGACATATTAGAGATGCTTTGTATCCGTTCAGGTGTCTGTCTGATATCTGCTTTCAACATGTACAGGAATACTGAAAAAACTTTTTTCAAATCTACAACACTAAAATGTGTAGCCGTAGCTGGAATCATAGTCAATATTGTAGTAACATCAGGGACAATCAGAAACTGTGGAGCTACAACCGTATTAATGGCACGCAAGTCAATAATGAAATGAAAAGGAATTGCATTATCCCCTTTCTTATAAACTGGTAGAATCGGACAATTACACACACTCCCTGCAATTTCCTCAATCACACCTATGTGTACAAAATCAGAAATAATACTCTTCAAAGCCTGTTCACCTTCAACCAAAATCTTATACTACGGAATACGTGGCGATTTAACACCTGGTTTCAACACAATTTTAACTTGTTCAATTCATAAAATTTCAATGTCATTATAATTAACTGACCATAAACATATCGGAACCTTATTCAATTTAGTTGGTAAAGGTCTAGACAAAAATTGTGGAACGGAAGATTGTTGAGGCGAAATCCTTAAATGCACTCCATCCGGAGAACAGTTAATCACAGCATTCAACTGCTTTACTACATTTAATCCCAACAAATTTTTGACACAATTTGTGGTCAAAAGAAGTGGACAGGAATCAGTGAATGGTCCCAGTGAAATTGGTACCGGCTGAGAGACCGGACTAACCACTGGCGGACCAGAGAACCCTACAGAAATGTTGTTCTGCCCTGACAGTGGAATATCTGGAACCTGTGAATGATCAATAGAACACATCTGTGCTCCTGTATCTATCAAAAATAGATGCCCCGTATTCCACACCTTCATTTCATTGTAGGACCCTTTCTGATCGATGGGAATAGGTACCGGTTGCAGACTCTGCTTCGGGCTGTCCTAATGGAACAGTTCATCGTCAAATGTAAGATCCTCAGAAAAATAGACAGGCGAAGGATTATCGAAAATGTTCCCATTATTAACACTTTGTTGATGATTATCTTGTGAAGGTGCCTGTTGATTCTGTGAAAACTGACTTCTACCAGTACCCCTATCCCAGGATAGCCTCTGGATCATCTACCCATGGCGCCATATGTGCTATTCGATCTCTGCTGAAGGATTGGGCATTGTGCTCACCAATGACCTTCCTGTGTACAATATGCACATTGGTTCATGTGTACAGGAAACAGTTGCGCACTACCCTGTGGCGTAAACTGGCCTCTAAACCGTGTATTCCCACCTCTAGCTCCTCTAGCTATTTGCTGCAATAATACTCTAATTTTTAAGTCGCCTCTCTACTTTTCCGCCTTCTCCTTCTCTGTATTAACCCTATTCTCATAGTACTGAGCCATATGTAATACTTCAGATTGTGTTTTCGGTTGCCAAGCACTCTCAGAAGTCAAAATCTGTGACTGGATTTCAGGCAACAATCTATGCACAAACTTGTCTACAAACAACCTATTTCCTGACTCTGTACTTAAGTCTTGACCACTAAAATCTGAAAATACTTGCTCAAATCTGTTAAAATACCTAGTTGCACCCTCTGATTTAATTGTATGCAAGCCGTAAATTTATCCCATATGATTCATTTCTCAGGAACCAGAGTTTTCAATTTAGTCACTATTCTGTTTGGCAACACTAGTATCACTTGTGGCAGTTTCTCACCAGCATTCTTTTCCCCATCTATTCATACTAAAGCATCCCATGTATCACCCTTCCCTGCCTGATCATCTACAGTTCTAAACTGCTTTTATAAATAAACAGGAAGGATCACGGGAAACTGTGAGACATAATGTGCTTCAATAGTAGTGCTCGTGTTCCTGCTGTGGCATTTGCTGGAATGTCTACTTTTTGAACAACTGTCAGAGGAACCTCTCTCATCTGCGATTGTAAAGTTGGCAAATCTGAACGTCTATTAAGCAACAAAGCTAAATCAACCGACATAGTAGTCAAAGCAGTATCGGGCAAAAATGCTCTCTCATAAATGGCCATTAAATCTGCTGGACAACAAACCTTTCTCTTCATTATTTCATCTTGTAGATACTCTACTATCACCTGTCACACTTTCCTTTGCATTGCTGGAGCATACTGACTAAATGTGTCATGCACTTCAATGGGAGAAGTTGAAACATCCAACATCCATCTAAGAGCGTGTCTTGTGCAAATACACTTTTCTGCACTCATTGGTTTCAGTGGAGGAAGAAATTGTTTCTGCACATATGAAGCTTTCCGTCCATTATCATCCATTTCATCTTTCTTTAATCAATCTAGCTCCCTCTTCATGTCCGTTAAATCCCTCCATTTATCAGCTAAATACATTCCCATCCTTTCTATCAAAATAGGCTTTTCGGGAATATCGCAATTAAAACAGCCAATTCATCGCCCTCTTCTATGTACTTTTTAGTCCACGTATACAATTCTCTTTTTCCAACTTTAGACACTGTACCACGAGTCACTATTCTTGAACCAGCTCCCGCCCATTTAAACTCTACAGGTGGAGCAGAACCACTTGGTAAAGAGAGTGCAGACAAATACTGTTCAATAGGTAGCAGAGACAATACCGCTGGTGCTGCAGACGGAATCAAGGAGTCGGCAACTGTCGGTGAGGGTGGAGGTGCAGGAGGAGGAACAAAAATGGGAAGAGGAGGAACTACAATGGGAGGAGGCACGACAACAGGAGGAGGCACATAAAGAGGTGGTGCAGTTGAAACAGTTGTACGTTCATTCAATAATTTATTAAGTAACTCATCTGACGTATGAAAATCCTGAGACGGATATATCTTTTGCACATGAAGTTGGAAAGCCCTATTCATACCCCTAATGGATTCTGACAGTCTCTGCTGATCATGCAATAGTGCTTTCTCAGCATTCGTCAGGTGTCTACGTGCATGCTTTTATTTACTTCTGAGTTGCTGCTTAGCTTCCTTTCGCCAGTCTTTAACTGCATCAAATGCTGTAGGCCTAGCCTTTTTTCTCAACAATACGGATTCTAAATGCTTTTAGCTGGCACTTTCAAAACTACCATAAACTGGCCACTGAAGTTCGGAAACATGTCTAGTCTGTCTGTGCCAAATATCATTAAATATGATAACTCCTAGGCTGTACTTACAATACATAAAATAAGCCGGTGACCCATTGGGTGGCGCCAGTTGGCCTTGTCCCAAAGATTGCCTATCTCTGCGGAATAATACCCTGAAACAGGATGACAATTTCCCAGGAATATCAGATCACTGGTGTTACCTGGCGTTGTTTGTATTTGCAATTACAAAGCTGCAGTATATCAGGATTCTTAGGAATCGGGGCATGACTCACATGATTTCAAAATACTAAGGGTCCGATCGGAATTCAAAGGATCGTTGTGGCTGGCGATTTTGATGAACAGGCCTCGATATGGGGACCCTCATCAAAATGTCCTCCTAAACAATGCTCACCGTCAAGGGATCGGGTTGTGCAGTACTGCGGAGGAATCATGTCTCACTTTGAAGGGCCCCAGTCACTCTGTGATCCCAGTCCGGTAGCCTCGTCTTCATCTAGCGATGTGACATCAATCTTGAGGGTCCCTATTCGGGCACCATTGAAAGATCAAAAGTAATATCGAGGATTAATACCACCACAAATGAAATACACCAATCACAAGTTCAAAAGTACATGTACAGTTTATTGGTCAAATAGCTATCTGGCTCCCAACGCCTCACAGTGTGTACCAGCAGACACTGTGAGCGGAGAGAGTGCTGGACATCTCAAAAACATCAGTATTTATACATTTTGTCATAATCCAGGACACATCGTCCAGCCGCTCTTCGTGTTACACATTCACTAGGATGTGTAGCCAATTCACATAACTAATACAGGTTTAAACAACTATACATTGTTCAATGCTTTCCTCAAACACTAGACATGTTTTTCTGCACATATGATACAATGGTAACATTTCTTTTCAAACTTAAAGTTAATCCAGTTTCAAGGAATGAACACACAGATTTCTGCAAAGGCACACAGTTTCAGCTGTTCAACATTCTATTCCACTGTTTGAATGAGGATGACGTAATTGATACAGATAACATCTAAATTACTGTTCAGTTCAACTCTAGTTTAGCTCCAAGGTTTCTTAGTGCAGGACAATCCACTTTCCGCAGCCTCAATGTGTTTATCTACGTTGACACAGAACAAAGTTTATTTTTCTCTGGTGGAGCCAAAACACAAAGTTTAACATGAGACAGAAAGCAGGAGTTAATCAAAATGGCGGATTACTTTAAAATGGCGGCATAGTGAGTTTTATTCAGGTTCATTCAAATGCGATTTTTAATGCGATGCGAAAATGCTTAGGCCAATCATCATTTCTAGGTGGCATTATGTGAAATATACTTTAACAGCACTCATACACAAGTGTTTTAGAGCGCAACGAGGCAAGTGAGGGGATCAAGGAAAGACAAAACAATGATCTTACGAGGCCCAGTGACTTTGAGAACACTCAAGTGCAGGGGGGAGGGAAGGGGGAACGTGCAAGGGAGAGGGGAGAAGTGGAAAATATTGAGCAAGGGATTAAACACAACTGGCACAACTGGTAGTGCAGCCAGCAAGGTGGTAAGTCCAAAGTTAAAATCGCAGACAAGGGAAAGTCTGATAAGTGCAGGTATAGTGACTAAAGGTTTGCAGATATAGACCCAAGTGCAAGCATTTCCAGGAGGCAGTGTGGGTGTGTGGCAGGGTGGGACCTGGGCCTGAAATCAGGGGCTTACCAGGTGCATGGAGCCGAAGCAGACAGATCAGCAGGGGAGAGGAAGAGCGAAGGCAGAAGCAACGAGGAAGGTCTTGAGGTGCATCCGGAACTGGAGATGGTTCTCCTCAAGTTTCAGAGTGGCAGGGAGGCTGTTCCAGAGGGAGGCCCCAGCCGAGAAAAGAGATCTACCACCAACTCGTTGCTTGGAGAAGCGACTGATCTGAGGGAGTTGGTGGTTGGAAGAGCTTGAGTCGGAAGTTATTTACGGAGGGAGTGTTGAAGGTATTTTGGACACAGGCACCAGAAAGCCTTGTGGACAATGCAGAGGGTCTTGAATTTACTCCTTGCAGCCATTGGAAGCCAATGAAGAGATTTCAGGGCTGGAGAGATACGATCCTAGGGCTTGAGGCCAAGGACATGTCTCGTAGTCCTGTTCTGGATGAGTTGCAGAGGGCGGAGAAGAGAAGCAGGCAGATTTAGAAAGAGGCTGTTGCAGTAGTCCAGCCTGGAGAGAACCAGAGCTCTAGAGACAGTGAGCTTCTGGCGGAAGGAGAGAAAAGTAGCCAATTTAATTGTGTGCTTTCCTTAATTTATTCATGCTTGCCTTTATATTGTTCTCCTCCTGTCATTTTATACTCAGTGTATTGGCTAAAATAATCTGATCTATATTATCTGTGTAATGTAGTGTTTGTTTCTAATATGTCTGTAGTTAAGTAACATGCATAGTTTGGTTTTAGAGACGTGCTTGAGCATGTTGTCATTCGCTTTTCTATTGTGGTTCAGATGTTTGCGCTGCTGACTCACATCTGGTGAAGACTATGATCTGCCCTCATTCCATGTTACCAATATAGAGGGCAGGGAGGCCTACAGATGTCTTGCTTTCTAATATTTAGCAACTGTGACCTTTTTTTTAAACATTTTTCATTTCTCCTTTGGGGATACATGATAGCACCTTTGTTATTGTGTTAATTGTAGCCTCTATTTAGAGTGTAAGACATTTTTATCAGATGATCAAATAAGTAAAAGCACACACGAAAAAGAAGAGCAGTGTGCTTAAACATTGCTCATGGTACATCTTGAGTGCACAATTTCCAAGTGCTTGATGAAATATATTCTTACTTGTCATTTGGATTGACAAACGTTAAAAGAGTTCAAAATAAAAAATATAAAACCCATATACAACACGTTTTTTTATGATAAACACGTTAGGTAACAGTTAATCAGCACAATATGGCCTCCTTTGGCAGCTTTTATACTCTATTCTTGCTGATTGTTATTGCAAAGTAACATACTTGAGGTTCCCTGTAAACGTTCACCAACGTTCCCACTTAAATTGAATACATGAGATTATTGTGATATTCTGCTGTTTTTTTAAACTGTAGTCATTCAGATTCTAGAAGTGACAGGCCAGGTGATGGCAGTATAAACGTATCGCTCCTGCCTTCGTGATTAGCTTGAATTCCTATTGAAAGCTGGTGAGACCGATCCTTGTTTTGCTAGGATGTCCACGTCTCCCTCCCACTCCCAGATAAAAAAAACTCTCCACCAGCCAACATATCGAAAGAGGACTTTGAGGCCTTGGAACGGAAGAATGTCACTGAGAGGGATGATAGACTGCTGGCAACAATGCACCACTTGACTGCTGACATGGTTGGCATCACTTCGTCCATGAGAGAAATTAATTAGGCCCGGCCTCTCTGTCCAGACATACTGCTCATTTAGTGGAAAGAGTTTTTTCAAAGTGGGAAGACCGTTGTCAAAACTCAGAATGCACAATCTCTCACGAACCAGGTGGTGGACATGGCCAGCAGTTTGTCTGAAACTTCAAAACACTAGACGTTTCACCTAGGAAGTGTTCTACATATTTTTCAGCTTTAAACTCGCATTGTTTTAACTGCATACATAGTACTGAGATTGCCATTTGAGAATATTGTGAGACAATATGTTTTTTCTTAAAATGTTTATATGATTTCTTTGCTTTTTATAGGACAAACTAATTATGATTATATTAAACATAATGTAATAACACATTTTCTTTGAACTGAATATAACGTTAAAATGGAGTTACACTTAATTGTTCTTCAATATACAACCCAGACTCATTATTAGGTAAGTAGTTGAATTCATAATTGTTTTAAACTGAAGTTGTACATGAAACCCTTCAGGTGGACGACCTTCTTTTGTGTTTTTAGGTTTTATAGAGCCCCAGTTCCCCCGAGAGGGACTTTGCCATTTTTATGTATAAATACAGCAATTTGTTTGTGCAGGAAGTCTCCTCCTGGAGGAACATCCTCTGCATCTCAGGCCTTCCAGAGGGTGCAGAGAGAGGTAAGTATGCATAGTGATTCCTGCCCTCTTTCTCTATTGCAACTAGCCCCAGGAAAATCGTTTGATAAACAAAAGGCGCACAGGAGTTTGGTTTGCAGATCTGTACAGGGATTTAAACAAAGTCAATGGCCCTCATTAGGAGGTTGGCGGAATGGGTTTACCGGCACCGCAAACGGTGCCGGTAAACCCATTCCGCCCTATTACAAGGTCTCCTCTCGGGACACGCAAAGGGCGCCTGGCAAAACCAGGCATCCTTACCGGGTCCGACGAGGAGACCAGGGAGCTAACAACATGCCCGTTGTAAGCGGGCCCGTTGTTAGCTCCTTCCCCATTCCCATTGAGCCCTATGGGGCCTCGAATGGGAATGGGGATGGACCTGGTCCGGATTCCTTGGACGAGGAATTACTGGGTCTACCAAGGTTGGCATGGCCCAGTAAGTCCTCATTTGAGGAACCCGGGCCCGGTATGCGGTAAGGAGGCAACCATGCTGCTAAATGCGGCATGGTTCCCTCCAACCTCCTAATGAGGGCCAATGTATTTTCAAATTCCTGTTAAAAAAATACTTCTCAAGCTTTGTAGAAATCTGCGACGTATGGTCTGGGGACTATATAAAATGTACAATTTATTTTTTATCCAAACTACAGTACCGATATAATAGATAAGAGGAAATAAATAATACATTAGAGGAATCTGTTTCAAAGGGCTAAGAACTTGTCCAGGGAAAGTTATTCGTCTTTCTCCATGGTGTATACAGATTTCATGGATGGGGTTAAACAAGTTTTTCAAGACCACCTAAAGGCAAAGAGGAAACTGTGCCTTCGTCTGACCTAACACCCTTCCCCTTTTGGTGTCTGCTTTTGTCTCTCTGGTTATACATTGCATAGCGTGTATTCTGGGTAAAAATGGCAGCACAGCCATGGTGCAGTTGATTTTCTTTCCAGAGGCGGTTGATCATTGCAAGTACGTGTTGGCCCTGCACCATGCTCTCAGAGCAACAGTAGGGTAATCTGTTGACATTTTGGTGTGTGTGGAGGCAGGACAGGAAGTTGAGAGCCTGAAATCCAGTCCTCTGCGAGCACTGCGATTGGCAAGATGGGTCAGGCATCCTCTGGAGGCAGTCGTAATGGAGGTTGGTGGCGTGTGGTGAATGGGGAAAGGTTTACATTTTGTTCTTGACAGTGGTAATGCTGTCAAAGCTAGTACATCCTGGGCTGTTGGCCAATCACAAGAAGCTACTCACGCCTGGGCATGGGCCTCCTCTCTTGAGGCGAAGAGGAATTTCACACAAATTCTCTTGTGCTGTAACTCTCAGTGGGTTTATCACAATGCCCACAAAGTTCCTATTTCCCATTATGTTCTTCATAAGTTTTCTTTTAAAAACAATGAGCCTCATTACCAATTTGGAACTGCAGTAAAAACAGACTGCGAAATCCCAAGTTTGGAGATAAAGTGGAAGATTCAGCTCCAGCAAAAGGTTGGAGGTAAATCCTCCACTTTACCTCAAACAATTGTCAGATTTACAGTCCTTTATTACTGCTCATGTTAAAAGCAGCAGAAATCCCATTAACGTGGTATAGACTTCAAAAACAGGGATTTGCAATGTACCGCATGTGGTAACGGTAAATGATTCTGGTGGTAAATTGGCAGAATGACTGTTCATTTATGGCCACACTTGTATTGAGACCCAATGTCTGTATGAGTTGTGGTAAAGGAGGAACAGTGCAGGGCCTTATCAGTTATATGGCACTATTACAGGTGTGCAAGCTGCTAGCTTGAGCTGACCAATTTTTCGACTTTTATAATGTAATGCCCACTGAGTCGCTAGGGCCTGCAGTGTGCAGGATAAACCACACAGCTGGCCTGGACCCTGTCTCCCCCGTACCCAATATTAGCGACTCATGTGCAGGCCCTGAATTGCAGACGTGCCCCCATGCTGACCAATGGATCCCATGCCCCTTGTTCAAAAAACATCTGCACCATATTAGAAAACGTTTGCACCATTAGCAGTACAATTTTGTGTGGTAATTGTAATAAGGCAACGTTTTCCTTTGGGCAGAAACTACTTGTTTCCATGTATTTTTGTGCCAGCAAAATGTTTGCCCTAGTCTTAACATGGAAAAATGCAAAACAAGTATATACCACTAAATATACACCAACTCTCACAGCAATTACTAAGTACTGTTGCGTAGCAATCTCCCACACGCAGTAACAATTCCCAATTATTATTTCAACATCTTTTATTTCATTTTTACATAGAAAAACACAGTGAGCACAAATAGCTCCACCATTACTAGAAAGTGAGCACACACACACATACGTACCCTACATTCCAATCATTCAAACCAAGCCACAGTCATTCACATACTATATCATTTCTACTTTGCAAATTGATAAAAAAAAACTATTATTTTTAACAAGAATAGGTCCAAAATGTCAGTCTAAAGTGCAATGAGCTATATTGACCATGAATGCACCGTTGTGGTAAAGAACTGGCGTGTATCAACCATTCATTCTAATACAATAATTCACCTTTGAAATGTGCGCATAGCTGTCCATGATTCATTGTCCAATGGAGTTATTAAAACGTGTCTACTCGAGTTTCAGGAGGATAATTTGTCAATGTCTCATACCACAGCCATCTTCAGGACACAATGGGCATCATTACGAGTTTGGCGGTAGCCAGGCTGCCGCCAAACCGGGCTCCTTTACTGGGTTCCCAGAATGAGGAATTACCGGGCCATTCCGAGTACGGAGGGCCCGGTAATTCCTCCCTCTGGGAACCCGGGCCCAGACCTTCCCCATTCCCATCTGAGCCCCATAGGGCTCAATGGGAATGGGAGAGGGAGCAAACAACGGGCCGATTACGAGCGGCCCATTGTTTGCTCCCTCTTTCCCTCGCGGGACCCGGTAACGACGCCTGGTTCGACCAGGTGTTCCTTACCGGGTCCCACGAGGGGATCTTGTAATCATGCTGAATGGTGTTAACGGGTCCGCACCCATTAGCGGGACCCGTTAACCCATTCCGCACAGGCCGTAATGAGGCCCAAAGATCATTTTTGGTAGCAATCGTGTGTGTAACAGGCTTGAAAAGGATAGAGAAAAGAAAAAAAAAGAAGAGAAAGAGAGAATAAATTAATCCTCCAAAGACACACAGGGTGTCATCATTTTTGTCATTTTGGGCAATCAAATGCTGAGAATAGTACTTTGCTACCCATGATGCTATTTCTAATACATAGGGGCTGCTTTCATCCTGCCCGGGCGGTATGCGCCCTACCTCTCACATCATTCCACCATTAGGACATGCTCTTGGGTGGAAAAACTACACCCTAAACCCGTACTCAAGGGATAATCAATGTGGGAAACCGAAGGGATGACTCTAAAATCGGTTGATGCATAATAAAATCTGAAAAACTAATACTAAAGAACCTTTTCCAGATGTATAAATGTCCCTTATAACTTGTGTAAAATCCAACCCAAGCACTGCTGGGTGACGCCTGTCACGGACGGGAGGAACAAATCACGTGTGGTCGGTGCCTGCATCTAGGTCTTTGTCCTGGATTGCAGAGCCTGAAAGGAACACATGAGAAGGATAACATTGAATTAATGTGTATTTGTTGGCGGCGCAGTGGAAGCAACAAATCTGGTTGTTGTCTCCAATGTCCGATTTGCACGGATTGACTGCTGTCTGAAAATTAAAACTCATCAGTCAACCGCCCATGGTTTCCTGAACCTTTTGAACACAGCTTGTGCTGGTTTGAAATTTTGTCGAGACAGATTGTTTGTGAAATCTTATACGCACATACTCAATAGTGCGGGGTGCCAAAAGAATGTATACAGTCCACTGTCTGGTTAATGCTGGCAGGTCTACAAAACACTGCTTTTCTTAGTGGCATACATGCTTTTCACCTACCGAGTCTCTGTTGTCTACACCCTGGAGTACGGATTGCCCTTACGGGGAGTCTCGTCAACACGTCCCCTTGCCACGTGTGTCTTCACATGTTTCTGTTCCATGCTGTGTGACCCGAGTTAAGCTGATGCAAAATGTCACGTGATTGATGACGACTAATCTGCGGGTCGGAAGCGGCACTTGTAGTCTTTGCCTTGAACGTTTTCTATGGCCTTTTTGGGTGAGGGGCTCTCACTTTGCCGAGCCAGCATTAGCTATCCCGACTCTTCTTTTGTGATAATGGAAACCCAGAGGGTTTAAGACTGGAAAACCTTCAGCACATAGGAGTAAGACCTACAAGTAAGGCCAGAATGTGTGGTTTACTACTGGCTACGTCGAAATGGCTGAGAAGGCAAACTGGATCTATTAACATTCTGTCCACTCTGTTTTCTCTATCCACATGGCTTATATGCACTGCGAGAAAACCTTCTAGGTAAATCACTAAGTTATGTTCCAGTCAGTGTATGCACGCTCTTGCTAGATGTGTGATGGAGCAAATTCCCATTCCTCCTTTATACATATACAACATGAATGTATGTTTTTTACGAGAGTAATACTGACCATTGTAATTCCTCATTGAAGCCTGCCACATGGGTCCGCAGTCTATGTATCCACTTTTGTTCCAATTTCAATAACCTATTTTGCATGGAATAATTACCTGCATTCCAGTCTTAGATGATCAATTATGACCCACTGAATTTCTTCCTCGGTATGGTTTGTTAAAACACTGTTAGTACTAATGCAAACATTGCTCTGGTGAAAAAATGCACTGAAAGCATATGTTTTTTGCCCTGCTGCTAATAGCATGCAACATTGCCCTTGCACTGTAATCTGGCCCCTGGTCTGTATCCAGGAAATTATCTGTTAGAGGATAATTTTGCACATCTACTTAATAAATCCTACTCTGTAAATATTCCTAGATGTTTTGGTACACAAGCCAGCTCAGTTGTCATAGTGTGTAGAAAATGACTTTGCTTCAAGGTGAGGACTATCCTGAATGATGAAGCAGGTAGATTGAGTTTGCTGGCAGTATTATGTATAATTCTATACATATGGTGTTGAATGTCTAAATATTATACATTCAACAAATGGTTAGCAGTGCAACAATGCACCTACTGTCCTAGGTACAGTTGGTCAAAGCATTTGTAGAGAATGGCCACACCCGCACCCCCCATTGATGGCTATGTTTGAAACTACTTGCGGACAGTGCTGTATTTCAGCGGTACTTTCATAAATGTTGACGGTAATAGTTTAAATAGTTGGTATGATGTCTTTGTTTCCAAAGGAATTTGAAAACCTCAGCACTGTAGTACTTTATCTAGCTAAGATAGTATTAGATGTTTCTATTTGTTTCCCCTATTTCCCATCAAAGTTGATTTGGTAGTCGAAAAACTTGATTTCTCTAATATTACTCCATTTACTTAAAAAATCAGGAATGAGCACTGGCTATTTCTCCAGCCACAGTGAATTAATTGTGTTATTGTTACATTGATATCAATCCCATTTGATGAGCAAAGCTCAATGATCCTATCAATTTGTTTCTTTAATCAGCTTGGGGTTCAGGACATCAGAACTGCATCATCGGCAAACAAATAAATAAATATCTATTTTACCTCCCCACCACATCATCGGTGCGTATGCACGCATGGATGACATTTCCTCAATAGCCCCAGTGAAGAATAGGAACCATCAAGTCAGGCCAGGGCACAACCCTGACAAATCCCTTTTTGAATGGGAAATAAAACGGTGCGCTGAACAGTGAGAATATAACTGTATAGGTGCTCTCAGCAAAGGTTTTGGGAAATTAATCTCGTGCACAGGGTAAGAATAGGGCATAAAATTGGGTAAGTCACCAATACAATTTGCCCACAGTCGAAATGGCAATTCATTCCTTTTGTGGCAGATTGTTTGAGTAGTACCCAGGGGGAGTTTTTTTTTATAAAATATGCTGCAAAGTGCTCATTTGAAAGTGTATTTGCTCACTGGTCAAAACTATTAGCTGGTGCATGAAGTAACTCACCAAACTGGGCCACATTCGCCAAAAATGTGGACCAGCCTGACCAAAAAAAGTGACCCTCACTAGAATGTTGGGCATGCACTTTGCACATTGCACTACAGGGAAGTTCGAGCCTGCTCATAAAGATTTTTACATAGCACAGTTATTGGAATCCCATGGAAAGCCATTTTCAAATAATAAGATTATTTGTATTTGTGTAATATTAATGCTACTATAAGAACTTGGGCTATCGTGCTGAATCCTCTACTGAGTCTAGCTTGCAGGTGGCTAATTCTATGGGGGGGCATTACGAGTATGCCCGTTAAACACCAGTAATTCCATCGCACCAGTATTGCCATCGCCAGCAGGGAAAATCTCAGAAATATCAGCATCTCGGGCACACTCACACCACCCTGCCGAAAATGGTAATACCAGCTTGACGGAAGTACCAGCGCCGGCATCAATTTACTAGTATTACAGACAGAAATGTGCCGATAATACAGATACACCCAAACTGCTGGTAATTTCGGCACCAAAGGGGAAGTTTGCTGGTGGCCATCTTTAAAAACTCAATCCACTTTGAATCCACCACTTCAAACTTCCATCCAGTGCTGCAAGAGGTGGCAAACATGTATTGAAGCCAGAAGAGCTGAATCCCTAATATCAGAATGTGAAAACCAACATTCTCTGAAGCTGAGCTGACAGCACTGACAGACACTGTGGTGCAGCACTCAGAAGCACTGCTTGTGGCTGCCCACAGGAGGACCAGTCATAAGACTGCTATATGTGTAACGCTCACCTGATTCCCGTAGAGGCGCCGGTCTTGACTGGGCGTATACCGTATCTGCAAAGGTGATGTGTAACACACGGCTGGCTCTTTGGGCTGGACCTCTGTGCACTGTATGTCTGACTTGAAGGGTAAGATGTCTGCAGATAGAAAATATGGGATTAAGGAACTGGGTTATGGAATGTCTCTCTCTTCTTCCCTTTCTCTTCTCCTGTAGAACCCCAAAGGTTAACGCTCTCACCTTAGGTAAGTGAACGCCGTGCTCTCCATCTGCCTCGGGGCAGGGTGCTGTAACCAGTTTCTTCACTGGATAAGGGGAGCAGGCCTCTTGACTTCAGAGGACTGCTGTCCGTCGTTTACTGCACGAACGGTAAGTTTCGAGTAATTCTAATGTCTTTAAAGTCTTTAGTAATGATGTTTCTTGTTTTGCAGGGTTCCGGCGATGGCGGATGACGGGCTGAAGTGAGTTGAAGATGGAGCCCGTGTGATGAATAGAAGCGCCTGGAAGCACGTAAGTAAGCGCTTGTTGCCTGCTTCACGATGCGCTCTAACTGTCTTTTTATTTTGCAGGTACAAGTTCGGAGGGGCTGCAGGGTGCCGGAATACCCACTGGGTTAGATGTGGAAAGGAGTAATGGCACGTGAGTATTAAAGTTCCCCAATGTCTTTAAACGCACCTTGTTTTGTCTTTCAGATGCGGGATGCAGCGCCGAAGGCCTCCGGAGCGTGCGAAGAGTTGGTAAGCTTTTGTCTTTCAGATGCTGGAATGCAGCGCGAGGCGTTGGTGACAGCCGATGGACCAGGTAAGTGAAGAGCTGTCACTGAAGACCGTAATGCTAACCTGTTCTTTCTTGTCTTTATAGGTGTTGCTGAAGACTGGATTCAGGATGGTAAGCCTTTTTCCTTAGGCCCAGGATCAGATGCAGAAGACACGATGAGCGTTCTGCTGCAGAGGATGCAGAATAACGCAAAGCAAGATTCATCCATCGGGTGTGGTTTAAATAGCCTTCTGTAGTGCTTAGGTATCTCCTTCCACAGCCACGCCTAGGTAAGAAAAGAGTTCCTGCTTTCCAGAAGAGTTCCAGTGTTCTGAATCTAGGGAGTGGCTCCTGCCCCACCCAACAGGAAAAGTAGTTCCAAACAGAAGAGGATCAGAGGCTCAACTGGCAGGCAAGTAAGCAGCATGGTCTGCTGCAGGTAAGTCCACGCAAGCATTATGAGCCCGGCGCTTCCAGCGCTGGGACTGGGCATATTTATGAGCCTGGTGCCACTGGCGCCATGACTGGGTCCAAAAGGTCCCAATTGGGACTGGTTGGCACTCGGAACCTGGGTTATGGATCTGCTTCCAAGGGAGTTGGGAAAACCCTGACCTTTTGGAAGCAGAGATCATGACAGTACCCCCCTCAAGGCCCCTCCCAAACCGGGCTTCTCCGGGGGTTTTGGCTTGTCAGGAAATGTTCGGTGAAATCTTTTGATTAGGCGAGGAGCGTGGACATATTCAGCAGGTTCCCAGGATCTCTCTTGGGGGCTGTAGCCTTTCCAGTCAATTAGGTAAAATAGTTTAGATTTGGAGATCTTGGAGTCCAGAATGCTTTTGACTTCAAACTCGAGTTCTCCATCAACTAGGATAGGTTTTGGAGATTTAGTTAGTCGGGTTTGAGGTTGCACGGGTTTTAATAGAGAGACGTGGAAGACCGGATGTATCTTCATGTGCGGGGGCAAGTCCAACTTGACCGCTACTGGGTTTACTATGGTAGTGATGGAATAGGGACCAAGGTATCTTGGGTTGAATGTGCGTGGCCCTTTTAGAGATAGATATTTGGTGGATAACCAGACTTGATCCCCTACTTGATATTGAGGGGCTTCCTTCCGATGTTGATCTGCTCCTTTCTTGTATTGTTCTTTAGCCCTTTGAAGGTGAGAAACAGCTTCCTTAAAGGCTTGGGTGATTGTAGAATGCAGGTAGTCTACTGCTGGTGTTTCAAGATCTTGGAGGGGATCCAACTCCGAGGTTCGAGGGTGACTGCCGTACAAAAGAAAAAACGGGGTTTTCCCAGTTCCCGAATGGACAGAGTTATTGTAGGCATATTCGGCTATCCAAAGGATGTCTTTCCAAGTTTTTTCAGTTTGTTGCAGCATGCAGCGTAAATACTGTTCCAGGGTTTGATTGGTCCTCTCGGTTTGTCCGTCGGTCTGAGGGTGGTGACTGGTCGATAGTCTCACATCAATTTGAGCCGACCGACAGCAACTTCGCCAAAAATGAGAAATAAATTGACTACCTCGATCCGAAATTAGAACCGAAGGAAAACCGTGCAGTCGGACGATGTTTTCGAGAAATTCTCGGGCCAGAGTTGCTGCTGTTGGCAAGCCTTTGAGCGGAATGAAATGCGCCATCTTGGAGAATAAGTCCAGGATTACTAGAATCGTATTGTATCCGGAGCATGGAGGTAGATCGGTGATGAAGTCCATAGAAAGCGTATGCCAAGGGCGAGGTGGGATGTCAATAGGGCGTAAGAGGCCTGCTGGTCTTTCCTTTTGACTCTTGTTTTGGGCGCATACTCCACAGGACATTATAAAGTCTCTGATATCTTTTTTCCAAGACGGCCACCAGAAGTAGCGCTTGATCTTTTCTGAGGTCTTGGCCATACCGGGATGTCCTTCCATTAAAGAATCGTGATAACAAGAGATTACTTTTTTCTGTAAATCTGTGCTGGGTAGGTATAATCGTTCTTGGAAATACAATAAGTTGTCCTTTACTGCAAAGTCCTTTCCCTGCAGATGCCAATTCTGTATGTCTGCTGGAGTTACAAGTTGCCTGGCCTTATCCTTAACTTCCTCTATGGATTCTGTGGCGATTACGCCCAGAATTCTTTGTTCGGGAATGATTGGTACAGGTTTAGGGTTGATCAAGTGTTCTTCCACTCCCATCCGAGAAAGGGCAGCAGCTTTACCGTTCTTTGTACCAGGTCGATAGGTAATTATGAAGTCAAACTCGGCAAAGAATAATGCCCAACGGAGTTGTCTAGAGGATTGGGCTTTTGCGGTTTTCAAATATTGCAGGTTTCGGTGATCCGTAATCACAGTAACGGTGTGTCGGGCCCCCAGCAGATAATGCCGCCAAGCCTTAAAGGCAGACTTGATAGCCAGAAGTTCCTTGTCAGTAATCGTGTAATTGATTTCAGGAGGCGAGAATTTGCGGGACCAAAATGCCACGGGATGCAACTGATTGGTTACCGGGTCCTTTTGTGATAGAACTGCCCCCATGGCAAGGCTTGAAGCATCAGTTTCCACGATGTAGGGGAGTTCAGGGCGAGGGTGTTTTAAGATTGGTGCAGAGATAAATTTAGTCTTCAAATCCTGGAAAGCTTGTTCCGCCTCGGTAGACCATTCAAAACGTTTGTTTTTCTTTAACAAGGCAGTGATGGGCTGGACTATTCGAGAGAATTCGGGGATAAACCTGCGGTAAAAGTTAGCGAAGCCTAACATGCTTTGCACACCTTTTACGGAGGATGGTGATGGCCATTTGAGAACTGCATCGACCTTCTTTGAATCCATACGCACTCCGCCAGGTGATAATATGAATCCCAAGAATTCAACTTCAGTCACGTTGAAAACACATTTTTCCAATTTAGCGAAAAGTTTGTGTTGGCGCAATCTTTCGAGGACCATTTTCACGTGTTTCCGATGTTCAGATTCCGATGAAGAATAAACGAGGATGTCGTCAATGTAAACAACAACACACACATCTATGAGCTCTCTGAGGACATCGTTCATAAAATATTGAAAGGCGGCCGGGGCATTGCAAAGTCCGAAGGGCATGACCTGATATTCAAATAGCCCATACTTGGTGCGGAAGGCCGTCTTCCATTCATCGCCCTCTTTTACTCGTACCAAGTGGTAAGCTCCTCTAAGATCCAGCTTTGTATATATGCATGCTTTTCTGACTTGGTCCAGGAGTTCAGGGATCAAAGGTAACGGATATCTATTCTTAATGGTGATCTGGTTCAGGGAGCGATAATCTATACAAGTTCTAAGGTCTCCTTCCTTTTTTGGAATGAAGAACAAAGCTGAAGAAGCAGGGGACTTGGAAGGACGAATAAACCCATTTGCCAGGTATTGATCCAGCTATTGTCGAAGGTGAAGGTTCTCAGGCTCGGTGAGGGCATAAATTCTACTACAAGGAGGAGTAGATCCAGGTATCAGGTCTATCTGGCAGTCATAAGACCTATGAGGAGGTAGAGAGTTAGCCTGATCCTTCCGGAAAACATCTTGGTATTCTAGGTATTCGGGAGGTAACTTGGGAGTCTCTGAAGAAATTGCTGCCAGTGCAACACCAGGTGGAGGGTGACAAGTAGAGACACATTCTGGAAACTGGACCGTTCTTGCTCGCCAATCGATCAGAGGATTGTGTTTCTCTAACCAAGGTATTCCTAGAATAATCTGAAACTGAGGGGCCTTGATCACATCGAACACGATCTTCTCATGGTGTCCATCTTGACTTACTAGCGTCACCTCTTGAGTGGTATGCGTTACTGGCCCGGAGGCTATCTCCGTACCATCCACCGTAGTAATGACGTCCTTTACAGCCTTGGGACAAAGAGTTAGATTCATCCTCAAAACCATTTCATGATCCACATAATTGCCGATGGCACCGCTGTCGACGTAAGCTTCAATTGCATGTAATCGATCCGGATTATCAGGGCTAATGAGGACCATAGGTATCACGAAATGCGAGGTCACGGAACTGGTTTTCACGCTCGGCAAGAGGACCTCTATTCTTGTCGGGCGAAGTCGTTTCCCTGCTCAGAGTTTGTAACTTTGGTAACTGCAGCTCCTACTGCCTTCTTGGCAGGTTTCACCAGACAGTCTCGAAGAAAGTGCCCTGAGTTTCCGCAATAGAGGCATAATTGCAACTGTTTTCTCCTTTCCCGCTCCTTTTGTGTTAGAGGACCTTTCAGACCCCCTATTTGCATGGGTTCCCCGGAGTCTACTCCTTTGGAAGGAGTTGGCGGTTTGGAAAATACTCGAGCATCAAACTTGGAACGATCGGCCTTCCTGTTCTGCAGTCTGTGATCTATTTGAACGACTAAGTCTATATAGTCCGAACAATCTTGTGGGGGATTCACTACTTGGGCTAACACATCTTTGAGCTCTCCATGTAGACCTCTATAAAACAGCGTAATCCTTTTGTCCTCAGGCCATTGAGTTTCCACTATCAGTCTGTTGAAAGACGCAATATAAGCCAAAAGGTCTTGATTACCTTGTCGCAACGAAAGAAGCTCATTGTCCAAGGCCTGCCCCTGTGAATGTCTTGCGAACAGTTTTTCCATACTGAGCTGAAAAGCTTGAAAATCATGGAGGACCGGATCATCTTGATTTACTAGAGGGATCGACCAGTCTGCCGCATTGCCACCAAGGTACGAAAGCACGAAAGCTACTTTAGCTTGATCAGTTGGAAAGGCTGCTGGCCGGCATAAGAAATGCAACCGGCACTGATTGATAAATACTGCAAACCTCTTTGGGTCACCAGAAAATCGTTCGGGCGGAGCCAGAGGTACATTCCCAGGTAGGTTGATCTGTACTGGATTCATAGAGGATGTAGAAGGAAGATTTCCCCCAGATGCGGGTAACGGGGTCTGTCCGGCTTGTGACTGTAGCAATTGTCTAGCGAGATCATCTGTTCGCTCCTTGGAAATAATCAGTTCCCTTCTTAGAGCGTTCGTTTCCTGACGGGCTGCATGCACTTCTGCCCTTAGTTCCCCAAGTAACTGGGCTAGCTGGTCGGTATCCGAGGTTTCCATAGCGCCTGGACGGGAGTTTTGTGGTAAGCTTTGCGTTCTGTAACGCTCACCTGATTCCCGTAGAGGCGCCGGTCTTGACTGGGCGTATACCGTATCTGCAAAGGTGATGTGTAACACACGGCTGGCTCTTTGGGCTGGACCTCTGTGGACTGTATGTCTGACTTGAAGGGTAAGATGTCTGCAGATAGAAAATATGGGATTAAGGAACTGGGTTATGGAATGTCTCTCTCTTCTTCCCTTTCTCTTCTCCTGTAGAACCCCAAAGGTTAACGCTCTCACCTTAGGTAAGTGAACGCCGTGCTCTCCATCTGCCTCGGGGCAGGGTGCTGTAACCAGTTTCTTCACTGGATAAGGGGAGCAGGCCTCTTGACTTCAGAGGACTGCTGTCCGTCGTTTACTGCACGAACGGTAAGTTTCGAGTAATTCTAATGTCTTTAAAGTCTTTAGTAATGATGTTTCTTGTTTTGCAGGGTTCCGGCGATGGCGGATGACGGGCTGAAGTGAGTTGAAGATGGAGCCCGTGTGATGAATAGAAGCGCCTGGAAGCACGTAAGTAAGCGCTTGTTGCCTGCTTCACGATGCGCTCTAACTGTCTTTTTATTTTGCAGGTACAAGTTCGGAGCGGCTGCAGGGTGCCGGAATACCCACTGGGTTAGATGTGGAAAGGAGTAATGGCACGTGAGTATTAAAGTTCCCCAATGTCTTTAAACGCACCTTGTTTTGTCTTTCAGATGCGGGATGCAGCGCCGAAGGCCTCCGGAGCGTGCGAAGAGTTGGTAAGCTTTTGTCTTTCAGATGCTGGAATGCAGCGCGAGGCGTTGGTGACAGCCGATGGACCAGGTAAGTGAAGAGCTGTCACTGAAGACCGTAATGCTAACCTGTTCTTTCTTGTCTTTATAGGTGTTGCTGAAGACTGGATTCAGGATGGTAAGCCTTTTTCCTTAGGCCCAGGATCAGATGCAGAAGACACGATGAGCGTTCTGCTGCAGAGGATGCAGAATAACGCAAAGCAAGATTCATCCATCGGGTGTGGTTTAAATAGCCTTTTGTAGTGCTTAGGTGTCTCCTTCCACAGCCACGCCTAGGTAAGAAAAGAGTTCCTGCTTTCCAGAAGAGTTCCAGTGTTCTGAATCTAGGGAGTGGCTCCTGCCCCACCCAACAGGAAAAGTAGTTCCAAACAGAAGAGGATCAGAGGCTCAACTGGCAGGCAAGTAAGCAGCATGGTCTGCTGCAGGTAAGTCCACGCAAGCATTATGAGCCCGGCGCTTCCAGCGCTGGGACTGGGCATATTTATGAGCCTGGTGCCACTGGCGCCAGGACTGGGTCCAAAAGGTCCCAATTGGGACTGGTTGGCACTCGGAACCTGGGTTATGGATCTGCTTCCAAGGGAGTTGGGAAAACCCTGACCTTTTGGAAGCAGAGATCATGACAATATGGCAGTAGGGGTGGACAGGGTGATGGATGTGGAGATTGAAGAGGGACTGCAAGAAGCGATGGGATGATCTGTGCCTGAGTGTCTGGAACCTCATCTCCCAACACAGGAGGGAGATGGCTGCCGCAGGAGGAGGGAGAGGGTACCCCTCCACCTAATGCCCTGGGAGATGTGCAGCTCCATCCTGCACATGAAGGGCATCAATGGTGTTGGGACGGCAGAGGCAGGAGCTGGAATCCAAGGTGAAGGTGGTAAGTACAACAAACCCCATCTAAATGCAAATAACGTGTCCAAATACATGCACCCCGAAGCACTGAACCAACTAATGTGCCAGTGAACTGGCTGGCCAAACACATGTCAGTCACAACAAATGGGCTAATCACACACACACATGGCAGAGGATGCAGGTAGACATAGCCATGCACAAGCACTGTATCAAGAATGTACATACCCACACACGGATACATGAGAAGCGCCCTTGTGTGGCAAGGAAGTCCATGACATTAATGCTTGTCCCACAGCACACACACAAAAAGTTGCTTTGGCATGCCAACAGGCAATCTGTACTCCCACCACCTATATGTAGGAACACACATTAGGCCCAAGACCCAAAGGAGGCCACATGAATAGAGCAGGGGACACAGAATGTTGCATGAGTGCAATACAAAACCACAGACATGGCTCCCAGATGATGAACAGAATGCCATCTCGTCTCAACAGGCAAACAGTCCTCGGACAGCAACAGAGCTGGACCATCTACATCAGCCAGACCTGCAATTTCCACACCCCCTGCCAGGAGGCCCAGGCAACCAGGAAGGTCCACCAGCCCAACAATGCCGGTGCCAGCAGGCCCACCATCAGCTGCGCCAGCCAGCCCACCATCAGCTGCGCCAGCCCGCCTACCATCAACTGTGCCAGCCAACCCACCGTTAGTTGCACCAGCCAGCCCACCATCAGCTGCAATTGGCACATCAGTGGTGCCTGTTGCCCCACCACACCAGTGGTCAGTGGCGCTACCACCTGTCAGCAGGGAGACACACAAGCCCCAAGAGACACCACTGGCCAGACTGACCAGGGCATAGTATGGGCACCCCTGTGCTGTTGTCCATCTGGTGCCCACAACACTAACACCAGTGCTGCAGACACCAGTTCATGGTGTCAGGGACAACACCACTGACAAGGAGGAGGGGGATGACAAAACATCCTACCCTTCCGCCTGTTACAATCCTGGCCCACCACACAGCCCTTAACCCCTGCCAATGGCCAGCATGCAATCACTTGATGCATGAATGCATGCCATTGAGGGCAGGCAGTCTCAACTCACAGACATCACACACCAGCAGCTTGAGGAGATGTGCATGATGCAGGAGTGCATGCATTGAGCCACAATACTGTCAAGTCCCTTAGACATGCCACTGCCACACTCGCCTCCCTTTCCCAAAGGGTGGGGGAGGGCAATGAGGTGGCGTCCGCCACAGCTGAGGCCATCATCCACACCATTCATTTGACCCTGCAGAACATGCAGGGCCAGGGATTGGACCCACCATCCACTGTCACCACCGAGTGCTCCCACCCTGGAACCTCCGGCCTGCTCCCAGCGACTGCAGTCATCTCAGGGGCAGGCAAAGAGCCCCATGGTGAGGAGGCACCTCATATGACTATAGGGCACTTGCAGAGTGCATCACTGGGTGTTTGGGGAGGGCAGGGGGAGAAGGAGGTGTTTGGGGAGGGGTATTTTTGAGGAGGGCAGGCGGAGAAGGAGGTGTTTGGAGAGGGGTGTGTTTGGGGAGGGAGCGGGGAGGGAAGGGGGATTGGGAAGGTGGGTGTTTGAGGAGGGTAGAGGGAGTTTGGGGAAGGGGTTGTTTGGGGAGGGGAGGTAGGTCATTGGGGAGGGGTTGGTTGGGGATAGCTGGTACTTTGGGAGGGGAGTGTTTGGGTTGCCATTGTTCACATTTGAATGCGAAACATTTCACTTGAATAATGACTGGACATTCCTTTTTTTCAGACAAGTATCTAATGTGATGGTTCATGATATCCACAAAGGTGCAAGGGGTGTGCAGAGTGGAAGGTAACTACAAAAAAGGTTTTCAGCAGTCCTTGCCAGGCCATAAACACATCCCTGGATTCTATTCACTCTGTGAACACTGGCATGGGACTAGCTGGCATTGCATCATAATCCTCTGTGGGAGGTATGTCCAGATCCGGTGGCAGGGGTATGTTCACCTGACACAGATGTAATGCAACATTGCACATGCCATGACTATCTGTCCAACCTTAGCCAGCCTGTACATCAGTGCACCCCCCGACCAGTGTAGGCATCAGAATCGGGCCTTCAAGAGGCTGGAGATCTGCTCAATGGCCACCCTGGTCCTCACGTGGACCCTGAAATATGCCATTTCCTGCGGCATCTGGGGATTCCTCATAGGGGTCATCAGCCATGGAAGCAGTTGGTATACAGAGTCACTTACAAGGGGGTAAAACACAGGTGTAACTCATGATTGCCGGCAGTGGTATTGCCTGTCACACGTTATCTCATTGGTCATTCTGTGCATGCATGTATCATTTCACATTGTGGCACACTGTTTCACGTTTCATTCCTTGAATGATTACTGCAATACAGTGGAGATTGTCCAGTCTGACATGGAAATACTCGCACACAGCGCATGGCCAACACCCATTGCATTTTGGTATCTGACTGTGAGGGTGCAATGCACGGTCTGATGGCAGGGAAGTGACCCTCAGTAGTTGTGTGACAGTGTCTTACCTTGCCCTCCTTAGCACTCAACTAACCCAAGGGCCCTTTCTCCCCAACGACTAGTATTTTCCATCCCTCCCCTCTGCCCCATACTTCTTGTTACTGCACTTGCACAATATGAATGACACCAGGCAAAGTAGGACCGTTTTTGATTTCTTTATCCCTGCCTCTCCCTCCCCTCTTTTGTCTTGTTGCACCACAAAACACCCTTTGCTGCATTGGCACATTGTAAATACACAATAGATAAAGAAATAATTAAAATGTATGGGGGTGTCAGGGTAGCACAACATATGGAGTCACCATGGGCAACTTTGTTGTGCATGTGCAATGCACTTAGTCTTAGCCTGTGCCCCAGAGCTTACGCCAGGTGAGTGTGGGCCCAGGTAGCCTGTTGCGGTCATGTGCGTGTCATTGGATAGGCACAGGTAAATGTGCATCACTGGGATGTGTTGTTCTCTGAGACTGTACGAAGAGATTGGTCTTAGTTGTTGTTGCTTTCAGTCTTCTCCATGCTTGAGACGGGGCTTTTCGGGGTGCTCCCTGGAACTATATTTTATTCCCCTAGATGGCCATGGCAGGCCATTCACTGCCATTGCAGGGGTTGGGGTGCATTCTGGTACCTGTAGTGCACTGTGTGAGTTTATCCTTTTGGGGTTGGATAGGCCCGGTCAGTGAATGATGCATCCCCAGTCATGTGCTACTCCTGTGTGTTCTGACCTGTCATTTAGGGGCGCACTGGTGGGTCCTGCAGTTACAGGGGCCATTCTGGACATTCATGTGTGACATTGTTACCCCCCCCCTTGCTTGTCACTCATGCTGCACGGGAGATGGGATTGTACATGTACTCACCCACATCCAGTTCCTTTGTCCTCTGTGATTCTCCATGTAGGCCGGCAGCTTGCTGTTTGTTGTTGCCTGTAAGTGAGGGCCCAGAGTGTTGTCCTTGTGCGAGGGATCACCACACAGCTCCACCTCGCCACCTGCATTCCTGTCCCCTCATTCTCTCCCTGGCCTCTTGTTCCATCTGCTGCTACTCCAGCCCCTGAAGCTGTGAGTTGGCATGCAGCACCTCCAGCTCCATGTTTGCATCAATGACTGGCAGCATGGTCGTTGTGGGAAGTGCTTTGTGGAAGGTGTGGCCCTTCTGTACTCTCCATGTGTGCATTGGGTGCACCTGTAGCCTTATTTCCTTCACCTGTGTCCATTTACTGGCTGCTGGCAGGTCTTTGTCTAATTGTAACAGGTGCCAGTGTCTCTTTAACACAGTGTAAGATTTATGACTATCTGCATTACATCTTGTGATTAACCTCAATTTGTTTGACTGGTTGGTTGGGAGTCTAACCTCTGCAATTTCTTCTTGACAAAGACTTAACAAAGCATATTGATCCAACACCCAGCATCATATATAGAAAAGCACGTACACTTAAGAATATACTTTGCCCTTCCTTCATGTGCAATGCCAAGACTAGTGAAAAGTGGTTACACCGATTGCAGAATAAAGGGTTCTACAGATGTGGGTGTTGTCTATGTGGCCACATGCTTTAGAAACCAGAATTGTGAACTTTGGAACAACTGGCACATTCCATATTGAATCGTTCATTAATTGCAATTTGAAATACGTTGCGTATTGTATTATCTGTGTTTGTGGAGCCTTCTACATAAGGAGCACTATTAGTCCCCTTAAGATCAGGATCAGGAACATTTGTCTACAGTTGCTAATCAAGAGGCAAAGGGCCTCATTACACGGACGGCGGTGGACCAATGTGCTATTAGCGCCTTGGTCCATGCCAGTAAATTAAGGTTGGTGGGGCGGTAATTCCCCCTTCCCCCATTGCCCTTCCCCATTCCCATTTTTGCCCCATAGGGCTTAATGGGAATGGGGAAGGTGCTAATTACAGCACCGCAAATTGCGGTACCGAAATTAGCTCCCTGGTCCCTTTGCGGGTTGGTTTTTAACGCCTGCAAAAAGCAGGCGTTAATTTCTCCAACCCGCAAAGGGACCTCGTAGTAAGGCGGTAAGGGTTAACGGTCACCGGTACCATTAACGGTGACCGTTAACCCTTACCGCCGTCCGTGTAATTAGGCTCAAAATATCCTCTGGCCACTCATTGGCAACACTTACATAAAATGGACGATAAGACGGAGATACAGTTTGTAGGAATGGCAAAGGCACATTACCACAGAGAGAGGGTAATTTACAACTGAAATTACGACAACTTGTAGTACGGTTAATTTGTCAATACACAGCATTGTTCAATGGTTTAAACACTGACCATGAATTGTTTGTCTTCCTATAACAGGAAGAATTAGGTCAATGATTAAACTTGACTTCTATGTTGGCTGTTTTAAGTGCAGTGAGATACGGGACAGAATTCTGAGTTTATTTCATGAATGTCCAAATGCTATATCATTTTTAGATTATATTGGAATTAGCTTGTTAGGTGCTCGGCTCTATACAATGTGGGGTAATATTATAGTGTATCATTTTGTTTAAATAATATAATGCCATTTAAATTTAAAATATACTGGAATATCTTGTCAAGTGTACAGCTTTATGGAATGTTGACTAATATAAATTTTGTAACACTATGGGCCTCATTACACGGTAGGCGGTAAACCATGGTGCTATTAGCACCATGGTTGCCGCCGGTACCATACTGGTACCACCATGGAGGAAAGGGGAATTACCACCCCATTCCAAGGTTGGCGGGGCGGTAATTCCCCCTTTCTCCATGGCACTTCCCCATTCCCATTTTTGCCCGATAGGGCATAATGGGAATGCGGAAGGAGCTAATTACGGTACCGCAAATTGCGGTACCGTAATTAGCACCAAGGTCCCTTTGCGGATCCCAACTTTAACGGCTGGTCTACACCAGCCGTTAAGGTCGGGTCCTGCAAAGGGACCTCGTAGTAAGACGGTAAGGATTAACGGTCACCGGTACCCTTACCGGTGACCGTTGACCCTTACCGCCTTCCGTGTAATGAGGACCTATGTGCTTATGGATTAGCCATTGTTTTGCATGGATCCAGTGTCTCTCCTTTCTTAAGCAATGTGGGTAAATATGAGATCGTAATAAATGAGCTCATAGGATCAGAATAATGTTTGCATTGACGTAGTTTGTAGCAATGTTACGGCTAGTCAAGTGTGTCACATCAACGTTGACTCATTAGAGAGGACATCAGCATATATATATTAAAGAGCTACTAAGTGAGGGACGGTTTATTATTAATTGAACCTTACATGAGAAACCTAGTTTAATATAAGGTAGACATTTACTATTCCACCGCAGTCAGATGATGACAAGATACACAGGGTTGCACAAAAAATGTCCGCTAACATTCCCTTTTGATATTTCAAGCCTGTTTTACATTTTTAATAGGCAGATCCAATTTTACTTATTACATACATGTGCTAATATAACACTGAGCCTAACCAAGAAGATTGCGGATGGGCTGGGATACCAAATAGCAGACTCAGGAAAATACGTGAAACAGCAACCTTCCTATTGCCTTGGCAATGGGACAAGCAGGTTATGAACAGTTCTCACCGTCGAAAGGCCTTTATTCACAGCAGAGAGAATGGGAATATTTGTATAATTCGGAAGATATCTGGCTAATCAACTTTTAATTTACTCTTAGACATTCAGGATGTTTTGTTTGTCGTTGCAAATCTGGCGAATGACTTATACAATATGGATAGTCAGTATTGTACCACGGTAAAATATAATGGACAAAATAAGACATGGGCCTACCAAGATGGTGGAAAGGCTGTTACAACCACCTGTTTTTTTCTGCAACGTGCAAGAGATCATAAGGATTATATTGCCTTGGCAACGGCGTGAGTCGGCTTACTAGCACAGAGACACAGCTGCCGAAAGGCTGCCTTTCAGTTACGATCGGCTCGAAAGGGTTTTTGTCTAATAGGACATAGCTTTAAAATAGTAGACTGGCCACGGAATTTTAACATTGGATGGGTGTAGGAGATTGTAGTTGCAATACTTACTAGGTTGTTTCTGCTCTTTCTTTTACTTCTTTTACTTCTCCTCTCATCAATCGGAAACGAAACAATGGGACCTTTGAAATTACATGACAATCTTTGGTTTATTTGGAAAATAGTTACCTGCAATGCTGCAATAGCGAAGATATAGATGTAATGTTTTCTATATATATGACTGAAAAGTTTAAATGTTCCCTTTGAGCTGACTTGGCGGACGTTTTTGAGATGATGTGTTTGGTGTAGACAGATTATTTGGCATGGATTTGCTGACATGTATATATATACTTTTGCAGAATTAAGAGGGGCAATTTAACCCCCAACTCGAAACTAGTAGTTGAGTGATTTCATACAACTCAGGCCAAGCATGCCATTACTTTTTATACTGCATGGTTGGCCTGGGGCATTACGATGCAAAGTGAGCATTATTGTAGACAAGATCTTTAGACAAACTTACAGCATTATCACCCCATATATGTGTTCTTTGTTGTAGATTGGATTCTTTATACAAGAGAACATAAGGTATGCAACTCATTTGTAATGGTTGGTTTGATGTGACACATTACATGGCATATGATCATAATTATGAAAGTTAATTAACTTAAGACATATATTGTTTGTCCTTTGTGTTCTTCTCTCTTTTATTTTTTGTTTTCTTATTAAGACTTTTGTTTTAAACACACCCTCATAGGACTTCTGTTTGCTTTGATGTAACCCAAATGGATTATTTGAATTAACTGTATCCTTTTGTTTGTTAATTGTTTTGGTACAAAATACTTTGATACGTTAATTCATTGGTATTTCAACTGATGCAAACCTGGTATGTTGTGCTGGTTGTTTTTCTCTGTCAATGTTCACAATGTATTATGTTACACAATATCACAGCCCTGGAAGAAGAGCAGAGCTCGAAACACGTGTCAGCTGTTTCAAATTGATCCAACTTTGTGAGAAAAGCATGAAATAGGAATATGGACTCATGTGCAGTGTGAACGTATCATTGTGTATACTGGTTCTCTAATGTCGGAGTTTTGAGCAGAGGCTCCACACATTTATACACTCACCCGCTGTGTCTTGTTCTTGGACTATTTGCACACATAATTGTTAGATCACCTTTTGGTACTAGCACTTGGGTTTCCAGTTCTCTTCTGCCCCTTTGGTTCTTCTTACCCTATTACAATTCACTATGTTTGCTAAATTATAAGCAATGCAGTTAGAGTTCATGGCAACACAATATGCCTGAATGCGTGGCTTATCAATAACTCTTCTATTGCAGGCTCGAACACCAAATTTAGAAAGGATGTTGGTGGTTTTTAAAGCATATCTATAATGCTGTTTAAGTTAACATTGTTTAGGAAATGGTATATCCCAAATAAGGTGGTCTTCTTCTCGAAATGTGTCAATCACTTGGTGTGGTTGAAATTGGAGATTTACATCTCCCACTAATAAAAGAATGGGAGATCTCTGAATGTTATCTGACCTTTTACCATCAAAACAACTGGAATGATGCATGACTTCATCACCCTTGAGCCATAAGGTCGTTTACAGATATTAAAAACAAAGATATCTTCATATGGTAGCTCAAGAGATACATGTTGTACATCAGAGGACTCAATTGCTAAGCATCTCAGTCGTGCATTGAGCTTCGCATTAACCCCACATTGATGCCCTCTGCTACCAACCATTTAATAGGCTATCCCTCAAAAGATAATGGGACAATTGTCGATGTTTCCTGAAAACAGATGATATGAGTTTTCTATTGGAGTTGAGACAATCACTATTAGTAGGATGTATTGCTATACAATTGCTATACAATATTCCACATGTGCATAACTGATCTTTAGAATTACACTTTCCTCAGTCAGCCCAATAGTGTTTAGGTTGTCAATTCAAAGATTCTAAGGCAGAAGCAATGTACACAGCAATATTAACAAGGGTTATTTTGATGTAATCTCTGTCCATGTGCCGCAGGATGTTGCATTGTGTAGGATCAATCATGTAGTCCTGCACAACCGATCAACACTCCTTTTTGTAGCACACACCCCAATATTTCTGGTCTAATCTTAATTTAGGGACAAGTATCATTAAACAAAACTCACCTTCACCAATGGTCCAAGTTGACCGATTCAGGCCTTGACAATCGTCTTTATCCCTTCCCGTTGAATGACATTCGAACATACAGTGCCTAGTGAGGTCTTCAGACTAGTGAGCACATCACTCTTAATGCCATAGTTTTACCATAGCTCTGTTTCTTTTTAACAGAACAGGGAGAGTTTTTAATATGTAAAGAGGCCACTTGAAAACAATTGGGAGTTAATCCATAAAGAGTCAACATATTCCTATTAGAAATGGAATAAGCATTCTTTGGGACTTTCAGATCATTCTTGACAAAAGCTTGTCCAATTAATGAACTTGCGGGCTGGGGTACCCGGTGTTACCCGTGTCCTTATCGAGTGGTGTTTTATGTGCCCTGCAGGATGTTGCTCTTGTCCTTTTGTCGGCAAGGCTGGCTTCAGTTTGCTCCGGTGTCTCATGTGCCCTGGAGGATGCTGCTCTTGTCCTCATGTCAGCAAGTCTTGCTTCAGTTTGCTCTAGCATCTCATTTGCCCTGGAGAAAGTTGCATCCTGTTGTCTGGTTGGCAAGTCATGCTGCTATTTGTTGTTGCGTTTCAGAAGCTCTTGATATTGATTTTCACTTTGCATCAGATGGAGCTTTTCCAAGTGATGTTCGTTGTTGTGTGGCATGTTTCATTCAACTAATGGCTTCAGCACATTTGATAAAATGTCCAAGAAAGGTGGATTGAATGTGCTCGCTTCTTGTGAATGAACTTAAGTAAACTGTAACCTTGCCATTTCCCTTATTTGGAGAGGCGCGATAAAACAAAATGTACATTTTATGGGGCGGGGGGTTGCAATTTCTTTTTTCATATAAGATGTTTGCATCCAAACATAGACTACGATCTTGCCCCAGACAAAAGAGGAATGTTGTATACATGGGTTAAACAGTGTGGATTTGTATAGCCGGACAAACATACACACATACATACATTCAGCTTTAATTATAAAGCTTTATCCTCATAATCAAATCTTGATAGAAAATCAATGGCTATAGAGTCTTGCACACAGATATATGTTGATGCATGTAAGAGCATTCATTGATACAATAGACATTCAGGGACATATTGTGGAAGCTAACCTGTTCCATTACCTAATACAAAATCTTTCCACGAGTATGCCTTGAATGCCAGCAATTAAGTATATGTACCCCTCTCAATGTGCTTTAGTCTTGAATCTATGTCAATTGGATAACCGAGCACTGGCAATGCCTTGCCCTGCGGACATGGTTGTCATTTTTGTAAAGACCGGAGGCGGGGGTCTGTACTTCTGCTCTCTATATGGCAGAGGAGAGGCACAGAGGACCCCAGCCAAGATTCTCTATTATTGGTATCGTGGTCGAGCAATCAAGGTGTAGCTTCTCAGGAGGTGATGTGGGCTAGTTCTTAAGTACAGTGTAGTCCCCAAGCACCCACAAAGGAATGTCCGCACACTGTATCAGTTAAAACAAAGTCTTTATATAATTAATATTCAAGGTTATGTACAATATCACAATAACTCACTTTGTATTCGGTTATCTATAATGGCAAATATGCAGTTCTACATGGTACCACCATTACTATTAGATCTCTTTAATGTGCATCAACTGTACGGTTAAATGTCACACAAATCAGTTTGTAAAGGACACCAACAATAGATATAAGAGGACAGCAGTTGGTTAAAACAATTGGCAGAATACTGGCCTTGCTACCTAGACACAGTTCTGTGTGGAGATCCCCCCACCGTGGCAACCTCAAGAATAAAGATATAGCACAGGCCCAGCCCATATATTGTTCACAAGAGTCTTTCCAATAGTTCAGCAACCCCAAAGTACCTGGTGTTGTAGAGTTCCTCGTTGGGAAATTGACGGCCCTTCTTGAGTGCACTCCCTTTGAGGCAGGAGCCATGATTTACCGAACGTCCAGCAATGAACATGGTGAACTACGGCGGTAAAGTGGCAGCTTCGTTCCCAGCGGTTCTCGTCGATGGTGAAGAGTAGATGTCCTGCAAGGAAGAGGCGTGCGGGGCACCTCGATGTTTATAGTTCTGGACAGCAAAGAGTTTGAAGAACTCTGGCCCAGCAATGGCGTCGAGTCGTCGGTGTCTCTGTGATCTTTGGGTGGAGGGAAACCCACTGGCGGATGCCCCTCAGCGCGTCAATGGCCTAGCCTTCACCGGCGGGATAAGGCAGGCAGTGCGGACGAGCGTGTCTGTGAATCAAAAGTTCTTAGGCAACAGGAGCACGGCGGCTCTGGTCGGCAATGGCGGTCCTCGATGGTGGCGGACAACAGTCCGGGCGCTTCTCTTTGGGATTCCGCAGCAGTCCCCGTCCCCAGTCTGCAGCCTGTCGTAGGTCTGTCTACCAGGGAGCTTTGGCAAAGACCAGCTGGTGCACGATGGTCCCTCGTAGCTCGGGAAGAGGGCGCCTTACCAGGTCCTCTCTGGGTCAGTCCTTGGAGCCATAGCAGCTTTCAGATTGATGAAGAAGGGCAACAGCAATTCTTCTCTTCCAGTAGGGCTTCAAGGTCAAGCTTCAGTTTCAACTCCAGTTTCTCTTCAACTTTGGAACATGAATTCTAGCAGTGAGAGGCCCCCAGATATACTAGTTGATCTCCCATTCATTCTTCTGGGCAATCAGTCAATCAGGTGCATAGTGCATGGAGGCCATTCATTTCTCTCCAGACACTCACAACAAGTTTTGTCTATTTGGACAAGTACCCAGCCATTCAACACTCCACACTGCATTCATACCAGTTTCGGGCAGGGCTGTCTCAGTCATTGTGTCAAACACCAGATAGTAGACATCCACAACACATAATGTGTATTCGTTACACACTCCATTCAACCAGGTCCCACCCACAGGGTGTACCCACAACATACAGTCACTGGGAAGGTTCCAACCAGTCTGGCCTGGACTTCACAACAACACCATATATGGAACTTCCACCGAACAGCCGGTCAGGGGCAAGGGACAGAGTCAGGGCTTCCCAGGACTTTGGGAAAACAAGGTAACAGGCAATAGAAAGCAAGAGGACACAGGAGCCATCTTGTTTCCTATCAGGAACCAACTGATTCCAATGGCAGTGCCTGGGTATCTCAAAATGGAGGATACTCAGATCACCTGTCAAATTCAGCATGGAGCTGCCACCAGCCAATACCCTGCGCTGTGGGCCACACACAGGTGGCCAAAAACATACACTAGGGGTACAGGGTTTTACACCCACGCATGCGTGCCATAAGGGTATCCCATGGGTCTGTACACCAAACCAAGAGAGAGCTGCACCGGCAGGAGTCCCACATGAACTCCTGCACGGAAAACACGACAACACACGATAAAAGGCAGTAAAGGACAAGGATACGGAGGCCCTGTCCCTCTGATGCATTTCCAGCATCACAATTTTGCCTTCTGATGATCTGACATCTAAACAGGTGGGGCCAATTTGTACTCTATCTGACACCCTTTCAGTGGCAGAATATGCACTTGAATGACAATGCAGTTACAGTACTTGTCTGAGTAGAGACGGAGACCCAGCACATTCCATTGTTTTACACGTTAGCCCAAATAGAAGGAAAGGGAGGAAAGCTGCTAGTCCAGTCTTACGAATGCTAAGTAGGGTCACCACTTTAAATCTTAGATCTGAACACTCAAAGATGCCTGTGAAGGCTGAAGGAGATGCCATGGGACAGGGTTCTGCTGTGGTAAGTTGTAGCTTAGCTATAACCAAGAAACACTTTGAAGACTGTTCTCACAACCTTCAACACATACTTTTTAAATTTTGATGGATGAAATTCGAAGAATTCGAATTCACATGTGGAAGGATATTATTATGAAAAAATGACATATTGGTCGACTGCATATATGTCTGAAAGAGTGTCACTGGAACCATCTGAGAACATGCACAACCATCCAATGCTGGTGTGGTCTCCTACTGTGAATCGTTCTCCTATCTACAAACCAAATGTTAGGATCTGGGGAACGGATCCTGCAGAGAAAACAACTGAATCAGGCTATTGAAATCAGACTAATTCATTTATTTGCATTTTTAAAGCACTCACACAGCCCAGGGGGCATCAATGTGATGTTACAAGAATAGGGCTCTGAGTTGCGTATTTATAACACACTTAATACCAAGAGGTTTCTAAGTGCGGATCCGGTGACCGAACCTGTGTTGCTTTGTGTTATCTGTGTTGCTTTGTGTCGTCTTGTTTTGAAGGTGAGCACGCTGCCACTGAGCTATCCTCCCGGGACTAAGAGTGAGCAGATATGATGGCTTGCATGATGTGACTGTTATTCATTTTAGCTGACTCACAGGACACATTGCAAATGACCCACAGGGAAAATAGAGAGGTATGCAATAGTAATGATGCTGGGGTGCCTCCTAGAGAGGATCCTGTCAATATGAAGGACTTCCAGTTCACAGAGAAGATTGTGACAGTGGCAAGGTGGAAGTCCACCATAGTCTTTCAGTCCAGTGGTGCTGATCTGTATTAGGACACGTCCACATCGGCGTGACACAGAGAGCTGGTACTGATGGAGGAGATTGTCCAGTTTTAATACAAGTTGTGGGGGGATTTACAATCCAAGTTTAACACCAAACTGACAACAGTAACTACATGCAGCGAGGTTCTCTAGCAGCTTGCACTAGGAGATAGAAGGAACACTTAATGAGACATAACAACTGTGTTACAACCAGTGGATGGAAAGGTCCAAACACAATCTTATTTTATGAATGTTACTGTTAATTGAAGTGTTGCACAAGAGAATGCATGATTCAGAGAGTATTAGCTCGAATGACCCGGGTGAACTTGTCAGCAGCTCCTGTTATTGTTAGAATGATGGTGAGTACCTTTGACTAGGTCATCTTATATAACTTGCGGGTTATGTTTTGGGGTGGTCTGATCACTCTTGCTGTCCACATACTGAACGGGCCTTCAGGTAAGAGCTTGTTAGATTGTTGCAGAAACGTGACTGAGACAAGGAATCTTATTTTCTCTCCTTCAGCCTCACATTCTTCCTCACCTCGGCGTTCTTGTAATAAGCATCACCACCACAAACACAGAATGCACTCGAAAGCACTCATCGTTACTACTCCCTGTGCTCCTTTAATATCTCAAAAATGCTGATCCCTCCAGGTAATATGCTTTTCAAGCTATGAAAATCCACATCTTTTGAACAAATGCCCTTTAATCTTTCCTGGGAAACTGGAAAAAGTAGTTCTATCCCTGATTAAGGGCCTGATTCACAGAACGTTTTTTCGATGGGATTGCACCATTATAAAACGCGTCAGTGACTCAGGCCTTTATTTCAGGCCAGATGTGTGAAGTGTCAGTGAATTCTCAGCCGTGCGCAAAGGCACATTTGCAGTGTGCACAGAGACCTTTCAAAGACACGGCACACGTTGCGTTGCACTGCTAAAGCATGGACGGATTTGCAGTGCAAAGTAATCACAATTAGAGATTTTCATAAAATATCACCACATATAAATGACTTGCAAATCAGTGAAAAAGGGGCAATCGTTGCACCCTCTTGGGACAAATTGGTGAACATGACATAAGGACCGAAAAGCTTTGAATGCACTTTGATGGTGTCTCAGTGACACTGCTGCTTATATTAGTACATCTTATGTGACAATTCTAATACGACCAATTGTGCTTTTAAGCTTTTCTAGTCACTTTCTCGGCTGTCACTTGTTTCCAGCTGTTATACACGCTCAGCTCATGTATCACTTTGTGAATCTGGCCTCTGCCTGATTCAGTGAAAGAGTTCAAAGTGAAATGTTGATCTGCCATGTGGCAGTATGCTGAGAAAAGCAACGAAGGGTACTTAGTGATGAATATCATGCGACTTTCCAATACAATGGATGTTGCACTTGCAATGTGTTCAATTGTATGTTTTATCTGCAATATACATGTAATTGCTGAACGGACTAGCTTGAACCATGAATGGCAGACATTAATTCTGCACTGCACATTGTTACATCCGAAATTTCTGTTTGCAAATGCAGATTCTATGTCCTGCCAGGTGTAATTGTGGCAAAACATCACCTCATATATGTACAGCACCTCATATATGTACAGCACCTCATATATGTACATGCCTGAAGCTCGCAAGAAGGCGGTTGTCACCAGAATACACATACATGAAGCTGCTTTTCAAGAGTTTTACTTGCTAAAGAGCACTTACAGAAAAATATGCAACCGCATTTGAAGACGTTTGCATAAACATTACAAACAAAAGGTAAAATAAACCTGTTTATGGCCCCAGCTTTCACTGCCAGTCACCAAGAAAAAAATAAAAGTGTTTAACAGAGGCACACAGCAGAAGAAAGGATGGGTCCGATTCTTAGATTCATGAAGATGTATTCAGATTCATCGCCCCCAGGTCAGTTGTTGAGTCCTGCTGTGTTCTTATATACATAGGGAACATGGTGTGTCGGGTCTTGTAAATAAAGTGCAGGCTCACTGTCTTCTAGTGCTGGTCTTCTTGCTTGATTTGAAAATGTTGGTGATGGTGAATGTTTGGCAGCCCAGTAAATGTTGGATGGGCGATGATGCATGAGTGTTCAGAGGGCGTCTGTTGGAACCTGAGCAGGTATGCGAGGGTGTGAGGTGGGTGTGCTCCTGTCCACAAGCAACCTACAAGTGTGACTGGAACTAGTGACATATTGCATAATAAAGCTATATCTTTCCTACTTTATGGCTCTCTCTCTCTTCCTGCTGAAATTATCCCGTGAGACCCGAGCCTACAGTGTAACATCAGTCATAATAGAAAATCAGGAAGCAGAAGCAGTGCATTCTATCACCTGCTGCTGAAAGGCTGCATGCAGTGCATGACATGACATGCACATCTCGATCATCTATCACCTGGAGGTTTTTATTAGTGATGTGTGATTACAATTTCATTAACTATTGGTTTCTTGGAATGTCTCTCTACCCAGAAATCATAGATCCAAAAGATAATGTTTTAATATCGAAAGCATTACATTACTTGGATTATAGCTGCCTGTGGTGAGAATAGATACAGCTCAAGACCTTCCTCTTCAAGGAATGGCTCCTCCCTAACGCCTAGGCCCACACACCATGCACTCCCCACCCTACCGGATACTCTGTGATCTTTTCCCCATTCTGCCAATTGCCCACCCTGACCCTGTTAGCTCTGTGCTCCTTTTTTACTCTGCTTCCCTCACTGTGTTCTTCCCCCTATGATTGTAAAGCGCTCTGTTGCTTCCCGAAGCTAGGTCAGCACTCAATAAATGCCCTAAAAACAGCAATAAAAATAATAATAATAATAATGATGCAGCACCTCAAAATCAGCATTTATTCTCCTCATGTGATATATGAGTAATTACTCACAAAACAAGATGGTGTGTGTTATAATGGCATGTATAAATACATTTTGCAAGCGTGTTGGTCAGGTTTAACACATGATTTTCTGGTGTGTATGAGGAAGTCCTGCAACGTTCTACATATCTGTCTATAAAATAAAAGCTCATTGCAACCACGCAGATTTCAGTCTCAGTCACCTTTCAAGCGTATTTTTACATGTTTCATGATCCTTCACTTCTGGTACTGGTAAGGTCAGGGGTAAACATATTTGCTAAATATTAAAACATATTGCGATGCCAATGAGGTCTTACAGGAAGATGGAAAGAGTGAATTGCTAGGAACAGTAAAACCTTGTTTTTTTGTTTTTTTAAAGTAAAGCAGCACCGCTCCCAACTTCTCCCACCCACTTCGACCACTGCTTCGGACTGAGCACAAGAAAAGTATACATACATGGTGTAACAATCTACCTGTTCTTGGAGCTTGCAGGGAAGTCACTGAGTTCTGATGCTCAGACCCTTTTCTTCTTTGACACTTCCCAGTGGCTGAAAATTCCCAGCCAGGGGAAAGCACCACAAAGGGGAGGGATTTGTCTGACTGGTTGAAGGCTGGACTATTGGGTTTCAATGACAGGGAGCGGGTATTGTGTTTCTGTGTTCCTGAAACGACAAAAGGGAGATTTTGACTCCTTATTTTGCAGTCCATTACCTACGGTCGAACGTGTGCATAAAGGAATGGTACCTGAGTTGAAATGGCAGAGCTCCGACAGCTTGTGGTATTCTGAGACCTTTGTATTATGACCTGCATCAGCTGCGATCCGCCTTAAAGCCTAAGAGTTCTTGCCTTGGTTTGGGACTGGCTCCTTTCTTGGTAGGTGACAGAGGGATGTAGTGTCACTCAACACATCAGTAGTTTAAACCAATCCGGCTATCTGGCAAATGTTCTTAATAATCACATATCAAAAAAGTTACAAGAAGAACTAAAGAAAATTAGCATATATCGAACACATTTTGTGGTATTTACCAGGTTTGTTTTATGATGACTTGAGCATCCAAAGGTTTATAACTTGTCTGCAGATTTCTGAAATGCCTAAATTGAGTGTGTGCACTTAACTATTCTGTCATTTACTTTCCATATGCAGGTAAGCAGTGCCATCTGGATGAGGATGCAGCTTGAAAAAGCTATGGAAGAAGATTCCGCCCCAAGTGAGTTAAGAGTGGTAGTAACGTCCATCTTTTCCTGTGACACCTTCATGAGATTCAGGTATCTTGAACCTTTTCTTTTTATTGCAGGAGCCAGAAGTGGTCTCTGAAGTCCAAAAAGTGAAGATGCAAGATGATCTCGTGGAGTGGCTGCCAGGTAAGAAATCACAGAATGACTGGCATGAGATATTGCAGGGCAGGACCTTATATAGGAAAAGCTTACGATAGTTCAATGTCTCCAAAAATGTCATATTCTCAAATGAATTTCTCATTCTCCGCTCACTGCCCCTATGAGCAAAACAGGCAACCTCAGTCCTTGTTGTGCTGCAATGTGGTGCTTAGGTGATGATTGTTCTTGGATGGTGGTGATTTGGGGAGGCTGATTAAGGTTGAGGCTCATGACAGCACTCCCCAATTAGAATTCTTACTGCTGGGTCTTGGGTTTTCTTGAGTGTTATTGGTGAGACCAGCAGACTAAACAAGGTGCTCGTATGTTAACTGCATGCTCCTATGAACAACATTCAGGCTGTAGTGTTTCCAATATAGGAGATCATTCTCACTTGAAAGCTTTGATCTTATTTACCTCATATTCTGGCTTCCTTTCTATGATGTCAGGTAATGGGACTGGTCTGGCTCTCAGATCTAGGTGTGTCTTTTTTAGTCAAGGAGAAATGGGTTTGATGAGATGTAGTCAGTGTTCCATTGTCCGGCAGGCTCAATTGGCCAGCAATGCTTATCAGTGTGTTGCTTGTAAACAGCCTTAGCAGGTTGTTCGTTTTGTGACACAGGGCCTTTTCCAAATGGGTGTGATGAGCTGGTACTGCAGGTTCCGGGCAGTTCTTACATACATCTAGGTTTGGGATTTTGGAAGAAATTACCATAAACCATGGAAAAGGGGAGTAACAGGGGATTCATTAAATGTGCTGATAAAGGGGAGCACATAATGCATCCATCCACTCTTGCTGTTCCTTTGAAATGCTGTAATGCAAATACAGCTCTAGCAACTGGTTTGTCCTCTCTGTCTGCCAATCTGTTTGCAGATGGTAAACAGTGGACAGTCACACATCTGTACCTAAGGATGAGTAGGAGACCAGGAGAACCAGGACAGGAACCACCTCCCTCTATTTCATATGATTACCAAAAGAACCCCATTCAATCTCACTATATGTGACAGAAACACCTTGGCAAGGTTAGCAGTCAATGGGCCTCATTACGACCCTGGCGGAGGACCATGGTGCAATTTGCACCATGGTCCATGGCGCAGAGCTGCCAACTCCGCCATGGGGGTTGGCGGACTCACCGCCCCATTCCGACCTTGGCGGGGCGGTTAGTCCCCAATCCCCACTTACCCTTCCCCATTCCCATTTTTGCCCCATAGGGTATAATGGGAGTGGGGAAGGCGTTAATTATGCCACCGTAGATTACGGTGGCGTAATTAACAAGAGGTCCCGTAGCGCCATGGATTTTTCCGCCCGGAAAATCCGGGCATAAAAATCACCATGGCGCTACGGAAAGTCGTAATCTGGCGGAGAGGTACGCCATGCATTACGCTGGCGTAAACCCCTCTCCGCCAGGGTCGTAATGAGGGCCAATGGCAGTTTCTTGAGAGGAATACAGTGGGCCATTTTTGGATAACTGGTCAACAACCACCAGATTATCTGTGTACACTAGAATCAGGGGAATCTCTGTGATGAAGTCTAAAGAAATTGTCTGCCATGGGGTTGATGTTAAACATAAGGACAGATAGAGGCCAGGCATTTGTAACGACTTCTTTTTTTGTGGGAACTTATGTCACAGGTTTGTACATATACGTGCAAATATCCTGCCATGTACATCACCAACAAGTATGTAACGTGAGGTATGTCATCTACTTTATCCCAGGATGCCCTGCTTTTTGGGATTTGGTTGGCAGGTACAATTCCTTTCCATGGTAAAACAGGTTATTTATTTTGTGACCTCTCAGGGCATTCCCCAACTGAGCTGTCCAAGGTATGTAGGGTGAAACGGTTACGAATGTCCTCAAATATGGACTCCTTTCCTGCTAGAGTTGCAGCAAATAGGGATGGTGGTATAATTGTAAAGGCACCTTTTCTTTGTCTTCATCGAGTATTCCCATTCTTAGCCGGGAAAGGGCATCCAACTTCCTATTCTAGATGCTAGGCTGGAAGGTGATAAAAAAATGCAAACTCAGGAAAGAAGACTATCCTTCTAAGTTGATGTGCAGTGTTCAGGCTTACCAGAAAAGGGATGTTTCTAGTGATTGGTGAGAACGACGACCATGCGTCACACTCCAAGCAGATAGCACCTCCATTCCTTGAGGGTGGACTTGATGGCCAACATTAATTTCTCTGTGATCTTAAAATGATATCAGTCGGTGTGAAATTTTTTGACCAGAAGGCAAAGGGATGTAGACGATTTGTATTAGGATCTCACTGGGAAAGGACTGCTTCTATAGCAGAACTGAAGGTGCCTGCTTCCACGATATTTGACTGTTCTGGATTTGCAACATTTAGTATTAGAATAGAGAAAAGCTTCTATATTCCACATGTGCAGTCCAGGCTAATTACTTTTCCTTTTTGTAAGAGCTCGGCGATGGGCCCACCACTGGAGAGAAGGCAGGAATAAAGTGCTGGTAAAAGTCTGCGAAGACTAGTAAGCTATCAATCTCTTTTATAGACATTGGGGATTTCCATTATTATAATGCATGCACCCAACTTTGGATCCATCTTTACTCCATCTTTGGTCAAAATTAAACCCAAGAAATCCACACACCGTACATGGAAACTTTGCTTCTACAATTTGACAAAAAAAGCAAGGTTTCCAGAGTTGATTCAGCACTGTCTGAACATTGCTATTTGTTCTTCCTTGGATCTTGCAAATATTGTGTATCATCAATGTATACAATAGCACATATGTCTCGTATTTCTTGCAATTTGTAGTTGATAAACTATTAGAAGTCAGTGTGGGTACTGACATCTGAACAGCATAATCTAGTCTTAATATAGTCCATATTTTGTTTAGAAGGCCGTCTTTCAATCATCTGCAGCTTTAACTCGTACCAGGTAATATGCCCCCCTTAGGTCTAATTTGGGGTAGATCCTTACCTCCTTAGCCTGATTGAAGAGCACCGGAATCAATGGTAAAGGGTAACTGTTTTTGATCATTACTTTGTTTATCACCCTATAATTGATGCAAGTGTGCAGATCATCTTCCTTCTTCGGTACGAAGATAAGTGCAGAAGCTGCTGCAGACTGGGAAAGCGGAATTAAGTCATTTGCCAGATATTCCTTTAAATACTCATAGATATGTTTGTCCTCAGGTTATTTCAAAGCATAGACTGACTGCAGGGCACATGAGCTTCGGGAACCAGATTGATTAGGCAGTCATACGGCTGATACGGTGTTAAGGAATTCACCATTCCCTTGCTGAAGACATGGTATTCTGGTATTCTGGTATTCTACAGGGAGTCCTTCCATGGCTACCACACTTGGATTGTCTGTTTCATATGCTAATAATGTGCGCCTGTGTAAAGGACAGGAGGGGGGTGTCTGTACTTCTGCTCTCTATATGGTAGAGGAGAGGCACAGAGGACCCCAGCCAAGATTCTCTATTATGGTAGCAACGGATGAGCAATCAAGGCCTAGCTTCTCAGGAGGTGATGCGGGCTGGTTCTTAAGTACAGTGTAGTTCCCAAGCACCCACAAAGGAATATCCGCACACTGTATCAGTTAAAACACAGTCTTTATATAATTAATATTCCATGTTATGTAAAATATCACGATAACTCACTTTGTACTCGGTTATCTATAATGGCAAATATATACAGTTCTATGTGGTACCACAATTACTATTAGATCTCTTTAAAGTGCATCAACTGTACAGTTAAATGACACACAAATCAGTTTGTATAGGAAACCAACAATAGAGGTAGGAGGAAAGCAGTTGGTGAGAACAATAGGCAGAATACTGGCCCCTACCACTAGACACAGTTCTGTGTGGAGATCCCCCCACCTGGGCAACCTATAGAATAAAGATATCACAAGCCCAGTCCATATATTGTTCACAAGAGACTTTCCAAAAGTTCTGCAACCCCAAAGTACCTGGCGTTGTAGCGTTCCTCGTCAGGGAATCGACGGCCCTTCTTGAGTGCCCTCCCTTTCAGGCTGGAGTCACGGGTCGTCGAATGTCTGGCGAAGAACAGGGTGAACTACGGCGGTTAAGTGGCAGCTTTGTTCCTAGCAGTGCTGGTTGGCGATGGAGTGTAGACGTCCTGCAAGGAGGAGGCGTGCAGGGCACCTCAAGGTCGATAGTTCTGGACTGCAAAGAGTAGAACAACATAGACCCAGCCCCACCGGTGGATGCTCCTCGGCGCGTCGACGGTCCGGCCTTCTCCAGCAGGATAGGATGGGCGACGATGCAGACGAGAGCGTCCTTGGATCTGAAAGTTCTTAGGCAAACAGGAGCATGGCGGCTCCTGTCGGCAACGGCGGTCGTCAACGGTGGCGGACAACAGTCCGGGCGATTTTCCTTGTGATTCCGCAGCAGTCCCCATCTCAGGTCGGCAGCCTGTCGTAGGTCTGTCTACCAGGGAGATTTGGCAAAGATAAGCTGGTGCACCATGGTCCCTCATAGCTCGGGAAGAGGGCGCCTTACCAGGTCCTCTCTGGGTCAGTCCTTGAAGACACAGCAGCTTTCAGATTGATGAAGGAGAGCAACAGCAATTCTTCTCTTCCAGTAGGGCTTCAAGATCAAGCTTCAGTTACTCCAGTTACTCGTCGTAGTGGGCTTCAGCTTCTGAACACGATTCCTAGGAGTGTGTAATGCTCACCTGCTATCCACGGGGGCACCACCCAGTCTGAACTGTTTCACCCTTGGACCTCTTCCTTTGGACCCTCGTGTGGCTGAACACCAGGTCTGAAACACAGTAGTTAGATTTTAGCTTGGTATTCTCCTCTGACCCGGGGCCCACCTCCCATATGGACCCAAGGAATCCCTGGCGGACTTCTCACCTTGCTTCTTGATAAGGTGCGCTCTCCGTCCTGCCACTCGGTGCAGGGGTGCGTTGGGCTCGTCGCTGCCTAGTTACTTCACTGGAGCAACTCTACAGAGTCCAGACCTGCTGCGACTCTGTTCTTCAGGTAAGTCTGTCTTGATGGTGTGTTCTTTGTTTTGTAATTGTCTCTATTTAACTCTTTCCTTTGTTTATAGTTGTGGATGCGGTCCTCGTGATGTCGCACAGTTTGTGCACGAGATGGTAAGAAAGCGGGGAGCGCGGCGCTATATGCTTTTCTTGTGCTAACCTGTTTATATGGTCTTTCTTGCAGGCTGCGGTGCTGATCTGGAATACGCGTGCCGAGAAGATGCAGAGCGATGAGTAGTGGTGAGCGAACCGCTTACTGCCACTCTGAGTTGGAACCAGCCCTTCCGTTCTTCTGCAGGCGTTGGAGGCCATTCTATGCAGGTAAGCGAGTTCTTATTGAATGTGAAGAATAAACGCTTACTAATTTTGTTTTCTCTGTTTCTTTTCCCAGGTAGCAGTTTTCTTGATGGAGCGAGATCTGCTGAGATGCTGACTGCTCGGGATCCTGGAGCGGAGTTCGAGAGCTGATTCCAAAAGGTAAGCGAATACTAATGGTGTCTTATCTTTGTTTCTTGCAGGAGATCAGGTCCGGCGTGCGGATGAAGTTTCCAGCTGACTGCAGTGAACGTCACGCTGCAGCAAGCAGAGCAACGCGAAGCATGTTCTGCAATCTGGACGTGGCTTATATAGCCTGAAGGTATCCCAGGTGTCCCTGGGCCTGCCACACCCAAAATGCTAGACCGCATGACTCAGTTATGCAACTGAGCCATGTAGGAGCATCCATATTGTTTTAAAAATGCCCTTATGGGCCCAGATTATTGGCTTTTCACATGAGCCTGGCGCCAAAGGTGCCAGGACTGACTCCAAGTGAGTCTGGGGCAAATGTCAAGGCCCTTGAGGCCCTGATGGAGGTACTGGGTGCAGCCTACATGGTCTGACACCCCAGTTCAAGGGCAGGAGTCATGACAGCACTCCCCCCCAAGGCCCCTCTCAAGGTAGTCCTTGCCTCTGGTCCGGGCTTGGTAGGGTAATCCCGATGAAAGTGCCGAATCAGGCGTGGCACGTGGATATAATCCTAAGGCTCCCAGGTCCTGTCCTGGTGGCCATACCCTTTCCATTCCACTAAATAGTATAGTTTCCTTCTGACATACTTTGAGTCCAGGATGTTTTTGACTTCAAACTCTGGTTTCTCATTTACCATTACTGGTTCAGGTGGAATGGTTATTCGTGTCCCTGGTTGGACTGGTTTTAAGAGGGACACATGAAACACTGGATGAATATGCATGTTAGTCGGCAAGGCCAGTTTCACTGCAGCTGGATTTATGATAGTCTTGATGGTGAAAGGTGCCAAATACCACGGGCGAAAAGTCTGAGTCCCCTTAATAGGCACATGTTTTGAAGCTAACCAAACTTCATCCCCCACCTGGTAGTTTGGGGCTTTCTCACGATGTTGATCTGCGTATTTCGTCTGCCGATCCTTGGATTGATGTAGGTGTTTGATGGCACTTGTGAAGGCCTGAGAAATGATGGTGTGCAATGTTTCAATGGCCGGCATCTCCAGTGTCGTTGGAACGTCCAGTTCGGAAGTGCGTGTGTGTCTGCAATAGATTGTGAAGAATGGGGTCTGTCCCGTACTGCTGTGCAGGGAATTGTTATATGCATACTCAGCTACCTATAACATGTCTTTCCAGTTTCCTTCAACTTGGTGTAACATGCAGTGTAGTTACTGTTCAAGCGTTTGGTTTGTTCTCTCTGTTTGACCATCTGTTTGGGGCTGATGGCTAGTGGATAGTCTGTTGTCTATTTGAGCCATTGAGCAGCATTTTTTCCAGAAGTTGGACACAAATTGGGTACCTCGGTCTGAGATCAGCACAGACTGAAACCTGTGAAGGCGTATGATGTGTTCAAGGAAAACCTTTGCCAGGCTGGATGCGTTTGGGAGACCTTTAAATGGCAGAAAGAGGGCCATCTTTGAAAATAAGTCTACTACCACGAGAATGGTATTGTATCCCTGACTGGTGGGTAAATCGGTGATAAAATCAAGAAACTAAGTATGCCAGGGTGCAGGTGGAATTTCTAACAGTTTGAGGAGCCCAGCTGGTTTCTGCTTAGATGATTTATTTTGTACACAGACCCCACACAAAGAGATGAATTGAATAACATCCTTACGCCACGTGGGCCACCAGTAACTTTGCTTAACTTTGGCTAAAGTTTTCGCAATTCCAGGGTGGCCCTCCAGTAAAGAGTCATGATACCCAGAGATTACTTGGACCTGAAGATCTTTTGTGGGAACAAAGAAACGGCTTCCAAAGTATGGTAGTTGGTCCTTGATTGTGTAGGGTTCTCCTCGCGAATCCCATTCCTGTAACAACTTGGGAGTCATCTCGCGTTGGATCTCATGCCACAATTCATCCGGAGTAATTGTGTTTGTAATGCCTAGGACCTTGTCACTCGGAATGATAGCCACGGTATCGGGGTCGTATATACCAGTTCATCCGTACCCATGAGGGAAAGGGCGTCAGCTTTTCCATTCTTGACTCCTGTTCGAAAAGTGATTACATAATCATATTCTGCGAAGAAAAGGGCCCAGCGTAACTGTCGTGAAGATTGGGCCCTGGCAGTTTTTAGGTATTGCAGATTCCGGTGGTCTGTTATCACAGTGATAGTGTGCCTGGCACTGAGAAGATAGTGCCGCCAGGCCTTAAGGGCTGATTTAATAGCTAGAAGCTCCTTATCCGTGATAGCGTAATTGAGTTCTGGTGGTGAGAACTTACGAGACCAGAAGGCTACCGGGTGCAGTTGGCTGGTTTGTGGGTCCCTTTGCGAAAGAACTGCGCCCATTGCCATACTGGAGGCGTCTGTTTCCACCACGTATGGTAGATCCGGTCGAGGGTGTCGTAAAATCAGGGCGGAGGTAAATCTCACCTTGAGTTCCTGGAAGGGCTTTTCTGCCTCTTCCGTCCACTGGAACTTCTTGTTGCACTTTCTCAATAAAGATGTGATTGGATACACTATTAGAGAAAATCCTGGAATGAATCAGCGGTAAAAATGTGCAAAGCCCAACATGCTCTGGATTCCTTTGAACGAGTTTGGAGCTGACAAGTTTAGGATGGCATCGACCTTATGTGCATCCATTCCAATCGTTTTGGAGTGAGAATGAGGCCGAGGAACTCCACCTCGGTGACATGAAACGAACATTTCTCGAGTTTCGCATAGAGATGATGCTGGCGGAGTTTCACAAGGAAGGAGCGGACATGCTTCACGTGGTCTTGTTTCAAGGCCGAGTATACCAGAATACCATCTATATAGACCAGGGCACAGACGTCAATCAGCTCTCTCAGGACATCGTTCATGAAATACTGGAATGCAGCGGGGGCATTACAAAGGCCAAATGGCATTACCTGGTACTCGTACAGGCCATATTTGGTGTGAAACGCGGTCTTCCATTCATCTCCTTTTTTAACTCAGACGAGATGGTATGCTCCTCTAAGATCTAAATTTGTATAGATTTGGGCATCTTTGACTTGGTCCAACAGTTCCGGAATAAGTGGCAGGGGGTAACGATTCTTTATGGTGATTTGGTTCAGTGCACAAAAGTCGATGCAAGTCCTCAAATCTCCTTCCTTCTAAGGGGGATGCTGCTGGTGACTTTGAGGGGTGAAAAAAACCCATTAGCCAGGTATTGCTCAAGGTAGGTTTTCAAATGTTGGTTTTCAGGTTCCATGAGTGCATAGATTCGGCTACAAGGGATTTGAGCTCCTGGTACCAGAACGATTTGGCAATCATAAGGCCTGTGTGGCGGTAGAGTGTTAGCTTGTTCTTTTTGAAACACATCCTGAAAGTCCTGATATTCACTCGGTAAAGTACCAACCACCCCCAGGGTCATTGCTGCGATTCCATGGACTGAGGGACTGGTAGTCGTTTCCTTATTTTCCTTGGGATAGCACATGCAGAGGCAGTCTTTCGAAAACACCAGCTCTTGAGTATGCCAATCTATAAGCGGATTGTGTGCAACCAACCACGGCATCCCGAGGATCAACCGGAACTGAGGTGCCTTGATGAGGTCGAAGGCAATCGATTCCCGGTGTCCATTTTGACACAGAAGGGTTAGGACTGTCGTTCACTGGGATACTTGGCCGGAAGCGATTGCTGTACCATCTACTGTGGTTACTGTTTCAGTGGTCAACTTGGGACATAGGGAGAGCCCCATCTTTGCTGCAAGATCCTGGTCCATATAATTCCCACTGCTCCGCTGTTGATGTAAGCCTCCACAGAATGCATCTTAGACAGTTGTTGGTGGTTGATTAGAATCACAGGCAAAGCAAAATGGTAGGTCTGTAGTTGACTTTCTTCGCTCGACAAATGGACCCCTACATTTGCCGGGCTTGGTAGTTTTTCGACTCTTCACTCGTGGTCTCCTTACCTGTGGCACCCACAGTTCTCCTTGGAGGTTTTACTAGACACTCTTTGAGAAAATGACCTGCTTTTCCGCAGTATAAACATAACTGCAGTTCCCTTCTCTTATCTCTTTCAGCCTTAGTTAAAGGTGAGCTCACCCCTCCCAGTTGCATCGGTTCCACCGAATTGCCCGTTGCCTGTGGAATGTGGTCTTTGGGCCGCACAAACAGTGGGCGAACGTCAGGTCTGTTCCGATCTGCCTTTTGATCTTGCAACCTATGATCAAGTTGAACCACAAGGTTGATGAACTCTCCACAGTGTTTCGGCGGATCCACCACTGGGGCAAATACGTCCTTTAACCCCCCCATAGACCCTGATGAGATAACGTGGTCCTTTTCTCCTCCGGCCACCCTGCTTCGACCACGAGCCTGTTAAAATTTGCTATATAGGTTAGTAGGTCCTGGTTACCTTGACTAAGAGACAATAGTTCATTATCTACTGCCTGTCAATGAGTACGACGGGCGAAGTGCTTGTCGATCTCGTGCTGGAAACCCCCACAATCTTGTAACAGAGGATCATCCTGACTGACAAAAGGTACTGACCAGTCTGCAGCACTGCCACTCAAATAAGACAGCACAAAGGCAACTCGCGACTGATCATTAGGGAAGGCTCCAGGTCTGCAAAGAAAATGGAGTCGACACTGGTTCATGAAGGTGGTGTATTTTCTAGGGTCCCCCGTAAAGCATTCCGGTGGGGCTAATGGAACTGCTCCTGAGAGAGTGATTTGTACTGGATTGGTCGGTGGTGTAGGCATTAATGAAACGTTCCCAGGCAAAGGAGCTTGTCCGGCCTGTGATTGGAGAAGCTGTCTACTCAGCTGATCAGTCTGTTCCTTTGACACTATCAACTCCCTCCGCAATGCATTGGTCTCCTGTCTAGCTGTATGCACTTCTGCGTGTAACTGCCCCAACAGCTGTGCTAGCTAGTCGGTCTCAGAGGTTTCCATGATGCCCAGGTGGATTTTATATTGTGAGGCTTCGCGTTCTGTAACGCACACCTGGTATCCACGGGGGCGTCACCCAGTCCGAACTATTTCACCCTTGGACCTCTTCCTTTGGACCCTTGTGTGGCTGAAGACCAGGTCTGAAACACAGTAGTTAGATTTTAGCTTGGTATTCTCCTCTGACCCGGTACCCACCTCCCATATGGACCCAAGGACCCCCTGGCGCACTTCTCACCTTGTTTCTTGATAAGGTGCACTCTCCATCCTGCCACTCGGTGCAGGGGTGCGTTGGGGTTGGGCTCGTCGCTGCCTAGTTACTTCACTGGAGTGACTCTACAGAGTCCAGACCTGCTGCGACTCCGTTCTTCAGGAAAGGTCTTGATGGTGTGTTCTTTGTTTTGTAATTGTCTCTATTTAACTCTTTCCTTTGTTCATAGGTGTGGATGCTGTCCTCGTGATGTCGTGCAGTTGGTGCACGAGATGGTAAGAAAGCCCGGAGCGCTGCGCTATATGCTTTTCTTGTGCTAACCTGTTGATATTGTCTTTCTTGCAGGCTGCGGTGCTGATCCAGAATACGCGTGCCGAGAAGATGGAGAGCGATAAGTAGTGGTGAGCGAATCGCTTACTGGCACTCTGAGTTGGAACCAGCCCTTCCGTTCTTCTGCAGGTGTTGCAGGCCGTTCTATGCAGGTGAGCGAGTGCTTATTGAATGTGAAGAATAAACGCTTACTAATTTAGTTTTCTTTGTTTCTTTTCCCAGGTAGCAGTTTTCTTGATGGAGCGAGATCTCCCGAGATGTTGACTTCTCAGGATCCTAGAGCGGAGTTCGAGAGCTGATTCCAAAAGGTAAGGGAATACTAATGCTGTCTTAGCTTTGTTTCTTGCAGGAGATCAGGTCCGGCGTGCAGATGAAGATTCCAGCTGACCGCGGTGAACGTCACGCTGCAGCAAGCAGAGCAACGCGAAACATGTTCTGCAATCCGGGTGTGGCTTATATAGCCTGATGGTATCCCAGGTGTCCCTGGGCCTGCCACACCCAAAATGCTAGACCGCATGACTTAGTTATGGAACTGAGCCATGTGGGAACATCCATGTTGTGAACAAATGCCCTTATGGGCCCAGATTATTGTCTTTTCACATGAGCCTGGCGCCAAAGGCACCAGGACTGACTCCAAGTGAATCTGGGGGCAAATGTCAAAGCCCTTCAGGCCGTGATGGAGGTAGTAGATGCCCAAGGGCAGGAGTCGTGACACAGGGAGAGGTCCCCAGATATACTGTTGATCTCCCATTCATTCCGCTGGGTCATACTCAAGCATCCAATCACTACAAAGGGAATTCCTGCAGGCAGGCAGCCAATCAGGCACACCGTGCATTCAGGCCATTCACTTCTCTCCAGACACTCACAACAAGTTATGTGTATTGGGACAAGTACCCAGCCATTCAACACTCCACACTGCATTCATACCGGTTTTGGGCAGGGCTGTCTCAGTCATTGTGTCAACCACCAGATGCTAGACATCCGCAACATAGAATGCGTATTCATCATACACTCCATTCACCCAGGTCCCACCCACAGGCGTACCCACAACATACGGTCGTTGGGAAGGCTCCAGCCAGTCTGGTCAGCACTTCCCCACACTACCATATATGGAACTTCCACCCAACAGCCAGTCAGGGGGAAGGGACAGAGTCAGGGCTTCCCGGGACTTCGGGATGATCGAGGTAACAGGCGATGGAAGGCAAGAGGCCACGGGGGCCATCTTGTGTCCATCAGGAATCTATCGATTCCAACGACAGGGCCTGGGCATCCCAAAATGGAGGACGCTCAGGGCACCAGTCAATTCAGCACGGAGCTGCCACCAGCCCGTACCCTGCTCTGTGGGTCACACACAGGTGCTCAAAAACATACACTAGGGGCACAGGGTTGTACCCCTACCCATGGGTGCCATAAGGGTATCCCATGGGTCTATTCACCAAAACCAGAAGAGAGAGCTGCACCGCCAGGAGTCCCACATGAACTCCTGCACAGAAAATATGACAGAACACACAATAAAAAGCAGTAACGGACAGGGATACGGAGGCCCTGTCCCTCCGATGCATTTCCAGCATCACAGCCTGGCCTATCATAAAATATGTTTTAGGCAACTGGGTGAGACAAAGTGCAAGGTGCATCCTTTCCAGGAGATGAATCTTGTTTTGCTGTCAATTAACTACCCAGGATAGCCCTAACGTGGGGTGGAGCAATGAAGTCAAATGCTACCAATTGGCCGTGCTCATCTAGGCATTGCAGGTGTAGTGGTTCCATGCAGTATATAAAGGTTCCTGAGTAGAGGCTGGTTCCATCTACTGTTCAATACTCTTCTGGTTTCTATTTAGGCAGTATGGGCACTCCCAAAAGCATGGCAAAATTTTGCTCCATGTATTTTTCCTGTGGCTCAACAGTGTATAGAAACTACAGTTACTTGCATCTTTCCTGTGGTGTAATAAGACCTACTTGCAAGGTCAAGTCAGTGTGCACTTTAGAATTATCAGTGTGAGTTCTCTTCTGAAACCCTGAGGCAGGCTTGAGGCAGGCTAGCTTTTCATTGGTAGTGAGGCTGACTGATCATCAATTACTCCTTTGTTCTTCCTTTGGGTTGTGCTTGACATTTACTAATCTATTGCCCTGAACATCTGCAATAGAGAAACAGTTGTTAAGAATGCCTTTTCTTCCATTGCTCCCTTTTTAATCGAACTCTAACACTAACAATTTGCATGGGTTCATCAACTGCTTCTTGCATTCTTTTGGTTGACTGTGTAGCTTTGGGGTGGACAAATATTGTTTGTATTTCACTTTTGTGGTCCCCCTAACTTTGTAAATTACGATGCTCAAATTGAACCATTAGGCCTATGTATTCTGCATGAGTTTGTGGAGGATTCACTACTTATGCCAACATGTCTTTAAGTTCAGGTCTTAACCACTGATAGAAAAGGCAAGTGCGCTTCTCTTCTGGCCAACAAGTCTTCATTATTTATCGGTTGAAAATTGTGATTTAGGTCAGAAGGTACTGGCCTTGTTGCCTTAGTCCTACAAGCTTGTTATTGGGGAATTGAGCATGCACTTTGCAGGATAATAGCTTTCCACTGTCTTCCTGAACTCTCTCTAGTCTTGTAAAATGGGGTTTTAGAGCTTAACTAATGAAATTGACCGACTGGCCTTATACCATCCTAAATAGAAAAGCATAAATTCTACTTTTGTAGAATCATTACGGAAAAATTGTTGTTTGCACATGAAATGTAACTCAAATTGGTTTTCAAAGATGTCATTCTTTAAGAGGCTTAAGTAAGGGAGTTCAGGGAGTTTCTCTTGTTTCTCTAATTGCCAGGCTTGTCGGTGCTGGACTGCACTTGGGCAGGACAAAGACTGATATGTAGTGGACATTTCTCTTTTGTGAAAGGATGGTGAGCTAAAGACTCTGGTTGTGACTCTAACCTGGGATATAGGCTGATAGTAGAGAAACTCCCATAACCCCCCTTCTTTTTGCATACGTTATGAGGCCTGCATTAAATCTTTCATGTGGGGCCAAGGGGACCATAGTAGGAGTCACTATTTGTATAGACATGAGTGGGACTGTCTGGACTGCTCCCCTTCCCCTGAACATTTTGCATCTGCAACTGAAGAAATGAGAATCAGTCTTCTATGGGAGGTGTTTACTTGGCACCTATAATGTCTGAGGCATTCCTATTTTCAATTATATCCTATAAAAGGGTGTTGTTTCCAGCTCTCCTGGCCTAAAATGCAGATGCAGTTCTTGTAACAGGTCAGTCAGCCAGTTTCCTGAGGTGAAGTTCTTGACCCCCGGCTATGACATAATTTGTGGGCTGGTCATTCTATAATGACCTAACTGTTCCAGAGCCATACAGGGATGTTGCAGAGTTCTAATGCTGAGATCTTATCTCCTCTTTGATGCTTACCAGCAGCTAATTTGTGACAGCCAGTGGAAAGGACCACGAAGGGGAGGGATCTGTCTGAGTGTTTGAGGGCTGGACTAGTGGGTTCCTTGGACAGATATATGGTGTTGTGTTTCTTTGTTCCTGAAATGAAAAATGGAGATTTTGGAGTGTGTTTCTGTTATAAAGTCTTGTTGGTGGTTAATAAAGTTGCCAATCACACACAGACCTGCTGTGGAGTCAGTGATTGTTCCAGGTAGCTTTATTTTACAGATGTACATTATATACACCAATCCAGTTACTCTTCAGTTATATACAAGACATAAGGTACAGGACAGGGACAAGGAGGGTAATGGACCTACATACAGAGGAGGAAACCCACCGGCCATCCATCTATCCCAGCTCAGGCCCCCAACTGACACTCTCAGAACATTCACTCACATATCCACACAACATTCTCGTGAGTGCATTCATGCATCAACATTCTGACAGCAAGCACTCCAGGCCAGTGACATCACATGACAAGATTACATTACAACATCTCCCTTTCATACCCTGGCACAACCTTTCACAACATCCCCCTTTTATACCCAGACACAAACCACAACATCTCCCTTTCACACAACAGAGGCCTTCCAACAAAGCAACATCCTTCCGTTCAGACCCGCCACATCCAGACACAGAGCCTGCCACACTCTGGTGCAAACCAAACCAATCAGGGGAACATCAATCAACCATACAGGTGGGGTAAACAGGAAGAGGGTACCACAGATTGCCTCACAACGGAGCCGGATGCAACACAAGCCATGAAGCAGAGCCAATGGAAATTTTAGTCTGAGGAGTCCACTTGCACTAACATACGGGAGAGGGGTGTTGCCACAACCAGGACATTTACAAGAGGGATAAATCGATCACACTCCTTCCACTCTCACAGCCAGAACTCACTCAACACAATCAGCTCCCACTTGTCACCCTAGCAAAACATCCCACTGATCATAATCCACAACAATAACAAATCAAACTTCCAATCAAATCAAACTTCCAACCAATCGACATCAGGCACATGCACACTGCACACCACATTCACTCGGTGCAGACATACCTATACAGGGGATGGAGGAACAAAGCAACACACACACAGTGCAACCTTTCACAACAGGCGAGCACATTCATACCCACCCGCGCCAAGTACATCCTTAAACCAGTATAGACATGCATGCGTCACCCAAGCCACAACACTACCAGACTCGCACACAATGAAACAACATTTAAACATATGTTGTGCTCCTAGTAGTACTGCAATTTTAAAATGAGCATAAACTTAACTAAGAAAACATTACTAAAATTAGTACAAACTTGGTGGCATAAAATTTCTGCCCACATTTACAATTTTTTTTTTATTAATTTGCTTGCTCCTAAACTCTATATGCGTAACCCTCTCAAACTCAAAGTGACATTACATGACAAGACAACATTACAACAGTACCCTACCTCACCCCTGTGCATAACTGAATGGTACCTACATTGAAATGGTGAAGCTCCCACAGCTTTGGGTCTCGTCCACCTTTCGACTATGACCTGCATCAGCTGGGATCCACCTGAAAGCCCAAGATTTCTGGCTTTGGTGTAACGCTATGGCTCGTGTCTTGTTACCCGACAGTGGGAGTTAGTGTCACACCACAAATCAGTAGTTGAAAAAGCTCAGGCTATGTGGCAAATGTTCTTTAATGTTAAAATATAAACAAATGTACAAACACCTAAAAAATTCTCATGTACCATGCATCTACAAACATTTAACAGAGGTTGTTCATGATGACATGAGTATCCAAAGGTTTATAACTTGGAGGAATGCTTTTTCCAGGTTAGTTGAGAGTTGTAGTAACGTCTGTCCTTTCCTTTGACGACTTCTTGATGCTCTTAAATCTTTCTTCTTTATTGCTGGTGCCAGAAGCGGATTCTGAAGTCCAGATGATCTCGTGGAGCGGATGTCAGGTAGGAAATTTCTGGGACCAGTGAGACAAGTTGATGTAGGGCTCGAACTTATATAGGCTGACTCTGACCTAAAAGAAGACAGATTTTGCATGAGTTTAAAGTCTTGCGATATTTTATATTCTCACAAGACGCATGGATGCACTATTTCTGTGCCACTATTTCGTTTCTGGATACTAGGGAAAGGAACAGCCCTTGTGTACTGACACCAATTTGTAATCACATAACATATTTACAAGGTGTATCTGCTTTGCAGAGCACACTTTCTTTCAGAGACCACCTTCATTTTATTTTACAAAATTAAAATAACCTCAAGAGAGTCTCACTTCACAGATTGAATTATGCCTCAAATATTCACAATTTAAGAGGCATATTCAATGCAAAAGAGATCATCAAAATACTAGCTTATGCTGCAATAATAGCCTACGAACATACTTTTCAACTTAGCACTTGGCAGGTTTGATATTAGGACGTTGGAGAATATGCAGCATTCATGCCTCACTTGTTCTTGGGCAGGCAGGCACTAATATCATGAAGGCACCCAAATAACCCTGGAGACTCTCTTCATTGGAAGGCCACTTTAGACACCAAGTGCGAGAGCAGAATAAAAAGGATCACTTTTAAATACAAGCAATAGTATAAAGCTTGGATATTTCTTGGAATTTTACAAAGACCACAAACAGGTACATATCTATGTCTTGTAGAGTGGATGACGTAACCCCCATTTGTCTAATTACAGGTGACATGTTTTTGCGATGTTCTTTGTATTTTACTAGGCACAGTAAAGGTCATTTCTGCAATGAATGCCAGAGAGGGAGATATATATCGACACAGGCTCCTATGGGTAAAAATGGGCATGACCTCAAAAGGGGGCAGAACAGATATTAAGGGATTGAGTTGCAAATGGTCGGGGCGTAGCAGGAGAAGGAATGCTTGCGAGTTTTCTCTTTGCAGGCTAGCTTTCAATCCAATCTTTTCATAGTTTTGCTATGTGAGAGACTCCGGAGGTGTGGAGTTTAGCTGCCAAGTATGTTGGTGTTCTGTTTGTAGGTGATACATGCAGTTTTGAATATGATCTTGGAGCAGAGTGGGAAAAGGTGAAGTCTGTGCATTGTTGGAAAAATGTGGCTCAATACGTGGGCACTTGTAATAGGCAGGTTGCAGCGTGGTGTTTTCTTTTAGGGGTGCCAGGTGTGCGGCTGGTAGCTCAATAAGGGGGGCATTAGCCCATTGATTGATGTGTGGGTTAAAGAAGGCTTGGATCACTCTAATGAATTGATTAGAGGGGAGGAAGGGTTTGATTGTGCAGAGTGTGTGGATCGCTTGCCATGTAGATTGCACCTTTTTAGCTACGTGCTTTTGGAAGGAAAGGTTACTGTCAACAATGAAGCACAGGGATTTGGCTGAGTTTGGGAGCAGAGGTGTGCATCCTTCAAAGCACATGTCGTCCAGCCATTGTTGCCAAGTTGTTGTTTGGTGGCAGGACTGAAGAGGTCAAATTCTGTCTTCCTTTCATTCAGTTTGAGGCTAGCGTTGCGCATCCATGTATGGTTCCTACACCAGGAACATGATGGCATTAATGGGGCATGCGAGGCTGCATTCGTATATGATAAAAACAACTGCATGTGGGTGAGTATAGCTTAAAAAAAGAGACTATACAAGAACTGTGATGCCCTTTTTGATGCACTTGAAGATTGAAGATGACAAGCGTTGAACATGTGAGGTATACTTCATATGACGAGTCAGTTAGATTTTGGTATTTAAGGTTGCAGATTTGATTAGTGTGTTCTATTCTTCTATTTTATATGACTTTGGTGGTTTTATGTATAATCTGTTTTAAGGCTTTTTTGCATACAATCAGTCGTGTGATATATGAAAGATCAACTTGATTAACCATAATATATTAAATAAACAAATATAAAATACTTTTCAAAATATGTGACTGAAGCCTTAAAAAGGAATGTACTTAAAAAGAGGGTGCTGATTATTCGCGAAAAAGAAATTCAGTGTTCTGGGAGTATTTTTTCGAATTATATGAAACACCAAACCGTTTTAGAGTCCATTTGTATATGTGGCAAAAGGAATGATATGCAACGGAACTCACAAAGCCACACCTATTAACTTTGGCATGTTTGTGTTGAAGGAGGCTGCAAAGAAAAGCCCAATGCCCAGCACACTATTGCAAAATGTGTCTTTCACAGAAATAGCACAATATACAGAACTTGGTTTTTGTCAAGAAAACACCCTAACTTAATTTGGAGTAACACATGAAAAAGTGTAAACGGTGTTAGAAAGCTTAGCTAATACAGTTTTACAAACTGTACACTATGTGTGACCTTGTTTCAAGCTACTGTTGGCAATCAGTCAATACTCTTTCATTCAACATATTGATATGCAAGCAAATGCGGTCGGCAAACATCAAATTATGGCCATTGACTACAAATGATTTGTCCTTTTCCCTGCTCCTGACACTATGAGCGCATATAATTCATGTTGACATCGTTAGTCATGTCATGAGAGCTTAACATACAAAGGAGTATGCATTTTGGGGGAAAAATCAAATCTTTGTCAAGGATTTTCATGAAATGCTAATGGTTACAGATTAGCGGTCAATAAAATAATGAATTACATCGCTACTCCCTCCGGACTTGTCACGTTGCCATTACACTGATGTAGTTCTTCAACCATCAGGTGAAGTGGAAAGAAATTGGTACACAGGAAATAGTCAAAACTAAATTCACACTATAAAGGCTTGAATACGATGCATCACTCATCCTCAAAGCAATTTTTCTAGGCAAATCTATTCCATATTGTGGAAGAATGCCAATAGGGCGGGCTGTACATGCAAACGCTGTATAAAGATATGACTAGGGAAATAGCAGGAGCAACGCGCATTTATGTTATTATAAAGAAAGTGTAAAGAACTGTATCAAGACAACAATAAAAAAGAATGTATTATGTTAACCTACTTCTTTCAATTTAACTTGTATATTTCTTTTACTTGAGCATCGTTTGTTTTTGAGGTCACACGTTCTATTTTAACGACCTGATCTTAAGTGCATTTAAGATCTTTGCACATTTCACCTATACTTTCAAACCGATGATATTTATCAGTTATGTAGCACATGCCACAAATTGCAGTGTAGCATTGCTGTGTTGTATAAAGTATGTAGGGCTGTGGCTGCCCTCCCAATGTTCCATTTGTGATTGCAGGCGTAAGACCCTGTGCTATCACACTGGCACCCTACTGGTGTGAGCCTTCTTGTGAGCCTTCCAGTATTTGATGTTTAGCACGCATATACCTGAAGAATGCAATGAGTTTGTATTAAAATAATAGATACGAATAAGACCAAATAACGATCTGTTCTACATAAGCAACTTTTTTCAATTTTTGTGATTTTTGTAATGTGCTTGATGGTGCAATTGTATTACAACAGCCATCTGTGCAGTTTGGCTAGTTTTTAAAACTATTACAAATACAATATATCCTCTTTGTTATTCTCTAACAGCTAAATATAATTCAAAAGTTACACGTGCACTTACATCTCTGGTTAATTGATAGGTTGGTGGTTGTGTATGGAAAGGATTGTATTTGCTGTGGGGTCCTGATTGTGTCTCTGCTTCTCTTACACTACCTGGTTTTATATTCTATTTATATAGACTTATAAGTATTAAAAAGCCATGCACCATGCCAATACTTTCTCAATTCAACAACATATTGTCCATACTGTTCACACATATTGGGAAACTCTCACAATCTGTGAAAGGTTATTCGGAAAGGGTTTTTTTCTGATAATGTTGCAATTACAAGGTGCATGCCTTGCATTCCAGAAGTAAAAACGTCTTATAGGGGGCCCAGAGAGGACGTCACAAGAACAGTTTATAGCTCCTTCATAAGTCAGAGAAGGGGCGCCAGATGTCATTGAGTGTTTTGTTGGTGATCAACTCTGAGATGTCTGTTGCATGCATGACAGGAATGGGCAGTTATCAGCATTAAAGAGCATGTACAGTGTGAGGGGAAAGGGTGAGCAGTGATGGAGGGGATGTGTAAAATTCTGTCTGGGTTAGATGTGTGGTGTGAATGAATGTGTTTGCCAGGCCGTCCCAGAGAGTGTGGGGTTGGGCTGGGTTTATGGGAGACACAGGGTTATGTCTTACTAATATCGAGGAGCAGAGGGTCTGGCACTTTGCACAAACAGGTGGTATCCTCACATTATTTTGTTGAGGATGTCCTTCAAAGAGGATGCTTAAGTAAGACCTCCCAGTGTGAGTGTGGTCATCAATGGGCGGTGGGAAGAACGAGGTCACATAACCTTTCATCACATCTAATGCTGATGCCTGGATTGATTTATGGCACGGTTGTCTCACTAGTGAAGCCTGAGCTGGGTGTGATCATCAGTGGATGATGGGCAGAAGGGGGTAAGGGGAAGATCAGATGATCTTTGTAAGGATTTGCCATTTGGCAAGAGTGCAAAGCCCTGACATTTTGTATTTTTAGTAATACATAAAATGATGCGGGTGTTAGGGAGAATTCTCAAAATGTGCTAATTTCCCTTACCTTTTGAGCAACTTTGCTGGATTTCTAGGATTTGATTTTTTTACCTGGGAAGCTTGTGAGCCTTTTATCCCACTCTTCCATGTATTTTGATGTGTGTTTTACTTTGTTTTTCAATATGGCGCCCAAGACCTATCTGTAACAACAGACTCCGGTTAACTTTTTTTGCCATTTCTTTTAGCAAAGGTCCTTCTTGTGTTTGTCTCTGTGCGCCAAACCAGGTTTGGTCCCATTGTTCATTGGCCTTTGCCGGGCTTCAGTGCTGAAGCCCTCCTCTGGCGCCAGGGTGTCTGGGGTGGACAGGATGCAAGGGAGGTGCCCGAAACTCCTTGTGCTTAGTCTCCTAGGAGACCTGAATGTACTCTAGCATGATTGGCTGGCTGCCTGTCCAGCAAGGACAGCCCCCCTGCTGTGTGATTGATAGCCAGGCTGGAATGAATGGGGGAAAACTGTTTAAAAGCAGGTCTCTGGGACTTGGAAAGCAGAGTCGACCACTGGAATGAAAGAACCGAAGACAAGCTTAAAGAAGAGGACTACTGCAACTCCTGGATGACCGGTGAAGCCCTGCTGCAGGTCCGAATTGCCTGAAACTCCATCGACAGAGAAGTCCTTCAAGGTTAACTTCTTCCCTTGAGTTTGGTGGGAACAACCAACTCATAAGCCGCCTGGACAACGTCCCCATCCTGGTTGAATTTTCTTCAGAGTGCTGTTGAAAACTGGATAGCCAGTGGGAAGTAAACCAGTTTGTGGACTTTAAGACACTCACACATTAAACTGACGTTTTGCCGAGCTTGTGGTCTCTTCCCTGGGCAGTGCAGAAACCTCCCGACGTCTGCCTTCTTGTCCCCACAATTGAAGCTCAGGAACAGCAAGATCTGCTCAAACTGCCAGGAACAACTGCCTCAGCTACAGCTCTTCTTCACTTCAAAGGTACTGGGCAAGCGCGGTCTGGAAATCTTTTCGGCGACTGTAACATATGACTCAATATATCTTTCTCATTTGTTCCCTGTTCTGGCCATCATTTATACATCCCTCCTTTCATTTCCACCAGCCATTCCTTTTGCTACTTGAGAATGGTTTCTCAGCACAACGGAAAAGCTGTGCACATGTATTCCAGCTGGGTCGTCAGCTCCATTGTAGCTACCCCTTTACCACCAATATACAATATTACCACCACCTGTGGCCAAAACCAGCAAATCTGTACTCACCCAATGCCCCTCCCCCTTTTCAACCCTCCCACCATAAATACTCAGCCTTTTTCCTCAATTCTCACACCCTTCCACACTTCTCCTCAAACACACATGCTGACATTTCCCAAAAACCTTCTATCACACAACAACTAAGGCCCTCTCTCTCAGCCTCTTCTGACTACAACAAAATAAGCAAAAATAATAGTCAAAAATAAAACCACTCCCACCACCCCCCATCTATCCCGGGTATGGAGAACCCAGGTATGTAAGGGCCTCTACCACAACTACTCTACGTTCTCATGCCCCCTTTATACTGGGCGGAGAGATGCCAGGCCCACTTACTATATGGGGCCTCTATCCGTATCCTTATTTCCTCATTATACAGCACTGTCTTCATCCCTAATTACATAGGAAAGGGTCCTGTTACACAACATTCCCCGTTATACAAATCAGATTAGTTTATATACAATACCACAGTCTGCCAACCTATCCATTCATTGTTCAATCTCTAAACACACTCCTCTCTTCACATACTCAAACACTCATACTTCCTTCCCATACCCCCTTAATTTTCTCTGAAAAAGGAGCACTTCTATCGACACGTTCACCCAATGTCGTCCATCACATGGTCACCTCAATGGCTTGTACAATCCGGAGACTGTCCCCACTCAAATGACCAGACTGGAATTCTGATAACACGGCTCCTGTAATACTATCAAAGTTGCGCGGATAGGGCTTGGTTGCAGCAGGTGGGTGTAACCCCTCTGGATGTGTAGCTAAGAATCTCCCATCCTCACGGGGGATACTGAGATCACTAGGGAAAAATACTTGGTGCACCCTTTTTTGAGAAGAACAGGAGCTTTATTTTGTTTACAAAAGAAAATGACAGCAGGGTATTATAGGTCCACTGCCATGCAGCTTTCTGTCTTCATCAAAGCGAACATCTCATTACAAGTACAAATATTATCATCCATGACACATTTGATATACAATGTTTATCCCCCACCCTCACTGGCTGATGCCTAGTTACAAGCTTGTAGTCACGTATAGACCCTTCTCCCATTGGCTGCATCATCTTCTCCGCTGTCTTCTTCACACGTGGTCAATAGCCTTGTCAAATCGGATTACTAAAAAATAATTATTTATACTTCGAATTGCACCATTCTATCTTCAAACCTAACCACATGATGTGAACCGGGTCATCAACATGAACTCGGAAGATAACTTTGAGGTCATCCTCGTCCTTGCAAAAAAAGCAACTCTTTTCTGATACCAGACACTCAGTCATCCCCATCATGCCTCCCCGCTGCAGTCTTATGAATGTTGGCATCACTCTTCACTCTCCCTGTTACAAATCACAGACCTTGTTGTTCTCTGTGCCCCCCTTTATCAGCTACCCCTCCCATGAGGTAGGCTTGGGATCCCCACATGTCTCTCTAATCCATCCAGTTCATGAATGATTTAAGAGTATTTTCCTGAAACATCTGGTAGATCAAATGTAGTGACCATTATACTGGGGGGGGGTGGGGGGAGGCGCTGGTGTCCAAAATCTCAGCTTGTCTTTTTGTAGCTCAGCACCTCTGCCCTGGCTCCAATGGATATGGCCTACACACTGGTACGCAGCCCTACTCCCATTTCACTGCTTGCATTCCTACCTAATTGTTCAAAGGACTAACTGGATACATTCATGTGTTTGTGCGTCCGTGCATGCTCCCTGCTGTGCCTGGGGATTGGAATGTAATGATCAAGCCAGAGGAAAGGGCTCGTTGTTCTATGTTTCCAACATGGCCTGCAAGGATTCAGGCCCGCTCTCAACTACAGTGTTAGTTCAGGTTATGAATATATATCGTGCATGCATTAGATCCTATAAAACACTGTCACAAAGCAAGTGGTTAGTTACCCTTAGAGATGTGTACACATTTTCACAACACATGTTTCTCCCACCAGTTACTTCTAACCATAGGTTTGCCCCCTACACCACCCTGTACACGTTCTACTGCATGGTAGTATACTTTCAGCAATCTAAATCATTTAGGAGGGGCTGGAATCTGAATGTGCTCCCAACAGACGCTCATAATAATGACTCAACTTTTTTAAGGTGCTTAGAAGTAGGTGATTAACCATCCTCTAAAGGTCAATACAGTGAATACATGAAATAATGTTGGTATTTTGTAGTCTCCGAATTAGTTGATTGTTGTCTGCACAATCATGAGAATAAAGTTTGAGGGTTCTGAGGAAGGCAGAATAGGGGAGAGATAGAGGTTAAACATAGCGGGGGAACGCGAGAAGCCTCATAAAGGCGCTGTTTCATTTCAGAATCAAAATATTGAATGGTGATGAATTATGATAGGATTCCCATGAAAGAGATAATCCATTCTGAAGATTTTCCCTTATGCCTAAAACAAATAAGTAGGACCTTAATATTGCATAGTATGTGAACGGCTATCCAGTGCACAAGCAAAACTAAGTACTGCCTAGCTAGCATGGTTCCTCTTCATTTTCATGTCATTAACAGAACTAATTTGGAACGATATCTGAACTGAAACCTGCATATGCATGGTCAATCAGTTGATTTGCTTTGTGTGAAGAATGTAAACTGGTTGCATGCTGCTTTGTCAGCCATTTTGGCTTTCAAATCTACAATTATAAATTGTTCTTAAATTATTGAGAATAGTCGGGTATATGCCCCCATTTTGCTAGGGTCAAAAAAAGGATTCCTTAAGGTCTGGTGGTACAATCAGAGATAAGAAAGAAACACTGATAATAGCTTTGGCTGACTCAGCCATTAAAAGGAAATGGATTAGGGCTTTGAAGAAAAATAGATGAGAGGATTGTACGGTCAACCTATCCTAGCACTTCCAAATACATGTTTGTGAAATTCCTGAGAGTAAAGAGAAAAACAGTCACCATTCCAAGATCCATGGTAGGAGGGTAGCTTCCTGTGGAAATCTGCAAAGAAGCACATTTGTTTTTAATCTGAGGGCCTCATTACGACCCAGGCGGTAAGGGATTACCGGTACCGGTAAGGGCACTGGTGCCGGTAATCTCTTACCACCCAATTCCGAGGTCCCTTTGCGGGTCCTCCCTTAACGGCTGGTTTTACCAGCCGTTAAGGACAGGACCCGCAAAGGGACCTTGGAGGTAATTACGGTACCGCAATTTGCGGTACCGTAATTACCACCTTCCCCATTTCCATTGAGCCCTATGGGGGCAAAAATAGGAATGGGGAAGGGCCAATGGTGAATGGGGAATTACCGCCCCGCCAACCTTGGAATGGGGCGGTAATTCCGACATTGAGATTCTGGGCAAAGGTGAGGAAACGTAGAATTCTCCTGAGGAGGTGAAGCTGAAAATTGGACTTCTTGGCAAGGTCTGTGATTTGTGGAGAGACAGAGAGAGCAGAGGAGTCAAAGATGATCCCAATGTTTTTTGCCTCACAAGAGGGTGGGGGGAGAGTACCCAAGGAGTCTGGCCAGAGAGGTGGCAGGAAACAGGGAGCAGGCATCCCAATGAGAATCATCTCTGTCTTACTGGCATTAAGGCAGAGATAATTGGCAGAGCACCATGCCTGAATTGCAGCAGGCAGTCAGGTATGAGGGAGAAAGCGAAGGAGGAGGGGATAGGGGAAGGAGCCTGAAAGAGAGTTGTGTGTCGTCTCCGTAACACTGGAAATGAGTTGAGAAAGTGGAGTTCTGGTGGGCCTGGCAGGCCAGGTAGATGTTCTAACTGTCAGTTGGTTGTAGTCATGCAACCAGTAACTACTTGGCACACTCACTATGTATCTCTGCCTCCTGGGCCAGCTCATTGGTGTTTATGAAACTTATGACCCCTGATGGCATGGCAGTGCTAGGTATCAATTTCCTTTGTTTTGCGTAAGTCACCCCGAGTGGGACGGGTTTACTGTAATAGCTTTCAGCAACGCCATATCTGGGTGGATGGATAACAACACATTTAACTGCCATCAGCATCAACACAGGGATATGGCCAGGGAAAAATGACACCTTTGAGGAGTAGTCTCTGTCCTGGGTGTCATCCTAGGTCTGGCTGCAGTGTTTGATAGGCAAGTTTATCAGTTCTGTAATGATTTTGGCTGCATTTGTCAATACATTTGCCAAACAAGGACAGCATGTTTGCTCTATTTATTGTGGATAGATCATCAACATACCTATATCAGAAGAGTTGAATGAGAGCAAATCAGCAGGTCATATGGCTACATCATTTTAAAATGATCCTACGTAGATGCATTCATGATGTACACTTAAATACTTAATGGGAAGGGACTTGGTGGGAACAAAGTTAGGAGGTGAGATACTGTGCATTTGCCCATAGATGGATGTAATGGTCATAGTACCTAGGTGGCGTTAACAGTTTTGAGCTTCAATTGTATTTCTTGCATTGGTATACATTCAATAAGCACATATTCAACTTTTCGGTTTGGGGATTTCTGTTACCAGATTACTGACACTCCCTAGATGTGGGCTGACTGTATTACTTTCAGGTTTGAGGGCGCTGGTACCTAAAAACTTAACACAGTGCTCAGTCGTTACCAAGAGTATTTATGAGAGAGAGAAAGGGCAAGTCCTTTCATGAAAGCATTTTTCCATGCATGAGATGGCAGGCGCCATTGGGTTTTCCTGGAAACTAATGTGGTAATCTACTTGTTTGCATTTTGTCTTGTAGGCAAAGGGCTGACGTCACTGTCTTGAGGCTGTCATGAGGCAGGAGCTGGCATGAAAAAAAGCTTGAAGCAACAACTCACGAGCACGATTGATCATTGCCCAGGGAGCTGGAGATCCTGATAGAGTGACCAATGCAATGGGAAGCACAAGGTGATTTCTGCCTAATTACTGTTAATCCATCCTGGCAGTGTGTGCCTCATTTTTGCAACGGCTGTAAAAGTCGCATTACGCGATGCATTGTGTCATTGTACACAACCAATAGGCCTTGTGTAAACGCCTCTCAATAGTGACTATAAAAATTCAGAGGAAGCTGGAATGGCTGAGAGGGGCTGTGAGAGAATGGGCCTGGGGGGAGGGGGCATTTATCGGACTATGACAGCCCCCTAAGCCAGTCAGCGTTCCCCTGCGGCCCACCTGTCTGTTAATCATCGCCAAACACTGTGAGTGTTGGGGGGCGGTCCTGAGCCCCCCCGCTGCATTCCCGTAAGCCCCAGCCCCGAAAGGAGACACTGACACAGATTTTCAGTTCGGGCTTCCCGGTCGCTCTGCTCGCGGCCGGGAACGCCCCTTTATTTACACATTAGTGACGTAGTACGCCGCCGTGTAAGCCTGTCACTGCGGGCAACGCCACACTCCTCCTTTTTCGGGAGGAACCTCAAAAACAGTCCTTTTAATGATCATTATGTTTCGACACACAACTATGCTATAAAACTCCACTGCACACCCAACGCCCCTTTATTATCAACCACCCCGATCCCTGCTTCACAATTTACACGCTAAGTGTCCAAGAACATACTCATTGAGGTAAGCAGGTTTCCCTCGCCCAGCCCTCTGGGGGTACCTCCTGCCTACCTCCGGCCCGTGGTGTCCCTCAGCTGCGGCTCCCCGGATTGGGGAGTCTGGGACCTCGTCCCGGAAGTCTCCGGCGCCGGGGTCCTCTGGTGGGTCAGGTTCCGGCGGATTGTCAGTTCGGGGATCACCCAGTTTCTTGAAAAAACTCACATTCCGGGTGACGGCAGACCGCCCATCCGAGGCCGTCACCATGGACCCCTTGACAGCCACCACATCCAAGGGCTCGGGTTCATAGGGGAGCGAGAGCTTCCCGTGGGGGTGTCGGTTGCGGACCAGAACTTCGTCTCCCGGCTCCAGCCGTTGAGGCCGGAGACCCCGTCGTAGGTTTTCCTGGTCAATCCTTATTCTCCTCTCCGCCGCAACCCGCTGATCGTCAATCACTCCCGGTTCCTTCTCCCCAACCCCAGGGAGCAGACCTCGGGGACATCTTTTGAACAGCGCTTCCGCGGGAGCCACTCCAGTTGAAGCATGCGGGGTGGTTCGATACACCCGCAGGAATTGGTACAGGGCCCGTTGGAGGGGTTGACCCTGTCCCTGGGCGATCCGGAATGTCTTATTAAGAGTCCGCATGAGTCTCTCTGCATCGCCATTGGCTCGGGGCCACAGCGGGGACACCTTCCTGTGCTGCACCCCGCAGCTCTCCATTAGCTCGGAGAACCGCACACTTTGAAAAGGAGCCCCATTGTCTGAGCACAGGGTGTGGGGAAACCCATGGGCTGCAAAGATCTTCTCCACCGGCACCACCACGTGCTCAAACGCCACAGATTTGACGAACTCCACCTCTGGATATCTAGAGTATTCGTCGACAATGGCCAGGAAGTGGGTGCCCAACCACGTCGATCCAAAATCTGCGTGGACGACCTCCCAGGGCCGGGTACCTCGAGGCATCACTTCTATTTCGGGCTCCCGTTGCAGAGGAGAGGCTGCCTGGCACCACACGCATGCCGCTACAAAGTCATCATCCTTCCTTTCTAGTTCGGGAAACCAGACCTTCAGCCGGAGTCGTGCCTTGGTCTTGGCCGCGCCTTGGTGTCCATGGTGTGCCAGCGTGATTACCTCCCTCACTTTTGACAGGGGGACGACAATCCGGTCACCGCGGAGCAGAAGGCCCGACTCCAAAAACGACAACTCATCTTTGACCTTCCACAGCTGCTCAAGCGTTGTTTTGGCCTCATGTGTCCGCCCGGCCACCGCCTCAAGGACGGACTTCCAGGAGCCGTGTTGCATCGAGTGCCTTAATACTTGAAAGCACTCATCCTGGGCCGCCGCGGCCTCCAGCTCCGCCAGCGGCATCGCGTTTGGTGTGGCCGCCTCCACCACCATCTGCACATGGCTATCAGCCTCCTCCTCACAGGCATCGTGCCCCTCTCCCCTGCGCACCCCCGGGTGGCGGGACAGGTAGTCTGCCGCATTATTGGCCCCAGGCCGGTACACCAGGGTGACAGAATATTCAAGAAAGGCAAGCATCCATCTCTCAATCCTTGCCGGCGGCTTTGACGAAGACCCCACCAAAATCGGGAGCAACGGCTTGTGATCAGTTACCACCGTCACCGGACGACCCAGGACATAGAGTCGAAAATGTCTGTAGCCCCACAGCACCGCCAGGGCCTCCCGCTCGATCTGGGATTACCTCTGCTCAGTCTCTGATAGTGCTTTACTGGCATATGCCACTGGTCGAACTCCCCCGTTGCTGTCCACCTGAGTCAGCACGGCCCCCAGGCCAAAAGGACTGGCGTCAACAATGATCTCCGACTCCAGGGCTGGGTCGAAGAACGCCATGGTGTCTTCAGTTGTGAGGGCTGCTTTAATGTCCTCGAAAGCGGCCTGCTCAAGTGGGCCCCAGTGCCACGCTGACTCCTTCTTTGTCAGTGCCCGGAGTGGTTCCGACCTGGAGGCGAGGTTTTGGATGAAACGTCCACAGTAGGTCACCATCCCCAGAAAACTCCTCACATCTGACACTGACTCTGGGGGCTGTGCCGACTTGATGTCCTGGACCTTTCTTGGATCAGGCGATACCCCTCCTTCCTTAAACACGAACCCGAAGAATTTGATGGAAGTACGCATGAACTCGCATTTTTCCTTATGCAGGGTAAGGCCCAGAGATTGGAGTCTTTCCAGTGTCTTGCCCAGCCTCCTCATGTGAGCAACTTCCGTTTTAGCAAACACCAGGATGTCATCGCTGATGTTGAGGACGCCCTCGAGATCTGCCAGGGCGCCCCTGATGATATTCTGGAACACCTCCGCTGCAGATGACACTCCAAAACTCAACCTTTTGTACCGGTACAACCCCCGGTGGGTGGTAAACGTCGTTATGTACCTGGACTCCGGGTGAAGAACGACCTGGTGGTAACCAGCTCGGAGGTCCAGTTTCGAGAAGAACCTCGCCCCCTGCACTTCTACAATTATGTCGTCGATCGTGGGGGTGAGATGCCGCTCCCTCTTTATTGCCTTGTTGGGGAGCCTCATGTCGACACAGATGTGGACCGAATCAGGCTGCTTCGGCTTTCTGGCCACCACGATCGGAGACACCCAGGGGGTTGGGCCCTCCACCTTTTCGATGTTGTCTAGGTTTACCAAACTGTCCAACTCCTTGTCCACTTGCTCTCTCAGATGAAACGGTACCCTGCGATGTTTCAGGGCGATCGGTTGGACCGACTCATCAATGTGAAGCCTAACCGGTTCGCCGGTCATCTTCCCGATCCCACTGAAGAGTGCTGCGTACTTGTCCAGGAGATCATTGATGTCTTCCAAGTATACTGAATAGGCGAAGCTGACGATCCCCAGGGCCTCGGCGGCCGCACAGCTGAGCAGGGTGTTGTCACTCACCGGGGTAACATAGAAGCGAGCCTTAATCTGTGCGCCGTCATGCTCCACACGGGCTACAAAGGCACCATCCAGTGGTATCGGTTCCAGTCCTCCAAACGCAAAGATGCAAGCTTTCGGTGCGTCCAGACCCAGGAGGGGATCAAGCTTGTCATAATGTCCTCTGGCCATTACATTCACGGAGGCCCCCGTATCCACGAGCACTGGGACTGGGGAGTGGTTGACCTCCACCATACATCTGGGCTGTCTCCGGCTCTTCCTTTTCAGAACCTCCACACTCGAGACGAAGAAGATGTTCTCCTCGTCCTCCTCCTCGGCACCCTCCACCTGGGGATCCACCTCTACCTGATCCACCTGGGCCACATATGGCGGCGGGTTCTGGCGTGGAGTCCACGTCCTTGGCTGGCCTCTCGGCACCATCACGGGCAGGGCTGCATGGCATACCCTCGAAAAGTGGTCGGCCAATCCACATCTACCACAGGTTTTTCCAACCGCCGGACACTCTGTCGGGTGAGGGAGGTCGTATCCGCACTTCTGGCACGACTCCGCAGCTCTACCTGCCCTGTCACGGGGTCCTCCACCAGGACGTCTCATGCCTCTGCCGCCTCGCCACACAGCACACACCTCCTCCGATCGCACTGACCGGGACCCTGCCTCCATCTTGTTGGCCCAAGCCTCTGCCACCTCATGGCACCGGCCGAGCTCCAGTATGCGGGGCAGAGTGATGCCTGGCTCTCTGAGGACCTGCCTTCTGAGTTTGCCGGATGAGCATGCCTGGATGAGCATCGTGCGCATCATGTCTTCTGCGTTCGTCCATGCACATCCAAGGGAGAGGCGGCGCAAACGGCCATAGAAGGTGTCCAGTGTCTCATCGTCCTTCTGTTTGGCCGACAGCATGACAAATCTCCCATAGTCCACATTAGCAAGGGGGAGGAAATGTGCAAGGAGCGCCGCCTTAGCCGCATCATAGGAGGCATTAGCAGGTGTGAGGGATTCAAATATCTCCTGGACCACAGGTCCTGCGGAATACAGCATGGTGGCCACTCTGCTGTCATCATCCGTCACCTGAGAGGCTCTGAAATACATGTCCAGGCGACTCATCCACCTTCTCCACCGGGGGCCCATGCTCGACGGTGGCCCTGATGCATCAAACTCGGGAATGGGCTGCAGAGCAGCATGAGCCGTAGGAGCTCTTGCCTGAGCCATGATGGGGATTCCAGGTTGGGCAGCTGGCAGCATTGCGGGAGGTCCTGGCAGGGGCAACTGTGGAGCCGGTGGCGGTTGTTGCATTGGACTCACTGGAGGCTGCCCAAGCAGTTGAGGAGTTGGCGCAGCCCCTGCCCCATCATCCGAGTCTCCAGAGTCACTCATAGGTCTGAGCGCACAGGCACCCCCACCAGTTACCCCGGGGGCCGCAACTCAGCCACGCTTCACCACCCACAGTATGAGTGCCTTCAACAGTCACATCCGATGTCAAGTACACACCTGGGACGGGCACCAGCTCCCAAGACCACTACCACAGCATACAGGTGTGAATGGCTCCCAATCCCAGCCTTCCCTGATGATGAAGAGGACGAAGAAGAAGCCACAGCGACTTGATGATGAAAGGGATGAAGAAGATTGCAGTCTCCATCCACTGGCATCCACCAATATCTTGGTAGTTCCAAAAATTAAGCCATAAGCATGGAGTAGGCTAAGCAGGTCCAGCCATATTAACCCTTCTCCTGGCTTTCACACGACGTAGTTACACCAAAACTACATAAAAATCCACAATCCAAACATGGGTGTGCAGATCAAGCTGCCTGCAAGCAGAATTGCCAAAAATTAGGCCCGGATTCACTTCCCCTTCTCAACCGGAGCTCGGAGAACATCCGCGGCCTGTCACACAAAATGGCCATCGGCCGCGTGTACGAGCCGCAGCCACGGCGTAACACGGAGCATCCAGGCGCTCCATGTATGCAGAAAAAAAATTTGGAATCCTGCACCGCCGGGCATGGGCATCCGCACTCGCTCGTCGCCACTGTTGGGGGGCGGTCCTGAGCCCCCCCGCTGCGTTCCCGTAAGCCCCTGCCCCGAAAGGAGACACTGACACAGCCTTTCGGTTCGGGCTTCCCGGTTGCTCTGCTCACAGCCGGGAACGCCCCTTTATTTATACATTAGGCGGCGGCCTGCTACGTCACGCCGCCACGTAAACCCGTCACTGCGGGCAACGCCACAGTGAGTGTTTTTTTGAATTTTTTTTTTTATCTGCTTTTGACACAGCCATTGTTCTAAATTTGCTTGGCCGCCTCTTTCTTTTGGGAGCCGTAAACCTCGTCATCCAACCAGCACTCCGTTTACGTTGTATTCTGTGCTTTGATAACTATGTTGTGGATATCCAGTAACACTCAGCAATACTCAGTGATTACTATTTAACGGTGATCACATGATCCCACATTTGAACAGCTCGTGATGTGTGGCCCGTGGACGAGATATTCTGTAGAAATTCTGTAGCTGGCGCGCTGGCCAAGGGAAATATGTCTCGTGTATGCAAAAGTGTAGAAGCTATATAACGTGTGTCACGCTTGGTGGGAAAGGGCTTGGCTGTTACAAGGCAGCGGCCGTTCCAAGCTCGGCCGGCAGCCCTTTGGGAACAGAAAACCATTCTTGGGATACGTGGCCTGTATCCTGCATGAAGAGAGGACTGCAGTTTCACCCTCTACTGCCTGCTGTAATGCTCACGCTGGAAAGGAAAGACAAGTAAGGTCGCTGGTGTATTGATTTTGTATTGAAGCCTGTGAAGCCTGTTAGTGAGAAATTAACTCATCTGACCAAGCTCTCTTGTGACTGTTTGGTGCTCTGTAGATTTGCAGCTCTGTGAAGTACTGCAAAGGGTTACTAAGGGCGCTACTCTGCTGTTGGAGGCTGTGGAGCGGCGGATAAGCCTTTAACCATTATTTACTTATTATTCATATGTTTCAATCACCTTTCTTAGCTGCTGGGAGGGGGCGGCGAAACTGCTTACGGTAAATTTAGCAGCCTGGAGTTTGGGAAACCATAAGCTATAAGCCTCAAGACTGTAACGCAGCTTCAGCTACATTACATTTACAGTTTCTTTTTTTTTTATTGGTAGTGTTGCTCTTCAATTTATATTTGGTTGAATTACACCCCTCTATTGGTGCTTGGAAATCTGGACCCCCTGGAGCCCGGTAATCCCATGCTGGGTGTAGGGGCTGCATGTTATCAGCCCGTGGGGGGAAAACGGGGCCTTTGCTGAAGGGGCAATTCAGTCAACTGGTGCCATTATCACTGCTACTGCTATTGTGGACTGAGGATCACGAGGATCACATGTGCCTCCATTGTTCACCTTCTGCCCCAATTCTTCCCAATGTGCACATAGTTGTAAAAGGGGGCATAGTGGGGAGGAGACAGACTCTAGCAGCCTCTCAAGCAAGTCAGGCATGCCCTGACCCCCAGTATGGGCATCCTGAACATTCCTGAACTTTTCCTAATAGTTTCTTTGGTGGAGGTCCACTTTTGATGTTTTTTTTTTTTAATTAACTTATTGATGATTTGTTCATTTTATGGTAACTAGGTTAACAAGGTTTTATCACTGACAAAAGCTCTTGGAATTGCTTTAGGTTGTACAATTCTGCATAATGTTTCGTGAATCTGCTGGTTGCGCTCAATTGCACAAATTGCACAAATTGTTATATGGACACATCTACATATCTTGGAACATGACTAAAAGGAAAGCAACATTGTCTATCCCGCCAGAAGACTGGCAAAAAAAATAAAAGATCCAAACTGTTTGTTCCTATAAAGGATGTGATCACCCTGATTACTGAAATTAAGGACTTAATACAAAATATAGACTCTTTGATACCAATGGAAGAAGGGGGAAGAAAGATTATGGGACTATCAATCTCGTTAATCCCGCCACCAACGGTGTTTCTCACTGTGCTGTAGTGGCGGGATACAGCATAATCAGTGAATGTCCACCGGTAGCTCACGCTATTGATCGGGAAGCTACCCAGATCGGGAAGGTACCCAGATCGGGAAGGTACCCAGATCGGGAAGGTACCCATAATGAAGTGTTGAATGGAAATAGAGCTGCAAAGAGAACTGAGGACCTGTTTAAAGCATTCGAAGTTGGAAGAAGGGGGATGAGCTTTGTATGTCTGGCAAATGTGGCAGGGAATATGGGGTGCCCTGCGGGAGAAGTATCATCTGATATTATTGAAGTGCACGCCCATCAGGAAACATATGAGGTGGCCAACAAAATTACTATTATCTATGTAATTGACTCCAAACCAGTAGGAATAGCCACTGAGGAAGATAAAAATGAGTATGGCACAGCAAAGGAAGATGTTTTTTTCATTGACTCCAGTGTTCTGCCCTCCAATAGGGTTATAACCCTGTGCCAACAGGACACCCAGTCTGTTAAGGGTAGGATCAAGCAGGGTAAGCACAAGAAATGCTGTCAACCTACCGCATGGATAGCCCTTAAAAAGCATAGACTAAAGAATGATGGAAACCTCAAACGTGCTAGCCAAAAACCTAAGCTAAATGGCGGGGATTATGGGGACTGCATAGAAGTGAGCCAGCCTGAGCATTACCCTCAACATGTACAGTCTTGTTGTGGTCCCCCAGGTCCCTATTTGTATGGCCCTCGGGACCAGAGGGAAGATGCTAAATTGGGACGGATTGTAGCCCTGCTCCAAGAAAGATTGATTGTAGACCCAGAATAGACCCTAGCATCCAGGGGAAAAACTGTAAAGGGACTGTCTGCCGAGGTAAGACATAGCACCACACAGAGACATGTCAATCGGGCTGAAGCCCAACCTACCCCTACTGGTCCGAAGTATGTTAACAAGCAATTATGGATCCAAATGTACCCTCTAGAGGAATTCAGATCAACTAACCCCTTGAGCCCGATTATTGAAGATATAAATTCGCATGTGCAACATAACAGCAGGTGGGACAGTCCTCGATCTTCCCATGATACAACTGGGGGTTGTATCATGGGAACTGTGGTTACAACAGGGACAGTTAGACCCTGTAAGATTTAGATGCCAGGGGGTGGATTGGCCCTTTGTGGTGATGCACAGTGTACCAAGGTTAACACCAGGCTCCTTTGAAAATCGGGATTCCTTGAGAAACAAATGTATTCACTGGATAAGGAGCACACAAGGGTGTGCCTCCATAATTTGTGAAGACATTGTGCAGTGCATATGGAGGAGAGGGAATGATGGCCAGGCAGACCCCATTCAAATATTTTTAAATATCCCCAATTTGGTGGATGGCCTTCTGTCTATAGATCTAGAACATATCCACCCCACGGAACAGCAATAATTCTGAGGGCCTATGTACCAGGGGTGAGAGGGCAGATGACAATATGAGAGAGAGTTGGGGGAATTGGGGAATTGCTGCAGGGATTCAAACTACTTTGAGTCTTACAAACAGGGGCAATGTACCACCAAGAAAAACATGTATGCCTGCCAGGGATGATGATTGGAAGGTGTGGATTGACCACTAGTAAATAGCAAGCACTAGGGAAATTACAACTGCTTCATTTACCATGATTTCATGGAATATAGCTGGCTTAGCCAAGCATATGTCTCCACCAACCTGAATTACCTTTATAAGGTTATTCCAGCTAGTGTTGTTACAAGAAATATGGGCTCTCTTTATACAGACAACCAAGCATTCATCAGAGTGGCCTTCGGTGGAGGGTTAACTGACCAACTTGAAGTTACAAAAGGTTTGAGACAAGGATGTGCCTTGGCCCCGCTTTTATTTTGCATATATGTATAAATAGAGGAGATGATTGATCGGTTTCTCATTGAAGGCAAATGAGCTGGGCCAGAAAAACTGGGCCAGAGAAGATATCCAGGACTTTTTGTTTTTGCAGAGGACGCTGTGATTTTGTTCACCACGCCCCAGGGGCTGAAGTTGTCCTTGTTATCCTTCATTAGAAGTTGCGAGGAGCTAGGGTTGAGACTGAACAAAGCTAAACCAAAAACAATGGTTTTCAGGCCAGAATTTGGTAAACATATGAGTCTGGAGCTTGGGGTGGAGGGTATGCCTCTTGAAAAAGTAAGGTCATATGACTACCTCAGAACATGATTTCATGATAGTGGCCAATGGACAAGCCAGTTGGCTAAGGCTCTGGTAATGCTAGAAAAGTATAGTGGTGGGACACATGCCTTTATCAACAGGCATGGAAGGGGTGCCATTTCTCCAGCATGGTACCCTTATAGGAAACAGGCGTCAGCAGAATCCCTTTTTGGGGCAGAGCTATGGGGGTATGTGAACTTGAAATCATTGAGTGTGGTGGAAAATAAATTCAGTAGAAACCTTTAATGGCTACCCCCAGAGAACACTAAGTGCTTACTTATATCTTGAAATTGATCTGTGCCCAATAGACACGATTGCTGCATCAAAACCTATTATCTATTGGCTCCGGTTATGGCAGATTTCAGAACTTGAGATCTTCAAGGAGGATATGATCCATCTGATGAGCCTGGAGGGAACCATGAGTCTGCTATGGGTGGAACACGTCGGGCAGGGTCTCTGTGAACTGAATGAGCAGGGGATTGGCTCCAACCTACACTTGTAAACAAAACAAAGTCCAACAGCATAATGGCTGGATTGCATAATGAATTTTATAGAGGGTGAATTCATTTTATACTGGGCACACTAAAGGTGGAAATGTTCACTGCACTATGAGGGCCAGGAAATTCAAGTGTTTGCCCCCTTTGTAATATTTTTGAAGAGATTGTTATCCACTTCTTGTTCTTTTGTCTTATAACCCAGGGACTGAGAGTGTTATATCTTATCTTAAACACTTTCTACGATCACTAGATGTTAGTACAGTTGCTGAGGGTTTGGAGTTGTGTAATAAATCTGACAATCCGAAAAGTAGCTGTATAGTTGGCACATTTATACACTGTGCCTGAGGTCTGGAGTGTAATATGTGGCACATTGGATTTAGTTAAAAGTGACAATCGATGCCTGACCTTTTAAAACATTTCAGGACTGTGAGTATTTTGTCATTCTCTTTCCTTCTTCTCTCCCCCAATAACCGCTACAATCAATCTGCTTTTGTTTTAAGATGAATTTGATTAACTGCATTTAATAAATCTCTTGATTTTATCTGTTTTATTGTATTTACTCGTATGTATTTGTATTTGATGAAATTACAAAGCTCTTAAATGTTGTTCTATTTTGACTCCAAGCAAATAAAAGATAATTCAAGTAATTGACAAAGTATATTTATGTTGCATAGTTGGTGAGGGCTTGACAAATGGTCATAATAGGTTCATGCAGCACATGAATAATACATATATATCGCAGGACATTGTGCTTAGTTGAATACGATTATTTTCTTTTTAAATAGAGAGATGTTTTCTGGCCTCTGTTGGCCATGTATTTTCTCAATAAAAAAGTAAAACATAGACTTAGATCAGTAACTGGAGAAACAAGAAAAAGTAGGGTAGGTGGCCATAGGTCCTCTACTAGGGTTGTTAATCTTTTTGGTTGGAGCTACCTGTATGTAAGAGATGCAGTGAAAGATTGGAAAGGAATTCTGGATGGAAAGGAAGGGGGCACTACCACAAATAAGCACAAAGAGGAACAAGAGGGGAGATAGGCAAAAGATAAGACACAATAGAAGGTATCAAGTGAGGTCTATTTCAGCTGTAGGACATTTGCTTCATTTGGATAAAAAACAATCTTCTAGCTACGTTATCAACATAGGACCTGATTTACAAATCATTTTTTAATGGGATTGTGCCGTTGTAAAAAGCTTTTGTGAACAAGCCCCATAGTATTAACAAAACATGATTTTTTGATATACTCAATATCATCCCACTCTTGCATACTCATTGCTCCCCCTGAAACCAATCCCCCCACTCCCACGCACTTGTGTCTCCCCTCTTTGTGTGCTCTCATGCAACTTGGCCGTGTGCACTCCATTGCTTTCCTAGCCATGTGTGCTGCCTCGCATCGGAGGTCCCTGCATCCTGTTCCGCCCCTCCCTGCGTTTCTCTTCAATCCTCCAACATATCAGCCCTTTCCTCTTCGTCTATTGTGTACTATTCTGACACTGTGTGGTGCTCCACTGTTTTTCTGGCATTACTTTGCATTGCTCGCATTCCTCTTCTAGCTTCCTATTGTGTTCAGTGCCTTGTTGACTGTATTGATTTTGTTCTTGCTCTCTACAATTCTTGATACTGGATTGCTATCCACAATGTTAAGCATCACATTGCAATTGCCTACATTCTTCACTTCTAGGTTCCCTGCTGACCTCTGTGTCTTGCTTTTGGTCCTGTGCTGCATCTGCATTATTTACTTCCAGGTTCCCTGTTGTGCTTTGTGCTTTACCGTGGTTCTGTACTACTTCTGTATTCTCTACTTCTAGGTTCCCTGTTGTGCTCCTTTCTTTGCTGGTGGTTCTGTACTGCATCTGATTTGTAGGTCCGTTGTTCTTTTTCTTTGTTGTGCCCCCCTTTCTTTCGTGTGTCCCCTTGCCTCTCGCTTAGCTGCCCCCCTGCACAATCCCCTCTCCCCTGCCTGGGCTCCCTACCCCCCTCTTTCCTCCCGCACCCCCAACAGTGCTCTTTATCTCAACAATATTTGCAAACTGTTTTTCTATCGGCTATCCTTCTCACTAAGTCTGGCAGGAGGAAGCTCAAAAGGGACATCCTGGTCTCCAACCCAGGCCTCCCTATCGTTGATAGCTATACCAGTTCTTCCTCCTGACAAACCCTTACTGACATACTCTTCCTTGTTCCCCGTCCAGGCCTGTGGACCCCCCATATGCTCTCTGTTTTCTCTCCTTTTTCCTCTTCTCTCATGAGTGGTGGCACCCAGTGGGAGGCCCTCCTGGCCCCCTTTCACTACTGTAAAACCATCATTAATGTCTACTTAAATGGCACTGTCCTGGTCCTCAGGCCAATCTGTTCCTCTTTGACAGATGCTTCACGTGCCTTATCAACTTCCTTTCCTCTCCTGCTATCCGTTCTTACCCCTCTGTGGCTCCTGTGCCACGTCCTTCCTCTGCCACCTCTTCAACACCTCCTGCTGCTTTTCTGACCCCCCTGTTGCTGCCCTCTTCTGCCAACCCTCTGGCACCTCAAACACATCCGCAGGGTGTACCTCAGGCCTGTACAAAACCCTGGAAGTCCTTCAGAATGTGGCAACCTGCTCCATATCGATACTCTCAACTCTTGTCCAACTGTCAAACACTCCTCTGACATCTGCCGTCTCCTGGATGTGCTTGATTTGGATGTTCTCTGTCTCAACAAGACTTAGTTCACAGTCAGCTCTGTTTCGGGTTTCGACACTGTCCTTCCCAAAGGCTATAAGACCCTCTCTGAACCCAGAACCAACCGTCCGTGTAGGTGTGTAGCCTTGATTTTACCGGAATGGATCCCTGTTTTTATTATTTCAATGCAGCACTACTCATTTGAATGCCTGGTCTGGAAGCTCTCTATCTCTCCTCTTCCTCTCTGAGTTGGCTGACCTCTCCCCGTCGCTCCTTGCCTCTACCTATCAACTTCTGCTACCAGCCCTTGTTCAGGACTCTTTTGCAACTTCTGTGATTCTCTCTCTCTCTCTCTCTCTCTCTCTCTCTCTATTCTTCCCTCTGGCCTGACTCACTCTGCAGGGCACACCCTGGCTGTTCTGATCTCCTCAGACCTCCCCTTCTATAGCCCTCTCACCACTTCTCTCTCTTGGAGTGATTACTTTCTACTTACTTCCCACCTCTCTCTCTCTTCCCCGCAGGTCAAGCTGACTCCAGCACTGCCACCTACCTTCTCGGTCCTCAGTTGTGATATATTTTCACTTATATGCTTCTTGTATTTCCTTAATAATTTCTTAGAACAAATAAACTTCTTTTTATTCAATCAAAAGTTTATTCTTCAAATTAATGTATTACAGTTAAAAATTACTGTTTGCGCAGATGCCTCTAACTAGTTATTCACGGCCTATGCATTTCAGATATTCTTATCCTTCTTCAGGGCCTTTTAGATCTAGTTATAATTAAGGTCACAAAATCTCATCATCATCACCCCGGTTCACAATAATGCATATTGCAATATGTTGCCATTCACAATGTATGTCCATCATTTACACACATTTAGAGAGTTGCCAACAAAAACCATTCAGTAAAGTAGACCAAAATCACGATATTGTTCAAATGTTATTCATCGTATCAAGTTTGAAAATTTCGGTATGTAGATGCATTCAAAAATTGGCATTGCAAAAGATATTAATATAAAGTACATACGTGTGGAATGTGGTCAGCAGAAGGTCAGTGTCGCATTAGAATGATAGAAGAAGGAAAAAGGTGGTAAAACTTAAATTAGCACAATGTACATGTGACAAGATTAGAGCTACATAACACTACATTGTCTGTGCTTCACTAATCTGAAAACTGCTGTTTAATGGAACGATTGTACGATTGTGCGTGAGAATTCTTATGTTCTTCACAGTGTCAGTCGTAAGACGGGAAAGTTACTTGCGCCGTTCTAAAAAATGTGAAATATCTCTATCAGTCATCGGTATTCTATAATGATTAATGAAATCTTCTTACAGTCTAGGTTGTACCTTGATGCTGTATTCCGTCGTGTCTGTGGACGCTGCTTGAGCGCGCGCTCTGGCTTCGTGCTCATATGTTGTGGATATGTTGTCATGGCGACCGGGAATCACTAGGTTCCACGGAGGCCATCTTAACGAGGTGGGTATTTCTATCTATTGCGCTAAGATTATCCGAAACTGCAAGCTAAAGGTCTGCCAATCGTACCTTAATGTGTGTATTAGAATACAAATATGAGTTCCAATGGAAATTTGCTGAATAGCTAATCTTTTGGAATTAATGATATGATAGCCAAAAATCTTAATAATATCTTGTGGAGGTCCCAGTGCAGGGTGCTTGTGCTGTATGCTCAACATTAAGATGAACCAGACTAGGTTAAGAAATACAAAATCTTGTAGGAATAAAGCACGTTGGTACTAGTTGTTCCCAAGAGCTGCTAACTCGCCGATCAAACTACGTGCCTACGATACATGTCAGTTTTCTTCTCGCTTATCTATTACCAGCTGATTGGCTAGTAAGAGTCATAGTTCATCTTTTTCATTGTTGAATATAACATTCTTCTATTGTATACATAGTGTAGACAACCCTATCTTCTGGGTATATCTAATGCCATGAAGTGAGTTGATACCCCTGTATATTGCCACCTGACCAATTAATAATTTATATAACGTGAATTGAATCTTCATAGCGAAATGGCTTAATTCTCTCTCGGCCGTTAATCTGGAATTTGTGTATAACAATTAAATGGAACAGGCCAACTCCCTTTCTAGCATTCACAATAACTCATGGTAATGAGCACATGTTGTATCCAATACTCTTGTGTACCTTTACACATGTCACGATATTCACATGTCTTAACACATTTTGACAATATCACGAGTAACAACAAAGTTAGCAACAAAGTTAACAACCATTTCAGACTACTATTATCTAAACAGTGGTAACCAATATTCTTCTGTGCCTTAACTTCTATCAAGATGCTCACATGTCTTTTACACTTCTCAATATTATAACAGATAGTCACTAACATTTAGCGGGAATGACAAATCTTTCCTTTCAAAACAATTCAAGATGTTACAAGAAACAACATAAATTGAGCTCTTCATTAATTCCATTCGGGTCTAGTGTGTCCAATTTATCGATCCAAAATGCTTCTTGTTGTGCCCTCCATTTTCTCATGTCTTTATTTGGTCCTTTAGTGGGCAATACTTCTAGCACCACAAATCATAGTTGTGTAATTGAATGTGCGTTATCTTTAAAATGCCTTGCCACTACTGATGCCTGATTAGCATTCCGGATACAAGATTTGTGTTCATTGATCCTCTTTCGCCACTACTTTCTCTCCTCCTTCTGCCCCTTTGGCTGACACATACCCAGGCACAGCCCTCTCAAACCTTCATCTCTCTATCTATAGCACTCTGGAGGTCATTGCCCCTGTCATCAGGATACACTTGAAGCCCAAATCCAAGTGCAACTCTTGGTATGATTCCTACCTCGCTACTCTTAAACGCAAATGTAGGGTGGCGAAGAGGGAGTGGAGGGCATAGGGTGAAGCTCCTGACAAACTGGCCTTCCACCTATTCCAAAGACAGTACAGACTATCTGTCTTCTCAAGGAAGAGAGCCTGCATCCAAACCTGCAGCTCTGCAGCATCTAACAACTTGGATGGTCTTTTCAAAATCTATGAGAGTGGGCCAATCCTGCGGCAGTCTCTATCTCTCCTTTTCCCTCCCAGGCCCTCTGCATGGTCTTGGCCTCTCATTTCATTACTAAAACACAGGACATCCTGTCCACTCTATCTTCCTCTACCTCCTCATCTACCACTTCTGTCCTGTCTGAGGCCATCTATCTCCTCCGTTCTCCTTCATCCCCCTGTTTAGACAAGTTGATCTATGAAAGTCTTGGCAAAGTAGGTTCTCCCCTGCTCATTCAGAAACATCAAGGACCTCATTGACAGCCTTTCTCAAGTGTTAGCCCATTTCTGAAATCACTCATTTGCCACTGGAACATTACCCTCCCCCTTAAGCACTCTCTTGTGCACCCCCTTCTAAAGAAGCCCTCGGCTGATCCTTCCTCTCTGGCTAACTATTGCCTGATCTCCATCATTCTTTTCATGGGCAAACTCTTGGAAAACTGGCCATCTCCCAACTTTATCTACATACTGAATCTGTTGGTTGCCTCCAGGACCACCAGTCTGGCTTCAGAGTTGCCAAAAGCACAGAAACTGCTCTCCTGAACAAACACAAAGACTTGCTCTCCAATCCTGACACTAATCTCCCTTCTGTCATAATTATCCTCAAATTATTCTCTGCTTTTGATACAGAATATTAAACAATTCCATCCTGATCAATCGCCTCTGTGACAACCTTGATATTACTAATCAGGCCCTGGCCTGGTAGACCTCCTTTCTCACAGACCAACCCTCTCAGGTCCGACTGGGGACTTTACTCTCTTCTATCTATTTCTCTACTTGTGGTGTTCTCAATGGCCGAACCTCTCTCCCTGGTTCTTCAACCACTACCTGGCACTTCTTGCCCACCAAATTGGTACTTTCCGCTCCCATTTTCAATGTTATGCGGATGACCCTCAGCTCTCTTTCAGGCTCCCCTCAGCCACCTCTACTTATTCTCTCATACCAAACTGTCTGGCCATAATTCAGGAATGGTGTGCCACCAATTATCTCTGCCTTAATGCCAGTAAGACTGAGATCTTCCTCATTGGGACATCCGCTACTGCCTTTCTTCTCTCTCCCTCTGGCGGGCCACTCTGGGCCCTCTTCCTGCTCCTTTCTTGAGGCTAAGAACCTTGGTGTCATCTTTGAATCCACCCTCTCCTATTCTCCTCACATCTCTGAAGTCTCTAAGCAGTCAAACTATCAGATGCACCTCCTCAGAGGTAATCTTCCTTTCCTCACTTTCCCCCAGAAGCTGTTTCCAGAGCTCTGGTCCTCTCTAGGCTGGACTATTGCAACAGCCTCTTTCTAAGTCTTCCTCCCTCTACTCTTCGACTTTACAACTTATCCAGAGCAGGACTGCAAGACTTGTCCTTGGCCTCAAGCCCAGGGATTGTATCTCTCCAGCTCTGAAATCTCTTCACTGGCTCCCTGTGGCTGGGAGGATCAAGTCCAAGACCCTCTGCATCGTCCACAAGGCTGTCTGGGGCAATTTGCTTGTTATAATACCTGGCATACTCTTCTGCCAGGTTTAACTCCTCTTCTTGTTTTCCTACAGCCTTTTTACTAGTCCTGATGTTATCCTTTTCAAGACCCTTTTATACATAAGGCGTTTCCTATACAATCTTCAGTTTTTCCTTGCCTGGTATACTCTCCTGTCAGGACTTTCTCAAATGCACTTTCCTGCAATCGCCTGGTATACTCTCCTGCCAGGACTTCCTCACACCATTTTACTAGTCCTAATTGTGTCCTTCTTACCACCCATTTTACATAAGGTGTTCCCTATACATTCTTCAGTTTGTACTTGCCTGGTGTAATCTCCTGCCAGGCCTTTCTCAAATGCACTTTCCTGTAACTGCCTGGTATACTCTCCTGCCAGGGCTTTTCTCTGATGCACTCTCTTGCCACTGCCTGGTCTCCTTACAGGACATTTCTTGTGTGGACTCCTCACCCACTACCAAAGGTAAGATGTCTTTATGTTTACTTTATCTGCAACAGTGTTTTCCTGGTATATTATCTTGTCTGGGCTTTTCTCAAATGTGAATTGCATACACTTATCACTTTGATAGTTCCTTGCTTTTGCTCTGTTTTCCCCTTAAAAGAAACACTCACAACTTATTTCTCTCTTATATATGTCATGTGCTTTCTTTGCAGTCATTCACCTTTGACAGTATTGTCAATGCACCCCAGTGTCCTTGTTTCCCTTTCTGGGACCCACCGGCTTTTGCTGGCGTGCTTTTGGTCCATCACAGCAAGCCAGTGGCAGGTGTTCAGTGCTCCTTCCCGTCTCACCACCTACATCTGGCTTCTTCGCTTCTCGCAGTTGGTGCTGGGCTCTTCTGCTCTGTGCTGAGTGTTGGCAAGGTGAACACTGTCTCGTAACACCTGTGAGCACCCAGAAGCCATGTGTTGGCTTCTGATGTTCCCACAGCAGTGGGTTTTATGGCTTGGTCAGCCTTTTCTCTCTCCCTTCATGAGCTGGTTATCTCTGTCTTCTTCCGCCCTTCGGTCTCTCTGTCCGTCCCAAGAGCAGCTTTCTCTCTCCAGCAGCAGTACGCTGCAATCAGCTGTCGCTTCATTTTAAATCTCCCGGTTCCAGGTATGTGATCAGAACAACTAGAGCACAGCCTGTACTCTTGGTCTTTTCCTCTCTGCATTACTCGAGTCATCTTCCGCATCCCAGTATTCCTATGGTTATGGGAATGGCAGTCCATTTTTGTGTAAGTTTTCTCAGAACTCTTTAAGGGCAAGCTGGTTCTGAATACATTTTAATAAGGGTCATAAAGGATCCTTTCATGAATCTCAGGTGAAAAGCCAGATCTTGATGGTTCACACAAAGACCTTGTTTGAGGGTCTTCAGTACCTTTCCTACGGAAATGAGGGGAGGTGTAATAATATGCCATAAGGGCATTGGGTATGGATGGGGTATCCTCAAAAGAGTAAGGTGAATAACATGCCCTGTTTCATGGTGTCTCACTACTCCCCTGGAGGTTGTCTGCCCAATGTGATCCTCCTTCATATAGTCACCCCTGGGGTCATGATGAGGTAGTGGCCACTGTCCCCTGGTGCCATGAGGAGAAGTCAGAGACAGGAAAGAAGTGGTGACACCATCATATTCATCACAATTGTCTATTTTTGAAAGATGCTGCCAATTAACATGTGATTGTGCGCCTTTCTTCAAGGTATGCACTGACTTCTTTAGCAAGCCTAGTGATGTGCAAATGTTTTAAAGTATTTTCTGCACAAGCTTGCAGTATCCTTAGTGCTGCAATATTGGTGGGCAGATGTGGTTTCCTGGATGGATTCCGTTAGTGGTTTTGGATCTGAGCATTAGCTAACCGTAATTCTGTGGCTTTCTTGAAGTCTTCATTCATGGGAGTGCATGTATGGCCACTATCTAAATATATAAGCTTGATGATGCTTGCTTTATTCTAATATTCTGTGTCTGCTAAGCAGTGTGGTTCGGTCCATTTAAACTGCCCTATATGTATATTTTGAATCTCTGTTCTTTGATGGCCACTGGCTCTGTGCAGTATTTTTTTTTTACTTCTGTTCTTTTGTGGAATATGGAACTACATTGGTTCTTCTCTCATGTACAAAACTCTATCTAAAAAAGGACAAATTTTATTGGCTGTACGTTATGGAGAGATTATTTAATTAACTTGTGTTCTTTTTAGTTTGGAACAACATTCCAATAGTCTGGACTGTGCCCTTTTACAGTCTAGTATTATGTTGTCTATCTACTGTGCCCACAGTACCATGTGGTCACTGTGTGGGATGTATTTACTCACTCAGCATTACTTCCCCACCTCACCAAGCTGAGCATCTGCAGTCACCAGCAAAATGGCTGCACTGGCTCCTGTGGGCACCATGGCTTCAAAACTACGTTTTGCAGTGGCAGAACGATGGCTGCACCATCTTGCCAAGCACATATTGGGCAGGATGGAACAAGGGGGCACACTGAGGGAGTTTGTCAGCGTCTTCCTACATATACAAAAGAAATGGAGTGAAAAAACAGCTCTGCTTTGCTGCCAGTCCCAAAGTCCCAATTGAAAAGGTCTTATTTTACCTTAAAATGATGCTGCTCTGATGCTATTTTTATATGTTCTTCCTCAAACTACTGTTATTACTGAGGCCCTGCCATGCCCATTCATATCCCCATTGTGCTTCAGCAAAACCAAGTATTACCCCTGAATGACAGGCTCAGCAATCTAAATCTGAGAAAAATCAACAAAGAAACTTAATTTTCCACTGCACGGGAAAAGCTTCACTTGTTAAGTTACAAATTGTCAATGAGCAGTAAGTTAAAGAAATTCTAGCTTTGGGCTATGTCAATTTCAGTGCATAGGTGGTTCAAATAAACTACGGCCTACAAGAAAATAGCAATGGCTGCAAAACAGTGTGGGAATCCAGATGGAAAGTCAAAAACGAATTTGAAAGCAAAGTGCTAGCAGCTTGCGCCACATGTGTAAAAATGGGCTTGGCAAACTAAAGAAGAAAAAATGCTTGTTTGAGAGTACTATGTTGAACAAAAACGTCTTCTTGCCTAGCGATGTGAAAGGGGATTGTACTATGAAAATACAATGTATGAAATGGTTCTATTCAACAGGTTTTCTTCCAATTCAGAACAAAAATAAATACAATTAAATCAAACTTCAGTGGCTGCAGGGGGGGATGTCAGCCAAAAACAGGTTTCTGCTGAGAGGATGACAGAAATAAAATGGGCCCTCTCAGTAGATACTAACACCCCAGTGAGAATTACGAGGTTGGACAGAATCTGGTCTGGGCTAAGCCCTCTACAATGGAACTTCCAGGAAACGGAAGAAAGAAGTGGAGAAGGGGCAATACACCTTCAATTAAGCTGGGAAACCCCCACCTTACTCTGGAGGAGATGGCAGTTGGTGGTAGCTGAAGAAAATGGTCCAGTGCAGGACAAAGGACCACCCATCTGTTTCCAGAGACTATTTTAGAAATGAACTTTAAAGACTTTTATCTTTGCAGCAGGACTTTGCAGAAATATGAACATTAAGCAGCTTACATGTGGTTTGTGTGGTTTTCAAATAAGAGGTTGTGGCTGTCAATAGCGTATATGGGACACAAACACCAGAAGAATGTGAACCATGGGGAAAGAACATATGATGGAATGTTAAAAAGTAACAGAAATATGCCCTATGATAGTATGTTACGCACGTGTAAAGTTACAGAATTTTAGGCCGAACATTTCACACTGAAAATGACCAAAGATTATTAAACGTACAAAACAATCACAGATTGCAGAGTTGGACTGCAATGTTCTGCATAAAATATGTAACCTGTTTATGTAATTTGCTAAGAGACTTCAACTGTATAAATGTACCATTTATGGCAAAATCGGAATTTTACCTAAAGTAACTGTGGGAGGTTTTTGAACAGTGTAAAACTCACATCATAAATCTTCCATGCTGCACTTTAGATCCTACCAGCTGAGAGCGAGGGGGCGGACTAGCACCCATGACCAATCAAGTGGGTTAGATGTGTGTTTAGCTAAGCCTGCCCAGCCATATACTTCTATGATGTCACTATGCATTATAAATAAGAATCCATGACAGGATTCTAGACACACACTCTCTTCCTGAAGTTCCTGTGCTGCATTCCTGATCAGCTCCATTTATCTTGCTGATTCAAACTACCAGGCCTAAGCATTGCTGACCCTATTCCACAGGCCACTGCAAAGCCCAGGCCTAGCTGATTCCTACTCCAGCAAGGCCATTGATCCAGAAAAACCCACTAATCTCCCATTTGCATCCTGAGACCAGCCTGACTTGCTGCCCACTAACTGCTTGCCCACTGAATGCATCCAGCGGTACCTGTGCCCTCCAGTGACCCGAATTGCCCAGCAGTTCGCTACCCAGTGATCAAACCTTGCCTAGCTGACTTTTGCCTTGCGGGCTGCTGTGTGGTGTCCAGATCCTGTTCACTGTCCAAAATCCCAAAACTAAAAAGTGGACTGTGAGTATAATCCCCACTCCATAGAAACACATAGCCTACCTTGTCTTGCCTTTGTCCTTTTTCCTCTCTCTAAGTAGTGATATTTATACCCTGGTAACTAGTTGAAACTGTTAGAATTATCTTTGTATCCTGTCCATAATGTTTAAGTGCTAGTGCCATCTCTTTTTAATTTTGTCTGGTGTAAATGATAAGCCCTTAGTTATATTTGGAGTAAACAAACTAATTTTCATATAGTTTATTGTAGGGGTTGAGCACTGGGGGGGACAAGGTTGACCTCGCAAATCAACCTTGGAGCTTACTGTGTTCCTCTTTAACAATGTAGTCTAGATAATTTCATTTTAAGTAACCTTTGCCTTTCTTTTAAAACCAAAGTTTTAATTTTAACTGCTCTATTTTCCTTAAACTGAACCCCATTCCATCACGAAAATGTCATCCAAATCTTAAGGTACTTCCACCCTTTCACTTCAGTAATATCCCTGTGATATACATTTATCCCCCAGACCAAATACTACACTCCAAATCAGAGTATTTCACCCGTTTTTCAAAGAAACATTTTAAACGGGAATTGAGAAAATTGTACATTTTCCGACGTGTCTTTTGGCTGCAGCATGCTCTAAACTTTCCACTCATTTTCGAATTGTATGCCTTTTGCTGATCCATTGCCTTGTGATTGCCAGTGATATAACATACATGCTATTGTGATAAAACATATGAATATTATAATTTAACCACACATTAATTAATTATTTATAAAAATTGAAGTGCTATTTTAGGCCTTTGCTTAGGGTTTAAAGTCCTTATTCTGTGAGGGAAGGTCAGATTTTGATTCTGTTTTCTGCCTCTTATCCCTGACTACCTGCAACGTCTTTCTATCCACTCAGAATTCAATTATTTGGTGTTTAAGGGAACATTGCAGTGGGAAACCTTAACTTGGGTGCTATCTATCCTCATCCTAAAAGTGCTCCTATTCATGTGTGCTTTGTGTACGTTCTAGGAGAAGTTAAAACAAGTTAATTCCTTCCATTTCCATTGTAAAGATCACCATATTGATGATTGGTGACCCATATTAAAAATTGTATGATTTAATTGGATTTTAAATATAAATAAATATTGTAATTTTCACCAACCGGCCTGGTTCATGGTCGATTGTGACCGGGTATTTGAAAAAGGGGGTGTGATACGAGTTGTGTACCATCTCAAATTGAATCTGCATAAAATAAATAGAAAAGCATCTCAGTTGTGCGCTACATACAAGGCTGGGATCAAGGTGTGTGTTACTCGATTGAAATCTTTAACAACTGTAAGCTTTGGATTCCAAATGCAAATCATGTAGGATAATGATAAGAATTTGCGGCTACATAAGTACATCTAGGCAATCACCTACTGTGTAGGTAGCTTTTGTAAACAGTGATATAATTCCAGACTTTACACGCTTGGTACAGGTATACTGGTGGGATATGTTCACCATTGTTCCAGGAAGCTCTTACCTCCCAGAGAATGCAAAAGCTAAGGTGTGATAAAGGATTCTAGCTACACAATCTGCTAAACCATTTGAAAGTGTCCATTGTGTAGGTTATAGAGGAGGACACAAGCAATAGAAAATAAATGTGTAATCCTCAACTTGATGAAAATTGATTCACAGGAAGTTGCTGCAATATTTGTGAAGTAGACTATGGAAAGTCATTCATTATAGAAGCACCTTAATGAACCTGAACAATGGGTGGATAGTCTTGCTTGAGAAATGTCTCAGTATGAAAGAACAGTAATCCTTTGCCTGGTTACACGGCCATCAACAATGAGATTGCCTTCACACAACAATCCAGGGCTCACTCCGTGTCCTACTCCTCCACACACCATCTGATAAATATAGTGTTGTTCCTATGTCTGGTTATTGTGAAATTTTCTGAAATGTAGTATTCAATTTCTAAAGAATAATACTACCAGATGGTAGCAATATGCTGCATTATGCCTCCCAACATCCCAACAGTCATGTATGAGTTTACACAACCAAAACCGTACTCTATCTTAATGTTGTGTTCTATTGTCTGTCTGTCTTATCGTGTAGTTCTCTCACATTTGGTGAATCATTTCTAAAAGTAAATTCTATCAGATGGTGCATGGCCTCCAATAACTCATTATGTCACACAATATCTCATTCATATGACCTTTGTATACCTAGCCAAAATATAAAGATGTCTAAATGGTGCCGTCAAACATTTCTGGATGTTACCGACTAGTGCGATATGCAGGCTTTGAATTTCAAACTTGACTTAATTTTGCCTCTCATTGCAAATTGTAAGTGATTTCAATCCGGCACACACCCAAGTCAACGCCTAGCATGTAGTGCACAACTGAAATCCTTATTTATATTTGTCTAAAAGTTCTTTATTCTGAACGATATACCACTCATATCACACCCTTCTCCTGGAACCCCCTCCCACACTGAACAGGAATCAGGCTGGTTTGCAAAGGTAAATATTTATTTATGTATTTAAAATTTAATCACAATTTAATTTTAATCACAATGGGCCTCATTCCGACCCTGGCGTTAACCAAGGCGCTATTAGCGCCTTGGTTGACGCCGTTATTTTTCCGACTCCGCCATGGTGAATGGCGGAATTACCGCCCCATTCCAAGGTTGGCGGGGGCGGTAATTCCCCATTCACCATGGGCCCTTCCCATTCCCATTTTTGGCCCATAGGGCTCAATGGGAATGGGGAAGGCGCTAATTACCGTACCGTAAATTACGGTGCCGTAATTAGCTCCTAGGTCCCTTTGCGGGTTGGTTTTTTAACGCCTGCAAAAAGCAGGCGTTAAGTACCAACCCGCAAAGGGAACTCAGAATAGGGTGGTAAGGGTTTAACGGCACCCCCCAATATGTCTTAAGAGGTACACAACAATCACCAATGGGGAGAGGGAACACTGAATACTCTCTTTAATACACAAGGAGTAAGTAGTGGGCAAAACAATTCAGCACAGAAATACTTTTGTGTGGGTTCAGATCAGATAGCACTGTGGTTAGAGGTTCCCCCTGCACACTCCTCAACCCCCAATAGGCAATGTAATGAGATAGGAGGGGAGAGGCGGCATTCAGGAATGGCAGAATTCAAACAGAATATCAATCCCACTTTCCCCCTTTCAAACACAAGCGAAAACGGAATTGACTGTCAAGCTGTCAGAATGGCTTTTAAAGTTATCTTTAGGATGGACTGGGCAAAAACACCAAATATGGTCACAATTGCTGAAATTGTTATAAATTCATATGGGAGCCACTATGGATAGTTGCACACAAGCAATGATTTAATCCCAAGAAAAAATTTGAAATCTTAAAATTCACGTCGGACGCAATTAAAAGCTGATTTACACGTGTAAAAAATTCCCAAAATGAAAATTTGCAGCAAACTTTACACTGTGCAATTTTTGCGATAACGGGAGAATCGCATTGATTTGGATTTTGGGTGTGATGGAAAGCTGTGGATGATAGCTACAAGCAGAAGTTGAAATTTTGTTTCTATCACAGAAAATGAGGAAGTTACAGATGTTTTAGTGGAGGTCATTTTTTTCGAGTCTCAAGAATGGAAAATAGGAGCACACTTTTAAAATGACAAATGGGTTGCTAACACTAGACGATAACTTTGAACAAAACGAAAAACCCATAGGAACATAGTCACTTGATCAGGGTGACTGCCTGCTAAGGAAACCCGTCTTCTTCAGATGATAAAAGGATCAGTGCAGAGATAGTTTTAACAATACTAGTTTGGAGAAAAATAAGATGGTGTGGAGAGAGGTTTCAGACAATGCAAAGATACTCCTAACAATACAGGTTCTGAATCCAAGATAGGATGGGTCTAAGATAGGGATAAGACTATGCAAAGTACATATGCTAGTGACACAATTCTTTCTATTTATACTCACTGGATAAGTTTTTAATGGCACCGTCAGTTCTGGTCAGGGAATTGGATCTGGTTTAGGAAAGACGGCTTGGCACATCGGATGGGACAGGGTCAGCAAGGCGTTCTGGTCAACGCACGGCACAGAACTGGATTGGATCTGCCCTTCTTCGTTCTGAGGATATTTCACTTCAACAGGCAAGCAGTTACATCACAGCCTGGCTGTATTATGATGCTTCCCCTTAGGCTTGCAGAGTTCTGTTCTGGAATTTGAGGCCTATCTGAGAATAGTTCAGCTATGCAATAGGCCTTTTGCTTTTTCCAAGTTTCTGGAGTCTGGAGCAATGAAGATGTAGTGTTCAGCAGCACGGTGCTCCGCCATCATCAGGATAGTGAGTGAATCTGTCTGTCCTTATGAGTGTTGAGCTGTCTGTATTTATGCTATGAAATGACATCATAAAGGGGTGTGTGCTGGTTTAGCCTAAGCTTGCCCCTTTGAAAGGTGATTGGGTCAGAGTCTATTCTATACCTTAATAGGAGGAGAGAAACTGAGTGTCAGCATTATGGTGCAATTTTATGAGGCTGAGAATCCACCCCTAGCCCCTGGAACACAAAATCTACTTTTGGCAAAATACATATTTCCACATGTGCAACCTCTATAAAAATCACATATACAGTTTACATATTTTACATAGCAGCTATTCCTCAAAACCCCGTAGCTGTGGGATCTTGTCTCTGCTTTTCACAGAATGTTGCCCTTTTCACTAGGACCAAAATGTCCAATTTTTAAGCAATTTTCTACAAGTGTGAGTGTTTAACATGGGAATACGTGTATAAAGTTTCACAATTCTAGTGGAAATACATTTTGCGTAAAATCACATTTCTGCCATTGCTATCCAGAACATGTCACACAGTTCTGGTGACTCTTCACCCATGCCACCTGAACTTAAATTAACAATGCTGTTATTTTTATATTTTTCACAATTTTAAATAGAAAGTTATCAGTCTTTTTAAAATGTGTTCTTTGTCCTTGTTAAGCAACAAATGGTTGTTTGGCTCCACCCCTTGGTCTCTCCCTGGAAGCCCAGGATCCATCCCCCAAGTTTGTTCCTTGCAGAGGCCATTTACAACTGTCTTCACATTTCGAATCTCCTGAGCTGCAGCTTGTCATTGTTCCTTTTGCTCTCCATAGACCAGGTTCTTTCCTACCCTGTAATGAACGCCTCTTTGTGATTTTCTGCTGGGGGAAAGGCCTTCCTTCTGTGAGAAAAACCTGTTATTCAAGTTCCGCATCTTCAGCCAGGTTTAAATTAATTGTTAAATGTTGTGGCCTTTTCCTTAGCACACAAAAACTTGTTATATCAAATAACAGCTAGAATTCTCATTCAAGATTTTAAACCATGGGATCAATACAATTACAATATGGGTTATTATCAGTACAGGCCTCCTGGATTGCAAACATTTGATTTTCATTTTATAAATGTTAAAGTTTAATCAGGCAGGCCCCTGCCAGCTGTTATCACAGTAGCCCTCTGCTGCACAGAGATTTGTGATATTTTAAAATGACAAATGGGTTGCTTACACTAGAGGATGACTATGAACAAAACGAATACCCCACAGGAACACAGTGACTTGATCAGGGTAACTGCCTGCTAAGGAAACTCGCCTTCTTCAGATGAGAAAAGGATCAGCACAGAGATAGTTTTAACAAAACTAGTTCGGAGAAAAATAAGATGGTTTGGAGAGAGGTTTCAGACAATGCAAAGATACTCCTAACAATACAGGTTCTGAATCCAAGATAGGATGGGTCTAAGATAGGCATAAGACTATGCAAAGTGCATACGCTAGTGACACAATTCTTCCTTTTTATACTCACAGGATATGGCTTGGCACATCGGACGGGACAGGATCAGCAAGGCATTCTAGTCACCGCACGGCGCAGGACTGGATTGGATCTGCCCTTCTTCATTCTGAGGATATTTCAATTCAGCAGGCAAGCAGTAACAGAACAGCCTGGCTGTATTATGATGCTTCCCTTTAGGCTTGCAGGTTTCTGTTCTGGAATTTGAGGCCTAGTTGAGAATGGTTCAGCTATGCAATAGGCCCTTTGCTTTTGCCATGTTTCTGGAGTCTGGAGCAAGGAAGATGTAGTGTTCAGCAGCAGGGTGCTCCGCCATCAGCAGGATAGTGAGTGAATCTGTCTGTCCTTATGAGTGGTGAGCTGTCTCATCTAAGGGCCTGAGAAGGTGGATAAGATCATCATGGTCTGTGCCATGCTGCACTACATGTGCATCCGGCGGAACGTACCTCTGCCACCTGACATTGACCAGCAAGCACCGGGTGTGGATGAGGATGAGGAGGGAGAAGATGTTGCACGTCGGCCAGGGCACCATGCACCAGAGGGATGTGTGGTGCGCCAATCAGTGATTGACAATTTTTAATGGGGAACAGGGATGCAGAGGGTGCAATGGTGGCTGTACTCTGGGCACTGGGATCTTGTGCATATGGACACAGGGTGTGGTGGTGGATGGGCACTGCAAAACTGTAATGCATTGAATGAACACACGCCAAATTACCAATGTCCACTCGTAATATCTTTTTTCCACACAACAGGTGTATTGAACAGTGTAATCAAACATAGTGTATTGACCCCCTCCCCATAACACCCCCACACACCCCTGTGTCCTGCCCCTCCCCCACAACACCCACACACACCCCCTCTCCCCCACAACACCCCACACATGTTGTGCCATCCATGTCATTGTATGCGACTAGAGTCAGCACATGCAGGCTGCCCCTGCTACTGGCAGCCTCTCTTGGCCTCCGGGGGCTGCATATCTGAGCGCCGCATGGTGCACATGTACACATGGGGCTCATTTGGGTAGAGCTGGCAGGTGTGCAGGAAGATGACGCCGTGCTTGCATGAGCCTCTGTTGGTGCAGGACGCTGCACCTCCAAGGTCTGTGGGATCCTGGCCAGGACCTGGGTAACTGCTGATAGCCCCTCGCATATCAGCTTGGTGTTCCTGTCCATGGCCCCTGTCATGGCCGCAGTGTTCTCACATGCCTCCTGCCTTGTCAAAGCACCCTCTGCAACATATTGCTTCACAAGGTCCTCCATTCGGGCCATACGCCCCTCTACATCTCGAATAGCTCTGGAGGTGGAAGTGGCATCTGCTGAGGGGCCCAATGCAGGGCTGTCCTCTGGTGAGCTTCAGGCCTCTTGGATCACCTGTTCTCCTGATTGGTGCTGAAGGGTGCCATTTGGGGTACCCTGTGGGGTTTGCTGGGGGCTAGGTGTGCGTGCACCATCCCCAGACAGGATGCCGTCCTCGTGCATGTACTCCTCAACCCGGCCCTCTCCCTCGTCTCCACTCTGGGGTGCTGAGGCAGCTGCCTCCCCGATGGAGCTCTTGGCGGCAGACTGGGTCCTGTTTCCCTCTGCCTCCGGATGAGTGGATCCGTCCAGTGTCAATCTTTCCTCTTGCGGTTTCACACCTGTTGTTTGCCGCTCCTGTGCCTTGGCCTGTCCTGATGGTGTTGCTTTGGGTGGCAGTTGGTGCTTTGTACTGGCCCTCGATGTCGATGGCCTGGTGCCGTCATCCCTGGCCCTGGTCTTTGTTGCCAGTGTACTGGCCTATGCCGCAGTATCCTGGCCATCACTGTTGGGATCTGTGCCTGTGGGGGACTGAGAGAGGCACGGCATCAGTGATGGTTGTACGTGCATCATGCATACATTGGTGTTAGTGCAGTTGTTCCCATGTGATGCATTGCAATCTTGAAGTTATTGCATAAAGGATGCTTGCTATATGGGGGGTGTTATTTAGGCATACGCCAGTTTCTCACATGTTTGAGGTGGTGTATGCTGTGTGACATACCGTTGTGTTGTGGTTTGCATGCAGTGTGACACATGCTGTTTTGCTGTTTGTGGGGTGTGAATCAGGTATGGAATTGGCCTGCAGCATGCATGTTGATGTGACAGTGCTGGGGACAGCATCTATACAGGGATGTGTCCATGTGTGTATGATGGCCCATGCATTGCCTTATGTCACTATCACATTACTTCACCAACATCATACTCTGGTTTTCTATGGTTTGTGGGGACACTCACCTCCCTCTGCCGACGACAGTATTCCACACTCCACATCTCTGATTCCCTCGATGCCCTCCAAGGCGATGCTACTGGCGCATGTCTCCTCCCATCTGGTGAACTTGATGGGGGAGTGGGCGCCGCCACCTGTTGCTAGCCCCTGGCTCTGATTGGCATACAGTATATTCCTCACACGGAGGCGTAGATCATCTCACCGCTTCTTGACATCTTTTACCATGCGGGCAGTGGTGCCGACCGCACTGACCTTCCTGGCCACTTCCTCTCATATCTTCTTTTTCTGTATTTGTGCGGGTGGCCTGAGGTCTGCAGGAAAAATGACATCAGCGTTCTCGGCCAATGTGTCCACCAACATGTTCAGTTTTTCTTCAGCAAAGCGCACCTTGCGCTGATGGGTGGCACCTTTCTTGATTGCTTTGGGCATTCTGGTCAAGATCTGTGTGGTGTTTTGGAGGTCCAGGCCCTGTGTCTGGAGGATTGCAATGGATTGTGTTTTTCAAGATGGCCGCCGTTGCACTTCCCGTTCCGGCGCAATGATGCTACTTCCGGTTCCGGTGTTGACGGAACCACCATTTCCAGACCCGGTATTGCCAGTGCCAATTATTTAGGGGTGGACGGAGGCAGAGGAGGTGTCAGGCATTACATGATGCTGCTAACGAGGGTTTTAGGGTCATTAGCGGTATGCCGGTACGAATGTGCATGGATTCTCGTAATTGGCCACTATTAGCGGCATCAAAGCTACTCGGACACGGTATTGCCGGTAAGGATTACTTTTTACTGCGAATCTCATAATGAGTCCCAGTGTCTTGCAATAGTTTTCACATAGGATTACAATCTTGCATAGTTGCCATCTCAATTAACTCCAAGCTGGTCTAGATGAACGTCATTTATACATTAGTATGGATTGATAGTGATACAAACAAGACACATATTTCCACCTTCTAAAGTTAACCTCATTGTATTGCAAGATCAAAATTAATTAATTCCATTGGATGACAAAAGATTTTCAAGAAAAAGAGTCACAATATTCATCATAAAATAACCCCCTATAAGCGCACACAAATCATTGCACCTGATTTACAAAAGCCTTTTACAGTGGCGCAATCCCATTAAAAAATGCTTTGTAAATCAGGCCCATTGACACTCTGACTACCTACTAATAAATGAGATGAGCTACAGACTTCTGCGTTGTGATTGCTGCCTTTTAGTTGCTCAGACCATGAATATCTGGAACTTGCTTCTTCTCTGCAGATGGGTCTACATTTTTGATTTTGGCAAATTTGTGTGGTGCAAGCCACCAATTTACCGAAACCATTGTTATAAAAGAGAGAGAAAGAGAGAGAGAGCGATTATGCTCTGGACTGAGACTATCTGTTTGGTATAGCAAGTAGCAATGCCACGGCATGAAATGGCCAACTCACTAAAATGTGAGCTCCCTAACAAGATCTGCTCCAATCAGTAGTTTGTAAGAAGCAAGTTGGCTGGGCTTTTCATTTCCCAGCTGTGTACTGATTTGCCTTATTGGGCTATGCTGGGCTATTTCACATACCCTGGGGCTATTTTTGGGCTACTTTTGGTAGCAATCTTGTTTTATTCCTTCGAGGCTGCCTCTCTACTACTACACATGCATACCATCCCACTCTCTAGACCCCCCACTTTCTCTACCCTCACCCACCCCAGTCCCACCCCCTCGAACCCCACCGACTACACTCCCATTACATGTGCTAGTTGGTTTATGTTTGGGCTCATTTCATCTACATTTGAGTCCTCCCGAAGCTACTTTGTTGCTCATGTTTCCTGCCCCCAACCAACTACCACCACTCCTCCCCCACTCTCTCCAACCCCACCCACTCAGCCAACCCATGCCCCACTCTCTCTTTCCCCACCTACAGTACCCACACTCCCACTATCCCCATTGACCATAACCCCGATCTCTCTATCCCCACTGACCCTACCAATGCTCTCTCTATCCCCACCCAGCCTACCGCCACTCCTCTCTACCCCACCAACCAACCCTACCCCATCTCTTGCTAATCCCAACTGCCCACCCTACCCACTTTCTCTACCCCCAACTGCCCACCCTACACCGACTCTCACTAACCCCCCTGCTACCCCACCCCCACTCTACCTACCCACTCTCATTGCCCCACACTCTCTAGCCCTACCCACCCACACTGCTACCATTCTCTCTACCCTCACTCATCCCACCTCACTCTCTACCCTCACACACCCCACCCCACTCTCTACCCCCACCCACCCAAACACCACTCTCTGTACACCAAATACTCACCCTACACCCACATACTCACCCTACCCACACTCTCTGTACCCCCACCCACCACTGTCTCTACCCCAACCACCCTACCCCCACTCGCTCTACCCCTACCCACACTCTCTCTATCCCCTATACACACTATGTATACCCCAACCCACCCACCCTACCCCCACTTTCTGTACCCCACCCACCCTACCCCACTCTCTCTACTCTGACCCACCCACCCTATCCCCACTCGCTCTACCACCACCAACCCTACCCCACTCTCAGTACCTCTACCCACCCATCACTCTCTCTACCCCACCCAACCTACCCCCACTCCCCATAACGTACCCAAACTCTATCCCCAACCCACCCACCTATCCCCACTTTCTCTACCCTCACCCACCCCAGTCCCACCCCCTTTAACCCCACCAACCCCACTCCCATTACATGTGCTAGTTGCTTTATGTTTGGGTTAGTTTCATCTACATTTGAGTTCTCCCAAAGCTGCTTTGTTGTTCATGTTTCCTGCCCCCAACCAACTACCACCACTCCTCTCCCACTCTCTCCAACCCCACCCACTCAGCCAACCCATGCCCCTCTCTCTCTACCCCCACTCACCCTACCCCACTCTGTCTACCTCCACAAGGCCTACCCCTACTCTCTCTATGTTCACCCACCCTAGCTGTATTCTCTCAACCCCCGCTCCCCTAACCACCCTGCTTGCTCTCTCTCAACCACACCCCTATCCACACTACCCCACTCTCTCTACTCCCACCCTCATGTCCCCTACCTACATTACCCAAACACTCGCCACAACACCCACCCTACCCGCACTCACTCTACTCCCACCTACACTACCCTCACTCTATCTACCCCCACCCACCATACCCTCCTTCTCTATACACCCACCCAATCCTCATTCGCTCTACCCCTACCTACCCACCATAACATCACTTTGTCAACCGACACCCACCCACCTATGCTCTCTACCCCAACCACCTACCCTACCCTCATTCTCTCTACCCCCACCCTCCCACCAACAACCTACCCACACTACCCATGCTCTCTCTACCCACACTACCCCCACTCTCTACCCCACCACCCTACCCTCATTGTCTCTACCCTACCCACTGTTCCCTCAGTCTCTCTATCCCCACCGACCCACCCTTTCCTCATGCTCTCTACCGCCACCCACCCACCCTTTCCTCATGCTCTCTACCCCCACCCACCCACCCTTTCCTCATGCTCTCTACCCCCACCCACCCTTTCCTCATGCTCTCTACCCCACCAAACCGACCCTCATTCTGTCATTCCCTCTACCCCCACATTGCCCTCGTTCTCTCTGCCCCCACACACTCACCCTACTCTAATTCTCTCAACATCATTCTCCCTACCCCCATTGACCTAATCCTCTCTCTAACTCTGCCTGTCCAATCCTCACTCTCTCTACCTCCAAGTACACACCCTAACCTCACTTTGTCTACCCACCCCAATCCGCTCGATCCCCATTTTCTCTACCCAGACCCACCCTACCCACACTCTCTTGACCCCCACCCACCATACACAAACTCTCTATGTTCCCACCTACAGTACCCACACTCCCTCTATCCCCATTCACCCTACCCCCACTCTCTCTCCCCACTGACCCTACTAATACTCCCTCTACTCCCACCCACCCTACCCATTCTCTCTACCCCCACCCACCGTACCCACGCTATCTCTACCCCCACCAACCCACCCTGCCCAAGACATCTCTACCCCAACCACACCCACTCTATTCCTACACACCATACCCATGTTCTATCTACCCCCACCCACTGCCCTATCTTCATTCTCTCTACCTCCATCAACCCACCCTATGCCCTCTCTCTACCCCACCCACCTTACCCCCTCACTCTCTACCTCCAAAAACCCCACGTCCTTTGTTCGCCAATCAACCTACCCTTCCCTCTCTATTCCCCACTAGTCAACCTTACCCCCTCTACCTATCCTCTCTCATCCTTCCTCTCACCACCACCTATCCGATCCCTCTTTCCCTACTCCACACGTCCCTCTCTCTTTTTACCCACCATGAACCGTACCCCCTCCCTCTCTAGCCGAATCCACCCTACATCCTTTGTTCCCCCACCTACCTACCCCACCCCTTCTATTCCCCACTAAACCACCATGACCCTCTCATCCTTCCTCTAATACCCTCACTTTATTTCATATCCTCTCACCCTTTCTTGCTCATATTTCCTCTTGCTCATCATCGATGGCACCCTCTACCAATGGCTTGCTCCCCTGCTCTATTCCCATTCTGATTCTATTGCACAACTGTGCCCCTTATTGCATCCTCCTTTGAAATCGTGCACTCTTCTCCTTGCACCCTGGGCCTATAAATGTAAAATGCAAAGGACAGCAGTAAACGTCAAAACTACTGGCATTGGCAGGAAAGTCTTCAGGAAAGGAACCTTCCTAATGTCTGTTAGCCAGAGCAACATTTGTGTATTGATGATTTGTAGTATTACTGTATATAGATACAGTCATGGTTCTAGAAAGACATAAGGAAAATACATTTTCAAAGTCAAAATGAAAATGTAAAATTGCAAATAGAACATGTAAGAGAATGGAAAGTGCGTTTGTTCTTTTCAAAACACCACTTCGCTTTTAAGTCTTACACGGACTGAAAACTGGTTAAAAAAATGTTCAAATGGAGTAAGAACATGTACTACTAATGCTATTGCTTAAAATATGCCAACCAATCTCGACCATTTTGTTGACCACTTGGTAAAATGCAGACAAAGGCAGCCACAGGTGTATGTGTTTCTAGCCATGTCTCTCTTTAACCCTTTGCAAAAAATGTATATATTAGAAGTTCATTACAAGTTGGGTAGACCTTTTCTGTGAAGTACTGGAGCTATTTTCACTGGTGGAGGTGGTATTGCTGGAATATCTCTGGGGGTACTCTAGAAACACCACCTCCATGAAAGGTATTTTCTTCCCATTCCCATCTTCAATGTGAAGGTGGAAATTGATAATGTACAGTAGTGGTTCATGCAACAACTGCATATTTTTATTACAGAAACGGTTCAAAGGTGACCATATTGTGCATTAATTGCATGGTTGTGGGAGGGAACATCAGGGATACAACCTGTTCACTTCCTTACCATTGCACAAACTACGCAGTATAGAGGAGGCAGATTCATGAAGTCCTTCTGTTAGTCTGAGCAGTGCCTGATGGAAGCATGTGTTATTGTTGCATAGCTTGCCATAGATGCCGAATTGTCTTTGGGCCTCATTACGACCCTGGCGGTAAGGGGTTAACGCCAGCGTTAGCTGCGCCGACCCCTTACCGCCAACTACGAGGTCCCTTAGCGCCATGGCGCTTTTAACACCTGCTTTTAGCAGGTGTTAAAATCCATGGCGCTAAGGGACCATGGAGTTAATTACGCCACCGTAATTTACGGTGGCGTAATTAACGCCTTCCCCACTCCCATTATGCCCTATGGGGCAAAAATGGGAATGGGGAAGGGTAAATGGGGATTGGGGACTTACCGCCCCGCCGACCTCGGAATGGGGCGGTAAGTCCGCCAACCACCATGGCGTAAACGTAGTTTACGCCATGGTGGTAAAGTCACGGCCCAGGCGGTAACTTACCGCCTGGGTCGTAATGAGGCCCTTTGTGTTTTAAAGTTTGTGCTGCAACCATAACATCCCTTTAACAACGTTTTCTCACTACATAGGTGGAGGTAACATTGGCAAACTTGCAGCTGCAGAATCACTTGAAATTCCACTGGTGGCATTCCATCGAATTCCAAAAAGTGCTATTTTATACAACCCTGAATTTGGTGGACAAAAAACCTGGCCATGTTTAGCTAGTGCAGCCTGATGTGCCACTACTGCCAAAGTAACAAATGAGTATTGAACCCCCTTAATCTTTGAATTGGACATTGCAACAAATGAGTTAGGGAATTGTTCAAGGAACAAGATGCAAGCCACACTCTGTTATTGCCCCATTCATGATAGACCGTTAATATTCATTGAGTGTAAATGGCCTTTACTAGACATCTGAAGAAGAAGGTGTTTTATACAGTGGAATACGTTGCGCATTAAGACCACCATCTCTTCAAGGTACAGGCTTGTTTTGGAGGGCCATTTTGACTAGTCAACAATGCTTCAAAAATACTATGCAAAAAAACCAGTTGAAATTAATTCGTAGACCGCTTTCTTTGTACCCTGCATTGCAGCAAATATGGGACCGTCTGTTTGACATTTCAGTGGCTGCTCGAGCGTATGCAGCAAAGTAACGCATTCTGTTTTTTTTTGTGTTTTGTTTTGTACTAAGTGCTATAAATGTAAGGCCTGCTTAATGTGGCCATGGGGTTAGCCATACCTGGTGAAAGCTCTTCAATAGAAAGACCATTCCTGCTCATTAGCATGACACTGAAATATCCACCTGCTGAGAGGCAGTTAATTGACATAACCTTTTTCAATGCACTACTATTTCAACAATGTTAACGTTATGCATGTAAAGGGCTTTACACCAGGGGAAAGCTGCCGGCTGAGATTTGCATTCGAGTCCACTTGGCACACACGCAGCTCTGTGCAGTAGTTGATTGATACAGATTCTGCAATGATGTAATGACCCAGGAGCACTGATGACATTTTAAGGCGATCACCTGGACCTTCTCACACGTTTAACCCTTGCTGTATATCTGCTTCTATAGAATACGTGTTCCTTTATTTAAACTTGCTTTGTATAGTTGGCGACATCAAGCAACCCCTCTTGAGACAGTCTTGCCTTTTCATACGCTTTCATGCAATTTGTAATGTCCATTCTTGGTGGGCTTCGAGTTCATCAATGTCTTAAGATAATCATGTGTATGGTATAACTGGAAGATGAAATGGATGTTGTGTCCCGTTACTCATCTTCACTGGTCCTGATTGCCTGCTTTCAAGGTAAGCACCCCAAAGACATTGGGGAAAAAGTACGAGGCATTGTACCTCGTCAGGCGGTAGTTTCTGTATGTGTTATTCCTATGGACTAGCCCATACAGTAACAATGCCATGCCCATATCCAGGTAGGCAGTAAAAACATGCACTATTTACAAATTCGAGCTTTTATAGCTAAGCCAACTCATATGGGTATGCGTATTAATGCATGGAATTAAACGTTTGCCGAGTTAAAGTTCTCTGAACGCAATGTTCCCTTGTAACTTCTGAATTGTGTTAATTCAATTACCGACATTAATAACCAGTATGTTGTCTTGTCAGCATTAGCAAAACATTTTTTTTTCTTTTTAGAATGGCAACTGTATGTCAATCCTGGCCAGGAATACACCAATAGTAAAACCACTAAAGGCATATCACAGCTGTACACCACACATACATACCTGACAGAAAGCACAAAGCTTAAAGGAATGGTTTGGTCACAAATATTATTGTCCCTATGGTTCGGCTATGTGCTTTTAACCATAATTCGATCGATCATACAAACATTTCATATGCACCTTACCCGAGTTTTCGTCTCATGAACACAAGCAAAATCAGGCAGCAGGGCGCGGCCATCTTGTGATAATCTTATCACTTGCCGCATCGCCCTGAGTGACCTGCGTTTGCGGCAGTAAATCATATCCACGCCCTTGAGCCTGACATCACCAAATCATTTATATTCTCCGCCTCTCTCCCTGACGTTGCTGTGCAACTTGGCCAAACGCGCCCAGTCGTCACCTACGCGACATTTAGGAATATGAAACTGTACTTTAAAAGGAAACAACAATACTGTACACTTGGTAAAGTACATTTATTTCACATTAAATGTTTCGATAACATTCGGCGTGTGACCAAATCAATTAAAATTGAACTTTTTTTCTTTGCTCTCGTTTCATAAATCCGCAAATGTTTATCGTGAGTCACGCGCTGTTCCTTTTGGGTACACAGGGTGTTCGTTTTGGGTAAACGAAGCACTTCGGTCACACAGTGATTTGCAAGGCTGGTGCTTCAACTTGGCACTAGACCATCGTAAAGGTTGTTATGTTGCTCCTAATCGCCAGTACCGCATACGGACATATTGGACCTTGTCTGTCATCCAAAAATATGGTCAGGTAGATCCAGTAATTGACATGTCGCTGCAGCTGGCAGTTGAAAAAGCCATCGGTCGGGGTCTGGAATAGATGACAATCTCAAAACGGCACAATGTACCTGTTTGCAAAAGACAAAAATCGAAAACTGTCTCAGTAGCCGATCTTTATTACAATTAATCATTTCCTTTATTAGCGCAGAGGTGACACAATGTGAACCGAGAGAATACAAGGTGGAATATCAAAGTACTCTGCTATTTGCTTCCGAGGATAGTGCGAATTAGAATGTTGAGCTCTAAACATAATGCGTAAACTGGGGCAAGAATTCGAGGTGCAAAAACAATGTAATGATTTATTAGCGTAGAGCCAGGGAGAAACAAGTGGTGGTCTACATGCGTCTCGATGCTGGCCTACCCATGTGCCCGGTAGATAGCCCTGCACACAAAGGTTGTACTAGCACTTCATTGCAATATGCCAAACAGAACGAACAAGTACAATGTCACACAGCAGCAACGGTCAGCTATTCGTATTTCGATTAGTTCTGGTATGAAATCGTCTAAAGAGAAACTTACATTGTATTCAGCATTTCCATTCTCTAGACGTAATGCAGACCGTAATGCAGACTCCTCCATTCGTGTCAACGTTTTCTCATAAACTGAACATATATGTAACTAGGTGCAGTTTCTGAATGGGCAACCTTATCATATCATACGTTATTACACCACCCTTCAATTCAATCCCTTTCGGAGTGGTCCCTGCCTCTCAAGGTCAAAAAACAATAGAACCTTATACTGTGCGGGGGACACGTGGGCCTCTCAGCTCCCAAACAAAAATTCAAAGCTGGTGACCTTCACTCAAAATGAACATACATTCTTACTTTGCAACATCCCATGTCAACGCATCCATGAGAACATGAATTTTGAAGCATGGGCACAGGAAATTGGGGGCTATCACTGCTCGTTGTTTGTGGCGCTGCTCAGCTGTAGGTGAAATTTGCCAAAGACAGAATGCCCCCTATTCCCAAATTATAGTCGGTGTAACACAAAAACTGAGTCAAAATGTGTCTAATAATAGGGCCACCTCTGCTTATCTCATGGCCTCTTACCCCATGGCATGTTTTCACAGTCAGTACTTCTTGCGTGCCTAGAATGTTTTGTGGCCTAGGTCTAATCCCTTTTGTAGGTCCAGCAGTTAATCAGATTTTTGCAGAACTTTATTACAAGTCAACTCCCAAAACCTAAATATTCTCACACACTGTTACCCATTGGTCATTAACACGTAAAATGAAGGCCCCACAGTATCTCAACTAAAGTGTGAAATGTGAAAGCAATTGTAATAATTGTAATATATTTTTAAGAAAAGGACTGAGAGGATAGATTTCAAAAGACAAAATGCATACTTTATTTGTACACTTTCTAGATTTTTTTTTGCAAAAATAAAAACAGACGGTAATCATTTCAACCGGGATTTGAACGATTTAACAAGCTCTGCTTTGGGTGGACATGGCATGCTGGCAATGTTTTGTGGCAATGTTTGTGTACTCTGAACAGATTTGTGCGCGATTCCATGAGTATGCATCTCAACGACATTAACAATAAGATCTTTCACGAAATCAAATTCCATTTTCTCATATACCGGTTTGACAACCCATTTTTTGCTTCTTTTCGTAAAGGCCATAGTGTAGCGAAGCATCCCTAAGTTTCCTACAGTCCTAGATTGTTCCCGCCCACATTCTCGTCATGCGCTAATACCGCATGTAAAGTCTGACATTTCTTCCCCTGGATGCCAAAATGCAATCTCTTTGGCCGGTACTTTAGGCACATATTGTTGAACACCTCCAAATCTCCTGTGTGACAGAATTCTGTGAGTCCCTTATGATCTCTTGATAGAGTTTTATCAAACACAATCTTCTCAAGGGCTTTGTGTGGAGGTGAAGATGGGATCAACCACTTCTTCTTCCGTGCCTGGTCTGGGGACAAAGGGCCATGTTCACATTGGTGGAAATGTTGGTTTTCTGTCCAGTGGTGAACGTTGGAATAGTGGTGCATTAGTGACCACCATTTTTCCAGTAGGATTTCCACAGACCCAGCACATGTTTTTGAGCTCCACCAAAGATGGTTGCTGAAAGACTGGGACCATTGCGAAATACCGTCCAAACCTTTTTTTTTCCCTGCAGCCGAGATTTTTTTATTGATTGATTTGGCAACATGCCATACATCAAATTGATGTTTAATATTTGGATACTGCTCTCTCATTGTCTTGGCTATTGAAACGTGTCTGTCCGTGGCTATGAGGTGGATTTGCATTCCCCTCGATTGTAGATCTTCCAGTGATTTTATAAAACCAAGTTTCTCCATGGCCACCGAGGATTTACATTGTGGCACCTGCATGACCACCAAACTCACAATTTTCTTACTTTCCATGTCCTGAAGGTGGTATGTGCAGTACTTAGCAGAAAATCCGGGGCTGTCATACTCCATCGCCGGCTAGACTGAACCGTTTGTCGGGGAATGTACTTTGAATAGCCAATTGTTCAATTCTCCAAGCATCACTAATGGCAGGGAATAGATAATCACATTGGTATTTGTAGTATTATGTTTTAGAAATGAAATGGAGTCCCAAAAACTGAAAGAAACTGGATAACTTCATTTATTATACTCTCATCTGGCAACACTGTGGTTTCGGACTGAACCGTTGTTGACATATCAGCCAAACCGAACATACTATAGTCGATATCTTTATCTGTTTTGTCGGTCAATTGGGTTGATGCTTCAGTTTCAGTCAGTTCAACATCTGTTACTTGACGATGGATAGGAGAAAAGATCAATGTGGACTGTTTTTTGGGGAGCATTTTGTTGGCGGCTGTCGATTGTGTCAAGTGCTCATCTAGTAATGTTAAACTATCATCTATAAATTCAATTTCCCCTTCCTCTGGCGGAGCGGGCGCATTGTAGCAATGGCTCTAGAACACTTTGCTGGAATTGCCTGTCTTATTAAATTCATTTTCTGCCCATTGGACATAGGCATCTCGAGTGTGAACACAACGCGCCTCAATGAATAGTTCCTCCATGTTGAAAACAGTTTGGCAAGCAGCATCTGTCATTTGTATTGCTGTCTGTGTCTGCATAGTCCGTACTCCATCGGGCAACTACAGGACAGATAGGAAAAGGGATGTTCAGTGTAAATCCGACATACAGTGTTGTACAATTGACATTAAAAAAAGCATATAATGAAGGCCTTAGCACAAAACTATTGCCAACAATAGAAAGTGTTTATAACTAAACTTATTTTTATTTCTTTTCTTTGAAACCTTCTTTACTCTAACATCAGCAAACTGGCTCATCGACTCAGATACACGTTCCTCCGGTTCAATAGACGGATCTTGTATACATCTCTACAAAAAATAGTATCCATTTAAAATAACTCATTGGCATTACACATCTAATTAGACCGAATTTCTTTCATTCGATGGTAATGTCAGTGCGCATACCTCTGGGTCCAGATCAACTGTAAGGTCTGGTTCCGGAACAACCACAACCACAATGGATAATGTAATTGTAGAGGACACTGCAGCATACCCTTAAACAGGGTAAGGACGAAAAGATTGTAAACGGGACACACTATTTGGAAAGACGACAAAGGTACATATCAATAGTAAAGTAGGAATGAAACATTGTGTAAAACAATTACACGAAATGAAAATATGATCAGATTATCCTGTCCTATTGAGCTATGAAGACCCATACCACTGGCACCGGATGGACTAAGAGGGATGTTCTAACTGTAGTGGACGCTGCAGCATCTCCCTGAAACACAGTACTTGGATTAGTAAGGTCAAAAAAATTGGAAACGGGACACACAATTTGGAAAGACGACAAAGGTACATATCAATAGTAAAGAAGGAATGAAACATTGTGTAAAACAATTACACAACATGAAAATATGATCAGATTATCTCATCCTATTGAGCTATGAAGACCCATACCTCTGACACCGGATCTACTACGAGGGGTGTTCGGATTGTAGTGGATGCTTCAGCATCTCCCTGAAACACAGTATTTGCATTAGTAAGGTCGAAAAGATTGTAAACGGGACACACAATTTGGAAAGTCGACAAAGGTACATATCAACAGTAAAGTAGTAAAGAAACATTGTGTAATGCAATGATACATTGCGAAAATATGATCACATTATCTAGAATTCCGAGCATAAAACCAGTCTGGAACAGAATAGCTAGGTAACATTACCTGATACGCGCTCAAAGTGGTCTTTGACTCCAGGCAAGACATGGATGTTGAATCTTGTTCCTTCATATTCAGTGGAAAGTCATGGAGTGGTAAAGGCAAAGTATTATTCGATTTAGAAATTCCAACATTACAAAATGGCATGTAAGGAGAATGAATACGAGAAAATTACACTTATTCAAATGCATAATATAGCATAGTTATCCGTCCCCATAAATAATTTTTCTATGTGGGTTCTACAAAACAAGGACTGATGTTTAGCAAAAAAGTCATTATTTCAACAGCTATTCAATCACATAAATATGGAAAGTACTATAAGTGGCATTTACACTGAAAATACAGGCGTAAAGCTAAATCCGGAAGCGTGACTTACCTGTGGTGGCATTTTCACGAGTAAATTCGGAATAGCGTTTGGGAGCAATTTCCTAGTTGTTCTCAGTTGATTCCTCTTTGTGTACAAGGATGTGTCGTACATATCCGGGGAGAAGTGCAGTCTGCAGATGCGGTATCGATGACCCCTCTTGTCCTCCAAGACTAGTTAAAAAAAATATTTTGCATAAGCATGTGAGAAAGAATGAATTGGACCATACATTGTTCATTGCACGCTTTCTTTTGGGCACCACAGCAAAACCAGTGCAGCGTGTGCGGCTGTATTATAGGATAAATTTCACAAACGATTCATTGATGTGTTGAAAATCAGAACATGTTACTCGTCCCTTGAATGTTTTATCACGCACGAAAAAGAAACATGCTTATACTATAGACACGGTAGGCGAAGTATGCAATACGATGCCAATTGACACTGATAAAAATTGATATATCGATAACATAACAAAAGAAACTCAAGTCAATAGCACTGATACAAATTAACATAGCAATACGGAGTTAGATACTTCGGAATAGATATAAATTTACAAATGAAGGAGATATGATTAAGATACATGCCCTCACCTTGACCAACAAACAGTTGGATTCAGCAAGCAGAGTAATTAGTGGCAAGAGAACAGGGAGATGTTCACAGGTAGCACACTGACGAGTTCACTCGAAGCGGTCACAGAGTAGCACGTTCACGAGTTGACTTGCAGTGCTCAAAGATGTTCTCATGGTAAATATCCAGTGGTGTATAAAGAATAATAAAAAGGGGTGTGTTTGTGAATGAATGACGTGTATATGTCGTCGTATCATGTGGATTCTAGGGGCACCGTCTGCTTCAGGGGAGGCCTGCCTGGAGACACAGGGTCTGGGGAGGCCATGTGAACAATGGCCCCTGGGCGTAGGATACCTTTTGAAGTGTACATGTTGTTTGGCACCTTGGCCGTTCGCGCCCCTGACAGCACCCCATGGCAGCGCACATCCACTGGTGCAAACTGCCTTTGATAGTTGGGGGTGGGATGGATGGGCCGGGAGGCGTGCAGACAAGGCACCGGAACACTGCTGAATGGAGACTCACTTATGTGGTTTGCAGGGGCACGGTCTGCTTCAGGGGAGGCCTGCCTGGGGACACAGGGTCTGAGGAGGCCATGTGAACAATGGCCCCTGGGCGTAGGATACCTTTTGAAGTGTACAAGTTGTTTGGCACCTTGGCCGTTCGCGCCCCTGACAGGCCCCCATGGTAGCGCACATCTACTGGTGCGAACTGCCTTTGATAATGGGGGGTGGGATGGATGGGCCGGGAGGCGTGCACACAAGCCACCGGAACACTGCTGATTGGAGAAACACTTGATTCACTTAAAAACTGAAACAATCATTGATAAAAATGTGTTGCATTTTATTTGGTTCCTTATTTTGATGGCACAATAATACTAGACATTATAAAGGTCTGGTTGCAGCTCAGCGAGGGAAAATCCCCTGTACTGACCACTGTCGCTGTGGAAAGTTTGTCTAATGGTGCCAACGACACAGGCGGGTATTACTCGTCGAACGCGGTGTCCAAGCCTCCCATGAAGCCACCATGTGTACGAACGATAGGCCACCAGTTGGTACCACCTAGGAAAGAGAAAGATACAATCTGTTTTTAAATGACCAAGATAAGTGTATTAAACCTTAGTTGTCAATGACAATTCTTGTATGCAATAGCATTTTTGCCATGAAAAATGCTAAGTAGACACTACACAATATTGAACGACTTTTATGCGACTATTACTAGAGAATTGCAAGACTAAACGGATATGACAATGATATCTTGAATTTACGAGAATATAGGGGACAACCAAGAAATAGTAGTGGCCTAACTGACATCACAACCAGACTACACTTACTTGTTACCTGGATTACGAGGGTGAACTGTGGTGCGAAGTTCGTGCATAAGCACCATCAAAATCCTGAACACGGACCGTGTGAGACAGACTGCCGTGAAGTCTGGCAGCTCGGTAACGCATTGTGACTGTGGATTGCCTTGCGATATGTAGGACAAGCATCCAGAGTTTTCTCGGCAGCAGCAGTTCTCCACCTCGGTTGGCATTAGTGTGCACCGATTGCAGGTACACCAGGTGGAAACACCGTCCATGCGACTAGGCCCAGGCTCACCGTCTGTTGAAAAGTCCGCCCAACTGTTGTCCAAATCCCCATCGTCTACAGAGCTTGCTCTTTCCAGTAATTCCTCCTCAGAATATTCGGGCTCGTACAGGTAGGGTATTATTGTTGCCATTGTGTGATAAAGAAACGAAAATAATTCATAGCGGTCTGGTATCTGTTCACACGGGCTACAAGCAACGAAGGTAGCTGACCAGAGCACAGAAACGAGTCACAGAATACTCAAAGAAATACAGCGAGAGGAATGGAAAAGAAAATCTGCTGTTGTGTGTTGTGACACACTCTGTTTATACTTGTCGAGGAAAGAGGCTTCCTGCCGTTTTCATGGCGACACGTCATTAGCTGAGGCGCAGAGAATGTTGACACGAGACATGCTTTGGCGTTGTGAAATGGGCAGTACGCGTCTAGTGATGTCAGGCTCAGGGGCAGGGGATATGATTTAGTGCCGCAAACGCAGGTCACCCAGGGCGATGCGGCAAGTGATAGGATTATCACAAAATGGCCACGCCCTGCTGCCTGATTTTGCTTGTGTTCAAGAGACGAAAACTCAGGTAAGGTGCATAGGAAATGTTTGTACAATCGATCGAATTATGGTTAAAAGCACATGGCCGACCCATAGGGACAATAATATTTTTTGACCGAACCATTCCTCAGAAAGGGAACAGCATGTTTTCAGCCTTCTGCCATTTTGGCCTGATTTACCCCAAAAAAGCGCTAACTCTGCGCAAAGTGTTTGTGCCTATATAACTGAAGGGTAAGCTCATGAACAAGTGGGAGGACTGAGGAGCTAATAATACTTGAAACAAGTGGGAAGGCGTCCTGCCACTTACTTTGGAACCGTTTACCTATATGTTTTGGTAAAGGCTAAATTCTTTTGCATGCTAGGTATGGCAGTGGCTTTGTTCTTTGGCTAACTCATAGGTATTCTAAAAAGATGAGCAAGAAAAGCCCTTTGAGAGTGCATCATAGCATGCTTTTATTATTTTGCTAGTGCTAGTAGGTGCACAACATATTTTATGCATTAGAATTTTTCAAGAAATAATGCTATTTCATAATATACATCTTGAATCAAAATACATTCATCTTGTTTTGGAAATGTATTAGAAAAGAAAGAGTGAGTGATAAACATAATTGTGACAAACGTTCAGCAAATACAAAATATCTAACACATGTAGTACACAGAGTCACCATCAATAATGTTTTTTTGTGTCTTGAGTGGATCATATATGCAAGACAGAATGGTGTCTGTGAGCTCTAAAAAAGACAGGGACCTAGTCGTTGGTCAACGTCAGGAATCAGATCAGGTAATGGAACGGGATTGTGGGAATGGAGCCCTCAAGGTTATGTAAACCCGTGACGTTTCGGCAATGAGCCTTCTTCTTGGGCCTCGACTTGGTCTCCCCTGTGTGTAGAAGAGAGGGAGAAAGCATCCACCATCATCTTATACATCATATGAGACAAAGCCGAGTCCCAGCTAACTTTATAGTGGAACTGTTAGAACTGGCCCTTACAAACAACGTTTTCTCATTTGATGAGAACTTCTATCTACAGGTTAGTGGGACCGCGGTGGGAGCATCCTTTGCCCCCAGCCTGGCCTTAATTTTCATGTAAGAATACGAACCACTACATATTCTAAGCCTACATAATCCATTTAGAGACAAGATTGTGCATTGGTACTGCTTCATCGATGACATTATCTTCATATGGCAAGACATCGACACACCAGTTGAGAATTTCCTACACTGGCTGAACCAACGAACAGAGGATATCAAATTCACACTCTGCAAAAGCAACCAGATGATTAACATCCTTGATTTGGAAATCAGTGTCAAAGAAGAAAAACTGATATGTTCCCTATACAGGAAAGAAACAGAGAGGAACACTTTGCTGCACTACAGAAGCAATCACCCCAGGAACCTGAGAAATAACCTACCATTTGGTCAATTTCTACGGCTCAGGCGGAACTGCGTGGAATTGGAACAGTACAAAGAGCATGCCAACATTTTGAAACATAAACTCCTGAGTAGAGGATACCCCAAAAAATTAATTCGGAATACCACCAAGCGTGCACAATACAATCCTTTTTCTCACCCCCAAAGCACGCAACACAGAAAGCGAACAACTGATGACCTGTGTAACCACCTTTGGCCCGAATACGACCAAACTTAAGACCATCATCAAGAAATTTTGGCCATTGGTACAACTGAGCCTCCCGAATGAACCTACCCCAAGAATGGCCCTCAAGAGAGGCAAAAATCTGAAGGACATGCTAACCCATGCTAGGCTCAACAAAAAATCCCAAAGGACCAGATTTTGGAATATGAGGGAAATAGTGGGCCACCACCCATGTGGTACATGCAATGTCTGTAAATTCACGAGAAAAACAACATCATTTCAAACAGAAGGCAAGGAGTGGAAGATCAGACACTTTTCTAACTGCAAAACTACTAATGTGGTATATATCATCGAATGCCCCTGCGGGCTCAGATATGTTGGCCAAACTCAGAGGCAGGTCAACAAGAGAATAGGCGAACATCGCTCCAGGATCCGATGCCGAGTTCATTCAGCACCATTAGTTTCTCACTATATGGAATACCAACACAGTGCAGATGACATACTTTGGTGGGTGGCTGACACAGTTGTCAATACCACCAATGCATCTAATGCCCTAAGCCATAAGGAATCATGGTGGAACTTCAAACTTAAAACCATAACGAAGGGCCTCAACAAAGCCATACCAACCACCTATGGATGAGTAGGGCCTTCCCCTCACCCACTGCCTGACCTCGGCAACACACGACTACTTTAGCACTTCCATTTTAAACCCAAAGGCCTGCCCCTCAGGGGTTTCTCTGCCTAATTAGAAGCTATTTATGTTACTAGATGTGCATATACTCCCAAGTTACTGATTGCCCCCAATTAATCACTTTGGGGCTTCACATTATTGCACTTCTTCATGAACATCCACAAGATGCTACTATGATAATAATGTATATGCAAATGCGTTGTTACTTTGTTAGGACAAAATAAGTGTCTACTCTCAACGTTACACTCCGAATACGAACATTGTACTGTCTTCGAGTGAGTTTGTCCTTTCTCAATCTAGTGGCAGCCTCCAATGTTATATTCTAAAAACATCAAGACTGTTTATCTTGTCGTTATTTGTAAATGTTGTTTTAGCTAAATTAGTTGCGCTTTGATTCTCCATATTGTGTATTTCTCAGCACATACATATGTGTCCACGAGAACACATTCTACAGATCTCGCACGTAACACTCACTATGATTACAACTCAGAACTCCATAGGAGGTAACCAACCCACATCATTTCTTATCCCCTCAGAGCCATGGGCAACGGGATGCAGAAATAACGTCTGAATTGGACGACAATCATCCTCTGTAAGAATTGTTACTTACACGCCTTTCCGTTTTTAAGGCGAACCAACACCATCCAAGGCAAGGCATGGCCTCCCACGATTGTTTCCCCAAACACATATCCACGCAAGTTCCATCAACACATACGGGTGCCATGACAACTCGTGGACACCACACGAAGTGCGCGTGCGCGGAGACTCAGACAGATGTCTCCCGCGCATGCGCGCTTCATATTTATAGACACAGCTCAGTTTCCCCACTGTAGCTACGCGAGCTGCGACAGATGTAGGAGCCCCTAGCAAAAAGAGGAAACTCGGCACAAGGCATCAACAGGTGAGAGACCCCTGGAAGGCAGATTACGTGGAGACCAGGAACTGCAGACTCTGATCCTGCGTTCCTGGCCCCACGACTCGATCCTTAGCACCAACCCACACAAACGGGTTGGGAGACACGCGCGCACCAAGCCGCATGTGTGTATCCTCCAAACACACCTTGACGCCATTACTAATCTTTCGCTGGTTTATCTCTACCTAGGTTAACACAGCAATATTATGGAACTGCTCAGTGCTGTTTCCAGTACCCTGACACCGGATGCTCGACCGTGTTCCCCAGCCTGCAACTTATTATCCAGGCACTTCGAGCAAAGGACTGTTTCCCCGCAGCATCCAGCCCATCACCCTTTGCGGGCAGCGCACTACTGTGCCCCAGGTACTGCATGGTCACTTCTCTGGGTACATGATTAGCTGTGGAGTTTGTATTTGAATCCCAACTTCACTAAGACACACATTGTTGCTTTCTGTCTCCATTTCCTTTTTCCACTTTATAGCATTTCCAGTACATTTACCATCTACTTTCAACTTTCTCCTTGTTACAACCTGATGTCGGACAGTTCAAAAGAACTCCCCGTCTACAACATCGAGAAGTCAATTTGAACCCCAGACCTTCGTCCAGGTTAGTATTTAAGTGTCAGCAAGCGATAGGACAACTTTATTGTTGTACCCCCATTTGGTCCCAACTAGTTTTTAATGCATGCAGGTCAGACTAGCACTAGACTCATTCCTCTTTTTAGATGAACTCTACATCAAGTTTGCCCCCCATTTTTACTCAAAACCCTTTTTTACTTTCTCCCTCTCTTCTACACACAGGGGAGACCAAGTCGAGGCCCAAGAAGAAGGCTCATTGCCGAAACGTCACGGGTTTACATAACCTTGAGGGCTCCATTCCCACAATCCCATTCCATTACCTGATCTGATTCCTGACGTTGACCAACAACTAGGTCCCTGTCTCTTTTAGAGCTCACAGACACCATGCTGTCTTGCATATATGATACACTCAAGACACAAAAAAACATTATTAAGGGTGACTCTGTTTACTACATGTGTTAGATATTTTGTATTTGCTGAAAGTTTGTCACAATTATGTTTAGCACTCACTCTTTCTTTTCTAATACATTTCCAAAACAAGATGAATGTATTTTGATTCAAGATGTATATTAGGAAATAGCATTATTTCTTGAAAAATTCTAATGCATAAAATATGTTGTGCACCTACTAGCAGTAGCAAAATAATAAACGCATGCTATGATGCACTCTCAAAGGGCTTTTCTTGCTCATCTTTTTAGAATACCTATGACAGTTAGCCAAATAACAAAGCCACTGCCATGCCTAGCATGCAAAAGAATTTAGCCTTTACCAAAACATATAGGTAAAGGGTTCCAAAGTAAGTGGCAGGACGCCTTCCCACTTCTTTCAAAGTGTTTGTGCCAACGCTAAGATTGAGGAGCACAGACACATTACTCGGGGAGCTGATTCACTGAAGTAATGCCGTGCGGAAACTAACAGCGCAAAGGAAAATCTGTTGCACCCGGCAAGCCCACACACGCCCCAGCACAGAAAGAAATAGCACTGTGGAACTGCATTGTACTGTTATGAGAAGCGCGAAACAGTAGATTGCGTGGGGCAATTGTTGGATTACTTACTCAGAGTCTCCTTTATTTCCACTCCTACTCTTTCTGGTGATGGTACTTACACTATCAAGGCACTGGTTCACAATCATGCATCCCAAAGCCTCACTACCCCTGTACTCACTCTTCCTTCTCACAGCACTTACACTATCAAGCCGCTTCATCACAATCATGCACCCCAAAGTCAAATTATCCCTACACGTACTCTTCCTCATCACAGTACCTACACTATCAAGGTGCTCCCTCACAATCATGCACCCAAAGCGACACTACCCTTACACCCACTGATCCTCCTCACAGTACTCACACTATCAAGGCACCCTCTCACAATCCTGAGCTCATTGTTCCTCTCACTCTTCTCAGTCACCATCATGTGATTCACCCAGCTCATGCAATGGGTGCTCATAGTTTCTCAAATACTATCAGTTCCTCTGATTGATATGATATTATATGATATGATGGGTTATTTATAACGTGTTTAACACCCAAAGGTTTCTAAGCGTGCATCCGGGAATCAAACCTGTTACTCCATGTCATCTTGCTTACATGGCAAGCACGTTGCCCCTGAGCTATCCACCAGAGCCTCCCGAGAATGACCCTGACCCATCCACCTAGGTAAGGATGGGAGGAATGCCTCCCCTATCATCTCCTGTTTGTTTCTGTCTCTGTGCAGAGAGACCTATGTCTAGTTGCCCTGCTGAGTATCTGTAAAATCATTGAGAGAGAGACGGATGTGAGCCTTCAAAGGTATCAATCCCAAGGGTGTGGTCCAAACATTACCATCTAAAATGAATAGGTCAAGGAATTCCATGGTGGGCTCAACAATTATTCCATTCTGCTGTTGGTTGCTGCCCATACCTCCATAGCTACTGATGAGGCTCCACCGTGAGACCAAGGGCATCAATGTATGGAGATGTCCTAAGAGGTACCTCATGAGACTGACAGCTTTTCTCTCAGGAGGGGAGCTTGCTCTCGATATGTTACCAATTCGCTCTGGAAGGATTTTGAGGCACTAATTATTTTCCTGGTGGATGGCCAGGACTTTGAAGACCTTTTTGAGAACATGTTGATTTCTCATATTACTTGGACATCATGAGAGCAGTTGCAATGGGTGCACTGTCATTCAGTTCTGTTGGAAGGCAATACTGCCTCTGACAATGGAATGGAGATACATCCCAGAAGGCCATATGTAATCTACTACTCCTTTCACACCATAAAGTCCCTGACTCACAGATCAACTATCTATTCAAAGAAGCTATAGAAGAGAATAGCCTTCCTGATACAAAGAGTAAAGAAGGCCAAAACAGGACTCTCTACAAATACCAGGCAGGATCATCTGTTCAAGTTCACAGGGATCCATGTGTACCATGTTTGTGGTAAGGAGCGTTTAAGCACATCACACACATACCTACTCTCACTGCTGCCACTGTCGTTTACTCACTTGAGGAGGCTGGCAACCCAACTCCAGTGGGTTGCTGGCTGCATCTGGACCTGTGAAGGCAAAGTCAGCAATGGCAGGGTCCGACATACAGTAAGCAGGGATATGCTCACTTCTAATATCCACATTCAGAGGTGGGGCTTACCTGTTTGCCCAGAGATCCTGTAAAGAAGATAAGTCTTCCGGAGGGCATCCGCCTGAATTAACTAAATAATGTAATCCACCCAATGCACAGTGGAGAGCATGGCCTGGGTGAATATGTGAATCTGAAATGTGGCCATATGCCCTTGTGGTGGCCCACAATAGACCTCAAGAGTGTGCACCTTCATGTCAGGAAGATAGCCTTCAAGATGGAAACTTTACAGAGTATAATAACATTTTATCCAAAGGTCAAATTCCTCTGTGCTATTGCTGGCAAGGATGGCAACTTCCACATCCCCATCTGGGTGGGGGTGCAGGCGTTACTTCAGGTTTGTGGTGGGAGAGGAATTGTTTAGCTCAGGAGGATTTTACAAAGGCCAAGGCTCCCCTAATAGCCCTTATGCACTACCCAGGAGCACAACTATTTTGAAGACACTCCAAGAGATGTTTAGTTGGCTGATGAACACACAGATGTCTCTGCTGGCTCTGACCCAGGTACTGTAGTTATTAGGGGGCCTTTTCGAAATCTATTAGTGATGGATAACCTTACCTCCTCACAGACCCTTGAAGCTGCAAAACATGGAGATGGATTTGCTTATCTGGAAGGATATGACAGCCGTAAAATAATTGTAAGTGCAGGGAAACTTGGCAGCCATGCTCCTTGTGATCCCATCAGACTGGTTCCACTTGAGAGCAGCTTTTATTTGCCACCCCATGACCAAATAGATTGCCTCTTCCATGAACTGATCCAGGCAGATATCAATCTCTACCATTATCAAGAGGAAGCTGGTCTGGTAGATCCAGGCCAATCACCTGCTTCAGGTGTTCTCCTTGGACCACCCTCAGCCACTCATCCTCACAACAAATGGCAGGCAGATAGGGTGGGATGCTACACTGGGGCCCTTTTCCCTTCAGGAGAAATAGTACTTATGGGAGATGGAGAGGTCCTTGAATTTGTGGCAAGTAACAGCCATTTGGAGCACTCACATTGCTTTTAAACATCACCTATTGGTGAAGGGAGTCCAGAACCGCATGGACAATTAAGTGCCAAATGCATACATGAACTGCCATGGCAGACCAATTCCCGCCCTCGCCAGCAGGTTGTAGTTTAGATCATTGAATGTCCCTGGGTCAGTCTGCAATCTCTGCATGCCTCATATATCATGGGGTGGAGAACATTAAGGCAGACACCAAAATAATTGTTTACTGTCCTGAGTAGCCTAGAGCTGAAGGATCCTGGTGTTGAGGAACATCTGTGACAGGCTATGAAACCCTGCTGTTGACCTGTTATTTCGTGTCATGATGCCCTGCTCCTACACTACATGTACAGGAGTTGGCATCGCCTAGCAATAGGCACAGATACCTTCTCTTCTCCATGGCTCCTGTTTTTCCTTTTAGTCTTACCTCCACTCCTGCTGATTCACAGTATCCGGCTAAAGGTCAAGAAGAGAGATGGCTCGCCATATCCTGGTGGCTTCTGTCAGGCCTTTGTAGCTTTGGTTTCTCTTCTGCCGTACCTCTCCAGGGAGTGTCCCCCTCCCCTGTTCCTCTGTTCTAGCTCAGTTGGCACACAGTCCTGGGACCAACTCTGTCTTGATTGCACCTGATGGCATGACTTTTGAATGGGTAGGTGTTGTGACGGTAGACCTGTCTCCATGCCTGGCCCTGCATGTGCAAGACTGCAGGGGTCTGTCCGCTTTCAATCTGTATGTCAGGCACTGGTGATCCTTTTCTCGTGGTGTGCAGCAAACGAAGTTGCATCTTACATGTTCATCATGAGAGGTCTGGTTTGTGGTTGGCTGCCTCTATCCTTAGAGTTTAGTTTCCAGCAGACAGGGCCTTAATGGGGTGTTCATTGCCTTGGTGGGGGAAATGCCAGCTCCCCTCCTTTGGGGGTACAGATTTCCAATCCTTGGTTTCCTTCCCATTTCCCTCCTTGCTACCTTCTCCTGGTGATCTTAAGGATCATTTGTGGACCCACTAGGAGCACTTGGCTGAGCTTTAAATCCATTTTTTCCCCTAAAAGTGTCGGTTTCAGGTGGCTATGCCATCTGCCCGTGGGGCGTTGGGGGAAAAGGTTACAAATGAACATTAACAGAGATTTGTCTGGCAGCACAACTCCTGTACCCCTTTCTCTTTTTGGACAAAGGATATGTCTGAACATCATATAAATGACTCCCCACTCTTACTGCCCTGTCGGGTGTGTTTGGTTCTTCCATGGTGTACCTCCTGAATGTGGTGAAGTCTAAGATGTTTTACCTGGCCAACACTGCTGCTTCCAGCCAATGTGACCAGTTCTGTGTCACCTTTTGTCCAGGATGTGCATGTGGGCAGCTGTTTACAGCTACCCAGAGTACATGGGATTGGACCATGATTAGCATGGATAGGGAGGCATCTTATATACCCTCTTCTGAGGCATTGCAATAATATACTTGGGCTATGTTAGTAGAGCTACAAGGTTGTCTTCCCTGAGGTGTTCATTGCTCATCATACAATGTATGTTGGTCTACCTAGACAATCATGTGCTTCTACTGAGTCATCTTGTGTCAATGAATAATGGTTTAATTATGTGAGTTCATGTTATACTGCACATGTCTGTGCTTTCGTTGGTGTCCAATTCAGCCATGTTGTTGCTCGGTTTATCCTCACACAATAAGGACTGTAGAGGAATAGAAATACACAGGTGCAGTACAACATTAACACACATAATTAAACCACTATTCATTGACACAAGATGACAAGTAATCAGGACGTTCACTGGTAATCCCCATTCCTCCTACACCAACTGCTCCTCATCACAGTACTGACTCCAAGAAGCATGCCAACTGGTGGTATGTTTTAATGGCAATAACACAAAAAGGAGGTAGAAAGGGAAGAAAAGGCCCGTATTCAACCACCCTCAAAAAGGTCAACAACCTTTAGTGGTAAACATAAGGGTCAAACAGGACTCTTGATTCTATTTCACACGGTTAACTTCTGGACCAACAATGTACTTGAATGACATTCTGCTCCTATTTCATTAAATTGACAGGCAATGTCAACAATCTAGACAAATATGTGAATTTTTTTTGATATACAAAAGTCAATCTTAAAAACACACAGAAAAACATAAAATGAAGAACAAAACAGTACACTATAAATATTGTACTGACATAGAATAATTCCAAAGAGAGGAACAATGTGGTTTATTTCCACTCAACTTTGCCTCTCTTGTTCTTCAACGTCAACAATAAAAAGACATCAGTGCAACAGCATAGAATAGACAGTCAGTCTTGTGGGTGTGGGGGGCTGGTCAAAGTAGCTGCCCTCCAAGGTTTGAGGTATTTGCAAATAAAGTGTCTTGTGCTAGTGCAAATACGAAGTGATTTTCACAAAATAAACAAGGTTTTCTCAAACAACATAGCATTCTCTCATTCAAAGATATTCCAAACACGCCCGTCATAACATACAATCATCCAACATGTTTCTTTCCAACAACCAAACAAAAAGGGTATAAACCAAGTGAAGGGAAATTCGTCAGGGAGCTGTCAAGTCTTTGTCAACAATATCCACACTGTCTAGCGCCCGAGGCGTTGTAAGCTAAGATAGATAGATGAAGAACAGAAAACAACCCAACTATTGGGTGTTTAACAATTCAATTCTATCCACAATGAAATGCAAACAGTAGCGTACAGTAAATGTGCTACTATTACTTTCTGTTATATATGCATCCACAAAAACAAAAACTTTGTCGGTCCACGTGTTACCCTCAGTAAGGTGGTCTAGAGTGACCAATCTTATATTACCCCAAGGAGTGCTCTGACGGCGGTAATTGCGCAGAGCGGTGAAAACATCACTATTGGGTGGTGGAGGGTAGAACCAGGTCATGTAACCTGCTGGTTACTGTGCTGTCTTCAGGTAGACGTCCCGTGGTTCTAATTGGGGTGTAAAGATACACAGTGAGAGAGGTCCGTTCTGTAGCGGGAAGCCGTATCTCTCAATAGCACTTCTCGAGAAACGAATGTAAATGCTCATTCTGTCAGGTGGAGAAAGCTCAGACAGTTTTTTCTTCATTCCGCGTGGCGCCGTCTTTCGAATTACAGACGTGAGCGTAGCCCAGGATGCATCAAGGTATGTTTTAATGGCACATGCTTACATGGCTTTGAATGTACATCCCACTCACCCTGTACAACTGAAGCATTGGTCATTCTATGAAGAAAGAACATTGTTGGAAGGAGGTGTGTCTACATTTTGTAAGCACAGTGATGCCCAACGTGTGTGTAGAGGCAATAGCTCACCACACCCCACCCCAAAGCACCAGCCAAAGACAGTCAGTAAGTGACCCGATCATGCAAGCACTTACCATTGAAACATCAGGTACACCAGAAGTAGCCACTGTCACGTGTGAGTCACCTCAACATGCAGCACAATGATGTGAAGCCAATAACATCTCAAATAGGCCAAACAACAATACTCATGTAAGTAGTGTCTGTGCAACACCTGGCATTTAAGCAACATTGATTACACTCAAAAATATACTTACACCACTTCTGTAGAGGCACATGTGTGCAAACGGAATCCCCAAGGAGGAAACCTAGAATGATATTTTAGGGCAGTACTGAATAAGCCACTAGAGGTCTACTTCTGTTTCATTCACAATTGAAAACACTTCCAGCCATCAGTGGTGTGGCGAACGTACCATTACTGAGGGAGCTGTGGTTGATTGCCAGCTAATGGGCAAATGCTTCTGGTTGATGGGCCAGGAGTACGTATGCAGGGAGAATGTTCTCCATGGACAATATATCCACCAATCATCATAGCCATTCATGTGTGCAATTATTCACTCATTTGCATGTGGACACACAATATCCACAACATGATGACACATCCCACCCCATTGAAGTACTCTATTGACCACTGTATATGTGTGTGTGGACACACTCCATGCAAAGCAGCATTACCTTTTCAGTAATGTTGATTTTCTGCTTCTTTTGGCTATGGTGATAATTCATAATTTGCAGATTCCCCCTACCTAACCAATGGACTTCCACTCTTCCTCTACTGTTGCTTTCATTGCAGAGGATGAGGCCTCCATTGTAGCAACCTATGGATGTGCCAGGTTATAGGGAGTGTTGGCACACAGGTGTGTGGCTGTCCAGGTAGTCAGGAACACTGTTGACCAATTATGTGATCTGCCACTTTCAATCATGGTATTATAAATAGAGTCACTCCAAGATATACTTTACGACAACCATGACAGCCAACACTTTGAAGTCACTGTATGTTCTCTATGCCCATTTGTGGCCCTAGCCATGGATGTGGATGATGGGATGGTTTGTGTTAGGCAAAGTTTGTATGCAGTACCCTCTGTGAACACTACAAACTCTGACTACAGGTATGGGAATCCCAACCATTGGTATAAGCTTGTACTACACAGTTTTGGTAGCGTGTTGCGCAGCCAAGCCTATCTCAAGAGGGGTGAATGTGAGTTGTAGTGGAGTTACACAGAGATTTACAGTTACAAGTATGCAAATAAACTCTTACACCTTCAGGGGTCCACACTGCCTCCTTAGCCTTCATCTCTGAGGGACAAGTACATATGACAAGTGGAAACTTTCAACTATTGGCTGAAGACCCCATTGGGGAATGACTTTAAGACTCTTGGAGTTGTATCAAGCACCCCAGGCCTACCAGTAAAAAGAAGCAGGAGCAGACTAGGAAGGCCAGCAAGCTCACTTTAAATGACTCTCAGTGGGTTGTTACCGAAGAACCTATAACACCCAGTCCACAGGAAAAGCCAACTTCTATTTCCAAGAAGAAAGAGACAAAGGGGAAACCCAAGGCCTCAGGATACAAGAAAGATAGCACTCCTGTGCATCAAACTAGGACATCCCTGAGAGGACAGTCCAAAATCACACCTGTGACTACTCCACCAGCTGAGGCTGAGTGTGAGGTCCAACCAGAAGAGGTTGAGTCAGCTACTGATGACACAGAGCTGGAAGGAGACCTTCCCCCTGTTGGAAATCTGGATGCTAAAGACCATCCTGAACTGCAGTATTTACTGGCAGAAGGTGGCCCCTGTAGGGCAGACTTCAGCAAAGGTCAAAGATAGTATCCTGATCTTGAAAGACTTCACCAGGAGGCAGCTTCCCAGCTAGATGAGCAAGAGCCAGGGAAGCACAGATATACTGGGAGGATGGCCTCCTCTACAGTGAACCTATTGAGTCTACCCCAGGAGACTACAGAAGACTTGTAGTGCCCCAGGAGATAAAACCTCAGTTTCTGCAGTTATCCCACAAGATTCCTTTGGCTGGTCACTTAAGTTTTAAGAAGACCAGGGAAAGGAGTTCTCTCTGTTTCTATTGGCCTAAAATGGGGTCTGATGTAGATACATTCTGTAGAATCTGTCACACTTGTCAGACATCTGGTGAGGGTGGAGCCAGGAATGTGGCACCTTTTGTACCTCTCCCAGTGATGGGAGTACCTTTTGAGAGGTTAGGAATCGACATTGTTGGTCCCTTAGACCCTCCAACATCTTCAGGGAATAAATTTATATTGGTTGTGGTAGACCATGCTACCATGTATCCTGAATCCATACCTATGAGGACTGTTACTGCTCAGGCAGTGGCTAAGGCCCTACTTGGTATTTTTACCAGAGTAGGTTTTCTTAAGGAGGTTATCTCTGACAGGGGATCAAACTTTATGTCCCACTGCATGCAGGCCATGTGGAAACACTGTGGAGTAACCTACACGTTCTCAACAGCCTACCAACCCCAGACCAATGGATTGGTAGAGAGGTTTAACAGAACTATGAAGAGCATGATAGGTGCTTTAGAAGAACCCCTTAGAAGAAAATGGGACGTTCTACTGCCATGTCTTCTCTTTGCTTATAGAGAAGTCCCTCAGGAAGGGGTTGGATTCCGTCCCTTTGAACTTCTCTTTGGTCGTCAGGTTAGAGATCCATTGGCCCTAATCAAGGAGGAGTTGGAGAGTGCTCCTTCCCACAAGCCAGTGAGAGTCACTGACTATGTGTTAGGTCTCCGTAGGAGAATGACACACATGATGACCGAAGCTTCAGATTACTTGAAAGCAGGGCAGGCTCTGGTGAAGCATTGGGATGACCAGAAGGCCAACATGGTTGAGTTTACTCAAGACCAGCTAGTTCTAGTTATGGTACCTACAAGGCAGAGGGCCTTATAGGACAAATGGATTGGACCCTTCAAGGTTGTGGGAAAACTTGGAGAGGTCAATTATTTGGTGGACTTAGGCAACCCTAATGAGGCCCCCAGGGTCTTTCACACCACCAACCACCTAAAGGCCTATGTCTCTACACCAGAACTGAGAGCTTTCCTTCTAGCCTCTGCTTAAGAGGAGGAGGAGAGTGAACCTCTGACTGACCTCCTCAGGGGGCAACCTTTAGATGTAAAGATAGAAGGAGTTAATCTCTCTTCCGATCTGACACTGGAACAACAGCAGGAGTGCAACATTTTGTTAAAACAGTTGGCCCCTCTGTTTTCACTATCACCAGGCCTGACCCCTTGGGGCCAGCATGAGATTCTCACTGGTGATTGTTTACCTGTTAGAAGCAGAGGTTACAGAATGTTAGACCATGTAATAACCTGCATAAAGTAAGAGGTCAACAATATGCTTGATCTAGGGGTTATAGAGCCATCTACAAGTCCATAGTCTAGTCCAGTTGTTATGTTATGTTATGTTATGTCATTTTATGTTATGTTATGTTATGGAAACCTAGTAAGCACACGTACACCCGGAGGCATCTTGGTGCTGGCGAATGGAAGGAGAACAAGTAAACATAACCACGTCAGAAAACCTAGCTAAAAGAGAGTAGTTTTCAGCAACCTGCAGAAGGTGAGGTGATCTTCAGTAGCACAGAGAGCAATAGGAAGGTAATTCCAAGCTCTAGCAGCAACCACAGAAAAGGCACAACCTCCCTTGTGCGACAGACGATAACGGGTAAATGCGACAAGAAGTGCAGATTGAGATCTCAACAGACGGGTCGGGACGTAGTGAACAAACTTGGCTTGAAGGTACTCTGCGCCCATGCCATAAAAGACACGGTGCACCAAAGACAAGGATTTGAACAAGATCCGACTGACCTCAGGGAGCCAGTGCATTTTCTTTATCATGGGAAAGGTAGGAACCAAGAGGTGGGTGAAGTATGGAGCGAGCAGCTGCATTCTGCAGTAATTGAAGCCTATTAATCAGGTAGAGTGGATGAGCCAAATAAAGCGAGTTACAATAATTAAGGGTGCTAAGAACCAGAGCTGCCACTACCGGCGCCTGGCATTCGTCTGGAATGAAGGGCAGGACTTTCCGTAGAATGCAGAGTGTGAAATGCCCAGCCCTGTCTACACTGGCCACCTGGTCATCCAGGGCAAGAGAGACAGAGATTTTTTCACCCAAATTCTGGACTGATTGGACCGGGAGGGGAAGAGGGCCCAGACTAGATGGCCAGAATTGCGAGGTCCAAAATAGTTGGGGAGATGTTGTGCCCACAACCAGGACCTCGGTCTTACTGCCATTAAGCTTTAGCCAGCTGCTCAACATCCAACGCCCCAGATCCTCCAGGCATCTCCTGAGCCGAGCTGTAGTGTCGGCTTGAGTAAGGTCAAGGCGAACAAGTATCTGTGTATCGTCCGCATAGGAATAGTAACGAAACCCATGCACCTGGATAAGAAACAGAAGAGATCTGATATATATATATTAAATAGAATAGGGGACAGTGCAGAACCCTGAGGGACACCATAAAGAAGTGTAACCAAGCCTGAACGAAAAGGAGGAAGAGAAATAGAATGGAAGCGATCGGACAGGAAAGAAGTGAACCAGTCGAGGACCCGGCTGGAGAGGCCAGTGTCGGAAAGACGAGAGAGCAGGATGGAGTGATCAACCATGTCGAAAGCAGCCGTTGTGCTAGCACCAAAGGCAGGATCCAATGAGTTGAGATTCTGTGTGGACTTTAGAGCCCTTAATGCAGTCACCACAACGCCCATCCTTTACCTAGGACAGATGAGCCGGTGGACAAGCTTGGATCAGCCAAGTACCTCAGTACATTTGACCTAACATCAGGCTATTGGCAAATAGCTCTGACAGACCATGCCAAGGAGAAAACTGCATTTTCAACCCTAGGAGGCCTCTACCAATTCAAGGTTATGCCTTTTGGACTAAAGAATGCACCTGCTACATTCCAAAGGATGGTGAATCATGTTCTGAATGGGATGGAGGACTTCTGCATGGCATACTTGGATGACATTTCAGGGTTCTGCCCTACTTGGAAATAACATATTGTCCACATAGGATATGTATTGCAGGCTATTGAGCAGGCCAAAATGACCATAAAAGCAAGTAAATGTCAAATTGGTCAGAGTAAAGGGGCCTACCTTGGACATGAGGTAGGAGGAGTAGAAATAAGGTCATTGCCTAACATAGTACATGCTGTACAATACTGGTCCACCCCTTCTATTCAAACTCAAGTGAGAGCCTTTCTAGGTCTCACAGGTTACTTTAGGAACTTCATTGAGAACTATGGGTCCATAGCTTCTCCCTTGAATGTGATCTCCTCACCCACATTCCCCAAGAAGGTCAGGTGGAATGAGGAGTGCAAATACTTAAACAAGCCCTATGTCAAGCTCCAGTCTTAACCTCTTAAGTGCCACGGGCAAGGTATCTCGTCCTTGGGATTACCTCCCTGTTGCCAAGGATGAGATACCTCGTCTCTGGCACTTAAGGGGTTAATGAAAAAGAAAACGTTAGAAGGCACTGAATGGCAAAATTCCAAAATCACCAAAAAAGGCCTTGGCGCTGGGGCGGTGTGAGGGAACCCATTGCAGTTTTAAGAGCTCCTGACTACAGCCAATCCTTTATTGTACATACAGATGCTTCCAATACAGGTATAGGTGCAGTTCTGAGTCAGCTGGATGAGAAAGGCAAGGAACATCCAATCTGCTTCATCAGTAGGACACTGAAGGAACCTGAGACAAGGTGGGTAACCCTAGAACGTGAATGTTTTGACATTGTGTGGTCTTTGAAGAAGTTTAGACCATACTTGTATGGATCTACTTTTGTTATTCAAACAGACAACCAACCCTTGAGATGGTCAATGCAGATGAAGGGGGAAATTCCTAAATTGTTAAGATGGTCAATCAGGCTACAGGGGTTTGATTTTTACCATTGAATACAGGTCAGGGTGCAATCCCCAAAATGCTGATGGTCTCTCCAGAAAGTTTGACCAACTGGAGTAAGGAGATTCATCCAGGGTTGGATTAAATCCTCATGTCCCTTAGTCTGGGGGGACGAGTGTTAGGGAGAATTCTCAGAAATGTGCTAATTCCCTCCACCTTAGAGACACCGAGCAACTTTGCTGTATTTTGAGGACGTCATTTTTTTAACCTGGAGAGAGTGAGACCCCTTTTCCCACTCTCTCATATATTTTAATGGGATTTTGAACACTGTGTTTCTTTTGGATGTGTAGTCTGACAAACTCCATCAGCATCATCTTTTACATTGTGTCACATAGCACCTTCAGTGCAGTGACACAGGGAAGTCTTTCATACTTCCCAAATACTTGAATACCTTCTCTTGGTTAAACCACTGTTTCCAATAGCAGTAAAGTGGAATTGACTTTACTTACATTTGTAACTTTCTAGACCCACCACACACTATCTTAAAATAGGGTGCTGGAGGGGTTACCTAGTATCCCCTTTGTCTAGTTTCTCATATAAACATTTTTATGTTACCCTTTTCTCACTGTAAGGCTGGTGGCAGTGGTTTGTTTTAACTACCATGGTGGGCATTTACCGCGGGCTGCGTTCGCAGCTGCAGTAAAGCACCGAGGGTGCAATTGTTGTCAGAATGACCCTGGTCTTCTTTTTTTCGCTATTTATTTGTGGAAAGGTCCTTCTTGCGATTTACTCTGTGCGCCAAACCAGGTTTGTTCCCATTGTTCACTTTTTCTTTGGTGGGATTCACAAGTGAAGCCCGCCTCTGGCTCCTGGGTGTCTGTGGTAGGCAGGAAGTGAGGGAGGTGCCAGAAACTCCCTGTACTTAGTCTCCTAGGAGACCCAAATGCACTCTGTGGTGATTGGACAGCTGACTGTCCGGCAAGGGCAACCACCCTGCTGGGTGACTGACAGCTAGGCTGGAATGAATGGGAGTGAACTGAATAAAAGACAAGGCTTTTGGCTTGGAAGGCAGAGTCGACCACTGGAAGAAGGAACTGAAGAAGAACTTGAATAGGACGCCTGCTGCAACTCCTGGAACGTTGGTTTGCCCAGTGAAGCCCTGCTGCTGTGCTGAAACTCCAAATTTGTATCCACAGAGAAGCCCCTGCAAGGACGACTTCTTCCTTTGAGTTGGTGGCACCAATCAACTCCAAAGTAAGCCACTTGGACATTCATCTCGGAGCTGGTTGAATTTCCACAGAGATGCTGCTGAAAACCGTATAGCCAGGGAGAGGAACACCAGATTGTGTGTGTTGCTTTTAAGCTGGCCTAGAGCTTCAGGAAGATCCTCCTGACTCCCAGGAAGCAGCACTGACCAAGCCTGAACTCCCTCAACAGTGTGCGGGACCTCAAAAGCAAGTCAAGTCCAACTCGACAGCCAGGAACCGCGGTGTTGCTATTTGCGGTAGACGCCAGGAGCTGAAACACTGACTAAAAGTGAAGTTTGCCGGTTGCGAGTTTTGACCATCCCAGTGCAGTGCAGGAGTCCCCCAATGACCACCCTCCTGTCCCCACGACTGAGGCCCAGGAACAGTGAGACCTGCAGAGCTGCACAGGAACAAGAATCATCTGCTGCATCTTTTCTTCATTTTTAAAGGTACTGTACAAAGTCTAAAGGCTTAATTATGAATGTGGCGGTAAGGCAACAATGGCGCCGGCAGTGCTACCGGCGCTGTTGTTACCATACTGCCACATTACGAGTTCTGCTCACTGGTGCCGGACTGCTCATGCAGACTGGCACCCGCAAGCAGAATTTGTGATTCCACTGGCACCGTTATAAATGGTGCCGGTGCAACCATGCTCCCCACCCCAAATCTGCCATATGGGGCAGAATGGGGATCGGGAGCCCGCCCATACCGGCACCCGCGAATGGGCAATTACCGGCCCATTCAACTTGTAATGGGCCAGTAATGACCCATTCGTGGGAGCCGGTGCCGGTAGTGAGTTTGCCGGTAGTCGTGCCCTAATTAAGGGCACGGCTACCTCCAAACTCATATTGAGGCCCTAAGCGAACTTACCTCTTGCTGTAGAGTTGCTTGCATCTTCTACTACTCACAAGTCTAATCAGCTTGTGACCCTACATTCGATTCTTCTTTTCTTCAAAGACTTCTAAAACATTGTGCAAAGACTTTTCTACTTACCTACTAGAAGTGCTACATCCTATTTAAGACTTTTTCCCATTGCCTTTGGCCTAGCCTACTGTATTGAATGACTCTTCCTGGGCATATCCAAAAGTATTTGCATGTTTAGGAATATTTGTGGTCTCCTGTATGTTCTAAATAACCTTTTCTTTTGACTTAACACTATCTTATTCTAAATGCAACAGTGATATATTAATGTCCCCAGCACCCCAGCAATTGAAGTCACCTGAGGGTGTAGGTTGTGTCTGTGGGCCATCCCAAAAGTGTATCTACCGATTTAGAGATATTAAGAGTGTATATTTCATGAAGTGTATTTGAGTGTTACCATTATATTGCTCCCTTCTGAAGAAGGCTTATTAAACTGACTGATAAATAAAGTCAATGTTTATTAAAGAAACCTTGAGTGTAAGAGTTTATTTGCATACTTGTAACTGTAAATCTCTGTGTAACTCCACAACAGCTTAAATTGACCCCTCTTGAGATAAGCTTGGCCGCTCAACACGCTACCAAAACTGTGTAGTACAAGGATATACCAAAGGTTGGGTTTCCTATACCTGTAGTCAGAGTTGTTTGTATTGTAGATGGTACTACATGCAAACTTTGCCTAACAGAAGGACTCAAGTGAAAGTACCTATTCACAGACTGTAACACTTACAATGTCATTCAACATCTATGGCAGTGTTTCAAGGGGGTCCATGAGGAGGAATCAGAAGGGAAAGTATATATACATTGGCTACAATATGTATTGTGACAGGTAAGGGTGTGAAAAATCCACTGGACACAATCCTACTGCCATTTTCTCATGGATTGACATCAAAATCGAAGATAGTGAGGAACAAAGTGTTATTGCAAATTTGATACATTGTGATGAGTATGTCGGTTCTTCAATTGAACATTAACTGTCCTTCTGGGGGAGTGACGTGAAGGTCCAGTAGACCATGTCTGCATTTAAAAGTGGTTAAATGCCTATCACTACAAACAACAACAGAATGGTGTAGAGGCACATTAACATTAGATAATGAAGGGGATTCCTCTCAACCTCTTCCATGGATGGACAGAACAGAGTTAACAAGATGCAATGTGGTTGCGGACCACTGTAATGCGGGTGCATGTGCGTAACCTGCAGGTATTAATCATTAAGGAGTACGATTAGTTTGTGTGCAGATCAGCCTGCCAATGTATGATACTTGTCATGTGGGTGTGTCCATGTAAGGGAACATACTTCATCATGTAGTCAGGTCTGATGTGCAGAAAATGTGCTGTATCAGCACATGTGTGAGGCTCAGTCGTATCCTTTGAATCTATGCCGCTCTCAGTGCACAGATCGGGGACAGGGAGTGGATATGGGCAGGGCCATCTTAAGCACTTTTGGGGCCTTGGGCACGGACATCTTTGGGGCCCCCCTCCACCAAACCAAAGGAATTAAATGATCAAGAATATCTGCCCCCCCCACCCCTGTCGCATTCACAACCCATAGGTTGATATGCTGCCTCACAGCATTAAAAATAAGGATGTTTACTCCTTTTAAGTACCCTTACCCTCTTCATTCTTGCTCTAATCTGAATGATAAACAAGTACCATTTGAAGGCCAACATTATCAGTCTACAAAGAGGTTACTTCTGTTCTAGCATAGATACAGGAGACTTTTCATCAATAAAATCCAGGAAGGTATGCAGCCTGTAGTGTTCAAACTGCATGCAGCAATTCACCAGAAAAGACATCTGTTGCAATGTGCATCCATTATGGAACACCATTCCTTCATCCTTGACAAATTATGCACACCTGCTGTCCATACCTCGGGCCCCTCCCACATTCATACCATCCACTACCCTCCAAAACTGATATTTAACCCATCACCCTTGTAATTATCCCTTTCCAAATTAACCAGTCCATGTGCATATCCCCATATGATGTAGTATGGGCACCTAACCTCACTGCATCAAGCTCAACAATGAAGAAAAACACACATACTATCTATAGAGGTAAAAGTGCAACACTTCTCACAGGCCACATAAAGTCATCACCGACAGACCTTCCACTTACAGTAAGGGCCTCCCTGCATGTCTGTAAAACTCTGTAAGCTTCAAAGTAAGGATCCCCTTGGGCACAGGCTTCAGAATGCCAGAACTGTAAACACGTTACCTGCAAGCACTACTCAGTGACTATTGATGAAGAGTGGCCTTATACACGGTTAACATCAACATGCTGCCATGAGGCATGATCACGTGTCCTGTAGGAACTTTTCAATCACCTATATGACCTACATAGTATATCATGTAACCTTGTGACAGACATAACGAGGATCATGGAACATGGAGATGATTTGTCAAACATATAGTGAAAGAGACAATAATACATTACTATGCATTACTATGCACTATCATTTCTAGTGTTAGGGGATGAGGTAGCCCTTAAGTTCCACGTCAATCGCAGCTGTTCAATTGAACTAACTTTGTTCAAAACACAGAACCATTGAAATACATTTCTAGTCTCAGCGCACCCACAATCAAGTTAACCCACAACTCATACTCATACATTAAGACACACAGGCAACACCAAGGAACATATATGCACCACACTGTACAGTTAAAATGTAACACCTGTTTTTCAAATATGTCATTAGAAATGTATTCCAAAAACAATATGGAAACAGGATAAGCATATGTATAGAAAGAAATATTAAAATGCGAAAGGAAACCTAAACCTACCCCTCCCAAATAATGTTCAATACCCACAAAACTATACACAAGAGTTGTTGGTTAATTGCCTCTTTTATTCATGCCAATGCCTGGGTCAAGGCAGACTCCCAGTCCTATATGGCCCCCTGGAGTTGGGCTTCTTTAGCTGTGTGGAGGGTCTCCATGGCCTGCCTCAACTTGGTGTCAATGTATTTGCCAGCCCTGCAAGTCTCCTCAGTGATGGCAGCACGAGCACTGGCGACACTGGGCTCCACCTCAGCCTTGACCCTGGCCATTGCAACCTCATATGCAGCAGCCCAGGCAGCATGCCTCTGCTCCTCCATCTCCTTCGGCCTCTTGACGTGAAGCTGTCTCTCCACCAGGGTTCATACTCTCTGCCTTGCTTCCTGCTTAGCACATGTCAGTTGATGGTAAAATGGCCTCCTCTTATTTTTCAAGATGGTATCCTCCTTCCTTCCTTTGTGCAACATCTTCTGCTAGCTGGCAATCCTCTGGTGTTGCCTCCACCTCTGCAGAGATTACCGGCTGCAGCGAGAGAAACCCATGCTTGCACTGTCCTGAACTGGTTGATTGTCCACCATGGCTTGTTCACAGCTAGGTTCCATGGCAGCACCTGAGATCACCTCATCTGCCTCAAAATGGCCTTCCAATTCCACCAGGAACAAGGTGGCTGATGGTGGGAGACGTACAGATGAGGTTGTGGCAATGTCAACAACAGAGGCCCCAGTAGAGTGTGTCTGGGGCAAAGATGTGGAGGAAGAGGTGCCCAATGAAGTGGCCTGTGCAAATAACCCACCCGTGGGCAGTGCATCTGCCAGGTAGTTAAATAGGTGGAGTACCTGTCCATGAGTGTGGCTTGCGCAGCATCATAAAGTGCTTCTTCCCACCGCAATCCACCTACCAGCAATAGTAGCCCTCAGTTGCTTATGGACTTGTCTGCCGAAGGTGCAGTGGTTGTCTAGTGGGTACAATGGGCCTCATTCCGAGGTTCGTGTTAAATTACTGCCTTTACCGGCATGGCGGAAATACCGTATCCGCGTTGGTAGCAGGGCGTAATTAGCACCATATTCCAACCTCTCGGGCACGAGCTTTCCGCCATGCCGGTAAACCCCCTAGCGCCATACCGGTAAAGGGCGCGTCAAACCCCTTACCGACAACAACCGAGACGTAACTAACACCATCGCCCTCCACGTAGTGCGTAAATAGCGGTGCCCGTATTTACTGATGACCGTAAATTACGGGCACCGGTAAAAACCGTAAACGGAAATTACATCATCGAACAGGAACGGGAAGCATCATGGCGGCCATCTTTAAAATCACAATCCATTGCAATCCTCTCCATACAGGACTCGTGGGCATATTGTGATAGGCAAAATAGACTCCAGAGACCAGCATCATGCCAAAAGCATTAAAAAAGGGTGCTGCGCACATCAGGAAGGAGAAATTCACCCAGGATGAGCTCCAGGTACTCGTTGATACTCTGCATGAACATGCTGAGATTGTTTTCAGCAGCGACATGCGCAGGCCCACCATCCTCAGGAAGAAGGAGATATGGGAGCTGGTCTCGCAGAGGATGAGCGCTGTCGGAAACACCCCCCGCAGCACGACGCATTGCCGCAAACGCTGGGATGACCTCCGTCTGAGGGTGCGGGCCATCCTCTCAGCAAACCGCAATCTAGCCCTAGAGACAGGAGGAGGCCCTGCCTCACCCATAAAAATGATGCCCTGGGAGGAAACATGTGCAGAGATGATGGGCACAGAAGCCATCGAAGGTGTTGGCGATATGGATTGCGGTGATCCTTCATCAGCTGACGCAGGTGAGTGCCATGAGTGTAAACAGTACATGCATCCCTAATGCAAGTCATCGCCAAGGACTGGTCAAGCAGTCACATCATGTTTGGGTAAACCCCCCCCCTCCAATGATGCCGTAACAACTGGGACCCCCCCCTCCAATGATGCCGTAACAACTGGGACCCAGGATGATGTCAGGTGCAAGGCTGACACCCATATTGGGCATGCCACACAAAAATCTGGTCAATGTCAGTCACCACAGTACTCCGCCAACATGAGTGACCCTGCCGACAGTATGCTTTTCCCATCCAAGCAAAGATCACAGTCCCACTCAGCACCCAAATGTCACCAAAATGCTGCTATCCCATCGTAATACCATTGTCTGGAAGTAATTCTGACCCCCAGATCATTGCTCATGCTGTCTCTCTCTTGCCCCCCACAGGCACCGGTCATGAAAGTGAGGACCAGGAAGGCCCCCGGACAAGTACCTCTTGGGGCACAGGCAGGGGACAGCACACACCTGCAAGCAGGAAGAAGGCACATGCCACACCACCTGCCCCAGCAACCCCCATGGAGGGTACACAACCCCCATCCGCGGCCCTGGACATGCCTGCAGTTCTGCGGGACACATGCCCCACGCTGCACCATGAGGAATCGAGTGCGTCAGGGGAGAATGCTGCCATGTGCATCCTCGATGTGCCAGGCAGCACATCACCAAACACCATCGACAACGTGGAGGAGCCCAATGACTATGTACAGAGCCCAGACACTCCCTCGTACAGCCAGGTTGCCCATAGCGACCCTGGGTCGAGTGACGGCACAGGGCTCACAGGCGAAGGGGATACACCTGTCTGTCATGAGCCCACTCCCCCTGCAGGAAGTCCTGAAAGTCCTGCAGGCACAACAACACGAAGCCTGCCGACCACATCGCCCACGGCTGCAGAAACAGTGCGCTGCCAGCACCTCACGGGCATGATAGAGGAGTTTCTCCGGGACAACCGGGAATCAGGGTCGGTGCTTCATAATGACCTTCAGGCTCTGGGCGAGATCATCAGTACCAGCACAAACCGCATCTGTGAGATGCTTGGCAGGATTGCTGATGCCCTGGAGGCAGCACCCCCCAGACCACAGCCCCAGCAGGAGGTGCCACCCTCCCAGAGCTCCTCCACGCAGACCAGCCCGGTCCGTAGGTCACTGCGCACGATGCGCCGGAATGGAAGGGATGCCCCAGGCTCTGGCAGTGCCCATTGACCGTGCAGCCACACACATGTGGCCAATGCTGCACTGATGGGAACATTGTGGGGTTGTTGTGGGGGGAGGGTGAGGGGGTTGAGGGTGTGTGTGGGAGTTGGGGGGGGAGGGGGGTGAGGGTGTGTGTGGGAGTTGGGGGAGGGGGAGGGGGGTGAGGGTGTGTGTGGGAGTTGGGGGAGGGGGAGGGGGGTGAGGGTGTGTGTGGGAGTTGGGGGGAAGGGTGAGGGGGTTGAGGGTGAAGGATCTGTTGCACACGTTTGGACATCATCATACAATACACAGTTTGGTCTATCCTACAATACAGAGTGGACATTCATTATTGTGCATGTGTCTTTTAATGTCTCACAGTGCATGTAGTACATGTATCCCCACACCCAGTGCCCAATGCCCTGTCATCCTCACCCCCTCAGCTGACTTGTGATTCAGAAATATTGCTCGATCAATGCTTGTCGCACGGAACGTCCCTCCCGTGCATCGGCACTGTGTTGCTGTTCTGCCATTCCTTCCTCCACCTCCTCCTCCTCCTCATCTGGTGGTAGCAGTCCCACGTCAGGGGGCAGTGGCACGTTCCGATGGATGCACATGTTGTGCAGCATTACACATGCCATGGTGATCTTGGACACCTTCTCGTGGCTGTAGATGAGGGCCCCACCTGACCGGCTGAGGCAACGGAATCGTGCCTTCAGAAGCCCGAAGGCCTGCTCTATGACCACCCGTGTACGGGTATGAGATCTATTATAGTCCTCCTCGTGCCTGTTTTGGGGGTTGCGGACCGGGGTCATGTGCCACGGTTTCAATGGGTAGCCAGCATCACCTGCATGAGAGTGGAATGAAGGTAAGTGTTAGTACATTCATGGTGGAGAAATGTGCTAGTCTTACATTGCAGCAGGTGATGACTGGCCATGCACACATGTCCCTGGATACAGTCAACCCATTACTGGTCTGGCCATGTGTGCTGGCCAATGGAATGATGGAGGGGGTATCTTCTCCCTGGTGGGTGATGGTGCGCACTCATGTCTTGTTGCATGTGCATCGTTTATGCATGCAGCAGTGTTGGACTGCATTAATTGATGACTTGCATGAGACCTGCTGTAAGGGTGTGTTGGTAGTAGTTGGTAGCATACCCTTCATTCAGCACTGATCCCTATCATGGTGATTGGCAGCTATCCTATGGAGGTGCCGAACCAGTCACACGCAGTAGGATCCCTGTTAGACTAACCTCTATGCACTCCCATGGATGACTGTCCTTTGTGTTGAGATGCAGGAGTCAGCGACATGGTGCTATTGCACTGCATGGTGCACGATGACCTTACGGTGTGTAAGGTCCACCGATGTGTGGTGCATGTATCGTGGTCTTTGGCCAGGGTAACTGTTTGTCAGGTACCATTAGGGGTTGGCTCGTATTCACAACTGTGTGGTTAGGTGATAATGTGGCGTGCCACTTGTCATGGGGCACAGTGTTCTGTGAGGTGCACAACGTACAATAGCGTTGACATTCCCTCCCGGGTGGAGTATGCATCCCCCACCCCACTTTCCCTCCCGGGTGGAGTATGCATCCCCCCCCCACTTTCCCTCCCGGGTGGAGTATGCTTCCCCCCCCACTTTCCCTCCCGGGTGGAGTATGCATCCCCCCCACTTTCCCTCCCAGGTGGAGTATGCATCTCCCCCACCCCCTTTCACAGTGGGGTATGCTGACAACCTACTCAGAGCCCCAATGCACTGCCATGGCCCATTACGGTTATTCACCAAGCAGCCAGGTACGTTGTCCGGCATGTCGGCCCATGTAGCGTGGTAGTGTTGAGTTCCGCAGGACCAAGGAGTCATGAGTTGATCCGGGGTACCGAGCATTGCATTGTGTGATGGCTTTACTGGCATTGCACACCATCTGGACGTTGATGGAGTGGTATTGCTTGCGGTTGCGATACGGCACCTCCATGGCATGAGGAACCACCAATTCTACGTGGGTGCAGTCGAGGGCACCTATGCAATTTGGCATGCCTGCAAGTGCATGGAAGGCAGCTTTGGTATCATATATCTCCTGTGTAGTCCGGGGGAGGCATATGTAGTCCCTTCTGTGCTTGAGGAGGGCATCCAGCACTTGGTTGAGTATCCGGGAAAATATTGGCTGTGAAATGCCATGCATGTGCCCCACTGTATGCTGGTAGGTGCCTGTGGCAAGGAAGTGGAGCACGGACACTACCTTTAGTACAGGGGGGATGGCAGTGCTGATTTCTATGAGGCTCACTATGTCGGTATGTATCAGGGCCACTATGGTGGTTATGGTGTCCCAGTCAAGCCGGTACAGGGTGTGGATCTGCTCTGGTGTGAGGTTGAAGGGGGTGGCTCTGATGCGGGGAATTGGGGGCTGCCGGCGTGGTAATGGTGGCTGCACCGGTAGGGCATGCTGGCCCTGTCTCACCCTCCTTCTCCTCCTGTGTATCCTCTGTGGTGGGGGCTGTGGTTGCTGTGGTTGCTGTTGTTGCTGTTGTCGTAGTTGCTGCCTTGCAAGCAGGGCCTCCAGCTCCAGGAATGCTGCTACAATTGGTATCATCTTGGTGTGGGAGGGGGTGTGGTGTGTGGGTGTGCTCCTTTTGTGCTGTGCCAGACTCTATTGCCTCCACCTGTGCTGATTGGGTGCACCTGTTCCTCTTCCAAACACTGATCAGGGTTGTTAACACCTTCCCCGCGATGCCGGTATTAACGCCATGGCGGTAAGGTACTTTGCGCCCTTGTGGAGGTCGTTATTTCCATGTTCGCTTTGCTTGGAATCGGAGATGGTTTACGCCTTCCCGTTATTTCCGCGATGGTGTGTCGGGCGCGCGACACTGGTCCGCTATTTACGCCGTCGTAGTTTACGGTGGCGTAAATAACGGTGTGGCGGGTCAGAATGGCCCGTAACGGTAAAGGAAGTCGTTATTCCTTTACCGGCCTCGTTTTTCCCTTAACGCCGGACTCGGAATGACCCCCAATGTCCTTTCATCGTGGGATGTTTTTTCGCAGGGTATTTTACCTCAAATTTTTTGCCAGGGAGTTCCAAAAATATATACATTTGGTGTTGGTCTACAGGAATACAACAAAAATTAAAGGGGATGGGTGGTTTGGGAGGGTAACCCCCCCCAAAAAATAAATTCGACGAGTTGTTCCGTACAAAATCCACTGTATAAAACCCCGCGAAAAAACATACCGCGTTGAAATGACATGGAACCGTCTGGTGGAGGCATCACAAAACATTCATATTAATACAGCAGATATACCAGTGACAGGATGGTGTGCTGACCACAGTGTCCTGGTCAGCCTCCAGTCCCAAGCCCAGTTTTGCAGCCTATGCATCCCCCTCTGATTTTCCACCTGACACTGATGGCAGGTTCTAAATGTCTTCTTCATCCTCCTCCACACCCAACCCTGATACCTTAAATGAGGTTTCTGTGCTCTGGCCCTCCTCTGTATCCAGGGATGGAGGAGGAGGAGGTAGATATATTATCGTGCAGGCAGATTGGTAGTCAAAGTAAAAGGTCAGGCTGTATTTTCAGAGTACCATTTCATAGAGGAAAGAATCGAATTCCACTGTATCATACAAGTGCATCTAGTTCAAAGAAAATAGATCACTGGAAAAACTTATCGAAGGTAATTTGTCACCAACAAGTTTGGATTTCAAGTTTTAATGTCATTTGTATTCATGTATTTGTGATACTGTACGTAAGAGAAACATTTGCCCATATCTCTTGTTTCTCTCTCCGAAATCATCCTTTTCATCAAAACATAGTGCACTATTACCAGTCCAGAATCTCCCGATATTCAACCAATAAAGTTACACATGATACTGTCAATATTTTTTGCAGTGCGTGTCTACTATTCATTCGCCAGCTGTCATGATGACAGCACGCACATGCACTGTCCATGAAGGACATGGTTGCCCCATCACAAGGCACGTATGCACTCATTTGCTCATCGTAGTGAGCACATTGGAGGGCTAGAAGTTAGAACACGTGGAATGCGAATGTGCATATGCAAGGGGTTCAAACCTCTCCTAGTGCTACAACAGAAGTAGTTTCACCTTTTAAAAGTGTGATTTGGTTAGGTCCTGACATTGGTATCCTCGTGGGGCTGTAGAAAGACATATAATTGTACGACAGCAGGAAGATACGATCCTCAAAACAACAAGTATTCTTTTCCTTTTTTTAATGTTATTTGTACTTGTGTGAAAGATAGTCAGTGGTTATACGCCAGTCAACAGTATCTTTAATAACTGATCAGTCGGGTTTCAGATTCCCCCACATGTGACAGCTGTCTGTTAAAATAACCTGCACTTCGTGCTGCATTTTGCATACACAAATGCCCTCATACGTTCTGTTTTTGTTTTCTCTGCTTCCCTCAGCACTCCATGTAAAGGTGACATTCAGTTGCCCTCAGCCTCTCCCCACATTATAGTCAATGTCCAGCCTTGAGCACAGCTATTAGGCCTATTGGGGCATGTTGTCTGCAGTCCAGGATTCTATCAGGAAATGGCAATTCCACATTCTAGTTTCACTATTATGACCACCTGAATTCAGTAGAGTCCATTATTTGTCATCATTTTGATACATGCTTCGGTATCATAATGGAGGAAAGTATGGTTTAAAATAAGAATTATAATAGCATGCCAGAAAAGCATAACCTTTGACTACCCCTATGAGACGATACATTACATTTATAAACCATGCATATCATGGGGTTCAGCATATAAAGTATTGACTGGCATTTTGAACACAACTCTAGAATTACGATGACCTCCAGATACATTTTTGATTGATATCTAGACATTTAGGGCCTAATTCACAGAAGTGTGTTATAATGGCAAAACCCCATTGGAAACAGCCTTTGAATAAGGGCCAAAGAGTACTTCATTTGTACAATGCCATCCCAATTAAATAAATATATGTTAAACTTAGAAAAAGTAGCTCCCAGGCAGAGAAGTTCAAACTCGGAACACATTTTGAACCCAGCTGTAGAATTCCGATGACGTCAGATACATTTTCTATTGATATATAGACATTTAGAGTAGTTGATTTGTACGATGCAGCTCCAATTTAATGAATGCAGGTAAAATGTATAAAAAGTAGCTCACAGTCAGAGAAGTTCAAACCCAGCACACAAGACTGCTCCCTTCAAACTTAAGTGTCTGAGTCTCTACGCTAACAAAGCATTGGGAATGAATAGCATATGAGCAAATACAAGAGTGTTTTATATCGCGAAACCTTGTACATGGGCAGTGTGGTATCTGTCTTGTGTCACAACGTGCAGTGAGTATAGATATTTCTTTGTGGCCTACCAGTGATCGTGGACAATCAAACAAATGTGTGGGAAATGGCTCAGAGAGACTATACGTCACTTGTTGGCTGACATCTTGAAATTCTATGACTAATATAGTCTTTGTAGACATTTTAAGAATGAGCAAAATATAACACATATTCTGTATACCAAGTCATGATACCAGCGATTTGAAGGAAGAGGAATGCAGCTGACAAGTGCTTTTCTTCACATCATGGATCCTATAGGAATTGGATACAAATTTAAGTTTGACCATGGGTTTTACAGTCTACATGACTAAAAGAATACGGATAGCCTCCACCGGGCCTTGTGTATTCTATCATGTCACTCAGTTGCCAAGTTGATTAAGTTGGTTTCTCTGAAGATGCAGCATAGTGCAGCAATCAGGGGCATTATCATTGAAAAAAAGCAGATTATAATCAAGGTGTAAACACAGTTTCATGTTTTGAAAAGTGCTATGCCCACGTGGCTTTTCTGAAGATCCTAATGGTGCAGTGATTAGGGCCATTGCCAATCTCAGAAAAGAAATGGCCTTTAAACAAAAGGAAAACACACTGAATTTCATTTTGTTCAAAACTGTTATTTAATCTTTTGTTCCCTTTGCACAATTTTCCTGGTTTGCACTAGGAAGTGCTAAACATGCCTACACAACCTGCTGAAATGGGTTAAATGCATTTTTGCACTTTTGAAGTAGAAAGGACTGTTAATGCCTCCCTCCAGGTAGAGGGGCACGTGCAATGGATTCCTATGGAGTCCATCCGTTTTCAGTAGGTGTTAAAAGCTGCCTAATTCCGTAGTAATCTCATGTTATTCTGTCAGCATGAAAATCATAAACTGGTGGAGTCCATTTGGTTTTGGTTGTGCTTCAGGAAATGGAGGTTCAAATGCTAATCATGTTCCCTGCCCATGCCTTTTAAAACTAGGGTAATTCATCTGAGCACAACAAGGAATGTTAAACCAAATATAACACTTTTACTTCTGGTTTTAACAACACCATGTGCACTCCAAACCTCCAAAAATAGCCCAACAGTGATATGGCTAGCAGTCACAGTAACTTACAGAGCCTGCGGCAGCGGCCCTGTAGATATGGTTAAGTTGCCCAACCCATAGAAAGAGCACTTTTAGGGTAGCTTATAACGTTGCACCTGCTGGACGAATCCTCACGAAACTTTGCAAAAAAGTATATGGCCCTGTCAGATTGATTCTGCAAAGTTCAGTGAGGTTTCATGCAGGGGGTGAAAAATTATAGGGGGGGTTCCAAAATGTGTGATTTTTCCCATATACTCAATGGAGAAATAATTTTGCTTACGCCTATAGCCCAAACCGCTGGACGGAAGCTTTGGCCAGCACCTGAAAGGATGGTTTTACAAATGTGTAATAATGTAGGTACAAAAAATAGTGATAAACCTTTGATGACTGAGACATAGCCTGCGGCTATGGGCAGTGGTCAGATTGTCCAGGTCATGGCCTAAGGTGATATACATTTGCAGGCCGATTCATGGAATAATTAGCGCGGCTCAAGTGGCCAAAAACGTGCGAATCGCAGTGGAATAGCGAAAATCGCAGTGCAAGTGCGAAAATCGCACGAAAAGCAGCGCACATCGATTCATGGAAGGCCGTGCGCGAGAAAACCATCGGATGTGCGATAATAAAGTGCGCGGCGCACGTTAGCGCACAGGCCATCTAACTGCGTGCGCCAGGTCACAGTGAAAATCGCACAGGCCACAGCGAAAATCGCACATAGCGCGGCGCACGCAACAAAAGTAGGCGGAACATGGGGCCTAACACTCGGAATGGGGAACAACTTGCCAAAATGTGGGCGTCACGGGGGAAGTACAGGGTACAAGTGCGCGGAACGCCCACACGCTCGCCTACAACACGTATTCATGGAATAGAATAGGGCAAAAAAGCGCACGCTCAAACCAGCGCACAGACACAAACACGACCGCCACAAGAAAGCAGGCGGTAGCGTCTCTGCGCCTGTAAGAAATGTGCGCCAAAAGGTGCGGCAAAAAATAGCACCTATATACTGCCATGATGAATGTCCCATACTGTGGCCCTCCAGGACAAATGACGTGCAAAGGGGTACCCACAAACACGGACACCCGCTGACAAAAAATACGTGTGAGTGTATACCGGGGTGCGTGGGAAGTCTCACACGCGAATTGGCAGGGCATGTGAATTCCAGGGGTTTGCGGGAAGTTCCACACGCGATTTGTCAGGGTACGTGGATTACAGGGGTGCGCGGGAAGTTCCACACGCGATTTGGCCGTGTACGTGGATTCCAGGGGTGCGCGGGAAGTTCCACACGCGATTTGGCCGGGTACGTGGATTTCAGGGGTGCGCGGGAAGTTCCACACGCGATTTGTCAGGGTACGTGGATTTCAGTGGTGCGTGGGAAGTTCTACACGCGATTTGGCCGTGTACGTGGATTTCAGGGGTGCGCGGGAAGTACCACACGCGATTTGGCCGGGTACGTGGATTTCAGGGGTGCGCGGGAAGTTCCACACGCGATTTGTCAGGGTACGTGGATTTCAGGGGTGCGCGGGAAGTTCCACACGCGATTTGGCCGTGTACGTGGATTTCAGGGGTGCGCGGGAAGTCCCACACGCGATTTGGCCGGGTACATGGATTTCAGTTGTGCGCGGGAAATTCTACACGCGATTTGGCTGTGTGCTCCCAGGTATTCCCTGTACACCCTCCACGGCCCCTGCAGGCAGCACACACCACAGGGGACTACCCTGCACACCTGCTCATGTCACCCAGCACCCCCACCCCCCAGCATCCAGGGGCACCCTCCACCAGGCCCCCACTCATGTCTCCCACCACCCCCACCCCCCAGCCACCATGGGCAGCCCCCACCAGGCCCCAACTCATGTCTCCCAAAGCCACCATGGGCAGCCCCCACCAGGCCCTCACTCATGTCTCCCACCCGCCCCCACCCCCCAGCCACCATGGGCAGCCCCCACCAGGCCCCCACTCATGTCCCCTATCACCCCCACTCCCCAGCAGTGCAGGGGCACCCTCCACCAGGCCCCCACTCATGTCCCCCTGCACCCCCACCCCCCAGCAGTGCAGGGGCACCCTCCACCAGGCCCCCACTCATGTCCCCCTGCACCCCCACCCCCCAGCATCCAGGGGCACCCTCCACCAGGCCCCCACTCATGGCCCCTATAACTCCCACCCCCCCGCCACCAGGGGCAGCCTCCACCAGGCCCCCACCCATGTCTCCCACCACCCCCACCCCCCAGCCACCATGGGCAGCCCCCACCAGGCCCCCACTCATGTCTCCCACCCACTCCCACCCCTCAGCCACCATGGGCAGCCCCCACCAGGCCCCCACTCATGTCCCCTATCACCCCACCCCCCAGCAGTGCAGGGGCACCCTCCACCAGGCCCCCAACTCATGTCTCCCACCACCCCCACCCCCCAGCCACCAGGGGCACCCTCCACCAGGCCCCCACTCATGTCTCCCACCACCCCCACCCCCCAGCAGTGCAGGGGCACCCTCCACCAGGCCCCCACTCATGTCTCCCACCACCCCCACCCCCCAGCAGTGCAGGGGCAGCCCACACCAGGCCCCCACTCATGTCCCCTATCACCCCCACCCCCCAGCAGTGCAGGGGCACCCTCCACCAGGCCCCCACTCATGTCTCCCACCACCCCCACCCCCAGCCACCAGGGGCACCCTCCACCAGGCCCCCACTCATGTCTCCCACCACCCCCACCCCCCAGCCACCAGGGGCACCCTCCACCAGGCCCCCATCCATGTCTCCCACCACCCCCACCCCCCAGCAGTGCAGGGGCAGCCTCCACCAGGCCCCCACTCATGTCCCCTATCAACCCCACCCCCCCAGCAGTGCAGGGGCACCCTCCACCAGGCCCCCACTCATGGCCCCTATCAACCCCACCCCCCCGCCACCAGGGGCAGCCTCCACCAGGCCCCCACCCATGTCTCCCACCACCCCCACCCCCCAGCCACCATGGGCAGCCCCCACCAGGCCCCCACTCATGTCCCCTATCACCCCCACCCCCCAGCCACCAGGGGCAGCCTCCACCAGGCCCCCACTCATGTCTACCACCACCCCCACCCCCCAGCCACCAGGGGCAGCCCCCACCAGGCCCCCACTCATGTCTCCCACCCACCCCCACCCCCAGGACACCTTGGGCAGCCCCCACCAGGCCCCCACTCATGTCTCCCACCCACCCCCACCCCCCAGCCACCATGGGCAGCCTCCATCAGGCCCCCACTCATGTCTCCCATCACCCCCACCCCCCAGCCACCAGGGGCAGCCCCCACCAGGCCCCCACTCATGTCTCCCACCCACCCCCACCCCCCAGCCACCATGGGCAGCCTCCACCAGGCCCCCATTCATGTCTCCCACCACCCCCACCCCCCAGCCACCAGGGGCAGCCCCCACTCATGTCTCCCACCCACCCCCACCCCCTAGCCACCATGGGCAGCCCCACCAGGCCCCCACTCATGTCTCCTACCACCCCCACCCCCCAGCCACCAGGGGCAGCCCCCACCAGGCCCCCACTCATGTCTCCCACCCACCCCCACCCCTCAGCCACCATGGGGAGCCCCCACCAGGCCCCCACTCATGCACTCATGTCTCCCACCCACCCCCACCCCCCAACCACCATGGTCAGCCTCCACCAGGCCCCCACTCATGTCTCCCACCACCCCCACCCCCAGCCACCAGGGGCAGCCCCCACAAGGCCCCCACTCATGTCTCCCACCCACCCCCACCCCCCCAGCCACCATGGGCAGCCTCCACCAGGCCCCCACTCATGTCTCCCACCACCCCCACCCCCCAGCCACCAGGGGCAGCCCCCACCAGGGCCCCACTCATGTCTCCCACCCACCCCCACCCCCCAGCCACCATGAGCAGCCCCTACCAGGCCCCCACTCATGTCTACCACCACCCCCACCCCCCAGCCACCAGGGGCAGCCCCCACCAGGCCTCCACTCATGTCTCCCACCCAAGCCCACCCCCCAGCCACCATGGGCAGCCCCCACCAGGCCCCCACTCATGTCTCCCACCACCCCCACCCCCCAGCCACCAGGGGCAGCCCCCACCAGGCCCCCACTCATGTCTCCCACCCACCCCCACCCCCCAGCCACCAGGGGCAGCCCCCACCAGGCCCCCACTCATGTCTCCCACCCAAGCCCACCCCCCAGCCACCATGGGCAGCCCCCACCAGGCCCCCACTCATGTCTCCCACCACCCCCACCCCCCAGCCACCAGGGGCAGCCCCCACCAGGCCCCCACTCATGTCTCCCACCCACCCCCACCCCCCAGCCACCATGGGCAGCCCCCACCAGGCCCCCACTCATGTCATCCCACCCACCCCCACCCCCCAGCCACCAAGGGCAGCCTCCACCAGACCCCCACTCATGGCTCCCACCACCCTCACCCCCCAGCCACCAGGGGCAGCCCCCACCAGGCCCCCACTCATGTCTCCCACCCACCCCCACCCCCCAGCCACCATGGGCAGCCTCCGCCAGGCCCCCACTCATGTCTCCCACCACCCCCACCCCCCAGCCACCAGGGGCAGCCCCCACCAGGCCCCCACTCATGTCTCCCACCCCCACCCCCCAGCCACCATGGGCAGCCCCCACCAGGCCCCCACTCATGTCTACCACCACCCCCACCCCCCAGCCACCAGGGGCAGCCCCCACCAGGCCCCCACTCATGTCTACCACCCACCCCCACCCCCCAGCCACCAGGGGCACCCTCCACCAGGCCCCCACTCATGTCTCCCACCACCCCCACCCCCCAGCCACCAGGGGCACCCTCCACCAGGCCCCCACTCATGTCTCCCACCAGCCCCACCCCCCAGCAGGGCAGGGGCAGCCTCCACCAGGCCCCCACTCATGTCCCCTATCACCCCCACCCCCCAGCAGTGCAGGGGCACCCTCCACCAGGCCCCCACTCATGGCCCCTATCACCCCCACCCCCCCGCCACCAGGGACAGCCTCCACCAGGCCCCCACTCATGTCTCCCACCACCCCCACCCCCCAGCAGTGCAGGGGCAGCCTCCACCAGGCCCCCACTCATGTCTCCCACCACCCCCACCCCCCAGCCACCAGGGGCACCCTCCACCAGGCCCCCACTCATGTCTCCACCACCCCCACCCCCCAGCCACCAGGGGCACCCTCCACCAGGCCCCCACTCATGTCTCCCACCACCCCCACCCCCCAGCAGTGCAGGGGCAGCCTCCACCAGGCCCCCACTCATGTCCCCTATCACCCCCACCCCCCAGCAGTGCAGGGGCACCCTCCACCAGGCCCCCACTCATGTCTCCCACCACCCCCACCCCCCAGCAGTGCAGGTGCAGCCTCCACCAGGCCCCCACTCATGTCTCCCACCCACCCCCACCCCCCAGCCACCATGGGCAGCCCCCACCAGGCCCCCACTCATGTCCCCTATCACCCCCACCCCCCAGCAGTGCAAGGGCACCCTCCACCAGGCCCCCACTCATGTCCCCCTGCACCCCCACCCCCCCAGCATCCAGGGGCACCCTCCACCAGGCCCCCACTCATGGCCCCTATCACCCCCACCCCCCCGCCACCAGGGGCACCCTCCACCAGGCCCCCACTCATGTCTCCCACCACCCCACCCCCCAGCAGTGCAGGGGCAGCCTCCACCAGGCCCCCACTCATGTCCGCTATCACCCCCACCCCCCAGCAGTGCAGGGGCACCCTCCACCAGGCCCCCACTCATGTCTCCCACCACCCCCAACCCCCCAGCAGTGCAGGTGCAGCCTCCACCAGGCCCCCACTCATGTCTCCCACCCACCCCCACCCCCCAGCCACCATGGGCAGCCCCCACCAGGCCCCCACTCATGTCCCCTATCACACCCACCCCCCAGCAGTGCAAGGGCACCCTCCACCAGGCCCCCACTCATGTCCCCCTGCACCCCCACCCCCCAGCATCCAGGGGCACCCTCCACCAGGCTCATGGCCCCTATCACCCCCGTCCCCCTGCCACCAGGGGCAGCCTCCACCAGGCCCCCACCCATGTCTACCACCGCCCCCACCCCCCAGCCACCATGGGCACCCTCCACCAGGCCCCCACTCATGTCTCCCACCACCCCCACCCCCCGGCAGTGCAGGGGCACCCTCCACCAGGCCCCCACTCATGTCTCCCACCACCCCACCCCCCAGCCACCAGGGGCAGCCTCCACCAGGCCCCCACCAATGTCCCCTGCACCCAGGTCCTCACAATCACCAACCATGTGCGTAATGGTCAGCCTCCACAGCCAAAAGGCCCTACCAAGTAACCCATTCACCAACATGGAAATGAAAATTACATGTTACACCCCCAACGTACATAAAGCAAATGAACCCATGTCTGTCACACACAATGGTTGCAAATGAATTTGAAAACACCCAACATGACATGCATGAAACCAATGAGATGATACCACACAGTGAAGTATGAAAACAAAAATGTATTAAAAAAATATGAATGCAAATGAAATGAAGCAAACTACAATGCCAATGAAAAAAAGAAAAGGTGCATGTCCGTCCCAAAAAATGAAAAACACCAAATCCAAAAAAAATGTACTTCAAAGTCACATTAAAAATGAAATCAATCCGACAGAAAAAAAAATAAAATCCAAACACCATTGCTCCATGGAGAAGAGAAAATAAAATTAAAAAATAAAAAAATCCAATGAAGAACTATGTACAAAATATCCAAGGGTCCATGAGCCCAACTGAACAAAGGAAACCTACAAAAAACCCTAACAAAAATGCAACTATATACAAAAAGTGGAGCTGTGTCCGTCGACTCCAAATCATAAGAATAAACAAATGAAAGCTAAAACTAAAGAACTATATACAAAGGCGGCGGGCAAGTCCAGCGGCTCACTCCGTAGTGTTCCGGGCCAGGGCATCATCAAACTCCTCGTCTATGTCCCGGAGGCGGTCCTGTTCCATGGCCCCGAGGGTCCGCAGGGACGACGCCATCTGCTCCTCCAACCCCCTGCGGATTGCCTCACGGCACTCGGCACGCCTCAGGGCCCTCCGCATGGAGTTCTCCGCCCTGACCATCGTGAGCCGCTCCTCTTCCGCCCGCCGCCGCTCCGCACCTATCTGCTGGCCCAACCGCAGCCACACGGAAGACACTTCCTGTCCTGGGTCCTCCTGCCCTCCGGCCGATGCCTGCGCCTCCGATGTTGATGGCCCCGAGCCATGATGCCTCCCACGTTGACTCTGCTGCTGCCTCCGACGCAACTGCTTCTGCCAGCATGACGGCATCCAGGCTGATGGAATCCACCGACGCCGTCGTGCCCGCGCCCTGCCTGATGATGCCGGCACATCCACCATCTGCTGGGGTACAGTTGCTGTGGTGTCCACCCCTGCTTGACCTCCGGCTCCCGACTGTGGCAGGGATGGGATCCCCACCGAGCTGGCTGCATAGGTCAGGGCAGGTCCACAGGGGGCCCTGGTGGCATCTGGGCCGGAAGACGGCAAGGAGAACGACCGGCGTATAGCCTCCACAGAGGAGGAGAGGGCCGCCAGATTGGCCAACACATGCAGGAAACCCCCGAACATGGAAGATCCCAATTGGGCCATGTCGGCACGGTGCTCTTCGTGATGATGTGCGTGCTCCTCCCGGGAAGCACGCACGTCATCACGAATTGCACCCGCGCGCATCGCAACCCCAATCAGGACCTTCTCCATACGGACACGGGTCCCCTCGTCCGCAGGTGGAGGGGAGTCAGGTGACATGGACATCCCCTCTACCTGCGGACGGGCCTGGGACGGGGCAACCCTGCTGGTGCATGGTGGTGCACTCACAGGGTCAGGGACAGCGACATGCACAGGCCCCTCCACGGTGACATGTGCTGCCTCCTGCCCCTGGCCCTGGACTGCACCACTTGCACCAGCAGGGATGCCCCCACCAGGCCCCATGTGTGCCCCTGTGGCAGCCTCCTCCTCCTCCTCTGTGGAAACCACCAACCTGGATGGCTCCTCACCGTCTTCCACCATAGCAGGCCCCTGTGGGGGCTCACCCACCCCTTCCGCTGCAGCCGTGGGGGCATCCCCGCCGCCTTGCTCCACAGCGCCGTCTCCGCCCTCTTCTTCACTAGCCGCTGCGTAGAGGGAGACAAAGAACACAAGCATCAGGGTACTGTACAATGGTCCCCTAGATAGGAAGCAATAGCAGATGAGTACCACTGTCAAAGTACACTTCCATCATGTCCCTCCACAACACATGGGTCAGTCCAGGCAAAACACACACAGTAACAGGCATGGTGCATGCCATGGACATTTCCATACATGTCCAATGGACTCTTGAAACATACAATGATATGGAACTCACATGCATCATGGGTCATGCCTATCACATGCACACACTTCACCTCAGTCACATCCATCTGGCCCCATACACCCCAAACACAGCGGATACAAGAGTAATTAGGCTGCATCAGTGAATCTGTGCATTGTCACACACATGTGTCATGCATCCATGGCATGCACAAGTCACAGACACGCAGGTCAGGCACACAGACATGGCTACCATATACGTACCTGCCATCAGCATCCATCCCTCACCCCCACCCATGTCCAGGAACAGAGACTGGCATGCTCTCATGTCTAAAATCTGCATAGGGCTCCCCATGTGGCATTTAAACACATGCAACAACCATGTTGTTCACACATCACTGGTCGCACATGCATTACCATGATGTCCCTGCACACATACATGCATACATGGCCTATGTCACACATACAGGCAAGTATCAGACAACCAGCACACCGCAACATGCCCTGTCTCACACAGCAATGCTTGGACACTTACCGCTGAACTCCAGACGGGTCTCCCTCTCAAGGATCTGGGCGTGGAGCTCTGGGCGTACGCGTTCCAGGACCCTCATCTGGATGGAACTCATGCGGCCCCGGCCCCCCTCCACGAGGCGCCGGGCCTTCACGAGGGTCCTGGACCTCAAGTCCTCCCAGCGCTTCTTGATCTTCTGAACGTCGCGGGTTGCCACCCCCTCCGCGTTGATGGCAACCACACAGTCGGCCCAGATCCTCTCCCGTCCTTCCTTGCTGGCGCGGGACGATCCAAAGAGGGCATCATACTGCCCCAGGACATGCTCCACCAGGACACCAACTTCGGTGGCAGTGAAGCTGGTGCCCCTCTGCCCCTCTGGCCGGGGGTTGCCACTGGTGCCAGATGTGGAAGTGCCCGACATGGCAAGCCCAGAGGCAGGTGTGGGTGGGCAACTGGGTCCTGGGGCTGGGCTGTGGAGCGATGTAATCCCAGTCGGGAGTCTTCAGTTCCAGCAGGGGTGGACACAGCAACTGGACCCCTGCAGATGGCTGATGTGCAGGCACCAAATGGCAGGGCACGGTGGCAGCAGGCAGGCAGGCAGCAGCAGATGGCACGTGGGAGACTGCTCGGGGCACTGGGGGGCAGTAATTCGGCCTTCTGGGCAGGAGCGTGGTCTTCTGTGTGTTTTCGCATGGCCAGCTTGATACGGAGTGATTTGGCACGTGAAAATCCTGCACGTCAGCGTGAAATTCGAGGAAAGGCCCTTAGCGCGTAAGCGCGTCAGCACGCATACGCGATTCTATTGGACCAAAGGCCCTCAGCGCGTAAGCGCATCTGTGACGTGACCCGCACGGGTGTTTCCCACACAGCACGTGATGACAGAGCACACGTGGAAAGACTGCACGTCAGAGTGTCATCGTGTGTAATTGGACAGCACGTCAGAGTGTCATCGCGTGTAATTGGACAAAAGTGCGCGTACACGCGATTGGCCTATGTACGTGTATATCAGGGGTGCGCGGGCACTTACACACGCAAATACGTCAGCGCACCTGTATCCCGGGGTGCGTGGGAATTTCCACACGCTATTGGACTGGGTACTGGATTTCAGGGGTGCGCGGGTCACACGCTCGCCTACAACATGCGAAACGCATAAATTTGCGCGCTAACAAAATAACAAGCTCAGACCCAGGATGAACATACCGTTCCTAGCAGCAGTGGGCGTGGGCTACCAAAGGAGGAGGAGGAGGATAGTCAGGGCCAGAATATTCACACCCAGAACCAGCCTTTTCGGGATGCCTGATGACCAGGTGTATGGGAGGTACAGGTTTCCACCACACATAATACTGGACCTGGTGAGTGAGTGGGAGGATGACCTCACATCACCCACCCTGTGCTCCCAAGCACTCAGCCCCCTGGAGAAGGTCCTCAATGTACTGCACTTCTTAGCCACTGGATCATTTCAGCGGACAAGTGCCATAGTGGGTGGGGTATCACAGGCCACCCAGTCACGCTGCCTACACCAGGTCTTGAACATCATCACTGCACGCCCATCAGTCCGCAGGCACATATACCTGCCCAGAACACCTGCAGAAAGGCATGCTGCCGCCCTGGATTTTTACGGTGTGGCACTATTCCCCAAAGTGCTAGGTGCCATCGACTGTACCCATGTGGCTCTACGTCCCCCCAGGGCGTCAGAGCTCATCTATAGGAACCGCAAGCACTGGCATTCCATCAACGTGCGGGTTGTATGTAATGCCAAGGGAATCATCACCTCAGTATATGCCAACTATCCCGGGTCCACCCACGACAGCTTCATTTACCGAATGTCCACCCTAAGCCGGGACCTAGAAGCTGGGCGGCATGGCGATACATGACTGCTTGGTGAGTATGGATGCCACTGCACATGCATGCATGTCAGATACTGAGCAAGGTCACAACCCCACCAATGATACCAATCACCACCTCCACAGGGGACAGTGCCTACCCTCTCAGCCCCCACATGATGACGCCAATTCGGAACCCCACCACGCCACCCCAGGTAAGATATAACACAGCCCACATTACAACCCGGGGCATAGTGGAGCGCACATTCGGAGTGCTAAAGTCACGCTTTTGCTCCCTTGACCGTTCTGGCGGGCAGCTGTTGTACGCTCCCCCAGTAGTGTGCAGGATCATAGTGGCAGCATGTGTCCTGCACAACGTTGCAACACGCCGGGGCCTGGCCGTGGACATGGTGGTGGCCCCACATCCCCAACCACATGCACAGCCGTTGCGCATGGGAGGGGAAAGGGCACGGGGAGGCAGCCCGTACACAGCTAGTGGCTAATTACTTCACATAGAAATCACACCCCTGTGGAGTGCACACTGCCCTGGCACATTCCATCTGACAATCAATGATGACTCAACCTGACACTGATCCTGAATGTCTGGAGAATCAACCGTGAAAACCATATCAGCCTGAGATTGTTCACCTGGAAGTGTTACAATGTGTGCATCCCTACCCACACAGACACCACCAATGCAGTTTTGTGAAGAAACACATTCAAGCAGCTAAAATGAATACCCACTTGCAAAATGCAACAAGAGGACAGTGCCATGTCAGCCAACCCATCCCCAGCACCGCCACACGAGACACCGTGCCATGTCATGCTATTTGCAGGTAAACAAAGTAATCCCCACAACATGACACCAGTGTCACAATGTACAGTGTCCCTAATTGAAACTTGCAACACCTGAAATGCTCACAGTAATGCAGGACCAACAACAAACTTGAGCAGGTACTACCATTAACATGACATCACAAATGTAATAAATTAGTAGTCTCACCACCTGGAAATGCCTGCACTCCCACCACTACCAACTGTGCAGTGTTGGCGCCATGTAGAGTTGTAGGTGCACTGCTGTCAACATGGACCCCATCTCCAAACTAGAGGGCCTTGTGTAGACATGAGGAAGGGACCTGCAAATTGGGAGGTAGACACAGATGATGAGTTACACATCAATGCAACATGCAGTGTACAACAGAACAGCAATATGCACTAGGAATGTATATACAGTATTGACTAGACTACCCACACATGTAGTGGGAGTCCAATGTCACCATGTACGTCAATGTCACTTGGGCACACCCTTTGCAAGCCCATGGAAACGGGAAGCAGGAGGGGTGTGTGTGACTCAAACCCAAGCATCTGAACCAAATACATGAGAAGCCTGCATGTGCCCAGCCACAATGCAGCGTATGCCCACAGGAACCACGGAAGGCAACAAATTGTCCCAAAAAAATTGGGAAAAAAATAATTAAAAATAAAAATAAAAATTAAAAAAAAATAAAAAATGGCCATTGATGGGCCCGGGGGGGTTGGGGAGGCCACCCAGGAGGTCTGAGGACAGGGTGCACACCAAAACCCACCTGTGTGGATCCTGGGAAAAAAAAACACCTCCATGGGCTCATGGCCCACACGGCTACCCTATTGAGGGAGTATCACTGCTGTCGCTATTATCACCCTGTGCAGCTGCATCCGGAGGTGGTTGCACTATGGGAGGCAGCCCACGCAAGGCCCTAGTCTGCTCCTCCATGGCTGCAAGCATGCGGGTGTGGTACTTCTCGTTCTGGAGGATGAGTGTGCGGAGGTCCCCATGCAACAACTCACGGGATGCCCCGACCTCCGCCCTCGTTGCCTGCATCTCAGCTGAGAGCGTACGGGTGAGACGCTCCAGCTGCTGTTCTGTCCTTTGGTGTGTTGAAGCCTCAAGCTCAACAAGAGTCGTCCTGAGGTGAAGGAGCTCCTGCCTCAGGGCTTCCCTGTGGCCCTGGGACTCTATGGAGATGGCCTCCTGCAGAGTCGCCAGTGCCGCCCGCCTGTCCCTGTTGGACGTCAACATGTCCTCCCTGTGTGACTGGCAGATGGAGTCGGTTGCCTGCTGTAGTCGCTCCATCAGCCTTTCAGGGGGGACAATGGAAGTGGCCACCCTATCCATGGCCTGAGCCATCATCTCGGATGATGCTGCCTGTTGGGTTGCCATACCGTAAATGGATTGCTCCCATGCGGTATTGCCAGGTGGCGTACGGCCACCACGTCGGCGGGCACCACACCTCTCTCGGGCAAGACGAACTGCGCCTTGCTGTGCCGGCACTGCCTGAGGCTGCAGGACTGCATTCCCCCTCTGATCTGCTGGCCCAGGAACAGGATCAGATGTCGCGGAGTGTGACCCTGCATCCGTAACCACCAAAGGCGTAGCTGCCAACACTGACATCCCCATTGAGGGTTCTGACCCTGTTGCAGGTGGGTGGGACAGAACAGAATCCCTCCCTGGAACACTCACCTGCGACGGCACGTAGGTCTCATCATCCGAATCAACACCTGAGTACAGCTCGGGGAAGGTGCAGCCAGAGACACCCCTTGAGAGCACGACCTGCAGCACTTGTGGGTTCTCACCCACCACCACACCACGTCCCTCACTGGTGGTTGGTCGGCCCTCGGACCCCTCCTGGGTCTGCACCATCTCCACAACCCCAGCAGTATCAGGTGCGTCTTCCCATGCAAAGACATAAAAACAAAGAAATGGAAACAGGCATTAGCACCATGGCACACAATGAGGGCTGAGAAGCAAGAGAACCAGTACTTGATTGACACATGTCCCACATGACTAAAACCCTCCCATGCATGCACCCTCACTGCGTATGAAGGGGAGGCAAATGGCACACATTGATGACACCAAGATGGAAGATGAACACATTTTCTGCATGCTGCCTGGCAGTGGCATCACACATTGGCCTGTGATTGCCAGGTGAAACACACATGCCATCACACAGATGGCATGTACCATTGCTATTGAGTGAAGATGGAGAGGAGGGCAGCACCTATTCATTCAGTCCAGTTCCCGCATGTAATAGCTTTTCTAATTCAAACAGGTCAGATTTTTCACCTGGAGCTGCCAGTACAAAATGGTCCAATTGCACAGGGACATGTGTGAACAAATGATATCCAGGTAACAAAGTCACTTCACTTTACCATAGCCATGTCAGACATGTGACTAGAGGACTGAGAAATGCCTAGTAAAAGTGGTGGAATGCAAACAATCTGACTGAATGAACAGTGAAAAATAAGCAACAATGTTGTGGCAAGGTGACACTTCAAGGGCAACTGGCGTGCAGTTGGGCTAGATGTCTACTGTTGGCAGAAGGGATACTGCTATGGCCAAATGCAGCTGCGCAGGATGTATTGCATGAAGCACATGGCTGACCCATACGACTCAGGCGCACACACTCTCACCTGGCACACAAACAGAAGCCCTCACACACACACCATGCACATGGATGACACACACATGCATGTGCACTCACCGGGCAATGCCTCGTAATCAGGCAGATCTCCCACGCCTTGTATCTGTTCCTCCGTGACGTAGGTCCCAGCGACTGACTCATGTGGAGTGAGTTCCATGTCTACTACTGGAGACCCACCTCCAGTCACTAGAGTTGCGGCATGACTTGAGGCCAGCTTACTCTTTGCCCTGCGCTTTAGGTCATTCCAGCGCTTATAGCAATCATTGGCTGTGCGCCTCACGATTCCAAGGGCACTTACGATGTCCGCAACGGTCTGCCAGTGTGCCTGGCGTTGTGCAGGTGTGGTCTTGGATCCTGCAACAATGACCATCTCGTTATCATGTGCGGACACATACTCGACAAGTGCATTCAGTTCGTCATCCGTGAAGCTGGGCTTCCTCGACGGGCCGGACTGTGTAGCCGTGTCTGGGGCATCAGCCTGTGCCGGACGAGCACTCTTCCTCTTCCGCTTGGAAGGTGGTGGTGATCCTGAGTGTCTTGCGCCGCTCTGGACACTAGGGGCAGGAGCCCTGGTGGACTCTGTATCAGGAGTGTGGGATTGCACACTCAGCATGGGAGTTGGTGCAGGCATTGGCTCAAGTGTAATGGTGTCAGGGGGAATGTCAGCAGGATGGACTAGGACCGACACTGTCCTGGCTGGGTGTGTGAGAGCTGGGGTGGATGGAGCCGCAGCTGTCCTGCAGCCTCTCCGCCCTGCCTACTTGGGGCAGCAGATGACCTTGCTGCCCCAGATGCACGTGGCATGATGACATCAACATGCACCAGCGCACGTGTCATAGGCCTGCTGACCTGGAAGTCAACCATGGAGTCAGCCAGGTCTGGTGCCACAATGGGCTGGTCCAACAAGGGCTGAGCATGGATGGTGTCAGCCACATCAGCCTCAACGGGAGGGGGGGGGTTATGGGTGCCCTTGACTGGGGGGACAGGCTCACCCTGCAAGTAACGACCACGTCCCCTACCGGATCCACCATGGCCACCACTTGTGGCTCTTCCACCTTTGCCACCCTTACGGAATCCTCGCCTCCCAGTCATGGCACTGATGTTAATGTGCGTATGGGAGTGGCTGTAAACTATTGTCCTGGGCAATTGGGGGTCAAAGGGGTTGGGTACCAGATGGTAATTGTACCCTAGTGCTCTAGCAAGGCTGAATGTAACCCCTGGGGAAAGATGACGGGTCACGCTACGCACAGGAGCCCCAAAAAAGGGAGATGACGTGCACGCAACCCCTCCTAGACCACGTGTGCAGAAAGAAAAACCTGCACTACGCTGTGGCACCCAGTAACACAAGAATGAACGTATGCGTGTCACACGCAGCCTAGAATGACCTCTGAAGGGGTAGGCTACACACGGGGCAAGCACAGATGTTAGATACGTGCGTGACTCACCGTCTGCCAGGTAAAAGAGCGTGAAAAAGGAGCGCGTTTGGTTGGCAACACCCCCGCCAAAAGAAGATTTGTACGCTGTCTGAGGAGACAGGACAACAGTAGAAGGGAACACTGTTTGAGGGAACAGGCCCAGGTAAACCAGTAAAAGAGAAAAAAGAGAAAAAGCTGTCAGAGGTAACAGGGAATACGAACTTGAAACGCTGTGAAGTAAATCGCGTGTGAAACGACAAGAAGTACAGAATTCACCCACTCGCTCTCCACGAAAAGCATGTACAAGGAAATGGTGTTCTACACGTACCTTTTATACAGGCTCACACGTCCAGCGTCACTTACGCGGCGTGTACGCGCTAGGGCCATTTCCACCAATTACACGCTTTGTCACTTCTGCGTGTAGGGCCATTTCCACCAATTACACGCTTTGTCACTGCCGCGTGTACGCGCTAGGCCCATTCCCACCAATTACACGCTTTGACACTCGGACGTGTCTTTCATTTTTTTAACACGCAACATTTTCAAACGTGTGCCCAATTCAACGTGCACGCGACTTCATAGACGCGCATACGCTGGCGACGCGTTTATGCACTAAGGGCCTTTGGTCCAATGACATCGCATATGCGTGCTGCCGTGCATAAGCGCATGGCCCTTTCCTCGTATTACACGCGGACGTGCAGTTTTTCACGCACGCTGAAATGCGCATGCACGTCTGTACGCGTCACGTCACAGGGGCGCTTGCGCTTGAGGGGCCTTCTGTCCATTGAAAATATGTTTGCGTGCAGATGCGCTTACGCGCTAATGGCCTTTCCTCGAATTACACGCTGACGTGCATATTTTTCACGTGCCAAATCACTCCGTACCAAGCTGGCCACGCGTATGTACACGGAAGACCACGCTCCTGCCCAGAAGGCCGAACTACTGCCCCCCAGAGCCCCGAGCACGCTCCCACCTGCCATCTGCTGCTGCCTGACTGCCTGCTGCCCACGTGCACTGCCATTTGCTGCCTGCATATCAGCCAGGGGTGCTGTTGCTGTGACCACCCCTACTGGAACCGAAGACTCCCGACTGGGATTCCATCGCTCCACAGCCCAGCCCCAGGACCCAGTTGCCCACCCACTCCTGCCTCTGGGGTTGTCATGTCGGGGCAAACACCATCTGTGACCACTGACAACCCCCGGCCAGAGAGGCAGAGGGGCACCAGCTTCAGTGCCACCGAAGTTGGTGTCCTGGTGGAGCAAGTCCTGGGGCAGTATGATGCCCTCTTCGGAAGTTCCCGCGCCGACAAGGAAGGACGGACTCGGATCTGGACTGACATCGTGACTGCCATCAACGCGGAGGGGGTGGCAGTCCGTGACTTACAACATGTCAGGAAGCGCTGGGAGGACTTCAGGTCCAGGAACCTGAACAAGGCCCGGCGCCTCTTGAAGGCAGCGGATGCCAAGGGGCGCCGGGGCCACTTGTCGGAAGAACAGATGAGGGTCCTGGAACGCATATCCCCAGTGCTCCACGTCCAGGTCCTAGAGAAGCAGACCCGTCTGGAGTCGAGCGGTGAGTGTACATGCATCCTGATTGTGAGCAGTGCGTGTGGTGATTATTCGGTAGTGTGCAGGTTGCAATTCTGTTTGTATGGGGTCGAGTATGGGTGGGGGTGTACAGGGCCATGGGGCTGACACATGCGAGGGCTGTAATGTGTGAGACATGGATGGTGCTTGTGTGTGTAGGCTTGCATGCCAAATGCAGTTGTGTGGGCACACATGTTTGGATGAATGTGTATGTAAGTAGACATGTCCGTGATGTCACGCATGTATGTTGTTTTCGGCTGCATGTATCAGCACTGTGTACATGTGCATGTGTGTGTATTTGACAAGGGTGCAACAGTGATGCAACATGGATGCATGTGACAGCGGTATGTGGAAGCCTGATTGGCAGATGTGACATGGATGCCCGTCTGAACAGTGCGACACTTGGCAGAGGTGTACACATGCATGCAAGTGTGGTGGTGTGAGTACATGTGTGGTGCACTTCCTGTGTTGCATGTGATGTCGGGCTCACCTTTGGCTGCTCATGCTGTTGTATTTGTAGGGATGGTGGTGGCAGTTGCGATATGGCTGTGGTATGGCTCATGTGTGCGAGTTGTAATGACATGTGTGTTGGGGATTGTGATGACATGTCTGAGGTTTGCCAATGCCACTCATGTGCAACTGTCATGTGTGTATGTGTCCATTGTACATTGCCCTGATGCCTGTGTTTTGTTTCTCCCTGTCTGCAGCTTCAACTGATGAAGAGGGCGGAGAAGGTGCTGTGGAGCACAGCGGCGGGGATCCCACCGCCAGCCGGAGACGCAAGGCCCGGCTCCCCTCCCGTGTTGTCATCTCGTCGGGGAGTGAGGAGTCTGGTGCCGCGTCCAAGGCCGCAGCTGCCGGGGGGAGGTCCAAGAGGCGGAGGTTGGAGTTGGACTCGTCGGCAGCAGAAGGGGCAGCTGGGACCCCACAGGGCCCAACAGGGGAAGATGGCACGGAGTCATCCAGGTTGGTGGGGGGTTTGGTGGAGGAGGCCGTGCAAGCACCAGAGACGGGGTCTGGAGGTGGGGATCCCACTGGTGCTAGTGGTGCAGTGCAGAACCAGGGACAGGAGGCAGCACAGGCCGCCGCGGAGGTGCCTGTGTGCAATCCTGTCCCCGATCCTGTCCCTGCATCATCTTGCACCAGCAGGGATGCCTACGTCCAGACCCGTTTTCAGGCAGGGGATGAGCTGACGTCAACTGGCCTTCCTCTGCCTGCGGGCGTGGCTATCCAGGTCCGGATTGAGTCTGTCCTGGCTGGTGTGGCGTTGCGTCAACGGGCCATGCGAGGTGACCTGCAGTCTTTTCATGGAGAGACTGCACGTCATCTCGAATGTCTCATTGACCACGTCAGCCTGCTGGGACAGGTCACCCAGGCCGGATTCCTCCGTCTGATGGGGCTTGCTCTGACCCCCTCCTCAACTGGACCCCCTACGCGCCAGTCATCCTCTGTGCCATCTTCCCACCCATCAGTCACCTGGGTGCCCTGTGGAGCTGCCTCTGACGGTGCGGCCAGGCTGGTGGAGGAGGCATCCCTGCCACAGTCGGGAGTCGGACGTCCAGCAGGGGTGGCCACATCTACGACTGCACCCCAGCCGGCGGAGGATGTGCAGGCAGCAGGAGGCAGTGCACGGGCAGAGGCAGAGCAGCAGCAGCAACATGGTGGGAGCCATGAAGGCTCGGGGCCTTCGACATCGGAGGGGCAGGCATCGGCCGGAGGGCAGGAGGACCCAGGACAGAGAGTGTCTTCCGTGTGGCAGCGGTTGGGCCACGCCCTAGATGCGGAGCGGCGGCAGGCGCAAGAGGCGCGGCTCACAATAGTCAGGGCGGAGAACTCCATGCCGAGGGCCCTGAAGTGGGCCGAGTGCCTCGAGGCAATCCGCAGGGGGTTGGAGGAGGACACGGCGTCGTCCCTGCGGACCCTCGGGGCCATGGAACAGGACCGCCTCCGGGACATCGAACAGGAGTTCGATGATGCCCTGGCCCGGAACACCACAGAGTGAGCCGCTGGACTTGCCCGCCGCCTTTGTATATAGTTCTTTAGTTTTAGGTTTCCTTTGTTTGTTCTTATGATTTGGAGTCGACGGACACTGCTCCACTTTTTGTATATAGTTGCATTTTAGTTAGGGTTTTTTGTAGGTTTCCTTTGTTCAGTTGGGCTCATGGACCCTTGGAAGTTTTGTACATAGTTCTTCATTGGATTGATTTTATTTTTCATTTGACTTTGGACAACGTTTTTTTGGATTAGGATTTGGTGTTTTTATTTTTTAAACGGACATGCAGCTTATCTTTTTTTCATTGCCATTGTAGTTTGTTTCATTTCTTTTGCATTCTTATTTTTTTTAACACAATTTTGTTTTCATACTTCACTGTGTGGTATCATCTCATTGGTTTCATGCATGTCATGGTGGGTGTTTTCCCATTCAATTGCAACCATTGTGTGTGACGGACATGGGTTCATTAGCTTTATGAACATTGGGGGTGTAACATGTAATTTCCATTTCCATGTGGGTGAATGGGTTACTTGGTAGGGCTTTTTGGCTGTGGAGGCTGACCATAACGCACATGATTGGGGATTGTGAGGACCTGGTGGAGGCTGCCCATGGTGGCTGGGGGGTTGGGGTGCAGGGGGACATGAGTGGGGGCCTGGTGGGGGCTGCCCATGGTGGCTGGGGGGTGGGGGTGGGTGGGAGACATGAGTGGGGTCCTGGTGGAGGGTGCCCCTGGTGGCTGGGGGGTGGGGGTGGTGGGAGACATGAGTGTGGGCCTGGTGGAGGGTGCCTCTGGATGCTGGGGGGTGGGGGTGGTGGGAGACATGAGTGGGGGCCTGGTGGAGGGTGCCCCTGCACTGCTGGGGGGTGGGGGTGATAGGGGACATGGGTGGGGGCCTGGTGGAGGGTGCCCCTGGTGGCTGGGGGGTGGGGGTGGTGGGAGACATGAGTGGGGGCCTGGTGGAGGGTGCCCCTGCACTGCTGGGGGGTGGGGTGGTGGGAGACATGAGTGGGGGCCTGGTGGAGGGTGCCCCTGCACTGCTGGGGGGTGGGGGTGGTGGGAGACATGAGTGGGGGCCTGGTGGAGGGTGCCCCTGCACTGCTGGGGGTTGGGGGTGGTGGGAGACATGAGTGGGGGCCTGGTGGAGGGTGCCCCTGCACTGCTGGGGGGTGGGGGTGGTGGGAGACATGAGTGGGGGCCTGGTGGAGGGTGCTCCTGCACTGCTGGGGGTGGGGGTGGTGGGAGACATGAGTGGGGGCCTGGTGGAGGGTGCCCCTGGTGGCTGGGGGGTGGGGGTGGTGGGAGACATGGGTGGGGGCCTGGTAGAGGGTGCCCCTGCACTGCTGGGGGGTGGGGGTGGTGGGAGACATGAGTGGGGGCCTGGTGGAGGGTGCCCCTGCACTGCTGGGGGGTGGGGGTGGTGGGAGACATGAGTGGGGGCCTGGTGGAGGGTGCCCCTGCACTGCTGGGGGGTGGGGGTGATAGGGGAAATGGGTGGGGGCCTGGTGGAGGGTGTCCCTGGTGGCTGGGGGGTGGGGGTGGTGGGAGACATGAGTGGGGGCCTGGTGGAGGCTGCCCCTGCACTGCTGGGGGGTGGGGGTGGTGGGAGACATGCATTGTTGATCAGTAGTGCAAGGTGACATGTGGGTTGGCTGGGGGGCATGCCCATGGTGGATGGGCTGCCTGCGGGACATGAGCAGGGGTGCAGGGTAGTCCCCCGTGGTGTGGGCTGCCTGCAGGGGCCGTGGAGGTTGTGGAGCGTACACCTGGAAGGACCCACACGGCCAATTCACGTGTAGTACTCCCCAGAACCCCTGAAATACACATACCCTGCTGAAATCGCGTGTGGAACTTCCGGCGCACCCCTGAAATACACGTACCCTGCTGAAATCGCGTGTGGAACTTCCCGCGCACCCCTGGAATACACGTACCCTGCTGAAATCACGTGTGGAACTTCCCACGCACCCATGGAATACACGTACCCTGCTCGCACTGGGCCAATCGCGTGTGGAACTTCCCGCGCACCCCTGAAATACACGTACCCTGCTTGCACGGGGCCAATCGCGTGTGGAACTTCCCGCGCACCCATGGAATACACGTACCCTTCTCGCACTGGGCCAATCGCGTGTGGAACTTCCCGCGCACCCCTGAAATACACGTACCCTGCTGAAATCGCGTGTGGAACTTCCCGCGCACCCCTGAAATACACGAACCCTGCTGGAATCGCGTGTGGAACTTCACGCCCACCCCTGGAATACATGTACCCTGCTGAAATCGCGTGTGGAACTTCCCGCGCACCCATGGAATACACGTACCCTGCTCGCACTGGGCCAATCGCGTGTGGAACTTCCCGCGCACCCCTGAAATACACGTACCCTGCTGGAATCGCGTGTGGAACTTCCCGCGCACCCCTGGAATACACGTACCCTGCTGAAATCGCGTGTGGTACTTCCCGCGCACCCATGGAATACACGTACCCTGCTCGCACTGGGCCAATCGCGTGTGGAACTTCCCGCGCACCCCTGAAATACACGTACCCTGCTGAAATCATGTTGGGAACTTCACGCGCACCCCTGGAATACACGTACCGTGCTGAAATCGCATGTGGAACTTCCCGCGCACCCATGGAATACACGTACCCTGCTTGCACGGGGCCAATCGCGTGTGGAACTTCCCGTGCACCCCTGAAATACACGTTCCCCGCTTGGCGTTTGCTGTTTGCCAGCCCGGTGAATTGGTCCAGGGTTAGCGCAGCCCTTTGCGATGATTTAGCGATTTTGATGGCCACGGCTGGTTTGGGAGCCTAAAATCCATGAATACGCTGTGCGCGGAAATCGGTTTTAGCGCACGTGCCTGGCGCAGACAATCGCACGCGGACACTGTGCGCCAGCCGCTTGCGACACTTTTCTGCGAAATTCTATGAATTACCCTGTTGGTGTCAAGGAACTGAAAGCATGGTTCTGCAAATATGTCTGTGTTTTATTTTTTGAAAAGTGTCATAATGTAGTAAAACAAATGGAGATGAACCTTTGGTGACTGAGGTATATAGTCTGTGGCTATGGGCAGTGGCCAGATTGTCTGCGTCATGGCCCAAGGCCATGACTTGGACAATCTGGCTAATGGCCATGACTAAGAGGGACCAGCAATGGGCTTAAAGTGGGCAAGGCCACCAGACACCAGCTATGTGGTAACGTTTTTCAAAACTGGGATATGTTTAAAAGGGAACAAACAATGTGCTTGTGGATACAGGTTGAAATGCTGGATGGGATTGCAGCAGATTATGCACGAGGAGCGTCAGCAATAACTGGAAAGCATGGTTTTGCAAATATGGCCTGTGATGTTTTTGTATTAAGTGTAAAATGTAAGTACACAACACAGTGATATAACATTAGTGTCTGGGCAATGGGCCTGGGCAAGGAGAAATGTGTACTGTACGTTGCTTATTGGGGCATGCGGCATGGACAAAGTGCTAGCTTTGAATTGGAAAACAATATTCTGCTTCCAGTAACAGCCTGAAGTGGTGGACTAGATTACAACAAACTTGCGCAATGAGAATTAGCAAAGACATGAGAGCACGTTTTGGGAAATATGTCTTGTGTTTTATTTTCCGAAAGTGTAAGAATGTAACTAGAAAAACAAGTGTTTTGGTGTCTGGGTAGTGGACTGGGTTATCGTCAAATTCAAATGTGTACTCTGATTTGCTCTTTGGGGAATGCACCATGGCCAAAGCCTATGCCCCTTGGATTTGGAGACTGGCCATGGGTGCAAGCCATGAGCACTGGCCATTGATTACCAGGGTATAGTGGACACTGAGCTAGGATGAAGGGTAGATACAGTGAATAATAGGGTTGGTTTGGTTCGGCTGGGGTCATGGTGGAGCCTTATGACATAGGCAATTGAGCAATGATTTCCATCCCCTGCTTGTGCTGATGATAACGACAGACATAAGTATGTGTTGCAAAAAATATGTCTCCAAAAGGAGGTTTATAGTTCTTTCATATATATGAACAGAGGAATTATTAATAATTTATATATAGTGATGTAACACCAGGAAACATTTTCACTTATAAAAACCTATTAAATTGACAGAAAAAACTTTGTTAAAGGTATGTTGTGGTTAAGATGCAGCCCACCCTTGGGACTCCTCTGCTCCAGTAGTCAAGTGCCGTACCACATTGGCATACCTTTTAATTTCCCTCCTGGGTTCTCTTAAGCGCTTGTCCATCCATACTGCGCCTTATATGTATGCACTTATCGCACTGCACAATGCATATGTGCATTTATAGAAGCATTATGTATACTTTGTTTTGTATAAGTAAGGGAAATGCAGATTCAAAAGTTTTTTAAAAGATTGTTAAGTGGCGATTGGTATGTGGAAGCTTAATATGGTCATAGGGTTACATGTACAGTTTTTGGAAGTGTTTGGTGGATGCATGTGTGACTGTTTGAAATCAGGCATCGAGGGAGTGTTACAAATAGAAAATTAAAAATAGTAGAAGGGCTGCCCTGTGCAATGGTGTGCATGTGCCACCCGGGCATGTGCCATCTGGGTGTTTTAATGATCCACAACGTGGAAAGCCAACTGTGGAGACTGTGGCTAGTTATAAAGGTCCATCCATTATGGTCCTTATTGCATGTTAGAGATAAGTATTTGGGACGGAAAATTGTTTCTGTCATTTTATATGTTTCATTAATATACAATTGTACATTAGCACTCTGGGTGGTGGAGTCAGCCAATGAGGTGTCTATAAATGCCGGCTTGATCCGCCGCTAGAAGCCCGCATTCCAAGTTGCCTGATAGCTGGCTCACTCTGCTGCCATTTTTCTCTCACCCTCCGTTGCATTTTTTATTTGATATTTTATCCCTAGGGCCCCTACTTACCTTATTTCGGCAGCGGCGGGTGCCGCCACCACATTCACTCCTTCTCTTTGCCTCCTGAAGGCCACCATGGAAATGGAAGAGGGGCTTCATACGGAGCCCTGCCTTCCATTTCCATGGTGGCCATCTTGGAAAAATAGTTTCCTCGCTACAGCGGGATGCCACACGTGCCCCGCTGTAGGAAGGAAAATCCTTTTTTTTTAACACCCCCGGTTACCGCTTTGGCAATCAAGGGTGCTAATGGCCTTCATCCCTCATTGCAGGGGCTAAAACAGGGGATAACAGTCCGGAGTCCTTGTTATCTGCCTTCACTTTGATAGGCCCGATTAATTGGTCCGCCGTGCTGTTATCCCCCATTCCAGCCCCTGGAATGGGGGATAAACGCCACGTTATTCCCATTAGCATAACACAAAATATTAATTGAAATGTTGAAAAATCTTACTGGGGCTATCTACTTTACTGAGAAATGTAAAGTAGATGGAGTCCATACTTTTTATTGTTTTAGCACTATTTTTTTAACTGTGAAAGGTGGTTCCTAAAGGAACCTTTTTTTTGTTGTTTTTTGATTTTTAAATTTTTCAGAAAGTAAGTTGGGGAGGTAAATGGCACCAAGCACTAATATGGAGGGGCAGGTGGACAGGGGAAGATGTTGCGTGTGTTACATCTAAGGTAATGGGTAGTGTTTCTTATGCTCCTTGATTACAGCTTCAAAAGGCCCTCAAAATTGCTCCCCCCTGCAGAGTGTTGTGTTTCCGTATATACAGAGCACTGTTGTCTTCGGAAGATATTGGTCAACAGCCTCTTTTATCGCTTGCAAGGTAGCTGGTGGGATTCTGTGTCCCACATTTGTAGGCTGTGTGGTTACATTATTGGTTGAGGAAGTCCTACTACTTGCTAAGAAAGGAACAACTTTTCAGGGAGCATTGCAGTGGTTTGGATTTGGGGTGGCAGCGCTTGGAGGTGGCGCCATAGGAGTGCTGTCCATGTAGTCCACGACTGAGTACAGTACCTTTCAATTTGGTAGCTTTAGCTTTTAGTACATTCCCAACACTGGGAAAGAACTGCAACACCCATGATTCTCTCTAGGTGCTAGAGGAAGGTACTTCCTCTACCTCATTTCTATGTCCGCTTTGTTGTCTTTGGAAGTACTGCGCTTTTTTTGTTGTGTAGTTCCTCCTGCTGGTGGTGGTGGTGGTGGCTCTTGGGGAGCGATAAGCAATAGCGTATGCCATTTTTTGGATAAATAGCAGTTTTGCCAATTTTATTCCAAGTATGTGCTCTGTACTAGATTGTTAATGCATAATGAGTAAGAATAGGTGTAGGAGCTGTGCAAGGGTATATTTTGAGTTTGAAAGTTCCTAGATCAGCAGAAAATGCAGTTCCAAACTATCCGCAAAGCAGGGACCTGCTCGCAAAGTGCAGAAACATACACAATCACGTCATCATGCGCGCACACGCACAAGGTCACGTGATGCTGTCCTAAAAGTCTGCGATGACTTCAGATGTTTTGGATGTCGGCAGATGCAAAAACAGTGGAAAAAGTTGCAAAAAGTGTCTTTAAGTGTTAAAAATGATACTAGGAGGAGGAACATGGCAGAGTTTTAAGGTGAAACTTTGCAAATTGGATAAAAATGTTGCTATTTTTGGTTAAGTATGATATTACTAAGTTGTAGGAAATTAGCGTGCTCTGGTAAAAATCCATGAAATTCACTGAAAAAACTTTGTTAAAGGGACGTTATGGTTAAGTTGCACTAATATAAACCTATGAAATTCACTGAAAAATCTTTGTTAAAGGGACGTTATGGATACAAGTAAAACCGAAAAACCTCAGAAATTCACCAGTTATGGTAAGCTAAGCAACCGTACCTCGTGCCACCACTGTGCACTGCTAAGACTAACACCCAGGACATCAAAGATAACATGATAAATGTAATTGATGACATCACTGATAACATTACATATGAAATTAATTTTTATGAAAAGTCCCTACAAGGGGTTGTGTTTATAATGTTGGTGACAAGATGTCAGGGGTGATCAGGAAGCCTATACTGAATACTTAATGTATTAAAGCATGTACTCATCTAAACAAAACATTATATTGGAGTCTTGCTGTTAATACAGGAACCTAATGATAGAGACACATAGGCAATGGCTTGCAGCATGCACCATAGAAGTATAATATTTATAATCGGGTATTTTTGGATAGTAAAATAATGAATGATACCTTGTCAGAGATGGTGGAGAAACATTAGACACTTAAGGTATGAAAACATTTTGCTCACTTTTTAGTTTTTAGTTGTTAATTAGTTGGAATTTATGGATGCTTAGTCATTTGCAATGTGCTTGCTTCTTTCTTTTTTCTCCTTTCTTCACATTATCTTCATTTTGGGACACTTGGACCTGGTATGTGTTTGAATTTTTTCAATTGAAATTATGTGATTACTTGATGGTTCACGATTATTTATTGAAATGTTGATAGATCATTGAGTGAATGTACCGCCCTGATGAAGGTTTCATTAACCGAAATGCATTGGCATCTGTACATACTATCTGAGCCAATTTTGGCACAGCCTCATTGAGTATGATATAAACTTATTCCAAAAAAAAGGAACTACGTTAAGGGATGTGAATAAACATTTCCTTGAAGCACAATTCCTTTTTATGGTGATAATTTATTGCAAATATTTCAATAAATGGTTACGAAGCGGATTACCTAAATGTGCTGCCCTCTTTAGGGTTAACTGAGAGCACCAGTTTTTGATAGAGTATATTAACTCTATCTTTTTGCTCATGGTTGGTTAGCTTACCATAACTGGTGATTTTCTGAAGTTGTAACCATAACATCCCTTTAAACAAGTGTTTTCTTTGAATTTCATAGGTTTTTATTCGTGCAATTCAACCGTAACATAAATTTATCAAAGTTCTTTCAGTGAACTTCATAGGTTTTTATTAATGCAACTTAAGCATAATGTCGCTTTAGCAAAGTTCTTTCATTTATATGTATATATACACACACATATAAGCAGTCACATGTGTACCCAATACTCATGACTTTTTGGCTTTACCCTTTGAAGACTGACCAAGACAGAAATCTACAGGATGACCATAACACAATTATGAACATGGGCAAATACCGAAATTTAGTGATTACGATAACTTAAGAAATTAGGGATTCCCTTGCCCTTGTTAATGCATGATTTACATTAGGGGTGTACCGGACTTCGGCTTCGAGTAAGTATTCGGCCGAATTCCGGCTGAAAAAAAGCTATTCGGCTCTGGCCGAATAGTTTCTTGCTATTCGGCACTTGCCGAATACTTTGACATTCTCATTTGAATACAATGCAACATGAACTCAGAATGGCAAATATAGACTTCAGTTTGCAAAACTGAATAGAATTAGACCAGACAAATTGCTATCACACAGATGAAAAATATCTTATATTGTAATCTGCTCTTTAGGGCATGCTTTGTTACAGATTCTTAGACAAAACAGGTGCTCCTCTTTTATACTTAGCCTGCAACAATACAGGAACATCTTTTCTTTTGGCGAATGTGTATATGCAATGTGCACTTTTCTCAGTTGGAAAAAACAAACTGAAAGAAATGTGCACAGATACTTTCAGTTCCTGTCATGTTACTTCCCATTGCGTACGTCATAGTCCCCCCTTTTCTTTTTTTAAGGACTTAAGTCCTGAGTTTAACATTATCTGATATTTTATCAGGAATTATAACTTGCATATGTTTGTGTATTGGCGAGAAAAAGTGGCTAGGAAAAGTGAAAAATGAGCAGCATTTGTTAGGGCGGGTTGAATAGTTGTGAGATGGAGTTCACGCATTTCACATTTCCTCTTGACTTGTATCCTGCATGAGCCGACATGAACCTTTTTATACATTTCTATGTGAGCTGCTTAGAAGTTTCTTAACTCGACCGCATCGACCTTGCAACCGGATAGAGAATGCAATGCATCTGATTCACAAAGGCAGTCCTTTCGCGTTTGTGAAGCCTCCTACTTTAACTGGCAGTGAATATGAAACAATCTCTTGTACATTTGGTCCCTTCATTTTGGTTACATTTTATTTCTGTTTTTTACACTTTAAATAAAGATGCTACATTAATTACAATGAAGAGAAATAAAAGTATAGAATGCATTTAAAATGGTGCTTTGTTTTTTTTTTTAATAAGTGTGTTTTTTGAAGTTTGGAACATGATTTATTAAATAAAGCAACTATTCGGCTTCATATTCGGCTTCGGGCGAATAGTTGAAAAAGTATTAGGTATTCGGCCGAATACTAAATATGCTATTCGGTACAGCCCTAATTTACATTGATCCAACCACCAGCTCATACAATTGAATCTCTGCACATTTCAACTGTGTTGGTAAAGACTTAATTCTGGAGCTAGTTAAACATGCTTAGGAAAAACATTAACTCAAAAAGAATTCAGTGACTAAACTAAGGGTGTACCGAGTAGTAGATTTAAGTATTCGGTCGAATACCAAATAGTTGGACAAGTATTTTGCTGGACTCCAAAAAGATGGAGGAGTCTAACGGTAGGTTGCACAAACATCACTTGTTTGCTAAGCCTGGTGGTTATCTTAATTTTTTCTCCAGAAGAAAAGATAAGGTGGGTCAGTGAATGTGACCAGAGCCAGAGGGGAGCCGCCAGTATTGGGCAGTGGGTCCGGAGCATTGTTCCAATTGACAGCTGTTGAGGTAATTGAAAAGGTTTATTTAGGTTTAGTTTATTGAAATGGTTCCCTGTAATTTCACTGACAGTAATTGCTTCATGGTAATTTATCATGAAGTAATTACTTCAAATATTTTCATCAACATTTTTGTATTTATTTGGGAGGCCCTCCCCCACGCCACCCTTCCTCTTCATTGCTGCCCCTACCCCACAGCCCTCCCTTTTTAGCCCTTACCGCACAATTCCGGATAAAATCATTACTGTCTATGAGAGAACGCAATACCTATTGAAATCTATCAAGTTCCCAAACATATGGTAGTCTGTAGTAGTTGTCATTTAAATAGCGCCATTTCTCCATTTGTATGGGCTCAATGCGTTTTTTGGTTGGAATGCCCTCAGGGGCTGAGATCCAGGTATGGGAAGTTCTAAGATTTTAGTTTAATCAGGTAGACCAACATTTTCTATAGGTTGTCACTGCATACCAATGGCAGAGGTGTTGAGGCATATCAGGGGTTTCTGTGCAGACTGCTATTCGGGCAACTAGACCAGATTTGTCTTAGCCGTAGCTGCATTTTAGAGTGAATGGATGGGAGCTGTACCTGTGGCATGAGTCCACATAGGTGGTGCAATTTATACATTCCTTAAACTCGGATGAAGTTCATCTTCGATGTTGCCTTCCTAGGCCCAAAATAGTTGGCTGGTCTTGCAAACTGAGACCTTTCTAGAGTTGAGAGCCTTCCTGAGAAGGAAGGTCATCCTGATGTTACATAAAACAATAATAAAAACAAACATAGTTTGCAAACATCATAACTGAATGATTTGGCATGTTTTGTCAGTTTAAATCAGATTACTTGAGTACAGGCATAGGTCAGATAAATATCCACAATGTTTAAACTTGTTTAAATATATTCAACCTTACAAGACTGATAGTAATAGATTGGAATGAATGTCAAAGCTGAACACTACAGTCCTGGATAGAAAGTCCTCCTAGAATGATGCACCTGGGAACACATACTAATTGCTTTAAAGTGTTGTTATTAAATAGCTTCCAGCACAGAAGATGAAAGTTAGTCAGAGCGTAAAGATGCAATGGAGCTTAACATTGAGTGAGAAGATTGTCTCTGATACCTGGCAGTTAATACAAGGCAATATCCCCAGATTCCAGCTATTAGCTCATCGGAGTTGAAGCAGAATCTCAGTTTTGCGTCTCAGATATTTTTGAGATCCATGAGGTAGATTTGTTTTTCTTGGGTCAGAAGTCCATATTCTCCTCATGATAGTTGTTCCATGACTCACATAGGCCATGAGAGTGCAACCTGTAAATAACCAATATTTTATCAGTGGTAATCACGGGTCTGTAGGGCATATGGTCTAGACAACACTTTCGATATAAATTGATTGCCGACTGAAGATAGAAGGTAGACCATTGTTTGTGAATCACAGAACTCTGATGTTACTAAAATTATCGTCCTGTGTTTATTATTATAGTCCCTATGTCCACATTTGTGTTATTTTGTATACCTATCTTGTTAGGGTAGCAATGAGCCTTACTCCTTGGTTGCTTAACTGCCTCAAATAATTTCGTTAATGCCTTTTTATTTCACTGACTCCTACAGATACCACTTGGATTAATGAAATGACCCTTTGAATGTTTTTGTTTTGATGATTAAATGCTGAAGGCTAAACAAAAAACGTACACCATGTGTCAGATGAAGAAAGGATGTATGCAACAATAACTTTATTCCCCTAAGGTACAGTGTTTTGGCACAGTTCTTAACATGAAGTAGCTAAGTGGATGATGTGTGAAACATTATTTGGGAACTGCTGATCCCTGTGATGAGTTGAGCTATGAAAACCAGTAAATTCTTGAGAAGAACATTTAAGTCCTTGCATTATTTCAATAATACACATAAATAATATGTTTAGATTATTTAGCAGTCTGTTTGGTAACATGCTGTTTAAGTTTTCGAAGTGAAAACATGTTGGACATTTGTTGTTTGATTGATAGAGATTAGTGACATTTAAACAGAAAAAGTAAAAGATAAAATATCTTGATTGAAACATCTTGTGTTTTTTCTTTAGAAAGTGGTATGTATTACTTTCCAAACATCACAGTAGAAAATACATTCAAGCAAAAACTGTTTGGATATGGTTTATGAATTGTATTAAGGGCTGCGTAGCTATGAAAAAATGTTCATTCAAAATGGAAAACGCGTGTGGATAAATAAATAAATGTACATAACGTCGGAATTCGAAGAGGCCAAAAATCCACCACCACTCAAACCAGCAAATACGAACTTAGGGTGGGCAAATTTAACAAACCGAGAAGACATAGAATCAAAAATCATGAAGCTTAAGTCTTCGAGAGCTCCTGGCCCCGACGGTCTAACAAACGCAATACTAAAACAATTTCCCACCCAGTGGTCGGAGGTGATAAGTAAAATCTTTGAAGAATGTGAAAACACAAAGGAAATCCCTGAATCGTGGCTGAAAGCCGTAATCGTCCCAGTATACAAAAAGGGCTGTCGTGAAGACCCGGCGAAGTACAGGCCTATCGCCTTACTAGACGTCATTGGCAATCTTTATGCGTCCCTGCTCTTGGATCACTTCCGAGTGTGGGAAAAAAGCGCCCTATTCAGAGATAACCTCCAAACGGGTTTTCAAAAAAAATTATCCACCGCGGTAAACATCATGATCATCAACATCTTAGCGGCCAAGGTAAAGGAAGGGGCTCCAAAGATCCACTTAGCCTTCATCGACCTATCTAAGGCTTTTGACAAAATCGATCGCAACTAGTTGTGGGCTAAACTACAGGCTTGGAATTGCCTCCACAGCAAAAACAAAAAGGTGATGGCTGGAAGGTTTAGACTTAATCTTAACCACTGGCAGTGCTCTGGGCAACCCTCCAGACCACCGTTCTTCGCCTGCCAAGCCATTACAGAAGGGAAAGACCATATGCAAATCAGGCTTGGCCCCACCCCAAAAGGGGCAGTCCAGCCCGAACTGCTAGGCCACATCCCCTCTGCACGAGACCACAAGCATCCCCAAACATGTTTCGCCCTTGTTGGGGCTCATCAGTGAGGAGTAGCCTGGGTCTCTAGGCCCAGCAGGCACGGGACCCACGTCTGGGCATACCCGTCCCACTCGGGGTGACATAGCAAAAACAAAAAGGTGATGGCTGGAAGGTTTAGACTTAATCTTAACCATTGGCAGTGCTCTGGGCAACCCTCCAGACCACCGTTCTTCGCCTGCCAAGCCATTACAGAAGGGAAAGACCATATGCAAATCAGGCTTGGCCCCACCCCAAAAGGGGCAGTCCAGCCCGAACTGCTAGGCCACATCCCCTCTGCACGAGACCACAAGCATCCCCAAACATGTTTCGCCCTTGTTGGGGCTCATCAGTGAGGAGTAGCCTGGGTCTCTAGGCCCAGCAGGCACGGGACCCACGTCTGGGCATACCCGTCCCACTCGGGGTGACATAGCAAAAACAAAAAGGTGATGGCTGGAAGGTTTAGACTTAATCTTAACCACTGGCAGTGCTCTGGGCAACCCTCCAGACCACCGTTCTTCGCCTGCCAAGCCATTACAGAAGGGAAAGACCATATGCAAATCAGGCTTGGCCCCACCCCAAAAGGGGCAGTCCAGCCCGAACTGCTAGGCCACATCCCCTCTGCACGAGACCACAAGCATCCCCAAACATGTTTCGCCCTTGTTGGGGCTCATCAGTGAGGAGTAGCCTGGGTCTCTAGGCCCAGCAGGCACGGGACCCACGTCTGGGCATACCCGTCCCACTCGGGGTGACATAGCAAAAACAAAAAGGTGATGGCTGGAAGGTTTAGACTTAATCTTAACCACTGGCAGTGCTCTGGGCAACCCTCCAGACCACCGTTCTTCGCCTGCCAAGCCATTACAGAAGGGAAAGACCATATGCAAATCAGGCTTGGCCCCACCCCAAAAGGGGCAGTCCAGCCCGAACTGCTAGGCCACATCCCCTCTGCACGAGACCACAAGCATCCCCAAACATGTTTCGCCCTTGTTGGGGCTCATCAGTGAGGAGTAGCCTGGGTCTCTAGGCCCAGCAGGCACGGGACCCACGTCTGGGCATACCCGTCCCACTCGGGGTGACATAGCAAAAACAAAAAGGTGATGGCTGGAAGGTTTAGACTTAATCTTAACCACTGGCAGTGCTCTGGGCAACCCTCCAGACCACCGTTCTTCGCCTGCCAAGCCATTACAGAAGGGAAAGACCATATGCAAATCAGGCTTGGCCCCACCCCAAAAGGGGCAGTCCAGCCCGAACTGCTAGGCCACATCCCCTCTGCACGAGACCACAAGCATCCCCAAACATGTTTCGCCCTTGTTGGGGCTCATCAGTGAGGAGTAGCCTGGGTCTCTAGGCCCAGCAGGCACGGGACCCACGTCTGGGCATACCCGTCCCACTCGGGGTGACATAGCAAAAACAAAAAGGTGATGGCTGGAAGGTTTAGACTTAATCTTAACCACTGGCAGTGCTCTGGGCAACCCTCCAGACCACCGTTCTTCGCCTGCCAAGCCATTACAGAAGGGAAAGACCATATGCAAATCAGGCTTGGCCCCACCCCAAAAGGGGCAGTCCAGCCCGAACTGCTAGGCCACATCCCCTCTGCACGAGACCACAAGCATCCCCAAACATGTTTCGCCCTTGTTGGGGCTCATCAGTGAGGAGTAGCCTGGGTCTCTAGGCCCAGCAGGCACGGGACCCACGTCTGGGCATACCCGTCCCACTCGGGGTGACATAGCAAAAACAAAAAGGTGATGGCTGGAAGGTTTAGACTTAATCTTAACCACTGGCAGTGCTCTGGGCAACCCTCCAGACCACCGTTCTTCGCCTGCCAAGCCATTACAGAAGGGAAAGACCATATGCAAATCAGGCTTGGCCCCACCCCAAAAGGGGCAGTCCAGCCCGAACTGCTAGGCCACATCCCCTCTGCACGAGACCACAAGCATCCCCAAACATGTTTCGCCCTTGTTGGGGCTCATCAGTGAGGAGTAGCCTGGGTCTCTAGGCCCAGCAGGCACGGGACCCACGTCTGGGCATACCCGTCCCACTCGGGGTGACATAGCAAAAACAAAAAGGTGATGGCTGGAAGGTTTAGACTTAATCTTAACCACTGGCAGTGCTCTGGGCAACCCTCCAGACCACCGTTCTTCGCCTGCCAAGCCATTACAGAAGGGAAAGACCATATGCAAATCAGGCTTGGCCCCACCCCAAAAGGGGCAGTCCAGCCCGAACTGCTAGGCCACATCCCCTCTGCACGAGACCACAAGCATCCCCAAACATGTTTCGCCCTTGTTGGGGCTCATCAGTGAGGAGTAGCCTGGGTCTCTAGGCCCAGCAGGCACGGGACCCACGTCTGGGCATACCCGTCCCACTCGGGGTGACATAGCAAAAACAAAACGGTGATGGCTGGAAGGTTTAGACTTAATCTTAACCACTGGCAGTGCTCTGGGCAACCCTCCAGACCACCGTTCTTCGCCTGCCAAGCCATTACAGAAGGGAAAGACCATATGCAAATCAGGCTTGGCCCCACCCCAAAAGGGGCAGTCCAGCCCGAACTGCTAGGCCACATCCCCTCTGCACGAGACCACAAGCATCCCCAAACATGTTTCGCCCTTGTTGGGGCTCATCAGTGAGGAGTAGCCTGGGTCTCTAGGCCCAGCAGGCACGGGACCCACGTCTGGGCATACCCGTCCCACTCGGGGTGACATAGCAAAAACAAAAAGGTGATGGCTGGAAGGTTTAGACTTAATCTTAACCACTGGCAGTGCTCTGGGCAACCCTCCAGACCACCGTTCTTCGCCTGCCAAGCCATTACAGAAGGGAAAGACCATATGCAAATCAGGCTTGGCCCCACCCCAAAAGGGGCAGTCCAGCCCGAACTGCTAGGCCACATCCCCTCTGCACGAGACCACAAGCATCCCCAAACATGTTTCGCCCTTGTTGGGGCTCATCAGTGAGGAGTAGCCTGGGTCTCTAGGCCCAGCAGGCACGGGACCCACGTCTGGGCATACCCGTCCCACTCGGGGTGACATAGCAAAAACAAAAAGGTGATGGCTGGAAGGTTTAGACTTAATCTTAACCACTGGCAGTGCTCTGGGCAACCCTCCAGACCACCGTTCTTCGCCTGCCAAGCCATTACAGAAGGGAAAGACCATATGCAAATCAGGCTTGGCCCCACCCCAAAAGGGGCAGTCCAGCCCGAACTGCTAGGCCACATCCCCTCTGCACGAGACCACAAGCATCCCCAAACATGTTTCGCCCTTGTTGGTTGCCTCCAACCAGTTCTGGATCCGATCAAAGCACTTCACACAGATTACACCGTAAGAGTTAAACTCAGCCAAGAAGGAACCTTGTCTGAAGAGATCAAGATTGCACGTGGGGTCAAACAAGGCTGCCCCCTAGCACCAACCCTTTTCACCTCGTTCCTAAGTGACTTCCAACACTCTGAAACCGAAATCAGGTGCTTTCCGCCAAAACTAGGAAAAACAACCATACCTAGACTGTTATACGCTGACAATATTATATTAATCGACCAGACTACAATTGGCCTCCAGCGTAAACTAAATAACCTGGCTAAATATATCGCCCAAAACGACCTTGTCATCAACAAAAACAAAACCAAAGTCTTGACGATAGAGAAAGCGCCCAACAAAAAAAAAATCGAAGCAACCAGTCTGGTTCCTGGAAAATGAACAAATCGAATCAGTTAAATCGAACAGATACCTGGGAGTTGACTTGGACAGCACAAACACATCCCTGGCAATGCAACAGACCCTATGGGACAAAGCTAAAAGGTTAACAGCGCAAATGCGCCTGGTCGATAAAAAGTTCGGTAAATTCTCCTTGACACCCGCGATAAACCTCTACAAGGGCAAAGTCACCCACGCATTGATCTATGGAATGGAAGTCTCGCTCTCAATTTGAACTAACATTTGGACTAAACTAGAAAGCCTAATCTGGAAATCAGTTTTGGGAGTCCCTAAATCAACCTTGATGGCGGCAATCAGAAGGGAGCTGGGCCTAGTATCTCTCGAATCCATGGTAGATCAAGCAGCCATGAATTTCTTCAGAAAATCCATCTTGGACGAGCCCCTGCCAGCCTTTTCCATTATCAAAGACGAGATGGACAACGCCAAATGTGCAGCCCTGGAAAAATGGAAAGAATAAAGGAGAGAGAAACTGCAGGAAATAGCGTGCTCAGCTGAAGAGCTCAAAGAAAATCCCGACAGAATCAAGAAAAAAAATAGTAATGACGGATTGGATACGAACACTCGATCTGGCAACAAATAACAAACTCCTTACCCACCTCCCCCCGACCGTTAATAAAGTAAAATCTCCAATCAAGTACTGCAAAAAATGTCCCGACAATAGAAAAAGAAACTTGCTCTTGAAAGCAAGACTAAATCTGTTACCGACTCAAGAAATACTCGCGATCAGATCTGCCTCAAACAAGATGAAATGCCGATTATGCAAAAAGCCGGCAACGAAAGAAACTCTAAAGCACTTAATACTTAATTGCGAAAACAACAAACACAACAGAACAACTTACCTACTACCTTGATGGAGAAGCCATGGATGTTCGAAGAAAACGAGCTGTGGAACAGATTGATATCAGGGGAATCCACTAGGTGGTCAGTGGCTATGGCGAACATAATTGAGGCAACTTTCAAACAGTTGGGAAATAGCACTCCCTCTCCCACAGAAGATCCCAATAGGGCTCAGCCAACGGTGACAGCTGCAGAGTCTTGACGGCTTCTCCCCACTTACAATTACATTTGCAGAGTCTTGACGGCTTCTCCCCACTTACAACTACATTTTCAGGAAACTACTCTAAAGCTCTTCTTACCTGGGAAGAAAGACTACATAGTTAAAGCGAAGCTTTGGACCATTTAACGAAGGATGGAAGCATTCGATACATTTTTCAGGGTTCCCTGAACAAAATAAATTGAAAAAAAAAATAAAAATAAAAATAAATAAAATAAATAAATGTATTTGGATCATTTATTACTTATTAGGAATTGCACATTTCTTTAGAACCCTTACACATTACCACTGAGGAAACTGCTTCAGCTGTGTAAAAAATGTAAAGCCATTGAAGCCTGTTCTAAGGACATCAAAGTTACTTGATGAGATTATGGAAAACCACCACACTGAACTATAGGGCTACAAACTAAACTTGGTACGTTCAATGGGGTCTGTGATGAAATGACTACTTGCCCAAAGGAGCACAGGGTTGACCATGGCTAGTATGCTCGTACTCTGCCCCACACTACTACTAGAACAGTAGTGATAAAAAACATAAATGTGAAACAGGCACAGAATTAACGGCACAGTTGATGTCATAGAATTTTGTAATTTTGGATGATATTTCACACCCACCCCGACCCCGAATAACACCTCTTGTGTCGTTGAGTGACCTCCAGCTGATTTATCTCTATTTCTCCTATCGCTGATGGGCTAGCGGCAAAAATAAGTGCACCTCTCCAATCTCTCCCTGGTGCAGTATCTAAAGCGACCAAGATGTGCTTTGCGTTCTGTATCCGCTAGGGGTGACAGACCATATGTTGTGCTTGCAGAGCTATCCCATGACATGTATATCGTACCCTTTTGCATCTGTGACAGGAGATTAACTTGTTTTGCTCTGCAAGACTCCAGTTCTACTTTGTACACAATAGGCTGTTGGTCACAGATCTTTCCCTCCATTTAGCAGAAGGTACAGTGCTGTGCAGTAAACAGTTGATAACTCTATTCATTTTCAACTTAACATACACCTATCAAACACTAAGCTACAGTACAAGGAGTGACGTTCTTGGTGATGTTGCACATGAAATATCAGCCAAAATTGCGCATCTGAATGTCACTAACTGTAAGCAACCAGCGGGTATCTCTTCAGCACCAACGATTTAGGTATTTGATTTATTTGCTTGGTGGTTTTAAGTGCGATTAAGCGGCGAGGCAGGAAAAGTACATTTCTACTGCTCTTGCAACTGTGAAATGCAAATGTAAGCTACAAATTGTGTCCTTGATAGCCTTTGAAGCGCAGATTTTCTTTTTAAAAAGAAAACTACTTTGAATTGTGTTTTGGCAAAAACAGGAAGCTGTCATGGGCCTCACAGTCCCATGTCAACGTCAGGGTGTGTTAGAGGGAGGTATACCTCCAGGAACACGCTGTCGGCTTATGCAGTGTGGTCTGATCGAGTGCTAAAATAATAATTGAGGCTGCCTTAAAATCAGGGGACAGAACGGTCTGTTAATTTGGTGTTTAATGGCGTCTCAACCTACAAATGGCTCCTCGTTATACCAGACTCAATCAAGGAATGATCCAGATGATGTATTTATTCTTACGCATCTGGGTTCCCCACCTCTGTAGCATTTCACCACTTTTGAACGCCACCATGTTGGAATGAATGTATTCATTCTGAATTTCGTTGGTATCATTTTGTAGTGATGTATTTACTGCTCTTACTGCTCTCCCTGCAATTGCTGTGCTCGTCACTTCAGCAATGAGTGAGGAGCGGAAGGAGCTTTGTGGTGTTCTGTACACAATGTGGCAGATCCACCTAATGATGAGAATTTTTATAGCACTGTTCACAACCTCTTACCACACTAGTGGACAAGTTCACCAAGAGAAGAGATGTATCTAGCATTTGGATAATACAGTATTCTGGTGAAATAGGAAGAGGTACTTTTCTGTACACAGTATATTGTGATGGCTTCAACTTACTTTTCTCTCCTTCGCGTAAGTCATTGATCTTCAAAATATGATGCTGGCCCCCTATGGATGCTCTTCAAAAAGGGAGCATGGTGACTGGTTTTGATACACAATATAAGCAATTATCGAATTTGGGCGACCTTGAAACAATATGTGTACTCAGTTGAGTGCTCAGAATAAAATGTTTGGATGCTGCTGTGTTAACATGCCCATAGGCCCTGATTATGAGTGAGCCGGTCTGGAAATAAGGTGCTGGTAACAATGTTAATTGCACCTTTTCTGGACCAGCTCACTCTGAGTTTGCCGGTATGGACTGTGAACTACCAGCAAGCCTTAGTTTGCAAAGGTAGTGGGCGCCCCTCTCTCGACAGAACAAGGCCTGATAACCTGTTCAGTGGTTGTTAACCACTTGAGAGTTCGCAGCCACTGCTTTTACTCACTGTGCCTTTCACAGATGGGAAATATCCATTTGCATATCAGTCTTTGTCCTGCCCAGGGGCAGTCCAGCACCGAAATGCAATGGCAATTCCAACCTGAACGAGAGTGCCACCAGCAAGCCTTACCTGCTGGTAGTCCAGGCCCGAACCCGCAGATAATTCGCTGAAGCACCTGCACCGTTAGTAACGGTTCCAGTGCTTCAGTTTTGCTATTCCCATGGATTCCTATGGGACTCCATGGGAATGGGAACTTGCTGGTCCGCCGACGCCCGTGGTAATATACGGGTATTACGGGGATATTGGGTGGCCTAAACGGTAACCCGAGGTTGCCGGTAGGCCGCTGGTACTACAGGAAAGTCGTAATGAGGGGCATATGTTCCTAGATCAGTTCCATCAGCATAATAATGTGAGGACAGTTTGGCTTTTCAAGGCAATATTATTGAATGAGCATGAAATGAAACTAACAACAGGATTGATCTACTGCACACATCGGGCAGTGAGGTGTTAACGGACAACAACAAGTTGAAGCTTCCTGTTAATGTAGCAGGCATTATGCATGGGTGGACTGTCACTCTTCCAGGTACAGAGAGAGAGCATGGTCTACCAGATAAGCACCTACCTGAGTTTTGTGCTATTAATGCAGTTCATGCTTGGAAGTGAAGTCTCTGCCTGATATGCGCCAACCGTGAGTTTTGTGAGGTTAATGCCTTGAATGCTAAGACATGTAGTCTGTGCCGGATATGCATCCACAGATAGTTTTATATAATTATCATACTGTATGCTCGGGTGTTTAGTCAAGACAAGATATATTCCCACAGTAGGTTTTATGATTGTAAAGCTGTGCCTGCTTGGACATGTAGTCACTGCTAGATATGCACCCACCGTTATTTTTGTCATATTAATGCAGTGCTTGGTGGGATTGTAGTATCTTCTAGATATGCATCCACAGTGGAGTTTGTGCCATTAACATGCTCTGACTTGTAGTGTCTGCCAGTTATGTACCCACAGTGAGCGTTTTGCTTTTAAAACAGTTTATGCTGTGTTGTGAAGTCACTGCCAGATATGCACTCACAGTGATCTGTGTACTATTAATGCAGTGATTGCTCAGACACCTAGTGTCTATCAGATACATGCCTGCAGTGAGTTTTGTGCTATACATTCAGTGCATGTTTGGATGTGTAGTCCCTGTGTAGAGGAGGAGCCCAGTACCCCCATCTCTACCGTCCCGCCCATATTACCTATAGATTGGAATCTAGAGTATGTGACATACACAGAACAGTTGAATCGTCAAAGAGCAAAGTATGGACTCGGTCCAGTACCAGTGAAAGTGCCAGTACCTAAGAGAATCTGGGAGCCAAGGTACCTATTGAGAAAACTATATCTGCATACAAGAAAATATGAGAGCCATTTGAATGAAATTCCTGAAGAAGCAGAGCCAATAAGTGGCAAGGATGAATGGTAAAATCATTTAACATTGCTAGTATATGTTACATGAAGCTGAGATGACGTACATAGAAGAGATGCAGTGATCAGAGAATGTAGATATTCTATAAGGCATCAAGAAAGTATCAAGGATAAGTGACATCTTGGGATCAGAGTGAAGAAGCTTATGCCACAGAAACAGATGAAGATATCAAGTTATTTTACACGTGTACAGATGCAGAAGAAACGCAAGCAGCAAAGTAATCGTGAAGCTAGCTCTAAGCTTATATTAAATAGACTGCGTCAAGCGCCAACGTATACATATATAGAAATGAGAGAACTATGAATGTTTCCACTGACATGTTATAGCAGGTTAGACAGTAGCAAAAAGGCCTCATTTCAGTGTGTCGCAGTAAAAAGTAAATTGAATAACAAGTGAGTTTCAGTGAAAGGCGAGGCTGGACGAGCCAAGAAGCCAAGGTCTTATCAAAACTGGAATGAACTGACTTTGGATACAAAATCGTGTGAAAGAACAAATCTCCTGTTCAGAAGGCATGAAAAGGTTCGATTCCATGGTCTCTAGTCACATGGAAGCATGAAGTTGGACGATGGTCACAGCTACGCATGGAGGCAGACTGTGCTTCACAATCCCCAATTTTCTCAGAGCTAAGAACACTCTCAAAGACGAATTTCAAAGGCCTAACTGACAGTAGACCACTGAGGTGATGATGAATTGATATGCTAATTGGTGGGAAGCTAAAGTTAAGGCGACCTCACCAGCACCTGCATGGCCAGCCTGTTTGCTGCTAACGTAGGTGGAAAAATACTGAAAGAGGTTAGAGTGCCAACCAATTGTAGAGGACCTACGTATTTAGGGGTCCTATAGTTGTGTAAACCAATGGGACGTTGTGTATTTACTGATGTTAATAGTAGTCATTTTTGGGGGAGTTGCCCCACCTGATGTTAAGAAACCAATCACATAATTACACTTTTTTAGACTAGTATGGATCATATACTTATATGTTCACTCAGAACCAATAGCCCATGCTTATAGGTTTTTGTAGTTTGCCACGTAGGATGGCCTTAGAACAGATGTGGTTTAGACGTAATTGATGACACATATGCTTTTAAATGCTCTGTTTTTTCTTAAAGTACTTTGTGTTTGAAGATTGAGCGATTGTGTTGATGTTCGTTATGCTCCCTGTTTTAGATAATTGATATTAAAACAGTCTTCCTTTTGTCAACTTCCTGAGTCAGCTCCATTATTGATGTATGAGTAGGGTCTGCATCCCCATCCATCTCAAGGGTAATTGCTACTCGTCAAAGGGGCTGGGCTATCCAGTTCACCTGCCAGATATGTCCCACAATTCTTTTGTTGTGCCATTAATGCAGTGCATGGTAGGAAGAGAAGTCAATGTTAGATATGGACCCATAGTGTGTTTTGTGCTATTAGCACACTGCATGCCTATTGTTGATGTCTCTAGTGCAGTACTCCTGTTTAACTTGAAACACTTTACAACCAGTTGATTGTTACCTTGTTTTGTTTTGGTCCTGGATTGTTTCAGAAGTAAAAGTGGATTCTGTACCTAATGTTACATTCATCAAAATCTGATATGTCCTTTTCTTTGTCCACATGATTTTCCCAATAATCCATTATGACAACTGACAAAAGAAGTTCGCCCACATTAAGGTCTTGATAGACATCCGCAAAGACTTAGAGGGTGCCCATTTTAGAGATGAGAATACTCTTGCCTTCTAAAGGTTTAACCAAGTTGGATTCAGGAAAACAAGGACAATACTCCAATAAGACTTGTGCTAAGCACCATGTGAAGATACACGTAAGGGGACATCTTCAAGTAGGGGCTAGGGCCAGTGATGATTTTTGAGGTGATAGACACTCCCTTTTTAAAAGTGTACATTATGATATAATGTCTTTTTTCACATTTGTGATGCCATGATCCTGAGGATACTGGAAAATGTCAGGCCATCCAGGGGAACTACCCGAAGCACCCCGTAGTGGCTGTGTTATGGTGGAAGATGTACTCATCTGGGTAAAACCTCACTCAAATATCCTCACCATAGCCCATTCACAAAGTGTGGGCCAACTTCAAGTGGTATTTAAAATGTGTCCATAAGCCCACCAATAATCAAGAAATAATTCATGGGATCGCTAAGCTTTGGTTCCTGGTACTGCCACCAGAAACTTGTCCACAGACTATGCACCACGACAAAATGGTACTCCCCATTGTGATTTTACTATTATCACTAGCAAAACATACCCGTACTCGGCACAGGTTCTGTAGACAGACATGATACTATTCTCATGAATTTTTTAAAATCAATTATCCTGTTGGTCACCGTTCCTAGTTGCTTATCGCTTGATGTGCTTTGCACTCTGAGGTAAACTGCACTGAGAATGGACTCGTGTGTCTGGCTTACCCTGCAGCAGAAATGGAGGGGAGGGGAGAGTTGGCATGCTGCTGTATACTAGGACCTACTGTGCACTTTCCCTACCTGTTGTTGTGTGCTTTCCCCATCTGTAGCCTTATCCTGGCATGGTGCTATGTGTTGCAGTGCATTGCGGTACAAATATCTCAGAAACGGTGCATCCTAGTGCCTTGAAATGTGGGTTTTAAGGACCCACATGACCCTTGAGTTTTGTTTCTCATGTCAACACACTTACAATTAGCTTTGTCCGGTCCATCTATGACCCCATTGGTGTTTCATCGATTTCAGGCAACAGTTTCATGTGTTGAGGTGATGAAATATGGGGAAAGGGGAGGGTGTGCAAATGTCATGTAGCCAGTAGACAGACATGATAACACTGTCTTCAATTGTTGAAAACTCTGGTGCAGTGTAGTGAAGTGTGGTGCAAATATCTCAGAAACGTTGAATCCTAGGGCCTTGAAATGTGGTTTTTGATGCCTTTTTGTTCCTGGGATTTGTCAGATCCTTCTATGACCTTCATTGATGTTTTGCCAATTTTAACAGATTTTCAATTTAATAAATATTATTATTATTATTATTATTATTATTATTATTATTATATTTATTGAGCTCAGTCCTAGCTTCGAGAAGCAATGGAGCACTTTACAATCATAGGGGGAAGAAAAAAGTGAGGGAAGCAGAGAAAAAGAGAAAAAGAGAGCAGGCAATAACCACAGGGGAGATCCAGCAATTGGCACCAAGGAATCTACAAGCAACCGTGGATGGAAACAGTGGGGAGCTGATCACAGATTATCAAGTAGGGTGAGGAGTGGAGGGTGTGTGTACCTAGGTATTAGGGAGGAGTCGTTCCCTGAAGAGGAAGGTCTTGAACTCTTTAATAAACTGTCAAAACGGTGGGCGGGTATGATGTTGAGGGGGGGGTGTCTTCTTTTTTTATTCTTCCTGAACCAACGTAATTCAAGTCTGAACATGTCCCTAACTCTGTGAATTACAGGCCTCAGGAGATGCTGAGTTTCTCAGTGAGGCAGTTTGGGTACATCAAGGAGACAGCCTTATAGATGATGGCGCAGGATGTGAAGATGATACCGACTCTGCAGTGGGAGCCAATGCAGTTGGATGAGGGTCACAGTGATGTGGTTGAATTTGCACGGTCCTTTGAGGAATTTCACTGCAGCATGCAGGATACCTCTCAGGGGCCCCGGGTAGTTGCTGGAAGGCCTTCCAAAGTGGCATTGCCACCATCCAGGTGGGAGAAGACCAAGGTTTCAGGCTTGATTTTTCACAGGAAACAAAGTTGGCACCAAGAGACTTTTGTCTTCCTTGCTATGTGCTATTTGAAGATGAGATGTCTATCATACCCAAGGGACTTGTTGTAGGTGGCCAGCTGGTATGTGAATTCCTTGAGGTTCATAACAGCGAGCCGGGTATGGATGTCAGGGGGTTCCATGTTGCTGGCCAGCAGTAGGAATTGAGGTCTTGGAGGGGGTGAGCTTCAGGTAAGCACTGGACATGCAGGACTGCATCAATGTGAATCAGGCCTTTAGCCTGTGGATGTCTTTGATGGAGGATAGCTTGCAATAGATATGCATGTCATCTGTATATTGGCTGGCTGTGGATGTGTGTGGAGCGAGAAGGGTTCAGAATTAATCCTTGCAGCACTCCACGGCTGATGGGTAGAGTTGGTGATCTGTAGATATCCATTTGTATGAACTGTTGACGCTTAGCAAGGTGGAATTTGAACCACCTGAGGACAATCTCCCTGATCACCATGCAATGAAATGTATTGTCGGTGAGTGTCTGGTGGTCTACTATGTCAAATGCTGCTGAAAGGACAGGGAGAACCAGGAGGCAAGGATGGCCATCATTGCAGACTTTAAGGGATCGTCACTTACCTTGATGGTAGCTGATTCTGTGCTGCATTGAGTCTGAAGCCAGATTGGTAGGATTGAAGGACGATATTGGCTTCGATTTGTTGGAGGAGTTACGTGGATACTGCTTTCTCAATCATCCTACCTATGACGGGTAAGATGGGTGATGGGACAGTAGTTGCTGAGGTTGTCAGGGTCCAGTGTTGTTTTTCTTCTTAGCTCGAGTGTGTGCTTGAGCAGAAATGTGCAGCACTAAAGCCGTAAATAACGTTGTTGAATAATGGACCATGTGGTGCAAATCTAGAGTACTGTACATGTACCTGCATTTTCAACTCATTTCATGTTATTCTGCTGCAGACACAAATAAAAAGTGTCTAATGTAATAGATAATATATACAGGTATTTTCCCCCAAAATATATTGCATCAAGAAATGTGCAGCACTGATGATACTGTAGATCATTGATTTTCATTGTATGGTGTACTATAAATGGAATCAAAAACAATTGAGACCTAATGATTCATGAACAATGATTTATTTGGGGTGTAACACACAAAGAGGGCCAGCCAAGGCTGTTTACTAAGGAGTGGGTCATGGCACACTGAAGGTGTTGCCAATTTGGTTGACAGCAGGGTTGTGAGAGGGGGGATTTGCACGGGTGGGTAACTATGGGGTCTGAAATGTGGGGTCAGCTTTACAGTCAGCTTCAACCCCATGAGGCTCCTTGGATGCATGGAAGTGTAGGATTGTTACAGTCTCAAGTGCTCACTGCCATAAAATGCATTATGGAATGTTAAGATCAGGACAGGCACACATGGGCCATTCACATGATAGTTATGAGACACAGATGGGCATTGAAAAACCAACATTTTCAGAAAAGTAAATAAACTATACCCATGGTCCACCTGAATGTCATCATTTGAAGCATAACTATTAAATAAAGTACAGCATACAATGTGAGACATTTGCAAACATCATATTGCAGAGTGTGAGTCAGGCACTGCCAGTATTTCCATACAGTAGCTGTATGAAGCAGTTACAATATCAATGGGTGGGAGGAATGTATTTGCTCTTGGGAAACAGTATTCATTAAGAGCTCTTCATTCTGAGATTTAAAATGACATCATTTGCCATTTTAAATATACAATTAAATCATGGCTAGCATATAGAGAGCAAGCTGCGTTGTCTTTTCTGAAAAGTGATCACATTGCAAAACATATCCATCCCCGCGTTGGGCTCCTCTTTCAGTGCTATTTTTATAAGTTGGCCCTTTGATTTGACACCTGCAAATAATGACCTGGGAGAGAATGATGGTAGTAAAGCCAGGGGATGCATTCACAGGAACAGAATCAAGATTCAGTCACCCCCATTGGTATGTACTTCATCGTAATAAGGAGCAAGGGGAGTTGTGTCTTACCTTGTACTGCCAAACAATGGGATTCTCCCATGCTCCTGAATATTGTACTCGGCTCACACATGGACTGCAGTACACCGGTTGCGACCTTCGTTAGGTGAAAGTGATTTTAATTTTCACATCTCACACCTCACTTGTTGTACAAAGATAAGAAAAAGATGGGCTTCAAAGTATGTAACTCTTCACTGGACTGGATTGAAGAGCAAGAATTACCTATACATGTTGCATTACTGCAGAACATGACCACTAAAATGGATAACACCTGCTCAACGCAACGCTTTGAAGGAGGTGTCTACATCAGGAAAGTGCACAATTCTGTGCACAGTGATGAGACTTGACAACAAGATGGCTGAGCTCTCACCAACTGGTCATTGTACTGCGTGGGGATGGAGGCATTCGCTCCATTATTACAGCCATGTGAGCTGAGGTGCAGTTACAGTACTGATGAATACAACACATTCCATTTAATGGGCGTAGACTAAAGTGCTGTAGCATGATGGATATTTCTATTAGGCACCATGGTGTGCAATGTTGCAGAGAGTTTCCCTGTGCTAGTCTGAGGTAGAAAAGTGTAGGTGAAGGCATTTGGGGTTTATTGTAAGGACATTAAATGCAATTGAAAAGCCCATCCAGTAGGCTAATACTGTTTCATAATTTCTTAACACCGTACCTAAGGTATTCAGTGCCATTGTGCAGATGCTGAGGAATGCAAAGTCAAAAAGTGGCTTTTTTAACGGCATGTGATGATGTTTTAGCTACCAAAAGGAACTATCTTGGTAATTCTTTCAGATGATGGCGGAAACCCAACTTGTCTAGTGCATGTTGTCACTGAAATAACCAATACTGCTATTGGACTGCACTGTGCATCATCGCCTTCTCTACATCATCTGTTGCAGCACACAGTACAGTTTCATTGAGTGGGCTGCAGCTTCTGCCGTCATGTCTTTCGTTCTGTAACCTGCCTTTATAAAAAAAATAAGCATGGATTAAATGAACAAACTCTTGTATTCGAGCACTCATTCCCGTCTTCCCAAGTTTTACAATGGGCACATTAGCAAGAGAAAAAAAGTTTGCAAAGATCAGGAGGAAACTCAAAATGATGGAAGTTGGGTTGTGGTGGGCTGACGCTATGTTGAGGAGGTCCAATTAAATGCATGTGGGGGTGCTGGCTTTGACATATAGCCTATACAGTCGGATAAGTGTGGAACACACCATGTTGCTTTCTGGTACATGTGATATTCAGTCAGGGACGTTTTTATGGGAGGGCAAAAGGGGCACTTGCCCAGGGCCCCCACCTTGGAGGGGGCCCCACAAGGCTAGTTGATCTGAAGAAGTAAGATTCAATTTTTCACCAGTCTTAAATAGCACCCTTCAGGATATTTTATGGGGTGCTACTGAGGCTCTAAACCCATTACTTTCTGTTTTGGCAAGTGTATTCTGCCTTGATCAATTCACCATGTATTGCTTTCTGTGTTCACTGTGGTATACACAGTTTGTGTGTTCCTTATGGCACAACTCTGTAGCATTCTTTCCCTCCTGTGGGAATTATGTTGATCATGTTCAATAGACAATGGTGAAATGCAGATTGATAAATTGAGTGCCACAATGGTTCCAGGGGCGCCTCCAAGGGGTGGCCAGGCGGGGCCATGGCCACCCTTATAAAAATGCTGGCCCCTCCATCGGCCACCCCATGAAAAAGCAAAAAAATACCCTTTTTTTTCTTCCCCTCTGAACTGTGCATGGACAATAATCACATGTGCAGTTCAGTGTGAACAAATTTTTTTGTTTGTTGCCGCAGCTCACCACCCGCGATGGACTGGATCAAGCCACGTATGATGGTGGCCCTACCCCCATTGATCGCACAATAAACACAGCCTGAGTGCACGCATTTCTGTTTTGGCTTGCACTTGCAGGCTTTGTTCACTTCCAGGCACTGAAAAGGAGACCTGGGCTGCGGCGCTGAGGGATCGAGTGGTTGTCCCAGGCAAGCACTTCAGAGTTGAGGTATGTGGCACCAGGGGTGGTGCCAGGCATGGGCGTGGGAGGGCTAAAGTCCCCCCCCTTCTGCAGCTGCCTATTTGCCATGCACAGGCCTGCTCGCTTGACCTCAAGCCGGCGCTCCCCACACCGCTTTATTTTCTCCTCACAAAACTGATTGTGGGGGAGGGAGGAGGCGTTAAAATGTAACAAGCCCATTATTATTAAATAGAACAATTGTGGAGGTGAGATGCCCCTGGAAGAAGAGAGTACCTGCTGGCTGCGAGATGCATGCTGGCCACCTTAGCAGGATAATCGGTGTCTCTTTCAGTGAGGCCATTCTCCCTGTACCCATCGTGAAGAGTACACCCTGTGTCAAAAACGTGTTGCTGCGGTGCCTGCCAATTGAAAGAGCAGCTCTTTAAATTGTATCTGGCCTACGTGGCCAGACCATGTCGTATGCGAACCCTGCCACGTTGTCATTTGCCAATCGGCAAAGAGCAGTGCTGCCATCATTGCTGCCTATCCAAAAACAGGGCCCCTCCTGTCACAGCCGTCCCCTGGACTAGAGGCCCATGTTCGGTGACCTTTACTTTCTACCCCCAAATACCTTTGCCCTTCTACCTGCCCATTCGACAGGTGGGAGGCATTTCACTGCCCTACTCTCCACACAAGACACATGATTGCTGCCCACCTTCACACCACCCTTGACCGAGGCCAGCACTGCACTGCCCTGATCTCCCTACACAATTCTGCTCTCCTCACACACGCAATTTCTTTATACTTACACCTCCTTACGCAATCCCGACCGTTCTGTCACCACCCAGAACAAATGAGCTCCTGGGCCTGTTGTGCACAGCTAGATTTGGTCCCTCTATATAGGACTTCTAGAAACATTTAAATTAAGTAACTATCAACTTTCCCACTAACAGATGTGACTCCCCTCATTCTTGTGTGCACTTCAGAATGCTGCATTAAAATAGAAACGAGCACCCCTCTCTAATGCTTTAGAGGATGACAGTGTCCATATTACTTGCCAATATGCTTCAATACACCAAGTCCTTCCCTTCCTTGATATAGTCCTTACAACTTGCGGCACTTTCACCTCTCGAGTCACCTTATGTAAGCAAATAGCTTTCAAATAATACTTTAGTTTAATTCAAATGCGGACTCCAAATAGCACTCCTCCCACTCCCAGAATGCTCTCTTTGGCTAGAAAGCTCCTAAGCATGTGCACAGGCTGGCAGCATTACTTGGGAGGGTAGCAGGAGGATTGAGAGTGACAAGAAAGAGTAGGATTTGGAGTAACGCGAATCCCCTGTGGACACTATAGCACCTTCCTCGCCCCAGTTGTAGATATATGAGGCGATAGCAAGCACCATTAAACACACACACTGGAAATGCTGCAACACATTTGCTGAAGACCAGATCCTTAATGAGCAATGCTTTCTGAGCTAAAATGAAGTCCAACAAAGTCTACAACATGAAATGTGTAATGCTTAATGAATGTTAAGGGACACATGCTTACATTGTGGTCCTGCAGATTTTGGGCACTGATACACACCTCCATTCTGCCCATAAAGCTGCAATGCCACCCGAGTAATGAAATTGGATCACATTAAGTAGTAGAACTTTCTGGTGTCCTTAGTCCAACACAATCATTTGCTTTGCCCATCTGCCTTTGATAGTAGTTGCATGTTTCCAGCTCCATTTCCCTGGAACAAAAGCTACTAACAGTGTGCCAACAGAGCGAAAAGGAGCAACCCTGTGTAAATGGATGGCCCTCCCTAGGTACAACATATGAGGCAGCCCATCAGGGCAGTTTTACAGACTGAAAGTAGGGAGAATACGCTTCAGTGATATATGAAAGGGCATTTACTTACGAACAAACCCAGAGCAGAAGTAATTTCAGATGAGGCTCAGAGGAAAGAAGTGCCCCCCAATTTCCCTAAGCAGTGAGTTGAAGTAATGACAAAAGCTGCAGGTGCACCTTTTGCAGAAGGGTCAAGTCGGGAGACTCACACTCTAAGTGCATGGCATGTTTTACTGCCATTTTTGGGCAATGGAAAGCCTACTTGAGTGTTTGCATGTGATGGTGGGGTTGGAGTGGGGATAGGTGGGGGAGAATACTACAGTGGGGCTGGCCTGGCAGGGTCTTACTGTGGCATGGAATGTTGTACTCGCATTAAGGTCAAAGGCAACATGAGTGTTCTTACATTGGGAGCGCATGCTTCCTTATCTTGACTTGGGTCTTTATTATTTTACTGGTGTTTAAGGTCAAAGGCAGCATACATATTGTTACATGGGGGAATATAACATGATGTGTGCAACATAAATGTTCTTATATGGGGGGATTTGTGTGATGATATGCTATTTATATAGCGCTTTCACCAAAGCGATTTTCAGAGAACATATTTACATCAAATGTATCACCCAGCCGAAGTCTGCACTCATTTAATGAGCTTTATTTATTTATTGCATTTATTGACATTGCGCAAACCCATACGTATCACGGCGGTGGTACAACTTGGTGAGCAGGGAAAACAGTACAGTACAGAGTAAGAGAGGTAACACGTTGCAAAAGCAACATAATAGTACGAGGTCCATATAGCAAGGTAGAGATCACAGAGATCACATTGAAGTACGAAAGACAGAGTTGGCCTTGCCTGGATTTGAACCTGCGAATCACACTCGGATTACAAAAGCATGCGTCAGCCCGGTGAGCTATTTTACCGGCTTGCCAGCAAGAGCATGTTTTCTTTCTGTGGCATTGCAGTGTATTACTGGTGTTAAGGCCAAAGGCAACATACGTATTCTAACATTGGGGTGGGGGCATTCGTGCTGCCTGCAAGGCTATATGTTTTTTTACTGTGGCATGACATTTTTTATTGCCGTTAGGGAGCAAATACAACATGATGAGTGTTATTATATGTGGAGTGGGGGATTTTTGTAGCCAGCAAGGATATATTTTCTTAATGTGGCATGGCTCTTTTTTCACTGGCATTAAGGCAAAGCCAACAGGAGTATGTTCTTACATGGGGATTCTGGCACGTATTGGGAGAGCTAGCATAAACATGCTTTGTTATAGTATCGTTACTGGCATTATGGACAAAGCAAACATGATTATTGTCATATATGGAAATATTGGCATATATAGGTGCACCAGAAAGGACATGTGTGAGCACAATCAATATGAAAATGCTTTTTTACACTTGCAGAGTACTGGCATATAGCGGACAAAGGCATTATGAAAATGTGTTTGAAAATGCTCCGGTGCATTGTTGGTGGCTTCGAATCTAACATACTTTTCATGTCTTACCCTACAAAATCGATTGTAAACTGGGTGGTTTTTACCTAATTTATCACAAAGTGTACTGTAAAATGCACTATATTTTAACACATTATTTAAAACCTTTTCTCAAGGGGACAAACCCCCTTTGATTGGTTCGCCCTCCCTCACTACTCTGTCACTCCTATGTATTTGGCTGGGGGCAGAACAAGTGCCCTTCCTTCTGCAGGCTCTTCTTAATGTGGGCCCTACTACATTAGCTCCAGGCCCCACTTGTTACAGAATAACGGCTACGCCTCTGGTGAGTTGGGGTGAAAGATGGATCTAATGGGCCAAAGTAAGGCGTGATATCTACTCAGCCTACTGGGCTTGCAAAGCGGATGTTAGGACGAGGGTTGTTCAGTAGCCCAATAGGTTTAATGTCCGGGCTCACTAACAGTTTTCAAAACTGCCATCCAGCCCCGCCAAAATGTTGAGGCTGGATCCGCCCATGTTTGGCACCCTGTGTGCCACCCCAAGATTTCCTGTGGCCTCATCAGGCCACCCCTATGAAAAATTTCTGGAGGCGCCACTGAATGGTTCAGAAGTTAGCTCAGTGCGTGAATCAACCATTTCAGAGATATGTGTTTGTATGCAAAATTAGAATATCACATTCCAGCAAGACTGGCAGAGCCTTTTCCGTGTCTAAAGTTTATAAACCTGCCTGCATATATACTTGTTTTTTTCAGAACAGCATCTTCTATTATCAGCAATGTACCTGTACCAGATAGGGGTTGCTATAAAAACAAACATATCATCCGTATGTATGGTGAAGGTCTGGAAATTGGTTTGTTCAGATGGGGTGTTGTAAAACCATGGCAATTGCCTCCAACAATGGCATAAACTGTTAGTCCAAGAGGTGAATAAGTATCCAAATTCAAGACTATGGAACAATAGCATTCATGTTTGTATCCTGCAGTTGCCAGCAAACGATACAGTGATCCTGGTAAAATCATCTAATATATCTTACATTACTGTGCTGTCTTCTGTGAAGTTTGCCTTCTTGCATGCTGTTGGTATCGTTTGTCCCATTACTTGATCTTTCTTCTTATGTAGGCCATTTGGGTGGAAGGGGTAGTAAACATAACAGAGTGGACCATATGTTGCAGGACTCGGGCAAGCAGATTTTAAGGTCTGCTTGTTTGATACAAAAAAGGGTTTGCTTTTTGGTAAAAGTCAAAGGTTTTTCTGCACGTTCATAAAGGAAAATGTTGCAAGCCATTGTTTTGGAAGTATTTAAAGCTTTAAATTACAAAAGACAAACCTAGATTACATTTGTTAAATCACATCGATTGGTATGCTGGTTCTTATATACTTCAATTGATGATGGAGAGAATGAAGTTAGAATCATTACCATTTTGCATAACATCCTTATATAATATTTTGTTTGAAAATGGTCAAGTTTGATAATGTGATTTGTGTACTTTCAAAGTCCGTTTTTTTAATAAATGGAGATTGTTTTAGTTCATGGTCAGAACTGGAAAATAAAGTGTTCAAATAGAGAAATTGCAGAGCTGACACAAATCCCAGATTCACCCCTTTGCCCCTTAACCAATGTGTGATCGTGGGTATCTCCTTTAATCTTGTATTGCCTAACCTCTCAATATTGAGTCTTGGGATGATAGCTCAGGGGCAAAGTGCTCACCTTGGAAGCAAAACAACACTGAGCAACACAGGTTCCCGGGTCCATGCTTAGAAACCTCTGGGAATTAAGTGGGTTATAAATATCCGATCATATCAGATTATATCATTGCCAGTCCATAAATGTTTCGAAATTGTCCAGCCCTTCCGAGTGATTTCCTTCTCATGGTATGATCTTCATAAAAGCCTTATTCATGGTTTCACTGTGTTAATGGTGAGCATATTTGTATTGCACACCACAGGCATTTGTTCCTTTGATATCTAGTGGCAACACTATTTGAAAACCATATACAACTTCTAATCTCAGTCTGTCTGGATGAAGTCACCTTCCTGGTAGCTTCTAATCTGCTTTCACTATCCATGCTACGGTAAGTGTAGCATTATTCTTCCTTCCAATTAGTGGTCTCTATCCATGCATGAGCACTTTTGCATTCTGTAAGGCAGCTAATGTGAATTCTCTATCTAATATGGGTTACATGTAGCTTTTACATACGGTCCTGCATTAATGCTACATCTACCTTCCTGGATGTTATTGATAAAAATCATCCTGTGTATACTAGAACAGTAACCCCTTGTAGACTGCTAATGTTGGTCTTCAAATGCGTCTTGTTTATCATTCTGATTAGAGCAAGAATGAAGAGGGCAAAGGGACTTAAAGGTAGTAAACGTGCTTATTATGCTGGGAAACAGCATATCAACCTATTGGTTGGGAGTGCACGGGTGGCGGCTTAGGGGCATAACCAGTATTATTGATTCTTTAATTTCTTTGGTTTGGTGGAGGGGGGCCCCAAAGATTTCCGTGCCCATGGCCCCAAAAGTGCTTAAAATGGCCCTGTGTTCAGTAGTTGCCCTTTTGAAACGTGCACAGGGATGAATGCATTAGAGTATGCATTAACATTTCAGTGGGCATTATCACAAAACAGCACACTTATTTTACAGTGAACAGCTTAAAAATTATAACTTTCACTAAGCGCAATTGACAGTATACAATATTGAATCTTTTATGCAGACCAGGTCTGTACCACCAAATCCTGGTTCATAAACTGAAGTAAGAAGCTGACAACATGTACATTCTGTACCTGCTGTGAAGTAGCGGTTATCAATGGCATTATGATCTGCTGCGTGCAGTATACATAAAAGAATTGTGGTGAACCAGAAGAAGGAGTCGGACTCAAGGACATCCCTTCAAAGGTGCTTATTTAACTTAAAAGAAAAATGCCTATCATGTGCCTATTTCTAAGAGGTATTTCTCTTCCTGTCAAATAAACTAAGGGTGCTCACCTTTAGTAAAAAATAAATATAAGTAGTCCTCCGTCCAAAACGTATTAACTACGCATCCCTACCACTTTAAAGGGGAACAAAAGTAAATATAAGCCAGAGTACTATGCCCTCTGCTCAGGCTTCTTTATGCTTGTTGTAGTCTGATGTGTCAGGATTTCTTCCTGAGTCTGTGTCACAATTCCAATATTAGTGGTCACAGTTCATCAAAGAAAAGTTCCTCAGTCTTTCTCTATGTTCCTCAAGGAAAATGTATTCAAGTGTTATTAAATAACCAAAGCCTGTTCTGATTGTATACAAAGGGAGCCTCCCAGTTGCCCTTGCTTCTCCTCTTGATTTGGTTGAGTGGACCCTGCAGGCTTCCTTTCGCATATAGCTTGTAATGGTATACTTATCTCGACAAGGCTCTTCAGACCACTCTGGCCCTGTTGGGGCTGTCTCTTGACTCTCTACCAATGCCAAAGCACATTATTCTGTGTAATAGGCCTTACGTAACCCTCTGGGATGTTCTGTCTATGGGGGCTGACCTGTATGTGGTTTTATTTCACTGGCTTTTCTTTTCCCTTTTGGATTTTCTTCGGCTCACCTCCATCCTCCAAGGGGGACCCTGGTATCTTCACTGCCTACAGATGTGCTCTAACTCGTTGGCATCTCTGAGAAGATGTTTCCAATTCATGCTCTCGTCAGTGGCTCTGTCAGGGAAATGTTCAGCTTCGTTATTCTGCCTACTTCGGTGTTTTCATCGATTCTCAAACCAGGAATGGGGGATTTGTTCCACCATCACTCTCTGGTCTTGCTGCTTGTTCACGGGTCCCTGGCCCACCACGGCTGCATCAGGTACAACAGGGTTTCTCCCATCTTCTCCTAGGCGGTATTGCACAGCTCGATGCCGGACTAAGGTTGTATTTCTTCCACATCTAGTTATCTTCACGCCACTGCTAGCCTCTGCCTAGGATTTCCCACTCTCCATTCATGATTTACTCTTGCTGCCATACTTCCAATGGGAGTGTTGCTGCATATCAACTGTTGGGTTTCAGGGAAGTTCAGAATTACCTTGTGCCACAGGTTCGGACGTAATGCCAATATGTTTTGAGTTTCCATCGACAGATGTAACATCAGTCTATTTTACTAGCATATAGTTAGACCAGGTATTTCTTATAGGGAGTTTCTGATAGAAATGTGAGTCTTTGGGCCTCATTACGACCCAGGCGGTAAGTTACCGCCTGGGCCGTGACTTTACCACCATGGCGTAAACTACGTTTACGCCATGGTGGTTGGCGGACTTACCGCCCCATTCCGACCTAGGCGGGGCGGTAAGTCCCCAATCCCCATTTACCCTTCCCCATTCCCATTTTTGCCCCATAGGGCATAATGGGAGTGGGGAAGGCGTTAATTACGCCACTGTAAATTACGGTGGCGTAATTAACTCCATGGTCCCTTAGCGCCATGGATTTTAACACCTGCTAAAAGCAGGTGTTAAAAGCACAATGGCGCTAGGGGACCTCGTAATCAGGCGGTAAGGGTCGGCGCTGTTAACGCTGCCGTTAACCCCTTACCGCCTGAGTTGTAATGAGGCCCTTTGTCTCCTGGAAGGGAATCACTCCCAGTGAGGGCCCACTTTCCCAAACCCTTTGTGAGGGTTTTTCTTAGTGTGTGCACCCCCCTAGCAAGACCACAAGCAAGCCCAGACATGTTCAGCCCTTACTGGACAACATTAGTGAGGTATAGTTTGGGACTCTAGGCACAGCAAGCTCAGGACCCATGACTAAGCATACCTGACCCATTCAGGGTGACAAATACAACACTGAATGTTGATGCTTGGAAGATTGTGAATAAATCATAACAACTGGAAAATTGCTCTGAGAAACAGCATTACAGCAGTGGTGGCACCTTTATATGGGCGGGAGGCGCTGACACCTGAGTGTGCACATCCTTTCATTAAAATTCGAATGTACATTTAGAATCATAATGTAAAGATATGTACGTATCTCACTGCACATTGGCAGGTAGCATAGTCTCCTGAGGTGCCTTATGTGTACAGGTATTGTGCAGTCTGCCTCTAAGAAGAGGTGTAACCCCCTTCAACATGGTTTACATGTTCTTCCCAGAGACCTTTGAGGTCTGCGAAATACATTGGCGGTCATTACAACCTTGGTGCTAAGTGCACCAACTTTACCACCATGGTGTAAACTACGTTTACACCATGGTGGATGGCGGATTTACCGCCCCATTCCAAGGTGAGTGGGGCGGTAAATCCCCATTTCCCATTTTCCCTTCCCCATTCCCATTTTTGCCCCATAGGGCATAATGGGAGTGGGGAAGGCGCTAATTACGCCGCCGTAAATTACGGCGGCGTAATTAGCATCATGGCGGGTTAGCGCCATGGATTTTAACGGCTGCTAAAAGCAGCAGACGGCTGTTAAAATCAGATTCAGGCGTTAAGGGTTAACGACGACGTTAACCCTTAACGCCTGGGTCGTAAAGAGGCCCATTGAGTGCAGTAATGAGTGTCCAGTGGGGTACCGGAAGTCATGCTCCATTGCCTCTGCTTCATGCATTAATAGAATAGGCACCGACTGACAGGAGAGCGGTCCTCTCCTCTTCTGTCAGGGGCCCACCTTCTGGTCATATTTTGTGTGTGTGGCGGAGGCATGTTGAGGGTGCGAGGTAACTGAAATAAAGTTGTATTCATGTATATTGTTTTTTATGTATCCGTACATGCAACAGGGTTTTGTGAGTGTGTGGATATGTTTTGTTTCTATGTATTTATGCATGCACGCAGTTGTCTGATTGCTATGTGGATGCGCAGGTAGATGGGGGAGTGTAACTAGTATTTATGTATGTGAGTGTGTGTTCTGTATGTGTGTGCTTGTGCTGCATGTGTGAAGGGGCGCATACATCCAATTTGAGGGGGGGTTTCTGGTGGTGAGGCCTTTATACTGACCATCACTAAAGCAAATGCTAAATGTTATTACATGGCTAGGATGGCCTTCATGGTGTAGCTGGTATCGTTGTCTTTTCTATTTGTAGCATGACATTGTATATTGGTCTGAAGAGCAAATCCAGCATGACAAGTGTTATTATAGGTTTCAACTGACCTTTATTTGTGCAGCCAGGCTAGTTTGTTTTCTTTTTGTGGTATGATATTTGTAACTGGTGTGAAGGGCAACAGCATCATGATTATTGTTATAACCTGTATAGAGAGGCCTACATTGGTACAGCCAGACTGAATATGCTTTCTTCCTGTGGATTTTTTTTTTTTTTTATTTCACATCAAGGATAATGCAAACATCATGGGTGTATAATGTGTTTAGAATGTCCTTCATTGATGCAGCCAGTCTAGTTATGTGTTTGTATTGTGGCATGGCAGTTTTTACTGGTATGAAGGGTGAAGCCAGCATGGGCGGAGGGTGGGTTACGGCATTGCAAGGCAGTCCTTCATTGATGCAGCCAGCCTAGATTTACAATTGTGGTATGACTGTTTTGTAAGTGGTATGAAGAGTAAAGCCTGCATGCAGAATATTACAATGTTGTCAGTGTCAGACTGGTCTACAGCCTGTTTATGTGTCACCGATGGCACAGGAATCACTCCAAGACCCAGAGATGGCTCAAGGGGTTTTAGTGATTTTCAATGGGCCTGAGCCATTCATGTTTCTCTTGTCTTGAAATGATCCTCCTAATTAACCCAGGCATTTGAGGTCCTGGAAAAGTTAACTGCTACTGTGTAATCTCTTCCTTATACTGGATGTGAGGACCTGAAGACATGGAGCCTTTTCTTATTAGACTCCCCTATGGGCTTCTTAAGGCTGTCCCATCTATATTCAGTAATTAGTGTTCTAAATCTTGAGTGGTAGTTGGATCATCATTACCATCTTTTCCTGGCTCAGAACGGAGAGGTTTACTTGAAGCCATTGTTGCCTCCCCAAAACCATGGATCCCACTTTCAGTATTTTCCTTCTCTACCATTCTGGCAAGCGTTGCCCTCTCAATTAGCCCTTATGATCATGATGAACATTGAAGGGCTTCTTTCCGTGTATTTGTAGTAAAACTTTGACCTCGACTCTGTAATTTGGATCTCTCATCCCTGCAAGGACATCAGTCCCAAATCGAAATGCCAACTCTAACATCTGTGCCAGTCTAATATATGTATCAGGGGGTGGAATCAACATAAAGTCAGCCAGTATTAGTCTCCTTTCTACAGGGGAATGGTTTCTTCCCTACTACGAGGGTGCCTTCGGAGGCACTGAGAATTAGTTACCCCTCACTACTTCGACTCTAGCAAAAAGGATTGAACAGTTATGGTCACAACTAATAAAGCAGACAACTAGACATTTTACAAACAAACAGGACAATGCATGATGTTCATTAACCAAGAGCTGTACAAATAGCCCAACACAACAATAGGTAGAGAAAATATAATTTTAATTATATAAACGTATTATAAAAAAGGCTAAAAGACAAATGTATCCATCAAACAGTGTCAAAAAAATGTATGCTAAATCTCGCTATTGTACCAAAGGAAAAAAGAGAGGAAAGGCAAAGAAAAAGAAGGGGGAGGAATAGGTAAATCAATACATCCTAAATTCCTAAAATTAATTACAGACAATGCCTACAATTAGACATTGTTTGAGATGTAAGGTGTCGAAATGTTTCGGCACGTGATGAATTGGACATTGTCTCAGATGTCCAAACAAAAGTTGGTATAATGGCCATCATCAGGACAGGTGATTTCTTCACAGTATGCCTTATACTTGATGTAGGTGAGACATCAGATCTAAAGAAAAAAAAAAAAATATATATATATATATATATACATATATATATATATATATATATATATATATATATATATATATATATATATATATACATATATATATGTACATATATATATATATATATATATACATATATATATATATATATATATATATATATATATATATATATATATATATATATATACACAATTAATGCACTAGTGACACAAAAAACAGAAACGTAATTGGCCAACTTTCAGGGTAATTCATAGAAATTCGCACAAAAGTGGCGCACGCGACTGGCGCACAGCGTGCCCGTGCGAAAGTCGGCGCCAGCCGCGTGCGCTAAAATCGATTTCCGCGCACAGCGTATTCATGGATTTTCGCATCCAAAACCAGCCGTGGCGCAGCGACCCTGCAGCAGCGCCAGTTACGCCACCAAGAACGCCCTCGAGCAAGGAAAAGCCTTCAAAATCCCCAAATAATCGCAAAGGGCTGCGCTAACCCTGGACCAGTTCACAGGGCTGGCAAACAGCAAACGCCAAGCGGGGAACGTGTATTTCAGTGGTTCGCGGGAAGTTCCACACGCGATTGTCCTGTGTACGTGTGCATCAGGGGTGCGCGGGAAGTATCACACGCAAAATCAGCAGGGTACGTGTATTTCAGGGGTGCGCGGGAAGTATCACACGCGATTCCAGCAGGGTACGTGTATTACAGGGGTGCACGGGAAGTATCACACGCAAAAGCAGAAGGGTACGTGTATTTCAGGGGTGCGCGGGAAGTATCACACGCGATTCCATCAGGGTATGTGTATTACAGGGGTGCGCGGGGAGCACCACACGTGAATTGCATGTGTGGGTCCTCCCAGGTGTTCCCTCTACATCCTCCATGGCCCCTGCAGGTGGCCCACACCACAGGGGCCTTCCCTGCTGTTAGGCGGAAACCTGTGCAGTTCCCTCTGGGACCACGGCAAAAGATTTAGGACTACGGGCGTTTGGCGGTGAACCCACTTGGTAGCAGTCTGTACCACACAGATTCACTTGGTAGCTGTGGCTGAGCAGTCAGACTTCCCTCAAGAAGAGATGAGCAGTATGTGGAGTATACAAAATCGGGCAATTCTTCACAGCAAGACAAGCAAACACGCAACGAGGCTTAGTGTAAAGATATTAAGGTATTTATTTATAACAGAACATCTATGAAAAACACTATCGCACTATCACGGCAAACAAATCAAACACAATTACTCTACGAAGTAGGAAACGATCAACCCCCCTAGCAATATGTCGACAACTCTAGGTTCTACCGGTACCACTTATTTTCAGACAGAGGTGTATACCTCAACCTAGATGACACTCGAACATTAGTTAGGACGGGAGAGAAAAAGATAGGCAGGTTACGAAATCAACACAGTTCGATCCTATGCGGATAAAATGCAAGGCAAGAAGGCAAGAATCACAATAGGTCATAAAGTTCAGAGGCCAGGCCCACTCGGTGAGAGGCAAGGCGCGATGTCCCAAAAGTCTCTAGCGAAGATGCATTCAAGTCTTATAGCAAATTGTTATCGGCAGGTTGAACCAGTTCAGAACAAAGAATGAGAACAGCTTGGAGGCAACCCAACGGAAAGGAGAGGATTAAGACACCTCGCTCAACCCGATCGAAAGGGAAGCCAGGCGGACACGGTACCTTGTTGTGGAGGGCAGCTCTGGCGGGGGCAGTTGTTCCTGGTGGTGGATGCACGTCGGGTCTTTGCCAAGAGTAGAGATGATCTCGTCGTCGAAGAAAAGTGAAGTCCGGTGCACCACCAGGGAAGAGACCAGCCGCGGAGTGCTCCGTCACAAGGCACCACCTTTTGGTCGCGGTTTCAGGGGTAGTGGCTATCCGGTTGCCGGGGTGCGCTGCATGGGCAATTCGACCACTGCGTCCTGAGGCGAATAAAAAGCAAAGGGGACTGGTTGTTCCCACCAGTCAGGGGAAGAGACTCTCCGGCAGGGAGATCTCCTCTGTCGTCGGGAAGTGGTGAGTCGGTTCCGCAGGGCTCCACCGGAGGTGTCGTCGTGCAGGTCGGCTCAGCGTTACCCTCGTCGGATGCTTAGGTCCTGTGGCGACTTCTGAAGATCCAGTCCCAAAAGCCCTGCTTTTATGCAGAAAACCCCCCATTCATTCAGCCTAGCTGTCAATCAACACATGCTAAGTGGTGAGCGGGAAGGCTCACCACTTGGGCCAATCACTCCAGAGTGCGACCGGAGTTGGCAAGGCAACTCGGTCCAGGGTGCCTAAACCCCCTCCCACACCCCTGAGGTAACCCAGACAGAATGGCACCACTTTGGAGGGTCTCTGTACAGAGGCCCGCCAAAAGTGGAACAAAGGGCTCAACCTTTGGTTTAGGAGTCGCAGAGACGAACACAGACGCCATTTTACAAACCGAGTTCTGGCAGAAAATACCATCCGATAAACTTATTTAAGATAAGTAGACCGGGGGTACGTTAGAGATTAACGAGAAAAAGTATTAATCTCCAACAATGGGACGAATCCCATAGGTTTATGTCCGGGGTCGAACATAACAAGTAGTTTCCACTGCCACCAGCCAAAACTCGACGAGGGGGGACGGGACAGTGCCCCCTCGAGTAACAGGTCCAGGAGTAATCGAATTACCCCTACTAGTACGTCCACAATAAGATGGTTTGTACTAGTCCTGTTAGTAAATTTAGGTCTAGTAAAGCCAATGGTGACTTTACATGCCCGGCGAGACAGTAGTCAGTCCCCGGGTATGGAGTCTATGGCGGAGGTCCGCTAGGACGCCCCAGTGTTACGGCACGTAGGGTGCGGTGCAACACACATAGAAAAAACATATGAGACCCTATGGAGTAAAAGACCCCATAGCCCATCGAACACATTGACATTTGAAGGAATTACACACATACATGTCCAAGAGTGGGAGAAAAGAGTCTCACTCTTGGCAGGATGGAAAAAAACAAACTCCCGAAATCCAGCAAAGCTGCTGGGGGACTCACTAGGTTAGGAAATTCAGCCTAAACAGAGAATTCTCCCTAACACCTGCACATGTCCTGCAGGCACCCCATCCACCATGGCCATGCCCCCCAGCCAACCCACATGTCACCTTGCACTACTGCCATACCAACGCATGTCCCCCTGCACCTCCAGCCACCAGGGGCAGGCTCCACCAGGCCCCACTCATGTCCCCTATCATCCCCACCCCCCAGTCACCAGGGGCAGCCTGCACCAGGCCCCCACTCATGTATCCCTGCACCCCCACCCCCCAGCCACCAGGGGCAGGCTCCACCAGGCCCCCACCCATGTCTACCACCACCCCTCAGCAGTGCAGGGGCAGCCTCCACCAGGCCCCCACTCATGTCCCCTATCACCCCGACCCCCCAGCAGTGCAGGGGCAGCCTCCACCAGGCCCCCACTCATGTCTCCCACCACCCCCACCCCCCAGCCACCAGGGGCAGCCTCCACCAGGCCCCCACCCATGTCTCCCAACACCCCCACCCCCCAGCCACAAGGGGCAGCCTCCACCAGGCCCCCACTCATGTCTCCCTGCACCCCCACCCCCCAGCAGTGCAGGAGCAGCCTCCACCAGGCCCCCACCCATGTCTACCACCACCCCCACCCCCCAGCAGTGCAGGGGCAGTCTCCACCAGGCCCCCACTCATGTCTCCCACCACCCCCACCCTCCAGCAGTGCAGGGGCAGCCTCCACCAGGCCCCCACTCATGTCTCCCACCACCCCCACCTCCCAGCAGTGCAGTGGCAGCCTCCACCAGGCCCCCTCTCATGTCTCCCTGCACCCACACCACCCAGCCACCAGGGGCAGCCTCCACCAGGCCCCCACCCATGTCTACCACCACCCCCACCCCCCCATCAGTGCAGGGGCAGCCTCCACCAGGCCGCCACTCATGTCTCCCACCACCCCCACACCCCAGCCACCAGGGGCAGCCTCCACCAGGCCCCCACCCATGTCTCCCTGCACCCCCACCCCCCAGCCACCTGGGGCAGCCTCCACCAGGCCCCCACCCATGTCTACCACCACCCCCACCCCCCAGCAGTGCAGGGGCAGCCTCCACCAGGCCCCCACTCATGTCTACCACCACCCCCACCCCCCAGCAACCAGGGGCAGCCTCCACCAGGCCCCCACTCATGTCTCCCACCACCCCCACCCCCCAGCCACCAGGGGCAGCCTCCACCAGGCCCCCACTCATGTCCCCTATCACCCCCACCCCCCAGCCACCAGGGGCAGCCTCCACCAGGCCCCCACTCATGTCTCCCTGCACCCCTACCCCCCAGCAGTGCAGGGGCAGCCTCCACCAGGCCCCCACCCATGTCTCCCACCACCCCCACCCCCAGCCACCAGGGGCAGCCTCCACCAGGCCCCCACTCATGTCCCCTATCACCCCCACCCCCCAGCCACCAGGGGCAGCCTCCACCAGGCCCCCACTCATGTCTCCCTGCACCCCCACCCCCCAGCAGTGCAGGGGCAGCCTCCACCAGGCCCCCACCCATGTCTCCCACCACCCCCACCCCCAGCCACCAGGGGCAGCCTCCACCAGGCCCCCACTCATGTCCCCTATCACCCCCACCCCCCAGCCACCAGGGGCAGCCTCCACCAGGCCCCCACTCATGTCTCCCTGCACCCCCACCCCCCAGCAGTGCAGGGGCAGCCTCCACCAGGCCCCCACCCATGTCTCCCACTACCCCCACCCTCCAGTCACCAGGGGCAGCCTCCACCAGGCCCCCACCCATGTCTCCCACCACCCCCACCCCCCAGCCACCAGGGGCAGCCTCCACCAGGCCCCCACTCATGTCCCCCAGCCAACATGTCACCACAATGTAGATCCCTGGCCCTTATGGTCAGCCTTCAAATGCCAAACACCCACCCGAGTATTGCATCCACCCACTTAGAAATGGCAAAAACATGATAGAAGCCCAATTGCAAGTTTGCAAATGAACACATGTCCCTCACATACACCCAATGGGTGTCAGTGAATGTCAAAACCCATATCATGATATGCATGAAACCAATGAGATGATACTACACATTGAACTTTGAAGAAAAAATATGTATTAAAAGCAACATAAATTGAATCAAAAATAAACAAACAATAATAGAAATAAAAAAAAAACACAAAACAGCAGGTACGTGAAAAAATGCTAAACCACAAATCATAATGCAAACGAAAGGTGTCCAAAGTCACAGTCCACAAAAGTAAATCCAATGGAAAATTAAAATCGAAAACCATTGCTCCATGGGGAAATCATAATAAAAATTGAAAATCCAAAAATCAACTATGTACAGATAAACAATCCAGGGTCCATGATCCCAACCGAAGAAATGAAACCTATCTAATAACACTACCTAAAAAAAAAAAAATATATACAAAAATGTGGCCCATTGTCCAAAAGGTCCCAAAAAAATGCTAAACCAAAGGAAACCTAACACTAACTATATAACTATTTACAAGGGCAGCGGGCTAGTCCGACTTCTCACTTTGGGATGTTCCGGGCCAGGGCATCATCGAACTCCTGCTCAATGTCCCGGAGGCGCTCCTCCTCCATGGCCCCGAGGCTACGCAGGGCCGTCCACATGTTCCCCCCAAACTCCCTGCGGATTGCCTCGAGGCACTCGGCACGCCTCAGGGCCCTCCGCATGGAGTTCTCCGCCCTGACCATCGTGAGCCGTGCCTCTTCCGCCCGCTGCCGCTCCACATCTATGGCATGGCCCAACCGCTGCCACACGGAAGACACTTCCCGTCCTGGGTCCTCCTGCCCTCCGGCCGATGCCTGCCCCTGTTGGAAGGCCCCGAGCCATCATGGCTCCCACCACGTTGCTGCTGCTGCTGCTGCAGCTCTACTCGGGTGGGTGTTTGGCATTTGGAGGCTGACCATAAGGGCCAGGGATCTAGATTGTGGGGGCCTGGTGGAGGCTGCCCCTGGTGGCTGGGGGGTGGGGGTGATAGGGGACATGAGTGGGGGCCTGGTGGAGGCTGCCCCTGCACTGCTGGGGGGTGGGGGTGCAGGGAGACATGAGGTGGACATGAGTGGGGGCCTGGTGGAGGCTGCCCCTGGTGGCTGGGGGGTGGGGGTGCATGGAGACATGAGTGGGGGCCTGGTGGAGGCTGCCCCTGCACTGCTGGGGGGTGGGGGTGCAGGGGGACATGAGTGGGGGCCTGGTGGAGGCTGCCCCTGCACTGCTGGGGGGTGGGGGTGATAGGGGACATGAGTGGGGGCCTGGTGGAGGCTGCCCCTGCACTGCTGGGGGGTGGGGGTGATGGGAGACATGGGTGGGGGGCTGGTGGAGGCTGCCCCTGCACTGCTGGGGTGTGGGGTGGTGGTAGACATGGATGGGGGCCTGGTGGAGGCTGCCCCTGCACTGCTGGGGGGTGGGGGTGCAGGGGGACATGAGTGGGGACCTGGTGGAGGCTGCCCCTGGTGGCTGGGGGGGTGGGGGTGCAGGGAGACATGAGTGGGGGCCTGGTGGAGGCTGCCCCTGCACTGCTGGGGGGTGGGGGTGGTGGTAGACATGGGTGGGGGCCTGGTGGAGGCTGCCCCTGGTGGCTGGGGGGTGGGGGTGCAGGGAGACATGAGTGGGGGCCTGGTGGAGGTTGCCCCTGCACTGCTGGGGGATGGGGGTGCAGGGGGACATGAGTGGGGGCCTGGTGGATGCTGCCCCTGCACTGCTGGGGGTGGGGATGGTAGGGGACATGAGTGGGGGCCTGGTGGAGGCTGCCCCTGCACTGCTGGGGGGTGGGGGTGATGGGAGACATGGGTGGGGGCCTGGTGGAGGCTGCCCCTGCACTGCTGGGGGGGTGGGGTGGTGGTAGACATGGATGGGGGCCTGGTGGAGGCTGCCCCTGCACTGCTGGAGGGTGGGGGTGCAGGGGGACATGAGTGGGGGCCTGGTGGAGGCTGCCCCTGGTGGCTGGGGGGTGGGGGTGCAGGGAGACATGAGTGGGGGCCTGGTGGAGGCTGCCCCTGCACTGCTGGGCGGTGGGTGTGGTGGTAGACATGAGTGGGGGCCTGGTGGAGCCCCTGCACTGCTGGGGGGTGGGGGTGCAGGGGGACATGAGTGGGGGCCTGGTGGAGGCTGCCCCTGCACTGCTGGGGCTGGGGGTGGTGATAGACATGAGTGGGGGCCTGGTGGAGGCTGCCCCTGCACTGCTGGGGGGTGGGGGTGCAGGGGGACATGAGTGGGGGCCTGGTGGAGGCTGCCCTGGTGGCTGGGGGTGGGGGTGCAGGGAGACATGAGTGGGGGCCTGGTGGAGGTTGCCCCTGGTGGCTGGGGGGTGGGGGTGGTGGGAGACATGGGTGGGGGCCTGTTGAAGGCTGCCCCTGGTGGCTGGGGGGTGGGGGTGGTGGGAGACATGAGTGGGGGCCTGGTGGAGGCTGCCCCTGCACTGCTGGGGGTGGGGGTGATAGGGGACATGAGTGGGGGCCTGGTGGAGGCTGCCCCTGCACTGCTGGGGGGTGGGGGTGGTGGTAAACATGGGTGGGGGCCTGGTGGAGGCTGCCCCTGCACTGCTGGGGGGTGGGGGTGATAGGGGACATAAGTGGGGGCCTGGTGGAGGCTGCCCCTGTACTGCTGGGGGGTGGGGGTGGTGGTAGACATGGGTGGGAGCCTGGTGGAGGCTGCCCCTGCACTGCTGGGGGGTGGGGGTGCAGGGGGACATGTGTTGGTGTTCAGTAGTGCAAGGTGACATGTGGGTTGGCTGGGGGGCATGGCCATGGTGGATGGGTTGCCTGTGGGACATGAGCAGGGGTGCAGGGTAGTCCCCTGTGGTGTGGACTGCCTGCAGGGATCGTGGAGGGTGTAGAGGGAACACCTGGGAGGACTCACACGGCCAAATCACGTGTAGCATTCCCCGGCACCACCTAAATACACGTACCCTGCTGAAATCGCGTGTGAATCTTCCCGCGCACCTCGGAATACACGTACCAAGGCCAATCGCGTGTGGAACTTCCCACGCATCCCGAAGTACACGTACCCAGGCCAATCGCGTGTGGAACTTCCCACGCACCCCGAAACACACGTACCCAGGCCAATCGCGTGTGGAACTTCCCGCGCACCCCGAAACACACGTACCCAGGCTAATCGCGTGTGGAACTTCCCGCGCACCCCGTAGTACACGTACCCAGGCTAATCGCGTGTGGGACTTCCAGCGCACCCCAAAGTACACGTACCCAGGCCAATCGCGTGTGGAACTTCCCACGCACCCCGAAGTACACGTACCCAGGCCAATCGCGTGTGGAACTTTCCGCACACCCCGAAGTACACTTACCCAGGCCAATCGCGTGTGGAACTTCCCGCGCATCCCGAAGTACACGTACCCAGGCCAATCGCGTGTGGAACTTCCCGCGCATCCCGAAGTACACGTACCCAGGCTAATCGCGTGTGGGACTTCCCGCGCACCCCGAAGTACACGTACCCAGGCCAATCGCGTGTGGAACTTCCCGCGCATCCCGAAGTACACGTACCCAGGCCAATCGCGTGTGGAACTTCCCGCGCATCCCGAAGTACACGTACCCATCCAATCGCGTGTGGAACTTCCCACGGACCCCGAAGTACACTTACCCAGGCCAATCGCGTGTGGAACTTCCCGCGCACCCCGAAACACACATACCCAGGCTAATCGCGTGTGGAACTTCCCGCGCACCCCGTAGTACACGTACCCAGGCTAATCGCGTGTGGGACTTCCCGCGCAGCCCGAAGTACACGTACCCAGGCCAATCGCGTGTGGAACTTCCTGCGCACCGCGAAGTACACGTACCCAGGCCAATCGCGTGTGGAACTTCCCGCGCACCCCGAAGTACACGTACCCAGGCCAATCGCGTGTGGGACTTCCCGCACACCCAGGTACACACGCACACGCTATTTTTCACACAGCGGGTGTCCGTGTTTGTCGGTACCCCTTTGCACCTCATTTGTCCTAGAGGGCCACTGTATGGACCATTCATCATGGCTGTATATGGGTGCTTTTTGTTATCGCACATTTTGGCGCACATTTTTTTCAGGCGCAGGGACGCTACCGCCTGCTTTCTTGTGGCGTACTTGTTTGGCCCTGTGCGCGTCTTTGACCGTGCGCTGGTTTGCCCTATTCGATTCCATGAATACGGGTTGTAGGCGAGCATGTGGGCGTTCCGCGCACTTGCCCCCTGTACTTCCCCCGTGACGACCATATTTTCACGCGTTGTTCCCCATTCCGAGTGTTACGCCCCGTGTTCTGCCTACTTTTGTGATGTGCGCCGTGCTATGTGCGATTTCACAGTGGCCGTGGCGCACGCTGTTGGATTACCTGTGCGCCGGCGTGCGCGGCACACATTTTCTGCGCACATCCAATGTTTTTCTCGCGCACAGACTTCCATGAATCGATGTGCGCTGGTTTCCCTGCGATTTTCGCACTTGCACTGCGATTTTCGCACTTGCACTGCGAATCGCACGTTTTGGCACCTCTGCGCAGGAATTTTCGGCACACATTAATTCCATGAATCGACCCATTTGTTTTTACATCTGATCCATCTCCAAGTTTATATCGACAAGACATTACATAATGATGTTGTGGGCAGAACAAACGCAATCAATGTCCTGACAAAGTATTGGTTCTGTTCTAAAATATACATAACATAAAAAGAACACTGTCTTAAAACACTAAAGACATGACAAAATGTGACACAAATTAATAACAGTCAATCTCTTATTTTTTGCACTAGGTCGAGTGTGATACAAACGGTGGAAAAATAAGCCGTCTTATCATGTGCAGAGCTTGCGTCTCAAAACACGTTGGCTCAATAGATCATAGATTCTATGGCACAGAACATCTGGTCTTATTCATCAGAAAATAAATATTTGCTATTAATGGGAATGCAAAATACTTATTTGGTTCATATTAATTAGTGAGTTGGTTCAAAAAAGGCAAGTGTAACCAAAGAAGACAGGATCAACAACTCATATCATCCATCTAAAAGGCGTCAGATTAATATAACGCCCTAGATGTATAAAAAGTGCAACAGGGTGCACACAACATATTGGTACAATCTAAGACACTTACTCTAGGTATTGAAGTGTCATTGTTGATGTTTGTAGTACCTTTCTACAGCCGCTCTGAGGCCGGCCGCACATGCGCAGGTCTTGTTATATAGCAGGAAGCGATGGAAATAGTTCACTGCATGAAACAAATGAAGCAGAACGTCGGAAAGGGGTCAAATGGGGGAGGGAGCTTGCCTCTTGTGTCACGGGAGGATTGTACAAAACATATATCTAAGAAAGCCTAAATATGTACCTTCGTAAGTTGTATAATGGCTCCTGGTCTTATGCAATGTACGCTCAGGAATCCGAACTGGATCAGGAGGGTCAAACAAAGAGACCCGTATAGGTACAGGTATTTGACACTCAGGTGGAATTGCACAAATGTTTCTGCTTGATTCGTCTCACGTATTTCTTCAAAGATGGCCATCCTTCCACCAAAAAACCTAGCACGACAGGGCTTAAAGCACCATCTAGTTTCACCCCATCGAGCTCCATGATGAGTCCAGCAAATTTAGCCTTTGAGAATAAGATTTTGGAAAAAACCAAGCATCTACTTAAGGACAAAAATCATCATAAAGACAACTTAACTAGAACTGAAAGAACTGTTCTTACCACCTTACAAAAGAATTCGGCCTTTCTCATTAAACCGGCCGATAAAGGCGGAGGCATTGTCCTCTGGGATACTACACTATATAAAACAGAAGCTCTCTATCAATTAGATAATCCCCTGTTTTATCGCAAACTGAATCGAAACCCTACCGCATCCATCCGTGAGGAAATTAAAAGTTTAATGGACCACGCCTTACGACAAGAATGGATTGATCAAGACGAACATCATTTCTTGATAAAAACTTCTCCCACTGTCCCAGAATTTTTCCTTCTTACGAAGGTACATACAAATTTACCTAACCCTCCTGGCAGACCGATCGTCTCAGCTATTAACTCAATTCTAGAGCCATTATCTATTTATGCCGATTGGTTCCTGAGACCTTTTGTAAAATCCATGCCTTCCTTTGTTAAGGATACCACCAGAATGATAAATCTGGTTAATTCCATCCAACTAGAAACATCAGATCTTTTGGTGACTTTAGATGTCACTTCTCTTTACACAAATATTCCTCAGGAAGATTGCTTGATGATTATGGAGACATATCTCAATAAATGTATTGACACACTCCATCTAGTCCCTACATCATTCATTATGGAATGTATTAAGATTGCCCTCACCGAAAACATTTTTCTATACGAGGGTACTTTTTACAAACAAATACATGGCACAAGTATGGGGGTGACATTTGCCCCGGATTTGGCAAATCTTTTTATGGACCATTTTGAATCCACTTCCATCTATGATCCTGCCAACCCATTTAAAAACAACATCACAAAATGGCTCTGTTATATTGATGACATTTTTCTGATTTGGAAAGCAGGTCCTATTCTTTTACACTCCTTTTTGGAGTGGCTTAATAACCACAACCAACACATTAAATTAACTATGTCTTACGATTCACAAACCATTCCCTTTCTCGATCTCTCGATCTACAAGACAGAATTGGGGCTTTTGAAAACTAAGCTTTTTTGAAAACCAACCGATAAAAATACCCTTCTTAGATTTAATAGTTTCCATCCTCAGCGCCTACGAGAAAATTTACCGGTCGGCCAATTTCTCAGAGTTAGGAGAAACTGCTCTGAAGTCAGAGATTTTATCCGAGAAGGCAACGACCTCAAACAACGGCTGATTACTCATGGCTATCCTAAGAAGTGTATCAACAGGGCCTACAAGAGAGCCAAACATGCAAATAGGGATAAATGCCTTCATCCTGAGCCTAAAACTGTTGAGGAAAGAATCACATGCGAAAGCACCTTTAGTCCCATCAGTAATGCTTTACGCAGAACCATTAAGAAACAGTGGCACATTTTGTCCACAGTAGATTCTTGTCCGGCACAACCTAGGTTCGCCTTCATACGCCAGATGAATTTTAGGGACATTCTAGTTCACACTTACCCGAAAGAACCAACTTCCTGCACACCAACTACACTCTGGAACCTGCCGCCAGTCTTCGGCCATTACAAATGTGGTCAGTGTTCAGTCTGCTCTTTGACCACTAATTGTAAAACATTAGAGCTTAACGGAAGGACATTTAACCTTTGTGTTTTCTCCAACTGCGTCTCGGACTATAAATTATACATAGGTAAAACATGCAGGGCAATACGACAAAGAATATGTGAGCATAGGTCTTGTCTAAAAAACTGAACTGACAAAAAAACACTTTTTACAACAGCCAATCACAAACATACATATTTTCACTGGTTTGTGATTCAAAGAATACCTCCCTCACCTAGAGGTGGCAATAGAGATCTAGTACTTAGTTTAGCAGAACAACAATGAATTTACAATCTTAATACAGTCAACCAAGGACTGAATTCCTCAGTTGAATGGAACAGCCTACTTATGTAACATCCAGTCCCTTCTAATAACATACTTGCCCTGTTTTGAGTAACACAATCTATCTCAACAGGCCTATCCTGCAGCTATTGACATCTGTGATATATGTTGTCAATCAATTGGCAATATGCAGCAAAATATGTTGCTTTGCTAATTTTATGAGACCACCTCATTTGTAAGTGATCGGGGTCCCTTTCATTGAGATAGGTATACAGAAGTATCCATTCTTTATGTTTTTCAACTATGGTTGCACATGTAACACACTTTCAGCTGCATATTGAAGCGTGTTTCTCTAGCCGTAGTATTTCTCTTGCTGCAAAGTATTCCTCTATCACTGCAGTGTACCCCTTTAAGAGAAAGCTTTCCAGCCTACCCGAAGTCACATGATTTTGAAGCACGTAGACGGGAGTCTTATGCCCGGGTATCTATACATATTTATACCCGTTTCACGCATTGTTCTCTCTCCATTTGGAGTTGAGCCAGTAGTTGAGCCGGTAGTCGCTGCATATGATGCTCTTCCTGTTTTGTTGTCATTAAGGTAAGTGGTATTCTTGTGTCGGATCGTATGTTTCTTTTTTGCGGGGAGGGTCGATTGCAACACAAGTCGTTTGTTCCCTCTACGTCCTGACCCCCTCCATTATGAACTTGTACTCGTCCGCTTTAGATAATTTTGAAAACAATGTGTCGTCTTTCTCTTTTAGAACGAGTGACGACACGTCCGATTTTAACTCGTGGGAGTTATTTAAATACCTGTACCTAACCGGGTCTCTTTGTTTGACCCTCCTGATCCAGTTCGGATTCCCGAGCGTACATTGCATAAGACCAGGAGCCATTATACAACTTACGAAGGTACATATTTAGGCTTTCTTAGATATAGATGTTTTGTACAATCCTCTCGTGACACAAGAAGCAAGCTCCCTCCCCCATTTGACTCTTTTCCAACATTCTGCTTCATTTGTTTCATGCAGTGAACTATTTCCATCGCTTCCTGATATATAACAAGACCTGCGCATGTGTGCCCGGCCTCAGAGCGCCTGTAGAAATGAATTACAAACATCAACGCTGACACTTCAACACCAAGAGTAAGTGTCTTACATTATACCAATATGTTGTGTGCACCCTGTTGCACTTTTTATACATCTAGGACGTTATATTTATCTGACGCCTTTTAGACAGATGATATGAGTTGTTGATCCTGTCTTCTTTGGTTACACTTGCCTTTTTTGATCCAACTCACTAATTAATATGAACCAAATAAGTATTTTGCATTCCCATTAATAGCGAATATTTCTTTTCTGATGAATAGGACCAGGTGTTCTGTGCCATAGAATCTATGATCTATTGAGCTAACGTGTTTTGAGATGCAAGCTCTGCACGTTATAAGACGGCTGATTTTTCCACCGTTTGTATCACACTCGACCTAGTGCAAAAAGTAAGAGATTGAACATTATTTTGTGTTACATTTTGTTATGCCTTTAGTGTTTTAAGACTGTGTTCTTTTTAAGGAATGTATATTTTAGAACAGAACCAATACTTTGTCAGGACATTGATTGCTTTTGTTCTGCCCACAACATCATTATGTCATGTCTTGTCGATATAAACTTGGAGATGGATCAAATGTAAAAACTAAGTGTCCCAATTATGTTTCTGTTTTTTTGTGTCACTAGTGCATTCATTGTGTATATATAAATATATATATATATATATATATTTCTTTAGATCTGATGTCTCACCTACATCAAATATAAGGCATACTGTGAGGAAATCACCTGTCCTGATGATGGCCATTATACCAACTTTTGTTTGGACATCTGAGACAATGTCCAATTCATCACCTGGCCGAAACATGATCAATTCGGGATTTGGCCCACAATTTTTTTACTACTTTTTCCCTACTACTACAGATATCAACCCCGATAGAGCTTTCAGTGGCTAATGTTGGGTCCAATACTCTGACACTTAACTTTTTATACTGTAGGGTTCCCCAACTTCTATCAGTTGAGCCACATCCGAATCCTGACAGCATGTGTGAAGGCATCTTGGAGAACACACAGAAAACAGATTCTGAATAAACAATACAAGTTTATTAACTTATAAGTCAGGATGGAAAAAGCCTATCTTGCCGTATTCTATGATGGGATTTCTGTACCAAACAAAAACTAAGGAAAGTCAAAACCCAAGAGTTCAACTTAGGAATCTGCCTGTGTCTAAAACCTATACCTGACCTCACAATAATTTATACAATGTGTAGGGATGTCAGCAACCAGCAAAACAGTGTTCAGCACAAGGATCAGAGCTCTGTTATGCTCACATCTTTCTTTCAACCCCCTTCCCCAAGTATAAAGCAGTTCAAATAAATGTCTCATTATTGCCTTAGATTAACATATAAAGTTAACCAATACTAAGGGTTCTCTTCTCCAAGTTCCAAAACACAGTTCCAACCACAAAAGCAAATCAAAAGTCAGGCTTCCCTTCCCCATGAGTTGCTTCTAGTAAATAAGGATACTTTCCAGCTTTCTTAAAGGTCCTCGTCACACTTGCGACCTCTGGAGCACAAGGTATAATTGGTTCACGTGCATTAGGTCCCCTTGCATTTGTTATTAAAAGTTCACTTATAAGTTCAAATAGAAATTGTGCTTGTAAAGTTCACTGGTAAGTTGCATTAAGAAAAAGTGTTTAGTACAGTTTTCATTTAGTTCTGAATTGTATAGGTGTTAAAGATCTTCATTGAGTTTGTCTGGTTGCTATGTTTCCCTGTATAACGTCTTGAATAACGCGCCAAGTACTTAGAGATGTTTGTAGCAATTGACAAAGGTTTCATTTACTTCATATCAGTGTTATAGGTCTCTGTAAGTCACTTGTATAATGTGTCCAGCACTCGTAAATATGTGTTGCAATTAGAAAAGGTTTCATTCATTTAGTTTCCGTGTTAGAAGCTTGTGAAAGTTGCCTTTGTAATGTGCCCAGCACACAGATACTTTTGAGAACGTGTCTTCTCAAGCACGTGACCACTTTGATACAAAGTATACTTATTTATTCAAGGGTTAATGAGGATTTAATTCGGGGGGCTTTCAAAACATGATTTCTCATGCACATGACCACTCTGATACATAGTAATTCCCTGCAGAAATTTAAACACTCACACACCAGGTTTCCTTTCGCATAGATATTCACAGGTGCTTCTTTCAGTGTTCCCGCAGCGCAGATCTGTGCTCCTGGGACCGTTATTGTGATCACAGCTTCCTGCTGCTTCCTCTGACCTCTTTGCTGCTGCTCCCTCAATGCCACAGCTTCTCCTGGTTCATCCTCTCCTCCCCCGCCTCCTCCTGGAACTAGTTTGGGCCTTTTATACACCTGCAAACCTCTAACTGTCTGCAGGTGCGGCTGTACAGTTAGCTCTGCTTGACCAGCATTAAGTGGACATGCCTGACCTCTACTACTCTCAGCAGGCCTCTTCTTCGTTCCAGTACCAGAGTGGTAAAAGCATATAGCCCTCATTGACCCTAGATGCCTCTTCTTCGACATCCCAGTATTTCTCACTGTTATACATGAGGAAGTCAGGGGAGTTGATTCTGAATACACCAGAGGCCCCTCTCCAGAAAGAAAATGGCATGATAACCTGTTCTGTGTTTTTTTCCCACTTTGGGAGTTTGCAGCCATTTTCTTTTTCCTCACTGTACGTTTCACAGATGGGAAATATTCATTTGCATAGCAGTCTTTGCCTCGCTCACATGGGCAGTCCAGCACTGAAATGCTATGGCAATTCCCTTCTGAACAAGAGTACCAACAGAAACCCATACATGAGTTTCAGCCTTGTTGGGCCTCATCCGTGAGGTTGAGCTGTGCCTCTCTGAGCACAGTGAGCAGGGAGTCCACATCTGGGTTCCCCCAGGTAACTCAAGGTGACCAACCCCAAGTTCCTTGCAAATTATTTTCAAAAAAGATAGCAGGTGCCCCTTTCCAGAAAGAACATGGCATGATAACCTGTTCTGTGTTTTTTTTACCACTTTCAGTGTTCGCAGCCATTTGCTTTTTGCTCATTGTACCTTTCACAGATGGGAAATATCCATTTGCATATCAGTCTTTCTCCCGCCCACATGGGCAGTCCAGCACTGAAATGCTATGTCAATTCCCTTCTAAACAAGAGTACCAACAGCAACCCCATACACGTGTTTCTGCCTTGTTGGGCCTCATCAGTGAGGTCGAGCTGTGCCTCTATGAGCACAGTGAGCAGGGAGTCAACGTCTGAGTTTACATTAGCTGGAAGGGTTGTAAAGTAGAGGAAGGTAGATTTAGGAAGAGGCTATTGCAGTAGTCAAGCCTAGAGAGAACCAGGGTTCGGGTAACATTGAGCTTCTGGGGGAAAGTGAGAAAAGAGAGAATTCCTTTGAGAAGGAAGCGTTGAAAGTGGGACTTCTTAGCAATGTCCTGAGTGTGAGGGAGAAGGGAGAGAGAGGAGTCGAAGATGACTAAGGTTTCTGGTTTCAGGAGAAGGGGCAGGTTGAGAGCCCATGGAGGAGCCAGAGTGAGGAGAAAAAAGTGGGAGCCGGGGTCCCAATGGGAATGATCTCAGTTCTGTTTGGCATTGAGACAGAGATTGTTGGAAGTAAACCAGGACTGGATGGCAGAGAGCCCATCAGGGATGATGAAAGATGCAAGAGAATCAGCAGTAAGTTTGAAAAAGAGTTGTTTTTCATATGTGTAGCACTGGAAGTTGGCGGAGAAGGAGGAAATGAGGAGTGCCAACTGAGCAAGGTAAGTGTTGAAGAGCAAGGGGGAGAGCGGTTTGAGCCCTGGAGGACACCACAGGTGGAGAAGGAAGTAGGTGAGGAGAAGGTACCGAAAATAGCTTGGGACGAATGGCCACTTAGGAAGGAAGTAAGCCAATCCAGTGCCCACTCCGAGATACCAAAGGTATCATGGATACGTTTTATGAGGATGGAAGAGGGAAGGAGAGGAGTCTCAGCAAGAGAACCCCTATTTGCCTCAACAGGCCCTTTTGCCTCAACCTTTAGCCACTGGGATGCCAGAAGGTGCATCACTGAGTCCAGAATGTGTGTCTCTTGAGAAAATTAGACTTGAGTTAGAATTCAAAAGATTACAAATCCAAGCTGAAACCAAACATCAGGACATCAAACTAAGGGAAATGGAAATTCAACATGCTCTTGAAATGAAGAAATTTTCTCTTCTAAGTCTTCCAGTCCATAGACACCTTGCATGCCTAAAGAAGCAGTGAGTATATATGATGTGAAACTTGATACTTTGGATTGGTTGGGCGCTTGTCAATATAACTATGGGACTCAGGGTTTCACAGGGAATCAGTTTCATGCAAAGGCACCTGAGATATTGTTATAGCATCTGGTTAATGCATTCTGTTTGCCCATCAGTTTCAGGGTAGTATGCCGAGGAGAAATGTACATCTATGCCCATCCTAGCCTCAAGGACTTGCCAAAACTGCTAGGTGAACTGCGAACCTTGATCTTATAGGAATCGTACCGAAATGTCACCCTCATTTGTGCACCCCGGTAGTGATTGCGACTTTGGGGGCGAAAAAAGTGAGGGCGACATTTACTGTGCCCAAGCAGAGCGAGGGTTGCAGGGGTGTCCCCGCTCTACTTGGGCACCATAACGGGAGTTGGGTGTTGCGGGGTGTCCCCCGCTTAACATTTTGGTAAGTGGGGGACAAGAAAGAGAAAAAAAAACACCCTGCAGTGTCAGCTCTAACCCATGTACACAGAAGTGTGCTGCTGTAGATGTAAGTGGGGTGGGGGGTCGGGAGGCAAAAAACAGGCCAGGGGCAGGCGCAGTGACCTTTCTGATCAAGGCACCATGCCATAATAGGCATCAACATTTTCATTGGTGCAGTTAAGGGTGGCGCAGTGCTCTGATAAATTTGATATAATATGATAACAGAGGGCAACCTCTGCAGAACCTCTGCAGAACAGAAGCTGACTGGAGTCCTGAATAAGGGATACACTGGGCCATTTTTGTCAAGCTGTCAAGCTGTCCATTACCATCAGTATGGTGTCCTTTTGATATACTCTTGGGAGGTCTGTAATGAAGTCCATGGTGACCATGTACCACGGTTTTTGAGGAACTGACATAGCTTGAAGCGATCCCATGGGCTTGCTCCGGTTGTTCTTGTCCTGTGTACATACGGCATAGGCCTGTACATAATCTATCAAGTTCTGCTTCATACTAGGCACCAACACCAGACTTTAGTAGGGTTTTGGTTTGAACGGTTTGCCCATGATCTTGGCATTGTCGGACCATTCCAAGGCTTGTTGTCTGGTGTTCTGGTTTGGAAGGAACAAGCAACCTTGTATGTATTCCACATTCCAGACATCCAGTTCACTTGAATGGGAAGACCACCATTCTCTAATGCAAGTGGTCAGGGAAGACGGAGAAGTACAGAGAGAAATAGTGTGTTCAGTTGGCAGAATAGTGTCAGGGTAATGGGGCAATAGGTCCTGCTGTGCAGGACAGTGAATCCAGCCTTTCACTGTTTCACAGCAGGACGATGCTAGTAAGCCGTGTCAGTGGGCAATTATGACAGAGAAGTTCTGGATGAAAGAACCCTAAGAAGGTTTGTAGGGCTTTTACTGAGGTGAGAACGGGCCAATCCAGGGCCGCTTGGACCTTAGTAGAGCGAATGTAGACCCTGTCACCTGACATCAGGAAGACAAGGAATTCCAATTCTGGCACATGAACAAAGCATTTCTCAGATTTGGCATATAATGTGTGATGGTGAAGCCTCCACAAGACCTCAGAGAAGTGCTGGACTTTGGTAGGAGGTGGAATATATCAGAATGTCAGAATGTCAGAATGTCATCGAGGTACATGATAAAATAGATGTCCAGAATGTCTTGGAACACTACATTCATGAATTTCTGAAAGATCGCAGGGACGTTGCACAGACCAAACAGCATCACTAGAACAGAACTGCGAGACTTGTCCTTGGCCTCAAGCCCAGGGATCGTATCTCTCCATGGATCGTATCTCTCCAGGACTGAAATCTCTGCACTGGCTACCAGTGGCTACAAGGATTAAGTTCAAAACCCTCTGCATTGTCCATAAGGCCTTCTGGGGTCTGGGGCCTCCATACCTTCAATCTCTCTTCCTAAATATCTTCTTTCTCTAGCTCTTCGCTCATCCGCCAACTCCCTCAGGGTCAGTCACTTCTCCAAGCAACAAGTTGGTGGAAGATCTCTTTCTTTGGTTGGGGCCTCCCTCTTGAACAGCCTCCTTGCCTCCCTGAAACTTGAGGAGAATCATCTCTGGTTCCGGAAGCACCTTAAAACCTTTCTCTTTTCTTCTGCTTTTTCTCCTCCTCTCCCCTGCTGACCTCCTGGCTGAACTGAAACTGCACCGGTTACCTGGTCACCCTCTGATCTCGGGCCCAGGTCCTCTCCCGCCAGTCTCACACACCTGCACTGCCTGCCTGGCAACCCCCGCACTTGGGGACTGTTTCTGTATCCCAACAGTCCCACTGCCAGCACTTGACACCTGATTTCTGCACGTACCTTTGCACTTGCCACTTGCTGGCTGTTGCTTTACTTATTGTTATTATTCTATTCCCATGTACTGCACTCTCCCTGCCCCCCCCGCACTTTCTGCTTCCCCCATCCCATGCACTTGCGTGATCTGAATGACACTTGGCCTAGTAGGATTGCTGTCTGTCCTCCCTTCATTCCCCGTCCCTTGCCTCGTCACGCCTTGAAACACTTGTGTATAGGCACGTTACAATTGCCATATCATATCATATCACTATATATTTGAAAAGGCCATATCTTGTGCATAATGCCATCTCCCATTCATTCCTGTGATACATTTGTACCAGATTGTAGGACCCCCTCAGATCCAGTTTAGTGAATATGACAGCCTGCTTCAAATGATCTAACAACACTGAGATCAATAGTATCGGATAACTGTTCTTAACTGTTATCTGGTTCATCCTACTATAATCCATAAAGTTTCTGAGATCACATTCCTCTTCAGCACAAAGAAAATGGGACTAGCCTCAGTAGAAAATGAAGGCCTTATATGACCAATCAGTAAGGATTTATCAATATACTGTTTCATTACCATGTCTTCTTTTGGCATCAAGGGGTACAGCATTCCAGATGGGATGACTGCAACAGGCATGATATCTATTGGGCAGTCGTAAGGACAATGTGGGGGAAGGTGCTCAGCTTGACGTTTATCAAAAATGTCCAAAAACATGTGGTACATGGTAGGCATTGCAGGATCATGTGACCAATGTGCACTAGAGCTTGACAGGGTGTTTGGAGAGAGGGGCAAGTCATGGAGCAATGTTGTTGTCAGACGGGGTAATCAAAGAGGATTGTTCTTTGAGTCCATTTGATATGGGGGTTGTTTAACTGTAACCACGGTGTACCAGGATAATTCCGAAGTGGGGAGCGGCAATGAGATCGAACACTATAGATTCACTATGGATTCACTATGCTCTGTTTGTATGAGCAGAGTCAATGCTGTGGTTTGGTGTCTGATAGGACCGGATATTAGGTTTCTACCGTCCATGGCACATACGGGTACTGGTTCCACTTTCTCCTGCAAGAGAAATTCCAGGGATTTGTCTAAGACAAAATGTCAACATAGTTAACCGTGGCAACTGACTTGATTAATACAGATACTACACAGGGTGCCTGTTCCGAGACAGCGAGGTGAGGCGGGACCATGAAGTTGATCTTGGTGCCCTGGGAATCTTTGAGGGTTAGTACATGTAAGAGGCTCATCCATAACCCTGGATTTATGGGCTAGCACTCTAAAAAGCCACTGTTTTCTTGGGTCTTTTGGGGCACTCCTTGAAATATTCTTGTCTGTAGTATAGGCATGAATTGGCTGCATGTCTGCATTGTTTTTCTGAAACAGTGAAGGGCTGCAAATGTCGCCAATCTGCATGGGTTCTGGTCCTGAATCGGAAGTGCCAGGGTGAGGTGAGAGCTAAGTAGGGGAAACAAGTTTGTTTTTTTCTGCCTTTCCCCTCTTCACTCTGTCCAGCAGGCACCAACCTGCAGGACGAGGTGCATCAGGTCAGGGTACAGAGTAGGGAGAGCAGGTACTAAACATGTGGCTTTCTTTTCTTTGGACCAAACAGTGTCTCCAGCGAATTGGTTAAAGTGGGTAATGTATTTAAGAAACCCAGACTTCACCAGGAGCTCAAGATCATGAGCTTGGGCTGTGAAACATCTGGCAAATACCTTCTCTTCTCGCCCAAAGAGAGATTAAAATCATAATTCAATGTCGACTTGTTTATTTGTCATCGTAACGGTAGTCAGGATTTGTGTTCGGCACAAAGGCGCACTAATGGGCATGTCACAATAAATAAATTGACATTTGTATATGATTCTGTCTATCAAGAAGTGGCCATAATAGCAGCACCCTTGCCTCTGTAACCTTGGATTACAAGACATCCCATTTAAATGGATTGCTTTCTACCTCTTTGCTCATACATGGTTCATCCCCTTGAACACTGAACGCTTTGCAGCAATCCTCTTTCTCGAGGGGGTACACCAAAGCTCCATCCTTGTCCATCCAGGCTTTACCCAAAACACCCCCTCGTTGTCAATCTTATCTCGTCCTTTGGGTTTTCCTATCACACCTTTCATAGTGGCATGCAGAACTGTTTCCTTCCTGCCTTCACCCAATGTCACACCATAAAGATCTCCGAATGCCCACTGGCCGTCAGCCACTTCAATATTTATGCTCATCTAGTGCAGACATGAAGTACTATATCTTCCAGCAAAGAACACTACACTATTCCTCAACTCCCCAAAACACATGATTCCTGATCTACTAACACCTGCCCACATGGCTCAAAAACGCGGGCCCATCTTCAAAATTGATCTGAAGCTCCAACAATTCATCATCTAACTGCTGCCACTGTTAAGGTCACCCTGATAACTATCAATAAGATCTCCCTTCTTCTCACCCACCATTTTACAAAAATGATAATTTCCACCCTGGCACATTACTAATCCACCATACCATGCGTGTATCCTCCTGTTGGGCCTTACTCTCTACTTGTATGAAATCCAGGGCAAAATGTACAATTGTGTATCCCACATACTATACATCCTGTACTGCTGTTAACATCACCCTAATGTCAGTAGCTCGGAAATATAAATATCACTGGGAAAATAGCAGTCACGTAGCTTAACATTTGCAAGACTCTTTCTAACCCTAATGTACCAATTTGGAAAATATTCCAATATCTTTATTGGTATAAAGGACATGTACGTGACTTAACGAGCATCTTGTATAGGAACAGCATAATATGTGCCGTATGTTGCTTTTTTCTCTGCAGGAGCAGTCCATTACTAAACACAGAAGCCTCCACATTTTCAAGCCAAAAGTGTGCAATAACAATTCACCATGTGTGTGTTTCTATGGGGCCTCAACAAAGAGGACAACGACTGAACTTTCATAAAACATAAATGCACTCACATTCTACCCATGGCTTGCTTTAGGGGTCTAGTTGTGTACATGCTTAGGTTGCGGTGAACATGCACTATGTCGTATCCTGTGCCTGGTGTCCTCATGGGTACTTCAATGCCATTTCTGTGAAAAAACTAACATTCCAAGCATTGCAATTTACAAAATTGGTAACAAAGTCGAACTATAGAAATGGCAACAAAATTGTACAACACGTCTAATACAATGTGCATGCCTTGCTATAGTTTTCAACTATAATGTACATGCCTCAAACTGCTATCATGCTAGTGCCCTTTCCTCGCTCCATGACGGCAGTGCTAGGACAGCTGCTTATCCCCCTGTTTCCCTTACTCTACAGGGGAAGACCCAGCTTGGCAATGCCAACCTCTGACTTCCGCTTGTAAATGAAGCAGGGGCAGGCAACATGGCAGTCTACAAGTATAGCAAGGAACAGTGTATGAGTAGCAGCACCCAAACCGGCTTCTCTATATGACACCATTTCATTCACTAAGGGGTCGATTCATGGAAATAATGTGCACCGAAAATTCCTGCGCAGAGGTGCCAAAACGTGCGAATCGCAGTAAAAGTGCGAAAATCGCAGTGCAAGTGCGAAAATCGCAGGGAAACCAGCGCACATCGATTCATGGAAGTCAGTGCGCGAGAAAAACATTGGATGTGCGCTAAAAATGTGCGCCGCACACGACGGCGGACAGGTCATCCAACAGCGTGCGCCACGGCCACTGCGAAATCGTACATAGCGCGGCGCACATCACAAAAGTAGGCGGAACACGGGGCGTAACACTCGGAATGGGGAACAACGCATGAAAATATGGGCGTCACGGGGGAAGTACAGGAGGCAAGTGCGCGGAAAGCCCACACGCTCGCCTACAATCCTTATTCATGGAATCGAATAGGACAAATCAGCGCACGGTCAAAGACGCGCACAGGGCCAAACAAGTACGCCACAAGAAAGCAGGCGGTAGCGCCCCTGCGACTGAAAAAAATGTGCGCCAAAATGTGCACTAACAAAAAGCACCCATATACAGCCATGATGAATGGGCCATACAGTGGCACTCTAGGACAAATGAGGTGCAAGGGGCCACCGACAAACACGGACACCCGCTGTGTGAAAAATAGCGTGTGCGTGTGTTCCTGGGTGCGCGGGAAGTTCCACACGCGATTGGCCTGGGTACATGTACTTCGGGGTGCGCGGGAAGTTCCACACGCGATTAGCCTGGGTACGTGTACTACGGGGTGCGCGGGAAGTTCCACAAGCGATTGGCCTGGGTTTGTGTACTTCGGGGTGCGCGGGAAGTTCCACACGCGATTGGCCTGGGTACATGTAGTTCGGGGTGCACGGGAAGTTCCACACGTGAGTGGCCTGGGTACGTGTATTCCGAGGTGCGCGGGAAGATTCACACGCGATTTCAGCAGGGTACGTGTATTTCGGTGGTGCCGGGGAATGCTACACGTGATTTGGCCATGAGGGTCCTCCCAGGTGTTCCCTCTACACCCTCCACGGCCCTTGCAGGCAGCCCACACCACAGGGTACTACCCTGTACCCTGCTCATGTCCCACAGGCAACCCATCCACCATGGCCATGCCCACCAGCCAACCCACATGTCACCTTGCACTACTGATCACCAACACATGTCTCCCATCACCCCCACCCCCCAGCAGTGCAGAGGCAGCCTCCACCAGGTCCCCACTCATGTCTCCCACCACCCCCACCCCCCAGAAGTGCATGGGCAGCCTCCACCAGGCTCCCACCCATGTCCCCCTGCACCCCCACCCCCCAGCAGTGCAGGGGCAGCCTCCACCAGGCCCCCACTCATGTCTCCCATCACCCCCACCCCCCAGCAGTGCAGGGGCACCCTCCACCAGGCTCCCACACATGTCCCCCTGCACCCCCACCCCCCAGCAGTGCAGGGGCAGCCTCCACCAAGCCCCCACCCATGTCTACCACCACCCCCACCCCCCAGCCACCAGGGACAGCCTCCACCAGGCCCCCACTCATGTCTCCCATCACCCCCACCCCCCAGCCACCAGGGGCAGCCACCCCAGGCTCCCACACATGTCCCCTGCACCCCCACCCCCCAGCCACCAGGGGCAGCCTCCACCAGGCCCCCAATCATGTCTCCCATCCCCCCACCCCCCAGCAGTGCAGGGGCAGCCTCCACCAGGCCCCCACCCATGTCTACCCCCACCCCCCAGCCACCAGGGGCAGCCTCTGCCAGGCCCCCACCCATGTCTCCCATCACCCCCACCCCCCAGCAGTGTAGGGGCAGCCTCCAACAGGCTCACACACATGTCCCCCTGAACCCCCACCCCCCAGCCACCAGGGGCAGCCTCCACCAGGCCCCCATTCATGTATCCCATCACCCACACCCCCCAGCAGTGCAGGGGCAGCCTCCACCAGGCCCCCACTCATGTCTCCCATCACCCCCACCCCCCAGCCACCGGGGGCAGCCTCCACCAGGCCCCCACCCATGTCTACCACCACCCCCCAGCCACCAGGGGCAGCCTCCACCAGGCCCCCACTCATGTCTCCCATCACCCCCACCCCCCAGCAGTGCAGGGGCAGCCTCCACCAGGCCCCCACCCATGTCTACCACCACCCCCACCCCCAGCCACCAGGGGCAGCCTCCACCAGGCCCCCACTCATGTCTCCCATCACCCCCATCCCCCAGCAGTGCAGGGGCAGCCTCCACCAGGCTCCCACACATGTCCCCCTGCACCCCCACCCCCCAGCCACCAGGAGCAGCCTCCACCAGGCCCCCACTCATGTCTCCCATCACCCCCACCCCCCAGCAGTGCAGGGGCAGCCTCCACCAGGCCCCCACTCATGTCTCCCATCACCCCCACCCCCCAGCAGTGCAGGGGCAGCCTCCACCAGGCCCCCACCCATGTCTACCACCACCCCCACCCCCCAGCCACCAGGGGCAGCTTCCACCAGGCCCCCACTCATGTCTCCCATCACCCCCACCCCCCAGCAGTGCAGGGGCAGCCTCCACCAGGCCCCCACCCATGTCTACCACCACCCCCACCCCCCAGCAGTGCAGGGGCAGCCTCCACCAGGCCCCCACTCATGTCTCCCATCACCCCCACCCCCCAGCAGTGCAGGGGCAGCCTCCACCAGGCCCCCACCCATGTCTACCACCACCCCCACCCCCAGCCACCAGGGGCAGCCTCCACCAGGCCCCCACTCATGTCTCCCATCACCCCCATCCCCCAGCAGTGCAGGGGCAGCCTCCACCAGGCTCCCACACATGTCCCCCTGCACCCCCACCCCCCAGCCACCAGGAGCAGCCTCCACCAGGCCCCCACTCATGTCTCCCATCACCCCCACCCCCCAGCAGTGCAGGGGCAGCCTCCACCAGGCCCCCACTCATGTCTCCCATCACCCCCACCCCCCAGCAGTGCAGGGGCAGCCTCCACCAGGCCCCCACCCATGTCTACCACCACCCCCACCCCCCAGCCACCAGGGGCAGCTTCCACCAGGCCCCCACTCATGTCTCCCATCACCCCCACCCCCCAGCAGTGCAGGGGCAGCCTCCACCAGGCCCCCACCCATGTCTACCACCACCCCCACCCCCCAGCAGTGCAGGGGCAGCCTCCACCAGGCCCCCACTCATGTCTCCCATCACCCCACCCCCCAGCAGTGCAGGGGCAGCCTCCACCAGGCCCCCACCCATGTCTACCACCACCCCCACCCCCAGCCACCGGGGCTGCATCCACCAGGCCCCCATTCATGTCTCCCATCACCCCCCCCAGCAGTGCAGGGGCAGCCTCCACCAGGCCCCCACCCATGTCTACCACCACCCCTTCCCCCCAGCCACCAGGGGCAGCCTCCACCAGGCCCCCACTCATGTCTCCCATCACCCCCACCCCCCAGCAGTGCAGGGGCAGCCTCCACCAGGCCCCCACCCATGTCTACCACCACCCCCAGCCACCAGGGGCAGCCTCCACCAGGCCCCCACTCATGTCTCCCATCACCCCCACACCCCAGCAGTGCAGGGGCAGCCTCCACCAGGCCCCCACTCATGTCCAACTCATGTCTCCCTGCACCCCCACCCCCCAGCAGTGCAGGGGCAGCCTCCACCAGGCCCCCACCCATGTCTCCCTGCACCCCCACCCCCCAGCCACCGGGGGCAGCCTCCACCAGGCCCCCACTCATGTCTCCCATCACCCCCACCCCCCAGCAGTGCAGGGGCAGCCTCCACCAGGCCCCCACCCATGTCTACCACCACCCCCATCCCCCAGCCACCAGGGGCAGCCTCCACCAGGCCCCCACTCATGTCGCCCATCACCCCCACCCCACAGCCACCAGGGGCAGCCTCCACCAGGCTCCCACACATGTCCCCCTGCACCCCAAGCCACCAGGGCAGCCTCCACCAGGCCCCCACTCATGTCTCCGATAACCCCCCCACCGCAGTGCAGGGGCAGCCTCCACCAGGCTCCCACACATGTCCCCCTGCACCCCCACCCCCCAGCCACCAGGGGCAGCCTCCACCAGGCCCCCACTCATGTCTCCCATCACCCCCACCCCCCAGCAGTGCAGGGGCAGCCTCCAACATGCCCCCACTCATGTCTCCCATCACCCCCACCCCCCAGCAGTGCAGGGGCAGCCTCCACCAGGCCCCCACTCATGTCCAACTCAGGTCTCCCTGCACCCCCACCCCCCAGCAGTGCAGGGGCAGCCTCCAACAGGCCCCCACTCATGTCTCCCATCACCCCCACCCCCCAGCCACCAGGGGCAGCCTCCACCAGGCCCCCACCCATGTCTACCACCACCCCCACCCCCCAGCCACCAGTGGCAGCCTCCACCAGGCCCCCACCCATGTCTCCCATCACCCCCACCCCCCAGCAGTGCAGGGGCAGCCTCCAACAGGCCCCCACTCATGTGTCCCATCACCCCCACCCCACAGCAGTGCAGGGGCAGCCTCCACCAGGCCCCCACTCATGTCCAACTCAGGTCTCCCTGCACCCCCACCCCCCAGCAGTGCAGGGGCAGCCTCCAACAGGCCCCCACTCATGTCTCCCATCACCCCCACCCCCCAGCCACCAGGGGCAGCCTCCACCAGGCCCCCACTCATGTCTCCCATCACCCCCACCCCCCAGCAGTGCAGGGGCAGCCTCCACCAGGCCCCAACCCATGTCTACCACCACCCCCTCCCCCCAGTCACCAGGGGCAGCGTCCACCAGGCCCCCACTCATGTCTCCCATCACCCCCACCCCCCAGCAGTGCAGGGGCAGCCTCCACCAGGCCCCCACCCATGTCTACCACCCCCCCACCCCCCAGCTACCAGGGGCAGTCTCCACCAGGCCCCCACTCATGTCTCCCATCACCCCCACCCCCCAGCAGTGCAGGGGCAGCCTCCACCAGGCTCCCACACATGTCCCCCTGCACCCCCACCCCCCAGCCACCAGGGGCAGCCTCCACCAGGCCCCCACTCATGTCTCCCATCACCCCAACCCCCCAGCAGTGCAGGGGCAGCCTCCACCAGGCCCCCACTCATGTCTCCCATCACCCCCACCCCCCAGCAGTGCAGGGGCAGCCTCCACCAGGCCCCCACTCATGTCCAACTCATGTCTCCCTGCACTCCCACCCCCCAGCAGTGCAGGGGCAGCCTCCACCAGGCTCCCACACATGTCCCCCTGCACCCCCACCCCCCAGCCACCAGGGGCAGCCTCCACCAGGCCCCCACTCATGTCTCCCATCACCCCCACCCCCCAGCAGTGCAGGGGCAGCCTCCACCAGGCCCCAACCCATGTCTACCACCACCCCCACCCCCCAGCCACCAGGGGCAGCCTCCAGCAGGACCCCATTCATGTCTCCCATCACCCCCACCCCCCAGCAGTGCAGGGGCAGCCTCCACCAGGCCCCCACCCATGTCTACCACCTCCCCCACCCCCCAGCTACCAGGGGCAGCCTCCACCTGGCCCCCACTCATGTCTCCCATCACCCCCAACCCCCAGCCACCAGGGGCAGCCTCCACCAGGCTCCCACTCATGTCTCCCATCACCCCAACCCCCCAGCAGTGCACGGGCAGCCTCCACCAGGCCCCCACTCATGTCTCCCATCACCCCACCCCCCAGCAGTGCAGGGGCAGCCTCCACCAGGCCCCCACCCATGTCTGCCACCACCCCCACCCCCCAGCCACCAGGGGCAGCCTCCACCAGGCCCCCACTCATGTCTCCCATCACCCCCATCCCCCAGCCACCAGGGGCAGCGTCCACTAGGCTCCCACACATGTCCCCCTGCACCCCCACCCCCCAGCCAGCAGGGGCAGCCTCCACCAGCCCCCCAATCATGTCTCCCATCACCCCCACCCCCCAGCAGTGCAGGGGCAGCCTCCACCAGGCCCCCACCCATGTCTACCACCACCCCCACCCCCCAGCTACCAGGGGCAGCCTCCACCAGGCCCCCACTCATGTCTCCCATCACCCCCACCCCCCAGCCACCAGGGGCAGCCTCCACCAGGCTCCCACTCATGTCTCCCATCACCCCAACCCCCCAGCAGTGCAGGGGCAGCCTCCACCAGGCCCCCACCCATGTCTACCACCACCCCCGCCCCCCAGCTACCAGGGGCAGCCTCCACCAGGCCCCCACTCATGTCTCCCATCACCCCCACCCCCCAGCCACCAGGGGCAGCCTCCACCAGGCTCCCACTCATGTCTCCCATCACCCCAACCCCCCAGCAGTGCAGGGGCAGCCTCCACCAGGCCCCCACCCATGTCTGCCACCACCCCCACCCCCCAGCCACCAGGGGCAGCCTCCACCAGGCCCCCACTCATGTCTCCCATCACCCCCCCCCCCAGCCACCAGGGGCAGCCTCCACTAGGCTCCCACACATGTCCCCCTGCACCCCCACCCCCCAGCCACCAGGGGCAGCCTCCACCAGGCCCCCACTCATGTCTCCCATCACCCCCACCCCCCAGCCGTGCGATTTGCCTGGGTACGTGTACTTCGGGGTGCGCGGGAAGTTCCACAGGCGATTGGCCTGGGTACGTGTACTACGGGGTGCGCGGGAAGTTCCACAAGCAATTGCCCTGGGTACGTGTACTTCGGGGTGCACGGGAAGTTCCACACGCGATTGGCCTGGGTACGTGTATTATGGGGTGCGCGGGAAGTTCCACACGCGATTGGCCTGGTTACGTGTACTTCGGGGTGCGCGGGAAGTTCCACACGCGATTGGCCTGGGTACGTGTACTACGGGGTGCGCGGGAAGTTCCACACGGGATTGGCCTGGGTACGTGTACTTCGGGGTGCGCGGGAAGTTCCACATGTGATTGGCCTGGGTATGTGTACTACGGGGTGCGCGGGAGGTTCCACACGCGATTGGCCTGGGTAAATGTACTTCGGGGTGCGCGTGAACTTCCACACGCGACTGGGCCTGTGAGAGTGGGGTACGTGTATTCCAGGGGTGGGCAGGAATATTTACTCGCGACTGGACCTGGGAGAGCGTGCTACGTGTATTCCTGGGGTGGGCGGGAAGATTCACACGTTCGCCTACGACATGCCGAAAAATAAATGGTCCAATCCTGAAACACGTACGCCAGCATGAAGCAGGCGTACTTCGACCCGCACAGCATAAAAGTGCACGCAAACAACAAACAAGTTCATACGCCAGGATGAATATACCATTCCTAGCAGCAGTGGCCGTGGGTTACCAAAGGAGGAGGAGGAGGATAGTGAGGGCCAGAATTTTCACTCCCAGAACCATCCTTTTTGGGATGCCTGATGACCAGGTGTATGGGAGGTACAGGTTTCCACCACACATAATACTGGACCTGGTCAGTGAGTGGGAGGATGACCTCACATTACCCACCCTGTGCTCCCAAGCACTCAGCCCCCTGGAGAAGGTCCTCAATGTACTGCACTTCTTGGCCACAGGATCATTTCAGCGGACAAGTGCCATAATGGGTGGGGTGTCACAGGCCACGCAGTCACGCTGCCTACACCAGGTCTTGAACATCATCACTGCACGCCCATCAGTCCATAGGCTCATATACCTGCCCAGGACACCTGCAGAAAGGCAGGCTGCCACCCTCGATTTCTACGGTGTGGTACAATTCCCAAAAGTGCTAGGTGCCATTGACTGCACCCATGTGGCACTACGTCCCCCCAGGGCATCTGAGCACATCTATACGAACCGCAAGCACTGGCATTCCATCAACGTGCAGGTAGTATGTAATGCTAAGGGAATCATCACCTCAGTATATGCCAACTATCCAGGGTCCACCCACGACAGCTTCATTTACCGAATGTCTACCCTAAGCCTGGACCTAGAAGCTGTGCGGCATGGCGATACATGGCTGCTTGGTGAGTATGAATGCCACTGCACATGCATGCATGTCAGATGCAGAGTTATGTCACTACCCCACTAATGATACCCATCACCTCCTCACCAGGGGACAGTGCCTACCCTCTGAGCACCCACATGATGACGCCAATTTGGAACCCCATCACGCCTCCAGAGGTAAGATACAAAACAGCCCATATTGCAACCTGGGGCATAGTGGAGCGCACATTTGGAGTGCTCAAGTCACGCTTTCGCTCCCTTGACCGTTCTGGCAGGCAGCTGTTATATGCGCCCCCAGTAGTGTGAAGGATCATAGTGGCAGCATGTGTCCTGCACAATGTTGCAACACGCCGGGGCCTGGCTGTGGACATGGTGGTGCCCCCACATCCCCAACCACATGCACGCCCGCTGCGCATGGGAGGGGAGAGAATACGGGGTGAGGCAGCCCGTACGCAGCTGGTGGCTAATTACTTCACATAGAAATCACACTCCAGTGGAGTGCACACTGCCCTGGCACATACCATCTGATAAGCAATGATGACTCGACCTGACAATTAAGACGAACAAAGGGACAGTCAACTGTCAGAACCATAGCAGCCTGAGATTGTTCATGTGGAAGTGTCACAATGTGTGCATCCCTACCTACACAAACACCACCAATGCAGTGTCATCAAAAGACACTTCCATGCTGCAGAAATTAATACCCACTCGCAAAATACTACATGAAAACAGTGCCATGTCACCCAACCCCTCCCCGGCACGGCCACACAACACACCATGGCATGTCTTGCAATGTGAGAGGAAAGAAATTAATCCCCACAACATGCCCCAAGTGTCACCAGATACAGTGTCCCTAATGGAAACATGTCCATACATGAAATGCTCACAGTAATGCAGGACCTACAACACACATTACCAAATACTTACCAAGAATACCAATCACCTACACAACCTCCAACCTACCTTAAACATGACATTACAGACTTAAAAATTTGCTAGCCTCACTACCTGATGATGCCAGACCTCCGAACACTTCCAATTATACAGTGTTAGTGCCACGCAAGAGTGTAGGTGCACTGCTTACAACATGGACTCCAGTTCCAAGGTGGACCGCATTGTGAAGACATGAGGAATGGACCTGCAAATTAGGAGGATGAGATGGATGCAGAGGCACATATCAATACACCACGCAGTGCACAATACAACAACAATATGCACTAGGAATGTATACACAGTATTGACTACAGACTGCCCACACAGCTCATGGGAGTCCAATGTCACCATGTACGTCAATGTCACTTGGGCACACCCTTTGCACGCCCATGGAAACGGGAAGCAGGAGGGGTGTGTGACACAAAAACCCAAGCATCTGAACCAAATTCATGACAAGCCTGCATGTGCCCAGCCACAATGCAGCGTATGCCCACAAGAGCCACACAAGGCAACACACTGTCCCAAAAAATGTTTTAAAAAATAAAATAACACAAAAAAAAATATCAAAAATGGCCATTAATGGGCCCGGGGGGGTGGGGGAGGCCACCCAGGAGGTCCGAGGACAGGGTGCACACCAAAACCCACCTGTGTGGATCTTGCGAAAAAAAACACCTCCATGGCCTCATGGCCTACACGGCTACCCTATTGTGGGAGTATCACTGCTGTCGCTCTCCTCACCCTCTGCAGCTGCATCAGGAGGTGGTGGCACTATGGGAGGCAGCCCACGCAAAGCCCTAGTCTGTTCCTCCATGGCTGCAAGCATGCGGGTATGGTAGGTCTCGTTCAGGAGGATAAGTGTGCGGAGGTCCCCATGCAACAACTCACGGGATGCCCGGACCTCCGCCCTAGTTGCCTGCATCTCAGCTGAGAGCGTACGTGTGAGACGCTCCAGCTGCTGTTCTGTCCTTGTGTTTGTTGAAGCCTCAAGCTCAACAAGAGTCGTCATGAGGTGAAGGAGTTCCACCCTCAGGACTTCCCTGTGGCCCTGGGACTCTATGGAAATGGCTTCCTGCAGAGTCGCCAGTGCCGCCCGCCTGTCCCTGTCGGACGCCAACATGTCCTCCCTGTGTGACTGGCAGATGGAGTCGGTTGCCTGCTGTAGTCGCTCCATCAGCCTTTCAGGGGGGACAATGGAAGTGGCCACTCTATCCATGGCCTGATCCATCATCTCTGATGATGCTGCCTGTTGGGTTGCCATACCGTATATGGATTGTTCCCATGCGGTATTGCCAGGTGGCCGACGGCCACCACGTCGGCGGGCACCACACCTGTCTGGGGCAAGGCGAACTCCGCCTTGCTGTGCCGGCACTGCCTGAGGCTGCAGGACTGCATTCCCCCTCTGATCTGCTGGCCCAGGAACAGGATCAGATGTCGCAGAGTGTGACCCTGCATCCATAACCACCAAAGGCGTACCTGCCAACACTGACATCCCCATTGGGGGTTCTAACCCTGGTGCAGGTGGGTCGGACAGAACAGAATCCCTCCCAGGAACACTCACCTGCGACGGCACATAGGTCTCATCATCCGAATCGACACCTGAATACAACTCGGGGGAGGTGCAGCCAGAGACACCCCTTGAGAGCACGACCTGCAGCAGTTGTGGGTTCTCACCCACCACCACACCACGTCCCTCACTGGTGGTCGGTCGGCCCTCAGACCCCTCCTGGGTCTGCATCATCTCCACAACCCCAGCAGTATCAAGTGCGTCATCCCCTGCAAAGACATCAAAGAAAACAAATGGAAACAGGCATTAGCACTATGGCACACAATTAGGGCTGAGAGGCTACAGAAACAGTACTTGATTGACACATGTCCCACATGACTAAAACCCTCCCATGCATGCACCGTCACTGCGTGTGAAGGGGAGGCAGATGGCACACATTGATGACACCAAGATGGAAGATGAACACATTTGCTGCATGCTGCCTAGCAGTGGCATCACACATTGGCCAGTGATTGCCAGGTCAAATACACATGCCATCACACAGATGGCATGTACCCTAGCCATGAAGTGAAGAGGGAGAGGAGGTCACCAATTGTTCATTCAGTCCAGTTTGCTCATGTAATTGATTTTTTCATTGAAATGGTTCAAATGTTTAACCTGCAGCTGCCAGTCCAAAATGGTCCTATAGCACAGGGACATGTCTAAACTAATCATGTCCAGGAAACTAAGCCAGTTCACTGTACCATAGCCATGTCAGACATGTGACAATAGGACTGAGAAATCCCGAGTAAAAGTGGTGGTATGCAAACAATCTGTCTGAATAAACAGAGGTAAATAAGCAACAATGTTGTGGCAAGAAAACACTCCAAGGGCAACTGGCGTGGTTTTGGGCTGGATGTCTAATGTTGGCAGAAGGGATGCTGCTATACCCAAATGCTGGTGCCAAGAATGTATAGGAAGAGGCACATGGGTGACCCAAACCACTCAGGCACACACACCCTCACCTGGCACCCAAACAGAAGCCCTCCCACACACACCATGCACATGGATGACACACACATGCATGTGCACTCACCGGACAATGCCTCGTAATCTGCCAGTTCTCCCACGCCTTGGATCTGTTCCTCCGTGACGTAGGTCCCAGCAACCTGCTCATGTGGGGTGAGTTCTATGTCGTCTGCTGGAGACCCACCTCCAGTCACTAGAGTTGCGGCATGACTTGAGGCCAGCTTATTCTTTGCCCTGCGCTTCAGGTCATTCCAGCGCTTGTCGCATTTATTAGCTGTGCGCCTCACGATTACAAGGGCACTTATGATGTCCGCAATGGTCTGCCAGTGTGCCTGACGTTGTGCAGGTGTGGTCTTGGATCCTGCAACAATCATCATTTTGCGGTCATGTGCGGACACATACTCTACAAGTGCATTCAGTTCGGCCTCATTGAAGCTGGGCTTCCTTGACGGGCCGGACTGTGTAGCCGTGTCTGGGGCATCAGCCTCTACTGGACGAGCACTCTTCCTCTTCCGCTTAGAAGGTGGTGGGGATCCTGAGTGTCCTACGCCGCTCTGGGCACTAGGGGCAGGAGCGTGGGATTGCACACTCAGCATGGGAGTTGGTGCAGGCATTAGCTCAAGTGTGATGGTGTCAGGGGGAATGTCAGCATGATGGACTTGGACCGACACTGTCCTGGCTGGGTGTGTGAGAGGTGGGGTGGATGGAGCCGCAGCTGCCCCTGCAGCCTCCCCAGCCTGCCTACGCGGGGCAGCAGATGACCTAGCTGCCCCTGATCCACGTGGCTTGATGACACCAACGTTCACCGGCGCACGTGGCCTAGACCTGCTGACCTGGAAGTCAGCCATGGAGTCACCCTGTGCCAGGTCTGGTTCCACAGTGGGCTGGTCCAACAAGGGCTGAGAATGGATGGTGTCAGCCACGTTAACCTCAACCAGGGGGGGGGGGGCATGGGTGTCCCTGACTGCTCCTCCACACATGGGGGGCTGGGGCACCCTGCAAGTCACGGCCACGTCCCCTACCGGATCCACCACGGCCACCACTTGGGGCTCGGCCACCTTTGCCACACTTACGGCTTGGTCGCCTCCCAGCCATGGCACTGATGTTATTGTGCGTATGGGAGTCGATGTGAACTATTGTCCTGGGCAATTGGGGGTCAAAGGGGTTGGGTACCAGATGGTAATCATACCCTAGTGCTCTAGCAAGGCTGTATGTCACCCCTGGGGAAAGATGACGGGTCACGCAATGCACAGGCACCCCAAAAAAGGGAAGTAAGGTGCACACAACCCCTCCTAGACCACGTGCGTGGAAAAATAAACCTGCACTACGCTGTGGCACCCAGAAACACAAGAATGAACGTATGCGTGTCACACGCAGCCTAGAATGACCTCTGAAGGGGTACGCGACACACGGGGCAAGCACAGATGTTAAATACATGCGCGACTCATCGTCTGCCAGGAACAAAAGCGTGAAAAATATGCGCATGTGCGCGTTGGCAACACCCCCGCCAAAAGAAGAATTGTACGCTGTCTGAGGAGACAGGTCAACAGTAGAAGGGAACGCTGTTTGAGGAAACAGGCCCAGGAAAAAGAGGAAAAGAGAAAAAGCTGTCAGAGGTAACAGGGAGTACGAACTTGAAACGCTGTGAAGTAAATTGCGTGTTAACCGACAAGAAGTACAGATTAAACCCACTCGCTCTCCACGAAAAGCACGTACAAGGAAATGGCGTTCTACACGTGCCTTTTATACACACGGACGTGCATATGCGATGAGGCCATTTCCACCAATTACGTGCTTTGACACTCGGACGTGTATCTCTTTTTTTTTACACGTGCCATTCTCTACGGCCATGCGTGTGACGTCACAGCTGCGCATGGTGGCCTTTGGGCCAATGAAATCGCATATGCGAGCACACGTGGTAAAACTGCACGTCCGAGTGTCATCGCGTGTAATCGGAGGGAAGTGAGCGTACACGCGATTGGCCTGGGTACGTGTATTTCTGGTTTGTGCAGGAAGTTTCACACGCGATTGGTGGAAATCCACGTGTGCTCTGTCATCACATGTAATGAGGGAAACACCCGCGCGTGTTACGTCACAGTCACGCTTACGCGCTAAGGGCCTTTGGTCCAATGAAATCGCATATGCGTGCTGACGTGCATACGCGCTAAGGGCCTTTCCTCGATTTACACGCAGACGTGCAGGATTTTCACGTGCGAAATCACTCCGTATCAAGCTGGCCACGCGTAAGCACACGGAAGACCATGCTCCTGCCCACAAGGCCGAATTACTGCCCCCCAGAGCCCCGAGCACACTCCCACCTGCCATCTGTTGCTGCCTGACTGCCTGCTGCCCACATGCCCTGCCATTTGCTGCCTGCACATCAGCCAGGGGTGCTGTTGCTGTGACCACCCCTGCTGGAACCGAAGACTCCCGACTGGGATTACATCGCTCCACAGCCCAGCCCCAGGACATAGTTGCCCACCCACTCCTGCCTCTGGGGTTGTCATGTCGGGCACTGCAACATCTGGCACCACTGACAATCCCGGCCAGAGAGGCAGAGGGGCACCAGCTTCAGTGCCAGGGAAGTTGGTGTCCTGGTGGAGCAAGTCCTGGGGCAGTATGATGCCCTCTACGGAAGTGTGCGCGCCGACAAGGAAGGACGGACTCGGATCTGGACGGACATCGTGACTGCCATCAACGCGGAGGGGGTGGCAGTCCGCGACTTCCAACATGTCAAGAAGCGCTGGGAGGACTTCAGGTCCAGGACCCTGAACAAGGCCCGGCGCCTCTTGAAGGCAGTGGATGCTAAGGGGCGCCGGGGCCACTTGTCGGAAGATCAGATGAGGGTCCTGGAACGCATATCCCCAGCGCTCCACGTCCAGGTCCTTGAGAGGCAGACCCGTCTGGAGTCGAGCGGTAAGTGCACATGCATCATGATTGTAAGCTGTGCGTGTGGTGATGTGCCAGTAGTGTGCCGGTTGCACATCTGTTTGTATGGGGCCGAGTATGGGTGGGGGTTTACAGGACCGTGAGGCTAACACATGCGAGGGCTGTCATGTGTGAGACATGGATGGTGCTTGTGTGTGTAGGCTTGCATGCCAAATGCAGTTTTCGGCACACATGTTTGGATGAATGTGTATGTAAGTGGGCATGTTCGTGATGTCACGCATGTATGTTGTTTTCAGCTGCATGTATTAGCACTGTGTACATGTGCATGTGTGTGTATTTGACAAGGGTGCAACAGTGATGCAACATGGATGCATGTGACAGCGGGATGTGGAAGCCTGATTGGCAGATGTGACATGGATGCCCATCGGAACACTGCGACAGTTGGCTGAGGTGTACACATGCATGCAAGTGTGGTGGTGTGCGTGCATGTGTAGTGCACTCCCTGTGATGCATGTGATGTCTGCCCTTTGCCTGCTCATGCTGTTGTATGTGTATGGATGGTGCTGGCATTTGCGATGTGGCTGTGGTATGGCTCATGTGTGCAAGTTGAAATTATATGTGTGTTGCCGATTGTGATGCCATGTCTGAGGTTTGCCAATGCCACTCATGAGCAACTGTCATGTGTTTATGTGTCCATTGTACAGTGCCCTGATGCCTGTGTTTTATTTCTCCCTGTCTGCAGCGTCAACTGATGAAGAGAGCGGAGAAGGTGCTGTGGAGCACAGCAGCGGGGATCGCACCGCCAGCCGGAGACGCAAGGCCCGGCTCCCCTCCCAGGTTGTGATCTCGTCGGGGAGTGAGGAGTCCGGTGCCGCATCCCAGCCCGCAGCTGCCGGGGGGAGGTCCAAGAGGCGGAGGTCGGAGTTGGACTCCTCGGCAGCAGAAGGGGCAGCTGGGACCCCACAGGGCCCAACGGGGGAAGATGGCACGGAGTCATCCAGGTTGGTGGGGGGTTTGGTGGAGGAGGAGGCTGTGCAAGCAACAGAGATGGGGTCTGGAGGTGGGGATTCCACTGGTGCTAGTGGTGCAGTGCAGGACCAGGGACAGGAGGCAGCACAGGTCGCCGCGGAGGTGCCTGTGTGCAATCCTGTCCCTGATCCTGTCACTGCATCATCTTGCATCAGCAGGGATGCCTACGTCCAGACTCGTTTTCAGGCAGGGTATGAGCTCACGACAACTGGCCTTCCTCTGCCTGTGGACGTTGCTATCCGGGTCCGGGTTGAGCCTGTCCTGACTGGTGTGGCGTTGCGTCAACGGGCCATGCGAGGTGACCTGCAGTCTTTTCATGAGGAGACTGTACGTCATCTCGAATGGCTCGTTGACCGCGTTGGCCTACTGGGACAGGTCACCCAGGCCGGATTCCTCCGTTTGATGGGGCTTGCTACGACCCCCTCCTCAACCGAACCCCCTATGCGCCAGTCGTCCTCCGTGCCATCTTCCCACCCATCAGTCACCTGGGTGCCCTGTGGAGCTGCCTCTGACGGTGCGGCCAGGCTGGTGGAGGAGGCATCCCTGCCACAGTCGGGAGTCGGACGTCCAGCAAGGGTGGCCACATCAACGACTGCACCCCAGCCAGCGGAGGATGTGCAGGCAGCAGGAGGCAGTGCACGGGCAGAGGCGCAGCAGCAGCAGCAGCAACGTGGTGGGAGCCATGATGGCTCGGGGCCTTCCACATCGGAGGGGCAGGCATCGGCCGGAGGGCAGGAGGACCCAGGACGGGAAGTGTCTTCCGTGTGGCAGCGTTTGGGCCACGCCATAGATGCGGAGCAGCAGCGGGCGGAAGAGGCACGGCTCACGATGGTCAGGGCGGAGAAGGCCCTGAGGCGTGCCGGGTGCCTCGAGGCGATCCGCAGGGAGTTTGGGGGGAACATGTGGACGGCCCTGCGGACCCTCGGGGCCATGGAGGAGGAGCGCCTCCGGGACATTGAGCAGGAGTTCGATGATGCCCTGGCCCGGAACATCCCAAAGTGAGCCGTCGGACTAGCCCACTGCCCTTGTAAATAGTTATTTAGTTAGTGGTAGGTTTCCTTTGGTTTAGCATTTTATTTTTACCTTTTGGACAATGGGCCACATTTTTGTATATAGTTATTTTTTTTAGGTAGTGTTATTAGATAGGTTTCATTTCTTCGGTTGGGATCATGGACCCTGGATTGTTTATCTGTACAAAGTTGATTTTTGGATTTTCAATTTTTATCATGATTTCCCCATGGAGCAATGGTTTTCGATTTTTATTTTCCATTGGATTTACTTTTGTGGACTGTGACTTTGGACACCTTTCCTTTGCATTATGATTTGTGGTTTTGCATTATTTCACGGACCTGCTGTTTTTTTTTTTAATTTTCTATTATTGTTTGTTTATTTTTGATTCAATTTATGTTTTTTTTAGTACATATTTTTTCTTCAAAGTTCAATGTGTAGTATCATCTCATTGGTTTCATGCATATCATGATATGGGTTTTGACATTCACTGACACCCATTGGGTGTATGTGAGGGACATGTGTTCATTTCCAAACTTGCAATTGGGCTTCTATCATGTTTTTGCCATTTCTAAGTGGGTGGATGCAATACTCGGGTGGGTGTTTGGCATTTGGAGGCTGACCATAAGGGCCAGGGATCTACATTGTGGTGACATGTTGGTTGGGGGACATGAGTGGGGGCCTGGTGGAGGCTGCCCCCGCACTGCTGTGGGTTGGGGGTGATAGGGGACATGAGTGGGGGCCTGGTGGAGCCTGCCCCTGGTGGCTGGGGGGTGGGGGTGGTGGGAGACATGAGTGGGGGCCTGGTGGAGGCTGCCCCTGGTGGCTGGGGGGTGGGGGTGATGGGAGACATGAGTCGGGGCCTGGTGGAGGGTGCCTCTGGATGCTGGGGGGGTGCTGGGAGACATGAGTGGGGGCCTGGTGGAGGGTGCCCCTGCACTGCTGGGGAGTGGGGGTGATGGGAGACATGAGTGGGGGCCTGGTGGAGGCTGCCCCTGCACGGCTGGGGGGTGGGGGTGGTGGGAGACATGAGTGGGGGCCTGGTGGAGGCTGCCCCTGCACTGCTGGGGGGTGGGGGTGGTGGTAGACATGGGTGGGGGCCTGGTGGAGGCTGCCCCTGGTGGCTGGGGGGTGGGGGTGCAGGGAGACATGAGTGGGGGCCTGGTGGAGGCTGCCCTTGCACTGCTGGGGGGTGGGGGTGGTGGGAGACATGAGTGGGGGCCTGGTGGAGGCTGCCCCTGCACTGCTGGGGGGTGGGGGTGATAGGGGACATGAGTGGGGGCCTGGTGGAGGCTGCCCCTGGTGGGTGGGGGGTGGGGGTGATAGGGTACATGAGTGGGGGCCTGGTGGAGGTAGCCCCTGGTGGCTGGGGGGTGGGGGTGCAGGGAGACATGAGTGGGGTCCTGATGGAGGCTGCCCCTGCACTGCTGGTGGGTGGGGGTGGTGGTAGACATGGGTGGGGGCCTGGTGGAGGCTGCCCCTGGGGGGTGGGGGTGATAGGGGACATGAGTGGGGGCCTGGTGGAGGCTGCCCCTGCACTGCTGGGGGTGTCGGTGGTGGTAGACATGGGTGGGGGCCTGGTGGAGGCTGCCCCTGGTGGCTGGGGGGTGGGGGTGCAGGGAGACATGAGTGGGGGCCTGGTGGAGGCTGCCCCTGCACTGCTGGGGGGTGGGGGGTGGTGGGAGACATGAGTGGGGGCCTGGTGGAGGCTCCCCCTACACTGCTGGGGGGTGGGGGTGGTGGTAGACATGGGTGGGGGCCTGGTGGAGGCTGCCCCTGGTGGCTGGGGGGTGGGGGTGATAGGGGACATGAGTGGGGGCCTGGTGGAGGCTGCCCCTGGTGGCTTGGGGGTGGGGGTGGTGGGAGACATGAGTGGGGGCCTGGTGGAGGCTGCCCCTGGTGGCTGGGGGTTGGGGGTAGTGGTAGACATGGGTGGGGCCTGGTGGAGGCTGCCCCTGGTGGCTGGGGGGTGGGGGTAGTAGGGTAAAATGAGTGGGGGCCGGGTGGAGGCTGCCCCTGCACTGCTGGGGGTGGGGGTGGTGGTAGACATGGGTGGGGGCCTGGTGGAGGCTGCCCCTGGTGGCTGGGGGGTGGGGGTGCAGGGAGACATGAGTGGGGGCCTGGTGGAGGCTGCCCCTGCACTGCTGGGGGGTGAGGGTGGTGGGAGACATGAATGGGGGCCTGGTGGAGGCTCCCCCTACACTGCTGGGGGGTGGGGGTGGTGGTAGACATGGGTGGGGGCCTGGTGGAGGCTGCCCCTGGTGGCTGGGGGGTGGGGGTGATAGGGGACATGAGTGGGGGCCTGGTGGAGGCTGCCCCTGGTGGCTGGGGTGTGGGGGTCTTGGGAGACATGAGTGGGGGCCTGGTGGAGGCTGCCCCTGGTGGCTGGGGGTGGGGGTGCAGGGAGACATGAGTGGGGACCTGGTGGAGGCTGTCCCTGGTGGCTGGGGGGTGGGGGTGCAGGGAGACATGAGTGGGGGCCTGGTGGAGGCTGCCCCTGCACTGCTGGGGGGTGGGGAGGGGTGGGAGACATGAGTGGGGGCCTGGTGGAGGCTGCCCCTGCACTGCTGGGGGGTGGGGGTGGTGGTAGACATGGGTGGGGGCCTGGTGGAGTCTGCCCCTGGTGGCTGGGGGGTGGGGGTGGTGGTAGACATGGGTGGGGGCCTGGTGGAGGCTGCCCCTGGTGGCTGGGGTGCATAGAGACATGAGTGGGGGCCTGGTGGAGGCTGCCCCTGCACTGCTGGGGGTGGGGATGGTGGGAGACATGAGTGGGGGCCTGGTGGAGGCTGCCCCTGCACTGCTGGGGGGTGGGCGTGGTGGTAGACATGGGTGGGGGCCTGGTGGAGGCTGCCCCTGGTGGCTGGAGGGTGGGGGTGATAGAGGACATGAGTGGGGGCCTGGTGGAGGCTGCCCCTGGTGGCTGGGGGGTGGGGGTGATAGGGCACATGAGTGGGGGCCTGGTGGAGGCTGCCCTTGCACTGCTGCGGGGTGGGGGTGGTGGTAGACATGGGTGGGGGCCTGGTGGAGGCTGCCCCTGGTGGCTGGGGGGTGGGGGTGCAGGGAGACATGAGTGGGGGCCTGGTGGAGGCTGCCCCTGCACTGCTGGGGGTTGGGGGTGGTGGTAGACATGGGTGGGGGCCTGGTGGAGGCTGCCCCTGGTGGCCGGGGGGTGGGGGTGATAGGGGACATGAGTGGGGGCCTGGTGGAGGCTGCCCCTGGTGGCTGGGGGGTGGGGGTGGTGGGAGACATGAGTGGGGGCCTGGTGGAGGCTGCCCCTGGTGGCTGGGGGGTGGGGGTGCAGGGAGACATGAGTGGGGGCCTGTTGGAGGCTGCCCCTGGTGGCTGGGGGGTGGGGGTGGTGGGAGACATGAGTGGGGGCCTGGTGGAGGCTGCCCCTGCACTGCTGGGGGGTGGGGGTGCAGGGAGACATGAGTGGGGGCCTGGTGAAGGCTGCCCCTGGTGGCTGGGGGGTGGGGGTGGTGGGAGACATGAGTGGGGGCCTGGTGGAGGCTGCCCCTGCACTGCTGGGGGGTGGGGGTGGTGGCAGACATGAGTGGGGGCCTGGTGGAGGCTGCCCCTGCACTGCTGGGGGGTGGGGGTGGTGGTAGACATGGGTGGGGGCCTGGTGGAGGCTGCCCCATTTGGCTGGGGGGTGGGGGTGGTGGGAGACATGAGTGGGGTCCTGGTGGAGGCTGCCCCTGCACTGCTGGGGGGTGGGGGTGATAGGGGACATGAGTGGGGGCCTGGTGGAGGCTGCCCCTGGTGGGTGGGGGGTGGGGGTGATAGGGGACATGAGTGGGGGCCTGGTGGAGGCTGCCCCTGGTGGCTTGGGGGTGGGGGTGATAGGGGAAATGAGTGGGGGCCTGGTGGAGGCTGCCCCTGCACTGCTGGGGGGTGGGGGTGGTGGTAGACATGGGTGGGGGCCTGGTGGAGGCTGCCCCTGGTGGCTGGGGGGTGGGGGTGCAGGGAGACATGAGTGGGGGCCTGTTGGAGGCTGCCCCTGCACTGCTGGGGGGTGGAGGTGGTGGGAGAAATGAATGGGGGCCTGGCGGAGGCTACCCCAGCACTGCTGGTGGGTGGGGTGGTGGTAGACATGGGTGGGGGCCTGGTGGAGGCTGCCCCTGGTGACTGGGGGGTGGGGGTGCAGGGAGACATGAGTGGGGCCTCGTGGAGGCTGCCCCTGCACTGCTGGGGGGTGGGGGTGATGGGAGACATGGGTGGGGGCCTGGTGGAGGCTGCCCCTGGTGGCTGGGGGTGGAGGGGGACATGCGTTGGTGGGCAGTAGTGCAAGGTGACATGTGGGTTGGCTGGGGGGAATGGCCATGGTGGATGGGGTGCCTGCAGGACATGTGCAGGGTAGGCCCCTGTGGTGTGGGCCACCTGCAGGGGCTGTGGAGGGTGTAGAGAGAACACCTGGGAGGACCCACACGTGCAATTCACATGTGGTGCTCCCCGCGCACCCCTGTAATACACGTACCCTGATGGAATCGCGTGTGATACTTCCCGCGCACCCCTGAAATATACGTACCCTGCTGATTTTGCGTGTGATACTTCCCGTGCAACCCTGGAATACACGTACCCTGCTGTCTTTGCGTGTGATACTTCCCGCGCACCCCTGGAATACACTTACCCTGATGGAATCGCGTGTGATACTTCCCGCGCACCCCTGAGATACACGTACCCTGCTGCTTTTGCGTGTAATACTTCCCGCGCACCCCTGAAATTCACGTACCCTGCTGCTTTTGCGTGTGTTACTTCCCACGCACCCCTGATGCACACGTACACAGGACAATCGCATGTGGAACTTCCCGTGAACCACTGAAATACACGTTCCCCGCTTGGCGTTTGCTGTTTGCCAGCCCTGTGAACTGGTCCAGGGTTAGTGCAGCCCTTTGCGATCATTTGGGGATTTTGAAGGCTTTTCCTTGCGCGAGGGCGTTCTTGGGGGCGTAACTGGCGCTGCTGCAGGGTCGCTGCACCACGCTGCGCCACAGCTGGTTTTGGATGCGAAAATCCATGAATACGCTGTGCGCGGTAATCGATTTTAGCGCACGCGGCTGGCGCAAACATTCGCACGGGCACGCTGTGCGCCAGCCGCGTGCGCCACTTTTGTGCGAATTTCTATGAATTACCCTTTGAATCTTTAATGAAGCACAGACAACCCCAAAAGGTGTTGTACTGATAATCTCGAGCCAACCCTCTTTACCACTTGGATTAACATGTTAAGTGAATATGTACAAGACAATCACATAAAGAATTGTACTGTGTAGTTTTTTGGAGAAGCTTTATATCACTTCCTATGTGTGTATGTTAGTGAGCTTATTTTTTTAAACTATCCATATCAATATTTCTTTAAGCTCTATATTGTAGTGAGAAGACCAAATTCTGCTAGTAAAATAACGTTCACTTTATCTGAGAAACCAATAAATAGTGAAGCAATAACATGGCGCTGTTAACAGTGGTAAAGAATATAAACATATCTGATATTCCATGCTCTTCTAAAATTCATCTTAATTTCATTATGGGCCCACAGATGCCCTGATTTATATAAGCGTTTATCAATGGGTTTTCGCATTGAAAAACGCGTTTGTAAATCTGGCCCAGAGATTCTATATAAGACAACATAAACATCTTGAATCTGGGGGTTCATCCTGCTGATCATACTAAACTTACCAGTTTTAATCATTCTCAAAGAGGATTCAATTAAAGATGTTTCAGAAATCATTTCTTCCAGTCATGTATTCAATCTGAGTAATATAGTACAGCTAAAGCGTTCATTATTTTAATTTTCTTATTTTTCTATTATGGTTTGGTTTTACATAAACCTTACATATTTCTTACAAATTATCACACTAAAATGTTAACCATATTATATATAGTTAAGGTACAAAAGAACACATACATGTAAAATTAATTTATAGAATACAATTCAGTGCATTAATAATTATTCATAAAAACTTTTCATCCAACATAGTATATATAAATTTGATTGTGCGGACAGAGCTAAAATTAGCGACATCCAGTTTCCCACCTACAGGCATCCACAAAACATGTAATTATTGTATCCATTAAAATGACCAAGACAAACCCTTCTAAGCATTAATTACAAATTACATGTCCCATTTCGACCTTTAGGGACACTTGTTATCAAGGAATATACTGTAGTATTTTTAGACAAACAGTAAGTATGAAGAAGAAAGGAAGTACGTTTGAACAGTGTTGTCACATGACACTTGTGCATTAAATTGGAGATAAAGGAAACAAGTCACACGTTATTAAGTCTGGGAGAAAATGTATACCGTTAGGTTTTGGAAATAAGGCTTCTCTGTTGCCTTCTACCTGCATGGAAATATATCAATTCTGTTTTTTTTTCTTCAAACAAATATAAATCTATGTACAGAGTGAGAAGTCCAGGAAGTAATTAACTACCTGCAAAGTATTTCACAGGAAGCACCCACTCACCCTTGGGACATCACAACACAGAGCAGGTTATATGAAATGTTAATACTTTTGTACAGAAATCATATCGTTCAATAGAGGTAATATGTTTGAGTCAATGAGCAACAAAGCATATAAGCCTTGATCACGGCCCAATGTAAGCCTGTTTGGGCTCAGAAAAGACATTCGGATGCACTGAGAAAGTGCGCTATTGCTACATTGCTGATGAGGAAAGTCAGATTGATTTTGAAATGTTCATTCCCAGTGCCAATTGTCAGTACAGAGATATCCGCACTTTTGTCCTAATGGACGTGTATACAAAGGATGTAAAAGCGATGCTAGAATGGAAAGCAGAAAGAAAGAAATATTTATTTGGGGACTGACAGAAACAGAAGTTGCCGAATGCATTTCAGGTGACGCAGAATGTTGATATTTTTAGAGGGAAGTTGAAATGGAAGCAGCCCATGAAGGAAACATGACCTAGAAAATGACAAACATTTGGGTGATTTGAAGCTTGACAAGAATACTAGAGCAGTGAAAAGCAAAGTAGTGGAGGAGGGCACCCATTAATAGCTAAGTGGCAATTTCTTATGGTTAGGCAGAATTGCAGGCAGTACCCTCTGGGAACACCACACACAATTAGGACTACAGGTGTAAGCAAAAACCAACCTTTGGTATAAGCCTGTACCACACACTTTTGCTAGCGAGCTGAGCAGCCAGGCTTATCTCAAGAGGAAATGCGAGCAGTAGAAGAAGTTAAACAGAAGCATCACAATGGTTCAAGTAGACACACTCAAGCTTTCTTAGTAAAAAATACTTAAACATTTATTTACACAGCCATTTAGAAAACTTTGACTAATAGAAATCAGCTCAATATTAAACACCAATATACTACAGTATCAAATCAAACTCATAAGTTATAAAGACAGTGTGTGCTCCCCTGAAAAAGGAGCCAAATGGCACTTCAGTACTTTTAAATAGGAATAAAAAGAATAGGTTTGTACAAAGGGTTGGAAAACACTTCTTTTAGAAAATGCGCAGGTTCAATGTACCAGGTGGGTCAGTTCAATTCAATAGGCGAGACCAAAGTCAATAGTCTAGTGTTCTTGGATAGGACAGCACAGTTCTGGGACACATGGAGAAGTCTTTGTAAAAGTTTTTACAAGTAGTTCAGGTAATAAAGAAAGATATGCTGGATCACAAGTTGATTAGGCCTGCGAATTGGGAACTTCCACCCCAAGAGTTGGAATGTCTCAACCGTATGAGACAGTACCTTAAAGTGGAGCAAAAAGATACAGCTGAAGACGTTGGTTCCTGGCAGGTCCTGCAGGTCTCGTTCTTCCTGAGCCTCAGTTATGGGGACAAGAGGGAGGATGGCGGGGGACTCCTGCACTGCATACAAAATGGCATCACTTCAGCTCAAGTAACTGTTGCTTCCAAACACAAACTGGAGTCCTTCCCCCTGGTTCACCTTAGCCAGCTGTGAGAATGGTATCCAGGCGTTTGCTGAGTTGATTGGTCCCACCAACTCAAAGGGAGAAGCCGTCCTTGAAAGAGTTTCTCTGTCGATTGGAGATCTGGCAATTTGGGGTTGCAGCAGGGCTTCACCGGGCAAACCAACGGTTCAGTGGTTGCAGCAGCCTTCCTCTTCCAGCTCGTCCTGGAAACTCGTCTTTTAAACAGTTTTCTCCCATTCATTGCAGCCTAGCTGCCACTCACCCAGCAGGGTGGCTGTCCTTGGCACACAGTCAGCCAGCCAATCACGCCAGAGTGCATTTGGGTCATCTAGGAGACTAAGCACTGGGAGTTTCCGGCACCTCCCTCACTTCCTGCCCACCCCAGACACTCAGAAGCCATGTGCGGACTTTAGTCCTGAAGCCCGCCAAAGGCTCATGAACAAAGGGACCAAACCTGGTTTGGCACACAGAGTTAAACACCAGAAGGTCCTTTCCACAAAGAAACGGTGAGAAAAGATGACTAGAGTCTGTTTTTACAAAGGGGTCTTGGGTGCCATATTGAAAAACATGGTGACCCCGATTTTTAGCTACCGGTGTTTGCGGTTGGGAAAAATCATGGTAGTTCATTATAAAACCACTGCCACCAGGCATTTCAATAGGAAACCATAGCTTTTGACAGCTACTAGAGTGTTTAGACAAAGGGGATACTATGTAACCCCTCCAGCACTCTATAAGAAGATAGTTTGTGCTGGTCTATGAATTTAAAAAGACTAGTAAAGTCAATTTAACTTTACATTCTCCGGAGAACAGTGGTTCATCCCAGAGAATGTATTTAAACCTTGAGGAGTCCAAGGGGCACCCTTGTGCCACTGCACTGAAGGTGCTATGTGACACAACAATAAAAAGGTGATGCCTCATGGGGTTATCTAAAACTCTATAACCAAAGAACACAAGAGTAAAACACATTGAAAATGAAAAGTTCAAAGTCCCAAAATATAGCAAAAGTGCTGGAGGGCTCTAAGGTAGAGGGAATTTAGCACTTGGGTGAGAATTCTCCCTAACACTTACCCATTCTGGTAAGGGCCATTGGCCATCATTAACAAAACAATCTTGATGTGTTTATCTTGAACAACATAGAAGTAAATATGCCCATCTTCAATATACCTGTCATGATCTCTGCTTCCAAAAGATCAGGACTTGCCCGACTCCCTTGGAAGCAGACCCATAACCCCGGTTCCGAGTGCCAGCCAGTCCCAATTGGGACCTTTTGGACCCTGTCCTGGCGCCAGTGGCACCAGGCTCATAAAGATGCCCAGTCCCAGCGCTGGAAGCGCCGGGCTCATAATGCTTGGGTGGACTTACCTGCAGCAGACCATGCTGCTTACTTACCTGCCAGTTGAACCCCTGATCCTCTTCTGTTTGGGACTACTTTTCCTGTTGGGTGGGGCAGGAGCCACTCCCTAGGTTCAGAACACTGGAACTCTTCTGGAAAGCAGGAACTCTTTTCTTACCTAGGCGTGGCTGTGGAAGGAGACACCTAAGCACTACAGGAGGCTATTTAAACCACACCCGATGGATGAATCTTGCTTTGTGTTATTCTGCATTCTCTGCAGCAGAACGCTCATCGTGTCTTCTGCTTCTGATCCTGGGCCTAAGGGAACAAAGGCTTACCATCCTGGAATCCAGTCTTCAGCAGCACCTGTAAAGACAAAGAAAGAACAGGTTAGCACTACGGTCTTCAGTGGCAGCGCATCTCTTACCTGGTCCATCAGCTGTCACCAACGCCTCGCGCTGCATTCCGGCATCTGAAAGACAAAGGCTTACCTACTCTTCGCACGCTCTGGAGGCCTTCGGCTCTGCATCCCGCATCTGAAAGACAAAAGAAGGTGCGTTTAAAGACATTGGGCAACTTTATTACTCACGTGCCATTACTCCTTCCCACGCCGAATCCAGTGGGTATTCCAGCACCCTTCAGCTTCTCTAAAGCTCCGAACTTGTACCTGCAAGATAAAAGGGACAGTTAGTGCACATCGTGAAGCAGGCTACAAGGGCTTACTTACGTGCTTCCAGGCGCTTCTATTCCTCACGCGGGTTCGATCCTCAACTCTCATCAGCCCGCCATCCGCCATCGCCGGAACCCTGCAAAACAAGAGATATCATTACAAAAGACTTTTAAGACATTTGAAGTGCCCAGAACTTACCGTTCGTGCAGTTAACGACGGACAGCAGTCCTCTGAGGTCAAGAGGCCTGCACCCTTATCCAGTGAAGAAACTGGTTACGGCACCCTGCCCCGAGGCAGATGGAGAGCTCGGCGTTCACTTACCTAAGGTGAGGGCGTTAACCTTTGGGGTTCTACAGGAGAAGAGAAAGGGAAGAGGAGAGAGGCACCCAATAACCCCAGTTCATTAATCCCATATTTTCTATCTGCAGACATCTTACTCTTCAAGTCAGACATACAGTGCACAGAGGTCCAGCCCAAAGAGCCAACCGTGTGTTACACATCACCTTTGAAGATACGGCATTCACCCAGTCAAGACCGGCGCCTCTGCGGGAATCAGGTGAGCGTTACAGAACACAAAGCCTACCGCAAAGGTCCCACCCAGGCGCTATGGAAACCTCGGATACCGACCAGCTAGCCCAGTTACTTGGGGAACTAAGAGCAGAAGTGCATGCAGCCCGTCAGGAAACGAATGCTCTAAGAAGGGAACTGATTATTTCCAAGGAGCGAACAGACGATCTCGCTAGACAATTGCTACAGTCACAAGCCGGACAAACTCCGTTACCCGCATCAGGGGCAAATCTTCCTTCAACATCCTCTACGAACCCAGTGCAGATCAACCTACCTGGGAATGTACCTCTGGCTCCGCCCGAACGATTTTCTGGTGACCCAAAGAGGTTTGCAGTATTTATTAATCAGTGCCGGTTGCACTTCTTATGCCGGCCAGCAGCCTTTCCAACTGATCAAGCTAAGGTAGCTTTCGTGCTTTCGTACCTTAGTGGCAATGTGGCAGACTGGTCGATCCCTCTAGTTAATCAAGATGATCCGGTTCTCCATGATTTTCAAGCTTTTCAGCTCAGTATGGAAAAACTGTTTGCAAGACATTCACAGGGGCAGGCCTTGGACAATGAGCTCCTTTCATTGCGACAGGGTAATCAAGACCTTTTGGCTTATATTGCGTCTTTCAACAGACTGATAGTGGAAACTCAATGGCCTGAGGACAAAAGGATTACGCTGTTTTATAGAGGTCTACGTGGAAAGCTCAAAGATGTGTTAGCCCAAGTAGTGAATCCCCCGCAAGACTGTTCGGACTATATTGACTTAGTCGTTCAAATTGACCACAGACTGCAGAACCGGAAGGCCGATCGTTCCAAGTTTGATGCTCGAGTATTTTCCAAACCACCAACTCCTACCAAAGGAGTAGACTCCGGGGAACCCATGCAAATAGGGGGCCTGAAAGGACCACTAACACAAAAGGAGCGGGAAAGGAGAAAACAGCTGCAATTATGCCTCTATTGCGGAAACTCGGGGCACTTTCTTCGAGACTGTCCGGTGAAAACAGCCAAGAAGGCAGTAGGAGCTGCAGTTACCAGGGTCACAAACTCTGAGCAGGGAAACGACCTTGCCCGACAAGAATAGAGGTCCTCTTGCCGAGCGTTAAAACCAGTTCAGTGACCTCGCATTTCGTGATACCTATGGTCCTCATTAGCCCTGAACATCCGGATCGATTATATGCGATTGAAGCTTACGTCGACAGCGGTGCCATCGGCAATTATGTGGATCATGAAATGGTTTTGAGGATGAATCTGACTCTTTGTCCAAAGGCTGTAAAGGACGTCATTACTACGGTGGATGGTACGGAGATAGCCTCCGGACCAGTAACGCATACCACCCAAGAAGTGACGCTAGTAAGTCAAGATGGACACCATGAGAAGATCGTGTTCGATGTGATCAAGGCCCCTCAGTTCCAGATTATTCTAGGAATTCCTTGGTTAGAGAAGCACAATCCTCAGATCGATTGGCGAGCAAGAACGGTTCAGTTTCCAGAATGTGTCTCTACTTGTCACCCTCGACCTGGTGTTGCACTGGCAGCAATTTCCTCGGAGGCTCCCCAGTTACCTCCTGAATACCTAGAATTCCAAGATTTTTTCCGGAAGGATCAGGCTAACTCTCTACCTCCTCATAGGTCTTATGACTGCCAGATAGACCTGATACCTGGATCTACTCCTCCTTGTAGTAGAATTTATGCCCTCACCGAGCCTGAGAATCTTCACCTCCGACAATACCTGGATCAATACCTAGCGAATGGGTTTATTCGTCCTTCCAAGTCCCCTGCTTCCTCAGCTTTGTTCTTCGTTCCAAAAAAAGAAGGGGACCTTAGAACTTGTATAGATTAACGCGCCCTGAACCAGATCACCGTTAAGAATAGATATCTGTTACCTTTGATCCCTGAACTCCTGGACCAAGTCAGAAAAGCATGCATATATACAAAGCTGGATCTTAGAGGAGCCTACGACTTGGTACGAGTAAAAGAGGGCGATGAATGGAAGACGGCCTTCCGCACCAAGTATGGGCTATTTGAATATCAGGTCATGCCCTTCGGACTTTGCAATGCCCCGGCCGCCTTTCAATATTTTATGAACGATGTCCTCAGAGAGCTCATAGATGTGTGTGTTGTTGTTTACATTGACGACATCCTCGTTTATTCTTCATCGGAAACTGAACATCGGAAACACGTGAAAATGGTCCTCGAGAGATTGCGTCAACACAAACTTTTCGCTAAGTTGGAAAAATGTGTTTTCAACGTGACTGAAGTTGAATTCTTGGGATTCATATTATCACCTAGCGGAGTGCGTATGGATTCAAAGAAGGTCGATGCAATTCTCAAATGGCCATCGCCATCCTCCGTAAAAGGTGTTCAAAGCATGTTAGGCTTCGCTAACTTTTACCGCAGGTTTATCCCCGAATTCTCTCGAATAGTCCAGCCCATCACCGCCTTGTTAAAGAAAAACAAACGTTTTGAATGGTCTACCGAGGCGGAAATAGCTTTCCAGAATTTGAAGACTAGATTTATCTCTGCACCGATCTTAAAACATCCTCGCCCAGAACTCCCCTACATCGTTGAAACTGATGCTTCGAGCCTTGCCATGGGGGCAGTTCTATCACAAAAGGACCCAGTAACCAATCAGTTGCATCCCGTGGCATTTTGGTCCCGCAAATTCTCGCCTCCTGAAATCAATTACACTATTACTGATAAGGAACTTCTAGCTATCAAGTCCGCCTTTAAGGCTTGGCGGCATTATCTTCTGGGGGCCCGACACACCGTTACTGTGATTACAGATCACCGAAACCTGCAATATTTGAAAACCGCAAAAGCTCAATCCTCTAGGCAACTCCGTTGGGCACTATTCTTTGCCGAGTTTGACTTCATAATTACCTATCGACGTGGTACAAAAAACGGTAAAGCTGATGCCCTTTCTCGGATGGGAGTGGAAGAACATTTGATCAATCCTAAACCTGTACCTATCATTCCCGAACAAAGAATTCTAGGTGTAATCGCCACACAATCCATAGAGGAAGTTAAGGATAAAGCCAGGCTACTGGTAACTCCAGCAGACATACAGAATTGGCATCTGCAGGGAATGGACTTTACGGTGAAGGACAACCTATTATATTTCCAAGAACGGTTATACCTGCCCAGCACAGATTTACAGAAAAAGGTAATCTCTTGTTATCACGATTCTTTAATGGAAGGACATCCCGGTATGACCAAGACCTCGGAAAAGATCAAGCGCTACTTCTGGTGGCCGTCTTGGAAAAAAGATATCAGAGACTTTATAATGTCCTGTGGAGTATGCGCCCAAAACAAGAGTCAAAAGGAAAAACCAGCCGGCCTCTTACGCCCTATTGACATCCCGCCTCGCCCTTGGCATACGCTTTCTATGGACTTCATCACCGATCTACCTCCATGCGCCGGATACAATACGATCCTAGTAATCGTGGACCTATTCTCCAAGATGGCGCATTTCATTCCACTCAAAGGCTTACCAACAGCACCAACTCTGGCCCGAGAATTTCTCAAAAACATCGTCCGACTGCACGGTTTTCCTTCAGTTCTAATTTCGGATCGAGGTAGTCAATTTATTTCTCATTTTTGGCGAAGTTGCTGTCGGTCGGCTCAAATTGATGTGAGACTTTCGACCAGCCACCACCCTCAAACCGACGGACAAACCGAGAGGACCAATCAAACTCTGGAACAGTATTTGCGCTGCATGCTACAACAAACTGAAAAAACTTGGAAAGATATCCTTTGGATAGCCGAATATGCCTACAATAACTCTGTCCACTCGGGAACTGGGAAGACCCCGTTTTTTCTTTTATACGGTAGTCACCCTCGAACCTCGGAGTTGGATCCACTCCAAGATCTTGGAACACCAGCAGTAGACCACCTGCATTCTACAATCACCCAAGCCTTTAAGGAAGCCGTTTCTCACCTTCAAAGGGCTAAAGAACAATACAAGAAAGGAGCAGACCAACATCGGAAGGAAGCCCCCCAATATCAAGTAGGAGATCAAGTCTGGTTATCCACCAAATATCTACCTCTAAAAGGACCACGCACATTCAACCCAAGATACCTTGGTCCCTATTCCATCACTACCATAGTAAATCCAGTAGCGGTCAAGTTGGACTTGCCCCCTCACATGAAGATAGATCCGGTCTTCCACGTCTCTCTATTAAAACCCGTGCAACCTCAAACCCGACTAACTACATCTCCAAAACCTATTCTAGTTGATGGAGAACTCGAGTTTGAAGTCAAAAACATCCTGGATTTTCAAGATCTCCAAATCTAAACTATTTTACCTGATTGACTGGAAAGGCTACGGTCCCCAAGAAAGATCCTGGGAACCTGCAGAATATGTCCACGCGCCTCGTCTAATCAAAAGATTTCATCGAACATTTCCTAACAAGCCCAAACCCCCGGAGAAGCCCGGTTTGGGAGTGGCCTTGAGGGGGGGTGCTGTCATGATCTCTGCTTCCAAAAGATCAGGACTTGCCCGACTCCCTTGGAAGCAGACCCATAACCCCGGTTCCGAGTGCCAGCCAGTCCCAATTGGGACCTTTTGGACCCTGTCCTGGCGCCAGTGGCACCAGGCTCATAAAGATGCCCAGTCCCAGCGCTGGAAGCGCCGGGCTCATAATGCTTGGGTGGACTTACCTGCAGCAGACCATGCTGCTTACTTACCTGCCTGTTGAACCCCTGATCCTCTTCTGTTTGGGACTACTTTTCCTGTTGGGTGGGGCAGGAGCCACTCCCTAGGTTCAGAACACTGGAACTCTTCTGGAAAGCAGGAACTCTTTTCTTACCTAGGCGTGGCTGTGGAAGGAGACACCTAAGCACTACAGGAGGCTATTTAAACCACACCCGATGGATGAATCTTGCTTTGTGTTATTCTGCATTCTCTGCAGCAGAACGCTCATCGTGTCTTCTGCTTCTGATCCTGGGCCTAAGGGAACAAAGGCTTACCATCCTGGAATCCAGTCTTCAGCAGCACCTGTAAAGACAAAGAAAGAACAGGTTAGCACTACGGTCTTCAGTGGCAGCGCATCTCTTACCTGGTCCATCGGCTGTCACCAACGCCTCGCGCTGCATTCCGGCATCTGAAAGACAAAGGCTTACCTACTCTTCGCACGCTCCGGAGGCCTTCGGCGCTGCATCCCGCATCTGAAAGACAAAAGAAGGTGCGTTTAAAGACATTGGGCAACTTTATTACTCACGTGCCATTACTCCTTCCCACGCCGAATCCAGTGGGTATTCCAGCAGCCTTCAGCTTCTCTAAAGCTCCGAACTTGTACCTGCAACATAAAAGGGACAGTTAGTGCGCATCGTGAAGCAGGCTACAAGCGCTTACTTACGTGCTTCCAGGCGCTTCTATTCCTCACGCGGGTTCGATCCTCAACTCTCATCAGCCCGCCATCCGCCATCGCCGGAACCCTGCAAAACAAGAGATATCATTACAAAAGACTTTTAAGACATTTGAAGTGCCCAGAATTTACCGTTCGTGCAGTTAACGACGGACAGCAGTCCTCTGAGGTCAAGAGGCCTGCACCCTTATCCAGTGAAGAAACTGGTTACGGCACCCTGCCCCGAGGCAGATGGAGAGCTCGGCGTTCACTTACCTAAGGTGAGGGCGTTAACCTTTGGGGTTCTACAGGAGAAGAGAAAGGGAAGAGGAGAGAGGCACCCAATAACCCCAGTTCATTAATCCCATATTTTCTATCTGCAGACATCTTACTCTTCAAGTCAGACATACAGTGCACAGAGGTCCAGCCCAAAGAGCCAACCGTGTGTTACACATCACCTTTGAAGATACGGCATTCACCAAGTCAAGACCGGCGCCTCTGCGGGAATCAGGTGAGCGTTACAATACCCGAAGTACTAGCGAGTAGAAGGAAATCAGGTTCACATTTAAAAATAGATCATATAGTCAGACACATAACAATAACTGATATCGGAAAGGAGCATGTGATGCAGAAGGAAAGGTCAAGAGCTCTCAATGGGCAGTTCAAACAACACTGCAGGGCATGAACAATAATTTCCTGATGCTTTTGGTTCTTCGATATTTACCTCAACTATTTGTTGCATATGGTGTTGCTTTTTGTATCACAAACAAGTGTGTAAAGGTGCAGTCCTCATGTACTCCAAGAAATAATCCAAAAGTAGTCAAAAATAATTTGAAAGAAAAACAGTCCAAAGTCACCCTCCAACAACGCAAATCCAAAGGAAATGTAAAACAAAATCTCCATTGCTTCATGTTCATAATACAGAAAATAAGATAAATCAATCCATAGTCCAACTATTTACAATCCATTGTCCGGAAAAAATAAGTCCATTGCTCCATGTCCATAATGCAAAAAAAATAAAAAAAAGAATACATAATGAAACTATATACAATCCATTGTCCAAGGATGTAAAGGGTCCATGATCCCAACCAAACAAATTAAACCTACCTAACAAAATACCTAAAAATATAACTATATACAAATTTGTGTGGCATTGTCCATTGACCACAAATAAAAGAAAAACGAAAAGGAAACCTAACACTAAAAAACTATTTACAAGGGCAGCAGGCTAGTCCGATGGCTCACTTTTGGATGTCCCGGGCCAGGGCATCATCAAATTCCTGCTCAATGTCCTGGAGGCGGTCCTCTTCCATGGCCCCGAGGGTTCGCAGGGACGACGACATGTTCTCCTCCAACTCCCTGCGAATTGCCTCGAGGCACTCGGCCCGCCTCAGGGCCCTCCGCATGGAGTTCTCTGCCCTGACCATCGTGAGCCGTGCCTCTTCTGCCCGCTGCCGCTCCGCATTTATAGCATGGCCTAACCGCTGCCACACGGAAGACACTTCCAGTCCTGGGTCCTCCTGCCCTCTGGCCGATGCCTGCCCCTCTGATGTGGAAGGCTCCGAGCCATGATGGCTCCCACCTTGTTGCTGCTGCTGCTGTGCCTCAGCCTGTGCCATGGCTCTTGCTGCCTGCACATCCTCCTCCGGCTGGGGTGCAGTTGTTGAGGTGGCCACCCCTGCTGGACGTCCGACTCCCGACTGTAGCAGGGATGTGTCCTCCACCAGCCTGGCCGCAGCTTTAGAGGCACCTCCACAGGGTACCCAGGTGATACATGGGTGGAAAGATGGCATGGAGGACGACTGGGGCATAGGGGGTTCAGTTGAGGAGGGGGTCGGAACAAGGTCCAGAAAACGGAGGAATCCGGCCCTGGTGAGCTGTCCCAGTAGGTCTACGCGGTCAATGAGCCATCCGAGAAGACGTGCAGTCTCCTCATAAAAAGACTGCAGGTCAGCTCGCATGGCCCGTTGACGCAACGCCACCCCACCCAGGACAGGCTCAACCCAGTCCCGGGTAGCCACGTCCGCAGGGAGAGGAAGGCCAGTTGTTGTAAGCGGATCCCCTCCCTGAAAACGGGTCTGGACGTAGGCATCCCTGCTGGTGCGGGATGATGCAGTCACAGGATCGGGGACAGGATTACACACAGGCACCTCCGCGGTGGCCTGTGCTGCTTCCTGTCCCTGCACTGCACCACTGGCACCAGTGGAATCCCCACCTCCAGACCCCGTCTCTGTCCCTTGCACGGCCTCCTCCTCCCCCAAACCCCCCACCAACCTGGATGACTCTGTGCCATCTTCCTCCATCGGACCCTGTGGAGTCTCAGCTGCCCTTTCTGCTGCCGAGGAGTCAAACTCTGACCTCCGCCTCTTGGACCTTCCCTCGGCAGCTGCGGCTTGGGACGCGGCACCGGACTCCTCACTCCCCGAAAAGATGACAACCTGGGAGGGGAGCCGGGCCTTGCGTCTCCGGCTGGCGGGATGATCCCTGCCGCTGTGCTCCACAGCACCCTCACAGCCCTCTTCTTCAGTTGACGCTGGAGACAGGGAAAGATAAAACACAGGCATCAGGGCACTGTACAATGGACTGATACACACATGACAGTTGCACATAACTGGCATTGTTTAACTACAGACACGGCATCACACTCCACGACACACATGTCATTTTAATTCACACACATGAACATTTCAACAGCAACATTGCACCAGGCAGCACCATCCCTACACATACAACAGCATGAACAGCCAAAGGTGAGCCTGACATCACATGAAACACAAGGAGTGCACTAGACTTGCACACACGCCACCACACTTACATGCATGTCTACATCTCCTCCAACTGTTGCAGTGATGAGATCGCCATACATGTCACATCTGCCATTCATCCTTCTACATATCAGTGTCACGTGCATCCTTGTTGCATCACATTTGTACACTTGTCAGATACACATACATACACATGTACACAGTGCAGATACATGCATTATGAACCACCATCCATGCCACAACCATGCCAATGTACATACACAGAAATTCAAACATGTGTGCTCCCACACCTGCATTTGCCCAGCATGCTTACCAGCACATACACCATCAATGTGTCTCACAACTGAGAGGACTCACATGTGGCTGCCTCACGCCCATGTTCATACACATTCCTACATGCCCCTACATAAACACATGTGCAACCTGCACACTACTGGCACACCACGACACGCACAGCGTACTATCAACATGCATGTACACTTACCGCTCGACTCCAGACGGGTCTGCCTCTCAAGGATCTGGACATAGAGCGCTGGGCATATGCGTTCCAGGACCCTCACTTGATAGTTCGACAGGTGGCCCCGGCGCCCTTTGGCATCCGCTGCCTTAGCGAGGCGCCGGGCCTTTTTGAGGGTCCTGGATTTGAAGTCCTCCCAGCGCTTCTTGACATGATGTAAGTCGCGGACTGCCACCCCCTCCGTGTTGATGGCAGTCACGATGTCCATCCAGATCCTGGTCCGTCCTTCATTGTTGGCGGGCAAACTTCCAAAGAGGGCATCATACTGCTCCAGGACTTGCTCCACCAGGACACCAACTTTGTTGGCAGTGAAGCTGGTGGCCCTCTGCCTCTCTGGGTGGGGGTTGCCAGTGTTGCCAGATGGTGTTGTGCCGGACATGGCAAGCCCAGAGGCAGGAGTGGGTGGGCAACTGGGTCCTGGGGCTGGGCTGTGGAGTGATGGAATCCCAGTCGGGAGTCTTCGTTTCCAGCAGGGGTGGTCACAGCAACTACACCCCTGGCTTACGTGCAGGCAGCAAATGGCAGGGCACGTGGGCAGCAGGCAGTCAGGCAGCAGCAGATGGCAGGTGGGAGCGTGCTCGGGGCTCTGGGGTGCAGTAATTCGGCCTTCTGGGCAGGAGTGTGGTCTTCCGTGTGTTTTCACGTGGCCAGCTTGATACAGGGTGATTTAGCAGCGTGTAATTCGAGGAAAGGGCCTTAGCGCGTAAGTGCGTCAGCACACGCACGCGATTCCATTGGACCAAAGGCCCTTAGCGCGTACGTGAGTGAGTTACATTACGCGCGTGGGAGTTTCCCTCATAGCACGTGATGACAGAGCCCACGTGGAAAAACTGCACGTCCAAGTGTCATCGCGTGTAATTGGAGGAAAGTGCCCGCGTACACGCGTATCTGACGTGTACGTGTGGGCTGGTTTAAAAGCTACGTGAAGGACGCCATTTCCTTGTACGTGCTTTTCGTGGAGAGCGAGTGGGTGAAATCTGTACTTCTTGTCGGTTCACACGTGATTACTTCACAGCGTTTCTAGTTCGTACTCCCTGTAACTTCTGACAGCTTTTTTCAGATTTTTTGTTGGGCCTGTTTCCTCTAACAGAGTTCACTTCTCCTTTTGCCCTGTCTCCTCAGACAGCATACAATTCTTCTTTTGGCGGGGGTGTTGCCAACGCGCGTATTTTTCATGTTCTTTTTCCAGGCAGACGGTGAGTTCTGCACGTACTTAGCAACTGTGCTTGCCCCGTGTGTTGCGTTCCCCTTCAGAGGTCATTGTAGGTTGCGTGTATTACGCGTACGCTTATTTTTGTGTTTCTGGGTGCCACAGCGTAGTGCGGGTTCATTTTTTCACGCACGTGGTCTACGAGGGGTTTCGTGCATGTTAATTTTTGATTTTGGGCTGCCTGTGCATTGCGTGACCCGTCATTTTCCCCCATGGGTCACAGACAGCCTTGTTAGAGCACTAGGGTACGAATACTATCCTACTCCTTTGACCCCCAATTGCCCAGGACAATAGTTTACTGCAACTCCCATACGCACAACAACATCAGTGCCATGGTTGGGAGGCAACCAAGCGGTAAGGGAGGCAAAGGTGGCCGACCCTCAAAAGGCGGGCGTGGTCGGTGCGGTAGGGGACGTGGCCGGGATTTGCAGGGTGCCCCTATACCCCCATGTGTGGAGGAACAATCAGGGACACCCATGCCCCCCCATGGTTGAGGGAAACATGGCTGACACCATCCAAGCTCAGCCCCTGTTGGACCAGCCCATTGTGGCACCTGACCTGGCACAGATTGACTCCATGGCTGACTTCCAGGTCAGCAAGTCTCGGCCACGTGTGGCGGTGCAAGTTGTTGGCACCAATCCACGTGGATCTGGGGCAGCTATGTCATCTGCTGCCCCAAGTATGCAGGGTGGGGAGGCTGCAGGGGCAGCTGCAGCTCCATCCGCCCCAGCTCTGACTCTCCCAGCCAGGACAGTGTCAGTCCTGGTCCATCAAACTGACGTTCCCCCTGCCAACATTACCCTGCAACCAATGCCTGCATCAAGACCTATGGTCATTGTGCATTCCCACACTCCTACTACCCAGTCCACCGGTGATCTGCCCCTACTGACCAGAGCGGCGTAAGCCACTCTGGCTCTGCTCCACCTTTAAAGAAGAGGAAGAAGGGTGCTCTGGCGTGACAGGCTGAGACCCCAGACACGGCTACACACTCAGGTACCTCAAGGAAGCCTTGCTTTAATGATCCGGAACTTGATGCACTTGTGGGCTATGTGTTGGCACATAGCCACGAAATGCTGGTGACTGCAGAGTGCAAGACCACACCTGGTCAACGTAAGGCACACTGGCAGACCATCGCCGACCGCATAAGTGCCCTTGGATTTGTGAGGCGCAGAGCTGATGTTTGCTACAAGCGGTGGAATGACCTGAAATGCAGAGCAAAGAACAAGCTGGCCTCAAATCATGCCGCTACTCTGGTGACTGGCGGTGGGTCTCCACAAGAGGACAACAAACTCACTGAACAGGAGTCTGTTGCTGGGGCCTTCGTCACAGAGGAACAGATCCAAGGTGTGGGAGGACTACCTGATTATGATGCATTATCCGGTGAGTGCCCATGCATGTGTGTGTAATGCATGTGTATGTTGTTTGGGTGACGGATTCTGATTGAGTGCCAGGTGAGGGTGTGTGTGCCTGAGTGGTATGGGTCACCCATGTGCTTCATCCAAAACATTCAGCGGCCTTGGATTTGGGTGTGACAGTATCCCTTCTGCCCACATTAGTAATTTTGCTCAACATTAGGGCAGCTGCCCTTGAAGTGGCATCTTGCAACAACATTGTTTGTATTTTTCAGTGCTCCTTCAGGCTGATTGTTTCAATTCTCCCACCTTACTACACATTCCTCAGCCCTATTGTCACATTGTGACATTGGCCCACATGTGTTACCTTGTTAGGTGAATGATTTGACCATTCAGGCTAATTGAGTATTGGCCTGATCACATACATTTTTGGTGCCTGTTTGAATGTGGAACATTATAGTTGTTTCCTGTCATGTTGAAGTGCACAACCATTGGTGTGTACATCGGCCTGCAATCACTGTATTTTTGTACACTGGATGTGTTGTAGTGTGTTGCACATGCCTATTTTGTCACACTATGTAGCATTTTTCATCTCATCATGTCCATCTCACATGGATGGCTGACAGTATTCATTCACTGACATATGGATGTACTTGTGGAATGTACCATGGCTATGGTACATGCCATCTGTGTGATGGCATGTGTCATGTATGTGTATTGGACATGCCACTCACAGGCCAATGTGTAATGGCAGTGCTACCCAGCATGCAGCAAATGTGTTGCTCTTCCATGTTGGTGTCATCAGTGTCTGCCTTTTGCCTCCCCTTTCAACTCAGTGACAGTGCATGCATGGGAGGGTTATAGTCATGTGGGACATGTGTAAATCATGTACTGGTTCTGTAGCTTGTCAGACCTATTTGTGTGCTATGGTGCTAATGCCTGTTTCCATTTTTTGTCTTTCATGTTTTTGCAGGGGATTACGCACTTGATGCTGTTGAGGTTGAGGAGATGGTGCAGACCCAGGAGCAATCTCAGGCACGACCGGGCACTAGTGGGGGACGTGGTGTGGTGGTGGGTGAGAACCCAATCTTGCTGCAGAACATTCTGTCGAGGGGTGCCTCTGGGTGCACCTCCCCAGACCTCTATTCAGGTGCTGATTCGGATGATGAGACCTATGTGCCGTCGCAGGTAAGTGTTTCTGGCAGGGATTCTGTTCTGTCCAACCCACCTGTACCAGGGGTAGAACCCTCTATGGGGATGTCAGTGTTGGTAAGTCCACCTTTGGCGGTTACGGATGCAGGGTCACACTCCACAACATCTGATCCTGTTCTTGGGCCAGCAGATCAGAGGGGGAATGCAGTCCTGCAGCCTCAGGCAGTGCCGGCACAGCAAGGCGCAGATCGCATTGCCCCAAACAGGTGTGGTGCCCGCCGACGCGGTGGCTGTACGCCACCAGGCAATACCTCATGGGAACAATCCATGTACGGTATGGCAACCCAACAGGCAGCATCAGTTGAGATGATGGCTCAAGCAATGGAGAGGGTGGCCACTTCCATTGCCCCCCCTGAAAGGCAGATGGGGCAACTACAGCAGGCAACAGACTCCATTTGCCAATCACACAGGGAGGACATGTTGACGTCCAACAGGGACAGACGGGTGGCACTGGAGACTCTGCGCCAATTGATATCAATAGAGTCCCAGGGCCACAGGGAAGCCCTGAGGGTAGAACTCCATCACCTCAGGGAGACTCTTGTTGACCTTGAGGCTTCCACTAACTTGAGGACAGAACAGCAGCTGGAGTGGCTCACATGTTCGCTCTCAGCTGAGATGCAGGCAACTCGGGAGGAGATCCGGGCATCACGTCAGGTGCTGCATGGGGATCTCCGCACTATAATCCTCCAGAACGAGACCTTCCACACCCGCATGCTTGCTGCCATGGAGGATCATACCAGGGCTTTGCATGGGCTGACTCCCATAGCACCACCACCTCCTGTGGCAGCACCACCTCCTGTGGCAGCAGCAGAGGGTGATGAGAGCGACAGCAGCAGTTCTCCCACATTGGCATAGCCGTGCAGGCCATGAGCCCATGGAGATGTTTTTTTTTCCTAACATCCACACAGGTGGCTGTTGGTGCGCACCCTGTCCTCGGACCTCCTGGGTGCCCCCCCCCCCGGCCCCCACATGGCCATTTTTTATTTTTTATTTTTGATTTATTTATACAGTGTGTTGCCTTGTGTGGCTCCCGTGGGCATCCACTCTATTCCGGCTGGGCACATGCAGGCTTGTCCTGAGTTTGGGTTAGATGCTTGGGTTCGTGAGACACACACCCCTCCTGCTTCCCGTTTCCATGGGCTTGCAAAGGGTGTGCCCAAGTGACAGTGACTTACACAGTGACGTAGGACTCCCATGAACTGTGTGGGCAGTCTGTAGTCAATACTGTGTATACATTCCTAGTGGATATTGTTGTTGAATTGCACACTGCATGGTGTATTGCTATGTGCTTGTGCATCCGTGTCTTTCTCCTAATTTGCAGGTTAATTCCTCATGTCTTCACAAGGCCGTCTACTTTGGAGATGGAGTTCATGTTGTAAGCAGTGCACTTAGACATTTGCGTGGCAGCAGCACTGTACAGTTGGAAGTGGCCGATGTACTGGCATGATCAGGTTGTAAGACTACCACTACTTTAACTTAGTATTGTCATGTTTATGCTATGTTTGAGGTTGTGTAGCTGCATTCTATTGTTGGTAAGTATTTGGTCATGTGTGTTGTTAGTTCTACAATACTGGGAGCATATTGTGTGTTGGCAGTTTCCATTAGGGACACTGTACTTTGACACTTGTGTCATGTTTTGGGGATTGCTTTGTTTGCTCTCACATAGCATGACATGCCATGGTCTGTTGGGTGGCGGTGCTGGGGAGGGGTTGGGAGACATGGCACTGTTATCATGTTGTATTTTGCAAGGGGGTAATGATTTTAGCAGCATAGAAGTGTGTCTTTTGATGACACAGCATTGGTGGTGTTTGTGTAGGTAGGGATGCACACAATGTAACACTTCCAGGTGACCAATCTCAAGCTGGTATGGTTGTGACAGTTGACTGTCCCTTATGTCATCATCATTGATTGTCAGATGGTATGTGCCAAGGCGGTGTGCACTCCACAGGGGTGTGATTTTAGGTGAAGTAATTAGCCACCAGCTGCGTACGGGCTGCCTCACCCCGTGCCCTTTCCCCTCCCATGCATAGCGTGTGCAGCATGTGGTTGGGGATGTGGGGGCACCACCATGTCCACGGGCAGGCCCCGACGTGTTGCAACATTGTGCAGGACACATGCTGCCACTATGATCCTGCACACTACTGGGGGAGCGTATAACAGCTGCCCGCCAGAATGGTCAAGGGAGCAAAAGTGTGACTGGAGCACTGCGAAAGTGCGCTCCACTATGCCCCGGGTTGCAATGTGGGCTGTGTTGTATCTTACCTGGGGTGGCATGGTGGGGTTCCGAATTGGCGTCATCATGTGGGTGCTCAGAGGGTAGGCACTGTCCCCTGGGGAGGTGGTGATGGGTATCATTAGTGGGGTTGTGACATTGCTCAGTATCTGACATGCATGCATGTGCTGTGGCATTTATACACACCGAGCAGCCATGTATCGCCATGCCGCCCAGCTTCTAGGTCCTGGTTTAGGGTTGACATTCTGTAAATAAAACTGTCGTGGGTGGACTCTGGATAGTTGGCATATACTGAAGTGATGATTCCCTTGGCATCACATACTACCTGCACGTTGATGGAATGCCAGTGCTTGCGGTTTCTATAGATGTGCTCTGATGCCACGGGGGGACGGAGAGCCACATGGGTGCAGTCAATGGCACCTAGCACTTTGGGGAAGTGTGCCACCCCGTAAAAATCCTGGACGACAGCCTGCCTTTCTGCAGGTGTTCTGGGCAGGTATATGTGCCTGCGGACTGATGGGCGTGCAGTCATGATGGCCAAGACGTGGTGTAGGCAGCGTGACTGCGTGGCCTGTGAGACCCCCCCCTATAGCAGTTGTACGCTGAAATGATCCAGTGGCCAAGAAGTGCAGTATATTGAGGACCTTATGCAGGGGGCTGAGTACATGGGAGCACAGGGTGGGTGATGTGAGGTCATCCTCCCACTCCATGACCAGGTTGAGTATTATGTGAGGTGGAAACCTGTAACTCCCATACATCTGGTCATCAGGCATCCCAAAAAGGCTGGTTCTGGGTGTAAAAATTCTGGGCCTGACTATCCTCCTCCTCCTGCAGTATCCCATGACCACTGCTGCTAGGAACGGTATATTCATCCTGGCGTCTGTGCTTGTTTGTTGTTTGTGCGCACTTTTATGCTGGGCGGGTCCATGTACGCCTGCTTCCTGCTGGCGTACGTGTTTCCTGATTAGCGCATCTTTTTTGGCGCACGCCTTAGCCACGTTCGATTCCATGAATACGTGTTTTGAACGTGCATGCAGGCGTTCTGCGCACTTGCCTCCTGTACTTCCCCCTTGACGCCCACACTTTCACGATTTGTTCCCCATTCCGCGTGTCACGCCCCCTGTTCCTCCTACTTTTGTTGTGTATGCCGCGCTATGTGCGATTTCGCTGTGCGCGTAGCGCACGCTGTTTGGAGACGTGTGCGTTAGCGTGCACCACACAGAATTTTGACACGGGTTTCGCTGCGATTTTCACACTGGCACTGCGATTTGCATGCTTTCGCACGCTTGCGCTGAAAATTTCAGCGCACATTAATTCCATGAATCGGCCTCTTAATGTGTTCAGTACTTGACACCCGACCCCCAAGAGGAACCAAGGCTCAAGGTGATGATAGGGGACACAACATTTTCATTTTTAGTAGACACTGGAGCCAATCGTTCCTGTGTCCGTGAGGGAAAATACCCAATGTAAAGTACTGTCATGAATGCTCATGGAATCTCTGGGGTAATGTGTTTAGTTCCTTTTACAGACGAATTTCCAATCTCTATATGGGAACATGATATGTCAATGCCATTTATCATACTGTAAGCAGATGCCAGTCAATTTATTGAGACGTGACTTAATGACAAAGCTTAACATAACAATGGGCCTCATTGACTTGTAAATTATACTGGTGCCTGGCTTGCTGGTAACATCGGGGGATTACAACCCCAGCGGTCGGGAAAGTCAGGCACCAGTAAATTGTAATTCCCCATTCCCATAGAGTCCTATTGGACTCTATGGGAATGGGGTACACAGAAGCACCAGCACCATTAATAACGGTGCTGGTGCTTCCATGACGGTCTGATTCCCCTGGCCGCTGTGTCCGCCAGGATCCGACCTTTCAGGCTCAATGGCTCCAGTAGGCAGACTCATAGTTTGCCGGTCCGGAAACAACGGTGTGGTAAACTTACTGGCACCATTGTTTCTGGGCCGGCAAACTTGTAATGAGGCCCAATATCTTTTACTAACAAAGGAATAGTGTGCTCTTCTCGAGAGATACACTATATGAACGTGGGAGAGTTTCTATTAGCCTTCACAGGCCAGAAAGAATTATGAGGAGTGCCTTTAGATCCAGAAGTATTTTTGTATGGAGTGAATATCCTATTATCATGGTTACCCAGGTTGGTAGGTAAAATATTGAGAAGAACGGAGTTATAAGCAGCAGTGGTCAGAGAAGAAAGGGTGATGCTTCATGGGATGGACAATTAAGGTAGGGTTTGACAAAGAACTGTTTAGAGATGATTACTCTGATGATGAACTAGTGTTTTTTATAAGTATCACTCATTGGATTAAAGTAAAGAATATACAAATACCACAGAGAATGGCGTTGGTAAAAAGAAGACCGCCATTCTTTCAGGAAGACTTAGACAAAGTGTCAGATATCTTATGGAGAATGAGCGCATATGATGGGGGTTTATTAATAGGGATAGATGCAGTTAAAATCAAATTAAAATAAGGACCTCTTTTACCATGAGCAAAGCAATACACCATGTCCAGAGATGTGGTTGAAGGTATATTTGAGACCATTCCCGCTTTAATGAAGCAAGGCATATTGGTGCCATCAGATTCATCATGTAACATGGCCGTGTACCCTGTGAGGAAATCAAAGGCGGGGAGTTGTGGAGATTTATTCAGGACCTTTGCCCTCTAAACAGTATAGTCAAAGCAGAGTTTCCTTAGTCCAAATGCAGTGAAGATACTGTGTAACATCCCATCCACAGCCACATATTTCCCAGTTGTCAAATTTAAGAATGCATTCTTTTTGATTTCCCTTCTTGAAGACTCACAAGATTTGACTTCCTTTTCGTATAGAAATACACACCTGAAACAAATTTGTTTGCCCCAAGGGTACTGTGAGTTCTCTTCTATCGTAAGCAGAGTCCTCCAGATCAACTTGGGTAGTGTTCAACTTGAAAGTGCAATAATTCAGCATGTAGAACACATTTTGGTGTGCAGTGAGACAGAAGAAAGATCCATGGAAGACTTAGTTAAATTCTCCACCATACTTTCAGAGAAAGGATATAAGGTAGACAAGGAGAAATTACAATATTGTGAAGAAGAAGTCTGGTGCATATGACGGTTAATCTCTCAAGAGGGTGGAAAAGTGACACCTGAAAGAGCAGAAGCAATTGAGAAGAACAGGCAGATGAGAGCACAGATACATGGGCCCTCATTAGGACCCAGGCGTTAAAGGGTTTACGGCGCCGTAAACGGCGCCGACCCTTAACGCCTGATTCCAAGGTCCCTTTGCGGGATGGTGATTTTAACGCCTGCTTTTGCATGCTTTTTTATACAATAACTATGAAATAGTTCCACCTACATTTAGAAGCACAACAACAGTTTGGAGGAGGTAATTATTGACATATTTGGTAATTTCATTTCTCTAATGATTAAATGAGTTAATTCAGACCAAGATAAACAGAATAATTCACTTATGGATATACACTAAGTAATGGGGCTAAGCGGTATATGGTAACAATCAAACCAGCAACTAAATGAGTTATGGCAACCGCAATCAGAACAAGTAGTTTAGATTGCTTGCACACCTGTTGCCAAGCAACAGGGCGAAGCGGTAACGTTGGCGTCGGGTAGCCATGGGAACCTTTAAATTAGGTTCCAAGATGGTGCTCGACTGAACGAGTGCAGCCGACGTGAGAGATTTCTGTTCCTTTTGAGTAAGTGGCTTTTACTGTCAAGGCATACCAGTTTTCTCACAATAGGGTGTTTAAAGATGTGGGGACATGTAATGGGCAGATGTTAGATAATGAGAATTTCGTTTTTGATGAGACGCATAATTGCGACTGAATTAAACTGAAATATCATGTATTGAAAGTAGAATACAGCGTTGGTATTATTTTGCCCAGTTTAATCTATGGCTACTTACAGCATGGATTATGGAGACTAACAAGAGCGCAGAATTAGATCTTATATAATGGACATGCGCATTGAAATGCACATTTAAGAATAACAATATTGAGAGCACATTTTGTCAAACTTAAACCACATGTAGCTAAACGTACCTTTTAGCGCACTACTCTTTACGAGGAAACTAACCAGAACGCAACATTGCACCTCACAAAATGGAGGAGCAATGCAGCGTTTGCATTACTATCATAATATAACAGGCACAAAGACACATAGTAATTTTTTGAGCGTAACAATATTGAGTGCAATCTCTTGAAGTTTAATCACTAGGATCTTAAAGAGAATTTTATATCTTTCTCTCGGGAATTATATAGATATGGATGGGATTTGACCCAATATATTATTCCTGAATGAGAGTCAATGACCCCCGGTGTGGGTAAGTTTTTGACAAGAATTAGCCGTGGTTTCTAATTGTACTTTATTTGGATAGGACAACCGAGATTAATGGATTCATTTTCTTTTGTGTCTTGTTTTGTTTGTATGTCTCTCCACTTTACCTCTCCCCACATAACCAATATTATTATCTTTTTTGTGTGTTTTCTTTTTGCAACTGAACAATGAACTTTTGTGATCTGGCAATTACACAATCATATTGTTGTACTTATACCATGATATTGAAAATGTGTTTACTGTTTTGCTTTTATGTCTTTGCCTTGAATGTGTATGATGTAATACATTTGTGTTGTTTATTTAATCTTGCACCAGTTTTGATTACACCAGCCCTAATTTGAAAAAGGCTGTTAGGGGCCGAAACACGTGTAATTAGAGGGCACTTATCTCATCAAAGTTGAAATTAAAATTCATGTAGCAATCAAGGCGCTTTTGTCCTGGATCTTTTTGCATGCCTTGGCATACTAGTTTTACTATTTCTGACGGGTTTTCCTGTGGCTCACCGTCGGTCCAGTGACTAGCGACATATCGATACCGACAAGAAACAGAGGGGTTATTCCAGTCCCCACCCAATATTTGGTTATTACCATATTTCACTTTCAACTAATGCTGAACGAGTCGCCCAACGGACCCGCTGTCACTGTAAGCCCAGTACATTCTTTTGCATTTTTGTTTTTATTCATGGTTCTTCCAAATTTGACCAGACAGCTGCAGAAAGGCATACTGGAGCAACAATAGTGAAACTGAATAGAGAAGGTGAATTTGAGCTAGTAACATGTATGAGGTTGTCTTTGAATTATTCAGCACAGGCTGCAGGATTAGTGGTGCTCATCAAAGCACTGCGGAGCTTTGAGGATGAGGAAGTGATGATGTACTCTGACTTCGCCTATGTGACATTTACTGTTCACCCAGGTTTGTCATGCTGGAAAAGGAGGGGCTTCCTCCGTGCAGACAGCACTCCAGTGCAACATGCATACCTATTGTATAAGATTATAGAAGCATTGAGTCTCCAATTGACCCTAGCAGTTGTAAAATAGTCAGCGCATTCTAAACGTACAGACTTAATTTCCTGCAGGAACAAAGCCACCGATGTATAGGTAAAAAAGCAGCCTATTATCCACCCACACCTAATTTGGAAAGAGAAGACAGGGTGAAGCATGTTAGCAAATGATGGTTTTAACGTGCTGTCTATTGTCCATTTAATTGAATTACAAGGTTGAGCTCCACAAGAAGTTCAGGATTTTGGGTCAAGCAAGGGTGTTCTTTATCTCCAAATGAGGCAAATTGGAGGCAGGACAGCACTGGAAAGCCAGTTATGCCTCTAGCATTATTGAGAGTAGCGCTGGAGCAGCTTCACTACCCAGTAGACACAACAGAGAGAGTCTAGCTGCAACAATTGCAGAAGAGGGGTTCTCACCCAATTTACTAGAGCATGTGGCACAGTTCATTGTGAATTGCATAGTGTGCCAGACATGTAACACGGGGCACACTTTGCAAACTATGAGAGGAGCAATCCCTAGACCTAATGGCCCATTTCAGCATCTACATATAGATGTAGATTATGTATGTATGCTACAGGCATGCAACGGCTACAGATATATGCTGGTCATAGTATGCCCTTTTTCTAGATGGATAGAGGCAGGTCAATGCATGCACCCTGATGCCCATGTGGTGTGAAGTTTCTTGTGTGCGAGATTTCCCCCAGGTTGGGGGTGTACAAGGTTTTGCGGTCTGACAATGGACCGCATTTTGTAAATGAGATGTGTTTGAATAGATAGTTCTTCTATCAGGTATACAACACACATTTTCTTCCGCTTATCACCCACATGTGATGGTGTCTGTGAGGGATTAAACAGATTGTTAAAGGAGCGCATAGCCAAGTTAAAAATCAATTTGAAAATGGGATGGCTCCATTGCCTGCCCCTTTCCTTGTATGCCCTGAGACTTCAGCCTGGTTCAGATCACAATCTAACTTCTCATGTTTGGTGATTTGTTGCTGTGTGAGAACCCATTAACTCCTAAAACTAGGGTCAGAACTGATGCACACATTGCAGCGAAGGCATTAGGTGATGATATGCATGATTACCTAACAACAATGATTGCAAGTGTTTATTTCATGTCTCAACAAATCAAGAACAGAAGGGAGGGGTAAAAAAGAAGTGACAAAAACAATCAACCTCATAAAACAGAAGATGTTCTGAAACCTGCAAGATTGTACCCAGGCAACCATGTGCTAGTGTGCAAATGTATATTCACATGGAGTACACCCGGCTTTGAGGGGCCATCTGAGGTAGAAGAAGCTAGCCCCACTGCTGTTAAATTGAAGGGGTGAAGAGTGTGGCTACATCTACACAACATCAAACCCTTATAAAGGTGAAACATCAACCCCTCCCTCAGATATCCGCAGTGAAGCAAGAAAAGTAGTTACGCGAGTGCAGACCCATCAAAATGAAGCTAGAGCAGAAGTTCCTTGCATGCTGACTCGCCTGATATCTAGAAACGAGCATAAGGATAATGAAGTGTACACAAGCAACATGGATTAGGGTGCATTGTTTCTAAAAAATCAACTAAAGACCAAACAGATAGACTTGTAGCTATCTAGGAACTCTTTTTAGACAGGCTCCAAGGAACAATGTGAGAAGAGTCCGGAACATGAAGAAGAAAGAAGAGTATCAACCAATTTTTATGATACCTATTACTACACTAGTATCCATACTCTATTCTGTTATTTTTTTTCTACATATTGCAGACTTATCCAGTCCTAATACAAAGTGGAATACATATTATCACGTTTTTGGAAGACAACAAGAATAACTGTATTGTCTGGAGAGTGATAATTTTGATAATACTCCAGTTTTTTATATAAATGTGATTAAAAAGAAAATAAATCGGAGTCCCGACTAAAGGTATAGACAGCCGGTTTTTCAATATAGCTAGGAGGTTGTTTTGAGTTAAAAGGGATGTTGAGGAGGACTACACATTTTTAAATACATATCTTGATAATTTGGTTCATTTAAAAAATCAGCATATGAAGGAAGTAGGAGAGTGAATGTCCGATGAAAGTTGCTATGTCTTTTCCTTAATACTGCACGCCATGAATGCAGCAAGAACATTTAATGGCAAATAGATAGCTGCAAATGATGCAATATGTGTCAGACATCTAGCAGCATGTAGCACCATAGGGCAATTCAAAGGGAAAATAGGCAACTTTATGATGGTGATCAATAGGGACATTTCCATATGAAGATACTTGTATGAAGACAAAAAGGATGGAAAGTGGGATGGGATGGACAAGCAAAAAACACATGCATCTATACCAGATTGGAGAATGAATAAAGGTTGTCGAGGAGAAGAGGATGGAGTGCTCAGACATGACTGAGAGATCAGGAAAGCCAGGATGCTGGGAGAGACCTCAGCTATTGGTATATGGGTGTGCTGCCACCAGCACCAGATGGGAAGAAGAACTATTTTCTTGCCCTGCACACTTATTGAAGAAGTCACCAGTAGCCATAGTGCAAATAGTGAAGGACAGATACCTAGGAACATGGGCCAAGTATTCTAAGTTACTAACATGGGTCGACAATGAAACAGGACCAGTATCCATAATGTAAGTCCCAAAATGAGTTACTGCAAATAAATGAAGAACACCAGCCATGAAACAAATATATAACAAGAGTTTTATTCTTGCTTCAAGTGGTCTCAGGTTCAGCTATTTCTGCGAAAAGTCATAGAGAAATTGAACAATTTACAGGGTGGCCAGTTAGCCTCTTTATACAGTTCAGAGTGGCATTGGTTGTTGTAATTACAGATGGTTTACGAACTGTGTAACATGGGCATTATCCATGGCAACACATGGATCCTAAGTCTGCATCATGTCTGTACAATTTACTGTTGTCAGAGCAATGAGGTTCAACCTGTTCCCAGCGCAAGGAGACATTCCTGATCTATCTTTATCTATGTTTTCAATGTACGAGAAGGGCACCTTGCGTTTCGGCTTGGTAGTCTAATTATCTTTTCTTTCCTAGAATGTGCATGGTACATCATGTTTCCTAAACATTGGTCATGCAATTAGCTTCAGAAGGCAGGAGACAGAGAGACACATAGGGCCTCATTACGAGTCAGGCGGAATAGGTTAACAGGGTCCGCTAATGGATGCAGACCCGTTATTCCCATTCTGCCTCATAACGAGGTCCCCTCGCGGGACCCGGTAAGGGTAAGGACGCGAGGGGACCAGGGAGCTAACAACAGGCTGGTCGTAATCGACCCGTTTTTAGCTCCCTGCACCCATTCTCAATGAGCCCTATGGGGGCTCGAATGGGAATGGGGAAGGTCTGGGCCGGGTTCCCTGAGGGAGGAATTACCGGGCCCTTTTAACTCGGAATGGCCCGGTAATTCCCCATTCAGGGAACCCGGACCCGGCTTTGGAGGCAGCCATGCTGCCAATAGCAGCATGGCTACCGCGAAAGCCGTAATGAGGCCCATAGACTACCCTTTACCTCCGTTCGGGACTGCATGTTCAAGGCTTGAAGCTGGTAAATTCCATTAGCTAAGCATTCCTTGCAGCAACGTGTTTACCAGCCCTTCAGGCTGCAATAATTTTCTGAATGAAATACGAAAACCCAGCAAGTGAGCAAAGAAGCTAAAATGGAGTCTGAAGGGCACACTTCACTTCAATTTACACAGAATTATACGGAATGGATGCATTTTCACAATAATACCACTGAAGAATGCAACAACATGCTGCAGGAATGGAGGCCCAGTTCTGGTTGGAGAAAATAAAGGATGTAAGCAGGTGCTCAAAGTACCAAGAATGGATGGAGGAACTGCTTTATTGATGGACCGATATTGGGCCTGTGTAGCCAGAGCTTACATGCAGTTGCCTACGAATTGGGGAGGAATATGCTCTAGCATTAGAGATTCCTCAAAGTGATCTTCATATCGATGAATTTCCAAAAATGGATGAGCACACAAGGAAGAGGTTGCACAACATCTATCGCAAGAAGATAAGTAATTATTTCTCCACAAAATAAATAGAGGCCTATGCCCATATTCCAGATGTGCATAAACTGTTCTGTAAGACAGCAATGATAATGACATCTATTTTCCGACCAGGACTCCAGACTGCAGTAAACCTCAAGTGGCTTCAGATTAACAGATGGGAGCTGTTACAGATGATTAATGCAACAATACAAAGTTTCAGTGCAATCAGAGAATAATCTAGAGCCATCAGGCTGATAACTCTCCATAACAGGTATGTCCTGGTTTTAATTAGAGCAATGGAAGGAGGCATGTGCTCAGAGATTGGGCCTACTTGCTGTACATTCATACATTCCCATGATGAAGAAAATGGATCCCTGACAGAAGCAATGGCTATGCTGATGGTTCTGCATACACATATGGAAGATGAAGCAGAGGAAACAGCAGGATATGACTGGCTCTAATTCCTATTGTCATGGATCCAACCTGGCTGGACAATGCTTTTAAAATATTCAGAGCAATACTCATGTTGATATTGCTAGAATTCTGTCTTATAAGGATTTTCTTAGGGCAGTGCCAGAAGACAACCAAGACAACTATTGGGATGAAGATAATGATTGACATAGAGGCTGGAACGGGTGAACAGTTGCAAAATTATGCCACTACTCATGAGAATATAAAGAAAAGTACCCTTTCACCTCTAAGAAGCAAGTTCCACTACCCTAAGGATTGGAAAAGATATGTAGGATGTTGGATATCGTGTTCACCATCTGGAGAGTACTGCTGTATGACCTGGAGTGTGGATGAACATATAGAAAATGCAGGTCCCCTGAGGTGGGGTGACACACTTTTGGATCCCAAAGAAGAAGAAAGATGAAATGAACATGCTAGCAAATGATGACGAGGAGATAAAGACTATGTAAGATGTGAATTTGGTTGAACATTTGACCGGAGGGAGGAATGCAGAGGAGCAGGTAGAGACTATTGTGCCAGTTCCCACCCCCTTACCACCATCATATTGGAACAGTTGGAGAAAAGCAATAAGTGATACCCCCTGCATTGTTCCCATACCACATCGAGTGTATGAGAGAAGGTATGCACTCAGACAGCCATACAGAATGTACCCTTGCACTGAAAGTATGGAAGGATGTCGTTTCGAAGAATGCTATATGGAAGGATGCTGCCAGCCAATATGTCAGAATGCATCAATGAATCTTATGGATGTACGTTAAAGTGAAATCTGACAAGAACATACTGATGTCATGAAGAGGATATATAAACATATGCTGGAACTATATGAAAATATTTAGAAGTAACAATGTAACTGAAGCACTAAGTGTAACATGTAACTGAAACTAAAGTAATCATGGATCTATATAAGATGAAGTAGCTTACTGACCAACAACTGTAAATACGCATTAACACAAGGTAGAAAGAAAACATAAAGAAGCTTGCTACAGAGGAACCTTTAACAAGGCAAGGACGGCCATAGTAGGAAAATGGATGCTGGCTCATGTTGAATTTAATCAAGCTACCTCAGAGACAGGCTGAGATGTAGAATCAGGAGATGAAGACAAACAGCTCTGTTTGCAGATCAGATCTGACAATGAGTCAAGGTTGGCCTAGAGTTAAGGATGCTATTTCTGAAGGATAATCACAGAGCACAAAGGGAGTACATGGATATGCTCTGAAGACATTCTTCATAGATGGAAGAAGAAAACATCTGTGAGAACCAAACTGTTGGCCAATTAAAAGTATACAAAGTTCATGTGAGATATAGTGAGCAAGTCTCTAGAGGCCAAAAGGAGCAGAAGCACCCTGCATAATTAAATCAAATAGCAGTAAATAGAAGGCTGAAATTGACACATTTGTGGTCTCTTCACAAGTGACTCAGATGTTGAAAATAAAGGCTATTCATTAGAGCCTTAAGCTAAGTGGGCTTGCACTCCCTTGAATGTTCCAGGACAGAGAACATGTAACAAGGTCAACATCAAACAGAAGACTTTGGCTGACGGCCTACCAATGAGAAATGATGGACTAATTGGGAAAATGGGGAGTAGTGTGATGGTGTTGAAACACCTAAGTTTCGTTTCACATTCATGCTGCTAAAAAGCCAAATGTCCAAGGTTGGGATACTATGCCAACCAATCAGTGGGTTCAGGGGGACAACCTAATATGCAATGTAGCAGAGACCAATGCACTGTTGTTTTGTAAGCTATAATCAGTACTATACGTATTTAGAGGTAGTTTAAGGAGAGCCCTACAGATAAGGGGTAGCCAATGGTGTACTAACCCGTATATGTTCTATAAGTAGATGTGGTCCCTTAAACCAATCCCTTCCCTTGATAGGTTTTGTATTTTGCCATGTAGAATGACATCATAGATGACGCATATTGGGGTAGAAGACCTCTATGTAATCAAGCTGATGTGTGAGCGTAAATGCATCAATACGATGTCTGCCAGTTTGCCCTGCTTTATTAAATTGATAAAAATGTAGTACTTTGCCATATTATTTGAGTCTGTCTAATTATTTGGTCTGATATCCTTATTTGTAATTCCATCTAGCTCAAAAGATGCTTAAAGGTGCTAGAGCACATTGTAGTGGGCAAACAATAAGAAAGCCAATTATAGAATGGCATAATATTGCATTGTAGGGCACTTCATCTTGCCTTCATGATGTTGCACCAGAGGATGCACTAGATGAGTGCACATCCCTCCACTCCACTGAGCCATCTACCAAGAAAACGTCCCTGCCCATGGTGAGCATTGCTGCCTTTCTTGATTTGGCATCGAAGCCCATGCTCCATTCAAAAACAGCGCCCATCATTTCCACAGCCCTGCCTTTGCTCTTTCCTCCTCATGCCCACTTCTGACAGTGCTGGATTGGCTATCGTCTTTGTTACCTGCACCATTAACCAGGAGCTGGCAGGCGACACCAGCCCCCTTACAAGGCCCCTTTGTGAGGCCCTCTCCCACTGTATGGGCCTGTCCAGGCACGTACAGCGTCTCAGCGCTAAAATGCTTTGTCACCTTATATATCCAGTTCTCAATCACTTCCCATGTGTTTATCTTCTAATGCAGTAACACACACGCCAAGCTCTGTGTTATCACCCACTTTATCCCCACTGCCACACTCTTTGTTCACTCATTCTGCCACTCGTCTCCCTCCACTACTCACTGACACATTCTGCATCAGTGGATTGTCGACTGGCTGCGAGTTGGTACGTAACACCTACCACCAACTCCATCAGTCATCTCTCCTACCAGGTCACACACGGTGCTTCTAGCAGCCTGCAGCCCTCTTGCCTTATAGAAGTGCTCCTTCTAATGTGTTCTTCCCATCTCCTACCTTCAGCCTCTTAGCCATAGTCAAACTGATCCACCTCTATGACAATCCTATCTACCCTTTCTCTTCCAGGGACTCCCCTAGTGCTCTGCTATCTGCACATCATAGGCGGTTTATCACCGCCATCCCACCTGATACTCTACCTCCCGCAATTGGGCCCCCAATTGTCTGATGTAACGCATGCTGCCCGGGCCTCAAGACTGATTCCCTGTTGGCTTGCGAAGATCTAACCTCAGTTACACAGTACTCCCTAAGGTTGGTTTTATATAGGCCAGCTGCAGGGCATAGCTCAAAACCTTTTCAGACTCAAAATAGCCCCCCCGTCCCACGAGGTGAGGCTTTGCCAGAGTTGTGTCAAATACTCTTTTTGTCTGTTTTCTCACATGAACCTGAATCTACTGCTTGTATGTAATACAGTAGCCTAGTACCTATCTTTCATGTATTCACCCCGATTTTCTCTCTTCTGTTCGTCATTGCAGTATGTTGATGCAAATGCTTTTACCGTGAACCCACATAATTTGACTACAGCAGCATGTTGCTGCAGATGGCTGTTACCTGCAAACCCACCTACTTGACCCTAGCAGCATGTTGCTATAATTACATTTTATCTACTATTGACTTTTCGCAGCCCTGTGCTGTGCCTCGCATTTAACGTACCTCTAACTACTGGATTGACTTTACTCAGCCCTGCGCTGTGCCTCGAATTTAACCCACCTGTAACCACTGGATTGACTTTACTCAGCCCTGCGTTGTGTCTCACATTTAACCCATCTGTAACCACTGGATTGACTTTACTCAGCTCTGTGCTGTGCCGCACATTTAAACTACCTTTAACCACTGGTATGACTTTACTCAGCCATGTGCTGTGTCTCGCATTTCACCTATGTGTAACCGCTGGATTGACTTTACTCAGCCCCTGCTCTGTGCATCGCATTTAACGTAACTGTAACCACTGGATTGAGTTTACTCAGCCCTGCGCTGTGCCTTGCATTTAACCTACCTGTAACGGCTGGATTGACTTTACTCAGCCCTGCGCTGTGGTGCGCATTTAACCTATCTGTAACCACTGGATGGACTTTACTCAGCCCTGCGCTGTGCTGCACATTTAACCTTCCTGTAACCACTGGTTTGAATTACTCAGCATGTGCTGTGTCTCGCATTTAACATACCTGTAACCACTGGATTAACTTTAGTCAGCCCTGCGCCGTGCTCACATTTAACCTACCTATAACCACTGGATTGACTTTACTCAGCCATGCGCTGTCTCACATTTAACCTACCTGTAAGACCTACCTGTAACTGCATACTTGATGTAGCCCCCGGCACCAAGAGGGGAGGCTTTCCAAATTGTGCACCCTTATTAATGTCTCTCCTTACGTACCTGTAACTGCATACTTGATGTAGCCCGCCTCACAAATAGGGGAGGCTTTCCAATGGTTGCACCCCTACCAATGTTGCGTTTTTACCTACCTGTACCTGTACACCTGATGTAGCCCGCACACCATGAGGTGAGGCTCTTCCAGGCTGCATACAGTCTTACCTATTTTGTCACTTAATTCCCTTCTGCATGCTGTGACCATTATGCGTTGTTTTTTTACTTTACCTGCTCGCTTTGCACGTACTGTAACTCGCACATTGATACCTGATGGTCTTGGGCGCTGCTATAAATGCAAACAAAAAACAAACAAAAAAGTATATGCATAACAAAGCAGTAAAAGGCAGTCTGTAGCAAAGCATGTAAATGCACACATAATAAGGCACAACATGACCCCTCCAACCCCCTGTGCCCCACACAATCCACTGGCATCTGTGCATTGGCCTCATTTTCTCATGCTCACTTTGCCACTGTTAAGCCGTGTCTCTCTGTCTATCAGAAGTGTTCTGGTAAAAGTCCTGCAGTAATGCACATTTTTCTTAAGAAAGAACATGAAGACAAAACGGATTTTTTGGCATAATTCATGGGCATTCAGATCGTAGCCGTAGAATAATCTTGCGGGCATTTACCAATGCCATCCACGTTTCAAAGTATGTAGGGAAATGGAATTGCACAGATTGTTAGTCATGCTCTTTGTTGACATATTTAATACACTCCTCTAGATCACTGTTGATTAAATATGTTTGATTTTCGCTATATTTTGCGAGAAGAGATCATCTACTTTAAATTAGTTTTTGCAGATTAATATGTGTGCCAATCGTGAAGATCAACAGAGCAACAATCCGGCGTCTGCAACATGTAATCAGTTTTATTTCTTTGTGGATGCTGGGAATAATAATTGCAAACACAATTAAGACTTGAACTATATAAATTACTCGGGAATGAGATAATGTAATTTGCCACAAGACACCGAGTTCCTGGTGCTGTATAAAATGGGAAGCACAGAAACTGGGAATACATTCTAATAACTGAATTCTTGCTTTAACTTTCGTACACACAGACAGAAACAGAGGACTGGGTAAAGAGCATAAGAACATGAACCTTGCATAATTGGTGTCAACCTTGCTGTACAGGTTCCATGTGTTAACATCGCAACAAAAATGGCTGTTTACACAAATAATTACTGCAAAAAGGCTGTGGTTTGGATGCAGCAGACACCCCAGCAACCACCGGACCCATTATACCTTTTAACAGGGGCGGGGTACACCCGTGCATCCCCCGATCTTCTTAAATGGTATAATGGATATACCTTTACCGGTGCAAACCACAGCATTTTTGTAGCGATTATTTTACAGACAACTTTTTTGCCGTGATTCTACAACTGCACAGCTCTGTACATAGGGTCCGATGTTGATGAATGTGCAAAAGAGGAGCAAATTGCTGAAGCAACGTAAATAGGCTGTTCAAAATTTGTGCAAATGGCTTCATAATTTAAACAAGAAAAGAGGAGCAACCTACCAGTGTGTGCCACAATAATTTAATATAGAATGAAGATTCCCCATGCTAATAGCGCAGAGAGCTCTTGATTCTATTAAAGACAAGGAGGCGAGCATTATGCTTCATCTTCTCATTTATTACTCTCTTGCAGTTTCAACAAAATATTAACATTTCCATTGAAATGACATTTTTTTTCTTTAAAAAATTTCATATCCCATCAGTCTTAGGTCCCTGTAACCCCAGTGTCCTGGTCATGTGACCTAGTCCTTCCTCTTCCTGTAACCTTCCTCTTCTTGACTGCTTCCAACTGCAATCTTAAACAAAAACTGAACCGTCAACTTGATCAACATAGTCTCTGAACTTTAGAGCTCTGCTAAGTCGATCCTTCACATTCCAACTTGCAATTTCGGTCAATGTGTCTCGTTCACTTCTAGTATGTTTTCAGCTATTCTTCTCCTCGTCTCCTAGTGGCAGAAACAACAGTACATGTTAGGGCGGCAGATACACACCCTATTCTGGGAGGAAATCATGTGAATTATGCTGATATATATCACAATACACTTTCTCATTAGTACTTTAGCTCTCCCATGTATCTAGGGTGGGAACGTAATGCTCTTCTCCTTGTCTTTAATAGAATCAAGAGCTCCCTGCGCTATTAGCAGGTGGAATCTTCATTCTATGTCAAGACAGAGGCAAGCATTATGCTTTTTCAAAGCTTCTTACCATAGCTTCTTCTAGCATGTTAATTGGTCTAAAATAAAACGTTCTAAACGTAGTATCACTAGCCCAATCAGCTGCTTTCAGGATATCTTGCAAAGTCGCGCCTTGCATCAGTGCTTTTGATGCCATTGCGCCTCGAACTGAGTGTGCTCCAAATTTTTACATATCTATTCCTGCTAGGCTCATAATTTCTCTAACCCACATCGCTATGGTGGCTGTCGCTACACCTTTAAGTGGTTTCCCGCGCGCTATCACCAATTGCGTCGTTCCCATCGGTCTCAGCTCAGCTGTCTTATTTACATATTCTTTTATGCAGGCGGCAACGCACCACTTTGGATGTTCTTGCATATATGGATCTGTTAGTGTGGAAGAATCTGTCTTCGTTCTCCTGGCCGGATGAAAAGTCACTCTGTCTGGTCCATATACCATCCTGTCTACTTCTAACACTCTGACGTCTGCTACTCTTCTATATGACACCATACATAGCAGCATCACCAATTTCCCAGAAAGTCTGTCTAAGGGCAGGTTTCTATTGCTGGGCCAGTCTGCTAATAATTGTAGTACGACTGCCATGTACCATAAGGACTCATATCTTGGTTGTAGTGGTTTCCTAAATCTTATGCCTTTCAGAAGTCTAATTACTGCTACATTCTCCCCTACTGGGACTCCTTCGATGGGCGTGTGGCCTGCAGATATTGCAGATCTACACACTCATATCATTTTATAGGTTTTCCTGTCTTGCAGGAGCTCTGCTAGGAAATTCAATATCTCTACTAAAGGGGCAGAAACTGGATGAAATCCTCTCCTTTTGCACTACCTTGACCATCTGTTCCACGCTGCGTCGTAGCTCCCTTCTAGTCGAAGGGGCCCATGAATCAGCGATGAGGCTCGCTGCCTGTGCCAAAATTCCTGGGAGATTCCAGTATCTCCTGCTATCCTGCACGCCATCAGTGGCAGTGTCCCCTTCACTCTCAGAGGGTGGCATGACCCAACTGGGTCAATGAGAAGGTTTTCTCTTTGAGGCAACATTCTCGGATAGTCGGATATTAGTTCCATGAGCGCTGGAAGCCATACTTGCGCCTTCCATATTGGAACTAATAATATCACATTAGCTACTTCTCAGCGTACCTTCGTTAAAACTCAGCTTATCATTACGAATGGAGGAAATGCGTATAGCATCTCTTTTCTCCAATCACGCAGGAAGGCATCTACCCCCGCTGCTGCTGGATCCAGCCTCCAGCTGAAAAATCTGTTCTTCTGTGTGTTCAGTCTGGACGCAAACAGATCTATATGAATTGCCACCCAGAGCTCTTCTAACAGATGAAAAATTGCTCAGTCCAACATCCAGTCGCTGGAGTCTGCTAGATGTCTAGAGTTCCAGTCCGCCACTACATTCAGTGAGCCCGGTAGATATTCTGTTATCACTGAAGTTCCTGACTCCAGGCAGGAGTGCCAAAAGTCCTTGGCTATTTCTGCTAATAATCTGGACTTCGTCCCTCCCTAAGTGATTGATGTACCTGAATGCTGAAATATTGTCCATCTTCCACAGGATACATGAATTCACCTTGCCTTTCGTGAAAGCCTTAATTGCAAATGAACCGGCTAACAGTTCTAGACAGTTTATGTGCAGTCTGAGTTCCTCCGAACTCCACCTGCCTCCTGTTAGGAGCTCCCCGCAACGGGCTCCCCAGCCTGCTCTTCTGGCGTCTGATTCTATTACCATGTCGGGTTGGTCACCAAAAATGGCTCTGCCGTTCCATGCCTCTATGTTCTGTAGCCACCACTCCAGCTCTGTTCTGGACTCTTGGTCTAGGGGCACAAGCTGGTGGTAGCTGAGGCCCTGCTGAAGATGTCTTATCTTCAGCCACTGCAGTGCCCCATAATGCATGGGCCCTGGAAATATCGCTTGTATTGACGCTGCTAACAAGCCTACTATTCGTGCAATCGTTCGCAGCAATATGACTGTTCTGCTGAGGCAGTTCCTTATTTCTCTTTTTATGTCTCGAATCTCCATGTTCGGTAGCTCTAAAGTTGCTGTCCTGGTGTATATAACGAAACCAAGAAACTCTATCCTCATCGCTGGTATCATCTCTGACTTCTATCGGTTCACTAGAAAACCTAGGGAGGCCAGTAGATTCGCTACCCAGCTGTTCTGATAGCGTAGTGTGTCTTTGCTGCTTGCCATTAGCAGGATGTTGTCTAGGTAGACAACGATCCATATCCCTTTCTCCCTGATCGCTGTTGCTACAGGCTTCATCAGTTTCGTAAACACCCAGGGTGCTGATGCCAGTCCAGGTGCTGATGGCATTGTCGCAAATTGCCATAATTGTCCTTCTCAGTCGAAAGCTAGGAAGGGACCGTATTCTCCTTGTGCTGGTATCATAAGGTAAGCGTCTTTCAGATATATCCTCGCGAGCCAGTCACCTTGTCCTTAATTGGAGGGTACCTTCCATCTTGAAATGGTTGTAGATTACCAAACTGTTCATGTCTTTTAAATTTATAACTGGTCTCACTTTGTCTTTTCTGTGAACCAGAAACATATTGCTTATGAATCTCAGAGCTTTGCACGGTTTGATTGCTCGTTTCTCCGCTAGGCTCTGCAGTTCTGCATGTAGCAAGTCTTTCTCTGTCAGCGGTGATATTATTGGTTGGGGGCTTGGTAATGGGTTGGGGTCTGAATAAATTCTATGTGCAAGCCTTTGGCTGTCTGCAATACCCAAGTGTCGTTGGAAAGCACACGCCAGTTTTCCCAGGATTTTGCTGTCCTCCCCCCTACCTGTGGATATGTGGATGCTCTCACCTGTGGGAAAGTTTTGTCCTCTTCCCTGGCCTCTGCCTCACCTTCCTCTGAGGAAGTGACCTCTCGGTGGGAAGAAGGTGTCTGGCTGCTTGTTCTCACAGTATTGGGATCGGTTCGATTGAGGCCTCCTGGACGTCTGGTAGCGACCGGTTGCTCGGCCTTTATACCAACCGGTCCTGCCAAAAACTCTTCCGGGGAAGATCTTTTTTATGGAGGCTTGCGCCTTTTCTAGGAAAGTGTAGGTCCCAATGAATCTCCCCATTTCTTTCCCAAAGGTCTTGCCGAACAACAGCCCTTGCGCTGCTTCGCCTACTTCGTATGAGGACAGATCCCCTAGCTTGGGATCTATTTTGAGCAGTAGCCCTTGCCTGCGCTCAGATGATATTGCGCAATTGGCATTCCATAATAAGCACACCGCTCCCTGTGCTCAGTTTGCTAGCACTTCTGGGTCCACTTCCTCCCCGGTGTCTTTCGCTCGCTCCGCCAGGTCCATGATCTTAGCTAGAAGACCGGCAAGATCCAGGACTTTCTCCTGACATCTCCGCCATGAGCTATCGCTCCGTTTCCTGGGGTCCCTGTTGGATTTGGCGACAAAGGCCAACATCTTGGGGTCCAGCTCTGGCGCTTCTGCTACTTTGCCTGGAAGCTCGGGCTTTGAGCACTCCGCCCTCATCCTTTGCCTCACCTCCTTCTTCAGCGCCTTGCGCAGTCTTTGAGTCATGTATCTTGCGACTCTTGGGGAGGGCACCCATTCTGAAGATTTTGGGTTTCGCATGTCTTCTGGATAAAACATATCTGAAGTCTCCTCATCCTCACGATTGTTTAGTTTTCTCCGCTTTTTCTTTGGTGGAGGCAAACTTCCTTCATCCCCTTCTTTATTGGCTTCCTCTTGCGAGGATGTCAGGGATTCTGTGGGTTCCTCCTCCGGGAAAACCTCTTCTTCAGTGTTGCCCATATTCTCTTCCACTGGGTAGGGGGTTGCGAGGCTCAGCAGCCCCGACTTACTCATGAAGGCTTATCTTAGCCTATTAAAAGCATTGGTAGCCTCAGGGGCCCTTGGATTTGCCCCTCCTGGTTGGCCCAGGGGGTCAGAAGAGTTCTTGCTCTTCCGGGCCTTATTACACCCCTGTGGACCCTCTGGCGCGACCCTCATGGATGTGCTTCCTTGTGGTGTGGTGTTCTTGTCTTTTTGGCTGAGAAATAACTCAATTGTCTCTAGTCTTTCTTGCAGGGGTCTGACCCCTTGAGCCACTGCCTTTATGAGTGAGTCCCCCAGCACTTCTTTGAAGCTGTGGGCCAGGTCCTCTGGGTACATGGCTTCTTGCTCATCCTCACTCCACTCAAACTCAGTCATATTGTGTGCTGGTAGGTGCCTAATGGTATCCTCTATTACTCGCTCCGGTGTTTTATATATATATATATATATATATATATATATATATATATGATTTATTTCTCCTCCGGAGTCTCTGGGGCTTTCCTACTCATCTCTCTGATCTGTCACAATAAGGGAGACAGGAGCGCAATGCCTAGGAAGCGCTTCACCCCTCCTCTCCAAGGGGGGGGGGCTCTGCGCTCTCCTAGTTGATTCGCCGGCTCTCCGGCATTAAGCTCTGCCCCCGCGAGGGCGGGGGCTACTCGTGCGGCTCTCTGCGAGCCGCTTTCTCGCGCTCGGCGTGTCTGCTCCGCTCCCACAAGGGTGGGGCTCCTCGCTCGCTCGTGGCGACGCGAGTGGAGAAAGGCCGCTGGCAAACCCCTGAGGTGCTGAAAATGCAGCACGGGGCCACCTGATATGTATTTTATTAAATTAAATGTACTTTGTTGCACGGGCCCTGCGCTATAGTATAAACTCAATCCCACATGTGGATTGCTGTCCTATTGCACACAACTTTACAATATCACTAAAACACGATTTTAATGCTGTCTGTTTACGCAGCTAAGACAAAAGAGTACTTACCTCTGGAGAGCAGGAAAAGAAGCGGAAGGTTACAGGAAGAGGAAGGACTAGGTCACATGACCAGGACACTGGGGTTACATGGACCTAAAACTGATGGGATATGAAGTTTTTGAAAGAAAAAAAAATGTTATTTCAATGGAAAGATTGAAAATTATTATATTTTGTTGAAACTCAGGGGAGAGTAATAAATAAGAAGATGGAGCATAGTGCTTGCCTCCGTCTTGACATAGAATCCATGTGCGAATCACCTTTTTCTCTTGCATAAAAAATGATAACAAAATAAGGCCTTTGCCCTCCTAAACGTTTAAGGATCAAGTGGAAGTAGACACAGAGTCGGGGACTGATTCACAGAAACATTTTAAAATGGTGCAACCCCATTGAAAACGCTCTGTGAATCAGGCCCCTGGGGTCCTAATTTCTGAAATGATAACATTTCCTTAATGTGCTGACAGGGCTAAAGTGTGTTGCCCTGGCTTCAAATGGGAATTTGTTATCATCAGTATCATGCACATAACGTATAATATGTCGTTCTTCAGCAGCAACCATTATGTCCAGTGATCCCAGAAAATCCTAAATGACACAGTGCTTGAGTCTCAGAAGGAAGCGCAATACCTAGAAAGTGCAGTGGTGCACCATTTGTCAAAGAGTACCTGGCAAAAGCATGTGTGATCTTGCAACTAACCTGTCTGGATTAGAGGGGTCACTATGTTTCATACTATTATCTCTGATCTGTTCATTGATGCTCAAAGAAAAAGAGAGGTATCTCTACCAGTTAACAATTTCATTAGTATTCAAAAGAAACAATGTGATAATGGCATTGCAAATAATATGACATACGTCTAAAGTTACAAACATTTTAAATCAACTCAGCATAAAAGATATGTACTCCTCATGTTTATTTAGACAACATCATATCATAACAAGCATTGACAGTGCCGACAGTTTGGGCACTTGAGTAGGCATGAGAAAGGCAGTGGGCCTCATTACGACCCAGGCGGTAAGTTACCGCCTGGGCCGTGACTTTACCACCATAGCGTAAACTACGTTTACGCCATGGTGGTTGGCGGACTTACCGCCCCATTCCGACCTTGGCGGGGCGGTAAGTCCCCAATCCCCATTTACCCTTCCCCATTCCCATTTTTGCCCCATAGGGCATAATGGGAGTGGGGAAGGCGTTAATTACGCCACCGTAAATTACGGTGGCGTAATTAACTCCATGGTCCCTTAGCGCCATGGATTTTAACACCTGCTAAAAGCAGGTGTTAAATCCGCCATGGCGCTAAGGGACCTCGTACTCAAGCGGTAAGGGTCGGCGCTGTTTACGCCGTCGTAAAACCCTTACCGCCTGAGTCGTAATGAGGCCCAGTGTAAGTAATGCCTACCTCAAGTAACCTCCAACACGAATTAACACCCATGAAAACATTAACAAAGGAAGGGCCATGCCAACCACAACATACATGGTTAACACACCCACGGAGAATATGTGCATTAATGATTAATGAACATCATGCTTGCACACCAGAGCACGGACGTTGCAAAGCAACAGATTTGTTGCCTAAAAACTGAAACTTGAGCAACTTTAAACATGTCACTTCCCTACATCAAGCATAGACCACATATGTACATTTGCCATTAAGGCATCATACTAAACATTGCACCCCCCTTAAGCATGCACATGTGTCCCCCAGAAAATAGCCCATTAACACAATGGGCTACAGTGTGTGCCTTAAAACCACGTGACTGCCATAGGACACACTCAGTTGGAGATCATGCGATAAAGAAAGTTGCACATGGCCAAACAAAAAAACACACATACAACAGCAAGTAAAGACATGCTGCACATGGCATAAAGAGACAGCAAACTGTTGCATTGAATAATAAAGTATGTATGTATTAATGGTAAACCATGTACAAATGAGGGAGGAAAAAAAGTTGTATGCACTAAAACAAATAGACTAAAAGGAAATGTACTTCTACCAAACTGTTTACAAGAGTCAGCGGGTTAGTCCATAGACATTTTAGGCAATGCCTGTGCCAATGCCAATTCCCCTTCAACATCTGCCTCCTGCAGGAGGGACTCTGTTGTTTCCGGGAGGGCTTGTAGGCCCTCTCTCATCTTTGACTCTATATCCTCCGCTGCCCTGCAAGACTCCTCCAGAAATGGCAGTCAGTGCCCGGTCCAACCTCTCTGCAGACTCAGCCCTGGCAATTGTTGCCTCATGTGGCAGCTGCCTCTCCTCACCATGCTGCCTCAAGTACTCCACCTGGGAAGACACCAGGGAATGTACCCGCTACAATGCCTCTTGCCTCCCTTGCACCACGTGTACAACTTGTTGCCTCCTCCTGGCACTTATTCTCTCATGGATTTTCTTCTTGAGCACCAAAGTCTCCTGCAGCCTGGCAATGTGTCTCTGGCCCAGGTACTCGGTCAATTTGATGACAGTCTGTGTCGGGCGAGTATTGCACCTGCACTGCCAACACACATGTGCCTGGTATTACTCTATAGCCTGTCCCCCCGTTTATTCCTAGGTAGGTTTTGTGACCACCTCATCTGCCTCTGTACTGTCTGCCACCTGCGCCAGAGACACATGCACCTACAGACTCTCTAATGGTGGGACAGCTGCACAGGAGGCCATGGTGTTGGTTGACATAGAGGCCTCAGTGGAGGTTGACTGGGGCACAGATGAAGAGGAGGGGGACATTGCAGTTGCCTGTCCACAAGGCCACTATCAAGCAGTGCTGTTGCCAGTTGTGACAAGTGGTGGTCGACCTGACCATGATGCTATGCATGCAACTCATGATTTGCATGAACAGCATCACAGAGAGATGCCTGCCCTCTCAAGCCACCCACCAGCAGTGGCAGCATTGCATCAAGGATGGCCTCCTTGGACGGAAGTGTGGGATCTCTCTGGGTGAGCATCAGTCACCTGATGTGTGGCCTATACAGGTCACCTGATTAGTGGCCTCTAGAGGTAAGGGATCTGGAGGGAAAGTCTGGTTGTTGCCATCAGTTCCCATTAGGAGAAGAGGTTTTCTTGTTTCTTGTCTTTGTCTTGCATGGCAAATAAAGTTGTCTCTGATTTTCATGAAATCAATATCAAAAAGAATAGGAGGCATCGCACAGAAGGAATACATAAGTAAAATGGCACGGAGGAAAAACATTGGCTTGCTAAAAAATTATAAAATAAAACAATGGTCCAAATTATTCATTAAGATAAGCTCACTGCAGCCTTTAGTAGAAATATATATGTTACAAATTCCCACACAGTGACTATATATACAGGGACACCTACCATGCTCCTAGTCTATAGAAATTCCCTTGATGCCCGAACCTCTGCATTCATCTTTGGCACATGCTCCTACTTTATAAATCTTATCTCCCCTGCAAACTTTCATATACCCATCAATCTTTGCTCACACCTACCAAGCCAATATCCATCATATCCTCCCTTTCTGCTAGTGACTATGCCCACTACCTTTCCTCTAAAATCGCTAAAATTTGTGACACTATCAAATCCCTCCTCTCTCTCTCCCCAACAACCCTCCTCTTGTTCAACACCACTCCCCCTACCTCTTCTACTCGTGACTACTTCTCCCCTGCCACTCCTGCCAATCCTGCCACTCCTATTTAAGTAGCACCCACCCATTGCAGTGTCAACCCATCTTATGCTCCTATCAACCCCTTTTATCCAAATATGGTGGAAAACTTATCACTTGCTCTTATCTCACTTTCCTCTTTAAACACTTTCGGCTGGACTCTTGTCTGCCTCCTTCAAATCTGCAACTGTTTAACTCTATTGGAGAAACCCTCTGCTTAGTCAAACGTACCAGCAAATGTTTGCCTAGTTTCTCTCTTTCCCCATTATTCAAAAGTCCATGAGCCAGTGGTCTATAACTGGATCACTATGTACCTTGATGATAATGGCCTTGGAAGATCAACTTCAATCTGGATTCTGTATTAAACACTCCACCAAGACTGCACTCATACATGTCTCCACCTTTTTTTTTAATACTCACCTCTCCAAACATTCTTCTATACTCATCCCTTTTGACATTTCTGCATCTTTCAAAACTGTTGACTAATCCTCCCTCCTCACTCTCCAGGGCCTTGGGTTTTGCAATTTTGTTCTTGCTTGGATCACCTCCTACCTGGAAGGTCAAATATTTAAAATTATATTTTAAAATTGTTATTGTAAGTCATTTGTTGCAACTTGCAAACCTCTGACCTCACCCATCCCTATGTTGGTGTCCCCCAATGATCGGTTCTTGGACATCTGCTCTTAACTCTCTATTCCTCTGCCCTAGGAAGACATATCTTATCCTTTAGCTTTCAGTGTGCCCTTTTTGCTGATGGCACAACAAGTTTTCTAATGTCCATACTGGACCAAAGCCATCTTCGAAGGTATTGTTCCTTAAATAGATATAAGTAGGAATAAAAAATGAATATGAAATCAATATCAAAATGAAGGTGAGAAATCACACGGAAGGGCAAAATGTATGGAATGTCAGGAAGGAAAGGTCAGGAGATTACGCAGTGGAGGGCATAGTGGCACTAGAGAAGGAACAGAGAGAATGAAAGTAGGGGCAATGAACCAGCACAACATTATGCAAAGCCCATCAGAAAAGGGGAGCGTATGAGCAGCAACATCAACTTTTCCTTGATAGAAAAATACAAACACTATTTTAAGTGCAAGCAGAGGGCACCCTTTTAAGGGCAAAGAAATGTTAAATAGACACCTAGACATAAATTCAACAGACAGCCCACAGCTACTATGGCAAGTCTATAGAAAACAGATGGACAATCCAGACTACACTCTCTCTCACTTGAGCGAAGGGAATAAAAGTGAATGGGACAAAATCAGGAATATAAATCTAATTTGCATTGGTAGATTTAAATATAGTAACAACGATCAGAAGAAGTGGGGCAAATGGAACTGGAACGGGAAAATACTGAGTATATTTCCATCAGACAGGACATACAACTGGTAAATAAAATGATTCATTGATTCTGACCCACATTCATAGTTATCAAAGCAATACTGTGGGATGCACTGACCCACTAGTCTCTGCCCTGCAACATCACTGTGTGCTGGTGGCACTAGAACCAGCAAAATGGCCACAAAAAGCCCTATGCGCGCTAAACCTATAAAAATGTGCTGTGAAACCAGAAAGTTGGCTGCCAATCTACATTGCCTGTGTCAGTGGTGGAACAGGAGACCACACTGCTGAAACCTGTAACTGGGCTGCCCACAGAGTGAAAATGGAAACTACATGAAAGGCAGTGTTTTATTGCAAAGAAACCCAGAAGCGCTCTGAAATTCCTTTTCCTTGGTTGTTGAAAAATACAAAATAATGGTTTCAAACATCAGAAAACATCCAACATCCTTGCTGGGTGTTACCCATCACTTTATTTGAGGAATCCACATGAGCACACAATGGGCCTCAGTACGGCTTTGGCGGTAGCCATGGCGCTATTGGCGGCATGGCTGCCACCAAAACCGGGTCTGGATTCCCAGAATGGGGAATTACCGAGCCATTCCAAGTTCGGAGGGCCCGGTAATTCCTCCCTCTGGGAAACTGGGCCCGGACCTTCCCCATTCCCATCTGAGCCCCCATAGGGGGAGAGGGAGCTAACAACGGGCCGATTACGATGGGCCCGTTGTTAGCGCCCTGGTCCCCTCGCAGGACCCGGTAACGACAGCTGGTTTTACCAGGCGTCCTTACCGGGTCCTGCAAGGGGACCTCGTAATTTTACGTAATGGGATTAACGGGTCCGCCTCCATTAGCGGAGCCTGTTAACCCATTACGCAAAAGTCATAATGAGGCCCAATGTCAGGAAAAACAGAAGCTATCAGCAGAATATCCCCATTAAAAAATGTGCTTGCCTGGGAAAATCTGTCAAAATATGGGAGCAGTACCACCGGCCGCCTGCATGAGAGCTGTCATTTAATTGTATCAGAAGCTTAAACTTGTGCAGTTAAAATCAAATGGTTGGAATTAAGTGACTTGCCATCAAAAGTAATATAGGTTGCAACTATTTAATCTCTATGTTTTAAAAGACTGGAATTAGAGTTCTGTTTGCCTGTGAAAATGTAAGTTTATTTTAATCAAAGAAAAATGTAAACAAAGTGATTTTTAAAGTCAGCCTGATGCCAGCAAAAACTACAAAGCAAATTCCACGGCTGGCCCCAACACAAGGAACCTCCCTTCTGCTCTCTGGCCCAGGAACTCACATTCAAATGTTAATGAAGAGGGGAGGAGATTTGGGCTGCTGCTCCGGGAAGAGACAAACGACTTCCTTGATTAAAAAGATATGCAGATGCAAGTGTCAACAGAAGCCCCTGCCAGAGGAAAGAGGCAGGGATTGATCTTGAGCCACCAGGAACTTTGTGGGCGGGAACAGACAGTTTTGTTTATTCTTAAAGCACAGAAAAGTATATTTTTGAAAAGGACAGACAAAGGACCATGCAAATTTTGGAAAATTATAGTATTGTTAATGTGAAATATTTGGTCACATTCTAAACGTACTCAGAACTCTGTGCAATGTTCAGGGACATGACTGTAGAAACTGTGGTTTTGTAGCAATTGTATTGATGCCAGAAACATGAAACTTCATATGATTATGCCCAGATATCATGCACACATATGTGTACATTTGTGGACAAATCTGAAATTGGGTACCAGACCAAAAGTGCGGAAAGATTGCAAAATCTAGACCCAAGCTCTCACCGCGATGGGGCTTGGATGAATACTTGTTCCACAAAATATGGGATAGAGATATGCTATTGCTATCAAGTTTGTAAAATTGTAAATGTGTCTTGTAGGAAAAGTGGATTTCGTGTGCACAAACAGAGGAGGTTTTCCCTGGATCATAAAACATATTGTCATAATGACACTCGTTTTTTTTTCTCAAATCAAGGGAGAGGAAAGATCCTAGCCAATAGAATACCTGGAAGTGTGCTTAGGATGATTCAGCATACGCACCCCTTTAGGAAATACATAAATAGAGACAGCTTATGACCTAAAAACACACACACATTTACCCACCAACCGATTGCTGGTGGAGCACTTTGCAAGAGAATTCCAGAATCCAGACTCCAGACTCCAGAACTTTAAAAGCAGAAAGGCCCATTTCCAAAGCTGAACCATTCTCAGCTTGGCCTTTAAAAATCCAGAAACCAGATTTTACCCTAGGCCTCTAAGGGGAAAAAAAGAACAGCATGGCTGTGCTGTGCTGCTTTCTTGCTAAGAATTCTTGCCAGAATCCAGAGATCCAACCCAGTAGAGCCGAGCTGTGACCAGATAGCTGCGAACCAGAACCAGAACCCGTCAGATCCAGTCCAGTCCCACCATCCGGTGTCCAGAGTGCCTTGATGATTGAAGAACCAGAGCGCCTTGAGTCCAGTCTGGTGTGCTGGCAGAATTCCTGTCCAGAAAGATCCCTGACCAGATCCCTGACGGGTCCATTCCAAACATGGGTAATGAGTATCCATAGCATAGGATTGTCACTAGCATATGTATTATCCTATTCAAACCCATTCTTTTATATCCAGAACTGCATTGTTAAAATCCTTTTGTCTTCCCTAAACTCTTTCTCTTACCCTATAGTCCTTTGTAATAGTAGTGTTAAAATCATCTTTGCGCTGATATATTTTCTGAAGAAAGGCGAGCGTCTCGACGGGCCAAACCATCCAGTGATATCCTGGGCTGGTGGCTGTGCTGTCGTGTAGTTTGCACCTTCATAGTCTCCCCTAGTGTAAAGAAACCTTGTTTATTAAATTTAAAAAAGCGCATTCCTGTTTTGCTATTTTGCCTCTTTCTGAAAAAATTGACCTCCACAAAAACCTTCATAACTTCTTCACCGTTTATGCTAGAAACGAAATGTAAGTGTCCAATTGAAGGTAACATCCTCAGCTTTCCAATGGACCCAAAATGGCCTCCCTACACCTTACATCTTTTCCGCAATCGCGGTTAACGTGCACAGAAAAGTTTGCCACAAATTTTTCGTTTGGCTCAAATCTATCACATGTGAAATAGCTGTTCATTGCATCAGACCTCAGAATTAAGTTTTCAACCTGCTAGTTACTCAATAATCATTGCTAGTGTTTGTCTGAAACCATACAAAGTGACTCCCACTAGTATTGAAATGCATTTAGTGAATTAAATCCATTTTCAGTGTTTTTACCATTCATGCAAAGCCAACTTTAAACCATTTTTGGCAAGTTTGCAATCATTCCTGTTTTTCTCTGTGTTTGCTGGGGGAGATTGGGATCGATACTCCTTTGTTGAATTCTGTATTTCTGAAACCTGTTTTCTCTCCTTCCACCTCTTTATATTGAATATTGGGGGGATTGAGTAGTGTGTAGGGGGAAAGAGTAATCACATTGCATTTTGAATTAACCCACACCAAAGTATTATTCTATGTTGCATTAGTTTTCCTATCATTACTCCGTGTGATTATAGAGATTTATTGTGACATCATCCCAATGGTGATCATTGTATAACCATTAAAATAGTGTGATATATATATATATATATATATATTGTGCAAATACATAAAATAAATATTTTTAACTTTGCAAAACAGCCTGCTTCCTGGTTCAGTGTGACCGGGGGGATTCAAAGAGAGGGGCATGATATAAGGGTACATCATTCAGAAATAAAAGAACTTATAGACATAAAAAAATAATGAAGGGTTTCAGCTGTGCATCACACACTAGGCATTGACTTAGGTGGAGTGCTGGGTTGAAATCACTGATAAGATTGGGGGCTCGGGCCGGGATTTCTGGATTAGACAAAACACTTGTGACAGCTTAATACAGCGTGCTAACTAACGGGGTACTTAAACCCTGTTGGGCTACCACACTGTGTTACACTGCGAAAAGTACCCCTCAATAGGAACGCTTTAAGAAACTTAGTCTGTTTTGCAAAAATAAAATAAACTCCTGTAAGTCAGAAAGGAAATTAATATTTCCAGAATGGCGATCTTGGTAGAAATCAACATGGCAAAAGAACGCCTACTGCACAAACTATTTGTCAGGGGTGAATGGACAGAACAGGATCAGAATGAGTGGTTTCAGGGAATTAAAGAGCAGACCACTGCAACAGGATTAGACACATGGCAAGATCAGGGTCCATTACATATGGCACTGAGTGAACTGTATATGGCCCCTAAGGTAAAAGAAGAGCAAAATAAGATTGCCAAAATAGCAGCATTTCTGTATCTCCATATTGGAGCAATACAGGACAAATATGCCGAAGGCCATGATCTGGTAAACAAGCAACTACAAGCATTAGAAAAAGCCCAAACTGATCTGGACTCTGCAGAGCAAAGGCTGCAGAGGAACCATGAATCAGAAAATGAAATCAGGCAGTACCTGACCAAAATAAAAGAAGATATGGGTATCCTGCAGCAGGAGAAGGTAGAGCAGGATACCAAAAGGCTAGCCTTGCAGAAGGAGTACCAAGAAAGTTTGGACTCTCTACTGCAGAGCCAGAAAAAGCTGAAACAGCAAATACATTTTAACAGGACATGCGCAGAGCAGGTAGCCATCCTGCAAAGCCGCCTAGACCAAGAAAAAGAAGAGAATAATAAATTAATCCTGAAAGACCTGGACACCCAGGCAGAATTTTATGAAGAGTGCCAGAAAGCTGGTGCGCTCCAAAGACAGAGGGGTGACCTGACTGCACAAAGGCATGCTCTTGTTCAGGAAAGGGACACCTTAGGTCAGGAGGTCAGTTATTTAAAAGAAAAGATAGAAAAAAATCACCTGCCCTTCAGGGTCTGGGTGACCTCCAAAAAGACCATGAAAAGCTGTTAGAGCACACCAGGAGGTGGAAGATGCTCTAGCAAGGAAGGACCAGGCCAGTATGGACAGGACTCAGGAGGTAACTCTCCTGCAGCAGAAACTGGCCCAGTACTATAAAATGACACAGGAAGCACAGGTAGCTATGCAAGCACAACTGATATAAACTAGCAAGACCTTGATAGAGGTACAGAAAGCTCAGGTTCTTGCATGGCAACTGGGAGCAGGGGCTGAGAGAGATGAGGTCCGCTGGGAAAGGGAAACACCTGAGCCTAACCTCAGGATCTCTAGTACCAGAGGCCTTCATCTCTTCCAATCCCTGGACTCTGCCACCCCCATGTCCACTGGTGCACATGAGCCAAGGGCCACGGGGATGGCAGACTTCAATACAATGGGGAATATGTGGCTCATAGATCAGCACCTCCCAGGAATGGATGGGCGGGTATCTGGATATGGGTTCCCAAGTGCTGCAAAATTTAATGGGGAACTCCATGAGAGTAGGCCCACTAAGGGCATCCTGAAAACCTCTGCCCAGCTATGACAGTGGGGGGGTACTCATCAAATCCTGGGAGCAAGGAAGAATCAGGAGACTCCTCTGAGTGCCCAAGGACACAAGAAACTAGGCCCCCACACTCTGCCAGTCATCACCAGGCTCGTAGAATCCGGGAGAGCCTACAAGACCAGATAGACACCGCTGGTAGCAGTGCCTCTGAGTCAGAGGAGGAGTGGACCAGGGTTACCCGAACCAAAAAGGCCAACAAGGTAAAAAGGGCCTTGCTCAAGGATCCCCTAAAACAAATCAAAGCGATAAGGAGCATCACCACACTCTATCATAAGAACGCAAAATATTCAGTTTGGGAGCACCTAGAGCTCTTTGAAGAGATGATGGAAACTTTCCATTTGAAGGACAGCCAAAGCTGTATCCAATATGTGAAATGGACATTCTCTCCCGAGTACTCCAGCTTCTTTGCGGGGCCGGAGGACCAAAATCATTCAAGATGGTCCACCTAAAGGTCGGCCATCTTGAAGCATTTTTCTATGCACAGGAATCCTCAGTAGGCTCACAAGGCAGCCTACAACTTGCAATGTGGGGAAGATCAGGCCCCACAGGAATTTGTTCAAGAATTAAAGCGTGCCTTTGCGCAGACCACCAGAAGGGTGCGCACTGACAGCAAAGAGTTTGTGAATACTTTCTCCAACACTCTCCCCAAGTACATCATGACCCAGCTATTGAGAGACTTTCATGAGAAAAGATCGCTAGATTGGGTCATTGAACAATCCACACGCATTTATGAGGTGCAAAAGCCCGTGGAAAACAAAAATAATCCAAAAAGCCCCAAAACAACCAACACCCCTGCTGCTGCTAAAGTGGCGGAGGTGAAGGTTGCACCCATTTTAGATTTGGAGATGGGGGGCCTAAAAACCTGCCTGCGCAGAATCAAAATAACACCAAACCCAGAAGGCCCTCGGGCCAATCACAAACAGGGAGCCAGGGAGGCAATCCCACAAATGGGACCCCTAACTCCCCTGACTACATCAGCCCCCGTTACAAGGTGAATAGACCCATCCTGGGTTATGCGTGGACTCCTCCAGCCCAAATGGGGGGGGTCCAACCAAACAGCAGCTAACCCTGGGAACTTCCCTCCTCACTTCCCCCAGGAGGGCAGTAATCCCCCAAATACTAAACAAAATGTCTTCCCGAGGTAGCCGCAAAACTTTCAACCCCAAACCAATTCATCCTTCTTTCCCCAATTTCCTGAGCCCAGACAACCTAATCCGGGAGAGGGGAGGCCAAAGATGGAGGGGTACCCACATTTTCCAAACCCGGGGTATTTTGTTAGAAGGGATAGCTACCCTTCCTGGGATCAGCCTAGGGGAGACATGAAAACCCTGTATCAGCCTGAGCGGGTTTCACAACTAGAGCACAAGGTCCAAAACATGGCACAGTATCTGGGTCGAAGAACCCTCAGATGAGCATGGCGGCACAGAATGCCTCAAACCCAGGACCTGGTGCTCCCGAACAATGACGGGAGAAGAACCCCGACAACCCACCGTTTCCCGGGGAAGAAGCACAAGGGGAAGGGGGGTGTAAGGCCTTGGAGGAAGCTTCCTTCCCCACTTGTAAAAAGCCCCTGGAAACCCAGGAACTGGAACCAAAATCTCCTGCCCATGAAAGTTTGCCTCCCAAGGAGCAGAGGGGGGGTGGGGGGGTATGAGAAATAAAGAGCCCAAACAGACCCATTTTGAGGAGGAGGTACAAATCTTCCAATTTGAACGAGAGGGATCCTCAGAGGATCCTGGGAAAATTATCTTCTCCTTCAGAGATGGGGGAACTACTCCCAAAGAAAAATGGGTCCCAAAGAATTCAAATCCAGACTGGGTAGATGTGGGGTCTGACTTAGTACCGCCCATCATCCAACCCCAGAATCATGAGCATGAAAATCCCCTGGTTCAAACCCATCCTGGTGACTGCCTCCAAAAGGGGGGTTGGGCATCCCAGAACCAGGGGAACCCAAAACTTCTCCCATATCTAGCTGTCACCTTTTCTTTTCAGATTCCCAAGACTCCAAACAGAATCCTGCCCAAATAACCTCTGTATCAGTGTCCAAAACCAAGAAACTAACCCACTAGTTGTCCAAAAATGTACATTATCTGTGCCCCCTTGAGGAGAAGGAGGGAAGATTCTATGCCCTGGTACAAATACAGGGGCAGTGTACAATGTTGGCACTGGTGGACACTGGATGCCAAGCTACCCTTCTGTCAAAAAGGGCTTTTGATAAACTGAATTCGGGAAGGGGGGAGAATTACCAAATTCCTCTCACCCCTCTTCCTGGACAACTTCAGAATTTCGACAGGAAGGAAATTCCCATCGAGGGGACTGCGGATTTGGATATTAAATTTGGGCGACACAAGGTGAAACACCCGATCATAGTGGTGACTCCAGAGGGCACCCCTTGTTTACTAGGGAATGACCTCATGCGAAGGTTGTCTCCCCTAATAGATTGTGTAAACAAGGTCCTCTGGACCTAGACTAGCCGACCAATAAAATTAAAACAGAGTGTCAACCATGTTAGTTTAAATGGCACATGCCACATGGTTGAACAAAAACCTGATCAAATAGAATTTCACTTCCAGAACAACCAAATCCCAGACGTGACAGTAATAGCAGTAGGACAACAAACTGGTGATGGGGGGTCCTCTCTATTCCTGAAAATCAACCTTCTTTCGAGTCTAAGGTGGCATTCCCCACTGGAAGGAAACACTCTGAAATTCTTTACAAATTCACAATCAGAAATTCCCACTCCTATAGTCCAGAAAGATGAGAAATCAGCTCAAAGCCTGGCTGATATTCAGCAAATTGGAGAGCAGTTGTTCATCCCTATTCATTTAAGTGTGTGTGAACCACGGTAAGAGCTTCATCAGCGAAGCCATGTTCCGCAAACTCCCCAAAGATCCAGCCATTCCCACATTTAAACTGATAGAAAAAAGGTAAATGGACCTGGAAACACCCAATTCCAAACATCTCCTGCCTAGCAGGGGTATGCTCAATATTTCCATAGGCGACAAGAGCATAGTCCATAATTGTTGTGTCGTGCGAGACGTCACTGCCGCCTTTTACTTAGGCAGTGACATTCTCAATCGCTTTGCCATTAGTTTGGAACTAATACATTTCAAAGCTTGGTCCCGATTAGCGGATAATCCCATGGGCTTTGATGACCCAGAGAAAGCATTTAGATCAGCTCAACTACTGCCTTATGCAGTTGAAATTCAAATTGGAGAGGAAGTCACCATCCCAGAAAGGACCCGACAATTCTCCTTGGAAGTGAAAGTCAAAAGAGGACAGAAATTGAAAAACCCTGACGCCTATATTCATCTTAATGCTTACTTCCAACATCAAGGGTTGGGGGTAAACCCAACACCACTAGTCAACATAGAACATGACACCATTCCAATAGAGGTAGATAACAGCGACTTAAAGAGTATCACTCTGGCCGCAGGCACCATTATTGGAATGGCAGTTGATGACCAACATTTTTCCATAGATTTAGGCAATGAACTGTTAGGACCAATCCCCAAGGACTGTTTTGACAGTGATAGTGATGTCAACACAACACCAGACAGGATCTTCACCGGGCATGCGGGGAATTTCCTGGTGAACACTTCCTGCCCTTATGGTAGGGAAGATGTGACCTGTGACTTCAGGAGGGATGAGGTGATTTTCCAGGTCCATGAGGGCTGCCTTCCCCACCTGAAACCACCAGTCCAAATCAGCACTTTGACCAGGGTATTCTCCACCCAGCTGGATGAGGCTGCTGAGATAGCAAAACTGGATGTCTTTCCAGGCTTCAGGCAGATGGTTGAAGAGAGAGTCAACCTAGCTGATGCCTGTGAGACTCTGGAGCAAAGGCAAAAATTGAAACAAGTTTTCTTGGATTTTCTAGATCTCTTTGCGGTGGACTCATATGACTGTGGTCGCACCGACAACCACACAACAACAATTCCCACGGACCCTGGCATGACTCCAGTGTTTGTGAAGCAATATCGCTTGCCTCTCCCATCAATGGAGTCCCTTACTGAAATAATTAAGAACCTTGAGTCCCGTAGGATAATCCGTCCAGTCCACAGCACCTTCAATAATCCAGTGCTGGGGATTTTGAAGCCAAACGGCCAGTGGAGACTCTGCGCAGACGTATGGGGGCTCAACAAACGGGTCCATACTTCCCAATGGCCTCTTCCCTACATTGACCAAGGGCTGGCCCAGATCCAGCGGTCACAGGTATTCACTGCAATAGACCTGACCAATGGGTACTGGACTGTACCTGTCAGTAGCGAGGACCAATACAACATGGCTTTCACCTTCGGGGCAGCAGTACACATGGACCCCGACTCCCTTCGGATACATCAACTCCGGCAATGAATTTAAAATTTTTCTACATAAGTCCATGCCCGACCTGGGTCAAAGGGGTAACCTGGCCTATGTCGATGATGTTTTAATCAAAAGCTCAACTGTGGAGGAACACATAGCAGAGATCCATTATCTTCTGACACAGTTGAGGGCTGCCGGAGCAAAACAGTCCTTTCAAAAGGCAGAGTGGTGTAGAACCTGTGTCAATTTTTTGGGGCATGAGATTACTCCTCAGGGTCTCTGTCCCCAGGAAAAGAAAGTGGAAGCACTCCAGAAATTAAAAGACCCCACAACTCTGCGGGAACTAAGGAGCCTCCTTGGACTAACTAATTACAGCAGAAAGTTCATTGAGGACAACGTCACAAGACCCCTAATACATTTTTTGAAGGGTGGGGTCAAGTGGGAGTGTGGTCCAGAACAAGCAGAGGCAGTAAAACAACTCAAAAGAAGCCTCTCACAAGCGCCTTGCCTAGCTTACCCTGTCAAAAACAAGGAGTTCTTCTTGGAGACAGGGTTCTCTAATACATGCTTGACTGCAGTATTATATCAAAAGCATGACAAGGTCAATTAAGTAATCTCCTATGTGAGTAAAACTTTATCCTCTGTGGAGGAAAAATTCGACGATTGTGAGAAGGCACTCCTGGAAATGGTGTGGGCATTGAAGAATTACTGCCTGTTTATCCAGGGAGAACACATCATAGTGGAGACTCCACACCAGCCTCTGCAATATCTCCAAAGTGACCGAATCCGGGCCGGAAATGTGAGTAATACCCAAATTACTTCCTGGATTCTTTCAATGCAAGGCTTTCCTGTGGAGGTCAGATATGGCCAAAACAAGAAAAGTACCCTCGCGCAAGGTCTGGCTGACTTACATGATTGTGCCAGAGAAAACTGTCTCAAGGCAAGTGTGAGGGAATGCCCACTGTCTATGTGGATGGATGCTCTTACCATGTTGAGAACAACGGGGAAAAAGAACTTGTGGCCGGCGTAGGGAATGCATGGGTGAACGATGCCCCAGAGCCCTCTGCTGGGTACAAGATTGGTCCCCGAAGTAGTCAAGTGGCAGAGTTGATAGCTGTGCATCAAGCCATCCTCACTGCTGTCCAACATCAACTCCACAAACTGGTCATAATCACGGATTCTGATTATGTACGGAACGGGTTTGTGGAGCACCTGGTTAACTGGAAAACCAAAGTCATGCTATGTGCTAATAACAAACCATTGAAACATTGGAAATTAATCTTAAATATTGATGATCTGGTCACCTCGAATGGGATGACCATCTACTGGAAAAAGATCAAGGGTCATTCTAAAGTAGAGGGACCAGACAAACCTGGAAATGACCTAGCTGATCAGCTGGCCAAGACCGGAGCCATCCAAGGGGATCTACTTGAGATCGAGTCCCTGTTGGGGGAAATCCATGTCACTGCTATCACTAGGTCCCAGACAAATGCTCACAATGAACTCTCAACTGCACAATGGAGTAAGGAGACCCCAGATGCTGATTTGATTATGGCTCAAAAAGGGGATCCAATAATTGGTAAGTTTTATCAACATATTGAGGAGCCTGACAACTTTCCCCTGAAACATACCGATTACATTAGGAAAGAGTACCTCAGAGTTTTGATGAAATGTCCAAAAAGGTTCAGAATCCAAGACGGTTTGTTGGTAAGGAGATCACTGAATGGCCATGATCAGTGGGTGGTTCCCACCTCATTCCGAAGCCTGATGCTAAGTCACGCCCATGATGCGGCCACAGCGGGTCATAGGGGGTTTCATACAATACTTGAAATTTTAAGAGAGGTTGCATACTGGCCAGACATGGGGCAAGACCATGACCAATACTTGAAGGGGTGTCTTGTGTGTGCGCAATTTCAGCCAACATCCCTCGCACACTGTGCGCCTCTCCAAAAGAGGGGGATGACACTGCCTTGGTCAGATTTACAAGTCAATTTTATCGGGCCTGTGATTCGCTCCTCTAGGGGGAACAAGTACATGTTGACCATGACATGCTTGTTCACTAAATGGGTAGAATGTCTCCCGGCCCCAAATTGCAAGGCAGAAACGGCAGCTGCCCTGATGATCAACCACATTGCGTTTTGGACTAACCCAAAGGATCGAGTCAGACCGAGGTAGCCACTTCACTAGAGAAGTAATGACAAAGATGTGGGAGATACTTGGGGTAAAAAAGAAACTACACATTGCCTACCAGGCCTGCCTCTAGTGGTGCAGTGGAGAGATACAACAAGACAATTGTGAGCATATTAAAAAAGTTTGTGGCAGATTCTGGGCCAAGTTGGGATATTCGATTACCTCTTGTCCTGATGGCCATCAGATCTACCCCTTCATCTGCAACTAAATGTTACCATTTGAGCTGATGACTGAATGCAGGATGGTGCTTCCCCAGCATCTGCTCTAAAGAACCCAAGAGCAGACATTGATCAATGCCTCCACAACTCATGAGAATGTTGAAAATCTGAGAAAACACCTTCAACATGCTTTTGCTTATGCTCAGCGAAATCTAGAAAGATCTGCAGACAGCATGAAGACCCACTATGACTTAAAGACTACTAGAAAAGAATACCATGTAGGAGAACGGGTCTATTTATACAATTTTCAAAGGAACTAGGCCAAACAGCGCACATTTTTGCCTAGCTGGAGGGGTCCTTTTGAAATTTTAGACAAAATCTCATCAGTCGCCTACAAAATCTGCATCCCCAAAGGAAGTTTGGCAGAAGGGGAAGATAAGTGGGTCCATATCAACCAGCTGAAGTGTTGCCATCCTAGGCACACTCTGTAGCAACTAGAAGATTCTTCTGGAACCCGAGAGGGGGTCACTCCAGCTCCCTAGAATTCCAACTATAAAAATTATTCCATCTGTATAATCAATAAAGTGCCAATAGAAAAATGTGTCCTGATTTGTCAAAATGTATTTATGTGCCTGTCAGGAATCTGATTTGGGGTAGAGGACGGCGCTTCTTGTTTCCCAAGAGGCGATAAACTACATTTCCTGTCAGGCGTTGGGATGCGTGTAGTTCCTCTTTCCCGCGGTACGCCAGCTCCTCATTAGCAGTAACTGTTGAAAACTCGCCCCCGCCCGTGCCTCGGTGCAGGTAATTACAGATTGTCAGCACGGGCGGCAGCTGAAGAAGCAAGAGCATGCGGGAACGTTTTGGACACCGAAGGACTTTTGGAGCTTTCCCCGGGCCGCGATGTTGATTAGCAGCCTAAAACAGGAGAAAAAGCAGTCACGGGCCATAGCGGTGAATCCGGCTCCTTCCCAATTGTTGGGCATCGAACTTCAGGGTCCGGATGTCCTTGTGAGGCATCCAGACCATCAGTTAAGTGTTCTACAACAGTGTTCATGTTTTGGTGTTAAAGTATACTTATTTTCGCTTGTTGATTTATGATACGAACACGACAGGGAGTGTGTGATGAAACACGCCATGTGTAGGATACACGCCATATGTGAGACACGCCATGTGTGAGGAAACACGCTATGAATCTCAGAACTGACAAAACAGTGCCCTGGGAAAATAGTAGACTATCCTTTAAAGCGCACTTGTTTTGGAATCATCCTTTAGGGTCCACACAGCACAAGGGCGTGTGTTTTGTGTATTTGTTCTAACCCTTGTTTGTTGCTTCAGTGGGCCCAGTGGGCCATGAGTCTTGTATCTTCGGGACAACCCCTTTGTTTGTGCCATGTTGCTTGTAGGCAACCCTCTGTGTTTTCAGGAAGTATACGGCCCAAGGCGCATGTTATGTTATGTTCAAGTTCTATGTTCAAGTTTATAATCCTATGTTTTGTGGTGTGCAAAGTGGAGTTGTATAGGGCCACTAATGAGGTACACTACTGTGGGTATGTAGCAGGTGCATTACATGTATAGGAGGTCAGGCTAGGTGTTCAGGAAGTAGAGGTACAGGTATAGGAGTATTGCGTATATTGTATGTACTTGCTTGTTTATGTTCCCTTCCTTTCCTTTCTCACTCCATCCACTATCCCTAACTCCATCTTCCCCCCATTGGCTGCCACGTGGCTACCTGTGATATCATTTTCAGGCGCCCATGCCAACCACGGTGGAAGGGGTCAATCTATTTGGCTTCTGTAGTTCCGAAGAGGGTATCGAGACCCCTTTTCCCTTATAAGTTTGACAGTGCCCCACTACATGAATAGTGTTGGAGAAATGTCTACAAATATGCTTTGCTTTGTCATCCTAGAATTGGAAACCATGGAGACTAAAACCAAGGAGGACCACCCAGGGACCAGAAGGAAAGATCCAAGGGACCAGAGGTATCGCTCCATACTCTCATCAGGAATCAGCGAAGAGAACTGGTCGATCCACCACTGATGGGGGAAGCAGATGAATTTGCCATTTGGACCAGAAAGAAAAGAAACTGATCATCCCAATCTCACGATGTTGTGTAGTTTGCACGTTCATAGTCTCCCCTAGTGTAAAGAAACCTTGTTTATTAAATTTTAAAAAGCGCTTTCCTGTTTTGCTATTTTGACTCTTTCTAAAAAAAAAGACCTCCACAAAAACCTTCATAACTTCTTCACCATTTATTCTAGAAACGAAAACCGCATCCCAACTCCTTATAGATTTTCCGCAAAAACTGGAAAAGTTTGCCGCATATTTTTCGTTTCGCTCAAATCTATCACGTGTGAAATAGCTGTTCATTGCATCCGACCTCAGAATTAAGTTTTCAACCTGCTAGCTACTCAATAATCATTTCTAGTATATGTCTGAAACCATACAAAGTGACTCTAGTATTGAAATGAATTTAGTGAATTAAATCCATTTTCAGTGTTGCCTGGGGGAAATGACAGAAAAAGTAACTCTGCAGTGTGACCTCATTTTGTTGGGGGGTCTCCCCATGACTGTCACCTATGGGGTCTCAGAAACAAACAAATTCAGCCTCTAAAGTGGTTACTGGCACCCTTATATTTTAGAGAGTGTATATTGGTTGAACATAAAAATATATAAATATATAAAGTACTATGTTAGGCTGCTAATTCAAACTTACAGATCACCCTAGGGCTGACCAGGGTATAAGTAAAAAAAATAGGACAAACGACTGCTGTAATGTTTTGAATTGCGCCTTTTAGTTAGATACACCATATTCACTGAATTAATGTTTATCCATTCAGTTGATTTGCTTGGTATAGTTTTGCTGAATATTATTCAATTGTTGCAACTCATGCACTGAATGAACATTTTCATTCAGTTGTGCTAAATTGAGTCCTCTTTGGTACTCTTAGTGCTGTTTTTTACTTTTGCTGTAAAGTTCCTCTTTCTTAAAGAATCTTTTCTTCCTTGATAGATCCTCTTTAGTCTTTCTTAATTAATCCTCTTGCTGTAAAGTTTCTTTTTCTCATAGAAACTTTTCTTCCTTGATAGATCTTCTTTAGTCTTTTTTAATGAATCCTCAAATTGCTTTTTCTTAAAGAATCCTCGACACGTGTTTCCCCGTCTTATGTTGGGACTGTTCTTCAGGAGGTTCTCGATTGTGTTTCAGGGAGTTCTAAAGAGCCGTTTCCATTGTGTTCTTTAGAATATTGAGAGGGAGTGAAACCTTGGGTCGTTTGTATAGTTTCCTTTTATATTCAATGGTTATTTTAAAGTTTCAAATAGTTTTTTCATTCTGTAAAAATCAAACGGTTATTTTCTGTTATTGATTCTCTGTGCTAACAATTGCATCAACATAGTATAGGTTGCTTATAGTTTCTTTGAGAATTTTTTTTTAAAAGCATTGGTTTTACTAGTACTTGATGATAACATTTATATTTTCTTTCATTGGCTTAACGAGCAAATGATTCTTTGACGAGATGCGTGAAAAAAATTTACTATTTACATTCAAGAGAAGACATAATGTGAATACCTTCACTCATGGTTTGTTTGCATCTTGTTTGAGCGTTCCTCCCTCTGGTCTTGTGTTTCTGTAGAAAATATTACGCTTGTATTTAATAGTTTACAGATGACTGTTAGTAGTATACATAATTTGTTGTCTTCTTTCCATAAGTATGCGTTTACAAGGTTACCTATATGCAATGTTTTGTAAAGAGAGATTTCATTCATTACCTTTTTTCCTGGTGTGCGGCACACGTCTTACACGTCTTGCTATGCGCTGATCATCGTTAGGGCTTCGTTAATCACACGACTCATTACATTCTTATTGCGTGATGACGTATGACGTTGCGTTCGTTAGATGGCACCATTTTGCATTGGAACTGATTCCATGTTTTTCCTTTGCAAGGTGAATGGAGAACGACTATTCGTAATTGAGTATTTTATTGAGAAAAATCCAAATGAAGTTAATGTGGATGTATTATTCCTCAAGTTTTGGAAATTGTGATTTTATTTATAACAATGTTATTTTCTTCCAGACAGTATTTTTCCTTTCGTATTTAGAGTTTTTTTTATATAGTTTTACATAATTCAGCAACTGGAACACATAACATGGGAACCAACATTTTGGCTTGTAACACTGGATGTCTCAAGTCTATATACAAGCATCCTGCATGAAAAAGGATTAAAAACTACAGAAAACTTTTTGAACACAAGGTCTATATCTTATTTAGAACAGAACAAAATGATCCTGGAGATGCTCCATTTTACACTCTGTAACAACATTTTCACATTCAATAAAGACATCTTTAGGCAGATCCAAGGGACTGCTATGGGGGCTAAGTATGCCCCGTCATATGCAAACCTTTATATGGGACATTTTGAGGTGGAACATGTGTGGTCTCATCCATTTTTCAACATAACAAATCAGGTTGCCTACTGGGGCAGGTATATCGATGATATTATTATGATCTGGAATGGCACAGAAAATCAACTTAAAGAATATCATCAGTACCTAAACAGTAATAACTATAATTTGAAACTCACCATACAATACAGTCAGTAAAACATTAATTTCTTGGATTTGATACTTTTCATAGAAGACAATAAAATTCAAACTACTTTGTTCATCAATGAAACTGCTGTCAACAGCACATTACATGCAACTAGTAATCATCCCCACCATATCACAAGAAATATACCATATGGTGAATTACTAAGGATCAAACGCAACTGTACCAAATTACAAGATTTTGAAACAAATGCTAAAGGATCAATACAAAAATTTAAACAACGAGGCTATAGCCAAAAACCTTTAAATAAAACTATCAGAAAACAAATGTAAGAACAAGAACTGAACTGTTGATGAATAAACCTAAAGTAACTAAAACAACGGATACACCAAGATTTATTACCATGTATAACAGTAACACTAAAACACTTAAGAAGATTCTAAGGAAGAATTGGAATATATTAAAAACTGACAATGATCTTGACACAATTTTGGAAAATCAACCAAGTCTAATTTTTCGCAGAGCAAACAATCTTAAAAATCTGCTATGTCCATCTCATTTTATCCTTCATGAACCTATCAATGTTCCACAGCAAACAATTTGGCTAAAACCCCTCATCAAAGGAAATTTCAAATGTGGGAGCTTTAGCGTATGCCAATTCTTGGATAATGCCAAATCCAGTATAACACTGCCCAATGGACAAGAGAAAAAGATCAACCAATTCATCAACTGCAACAGCAAATACATTGTATATGGAATCAAATGTATATGTTCTAAATACTACATAGGAAGTACTATCAGAAGTCTAAAAACACGAATAGGAGAACATATAAGATCAATCAAGAACCAAGACTCACAAACACTACTGTCAAACCATTTTCGATGGCATCATCAAGAACAAGAATTTACTAAGCTAAAATTTTTTGGGATCAAAAAAATACTCCCCCATGCGAGAGGAGGGGACATTGAAAAAACGTTAAGAAAAAGAGAAGCTTTTTGGATATGTTCAATGAACACATGTTTCACTGGTCTAAACAAAGATCAGGAGATGCATCACTTTCTGTGAACAGCTGCAATAAGTATAAATCAACAAATGCCTCCTCCAAAAGAGGCATCATGAGTTGAGTTTCATCCATTGGGTTAAGTTTAAAACAATATAAAAGCTACATTAAAAAAAACTCTAAATACGAAAGGAAAAATACTGTCTGGAAGAAAATAACATTGTTATAAATAAAATCACAATTTCCAACAATTGAGGAATAATACATCCACATTAACTTCATTTGGATTTTTCTAAATAAAATACTCAATTACGAATAGTCGTTCTCCATTCACCTTGCAAAGGAAAAACATGGAATCAGTCCTAATGCAAAATGGTGCCATCTAATGAACGCAACGTCATACGTCATCACGCAATAAGAATGTAATGAGTCATGTGATTAACGAAGCCCTAACGATGATCAGCGCATAGCAAGACATGTAAGATGTGTGCCGCACAACAGGAAAAAAGGTAATGAATGAAATCTCTCTTTACAAAACATTGCATATAGGTAACCTTGTAAACGCATACTTATGGAAAGAAGACAACAAATTATGTATACTACTAACAGTCAACTTTAACTATTAAATACGAGCGTACTATTTTCTACAGAAACACAAGACCAGAGAGAGGAATGCTCAAACATGATGCGAACAAACCATGAGTGAAGGTATTCACATTATGTCTTCTCTGGAATGTAAATAGTTACATTTTTTCACGCATCTCGTCAAAGAATCATTTGCTCGTTAAGCCAATGAAAGAAAATATAAATGTTATCATCAAGTACTAGTAAAACCAATGCTTTTAAAAAGAATTCTCAAAGAAACTATAAGCAACCTATACTGTGTTGATGCAATTGTTAGCACAGAGAATCAATAACAGAAAATAACCGTTTGATTTTTACAGAATGAAAAAACAATTTGAAACTTTCATATAACCATTGAATATAAAAGGAAACTATACAAACGACCCAAGGTTTCACTCCCTCTCAATATTCTAAAGAACACAATGGAAACGGCTCTTTAGAACTCCCTGAAACACAATCGAGAACCTCCTGAAGAACAGTCCCAACATAAGACGGGGAAACACGTGTCGAGGATTCTTTAAGAAAAAGCAATTTGAGGATTAATTAAAAAAGACTAAAGAGGATCTATCAAGGAAGAAAAGATTCTTTAAGAAAGAGGAACTTTACAGCAAAAGTAAAAAACAGCACTAACAGTACCAAAGAGGACTCAATTTAGCACAACTGAATGAAAACGTTAATTCAGTGCATGAGTTGCAACAATTGAATAATATTCAGCAAAACTATACCAAGCAAATCATCTGAATGGATAAACATTAATTCAGTGAATATGTTGTATCAAACTAAAAGGCCAATTCAAAACATTACAGCACCTATGGGGGCTCGAATGGGAATGGGGATGCACAGGGTCTGGGTTCCCTGAATGGGGAAATACCGGGCCCTCCAAGGTCGGAATTGCCCGGTATTTCCCCATTCAGGGAACCCGGACCCGATACACGGAATGGGGTAGCCAAACCGCAAATAGCAGCATGGCTACCGCCTTCCGTGTAATGAAGCCCATTGTGTGATAATTAAGTGCCTTGTTGTTTAGTCAAGCAAGGGTATATATATTTTGAAGAACTGATGATTCTGCTAGGGAAATATATATGGTTAAACTTTATTTTTGAATGTATTGTTTCCCAGGTCCAACTACCTGTGGTGTTCCCCAGGGGTCTAACCTCTCTCCCTGGCTGTTCAACCAATACCTGGCACTTCTTGCCCACCACATTGCCGCTCTATGCCCCAACTTTCAGTGCTATGCGGATGACACTCTGCTCATCTTCAGACTCCCTTCCACCACCTCTTCTCCTTCTCTCATCTCTGACTGTCTTTCCGGCATCCAGGAGTGGTGCGCCACCAATGATCTCTGGCTTAATGCCAATAAGACCGAGATTCTCCTCATCGGCACGCCTGCTCCCTCCTTTACTGTTACTCTCTGACCGGCCTCTCTTGGCCCTCCTCCTGCTCCCACCTGTGAAGCTAAAAACCTAGGGGTCATCTTCGACTCCACACTTTCCTTCTCTGCTCACATCTCTGACATCTCTAAGAAGTCACACTACCAGCTCCACTTCCTCAGAGGTATTCTCCCTTTCCTCTCTTTCCCCCAGAAGTTCACTGTCTCCAGAGCTCTGGTTCTCTCTAGGCTGGACTACTGTTATGTTATGTTATGTTAAGTTATGTTACTTTGCATTTATATAGCACCTTATGTACCATTGGTATGATCTCAAGCTGCTGGTAGGTTGAATGCCCTCGGTAACCGTAATTCAAGTCAGTAGAGAGAGAGCGTCGTAAGGTGTGTGTGTGTACCGGATATGTGTGCAGCAGGTGTGGAACTTGTGTGATAGCTGCTTCTTGATGGTAGGTGTGGTGGTTGGGAGATCTGGAGTCTGTATTCGTTCTGGCATGGTGATGCCAGACTGATTCTGGCTGCGTTAGGCCTGAGGAGAACACCTAGGCTCGAGGGTGTGCACCCAGGTGTGTTTAGTTAGGATGATGGGGGGTATGTGTCAGGTGTTCATATGAGAAAAGCTATACCGAATGTGTCATAGTATCACTGTGTTCTAGTTGAGTGGTGGTGTATAGAAGAGAGTAAATGTGGAGATGTGTTATGGTGGTTTTCAGTTGGTGCTTGAGATCGAGCGCCTTCATGTTCCATGCATTCCATGCACTCCAACCATTCCATGCACTTCTACCGTTCCATGCACACTTCATCGGCTCCACACTCTTCGTCCGTTCCACACTCTTCATCCGCTCCACACTCTTCATCCGCTCCATACTCTTCACCCGCTCCACACTCTTCACCCGCTCCACACTCTTCATCCGCACCACACTCTTCATCTGCTTCACCCATTTCATCCGTTCCACCCACTTCATCCGTTCCACCCATTTCATCCATTCCACCCATTTCATCCGTTCCACCCACTTCATCCGTTCCACCTATTTCATCCGTTCCACCCACTTCATCCATTCTACCCACTTCATCCTTTCTACCCACTTCATCTGTTTTACCCACGTCATCTGTCGCACGCACTCCATCCGTACCACGCACTCCATCCGTCCCATGCACTCCATCCATGTCATGCACTCCATCCATGTCATGCACATGATTCATCTATTCCATTCGCTCTCTTTATTCCATGCACTCTGTCATTCCGTATCATCTATCCATTCCATGCTCTATCTATTCTGTGCACTTCATCCGTATCATGTATTTGTCCTTTCCATCCTTTCATCCACTTTAATCCTCTTGTCCATTTTATTCCTCTCATCTATTTCATTGGTTTCATCCATTTCCTTAATTTCATCCACTTCACCGCTTTTGTCCAGTTTATTCCTTTCATCTACTTCACTACATGCATCCAACTTCACTCGTTATATTCAGTTTATCCATTTTAATTTACATTGACAGTTATTAGTTTTCGATTTCTCGCTCGGATCATGATGCTGGAATGTTATTTATGATAAAGGTGCTTTGGACTAAGGTCATTGATTGCTGTTATCCAGTTTGAGTTAAGAGTCGATTTTAGGGGAGGAGCAATGTTTTCAGTAATTTGCAGAAAGCCATGAGGTCCTCGGTGAGTCGGATGTGGGGTGGAAGTGCGTTCCACAGAGAGGGGGCCAGGGCTGAGAATGATGATCCACCTAACCTGGCTGAGTTGGTTTTTGGTATGACTAGGAGGCCAGCAGAGCTTGATCTTAGAGTGTGTGGAGGATGGTAGGGTTTTAGTTTGTCTTGAAGATATTGAGGTCCGGTTTTATGCATTGCTCTGTGAGAGATGCATAAGGTTTTGACGGTCACCTTTCGGGCTCCCGGAAGCCAGTGCAGAGTTTTAAGGGCTGGGGAGATGTGATCTCTTGGGCTAAGTTCTAGTAGTAGTTTGGCAGCAGCGTTTTGTGCTCTTTCCAGTTTTGTCAGTTGGTACGCGTGGACTCCGAGGTAGAGTGGATTAGCATAGTCCAGTCTTGACATAACAATTGATTGGACCGTGGAGAGTCTGTTGGGAAAGGAGAGGTATGGAAAAATATGTGCCTAAGAGTTTTAAGGTGGTAGTGGCAGGACTTGGAGACATTGTTGGCTTGGAGTGAGAGGGTTAGGTCTGAGTCTAGGGTGCATCCAAGGTTTTCTACTGAATTTGCAGGTGGCAGCGAATTGGCCATGGCAGATGGCCAGGCTAGCGGGTGAGGAAGAAGTTTGGTGTTGCCACATACCATGATTTCAGTTTTGGAGGGGTTTAGCAAGAGGTGGTTTGTGGTCATCCAGTGATCAATGTGTTTTTTTTTATAACTCTGTTTATTTGGGTTTAAACAAAAAAACGTCATAAACATAGGCATTCATCAGAAAAGAAAATTATGGCAGTATTGAAATTGGCGGTAAACAAAGTCATAGGGGTGTCTTGCGTACCCTTGAGAGTCAAAAAACGGGTGGTAGTTCTGGCAGTGTGATATGTCCCTGGATGAGGAGAGGAGAGAGGAAGGGGGGAGGGGTGGCAAGTGGGGTGGGGGCGTAGGGAGGGAAGGGTAGGGGGCAATGGGGAGTTATCTCAGTATACGTCTAGCCATTTTCCCCATATCTTTTCAAATTTTCGGGGGCACCTCCGCCCGTTGTAGATGCAGGGTTCTATAGATGTGCATCTGCTTAGTTCATTGATCCAGCGGTTCAAGCTCATAGAGTCTGCCGAGCCCCAGGTTGCAGCGGTCAGCCGTTTTCCTGCACCCATTGCCACCGCTAGGAACTATTTTTCATGTTTGGTGAGGTCGACCTCCCCCCAGATTCACAAGAGTATAATTTTGGGGTCCTTCGGAATTGGTGCTCCTAGTATGTTGGACATTATATTGATTCATTGCTCCCAGAAGGTTTGTAGCACCTATCAGTCCCATATCATGTGAAAAAATGTACCCGTCTCTCGTTTGCATTGGAGACATGTCACATCTCAGGTCCCCCCCATCTGGCGAGGGCTGTGCGAGGGTAATAGGAGCGGTGGATTATTCTGAGTTGTATCAGTCTAAGTTTAGCTTTGATACCTATCTCTCGAGGGAACATCAGTGCGTCCACCCAGTCTTCTCGTTCTAGGTCACCTAGATACCTTTCCCACCTCTCCTTCAGCTTAGTGAGTTCTTTAGTACCGAAAGAGTTAAGGGCTTGGTAAAGCGTGGATGTGACTTTAGATGGGATACGTTGCGGAAGCGTGTTGGTCTCTAGAGGGGAGCAGGAGGCTATGGTGGATATGTCTGGGAACTGGGTGTGTATGGCGTGAGCGAGTTGTGTGTGTCGGAACCGGTCCATCGATGTCAGACCAAATCTGTCACGAAGAGTATCGAATTCTAGTATGTGTCCCTCTGGATCACGTGTGCCAGTGTGGTTATCCCTCGCTTTTCCCAGTTTTCGAAACAGCCCATTCTCTGTATTTCTGGGAGGTGTGTGTTGTACCATATGGGTTGGGCTAGTGTTGGTTTTGCTCCCCAGCCAATATGTTTATGCGCTTCCCTCCAGGCATGGCGGATATGGAGTGACATTGTTGGCATTTTCGAGATTCGATTACTGGTGGCATATAGGGCTTGAAGGGGTGATACGGGGTGCATAGCTTCGGTTTCAATTCGGATACGTGGTAATGTGGTGTCGGTGTGAAGCCATTTGTTTACCACTCCCGTCTGCTTTGCTAGATAGTACGCATGTATCCATAGTAATCCAATGCCTACCTCCCATACAGAGCATTGGAGTGTAGTAAGAGTGATTCTGGGTTGTTTCCACCCCAGAGCAGTGTACGTAGGCCCCTGTCTATGCATGCAAAGGTTTCTCGGGGGATTGGGAGTGGAGCATTTTGTAGAACATAAAGGAGTCTGGGGAGTGGCATCTTTTTAAACAGAGCTGCCCTGCCCAATAATGATAGGGGAAGGGTTTGCCAGTGGGCGACATCTATGGTAAATCTGTCTAGTACAGGTTGCAGGTTAAGTTGGAGGTATCTGTCTAAGGTCGGGCCGATGCTGATGCCTAGCTATGTGAATTCTCAAATGGAGATGTGGTAGGGGCAAGTCTCGGGGATCGCCAAGTCGCCATCCTGGATCGGGAAGTAGGTGGTTTGTTGCTTGTTCACCTTCAGGCTGGCAACATTTTGGTATTCCTTGAGGGTGTGGGACACCGTCGGGCATGAGGTGAGGGGGTTGCTCAGGTATATGAGGAGATTGTCTGCATAGAGCGAGAGGCAATCTTCTCCTCCTCCTGGCCAGGTGAATCCGGACCAGTTTTTGTCCGATCAGAGTTTAATAGCTAGTGGCTCAGTAGCTAGCAAGAATAGAAGCAGAGAAAATGGGCAGCCCTGTCTGGTCCCACGGCCCAGTGAGAATAGTCTAGAAGTCTTGCCATTTATCCTTACGGTTGCCTCTGGGGATGCGTATAGGAGTCTAACCCAGGAGATAAAGTCTTGCCCAAAATTCATCCGGGCCATGATGTCCCACAAGGCCTCCCACCCGACTGAGTCGAACGCTTTCTCAAAATCGACTGCCAGGAGGGCCAGCGTGCACGGTATCTCCGGGCCCTGTCAAGAGAAAGTTGGACTCTACGTAGGTTCATGCAAGTGGACTTATTGGGCATAAATCCACATTGATCTGGATGAACAAGGGACTTGATTACCTTGAGTAGTCTATTTGCCAGTACCTTGGCGAGGACTTTGGCCTCCCCATTGGTCAGCGAGATGGGGCGGTAGGAGGCACAGTCTTCCGGAGGCTTCCCGGCTTTGGGTATGACAACTATGCACGCTCTTCTGAGGTCCAGGGGGAGTGCACCTTGTTCTTTAATTCGAAGGAACATGTGGTGCATGTGTCCAGATAGCGCAGTGCCGAGGTATTTCCAGGTCTCTAATGGGAAGCCATTGGGGCCAAGGGTCTTTCCGGTTTGGAGCTGTGTAAGCGCCTCTTGCACTTCATTTTCAGTGATATCAGGTCTGCTTGTTGTGCTGAGAGTCTCTGGATCTCTATCCGGTCAAGAAATTTAGAAGGAGCAGATGTGGGGTTCCCTACGGGTGGGGGTATAGATTTTTTCGTAAAAGGTGGTGAACGCTTCCGCTATGTCAGAGTCTGCAGTTAGTAGTTCCCCCTCAGGTGATCGGATAGCCCGCACATGCCCTTTTGTTTGTTCGTGTCTTTCCAGCCAGGCTAGGGTTTGTTTCCTTTGTCCCCTTTCTCGTAGATTTGGCTTCGAACAAGTCAGTGAGATGTTTGTGCATTATCCAGAGCTATGTTGCTAAGGGCTTCTTGAGCTGTTATCAGGGCCTCCTTTGTGGTTTGGGTTCCTTGCGCAAGGAATTGTTCTTCACATTCAGATACTCGTTTTTCGGCATCCATGATTTTTTAGGTGTGTCGTTTGCGATGGGCTGACACCGCAGAGATGGCTTCTCCACGGAGGACTGTTTTTGTATGCTTCCCATATCGAGATTGGGCATTCTACTGAGCCTTCATTTATTTCAAAGTATTCCGTGGTCTTTTTCTCTAGTTCTTCGGCAATTTCGGGAAGCCTCAGGTGGTAAGTGTTCAGGCGCCAGTTGATGTCTGGGTGGTGGTGAGCATTCTTCATGGTTATAAGGAGCGGGGAGTGGTCCGAGATTCCTCTTGCCAGAAACTCAGCAGATACAAGCCTGTGGGACATGTTGTGGGGGATGAAGGTATAGTCAATTCTCAAGAATGTTTTGTGTGCACTGGAGTAAAACGAGAATCCGGCATCGGTGTCATGTAGTGATCGCCAAGTGTCAGACATTCCCAGTGTCTCGGCAAAAGTGTATAGAGTGGTCGGGGTGTGTCGGGTTCCGGCTCTTCTGTGAGCTCTATCGGCGGTGACCTCCATCAGTTAGTTGAAGTCCCCCCACCCGAGGGCCCACAGGTCCGCCTCTTCTTCTAACATTATTTTCTGCAGTTCGCCAAGGAGTTCCTTCCTGAGTGTGGGGGGAGCGTATGCCGCAATTAGGCCCCATCGTTCTCCCCAGATGTCGGCGAGTAGCACTACAAATCGGCCACAGGGGTTGGTCCACACTTTCTTGACCTGCAGGGGCACGCGTGTGTGGATGAGTATCATCGTACCCATCGCTCCTTTTGTGAACCCCGCTTGGAATGTATGTGGGTAGTTGGACCTTCTGAAGAAGCCATTGCCAGTTCCAATCAAGTGGGTTTCCATGAGGAGGGCTATGTCTGGTGAGTATCGGTTAAGGTATTGGAGCACCAGCCGACGTTTTACAGAGGAGCCAATGCCGTTGACGTTCCAGGTCAATAGGGACATTTTATCAGTGCTTGTCCTGGATGCGTGGGTCTCGTGTTGAGGCATCTAATAGGATCTCTTGATTTGGTAGTCTCTTGGTCCGTGTGTTGTGATTTCTCGATCTTTGTTTGGTTTTCCCGTATCTGGGTCTATCGTTGCCATTGGGTATGTGGTATAGTCCTGGAACAGTCAATTGTATCTCTCGCAGGGAGATGTCTGAAGGTTGCCCTGTAGCTGTATGACTGGAGGCTGTTGTTGTGGGGGTCTCAGACCCAATAGGTGGAATGTTTGTGTTTCCTGTGTCAGAAGGGCTGCATATCCTGCCATCTTGTTCTGTGGTTCTGGTTGCTAACACCCATAGAACTCCCCCCTCCCTGTACTCCCCCCCAACTGGAAGCACCTGTCGCCCAAACATTGAACTTAAACTATAAAACTTCTTTGGAAATCATTGGTGTTATGAAGTACTCGCTTTGTCTGTTCGTGAGACTTACTGTCTTTCCTCGGCAGCCGCAGGGTCCTTGTCCTCCGTAGTCATAAGCCGTTTTTCACTGTCTATATCTCTTCCGTACGCCTTTATCCTTTCTCCGTGCCTTTCTCACCTTCCCGTGGGGGACTAGGCAAGTTTTGGTCCAGCGTGTCGAGTTGCGGTGGTGAGTGATCCGACCTGGATGGCATCTCTGTCGTGAAAATTCATCAGTTTTGCAATAATTGTTCGCGGCGGTGCTCCCGGGATTGGGTCCTGACGGGTCTCTGTGGGCGCGCTTGATGGCAAAAAATTTGGAGAATGTCTTCGGGGCAAACACATCAGCCAGCCAGTCTTCCAGGAAGAGTTCGGCACTGGGCCCTTCATCCTTTTCCTGGATCCTGAGGATCCGGATGTTGTTGCGTCTGGCTCGTCCCTTGCTGTCTTCAGCCCTGTTTTCCAGTTGGGACACCTTTTGGGTGATGGTGGCTAGATGCTGTTCCATCTGTTTCACTGTGTCCTCAATGTTGGAGATCCTCTCCTCTGTCTCTCCCACTCTCGCAGATACTTTATGGAGGTCTTGGCATAGGAACGAAAGATCCGTTGATAGGCCACCTATTTTTTTGCCCATGTTTTCGGGTGTTGGATTGGGAAAGAGGGTACCCCGTTCCTTCGTTCTGCAGGCTTTTTTATAGAGGGGCTGTATTTGGGGCCTTGAGGGTCTTGTATCAGGTGTGGGTTCACTGAAGCTGGGGGTAGTCCAGTGTGGTTAAGGCCTCTGGGTGGGGGGCCCTTTGGGGTGTTGCCGGTGTTTGCGCAGGATATTGAGCTGTCAGTCTTTTCTGCCCTTCCCCAGGGCCTGGGCCAAGGGCGGTGAGGTGGTGGGCTCCCCCGGTTCGTTTGCATGAGTGGGAGTAGGGTTCTTATTGGGGGTTCCCTTCCTCTGCTCTGCAAGGTTGAGATTTGCCCAGGTCGCTTCCAGTGCTGCAGGGCCTTGAGGTGCTGCCTCTTCTGGGGTTCACCGTCCACCGTTTTGTAATTGCCCTTGAGGCGGGGGTCGGCACGTGTCCAGTGGTGCTTGGGGTATGTGGGTCTTTTGCCAGAGCGTTTACAGGTACTGCCGGTTGCTCCCCTTTGCATACAGTCTGGGGTCCTGCCTGGGCCCTACTTTGGTTCTGGAGCCCGTGAGTGGTGGGTGGGCTAACTGCCCTCACTTGGTCGCGGTGTGTCTTGGTGGGTCCACTCCAGTGGTGTGGTTCAGTGGCCCCAGGATCCCAGGGGAGTAGGGATCAGAAGAGAGAGGGGGGGCCCGTTCAGCAGAGAGTGCCTCACCTCCAAAGCACTGTGGTTGATCCCAGCCTTCGGGTCCCTGGCAGGTGGTGGCCCTGCAGGCGTCTGTTTTTCAGGTGGTGTTGGGGGCACTCCGCTGGTCGCCCCTAGTTGTGGCGGGGTCCTCCTGGGGAGAGCCTCTCTCTCCTAAACTGCGCTCCACTCTCCGGTCCACACTCCTGCGGTGGGCCGATGGGAGAGGGAAGCCTCTCACTGCGTGTGTCTGCTGTCTTTCGTGTTGTGGGGGACTGGGGGGTGTATGTGGCCGGGCCGCTCCCCCAGTCCCCTGTGTCACTGCAGGCGGCTCTGCCTCTCCTGCGGTGTGTTCCGGGTGCTGCCGGAGCTCCCACGGGTGGCGTGCGGCTTCAGATGGCCTTCGGTGGGCTTGTGGGGCTCGTGCGGTGCATGTGCTTGGCAGCCGCCTGGTTCCAAGATGGCGGCTCTCGGGCAGCGAGGCACCCACAGGCCGTTTATTGCTGAAACCGCTCTGATTTTTGTCGGATTCGCGGTGGTCAGCTTCCAGGGGTATTCCATTGCTTGATGGTGCCCTTGGTTGGGGGCCTTTGTCTCCGGGGGTGGCAGGATTTTGTGAGGATGTTGGCAGCTGCTGGGAGCTGGTGTGTTTAGCTCCTCATCAGCGGCTCGCGCATGCGCCCAGTGATCAATGTTGAGGAGGCAGGAAGCGAGGTCGGGTTGGCAGTTGGGTTTTGAATTCAGGAGTTTTAGGATTAGTTGTGTGTCATCGGCATAGTTATAGCACAGGATATTGTGCGAGAAGATTATATGTGGGAGGGTGAACATATAGAGGTTAAACAGGAGGGCTGATAGGCATGGTCCTTGTGGAACTTCAGTGTTGACTGGTCGGGCGTTGGAAGCATAGGAGGAGAGTAGGGTTATTTCGTTCCTATTATTGAGGTAGGATGCTATCCATTTGAGAGTGTTACCACAGATTACCAGGAGTGGAGGCGGTCAAGGAGGACTGAGTGGTTGATTGTGTCGAAGGCATCGGATAGGTCAAGAAGGATTAGTGTGGCGCATCCCGCAGAGTGAGCAGTGTTTTTAAGGTCATCCAGATTGAGGTTAGGGTGGTTTTGGTTCCATGTCGGGCTCTGAAACCTGATTGAGTGGGGTCTAGGTGATTGTTGGCTTCGACAAAGTCATTTAGTTGGGAGTAAGCGGTTCGGTCAATGAGTTTGGCAAGGAATCTGGTGTTTGAGATGGGGCGGTAGTTTTTGGGCTCAAGAGGGTCGAGGGAAGTTTTTTTTAAGAAGAGGCTTGACATGAGCAATTTTGAACGCATCGGGAAAAGTTTCAGAGGAGAGGGAGTTGTTTATGATAGTTCATGCGTGTTCTCCAGCGCAGGTAGATGCGAACATTTCTTTGAGGGTTTTGGCTGGTCAGAGAACCTGACTTACGCTCAACATATGGCTTGACATCCCCACCAACCCTATGACCCACTCTCTGGTTGACGGCCTAGACGCGATTAACCTCGTTGATGATAGATCTCGTTCTTCTGCTGGGACCTCCCACTGGAACATCCTCCCTGCCTCTCTGAAACTTGAGGAGAACCATCTCTGATTCTGGAAGCACCTCAAGATCTTCCTCTTTGCTTCTGCTTTCTCTCCTCCTCTCCCCTGCTGATCTCCTGGCTGAAACTGCACTGGTTACCTGGCTACCCCCTGATCTCGGGCCCAGGTCCCCTCCCCGCCAGTTGCACACCTGCACTGCCCCCACTGGCAACCCTTGCACTCAGGGGCTGTTTCTGTATCCGTTCAGCCCCTACTAGCACTTGACACCTGATGTCTGCACTTACCCATGCAATTGCCATCAGCTGGCTGCACTCTAGTTTATTGTCTTTATTTATCTTACTGTTATCCTATGTAGTGAACTGTCCCCTCCCCTTTCCACTGCACTTTTCTCCTTCCCCCTTCCCCTGCACCTGCGCGATCTCAATGTCACCTGGCCTAGTAGGATCGCTGTCCCTGTCCTCCCTCTGTTTCCCCTCTCTTGCCTCATTGTGCCTTGAAACACTTCTTTATAGGCGCGTTATAAATGACATATCATATCATATCACATCATAGTAGAAGCTGCACCCAGTTATTGTACATGTGTGAGCTGGGGAGGCCCCATTGAGTCACTGTTTAGGGTCACACAGGTCATTTCCCATTTTGACGGGGTCTGTTGGTTATTTTTGGGGTTAGTGCTGAATGATTTCTTTAATGGGCACAGACTGGATCACCCCAGATTTGTTGATTATTATGCTGGGCAAGGTAGCTGTTTCTTGTTGTTGATTGATGGGACATTTTTGAAAGAGTATAGATCATAAGGCATGCATGGGCCATTTGCACAGATGAGGAAAAGAGGAAATATATTGTGCTAAGAGGTTTTCAGTGTGCTATAAAAAGAAAGGCAGATTACAAATGAAACCACAGGAGAGTGCTGTGGGTCATCAGAATAGTGAGAATATTGGTATTTGGGGAAATAGAAAAGACATGGGATATGCACCACAATACATGTGGATGTTACACATGCAGATGTAATCATGTGCACCAGTGTGAAAATGTATTTAGTTGTAGTGTCCTATGTAGTATGCATATTGGCCTAAGCACATTCGCATTCACATCACACTACAAATCTATTGCTGCAATAATGATGGTCAGGTTAGCAGTTTGTTTTATTCGCCATCTTGATTGCAATGTTCAGTGCCCTGCTCATGTTGAGTTTTTCCGCTCTGAACGCGGTAGAAAGACTGTGGCATGAACTTTGGGACACTTACGAGACTGGAATGCATATTCTGCTGAGCATGTTCTTTGTCTTACACTGTAGAAATCTTGAAGTCGTTGCAGGAGCATTTCTTATCTACCAGTAGGTTCTCGCCTGTCTTGACCATGTTCTCCATGCTGAACCATTAATTGTAATAATGTGCATCTGAACCGTGCTCCTCTAGTGAAAACCCTATTCCCAAGATTTAGAGCAGACTGACCTTAGGCTCTAAGAGCAACATAGATAAGCTGTACAGCAAATGTTACCTTATACGATAGGCCCCCACGCACTGCTTTGCCCTGCTCCCAGACAGTAAATTGTCAGTAGGAGGACGGGGAAATATGCAAAACCATTGTCTTAGTAACACCATCTGCGTGGAAAGGTCATTAACCCTATGGACCCTATCATATGAGGGGGCTGGACAAGTGTTTCATATGTGATTCTGAATGTATATATGTGTGTGTTTTTGGCGACTCGGGATCTCTCCCGCCACAGTGTTTGTATGCATGCATCATGGGGCGCTGAGACCCGGTCGCTTTTTTGTTTGACCTTGTGACTGGCTATTTCCATTTCTTTGTAGTAAGCCTCATTTTGTGATCTTTCAGATGGCACCCAAATAGGGACCCTCCCGTTGATGTTCCATTTGTTGTTGGATGAAGAAGAGGCTGTCATATCGAGATTAGTGAGTAAATGGGGCACCTGCACAAGAGACGTGTTTCCTCGCAGACTGCTTGGAGGAATTGCCAGCAACAACGATTGTTTGTTGGACTTGATTGGAAATCAGGTGAGTTAGTTTCAGGCAGGAAATGCCCTGATGATTTGATTTGTCGTAGTATTTACGCGTAAATATTTTTGGTTAGGTAAGACTGTGTTATCAGTATGCCTGGTAAATTGTCATCCTGTTTTGCAATGTTTTATTGCTGAGGAAGACAATCTAGTAATTTGAAACAAAGTCAACCCGCACCACCCGTGGGGTCGGCAGCGCATGATATGTATGTAGCTTGTGGCCTAGGCGCTATTGTATTGACCAATATTTGGCATCGACAAACCAGACATGTTCCAGACCTTCAGTGGTCAGTGATGGGAAGTTTTGAGTTGGCGAGAATAGAATATTTGGAATCTGTATCATTGGGAAAGAAAGCTAGACCAGCTGCATTTGACACTATTAGGGACTGGAAAAAGGAAGCAAATAAATGAAAAAAGTAGAAAGAAGCATGCACGTAGATATATGACGAATGCAGAAAAAGCTTTAGTACATGACCAGAAGAAACAGAGCGGGACCATTAGGAGTATGGATAGGGCCTTTCAATTAGATGTGCAGAAAACATACCCATCACAATATTTGCATGTATCAGATGAGTTGTTGAATAAGCTACTGAATGAGTGGCAGTCTGATTCAGGAGCTGATTCAACTGCAGCACCTCCTTATGTGTCTCCCCCTGCATCAGCACCCAGTCCAATTGTAAGACCTGCTGCTATTCCAACTGCACCAACAGCGACAGTGATGTTTCCTCCACTGCCGAGCGCACATGATTTGTTTTTACTTTCATTGCCGCTGCCTCCACTTCCACTCCCCTTCAAGTACATAATGTGCTTGACACTGATATGAGAATAGTGACACGTAGTACGATATCTGCAGAGAGAAAGAGGGAACTGCATGAATGGGCTGAGACGTACATTGAAGGGGGTGATGAAACGGCTGCTGTGAGTGCAATGTCAGACCACAGGGGTATTCCTGAGAGGAAGGTACTGATAGAACAAATGGGAGTGTATCTTGCTGAAGTATGGAGTGATTTCACTGGTTCAGCTATTCCACAGGAATTTTGGGATTTGAATGTGTTGTCTTGTTCAAGGGATACTGCAACGAAGATGCGGAAACATGTCACAAAATTGTTTGTATATAAGAGGGAACTTGATTGCTTACATAAAGATGAATTAAATAGAGATAAACAACACACATTGTACACACAGAAACGATTTTTGCCTCAATTGAAACCTGTTAGTGAAGAAATGCGCATTTGTACAAGGGACGCATTTAGATGCATTTCAGATGCCTCTATTTCTCCTATTGAAGTGCATGATACCTTTAGTCAGTATACACCCGCTATGCAGTGGAAGGTGTTACAACTGATGGTTGAGTATTTACGAGATGAATGCATGAAGAGAAACTTGTGTTGTCCGGCGGATATGACAGTAATTTATAAAAGAGCTTTTTCACCCACCACCACGTTAACCTCTTTGTCAGTCGATTTGGCCCTATTGCTTAACAAGCGTTCAGAACTCCCTACTGTACAATTGCCTATGAGAAAGGTTCCTCCGACACTAGTCCCAAAGGTAGAAATCCCAGCTGCAGGACAGATACCTGCTTCCACTATTCCAGCGCATTATATTTCACAGTTTGTTCATGTTCCATTTTCGAGACAGGAAGTGAATACGATTAGGCAATCCATTCCAGACATCAGGAAGAATCCTACAGGGTTCTATAAAGCGATAGAATCAGTTTTGAATTTGTAATTTTTCACCTTAGGGGATATTGACTAGTTGTTTCCTGTGATCCTACCTGCAGATTTATAGAAACAGATTAGGACCGTAGATGATCAAGAAGGGATGGGCGATACTTGGGATGCCTTGACACAAGCTGATCGGGCTAGGAAGGCAGGCGAGAAACAGTCTCAGGCTATATTGATGTTGCCGAATAATATAGTGACCAAACTAAAGACGTTAATGCCTGAGAAGAGAATTATATGGGACAAATTGACAGCATGCATGCAAGGAAAGACCAAGGGTGAGACTGAGTTTTTCTATACCTTTGAGCAAGTGTTTTCGGAATTTAGTGTGCAAGGTTTGAGAACGGAACCGGGAAAGAGATTATTTGTTGACACATTTGTACAAGGATTGTTGCCTGATGTTCAAACCCAGATCAAGAACGTCTGAAAGTGCATAGCAAGAAAAATCACAATCCGAAGTGCTGCATATGGCCCAGTATTATGAGAGCAGGGTAAACACAGAGAAGGAGAAGGTTCAAAAAGAAAAAGGGTGATTTGAAAACTAGAGTCCTTTTGCAGCAAATAGCACAAGGATCGAGGGGCGGGAACACTCAACCAAAGGGTCCGTTTGTGCCAAATATGGGAGCACAAATGGGTTCCGTACACATGAACCAGTGTGCGCATTGTAGACAGGAAGGCCATTGGTGGGCACAGTGTCCGTCCCTCCAACAGCGAACTATTAACCCATATGGTACGATCGGGAGGTGATCGAGGGATCGTCCCGCATTGGGGGTCCGGGTAGATACCAATTTGCACAGAATCAGCAGAGTCAACCACAAGACACGAATGTGGGTAGCCAGGGAGGAGGACAGCCACACAATGTAAGTAGTGGGAATGTTTTTGATAATCTTACTTAAGCTTATTTTACGGAAGATTTGACATCAGACAATGGCCCTCATTACGACCCTGGCGGAAATCGAAAAACCATGGCGGAAATGTAATACCGCCATCGAATACCGCTCGGTGCGATTATGACCCGTCACCGTAAAGTACGATGCCATCAGCGACACCGTAGTGAACGGCAACGCTAACTGCACCAAGTACGCGCATGCGCGCCATGCAAAACCGTAATTACCACCATGGCGCAACGGTACGCGAATGCTGACCCTAGCGGACATTTACTTAACGCCATCAAGCATGGCAGAAAGTACCATTCCGCCATGGTGAGAATTACGGCATCGTGAACCAACCGTAAATGGCCCTACTGAGTGCCTGTACACCACTCCCTGCCCACATTGCACAACACCTCGTAGGTGCAATGAAGTTACACAATGCAACCAGTGAAATGTACAAGTCACCCATGCATGCCAACGAACAAATGAATGTAGGGGCTCCAAGTGCCTTGTGAGTGGCCATCCATATTTGGCATGTCACCATTGCCGTACTGATGCAGCACAGGCACGTGAAGGTTCAAGTACAGCAATATGAACTGAAACATGAGACAAAACAACAACAGGCCTCCATCGCTTGACACCAGTTTAAGGCAACATTCAAAGCAGTATCCTGAGGGAGACTGCACCAGCCCTGTACCCTTGCCAGTAAACAAACCAACCATCAGCATAAGCATGTACCACACAAGTTGGCAGAGTGACTGAGCAGCCAGGCTCATCTCAAGAGGGGCCAATGGGAGCTGCAGGGCACAGATGGCACGAATACAGAAGCTATTCCAATGGACATGACCTCAGTCTCCCTCCAAGAAACGCACGCAAACACAGGCACCTGTAACCAGCCATTTTCTGATAATCACATCATTCCACCAATCCACCTGGCTGACCGGCATCTGTTACACAAAAGCTAATCCCCCGCCCCTGAGCATGACATCATTAAAACAGTCATAATGGCAGGCCCCATCCCTGACCTTACTGGGCTTCGTAGGCAAACGCAGCCAGTACAGTACCACGCAACTATACTCAGAAGCCGGAACCCAATGCAGATCTCCTCACAATACACCGCTCCACAAATAGGAATATGCTACATTACTTGCAAAGAATAACGCTACACGGTTGAAATCAGAATCAAATTTTAATGCACATCAAATTCACCAAGCCCATACAGCTATTAGGTCATAAACTCCAAAATATTTTTCATTACTGTGGGCTGCATCCGCAATAAATGACCAGCTTCTTCTTGTGTGACGCCCTGTTCCTTCATGGTACACAGGGGCTACATTCACGTTCAAAAAGGCAACATGGAAGCGCCGAGAACCGCAGGGCCGTCCCATTAGGTAGGCACTAGTCCAGCTGAAAGGTTGATATGTAGCTCCTAGCCACTAGTACTGCGTAAGGGCATGTGGCCCATTGGCGATCGTCCCATAAGATCGTAATGGTGCTCCACTGATTAACTCGAAGCAGCAGGTGTCGGGAGTAAAAGCCATCTGCAGGAGTGGCATACAGATGGCAGCGGCAAAAGGGGAGGAGATACCTGTCACCCAAATGAAATGAAAAAGAATAGCATGGGCATCAGAACTTCATACGTATTACTCACTTCAATGATCACACTAAATCTACAGCCATATGCATGCTAGCCCACTCAAAAGGATTATTTCCACCCAAAAATCACTTGCGAATCATAACTATATAAATCGAGGTGAAAACACTATTACAAACGAGTGTTTGTGTGCATGCGTCTGTTAAGACAGAATCCATTAGATGGGATTAGTAACGTGCATAGACACAAGTGTCTGAAGGCGCGTCGAGACAGGGAGGGTTCAACAAGGGCAGATAGACGATGGTCCCACTATGGCAGCTCTGCATCACATAGCGCAGCGGAAGGGGATAGATTCCGAAAAGCCATGTACATGGCAAACTCTCAATTAAATCATCTGTCCATGCATCCATACATCATTCCCTCATCCCGGTATGAAAACGCCTGATTATTTACTCACATCACATTTGAAATTTCCATTGAGTCTGTGCGTAATGCAGTCTGCAAAATCCACTGTGCTCCAGCCCGGAATTCTAGTGTTGTGAAGTAACATGTATTTGGGAACGTCCTGCCTTATCGTCCACTACGCTATTGCGCATCCCATACTATTCATATCAATCATTGCATTCTCGCCATGGCCCCTGTCCCAAGGACATTAAACAATAGAACGTTATATTTGCAGTCAGACCTGTGGGCGTCTCCTCGCCGCTAGCTGAAAACCGAAAGCGCTGTCCTTCGAATTCCTCATTTGCAACATCACGTCGATAAGGCATCTGTGACCGCTTGAAATCACAAATTCATCCATGTAGTGCGGCAGTGTGTGAAAATGGCAACTGGCTTCACTCACAAATGGGACGCCCCGCCCGTCGGTGAACCTCGGTACAGTGCTGCATGAGGGTCCACCGTTAATCGAGTACTACATTCCACTGACCCTTCACAAATTTGTTCGCGACTGCAAAGATAGTATGTGAAACAATGGGACCATAGCAGAATGAACATATAAGCCAATATTTCACTGCCATCGGGATTAAATACATGATTGTAATAGCAAGATGCCATGCATCACATTGCAGCGTTGTGTGCGGGACGTGCTCGCCCAAAGGGGATTGCAGCTGGCACAGGTGGAATGAATCACCACAGGTGGAGGCTATACAGCCTGAAAACACATAAATTGCACACCCAACCCCCTCCCACAACCACACCCACTCCAAAATGCTACCGGCAGGACTAGCGATGTTGGCCCTGGGGGACCTGATAGCATTGAAAGTACTACAACTTCAAGAAGAAGACGAACACCAACTACTACAACAACCGGCCGCACAGAGGAGACGCAGGAGGAGGAGGAGGGCAAGGCAGGGCCAGCAAGGGCCACCAGCACAGCCACTACCACCACGCAGGCAGCCCGCAATCCCACGCCTCCGAGCTCATCCGTTCAACCTCACTGCTGAGCAGATCCACACCCTCTACCGTTTGGACGGGGACACCATAACCGCCATTGTGAACATGACACACGCTGACCTTGTCAGCATGATAGATAGCCCAACCGCCATCCCACCCCTTCTGAAGGTGGTGTCTGTACTCCACTTCCTGGCCACAGGCACCTACCAGCACACAGTCGGAAAGTTGCATGGCATTTCACAGCCACTGTTGTCACGGACACTATCGCAAGTGCTCGATGCCCTCCTGAAGCACGCAGACGACTACATCTCTTTACCACGCTCGGAGCAGGAGATTACAAACACAAAAGTGGGATTCCATGCACTGGCCGGCATACCGGGTTGCATTGGTGCCATCGACTGCACCCATGTGGAATTGGTTGTCCCACATGCCATGGAGGCCCACTACCGCAACCGGAAACAATATCATTCTCTTAATGTACAGATGGTGTGTGACTCCAACAGGATCTTTACACATTGTTGTGCCCGATTTCCTGGATCAACCCATGATTCTATGGTCTTGAGGAACTCTACAATACCACGCTACATGGAGTGACACGCAGGGAACAGATCCTGGCTACTCGGTGAGTCTCATTTCATGCATGATAATGTGGGGTATGTGATGCGGCAATGACCTGGCAGGAAGGGGGGGGGATGCGTACGTAGCAATGTCATTCCACACACATCCTTTATTGTCCACATACAGGTGATGCCGGGTATCCACTGAAGAGATGGCTCCTTACACCACTCCGGAACCCACAGAACCAGCATGAGGAGGACTACAACCATGCCCACTCACCCGTGTAGTCATTGAACAGGCATTCGGCCTACTGAAGGCTCGTTTCCGCTGCCTCAGCAGGTCTGGCGGGGCACTCCTGTACCGCCATGAGAAGGTTGCAAAGATGGTCATGGCATGTGTCATGCTACACAACATGTGCGTACGTAGAAATGTGCCCATGCCCCCTGACGCAGAACTACAAGCACCTGAAGATGGTCATGATGAGGGTGGGGATGTGGCAGCACCTCAAGGAGTCCGCGAGGCACAGGAGGCCCGTGAAATTCGTCAGAATATCATAGATTCATGCTTCTAGCACTCACGCCTGGTGGCTGATACATGGACATGGGACTTGCGGCACTGTGTGTGTCTGGAACATGCACAATGTGGACTGTACGCCAATAAAGGCCTCGTACACAAAGATCAATGTCCACACATCTCATTGGATGATTATGTAATGTTTATAGCATATGTGAAATTATATTACACACCCCATCGACCCGCCACCCAAGAAAGCCCAACACCCCCCCTCCACCCTCCTACCTCCCCCCGAACACCAGTGTCCAAAGATGCTCATTGTCAGTGGGCAGACGCTATTGCAAGCCCCCTCTCCGGGTATCGGGGCACCCCTGCCTGTGGAGCGCAGGTTCCTCCCAGATCTACGTTGGGGGCTGCCCTGGACGGAACTTGCAACGGATGATGTCTCTGCCTGCTCACGTCCATGCATGTCCCTAAGGGTTTGTGAGAGCTCAGTGAGCACACGGCGCACAGCGGCAAGTTCACCACATACGTCTTTGGACGTCGCATGCAGTTCCCCCCTCAGGCTCTCGGTGCTTCTCTCCATTTGTACCCTTAGTGTCTCTGTACTTCTCTCCATTTGTGCCCTTAGTGTCTCTGTACTTCTCTCCATTTGTGCCCTAAGTGTCTCAGTAGATGTTTCTATGACTGCCTTAGAACCCCCACATTCATCAGCATGCTCCTTGAGGAGCGTGGCCAGTTGCTGCTGTTGCACGATCACCTGGTCGAGGGACTCTTGCCTCTGCTGGGCCATGGCCATTTGCGGTGGTGTCACAGAGGGGCTCATCACCTCATGTTGCCTTGCCACAGGGCTTGTGGGGGATGTCCAGTAGTCGTCTTGTGGGTGCCCCTGCGTGGTATCCTCATGGTGTACGGGATGAAACAAACAGGGGGATGGAGACAGGTCATGGATGGGTCCTACATCGACAGCACCGTTTTCTGTGTCGGAGCATGCTGCCATTAATGCAGTGTCACCTATGGTGCTGCTGCCACCAGAAGCATGCCTTCTGTGGCATCCATTGGGGGGACCTGTGGTGCTGCTGTTGTGGGCATGCTGGCTGCTGGGGTGCCTGTTGAAGTCCCCTCCTGTGTGCTGCCACTTGATTTGTGCTGCTGCCGTGTCTTGATCCGTGCAGCTGAGGTGGAGGGTCTTTGGCCGTTGGTCTTGGCCCTCTTTGCAGGTGTGCTGGTAGGGGTGTCCTGGAGCTCGTCGTTTGAATCGGACCCTGTGGTGGAGTAAAGGAGGGCGAGCGTTATTTATGGGTCTGTGGAAATTGGAATGGCAATGTATCACATGCATTGGGGTGGTACCTGAGGGTGTTTTGGGTCAGGGCCTTGGAGGTGGTTTCATTTTTGTGTGGATTGAGGATGCAGTTGTTTTGCAGCCTGCAGTTAGGGTGTGCATGCTGCACGTGTAGAGGGTGTTTTTAGGATTTTTAATTATTTATGTATTTAATGCGAGTTTTAAAGTGCGCTATCAGGCCAATGTATGTGGACGTTCTCCTGGACATGTGTTTCTGTTGCACTATGTGGACACATGGTACTTCACATGATTGGACATTGTGGATTTAGCATTGTTTTATTTGGCCCACCTACCTGATTCTTCGGATGTCTGCACTCCTTTCTCCATCCCTCCGACTCCCTCTATACTCTCCATTCCAATGGTGGAGGCACAGATTTCTTCCCAGGGGGTCAACTTGATGGGTGATTCCGATCCTCCCCCGGTAGCTGTGGCAATGTTACGGTTGGCTGATAGTATGCTCCGTACGCGTATCCGCAAGTCGTCCCATCGCTTTCTGCATTGCTGTGGGTTGCGGGGTGCGGTCCCCACCGCACTTACCCGCTGTGCCACCAGGGCCCATATGGCCTTCTTGTTCGCAAATGCCGTCCTGGTCATTTGCGTCGAGAAGACGACGGCAGCATTCTCCTGGAGGGTCTCTGTGAGCACGGTGAGTTCCTCATGGGAGAAGTGGACCTGCCGCTTGCGGTCGCACGCTTTTTTTAGCAACTTTTCCCATTTTGATTGTTTTAACTAGGGTGGCTTACGGGTTGGGATGTGTCTCAGGGTCGGATTTGTAATGGTTGTGTTGGGATTCTGATTTTGTAGGTGTACGGCGTGCTGTTTCCCGTTCCGGCCCCATGTTTTTACTTCCATTTCCGTATATTTACGGTCACCGTATTTTGCGATTACCGCTCATTACGGTGACCGCTATGATGGGTGGCGGAATTGCACCTAGGGCGCCGTACGACGGCGGTGAGGGGCGTTTTGGGGACATTTCCGCCATCGCGGACTTTGCACTTCCGCCATGGCGTAATGCTCGTGCCCGATGGGTCGGAATTAGCCGCACTTTACTCCATCGTGCAATGGCGGAAACGCTATTTACGCTATGGCGGTCAGGTCAGTTACTTTCCGCCAGGGTCGTAATGAGGGCCAAGGTATTGTTTCGCTAGAACTGCCCGAAGCAGGATCTGGAGCCAATATCTATTCTCGTAGATCAGAAAGGGCCCTTCATTAAGATGAAGGTAGGAAATAGGGAGCATATCTTTCTAGTAGATGCAGGAGCACAGAAATGTTCCATTGACCATATGCGGGTTCCAGATATTCCACTGTCAGGGCAGAGTATTGTTTCGGTAGGGTTCTCTGGTACACCAGTAGTCAGTCCGGTCTTCCGGTCAATACCAATTGCATTGGGACCATTTACTGATTCATATCCATTCCTGTTGACAACAAATTGCGGCGAAAACTTGTTGGGAATAAATTTGGTGAAGAAATTGAATGCTGTGATTTATTGTTCTCCAGATGAAGTGTATTTGACAATCCCTCCCTGACAAAATTCCGCTTCGCAATTCTTGTCTATGCCTTTGTGAGTTGAGTAGAGTACCCACACATTTATGGGCAGTGAATGATAATGATCTGGGGATCCTTATATTTGAACCGGTACGGATAATCTTGTAATCTGGTATTTCACTGCCACGTATTCCACAGTACAAAATGTCAGTAGAAGGTGAGCGTGCTTTGAAGAGTATTGTTTCAGATTTTATACACCGAGGTGTGATTGAGGTGATTTCTGGGAGTGTGTGTAATCGCCCGATTTTACCCATATATGAGAAAGGAGATAATGTCTTACCATACCGTTTTCTAATTGATTTGCGCCCAATTAACAAGATTGTCATGCCACAGTTTCCAATTGTTCCTGATGTTACGACCATTTCGACTATGATTCTGGCTAAAGCTACACATTTTAGTGTTATTCATTTGAAAAATGCTTTCTTTAGCATTCCTGTACACACAGATAGTAGGTACTTGTTTGCGTTCACTTTAGGGGGACGCTCTTTCAAATTTACATGTGTTCCTCAGGGTTATAGCGAAAGCCCGAGCGTATATAGTAGGGTATTGAAAGAACAGCTTGAGTTGCCATCAACCTGCACGTTGCTGCAGTACATTGACAATCTGCTCATTGCTGCAGATTCTGAAGACGCTTGCAAGGAGGGTACAATTTTACTGCTTATTCATTTAGTTACACATGGACACAAAGGTTTGTTGAAGAAGTTTCAGTATTGTCGACAGGAGGTCGCCTATTTAGGCTATCTCCTCTCAAAGGAGGGAAGGTGTCTGACACCTGAACGTATACAAAGCATCTCTGACATGTCTGTTCCAAATACTCAAAAGGAAGTCAGAGCTTTGATTGGCATGGCTTCTTATTATAGAGGATCCCAAATGTTTCACTTTTGATCAAACCTATTGCTGGCATTGACAAAGAAGGATGTTCCTTTGCCTTTGCCATGGGACATAGATTGCCAGAATACTTTTGATCAGCTCAAAGCTGTGTTATGTTCCACGCCAGTATTCGGCACACTAAATTATGGAAAGGATTTTATTTTGTATATGCACTAGAAAGAGGGTTGTGCTTTGGCTGTATTGACACAGGAACATGTGGGAAAGAGCAGACCATGCAGCTATTTTTCCTCCAGATTAGACCCTGTAGCATTCACTTTGCCGAAATGTTTGAAAGCTGCATCTGCTGCTGCGTCAGTGATACAAAGTGAGGGTATGGTTTTAGGTCACTCTTGAACCATGATAGTACCTCACTCTGTTCATGTTCTACTAAACAGAACACAGACTCTCCATCTCACTTCTGCTCGATTAACGAGATATGAGTTGATTCTATTTGCACCGCACATCCAAATTAAGAGATGCTGTACTTTGAATCCGGCTGAATTTTTGCCATCTCCACAAGAGGAAGACTGCACTAATGTCATGTCTCATGATTGTCTGTATGTTACAGAACAAGATACAAAAGGCAGGATTTATTGGAGCGATACACCATTGAAGTCTCCAGACAGGGAACTATTTTGTGATGGTTCTTGTTTTAAGTTACCTGATGGTACTTACACTGCCGCCTATGCAATTACCACATTAGACACTGTTGTTGAGAGCAGAAAGATACCGCATAATTCCGCCCAGGCTGCGGATATTATTGCATTGACCAGAGCATGCGAGATTTCTGAAGGGCTTAGTGTAAACATCTATACTGACAGTCAGTATGAATTTGGAGTGGTTCACAATTTTGGACAATTATGGGTGGGGAGGGGATTCTTGACATCACATAGCACCAAAATTCAACATGGTACTCTGATAGTACAATTGTTATCAGCACTAGCGCTTCCTACACAGTTAGCGATAATGAAATGTGCCGCACACCAGAAAGTGATGGACAATGTAGGAAACTGAAACGCTTTTGCTGAAAAAATTGCTGTGTTGGATGTGGCAAAATGGGTTACTGAAACTAATTCGATGGAAGAAGGGGTCAATAGTGTGAAAGAAATTCAGGCTGAAGCAGCAGCAGAAGAGATAAAGCAATGGGGGAATGGTCTGGCGGGATTGGATGCTGAGGGTTGTTGGGTAGACAAAGAGAAACAAAGTTGGATGCTGCCCAATGCTTATGTCACTGCTGTAGTCACTATGGCTCATAGCTCAGCACACATATGTGCGAAAAAGAGATGCCAACATTTAGATGATGTATTGTACAACGACAATATTCTGAAAATTGCTGAACGTTTAGTTCAGAATTGTATGATATGTCTACAACACAACATTGGGAAGGGCACGTAAACACCGAAGGGTAGTTTTGGGCCTCCCTCCATGCATTTGAAGTGATTCATTTTGAGTTTATCGAGATGGAATGCCGCCAAAACTACAGATACGTATTAGTTGTGATTTGTGCCTTTAGCAAATGCGTTGAGGCTTTTACCCTGAAAGACAACACTGCACTATCTATGACCAAAGACATGCTGAAGGAATATTTAACTAGGTTTGGCTTGCCGAGAGTCATTTGATCCGACAATGGGTCGCACTTTATCGCTGATGTTATCCTGCAAATATGTGCGGGATTACAGATTGATAAATGTTTTCACTCAGCGAGACATCCTCAGAGTGCCAGTTTGGTGGAATGTCACAATGGTATTTTGAAGAATAAATTAGCAAAGGTTTGTGCACACAGTAATCTAAAATGGCCTAACGCTTTACCAATCGCCTTACTTTCAATGTCAACATCTGCACAGTCAAAGACAGGACTTTCCCCGTACGAGATTGTTATGGGAAGACCTGCAAATGTATGGAATGCACCGAGACCTAAAAAGTATTCCGAAAGCGAGTATCCATTACTGTCTGACTATTGTGACCAGTTGACTCAAAACTTGCGTTTGATTCACCAACAGGTTAGAGCAGCCTTGCCTGAGAAATATGAGGGCCCAGGCCATCGAATTTGGCCTGGGGAATTTGTACTGTTGAAGAACTTCGAGAGGAAAATGTGCCTTGCACTGTGCTGAAAGGGGCCGTACCAAGTGTTATTGGCCACACAGACAGCAGTATGTGTGACCGTCTTTGCCTCTCGACGAGTGGGCCAAAAAGGAAATTGATCATCATGTGCCTGTTCTGATCGACAACAAGAGTGATACGAAACCACTTCCTGAGCCGCAGGGCTTGGGGAAACAGTTCATTCTCCTTCCTCTGCATCGACTGACATTGTTTCTTCAGAGATCAACGATCCTTTGTTCATCGATCATTCGGTACCTGGAGCTTTAAGGTACATCCTTTGACGACAAAATCAGATTTAGTTCAGGGATTGACATTACGTTTTGTAATTGACCAGGAAACTGTGATAGGACTACTGCACCAACAAGAAACCAACTTTGTGCCATTCCCTCATCATTCCCCTCGGGACAAGCTAAGGGGCAGGGAGCAGCAAAGAAGACTACAAGCAAGAATGGCCGCGTGGTCAGGTGCCATCAACGAATGAACTTATAAAGCCTATCAGAGAGGCTTCTTAATGGACGCTGAAGGACTATGCATTTGGGGCTGCTCGAAATAAATGAGGACATGGTAAATTTTCAGATTGATGGGCCTGTATATGAAGGGCCATGGTCCTCGAGGACAAAATGGATACTATTCACAGTAATAACCTGAATTATGGTCACATTGTCCCCTGTATTGTGGTATTTGGAAAGTGCACATCCACTTGATACTCTTTTGCCAACTGTCAGTGCATCCACAATGTCTCCTTTACACGTGTACGCACACAGTCTTCGTACATGTGACCTCAGTCATAGAGGGGGTTATCCTAACAACACCCTCAGGATGATTGTGAATGCAACACATGCTATTCTGAATAAAACCAATTGTTGGGTTTGCTCACATCTGCCACAGCATGGTGAGAAGGGAATAGGTTGGTATAGTCATGCTCTGCCTCTGTATACTGAATGTTATGCCTCATTTAGGGCACTGTTCTTTGGACGATGGAATGACAGAGTCACTGGTAACTTTGATGGTACACATGTTAATGCATTTGATTGACTGGTATTATTGCTGCTAGGATGTTCAGTGTTTGCAAACAAAAACACCCTGAATACTGCTACTGCCAAGCATTCTGACTAATATTCCAGACCATACCAATTGATGATCTCTTTTAAAAAGACTCCAGTAGGGTATAAGGAGGTCATCATACACCATCAATCATGACCATGAAACTGTCCCGTTCTGTTTATGAAAGGAAGGTGGCTGGCCTATGTGCTCCTCTGATAAATGCATTAACATGGCTGTTCTAGTAAAAGTGGATAGGCCTCTGTATATAGGGGTTTTCATCTATTTTGTTTGCAGGAGTGAAGCTTATCCTTGGTTACCTAAGACTGGCAGGGTACATGTTATCTGGGAATACTTTACCTGGGGTATATATCTCTTCCACCACTGATATCTTGAAAACTTGTCTTAGAAGGGAAATAGAAGGTGACACTCCCCTGCAGATATTGGGGGACATTGCTAAGTCCATGGTTCCATTCTGGGGACAGATAATCAACTCCCAAGACATTAGGAAACTCACTAGGATTTTGGAGAAAACTATCAATGAGACTACTGATATCATGTTAAATATGACTATGGAACAAAAGGCTATTAGACTAGTGGCTCTTCAGAACAGGATGGTGTTAGATGTCATCCTGTCTGAGAGTTGTGGTGTATGCAAAATGGTCAGGTCTGTATGCTGCGTTTACACACCTGACTCCGCCCCCTCCATTTTCTAAGCGATCAAGAGATTACGTATTTTGGGTTCAGAAGTACACATTCCCCAAGGGGATTGGGATCTCAGTACATGGTTCAGGAGTTTACTGCAGACTTGGGGTTGGAAGATATTCTCTGTTCTAGCTATAATCCTTAGTCTAGTTCTATTGTGTTGCTGCTGCATCCAATGTCTACCTGTCCTGGGTTCCATGATAGGGGATTGTTGTGCACGTTCATTGGTCAAACTGAAACCAAGCCGACCATTGCCTGTATACGTCACCAAGGCACTGATCATGCAGGATGTTGCTATAAAATAGTGTATGGCCATCAGTGTTCATGAAAGTGATGATTTGGGGGTGTTCTGATGATGACACTGCATCCTGGTCGTCTGAGGATGCCATGCTTGGATGATGCTCTTGGCTTAGGCCAAAAGGAGGGTTTCTGAAAATGTATTCAGTTTTAGTGTCCTATGTAGTATGCATATTGCCCTAAGCACATTCGCATTCACATCACACTGCAAATCTATTGCTACAATAATGATGGTCACGTTGCCATTTTGTTTTATTCGCCATCTTGGACGCAATGTTCAATGCCCTGCTCATTTCGAGTTTTTGCTCTGAAAGCGGTAGAAAAACTGCGGCATGAACTTTCTGAGACTTACGAGACAGGAATGCACATTCTGAAGAGCGTGTTTTTTGTCTTACACTGTAGAAACCTTGAAGTCTTTGCAGGAGCATAGCTAATCCACAAGTAGATGCCCGCCTGTCTCGACCATGTCTTCCCGGCTGAACCATTAATTGTAATAATGTGCATCTGAACCGTGCACCTCTAGTGAAAACCCTATTCCCAAGCTATAGAGCAGACTGACCATAGACTCCAGGAGCAACATAGATAAGCTGCACAGCAAATGTTACCTTGTACCAGGGAACACGATATGCCCCCACCCACTGCTTTGCCCTGCTCCCAGACAGTAAATTGTCAGTAGGAGGACGGGGAAATATGCAAAACTGTTGTCTTAGTAATACCATCTGCGTAGAAAGTCATTAACCCTATGGACTCTATCATATGAGGGGGCTGGACAAGTGTTTCATTTGTGATTCTGAGTGTACATATGTGTGTGTTTTTGGCGAGTCAGGGCTCTCTCCCGACCACAGTGTTTGTACGCATGCATCGTGGGGTGATGAGACCTGGTTGTGACTATAATACACTTTGTTGCTTGACCTCGTGATTGCCTATTTCCATTTCTCTGTAGTAAGCCTAATTTTGTGATCTTTCAACAGGGCCACAGCGAATTGGGCAGGCTTCAAGAGGTGGGTCAGTACTTCGCCCACTACACAGCATAATTATATAATATAGAGGAATTTGGAGGAAAAACATCTTTATTGGAAAAATATTGGAAGTGCATGTAGTGATGCAAAAAATTGTATTTAAAAATAGGGAAGCAGTAAGTAATGAGAGGGAGTACTTTCAAATACACTAAGGATAAGGTCACACCCAATAGATGAAAAGCATGATATATTTAACGGTTATATTGAGAGGACATTAGGTTGAAAGAGTATTTTCCAAAAAGCACACACCTGGATTAATATGATTTTCAAGAATAAGGAGTGCAATATTTAGATATTTGTAAACATGTGTTTAAATGAAATGTATTTATGAATGGATACAAGCAGGGTGGGCATTGACACAGAAAAAGAATGAAGACTTGACACAATTATTAAGCAAAATATGAATTATTATTATGCATGATAAAATGATTTATGTTAGAGTCCCTGTCATGAGACGATTATAACAAGAAGGGAAATGTCACACACATGCACACACCCATGCATGCACACATGCACACACACATGCACACACACATATATGCATACACATGCACACGCACAAGCGCAGGCATACACACATGTAGACACATGATCTTATGGAAGCACAGGCAATCAATGGATTACAGGCAATGCACATAAAAACACACATAGGTAGTCTGAAGAAGGAATTCAATATTGCAACAAGTACACACGCACACACACACACACACACACACACACATAGGATGATTTTGTTTTACATTAAGAACACTACATGGGAACATTATGTTTTACTGAAGTGAAATATAAGAGAAGCTGGATTTTTGGAGCCTATAAATAGAAGAGAGGATAGGGATACGTTGACTTTACTGACTGACTGAAAAGATAAGAGAAGTGTTCCCCCAAGATCAGACACTGTATCAGACGCAAGCTCCGAGAGTGCAACAGGTACAGCAGCTAGGGCAAATGCAAAGGAATTCACTACAGGGGCAATTGCAACAAGCCCACATACAGACTAAACGAAATGCTTACACATGACAGGTATTGACATCCATAACCGGAGGTCCCACTGTGCTAGGAGGAAATCTTTTCACAGAAAAAGGGGCATGCATTCACCCACAATAGGACAGCTCACAGGATGACTTGATGTGTTTAGAATTATCACCGACACCAAACCTCAAATAGGAGCCAATATTTAATGTGACAGTAGGAGGCGAAACCATTGTTTTATTAGTAAGACACTGGGAGTGCACGTCCATGAACATGGGAGGAAAATTATCCAATGGTGGGAATTGCCATTAAAGGTTCTTTGCAGCTACAAGTTGCGTTCCCTTTTACTGATGAAATACCATAGGAGAGTGTGACACGACTGACCCTTTCTTATATTTGTGATAGACACCAGTTAATATTTTAGGAAGGGATTGGATGACAAAACCTAATATGATTATTTGATTTACTAACTAAGGGATAGCATGTACCACTCTTGGAATACACTATTTAAATGTGAGTGAGTTTATACTGGCAATCACAGAGCAAGTGACTCTGTGAGGTATTCCAGTTGAGTCAAGAGGTTTTATTATCATGGGGTGAGCATTCTATTAACTTGGGTACCTGGATTAGTGGGGAGGACTCTGAGGATACCTGATGAGTTTTTGCTCAGACATAGATACCTGTGGACAAAGAGGGGGGACAGATAATCCCTCTAGAGTTGGAAGCAGCCATAGTACTAAAGGAAATGCCAATGCTCGAAAGAATGGACAATGAGGGTAGATGATGGAGGATGGTGATGGCTCTCAAAGTAGGATACAGGTTGACTCACATTACTGATGATGACATGCTTAGAGAAGACTAAACAAATGATGAAGTGGTTTTTTTTATGAGCATCACATACTGAATAAAAATAGAGAAAAGTGAAATCTGACAGTGTATGGCATAATGCACCAGCGCTCAGCATATTTTCAGGAAGACTTGGAGAGAGTGCAGGCCCTTATGACATGGGTCTATTGAAAGGAATAGGGGAACAAAATAAAAGTACAAGCGTTTGAGGGATTATACATATGTAAAAATGAGAGGTTTGCATTGTAATTAGACTAATTAAGGTAATCATAAAGAGATAAGGATACAAGTGCAGAAGTAAGAAGCTCAAAACTAAAAGATCGATGACAATCCAGGAGATGAAATAAATAATTTTTTTAAAAAATGAATGAATGCATGAATGAATGAAGGAACAGATATTAAAGCAGCAAAAAACACAAGTTGATAGAAGGTGCAAAAAAAGGAACAAAGAGTAACATTGTGAGACAACGGTGATGGAGGAAGGTCTGGCTAAGATATCCAGATTTGTAAAAAATGAACCAATGTTTGATGCTTGTTTCAATTGATTAGAGTAGTGTATTTTAATGAAAATTAAATGTGATCAATGAAAGGCCAAAAGGGATATGGATGGCCAAGATAGATTGATCTAACAATATGGGAGAACCTTTAGTAGAAGTGCACAAAAATAAATGTGAGTGTAAAGATGTTGATTTGTATTTTACAGATGAAAAATATTGTCATTTTGGAGAACGGGAAGAATATCTACAGTGGTGTATAGAAATATAATGGGAAGAAACATTATATTATGGCAAAGGTAAGTATTAGTGGACAAGTAGAGAATGAAAAGGTAAGCACCAGTTGACACAGTAAGTGTGTGAATACATGTTATTGATCATTATTAGGAGCAAGAGGAACTAGGTGAGTACAGAAAAAAGGCAGTAAGCGATACTGTTCCTTTAAATAGTTAGCATTTTCCAAAGAAAAGAGAAAACAGGTGTGAGCACAGAATAGCATATATATGTTAGTATATCTATATCTAATGACACGAATAAAGAAGACCATTGGATAGAAGGTGGAATGACCTTTTTGTAATTGAGGTCACAGAGAAATGCCAAATAGGTGCATTTGGCAAATTCATAAAGCTTTAAGGATAGGCAAAATGATGTATGCCTATATGTTACAATCACATGCACTTAATAGAATCAATGCTGGGGTCCAAAAAACCAGGGTAGGCAAGATTAGTGTAGTAAGGGCAACAAACAATGTTAATTATGTCTCAACAGAATAAACACAGCAAAGAAAGAAGAGACTCTGGTCCCATGCCAGAAGAAGGAGGACTTCAAAAGTAAAGAGAATGTTTTTAGTATAGTAGAAAAAGCTAAGAAAACATAGGCCTGTTCCTACACGAATGACAGGTCAACTAAAAAGTGCACTAATTCCTTTATTGTTTTTAGAAAAGCAAGCATATCTTTTAGTGGACTGAGAATGTCAAGAGATTACCTCACCAAACATTCTGCTTGCTAGGGAAATAATTGATCTCTTTTGCCAGCTTAAATCATGACTTTGACTCTTTTTTGGTCTCTACAGGGAGCAGGAACCCATATCATCGGTATCAGGTAATAATATCACCGGGAAAATGTTGTGGCGATATTATTTGGGTGTCCATATATATGGTGATAGGGGCAAAAAAAAATAAAAAAATGTAAAATTAAAAAAAAAAAAATATTGGGGTTGCGGAGGTGGTCCCTGCATGTTCCATGCAATAATGTCGCCACAAAAAAACACCATTTTTTGGCGATATTTTTTGTATGGTGATATCTTTGTGGCGACATTATTACATGGAACCATATCATCGTCTGCTGCTCCTTCAATTACGGATGTACCAAGAAGAAAGGAGAGCAATTGAAGAAAACACATCCTTTTTTCAAAAAAGTTTTCAATTTGTTATGTTGTCTGTTTTGTTGTTTATTATTTTTATTATAAAGAAGGAGACTGCATGACTCTTTGGTTTGAGAATGACAACCACAGAGCAAAATATTTCCTTTAGTAATCTATGCAATTTTTTAAAGAAAGAAGTCCAAGAAAAAATAGGGCAATGCCAGAAAAAGTAAAATATGCATATGCTTTATGGTCTCAGATCGTAGCCAAGCCCCGCTATCAGTCCGTATGTATGGAGTACAAATGGCACCAAGATATGCAAAAAGGGAGAAAGAAGCAGCCATTTTATTATACTAGGAAAAGAGAAAACTCAGTAGTGATTGTTTTTAAGAGGTAGGGGTGTGTTAAAGAAAGATATGGCTGTTTTAGGATTTTGGGTTTCAGGAGGCAGTACTGATGATAAAAAAAAGTACTTATTTTTTAAAGAAACTCATTCAGTATTATGTTACAGATGGAAGAGAGAAAACTACACACCAGGTGATTGACGGCAACTTATCCAGCAAGCAGTGAGAAAAACCCATTGTGAAAAGGGTTTGAGGGACCCAGCCAGATGCCCACTTACAACTACCTTTGAGAAAATGTTTTTCCATAAAGACTCCCCAATCCTTGTGTTCCCCAGAAACAATCAAATGCCCCTCCCCTGACTATTCTATAAAGAAGATTGAGAGTTTAAATACTTTGTCGTTGCGAGGAACAATGAAATCAAAGAGACTGGCCTATGAATTAAGGGGCTTTTGAACTTGCTGCAAAACAGCAAGGACAAATAAAACAAATGGACTAATCATAAAAAGGTCCTTGGATGCAGAATAAGGAAGATAAGATGAATCAGGTGGACGATGTGTCAATTGAAGACGAATAAAATGAAAGGGAAATTAAATGTATATGGGGAAAGGGCAGGAAACAAGGAAGTGTCGTGGGGTCCGAGGAAGGAAAAAGTGTACAGTAAAATGTTGCACGCGAACAGAACAGCAGAAAATGGGCTGGTGGTTTCCCTCGAAAAATGAACTCTCTCGATTCTCGTAGTTGTTAAAATAACTTTTTTTTGTGCATGTTGTTTTATATTTAATTTGGTAATGGGGATTGGGATCCAGACAGGAGCAAACAAAGTTAAACTTTGAGGATATGCGCATAAAGATTCAAAGAGGATGAAACATATACAATGGTCTTGTGACAAAAGGAGATACATATATGTCTTAGTCTAGGAGAATACAATATGGTTGAAGACACTGTTGATTCTTTAGAAATGTCTTTTATGATACCTGCCATGTTGAGATAAAGTACCACATTGAGCGGGGTGACTGAGATAGGGATATATAGGTACACTGTATATGGAGGAGGGTGGACACTGGGTGTAGTGGTCATGTATTAAGCATTGGTTGAATACCGACCAGAGGGGTGTATATATAGGGTTACCAGACCCCTCCCACAGTGTTCTGAGCACAGATAACATGATTAGCAGATCAACAGTTCCACTATTCCAAAAATCAGAATTATTGCTCTTTTATCCTAAAGTAAAAAAAGTGCATGTGGCGCAACACGTTTTGGGTTAGAATGACCCCGGAGTGAAGGGTGCTTCAAATATTACACACCTTTCATGAATACGTAAAAATATATTCTGAAAAATTGATAGAAAATGAGAAATGCGCAAAAGTAAATAATGACTCACCATTTGATAGCATGGCCAAACAGACTGAGATATGTTTTAAAATGGATGCCAAAACACAAAATGTTGTTGTGAGACCAGGTGTGGGAGTCCTTACTCATGCTGATACAGAACATTCTTTGGCAGAATCTTGCTGTAAGATAATCACATCTGGGAGGATATATTTAGAAACGTGGCCGGGAAAAGCAGACATGATTGATGGTAAATCAGATAAAGGCAAGAAATTTACCAATTAATACAGATCAGCTGCATTACTTGGCACCACACAAATGAGCTTATTGAGTTATCCATGGTATGAGCTGCTAACTAAATTTGGCAGGACCTCGAGAAGTTGATAAGAATTGTTTTTGCCAGGAGTTGAATGATGTGTAATTATGTTCAGCTGGGTCTAAAATAAGCGTATCAATCTATGTGTCAGTGAGCAAGGCTTGGCAAGTATGAGCTAATGTGGGTTTGGTGAGCGACAGACAAGCCACCCAATCAAAAGATAGGGAGGGTTTTTCTCTGAATTAAAGGACCTATCAGAGAGATACCCTGATAGGGGAGTAATTTGCATGAGAGTATTGCATCATTCAGAAAAGCCTCTATAAGAAGGGGAAGACATAATGCTGCTGTGTGCTTTCCATTGTGTCTTGTGAACTTGTAAATAAAGATGGCTGTGAAACTCACCCGGGCGTCTGTTCCTTTGTTCCTGTCTCAGAGTCATGATTCACAGGTGCAAGAAAGCTTGATGGGATGCAGAAGGACTGTCTGTTCACTATTATACATGATGGAAAGGTCTGCTAAAGGTGGTGGTCTGTGTCATCTAGGGTGGCAGAATGGAAGCTTACAGGACTGGAATTGCACTGTAAAGTCATGTCCTCCAAGGCCTGTGGATGTGATGTTAGGAAATCCATTGTTAAAATAACTAACTAAATGTATCATACTGACTTTTCTGTATTAAGTTCATTGTGTAAAAATCTTAAAAGGATACTTTGCAAGTTTCCCTGCCCATTTCTGCACAGCTGTATGGAAATAAACCTTACCTCTCCCTTGGATGCCTGGTTTCCCTTTTGGATTATTTGGTAAAGGGGCGTGAGATTTGTCAATATATTAAAACATTTTGCAATAGATTTTACAACAGAAATAACCAAGAATCTCATGGTCATTAATGGCTAATGTATCCTAAAATCATGGAGCGAGAAACTTGGATCTGTAGGAAGAAGGAAATCTAAGGACATTCTGACAAAAAAAATGCGGAACCGAATGGGGTAATTCATAGAATCCAGTGCACAAGTGATGCACGCGGCTGGCACACAGTGTGCGCGTGCGACAGTCTGCGCCAGCTGCATGTGCTAAAATCCATTTCCGCGCACTGCGTATTCATGGATTTTAACATCCAAAACCAGCCATGGTGCAGAGTGGCGCAGCGACCCTGGAGCAGCACCAGTTACGCCCCCAAACCCTCCCCATGCGCCATGCACAGCGCACAAAACCCGTACATGGCGCACAGGCCCCCAACCACGAAAATGCCTGTAAAACTCCCCGTGCACCCCTCCGAATACATGTACACCCCGGCGCGGGGAGTTTCACACGCGATTGGCCTTGTGCGAGCGGGTTACGTGTATAACTGGGGTTCCCGGGAAGTGTCACACGTGATTGGCCCTGTGGGAGCGGGGTACTTGTATTACTGGGGTTCGCGGGAAGTTTCACACGCGATTGCCCTGTGCGAGCAGGTTACATGTATTAATTTGGTTTGCGGGAAGTGTCACACACGATTGGCCCTGTGCGAGCGGGGTACGTGTATTTCTGGGGTGCGGGTGAAGTTTCACATGCGATTTTGCTGTCAGAGCAGGTTACGTGTATTTCGGGGGTGCGTGGGAAGTTTCACACGCGATTTTGCTGTCAGAGCGGGGTACGTGTATTTCGGGGGTGCGCGTGAAGTTTCACACACGATTTCGCTGTCATAGCGGAGTACGTGTATCCAGTGGGGTGCTCAGGGAGTCCCACACATGAATTGGCAGTGTGGGTCCTCCCAGGTGTCCCCTCTACCCCCTCCATGGCCCCTGCAGGCAGCCCACATCACAGGGGACTACCCTGCACCCCTGGTCATGTCCCGCAGGCAGCCCATCCACCATGGGCATGCCCCCCAGCCAAGCCACATGTCATGTTGCAATATGATCACTGACTCATGTCCCCCAGCACCCCCACCCCCCAGCAGTGAGGGGCACCTGCCAGCAGGCCCCCACTCATGCTCCCCTGCACCCCCACCCCCCAGCAGTGAGGGGCACCTGCCAGCAGGCCCCCACTCATGTCCCCCTGCACCCCCACCCCCCAGCAGTGAGGGGCACCTGCCAGCAGGCCCCCACTCATGTCCCCCAGCACCCCCACCCCCCAGCAGTGAGGGGCACTTGCCAGCAGGCCCCCACTCATGTCCAATCATGTCCCCCTGCACCCCCACCCCCCAGCAGTGAGGGGAACCTGCCAGCAGGCCCCCACTCATGTCCCACTCATGTCCCACAGCACCCCCACTCCCCAGCAGTGAGGGCAACTGCCAGTAGGCCCCCACTCATGTCCCCCAGCACCCCCACCCCCCAGCAGTGAGGGGCACCTGCCAGCAGGCCCCCACTCATGTCCCTCTCATGTCCCCCTGCACCCCCACCCACCAGCAGTGAGGGGCACCTGCCAGCAGGTCCCCACTCATGTCCCCCTGCACCCCCACCCCCCAGCAGTGAGGGGCACCTGCCAGCAGGCCTCCACTCATGTCCCACTCATGTCCCCAGCACCCCCACCCCCCAGCAGTGAGGGGCACCTGCCAGCAGGCCCCCACTTATCTCCCACTCATGTCAACCTGCACCCCCACCCCCCAGCAGTGAGGGGCACCTGCCAACAGGCCCCCACTCATGTCCCACTCATGTCCCCCAGCACCCCCACCCCCCAGCAGTGAAGGCCACCTGCCAGCAGGCCCCCACTCATGTCCCACTCATGTCCCCCAGCACCCCCACCCCCAGCAGTGAGGGTCACCTGCCAGCAGGCCCCCACTCATGTCCCCCAACACCCCCACCCCCCAGCATTGAGGGGCACCTGAGCAGCAGGCCCCCACTCATGTCCCACTCATGTCCCCATGCACCCCCACCCCCCAGCAGTGAGGGGCACCTGCCAGCAGGCCCCCACTCATGTCCCCCAGCACCCCTACCTCCCAGCAGTTAGGGGCACCTGCCAGCAGGCCCCCACTCATGTCCCCCAACACCCCCACCCCCCAGCAGTGAGGGGCACCTGCCAGCAGGCCCCCACTCATGTCCCACTCATGTCCCCCAGCACCCCCATCCCCCAGCAGTGAGGGGCACCTGCCAGCAGGCCCCCACTCATGTCCCCCCCAACATCTCAACATGACCCACAATCATAGCCCTCATGGCCACCACAATCCCACGGCACGCCACCCCTGCCCAAATAACCAACCAAGCACAACATACACCCCACATTGAAATGCCCATTACATGAAACAACCCAAATGGCATGTATGTACATCAACACATGTCCGTCACACACACACAATGGGTGCCAGTGAATGTGAAAACCCACATCGTGACATGCATGAAACCAATGAGAGAATACCACACATTGAAGTACGGGAACAAATGTATTGAACAAAAAAGGTGGTGAAAGAAAATCAAATACCAAACAATGGACATAAGGAAAACAATGCAGAATGTCACATAATGATAAAAAAGGAAATCAGAATCCAAAATATATGAAATCAAAAATGTCTCCAAAGTCTCCTTCCAACAAAGCAAATCCAAACAGAAATAAAAAAGTAAAATCCATTGCTCCATGGAAAAATCAAAAAAGAAAATGCCGACAAATCCACACTCCAACTATTTACAAGGATGAAATCCTGGGTCCATGAGCCCAACTGTCCAAATGAAACCTACAAAAATACACTAACTAATGAAGAACTATATACAAAAAAGCGGGGTATTGTCCAAGCGCCCCCAAAATGAAACCTAACACTAACTAACTATTTACAATGGCAGCGGACTAGTCCGACGGCTCACTTTTGGATGTCCCGGGCCAGGGCATCATTGAACTCCCGCTCAGTGTCCTGGAGGTGGTCCTCTTCCATGGCCCAGAGGGTTCACAGGGACAATGTCATGTTGGCCTCCAACTCCCTGCGAATTGCCTCGAGGCACTCGGCCCACCACAGTGCCCTCCGCATGGAGTTCTCCGCCCTGACCATTGTGAGCCGTGCCTCTTCCGCCCGCTTCCGCTCCGCATCTATGGAGTGGCCCAACCGCTGCCACATGGAAGATACTTGCAATCCTGGGTCCTCCTGCCCTCTGGCCGATGCCTGCCACTCCGATGTTGAAGGCCCTGAGCCATCATTGCTCCCACCATGTTGCTCCTGTGCCTGCGCCTTGGCTCTTGCTGCCTGCACATCCTCCTCCGGCTGGGGTGCAGTTGTCGTGGTGGCCACCCCTGCTGGACGTCCGACTCCCTACTGTGGCAGGGATGTGTCCTCCACCAGCCTGGCCGCTGGGTCAGAGGCAGCTCCACAGGGTACTCAGGTGATACATGGGTGGGAAGATGGCATGGAGGACGACTGGCGCATAGGGGGTTCAGGTGAGGAGGGGGTCGCAAGAGGGTCCAGCACACAGAGGAATCCAGCACTGGTGACCCGTCCCAGTAGGTCAAGGCGGTCAAAGAGGCATCAGAGATGACGTGCAGTGTCTTCACGAAAACATCGCAGGTCACCTCGCATGCCCCGTTGACGCAACGCTATCCCAGCCAGGACAGGCGCAACACGGTCCTGGATAGCCACGTCCGCAGGGAGAGGAAGGCCAGTTGTTGTGCGCCCATCCCCTCCCTGAAATCATGTCTGGACGTAGGCATCCCTGCTGGTGCCGGATGATGCAGTCACAGGATCAGGGACAGGTTTACACACAGGCACCTCCGCAGCAGCCTGTGCTGCCTCTTGTCCTGCCCCTGCACTGCACCACTGGCACCAGTGGAATCCCCACCACCACCTCCAGACCCTGTGTGTGTCCCTTCCACGGCCTCCTCCTCCTCCAAACTCCCCACCAACCTGGATGACTCCATGCCATCTTCCTCCGTCGGACCCTGTGGGTTCTCAGCTGCCCCTGCTGCTGCCGAGGAGTCCATCTCCAACCTCCGCCTCTTGGACCTACCCTTGGCAGCTGTGGCCTGGGACGCGGCACCAGACTCCTCAATCCCCGAAGAGATGACAATCTGGGAGGGGAGCCGGGCCTTGCGTCTCCGGCTGGTGGTGCGATCCCTGCCGCTTTGCTCCACAGCACACTCTCCGCCCTCTTCATCAGTTGACGCTGCAGACAGGGAGAGATAGAACACCGGCATCAGGGCATTGAACAATGGACTGATACACACATGACAGCTGTACATGAGTGGCAGTGTCAAACATCGACATGGCATCACACTCCCTAACACACATGTCATTTCTATTCACACACATGAGCAATTCCACAGCAATATTGCACCAGGCAGCACCATCCATACACATACAACAGCATCAGCATCCGAAGGTGAGCCTGACATTATATGAAACACGGGGAGTACACAACACATGCACACACACCAACACACTTACATGCATGTGTGCATGTCCACCAACTGTCAGAGTGATGAGATCACCATCCATGTCACATCTGGCATTCAGCCTTCTACATGTCAGTGCCACATGCATCCATGTTGCATCACAGTTGCACACTTGTCAAATACACACACATGCACATGTACACATTGCAGATACATGCAGATGGAACCAACATCCATGTGTGACACCACAACCATGCCAACGTACATACACAGTAATTCAAACATGTGTGCTCCCACATCTGCATTTGGCCTGCATGCTTATCCACACATACAACATCCATGTGTTTCACACATGAGAGGACTCGCATGTGTCAGCCTCATGCCCCTGTACATACACATCCATACATGGCCCTACAGAAACACATGTGCAACCTGCACACTACTGGCACACCACGACACGCACAACGTCCAACCAGTATGCATGTACACTTACTGCTCGACTCCAGACGGGTCTGCCTCTCAAGGACCTGGACATGGAGCGTTGGGCTTATGCGTTCCAGGACCCTCATTCGGTGGTCGGACAGGTGGCCCCGGCGTCCCTTGGCATCCGCTGCCTTCAAGAGGTGCCGGGCCTTGTCGAGGATCCTGGACCTGAAGTCCTCCCAGTGCTTCTTGGCATGTTTGATGTTGCGGACTGCCACCCCCTCCTCGTTTATGGCAGTCACGATGTCCATCCAGATCCTGGTCCGTCCTTCATAGTCGGTGCGCGAACTTCCAAAGAGGGCATCATACTGCCCCAGTACTTGCTCCACCAGGACACCAACTACCCTGGCACTGAAGCTGGTGGCCCTCTGCCTCTCTGGCTGGGGGTTGCCAGTGGTGGCAGATGGTGTTGTGCCCAACATGGCAACCCCAGAGGCAGGTGTGGATGGGCAACTGGGTCCTGGGGCTGGGCTGTGGAGCGATGGTATCCCAGTCGGGAGTCTTCAGTTCCAGCAGGGGTGGTCGCAGCAACTTCACCCCTGGCTGAGGTGCAGGCAGCAAATAGCAGGGCATGTGGGCATCGGGCAGGCAGCAGCAGATGGCAGGTGGGAGCGTGCTCGGGGCTCTTGGGGGCAGTAATTCGGCCTCCTGGGCAGGAGCGTGGTCTTCTGTGTGTTTTTGCGTGGCCAGCTTGATACGGAGTGATTTGGCACGTGAAAAAATTGCACGTCAGCGTGTAATTCGAGGAAAGGGCCTTAGCGCGTAAGCGCATCTGTGACGTTACGCGCGCGGGTGTTTCCCTCGTGATGGGTGCATAGTGAATCAGCACGTGAATACACCGCACGTACGCAAATTCATTGGACTAAAGGCCCTTTAGCGCGTAAGCGCGTCTGTGACGTGACGTGCAAGGGCATTTCCCTCAACACGGGTGCATGTTCATCGTACACACGTGCAGAAACTGCACTTCCGAGTGTCAGCTCGTGCAATTGGAGGAAAGGGCCTTAGTGCGTACAAGCGTAAGTGACGTTGTACGTGTGGGCCGGTTTAAAAGGTACGTGTAGGATGCCATTTACTTGTACATGCTTTTCGTGGAGAGCGAGTGGGTGAATTTTGTACTTCTTGTCGGTTCACACGCGATTACTTCACAACGTTTCAAGTTCGTACTCCCTGTTACCTCTGACAGCGTTACATTTTTTGGTTGGCCCTGTTTCCTCAAACAGCGTTCACTTCTTCTTCTGTCCTGCTTCCTCAGACAGCATACAATTCTTCTTTTGGCGGGGGTGTTGCCAACACGCACACGTGCGTCTTTTTCATTTTCTTTTTTCAGGCATACGGTGAGTCGCGCACATATTTACCAACTGTGCTTGCCCCCGTATGTCGTGTACCCCTTCAGAGATCATTGTAGGCTGCGTGTATTACGCGTACGCTTATTTTTGTGTTTCTGGGTGCCACAGCGTAGTTCGGGTTAATTTTTCCACGCACGTGGTCTACGAGGGGTTGCGTGCATATTCATTTTTGTTTTCGGCGTGCTTGTGCATTGCGTGACCCATCATCTTCCCCCAGGGGTCACAGACAGCCTTTCTAGAGCACCAGGGTACGAATTCCATCTAGTACCCTACCCCTTTAAACCCCAATTGTCCGGGACAATAGTTTACTGCTACTCCCATACGTACAACAACATCAGTGCCATGGTTGGGAGGCGACCAAGCGGTAAGGGAGGCAAAGGTGGCCGACCTTCAAAAGGTGGGCGTGGTGGGCGTGGTAGGGGACGTGGCCAGGATTTGCAGGGTGCCCCTAGACCCCCATGTGTGGAGGACCAATCAGGGACACCCATGACCCACCCCCCCCATGGTTGTGGGAAACGTAGCTGACACCATCCCAGCTCAGCCCTTGTTGGACCGGCCCATTGTGGCACCTGAACCGGCACAGGAAGACTCCCAGGCTGACTTCCAGGTCAGCAGGTCATCTGCTGCCCCAAGTAGGCAGGGTGGGGAGGCTGCAGGGGCAGCTGCAGCTCTATCTACCCAAGCTCTGAGTCTCCCAGCCGGGACAGTGTCGGTCCAGGTCCATCAGACCGACGTTGCCCCTGCCAACAGCCCACTGGCGCTTCTGCCCCTACTGACCAGAGCGGCGTAAGCCACTCAGGATCCGCACCACCTTTGAAAAAGAAGAAGAAGGGTGCTCTGGCACTACTGGCTGAGACCCCAGACATGGCTACACACTCCGGCACGTCAAGGAAGCCTAGCTTTAATGACGCCGAACTTGATGCACTTGTGGCCTATGTGTTGGAACATAGCCGCAAAATAGTGGTGACTGCAGGGTGCAAGACCACACCTGGTAAACGTAGGGCACACTGGCAGACCATCGCGGACCACATTAGTGCCCTTGGATTTGTGAGACGCACAGCTGATGATTGCTACAAGCGGTGGAATGACCTGAAACGCAGAGCAAAGAACAAGCTGGCCTCAAATCATGCCTCTACTCTGGTGACTGGTGGTGGGTCTCCACCAGAGGACAACCAACTCACTAAACATGAGTCTGTTGCTGGAACCTTCGTCACAGAGGAACAGATCCAAGGCGTGGGAGACCTACCTGATTATGACGCATTGTCCGGTGAGTGCCCATGCATGTGTGTATAATCCATTTGTATGTTGTTTGGGTGACAGGTTCTAATTGAGTGCCAGGTGAGGGTGTGTACTGCAGAGTGGTATGGGTCACCCATGTGCTTCCTCTAATACATTCACGTGCCTTGGATGTGGGTATGACAGTATCCCTTCTGCCCACAGTAGCCAATTAGCGCCACATTACTGCAGTTGCCCTTGACCTGTCATCTTGCAACAACATTGTTCAGATTTTTTCAGTGTTCATTCTGGCTGATTGTTTCAATTCTCCCATTTTTGCTACGCAGTTGTCAGCCCTAATGCCACATATTTGACATGCTTCTGTCATTGATTACATCCCACATTGGCCCACATGTGTTGCCTTGTTATGTGAAGGATTAGACCATTCAGGCTGATTGAGTATTGGCCTGCTCACATTAATTTTTGGGGCCTGTTTGAATGTGGAACATCATAGTTGTTTGCTGTCATGTTAAAGTGACCAACCATTGATGTGTACATCTGCCTACAATCACTATATTATATTACACTGGATGTGTTGCAGTGTGTGGCACATGCATCTTTTGCCACACTATTTAGCATTTTTCATCTCATCAGGTCCATCTCACATGGATGGGTGACAGTACTCATTCACTGGCATATCGCTGTAGTTGTCTAATGTACCATGGCAATGCTACATGCCATCTGTGTGCTGGCATGTATCAAGTATGTGTATTGGACGTGCCACTCACAGGCTAATGTGTGATGCCAGTTCTACCCACCATGCAGCAAGTGTGTTGCTTTTCCATCTTGGTGTCCTCAGTGTATGCTTTTTGCCTCCCCTTCCAACTCATTGACAGTGCATGCATGCCAGGGTCATAGTCATGTGGGACATGTGTAAATCATGTACAGGATCTCTGTCTTGTCAGGCCTATGTGTGTGCTATGGTGCTCATGCCTGTTTGCATTTGTTTTATTTCATGTTTTTGCAGGTGATGACGCACTTGATGCTGGTGAGGTTGAGGAGATGGTGCAGACCCAGGAGGGATCTCAGCCACGACCGGGCACCAGTGGAGGACGTGGTGTGGGTGAAAACCCTTTCTTACTGCAGACCATACTGTCCAGGGGTGACTCTGGGTGCACCTCCCCAGACCTCTATTCAGGTGCTGAATCGGATGATGAGACTTATGTGCAGTCACAGGTGATTGCTTCTGGCAGAGATTCTGTTCTGTCCAACCTACCTGAACCAGGGGTAGAACCCTCTATGGGGATGTCAGTGTTGTTAGGTCCGCCTTTGGCGGTTACAGATGCAGGGTCATACTCCACAACATCTGATCCTGTTCCTTGGTCAACAGATCAGAGGGGGAATGCAGTCCTGCAGCCTCAGGCAGTGCCAGCACAGCAAGGTGCAGATCGCTTTGCCCCAAACAGGTGTGGTGCCCGCCGACGTGGTGGCCGTGCGCCACCAGGCAATACTGTATGGGAAAACTCCATGTACGGTATGGCAACCCAACAGGCAGCATCAGTTGAAATGATGGCTCAGGCAATGGAGAGGGTGGCCACTTCAATTATCCCCCCTGAAAGGCAGATGGAGCAACAACAGCAGGTAACAGACTCCATTTGCCAATCACACAGGGAAGACATGTTGGCGTCCAACAGGGACCCACGGGTGTTAGGAAAGAATTCATATTGTAGGTAATTTTCCTTACATGTGGCAACCCCCAAACTTTTTGCTGTTGTTTTACACCCTGATCTAGACTTTGCCAGAGAAGTGCAGCCTTCCGCCGCACTCCTCTGGACTTTCGCTCCATTCTTACGGGGAAACTGACCTGCCCTTAAGACCGTCAGTACCGGGAAACATTGTTTTCCGTAGCTCTTTTCTCATATTGCAGCTTTCGCGCAACATGGCACAAGAGTGCACCGTAACTTACATTACCGCGCTCTTGGGTCTCTAGTCATTCTACATGCCCTAGTAACTCTCAATGGATTTATAACAAACTGTGCAAGTATGACACGGACGGGACTGGTGGCAGCGATCGTTTCTTTGTGTTTTGAACTCCCTTTTGCCCTGTTGACCGCGCTTCTCGCGTTTGGCCAAAATGGGTGGCCTGGCTTCCAAAATGGCCATGCCATGAGGTTCTTTGTCCTGTCCGTTGACCGTCTTGCCCCTTCACCTTCCCCAGGTCGAGCTGACCCGGGGCATCCTTATTTGGGCATGTACTTTCCCGCGAAACACAGATGCTTTTGTGGGCTTCTGCATGCCTTGTGTGTGCCTTCAGGATGTGGGCTAGGATATCTGGTCCCAATACACATCCTGGGTGCCAGAGAGTCTAGTGTGTCTTGAATGCCTAGGACAACCATGGTCCGTGATAGGTTCACGTATGGTGTGAGTGTTTTGTGAGCAGATCTCCCATTGGGTCCTCTCTGTTTTGGCGCGAAGGGAACTCTGGATAAGAGGAGGCTGGAAACACCACTACCAGGTCGATCTCCTGAGTTCTCACGAACGACGGATACAGGAGCCAAGTATCCTGCAACTAACAGGCTGAACCGAGGAATCACTGTTGACCCGCTGAAGGACTTCTCCTCTGCACTGCTGTGGCCCTGTGAGTCCATTCTGCCTCTGATCGAACGAGAAGGCCTGTACTGGTACTTCGACCCTTTGGAATAGTGGGAACAACTATTCTCGGCATCTCCATCATCTCCTGCACGTAAGCCTTCAGAAGCATCTCTGGGCCATCCAGTGGACTGACCAGCTTACCCAGGAGTCTTGCTCTGTCACCGCTGTCAGGTTGCTGCTGTATTCCGAGTCCTTGACACCCTCACACGATTCGTACACTTGGCATTCCCAGGTCTGAAGTGAGAAGTGTACATTGGGCTGAAATAAACACAGCCATTTCGTTGCCCTGCTGTGGTAACAATCTGTGCGGGTTCACTGCATTTGGGACATCCTCAACTCTAACTTCTGCTGCCGCGGAATCTACATGACGCCGAGACGTCGCCTACTTGTATCTGAACCTGCCAGCACTGAAACTGACGCGGAGAAGCCTGGGTCTAGCTGCATCGGGGACCGGTGAGTAGCAACGCTAGGAACCGGTCGCCCTCTGCAGTAGCCTGTAGCTTGTCCTCGCTGTGTTAAACAGCACGCCTTTTTCGCACTCACGCTCTGCTACTGCCCGCAAGTGGAGGCCGCGCTTGAGTAGCAGAGATTTGTTCGCCCTCCCCTGTTCACCGCTCTGAACTGCCTGATTTCCTTGAAGAGACTCCCCTTGGCCCGTTGGCACCAGCGTTTGCAGATACTTTTGAGCACAAGGCTCCACTCTTCGTAGGGCTCGGGCTTCCTTCTAGTTACGTGGCCTCTGAAGGCGAACTGGGTCTAACGATTACTTGCACTGCCTGTTTTCCTCCCCATCTAGGTGGTCTGCATATTTCGTGCTTCGAACTCTTTAGACCCTTCAGTAATTGTATATATATTGTATCTGATTGTGATGTGTTGGTTTACTTGAGTTTTATCGTGATTCTTTAGTATGGTCAATGTTACAGAGGCCTTGTAATAAATTTGTCTATATTTTTAATATAACACCTGCTTGGAGTAATTTGTAAGTGTCCTTGCTTTGTGTGTTCATTGCGGGCTTTCAGTCACCCTCATCCCTCTTGAGACCTAGTCTTGACCGCCGCCATCGCTACCCTGATTGGTCTGGCTTGTCCAGAGGTTACCCTGTTCCAAGAAACTAGGCTGGCCTTCTGAACCTCTGCCTCTCCAGGACAGAGTTCAGAAATCCATCTTAACGATGGGCGGCACTGGAGACTCTGCGCGAAGCCATATCAATAGAGTCACAGGGCCACAGGGAAGCCCTGAGGGTAGAACTCCATAACATCAGAGAGACTCTGCTTGAACTTGAGGCTTCCTGAAATTTTAGGACAGAACAGCAGCTGGAGCAGCTCACATGTTCGCTCTCAGCTGAGCTGCAGGCAACCCGTGAGGAGATCCAGGCATCACGCAAGGCCATGCGTGCAGAAATGCAGGCAAACCATGAGGTGCTGCATGGGGATTTCCACACTATCATCCTCCAGAATCAGACCTTCCAGACCCACATGCTTGCTGTCATGGAGGACCATACCAGGGCTTTGCGTGGGGTGCCTCCCATTGCACCACCACCTCCTGATGCAGCATCAGAGGGTGAAGAGACCGACAGCAGTTCTCCCACAATGGCATAGCCGTGCAGGCCATGAGCCCCTGGAGGTATTTTTTTCCCAACATCCACGCAGGTGGTGTTGGTGTGCACCCTGTCCTCGAACCTCCTGGGTGGCCTCCCCCCTAACACCCACATGGCCATTTTTGATTTTTCTTTTTTTTTTACAGTGTGTTGCCTTGTGTGGCTCCCGTGGGCATCCACTGTGTATTCCGGCTGGGCACATGCAGGCTTGTCCTGAGTTTGGGTTAGATGCTTGGGTTCGTGACACACACACCCCCTCCTGCTTCCCGTTTCCATGGGCTTGCAAAGGGTGTGACCAAGTGACAGTGACTTACACGGTGACATTGGGCTCCCATGAGCTGTGTGGGCAGTCTGTAGTCAATACTGTGTGGACATCCCTAGTGGGTATTGTTGTTGTATTGAACACTGCATGGTGTATTGATATGTGCTTGTGCATCCATGTCTTCCTCTTTATTCGCAGGCACCTTCTTCATGTCTTCACAAGGTGGTCTCCTTTGCAGATGGAGTTCATGTTGTATGCAGTACACTGACACATTTGCGTGGCTGGAACACTGCAGTTGGAAGGGGTCGATGTGCTGGCTTATTCAGGTTGTAAGACTACCACTACTTTGACTTTGTACTGTCATGTTTTTGCAATGTTTCATGCTGTGTTGCTGTATTGTGTTGGTGGTAAGTATTTGGTCATGTGTGCTGTTTGTTATTGATTACTGGGAGCATATTGTTTGTGGGCTGTTTCCATTTGGGACAGTGCACTTTGTGACACTTGTGTCAGGTCTTGTGCATTGCTTTGTTTGCTTTCACATTGCATGACATGCCATGGTGTGTTGGGTGGCGGAGATGGGGAGGGGTTGGTGACATGGCACTATTTTCATGTTGTATTTTTCTAGGGGTAGTCATTCATGCAGCATGAATGTATGTCTTTTAATGACACAGCATTGGTTGTCTTTGGGTAGGTAGGGATGCACACAATGTAACACTTCCAGGTGACCAATCTCAGGCTGGTATGGTTGTGACAGTTGACTGCCCCTTATGTCATCATCATTGATTATCAGCTGGTATGTGCCAGGGCTGTGTGCACTCCACAGGGGTGTGATTTTAGGTGAAGTAATTAGCCACCAGCTGCGTATGGGCTGCCTCACCACGTGCCCTTTCCCCTCACATGTGCAGCGGCCGTGCATGTGGTTGAGGACGTGGGGGCACCACCATGTCCACCGGCAGGCCCCGGCGTGTTGCAACGTTGTGCAGGACACATGCTGCCACTACGATCCTGCACACTACTGAGGGAGCGTATAGCAGCTGCCCACCAGAACGGTCAAGGGAGCGAAAGCGTGACTTGAGCACTCCGAATGTGCGCTCCACTATGCCACGGGTTGCAATATGGGCTGTGTTGTATCTTACCTCGGGTGGTGTGGTGGGGTTCCGAATTGGCATCATCATGTGGGTGCTCAGAGGGTAGGCACTGTCCCCTGGGGAGGTGATGATGGGTATCATTAGTGGGGTTGTGACATTACTCAGTATCTGATGGCACGGTTTAGGGTTGACATTCTGTATATGAAACTGTCATTAGTGGACCCTGGATAGTTGGCATATACTGAGGTGATGATTCCCTTGGCATCACATACTACCTGCACGTTGATGGAATGCCAGTGCTTGCGGTTTCTATAGATGTGCTCTGATGCCCTGGGAGGATGTAGAGCCACATGGGTGCAATCAATGGCACCTAGCACTTTGGGGAAGTGTGCCTCCCCGTAAAAATCCTGGACAACAGCCTGCTTTTCTGCAGGTGTTCTGGGCAGGTATATGTGCCTGCGGACTGATGGGCGTGCAGTCATGATGGCCAAGACCTGGTGTACGCAGCCTGACTGCGTGGCCTGTGACACCCCCTCCCCACTATGGCACTTGTCTGCTGAAATGACCCAGTAGCCAAGAAGTGCAGTACATTGAGCACCTTTTCCAAGGGGCTCAGTGCTTGGGAGCACAGGGTGGGTGTTGTGAGGTCATCATCCCACTCACTCACCAGGTCGAGTATTATGTGAGGTAGACACCTGTACGTCCCATAAACCTGGTCATCAGGCATCCCAAAAAGGCTGGTCCTGGGTGTAAAAATTCTGGCCTTGACTATCCTCCTCCACCTCCTGCGGTATCCCACGACAACTGCTGCGAGGAAAGGTATATTCATCGTAGCATCTGAGCTTGTTTGTTGTTTGCGCGCACTTTTATGCTGTGCGGGTCCACGTACCACTGCTTCCTGCTGGCGTACGTGTTTCCGGATTAGCGCATCTTTTTTGGTGCATGCGTTAGCCCTGTTCGATTCCATGAATATGTGTTGTAGGCACGCGTGTGGGCGTTCCGTGCATTTGCCTCCTGTACTTCCCCCGTAACGCCCACATTTTCACGCGTTGTTCCTCATTCTGCGTGTTACGCCCCTACTTTTGTTGTGTGCGCTGCGCTATGTGCGCTTTCGCTGTGGGCGTAGCGCACGCTGTTTGATGACGTGTGCGTCCACGTGTGCCATGCAGGATTTTAGCCCACATCCATGGATTTACACGCGCACGGACATCCATGAATCGCTGTGCACGGGTTTTGCTGCGATTTTCGCACTTGCGCTGCGATTCGCACGCTTGTGCAGAAATTTTCGGCGCATATTAATTCCATGAATCGGCCTATAAGAGTCTAAGACAGGAATAAGGAGAAGAAAACCAGAAATATTGTTGGCTTGATCGGGGGATAATTATGATTGGGGAAAATGGAACCTGAGGTCTCACAAGCAGATACCTCAAAAGAAGAAGTATCATTAGATCACTTTTCTCCCTTAACTTACCGAAAACATAAAACAAATACAGCCATCCTATAGCTTTTGGAAGTGGTAGTATCAGATCTAGAAATGGATACGGAAATTAGGTGAAAAGAAGGACAGCCAGATTCACCCTCAGGAACTTTTTAGACCAAGAAATAAACAATTGAATTGTGTGCAAGCAAGACCTTATATTACATGAACAGATAGTATGCGAGGAAGGAAATCCCAGCATCAAAGACAACAGTAAAGGTGCCAGCATCCATTCATTCAAAGAGTCTCTCATTTATGAAACAAACATAAGACCAGGGAATATCAAGACTTATTGTAAAGGATCAAATATAACAAAGTTGTATTAAAAGAGACTAAAATCTCACTAGAAAGAATAATTGGTTGGTTAGAAGACACAAAGAAGAGGGTTAATGAGAAAGAGTGATGTGTCAATGAAATAGTAGACATTTCATGTGAAACATCATGAATTATTAAAAGGCAAGAGGAAGAGAAATGTGTTGCTAAGGTCCAACATAAATGACGGAGAAAATAAAATTTGGCATTTGAACATAAACATGTTGGCATTCCTGAAGAGATTGAAGGTGAAGAAGAACAGCCATGAATGTAGACTGCAGGCCTCTTCTAAAAAACTCTCCCGGAACTAAAGGATTGGGATCTGCAGAATGAAATTCAACAGGAATGTAGGCTTCAATTTAGGAAAAATTCAAATCAATTCAAATCAATGATTTGGCTTATCAAACATCTTGCATGCAGGTAACTGTATTAAAAGAAAAAAAAAATCAAAATTGTAGTGTATCTTAATAACAAGCTATCAAACCTTATTATCCTTATAAACCTATAAACCTGAGGAAGAGTGCAGCAGAGAAGCGGGAATTGATTAACATATACATTTGATACATCTTCCCCAAAAAAAGAGTTAATTGCTTGGGACTTCAAGTCCCATGATTCCCGACGGCAACGTGGCTTGCTCACATGCCGCTGGGTCCTGAAAAGCTCTGCACCTATCTGTGCTCCTTGATGATTGTTTGTGACATTGGAGGCATGGGCAGGATGCATGGCAGGATGCAGAGATGCAGGATCTGGACTGGGGGGGAATCAGGAATAGCTGGTGAACCCTTGGGTGCAGCGGTGAGACTCAGAAAAAGTCTAGAAATGTGAGTTTTGAAGAACGGGAAGCGGCAAGCATTCTGAACCGCTTGCTGTGTTCGGAGCTGGTAGCAGTGCTTGTAAGTACAAAGCTTCAGTTGCTTGCTCAGGGATGCCACAGGAAGCTTCCCAAGCCTAAGATAAGTAACCAGGAAGTCATTGGGTTTAAGGATTGTTTAATCTGGAATGCTAGTGCGCTGGTTTTGAATAATGCAAAGGTCAGGGGTTATGGTACGTTTTGCATGAAACAAGCTGCTGAACAAGTTTCATTGGCCCTCATTAGGACCCTGGCGGTAAGGGGTTTACGCTAGCGTTAGCTGCGCCGACCCCTTACCGCCAATCCCGAGTTCCCAGAGCGCCATGGTCATTTTTCCGCCCGCTTTTTGCGGGCGTAAAAATCCATGGCGCTATGGGACCTTGGTGTTAATTACGCCACCGTAATTTACGGTGGCGTAATTAACTCCTTCCCCACTCCCATTATACCCTATGGGGCCGAAATGGGAATGGGGAAGGGTAAATGGGTCAATGGGGACTTACCGCCCCGCCGACCTCGGAATGGGGCGGTAAGTCCACCATCCGCCATGGCGTAAACGGACTTTACGCCATGGCGGAAAAGTCCGCCGATGGCGGAAAAAATCCGCCAGGGTCGTAATGAGGGCCATTGTGTTTATTTTATGTTTGTCCTATGAGGTAACACGGCTATGGTCCATGAAAGGTCACCCCTCTGCCATCCATGCTGTGGATTTATAATAGGAGGAAGCAAGGACTGACTTGTTGAGTTATGAGAAGTGGCGCTGAGCGAAATTATTGGAAAGGAATGCACCTCTGGGCATGACAAAAATAATCAGCTACTACCAAACATAAGTATGAAGACATGCAGGTATTTGATGAAAGGTTAGCTAATAGAAAAACAGTAGGTCCTCATTGTCAGACCAGTTAGTTCTGTAAAACTCTGGGAAAATAAATTATACCTGAACAAGTTTTTAGATCTGTGCTGAAAACCAGGAGGATCCGAGATTCATGGCATAATATTTGTGTCTTCCCTGAAGGTCATAAGGTGCCACATTATGTGGCTTGTATCACCAAATATTAATATTAAATGTGATTTAAGTATATTTATGAGCAACTGTTCAATGAAGCTACCTGTGTGTATATGAATGCCTTTTCTTCTACCATATTTTAATCTGTCAAGTCCCTTATCTGTTATACCATCATTAATAGGGTATGTAATCTTATAGATGTCTTGAACATTAAAATGCATTCATGCTTCTTTCTAGCATATCTTTTCATCTTAGAGGTACATCTATTTGAGATGATTGGCAGTAGCATGGGAGTAACATAAGTTGTCTCTTTCCTCTTTATGGTCTTTTCTCAAGATGCCTATTAACTCAAGGTCTTCAATTATCTGTTTTTCTGAATTTCACATGTTGGGCATTCTGCTGAGGTTACCTTTAAATTGCGTCTCTAATGAGGGTTCAATTGAATGTTAACGTCTTCAGCAATAATAATTTTCCCAGAGCAAGTTTATGTTTCTAGAATCATATTATTGAATGATGCATGGTCATCTACATTGGCCATTTTATTAACAAAGGATATATATCCTTGCTGGATGGGACTGTCAGTTACTGTCCAACTGCCTTATCTGACTTTTACTTGTTTTGTTATCCCTCTGAAGACATCCTTGGACTATCATCCAAAGTTGACTAACTGTAGATGTTTGATAGAAAAAAAACATCAAGGCCTGAAACAGATTGAACTGTCGACACTACTGCTTTTTGAGGGCTTCTTGTTGTATCAATTTGAATTTGAATCATACCAAGTCACTCATTAGTCTACTAACACCACTTTTGCCGAGACGAGGGAACAATGTGTCAGGGCAGTTTTAGATTAAGTTATCCAAAGAAATATCGGACTTTCAGTGCTGTACTTGTTTTAAGTGTCTTTATGTCACTAACATATGATCCAATGATCAATGTTTTTTTAATGTTTTATGTTGTCTAAAAATAAATCTTTTGATATATCGCTCTACTGACCTGTACCATTCTTTATATATGTTGAAAAAGATGGTATGTTCACTCTTTGTGTCAATAATTATCCCCAACTAAATGTGCAACAAAACAGGGTAGCTTTTTTGTAGTTTGTGTTTTTTGCTGATGTAGTAACGTCCTCTTCCAAAAGCCCCCTTTATCAAAAAAGAGCACCTTATTGTGCTCGGTTAGTGTGTACCATGGTTATATAGGACTACCTTGACCACTCCTCAATAGTCAGGATCTATTACCTGGACAGAAACGTCCAGGCATATCAACACAGCATATTCCCAGGCAAGTCCAGAAGAGAGGACTAAAACATTACTTTGATCAATTTTTTAAAACCCATGTTAAACTGATGAACAATACTTGATAGCAACCCAAGTAGCTTTGGCCATAAGAAGCCTTGAGTGGAAAGGTTTCTGCAAATTTTTATGTTACATGTTTCTAAAAGTGGTATGGCCAGTTAGAGGATTGGTTTTGGACTGAGGACTAATTTGATTTGGACAATTGACAGGCACCCTTAGTTTAGTTTTTAGGCAGGGAAGTTCCTCATAGCAATAAGGAAAAGTTGGCATTTTCACATTATTTCAAATAAACACCCTTGAAATGTTAATCTCTAGTCTGACTCCTTCTTCTGTTTTGCATCAATGTACTGTGAGGAGGCAGGAATGAAACGTGGACACAGAGGACTCATGAGGATTGGCATAAACCTTTATTAAATAATAAAGGGGTTGGAAGATGCCTCACTATCCCTAATCTAATAGTTATTTCTATAACTCAACCAAAACTAAGGGTCAGTCAGGTGTGAAGATGTCTAAAGCAAAAATGTCCTGTGTCCGAAATCCTATCCTCACCCTCGCATTATAAGCCTAACTATAAGGTGTTAAGGGTAATGTCTTTGGATTTGAAAATGTGCAAATGTTCGAGTTCAACAAAAGGTATAACTCCAGCAAAAGTTCCAAATGCATACTGTTTACAGTTCTCCAGTATTCTCTCCACCAAAACAAAAGTTCAAAGAAAAAACAAGTTCTTTATACTCCAAGAGGATAACTCCCTCCCCTTGTGTTGCATTTCACTCCAGGGGAAATTACTCCCTTCCCCAGGCTGTTTTCCAAATTCAATACAATTCAAATCCAAAGGGCATGGGTCTTCCTTGGGATTCTCTTTTGAAGATAAGACAACATGGATTGCGGGACCAAGACTTGCAAAACACCTAGTATAACCACCCTGCCAGGTTATCTTATACAGTTTCTTTACACAATTTGGGTGCGGGTACCAGACTCACAAAAAACACCTGTCATAGACTCTTGTCAGTTTCGCTTGTACTATTCCTTATGGGTGTGAATCCCAGATCTGCAGTTGGCTCAGTATACTCTCAGACAGCCCTTGGCATTCCGCCAGGCCCATGCACCCCTCCCGGGCACCAAGAGGACCAACTCATCCACTCTAATTTCTCCCCTGATGACTGTCACTCCCCTGCACATTTCATAGCTTTCTTCATGCCACAATGGCCCAAGGACACACTATCACGTGTGGCAGACCGCACACAGACCTTTTCATGCGCACCAGGGATCCGTGAGCTCCCTTTAGCACCCTCAGTACATGGCATCATGTGCTCATTCATGGTAAGCTCCTTCTGTCTCCAGAAGACTTCACCAATCAGGATACCCTATTGGGTTTGATGTCAGTGCAACCACAAGGGCTTATGTCAGTTCACCTGCATTTACCTTCAGGTTGTACTTCCGACATGATCCAGTATGCCAGGACACAGCCGGGAGATTCAGGCTCCATCTCCCGCATAGACTAAAACTCACACTCAACAGGACCCGGCTCTTCCCACAGGGCCCCTCCCACTTCCAGGCACACGGACTGCCTGCACATGCTCGTGTCAGTCCGGGTCTGTGCGGTTACTGAGTTAACACAGGGACACTCCTGACACTCCGAAATCTAAGCATGCACATGTGCAAATTGCCGTCCATGTCTATTAGGTTACCACGGTAACCACTGCAGCCTCACAGCAGCTACCCTGTTGGCATCCCACACAGAAGCCTAGATGTACTTGCACGAGGCATGGAACTAACTATAGGATGCCGATCTCTAGCTATTTTTGAACATTTGCTCTCCACCGAGACAAATCTCAAAATTTACTTTCATTTTCTGTCCCACGGTAGACGAAAGCCCCTAAGATCGTTGCCAGCATGTCCGTCTCCATCTGAATTGCACGGCACAGGGTGCGCTTTTCCTAATCTCCAGCTCTAGCCTGCCCACTTTACACCTATTCAATCAGGTAAAGATCCCCTGTATTCTTATTTATTTTTAATGAGCACCCAGACCATCAGTGTCCTCCATGTGATGGACCCAGACCCTTCAGGCATACCACCTCCCAGACCGCATATTTTCTCTTTGATACAACAGGACTACCACAGGTGTGGCAGAGGGAGCACCATTACGAAAATCCAGCCCCAGCGTGACCGTGCTACTCCTAAACAATCAGATAAAGATCCCTCATATATTTTTTATTTTTTATTTTTTAAACAAGCACTTAGGCCCCCACACCTTCAGTGACCCCCACTTGATTGTCCCAGACCCTTTAGGTATACCTACAAACCTCATGCCCTTCCATTTTATCTCCCATTCCACAGGACCACTACACATGATCTGTGGCCACCCTGATAGTCAGGGACCTACAGGGCACAAGCACCTTAAACATTCCCTCGCGATCCACAGGGGTGTTTAGTCTTAAGGTCAGTGAACCACAGGCCAGTATGAAGCCTGAATTTTAGGAATGCAACTATAATTGTAGCAATTCTCTTATCCCCACTTTGTTTCTTTTAAGTACCAGTCAATGCATACATGTACTTGTTGTACAACCACACTATATCTAACACAATTGCCCCTTTTCTACTCTAGGGCCACCAAATCCATTTCAGAAGAAGGCAGCACAATTGGACAACGCCTGCCAAAACATCTAAAGCTAGGACCATCACAATAGCTTTTCTGGCCACGCTTTCTTTACTATGTACTAAACATTATTGACGTCAAAAGAATGAAGGAGTCACATTAATTAGACTGAAGAAGCTTGTAATATTTCAGTTGAAGCATGTAACACTTTAGCTATGAAGAAAAATAGACAAATAAATAACAAAGGGCAATTAGAAAAACCCTTATACAATTCAACAAACATGACTTATAATGTGTATTTTTGAAGGATATCATCGCCACTTGATAGGGATATAGAACTGATATTCCATGAAAGGATAATGAAAGAATAGAGAATAAATCATCTCAGACACTTTCTATTAGGATACCCCCTTTGTTACAATAGCATAGTTATACCCCAACATCCTAATAGTATCGGGCACCCTCCAGTTAAATACAGTATATTATCCTACCAGGAATTTATATGTCAATCTCTCTTTCTCATTCAGTCCAAATGGACATGGATCTTCCCCAAGCTACTTCACAGCAAAATACTGTGACTATGAAGATGACAGTGATTCCAATGAGGATTACACTCTCTTCCCACTCTCAGCAATCAGTTCCGTCTTCAAGGGTCTCTTTACCTTAATGTTGACATCCCCCTCTTCCCTCTGGGATCACCATCAACATATACATTCTTTCACTTCACTCATACGTATTCGGGTACTGACCTCAGTATTTGCAGGACTCAAGCAGCTTTCCCCACTAAGCGGCATGGAGCTTTCGGTCCTGTCTGTTTACGGGTCTGTCCGACTGGCTAGGAGTGCTTGGTTCGTCTCTCTCTCTCTCTCTTGCTCCACCTGTCTGCCTTTGGGATTCACTCCCACACTGGGACGCCGACTGTTCTGCACCGCAAACTGCGTCGCCCACCAGTTTCAAAGCGATTGCTTGGAAAAAAAGCTCTCTCTATGGCGTCTCTAACACTGTGGCTTTTCGAACAATGTCAGAACCAGTTGGATGCCATAGTAATCTCCGTCTCTCTCTTTCAGTTGCTTTGCTTGTGTGTTTAAATGTCCTGGCACTTGGCTGTTATTTTCTAACCATTAGAGGGCGGCATTGACTTTCCGGCTCCAGTCATCTTTGACACGCCAGTCCTCTTCCTCATCCCAGTATTTACATTCAGCCAGAATGTACCAGGGCTCTTCCTCATCTCGCCCTTCACGTTGCCTATGACAAAAGAAGGGTTAGAGCTACATAACGAGTCTATCTTAAGCTGACTATCAGCACCATCATAAACAATAGATGGGGAAGAATGACCATAACAGCTGTGTACATTTTTACCCCTAGAATATCCTTGAGTGACATTACAGTATGCCATGGAGGCTTATTGAATTATGGAGGGGTAGTTAGAGTTTAAGGGAAAAGGGGCATACCATGTATTACCTGATGATGTCGTGTCATCCCCTTGAGGGTCGCCTCCCTCCATGTAGTCCTTCCTCAAAACGCTTCCTCCAGGGTCATGATCAGGCAGTGAATGCCATACCTGGGCCACATGAGGAGAGGCTACCTCTGGGAAAAGAGTGATGACATCATCAGATTCATCACAGTACATAGATATTGGGCCTCATTACAAAGTAGGAGGTAACCATGCCGCTGATAGCGGCATGGGTACCCCCTTACTGGGTACCGGGTCTGGGTTCCTTGAATGAGGAATTACTGGCCCATTCCAACCTTGAAAGGCCCGGTAATTCCTCATTCAAGGAACCCAGACCCTGAACATCCCCATTCCCATTCAAGCCTCCATAGGGCTCAATGGGAATGGGGAGGGTGCTAAAAATGGGCCCGTTAATAATGGGCCTGTTGTTAGCACCCTGGTTTGCTTGCGCAACCCGCTAAGGGCACCTTGTAAAACCAGACATCCTTAGCGGGTTCCTGCGAGCAGACTCATAATGAGGCAGTAAGGGGTTGACGGCTCCGGCACCTTTGCCGTCGCCGTTAACCCCTTACCGCCTCACTCGTAATGACCCCCATTGTCTGTACTAAACCTTTATCAGCGTTCCTAAGGATAAGTAGTTCCTACTAAGATTGAAATATATAAAATTAAGCAGGATTATCCCCCCTGGATGAACATGAAGAATATATAATGGAATGTCGCTGGCTTCACCCAAAAATATGGTGATCCTGATTTCAAAACATTTGTCAAGGAGTTTGACTTAATCATTCTAAAAGAATCCTGTGCACTGGAACCCTGGTCCCTGTGAGGTTATTTGAACATCTTCAAAAGTGTGGCAAAGGGATCTCAAGGAAGATATCGAGGAGGGCTTCAGACATCATGCAAAACTAGTGAATGTAAAAATGCTGAAGAAGTCAAAATGTATACCATCCATGCAATTGCAGTAGGCATCACTGTGTTGAATGGTAAATCTCTCAGATTGACACATGGCTTTGCTAATTGCAAAAATATGAGTGAGTTCTCCAAGTTATTCAGGAAATTGGTGGATGAAGCTATCTCTCTGATGAATGGGGGTTGTGACCTCATGGTGTACGGGGACCTCAATGGTAGGATGGGTTCATGGGGAGGAATCGATGAGATACATCATGAAAAGCTTTGTGTATACAGGATACCTATTTTTAGTCACAGCTGGGCAAAGACTGATTTGGACGGAAAAATGCTAAGAGAGTTTTGCATTGATCACAATTTGATATCAATCCAGAACACTGTGTTCTCTGATTTTGAAAATCTATTCATTTATGGAGCCAGATGCTCATCCTCAGTGAATGCTTATGTTTTGGTCCCTACAGGCAAATGGTCATCCCATGGAAACTTTTCAAAAATCCACAGGGCGGAAAGTGACCATAATGCTCTTTTTCTTTTTAAATATATAGATGAGGCAGGGGACTTGGCTGAACCTATAGATGAAGTGCTTCAGTTGGAGCTATGAAATAAATTGAGAGTCAGATGGTTGCCAATGCTTCAGGAATGTTTCACATTATGGTTAGACGAGTCAAATTCAATCAGGCTTCTTGATGAAATTGTGACAGCATGAACGTCAAATTGTGTGGAGAGCCAAGAACCAGGTGTGCGTATTAGTAACAGGTATTAGAAAATAATGGTCCTCTCTTGTTACCAAAACAAAAAGAGACCAGTCAAATAGGTCCTCACATGAAGAATATATGGTAGGTTGGTTTGATGAAGAATGGGCCAAGGTAAAGAAGTCTTTACAGGAAGCACGGCGGTCAGAAGAAGGGACAAATGAATTTATTTATTTAATTTAATTTGTAAAGCGCACTTCGGCCCAGGGGCATCGAGGCACTGTTGCAGGAAAGTGCATTAGTTACAGGTAGGAGGCTTTGCTCATTGAAGTGTCTGCCTTGAGAAAAACATTACAAATCTCTAACTATCCAGAAAAAGAAGGATCATTGGTGCCGTAAATGGCAACACCTCACAAAATCAGCAACAGAGAAAGACTCAAAGACATTTTGGAAGGCTATAGCGCAGGGACTAGGGCAACATAAATCGCACATTAATGTGAATATCTCGCAGTCTTGCAGGAGAAATGGGTAACTCACAACTCCAAGGTTTTTGGGGCAGTGAGGAGCAACAACTCAATGCAGTCTGGAGAATCACCCAAACCCATAACATCTGGGGAAATATCAGTAGAAGAGAAAGATGCTTATGTCATGTCTTTATTAGTCACCAAAAATAAAATCTGCAAAGCCATTAATCATATGGCAAGAGAAGAGCCTCCAGGTCTAAATATGATACTAGCGGAAATATTCAAACATGCGAGAAACTGGTGGATGCAGTTGTTAACGTCAGTGTTCTCATCTTTTGTAGGAAACGTGCCGGATCCGATATCCTTATCAAACTCCATTGTCATTCCTTTATGTAAGAAAGGCCTCATTCATGAGGTCTCGTCCTATAGACCAATCAGTCTGATCAATATCGACTTTAAGATCCCCCTGTCATTTTATCTTGTCAGAATTAAATAAGTGGATTGAGGGGAATAGTATTTTAAAATGGGTCCAGAGTGGCTTTGGAAGTGGACTTTCCACTATAGACCAGCTGTTTGTTCTCTGGAATGTTGCCCATTAGCATGCTGTGGCTAAGATGTCACCTATCTATGCAGCTTTCCTGGGCTTCTGCCTGACATTCCATCTTGTTGTAGAGAGAGCTATCGGTTAAACTTGTAGAGATGGGGATGAATAGCACACTCGGGCACATTACCAGGGCACTATATTTAGAACTACTGTGCATATTAGATATGGACCTTGTGGTCAATTTACAGAAACAATATCCAGGAAAATAGGGTTGCCTACTGGCTTATATATTAATGACCTTCCAAAATGTGTGTACGAATCATCCAAAGACACACCAGGGATCTGTGGGAATCCAGGATCGATTATTTTATAAACGGATGACTCAGTACTTCTGGCAAGGACACCTAATGCACTGAGAGACCAATTCTCGGCATTGGCAATTTATTGCAAGAAGAATTATTTAATTTTAAATAAAGGTCAATCAAAATGTATGGTGTAACTCCCCATGTTTCTGAACGAAGGGGTGAGCCACAACCTGTAGGAGTCCTGAGCATGGGATACGTACACCTTACCCCACATATGTGTGAATGACATCCCAGGGGGAGGATGGATGGACCCTCATTTGAGGGCCTATGGCAGACCTCAATATGGGTAAGTTGCCTGGTGGGAGGGTTGGCCCTCTCTTATTGGCAGGTAAGCCCTGGTGGCTAACAGTAATTAGTGTGCACCTGTTTAAATAATCAGTCACAGTCTTATTTCATTTGACAAGCTTGACAGCCTTCTATATAAAACAGTGTATGTAATACCAGATTCTTGGTATTGAATAAGTACATAACATCAGGCGGTCACATGTGAGCAAGTTCTGTCACTTTTGGTAAATAAATAAGTAAATAGCATCAATGGGGGTCACCTGAGAGCAAGGTAATTCACATTTGGTAAATAAATAATTAAATAACATTAATCCCGTACGCCTTGGTGCTGTCCTCCCAGTACAAGAATTATAACCTGAGCCCAAACTCCATAGGTTCTATACTCCTGGTAGCTGCAGACTACCAACAGAAGGCACACCCACTAGAGCACAGCCTCACTGATCAACCAGCCAAAGCACCTTCACGTAACCAACCAATCTACTGCCGCCACCTATGTTTTTAGGTCAGAAATGAGTTCGATAGCCGTCCCTTGGGATGGTATAACCTGCAAGAGGCAGCCAAGGTCCTGTTTTCAACCTAAAACAGTGTCGTTGGGGTGAACCATATGCCTCCCCACATCAGTGTCTCCTCTCCAGACTGCTGCACTAGACACTTGTGTGACTGTGAACTGCCACACTGGGCCCGTATGACCGGAGAAAAGCAGACCACCTAACATAACAGCCAAGGGCCCTACGTGGCTTCTGGCTAGTGAATGCACACCTCCACAGCAGGTTGAGTAGCACCCTCTACATACCACTGTGGCCTTCCACCTGCTACCCTGAATGGGCACCCAACACATACCTGAGGTACAATACCTCAATACCACACTCTGTGGGGCTAAATCGTAAAGTTATGCCTCTTAGAGTGCTCTGTGACAGGCCTGGTGCAACCTACATGTAGGCCTGTCTGTCAGAACCCATTTGTTCGTCCTGTAATGCACACACGCTCTGCGGTGCCCCTTCCTCACTCTTTCCCACTCCTAACTGGCAGCTACAGCATGAAGATCGACTCTGCTCTGTCCCTCAACGAGAGGTGCTGTTGCTTAGTCCAGCACCTGCTAACTTTCTCATGCTTCTCCCGACCCCAACACACTCACTCAACCCTGGGTAGGGGAATGTGGCGTTGCCCCGTAAGGGCTGCACACGCGGCGGCGTGACGTTGCACGTCGCCGCGTGCGGCTTAAATAAACGGGGCGTTCCCGGAACCGCAGAGCGACCGGGGAGCCCGAACCTAACGGACGTGTGAGTCTGAGCTCTGTTGGTTTGGGGGCTCACGGGCACGCCTGGGGGGGCCAAGGACAGACCCCCAACAGTGGCGACGAGTGATGTCGGATGCCCAGGCCCGGCGGTGAAAGGCGTCCGGAATTTTTCTGAAACGATCGGAACGTTCACGGACGTTTCGTTTCATGCCGTCGCTGCGGACCGCACACGCGGCTGGCGGCCATTTTGTAGACGAGGCCGCGGAACTTCTCGGAGCTCCGGTTCGGACTGAGAAGGTGATCCGGGTCTAATTTTTGGATCTTGTGGGTGCTGAGAACATGATCCACGCGCCCATGCCCATTTTGTGAATTTTCAGTAAATTTTGGGATCGTTACGTCGAGTGTTAGCCAGGACAAGGGCTATGATGGCAGGGCCTGCTTAGCCTAGTCCATCTACGTGGCTCAATTTTTGGGACCTCTACCTGCAAGGTGGCAACAAGGCACTTCCTCGCCCCTTCATCATCAGGACACTCTTTTTGATCCTCTTCATCATCACAGGGTGGTGGCAGCTTCAGAGGTCTTCTGCATCTTTCAGCATCTTCATCTTTTCGCATGGTGGTGGTGGGAATCTGAGTTGCGGCCTCAGGTCTGGTAGTGGGGTGCCTGTGCGCTCAGTCCCATGTCCGACAGTGAACAGGACGGCGACACCGCGGATCCTGGGGGGATTCTCAGGACGAAGGTCAGGTGGCCCAGCCAGCAGCTCTGCAACCGCTGCCACAGGCACCACCAGGGGCACAGCCTGTCGGCCTCATCATGGCTCAAGCTAGAGCCCAGGCGGCCCTGCAACCGATACCAGAATTCGATCCTACGGGCCCCCCATCCAGTTTGGGGCCCCGATGGAGGAGGTGGGTGGCCCGCCTGGACATGTACTTCAGGGCTGCTCGAGTGGATGATGATGACAGCATGGTAGCCACCATGCTGTATTCGGCGGGAGCCGCGGTTCAGGAGATCTTCGAGTCGCTGACTCCGGCGGACCAGACCTATGGTGCGGCGAAAGCGGCTCTCCTTGCGCACTTCCTTCCACTTGCCAACGTGGATTTCGAGAGATTCGTGATGCTGTCGGCCAAGCAGAAGGAGGATGAGACTTTGGATACGTTTTACGGCCGCCCACGCCGCCTCTCCCAAGGGTGCGCGTGGGGGGACGCGGAGGACATGATACGGACAATGCTGATCCAAGCATGCTCCTCCGGCAAACTGAGGAGACTGGTCCTCAGGGAGCCGGGAATCACTCTGCACCGTATACTAGAGCTGGGTCGATGTCACGAAGTGGCTGAGGCACGGGCGAGCAAGATGGAAGCAGGATCACGCTCGATCAAAGCCGAAGAGGTGTGCACTGTGTGGCGGGGCGGCAGAGGAACGAGAAGGCCTGGCGGAGCCCCCCAAGACAGGGCAGGAAGGTCGGGGGAATCATGCCAGAAATGTGGCTATGACCTCCCCCATTCCACAGAGTGCCCAGCCGCAGGAAGAACATGTGGCCGATGTGGCCTGCCGGATCACTTCGCGAGAGTGTGCAAGTCGACGCTACCTGTCATGGTACCCAGAGGTCCTGCCCGGGTCTGGACTCCGCGTCAAACCCGGCCATCCAACGTGGCCCAGGTGGATCAAGCGGAAGAGGAGGCTCAGGCAGAGGAGGCTGAAGCAGAGGAGGAGGAAAACATCTTCTTCGTCTCAAGCATGGGGGTCCTGAAAGGCAAAAGCAGGAGGCAGCCAAGATGCGTAGTGGAGGTGAACCACTCGCCTGTCCCCGTGCTGGTGGACACAGGGGCATCGGTCAATGTCATGGCCAGGGGACATTATGACGCTCTTGACCCATTGCCGAACCTGGCTGCGCCAAGAGCTCGCATCTTCGCCTTCGGTGGACTCAAGCCCATACCGCTGGATGGAGCGTTCGTGGCGAAGGTGGAGCATGAAGGATCGAAGATCAGAGCACGATTCTACGTCACCCCCATAAGCAATAACACCCTACTAAGATGCGCGGCTGCGGAGGTGCTTGGGATAGTGAGTTTTGCGTACTCAGTATACCTGGAAGACATCAACGACCTACTGGACAAGTACGCAGCCCTGTTCAATGGAATTGGGAGAATGACCGGTGATCCAGTCCGGCTACACATTGACGACTCAGTACAACCTATCGCCCTGAAACACCGGAGAGTTCCTTTTCATCTGAGAGAGCAAGTCGATAAGGAACTGGACAACCTGGTGGCCTTGGACATCATCGAGAAGGTGGAAGGCCCAACACCATGGGTGTCCCCCATTGTCGTGGCCAGGAAACCAAAACAGCCGGACTCCGTTCGCATCTGCGTAGACATGAGGCTGCCCAACAAGGCCATAAAAAGGGAGCGACACCTGACCCCGACCATCGATGACATAATTGCTGAGGTACAGGGGGCCAGGTTCTTCTCTAAACTCGACCTCAGAGCAGGGTACCATCAAGTTGTCCTCCATCCTGAGTCCCGGTACATAACGACATTCACCACCCACCGGGGACTCTACAGGTACAAGAGGTTGAGTTTTGGGGTCTCGTCGGCTGCCGAAGTGTTTCAGAACATTATCCGGGGTGCACTTGCTGATCTTGAAGGGGTGCTCAACATCAGTGATGACATTTTGGTGTTTGCCAACACGGAGGTGATCCATCTGAAGCGCCTGGCCAAAACCTTCGAGAGGCTGCAGTCATTGGGTCTCACCCTCCATAGGGCCAAATGCGAATTCCTGCGCCCATCAATAGAATTCTTTGGGTTCGTGTTCAAGGAGGGTGGGGTGTCACCCGACCCACGGAAGGTTCAGGACATTAAGAGTGCACAGCCCCCGGAATCCGTGTCAGAAGTGAGGAGTTTTCTGGGCATGGTGACCTACTGTGGTCGGTTTATCCAAAACCTGGCCTCGAGGTCTGAGCCGCTCAGAGCTCTGACCAAGAAAGATACTGCCTGGCACTGGGGTCCACTGGAACAGTCGGCGTTCGAGGACATCAAAGGCGCCCTAACAACGGAGGACACCATGGCGTTCTTCGACCCGGCGCTACCCTCGGAGATCGTGGTCGACGCCAGTCCGTTTGGCCTGGGGGCGGTCCTGACCCAGGTGGACCGTGAAGGAAACCTCCGGCCCGTTGCATACGCCAGTAAGGCGCTCTCGGACACGGAGCAGCGATACTCCCAGATCGAGAGGGAGGCCCTGGCGGTCTTGTGGGGATGCCGACATTTTTGCCTATATGTGCTGGGACTTCCGGTGACTGTGGTGACTGATCATAAACCCCTGCTCCCGATTCTGGTGGGCTCGTCATCTAAGCCCCCGGCCAGAATTGAAAGATGGATGCTCGCATTGCTTGAATACGGGGTCACGCTGGTATACCGGCCAGGGGCCAACAATGCAGCGGACTTCCTTTCCCGGCATCCCGGAGTGCGTGGGGGAGTGGCAGGAGACACCTGTGCAGAAGAAGCGGACGACCATGTCCGGATGGTGGTGGAGGGAGCAACACCAAATGCACTGCCCCTGTCGGAGCTGGAGGCCGCGGCGGCCGAGGATGGGTGCTTCCAGATACTGAAGCAGTCGATGCAGAGCGGGTCTTGGAAGCTCGTCTTGGAAGCGCTCGCAGGGCGGACCCATGAGGCGAAGACCGCCCTTGAACAGCTATGGAAGGTGAAAGATGAGCTGTCCTTCTCTGAGTCGGGGCTCCTGCTCCGGGGGGATCGCATAGTGGTCCCCCACTCCAAAGTGGGTGAGGTGATCGCTTTGGCCCATCACGGACATCAGGGTGCTGCCAAGACGAAGGCGAGGCTGCGGATGAAGGTCTGGTTCCCGGAGCTAGAGAGAAGGGTCGATGACTTTGTGGCGGCCTGTGTATGGTGCCAGGCAGCCTCCCCGGTGCAGAGGGAACCGGCTATCGAGGCAATGCCTCGGGGGACCAGGCCCTGGGAGGTCGTACATGCCGATTTTGGGTCTACGTCCGTGGGCACCCATTTTCTGGCCATAGTCGATGAGTACTCCCGGTACCCCGAGGTGGAGTTCGTGGAATCGGTGGCATTCGAGCATGTGGTGGTCGGCGTGGAAAAGATCTTTGCAACCCATGGGTTTCCCCTGACACTGTGCTCGGACAATGGGTCGCCATTTCAAAGCGAACGCTTCTCAGAGTTCCTGGCCAGCTGTGGAGTTCAACATCGAAAGATATCCCCGCTGTGGCCGAGGGCCAACGGCAATGCAGAAAGGCTGATGCGAACACTAAACAAGACATTTCGTATTGCGCAAGGACAAGGCCAGCCCCTCCAACGGGCCTTGTATCAATTCCTGCGAGTGTATCGCACCACCCCACATGCCTCCACTGGTGTCGCCCCGGCGGAAGTGCTGTTCCGGCGATGCCCCCGGGGTCTACTGCCGGAGGTACAGGAGAGAGAGCCTGGGGTCATCAACGACCAGCAGGTGGAGGCCGACCGACTGGCCAGGATCAGCCAAGAGAACGTGCGACGGGGCCTGCGGCCCCAGCGGCTGGAACCCGGGGATGAGGTGCTCATCCGGAACCGTCATCCTCACGGGAAGTTGTCACTGCCTTATGAACCGGCGCCCCTGGATGTGGTCGCTGTGAAGGGGTCAATGGTGACGGCTTCTGATGGGCGGACGGCTGTCACCCGCAACGTCAGTTTCTTCAAGAAGCTGGGGGACTCGAGAACTGAACCCCCTCTGGACCCTGGTGTTGCTGAGATCCCTGAGGAAGATGGCCCCCCTCTCGGTGCCCCGGGCTCTCCGTGTCGGGAGGCTACTGTTGACGGACTGTCGGTGCCGGAGGTGAGCGGGAGGTACCCCCAGAGGACTGGGCGAGGGAAACCCGCTTACCTCAGTGAGTATGTGTTGGGACAGTTGGAGAGTCATCCGGGGTGAGGGGGCTGACATTAAAGAGGCCTGGGTCCAGGATGGGCAAGTTGTTTGCTGTGTGATATGTTGTGTTTATCTAATAAAGTAATTGTGTGTCCTCCTGAAAAAGGAGGAGTGTGGCGTTGCCCCGTAAGGGCTGCGCACGCGGCGGCGTGACGTTGCACGTCGCCGCGTGCGGCTTAAATAAACGGGGCGTTCCCGGAACCGCAGAGCGACCGGGGAGCCCGAACCTAACGGACGTGTGAGTCTGAACTCTGTTGGGTTGGGGGCTCACGGGCACGCCTGGGGGGGCCAAGGACAGACCCCCAACAGGGAAGAGAAATGCAGGCCTGGACAGAAGACGGCCTCAGGAGATGTCCCGTCACAGCAGATGGCCTGGCTGCCTTCTGTAATGCGCTGGAGCTTTCTCTCCCTCTCAAATGTTACGGCACTGTCTGACACATGAGGATCCCCCCGGGGCTTTATGCTCCCCGGGGACCTTCCACATGCGTTTCCGCCAGGGGAGCTCCCGTCACTGCTGAGGTGAAAACACCTCAATGATATGCCTGCTCCCCATGCTGGCGGTGCATACCATGTACTGCTGGAACGGCTCTTCAAAGTGGGGAGCGCAAAGCAATACCAAAGGTGAGGACGTGACGGGAGAGAAAAAAGAAATGCCCACTAACAGCGACACACCGCCCACTCACACACGCAAACCCACAATAAATACGGGTTTACAAAAAGTTATCGCTATTGACAGTTCCTGAAGAAGAAAACAAAATCCCTGCTTTAAAATGGATGGTGGCGTAATAGAGGGTGTAGATTGTTTAAACTACCTCTTGATCTCCACCTCCTCAAATCTGGCATGGAATGTGCAAGTAGAGACAACAACTAGAAAAGCAGCAACAGCATGGCAGGAGATTATAAAGCTAGTTCGCAAATAGCAAGAACATTTTCGGGCCAAAATGGAAAGAGTTTAAAGAGAGCAACAGGACGGAATAGTCACCCATGGTGCGGAGGTCTGGCCAGAATTATCTACACAATATACACAAAGGAATGCCAATTCTGGAAACATATTCAGTACTTACCCCACAGTCTCTCTAATGTGATTCTCCATGCTGAGGTGGGCTCCCAAAGCCAAAAATGAAGGGTGAGGAATTCATCAGCAATGTATACTGTGAAAAGAGCATTAGCACAGACACACGGCCTGTAGACAGGGCCTGGGGCGTAGACCTCTCCCAGTCCTTTGTTTATAAATATGAGATGCATCTGTGCCAAGATCTTACATCTCTGGGCCTGGAGCACATACTCGACACTGAAACATATCCACTGGCCTCCTATAAATCAATTTTGAACAAGTTAAAATGAATATAAATTGAAAAGGTAAATTGATTGCTTCTGAAGAGTTGGCCGACCTATCCCATCCAAAATAGATAGACAATGACATGCAGAATAACAGGCACCAATCATATCTTGAATCGCTTATCAACCCCCAAATAAGAGGCCTCTTCAGCCTGCCAGGGCAGGTGCGTAATCATTAGAAAGTAACAGGAAAAGATTGAACATAGCAGTGAATGCCAAATTCAAAATCTGTGGGGAAGAGGAGGAAAATCTATACCATTTTCTCATCTTTCCAGCCCATGAACCCTTGAGGTTTAGATCCATCTCTTCTCTAACTAGGAAGGAAGGGCTCTTGGTGATATGATATGATATGGCATTTATAATGTGCCTATACACAAATGTTTCCAGGCGCGACGAGGCAAGAGAGGGGGAACAGAGGGAAGACAGAGACAATGATCTTACTAGGCCAGGTGACATTGAGATTGCGCAAGTGCTGGGGAGGGGGAAGGGGAAAAGTGCAAGGGGAAAGGAGGCAGGGCAGTGCAGTACATAGTATAAACAGTAAAATAAATAAAAACAATAAATAAGAAGTGCGTCAAGCTGGTGGCCATTGCAAAGGTAAGTGCAGACATCAGGTGTCAATTGCTGGAAGTGGGCTGTAGGGATACAGAAACAGCCCCTAAGTGCAAGGGTTGCTAGGGGGGCAGTGCAGGTGATGGGGAGGGGACCTGGCCCTGAGTTCAGTAGGGGAGAGGAGGAGAGAAAGCAAAAGCAAAGAGGGAGGTCTTGAGGTGCTTCTGGAACCAGAGATGGTTCTCCTCAATTTTCAAGGAGGCAGGGAGGCTGTTCCAGAGAGAGGCCCCAGCCGAAGAAAGAGATCTACCAAAAACTATTTGCTTGGAGAAGCGACTGATCCTGAGGGAGTTGGAGGCAGATGAGCGATGCGTTCGAGAAGGAAGATATTTAGGAAGAGAGAGTTGAAGGTATTGAGGCCCCAGGCCCCAGAAGGCCTGTGGACAATGCAGAGGGTTTTGAACTTAATACTTGCAGCCACTGGGAGCCAGTGCAGAGATTTCATTCCTGGAGAGATACGATCCCTGGTCTTGAGGCCAAGGACAAGTCTGGAATTCCTGTTTTGGATGAGTTTCAGAGGGCGGAGAGTAGATTCAGGCAGATTTAGAAAGAGGCTGTTCAAGTAGTCCAGCCTAGAGAGAACTAGAGCTCTGGAGACAGTGAGCTTCTGGGGAAAGGAGAGGAAAGGCAGAATATCTCTGAGGAGGTGCAGCTGGTATTTTGACTTCTTAGAGACAGCAGCCATGTAAAGAGAAAAGGAGAGAGTGGAGTCGAAGGTGGCCCAGAGGTTTTAGCCTTCTGGTGGGTGAAGGAAGAGGGCCCAGGGTGGGTGCCCAGAGAGAGAGAGGGAAAGAGGTAGAAGGTGTCCTGACGAGGAGGATCTAGGTCTTACTGGCATTAAGGCAGAGATCATTGGCAGCACACCACTCCGGCAAGACAGTCTGGTATGAAAGAAGGAGCAGAGGTAGTTGAGAAATGTATAGCTGTTGTAGTGACTGAGAGGACCTGACCAACTGCTGACTTGCTGATGACAACATGCATTGCCAAAGATTCCAGATTCTCCCATGAAGTGCAGTCAACCCTAATATTTCATGGGTGCTCCCACACCCCCACTTTCCCTCATGGCTGCCTCACCTTCTCCCGAGCAGAGACAGTAAGGAAGGATGATGATATAGCATATGCCACTCGCTGTCACCCTCAATTGCTATGGTTTCCTGCTACTCCGGGCTGATAGGTGCCAGGCAATCCAAGCAGTTGTGCATACATGGCTACTTTATAGGTCCATTAAATTCTTCTCAAATGCATACGTTGTCAGATTCTTGCTGTCTGCAACTGGTTGTTGGTGAGGCACTGGCAACATGGGCCTACCTATGCCACAAGGCTGGGCTGATTGCCTGCTGCTTGTTATATGCCTAATGGTGTGGTGCTGCACCCTGGATCAGTGTTGGCGGGGAAATCATTCAAACATTAAATCCCTTGGAGCTACTGTCAAATGTGATTTCACGTGTTTGTTGTCCCCAAAGAATGGCTGTTGCTTCTGTGTTTTCACCTCATCCTCTTGTCACAGACATTCAACCTCAGAGTACACCATGCACTCCTCACCCTTGACATCCTTATCAGTCGCTGGTCAATGTAATGCCACACACAGGCCCATGAGGTGTGTATGAGGCTGAAGTGGTCCTTAATCTCTGATACAATCTCGCCAGGGACTCCTTACCCAAAAGCCAGGTGCACTGTTCTTTGTGTGTGTTCATGTAAGCTGGGAGCGTGCTGTCCATGTCATTTTGAGTGGAACCTGGAAATCGGCACTGAAGTAGCTGATGGTGAGATATGAATGTTCATGACATGATACAGTTTCCAGTTCCGATGTGCCGACTCCTCTGTCTGGGGAAGCACACACGCCACCTGTGTAGAGTCCAGTGCAGCTTTGACAGTGGGGAACTGGGTGACAATGAAGAACCATGCATTTGCAGCATGCACCTGGTCCTGGGTGGTGGGCAGTGTGATGTGTTGATGGGCATGCCTCATGACCACAACCAACACTCACTCCAGTACTTTGGAGAATGCGGCTGGGACATGTCATGCTGCATCCAGCCATGGGTTAGAATGTGCCTGTGGCACAGAAGTGGATGACAGGCACCATTTTCAGCAGAGGTGGAATGGCAGTTCTGATGATGATGGTACTTTCAAGGTCTTCCTTAATCAGTGTCAGCAGCTCTGCAATAGTGTGCAGATTCAGATGATTTGGTGTGGTTAATTGCTCATCAGTCAGTGATCAGGGGGAAGGATGGACACAAGGTATGGGCAGCATCCACAACACACATCTCCTCTGCCTGTATGCTTCCCTGGTCTAGCCTTGCATGCTGCCGGAGCTCAATGAACAGTAGCACATTGTGGATGTCATAGTTCACGCTTGCTTGTGGCTGTGTGATGCTTAGACGTGTGTATGAGGATGTTTGTGCCTTAAATAACGTTTTGGTAGCTATTATTGGTAAATCTGGATTCATTTCTATCATCTGGATGTACTGCACTGTTTATTTTGTAGCAATTACCGCCTATTTTGGTAGTATGTTGGCAGTGTTTCATTCTGCTTGCAATACTAAGACAGTGGATTTATCACTGCCTTTTTGATGCTAATTTCACTGGCAGAATTAACACTGGAGGAATTATTGGCAGTTTACTGGTGCTAATTCCCCCAATGTTAATTCTGCTGGTGGAATTACAGAGAGCTGAATTAGTTCTGCTTTCTGGGTCCTGTCATTCAGCACAACGGTTAAAGTGCCAGTAATTCCACTACTGACACTTTTTTCCATTACTGCCTAACTCGTAAAGAGTCCCAATATGTTACCTCCAAGCAATTCAATGGACCTCATTCCGAGTTTGGAGGTAAGTAACTGTCCTTACCGGCATGGAGCAAATACCGTGTCCGTGTAGGTAACAGCCCGCTAATAGAGGGCTATTACGACTTTGCGGGAACAAGCTTTGCACCATGCCTGTAAGGGTATTACCGCCATGCCATAAAATCCCTGAAAAAGGCCCTTAGCTGCATCATCCAAAGTGCAGACTGCACTACCGGCATGAATCAAGGCGGCATTAGCGGCCACCGCTACAAGTGGTCACCGATATTATGGGTGACCGCTAATAACAGTCACCGTAAATAAGCGGAACTGGAAGCAGCGTCATTGCACAGAAACGGGAAAGAGCACGGCAGCCATCTTTAAAATCACAATCCATTGCTATCCACAGCAGCCAGGACCTTGAGTACATTGGTGTGTGGCAAATAACAATCAGTACAACAGTACAATGCCCAAAGCTGTCAAAAAGAGCACCTCACGCCAGCGTAAGGAGCGTTTCAGCGTAGATGAGCTCACCATGCTCGCGGAGACCCTGGCAGAGAATGCCGATGTCGTTTTTGCCCAAAGCCTCAAGAGGGAGGCTATCCTCAGAAAAAAAGAGATCTGTGCACTAGTGGCAGAAAAAGTAAGCGAGGTTGGCAACACCCCCCGCACCACCAAAGACTGCCGCAAGAGGTGGGATGACTTGCGCCTGCGGGTCCGCAACATCCTCTCTGCGAACAGGAGCCAGGCCATGGCAACTGGTGGAGGAACAAGCTCCCCCATAAAGCTGTCCCGGTGGGAGGACGTATGTGCTATCCTGATTGGCATGGAGGCAATTGAAGGCATGGGAGACATGGAGTGTGGCGTCACATCACCTGCAGAAGGAGGTGAGTGTCCTAAGAAAACACTGTAATGCAGAATCTGATGATAGTCCACCAATATGTCTGTCTAAAGAGGCAAGCCACGGCCCTATACACACACATTCCCAGCATAATTGTTGTACGCAGCACAGACACATGCAGATGACTGCAGCAAGGCAATGCCATACCTTCCACATAACACACTAAGACATCAATGGCAAAGGTCACACTGCATGGGGGCCACAACAAATATGCATGTCACATAGCATACCTCTGCCCCAACATGAGTGACCCCGATGGATCCCTGCATTACCCACCCATATAGCAAGCAACTTGATCATCCAAACTGAACTACCTCTTATCCTCGATTGTGTAGATGAGCAGTGATACAAATGTATGCATGATGCTTCTCCAACCATCATTCATGCCATCCCTCTCTTCGACCCCCACAAACTCAGACCATGACAGCAAGGCCCGGGACTAACACCCACTGCCAACCACACCCTAGAAGAGGGCCTGTGATGAGGGCAACAGGCCTTCAACCTCAAGAGGCCAACACAAGCCTCGCCATGCACCGCAGAGGAAACCACCTCTGGATGCCGCGGCACTGGTGCCGCCAAGGGCCCACGATCCCGAACCCACTACTCCAGCAGTCATACAGGCAGAGGACACAGCTCAAGCTGCACCCTCTGCGGAGTCCAGTTCCATTGGGGAGGCGGCAGCCACAGCACCCCTTGCTCAGGGCGAGGCGCAGGAAGAGTTGTGGGTGCCCGTGGAATACGACCCCTCCAACCTGCCCTGCACACCAAGTCCAGCAACATCTCCCCAGCTGTCATCGCTAAACTCCAGCCACACCACCACCCCGAAGCAGTCTGGGGGGGTATGACCAAGGGGCCATGAGTCCCATAGGGGAACCAATAGTTGATGTGCATGCCACCCAAGCACCCTCCACCTCCACAGGTATACCAGTGGGGGTGCAGCGGTAGGAGGAGCTGTCTGCCCTTGTCCGTCAATTTGTAAATGACAATGCCCAAGAAAGGCAGGGGTGGCAAGAAAACACTACCTCTCTGGGCAAGATCATTGCTGAGAGCACAACTAGACTGTGCGAGGAGGTCTCAGCCCTGCGGCAGGTCCTCAGCCGCATCGCTGATGCTATGGAGGCTGAACGTCCAGCACCCCAGATGGAGCAGGCGGCCAAACCATCGTTCTCCAGCTGAACACAGACCAGCCCACTGCTCAGGTCGGCACACACCCTGCGCTGCCCGGACATGCCGCCACGAGGTGCAGGGAGTGGCAGGAAGTAGACTCGGCAGCCTGATTGAGGCAATGGATACTTGTTTGGACATGTGTGGGGGGGTTGGGGGGAGCGGGAGGGGGTGAGGGTGTGTTGGGGAGTTTTTGGGGGAAGGGAGAGGGGGGAGGGTGTGTTGGGGAGTTTTGGTGGGAGGGGGAGGAGGGTGAGTGTGGTGGGGGGTTGGTGCACTTTCTTCTTCATTGTAAATTTCAATACACCCCTTGTGTGAAAAAAAAACATCTTGAGCGGACATTCATCATTGCGCATGTGTCATTTATTCATATAGAGTGCATAGTGTACATGTAATCCCACACCCAGTGCCCTCTGTTAAACTATCATGTCACCCTCTGCGGCCATGTGTGTCAGAAACATTGTGATATCACTGACTGACACACATCACGTCCCTCCTGTGCATCGGCACTGCGAGGATGTGCAGCCACATCTTCTTCATCCCCTTCATCATCAGCATGTGGTAGCAGTTCAATGTCAGGGGGAAGGGGCATGTTCCGTCGGATACACATATTGTGCAGCATTACACATGCCATGATGATGTTGGCCATCTTCTCATGCCTGTAGAGGAGTGCCCCACCCGACGGGCTAAGGCAGCGAAATCGTGCCTTCAACAGGCCAAAGTTCTGCTCAATGACCACACGGGTACGGGTATGGGAACGATTGTAGTCCACCTCGTGCCTGTTCTGTGGGTTTCAGACAGGGGTGAGGAGCCACGGCTTCAAGGGATAGCCACTGTCACCTGCATGGGAGGCAATAAAAGGTACATGTCAGTTGATGTTGATGGACAGCTGTACTAGTCACACATGCCTGCAGATTATCGTTGGTCATATGCACATGTCCCTGGTTGTATGCATGCTATTTTCAGGCCCTCATTGTGTCCTGTGCTATGGACTAATGGTTTGGGTTGCATCTTCAAGATGATGCATTGTGTGCACTGCCGTCTTGTTGCACATGCATCGTGTACGCATACAGCTGTGTTCGTGTCTAATTTGTGTTGTGTTGTCTTCTATAGGAATTGCTGACTTGAAGCGTTGGCAGTAAGCTCTGCAATGTTAGGCATTCAGTGCTGATTTTAGCCATGGTGACATGCTGCATTCCTGTGGTTGTGGCGACCCTATGACAGACAGTGGATTCCCTTGGTGGTTTGGTTCAATGCACTCCCATGGATGCTTGTCCTGTGTGGTGATTTGCTGGAGACAGCAACATAGTGCATATTCACTGCATGTTGCTGGATGGTGTTATGGAAGGTGAGGTCCGCTGATGAGTGGTGCACATTTAGTGGGATGTGGGAGGGGGGGGGTTACTTTTGGTCATGCTGTGATAGGTGTCAACCTTACTTCTGTCCTATGGGATTTGGATGTCATGATCTGTTTGGGATGCTTTGGGGCACAGTGTTTAGTGATGTGCACATCATGCTGTCATATCAACATTGACACCATGGTGGTGTGTGCATCTCTCCCCCCGAATCAGTGCCATATGCCTGTCATGCAACTTACCAAGCAGCCAGGCATGTCGTCCAGCATGTCGCCCCATGTAGCGTGGTAGCGTGGAGTTTCGCAGGATCATAGAGTCATGAGTTGATCCGGGATATCGGGCAAAACAATGTGTTATGATCTTGCTGCCGTCACATACCATCTGCACATTGATGGAGTGGTATTGCTTGCAGTTGCGGTACACCACCTCCATGGCGTGAGGGACCGCCAACTCCACGTGGGTGCAGTCGAGGGCGCCTATACAATTTGGCATGCCTGCCAGAGCATGGAAGCCAACTTTGGTATTGAGAATCTCCTGGGGAGTCGTTGGTAGGTATATGTAGTCCCTTGTGTGCTTGAGGAGGGCATCCAGAAGTTGGTTTAGAATGCGAGAAAATAAGGGTTGTGATATGCCATGCATGTGCCCCACTGTGTGCTGGTAGGTGCCTGTGGCAAGGAAGTGGAGCACCAACACTACCTTGAGTAGAGGTAGGATGGTGGTGTGTATTTCAATGAGGCTGACAATGTTGTTGTGTATCATGTCCACGATGATGGTGATGGTGTCCATGTTCAGATGGTACAGGGTGTGGATCTGCTCCGGGGTTAGGTTGAAAGGACTGGCTCTGATGCGAGGGATTGGGGGCTGCCTGCGTGGTACCGCTGGCTGCACTGGTGGGGCATGCTGGGCCTGTCTCACCCTCCTTCTCCTCCTGCGTCTCCTCTGTGGTGCCTGCTGTTGCTGTTGTTGTTGTTGTTGTTGCTGGTGTTGCAATGCAAGCATGTCCTCCAGTTCCAGTATTGCTACTACTATTGGAATCATGTTGGTGTGGGAAGGGGTGTGTTGTGAGGGTATGCTCTATTTGCGCCTTCATGATGCCGTTATTTGCTGGTCCGCCTGACTTGTGATTTCCTCCCATTAGCGGCATGCCGGTATTGCCGGTATAATGGGCTGCGTGCCCGTGCCCAGGCCGCTATTAGCGGCACCGTTATTAACGGTGCCGCTAATAGCTGGGTCTCAGGTCGGAATAGCACGGAGCGATGAGCGATGCCGGTAATCCTTTACCGGCATCGTTTTTCCCTTACCTCCAACCTCGGAATGACCCCAATGACTTTTATTTTCTTTTGTCTCACCACAAGTAGAGCCACCATATGTATTATGCTACCATGCAAGGATAGTCTGATTTGCTTTACTCCTCTAGTATTTTATCCCATCCTAAAAGGTTTGCATAGCCACTGAACCATGTTAATGATTCTATTTTAAGGATTTTATTTTTACAACTATTTTATGTATAATCACAAAACAATGTCAATCTTAGTCATCAATCCTGCTTCTAGCAATTAGATATTTTTTATAACGGGTGAATCTCATCTCTTACGTGCTCTCTACTTCCATAGTTTTTAAATAGGATTGTTGAACCTGTTTCATTTTTCTTTGTCTCGGTCAGCTAAATAATGTCTTAATGTTATAACTCTCCCTCATCTATATGTTTCTGTCTTCCTTGACTAAATTCGACTTTAATTTTCTGCCTCTCCCATGACTTAATTATATGTTTTCTATCTCCCACAAATAAATCCTATTTCTCTTAAAACTAAATTCATTTAAATTTGTAACATCTCTCTCAGCCACTTCCAAACTCAATTTTCATTTTCCCCCACACCCGAAATAAAAAAGCCTCTGCCTCTACCTTTGCCTACAAGACTAATCAGAAACTCCAAACTGGGATGCCATATTTATGACCATTTAGGCTCATTTGGGCTCTGACACATAGCCTAGTACGGGAAGGTTCTGCTCAGGCAAATCACCTGGAATCCGGAGATGAGTTCACCAAGATGTAATGCTGAGGATCTTGTGGGTAATGCGATATTAACATATGCAAGACAAGAAACTACTCTCAGGAGGTGTGTACAATCTATTGGGCACCAGATAGATGTGCACCCTCTCATCTCTGGTTATCATTCTGATGCCTGATGCTAAAATGCAGAAAGCTATCTGACCAATCACTTGTCTGTATTGTTAGCCTATTTACCTAGACTCTGATCCATCAAGCTGTAGAGCACGGTCATATATCACTGCACGTGTGTGGTGAAGAGTGCCTAGTGCCAGAATCTGAGGGGGGGTTCTTTGACCTTTACCGCATGCATATGGCGATCCCAGACTGTTCTGCACTGGGTTTCCATATGCCTGGTTGAGCTATAGAATGTTGGCTTCCTATGGAATAATGGAAATGTGTGTGTTATTCATTTTTAATGGGGGTCTCTTGTGTTATACAACCACAGAAAATCCAGACACAATCCTTTTGAATTCTGTCAGTAAGCAGGTTTTAGAATGGAATCCCTTCTCCTCCTCCTATAAGAATGGTAAACGGGGCTTTCACCCAGCAAGTCCTTATGCTACAACCATCAGAATGGGCAGAAAACGAAACTCGGGAACAGCTACGTTCCTCTTTATTCCGTTCCTCTTTATTCCAGCAACTCCATCAATCCGAATGGGGATGCACGTGCTTGACCAGTATGTTGTTAAATGTACCCGATAGCTTCGATGATAGCAATTCAAAATGTGGGACAACATGTTAGCACCTCTCCAGCTGTCCATTAACCAGATGGAACAGTTACGAATGGTGGGATATTCGGATATGTGGAAAAACGTTGAATTAATCCTTCATTCAAGATGCACGTGAATTTTTATTTTCATTCCAGGAAAAGTATTAATGCCAAACCAAATTCGTGCCTGCTAATACACAATAATAGCACACCTGTGTATGGTGCAGCCGATAGACACGGCTCTGTATAACTTAGCAAAATCTCCTATTGCTAAAAAAACGTGAATGATATTTGTGAAGAATTGCAATGTTTTATCATTATTCCACTTATTGAGATGAGCATGTAATATGTGTTCTTAACAACTAATAGTGCATTGTATATATGTAAGATATGGTATTCTGTTTTTTTCTTTCGAATAAGGTACATTTTTCAAATACAATATTACTGAAATTAAATGTATAAATCAACTTGCAAAAAAAAGATCTCACTGTTAAAGAATGTTGTCCTGAGCGTGTGTAAACTCTATTGTATCATATATTAGAATCCAGATCGAACCCATCCATTACACTGAATCACTAGCTTTTCAATACCACTTAAATAAAAGGAATGAATTCCATGTCTGTGTCATGCCTGCTGCCTTGTCAGCACCAACATGCACCCCCTAAGGCCCAGGGGAGTGCAGATCACGTGTTGTCGTTGCATGAGAAGACATTCCGAGATCAGCCATCCATCACCAGGCACAACCGCAGTGTCTACCGCCAGCTCTAATATGTCTTTTTGGAAAACTAGTCATTTTTTTAAACCGTTTTATAAAACCATTTAAAAGTGCTTGCAATGCTCCTGACAAAAAAATGAAACAGGGCTCACAAGAGATGCTGTTGTATTCTCGTCAATTACTGTCCTCTGTTCAAATCTATACTCAATTCTATGTATTTGCATTATACACAAAATATGGGGAAAACATTACATATGTAATCACTTGAATTGTTACAGGGGCAGAAATTCTAACAAAACACTACCAATATCCTCATTGTGTAACTTATGTTTGTGTGTGTAAACAAACACACGAATCCTTACCAATGTACATAACACACTTGCCTTACGAATGTGGTACAACTATTACCAGGGTGTGTGTGATTGTATTACCTTGCAGCCTGGATGCTGCATTAAATAAACACAGATCTCTGTAGATTTGTAAATATTGTTTTCAGGGGATATAAAACTAGAATTTACCAATAGATTAAATGATGCATGTGATATCTGGCACTTAGTACACATGTACACATGTTTTAACCGACAATCTACTGTACATTATGACTTTTTACCTTCATATTTCAGACTACAACAAGAAATCAAGTGAAAACTGCTCTCGTTGACTAAAAAAGATAACTTAAAATAGTGAAAAGATCAAAGAAAATAACAATGGCTATTATCCAATCGCACAAGCAATTCGCTAATTCTTTCACTGCGAAAATTAGAAAATTAAGCAAAGTAAGATTCTGGAATTAATGACAAAAACAATCACCCAAAAAAGGTTCATAATATCATAAATAGATGCACTAGTTATTTAAATAAGCTCCTCTTGCATTGTACTGAAATGTATGCACCTGTACACAATGCAAATCATACCTGTAGAGTATGTAGATACTGCATGTCACCAGTCTGTGGTGATCCCATTCCACCTTGCCACTAGTATCTCACTCCTCCTCCAGCTTCTTATAAACCTGCATATCCATTACACTCATCTTTGTAAATCACTCACATAATGCTTGTTTCGCTCCCTAACCTCGTCCTCATGTATAGTGTTTCTAATCAAAACGTGTACCCTTTATTTAAATAGATATTATATAATGCATCATCATTGTTTATTCTTTTATTCAGAAATTATACATTCTCTATAAGGTAGAAATGACACATAAAATCAAATAAGACAATCATTAATAAAAAAGCATGCTTAAAAACATCATATCTACATATGTCAATTTACACATTATTATATAAATGCCCAATATAACCCAGGGATCAAAAACACACAAATAAATAAAAGATTGGCGTTAATAGGACTGTGATTTTTGATCCACCTAGCTCAGATTTCTACTTCTGGTGTGCCACGCTTATCAATAAAATTAGCAGCAGCTAGTGTGTGATGAAAAGAATGTGCACATTTAAACAGCACCAGGGCATCTCTTGCTTAAAATCTTGTTTGCAATCAAAACTGGAAATATTAATTTCTTTTTGGCCTTTGTGTATAATGGACAGGTAAACAGAAAATGTCGAATTCATACAGAAAGGAGAATTATCTGAACAATGTGTATTCCATTTGATCTTAAAAAGATGCTAGTGGTAAAATGTTGAGTCTGAATTTCGTAAAGAACGCTCTTCTTCTTGGGTCAGCTAGCCAAGTTAAATCTTTCTCACACCCGCACACATTCTTGAATGGCAAATACTGCATAGTTAGATCCCCAAGTGTCTTTTTCATGTTTGAGGTATTATAATACGACATTAAAGGAGTTCTTGTAACCAATTGCCCCTTTGTCCCGAAATTTCATATGACCCAGCTCTTTTAAGGCAGTCTTTATGAAAAGGAGCCACTTCCATAGTGGACGCTCTGTGGATTTGACTAATTTGTACTAATTGTCAGAGATCTATCCTACGGAAAAACACACCAGACAACCCATTCAGGCCTAGCCAAAAGGCAATGAGTTTTAGGCACACCTCAAAAGCAAGCAGTCCAAGGCCAAGTTCAAGATACAGGGGCACCGTAGGTGCACTGTTATGGTGTGCAAACATTTTTTCCAGAAACATTATTTTCCTAATAGAACATTGGTCATTGACACATGCTTCTGCCCCATACAAAAATGTGCTGCGTATTTGACATTGTAGACCACTAGGGTTAGGGTGATCACTTTGCCACCAACTCTATAATCTCATTTTAGGGTGGCTCCTGCTCTTTGATAGAGCGTACATTTACTTCCAGCCACATGTTCCACCCGGGTACCATTTGTCATCGACCTCAACCGAAGGTAGCCAAAATGAGTTACCTGCTTGATAGGCTTGCCCTTAAATTTATCCAGGGCCTATACTAACTTGGTTGGGTGACAAGCTGTAAAAAACATTTTGGGCATGTTACCAGTTGAGCTGATGTCCCCACAAAGTCTTGATAACATATCCAGCTGTTCTTTGGGGAATCACAGTCTAATTCTTGGACCTGGAGAACTAACTCATTGATGTACAAGAAAAAAAAGCAGGGGTGCCAAAACACATCCCTCCCTTACACCTTTAGTTAGTCTAAAATCCTTAGTGCATTCTCCCCTACTGCTGTATATCACTACAGCGGTATTATTCGTGTGTAGCAAGTGGGTCATATCAAGGATAGCAGATGGAATTGTATCTCCTTTAGGAACTGCCACAACGTTGTCAAAGGCCATTTTGAAGTCTACAAAGACTAAACAATGGAACATTTTCCTATGGATGGTAATTTTCTGTAATAAAGCGCACATCAGGAAACAATGTTCAAGTGTAGCATTAATTTGCCTGAACACAACCTCTAAGTTTGATATTAGGTTGTGTTCACATGCCCAATCATCAAGCCTAGCATAAAGAATCTTGCCATAAACCTTTGTTAGAATCAATAAGCAATATTGGGCACTGGTTCTCCAGCAGGCTTCTGTCCCCTTTTTTTTTAAACAAAGGCAATATTGACACTGATGTCGATGAACTTGGTATTGTATGTTTCTTATTTATGTCATTAAAAAATAAGTTAAAACCATGTACCCTAGTCCCGCACAATAACATTATAAGGAAGTCAAATCTCCACTTTATAAAATATCTGGCTCCTTTGCAAAACGACCTGCCTAGCCCAACCAATTCCCTTCCTTCCTTAATTCTTACATCACAGTGCTTTTATCGCCTTGGTGTCCAAATTGAAGGGCTGATGAAAAAAGAATGGTATGTTGACAAGAAATTTGGAAAGTTCTCTTTGTTGCCTGCAATTCAATTCTACAAAACCAAAGTGGTTCCATCTATTGTCTACGGGATGGATGCATGTCCCTCTATCCCAGCAACATTATGGCCAAAGCTGGAAGGTTTCCTGTGGAGATCCGTTCTCAACATACCTAAATCGATCTCTATCACAGCCATCAGGAGTGAATTTGGACTTCTTTCCCTGTCTGCAATGGTAGAAAAGAGCAGCATGCAACTTTACAGCAAGATCTGGATGACGGAAAGCCCGCCAGCCTACCAACTGATCGCTGAAGAGGCTAAAAAGAGATGCTGTAATATGCTAAACACCTGGGTGTCTGCGATAAAATCTCAACTGGATACCATAACTTGTACGGAGGAAGACCTAATAACACCCAAGACCTAGCAGAAAGTAACAAACTGCTAAGCCATCTCCCCATAACTGCTAGAAAACTGAAAGAAGCCATTGCTTATATTTACACATTTCCAGACAAGACTCTAAGAAGCATTTTCATGAGAGCACGATAAAATCTTCTTCCGACACATGAAATTTTGGAAATAGGATCAATCTCAAACTCAAATTAATGTAGATTATGTGTAGAGGAATACCATCGGGAAACAGTTAGACAACTTTTGATGTCCTGTCCGGCAACTAGAGAAGTGAGAATCACATATCTCACTCTGTTGTTCTCGGACTGCAATTCACAAGAAGAAGAGACTTGGTTGGCCCGTTTAATATCAGGTGAAAGGACCAGATGGACCATTGCAGCGGTAAAGATTCTAAAACTAGCCATGCAGAAGATAGAAGCCCTACCTACGTAACTGGTCGAAAATCTTTATGGACTTTTTATTCTGCAACATCTCTTGTAAAAGTCACAATTGACTAAACACAAGTAAATAAAAATTTAAAAAAATCCTGTTTAGTCCTTTTAGGGCCTGGAAAGGGCCTGAAAACCTGCTCCACACATCTCAGGTAAGCTAGCAGCATGTGCATTGCATCTCCTTCACCACTTTCCATCCCCACCCTTATGTTCACATGCAAAGAGTCAGTCTGTACAGCTCTCCCAGGCACTTGCAACTCAAAGAGCCTCATCCACAGCCCTCTCCTCCAATACCCACCTTAATAATACACATGCAACATCATGCTCATCAATACTCATTCTAAAGTACTACATGCAGCAGACATTGCTGATCTCATTAGTATTCACAACCTAGGTGCACTCTTTATCACAACGATATGGTTTGTATCCACTTCCACACACATCCTAGATGTTCTAATGCCCACAGGTTGTAGCATCTAACACAGGGAGCAACAAGGCATGACTGGGAGAGGTTTCACTATTATTCACAGAACCTCATGCACACGCACCCTCTAGGAGAGCTCACCACACATGCATCCATAGACCTCTGCACTTTCCACTGACCCAAGCTCAGTCAGATAACTTACACCTGATCTACCAACCACCCTAAAACAACAAGGCCTTTCTTGATGAAATCACTGACCTCATCAAAGCATTATCTTCTTCAGAGACCCCACTTGCCAGGACCAAAGCCACCAAGAAAGCAGAAAATCCCTATTAGAACTGATTGATACCATAGACATAAGCAACTTGTAACAGAAATAACTCAAACCAAAGAAAAAACCTTGTATTCACCTCCTCTCCACCCATTATCCCCTACATTTTAACTGGACACACCACACAGCCATACCCATCCTGCTCCACCACATGCCTCTGCCCAATCGGAGCCACCGCAAACGACCAAAGCAGCCCACTGGATTTTCAAGAACATCCGATAGATTGACAGGACGGCGACTTCATCACATTTGCCTCCACATCCGACACCTTGGAGAAAGTCAACACCCAGGTCAGCACACCCAACCACACTCTAATTTAGGCCATCAATAAAAGTGCACCACTGAAACTTTGACTCAAAAAACATACACCGTCCACACCTTTTACACAATTGAACTAAACAACATGCCATCCGCAAATAAGATAAGCTGTGGATAAAATTCCACCAACTAGAAGCCCCTACTTCATCACACTGAAAGCCCTATGATATATACACAGGAGATTAATTACTGTGCGGATACAGAGTTATGGGTATGATTCCCTACTGTAATGAGTTTTGCAGGCAGCATAGGAGACTATATAACAAACAACACATGTGATTTGGAGTTATGTCTGACCAGAGGTCTGTCAGAGGCCTTCTCATAATAATATCATCTCACAATTGGTCACAGAAAATGAGAAGTCAGTCACAAGCTTTGCATGTCATTCTTTGCTTCTTAGGTATTGCCATAATACCAGTTACTGGACAATGTGAGCATACAAGTGCAAAGTATGATCACCTGTGTCATAACATTCCTTTTCTGAACTTTTTTAAAATACTTGGTACATAATAATGAGCTGCAGCTTTAGCTAGAAAACGGTGATATATGAGAGCAGAAGGACAAAAGCAGAGAGGGGCCAGAGAGGCCGTAAAAAACTCCAACAACCACAGCCAAAGAAAACGACTACACAGCAATCATCATGGATGGTTGTATCTAGCATGAGAATAGCACTCTTCCAAGCCGTGAAGTACTCAATAAACTCACTGAAAGTGTGACTGAATGCCCTCTGCTGAGGGCGGATTCCCTTGTTATTTATGATTTTGAATAATACAATGGTGTAAGAAATTCTGTTTTTGAAAGGGGAATCTGGTATTTAGATCCCACTTTCATAATGAGACTTCCCAAAAAGCATAGTAAAAATTAAATGAAATAATATTTTATTTATATTGCGCACGTACACATAGTGTTTCAGAGTACGACCAGGCAAAAAGGGAGCGGAACAAGGGAAAAAAAAAAAAGAAAACAGCGATCTTACTAGGCCCAGTGACATTAAGAAAGCGCAAGTGCATGGAAAAGGGGGAAAATGCATGGAAGGTGGGGAGTGGAAAGTGTGGAACAGAGGAGAGTACAGAATAAATAGTAAACAAATTAAATAAATAAATAAATAAATAAGGGCGATAAACCATGGTAGTGCAGCCAGCAAGTGGCAGGTGAAAGTTAGTCACATAAGGTATATCAAGTGAAGAAGAAAAGTGGGAAGGGGACTGTATGGGTACAGATACAGAACCCTAGTGTAGGGGGTGGCCTGTAGGCAATGCAGGAGGGTGGCAGGGTGAGCAGGTACTTGGGCCCGAATGACAGAGGGAGGTCAGGTGCACAAGGCCAAGAGAAGAAACAGATCAACAGGGCAGAGGGGGGGCAAAGCCAGAGGCAAAGAGGAAGGTCTTGAGGTGCTTCTGGAATCCGGAGATGGTTTTCCTCAAGTTTCAAGGTGGCCGGGAGGATGTTCCAAGGGGAGGCACCAGCCAAAGACAGAGATCTAACCCCAGCTCATTTCTTAGCAAAACAATTAACCCATGTTAGTACCACATGTACGTTGCTGGATCTGTCTCCTGACCTCCACAGCCACTGCTCTGCTCTGGCAGCAGGATAAGTTTAAAAGTGGCAAGCCCATCAGTGAAAACAATGGCTGGAACTCATACTTACAACTGGCAGAGGTGGCTTTTTAACCTTCTGCACCTCTACTTCAAATTGATATAATAGTTAGCAGTATGGTTGCAGTTCTTAAAATGTAAATATCACTTATTTCTAGTATTGACATGGTGATACTAAGATTACACAAATGCATTTGGATGTAATATTATAGTCATCCTGGTGAGAATTGGCTCCTTCATCACATGGTAGGGTGTGCATTAGCCATTGGGCCTGGGTGTTCCCACTAACACTATGTGGGACCCTGCCCAAGATGTCTTCTTTAATCACCCTTAGCAGAGTCAATACCTTCTTCAAATTAACAAGAATTCTCCCTGGGAGATCCCCTAGGACCCAGTGCCATGAAAATTGTACTCTCACACCAGGGTTCTGACTACTGGAGTCTTTTTTAAGTTGGCAGAAAAAGAAAGGGAGTGGAGCTAGAGTAGTCCAGTGGAGCGGTTCAGACCACTGAGGGGTTGTTAAGTGACTTCAATTCAGCAATCCCACTAAGTCAGTGCCTCGTCTGGGACGCCCAAGGAAAGCCCGTATTTATATATTTTTATGACAAGTTATACTCTGGATGATAAACCCTTATATAACGCCCCACTCTTTGAATCCCCCTGACCTCCCCTGTATATCACACTTTTATAATAAATTAATATTTGATATCACACTTAAGAATATGACAGTGATCAACAATGGATAATATTACAATTGTACGCTTATTTAATTGCTTAGGAGTTGGTATAGGAAGGAAAAGGTAACTGAGAATGCTTTTATGGATTCAAGGAAAAACAATGATGGAAAAAATGTGGTCCAGAAATAAACTGATAGGGTTTCACAAGAGATAATACGTTCCCTTTTCCCCTTTTCCCCGGGTGGCAATTCACTCCCCCCCTATGCAATATAAAAAGATGGAAAGGAGAGCACACAGTTCTCAGGAATACAATCAAATGTAGTTCAGTTCCCGTTCCCGCCAGCAAGCTTAGAGAAACAGGGATGATTTTAAAACACAGACAAAATACTTTAAGTGTGAGTTGCAAAGAATGGAAAAATATGCAAAAAATGATTTGAATTCCCTGGAGGAGGTTCAGGGTAGGTGATAGCTATTTAAGATTAGTTCAAGTCAAACTGGCAATATTCAATGAGGGATTAGTAGGTTGAAAACGAATTTTAGCAGTTCAAGCAAAAGCGGCTATTTTGACAGGAGCTAATTTTTCAATTCGCGGCAATTTTTCCGAATGCGTCGGGCGCGACTATGGAATAACTAAACGGAATAGTCGGTTTTAGGCTTGTTGGAAAGCTTTGATTCTTAGCTTTAAAATGAAAGTTAAATCTCGTTCCTAGCCCACATGGTTCCAAAGATACAGAAGATTTTGTGGAGATAGATTTTCAGAAATTAAATTAAAATTTCAGAATGACAGATGCGCTGTGGAAGGTTTTGGATCAACAGGATGGACACATAATTCTATGATGCAGTTCTGGATAGGTGGAAATGGTTTGAATTAGATTTTTTTAAACTAAGAGATTGGTTTGCACAGTTCTGGCTGAGTACTCACACTATAAATTTGAAATAGGCCGTCAAGGTCTGATCAGGTTTGGACTGACTCCTGGTGGGTGGTTCTGAAGTCACAGCTCTCTGGGTCAGCTCTGCTCTGCACTTCACAGCTGTCTGGTCTCCGGTTCTGGCAAACGTTCTTGGCACTGCTGAAAAACTTCTGAAGTCTGGATTCTAAGTTCTGGAGATGGTCCTTCTGGATATTGTCTGGTCCGGCAAAATGCTTCGCAAGAAAGTGGAAAGTGAATGTCTTGCCTGTCCAAACCAGTCTCTTTTTATGTGTTTTGAAAATGGGTGTGTGCGTGGGCATAACTAAGCCTGCCCCTCACAACTTATCATTGGCCAAGTCCTCCTCTCTCCCTTGATTGGGGGAAGGACTGGAGTGTAATCAGGCATCAATTTTATGGCATACAGAAAGAACACTCCCATGTCAATTTGCACACAAATCTATTTTTGATCCAAATACATATTTATCTATGTACCATTTTTCTAATATTATATGTCCAGTTAACATATTTTCTGTAGCACCCCACCATCCGATCCCTGTCTTTGTAAGATGTTGTGTCCACTTATGACAGAATTCTGCCCTTTTCAAGAACACAACTTCTAAACATTTCGATTTTAGTGGCTGCCAAATGTCTGCTGGTGTTCAGTGAGATTTTTGAATATCTTGCAATGTTAAAAATAGGCATTTTTAGCTTGCATTTCAGAGAAACAAAGGTGATTGCAAAGCGCTTTTTGAGCTAACCGGCACTGCAATTTTTCCTTTGGCACCACGTTTCACTCATGGCACTTCTGGCACATCACGCTCGCACTGGTGGGTGGTAGGTCAGGCGACCATTTTGGTGTGTGCAAAAACTGCGCGGTTTTTCTGGATTCTAGCGCAATGTGGGCTTTTTCGACCATCTTGGATTTTCTGAGCCCACAGCCCCAAATGTTGCAGCATAATAAGGGTCTCACCGTCTTTGATTTACAGGCACTTCCCAAACTTCCTGATCCCTCTCCCTGCTTCGTCTGGACCAATGCACTGTAGCATTGTGCATACATCAGCAGAAAACCCTCCACTTAACTGATTCAACTCCCAAATACTTTTGAAGAACTATTCACTGGAAACTAATTGGGAGTACAGTTTTCTCCTAAGCCCTTTGCCAGGGGATAAGACATGAGCTCCAAAGCTCCAAAGAAGAGAAAAGCGATTCTCCATTACCATCCCAGAGGCCTAGTTCTGTTGACCAACCCACTGGACTAGGCTTATTGTAACTGAGACATTTGTACACAGAACTCTGCTCACTACAGGGGACTCATCCAGAACCAAGGAAGAAACCCCTGGCTCTGTCTGCATCTCCAAACCACCTTAGTGCCAGTTTGGGAAACTTTGATGCTGTCCAAGCTGCTGCAGTGGAACAGCTGGCTCCATCTTCAACCTCGATGATTGATCGCCTCCAAATCTCGCTCAACTATAATGCCTACGGTCTGCTGTCTAACCATCTGAGACCCAGCAATGTTGTAAGCATCCCCAGCTCGACAAGATCTACCTGGTTACCAGCTTCTTCAAGCTCCAAGCTGGTGCTACAGCGAAACCACACCTGTAACGGTCAAGCCCACTCACTGTCAATGGCACGTCTCTGCTTCCCTGCACCTGAGGCTGTTGAGTCTTCTAGTGTTAAGGAACTTTGTGTCTTCAAACAGCAAGCCAGCACTGCTGCCAAACAGAACTGCATCTTTGGAACCAAGCAGCGCTGCTCCCCACTCAACCCCTGCCTGGCAACAAAAGCACCCAGACTTCCGTTTGACTCCAAAAGCTGTCTCAATGCTGTTGGCCGCAAAGGCAGGTACATAATGTACTTCAAGAGGCCCTGTGACCCTGGTCAGTCTTAATGGAACCACGTGGCTCTCAAGCCCCCCTTCATTAATGTTTTTTTAAATGTTTTAAAGACAAATTTCTAAACCTTGACATGTTGCTACTGAAATGTTTACCTAAGTACCTCTGTCTACCAACCCAGAATTCCCCATTTTTCTCATGTCTGCTTTATCTGAGTCTTAACATGCAGGGTCGGCCAGTAGTGTTTTCAGTTGTATGCATTTGTGTTAATCTAATTAAAGTTCCTATTGTTAAAGGACCTTGTTTGGACATCCTTGTATTTCAATACCACCATACTATTGTTGTTTGGATTGCTTTTTTACCAGCTCACACCTCTCTTGAAGTACATAGCCTGCCCTTGGGCTATGTTACCAAAAGAGGTATACGCATCAGGCTGTACCTCTCCCACATTTATGATTGGGAAAGCTTCTGCTTTAGCAGTAGTATGGGGATGAGTAGGTGGTTTAGCCAATACTGCCAGACCTTGAATTAATATAATTCACTGACAAATGCAACACCATAAACAGCTTGTTCACAGAAAAGATAAACAAGATAATAGGTGGAAGTGCTTGTCACTCTGTGGTGTATGGGTATGGGTTCTACATGCCTTGGCTGACCATGACTCTGTGGAACAATAGACAGGCTTTGTGACCTAATGCACCTTTCACAGAAGGGCATGCTTAGGGTTTTGGTAAAAATCAATGCTTATGGTAAACATAACATAAAGAGGAAGCACTGAAACAAATCAAGGTAGTTTTGCTTGCTTTTGGGAGAGCTCTCTCAAACTTGTCAAATTTAGATGCAACCCCTTCCAAATGTTTGTTGGGGGACAAGCAAAAATAGTAAGTTGAAGGGCTTTACCGTCTGTATCTGTTATGCGCCAGAATTCTTAGAAGCAGTGGAATCGCTTCCGTTGGGGAGCCATTGAATGTTCCATCACACTTTCTCTAACCTATGGTGGTGATCTAGTCTTTTCCTTCCCAGGTTGCCGATGAGCGGCTGACAGGGAGGTACTTTACTGCCTTCCTCCCAGCGAGCCGTGCATTGCAACGTTGGAGTTTTTGCTTTTGCTCCGGTTTATGGTTTCAACGCTCCCTCTGTTTGCCTCGTTCTCTGCGGGTACCTGTTTTCCTGGCTCCCGCTAACTCTCTCACTTCCTCTCTCTCTTCCCTCCTTCTCTGTTTCTCCTCTCTCCTGTTACACCCTTTTCCGCCATTCGTAGGCTTCCATTTTTTCTTACTTACACTGTAATCCTCAGCCTCCGTTTCCCTTGCTGCTTTCTGCTGCGACTTCCTCTGGATCCATCTCCGCAAAGGTTGTTTTCATCCTTTCCTCGCTGGAGTATACGGACGTTCGTATTCCGGTTGCTACCGGTTGGACTGCACTTACCTTTCTGGAAAAAGAAGAACATTCCTTCGAACGCTCCGCTTCAGCTACACCTACGTCAGGACGACTTCTCCACCACCGTTTTTTTTTCTGCCAAGGGCTTTTACCCCGGATATTCGCCTGCCTCCGTGAGGGCCCTCAGTGCTACCGTTCACAGGTGGCCACTGTGGCTTCTTATCAAGGCAGACATCTGTCACCACAGCAGCAGCCGTATAGAGAGAGCCCTGTACACTATCATTCAGACTCCAGCTCTACAGGTGAGGAGTCGGAGGGAGGTAGTGGGTCAGAAGACAACGAATTGAGCACAAGAGAAAGTGTCGGAAGTGACAGATTGCAATGCTAACAGAAAATAGCCACTGCAGAACAAGTTCAGGAGTTAGTGGGTGCTGTGCAATCGTTATCCCAAGAGGTCCAGACCCTAAAGAATGAGAATTGGATGATTTTGCAAGAAGTACAACCCCTAAAGGCAGAAAACCTTGTACTTAAACAGTTGGTAGCAAGCAGGGAACCCTCATCTGCTCCTGAGTTGCCACCTATGCCATTATCCATAGGCAAATTCGATGGAACATCCAAGAAGGTTAAGGAGTTCCTCGATACTTGTAAAGTGTATTTCATATTCAGACCTGTCATGTATGCTACTAGTCAAGCCAAGGTGGGCTTTCTCATCCCTAATATGACAGGTAATGCCCTGGCATGGGCCACACCCCTTGTTACTGGGGAGAATCCGGTTCTGCAAGATTTTGAAGGGTTTCAGTCACTCCTAAAGCAGACCTCCAAAAGAACAGAAATAACATATTCGGCATGTGAGGACTTACTTGATGCTCAACAATGGTCCATGGACGTGCTATCATACATATCAATGTTCAAAACTTTAGCCACTCAGGCAGGGTGGCCAGAACAAGCTCAGTACAATATTTTCAGACGCGGGCTGAAAGAAGAGATCAAAGATGAGCTGGCGAGATCCTCAAGGCCTACCTCTTTCAATGATTTATTCTCTTCGGTTCTCCAGATTGAAAACCGTCTGACAGAAAGACGGAACGAGAAAAGAAGGGTCCGATGGAGAACAATACCGGAAAGACCCTTGCCTTCTCCCCTGACTCCTGCCGTAGCTTCACGAATAGGCGAACCTATGCAGATAGGCACCACTCGAGGGCCACTCTCTCTAGAAGAAAGAAGACAACGTCGAGAAAAAGGATTGTGTGCCTACTGTTCTTCAGACAGCCATACCATCCAAGGATGCACAGAATTGTCATCTTGAAGGTCGGGAAACGACCACCCTCGGAGTTAAAAGGGACAAGCGTCCGAGAGATCAAATCTACTGCCAGTCCCTACGTTTCCCTGTCAGTCTCTTCTATGCAACAGACTGAAGACTCTCAGCTTTTGGCGATCTCAGTTCACATGAAGGGAAGATCAGATTGGATAGAAGCTTTGGCTCTGCTAGACTGCGGAGCAGCCGGCAACTTCATGGACACTTATTGGGCAACTAAGATGGGCATTGCAGGACTCAAACGATCTGAAGACCAGAAAGTGGAAGGAGTAGACGGTTCCCTTTTATCCTCGGGGCCAATAACACACCAGACTGAAGATCTTCAGCTAAAAATCTTTCAACACACAGAAACCGTCAGATTCGATATCCTTTGGGCAGCCCATTTTCCCATCATTCTAGGCATATCGTGGCTTCGTAAACACAATCCTCACATTGACAGGTTCAAAAATCAGTTGGCTTTATTATCAGAACATTGCAAGCAGCATTGTCTTTCACAGCCGTATGTGGCTAAGGTACAAGCCATGTGACGAGCCAAGAGGGAACAGTGGAAATTCACTCGGTGCCCATAGAGTATACTGAATTTGCACAAGTCTTTATGGAGAAACTACCATTGGAGCTCCCCCCACAATGGCCTGAGACTGCGCCATTGAGTTGCTTCCTGGCTCCTTGGTTCCATTCGGACGCATGTTCTTGGTCTCTCAATCAGAAAAGAATGCCCTCAGACTATCTCGACAACCATCTCGAGAACGGCCTTATTCAGACTTCCAAGTCTCCTGCAGGGGCTCCTCGGTTTTTCATTCCAAAAAGGGATTCATTAGAATTGCGGCCTTGTATTGACTTTCGTGGCTTGAATAAAGTCACGATCCGAGACCGGTACCCCATGCCCCTTAAAAATGACATCCTGGAAGCTGTACAGGGGGCAAGAATATTTACAAAATTAGACCTCTGAAGCGCTTATCACCTGCTCCGCATCCATCAAGGAGATGAATGGAAGACAGCATTTCATACTCCTTTCGGTCTTTATGAATATCGGGTGATGCCTTTTGGCTTAGTCAATGCTCCAGATATATTCCAGAGGTTTAGGGATAGAATCTTCTCTGATCTCATGTTTATTTCTGTGATCATCGATTTAGATGACATCCTTGTTTACTCAAAGGATCCCACGTGCCACACTCAGCAAGTCAGTGAAGTATTCAAACGACTCCAGGAAAACCGGCTTTTAACCAAACCAGAAAAATGTCTATTTGGAGCTAAATTAATCTCATACTTAGTATTCATCCTTTCTGAAGACGGCATCAAGATGGACGAGAAGAAGGTCAACGCCATTTTAGTTTGGCAGTCTCCCACATCCGTCACAGAAATTCAAAGGTTTTTGGAGCTAGCAAATTTTTACTGCAGGTTTATACCTAACTTTTCAAGAGAAGTACTGCCCTTCACCAATCTCCTTAAAAAGAGTGTTGGTCCTTTTCACTGGACTGAGGCCACTGAGGAGAGTTTCAAACGTCTCAAACAACTGTTCTGCTCGGCCCCGATACTTAAACAACTGGACCAAACGAAACCTTTCATCATAGAAACAGATGCATCTGCAGCGGGGATAGGGGCAGTATTGCTCCAGGAGGAAGAGGGCATTGAATACCCTATTGCTTATCTCTCAAAAACCCTGTCTTCTAGCCAAAGGAATTATTCTGTGTTAGAAAAAGAACTGCTAGCCATGAAGCAAGCTTGTGAAGAGTGGAGGCATCTTCTTCAGGGCGGAATCCATCCTTTCACTATTCGCACAGACCATCGCAACTTAAAGGTTTTGGAGACCATGGAGTGTGTGAACTCCCGTCAAGCAAGATGGGCCCATTATTTTGCACAGTATGATTTTCAGATTACCTATATTCCGGGCAATCAGAACACTTAGGCGGATGCGCTATCGCGGAAGAGGACTAATGAAGATTTACCACCGCATAATCTGGAACATATGTTCCCCAACACTCGAGTCATAGACTTGGTTGACACTTTTTTACAGCAAGTTAGACATGCCATAGCCCAAACACGGGAGTCTCAAACCCCTTTACCCGAAGGCATCACAGAGGAAGAAGTATTCTGGTTCAAAGGAAACCTGCCATATATCCCTACTGACAGTCTTCGCAAGAAGATTCTGTTCTGGTGCCACAACCATCCCGCGGCGGGTCACAGAGGATGGTCGGGAACACTTGATCTGATTCAACGCACATATTACTGGCCAAATATGAAACAAGAAGTTAGATCATATGTTAAAGGTTGTCCTGTCTGTGCAAAAGCCAAATATCTAACTGGGAAACCCATTGGTCTCTTAGAACAGATTCCGATTCCGATTCGCCCTTGGGGTACAGTTACCACTGACTTCATCGTCGACTTGCCAAAGTCGCACTCTTGTACTTGTATTATGGTAACTGTTGACACTTACACCAAGATGGCACACTTCTCTCCTTTGCTCAGGGTTCTGCCAGCAGAAGGAATGGCAAGAGTGTTTCTCTGAGACATATTTCGCCTCCATGGTCTACCTGACAAAGTGATATCGGACAGAGGAACGCAATACACTTCAAGATTCTGGAAGGCTGTATGTCACCTGTTGGGTATAGAAAGGTCTCTATCGTTTGGATACCACCTGCAATCCAATGGTCAAACAGAAAGGACCAATGCAACGCTCGAGCAGTATCTTTGCAGCTATTGTAACCAACAGCAGGAGAACTGGAAGCCTCTATTAGCTATGGCCGAATTTGCATACAACAACTCTACCCACACGGCGATAACCATGTCTCCTTCTACTGTTCCTATGGTTTCCATCCTTGGAGCATCCACCCTACAACTCAACGACAGTCCAACCTTCCAGCGATTGATGAGTTGCATGATAGGATCAAGGAGGCTCATTCAACCGCCCGCTCAAGTCTTGAAGCGACTGCACAAAGAAACAAACAGCAGGCTGACAAACACCGTCAGAAAGGTCCCACATGAGAGGTTGGCTCGAAGGTCTGGCTTTCTACAAAATGTCTTCCTTGGTGGGTTCACCCCTCTAAACGATCCCCTCGATTTCAGGGTCCTTTCACCATACTGTCTAAGATCAACCCAGTAGCCTTTAAGCTCAAGTTACCTCCTAACCTTAGGAAGATTCATCCTGTTTTTCATTCTTCTCTTCTCAAAACCTGTACTTCACATTCACTTGGTCGCTCCCACTCTAACTACAGCAACTTGTTGCCTGATTCTGAGGAGGAATATGAGGTATCTCATATATTCTACTCCAGATTTCGCAGGGGGCGGGTGGAATACCTTATTCGATGGAAGGGTTATCCAAGATCTGTAGATTCTTGGGAACCTTCCACTCATATCCACACTCCCATACTCCTGCGCAGGTTCCATAAGGCACAACCGGGGAAACCCGGAGGGTCCGCCCTGAAGAGGGGGCATATTGTCATGTGCCCAAATTCCTGGAAGCAGTGGAACCGCTTCCGTTGGGGCAGCCATTGAATGTACCGTCACGCTTTCTCTAACCTATGGTGGCGGTCTAGTCTTTTGCTTCCCAGGTTGCCGATGCGCAGCTGACGGGGAGGTACTTTACTGCCTTCCTTCCAGCGAGCCGTGCGTTACAACGTTGGAGTTTTTGCTTTTGCTTTCTCTCCGGTTTTCTGGTTTCAACGCTCTCTCTGTTTGCCTCATTCTCTGCGGGTACCTGTTTTCCTGGCTCCCGCTAACTCTCTCACTTCCTCTCTCTCTTCACTCCTTCCCTGTTTCTCCTCTCTCCTGTTCCACCCTTTACTGCCGTTCGTAGGCTTCAATTTTTTCTTACTTAAACTCTAATCTTCATCCTCCATTTCGCTTGCTGCTTTCCGCTGCGACTTCCTCTGGATCCATCTCCGCAAAGGTTGTTTTCATCCTTTCCTCACCGGAGTTTACAGACGTTCGTATTCCGGTTGCTATCGGTTGGACTGCACTTACCTTTGTGGAAAAAGAAGAACTTTCCTTCGAACGCTCCACTTCAGCTACACCTACGTAAGGACGACTTCTCCAACACAGGGTTTTTTCTGCCAAGGGCTTTTTCCCCGGATATTCGCCTGCCTCGGTGAGGAGGCCTCAGTGCTACCGTTCACAGATAGCCACTGTGGCTTCTTATCGAGGCAGACATCTGACACCACTGCGGCAGCCATATAGCGGGAGCCCTGTACACTATCATTCGGACACCAGTTCTACAGGTGATGAGTCGGAGGGAGGTAGTGGGTCAGAAGACAACGAATTGAGCACAAGCAAAAGTGACAATATCTTTTGGGCATGTAGTGATATAGGTATAGGCATTCATGGAGGATGGAGATAATTATGAGTGACTGCCCGTCTCTTGAAGTGAGTGAAGGTGTCATTGGATGACTATCAGGGGCACAATCTGGGAGTCTTCAAATTACAAGCAAGCTCATGGTGATGCTCCAACTGTTCATCCTCCTCCTCTACAGCAGTTAGTTGCAGTGCCTCATGAGGGACTACTAATGGCTGGTGCTCCTCCTGAGTCGTCACCCCAACCTGCCAATCCTCTTGGAGTGCCCCTTCATTTGGACTCTCATTCTGCAGGGTTGAGACCACTTTCTCCTCCTTTTCAAGGAACCAAACAAGTCAAGAATCATTTCCAAAAACTCCTCCAGGGCATTGCAGAAATGTTCCCATCCTTCTGCATGAACATACCTGTGTTAACGGGATCATGCCTCCCTGCTACTCCTCCACACATCCTGCCTTACCTCCCTCTATAGTCAAGGGAGCTGTCCTCAATGGCACTGCCTCCTCTTCTCTCCTCCTCCTTTTTGTGAGTCTTCCCCAAACACCTCACTGCTTTCCTTGGAAGTCCGGTGATGCACATGGCTTTTAACCCTAAGTCGTAGGCTAAGAAAATTGACAATTACCCACTCCTCTTCCTCCATCATGGGGATATCATCTGTATGCTGTGAGGAGAAATGCTCCTCTTCCTCCTCTCTCATAAAGGCACATACTTTCCAGGGCACTGACTGGTGGTGTACAATCCTCCTCCTTTTCTCAATATAAGTTAATTAAAAAATGTGGTGCAAATTAAAAACTGAGGAGCCATAGATTGTAGGGCAAATAACAAGAGACACAAAGAGAAAAAATAAAAGGCATAAAAGGCACATAAACACACAAACACATGCAGTATGAAAAGGTTAGCAGGGGATGGTTTTGGTGCTTTTGGGGTAATTTTCTTTGGGAAAGGAAGGTGGACAGGAACGTTTATCAAGTGTTACATTTTTCTACGGTAAAACAAAAAGGCAGAACGCAACACATCCAAACGCCTCCCAACTGTTGGCAAGCTTTGTCACCCCAATATAACGGAAAAGAAAAAGGGACATTTACAGGGCATTAGACCTTCTGTAGGCCTGTTAAAGGCTAAGGAAAGTAAGTCACAAAGGCAGCCTGGAAACTACTGGTTGAAGTTAGCAATTTAAGTGCTTGCTTCGAGCCAAATTCAAACCTTTGGGAATAATAGAGGTTTAAAAAACGGGTTGAAGTTGGCCTACATGTTGCCTTTATGAAATCAATAGAGGATTCTCGGATACTGGAGCTTAAGGGAAGTTATATCAGAGGGCCTGTAATTAATGTCTGTGTTATTTGCTTTACAGACACATCATGAAGAGCCTTGTATGCCTGGAGATTTTCTTACTCCATAGCCATCTTTTTTTACACCTCATCCACTTTAGAAAGTGTGATTGTTTTGTAGGTGAACCACTTTCATTTAAGAAAATAGTTTTATTTTATTTTAATTTGGTTTCGAACAACTCTTAAATGAAATGAGTGCATGGTTTACTCAAGGCCACTCACTAGAACATATTACTGCTCTCTCTTTCAGCAGAATTTGTTCTTTGTAAAATTCTTGATATTATACGTTATGTCAGAGGGCATGTACTTCCTGTCTGTATTGTTTGCTTCGTAGTCACTTAATAAAGAGCCTTATATTCCTGGAGATTTGATTAATCCATAGCCATTTTTTTTACACCTCCTCCACTTTAGAAAGTGTACTTTCTTTTAATGTGGACCACTTGCATTTAAGAAAATAGTTTTATTTTATTTTAATTTGGTTTAGAAACACTTAAATGAAATGAGTGCATGGTTTATCCAAGGCCACTCATTAGAACATATTGCTGCTCTCTCTTCAAGCAGAATTTGTTGTAAAATGTTTGATAATATAAAAGGGAGGTCAGAACATTTATACACAAGTGGTATGAGTGTAGGGGAGGAAATCACAGAGTTTGATATTGGTGTGCTGTCTGGTCCATGGGATATATGTACAAGACATTTGATTTTTATGTGAGACATATTGGGGTCTCGATAAATCACAGTGACACTTGGCAGGGTAAAGTGGCATCACTGCAGGGAGGCAAGAGAAACAGAGTCTATAAATTACAGCATGCACAATGAATGTTTGCTATGGTGTAGTGTAAATATTTAGGGAGGTACGACATAAGCTAACTCCTCTTGAACTACAAGAACTTTACATGTGTCATAGGGTGACACTCAGGCTCAGGCTTATGCTCAGGGAGGGGCAGAGGATTCCTTTGTGAAGCTTGTGCTATTGTGTGTTGAGACAGCGACGTGACAATTGGGGTGGGAGAAAATTACAGTAAATTACAGAAATCCAGGAATGGGTTATATAACTACAATTTAACGACCATCTCTTGAATTCTTGAATTGAATGAATTGTGCATGTGCTCCTGGGTAATACTCGGTTGCATAGAAGACATTCAGGGAGTCATGACAAAACATAACAACCCACAAACTGTGGGTATTGGGGCAGAGAATCCCATAGCAGAACGTGTGCTATTGTGTGTTGATTGTGTTGAGCCAGTGATGTGATATTTGGAGTGGGAGAAATGTACAGACACCCAGAAAGACAGGAGACAGCAACTAGTGACCATCCATTTCTTGAATTGAGTGAACTGCTCAAGTGCCCCTGAGGGACACTTAGGTGCCGAGTAGACATTCAGGTCATTCCAACTGATATGTCTTGAACTGTAGAGCTGAGCAGGTGTCCTATGGTGACACTAGAGTCAAGGGAGAAGCAGAGAAGTCCTTAGTGCACCTTGTGCTGTTTGGTTTTGATTCTGTCAAGACAGTTGAGTGGGATAAAGGTACAGACATCCAGGGAGGCAGGCAATACCTACCAGTGACCATCCATCTCTTGAATTGAGGTAATAGCTCAAATGTGTGCAATATATCAAGAGTACTGAAGCGATTTCGAGGCAAAGGGAGATGTTCTGCTTGTGGTTTCTTTACACCAGCTGTGGCACTTGCTGTATGAACCGGTGATGGCAGATTACCATGAGTGTAATGAATCAACTTCTGCGGTACCAGTGGTCCTGGGGTGAATATCGGTTTCTAAACCCTCAATCAGCCCCACACCTCTAATACAACAGAAGGGATCCGAATACATTGGAATAACAAGCAAATAATAAACTTCCTTGTCCACATTTATTGGACAACAGGCTTGTCTCTGAAAGGTCGTAGATCGTTGGTTTGTTGCAACACAATGAAAATACAATTATTATCCAATGATAAAAGGAGTGTCCAGTCGAGGTGGTATAAAGATATATACTTTATTATTATCACAATAGCAAATCTAATAACACTACAAAATACATCTCACCCTGTAAAGGAATGCAGAGAACAAACAAGAATGAAAAGCGATTCACTGTTGATACTGATAGGTGGGTAGTCGGTATGGTTAATAACCACAACAGTTTGTTAAGGTCTCTTGGCTTCAGCACAACGCGAGCAACGGGTTCTAAAATGTCTCTACTGGCTTCCTGAGAAGGACCAGGGAGACAGAACCACACTGTACCTTTGGCTGTAGTTGCTTTTGGTGCTCAACAGGGTTGAGTCGGCTTCAGGGAACTTTGTAGGCTTCAGTGACAGAGTTCAAAATGGGAGTCAGCTACGGGTATCAGGAGGCAAGATGGTTCCGGCGAGCGAAGCTTGATGAACGGCTGCAGGCTGGCCTATATGGTGACTCAATGTCAGGAATCGTTGTCTCAGTGATGATCAGTGGTTCTGAAGCACTCGTCGAGACATCTCGGGTTTCTTTCAGTGACTGCGGCTTGACAACGGTCAGCATTGCAGTTGGTTGCTAATTAAGGAACTTGACTGCCTCAAAAATGTCCTTTAAGGCAGACAGCGGTAGATGCTTGTCGAGTCACTTCTCTCAGATTCTTCACTGGGACTGAGTCATCCTTTAAGGTGGACAGCCCAAAGCTTAGGAGTGTGTTGCAGGCAGCTGCCTTGTGCTTTGCTGTACGTTCAGAGATCTTCTGGCACACCATATCCAGGAAGCTTGCTGCAGAGTCTAGCAGGCTGTGTGCTGGCTAAAAACCGGTTGTGGAGTCTTTTTCTCCCTCTGTTCCCTGGGAGAGGTTTAGGGGAGGAATCTTGCTTCCCTCTTTGGATATCCTGGCCTTCCATCACTGGCAGATGTAAGGCAGACTGTACCTTCAGCCAGGGTCCAAGGTTGAGTTCTTCTTTCTTCCTTCTGTTGAAGTCTTCAGATGATCTGCCAAAACAGGGGCTCAGCCCTCTTTTAAAACCAAGTGGGCCACAGTGATTGAGGTAGGCTAAGCCTACCTTAATGAACCAATCCGGGGTTCCCTGAATGGGGAAATACCGGGCCATTCCGACCTAGGAGGGCCCAGTATTTCCCCATTCAAGGAACCCAGACCCGGTACATCCCCATTCCCATTTGAGCCCCCGTAGGGCCCAATGGGAATGGGGAGCATGCTAACAATGGGCCCGTTAATGACGGGCCGGTTGTTAGCATGCTGGGCGGCTCGCGGGACCCACTAAGGATGTCTGGTAAAGAGGCGGTAGGGGGTTAATGCCGCCGGCAGCTCTACTGGTGCCATTAACCCCCTACCGCCAGCCTCGTAATGAGGCCCATAGTGTACAGCTACAGACGAGAATAAATAGGTAGTCGCAAGGGATTACTTAGAATCCAGAAGTCAGATAATCACGACTATAAAAGACAAGGACTATCCAGATGTGTCATTCGTAACCAGCCACTGTATGGTGTTGCGCCTGAACATGAAGAAGGGTTGGTTGGCTTTCATTGAGTGAGGTGAGGTGTTCCATGTGTGTGCTGCCATGACAGGGAAGCTACTTCCTCCTGCTTTTTTTCATTTAAATCTGGGCTTGACCAGACAGGAAGAGTTGACTGTCCTTGTAGGTCATGATGTGGATTTTTTAATGAATCTCTCAGGGAGGTAGAAAGGCGCTGTTTGATTATGGTATTTATGCATTAGTGATAAAGATGTAAGCATAATTGTGTCTTTAGAGAGAGATATACCACCGTGAGCACTGGAAACTCCAGGAAGTCTGAACCTGGATGCAGGGAAAGCAAGCTGCAGCGGAAAGTCCTTGTCGGAGAGGACTTTGAAGAGCAGTCACAATAGGAAGTTGGTCATTGGTAACGTGGCATCAGCAAGATGGGCCATGCGGTGCAGCAACAACACTGAGACAGACAGACCAGAGGCTTTGTGGAGTGGCGGGGACAGAAGGAAGCAGAGGTGGCATTCGGGACCTGCAACTGAATCTGAGACCCCACAAAGAACGGTTGATGTGGACGCTCCAGAAAGAGATAATGTGGCCCACGGTAGGGGTTTGGGTGGAATTGAGGAGTGCATCAAGGGTAATCTCCTTCATCCCAGTAGCCCAATCAAAGTTGCTGGCTTTAAAGAAATTAAAGAGTACATGGGTAGTATACTCCCTCGTCACAGTAGCTCCATCAAAGCCGTCATTGAAAAGTATACCCGGAATGATCTCCCTCATCAGAACAATTGTGAAGAACCATGAGAGCTCTTAGAACGGATATTGGGAGTTGTCGAAGAGAAAATCAAGTCAGGAGGTAGCATCATAGTTTTGGGATTAACTAACTGTGCTTGTTGTTGTTTGAAAGACCTGGAACTGCAAAAAGAGGAAGTGGTAAAAACCTTTAAGAGTGTAATAAGAAAGGATGTCCAAGTTCACCCTGTAAAAAGTGTCGAAAGAGCTACAAGTGCTTCACAAAAGTGTTATGTAATCCAGAAAGAAAACTGCGTGTGCCAGGAAAGCGGATCATTTTCCTGTCTGTTCAATCAGACCCTAAAACAGTGGTCTTCAAACTTTTCTGGCCTGGGCTCCCTGAGCAAAATTTGGACAGGCAGGGCCCCTCAAAAATGCCAAATGGATAGTATGTACAAATGGCTATGAACTATTGCATGCTGTCACCATACCCTCCTCCCAGTATAGTCCCTGGGCTCCCCCACCTGCTCCCATCACAGTCGCTGGGCTCCCTCATTCCACTCCTACCCAGTCCCTGGGCTCTCCCCACCCCATCACAGACCCTGGGCTCTCCCCATCCTGCTCCCACCACTAGCCCACGGCTCCCGCCCATCCTGATCCAAAACGTCCCTGGGCTCCCCCCACCCTGCTCCCAACACAGTCCGAGGGCCAGTGGCAGCTGGTGAATTTTCGAAGTAGAAGGACAAAAATATTTTCTAAAAAATGCCATGGTAACCGAGCGCAGGGAGGGAGCCATGTACATATTTTTTAAAATATGTTAAAATGTTGCATTGCAGAGCAGACTTTAAAAATAAAATGGGTAAAAAGCCAAATTGTTTGCAATTGGTGCTGGGAGGCCAGGGGGCAGGAATGACATTTTTTAATGGACATCTATGATAGATGTCCAGTAAAAAGATAGAAGGGCCTAACACAATCAACATGATTATGTGTGTATGCAAGGCACTGGGGTTCCAAGGGGGAAAGCATGGCATTTTTGACTGGACATCTATGATAGATAACCAGTAAAATAAAAATGCCATCCCTGTCCCCTGGGCTCCACAGTGCCTCAGAAGGAGTGCTGATTTTGGCAGGTGGGTAGGGGGATTGTGCAACAAAGGCCTTTTTAATTTAAAAGGTCTTTGTTGTACAACCCTCCTTCTCACCAAAATCAGCTCAATTGACCAAAACAAAACACACATTCACACAGCAATCACGCTATCATTCACACGAGCACCAAGCATACACGCATCCATATACATTTAAACACAAAATAAATTTACATAAATGTACCTTCTGTAGAGGACTGCGCGTGGTTGCTGAAATGCCCTGCTCCAGGCTGCTCTGTCCGTATGCACGAGGAGGCACAGGAGCTCCCCCTCTCACATACCAACATGCAGTGCCCCAGCCAGCATTTCCAATGAGCTATGCAAGGCTGGCGAAGCAAAACGCCCCCAGCCTTGCATGTCTCAGTGAGCATGTGCGGTTGGGGAACTGAACTGTCAAAGGGAAACAGGGTTTCCCTTTGTGACGCATACCAGATAGAATAATGTCTCATTTGTTGCCAAATAAAAGAACCCCCCTACTCCCAACCTCGCCAGCCCTGCATTCAGAAGAACCCAGCCTGCATCCTTTAACCCACAACCAAAGTCCTAAGTGTGATAGTACGTCACACAGAATGTCATGTACATTTTTTTTTTATTATTAATTTTGTTTGGTTTGTTACAAACCTTTAATATGTTTCATACTAGACACTAAAAAACAAATAAGATTGCATTTTCAGTTTACAATCGCTAAATTCACATTTGTTCGCCAAGATTTGAGTGCTTACTTAGTTTCTTCCTTCTGTTTGACCACTGCAAGCAGGTTCAGCCGCTAAGTGCTTTACTATTTTCTCCAATAAGAATGTCAGTGCAAAGATTAACTTGTTATTTGTGTCATCAAAGCACGCTTTCCACCAATCTTCAGCATTCAGAGAACTTCTTTCTGCTATGAACAAACCCAGATATTTTGTTCTTTCTAATCTTAGAGCCGGACAGTACAATGTCAGACATTTTAGCGTTTCATCATACTTTTTGCAGAACATGCAGCGCTTTTCCACGCCGACCTTATTTGTTCATCGACTTAGTACCTCTTTCGTTTTAAATTGATTGAGACGAAATTTCATGAATAGGGTTCGTCTGGAAACTTGGCTAGATAATTTGGAATTTTATTTAGCGTTCTAGCTGCGAACCGGACATTTTGCATTCTTTTTTGGTTGGCTCTTAAAATCCCGTATCGATCCAGTCCTGTTCCCAGATTTTTTTCTTTTTTTTTTTACTAAATCAGGGTTTGCCTTGAAGGTGTTGTTATTTGTACTGAGATTTTCCAGAATTTTTTCTCAGCGCCCAGCCCACAAAGTAAGAATATTTTCTTTATTACCACTGCTTGGCTAGTGTAAGATGTTAAATTGAGGCAGACCATTTGTCATAATCATCTTGTGATACTTAATCAACATGTTCCATGTGATCCTGGCATTTATTGATAGAAGGCTCAGCTCATAACAAATGCATGAGGTGGGTGTTCCCGTTAACAGCCATAGTACCTTTGTCCAAAACATGTTTTCCAGCGTGGCCCATACAGAGGAAGGACATCCCAAGGTGCATTCTGCGCCATGGATCATTGCTGGAATGGCCTTTTGTTTATAAAAGTCTAGCACTGAAAATTTGCCAAATTTGTAATTTATTACAGCTGCTTGCACTTCAAGCTGCTGACATTTGGCTTTAGTTTTCTCTACCCAAGGGGCATCATTTAAGCTCGAGCTGATCCACATTCCGAGGTATCGGTTGTACATTACGCTTCCAATGATCTCTTTCTCCAGATACCATTGGAACTTTTTACCAACCCGGGCTGAGTTCTTCCTCAAGTCCTGAAGTGCTAGGATTTCCGATTTATTGGGATTGATACTCAGGCCATTTGCCGCAACATAAAGTTGCAGGGAATACAGCTTGTGTTGTAACCCTATTGGCGTCACATCGCGGAGCACTAGGTCATCCGCAGAGAGCATCCAACTCAAATGCGTCCCAAGACTGTTAGGTAGAAATGTAGATGTGGTTTCGAGACTGACCCCAATGTCCGACAAAAACAGGTTGAAAAGAATTGAGGCTAAGGTGTCGAACGGGAAATCATATTGTGCCTCCTTTATTGTATATATTGGCCTAAGCCCAGTCGCTCTGCGAAGAAATACATGTTTCAAGGTTCTGACCTTAGATCGATATAGCCGCCATTTTAGGTTTATCGGCCATTTTGATTCTCACTCCAAAGTCACCCTGTGTTTTAAAATGGTGGACAGTGTTCTTCTGCTTGTAACATGGCTGTCTTGACCTCCACAGACGACTTCATGCTTAAATGCGTCCCAAGACTGTTAGGTAGAAATGTAGATGTGGTTTCGAGACTGACCCCAATGTCCGACAAAAACAGGTTGAAAAGAATTGAGGCTAAGGTGTCGAACGGGAAATCATATTGTGCCTCCTTTATTGTATATATTGGCCTAAGCCCAGTCGCTCTGCGAAGAAATACATGTTTCAAGGTTCTGACCTTAGATCGATATAGCCGCCATTTTAGGTTTATCAGCCATTTTGATTCTCACTCCAAAGTCACCCTGTGTTTTAAAATGGTGGACAGTGTTCTTCTGCTTGTAACATGGCTGTCTTGACCTCCACAGACGACTTCATGCTTAAACTGCCCGTAGGCCAAATGTTAGGGTCATGTACTGAGACCTTGTCCTTCAGTGACCTGTGGATAGAGGATTATCTGTGCCAACAATACTAATCCATGAACATATATTAAGCACAATACTGTTCGAACATTGAATGTGAACACTTGTTTAACTATATTGTGTAAAATATGTACACAGATTTAATGTTGAATCCAAAGACACACTGTTGCTATTGTAACCTATTGGAGTATGTATTAAGGATAATCCATAAATGTATAGATGCATACATTAGGAACGAACTCGGCATGAACCACTAGCCTGAGCAATGGTTAACCTGCAAATGGGCTGGACATCACGTTTAGAATTGTATAAAAGGTACGAACATGTGGTGCCTAAGGAAGGACCCTGCAATTCCTCAGCACACAGATTTATGGCATGTTCTGCATGACAAAGAAGATATTCTGTGTAACATCAAACGAATTAGCTTGTCAAGTTCCTCATCATTTATTTTAACCCACATCTATGTTAAAAAGTGTACAGTGTTTGTGTAGTTGAATCATTTTCATTTTAGGAAAGAGTTTTATTTTGGTTTAATTTAGTTTAAACCGGACAAATACATTAATGAGTGGTTGACTCCGATTGCCACTCTTTACAGCACACTGCTTCTCTCTCATTCAGCATATTTTTTTTTATTTGTAACATATCTGTTATTATGAAGGGGAAGTCACAGAATGTTTAAGTCAGGGTGAGAGCATTTAGTAGGTTGCTTTTCTCACTGCAGCAGTGATCTGTTTTTCTGATAGTCACTTATATTTATTGTAAGCATCATTTTAGCATTTTATTTCTGATTTCAGTTTATTAATTTTGCATATACTTCATAACATCTCGGTAAAAATGCATTTCTGCATGTTTTTCAACATTTATCTGTTTTACAGTATTCAATTGGCTTTCATTCATGGTTCTCTACATGAAATGAAATTCAAGAGTGTGCTGGACTGCACATCTTTTGTGGTCATTCAGAAAAAGAATGTATGTGAATGTTTCTGCCTTTCTTTACTGCTCGGCTAAATGTGCTGCTGCCTGTCAGTAAGTCAGGTATTCTGGCCTTTTTTACTAGAAACATCAATGTTAACAATTTCTCGAGTACCGTCTTTGGTGGAAGGAAAGCCCTTTCATTTTTCAATGTGCATTTTCTGTACAAGGGACGACCCTTTATAATATTTCTAGCAGGGGTTTTGCTAAAAGGGATGGTTGCAGCAGGGTCTTACAATGTATTTGGTTCCCTAAATCAATCTCTGAGGCCGACCAGGAGTGTCTTTTTGATCCTCAAAAAATAGGTTGTGTGTGATTCATTCTCACTCAAGCTAGCAACAAAGGAGTTTCTATGTATCTCAGAAAGAAATGTAATCAGAGAATAATTACCATTAAAAAGACTAAGACCAATAACACCATTTATTGTGGTGTTTAGAGATGGGGGAATACAGCACAAATACTGTGCAAACTGGCAAAAAACATTTTTCTTTTTACATTGTTTTGGTAGGTGTTTTTGTAACGCTCACCTGATTCCCACGGAGGCGCTGATCCCGGCTGGGCTGCTATCGTTTCTTCAATTGAGAAGCGTAGAGCTAGGACGACTCTCAGGACTGGGCTTCCTCTTATCGAATGTCTGACTTGCAGGGTAAGTTTTCTGCAGGTGGAAGAAAAAGGGTTAATCACCGTTTGATGGGATTTCTTCTCCCACCAATCGCCAGTTTCTCCCACAGCCTAGCTTTCTACTTGTCTCGGCGAGCTCTCACCTTAGGCGTACAAATGCTGAGCTCTCCATCCTGCGTCTGGTGCAGGGGTGCGTGGATTCCAGTTACGTCACTGGATGAGTTCAGTGTTGAGGCTCAAGTCTTTTGCGGCCTTAGTTGTGGCACTGGTGCTGGGATGCCGAAGAGCGATGCCGCCGTTACTGCAAGAGCGGATGCCTGTAAGTATACTGTAGTCTTTAGGCTTTAAAAGATGGACACCTCAATAATGTCCCTTTTCCTTTGTTTCAGGCCTCGGGATGCTGTGGGCGTAGTTTTCCATTGCCGCTGCACGTGCCGATGCACGTAAGTATAATGTTCGTTGGCCGCTTTTAATGGCACCTCTAATAATGTCCTTTTTCTAGTTTTCAGGTGCCGGGATGCTGCGGGCTTTATATCCGTTGCCACTGCACGTGCTGATGCACGTAAGTATAATGATCGTTGGCCGCTTTTAATGGCACCTCTAATAATGTCCTTTTTCTAGTTTTCAGGTGCCGGGATGCTGCGGTTGATGCGGCCGCTTCTGCGCGTGCAAAAACTGGTAAGTTAAGATGAATGCGACTGCCTTCACCCGAACCCCTTTTTAATTATGTCCTTTGCCTTTCAGGTGCAGAGAAGCTGCCGAAGAGAAGGCCGCGGTTAGCACCGTTGCAAACACGGATGGATCAGGTAAGCGGGCGCGGCTGTGAGCGAGTTGCACTTTTCTAACCTTATGTTTATTCTTTGCAGGTTTTGCCGGTGACTGGATTCCGGGATCTGGTAAGTATTGTTCTGTGTCTTTCTTCATCCACAGGTTGCTGCGCGGAAGCTGAAGATGACTCTGGACCTGGAATGCAGGAGCCGACTCGGTGAGCGTCCTGCTGCTGCTGCAGAATAACACGAAGCACGTGTTTTCCATCGGGCGTGGTTTAAATAGCAGAGAAGTGCTTCAAGTGTGTGTTCTTCCACCGGTTCCACCCAGGTAAGAAAAGAGTTCCTGAATGGAGCGAATAGTTCCTCCCAGCCCTGATGGCTGGGGACTTCAACCAGACTGGATTGTTCTGGGTAAATATGCAGCATGGTCTGCCTCAGGTAAGTCCACCCAAGCATTATTACACTGTTTATCAATATGAGCCCGGCGCCTATGGCGCCGGGACTGAAACCCTTCATGAGCCTGGCGCCAAAGGCGCCAGGACACGGTCCAAAGGGCCCCTGTAGGGGTCTGCTGGGTCCGGAGTGGTGGAAGACGGGTCTGCTTCCGAGGGCGCTGGGCCAGACCTTTCCCCTCGGGAGTAGCGCCCATGACAGTTTTCATCTTATTTTAGTTTTTTATGTGGAAGCATCTAAACTTTGGAACCTAACCTTGGACAATAAAACAAAAGCAAAAAGAAACTACTGGACACAGCTTAGATGTGACTGCCATGTCGCAATGTGATGTTTCTTGAGATGTGACACAGTAGCATCACCGCTCTCACTTGTTTTAGCCCTGAGACATTTTGGGTAGGGGCAGTGATGAAAAGCAGCACCCTTCTCTTAAGCCTGATCCTCCTCTTCTCTTCTCCCCCTTCTATAGCTCAAAAAAGATTAAGGTGATTTAAACAAATATGCCTATTCAAAAAAAGCTGTAGTCAAAGTCTAGCCATAGAAAGCAATTAACTTAAAGTGAACCAAGGCGATAAGAACCATGAGTGAGTCAAAAAGAACATTTGCCAACTCAAACTGTTTTAGGAAATGCTCATCCAGCACTCACTAGGAAATTCCATTCATAACACAAATTGTCAAGCGTCATAAGCAGCACAATACCCGCTTCCACTCCTCTACAATGTTAAGCCCTTCAGCCCTGCCCTGACTTAAAGAATACTTGTCCAGGCCCTGGCCATCTCCCAAGTGGATGGTGGCACACGTGCAATCTTCCTGGATGCAAAGGGCAGAACAAGAACTCCCCTTATCACTGCAGACCCAGGGATGGGTCCTCCAGCAACCCAGAAGCAAGGGAACAGTTTGGGCTATGTCTGCTACCTCAATCCACTCTACAGTTTCACACCACCATGTTCTAGTCATTTCAAGCTGCATCAGGACCCGAGTACCTTCCTTTTTCACTCTATGAATTTCGAAACTCTGTACACCCCTCTTTCGGATGTCTTGATGCTGACTTGATCCAATGGTCGCAATTACCTCATCTGCATTGAATGCTGATTGGATCCAGCGGAAGCAAGCGTCTCTCCCATTTCGACCGCCAACTCGATACAGTGGAAGCCTTTGACATATTCGACCCGCTAGAAGAAATCATCTCGACCGGCCTTGTTAGGGAGAATTCTCTTATAAGGCTAATTTCCCAAACCTAGTGAGTTCCCCAGCAGCTTTGCTGGATTTTTGGGGTTTGATTTTTTCTCCTGCTAAGAGTGAGACTCCCACTCTTAGGCATGATGTGAGGTATGTCTTTGACTCTTTGTGTGCTTATGGGCTATGGGGTTTTCTTTTTACTCCATAGGGTATCATTTATTTTTTATGTGTGTGTTACACAGCACCCTCTGTGCAGTAACACAGGGGTGTCATAGTGACCCCCAAACATAGACTCCATACCCTGGGACTGACTACTGTCTCCCAATGCATGTAAAGCCACCATTGACTTTACTAGTCCTAAATTGTGAACAGAACCAGAGCAAACCATCAAATTGTGGAAATACTGGAAGGTGTTAATTATCTTGCTCCTGGGTCTGTTTTCAAGGGGGCACTGTCCAATCCCCCCTTGTCGAGTTTCTGGCTGGTGGCAGTGATACCACGCAAAATATTCCACCAGAATATTTCTTAAGGGATTTTCCCATTGATTTTAAACGCACCACTTTTTGGTGCAATGTTAAAGATACCGCCGGTTTATTTATTTAATATTAAATCAACGGTTGGGTCTTTTTGCCAGAATTCTTTTCTAAAATGGCGTTTGTGTCCGTCTCTGTAACTCTGACCAAGGTCGAGCCCTTTGTTCCACTTTTTGGCGGGCTTCTCCACAGAAGCCCTCCAAATGGTGCCACTCTGTCTGGGTTCCACAGGATGGGTGGGAGGGGAATTGACACCCTGGACTACGTTGCCTTAGCAACTCAAGTCGCACTCTATTCTGATTGGCCCAGTGGTGAGCCGCCCGGCTCACCACTTAGGATGTTTGAGTGACAGCTAGGCCGTTGAATGGGGGTTTTTCTGCATAAAAGCAGGGCTTTTGGGACTGGAACTTCAGAAGTCGCCACAGGACCTAAGAATCCAAAGAGGGAAGAAGCTGAGCCATCTGCAAGGACGACACCACCGGTGGGGCCCTGCTGCAACGAACTCACCACTTTCCCAACGACAAGAGAAGATCTTCTGCTGGACGAGTCTTCTTCCTCTGAGCTGGTGGGACCAACCAGTTTGCCCTTTTTGCCTTCCAAAGACGTCTCTTGGTCGAATTGCCCGTGCCAAGCACTGCGGTGGCAGGATAGCCAAGCTTCACCACTTTGACCGCGAATAAAAGGAACGCACCTTTTATCGACGAACTCCACGGCTGGTTTCATCCTTGTGCAGTGCAACAACTCCACGTTTCCTCCTTGACGAGATCCTCTCTTCCCCTGGTTGTAACAATCAACTGCAACCACTGCCAGGAACAACTGCCACCGCTGGAGCTTCCTCTCTCTTTAAGGTACTGTGTCCTGCCTGGCCTCCCTTTCTTCGGTTTGCCCAAGGTGACCCTTAAATCCTTGGCTTTCCAACTGGGTTGGCCCCAGACCTTCTAACTTTACCTTCTTGAATCGCCCCAACCTCTTCTGAACATTCTGCAAAGACTTTTGGTGCATATTAAACTGTGTGATCCTGGGCACATTTCGATTTGCTCCATTTAAAGTGGGCCTGGCCTATGAACTTTGGCTCTACAGTATATACTGCTTTATTCTCTTGCTGAGAACTCCTAAAAATGTTGGAACCTGTTATATTTCTATGCTCTGCCTTTTTCCCTTCCTTTAACTGAACTATTGGAGTGCCATCAGGTTACGCGCTCACATCTGTTTTTACAAATCATGGGGTTTTAACTCTGCCTTGTCTGATAGTTATCAAAGGAGGTGTGTATACTTTACCTGACTGTGTTTTAATTTGCTTTTGATTTAGAGTGCTAGTATATTGTCTAAAGTTTGTTTTTAAGTAAATAATTATATACTTTTTATACAAAGCTCTGGTCAGTGTGTGTTTGCTCTACTGTGTTTTATAGCCCTATTGTGTATACTCTATATACTGCCCTACTCTTCTTTAGAGAGGTCTGACTGCTCAGCCACAGCTACCAGGTAAATCTGGGTGGTACAGACTGCTACCAATTGGGTTTACTGCTTACTCCTGTAGGCTTAATCTTTTTGCAGTGTTCCCCAAGGGAACTGCACAGGATCCTGCCTAACATGCCTCACTGCCAATTCGACGCCTTGGAAGCTATCATCTTGCCTGTCTTGTACACTGTCTACCTTTTTGGGAAGCCAGACTTAACGTGTCAGCACACTGTTTAAAACTACATAGAAACACCTAGAAACCTGACCTGGTGGTGTTATGCTTTAAGAACAAGCTGAACAAGTATTTTAAGTGGTTTTCTCCCAATAACATGCCTTAAAGGGGGGCACTAGTGGCATTTAAAACCTCACTCTTTACCTTTTTAACCCATCCTCATTAAACCAGAACATTTCTGCTGAAAATATTGCCTGTCTCCCCTGTCTTCAGACCCTGAGTGCCTCTTTCATATTATTGTATTTTAAGTTTAGTAAAAAACCTTTATTATAGAACCTTGGTTGGACATTCTTTCATTTGGTAAATAATTATTATTGTTGTTTGAATGTTTGCTAGATCACAACCCTCCTGATGAATATAGACTGCCCTCTGCCCTGTAAGTGATTTCAATCCGGCATACAATGTCCAATTTAGGAGCACATTGCTACTAATGTGCGCGTTGAACATGGGCATACATGTATAAAGTTTCTTACTTCTATCAGAAATACATTTTGTGTTATATCACATTTTCCGCCGTTTCTTCCCAGAACATGTCACAGAGCTCTGGCGCCTTTTCACCTGTGCATCCAGAAATGACATTAACAATGATGTTATTTCTATATTTTGCACAATTTTACATAGAAAGCTATCAATCTTTTTAAAATGTGTCTTTTGTCTTTGTTAAGCAACACATGGTTGTTTAGCGCCACCCCTTTGGTCTCTCCTTGGGACCCAGGAGCATCTCCTCCCTGTTTCTCCTGGGCAGAAGCCATTTACCAACCTTCACACTTCTCATTTCCTTTAGCTGGAGGATGTCCATTGTCTCCTTCCCCCTGCAGACCAAATTATTCCCCCACCCTATAATCATCATTTAGGTGTGATTTCCTGCTGGAGAGGACTGGAGGGAGAGGACTTGCCTCTTTGAGGAAATCTGTTATTCCAGTATGGGTGGGTTTTAGCCAGGCTTAAATTTAAATGTTAATTCTGATGCAATTTTTCTTTGCTTAAAACAAACTTGTGATTTCAAACTTGCAGCTAGAACACGTATTCCAGATTCTAAACCATGGCCTCAAACAATTACAACATAGGTTAATCTCAGTACAGGCCACTTAGATTTCAAACATTTGATGTCAGTTTACTTATGTTTTAAAGTTTATCATGCAGGCTTCTGACAGCTGTCATTCAGGCAGCCGAGGGTACTGCACCCAGATTTTGACAGATTCCACAGGCAGGCAACTTTTGCTGTGGATTTTTCTTTGATACTTTCAGCTTTTCAGGACATTGTAAATTCACAATGATGTCTTAACTAAGTGAATTGTATGACCCAGCAAGAATTTTGGTTGTTTGAGGGTGTTTTGTAGCGACATTCTGCCATTTCAGCAACCAAGAATAAGGATTTAAAGAAAGATTTTTGGGATTTCCTTTAGCAGAGCACTGCTTTTCCCTCTGTACTCCATCTTCACATGTTGTGGAGCCCAGTGACATATTTCAGGAGTGAGATCTCTGTTCCACCACTGACAACATGCATGGTAGATTGGGCAGCCATCTTTTTGTGCTTTGCAGAGCACGATTTTCAGAGGTTTTGGCGCGCACAAGGGTTTTGCAGCCATTTTGATGTTTCTGCACCATCAGAACACAGCGATGGCGCATGACAGAGCAAAAGTGGGTTGAATCATCCCACAGAGCCCCCCATCATGACTTGAGTTTGACCGCCCGTCAAGGGGAAGTAGGGAGATTGGGATGTTCATTCTTTCTTTTTGGTCCAGGTGGAGAAAGTCATCTGCTTCTCCCATCAGTGCTGGATTGACATTTTCTCCTTGCCGGTTCTGGATGGGAGTATAGAGCGGTACTCTGGCCCCTTGGGTCTTTCCTCCCGGTCCCCGAGTGGTCCTCCTTGGTGCTTAGAATCCTTGGTTTCAGTGCTATGAGACAGAACAGAGCATGGTTATGGAATTTTCCCCACTGCTATTCGTGTAGTGGGCAGATGCATACATTTGACATACACTTTACAATGTTCCCCGCCTGTAATTCCTAATGATTTTAACAGATGGAATGGTTTTAACAGTTGGAATTTTCTAGGGATCCGGAATGTCCCACTCTGGGTTTCCAGTTGGCTCCTTTATTTGCCGCCGAGTATGCCTGGGATGGCAACTCTTCAGCTGGTTGATGTGGACCCACTTGTCTTCCCCTTCTGCCAAACTTCCCTTGGGGATGCGCATTTTGTAGGCGACTGGTGAGATTCTGTCTACAATTTCAAAAGGACCCCGCCAAGTAGGGAGGAATTTGCGCTGTTTGGCTTGGTTCAAATTGTACAAGTAGACCCGGTCTCCTACTTGGTATTCTTTTTTAGTTGTCTTAAGGTCATAGTGGGTCTTCATACTGTCTGCAGATATTTCTAGATTCCGCTGAGCATAAGCAAAAGCATGTTGAAGGTGTTTTCTCAGATTCTCAACATACTCATGAGTTGTGGAGGCATTTATCAAAGTCTGCTCTTGGGTTTGGCAGAGCAGATGCTGGGGGAGCACCATCCTTCGTCCAGTCATCAGCTCAAACAGAGATATTTTTGTTGCAGAAGAAGGGGTAGATCTGATGGCCATCAGGACAAGAGGTAGTTTAATGTCCCAACTTAGCACAGAATCTGCCACAAACTTTTATAATATGCTCACAATTGTCTTGTTGTATCTCACAACTCCACCACTAGAGGCTTGATGATAGGCAATGTGTAGTTTCCTTTTGACCCCAAGTATCTCCCACATCTCTGTCATCACTTCATTAGTGAAGTGGCTACCTCGGACTGACTCAATCCTTTGGGGTAGTCCAAAATGCGAAAAGATGTGATTGATCATCAGGGCATCTGCTGTTTCTGCCTTAGAATTTGGGGCCGGGAGACATTCCACCCATTTAGTGAACAAGCATGTCACGGTCAACATGTTCTTTTTCCCCCTAGAAGAGTGAATCACGGGCCCAATAAATTGTACTTGTAAATCTGACCAAGGCAGTGTCATCCCCCTCTTTTGGAGGGGAGCACGGTGTGAGTGATGTTGGCTGATATTGTGCACACACAAGACACCCCTTCAAGTATTGGTCAAGGTCCTGCCCCATGTGTGGCCAGTATGCAACCTCTCGCAAGATTTCTAGCGTCGTATGAAGCCCCCGATGACCGGCTGTGGTCGCATCATGGGCGTGACTTAGCATCAGGCTTCGGAATGAGGTAGGGACCACCCACTGGTCATGGCCAGCTATGGATCTCCTTACCAACAAACCGTCTTGGATTCAGAACATTTTTGGACATTTCATCAACACTCTGAGGTCCTCTTTCCCAATGTAATCGGTATCCATCAGGGTAAAGTTCTCAGGGCCCTCAATGTGTTGATAAAACTTACCAATTATTGGATCCCCTTTTGAGTCTGTTAGTGAGAATTCTCTGTTTAGGCTGAATTTCCTAACCTAGTGAGTCCCCCAGCAGCTTTGCTGGATTTTGGGAGTTTGTTTTTTTCCATCTTGCCAAGAGTGAGACTCTTTTCCTCCCACTCTTTGACATGAATGTGTGTAATTCCGTCAAAGGTCAATGTGTTCTATAGGCTATGGGGTCTTTTACTCCATAGGGTATCATATGTTTTTCTATGTGTGTTACACCGCACCCTCCGTGCCGTAGCACTGGGGCGTCCTAGCGGACCTCCATCATAGACTCCATACCCGGGGACTGACTACTGTCTCCCCGGGCATGTAAAGTCACCATTGGCTTTACTAGACCTAAATTTACAAACAGAACTAGTACAAACCATCCTATTGTGGAGCTACTAGTAGGGGTAATTCGATTACTCCTGGGTCTGTTATTTGAGGGGGCACTGTCCCGCCCCCCCTCGTCGAGTTTTGGCTGGTGGCAGTGGAAACTACTTGTTATGTTCGACCCCGAATATAACCCTATGGGATTCTTTCCATTGTTGGAGATTATAACCTTTTTTCCGTTAGTCTCTAACATGCCACCAGTTTACTTATCTTAAATAAGTTTATCGGATGGTATTTTCTGCCAGAACTCGGTTTTTAAAATGGCGTCTGTGTTCGTCTCTGTGACTCCTAAACCAAAGGTTGAGCCCTTTGTTCCACTTTTGGTGGGCTTCTGTACAGAGACCCTCCAAAGTGGTGCCATTCTGTCTGGGTTACCACAGGGGTGTGGGAGGGGGTTTAGGCACCCTGGACTGAGTTGCCTTGCCAACTCCGGTCGCACTCTGGTGTGATTGGCCCAAGTGGTGAGCCTCCACGCTCACCACTTAGCGTGTTTTGATTGACAGCTAGGCTGAATGAATGGGGGTTTTCTGCATAAAAGCAGGGCTTTTGGGACTGGATCTTCAGAAGTCGCCACAGGACCTAAGAATCCGACGAGGGTAAAGCTGAGTCGACCTGCAACGACGACACCTTCGGTGGAGCCCTGCTGAACCGACTCACCACCCCCCGACGACAGAGGAGATCTCCCTGCCGGAGAGTCTCTTCCCCTGACTGGTGGGAACAACCAGTCACCTTTGCTTTTTCTTCGCTCCAGGACGCAGTGGTCGAATTGCCCGTGCAGAGCACCTCGGCAACCGGATAGCCACTACCCCTGTACCGCGACCAAAAGGTGGTGCCTTGTGACGGAGCACTCCACAGCTGGTCTCTTCCCTGGTGGTGCAATGATCTTCAACTTTCCTTCGACGACGAGATCATCTCTTCTCTTGGCAAAGACCCAACGTGCATCTACCACCAGGAACAACTGCCCCCGCCGGAGCTGTCTCTCCACAAACAAGGTACCGTGTCCGCCTGGCTTCCCTTTCTGCCGGATAGAGTGAGGTGTCTTAATCCTCGCCTTTCCAATGGGTCGCCTCCAAGCTTTCTTAAACTTTCTGTTCTGAACTGGTCCAAACTTTCCATAACAATTTGCGATAAAGACTCGAAGCGCATTTCCACTGAGACACTTTTTGGGACATATCCCCTTGCCTCTCTCCGAGTGGGCCTGGCCTCTGAACTTCGTGATCTGCAGTAGACCCTGTCTTTCTTGCCTTGCATTTGTCCGTAGAGTATTGGTACCGAGTTGATTTCATAACCTGCCTTATTTTTCTCTCCCGACCTAACAAATACTAGAGTGCCATCTAGGTTAAAGCATACACCTCTGTCTGCAAATAAGTGATGCCGGTAAACCTAGACTTGTTGAACTATTGTTAGGGGGATTGATCTTTTTCTTCGTATAGTATTGTGATTGAAGTTGTTTGCCGTATTAGTGCCAGAGTGTTTTCTATAGATGTGTCGTTATAAATAAATACCTTTATATCTTTACACTGAAGCCTTGTTCTGTGTTTGCTTGTTCTACTGTGTAGATTGCCCTATATTGTATACTCCACATACTGGCCCTCATTACGACCCTGGCGGTAAGGGTCTTACGCCGGCGTAGAGCATGGCGTACATTTCCGCCATACTACGAGATCCCTTAGCGCCATGGCTACTTTTACGCCTGCTTTTTGCAGGCGGTAAAATCCATGGCGCTAAGGGACCTTGTTGTTAATTACGCCACCGTAATTTACGGTGGCGTAATTAATGCCTTCCCCACTCCCATTATACCATATGGGGCAAGAATGGGAATGGGGAAGGGTAAAATGGGGATTGCGGATTTACCGCCACGCCAAGGTCGGCATGGGGTTGTAAGTCCGCCGACCACCATGGCGGAGTTGGCAGCTTAGCGCCATGGACCATGGTGCTAATAGCACCATGGTCCTCCGCCAGGGTCGTAATGAGGCCCACTGTCTAACTCTTCTTGAGGGAAGTCTGACTGCTCAGCCACAGCTACCAAGTGAATCTGTGTGATGCAGACTGCTACCAAGTGGGTTTACTGCCAAACACCTGTAGTCCTAAATCTTTTGCAGTGGTCCCAGAGGGAACTGCACAGGTTTCCGCCTAACAGAGCCGTAATCAAATCAGCATCTGGGGTCTCCTTACTCAATTGTGCAGTTGAGAGTTCATTGTGAGCATATGTCTTGGACCTAGCGATAGCAGTGACCTGGATTTCCCCCAATAGGGACCCGATCTCAAGTAGATCCCCTTGGATGGCTCTGGTTTTGGCCAGCTGATCAGATAGGTAATTTCCAGTTTTGTCTAGTCCCTCTACTTTAGAATAACCCTTGATCTTTTTCAAGTAGATGGTCATCCCACTCGAGGTGACCAGATCATCAATATTTTGTATTAATTTCCCATGTTTCAATGGTTTGTTATTAGCACACAGCATGCCTCTGGTTTTTCAGTTAACCAGGTGCTCCACCAACCTGTTCCGTACATAATCCGAATCAGTGATTATGACCAGTTCGTGGAGTTGGTGTTGGACAGCATTGAGGATGGATTGATGCACAGTCATCCACTCTGCCACTTGACTACTTCGGGGACCGATTTTGTACCCAGCGGAGAGTTCTTGGGCATCATTCACCTATGCATTCCCTACGCCGGCCACAAGTTCTTTTCCCCTGTTGTTGTCAACATGGTAGGAGCACCCATCCACATAGACAGTGGGCATTCCCTCACACTGGTCTTCTTCATAGAATTTGTGTGGGAATTAAGGTATGCCTCCATTTTGTCTTTGATTTTAAGACTTGCGTCCTTGAGACAGTTTTCTCTGGCACAATCATGCAAGTCAGCCAACCCTTGCCCGAGGGGACTCTTCTTGTTTTGGCCATATCTGACCTCCACAGGAAAGCCTTGCATTGACAGAATCCAGGAAGTAATTCGGGAATTACTCACATTTCCGGCCCGGATTCTGTCACTTTGAAGATATTGCAAAGGTTGGTGTGGAGCCTCCACTATGATGTGTTCCCCCTGGATAAACGGGCGGTAATTCTTCAATGCCCACACCGTTCCCAGGAGTGCCTTCTCACAATCATTGAATTTTTCCTCCACAGAGGATAAAGTCTTACTCGCATAGGAGATTACTTTATTGACCTTGTCATGCTGTTGTTATAATACTGCAGTCAAGCATGTATTTGAGAACCCTGCCTCCAAGAAGAACTCCATGTTTTTGACAGGATAAGCTAGGCAAGGCACTTGAGAGAGGCTTCTTTTGCGTTGTCTTACTGCCTCCGCTTGTTCGGGACCCCAATCCCCCATGACCCCCCTTCAAAAGATGTAACTTCTGCTGTAATTAGTCAGTCCAAGGAGGCTCCTTAGTTCCCGCAGAGTTGTGGGGTCTTTTATTTTCTGGAGAGCTTCCACTTTCTTTTCCTGGGGACAGAGACCCTGAGGAGTTATCTCATGCCCCAAGAAATTGATATGGGTTCTGCACCTCTGTGCCTTTTGAAAGGAGGGTTTTGCTCCGTCAGCCCTCAACTGTGTCAGGACATAACTGTTATCTGCTATATGTTCCACCACAGTTGAGCTTTTGTCTAGAACATCATCTACATAGGCCAGGTTACCCCTTTCACCCAGGTCAGGCATGGCCTTGTGTAGGAAAATGTTAAATTCATTGCCAGAGTTGATGTATCAGAAGGGCGTACAGGTTCAAGTGTACTGCTGCCCCCCAAAGTTAAAAGCCAGCTTGTATTGGTCCTCCCTACTGACAGGTGTAGTCCAGTACCCATAGGTCAGGTCAATTGCAGTGAATACCTTTGACCCCTGGATCTGGCACGGCCCTTGGTCAATGTAGAGAAGAGGCCATTAGGAAGTATGGACCCATTTGTTGAGCTCCCTTAGGTCAGCACAGAGTCTCCACTGGCCGTTTGGTTTCAAAATCCCCAGCACCGGATTATTGAAGGTGCTGTGGACTTGACGAATTATCCCTCGGGACTCAGGGTTCTTAATTATTTCAGTAAGGGACTCCATTGATGCAAGAGGCAAGCGATATTGCTTCACAAACACTGGAGTCATGCCAGTGTCTGTGGGAATTGTTGTTGTGTGGATGTTGGTGCGACCACAGTCATATGAGTCCAACGCAAGGAGATCTTGAAAATCTAAGAAAACTTGTTTAAATTTGTGCTTTTGCTGCTGAGTCTCACAGGCATCAGCTAGGTTCACTCTCTCTTCAACCATCTGCTTGAAGCCTGGAAAGACTTATAGAACCTTGGTTGGACATTCTTTCATTTGGTAAATAATTATTATTGTTGTTTGAATGTTTGCTAGATCACAACCCTCCTGATGAATATAGACTGCCCTCTGCCCTGTAAGTGATTTCAATCCGGCATACAATGTCCAATTTAGGAGCACATTGCTACTAATGTGCGCGTTGAACATGGGCATACATGTATAAAGTTTCTTACTTCTATCAGAAATACATTTTGTGTTATATCACATTTTCCGCCGTTTCTTCCCAGAACATGTCACAGAGCTCTGGCGCCTTTTCACCTGTGCATCCAGAAATGACATTAACAATGATGTTATTTCTATATTTTGCACAATTTTACATAGAAAGCTATCAATCTTTTTAAAATGTGTCTTTTGTCCTTGTTAAGCAACACATGGTTGTTTAGCGCCACCCCTTTGGTCTCTCCTTGGGACCCAGGAGCATCTCCTCCCTGTTTCTCCTGGGCAGAAGCCATTTACCAACCTTCACACTTCTTATTTCCTTTAGCTGGAGGATGTCCATTGTCTCCTTCCCCCTGCAGACCAAATTATTCCCCCACCCTATAATCATCATTTAGGTGTGATTTCCTGCTGGAGAGGACTGGAGGGAGAGGACTTGCCTCTTTGAGGAAATCTGTTATTCCAGTATGGGTGGGTTTTAGCCAGGCTTAAATTTAAATGTTAATTCTGATGCAATTTTTCTTTGCTTAAAACAAACTTGTGATTTCAAACTTGCAGCTAGAACACGTATTCCAGATTCTAAACCATGGCCTCAAACAATTACAACATAGGTTAATCTCAGTACAGGCCACTTAGATTTCAAACATTTGATGTCAGTTTACTTATGTTTTAAAGTTTATCATGCAGGCTTCTGACAGCTGTCATTCAGGCAGCCGAGGGTACTGCACCCAGATTTTGACAGATTCCACAGGCAGGCAACATTTGCTGTGGATTTTTCTTTGATACTTTCAGCTTTTCAGGACATTGTAAATTCACAATGATGTCTTAACTAAGTGAATTGTATGACCCAGCAAGAATTTTGGTTGTTTGAGGGTGTTTTGTAGCGACATTCTGCCATTTCAGCAACCAAGAATAAGGATTTAAAGAAAGATTTTTGGGATTTCCTTTAGCAGAGCACTGCTTTTCCCTCTGTACTCCATCTTCACATGTTGTGGAGCCCAGTGACATATTTCAGGAGTGAGATCTCTGTTCCACCACTGACAACATGCATGGTAGATTGGGCAGCCATCTTTTTGTGCTTTGCAGAGCACGATTTTCAGAGGTTTTGGCGCGCACAAGGGTTTTGCAGCCATTTTGATGTTTCTGCACCATCAGAACACAGCGATGGCGCATGACAGAGCAAAAGTGGGTTGAATCATCCCACAGAGCCCCCCATCATGACTTGAGTTTGACCGCCCGTCAAGGGGAAGTAGGGAGATTGGGATGTTCATTCTTTCTTTTTGGTCCAGGTGGAGAAAGTCATCTGCTTCTCCCATCAGTGCTGGATTGACATTTTCTCCTTGCCGGTTCTGGATGGGAGTATAGAGCGGTACTCTGGCCCCTTGGGTCTTTCCTCCCGGTCCCCGAGTGGTCCTCCTTGGTGCTTAGAATCCTTGGTTTCAGTGCTATGAGACAGAACAGAGCATGGTTATGGAATTTTCCCCACTGCTATTCGTGTAGTGGGCAGATGCATACATTTGACATACACTTTACAATGTTCCCCGCCTGTAATTCCTAATGATTTTAACAGATGGAATGGTTTTAACAGTTGGAATTTTCTAGGGATCCGGAATGTCCCACTCTGGGTTTCCAGTTGGCTCCTTTATTTGCTGCCGAGTATGCCTGGGATGGCAACTCTTCAGCTGGTTGATGTGGACCCACTTGTCTTCCCCTTCTGCCAAACTTCCCTTGGGGATGCGCATTTTGTAGGCGACTGGTGAGATTCTGTCTACAATTTCAAAAGGACCCAGCCAAGTAGGGAGGAATTTGCGCTGTTTGGCTTGGTTCAAATTGTACAAGTAGACCCGGTCTCCTACTTGGTATTCTTTTTTAGTTGTCTTAAGGTCATAGTGGGTCTTCATACTGTCTGCAGATATTTCTAGATTCCGCTGAGCATAAGCAAAAGCATGTTGAAGGTGTTTTCTCAGATTCTCAACATACTCATGAGTTGTGGAGGCATTTATCAAAGTCTGCTCTTGGGTTTGGCAGAGCAGATGCTGGGGGAGCACCATCCTTCGTCCAGTCATCAGCTCAAACAGAGATATTTTTGTTGCAGAAGAAGGGGTAGATCTGATGGCCATCAGGACAAGAGGTAGTTGAATGTCCCAACTTAGCACAGAATCTGCCACAAACTTTTATAATATGCTCACAATTGTCTTGTTGTATCTCACAACTCCACCACTAGAGGCTTGATGATAGGCAATGTGTAGTTTCCTTTTGACCCCAAGTATCTCCCACATCTCTGTCATCACTTCATTAGTGAAGTGGCTACCTCGGACTGACTCAATCCTTTGGGGTAGTCCAAAATGCGAAAAGATGTGATTGATCATCAGGGCATCTGCTGTTTCTGCCTTAGAATTTGGGCCGGGAGACATTCCACCCATTTAGTGAACAAGCATGTCACGGTCAACATGTTCTTTTTCCCCCTAGAAGAGTGAATCACGGGCCCAATAAATTTGACTTGTAAATCTGACCAAGGCAGTGTCATCCCCCTCTTTTGGAGGGGAGCACGGTGTGAGTGATGTTGGCTGATATTGTGCACACACAAGACACCCCTTCAAGTATTGGTCAAGGTCCTGCCCCATGTGTGGCCAGTATGCAACCTCTCGCAAGATTTCTAGCGTCGTATGAAGCCCCCGATGACCGGCTGTGGTCGCATCATGGGCGTGACTTAGCATCAGGCTTCGGAATGAGGTAGGGACCACCCACTGGTCATGGCCAGCTATGGATCTCCTTACCAACAAACCGTCTTGGATTCAGAACATTTTTGGACATTTCATCAACACTCTGAGGTCCTCTTTCCCAATGTAATCGGTATCCATCAGGGTAAAGTTCTCAGGGCCCTCAATGTGTTGATAAAACTTACCAATTATTGGATCCCCCTTTTGAGTCTGTTAGTGAGAATTCTCTGTTTAGGCTGAATTTCCTAACCTAGTGAGTCCCCCAGCAGCTTTGCTGGATTTTGGGAGTTTGTTTTTTTCCATCTTGCCAAGAGTGAGACTCTTTTCCTCCCACTCTTTGACATGAATGTGTGTAATTCCGTCAAAGGTCAATGTGTTCTATAGGCTATGGGGTCTTTTACTCCATAGGGTATCATATGTTTTTCTATGTGTGTTACACCGCACCCTCCGTGCCGTAGCACTGGGGCGTCCTAGCGGACCTCCATCATAGACTCCATACCCGGGGACTGACTACTGTCTCCCCGGGCATGTAAAGTCACCATTGGCTTTACTAGACCTAAATTTACAAACAGAACTAGTACAAACCATCCTATTGTGGAGCTACTAGTAGGGGTAATTCGATTACTCCTGGGTCTGTTATTTGAGGGGGCACTGTCCCGCCCCCCCTCGTCGAGTTTTGGCTGGTGGCAGTGGAAACTACTTGTTATGTTCGACCCCGAATATAACCCTATGGGATTCTTTCCATTGTTGGAGATTAATACCTTTTTTCCGTTAGTCTCTAACATGCCACCAGTTTACTTATCTTAAATAAGTTTATCGGATGGTATTTTCTGCCAGAACTCGGTTTTTAAAATGGCGTCTGTGTTCGTCTCTGTGACTCCTAAACCAAAGGTTGAGCCCTTTGTTCCACTTTTGGCGGGCTTCTGTACAGAGACCCTCCAAAGTGGTGCCATTCTGTCTGGGTTACCACAGGGGTGTGGGAGGGGGTTTAGGCACCCTGGACTGAGTTGCCTTGCCAACTCCGGTCGCACTCTGGTGTGATTGGCCCAAGTGGTGAGCCTCCACGCTCACCACTTAGCGTGTTTTGATTGACAGCTAGGCTGAATGAATGGGGGTTTTCTGCATAAAAGCAGGGCTTTTGGGACTGGATCTTCAGAAGTCGCCACAGGACCTAAGAATCCGACGAGGGTAAAGCTGAGTCGACCTGCAATGACGACACCTTCGGTGGAGCCCTGCTGAACCGACTCACCACCCCCCGACGACAGAGGAGATCTCCCTGCCGGAGAGTCTCTTCCCCTGACTGGTGGGAACAACCAGTCACCTTTGCTTTTTCTTCGCTCCAGGACGCAGTGGTCGAATTGCCCGTGCAGAGCACCTCGGCAACCGGATAGCCACTACCCCTGTACCGTGACCAAAAGGTGGTGCCTTGTGACGGAGCACTCCACAGCTGGTCTCTTCCCTGGTGGTGCAACGATCTTCAACTTTCCTTCGATGACGAGATCATCTCTTCTCTTGGCAAAGACCCGACGTGCATCCACCACCAGGAACAACTGCCCCCGCCGGAGCTGTCTCTCCACAAACAAGGTACCGTGTCCGCCTGGCTTCCCTTTCTGCCGGATAGAGTGAGGTGTCTTAATCCTCGCCTTTCCAATGGGTCGCCTCCAAGCTTTCTTCAACTTTCTGTTCTGAACTGGTCCAAACTTTCCATAACAATTTGCGATAAAGACTCGAAGCGCATTTCCACTGAGACACTTTTTGGGACATATCCCCTTGCCTCTCTCCGAGTGGGCCTGGCCTCTGAACTTCGTGATCTGCAGTAGACCCTGTCTTTCTTGCCTTGCATTTGTCCGTAGAGTATTGGTACCGAGTTGATTTCATAACCTGCCTTATTTTTCTCTCCCGACCTAACAAATACTAGAGTGCCATCTAGGTTAAAGCATACACCTCTGTCTGCAAATAAGTGATGCCGGTAAACCTAGACTTGTTGAACTATTGTTAGGGGGATTGATCTTTTTCTTCGTGTAGTATTGTGATTGAAGTTGTTTGCCGTATTAGTGCCAGAGTGTTTTCTATAGATGTGTCGTTATAAATAAATACCTTTATATCTTTACACTGAAGCCTTGTTCTGTGTTTGCTTGTTCTACTGTGTAGATTGCCCTATATTGTATACTCCACATACTGGCCGTCATTACGACCCTGGCGGTAAGGGTCTTACGCCGGCGTAGAGCATGGGGTACATTTCCGCCATACTACGAGATCCCTTAGCGCCATGGCTACTTTTACGCCTGCTTTTTGCAGGCGGTAAAATCCATGGCGCTAAGGGACCTTGTTGTTAATTACGCCACCGTAATTTACGGTGGCGTAATTAACGCCTTCCCCACTCCCATTATACCCTATGGGGCAAGAATGGGAATGGGGAAGGGTAAAATGGGGATTGGGGATTTACCGCCCCGCCAAGGTCGGCATGGGGTGGTAAGTCCGCCGACCACCATGGCGGAGTTGGCAGCTTAGCGCCATGGACCATGGTGCTAATAGCACCATGGTCCTTCGCCAGGGTCGTAATGAGGCCCACTGTCTAACTCTTCTTGAGGGAAGTCTGACTGCTCAGCCACAGCTACCAAGTGAATCTGTGTGATGCAGACTGCTACCAAGTGGGTTTACTGCCAAACACCTGTAGTCCTAAATCTTTTGCAGTGGTCCCAGAGGGAACTGCACAGGTTTCCGCCTAACAGAGCCGTAATCAAATCAGCATCTGGGGTCTCCTTACTCAATTGTGCAGTTGAGAGTTCATTGTGAGCATATGTCTTGGACCTAGCGATAGCAGTGACCTGGATTTCCCCCAATAGGGACCCGATCTCAAGTAGATCCCCTTGGATGGCCCTGGTTTTGGCCAGCTGATCAGATAGGTAATTTCCAGTTTTGTCTAGTCCCTCTACTTTAGAATAACCCTTGATCTTTTTCAAGTAGATGGTCATCCCACTCGAGGTGACCAGATCATCAATATTTTGTATTAATTTCCCATGTTTCAATGGTTTGTTATTAGCACACAGCATGCCTCTGGTTTTTCAGTTAACCAGGTGCTCCACCAACCTGTTCCGTACATAATCCGAATCAGTGATTATGACCAGTTCGTGGAGTTGGTGTTGGACAGCATTGAGGATGGATTGATGCACAGTCATCCACTCTGCCACTTGACTACTTCGGGGACCGATTTTGTACCCAGCGGAGAGTTCTTGGGCATCATTCACCTATGCATTCCCTACGCCGGCCACAAGTTCTTTTCCCCTGTTGTTGTCAACATGGTAGGAGCACCCATCCACATAGACAGTGGGCATTCCCTCACACTGGTCTTCTTCATAGAATTTGTGTGGGAATTAAGGTATGCCTCCATTTTGTCCTTGATTTTAAGACTTGCGTCCTTGAGACAGTTTTCTCTGGCACAATCATGCAAGTCAGCCAACCCTTGCCCGAGGGGACTCTTCTTGTTTTGGCCATATCTGACCTCCACAGGAAAGCCTTGCATTGACAGAATCCAGGAAGTAATTCGGGAATTACTCACATTTCCGGCCCGGATTCTGTCACTTTGAAGATATTGCAAAGGTTGGTGTGGAGCCTCCACTATGATGTGTTCCCCCTGGATAAACGGGCGGTAATTCTTCAATGCCCACACCGTTCCCAGGAGTGCCTTCTCACAATCATTGAATTTTTCCTCCACAGAGGATAAAGTCTTACTCGCATAGGAGATTACTTTATTGACCTTGTCATGCTGTTGTTATAATACTGCAGTCAAGCATGTATTTGAGAACCCTGCCTCCAAGAAGAACTCCATGTTTTTGACAGGATAAGCTAGGCAAGGCACTTGAGAGAGGCTTCTTTTGCGTTGTCTTACTGCCTCCGCTTGTTCGGGACCCCAATCCCCCATGACCCCCCTTCAAAAGATGTAACTTCTGCTGTAATTAGTCAGTCCAAGGAGGCTCCTTAGTTCCCGCAGAGTTGTGGGGTCTTTTATTTTCTGGAGAGCTTCCACTTTCTTTTCCTGGGGACAGAGACCCTGAGGAGTTATCTCATGCCCCAAGAAATTGGTATGGGTTCTGCACCTCTGTGCCTTTTGAAAGGAGGGTTTTGCTCCGTCAGCCCTCAACTGTGTCAGGACATAACTGATATCTGCTATATGTTCCACCACAGTTGAGCTTTTGTCTAGAACATCATCTACATAGGCCAGGTTACCCCTTTCACCCAGGTCAGGCATGGCCTTGTGTAGGAAAATGTTAAATTCATTGCCAGAGTTGATGTATCAGAAGGGCGTACAGGTTCAAGTGTACTGCTGCCCCCCAAAGTTAAAGGCCAGCTTGTATTGGTCCTCCCTACTGACAGGTGTAGTCCAGTACCCATAGGTCAGGTCAATTGCAGTGAATACCTTTGACCCCTGGATCTGGCACGGCCCTTGGTCAATGTAGAGAAGAGGCCATTAGGAAGTATGGACCCATTTGTTGAGCTCCCTTAGGTCAGCACAGAGTCTCCACTGGCCGTTTGGTTTCAAAATCCCCAGCACCGGATTATTGAAGGTGATGTGGACTTGACGAATTATCCCTCGGGACTCAGGGTTCTTAATTATTTCAGTAAGGGACTCCATTGATGCAAGAGGCAAGCGATATTGCTTCACAAACACTGGAGTCATGCCAGTGTCTGTGGGAATTGTTGTTGTGTGGATGTTGGTGCGACCACAGTCATATGAGTCCAACGCAAGGAGATCTTGAAAATCTAAGAAAACTTGTTTAAATTTGTGCTTTTGCTGCTGAGTCTCACAGGCATCAGCTAGATTCACTCTCTCAACCATCTGCTTGAAGCCTGGAAAGACTTATAGAACCTTGGTTGGACATTCTTTCATTTGGTAAATAATTATTATTGTTGTTTGAATGTTTGCTAGATCACAACCCTCCTGATGAATATAGACTGCCCTCTGCCCTGTAAGTGATTTCAATCCGGCATACAATGTCCAATTTAGGAGCACATTGCTACTAATGTGCGCGTTGAACATGGGCATACATGTATAAAGTTTCTTACTTCTATCAGAAATACATTTTGTGTTATATCACATTTTCCGCCGTTTCTTCCCAGAACATGTCACAGAGCTCTGGCGCCTTTTCACCTGTGCATCCAGAAATGACATTAACAATGATGTTATTTCTATATTTTGCACAATTTTACATAGAAAGCTATCAATCTTTTTAAAATGTGTCTTTTGTCCTTGTTAAGCAACACATGGTTGTTTAGCGCCACCCCTTTGGTCTCTCCTTGGGACCCAGGAGCATCTCCTCCCTGTTTCTCCTGGGCAGAAGCCATTTACCAACCTTCACACTTCTCATTTCCTTTAGCTGGAGGATGTCCATTGTCTCCTTCCCCCTGCAGACCAAATTATTCCCCCACCCTATAATCATCATTTAGGTGTGATTTCCTGCTGGAGAGGACTGGAGGGAGAGGACTTGCCTCTTTGAGGAAATCTGTTATTCCAGTATGGGTGGGTTTTAGCCAGGCTTAAATTTAAATGTTAATTCTGATGCAATTTTTCTTTGCTTAAAACAAACTTGTGATTTCAAACTTGCAGCTAGAACATGTATTCCAGATTCTAAACCATGGCCTCAAACAATTACAACATAGGTTAATCTCAGTACAGGCCACTTAGATTTCAAACATTTGATGTCAGTTTACTTATGTTTTAAAGTTTATCATGCAGGCTTCTGACAGCTGTCATTCAGGCAGCCGAGGGTACTGCACCCAGATTTTGACAGATTCCACAGGCAGGCAACATTTGCTGTGGATTTTTCTTTGATACTTTCAGCTTTTCAGGACATTGTAAATTCACAATGATGTCTTAACTAAGTGAATTGTATGACCCAGCAAGAATTTTGGTTGTTTGAGGGTGTTTTGTAGCGACATTCTGCCATTTCAGCAACCAAGAATAAGGATTTAAAGAAAGATTTTTGGGATTTCCTTTAGCAGAGCACTGCTTTTCCCTCTGTACTCCATCTTCACATGTTGTGGAGCCCAGTGACATATTTCAGGAGTGAGATCTCTGTTCCACCACTGACAACATGCATGGTAGATTGGGCAGCCATCTTTTTGTGCTTTGCAGAGCACGATTTTCAGAGGTTTTGGCGCGCACAAGGGTTTTGCAGCCATTTTGATGTTTCTGCACCATCAGAACACAGCGATGGCGCATGACAGAGCAAAAGTGGGTTGAATCATCCCACAGAGCCCCCCATCATGACTTGAGTTTGACCGCCCGTCAAGGGGAAGTAGGGAGATTGGGATGTTCATTCTTTCTTTTTGGTCCAGGTGGAGAAAGTCATCTGCTTCTCCCATCAGTGCTGGATTGACATTTTCTCCTTGCCGGTTCTGGATGGGAGTATAGAGCGGTACTCTGGCCCCTTGGGTCTTTCCTCCCGGTCCCCGAGTGGTCCTCCTTGGTGCTTAGAATCCTTGGTTTCAGTGCTATGAGACAGAACAGAGCATGGTTATGGAATTTTCCCCACTGCTATTCGTGTAGTGGGCAGATGCATACATTTGACATACACTTTACAATGTTCCCCGCCTGTAATTCCTAATGATTTTAACAGATGGAATGGTTTTAACAGTTGGAATTTTCTAGGGATCCGGAATGTCCCACTCTGGGTTTCCAGTTGGCTCCTTTATTTGCCGCCGAGTATGCCTGGGATGGCAACTCTTCAGCTGGTTGATGTGGACCCACTTGTCTTCCCCTTCTGCCAAACTTCCCTTGGGGATGCGCATTTTGTAGGCGACTGGTGAGATTCTGTCTACAATTTCAAAAGGACCCCGCCAAGTAGGGAGGAATTTGCGCTGTTTGGCTTGGTTCAAATTGTACAAGTAGACCCGGTCTCCTACTTGGTATTCTTTTTTAGTTGTCTTAAGGTCATAGTGGGTCTTCATACTGTCTGCAGATATTTCTAGATTCCGCTGAGCATAAGCAAAAGCATGTTGAAGGTGTTTTCTCAGATTCTCAACATACTCATGAGTTGTGGAGGCATTAATCAAAGTCTGCTCTTGGGTTTGGCAGAGCAGATGCTGGGGGAGCACCATCCTTCGTCCAGTCATCAGCTCAAACAGAGATATTTTTGTTGCAGAAGAAGGGGTAGATCTGATGGCCATCAGGACAAGAGGTAGTTGAATGTCCCAACTTAGCACAGAATCTGCCACAAACTTTTATAATATGCTCACAATTGTCTTGTTGTATCTCACAACTCCACCACTAGAGGCTTGATGATAGGCAATGTGTAGTTTCCTTTTGACCCCAAGTATCTCCCACATCTCTGTCATCACTTCATTAGTGAAGTGGCTACCTCGGACTGACTCAATCCTTTGGGGTAGTCCAAAATGCGAAAAGATGTGATTGATCATCAGGGCATCTGCTGTTTCTGCCTTAGAATTTGGGCCGGGAGACATTCCACCCATTTAGTGAACAAGCATGTCACGGTCAACATGTTCTTTTTCCCCCTAGAAGAGTGAATCACGGGCCCAATAAATTTGACTTGTAAATCTGACCAAGGCAGTGTCATCCCCCTCTTTTGGAGGGGAGCACGGTGTGAGTGATGTTGGCTGATATTGTGCACACACAAGACACCCCTTCAAGTATTGGTCAAGGTCCTGCCCCATGTGTGGCCAGTATGCAACCTCTCGCAAGATTTCTAGCGTCGTATGAAGCCCCCGATGACCGGCTGTGGTCGCATCATGGGCGTGACTTAGCATCAGGCTTCGGAATGAGGTAGGGACCACCCACTGGTCATGGCCAGCTATGGATCTCCTTACCAACAAACCGTCTTGGATTCAGAACATTTTTGGACATTTCATCAACACTCTGAGGTCCTCTTTCCCAATGTAATCGGTATCCATCAGGGTAAAGTTCTCAGGGCCCTCAATGTGTTGATAAAACTTACCAATTATTGGATCCCCCTTTTGAGTCTGTTAGTGAGAATTCTCTGTTTAGGCTGAATTTCCTAACCTAGTGAGTCCCCCAGCAGCTTTGCTGGATTTTGGGAGTTTGTTTTTTTCCATCTTGCCAAGAGTGAGACTCTTTTCCTCCCACTCTTTGACATGAATGTGTGTAATTCCGTCAAAGGTCAATGTGTTCTATAGGCTATGGGGTCTTTTACTCCATAGGGTATCATATGTTTTTCTATGTGTGTTACACCGCACCCTCCGTGCCGTAGCACTGGGGCGTCCTAGCGGACCTCCATCATAGACTCCATACCCGGGGACTGACTACTGTCTCCCCGGGCATGTAAAGTCACCATTGGCTTTACTAGACCTAAATTTACAAACAGAACTAGTACAAACCATCCTATTGTGGAGGTACTAGTAGGGGTAATTCGATTACTCCTGGGTCTGTTATTTGAGGGGGCACTGTCCCGCCCCCCCTCGTCGAGTTTTGGCTGGTGGCAGTGGAAACTACTTGTTATGTTCGACCCCGAATATAACCCTATGGGATTCTTTCCATTGTTGGAGATTAATACCTTTTTTCCGTTAGTCTCTAACATGCCACCAGTTTACTTATCTTAAATAAGTTTATCGGATGGTATTTTCTGCCAGAACTCGGTTTTTAAAATGGCGTCTGTGTTCGTCTCTGTGACTCCTAAACCAAAGGTTGAGCCCTTTGTTCCACTTTTGGCGGGCTTCTGTACAGAGACCCTCCAAAGTGGTGCCATTCTGTCTGGGTTACCACAGGGGTGTGGGAGGGGGTTTAGGCACCCTGGACTGAGTTGCCTTGCCAACTCCGGTCGCACTCTGGTGTGATTGGCCCAAGTGGTGAGCCTCCACGCTCACCACTTAGCGTGTTTTGATTGACAGCTAGGCTGAATGAATGGGGGTTTTCTGCATAAAAGCAGGGCTTTTGGGACTGGATCTTCAGAAGTCGCCACAGGACCTAAGAATCTGACGAGGGTAAAGCTGAGTCGACCTGCAACGACGACACCTTCGGTGGAGCCCTGCTGAACCGACTCACCACCCCCCGACGACAGAGGAGATCTCCCTACCGGAGAGTCTCTTCCCCTGACTGGTGGGAACAACCAGTCACCTTTGCTTTTTCTTCGCTCCAGGACGCAGTGGTCGAATTGCCCGTGCAGAGCACCTCGGCAACCGGATAGCCACTACCCCTGTACCGCGACCAAAAGGTGGTGCCTTGTGACGGAGCACTCCACAGCTGGTCTCTTCCCTGGTGGTGCAACGATCTTCAACTTTCCTTCGACGACGAGATCATCTCTTCTCTTGGCAAAGACCCGACGTGCATCCACCACCAGGAACAACTGCCCCCGCCGGAGCTGTCTCTCCACAAACAAGGTACCGTGTCCGCCTGGCTTCCCTTTCTGCCGGATAGAGTGAGGTGTCTTAATCCTCGCCTTTCCAATGGGTCGCCTCCAAGCTTTTTTCAACTTTCTGTTCTGAACTGGTCCAAACTTTCCATAACAATTTGCGATAAAGACTCGAAGCGCATTTCCACTGAGACACTTTTTGGGACATATCCCCTTGCCTCTCTCCGAGTGGGCCTGGCCTCTGAACTTCGTGATCTGCAGTAGACCCTGTCTTTCTTGCCTTGCATTTGTCCGTAGAGTATTGGTACCGAGTTGATTTCATAACCTGCCTTATTTTTCTCTCCCGACCTAACAAATACTAGAGTGCCATCTAGGTTAAAGCATACACCTCTGTCTGCAAATAAGTGATGCCGGTAAACCTAGACTTGTTGAACTATTGTTAGGGGGATTGATCTTTTTCTTCGTATAGTATTGTGATTGAAGTTGTTTGCCGTATTAGTGCCAGAGTGTTTTCTATAGATGTGTCGTTATAAATAAATACCTTTATATCTTTACACTGAAGCCTTGTTCTGTGTTTGCTTGTTCTACTGTGTAGATTGCCCTATATTGTATACTCCACATACTGGCCCTCATTACGACCCTGGCGGTAAGGGTCTTACGCCGGCGTAGAGCATGGCGTACATTTCCGCCATACTACGAGATCCCTTAGCGCCATGGCTACTTTTACGCCTGCTTTTTGCAGGCGGTAAAATCCATGGCGCTAAGGGACCTTGTTGTTAATTACGCCACCGTAATTTACGGTGGCGTAATTAACGCCTTCCCCACTCCCATTATACCCTATGGGGCAAGAATGGGAATGGGGAAGGGTAAAATGGGGATTGGGGATTTACCGCCCCGCCAAGGTCGGCATGGGGTGGTAAGTCCGCCGACCACCATGGCGGAGTTGGCAGCTTAGCGCCATGGACCATGGTGCTAATAGCACCATGGTCCTCCGCCAGGGTCGTAATGAGGCCCACTGTCTAACTCTTCTTGAGGGAAGTCTGACTGCTCAGCCACAGCTACCAAGTGAATCTGTGTGATGCAGACTGCTACCAAGTGGGTTTACTGCCAAACACCTGTAGTCCTAAATCTTTTGCAGTGGTCCCAGAGGGAACTGCACAGGTTTCCGCCTAACAGAGCCGTAATCAAATCAGCATCTGGGGTCTCCTTACTCAATTGTGCAGTTGAGAGTTCATTGTGAGCATATGTCTTGGACCTAGCGATAGCAGTGACCTGGATTTCCCCCAATAGGGACCCGATCTCAAGTAGATCCCCTTGGATGGCTCTGGTTTTGGCCAGCTGATCAGATAGGTAATTTCCAGTTTTGTCTAGTCCCTCTACTTTAGAATAACCCTTGATCTTTTTCAAGTAGATGGTCATCCCACTTGAGGTGACCAGATCATCAATATTTTGTATTAATTTCCCATGTTTCAATGGTTTGTTATTAGCACACAGCATGCCTCTGGTTTTTCAGTTAACCAGGTGCTCCACCAACCTGTTCCGTACATAATCCGAATCAGTGATTATGACCAGTTCGTGGAGTTGGTGTTGGACAGCATTGAGGATGGATTGATGCACAGTCATCCACTCTGCCACTTGACTACTTCGGGGACCGATTTTGTACCCAGCGGAGAGTTCTTGGGCATCATTCACCTATGCATTCCCTACGCCGGCCACAAGTTCTTTTCCCCTGTTGTTGTCAACATGGTAGGAGCACCCATCCACATAGACAGTGGGCATTCCCTCACACTGGTCTTCTTCATAGAATTTGTGTGGGAATTAAGGTATGCCTCCATTTTGTCCTTGATTTTAAGACTTGCGTCCTTGAGACAGTTTTCTCTGGCACAATCATGCAAGTCAGCCAACCCTTGCCCGAGGGGACTCTTCTTGTTTTGGCCATATCTGACCTCCACAGGAAAGCCTTGCATTGACAGAATCCAGGAAGTAATTCGGGAATTACTCACATTTCCGGCCCGGATTCTGTCACTTTGAAGATATTGCAAAGGTTGGTGTGGAGCCTCCACTATGATGTGTTCCCCCTGGATAAACGGGCGGTAATTCTTCAATGCCCACACCGTTCCCAGGAGTGCCTTCTCACAATCATTGAATTTTTCCTCCACAGAGGATAAAGTCTTACTCGCATAGGAGATTACTTTATTGACCTTGTCATGCTGTTGTTATAATACTGCAGTCAAGCATGTATTTGAGAACCCTGCCTCCAAGAAGAACTCCATGTTTTTGACAGGATAAGCTAGGCAAGGCACTTGAGAGAGGCTTCTTTTGCGTTGTCTTACTGCCTCGGCTTGTTCGGGACCCCAATCCCCCATGACCCCCCTTCAAAAGATGTAACTTCTGCTGTAATTAGTCAGTCCAAGGAGGCTCCTTAGTTCCCGCAGAGTTGTGGGGTCTTTTATTTTCTGGAGAGCTTCCACTTTCTTTTCCTGGGGACAGAGACCCTGAGGAGTTATCTCATGCCCCAAGAAATTGATATGGGTTCTGCACCTCTGTGCCTTTTGAAAGGAGGGTTTTGCTCCGTCAGCCCTCAACTGTGTCAGGACATAACTGATATCTGCTATATGTTCCACCACAGTTGAGCTTTTGTCTAGAACATCATCTACATAGGCCAGGTTACCCCTTTCACCCAGGTCAGGCATGGCCTTGTGTAGGAAAATGTTAAATTCATTGCCAGAGTTGATGTATCAGAAGGGCGTACAGGTTCAAGTGTACTGCTGCCCCCCAAAGTTAAAGGCCAGCTTGTATTGGTCCTCCCTACTGACAGGTGTAGTCCAGTACCCATAGGTCAGGTCAATTGCAGTGAATACCTTTGACCCCTGGATCTGGCACGGCCCTTGGTCAATGTAGAGAAGAGGCCATTAGGAAGTATGGACCCATTTGTTGAGCTCCCTTAGGTCAGCACAGAGTCTCCACTGGCCGTTTGGTTTCAAAATCCCCAGCACCGGATTATTGAAGGTGCTGTGGACTTGACGAATTATCCCTCGGGACTCAGGGTTCTTAATTATTTCAGTAAGGGACTCCATTGATGCAAGAGGCAAGCGATATTGCTTCACAAACACTGGAGTCATGCCAGTGTCTGTGGGAATTGTTGTTGTGTGGATGTTGGTGCGACCACAGTCATATGAGTCCAACGCAAGGAGATCTTGAAAATCTAAGAAAACTTGTTTAAATTTGTGCTTTTGCTGCTGAGTCTCACAGGCATCAGCTAGGTTCACTCTCTCTTCAACCATCTGCTTGAAGCCTGGAAAGACTTCCAGTTGGGCTATCTCAGCGGCCTCCTCCAGCTGGGTGGAGATGTCCCTGGTCAAAGTGCTGATTTGGACTGATGGCTTCAGGTGGGGAAGGCAGTCCTCATGGACTTGGAAGAGTACACCAGGAAATTCCCCCCATGCCGGGTGAAGATCCTGTCTGGTGTTGTGTCATCGTCGCTATCACTGTCAAAACAGTCCTTGGGGATTGGTCCTAACAGTTAATTACCTAAATCTATGGAAAAATGTTGGTCATCAACCGCCATTCCAATAATAGTGCCTGCGGCCAGAGTGATACTCTTTAGGTCGCTGTTATCCACCTCTATTGGAATGGTGTTGTGTTCTATGTTGACTAGTGGTGTTGGGTTTACCCCCAACCCTTGCTGTTGGAAATGAGCATTGAGATGGACATGGGCGTCAGGATTTTTCAGTTTCTCTCCTCTTTTAATTTTTACTTCCAGTGAGAATTGTCAGGTCCGTTCTGGGATGGTGACTTCCTCTCCAATCTGAATTTCAACTGCATATGGCAGCAGTTGTGCTGACCAAAATGCTTTCTCTGGGTCATCAACGTCCATGGGGTTACTCGCTAATCGAGACCAAGCTTTGAAGTTTATTAGGTCCAATCAAATGGCAAAGCGATTGAGAATGTCACTGCCTAAGTAAAATGGAGCAGGGACATCTCGCACGACCCAACAATTATGCACTATGCTCTTGTTGCCTATGGAAATTTTGAGCATACACCTGCTAGGCAGGAGATGTTTCGAATTGGGTGTTTCCACGTCCATTTCCCATTTGTCTAACAATTTAAATGTGCGAATGGCTGGATCTTTTGGGAGTTTGCGGAACATAGCTCCGCTGATGAAGCTCTTACCGTTGTTCACACACACTCGGGCGAGAACAGAGTCCTTCCCCTCATTTAACTGAATAGGGATGAACAACTGTTCTCCAATTTTCTGAATAATTGCCAAGCTTTGAGCTGATTTCTCATCCTTTTGGACTATAGGAATGGGATTTTCTGATTGTGTTTCCTTCCAGTGTGGAATGCCACCTTAGACTGGAAGGAAGGTTGATTTTCAGAAATAGAGAGGAATCCCTATCACCAGTTTGTTGTCCTACTGCAATTACTGTCACGTCTGGAATTTGAGTATTCTGGAAGTGAAATTCTATTTGGTCAGGTATTTGTTCAACTATGTAGCAGGTGCCATTTAAACTAACATGGCTGACACTCTGTTTCAATATGATTGGTCGGCTAGTCTGGGTCCAGAGGACCTGTTTATACAATCTATGAAGGGTGACAATCTACGCAGGATGTCATTCCCTAGTAAACAAGGTGTGCCCTCTGGAGTAACAACTGTGACCGAGTGATTCACCTTGTGTCGCCCAATTTTAATGTCCAAATCTGCAGTCCCCCCGACGGGAATTTCCTTCCCGTCGAAGTTCTGAAGTTGTCCAGGAAGAGGGTGAGAGGAATTTGGTATTTCTCCCCCCTTCCCGAATTCAGTTGATCAAAGGCCCTTTTTGACAGAAGGGTAGCTTGGGATCCAGTGTCCACCAGTGCCAAAATTGTACATTGCCCCTGTATTTGGACTGGGGCATAACATTTTCCCTCATTTTCCTCAAGGGGGCAAAGATAATGCACATTTTTGGCCAACTGGTGGGTTAATTTCTTGGCTTTGGATATTGACAGAGAGGTGATTTGGGCAGGATTCTGTTAGGATTCATAGGAACCTGTAAGAAAAAGGTGACAGCTAGATATGGGGAAGTTTTTGGTTCCCCTGGTTCTGATTCTGGGCTGCCCCCCCACCCCCATTTTTGGAGGCAGTCAACAGGATGGGTTTGAAACAGGGGATTTTCGTGCTGGTCATTCTGGGTACTGATGATGTGTGGTATTATCTTGGTCCCCACATCTACCCAGTCTGGATTTGGATCCTTTGGGTCCCATTTTTCTTTGGTAGGAGTACCCCTATCCCTGAAGGAGAAGATTTTGTTCCCAGGATCCTCTGATGATCCCTCTCCTTCAAACTGGAAGATTTGCACCTCTTCCACAAAATGGGTATTTTTAGGCTCTTTATTTCTCCTACCCAACCTCTGCTCCTTGGGTTGCAGAATTTCGAGGGCAGGAGACTTTGGTTCCGGTTCCTGGATTTCCAGGGGCTTTTCACAAATGGAGAAGGAAGCTTCTTCTACGGCTTTGCACCCCCCTTCCCCTTGTTCCTCCTCCCTGGGAACCAGTGGGTTGTCAGAGTTCTTCCCCCGTCATTGTTCTGGAGCACCAGACCCTGGATTTGAGGAATTCTGGGCCGCCATGTTCATCTGAGGGCTCTGTTGAGCCCTCAGCATGCGACCCAGATCCTGTGCCATGTTCTGGATCTGGCACTCTAGTTCGGACAACCACTCTGGCTGGTGCGGGGTCCTCGGGTCTACCCTGGGTTGATCCCGGGAAGGGTAAATATCTCTTCTTGCAAAATACCCCTGGTTCGGATAGTTTGGGTACCCCTCCCCTCTCCCGGATTGGGCTGTCTGGGCTCAGGAAAGTGGGGAAGGAAGGATGCGTTGTTTTGGGGGTTGAAGTTTGGCGGGTACCGGGGAAAGAAGTTTGGTCCGGCATTTGTTGTTGGATTACTGCCCTCCTGAGGAAAGTGAGGAGGGAAGTTTCCTGGGTTTGCTGCTGTCTGGTTGGATCCCCCCCTTGGGCGGGAGGAGTCCACACATAGCTCAGGATGGGTCTATTTCCCTTGTAGCGTGGGCTTATGTAGTCAGGGGAGTTAGGGGTCCCATTTGTGGGGTTACCTCCCTGCTTCCCTGTTTGGAATTGGCCAGACAGCCTTCTGGGTTTGGAGTTGGTTGGATTCTGCGCAGGGAGGTTCTTAGGCCCCCGATCTCCAGATCTAAAATGGGGGCAACCTTCACCTCCGCCACCTTAGCAGCAGCAGGGGTGTTGGTTATTTTGGGGTTTTTGCTACTTTTTTTTATTTTCCAACGGCTTCTGTACTTCATAGATGCACGTTGCTTGTCCAATGACCGAGTCAAGTGATCTTTTCTCATGGATGTCCCTAACTAGCTGGGTCATAATATACTTAGGGTGAGCATGAAAGAAGGTGTTCACAAATTCCTTACTGTCAGTGCCCACCCTTCTAGTGGTCTGTGCAAAAGCGTGTTTCAATTCCTGAACAAATTGTAAGTTGTAGGCTGCCTTGCGAGCCTCTTGAAGATTCCTTTGAATGGAAACATGTTTCAGGATATAGGTGGACCATCCGGAATGATTCTGATCCTCCAGTCCCACAAAGAAGCTGCAGTATTAAGGAGAAAATGTCCACTTCATATACTGAATACAGCTTTGGATGTCCTTCAGATGGAAAGACTCCATCATCTGCTCAAATAATTCAGGGTGCTCCCAAACCGAATATTTTGAATTTTTGTGGTAGGGCGTGATGACGCTCCTAATAGCTTTTATTTGCTTCAGGGGATCCTTGAGTAAAGCCCTCTTGACTTTGTTGGCCTTTTTAGTTCGGGTCACCCTGGTCCACTCATCCTCTGAATCAGAGGCACTGCTACCAGAGGTGGCTGTCTGGTCTTCTAGACTCTCCCGGATTCTGCGAGCTTGGGAATGGCTGGCAGAATGTGGGGGCCTAGTTCCTTGGGTGCTGTGGTGCTCAGAAGAGTCTTCTGACTCTTCCTATGGCCCTAGCACTTGGGAACCTGTACATAGATGCCCACCCATCCATTTCTGGGTGGCACTGACAAATTAGCCCCATATTCCCAATTGGGTTGAAGTCTACCGTCCCTGTGGCCCTTGGCTCATGTGAGCCAGTGGACATGGGTGTGGCAGAATCCATGGAATTGAATAGATTAAAGTCTCTGGTGTAAGGGTTCCTGAGGTTATGCTCAGGGGTTTTCCTCTCCCATCTGACCTCATCTCTCTCAGCTCCTACTCCCAGGTCGCATGCAATGATCTGACCTTTTTGTTCTTCTATTAAGGACTTGCTGGTCTCTATTAGTTGGTCCTGCATGGCTATTTGTCTATGGAGCCTGTCATTTTTCTCACAGAGAGCATCATTGTCTCTCTGTGCTTCCTGTCTGATTTGGGAGTATTTGGTCAATTTTTGCTGCAAGAGGCTCACCTCCTGAGTTCTGTCCTTACTGGCCTGGTCATTCTTTGCCAGAGCATCTTCCACCCTCCTGGTGTCCTCTAACAGATTTTCATAGTCCATTTTGAGTTCACCCAGTCCCTGAAGGGCCAGGTGATTTTCTCCTATCTTGGTTTTCAAATGCCTGACTTCCTGGCCTAATGCGTCCCTTTCCTGAATTAGAGTACCCCTCTGTGCAGCCAGGTCGTCCCTCTGTTTTTTCAAATACACCAGCTTTCTGGCACTCTTCATCAAACTCTGTTTGGGATTCAAGGTCTTTAAGAATTAATTTATTATTTTCTTCTTTTAATTGGTCTATCTGGTCTTGTAAGATGAACAGCTGTTCTGCGCAAACTCTATTAAAAGTAAATTGTTGCACCAGTTTTTGTTGGCTCTGTTTTAAAGAGGCCAACCTTTTTGGACACTCTTTTTGCATTGTCAGTAATTTGGTGTCTTGCTCTACCCTCTCTTTCTGCAGGAGATCCAGATCTTCTTTTACTTTTATCAGGTACTGTCTGGTTTCACTCTCTGATTCTTGGCTCTTTTGTAGCCTTTGCTCTGCAGAATCCAGATCAGTTTGGGTCTTTTCTAGGGATTGTACTTGCCTTTTTGCCAAGTCTAGGTTTTCAACATATTTTTCCTGTATTTCTCCAATGTCGAGGTACAGGTACGCCGCTATTTTGGCAATTTTACATTGCTCTTCTTTTACCCTTGGGGCCATATACAGTTTACTAAGTGCCTGATGTAATGGGCCCTGGTCCTGCCATGTATATAATTCTGTGACCGTAGCTTGTTGTTTCATTTCCTGCAGCCAAACACTCTCATCCTGCTCAACCCATTCACCCCAGACAAACAATTTGTGCAGTCGGTGTTCTTTTGCCATATTAATTTCCACTGGGGTTGCCATTCTGGAAATATTAATTTCCTTCTGACTTATCTCAGGGTTACTTTTACCTTTGCAAAACAGGCCAAACTCCTTTGAGTATTTCTAACGAAGGGCGTTTTTACAGTGTAGCAGAGTGTGGTAGCCCAATAAGGTGTATGTACCCCGTCAGTTAGCATGCTGTGTTAGACTGTCACAAGTGATATGTCTAATTCAGGATCTCTGTAAGTGATTTCAATCTGGCACACAATGTCCAATTTAGGAGCAAATTTCTACAAATGTGCGCATTGAACATGGGCATACGTGCATAAAGTTGCATACTTTTATCAGAAATACATTTTGTGTAATATCACATTTTCTGCCGTTTCTTCCCAGAACACGTCACAGAGTTCTGGCGCCTTTTCACCTGTGCATTCAGAAATTACATTAACAATGGTGTTATTTCTTTATTTTGCACAATTTTACATAGTAAATTATCAGTCTTTTTAAAATGTGTCTTTTATCCTTGTTAAGCAACACATAGTTGTTAAGCTCCACCCCTTTGGTCTCTCCCTGGGACCCAGGAGCATCTCCTCCCTGTTTCTCCTGGGCAGAGGCCATTTACGACCCTTCACACTTCACATTTCCTTTAGCTGGAGGATGTCCATTGTCTCCTTCCCCCTGCAGACCAAATTCTTCCCCCACCCTATAATCATCACTTAGGTGTGATTTCCTGCTGGAGAGGACTGGAGGGAGAGGCCTTGCCTCTTTGAGGAAAGCTGTTATTCCAGTTTGGGTGGCTTTTAGCCAGGCTTAAATTCAAATGTTAATTCTGTTGCATTTTTTCTTAGCTTAAAACAAACTTGTGATTTCAAACTAGCAGCTAGAACACTTATTTCAGATTCTAAACCATGGGCTCAAACAATTACAACATAGGTTACTCTCAGTACAGGCCACTTAGATGTCAAACATTTGTTTTCAGTCTACATATGTTTTATAGTTTATCATGCAGGCTTCTGACAGCTGTCATTCAGACAGCCAAGGGTACTGCGCCCAGATTTTGACAGATTCCACAGGCAGGCTACTTTTGCTGTGGATGTTTCTTTGATACTTTCAGCTTTTCAGGACATTGTAAATTCACAATGATTTCTTAACTAAGTGAATTGTAGCACCCAGAAAGAATTTCGGATGTTTGAGGGTGTTTTGTACCAACATTCTGCCGTTTCAGCAACCAAGAATAAGGATTTAAAGCAAGATTTTTGGATTTTCTTTAGCAGAGCACTGTTTTTCCCTCTGTACTTCATATTCACATGTTGTGGAGCCCAGTGACATATTTCAGAAGTGAGATCTCTGTTCCACCACTGACAACATGCGTGGTAGATTGGGCAGCCATCTTTTTGTGCTTTGCAGAACGCGATTTTCTGAGGTTTTGGTGCACACAAGGGTTTTGTGGCCATTTTGATGTTTCTGGCACCATTAGAACACAGTGATGCCGCATGGCAGAGCAAAAGTGGGTTGAATCATCCCAGACAAGCCCCCAAACTGTAAGTGATTTCAATCCGGCACTCACCCAAGTCAACGCCTGGCATGTAATACACAACTGGAATCCTTATTTATTTGTCTAAAAGTTGTTTTATTCTGAACGATGTACCACTCATATCACACCCCTCTCCTGGAACCCCCCCCCAGTCACACTGAACCAGGAATCAGGCTGGTTTGCAAAGTTAAAATATGTATTCACGTATTCACAATTCAATTACACTATGTTTTAATGTGTTCACAATGATCACCAATGGGGTGTTGTAACAATAAGTAATATCTTTAATACACAAGGAGTAGTAGTGAGCAAAACAATTCAGCACAGAAATAATACTTGTGTGTGTGTGTGTTCAGAACAAATAGCAGTGTGGTTACTATTTCCCCCTGCACACCCCTCTACCACCCAATAGCCAATATAAAGAGATAGGAGGAGAGAGAATGTATTCAGGAATGTCAGAATTAAAAAAAAATATCAATCCCAATTACTCCCCAGCAACAAAAGAGAAAAACAGAATTGATTGGCAAGCGGTCAGAATGGTTTTAACATTATCTTGAGAATGGATTGGGTAAAAACACTAAATATGTTTTAAATTGCTGAAATTGTTTTATTTCTTATGGGAGCCCCTTTGGATAGTTACACACAAAAACTAGCAATGATTTGATACAAAGAAACAATGTGAAAGCTTAAAATTAAGGTCGTAAGCAATCAAAAGCTGTTTTACACATGTCAGAATTTCCCTAAAACAAAATTTGTGGCAAACTTTTCAGCGCGCGATAATCACAATTACGGGAGAACCTTATGGATTTGAGATGCGGTTATAGATGTGAATTAAATCTGAGGATGTTAGCCACAAGAGGACATTGAAATGTTGTTTCTAGCACAAACATTGACGAAGTTATGGACATTTTAGTGGAGGTCGTTTTTCGAGATAGGCACAAGAATGGGAAACAGGAATGCACTTTTAAAAGACAAATGGGATTTCTTACACTAGATTATGACTATAGAAAAAGAGAATGCCACACATGAATCTCCACAGTTCCTGGCCAGGGAACCCTTCCCGTGGTGGATACTCAATTTCTTACTGGGATTCACTTTATTTACTCACAACAGTAATGACTTATGATTTTAGAATACAAATAAGAGAAACTCAGCGCAAGAAAAGTTTTGACAGTTCAAAAATACTCCTAACAATATCAGGTTCTGAAGACAAGATAGGAATGGGTTTAGGATAGGGATTAACTATGGACAGTACATATGCTAGTGACATAGTTCTATCTATAGATATTCACTAGATATGTTTTTAATCGGAACCGTCAGGATTCTGGTCCTTCAAGATTTCTGGTCAGGGAAGGGAATCTGGTTCTGGGATAGACAGCTGGGCACATCGGATTGTACTGGGTCTGTTCACAGCACGGCACAGGACTGGATTGGATCTACAATGGCTCTGGTCACAGCACAGGACTGGATTGGATCTTTTGGATCTGATGATAATTAGTTCAGCAGGCAAGCAGTACGGCAAAGCCCGGCTGTAGGTTTGATGTTCCCCTTAGGTTTCTGGGGTTGGTTCTGGTTCTGGAAATGTAAGGCCTAGCTGAAAATGGTTCAGCTATGCAATGGGCCTTTCTGCTTTGCCAAGTTTCTGGAGTCTGGAGCAAGTAAGATGGATAATTCTGCAGCAGGGTGCTCCGCAAGCATTTGGATAGTGAGTGGATCCGTCTGTCTTTCTGAGTGCTGAGCTTTCTCTATTTATGCTTAGGATAAACCAGCACACACACACACCCTTTATCATAAGCCCTGCATAATTTCACTCACCACCTTGCACTGCCTACATCTACTTTTCCCTTCCCCAAGCCCACCCATCCATTTACCTCAATCCATCTGCTTCTTACCTGAAACACAGCATTGTCCTCAAAAGCTCCAATGTACACACCATGATATTGATCCACCTTCTTTCAATTCCAGTCACTCTACCCAAAACACCCTTCCCACCACCCAGCCTCAAATACCCCTACAAACAGACCACTTCACCATATGCTTCCCCTAATATTCCCATATTCCTCACTCCTTTTCTCTATCTTTGCCCACACATCTACCATATGTAACCCTGCCAATCCCACTTTTTGACCACACCTTTGCCACCAAACCTCTCCTCTCATCACTACCTAGCACCCTTCCATTCCAATTAAACTAATCTTCTCCTTCCCTCTCACCCGCCTAAATATATCTGCTCTGCACACAACAGTCCTCGCTATTCCCACCATACTGCACCTGTCTCTCAGTCTCCTTCACCAAAACTATCACATAGCCATCAAGCTCACACTTTCAAACAAGCCCCAGCCCTATCAACCACAGATTCCCTCACAATTACACACATTCTCCTAAATCGCCTCTACCTTTCCCCACAATTACACCCTTTCTTACTTTGCAACCTAGTGCCTCACACATTTCATCTTGCTCCCTTGATCATGCCATCCAACACCCATCACCTAACCTATCACCTAGCCAATCCCTCTTGTGCCCTGCCTCCACTCCCAAACCTAACTAATGCATCTTTACCTGTCCACACATACCTTCCCTTACCACATCCAGCCAAATGCTTTACACTATACACCATGTTATCAGCCAGCAAACCCCACCTGCTTTTCATGCTATGCCACACACTTAGGGCCTCATTACGACCCTGCTGGTCCGGTACAAGCAATGGCGATAAAAACGCTGCCACCGTTCCTTCCGGACCGGCTGATTCAGAGTGCTGCAGGCGGGGGGTGTCACTCCCGCCAGGTATGACCTGGCGGGAGTAATGCTACCCGCCTGCAGGTGCAAATGGAAACACGGGCTCTGTCATAGACGGAACCAGTGTTTCCATTGTCCCCATCCCCATGGAGTCCTATGGGACTCCAAGGGAAAGGGGATTTACAGAATTCTGCCTCTGGAATTCCCAGGTCACTGGGGTCGTGATGCTCTGGTGATTCCAGGAATCAAGGAGGCGGAATGGAAATACGGGTCCGGTGGTAGCCTGCAGGTTTTTCCATCACGGTTACCGCCAGACTCGTTATGAGGCCCTTAGTCTGATACTACCATTGATCTATTTACTTGATAGACATTTCTTCCTGGCATAGGCGGAGTGCAAGGGATCAAATGTTTATGGGACAACTATTGAAAGACGCTGTTGGCAAGTGTCTGTCTTGTTTTCATACCTAAGTCCCTTTTTTCAAAATGCAGACAGATGATTGTTTCCTTATTACATTTTGACATTTTACAGCACATCACAAAGTGGATGGATACAATTGATGCAAGGATAGTATCAAATAGAGATTTCCAGGAGAGTTTGCTTATCTCACTGCCAGTTAGTAGCCTTATTGGAATGAGATTAAAGTGCAACACTAATACTTGCAGTGAGCACTGGCAAATATTGCTGAAAGTCAGAAGGTGTGTAAACACCATCTTGTATCCCCTGCAGATGTTCTATTTCAAAACTGAGACAGTTTTGTTTATTTTTCTTTTTATTTGGGTGCAATTGTTGATATCATGCTCATATGTTCTACCATGTAAATGTTGAAGGCATTTATTTATAAGGGTATCCAGTGGATAATTCTTTGATTATACCTGTCTTAATAGTAATGCCTGAAATGTGTATTGGGAATGGCTCCAGAAATAAGTATGGAAGAAAGGTAAACATTGGGCCTCATTACAAGTGTTGCAGAAAGACAACAACGGCGCTGGTAGTCTACCAGCGCCGTTGTTAACTCTCCGCAACATTCCGAGTATGCTTTTGGGTGCCGTTCTGGAACGCCTGGTCAGACCAGGCATGCAGAGCGGCAACCGTGAGCATTACCGGATGGCAGCAACGGCCCGTTATCAATGGGGCCGTTGTTGCTATCCTCCCCATTCCCATTGAGCCCTATGGGAGCATATGATATGATATGATAGGTTATTTATAACGTGCTTAATACCCAGAGGTTTCTAAGCGCAGACCCGGGGATCGAACCGTGTTGCTCCGTGTCGTCTTGCTTCCAAGGCGAGCTTGTTGCCGCTGAGCTATACCCCCGAGACAATAGTCTGTACCGTACTGGGTCCGGGTCCCGCGAAAAGGATTTACCAGGCCCTCCAATGTCGGAATGGCCTGGTAAGTCCCCTTTTGCGGGACCCGGACCTGGGTTTGGGGGTAGCCATGCCCTTATTAAGCATGGCTACCTCCAAACTCGTAATGAGGCCCATTGTCTGCAATTTGTGTCTATTCAAGTGTAACAATGTTTATCCAGTTGCAGCCCTTGCATGCAAAAAGATAAGCTATTATTTTCCAAGATGGCCTCACCACTCCTAGACTTTAAGCCTACCAACAGATGTATTATACACATAAGTTAGCAGTTCTTTAGTATTCGACCTAAAGGACTAGTATTAACTAATCCACTTCAGGAATGATTCTACCTTCTTACAAACAGTCTCCTTCTGAGGTCATCTGTGTTGGAGACACCTTGGGGCTGTTATAAAAATACATGTGTCTGTGCAAGTTAGTGCAGGAATATGTTTGCCCTAAGTGCTGTCTTAAATCTATATCTTTAAAACTAAACATGTGTTTGTGAGTTTGTGGGTTTGTATGTTCCTCATACAATTCCACAACTTGGCACCAATCTGCACCAAATTGTGCAGTTACCTGTTAGAACCCTACAGACAACATTGACAGCATTGAAAATGTGGTCACCCAACCCCGCTGCCTGGATTCCTCCCCCTGCACATATGACTACGGTTGCCTGGAAGTTGCAGAACTTCAAGGTGGTCGTAGAAGGACTGGACAGAGCTCATTGCAAGCATCTGGATGCAAGAAACAAAACACCAGGTCCTTATTGGACCTCGAAAACCACATTTCAAAGTCCTAGGATGCACTATTGTGAGATATTTGCACCGCAATGCACTGCACCACACCAGGGTGAATTTGTTTGTTTGTGGGTTTGGATGTTTCTCACACAATTCCTTACCATTACATCAATCTGCACCAAGGTTTGCCCAGTTACCTGCTAGGACCCTCCGGACATCAGTGGCTACATTACATGTGTACACCCCACCCTGTTCCCCAGATGTCAGCAACTACACACATGAGACTTTTGCCTGGAAGTGCCTGAACATCAAGATGTTTGTAGAAGGACTGGACAGAGCTTGTTGCAAGCATCTGGCTGTGAGAAACAAAACTCAAGCTCCTTACTGGACCTTGAAAATCACATTTCAAAGCCCTAGCATGCACTGTTTCAGAGACATTTGCACCTCAATGCATTGCTCCATGCAAGAGTCAGGCAGCAGGTGGGGAGAGCACACAGAAGCTCCCTGTATACTACAGCACACCAGCTCTCGACCTCCCCTCCATCTCTGTTCTGGAGTATGTCTGCCAGCCACACAAGCACATTCTCAGTGCAGTTTACTTCAGAGTGCAAAGCAGATCAAGTGATAAGAGACACAGGGCAGCGACCAACAGGGTAATTGATTTTCAACAATGGTTAAGTTTTATCATGTCTATCTAAAGAACCGGTGCAGAGTACGGGTACTTTCTGCTAGTAACTTCTATATCAATATTGACAAATAAATCAGGTGCCATTCACTAATGGGTGGCACCAGCTCCTGGCTTGGGAGGGTGCATTTTGAGGCAGAAGGAAGCACTCTGTTGTGACACCCAGATTGGGGCTGCAAGGCAAGAGAATGTTAAATTTCTCACCCTGGAGATCGCTGTATTTACAGTCGTTAACATGCCAGCAGCAGCAAATGTACAAAGACAGAGGAGAAAAGCCTCTCCATACCCCTTTTGAGGAAGCCAAAGTCTTGATTGCTGGGCACAGCTCTTAAATAATGACCCACTAACCCAATGATTACCATTTCTTTGTAGTCTGACTCAGGCTCAGGATTGAGGTGAATGATGCATCTAATGGGCCAAAGGATGGTGTACTAGTTATTTAACCTCCTGTGCTCAGATGAAGGGGATGTGGGTTTAGGTGGCCGGTCGACAGCCCGATTAGTTAATGGCACCACTCAGGATCAACTTTTAAAACATTAATCCAGCCTCCCCAACATGTTGTGGGTGGCTACATACCCGAAAGTACTACTGTCAATCAATTTGAAAAAGGGCCACATACTTCCAAAATTGGTAGCCTGACATAGTTGGTCATTATGAGTTTGTCGGTATCCCACTGGTAATTCCAGCGGGATACCATCAAACTGACCCTACCGTTATCAGTGCCTAATATCCCTGTATTTCTGGGATATTGCAGGTGCCGGCAATGGCGGGAAATTCCCATTCCATGGAGTACCATAGGACTTCATTTAGGGGAATGCTGCAATTAACAGCACCAGTAATACCGGTGCCGGTAATTGCAGCATTATTTTGCGGGTGGGGCCCTGATTTACCAGCAGCTCAGGGCTGGAGGTAAATCAGTGCCCCACCTACAAACTTGTGTTTACCTGGTGTGGTAAAGGTGCTGGTACTAGAACAGCCAGCACTTTTATCAGCATTTTTGCTCCAACCGGGACACTATAATGAGGCCCAATGATGAATTGACATACAGCTGTTATTTCTTTCATGCAAGGTTATATGGAACATATAGATATTATATTACATTCAATATCTCCACAAGATGCGGCTTATACCCACTCATAAGGTTATCTCTACCATTTTGGCAATAGGTTTTTGATTGATATTCAACAAGGCTCCTGTGGCAACACAAGCATATTCTGTCTACAATGACCACACTGGGTATAGGCATCCCATTTTTAAAGTAGGGTCACATGGGCTGATGCTTGACTCCTGTCTTCAAGGACTACAGGCATCCAATCTTTGAAGTAGGGACACGTGAGCTAAGACTTGACTCCTCTCTACAATGACTACAAGGATCCTATTTTTAAAGTAGGGGCACATGGGGTGAGGCTTGAATCATACCCAGAGGATTGATGGACCAAAGGTCACGACTCTCATTTGGGAAGTGAGGAGCACCAGCAGCTGTGCATTTGATTCTACCAACCATCCCTGAGTCATGACACATCCCTGTTCAAATTCCTTCTCTATTCTCCATCCAGGCAGAAGGTATGTTAAGTAATTGGTGCAGTCACACAGTGACTATTGCCTCTGCCTGATCACCATCACCCTACCCTCAATTTTTCTGGGTCCAACTTTAACAAGCCTTTCCCTTCCCTCAAAGAAGTGGTAAGCAATAATTAAATACATTTGCGTGTTGGTGTCAGCTTTTGCGCTAAACCAAGTTATTGGGAGACCAATTTCAATCAAGGTACGGCACCCCAGTACAAAATATGTAAGCACGTTGGTGTTAGGCCTAGGATACAAAGTGAAATCTGTCTCAAGCAATTCCCAGAGTCTTCGAAGTCTAGCCAAGCCTTCCATTCTATGAAATACAGGTATTTGCTTTTAAAGATATTTGCATAAATAAAACACATATCTTTTCTGTAGAACACCACCTGAAGTAAAATGAGCCCGCTCTCAAATGACAACCAGCATCACACTCCTCCCTCTCTGATTTCCAGTGACTGCTAAAGAGTGACAGAAACAGGTTCCTTATAAAGAATCGCATTTAGCTGCCTTTTCTGGATTACTTTACTCTCTGAAAAGTTTGACAAGTTCAAAATCGAAATGTTTGTGATTTCAAGTTCATCTGAACTTATTCTCTCAGGGTTAATCTCTATCTCGCTAATCATTATCACCATTATCTGAACCCGCACTGGATCTGCATGGTGTTGGAGAACAGGAAGGTCTCACATACTGCTCTTCTACACTCTGCATTGTTTCTACTGGACAATCACGCTCCTCTGCACTTTGTGTTGTTTACTCTTAATATTCTGGTTCATCATGCTCCTCCATTCTAAGTGCTATTTTCCAGGTTCATCAAGGCATGCAATTATCTCACCTTTCCTTCCTTTGTTCAACTGCAGATGTGGACTCAACCTCTGCCTCTTCTGACTGCAATACCTTAGCATCTACTGCTAGACAGACAGAGCTGCTGCATTTGACACAGACGCCTTACATTTATCACACACACACACACACACACACACAAATCTGCCATTTCCATTGCACACACCAACTGCTGTTGATGATGTAAAAGACTCACTAACTTCATCGAGTACCTTCCGCTGCCATTCTTAGGTGCTTCTCCCACTGAATTGTCAGATAGGTAAATGTAAGACAAGGTGATCACTGGGATTCTCTCCTCCCCAATGCTAGCAGTCAGTAGATGATATGTGTGATGCATTTCCAGCTACAGTCACTGAATGTTTTCCAATGCTTCAAATCAAGTCTATGGTTGTCATTACGTTTTAGCAGGCGTTAAGGACGGGACCCGCAAAGGGATACCGGGGTCAATAACGGTACTGCAATTTGCCGTTATTGCCGCCTTCCCCCTTCCCATTGAGCCCTATGAGGGCTCAAATGGGAATGGGGAATGGCATTTCAAATGGGGAGTTACCTGTCCCGCAAAGGGCGGAATGGACCGGTAAGTCCCCATATCACCACGTCGGTGGCGTACCAGTATTGGTGCTAGTCATGGCACTAAAAGGGACCAGGGAGCTAATTACGGTACTGCAATTTGCGGTGCTGTAATTAGCACCTTCCACATTCCCATTATGCCCTATGGGGCAAAAATGGGAATGGGGAAGGGCAATGGGGGAAGAGGGAATTACCGCCCCACCAACCTTGGAATAGGGTGGTAATTCCCCTTTCCACCATTGCGGTGCCAGTATTTTACCGGCATGGACCAAGGTGCTAATAGCACCTTGGTCCACCGCCATCCGTGTAATGAGGCCCTCAGTTATGATTACTCAATGTATTTTTCTTCCTCTTAACAACTGTATGATTTTCACTTTGCTAATCACTATTAGTATTCTGTTTGTCACCCAGAGACTTCACAGTAAGTTGCAGCCACAGAATATCTCTCCCTGTCCCCCAGCAATGATATAATATGTTCTTCAATAGTAGTGCATACGCCCTGATTTCAAGTTTGGAGGTATTAGGCCCATAATCCCCCCAAACTCATTTACCATTACTGCACGCAGTAATTACCAGGAGGCCCAGTAGGGCTGCATGTGTTTAAGGGCCTCATTACACGGTAGGCGGTAGGGGTTTACCGGTACCGGTAAGGGCTTCGATACCGGTAAACCCCTACCGCCTTACTACGAGATCCCTTTGCGGGACCCGACTTTAACGGCTGGTTTTACCAGCCGTTAAATTAGGGTGCCGCAAAGGGACCTCCGAGCTAATTACGGTACTTTAATTTGCGGTACCGTAATTAGCACCTTCCCCATTCCCATTATGCCCTATGGGGGCAAAAATGGGAATGGGGAAGAGACTTGGGGAATTACTGCCCTCGCTCACCTTGGAGTAGGGCGGTAATTCCGCCATCCACCAAGGCGGACACGGTAAAATGCCGGTGGCAACCATGGTGCTAATAGTGCTATGGTTACCGCCTACCATGTAATGAGGCCCCAAGTCACCATTTAATGTTGATTACCATTATTGCCCATTTTGGAGTCCCATTGGAAATTGCTGCATGTGGTAATACCACACCAAATATTTACCACATGCAGTACTGGTTTTGTGCAGCAGTAAAATCTGCACACAAAACCTGCTCGTAAAATGAGCATCCAAAAGGAAACTCGTAATTTGCCAGAGTGGTAAAACACCCTGTAACAGGTAAAACACCCTGTAGCAGCAATTACTTAGCGTTTTACCACAACTGCCAAATGTGTATAATCATGCCCTTATTCTTGTTACAAAAACTAACACACCCTGTGAGAGGCAGTGAATATATATCCAAACATTATATATTTTGTTATGTTACCAGTATGTTGTACTAGCATTTTGTCTAAAACCACTAACTGTTTCCCTCTGCCTCCAAATAATTCTATAATGTTGTCTTTGCTTGTCACTGCTAGTATTTTCTCGTGTCACAAAATCATAGTACAATTAGTTACAGCCACATAATGTATTCCCTTGAGTGAAGGATTGCCATCTGGTCAAAGTAGTGAAGTCCTAGCTTTTTTAAAATTGTATTAATTATACAATAAGTCAATGTGTAGTCAATCTCTGAAAGGGTGGTCTCCTACCCAGACCTCCATTTCATAAAACCCAATGTCAAAAGCACAATGGACACCTGTGACCTGCTGCATCAGTATCCTGATTTACAGATCATGCTCGTTCATGGCACCGATCAGGTTCAGAGATCAAACGTGTCCTGTCTGAAAGCTGTTGTGACATCAAGGTCATTGCAGTGGAGAGACCACGTGCACATCCGCACCTACTTATAATAAACTATCAACCTTGTGGCAGGATAATCTAAATAAATAATCCTTAAATAGGATTTTTTTATGGTGGCTGATGACTCACATACAGTGCCAACACTGTGAGCTCAGACTAGCTATGAGAAGCAATATGGGTTCCAGACACCAGTCGGATTGCATTCCAGTCATTGAGACAAAGGACAGTTGACAGTCTGGGATGTTGGGCAACTCCTCTGTGACAAGCCTGATGTAAGCGGATTCAATTCAACAATACAGCTAAGTCAATGTCTAGTCTGGGATGCTGAGGGAAACCCTTATTGATATATTTTTATGTCCAGTTTGTTTACTCTGGATGACTACCCTTATATAACGCCCCTCTCTTAGAATCCCCCTGACCCCACTGGGCCAAGAAGTAGGTTTGTTTTGCAAATTAAAAGGTTTATTTGAAAATTAAACAGTATATATATATCACACTTTTATAATAAATTAATAATTGAGATCACACTTATGAATATAATGTTGATGAACAATGGGTAATCTGACACTAGCACACTTCTTTACAATCAATGAGGAGTTGGTATAGGATGGATAAGGCAGCGAAAATACTTTTATGGTCTCAAGGGAAAAGCAATGAGGAATGAAATGCAGTACAGAAATAACTTGATATGATTTTAGCAAAAGATAATAGAATCACTTTTTCTCTGGCAATTCACCCCCCCCCCCCATGCAATGTAAGAAATGGAAGGAGAGCACACAGTCTTCAAGAATCCCAACAAACATGCAATACGAAATGCAGTGCCCCCCTAGCAAGCTTAGAGAAAAACAGGTATGATTTTAAAACACAGGCCCAAAATGCTTTGAATGTGGTGACAATGAAGTGAAATGATGCTAAAATTGATTTTGATTCCATGTAGGAGGTTCAGGGTGAGTGGTAGACACTTTAAATCAGTTCAGGTCAGCCCTAACAATGATTCAGGGATGGTTATTAGGTTGCAAACGAATTTTAGCAGTTCAAGCAAAAGCGGCTATCTTTTTACAGGTGAAGAAATCAGGCCAAATTGCAAATTGCGGTAATTTTTGTGAGTGCGTAAATCGCGATTGCGGAAAAAGTATAAGAAGATTGGTTTTGGCACAGTGCTAGCTGGGTACTCACACTACATTTTGGACAGGAATGCGACTTTGTCACCGATCGGGTCGGGATTGGCTGGACTTCTGCTAGCGGTTCTTCACAGCGATCTGGTCTCTGGCTCTCTCTGGTTCCGGATACAGCACTGCTTTCTGGATACTGCTACAGGTTCTTGCAAAAGTTCTTGGCCAAGATTTCAAACAGCTTGCCCGGCTGTTGACTAGTTTGGTTGGTTTTGAGGCCTGCTGAAGAGGATTCAGCTTGTGGATTCAGGCCTCTCTGCTACAAATTCTGGAGTTAATTTCTGGTCTCTGGAGATTGATGGATTTGAAGTCTGGATCTCTGGAAGTGAAGTCTGAAGTCTCCTGGCAAAGTGTCCCGCAAGAAAGTGGAAAGTGAATGTCCCCACCCGTCCTGCACTGTCTCCTTTTATGTGTTTAGAAAGTGGGTGTGTGCGTAGCATAACTGAGCCTGCCCCTCTCAACTTGTCATTGGCCCAGTTCTCCCCTCTCCCTTGATTGGGGAGCTGGGTTGTGTGTCATCTTTATGGCTTACAGAAAGACACTCCCCTTGTCAATGTGCACACAAATCTATTTCTGATCCAAATACATATTTCCCAGATACACAATTTGTTGAAATTACATGTACACATTATATGTCACATAAGGTAGTCTCTGTTCCAACTCTGATGTTCCTGGGGGCTTGCATTCAAAAATTACAACATTTTGCGCTTTTTGACTGGTTTTGCAATATTGGATTTTCATCAAAAATTACACAATGTACACCCCCCTTCTACACATATCCCAGTAAATTTCCATGTCTCTAGCATAAACACAGTGTCTGGAATATTGATAAATAGCAGGGTTCGGTCCTAGAACACCGTAGAAATTGGAGTTTTGACTCAAATCGTGAGGGCATTTTTCATACTAAGAATCTCAAAGTTGTACATTCCTGTCATTTGGTTACAATAAGTTATCCATGTTTCTATAACATATATATTTGCTGCAATAGGAATCCACACTCAAGTCTGGCCCGCCCCTTGAAGCTGGGTGGATCAGGGATCACATGTCTCTGCTCACAGGCAGCTTTCTGTTTATAGTCCACACTCAAAATTAACATAACCCATTCAACCGCAAGGGGCTATTGTCTCTCTCCTCCAGGCTGAAGGGGAAACCCCCTCCCTCTCACTCAGAAGGGCCAATTTTTAATTAACCAACAGGCTTTGAAGTCCCTGCCCCTCTTGCAACTCCTAAAGACAGTTTCCCTGTCAGAGTTTAGACTGCTAGCGCCGGTTTGTGGCCAAAGCTGGTACTGCACCCATTTTTGGGATCTGTCTTGAATTAATGCATTTCAATAGAGTGGTCTTTTGCTTGATAGTATAGGACCCTTGCTTAACATTGTTTTGATGGCATCCTTACAGTAGAGTGGTGATGTGGAACCCCCCACAAGAAGGTTGTATCTTAAGAGTGGTCTTGTGCCCAGGATTTTAGAAACTTTTTGACATTAAAAAAAATGGATTTTGAACAGAACCACCTTTCTTTGCACTGGTGGGTGGCAGATTAGGTGACCATTTTGGCGTGCGCAAACTGCGCAGTTCTCCTGGATTCTGGCGTGAATGTGGGCGGTGACAGCTCATCCCCACATCCACCCAGTCTATTGATTTAGTTTGTTCTGGGATGGAATAATGGGCGGCGACAGCTCATCCCCACATCTACCCAGTCTATTGATTCAACATGGGTTAAAACCCTTGACACTGATGCCTCAAAGCATGAGATCACCTGGAAGCTCGTCTTCAAGGAAGCCATTCCAAAACAAAAGCCTTTCTCACAATAGGTGGTGACACATCAAGGGCCTTTGACGTGCAGGTATATAGAATGTGGCAGGTGTAGGCTGACAGATAGAGTTGAGTACAGGGGAGAAAGGACTCCTACATTTTGATTTTCTGTGGGCTTCTCTTTACTTCCTGGCTTCTGCACTTCCTGCACACCAAAGCACTTTGTGCATGAGGTAACAAGGCACAAGTGACTTGTTATTTTAACAAAGTGTGCACCGCTTAAAGCATCCTTTCCATGATTCATTTTGTTATTAATTACTAGACTTCACGAAGAATTCATTTGGACCTATTTTGGGAGAGCAGACCTCTCCAGAGTCCACACGCAGTGAGGTGAAGAAGACGCTTTCCAAAGCCAAGGCAAGCTCTGCTCTGTACCCATCCCCAGGGAAAACTGGAGGTGAATTGCTGCTGGAGCAAGTCTTGCTTCTCTGTCACCTTGACTGGTACTCTCAACCTCACTGGACAGGAAGAACTCCCACAGCGCTTAGCTAGCCTCCCCATGTTGGGAGTGAAGAAAAAAGGGACCAGTCTTGTCCGTAAGCACCTGGATTGAGACTCACATCACTAAGCACTAAATGAATCAAAGCAACTTTTCTCCTGCATTATACTGCGTTGAACCGTCACTGGCCATGTTAGAATGCATTTAGAAGTAGGAAATCACCTTTGGCAACTTTTTCATCAAGCTGGTGTCCCTACTGTATAACGACCCCCCGTCATATGTCATAATGGGAAACACTAGGTCCTCTCGCTTAACACTGGAGCGTGGTACGAGACAGGGATGCCCACTCTCCACCCTGATTTTTGCACTCATAATGGAACCCTTAGCCTCGAGATTGCGCGAATTCCAAATACATAGAGGCCTTAAACTAGGTCCCCACAAATTAATCGTCTCCCTCTATGCCGACGATGTTGCATTATTTATCGGTGACCCCTGGGAGAACCTGAACCCGGTAATGAGGGAAGTCATACGATTTGGGCATATGTCCGGGCTAAAAATTAACCACTCCAAATCGGTGATACTCCCCTTGACCCCCAACACCGCGGAATTTGTGGATGATTATGGCTTTAAATGGGAAAATACGAGGGTACGTTACTTGGGTATATACATGTCTCGAAACTATCACAAGATTTATAAAGATAACTATATATCCACGCTCAATTCCGTTCAGGACCATGTACACAGATGGAAAACTCTGCCGTTTACACTCTGGGGCAGGGTCTTGCTAACAAAAATGGTTATCCTGCCTAAGCTATTGTACTTGTTCGCGAATATCCCGCTGCTTCTCCCCAAATCCTTCCTACTGAAAGTGAAGTCCACGGTTCTAGAACTTCTGTGGGCAGGGAAACCCGCGCGGGTGGCATATAACACCCTGGTACTACCAACATCGCAGGGTGGACTAGCACTCCCAGATATAGAAAAATATTACTGGGCAGCGCAGGCGCATTTTCTGAGCTACTGGTATATGACCCATTTCATCCGCCCGCACGTACAGGTGGAACGTGCGTTGCTTCACCTGACTTGCTCAGAGCCGTTGTGGTCAGCCAAATTCCAGTTCCATATAATACATTGAACACGGTCCTGGCTACATACACAATCTGGAAAAAGATGGCTGCCAGGTACGGCGTGAGCATAAGATATTCTCCTCTGCTGCCGATCAGGTTTATTCTGGGAATTCCGCTCACAAATGAAAAAGTATTCTTAACGTGGGCCGACAAAATCAATGTTCATTCCTTTGGTGACATTTTCCCAGAGGGCACCTTTCTTACCCCGCAAATGGTCAAAGATAGAGGAGGCAACACTTCCCTAGACACCTTCATATATTTTAGATTACACCATACCCTACAAAAACTGTTCTCCTCGTTTCCTCAACAACCACCTATCTGGGATTTGTTACATAACACTATTCGGGCGGAGGGAGAGGGGAGGTTGGTCTCATTGCTCTACAAATCCCTGGTAGCAGACACTATGTCACCCAACGCTAAAACAAAACAAAAATGGGAATCCGCCCTTCAGGAGTCAATAAGTGGTGAGGACTGGTCATATATATTGCGCCAAACTCAAAAGGTCGCAATGAACACACGCTTCAAACTAATATATTTTAACTTTGTGCACCAAACGTACTATACCCCTGTTAAGAAGCACAGACATCACCCAGAGGCATCAGCTCAATGCGAACGCTGTTCAGCGATGCACGCTGATTTCTTCCACTTAGCCTGGGATTGCCCGGGTGTTCAACGCTTCTGGGTTTCGGTGTTACAAATGATTGCTGATATAATTGGTGAACAGGTAGCCCCGCAACCGTTGGCACCTCTGCTCGGCCTCACCAAATACCTGCAACCTGCATCTCGCAGGCTAGCGGCCCTCCTTCTGATATTGGCCCGGAGACGTGTCGCCATGGCCTGGAGCCGTGGGCCTCTGCCCAGATTTGAAGATTGGAAAAGAGACATAACGTATTGTCAAGACATAGAGAGCGACTTTGTAAGAACCCTCCCACTACATGCGAGACCTCCTGACATCTGGGGGCCATACATCGCATATTTGCTAAACTGTACAGCCCCGTCTGACACAGAAGACACCTGAACTCGATATAAGTCACTGAGGCAGGAAAAGAGTTACTACACACTTTTGAACTTTGTGCCAATCGGCATTGAATAAGGAACATTTTATGGTCTAGAGACGTGGACACTGGAGCGGGGTGGCGGGGATTTGTGGTCGAACCTGTAAATGGGTAATGTTAAGTTTTTTTTTGTTCTACTTCCTCCTTTCCCCACCCCCTCTTCAGCTGGTCTAATCCCTTTCCTACTTTCACCTGCTGTTAGGTTGGTATGCCAGAATGGCACATTTGTTATTTGATGTTATGAAAATCTCACAAAATAAAGTTTTAAAAAAAAAAAAAAGGAGTAGGAAATCACTTAATTTGGAAATGGTTTATGGCGGACACTTTTTACAAGTGCCTGAGTACCCAGTAAAAAATCTGCAGTGGCTTGGGGCTTCCTTTCCCAGCAATATCAATGGAAGCTGGAGGAGATGTATAAAACCCTGATACATCCATTTAGAAATGGGATTGTCCATCTCCACGCTTTTGACAGGGAGATGAAATAACTTAAGAAAGTGTTAAGAAACAGGTTGAGAGCCTTGGAAGTTAAACACCTTAAAAATGACCATGTGCTGCGTAAGGGGCTTATTCAGGAATATAAATTCTGGCTCAAACAACAATGTAGTATGATAATTCAGCAAGATGCTGAAAACAATCTGGGCATATTAAAGAACTGGGACCCGGGACAGTTCTGAATGTGATAAGAAAATTGTTTAGCTGTCAACCTCAAATTCAGATAAACCCGATAGCAGAAAAGACCTGGTTAACATTCTATGGTGAAGTCTATTCCGATACTAGATCTGGTGCTGTGTCTGTCTCACTGGATATTAAGGTACCTTGGTCTCTAAATTCCGACGTGGATGATAGTCTAACAATTATCAAAAAGAGCAAAGCATCAAGAGCCCCGTGGCCAGGTGGACTGTCCAACATGACATTTAATGGAGGCCCTAAGTTGTGGTCTGTGATCTTATCATATGATATGATATTTTATGTTATGCTATGTTATTTGGCATTTATATAGCGCTCTATATCTCATTGGTATGACCTCAAAGTGCTTCTGGGTTGAACGCCCTCGGGGACCATATTCCAGGTCAGTCGAGAGAGTAGGGAATTATATGATGATTGGGAGCACTCAATATGTGAGCAGCTGATGCAATTGCCTGATGGTAGCAGCATCCTAACATTCGGTGTGGTGGTATTGATAAGTCATTTATAATGCACCTGTACACAGTATTATCAGGGCCCACAAGACAAGGAGGGGGAAACAGAAGGACAACAACGATCTTACTAGACCTTGTGTCATTCACATCGCACAAGAGTGGGGCAGAGGGGAGGGGAGAAGTGCCAAGGGCTGGTTTAGGATGAGGAGAAGTGCAGGTGACTCAATAAGGGCTTCCAGAGGGTGGCTCTTTAGTGCCAAGAGTAGGGACTGTAGGGTTATAGATAAAGACCCTTAACAGCTGAGGGAGCCCAGAGGTAGTGCAAGGGCAAATGAACATGCAGCAGACTGGGCTCTAGATCAGGGGTGGCCAGTGACCAGTGTGCAGAGCTATCAGGGATATTATCAGGGGAGAGGAAGAGAGAAAGTGAAATCGAAAAGGAAGGTCTTGAGTTGCTTCTAGAACCGGAGGTGGTTCTGCTCAAGTTTGGGAGAGGCAGCAGGCTGTTCCAGAGGGAGGCCCCGACGGAGGAAATAGATCTGCCCCATTCTCTGCCTGGAAAAGCATCTGACCCTCAGAGAGATGAGCAGAGAGTTTGAGAAGGAAGATGCTTAGGAAGAGAAAGTTGGCGTTAGTGTGGCCCCAGGCCCCAGAAAGCCTTGTGAACATTGCAAAGGGACTTGAATTTGATCCTTAGAGCTAAAGGGAGCCAGTGCAGAGATTTCAGAACTCTGGAGAGATACGATCCGTGTGCTTGAAGCCAAGGACACGTCTTGCAGTCCTGTTCTGGATGAGTTGTAAAGGTCGAAGAGTAGAGACAGGCAGATTTAGAAAGAGGGCTCTTTAGACAGTGAGCTTCTGGGGGAAAGTGAGAAAAGGCAGAATACCTCTGAGAAGGTGCCGCTGAAAGTGTGACTTCTTAGAGACTTTGGAGATGTGACGAGAGGAGGAGAGGGTGGAGTCGAAGATGATACCAAGATTCTTAGCCTCACAGGGAGGAGCATGAAGAGGGCCCAGGGTGGGTACCCAGAGAGAGAGAGGAAAGGAGGGTCCTGGTGTCCTGATGAGGAGGATCTTGGTCTTACTCGCATTAAGGCAGAGATCATTGACAGCACACCATTCCTGAATTGTTTCCAGACAGTCTGGTATGAGAGAAAGAGCAGAGGTGGCTGAGGGGAGCCTGAAGGAGAGCTACGTGTAACCCACATAACAATGAAAGTTAGAACAGAATGTAGCGATGTAGGCAAAGGCAAAAGTACAATAATGAAACAAACAGAGGAATGGGCAGGGAACAGTAGGCAAGGGGGTGACACCAATATGTCAGAGAGCACAACTTACTGTGCCACAGAGCATCTGTCTTCACCCTAGCAACGGAGAAGTTGGCGTTGCCTGATGATGGTGGGGATGGCCTCTGGGGACAACACGTGGAGCCGTGTCCAGGACATGTGTTTCCCTAGTGAGGATGCAATGTATGTCACTCTGTTTTTTGGGATGACTAAAAAGGGGTAAGCCTCTGGCGAGCATTGCCCCTTACTGGTCTTGCGATCCTTGTTGTGATCGTTTAAGTAGTTGGCGGTCCGGAACTTTGCTCTGCGACATGGCTCGCCCAGCAGTGATGCCATCATCATTGCTTCTGGAGAGTATGGTGAAGGTGGAAAACTTCTATCGTTCTGTTCTACACTATGCACTGCCGCGCTCTGCCGTGGCAATAAGATGTGGGTGCATTGAAGGAAAGGACCCGTCTTCATTCCAGGGACGTGATGACTTCACCTGGATTGCGTGCCCAATACTCGTGACTGCAGTCCAAGAATGAGCGTGTCCCAGCAATGTTGCGCCTAAGCAGCATTGCACGCTGGAGCCACAGACTCTATCCATTTTCTGTGTTATTTTTTTCCTTTGGGTGATGCAATGAAGAGTCTACTCTGGTAATGGTTTCTTGCCTAATGCGGTTCTGCTCCACAATACAGAGGGTGTTGAGGCTTGTTTCCATGGACACACGCTTGCAGCATTTTACAGCTGCTGTTACGTTAAAAACTTTTATGCTGGGCAAATCTTGCTTAGCGCTGGTGTTCTTTATAATAACAGTAGAGTATATTATTGTGTGTACCTTACAAGTGCTGCGTGCCATGCACACTTTTAGTGTCAGTTGAAGGACTAATGTAATGGGGTCGCTTAATGAGAGTTTGCCTGTCTTTGGAGGGAGCCTGGGTTACCATCATATCAAGAGTCGCGAGTTAAATTTAAAGCTGCCGGTGACAGCCCTTCGTAATGAAGGAAAGAACGTGGTTTTGCAGCTAGTTTTCTTTCCTTCCCATTAGCAGAAAACTGCATAACATGTTTGGTTTTCATTGGCTAAAGAAAAACTTGAAACGTTTCGAAATTGTCACATAATGTTTCACTATCCCTGGGTACTTGGTACTCTTCTCACAGGCCATTTATGGAAATGCTAGCATTATGAATTAGGATTGAATGTATGTGTCATTCAGTAGATGTTACTTTACTTCTTGGACAATCTTGCAGGATGTAGTTTATTGTTGAATTGTCTTCCTTTTGGGTGAATGTTTACAGTATGGCTTGAATGCAGGATTGATGTTATACCATTGTCAGTATGAATGTACTTCCTCATGCTTTGCACCCAACCAGTGTGGCTGATTAGTGTCGCATAACAGTATTACTTAAGAAATGGGTCTGCAGTCGCAAGTCTAATTGTTACAAACTAACTCTTCGAGGATTTTCAAGAGTATGAAGTCAAACATTATCTGGACTTTTACCCTAGTTCATTAGGGAAACATATTATGTAAATTGTGTGTATCGCTTAACCAATTGAGCATGCATGCCTGTTTTATACATGCCTGTTATCTGCTTGGAGCAGAGTGTCGAGGGTTTTGGTTAGGCTGTTTGAATGAATGTTTTGCCCGTGTGAGTGAGGTTCACCTCTGATTATTGTGATATGACCTGTTGTGGAGAGAACAGGGCTCATTTTAGTTTTCGTAAAGTTATAGTTAGGTCAGAAGGACTGTTTGGTTCATTATAATCACTGACAATTGGATGGAGCTGTACTTGGAAAGATTCATCTTTATTGTTACTCGTTCCCTACTGTCCTATGATTCGTTGACACTGTGTGTAAGTCCTGTCATTGCGGGTATCATTGAGAGTTGGCAAATATGTTTCCTTGGGTAGTTACAGTGGATTCCTCTCATGTGAAAGGAATTTTTTTGAAGTCATCATTTGGTTGAACAGAGAGCATTCAAGTACACTGTGCCCATTTAAAGAATTGGTATGCTGGGATGCAGTTGTCGTACACTTTTAATGTGATTTTGTTGGATCCTAGAGTACTTGGCCAGTAGTTTGGGATGGGGTTTTGCAGTTAGTGTTCTCTCTGGAACATCCAATCTGATTCTTTGGTGGAGAGGTACATCTCACTTGTATCACTGAGCTTTTCTCAGTTTTCCCCAGGATATGTGTTTCCTTTTTGTGCAATGGGGGAGGTGTGTGTGTGTGCTGGTGTTTGTGGGATGCGTGTTGGTGAATGTTTTTTTCCGTCGTGGTATGTGTGACTAAGTGGTTGATTGTATTTGACTTTGCTGGTTTCCATTCTTTGCAGCTGTTACGTTTGTTTGTTGTCCATTTCTGTCGTTCCAGTTGGGCTCATGGTTGGGGTATTTTATGCCCTGATGTTTGGCTATGTGCTCGAGAGTGGCAGGCTCGAGACCTGGGGTGGCGGACCAGGTAAAAAGTGTTCTGTACTGTTTGCGAGGTTTGAGTTTGTTGTGTTTGTAATCCAATGTTGGGGAAGGTAGTGTTTGGGTGTGGCAGGTTTAAGGTCTGAGAGTGGCAGGATCAGATGGTGGTGCATTGTTCCCTGAGTTGGCGCAGGACGTTGGTGCTTGCTTCAGGTTGTTTATTGTTTGTTGTTTGTTGAAAAGTGGGAGATGTGTTATATCCCCTTTCCCTGAATTCATGAGTGAATGAGGTCACTGAGAGAATGTTGAGTGATTGGTTGGAATGTGTACATCTGCAGCTAGTTCCACTCCAGGCAGTTGGAGAATGTAAGCCTGGGTGGTGGGTGCCATTGTGTCCCCTCTGGGGCACTGCCCCTTATCTAATCTCCTACCTTGTTATATCTTAATGAAAGGAATTTGTACACTCTTACAGGATGTGTGGAAGATCCATCATTGCAACAATGTCCTTCTCTTCTCAAATAAATATCCAAAATGCTTGCATCATTATACTCGGTATGCCACTGTCTTCCTTTACATGGGTGGGTTTTTATTAGGGTTTTCTAGTACAGTTTTTATTTAAAGTATACATGTTTTTTATGGAGCCTTGATTGCACATTCCTTTATTTTGCACTGCTGCAATACTGTTGTTTTGGTTGCTACTCTCTCTCACTCACACCCCTGTTAAAATTATAGCCCACCTTTGGCCACTTTACCACAAAAGGTGAAAGAGGTATATCTCTTACCTTTGCCTGTATAACGTTTATGAATGGGATCACTGTTGTTGTGTACAGGTGTGAGAATGGTGTAGGAAATTTAGCCACCACCCATCCTTTTTCTTTTTCTCCTAAGGGGCTGTAGTCTTTTTGTTACACCCTGCTTTCAAACAATTTCATGATTTATTTTTCACAACAAAAGGTGTCACTTTCAGTTACAGCCGCCAAGCTTCTCATTTGATGTTCCATATACAGTACAGATGTGGCACACCGGACACTCTGCATTACTTGGAAATTCCATTGGTATGTTGGTACAGTGTTGATGTGGCACAAATGCAGGATTTGCATTGCTTTCTAATTTTTCCTGTAGGCCACAGGCCTATCATAGTCCCAGCTCGTGGCGTGGTATGTGTAACAACTGCCCCAATTTAATGCCTATAAGTAATATAACATGATCCCTGTATTTTACTGCTTTGCAGCACAATAAAGGCAGCACTAGATTGGGTTTCAAATCCAGGACCTTCCAAGGTCACCTACTTGCTGCGGAACGTGGGGAATGGGTTAAAATATGTTGGACAACCAAACATATTGTGTAGCATTCATACCTGCCAGCAATCAAACTATGGTCAATTGCTGAACACAACTATTAGGGGCACTGCTTAAATACGTGTGCTATGTTGCAAGAGAAGTATTGAAATAGGCAGTTATTTATACACACATACATTTTGAGAAATGGACCAGCATTAATGTGTTATTTATTGATGAAAGCACTCACTCTAATTCGTCCATACATCTCCCTCTTTCTAGTTCTCTTTTTTCTCCTTGTAATGTACTGTAATTAAATACTTTTTCTCCTACCTCATCTGATATATTACTATCTTTATTAGCCACATTAAAGCATATAGTTTATGCTGATAAATTTGTTCCAACAAAACTATGGAAAAAATTTCATCAACTAAACAGCTAATTCAGGCATATCTCTTCTCTAAATCTTGCAACACAACTATTTATGTTTTTTCTTTGTGATGTACCGCAATGGAAGACCCTTGCTTCTATCTCATCTGATATATGGCTATCTTTATTAGCCATTCTGAAAGATTGCCATCTGATGAGGTTTATTAAATAATACAATATTGTGGGTAATGTATCACAGAAAGTATGGTCTGCAAATCAGATCCTCCCTTTCAAAAGCATAGAACACGCATGTACCCTGCTGCATCAGCATTCTACACTTCTGCAGTGCCTTGCTTTCAGTGGCACAGAGTTGGTTCATAGGTCACATATATCTTCTGCTGGGACACCATGCTCCTCATTACGAGTTAGGTAGTGCAGGAAAAATCGGTAGTAATATGGTGGTAATACTTTATGCCGCCACATTACCGCACTGCCCAAATATGAGTTTGGGGGTAAGGTGGAGGAAAAACCTTAGGCAAGAAGCTGGAGATAATTCCTTTACCTTACCAACAAAATTATGCTCTCGGGTAATACACCCTGTGTAGCACTTTAAGTTGGATGAGTCAGAGCCTAGCTGAGATGGACCTTTCCCACGGGTACATCAGAATCGTAACCCAATCTTCTGGTAGTATTAGACCAACATCTCTTTCCCACTTTAGTTTCAGGCTGCAAAGTTCCTGCGTTGAAAAAGAGGATGTGGCATTATACATAACAGAGGTGACTCTAGTAAAAAAGTGATCAAGTACAATGCTCCTCTCTATTGGTGTGCAATCAGGCATTTCAGATATCGCGGGGAGATGTGTTTGTATTGCGTGTTTCAGTTGGATATATCGGTATCGCTCAGTGTCGGGGAGGCTGAATTGAGCAGCCAGGTCTTCAAAAGATGTCAGTCTGCCTTCCACAATTATATCCCCTACTATGGCTATTCCTGCTGCTTCCCAACTCGGCCATGTCGGAAGTTTGCCTACTTTGGGCAGGTTTCTGTTCCCCCATAGTGTTTGTATTGGTGTAACTTTTTTATCCCATTCAATATGTCTGTGAGTTTTTGCCCAGATTATTGTTGTTTGTGCAGTCAAGGTGCGAGGGAATGGAGGTTTCAGTATTTGATAGAGGCTTTCTGATGGAGATAACCCCTGTATTGCAGCGATCCCAGCCCTGATGGGGGGCAGTTCTTCGTCTCCATGAAACATGTTATTAATCACTGCCATTTGGCTGGCCCAATAATAAGTCTGTAGGTGTGGCAATCCAATACCGCCCTCCCAAATGGAGCGTTGGAGCGTTTGTAGCATTATCCGTGGGTACCCCTGCCCCAACAAAAGCCTCCTGAGGGTGGTATTGATTGTGTGAAATTCTAATGCTGAAAAATGGAGCGGGCATTTTGTAAAACGTATAAAAAATGAGGTAGGGCCAACATTTTTAACAGTGCTGCTCTCCTTAGGAGGGTCAGTGGGAGTGAGACCCAGTGGTGCACATCCTCTGCAAATCTATCCGCTATCGGGCATAGGTTACTGTCCACATATTCTGTGAGATTGGTCATGATTTGAATGCCCAGATAACGGAAATTATCTCTTTCGATGCGATATGGGCAATTCTCTGGGACTAAACTCTGTGCACCTTTAACCCGGAAGAGTATGGATTTGGACCCCTTTACCCTCAGACAATCTGCATAACCAGAGGACAGGAATTGGCTGGATTACCCAAATATATTCACAGGTCATCGGCATTGTCCGCCCAATCCTCCCACCATCAGAAGCCCTTCCATGATTGAGTGTTTCTTAGTATAATGATTAGTGGTTCCGAGTGGACCAGTTTTTAATCTGTTAGCCAGTACTTTTGCTAGTATTATTACAAAAAAGGAACTGCTCTTACCGTCGGGTGGTGTGCACTCTGAGTTCTTTCTGCCGCTTTGAAAGGAACTCAGAGGGCACACCATCCAAAGGTAAGAACAGTTCCTTTTTTGGCACTTTGAATGGTGAATCAAAATTAACGAGCGGTCGTATCAACTTAGTTAGCTCATATTAGTATTTATATATAAAGTTCAAACTAGACAGATCACATGTTACCCCAAACTAGACCATTTTAAAACATGTGCCAATGCCAAAATGTGTGCATTTCATTTATAATGTGCACCGGCCATTCATAATGTTTGTATTTTATACATGAATCCCCTACCACTACATGTGCATGAACCCCTTTTCCTCATAGCCCCTACATATTCCTACAGCTTCCTCCTAGGAATAGTGCTAGCATACACATTGAATGTTTACTGTTAAATTACTCATGATACAAATGAGAAAGACGCCCTACGATTGTTCTTGTTTGATAAAATGTACCTAATACTTAACAGTACATCTAGTACCCCTTTAAGTGTTTTCTTGCCTTAAACAAGTTCCCTGATTGTTGTTGGACATGTCAGGTAAACAGGTTTAACATTAGTCTGTTTACATTGCAAAGAAGCGTTTGGGTTGAAAAGGGAAGGTGATAGAGTTCTTGAGAATCCTAGGGGATAGATGGGGGAAAAAGTGTTATAGGAAATGGTAGCCTTCTCGATAGGGTTCTTAATAAACTCAGAAGGGGGAGTTTTGAAAAATGAACGGGAATGGCCAGGATTCTTATCGGGAACCAACCAAGGGAAATTGTGGGAACAGTAGTGTTCGATCAAAGCGCCCGCAAGTTCGTAAAAATAATAATTAGCGGAAAGTGAAGAAGAATGATTAGGAGTATTAGGGTAGGAAACAGGAAAGAAGGGATTCTAGGAGATGTCATTTTTCCTTGTTCTGAGGGGGTTCCTACCAGGTTGGTCAACATTAAGGGGTTGTTGGATTTGGGCAGGATAGATTTAATGGGAGGAAGCGTGGAAGAGGTATTATAGGCTACAGAGGCCTCAGAGATGTAGTCCGCTTCTTCCCCTATCTCGGCGCAGTACTGTGTCTCACCTGGGGCATTCCCCAAGCATAACCCCATGTTCCCCTACCCTGGTGATCCTCCCCCACTGGTCCACCCCTAGGAACTGGATCCAATGGCTATGAGCATGTCATGACCACCTGGATAAGGGATTTCAGGGCTTTACTCGGGAGAACACCCTCTGGTTTCTCACAGTATTGACACATGCTACAAGTTTTACATTTGTGGGAGCCCACTCTTTGGTGGCCATGTCATTGCCAATCATTCTTGTGAAAAGAGATAGTTTGGAGATATTATATTTCTTAATGTTTGTGCTTTACAAAATACTGTTGTTGGATTACCTCCAATTAACTGTCCAATATTGCTATCCATAAATAATATGGTCCAAGGTTTTCTTATTAACTTCTGTACTAGTTTACTCTGTGAATTGTGGTCAGTTTTAAACCAAGACGTACATGATGTAGCTTTATTGCAACATCTATTCTGGATAAGCAACTCGTTCCTGTATTGTTTATTTAAAATTATATAGATCTTAAGGTGCTGTTCATTCATCAATGTTTGTTTGTTTGCCTCCCTTCTGTAAGGTTCTTTGTATACAAATATTTTTGTAGCACCAATTTCCTGCACTATTTTTAAAGATCCACAGAAATAACTTCATGTTAAATTTAAATGCTAGGTACACATTTCAAGCCTTTGCCTTTCATTATCCTTTGTTCTTCGGTCAATATCCTGCAAGATGGATTAAATATTTTACTAGTATCTCCATCTGTTTTTTTCTGGGTCTTTGAAATTATCTTGTTATTGTTTTTCTTCATTCCTTCCATTCATGATCTATTCTTGTATCTTACTGAGCATATCTTATATCCACTATGCTTATATGTATTTCTTTATCCTCCTGAAAATGTACCTTTATTGTTTGAGATGATATTCTCTTTTTTCTCTGATATATCTTGATCTTTAATTTTAAAAACTTATTTTTTGGGGTGGATGGCTTCTTTCTCTGTAGTTTATCTCAGTAATGGTACTTCTTCCCCACTTTCCACATTCTTTGCCTCTGAGCTAACTGAAATGTGCCTGGTTGTGCTTTCCTTAAAGCCGGTTCACTAGTTATACCATCATATTTTGGTTGCTGTATATACACCCTGTCATAACCTTTATCTTGAAAGAGTGTTTCTTTGCCTTGTGCTAATCCTGAAAGATGTTTAATATTGTATCTAATGTGGTGTAATTTGTTCTTAAGGAATCCTATACAATGTACAGTTTCTATTTCTTCCCTAAGTGCAGAGACTCATGTTTTCATTTTACTCTGCACCTTCTCAGCATGCCTAATGAACAATTTAATCAAATTGGTGGATTGCTGTTTTAGAATATCTTCCCATTCTTCACTGAGTTCATCATCACACTCCTCAGAAAAGGTAGAACACATCAGAATTGTAATGTCTATAAATATCCTGTCATTGTCTAAGTATTGTTTGAGAGTTATCTCCAAAAGCATGGCTCAGTGTGATAATTTATTTAGTTGAAGTATCTAAAACAGATACTTTGTATATCATCCTCACATCAAATTAAAAGAATTCAGAATCTTCATTGATAAGTCACACTTGCCTCACATTCAAATTCTGAAAATACTGGATTCAATATTAGTATGATGCCTATGGACCTTTATGTAATATCTGTGAGCCATATGCCATGTTACAATATGATCTTGGTACTAAGGATCTTTCAATTTCCAAATTAAACAAATATTGCAATTATTGAAAGAGAGGTAATTGACTGCCTTGTAGACTACTGTAGCTTTCTTTAATAGGTAAACTAATAATCATGCGGGTACATAGAGCACTATTGCTAGAGTGTTAAACAACAATCTCAATTAAGAGTACATTTGTTTAATGCTAATGAAGCTAAGTAGGTTCTCAGGTGGACAGAAAAAGCTTACATGAATTCCATGCCTGTTGCCTATTAGGCAATTTATGCCACACCCACCAATTATAAAAGTGCCAACCTTAATTTCATAAAATGAAAAGAGGGCTTTAGGCCCAAGGGTAAAATCTGCAGACAGAACAAACATTTGTTTGAACTAGGGTTTCTGGATCATACAACTATCATAGAACATATCCCATATGATCCCCATCTTATGATCTTCAGACAGCTGCTGAACATGGATCCATTTTAGTGGTCTCCCTAGTGATGCCAGGAATAATAGGACTTACATAAAAATTTAATTACAAATACCAATTGAATTGGTTTGCATTTCATTAACCTGTCTTCAAAGATATTTGGTGATTCTGGTGGGTAACAGAAGTGTTGTATCACAAAGATGTTGGGAATATTTCAATATGTTATTACATTGGTCGATACTTTAGATGTACGTGATTTCTTCCAATAAATTTCTCCTAATGGAGATTTCACTGAATCCATTTCACCGAAAAACGTAATCTTCTTTTTACTGTTTTTTAATGCGGGGGAAGACCACTGCAGCCCCCTAACCCCTCCCTACTCTAACATATACCCTTATCCCACACCTCACCAATTATCCATTACACATATACCATTTCCTCAACCTTTTTCTGTGGAATTTATTTGGTGAAATCTCATTATGGGAAATGGTATTTGAAGAAATCTACGGTAATAACTTATTTTGCTCATGTGTGCTTAACAAATGTAAACAGCCCCAATTGTAACATAAAGATAGTTCATCCTCTTTCATCTGTCATTTCAGCATACATGTCTTGCTTGCCACAGTGAGATACTTTAGGCTGTGTATTGTCTGGATCCTATATAAATAATACAAAGTACAGAAATACTTTGTAAAACTGGGAAAAGCTTGCACTAATTTCTTCTAGGATCTGTAAAGTATGTTTTTCAGAAAGAACATGGTAAATTCAAAGCAGAAACAAATCTGATTGCAGTCATCAGAGTTACCATTACAAATATATGTGAATGTTGAAATCTGAAATGTTATATACAAATATCATCCTTAACAAAATAATCAAGTTAAAGTTACTTTAATTCTGCCATACCTAGCTAATGTAATGATATCTTGCAGGTCTAAAGAAATGAATGCTACAATAAACTCAACAAATTCAGAGGTGCACTGCACAAGTGACTAGGGATAAAAAAAATATTTGATCATATTAGCCCATCACTGAAATTACTATGTGGCAGCCTATAGAAGAGATTTGCCTTGCACAATTTTGCCAACTAATCATTTTAATGAAAATACTTATCAAAACTCACCAGAAACCAGTGGTCACCGCACAAAAGAAGGATCTGTCCAGCAGAAATCAAATCAAGAACATATGATAAGGAATGCATGGATTTGCTTATACCAGGGATGTGCGGGGTCTTTGTAGCAGGAGTGTTTGGGAAGCATGGTTAGGAGGAACTGGTTGTTTTGAGGGGTCCGAAATGAAAGCTGCACACAAAGTTCTCATGTTTTGTGTTAAAGACTTTTACTAACATACATGGGTTGGGAAAATGCCTCTCTGAGCCTGCTCTAAGAGGAATGTCCCTACCTATAAACAAAAAGGATCTGTCTTTGTCAGGATGCCAGGAATCAAAAGCTGTCCTTGTTTCCAAACATCCTTTAATGACCCACACTACAAACTAAATACAAATTTGAAAAAGGAAATGTCTTTAAACTGGTATTTGGAAAAAGGGTTCATAAATGAAAATATAACAGCTCCAACATAAACATTCTCCAGGTTAACAGAACCTTGATTCCAGAGGGCGGCTCCCCTCCCCTGGATTCTTCAAATGGATGGCAATGTCTCTTGTCCTAACCATTCTTTATGTTTCTCCATTGCCCACAACAATCCGGTTAGGTAAAAACTGTTCATCCTTGTGATTTCCTTCTTTTGAAAAGTTCCTTTGTTGTTCAATCAAACATTGTGCTTTCTTGGGACTTGTATGTAGGTTTGCAATGTGCCTGGTATACTCTCCTGCCAGGACTTTTCATGCACTTCCAACTGCCTGGCATACTTCCTTGCCAGGACCTCTTAAGCACTTCCAACTGCCTGGTATACTCTGCTGTGAGGAACTGTCATATACTTGTAATTTGCCTGGTTTACCCGCCTGCCAAAACTTCTTATTTCCATGTTTGTCTATCTTTACATTCACAATTATATATCTTTTCCTCGATTTGTTATTTCTGGTACTTTCAGTGTTCACTTTCAGGTATCCCTATATCGGCATTCCATGCACTCATACATTGTTAGGGGTTGAATTTGTATTCTGCCTTTTTGACTCACAAAAAATCTTCTTATCGTTTAGGTCTCGGTCGCCTTAAAAACTTCAAATTGTGTTTGGTGTGGTCCCCACTTCGCTTGGGGTGACTCACTGGCTACGATTGGCGTCTTTAGTCCCATTCAAGCTTACGCGGTGCAGCTCTGCCACGTGCCATCCATTCTGGACTGACTTGATATCTCTATTCCTGCGGCTCTGCTCCTGCATGCCTGCTTTCCTTCAGGTCCCACTGAGGGTGACGCTGCTTCCTCCAGCTGCTGAACACCCAGGAATCGTCTTGTGGTTCTTGGCATTTCTGCGGCCCTGCTTTTCTTGCAACAATGTGGTCACTCTTTGCTGGCGAGCCACCGGCTTGTGCCTCCAGCTTCTGCATGCCTCCAAGGGAGATGCAACATCTTCTCCTGAACTCCCTCTCATAGTTTGATTTCCAATTTTAAATGTCCTGCACAGAGGTATTCCCTCAAAACAATTAGCACGCTCATTGAGCTTGAAGCTCTGCATCATTTCCTTCATCTTCCTTGCCTCAGTGCTCGGTGGCTGTGGGAATTGGAGTCCACTGATTTCAACTGATGCATAGTACTTGGAGAACCTCTATCAAAGATTCCTTTTGAAGGATCAGTTCTTTATGAAGGGGAATTAGAACTGAAAAAAGGTTTTCTTGGAACTTTTTTCAGACCATAGATGGGAGTTTGGCCTAAATGATGTTGGGACAAGATTTCTCTATTTTCTATAAGGGGAGAACAGACGGATGGCAATAATCCATTAGGGTATTGGGACTTTTCCATGGGAAAATGGGGGACACCGCGTCTCATCCAATGAATCCATGACATCTCCCGCATCGCTGTCTCCTCTCATGTGGTCCTCCCTCATATAGCCACCACCAGGGTCAGGATCCGCTAGTGGCTGACGTCCCCTGGTCACATGGGAGGAGGTCACCACCGGGAAAACAATGATGAGTCCATTGGATTCACAAAACATAATGTTCTACCATCGGAAATTCGTCCTTGTATTTGCATTCATCACATTGTAAATAACTCTATTTTTTAATTCTATTATATTGTTTATAAAAACCCTTAGTAAAAAATAAAATAAAATGAAATGCGCACACTAGTCATATTATAAATATACACACTGAAATAATCACTACATATTTTACTGTAGATGAAGTTAATCTTCCACGTTAATGCCATTTAATGAGACTTCAATAACTTTTCAAATATAAAGACATATGCTCATTGCTGTTTCCTTCCCCCTCTCAGTCAAACCAATGTTTTTCATTTACATCATCAGAAAGGAATCCAAATATTTTACATCTAACGTAATTGAGCACAATGCTACTGATGTTTAAGCCATTTAGTGTTTCACCTGGTTTAGATTTTTGTAAAGCCTAAAATATCATACAGTGTAAAGCATTGTGTGCGGTCGACCCAAAGTTTCATTAGTGAGCAATTGATTGAAACATAGTTTAGTCAAAATCAGGGCTGCTTAAATTTGTTAAGAACACGGGTAAAATAAACCATAGTGATTTAGCAGCAGCATGGTCCAATGTAAACAGTTGCTCCTCACTTAATCGATTCAAGTTAGCCTGTTGGTCTATTGTTGCTGCAAATAATATTCAATTTTACATATTCAACTAAACGTATTAAATTGATTTTTGAACTTTTAATTTTCATACCATTTTCTAATCAATTTTGTGAAATAAATATCAAGCAAATATTCAAGACAATTTGGTCATGTCAGTTCTTAGTGTTGGTAAGGCACTGATGCCTAGTTGTGCTGCAAAGGCTCTTATCAAAAGTTTGTTTTTAAACATTCTTGATGTTTTGCCCACAAAGAAGTCTATCCACCATGTGAAAAGATCAGTCTATGGTTGCATGGCCCCCATTCCCCCACCCTTGCGGTAGTAGGCGAATATGAACTCAGAGGCCTAAATCTAAATGTAATATCTTGGAATATTGCAGGGATTAATGGTAAGGTTGATAATAGGGAATGCATAACTTGTATTAGGAGCCTTGATATTATATGCCTACAAGAAACTTGGACAGTGACAGAATATGACAAGCTGATACATATACTGGGCCTCATTACGGGTCTGGCAGTAGCCGTGCCTGTAACAAAGGCACGGCTGCCGCCGGACCCGTGATTTTACCGGCACCCGCGAATGGGCAATTAATGGGTCATGCCGAGGTCGGCGGACCGGTTATTGCCCATTCACGAGTGCCGGCAATAAGGGACTCCCCATCCCCCTTCGGCCCCATAGGGCTGAATGGGAATGGGGAAGGTGGTAGCACCAGTACCATTAATAACGGTACCGGTGCTACAGTCCTGTTCTGCTTGCGGGTGCTGGTACGGCCACCAGGTCAGACCTGGTGTCTGCAAATACACCCACGAGCAGACCACGTGGTATGGCGAAACGGTAGCAACGGTGCCGGGAGCGCTACTGGCACCCTTGTTGCCTTACCGCCATACTTGTAATGAGGCCCACAGACCTTGTTCCTTACAATTGGGTATAGAAGCCAATTAAATTAGCGAAAAGTGTGTTAATGGAGGGAGACGGTTCTTGCCAATGCCCTACTTGTGTAAAAGGAAATAATTCTTATTCTTACCATAAGACAAGCAGGTATTTGAAAATAATGTGTACCAGTACATTGATACATGCTTTCAGCTATTAATTAGAAGATCCTTGTTTTAAATGTAGGTATTGATGTACTTGTAAGCCTTTACCCAATTACAGTGTTGCTTATGCTAGTGTGCCAACAGAGAGTATCGTGTGCAGTAGTCAAGCCTACAGCTTCAGATTACATTTAAGTAGCAAATTACATATTATTCTGTGCCATGGTAATTAAATGATTTTGGTGACATGAGGAAAACGTCAATGTTGTTAACTGAGCCTGTACATTCCAACATGCAGTAGCCATATCAGTTAGCCTCTTCTTTATCCAGGTCACCCTTTGCAGGATTAAAACAAGCCTCTATATGGCACATCCATGTAGACTCAGAGATAGAACCCAGATGGTTGTCAGAATGGAGTTGATAGACCTCACTCAAAAGCCTCCATTTTGTTTTGCAATTGTATAATGCTTCATACATCTTTCCAGTTATTAACTGTTATCTTCTCTCCTTGAAACAATAAGGCAATTTCTATATGTATTCCTTAACTTTTAATAATGAGCACCTTCACAGTTAAAGTTTTTGTGTATAGATTTTCCAATTATTAATACTTCTTTTTATTTTAAGGTTTGTTGTGAAGGACTTAATCTAATTGTAATGATTTGCCCTGGGTACTTTATGGGTGTTACTCCTATATTGTGATGCTCAGGACACATTTAGACAATGATATATGATAAGTCCTGTATAACGTGCCTGTACACAAGTGTTTCTAGGCGCAACAAGACAAGGGAGGGAAGACAAAGGGACGGCAATACAAACAATCTTACTACGCCTTGTGACATTCAGATCATGCAAGCACAACAGGACCAAAGTGCTGGGGGTAGGTAGAGGGGTAAGTTCCAGGGAGAGGGAGGGGAAGTGTGATCAGGGCAGCAATGCTCTGAGTAAGTGCATCCAGGGCAGTTCTGCTCTGGGTAAGTGCAAGGAGTCAGGGAACTGTAGAGGTTACAGTTGCAGCCCCTAAGTGCACGGTGGCCCGGAGGCAGTGCAGGGTAGACTGATCATGGAGGAGTCTGGTATCGATTATGCTCAGAGGGTAGCCAGGCAACCAGTTGGTGCGGCAGACAGGTAGGTCAGCATGGGAGGGAGAGAGAAAGCAGAGAAGGATAGGAATGTCATTAGCTGCTTCCGGAACTTCAGGTAGTCCGGCTCAAGCTTGACAGGGGCAGGGAGGTAATTCCAGAGGGGGGCACCTGCAGAAGAGAGATACCTACCATCCACTCCCTGCCTAGCGAAGCGTCTGACCCTCAGAGAGTTGGAGGTAGTTCAGTGGAGGGCACTAGAAGGAAGGGATTCTGGAAAGACAGTTGGATGTAGTGTGGGCCTCGGCCCCAGAAAGCCTTGTGGACGATGTAGAGGGCCTTGAACTTGATCGCTGTAGCCACAGAGAGCCAGTGGAGAGATTTCAGTGCTGGAGGGATGTGATCCCAGGGCTGGAGGCCAAGGATAAGTCTTGCAGTACTGTCCTGGATTAGTTGCAGAGGGTGGAGAGTAGAGCAAGGCAGATTGAGAAAAAGGCTGTTGCAGTAGTCCAGCAAAGAGAGAACCAGGGCTCTGGAGACAGTGAGCTTCTGGGGGAAAGTCAGAAAAGGAAGACTACCTCTGAGGAGGAGCACGTGATAGTGGGAATTCTTGGCAAGGTCTGAGATGTGAGGAAAGAAGGAGAGATTGGAGTCGAAGATGACCCCAAGGTTTTTTGCCTCACAGGAAGGCAAAGGAAGAGGGCACGAGGAGGGGGGGTAGAGTGAGAGGGGAGAAAGCAGGAGCAGGGGTCCCAATGATAAGGATCTCTGTCTTACTGGTATTAAGGCACAGGTGGTCGGAAGTGCAACAATCCTAAATTGCAAATAGACAGTCAGGAATGAGCGAGAGAGAACAGGAGTCTGGAGGGAGCTTGAAAGAGAGCTGGGTGACATCTGCATAACACTGAAAGTTAGAAGAGAAAGTCGAGATCAGATGGGCCAAAGGGGCCAAGTAGACATTAAAGAGCCAGGGAGAGAGGTTAGAGCACTTGGTGATACCAAATGTGGAGAGGCAGGTGGTGGAGAGAAAGGACCCAAGTTGGACCTGGGAGGGCCGGTCCGAGTGAAAGTAGGTCAACCACTCCAATGCCTGATCTGTGATGCCCATTTTTTTACAGAGTTGATTGATCAGGATGGCGTGATTGACCATGTCAAAGGCAGAGGAAAGGTCAAAGAGGATGAGGACAGAATGAAAGCTGGGGTTAAGATTAGAGAGCAGTTCTTCACAGGTGTTCAGGAGAGCAGTTGCTGTGCCTGTGGCTGCTCTGAAGCCAGAGTAATGGTCAAGAAGACAACCAGCAGATTCAGTATGGAGAGTAAGCTGGGAGATAGGCAGCTTTTCCAGGAGTTTTTTCCAGGAAAGCTGTGATAGAGATCAGGCGATAGTTTGCCATACAAGTTGGATCTTCAGAAGGATTTTTAGGGAGGGGGTGCACAAGGGAGTGCTTGAGGAGACAGGGGAAATATCCAGTGGTGAAAGAGTGATTGCAGTAATCAGCCAAGGCTGGAGCAAGGGTGTCAGTGTCATCCTTGATGGTTCTAGAGGAGCATGGGAGCACCTGTTTGAATAACACATTGATAGATCGAACTTGTCGAGAAACCTCATCGGGTGTTGTCAGGGAGAAAGGAAGAAGACAAGGAGAGGTGTCCAGAAGGGGGCCAAAAGAGGTAGAAGGAGATGTAGAGGGGAGCAAGGACAGGATGTCCTGACTTTTAGTGGTGAAGTGAGCAGCCAGAGCCATACAGAGAGCCTGGGAGAGAATAGGAGATGTGGAGACTTCAGCAGGATTGGGCAGTTCCTTGCAGGTTTTAAAGAGTTTGTCAATGTTGTTAGAGGCTGCAGCGACGCACAGGCTTGGGTGTGGACTCTCTTCTTGGACAGGACAGAGAGTCTGTATTGCATTTGGAGCAGGTGGCAAGAGAGTTTGCTAGAGGATGTGCTCAAAGCCCTCCACTTCCTCTCAGCCACCCTGCACTTGCAATTCAGGATGGTGAGTTCGGAGACATACCAGGAGTTGCAATTGGTGGTAGGCTTCAGGCAGATTTTCATAACAGGCGCAAGGATGTCCAGAGTGTTGGAGATAGTGAAAGTACTCACTCCCCACAATACCAAAGAAATTCCAAATAAAAGACACATCCCAGTAGGGAATGAGACCACGAGAGATGATTGCGAGTAGTCAAAGATTTATATAAGATTCAGTATCCAGAGAACTCTCGAGAGCGCTCTGGTAAACATTACAATACAATGTGTTTTTAAAAGTTTACAGCGTCATCAGTGATGATTTCTATACATCCAGAAAGTTACAATATCATTGGTTAGAATGGAGGTGCATATATAGTTCTTTATAGGCCGGCTCCTCAGGATTGGCCGATGACTTGGCGGGAGGTTGGACATCACGTGATTCAGCTGGGCCTGTCCATGCGAGGTGAAGGTTAGGCCAGCTCAGAGAGGTGGCTGGACATCACTAACTAATCTATACACTTATTCTTGACATGTAATAAACAACGAGCATCAATATACCTTTGAATAAATCTTAGAGGCTTATAAGGTGTATATAAATAACAACATCATTTCACATTGGGTCAGTCATGAGGTGAAGGGTGCAGGGGTCTTGCTTCCTGCGATAACCTAGGGACTGGGCTGGTCTGGCACATCAGGGCAAGACAGGGAGTGGAGTGACACATGTTAGTTTAGGACAGGATATACTGTGACATTGGTCTGGGTTTATTGGGGCATTCTGGGGTGGTCAGCACAGTGGGGGAACAATTCTGTTACATCAAGAGAATACCATAGGAGGACACGGGGTTACACAAGCAGTCATTTTCCAACAGCGAGGGTGAGGGGTGCAGGAGCACATTTGTGGAGATGGATGAGCTACAAGTCATGGTTTGGGCTGGTTCACACACAGGACAGTGATCTCAAAGGAAGACTGATACGATACATAGTTTTAATGGTTACAATTGGCTTCAGCGCATCCATGAGAAAGGGTCTTGGCCCGTGCACAAGAGGTGGGGGCGGTTGGTGCTCACTGGGCGCGGCACTGCAGAGGGGAGAGGAGACTTTGTATTGCAGAATTGCGGCCTAGTCCAAAGATGGAGTGGAGGGCACACAAAATGGAGTCCACGTGTCCAGTTGAGGCCTTATTCCTCATGGCAGCAAAAGGGCAACAGAGGCGTTCCCCACTAGTGCAAGAGCAAGAGGTTCATTTGGCATAGAATGCATGGGGGGCTAGTTTGCCCCTTCCTTCCTTACATTCCCCCCTTTCATTACATCTAAAGTAGCGAATTACTTTTTATCACTGTTCGCATTCCAGTAATACTCTGCCTCACCTACCGCCTCATCCCAAGCCGGTGTCCCTTTTATTGGCATCCAGGCTCTGCATACTCCTCAGAGGCTCTGGCCCCTTCTAGCATACTCCTCAGGGGTGCAGGTTATGTATATTCCCCCATCCCCATCCAGATCCACCCACACCTCCTTGTACCACTGTAACTCCATTGGTTCCTTTATTGTAGTATGATACAGATTGTCCCTGCCCCCAGGATAACGATACACTGCTGTCATATGATATTTGGAGGGATCATGTATTTGTGCATCTTTCATTGTTTGTACCCTTGTTGGCTGCCCCATTGTTACCATCATCTTATTTTGCCCAACATCAAAGCCCTACCTGACACACACAAAAAATTAGTAACAGGAAAACAATGAGTGGGACAAACATTGTCATCATCATGCTGAACCAGGAAGGTATCCAGTTAAAAATGTCATTGAACCAGTTGCTGGGGGGGTGATGCCTCCCTCCTTTCTCATTTGTTACCCAGGTTATGCACAGCAGAGATCACATATGACAAGGTCCTTTTGTTCGCATCCGCAGAAGGTAAAAATGTATAGCATGTGCTCCTGATTTTTCGGCAAACACTGCCATCCATTGCTGTGAGTAAGTCTAGGATGTGCCGGTTTTGCATGGTCATCAAACACAGGGCGTGAACTTCCACTTTAATCACATTGAATCCTTCTTCTGTGTTGTTGGCCAGCTGGATCAACTCCCAGAACACGATCTGCAGCCATTTTGCATTTGTTCGCACCTGGAGTCCTGGCCGTAGGACTGAAACAAAGAATGTTCCTGCAGAGTTGAAGAGTTTGTACTGATCAGGAATATCCACCAGGAGGTTCGTAAATTTGCTGAAAATGTAGTTGGATGACCTTCGCTTGCGGGATACTCTGTCCGGTAGCTCATCTTCAGACAGATGTCATATGTGGTGGGTGCCTTAGTTACTGGATGGGGTGCCGGTGGTCTGTCGGTTGGCACTTTACTCCCTTGGACATGGCTCTCCAGGATCAACATCAAGGCTGAGTGTAGCATTGCCATGGCACAGGTACCTCTCCATGATGGCGGGAGGTGTAGGTACGCTTGTTTGCACCCAGTAAGTGTCCATTAAAGCTGCTGTTCCTTTTTTCATTTCTGGCAGGATGATCGTCTTGTTGCAATGTTTGTTAGAGCCCATTCGTACCTTCCCTTCACCATGAAAACAAAGTTCATGCTGGTTCTCTTTCTGTATCTTGATCGGTTTTTCGACTGCTATTACCCACGTTAGTTTGGCAATGTGTTGGGACCAGGTTGCAGTGCAAGTTTGTTTGACCCATTGAAAGTTCTCTTCTGTCAGTCCTCACAATGCTTCAGCTTTACATATCATTGTTCCTTCTTGCCATTTATTTTATGTGAACATTGTCCCTTTGATGATAAAAAAGCATATCACTCCTTGAGGCTTGCGTGTGCATGCTTTTTCGTTCTGCAGCATTTGTACTGATACCTTGTGTGCCTGGAAGGTACTTCGTATTCTTCATAAAACGAAATGAATTAGCCACTGGGCATCCGACATGGCTATCTCTTGGGATATGAGGACTTTGGGCGTGCAAGAGGCATGGGGTATGAGAGAACAAACGTAACAGCTCTCATTTGTTGCTTGTTTAGCCTTGGCACTCATATCTGAGTACCATTTGTTGGAAAGATCCGGGTGGCGGGGGTCTTCAATTTCATCTAATCCTAGACCATGGTATGCATCATAACCCCTCTTTTCCACCCCACTTTTCCACCTTTTACTCCCCGCTTGGCTATTATGTAACCTTTTCACCTTTTGGTGTCTTATAGGAAAAAATATTTGTCCATGTGGCGTCATTCTGTTCACTACCACTCTACCAAGGTTGTGATACAGGATACATTTGGGTAGTTGGGACATAGGGTGTAAAGTGTATTTTATCGCCATTTTAGGTAGGTTCTTCAGGTGTGTGCATATTTACATATGGCGATTCTGAAATAACGAACATAGAATAATCATCATTGTACTCATTGGATACATTATCAATATAATAACCCATAGTATCGTTTGTAAAAATTGGGTTTTTGTGCAGAGTGGTTAAGATAGCATTTGCGGAAGCATTGTGGCTCCAAATAACTTTAAAGCCATCCCAAATGAGACTCGACCCTTCTTGTATTAAATGTACCCCGTTCCCCCCTCCTTTATATCCCCCAATATAAATGATATACTCCAATACAGGCCAAGGCAAAACAAAATCACAGAAAAAAAATCAATACAAAGGAGAGGCCACAATTATAATTGTAATTCTATTACTACTACTTTCTACCCTATCACTATCTACATTTGTGGTATTGTTAGTGAGGGCCCACCTTTCCGTCATATTTCCACTTGAAGGGACGATATAAATGGGTTAAGTACACAAAGGGCCTCATTACACGGTATGCCGGTATTTTACCGTGTTCGCCTTGGTGGATGGCGGAATTACCGCCTTACTCCAAGGTGAGCAGGGGCTGTAATTCCCCATTTACCAAGGCACTTCCCCATTCCCATTTTTGCCTCCATGGGGCTCAATGGGAATGGGGAAGGAGCTAATTACGGTACCGCAAATTGCGGTACCGTAATTAGCACCAAGGTCCCTTTGCGGGCCCGTTCCTTAATGGCTTCTAAAACCAGCCATTGAGGTCGGGTCCGGCAAAGGGACCTCGTAGTAAGTTGGTAAGGGTTTACCGGTAACGGTGCCCTTACCGGTACCGGTAAACCCTTACCGCGTTCCGTGTAATGAGGCCCAAAATAATAAAAATATTTCTTCTTTTTTCTTCATGACACATTATTTTCATATTTATTTAAATTTTCACCATACACATTTCTGAGGTTAAAATAGGTGATGACTGAAACCGTGAGAAAAGAGAGTGGGAGAGAGCTCTTTTTAAAGGAAAACGTGCTTGTGGAGAGGGTGAGAGATACTTAATAGGGTGAGATATAGAGAGAGATATATATAGTGAAAGCTAGAGGTAAAGACATTAAAAAAATGAGCAATAGATAGAAAGACATAGATAGAGATAGATGGTACATATATATATATATACACATTTGTACTGCGTTCATTGTCCATTACTTTTCTCATTGTTCCTTTTACTTCTTAAATTACAGCTTTCTTTTAAGGAATAGCAGCCTCTTGTTCCTGTGGTTGTTCGCTTTGGGGTGCAGTGCTCTCATTTGCCTTTCTTACATCTGAGAGATGCACCCAGTACTTTAATCTCTTTACCTTTATGGCTGAGGGCCACTTCATAGGGGCCATGAAATCATAGGGAGTTCCAACTCCACACGAAACTGTGCATGTATTCGTATTCACCAGGAATTAGTGGGGCTGTTGGGCTGTCTTGTGCGGGTGTATTTGTATCAGTTTCGTTTTCTTGGGTAAATGGAGGTGCTATTTGTTTTGCTATGCTCCTCACAGCTCGTGTCAGTTGGGTGAGATATTCCTTAAATTCATCCCCTAGCACTGTGGCAGCTCTGGGAGCATCTGATGCTCTTCTTACTGGAGACAGTGGCGTTTGAATGCGCCTTCCCATCACTATTTTGTGCAGGCTCAAATGGTGGTCCCTACTTGGCTACGTTCTGAGGTGGAAGAGTGCTAGGGGCAAGCAATATACCCAGTTTTTCTTAAGAGTGTGACATAGTTTAGACAATCTGCTCTTTAGGAGGCCGTTTATCTTCTCCACCAATTCCGTTAGCTTGCAGGTGATAAATTGAACACAATTGATGCTTTACCCCTAACAATGAAGTAACCTCCTTGAAAACGTCATGTACAAAGTGTGTGCCGTTGTCTGAGCAGATCACATCACATATCCCCCACCTCGGGAATACCTCCCTCACCAGAAATGTGGCCGCACACTTGCCATCTGGGTGCGCACATGGTCCTGCTTCAACCCAAGTGATAAGGGGCACAATACAACTATGAGTTACCTGGCTCTGTTGCATCTTTCTCCCATGTCGGCATACTCTATGTGTAGTTCTCGAAATGGCCCTGATGGGCATGGCAGTGTTCCTCGCAGCATTCTGAGTATCATACCCAAACTGTATGTTTGGCATGTTGTACATTCTATTGTCAGTTTTGTTAAGTGCTCCTGCAAATTGGGGACAAACCAGTCTTCCTGGATGTCTGCTGCAATGTGTTGCTTTGTGACATGTATTGGAAAATGAAGTTGCTGAAATGCTATGTGTAACAATTCTATGGGCATCACTACCTACCATGTCATTTCCTGACGCCATAACAAATCTGTGGGGGACTGCTTGCGCCCTCTTTTCTCCCATAGTTCTTGTTCTTCGGGTGGTGCACACTTTTGCAATTCTATTATTTGCAGTTGAGGCATGGAATTGTGCCCTTCTTCCCTGTCATCTCGTTTTGGTGTTTTTATGATGCATTTTATTGCCTGCGGATCTAAAAGTATGCTTCTTCTTTCATGGCAGCATCCTTTGCTGCGTTCCCGAGTGATATTGCATCTGTGTTATTTGTATGTGCCTGGCATTTCACTAATGCCACCACTGACGGTGTTGCTAATGCATCAATGAGGTCATTCAATAGCATTGCATGTTGTACAGGGGAGCCATCCGCTCTCCTGAATCCTCTTCATTGCCATTGTGACTAGCCAGAGTGTACAGTTGTCACGTATGCCGAGTCAGAGTATATCGTCACTGCACACCCCTTGGCTGTACGCAATGCTTCAATGAATGCAATTATTTCTGCTGCCTGTGCTGAAAAATGTGAGGGGAGGCGATTCTGCACTATCACTTCATATTCTTCCCCTTCAATTCTTACCACAGCTGCCCCTGCATGCTTTTCTCTTGTTTCACAATCGATAGACGCTGACTCATCTACAAAGTATGTTTCACCTTCTTCTAGGGCATTTATCTTGCTTTAGGAATGTCATCTCCTTCGCCTTCATATGTAGCACAATCATGCGCTTGCATATCTTCCACTGTGCAGGACTCTGTAATGAATGTGGTAGGGTTCACAGTTTTGCATTGTACAACGTGCATGTTTGGACTGAATATTATTATTTCATATGTGGTTGCTCTCTGTGTGGTGAGCGTGGACTTTGACCTTTCTAATATGGCAAATAGAGAGTGTTCAGCAAAGAGTGTAACAGAGCAGCCCATTATTATGGTGGGGCTTTTTTCTATTGCAAAAGTGGTGGCTGCAAGCATCTGTTTGCATGCAAAGTGTCCCTGAATTACATAATCTAAGGTGCCACTGTAGTAGGCCAATGGTTTGAGAACTAGTGATGTTTTTTGTGTTAGCACTGCTGTCATTAGTATTCAATCACAATGTGAGAACAGGTAAAACTCCTGAATATAATCTGGAGTCGCTAGAACGGGTGCATTTGTAATGATGTCTTTCAATTTATAGAATTGTGTGATCATTTCTTGTGTGCATTTTATGGGGGGCTGGTTTTTTGTGCTTCTTTTAGTTTTTGGAGAAGGGGGCGGGTGTAGGCAGAGTAGTCTAGTATCCATGCCCGGCAATAATTGCATATGCCAAGGAATTTTTGTATTTCCTTGACAGTTTTGGGCATCATTGTGTGGCGTATTGCCGCTGCTCTGTCTGGTATGATCCTTTGGCCATCTTTCAAAATTAACTGTGCTAGATACAGTACTTCTGCTAGGCAGTATTGTAGTTTACCCTTGTCCACCTTGTACCCTTTTGCCGCTAAAAGGTTCAGTAATGTTATTGAATCTGCTCTACATTGCTCTTCACCTTCACTGCAGACGAGGAGATTGTCTAGGTACTGAATTATTGTGCTTTTCACATCAATATTGCTGAGGTCTTCATGCAAGATTCTGTTAAATATGCTTGGACATTCGCAATACCCTTGAGGTAGCCTGCAATGTTCATACCTTTTTCCCCCTAAGGTGAATGCTGTCAAGTATTGGCAACAGGGGTCGAGTGGTACTGAGAAGAAAGCTTTCTTCAAATGCAAATGAAACATGTGGCATTTTTTGGGACTCTGCATAAGATGGATGCAGGGTTTGGCACTAGAGGGAACTCTTTCTTTATGACATCATTAAGTGGGCGGAGAACCTGGATCATCCTCCAAGCCCCATCACTTGCCTTTTTTATCAGATAAATCGCTGTATTGCATGGTGAATTCGATGGCACAATTATACCTCGTTGTAGTAGTGCCTTTATTGTTTCTTTTATTCCCTCGTCCACTTCTCTGGACAGTGGATATTGTATAACTCTAGGTGGTACTGCACCAGGTTTTAGTTTAATTTTGACAGGTGTTACTCCTTGTAAGAGTCCTACATCATGGGGCCCTGTTGTCCATATCTCTACTGGTACTTTTGTCATATCCTGATCAAATATGGAAGGCAGTGCACTGACACTGGCCATGAGGGGGCTATGTATTTCTCTGTGTTGGATCATTATTTCACATGGCACGCACATTTGCAGTATTATTTCCCCATCAGTGTCATTGTCAGTAAATAGCTCTTCATCTGTCAGGTCTCTCAGCGCTATGTTTGGATCTATGCATAATACTGTTCTCCTTTCACATCCATGCGTGTCCAGGCCTATTGCCACAATATGTCTGCCTGATACATGCACCCCCTGTAGGTCAATTGACAGGATGGTGCCGGGCAGAATCTCGGGGCTGATCACAGGGCTGAAAACAAAATCAGCTGGCACCCTCCACTCTTTTCGTGTGATCTCCGGTACCACTCTAGCTAGAACCTGTATCCCATAGATAAACATGTCAACATCCGTGGGCACCCTCCTTACTGCAACTACATTTGTCAAAATGCTGGTCATTGGAATTGCTCTTACTAGACACACCCCTGGTGTGGAGCACACTATTCCCCTCTCTGTGAAGGAGATTATCATATTCAATTTACTAAGGAGATCCCTCCCCAACAAATTTATAGGCGAGTCTTCGTGGTATAGTAGGGGTGCTCGCACTGTTTTCCCTCCTACAGTTATGTCCAAATCTTTTTTGTAAGGAACTTTTAAAATATTCCCAGAAAAACCCTGGGTTTCGAAATGTTTCCCTGAGAGAGGAAACCGGCCCTCAATGCAACCACCAGTGGATCCTCTTCTGCAGGTAGGGTAGTTGATAGGACTGGACACGCAAGTGCTTTCTGTGGGCTGTCCTAATCTGGATATGTGTTTGTGCCGGGAACGGAAAAGACATTGGGCCTCATTACGAGTTTGATGGTAGCCATGCCATTATTACCGGCATGGCTACCTCCAAACTCGTGTCTGGGTCTGGGTCCCGCCCGAAAAAATTGAATTACCAGGCCATTCTGACTTGTGCGGGCCCGGTAATTCCCATTTTTGGGACCCGGACCTGGTACGTTCCCATTCCCATTTGAGCCGCCATAGGGGCCGTTGTTAGCATCCTGGTCTGCTCGCAGGTGTCGGTATGCACGTCTGGCCAGACCAGACGTGCATACCGCCATCCACGGCCGCCAGGGTCGTAATGAGGCCCATTGTCTGTGATCACAGCTGTACTGCAAAACGGTGCTGGTGCGCCTTTTGCAATCGTAACAAAAATGTTTGTGTGTGTGTTTCCCATTGTGTTTTGGCATGCCACTTGTTGTTGTGGAGCTTGTTGTCTGGGCTGTATTGGTTGTGCTCCTTGCAGAAACTAATTATAATATTGCTCTTGTTGTCCTCTACCATCCACGGGTAACCAGTATGGACTGCCTGGGTGTTGGTGGCCAAATTGCTGTTTGTTTCCCATAGGAGGGGGCCCTTGATAATATCCCATATGTCGCATTCGGCATTCTCTCGCGAAGTGTCCTCACCTCCCACAATTCCAGCATGACCCTTGGCTCCCTGCATGCATTCCTTGTCCTCCAAACCCTCTATTTCCTGGACCTCCAAACCCTCCTCTCTGTCCTCTGTACCCACCTTGTCCCCTTGTGGACCTGCCCTGCCATTGGGGGCCCTTGTACTGCTCTTCTCCGGTTCATTGCTCCTGCCCGTTTGCAGACCAGGCTGCTGCCATCCTTGCTGATGTGCTTCCTGACCCCTCCTCCCTATCTCCCTGCCTTTCCGTGGGCATGGCTGCGTTAATCACAGCAACTGTCATCAATTTACTCTGAACAAGCTTCGCTTCATCAGCCCACTTTCTCTGTGCAATTTCTTTCTCCCTTTCTTTGATCCTACTACAATGATGTACTATGATGCTTTGGATCTCAAGCCAGCCCTTGGCTTCTATCCCAGCTATTTTATCCTAGGCCTTCTGTACCTCCTTCGGGAAACCCTTTCTTGATAATAAAGTAAAACAGGGCGGTGAATTGATTCCAAGCTGTGCACGTTTCTGATGTCCACAGGTCCTGCACCCGAAAAATGAATTGCATAGCCTCTTCCTCCTCCCCCATAGTGCACTGCATTACCAGGTTTAAGTCTTGGGTATCTGGAAATGTTCTCCACAATGCATCCCACAATTGTGCTCTCACTTTGTTGAATGATGGCCCATCATGGCGGTCACAATTCATTGTTATTCCTGGAAAACCTGCCTTCACCCACACCCAGTCTGCTTGATCTCCCACTGTGGACTCTAGCAAACCTTTTACATCCCCTATAGCCAAGGGAAGTCTCCCTGCACCTTTGTGAATGAGGGGCATTTGCAGTTTTGCTTTACCTCCCTTTTTACTTACCTTTATTGCCTTAGTCTCCCTGCCACCTTTCCTTTCCTCCCCCATCCTCAGGATCCTCGCGTAAAAGGAGTGATAATCCTGTTGCTGCTGCCCCTTCTTCATACTCATCTAAATCACTCCAAACTTCATCTATTTCTCTGTCTGACTCTCCGTGTCCCTCGCCTGTCTGTATTTCTGCTTGTTCAGCCCGCATAATTCTTATTAGTTTGTCATTTAAGTGAAACAAAAATTCTCCTGACTGCCACTCATGTTCCGGCCCCTTGGGCAGGTTCCTTTGTGATGTTGGAGAATGTGTTGATCCACCCGCTTCGCTGGGTGGGGATGTTAGCCCTATCCGCTACGCTGGGTTCCCCTCCCCCCGGCAACATTTGTCCCCTGTCACACAAGGCTCTAAATTGTGTCAATTCCATCTGTGTGCAGGCAAGTTGTCACTCTAAATCTCTGATTGAGACGTGACAAGTTTACTGGAGGGGCACGCGTGGGCCCGTATAACCCTCTAGGACATATAACCCTCTAGGATCATAGGGTGGTGGGGCCATAGCTGCTGGGGTTGTCGGGGTGCTCATTGCAGGCACATAAATCGGGTCACTGTATCCTTTATACACAAAAAGGAAGCTGTGGGAGTGGCACTGCCCACTACTAACCGGCCCTCATTAAGGTTCTGCACCTTTTACAACAAACATTAAGGTTAGGTGGGCTATTGAAAACTGTTAACACAGTAAAGACCATCGTTGGCACCAGGAACCAACATCACCGGATAGTGCTGCCGCTATATTAGATTCAGAAGCACACTCTGGGTAAGACTTCAACAATTAAGCAATTTTATCTAACATATAAAAGATAGATATTATTAAACAATACCAAAAGGTCACCATTAAAATGAATCGACACAATATCAGTAAAAAACAGTGCAAAGGGTGTTTCAGACACTTGAACAAAAAAAAGGACAAAGTATTCTGTCACAATTGCCTAAAGGTCAGTGGTGTAGATGAAAGTGTCATGTGCTGTGCAAATTGAGCTTGTAAACATAGTCTGACACTCCGTTCAAATTCTCCATCACTCATACATCCACATACATACAATTCGTACCAACATGTTTCTTTCCAAAATGTAATGGGTGAAAATAAATATATGTGCAAGGAAATTTGTCAGGGGCTGTCAACAAAACAAAACAGAACACTATTGTGCAAATGCAACTGATGCAGCAAAAATGCAATTCTATGGGCCTCATTACGCGGTAGGTGGTAAGGGATTACCGGCACCGGTAAGGTCACTGGTGCCGGTAATCCCTTACCACCCTATTCCGAGGTCCCTTAGTGGGTCCCTTCCTCAATGCCTGATTTTACCAGGCGTTATGGATGGGACCCGTCAAGGAACTTCATAGCTAATAACGGTACCGTTATTAGCTCCATCCCCATTCCCATTGAGCCCTATGGGGGCTCGAATGGGAATGGGGAATGGTTCCCGGAATGGGGACTTACCGGGTCCTCCAAGGTTGGAATGACCCGGTAAGTCCCTATTTCAGGAACCCGGACCCGGAATGCGGTAAGGGGGTAGCCACGGTGCTAACAGCACCATGGCTACCTCCTACCGCATAATGAGGCCGTATGTGTCTATACCAATGCTAGTCTTAGTATATTAACAACACTCAAGGTAGTGTTGCTGAGAACACATATCACAGAACAGATACCAAATATCGTATTGAATTGAGTCCGCTAATGAGTCCGCAATGTGGCTCCTGGTTTCACCATGGATTACCACAAACAGAGGTCACGAAAATGAGGTCGCCCTTAAGCTCAGGGGCATGGATGATTCTTAAGCAGGTGGGAGGCTTCCCACGATGTAGTGGATTACCAGATAGGGGGAGAGAATCACAATCCCCGCTAGTCGTGCTTCTTACAAACAAAGCGTACGGTACGTGTGTGATCCGTTTCTGTAAAGGGCTCTGATGTGGCTGAAACGCTGAAACGCTGGTTGGCTGATGCAGGGGGACTGCCCAGTGAAATCTCACTGGTGAATTATAGTCGCGTCACGGCTCGCCGAGAGCAACCTTTCAAACGACTTGGTCCGTGTGGAATGCTGTCCTCCGCTCTCCGTACGGAATGCCGTACAGAGAGCGTTCGGACGCTGAGCTGCATTGCCCAAGCTCTAGTGTACAGCGGGCCTAGTTAACAGTGGGTATAGCCTAGTGAGATTGTTTTCTCCTGTTTTTGCTATGTGTTCTTCCATGGCTACTCCTCCCTCCTCTACTGGGGCCATCACTGCTTCCGACGATACCTCTTTTGTTATGTCAGTACTTCGGGATGCGTCTTCAAACATCCTCCAAAGATCTCATATTTCGCATCTGTTTGGAGCTGCTTACCTCGATACTATGCTAGCAAGTGGGTGGTTACCAGATCTAATACTCTTTTGTCAAAGGGCCCTCCTTCTGGCCATATTTGGGACGATCCCTATCCTTTTATTTCTGTAACCCATTGTTTGTGGTATTTTTGTATTTTTTTGCTGTTTAGGGGGAGGTGCTGACAAATATGAGCTAGTGGTGTGTCTACTCCCATGGCTCCCTTTCCTACGTTTGCTTATACTCAGTGTGTCCCAAAATGCAATTGTAGAAACACCTGTTTAGTTACTCTATTAACACATTTTAACCCCCACTGGGCTAAGCCACAAAAAACCTTATTACTTATAGCTTTTCAGGTACGACAAAGAGCATATTTTCAATCAAATACTTTTTGCATGGAAAAAATAAATACATATATACCTTTGGACAGACCAACAAGTTTGACTTTCACAACAGTTGATATATAACATATACTATTCTCTGGTGCTAAGTTTACCCCTACTTTATCCTAGTCGCATTAACCTTTATTCTATTTTCTCATTCACTCTCCTTAATCCCCGCCCCTGAGCCCCCTTGGGCTTTCTTCTGAAAGAATTCTGCACACACAGAAAAAGAATGTTCTAAATTACTACTCCGAGCCTACTTAATATATGAGATTCCTACGTTTTTTAGCTTCACTCATTCCCAGCACTGGTCAAGACAATGTTAAGTGGCGCCGCCTTCTACCCCCCTTCTGAGCTAGGTTCTCGTACTCTTTCCTTATTCTGTTACCTCTGTATTTACAACCTAATGGCCATATAAAGAAAAGATAAGAAAAAGCCTATCAGTTACATCCACACAATCCCAATACCCGAAATCTGACTTCCCACTATGTTACTTATTACGATCCTTGTACCACTTATATTTACCCTACTTTGAGGTTCTCACAACCAGTACTCACATGTCCAAGGTGATCTGAGAGCCTCCGTTCACGGTCTATCCACAATCGGGGCTGCACCCCAAACAAGCCGTGCCCCGCCCTGGCGAACAGTCAGGTATTCGCAATGCGGGGACCCTAGGAATCTCTTCTTTTTGTGCGCACACTGGTTAGCCGCAGGAGGCAATGGTTTTGCTGGGGGCACCCCGCATCTCGCCGCACAGCATGGGGGCTTCTCTCGGTACACCCTTAATCTTGTAGGGGTCACCAAGTGAAAGTACTCACTCCCCACAATACCAAAGAAATTCAAAATAAAGGACACATCCCAGTAGGGAATGAGACCACGAGAGATGATTGGGAGTAGTCAAAGTTTTATATAAGATTCAGCATCCAGAGAACTCTGCTGTCTCGAGAGTGCTCTGGCAAACATTACAATACAATGGGCCTCATCACGAGTTGGGCGGTAACACCGGCGCTATTAGCGCTGGTACTATTAGCCCTACCGCCAAACCCCCCGGCGCTTTTAGCGCCTGATCGCGGGTTTGGCGGAACTGTTAGTGCCCATTCCCCATTGGGCCCATTTGTGAATTCCTCATTCCCCCATGGGCCCAATGGGGAAAATGTGCACTCTTACTACCGGCAGATTTCCCGCCGGTGGTAATGGTGCCAAAAATTGGCAAATTTGTCGCGGATTTCCCCCCAACTCAGAGCTGCGGGGAAATCCGCCAAGGCCATGATCTGGCTGACCCTTAAATGTGGTGGTAATAGCGCTACTGCCACATTTAAGGGTTACCGCCAGACTAGTGACGAGGCCCAATGTATTTTTAAAAGGTTACAGCGTCATCAGTGATGATTTCTATACATCCAGCAAGTTACGATATTATTGGTTAGAAGGGAAGTGCACATATAGCTCTTTATGGGCCGTTTCCTCAGGATTGGCCAATGACTTGGCGGGAGGTTGGACATCACGTGATTCAGCTGGACCGGTCCATGCAAGGTGAAGGTTAGGCCATCTCGGAGAGGCAGCTGGACCTCACAAACTAATCTATACGCTTATTCTTGACCTGTAATAAACAAGGAGTATCAATATACCTTTGAATAAATCTTAGAGGCTTCAGCGCATCTGTGAGAAAGGGACTTGGGCCGCGCACAAGAGGTGGGGCGGTTGGTGCTCGCTGGGCGTAGCGCTGCAGAGGGGAGAGGAGACTTTGTATTGCAGAATTGCGGCCTAGTCCAAAGATGGAGTCGAGGGCACACAAAATGGATTCCACGTGTGTCTTGCAATAGCCCCACCTCTGCTCCAGCTCAGGCCTTATTCCTCATGGCAGCAGAAGGGCGACAGAGGCATCCCCCACTAGTACAAGAGCAAGAAGTCCATTTTGCGTAGAATGCATGGGGGGAGGATCATTTTCCCCTTCCTTCCTTACAATAGAAAGATGGATGTTAGAGAGGGCTGTATCAAAGTGTGAGTCAGTTGCAGGAGTAGGGGGAGCAGAGAAAGTAGTGGCAAAGGCATCCAATGACACACGTTTCATGGGCTGAATGACCGAGAAGGCAGGACTGGGGTGGGCTTTGTCTGACAGACAGAGCAATTCAGGTGAGAGAAAAGCATAGAGTGGTCAGTCCAAGAGAGAGGATTAGAGAGGGGGATGTCTGAGGAGATGAGAACATCCAAGGTGTGTACGGCAGTGTGTGTCAGACCAGAGGGTAGAATCGAGAGAGAGAGAGAGAGCGAGAGAGTCACAGAGGTTGCAGAAGAGCCCAGAGGAGGGATTGGAAGGTGGATATTGAGGTCTTCGAGGAGGAGAAGTGGAGATGTAGAGGCAAGGAAAGAAGAGGAGAGGTCAGCCCACTCTGAGAGGAATAGGGCCAGCAGGCCAGGTGGCCTGTAGATGGTGGCCGCAGTTAGAGAGAGGCCGGGAGAGATAGAGAGCCTGCAGACCAGGCATCCAAAGGAGGAGTAGGCCAGTGTAGGAAGGAGAGAAAGAAGGATTCACTCCAGAAAGATCAGAGCTAATCCACCTCTGGGTCAGTTAGTTCTGGCCATGAACCATGTCTCGGTGAGAGAGAGGACATCTAGGTCAAGTTCTTGGAGGAGGTGGCAGATGTCAGAGGAGTATTTGATAGCAGAGCGAGAGTTCAGAGTAGCGACGTGAAGCTTCCGGGGTGCGGTACAGGCATGAGGAACTCCAAGCGGAAGTGCTAGAGGGGCCTGAGTGTAGGCAGAGGTGGTAGCAGGAAGTGGCAGAGGAGCCAGATAAGAGGAGGAAGGTGCCAGAGAGGTGTCGGGGGAAGGGGGTGGCATAGGAGCCTTAGAGGTGATAGCAGGAGTAGCAGGAGAAGGAAGGAAGTTGATAGGATGTGGGAGACGCCTATCAAAAAGTAGGCGATTGGGATGAGGGCTCTGTCACGTTCCCAGTAAGGACACAAATCATATGCATTAGAAATCAAGGCACATCAAGTGCGTTGCAGCAGGCCTGGACCACTACTCACAGTGAAGCAACTAGAATCGGATGCTTACCTGATATCTCAAGCCCTCCATTCTTCATCCAAATAAGGTGAGCACGAGCACCAGCGCACCAGCCAGCCTATCTAGAGGGACACAAGGTGGAGGTGGGAAGAAAGCTGGGGAACAGGTATTGAATATCTGCACTTACTTATCCCTAGGTCTTCACCCAGACCCCTCGCACATCTTACCAGAGGCTCTGGGTTCTACTCGGTCCCTCTCAACCTCACTGTTCCCGGGGCTTTGGTTCATCAGCAGACCGTTCCAGAGTTATCCTGTGGCGGCAACGTTTCGGAACAGTCCAGACCAGGCACTTCTGCTGGGCACCAGTGGTAAGCGTTACAGGCCCTGGACCAAGACGGTGCCATTCAGATAGAAATTAATGATGGTCTTGGAGGAGTGGAAGGAGGCCAAGAGGACCTCCAACCAGATGCCACCACTAATGGGAGAGTAAGAGATAGGAGAGAGAGCCGAGACCATATGATGGGTCCATAGGTCTGTTGAGGGAATGATAAAGAGGATGTTGGTGAGAGTCTGCCTGGAGGAAGCACTGGTGTAGGTATCAGCGATTGGGAAGCCTGGGTTGGGGACCAGGATGTTCCTCTTGAACTTCTCCCATCCAGACCTATTGAGATGGATAGGATACAGAGTAGCAGTTAGAGAAGATAGGAGAAACAGAGAGCACCATAGGGGCTGCGGGGAGGGGAGGGAGAAAGGAGAGTGCCTCGCAGCACAAGGAGCACAGGTAGTAGTGCACGCAAAGGCTGGGTAGTTTAGCAGAGAGCTGTAGTGGCCGCTCTCCCTTCCAGCACCTTTGTTACCTTGTGGTTGCTGCTGGTCAATGGTTGTGCTGCGTGCTCGTGATCCATGCTGCTTCCTCTTCCACGCCAAACAGCTGCATCGCATAACACTGTGGCCTTGTCCTGCAAGGGTTTCACCGCAGATGGTTCGAACCTCAGTTCTTAAAGGTTTGGATGCATGGACGTAGGCACAACATATTACATATGGATGGTCAGCGACTCCTGTGCACCTGCATCGCACAACACTGCAGCCTTGTCCTGCGAGAGCTTTGCCGCAGAGGGTCCGATCCTGGGTTCTTAAAGGTTTGGATGTGTGAACATAGGCGCAACGTATTATGTATCGGCGGACGGTGTCTCCTGCGCCCCTGCGTCACACAACACCACAGCCTTGTCCTGTGAGGGCAATGTGATGTAAACATTGAGGTTACCACATGACTCTATGTAACCTAAGACAGAATTCCCCAATCCAAGGCTTTCTTTTCTCCTTTTATTGCATTCTTTGAACAGATATCATAGGAGAGTTCACTTGAATAATATGGACTTAATTACAAATGAAGTAAAAGTAAAACACAGGACTTGGTTATGGTATTCTCAGATGACAATGAGTCATCTACAAACCTTAGTAAAAAATGGTCTCAGGTTGTACTGTAAACGGCACTGTTACTTGCATCCCTAACAGAATTAATAGCTGAATAGTATTGTCGACCCAGACAAAAAATTGTCCTTTATTTTCAACGTAATAAACACATGAGTGGAACTGTTTTTATATCTGAGATTAGTCCACTCAGATGCTAGAGTAATCAATTTATGAGTACTCCATACTTTTAAATGATGAAACTGAAGTAAAAAAAAGTGACAAAATAAATGCACTTTCTCCAGTAAATGCAAAGTATGTTAATACACTAGTAAAGGGTGCAGGGATGTTATCATTAGTATTGCCTTTAACAATGACAATCCTTATTCTTCATTATGTCCATGCCAAAACAGTTTGTATTTATGTATTGTATTTATTGAATATAGGCAAGGTGCAATTTTGAAGATGAATGATGTACAAACAAAGTGACAGAGGGGACAGGGGATGTTCCTGGGTGGGGTGTGTGATGGATTTAGTGATATCGTCATTGATTCTCTGGAGGGAAACTTCTCTTACAAGGCCAGGGAAAGGCAGAAGTTACCTGACTCTGACGGGAGGCTATCTGTGGGAGGATCACGTAGGGGAGGACAAATTCCAGAGAGGCAGGAAAACACTGAATCAAAAACATTTATTTAGATGTAATTCTTAATGATACCCATGCCTGTAAGACTTATTGTGATGTAGATAAAGAATTCCCACTTTGTTTGACCAACAACCTTATTTACTACCCTCCCTTTTTAGTACTGAGATGAAGAAGAGGGATGGAACAATGATAACCAGAAGCGGTAAGCAAACACTGATTTACAGCCTTTGGTAAGTGTTAACTTAAGCCTGCAAGTTTATAACACACACAGCTGAACAGAATACGAGTGTGCGGCAAAGACTGCAGAGGAACGCAGCATCTGCTGATAAGGTTGGAACGCCGGAGGCAAGTACACTGTGAAGGCAGCACGGAGGCTGACGAGAATGGCATGCAGAGAGAATGGGCCAGGAGAAGCTCACTGCTTTATTGCTTTAGGCAGCTGGAGCCACCAGAAGCAGAGGAAGATAAAGCGAGAGTCGAACAGCTAACAGGATGCACCCTAAGTCAGCGAACCGAAAGAGAAGATGGAAGGATGTGAGGAATGCCAGAGCTGCCTGGTAAACCCAGAGATAGCAAGTGGGGTACCAGAGCGCTTGAGAGTGGGTATGAATTATCATTAACAACACGAGAAAGCCCAATTAAAGTAATTAGAGGAACTGATGCAAATACGAACAGTGTTAAGAAGGGGCCAGTGAGCCAAATCTTGGAAAGAGAGATTAACACAAATACGAACAGTCTTAAGAAAGGGTCAGTGACCCAAATCTTGGAAAGAGAGATTGATACAAATAAGAAAAGTATTAAGAAAGGTTTGGTGACCCACTACTCGGAAATAGAGATTGATACAAATACAATATTAAGAAAGCATTGGTGACCCAATACTTGGAAAGGGAGGTTGATAAAAATTCAAACAGTATTAAGAAAGGATCAGTGATTCAATGCTTGGAGAGAGAGGATGATACGAATATGGGCAACACGTTTGTCTTGGAAGCAAGACAACGCAGCGCAACACAGGTTTGAAATCCGATCCTGTGCATAGAAAACAATCTCTGGTATTAAACATGTTATAAAAGAACAATTATAATTATAATAATACGAACAGTTTGTAGAAAGCGTCTGTGGCCCAATGCTTGTGAAAGGACATTGACACAAATACGACCAGCGTTAATAAAGGATTGGTGACCCAATACTTGAAAAGAGGAGTTGATACTAATAAGAACTTTGCTGAGAAAGGGTTGGTGACCGAATATTGGAAAACATTATTTATTGTATGAAAGAAAGAGTGAGTAGAGAATGGAAAAGCCCTGGCAGGATAGTGAACATTCAAACAGTGAGTCTGGGGCACACAACGATAAAACTATATAAAGCCCTGGCAGCAGAGTAAACGAGGCACTGTGCGAGTGCAGGAGACTAAACCAGGCACTGTGTGAGGCTGAGACCCACACTCGATAAACACTATTGTGATATCCCGGCAGAAGAGTAAACCAGGCACTGTGCGAGTCTGGGGCCCACACCCAAGAAACAGAACTGTGATATCCTGGCAGGAGAGTAAACCAGGAGTGAGAAGAGAAGAACACATGAAACAATGTAACATTGAGAATGAATACAAAAGGGAAGACACATACCCCTTTTAAGGATCAGTAATAAAGTCACAATACCCTGAAAGGAGAGCACACCATGGGAAAAAAGAGGAACATTCAAAGGAAAACAGAAGAACCATACCCCTTTACGGTTAATTGATATACAGAGTGAGATAAACTGAAGATTCAAGAGAACTGTGTGTTTAAAAGAGACCCAAGGGAAGGCGTATCCGTCCTGGAATAGCCTTGCATTGTATTAATATATTGGATGGTGTTAAACAGAAGGAATAAAGGGAAAGAGTTATTTTCCTTAAATCTGTGGAAGCATAATACGTGGAGAATCTCAAGGAAGAAGTTTTCCCCCTTGAAATTGTGAAGTTAAATGCTGTAAAAGGAAAGTAACACAAGGGGAGAGCCCTTTGAAACAGTGGAACATTATTTGACCTTTTTCTGGGACTGCCGGACAGACAGTGAAAGTCCAGAAGAAATATAGAGGAAAGGAGGAGCCCTTCCTCTTGTGGAACTTTAATTCCTTTCTGTTTTCGGCACCTAGAACTTTATGTTTGGGAATCTGAAAGAAAGCTATGAGTACATTGCTTACAGAAATCCTCTTGTACACATTGTTTTAAATTTAGCATGTAAGTGTCAGTTAAGGGTCTTTGGACACAGGACGGAGGACGTGCTTTGGTTTAACATCCTGACACAGAGGTTCATTAATTTTGTTGAGTCAGGGAAACCCATCAGAGACATGGGGACAGGTAGGCTTTCCCCAACCCCTCTTATTATTTTGGCAATAAAGGTCTTATTTCATAGTGAAACTTGTTAATGTGTCCAAGTTTTACTCGTGATCCCTTACAGGTGCTTTTACAAAAGGATCACAATGATTGAGTGTGAGTAAAAAGGTGGGTGGTAGAGGTGTGGGACATAAATCTGGCATTTTGACAAGTGAACAAATAAGCATGTTAATACACACTAAGGGCCTCATTACACGGAAGGCCGTAATGGTTAACGGCCACCGTTAATGGTAACGGTGGCCGTTAACCATTACCGCCTTACTACGAGGTCCCTTAGCGGGTTGGTGTTTTAACGCCTGCTTTTTGCAGGCGTTAAAATCCAACCCGCTAAGGGACCTCGGAGCTAATTACGGCACCGCAAAATTGCGGTGCCGTAATTAGCGCCTTCCCCATTCCCATAGAGCCCTATGGGGCAGAAATGGGAATGGGGAAGGGCAATGGCGGAAGGGGGATTTACTGCCCCACCAACCTTGGAATGGGGCGGTAAATCCCCTTTCCGCCAAGGCGGTCCCGGTATTTTACCGGCATGAGCCATGGCGCTAATAGCGCCATGGCTCACCGCCTTCCGTGTAATGAGGCCCTAAGAGCCTAAAGACATGGCAGCAGGTAATTACATCAAAAATATGTACAACTGTACAATGTATTCAAATACAGATAGCATTGGAAGACATTTTTACATGGTTGATGTTATCGAAGATGAAACATGAAGAACTGTGAAATTTGTAATTTAGTGCTCTAATTAGAATGGTGCACAGAACAGTCATTCTAAAATACACCAGAATTATAAATATGTGTTTTCAGGTAAACATATTGTTTAATTATTATCGGTATTGAGAATCACCCTTTAAATGGAACAGAAAGCACCATGTGCAACATTGAGAACCTGTAAATGCATAACTGCGAATTTCAGCTGAACTGAAACATATGTATTTTGTGCACAACATCCATTACTCTGCTCTCCTTCATCAAAAATTTCCAGAAACGTATTAACCTATCACTTAGACCAATACATGGTGGATAAATAGCATGACAATATAAGGATTTAGAGTTGAAATCCCTGTTCAAGGATGGTTGTGTATTTTGTAAGCTGAGATGGGACCCCTATTTGTTCACAACTGACCACTTGACTTGTCTTTGGAAAACCGTAGGTGTTGATAAAGAATGTACACCTGTTTTTAGGCCTCAGCCACTGGGAAATGCACCATTAAATATTTATTGCATTCTTGACATAAACTCTTTAACAGCAGATGGCTGCCACTGATAAAGGCCAGGCCACAGATATGACACTCAGATTAACATATCCTAATGTACAGCAGAAATATATTTAAAATGTGTACAGAATAATTGATCATCGGTAGTAGATTTTTAAATGAAACCTTTGGACCATTTGATGCATTGAAAGACCATGCCCACCTCTGAATTCCTCTTATTCAGAAAAATAGAATGGATACTATGCGGTAATACCTTATGCATGTTTCAAATATATTGATACTGGATCACATTCCGGGAGGCGATGAATTGAACTTCAAAGTTTTTCCCGAAGTGTTATTCAAAACAATGTTTTAACACACATGAACACTTATTGGGATCCACATTTTCAGTGTGGAGGCTGGTTCTTATTTTGGTACCATTTAATGGGTGACCTCAGAGGACAATTTTCACAGGAGATTCCTCATAGTATATGGGGGCTTCTGTCCTTAGGCGTGGGGTGTATGGGACTGCTGCCCATTTCAGAGTTAGTTGTGTTGTTTCAAATGAACTTGGGGCCACATTTCAGAGAGGAAGCATTTTTTCTTTTATTGACTTTCATAAGAAGTGTGCGGTCCCCGAGTTGTAGATTACTCGATGATTCTTCGAAAATGATAAAATATTCATAGAAGAAATTTAAAAACAAGGAACTTCATCCATAGTACAGAGTTGTATGGTCTAGTTCACTGGGTATCCCAGGTTGGTTTCTGGGATATCCTTGGTTAAAAAGTGGTCGACCAGTTTCGATGAAAACTAGTAATCATCTTCTTCAGGACCGTGATTTTGGCTTGTCTCAATGAGATCAAGGGTTGGGGAGGGTTGCAGGAACCATCACCCCATCTACCTAAGAGAAATAAAACCGGGTTGGGTTTTAGGTCTTGAGGTCACAGTAATTCCTTTTTATCTTAGTCTTATTCTAGAATGCTTTCTATTGATTTTAACCAATTAAATTGATAGGCTAATTTCTAAACAGTCATTTGGCTATTTTGGCTAGGTGTTTTCAAGCCCAAGTTGCTCGATTTTAGAAGAATTTCCTATGGACCTTACCCGAGTTTTCGTCCATTAAACGCACGCGAAAACAGGCTCCAGGGCGCTGCCATTTTGTGATAATCCTATCACTTGCCCCATCGCCCTGGCTGACCTGCTTTTGCGGCACTAAATCATATCCCCCGCCCCTGAGCCTGACATTATCAAAACATTCTTATTCCCCACCTCTCTCCGTGACGTTACTGTGCTGCGTAGGCAAACGCGCCCAGTCGTCTTCTACGCGACTTCACACAGAACCCGGAAACTAACGCAGATCAACTCACAACACAGCGCGCCACAATTAGGAATATGAAACTGTACTTTAAAATCAAACAGCAATACGGTACATTTGGCAAAGTACATTTATTTGACATTAAATGTTTAGAGAATATTCAGCAATTGGCATATTAAATCGGAATGGAATTTTTTTTCTTTTCTCTTGATCCGCAAATCCGTAAAAGTTTATCGTGAGTCACGCGCTGTTCCTTTATGGTACGCAGGGTGTTGGTTTTCGTTAAAAGAAGCTCTTTGGACACACGGTGAACCGCAAGGCTGTTCCATCAACTAGGCACTAGGCCACCGTAAAGGTCGATATGTTGTTTCTAGCCGCTAGTATAGCGTAAGGGCATATGACTCCTTGGCGATCGCCCCATTAGATGGTCAATGTAGTGCAGTTGTTTACAAGAAGCTGCAGTTGGCGGTTGAAGAAGCCGTCTCCCGGGGTCTGGAATAGGTGGCAGTGGAATGTGGTAGGATGTACCTGTTTAGAAAACATAAAAATTGAAATTAGTCTCACCAGCTGATCTTTATTACTATTATTCATTTTATTTATTATGCGCAAGCTGAAACTATTTGCTTGCGAGGATAGTGCAATGGAGTATGTTCGGCTCTAAAAGCAATGCGAAAAGTAACGAAATAAATCGAGGGAAGCACACAAACTAATGATTTTTTTTACCGTTGAACCACTGAGAAATGACTGTTTGTCTACATGCGTGTCGAATGGGCACATGCATGCCTATGTGCCCGGTAGAAAGACGATCCCACAAATTTTGTACTTGCTATTCATTCATTCATTCATTCATTCATTCATTCATTCATTCATTCATTTCGGTATAAAAGCGTCTAAAGAGTTACTTACATTATATTTGCCATTTCCATTGTATCTCTGCGTAATGCAGTCCGTAAATCCCACTGTGTTCGTTCGTGCCAACAATTCTTCATATACTGAACTAACATGAAACTCGGTCTAGTTTCAGAATTTTCAGCCTTATCGTCTCTTACGTTATTGCCCACCTCCTTCAAATGAAGTCCTTTCGGCATGGTCCCTGTCTCTCAAGGTCAAAAAAACAATAGAACCTTATGCTGCCAGTGTGATTCGCGGGCCTCTTAAGCCCACGAGCATAAAATCAAAGCCGCTGACCTTCACTCTGCTTGAGCGTACATCGTTACTTTGCAACATCTCGTGTAAAGCTATCTGTGAGAACTTGAATTTTCGACTCCAGATTTGTACTAGGCCTCAACGTGCAAATGCAAACTGGCTTCTCTCCCATCTGCAACGCCTCGCTAGGCGCGTTGTAAGGCCCCCAATTTTGTCCTCGTTGTCCGCGAGCTTTGCAGCCCTAGAGAACCATAACTATGGAGACATTGACTTTTTGGTGAAAGGTCAGAGAAAGTATAAAGTACCCGAGGAGTTGAGCTGAAAGTGAGATTTATTGTTTATTTGTTTTATTATTTGCAATACGCAAGCCTCCCTCGGTTAACAGTGCGCAGCATTTACATGAGATTGTGAAACTTAGTTACAGCAACAAAAATATATACATACACATATTCACAAGGTCAGCGATATGAGGTGAATAGAGAGAGAAGTCAAAGATGACACCCATGTTGTTCGCCACCCAGGATGGTGAATGGAGGGTTTAGGGTTAGCATACTTTGTATGCACACTGTACAATAACATTATTTTCAAAAACACAATCAGATTACAATGATCTATTTAAAGCGGGATTTGAACTTCTCAACGAGCTCTGCTTTGGGTGGACATGGCACAGTGGCAATGTTTGGTGGCAATGCATCAGTGCTCTGCACAGAAACGCTCAAAATTCCATATCTGTGCTACTCTAGCACACTAACAATAAGGCCTTTAACAAAGTCGAACTCCATTTCCTCATATACTGGTTTCACCACCCATTTCTTACTTCTTTTTCCAAAGGTCGTAGTGTAGCGAGGCATCCCTACATTTCCCGTAGTCCTAGACTGTTCACGGCCCACATTCTCGTTATGGGCCAAGACCGCTAGTAGAGTCCTATGTTTCATGCCCTGTGAGCTGAAAAGCATTCGCTTTGGCCTGTACTTTACGCACATATTGTGGAACACCTCCAATTCTCCTGTGTGACAGAATTCTGTCAGTCCCCTCAAATCTCTTGATAGAGTTTTATTGAAAGCAATCTTCTCAATGGCTTTGTGTGTAGGTGAAGATGCAATTAACCACTTCTTCTTCCGTGCCTCCTCTGTGGACAAAGGGCCATGTTCACATTGGTGGAAATGTTGGTTTTCTGTCCAGCGGTGAACGTTGGTACAGTGGTGCATCAGTGACTGCCATTTTTCAAGTAGGATTTCCACTGACCCTTCATAAGTTTTGGAGCTCCACCAAAGATGGTTGCTGATGGACTGGGACCACTGTGAAATACTTTCAAAACCTTTTTTTTTCCCTGCAGCCGAGATTTTCTTATTGATTGATTTAGCAATATGCCATACGTCAAATTGATGTTTAATATGTGGGAACTGCTCTCTCATTGTCTTGGCAATTGAAACGTGTCTCTCCGTGGCTATGAGGTCGATGTGCATTCCCCTTGATTGTAGATATTGCAATGATTTTATAAATCCTAGTTTCTCCATGGCCACTGAGGATTTACATTGGGACACCAGCACGACCACCGAACTCACAATTTTCTTACTATCCATGTCCTGAAAGTGGTAGATGCAGTACTTGGCAGAAAATCCAGGGCTGTTGCACTATCCATCGCTGGCTAGCCTGAATCGTTTCCCTTCGAATGTACTTGCTAGAGACAATTGTTCAATTTTCCATGCATCACTAATGGCCGGAAACATATAATCATGTTGGTATTTGTAGTACTGCGCTTTAGAAATGAAATGGAGTCCCACAAACTGAAAGAAAGACTCTAACTTTCTAAAACTGGACCCACTAAAAAGTGAGGCAGCTGCACACAGTAGATTGCCTGCTGGCAGCTTCCCCAGCATCGGTTGTGCAGACCATGAGAACGCATGATTAAATCTACAGCCGGCATGTATTTTGACGTTACTGCCTTGTTTTTGATGAGTCACATGAATCAATGGCTCCCCACATACTTCCCCTCCAACTGGATGCCCACATTTCAGCATACTTATAATATCCATCAAACAACTGTTGAATACTATGTATTTGCCCTCTTTCATTAGACTGTCATCCGGCGTGAAAGTTGTTTCGGACTGTGCCGTTGAGGACATATCAAGAAATTCGAAAGAAATATCGCTGATATCAAGTTCTGATTCGTCGTTGTGTGCTGCTGCTGGTTCATTCTCTGTCATTTCAACATCTGTTACTTCAGCATTGATGGTAGAACACAACATTGTCAACAGCTTTTTGGGTGGCATTTTTTTGGCGGGTGTAGATTGTGTGAATTGATCTGCGACTACTTCAGAGCTATCTTCAATACATTCAGTATCATCTTCTTTTGGTGGTGCAGTCGAACTGTAGCAATGGTCCAATACAACTTTACTGGATTCTCCGGACACATTCAATTCATGTTCTGGCCATTGTACATGAGCATCCCGAGTCTCAACACGCCGCGTCTGAATTGATAGTTCCTCCATAGTGTAAATGGTCTGGCAAGCAACATCTCTCATTTGCTTCACTGTCTGTGTAGGTATAGTTCGTACACCCACGGGTAACTAGAGGACAGATTGGAAAAGGGATGTTCATTTTAAACACAATATAAAGTATAGTACAATTGACAGGAAAAAAACATAATATAGTCCCCAACACAAAACAATTCCTAAAATTATGAACTGTTTGTAACTAACCTTATTTTTGTTTCTTTTCTTTGCAACTTTCTTGAGTCAAACTTCAAGTTCTGCACGCTGTTGCTCCGATTCGTTTCCGCATGTCTTCCCTTCCTCTTGCGCTGCAACGACTATATTTTCTGGATCCGCATAGACAGCACAGAATGACGCTCCATTGACTCCCTGAAACATAGTACTTTCATTACTATGTATCACAATATTGAACCATAAAACACACGTGTGGACGAACACACAGGTGCATCTCAATAGCTAAACACAAATTAAACATTCTGTAGAACAATCAAACCGCAAGTATTCGAGCTCTGATGATCTAGTTCAATGGAACTGTCAGTATCCATACCTCTGGCTCCACATGGACTGCCATGAATGGTTGTATTGGAGAGGAGGCATCAGCAACTCCCTGAAACACAGTACTTGCATTAGTATAGTTTTCAATATTGGAAACATATCACACACTTGGGGCAGACGGCACAGGTACATATAAAGAGATAACCACAAATGATGCTTTGTCTAAAAGAATCAAGGAATATCTAAATATGATCATATTTCATCGACTTATTTCTCTGATTTCTTTACATCTGCATCACCTACAAGGGATGTTGTAATTGTAGAGGAAGCTCTGTCATCTCCCTGAAACACAGTACTTGCATTAGTATGGTTTTCAATATTGTAAACATAACACACACTTGGGATCGACAGCACAGGTTAATATAAAGTGATAACCACAAATGATGTATTGTCTAAAAGAATCAAGGAATATCTAAATATGATCAGATTTCATCGACTTATTTCTCCAATTTATTTACATCTGCATCATCTAAATGGGATGTTGTTATTGTAGTGGAAGATCCGTCGTCTCCCTGAAACACAGTACTTGCGTTAATAGGGAAGAAAGTATAGCAAATGGAATCACGTTATATGATGACGCTCGATGGAGCTGTCAGTATCCATACCTCGTGCTGCCGAAGAATATGTAGGGATATTGTAAATGTAGTGCGCACTTCCGAAAGCTGTTGCGGCAATTCGTATATGCAAGGTCCCGCTTCCACTTCCCCTGGAATTACTTGAATGTCAGGCTCTGCATCAAGTGCAGGGGTTGACGCTCCATCAACTGCCTGAAAGATAGTACTTGAATTAGTAAGGATTACAATATTGAAAAGATAAGACACACTTGACTTCGACCACATAGGTACATATCAATGGCTAACCACGAATGAAACATTGTGTAGAACAATCAAACGACAAGTATTACAGCTCTGATGATCTAGTTCGATGGAGCTGTCAGTATTCATACCTTGTGCTGCTGAAGAACATCTAGGGATGTTGTCAATGTGGTGGACGCTTCGGCATCTCCCTGAAAGACAGTACTTGCATTACTATGGATAACACTAATCATAACTGAAAACAAACACCAGTGGATGATAACTAAGGTGTATATCAATTGGAAAGCACTAACCAAACATTCGGTAAAATAATTAAACGATACAATAAAAATATTACTTGACATGCATAAAACAAGTCTGTAGCGGAATAGCCAAGTAAGATTACCTGATACGCGCTAGAAGTGGTTGATAACTGCGAGCACGTCACGGATGTAGAATGTTCTTGCTTCAGATCCAAGGCATAGTCAAGCAGTTTTAAAGGTAAATTATTGATTGATAATGAAATGCCAATATAAAAAATTGCCATGTAAGCAGACAGAATACTTGAGAGTAATGCTATTGAAAATGTGCAATATAGCACAGTTCCCTCTGCCCATATATAGATTTCGTTTGTGGGTTATGAAATCGAAAAAGAATATATTGATAAATGTCATTATTCAAAAAGCTATACACTCATATCAATGTCGAAAGTATTACAAGGGACACAACAACTAAAATATCAATGAATCCATTTGGCTACCTGCACACTACCGCAAGGCCTAAAGCTAAATCCGGACACTTGACTCACCAGTGGCGGAATGTGGACGAATAGAGTGGGAATAGCGTTCGTGAGCAATTTTCGTGTCGTTCACCGTTTATTCTTCTTTGTTACCCAAGATGTTGTGTACATGTTTGAGGAAAGGTGCCGCCTGCAGATGCAGTATCGATCACCCATCTTGTCCTCTAAGACTTGTTGGACTCTACTTTCCAGCTCATCCAGTGGATATCCGCAATGTCTGACCCATTCTCTTATTCGATCAACAGTTTTCGTGAATACATGCATTGTAGTGGCTTCAGATTTAGCATGGGTCTTCGAAGGGCAACCGCTAATCGAACAGGCAGGCATCGTTGAAAATTCTGAAAAGTAAATATCAACATTATTATACAATCTTGATGAATAAAAATGTGATACAAAAGAAAATGAACCATACAATGTTCAATGCAAGGTTTGTTTTGGTCGCAGGAACTATACCAGTTCATCATGTGCAGCTTAGCATTTGCATAAATTGCAGAAATGTATAAATGATGTGACTAAACTCTGAACATGTGACTTACCCCTTGGATGTTCTGTCTTGCACGAGAAGGAAACATGCTTACATTATAGACTGGACCCCCGAAGGATGCAATTCGATGACAATTGACACAGATGAAAATAAATATATCTATTGATAGCATAACAATGGAAACTCAAGTCAATATCAATGAGACCATTAACATAGCACTATTGAGTACTCTACTCGCAAATAGATAGAAATTTAAAAATCAGCGAAATATGACTAGGATACATGGCCTTACCTTGACCAACAAACAGTTGGATTCAGCAAGCCGAGCAGTAAGTTGCAGGAGAACAGGTAGATGGCCACAGATAGCACACTGACGAGTTTGCTCGAAGCGGTCACAGAAGTTCACGGATAGCACGACGACGAGCAGATTAGCATAGATCTCAGTGGTTCTCAGGTAGCACGTTCAGGAGTTGACTTGCAAAGCACAAAGATGTTCTCATGAGACATATCAAGTGGTTTATAAAGTATTACAAACAGGGGTGTGTTTTGAATGAATGACGTGTGTATGTCGTGGTATTATGTGGTTTGCTGGTGGCCGGCCAGCGTGTGGGGGGGGGTCCTGGCCGGAGACACAGAGTCTGAGGAGGCCATGTGAGCGATGGGCCCTTGGCGTGGGATACCTTTTGAAGTGTACATGCTGTTTGGCACCTTGGCCGTTCGCGCCCCTGAGAGCCCCCCATGGCAGCGCGCATCCACTGGCGCGAACCGCCTTTGATGGAGGGGGGTGGGATGGATGGGCGTGTGGCGTGCAGATAAGGCACAGGAAGACTGCTGAATGGAGACACACTTATGTGGATTGCAGGGGGGTGGCCTGCTTCAAGGGGGAGCCCTGCCTGGAGACACGGAGTCTGAGGAGGCCATGTGAGCGATGGACACTTGGCGTGGGATACCTTTTGAAGTGTACATGCTGTTTGGCACCTTGGCCGTTGGCGCCCCTGACAGCCCCCCCATGGCAGCGCGATCCGCCTTTGATAGAGGGGTTGGGATGGATGGGCCTTGGGCGTGCAGATAAGGCAGAGGAAGACTGCTGAATGGAGACACACTTGATTCATTTAAAAAATCGAAACAACCGTTGATAAAATATATGTGGTGTTTTATTTTGTTTCTTTTTTTGATGGCACAAAAATACAAAACTTTACACATTGTACAGGTCAGGTTGCAGCACAGCGAGGGAAAATCCCCTGCACTGACCACTGTCACTCGGGAAAGTTTCACTTATGGCACGAACGGCACAGGCGGGTATTACTCTTCGAACACGGTGTCCAAGCCTCCCGTGAAGCCACCATGTAAAGGAACGATAGGCCACCAGCCAGTACCACCTGTGAAAAATAATGATACAAACTGTTTTTAAATGACCAAGATAAGTTGATTAAACGTTTGTTGTCAATGACAATTATTGTAACTAATGGCATTCTGCTCGGACAAATGCTATCTAGACACTGCACACTATTGAACGAATTTCATGCGTTACAATGATATGTAGATGTAATTTTGGATAGAGGAGACAACCATGAAATAGTAGTGGCATCACAAGCAGATTATACTTACTCGTTACTCGGATTACGAAGACGAACAGTGGCACGAAGTTCGTGCATAAGCACCATCATTATCCTCAACACGGACCGTGTGAGGCAGGCTGCCCTGAAGTCTGGCAGCTCGGTGATGCATTGCTCCCATGGCTCGCCTTCCGAAATGTAGGCCACGAATCCCAAGTTTTCACAGCAGCCGCAGTTCTCCTCCTCGGTTGGTATTAGCTCGCACCGATTGCATGTGCACCGGGTGGAAACACCGTCCATGCGACTAGGTCCAGCGTCTTCATCCGTTGATTGGTCCTGCCAACTGCCGATCGAAGCCCCATCATTTTCGCGTGTTTCCCTTTCCAGTAGTTCCTCCTCGGTATACTCAGGCTCGTACATGTAGGGCATTATTGTAGCCATTTTGTGGTAAACAAACTAAAATAATTTATAGCGATGGTACAGGTGTTCACACGGACTACAAGCGGCAAAGGTAGCTGACCAGAGCAAAGAAACGAGTCACAGAATACTCAAAGTAACACAGAGAGAGGAATGGAATCGAAAATCTGCTGTTGTGTGTTGTGAAACGCTCTCTTCATACTTATTGAGGAAAGAGGCGTCTTGCCATTTCCATGGCGACACGTCATTAGCTGAAGCACAGCGATTGTTGACACGAGACGTGCTTTGGCATTGTGAAATGGGCGGTATGCGTCTGCTGATGACAGGCTCAGAGGTGGGGGATATGATTTAGTGCCGCAAAAGCAGGTCAGCCAGGGCGATGGGGCAAGTGATAGGATTATCACAAAATGGCAGCGCCCTGGTGCCTGTTTTTGCGTGCATTTAATGGATGAAAACTCGGGTAAGGTCCATGGGAGATTTTTATAAAATCGAGTGATTTAGGCTTCAAAACACATGGCCGACACGTAGGGACAATACATTTTTTTGACCAAACCATTCCTTCAAATGGTAGCAAAATAAGGACCAGCCTCCACACTGAAATAGTGGATTTCAAATATATTGATAACACCATTATGCACAAGGTACACACATGCAAGATATATCCTCGGATTTATAACATTCTCACACATCAAAATATGTAGTTTTACATATTCTCAAACAGGTATATAAAGAATTATATTAAAAACTAGCTGTTCCTAGCGTAACATAGGATATTCTAGCATATACTTAAGGTCAATATCAGTCTGTAATTCTTAGGGTTATTTCTGTCCTGCTTCTTAAATATCAGAATTAGCCCTATTCGCTTCCAGGAAAGGGGAGTAGGTTCCTGTGACTTATTAATGGTCAGTGAAAAGGCTAAACGTATCAGATGGAATGAGAGGTATGCGCGGTATAAGTACTGTATCTAAGTTCCATTGGTCACATGTTGTGTCTTTGTAGATACATAATTGTTAACCTTGATCCATTGCAGAGTCCCTGTGATGGCACAAGATTGCATAGTAGCATAATGGCTGAACCTACTTTCAGTTTGAGATCATGAGGAGGCATTTGCCCTACAGTGTATCACTCTTTAGAGACTGACACGTTGAGCTGGTAATTAACTGTTCATTGACACTGGAACTGCCATGCCCTGTGTGAAGAGAAGTGGGGTTGGAAAGAAGTAACTTGAAATTATTCCAAATGTTTCTGATAATGGAAGGTTAATGTGACCATTTAGAACTGTGCTGATTCTGTTTGTTGAAATGATAGCTGTTATTAAGGTGGGTACACTTTGCAATTTGGACAGCAGAGGGAAACCTAACCCTGATAAATTGCATCAGCTGAGTACTGAAACAAACCTAAGCATGTTATATATATATATAGATGTATATTTCTTCTCAGTATAGTTGCAAAATGATTTGGAAGGTGGTTAGTTTTCAGGTGACAACTCCCTCTTGTGAAACACCAATTTCAATGGGCAAATGAGATCAAGAAGCAGGGCACTAGTGGGTATTAAAAGTGAAGAAAACCAATCACAGGACCTGTTCAATCCAAAATGCAGTGTCAAATGATGCTACATGGGTGTGGGTTAGCCTGGTATAAAGAGGCACGTTTCTCTAATAAGTTGGATGTGATAATGTCCTCATTGTCTCTGGATGCACACGCAATTTGGCTGGAAGAACGGATAGCAAAATGTGCAGATGGTAAGGAGAAATAGACCCAAAATGTATTTCCAATTGAGTTAGAATGAGCCCAGAGCTGCAGATACATTCTTGCCTGGATCGAATATGGCTGATGATAAGCCAAATGACTTCCCAATTGCAATCAGTGGACAATGCCAACAACATAACAACCCAGAGACATCCCAAAGTTGGATTCCTGTACATGTGACTTAATTCAACAACCAAAAATGTAAGTGAAATTTGGGTCCACTCAAATTTAATTTAAATCTTTAGCAATTCAATTCTGAGAAAGGGGGTAGGTCATTTAACGTTTCATAAAAAATAAAATAATTATTTTCATGAATCTGCTGCACTAAGCAAAAGAGGACCAAAAACTGTGATTTCTTCACATGATTTCGCATATTCCGCAACAGGATTAAAAATCCAGGAGCTATGTAGCAGCACTACTCAATGAAATGTTAGGCGAATAGGAAATGCGATTTTTAAGAACCTGTTATTCAATAATTTCCCATACCCACCTAGCTTTGCAGCATTCAATAAAAAGCCCAATTATTTGAAAGGTTCTCATTCTTTATTCAACCCTTATGAATTTGTCTGTCCATGTTCTGAAACTTGCTCTTGTAATTCCTCAAAGATAAAATTAAGCTATATGTATTTATTTTTAGGCTTTACGTGCAGTAAAGTATGTTCTGAAAGAAAAAAAATGTGCACAGCCTGAGAGAATATATTTGGTTTGTATTTTTAAATGTTTGCTTAAATTCATAATTGCTCATAGTTTCTTTTGTATGAATGTGATTTGCTATTGTATGGGAGGAAAAGTCTTTTAGGCCCCCTCCCCTCCATTCTGACCCACGTGCACATTATGTTTGTCCAACGGCTACCCATGCACCTGTGGCCAGAGGTGCCGGAAAGTCACAGGATGACCCATATTGATATTGATATTGATATTTTATTTCTATCGCACTCGTACACAAGTGTTTCAGAGCGTGACAAGACAAGGAAGGGGAACAGGCGAGAACAAAACAGCGATCCTAATAGGCCCAATGACATTGAGAATACACAAGTTCATGAGAGATGGGGAGGGGAAAAGTGAATGGAAGGGGGGCTAAGTGCAAAGTGCGGAGCAGAGGAGAAACAGATAAATAACAATAAAATAATAATAAAGGCAACAAACAGTGGTAGTGCAGCCAGCAATTTGCAAGTGCTAGGTTTAAGGCAGCAGACAGAGTAGGTCTGATTAGTGCAGGAAGAAAAAGGGGGGGCTGTATGGGTACAGATACAGACCCCAGTGCAAGAGGTGGCCCGGAGGCAGTGCGGGAGGGTGGCAGGGTGAGCAGATACCTGGGCCCGGAGGACAGAGGGTGGCCAGGTGCACAGTGCCAAGAGAGAACATATCAGCAGGGGAGAGGGGGAGCGAATTCAGAAGAAAAGAGGAAGGTCTTGAGGTGCTTCCGGAACCGGAGATAGTTCTCCTCAAGTTTTAGAGTGGCAGGGAGGCTGTTCCAGAGGGAGGCCCCAGCTGAAGACAGAGTTCTACCAACAGCTCATTTCTTAGAAAAACAACTGTCCCTGAGGGAGTTGGAGGTAGAGGAGCGAAGAGCTCGAGAGGGGAGGTATTTGCGAAGGGATAGCTGAAGGTATTTTCGACCCAGTCCCCAGAAAGCCTTGTGGACAATGCAGAGGGTTTTGAATGTAATCCTTGCATCCACTGGGAGCCAATGGAGAGATTTCAGAGCTGGAGAGATATGATCCCAGGGCTTGAGGCCAAGGACAAGTCTCGCAGTTCTGTTCTGGATTAGTTGCAGAGGGCAGAGAGTAGAGTCAGGTAGATTTAGAAAGAGGCTGTTACAATAGTCCAAGCTAGAGAGAACCAGAGCTTGGGATACCATGAGCTTCTGGGGGAAGGAGAGGAAAGGCAAAGTACCTCTGAGGAGGTGCTGTAGGAAATTTGACTTTTTAGAGACCTCAGAGATGTGGGCAGAGAAGGAAAGGGTGGAGTCAAAGATGACCCTGAGGTTCTCAGCCTCGCAGGTGGGGGAGGGCCAAGGGAAGCTGTAGGGCCAAGGGAAGCTGGCCAGAGAGTGAGGGGAAAGGATGGTGAAGGTGTGCCGATGAGATGGATCTCCATCTTGCTGGCATTCAGACCAAGATCATTGGCGGCACACCAATCTTGAATGGCAGTTAGGCAATCAGAGATGAGAAAGGGAGAGGAGGTGGCAGAGGGCAGCTTGAAAATGAGTTGAGTGTCAGCATAGCACTGGAAATTTGAGCAGAAAGTGGCAATGCAGTGGGCGAAAGTTGCCAGGTATTGGTTGAAAAGCCAGGGCGAGAGGTTAGACCCCTGGGGAACACCACAGGTAGAGAGGAAGATAGATGAAAGGAAGGACCCAAGTTGGACCTGGGAGGGTCGATCTGAGAGGAAAGAGGTCAGCCAGGCCAGAGCCTGATCAGTGATAGCCAGGTTTTCACTGAGGTTTTCATATGGATGCAAAGCCCTGCAAGAAGGCCGCTTATTGACTCAATTTTGTAACAAACCCCTACTCCATTTTGTACATGTTAAAGCAGGACTCATAAGCAAAACCAGCCTGCAGGGCTGCAGCTCTCCCTTCGAGATTGCACACAGTGAGGCAGTTATTTCCCTCATCCTCCTCCCCTCTGTGTCCCTGCAGCAGCTCTATTCTCACGGGAGACTAGGCGCAAACACGCTACATGACAAACACTGTATCTTTCACCTTCCTCCATCCATCACTGACCTGTGAATGACCGGGCAAGAATCTGGGTCTGGGAGAAACAATCCATCTCCGCAAAAATGTCCCACCACTTGCAGACCCAACATTTAAGATATATGCTGTGGAAAACCCTCCAACCTCACTCTTCTTTTGATGTACCAGATGCATACCCCAGGTCTGTGTGCCACCCTGTTTCACCCATAATGCTAATCCCATCTGTAAAGGTTGTAAATCCCCCTTCTGCAGTTATGTGCTAAGGGGCTGAATCTATGAGATATAACAAAAATATGATCATGTCTAAATCAATTGTACTAAGCACAAAGTTATGATCTATATATCTGGGACCTATATTGTTGGTCACACATCATTTCATACCAAACACCTACGTTAATGTATGATATGCCAAGTAACTCGCTTGACATGATGCAAAATATATAATCCACATGCTCACTGGTTTTTAATATTATGTATTTTCACAAATGTATACAGATGGTATAAGATTTTCACACATACAATATAAATGGCAAGGCCACAAGGCTAATGTAAATAGAGCCATTTTGCAGCACAATGTTTATTATTTGTTGTATATATATTGGCAATACCCTGGTTTTATTTCATCTTAATGATTCACACATGATTCCACAAATCGAACGGGACCAAGCTTAACAGACCTCAAGGCCTTCTCTCCCCTCTCTTGCAGCTCCGCGCATTCAGCCCCCACCATTCTCCCCCTCATGATGGGCTGATGTCTTAAGGCTCTTGTCTCACTGATGCCCTGATGCTACAAACATAAACCCTTACCTTTCAGCTGAAATCGCACCAAGTATCCACCTTCCCCCAGCTCCCTGACACACAATGTCACCATGAACTTGCTCTGCACCCCCAGACTCTGGTTAAAGAAATATGGGCAACAAGCCCTTCACCCCAAAGCCTTTTGATGTAACAGTTGCACGCCCTTCATCGGTGGACCACCACAGCTCACCCCAGACCACTAATCCTATGTATGGCCATATATTCCCCTCATGATAACAAACAAACCATTCTTTAATGGGATCTAAAGGAATGGTTGACAAATGTGACAACATAATATTGTGAATAGGCCAGGCACCTGGACCCATTGAATCTCCTTTTTATCATCCAGGTCAAATATCTAGTAATATAACGCTTACATGTCAAAATGTATAAATAATGTTCAAGGTATGTGTGGCCACAAGGGCAAATTTTAAGTAGCTTATATCTTCACGACTTGGACATCTCGCCTGAACCTGCACCACATCCAGATGAGCCCAGCTGACCCACGTGCTCCATGAAGTAACTAGGTCTATGCCAGCCAATTCAGGATCACCGCCCCTACAGCATGGATACAGTCCTGTCCCCTTCATCCAATGATTTCAACTTAATGTATCCCCTATAGCACACGTCATAGACGGCATGATTTTGTAATATAACATGTATTTTGTGATGTTTGAGCAGAGCGCTCTCGGAGTTTCCAGAGTTCTCTAATTGCCCTATTTGGTTTTAGATAAAATGTACTTTTTATCTTCACCCGCACTTGGTCTTGGTCTCATTTCCTCCTGGGGTGTGTCCATTATTGACTCTCGTTGTGTAGTTTTCACTGTATTTTGGGGGACACTCACTTTAACTATTCAAAGCCCACATTGATTCCACTGTAAAATATCTCAGCACAATTTCTAGATTTAGCCATTCATATTTGTGTATTTATGGATGAATGTGTGTGTGAACATTTAAAGTAATTTTAATAGTCTATGTCAAATGAAAATATGAATAACACAAAAGAACACTGGAATTTTCAGAATGCAAATGGAGCATCTAAAGGTAGTCCTAAAGGCTTTTTGACATTTAGTAAAGCATTACTTAACAGTTGTTAATTAAAACCTCTCTTATGTGATTGTATGCATATTACATCAAGCCAAGCTAGTTTTTCACCAAATGTAGGAACTCAACATCATAATATGACCAAGCTGTCCTAAATTAATATCGAACTGGTCACAGATTTCCAGCAAAGAGCTGTTGTCAGTGAGAGCATAATTCCATTTTGGGTTTATGCTGTCCAATTGTATGGGACCCCTAAAATGTTTGCATTTTTCCATTTAGTTTTTCTAGATGTTTGACTTTACTTTTGAAGCCTGGTAAACTTCTACATAAACCTACCTGCCACTGCAACCCTTTTTGATGTGCTGCCCTATAGTAGTTCGTATGTCTCCTAGGAGTGGAGTCATTTTTAAGCACCCCACTTTGGTCCCAGAATGAAATACTGAAGTGTACACTGGTGGCAGCTGTGATTTATTCTTGGCTTCATCAGCAGTGCAGACAGTTTTACCAGATCAGTGGCCCAATGTGCAGTAAGGCCTCCATTGGGATACTAATGCGTTTTTAAGTCCTGTCCTGTGTCCTTTTGTTTTTGGACATTCCTTTGTCTTTGGGGACATAGAGGCAGGCCATAAATAGCTTTCATGCTGGCATGTGCTCAACGTGATCTGTGCCTTGCACCCTCCACCAACCCATTTTGATTTAAACTGGACTAACATAGTTTCCTGCTGCAGACCTGGTCAGTAAACATCTGGTGTGGGTTGAATTTAGTGTTTTGTGGTTTCTTATGGGCTGGCTGATTGGCTGGCCACAAAATCCTTTTGTCTGCCTGGTTTCATGATATGATGGCTGGCCAGCCCCCCGAATTAGTGTGCTTCTCCATGGGAGACCTTGTATATCATGTGATCAGTAGATTTATACTTGAATCGCTGTCCATTTGACACAAATATGGGATTATGGCTATTAGAAAAATGTTTTGCTATAGAGTTTGTGCTCTGCTTTCTTTGTATGTGTTATAGTTTCTTCTAAAGGACACTGGAAGTCCTTTGTTACCTGATCCTCTTCCCCAACCTGGTCCAGCTTACTGACTGGACAAGTTGTCCCATGCTTCGGCTGTTTCAGGGTTGATGCCGATCTGCCTCCCATTACACCATTTCTTTACCTAGCACCCTGAGGTAGGCAGTCTCTATTTCCTAGAAGGCTGGTGTGATGCCACTACCGTAACTTGTGCCCTACTGCATTGCCTCTGCCCATTGTTCCCTTGACGAGGCCCTTGTTTTCTGGCTGGCTGTCCTGTCTTTTACCTCAAGTTGCCGAGATCTCCTTGGCCAGGTGCCTACTTCCTCCTACTAGCTTCTCTGACATTGCTCCTGCTTGTGGTTTATGGGTCACATCCTCGGTACACTGATATATCTTCTTTTAATCCATCTAAGTTATTGCTGATCTAGAGTTCAAGGCCTTGATTATCAGATACTGCCTCCAGCCCTGTAAAAGAAGCCTGCTTTTTCAGGCTAAATTCCAGGAAGCAGGTGCCATGAATCCATCTCCCTCATTCATGAGGTTCTGAAAAATTATTCAAAGTACTCTTCAGGTGCCTCAATGGTCCTTGATTAGTGGGGTGCTACCATCCCCCTACCTTGGTTCTCTTTTGATTTCACTTGGCCCAACTCCTGCTGTGCTTTCTTAATTCCCTGGTTACCTGGATCTCAAAAATGAAAGGTTGTCTCCTCGTGTGTCCTCTTATGTTGGTTGATTTTTTGCCCGTATCTGTGGTATAAAATAAGTACTTACCTGGCTTTAATCAATAACTATGGCATGCCTGTTGGTTTTGTTTCATTAATTTCTAGTGAATATTCCCAAACATTTAAACACCTAATAAATGGAATAAAAAGGGTACTTACTTGAATGTTGTCATTTTTCATTGGTTGACTTTGGGTCCCTGAGTTTGACACCAAGTACTGGATTGTTAACATTTACAGCTGATTTATTATGTTATTTAATGGAATATTGCACTGTACTTTTCACTTTCCATTGAACTGTGTTGAGTTACTGTACCCATATTTTAATACATTGTTACCAGGCTGATACACACTGGGATAATCCCATAACCACTGAGTATTGAAACCAATATACTCCTCTCCTAATATCTGGGCCCAACAAATGTTCATATATACTAAAGAAAAGGGAAATACTATGCAGAGAAACAATGTATGTGACCTCTTTCTACACACAAACACCCTACGTTCTAAATACATGGACTGTTCAGTGTGTAGTATAAAAAAGACACAAATCTTTATTCAAAAAACATATGCTCAAAAGAGGCAATACAAATCTTGTGAATGGAACACCACAATGATGCCCAAAAATATGTTTACACAAGATAAACCCAAAACCAAATAAAACAAAACAAACATTTGCAATTGTACATACATAATCACAATGATACAAATAAGCACAATAGGAAAACAAACATATACAACTACTCCCATTTGTGTCCTAAGTGGCACTATTTGGTTATGCCCCCTTAAGCAACTAAATTGCAATGGACATTCATTAGGGGCTGGAAAATCGATGATGATGTGATTTCAGACACGTGTGTGGATATCAAAAGGTGAATCTGATTAGTTTACCATCCTAAACAAAGAATGTCACATCCTCAATTGAACACAATCAATACTGATTCATAAAACGGATCAAACCAAATTAATATGCTCAATCTGTTAATTGTTTGAGCAACAAGCTTTCTGTATGAAGGGTACCTGCTCAATATGCATGATATGGTTTGAAATTTAGTTCTCCAATATCTCCAAATAAATTGTAAAATTTGGAACAGAAATTAATCTTTAAGACCAGCCGCCTTGATGTCCCTTAGGTTCCCTAACTCCCCCTCTCTCTCCACTGAACCCAAGCCCCGGATGTTTTTTTTTCCGTTTCTTTTTCTTTTTTTAATTTTTTTCTCTTGCTTCTCTCTCACCCCTTGTTCCATTCTCATTTACCATGTTGCATTTCTGTAAATATGGTGTTTTCTTTTTGTATATTCTGCAGATTCTGAATGTTATCTTTTCATGTAAAACAATGGTTTGGATTTTTTCTGATTATCACTCTTTAATGTACCATTTGTTCTTGTTTCTGTCATTAATGTTAAAATTATAATAACTTATGTTTTTAAAAAAAAGACCAGTAGCCACTTTCTGGGTTTAAAACGAGAGTGCAAATGGTACAATGGGCCTCATTCCGAGTAGGGAGGTAAGGTATACCGGGCACCGTTAAGGAGACCGGTGCCGCTAATCCCTTACCGCCCTACTACGAGGTCTCTTAGCGGGTCCCTCCTTTAACGCCTGGTCTGACCAGGCGTTATGGACGGGACCCGTTAAGGGACTTCCGAGCTAATAACGGTACCGCAAATTGCGGTACCGTTATTAGCTACTTCCCCATTCCCATTGAGCCCTATGGTGGCTCAATGGGAATGGGGAATGGCTTTTTCAATGGGGACTTACCGGTCCCGCAAAGGTCGGACTACACCGGTAAATCCCCATTGAACGAGACCGGTACCGTTATTGGAGGCAGTCATGGCGCAAATAGCGCCATGACTACCTTCAATCTCGGAATGAGGCCCAATGTCTCCCTTACCTGATCTTGGGCTGGCAATATTGATGCTCAGCAAGTTTCACTCCAATCCGTTCAGGTACACAATTGTACACACCATGTTGTAGCAGGGGGTTGATCACCCCATACATCATGCACATCAGATATTAATGACAGTAGGTCTGGGTATTTTTCCAGCAATCAGTGGTGATGTGATTGCCATATGTCATTAATAGGTAGGGTGATAAATGTTATTGTTAAACTAATTGGATCCACCGTTTGATGTCCACATAAGTGTCTGAAATCATGTCATCATTGATTTTCCAGTCCCTGAATAATTTCCTTTGCAAATGAGTTGCTTAAAGGGACAGAAACATGTAGGGCCAGTTATGGGAGTAGTCATATATTTGTGTTTTCCTATTTATGTTTGTATCATGTGATTATGCATGTGCATTTGGAAATGTGTTTTGTTTTATGTAGTTTGGGACTTATCTTGTGTAAAAATACATTTTCGGATTATTGTGTTGTTCCATTGACAAGATTTGTATTGTTTCTTGTTGTGGACATATGTTTTTTGAATAAAGATTTGTATATATGTTTATACTACACACTGTACAGTAACTTTTTTCAGGACCTAGTGTGTTCATGTGTATGTGCAAAGAGGTCACAGACATTGTCTACAAAACTACATTGTACCACCCATTAACAGAAGTGTATTAGGACCATGTAGGTATTTTATTGTAAGTAAACCTGTACTCTTGGTGGTCCTTTGGGGCATTGTGATATGGGCCACTGGTATGTTAACAATACTCCTTTATACTAGAGGTTTTAGGGAATACAAAGAATACTAATGCATTGGCTTTTTCAATCCTGAACATGCCTGAACTATGTGTTATTGATATCTACCCCCCACACACTCATTAAAATGTATAGGGATGACTAATGAGGGTAGACCTTACATATAGGAGTGGGAAGGGTCTTTACCAGGCCCATTTACTGATTTTACCTACACTGTATTTTACTATGTGCTGTGTTGTACTTATTTGATCTTTTGGTGACTTTCGTGTAACTTTGAAATAAAGTGAATAGTTGCTGGTATGTATTTGTAATTTATTATATTGAGTTGCCAATTGTGAATCACTGTACCTGTCCACCAACCTTCTCCCCGACCTTGAGTTAATCCTTCTCAATCCTTCTCCATATAGACAGGTTGGTGTAACTTTGGATTGGTACTGCAACTTTCTATTATGATAGAAGTGCTCACACCCCTCCCCATATGCTTGTGGATACGTCTTTCTAGCAATATCCAATTCTTTGTTGCACAGGTTTACCAGAAGACAAGTGTAACACCTCTTTCCTGGATAGGAGAGTGATATTATTAAGGCCTGTTAATTCACCATGGCTGTAGTGTTGCAGGAAGCCATGGCAATTGTTCTGAAAGAAGTCTTTGTTATATTCTTGACTGAGGTATGGAAGGTACTCAGAATTTAATTTGACCATCTATCAATTTCCTACTGACTAATGGATAATCAGTGTCAAAATGGTCACTTCAGCACGTGCCACATGAGTTCTAGTATTATCTGCTTCCTCCATATTATAAACTTTCATAGACAGCATTAGAATGGTTTACAGCTAATGCATGCCAAGTCTTATTTTGCACAGATAATAAACCCCTAATTGATGTTAATGTAATGGTTGTGGATTGCACTGCGTGTTTGGTTTGTATTGATGGTTGTGTTGAAAAATTAATAAAATTCTTATAAAAAAAAAAGAGGTGATTGATAATTTCTTGGAATGACTCAGCTACAAGGAACCATTATGCAGGGGATCGTAGTTACAGCGGGACAGGAACAGCTGTTGATCAACACGCCTTAACTTATACATTCGGTTGCTGAAGGAGATTGTCTCGAGTGATACAACATATTCAAACAGAGAGGCTTTCCTTGAATATCCCAAGGTATCCCTATGCCAAAATCATCATGTTGGAATTCACAAGAGAGTTGAGCATTCTACTTCATAAGAATCTTGGCAATACTGGGTTTAAGGGTGCACAGCCAATGTATGGGGCAAGGATCTAGGTTTGCCAGAAGCAGCATCGTATCCCCTTTAAAAAGATAACTATGACGTGTGTAGGCTATCCATGAGAACTGCTACAGCTGGTATATATGTTATGCACACACATACAATTGTCTTCAAATTCCAAACTCCTGCCTACCGCTGTCGCCTGGAAAAATGAAAGGCAGGTATATGCATTTTGACTACCAAGGAGATGCATCGATACCACATGAGTTAGGGAACCATGGAAAGGGAAGAGCGGTGTGCATCTATTACCATATTCCAACATGTTGTTTGGGAGTAACTTACTTTGGGCATGCAGACAAATATACTTGCACAGCACATTAAGAGCAGAAACTGCTGGTCGGATGAAATACTCTGATACAAAATAGAGATAATGTTTTCCTTTTTGACTTTTAATTACTTTTAATTATTGTTTGTGTTACTTTTCGATTTCATGCGTCCCCTTGATTTACATGTTCGTTGATGGACTTTCTGTTGCATTGATGCATCAAGGTACAGGAATTCTCATTTATCATATATTTGTATGCACGCTACAATAACCTATTATTTAGTAACTGCACAAATCATCTGAATTGTCCTGTAGAAGAGTTTTTAATCTCAAAACACGGTCTACCCTCTGCCAGCCTTCCACACATTCACTGATGACCTGTGATTTCAGATCCCCAGAGCCTTACACCTTGCTGGTATTCCTGTGGCAAATAGCTAATCATCTGATAAACTCTGACTGGAGAAGACCAGGAAGGCCCCACTGGTCACAGCACCTGTGCAAATGTGTGTGAAGCATCAGACTGCACTCTGCTACAGGGTAGACGGTAAGCAAGGAGAATGGTAAGCCAGCATTTTTCCAGTTTTCCTGAGCCCTTTCTCTCACGCTAAGAGTGCCTGCCTTACAAAGCCTCTTTCACAGCACTAAGCAACATTAAAGGTTCCCTTCCAGTGACCCAACCCTTCTCTAGCCAGTTCCTGATCATTCTTGCATATTCTGTATACTGAATCTAAAGGAATGAAGGGAGAGAGAGAGAAGGAAGGAAGGAAGGAAGGAAGGAAGGAAGGAAGGAAGGAAGGAAGGAAGGAAGGAAGGAAGGAAGGAAGGAAGGAAGGAAGGAAGGAAGGAAGGAAGGAAGGAAGGAAGGAAGGAAGGAAGGAAGGAAGGAAGGAAGGAAGGAAGGAAGGAAGGAAGGAAGGAAGGAAGGAAGGAAGGAAGGAAGGAAGGAAGGAAGGAAGGAAGGATCGATCCAAATATGCACTTGGACCTTCAGTACCACCCTTTATATTCCTATAAGCAATGTCTGGCTTCTATATGACAAGCTAAGATGTTTTGTATTATGTCACGTAGTGTTTGCGACATTATGCAGTGCTTGCATAGTTGTATGATGCATTCAAAATGATGATATGCCTGGCTTTTATAAGACGTGTGTAATGTTATTCTGTGACTTTCATGCATATACCATGAACATCTCCATGTGCCTTAAAATAATGCACCCGAGAATCAGTTGTGAGCTGACTTGTGTTTCAAGTATTTTGTAGTAAACCAAGCCTCCTTCCCCAATCAGGAACACCATAAGGTATGTAGTTTACATGTAGGTTTATTCTCATATATAAAGCAGAGAAAGCACTAGGACATCAATCCAGCCCAGCACATTAGGTCCAACTGACACCAGTAGAACCCAGCACTCCAAAAAACCATCAACACTCCACAGAGAATGCCAATGACATCACCACACCAACACTCCACATAGAATGTCATTGACATCACCACTCCATCATAACACACACATAGCCATAAACAGGCCCCAGCACAGATAATGATATCTCCCTCCCTTCCACTGACACATCACAACACCCATAACACCTCCAACCACAAAGATGAATGAACACCCCCAATCATCACACAGAACTAAATAGCTCATACCAGCTCAGAAACAACTTCCAACTGAGCCCTCGTGCTACACCTCAAATCTAGCCAAAAACCTAAAAGAAAACACAAAAACTAGAACCCAAACCACAGGCCCTCCCCAAAGCCTGAACCCACTCCGCTATCAACCCGCTGAAGAAGAACAAAAGTGGAAAGAACCCAAAAATAACACCTTCCCGGTGGAGACCCCACACACCATAACCAACTACCCACTCAACTTCTAAGCCCCACACAGACATGTGACCACCATGTCAAAGTCCAACTCCAAAAGCTCCAACCAAAAACTCTGATCCCACCACCAAACTTCACATCAACACGCTATCCCCAAAACTTAACCAGACAGCACCTAACTGCCCCGTAACCAAAACATAGACAGCACCTCACTGCCCCTTATCATAACATGCACAGCACATAACTGCCCAAATCTTACCTATGACCAGACAGCACCTAGCTGCCCTTAACCCAAACATAGACAGCACCACACTGCCCCTTAAAAAGACCAAACAGCACCTCACTGCCCCTTGAAACCACCAGACAGCACCTCACTGCCCCTTGAAATTACCAGACAGCACCTAACTGCCCCTTAACCAAAACATAGACAGCACCTCAAAACCACCAGACTGGACCTAGCTGCCCCTTAACCAAAACATAGACAGCACCACACTGCCCCTTAAATGATCAAACAACACCTCACTGCCCCTTGAAACCACCCAACAGCACCTAACTGCCCCTTGAAACCATCCGACAATACCTCACTACCGCTTAAAATGACCAGACAGCACCTCACTGCCCCTTAACCAAAACATAGACAGCACCTCAATGCCCCTTAAGCACAGCATATAGGCAGCACTAACTACCCCTAACCAGACCCTAGACAGCACCTCACTGCCCTTAAATCAACAACAGCACCTCGCTACCCCACCTAACAACCAACAGCACCTTACTGCCCTTACAACTGCATCACCACACTGCACCTCCTGAAACAACAAACAACACCTTACTGACCTTACAACTGCATCACCACACTGCACCTCCAGAAACAACAAACAGCACCTCCTGAAAAAACACACATCATCACACTGCCCTTTAACCCCAAAAATAGACAGCACTAACTGCCCCTTAACCCTAGGCAGCACCTCACTGCACCTCCTTGAATGCACAGCACCTAACCGCCCTTCCTGAAATAACTGGACAGCACCGTACTGCACTCTAGATGCCCCTTAACCAAAAACTAAAAAGCACCTCACTGCCCCTTAACCACAACATAGAAGCACCTCGCTGCCCGCCCCTTAACACAAAATAGACAGAAATAACTGCCCCTTATTCCTAAAACCTAGGCGGCAGCACCTCGCTACACCACCCCAAAATAACTCCCTAAAATTGATATATGCAACTTCTGCCCTTCCTAACACAACAAAACATCAGCACCTCACTAAACCTCTAAAATCCCAGGCAGCACCTCACTACCCCTTAACACCCCCAGGCAACTTGTCAATACCCCTCTAACATCCCAGGCAGCACCCCACTACCTCTTTAAAATCCCAGGCAGCACCTCACTACCCCAAAATGACTCTGCCTATGTACCACTTCACCACCCTGGCACAACCTGCAACCCGCTACCTCTCCTAACAAACAAACAGCACCTAACTGCCCTTACAACTGCATCACCTCACTGCACCTCCTGAAACCACAGCACCTCACTATCCCATAAAACCACAGCATGGACAGCACAACACTGCCCCTTAACCCCACAATTTGAAAGCACTGCTGCCCCTAAACCCAAGACAAGAGCAGCACTAATCGGAATATCACTGCCCCTCAAAACCACCAGGCAGCATCTCACAACCCTTTTTAAAATCCCAGACAGCACCCCAAAAATGTGACCAGGGGACATGCCCCTACAAACAAACATAAAACATCATAGGACAACACACAAAACCCTACCAAAACCAAACCTGATAACGTTTTTGGTGTCAAAGTCCCTGCGCCAACCCCAATCTGTCCATGAGAGTACAGCAATAAATGCACAAAAATGCTTACAACAAGGCACTAAAGTCCTATTGCCCCAACATGTCCCCAAAATGCCAGGCGAACAAAAGCAGGGCAAGTAAAATGACATGGCGCTTGAGTCCCTGCACCATCCCCACACCAAGTAAAATGACATGGTGCTTGAGTCCCTGCCCCATCCCCATCCCCACACCCACATGTCCTAGACAACCCCACCTGCAAATGAAAACATTGCAAACATTAAAACTTTGCCCACGGACCCCAGCCACTAGTCCACACTGCAAACCCAGAGGGATGTCCTAAATAGCAGGCCACCACATAAACACAGCAGCATTACACAAGCAGGCCTTAAACACCTAACATTACCCCAGGACCCAACCCCATGACACACTATGCCAAGGCCACTACATGCACACAACGATCATCATCCCCCGACACCTACTGCATCAGAACCTCTGGACTTGATAGATCCTCCATGCCATGCGAGGCACAGAGGTCTGGATTCAGCGCTTGACACTTTGCCAGCCTTCTTGTCAAATCACCCGCTTGTTGCTTCCACCGTCTTCCAGCACACACATAGGAAATGCCCATTATTGCAGACACGGTCACTGCGCTTCCCACCAACTCCAATAACAACAGTCTTCCTGCCAGCATAAACTCAGCGCCCTCCAACTGTTCCAAAACATCATTTACTCCAGGACCGCCTGGTCCATATGAGAAGCACACAACCTTGGCATGTGTCCCAAACTTGTAACTGTTCTCCTCCGGAACACAATAACTTCCATCTCCAGCGCCGGCAAAACCCATATGATGAATGTTGCGTTCCAATGGAACGTTGCCACAACATTCAACATTGCAATCCAATGCAGTGTCGCGAACCATCACGGCATGCTGGGCTGACGGCACTCCTCCCTGCGACGTCATCAGTCCGCTTGTCGACACAAAGCGGACAACACCACCAGCAAAAGCTGCTCTCACTGCCACAGCCATACCCAAATGCAGCTTCCCCGGGCTGACCAGCTCCAACAGCAGAAAACCGTTGGGTACCTCCGTGGGCTGTACTGATCCGCTGCTGCGCCGACCTGCTCCAGGATACACAACACTTGCGGCACCACCTCCAAGCCGTACTGCTGCACTGCACAGCTTGTTTGGCCCTTGGGGACACCCTCGGGCCACCTCTGCCACCGGTTACCTCCGTGGGCTGTACCGACCTGCTGCTACGCCGACCAGCTCCTGGATACACAACACTTGCGGCACCAGCTCGAAGCCGTACTGCTGCACTGCACAGCAGTGTGCCCCTTGGGGACACCCTCGGGCTACCTCTGCCACTGGGTACCTCCGTGGGCTGTACCGACCCACTGCTGTTCCAATCAGCTCCTGGATACACAATACTTGCGGCACCAGCTCCAAGTGGTACTGCTGCACTGCACAGCTTTTGTGCCCTAGGGGACACCCTCGGGCAACCTCAGCCTCCGGCAGACTTCACGCCGTACTCCTGCGCTGCACAGCTTGTGTGCCCCATATGGGACACCCTCGGGCCACTTCAGCCCCTGGCAGACTTCACGCTGTACTGCTGCAATGCTCAGCTTGTGTGCCCCTTAGCGGACACTCTTGGGCCACCTCAGCCCCTGGCAGACTTCACGCCGTACTGCTGCACTGCTCAGCTTGTGTGCCCTTTAGGGGACACCCTCGGGCCATTTCAGCCCCCCGGCAGACTTCACGCCGCACTGCCAAGACCACCTTGCTGAGCCTTAGAAATGGGCCCCATCGAGTCCTGCACCACCTGACAACTGGACCCTCAGGATCCCCGACCTGGACGCTGATCTGGACCTCTGCACCACCCGGCCTGCAGATTCTTGCTGCTGAATGAATGTCAACCTGGAAGACAGCAAATCTCACAAGCTGCCCCTTCCCAGCAGCACCGGACCATCCTCGTCACCAGTGTAGTAAACCAAGCCTCTTTCCCCAATCAGTAACACCATAAGGTATGTTGTTTACATGTAGGTTTATTCTCTTAGATATAAAGCAGAGAAAGCACTGGGACATCCATCCAGCCCAGCACATTAGGTCGAACTGACACCAGTAGAACCCAGCACTCCAAACAACCATCAACACTCCACAGAGAATGTCAATGACATCCCCACACCAACACTCCAAATAGAATGTCATTGACATCACCACACCATCATAACGCACACATAGCCATAAACAGGCCCCAGCACAGATTATGACATATTTCCAACTCTATTGAAGGCACAACAAACCCCATATTCAAGGTGATAATAGCTATACATATGCAATATATATTTGTTGTTTGCCAGGCAGCACACTGCTTTCAGGAGGGATCTGATAGGCTTTTCAGGGTTAGGTGGTTGTTACGAAGAGTACTTTAAAGTCTGCTGGTAAGTGACCATGCTATTCAGCCAGCTACTGGGGAGTTGTTTGTTTTGGCTTTTAGTGAATTCCTGTTTAAAATGTGCTGAAGTTACGGGGGCTTGTCCAATAGCAGAGGTCGGTGAACCGTGTTGAAGCCCGTTTTAAGTATGTATGCCTTTTTTCTCTTATATCCATCAGTATTTGATGCATACAAATAAAACTGAAATACCTCTGCTAATGTGGTGGTTGCCTGTACTGATCAAGGTAGCCTAGCCTCATATTGTGCGGCCTATCTTGGATGAACAATTCTACCTGTGTTTCAATTGTATTCTTCTGTGTTGGTTGCATAAAAACACAAGAGTGGGGCCTGTGTTGATGCAATTGGAGTCTTCCCTGAGACGAGTGGGTATGCACCCTTTACTATTCAAACAGGAAACCCCAACAGTCATCATCAGGACGACCACAATGTTCATATTGACCCCCCTTCTCTGTCTCGCAGCTCTAATTGCCTTCTTACTAAAGTTTTAAGAACTCCCATTGAACTCTGTCTCTCTGATATTTGCCATTTGAGCCTTACAATGGAGAACATATTTGTTACACACTGGGGACCTTATTCATAGAAAAAATGCAAAGTCGCTGCAAAGTACTTAGTGCCTAAATCAAATTTGCTCCCACTTGTGCTCACCTTTTTTTTTGTGTGTTCCACGTATTCATGCATTTCAAAGCGCAAAGTAACTCGATTTGCGAACAAAATTGTGTTGTGCCTGGTATGCCCACAACACACCCTCACATGAACAAATCATTGCCAAATAACAACCTTTGTACCTACCTTTGTGCATACCTTTGCCCCACCATCCAGCATCCTGGCGATACTCCGTACTGTCCCCCATAACTCAAGGCAGAACCCCAGTGATACTGCGTACAGTGCCCTGTAACTCAAGGCAGCACCCCAGTGAAACAGCGAACCATCACCACTAACCCCAAGCGGCACCCTGGCGATACTGCTTACTTTCCACATTAACTCAGGGCAGCACCCCAGCAAAACATTGGACCATCACCCCTAACTCCAAGTGGCACCTCGGCGATACTGCATACTGTCCCCTGTATCTCGAGGCAGCACCGTGGCGAAACTGCGACCATCCCCCCTGGTTTCAAGTCACCCAAACTACTGGCCTACACCGCTAACTCATAGCAGCCCCCTCAGGTCCTGACCCCACCCCTCACCCCCTGATCTCCACCACAACTCCCAGGCAGCCCCTGCCAATACACCCCCTGTCCCTTATCCCTCTGACCTCTGCCACAGCCCCCAGGCAGCCCCCTCAAGTCCTGACACCACCCTTCTCACCCCTGACGTCTGCCACAACTTTCAGGCATCTCCTGCTTGTACTGCACCCTCCCTACACCCCCCTGACCTCTGCCACAACCCCGGGCAGCCTCCCCAAGTCCTAACACCACCCATAAGCCCCCTTACCTCCACCACAACCGCAAGGTAGCCCCCTGCCAGTACACCCCCTTACTCCCATCCCCATGGCCTCCACCAACTACCCCAGTCAGGCCCTGCTAGATTACTCTCCTACCAGTTCAATGTTGAACAACAACTTACCTCAATTTCTTTGGCCTGCCTCCAGCATGATGTACACCGTCCACATATCCTCCTCCAACCTGAACAACTGGTAGCACTGCTGTAGAATCCATTTCTGTAGCTCCTTATAGAACTCCCTTGTACATCACACTCACCAGCTACACTTTGACCACACCATGTACCTGTGAAATAGTAATGCATTGGAATCCAATGCCACGTATGATTCTGCCCATGTCCGATTGCAATGGCCTCAAAGCATAGTCGGCGAATGCACTTGGAGGACCCAAGTCTGAGACAACAGAGAGTGGTCTGAGTCATTAGTAATGCATGTGTGCATTGTAGCCTGTACAAAGGAAGCAATGAAGGCAGACAGGTAGGTAGGCAGGGGTGGAAAAGTCCCTGCAAGTGACACAAGTAGAACAGGGTTGTGGTTTGGTGATGTGAAGGCTGTCTTAGAGTGTGCAAGTCAAGGAGACGGATAATGGGTGCAGCCAGAATGATTAAACAACCATGAGAATTGTCAGTATTTGATTAGCAGATGTGCATCATCATATGAGATCAGGTAGTGGGTGATTGCAGATGTTTGTTTGTTTGTTTGTTTATTTATTTGTATAGCGCTCTTGACCCAGGGATATATGTGCGCTTTGAACATCAGGTTACAGGCAACAGTAGGGAACAATAGTACAACAGTAATGAGGCATATGTAAAGGTTGACAAGCAGGCAGTTAGTGCATAGATGATAATAGGCAAACATAATAAGAAACATTTGTACATTAGGTATGCATACATACATGGTTGATTATTTTTTGAGTAACCAAGTGATGACCTTAGTTCTGAAAGGTTGGATGGTGGGTGTGGATTTGATATCCAGTGGAATGGTGTTCCAAAGTTGTGAGGCCAGAGCTGGGAGGCTGGATCCACCAGCTCTTTTGAGGGAGTATTTGGGCACCGTCAGTTGTAATGTGTTAGAGGATCTGGTGGTTCTGGTGTTCTGTCTTAATGTAAATTTGTTAGTGAGATAGGGCGGGGCTAGGTGGTTAAGAGCTTTATATGTGAGGCATAAGGTTTTTAGGTCTATTTTTTGTTGGATGGAGAGCCATTTGCATGCGATTCTTGTAGCGGAGATATGTTCTCTTCTGGGAATATTTAGGGCGGCACGGAGTGAGTTATTTTGTAAGACTTGCAATTTGTTGATTACTGTTTTGTTGGCACCTACATAGAGACTATTACAGTAGTCCAATTTGGATTGAATGAGTGCTTTGGCTAAAGTGAGGCAGTTGTTGGGGGAGATCAATGGTCTGCAGGCCCTGATTAATTTACCAGTGTAGGCAGTAGCTGAGGCAGTCATATTAATTTGTTTGGCTAGGTTGGTATTCGTGTCTAAATAGAAACCGAGGGATGTTACACTCTTGGCGATGGGTATGGTGTTACCGTCAATGGTAAAGCTGGTGTAGCTGGGACAGAGTTTCCGGATGGTATTGGGTGAGCCGACAAGAAGCAGTTCGGTCTTATCATCATTCAGGCAGGGGCCATGTGTGGCCATCCATGCCTGAATGATGGAGAAGACTTCATTGATCCATTTGGCGTCCACGTTGTAATTACCGGATAGAGTGAGTAGTATCTGGGTGTCATCTGCGTAGTTCGTGTAGGTGACACCCAGATTGTCCAGCTTGTCGAATAGGGGCTTTGTAAATATATTGTACAAAGTAGGTGAGACACAGGATCCTTGTGGAACACCGCAGGTAATGGGAATAGGGTCGGCCGCTGCTAGGGGTGAGAAGACCCGCATGGTCCTATTGTCCAGGAAGGATTGGATCCATGTGACCGCAGAGTGGGAGAAGTGTGCTGCCGATGACAAATGGTTGCACAGGATTTTGTGGTCGACCAGGTCAAAGGCAGCGGAGAGATCGAGGAAAAGAAGAATGGCAGCCTTACATTTATCTTTGAGTTCGTCTATCTGGCACTTGAGATCAACAAGGGCCGTTTCTGTCCCGTGTTGTGGTCGAAAGCCAGATTGTCGAGTTCCTAGTAAATGGTTTGTCTCAAGGTAATCCTTGATTTGTAAATAGGCCACTCTATCAAGAATTTTTAGTAAGAATGGGACGGTGGTAATGGGTCTATAATTCGTGGGTATGTCAGGGTCGAGAGTAGTTTTTTTTAGTAGTGGTAGGACCCAGAATTGTTTCAGATTACTGGGGACCAAGTTATTGGAGAAAGACAGGTTTATTAATTTAGTAATGAAGGGGGAGAGATCCCTGGCTGCATCTTTTATGATCTGTGCGGGGCAACTGTCCCCCTTGCAGTTCGAGGGTTTCAAAGATGCTATAATTTTCTGTACCTCCGGTATGGATACCTTTTTGAAGGTAAAGCCTGAGCTAGTGGCGGTAGGTGGAAGAGGGGTGGAACTGGAGGTAGGACCAGGAGTGAGTTGTTGTCGTTTGTTGTCAATTTTGGTTTGGAGCCCTGAAATTTTGTTAGCAAGAGCATTCTGGATCCCTGTGCACCAAGGTTTATCCTTAGTGCAAGAGTCAGTGGGAGGAGTGGGGTTTTCTAATTCCTTTAGGATGTTAAAGAGCTCCTTTGTGCTGGAGCTTGCCTGGGAGATCCTAGTGTTGAGAGATTCTTTCTTAGCGTGTGTAATCTCATTTTTGTAGAGAGTGGAGATATTGGTGAGATTAGTTCTGTTATTTACTGAAGGCACTGATTTCCATAGTGCTTCGAGTTTACTTTTTTGATGACGGAGAGTTTTGAGCTCCGGGGTGTACCATGTATTCAGGTGCGCTTTAGGTTTCCCTTTGCGCATTTTCAGTGGGGCAATGATGTCGATGGCTTTGGCCATGGAATCGTTATAGACGTTGACCAATTGGTTCAAGTCAGTTGTAGCTGGAAGTGCGTTCAGAGTAGGGATCACCAAGGGTATTAAGGCTTCCGCTGTGATGTTACTCTTTTTCCTAGTTGAACAGGTAGGTGCAATAATAGGCTTTTTATGTACTAAATTGTTGGTATTAATGTCAAATGGGAGGAAGTAGTGATCGGTCCAAATGAGCTGTATGGGATCTTTCACGGTAATGTTGCAGTTAAGGGCGGTTATCCAGTCAAGGATTCTGCCCTTCGAGTGGGTGGGTTTGGAGCAGAATTGTTTTAGGCCATGCTCCCCTAATGCCGTGGCCAGGGCAATGGCTGGGGTGTCGAGAGGGTCATTAAACCCAAGATTGAAGTCTCCAAGTATAATCATTTGTGCTGACGGTTTGGAACTTTAGGCAACTAGTGAGGTGATGTCTTCCTCAAATGAGCCAGGTGGGCCCGGGGGTCTGTAAATTAAATGCAGCGTGATAGTGCTTTTAGGGGAAGTTTGTAATTTGACTGTGAGATGCTCACATGATTTAAGTGGAGGAGAGGAGGCTAGTCTAATATCAAGCGAGGACTTAAAAATAATGGCTACACCACCTCCTCGAGCGTTAGGTCTATCTGCTCTGAGGATGGTGTAGTTGTCAGGTATGGCTAGGGTGAGAGATGGTCCTGCAGCATCATGCAGCCAGGTTTCGGTTACAGCAAGGAAGTCCAAGTTGTTGGTTAGAATAATGTCTGCGACTTCTATGGAGTGGGCGACTAATGATCTAACATTTAGAAGAGCTCCTTTAGGAATAGGAGGGGTAGAGTTGATAGGTGTTACAGTATGATTGTTGGTCTTATTGGGTGGTTTGGCTGGGCATTTGCTAGATCTGTGGTGGGTTCTGGCACCAAGTCTAATGTTCCGATCGGTAGGGATGAAGGTAGTGGTTCGAGAGACAGTTGGGTTAGCAGTTATGGAGGTGCTGTAGTTGAGGGTGGGGCATGATGCTCTCGTGTCGGTGGGGTTCCACTTGGAGACGGCTGAGTGCATAATGGCTGGGACATCAGAAGGGTGTGTATCGCTAAGGGTAGGATAGGCGGATTGTGATACCGGGAGGAAGGCCGGTGTGGTAGGCAGGAATGGTGTGGGGCAAGTGATGGGGTGATGCCTTGGGCAGGCAGGTCTGACTAGACCATTGTTGTTGGCTATGTAACTATTGACAGTGCAAAGTATGTTGCTTTGCATGACACAAAAGGGGAACATGATCGCGGTAAGGCAAAGTAGCATGCTAGGGCTGGGGTGACGTGCAGAGGAATGGCAAATAGGGGGCATTGGTGACATAAGGTAGGCACAATACAATTCAAGTGTGGACAGGAAGCGACCATAGGGCGCAACACAAAATCAAATGTGGTCTGGAGGCAACCATAGGCACTACACAATGCAAATGTGGTCTGGAGGCGACCATAGGGCACTACACAATGCAGATGAGGTCTGGAGGTGACCATAGGGCACAATGCACCTCACATGTTGGCTTTGCCAATGCTTGTTTTAAACAGGACTTCATTGAAGGACACGCATAGTGCTTATATATTGAGTGGCTGAAGGCAGCCCTGGTTAAGACATTTGTATATCACCAGTCGCGGGTTTACAACTCCAAATAAGTCATTAGATCTCTAAAGATCTCTAAAGAAGCTTTGAAAAAACACTCGCAGGCACTTTCAGTGCAGAGTTTGATGGTAAGGCTTAACGCATTACCAGAGTGCAGCGTCTGCTTTTTTGAAGGCTGAGGTGGAGAATTTCTTGCCTTGAACTATCCTGCCCTGAACTATCTTTATGGAGTGGTAGGCACTAAAAACTGGTGATCTCAAAGTGGCGAGTTTTATTCTGACTATGTAATCAGCCAGCACGAGTAAGAAATCTAACGTCTGTCACTGAGGGATAGCTGCTTACACTTGAAAACACCCGTCCATTTTCTCTACGAGAAGATACATTTTCTTTTCTACAGGTACCGGCCTTTTTGAGTGAACCCATCCATCTACTAGAAAAGTGAAAAGCAAAAATGCGTTATTTCTAAAAAGTTTGAAGGCATTTATCTCTTCATACCCATCGGTTCAGATATAGGAATCTGTTGTCTAAAGGAATGAAAAAGATCTAACTGAAGCACAAGACCCGTTTCAGCCCCTGAAGAATGTCCAGTTAATTACAACATTCAGGACAGAAACTTATATAAATTGGGCTTTGTCGACACAGTGGGGAATAAGAGAAATTAAGTTGCCACTGTGTTAGTTTCATCAAGTATTTTGGACTTTGATTTTGTGAGGTGGAATCATTTTATTATTGTATACTGCTATGTTGTGTATGTGTTTTGAAATTTTTTTGTTACTTGTGCTTAACTGAGAAAATGAATTAAAACATGAAATTTTAGGAAACATCTTTGTTTGCTGTTGATTACATGGTACGCAGCCCATATTTGTCATCTTGGGGTACACCATTTGTGTCATTACCGACCCTTCCGGGGCAGCCCTCTGCCCGGCAGCCCCCAGTGGCTAAGGGCCCCATGGCCAAGGGCGGCTCCAACAGAGGCGGCTCCAGGAAGTGTCAGCAGGTGTCCGCAGGGGAAGCCAATGAAGCCAGCAACTAACAGACACCACCAAAACCGTGAGTGTGGTATGGGTAGGGGAGTAGAGCAATTACTCTATGCCACAATGCCATGCCACTCTATCTTACCTCCAAATAACATAGATTGCCATAATGTTAGCATGTCCACTCCTAGACGGAATTGTGAAAGTTAGCATACCCACACTTAGATAGAACTATGAAAGTTAGCATGTCCACTCCTAGACGGAATTGTGAAAATTAGCATGTCCACTCCTAGACGGAATTGTGAAAGTTAGCATGTCCACTCCTAGATCGAATTATGAAAGTTAGCAAGTCCACTCCTAGACGGAATTGTGAAAGTTAGCATGTCCACTCTTAGATAGAACTGTGAAAGTTAGCATGTCCACTCCTAGACGGAATTGTGAAAGTTAGCATGCCCACACTTAGATAGAACTGTGAAAGTTAGCATGTCCACTCCTAGGCGGAATTGTGAAAGTTAGCATGCCCACACATAGTTAGAACTGTGAAAGTTAGCATGCCCACTCTTAGATAGAACTGTGAAAGTTAGCATGTCCACTCTAGAACTGTGAAAGTTAGCACGTCCACTCCTAGACAGAATTGTGAAAGTTAGCATGCCCCCACTTAGATAGAACTGTGAAAGTTAGCATGTCCACTCCTAGACGGAATTGTGAAAGTTAGCATGCCCACACTTAGATAGAACTGTGAAAGTTAGCATGCCCACACTTAGATAGAACTATGAAAGTTAGCATGTCCACTCCTAGACGGAATTGTGAAAGTTAGCATGTCCACTCTTAGACGGAATTGTGAAAGTTAGCATGTCCACTCTTAGATAGAACTGTGAAAGTTAGCATGTCCACTCTAGAACTGTGAAAGTTAGCACGTCCACTCCTAGACGGAATTGTGAATGTTAGCATGCCCACACTTAGATAGAACTGTGAAAGTTAGCATGCCCACACTTAGATAGAACTATGAAAGTTAGCATGCCCACACTTAGATAGAACTGTGAAAGTTAGCATGTCCACTCCTAGACGGAATTGTGAAAGTTAGCATGCCCACACTTAGATAGAACTGTGAAAGTTAGCATGCCCACACTTAGATAGAACTATGAAAGTTAGCATGTCCACTCCTAGACGGAATTGTGAAAGTTAGCATGTCCACTCTTAGACAGAATTGTGGAAATTAGCATGTCCACTCTAGAACTGTGAAAGTTAGCATGTCCACTCCTAGACGGAATTGTGAAAGTTAGCATGTCCACTCTTAGACGGAATTGTGGAAATTAGCATGTCCACTCTAGAACTGTGAAAGTTAGCATGTCCACTCCTAGACGGAATTGTGAAAGTTAGCATGTCCACTCCTAGGCGGAATTGTGAAAGTTAGCATGCCCACACTTAGTTAGAACTGTGAAAGTTAGCATGCCCACTCTTAGATAGAACTGTGAAAGTTAGCATGTCCACTCTAGAACTGTGAAAGTTAGCACGTCCACTCCTAGACGGAATTGTGAAAGTTAGCATGCCCACACTTAGATAGAACTGTGAAAGTTAGCATGTCCACTCCTAGACGGAATTGTGAAAGTTAGCATGCCCACACTTAAATAGAACTGTGAAAGTTAGCATGCCCACACTTAGATAGAACTATGAAAGTTAGCATGTCCACTCCTAGACAGAATTGTGAAAGTTAGCATGTCCACTCTTAGACGGAATTGTGGAAATTAGCATGTCCACTCTAGAACTGCGAAAGTTAGCATGTCCACTCCTAGACGGAATTGTGAAAGTTAGCATGTCCACTCCTAGACGGAATTGTGAAAGTTAGCATGTCCACTCTTAGATAGAACTGTGAAAGTTAGCATGTCCACTCTAGAACTGTGAAAGTTAGCACGTCCACTCCTAGACGGAATTGTGAATGTTAGCATGCCCACACTTAGATAGAACTGTGAAAGTTAGCATGTCCACTCCTAGACGGAATTGTGAAAGTTAGCATGCCCACACTTAGATAGAACTGTGAAAGTTAGCATGCTCACACTTAGATAGAACTATGAAAGTTAGCATGTCCACTCCTAGACGGAATTGCGAAAGTTAGCATGTCCACTTTTAGACGGAATTTTGAAAGTTAGCATGTCCACTCTTAGATAGAACTGTGAAAGTTAGCATGTCCACTCTAGAACTGTGAAAGTTAGCACGTCCACTCCTAGACGGAATTGTGAATGTTAGCATGCCCACACTTAGATAGAACTGTGAAAGTTAGCATGCCCACACTTAGATAGAACTATGAAAGTTAGCATGCCCACACTTAGATAGAACTGTGAAAGTTAGCATGTCCACTCCTAGACGGAATTGTGAAAGTTAGCATGCCCACACTTAGATAGAACTGTGAAAGTTAGCATGCCCACACTTAGATAGAACTATGAAAGTTAGCATGTCCACTCCTAGACGGAATTGTGAAAGTTAGCATGTCCACTCTTAGATAGAACTGTGAAAGTTAGCATGTCCACTCTAGAACTGTGAAAGTTAGCATGTCCACTCCTAGACGGAATTGTGAAAGTTAGCATGCCCACACTTAGATAGAACTGTGAAAGTTAGCATGCCCACACTTAGATAGAACTATGAAAGTTAGCATGTCCACTCCTAGACGGAATTGTGAAAGTTAGCATGTCCACTCCTAGACGGAATTGTGGAAATTAGCATGTCCACTCTAGAACTGTGAAAGTTAGCATGTCCACTCCTAGACGGAATTGTGAAAGTTAGCATGTCCACTCCTAGACGGAATTGTGAAAGTTAGCATGTCCACTCTTAGATAGAACTGTGAAAGTTAGCATGTCCACTCTAGAACTGTGAAAGTTAGCACGTCCACTCCTAGACGGAATTGTGAATGTTAGCATGCCCACACTTAGATAGAACTGTGAAAGTTAGCATGTCCACTCCTAGACGGAATTGTGAAAGTTAGCATGCCCACACTTAGATAGAACTGTGAAAGTTAGCATGCTCACACTTAGATAGAACTATGAAAGTTAGCATGTCCACTCCTAGACGGAATTGTGAAAGTTAGCATGTCCACTCTTAGACGGAATTGTGAAAGTTAGCATGTCCACTCTTAGATAGAACTGTGAAAGTTAGCATGTCCACTCTAGAACTGTGAAAGTTAGCACGTCCACTCCTAGACGGAATTGTGAATGTTAGCATGCCCACACTTAGATAGAACTGTGAAAGTTAGCATGCCCACACTTAGATAGAACTATGAAAGTTAGCATGCCCACACTTAGATAGAACTGTGAAAGTTAGCATGTCCACTCCTAGACGGAATTGTGAAAGTTAGCATGCCAACACTTAGATAGAACTGTGAAAGTTAGCATGCCCACACTTAGATAGAACTATGAAAGTTAGCATGTCCACTCCTAGACGGAATTGTGAAAGTTAGCATGTCCACTCTTAGACGGAATTGTGGAAATTAGCATGTCCACTCTAGAACTGTGAAAGTTAGCATGTCCACTCCTAGACGGAATTGTGAAAGTTAGCATGTCCACTCTTAGACGGAATTGTGGAAATTAGCATGTCCACTCTAGAACTGTGAAAGTTAGCATGTCCAATCCTAGACGGAATTGTGAAAGTTAGCATGTCCACTCCTAGACGGAATTGTGAAAGTTAGCATGTCCACTCTTAGATAGAACTGTGAAAGTTAGCATGTCCACTCTAGAACTGTGAAAGTTAGCACGTCCACTCCTAGACGGAATTGTGAATGTTAGCATGCCCACACTTAGATAGAACTGTGAAAGTTAGCATGTCCACTCCTAGACAGAATTGTGAAAGTTAGCATGCCCACACTTAGATAGAACTGTGAAAGTTAGCATGTCCACTCCTCGACGGAATTGTGAAAGTTAGCATGTCCACTCCTAGATGGAATTATGAAAGTTAGCATGTCCACTCCTAGACGGAATTGTGAAAGATAGCATGTCCACTCTAGAACTGTGAAAGTTAGCATGTCCACTCCTAGACGGAATTGTGAAAGTTAGCATGTCCACTCTTAGATGGAATTGTGAAAGTTAGCATGTGAAAGTTGCATTTAGAAAGTGTGCCCTACAGCCTCTCCGTCAAGCTTAGAAATGTGCCCAATAGCCTCTCTGGTAAATTGAATTTAGATGTGTGCCCAAGATCCTCTGTGAAAGATGCATTTAGAAGTGTGCCCAATAGCCACTCTGTGAAAATTGCATTTAGTAGTGTGCCCAATAGACACTCTGGAAAGCTGCATTTAGAAATGTACCCAATAGACACTCTGGAAAGTTCCATTAGAAGTGTGCCCAGAAACCTCGCTGTGAATATAGTACTGTCCCCAATAACCACTCTGTGAAAGTTGCTTTTAGAAGTGTGCCCAACAACCCCTCTGTGAAATTTAGAGGTGTACCCATTAGCCGCAATGAGAGTTACATTTAGAGGTGTGCCCAATAGCCTCTCTGGTAAATTGAATTTAGAAATGTTCCTAATAGCCTCGCTGGAAAACTGAATTTGGAATTATTCCCAATAACCTCGCTGGAAAATGGATTTTAATAGTGCGCCCAGTAGCCACTCCCTGGATAATTGAATTTAGATATGGGCCCAATATCCTCTGTGAAAGCTGCATTTAGAAGTGCTACCAATAGCATCTGTGAAAGTTGATTATAGAAGTGTATCCAATAGACACCCTGGAAAGTCGCAATTAGAAGTTTGCCCAATAGCCTCTCTGGAAAATTGAATTTAGAATTGTGCCCAGTAGACGCTCTGTGAAAATTTGCATCTAGAAGTGTACCCAATAGCCTCCGCGAGAGTTACACCTAGAAGTGTACCAAGTAGCCTCGCTGATAAACTGAATTTAGACATGTTCCCAATAGCCTCTCTATGGAAAATTGTACTTAGAAATTCGCCCGGTAGCCTCTCTGGGAAAGTTGATTTTAGAAGTTTGCACATTGAAAGAGCATATAACCATTCTTACCACACCCCACGCTTACTCTCTCCTTTACATCACCACTCAACTAGAACACAGAGATACTATGACACCATTCGGTATAACTGTTCTCATACGAACATCCACCGCTTACTCCACATCATTCTATGTAATCACTGCTGGTCTCACAACCCCAGCCAGGCATCTTCCTCAGGCCTAACGCAGCCACATCCGTTCCGGATAAATCCTGCCAGAACGAACACATTCTCCTGATCTCTCAACCACCACACCTACCAATAAGAATCAGCTATTACACGTATACCGCACGAGCTGCGCACATATCCGGTGCACACACGCACCTTTTGACTCTCCCTACTCTCTCTACTGATCTGAACTTCGGTTCCCAAGGGCGTTCAACCTACCAGCGCCTTCAGACCATACCAATGGTATATAAGGCGCTATATAAGTGCAAAATAACAATAACAATAACAATAACATGCACTAATATCACACATTGACTGTAGTACATCAAAGCACCTAGGTACGAGATCACAAAGGGGGCACACATGTACTGAGAAAGGGTGCATTAGGGCGCCTAGGTTCGAAAATGCCTCTGAAGTTACAGTACAGGGCCGACATGTATTGAACTCACACATTGAGTAGGGTGCATCAGGGCACCGGGTCCGAGTTCATGTGTAGAAGCTGCCAAAGGGTTGGGTGAGTAGTGTGTCTTTAGGTTAGGGGCAGGATGATGATGCACAACAAATATCAGAGGAGATAACGTTCCAGTGTGATATGTGAGGGGCAGATAGGTTATGGGCTCGGCGGAGCGTAGATGTTGCAGGCGCAAAGTTACCTTAACAGGTGAATGTGGAGGTCCAGGGGGTCTGGAAGACGGCAGAGTCGGCAGTGAACAGGCTGAGAACAGGCACGAGCCTTGTCCTCGAGGGCCTTGGATGGAGAGGGCCGGCTTCACCTGCCGGCGAACAATGGCAGGAGTTGTAGTTGCAGTGGCCAATCAGGGAGGGCCAAGACTGCTGCTGTGTGCCTGGTCAGGCACCGATCGGAACTAGCCTAAAATGCGGCGGCCATCTTAGAAGGGGGCACCTCGTGTACCACAGTACTGGAATCAGGGCAAAACCTGCTCTTAACGATGCAGGGGGGGGTGCAGGGCTGCTTAGGCTCTTAGTGGGGCATCTAGGAATGCTTGTATGCATTCGTGCAGCGATTTGGGAAATTCGAAATTAGGTGGCATTAAAAATAGCACAATGAGTTCGCGCTTACCAGATTTCCACAGCTGATCTGGGATGGCTTCCTGGGCAGGCCCGCTGCTCCTGCAGTGTCGGGGCCTCGTGAGATGAGCTCCAGCTCATGAGGAAGGATTCACCAACTGCTTCAGGCTGAGAACAGGCACAAGCCTTGTCCTCGAGGGCCTTGGATGGAGAGGGCCGGCTTCACCTGCCGGTGACCAATGGCAGGAGTTATAGTTACAGTGGCCAATCAGGGAGGGCCAAGACTGCTGCTGTGTGCCTGGTCAGGCACCGATCGGAACTAGCCGATCGGTGCCTGACCTGATGTGTGCAGGTTGGTGGTCTCATCTACCATATATCGAGTGCACAAATGATGGTTGTAGCTCACACATACACAGTGATGCCCCAACCCGCGTGACAGTCACAGAACAAATGCATTTGTACAATATTGAATGATTCTGCACATGGACAAAGAGACTGTAAGAAGCGTGGTATCAAGATTCAGAAACTTGTATTTAAACTATTTGCACACAATGATGCAATATGGGGTAGGGGAAAATGTCCAGGGATGAAAACAAAATAAAAGTCCAAAATGAAACCTAATACTATAGAAAGATGTACACAGGCAGCAGGCTACAATGTCATTCAATGCGTCCCCCAGGGCAGTCACACTCCTCTTGGGCCTCCGTTCTTGCCTGGAGGGTGTGCAGGCCCTAAACCATCCATCTCTCCTCCTCCTCTGCATTCCTGAAAGCATCTTCCAGGATAGCTGCCTGCCCCATTGTCTGCCTCTCTTCCACCTCTGCCCTGGTCCTGGCGATGGTTGCCTCCCCAGCCCGCTACCTCTCCACCATCAGCTGCCTCTGATATTGGGCTCAGGTGCACACCAACTGCCGGAGCTGCCTCCTTTCCTCCTGCCAAATCTGACACATTTCCTGCCTTATTTTCCTCCTCTGGGTGGCATATCCCTACATCGACTGCCTCCTCATGCTCCTCATCTGTTGCTTCCTGTAAGAGTTTAACATGTGTAGGTACCCCATCCGACTGGATGACACTTGCTGGGTGTGGGGGCACATAACCTGCACTGGCCTTAAGTGCCAGCTTTCCCTCCACTATCTATTCCTGTGTTGGTGCCTGGGCAGGCACAGTGACAAACGCAACTGGCATACTTGGAACTTCCACCGCAGGCAGGGATGTGGCACAACCAGACTGGGCATAGTGGTTGGGACTGGTGCACAGGGGGCCATGGTGGAGTCTGGAATTGAAGTCTCCCTGGAGGACAACCGGGGCACGGAGGAGAACGTGGTGGAGGGGGTAATTATATGCATAGAAACCACCCGAGAGCAGTGCTCTTGCCAGCTGGCCCAGGTACCGGCACATCGACTCATGATGCTGAGCCAGCTCCTTGCGAGTAGCTGACACAGAATCACGAATCAATGAGGTCCACCTCACAAAACCAGCAAGCAGGGTCTGCACTTCATCTTTGTTGGCCGCCTTGGTTGCAAGGAAGGTCTCGCTCTGGGTAGAGGCATTCATGAAGGTTGTCACTGCCACAGCAGATGATCCTGGGCCAGGACGTTGTGCAGAAACCTCCACGGTGGACTGCATATGCTCATGTCACATGGCCATGGGTGCAGCCTGAACACCCTCGTGGATGCCCCCACCAAACCCTGTGGGGTGGAATGTAATTGACCACTCCTCCACCTTCTCCACCATCATCCCTGATGACTCCAGAGAGTCTTCCACCCTTGATGACCCTTGTGATACCACACCCTGTCCCACAGCTCCTGAGGTGTTCCCCACCACAATCTTCTCCTGGGACTTGCCCTCATCAGTCAGGTCGTAAGTTACTGGTGCTCCCTCAGCCAATTACCCCTCAGGAGATGGGGGCTTGCTGGGATGTGCACATAGGTATGGTGGCCCAGTCCCTGCCCTTCTGCTCCAAAGCAACATCTTAGCCCTCTTCACGAGCTGCAGCAACTGTGGCAAATGGGACAAAGAACATTGACATCAGTCATCAGTGAAAATGCATGTGTGGCATCCACAACATTAGCAGTTACATCAATTCAGCACGTGTCAACCAGCAACTGGCACACACACATACATACAAACAAACACACACGTACACACATGCACGCCCATGCAATCAGCATGACTACTGACACACAAGTGTAGGGACAATGATGACTCACAGTCTTGACACATGCACCTGTCAACCCAGTACATTGTCGCGTGGCCACAAACACATTTCCAAAAACATGCAGTGCCACTATACCAATGCCAAAGTGACACATGGTTGACATGCAGCCAGGGCCATGGGAGGTGCACCTGGGCACCTGTCCACCTAATTACAGTTAGCAACATCCATCCCTGACAGCGTGACCTGTAAGCATGCAATATGTACACATTTCTAAGGAACAAAGGCTTATGCTGTTTGTCCATACATATATATATATATATATATGATAGGATCACATGTCAACTCAGGCTTCACATGCAGTGGGATGACACATGATATGATAAGATATAGCATTTATAATGCGCCTGTACACAGGTATTTCTAGGCGCGACAAGACAAGCAGGGGGAAACAAAGGGAGGACAAAACAGCGATCTTACTAGCCCTTTTGTCAGTCAGATCGTGCAGGTGCGGGGGAGAGGGAAGGGGACAAGGGCCAGGGTCAGAGGGGAAGGGAGGAGTGCAGGTAATCAATAAGTGCAGCCAGTAGGTGGCTCATATGTGCAGAGAGAAGGGGCTGCAGGGTTGCAGGAACAGACACTTAAGTGATGGGGGAGCCCAGAGGCAGTACGAGGGCAACTGGACATGCAGGATCCTGGCCCGAATCCACAGGGTATCCAGGTGACCACATCACATCCCGTTCCCTGGTCAATGCAAAAACATAACATTCACAGACATCCATGCACATTTGGCAATCTCAGCAGATGTGTGTGGATGGATATACTTGCAGGTGCGCAACACATAGAGGTGCCCTACATGCATTTCCCTCACATGGCCACAACATCGTAAGCTGGCATCCGCACTGTCTCAGCACTTGTTCTCATGATCTCACATTGCATGTGCACAAGGGCAACACGTCAGCAAGGATAAACAGTGCATATACCAATGCATGTCCCATAAACATATGTCTGCCATCACATATGCCCAGCATTGGCAGAAGGCTGCACACCACTGCCACTCACTGCAACACACATGTTGTATACAGAAGGGGACACCTGCAATCATGCATGCCCATGCACAACACACAGACAATTTAGAGCAGTGCACCACATGGGTACTCACCAACAGATTCCAGACACTGTTTTCACTCACAGATCTGGAAGTGAAGTTCTGGGTAGAACCTCTCAAGTACCCGCAGGTGATTTGATTACAACTTGTGGCAGCCTGCATGGTACACCACCACATTAGCCTCCATCGCAAGAGCTACCACCACCTTTGTATAGCTTCGGCTCTTCAGGTCCTCCCATCGTTTACTCACGGTCTTCAGTGTACGGTTTGCATCCCCCTCCATGTTGATGGCAGCTGTGATCTCTTCCCAGATCTGTACAGGCTTGTCGTGTCTCAGCTGCATTGCAGGGTGGAAAACGGTGTCATATCTACACAGGTCCCAATATGCCAACTTCAGTGCTGGTGAAGTTGGTAGCCCTATGCCTCGCTGACAAGATGAGGTAGATGGTGCTGACATTGGAAACCACTGAGGCAGCTGTGGCTTAGCTGGGTCCTGGATATGTGCTGTGGAGCTGTGGTGGAGGTGGTAGGGAGAAATGGAAGTCCCAAATTTCAAGATGAGGTGGTCACAGGCCAAAAACAGGAGAACAGGCAATGGCAAAACAGCTGGCACTCCAAGACAGTGCTGGTTGGCAGCAGGCACTTACGCTCATTTAGGCAGCAGCAGATGTTGAGTATTGGAGGCAATGCAGGGCAGTAGAAGGCAAAATTGAAGGTGTTGAGGCAGGAGGAACTTTGCTGTGCTTCTCGCATCTGAGGAAGCGGATAACAGAGTAAAGGCTGTTAGCTCGTATATTATGTGCTATGTGTTGCATACAGCATTCCTATGCAACCTATGCAGTAAACGGCACTGACGGGCATATTTCAGAGGTTCGACACACGACACTGGTTGTGCATGAGAAGGTACAAAGACAGGTAATTGTGTTTCACTGACACGCATTTGGGGTTGCTATGCAAGCTATTTCCTTCAAGTAACACACACCGTATTTTAGTTTTTGAGCACTGCCTCTGTGCATATGCACATGTATTTGTGCTCATCGTGAGGCTTTCTGTGTATCACGTACACATTTTTTTGGCTTTTGGGAAGCCACTGTGTTTTGCGTCCTGCTTTTCTTCTGTTTTCATAAGCATCCAGAATTATCGCGTATGCATTTTCTGGCTTTAGGGGTGCCACTGCATATCGAGTACTGCTTTTTTTCTTGTTTTAAAGCTTCCTGGGATTTGCACATGCAATTTATGTATTTGGGGTACCTCTGCATATTGTATACTGCTTTTTCATGGTTTTAAGGTGCTTTGGCGCCTTGCTGGACCACGCATCTACTTATTCCATCATGCAGACAGTTCTCTTTCATATATTTTTGTTGAGACATATTTGGGGTGCTTATCATTTATTCATTTTTCCTGCACCATGAGTGGGAAGGACCCAAAAGGGAAATGGAGAATTGAGGGACAACCCAGTAGACACGTGAACCAGCCCCATAGGTGTCCCGCGACCAGTAAGTGCACAAGAGGTGGAAGGGCACAACCAAGGGGCACTAGGTCCATGAGGGGATGCCCTGCAGAGCAGGAAGTGTATCTGCCCCAAGATCAGACACAGGAGAAGGGTCCACTGAGGAAGAAGCGCTTCAATGATGAGGAACTTCAGATCCTCATAGATTATGTGACGGATCACCATTTTGAGATGTACCCTTCGGCGGGCAGCACCCAAAATCCCACCCAGCGAATGGCGCAGTGGCAGCCTGTCATGTACCTCCTCAATGCTTGTGGTGTGGAGAGGCACACTGCTAAAGAGGTCCAGAAATTGATTAACAACCTCACGCGAAGGACCAAGCAGAAGCTGAGTGACAACCTAGCTTCTGCAAAGGCCACTGGAGGGTGGAGGGCAGAGGAAGAGCAGCTGACTCTATTCAAAGAGGCTGCAAGTTTGCTCGTTAGCAGTGAGCAGGTGAAAGGCATGGGAGGAATGGGCGCATATCTGGACAAATCAGGTGAGTGGCTTTTGTTTGTATCTTATGTGTGGACAATAATGGTTGACCTGCCCATATATTTGTTGCAGTACAATTGGCTGCAATTGTCAGCCATCCAAGGCTAATGCATATTTACTACTGTGTACAGTTCTGTCAGATGGCCTGCATTGTGGGAAGTGGCTGTCTGGTTTCCATGTGTGGCACATATTTCTTTTCACAGTACACATCACTGTCTGCTGGCCTTCACAGCTCTGCCAATACTTGTATGCAGGGTTCTTCCTATCCGAATTTGTGTACAGTGCAAGACCCTATGATGTGCCCCCTGACTGACACACATCACACCCAATTCACACCTCTGTGTCATGAAAATAAACATCCTCCAAATCAATGAATCATTGTTAAACTAATGAAGCCAGTTTCTTTGTTTTCTACATAAAATACAAAAGACATGATGATGTGACACAGGTGTTGCTGCTGAAGTGCATGTTTGTTCTGTCACCTGCTCCAATGGAATGCATTCTCAGAATGCATTCCAAGCTGCCTGTACTCAGACACTGTGGTGTGAGCAGCCTCCCGGAGCCTGAGTCCCCTCAGACCACTGTCCGTTGTTGAAGGTGTTATGTTGAAATGACCTTGCTTTTATATTGCCAGTGGGTGACACTAGACCAAACATAGGAGTCATTTGCTCCTATAGGGTCACCATTCCAAGGTGGACAGTCTGGTATTCTCCTTTTATACTGTCTGATGATAACCCAGAAACGGTAAGGGGATGAATAACATCAATGTGTGAACCTGTCTGCTTTGCGTGTAATTAATGTGCATTTTGTAATTAAGACAATGATCATAGAGTTCTAGATTTCATTTATCGGTCTGTGATGAAAAGGTTTTATGTGTGGATCAGTGAATACATGACAGACACATGACTTGGTGCTCGTCCTGACATGTATATTAATTGGGCTATAGAATGTAATGGCAGCAACATTGCCCACTCAGATGGGGCATGCTCTGTTGCACCTTGTCTCATGAGAATTGTAAATGAGGATGGGCTGGGTCTCATCCTGAGCATGCCCTGTCACCAATACAGACTCATCTTCAGTGGATGATGGCCATAGACAGGAACAGATGCCCCACAAGAATCACACAGACAGGAGTTATAAATGTATGAAATGATTTTTACACTTACGAACATTAGCCTGAACATGAATGATCTGATCAAGCATTAAGAACAAAACCCAGCTTCTGATTTGTCACATGAGGTCCACATTTCCCCAGCCACTGCCTCCTCATCATTAAGCAAGCCTCAGGGGTAATTCCTGCACAAAACGGCTAGACCATGCAGTGTCTGACAGTGATGACATTAGCATCTCTTCTTAGTGCTGGCCTGCAGTGAGTGATTATCATGCTGTGGTGGTGTGGTAAGGGTGGATAGCCCAGTGGAGGTTCAATTTGAGGGTACTTCTGTGATTGAGTCATATGATTAAGTGTGGGGACAGTATGACACACTCATTCTAGCTGAATATGTCAACATTCACAGTGTGCCATTGTATGGACAAGTGACAGAGATGTTCAAGGGACTATTCTGATGTGTGGTCACACAGGTCCACCGCAAATATAGTGCACATTCAAGACACACAATGTAAAGTGTCAGTTCACATTGTGTTAACTGACAGTGCCCTTTACATGACAGTGGGGCTCATTACAATATCGGCATTAGCCGTGCCAGTATAACAGGCACTGCTGCCGCCGCTATCATTTTATTTCTTGCGCCCGCATGTGGGCAATTACCGGGTCATTACGTCCCCGCCAGACCCAGTAATTGCCCATTTGCGGGTGCTGGAAAAAAATGCTCCCCATTCCCATTTGAGCCCCATAAGGCTCAGTGATAATGGGGAGGTCGGATGCACCAGCACCATTCAGAATGACGGTGCATCCAACATGCTCTGCTCGCAGGTGCAGGTCAGACCAAGCGGGCTGGAAGGCACCCGCGACCAGCACTTGTAATTTGCCGGTCCAGTAACAATGGTACCGGCAAGCTTACCGGTACCATTGTTACCGGACTGGCAAACTTATAATGAGGCCCCATGTAAAGTGTCAGTTAATGACTGTCAGTCACTCACTTATAGACAGTCATTTGGGGTCATTCCAAGTTTGGAGGTAGCCATGTTGCTATTAGCACCATGGCTGCCTCCAAACCGGGTATGGGTCCGGTGTCTCTGAATAGGGACTTACGGGGTCATTCCAACCTTGGAGGACCCGGTAAGTCCCCATTCAGAAAACCATTCCGCATTCCCATTTGACCCCCCATAGGGCTCAATGGGATGGGGAAGGCGCTAATTACGGGCCCGTAAATTGCGGGCCCGTTATTAGCGTCCTGACCAGACATCCTTAGCGGGTCCCGTTAGGGAACCTCGGAACAGGGCGGTAAGGGGTTACCGGCACCGGGATCCTTACCGATGCCGGTAACCCCTTACCGCCCAACTCGGAATGACACCCATTGACAACGTCATGTGAAGTGTGCTGGCAGATCACACAATGTAAAGTGACATGACCTTTTAATGAATTGTGCCAGGCAAACAGCATGAGGCTCATGCCCATGTTAAAAATCACACAGGGTGCTAACCTAGGGTTGGCACTAATGTGACACATCAGACAGTAACAGTCACATGTGTCATTTCATATTGGGGCAGCAATGGAGGCTTTGGTAAACAGAGAGGTGATTTGCCCAGCACAATATTCCTTGCTGCACACATATCTATGCATTGATTGTACATGGACTACCGTCTGCACAGTGACAGAATGGATGCTGCTGTCCTAATCAATGTGCAAATTCACATTGAGGAGACATCGGGCAGTGGTTGGAATGTTGGGGGGATGGAGGGTATATTGCTTGCGAGGGGATTCATGTACAGCATGTCCTAATGCATTCACTACAGCACTTTGGCAAGGATACCACAGTGAACCTTCTCGGGCATGCCCCATATGAAGCAATGAAGTGATATTCATGAACAGTTTCCATGCATGAATTGACAAGACATGGAAATGAAGTACATTGTTTGTATGTTTTCATGTGTGTCATGTATTATATTTTGAAAGAATGTGTAGATTTGGTCAGCTAACTGATGCTTTGTGCTGGCCTTAAGAATTACAATGCCCCATGTGCAGTACTTATCACTGGGTTTTGCATGAGTCATCAGTCATGAGAAGTCCACAGTTCTATGGCTCGGTCTACACTGAGGGTCTGAGCTGGACCCGGGGGGCAGGTGGGCCGGGTTCAGCGGAGGGTGTGTGTGCATCAAGAGCATCTCAGTGGCTGTGTTCTCAATGTGCACCCCATTATTACATGAGCATGCATGTTGTTTTACCAGCAGTGTACTCAGAGTCAGAGGTCTGGATCTGAACGGTCCTGTGTCCACACATGGGTGCCTTGAGCTATGCTCCCCAGGAAGTCGCTACCTCCACATGTACCATGAAATGTTGCAGCTTGTACGTGTGGCAATGGCATGCAACACACATGTGATGGTACACATTCACATTGTCTTGCATGTGGATTGTCCAGTGAGTGAGACAATCATGACTCTATTGATATTATCTATTGATATGCATGTTTGCACAGTCTTCCATTACCTTGCCCTTGTGGCCAGTGGCCATGAAGGGGCAACAATGTCTGTGCATAGGCACATGAGGGCCTCTTTCTGATGGGACAACATGTGGATGACCAATAGTTGTCTCTGTGTAGTTCATTACATATATGTAGTGCTAATGGAGCAGTAGCCGTGAAAGCGTGCTTTTGTCAGTTCCAAGTCACACTCTTCTCACACATGTATGCAAGCCATGTGACTGTGACCGGCTATGCAGCTTGCGACGGGGTAATGTTGCAATTGGGATTAAATTGTTGGCCTCAGATGTGCAGGTCACACTTCCACATGTTGCCACATACAAATGTATGGGTTGTGCATGAGATCACTGATGATGGGGGTGGACAAGCGAGGGAACATCACCTGAGTGGAGGGTTATGAGGGATTGGGAGGAGGATAACGAAAGGCGAGACATGGTATTTCCACAGTCCCAAAACACCCCAATCTACTTTCCCTCAACATTTATTGGGGATCTCCAATCTCACACCATGCCCCCAACCCCAGTTCCAACAAATAATGAGACGAGGAAGAGGCAACTAAGATCAGTAAAGATTACCCATGGGAATAACATGGGGAAAGTAAGGGCAACCTACCCTAGAAAGAACTAGAGTTGTCCCATTAATAGAGTCAGGTAGGGTCAAGCAGTTAATAGTGACCATTTACACCTGACTCAACTTGACTGTTTTTTTTTTCACTATAAAAGGTGTGGTTTTAGACAGAGGGATGAGCAAGCTAAAGAGGCATTTGGGACCAGAGAAGTCACAAAGCTGCAGGAAGGAGGATCCAGAGGAGAGGGGCATGCTACAAAGATGGCCCAGTGTGTGAGGAGGGCTGTAGTGTGGCTGAGGAGCCATGTCTCCTGAGCGCCGGGGCAATGCAGCTGGGACCCTGCTGGCAGTGTCCTTGCAATTGCTCATTACCTTGGGCCGTGTGCCGGGCACAAGGGTTTCTGAGGGTCAGGTGGAAAGACCTTGACCTCGACCTAAAGCATCCCGGAGAGACCGTTAGCCAGCGCTATGCTGCCCGGTGAGTTTTGCATGACAGAGAGAGACTCTGAAGCATGTGGGTGGCTGGAGCGGGGAAGGGAAGAAAAGCAAGATTTGTAAAATGGCACAAACCGGAAAGCAAGAAGCAGAACATAGAAAATGAGAAAAGAAGTAAAAGAAAGGTAACAGAAGAGAAACGGTGCACATAAGTGGTGCAAAAATAACAGGACAGGAAGTAAATAGATTTGAAAGAAATTGCAAGTGGCCTGGATATAAAGTTAAAAACAGACAGAAGCAAAGTAAGAGGAACGCGCGAGGACGCACAAGAAAGTCAAGAGAGGGCAAGCGGCCCGAAAGGAAAGTAATGAAAAGGTGCAAGTGAGCACTGTGAGAAACTAGAATGTGTCTCAACCACTAGTCACCCATGATCTGTAATGCAGGTGCCCAGGACATGGCCATCACTTTTTGATCCAGATCCTGGGGGTGGACCAGTGCGGGATGATCTCCTGGATGAGGGGTGTTTAGGGAGTGGGACACACAATGGTGAGATGCTGTTTCCCCTTCCTTATAACACCTTTAGCACCTTCCTACCAAGCAGGATATTTAGGAACTCCAACCCCCCCCCACTTTACAACTCGAACACCTACTCAGAGACAGCCTGCTATGAGAAAAAACGAACACACCAAGCTGTATACCTGAAGTGTCACAATACAATGGTCAGGCAAGGTCAGGCAATTACTGACCATCACACACACGTGACTTCCATTAAGTTTACCAAGACAGATAAAAGGCGGAGCAAGAGAACGCACTCTGAACAAGGCAAAGTACATGAGAAAACAACATTTCCAAGGTGGCAGTTTAACAAGAGGACAACTACGGCAAAAAAGAAGGGGATCGCAAGGAGGGAAGTTCCCTTGACCTTTTCAACAAGGAAGCTTTGCTTTCATGAGCCATCAAAACTGGAAAGCATAAGACCAGGAAAACAGGCTGAAGAATCCTGCATTCTGTGTCAGAGATACCCAGGGCCCACCTGCGTCAAGAATCAAGGCAGGGAGAATTACCCGCTGTGGGTATCAGGTAGCATTATCCCCATATATATGGTCGCCATAAATAATATCACCGGGAAAAGGTTGCAGCAATATTATATGGGTGACCATATATATGGGGACAGGGGCAATGTTTCATGCAATAATGTCGCCACAAAAAACGGCAATTTTTCGGCAATATTTTTGCATGGCGAGATTTTTGTGGCAAGATTATTACATGGAACCCCGCTGTGGTACTGTACTTGGCTCCAAGAATAAAGCAGCGTCAGTGAAATCGACACATCTGGTGAGTTGGGGAGATCGATACAAGACCAGTCTATGTTGAAGCCAAGGTTACAAGCAGCAACATTCTATGGCGAGTGCTGGAACGAACATTGTTTGAAATACATGTGATAACAGATGCAAGTAAAGGTCAACTGCTGAGGAGTGATTGAACTTTGAAATGAAGATATAATACCTTTGACAGAGTGGTCCGGCTCCACGTGGGTACTCATATGAAGGTCTCTGTAAGGTATACAGCTGAAAAGTGAAAGAATTGTAGATAATTGTGAGTCACATTGCTACTGCGACAGGTCAAGCAAACCCCTGCGCACAATCGAAAGTCTTTGATGTTGATAAAGTAAAGAATATTTGTGGGAAAGTTGATAAAGTTGATCTGAGCCCGGCAGAGGTATATCAATTGAAAGGTTTGTGTTAAAGTGGGTCTAAGCCCGACATAGGGGGATTCAGGGTGAAGCGAAAATCACCTGAGAAGGTTTTGTCTTGAAGTGGGTCTGAGCCCAGGAGGAAGCGGGGGGCGCGGGGTGAACAGAAAATCACCAGAGAATTTGTCTGTGTGAAATCCTAAGAAGCTTGATCTTAGCCCGGCCAGAGAGGCACCCGAGGTGAACAGAAAATCACCCGAGAATTTGTATGTGTGAAATCCTAAGAAGGTGGGTCTGAGGGGGACGCGAGTGAACAGAAAATCTCCCAAGAATGTATATGCGTGAAACCCTAAGGAGAAAGGAACTTTGTTGTTTTTCGTATTGTATCAGGCCCTCTGAAAAAGAGACTTTGAATGGCAATGAGACTTTGGCACAGAAGGCCATGATGTTGAAGTTTTGAAATGCACCCTCATGCTAGAGAAGCCAGAGACTGTGCTAAACTCGAGTATGCCGCCTTCTCCCATGCGGAAAACGTGGGGAAGGGAAGCCAACGGCTTGAGTATCCTGACATATAATTTCCTGACCACTTTTCTTTTGCATAAAATTGTTTCCCACACTATTTTTATTTAGAATTAAGGATTGGCAATAGGTTTATTAGTATAGGCCCTTTTATTTTGACAAGACACCACTAGGACTGTGTTATTATTATTTGATGGTCATAGCTTGCTCCCATCTTTAGATGTAGGTTTAGATAGGTGTTTTTCAAACCCAATTAAAGTTCAATAAACAACCTTGAACTGTGACCACTTGTGTCTGTCCTACGGTTTGTTACCCTGCAGTCCTTACAGCATGGGGAAGGACAGTGACAGGTTAAAAGTGCAAGGATGCACAACAAACTTAAAGAGTGCAAGTGTGCATGGCCAAAGACAGAAGTGAATGAAACAGATGGGTGCATGAAGCACAACAAAGCAGTAAGCTGCGAGAGGCACAAAGAAGTACAAGAATGGAAAAGAACAGTGCAAGTGTGCACGATAAATACCTGAAGATAAAAGGTACCAAGGAAAGTGCAAGTAAGAAGTAAAAAGAGGGGCAAAGGATCAGAGTGGTCACGCTAAGGAAAATCAAAGAGCCTGGCGTTTTCGAAAGCCTCTGATTCTAACCCATGAGAAGGTTGGATGTAAGAAAAGTTGTAAATAAGGAAAATGCATATCCTGACCAGCTAAATTTTTGTTTGGAATTAGAGGGGCCTAAGCTCGGGGAAGGGCCCCCTGAGAAACCTAAAAGGAACTGTGATATATTTCATTTTTGTTTTGAAAGTTGGAAAATGCCCGTGCTTGAGAAAGGGAACCCTGAGAGGCCTACTTAAGAAATGAAAGTAGATCCTGATAAAACTGACTTTTTGTTTGAAAGCTGGATGGGGTATGAGCTTGGGGAAGGGAACCCTAAGAGGCCTGACCAAGTTGAAAACGTGTTGGTTTGCTTTATAGTGTTGAAAACACTGAAGCTTGGGGAAGGGAAACCCAAAGAACTCAAAGAAACAGAAGATATTTGAACTCACGGAAGGGTCCTGTGGTGAAGGTCTTGCAAGCAACCCAGTTTTATTGAACTAATTTTTGGTAAATTTAAAACCATGCATGGCAAGAAAGCCATCGAAACCAACACTGGTTTCCCTATTTTTCTGTTGAACCACTACTTTTCATTTATGTATAGAGTGAAGGCAATCATAAGTTTAGACACAGACAGACTTTTTATTTAGACTTTCAGACATTGATGGCCCGTAGAAACATAATTTCAGGGAAACATCCCTTTAGAGGTGGGGCTATTCCGATATTACACCAACCCTGGAATTTTAAATAAAGGTTTTGAAATGTTACTTTCTGAGTGTGTGGGCCTCATCCCATGTGTGGCGGTCCAGAAATAAGACTGCTGGTCATACTGTACCGGCACCATTTCTGGACCACTACACTCCAACTATGCTTCCCATGGCCACCATAGGTGGCGTTGTCTCAGAAACACTGGCACCGTTAGCAATGGTGCTGGTGCTTCTGTGTCCCCATTCCCATGAAGGCCTATTAGACTCCATGGAATGGGGACTAACACTTTCTGCCGCCTGACATCCCGGCCTGCTGGGACTTGTAATGTCTTGGTGGCACTGGGATGTCAGGTGATGGAAACCGTGTTACAAGTTCAGCAGAAACCGGCCGGTAGCACCCTCAAGGATCGGCTTTTTTTCCCCCAGGTCAAGATGTAAATTTCTTTTAATAGAAACTTGTTCGGGATGGTGTGATTTTTCATTTATTAAACCCAAACCTTGAGGGATGTGTTATTGCCCTCTCGAGAACTTTATGAATGCAGAGCTGAATGTGCAGCCATGTGCAGTGGTTTCAACTGCCATGCTTCAATTGACTGCAACAGGATCACACGTACAGGTGAAGATGAGTCAAAATTTTGTGGTAGATATGTGCAGTCTACATGATTTACTCCTATAGCTGGTATAATACAATGTCCCATGTGGTTGCAGGGATCCTGACGCATCCAGTTACTGCACTCCTTCTGAAACCACTCAGCACCCTTTTACCTCCCTAGTTCCCATGCCCTCTGCTAGGCACTAGCCATCCATTCACAAATGCAGAGGAAGAGTGTTTGGTGGATGTGATGAGACAATCACATCAGGGCAGCTCTGCCGGCCGGTAAGGTTGTGCACTGTCAATCATGTCAATGTCTGATTAAGTGTGCACCACAATGTCAGCATGCAGTGGCACATGTAGGGATTTGATAGGTCATGCGATTTTGGGATGATGACTGTCAGTGCAGATATTAGATTGTCCACATGTTTTGTGTGTATGTACCCTTGAACATCCATGCACGTGCATTGGATTTCTGGTTGCACTTCCATAAAGGAGAGCACATTGAGGAGACTGTTCAGCATTGATCCTCATTGAGCCATTGGCAGTCTTTGACACATCCTATGACAGCATCCTCATCCTCTGACTCAAATCTCTGGACATCTGGACTCTACATTTTGATTGTTCAACTCTTGCCTCACTGGCCGTTCTCAAGTCTTCTTCCTACCACCCCCATATCTCCCATGGGGTCCAGCAGGTGTACTGCCTGTCCACACTATTCTTTAACATGTGCCAGAGCCCACTCCACACACTTATACGCTCACATGCACTGCAACAATATGTCTCATACACATCCATTCACAGATCACCAAGACCTCGAATGCTCACCATCGTGACCTTGCCTTGGAAAACGCAGATTTGGCCATATGTCTCCATGCACTCGATAGGAATGGTTTAGCACTCTTGGGCCATCTAGGCTTGTACTGGTTTGCACATGTGGACCCCTGACAGCCTTTACCTTTGTTCCAGATACATGTAATTTGTTGTTTATTTTAGTTTTTCTGTATGTTCTCTTCTCCTGAACGTATTGCATGACTTTTGTTTCCATGACTTGTTCTAATCCAACACTGTGAGTGACTGCACTGTATGTGCATATAAATTGCAGGCGCATGCATGTGGAACACTGTCCCCTCCCCACAGCTTCTGTTCATATGTCATCCCTGCAAGTGTTTGTAGTAGACCTTATGGTCCCCGCTCATCCAAATGAGAGGGGGAGGCATTAGCTGGAGAGTGATGACCTGTCCATAAACGGTGGTATCCAACAGGGGTATTGGTTGGTGGTACAGAGTCTGGAATGGGGGTGGGACAGCTTTATTTGTGTGGATATTGTGAACATGGGTCTCTTTCTGGTTTACTTGCCATGGTGTGTTGACCATGTTGCTTTTCTGATGATAAACTGAGGAGTCCCCTTTCGCAGGTGACCTTTGTTTTACAGTCTTCCCTTCACCCTCACCCCCAATTGTCCTTCTTCAACCCAACCTGTGTTATTTTTGCATCTATGTACCTTCCAGTCTCTCTGCCCCTGCTGCCTTCATTTCCTGTCGTTCTGTCTCTGTCTTCCTCTCTTCACCCCTTCTCTCTTCCTTCTCTCTTCCTTCACCCACTGTAACAGCCCCCATGCCCCCACCACCCGCGCACTTCCTTGCTCCCCAATTCCGCATTCTCTCTCTCTCTCTCTCTCTCGCTCTCTCTCTCTCTCTTTCTCTCTCTCTCTCTCTCTCTCTCTCTCTCTCTCTCTCTCAAACTCTCTCTCTGTCAGCTCTGCAGCTGAACATTCATCACTATGTTTCCTCTCTCCCTCTTGCCCTCTTTCATACTTCTACCCACCAGACAAGGACCGCCTCACTTGGTGTCCCATTCCCGCCTGCATCCAAGGGTGACCCAACTACACATATGACAACTGACCGTGGGTGTGCACAACTTGGGTGCCTGCTATCAATGGCTCAGCTTGTGCCCGCATCCCAAGGCAGACTAACCCCTGTGTCCAGAGTGCATAGCATGCTGTGGTGGAAATGTGATTGGTTCACTGCCAGTGATTACTCTGTCAATGATTTCGGATTTTGTTGGATTCATGGTTGCTCACGCTTTTTGATATGGCCTTCCGATTGTTCCATATTGGGACAGATCAAGGCTGTCCTGTTTGTTTACTTTCATGCAATGCATGTCTTTACAATTTAACAATGTTATTTCAGGTGAAACGCTGTGGATGTGAGACAGGTGTGCACCTTGTGCAGGTAGGTTCAAGGCACTCAGGGGGCCACAGGTTGCAGTGTAATTGCTGTCAGGGAGGCGGTCACTGTGTGGGTTGTTTTTATTGTGTTCACCTGAGGTGAGCAGTTCAGGCTGCCTGGGTGTGGGGACACATGGTAATCGGAGGCTAGCGAGTCATTTCTTTACAGTTTTTGCACATGTCATGCCTGCCACTCAGCATACCGTTCACTCAGATTTTCATGTCGTGTCAACCCATGTTGGCAGTCCGCTCCTGGCACTTCTGCTCTGCCTCGGGGTGCACTCCCAAGGAAACTGCACACCCAGCACAGCATGTGGGGGCTGCCATGTTCTTCCAACCACAACAGGGTAGAGGTCACGTCCCCAGACACCAGGCACACACCATAGGCCTGGTGTTGTAGTTTGCCATGGCAACGCATACCATGCACATTACCACATCAGCTATTTAGACACCTGATGACATCTGATGAGGGAATCTAAATTCTCCCTTCAGTTTCCAGCTCATTGGTCCCAGTTCAGTCCAGTCCCTCTTAGTGCTGCCTTCCCTTCCTCTTGCCTGTTCCCTGCTCCCTTTTGTGTGCCAATCTCGTTGACCTCTGTTTCTTCTTCCTTCCTTGTGTCTGCTTGTCTCTTTTCTGCCTCTTGCCTCTGTGCCCTACCTTTCTCTATGATTGCTGCCTGTTTGCACAGCTACCTTCTGATGGGTCCTGTCTTCACTGCAGTTGATGAGAAGGTTGCCTTTCGTCATCTTGGACATTTCATCATTGGCTCCCCTGCCAGTGTTTCCTACACTGTCCTGATGACATGTTAATCAGGGGAAGCCACATCGCGGTATTGGGAGGGCTTTCAATCAGATTCTGGGTTTTGTCAGGTGTCTTGACCCACGTTTGAATTATTAAGCTATAACATTTGGTGCAGTGTGCTTAGAAAATCCAAGATGACCGAAAAGCCCACATTGGCGCCAGAATCCAGGAAAACCGCACAGTTTTTGCGCACACCAAAATGGTTGCCTGACCTGCCACCCACCAGTGCGAGCGTGATGGGCCAGAAGCGCCATGAGTGAAACGTGGTGCCAAAGGAAAAACAGCAGTGCCTGTTAGCTCAAAAAGTGCTTTAAAATCACCTTTGTTTCTCTGAATGCAAGCTCAAAATGCCTATTTCAAACATTGCAACATTCAAAAATCTTACTGAACACCAGCAGACGTCTGGTAGAATGAAGTCTTGTGTGCATACCAAATCTGGAAAGATGAAGAGCCTAAAATAATGTTCATAACAAAACTGGCTGAGCTGTGGATGTCAGCAGCTTAAGTGAAATTGGACTTAAAGCCACTAAAATCGAAATGTTTAAAATAAATGAGTGACCTACTTTTGAGTGTCACATAGGTTGCAACTGTTTAAATGTCATAGTTTTGAACTTAGAATCAGCGTTCTAGCTGCATGTGTCAAAATTGTAAGTTTGATTTGAATGAAGGAAACTGGAACAAAAGTGACATTTGGCTGAAGCCTGGCTTAAAGAGATTGAATTTTGCCCGGCAACTACCCCCGACAGGAGTTGAAACTTGCCCAGCAACTGCATTCACAGGCCTGGCTGAATTCTGCTGCCCCCACCAAAAGGAGATCACACCTCTCTGATTGAATCAGGGGAGGAGTACCTGGGACTGCAGGAAACAGAACAATGAACTTTCCTTGGCTCAGGCAAATGTTAAATCAGGGGGTCGTAAATGGCTTCCTCCCGGAAGGAAATGGGCGGGGCGCTGCCTCTGTGAGCCAGCTGAGCTTGGAGGCGGGGATGAACAAGGAATTCCCCATGTGCTTTGGGACCTAAACCACACCCATCTGGGCCAGAGCATAATTTTAGAAAGATGGATAATTCATAGTACATAATTGTCAAAATTATATCAATAATATCATTCCTGTGATTTTTATGTGCACATTTTAAGAGGTCTTAGGACTCTGTGGTATGTTCTTGGGGGTAGTAGCGGAAAATAGGGTATTACTCCAAATGTATGTATGTTAAAAATGTGACACTTCATCATCTGATGCCCATATTCCTTGCGCACATTTGTGCAAATTTAGGAAAAGTTTAGAGGTTGTGTTCTGGATGAAAAGAGCAGAATTCTGTCAGAAGTGAGCACAACATCTTACAAAGACAGGGATCGGATGGTTTGGCGCTACAGAAAATATGTTAACTGGACATATAATATTAGAAAAATTGTACATAGATAAATATGCATTTAAGTCAAAAATAGATTTGTGTGCAAAGTGACAAGGGGAGCGTTCTTTCTGTATGCCATAAAAAGGATGCCGGTTGACTCACAATTCAGTTCCCCAGTCAGGCGACAGAGAATACTGTAGCCTATCAGGATCCTCAGAGGGTTGGGCATAGAAAGTCAACCTTCCCACCCACTTTCACAAGACATAAAAAGACCCACTGAAACCCAGGTAGACAGTCACTTTCCACTTTCTTGCGAAGCACTTTGCCAGACCAGACAATATCCAGAAGGACCATAGACTCCAGATAGACTCCAGAACTTGAAGCAGAGAGGCCTGAACCAAAAGCTGAATCCTTCTCAGCAGGCCTCAGAATCCAGCCACCTAACCAAACTATTCAACAGCCGGGCTGTGCTGTTCGCTTCTGGCTAGAACTTTTGCCGGAACCAGAGACCCAGACCAGACCACGGTGCCAGTGCCAGAACCCAGAAAGCAGAGCTGTATCCAGACCGCCGTGCAGTGCCGATAGAAGACCAGACCCAGACCAGACCGCTGTGCAGTGCCAGAACTTTTGCCAGAACCAGAGATCCAGACCAGCAGAGCAGAGAGAACCGCAGCTAAACCTGTTGACCAGATCTGTGGCGAGGCCCATTCCTTCGAAAATTAGGAGTGAGTATCCAGCCAGAGCTGTGCAAAACCAATCTCTTAGTTTAAAATAATCAAATTCAAACCATTTCCACCTATTTAGAACTGCATAGAAATCGTGTGTCCATTCTGTGATTTCGAACCTGTGAAAGTGTCATTTGTCATTCTGAGCTTTACTTTAATTTTGAGAATCTACCTCCACTAAATTGTCCGCATCTTTTGATTCGCTCCTCTAGGGGGAATAAGCACATGTTGACGGTGACATGCTTATTTACTAAATGGGTGGAGTGTCTCCCAGCCCCAAACTGCAAGGCAGAGACAGCAGCTGCCCTGATGATCAACCACATCTTTTCGCATTTTGGTCTACCCCAAAGGATTGAGTCAGACAGAGGTAGCCATTTCACCAGCGAAGTAATGACTAAGATGTGGGAGATACTGGGGGTTAAAAGGAAGCTACACATTGCTTACCGACCAGCTTCTTCTGGGGCAGTAGAATGTTACAACCTAACCATTGTGAGCATATTAAAAAAGTTTGTGGCAGATTCTGGGCCAAGTTGGGATATCCGATTACCTCTGGTCCTAATGGCTATCTGATCTACCCCTTCATCTGCAACTAATATTTGCAAATATTTTTTTAAAAAAAGGTAGCAGGTGCTCCTCTCCAAAAACAACATGGCATGATAACCTGTTTGAAATATTTGCACGCAACTTGGGGTTGGTCACCCTAAGTTACCTGGGGGCAACCAGACGTGGACTCCCTGCTCACTGTGCTTAGAGAAGCACAGCTTCACCTCACTGATGAGGCCCAACAAGGCTGAAACATGTGTATGGGGTTGCTGTTGGTACTCTTGTTCAGAGAAGAATTGCCATAGCATTTCGGTGCTGGACTGCCCATGTGGGCGGGACAAAGACTGATATGCAAATGGATATTTCCCACATGTGAAAGGTACAGTGAGAAAAAAGCGTGTGCTGCTAATTCTCATCTCAGAACAGGTTATCATGCCATGTTCTTTCTGGAGAGGAGCGCCTGCTACCTTTTTTGAAAGACCCTGCAAATGTGTAAATGGTTGTTACTGGGATGAATTGTCATGGTCTCTTATTCAGTGTTTCATGTGCCTGCATGCCTGTGTGTGACAGTTAATACTCATTAATGAGCCATCTGTTGCGAAAGGTTCCCAATGCCAGGGCCTGGTAGAGTGGTGACTGACGGTCAATGAAGCTATCATGTGTGCTTCCAGGGAAATTTGCATTGACATGCATCATAGATGACCTGCACATTGATTGATAGCCATTGCTTCTGGTTGCGGTAAATGTGCTCCATCAATTGAGAGGGCCGTAGCGCAACATGCATGAAATCAATGGCTCCAAGTACACGTGGGAAATTTGCTATGGCATAAAACTCCTGGCACACTCTCTGCTTGCTTGAATTGAAATGTGCGTGGCACATATATGTGCCCTACACACACACACACGTGATATGATGCAGCCCAATACCTGGTGTAGACACTGGGATTGCGTGGTCTGCGATATGCCCCTAACAATGGCAATGGTGCACTGAAAAGAGTCTGTGGCTAGGAAATGTAGTTCTGGCAGGACCTTCTCCAGGGGTTTGAGAGCATGGGAGCAGATGGTTGGTGATGGAAGGTCTTCCTCCCACTCCCTGACCCGGTCTAGGATGACATGGTGTGGGAACCTGTACTTTGCATACACCCTGTCATCTGGGATCCCAAAGAGCCTAGTACATTGTAGGAAAATCCGGTCCCTCTCCATCCTCCACCCCCTCCTTCTATGGACATGTACGATTGCTTCCAGTATACTTGCATTCATCGTGGTTGAGTGAGTGACGTTTGAACGGTGTGCATTGCATGCTTTATATACATTTCCTTTGTGCTTTCTACTTTGTGTCTCATGTCATGGAGCACTAAGATCACAAGGTTTGCGTGTGACTTTTCCCGACGTGAAATTGCATGATGGAATCCACATATTTGTTAAGGTTTGAGCTTGACTCGGCATGCAATTTCTTTGTGTGGCGTGTGCATCAACATGCCCATGTTCTTCCTCGTTCTTCCTCATTTTGTGGGGCGATTGGGGAATATACATGTTCTTCCCCTATTTGTTTCTTTGCGCAGGCCTGTCCCACAATTTTCACGGTGTGTCACGCAACGTGCTTGCCTGCACGCAAAGTCATGACAGACCAGCGCAAAGTCCCGAAAAGTCACGCAACGTCCGATCCTAAGTCACTTTTCAGCACGTGAAACATTGTATGAATCATGCCCTGGATCTCTAATACTCTGAGAGCTTCTTTGTTTGTTGCATAATTTGTCCTGAATATATTAAACTAAAGTGTATAGAAAATTCAGGTAACTGGCTGTAATTAGATGTATGGAATCTTAGAGTGAGACACAGACACATTAAAATCATAGTTGCTTCTTATAGCTGGAAAATATTAGCAAAGAGAAATGTTTGAAAACATGTGAGAGGAGTTGCTAATGACTTCCCGCATTTAGGATCTTCTGGCAGCATTTGCACAGTAAAAACCCAGAAACGTGTGGAGGCAGTTGCTTAAGGGCTGAATTGAAGTGTGCGTGGCATATATATGTGCCCTACGCACACACACACACACGTGATATGATGCAGCCAAATACCTGGTGTAGACACTGGGATTGCGTGTCCTGCGATATGCCCCTAACAATGGCAATGGTGCACTGAAAAGAGTCTGTGGCTAGGAAATGTAGTTCTGGCAGCACCTTCTCCAGGGGTTTGAGAGCATGGGAGTAGATGGTTGGTGATGCAAGGTCTTCCTCCCACTCCCTGACCCGGTCTAGGATGACATGGTGTGGGAACCTGTACTTTGCATACACCTGGTCATCTGGGATCCCAAAGAGCCTAGTACGTTGTAGGAAAATCCGGTCCCTCTCCATCCTCCACCCCCTCCTTCTATGGACATGTACGATTGCTTCCAGTATACTTGCATTCATCGTGGTTGAGTGAGTGACGTTTGAACGGTGTGCATTGCATGCTTTATATACATTTCCTTTGTGCGTTCTACTTTGTGTCTCATGTCATGGAGCACTAAGATCACAAGGTTTGCGTGTGACTTTTCCCGACGTGAAATTGCATGATGGAATCCACATATTTGTTAAGGTTTGAGCTTGACTCGGCATGCAATTTCTTTGTGTGGCGTGTGCATCAACATGCCCATGTTCTTCCTCGTTCTTCCTCATTTTGTGGGGCAATTGGGGAATATACATGTTCCTCCCCTATTTGTTTCTTTGCGCAGGCCTGTCCCACAATTTTTACGGTGTGTCATGCAACGTGCTTGCCTGCACGCAAAGTCATGACAGACCAGCGCAAAGTCCCGAAAAGTCACGCAACGTCCGATCCTAAGTCACTTTTCAGCACGTGAAACATTGTATGAATCATGCCCTGGATCTCTAATACTCTGAGAGCTTCTTTGTTTGTTGCATAATTTGTCCTGAATATATTAAACTAAAGTGTATAGAAAATTCAGGTAACTGGCTGTAATTAGATGTATGGAATCTTAGAGTGAGACACAGACACATTAAAATCATAGTTGCTTTTTATAGCTGGAAAATATTAGCAAAGAGAAATGTTTGAAAACATGTGAGAGGAGTTGCTAATGACTTCCCGCATTTAGGATCTTCTGGCAGCATTTGCACAGTAAAAACCCAGAAACGTGTGGAGGCAGTTGCTTAAGGGCTTACCGGCTTTGGGTATTCTGCGGGTATTAAAAAGGAAAACACTTTGCGGCCTTACTCATGGCAGAATGTGGCAAGGGACGAATGTGCTGATTCAGATCCTAGCACTCATCTGTGGAATTCGGAAGGCCAGATCATGTGAAACTTAAAGGAACATAGCTTCAAAAGAAGCAGGGGTGCAGATCCACGAGCAAATCAATCAAGACTGGGTTCACCTTTCCCTCCCTAAGCTATATCCGTTGCATGCAACCTTTCCTATCCCTTCTCCTCATGCCTATCCATGTGTGCCTATAGTTATCAATCCATCTACCTTTATCCATTTGCCCTATAAATGTGTCCACTTGTTTACAGTTCTCGTTTCCTTCACAAGTAGCTTTGCACTATACAGTTTCAAGGGCACACCCATAGTACATATATCATTACATGTTATGCTATGTTATCGTTATCTCATCTTAGTTGGAATTTGTAAATCAACAACATGTCATGGGTGCAGCCTAAGACACTGGAATAAAACTCATAGAACAAGAAGTATACAGGTTGCATGACTTGGTTAGAGTGGACCCACACAAGAAGAGGAACTTCATCCCAAACACGGTGTATTCCTGGGAAGGTAACGCTAACGTGTCATGTCGAAATAATTTACCAGAATGTGACAATCATTGTAGAATTAGGCAATTGCATTTCTTGAGACGTCAGATTCCATTTTGTATGAACTGTTTGAATTGTATCCAGTCATTGCCTCCACAGCCAAACCATCGACAACCATACCCTTGAAAATATGCATCGAAAAAAAAAAACATTGAATGCATTTTTTTTCAATGGTAAAGGGTTTAGTTTAGAAAAAATGGGTTTTAAATGTTAAAAAGGAGGGTCGCGGGGAACCCCCCATGAAAAAATAAAAAAAAATGCATTCAATGGGTTTTTTTGTCGATGCTTTTTTTTCAAGAGTATGGTTGTCGATGGTTTGGCTGTCGAAGCAATCACTCTAAACCGTTGGCTGTCTCATGTTGTTTTGAATCGTTTCTTTTTCAATATCTATATTATTATTATTATTATCATTATCAGTGTTATTATTTTACTAATATTATTTGTATTATGCTGCTAAAAAGGACTTGCATACATTGAATGCATTGTCGTAGTGAGTGTGGCACAAAACCATCCTTCGAGAATGGGTGTGAGACGAAAGTCAAGCTGCTCTCAGTCAACACTGCAGCGGTAAATCACCCAAAGGTGGGGGTGAAGCTGAATAGAGAAAACAAGAGAGGGATTGAGTGAAAAAATATGTCTCCAAGAACTAATAATATTTTAAAAAAACATATGCAAGATACGCCATATACGACTTAATAACATGGCAACGTTTTGTGATTCAATAAACATACCCTGTCTTGGAATGTTTCTGTAATAGCTTGTGGGCTCTGATTTAACACAAGACATCGTTTTGAAATAAACATATTTACGGACTGTCAGAGAATGTTTTACGGAATAGCTAGAAATGCTTTAAATAATGCAAAAGGGAAAATTACGCAACTTATTCACACAGAAATTCTGAACAGTAATGTAGGGTTCGTTCATGTTTCTTTTGCAAAAAGCGATGCCTTGGTGGTGGAGTGATGTAAATCTACCAGCCTCTAAAGGAGCGTGGGATGCACATGTATGTTTTCATTACTAGCCGTAGACTCGTGGGATAGACACATGTTTGCACAATCTTACGGTGGCGAATAACTCGGAATTTGTGTGCAAGTTAGCCTGTCAGTGTATTCCCAATTCTGCATGTGGTTTCAATGTCACGTTTCATAGCGTATTCATCACTCCAATTTGACTAATTCACTAAGGGTATACGGTCGATTAACACATAATAAACAAATGTACTGTCCTTTTCAGTATACTCCGTTCTCCTAATGAAATCCCCGCGTCCCATCATAGAATGGGGAGACTCACTTGAGCCATTAGATCAACTAACCTAGGAACTAGCCACTAAGTCATGCTGACGCACACTATGCTGAACAGGAGAGGCCCAATTCTCAGTGGCTTTCTCCTCAGATCACGTCCTGGCGTGTTACCACGACCTGTGTTCATTTAAATGTATCAATAGGTTAAAGCCCAAGTGACCTGTAACTCATCTTCTTGGGCTTTCGTACAATGAATCCTGGATGGATTTATCGTGTGACTGCACGTCTGCGTCCCTTACGTGCCTTTAACATTGCTCGTCGTCGTCACAGATTAGGTCCCAGTGCACGTGGCAGAGCCATCCCTCATGAAAGAGCCACTTGTGATCGGATGGTTCACAGCACTCAGCAGTATCCTGCATGCGCACCCGTGCTGTCTAGATTGCAGAGATGGATGGTGATATGGTAATGCGACAGGCCTTCATGGATTAGATTGCCAGTTTCTGCTACTGTTGGTGGGAACACATTTTTGAGCGGGGTAGCTACAACAGTTCATCAAGTTAAAACGTCACAATCAGCATTTTTTGTTGTTATATTGCTGACTCGTTGTGATTTGGATGAACATTAGAACATGGGTGCAGAAGAGGTAATCCTCAGAATTTCATTTAATATATGTTGCTTTTCTTGCGTAATTGAAAATTGGGGCGCACTAAATAATACTGGAAAATAGCGGGCCAGTGGCTAGATGAGTAAAGGTAAAAATGGATATGCCATTGAAGCAAACTGTTGCAAAACACGAGTAAAATAAAGATGTCAGTATGTTCTTTGACGTATGCAGGCATTTCCTTGCAGCAGCAAGTTTGGTGCTCACGTGCAATACCATCGTTTACGCGTGGAATGTCTAGCTCAGCTAAAAAGTTAAACAGGTTTTGTTTTTTGTCAAATGACAAAGTGCATTTTAACTTCTGCATAAGGAAAGGTGGCGTGAACATCAATGTGGCGAATTAAACCCAAGCGTACTAGCACGGCTGAATTAAAGCATAACTATCAAAGTAAAGGAGGATATTAGGGTGTCTCAAGTTCAACTCTAAATAATGCTTTTATAAACTTGTCCTGACAAATAACATGATGGTTTTCAAATGTTAACTGTTTATTCAAACTGTGGTTTGGTATCATTATCTAGCCTCTCCAACTCACTGATATACCAGGTGTAAAGGATGGCCATCTGGCAAGGGTGTATAAGCTCTTTGCTGTTTTTGAATTGTATTAAATACTAGGTTTTATACCCAGCGTTGCCCGGGATTTCATTTTCTCATAGGTACTATTTGTTAGAAATAAATTAAAGTAGTTTTACCCTTTTTTGGAAAGGTTCCATAAGAAAGGTGAAAAGAAAAATCCACTACATTTTTCAATTATTTCATATTTAAAAAATGTTTTTTTATAAAGACAACACAACACAATTTGTTGTTCTTCTTAAAAACTCATACTGAAACTCATAACTGTATGTGAGAGCAACATGGAGATTCCTGAGCAGCATGAAGGGTAAAATGAGATCAATGGTGACAACAACTATGGACCAAAAGTTCAATATTACCAAAGTACATGTTCATTGTAAGGCTTGTTTCTAAAAAAAAAAATAGTTTTTCCATTTGAAGCAAAGATATACAAGTGAGTAGGAGAACCCACTCTCAAACACGTGATATATAGCTGCCCGTGGGAGAAACATGGAGATTCCATGTTGATACCAGTGCACCTGGTTGATTGGCCCTGTGCCATGTTGATCGTGATATCGAATGCCAGCCTGACCGGGAACTGTAGGCACTTGAAACTGAACGGCATGTCTGTCAGAATGAGTGGAATGCGGGGAATGAATACATCTGCTCCTTTTCCCTTCCCGGTCAACAGTGTCACTTCAATTACGCCGGGCAGTAATTTTTTTAATGCACAGCCTTGTGCCATTACACAACATAGGTGGGTAGAGATTGCAAAGCAGCATGAATGGTCACCCAACTTTCAGTTGAAGGTGTTATGGTGGCATTCCCAGGGGGTCGAGTGAGTTGAGGAATTCTGTTGGATAGTTTACGGCTTCATCGGCATCCACCACCATCTCGATTGAGTTGTACTCAGTAACTATGCCCGGAAGCATATCCTGAATCTGAATATTAATAGCAACAATTTGGAAATGTCTGGAATGCTACATGCCTACACCTTCGCCTCCCAGGTCCATTCGCCTCCCATACACCTCACCTTTGCCTCCCATATGCCTTCGCCTTTCGCCTCTCATACGCCTTTGCCTCCCATATGCCAAGGCTTTGCCAAACCGCAAACAGACAAACAAACAATTATTATATATAAAATGATGTGGCTAATTCTGTTCCAGAGAGCTTGGTCTGCTGAGCAGACCCCCCTCACTACAATATCTACGCCACATGTAGGGAGTACACTTGTGCCCTGCTCAATGAGTATCCTGATCTGCTGTGCCTGTCTCCCCTCTTCCCTCCCCCAGTGGCAAACAGCAGGTTCAGTGATCACAGCCACAGCTGCCCTCTGACAGCTAAGTTACTGTCCTGGTGGCAGTTGTAAACTTTAAATGTAAACCACACCTGAGCTATGGCGGCTAGCATCTTTCATATTTTTTGTAGCTGCATCAATTTGCTATCATACACTTGTCAACACTGCCAGCTCTGCTCAGCTTTGGAAGGGTTTTGTATATTCTGGTCAGACAGCCTGGCCCTGCCAATTGACAGTTCAGTATGCTGGATGGCTAAGCCTCCCATTTGATCATTTGTGAAGGGTTGAGTAACCTCTCTTCTGTGAGGCAGCCTCCCAGTAGGAACTGTCCTGGGGGTCAGGAATCAAAGGAAAATCCCATTCCAGAAGCACTATCCTCACATTATGTGCTGCCTACCAAAGGGGCATTTGATGTTTTTGACAAGGGAAGGGGGTGGAGTTAGAAGAGACAGGGGAGCTCAGATCAGCTGGAGAAAGAGTCCACCATCTTGTCTTCTCTCCCTATCTCTGTTCATACCTGTCCACTTCATTTCCTTTGACACAAAGCACATTGGGTACAAGGCCAGAAGGCAAAGTCCACATGTTCCAAGGACAGGGATTGGTCCCCCAAATAAGGCTGGATTTACTCTAACCACCTGTAAATGTTGCCTTTAAAAGAAGCCACCCCCACTGATTCACTGATTCACTCCCAAAAAAACAACTGAGAAATAATGTGTGGATCCTCTTTCAGGATAGTTGAAATTGCAAAGCCGTCCACGAGGGAGGTGAAGTCTGAATGTCCTAGGAAAAGGCAAGATCTGTTCCCTACCCATCCATGGGGCATGTGGGGTGAAATTGCAGCTCCAGAGGGACAGCAATAGAGAGGCCATGTTAGGTCCCTATTGTGAGAGTGGAGCTGGCTAATGTGGAGTTCCATTGAAATATAAAAGCTAGTACAAAACAGTGTTGTGCAACATGAGGCCTATTGGATGAGCAAGAATGGGCTTCACTCAACTTTATGAAAGTAGAAAGGCACTCAGCTGAAGGAGAGTGTGATTAGAATAGTAATATTGCTAGTGATATCCAATGAATGCCCAATGAATGGGAAAAGACATGGGGTGGTGCAGATGCTGACTTCATGTAAACTCTGCAAAGGCACCTTTTGACAGACTCAAAACTGCAGCAGTACACATGGGAAACACTACACTGAAATGCTGTGCCTTTAAAAAATAAAACGAAGGAACTATGCCTTGCATTTAAAAAGTGAAGCCAAGTGAAGCATGGATGCAGCTGGTGTTTTCCCCACTGAACTGAAAGGTCTGTGCCTTTGAAAATCTGAGCTCAAGAACGGTCGGCTGGTCCCCCAGGAAAAGCAGGCCTGGTTCAGTTAGAAATACAAATAAATAGCAGAGAATTAGATCAACATTGTAGGAGCTGTAGATAACATGGCTAGGAGAGATTACCTTTAATGTCAGGACTCCACATTAGCTCTGCATTAGTGGCCAAAAGAAATGGCCTTTTAAGGGCTGACTCAACCTCAAGAAATGGTTTCAGAGCCACTAATGGATGATCAAACATTGTGTATGAAACATACTTTGCTGATAAGCAGATGTTTGTGTCAGGTCAACAGAAATTAATCTTAAAAATAGGATTGGGGCTAGTGTAAAGATGAGGGATACATGTGATGTCCTGCCATGTGGTTAACATTGGGCAATCCTTTCTTTAATAAAAAGAGACTTGCATGTCACAGTGAGCTCATCCCAAACTCATAATAAAGAGCATAAGAAGCCTGCCATTGCCATGTAAATATGAATCCTTTAGTTATAAACAAAATCATGATTCTGGCCATCTCATAATTCTGAGGGAATAGAAAGTTGGTGTTTTAATAGGTTATGGAAGTAAGGTTTGAATCTTGGAGGGTGAGAGTTGTGACTATTTTGGCTCAGGAGTAAATAGATAAAAATGGTATCTCCTACCAGGAATGACGTGCTGAGGTATGATTAGTATTTTCCAACTCGGCATAAAATATAGAACTCAAATATATATATATGTGCCTGCAGTTATCTGAAAAATTGGGGCAGCTGCCATTTTTAAGGAAAATGTTAAACACACTTGTCATTTTGGAATGATGATTTTTTCTCCTTCCTCAGCCTCCAACATCCACACCGCCAACACCTTGTCCTATGAGCAGGCAGTGGCCATGTTGGGACAGGGGGAGGGAGAGAGCTGGTCAATCTGCAGCGTGGGAATTATGATAATAATGCAGTGTCACAATCCCTATAAGAGATCAGTTTTCAATCTGAGAGGGACTTCTTTTTACTTTTGACTCCTGGTAACTTTATTTGGACTTTCGATTTTTCACTTGACTTTCCCACTCTATTGCTGGAGATCTACTTCTAGACTTTTGAAAGGAACAACAAACAGAGAGGCATGGAGATCTATCAAGGCGTTAAAAATTATGTGGGAGACAGAGACTGGGAAATCTAGAAGCTAGCTGGGCCTGTCATTTGAGAAGTGAGAGGAAGTCTTGGTGCTGGGGACTACCCTTGACCGAAGCCTTTGACCAGATCTGTGCTGTCCTCAGAGGAGCACTGCTGTTTCCCTTTATGCCCCATAACCAAAGCTTCCCATGTAAGTAGATTCATCCAAATGCCAGACAAGTGTGTGGGGGAAACTACCAACCTTAATCTCCATCTCACATAGCTTGTAGGGGGGTGGAACTGGGGAGACCCTTCGCACATTTTATAAAATCTAACTCAAATTAATTCCACTAATGAAAATCACCCTATTTATTTAAATTGAATTGTGTTGGGAACTGCCTACCTTAATATTTTCCATTGAATTGTGGGTAGGTTGTGAAACTGTGCAGATCCCTAGTGCATTGAATTGAAGTTAAATAAATTAATTTCCATATAGAAAATCACAGGATGAATGTTGTTAGAGTTTGAAACTAACAAAGTCTATGTCCAGTGTGTTAGAGCCGGTATAGACAATTAAGTACTTGGGTGACTCTACTTTTCTGAAATCACTATCTTCTGTACAGAAGGGGGTGTCGATAATCCCAAAACAAGTAACCCCAAACCCTGCCATTTAAGTGAATGTAGAGTGTGCAAAACAAAATTTCCAATTAATCTACTTGCATCCCAAATCAGAATACCAAGGACCTGCATTTCACGCAAATAAAAAGCCCAAAACGATTTTCCCATTGAGTTCCTTTCCCGACTTTGCCTTTCAAATGAAAAGCCCAAATCTATTTGTTTTCTTTGTGTCTATTTCACAAACCCTGCCTTTTCATAAAAAGCCAGAACAATGTTTGCATTGTATTCCCACTCCCTGTAAATTTCCTCCAAACCAGAGGGGTCATATCTAATTGATGCCTGAGGGTGGGGGTTGCTGGGAAAAACAAGCTTGATAACAGACTAAGCAATCACTCTGTGAGTCATATTGTTTGTGGGTGAAATTGCAGGAAATCTTATGTGATATGATGACTGTCCATCTCAAAATTTTACCTGTGTTGTGTAGTATCTGTAAGTCCATTAGAAATATAAATCAGTCAATTGGTGCAAGTAATTTGAGATTGTGATGTTGTGTTGTGCCAAGGCATTGGTTGCTGATGTTTTGGTTGTTTTATTATTCTTTGTCAAACATTAAATAAATATATATTCTTACTATACACCGGCCTGGTTTCTAGCTCATTGGTGGTACAGAGGGTATTTGCTGGCTGGTGTGAGATAGGTTGGAGGCCGAAGTGAAGTTGAATCTGTATAAGTGCTTTGGGTGTGCGCCACTTTGCTTGGGGGGGAAAGGAACTCAATGAGTTGAGAGTGACCACTTAATAAATCGTGACAGGCACAATAGGTGTGACCTGCTGCTGCAACAAGACCTGCATCTCATAAGATGCCTGCATTTTCCAACATTGAACCACTGCGAGCGGTGATTGGAGCCTGTTCAAATGCAGAGAATCAGCAGGACTCTGCAGAGCTGCCTTTGGTGTTCACACAATCTTCCATCTGAAAACTGCCACCATATGACCTGCCAGCATCTTCGCTGCTGATCTTCATCAGCAGTTAAGCAGACCCTCGTGTCCCATTGACTCGGTACTATTAGACGATGCATCAAATGACTTGACTCCAATTGTGCATCCAGTCAAAAGCAATTTTGCCATTGAACCAACCATCAAAATGATCCTGGTGGCCCTCATGATCTGCACTTCCTAAACAACCTCATCAAACCAACTGCATAGAACAGTGCATCCAAACACCAGCATCTTTGTTGTTGAACTGACCATCAAACTGACCATGGTGGCCCTCATGATCTGCCCCTCCTCAAGCATTGCTTTTGAAATGCAAAGAACTTTAGTTTTACCCCTGCTCAACAGTGCTCCCATCTAGATCAATGCAACGGCTGTATTTGAGCTGCTTTGAACCAATCAAACCGCACCTTGAATCCTGGTTCACATTTGTTGAACCCCATGACCAGTTTAAGGTAGTGTTGACTGTTCACTGGTCGCCTGGTTCATTAATGGGCCCTAGAGACTAGCTAGGTCACTATTCATCCCTTTTCACTCAATTAGTACCCAGTGCAGCAAAAAAAAAGAAACACCTACCTGTGGTTGGCTGGATTCCAAGCCTTACCTGATGGTAATCCCAATCACGTAACAGCGTGCATCTCGCTCCCGTCTCCGACGGCATTTTCATTCTGGAATGGCCGCTGTGGAAAGGGAGAAGGGACTACGCGTAGTCCCTTTTTCCTTCCATGGCAGCCATTTTCTTTGTTTACCATGGCCGCCACAGAAAGAGAAAATGGACTAGGTTTTCTGTCCGCGGCAGCCATTGTTAAAAACTTTTTTAAACTTTTATTTTCCACTGCAAAACTCAACACATCAAGCAGCCTGGAAAAAAAAAAAAAACATTAGTACCCCGGTCTAATGGGCCAGGGTACTAATAGCAATAAGCCCCTCGACGGCAGGCCATTACCGCCTACGTTAATGCCCCAGGGGCATTACCTTAAGTGATAATAGGCCGCCCTCTCGGGGCTTATTGCAATGGTACATATGCGTTTTACAATCATTGTGGTTAAGTATTACCTTTTCTCCTCCTGCTTCATTACTAAGAGTGTTGCATCTTCTATCTTTGCATATTCTCTGTTCTTTCCACAGGGATGGGTTTTGTACTGCGCTTTTCTATTTTAGTTGTCTTGCATATAGTGTGTTTATAGAACATTGATTGAACATTCCTTTTATTTTGGATTGTTATACTTTTCTCCTTGGGTTGCTAGTTAATCACATTCACACCCCTCTTGAGAAGAGAGCCTTCCCTCAGGCCATATTACCATAAAAGGCTGAAGGAGGTACATCTCTTATCTGTTTCTGTTTTACCTTTATGATTGGGGTCACTGTTGGTTTTGAGAAGTGTTAGGTTTGAGTAAGTGATTTCACTACTACTCACCCTTGTACTCCTGCAGTGCAGACGTAATTTTGTCACAACATGCCTCACCCATTTTGTTTCGTTTTTTTAATAAACTTAGGGTGCCTGGAAGCCTTAATCTTCCAGGCTATCATCAACATATACAAAAAAGATGGTCAAGGCCTTTGTGTCACATATAATGCTCTTCTTGATTTCCCCTCTGAAGACTTTTAATTACTTATCTAAAAATATAATTTTTATTCATGTATTGACAAGTTAAAAAGATGTTATGTGCACATTTCACAGACAACATTTAAACATTTAAACATATTTTCTGTGACACCAATTTAAAAATATTCAGCTTTTCAGACACAAAAAAACCTTTGTTATCAACATAAAACCCAAACAAAAACTAGATCCAACATATATGTGTATAGTGTAAGCGAGCCCCTGACTTATTCAGGGACCTTTCAAATCTTGTTATTCATTCTTTTTGTTGTGACCTGCCCTTCGTTTTCAGTGTCGTGGTTACTTCTTGAAAAGTCGACCCAGTGTGTTTTGGCCATCTCTCGAGTATAAATTGTAACTCCTATCAATGGTAGCCATTTTAAGTCATACAATTCTTATCATGTGGGAAAGATGATGTACAATTGGGATGGGATAATCCCATAAAAGAGAGAAAGCTCCAAACAGACTGTGAGGATATAATTATTGCTGTGCAGGAGTACAGACATGAATAGTGGCCAAACCACCTACTCAGCCCCACATTGCAAGTTAACCTGCAGTTTTTCCAGTCATAAGCGGGAAAGAGGCACAGCCTGACAGATATACCTTTTCACGTATTTTGGTAGCAGAGGGCAAGGACAGGCTATATGTTCAGGTGATGTGAGATCTGATACAGTTCCAACACAAACAACAATTGTACGGTGATACAAAATAAATGAATGTCCAACCAAGGTTCTAAAAATATGAACTTTAATTACCATTATCAATGCACACAACTAAATATAAAAACGAAAGGCCAATGCCTGTAAAGTAGACACAGATAATGCAGATTTTGAGAATAAACAGCATTCTTCATTGAAGGACAGGAGTGCTCAGGGCAAAGATTGTAGCATCAATGTCAGTGTTCAAGGATATGCCCTTAAAAGACAAGAAGGGGACTTAAAAGTCACTATCGTTGTTTAAGGTTGACCATGAAGACAGAGTCTCTTCTTTGCCTTAGGGTCTCAACAGTATGAAGCTGGACTTATGGTCACTTTCCTGCCATTGATGTGGTGTTGAGATGGTCGAGCTTTGTTTATCGAGTGGTGAGTCAGCATCAAGTCAGCTTCAATGTGGGGCTCTCTGCAAAGGGAGTCTTTGCTCGGGACAGTTCTAGTTGATGGAGCACAACAGCTTGAGTCGACGGGAGAGTCAGGTCAAAATAATGCATCTGCTGGGTTGAGTGAGTGGTCAAGACAGGAAATTGTATGGCTTCCAGTGCGTGAGTCAGCGTTTGAGTCAGTTCAAGAAAATGCTTCTGTTGGGTTGAGTCAGCACTCAGGATGTGGTGTGTTAGGTTCTCACACAGTGTCAAGCCTTTGGTTAGGTTTCTGTGTCAATCCACATCATTGGGTCAAATTTGAGTTGAGACAGCTTGAAGAAACATGTAAGCTGTTTGCAATCCTTAGAGTAGCAAAAGCAACACTGCAGGTCATGTAGATACTTGAAGTTGTGCCAAATAGAATATATCTAAAGGTGATAAACAGGGTCTCAAGCTGCTTCTGTGTTACTGTGAGGCCCAATCCAGGGTCTCCAGGGACAAGGTGAGTCCTTTGTTCCACACCTTTACTCCCGGAAGATAGTCTGGAAACTACAAGAATTCCTTCACCTCGGCTGAACTGGATTCTGGTTCCAGAGCACAGGAAACAGAGAGGCCTTGTTCCACATCAATGTCACCCCCAGTGCTCTTGGAGATAGTTAGGGACCAGAGTTCTTCTCTGCAGTGGAGCACTCTGATTTCACCTCACTGGAAGAAGACTTTGTAATACACTGTATCCCCAACATAGTTCCAGATACATTTTTCTTGTCTTGAAGTCTAAAGATGAAGCAACTGAGGACAGGATTTTCTTCCCTAATACATGTAAATTAATTCAGCGGGTTGCTCCAAAGCAACCCTGTTATTACTAGTCAGATACAGGCTGCTGTAACAAGAGTACTTTGTCTTCTTACTTCATATCAAGAGTGCTTTGACTGCAGCATGTGCAATGGGAAAGAAGTGTAGGGAGCCCTAGCAGAAACCAAGATGGTGGAACTCCTCTCTCAACCTACACCTCTCCTCTTGTTACTCTAATTCCACCCCATTCCCACATCTGTCTACTCATAAAAGACCACATTGTCAGCACCTTGTTTAAGCATGGCTTTGTTATGTAAGGACTGTATTTGAAGTACTGGTTCCTTGGGACCTCCCAGGAGGTTTCTTGTGTCACAGAAGGAAGGTGTTGGCATTCCCCAGAGAGATCAAAGAAGCAGCTTCCTTCATATCCTTTATGGCTGTTGTGGAGATATTGAGGCTAGACAGTTAATAAAAACACATCAGCCCTGGCATGGCTAAAGCACTACTCACCAAGCTGGCAAAGTATGATATCCAATGATTTGGCTGTGTAATTCTGTGCCACAGTAGCCAACATGCCATTACCAAACGTGGCTCATTATTACAGTGTAACTGGCCACCAGGCTGGCTGGGATATACAGTTACTATGTTTTTAATCAGCGGCCCAAATGTTTCTTTTTTTAAAACACCTCTAACTATTAGAACTTTTGTTTCAGCATCTGTCACAAATGCACAATTTGAGTTGAGACAGCTTGAAGAAACATGTAAGCTGTTTGCAATCCTTAGAGTAGCAAAAGCAACACTGCAGGTCATGTAGATACTTGAAGTTGTGCCAAATAGAATATGTCTAAAGGTGATAAACAGGGTCTCAAGCTGCTTCTGTGTTACTGTGAGGCCCAATCCAGGGTCTCCAGGGACAAGGTGAGTCCTTTGTTCCACACCTTTACTCCCGGAAGATAGTCTGGAAACTATAAGAATTCCTTCACCTCGGCTGAACTGGATTCTGGTTCCAGAGCACAGGAAACAGAGAGGCCTTGTTCCACATCAATGTCACCCCCAGTGCTCTTGGAGATAGTTAGGGACCAGAGTTCTTCTCTGCAGTGGAGCACTCTGATTTCACCTCACTGGAAGAGGACTTTGTAATACACTGTATCCCCAACATAGTTCCAGATACATTTTTCTTGTCTTGAAGTCTAAAGATGAAGCAACTGAGGACAGGATTTTCTTCCCTAATACATGTAAATTAATTCAGCCGGTTGCTCCAAAGCAAGCCTGTTATTACTAGTCAGATACAGGCTGCTGTAACAAGAGTACTTTGTCTTCTTACTTCATATCAAGAGTGCTTTGACTGCAGCATGTGCAATGGGAAAGAAGTGTAGGGAGCCCTAGCAGAAACCAAGATGGTGGAACTCCTCTCTCAACTTACACCTCTCCTCTTGTTACTCTAATTCCACCCCATTCCCACATCTGTCTACTCATAAAAGACCATATTGTCAGCACCTTGTTTAAGCATGGCTTTCTTATGTCAGGACTGTATTTGAAGTACTGGTTCCTTGGGACCTCCCAGGAGGTTTCTTGTGTCACAGAAGGAAGGTGTTGGCTTTCCCCAGAGAGATCAAAGAAGCAGCTTCCTTCATATCCTTTATGGCTGTTGTGGAGATATTGAGGCTAGACAGTTAATAAAAACACATCAGCCCTGGCATGGCTAAAGCACTACTCTCCAAGCTGGCAAAATATGATATCCAATGATTTGGCTGTGTAATTCTGTGCCACAGTAGCCAACATGCCATTACCAAACGTGGCTCATTATTACAGTGTAACTGGCCACCAGGCTGGCTGGGATATACAGTTACTATGTTTTTAATCAGCGGCCCAAATGTTTCTTTTTTTAAAACACCTCTAACTATTAGAACTTTTGTTTCAGCATCTGTCACAAATGCACATGGAACCATTGAACATGCCCTGCTGTTGCTGTAGGGTAGTTGCTGGAGATGACCAGAGACAGTCAGAGCAAAGGCAGCATTATAGGGTGTCCAGTTAAAGGGTCGAATGCAAAAGGGTCGAGTGCATTCGACCGAAAACCAAAGGATCGACATTTTTATTAAAATATATATATATATATATATATATATATATATATATATATATATATATATATATATATATATATATATATATATATATATATATATTTTGCTCTAGTGTAGCTTTAAAAAGGGTTGTTTACCCCAAAAACAGGGGTTTGGGGGGGACCACCCCCCCCCAAAAAAAAAATGTGATCCTTTTTTCAGTCGAATTGACTCGACCCTTTTGTCATTCGACCCTTTTTTTCGATCCTTTGACCTATAACCGCATCATAGCACTATGTTATTTCCATTGACCATTATAAAAGTGCAGTCTGTTTAACATAACTCTCTTTCAGAAACAGAATTATCTGCATTATTTTATTAGTATGAATCAAACAAGCTCAGGTAAACCCGCCACTCCAGCTGGTATTATGTAACACATGCACAATTAGTAACCTGAGCTAGGATGATAAACTGATTAAAGGACACTTGAGACTCAAGACGTGTCCTAGCTTTTTGGGGTTCATTAAGAAAAATGCAGAATACCAGTATGGCGGCCCTGTTCTCAAGAATGACCATACCATTCATGCATGTATGTTGTCTGTATAGAAAAGTAAGTAAAAAAAGAAAAAAATTGACAAAAAGGGACAAAAATGTGTTAAAGGAAAAGGAGTGAAGTGGAGGGGAAAGGACAAAGGTGGCATGTGATGGAATCCGCCAGAAAGAAACATTGCCATAAAATGATGTACAAAATGTAAACTTGTTATACTATTCAGGAATTTAAGAAAAAACAAACTACAGAAATGCTGTGTTACTGTTTTGATCCCATGTACAGCACTGCCCCCTCCCATTTCCCCTGGCTCTCCCCCCCCTTCCCTACCCTGCACTTGCGCAATCTCATTGTCACTTGGCCTAGTACGATCGTTGTCTCTGTCCTCCCTCTGTTGCCCCTTACTTGCCTCGTCACGCCTTGAAACACTTGTGTATAGGCGCGTTACAAATGCCATATCATATCATATCATATCATATCATGGAAACCATTCATTTCTGTTATACTGGGATTAAATGTTGTTGAAAGCTAAAGACATGATATGTTAATGCTGTACTTGTGCCATGGAAATTATTTCTCCAGAACTGAACTTAAATATGGAGTCATGTAGCTTACCTTAGATTAATGTAATTATGTTTACTTTGTACTGCAAAAGAAATGGAACTTTTGAGCTTAACCTTCCACTCTCGCAAGAAATGGAAGTTCAAGACATCAAGTTGTATTAGGCAGAACTTCTATAGCAATCACAAACACACTGAGTCCTCAATGTGTTGTGAAAGAATCTCCAAAACACTGCATTGATATTAATGTTCACGGTCACCAGACTACCAGAGTTCATACTTAGTTATTTGCTGTCATTATATGTATTACTAGTGGCCACTGGATACATGGTAGATTACTCTAAATACAAACATTGCAAAGCAGCTACGGCCAATTACTTTCACCAGGAAAGGAGGCAGTGCCATTAGAGGAGGCTCTTCTGCTGACAACAAGCACAGTGGCAAGGGAGGCGGGGCCTCATCTGGACACCCCCACTGAGGCAGGTTGTGGAGGGTTTCATGTAGATGCCACCACATGAGCAATGGGCAATGGGCAATGGAGCAGCAGGAGGGCATGTTTCTCAGAAGGGAGCAGGGGTAGCCAGAGCTAGCACTCTGGTGCAGATTGGGATGATTCCTCTCTAGGTGGGCAGTATAAAGGAGGACATGGTATCTATCCATCAAGCAGGACAATTGTGCTGCTGCGGGCTAGGGGGAAGTCAGTCAGGAATGGGTTCGGCGAGAGGACAAGCCTATGGAGATTCTGCAGCAGGTTGCGGTACAAGCTGAATAAGAGTAGGGGTGACAGGTTGAGAAAATCATGGTGGTGGAACATCTTTCTGCTCCTGCCGTGGCACAGGCGAAAACAATGCCTATGTGTGAAACACTTTTAACCACCACAGAAGACCATAAGGTGTGGAGAATGAAGTCTTCTGTATAGTGGAGTGCTATTGGAAGAGGGACATGCAGGGGAATCCAGACGTAGACCCCTTGCTCACTATTCTTAGAGAGGCACAGCTCCACCCTACTAATGAGGTCCAATCAGACCGAAACGCGTGTCTGGGGTTGCTGTTGGTACTCTTGTTCAGAGAAGAATTGCCTAGAATTTCAATGCTGGACTGCCCCAGGGCAGGACAAAGACTGATATGCTTTGGATATTTCTCCTCTGTGAAAGATAGTGAGCTAAAGAAACTGGGTAAGGCTCTCCTAATGTCCGGCAAAGGGACTTCCCAGGACATTAGTCCCGGAGGAGAAGGCAAAGGCAGCATACTAGGGATGGAATCCCAGAGGAACCATAAGTGGTGGTGGCACAGGAAGGTCTACCAGTCACACAAGTCATCCACCTCCATGGAAGCTGCAGGCATTGATGGCTGCAACCTCTTGTCTTGGTGATGAGGGGTGAGATGGTCTAGTAATTCACAGGCCCATGGTGCAGTAAAGTGGCAATATCATGCATTCCCTACCACCACTAGATACCCACCCAGCCTGTACAATTGATGACAAAGGCACAGGCAACTTTGACCAGCAGCAGGCCCTTGTTGGCAGCAACACCACAACAAGCAGTAAGGTGTGGTGCACCACGGGCAACACACAACTTTAGCCAGGAGCTCATTGACTAAATAATGCACCATGGAGGTACCTATTTCGTGTATTGAGGGGAATCCATCAGCTGGGGAGCTGGACCATGAGGTGGTCGTGGAGAACCTGAGGGGACATATGGAGCTCCACCACTCTTTCCTCCTCTAAGATATTGTACAGGGGAGAAGGAATGAGGCAGTCATGGAAAAGGGACATGCATTACAGGGAAACATCCTACACACAGCCGTGGGACCATTTCGTGTGAGCACTGGATAACTTTTCAAAATGGAAAATGTTAGAGCTTGATGACATTAATGGCATCTGTTCACTGGGAAAGAGCCAGAGAACCTTAGCGGTAGACTGCAGTGAATGAGAACCTTAGTGGTGGTGGCACCATGTTAAGGAGCTCAAAAACCCTAAAGAGTGGGCTGTACCCTTTGGGATAACCTGAGAATCTTTGTGGATGGTTTTCCTTGTGAAACAAAATGAAAATATTAACAGGTGCCTGTGCCTTGTGGGAGGACATGAGAACCGTAACTGGCTGTTTCACCCTGTGGGAGAACCTTTGAACCTTATAGGGTAGCTGTGTTCTGTGACAAAACCTGAAAATCATAGTTGGTATTTCCACCCTGAGTGAGAACCAGAGTAGCCTAAGAAGTAGCCTGTTAAAAATACTGACAATGGTACTTGGTGACTCCTCCCTATTAAAGAGCCAGATAAGCTTAGTGGGTGGTCCACCCTGTGAAAGAGTCCAGGAACTGTTTTGGGATGGTTTGTTGTATGAGAGGACATACAATCATCTGGCAAGTGCCGGATTGCGATTCAAAGACTTTACTTTAACCATTACTTCTACGACATTCAACACAATGGCATGTGTAATACAGCAACAGTTCAGGGCATCTTTGTCACAGTCTGTAGCGATCACCTTAAGCCTTGCAGGGATGCCTTGTACCTCGTGGAATGCCCCGCACTGCCTAGCAACCCAGCCACAGATGACACTTCTTATAGGCACTCAAACGTGTCTAGGCTGAGAGGAAATGGGGTTTTTGAGTGAAGCACGCTGCTCTTGGGGTGTCTTTTCATCAGCTGATTCCCCTGAAGAGAGAAAGGGGTTTTAATATTGTTCCCTGACTTTCCCACCTGTCCCCAGTACTACCCCATGGGTATTGGACTCACCATATGATGCAGGTGATAAGCAGCTATCAACAAGTTACTTCTCTGGCTCTGGTCCAGTCCAGCTGCGACCAGTGTGGTTGCTTCACTGATCAATGGATTGAGGGTTGATATTTGGATTGCTTTTTCTTGCCGGGTGTAAGGATCTGTCATTGCGCAAATGTCTTGCATTTTATAAACAGAGAATTATGGTGCTGCGCAAAGAAACCCACTCTTCGCTGTCGTGGTAGCTCTTGGCCTAGGTACATGCTTCAGCTGTGTGTGAGACGCGTGGTGCTCTTCAGAGCATCTAGTTTCTGGTTATTGCTGTTGCTGCGACATGCGTTCGAGTGAGCGGAGCCCGCCTTGTAGGATTGTCTGATTAATATCTTTCTTTTCCCTTTCAAGTCTGGAATGTGAGGCGGACACCGATCAGGGTATGCTGTGAAATTACAAGCCCTTCTGGCCTGCTTGGAAAGGATTAATGTTGGTATTGGTATTCAGTGAGGTAAGCAAGATCGCCTTTGTCAGAATCCTCACTTACGTTTGTTTCTTTATCTTCTTTCTTTTCAGATGCAGTTCCGTAGAGAGCAGGAGTCCCTGTGCAGGACAGGAGCATCAAGGACTCCATGTGCTGGGTAAGCGACAAGCGCAAGGGTGTTCTGGTAGATGGAAAAGGAACTCTAAGCACCAGTCTGGGCCCAGGGTGTGGTGTATATAACCCTGCGCCCATGCTGAGTGCCTAGAGCCTCAGCATAACTTCCTGGGCTGGGTCCCCAGTTAGGGTGACCAGACTTCCTGGTTTTCCCAGGACAGTCTGGGGAAATAACCCTCCGTTCCGGGGTCCCGGGAGTTTTTTCATTTTAGAAACCCTGTCTGGGGTTTGCATGGTTAGGTGGCTAAGGTCATTAAATTATAATTTTTGTTTACAACACTTTCAGAATTTCGAACCCCCCAACCTTTCAGCTACAAGACACAACACTTACTGACTGTGCCACAGAGACTGGATTGGAAATAAGTGTGCAGCAAGCCATGTTATATCAATTAGAGCAAACGCCAGTTTTGAATTAACATGCCAAGATTCACAGACAAAACTGCACAAATGAGATCATATACAGTTTATAGAAAGGAGAAGTGCTAGAAATATGATTGGGTGGTGGTTGTGGGGGCATAATGGGGAGGGGTGGTAATTGATGGCTGCAATGGGGTAGTCCCTCTTTAATGTTGTTGGTCGTCCCGGTTTTTCGTTTTGGAAATCTGGTCACCCTATCCCCAGTGGTTGGCTAGTATGTTCCTCCTGGTGGCCATTTTACAGTGGGTTTTGCATAACCACTGATGCATGAAGGATGTCCAATTCCCATGTTTCCCCGCTATAGCTGAGGTCTGGGCAGTGATCATGACACAGTCATTACTACAGATATGCATTTTCCAACCACACAGACACCACAGTATTTCTCTACTCCAGTTTTAGTGTGTGGCATTTTTCAGTTATCAAATCATTATGGTCATCATCCAAGGTGATTTGTAGGCTATGAGGACTTATTGTGCCATCGTATTCTGCAATTAAGGCTTCAGTGTCGGTAGGAACAATAGCCCCTGCTGCAGTAAAAACTCTCTCAGACCGCACACTTGCAGGGGGCAGCTTATCGATTATACAGCAACATGCACATGTGCCACTGGACCGATGGATGCTTGCTGTAACGGTACTTTAATAAGTCATTATCCCTTCTCAATGGTGAAGTATCTAGTCGATAGATATTAAGCATCTATCTACATAACGGTCTCATTCCAGTTCCTTTTGATGACCCACCTGCCTTCAAGATACCCAAGTCAATGAGGAGGGTTTCCCACCCATTTTCCTCTCGATAGGCTACGTTCACACTGCTCACAAAATGACAAAAGTTGTCAGCGATGTACTATCCATGGATGCAGCTGTCTTCACTGAGACTGACTGACATGCCTAGAGTACATGGCATAATTTGGGCTGTTTTAACTTCTTGCTGTCTACAATATTTCTCCAGTTGATTTTTCAAGCACTGCAGCAAAGCACCCTTGCACATTTGGACAGTTTCTCCTCTTAGTGAGGCATGCTGTGAGTAGTCTTTCATCAATACATGCGTATGGAAAAGGGCAATTTTTACATCAAAACAAACAAGGTTGAAAGCAGGTCCCTAAACATGTGTACTTCTAATGCATCACGTACCAAGGCACAGGCCCTCACCATGTTGGTCAGGTTGATGTCAAGAAGGTACACGAGAGGAAGAACCTCACTCACGGATGTATTGTGACAGCTAACACACTTTGCAGCCTCCTGGACTGGCCATAGTGTAGAGAAGACCCCAGGCAACAGCTATTATTCGCATGGTGTTCAAAATGCTAATCAATCTAGAACTCGGCCTTACACTTAGGCACAAAAGGTCTGGAAAACCTTTCAGAAGACTTTGGTATGGGTGACAACATTTTGCATTTAAGGAAGTGCAGATAGCATTAGGTAGTCAGCGTTTGGGCATGGGACCTGATCCAAATAAATAGGATCCCAGTGCATCTATTCAATAAAGAATCGGATCTCCTTCATTTTTTATTGACATCACTGGATTAGTTAACGTTCTGGAGTCCTAGTAGAAAGCAAGAATAATACCTATACACATAAATGTGGCACTAAAGGCCAGAGACATTACTGTTCAATTTCCCAGATAGACACCATGGAAAAATAAAAGGTCTTATTGGCCCACCTAAAATCTTAGGGTGAAGAAACAAACTGCATTAGCCATTTCCAAGAAGGTTTTCATAGGGAACGTATTACAATAGAGCAGGTGTTTAGACTGGTATTGTTAGTTAACAATATATATTTTATTGAGGGAGGTATTCTGTTACTTGCTTTTTGTGTATTTTAAAACCACATTTGACGTGGTAGCAAGACTAGAATTACAGATGACCATTGTTGAGATGACTAATCCCACATCATTTGTAAGAGCTTCAGTGTATTTGTATTGCGATGGTGTGGCCTCTGTAAAGTATGGCCTATGAGGTGAAAAAACAAGTTATTTTACTCTCACGGATGGGTAAATGAATGGGTTGGGTCCCCACCCCAACACTGTTTTGGGTTGGGTCCCCACCCCAACACTGTTTTCCCAGTGTATTAATGGGTTTCAGGAGTAAAGCTCAACCCAAGAAGAAGAAGCATTCACTCTTTGTGGTATAAATAGATATCCTGCAATGCAGTCCTTAATTTGTGCACTCCAAGTGGACTTATGGAAGAGTTGGAGAAATGTATGTATCTTTGTTCAAGCAAAGGCTTGGAAATGAACATGTCAAAAAACAAATATATGCACTGTGGGTAAACGGCTATGTGTCCTACCTGGATGGTTTTACATATAAATGGGCTGTGCTTAGGTAAGTGGCCTTTTTTGATTATCTATGTATCCATTTAAGTCATGAAATGAAATGGGAGAATCACCCAGAGAAAGAGACTTGATTTTAGTAAGGGGAAAAGGTGCAGTTTTGGTCTTCTCTAATTATTTTGGCAATAATGAGATTGCTCTAGCTTAGACATTTTACAATGTGCAATTGGTTGCAGCTGCAACTAATGGAGTTGGACCCAAGGAGTTTAGCTGTACAATGAGATTGACTACTACATACATTGTTTATTAATACTTCACTGGCAATGGCCAAGAGTGCTCCTAATACATTGATCCACTAGAATCTGGAATTATGTAGTGCGGGGAGCCCATGATGTTGAAACCTTTCTATGACTAGGTAATGCTTTGCTCAAATACTCCCCATGCAAATGATAGAGGTGCAGTGAGGGAGGATTCAAGCTATCACAGTGGGGCATCTCAACTATGGATTAAACATAAAAGGAATCGGTTTATAGTGAATAAGTCGAATTCAAAAAAGTCGAATGCAAAAATGTCAACAAAAAAATGTCGAATGTTTTTTTTTTTTTTTAATGGGGGGGTTCCCCCCGGCCCCCTGTTTATTTTTACTAGCTAAAGCCAAAAAAACATACAAATAAAAAAAAACATTCAATTTCTTTTTCAATATTTTTTCAATTCGACTTTTTCCAATCGACATTATGACTGGCTACCAAAGGAATCTAATCACAACTTTGGACCTTGAAGCTCTGTGGCAGAATCCTTCATAACAGGTGGTACTAAAGTCTGGGGAAATTACTCTCCAATTTCCCAGTGAGACACCAATAGCTCTAGAAAACTTATTAGTAAAGGATATAGGGAATAGACAAATAACAAGATCCTGTGCAAATGTGCAGCATTGACCTCGGGTAAGACCTATATATCCCTAAACAATTATTTGGTGCTGAGAATTATTTGGTAGCCATATAATGGTAATGAGTCAGGTTTTTGCACTTCAAAATAAGGTTGGGTATCATCCCTCGTGTTGGAAATGTAAACAATGTGATTTGTCTTTTTTATAGTTCATTGGTCAAGTTGTCACAACAGTTTAGGTTTCTGGCCTCTGCTTATGGTGATATTGGTTGATGTAATCTGAAAATGTTTCAGCAAGCATGAAATCAGAAATCTGAATGAAGCAGAACAATTGGCCAAAAACTCAGGTCATAGTAATACAGTTTTTGCTGTTTCTGTTTTTTTTTTCAAAATCTTAGGTTAGGACGAGTCCAATTTGTATCAATGTCAACATGATTTACTATACATTCTACTCTACTATTTACGAATATGATATCGTATGAGTTTCCTTTTACGATTAAATATACTGAATGTAATGCTTTAAACAATGTTATATTTTGGATTTGATATAAAATGGATGAATTTCATTCTAATGGTAAATGTGTTTTTATGACATTATGTTATATATGCTTGAATTACAGCGCTGTCGAAATAAAGCTGTTAATTAAGTAAAATTCCTCTTGCCGGGGGACATTACCGCATCAGGTAATGCCCCGTAGCCCATAGTTACAGGCCCAAGCTTAGCAAAGGCCTTAACGAAGGCCCCTCAGGCATTACCTGACTCAGTAATGCCCACCCAGCGAGCAGAATATTGCTACTAGTACCCCGGCCCGTTGGACCGGGGTACTAAAAGTTGTTTTTCTTCTTTTCCGAAATGCTCTGGTGTTTCGGAATGGAAGAAAAAGAAATAGAAAAAAATGTCTGCCAGGGAAGGGAAAACAAAGTCTGTTTTCCCTTTCCATGTCAGCCATTGAAAATAATACAAAAAAGTAAACAAACAAAATGACAGCCATGGAAAGAGAGAAGGGAGTACATGTAGTCCCAGCTCTCTTTCCATGGCAGCCATTCAGAAAAATGGGAAAAAAGTAAACAAAATAAATGGCCGCCATGGAAAGTAGAGAAGGGACTACATGTAGTTCCTTCTTCCTTTCTATGGCGGACTGCTGTATATCGGGAGTGGCTTCGATGGTAACAGAAGTGTTTCCAGTGTAATTGTCCCAATGAGGAGCAAAAAAGCAGGTAAGTGGAGGAAAGGGGGAATCTGTGGAGGGGGAGTGGAGTGGGGGAGCACTTACCTGAATCCCCGGCAGGGGAATATGGTGGCCTCCAGCTGTGAGGAGGCTCTGAGCGGGGGATTACCATGTGATAATACCCCTGTTCCGAGCCTCCCCATTGGCTGGGAGGCTTCCACACCTCGCCAGGTACTGATGATGAATACAGTTTTTGGTGAGTCCTGATCCATATCACAGTTTTGCTAAAGAGAATGATCCTGTCTACAAGTGGGGTTTGGTGGGCTGTCACCTGAGAATCTGCCATTTATGTGTACAGGATTATGCTGCCCAATCATTGTATACTTATTAGCTGACTTAGTGCTGACTAGACAATGCCATGACAGTGAAATCTTCCAGCATGGTTCTTGTAGGGCAAGATTTGAGTCTAGCCTGGGATAATGTGGTATTATTACCTATTACACAAGTATACACCATTCTCTATCTCCAGCCTCATTGTAAGTTGAAAGTAAACTACATAGACTACAATTGTGCACACATGGGTGAATGGCCCTCTCGATGCATTTATTTGTTAGAGGTATCAAAAAGGTTCGGAATAAAACTGTTTCCACAACAGCCTTTCCATATGTCCTTGTCAAACTTAGCCATAAAGGTAAACTTGTATAAATCAACACCTGGAGATAAGATGTGTGCACATTGCCTTTAATTGCCCTGTGTGAAATGTGTCCTATCAGGTTCTCTCATTCCTTCTCCAGCAGACACCCTAGGCTGATGTTAATATAGGTTAAAAATCATGGAAACAGAAAAGCTGAATCCCCTGAGTGTAAAAGATGGTGATGCTTTTTGAATCTGTTACTGTTTATTTCCAGCTCTAGGCCTTCAGAGATGTATACGGTCTAGTGATCTGCCTTGGCAATAACTGCTCCAGATAATCAAGGTTTCTAATTCTTTTGTCTGTGGAGATTGCATGGTCATCCTCAGTGGATGGCAGTGGATCGTTATCCTCAGTAGAGACATCCATCTGTGCTTCCTCCTTCTGCCAGTGGCATTTATTTGGCTATGTGACAAACGGATTTAGGGTCAGCATCCCAGGGCATGAGAATAACCACCCACCTCTATGTCCACATCATCCTGCGGGGAGTAAATACTTAGGTGCCAGACAGATGTTCTCTTTGTGGGTTGTTGACCCTTCTTGATGTTCATATCCAGCAGCTCCATCCCCTCAGAGTCATTTGGCACATGACCACAAGTAGTCATTCCTGGTGTACATAGTAAAGGCCACAAGACACATTTTTTGACAATTGTATGCCTCTGCCTTTGGCATTTTCTTTCTATATTAGTGTTCTGCTGCTGGACTACTGACATCATTCAATTTGGGCCTGTGCTCTAATTGGACAATTAAGGCATGACTGATGTATTGATCTATTAGTTCAATTTGTTCTTATTATTTATCTTTTCAATGATGTATAATTTTGAATATCAAGGGCCCAGACACCTATTTATGTGTGGTTCCTGTTGATTATAAATTCAAATGTATATAGGCTCAGGGTATTAAGATACATCTGTACCTGTGCATCTGACAGCAAGAGATAGCAGCACAATGTGTCTAAACAATGCTATTTGCATGTGTCAGTACTGCAGAGAGAATGGAGTCCTGTAGATTTAAAGAAACAGGACCAACACCACCATTGCCATTATGGTGCACAGTGCAAGCATATCTGCTGTGTGGAAATCTTGGAGTAGGAGAAAGGTTTGTGTGGAAAAAAGAAAAGAGCGAGGTATACGTCATCAACAGGTGGATATTAACTGAAGGCTGCATGTGGATGTAGAGGTCTAATAAGCATTGTCATTGTCAGGCCATTAAGCAAAATACTACACATGGCCACAATTGCTCCAAGGGAGCCCAAATCAACTCCAAGAGAAAACAATTTCATGAGCTAACATTGCACCACAACTAATGAGTAAATACTTCCTGCACAAAAGGTCTGGCACCAGTACAGGCGACAACCCGGTCCTCTCTAATCATCCGAAATTGTTCTCTTATAAGGGTCTTGAGAAATTGTGTAAATCAAAGTGTGGAAACGTTTCGTTTTCCTATCGAATGAAAACAAATGTGGGAATTGTCAGTGTTCTGGATCTGAACCACAGGGAAGAAATGACTTTTCCAATGGTCCTCTATAGTAGCCTATCATTGTTATGGATGCAGCATTTACATGTCTCCAGGATAGACTATTTTTATTTTATTTTTTTTAAAGTGTGGACAGTGTCTTCTTTATAAGATACATCTTTGCACTTTTACTGTTCAGCATAGACTGGAAACTAATATGAATAGTGTTGATTTATTGATCCAAGATTTTGAAATCAGCCCAAACACTTGTTTGTTATTAGCAGGCCATCTAAAATGTGTCTTCAGACATCCAGGTGCTCTATGTTTGGAAACATTGGGCCTCATTACAAGGGTGCCGGTCCGGTAACAGTGGTGCTAGTAAGCTACTGGCACCGTTGTTACCGGACCGGCAAACTATGAGGCCTACGAGCGGGTGCCTTCCTGGCCATCATGTCTGACCTGGCGGGCGGAACGGCACCCGCCCGCAGACCTTGGCGGATGCAACAACACCATTCATGAATGGTGTCAGTGCATCTGTCCTCTCCATTCCCATCGAATCCTGTAGGACTCGATGGGAATGGGAGTAATTATTTCCTACGCCCGGCAATGGGCAATTACAGGGACCGCCGGGGCTGTAATGCCCTGGTAAGTCCCCATTGGCGGACGCTGGGAAAAAAATTATCCCGGCGGCACCCATGGTGTTTTTACCGGCATGGCTACCGCCGGACTCATAATGAGGCTATTCTCTTTTTTGCTTCTTCACTCCATTACCTTCAATGGAAGCCCAAATCATATCTGCTTTTATCCTGGATCCTTGTTGTTATTTGGTCTGAGTGAGACCCTTTTCCTCTTTCATCACCTTTACTCATTTCGTTTAGGATGCATTGGTCAGACCCTATTGCTGCCAGTGAAGGGGCTGTGTCTCTCATTATATTTCATCTTTGTTTTTTCAGTGTAGCATAATCCACCTTCACTGGGGTGCTGCAGGGATGGTATCCTCCATCTTTATTTTCTCTAAATAACATCTCATTTACATTTGCAATGTGCACTAAACAGGATCGAAGCATTGGATCATGTAACCTTGTTCTCAGTGCTCAGCTGAGAATGTTTATTTTTCTATGGTGATAATGCCCTTTTGAGTACCATATTCTCAAAATGGCGGCTCCTTGTGTTACAATACCAGATCTTTGCACCACTCTCTTTCTTGGTAATCTTCCTTCCTGTTTAAGTCGGACATTGCCATGAATGTACATGCGCTTTCATAGTAGTCCATACAAGAACAACCAGTCTGTGCTTTGTGTGTGTGAACCGGCTGAAACTGGTTCTTGGGACTGTCTTTGCCCTGTACTCACTTCAGCCCGAGTATGCCATTGTGCTTGGCAAATTGTGAGGTGGGAGGATGTAATGACTGGACAGCCTAAATTTGTTTGAATGTTGCAGGTCCCTTTCATTTAATTCCTAGGGAACCCCTCAGCCAGAATTTCAGGATAAATGGAAAGTACCCAGAGTGTTTCAAGACTGCCAAACACAACATTAAAACCATTCATCCCTGGGTTTGGAAGTGTAGATTCACTACTGATTTCTGACAGAGAGGAAGAAGAAGAAAGTGAGACTCATTCTGATATCCCCCATAGTAAACCTTTAGAATATTCAGTTGAAAGAGTAGTCCTCTCATCACATCTGACACTGCAGCTACCATAGGAAAGTAAGATTATTTTTGCAGTTAGACCCTGTGTTCCCTGTCTCTTTGGCGTTCATACCCTGATGACAAAAATGCATTGCCACGGGAGAGAGTGATCCTGTGAGCATCAAGGGATACTGAATGTTGGAATAAGTATGGGACTACATCAAGGTAGAGGCGACCAAAATGTTGGAAATAGATGTCATTGTGCTCACTAATAGTCCTTGATCCTGTCCAGTGGCACTGGTATACACATCAGGCTCAAATGACTTGAGAATCTATGCTGGTGTCGAGTTTTTAAATCAGCTGAGGTGTTACAAACTTGGACAAACACAATACACGATCAAACCCAGTTATTTGGCAACTTTCTACAATAAGTTCGATGGGGACATTGAATTGGAAGAAGAATTACTTATACAATGTAATCAACCCTGATTTGAGAAAGGCTTATGGATAAGCCGAAACACGTTTCATCACCAAGGGCAACCATGAATAAACGCAATGCGTGACAACACTATTTTGGCGCAGTCTGTTAACTGAGCATTTTCTCAATACAATTAATTGGTGGTTTACTTGGCTTTTTTAACCACAACTCAGTAGGACGCAACAAGTTCTTTACATTGAGAAAGTGGAATACCTTAATATATCTCCTATTGATCAAGCATTTAGTGTCCCCTTGATAGATTGAACCCTTAATAAAGCCAACCAGTTTTTTCTTGAGTTTTTAATGATGTCACAAAACAACTTTTCATCCCATTACATGAACAACAAGATGGGCAGGGTGGGTGCTGCCAAGTCCCCATGCACTTTTGAGCTCATCAGTGGCTATTGGAAAATGGAACTGGCAGAGACTGCCAAGTAGACAACTGCATTCTACATAAAAGACAGACTTTAGTGGTTCTGATTAATCCATTTGGCCTAACAAATGTACCTGTCACTTTTCAAAGGCTGGCCTACCCTGTTACGAATGGGCTTAATGAATCTGAATAGCATTTCTTTAAGATATTGCTTTCGATATCTACACTTGAGAAGAAAGTGTGCTATACCTTCGAAAAGCTGTGCAGGCCCTCAATTGGGCTCAGTAGTTTACCTTGTACAGGAAATAGATGGTGGTAAGATTCATCCTCTACCTAACAAAGCACCAGCAGTAAATAACTGGGAGACCCCTACTACACAACCCAAATGAGCATATGTTTAGGCAATACTAAATACTACAGAAACTTCCATGATGACTATAGGACAACAGCAGCCTATCTTGCTGCCATTACTTCGACAAAGATACACAACAAGGAAATGTGTTGATAGAAATGTAGGAAGGGATTACATTGGCTAAATGAGACTCTTTGCCAAGCTCCTATTCTTAGGCTACCTGATCATAAGAGCTATTGTATTGTGCAAACAGATCCTTCTGTATTGATGAGGTATTACAGAACTGGATGATAAAGATATTTAACACTCTATATGTTTAATCAGAAAGCAGTTGAAGGTTAGGAATCAAAGGTGGACCACTTTGGAGAGAGAATGATCTGCCATAGCGTGGTCTTTGCAAAGAATTGGACACTATCTGGTAGAATGTATCTTCAGAATTCAGACAGACCACACAACCTTTAGATGACTGATGAATATGAAGGGAGAGCATCCAAATTTGCTCATATAGTCCATAAGCTTTTAGTGCTTTAACTTCAGTATAGAACATAGGTCAGATTCAAACATTCCAAATATGATGGTTTGTCAAGGAAGTATAACTATCTGAATCAAGAAATCTATCCAGCAGTGGATTATATCCCTTCTCTAGTTGGTAGGGCAAGTATTAGGAAACTGTATATGTTTGTTGCTTTCATACATTACCTTCCATGGAGTCTCCACACATACCTGATTTTTGACTGCATCCTGCCTGATGTTTGTGGTGAGTGAGGAACATTGGTCTCATTCATCTGCTTTTACAATTTCTTTTTTGGTACTCTGGTCATCTGATATACAGTGCAGCTAATCTGTCACCTAGTATGTTTCACGTTTGTTTTTACATTGCAGCACAAACCACCTACGAACCACCACGAACCTGGAGTTCTGCAGGGACAGGCGGTGTAACTATTTCTTTTCTCTCCATGTATGTATGTGATTTGTAAAGCACAAACATAGCAGATTGGGTGTGGGGGTGAATTGAGTGTTCTGATTAGTGAGATGTTCTTGTAAGTGTTCTGTCTTCAGGTACAACCTGAAGTATATGATGGAGGGCAAACGTATTATATGCATTTATAACATGTTTGACAGGCTTGTAATTCTTTGTTTTTAGACTGGCAATGTTGTGGATTTTGTTGCTATGAAGGCCGCTGGACATGATGAGTTTCTCTGTCAGGTACTCTGTGGTGCTTTGATTGTAACTGTATTGTATGTGATGTAGTCTACCTTGTACATAAGGCATGCTTGATGGTTAGCCAGTGCAGCTCCTTGAGAATGGGGGTGATGTGTTTGAATGTTCTTAGCCCTGTGCTGAGATGTGTTTCAGCATGGTGGACAACATAAATATGGGCCAAAATGACATCTGGACCTCCTGCAAGCAGCACATTGGCAGTGGTTCAAGTGAGCAGTAGCTACTGGGAGAAGAGTACCACTACTTATATTTTCACTGTTAACAGTTCCACTACTTTTTGCAACTTGTTTCATCATTCTGTAATGGTTCTTTTTAAAGTTAAAACAAACCTCTTCATTTTACACCCTATACCAGCAAAACTGAAATCTGTTTCACCGTACTTTCTGAATGTCATCTCAGCGTGGAGGAATGCCACCTCGCTTTATCTTAACTGTTGGAAGCTGGAGAAGGTTCTGCTAACATTAAGAAATTATTTCTTGCAAAACCCAATGTTTCACAATTTTTGGGAAAAGTTGTCAAGGCGTTATCTCATTTCAATACTTAGATGTTGCACTTGATAGGTCTAGGCCATATCCACAGGATTTTATGTATAACATTAGATAGCTATATAGCATTTTCCCCTTTTTGTCACTGCAGTTATAGTTGGAGTCACAGTGGAATACTTCAGGACCAATAAGTATTCATCACACTCTTTCATATCAGAGGAGACAAAAGATATTCAGTCTTGGGATCCAGGCTTTGCAATACATTACCAAATTCTATTCCTGGCAGCACACATTTGTCTATTGGCACACCCATGTTGAAGCAGCTACTATTCAGGTACTTGATAATTATGGAATCCTGCTGAGTGAAGATCAGCAATAAGAGGTGATTGATTTCACGAGACCATGTATAAATGTTCCACCTGACTGACCAACTGAGAGAAATTAATGAAAAACAATTCATATGACCTTCTTTGCCTGTTCCACCCACCTAGCTGTCAATCTGGCCCAACCACAACCTAATGAAGCACGTGTTGCATCTTGCTGTCTTCCACCTACCCTGCCCTCCACCAGGAGTCACAGTTTCACTACATTATTTGGCACACTTCTACCACAAGGCATTGCCACCATCCAGCTAGGGGATGACAAGGGCTTGGTCAACTGCTTTTAAAATCAGGCTAGGGAAGAATGGTTTCTCCGCTTTGATATTCTTGGAGATACGTGTTTTGAATGAGAGGTCACTTCTATGTATATATTTAAAAAATAAATAAATACAAACAGTGGTGGTGAAGCTGAGAGATTTTGCACTGACGCAGAGATGTGGTATAAATCTTTCAACGTTCATGTCAATTAGCACATTCTGGACTTGGGCATGCTTGTCTGGAGTTTTCAAGAAGAATGCATTTTTTATTTTGGGTTGAACGTCAGTCAGATTCTTGACATGCTTGCTTGGATGGAGTCCAGACAGTGCTTGAGTCAGTGGTGGTAGTTGACACAATTGATCTTTAGGTAAAGCTGCATGTGATCTGTGTATTTTTGTATCTTGATATCATTGTTGGCACATAACACATGCAGAGTTTCCATGTATAGGGGGCAGGTTTGAGCCAGTTACTGGTGGTGCTGGGATCTGTAGGAGCTTATCTCGATGACTGTGTCTCTATTGGAGAGGAAGGAATCAAACCACTGCAGAGCTGTTGGTTGTAGCATGTGCACATGGCAAGGAGTATGAAGAGGGTTTTATGATCCATATATTGAATCCAGCACCTAGGTCAAGTAGGATGAGTAATCAGAAGTCGTGTTTGCCCACTATATGTAGAGCATCAACAATAACTCAGATGGCCAGAAGCTGGATTGGTAGTCCAGTAGAACATTGTGTTGAGTAATTGTTTGTGAACTGGAAGACAGTGGTCTTCTCAATCAATTTGACAAGGAAGGGTTGATGCCTGATGCAACAATAGTAGGCCAGGTCATCTGGGCCAAGTGTGGATTCTTCAGTAAGGTGAGGATCTGTCAATGTTTCCACTGCATCTGAGAAGGTGCCTTGTGATTTGGGCACACTGTCAACCCACATTCTAGGTAAAGGGAGAGGAACTCATTAACCACAAGATCCAAGCATCTGAACCCAAAGGGCTACAAGAGACTTGCCAGAGGAATGCTGATGCGACCAGCACTGACAAAGAAAACCACCAAATAATGGACCTTTGCATTCAATTCAACAGGGCATATCTGAAACAGCTGCTTTCCTCACCTGGACCAATTGCACCAGCAGTCTGAATCCCTGCTCTGATCCATCATTTGCCAATGGTGGCAGTTATCTATGCATTTGACCTACACATGCCTGGAACTGGACTAGACAGCTGCTTAGGCACCCTGCCATCTCACCCTTAGAAACTTTGAGCGGATCCTCACTGCTCGACTGGGACCTTTCCCAACTGTTGCTTCAGTTTCTCACCAGGGGGAAGAGCTTTCGGGAAACTGATGTCCTAGCATGTTGCTCCTTAGGTCCTGCTGACCCTCTCCTGGGTGAAACCACCATCTGCTCCTATCTGCTGCTTTATGCGTCCTCCTGTGCTACTGAAACTGAAAGGGAGTAGTCTTCACCCTGTACACAGGTCTCTTCATTCACCTGAAATATATGTCAGTGGAAACCTGGAACCCACAGTCCATGAGTCTTCAGCAAGTATTTCTACAGGTATCCCCAATGTCCTCACCCATTTCCTGTGCCCTGGTGCCATTAGTTTCACGTTCATAGTCTAGGGTTTGAGATTACTTTAAACACCCTTATTGCCATTGACTTGCTTGGGGGAAAAAGTTCCAACTTGGTAAGTAGTTACCTTAGCACGCCATAGGCAATGAGACCTGGTCAGGGGTTCCCTCTACAGTTGCCTTGGGCCTATGGACATGTAGGCTACACTCTCCATAGATGGATAACTGAATCAGAACCTTCTACAATTATTGTCTTCAAAGGTCTGCTTGATAAGGCCACCTGCCTGCAATAGATTGAACTTTGAAAATGTTTTGGATGGACGTCTAAAGCATGCTTCTTTTCTGTTGGAATATATTAGTCCATTAAGGTTCGTAGAACTACTTCTAAACGTTTCTCACCAACTTCAAATATCTTACTGTGTATGCACCTATGTCTAACTGTTAAATACTAAGGTGGTAGGTGACCCATTCCACAGTTATCAAACTGTGTGTTTGTGTGTGTGTGTTTGTTGGTTTAATAGTGATTGTACCTCCCTAGAAGTGTGTTGAACTTGATGCACCCTTGTGTTTAATAAGCAGTATATTTCTGTACACATCTGTGGGTGTCTTTGTCCCTCTTGATACATTGAGTTATCTGTACTTCACAAAAATCCTACCTACTCCACCCGACTCTAAGCCTGACGGGCTAGTCACTTTATCTTTGGGATTTTGGACAAAGATGTAAGTGTAATCTGGTTGCACTTCTAAGTTGGTTTGCCAGATCCTCTCACAAGTGCAGGTTCATACTTCCCCCGCCACTTATTATTCTAGCAGCGACGAATGTTTTGCATGAAACATACAATATGTCTTAGTCTAATGTTCCTTGTGCTAATATAATATTCACCCACTGAAGAAGGATGTTTTGAATAGCTAATCTGTCAGGGTTTTAAAGCAAACTGTCAATATACTTGTTATTAGGTTTACATATCTCTGAATTGTTTCTGCTCTAACTCGTGCCAGCCGGGCTTTCCCCTCATCAATGTAATCACAGATAAGTGCAACATTGGTAATATCATCAAAGCAGCAACTGGCAGAACCACTGGTGCAAATGCTTGCTTATTTTTGCTACGATTTGCCACTTGACTCAAAGATTGTGTGCACCATTTTCTCGGGGAAATAGAAAGGTTTTTGGGTCAATGTATTTGTAAAGCCCCAACCACCGAACACTCTCTCTCTATGTCACACTCTGTCTCTGCCTCTCTGTCTCTCTCTATCACACTTCCTCTTCCAACAGCAGCTATGCCTTGCTTCGTTTTGTCTCTGCTGCTGTCACCTCACAACCTAAACATTCTACACGTGCTGGCCTAAAGAAAAGCATACAGCATTCTAAAGGGAGTGAGTTCATTCTTAATGCCTGGGAAGTGTTTGATTTTCCATATCTCTTGGCTTGACCTCCAGTCACCTACTCATTCATGCAGTCACATAAAAATAGGATGCACACTAACCGCATGGACATATGGAAACCTCCCCTTCACAATGTGAATAGTGTATACCCTTTTAATGATAGCGTTCATGTGTTCGTTAAGACACTCAATCTGTCGCAATATGTTGCAGAACTGAGCACTACCTCTTAGAATGTTATTATTTCTCAAGTTTTTTCAAATGATCTGTTATTGTTTCACAGGCTATATCGTCCATGCACATAGTTTGCATAATTCCTTAGCAACCGGGAAACATCATATATTCTTTTTTAGGAGTTATTTCATTCCAGAGAGCTTCATGCCAATGAAATGTATGAATACTTCTTTTCACACCTACCCCCTCGCCAGTGGCTATCAAGTGGTCCTGCTTTGAATAAGGTTGTATATCATAAGTATTCGCAGATAAAAAATAGATTACACTTTTTCTGAGTAAAGTTTACTTTGAGTTCTTTTTAGAAAGATTCTGAATTTAGCTTCAGTCAAATGTTGCAGTCAAATTTGGCATCCTTTCATACAAGCATCATTAGACAATAAGGCAATGCTAGTCAAATGCCCAATGAAGGACACATAATACTTTTAAAACATTAAACGATGTTATCCTTTACTGCAATGTTGCTGCAGATTTGCCAATCTAAACTGCTTTCAATTCAAATTATTTTTAACATTTTTGCAACTAATGTTCATACTTAGTTTGTCTTTCATTGTTTGACTGTCTGTTAATGCCTCAAACTGGAAGTGACAACAGTGCAGTCTATAAATCTAATAAACAAAAAGCATACAAAATGAAAGGTTATATTTTGCTTTAGTGTCAACCAAGTTTACATAACTAGTAAGCCTCTCACACAGGCAGCATTAGTAGCAACATTTCAAAAGATAGTAGTACTAACAGCAGTAGTTGTATCAGTACTAGTAATAGTGGCAAAACCGATAGCATGAACACTAGCGGTAGTTATAGTTTTGTCTAAGTGTATAGTGCTTCTGTTACCACGTATGCGGCCAGTTATAGGACTACGTCTATCTATAGTGGTAGTAGTAGTATTGGAGATATTATTCCCATTGTTAGAATTAGTATTTCTAGTAGTACTAGTTCTGTTACCCTACTACTACTACTACTACTACATCTGCTAGTACTACTAGTAGTATTCCCTCTGATATGACCAGCAGTAGTACTATGAAAAAACAACTACAACCGAATGTAGCACCACTACTAGTCGGACTTGAACTACTAGTTGTATTGCTACTGGTTGCACTGGTATAAATAATACCATAACTACCAGTGGTAATGTTACTAATGGACGTATTACTGTTGGTATTATTACATCTGCTACCTTTTAGTATGATTAATAGATATCAATAATGAAGGTCCAAAGTAATACACAATTCAAACATTTTATTTGGCATGTTGTTGTTATAATAGGTTTACTTGCTCGCCTATCTGCAGACAATTATTTTTTCAGGAACTGAAGTGGGCACTCAAAATGGAGAACAAACAAAGCATGATACATTCTTACAAACATGTGTAACCTATTACAGAGGTAAACAACTTTTGGTTGAGAAATCAGCGAGTGGTAACATTTGATGAGAACAGCTAAATGTCTGCAATTTCTTTTCGGGCAATACAGTGACTTGGGAAGTCTTTTGTCCCAATGTTCCAAAGTATCTGCTTTGTATTTCCTTTTAGAAACATACAAATCAATCCTAATTTGGGAGAAAGTTCCATTAGCAATAATGCCCAACTCCTCTGACCATTATCAATTGATGATGTCACTTGACCATCGTTAAAGGTAACTTGGACCAAGGGCAATTATCACATTATAATGCCTTCGGAATGTGCATTATTGCTTAATTAGTATGGAACAGCAGGTATTATATTTGTAAAAACGTTGTGCCCCTTTAATTAACAAATATTGTATTGTAATGCACACCTCAAATAGTCAAAATGATACACAAATAAGAACAAATGACACAAGTTCCAGAAGAAATTGCAAAAATAGCAGTAAATCTGAACAGTAGTAAAAGCGCGAATATATGTCTGAATGTGTCTGTTTAAAAAAAAAAAATGTCTTGGCACTTTCACACGTCAATAAGAGAAAACACACTTTAAGCATTCTTGGTGACATATTGCGATAGGATTGCTTTACTGTATTTGGGGATGCAAAATGTCATTTTGTATTGCATTCCCAGTGAACAACAAATGCACGTATGCATATATGTTTATGTAGCACAACCTAGCTTGGAGACAGCGTAGCTTTCATTTTCCAATACCTTTTGAATGTATAAAACGTGTTGTTCAATTAATTAAAGACATGAAAGTGGTGCTATGATCCCTCTCTTTAAAAATGTGTTTAAAGTACAGATACATGAAGTGTGTCATATCTTGGTGCGCCAAATGTGCTTTATTGAAGATATGGTAATGTGATATTTCAAATGAGGAGATATGTTTATATAAAACCTACATTTCCCTGGGAAGCAGCTGCACATGTTAATTGATCCGCACACGGTCCTCTTTCTCTATAACGTTTCAAAGGGTTAATTCTGTTAATATCCATCCTTTAAAATTATCTGAAATTCTTGAAGGCCCAAAAGTAAAATAATTGTGGAATGCTGCCGAAGTCTGACCTTTTCAAAATGCTGTGTATTTTCCTTTGAATGAAAAGGTATCCATGCCTTCCTTCCTTATGAATCCACAAGAGGAGATAAAAAAATAAACTATTGTATTTATGAATATGTTATATAATTTAATAGCAGGGAAGCGCATTTGAATACTTCTGTATGACCTTTCCTTTCAGCTGCGGATAAAGGTTACCTCCGGCTTTAAGCACACGAATCCAATTTATCAAGCAATAAGCCTTTGGGGAAATACAATAAAAAGGGTCGCTATTGTGAAAACGGTTTGCTATGGCACATGATGCCAAATGCACAAATCCAAGGTGTTGTGTTATTTAGAATATTGAAGAAGTAGTAGCACCATTGAAGATATATTGGTGATACAGGATAGCAAAAATATTTCACTTTGGACGCTGGTATGAAGCAAATTCTCTCGCTGTCCAGCATCGATGTAGTTCAAAGCGGAATTGAGTGGGTGGTGTGACCTGTGCTGCTTTTTCTGCACTACCATATCTGTGCTAGACTGCCAGTACCTAATGTTCATCATATATTTATTTATTTATTTTGACATTTATAGAGCGCACCTAACCTGAAGGCAACAGGACGCTAGGTTACATATAAGTTGTGGTTACAGTAGTTACATGTTGCAGTCGGTTACAGGTTATGGATGCAATAAAATATGGTGCATGCATGACATAATCGTTACGGCTAGTTACAAGTACAGGTACAGATAAATTGCAGGTACATATTTAAGACAATAGCTTTATGATTGCTGTTCCGCTAGATGTCTTGTATAATTTTAGGATTTATTTTTAATTTGAAAAAATAACAGTAAAGGGATATGGGCATAAATGCATTACTATTGGTCTCATTAATAATATGGCAATAAGGGTACATTTTGGCGCTAATGGAATTACTGACACTTTTACTCTAAGACCCAAATCTGTATCCCAAAAATCGTACGGTAATTCCAATGGTGATAATTCCCCGGCATGAATTACTTACATAGGAATTACTGCCATAACACGACAGTAGTTCTACTGCATGAATTGATGCCAGAAGAATTTGTTCCAAAAATAAAAAAAGCAAGTTACTCTCAATCGCAAGTACCACGAAAATACCTCCAAAACCAGAAATGAATTCCTTCAATAAATGGGTGCAGTTACCTCCACCTAATATGTCGAAGTAAATGCAAGAGGTAAAGGGAATGAACCCACTGCGAACATATTTATGATATGTAAGGGACACGTTTCATCCATAAATACTTCCAAGAACAATGCAGCTCCTGACAGAACCAAATGTCAACATAAAGGACCCCCTATTCTACAGTGACCTACAGAGGATAACGCAGCACCAACAACAAAGGAACCCAACAGGGCTTAGGGGAAGAAGACGTGTAGTAAGGAGGCCGCCTATTCCGCAAGTGAGACCATCTCCCTGGGCACTGACAGATGGCCAGTTTTTGACACTATATTGTCTAAACGGACAGACCAGAGCAGACCTACTCACCCTCATTCAGCCAGACATTGAGAGTGTGATCAATGTATAAGAACAGCCATATCACCACTGCTCAATCTGGTATTTGTCTTGCACTTTGGTGCCAAAGGCGAATATCAGCACGGTCAGCATGTCACGTGCAATGTCACAGCCGACATTTTCAAAAGTGCTGGGACTGGTGCTTAATACCCTACATTAACATGTGCAACACCAGATCTTCATGGCCACTGACCCTGAATAGGTACCCACAACGATGTGATTCTATGCCCACTGCCTACTTTCCAAACATATTAGTGGCTTTGGGCAGCACACGTGTGCCGTTGGTGGCACCTTAGGCAAAACACAGAGGAGAACACGTTTGGGTCCTGTTTTTATTCTCCAAAAATACACAGGTGGAAGTGAATGTGGAGGTGGGGCTGTGTCAATAACAATTCATGCATGTATACCTAGAGTCTTTCATGTTGATGAACCACATGTCTGTGGCACCACCTCAAGTCCCAGCCCTCCCAAGTGTCTCACACCCACATTGATGCACTGTGGCTGAAGGGACCATACGTCCCAGGATGCCTAGGGACAGAAACCAGCAATTGCATGTCTTTGCTTGTAACCATCCCCTCCACAGTCAGACGTGAGCAACACCCCAGGTGGATTCACAGAAAGGTAGAGAACAAAGCATGTCAATACTCTTAGTAGTGCAGAACTGTATACAGACATGGAACACAGCAATGTAACACATTGCCATAGGCATATTTCCATAACACCACAATGAACACAAAATGGCCGGTACAGGCTGCAATTTGCAAAGTGCTATGTCGGATATGCAAGAAGGATTGTGGATGCATAAAATGAAGTTCCAGACATATGCTGCAGAGCAGGATTTGCAAACCTCGTTGCCCATTGTTGAATGCAAGGGAACTCCATCCTGATGGCCTGCGTGTGAATTTACTTTACTTTAGGAAAGTAAAATGCCATCATTACTTCCTCAGGATTGATGAATACCTCCAGAACCTACATTCCAATCACCCAATATCTTTCAATTTTCATGTGACTCAGGCTATCTGCAACTACCATGGTTCCCAACACCTATGGTGCATTCATAGACACTACAGGGGGCTGCTTACAACAGTGCTCACATAGAGAAGGCATTTTGGCTCTTGAAAAGTTGTTTCTGGTACCTCTACCCCCACCTCATTTACAGTGCAGGAAGGGTTGGTAATATCATAGTTTTCTGTGAGATTCCACACAATATTTGCTTCAGGAGGACTGTACCCAATTCCTGCTCAGGTGGACATGGGCCCTCAGACTCAGCTGAGCATGATGCTGATGCATGTGCTGGCAGGCTAACACTGATTATCTGTGCTGAAGGAAAGGGGTGGCTGCTTAATCTGTCAGGAACTGATACGAAAAAGTAAAACCATGCATGCACACTTCACACTGTAACTAAAGAAGTCACTGTAGTAAAAGCGAAGCCACAACCCAAATAAATATTAGACTCTTACTCTTGATGCAAACTCCATACAATAACGTGCATCACTAATGACCCTCTTCCACCCTCAATCCCCAACACCCATGTCCCCATTCCACCCGCAAATGATCTCTCAATGTCACCTTGGAGTCTAGCATCTATTTCTTCCTGTGTTTGTCTTTCCTCCCAGAAGTTTACTTTGTTGTTTGAGTAGTAGTGCGTAATGACTGCCTAAAGACCCTACCTGCTTGTGAGACTTCTTTGGGGTAGAAGAGGCAGAGCTGACTGACACAGGCCATTCATGTGGTGAAATCTAAGGAGAAGTGTCAGCTGAATATGTTTGTCTGCCCACATGACATCACCTTGGTAAGCTCCCATAACCTCTGGCCCTCCAAGGGATGTTTGCTGTTACCTCAGTTAGGTACAGCACAGGCAGGATATTTTCCTGGTGATGTATTTTTCAGGCCCCTTGTATAGCATAGAGCATTGCCTGTGTATCCTGCAACTGGAACTCAGTAATGTGTTCCATCCTCTTCTGCCATTGTCAGCTTTTCCCATATGGCAGAGAAGCAAACCCGAGAAGGGCATCAGGATGGTGGCCAGTGGAGGAGGTGTCTCTCTGCCCATTTTTCTTGTCCCAGCATTATCCATTGAAAGTTAATCATCATGATTTTGATGCCACTGCAGATGAACAGCAACAGAAGATTGGGAAAGAGTGATCACGGGTGAGACGTACATTGGATGGGGTTGGACTGAGGCAAGTTGACCGAAACGCCTGCACTGACATGTGACATTTAGGCTTCACTGATAGCAGCTACACACTGACTGGCGATGGTGGTGATGATAGATACTTCTAGATGAATGGAGCGATGGGCGTAGCAGTAAGAGGCACCCCTCTGGTGAATGTTCAAACTGATTGCTAGCTATGGTCTTGAGTGGTGATCACTGGTATAGAGACAGTCTACGTGGTGGTGCTAGCTGGTTCTGAGGGTGCTGGGAAGGGCTGTAGCGGGGCAGCTGTTCCTGCTCACACCGTAGTTGCTGATTTTATGGTTTGGGTTTTGCAGTGGCTCCTATTGTATGGGGTACATGGTCAGCAGGAGAGATGCCTTTTGTTGAAGTGATAACAGCAGACATGATAGTGGCAGTGCAGATAAACTAACTCTGGTACATTTTCCCTGGCCGAATACTATACCCATAGTGAGAGAAATGAACTATATTCAGTTGTTATGTAGGCAAGGAAAGGTTTTGTAGAACACTCATGCATGTTGACTAAATTAGGTACATCTCAGTACGTGCATGTTATGGCTGTCTGGATCTCATTTCACTGAAGCCAAAACATTTGCATTGCAATTTACATGTGATTTACCATGTCTGAGAATGTTCTGCCTTGCGTGTGTCTCTTATTTATGGAGTGACAGCCAGAATGTGTTCACTAGGTTATGAGCGCAGGTGGACGCACTTCCAAGTATAGGTTCCTGAGAAATTTCAATCCAGAGATATGTGGCTGTGCATGGTTATTATGGGTCTCTGACTTCTTAAATGGACACCGTATTTGATAGTGTATCACACTCACCGAACAAAAAGGGCTTAGTATTTGGCATATGATACGTTGTGCTTCTTGGTACATGTGTGTGTTGATATATGAGGGACCGTGTGTTGCATGCTTCACCATGATAGGTGCATATGGCATGACCAGAAGTATGTTAATGAGCATTTTGCTTGCTAACGCTCACAATTGCAGCGGTTGAGACATATGTTGATGTTTCCATCATTGCACAGTTTGCATTCATTTCCTCATGGTGTGCTTTTCAGGTGTCCATCGCAGCTGGGTAACTCATCTGGATTCCGGTGTTATTCTTGACAATGAGTTTGCTGATAACTTACAACACACAATGTCACTTGTGTACTCTCCTCCTGATAGCTTGGTACTCATGCAATACATGTGCACAGATCCCGAAAGTGAACAGTTCTGCTCAAATATATAAAATAAATCCAACTCTGGACTCAAATGGTGGATTAGATTAGTTCTGTAAATCTTTAGTAGCTGCAAAATTTTAACAAATAAATGGACAGCACAGGATCTGAGAGCATTCCCAAGGCTGTGCTAAACCCTCACCTTGTATAATGTAATGTTATGTAATTGCCATTTGTATAGCGCCTTTCCCATTGGTGTGGTCTCAAAGTGCTGTAGGTGAACGCCCTCGGGGGACCGGAGTCCAAGGTTTGGGAAATCCGTCAGAGGAGCTTAGAATGTGTGTGGGCATTTTGGGCAATACGAAGGAGGATAGGGGTGGCCAAGTCCCTATTAGTTACTCATACCAAACTGACATTGGATGGGTGCATTGTAGGTGCCTGGAGAGCATGCAAGAGCACGAGACTCATTATGTTTCCAGCTAGATCACATTTTAGGCTTGGAGATAGCTGCATTCCAATATCAGAGGTGTTGTGCGATATGTCTTAAAATGGTGTATGATAACAGGTGTAATCTGTTAAGGATTTCAATCAGGTAATACACCCTGGTCTCGGCCTAGCATGCAATGCACAAATGAAATATTTTATTATGTCTATAGGTTCAATATTCTGAGTGATGTACCACTCATATCACACCCCTTCTCAAAATACCCCAGGTCACACTGGACCAGGAATCAGGCTGGTTGGTAAAGGTAATATTTATTTATTTATTTAAATTCAAATCAAACATATGTTTTAATATATGGGGCAGCAATCACCAATGTGGTGACAATACAAATAAGAAAGTAGGTAAGGAAGTTGAATACACTTATAGCAACACAGAATATAAAACACAGAGAAAAGAACAGTTTTGGCTTGTTTGAAAGATAGCAGTTAAGTTAAGATTTCCCCCTGCAAATTTCTGAACTCACAAATAAGCAATTCTACACAGATGTAAGTAAGTAGCAGGTATTCAGGAATAAAGAACAGCGTACATGATTTAGATGCAACCTTCCTTCCCCAAACAAGAGAGAAAAACGGTTTGGCAATCTGGCACTTTTAAAATGACATTCGAAAATGGCTGAGCAAAACAATGAAAAGTGTGCAAAAGTCCTTAATTCAATAAACATTCCTATGGGAGCAACACGGGAAAGATGCCAACAATCATAAGCTTTAGTATGAGCAACAGTAAACACTTTGGGCCTCATTACGACCCTGGCATTAACCAATGGCGCTATTAGCGCCATGGTTAATGCTGGTAATTTACCGGATCCGCCATGGTGACATGGGGAATTACCGCCCCATTCAAAGGTTGGCGGGGCGGTAATTCCCCATTTACCATTGGCCCTTCCCCATTCCCATTTTTGCCCCATAGGGCTCAATGGGAATGGGGAAGGCGGTAATTAAGGTACTGCAATATGCGGTACCGTAATCACCTTCAAGGTCCCTTTGCGGGTCCTTACCTTAACGGCTGGTACAGATGGAGGCATTCAACAGAAGTGGTTTGTGAGGTTTGGGGTTCCTCTTATACTGGTTCTGGGCTGCCACCTCCCCTACTAGGAGGCTGCCCCCAGAATGGAGTTGGGTAGTTTGGGAATCTGAACAGGAAATTTCACACTCAGGGATTCGAGGAGTCTCAGGCTCCTCCATTTCTGATTCGGGGCTGCCCCCCCTTTTTGGAGACAGTCACCAGAATGGCTTTGGGGAGCTGGGGAATCTTCCTTCTCTGATTCTGGGCCGCCCCCCCCTCCCATATTTGGCGGCAGTCACCAGAATAGGTTTGGGCATGATTCTGTGTGGGAGCTTGGGGATATGCTAAACGTTATGGCAGTTGGATATTGAGAGAGTTTTAGGCTCCCCAGGTTCTGATTCTGGGATTCTGGGCAGCCCCCCCTGCTTTTTGGAGGCAGTCCCCAGAATAGGTTTGGGCAAGGTGATTTTCTGGATTATCATTCTGGGGGTTCAATGATGGGTGATCCTAACTTAGTCCCCACATTCACCCAGTCTTCATTAGGATCTCTTGGGACCCTTTTTTCTTTGGGAGGCGTTCCCCCATCCCTGAAGGAGAAGATCTTTTTCCCAGAGTCCTCTGAGGACCCCTCTAGTTCAAATTGGAGGACAATAACCTCCTCCACAAAATGGGTCTTTTTAGGTCCTTTATTTCTCCTACCCGCGCTCTGTTCCTTGGGTTGCAGACTTTCAGGGGCAGGAGATTTTGGTTCTGGCTCCTGGGTTTCCAGGGGCTTTTCACCCCATTTAACCCCGGTGAGTTGTCGGCGTTCTCTCCCCTTCATTGTTCTGGAGTACCAGACCCATGGTTTGTGGAGTTCTGAGCCGCCATGTTCATCTGAGGGTTCTGCTGAGTCCTCAACATGTGACCCAGATCCTGTGTTTCTGCACCTCATAAATACGGGTCGCCTGTTCTATGACCCAGTCCAGTGATCTCTTCTTGTGAAAGTCCCTCACCAGCTGTGTCATCATATATTTGGGGAGTGCATGGGAAAATGTGTTGATGAACTCTCTACTATCTGTGCGCACCCTCCTGGTGGTATGCGCAAAGGCACGTTTGAGTTCCTGCACAAATTCTTGTGGGGCCTGGTCTTCCCCACACTGCAGATTGTAGGCCGCCTTGTGGGCCTCTTGGGGTTTTATATGGACAGAGAAGTCTTTTAAGATGGACGCCCTGTAGGTGGACCATCATGAGTGGTTCTGATCCTCCAGTCCTGCAAAGAAACTGGAGTACTCTGGGAAGAATGTCCATTTCACATATTGGATGCAATTCTATCTTTTAGATGAAAAGTGTCCATCATCTGTTCATATAATTCAAGGTGTTCCCAGACCAAATACTTTGCATTTTTATGATAGGGAGTTATAACACTCCTAATGGCCTTGATCTGCTTCAGGGGATTTTTTTTGCATAGCCCTCTTGATTTTGTTGGCCTTTTTGGTCTTAGTCACCCGAGTCAAACTCGTCCTCTGTCTCATCGGCACTGCTACTAAAGTTGGCTTCTTGATCCTCTAGGCACTCCCTGATTCTGCAATCTTGAGAAGGGCTTGCAGAATGTGGGGGCCTAGTTTCCCTATTCCTGTGGTGCTCAGAAGAGTCTTCTGACACTGCCCTGCTCCCAGGATTGGCGGAGTACCCTCCACCCCCCAGTGCCCTACCTGGGAAGAGGTCTTGAGGATACTCTTTTTGGGCTTTATTTCCTAGAGTTCCCCACCAAATTTAACAAACTGATCTTTTGGAAGGCGGTAGTTTTGTGGATCCAATTCCCTGACTCTCCCATCATATGAGGCTTCCTGATCAGAGATGTTAGCCCTACCATTTGGGGATCTGTACAGAGACGCCCGTCCATCAATTTCTGGGAGGTGCTGATCTGTCATTCCCCTTTTACCAATTCTGTTGAAGTCTACCATCCCCATAGCTCCTGGTTCATATGTGCCAGTGGACATGAAGGTGGCAGATTTCATGGTACTGAAGCGGTTTGAGTCTATCAGTACAGGGGTCCTGATGTTAGAATCAGGGGATTGCTCTGTCCCTCTCTACCTTTTCTCTTTCAGCCCCTATTCCCTGGTAATATGCAAAAATATGAGCCTTTTGTTCCTCTATCAAGGCCATACTAGTCTCAATGATTTGCTCATGCATTGCTACTTGTTGGTGGAGCCTATCATTCTTTTCACAGAGAGCCTCATTGTCTCTCTGTGCTTCCTGCCTGGTCTGGGAATACTGGGCCAGTGTCTGCTGCAGGATACTCACCTCCTGAGTTTTAGCATCATTGGTCTGGGTGTTCTTTTCCAGAGCATCCTCCACCCATCTGGTGTGCTCTAGTAGCTTCTCATATTCTGTTTTTAGTTCATTGAGCTCCTGGAGGGCCAGCTCTCTTCCCTCTAACTCTGTTTTAATTGGCTTACTTCCTGGCCTAAGGTGTCCCTATCTTGACTTAGGGTGCCCCTCTGTTCAGCAGGGTTGTCCCTTTGTTTTTTGAATGCATTGGATTTCTGGCGCTCCTCATCAAATTCCTCTTGAGAGTGGAGGTCTTTCATAATTAATTTATTGTTTTCCTCTTCCAAGGTTCCTATCTGGTTTTGTAGGGTAACTATCTGTTCTGCGCAAACTCTATTAAGCGTCAACCCTGTCCTTACACTCCTCTTTCAGTGTCTGTAATTGGGTGTCTTGCTCTGCCTTCTCTTGCTGTAGGAGAGCCAGATCTTCTTTTAATTTTGTAACATACTGTCTAGATTCTGTCTCTAATTGTTGGCTCTTCAGTATCCTTTGTCCTGCAGAGTCTAGATCAGTCTGAATTTCCTCCGGTGCTTCAACTTGATTCTGTGCCAGAATTATGTTTTCAGCTTCCTTTTCCTACATTACTCCTATGTGGAGGTATAGGAAGGCCGCTATTTTGGCAATTTTACTCTGCTCCTCTTTCACTTTTGGGGCCATGTACAATTCACTAAGAGCTTGGTGTAATGGGCCCTTGTGCTGCTATGTATCGAGGTCCATGGCAGTGACCTGTTCTTTGTTTTCCTGCAGCTAGACATGTTCATTTTGTTCTGGCCACTCACCCCTGACAAAACGTTTGTGCAGGGGGTGCTCCCTAGCCATATTTATTTCTAATGGGATTGCCATTTTGGAAATATTAATTTCTTTATGAATTACTTGGGGTTGATTTACTTTTACTTTTACAAACCGGCCCGATTTTGGAATATTTGTTTTGAGAGGTGCTTGTACAGTGTAGCACAGTACACCAACCCAGCAAGGTGTCTCTACCCCGCAGGTTAGTCTGCTGTGGTAGACTGTCACGGGTGGTAACTCGAACTCGAAATCACAGCATGAGCCCCCAAATCTGTTAAGGATTTCAATCAAGCAATACACCCTGGTCTCAGCCTAGCATGCAATGCACAAATGAAATACTTATTTTATTATGTCTGTAGGTTCAACATTCTGAGTGATATACCACTCATATCACACCCCTTCTCAAAATACCCCAGGTCACACTGGACCAGGAATCAGGCTGGTTGGTAAAGGTAATATTTATTTATTTATTTATTTATTTAAATTCAAATCAAACATATGTTTTAATATATGGGGCAACAATCAACAATGTGGTGGCAATACAAATAAGAAAGTAGGTAAGGCAGTTGTATTCACTTATAGCAACACAGAATATAAAACACAGAGAAAAGAACAGTTTTGGCTTGTTTGAAAGAGAGCATTTAAGTTAAGATTTCCCCCTGCACATGTCTCAACTCTCAAATAAACAATTCTACACAGATGTAAGTAAGCAGCAGATATTCAGGAATAAAGAACAGTGTACAGGATTTAGATACAACCTACCCTCCCCAAACAAGAGAGAAAAACGGTTTGGAAATCTGGCACTTTTAAAATGGCATTCGAAAATGGCTGAGCACAACAATGAAAAGTGTGCAAAAGTCCTTAATTCAATATACATTTCTATGGGAGCAACATGGGAAAGATGCCAACAATCATAAGCTTTAGTATGAGCAAGAGTAAACACTTTGAATCTTAATGGAAGTTTGGAAATAATTGAAATTGAAAATCACACGTGTAAACTTTGCAGAAATGCGAATTCCCGCCTAAAATTCACTAAACGGTTTTAAGAAAAACTGGTGAAATACACTGTTTGAGATGCAGTTCTTATGTTGGGATGTAGCTACACATATTATGCTTAAGTAATAGTTGAAATGAAGTCTCTAGCTATTAAATTGAGGAAGATATGCAAGGTTGAATGAGAGGCGTTTTTAGGAAAATAGAACAGAGAAATACAGAAAATCGGTTTTAAAATGACAGGTTAATGTTACTTAAACTAGGTTTAATGGCTAAGAAAAAGAGAATGCCACCCGTAAATCTCCACAGTTACACGGCTGCTTGTAACCCTTCACGTGGCGGATACCCAGTTTTCTTTATTGAAATTACTTTATTTAACCACAATCACAAATGGCTTATGGTCTAGTACAACAAACATGAAGAGAAAACAGCGCTAACACTAAGAATTACCAACAGGGTTGCAAGAATGGTTCTGACAATATTATAGGTTCTTAAGTTAAAGATAGGATGGTTTATAGATTGGGATAGGACAAGGTAAGGTAATATATGCTATGGTTTACTATGATTCCTATTGATACTTACAGTCCACTTTAAATTAAGATTTTGGACCGTCAAGGACTCTGGTCATCACCCGGTCGGGTCTAAAGGACAGCAGGGCACATCTGGTGTAATTAGGTCAGCTGGGTGGTTCTGGTCACCTGGACTGGCACCTCGGACTGGTCTGCACTGGACTGCGCTGGTTACTGGAGACCGGAGATCAGTGGGATGGCGAGTTTGGAGCAGGCAAGCATTTAGTGGTAGCAAGCCAGACTGGATCAAAATTGCTTCCCTTAAGATTTGGGATTGCTTCAGGATTTGGGCCTACCTGAAAAGGAGTTCAGCAATGCTAAGGCCTTGGCTTTGCAAATAAATCTGGAATCAGGAACAAAGATGGAGAATTCAGGAACAGGGTGCCACGCAGAAATCAGGATGGAGTCAGGAATCAGTGTGTGTCTGTGTGTTGTGAGGTTCCCTTATTTATCATGCCAAATGACATCACTAAAGTTTGTGGTAGGGGCAGACTTACTACCCACACCCACAAAGCTATGATTGGGCAAGAGCACAGTTCCTGCTTTGCTCTCTGCTGGTTGGATGACAGAAAGGGCTGTCATGTTTTATGATATGATCTGGAAACCTCCCATAGCTATTGGGACCAAAATCTAACTTTCACACAAATACATATTTATGTAGTTATGCCCTCTGAGAAAATCGGATACATAAATTACATATTTTGTGGGTCAAATTTAAATCCAACTCCCAAGTTGGTGGGACTTCGTTTAGTCTTTCTGTTGAATTTGGGCACTTTTCACCATAAAAGTTTTGGCTTAATATTTCCCAATTCTGTACCTATAGGCGCAATTACCCCTAGGATATGGGTACATAATATTATATTTGCAACATTAATAGTTTCTGCGCAATTGGTCATTCTTCATAACTTCAGTTCCTTACGCAGTAAGAAATTCTACCAAGTTTTCAAATGAGGAGCAGAAAGTCAGATTTCGATGTATCTACTTTTCACTCTTTTTCCTATTCTTGCTGCCAAGTTAAATGTCTTGAAGTTCAGTGGCAAAAAAGCATTTTAAACCCAAAAATTACATGTCCGTTTTTTCTTTTTCTTCCCAAGTGTGAGCAAATGGCAAATCCTTTGAAGTTGAATAAGGGGCCTCTCCCTGGAGAGTGGAGCTTCCTGCCCCTCCATTGGAAGGGTGAGTGTCCAAGCCTGCTATAGTCTTCGCCTGAAGCACAGACAAATGTCTAATGAAGTACTTTGTCATGAGTTTGCGAGGCCTCCCAGCAGCAATTAGCCTTTCCTGCCAGCAGTGGAGGTGTCAACCTTTGTCTGGCTCAGAGCAGGGCTATTTTTTTTATATAGTTGATTAACTCATACTAGGCTTAGCCTTAAGTTCTCCCCCTTTAAATCTTTCATTTGAACATATAAAATTAAACAGTTTACATGGGATTAACCTTAGCAATCCTTTGACATTCTTAAATAATTAAGCCTTTAAACAAGAACATACTTTAAAACAGGCGATTTTGCCCTTCATTTATGAAAAAGCACATTAAACTGATTTCTTTGAATCCGATTTTCATCTGCAGCACATACACATTTTAGTCAGCATTAGTTCTCCCCTTGAGTGCTGGAATGGTTTGCAGCAGGGATACATGTATCATGCCTTTGTTTAGAGTTTCTCTCTGCTCAGCTGATTCTGATACTTGTTGCAAAGTTTAGCCACGTTTTTCCCATGGAAAACGAAAACAATGGTTCCTGGGTTGCTTTTTCATAGATACATTTTATAGAGCTGTCATTTCAATGAGGCTTGGTTCCTCTGAGCCACACTGGATGGTCCTGGGCATTGCAGGTCACTTTTAATCTCAATGGTTTAGTAGAAATTAATGGATCTGGTGCCAAAACAGCACTTTTTAAGGTTAGGAAAATGTCATTTTAAAAGGCATTTTTGGGTTTCAGCACAATTCATTCATGTTGCTCCATGTTGAATGTGGCAGAGCCCAATGGCATGCTCCTGCAGTAAGAACTCTGTTTTCACCCCCCACCCCCTGACTGTGTGTGTCAGGTTGTACAGTGATGTAGTGGGGTACATTGGAATGGGTCAAATTATACCACAGTACGGGTGGGTGGCCTTGCCATCGGCTGTCTTTCATAGGCATGGAGTGTGATGCATACACATGTGCTCTGGCTGTCTTCTTGGTTTCATAGATGTAGCGTGGATTCTGTCCTTGGTTGGTCGGAGTTAATTCTCTGTGTCTCTGTACATATCACAGTGGGTTCACAGCTTGCCTGGAAGGAGGTTAACTTACCCAAAGTGGATGCAATGGTTGTCAGGATTCAGGGGTTAAAGCCAGGTCTTGAGGGTCCCCCAGAAGGCATGGTGGTCCTCGATGCATCAGGTGTTAAGGGGCATTAAGTTCCAGATTGAGGGGGCTTGGATGGCAAAGGAGGACCCCCTAATCATGTTGATTTGAAGGTAGGGATAACAAGGAGAAGAGCAGTGCCTGAAGGCAGGGTTCTGTTGGGTGGCTAAAGGGCGAGTTTCTGTTGAAGGTATGCAGCATGTATAGGTTCTAAGCACAGCGACTCCAATACAATGTAGGGAAGATGGTATGACTTCACTAGGGAAGATTTGACTCCTTTTAATTAGTAATATGGTCTCTACGAAGGGAAGGGCAAGTCTGGTCTTCCAAAGCCAATCTTACCACACTTATTAGATATCAATACATATGTACATTCATAATTCTATTAATGCTCACACTTTCATATCACTATTTTTATATTCATATGAAGCAGTTTTTATTAGTACATAAATACATTCCTGGCAGTGTAAGCTATACAAAAACATGTACTGCGGCTGCAGAAATCTAGCATGTTAGTATAATGTCACATCAGTTTGCAACATTTATTTTCTCCATTCTGACAGAAAGCATATAACTAAAAATCACAATCATATTTAAGTGTGTGCTTTTTCAGGCCTTCATTTGCCTCCAAATGGCATTACCTCCACACCTGATGCAGACTGGTTGCCTGCTCCCACCGCTGGTGCTCCCAAACTCTCAATGCCTGCACATGCAGAATGATTACCACCTTTTCCTCCTAGGGAATGATATGCAGGGGCTCTACTGTATCTCCTCCAGTGGCAGAGGTATTGTTGCAGTAGTTTTCGAGGAGACTGAGGACAGACATCTTGAGGTCATTCCACCTCTTCCAGCATTCTTCTATTTCCCATTGCACAGTGGCCACTGTCACTTGGTTGTCTCTTATTTGGCTCAATATAGTGCTCTTGCGGTGGATGGATGTCTTTGGCTGCTGGCCTTTAAACAGTTCTTTCACATTAACCACCATCTTATCTTTTATGACCTGCAGCTGTGCCTCACAGAATTTGGGTTTGCCCACCCTCAATACAGGTTTCTTATACTTTTCCTTGTCTCTTGTAATGCTTTTAGCAGGTTTAGTAGTTGTTTGTCAGTGGGAAGTGATGGATTCCCAATGGATTTTATGTTCCAAAATGGCCACTGCTCAGCTTCATGTTTCTGAAAAGACTTTGTTTCCACATGGCAGTCATTTTGCCTATTTTTGGAATAATTACTGTATGGTAAATCCACTGGTTTTGGGTTGCTAATGGTAAATCTGCTGATTTATTTCTGAATTAGCAGTCAGTACTGGCCTTCATTATGAGTGAGCCAGTCCGGTACCTTTTCCGGACCTGCTCACTCCAAGTCTGCCGGTAGGGGCTGTGAACTACCAGCAGGCCTGACCTGCAGGGAGTTCAGGCCTCTACCGGCAGATTATTCACTGAAGCACTGGCACTCTCAATAACGGTGCCAGTGCTTTAATGTTACTATTCCCATGCAGTCCTATGGGGCTGCACGGGATTGGGAATTTACCATTCCTCCACCCCCCATAATGGTGGAAACACCTCATAATGCGGGCCAGTATGTTTTTTCCTTGGTATTTCCACCTTGCGGATTTACCATTTTCAGCAGTGCAATATCCATTGGCTAGTATAGTTGTAATATGGAGGTAATTCCTCTGTACTGTTTGGAACTAATGATAAATAGGTGATATGGATATATTGCTGGTTTTATTGACGTACGCTTAATGAGACCCTATGTCTGGTAGAGAATTGTAATATGCTCTTGTAGTTCACGGTCACTTTATATGGTCTGTTTATCTTTAGATCTCTGTTTAAATTTCAAAAGCTAAACCACATTGAGTTTCCTACAAATGAACAAAGGCTTCAAATATGTGCAGACAGGGGTTTTATCACAAACACCTTGCAAACGTGCAAGTGAAACAAACATATTATTTAAATGTATTTTTACACTTCTCAGTACTAGGAATAGGGCAAACTGTTTCCTGGTGCAAACAAAATTGAAATAACATGATATTTCACACTGTGGTCAATGTTGGCCGAGCTGCTAATTCTATGTCAAGACAGGAGGCTTCATATTATGCAATCAGTCTTTACGTCCTGACACCACAGCAGCAAAGAAAACACTTTTACACAACAATTTTCTTTTAACATAAAACTGAAAAACAGTATTTCAATGATTGAAAAGGGAAGAATCCCCTATCCAAGATGAAGGACAGCTAATGCCCTGCTAGCAACCAATAGACAGAGACCCTCGCGCATATAAGTCCTTTCTCTAACATCATATCCTCTTTTTTTGCCGCTGACGCCACAAGCTAAGCCAATCCCTTTGGTCATGTACTTTTAGTTGGTGTCTATAGCATTGTTGGCTAAAGTTCTTTCTGTCTAGATACTAAATTGCCTTGTGACTAAGCCTCTGTTCCCTTGGTTCCCTCTGGGGCACTTTCTATAGATAGTGTGTGTCAGTGGCAGCCAGAGGCGCCGTGTTTATCCCTCAATTCAGTTCTTTTGAAATGTGTGAGAAAGTGACCTCTGTGTTAATGTATTCACCCCACAGCGTCACACTCACACAGAGGCTGGCCAGCAAGCCCAAACACTGACTGTTAACCTTCCAGCTCGATGTGGGCAATCTATCCATCAATTGAAAGTGACTGCTGTGTTAATTTATTCACCCCACAGCATCGCACTCACATGGAGGCTGATCCCCGGGCCCAAACGCTTCCTGTCAGTCTTCCAGCTCGATGCGCATGAGCTATCAGTGCTGCGTGTACCCAGCTACAACCTCCCTCATTGTTCTTTGAGGGGAGTTATTGCCTAGGCGTGCTTCACCGGTGTGTGGCCTGCTCGATATCCCAGACTGCGCCAGGGGATGAAAACAATATAAAGCGAGGATCATACCTTGTTCTCAATTTTAATTGACCTGACACCTCAGCAGTACATACAGCGGCATTAATGCCTGCTGAGTGTGTTTATGTTAAACTCAATTGTACCTCATTAGTTTACAGCTGTTACTCTGTAATTACTGGCAATTGCTCTAAAAATACTTTTTTTTACCATTCTGTAAGCCTGTGGACAGTCCTTTATTCATCTTGCCACAGTTACCACCCTGCCCATATATAAACATGGTTGCTACTGAAGGGGGAGGGCCTCAGCTGATGCCAGTACCAGGGTTAGGCCTTCAAAGAAATGTGAGAGTTCTGGGGAAGATACTGTTTTAAGGGGTCTGGAGAGGTGTCACTTTCTGCCCCTCCATCTGTGACTAGGGCAATTCAAGATTCCATGAACTTCGCCCTTCACAACCCTAACTCTACCCTGGCCTTAGCTTGTGATAGGCTGATAAATAAAATGTCTGATTTTCACCTTGATTCTGAAGCAGGCCCCTTGTGGTACATGCCCCTAGAAAGTGTTCTGCAAAGTACAAACATTTAGAAGGACAACCCAGTCCGGCGTCCAGTTCCACAAGTCAGGGTCATTCTGCTAGGAGTGCGTTAAAGCATACATTGGTGCATAGGTGAACCCCTCAGTCAAGGCCACCTGTTAACACCTCATTCCCATTTCTTCACATGATAGTTCTGAAGATGCAGATTCCTCGCCCAAGCGGTGTAAAAAGAAGGTAACCCCAGTGGATCTATCCCAGGGAGTGGCTGGCCCTTTGTTGGATGACAGTGGGGTGCCGTTCTTTGATCCCTCCCTCATCCAACACCCAAGGTCCATGGAGTGGCACCCATCTAATGTTGTCTCTACCTTTTTACATCATTGGATCAGGAAACCCTTACCCAAGGAGGACAGGAACAAGCTCAGTTCTGAGTGTCCTAGGCCAGTTATCCCTGTCAAGCTAGCACTTACCTCTGACATCGACCAGCCTATGATCTCTTTCTTGTCCCGGAAGGGTAAGGACCCCAAGAAGGGGGTTGACAAAGCCTTGTGCAGTTGCCAGGATAAATTATCAGACAATTTGAATCCCTTAACGCAGATTTTTGAGTTAGCAAAAGAAGCTACGATGTCTAGTACCCCTCTTGATGTGCAAGCTCTGCAGGGCTGTGTACAGAGGGCGGTCTGCCTGCTCGGCAATACCAACACTGCTATTTCCAAAGAGAGGCACACATCCCTTTTAATGTGTATTGACTCAAAGTTATCAGATATGGCAGAAAGGGAGGCTGACCCTAAAGCACGGGGCAACATGTTTGGTGAAAGGTTTATCAAAGCACTATCTGCTTATGCTCATACCTTCACTGCGTTAGATATGGCTCAGGCTAACATTAGGAACTTTTTATCCCCTAAGGTTTTTGACAAGGCTGGACGAGGTAGAGCCAACTCTTCTGGCCGCTTCTCCTGGGGAATCTAACCATTCCTCCTCTGCTCGAGGTGCCCCCAGCTGAAGTTCCATTGGAGAGGACGTGCCGGCGAGGTGCAGGTAAAGCAAGGACAGTTCCAGGTATGGCCACATATTTTAAGTGTTTCATCCCACAAAAGTTTGGGGGGCAGGTTGCCAAGATTATTTTCTCAGTGGACGGAGGTCACGTCAGATCCTTGGGTATTGCAAACAGTGCAGGGGTTTCAAATAGAATTGTATTCCCCTTCCTGCCATCTCACCCCTACTCTTCACCTCTTGTTTGACAAAGTCAAGCAAAGGTTAATGGATGCAGAGGTACGGGATCTCATTTTCAAGGGGTCAGTAGTCCCAGCCACCCTCAGGGCCTCCAATTCCTCAGCACAATTATTTCCAGTCCCGAATCCCGACAAGGGGTTTTGCCCAGTCATAAATCTACGAGCCCTCAACTCATTTGTAGTTTATCAACATTTCAAGATTGAAGGCATACACCTTCTCTTGGACACGCTTCTCCCTGCAGATTGGATGGTCAAAATAGACCTCAAGGATGTGTATTTGGTTGTTCTGGTCAGCCCCCCACACATGGAGTTTCTCCAGTTCCAATGGGTGGTTCGCATTTGGCAGTTTTCCTCTCTCCCGTTTGGCCTCTCATCAGCATCGTGGTGCTTCACCAAGCTCATAAGACCATGGATGGCTCACCTCAGGTCAAAAGGGATACAAATAATTATTTATTTTGACAACATGCTCCATTGGGGGCATAGTTTTCAGATTCTGCAGGGTCATCTACACCTAACAGTCTCTCTTTTTCAAGCCCTGGGTTTTGCCACAAATGCGGAGAAGTCAATTTTCCAACCTACACAATATATCCAGAATCTAAACCCCCTCTCACACTAGTGAGGGGGATTAACCATTGCAACTGAACCTTTGAAAAGTTTCTGTAAAACCCCCTCTGATCTTTCAATGGATATTTGGACGAGACCAATGAGTTCCCTCGTCTTAGTCCTTTGCCCTGTTGCAAACATGCACTGAAGTTTTTGCAGTTTTTGTCCTAGTTCTACTTGCTCATCAACGTAATGTTTCTTTAATATGGTGGTGGTTTTATTGTGGTAGGCATATCACAGAGCACCTGCTGCAAACCTGTATTTGTCCAAACCCAACTTCTCAGCAACGTCAGACAAGGATTGTGAACAATTGGAGTTCATACACATGCGAGCTACCAAAAAATGTAAAAAATTAAACACACATTAATAGGTAGCTCTCTATCATCATTTTAATCCAAAAACAAATGAGGAAGGAAGGGAAATAAAAAAAAGAGAGAGACAGAAAATGAAATTTTGAATATCAAGGCATTGTAACAGAAAAATATATTGAGATGCTTTGAACAAAGACTCTGACAATACCCATTCCCCCACAATACTATTACCAACATCGGTTACAATAACATTCTGATCCCACCTATAGTAAATTAAATGTGCGTAGGTCATTAGGTTTATGTTGTACATTTGGCAAGTCATTTTAATGAACAAATTGGATAAATGGGTTCCACATCTCTAAGTACTTTGGCATCTCATTCTTAATGGAGGCCTCAATTTTGTCCATGACTGCTCCAAACCCGATATTTGTACAGCATTACTAAATGGCTGGTAATACATTTACTTTCCAATTATGGGCCACTGGAACCCTGGTTTTCATCAAGAGTTGTGTCACTAATGTCGAACTTTTAGCAGATAGTGTGTAATAGCCTACTGGGTTTAATTTCCCAATAAGATTGTTAAGGGCTCTAACTGCAGGCCCTCCCCAGTTATCATCTTTATGTGGGAAAGCACTTCTTTCCAGTATTGTTGAATGAGATTGCAGGACCACCATCTGCGAAATAGCATACCCTGTGCTCGTCCACATTTCCAACAGTTAGGGGATGCTGCTGGACCTATCCTATGATGCCTCCATGGAGTGAGATACCAACGATTTCAGTGAGGCACAGATCCATGTCCTTGCTGAAGGGGTGGTCAGCCATGCTGATGATCTCTTTGGGGCATATCAGTGAAAACTACTCTCCACAGGAGGAATGCCATCTGGACATACAGGACAGACATACATGACAGCTGCTGGCACTATACCCCAAGCCAATGAAGACTTCCACAAGTGTTGGGATTACTTTAAGACCAGGGTGCAGGCTCTGACCTCCATCAACAAGCAGCAGACAGCTTTCATAGGATGTAGCACCATTTAGTAGTTCACCAACATGCTGTGGGAAGAACAAGCCAGCAGTATCCTTGACATTGGTGGCATGCAGGGAATAGGGAGAGAAGAGATTGGAGTAGGCAGGCAACCCAAGAATGGTGAGTAAAAATGTAATCTCTGTGATGTTAATGTGTAACCTGACTCCTTAGCCATGTACAAGGCTGTGGAATCAGAAGGCTACAATGGTGAGGCGAAGGCCACTCTCAAAAGGCCATTTGAATTTTGCTGGGGCAGTACAATGGATCTGCCCCACGTGGAGGGACACCATGTGAACAAAGAGGAACACCATGTCAACATGGTTGTGAAGCTTCAAATGTACTATTGGACCTATGGAAAGGTGACCTCATTAAACCTGGGGATGCAGCAATCAGGGCAGACCATAACCATGCTGTCAGCTGAAATCATCTATGCCCGCGTGCATCCCATAAGCCCCCAAAGAGCATTGAACCCACATTGAAATCTAGTGCCAAGCACCGGCCAGAACCATAGAAATGTAGCACTAGCAATGCATCTGTTAATGAGCAACATCAAAAATGGCATTCCAAGCCGTTATGGTTCCTTATCCTAGTGCAACCTTTCTATAACTACGAGTATCCCATGGAAAATAACCTATCCATGAAGGCACAGTAACATGCTTACTATGTTGAGCAAATCACAAGATTTAAATGACAACAAATACCATGAAACACAGAATTCCATTGTCATACCCAGCAAGGTGTGTGCACATTGAGGGCACATGCACTAATGGTAGAATAGACACCCTAGTCATGTGAACCTAACCCACGGCCATTAACATTTAGTCAGCATTCTCCAAAATGCATGGGTTTCTTGCTCTGCCATGTAACAGTCAACATGGTGAGTGAATGCATACAATTCATCCCCAACAGGTTCAAATGCCACTCGGCGAGAGGAATCTGAGCCCAGTACATCATAGTCAACACAACCTGCGAATGAGACATCTGGGGTACTATCACCAACCACCAGCACCTTGGCCACCACCCATGCATCCTGCAGTCATGGCACCTGAGGGAAGACCACTGGCAACAACACATTAACTGCCAGTACCTGCACAGCAGCTGCACCTTTCTCCTGAGCACCATGGACACCTTGGATTCAGTGAGCGATCTGGCTATATTGTTAAGGAATTTGAGAATAGCGATCAAACCCAGTACTGCTGATGTGAATGCACCTAGACAATATGTAGTGGCCACCTATATTGAGACATCTGCAATGGTTACCTTACAGGACTTTTGAGGATTCAAAGAAGAGATAGAAAAACTGTTTGCCAGGAAGGCACATTCACAGAGACTGGATAATGAAATAATAATGCTCTAATAAGGTTCTTGGGACATATTAGGATATATTTCAACATTCAATTGTCTAGTTGTAGAGACAAATGTACCCTAAGATAAACAGATATCTCTGTTTTATAAGGCTGTACACAGTGAATTCAAAGCACATGTTGTTAACCCTCCAACCCTCCATCCACCTGTGCTGAGATCATTGACCTGGTGGTACAGCTTGATCATAATATCGGGGAGGATAAATTGAATTGGGGTCATTTTGATCAAACCAAAGTCTTTTCCAAGTAAACCGATGGAGTCTGGTCCCGAAACCAAACAAATAAGGGGGATAAAAGGCCCTTTGTCTACAGAAGAGAGAGTTAGAATGCAAAAGGCAACAACTACAGCTATGTTTGTAATGTATGAAATCTGCCCATATCCAGAAAGATTTCCCATCCAACTTCAACATGGCTGTAGGAGTAGTTGACTGAACAGACCGTACAACCCTGGATCATGGAAACAATATAGCCCGACAAGAGGGGATCGATTTGTCGGTCAGGATTTATGTACAGAGCTCACACAAAAGTGATGGCATACATAGACTAAGGGGCAATGGTAGTTATATGGACCTCGCTTATGACGCCTCACTGAGCATACCTAAAACAAAATGGAACCCGTAGGAAGTGGTGGTTGGAACCCAGTCAGCATTGTGTCCAGTGATTGCCTTTACCAAGTAAATTGGCATGCTGTGCACAGATAAAAATTGGGAAGAATTGTGTTTTCACTTCATCAACCTTCCCCAGTTCAAGGTAGTACTAGGTATGCCCTGGTTGTCCAACACAATCCACACAACAACTGAAAGAAAATAACTCTCATCTGGAATTCCCCTCAGTTAAGGATGCATTGTGGTTATTTATACAACAGTAATACTAAGACATACTGTTTATTCTCCTGAAGGGCATGTTTGGAAATTGTGGGGGTGGTCAGTAGGTTACCACAAGAGTTTTAGGAGTTTGAGGATGTGTTCAACAAAAGAGAAAGCCATCACTCTGCTGCCTCCCCACCCATAAGACTGCCAGATAGACTTGGTTCCTAATGCAGTGATACTGTGCAGATGGATATACGCCCTTACCACACACAAAAACACACCTGCACATGTACTTGGATGAATATATTGAGAAGAGTTGTATCAGACCCTCTCTTTCCCCAGTGTCATCACCTCCTTTTTTCACCCACAAAAATAGAGGTATCCTTTGTGCATGACTACAGTACACAGCACTGAATTAGGTGACAATTAAAAACTGCTGTCCATTGCTCCTAATCCGGGTACTTTTAGACCAGCTAATGAATGCCAGCATACATACCAAACACACAACTATACCAGAGAGTATGCTGGAAACACGAACCCTCAGGTTTAAGGAGGCTCAAATAAATGAGACCATCAGTTTAACCTCTATATTTGGTCTATCTAAAAATGTCTCTATGATCACACAGTTTACATTTCTTATCTGAAGCTCAAAAAGAAATGTTTGAGGGCAAAATTATAGTGGCAGTTCTTAAATGATTATCTCACAACCAACATGATTTAATACCAATCAAGCACAGGTCTTATTCTTTATGATGACAAGTATAAAACAGATTTTAGCCATATAACTACAAAATGTAGCAGGGCTTTGATTTTCCATAATAATAACACAGGTTTCCCATTAGCCTCACAAGTAAAGGAACAAGAGACTTTAGAAACATGTTTTCCTGAGAGTCCATTACATATGGACACAACATCCAAACTTGAAGCAATTAAACCATGCACTAGAAAAGTCAATAGTTTTGGTGTTTACTGCTGTTCTTTGTATTTTGCATTTATAGTCACTAAGCTGCAAGGAGGAGAGGTCTACATTTCAGAGAAGGATGCAAGAGGGGATGCAGGTGTGCAAGAGAATTAGAAGGGGAATAGAGCAAATAAGCAACCCAATGAGAGAGGGTGCCATTGATTACGAGCACGAGGAAACATGATCAAGAAAGAGTGAGAGTCGGAGGGGGAGAGAGAAAGCACAGGTGTGAGAGGGATGATTGAGGAAAAAGGGCTGCAAGCAAAGTTGATAGTTGGAGAAGATGGAGTGAAGATGGAAGAGATGACATCTTCAAGGATGAGAGTAAGAGTGCAGAGAGGAAATATCGAGAGAGAGAGAGAGAAAAAGGCAAAACAATGTGGCAGTACAGGAGAGGGGCAAGAAAATGATATAATGATATAATGGAGTACATCCCAGATTTTCTTTCTAGATATTCATTTCTTTTACTACGCAACAGGTAATGCATGCTGCCTTGTGGCTGCGAAGATTGAGATTAAGTAATTTTCCCAGCATCACACGTTTGGCTAGACAGTGAATCGGAGATTTAACCCAATCTGTAATTAAGCACTTGTCCAGCCAACATCAAAGCTTTACTTGGTACTAATATTTACATTTTTAATTTCAAAGCTGTGGGGTGTAATCAAAGACACCAAACTACTGGAAATGAAGGGCCCACTGAAAAATAAAAATGATCTGCCTGCATTTAAAACAAACATGTTAAACTGAAAATTGGCCTAATACGGCAGACGGTGGGGTTTCTGCAAGTAACACAAGGAAGGGCAATGTGAATAAAGACTGACCTGTTGTTACAAAAGGAACATTTGCATTTTAATTTACAAGTGGCTGAAGAAATTCAAAGAGTCGCTTTCACATGAAAAACATGATTTTTAAACACTGACATCAAAATATGTTAACATGCGTGTTTGTAATTTAAATCAAGACATTAGAAAAATGTACTTGTGCTAACATAAAGATGGCAGGAAAAATACATGGTGTATGTTGACAAAAAGTAATGTATATAAAATACCGGCAAACATTTGAAAAGAAAAGCACACTTTGTTTCCATGAAAATGTTCCTGTAGGCACGAAGCAGAACCTTTTGCTTGCTGTGGGACAAATGTCACAAAGGACTCCCCCATTGAAAGCCTGGCTAGCATTCCAGCTGTTTACAACTACAATAAAATGTGGCTTGCCTGAAGGGTGTTGAAAAGCAAGTGTTCCCCAGACTTGCTATCTCTGAAGGAAGTTCTATGCAGAGAAAATATCTCACGCCGGCACATCCCAACAAAGAAACACATAAAAAAAGACCTGGTCACACGCTGGCCAATGGTGGCAAATGCCATGGAGGAAGGAAAGCTCGTATTTTCCTGCATTAAGATTCCCCTTTGTTTAAATAGAATGTCACAATTATGGCTTTTTCTCAGAAACTACAAATCACACTGTATCCATGTATGTTTTACTTTTAAGATAATTTCAAGGCGATGTTGGTGATATAAAATTCCTCTACCTATGACTTGTAGTGACCAGCTAAAAGGTTTTCATGGCTGCTCTGAACATGTTCCAAATTTGACAGTTGATGAACGGGTGGATGGTGAAATTAGGAATAGGGATAATAAATTGGATGTTCCTAATCACCGATTTTCTTTAAAACCGGCAGAAAAATGCCAAATGGGCATGAAAAATGATGCATACCTGGCTGCTATTTCAATTCCCCATGAATAGCTGAATCAGAAAATATGTATATTGTGACAGTTACTAGTAAATTCTGAAGTTTTGACACATAGCTAGATTTTTGCCAAAGTTTGACATGAAAACAAAGGGGATTGCAATTGGGAATTGCCATGTGTCTGCTCCAAACCCCTAAACCAATCCTTAGAGAGAGGCTGGATTTGGGAAGCGAGAGAAGGATAACAGTCAAATCCTATTTGCGAGAACTCATGAAGAGTACTCACCAAATTGTTAAATTGATGGTGTCATCACTGCTATATAATGTGGATGCACTATGAGAGAAGAAGAGGGATCCTAAAATCCATTTGTGACAGTGCTGCTAAAACTTACAATCTGACTCCCACAAGGAAACACCAAAAGGAGATGTCTAGTGAAATTGCATCTGGGTCCTATGGTGAAGAGTGGGGGACCATCCTTGAGAGTGGAGTGACCAGACCACTGCCCTGTCCTCCAAAGGGGCCCTGACATGCAGCTGGCTTACCTGAACTTTAAAAAGAGGTTTTCTATGTAAGTAGACCAAAACGTGAGGGAATCTGCTGGCCTGAAATCCTTTCCTTTTATAGTGGGCGTGAGGGGGGGGGGTTAAACTGTGTTGATCCGTAGCATAAGTAACTAAAATGATTTGTTTAATGAATTCCCCTTGGCAGAACATGACGGGTGATTTTCATTAAAATTCAAAATTAACACAGCTCATTCCCGATGTGCGCAGAAAACTATAGACTATCCTTTAATTGAGTAATCCTAGTTTGTCTGTTTACCCCGTAGGCTTTTAGGAAGATGAGTGCCGGGGATATGGACGGGGGTATGAAAAACCCACTGATAAAACACCTGGTGTTTATTAATTGCTAGCCATTTAAGTGCACAGGAAAATCGGAATTGCATTACATTAGTAATGATGTTGTTCACTGACCAGCACTATTTTTTTATTATTGAAATTGAGATGAAGCATTGTGATTTCTGTTTTTCCCAATTAATTTCTGTGATTTATTTGTGTAACAAGAAGTTAATTGTGAGCCATAAAGCAGGTGCCGTGTGTAGTTTAGTGTGATTTCTTTTACCTATAATTCAAATAAATAAAAATATATTTCCTGTACACCAACCTGATTATTGGCTCATTGGTAGCTCGGGGAGAGGGATCCAAGGGGCATGATTTGAGGCTGAGATAGGGCTGAATAAAAGAACAGACATTAACCGTTTTTTGTGTGACACTTAGCTTGGGGAGGGAATGAACTCCTTGTGTTGAGGGTGGCCTCTCAATAAACGTTGACACAGCCCCCACTAATACTCTCTAGTGGTCAGCCATTTATGCAACACCTTTCTAAATGTTCTAACTTAATTTCTAAGTTCATTCCACAGCTATTTTTTTTATTAATTATTTTAGTTGAAATCAACCTTTCAATATTTCCACTTTTATCATAACAAATTAATCTCACTTAAAACATCATTGAAATACATCATACATTATAAAACACTAAAAAACACACCAAAACAAATTCTGCATTTGGCATACTTTACAGATGATAGATTAACTCTCAACTAATCATATAAATTAGTTATGCTATTCCATTGCATTTCATTTTTTACATTTCATACATCACAGACTATGTATTGCATAGAAAACTCAGGATCAATTAACAATGCACTTACAGTTCAATGTGTCTTTCGTGGTAGATGACAATTGCAGACTATTCAAAAGATTCACTGTTGCAAACTGCAACACTAGAAAATCAGTGCTAAGAATTATTGTCCAACATTTACTAAATTGCAGATTGCCCAAAAATGTACAATGTTTATCATAGTGAATTTGCCTCAAAGCAAGCAGTGCAGGACATTCAGTAATTAGATGTTCAAGAGTTTCTGGTATATTAGCGTCATTACAAAACCTACACACATTTCCATGAGGTTCTAATTGATGTCGTTTTACCAAGACTTCTCTGACTGGCCACAAATTAAAGCGTAATCTCATTATCGCCTGTCTATATTGTGGCCATGGTGATCTAAGAAGGTTAGATGATAATATGCAATTTCTTTTGGGTGGAAATCTACTGCTGGTCCCTTCTTTGTATTGTACACATTTATCACATGTGTTGATCCAATCTAGATTGTAGAGATTCCTTTTTACTTTATCAGGGTTTAACACCAGGAAAACAATACTAACATCTATATTTATTAGTATTTTACATACATGTTCAGTTCAATTCACCAAGAAGGGATGACCAGAGGAAAACATATCCGTGGATAGTAGTCTCAATACACTGTTAGCATTGGTTGACATTAAACACTTTCTGAACATTGCACAACACCTCCAATTGTATAGGGCTAGTAATGAGACCAACCCCAATTCATATCTTATACGTACATGTGGGATACAATTAGGTAATTGCAGTATTCGTCTCCAAAATGCTGCCTCCCATTTGTTGAACTGAAAATCTGCTGACATTTGAAAAGATTCTAGACCATATAGAATTGCTGGGACATCTTTTTGTTTCCAATACGACATGCAGGTTTAATAGAAAACTTGCTATATCGATGCATTATTATGTTTGTTTGTGATATCGCAGTATACTTTTTATTTTCAGTGGTCTTCATCTGTTGTTTTTTACTTGGAGCCCCCTCGAAACAAGTTCCCTAATAAGTATACATTGAAACTCTTTTTAATTGTACTTTATTTACAGCCCAGTTAAATTGTCTCTGGACACCTCTGGATGGTAAACAGGCTACGACTTGGGCCTTCTCGTAGTTTACTCTCAGCTCATTCTGATTTATATATTCTTGGAAAGCTATTAGCAATTTTTGTAATCCTACTTGTGTTTTTGAGAGCAAAACCAAGTCGTCTGCATATAGAAGATGTTTTATAGCTATTTTCGCAATTTTTGGTGAGTCAGATTGAATCTCACTTAATGCATAGTGAAGATCGTAAATATAGTAATTAAATACAGAGGAGGCTAACGAACACTCATGTTTCAAACTTCGGGATGTGTGGATCTCTTTCGATAATGTGCCTTCCAAAGATAGTGTAACCCGGATGGATGTATTTGTATGTAATTCTTGGATAATTGTGCTTATAGTGTTGTTGTTGTTTGTTTGTTGTTTATTTATTTCTATAGCGCTCCGGACCCAGGAGTATGAGGGCGCTTAGTACAAGTTACAGGCACAGTGCATAGAAAACAATAATCGTAAGGCAGCAAGTATATACAGAATATACAGACAATAGAAGTAATAGCAAACAAAAGTGACAAAAGAGACATATGCAGTATGTACAGTTAATAACTGGGTCTGACTTAAGGTTGACTTTTTGACAGGAGCCACCCAATGGCCTGTTTCCTGAACGACTGGAAGGATTTGGACGCCTTAATATTCAGTGGCAAGGTATTCCAGAGTTGGGAGGTGAGGACAGTGAAGCTTGAGCCACCGGCTCTTTTGGAGGTAAATCTGGGTACTGTAAGACATAGGGTATTGGACGATCCCTGTGCGGACACTTGTCTCTATTCAACTTCTCAAACAGTTTGACTCTTGAAATTGAATCAAAGGCAGAGTGTAAATCCACAAATGCAAGAAATAGCGGTTGATTAATGTGGTTACACTGATCCTTTATTGCATTTATGCATGTTAGATTGCCTGTGTCCCCATTCCTTTCAACAACCCAGTTTGATTAGGGTCTTGTCACTTGTCCAGGTATTAAAGTCTTTTAAAAGTAGCTTCGTGAAGAGTTTCCCCGGCACGCCCAAAAGCGCAATCGGGCGATAATTTTGGGGGACATACAATCACCTTTTTTGAATATGGGTAAAATTATTGAAGTTTTCCATGACTTTGGGATTTGCTGATGCTTTATTGTTTGTTGAAAAATCTGATGTAAAATTTGGGCCCATTCGGTTGGATTTTCTTTGAACATATGATTTGACAAACCATCCGGGCCTGCAGCTCGCTCTGGATGTGCTGGCCCGTGTGATTAGCTCTTCTATATCAGATATGTCAAAGTTCATCTTCCACTTATGGCTTTTGATGGATTGGTTCAGTGATGGCAGAAACCTTGGATCGTTATATAGTTCACTAAAGTGTTCTACAAAACTTATCTTCACTGATCACATTTAATTGTGCATCTACCTGTATGTCAGAAATTTGGTTATTAAGTAATTTCCACATTTTGAAGAGTTTTTGTTTGCCATTGCCTGGGCCATGTGTTCACCATTGTTCTGAAACATGAGGTGTTTATGCGATTTTAACCAGTTTTTATATATACATTTGGCATTGTTGAGAGCTTCTTTGCAATTTGGCCGGCATGCAACTAGAATGCTTCTTTGTAGCTTGTGGTAGGCAGTTTTAGTAGCAATTACTGTGTCAAACATATGCTTCTATCTAGGGCAGCCATGATTCATTACAGTTAGAGTATTGGTGTAACAGTCTAATAGTTCATCATAGAGCAACAATCTGTAACATTTGCAGGTATTTGAACAAAATCTGATCAACATATATATAATCGATTGTAGATGTCAAATTATTTCGAAACCATGTCGTACTTGGGGGAATGTCACCTTGAATGGCTCCATTTACCATTATATATTGCCTTTCTTCCATGAAGGCAGACCAGGTCTGAGCTTGCTGCAGGTGGCGTTTTGCATTGAAACAATCCAGATTGATGTCTCCCACTAAGATGGTATATGTGATTTCATCTGAAAGGTATATCAAACGCATTATTCGTCTTAATCCTGCATAAAAGATGTCATCGTTAAGTGCTGCAGGATTCTGATATATGTTTATCAAAGCGAAAGTTTGATTTTCACTAGTAAAATATGGTCTCCTTCGGCACTCCAATTTTCAATAGCAAGGCCTGCTTTTAACTCAACCGCCACCAACAAGCCAGAAGCCGGTCTACCTCCAGTTGGCCTTGCAGGCAATAGTACGATTTCATAACCATCCCAAACTGGTATACTTGTCAGCCACGTCTCCTGTAATGCAATTATCTGAAACACATATGGGAACATGGCTATTGCAGTTTTCAAATGAGCATTGCTCCTTGAATTCCAGCTGGCAATGTGTAAATCTGTGGGAAATGCCAGCATAGATGGTTACTGATGTTGTTGCAGTTGCATATTTACCTCTCTAGTCTCAGAGCCATGATTACGTTGGTAAATATTTGGTTAATGAGTATTGATATGTGTGTTAACCATTCTTGCTCTATCATCAGCTAAAAGAAAGCCCATTTCAAACAGATCCATCTTTGCCTGCCATATTTAATTGGCTACCACTCCTGATGGTATCCAAAGACGAACTATTGATCTATTTCTTTCAGCAATGAACTCAATTTGTTCAATATCTTGAGAGGCAATATCACGCAAAGAATGGACATCACTAAAGATATTCAAAACACTTTGACGGTTTAGATCGTAACTCGGATGTCCATTTTCTCTGCATTTAAGAATAAATGAATGATGTTTGCTGTTTCTTGATTGCAACATTTTCTTTGCACCAAGAGGTACATTATCAGAGTAGCCAACATCATTTCTAGGCGAATAGTTATACTGACGAGGCATTCCTTCTGTTAATTCTTGCCTTGAGACCTCCGAGTAACTGAGCATAAGCCTCAGCAATGGAGTGGTTTTTATTCTGTTTGGCTGTGTTCTGTGTTATGTACCCTTGGTATAAATGTGTCTATCGGGTTATTACGCTCTGAACATACTTTTCAATCATGCTTCTAATAACTTCAGATGGATCGTTAGAGGAAGTATTTTTATTTGGTAGGATCAATGTCGTTTCTTGTATTGCACTGAAAGATACTGTTTTTTTTGGAGTATTCTGAGTATTCCCATCTGAAATTGGCACTAAGGGAGTTGCACAGGACAAATACCTAGTTGTTAGACTCCTGTTTAGGTTGGACATTCCCGCATGATTTATTGTGTCTATAAGTTGATTCAAAGGGGAGTGCACTGGAGGCATTACCAATACATTTGGTTCCCCTATAGCCTCGGATCCAAGTTGTGTAGCTAGGTTTAGTTTTGTAATAGGCGGAATAAGTTCTCCCTTGTCATTGCTTCCAATTATAGGCTTTGATGCTTTATGTGGAATGACTGACAAAGGGGCAGTACCTCCAATTGCCTGATAAAATGCATTGAGAGTATTTTTGGGTCTTTTGATGTTTGTCATATTTTATGTTTTTTTCCCTATCGCTCTAGGGCCTATGATCTTGCTTTTAGCATATTTTTTTTCTGGCATGAGAGCACGGGTTCACTTGTCACCAAATTTCCCTCTGTTATTGCCACCTCTACCACATCATTATCCTCTGGATCAACTGTGAGATCCACATATGATGTTTCTTTTCCTTTAGAGCTCTCTATGGACATGGGAGGCGCTCTGATTGAACAAATAACATCCTCAAGCACTGGAAGAACCTGAACAGTTAGGCTGGTTTTTTGCTGAGATATTTTTTTCCAGCCGTTCAAGTATCAAGGCGTGATTTTCCTCAATTTTTCCTGACAATTTAGCCAGGTTCAAGGATTGGGACGCTATTCTGTGATCAAGCACCTCAAAAAGTTTTATTAGGGTAATCACTGAAGAGTTAATGGCTGTTAGCGCCACTTCAGCTTTCTATACATGCGAGCAGCATGGGGGAAGGACAGCGCCTAACTGTGGGTTAACCTTGTTATGAATGTGCGGTGTGGGCATAGCAAAAGAGGGTAATTCAGAACCAGAAGAAGAGAGTGCGGAAGACGAGCAAACAGTCTGTTGAGCAGATGTATTTATTGCTGCTCTTTCATCCAAGATTAAGATTGGCGACTAGCACTGACTGGCATAGATAGAAATGCCAGAGCAATCGCCACAATCAATCGGATAGGGAATTGGGGATAGTGGCGGCATTCTGTTACATTTTGAGTGCACCCATAAGCTTTAAGTGACTTGAGTATAGTCTGGCCAGAGATTCCCTGGGGCTTATGCATTGCCATAGTGGTAGACTCCAACACACAATTAACAGCCCCATGTATTCTGGGGCTCGCAATGTCATTCATTTCAGTCTGAGACCTTGCCACGGCCATGTTTGTTTGACAATCACGCTCACACCTCTGAGCTGGCAGGACCTCCGACGGAACATGGCTTTTTTTAGAGGATAGCGGAATACATACATTTTCTGCTAATGCAGGGGGCATTTGTGATTTTAAATTATAAAGAGAAAATGCCATATCCAATTGCCACACGAGTCAACCCTTTCAGAGCTAATACCTCGCCTGGACCTCTCGGCCACCGCGGCGAAGCGGCAAAGCGGTACTTACGAGTACTTGCTCGTGTGCGCGCGCGCTGTGCGCGGGTGACCAGGCTGATATAGCAACAGCGCTTGGGTAAGTCCCAACAACCAATCCGCTTCAGGGGGCATTTTATTTTAATGAGATGTCAATCACAGTCACAGAAAACAGTCACTGAACGCTGTTTTACACGAATGTTGAACTTGTGAAGTTCTCCTTGATCCGGCAAAGCATAGACAGATGCAGCAAAGTCCAAGACACACGGCAAAGCTGTACTTACGAGTATATATTTTACTTTATATTCTATTTTTTCTTTTGTTTTCCCATAACGCTGCCAAACAACATTGTGTTTTATTTCTAGGCGCTCCCACTGAAATGAATTTACCACATGCAATGTTGAGACTGGATTCAACCTTTAAGAAAACCACCTTCACGTTACATTCACCTTAACATTCACATGACAGTGCCTTCACATGAAGCACGTATATGGCCTGATTCACACAACATTTTTCAATGGGACTGGACCATTGTAAAATGCTTTTGTAAATCAGGCACATATTATTCAATAATGTCCTTATTGCAGACGTTGCCTTGTTTGGCCAATACTGGCCCTTCAGACATGTGGCCAAGTCTTTGCCCCGTAACTCTCCAGACACACAGTTATGGATTCTCACAACCATTCTGATTGCACAACCCAAGAATCAAACAGGCACTGTGCGAAAGAATAGTGGGAGAAAACGAATAGAGCACGGTGAACGTTCGTAAATTGTCGGAATTATTGCACACATGTGGACGTGCCCACTGAGCTGCACACGCTTCCGTTTCTCGGACAAAGCAGAGAAACAAAACAGCGCCCTGACGCCCACTTCGTCAATACTCAATACATCTTATAGGCATCATCCATCTGGGAAGGGGGGGGGGAGTAGCGCCCACTAGAACAACCCATACATGGCCTGATCTTTAGGGGCGATGGGGGGAGGGCCAGCCACCAACACAAAAACCTAAGGGGGGGCCTGGCTCTCTATGACCATTTAAAGCCATTATTGCAGACCTTAATATGAACTGTACCTAATATAGAGCACTTAGTCTAACTGTACAAGAGCCAATGATAAAGAGCTTAAGAATTACAACAGCGGGAAATGCCCAGAAAAGGAGCAGATTTGCACAAGTTTAGAAGCTTAGTAAGTAATGGCCGCTTGATGTCTGGAATTCATATGTTTCTTGCTCTGTGAGTCTACAATATGCGGTTTGAGTTAAGCAGGCATTTGGTTCATTAATGTTATTCAAATGATATATCTCACTGACACTGTTGAAATGATATATAGTAAATGGCAAATAAAATAATGCTGTTGGATAAAAGGATAGTGTGTGCAGACTATCAGGCCGATTCATGGAATCAATGTGCGCCGAAAAAAACGGCGCACGCATGCGAAAACGTGCGATTCGCAGTGAAATATCGAAAATCGCAGTGCAAGTGCGATTATCGCACAGAAAACATTGCACATCAATTCATGGAAGTCCGTGCACGCGCAAAATGTGGGATGTGCGCTGAAAAAGTGCACGGCGCATGCTGGTGCACGCTGGCGCACAGGTCATCGAACGCTGTGCGATAAGGCCACAGCGAATTCGAACATAGCGCGGCGCACATAACAAAAGTAGGCGAAACACGGGGCGTCACACGCAGAATGGGGAACAACTTGTGAAAATGTGGGTGCACGGGGGAAGTACAGGAGGCAAGTGCGCAGAACGCCCACACACTCGCCTACAACACGTATTCATGGAATCGAATAGGGAAAAAGAGCGCACGGCCAAAGACGCGCACAGGCCCATACATGTCCACCACACGAAAGCAGGCGGTAGCGTCCCTGCGCAGGAAAAAAATGTGCGCCAAAGTTCTACACGCGCGAGAAGGCCCACACGCGATCGGGCCTGGGGGAGCGTGTGCGTGTATCTCAGAGGTGCGCGAGAAGTTTCACACGCGATCAGGCCTGGGGGAGCGTGTGCGTGTATTTCAGAGGTGCACGAAAAGTTTCACACGCGATTGGCCTGGGCGCGTGTATTTCAGAGGTGCGCGAGAAGTTTCACACGCGATTGGCCTGGGCGCGTGTATTTCAGAGGTGCGCGAGAAGTTCCACACGCGATCGGGCCTGGGGGAGCGTGTGCGTGTATTTCAGAGGTGCGTGAGAAGTTTCACACGTGATTGGCCTGGGCGCGTGTATTTCAGGGGTGCGCGAGAAGTTCCACACGTGATTGGCCTGGGCGCGTGTATTTCAGAGGTGCGTGAGAAGTTCCACACGCGATCGGGCCTGGGGGAGCGTGTGCGTGTATTTCAGAGGTGCGCGAGAAGTTTCCCACGCGATTGGCCTGGGCGTGTGTATTTCAGAGGTGCGCGAGAAGTTCGACACGCGATTGGCCTGGGCGCGTGTATTTCAGGGGTGCGCGAGAAGTTCCACACGCGATTGGCCTGGGCGCGTGTATTTCAGAGGTGCGCGAGAAGTTCCACACGCGATCGGGCCTGGGGGAGCGTGTGCGTGTATTTCAGAGGTGCGCGAGAAGTTTCACACGCGATTGGCCTGGGCGCGTGTATTTCAGGGGTGCGCGAGAAGTTCCACAGGCGATTGGCCTGGGCGCGTGTATTTCAGAGGTGCGCGAGAAGTTCCACACGCGATCGGACCTGGGGGAGCGTGTGCGTGTATTTCAGAGGTGCGCTAGAAGTTTCACACGCGATTGGCCTGGGCGCGTGTATTTCAGAGGTGCGCGAGAAGTTCCACATACGATTGGCCTGGGCGCGTGTATTTCAGGGGTGCGCGAGAAGTTCCACACGCGATTGGCCTGGGCGCGTGTATTTCAGAGGTGCGCAAGAAGTTCCACATGCGATCGGGCCTGGGGGAGCGTGTGCGTGTATTTCAGAGATGCGCGAGAAGTCTCACACGCGATTGGCCTGGGCGCATGTATTTCAGAGGTGCGCGAGAAGTTCCACACGCGATTGGCCTGGGCGCGTGTATTTCAGGGGTGCGCGAGAAGTTCCACACGCGATTGGCCTGGGCGCATGTATTTCAGAGGTGCGCGAGATGTTCCACACGCGATCGGGGCTGGGGGAGCGTGTGCGTGTATTTCAGAGGTGCGCGAGAAGTCTCACACGCGATTGGCCAGGGCGCGTGTATTTCAGGGGTGCGCGAGAAGTTCCACACGCGATTGGCCTGGGCGCGTGTATTTCAGAGGTGCGCGAGAAGTTCCACACGCGATCGGGCCTGGGGGAGCGTGTGCGTGTATTTCAGAGGTGCGCGAGAAGTTTCCCACGTGATTGGCCTGGGCGCGTGTATTTCAGAGGTGCGCGAGAAGTTCCACACGCGATTGGCCTGGGCGCGTGTATTTCAGAGGTGCGCGAGAAGTTCCACATGCGATTGGCCTGGGCGCGTGTATTTCAGGGGTGCGCGAGAAGTTCCACACGCGATTGGCCTGGGCGCGTGTATTTCAGAGGTGCGCGAGAAGTTCCACACGCGATAGGGCCTGGGGGAGCGTGTGCGTGTATTTCAGAGGTGCGGGAGAAGTCTCACACGCGATTGGCCTGGGCGCGTGTATTTCAGAGGTGCGCGAGAAGTTCCACATGCGATTGGCCTGGGCGTGTGTATTTCAGGGGTGCGCGAGAAGTTCCACACGCGATTGGCCTGGGCGCGTGTATTTCAGAGGTGCGCGAGAAGTTCCACACGCGATCGGGCCTGGGGGAGCGTGTGCGTGTATTTCAGAGGTGCGCGAGAAGTCTCACACGCGATTGGCCTGGGCGCGTGTATTTCAGAGGTGCGCGAGAAGTTCCACACGCGATTGGCCTGTGTACGCGATTCCATTGGACCAAAGGCCCTGACAGGGCAGGCGTCTGTGACGTGACACGCGCGGGCGTGTCCCTGTACCCGGGGGAATGTTACAAGACCAAAAACTGCACGTCCGAGTGTCAGCCCGCGCAATTGGAGGATAGTGCCTCAGTGCGTATACGCGGAAGTGACGTTGGACGTGTGGTGCGGTTTAAAAGGTGCAGGTGTAGTACGTCATTTCCTTGTACGTGCTTCCCGTGGAGAGTGAGTGGGTGGAATCTGTACTTCTTGTCAGTTCACACGCGATTTACTTCACAGCGTTTCTAGTTCGTACTCCCTGTTACCTCTGTCAGTATTTTTCTGATTTTCTCTTCGCCCTGTTTCCTCAAACAGCGTTGACTTCTCCTTTTGTCCTGTCTCCTCAGACAGTGTACAATTCTTCTTTTGGCGGGGGTGTTGGCAACGCGCACACGCGCGTATTTTTCACGCTCTTTTCCCAGGCAGACGGTGAGTCGCGCACGTATTTACCAACTGTGCTAGCCCCGTGTGTAGCATACCCCTTCAGAGGTCATTGTAGGCTGCGTGTGACACGCATACGTTAATTTTTGTGTTTCTGGGTGCCACAGCGTAGTGCAGGTTCCTTTTCCCACGCACGTGGTCTACGAGGGGTCGCGTGCACGTCATTTTCTGTTTTAGGGGTGCCTGTGCATTGCGTGACCCGTCATCTTTCCCCAGGGGTTTCATACACCCTTGCTAGATCACTTGGGTACGAATTCCATCTAGTACCCTACCCCTTTGACCCCCAATTGCCCAGGACAATTGTCCACTGCAACTCCCATACGCACAACTCCATCAGTGCCATTGCTGGGAGGCGAGCAAGTGGTAAGGGTGGCAAAGGTGGCCGAGCCTCAAGAGGTGGGCGTGGTGGGCGCGGTAGGGGACGTGGCCAGGATTTGCAGACTCCCCTTAGCCCCCCACGTGTGGAGGACCAGTCAGGGACACACATCCCCCCCCATGGTTGAGGGAAACGTGGTTGACACCATCCCTGCTCAGCCCTTGTTGGACCGGCCCGTTGTGGCACCTGACCTAGCACAGGGTGACTCCCAGGCTGACTTCCAGGTCGCCAAGTCTAGGCCACGGGTGGCGGCGCAAGCCAGTGTCACCAGGCCACGTGGTATAGGGGCAGCCATGTCATCTGCTGCCCCGAGTAGGCGGGGTGCGGAGGCTGCAGGGGCAGCTGCAGCTCAGTCCACCCCAGCTCTGACTCTCCCAGCAAGGACAGTGTTGGTCCCGGTACATCAGACTGAGGTTCCCCCTGCCATCATCACACTTCAGCTAATGCCTGCAGAAAGTCATGTGGTCAGTGTGCCATCGCACACTACTACTACACAGTCCACCGGTGCTCCTGCCTCTAGTGTCCAGAGCGGCGTAGGGCACTCCGGATCCCCACCACCCACAAAAAGAAAGAGGAAGAGTGCTCGTCCAGTACAGACTGATGACCCCGACACGGCTACACGGTCCGGCACGCCAAGGAAGCCTAGCTTCAATGATGCCAAACTGGATGCACTTGTGCAGTATGTGTCCGAACATGACGCCGAAATGTTGGTCACTTCAGGGTGTAGGATTACACCTGCTCGACGTCAGGCACACTGGCAGTCCATCGTGGACAGCATAAGTGCCCTTGGGTTTACGAGGCGCACAGCTGTTGAGTGCTACAAGCGCTGGAACGACCTTAAGCGTAGGGCAAAGAAAAAGCTGGCCTCAAGTCATGCCGCAACTCTGGTGACTGGAGGTGGGTCTCCACAAGAGGACATAGAACTCACTCTACATGAGCATGTTGCTGGGACCTACGTCACAGAGGAGCAGATCCAAGGTGTGGGAGAACTGCCAGATTACGAGTCATTGTCCGGTGAGTGCACATGCATGTGTGTGTGTGATCCATGTGTATGTTGTTTGTGGGAGGGGTTCTGGTTGAGTGCCAGGTCAGGGTGTGTGTGCCTGAGTGTTTTGGGCCACCCATGTGCTTCATCCAATACATTCGGCGCCCCGGGATTTGGGTATTACAGTATCCCTTCTGGCCACAGTAGGCGTTTTGCACTACATCGCGCCAGTTGCCCTTGAAGTGGCATCTTGCTACAACATTGTTCCGTATTTAGCTGTGTTCATTCAGGCTGATTGTAGAAATTCACCTGGTTCTACTGCGCATCACTCTGCCCTATTGTCACATATATGACATGCCTATGGTACATACCATCTGTGTGATGGCATGTGTCATGTATGTGTATTGGACATGCCACTCACAGGCCAATGTGTGATGGCACTGCTAGCCAGCATGCAGCTGATGTGTTGCTCTTCCATCTTGGTGTCATCAGTGTCTGACATTTTCCTCCCCTTCCAACTCATGGACAGTGAATGCATGGGAGGGTTATAGTCATGTGGGACATGTGTAAATCAAGTACTGATACTGTAGCTTGTCTGGCCTAATAGCGTGCCATGGTGCTAATGCCTGTTTCCATTTTTTGTCTTTCATGTTTTTGCAGAGGATGACGCACCTAATGCTGTTGAGGGAGAGGAGATGGTGCAGGGCCAGGAGGGATCTGAAGCACGACCAGGCACCAGTGGGGGACGTGGTTTGGTGGTGGGGGAGAACCCTCTCTTGCTGCAGGCCATACTGTCCAGGGGTGTCCCTGGCTGCACCTCCCCAGAACTCTTTTCAGGTGTTGATTCGGATGAGGCCTATGTGGATTCGCAGGTATGTGTTCATGGAAGGGATACTGTTCTGTCCGACCCACCTGCACCAGGGGTAGAGCCCACTATGGGGATGTCAGTGTTGGTAGGTGCGCCTGTGGTGGTTACGGATGCAGGGCCACACTCCGCAACATCTGATCCTGTTCCTGGGCCAGCAGTTCAGAGGGGAAATGCAGTCCTGCAGCCTCAGGCAGTGCCGACACAGCAAGGCGCAGTTCGCCTTGCCCCAGACAGGTGTGGTGCCTGCCAACGCGGTGGCCGTCCGCCACCGAGCAATACCGCATGAGAGCAATCCATTTACGGTATGGCCAACCAACAGGCAGCATCATCAGAAATGATTGCTCAAGCCATGGAGAGGGTGGCCACTTCCATTGTCCCCCCAGAAAGGAAGATGGAGCTACTACAGCAGGCAACAGACTCCATTTGCCAATCAGTCAGGGAGGACATGTTGGCGTCCAACAGGGACAGACAGGCGGCCCTGGACAATCTGAGGGAATCAATTTCTATAGATGCCCAGGGACAGAGGGAAGCCCTGAGGGGAGAGGTCCGGCACCTCAGGCAGACTCTTGTGGACCTTGAGGCTTCCACTGTCACCAGGACGGAACAGCTGCTGGAGCGCATCACCCGTACGCTCTCAGCAGAGATGCAGGCAACTCGGGCGGAGGTCCGGGCAACAGGTCGGGTGCTGCATGGGGATCTCCGCACCATATCCCTCCAGAACGAGGCCTTCCACACCCGTATGCTTGCTGCCATGGAGGACCAAACTAGGGCTTTGCGTGGGCTGCCTCCCATAGCACCACCACCTCCTGTGGCAGCAGCAGCAGAGGTTGAGGAAAGCGAAGCCAGCAGTGAATCTCCCACAATTTAGTAGCCGTGCAGGCCATGAGCCCATGGAGGTGTATTTTTTTCGCAACATTCACGCAGGTGGCTGTTGGTGGGCACCCTGTCCTCGGACCTCCTGGGTGGCCTCCCCCACCCCCCCTGGCCCACACATGGCCATTTTTGATTTTTGATTTTTTGTTGCAGTGTGTTGCCTTGTGTGGCTCCCGTGGGCATCCACTGTATTCCGGCTGGGCACATGCAGGCTTGTCCTGAGTTTGGGTTAGATGCTTGGGTTCGTGAGACACACACCCCTCCTGCTTCCCGTTTCCATGGGCTTGCAAAGGGTGTGCCCAAGTGACAGTGACTTACACAGTGACGTTGGACTCCCACGACATGTGTGGGCAGTCTGTAGTCAATGCTGTGTATACATTCCTAGTGCATATTGTTGTTGTATTGTGCACTGCATGGTGTATTGATGTGTGCTTGTGCATCCATGTCTCCCTCCTAATTTGCAGGTTCATTCCTCATGTCTTCACAAGGCCGTCCACTTTGGAGATGGAGCTCATGTTGTGAGCAGTGGACTTCCAGATGTGCGAGGCAACAACACTGTACAGTTGGAGGTGGTGGATGTGCTGGCATTCTCATGTTGTAAGACTACGTATCCTTTGCCTTAGTACTGTCATGTTTATGCTATGTCGATTGTATTGTGGTAAGTATTTGGTCATGTGTGTTGTTTCTACATTTATATGGGCATATTGTGTGTGGCCAGTTTCCATTAGGGACACTGTACTTTGTGACACGTGTCATGTTTGGGGGATGACTTTGTTTGCTCTTACATGGCATGTCATGCCATGGTGTGTTGGGTGGCGGTGCTGGGGAGGGGTTGGGTGACATGGCACTGTTGTCATGTTGTGTCTTGCAAGGGGGTAATGATTTTAGCAGCATAGAAGTGTATCTTTTGAACACAGCATTGGTGGTGTTTGTGTAGGTAGGGAAGCACACAATGGAACACTTCCAGATGTACAATCTCAGGCTGGTATGGTTGTGACAGTTGACCGTCCATTGACACATCATAATTGTCAGTTACAATCATCATTGATTGTCAGCTGGTATGTGCCAGGGCTGTGTGCACTCCACAGGGGTGTGATTTCATGTGAAGTAATTAGCCACGAGCTGCGTACGGGTTGTCTCACCCCGTGCCCTTTCCCCTCCCATGCGCAGTGGGCATGCATGTGGTTGGGGATGTGGGGGCACCACCATGTCCACGGCCAGGCCCCGGCGTGTTGCAACGTTGTGCAGGACACATGCTGCCACTATGATCCTGCACACTACTGGGGGCGCGTATAACAGCTGCCCGCCAGAACGGTGAAGGGAGCGGAAGCGTGACTTGAGCACTCCGAATGTGTGCTCCACGATGCCCCGGGTTGCAATGTGGGCTGTGTTGTATCTTACCTGGGGTGGCGTGGTGGGGTTCCGAATTGGCGTCATCATGTGAGTGCTGAGAGGGTAGGCACTGTCCCCTGGGGAGGTGGTGATGGGTATCATTAGTGGGGTTGTGACATTACTCAGTATCTGACATGCATGCATGCGCAGTGGCATTTATACTCACCGAGCAGCCATGTATCGCCATGCCGCCCAGCTTCTATGTCCCGGTTTAGGGTAGACATTCTGTAGATGAAACTGTCGTGTGTGGAGCCTGCATAGTTGGCGTATACTGAGGTGATGATTCCCTTGGCATCACATACTACCTGGGCGTTGATGGAATGCCAGTGCTTGCGGTTTCTATAGATGTGCTCAGTTGCCCTGGGGGGACGTAGAGCCACATGGGTGCAATCAATGGCACGTAGCACTTTGGGGAATTGTGCCACCCTGTAGAAACCCTGGGCAACAGCCTGCCTTTCTGCAGGTGTTCTGGGCAGGTATATGTGCCTGCGGACTGATGGGCGTGCAGTGATGATGGCCAAGACCTGGTGTAGGTAGCGTGACTGCGTGGCCTGCGACACCCCCCCCCACTATGGCACTTGTCCGCTGAAATGATCCAGTGGCCAGGAAGTGCAGTACATTGAGGACCTTCTCCAGGGGGCTGAGTGCTTGGGAGCACAGGGTGGTTGATGTGAGGTCATCCTCCCACTCACTGACCAGGTCGAGTATTATGTGAGGTGGAAACCTGTACCTCCCATACACATGGTCATCAGGCATCCCAAAAAGGCTGGTTCTGGGTGTAAAAATTCTGGCCCGGACTATCCTCCTCCTCCTCCTGCGGTATCCCACGGCCACTGCTGCTAGGAACGGTATGTTCATCCTGGCGTCTGAGCTTGTTTGCTGTTTGTGTGCACTTTTATGCTGTGCGGGTGGACGTACGCCTACTTCCTGCTGGCGTACGTGTTTCTGGATTGGCCACGTTCGATTCCATGAATACGTGTTGTAGGCGAGTGTGTAAAACTTCCCGCGCAGCCCTGGAATACCCGCACCCAGCCCAATCGCGTGTGCAACTTCTCGCGCACCTCTGAAATACACGCACACGCTCCCCCAGGCCCGATCGCGTGTGGAACTTCTCGCGCACCTCGGAATTACACGCTCCCAGGCCATTCGTGTGTGGAACTTCTCGTGCACCCCTGAAATACACGCACCCAGGCCAATCACGTGTGGAACTTCTCGCGCACCCCTGAAATACACGCACACGCTCCCCCAGGCCCGATCGCGTGTGGAACTTCTCGCGCACCCCTGAAATACACGCACATGCTCCCCCAGGCCCGATCGCGTGTGGAACTTCTTGTGCACCTCTGAACTACACGCGCCCAGGCCAATCGCGTGTGGAACTTCTCGTGCACCCCTGAAATACACGCACATGCTCCCCCAGGCCCGATCGCGTGTGGAACTTCTCGCGCACCTCTGAACTACACGCGCCCAGGCCAATCGCGTGTGGAACTTCTCGCACACCCCTGAAATACACGCACACGCTCCCCCAGGCCCGATCGCGTGTGGAACTTCTCGCGCACCCCTGAAATACACGCACACGCTCCCCCAGGCCCGATCACGTGTGGAACTTCTCGCGCACCTCTGGACTACACGCGCCCAGGCCAATCGCGTGTGGAACTTCTTGCGCACCCCTGAAATACACAAATCCCAGGCCATTCGCGTGTGGGACTTCTTGCGCACCCCTGAAATACACGCACCCAGGCCATTCGCGTATTGAACTTCTCGCGCACCCCTGAAATACACGCACACGCTCCCCCAGGCCAGATCACGTGTGAAACTTCTAGCGCACGCGTGTTCCCGTAACCCGTAATACGCGTTCCCCGCTTTGCGTTTTCTGTTTTCCAGTCCGGTAAACTGGTACAGGGTTGGCACGGCCCTTTGTGATGGTTTTGCGATCTTGATGGCTTTTCCTTGCGCAAGGGCGTTCTTGGGGGCGTAACTGGCGCTGCTGCAGGGTCGCTGCCCCACTCTGCGCCACGTCTGCTTTTGGAGGCGAGAATCCATGAATATGCTGTGCGCGGAAATTGATTTTATCGCACGCGGCTGGCGCAGACATTCGCACGGGCACGCTGTGCGCCAGCCGCGTGTGACACTTTTGTGTGGAATTCCATGAATCGGCCTGTAATAGTTTCCAACGTAAAACATCGTCTGTGCCGGTGATGTGCGATGACGAGCCTGGCACAGTAGCAAACCTTCAGCCAGAAACACAAAACCAGTCCCAAATGCGACCCTGCCAAATCTGCCAGGACCCTGCAACCCCATTCCCGCGCTCCACCTCCCATAAAAACGAAAACTACGTTTAGACTGGACAAGAAAAAAATCATAATTAATAGGCTCTGACACGTGTCCGACGGAAAGCTTCACTTAAACACGCCCTGTGAAATAATATCATGTGCATTATACCCCTTGAAAGTGCAAATTAAACAAACGTGGAAATAGGCGGGATCACCGGCAAGACACACGAACAGATGAGGAAAGTGGCAGAGCGACGTTCTACATGACAAGTTGTTTATCTATTGTTCGATACATCCAAATAAAGGGCGAAAGGGTAGCAGGCACACCGTTCCCACTTCCCGCATGCTTGCATTCTCAAACCACGTTTTGAGGATACATGTGTCCCCAAGAAAACAGCCATGCAACCGGAACACCAGACTCATAGACGAACATGAAAAAGACCAGCCGGCATGTCAGTCAGTCAAGATAAACCTACCTCCAAAAATTTTTTAATGGGCTCCAACCATAAGAATGTTTTTTTGCAAAGCACATTGAAGCACAATAATGCCCCCCCATCCTCCCAACCCCCCTCCACATCCAACACCACTCTGGTAGTACCAGAGTGACAAGTTTTACGAAATTTAGCGCACCTGTGCCTTCACCTTCACCAAGACGACTGACCGAGGTCCGTATTACGAAAGTTACCACCATGCCATCCTGCTGTCCATTTAGCAATCGATATAGCCGCGGAAAATGGTTGGATTAATGCCCCGAGATGCCATCGTTATCCAAGACAAATATCTATATTTTTCTCCGTGCCACACACAATACAAGGCAGGTTAAAGATGCATACATGAAGCTCGGCTTCTAGGCCTTGGAAAGACCTGCCCCCGGAATCGGATACAAGTACTTTACCCACCCAAGCTACTTCTAACAGTCTGCCGAGCTCCCCGCAGGCTGTGCACCCACCTCAAACCCCTTCCCCTCGCACACTAAAATACAATCCCTCCCTATTAGTAAATAACAGCATCCCTCCCACGCTGAATTGTATGAAAAGAAGTAGTGGAGCTATGTTTCCAGCTGGCCTGCCCCACTCCCCACAAACCCCATCACCAGAGCCGGCCTTGGGGGGGCGAGCCAGGCAACCGTGCGGGGCACCACGCCCCCCAGTGTGCCATTAGTCCCCGCCACGCCAGCTCAGGGGAGTCTTTCAAGGGCTCCCCCAAGATGGCGTAGTGGGTGAAGGCGCGGCAGGCAGGCTTTTTCTATTAAATGTGCACGCGGCGGCGGCGGGCGCATTTAATGACAATAGGGTGCTGTTGTCAGCACCCTATTGCCATTAAATGTGCCCCTTCTCCGCGGGCGATTTTAAAAAGAAAAGGCGCCATTAGCCCCCCACCACACCAGCTCCTAACCAGATCATTACCTCCTCGCCTGGGCAAGGAGCTTAAAAATAAAATTAAAAAATTAAAAAAGTGGCACATCCTGTCCCTGCCCCCTGTTGACCAGGAGTGCACGAGGTGCGAGGGGGGGCGCCAATTCACCCAGGGCGTTGCTGCCCCTAAGGCCGGCCCTGCCCATCACCACACCCCCTTCCACACGCAATACAAAACCCCAAACAAATCTGCCAGTTCTTTAAGTGCCAAGGACGAGTATGCTCGTCCTTTTTGCGTAGACTTGCACAATAGCCTGGCAGTTAACGTTCAGTGCAGTGCACACGTTTCAACTGCTTCCTACACTTGTATTTTAAAATGAAACCATTCTGGAAGAGTTTCTTTTTAAAATAAAAGTATAGGAACACTAAAACTTAATAGCACCGCTCCCAACCGCTCCCGCCCTCCTCGACCATTGATCCTAGCATAAAGAAACATAAAACTGGTGCATAAAAAGCAGAGGAACGAGCATGAAAGAACTGCTGTGAACTTTCAGCAAATCAGATTTTTGTTCTTTCCCAATACTGAGCAGGATGTCGGTGAATATATTTTTGTAAACCCGATTTACATGCAACACTCCCTCCGGTGTTTTTCACAAAAATAATACCGTGTACACTCATCCCCTCCATATCCCCAACCAGGGGGATATCCAGCTTTGCAAGAGCAGGGGGGGTGGGCTTTGGGGACAGATTTGCCACGAAAAACGTCCTGCTACTTTTCCCCCCAAATGAAATGCACACGATTCCACATTGTCTCATTGGTGCAACCCTCATCCCCCACACTCCCCAATCAACTCGTTTTGGTAACATTATTGGCAGGTGGCATTTTAACACATACACATAAGAAAACAAATTTAAAAAGCTCAGGACCCTTACAGATGCAGGAAACTCCTCTATCAGAGCTTTGTTCAGGCTCTGTGGGGCAAAATACATGCAAACATCCAAATTTGCATATGGATTGCAACAACAGAAGTGACTTCACGGAAAGGAACATTGCAAGGAGCATCATCAGTCTTTGATACTTGGAGGCAGCATGGAAGTGACTTTAGAAAAAGTTGCTATAAGTAAGCCAATTGGCAAATAACTTTGTGGTGCAAAATACCTAAATTGTACTATTATCATACATGGAGCAACTCTATAGTCATTAGTTTGTTATATATATATATAACAGTATGACATATTAACATAAGCTATGAAGTGCATCACTTACAGAGCTGCATATAAGACACAGCATGATTAAGTTTGCCCTGGATCGCACACTTTGGTTAAATGGTGAAACGGGCATGTAGATATGTATTAAGGTTTTGCTTAGAATTTCATGTGCTTAAATAATACTGTATGTATAGCAATGCCGTAGAAGCAAACCACATTACATAATTACTGAGAAAACTATACAGGATATCCTCACTGTCTGCACTAGCTCCTAGTATTAAATTGTAACCAACATAAATGAATGAAACCGACAACTTGAAGTACGAAGCACTGGAATTAGCCAGCATTTATATCATCATATTGAGAGAGGACAAACAAAGTGCAAAATCCTGAATTAATTGTTAAAACTGAAAAAACGCCAACACGTGTTTCAACCCTCCTGGGTTGTCCTCAGGGCGTATACATAATTGGATAACTGACAAGTTTGAGCGAGTGGAGTGGTGGATTTGGGTACATTCCCACTCAAAGATTTGAAGCGTGTGCTCTTAATATATATTTCACCAGTAATTCAATATATCTGCCTGTTAGTCGATCTGATAATATATGAATGCGTTGTGGAGAATAAGATCCACAGTAGACGTATCCAATAGGTTTGTATATTAGGAAAGGAATAGGGTGTTTCCGTCAGATTTCATTTGGACTGTATGAATGCGAGCGAACGGGAATATTTGCAAGATAGTCTTGTGTATGATACAGAGGGATTTGAATTTAATCCGTGCTGAGACCGGGAGCCAGCTATGGCTTTGTAGGGCAGGAGAGATGCGCTCCCTGGGCTTGAGGCCAAGGATAAGTCTTGCTGCCCTATTCTGGGTTAGGTGGAGGAGTCACATGGTGTAGGAAGGAATATTAAGGAGGAGGCTATTGCAGTGGTATAGCCTGGAGAGAACCAGAGCTTGGGTAATATTGAGTCTCTGGGGGAAGGTGGGCAATGGTAGACTCCCTTTGAGAAGGAAGAGCTGAAAGCGGGACTTGACAATGTCCTTGTTAGGCAGAAACCTGTGCAGTTCCCTTAGGGACCACTGCAAAAGATTTAAGACTACAGGTGTTTGGCAGTAAACCCACTTGGTAGCAGTCTGTACCACACAGATTCACTTGGTAGCTGTGGCTGAGCAGTCAGACTTCCCTCAAGAAGAGTTAGGCAGTATGCAGAGTATACACAATAGGTACAGAGACACAGTAGCACAAACACTTACCAGAGCTTTAGTGTAAAAGTATATAATTATTTATTTAAAAACACACTTGTGATTTATACTAGCAAAAACGAGGTAGTAAATTCAGCACACAGTCACTATCATATATATACAACCCTATTCACTTATTAGACAAGTCTTAGTGAGAAACACCACTTATTTGCAGACAGAGGTGAGCGCTTAACATAAGATGGCACTCTAATAAGTTGTAAAGAAAGGGAGGGAAAAAGGCAAAGTTAAGGAAGCACACAAGTTTCAATACTTTTACAAAGAACTACAGTAAGGCAGGATAGGCAGAGTTCTTCTGGAGAGCAAGGAAGTCAATTGCAAGGCCCACTCTTGGAGAGAGCAAGCAGAAGGGGTCCAGGTTCACACAGTGGGGGTTATGCCCAAAGAGTCTTGTAGATAGTTCTCACAAAAAGGATGAAATTAAAGTCAGGAAAAGTTAGCTAGGTTGTCCCAGGCTAGCCCAGGTTAGAAAGCCGAGGCTTTACTGTCACCCCAAACGATCTGTCGCAAGGGAAGCCAGGCGGAACACAGTACCTTAAGTGTGAAGGAAGTTCCAGCGGGGGCAGTTGTTCCTGGCAGCAGATGCAAGTCGGCGTTTCGTCCAGAGGAAGAAGAGGTCTCGCTGTGGAGGAAAGATGAAGGTCGTTGCACTGCCAGGGAAGAAACCAGCCGCTGAGTTCTTCGGTTAAAAGGTACTACCCTTCTCTTCGCGGTAGTGGTAAACCGTGGTATTCTGGTTGCTGGGGTGCTTGGCACGGGCAAGGCGGCCACGAGATGCTCCAGGAAGGTGAAAAGAAGGCAAAAATGGTTATCCCCACCAGTCAAAGGAAGAAGACTCTCCGGAATGGAGATCTCCTCTGCCGTTGGGAAAAGTGGTGAGACGGTTCTGCAGGGCTCCACCGGTGGTGTCGTCACGGCAGGTCGGCTCAGCTTCTCCCTCCTCGGATTCTTAGGTCCTGTGGTGACTTCTGAAGTTCCAGTCCCCAAAGCCCTGCTTTTATGCAGCATACCCCCATTCACTCAGCCTAGCTGTCAATCAAACATGGTAAGTGGTGAGCCGGCCCGCTCACCACTTGGGCCAATCACACAAGAGTGCGACTTGAGTTACCAAGGTAACTCAGTCCAGGGTGCCTAAACCCCCTCCCACACCCCCTGTGGTACCCAGACAGAGTGGCACCACTTTTGGAGGCTTCTGTGGAGAAGCCCACCAAAAAGTGGAACAAAGGGCTCGACTTGGGTTGGAGTCACAGAAGAGAACACAAACGCCATTTTAGAATCGAGTTCTGGCAAAAAATACCAACCGGTGAATTAATATTAATTAAATAAAGCAGCGGTATGTTCTAGGCTATAAGAATTAAATAATTAAAGTTGGTAGCTTCGAACAATGGGAAAATCGCATAGAGATATATTCGCGGTCGAATATAAAAAGTAGTATCCACTGCCACCAGCCAAAACTCGATCAGGGGGGACGGAGACGTGCCCCCTCGAACAACAGACCCCGGGGCAATCGAATTGCCCCGACCAGTACGTCCACAATATGATGGTTTGTACTGGTTTCTGTTCATAATTTGGGACTAGTAAAGCCAATGGTGACTTTACATGCCCTGGGAGACAGTAGTCAGTCCCAGGGTATGGAGTCTATGGTGGGGGGTCGCTACAACACCCCTGGGTTACGGCACGGAGGGTGCTGTGTAACCCACATCAAAAACACATGAGACCCCATGGAGTAAAAGACCCCATAGCCCATAAAACACATTGAAAGATAAAGGAACACCTCAAATCATGTCTAAGAGTGGGAGTAAAAGAATCTCACTCTTAGCAGGAGAGAAAAAAATAAACCCCAAAAATCCAGCAAAGCTGCTGGGGGACTCACTAGGTTTGGGAAATTAGCCTTACAGAGAATTCTCCCTAACAGTCCTGAATTTGAGGGATGAAGGAAAGGGAGGAGTTGAAGATGACTCTGAGATTCCTACCTATGGTGGATGGGGCAGGAGTTGCATGGAGGAAGGCCAGAGTACAGAGAACAAGTATGGTGCAGGGGACCCAATAGGGAGCATCTCTGTTTTGCTGGCATTGAGGCAGAGGCCATTGTCAGGGTACCAGGCCTGGATGGCAGAGAGGCAGTCAGGAATGAAAGAGGGTGCAAGGACGTCAGTGGGAAGTTGGAAGAACAGTTGTGTGTTGTCAGCATAGCACTGGAAGTTGGGGGAGAAGGTGTAAATGAGTCGTGCCATCAGAGAAAGGTATATGTCAAAGAGACAGGGTGAAAGAATGGAGCCCTGGGCGACTCCACAGGTTGCAGAGGAAGATGGGGGAGGAGAAAGGGCCCAGAATGGTTTTGGAGGAACAGTCAGTTAGGAAGGAGGTAAGCCAGTCCATTGCCCGCTTCGAGATGCCAAGGGTGTCATTGAGCTTTTTTATGAGGATGAAATGATTCATTGTGTCAAATGCGGAAGAGGGATCAAGAAGGCTGAGGACAGCAGTGGAGTTTGAGCCAAGAGATCTGAGCAGTTCTTCACAGGTGTTCAGAAGAGCGGTTTCCATGCCTCTGGATGCTCGGAATCCAGACTTGTGGTCATGTAGGCCGTCAACAAGTTTGGTATGAGAGTTGAGTTGGGGGAGGGCCAACTTCTCAAACAGTTTATCCAGGAAGGGTGTGATTGAAAAGGGCTGGGCAGTCTGCAGAGGGTTTTTAAGGAGGGGCGCACAAGGAAGTGGTTGAGGGATTATGAAAAAGAACCAGTAGCAAAGGAATGGTTGCAGACATCAGCTAGAGCAGGGGCAGGAGAGGTGATATTTTCCTTGATGCTTCTGGAGGAGCAAGGTGCAACCTGTTTAAACAAGACCTTCATGGATTTGACAACTCTGGTGACTTCTTCAGGGGAGACAAGAGTGAAGGAGGGGAAGGAGGAAGGAGGGGGGTGAATGTTAGGGGGGCAGATGAGGGTTGGGTTGGGAGAATGCGTGACAAGGCTATTCAGTATGTCCTGGGTTTTGGAAGTGAAGTGAGAGGCGACTGCATTGCAGAGGGCCTGGGAAGCAGTAGGGGCAGAGGATGTTGCGGATGGGTTGGCAAGTTCACTGCAGATTTTGAAGAGTTCATCTCTGTTATTGGACGCATTAGACACTCGTGCCTTAATGTCAGAAGTGTTTAATAATGGTGCAATCCCAAAGGAAAACATTCTGTGAATCCGGCGCACTGTTTCCACAAGCAGCTTGTGCATACATTTTAAAGCATGCGATTCATAAATAACACACTGTTTTGGTAAGTTTATGTAGTGGAGGTATTCACTGTAGATTATACACAGGATGAGGGGCTTTGGGATGCTAATGCCCTCTTCCCAGTGATCAGTGACTTCCCAGAGAGGGGGTCATTACCTCTCTCCATTTCACACTTGTGTCTTTGCCAGCCCAATAATAAAAGGTAAGGCTTGAAAGAAGCAGGCATGTGGAATGTCATGGGGCCTGCAGAATAAAAAAACAACCCTTTATTTAGGATTTCCCAGAGGCAGACCTCTGTGTTTTACAGCTCAAAATAGCAGCCTTTTCTGCATTTTATGGGATGAGGATGCGTACTACAAATCAGTTCAAGTGCGGCCACGGAGGGTATGGGGGGGTGCTGGTGATTGGAAGCACAAGCAAGAATGTGACACTAAGGCAAACAACGAGGGTGAAGGGTGCAGAGTAAGAGAAAATTCAGTGCATGGGGCACAATCTACAGGGATGATGGGAGAAAACCATGGGCACACACACCCCACTAGGGACAGCTACCCCTCCTCGCATACGTGCACTCTTGGAATACGGCAGGATGTCTAAAGAAAAGGAGTCTGTTTTGCTTCACCCCTTCCTGTACGCCCCACCGATGTTTGCACACCGGCTGCAACCATCTCCCCCCTAATGAACAGGCCTGCCCATCAATGGCAAACCCACCCCCTGGCCTTCCAGAATGTTTCTCTACTTTTGTTAATACATTTGTTTATCCCTACTGCTTTTCTCGTCTGCCTGCCAATCTCCTTCCTATCCTGGGGGTAAGGTCACAGGTGTCACAGGTGTATGGTTACTTTTTCAGATGCCAGCAGTTCATCTGCAGCGATAAATCACAGTATTACTCAACAAGGTACAGAAAACAGATATTTTTTTTAAGAAGAGACCAATCAAGAGGGCAGAATAATTAGCAAAAGAGGGGTTCCCATAAATCAGTGGGAACAAGGTGTCTTCAGGACCTCTCAGAGGGCTTATCAATGCTGAATGTGCCTATTTTGAATTTTTTGAAAATATTTTGACTACAGGACAAACACAGATGTGATCCAAATGTTTTTCTTTTGTTCCAACTCAGCCTATCAATCTTAGTACCAATGAGATTGATCTTGGGAAATTATTTCTCAAAGTAAGACTACAGGCCTTTTTCAGTGGTAAGGAAAATAATGAACAGCAATATGTTACAACATTCAAACCTTTGCCCATGATTATTCACCTGGATCCAGATATGGCTCATGAAATCCATACTGTCAAAAATATTATACTCCAAAATCTTCCAAAGTAAGTTTATTTATTATCAAAGTACCTTGATGAAGGAGGAAAACATGGCACTAAAGGAGTTACACGTTAATGATAAAACATTATCATGAAACCTGCCGCTAAGGTGGTGGAATAGAAGTGATGGGCACAGAGAAATGTACAGATGTGTTTCTAAACCTGCTTAAAAGCACGTCACATTATTCCTGTGGTTGTACACTCTGCTGTGCAGATCCCTAGTCTGCCTTTCACTGGTGATGCAGTGGCTTTCCTCTCTTTCTACTAGCCTTTCTCCTGCACTGGCAGGCTGTAAAGTCTTTGGAGGCTAATGACTGGTGTTCAGCTCCTAGTCTCCTGGTGGCTGATGGTAAGAATTGCATCACTGTACCCCCTTGGATGCTTTTTTTCGTTTCGCTTTGGTGTGAAATGTCACTAGCAGTAGCAAGAAAACACTGGCAAGTGTCTTGTTAAGGGATGGCATGAGGCAAAAGTGGACTTCTCAGAAATAGATGGCACAGGGCCAGGAATTGCTGGCCTCTCAACAGCGACCATCCACCTCAGGGGAGCAAATGTCTCTGGATCTTTTCCTGGTAGGCTTCCCACCCTCAGCTGAGAGGGGTTCCCATATCCTCTTGACAATTCAAGGATACAAATCAACTGCAATAACTGTGCATTATGTTATATTTCTGTGTAATCTTTCTCTGATACTACGACTTATCGTTGATATTGGAGAAAACAAAGAGCTTTTAAAAATTGTCATTGAATTAAAAAAAAGTGATTCATGGTACATATAAATCATATAATGATTGAACTGTATTTTTATTCTTAAAGTTAGAGGTGTATATAATTGTGCGTGTTTCACAAATATGTGAGAATTCTACAGGCAGATCTATTGCTCTTCTTTAAAATAAAAGCTGCCGCTGTTTTTAAGAGATGGTGGTGACTTCTCCAGCATAAACTAAGGGGACCACCTCTGTTTTCGACATTATTTCAATAAAGGAAGTTTGAACTCTAATATAACATGTTCCTTACCCCAGAATGGTATGATGGGATTATTTACTAAGGGGTGTTAAATCAGGGGGTGCTACCTAGCAGAATCAAAAATAATATTACCATAACTCCAACAGTAACAAGAAAGAAAATAGTTTATGTTACTACATTCTCACGGTTGTGGCATACCAGAAGAAGGACATAGACTCGGGGACATCATTTCAAGGGTCTTCATTTAAATTAAACAGAGTTTCCTATCTGTCCCTATCGCTAACAGGGATTTTCCCTGCCTATAAGCTAAACTAAGGGTGCTTGTTGTCTGTCAAAAGAAAAGCCCTCAATCCAAAACGTATTTACTATCTGGCCCTATCACTTCAAGAAAAGAAAAAAAAAAGATATAAAAATAAACCAGTACAGTAGTTCCTTAGCTCAGGCTTAGTCCGGCCATTGTTACTTGGATTTCTCTCAGGGTATCCGTCACAGTTCAAAATAATGTTCATCACAGTTCACCAAGTAAATGTTTTCAGCTCTCTTTTTAGGCTCTTCATGAAAAGTTGTAAATCTTTAGACAAATTAAATGTCTCAAGTTCTTTGAGGAGAGGGATAACTCTGTTAGTCTTTATCCACCAACTGGGTTGTTTCCTTTCCACTAGTTTTATATCTTAAACAGACAGATTGAACCATCCAGGTGCCCTTCTTCTCATAGGTTGAAAAATGTCACTTAAGCCTCTAGGTGTCTCTAGATGCCTCTGGCTCTCTGGCTTGTTTAACTTTTGTGGTTGTATCTTTGACATCTGGCAACCTTCACCATTCAGAATGCTAGGGTTCATTTAGCCCTCCTTGCCATTTTATCTCTTTTTGCATTGTTCCGCTTGTCTCCCTCCACCCTGGGCAACCCTGGTACCTTTATTGTCATTGGGAGTGATCCAGTTGAGTGGCGTCTCAGCAGGGACGTGGTCGTTTGACCCTTTTTTCAGTTTTGCCGTCCTGTAAGGATCTGCTCCCTACATCTTGCCTCTAATGGCACAATCAGCGGTCCTTTCCCTGAGAGCGGAGGATTTGTTCCTCGGTTGCCTGCTGGTCAGAGCATCTGTTTGCGGGACCCAGGCCCAAAATGGCTGCAGCATGGTCACACCACCAGGTAAAACAGTCTTCCTTCTGCCTCCATTTCAGCAGTATCGCCCTTTCCAATGCTGCCCTCCCGGCATAAATCTCTCATCTTTCGGTTCCTCCACACCACCACTAGCTCTGCAGTGTAGCTCGGCTCCAACATTCGTGGTAAACAGAACAACCTGTTTAAAAGATCTTTTTCAATTCGATATACCATGGTAAAATCTTTTTAAAGTTTCAATTAAATTGAGATTTTTAATTTTATGTGCATGATATTGTATTTGGTTACTTGATGTTTTCTCACATAAATTATGGTTGTCGAGGTCATTTGTGTACCCCTGATGATCATTTGATATCATTATAATCTAAAGGTTTACAGCAAACACATCACCTTATTCAGGATTTTAAGGTTGGGTATGGAACTTCATGTACCTAATTGTTACTAAAATGATTTAATGTTCACAACATTTATTTTACACATTTTCATTAAAATGTTTCCTCTGTTATTTTATTCCCTGATGTAAATTTGAAGATCTTGCTAATTTTCTTTCACCATTAAGAAGCCTAGTCTATGTAAACCATTTGCCATAGTGCCAAAAGTTAATATCCTAAATTGGTGATGAATTAGGGGAAGGAATGTTAAACTCAGACAAAAACGTATATACATCCGGTGGAATATGTCTGAGTATTTGTTATATCCTTCAATACTGTACTGTGATTTGGAATGTGGAATCAGGAATGTGCATCTCTCAACTAGTTTTCTAGAAGGGCTCAGTTGAGACCATAGCTGGTGGAAGAAGGAGTAGGGCATTGGTCGCTTACATTAAAGACAAATAAGCACTTGAAGAAATCTTACATGCCTGGAGATGATTAATTGATGCAGAGCCCGAATACAAAAATTGGCGACATGTTCTCCAGATTTGGGCCACGTCTGCCCTGGCTCACGAGTACCGCTCTATTACGAGCCTTGCAATGCTGTGAATCTGGCGTGCAGGTGTTTCCGTTGTCCTCTGTGACACCTTTTCTTTAAATAAATGATTTTCGTGCCCTTTTAAAAGGTATTTCAGCAAGCAAAGCAGTGTGCACGAGCCACATCATTTGACTTGGCCTGAAACTACTGGTGCTTAGAGGAAGGCAGCATGCTGCGTCGACCATGCACAAAGAAGCAGCCCTTAGCAATGCGCAATAGTGCCAATTTGAATATACAGGCTCTTATCTTAGATATGCAGTGCTCTGCCATAAGGAAAATACATTAAATTGAAGGAGAAATAAGCAACAAAAAAGCTTAATGTTCAAACGAGAAGAGGATAGTACAAGATTGGATTGAAGCATATGAAGGAAATATGACATGGTTGCAAAATTAATGCGAGGAGTGATACTGGAAACACAGTAATAAAGACTTTATTCTACAGCATAAAATATAAAATTGGGAAAAAGCACACACACATTTGACAAAAAGTGCAGAACATTGACCCTCTGCTGAAATTTCTCCAGAATCCTGGACGTGCACTCATGCCATGGAAAAGGTGGAAATCTCAGTTTGATTCCGATCTGTAGGCAATTAATGGGAGTTGGTTCTCTGCTGCAAGGAAAAAGGACATCTTTATCCACAGATTAGGACCAGAGAGCCAGACGGAAGGGCAAGAAGGTAAAACTCTAAATCTGTATAAAGACATACTAGCAAGAATGGAAAGGCAATTTAAGAAGAAGAAAATGTGTGATGCTAGAGCAACACACATTGTGTACCCAATTCCAACCACCTGGAGAGTCCATTGATGATTACCTGGCTGCATTAAGGGGCATTCCCACCAGATGTAATTTTGGACAATTCTTCTATGAAGTCCTGAGGGATCAACTGATGGTACGCACACACAATGATCACATAAGTGAAAGAATATGGGAAGGATGGGAGCCCACCCTTGAAGAAGTGATACGAGTTCTAAAAATCATTGATTGCTCCATGGAAGCTTGCAAGAGGATGATAAATTCAGCCACAGACACAACAGTAATATGCGCCACAGCCACAAAATGAAGAGAAGTCAAAAATAAGAGACTCAATGGATCAAAGCCAAAAGAGAGAAAACAGCTTTAGATGCTGTAGGTGTTAATTAAGAGAGCATTTGGCCACTTCCAAAGGTTATTTTGCAATCTACAACAAATGCAACAATTGCAGTTGCTTGCAGGTTTATGTTCAACCAATTGAGGTACATTAAGGAAAGAAGAGAAGTAGCACTAGTGGATAATGCCATCTCCTCATCGTCAATCTTGTGACTCAACTCTGGATGTCCTAATGATTTGGGACCCTGATGATGATGACACATAATTCACACAAATTAAAAGGCCTGTATGTGAACTCGGAATTGTGGGCATAAAAATGTCACTTATGGCAGACTCTGGTTCCTTACACACATTAATTCTGGAAAGCATGCACAGAGGTCAGTTGGAAGCAATTGGAAAATAATTGAATCCAGTCACAAAGGTGCATTGTGCTCATTCGGGACACTAGATCCCCATCATAGGAGGGTTTGTGCATAAAATGAAATTCAAAGACAGAGAGATTGTGGGCAAAATAAATGTAGTCGACAAAGGACCAGCAATACTGAGCTGGCATCATCAAGCAGAATTTGGCATAAAACTGAAGGCAGGTGCCAAAGAACAAGTACTTCTAATAGGACAGATTGTGATACAACAGGACTTGATTGCATTGTTTCCTCAACTATTGACAGAAACAATTGGCACATTGAAAGGCTACCAACATAAAATTCCGTTAAAAACTGATGCAATAGCCATTCAAGAGCAAACTGAGAAGAGTCCCTATAAGAATCATGGGACTGCTGCAAACAATGTTACAGGATATGATGAAGCAAGGTATCATAGAGCAGGTAGAACATTCTGAGTGGATATCACCTGTGGTAATAGTGATGAAGCCAGACAATAGCATTAGGCTATATTTAGATTTGAGAAATATTAATAGCAACATCATAGTGGATACCCATCCTCTTCCTAATATTACTGAAATGATACATGATGTACAAGATTCAGCAGTTTTCTCAACAATTGATCTTAGAAGAAAATATAAACAAATAGAACTGACGGATGAATACAAGAATCTGACAAAATACAAAAACTGTTTCCCGATGAACCTATACATTTAAATAAATTCAATGATTCTCAATCAACAATATTTTTTCATTTGTATTCTTTTTTAGAATGTGTAAAACTTCCATGTAACTTAAAGTCTGCCAAACACCAATTACATAGGGCACAAACTCAAGCGTTTTAACAAACTGAAAGGCATAACACATGCTACTGTGCACAAGAATACACATTTAGCGTATAAAAACAGTACATAGCATATGTCATAGCACCATAACAATATCAAAATGTGGACACAGAGTACAAACATGTCATTCTTGACATGTACAAATACTTCCATGTCTAAGTGTAAATAGGCAACAATATCAGTGTGAAGAACACAGAATGCTCATACTGGTCACCTACAATGAGACCATCAGTCACAGTAGAATTTAGCAACTCTAATGGAAGGGCAACGTGCCTGTGCAAAGAATGCAAATGACTCATAACCACCATACTTAATGTGGTCAGTCAAAAAATAGCCCATTATTCTAGGCAACCACCTCGTTACACGAACTGCACATGTACTACTGTCTGAAAGAGAGACATGTGGAATGATGTCTTTGCTGTATCTTGGCCACCCATCATGGAGTTCAAACATGAATGGGCCAGAAAGATCAAGAAGGGAGAACAATTTTACCATGATGGGAGACACATTCCCACATCCAGTGGATGTGGTCTGCCTCGCACTCTCATTCAGATCACCCGCACTCATCACTTCTGGCAGTGGTCGAAGTTAGCGGGAACGGTCGGGAGCGGCGTTCCACTACTTTTATTTATTTACTGTTAACAGCTCTATTACTTTTTTCACACTTCACTTTAACACCCAATAGTAGTTCCAGATAAAAGTAGGTTTGTTTCAACACAATTGCCTGTCAACCAGTATGGCTGCAACCCTTGAAAAATGTTTTACACTTTGCTCCCTTCCTGCCTACTCTGTCCCCTGACGGAGTCACAGCGCCATTACTTTTTTTGTATACACTTCTACCACTGACTTCAAGTCATGCTACAATATACATTCTTGTTCTCCTCAAGTATCCATGGGTGAGGGAAACCACAGTAAAGTGGTTATGGATTTCACACTACAGGCTGCACATTTTCATGCAACAGTTAAACCCAGGAAGCTGGCAAACAGCTTGGGTGACTTACTGACCCCCTTTGCAGTCATTACTAGGAGCTCCCTGTCTGCTAATGTGCCCTTGCTTTGCCTACTGTCATTCATGTTCCCGGATAGCTGTCTCATTGTCTGGATTTCACTGGAAGGCGGTGAATTCAGAAAGTGTTGTAACTTTTCAAGACGAGTGTCACATTTCGAGTATTGTGACCACAAAAGTGATGGGTGGAAGGTTTTGAACGAATCTGTGCCACTGGCAATGCTCTGGGCAACCTTCCACACCACCGTTTTTTAGTCCTTCTTCGCCATTGCAAAAGGGGTCCAGCCATATGCAAATCAGTCAGGTACTGCCACCAATGCTAGCAGCCCAGCCCGACCTGCCAGGCCAGGTCCCCTCTGCACGGAAACAAAAGCAACCCCAGACATGTTTCGGCCTTGTTGGGCTTCCTCAGTGAGGTGCAGCTTGGTTCCCTAGGGTGCAGCGAGCAAGGGACCCACGTCTGGGCATACCCTCTCTCAATGCCAGTGGTTCAGATTCATGCAAAACCTTCCACCCATCACTTTTGTGCTTACCGTTTGTCTCACTATGTGAGAGAGGGTATGCCCAGACGTGGGTCCCTTGCTCGCTGTGCCATAGGGAACCAAGCTGCACCTCACTGAGGAGGCCCAACAAGGCCGAAACATGTCTGGGGTTGCTTGTGTTTCCGTGTAGAGGGGACCTGGCCTAGCAGTTCGGGCTGGGCTGCTACCATTGGTGGCAGTACCTGATTGATTTGCATATGGCTGGACCCCTTTTGCAATGGCGCAGACAAGCTAAAAAACGGTGGTGTGGAAGGTTGCCCAGAGCAATGCCAGTGGTTCAGATTCATGCAAACCCTTCCACCCATCACTTTTGTGCTTACATTTCGAGTATTGAGCACATGCAGCAATGCTAATTACCACCAGCAGTTGTTTTTTACTGTGTGCATTTCATGTATTGCTTTTATAGTGGTAAAAATGTAACTGGCTGCTGCTCCTCATAATAGTGCATGTGGCAATGGTAATTACCATTTGGTAATTACCATATGCAATATATTACTCTGGAATACTGGTAAACTCGCAGTCATGCCTTTGACTGTGATTATAATACTTCCAACAGCCTCCTCAAATGCAGAACCTAACAACATTTTGGAATTCAAAATCCAATAACTGTATGCACAATCAATCATGTTAAGAAGAGTATTTTCGTATAGGTTGGAAGCTTTGTGTGTAGCTTTTAGGAAACATGGCACACAATGTGCTAGTTAATAACACTTCTTTATTTTCTTAAAAATGCCAATATTAGCAAAAGTTAAGCATGTATTGCATATGCACCCCCAAATCCTCCCCCATTATATAAGATTTCCGAAAGGAAGACACGTGCACGCACGAGCGATTTACATGTTGGCCTACAGAAATCTCTAGGATTCCCAGTGAGATGACTGTAGGCTATTATTTGCACACATGTGAAAAATAAACATATAACGAAACATGTTTTCGAAAATAATAGGAAATAAATATGTATTCCACACGAGTTGCTTAATTCTTTAAACTGGTAGAGGACAAAATAAAATGTAAAACACATCTATTAAGTTAGTTTGTAGGTCACCTGAGTGTTGCCTACTTTATTGTCTAATTTAGCGGATTACAACTTTCACAACAGTGGGCATTCATTAGGAACATCCAACAATGTTCATGCGAGGAAAAGGACCATTCCGCAGTGGAACCTGGACAATACTTTGGTTCAGTAGATCTGTTGTTCCGGATGAATGAAGAGGACAGACAGTGTCATAAAAAACCCACGCTGGGATAAGAAACCCGTGTATTTTACAGGGTCAACCTGAAATGAAAGTTGATTTTATAATTGCAGTCTGTAAATATGTCAGGTTTTCGTAATATGAGCTCAAAGCTCAAAAGCCTAACATTGCTTTGTGCTGAATTGTTTTATTGGATTTGAAAGCCCAATCAAGACATTACATGATACTTGGAAAGGTAATAGTAATAAACGCACTCGTTAGATTGAAATAAATGTTTCAGGTTCGCAAGTTCTGGTGCAAAGTAAAGGAGGCCAATGTATATTGTGATTTGGCAAATACTCTGAACATCCAGATATGTTACACATGAAATGTGATTGGTATACACTTAGTCATGTACAGTTGTTAAGCACAAGTATGTGACTACATTTGTTATATTTAATATATGTATATAGAATCATCTCATTGGTATTATCAAGGATATACTACATAAATAGTCTGCTCCTGGGAATGCCCGACAGCCTTACCAAAAAACGACAATGCATCCGAAAAACTGCAGCCAGACTACCGCTGAGACTAAATAGAAGAGACCACATCACACCGGCATACGAAGTCTACACTGGCTACCAGTAAAGAAACACATCAACTTCAAAGCCCATTGCATTGGCCATAAATCACTACACAGACAAGGAGCCAAAATTCATCCAAACAAAAATCTCTGAATACCAGCCGAGGGTAGACATTCAGCACCGACCTCCAAATAGAAACAAAACACTATGAGAAAAGAACATTCAGAAGGAACTGCATTTTCCTATCTGATAGCCAAACTATGCAACTTCATCAGTAAGGAAATAAGAGTGACAGAAGACCACCTCACTTTCAGGAAACATCTAAAAACCTGGCTTTTCAACTTGCAGAGATAATACCCAGACTAACCATTTAACAACCACCCATGAATGGACTGCCCAACCCATGCATACCCTGCTTCTACAAACCATACACCAGAAAAACAAGGGAAGCATTCAGAATTTATTATAATTATTATAATTGTTTTTTATAACACGCTTAATACAGATGATGTTTATAAGCATCAACCCAGGATTCGAACCTGTGTTGCTCTGTGTTGTCTTTCTTCCAAGACAAGCACATTGCCACTGAACTATACTAATGGAAAGCAATAAAATAACTACAAATAACCAGAGCTCACCCAAAACACATTAGCCCCTTCTTCTCTCCCTCACTCCTCACCTACAACACTTGACCAGAGGACTAGTGAATGAACCCACCAAAACATACACGCTGCACTTCACTCTTACCAAGCTACAAACCCAATCCCTCAGACAACAAACAAGTCAAACACTGGAAGCCTTCCCTTCAGACACAACAAGCCCAGTGTGTTAGGGAGAATTCTCTGTTTAGGGTGAATTTCCTAACCTAGTGAGTCCCCCAGCAGCTTTGCTGGATTTCTGGAGTTTGTTTTTTTCCATCCTGCCAAGAGTGAGACTCTTTTCCTCCCACTCTTGGACATGAATGTGTGTAATTCCTTCGAATGTCAATGTGTTCTATGGGCTATGGGTCTTTTACTCCATTGGGTCTCATATGTTTTTCTATGTGTGTTACACCGCACCCTACGTGCCGTAACACTGGGGCGTCCTAGCGGACCTCCACCATAGACTCCATACCCGGGGACTGACTACTGTCTCCCCGGGCATGTAAAGTCACCATTGGCTTTACTAGACCTAAATTTACTAACAGAACTAGTACAAACCATCTCATTGTGGACGTACTAGTAGGGGTCATTCGATTACTCCTGGATCTGTTACTCGAGGGGGCACTGTCCCGTCCCCCCTCGTCGAGTTTTGGCTGGTGGCAGTGGAAACTACTTGTTATGTTCGACCCCGAACATAACCCTATGGGATTCTTCCCATTGTTGGAGATTGATACTTTTTCTCGTTAATCTCTAACGTACCACCGATCTACTTATCTTAAATAAGTTTATCGGATGGTATTTTCTGCCAGAACTCGGTTTGTAAAATGGCATCTGTTTTCGTCTCTGTGACTCCTAAACCAAAGGTCGAGCCCTTTGTTCCACTTTTGGCGGGCTCTGTACAGAGACCCTCCAAAGTGGTGCCATTCTGTCTGGGTTACCACAGGGGTGTGGGAGGGGGTTTAGGCACCCTGGACCGAGTTGCCTTGCCAACTCCGGTCGCACTCTGGAGTGATTGGCCCAAGTGGTGAGCCTTCCCGCTCACCACTTAGCATGTGTTGATTGACAGCTAGGCTGAATGAATGGGGGTTTTCTGCATAAAAGCAGGGCTTTTGGGACTGGATCTTGAGAAGTCGCCACAGGACCTAAGAATCCGACGAGGGTAACGCTGAGCCAACCTGCACGACGACACCTCCGGTGGAGCCCTGCGGAACCGACTCACCACTTCCCGACGACAGAGGAGATCTCCCTGCCGGAGAGTCTCTTCCCCTGACTGGTGGGAACAACCAGTCCCCTTTGCTTTTTATTCGCCTCAGGACGCAGTGGTCGAATTGCCCGTGCAGAGCACCGCGGCAACCGGATAGCCACTACCCCTGTACCGCGACCAAAAGGTGGTGCCTTGTGACGGAGCACTCCGCGGCTGGTCTCTTCCCTGGTGGTGCACCGGACTTCACTTTTCTTCGACGACGAGATCATCTCTACTCTTGGCAAAGACCCGACGTGCATTCACCACCAGGAACAACTGCCCCCGCCGGAGCTGCCCTCCACAACAAGGTACAGTGTCCGCCTGGCTTCCCTTTCGATCGGTTCGAGTGAGGTGCTTTAATCCTCTCCTTTCCGTTGGGTCGCCTCCAAGCTTTTCTCATTTATTATTCTGAACTGGTTCAATCTGCCGATATCAATTTGCTACAAAGACTTGAATGCATCTCCACTAGAGACTTTTTGGGACATCGCGCCTTGCCTCTCTCCGAGTGGGCCTGGCCTCTGAACTTTATGATCTATTGTGGTTCTTGCCTTCTTACCGTACATTTTGCCCGTGAAGTATTGAACTGTGTTGATTTCGTAACCTGCCTATCTTTTTCTCTCCCGTCCTAACTAATATTCGGGTACCATCTAGGTTGAGGTATACACCTCTGTCTGTCAATAAGTGGTGCCGGTAGAACCTAGACTTGTCGAAATATTGCTAGGGGGATTGACCGTTTCTTCTTCGTAGAGTAATTGTGTTTGATTTGTTTGCCGTGAATTCGCCATAGTGTTTTTCATAGATGTTTCGTTATAAATAAATACCTTAATATCTTTACACTAAGCCTCGTTGAGTGTTTGCTTGTCTTGCTGGGAAGAATTGCCCTATTTTGTATACTCCACATACTGCTCAACTCTTCTTGAGGGAAGTCTGACTGCTCAGACACAGCTACCAAGTGAATCTGTGTGGTACAGACTGCTACCAAGTGGGTTCACCGCCAAACACCTGTAGTCCTAAATCTTTTGCAGTGGTCCCAGAGGGAACTTCACAGGTTTCCGCCTAACACTGGTGTACAGCGGTGGGATTTGTATCGAGTATTCAGTTTAGAGTGCTTTTCGACACTGTAGGATATATAACCACAAAACTTTGCACAAAAAGCAACTTTCAAAAAAACATGTCTACGATGGAAACTTACAAACAAGAGTCCTTGTCAGGTGAAAATACTGAGAGTCTGCGAGCTCTCTGTAGGCAAGAGAATCTTCCTGTAAGAGGCAAGAAGTTAGAACTAATAGAGAGATTGCTGGCGAACCAAAGTCTGGGTACTGGTTCAGAGGAACCAATCTCTCCAGCGAATGTAGATAACAGTGATGGTGTTGATCTGAATCGTAATTCTGATGATAGCAATGAAGAGGCTGACGAGGACGGCGAGGCTAACAAAACTGTCTCCCCTGCTCCTCTACCTGCCTTACCAGCTGTGCCTACGGGGCCCATAACAGGTCCCACAAGTAACCCTGCTTATTTTGAACTTGAAAAAATGAAGCTCGAATTAGAATATAAACGGTTCTTGGCTCAATCTGAACGAAACCAAGAGCTCGAGTTCAGACGGATGAATGCCCAGGCTGAGCAGAAGCAAGCTGAGTTAAGACTCAGGGAAATAGAACTTAATCACAAGTTAGAGATGAAAAAGTTGTCTACGGAAAATGCTTCTCTCTCCTCTGGTTCCTCTAGGAGCTCCAGTCCCAAAAGACCCTGGATGCCGAAGGAATTAGTGGGTATGTATGAACCGAGATTGGATGTGTTGGATTGGTTGAAACTGTTTGAATACAATCAAGGGCTCCAGGACATCACCGTGAATGCTTTGCTTCCCTGATTGTTCTCTAGGCTCCCTCCTTTTGCGACTGATGTGGTAATGGAGTTGGGGGAGGCGGATAAGACGGATTACGAAAGTGTGAAACTAGCTTTAATAGCTAGATTCGGGAAGACCCCTTCCCAGTATCTTAAGAGGTTTAGAACCCTCAAAAAGCATGATGGTAACCCTTGGGCTACCTGGGTGAGTGAAGGGTTGAAAAACTTAGAGGGATGGATTAAGGGTTGCAAAGTGAACACTTATGAGGGTATGAGGAATCTTTTTATGTTGGAGTCTATTTATGATGCCTGTTCTCCTGAGCTCAGACAGCAGTTGGCTGATTCGAAGGAATTGGATTCCCGGAAGCTAGCTAGGGCTGCTGACTTGTGGGTTGCCAACAGGGCTACTCATAAGGATTCTGGGGCAACTCAGAAAAAGGATGAGGGAAAACAGCCTAAAAAAGACTCAAAAGAGAATTCTAGTAACTCACATTCCAAAGAGGGCCCCAAACAAAACCAGAAGGGTAAGCCACAGGGAAAACCACAGCAGAATAGTGTGTCTTCTGGTGCCAAACCGGAAGAAGGTCAGAACAAGCCACCATTCCAGAAAGCATTCGGAAAATGCTTTGTTTGTGGCTCGACTGACCACGTGAAAGGAGATCCCAGATGTAAGGGTAAACCTTCAGGGGTCCAGCTTGTCTCCTTAGCCTTCGCTCCAGAGGAGGAAGTCCAAATGGCAAGTGGAAACTTTCTACTGCTAGCTGACGAACCCATTGGAGTCTCAGCCAGCGTTTCTTTAGTATCTCTGGGGTTGTGGGAACAACAGAATTTAGATGTCTATAATTCTATCCCCGATAATACTAAAGAGTATTATAAGGACAGTGTCCAGGTGAATGGTCAGGAGACACCTGCCATTAGGGACACTGGGGCCAGCATAACTGTGGTGGATACATTGTTTTTTCAGGCTGAGGATGTTGCTAAGGCACCCAAACGCCTCACCAAGTTAGCTGGAGGGCCTGTGCAGATGCTTCCCCAATTACCAGTTCTCATCCAGTGTAACGACATGACTGTAAAGATACCTGTCAGCATACAGAGTGAGGTACCAGGATGCGTACTGTTGGGTAACGATTTGAAAACTCTCGGAGTTGTATCGCATACTCCCAGACCTCCTAGTAAACGGTTACAGGAGCTAACCAGACCTGCAAGAGAGAGGACCATGCGCGGTACTCTCCAGGAGATGATGAAGAAAGAAATCACTCCTGCTCCACTGGAATTGTCGGCCGCTGTCTCCAAGAAATCAGAAGCGAAAGGGACACCTAAGACTTCTATCCCGAAACCAGCAGCCAGCATTCCAGTGCAGCCAACACGGACTTCCCCGCGGTTGTCCAAAGTTACACTAGTAACTCCACCTCCAGCCGAGGCTGAGAGGGAGGTACAACCCTGTGTGGTAGAATTAGACTCTGAGGAAGAGCTAATGGAAGGCCAGGAACTCATTGGAAATCTGGATCCTGTTGACCATCCTGAGCTGCAGTCTTTACTGGCAGAAGGTGGACCCAGCAGGGCAGACTTCAGTAAGGGACAGAGGGAATGTCCAACTCTGGAAGGTCTTCGCCACCAGGCCGAAGCCCAGGCTGAAGGGCAAGAGCCTGGGAAATACAGGTTACACTGGGAAGATGGCCTCTTCTACAGTGAACCGACCGAGTCTGCACCTGGAGACTACAAACGACTTGTAGTACCCCAAGAGAACAGACCACAGTTCTTGCAGTTAGCCCACGAGATTCCTTTGGCTGGTCACTTGAGTTTCAAGAAGACTAAGGAAAGGCTCTCTCTCTACTTCTATTGGCCAAAGATGGGGGCCAAAGTAGAAAAACACTGCAGGAGCTGCCACACCTGCCAGACCTCTGGTAAGGTTGGCTCCAAGAATGTGGCACCTTTAGTGCCTCTCCCATTTGTGGGAGTCCCATTTGAGAGAATAGGGATTGACATTGTTGGTCCCCTTGATCCTCCAAACTCCTCAAGCAACAGATTTATACTTGTTGTAGTAGACCATGCTACTAGGTATCCTGAGGCAATTCCTATGAGGACTGTTACAGCTCCGGCTGTGGCTAAGGCCCTCCTTGGTATTTTTACTAGGGTCGGGTTTCCTAAGGAAGTAATCTCTGACAGGGGGTCAAACTTTATGTCCAACTACATGAAAGCCATGTGGAAAACCTGTGGAGTTACTTACAAGTTCTCAAAAGCTTACCACCCACAAACCAATGGGTTGGTAGAACGGTTCAACCGAACCATGAAGAGCATGATCGGTGCTTTACAGGAACCCCTTAAGCGTAAGTGGGACCTTCTACTGCCATGCCTTCTCTTTGCTTATAGAGAAGTCCCTCAGGAGGGCGTAGGTTACTCGCCCTTCGAACTACTCTATGGTCATCCCGTCAGAGGTCCATTGGCCCTGATTAAGGAGGCGTTGGAGAGTGCTCCTTCCCCCAAGCCAGTCAGAGTGACTGACTACGTGATAGGTCTCCGGAGGAGAATGTCACACATGATGACGGAAGCAAGCGATAACTTGAAAGCTGGACAAGCATTGGTCAAGCACTGGCACGATCAAAAGGCTAACATGGTTGAGTTCGCTCAAGACCAGCTCGTTCTCGTTATGATCCCAACAAGGCAGAGGGCCTTGCAAGATAAGTGGATGGGACCCTTCCGAGTCGTGGGTAAACTCGGAGAGGTTAACTATTTGGTGGACTTGGGCAATCCCAAGGAGGCTCCGACAGTCTTTCACACCAACCGACTTAAAGCGTGTGTCTCGCGACCTGATGTAGGAGCGTTGCTTCTAGCGTCATCCGAGGAAGAAGAAGAGAGTGAAGCTCTTCCGGATCTCCTCAGAGGCTTACCTCTAGATGAAAAAATTGAAGGATTAAATCTCTCCTCCAATCTGACACCCGAGCAACAAGACAAGTGCAAATCTATGTTGAATCAGTTTGCCTCTCTGTTCTCGCTTTCACTAGGCTTGACCCCTTGGGGCCAGCACGACATACTCACTGGTGTCTGTCTGCCAGTCAAAAGCAGAGGATACCGCATGTCAGAAAACGTACAAACCCACATCAAAGGTGAGGTCAGCAAGATGCTCGACCTCGGGGTAATAGAGCCCTCTACTAGTCCATGGTCTAGCCCAGTTGTGTTAGTACCAAAGGCCGGATCTAAAGAACTTAGATTCTGCGTGGATTATAGAGCCCTTAATGCAGTCACCAAGGCTGATGCCCACCCTTTGCCAAGAACAGATGAGTTGGTGGATAAACTTGGCGCCGCCAAGTTCCTCAGCACATTTGACTTGACGTCAGGCTATTGGCAAAAAGCCCTGACAGACCATGCCAAGGAGAAAACTGCATTTTCTACCCCCGTTGGCTTATACCAGTTTAAGGTAATGCCTTTCGGATTGAAGAATGCACCTGCTACGTTTCAACGGATGGTAAACCAGGTTCTGAATGGGATGGAGGACTTCTGCATGGCATACTTGGATGACATCGCAGTGTTCAGCAATTCCTGGGAAGAACATGTAACCCACCTGAGAGATGTTTTGCAGGCTCTTGGACGAGCCAATCTGACCATAAAGGCGAGCGAATGCCAAATTGGACAGAGTAGTCTAAGGTAGTCTATCTTGGACATGAGGTAGGCGGTGGAGAAATAAGGCCTTTGCTCAGTAAAATTGAAGCTGTGCAAAATTGGACAACACCGACTACTCAAACCCAGGTGAGAGCCTTCCTAGTCCTCACTGGGTATTACAGGAATTTCATAGAGAACTATGGGACCATAGCTTCTCCACTGAATGTCATCTCCTCGCCCAAATTTCCTAAGAAGGTTAGATGGAACGAGGAGTGCAATCAGGCTTTTGAAAACCTGAAAAAGGCTCTTTGCCAAGCCCCAGTACTCAGAGCTCCTGATTACCGCCAACACTTCATTGTGCAGACAGATGCTTCAAATGTAGGAATAGGTGCCATACTCAGTCAACTGGATGGGAAAGGTAGGGAGCACCCCGTTTGCTTCATCAGCCGCAAGCTGAAGGATCCTGAAACAAGGTGGGCAACAATCGAAAGAGAGTGCTTTGCTATCGTGTGGGCTCTGAAGAAGTTTAGGCCGTACTTGTATGGTTCTACTCTTGTCATTCAGACTGACCACCAACCCTTGAGATGGTTAATGCAAATGAAAGGGGAAAACCCAAAACTATTGAGATGGTCGATCTGCCTGCAAGGGTTTGATTTCACCATTGAGCACAGGTCAGGGTGTCACCACCAAAATTCTGATGGTCTCTCTAGGATGTATGTCATCGACTAGAGGTATGAGATTCATCCAGGAGTGGATTAAATCCTCCTGTCCCTTAGTCAGGGGGGGGGCGAGTGTTAGGGAGAATTCTCTGTTTAGGCTGAATTTCCTAACCTAGTGAGTCCCCCAGCAGCTTTGCTGGATTTCTGGAGTTTGTTTTTTTCCATCCTGCCAAGAGTGAGACTCTTTTCCTCCCACTCTTGGACATGAATGTGTGTAATTCCTTCGAATGTCAATGTGTTATATGGGCTATGGGGTCTTTTACTCCATAGGGTCTCATATGTTTTTCTATGTGTGTTACACTGCACCCTACGTGCCGTAACACTGGGGCGTCCTAGCGGACCTCCACCATAGACTCCATACCCGGGGACTGACTACTGTCTCCCCGGGCATGTAAAGTCACCATTGGCTTTACTAGACCTAAATTTACTAACAGAACTAGTACAAACCATCTTATTGTGGACGTACTAGTAGGGGTAATTCAATTACTCCTGGATCTGTTACTCGAGGGGGCACTGTCCCGTCCCCCCTCGTCGAGTTTTGGCTGGTGGCAGTGGAAACTACTTGTTATGTTCGACCCCGAACATAACCCTATGGGATTCGTCCCATTGTTGGAGATTGAAACTTTTTCTCGTTAATCTCTAACGTACCACCAATCTACTTATCTTAAATAAGTTTATCGGATGGTATTTTCTGCCAGAACTCGGTTTGTAAAATGGCGTCTGTGTTCGTCTCTGTGACTCCTAAACCAAAGGTCGAGCCCTTTGTTCCACTTTTGGCGGGCTCTGTACAGAGACCCTCCAAAGTGGTGCCATTCTGTCTGGGTTACCACAGGGGTGTGGGAGGGGGTTTAGGCACCCTGGACCAAGTTGCCTTGCCAACTCCCGTCGCACTCTGGAGTGATTGGCCCAAGTGGTGAGCCTTCCCGCTCACCACTTAGCATGTGTTGATTGACAGCTAGGCTGAATGAAAGGGGTTTTCTGCATAAAAGCAGGGCTTTTGGGACTGGATCTTGAGAAGTCGCCACAGGACCTAAGAATCCGACGAGGGTAACGCTGAGCCGACCTGCACGACGACACCTCCGGTGGAGCTCTGTGGAACCGACTCACCACTTCCCGACGAGAGAGGAGATCTCCCTGCCGGAGAGTCTCTTCCCCTGACTGGTGGGAACAACCAGTCCCCTTTGCTTTTTATTCATCTCAGGACGTAGTGGTCGAATTGCCCGTGCAGAGCACTGCGGCAACCGGATAGCCACTACCCCTGTACCGCGACCAAAAGGTGGTGCCTTGTGACGGAGCACTCCGCGGCTGGTCTCTTCCCTGGTGGTGCACCGGACTTCACTTTTCTTCGACGATGAGATCATCTCTACTCTTGGCAACGACCCGACGTGCATCCACCACCAGGAACAACTACCCCCGCCAGAGCTGCCCTCCACAACAAGGTACCGTGTCCGCCTGGCTTCCCTTTCGATCGGTTCGAGTGAGGTGTCTTAATCCTCTCCTTTCCGTTGGGTCGCCTCCAAGCTTTTCTCATTTATTGTTCTGAACTGGTTCAATCTGCCGACAACACATTGCTACAAAGACTTGAATGCATCTCCACTAGATACTTTTTGGGACATCGCGCATTGCCTCTCTCCGAGTGGGCCTGGCCTCTGAACTTTATGATCTATTGTGGTTCTTGCCTTCTTACCGTACATTTTGCCCGTGAAGTATTGAACTGTGTTGATTTCGTAACCTGCCTATCTTTTTCTCTCCCGTCCTAACTAATATTCGGGTGCCATCTAGGTTGAGGTATACACCTCTGTCTGTAAATAAGTGGTGCCGGTAGAACCTAGACTTGTCGAAATATTGCTAGGGGGATTGATCGTTTCTTCTTCGTAGAGTAATTGTGTTTGATTTGTTTGCCGTGAATTCGCCATAGTGTTTTTCATAGATGTTTCGTTATAAATAAATACCTTAATATCTTTACACTAAGCCTCGTTGCGTGTTTGCTTGTCTTACTGGGAAGAATTGCCCTATTTTGTATACTCAACATACTGCTCAACTCTTCTTGAGGGAAGTCTGACTGCTCAGCAACAGCTACCAAGTGAATCTGTGTGGTACAGACTGCTACCAAGTGGGTTCACCGCCAAACACCTGTAGTCCTAAATCTTTTGCAGTGGTCCCAGAGGGAACTGCACAGGTTTCCGCCTAACACAGTGCACACAAAAAAGCACATCCAGAAAGGTCACATGGACAGATGCCAGTTGCTCCTGGTTCTGTGCGCATCAACAGATGAGCACAACATCTATTCTATCCATCTCTCTCCACTAACCAACCCTACCCATTTTTCCTTACAGAGCCAAATGAGCGCCTTGAGACCATGAAATGGCAGCGGTGCACAGGATAAATAAACTTAACATAACACATGTACAAAATGTACTGGGCTGTATCTAGAAGCCAAGCGTCTGTCACCGTCTGGCCCTGCAGTAAGGCAGAATGAAATTGAATGATTTGTTATGGATAACACACTTTCAGTAACATAGAATTTGATATCAGTCTGCATTTAGACACTTATCTTCCCATCTCTAGCTGATATAGATGTGTGAATGGACAGTTTTAAGGAGTAAAACAATGCTGTTGTATAAAGAGGACTTAAAGGCACACAAAAATATGATATGCTTATATATTGCTTATAGCTTTAATTTCACCATTTTGAATGAGAGTCTGTGCATATCAGAATGCAAAGTCATTCTGGCCTAAACAATCAATTGTGCTTTGCAACAGACATACAACAGCAAAACTGTGTGAAAAGGTCAGTTACTTTTAGTTATTATTTCACACAGCCTTGGTACATGTTTTTGAGCACAGCTTGTAGCAGTATTGAGCCCATGTGAAGCTATGCTCACTCTTTCAGCATGGAAATTAGGGAGCAACAGACAGCACTCACATCTCTTAGATGGTGGGAGATTGGGGACACAACATAAAATGGCCGTGTGGCAGATGGAAAGCCTAATTTCTAGGCAAGTATCTCCATTGCCTAAGACCAGTATGACCTCCCACCACCTCCATCACAAAATGGGTAGTTCGTGCAGATTTCATGGCCACTGCTCATAGCCTGGGGGAACAGCAGAAGAAATCGTCCTATCAGGCCCCTTATATAACAAAGGAACATTCCACAGGCAGACACACCATCTTGCTCAGCAAACAGTGTAGAACATGATCTATTTCACTTTTACGTTAGGAGAGAAACATGGGTCATAAGTGACAGAGCAATAAGCACATTAAAAATGCACAATATTTTTATTATCTTTGGAGTAAACACTGATGTGTAGTACAGTATTTTTAAGTGGGGTGTTTTGCGTAGTGCACCTTTAACAAAATCACTTCTATGTGATTCCTATTGTGACAGCCAAAGGAAATATGACCCATTTGAGTACATTGATTTTCCCAGGACTGCAGTGATTGGTCCAATATGAAAGCAAGTGTTCTGGCTACAAGGTCTGACATTTTGCAGGTCTTACACCAAACATGCTCCCAGTCCATCGTTAGTTTTGCAAAACAAGCAATTCCTGGCAAAAGATAAACAACGTGCTCTGTGCAAGTAGATGATTACAGGCAGTTCTTTATGGTCACTGGAGGGGGCTCCTTTAACTTACTCTGTGTATGTAACAAAGTATGAGGTGTTGCCTGGCACAGCTCCAGTTGGGCTCTTCTTTCTCAATTGCACTCAAGCCGAGCCAGAGCCAGGAATGTGGCTCTAACCAGGCTCAATCCAGCTCTGGCTCCATCCCCATTACATACAAAGGTTGCAAAATGTAAAATATAATCAGCCTTTTATTTAAAAAAGGTACATAAAGAATTGCAAATTATAATTGTTCTTGTGTAATGCACTTGATATCAGAGACCAGTTTCTAAGTGTGAGACCGGGATTCAAACCTGTGTTGCTATGTGTTGTCTTGCTTCCAAGAAAAACACACCCCCTGAGCTATCCACCTGGCCTATTCTTGGCCCACTGATCTCAGGGATGTTCAGATTATATGAGCTATAAAATGGCATGAATTAGTCACTACCACATTTAGATACAGTAAAGTCAAGCATTTTTACTTGGCATTGAAACTGTTCAGAGACAGAATCATCTCTAGTCTTGGTAGACTCCATTTTGAGAATGCTGGAAAATGTCAAATTTAAAATGTGGCACCACCTTCATCAAGTTTGGCAGCGCTTCTTGGCACTTCTGAAAAGAGAATTTCAGTAGCCAATAGGAACATGGAGAACCTGCCTCTGCATAAAGTCTAAGTGCTTTTGTGTACAAGTAAAGCAAGGAACTAGTAGGCATACGATTATGAAAACTGTTCCAGTGCTGGACAAGTTATGCAATGGCATTTGAACCAGTAAATCCAACAATGGCTCTTACACTGACTAATGGATTGAAAATATTATTTTTTGCATTATTGCTGTAAATATCAGAGCCAATTTGGCTGACAACAGTACAGAAATGCTCACAGTTAGTACAAGTTAGATGGGCTGTCTAGAGTTCTAATTCTTGAAAGTTAAAAAGGAGACATCAGTAATTGCAAGTATTTGGTCAAAGGACAGGAGTATGGAGAAAATGACATTTATGGAGAAAATGACATAGGATGTTTTGGATGTCTTCTCCAGCTTCCACATTTCCCATGTCCCCTATACACAAGAATCATACCTGACTCATGACCTCTGTTCATTTCTAGCCTACAGAAATTCCAAATTCAATTTGGGTAAGAAAAAGGTGCAGTCCACTGACCCGGATAGTATTTCCACGGATTGTTTGATACTCTAGTTAATGCACTACGACAAAGAGCAACACAGGTTCGATCCCCAGGTCCACGCTTAGAAACCTCTGGGTATTAAGCGTGTTATAAATGACCTATCATATCATATCATACCTATTGTTAACTGGGTTGGGTTTAAATTCCATGGATTAGCTTGGTCATCATGAGAAAATAGACCTATATTACTAAAGCCATAAGGAAATCCATTGTACTACTTGAAACACCTTCTTTTCAATGTTTCTGGTTAATGAGATGCCTCCCACTCACATAAACCCATCTCAAGGGAAGTAGTTTTGAGAAAAATCCAGTTAAATTCTTAGAAGGGTATAAACACAGTCCTATTCAGAGATACAATCTGGAATAACCACATCACAGGGAGCTCTCCTTTTCAAGCTCAGGACTTCAAAAGAGCCAGCCTGCAATTAGAGTGTCACCGCTTGACAGCAGTCAAGTAATTAAATACATCATAGTCTCATTTAATGAAATAACAAACAATGGGTGCTCTAAGAGCTGTTTACATAACTCATTTTTCTAGTACGAGGTTTCAAATAACAGGGCCATAAAACAAACTCAGTTTGAATTAGCATTAGAAATGCATTAAAACATATTTTTTTACAAACTAACTCCTCAATGAAATGTTGTAGAATCACAAGCACAGGTCATTTGCTTATGGTACAAATATGCTATTTGTAGGAATATTAAAAATGGATATGGTTATAAATACGAATACATAAGCCATATTTCATTGTATATATTCATGCTGCTTATCATTGCATTTGAGAGAAACCTGGAAATCCCAACCTTCATATTTCATTGTTTTTATCATGTTACTAAAATGAAATATGGAATACAATATGATTTTGAATTCAAAAGTGTCCAGAATGTGTAGCCTTGCACAGTTCACATTTAGAAATAGGCTCAAACTATAAAAAATAATGGGAGCATTCTCTGGGAGTGACTGCATTGTAAGTAAGCCAATGGAAATACTTGACCAAATACTTGCTGTGTGTTGTAACTTTTAGATTTTACACAAGGAAGGCCTCATTAGCAATGTTTAAAGGCACTGTATATCTTAGCGTATGCAAATATCCAGAATAGCTGTGCTGTCTCTGAAAAGACAGGCAGGACAAAGTCATCCATACTGATTTAATACAGGTTCCTTAGCATATGCAAGCAGGCAGAATAGTTGTGCTATCTCTGAGAAGAGAACTAATTTACCTAATTTAGCATCTATAAGCAATATACAACGTAAACACACATTTCTTCGTTTTTAAAGCCTTATGTGTAGTTCAGTTTTATCAAAGCACAACTACAACAATAAAACAAGGTTTTAAAGGAACACATTGAGAGCAGTTACAGGTAAATACTACAGCATTTTATTGTGAATGAAAATTCAACCTCTTTTGCAACAATAGAAGAGGGTTTCAAGATCAAATATGGCAAAGCAGGTGCAGGAAATTAATAAAAGGGCATATGTGTCAACAACCTATGGTGACTCTGTGTCTTCGGATGCCTCTGAGCCAATAAGGGAGTCGAGTAATATTCACAGACATCATACTCGGCCGCTGATTGGTCAATTAAGAAACATGAGGTGCATAAAACATTTTGAAACAGGCATCAGGTTGGATTTGCGATCTGCGTCCATAGTCCAGTAAAACAGATTAAACACAACATTATACTTTTCAAACAAATGAAAGAAGAGGGGTGATGAGGATGGGATGGGATGTATCCAGAAAAAGCCAAACATTGGGTGATCTTTCTTTTCCTATGTCTCCAAACATTGCCATAATGTTTGCAAACTAGAAACATTTTTGACAATATCTATGCATATTTGTGCATTACAGGGTTGGTGAAGAGCAGGTTTTGGACGGGTTATACCGTTGCTGCCATTCAATGAAGATGCACAAAATTCAGAAATAAAAATATAGAATCAATGTTGAATTATTATGCAAAGAGTGGGCCATTTTTCCCAGAGGGGCAAAAATTGGAGTGTGACCTCTAAATGTTTTATTGGCTTAAAACGTTAGCACCATTTCACAAATCTACAGCAATGTTTGCAAAAATATTATAGACCCAACTTTGAATGTTATTTCAAACTTTAGTGAGATTTTGTCAAGAGACTGCAAAATTGTCGTGGGGTCTCAAAATTTTCAAAATAGGGATTGGCTTGAATTGGAAAACAAATTCTGCTCATGGCTGCAGCCCAAAGTACTGTACAAAATTTCAGCAAGTTTGTGTGAGGAGTATCGGCAAAGACCGGAAAACATTCTTTTTCAAATCTGTCCTGTTCTTTATTTTTTCAAAGTGTTAAAATATAGGTACAAAACAGCAGTGATATACCTTTGGTACTGAGGCATAGCCGGTCATTCCCCGGACAGTCTTGCCAGTGGCCATTGTCACCGGGGAATGGCTTTGGAGTGGCGTGACAACCAGTGGCCGGCTGTATGGTAAAACCTTTGAAATCGGGATAGGCTTCAGTTGGGAATAAATGCTCTGCTTGCAGCTACAACCGGAAGTGCTGGCAGGGTTTGCAGCAAACTTGCGCGAAGAGCATTGCCAAGAACCCAAAAGCATGCCTTAGAAAAACAGCCCTGATATGCTTATTGGAGCCTGCAACATGGCCCATGGATTGTGGACACTGGCCATGGCTGGAAGCCATGAACACTGGCCATTCCTCACATTAAGGGGGCATAGCAGACACTGAACCAGTTTTCAGGCTATGTGTAGTGGATAGGGAGGGTACTTTGGTGGAGGTGGGTCATGGTCGAGCCTCATGCACTAGGCAATTCAACCATGACTTGCAACCTCAACATGCACTCCTGAAAATGGCGCACAGCAGCATGTGCTGCAAAAAATATGTTTGTTATAGGATCAATATATTCCTTTCATATACCTTAAAAGAGGACATATTAATAACTTATATACAGTACAGGAATATCTTAAAGCTTTTTCACTTATAAAGACCATTGAAATTCAGTGGAAAAACTTTGTTAAAGGGACGTTATATTTAAGCTGCCTTAATAAAATCTATGAAATTCAGTCAAGAAACATTGTTTAAGGGACGTTATGGTTAAGTTGCTCCAAAAAAAATTCTAATTCAGTGAAAAAACTAAAGTTGCCCTAATAAACCTATGAAATTCAATGAAACAAGTTTGTTAAAGGGACATTATGTTTAAGCTGCTCTAATCAAAACCTGTGCAATTCAATGAAAATACTTTTTTTAAGGAACTTTATGGTTACAGGGCAAAATCTAAAAAACAAATAAATGTGCATGTTATGCTAAGCTATGGAACCATAGATCATGCCACTGCCATGCACTGCTACAGCTAATACCAGAAGATCAAAGATGACATCACTAATGACATCACATATGACATCATTACTCTGAAACAATCCTGATGGAAAGTTCCTGCAACTAGTTCTATTTAGCGTGATGCTAGAAACATATGAAGGATGATCGGTAGGCCTCTCATGAACAGCTCCATGTATCACAAAATGCACTTATTGAAACAGAAACATTCTACTGATGTTTTGTTGCTAATCCAAAAATCTAATAATATATAAACATTGGCAATTGCTGCAGCATGCACCATTGATGTTCTTAATCTAGTATGTTTAGCCAGTAAAATCATAAGTCCTGCATATAAAGATCTTGACTAATGTTAAACTTGGAATCAACAGCTAACAATACAGGAATTACTGCACACATGTGTTAGTATATTGAGTATTTGTAGAGCAAGAATGCATACAAATCTGTGGCACATACAGGGAAACACTAGTAAAGAGGAAACAAATACTATGGCCAGAAAATGAAACTAAGATTCGAGTTAATCCTCATATATGAACATTGTATTATCTGTCTGGGGCCTGTCAGAAACCTAAGGGCATCCTCACATCTATTCCTCTTGGGTCAACCTCTCGGGTGGCCAGGGAAAATCCATTGCTTTTGGAACCTGACCCTGGGGGTGGAGAAGCGAGGGATGATCACCTGGGTGGAGTGTCCTTGGGGTTTGGTGATGTGATGTCCTTAGGTGAGACATGATACCCCTCATTTCCATTTCAATAGGAATCCTCAATCCCAGAAACATGTATGGGTTATTGCTACCCCTGTCCCACTGACCAGGAAAATGCCAGGAGATATTATCACTATAGACATACCAGGAAGACGGTGAAGAAGAGAAGGTTTAAGGGTGAGACAGGGGAGACATGGTATCCCCCTTACCTTATGAGAGCCAACCTAATCCTCCCCTGGCCTTTATGGGGTATTGTAAAACAACTCACCTCATTTGCCCTCATTCAAATTCAACCTACTACAGTACTGGGATTGGGAAGAGGCGACTAGGAAAGTAACTTAATAACATAGCACAAGGTTACAACTACAACACCTTTAGAGTGAATCTTGATTTCAATGTTGTATCACCAGAACAAGTCCTCTGCTTAAAATTCTTACTGTCACTGAACAAAAACAACTTCTAAGGATATGTTGTGTCAACAGTGATGTAACTTATGATACCATTTGTGATGTCATGTTTTATGTCCTGGGCGTTAGTCTTAGCAGTGCATAGCAGTGGCGTGAGTTATGGTCGCATAGCTTACCATAACTGGCGAATTTCTTTGTATTTTAGATTTTGCCGTGCAACCATAAAAATCCTTTAACAAAGTGTGTTCACTGAATTTCACAGGTTTTCATTGGCACAACTTAACAATAGCGTCACCATAACATTTTTTTTTTTCATTGAAGATATCATAGGGCAGGGATAGCCGGCCTTTAGTTACAGTGAAACTTATCATGCAGAGGAAAAATTAAGATTCAATGGTTTATAACATTTGAGCAGTAGCACGGATCAGCACAGTGTTGACATTCCTATATTAGGGCCTGGGCCCTCCAGGAATGGTACGTTTTTACTGCAAATCCATGTTACAGTTCAAAAGATTTAAAGGTTCAAAAAAGAGTGTGTTTTTCACTTTTCCATCCATATTCCCAGGGGGATACAGTTCAAAAGATTTAAAGGTTATAAAAGGGTGTGTTTTTTCACTTTTCCATCCATTTTCCCAGGGGGAAAATGTCCAATATTTGCTCACTCGCACAGCCCAAACCACTGGACGGATTTGCACCATATAAGAAAAAAGTCGGGCATGAAGAGCTCGAGGAAATCTTTTCTGGTTTGCTGCAAAATCTGGTGGTGTTTTTCTTTCTTAATTTGTCGCAAAGCAGGTTGCCCCTGTAGCCAAAATGTTAGTCAAATCTCCCATGATGCATTGCTGTTGCTAATTTTTTTCAGTTCTGAAAGACGGCCATTACGTCATTTGAATCAAGTTCTGAATCCACATTGAAACGTGCCCTAAAATTATATAAAGGGAATAAATTGGGGACTTTTTAGGGCAATGAGCAAGAAGGCAGGGTGAGGGCGAATGATTAATTAAGGTTTGGGCTTGGGGGTTTCTTTTTTCGAGTGTGTTGCTGACATCGAGATGTGACACAAACAGGGAAAAGAAAGAGTAAATATTCATGAACTATATAATACATTGCGATGTGGTCATCAAGATGGTTGCTAGTGCAGGGAGGGAAGATGAGTATTTCAAGCACATTTAAGATTTTATTTTTTAAAATATATATTTCTTTAAAATGCTTTCTGAATTAAATTGAAATGTTTACGGGTTGTATTGAGTCACTTTAAAGTCTTGCTTTTGTGTAATGAGATAGAGAACTGAGATACATTCACATGATCTGAAAGAACGTTTCTCGATTCAGTGTACTCTTCGGAGCAGTTCTCAAAGTCAGGATTTGTATAAAAGTTGTAAAAGTAAATTTTTAGGTTTGTTTAATGTTTGATTTGTTTGAAGGGAGGATGTGAGGGGTAAAATGAGGTAGATTAGTGTTTTCAGTTTTCCAAAAGTGGCCGTGGGTGTTAATTTGTAAACCTAATGTACTAAACGTAAAGAGATATATCGATTGCGAGAATACTCAAAGCTTGAAGGTTCCATGTTGTTTAAGGGTTTCTGCCATTTTTGATATATGCCTCATTTCTGCTGCATTCAAGAGAACTTGAAAAGTTGCTTAGTACACAGCTGGATCGCAAGTCGGTGCAAATATCAATCATATGTGTTATTGCCTGAAAGATGAAGTTCTTATTATCTTGTCTCATGAAGTTTTTTTCCCATGGAACTCAAGCACATAGAAGAATAGCGATGTATACATTTAAGCATAAGTGAAATGGAAATAAGATAGTTGCAAAAGACGTGTCCTGGTAGGAATTAGGCCTCAGGTTGTGGCAATTGCAAAATACTGTATTCTGTCCCTAATGGGTGAAAAGGGTGGGTAGGACGACTCATCAACGCCCAACTCCAACCATTGAATTTAGGAACGTGAAATTTGGAAGGTACATTGTTTTCATGAAGTAGACACCCACTAAGAAAGGATTTGGGGAAAATCCATCCCTAAGGATGGAAAAATGGGATGAATTGTTTTTGAAGGATAATCGTATCTCACAAACCGAAGACGTTAGAAAAGTAAAAATTGACATTGTTTGTTTGTTTGTTTGTTTGTTTATTTGATAATGCGCACCAAACCCGGTTAGGTAACCGGGCGCAGCAGATAAGAGTACTTTAGGCTTTGTTACAAAAAGGTATCAATACAGTACAAGACATGTTAGATAGAGGTGGGTTACATTAATGATATGGCCGGGTACAAATATTCAAGGGGGGGGCAGTGGAAACGAGAACATACATTAAATATACAGTAAGTTACATAGCTTCAAGAGGCTATGCAGTAGAGAGAGCACATACATGGTCAGGCATACTGGGAATACAGTGGGTGTCCAAGATTATGTGTCGTTGGACCGCATCCAGTTTAGAGAATTGAGTCTGAAGCTAAAGTAGGATTGATCAATTCTAAGGATCAAAGGTAGTGCCTTCCAGTGTTGTGCAGCTTTAACTGGAAAGTTACCTCCTCCCGATTTGGTAAGTTTGAACCTGGATATCTCTAGGCAGTGGGAGTTAGCTGCTCTGGACGGGCATGTCAAGGTTTTTCTGATCATTCTTCCTGAGAGGTATGGGGGAGCTGCCTCGTTGAGGCATTTGTAAGTGAGTGATAAGGTTTTGAGTAAAATCCTATCAATAATTTTAAGTCAGTGGTGGCCTCTTCTCATGTTAGATATATGTTCTCTCTTAGTTAGATTAAGGACAGTTCTCAAGGGAATTGTACGATCAGACCGAAAAAAAGATCTGACCGTACACAAAAATGCTATCACCAAAGGTTCGAACACCTAAAGTTTGAACCTTTGGTGGTAGCATTGTAGGTAAGTATAAATAAAAAGACTGTGGGGGCATTCCCTGCAACACCCCGCTCACTATACTGTGTGGTATAGAGAACGGGGTGTTGCGGGGTACACCAGTGGCCAGGCAATGTTAAGTGCACTCAGTGCAAGTTTCAACTTCGTGCTACACTTTTATTTAATAACAAAGCCATTCCGGAATGGCCTCCTTTTAAAATAAAAGTATAGGTATGGTGAAATGCAATAAAAAAAAGTAGAGGAGCACCGCTCCCAACTGCTCCTGTTCACTTTGACCACTGGTAACATAGTAGGAGTATGGCTAGAATCACCAGAGTAATAATATGTTTACAGTAATTATAGGTAATGCAGTGGGAGTATAACATGTTTGTAATATAGTGGATTGGTATCATTGAACTGTATATGGTATTTATGATTGTAGTACAATTGAGGATAGTGCTTATAGAATATGTATTTGATTATACTTGGTATGGTTACTTCGTTCCATAGTGTTATGAAGCTGTAATCTCTGGTTCATCTTCTGTGGGAAAAAACAGTATAATGTGGTAATCAGGATATTTTAAAAGCTTTAATTGTAAACAAGTTAAATATACATTTAGGGGGTAATTCATAGAATTCAGCGCACAAGTGGCGCACGCGGCTGGCGCACAGTGTGCGCGTGCAAATCCCTGCGCCAGCCGCGTGCGCTAAAATCCATTTCCGCGCACAGCGTATTCATGGATTCCAGCCACCAAAACCAGTCGTGGCGCACAGTGGTGCAGCGACCCTGCAGCAGCGCCAGTTACGCCCCCAAGAACGCCTCTTGCACAGGGAAAAGCCATCAATATACCCAATCCAGCGCAAAGGGCTGCGCTAACCCTGTACCAGCACGGCAAGCGGGCTACGTGTATCACTGGGGTGCGCGGGAAGTACCTCACGCGATTGGCCCCGTGCGAGCAGGGTACGCGTATTTCAGGGGTGCGCGGGAAGTTCCACACGCGATTTCCGCAGGGTACGTGTATTTCAGGGGTTCGCGTGAAGTTCCACACGCGATTTCAGCAGGGTACGTGTATTTTGGGGAGCGGGGGAAGTTTCACACGCGATTTCAGCAGGGTACGTGTATTTCAGGGGTGCGCGGGAAGTTCCACACGCGACTGGGCCCGTGCGAGCAGGGTACGCGTATCTCAGGGGTGCGCGGGAAGTGCCACACGCGATTTCAGCAGGGTACGTGTATTTCGGGGTGCGGGGCAAGTTTCACACGCGATTTCAGCAGGGTACGTATAGTTCAGGGGTGCGCGGGAAATTCCACACGCGATTGGGCCCGTGCGAGCAGGGTACGCGTATCTCAGGGGTGCGCGGGAAGTGCCACACGCGATTTCAGTAGGGTACGTGTATTTCAGGGGTGCGCAGGAAGTTCAACACGCGATTTCAGCAGGGTACGTGTATTTCGGGTGATGGGGAAGTTTCACACGCGACATCAGCAGGGTACGTGTATTTCAGGGGTGCGGGGGAAGTTCCACACGCGTTTTCATCAGGGTACGTGTATTTCGGGGGGCGGGGGAAGTTTCACACGCGACATCAGTAGGGTACGTGTATTTCAAGCGTGTGCGGGAAGTTCCACACGCGATTTCATCAGGGTACGTGTATTTCGGGGTGCGGGGGAAGTTTCACACGCGACATCAGCAGGGTACGTGTATTCCAGGGGTGCGCGGGAAGTTCCACACGCGATTCCACCAGGGTACGTGTATTTCAGGGGTGCGCGGGAAGTTCCACACGCGATTGGCCCCGTGCGAGCAGGGTACGCGTATTTCAGGGGTGCGCGAGAAATTCCACACGGGATTCCATCAGGGTACGTGTATTACAGGGGTGCGCGGGGAGCACCACATGTGAATTGCACGTGTGGGTCCTCCCAGGTGTTCCCTCTACACCCTCCACGGCCCCTGCAGGTGGCTCACACCACAGGGGCCTACCCTGCACATGTCCTGCAGGCACCCCATCCACCATGGCCATGCCCCCCAGCCAACCCACATGTCAACTTGCACTACTGCCCACCAACGCATGTCCCTCTGCACCCCCAGCCACCAGGGGCACCCTCCACCAGGCCCCCACCCATGTCTCCCACCACCCCCACCCCCCAGCAGTGCAGGGACACCCTCCACCAGGCCCCCACCCATGTCTCCCACCACCCCCACCCCCCAGCAGTGCAGGGTCACCCTCCATCAGGCCCCCACCCATGTCTCCCACCGCCCCCACCCCCCAGCAGTGCAGGGGCACCCTCCACCAGGCCCCCACCCATGTCCAACTCATGACGACCACCCCCCCCACCCCCCAGCACTGTGGGGCACCCTCCACCAGGCCCCCACCCATGTCTCCCACCACCCCCACCCGCCAGCACTGTGGAGCACCTGCCAGCAGGCCCCCACCCATGTCCAACTCATGTCTCCCACCACCCCCATCCCCCAGCACTGTGGGGCACCCTCCACCAGGCCCCCACCCATGTCTCCCACCACCCCCACCCCCCAGCAGTGCAGGGTCACCCTCCACCAGGTCCCCACCCATGTCTCCCACCACCCCCACCCCCCAGCAGTGCAGGGGCACCCTCCACCAGGCCCCCACCCATGTCTCCCACCACCCCCACCCCCCAGCACTGTGGGGCACCTGCCAGCAGGCCCTCGCCCATTCCAAATCATGTCCCCATCACCCCCACCCCCCAGCACTGTGGGGCACCTGCCAGCAGGCCCCCACCCATGTCCAACTCATGTTCCCCAGAAGCACTGTGGGGCACCTACCAGCAGGCCCCCACCCATGTCCAACTCATGTTCCCCACCACCCCCACCCCCCAGCACTGTGGGGCACCTGCCAGCAGGCCCCCACCAATGTCCAACTCATGTTCCCCACCCCCCCACCCCCCAGCACTGTGGGGCACCTGCCAGCAGGCCCCCACCCATGTCCAACTCATGTTCCCCACCCCTCCCCACCCCCCAGCACTGTGGGGCACCTGCCAGCAGGCCCCCACCCATGTCCAACTCATGTTCCCCACCCCTCCACCCCCCAGCACTGTGGGGCACCTGCCAGCAGGCCCCCACCCATGTCCAACTCATGTTCCTCACCCCCCCACCCCCCAGCACTGTGGGGCACCTGCCAGCAGGCCCCCACCCATGTCCAACTCATGTTCCCCACCACCCCCACCCCCCAGCACTGTGGGGCACCTGCCAGCAGGCCCCCACCCATGTCCAACTCATGTTCCCCACCCCTCCCACCCCCCAGCACTGTGGGGCACCTGCCAGCAGGCCCCCACCCATGTCCAACTCATGTTCCCCACCCCCCCACCCCCCAGCACTGTGGGGCACCTGCCAGCAGGCCCCCACCCATGTCCAACTCATGTTCCCCACCACCCCCACCCCCCAGCACTGTGGGGCACCCTCCACCAGGCCCCCACCCATGTCTCCCACCACCCCCACCCCCCAGCAGTGCAGGGTCACCCTCCACCAGGCCCCCACCCATGTCTTCCACCACCCCCACCCCCCAGCAGTGCAGGGGCACCCACCACCAGGCCCCCACCCATGTCTCCCAGCACCCCCACCCCCCAGCCACCAGGGGCAGCCTCCACCAGGCCCCCACCCATGTCTCCCACCACCCCCACCCCCCAGCAGCGCAGGGTCACCCTCCACCAGGCCCCCACCCATGTCTCCCACCACCCCCACTCCCCAGCAGTGCAGGGGCACCCTCCACCAGGCCCCCACCCATGTCCAACTCATGTCTCCCACCCTCCCACCCCCCAGCACTGTGGGGCACCCTCCACCAGGCCCCCACCCATGTCTCCCACCACCCCCACCCGCCAGCACTGTGGGGCACCTGCCAGCAGGCCCCCACCCATGTCCAACTCATGTCTCCCACCACCCCCACCCCCCAGGACTGTGGGGCACCCTCCACCAGGCCCCCACGCATGTCTCCGACCACCCCCACCCCCCAGCAGTGCAGGGTCACCCTCCACCAGGCCCCCACCCATGTCCCCCACCACCCCCAGCAGTGCAGGGGCACCCTCCACCAGGCCCCCACCCATGTCTCCCACCACCCCCACCCCCAGCAGTGCAGGGGCACCCTCCACCAGGCCCCCACCCATGTCTCCCACCACCCCCACCCCCCAGCACTGTGGGGCACCTGGCAGCAGGCCCCCAGCCATGTCCATCTCATGTTCCCCACCCCACCCCACCCCCCAGCACTGTGGGGCACCTGCCAGCAGGCCCCCACCCATGTCCATCTCATGTTCCCCACCCCCCCACCCCCCAGCACTGTGGGGCACCTGCCAGCAGGCCCCCACCCATGTCCAACTCATGTTCCCCACCACCCCCACCCCCCAGCACTGTGGGGCACCCTCCACCAGGCCCCCACCCATGTCTCCCACCACCCCCACCCCCCAGAAGTGCAGGGTCACCCTCCACCAGGCCCCCACCAATGTCTCCCACCACCCCCACCCCCCAGCAGTGCAGGGGCACCCAAAACCAGGCCCCCACCCATGTCTCCCAGCACCCCCACCCCCCAGCCACCAGGGGCAGCCTCCACCAGGCCCCCACCCATGTCTCCCACCACCCCCACCCCCCAGCAGCGCAGGGTCACCCTCCACCAGGCCCCTACCCATGTCTCCCACCACCCCCACTCCCCAGCAGTGCAGGGGGACCCTCCACCAGGCCCCCACCCATGTCCAACTCATGTCTCCCACCCCCCCCACCCCCCAGCACTGTGGGGCACCCTCCACCAGGCCCCCACCCATGTCTCCCACCACCCCCACCCGCCAGGACTGTGGGGCACCCTCCACCAGGCCCCCACGCATGTCTCCCACCACCCCCACCCCCCAGCAGTGCAGGGTCACCCTCCACCAGGCCCCCACCCATGTCCCCCACCACCCCCACCCCCCAGCAGTGCAGGGGCACCCTCCACCAGGCCCCCACCCATGTCTCCCACCACCCCCACCCCCAGCAGTGCAGGGGCACCCTCCACCAGGCCCCCACCCATGTCTCCCACCACCCCCAGCCCCCAGCACTGTGGGGCACCTGCCAGCAGACCCCCAGCCATGTCCAACTCATGTTCCCCACCCCCCCACCCGCCAGCACTGTGGGGCACCTGCCAGCAGGCCCCCACCCATGTCCAACTCATGTCCCCACCACCCCCACCCCCCAGCACTGTGGGGCACCTGCCAGCAGGCCCCCACCCATGTCCAACTCATGTTCCCCACCCCCCACCCCCCAGCACTGTGGGGCACCTGCCAGCAGGCCCCCACCCATGTCCAACTCATGTTCCCCACCACCCCCAACCACCAGCACTGTGGGGCACCTGCCAGCAGGCCCCACCCATGTCCAACTCATGTTCCCCACCACCCCCACCCCCCAGCACTGTGGGGCACCTGCCAGCAGGCCCCCACCCATGTCCAACTCATGTTCCCCACCACCCCCACCCCCCAGCACTGTGGGGCACCCTCCACCAGGCCCCCACCCATGTCTCCCACCACCCCCACCCCCCAGCAGTGCAGGGTCACCCTCCACCAGGCCCCCACCCATGTCTCCCACCACCCCCACCCCCCAGCAGTGCAGGGGAACCCACCACCAGGCCCCCACCCATGTCTCCCAGCACCCCCACCCCCCAGCCACCAGGGGCAGCCTCCACCAGGCACCCACCCATGTCTCCCACCACCCCCACCCCCCAGCAGCGCAGGGTCACCCTCCACCAGGCCCCCACCCATGTCTCCCACCACCCCCACGCCCCAGCAGTGCAGGGGCACCCTCCACCAGGCCCCCACCCATGTCCAACTCATGTCTCCCACCCCCCCACCCCCCAGCACTGTGGGGCACCCTCCACCAGGCCCCCACCCATGTCTCCCACCACCCCCACCCGCCAGCACTGTGGGGCACCTGCCAGCAGGCCCCCACCCATGTCCAACTCATGTCTCCCACCACCCCCACCCCCCAGGACTGTGGGGCACCCTCCACCAGGCCCCCACGCATGTCTCCGACCACCCCCACCCCCCAGCAGTGCAGGGTCTCCCTCCACCAGGCCCCCACCCATGTCCCCCACCACCCCCAGCAGTGCAGGGGCACCCTCCACCAGGCCCCCACCCATGTCTCCCACCACCCCCACCCCCAGCAGTGCAGGGGCACCCTCCACCAGGCCCCCACCCATGTCTCCCACCACCCCCACCCCCCAGCACTGTGGGGCACCTGCCAGCAGGCCCCCAGCCATGTCCAACTCATGTTCCCCACCCCACCCCCCAGCACTGTGGGGCACCTGCCAGCAGGCCCCCACCCATGTCCAACTCATGTTCCCCACCCCCCACCCCCCAGCACTGTGGGGCACCTGCCAGCAGGCCCCCACCCATGTCCAACTCATGTTCCCCACCACCCCCACCCCCCGCACTGTGGGGCACCATCCACCAGGCCCCCACCCATGTCTCCCACCACCCCCAGCAGTGCAGGGTCACCCTCCACCAGGCCCCCACCAATGTCTACCACCACCCCCACACCCCAGCAGTGCAGGGGCACCCACCACCAGGCCCCCACCCATGTCTCCCAGCACCCCCACCCCCCAGCCACCAGGGGCAGCCTCCACCAGGCCCCCACCCATGTCTCCCACCACCCCCACCCCCCAGCAGCGCAGGGTCACCCTCCACCAGGCCCCTACCCATGTCTCCCACCACCCCCACTCCCCAGCAGTGCAGGGGGACCCTCCACCAGGCCCCCACCCATGTCCAACTCATGTCTCCCATCCCCCCACCCCCCAGCACTGTGGGGCACCTTCCACCAGGCCCCCACCCATGTCTCCCACCACCCCCACCCGCCAGCACTGTGGGGCACCTGCCAGCAGGCCCCCACCCATGTCCAACTCATGTCTCCCACCACCCCCACCCCCCAGGACTGTGGGGCACCCTCCACCAGGCCCCCACGCATGTCTCCCACCACCCCCACCCCCCAGCAGTGCAGGGTCACCCTCCACCAGGCCCCCACCCATGTCCCCCACCACCCCCACCCCCCAGTAGTGCAGGGGCACCCTCCACCAGGCCCCCACCCATGTCTCCCACCACCCCCACCCCCAGCAGTGCAGGGGCACCCTCCACCAGGCCCCCACCCATGTCTCCCACACCCCCACCCCCCAGCACTGTGGGGCACCTGCCAGCAGGCCCCCAGCCATGTCCAACTCATGTTCCCCACCCCCCCACCCGCCAGCACTGTGGGGCACCTGCCAGCAGGCCCCCACCCATGTCCAACTAATGTCCCCACCACCCCCACCCCCCAGCACTGTGGGGCACCTGCCAGCAGGCCCCCACCCATGTCCAACTCATGTTCCCCACCCCCCACCCCCCAGCACTGTGGGCCACCTGCCAGCAGGCCCCCACCCATGTCCAACTCATGTTCCCCACCACCCCCACCCCCCAGCACTGTGGGGCACCTGCCAGCAGGCCCCCACCCATGTCCAACTCATGTTCCCCACCCCCTCACCCCCCAGCACTGTGGGGCACTTGCCAGCAGGCCCCCACACATGTCCAACTCATGTTCCCCACCCCCCCCCACCCTCCAGCACTGTGGGGCACCTGCCAGCAGGCCCCCACCCATGTCCAACTCATGTTCCCCAACCCCCCACCCTCCAGCACTGTGGGGCACCTGCCAGCAGGCCCCCACCCATGTCCAACTCATGTTCCCCACCACCCCCACCCCCCAGCACTGTGGGGCACCTGCCAGCAGGCCCCCACTCATGTCCAACTCATGTTCCCCAGCCAACATGTCATCACAATCTTGATCCCTGGTCCCTATGGTCAGCCTCCAAATGCAAAACACCCACCCGAGTATTGCATCCACCCACTCATAATTGGCAATTACATGACAGAACACCAATTGCAAGTTCCGAAACAAACACATTTCCCTCACATACACCCAATGGGTGTCAGTGAATCTCAAAACCCATATCAGGAAATGCATGAAACCAATGAGATGATACTACACATTGAAGTATGATAACAAAATATGTATTAAAGCAAACATAAATAGAATTAAAAAAAAAGAAACATAAATGTGAATGTACAAAAATGAAAAGAAGCATGTCCGTGAAAAAAAGCAAAACCAAAAATCAAATTCCAAAGTAATGGTGTCCAAAGTCACTGTCCACAAAACAAAATCCAATGGGAAATAAAAAAGAAAGCCATTGCTCCATGGTTAAAATGCGAAAGAAAAATACAATCCAACAATGAACTATGTACATGGGAACAAGCCAGGGTCATTTATCCCAACAAAAGAAAGGAAACCTATCTAACTACACTAACTAATAAAATAAACTATATACAAAAATGTGGCCAATGTCCGAAAGGTCCAAAATAAATCCCCAAAAAAATTAAACCTAACACTACCTACATAACTATGTACAAGGGCAGCGGGCTAGTTTGACGGCTCACTTGTGGATGTCCCGGGCCAGGGCATCATCGAACTCCTGCTCAATGTCCCAGAGGCGGTCCTCCTCCATGGCCCCGAGGGTCCGCAGGGCCGTCGACGTGTCCACCTCCAAACCCCTGCGGATTGCCTCGAGGCACTCGGCCCGCCTCAGGGCCCTCCGCATGGAGTTCTCCGCCATGACCATTGTGAGCCGTGCCTCTTCCGCCCGCTGCCGCTCCGCATCTATGGCGTGGCCCAACCGCTGCCACATGGAAGACACTCTCTGTCCTGGGTCCTCCTGCCCTCCGGCCGATGCCTGCCCCTCCAATGTTGAAGGCCCCGAGCCTTCATGGCTCCCACCACGTTGCTGCTGCTGCTGTGCCTCTGCCTGTGCACTGCCTCCTGCTGCCTGAACATCCTCCGCCGGCTGGGGTGCAGTCGTTGATGTGGCCACCCCTGCTGGACGTCCGACTCCCGACTGTGGCAGGGATGCCTCCTCCACCAGCCTGGCCGCACCGTCAGAGGCAGCTCCACAGGGCACCCAGGTGACTGATGGGTGGGAAGATGGCACGGAGGTCGACTGGCGCGTAGGGGGTTCAGTTGAGGAGGGGGTCGTAGCAAGCCCCATCATACGGAGGAATCCAGCCTGGGTGACCTGTCCCAGCAGGCTGACGTGGTCAACGAGCCATTCGAGATGACGTGCAGTCTCCTCATGAAAAGGCTGCAGGTCAACTCGCATGGCCTGTTGACGCAACGCCACACCACTCAGAACAGGCTCAACCGGATAGCCACGTCTGCAGGCAGAGGAAGGCCAGTTGACGTGAGCTCATCCCCTGCCTGATGCAAGATGACGTAGGCATCCCTGCTGGTGCAAGATGATGCAGGGACATGATTACAGACAGGATTGCACACAGGCACCTCCGCGGCTGCCTGTGCTGCCTCCTGTCCCTGGTCCTGCACTGCACCACTAGCACCAGTGGGATCCCCACCTCCAGACCCCGTCTCTGTTGCTTGCACGGCCTCCTCCTCCACCAAACCCCACACCAACCTGGATGACTCCGTGCCATCTTCCCCCGTTGGGCCCTCTGGGGTCCCAGCTGCCCCTTCTGCTGCCGAGGAGTCCAACTCCAACCTCCGCCTCTTGGACCTCCCCCCAGCAGCTGCGGCTTTGGACGCGGCACCGGACTCCTCACTCCCCGACAAGATGACAACATGGGAGGGGAGCCGGGCCTTGCGTCTCCGGCTGGCGGTGGGATCCCCGCCGCTGTGCTCCACAGCACCTTCTCCGCCCTCTTCATCAGTTGACGCTGCAGACAGGGAGAAATAAAACACAGGCATCAGGGCACTGTACAATGGACACATACACACATGAGAGTTGTACATGAGTGACATTGGCAAACCTCAGACATGTCATCACAATCCCCAACACACAAGTCATTTCAACTCGCACACATGAGCCATACCACAGCCATATCGCAACTGCCAGCACCATCCATACACATACAACAGCATGAGCAGGCAAAGGTGAGTCAGACATCACATGCAACACAGGAAGTGCACCACACATGTACACACACCACCACACTTGCATGCATGTGTACACCTCTGCCAAGTGTCGCAGTGTTCAGACGGCATCCATGTCACATCTACCGATCAGGCTTCCACATGCCGCTGTCACATGCATCCATGTTGCATCACTGTTGCACCCTTGTCAAATACACACACATGCACATGTACACAGTGCTGATACATGCAGCTGAAAACAACATACATGCGTGACATCACGGACATGTCTACTTACATGCACATTCATCCAAACATGTGTGCCCACACAACTGCATTTGGCATGCAAGCCTACACAAACAAGCACCATCCATGTCTCACACATTCCAGCCCTCGCATGTGTTAGCCCCACGGCCCTGTACACCCCCACCCATACTCGACCCTATACAAACAGATGTGCAACCTGCAGACTACTGAAAAATCACCACACGCACATCTCACAATCAGGATGCATGTACACTTACCGCTCTACTCCAGACGGGTCTGCCTCTCAAGGACCTGGACGTGGAGCCCTGGGGATATGCGTTCCAGGACCCTTATCTGTTCTTCCGACAAGTGGCCCCGGCGCCCCTTGGCATCCGCTGCCTTCAAGAGGCGCCGGGCCTTGTTCAGGGTCCTGGACCTGAAGTCCTCCCAGCGCTTCTTGACATGTTGTAAGTCGCGGACTGCCACCCCCTCCGCGTTGATGGCAGTCACGATGTCAGTCCAGATCCGAGTCCGTCCTTCCTTGTCGGCGCGGGAACTTCCGAAGAGGGCATCATACTGCCCCAGGACTTGCTCCACCAGGACACCAACTTCGGTGGCACTGAAGCTGGTGCCCCTCTGCCTCTCTGGCCGGGGGTTGTCAGTGGTCTCAGATGGTGTTTGCCCCGACATGACAACCCCAGAGGCAGGAGTGGGTGGGCAACTGGGTCCTGGGGCTGGGCTGTGGAGCGATGGAATCCCAGTCGGGAGTCTTCGGTTCCAGCAGGGGTGGTCACAGCAACAGCACCCCTGGCTGTTGTGCAGGCAGCAAATGCCAGGGCACGTGGGCAGCAGGCAGTCAGGCAGCAGCAGATGGCAGGTGGGAGCATGCTCGGGGCTCTAGGGGCAGTAGTTCGGCCTTCTGTGCAGGAGCGTGGTCTTCCGTGTGCTTACGCGTGGCCAGCTTGATACGGAATGATTTGGCCCGTGAAAAATCAGCACGTCAGCGTGTAATTCGAGGAAAGGCCCTTAGCGCGTAAGCGCATCTGCACGCATACGCATTTTCATTGGACAGAAGGCCCCTCAAGCGCAAGCGCCCCTGTGACGTGACACGTACAGGCGTGCATGGGCATTTCAGCGCGCGTGAAAAACTGCACGTCCGCGTGTAATACGTGGAAAGGGCCCATGCGCGTAAGCGCGCGTGAAAAACTGCACGTCCGCGTGTAATACGAGGAAAGGGCCCATGCGCGTAAGCGCGCGTGAAAAACTGCATGTCCGTGTGTAATACGAGGAAAGGGCCCATGCGCGTAAGTGACGTGACGCGCGCGTGCGTTTCCCTCAGCACGGGTTAAAGGTGAGCGGGCCCAGCAGTTCGCTGTACGTGCCTTTCGTGGAGACCGGCGTGTGTTGCTGCTTCCTGTTGTTTCACGCGCCATCACAACTTCACAGCTATCAAGGACGTATCTCTTCTTTTAGCGGGGGTATTGGCTACGCGTGTTTTTCTGCATCGCGCTAGTCAGACGGTGAGTCGCACACGCTCTTTTTCCCACTGCGGGTGCCCCTGTGTATCGCACCCATTTTCGATGTCATAGTAGCCTGCGTGTCCCACGCGTACGCGTTATTCGTGTTACTGGGTGCCACCGCGTACTGCGGGAGGTTGAATCCACGCACGTAGGCTGCAGGGTTGCGTGCACGGTTTTACTGCAGTTTTGGGGTGCCTGAGCGTTGCGTGACCCGTCACCACATCACTGGGGTCACATACAGCCTTGCAGGTGCAGGGGGGCTGTTAACATCTTGCTTCCCACCCCCTTCACCCCAATTGCCCAGGTCAATTGTGGTGTACACCTCCCATTGGCACCACTCCATCTGTGCCAGCACTACTACATCTGTGCCATGGTTGGGAGGGCATCAAAGGTGAGGGGCGCCTCAGCTGGGCGTCCTCCTCGTGGCGGGCGTGGTCGGGGACGTGGCCGTGGTGACCAGGGAGTAGGGGGACTCCAGGGTGTCCAGGGCAGCCACAGAGAGGGAAGAGGCAGGGGTGCGCCACTTGAGCACAATGTTGTGCCATGTGTCGGTGCAGTCATGCCACCACCCCCTGTGGTTCCGGGGGATGCAGCTCCTGCATCTGGCACTGGCACCCGTACGACCCGGCAGTCCGTTCCATCGACTGCCACGGGCCCAAGGGTAGTGGTAGCTGCAGGTGCATCTGTGGACACCGCCACCCAGGCTCAGGGTCTGCCAACGCAGGCTGCGTTGCCACTTGAAGAGCCCTTGGTAGATCTCCAACAGGCCAGGGGGGAAACCATAGGGGCACGCCGGGCTGCTCAGACCAAGACACGTGTCCCTGGGGCAGTCATGTCATCTGCTGCCCCGAACAGCCGGGTGTTGGCAAGTGCAGGGGCAGATGCACCCAACAGCACCCCGGTTGTGAGTCTGCCAACCAGGACCGTTGCGGTCAATGACCCTGCCACAGCTGATGTTGCTGCGCAGGGTCCATTAGTGGGCACCGAGCTGCCACTGACACAAGTCAGGCCTTTGGTCATCCCTCCACCTGCCACTCCCTTGGCTCAATACACCGAACCCACTGGCCATACTGGTCAGGGCGGCATTAGCCAGCCAGGGTCTGCGGCACAGTCCAAGAGGAGGAAGGTTGCACCTGCAGCACAGGCTGGGACCCCACACACAGCCACGACCTCCTGCACGTCGAGGAAGAAGCCTTTCTGTAAGCAGGACTACGTGCAGGGCCACAGCCGTGACATGCTAGTGGGTGCCAATAGTCAGACTACGGCTGCCCAACGTGACACCCACTGGAAGCATGTTGCGGAACATGTCAGTTCATTCGGCCATGAGGTGCGCACGGCGCAGGAGTGCAAAAAGCATTGGAATGACATCAAGCGCAGCACTAAGGCTAAGCGTGCCTCTAATTACAACTTGACTCTGGTGACTGGCGGTGGGCCTGCACCAGAGGAGGAAGAGCTCACTCCGCATGAGGCTCTCGTTGCGGAGTTCATACCACCTGAATTGGTCGAAGGAGTGGGAGAGATGCTGGACTTTGATGTGCAGTCCAGTGAGTGTTGATGCGTGTTTGTTGAGGACGTGTGTGTTTCACTTGTGGGATGTGTTGTGCATGATTGCTGCTACATGTGACGTGTACATGGTTCTGATGTGTAAGTAATGCAATGCTTCCGTCATGCATGTCTCCTCTGCCTGCATGCAGGACTCCATGTAGGCATATTCCCTTGCCCCTCCTCCGCCACTCTGCACCCCAGTTCCACCTTTGCACTGGTCTGCTTCAATCTTGCCAATGTGTAGTTTCTTGTTCATGTGTCCTGTGTAGATGCTAACTTCCAGCGTAGAATCTGCCAGACATATGCCGTGTGGTACAGCCTTAGTACTCGATGCAGGGTATCTCACTTGTACTGTGCATGGGTCAGATGTCCTGCAGGGACATGAGTGCCCATTCATGCTCCATGTGCAATGCACGCATGCCCCTATGTGTCCTTGACTGGATGATCACTGTAATATAAGTCCTTGGTTACATACATTGCCTGCCATCTCATCAGCCTTCCCATGTCAACTGTGGCTCAGTCCAGCGTTGCACACATGCTTAGGCTCTGACAATCTGTGTGGCTCACAGGCCTCAGCCTTTTCAATGGCCAATGACTCTGTCCAACTCTTGTTGTATCTTCTTCACACGTGGGCGGCCTCCAGAGTTTTCATCATGTGTCCTGCCTACTGTCCCAGCATCATTTGCAGTGTTGTCATTTGAATCACATTAAGCTGTTGATGCCAGTCAACACTGCCTGTCAATACACAGGTGTATGGTCAGCCTTTTGATACCATGCTAGGCATCCCTGCTTTGGTACTGGGGTGGAGGGGTGCTTGGCTTCTAGATATGGTACACATTGAATGCACAATGCACGTGATGTGTGAATTTGACATTGCACTGCCTTCACATTTCCTGGCACACACCATGGAGTGCTTGTACATGTAGGTAGTGAGTGGCGTACACATTTTCTGCACTGCATAGACCCACTTCCATGGAAACTGCCACCTTTCAACAGGTCTGATCACAGAAGCTATTCAAAGTAGACCCAGCATGCATGCCAGGTCATATGTTGTGTGTCACATGTCTGCCGGATGCCTTTGCTGTCGGTGTGTGTGTGTGTCGTGTGCTTCTGACATGTGTAGTGACCTTTTTTCTCTCTATTTTTCAGGTGATGACGCAATTGAGGCGGAGGATGGTGTTGTCATGCCAGACACAGGGTTGGTAACACCACATCAACCCGGCAATAGTGGGGGTCGTGGGGTGGTAGGTCACGAAAACCCCCAAGTGCTGCAGTCCATCTTGTCTCTGGCTGCCTATGAGTCCAGCCTTGATGACAACTCTGACGTCCATGTTGAGTTGGATGAGCATCAAGTCCATGTGTCAGGGGTGAGTGATTCTGATGTGGACACTCCTCTGTCTGTGACACCTGCACTGAGGGATCAGACAGTCTTGGTTCCCCCGCCCGTGGTGGATCTGGACGCAGGGTCACCCTCCACACCAGTTACTGATGTGCCTGGGACATCACGTCGACGGGGGCATGTAGTCGTGCAGCCGCAGGCAGTGCCAACACAGCGAGGACCCCCGGTCCTTGGGTCCCGCAGCGGTCAAGCCCGGCAACACGGTTGCCGCGCGCAACCGCTGTATAATGAGTGGGAGCAAGACATGACTGCCAATTCCGAACGGCAGGGGGCAGCAATGAAGAACATCGCTGAGAGCATGGAGCGTGTGGCCCGATCTGTGCTCCCCCCTGCTAGGCAGGTGCTTCTCCAGCAGCAGGCGGCACGGTCCACGGCCCGCTCGCTCAGGCTGGGCATGGCAGCCTCAGACAGGGCACGCCAGGCTGAAATGTCGTCTCTGCGTCAAGCAATTGCTGCTCACGCAGATGCGCACATGGATGCCCTGAGGGAGGAGTATGCTTCCCTCAGATCCACTCTGGGTGTCCTTATGATGTCCCAGAGGCAGCAGGCAGAGGAGAGGTTTGCACAGCTTGAGCGTACCATCTCGGCTGAGCTACAGGCTTGCCGGGAGGTGCAGCGGTTGTCCAGCAGGCCTTGCAGGAGGAACTCCGTGTTACACTTGCTACCTTGCAAGAGGATGCACGTGTATCACGTGAGGTTCTGCATGCAGACCTATATCACATCGCCACACAGAACCAGGCTCACCCGTCCAGCAGACTTGCTGCCAACGAGGGGCAAGCTGCAGCTAGGCGTGGCCAGGCTACTGTGCCACGTCCTCCTTTACAGGATGAGCCAGACTCGGACGACCATCTATCTCCCACATAGGTCGGGCTGTGCAGGCGTTGAGCCCATGGAGGTTTTTTTTTGGCTCAGCATCATCGCATGTGGATGTTGAGCAGCACCCTGTACCTCCCCCCTCCTGGGTGCCTCCCCTCCCCCCCGGGTCGTATGTGGCCATTTTTGAATTTTCTTGTAGTTTAGTTAGTTAAGTTTCTGTTTGATAGTTAGTTTAATTAGGTAATGTAGGTTTTCCATTGTTAGTGTAATTAGTTAATAGTTGATTTAGTTTAAAATTGCTAGTCTATTGTGCTTTCATGTGACGGTGCGGTGCTTTGTGGCTTTTGAAGGCATCCACTGTCTGTTCCAGCTGGGCCCTTCAGGCTTGTCTTGTGTATGTGTTTGCTGCTTGGGGTCCTTGACTCACATATGCCACTCCTGCCTCCCTTATCAATGGGCCCGCAAGGATGGTTCGGTGTTACAGAATATTACACAAGGGCTTTGGACTGTCATATCTGTGGCATGTCTGGTGCTGTGTGACTTGTGTTGACACCCCTAGTGGGGATGATTTTGGTGTTATTGTCCACTGTCCAGCTTTTGCTAGATGGGGTGTGTCATGATTAATGTGTACATTGATTGCTATGCATTGTGTAGTATGTTTCATATCTTTCCTGTACACGTGCTTGTTGCAATTCATGCTGTAGATAGTGTTCCACACTTTGGATGTGAAAGACGGACTGATGGTGTCATTTGTGATGTGACTCTCTGACATGGTCAAGTAATGAGATGCCTGATGAGACACACACAGATGACTTTGAAGCATTAATCATGTGTTTCATGCCCTTTCTGCAGGGGGATGAGCCTCCAGAGCACCTTTGCCAGCAGACATGGCCCATTGGACGACGGAATTCTGGACCCGTTTGTTGGTGCCCACATGCACATGTGTGCACAAGCAGAGGCACAGGGATTGCAGACCCACATCCTAGAACTGCTGACATGTTCCAAGGAACTCCAGGCAAGGTGAGCATCACAGGGGGGCCACGACACAGCAAAGCTTGCACCAGGCGAGTTGCACGTGCAGGCTTAGTCACAGCACTGAGGGTGAGCTTAGACGAATATTGGTGTTGAAGCACACAATGCAGCTCAGATGTGTTTGTGGACTGATGGCTGTTGATAGTAGGGTTGTCTGAGACACATGCAGGGGCAGTGGCACATACCCTCCGGTACACCAAGGTCCATTGAGGCACTTGTATCAACCATGTAGCCTTCAGAGACATGGAAAGGGGCAGCTCACAGGGACATACAGCAAGGGACATACTCTGGTGCAGTGCATGTCTTTTCCATGTACTTTATGATAAATGCACTGCCAGCTTTGTTTCGGTCATGGTGGTACGCAACTTGCTCTGTAGTCATGGCTTGCTATATGGGTCTGTCTGCTTACCCAGGGAACATTGCATGTTGTGTGAATTGTGACACATTGGTGTTCCATTTGCCACGCACCCACCAGCGGCTGACTTACTGCATTGACTGTGTATGACCCGTCACAGGGGTGATGTTATATATGGGTACGAAGCATCGACACCAGATTGTCTGTTTGTAGAGTAGTTTGTTGCTATGGGGCATGTTTGGTGTTGTGTTTTTGTGTAATTGGCACGTACAGGTTGTTGACTGTGGCACTCTTTGCAGCATTGCAGTGCTCCTGTAACCGGACCTGAGAGTGCGCAGGCAGGAGGCCAGCACTCAAAACCAGAGCTAAGTGTCTTGTCATTTTTCTTTCGAACTGCTCTGCATAGGCTTGCTGGGGAGTGTACTAATGCATGGATGTATGTGTGGTTCAATTTGGTATGTTTTTTCTCCCTAATCACCCGTGATCCTATGCAATTTTGAACCCTGTACCCTCTACCCAGTGTTCCTGCTTCCCGTACCTATCCAAGCAACGTTCCCTGACCCTCTTTCCCCGCTGGGGTTGCGGATGCCTGTGTAAGCCCGAACTTGCAGGCACCAAAACCCTAGAGGGGGTGGTTGGTTCGTACCACTCCTGAGCCTGGACTACAGAAGGCCATGACAATGATGTCCAAGTTTGTTTGGATTGTGTATGTGTTCATGCAGGTAGTACATTTTCGTGCATTCCCTAGTTTCATGTGTCATTCCTCCTCCCCTCTCCTGCCACTCATTCCAGTCATCCAGTGTGTCAACACCTGTCCCGACTGCATATCCCTGAACCTCCTTCCCCACCAGGGTCTCAGGGGCCTGTGTGAGTTTGACCTTGCAGGCACCCGGGACATGGTGGGGGTGGTTGTTTCGTGACACTCCCGCGCCTGTACAGGGGACCTGTGACAGTACACATCCGTTCATGGTGCATCATCCTATGTCATGTACCACACATGTTTCACATCCTGTCGTGACATTTTTTTCTGTGCTACCTTCGTTGTTGCATCATTGTGGTAGTACTTGGCCTTTGTGAGGTACTGCTACGTCAAGTCATCTACTGGAGGGTGTTCTGGTTCGTTTTTCTGGCTTGGATTTTGTGATTTTGTACATTGATTATGAGGGTGCAGGCACCTTTTTACACACAAGGTGGGAGATGGTGACGAAGGGTAAAGGTGATCCTGTGGCCAGTTGGAATTGAGGTTTGAAGGCTCCATGACCCAGGTGCAGTTGTTCAGTGGGTCATGGTCATTTGTGAGGGAGGAGGGGGTTGTTGTTGATAGTTGCCTTGCCCTGCAGTGTGATGGGAACTCTGACATTGTAATGGTGGTATCCTATGTACATGTTGTGTTCTGCTGATCAATGCCTGTTCATGTGTTGTGTTTTCCTTTCAGGTGCGAGGGGATAGTTGTGGTTTGACATGCTGGGGTGTACACATGGTGAATGTTCACATGTGATGTGTAGAGAACACTAATGGTCACTTGAGTGCACATGCATATGTGGAGTGCATGTCCTTGCAGAACCACACACTTGCACTCTGATGCACTACATGTACTCCCACCCTTGCATATCCACATGTACACTGTTTGCCTTCTGGTGCCCACTGTGTCCCTGCAGCACATGTTCTGTGACCGATTATGGATCCTGTACATGCCTAATTTGCTGTTTGATGTGGTCTGTCACTTAGATGTGATGCTCAGGGTGTGCATCACACACAATGGCTGTTCACTGTGCTGTGCGCTGAGCAGTGTGTTGCAGGAGTAGGACACTGCACACATGAGCTGCAGTGTTGATTTTGCAATGCACAATGTGCATGTAGACAGGCATTCATTGTTATGTTACGTCTACGACTCTTGTAATGCATTTGGAAATGACTTATTTTGGGTGGGAGATTTTGTTGGTCTGTCATTTCATCTGATTCCGGGTCAGGCATCATTGTCTGATGCCACTGTACATTTAGGACATGGCAATGTGTACCTTATCGTTACTGTGTTGGTGTATGGGTATTGCTTGCCATGTCATGTTGTGGTTTGGGAGGGTTTGAGTGACATGACAGTGATGGCCATGGCCTGTTTTGCAGGTGTGTGTGATGCACACCTTGCATGTCAGGGTCATCCGCTTCTCAGAGCAACTAGCTGGGGGTAGATTTCTCTCCGCGGCAGGGCCCTCTCCCTGGAACAGCCTTCCTGCCTGACTTGAACTTGAGGGGAACCATCTCCAGTTCTGGAAGCACCTCAAGACCTTCCTCTTTGCTTCTGCTTTCTCTCTGCCTCTCCCTTGCAGAATTCTTCACTGGAACTGCACTGGAGCTGCAACTGGGCCACTCTCACCGACCTCGGTCCCTGGCCCAGCCACTCTCCACTTGCACTGACTCCCTGGCAACCCCTGCACTGCGGTACTGTCTCTCTATCCCTACAGCCCACCCTTCCCAGCACTTGTCTGCACTTACCTTTGCAGTTGCCACCAGCCGACCTATGTATTTTTTTTTTGGGCTACTTCCCCTGTACTGCACTCCCCCCCTTCCCCTTGCACTTTTCCCTTCCCCCTACCCCTGCACTTGCACAATCTCAATGACACCTGGCCTAGTAGTACCGTTGTCTGTCTTCCCTTGTTCCCCCCTCCCTGCCTCATCGCGCCTTGAAATACTTGTGTATGGGCCATATCATGTCATATGTCATATGTGTGCCTTTTGGTCACACAGGATAGCTTGTGTTTAAGTAGCTAGGGATGCAGACGATGTGGCACTTCCATGGCAACTATCTCAGGGTGGTAGGGTTGTGACAGTTGACTGTCTCTTTGTCATCATCGATTGTCACCTGGTATGTGCCAGGCCTGTGTGCACTCCGCAGGGGTGGGAGTTTAGGTGAAAAATGTGGCCACAAGCTGGGTCCGGGCTTCCTCGCCATGTGTCCTGTCCGCTCCCATGGGCAGCGCCTGTGCCTGTGGTTGGGGATGTGGGGGCACCACCATGTCCACCGGGACGCCCTGCCGTGTTGCAACATTGTGCATGACACATGCTGCCACAATGATCCTGCACACTACTGGTGGTGCATAGAGTAGTTGCCCACCAGAGCGGTCAAGGGAGCGGAAACGTGACTTGAGCACTCCGAATGTGCGCTCCACTATGCCCCTGGTTGCAATATGGGCCGCATTGTATCTTACCTGGGGTGGTGTGGTGGGGTTCTGGATTGGCGTCATCATGTGGTTGCTCAGAGGGTAGGCACTGTCCCCTGGGGAGGTGATAATAGTTGAGATTATTAGGGTTTGGATATTTGTCTGTGTGTGACTTGCATGCATGTGCAAGGGCATTTGTACTGACCTAGGAGCCATGTGTCGCCATGCTGCCCAGCTTCCAGGGCCCGGCTCAGGGCGGACATTCTGTATATGAAACTGTCATGGGTGGAGCCAGGGTAGTTTTCATAGACAGAGGTGATGATTCCCTTTGCACCGCATACCACCTGTACATTGATGGAATGCCAGTGCTTGCGGTTTCGGTAGATGTGCTCAGTGGCCCTAGGTGGACGTAGGGCCACATGGGTACAATCTATGGCACCGAGCACTTTGGGGAAGTGTGCCACCCTGAAAAAATCCAGAACAACGGCCTGCCTTTCTGTGGGGTTCTTGGCATGTATATCTGCCTGCGGACTGAGGGGCGCGCTGTCATGATTGCCAGTACCTGGTGTAGGCAGCGTGACTGGGTGGCCTGTGAGACCCCCCCCACTATGGCAGTGGTCTGCTGAAATGACCCAGTGGCCAAAAAATGCAGGACATTGAGCAGCTTCTCCAAGGGGCTCAATGCTTGGTAGCAAAGGGTTGGGGATGTAAGGTCATCTTCCCACTCCCTGACCAGGTCTAGGATGATATGGGGTGGAAACCTATACCTGCCGGAGACCTGGTCGTCAGGCATCCCAAAAAGGCTTGTCCGTGGTGCGAAAATGCGTGCCCTGGCTATTCTCCTCCTCCTGCGGTGTCCCACGATCAGTGCTGCGACAAATGGGGCATTCATCGTAGCTGTATATACGCGTTTGTTGTTTGCGCGCACTTTTATGCTGTGCGCAGGGACGCTTCCGCCTGCCTTCGTGTGGCGGACGCATTGACGCCTGTGCACGTCTTTTGCCGTGCGCGGGTTTCCCGTATTCGGATACGTGGTAAAACTGTACGTCCAAGTGTCATCACGTGTGATCGGAGGGGAGTGAGCGTACATGCGATTGGCCTGGGTACGTGTGTTTCAGGGTGCGCGGGAAGTCCCACACGCGATTAGCCTGGGTACGTGTGTTCCGGGGTGTGTGGGAACATTCACACGTGATTGGTGGAAATCCACGTGTGTTCTGTCATCACGTGCAATGAGGGAAACACCCACGCGCGTCACGTCACAGACGCGCTCACGCGCTAAGGGCCTTTGGTCCAATGAAATCGCACATGCGTGCTGCCGTGCATACACACTAAGGGCCTTTCCTCGAATTACACGCTGACGTGCAGGATTTTCACGTGCCAAATCACTCCGTATCAAGCTGGCCACGCGTAAGCACACGGAAGACCACGCTCCTGCCCAGAAGGCCGAACTACTGCCCCCCAGAGCCCCTAGCACGCTCCCGCCTGCCATCTGCTGCTGCCTGACTGCCTGCTGCCCACGTGCCCTGGCATTTGCTGCCTGCACATCAGCCAGGGGTGCTGTTGCTGTGACCACCCCTGCTGGAACCGAAGACTCCCGACTGGGATTCCATCGCTCCACAGCCCAGCCCCAGGACCCAGTTGCCCACCCACTCCTGCCTCTGGGGTTGTCATGTCGGGGCAAACACCATCTGAGACCACTGACAACCCCCGGCCAGAGAGGCAGAGGGGCACCAGCTTCAGTGCCACCGAAGTTGGTGTCCTGGTGGAGCAAGTCCTGGGGCAGTATGATGCCCTCTTCGGAAGTTCCCGCGCCGACAAGGAAGGACAGACTCGGATCTGGACTGACATCGTGACTGCCATCAACGCGGAGGGGGTGGCAGTCCGCGACTTACAACATGTCAAGAAGCGCTGGGAGGACTTCAGGTCCAGGACCCTGAACAAGGCCCGGCGCCTCTTGAAGGCAGCGGATGCCAAGGGGCGCCGGGGCCACTTGTCGGAAGAACAGATGAGGGTCCTGGAACGCATATCCCCAGCGCTCCACGTCCAGGTCCTTGAGAGGCAGACCCGTCTGGAGTCGAGCGGTAAGTGTACATGCATCCTGATTGTGAGCTGTGCGTGTGGTGATTTTTCAGTAGTGTGCAGGTTGCACATCTGTTTGTATGGGGTCGAGTATGGGTGGGGGTGTACAGGGCCGTGGGGCTAACACATGCGAGGGCTGGAATGTGTGAGACATGGATGGTGCTTGTGTGTGTAGGCTTGCATACCAAATGCAGTTGTGTGGGCACACATGTTTGGATGAATGTGTATGTAAGTAGACATGTCCGTGATGTCACGCATGTATGTTGTTTTCATCTGCATGTATTAGCACTGTGTACATGTGCATGTGTGTGTATTTGACAAGGGTGCAACAGTGATGCAACATGGATGCATGTGACAGCGGTATGTGGAAGCCTGATCGGCAGATGTGACATGGATGCCCGTCTGAACACTGCGACACTTGGCAGAGGTGTACACATGCATGCAAGTGTGGTGGTGTGTGTACATGTGTGGTGCACTTCCTGTGTTGCATGTGATGTCTGGCTCACCTTTGCCTGCTCATGCTGTTGTATGTGTATGGATGGTGCTGGCAGTTGCGCTATGGCTGTGGTATGGCTCATGTGTGCGAGTTGAAATGACATGTGTGTTGGGGATTGTGATGACATGTCTGAGGTTTGCCAATGCCACTTGTGTACAACTGTCATGTGTGTATGTGTCCATTGTACAGTGCCCTGATGCCTGTGTTTTATTTCTCCCTGTCTGCAGCGTCAACTGATGAAGAGGGCGGAGAAGGTGCTGTGGAGCACAGCAGCGGGGATCCCACCGCCAGCTGGAGACGCAAGGCCCGGCTCCCCTCCCATGTTGTCATCTCGTCGGGGAGTGAGGAGTCCGGTGCCGCGTCCCAGGCCGCAGCTGCCGGGGGGAGGTCCAAGAGGCGGAGGTTGGAGTTGGACTCCTCGGCAGCAGAAGGGGCAGCTGGGACCCCACAGGGCCCAACGGGGGAAGATGGCACGGAGTCATCCAGGTTGGTGGGGTGTTTGGTGGAGGAGGAGGCCTTGCAAGCAACAGAGACGGGGTCTGGAGGTGGGGATCCCACTGGTGCTAGTGGTGCAGTGCAGGACCAGGGACAGGAGGCAGCACAGGCCGCCGCGGAGGTGCCTGTGTGCAATCCTGTCCCTGATCCTGTCCCTGCATCATCTTGCACCAGCAGGGATGCCTACGTCCAGACCCGTTTTCAGGCAGGGGATGAGCTCACGTGAACTGGCCTTCCTCTGCCTGTGGACGTGGCTATCCGGGTCCGGGTGGAGCCTGTTCTGAGTGGTGTGGCGTTGCGTCAACGGGCCATGCGAGGTGACCTGCAGTCTTTTCATGAGGAGACTGCACGTCATCTCGAATGACTCATTGACCACGTCAGCCTGCTGGGACAGGTCACCCAGGCCGGATTCCTCCGTATGATGGTGCTTGCTACGACCCCCTCCTCAACTGAACCCCCTACGCGCCAATCATCCTCCGTGCCATCTTCCCACCCATCAGTCACCTGGGTGCCCTGTGGAGCTGCCTCTGACGGTGCGGCCAGGCTGGTTTAGGAGGCATCCCTGCCACAGTCGGGAGTCTGACGTCCAGCAGGGGTGGCCACATCAACGACTGCACCCCAGCCGGCGGAGGATGTGCAGGCAGCAGGAGGCAGTGCACGGGCAGAGGCACAGCACCAGCAGCAACGTGGTGGGAGCCATGAAGGCTCGGGGCCTTCAACATCGGACTGGCAGGCATCGGCCGGAGGGCAGGAGGACCCAGGAGAGGGAGTGTCTTCCGTGTGGCAGCGGTTGGGCCACGCCATAGATGCGGAGCGGCAGCGGGCGGAAGAGGCACGGCTCACAATTGTCAGGGCGGAGAACTCCATGCGGAGGGTCCTGAGGCGGGCCGAGTGCCTCGAGGCAATCAGCAGGGGTTTGGAGGTGGACACGCCGACAGCCCTGCGGACCCTCGGGGCCATGGAGGAGGACCGCCTCCGGGACATTGAGCAGGAGTTTGATGATGCCCTGGCCCGGGACATCCAAAAGTGAGCCGTCAAACAAGCCCGCTCCCCTTGTACATAGTTATGTAGGTAGTGTTAGTTTTCATTTTTTTTTGGATTTATTTTGGACCTTTCGGACATTGGCCACATTTTTGTATATAGTTTATTTTATTAGTTAGTGTAGTTAGATAGGTTTCCTTTCTTTTGTTGGGATGATGGACCCTGGCTTGTTTGTATGTACATAGTTCACTGTTGGATTGTATTTTTCTTTCACATTTTAACCATGGAGCAATGGCTTTCTTTTTTATTTCCCATTGGATTTTGTTTTCTGGACAGTGACTTTGGACACCATTACTTTGGATTTTGATTTTTGGTTTTGCTTTTTTTCACGGACATGCTTCTTTTCATTTTTGTACATTCACATTTCTGTTTCTTTATTTTTGATTCTATTTATGTTTCCTTTAATACATATTTTTTTAGTGAACTTCAATGTGTGGTATCTCATTGGTTTCATGCATTTCATGATATGGGTTTTGAGATTCACTGACACCCATTGGGTGTATGTGAGGAAATGTGTTTGTTTCGGAACTTGCAATTGGTGTTCTGTCATGTACTTGCCAATTATAAGTGGGTGGATGCAATACTCGGGTGGGTGTTTTGCATTTGGAGGCTGACCATAGGGACCAGGGATCTAGATTGTGATGACATGTTGGCTGGGGAACATGAGTTGGACATGGGTGGGGGCCTTCTGGCAGGTGCCCCACAGTGCTGGGGGGTGGGGGGGTGGGAGACATGGGTGGGGGCCTGGTGGAGGGTGACCCTACACTGCGGGGGGTGGGGGTGGTGGGAGACATGGGTGGGGGCCTGCTGGCAGGTGCCCCACAGTGCTGGGGGGTGGGGGGGTGGGGAACATGAGTTGGACATGGGCGGGGGCCTACTGGCAGGTGCCCCACAGTGCTGGGGGGAGGGTAACATGAGTTGGACATGGGTGGGGGCCTGCTGGCAGGTGCCCCACAGTGCTGGGGGGTGGGGGTGCAGGGGAACATGAGTTGGACATGGGTGGGGGCCTGGTGGAGGGTGCCCCTGGTGGCTGGGGGGTGGGGGTGCTGGGAGACATGGGTGGGGGCCTGGTGGTGGGTGCCCCTGCACTTCTGGGGGGTGGGGGTGGTGGGAGACATGGGTGGGGGCCTGGTGGAGGGTGACCCTGGTGGCTGGGGGGTGGGGGTGCTGGGAGACATGGGTGGTGACCTGGTGGTGGGTGCCCCTGCACTGCTGGTGGGTGGGGGTGGTGGGAGACATGGGTGGGGGCCTGGTGGAGGGTGACCCTGCACTGCTGGGGGGTGGGGGTGGTGGGAGACATGGGTGGGGCCTGCTGGCAGGTGCCCCACAGTACTGGGTGGTGGGGGTGGTGGGAGACATGAGTGGGGGCCTGGTGGAGGCTGCCCCTGGTGGCTGGGGGGTGGGGGTGGTGGGAGACATGGGTGGGGGACTGGTGGTGGGTGCCCCTGCACTGCTGGGGGGTGGGGGTGGTGGGAGACATGGGTGGGGGCCTGCTGGCAGGTGCCCCACAGTGCTGGGGGGTGGGGGGGTGGGGAACATGAGTTGGACATGGGTGGGGGCCTGCTGGCAGGTTACCCACAGTGCTGGGGGGTGGGGGTGCAGGGGAACATGAGTTGGACATGGGTGGGGGCCTGGTGGAGGGTGCCCCTGGTGGCTGGGGGTGCAGGGGGAAATGCGTTGGTGGGCAGTAGTGCAAGTTGACATGTGGGTTGGCTGGGGGGCATGGCCATGGTGGATGGGGTGCCTGCAGGACATGTGCAGGGTAGGCCCCTGTGGCACGTGTTTCAAGCTGTGTACAGCTTTTCATCAGAGGCTTAGGTTGCAGCAATAAGAACTCCAACTTGCAATGGTAACATGAGTAGACTGAAACAAGCGGTCATTGAGCTTTCCGCAACTGCGAGGCATTTTGAGAACTGTATCTGGCATTGTCCTACTCTAAATGTGGAGTTCTTATTGCTGCAACCTAATCCTCTGATGAAAATCTGTACACAGCTTAAAACACGTGTCAGGCTTCTCTTCGCACAAACAATAAAGGCTTTTCTTTGCACAAACAATTAATTATAATTTCTTGGCGCAGTGAGACTGGGAACATCTTTGTTTTTCCTCAACTATTCCTGTGGATGTGTATTGGCAGTACACCCACACCGCCCAGATACCCGCAGCCTTGATGTTTATTTTCTTAATCACTGTATAAGCGCTGTGGACTCGCGACTTTTTCTGCCATAACTTTGTTCTTATAATTTTTAGTACCTCATGGGGAGATACTGGTGTAAACTTAAAGCGCTGGGTGGTGATGGGGGTCTTAGCATGAGCGTTGAAGGGTTCATTTTGAGGTGGCAAGTAGAGCCTTTTCATCAGTGATCTTCTTTTGAAGAAGGGCAATTTTATTGGCTAGCGCATCCTGGATTCTAGTACACCAGGATTGGTCCATGACACTGAGGTCAGTTTGGGGGGCGGGTGATTCAAGTTCCCTAAGTATGATAAAGAGTTCATGGGAGCTTGAGCTGTCTTTACGAATCCTTTCATTGTTGGAATTACGTTTGGCTGTGAGGATTGCATCTTTGTAGTTGGCAGTAATTTTTAGTAGCAATTCTTGGTTAGTGGTAGATGGGTTCTGTTTCCATAGGGATTCATGCTTCCTCTTTTCTTTCCAGAGCTCTTTAAGGTGAGGGGTGAACCAAGAGTTCACATGGGCCGTAGGTTTACTTTTGCACAATTTTATGGGTGCAATAGAGTCAGTAGCAGAGTTGATGGAGTTGTTGTACAATTCTACTAGTTTCTCAGGGTTAGGTGGTAGTGAAGTTGCCTGTAGGGGTTTGCGAAAGGGCCTTAGGTTGTCTACAGTACTTTATTTTTTTATTTCTGGTTAAGATAGGAGGTGCTGTAGTTTTGGTTATAGCAGGCGGAATACAGTTTCGGAGATTGAAGGTAAGTAAGCTGTGGTCTGTCCAAGGTAGGGGTTCAATAGCCGTTATATTAGTTGGGCAGTTTAAGTCTTCTAACCAATCCAGGGTGCGACCTTTGTCATGAGTGGGTAGAAGTACTCTTTGGGTAAGACCTAATTCAGATAGGAAATTGGCAAGGTGTAAGGCTGAGTGGTCCGCTGGGTCATTGAAGCTCAAGTTGAAGTCTCCTAGGAGTAAGATTTGGGAAGTAGTTTTGGTATTAATTGTGATGATATTATTAATGTCATCTTTGAAGGACCCCTAAGCACCAAGGGGGCGGTAGATGAGGTGAATGGTCAGAGTTTGTGCTGTAGAGAGTGACAATTTAACCGTCAGTACTTTGCAGGCAATTCTAGAGATATGGTGGAAGGCTCTCAGGTTAAGTGAGTCCTTAGCAATAAAAGTGGTACCTACACCTCTAGTTGATTTTCTGTCGGCTCTAAGAATAGAGTAGTTATCAGGGGTGGCGAGGAGGGGTGAGGGGCCGGCTGCATCATGTAACCAGGCCTTGGTGATTGCAAGGAAGTCCAAGTTCCTTCTTGTGATCAGGTCGGCAATTTCAGGAGCATGGGCGACTAAGGATCTAGCATTGATCAATGCTCCGCTAATGGGGTGCAAGTATTGGTAATGAATGGGGGTTGAGAAGGGTGTGGTTTTACGTATACAAAGAAAAAATAGAGTGACTCCACCCTATTAGAACTGGTGCTTCAGTTTGCCCTAAAACCGGGCTGCACACATGGGTACTGTAGAATCCATACGTTTTCCCAAATATACTGAATAATCTCAAACAAAGACAATCCTGGAGATTTACTGAAAGGAACTGTTTATTCACATTCCTTCCGATTATTTTCTTCAAATTATGTGATATCAAATTTAAGGTGGCCAGGCAAAAATACTGGTTAAGAATTCATGTGTATGAGCCAATGCATTTCGGTGAAAAACTTTCTTCAGGGTGGTACACAATGGGCCTCATTGCACGGATGGCGGTGGACCAAGGTGCTATTAGCACCTTGGTCCATGCTGGTAAAATACCGGCACCGCCTTGGTGGAAAGGGAATTACCGCCCTATTCCAAGGTTGGTGGGACGGTAATTCCCCCTTCCCCATTGCCCTTCCCCATTCCCATTTTTGCCCCATAGGGCATAATGGGAATGGGGAAGGTGCTAATTACGGCACCGCAAATTGCGGTAACGTAATTAGCTCCCTGGTCCCTTTGCGGGTTGGTTTTTAACGCCTGCAAAAAGCAGGCGTTAAATTCCCCAACCCGCAAAGGGACCTCGTAGTAAGGCGGTAAGGGTTTACCGGTACCGGTAAAATACCAGTACCAGTAAACCCTTACCGCCTACCGTGTAATGAGGCCCAATGTGTTAGATTGACTATAACTAACAAATTCTTATATTCCAAGTATGTCTTCAACTGACGTACGGAGTATAACAATGGTCATTGCTCCTTTATCAGCCAAAATGTATTAACATGAAGCCAAACGCTTTCGCAGGAACTTGTGGTCTTACGTATAACATTGGGGGCATATTTAAGTTGTTTGTGTGGTTGTTTGGCAGTGCTAGGCCTGCAGTGGTTAGAAGGTATAGTGATAGTGGGAAGGCGGTATGATCTACCTAGTCTTGGGCCTAGTCTAGTATTTCTCTGTGGAGAAGGGCATGGGGAACTAGGGGTAGTAGCTAAGGTGTTCAGGATAGTGATATTATGGTTGCTGCTAATGGGGGGTTCTCTTGTTGTGTTGTTGTCCATGTGAGCTATGGGCGATCTAGATTTCAATGGGGGTAAGAAAGATGTGGGTTTGATAGTATGGTATGCTCTGAGTGGTGGGAGAAAACAGGTTGGTTTAAACCTGGTGTCCATTGAGGGGGTAGGACGAGGTTGTAGAGATCCTGTCTATGGCCAACGGTGATCTGGTCAGTCTCTGAGAGACAAGGGGATTGTGGTGAGTATGGTGTATATAGCTGAATAGAAACTTATACCAAGTATGCAAGAACAGCATGGGCTAGGAAAGTTCATTTTCCTGATAGTAGTTTGTGCAATGCAGTGTGCATTAGTAGAGGTATGTAACATACCGGTGTGCAGGGAGATTTCGTATTGGCATAAGTAAGAACATGCTATGGCCCTGGAGGGAATCTCGTGGGGCTAGTACTCAAACACATATATACAATTGCGGATTGGCAAGCAAATACAATGGAATGTGGGTTAATCGACAGACATTGACTATAGAAAATAAACAAGCAAGTATCATGGGCAGTACAGTGGTAAACACACATAAGCAAGTACAATAGCTATATGGTGGTCAGCCCACCCGAGCAGATGTAGTAGGCTGCAGATTAGTCAGCAGGCAAGGGAATAATTTAAATCAACAGGGCTGGAGATCAGGCATGTGCAAAAGGTGGTAAGGTAATCAATACACATAAGCAAGTTAATAAATCAGTATGACGAAACCGAGGCTGATAGTGTTAGGGAGAATTCTCTGTTTAGGCTGAATTTCCTAACCTAGCGAGTCCCCCAGCAGCTTTGCTGGATTTCTGGAGTTTGTTTTTTTCCATCCTGCCAAGAGTGAGACTCTTTTCCTCCCACTCTTGGACATGAATGTGTGTAATTCCTTTGAATGTCAATGTGTTCTATGGACTATGGGGTCTTTACTCCATAGGGTCTCATATGTTTTTCTATGTGTGTTACACCGCACCCTACGTGCCGTAACACTGGGGCGTCCTAGCGGACCTCCACCATAGACTCCATACCCGGGGACTGACTACTGTCTCCCCAGGCATGTAAAGTCACCATTGGCTTTACTAGACCTAAATTTACTAACAGAACTAGTACAAACCATCTTATTGTGGACGTACTAGTAGGGGTAATTCAATTACTCCTGGATCTGTTACTCGAGGGGGCACTGTCCCGTCCCCCCTTGTCGAGTTTTGGCTGGTGGCAGTGGAAACTACTTGTTATGTTCGACCCCGAACATAACCCTATGGGATTCGTTCCATTGTTGGAGATTGATAGTTTTTCTCGTTAATCTCTAACGTACCACCGATCTACTTATCTTAAATAAGTTTATCGGATGGTATTTTCTGCCAGAACTCGGTTTGTAAAATGGCGTCTGTGTTTGTCTCTGTGACTCCTAAACCAAAGGTCGAGCCCTTTGTTCCACTTTTGGCGGGCTCTGTACAGAGACCCTCCAAAGTGGTGCCATTCTGTCTGGGTTACCACAGGGGTGTGGGAGGGGGTTTAGGCACCCTGGACCGAGTTGCCTTGCCAACTCCGGTCGCACTCTGGAGTGATTGGCCCAAGTGGTGAGCCTTCCCGCTCACCACTTAGCATGTGTTGATTGACAGCTAGGCTGAATGAATGGGGGTTTTCTGCATAAAAGCAGGGCTTTTGGGACTGGATCTTGAGAAGTCGCCACAGGACCTAAGAATCCGACGAGGGTAACGCTGAGCCGACCTGCACGATGACACCTCCGATGGAGCCCTGCGGAACCGACTCACCACTTCCCGACGACAGAGGAGATCTCCCTGCCGGAGAGTCTCTTCCCCTGACTGTGGGAACAACCAGTCCCCTTTGCTTTTTCTTCGCCTCAGGACGCAGTGGTCGAATTGCCCGTGCAGAGCACCGCGGCAACCGGATAGCCACTACCCCTGTACCGCAACCAAAAGGTGGTGCCTTGTGACGGAGCACTCCGCGGCTGGTCTCTTCCCTGGTGGTGCACCGGACTTCACTTTTCTTCGACGACGATATCATCTCTACTCTTGGCAAAGACCCGACGTGCATCCACCACCAGGAACAACTGCCCCCGCCGGAGCTGCCCTCCACAACAAGGTACCGTGTCCGCCTGGCTTACCTTTCGATCGGTTCGAGTGAGGTGTCTTAATCCTCTCCTTTCCGTTGGGTCGCCTCCAAGCTTTTCTCATTTATTGTTCTGAACTGGTTCAATCTGCCGAAACAATTTGCTACAAAGACTTGAATGCATCTCCACTAGAGACTTTTTGGGACATATCGCCTTGCCTCTCTCCGAGTGGGCCTGGCATCTGAACTTTATGATCTATTGTGGTTCTTGCCTTCTTACCGTACATTTTGCCCGTGAAGTATTGAACTGTGTTAATTTCGTAACCTGCCTATCTTTTTCTCTCCCGTCCTAACTAATATTAGAGTGTCATCTAGGTTGAGGTATACACCTCTGTCTGTAAATAAGTGGTGCCGGTAGAACCTAGACTTATCGAAATATTGCTAGGGGGATTGATTGTTTCTTCTTCGTAGAGTAATTGTGTTTGATTTGTTTGCCGTGAATTCACCATAGTGTTTTTCATAGATGTTTCGTTATAAATAAATACCTTAATATCTTTACACTAAGCCTCGTTGCGTGTGTGCTTGTCTTGCTGGGAAGAATTGCCCTATTTTGTATACTCCACATACTGCTCAACTCTTCTTGAGGGAAGTCTGACTGCTCAGCCACAGCTACCAAGTGAATCTGTGTGGTACAGACTGCTACCAAGTGGGTTCACCGCCAAACACCTGTAGTCCTAAATCTTTTGCAGTGGTCCCAGAGGGAACTGCACAGGTTTCCGCCTAACACTGGTGTACAGCGGTGGGATTTGTATCGAGTATACAGTTTAGAGTGCTTTTCGACACTGTAGGATAACTAACCACAAAACTTTGCACAAAAAGCAACTTTCAAAAAACATGTCTACGATGGAAACTTACTGTCAAGAGTCCTTGTCAGGTGAAAATACTGAGAGTCTGCGAGCTCTCTGTAGGCAAGAGAATCTTCCTGTAAGAGGCAAGAAGTTAGAACTAATAGAGAGATTGCTGGCGAACCAAAGTCTGGGTACTGGTTCAGAGGAACCAATCTCTCCAGCGAATGTAGATAACAGTGATGGTGTTGATCTGAATCGTAATTCTGATGATAGCGATGAAGAGGCTGACGAGGACGGAGAGGCTAACGAAACTGTCTCCCCTGCTCCTCTACCTGCCTTACCAGCTGTGCCTGCGGGGCCCATACCAGGTCTCACAAGTAACCCTGCCTATTTTGAACTTGAAAAAATGAAGCTCGAACTAGAATAATAATGGTTCTTGGCTCAATCTGAACGAAACCAAGAGCTCGAGTTCAGACGGATGAATGCCCAGGCTGAGCAGAAGCAAGCTGAGTTAAGACTCAGGGAAATAGAACTTAATCACGAGTTAGAGATGAAAAAGTTGTCTACGGAAAATGCTTCTCTCTCCTCTGGTTCCTCTAGGAGATCCAGTCCCAAAAGACCCCGGATGCCGAAGGAATTAGTGCGTATGTATGAACCGAGATTGGATGTGTTGGATTGGTTGAAACTGTTTGAATACAATCATGGGCTCCAGGACATCACCGGGAATGCTTTGCTTCCCTGGTTGTTCTCTAGGCTCCCTCCTGTTGCGACTGATGTGGTAATGGAGTTGGGGGAGGCGGATAAGACGGATTACGAAAGTGTCAAACTAGCTTTAATAGCTAGATTCGGGAAGACCCCTTCCCAGTATCTTAAGAGGTTTAGAACCCTCAAAAAGCATGATGGTACTCCTTGGGCTACCTGGGTGAGTGAAGGGTTGAAAAACTTAGAGGGATGGATTAAGGGTTACAAAGCGAACACTTATGAGGGTATGAGGAATCTTTTTATGTTGGAGTCTATTTATGATGCCTGTTCTCCTGAGCTCAGACAGCACTTGGCTGATTCGAAGGAATTGGATTCCCGGAAGCTAGCTAGGGCTGCTGACTTGTGGGTTGCCAACAGGGCTACTCATAAGGATTCTGGGCAACTCAGAAAAAGGATGAGGGAAAACAGCCTAAAAAAGACTCAAAGAGAATTCTAATAACTCACATTCCAAAGAGGGCCCCAAACAAAACCAGAAGGGTAAGCCACAAGGAAAACCACAGCAGAATAGTGTGTCTTCTGGTGCCAAACCGGAAGAAGGTCAGAACAAGCCACCATTCCAGAAAGCATTCGGAAAATGCTTTGTTTGTGGCTCGACTGACCACGTGAAAGGAGATCCCAGATGTAAGGGTAAACCTTCAGGGGTCCAGCTTGTCTCCTTAGCCTTCGCTCCAGAGGAGGAAGTCCAAATTGCAAGTGGAAACTTTCTACTGCTAGCTGACGAACCCATTGGAGTCTCAGCCAGCGTTTCTTTAGTATCTCTGGGGTTGTGGGAACAACAGAATTTAGATGTCTATAATTCTATCCCCGATAATACTAAAGAGTATTATAAGGACAGTGTCCAGGTGAATGGTCAGGAGACTCCTGCCATTAGGGACACTGGGGCCAGCATAACTGTGGTGGATACATCGTTTTTTCAGGCTGAGGATGTTGCTAAGGCACCCAAACGCCTCACCAAGTTAGCTGGAAGGCCTGTGCAGACGCTTCCCCAATTACCAGTTCTCATCCAGTGTAACGACATGACTGTGAAGATACCTGTCAGCATACAGAGTGAGGTACCAGGACGCGTACTGTTGGGTAACGATTTGAAAACTCTCTGAGTTGTATCGCATACTCCCAGACCTCCTAGTAAATGGTTACAGGAGCTAACCAGACCTGCAAGAGAGAGGACCATGCGCGGTACTCTCCAGGAGATGATGAAGAAAGAAATCACTCCTGCTCCACTGGAATTGTCGGCCGCTGTCTCGAAGAAATCAGAAGCAAAAGGGAAACCTAAGACTTCTATCCCGAAACCAGCAGCAAGCATTCCAGTGCAGCCAACACAGACTTCCCCGCGGTTGTCCAAAGTTACACCCGTAACTCCACCTCCAGCCGAGGCTGAGAGGGAGGTACAACCCTGTGTGGTAGAATTAGACTCTGAGGAAGAGCTAATGGAAGGCCGGGAACTCATTGGAGATCTGGATCCTGTTGACCATCCTGAGCTGCAGTCTTAACTGGCAGAAGGTGGACCCAGCAGGGCAGACTTCAGTAAGGGACAGAGGGAATGTCCAACTCTGGAAGGTCTTCGCCACCAGGCCGAAGCCCAGGCTGAAGGGCAAGAGCCTGGGAAATACAGGTTGCACTGGGAAGATGGCCTCTTCTACAGTGAACCGACCGGGTCTGCACCTGGAGACTACAAACGACTTGTAGTACCCCAAGAGAACAGACCACAGTTCTTGCAGTTAGCCCACGAGATTCCTTTGGCTGGTCACTTGAGTTTCAAGAAGACGAAGGAAAGGCTCTCTCTCTACTTCTATTGGCCAAAGATGGGGGCCGAAGTAGAAAAACACTGCAGGAGATGCCACACCTGCCACACCTCTGGTAAGGTTGGCTCCAAGAATGTGGCACCTTTAGTGCCTCTCCCAGTTGTGGGAGTACCATTTGAGAGAGTAGGGATTGACATTGTTGGTCCCCTTGATCCTCCAACCTCCTCAGGCAACAGGTTTATATACTTGTTGTAGTAGACCATGCTACTAGGTATCCTGAGGCAATTCCTATGAGGACTGTTACAGCTCCGGCTGTGGCTAAGGCCCTCCTTGGTATTTTTACTAGGGTCGGGTTTCCTAAGGAAGTAATCTCTGACAGGGGGTCAAACTTTATGTCCCACTACATGAAAGCCATGTGGAAAACCTGTGGAGTTACTTACAAGTTCTCAACAGCTTACCACCCACAAACCAATGGGTTGGTAGAACGGTTCAACCGAATCATGAAGAGCATGATAGGTGCTTTAGAGGAACCCCTTAAGCGTAAGTGGGACCTTCTACTGCCATGCCTTCTCTTTGCTTATAGAGAAGTCCCTCAGGAGGGCATAGGTTACTCGCCCTTTGAACTACTCTATGGTCATCCCGTCAGAGGTCCATTGGCCCTGATTAAGGAAGGGTTGGAGAGTGCTCCTTCCCCCAAGCCAGTCAGAGTGACTGACTACGTGATAGGTCTCCGGAGGAGAATGTCACACATGATGACGGAAGCAAGCGATAACTTGAAAGCTGGACAAGCATTGGTCAAGCACTGGCACGATCAAAAGGCTAACATGGTTGAGTTCGCTCAAGACCAGCTCGTTCTCGTTATGATCCCAACAAGGCAGAGGGCCTTGCAAGATAAGTGGATGGGACCCTTCCGAGTTGTGGGTAAACTCGGAGAGGTTAACTATCTGGTGGACTTGGGCAATCCCAAGGAGGCTCCGACAGTCTTCCACACCAACCGACTTAAAGCGTATGTCTCACGACCTGATGTAGGAGCGTTGCTTCTAGCATCATCCGAGGAAGAAGAAGAGAGTGAAGCTCTTCCGGATCTCCTCAGAGGCTTACCTTTAGACGAAAAAATTGAAGGAGTAAATCTCTCCTCCAATCTGACACCCGAGCAACAAGACGAGTGCAAATCTATGTTGAATCAGTTTGCCTCTCTATTCTCGCTTTCACCAGGCTTGACCCCTTGGGGCCAGCACGACATACTCACTGGTGACTGTCTGCCAGTCAAAAGCAGAGGATACCGCATGTCAGAAAACGTACGAACCCACATCAAAGGTGAGGTCAGCAAGATGCTCGATCTCGGGGTAATAGAGCCCTCTACTAGTCCGTGGTCTAGCCCAGTTGTGTTAGTACCAAAGGCCAGATCTAAAGAACTTAGATTCTGCGTGGATTATATAGCTCTTAATGCAGTCACCAAGACTGATGCCCACCCTTTGCCAAGAACAGATGAGTTGGTGGATAAACTTGGCGCCGCCAAGTTCCTCAGCACATTTGACTTGACGTCAGGCTATTGGCAACTAGCCCTGACAGACCATGCCAAGGAGAAAACTGCATTTTCTACCCCCGTTGGCTTATACCAGTTTAAGGTAATGCCTTTCGGATTGAAGAATGCACCTGCTACGTTTCAACAGATGGTAAACCAGGTTCTGAATGGGATGGAGGACTTCTGCATGGCATACTTGGATGACATCGCAGTGTTCAGCAATTCCTGGGAAGAACATGTAACCCACCTGAGAGATGTTTTGCAGGCTCTTGGACGAGCCAATCTGACCATAAAGGTGAGCAAATGCCAAATTGAACAGAGTAAGGTAGTCTATCTTGGACATGAGGTAGGAGGTGGAGAAATAAGGCCTTTGCTCAGTAAAATTGAAGCTGTGCAAAATTGGACAACACCGACTACTCAAACCCAGGTGAGAGCCTTCCTAGGTCTCACGGGGTATTACAGGAATTTCATAGAGAACTATGGCACCATAGCTTCTCCACTGAATGTCATCTCCTCGCCCAAATTTCCTAAAAAGGTTAAATGGAACGAGGAGTGCAATCAGGCTTTTTGAAAACCTGAAAAAGGCTCTTTGCCAAGCCCCAGTACTCAGAGCTCCTGATTACCGCCAACACTTCATTGTGCAGACAGATGCTTCAAATGTAGGAATAGGTGCCGTACTCAGTCAACTCGATGGGAAAGGTAGGGAGCACCCCGTTTGCTTCATCAGCCGCAAGCTGAAGGATCCTAAAACAAGGTGGGCAACAATCGAAAGAGAGTGCTTTGCTATCGTGTGGGCTCTGAAGAAGTTTAGGCCGTACTTGTATGGTTCTACTTTTGTCATTCAGACTGACCACCAACCCTTGAGATGGTTAATGCAAATGAAAGGGGAAAACCCAAAACTATTGAGATGGTCGATCTGCCTGCAAGGGTTTGATTTCACCATTGAGCGCAGGTCAGGGTGTCACCACCAAAATGCTGATGGTCTCTCTAGGATGTATGTCATCGACTAGAGGTATGAGATTCATCCAGGAGTGGATTAAATCCTCCTGTCCCTTAGTCAGGGGGGGGCGAGTGTTAGGGAGAATTCTCTGTTTAGGCTGAATTTCCTAACCTAGCGAGTCCCCCAGCAGCTTTGCTGGATTTCTGGAGTTTGTTTTTTTCCATCCTGCCAAGAGTGAGACTCTTTTCCTCCCACTCTTGGACATGAATGTGTGTAATTCCTTTGAATGTCAATGTGTTCTATGGGCTATGGGGTCTTTTACTCCATAGGGTCTCATATGTTTTTCTATGTGTGTTACACCGCACCCTACGTGCCGTAACACTGGGGCGTCCTAGTGGACCTCCACCATAGACTCCATACCCGGGGACTGACTACTGTCTCCCCGGGCATGTAAAGTCACCATTGGCTTTACTAGACCTAAATATACTAACAGAACTAGTACAAACCATCTTATTGTGGACGTACTAGTAGGGGTAATTCGATTACTCCTGGATCTGTTACTCGAGGGGGCACTGTCCCGTCCCCCCTCATCGAGTTTTGGCTGGTGGCAGTGGAAACTACTTGTTATGTTCGACCCCGAACATAACCCTATGGGATTCGTCCCATTGTTGGAGATTGATCGTTTTTCTCGTTAATCTCTAACGTACCACTGATCTACTTATCTTAAATAAGTTTATCGGATGGTATTTTCTGCCAGAACTCGGTTTGTAAAATGGCGTCTGTGTTCGTCTCTGTGACTCCTAAACCAAAGGTCGAGCCCTTTGTTCCACTTTTGGCGGGCTCTGTACAGAGACCCTCCAAAGTGGTGCCATTCTGTCTGGGTTACCACAGGGGTGTTGGAGGGGGTTTAGGCACCCTGGACCGAGTTGCCTTGCCAACTCCGGTCGCACTCTGGAGTGATTGGCCCAAGTGGTGAGCCTTCCCGCTCACCACTTAGCATGTGTTGATTGACAGCTAGGCTGAATGAATGGGGGTTTTCTGCATAAAAGCAGGGCTTTTGGGACTGGATCTTGAGAAGTCGCCACAGGACCGAAGAATCCGATTAAGGGTAACGCTGAGCCAACCTGCACGATGACACCTCTGGTGGAGCCCTGTGGAACCGACTCACCACTTCCCGACGACAGAGGAGATCTCCCTGCCGGAGAGTCTCTTCCCCTGACTGGTGGGAACAACCAGTCCCCTTTGCTTTTTCTTCGCCTCAGGACGCAGTGGTCGAATTGCCCATGCAGAGCACCGCGGCAACCGGATAGCCACTACCCCTGTACCGCGACCAAAAGGTGGTACCTTGTGACAGAGCACTCCGCGGCTGGTCTCTTCCCTGGTGGTGCACCGGACTTCACTTTTCTTCGACGACGAGATAATCTCTACTCTTGGCAAAGACCCGACGTGCATCCACCCCCAGGAACAACTGCCCCCGCCAGAGCTGCCCTCCACAACAAGGTACCGTGTCCGGCTGGCTTCCCTTTCGATCGGTTCGAGTGAGGTGTCTTAATCCTCTCCTTTCCGTTGGGTCGCCTCCAAGCTTTTCTCATTTATTGTTCTGAACTGGTTCAATCTGCCGAAACAATTTGCTACAAAGACTTGAATGCATCTCCACTAGAGACTTTTTGGGACATATCGCCTTGCCTCTCTCCGAGTGGGCCTGGCATCTGAACTTTATGATCTATTGTGGTTCTTGCCTTCTTACCGTACATTTTGCCCGTGAAGTATTGAACTGTGTTAATTTCGTAACCTGCCTATCTTTTTCTCTCCCGTCCTAACTAATATTAGAGTGTCATCTAGGTTGAGGTATACACCTCTGTCTGTAAATAAGTGGTGCCGGTAGAACCTAGACTTGTCGAAATATTGCTAGGGGGATTGATTGTTTCTTCTTCGTAGAGTAATTGTGTTTGATTTGTTTGCCGTGAATTCGCCATAGTGTTTTTCATAGATGTTTCGTTATAAATAAATACCTTAATATCTTTACACTAAGCCTCGTTGCGTGTTTGCTTGTCTTGCTGGGAAGAATTGCCCTATTTTGTATACTCCACATACTGCTCAACTCTTCTTGAGGGAAGTCTGACTGCTCAGTCACAGCTACCAAGTGAATCTGTGTGGTACAGACTGCTACCAAGTGGGTTCACCGCCAAACACCTGTAGTCCTAAATCTTTTGCAGTGGTCCCAGAGGGAACTGCACAGGTTTCCGCCTAACAGATAGGTTAGTTGACTGGCGTACCAGCAGGTTGGTCAGCAGGTTGAGATCATTCAGTGCTTATCCACAGACCTATTAAAGAGGATATGGCATAATGCAATATAGGCTGTATGGAGCAAAGTCCATATGGCAGCGAGTCACTCGCAAGTAGCTGTGCACAATTTATCTGGCATTTACTTTGCAGATGCAGCTATGAATATAAATGAGATACGGACACCATGCAGCTATGAGGCGGCTGAAGTAAAAATGTAAGTTTGGTATTTTCAGGTCTTAGCAATCAGGCCTAAGTGTGCAGATGGAGTCAAATATGATGTCATCTGTCTGCCAAATACTTGTAGCAATCTGTATTAGGTGGTCTCACAGACATGGGACCATATCTAAACAAAATAAATATTTGATGAACATGCCTAACAGGTTACATGAAAGTTTGGTGAAGTAGCAAAAGTTTGTTTGGCATAGATGATTGGCTCAAATGTCAGCAAGGTTTGCCCTTATTGTGGTCTGGTATAATCAAGTGCAGTTTGCAAGGAGACGAATGGGCAGGGTCGCCCGGAAAACTTTCCAAAAGGCAGAGATAGTAATCTCAGGATGGGTTACAGCTGTTAGCGACTGTAGTGGTACTGAGAATTGATAGTGGTGGTAGAGTTAGCGTTAGCTGAGGACTGCAATCGGGCAGACGAGTGCATATGAGCGAAAGAGTGCATATGAAAAAAGGGGTGCGTAGAAGGGATGAGTGCGTAGAGGGGCTGAATGTGTAGAGGGGCTGAGTGTGTAGAGGGGCCGAGTGCGTAGAGGGGCCGAGTGCGTAGAGGGGACGAGTGCGTAGAGGGGACAAGTGCATAGAGGGGACAAGTGCGTAGAGAGGACAAGTGCGTTGAGGGGACGAGTGCGTAGAGGGGACACGTGCGTAGAGGGGCCGAGTGCGTAGGGGGGCGAGTGCATAGAGGGGACGAGTGCGTAGAGCCGATGAGTGAGCAAAACAGATGAATGCATAGTGCATGCGTGGGGCAGACTGGAGCACGCGGGGCAGACTGAAGCGCGCGGAGCGGACTGGAGCGCATGAGTGCGTCAAGCAAACCGGAATGTGTGCAGCAAATTGGGATGCATGGAGTGGATAGGAGTGGATGGAACTGACTCGAGCGCATAGAATTGCGTGACGTATATAGTATGGTTTAGAATGCAGAGAACGTTTTGAAAGAGCATATAACCCATCATACCACACCACCACGCTTACTCTCCCCTCTACACCACCACTCAACTAGAACACAGAGATACTATGACACCATTCGGTATAACTGTTCTCGTACCAACATCCGCCGCATACTCCACATCAGTAAAACACTGCTGGTTACACCCCCCCCAGTCAGCCAATCGGGGCAGGCTGGAGCCGTTCTGCAGGAGTTGCCTAGCAAACTGCTGACGCTAGACTTGGGGCGGCCATCTTAGATCAGTCCATTCTTGTTGGCTTATTCTAACTATATTGACTTTTAAAAGTATTATTTCAGTATTATGGATGTAGTTAGATGCCTGCTGGTGTATTCTAATTGTAAATTGTGCTACAGTTTATTGACTATATTTGGGTTGAAGGAATATTAAGTAGGCATTTGTTAGATTTGCTGGTAACATATGTTTTGTAGTAATGGAGGTGTTGTTTCATTCAAACCAACCATTTCTATTTTTGACATATGCAGAGTAGCCCCTGAAGTGGTTGTGGCACCAGCGTGGTATACTATACCTACTCTTGTGATGGTTTTCTTTCCAAGAGATACATGGATGTGTGTGAAGCCTGTAAGCTTACAGTTATCTTTGGTACCATCTGCATTGTACATTAGAACGGAATAGGACAAAATGACAGAGGGCAAAAAGTCAGAGGCCCAAAATTCTGACCCCTATTTCTTTGCAGATATATATGTGAGGGGTAAAGTTAATAAAAATGTATAGGGGTAAGTTGGGGGGTCTTCCCCACATATATATTTGCAAAAAAACAGGAAAAATGAAAAAAAGTCTGACTTATCATAGTCGGACTTTTGCATTCAGTCATTTCACGCAGATCCCCTTAGAAGCATTACTATGACATATTCACTATGTGAATTCATTTGTATGGTAGTACAATTGTCTGAATTCCAATAAGAGTGTAATATGCCATGATTTGCATTCTGCAGAAGATGGTTAAATGCAATGGATTCAGAATTTGGTATGGATACACATACACATCGCTCATTAGGGATGTGCTCTTGTGAAACATGGTTGCAGAGAGTGCATGTATGTGTACACGTGAATGAAATCTGGAAGATTTCATTCATAGAGATGTTTTTGGTTTCCAGTACTTGTAGCAAGTACATTAGTTATTCATGTTGATCTTCCTGTGTGTTTATGGTAAATTTGACCATTCCTGCACAGTAGTCCAATCCCTGCCTTATACCTGAGACACTGTAAGTGTTGTCAGGATTATTTGTGGCATTTTTTATGAAGGATGAGCATTTGCAAACAGAACTGGTCTGAGCCGTTTAAGTAAACGTTGTGAACAATTGGTGGCAATTGGAAGAGAAGATTGATTGTATCATTAGCATATCAATTTACTCCAGTTGTGTTGCTGAATTTAAATGGATCAAAGAGTTCTGTTTGTGGATCGTTTAATGGGCCTGCACATTTTTCTGGAGAAGAGACATTTGTGTCATTTTTTCTGATGGACGTTCAGTTGACTCTAAGACAGTTTTGTGGTTATAATCTTTGATGCAGAAGGAGTTGGTTGTTGTTTCTTTAGGGGTATTCTTTGGAGATCTGTTATAGATTCTGTTTGTAATAGTTATCTTTTTAAAGTTCTCCATTTTTGAGGTACAGGGTACATATCTAGCTGGTGGGTGCATAGTGCACAGTCTGTTGTATTCTAGGATTCATGGAATGTCAATGTTGACTTTGCATCAAAGTTAACTAGGAATAGGATACTGAGTGTATGCAGACGTGAAAGTGCTACATACCTCATACCATCTTTAAAGGTGGGGCTGACAATGTCAATCAATGTTTGCTCTAGGGTCAGACCTTGTGATTTGTGAATAGTGAAAGCATATTCAAGAGATAGAGAAAATTGTGCTCTGCATCTGAACATGTCATTGAAAAGAAGGAAACGTTCTATTGTGCAGCCAATTTCTTTAACTTGTGCAAATTTGACAAAGTGGATATTGACAAACAGAATGTTTGAAAGCCAACAGCTGTACCAATTGCTCCATTGACTAAACCTTGTTCTATGTAAAGGTTACGTATTAGAATTACTCTGCAGTTTAGACACAAAGTCATATTTTCTCCAATGCAGTTGTGTTGGACATACATTTTTCTAAGTTATTTAGTTGTGCTGTTGCTTGTTAACACATAGGAAGTGTCATGTGGTGCACTTCTAGTTTGTCAATGGAGCTAACATACAGTATGAGCTGCATTTAGGACATGCATTTTATATTTTGTTGAGTTAATTGTCTCCTGACATCAGGAGCAGATGTGTTGTGTCCATATAGCTCATGGAGCAGTCTACTATTTAAGATGGATTTTGCATCTTCAGTAAGCAGACCAGTTCTAATGTTTTTTAAAATGTTATCATAGGTGAGGGCTGCAGACTGACACACGTTTTGAGTTAGTTCTCTCTAGTGAAAATGTTGCCAGAGATTTACATTTCCACAGCATTGTTTGTGTCCAAACGTTTTGAAAATAGGTTGACCTTTTACTGGTGTTAACTGTAGGAGGTCTCCGAACATAATAAGATGCTTTCTTCCAAACTGCTCTTTTTAGTTGGTTTTTAGGACTCTTTTCATTCTAAGATTAATTAAAGCCAACATGAGGTTGGAAACCATGCCCACTTCCTTTATCAGGAACACTTTCATTTCTTTCAGAGGTCTGCATAATTTGTAGTATTCTAATTTGTTTTGATGTTATATAGGGAGGAGCAGTGGCTGGCATAAAGTTACACATCCTATATTGTAGGCAGCTAAACCTGTGGGGGCTGTTACTACAGATGAAAGTTAAGTTTTGTAGAAATTTGCTGATTGTTTTAATTAAGAATGTTTTAACAGAATCAGCTTCACCACTTACATACAGGAGCAGAGGATTATAATGTTTACAGCTACAGGTTTTAGTTTCATGTTTAAACACATGTTCAATGTTTTGAGTGATTTCTAGATAAATGGTGAGTTGTTCATCATTTACTGTGATTTGAGCACTGACAAGTCCTCCTCAGATTGTGCATATTGATACATGTATTTTCTACCTTAGTCATGGCTAGGTCTGCTTCATTTACAATGAGTGGTTCTCCAAGTGGTTCTTAGCTTCAGGTAAAGGAAGGTTGACTACCCTCAGCAGTGTCTTTATCTAGTTGAGCTTCAATTTCTTCCCCTTGTTGGCATTGATTGTCCAACATGTCTTTGTATTGTTTGAAATTGTCATTTGTTATACTGCTTTCATTTGCTTTTTACACAGCTTCAAATGTGTCATAGTCACCTAATAATTCTTCTCCTTTTCTCCAAGGTTTAGAAAATGGGAGTAGGACCATGTAATACAGTTCTCTATGTTGTAGATATTTAACTGATAACTTTATGTGATTAATTAGACTGGGTTTGGTGAGTTTCACTAGGCTTACTTCACAAGTTGAGATTGAATTTTTTTGCCAGTTGTCTCATTTGGTGTGTCATTGTTTTTGTAGGTATAGTTTTGGGCAATGTCGTACAGACACATGTTTTCCAAAGCAGTACTTCTGTTTGGGTAGTATGTGTCAATTACATTGTTTTTAAATGTCGTGGCTATTGGGATCATTTGTAGCCATGGTTTGTATCACTTGGTAGGATTTTAGCACTCTTTTACGGGATGAAGCTGGACCAAGGTTCAGCCATACAATGTGTTCAGATTTGCCATATAAGGCTGTATCTATTAAATGGTCTGTATCTTCGTAGCTCCCACATTCGCTATGGGAGAACATTTTTTTTGCGAAGCTGTACAACTTATGTGATAATGTTTTGGCATATGATATGTCATCCCCAAGGTCTTTTAGCTCTGTTTTCTCAGCTTTGGTGAGATAGGCTGTGACATATCTTGCAACTGCAGTGAAATTGTATACAATGTATTGTATGCCTATTTTTGCATTCCACAAGAGGGCATTGTAATCATTGATTTACTTGGATGCTTCATCCCTTTAAATGCTGTGTATGTTTTTAGGGGATTTGCCTTTTATACAGTGTCTAACAGAAGACATCAAGCTAATTACTTGTCCTTTTTTGCAAACTGGTCTAGGGAAGCCAAAACAACATTTGGTATAGTATTTGCCTTTGCATTTATATCTATGCTGTACTTCTTCACCGGGGGGGGGTCATTTTATTGCAGAAAAAGCACAGCATGGCAATGAAGCGATGGTAAAAGTACCTTGAATATGTCTCACAATTGTACTCCCACCGAGAACCCAATACCTTCCTACTAAGTGTGCAACACTATGGATTCTACAACCAAAGGAAGGTATCTCAGTGTGTATCCAATGTCAATTTCATCCAAGAACACAAGGGATCTAAAGAATCTTGAACAAATAACAGACCCTCAGTTCACTAACTCCACATAAAACAATTTAATACAAATCAATATAAAGAAATAATACACCTCAATGCCTATACGAAATTCTAAAAATACATTGATAAAACTTTACAAACAAATAATGAATGCTCACATACAATACCCATAAAAACATGAAATGAATGTCACAAATTAGTGTATATTGTTCCTTTGATTGATCTCCTAAACTTCATTAATACGCTTGTAATAATAGCCCAACTTGTCCAGGTTTCTATCCTGTCAGCTCCAATATACCAGACATTCATCAGGGGCAGTTAGAACATCATAGGAGTAACATATGAATTAGTTATTTGGAAGATTCTTTCTCCCTGACTTCATGGAGGAATTCCCAATTAGAGATAAAAAGGACAGACAACTTAGTCTTATAATTAGACATTTCATATGAACCCGTTACCCACGGGTTGCATAGTACATCTATAGATAAAACACTTGTATATGAGCGCAATATAAATACAATATCATATCATATAGTGTAACTTGGCAAGACTCTTAAATCTCCTTGCTAATATCACCAAATAATGATATATGTTGTGCTATGCTGACCTCTTTCATACCGAGGTAACAGTCAACTATCCTCTTGTTTCCCTGAAAAGTACCTTGATACATTGACAGGGTCAAGAGAACAGAGTTCTCCAGGTGTTTTGATATATATTCTGTTTTTATTTTGGTTTGCAGTGCGTATGAAGTCATGCAAGTCATCCCATGTGTACTCTGCACAACTTTAAGTAACAAACCATGTGGGTGGGCCTAGGTTCCTTAGCATAGAAAGTCCAATGGACAGCGTACATCAGCGTGACGTCAGAACCAGTATTCTTTTATACCACACTTGTTTGCCAAGAGATCTGTTATAATTGACTGCAAAACATTATCTTTGTCTTTTGCCTTTTAAAACAGTTGAGTAGCAGACATGTTTAAAAAGTTAGAGCCTGTTTTTAATGTGTGTAACTCCATAACATAGAGTTGCCAGTTGACTTTCGAAAAGGAGGTGGAAAATGTATTCAACATTTTGTCTGGAATCTGGGGTCTTCAGAATACATTCTTAAAGAGGGATATTCTGATGCACTAATCGGTGTGGACCTTTCATCATATCTTGCTCCTCTTCCTGTAGGAAAGAGTAGATGAAAAGAATGTGCTTCTACACTTAATTGTCATATGCTCATTGGGGATCTTTTTTGCTTGATGCATGTATATGTTTGGAATGCATTGTCAATTGTGTCTTTGGAGTGTAGTAGTCACATTGTATACTGGTCTGAAATGCTGGCTGCAATAACAGGATCTACATGTTCAAATTGGCCAGTTGCTGGTGACTCTTGAATTATTTGGGTGGTTTCTCTTTTCTCTTAAGTTTTCCTCTATGTTTAGTATTCATTGCTTTATTTTAAATATTGTAGGCTTGCCTAACTTTGTGTAAGTTCACTAGTTGTTGCCACATTGTTTTGTCTCTTGTTGGTACACCATTACTAGTACAATCAAAGATTGATCTATTGGTCGTTTTACTCCTAGAGTTTCTACATTTTCTTTGAGATTTAATGGGAAACATACAACTTTGCCATGGCACCGTTTAGTGACTCGAATGCAGGTAATGTGGCTCAAGGTGTATTATAGCTTCAAATGGGTGAACTGTTTGGATGATAAAGCTCTCATACAAGTTAAGTTGTTGGAATGCTTTTGTAAGTGGGAATATTTCTACGTTATTAGTGATGGTTCCATGTAATTTCATTGCCTGTAATTTCATCCCGTCATTTTGACGTGCACATACCATCAAAAATGCTCATTGTTTTTTTTTGGGGGGGTCGAGGTCCCCCAAGTAACCCCCTCACACTTGTTTTTGCTATTGCCTACCCACCCAAACCCTTATCTGCCCTTTCCCACTCTCCCTAAAAAATTCAATGAGCACATTTGATGGAATGTGCATGTTAAAATGCCCGGGGATGAACATGCAGGCGATGAAAGGATGTTGTACCTTAGTGATAGCACGTGACAGCATTTGGCTATTGTCAACCTTTTTGTTGCAGTACGTGCAAAGTATTAAGGGGTCCGTTATTTTTTATTTAGTTTTTGGCTGCTAGATAGAAAGCTAACTGGAACCATTGGGATTCCTCATTGTCCTCTATTTTGTCGGCTATATCTACTATTTGTGTGCTCTTTTTATAAAAAGTACTGCAACAACAGACACATACTTCATATGGTATTTCAGCAGACGTGTTGTGAAACTTAGCTATTTCTTTTTTGTATGTCTTTGTTAGAATGTTGGTGTTCATGATGATTTTGGTAAAGTATTTGCTTTGGATGTGCTCTATTTCTTGAAGCAGTTCATTGGCTGTTCCATGTAGGACAATGTTATTTAAATTTTGCGGTTCTAGGTCAGGACCTTTTGCATAGTATAATCTATGCACAAGATTCCGTATAGCAGACTGGTGTTTTGCTGACATTTTGATGTGATGGAAGGTGCTTTTGCAAGAAGTTCCTAAAATGCAGGATAAGGAATGTCCTCGAAGTCCAGTGTGGCTCTGCCCTGGACAAGAGTCCATGGTTTGTAAAGTTTTAATTTGACTTTTGTCTGTTAGTTTTACATAGTGATTGAGGAACTGTTGTAAAGATTGAAAGGATTGTTAGCGTACGTTACACATTGAGCTGCATGTCCATTTGTACACTGGACGGTTTGCTTTGGTGAAAGGAGCAATTAGTTGAACGTTTGTTGGGGATTTTTTTAATGGGGGATTCTTTTGCCATAATGGTGTCTTCTACCATTTCAAACCCTCGACCATTATTGTCTATGGCAATTGATTTTTGTTGTTCTTGTTTATAAGCTTCGTCAATGAAATATGGTTATGCTCTCCTTGTGTGAATCCATTCATCATAACAGAAGTTTGAAAAAGTCTCTATATTGACACTGCACATGTTTAGAAGTACTTTTTGTAATTTATTGATTCATTTAGTTAGTGGTTTAATTCTGTTTAAAATCAATATAAACAATGTTCTCTTTAGTAGAACAGTGCTGTCAATGACAGTTTTAAGGATAAGTCTCCTGCAGTAGGTTTTAAGGGTAGATTGTGAGTTTTCAGCTGTTTTTATAAGATTGTGAAGAACTATAAGGTGGAAAAATATTGAAACATACATTTTTGGGATTGCTTTACCGTGACTACATTAACACTGGTAGATACAGTGCTAGGTTTGTTAGTAGGTCTGCTTTTCTTTGTACTTTTCTTTTACTTTCAGTTTTTGGAAGAGGGACCTTACCTTTTTTAGTCGTGGCTGGTTTAGTTTTGTTGAGTGAGGGTACTAGCACTTGTGTTTTAATGTGTTTTATAAATTGTTTTAGAGGTGGATGAGTATGTGGTTTGGTTTTATTCTTATCTGCTTTATTTTTCCTTTCTTTTCTACAGAGTTGCTTTTTAGTAGGCATTTTGTTGTTTCTGTTGGGAAAAGAGAACATTTGGGTTCGAAAGGTGTACAATGCATATGCACGTATTATGAATGTGTGTGTGGGTGTGATTGGAGAGCTTAACACAGTGCTGTTTAGAACAGAAGGTGGGATATCAGGTGTGGTTGGGAAGGTTGTGAGAGTGAGAGTCTGTAGCGGTGTGATGGCGTTGGGTTAGTGAGTAAGGGAGTGGTGGTGTGATTGAATCAGTAGGGACAATGTACTATTTTCAGGAACACAGTGGGGGTTGCAATGGTGGTGTTTCGATGGGAATAGGAAGAGTGTGAATGGTGCATTATAATGTGTTAGAGAGAAAGAAATGCTGGTTTGAAAAGAGTAGTTTGGGATGATATATAGTGGAACTGTGCTGTTGTAATAACATACATATACATGGTACATTAATGGACTTCCTTTGTAGGATGTGAAGGGTATTCTTTTTTCGGTCCTTGTCTTCAGCACTGTGCTTCTTTCCTGTAATTGTAAAAGAAAGTTAGTAGGGATATGTGGTAATGGGGAATAACATTTAGTAAGCAATGTTGTTATTTATAAAGATAGGAGGAGATGCCGGGAAAACAGTTAATGATATTGCTGGACATTTAAACATGTTTGAATTTAGGAGCATTTTCATGAAAGTTAATAAATGAATATGTGCATTTATCAAAGCTCTGTGTGTAACATTTTGTAAAAGAGAAGAAAAGTTTATGGAAAATATTTTTAGTGCACTCATAAATGGCAATTGGTGTGTTGATGTTTACTATGTTAGGAGTATATGCTTACTTGCCAACATGATGCATTCTGATCTGTAGGTGTTTATGTTGTCTGAGATTTATTTTGCGTTCTGGGACTAGTAGTTCCACTTTTCCCATTATAAATGTTGTAGTACAAATCCCAGATTGTAAAGAAAAAAGGAGGATTGCAAAAGCAGCTAAAGATTGGAATGGGCTATGTTAGAAAGTATACATATACCATCAATATGTTAAACTGACACACACTGAGTGCCAATTAAAAATGGTCTACAAATCTATTTTATCTGCTTTTACTTTCTTTTATGAAAAAGTGACACAGTGCTGCTATAAATGAACATATGCATTTTTTTAATTTCATCAAAATGCTTCTAAAAAGAAATATTTTAAAATGCACAGCATTTAATGTGTTTATTTAATATACATGTCACAGTTTCGAATCTTGAAGTCCAGTCCTGTTTTTTTTCTTTGCATTCTGGGACTTGTAGTTTGGGTTTTATAATGGGAAAATGGAACTGGAAATGCAGAATGCAAAGGAAAAAATGAAGTCCTAATAAGCACCTATAATTTGGAATGGGTGATGTTGGGATGTATGCATGTACTGCCAACATATTAAACTGGCACACACTAAATGGCACTTAACAATGGTCTACAAATCAACTTTATCTGATTTCCCTTTCTTTTATGAAAATGTGACACAGTGCTGCTATAAATGCACATATGCATTTTTTTACTTTCATCAAAAGGCTTCTAAAAAGAAACATTTTGAAATGCAGAGCATTCTAATTGGTTGCTGCTTCATGTGAGCAGGCTATGAATCTAGCAATGCATGGCATTTGCTAGAGTGGTTAAAAACGAGAATATGCTTATTGAGAAGCTCAATACAAGGTAAGTAGCAGGAACCATATATATATATATATATATATATTCAGTAAAAAAAACTTTGTTAAAGGGACGTTATGGTTAAGTTGCGCTACTAAAAACCTATGAAATTCAGTAAAAAAACTTTGTTAAAGGGACGTTATGGTTAAGTTGCGCTACTAAAAACCTATGAAATTCAGTGAAAAAACATTGTTAAAGGGACGTTATGGTTCAAAGTAAAACCGAAAAACCCCTGAAATTCGGCAGTTATGGTAAGATAAGCAACCATAACTCGCGCCGCCACTGTGCACTGCTAAGACTAACATCCAGGACATCAAAGATGACATCACAAATGTCATTGATGACATCACTGATGACATCACATGTGCATTTACTTTTCATGAAAACTCTGTAGAAGGGATTCTTATTGTAATATTGACAAAAAAGTGTCAAGGATCATTGGAATAAATATCATGAACTAATTAGTGCATTAAGGAATGTGTTGATATACATAGCATTCTATTATGAGGTTCTATCCAGTATACTAAGCTATTCATGCAGAAACATAAGCAGTGTGTGCAGCATAAATGATGAAGGTGCAATATTCATAATCTTGCCATGTTGAATACTGAAATGATAACTGCTTTTTTATTAAAGTTTTGCATAATGTGAAACATGTAATAGATAGCTAATAAAACCCAATTACTACATTACTGCATTACTGCACACCAAACACAAACAGACAATAACACATACAAATAGAGCATATGCAGGGAAAGTGAAGTAAACAAAAAAACAGCAGTATTAACCGACAATTTTCATAACGTAACTAATTATCTTCATGTACAGAAATGATTGCTCTGCTTCAAAGCTACTACTTCCCTATGTATAACTATCACAAATTGTGACTAGACCCTAATGAAAGTAGTGTACGTGCAATGTGTACAAATATGAGCATATTCAGGGAAAGTACAGTAATAAAAAAACAACAGAACTATAACACAGTATTGATAACCGTACTAATCATCTTCATACATAGAAAGCATTGTTGTCTTCCAAGTCTGTGTTTTCTCCCTTGTATATGGTTCATATGCTTTGAGTGGACCCTAAGTGAATTACTGTAAGAACATATTTGTAGTATAAGTCTACAAACATAGTACTTTGTATTATAGTATAGTGAATTTTTAGTTCCTGATTGTAACTGGCCTAGATATATCAGTAAAGGAAAAAAGAGGGAGTCAGACATGTGATGTCATCAGTGATGTCATCAATGACATTTGTGATGTCATCTTTGATGTCCTGGGTGTTAGTCTTAGCAGTGCACGGTGGCGGCGCGAGTTATGGTTGCTTATCTTACCATAACTGCTCAATTTCAGGGGTTTTTCGGTTTTACTTTGAACCATAACGTCCCTTTAACAACTTTTTTTCACTGAATTTCATAGGTTTTTAGTAGCGCAACTTAACCATAATGTCCCTTTAACAAAGTTTTTTTACTGAATTTCATAGGTTTTTAGTAGCGCAACTTAACCATAACGTCCCTTTAACAACGTTTTTTTACTGAATTTCATAGGTTTTTAGTAGCGCAACTTAACCATAACGTCCCTTTAACAAAGTTTATTTACTGAATATCATAGTTTTTTAGTAGCACAACTTAACAATAATAACTTTGACTTTATGTACATATAATATGGAACATACTGAACCCTTTCTACTGAATTTGACGGTCCACAGACATGTTTGGACAACAGTACCACCACCTAAAAACTCTGGGGAGGTATGTGTAATAGTTATATCATAACATAGGAACATTTAACAAATTCACAAAGCAGCACACATACAAAGTATATGTAGTAATACTTAAAAAATGTTACCCATATATGTAACGCACTAACCATTCATGTAAATACAATATGTTTTAAAATGGAATATACCAAAAGAAGATAAAGTGGCTCCCACATAATTACCTCACAGACGCTCCACAACCAACAGCAAGACCAGACGTATACACTACTGATTACATATCTCACCAGACATAGTAAGTGCACTTCTTTTTACTCATATATTTATAAACTTTCTATATTAGAAAAAAATAACATATTACTTTTTTGTTTTCTCACAGAAATGTGTAGTACTCTCGACTGGCTAGAGGAGCATTTCCCACAAGAGGAAATGTTAGAAAATAGTCCACCTAATGGTACACACTTTACTATATAAACAAATTAATAAATATTATTTTGTATACATTTAACATATACATTTTTTTTATTACAGACCATACAAAAATTCCAAGCATCTCATAACAACAATCAGAGGATATCACTCTACAGAAGATTAATCAAAAAATGGACGACCTTATGCAAAATTTTATGGATTTGAAAAACTTTGTGGAAAATTATGTGAAACCCCCAACAGCACACCATTGTCCAACCTGCACTTGTCCCCCCTCACCCTATCCCACGCAGTTAACCCCAAACCCTGTCTATGGACCAAAGTGTTTCGATGAGATTTCCTTCCCTTCTTCACCTGATCCCAGTTATCTAGAAATCCCTAATTCTCCTGTTTTTGTTTCCGTTTCTGCCCCACCTTCCCAGTCATAATTGTATATATATATGAAATAAAGTTACTTTTCTTATATTGTGTTGTAATTACTTTCAGTTCCTTGCGATAAAACCAATTTAGGTGTCCACGGACACTGCGGTTGTTCGGAAATGTTCGTAAAGAAACGAAAATGTGACTGACCTGAGGACACTACATCTGTCCGTAATGTTCTCATGCAAGTTGAAAATGTTCTAAGAACACTCGTAGTGTCCTGAAATGTTCGTAAATAAACGAAAATGGAGGTGTCCTTAAGAACACTATGCCTATTCGTAGTGTTCGATAGCAAACAGAAACTGTTCTAAGAACACTCGTGGTGTCCTGAATTGTTCGTAAATAAACGAAAATGGAGGTGTGCTTGAAACGCTATGTCTGTCCGTATTGTTAGCAAATAAATTAAACTGTGCTAAGAACAAACGGCTGTCCGTAACTGTTCGTTTTACATGTGACGCACTTTTAATTAGTTCAGGACCCGAACACTGTCCGCAGAATATCAACACGCATGCGCAAAACAATGTCCGTACATTGGGTGTCCTGCAGACGACCGCTACCTTAGCGAACATGCTCACAAAACAACCATGTGACCGCGCCCACGCTCATCTCGTGCTCTAAATGCGGACACTGTTCGTGTCCCCGACCAGTTTAAAAGTACATTTCCAAGTAATCCACAATATTTCTCATTAAAAAATAACCATACCACAAATCCCACATACTAATCCTAACTTTCCACATAGTTTTTGTGACTTTTTGAACCTTTTTTGATGTTCGATCTGTCTTGCGGACGGCGCGCATGTCCGCGACCCGCGCACAAGCACCCCGATATAAGACCACGCCATAGAGTGCATTCTCATTGTGTTTCTGACTATTCCACAGAGCACACTGCATTTTCCTGCATACTTTGCAGATTTTGAGATTTCCATCTCCAAGCCTATGACATCCATGGCTCGACTATTACCACATGGTGCTACATCTGCCTCAGCACCATCCCAACCCCCTTCACCACCACCATTTCCCCAAGGGCCTGCAGAGGGGAACAGGAGTGAGGATACAGAGGAGGAAGAAGAGGATGATGAGAATGAGGTAGAGGAAATCCCTACTACCCGCCCTCGGCGTGAATCTTGGGTGTGGCGGTTGTTTACCGTTCATGGAAACGGTCCTAAGTCTCATGCGAACCGTGTCACCTGTAATGAGTGCAAAATGTTACTCAGTCGCGGGAAGCATGGTTCGTATAGCTTTGGGACCACTACCATGAAGCGACACCTGCGCTCATTCCACACTGGGGTGATTCGCAAGGTTGTACCTTGCGAGAAGCGTAGTAGGTTGATTGCCTCTACTTTATCCTCCGTTCCTGATCCTGTCACCACAAGGAACACCTCTGTGGGACAGCGTCTTCCTCAAGCTGCCTCACAGGCCATACAGAATTCTGATGACCCTTACCTTTCGAGGGTCACAGTTGTATGTGTGTACTGTGACACAGTACTCTGCAGGGGGGAACGACTTCGGAGTGCTTTTGAGACGATCGTCTCAGAGTACCAGAAGACCTGCTCACTACCCAAATAAAACCCACTCTACATCTTCCTCTCTCAGCTCGCCCTTTCGTATCCCTGTGGTTGGTGTCCCCCTTCCTTTACCCTCCTTTCCCTCCTCTCCTAGTGTGTCATGTATAAAAAAGAACAAATAAAATACAAAATAACAAAAATCAAAAAAATAAATAAGGCTCTTTTCAGAGCCGCCTTTCACAGTTAAAAAATAGAAGTGAAGATTCATAAAGCATAGCCATTTCCATTTCGTGAAAGTCCACGGATGGTCCGCGAACAGAAAAACAATTGCATTGCTACCCTATTGAAACCAATGCATTTTTCTCTAACAGGAAGTGGTGGCTCTGAAAAGAGCCTTTGGGGGGTGTTTGAATGTAAAACATTTTAACTACGTAAGACGTACTTCAAAAAGAATGCTGTATTTCTAAAAAAGGTTGCAATGCATTTTGTACATTTCTCAGAAAAATCTGATTGCCAGCATAAGTAAGATGGACTCCATCTTTGCGAAAAATGTATGTACTACGAAACAAAATATTTTCATTGTTAAAAGAGGACATGCCAAAATCTCTTAGGAAGGCGCAAACAGCCTTATTAACATTACGCCTTGCTTTCTCCATTTGTGGACCACATGAGAAAGAACAAAGCCACACTTGTCTCTGCGCAATCTGTGAAAAAATTATTTTAGAGTTTGGAAACATGTCCATTATCTTCTGAAGTCCTTCTTTCATTGCAAATTGCAAAGAAATTCGAGACACATGTCCTAAACTGTTCCCTCCACAATGAATTACAATTATGTCTGGATGTTCCTCTATCTTAAAAGTTGCACAGAGAGGTAGCAAGTACAACCACTTCATTGCACGCACTCCATGCCAGTGCACTTCCACATGTGGGAATCCAAGATCTATAGATACTCCACAGCTTTCTGCATGCACCTTCAACCAATGAATCCACGAGACTCCCAAAATCCATACAATCTGTGTTTGGAAACACTCAGCCATAGCTATCTGTTCTTCTCTCTGCAAAAACAATATCTGAGAAAACCTCTCCTAGCACAACACACTCACTAAACTTTACTGACCAATCCCTTGCTTCATCCAATCTCATTTCCATACCTCCCCTCCCCAAATTCCCCAGATGTAATACGCGGTGTCCTAGAACTACCGCCATGTCTGCGAACGTATCGTAACATGTACAGCCCTTCTACCATTTCGATTTCACTCTCTGTGCCATTCCCTCATTGGATGTAGCTAAGCAATCACATGACCATCCACCAATCAAATCCAATAACTCTACATGTAACTGCATCATCATAGAGCAGCACTACAAATGTACAGTGTATCTCTCGGAGTACAAGGCTCATACCATTGACAACCACGATCTACGAGAAATACTATACAAATCTCCAATATTTCTACTTGCAGCTTGGTCCATATCCATATACATGAACAGAAAGTACAGGTATGCATATTTTCTACACAGTACATGAACACATTTTCTAACCGACTTTTACCTTCTATAATCTGAAAAATGAATGGACGATCATTGTTTCATTGTCCTAAAATGACCTGTCACTTACAAACCTTTATATCGTTTAATTTCTTCATACACACACACACATGCAAATACTATTAAACTAACATTTTTGAAATAAAATATATACACGACATATAATCACACAAAATAACATACACACTCTATGATCAAATCTCAAACAATAATATTTGTACAAACACATAATTGGTTTGAATTTTTTTCGTTTATATAAGTACTTACATACATTTATATAGGACAAGCAGACTATGACATTCACTCACTGTTACGTGCAAAAGCAGGCTATGACACATAGCTCTCAACTCACACGCTTTTGGCGGGTGTCACCCGCCTTGTAAAGGACTGACTCACCCGCCAAGCCTCCTGCAAGCCCATTCATTCCAATGGGCGTCTCACCCGCCAAAAACAAAATCAGGTGATTTCACCTGCCTTTGCGACACACATGGTTGAGAGCTATGATGACAATGACTCATTATTACGTGGAAAAGCTTAGTTACAAGAATAATGGTATACGTTGGTAGTTTATGAATTCCACAAACCATAGTAAAGATATTTTCTTTCCTACTCTTAATCATAATATAGTTTTAATGGTTTTCAGGAAGGCGCTGAGCATTTCAATTTAAAACAATCTATGTCTAAAATGAAAACAGTGCTATATAGCAACCAAATTACTAATATCTTTCTTTTACAATTGCAGTGAAGCCCATTCTCTTGAATAGAAGCAGCCGATTTTGATTTACAAAGAACAACTAAGAAGCAAACTACTCATTTTTGAAAAAAAAGTAAGTAGATTGTTACAATAATATTTGATTTATAACTCACACGCACTGTACGGTGCATTCATGGTATTTCTGTGCCTAAAAATAGAGATTCTGCACCATTCTGACCAAAAATCCCCCCGTCTCAAACAGTGATCGGTGTCAGAATGGCCCTCAAATTCCTATTTTTCAGCACACAAATTACCCAACTCAGCCGCTAGAATGTAGATGTTGTAGAACAAACAACTGTTTTAATTGCATAGCTTTACCTATATTATTTATTCTTCTCCACACCACCGGCTTACATTTTTCGGTCATCTGAACCCCAGTTTAGTAACACATTAATTGAAGAATACCCATCCCTGGTAGTTCAACTTCCCAATTCACAATCACACACCATTACATACAACTTTATCATCTTACTCAAACAATCATGCACACAACACACATGCATTGCAGAAAACCGCAACCCATACCTTCTTCATTTTTTTCAACAGACGCTACAGAATGCCCACCAAAAAGCAACTCTTTAGAAAGGGACGCAGAAGTAGAGCAAATGAAAAGAAAAGTCTCCAACATAAACACCCATCTATAGCAGAATTTGTAAAAAACGTTGAAACACAACAGCTACTACAGTCATGTTGTGAAACAGAAGACGTTTCTAGTGCAAAAACGTTGCCTCCTCTATCACACAGTAAAACGACCCAAAAAACTATTAACAGAAAATCAACTATCACTACAAATAAAACGTCTTCTATAAATCTTGATATAGGACAAAGTAAGCATACCAAGAAAAGTATATTAGCCAAAATGTTCCATCACAAAGTCCTTCAAAATCTGATAAAAACAGGAGAGAAACCAGGTTCAACACTTCAAACCTATCGTAGGAAAGTAATCTTAGAAGCATTGATAGACAGTGCAATTCTTCTCAAAAGAAACTTATTTATTGTTGTGTTAAACAGAATTAAACCACTAACAAAACTAATAACTAAACTTCAAAAAAGACTTCTCAATAAACGAAATGTGAACAGAAATAACTTCTTAAATATCTGTGGAGGTGAATGGAGTCACACTACAAGCACAGAACCATACTTTAATGAAGAAGCGTACAAACAAAAGTAAACAAATACAATTGCCATACATAGCAGTGGTCGAGGTTATAAAAAAGTTAATAATACCATAATGGAACAAGAAGTACTCCTTACAAAAATATGCCCTGAAAACTTAGATTTACCCCTCCATTCAACTGAATCAGAACATCTAATTTACACATGGCCATGCACGTCAATGTGTAACATTCCCAAAAAAATGTTCAAATCTTTACGCCTATTCCTCAATCAATATGTGAAAATCAAAGACAAAAGCAAAATTAAAATACTGCAAAGTATGGATGCTTGTCCAGTACGCAAGCAGACAGAACTGCAAGGACATTCGTTGGCCTGCATATCAGGAGCTACTTGCAAAACAACCTTCCATGATATCAAAAGGATATCAACACATCATGCAAGTATAAGAAATCTAGTTTATAAACTGTATTATGCAAAAAGTCCTGCTTTAGCACTAGCTAATTTAAATAACATTATTCTACATGGTACACCAAAAGACCTACTAGAAGAAATCGAGTATATACAAAAAAATTATTTTGGAAATGAAACCCACTTACAAGATGAAATAGCTGTCAACCAACTTCGTAACAAATCTGCACATGGCAACCTTTCACTACACACATACAAAAAAGAAATACTAAAATTTCAAAGCACTTCAGCTGAAGTACCAAACCACGTGTGTGTATGTTGCCGCAGAACGTGTTATAAAAGTAACACAAAAACTATAGACCTTTCATACAAAATAGAAGACAATGAAGATTCTAAATGGTTTGAATTAGCTCTCTACCTTATAGCAGAAAACAAATACGAAATAACTGACCCCATAATACTTTGCAGTTACTGTACTACCAAACTTGACAACAACCAAACTCCTTCACGTGCTATCTCAAATAACTTGGAATTACATCCACTACTAAAACTCCTTCAACAACTTAATTTATATGAGAGCATCATAATTCAAACAGTTCATCCATTTCAAGCAATAATACGCCTTCAACCAAAAACTGCAAAATTACCTCCCTCTGAATTAGTGAAAGGTATTCGTGGAAAAGTAGTGTATTTACCATTAGATCTAAAAGAAAATGTGCACACTCTAGGAGTGCAACGTCCAATGCAACAATCTTTAATTATCTTGGTAAATGGAGTACCTACAAAACACAAAAAAATTTGGCAACAACTGGTAGATTTACATAAAGTTAGAGAAGCCCTGCAATATCTCAAAGAGAATAATGATTATTACAAAGAAATTAATATCGAAGAAAACTTGAAAGATACAATTGAAATAATTCAAGAGACACAAGAAACTGGTCAATTTGAGCTCCTAGATCCTGCTACAATAGCAAACACTTTAGACCATTATACAATTCACCCATTGCACTCTAATGACACCATAGAAGATGCACTGGAAACGTACCAAATGCGTCAACCAAAAGGATCAACAATCAGCATGTGGGAAAAAAGTATAGAAGCACGTGCTTTTCATCTACTCTTTCCTACTGGCAAAGGAGGAAGATACGATGATAGACCTGTTCAAATATCAGCATCAGAATATCGCTCATTACGAATGTATTCTGAAGATCCCAGATTTCGACAAAATGCGGAATACATATTCCACCTACTCTTTGAAAGTGAACTAGCAACTTTATGTTACGGAGTTGCACACATATTAAAATCAGGATCACACTTTCAAAATATGACAGCCACACAATTATTACAAAAAGTTCAACAAAAAGATGAGGTTTTACAGACAAATCTTACAAATCTATTAGCAAATATGCGAGGCACTAAAGAGTACTGGTTTCGACGCCATGGAGATGTACGTTGTATGATCAGAAACCTTGGCCCACCCACTTGGTTTGTTACATTAAGTTGCGCAGAATATGCATGGGAAGATTTGCATGCTTTCCTACGCATATCAAACGAAAACAAAACAAACATAGATATACTAACACCTGGAGAACTTTGTTCTCAGGATCCTGTTAATGTTTCTAGATATTTTCACCATCGCTTCATTGCTATGCTACATTTTATTTGTAATAAAACTGTTCCTCCCCTTGGAGAAATGCAACACTTCTTTTGGAGAAAAGAATACCAAGCCAGAGGAGCGCCACATGTCCACATGCTTTTATGGATTAAAGATGCTCCTACATTTGGTCAAGACAGTGATGCCACTGTTTTACAGTTTATTGAAAAATATGTCACTTGTGAAATTCCATCAGAATCCACAAATAGTGATCTTCATGCAAAAATCTTACAATTCCAAAGACACAAATGTGGCAAATATTGTCGTCGCAAATACAAAAACAAAGGGAAATACTACACCAAATGCCGATTTGGTTTCCCTAGACCAGTTACAAATACAGGTCAAGTGAACAACCTCATGTCTTCAGTTAGACATAGTGTTAAAGGTAAGTCACCTAAAAATACATATTGCATAAAAAGAAAAGAAGAAGAAAAATATATCAATGATTACAATGCAATCATTGCCCACTTGTGGAATGCAAACATAGATGTGCAGTACATTGCATACAATTCTACTGCAGTTGCACGATATGTCACAGCATACTTAACCAAATCAGAAAAGACAGAGCTCCAAGACCTCTGGAATGACCTGTCATCAGATAAAACAGTGTCTCAGAAATTATACGGCTTGGGCATAAAAATGCTGTCAAATAGAGAATGTGGATCCTATGAAGCAGCTGATCGATTAACTGGTACTGCATTGTATGGTAAATCTGCAAATATAGTATGGCTAAGTCTTGGTCCAGCTAAATCTAGAAAAAGAGTTCTAAAATCATACGAAGATATAGAAACAATAGCCAAACATGATCCCAACAGCCAAGACATTTTAAAAAACAATTTATTGGACACATACTACCCAAACAGGAGTACCACTTTGGAAACCATGTGTCTATTCCACATAGCCCAAAACTACACATACAAAAATAATATAAAACCTGATGAGCAAAACCGTAAATACAAAGTGACAAACTGTGATGGCAGCTTAGTAAAACTCACCAAACCAAATTTAATTAATCATATCAAATTGTCATTAAAGACTCCTCAACAAAAAGAAACATATTACATGTCCCTGCTACAACTCTTCAAACCATGGAGAAAAGAAGAAGAAATACTAGATACCTATGACTCATATGAAGATGCTTTCAAAGCCAATGAAAGCAGTATAACTGATGTAAACTTTGCACAGTACAAAACAATGTTGCACAATGAACAGCAACACAAAGAGGAACTCCAGGCCCAACTAGATAAGGACACTCCTGACAGTAGTCAACCTTCTGTCACAGGAAGCCAAGAACCACTGGGAGAACCACTAATAACAAATGAGGCAGAATTAGCTATGATAGAAGTAGAAAACACCATGGGGCCGATTCATGGAACAAACGTGCGCCGAAAATCTTCGCGCAAGCAGGCGCAAGCAGGCGCAAGCGGAAAAAAACAGGCGCACGCGCGCGATTCATGGAAGTCCCTGCGCGTGTACACCCCGGATGTGCGCAAAACCCGTGCATGGCGCACAAGTCACTGCAACATCCCGAAAGGCGTGCGCGACGCGCACAGAGAAAGCGCACAACCTCGGCGCATACACCAGAAAGTGGGCGGGACACGGGGCGTAACGCGCGGAATGGGGAACAACGCGCGAAATTAAGGGCGTAACTGGGGATGTACTGCAGGGAAGCAGACGGAACGCCCACACGCACTCGAACCACACGTATTCATGGAATAGAATAGGGCAAAGCCACGCACAGCCAAAGACACGCACAAGCCGAAACACGTCCGCCACACGAAGGCAGGCGGTAGCGTCCCTGCGCATTACAAAAGTGGCAACATACAGCAATTGGGCCTGTGCGAGCGGACTACGTGTATTTCAGGGGTTCGCGTGAAGTTTTTCACGCGATCGGGCCTGGGGGAGCGGGCTACGTGTATTTCAGGGGTTCGCGTGAAGTTTCTCACGCGATCGGGCCTGGGGGAGCGGGCTACGTGTATTTCAGGGGTTCGCGTGAAGTTTCTCACGCGATCGGGCCTGGGGGAGCGGGCTACGTGTATTTCAGGGGTTCGCGTGAAGTTTCTCACGCGATCGGGCCTGGGGGAGCGGGCTACGTGTATTTCAGGGGTTCGCGTGAAGTTTTTCACGCGATCGGGCCTGGGGGAGCGGGCTACGTGTATTTCAGGGGTTCGCGTGAAGTTTTTCACGCGATCGGGCCTGGGGGAGCGGGATACGTGTATTTCAGGGGTTCGCGTGAAGTTTCTCACGCGATCGGGCCTGGGGGAGCGGGCTACGTGTATATCAGGGGTTCGCGTGAAGTTTCTCACGCGATCGGGCCTGGGGGAGCGGGCTACGTGTATTTCAGGGGTTCGCGTGAAGTTTTTCACGCGATCGGGCCTGGGGGAGCGGGCTACGTGTATATCAGGGGTTCGCGTGAAGTTTCTCACGCGATCGGGCCTGGGGGAGCGGGCTACGTGTATTTCAGGGGTTCGCGTGAAGTTTCTCACGCGATCGGGCCTGGGGGAGCGGGCTACGTGTATTTCAGGGGTTCGCGTGAAGTTTCTCACGCGATCGGGCCTGGGGGAGCGGGCTACGTGTATTTCAGGGGTTCGAGTGAAGTTTTTCACGCGATCGGGCCTGGGGGAGCGGGCTACGTGTATTTCAGGGGTTCGCGTGAAGTTTTTCACGCGATCGGGCCTGGGGGAGCGGGCTACGTGTATTTCAGGGGTTCGCGTGAAGTTTCTCACGCGATCGGGCCTGGGGGAGCGGGCTACGTGTATATCAGGGGTTCGCGTGAAGTTTCTCACGCGATCGGGCCTGGGGGAGCGGGCTACGTGTATTTCAGGGGTTCGCGTGAAGTTTTTCACGCGATCGGGCCTGGGGGAGCGGGCTACGTGTATATCAGGGGTTCGCGTGAAGTTTCTCACGCGATCGGGCCTGGGGGAGCGGGCTACGTGTATATCAGGGGTTCGCGTGAAGTTTCTCACGCGATCGGGCCTGGGGGAGCGGGCTACGTGTATTTCAGGGGTTCGCGTGAAGTTTTTCACGCGATCGGGCCTGGGGGAGCGGGCTACGTGTATTTCAGGGGTTCGCGTGAACTTTTTCACGCGATCGGGCCTGGGGGAGCGGGCTACGTGTATTTCTGGGGTTCGCGTGAAGTTTCTCACGCGATCGGGCCTGGGGGAGCGGGCTACGTGTATTTCAGGGGTTCGCGTGAAGTTTCTCACGCGATCGGGCCTGGGGGAGCGGGCTACGTGTATTTCAGGGGTTCGCGTGAAGTTTTTCACGCGATCGGGCCTGGGGGAGCGGGCTACGTGTATATCAGGGGTTCGCGTGAAGTTTCTCACGCGATCGGGCCTGGGGGAGCGGGCTACGTGTATTTCAGGGGTTCGCGTGATGTCTTTCACGCGATCGGGCCTGGGGGAGCGGGCTACGTGTATTTCAGGGGGCCTGGGGGAGCGGGCTACGTGTATATCAGGGGTTTGCGTGAAGTTTCTCACGCGATCGGGCCCGGGCTACGTGCATTTCAGGGGTTCGCGTGAAGTTTTTTACGCGATCGGGCCTGGGGGAGCGGGCTACGTGTATTGCGGGGGTGCGCGGGAAGCAACACACGCGATCGATCGGGGTACGTGTATTTCGGGGGTGCACGGGAAGTTACACACGCGATTGAGCGGGGTACGTGTATTTCGCGGGTGCGCGGGAAGTTACACACGCGATTGAGCGGGGTATGTGTATTTCTGGGGTGCGCGGGAAGTCACACACGCGATCTCATCAGGGAACGTGTATTTCGGGGTGCGGGGGAAGTATCCCACGCAACATCAGCAGGGTACCTGTATTCCAGGGGTGCGCGGGAAGTTCCACACGCAATTCCATCAGGGTACGTGTATTACAGGGGTGCGCGGGAAGTTCCACACGCGATATCATCAGGGTATGTGTATTACAGGGGTGCGCGGGGAGCAGCACACGTGAATTGCACGTGTGGGTCCTCCCAGGTGTTCCCTCTACACCCTCCACGGCCCCTGCAGGTGGCTCACACCACAGGGGCCTACCCAGCACATGTCATGCAGGCACCCCATCCACCATGGCCATGCCCACCAGCCAACCCACATGTCAACTTGCACTACTGCCCACCAACGCATGTCCCCCTGCACCCCCACCCCCCAGCAGTGCAGGAGCAGCCTCCACCAGGCCCCCACCCATGTCTCACACCACCCCCACCCCCCAGCAGTGCAGGAGCAGCCTCTACAAGGCCCCCACCCATGTCTCCCACCACCCCCACCCCCCAGCCACCAGGGGTACCCACCACCAGGCCCCCACCCATGTCTCACACCACCCCCACCCCCCAGTCACCAGGGGCAGCCTCCACCAGGCCCCCACCCGTGTCTCCCACCACCCCCACCCCCAAGCCACCAGGGGCAGCCTCCACCAGGCCCCCACCCATGTCTCCCACCACCCCCACCCCCCAGCAGTGCAGGGGCAGCCTCCACCAGGCCCCCACCCATGTCTGCCACCACCCCCACCCCCCATTCACCAGGGGCAGCCTCCACCAGGCCCCCACCCATGTCTCCCACCACCCCCACCCCCCAGCCACCAGGGGCAGCCTCCACCAGGCCCCCACCCATGTCTCCCACCACCCCCACCCCCCAGCAGTGCAGGAGCAGCCTCCACCAGGCCCCCACCCATGTCTCACACCACCCCCACCCCCCAGCAGTGCAGGAGCAGCCTCTACCAGGCCCCCACCCATGTCTCCCACCACCCCCACCCCCAGCCACCAGGGGCACCCACCACCAGGCCCCCACCCATGTCTCCCACCACCCCCACCCCCCAGCAGTGCAGGGGCAGCCTCCACCAGGCCCCCACCCATGTCTCCCACCACCCCCACCCCCCAGCAGTGCAGGGGCAGCCTCTACCAGGCCCCCACCCATGTCTCCCACCACCCCCACCCCCCAGCAGTGCAGGGGCAGCCTCCACCAGGCCCCCACCCATGTCTCACACCACCCCCACCCCCCAGCACTGTGGGGCACCTGCCAGCAGGCCCGCACCCATGTCCAACTCATGTTCCCCACCACCCCCACCCCCCAGCAGTGCAGGGGCAGCCTCCACCAGGCCCCCACCCATGTCTCCCACCACCCCCACCCCCCAGTCACCAGGGGCACCTGCCAGCAGGCCCCACCCATGTCCAACTCATGTTCCCCACCAACCCCACCCCCCAGCACTGTGGGGCACCTGCCAGCAGGCCCCCACCCATGTCCAACTCATGTTCCCCACCACCCCCACCCCCCAGCAGTGCAGGGGCAGCCTCCACCAGGCCCCCACCCATGTCTCCCACCACCCCCACCCCCCAGCACTGTGGGGCACCTGCCAGCAGGCCCCCACCCATGTGCAACTCATGTTCCCCAGCCAACATGTCATCACAATCTAGATCCCTGGTCCCTATGGTCAGCCTCCAAATGCAAAACACCCACCCGAGTATTGCATCCACCCACTCATAATTTGCAATTACATCACAGAACACCAATTGCAAGTTCCGAAACAAACACATTTCCCTCACATACACCCAATGGGTGTCAGTGAATCTCAAAACACATATCATGAAATGCATGAAACCAATGAGATACCACACATTGAAGTTCACCAAAAATAACATGTATTAAAGGAAACATCAATAGAATAAAAAATGAAGAAACAGAAACGTGAATGTACAAAAATGAAAAGAAGCATGTCCGTCAAAAAAAGCAAAACCAAAAATAAAAATCCAAAGTAATGTCCAAAGTCAATGTCCACAAAACAAAATCCAATGGGAAATAAAAAAGAAAGCCATTGCTCCATGGTTAAAAATAGAAAAAAAAATACAATCCAACTGTCAACTATGTACATGGGAACAATCCAGGGTCCATTATCCCAACAAAATAAAGGAAACCTATCTAACTACACTAACTAATAAAATAAACTATATACAAAAATGTGGCCAATGTCCGAAAGGTCCAAATAAAATAAAAACAAAAATGAAACCTAACACTACCTAGAAACTATGTACAAGGGCAGCGGGCTAGTTTCACGGCTCACTTGTGGATGTTCCGGGCCAGGGCATCATCGAACTCCTCCTCAATGTCCCGGAGGCGGTCCTCCTCCATGGCCCCGAGGGTCCGCAGGGCCGTCGACGTCTCCACCTCCAAACCCCTGCGGATTGCCTCGAGGCACTCGGCCCGCCTCAGGGCCCTCCGCATGGAGTTCTCCGCCCTGACCATTGTGAGCCGTGCCTCTTCCGCCCGCTGCCGCTCCGCATCTATGGCGTGGCCCAACCGCTGCCACACGGAAGACACTCTCTGTCCTGGGTCCTCCTGCCCTCCGGCCGATGCCTGCCCCTCCGATGTCGAAGGCCCCGAGCCTTCATGGCTCCCACCATGTTGCTGTTGCTGCTCTGCCTGTTCAGACGGGCATCCATGTCACATCTGCCAATCAGGCTTCCACATACCGCTGTCACATGCATCCATGTTGCATCACTGTTGCACCCTTGTCAAATACACACACATGCACATGTACACAGTGCTGATACATGCAGCCGAAAACAACATACATGCGTGACATCACAGACATGTCTACTTACATACACATTCATCCAAACATGTGTGCCCACACAACTGCATTTGGCATGCAAGCCTACACACACAAGCACCATCCATGTCTCACACATTACAGCCCTCGCATGTGTCAGCCCCACGGCCCTGTACTCCCCCACCCATACTCGACCCCATACAAACAGATGTGCAACCTGCACACTACTGAATAATCACCACACGCACTGCTCACAATCAGGATGCATGTACACTCACCGCTCGACTCCAGATGGGTCTGCTTCTCAAGGACCTGGACGTGGAGCGCTGGGGATATGCGTTCCAGGACCCTCATCTGTTCTTCCGACAAGTGGCCCCGGCGCCCCTTGGCATCCGCTGCCTTCAAGAGGCGCCGGGCCTTGTTCAGTGTTCCTGGACCTGAAGTCCTCCCAGCGCTTCCTGACATGTTGTAAGTCGCGGACTGCCACCCCCTCCGCGTTGATGGCAGTCACGATGTCAGTCCAGATCCGAGTCCATCCTTCCTTGTCGGCGCGGGAACTTCCGAAGAGGGCATCATACTGCCCCAGGACTTGCTCCACCAGGACACCAACTTCGGTGGCACTGAAGCTGGTGCCCCTCTGCCTCTCTGGCCGGGGGTTGTCAGTGGTCACAGATGGTGTTTGCCCCGACATGACAACCCCAGAGGCAGGAGTGGGTGGGCAACTGGGTCCTGGGGCTGGGCTGTGGAGCGATGGAATCCCAGTCGGGAGTCTTCGGTTCCAGCAGGGGTGGTCACAGCAACAGCACCCCTGGCTGATGTGCAGGCAGCAAATGGCAGTGCACGTGGGCAGCAGGCAGTCAGGCAGCAGCAGATGGCAGGTGGGAGCGTGCTCGGGGCTCTGAGGGGCAGTAGTTCGGCCTTCTGGGCAGGAGCATGGTCTTCCGTGTGCTTACGCGTGGCCAGCTTGATACGGAGTGATTTGGCACGTGAAAAATCTGCATGTCAGCGTGTAATTCGAGGAAAGGCCCTTAGCGCGTATGCACGGCAGCACGCATATGGGATTTCATTGGACCGAAGGCCCTTAGCGCGTGAGCGCGTCTGTGACGTGACGCGCGCAGGTGTTTCCCTCATTGCACGTGATGACAGAACACACGTGGATTTCCACCAATCGCGTGTGAAAGTTCCCGGCACCCCGGAACACACATACCCAGGCTAATCGCGTGTGGAACTTCCCGCGCACCCCGGAACACACGTACCCAGGCTAATCGCGTGTGGAACTTCACGCGCACCCCTGAAATACACGTACCCTGCGGAAATCGCGTGTGTAACTTCCCCTGCACCCTGAAATACATGTACCCTGCTGACATCGCATGTGGAACTTCACGCGCACCCCGAAATACATGTACCCTGATGGAATCGCGTGTGGAACTTCCTGCGCACCCCTGGAATACACGTACCCTGCTGATTTCGCGTGTGGAACTTCCCCCGCACCCTGAAATACACGTACCCTGATGGAATCGCGTGTGGAACTTCCCGTGCACCCCTGAGATACGCGTACCCTGCTCGCACGGGCCCAATCGCGTGTGGAAATTTCCGCGCACCCCTGTAATACACGTACCCTGATGGAATCGCGTGTAGGACTTCCCACGTACCCCTGGAATACACGTACCCTGCTGATTTTGCGTGTGGAACTTCCCCCGCACCCCGAAATACACGTACCCTGATGGAATCGCGTGTGGAACTTCCCGCGCACCCCTGAGATACGCGTACCCTGCTCGCACGGGCCCAATCGCGTGTGGAACTTCACGCGCACCCCTGAAATACACGTACCCTGCGGAAATCGCATGTGTACCGTCCCCTGCACCCTGAAATACACGTACCCTGCTGATATCGCGTGTGGAACTTCACGCGCACCCCGAAATACACGTACCCTGATGGAATCGCGTGTGGAACTTCCCGCGCACCCCTGAGATACGCGTACCCTGCTCGCACGGGCCCAATCGCGTGTGGAACTTCACGCGCACCCCTGTAATACACGTACCCTGCGGAAATCGCGTGTGTAACTTCCCCTGCACCCTGAAATACACGTACCCTGCTGATATCACATGTGGAACTTCACACGCACCCCGAAATACACGTACCCTGATGGAATCGCGTGTGGAACTTCCCACGCACCCCTGAGATACGCGTACCCTGCTCGCACGGGCCCAGTCGCGTGTGGAAATTCCCGCGCACTCCTGTAATACACGTACCCTGATGGAATCGCGTGTGGGACTTCCCGCGCACCCCTGGAATACACGTACCCTGCTGATTTCGCGTGTGGAACTTCCCCCGCACCCTGAAATACACATACCCTGCTGATATCGCGTGTGGAACTTCACGCGCACCCCGAAATACACGTACCCTAATGGAATCGCGTGTGGAACTTCCCGCGCACCCCTGAGATACGCGTACCCTGCTCGCACGGGCCCAGTCGCATGTGGAAATTCCCGCGCACCCCTGTAATACACGTACCCTGATGGAATCGCGTGTGGGACTTCCCGCGCACCCCTGGAATACACGTACCCTGCGGAAATCGCGTGTGTAACTTTCCCTGCACCCTGAAATACACATACCCTGCTGATATCGCGTGTAGGAACTTGCCCCGCACCCCGAAATACACGTACCCTGATGGAATCGCGTGTGGAACTTCACGCGCACCCCTGGAATACACGTACCCTGCTGATTTCGCATGTGAGACTTCCCCCGCACCCCGAAATACACGTACCCTGATGGAATCGCGTGTGGAACTTCACGCGCACCCCTGGAATACACGTACCCTGCTGATTTCGCGTGTGAGACTTCCCCCGCACCCTGAAATACACGTACCCTGATGGAATCGCGTGTGGAAATTCCCGCGCACCCCTGAAATACACGTACCCTGATGGAATCGCGTGTGGAACTTCCCGCGCACCCCTGGAATACACGTACCCTGTGGAAATCGCGTGTGTAACTTCCCCTGCACCCTGAAATACACGTACCCTGCTGATATCGCGTGTGGAACTTCACGCGCACCCCGAAATACACGTACCCTGATGGAATCGCGTGAGGTACTTCCCGCGCACCCCAGTGATAGACGTAGCCCGCTTGCTGTGCTGGTACAGGGTTAGCGCAGCCCTTTGCGCTGGATTGGGTATATTGATGGCTTTTCCCTGCGCGAGAGGCGTTCTTGGGGGCGTAACTGGCGCTGCTGCAGGGTCGCTGCGCCACTGTGCGCCACGGCTGGTTTTGGTGGCTGGAATCCATGAATACGCTGTGCGCGGAAATGGATTTTAGCGCACGCGGCTGGCGCAGGGATTCGCACGCGCACACTGTGCGCCAGCCGCGTGCGCCACTTGTGCGCTGGATTCTATGAATGACCCCCCATGTGTCACTATGAAGATAAATAAGACTTAACTACACTACAATCAAAACTAAACAAAGAGCAAGGTAGCATTTTTCAAGAAATAACAAAAGAAATTGCACATGGTGTGCAACATGAAAACAAAGAATGCACCTACCAAAATTACAAACCTATACTATTGTATGTCAGTGGTGAAGCTGGTTCTGGCAAAACATTCCTAATCAAAATCATCAGTAAGTTCCTTCAACAATTGACAAACAACAAACTGTCAGCTGTTGTCACTGCCCCCACAGGTTTAGCTGCCTACAACATAGGTGGTGTCACTTTACACTGATTACTACTCCTACCAGTAGAACACCAAAACAAGTTAGATTATTACAAACTTTCTGCAGAAGCTGCAATGGAAGTACGCAGAGTATTGAAACATATGAAAATGCTACTAATAGATGAAGTGAGCATGGTGTCCAACCTAATGTTGGCTTTGATTCACCTCAGATTACAAGAAGTACTCAAAACAAACTATGAAGAGCTATTTGCAGGAAAACACATCATTGTTTTCGGAGACCTTCTTCAATTGACACCTGTAAAAGGTTAGCCTATTTTTAAAACATTAGGACGTAAACTCTGCCGTAAAACTGTTGGCAGCATTGGAAATGTCAACCTTTGGCAACATTTCCAATACAGAGAATTAACAGAAAACATACGCCAATCTGCAGATCTCACTTATGCCAACATCTTAAAAAGTATCAGAATTGGTATACTTTCTAGAGAAGCAGAAGCAATATTGAAAACCCGGCACATTCATGCACTTTATGGTGATAATGCATGTGCTACAGATGTTATGGAACAATTAGCCCACAAAAATGTCAATTGTATGGCCTTAATGCCAACTCTTGCAAACTGTTTCAAATTCGATGAAATAATGTTAAGCAAAGAAATGCAACCAATTATGGAAATTAGCGCCACAGACAAACTAGATGTACATGGAATGACACTACCCATGTTTGACCAAGCCACAGCAAGAATAAATAGTTTAGAAAAATCAATCTCAAACACAGCAGGCTTGGAAAAGATATTAAAAGTATCCTTAAATTGCAGAGTAATGCTTAAACGTAACCTTGACGTGGACCAAGGACTAGTTAATGGAGCACTGGGTACAGTTGTTGGCTTTCAAACATACCCACGTGACAACAAAATTCAGTTTGTCAATATTCTCTTTGACAAACTTTCAGAAGTAAAATGAATAGGACGCTCAACAGCTCGATTCCTTCTCTTTAAAGACATGTATGCATGCAGAGAACAATTTTCTCTAACTCTTGCATACGCAGTCACCATTCATAAATCACAAGGTCTAGACAAAGCAATGATAGACATTGGTAACACAGTCTTTAAAGAAGGCATGAGCTACGTAGCACTGTCACGCGTACGTACAATTGACGGTCTATTTCTAATAAACTTTGATGCAAGTAAAGTAAACGCTGATATTCCTTGCATTTTAGAATACAATAGACTTCGTCACTATACACCGACCATCTACAAACATATCCTGTTCCACAAAAAGGAAAATGTTCTAAAAGAAAACTAAATCAAACAGAAATGCAACAGGATGTCACTGCAAATCCTCCAAAGAGACTAAAAGAAACTAAAACTTCATCAAGTACCACAAGCAAAAAAGAATCAATTAGGGAAAGTAAACCAGGTACTTCTTTAAAGAAGGAAGACAAACTCCAAAAAAAGCAGTTAGATACAGAACTACCTGGACCATTTAAATTCTCAAATATAGTTGGTGTAAGTTGCTACGCAAATGTGGCAATGAATATTCTATTTCAATTACCACCAATTGTTGACAACATTTACTTACACAGTACAGACCCATTGTGTTTGCAAATGTTAGTACTTCACAGAAATGCAGCAAACAATCCTGACAACACGTATAGTGTTTTTGGAATAAGACGACAATTGGACTACTGTGCTGGAATGGTGAAATTCACTATAAACTCACAGGATGATCTACAAGAATTTCTAATGTACTTACTATTAGTACTGGAAAACAAAAACATGCCTATAAATGTGGAAACATACATGCACTCTCTGCAACAATATGACACAAGAACAAATCCCCAATGAGCGCTTTGTCTATATATCAATACCTAATTGTGAATCCGTTCCATTTCGGCAACTTGTACAAAATGCAAACCACAGTAGATTATGTTCTACCTGCAATTCGGATAATCGCTCCACGTTACTAATACAAACACATAGTAAATACGTAATACTAATGCTTCTACGTTACAATGCAGATGGTAAGAAAAACAACTGCAAGCTGACTGGATTCACACATGGTCAAATTTCACTTAGTAGGAAAACCTTCACAACAATAGGTATAATCTACCACGCAGGAGCCACAACCAACTCAGGGCACTACACTGCATATATAAAAAAAAATGTGGAAGGTTTGAATGTAATGATAGTACCGTTACTCTAAAGCAGAGATTACCAGCTAATCTTACAAACGCGTATTTAATGTTCTTAAAACCAAAATTTGATAACTGAACTGTACTTAAACCTTAAGTACACTTGTAGTAAAAAAATATAAACTGTCACAATATTTCAAAACCTATCTAACTGCCCAAAGATTCTACAACTAATCAGATAAATTAATACCACTCAAATAGAGCAAAAAATAGACAGTTAGAATACACCAATTGGTATCTAACTGTCCCAAAATTTACAAATATGCAAACAGATAAATCAATACCACGAAATTATATCAAAACATAAACAGTTAGAATACGCCTACTGGTATCTAACTGGGCCAAAATTTTACAATATCCAAACAAATACCTAATATCTTACTGCTCACAAAAACTGGAACAATCCAATGCATGAAGCATTAGGCAGAAAGATCAAGTAAACTTGGAAAACAAACAAATAAATAAACTGTAGCATAACAGAAAAAGGTTTTTTTTTTTTAATCCAACATGGATTTTTTTTCTCCCACAGACCCAATGATTTTAGCAACAAACACAGAAACTTTGCACATTGCACAGTACTCTGGTTTGTAATCTACTAAATATGAGGGTCAATAAAAAGAAGAAAATGTTGATTGTACAATGTAATAAGTCATTATAAAATACTAATACTAACATGCTATTTTCTTTTATTACAGAAATGAACAAGAAAAACATGGACTCCCGTTACTAAACCAAATAGTACGTATAACAAGATAAATACAACCATCGCAGCATATCACACCCATACAAGCTTATAACATTGTTCCTTATAAATTAGCTTTTGACCCAAAGTTAAAAGCCACTATGGGTGTGATATGCTGCGGTGGTTGTGGCCAGGGCATACACTCTTGGGTGCATGGCCAAATGGCCATGCACCCAACATTCTATACCCTGGCCACAACTACCGCAGCATATCACACCCATAGATGCAAACATTGCAACCATTGTTATGTCCGCGGACAGGGGGAAGGTCCTAGGACACATTCAACTTGCCAGAGGACAATACAAACAGCGTCCTCAGGATACCCCCATTTTCTTTATGTACGAACATTTGTGGACACCGCGATTGTTCTTAAAACATTTTCACCTTGCCAACGAACAATACAGACAACGTCTCCAGGACACCCCCTGCAAACATTCCAAGACCCCACGAGTGTTCTTAGAACACTTTCAAGTTGAAACCGAATCCATTCTGTTTATTTACGAACATTCCAGAACAGCCGTGTTGTCCACAGACAAATCGAACACAACAAAAGCGTCTAGCACATAAATAAAATACAACTTTGAACCTATCTCATACTCCCCCATCCTCCCCAAAGACTCCTACACACCAACACACTCTACTAAATACACATTTTGAACAAACTTTCACTGCGCATCACGCACCACGCCACCCAATCAGCGAACACATCGCATGTCTGCGGACATGACGCAAGCCGCTGGGCCAATCGGGGTGCTGTCCGCGGAGCGAACAGGGAAGTCCGTCCGCGAAGCGAACACAGATATCACTAATTTTTTTACCTTACATTTTGGTAATTTTTTAAAAAACTACTGGACGGATTTACAACAAATTTGCAAAAGCACGCTTTCGGGACCAGGCCGCCGCTCCTGCCGCACATTTGGTGTAAATCCGTCCAGCGGTTCGGGCTGTAGCCGTGTGCAAAGTTTTTTCCCATTCAGTCTATGGGAAAAAAAAAGTTTTGGAGCCCCCCCTATAACTTTTCCCCCCCTGGACGAATCCTCACCAAACTTTGCAAACAAATTCAGAGTGGGCCATATACTTCTCCTGCTAAGTTTGGTGAGGATTCGTCCAGGGGGAGCGAAGTTATAAGCCGCCCAAAAAGTGCTCTTCCTATGGAAACACCAACTTAACCATAACTACATGGCCGCGGTAATATATATATATATGGAAAAACAAGGAAAGGTGTATTGGCACAGAAACCGGTCGGAGGAGTACACCAGTGGCCTGGAAGGTTATGCAGAGAATTGGGGTGCCCACCTTTCCTTGTTTTTTCCATATTTTGCAGGATCTTGAGGGGTGGAATCCTCAAGACCTGACAGGGTGCCGCACCAGGGTTATATATGCCCGGCTTTGGAGTGCCTCACTTGAGGCTACACTCCCCCCCTTTCTCCACTGTGGGATTGGGCGTGAGCGTTTTCTCTGCTGACCAGATGTCTACATCTACCAGTAGCCCTTGCAGCAGATTTTTATCACCTGCACCTGCGGTGAGCTGCAAGTCCACCCAGCCTCCCTGATGACGTGTATTGGCACAGAAACCGGTCGGAGGAGTACACCAGTGGCCTGGAAGGTTATGCAGAGAATTGGAGTGCGCACCTTTCCTTGTTTTTTCCATATTTTGCAGGATCTTGAGGGGTGGAATCCTCAAGACCTGACAGGGTGCCACACCAGGGTTATATATGCCCAGCTTTGGAGTGCCTCACTTGAGGCTACACTCCCCCCCTTTCTCCACTGTGGGATTGGGCGTGAGCGTTTTCTCTGCTGACCAGATGACTACATCTACCAGTAGCCCTTGCAGCAGATTTTTATCACCTGCACCTGCGTTGAGCTGCAAGTCCACCCAGCCTCCCTGATGATGTGTATTGGCACAGAAACCGGTCAGAGGAGTACACCAGTGGCCTGGAAGGTTATGCAGAGAATTGGAGTGCGCACCTTTCCTTGTTTTTTCCATATTTTGCAGGATCTTGAGGGGTGGAATCCTCAAGACCTGACAGGGTGCCGCACTAGGGTTATATATGCCCGGCTTTGGAGTGCCTCACTTGAGGCTACACTCCCCCCTTTTCTCCACTGTGGGATTGGGCGTGAGCGTTTTCTCTGCTGACCAGATGACTACATCTACCAGTAGCCCTTGCAGCAGATTTTTATCACCTGCACCTGCGGTGAGCTGCAAGTCCACCCAGCCTCCCTGATGACGTGTATTGGCACAGAAACCGGTCGGAGGAGTACACCAGTGGCCTGGAAGGTTATGTAGAGAATTGGAGTGCGCACCTTTCCTTGTTTTTTCCATATATATATATATATATATATATATATATATATATATATATATATATATATATATATATATATATATATTACACGACCACAGTAGTGGCTGTGTAGTTATGGTTAAGTTGCTGTTTCCAAAGGGAGAGCACTTTTTGGGCGGGCTATAACTCTGCTCCCCCTGGACGAATCCTCACCAAACTTTGCAAAGAAAGTATATGGGCCACTCTGATTTTTTTTGTTTTTTGCGAAGTTTGGTGATGTCTGGTCCAGGGGGGGAAAAGTTATAGGGGGGGGGTCCCAAAACGTCTTTTTTTCCCATAGACTGAATGGGGAAAAACTTTGCGCACGGCTACAGGTCAAACCGCTGGACAGGTTTTCTCAAAATTTAAGCAGGTACAGGGGCTTGGTCCAGAATGCGTGCTTTTGTAAATTTGGTGACAATCTGTCCAGTATTTTTCTTTAAAACAACCAAAAAGTATGTCTGAAAAAATTAGTGATATCTATGTCCACTCCACGGTCACACTTCCATTTTCGCTCCGTGGACAAGATAACGATTGGCTAATGGGCTTGCGTCATGACCGTGGACACGCAACGTCTCTGCCGATTTGCTTCTGCGAGACGTGTTCTGCGTCAGATTGTTTGGCTGCGCCCGACATCTTGGATCCGCCGATAGCGGAGCAACAATCAGCATACGCATGCTATATTTATAAAACTCTTTTGCTGTGTCACAGAGCGCTGGGACAGGTTCAGACAGTAAGACATGGGTGATTAATGCATTTGTTCTGGGGGTCGGTCTTCACAATGTATTTTCTATGGCCACCTTGTACGCAGAGAAAATGAGGGGTGTAATAACGGTAGCATTTCAGTCCATGCAATGCACGGGAAACTTGTAACTGTTGTAAGGACACGTGCAGTGGTAGCGAACATTGAAATTGACAACATGCCATAATTGCATTACTTTTTCCTATGGGTATTATTATATTCATTAGTACGCCGCCATGGGTGTGACATGCTACAGTGTTTGTGGCCAGGGCCTAGAGTCTTGGATGCATGGCCGTCGGCCGAAGGCCGAAAGCCTTACTTCCAAGACTGTAGCCCCTGGCCACAACCACTGCAGCATGTCACACCCATGGATACACCTGTAGTATTGCGTATCGATTGCTAAGTTGTGGGGAGTGTTTGAAGTCTTGGGTGCATGGCCAAAGGCCATGCACCCAACAAAAAAGTTATAAGTACTGGACGTGCAAGCCACTGCACACCCATCCCATGTAAAATCTATGGACATACAGCTAGGAGTGAAGCCTCTGGCCAGAAGCAGTGAAGGATACCACACCTATAGAAAACCCCCCACTATCACACATCACTGAGGGGGTTGTGGGGAGACCCTGAACTCTTGGGTGCATGACCAAAGGCCATGCACCCAATAACAAAGTTACAACCTCTTCATGATGTATTTTCTATGGCCACCTTGTACGCACAGAAAATCAGGGGTCCAATAAGGGCAGTATTTCAGTCCGTCCAGTGCACAGGGAACTTGTAACTGTTGTAAGGACACACATGGTGTTAGGGAACATTGAAATTGCCAACATGCCGTAATTGCATTACTTTTTACTATGGGTATTGTATTCATTAGTATGCCGCCATGGGTGTCACATGCTACGGTGGTTTTGGCCAGGGCCTACACTCTTGGATGCATGGCCGTCGGCCGAAGGCCGAAGGCCTTACTTTCAAAAATCTAGGCCCTGGCCACATGTCACACCCATGGATACACCCATAGTAATGCGTATTGATTGCCTGGTTGTGGGGAGTGTTTGCAGTCTTGGGTGCATGGCCAAAGGCCATGCACCCAACAACAAAGCTATAACCTCTTCACTTACAAGCCCACATGGGGTTTATCTAGTGTAGTGGTTTTTGGCCAAGATGTGTACTTTTCGGTGCATGGTTGCAGACTGTATGCTATACACCCAAGCATGCACCCAAAAGGAAACATGTAAGCACTGGAGTTATAAGCCACTTCACAACCATATATTGAAATGTATGGACATACACCTAAGATTTTAGGCCCTGCCCATAAACAGTGCAGCATTTCAGAGCTACAGAGACACCCCTAGTATTCAACATCAGTCAGGTGACTGTGGGGAGGGTCTGCAGTCATGAGCGGCCATGCACCAAACAGAACAGTTATATGTAGTGTACTTACAAGGCACAATGCGTGTGATATGGTGTGGTAGTGCATCACTCAGGCGGCTTTGGGGAGGGGCTGCAATCATGGGTCCATGGCCAAAGGCCATGCCACCAAAAGCACATTTGTATGTAGTGTAATTATATGCTGCAATGGATGTCATATGGTGCGGTAGTAGTGGCCAGGATGCAGAGTTATTGAACAAAGTCATAAGCACTGCAGTTGTAAGCAACTGTGCATTTTATATACTGTACACCCATACATTGATAATTCTATGGCCTGAAACTCACGTGTGCAGTCTGTGGCTACAAACTACTGCACCATATCAGAGCTATTGGTACACTTGTACTATGCAACATCATTAAGATGGTTGTGGGGAGGGCATAGCATTTTGGCCATGCTCCCAAAACCAACTTTGTACATAGTGAAATTACGTGCCACAATGGTTCCGATATGCTGTGGTGTTTCTGGCCAGGACCCAGATTATTGACTGCATGCCCAAAGGCCATGCACCCAAGACTGAAGTCATAAGCAGTGGAGTTATAAGTGAATATGGGTGTGGTGTAATGCGCTAGTTGTGTGCACGCCCTAATGTCTTGGCTGCATGGCTGCAGATGATGGTCCCAAAAGTAAATTTATAAGTAGCTTATTTACAAGGACCATGGTTTTGATATGCAGCAATGGTTGTGGCTAGGAACTATACTCTTTGCACCTTGGTCGTAAGGTGTAGGTTGTATGTTACACACCAAAGATGCAAGGGCCACTGCAGCATATGCCTACAGCCACTGCAACACAAGCCGGTAAAGTGGCACAGCGAGTAGAGCGCTCACTTTGACATCTGTGCAGAGCTTGCTAACACAAGTTTGAATCCCGGCAGGGCCAAACTCAGCCTTTTATCCTTCTGATGTCGATAAATGAGCACCACACACCATGGGTATTAATAAGCATCGCTCAGATACCTGAGGGTCCATAACACTATATAAATGCCAAATTATTATATTTCTACCATAGATTAGATGTGTAGAATCACGTGTAGAAAATGACTGCCAATATACTTACTCCTTACTTTGTTCAGAATCCACATATATTTTTTAAATGCCTTTCGTACTTGGCGGAAGATGCCTTTTTTAAATTTCTTTCATAAAAGAAAAAGGTATGTTAGTGTTTGCATTTTATGAAAACTTAACACATTGCATAATAGACAGTTTACCTTTTTTTCACCCTCATATTTAGTTTACAAACCAGTGCACTGTGCATTGTGCTCAGTTTCTGTGTTTACTTTTCTAATCCTTGGGTCTGGGGAAAAAAATCCTTGTCGGATTTAAAAAAAAACTTCATTTGCTATGGTACTAACTACTTCCTTGTTTCCTTTGAGTGTTTCCTTAATCTTTCTGATTAATGTTATATTTGTTGCATTCCTGACAATTTTTTAACAACAGTTAGATACCTGTAGGCGTATTCTACCTGTGCATTTGTTCCTACAAATCTGTGATATGCATTTATGTGTGTCATTGTTACATCCTCTTGGGCAGTTAGATACCTATTGGCGTATTCTAACTGTTTATAGTCTTTCACATAATTTTTTGGCAATCTTGAAGTACACATTATTTATTAAATTTTGGCTTTAAGAACATTAAATATGCATTTGTAAGATTAGCTTGCAATCTCTGCTTTAGAGTAATGGTGCTATCATTACATTCAAACCATCGACATTTCTTTTTAATGTATGCAGTGTAGTGACCTGCATTGGTTGTAGCTCCTGCATGTTAGATTATTCCTATTGTTGTAAAGGTTTTGTTTCCAAGTGACACTTGACCGTGTGTGAATCCAGTCAGTTTTCAGTTGTTTTTGGTACCATCTGCATTATAACGTAGAAGCATAAGTATTATGTAGGCACTATGTGATTGTATCAGTAAGGTGGAGCGATTGTCTGAATTGCAAATAGTGTCATGACCTACAGAACGTGCCCCTTTTGGACTTCCTGGTCCTTGTCTCAACGGGGCTTGCACTCCCTGGTACTCCCAACATGGCCGTCCAGCATGAAACACCTTCCTCGCGCTACATGTTGGACGCAGCGTGTTCTATTAATAGACCATGCCCCCCGCGGCTCTGCGCGGCTCAATGCTATTGCGAAGTAGCGACCAGACGTGTGCTGCGTAGCTCGCGGTATTGCTTCCCTGATTCTGTCCCTACTAACTCCATTCCTAGTCCCTCTCCCTTCTTTCTAAACTTCCTGGACTTGTGTGCTCTGTTGTGCACTTTCTTCATTTCCCGGATTCCTGGATCGTTGCATCCCGGAACCTTCAACGCACGCTGGAGTCGGAAGAGACTTGTGCAGCCTTATTCAAGACCCGATCCGTCCGCAAGAAGGCATCAGCCAAGAAATCCAGCAAAGATCGGACTCAGGTGAGAAGGGGGGAACTTCGTGACAGTTTGAGACGCCACCCGACCGAACTCGATATGGACATGGAAGCGGCCGTTCAGGACCTGATGCGTGGCATCCAAGAACTAACTACCGAGGTACAGAATCTAAAGGCAAAAAACGCAGCTCTCAGACAATTAGTTCTATCCCGTGATTCTGCCACAAAAGAAAGTGTGTTGCTGTGCGGCATAGTTGACAAATACGATGGGTCAGCAAAAACCCTTTGTGGATTCCTGGATTCATGTTTGGTCCACTTTACTTTTAAGCCGTACTACTTTTCGACTCACAGGGCTAAGGTGGGTTTCATAATTTCTCACCTTTCAAGAAATGCCTTGACCTGGGCTACGCCACTCGTTAATTCCGGTGATGCTCTCCTAGATGACTATGATGGGTTCATACAGGCCCTTAAAACCATGTTTTACCGCCCAGAGCAGGTCTATAGTGTCCAGGGATGCCTGTTAGACTTTCAGCAGGGATCCCAGGATATGCTCACCTTTGTAACCCGATTCAAGCAATTGGCCAAGGAAGCTGATTGGTCCCCTGAGGCGAGTTTTACCCTTTTCAGGCGAGGACTTAATGAGGAGATTAAGGATGAGTTGGCCAGAGTGGCTCGCCCAAACTCATTCCAGGCACTAATGGACCTTGCCATGAAAATAGACTTTCGTATCCAGGAAAGGAAGGCAGAGAAGAAGAAATCCAGAGGAAATCCTCCAAAAGTGTCCTTTGAGAGCACCACCAAGACGGACACAAACCCAGGCTCAGTCACTGAACCAGAACTCATGCAAATATGAGCCTTCCGTGGACCTATATCCCTGCAAGAAAGGATGAGAAGGATTCATACTGGGTTGTGCATGTATTGTGCCTCAGATAAACACTTGGTTAGGGAATGTCCTCTAGCCCCTCCTCGGCGCTCGGGAAACGCCAGCTCCCGATCCTAGATGGAGCAGAGCTTCGGGAGAGAGATGTTTGCTCCACATCAATTCCATCCTTGAACTCTCCTGGACAAACCAATTTGGTGATACTGCAGGCCTTCCTATCACCCTCCAAGAATAAGACCTATTCCTTTTTGACCTTGGTAGACTGCGGAGCTATGAGAATATTCATTGATCAAGATTGGGTTGTTAGTCATCACATTCCATACGAGACACGAAGCACCATGCAGCCGGTGGAAGCAATCGATGGACGACCCCTCCCTTCAGGGCCCATAAGCCTGCAGACTAAAGAGATCCAGCTTTCTATAAACCATAACCAAGAGCGGATTAGATTCAACATCATTATGTCAGCTCATTACCCCATGGTATTGGGCATGCCCTGGTTACAGAAGCACAATACGTATATCAACTGGACAGCAGGATCACTATTCCTAGGCTCAGAGCTTTGTATGTCTCACTGTCTATTCCTGGATCCCTCCTTGACACCCCTTAAAGAACCACCAAGAGACCAGCAAACACCACTAATGGTTTCCAATATCATACACGTCCCTGAGGCCTATCAGGGATATAATGATGTATTTTCAACTGCCATAGTCCAGGCCTTACCCCCTCACAGACCTGAAGACTGTGCCATAGATACAGATCCCTCAGCAGTGATTCCCTTTGGCAGAATGTTCATTTTTTCCGAACCTGAAAAAAAGGCCCTCCGAGAATACCTGGATACCAACCTTGAAAATGGCACCATAAGACCATCAAAATCTCCAGCTGGTGCTTTGTTGTTCTTTGTTTCCAAGAAGGACACGAAGGAACTCAGACCTTGCCTCGACTATCATGGCTTAAATCAATGCACCCTCAAAGACCGGTACCCATTGTCTTTGATCTCGGATATCCTGGAAGCTGTGAGAGGTGCCGTAATGTTCACAAAGTTGGATCTTCGGGGTGCCTACCATTTGATCCGTGTCCAGGAAGGAGAGGAATGGAAAACAGCCTTTAGAACACCCTTTGGTCACTATGAATATCTAGTCATGCCCTTTGGATTAGCTAATGCCCCCGCAGTTTTTCAACGTTTCATGGATAGGGTGTTCTCTGACATGTTATTCCTCTTCGTCATTGTCTATCTGGACGACATATTGATCTTTTCCAGGGACCTTCTAAAGCATGAAGAACATGTAAAGGCATTATTACAATGACTCCGTGAACACAAACTTTTAGCCAAACCCGAAAAATGCTTGTTTCACGTTACTTCTGTACACTACTTAGGATTGATCCTTAGTCCAGAAGGAATTGGTTTGGACCCTTCAAAGGTCAAGGCCATACTGGCGTGGCCCGCTCCCACGTCTGTGAAACAAGTTCAATCCTTCCTGGGGCTTGCAAATTTTTCCCGGAAGTTCATATCCACCTTTTCTGAGATCGTTCAGCCGATCGTTGCTCTCTTGAAGAAAAACACCCCCTTTATCTGGTCTACACCGCAAGATAAGGCATTCCAACATTTAAAGGCAGAGTTTACGCAAGCCCCCATCTTAGCCCAACCCGACATAAATCGACCATTCCTAGTGGAAACGGATGCCTCTAACTACGCCATAGGAGCGGTGTTGAAGCAGGAATTTGAGGATAAACTGGAACACCCCATTGATTACCTTTCACGAACCCTGACTCCCAGTGAGACACACTACTCCATCCTGGAAAAGGAACTGTTAGTCATCCGCCAAGCCTTCACTGAATGGCGACACCTACTTCTGGGTGCTAGACATCCAGTTCAGGTCCGCACGGACCAACGGAATCTTCAAATTCTACAGTCATTGGAGTGTAAGAACAGTTGTCAGGCACGTTGGCCCTACTTCTTTGCCAGTACCAGTTCCACATCACTCATGTTCCCGGATCACAAAACCTGATTGCTGATGCCTTATCTCGACGTCCTGACTATGTAACTAAGGAAGATAGGGCCTATCCTAAGATGTTTCCCCACACGATCTTTGTAGCTCAAGCAGTCAATCTCCTGGAAGAAATTCGAGTACAAACCCAATCCTCTGATCTCTGGAAGGATATTTCAAGGAAGAATCAATGGAATCTAAGAGTCAAGGAATGATATTTATTCAAGGACAATGCACTGGTCATTCCCACACAGAAATTACAACAAAGAATAATAAACCTCTGTCATGATACCCTTCACTCAGGACATCGTGGCATAACTAACACCCTCCGCCTCATACAAAGACAGTTGTGGTGGCCTGGAATGAAGACCGACGTACAGCAGTACATCCAAGCTTGTGCTATCTGTAGTAAAAATAAACATGATAACAAGAGTCCGGCGGGTCTTCTACTGCAACCTACACTGCCAACAAGGCCATGGGAATTCATTGCTACAGACTTCATTGTGGGATTACCACCTTCCCGACGATACACGACCATCATGGTTACCATTGACTTGTTCACTCATATGGCTCATTTTACACCCCTGTCTAAGCTATCATCCTCGTCTGAACTTGCTGGAATCTTTCTGAACACATATTCCGTCTGCATGGACTTCCTTCCAAGATCATATCTGATCGAGGACCTCAATATGTCTCACAATTCTGGAAACATCTCTGTTGCATTTTGGGAATACAACGCGCCCTCTCATCAGGTTATCATCCCCAAACGAACGGGGCCACAGAACGTGCTAATCAGACACTGCAACAGTATCTTTGATGTTTCGCCACCAAGGTTCAGGATGACTGGTCGCTCCTGATACCCGTGGCTGAATATGCCTACAACAATTCCGATCATTAAGCACTTAAGACCAGTCCCTTTTATTGTAGCCAAGGTTTCCATCCATCGGTTCTACCCTCTGTTCTCCCTCATTCCACAGCGGTACCTACTGTCGACTCCTGGATCGAAACCCTCATCAACGTACACCAGGAGGCCAAGGAATACTTAGAGAAGGCCAGAACACAGACTAAGAGGTATGCAAATTCCAAAAGAAGACCAGGGCCTTCTTATGCAATTGGTGATCAAGTCTGGTTGTCCTCGAAATTACTACCCTGACATCTACGGCCAAACAAATTGGCCCCTCGGTACTATGGTCCATTTCCCATCAAGGAAATTATAAATCCAGTGTCATACCGGATCAAACTACCAGTCTCCTGGAAGAAAATTCACCCAGTTTTTCACACATCCTTATTAAAACCCTACATCCAATCCTCCTGGAAATCCTGCAGACCCCCTCCTCTGCTGGTCGACAGCCAACTGGACTATGAAGTGTCCCGAATATGCGACTCCAGGTATAAACGGGGTCAGCTTAAATACCTGGTTGAATGGAAGGGATATCTCCTAGTGAAAGAACTTGGGAACCACTTTCTAATCTCAAGGCCCCTCGACTGCTCAGAAAATTTCACCTGATACAACCGGGCAAACCTGGAGGAACGGGTCTTCGGAGGAGGCATGCTGTCATGACCTACAGAACGCACCCCTTTTGGACTTCCTGGTCCTTGTCTCAACGAGGCTTGCACTCCCTAGTACTTCCAACATGGCCGTCCAGCGTGAAACAACTTCCTCGCTCTACGCGTTGGACGCAGCATGTTCTATTAATAGACCATGCCCCCCGCGGCTCCACGTGTCTCAATGCTATTGTGAAGTAGCGACCAGAAGTGTGCTCCGTAGCTCGCGGTATTGCTTCCCTGATTCTGTCCCTACTAACTCCATTCCTAGTCCCTCTCTCTTCTTTCTAAACTTCCTGGACTCATGTGCTGTGTTGTGCACTTTCTTCATTTCCTGGATTCCTGGATCGTTGCATCCCGGAAAATTGAACGCACGCTGAATTCGGAAGAGACTCGCGCAGCCTTATTCAAGACCTGATCCGTCCGTAAGAAGGCATCGACCAAGAAATCCAGCAAAGATCGGACTCAGGTGAGAAGGGGGGAACTCCGTGACAAATAGTGCATAATCTGCCATGGTTTGCATTCTGTACAAGTTGCTGAAATGGAATGCTTTCACAATTTGGTATGGAAACATACACAAATCGCTCATTTGGGATTTTTTCCTGTATCACATTGCTACAGAGAGTGCATGTATGTTTCCACATGTACGAAATCTGGAAGATTTAATTTACAGGTATGCTTTTGTTTTCCAATACTAATAGCAAGTACATCATACATTCTTGTGGATCTTCTTGTGAGTTCAAAGTGAATCTCACCATTCGGGCACAGTCGTCCAATTCTTGCCGTATTCCTTGAACACTTTATGTGTTGTCAGGATTGCTTGTTGCATTTCTATGAAGCACTAACATTTGCAAACACAATTGGTCTATACTGTGCAAGCAAATATTGTGAACAATTGGTGGCAATTGAAATAGAATATTCATTGCTACATTTTCATAGCAACTTACCATTCATTTGCAAATTTGAATGGACCAGCTAGTTCTGAACCCGAGTGCTTTTTTCGGAATTTCTGTTCCTTCTTTGACGACGTCCCTGGTTTACATTCCCTAGTAGGTTCGTCTTTGTTTGTGGTAATTGCTGAAGCTTTAGCTTCTTTTCTTTTTTTTTTTGAGGAATTTGCTGTTGAATTCTGTTGCATTTCTGTTTCATTTAGTTTTCGTTTACCACATTTTACTTTCTCTGGAACTGGATATTGTTTCAGATGAGGGGTGTAAAGTGAACACAGTCTATTGTATTCTAGAATGCAAGAAATATCAACTTTACTTTACTTGCATCAAAGTTCATTAGCAAAAGACCGTCAAGTGTACGTAAGCATGATAATGCTATGTAGCTCATGCCTTCCTTAAAGACTGTGTTTCCTATTCTATCAATGCTTTATCTAGGGTAAGACCATGGGATTTATGAATGGTAACTGCATAAGCAAGAGTTATAGAAAATTGCTCTCTATGTACATACATGTCTTTGAAGAGAAGGAATTGAGCAATTGAGCGCCCTATCCTTTTCACTTCTGAAACTTTATCAAAGCGAATATTGACAAACTGAATGTTGCTGTCACGTGGGTATGATTGAAAGCCAACAACTGTACCTAGTGCTCCATTAACTAGCCCTTGCTCGACGTCAAGGTTACGTTAAAACATTACGCTACAATTTAAGGATAAATTTAATATTTTTTCCAAACCAGCTGTGTTGGAGATTGATTTTTCTAAACTATTTAGTCTTGTTGTGGCTTGCTCACACATGGGTACTGTCATACCATGTACGTCTAGTTTGCCGGTGGCGCTAATCTCCATTATGAGTTGCATTTCTTTATGTAACATTGTTTCATTGAATTTGAAACAGCATGCAAGAGTTGGCATTAAGGCCATACAATTGACATTTCTGTGCGCTATTTGTTCCATAACATCAGTTGCACATGCATTATCGCCATAAAGTGCATGAATGTGCCGATTTTTCAATGCAACTTGTGCTTCTTCCGATAGTACACCAACTCTAATACTTTTTAAGATGTTGGCATAAGCGAGATCTGCAGATTGCTGCATGTTCTCAGTTAATTCTCTGTACTGGAAATGTTGCCAAAGGTTGACATTACCTATGCTACCAACAGTTTTCCGGCAGAGTTTGTGGCCTAAGGTTTTAAAAATAGGTCCACCTTCACTGGTGTCAATTGTAGATCTCCGAAAACGATAATGTGTTTCCCTGCAAAGAGTTCTTCGTTGTTACTTTTAAGTACTTCTTGCAATCTGAGGTGAATCAAAGCCAACATTAGGTTGGAGATCATGCTCACTTCATCTATTAGTAGCATTTTCATTTGTTTTAATACTCTGTGTAATTCCATTGCAGCTTCTGCAGAAAGTTTGTAGTAGTCTAATTTATTTTGATGCTCTACTGGAAGCAGTAGTAATCGGTATAAAGTGACACCGCCTATGTTGTAGGCAGCTAAACCTGTGGGGGCCATTGCAACAGCTGACAGTTTGTTGTTTGTCAATTGTTGAAGGAGCTTGCTGATGATTTTGATTAAGAATGTTTTGCCTGATCCAGCTCCACCACTCACATACAGTATTATAGGTTTGTAATTTTGGCAGGTACATTTTGTATTTTCGTGTTGTGCACCATGTATAATTTGTTTTGTTTTGTAACGTCTTCAAAAATGGTGCTCTGATCTTTGTTAAGTTTTGTTTGTTGTACATTTAAGTCTTCTGTATCTTCTTGATACCGATACATGGTATTTTCTACTTCTTCCATAGCTACTTCAGCCTAATTTGTTATTAGTGGTTGTCCTAGTGGTTCTTGACTTCCTGTTACAGAAGGTTGACTACTGTCGGAAGAGTCCTTATCTATTTGGGCCTGAAGTTCTTCTTCCTGTTGCTGCTCATTGTGTAACATTGTTTTGTATTGCGTAAAGTTCACATCGGTGATAGCGCTTTCATTTGCTTTGAAAGCATCTTCATAGCAGTCATAGTATTCTAGTATGTCTTCCTCTTTTCTCCATGGTTTGAAAAGTTGTAACAGAGACATGTAATATAGTTCTTTCTGTTGAGGAGATTTTAATGATTAATTAAGCTTCATTTGGTAAGTTTCACCAAGTTCACTTCACAATCAGTCACTCTATATCTATGTTTGCTTTCATCGGGTTTACATTATTTTTGTATGCAAAGTTTTGAGCTATGTGGTATAGACACATGCTTTCCAAAGTGCTACTCCTGTTCGGATAGTATGTGTCCAGTAAATTGTTTTTTAGAATGTCTTGGATGTTGGGATCATTTCTGGCAATTGTTTCTATGTCCTATGAAATATGATTTCAGCACTCTTTTACTAGATTTTGCAGGACAAAGACTTAGCCATACTATGTTGTCTGATTTTCCATACAAAGCAGTACCGGTTAAACGACCTGCTGCTTCATAGGCGCAAAATTCTCTATTAGAGAGCATTTTTATGCCTAGGCTGTACAATTTCTGTGATAATGTTTTGTCTGATGCTAGGTCATCCCAGAGGTCTTGAAGCTCTGTTTTTTCTGCTTTTGTTAAGTAGTAACATATCGTGCAACAGCAGTTGAATAGTCTGCAATGTACTGCACATCTATGTTTGCATTCCATAAGAGGGCAATGATTGCATTGTAATCATTGATATATTTTGATTCTTCCCTTCTTTTTATGTAATACATGTTCTTAGGTGATTTACCTTTAACACTATGTCGAACTCAAGACATTAAGTTGTTTACTTCACCGGTTTCTGTAACTGGTCTAGGGAAACCAAAGCAGCATTTGGTGTAGTATTTACCTTTGTTTTTGTATTTGCGGCGACAATATTTGCCACATTTGTGTCTTTGATATTGTAAAATCTGCCCATGAACTCACTATGTGTCTGTTTTGAAGGGATTTCACAAGTGACATATTTTTGGATGAACTGCAAAACAGTGCTATTACTGTCGTGACCAAATTTAGGTGCACCTTTGATCCATAACAGCATGTGAATATGTGGTGCTCCTCTCGCTTGATATTCTTTTCTCCAAAAGAAGTGTTGCACTTCTCCAAGGGGAGGAACAGTTGTATTGCAAATAAAGTGTAGCATGGCAATGAAACGATGATGGAAATATCTTGACACATTAACTGGATCTAGAGAGAAAAGTTCTCCAGGTGTTAATGTATCTATTGTTGCTGTTTGCTATGCGTAGGAACTCATGTAAATCTTCCCATGCATATTCTGCACAACTTAGCGTAACAAACCAAGTCCACATTTTGTCTAAATCTGGGATCTTGCGAATACATTCGTAAAGAGCGGTATTCTGATGCCCCAATCTGAGTGGGTCTATCATCGTATCTTACACCTTTACCAGTAAGAAATAACAGTGGAAAAGCATGTACTTCTATACTTTTTTCCCATATACTCAATGGTGACCCTTTGGTTTGTCGCATTTGGTAGGTTTCTAGTGCATCATCTAGGCTTTCATTGGAATGCAATGGATGAATTGTGTAATGGTCCAAAAGAGTGGATACTGTAGCAGGATCCAGAAGTTCAACATGTCCAGTTTCTGATGGCTCTTGAATTATTTCAGTTGTTTCCCTTAAGCTTTCATCAATATTTATTTCCTTGTAGTACTCGTTATTGTCTTTTAGATATTGCAAGGCTTGTCTAACTTTATGTAAGTCCACATGTTGTTGCCAATTTTTTTTGTCCTTTGTTGGTACACCATTTACCAAGACTATTAAAGAATGCTCTATTGAACGTTGCACTCCTAGAATGTGTTCATTTTCCGTTAGATTTAATGGCAAATAAACTACTTTGCCACGAATGCCTTTCACCAATTCAGAGGAAGGTAATTTTGCTGTTTTTGGATGAAGGCGAATAATTGCTTGAAATGGGTGAACTGTTTGAATTATTATGCTCTCATACAAATTGAGTTGTTGCTGGATTTTTGGTAGTGGGAACAATTCCAAATTATTTGTAATAGCACGTGAAGGAGTGTGGTTGTTGTCTAATTTTGTAGTACAGTAACTGCAACATATTAGATGTTCATTTAGTTCATATTTATTTTCTGCTAAAAGGTAGAGAGCTAATTCAAACCATTTGCAATCTTCATTGTCTTCTATTTTGTATGCTATGTCTACATTTTTTGTGTTCCTTTTGAAAAACGTTCTGCGGCAACACACACACACATGGTTTGGTACTTCAGCCAATGACCTTTTAAATTTTACTATTTCTTTTCTGTATGTGTGTAATAGAAGGTTGCTATGTGCAGAATTGTTGCTACTATATTCTAAAACTATTGCATTTTGTAAGTGGCTTTCAGTTCCAAAATACTTTCTCTGAATACAGTCAATTTCTTCTTGTAAGTATTTGGGTGTACCATGCAGAAGAGTGTTATTTAAATTGCCTAATTCTGAAGCTGGACTTTTTGCATAGTATATTTTATACACTAGATTTCTTACATTTGAATGATGTATTGATATCCTTTTGATATCATGGAAGGTGCTTTTGCAAATAGGCCCAGAAATGGAGGCTAATGAATGTCCTTGTAGTCCTGTGTGTTTGCGCACTGGACACATATCCATATTTTGCAGCACTTTCATTTTAGTTTTGTCATTACCTTTTACATACTGATTGAGGAACTGACGTAAAGATTTGAAAGCTTTGTTTGGAATGGCACATATTGATGTGCACGGCCATTTGTATACTGGACGGTGTGGTTCTGTTGAATTGAGAGGTAATTCTGAGTTCTCAGAGGATACTTTTGTAAGCAGTGTTTCTTGTTCCATTATGGTAGTATTGATTTTCTCATACCCTCGTCCACTGCTACGGATGGCAATTGTGTTTGTTTGATTAGGTTTGTATGCTTCTTCATTAAAATATGGTTCTCTGGTTGTTGTGTGACTCCATTCACCACCACAAACATTTAAGACATTATTTTTGTTCACATTCCGTTTATTGCTGTGTTTCTTTTGTAGTTTGGTACTTAGTTTTGTTAGTGCTTTCATTCTATTTAACACTAATATAAACAACTTCCTTTTGAGAAGGATTGCACTGTTGTTAGGGAGAATTCTCTGTTTAGGCTGAATTTCCTAACCTAGTGAGTCCCCCAGCAGCTTTGCTGGATTTTTGGGGTTTATTTTTTTCTCCTGCCAAGAGTGAGACTCTTCTACTCTCACTCTTGGACATGATTTGAGTGTGTTCCTTTGACTCTAGATGTGTTTAATGGGCTATGGGGTCTTTTACTCCATAGGGCTTCATGTGTTTTTGTGATGTGTGTTACACAGCACCCTCAGTGCAGTAACACAGGGGTGTTATAGTGACCCCCCAGTATAGACTCCATACCCTGGGACTGACTACTGTCTCCCAGGGCATGTAAAGTCACCATTGACTTTACTAGTCTTGAATTCTGAACAGAACCATTACCAACCATCATATTGTGGACGTACTGGCTCGGGCAATTCGATTTCCCCGGGGTCTGTTAGTCGAGGGGGCACGTCTCCGTCCCCCCTGATCGAGTTTTGGCTGGTGGCAGTGGATACTACCTTTTATATTCAACCGCGAATATTTCTCAATGGGATTTTCCCATTGTTCGAGGCTACTATCTTGATTTATTTAATTACGATAGCCTCGAACATACCGCTGGTTTATTTAATTATTATCAATTCTCCGGTTGGTATTTTTTGCCAGAACTCGGTTCTAAAATGGCGTTTGTGTTCTCTTCTGTGACTCCAACCCAAGTTGAGCCCTTTGTTCCACTTTTTGGCTGGCTTCTCCACAGAAGCCCTCCACAGTGGTGCCACTCTGTCTCGGGTACTTCGGAAGGGTTGAGGGGGATTTAGGCACCCTGGACTGAGTTGCCTAGGCAACTCAAGTCGCACTCCATCCTGATTGGCCCAAGTGGTGAGCTGGCCGGCTCACCACTTAGCATGTTTGAGTGACAGATAGGCTGAGTGAATGGGGGTTTTCTGCATAAAAGCAGGGCTTTGGGGACTGGAACTTCAGAAGTCGCCACAGGACCTAAGAATCCGACGAGGGAGAAGCTGAGCCAACCTGCCACGACGACACCACCGGTGGAGCCCTGCTGGACTGTCTCACCGCTTTTCCCAACGACAGAGGAGATCTCCCGCCGGAGAGTCTTCTTCCTTTGACTGGTGGGGATAACCAGTTTCACCGTCTTTTCGCCTTCCTGACGCATGTCGTGGCCGCCTTGCCTGTGCCAAGCACCCCGGCAACCGGAATACCACGTTTTACCACGACCGCGAAATAAAGGGTAATACCTTTAACCAGAAAACTCTGTGGCTGGTTTCTTCCCTCGCAGTGCAACGACCTTCATCTTTCCTCCAAGTCGAGATCTTCTCCTCCCCTGGACAACAACGAGACTTACACCCACTGCCAGGAACAACTGCCACTGCTGGATGATCCTTCCCACTTAAGGTACCTTGTCCCACCTGGCTTCCCTTGCCACCGACTGTACGGGGTAGATTTAGCCCCCGGCTTTCGAACCTGGGTTAGCCTGGGACACCCTGGCAAAACTTTTCTGAGCCTCTCTAAACTCTTTTCGAACTCTCTGCAAGACTTTCTAAGCCTAGTGTAACTGTGCGATCTTGGGCGCATTTGTGCTCGCTCTCTCTAAGAGTGGGCCCAGCCTATGGACTTTGGCTCACAAGTGACTTTTGCTCTTCTGCCTTGCTAAAATTGTTCCTAAATCTTAGAGTGGTGTATCTTTCCATATTCTGTCTTTTTCCCTCCCTTCTTCATAAACTTATTGGAGTGCCATCTATAGTTAAGCGCTCACCTCTGTATGGAAATAAGTGGTGTTAACTAAGACTTATCTGATAAGGAATAAGGGTTGTATATATTATAATAGTAACTGTGTTTAGAGTGTTTTACAATAAGAGTGCTGGAGTGTTGCAAACAGTGTGTTTTTAAATAAATAATTATATACTTTGATACCAAAGCTCTGGTCAGTGTTTGTTTGTATTACTGTATCTGAGTGCCTATTGTGTATACTTTGCATACTGCCTAACTCTTCTTGAGGGAAGTCTGACTGCTCAGCCACAGCTACCAGGTAAATCTGGGTGGTACAGACTGCTACCAAGTGGGTTTACTGCTAACACCTGTAGTCCTAAATCTTTTGCAGTGTTCACAAAGGGAACTGCACAGGTTTCTGCCTAACAACTGTCCACGAGAGCTTGTAGGATTAACTTTCTACGGTAGGTTTTAAGGGATGAGGAGGATTTCGGTCCTCTTCTTAGTAGATTCTGAAGTACTCTGTGACGAAACATTTTTGATAAAATACTTTTTTTACTCTGGGTTCTTGTTACACTATCAGGATTAGTAGGAGCATTGTTAGCTGTACTGGTAGCCGATTTTTTGCCAAAATGTTTGTGTTTTGTGACACATTTTGATGGAGGAGGTAAAGTTTCGGTAGTTGAAGCTTCCTTTGTTTTGCTAACTGACTGCATTAGCTGGTTTGTTCCAACATTCTCTACAATCTCTACAACAGATGGATGCTTAGATTGGGCACTTTCTTTTTTTTGCTCTACTTCTGCATTACTTTCTACGGAGTTGCTTTTTAGTAGGCATTCTTTGGTGTCTGTTGAAAAAAAAGAAGGCCTACTTTGGTCTGTTGTACAATGTATGTGTGCTGTGTGCATGCATGCATGAGTCTGATGGGGAAGCTCTTTGTCATGCAGTGTGAATGTACACTGGACTCTTGCAATGATTTGGTAAGGCTATTTTACTGTTTGTATACTACTACAATGTGCTTCAGATGAGAGTACACAGTGGGCTAGTGGTGACGAGAAGCATTATTAATAAACAAAATCCCATAAACTTGCAACAGCAACTTCTTTTGTAAATCTAACCTTCTAAGGCTTACGTATGTTATTTGAGTTCCAAACACACAGGGATTTGTGAGCCATTCTGCCTTTTATTCTTTTTTCAATAAATGGATATTTGTAGGTAGAATGGTTCAGAAATCAATGTTCAAATAACCCACGCAACCTCTTTGAGGAGTACTTACAATATAAAGGTAGTTCTGTGCTTACTTCTTTTTGCAAAATGACCAGGTTTCTTCGGATATGTCGTCTGCAGTGTAGATGCTGTTGATTCTCAGGAGAGTAGTCTTCACTGCGATTCAAAAAAACAAAATTAATTACTTTGTGTGTTTATAGCAGTGCTGATACTCCAGACATTAATTGTGCATCTTTCATCAGAGCATTCTCCTTTCATATTTCAACCCAGTGCATGTGTGCATTTCACTTCACTCTGTGCAGCTTTTGCATGGTATTTGCAATATGTTACTTGCAAATCCTTCACAATTGCTAACATTTTTAAGGTTATGAAAATGCCTTGTTTTTTACAAGGTGTAGTATCTATAGGAGAGAGGTTTGTAAGCGATTGGGCATAGTAGTAGATGGGAAAAAAATGTCTACTTGCAATTTAAAAGCATGATCCTGGAAAATTGGGAGACCCTCAGAGGGAGATGTCACTACAGCAATCGGGAGCTCTTACCTTTGTCATACGATTATGCATTATTGTAGGCCGTACACAGTACACAACTCCAACATTTTCTAATACAAAATCGAGTTTCGCCCTAAAAAGGCATGCTTGCAACGTATGTATAGGTTATGCGGAAGACAGTAAGAAGCTGTGCGGTTTGTCAATAATAAATCGGACATCTTGCACTTAGGGGGAGCGTTGGTATGTATTGCATATGCACATTTTGCGGCATTAATTTGTTTAAATTAAATCATAAGGGTTGCACATGTTCTCTGATTAAAATATGCATACCGGTACTCTATACTCATGCATGTGTGCATGCATGGAGCTCTATGTAGAAAATCGCAACACTTGCACAGAAGCTTCTGAAGTACCATTCAGAATTATTGACAGTAATTTTGAATTGTGCAATGTTGATGACAGAGTTAGATTTAGCAATGTTCAATGTGATTGGTGGATGGTTGTGTGACTGCTTAGTTGTGTCCAATGAGGGACTCGATTTGCTACTGCTGTGGAAAGGGTGAAAGGACTGGGTAAGAGTTACGTGCCGCACGTAGGCAATGCTTGTCTGCGGGTAGAGAGTGTCACATATGGGTTTCTACAGCAAATCCTGCATGGAAAGGGGACTGAAGGTATCAGCCAATCAGATGTTCACATTACTCTTTTGTGTCGAAAGACGGTGCGTACACTGAAGATGGCAGAGGTGGAGAGGGTCAGGGTTTTGGTGCTTGGAGACATTTTTGTCCATGGCTTACAACATTATGCCGAGAGTAGGCATGTGGCACACCTTTTTGATGTGAGAGGAGTGGAGGTGGTGTGGAACGTTGAGACTGATGCCAATGTTGCGGCAATTCTGCAAGTTTGCAGAGACATACGTACGATGACCTCTCCTCATGTGGTAATTTGGCACTACGGTTCTTGCCATTTTGGCTATGTGACTGCACATACTTTGTTGGCAGATTTGGGACAGTTGGTTCAAGCGCTCATGAACATCTTACCAACTTCGAAAGTCATTTTTTCTGGTTTACTCCCTAGAGTAAAATGGGACAACAATTCTTTTTTTCTGTCCAGATCAAAGTATTGGGAGGTGCATCGTTAATCGCGGCATGCATGATTTTATGTTACGCACTGGTATGTTTTTCTGTAGCCACGAAAACATTGTTCCAAGTAATGCAGATTATTTTGAAGCAGATGATGTTGCGCTATCTTCTTTGGAAAATGTGATGTTCTTTTGGAACGTAAGGCTTGCTTTAGAGATGGTTCTGTAATGGTTGTAGGAGTAAAGTAAGGACACAAAATACAAAAAAATAAACACAATAACAGATGTCTGTAAGTATCTGCCCAAAAACAAACAAAAAAACTGTTCTTTTCAGAGCCCACCTTAAAGGAGAAAAAGGGGAATATACTTTAATGTACCGACGTCACGCTCTGATCCCATACATGTCCGTGGACATGACGGTAGTTTGCAGCCAGCGCATATCACCAACGGGCATTCTCGGGTGGAGACGCATGCAAATGAAAATGAGCGGAGCTAGGGATTGGTCAATAAAGTTCAGTGGGTGTGTTCTGAACAGCGAGATTTAGTAAGACCGTCTTCTCCCTGACAGGAGGCCACACAGTCATGGCTTTGCGTGCTCGCAAACAGATTATCTGGATTTTGGGAGACTCATGGATAAATTGCTTAAAGGTGCATGCAGAAAGCTGCAGTTTATCTGCAGATCTCGGATTTTCTCATGTGGAAGTGCACTGGCATGGCGTGCTTGGCATGAGGTGGCTGGACTTGGTACCTCTCTGTGTTACTTTACTGACAGAGCGTCCTCCAGATATACTTATCATTCATTGCGGAGGAAACAGTTTAGGCCATCGGGGTCATTACAAGGTTGGAGGTAACCATGGCGCTATTAGCGCCATGGCTGCCTCCAAATCCTTACCGACTCCACCCTGGTGAATGGAGCTATTACTGCCCCATTCCAAGGTTGGCGGGGCAGTAATTCCCCATTCACCAGGGCCCTTCCCCATTCCCATTTGAGCCCCCGTAGGGCTCAATGGGAATGGGGAAGGCGCTAATAACGGCACCGCAAATTGCGGTACTGTTATTAGCACCAAAGTCCCTTTGCAGGTGCCGTCTTTAATGCCAGCTAAATGCAGGCATTAAGGAAGGACCTGCAAAGGGAACTCGTAGTAGGGCGGTAAGGGATTACCGGTACCGGTGCCCTTACCGGTACTGGTAATTCCTTACTGCCCGGGTCGTAATGAGGCTCCATGTCTCTGGAATTTCTTTGCTATTTGCAATGATGGAAGGACTTGCGAAGCTCATGGACATGTTTCCAAATTGTCAAATACTTTTTTCCTGTATTGCACAAAGACAAATATGGCTGCGTTCTTCTGCTTTTGGTCCACAAATGGAGAAAGCGAGACACAATGTGAATAAGGCTGTTTGTGCCTTTTTAAGAGATGTTGGCATGTCCTCATTCCACAATTAAAACATTTTGTTTCGCAGCTCTTTCATTTTCCACAGAGATGGAGTCCATCTCACATATGCTGGGAATCTGATTTTTCTTCGCAACGTACAAAATGCATTGCGACCTCTTTTGGATTCACAATAACCTATTTGACAATCCATTTTCTTCAATCCACAGTTTTTGACCCACACAACACACCACCGAAAGGCTCTTTTCAGAGCCACCACTTACTCCGAGCATACACTTCATTGTGTTTGCTCCGCTTGCACCCTCCTTTTTTCCCCTCCGACTGTCCGTTAACTTTTCCACAACTACGCGGGGGTCTACAACAGTTACTTCATAGTTCTATTGTTAAACTGAGAAAGGCGGCTCTGAAAAGAGCCTTTTCTGTAATTTTTGTTGTTTTCACATTTATTGCTTCTCAGCACACGACATACTAGGAGAGGTTGCCAAAGGAGGGTAAGGAAGGGACACCAGCCACGGGGATAACAAAGGGCAAGTGGACAGAGATAGATATAGGATGAGCTTCACTTAGGTAAGGAGCAGATCTTCTGGCGCTCTGTGACCGTAGCCTCAAAAGCACTTCGAAAACTCTCCCCTCTGCAGAGTACTAAATCACAATACATACACACTATTGTCACCTTTGAAAGGTAAGGGTCAACAGCATTGCAAATGGCTTGTGAGGCAGCTGGAGGGAGGCGCTCCCCCACAGGAGTGTCTCTTGTGGTGGAAGGATCGGACACGGAGGATACTGTGGAGGAACTCAATCGGCTACGCTCTTCACATGGCACCACCTTGCGAATGTTCGCAATGTGGAACGAAGTGAGGTGTCGCTTCATGGTTGTTGTACCAAAGCTGTATGCACCAAATCTCCCGTGACTCAGCACCACCTGGCACTCGTTACACCTCCCCAGGTTCGCACGTGCTTTTGGTACGTTCCCATAAACAGAAAACAACCGCCACACACATGACTCCCAGCGAGTGCTCGTAGTGCGGAGTTCCTCCACCTCATTCTCTTCCTCCTGTTCTTCCTTGCTCTCTACATCCTCACCCATTATCTCTCTGCAGGCCCTTGGGGAGGTGGTGGTTGTCGTGGGTTTGGGGTGGTGCAGAGGCTAATGAACCAATAGCAGCCATGGAAGCCATACCAATTACTTTCGTTTTGGTCACTACAGCAGTAAAGGCAGTACACCTCAATCTGCTATAGCTAGAAGGATAATGAAGATGCGCTCGGGGATGTGACCATTTATAGGGGTGGAGCAGTGTGCCTCGTGACCGTCTTCATCACTGCAAAGCAGTACGAAAATTTTACACAACAAGTCCTCAGGCAAGCTATTGTCTGGGTTATGTGAAATGATATTTTTACACTCTACAATATTTGGCTTGTGTCTACAAGTTTTTTTGTACTGCTGCGGAAGCACACAAACTGCGCAAATTAGTCCACACGCTCAGCGTGGGTGCGGTCACATCATGACGTCCTGAACACATCCGCGACAGAAATGGGAGTCCGCTGGACAGCAAATGCAGAGTAACAAACTTGCGCATGCGAGCAAGTGTCCTACGGACAGTGTTCAGGTTCTCAAACTAATTCAAAGTGCGACACAAGTGAGACGGACAGTTAGGGACAGGCGCGATGTTCGCTATACTTACGGTTGTACTGCGCATGTGCATACATGATATGCTCACTGTACGGACAGGTCCAGTGTCCTTAGGACAACTCCATTTTGTTTGACTACGAACTTGCCGGCCACTGCGCCTGTTCTACTGATGCCACCATTTTGGCTGCGGACGATACGGACATGTATACTGTCCTTAACACGCTCCCATTTTGCTCATTTATAGCCATCCCGGACACCTGGTGTGTTCTACGAACATGTTTGATCTCATTTGTAAGCGGCACAGTGAGTTATCATGTCCTTAGGACGCCCCTTTCTGTTCATGTACGCACAACTTGAACAGATGTTGCGGTCAAACGTCAACTCCATCTTACTTGACATTAGCAAGGGTAGGTGTACTGCCTTTACAACACCCACATTCCATTCCTTATGGATAGGTCGAACAGGCACGAAGTTCGCGAACATTTTAAGTCTTTTTAAAAAAAAAAACATTTCCTCAAACTCTATACCTACAACTACTATACAAAAACATTCCAAACACACACACTTCAATCCAAAGAAATAGCGGGGGAAGCAGATACTGACACAAATATTGGGGAATTAGGATTCAACACGGGCTCGTTATGAGGAGAAGATTTGTGAGGGGAAGAAGGGATGGATGTTTCATCAAAACGTCTATTTTCTTCTTGAAGGTCTTGGGATGGTTCACTGGGGAATGGAGAAGCAGGGCAGGTAAAGGTGGGACAATGGTAACATACTTTTCTTCTCACACAGTCCTCCACAATCTCCCTTAAAGTTTTAAAATTGTCATTCAGTACATCAATATTCTGCTCAATCCTTTTCATCCTGTCTTCTTCTGTCTTGTTTGTTGGCCTTTCTTCTTTTCTTTCCTGGTCTGTACAAAAAAAATATACTTATGTTAAATGCCTATAAAATACTGATCATTATTTTGCATATGCAGAGCAGTGTGTACCATTATTGTCTCTGTCTTCAAACATTTCCCCATCCGGAAAATTCTCCTCCAGCCACTCCAAAGTACTAGCCATTTCTGTGTCAAAACAACAGAAAGAAATTATTATTTCTGCACCACATACCAAATAAATTACGCACACATACAAAAAAATGACTTTCACTCACTATTTTGATGTAATTTCCCTTCGTCCTACTGCATCCGTCCACTGTCGGTCCAGGCTGCAAAGTTTCTGTGAAGTGATTGCGATGGAGGCATCCTTTTTTTATGGTACCACCCATTTCATTCTACATGGTTATTAAATGTGTTGTTTTCATTTCACACCTTTAGGTTTCCATATTTACTTATTATTACTTATAATGTCTTTATGTCCTTCTTCTACGTTGCACATTTTTTGTGTAAGACAATAGTATATTTTCATATACCCCCTGCATCTTTGGGTAATGTTGATCCCGTCCGCCCCTGTCCGCAAACAGGCGCTCAGTCCGTTCCTTTTTAACATCAATAGGGAGGCGGTTCTGTATATTCTATGTTAAATTTATATCAAGTATGTACATTATACTACATATCTCCCAAAATCACATGATGACAGTGTATATTCAGCACAACAACTTCATCGACACAATGGGCCTCATTACGAGTCCGGCGTTAACCGAGGCGGTAAAACCGCCTGGTTAATGCCAGACTCGTATTACCATTCCGCCTCCGTGATTCCCGGAATTACCGGGGCATTACAACCCCGGTTTTCCAGGAATCACGGAGGCGGAATGGTGTAAATCCCCATTCCCATTGAGTCCTATGGGACTCGATGGAAATGGGGATCATGGAAACACCGGCAGCATCTCGTAATGCTGCCGGTGTTTCCTCGTCCGCCTGCATGCGGGAGGTGTTAAACCCGCCAGGTCAGACCTGGCGGGAACATCATCTCCCGCCTGCAGGGGTCGGACCCAGGCGGTCCGGAAACAACGGTGGCGGCGGGTTTACCGCCACCGTTATTTCCGGACCGCCTGGGTCGTAATGAGCCCAATGTTATGATTAAGTTCCCCTTCCAAAAACCTGTAAAATTCACTACAAAAAAAACTTTGTTGAGGGACGTTATGGTTAAGTTGCCCTACCAAAAACCTGTGTACTTCACAAAAAAAAAATCTACCTCCCCATTATGCTTCAAATTAAAACCGAAAACCCCTGAAATTTGCCAGTTACGGTAAACTAAGCCCCCATACCTGCCATCACCACTGTGCACTGCTAACACTAACACCCAGAATTGGAAAGATGGCATCACAAATGTCATTGATGACATCACTGACGACATCACATGTTTAGTCCCTTTGTTTTCGTTCCCTGCCACATATATATATGTACATTCAGTAAAAAAACTTTGTTAAATAGATGTTATACTTCACAGTGAAACCAAAAAACACTGCACATTCCCCAATTATGGTAAGCTAACCAACCATAACTCGCACCATCTACGTGCATTGCTACGACAAACACCCAGGAAATCAAAGATGACATCACAAATGTCATTGATATATTTGTGAAAGTGTTGAAGAAAATATTTGTTTAAATATAAGCATATCTGCATGTCTTGCTAGATGCAGATCTTCTTGAATCTGGAAATAGAAATTTTGGACAGTTTCAGAGTAGTTTTTTTAAGACGATTTTAACAGGACATATGTATTCTCATCTGAAGTGTTGAACTAAAATGACAGGGATAGGTGTAGAGTTTTTGGATGTGATTGGTGGATGGATGTGTTACTGTTTGAAAGCAGCCAATGAGGGAGTGTTAGAAACAACATATTGGAAAGGGTCGAAGGGCTGCCCCTGTTCTACAAGGTCTGCAGACACCACGGTAGTCCACAGACATGCCACATCTGGGTCTTTTGAGGATGCCTGGCATGGAAAAGCACTGTGGAGATAAGCCAATTAAGTTTGCTTGGTGTGATGTACAGGAAGAGAGGGTATCAGGAGTTTTGTTTGCAGGAGTTGTAACAGTACTGAAAATGGCTATGGCTATGTGGTTGAGAAGGCAGAGTGTGTGGATTTTGGGAGAATCTTCAATTCAGCCATTCAAGGTGTATGCTGAAAATCATGGTATCTTCGGAAGTATTAGATTGGCAGAAGTAGAAGCTTTGTGGCATGTCATCTGTGACTTAAACTGGGCAAGCTTGTTTTCATTTTGTGAGAGTGTTGTTCACTTTAAATATTCAGACATTTTAATTGTGCATTGTGAAGGGGAGTGTTTGGTTTATGTGACTCCAGTGTATTTGCAGGTTGCCCTGAAGGATTTCTTTGAAAGCCTAATGGAACTGTTTCCTGCTGCCAAGATGGAGATGTCCAACAAACTTTTCAGTCTACAAATGGAAGAACCAAGGCAGCTAGTCAAAGGAGTTGTATCTGCATTCTTATATGCTGCAGGAATGTCATCTTTTGAGAATGACAATATAAGGTCTGATAGGGTTTTTGTTGTTGTTGTGAAGGTGGAGTCCATTTCACAGATTTTGGAAATGCAATTGTTGTTTACAATGTTAGGAATGCATTGAAAATGTTCCTGAAAAAATTATAAGGGAAGATGTAGAGTGTACAGTACTATTGTAAATAAATGCAAAAACAGCTGTTTGTTAACAACCCCCCAAAAAAGGTTCTTTTCAGAGCCACCACTAAAGAATAAATAACTGAGTCATTTTACATTCAATTTGATAGGCCTCAATGTCCACTGACACTGTGGTTGTCCACGAATGGTACATGCCCATCTGGGCCTTTTGAGGGTGCCTGACATGTAAATGGCACTGCAGAGACCGCGGACAGTCATGTTGTTTGCGGACATTGGGGGATAGCCCATCAGGTTTTCTTCGTTTGGTTTACAGGACGAGAGAGATGGAGTCCATCTAACTGATGTGGGTAATAAGATTTTTCTGGAAAATGTTCAAAATGCTTTGAAGCTGTTTTTGTGACTACATAGAGTATGGATTTAAGCATGCTCTAGTAGTTGAAATAAATAAAAAGGAAAAACTTGAAAAAATCACTTTTGTGGAAGTTTGAAGAAATAATTAAGTTCAGTAAAATGTTCCTTAGTTTAGTTTATAAAACCAAAACTTTTAAAGAAACATAAATGTCAAAAACACAAAAAAGTTATTTTGGGAGCCACCATTTTTTAACGCAACTATTGAAATGATTTTCTTACCCCCACCCCTGCAATTTTTCTGATGTCGGTGGACTAACATGCTGTTTGCAGATTATTCAGGCTGCACAGGTGCCTGTGACTTCTGTTTTTTTAACTGTGAAAGGTGGCTACTAAAGAAACCCTTTTTTTGTGTTTTTTGGTTTTATATTTTGGCTTGTTTGAGGTTTTTTTCATGAGGGGCAAAGTAAGGTAGGGAAGAGAAGGGAGGAAGCGGACGGAAGGGGCACCAACCATAGAGACAGAGGGGCAGGTGGACAGGGGAAGATGTTGGGCGTGCCTTAAATTTAGGGTAGGGAGCAGTGTTTCTCGTGCTCCATGACAACTGCTTCAAAAGCACTTTGAAAGTGCTCCCCCATGCAGAGAGGTGTGTCGCATTATATGCAGAATATTGTGTCCCTCGAAAAGTTGATTGATTGATTGATTGATATTTTATTTCTATCGTGCTCGTACACAAGTGTTTCAGAGCGCGATCTACAGCATCCAGTATGACCTGCGAGGCAGCCGGTGGGAACCTTTTCCCCAAAGGAGTACCTTGTATGCTGGCAGGAGCCGTTGAGGAAGATGGAACAGAGGAAGATAGCATGCACCTCTCTGAGAAAGGGACAGCCTTTCGCAGTACCACCGGGTGGTTAAAACAGATGTGGTGGTGGATTGATGTGGTCCAGATGGAGTAATGCCCCTGTTCTCCATGACTGAGTTTCAACCCACACTCAATGTATTGAACACAGGCAGCCTTCACCTTTGGGGGCCCACTCACAGTCTTAAAGAACTGCCACACCCAGGACTAACTGTGGGTTCTGGAGGTAGGCAGTTTGTGTACCTCATCTTTGTCTTCCTCTTGATCCTTCTCTACATCATCACGCCTGTTCCCCTGCCCAGTCGCTCCCGGTGGTGATGGTGGTTGAGGAGGAGGAATGGTCATAGCATATGCCAAGATGGTCTCCACAGATTTGCAAAGTAGCATTGCAGAAAAGCAGGTGCTCTCTCCTGGATAACCGATTGAGAATGAGGAAAAATAATGGGTGTGTCCCTTCAGATGGGCGGTCTGCAGACCGCGTGACTGTTCACAGAAAATAGAGTCAAAAATAGGCCTTGAAAAGTTGTAAAAAGTAGCCAGATCAACCAAGAATAGGTGTGGGAGCTGTGGAAGGGTAAAGTTTCAGCTAGGAACACAATAGTTTGGAAGGAATCACAGTTTTTAACTGTCTGCAGTGAGGGACACTGTTCGCAGACAGGCCGTCAGGCAGAATGGTTGCAGTCACATTAGGACATTCAGGGACGTCCACGACCATGATGGCCGTCCACAGACACTCTTTGTGCAGGAGATGCAGGGTGCATGTTCATGGGTGTCTGTAGAACAGGTGCAGGGTCTGTGGACTAATTAAAAGGGCATCATGCGAAACCGGACTTTTCCAGACACTGCGCCTGTCTGGGGGTACCTCCAATTTGTGTGTGGACAACCCGGTTAATCACAGTGTATGCAGACTCAAATTTGAGGTTATTAAAAAAAGGGTGGCAGAGCAGTATACACAAATATTTACACTATAAAACATACATTTAATAAATAAAGAGATGGGGTATCAGAATTGGGAACCATAAAGGGGAGAATTAGGACATTTCTAACAATACTCATGAGGGGAGGAAGGGATTGAGGTTTCATCAAAACATCTTTCGTTTACATTTTGAGAATCTGATGGGGATGATTGCTGGTGACAAGTGCAAGAAGGACAGTGATAGGGAAATGTTTTAATGGCATGACTCCATATCTCGCACATTGGGGGTGAGTATAATATAAGTAACTTTTAGCAGATTAAGGGTGCACTAGTAAAAACCTATACAATTCACTCAAAAATCATTCTTAAAAGGACGTTCTGGTTAAGTTACACTAACAAAAACCCAGGAAATTCAATGAAAAAACTGTTAAAGAGACGTTTTGGTTACAAGAAAAACCAAAAACCCTTGAAATTCGCCAGTTATGGTAAGCTAAGAAAACATAACTCGCGCCACCACCATGCACTGCTAAGACTAACACACAGGACATAAAAGATGACATCACAAATCACCAATGACATCACATATGATATTCATTTAGAAAAGAAAGTCTCTAAAAGGGGTTGTATTTATAATGTTAGTAACAAGATGTCAAGGGCGATCAGGAGACCTATCATGAAATACTTAATGTATTAAGGAATATACTCATCTGATCAAAACATGACATTGAAGTGTTGTTCTTAATGCTGGAACCTAATCATACATATGCATAGTCAATGGCTGCAGCATGCACTATAGAAGTAAAATATTCTTAATCTGGTCATTTTGGATAGTAAAATGATGAATCGTACCATATCAGAGTTTTGAGTAATGAAAAACATGGAATAAATTGCTAATAACTAATAGTTAATAGTTCAAGACTTACTACATGCTTGTGTTAGTACAAACAATAAATATGAAGACCCACAATGCATACACATGCAGAGGAAGTAAGAAAGAAACAACATCAGCAGAAAATGACAATAACATTAAAGTTTATCTACATGTATACAAATGAATTGTGTGTTTGAGGCCTGCTTATTGCCCCGTGTATGTGGACCATAAGCTCATACTAAACCCTAAGGAAAGTACTGTAGGAACATACAACAAGGTTAACTTCTTTATGTATAGCACCAAATCAGCAGGCGCATACAATGTCTGTGTCCATTCTTCCTCTTGTTGGCGTTCATTGTCCAGCATTTCTTTGTATTTTTTTTAATTGACATTTGTTATCCTGCTTTAATTTGCTTTGAATGCAGCTTCAAATGAGTCATAGTCACCGAATAATTCTTCTTCTTTTCTCCAATGTTTCAAATTTTGCAGTAGGTCCCGGTAACACTGGGGGATTACAACCCTGGCGGTCCAGGAAGTCAAGCGCCGGCAAATTGTAAGTCCCCATTGCAATAGAGTCCTATAGGACTCAATGGGAATGTATACCACAGAAACACCAGCACCATGGACACCGCAGAGTTGTAATATGCCAGTCTGGAAACAACAGTGCTGGTAAGCTTACCGGTACCATTGATTCCAAACCGGCATAGTTGAAATAAGGCCCATTGTGTTCAGAATTGCCATATAAGGCTCTACCTGTTAAACATTCTCTAGCTTTGTAGCACTGACATTCTCTGTGATAGAGGATTTTTATACTGAAGCTGTACAATTTTTGTGACAGTGTTTTGTCAGATGATATGTCATCCCAGAGGTCTTTTAGCTCTGTTTTTCAGCTTTGGTGAGATAGGCTGTATTGTATGCATGTCCATGTTTGCATTCCACAAGAGGGCAATGTTTGCATTGTAATCATTGACTTAATTGGATGCTTCATCCCTTTTAATGTTCTATGTGTTTTTTTAGGGGATTTGCCTTTTACACTGTGTCTAACAGAAGACATCAAGCTATTTACTTGTCCTTATTTTTTCAAACTGGCCAGGGAAGCAAAGCAACATTTGGTATGGTATTTACCTTTGTTTTTATATCTATGTCAGCAGTATTTGCCACATTTATGTTTTTGAAAGCGTGAGATTTATGTATGTAGGTCACTATCTGTGGTTTCTGAAGGGATGTCACATGTAATGTATTTTTCAATAAACTGTAAAACAGTGGCATCACAGTCATGATCAAATTTGTGAGCATCTTATATACACAAAAGCATGTGGATGTGTGGTGCTCCTCTGGATTCTGCAAAATAAGTGTTGCACTTCTCCGAGCGCAGCAGTAGTTTTATTATAGATGATCTTTAGCATGGAAATGAAGTGGTGGTGAAAGTGCCATGATACATTGGCAGGGTCCAACGTACAGAGTTCTCCATGTGTTTTTATATATATTCCATCTTTAGATTGGTTTGCAGTGCGTAAGCAGTTGTGAAAGTCATCCCATGTGTACTCTGCACAATTTAAAGTAGCAAACCATGTGGGTGGACCTATTTTCCTTTGCATACAACGTACATCAGCTTGACATCGGAACCAGCATTGTTTTGTACCATGCATGTTTGCCAGGAGATTTGTTATACTTGACTGCAAAACGTCATCTTTGTCTTTTATTTTTGATGTAGTTGCATAGCAGACGTGTTTAAAAATATTAGAGCCTATTTTTAACGTGGGTGCAACGAGTTACTAGTTCACTTTCAAACAGGAGGTGGAAACAGTATTCTACATTTTGTCTGAATCTGGGGTCTTCAGAATAAATTTGTAAAGATCAATATTCTAATGCACTAATTTGTGCGGACTTTTCATCATATCTTCCTCCTTTTGCAGTAGGAACGAGTAGAGGAAAAGAACATGCTTCAACACTTATTGCTGATCCTTTGGCTTGTCACATTTGATATGTTTCTAATGCATCTTTAATGGTGTCTTCGGAGTGTAGTGGATGAATTGTATACTGGTCTAAAATGTAACAAGATCTGCATGTTCAAATTGGCTAGTTGCTGGTGAATCTTGAATTATATGGGTGGTTTCTCTATGTTTATATCTTTGCAGTATTAATTGCTTTCTTTGAGATATTGCAGTCTAACTGTGTTTCAGTCGACTAGTTGTTGCCAAATTGTTTTGTCTTTCATTGGTACACAATTAACTAGTCCAATCAAAGAATGATCTATTGGCCAATGGACTCCTAGAGTGTCTACATTTTCTTTAAGATCTAATAGCAAATTACTACTTTGCCATGGATGCCTTTTAATAACTCAGATGGAAGAAATTTTACGTTTTTGTTTGAAGGTGTATTATAGCTTGAAATGGGTGTATTGTTTGAATTAAAATGCTCTAGTACAAGTTAAGTTGTTGGAGAGCCTTTGGAAGCGGGAATATTTTGAATTTAATTATAGCATTTGGTTGTAAAGCTTTGTATTGAAGTACGTGCAAACTTATGAGGGGTCAGGTATTTTGTATTTATTTTCTGCTGTTAGATATAAAGCTAATTGTAACCACTGGGATTACTCATTGTACTCTATTTTGTAGGCCATATCTATTAATTGTGTGCTCTATTAAAAAAGAAATCTGTCACAACAAACAAATAATTGGTCTGGCATTTCAGCAGATGTGTTTTGAAAACTAGCTATTTCTTTTTTGTATGTGTTTGTTAGGCGGTTATTGGGCCTCATTCCGAGATTGGAGGTATCCATGGCGTTAATAGCGCCATGGCTGCCTCCAATAACGGTCCAAGCCCGCCCTCATTCAATGGGGACTTACCGGTCTAGTCGGACCTTTGCGGGACCGTTAAGTCCCCATTGAAAATACCATTCCCCATTCCCATTTGAGCCCCCGTAGGGCTCAATGGGAATGGGGAAGGTGCAAATAACGGTACCGCAATTTGCAGTACCGTTATTTGCTCCCTGGACCCTTTGCGGCTCCTGCTAAAGCCGCCTGGTGACCTCGGAATAGGACGCAAAGGGATTACTGGCACCGGTGTCCTTACTGGTGCCGGTGATCCCTTTGCGCCAGCCTCGAGAATGAGGCCCATTGTCTGTGAGGTTTTCACTAATGTTTTCTGAAGTTACTGAATGTCCTAAGCCAGCTTCAATTGCGTAGTATTTACTTTGTAGGTGCTCGATTTTTCAAAGGAGTTCTTTGGCTGTTCAATGAAGCAGAATGTTATTTAAATGTTGTAGTTCTAGAGCTTGAATTTAGAAACTTAGACTAGGCACAAGATTATGTTTAGTGGAATGGTGTGTTGTTAACATTTTGATGCGGGTGAAGGTGCTTTTGAAAGCAGTTCCTAAAATACAGGCTAATGAATGTCCTTGAAGTCTAGTTTGACGCTCAGTGGACAATAGTCCATGGTTTGTAAAGTTTTCATTTGACTTTTGTATTTTAGTTTTACATAGGGATTGAGGAATTGTTGTAAAGATTTAAAGGATTGTTGGCATACATTAAACATCGAGCTGCATGTCCATTTATACAATGGATGGTTTGTTTGGGTGAAAGGAATATTTGGTTGAAAGTTTGTTGGGGACGTTTACTCTATAAGGGTTACTTTTGCCATAATGGTGTCTCCTACCATTTCAAACTCTCGGCCATTACTGTGTATGGCAATTGTTTTTCTTTGTTCTTGTTTATAATCCTCTTAAATATGGTTCTGTGCTGCTTGTGTGAATCCATTAACCTTCAAATAAGTTTGAAAAGGTATCTATATCAACATTGCACATGTTTAGAAGTCTTTTTTGTAAATTATTGATTAATTTAGTAAGTGGTTTCAGTCTGTTTAAAATCAATATAAACAACTTTCTGTTTAGTAGATATGCACTGTCAATTAGAGCTTCAAGGATTCATCTTGTTGGTAGTTTCTAGGGGTAGATTGTGACTTTTCCAGTGTCTTTATAATTTTGTGAAGATCTCTACGGTGGGCATTTTTTAATAAAATACATTTTTTGGAATGCTTTACTGTGGCTATGTTAACAATGGTGTATACATTGTCATGTTTATTAGTAGGTTTGCATTTGTTTATATATCTTTTTTCTTAATTCTTGGAAGAGGGGCCTTAATTTTATTAGTGTTCGCTGGTTTAGTTTTGTTGAGTGAGGTTACCAGCTGTTTTTTTTTAATGTTTTCTGTACATTGTTTGAGAGGGGGATGACTGTATGGGTTGCTTTTATTCTTATCTGCTCTTTATTTTCTTCATTTTCCACAGATTTGGTTTTTAGTAGGCATTCTGTTCAGACTTTTGGAAAAAAAATAAAGTTTGGGTTTGAAAGTGGTGGCATGTATATGCATGTATTGTGGATGGGTGTGTGGGTGTGATTGTAGAGATGAAGAGAATGCTGTGTGATTGTGTAGTGGGTTGATGGTTGTATTTGGGAAGGTTGTATGAGTAAGAGTCTGTACAGATGTGATGGACTTGGGTTAGTGAGTAAGGGAGTGGTGGTGTGAATGAATAAGTAGGGACATTACGCTGAATAGTTTGCATTTTGCATTTAATTTAAATGTTTCCTGTTAGTAACAGCCACCTGCATCAACATCTACCACACAACTCTCCAAGATGTCTATTTGCAGATTCAACAACATCTGCATCTAACAAGACATAGTACAGGTATGCTTATATTGTTAAAGTATTTTGTCAACTCATTTACAAATGAATAAATACAAATCCACTAGCTTAATTAATTGAAAAACTACAAAGAAATTCTAAACATTTGCAATGCGAACATAGATAACTTTCAAACTTATGTGAAGCTGAATGGTTTCACACCAGTAGCATAGAACCCTATGTATATGCTACTAACAACCAACAAACCCAATTACCATAGCTATTAACGGACGAGGCTAGGAAATAGATGGAGACTATGCCAAAACAAACCTTGATTGAAAAATCTTCCCAAACAAACTTTAAAACAAATGTGTCTCATGTACACATAGGTTTCCCAGTGTATAAATGGACATACACGTCAATATGCAATGTGCTCCAACAGTCGATCAAATGTTTACAACAATTCCTCAATCAATATGTAAAAATAAAAGACAAAAGTAGAACCGGATTTCACAAAACATGTATTTTTGTCCAGTGCGCATCCGCAATGGACTACAAGGACATTCATTAGCCTGAATTTCATGAACCACTTGTATAAGCACCTTCCATCACATGCAAATGTTAGCAATATACCATTCTACAATGCAAAACCTTGTCCATAGATTGTACAGTGCTAAAGGTCCCGCTACATAACTATAACAACTCTATGGCAATCTCCTAAATGGAACAGGCCAGGAAATCCTGACACAAAAAGAACACATAAAAAGTATATATTATGGAACTGAAAAAGCATTGGTAAACACAGTTAACTTAAAAAATATTAACCAACAACTTTCAAACACTAGCCTTCTTACAAACACATAAAAAAGAAATAGCAAAGTTTGAAAACACATCTGCTGAAGTTCCTAACAAAGTATGTGTCTGTTGTTGCAGAACTTTCTATAAGAAAAGTATTGAAAAGTGCATTACCTGTTACATCCCATTAGAAGACATACATAATGACCTACAAACAAATCCTACTTTTTCACCAATGTAAGTATGACAAATACTACTGACGTTGATACAAAAAAAAGGGACATATTTAACCAAAATTCGCTTTGGATTTCCTAGGCCAGTTTGTACCAAGTAAATAGTTTAATGTCTTCTATTAGTCGCAGTGTAAAAGGAAAATCTCCCCAAAACACATGCAACATTAAAAGAGATGAAGCACTCTTGTTGAATGCTAACATAGACATTCAATACATTGCAGACAATTCAACTGCCATTGCAAGATATGTCAAAGCCTATTTTACCAAAGCAGAGAACACTGAATTAAAAGACTTTGGGGATGACATATCAGCTAACAATACCGTTTCACTAAAATAGTATAGCTTTGGTATCAAAATGCTGTCATATAGAGAGTGTGGGACCTACGAAGCTGCAGATCATTTAACAGGTACAGTGTTGTATGCGAAATCTAAGAATGCATAAAGCCCTACAAACTGGATACAAAAAAACAGTTTGGAGGAAAAGATGTCACTGTCTTTGGACAAGTTATATCACTATTTTTTTTTGTACCTACATTTTTACACTTTTCAAAAACCCAAACAAAGGACAGTTTATCAAAAGCATGGTTTCACGTCCCTGTCAATGCTCCTCGTAGAGGTTTTCTGTAAATCCATCCAGCACTTTGGGCTTTAGCCAAAAGCAGAATCTTTTGTCCCTTTCAAGCATATCCCAATTTTGAAAATGTTGGGACCCTGCTACAATTTTGCCCCCTCTTGACAAAATCCCTTCAAACATTGCACCAACATTCAAAGTTGGGTCTGTAACCTTTTTGCAAACGTGTGTGCGGATTCATCAAACCACACCAAAGTTATAAGCCATTTAAACATTTTAGGACCTCACTCTCTAATTTTGCCCTGCCTTAACAAAATCCCACCAGTCTTTGGAAAAACAATCAATGTTGGTTCTATAATCGTTTTGCAAAATAGTATGTATTGTTTTTCAATTGGCACCAAATTCATAAGACAACCATATATTTTGGAACCCCTTCCTCCAATGTTTCCCCCTCTTGGGGAATGGGAGCAAATTTAGCAGAAGCTCTTGGAGTTGGATCTATATGCTCCTTGCATTTATGTCTATCCTGATTTCCAGGGTGTTTCGTCCCCTAAAACCTTGACTCCCTGACAAAACTGCACAAAAGTTCACAAAATAATTCAGAGTTGGATCTTTACTTTTTTTGCATAGTTCCTTAAGGATTCGTGAAATGGCACTAAAGTTATAAGCCACCCAAGAACTGGTCTTCCTATGGGAAGAGCAACTTAACCATAAATACAGGGTCGCTATCACAGACTCTGCAAAATCCACTGTAAACACAATGTTAAGGGAACATTCTGGTTAAGTTTCACTGATAAAAACCTATGAAATTTCCAGAAAACTTTGTTAAATGGACGTTATGGCTAAGTTGCACTAATACTATCCTATGATATTTATTGATAAGGAACACTTTGTTAAAGGGATGTTATGGTTGCAAAGTAAAATTGAAAAACCAAAGAAATTCAGCTGTTTGTGTAAGCTATGCAACTGTAACTCGTGCCACCTCCATGCACTGCTAAAACTAACACCCAAGACTTTCGAAGATGACATCACAAATGGCATGATCAAAACCAGTCCAGCACTTCAAGCAGAATTCTTTTTCCCATTGAATCCTATGCCGATTTCGAAAAGGTAACCACATAACCAGTCCCTGGTTTACCTTTACCTCAATTGTCGGCCCCTGGTGGTCATGGCCAAAGGCTATGTCTCAGGCACCAAAGTTATATCACTTTTTTTGTACCTGTACTTTCCTTTCCAGGGAACAGGCCCACTGCCACCTTTAACCACATAGCCATTCCCTGGTGACCATGCTCATTTTAACCCCAGAGCTGGGCCTTGGTGTCCATGGTCAGTGGCTCGATTGTCTGGTCACTGCTCATGGCCATAGGCTATGCTACGCGAACCAACATTATATCAGTATTTTTCGTACGTACATTTTGACACTTTTCAAAAAATAAAACACAGGGCAGATTTTCAAAAATACTTTCAGGTCCTTGTCAATGCTCCTCGCATTACTATACTTATTTTTGCAAAGTTTCATGAGGATTCATTGAATGACGCCAAAGTTATAAGCCACCCAAAAACTGCTCTTACTTTAGCAAGAGCAACTTAACAAGAACTACAGAGTCGCCCATTCCTTTTCTCACACATCGCATGCAACATTACAATATCACATAGGACAAATACGTTCATGTATCAAGTTGCTAAGGCGGCTGTTCTTTACTCATATAGTCAGAATAATGCTATCCAGGATTTTCTCACAACTTGCTGTGCTAACCTGAACAAAAATCATGAGGATTCATTGAATGACGCCAAAGTTATAAGCCACCCAAAAACTGCTCTTACTTTAGCAAGAGCAACTTAACAAGAACTACAGAGTCGCCCATTCCTTTTCTCACACATCGCATGCAACATTACAATATCACATAGGACAAATACGTTCATGTATCAAGTTGCTAAGGCGGCTGTTCTTTACTCATATAGTCAGAATAATGCTATCCAGGGTTTTCTCACAACTTGCTGTGCTAACCTGAATAAAAATGCAAGAGTGATTGCACAGAGATTATTTTTTTCTTTTTCATTTCTCGTGCACTACCTTGAATATCAAACGTTTATGATTTCCGGCCCCTGGATATATGACATGGTGCAAGTCAATAGGTGCAGTATTTTGATTCTCCTTTTAGTACTATTGATTGTCACATCAGGCTAGTAGCGCTGACTAAAGAACACAGTATTTTTTCATACAGTTTTGACACTATAATCGCGTTCACTGTTGCTTATATCTGGTTTCGGTCTCAAAGTGTGGACGTGTGTATGCGTTTCGGCGTGTATATGTATGTGGTGAATACGCCCGTGTGTGTGTATATGCATGTAATATTTTTATTTTTAAAGAAGTGCCAAACCTCTTTGACAATAAAATGTATTGTATACATGTGATTTACATGCCCAAGGCTCAATGTAACAATATTAATATCTGCTGTAGTCTCAATTAAAGACAATCCTAATAAATGGGGGACCACTTCTATTGACACATGTGGAAGGAAAGAATCAATGGTACGACTGTTTCAGTTCATGTTAGTATTGGCGCAAAAGAAAATAGAAACAGAAATAACCTGCGAGCATGTGTATTTATTTTGTGATGATTAAGGCAAAATACACAGAAAAACGTTTGTAGGAGTGGCAAGAAAGACTGACTAACTCTTGCTCTGCAATTCATGTTACATTTGCAGTGAAGAAATAATTAGAAAACGTTACTATCTCAGATTTGCTACAGAGTGTAGCCCATTCCAGAAGACCATGTATTTTTAGTAAGACATCCTGTTATTTTAATCAGTACACTGCAGCTGTGGCGTTTTTGTTGCATAGGTATACAACACAATGGGAATGGTCTATTTGCATCTTTCGGCAAAATCGTCTAAATAATGCCACTGGAACCTTGCAAAACTGACTGGAAAATACCCATATTCAGAAGAGCTTGAAGGCAAGAGCTGCAAAAGATGCACAAGGACTATCGTTTTTTCCACAAACTCATACCATGGACACTCACATTTGTGAACAACACGGAGGCCTCATTAAGAATTTGTGAGCGTTAGCCAGGAGTTGGATGACCTGAACTTTATGCCAAAGGGTGTTGGGCAAATGGGAAATGCATGGGGAAGTTAATGGAAGGCTGGAACTACTTAAAAAGGGTGAATCGGCACACCAAAAGAGATGTTCTTCCAAATCCTACAAGGAGGAAAGGTGGGATAAAATGTTTGATAGACAATTTTTTTGCTTCACAAGAACTGCGTCCACAAGCCAAATCTTTGGTAGTTGTTGGTTCGTGTTACAGCGATTACTCCACGTTGACCCTGACATTAAGTTTAGCTATGGCTTCTTTACCTCTAGGATCAACTTTGTTTGATTTAGAAATCAATTCCCATGGTAACAGGTTGAGTAGCGCAGAATTAAACTATTGAATAGCCCTGGTAGAAAATATAGCAGGAGATCTTAACATACATATCATCAACTACAATATGAGCCTGAGTGAGTTACTAGCTGTGCAAAAGTGTAGGTCCACAAAGCCCTGATGCAGTGCTGTTAACTGCAAAGCTCACTCCTTTGACAGAAATGAAGTGATAGTGAAAAGAGACCTAAGAAGCAATATAAAGACGTTTCGGAAGGATACATTCTTAACACCCTTAGAAAAGCAAGATAACACTTTTTTGTCTTGTCAATAATATATGAACTGGATGAAACATCATACAGTATCTATGAGCATTGAAGATAGCACTAGAATGGTTAGAGCTCTGAATGAACATAATCTGAGTGATTTTCGGTTTTACATAAACCATTTTGGTATTTCTCTAAAAAGTTTTCAAATCAATCCTGTGTCTGAAACATCTTGGGTAACCTACACACTTTTATTCTCTCCAGGGGAGTTATCCAGTTGGGACAGACTAGTGGCTGTGGAGGGTATTGCAAGAAATATCAGTTTGAGTAAAAATGTCATGTTAAAGGGAGATCCCAAGTGCTGGGCAACAGTGTTGCTACCTTTGTTTGAGCAGATGAATGTGGAAAGCAAACTACCAGAAACATGGCATCTGATCCATCTTACCCATCTACAAGAAGAAAGGAGAGTGGGACACCCCCTCAAACTATTTCCCCATAGCGTTGCTTGACTCTACAAGCAAAATGTTTGCTTCCTTAATCTTAGAGCATCTTGAAATTTGGGTGGTGACCTCAGTGTTCCAGATGTGCTTTAGAAAAGGGATATTGACTGACCTAAATGGCTTTCTCCTAAATAAAGAGTTCAAGCCTGATCTCAGAATGGTCTGCCCCATTTTGTGCGTGCCTAAATTTTCAGGCAGCACTTGACTGTACTGATAGCAACCTGTTGTGGAATAGATTATGGACATGGGGAATCCCATCTGGCCTCTTAAAGATGATAGTGTTGCTCCACAGTAACACATCTATCCAGGTCAGAGTAAAAAGGAAGGAAGCCTCACAATTTAGAACAGTATTGAATTGGGTCTCATGGAGTGGTGCGTGCTGTCCCCATGTTTTCTTAACTTTTAACTGGATAAGGTTTGCCTGTTTACACCAAAGATTGGGAATCAACTCATCAAGTTCCTGGCTTTGGCCAATGATATTATTCTAATGGATACCACACAACTAGGTTTTCAAAGAGTGTTAAATCAGATGCAAACCTATTTATTAAATAATACCTTGTGGATCAATAGCTCCAAAACTGTCATTATGATTTTTACAAAAATTGAAAGGCAAGAACAACATTGGTGGTTTATTCTTGAAACTAAACCAAAGATCTGTAGGTTCATGACATATTTTGGTTAGCTTATTTCTGTTAACAAGACAGATGCGTTTGAAAGACTCTGCATGAAAATAATTCATTTAGTTGTACAAATACAAAAGTAAAACAAATGTTTTGCAGGCTCTCATTAATCCCTTTGGGAACATTTTATAAAACAAAATGTTATACCCTCTTTGACATATGGCATGAAAGTAATGAGATACCAAAGACGAAACATTTAGATAACCTTGTCAGATTGGATCGAAAGGGAACCCTATCTACTGCAATAAAAACCTATCGTTGGGATACAAAGGGATGTCCCTTGGCTTTGATCATCTTCAACCTGTTCATCTCAGATATTGGCAATTACCTTAAATCCATTCCTACGTTTCCACCCAAAATCAACGGAAACCTCTTAAATTGGATCTTATATGCAGATGACCTAGTCCTGTTGGACATGACACCAATAGGTCTCCTGTGCAAATTACACACATTAGAGGATTATGTCAAACTAAATGGCCTTTCCATTAACTCAAACAAGTCAGAAATCCTGACATTACATGATCTAAGAAAAAACAAAGCAACTAAAAAAAAACAAGTTCCAATGGTGGTTGGAGAAAAAAGATATCAGATCTGTATTGTACACATGTTATCTTGGGATGTGGATAAATTCTAGTTTGAACGATGCTCCATGGGCTGAAAAAATAAAAGCTAAATGTAAACAACTCGTCATACAAGCATCTGTTTTAAACAAAACATTTGGCAAATTCTTGTTGAGGCCCACCCGTTCTGGACTTTTATAAATAAAAAGCGGTACCTGCCTTGATAAACGGTGCTTAGTGTCCATTGGGATGCAATGCCGCCCTCTGGTCCACCTTAGAAAATATTTTTGGGACAAAAGTATTGTGGCTGCCGAAAGGTGTCCCTATGGATTGCATCAGATACAAATTGAGTCTAGTGTCTATTAATGCAACAATAACTTGGAATACACTGACCTTGTCCCGCAAAATTACCTTGGAACCAGTGAGCCCACAATTCAGAATTCTGCAAGATCCAAGTGCCAGCGTTAAAAACTCAATTCTCGCCCTTAGGACGGAGCGCTGTGAATGAACTCTGGTAGAGCTTGAGACCAACGCCCACAGCCTGCAAATGAATCCAAACAGTGTTAAGCTGAAGTTATGGAGACAGGACTGGATCGACACCGGAGTTCAACGACACAAGCATAAAATCATGCAACACATTCCTAGTGAATCGAAAAAGCGAAACACAATTCCAAAGTACTTGAAGAAGGTCCCGGACAGACACAGAAGGATGATATTCATGAAATTTAACCTAAATGTATTTAAGACTAGAGAATGTTTAAATAGGTGGGCAGGTCGTGAAAACCTAGAAACAATCTGTAGATGGTGCAAAAAGCAAGATGATAACTTGAAGCATTTGACTCTGATCTGTCCAGTTCTAATAAGTGAGAGAACAAAACATTTGGGGAGGTTTTTAGGTGAATGACAGTCCTTCACTGCCGAGGTCTGGTAGTATGCATGTTTTAATGAAAACAATCAAAAACTAACAATTGCTCAGACATATTTTTTAGAGGACTCTATGAAGAAGATAATAGAATAGGAAGTTTAACATAACGTAAAAGGATGAATAAGGATCTGATGTAATTTGTGAAAAAGTGAAATTGATAAAATGTGAAACACAAAGTATATATTTTAAAGGTTTGTAATAAACCAATAAAAAAAATAATTTTAAAAAAGATACCCTTGAAGACTTGGTACAGAACAAAGTATTACATCTTCTGGGAAGTACGCCTACTGTAGTGATTAGATTGGAATTGGGGATTCAAATATTTTTTTCTTCTTCTTGGTAGTGTATAAAAAACGTATGACACTCCACAATATATTAAACCCCTGGAGTGGCTGGATATAAGTAGTTCTTAGGGGCATTATGATAAAAGGGTCATCTAGCCCTTTAAATGTTCTAGAAAAGAATGTATGGAATTTTAAACGCCTCTGGTTGTGACAAAGAGATGCTCGCTGGCAATCCTCAAAGAGTGACATGTAAATACGTGATGCAGAGTGAAGTTTTACTGACCCATTCTTCTGTAACAGAGTACGTGGTTACTGTAAGGAAATATCATACCATCCTGTTGTATTCGAAATGTTCCCGTATTACAAATATAGTTTTGTGTTTATGAGACTGCAATGAAATCAGCGACATACACTTGTAGTCAGAGGGCCTCGAAGGGGTCTTCCGAAAGATTCAACATGTTGTCGCTTATGAAGAATGCACAATGAGCTAATAACATTGAAGAATCTCATCTTATCTTGTGATAAAACCTATCATATTGTATATTCGTTTTTGTATTCATTAGTTTACAATGTTGACATTTTAGGATCAATTGATTATTGGCATCTGTTATAGTGTAATCAGTGTAGGGTGAGTTTAGCACTTGTACACTATATAAAAAAAGGATATATTGCTTGTTAGGTGTAACATAGGTAGAACACAATTCACACTGCACATTCTTTTATGATATCGTAGGAAGTTTAGGAACCTAGGCAGAGAATGTTTTTATTTTAATCAAAAGTAGCCTGTGGGTTTTTGGAAATGTTGGGAAGAAATGCTCACTCAGAAGGATCTACCACTATGAGAGATTTAGTTAGCATCGGAAGATGTTGTGCAATTCCCATACTGATATAATTACGAAGAAATATTAATGATAGAACACTAAGATCGCTCCAGGTGAAGGAATTCTGCTGAAACCCAATTCACCTGATTATTCAAGATGTCCGTTTAAGAATGACTACCAGGCAATTGAGGAGCCACTGCTTCTGCAGTCTCTCATCACTCTCTGGGAACATCGCAGAGAAGGATTCTCGAAAAAAGTGAAGACCTTCCCAAATAAATACACTGACTCAAGTACCGTTTTATGAGATAATGGCCTGAACCAAGGTGTACGTTTTTTTCTATTGATTAAAAAAAGCACTGAACAAAAAAATAAAATCAATTCTATGACTTAAGGTTTTTCACAAAGCGTAATTCTCATTTTCCTAATCAATTTTAACATTCTGCATCCATGGCTGCAAAGATAGTAACACAGAAAAGGGACCAAGCACATTGAAACATGAAGTATATTTCATATTTTCATCCATTTCCTGTAAGGGACTACTTTTATGAAAGAGACCAGGCCGCATCTCCCTAGCAAGATGGCGTGTGGTCTCTAGGGGCAGAGTGATCCAGGTCATGTATGCCAGGAGCGATCCAGGTTTTAAGGTAAGGAACCGGGTAGGGGTGCAGGTTATCAGGGTATCCATGACCATGTCTGTCAGGTGAAACCAAGATGAGCAGGAGAGAGGTGCGGGTGACAGGGCACTTAGCACGGTGTTCCCATAGTTAGAAAACCGTTCATTTCCAATACCCAGGCTCTTTATTGAATTTCTGAGCCATAACAGCTCGTATGGCCCAGAAATCTTCCAATGGGCGAGTGCCACGTAATTGAAGTTTCAACATTGTATTAATCAATTTACACTAATAGAATTAAAAGAAAAAATAGGTATTAAATCACTCAGGAATGTTTCTTCTCTGTGTTTATTTGTGTATATCATTTGTTCTGCTGTTTATTATGAAAACCACCGAACAATAATTGGCAGTGAAAAAGAGCAGCCTAAATGGCCAAGGCAGTGGTCATGTTGAAATGTCCTTTGTGTTTCATTCAGTGTATAGCAATTGTTTAATTATAGCGCACCTCTTTACATAGGCAGCTATGTGATGTCAAATATATAAATTACAAAGAAACAACTTCAAGAACAAATGCACCAAACTCCACTAAATAAAGTACATCTCGCAATGTAAGTAAATAACCTATGCAGATGACAGAAACCATGGTAACCACAAATGTCACATATTTCTGCCTAGAACTTTCTCCCATCAACTATTGGTAAAGAGACAGACAGGCAAGGAAGAGCATATGGCATAACAAATGGATGGTGTACATAGGAGTTTGAAAAGTGGTTCAAGGAGGGTGAGAGAGTAGGCTGAAAGTATATTATCCCTGGGATGTAGGGATTGTGTTGCTATTGTTAAATGTTACTGTTGCTGTTTAATGGTTTAGACTGGTCATTCTACTCCCATCTGTGCCCTGTTGCTTGGCAAGATTCGGAAAGCTTTATTGTCATCATATGGTATTACACAAGTATAACTGGAAAATCCACAATCTGACAACTTGAAGTTTTGATGTGCGCTATTGCTGGTTTTTTCGACCCATGCTTTCAGCCCATACTTGTTTCACTGAACATCTGAGTTATTCAAATTCAGGTGAATCAATGACGTGGAGTGCACCACTACCAGTCGAATCTCGGGGACGGGATGAATTTTGCCTTCACTAGTTGGTGGTCCTCGGAGAACTCGTGGGAACATCTGCCAGCCCAAACTCACCCAAATTCGCGAGAGATATGCAGCATATTGTCAATGAATTGGCATGTCAAAGAAAGCCACAGAAAACGTGGGAGAGCTTTGGTCTGCTAATCTGAGTCCCAGATTCTCTTAGGAAGTTTGGTGTCCCAGTACAATAGCCAGCTCCCTTCCAGGTTCTATCTGAGTTGTATTTGTCTGTCAGGAGTAGGTGGAGGTTTGAGCGACAATTCGGGAGCAGAATAGGGGCGTGTTTGTATTTGTTTCTCCCTTTCCCTTCTCTTTTATCATTTCATCCCAAAAAGAAAACCATACGAAAAAGAAAACCCCTCGAAAAGACAAGTATGCAACTCTTTGTGAGATGGTTTTTAAATCACGTCCATCTAACAGTCCTCCTTCAAACCCAAAAACAGGAAAGATAAACTTTGTGAAGAACCATTGTGATCGCTTTCTTTTAAATCCCTTCCCTTTACTCCACCCCTCCAAAAAGGGAGAACAAAGAATACGAGAAAACTACACACTGTTTGAAAATGTTTCTGTTAGTGCCCCCCAAACCCAACAGTTATAGATCTAATGGATTGGTTAGGAAGCATGTCATAGGGGCTCATTACACGGATGGCAGTGAACCATGGCGCTATTAGCGCCATGGTTCATGCCGGTAAAATATCGGCACTGCCTTGGTGGAAAGGGGAATTACCGCCCTATTCCAAGGTTGGCGGGGCGGTAATTCCCCCTTCCACCATTGCCCTTCCCCATTCCCATTTTTGCCCCATAGGGCTCTATGGGAATGGGGAAGGCGCTAATAACGGTACCGCAAATTGCGGTACCGTGATTAGCTCCCTGGTCCCTTTGCGGGTTGGTTTTTAACGCCTGCAAAAAGCAGGCGTTAAATTCCCCAACCCGCAAAGGGACCTCGTAGTAAGGCGGTAAGGATTTACCGGTACCGGTAAAATACCGGTACCGGTAAACCCTTACCGCCATCCATGTAATGAGGCCCATATTCAGGTGGGGAGGCTGGTCAGCAGGTGGTGGAACATGAGGAGGCCTAGATGAAGGGGCACCAGGAGGTGAAACACGTGGAGGCAGCAGTGACAGAAAGATGGACGTAGAACATTAGAAGGTACACATTTTGGGGCTGCAGAATAGGGAACATTGCATAGTGGGTAGTGCAGGATAGGGAACATTGCATAGTGGGTAGTGCAAGATAGGGAACATTGCATAGTGGGTAGTGCAGGAGGTGGAACATGAGGAGGAGGTGGGTGGAGCAACAGGTGTCTCGTGAGGAGGTGGTGGGGTAGGAGGATGCAAATGCTGATCAGGAGGAGACTAATCAGGGGCATGAGACAGATAAAATGCCATAGGAGGCTGGAGGGAAGGATTTGGATGCACGTAGATATCAACAGGAACAAGGGCAGGTAGAGGAGGCCACCAAAGGAGGGGGAGGAAGTTGAGGCTATGGTACCAGTTGATGGTGGCACATGTCATTGGGATGGGGCAAGGCAGGCCAGAAGACTGACAAATCAAAGGGTACTGCACCAACTGGCTCTAGATCCAGTTCCTTCTGGGCATGTCAGTTCTTTGCCTGCCGGAAGTTACACACAGACATGTGCAGTTTTGTGCAACCTCTGCAACAAGAAAGTGCAGGAGGTGATAAAAAAACGGGCTATACATTGGGCACAACTGCAATGTCTAAACACATATCATGGCGGCCTATATTGAAATCTTTAACTTACGCGTCACCTCTGGTCAGCTAACATAGGCATCTCCTCCAGAGGCATTGGTGAAACATTGCCAGAATGTTTGGTGATGCAGGGGGATCTGCACCACTACACAGAACACATCAAAGTGAGAAAGTTTCCCAAAAACAGCCAATGTCAGTGGCTATAGCTGTGTACTCTGTTTTGCTTTGGTGTGCGCCCTACATCCTATGGTAGAAAGGTTTGATATTCCCACATAACAGTGTGTCCGACGTAATTGACAGTTCTAGCATGAAGGTCCACATTGTCTGCATTTCATAGTGGTGGCCAATCCAGTAAAGCTTGAGGACATTGCAGTCCATGATGCTCTGGGGGCTCACCTTAATGCCCATTTGCCCATCATCCCGCACTAAGCTGAGCCAGATGGCAAGTCTGACAACCATTATACCCCCAGGTTTCATTTATTTTCTTCTCACCTCTCTCCTCCTGGAAACCTCCTCATTTTTTAAGTTCCTCGCTCACACTGGCCTCCTCAATATTCCACTCTTTCTCTCCCTTTCTTCATACCACGATTGGAACCCCCTCTGCCACTTCACATTAAACATGACACCGACATGTTTGCTTAATTTCAGCCACCCAAGGTTTGCAATTTTAAGGCGATCACCATTTCTCCTATACGTTTGCCCCATTCATCCCATATCCCATTCAGCCACTGTGTACATGCTTGCTCATATTTCCCAGTAAATTCTCCTCGTTTTTTACCTTTTTTAATTTTCTCTGGTCCCGTTTTATGAACGCTCTGAAGCCAGCGCCACCAGGAGCACACTGATACAAATGTAATGTCTGTCTCTTTCTCGTGTAATGCATACAGAATGTGAACCTTCACACACAGGTGACACGGGGAGCTCAACCATGTCTCATGTTGTGCCTCTCAGATAGCATGAACAGCCCACACAATTCCCTTGTTAGTGGCTCTGGGGTAGACAGGGGAACCCTCAAAATGCTCACGTTGGCAACTCTCATACTACACGAAGAATCCAATAATTTCTTATATTGGTGTCTTTCTGCACTGTTGAAAGGTGACCATTCATTATTGTTCTTTTAAGATAGTAGGAGCAGTGCCTAAGAGCAGGAATTAAGAAGCACAATAGTAGCAAACATAGCAATGGCATTTCATTGTGAGATTTCAGTCACACCTCAATCACCACCTTTTAGGCACTGGAGCTATCCTCTATGCAATCTCAATAACCTGCTCCACTTCTACGTGTTTGATGTGAAGCAAGCAACACGTCTTCTTTGGAGCTTGTGTTCTCTCTATGGCTAGGGTCTTGCAATAACCTTCCTCAATGCAGGGATGGTTTGTTTTTTTAATCAAAGTTAGTTGTGCAAAATGGAACACTGACAGGCTTCTCCTGTGGGCAGATACAATAGCCGTGGCAGCACTAACTTGCTCATGCTGCAAACTGGCAAGGGAACAGTTTAGGGATTATATGGGTTGTGCTGACCTGACAGACCGATTATTGAAGCAGTACTGTAAATGTTCATCATGTCTGTGCATGTGAGATGTATCATGAAGATTGGCAGACATTATCTGTTCTGCTGTATGCCCAATGTTTGTTCTGTTAGTGCCATCCACATTGAGAATACATGATTAAGTAAATAGTGTACCCAACAGGGTCCTAGTTTCAAACCTGTTAGGGAGAATTCTCAGAACTGTGCTAATTACCTCCACCTTACAGACCCCCAGCAACTTTGTTGGATTTTGAGGACTTGATTTGTTTTTTACCTGGAGAGAGTGAGACCCTTTTTCCCACGCTCTCATGTATTTTAATTTGACTTTCTACACTGTGTTTTTTTTTTCTTGGTGGAGTCTGACACTTTCAGTGCAGTGACACAGGGAGGGCTTCCAGATTTCCCAAAGGTTTAAACACCTTCTCTGGGATAAACTACTGTTTCCCAGAGCAGTAAAGTGAAATTGGCTTTACTTACCCTTGTAACTTTCTAGACCCAGCACACCATATCTTGCAATAGAGTGCTGGAGGGGTTACCTAGTATCCCCTTTGTCTAGACTCTCAGGTAACATGTGTATGTTACCCTTTCCTCACTGAATGGCTGGTGGCAGTGGTTTAATTTGAACAACCATGGTATGTTTTTTACCATGGGCTGCGTTTGTGGCTCTGGTAAAACAACCACGGGAGCCATATTTTTCAAAATGGTGCAGAGCCATCTTTGTGCCTCTTTGAGCACAGTGAGCAGGCAGTCCACGTCTGGTTGCCCCCATGTAAATTAGGGTGAGCAAACCCAAGTTCCTTCCAAAAATACAAAAAAGGTAGCAGGCACAGCTCCACCTCACTGATGATGCCCAACAAGGATGAAATATGTGTATGGGGTTGCTGTTGGTACTCTTATTCAGAAAGGAATTGCCATAGCATTTGGTGCTGGACTGCCCATGAGGGCGGGACAAAGACTGATAAGCAAATGGATATTTTCCATCTGTGAAAGGTACAGTGAGAAAAAAGCAGATGGCTGCGAACTCTCAAAGGGGTTAACAACCAAGGGGTCAAGCCAGGTGATAGTGAAAACAGAGGGGCAAACTGATTTAACAGAGCTTTGCACTTCTCCTGTTGTTCCAGTGTCAGATCAGAAGAGAGATTAACTCCTTCTATCTTTCCATCAAAAGGTTGTCCTCTGAGGAGGTCAGGTAGAGGCTCACTCTCCTTTTCCTCCAGATCAGAGGCTAGGAGCGACGCTCCTTGTTCTGGTCTAGAGACAGAGGCCTTTAGGCGGTTAGTGTGAAAGACCCTGGGGGCCTCCTTAGGATTGCCTAAGTCCACCAAATAATTGACCTCTCCAAGTTTTCCCACAATCTTGAAGGGTCCAATCCATTTGCCCTGTGAGGCCCTCTGCCTTGTAGGTACCATAACTAGAACTAGCTGGTCCTGAGTAAACTCAACCATGTTGGCCTTCTGATCATGCCAATGCTTCACCAGAGCCTGACCTGCTTTCAAGTTATCTGAAGCTTCTGTCATCATGAGAGTCATTCTCCTTCAGAGACCTAACACATAGTCAGTGACTCTCACTGGCTTGGGGGAAGGAACACTCTCCAACCCCTCCTTTATTAGGGCCAAGGGACCTCTAACCGGATAACCATAGAGAAGCTCAAAGCGACTGAATCCAACCCCTTACTGAGGGACTTCTCTATAAGCAAAGAGAAGGCATGGCAGTAGAATGTCCCACTTTCTTCTAAGGGGTTCTTCTAAAGCACCTATCATGCTCTTCATGTTTCTGTAAACCTCTCTGCCAACCCATTGGTTTGGGGATGGTAGTCTATTGAGAACTTGTAGGTCATTCCACAGTTTTTCCACATGGCCTGCATTTAGTGGGACATAAAGTTGGATCCCCTTTTAGAGATAACCTCCTTAGGACAACCTACTCTGGTAAAAAATACTGTGTAGGACCTTAGCCATGGCCTGAGCTGTGACAGTCCTCAAAGGTATTGCTTCAGGATACCTGGTAGCATGGTCTATCATGACCAATATAAATCGGTTGCCTGAAGATGTTGAAGGGTATAAGGGACCAACAATGTTGATTCCTACCCTCTCAAAAGGAACTCCCACCACTGGGAGAAGCAACAAAGGTGACACATTCTTGGCTCTACTCTTGCCCGATGTCTGTCAAGTGCGACAGCTCCTACATAATTTATCTACATCAGACCCCATCTTAGGCCAGTAGAAATAAAGAGAAATCCTTTCCTTGGTCTTCTTGAAACTCAAATGACCAGCAAAAGGAATCTCATGGGCTAACTGTAGAAACTGAGGTCTCACCTCCTGGGGCACTACAAGTCTTCTGTAGTCTCCTGGGGGAGACTCAATAGGTTCATTGTAGAGGAGGCCATCCTCCCAGTATAACCTGTGCTTCTCTGGCTCTTGCCCTTGCAGCTAGGAAGCTGCCTATTGGTGAAGTCCTTCAAGAGTAGCACACTCTGTTTGGTCTCTGCTGAAGTCTGCCCTACAGGGGCCACCTTCTGCCAGTAAAAGGGGCAGCTCAGGATGGTCTTTAGGATCCAGATCTCCAACAGGGGAAAGGTCTCCTTCCAGCTCTGTGCCATCATTAGCTGACTCAACCTCTTCTGGTTGGATCTCACACTCAGCCTCAGCTGGTGGAGTATTCACAGGTGTGAGTTGGGACTGTCCTCTTGGGATGTCCTGATTTGATTCACAGGAGTGCTATCTTTCTTGTTTCCAGAGACCTTGGGTTTCCCCTTTGTCTCTTTCTTCCTGGAAATAGAAGTTGGATTTTCCTGTGGACTGGGTGTTATAGGTTCTTCTGCAACAGCCCGCTGAGAGTCATTTAAAGTGAGCTCTCTGACCTTCCGAGTGTGCTCCTGCTTCCTTTTACTGGGAGGCCTGGGTGTGCTTGATATAACTCCAAGAGTTTTTAAGTCATTCCCCGACAGGACTCTCCCAGGCCCCTCACTTTGTACACTGACAGGTATTCTTACAGTAATTTTGTTGCATTGGATGAGAGCTGGTAGTATTGGAACCATCTGGATAAGGCTTCCTGCAAGCTTAGTGGGACCCTTGGGGGCCATAGCAAAATCCTCAGGTTTGAAAAAGATTTCATCCACCACTGTGATGCTTGCCACAGTGTATCTAATGGCAGGGATCTCCTGACCATTTACAAGTAAACTGTCCTTGTAGTATTCTTTTGTGTTATCTGGTATAGAGTTATACACATCTACATTCTGCTGTTCCCACAGACCCAGGGACACTAAAGAAACACTGGCCGAGACTCCAATGGGTTCTTCAGCCAATAGTTAAATGTTTCCACTTGCCATATGTACTTCTCCCTCAGGGATGAAGGCAAAGGAGGTAGTGTGGACCCCTGAAGGTTTACCTTTGCATCTGGGATCCCCTTTCACATGGTCAGTTGACCCACAAGCATAACATTTTCCAAATGTTTTGACAAATGGGGGCTTCTGCTGACCTCCCTCAGGTTTGGCTCCAGAGGTTTGATAGACTAACCTGCTTTCCCATGTGGCTTACCCTTGTTATGTTTGTGGCCCACTTTTAGATGCGAGGTTTTAGAATTCTCTCTGTCATATTTCTTGTGCTGCTTCCCCTCATCCTTTCTATGAGGGGCCCCAGAATCCAATCTCTTTAGAGTCAGCGAAGTGCTGTCTCAGCTGAGGAGAACAGGCATCAAAAATAGATTCTAACAAAAACAGATTTTTCATTCTTTCAAAAGAATTCACTTTGTTACCCTTAACCCAAACCTCTAAGTTTTTCAAACATTCACACACCCAGGTAGCCCAAGGAGTACCATCAGTCTTTTTGAGGGTCGTAAACCTCTTAAGGTACTGGGACGGAGTTTTCCCAAATCTAGCTATTAAAGCCAGCTTCACATTTTCATACTCCAATCTTTCAAGTTCCCTGGCCTCCATTCCACATAAAAAGGGCTCAATTACACTGTCCTGGTGGTTAGATGTAGTACCACTAGTCGAAGCACAGATGGTACACCAGCAATATCTTCTGTGGTGACAGTACGGGATGGCAGTAGTATGGTGAGTGACTGCAAAGCGAGAGCAGGATTCGAAGTGCCAAAATCCAGCCCACTCATTTGTATTTTGCTGAATGTTAGGGAGATTTCTCACACAAGTGCTAAAATCCCTCTACCTTAGAGCCCTCCAGCTCTTTTGCTATATTTTGGAGCTTTGAACTTTTCATTTCCAATGTGTTTTACTTTTGTGTTCTTTGGTTATGGAGTTTTAAAACAACTTCAGGGCATCATCTTTTTCTGTTGTCTCACAGCACCTTTAGTGCAGTGGCACAGGGTTGTCTTTCAGACTTCCCAAGTTTTAAATACCTTCTCTGGGACTGACTACTGTCTCCCAGAGCCTGTAAAGTTAAATTGACTTTTCTAGTCTCTTTAAATCTACTGACCTATTACACACTATCTTCCTATCAAGTGCTGGAGGGGTTGCTTAGCTTCCCCTGAGTCAATCAAAACACTCATGTAACAGTACAATGTTACCCTTTCCTACTTTAAATGTCTGGTGGCAGTGGTTTAGATCAAACTACCATGATTTTTCCCGACCGCTAACAATTGGTAGCTAAAAATCGGGTCAGCCATGTTTTTCAATATGCCGCCCAATGCCTATCTGTAAAAACAGACTCTGGTCATCTTGTTTCACCATTTCTCTTAGCAAAGGTCCTTCTTGTGTTTGTCTCTGCGTGCCAAACCAGGTTTGGTCCCTTTGTTTGTTGGCCTTTGGTGGGCTTCAGTGCTGAAGCCCTCCTCTGGAGCCAGGGTGTCTGGGGTGGACAGGATGTGAGGGAGGTGCCCGAAACTCCCTGTGCTTAGTCTCCTAGGAGACCTGAATGCACTCTGGCGTGATTAGCATGAGAATGAATCGGGGAAAACTGTTTAAAAGCAGGTCTCTGGGACTTGGATAGCAGAGTCGATCACTGGAATGAAAGAACCGAAGAGGAGAGGAAGGAAGAAGACTGCTGCAACTCCTGGATGACCGGTGAAGCCCTGCTGCAGCTCCAAATTGCCTGAAATTCTGATGACAGAGAAGCCCTTAAAGGTTAACTTCTTCCCTTGAGTTTGGTGGGAACAACCAACTCGCAAGCCACCTGGACTCCGCCCCCATCTGGTCGAATTTTCATCAGAGTGCTGTTGAAAACCAGATAGCCAGAAGGAAGGAAACCAGCTTGTGGACTTTAAGGCACTCACAGCTTAAACCGAGGCCTTGCTACTGATTTTGGCCTCTTCCCTGGGCAGTGCAGGAACCTTCCCGACATCCTCCTTCTTGTCCCCAAGACTGAAGCTCAGGAACAGCGAGGTCTCAGGATCTGCCAGGAACAACTGCCTCAGCTACAGCTTTCGTCATTTACAAGGTACTGTGCACATGCGGTCCGGAAATCTTTTCGGCCATCGAAGAGTGCATGAAACTTTCCTCAACTATGAAGGCTTGTCCTTCCCTTAACATTCGTCAAACTTTTCGCCTAGTCAAATTCTTCTAATTTCTGTGGCAAAGACGTAACCGTTATATATACCAGAACTGTGCTATCCTATGCAAGAGACTCTGAAGCATTGACTTTGGCCCAGGCCTATTGAGAAGAATTGCTGGTTGTATTTAACTGAAACCCTTTGCCCTGCCTATGAATGTATTTGGGCTGTCTATTCGTATAACCTTGTCTTTTCCCTCCCTTATTAAGTATCTGAAGTGCCATTTTAATCCCACTTCATTTTGGAGCTAAACTTGTTCATTTACTTACCGGTTGGATTTTTGTGGTTTATTAGTGTGTGATATTGAGTTGCTTAAGCTAGTGTAATGTTTTATAACTGATTGAGTAAATACATGTATATTCTTTAACAAGAAACCTTGAGTAAGTGTTTACTTGAATCACTGTATTAGTTGGTCCTTTGTGTAACTTGTTCTACTGCTCACTCAACTCTTGAGATAAGTCTGGCTGCTCAGCCGCGGCTTCCACATAACTGTGTAGTACAGGCTTGTACCAAAGGTGAAATTGTACTGACACTTGCAGTCTTAATTGCCTGTAGTGTTCCCCAAGTGTGCTGCAGGTGATTTTGCCCAACACTGAATCATATGGGAAAACAAAGATGTGGTACCCTGGCTGGTGCCAGGTTTCCCCCAGCTAACAGTTTTCCCGGAGACAGTACAGTAGCAAGATGTTGATTTGTCAAGATGTTGATCTTAGGCCTGGTTCATACAGTTAAACACTTTGAATGTTCACTGTGTCTACGCCATGGCCTACTGTGCTCTGACTTTGAAGTTGATGGTGGTATTTGTGATGGAGACTTTGGTGGCGTGACTGTGACACACTGTCATGCTATACTCCCAGATTTTTCAGATTGTGCTTGAAAGATACTGCTTTCAGGTGGAATAATATCTTTACATTTTCCTCCCATCTGTGTAACTGTAGAATGATTGCCCTCTTCTGTGGAATTGGTGGTTTCCAGAATCATGTGTAACTGCTGCCTTCCATTGTATGGCTCATACATTTTCCTCCCATCTGTGTAACTGTAGAATGATTGCCCTCTTCTGTGGAATTGGTGGTTTCCAGAATCATGTGTAACTGCTGCCTGCCATTGTGTGGCTCATACATTTTCCTCCCATCTGCGTAACTGTAGAATGATTGCCCTCTTCTGTGGAATTGGTGGTTTCCAGAATCATGTGTAACTGCTGCCTGCCATTGTATGGCTCATACATTTTCCTCCCATCTGTGAAACTGTAGAATGATTGCCCTCTTCTGTGGAATTGGTGGTTTCCAGAATCATGTGTAACTGCTGCCTGCCATTGTATGGCTCATACATTTTCCTCCCATCTGTGTAACTGTAGAATGATTGCCCTCTTCTGTGGAATTGGTGGTTTCCAGAATCATGTGTAACTGCTGCCTGCCATTGTATGGCTCATACATTTTCCTCCCATCTGTGTAACTGTAGAATGATTGCCCTCTTCTGTGGAATTGGTGGTTTCCAGAATCATGTGTAACTGCTGCCTGCCATTGTATGGCTCATACATTTCCCTCCCATCTGTGTAACTGTAGAATGATTGCCCTCTTCTGTGGAATTGGTGGTTTCCAGAATCATGTGTAACTGCTGCCTGCCATTGTATGGCTCATACATTTCCCTCCCATCTGTGTAACTGTAGAATGATTGCCCTCTTCTGTGGAATTGGTGGTTTCCAGAATCATGTGTAACTGCTGCCTGCCATTGTATGGCTCATACATTTCCCTCCCATCTGTGTAACTGTAATTTGATTGTCCTCTTCTGTGGAATTGGTGGTTTCCAGAATCATGTGTAACTGCTGCCTGCCATTGTATGGCTCATAAATTTCACCCATCGCCTTATTGTCATTGTACTCAGGCTCACTGAATGTGAGTAGTGGAGACCATGCATCTAGCATTCTGCCCCTCTATACTTTCTGTTAATTCTCCTGGCTGATGATGCTCCCGTACACGTTGTGCATTATCTCCCCTTCCTCGTGTTCATCTGAACCCGTTCCCCAATCTTTTTCTCTGACTGCAGTATCTTAGTTTCTCTTACTGCATACATTTACAGAAAGGGTAATGTAATCTCCTCATGCAGCCTAACCATTCTAGTCTTGGAATTATTGTAATGCAGGAGGAGAGTACATTCAGTTTCTGTTTCTACTCAAGCATCATATAGTTTAGCTTTTTGCGGAAATTTGGCACACAGATTTATAGTCACTGAATATAACATCCTATTGCTTACAAAGAATGTACACCCTTTTACTTTGTGGACAACAAGTATTTGTTCTCCCCTTAAAACCTGACCACAATCAGTTACCGGCAATGAATGCTCGCGCCTGCCTCCAAAGTATCCAAATATTTTATCTTTGAAAGGGACTACTATTGTGTCTAGAGAGCACGCTGCTGTATACTTATTTATTATTTAGAATTGTATATAGCGCTTCCATCGGAGCGCTGCTTATCACCCACGGTGTGTGGTGCTCATTTATCGACCTCGGAAGTATGGAAGGCTGAGTTTAGCCCTCTGCACGCATGCCAAAGTGAGCGCTCTGCTCGCTGTGCTATGTGACCGGCTAGTGGCAGAATTCAGAATGCAGAATGTATAGCGACTAAATATATTCTCCTACTGCCACAGAGATGTATGGGACTTTTTCTATGCTAATGATGTTTTAGCTCACACAAAAAAATGACACACTCCGGCACAGTCACTGAATGCTCTCCAAGGAATTATGCATTGATTTTTATTTTCCACTTCACACGCAACAAGGAATTAGTTTCACAACCAATTGACAGCACACAGATTTATGGCCACTAGAAGTAACGCCCTACCCAGAAAGAATTCTAAGACATTTTCTATGCAAGCATCAAGACAGATTGCCCACGTTTATTTACAGCCACTGAATACAATCTCCCTAGCCTACAAGACATTTTTCTGCAAATTCAATTTTCTCTCAACACAGAAAGGTGACACGCTTGTTTAGAGCCACAGATTGCATTATATTACCCAAGAAGAATTTTAATAATTTTGTTTTCATCTTCACAAGCTAAAAGTATTTTAGTCATGGAAATATATCACAAAGATATACAACTAAAGGAAATGTCCCTGCTGCCTACAAAAAAAATATTCGTTTTTTTTTGTTTTAAATGCAGGCATTAAGAGGTTCCTCCCACCATAAAAAAAAAGAAAAGTATGGCACATTGATTTACAGACACTGAATGTATAATCCTCCAGCCTACAGTGAATCCTAAAAAAATTCCCATGCAAGAATCAAGTAGTGTGTCACACCACAAACAATATGGCACACTGTGTTGCCGAAAGTGAATGTTCTTTTGGGCCTCCAAAGAATTCAGACATTTTCTCTGCAAGCAACTCCTTTTTGTGCACTCACAAAATGATGGTGCACAGCAAAGGGAGGCACAATATTAAGCCACAGTTTATGTGTGATGCATGATGTGTGGTCATTATCATTATGTGGGATGTATTTACCCATGCATCCGAGCACTACCTCAAAACTGTGCAGTACTGACATGAAAACATCATGATGGCCAGAGCTTCCCAGAAAATGCACAGGGAAATGCATGAAGAATAGGCTGCCACTCATTTTTGCTGATGTTATGGGCACAGAAGGACACTGCCTAAAACCGCCAGTGGACTACCCACACAGTAGTCTGAAACCATTGGGAATGGCAATGCTGATTGCCAAAAGCAAACCCATAACTGTTGGGAATTCATTTTCTTAAAATCCCAAAAAGGGGTGCAGTACCAGTACTCACCACTATCCAAAAGCCGGCGTTTTAAAACCACCAGATTTTACTTTTTGTAGAAAACTGAATAAATGAACCCAAAACATGCCAAAGAAAGACATTTTAAGAGGTGGATCCAATGTAAAGTTATATTCTGAAGTGACTTGAAGGTTTATAACAAGACTGGCTGAACTGTGGATTTCAGCAGTTTAAGTAAATTTGGACTGAAAGACACTACAAATCTAAATGTTTAAAAGAAATGAGTGACCTACTTTGAGTGTCACATAGGTTGCAATTGTTTAAATGTCATAGTTTTAAACTTAGAATCAGCATTCTAGCTGCATATGTGAAAATGTTTAGTTTTATTTGAATGCAGAAACTGGGGAACAAAAAGTGACATTTTATCTGAAACCTGGCTTAAGGAACTGAATTCTGCCTGGCAACTACCCCCATCAGGAGTGAAACTTGAGTCACAGCTGTGTTCCCAGGCCTAGCTGCCCTTTTGCTGCTCACACCAAAAGGGATATGACACTTCCCTGATTGAATTACCTGGGCTCTGCAGGAAATTGAACAAAGCCCTGTCTTGACTCAGGCAAATGTTTTATGGCGGGAGTCGTAAATGGAGATTTCTCCTGGAAGCACAGGGGAGGGGCACTGCCTGTGAGAGCAAGCTGGCTTGGCAGAACTGGAAAAACCAGAAATTCAACCTTGTGCTGGAGGAAAACCACACCCCTTTGGGGCCAGAACATAACTCTAAAAAGATGAATAACTCATAGTACGGACATGTGAAAATTTTATAAATGACACCATAATTCTTGTGATTTTTCTGCCCACATTTTAAGAGGTTTTTAGAACCGGTGGCATGTTCAGGGGAGTTTTAGCGGAAAAGAGGATATTACTCAAAATGTGTGCATGTGAAAAATCTGACACTTCATCAACTAATGTCCATACTCCTTGCGCACATGTGTGTAAATTTGGGGTAATGTCCGGAATTGCAAAATCAGTTAAAAAGTGCAAAATATTGCCATTTCTGAATGTAAGCTCCCAGGAAGAGCAGAGTTTGAACAGGGTATACCTCCTGTGATATGTGATGGGTGCATGTAATTTCAAACCACTGTGTAGTTATGAAATATGTATTTGGTTCAAATCTAGATTTGTGTGCAAGTTGACAGGAGGAGTGGACTTTCTGCAGGCTGTAAAATGATATCACTCTGACACAACTTAGCTCCCCCAATCAGGGGAGAAATGAAAGCTGGACCAATGACAAGTGAGAGGGGCTGGCTAGTGATGCTGCTCACACACACCCATTTTAAAAACACATAAAAGCAGAGAGACAGGACAGATAGGGACCTTCAAATCCATTTGCAGCTGGAAGCTCTGCTGGGAAAATCCATACCTTGCCTCCATCAAACCTCCAGAGAGCCAAACTAGAGACTTCAAAGTATCCAAAACCAAAGAGCTGAACCGGAGTCCAGTCCAAAACCTGACCAGATCCGTGGCGAGGCCCAATTAACTCAAGAATATAGTGTGAGTACCTAGAAAACTGTGCAGAACCAATCTCTTAGTTAAAATAATATAATTCAATCTATTTAATCTAAGTAGAACTGTCTCCTAACTGTCACCTGTCATTTGTAAAGCTGTCACTTGTCATTTTCTAGTTGCAAGCTGCACTTGTCTTTTTGAACTTTAAAATTTCAAATCTGAAAAACGACCTTTATTTAATCGCTCATATCTCCGTGACCGTTTGTGCTAGAGACTTGCAGTAACTTTCATCTGGAAGCTGAGATCCTAGGCTTTCCTAGGACCCCAAAACGATAGTGATAGTCCTTGTAGTTCCTCTGTAATCGCGCCAGACGCATCCGCGAATTTTGCCGCGATTTGAAAATTTCTCCACTTGCAAAAAGATAGCTGCTTTTGCTTTCCTCTGAAAAAAATCGTTTGCCTCATAAAAACTATCCCTGAATCATTGCAAGAGTGAGCCTGGACTAATATTAACTAGATACCACTCACCCTGAACCTCTAGAGGGAATTAAAAGCATTTTAGCATATTTTTTTTTCTTCATTTCCAGCACATATAAAAGCATTTTGCCTGTGTTTCCAACTTCTGTAGTCTAAGCTTGCTGGGGTTAACTGAATCACATTTAATTGCATTTCTGAGAACTGTGTGCCTTCCTTCCATTTCCTTGCATTGCATAAAAGGGGGGGATGAATTGTCCAAGAAAGTGATTACATTGTCTTTGCTGAAATCCTATCAAGTTAATTTCTTTACTGCATTTCATTCCACATTGCATCCATTTGAAACCATAAAAGTATTGTTGCTATCTTATCCATTTCATGTCAACTCCTTAGTGATTATCAAGAAGTGTGCTAGTGCCAGATTCTCCGTTGTTAATCTTTATCATCTCAGATTAAGTGTGATATTCAATTATTAATTTATTATAAAGTGTGATAGATATATATTGCTTTACTTCTCAAATAAACCTTTTAACTTGCAAAACAGAACTACTTCTTGGCTCAGTGGGGTCAGGGGGATTCTGAGAGAGGGGTGTTATATAGGGGTAGTCATCCAGAACGCATGAACTGGACATAAAGATATATCAATAAGGGTTTTCATTCAGTATTCTAGACTAGGCGTTGACTTGGCTGTAGTGCTGAATTGAATCCTCTTACAAATAAAGCCAAGTTCCTGGGATCCCCACATGTCAGATTGTATATTTGATTCATTAGGAGTAAGGCAGAGCCTGGAACATGGAAACTATGGTGACAGCTGAATCTGTAGTTTACATTATTCAAAGGATGCATGTGTTCTATGGTTCTGCCCCGTGCAAAGGTGAACACAAGGGTGGGATAGTGGGAATGTTTTACCTCGAGTCCCGTGCTCTTGACTTCATAGGAGAGTGGCCAGGTACCCCAGCAGCTGTTCATGTAAAGGAGGAGGGTGAAGGTTATACATTGGAAGCCTGCTTTCTTGAACTCCAAACTCAGTGTTGATGAAGAGGAGCAGGGATGTGATTGAGGGAGTGAGAATAAAAGGAAAATAAAGTACACCCTTCCTTTATCATTAACCCCACCCTCAGTCAGGCATCCAAGCAATTCTCTCGTAACCACATCAACCCATCAACTGAAGTGTGCCTTTGTGGTAAATTGTCAACATTTCAGTACCACTTAAATATACAGATTTGCAATTTTTTGGCAAGAATTGTGCAGCTTATTTAATAAATACAGAAGTCAGAGCGACTGCTATGACGTATAGGTGTACTGCATGTTCATTGTAACATGTCAAAGCAACATGCATTGGGCAAGATACAACTCCAGAATTTTGGAGAAGCCTCATTGCCAGAAGTATTCTTCTATTTTGTGACTTGAGTAGAAAAGGGTGAGACTGTCCACAAATGAGTATTCAAAAGACTTTTATCCCACAATACCCTAACTACTTTTTGAAATGTTGTTGTCTACTGACAGTGGTTGTTGCAACTAGACGTATATCATACGGTGTGCAGTCAAAATATCGAATGAATAATGTCGAAAGTCATAATATATAAAACAATAATGTGGATTGTTTTATTTTGTTATTTATATATTTGTTTTGGGGTCCAGGAATAATAAAAATGGGTAAAACAAAACAAAAAATACATTAAGTGGGTTGGGGGGACCCCCGCATTTCGAATAAAAAACGTAATAAAAAAATAAAAAATGACTTTTTTGTTTTCGACGTTTTTTTTCTATATTATGACTTTCTACATTATGGATTTCGATTTTATGACTATAAACCAATAGTGGAGAATTTGTTCAGCACATTGAAGTCACTGTTTATGTTCCTCATTGTCCCCTACGATGCACTAAAACATCAGTTTGCCTTTTTGATGATCTCATTATTGAATGCATAACTCTGCATAGCATCAATTTGTGCAGTGGATTAAAACAAATATTTTGATTGTATGGATGATGACACAGAAAACCATGAGGAGACTGTTACGAAAGACACAGGCAGGAAGCTATGGTATGGTAGGGATGATTCCGGGGTCCAGGTACTACTACCCACTCCATGATGCAGTCCCTGGTGTTGGTATACAGACTGTTCTTCTGATTCGCCATACCATTCCTGGCTTTTTTTGCATTGGTCCACAACATTCCCAAGAACCATGTTATGTATGGCGCATGAATCACAAAAGGGATATTAAAACAGATTGGTAGTGGTTTCTGGTGCTAATTCTGGTGAAACGAATTAACATTATTGCCAGTTTTTGGGCAACACAAGTGGCCTCATAATTTGGCTTTTATTCCTATGGATACTTTGTCGGTAACAGTAATTCCACCCCGCAGAAGTAGTGCCATCTTTACCACCTCAAAATGAGGCCCTGTAAATCCCCTACTTTTTGGTGGAATTAGGTTTACCACCAAAAAAATGAAGGATTTACAGAAAGTTAACTCAACGGACTGAATAAGCACCATGCAAAATAGCATCATTGTGGAAATGAGAAACTAAGTTGTGGCCATCTTGAAAAATACAATCCATCCTGAATCTATCCATTCCCTTAGCCATCCAAGCCAAAATTACCAGAAGCATGCTTGGAGACAAAGTTCAGGGTGCCTGATGTGTGGGTACACAAACCCAAATTCAATGAGGCAGATCTCCATTTCGTAGCATATGAGGTGGTGAACAATGCTTAAGAGCTCGATGGAAGCCAGTAGGGCAACATATCCTTCCCCACAAGAGCACTATGTGGAAGAAAGTAAGGAAGAAGTTAGTGTCTGTGCCCACTCTGCAATGAGACATAGAAGACTGCCAGAAGACGTCTAATACCCTAAAGGCACTTTTCCACAGTCTCCTCACCACTCAGCACCCTGAGAAGTGTGCCACTGGAGGACGCACAGTCGAGCCACTGCACATCAACCCCTAGGAGGAGAAAGAGGCAAGCATCCTGCACATGACAGAGATCAAAGCAGTTTGATCAGCAGAGGGGGAGAAGACAGCCATGCCAAGCCAAACCAGGTTAACAGAAAATGATACCATGGGGACAGGGCTATCATTTGGCAGCCACACAGGTGACATTGTTAATGGTATGACACTTGCAGATTCACTGTCACAATGCCACAGCAAACCAGATGATGACCAATTCCATGTGTACACCTGTAAGTCACACCATGTAGAAATTAATACCAAGAAATAATATGACTGAAAACACCAATACACTTGTCATCTTATGCAACGTTATGAGCTAGAAATGTGCAATGCCATGACCATCAACCCAGACATACAAAGTGTCAAGCCATATGCTCCATGCCAGATGAAATGTACAATCCCGGGCCGCTACACATGAGCATATAAATGGACAAACATGTTCAAAGGTGCACAAATTACCACACTACACACAGGCACCAGACACTTCTCCTTGCATTGCAACACATGCATGATGTGGAGCCATTCAGCTCCTCCTCTTTTACCCCCACCAAAGAATTAAAAGCAGGGAGTCCCTGTCACCATCATTGAGTACTGCTGCTTGGTCACCCAAGTCAGCTTTTGGACAAGAAAAATCCAGCAAGCAATGATTGCTAGTCACAGAGATGACATTGAGATCTGGATTGTCACTGAAGTGAGGACATGAGTGTTAGGGATGTATGTTGGGAGGAGGGCAGGAGTTTTGAGGATTGAAGGAGGGGAGGGCACGGGTGTTGTGGATTGAGAGTGTGATGTGGGCATGGATTTGGGGGATTAAGAGTGGAGGGATGGTATGTGTGTCAGACAGTAAATGCACTGAGTATGCATCAAGGATTTGGCATGCGTTCCATTCAAAGGTTTGTTGAGAAGAATCATGGCACATGTCTCTATAATAAGGTCTTGGAAGACATCTGCATCATAACCACTTTGTTAGCATATGACTCTGCTGGAAATAATCTGACAGAGTGTCATATGTCTGGTGAAACTTACCTAATCACAATAACACCCAGTGTAAATTCGCAGTACGTTTCTGAGTCCCAGTCACACATAAGAACATGACATGGGTATGCATCATCACGTTGTGTACTAGTTAGTACAATCTCCTACACTCTCATCCTGACAATGTTCCTTTTAATTATTTTTCTCTAAGTACAGAAATGTTTTCATGTACAAAATATTTTCCATGTGCAAAACTCGCTCGGGAGGTAAGCCATTTTGTGAGCATATGAAGTGAGCTATCATTTCTGAAGGAAGATTGGAAGGGAATTTCAACCTCCACAACCATCGCAGTTCTTTTTTAAATCAGTATACAATATGCATCAAACAGTACTTTTCTCAAATATTTTGGCTAAAAAAATGTATATTTCGTAGATGGTTCTACGATGGCTCATATACCAATCCAAGACTTTCAGAGATGACACAGTACCTAGCAGTACCTGCGAAGAGAAAAATAAAAGTATGTGCCATCCTTGCAGTCTGGCAAAAACAATCAGCTATCCTGTGTTATTTGTCAGATGGAATGATGGCTTCAAAAAAGAGCGTGCCAGAAATCATGTCAATATGAGATCATGTGTCACCACAAGGAAGTAATTCAGGGGCCAGGAAAGATGCCTCTCGTAATCATGCCTCAGAAGTATACTTGCATCTCAATTGCTACACCAGAATATGATTATTAGAATTCCTGTGTCACTGCTTACCATCAACATTATTTTGGCCTCACAGCAGAGCAGAGAAAACACTTACTCATAACCAGCCCTACTGATAAACGACACATCACGCACTTTTACTCTCTAAAAACGGAAAAATGCTCCCAAAATAAAATAGGGACTCCACTCGAAGAATAAAGAAAAGGAATCTGTGGAAGGATTGGAGCCTAACCCTTGCTTCCGGGCACAAGGTTGCACTGATATTTTTGTATCAAAGCTACCTACAGAGCAGTGGCACAGGAAGGATCACTAAAACACCCCCATTGACAATGCAAATTACTCTTTATGTCCTGTTGAATCATTTGTCTCCAAATGCTTACAAATATGGAGCAAACAACACGAAGGGAGGTGAGAGGGAAAAATGTATTTAGCCTGCTCTACAAGCACACTGCGGAATGCCGCAGGGCACCCAGGCAAGACGGGGTAACGGCTGTACCATGACAGTAGGCCCAGAGTGGGGGGCGCAGGCCCGCTTGGGCCAACCCCCCCACGCGGTGCAAAACTTTCCCAGAGACACGCTGTCTCAGGGACAGTAAGAACGGATGGGCAGGGTGTGATTTCACACCTTGCTCGTCCACAACACAAAGGGGTGGTAGAAGCCACCCATGACAAACGGCAGGAAGCTCTGCCAGAGCAAACAGTGCCCCCATCCCCTAAGGGGGTGGGGGAATCAGACAGTCGGCGCCGTGCCGGCCTGGGGGCTGGGTTACAGCTCCCAAGAAAGCACCTACGTGCATATAAGGACAGCGCTGGTGGACAAGACACCAGCAGTTTTGTGGACCCTACACGGGGACCCAAAACACAAAGGGAAGTGCACTGTGACCTCAGTGCCTTCCAAAACTCACTTTTCCCGAACTACCTCCCACCCCAGAAATAAGGAGAAGAAAAGAAGGGAAGAGAAATCAGGTCACTGCACGGTGACCAGAAACACAAGTCGTGGGACAGCGAAGGCGGCACGGGTCGGAGGGGAGAACCTCAGGACCCGGCACCCAAAAGGGTATATGATATGATATGCAAGTATTGTTACTGTTACCAATAACCATATCTGTACCAATAAAAACCACAGCCTTTTTATTGCCAACAACAGCACAATGTGTGGTGTAACTAATTCCTGGGGGGGAGGACTGGGGGGACACCGGCCAGCTGCACACACAGGGGGTGACAAACAGGTACAACAAGGCTAAGCTGCCTGCATATCGGTACAGCATTTACCTCACAATAGGTATCAAACCTTTAACTAACACACAAATGCTTGTAGGCAGCAATCTATTACAGGGTAGGATACTATTTCCTCATGAGCAAGAAAATTGTGCTCTACTGTTGAGCATCACTGGTGTTCTATAAAAATTAAACCTTGCAAGAGTCTGGTGGTTATCAAAAAATATACATTTTCTTCATCTATACATCAAACAAAAATGAGTTTAAGAGACAAAACATATTCACTTGTTTGTCAAACAGTAAGGTGTTGCAAATTAAACCGACAGATATTGTTAAAAAAACAATAGTAGAGATAGAAGTTCACTCTGCTCCAAAATAAATGGTGAAAACTAAATCAACACAAATGTATAATCAAGGACCAATTCCCAATACACGATTGTCGCTTACAAATCAACATTTATCACACTAACAGTCAAACTAAATCATACACTTCATCCCAACATCTTTCATTCCTCAGAAGCTATTTACACAATAACATTAGGGAAATTCATCAGGGGAACCCTGTCTGTTATTTGTCAACAAAGTACACAGTCAAAAGGCCACAGTTGCAATTGTTCTATTCTGAAGCCAAAGAATCAATGCAGGCCATTTAAAGGTCCATATGAAATCTTCCAACCTCAGTGCGCATGTGAATTGCTGTGCTCGAGAAGGAGAAGAGTAACCCTTCCTGAAATAGAAATAGAACATAGGTGTAAGTAAACCGTATGTCCTCGAAATGAATTCGTCTATCCAAACTGACCTATCTTTCGAAAGAATAACCTGTGTTGAAATTACACCACACGTTTTTTAATTTAGAAAACACATAGCTTAACCGGACTAAAACAGCAGCTGCTGTCACACATTCTCCTATCAGGTTGTCAAGGTATTTCATGTTAGCATCAAACAGTGTCTGCTTTAATCTAGGCCGTCAAATGCAGCAAAGCTGAAAGGACTAGAGAACATGTTTTCAAGAAAGTAAAAAAATGAGGAATAGAAAAAATGCCTCAAGTACTAGTATGTTTCTGTCTCTCCAGAACACAAGCTTCATGATGGATAAACAGATGTATTAGTAGAAGCCTAATCCAAGGAGACAACAGCCAGAGACATGAGAGTAGCAAGAGGCCGGGTGGTATCTCTGAAATTCGAGACACCCATGTTGTTACAACGGACACGTGTGAGGAAGAATGCCAAGCCGACAGAACAAGTTCAATCATGCTCACCCGATATCGGCACTTTCAGCTATGATGAAACTGGAAGCAAAAGCAGTAATGCAGAGACCACTGTGGCCGTTTCGTAAGTCCTGGAGATCAGGCTGTCATCTCAGCGCATGGAGATTCTGCATAGGCAAGGAAAAGGTAGTGAAGTAAAGGCATAGACGTGCTTCATTCAGTAGGACTAGGAATATCCCGAGTGTGATGATTATCTGATAGGTGGCGCCACATTTCTTCGTGTGTACCGGTTGTTAACCGTGCGCTGGCGGTCAGTGTCTTGAAATAAAGCAGGAAAATCAAACGTCAAAGGGAGGCGCCAGTATACAGAAAAGGCCACGCGTTTAAAGATTTCAAATAAATTACCTGTGTGTGAAATGTACCAATAAATTATACGTTAGCGAACATGAGTGATTAGACGTGGTGTAACACTGCGGGGGGTCAGTGACAAAAGTGTTAATGTTACCTAGCGCTTTAGGAGAACTTGAAAAAGTAATGGTATCAGCTTTGATCACCGTCTCTGTCTTGAATCGCCGTCCTCTCTCCCTCACACCTAACGATGTACGTTGAGGGTGAAGTTTAGCATGCTCCTTTATACCTGCGTGCTTACAGATATTCGTTTGGTCATGTGGGCATTCTCTGACTCAAGGGGGAGGAGCCAAACCATGAGATCCAGTGTTCACCTGTTGCTTAGGACTCACTCTCTTACCCTGTGTGTGGGGTGACCACTGGTGCAAAAAACACCAAACCTAACTATCTGTCAATGAGCGTGATGTAATTATAGTTACATTAAAAGATATTCTGGTCATTGTTCAAACTCTCTGAATAAATCCTATGGCCTGAAAATGGAACAGGAACAGTGATCCATCAGTCAGTATAAAGATGCTGTAATACCAGCCAGCAAAAGTTTCTGTAACAGTGTTTAAGATCTCGAAATGGAAAACCACGCCTGGGAAGTGGGAGGTACCCATGTTCATAAAAAATATACATGATTTGCTTACTACTTTTTTCACAACCCCTGGCATAAAACTAATATTTAAAAAAAAACGCAGTGAGGGATGAGTGTGAACTTTGAGGGCATAAGTTCAAACAGGCCAGTCCAGTTTTTCATTAAAACCATTTACCATGGTCGTAGTCAAGTAAATAAGTTGTTGCTCTTTCTTTAATAATGTTCTTTTATCACGATTATTGTCTGAGCTGGGTTTAAGTTTCCATAGTACTGTCCATCTCAGAACGTCCGGTTTGTGCATGAGCTCTATCCAGTGATCTACTAGCGGGGCATTCATGATCCGATTGCGAAGGCACCTTTTATGTTCACCTATATGCGTTCTGATTTCATTCCGTTTTACCGAAGTACAGCTTTTTACAAGGACACCATATGCCATAGATAAGCATTGTTGAATTGCAGTTAGGCAAGTCGTTTTGTTTCTAAGGAGTCTCTAGACCTATTTCGACTTGATTGCTTTTTCTAGTAGAAGCGGAACTGACACAATTGCCACACGGGTTTAGACATTCCCCACTGCTCTGGAAATGCTCACAAAACAGCTTCTCGTGAACTCAATATTAAAGTCTGCTCACGGCCAGAATGGCATTCAATAGCGCATGCTACCCATGAGCAGAGCAGACTTTAATAGTGAGGTCACTAGAAGCTGTTTTGAATAATAGCTCTGTCCCTCGGGATAAGAAGACAAAGGCAAATTATTGAAATAATGAACTCTTTCTTTTGAAACATGATTGGCCCTAAGGAGTTACAAGTAACTAGAAGCCATGCTTGCAGGGTTGCAGTACCAGCCTCCCCATAAGCCATTCTACCACCCGTTGAGCTTAGTGAAAGGCATTCAATAGAGTGGGAGTTACCAATCACAAGCAACGTTTGGAGTTATTTCATCGGTCTGCTAACATTATCCAGCAGACCTGTTCAGGGACTCTGTGGAATAACACGAGAGACAACCAGAGGGAATTTTGCGTTGCAACACACCATCTACACATTTCTGCTCCGTGGAATGTCCTGCAAATTCTATCTATAAAGGAAAGAAACTTATATAAATTGGGCATATATATAGACATAGTGCTACAGTAAGGGTACTTGAACCATCACTGTGCAGGATCAAGCTTTGAATAATTGATTTGGTTTCTACTTTTCGTTTTGTAGATTGTTGTATGTAACTACAATGAATTGTGTTTATACATGTTTTTAATGTTTTTGATATGAACCAGCAGGTTCTTAGACTTGCGTTCGGATGAAATAATGATAAAATGAATGTGTTTTAATAATGAACATCTGTTTTGACCATAATGTTATCTTCCTTTATTTGTTTAAGAGATTGATAACAAGAGTCCTTGATGATGAATAAGGGTGCACACAGTGTTATGAACACTATAACACTCACCTTGAAATGTGTATACCAACCATACATTGCATGAAAAACATATTTAAAGACCCATCATGATATTAGTGTGGTGTTTATGAAGCGTCAGAAAATGACACGATTCTACATACACACAATTATTTTCCAGTGCAAACAAAATTGTTTTAAGCATCTCCCAAATGTAGTTTTGAGGTTTTTTCAAGAGCTCAATTTATTTATTTGTATGCATTGTGCATTTGTAAGGTGCTTATACAGCAAGTAAGTTGTGTTTCAAAGCGCCCACAGGCCAACAGGGAGGGATTGTGGGATTGAAAAACAATTAAAACACTGAAGGCCTTGTGAGCATTCGGAACGTGCAAGTGCAGAGAGAGGAGAGGCGTAGACGAAGTGGGGGTAAGAGTTAGGAGTGTCCGTGCTTGTGAGTGAGCAGAAGATGTAAGTGCCCAGTGGAGGAAGTGCTAGGGTGGGGTCAGCTGCCAATAAATAGGTAAGTGCAGGCCTACAGTGGCATAGATCAGTGGGTGGCAAGGCAAGTGCTGGGTGCGGGCAGAGGCTGAAGGTGATTGGGTGTGGGAGGACAGGGCCCAGAAGGACATATAAGGGGCCTGGTCACCAATCTCAGCAACTGTGGGATTCACAGAGGAGGGAGGAAGGGAAGGAGGAGGTGAAAAAGAAAGTCTTGAGGAGCTCCCGGAATTTGAGGAGATCTGGCTCAAGACGAAGAAGAAGCGGGATGCTGTTCCATAAGAGGGAGTCAGCTGACGAAAGAGATTGACCACCAGCCCCCTGTTCAGTGAAGTACTTGACACACAGGGAGTTGATACCAGAGGAACGTAAAGATCTAGAGGGAGAGTATTTAGTTAGAACAAGTTGTAGCTAGCATGGTCCCCGGCAGCAGACAGCCTTATGGATGATGCAGAGGGGTTTGAGTTTAATCTTTACAGCAAAAAGGAGCCAGTGGAGAGATTTTAGGGCTGGAGAGATGTGGTCCCTGAGCATGAGGCCACGGATAAGTCCTGCTGCCTTATTGTGGATTAGCTGGAGGGGTTGCAGAGAGGAAGAGGGTAGATTCAGGAAAAGGCTATTGTAGTAGTCTAGCCTAGAAAGAACCAGAGCTCTGCAGACACTGAGTTTCTGGGGTAAAGTGAGAAAGGGGAGAATACCTTTGAGAAAGAAGAGTTGGAAGTGGGACTTCTTGGCAAGGTCCTGAATGTGTGGGAGGAAGGAAAGAGAGGAGTCGAAGATGACCCTAAGGTTTCTGCTTCAGGTTAGGGAGATGGGGGAGAGCCCATAAAGGATGGCCAGGGTGAGGGGAAGAAAGAGGGAGCAGGAGTCCCAATAGTAAGGATATTAGTATTGCTGGCATTGAGGCAGAGATTGTTGGAAGTGCACCAGAACTGTATGGCAGATAGGCAGTCCGGAATGATGGAAGAGGTAAGAAGAGGGAAGTTTGAAGAAGAGTTGTGTATCATCTGTGTAACACTGGATGTTAGGGGAGAAGGATGACACAAATGATATATTCAAGAGACTTGAGCTTAAACGCTATCCTTAATGGAACTCTTGGAAAGTATACGAACTGCCCGAATAAATAATGTAAAATCATGGACAACCTTTGCAGTATTGTATATATGAGTAGTGCTAAGACTGATTACATACCTGTAATCCTTTGCAGTTCAAGGATATTATTATATTGCAATGCTGTTCTATACTTATAGGGTAATGTGAACACTACTAATGTCGGTTAGGCTCAGCAGCAAATGTGCCTATGCAAAAGTAATTGAAGGCAAAGAAACTTGTATTGTAAGGTCACACTTTCAGTGGAGTTCTAGATGCAATAATCACAACTATTTAGTTTAATTTAGCTTTTCTAACCGAAAAAAAACAAATAACTGTTGTGGCTTGTGCCTTTGGAATGCTTCGGAGGGAGTTAATTGTCTCTGTGTCCTGTTAATGCTCTTCTAAGTTCCATCCATTGGCAAGCTAATCTAGATCACATGCAGAGGGCTTAGAGGAAACATAGGCTGGCTGCATGGTATTGGTATTGTTGCAAAGGATTCAAGATGTACATTCTCTGGCTTAGATTACCATGGGCCTCATAATGAGTTTGGTGGCAACTCTGCAGTAAGTCTCAGTCTTCCAAACATGTGGGAGGCTGGCACATAACTGCAGTTGTCCTCCAACACAGTGCGGTCCTGGGTTCTGGGTGCCTGGGTGCCTGGATACCTTACAGAGAGGCCGGTCCTTTTCTAGCAACAGATCACCCCCAATGCTCACTGGAGATGGCTAGGGGATAGAGCTGTTCTCTACCGTGGAACACCTGCCTTCACCTCACAACTGGTGGACTTTTGAGAGTACTGGTCTCTCAGCTGGGTCCAGATAAATCTTCCCAATTGATGAGCCAAAGATGCCTTAATAAGATTTCCAAGATGATTAAAAAAAGTGTTGGGAGACACCTTCGTTTATAAAAGTCTCCAGTTGATTAGACTAAAGCTAGCCTGATTTAGCCACCCAGTCCTTGCTCTTGCAATATGTGGACTTTACCTTTATGATATCATACCCAAAATGCTTTGCTCCAAAGGAAGTGGAGGGGACAGGAAGGAGAAAGAGAGGCAGTGAGATTCAAGATGGCAGCTTCCTCCCAAAACTGTACAGATCCCTAACTGGCTGCATTAACCCCTCCCTCCTCTCAATAAGATCAAAGGGCTTTATAATGCCATCCCCTTGTATGAGGCCTGGCCCTCTGTGAATGGGTGTAACTCTTGAATTGTGTTCCCAAGTCAACATCGTGTGGAGTGGCTTTCCCAGGAGGCGGTTGTTACCTCCCCTTACCAAGGAATAGAGGCACCCCCCAAGCGCCCTTTCTGCCAGAAGAGCAGGCTCCAGTCTGTCTGTCTGGGGGAATAAATTGTAAATAAAGGGGTAAACCTGCATTTAAGTGCCTGATCCTTCAGGTATAGTACATAATAATCAAAAAAGTGGACCAGTAGAATGGGATGATACTAACTGAGTTCAAAACATATCAAATTGTAATCAATAAACTCATAATAACAAATAATCTTTGTATCATAAAATTCGATAAAAAACAATTATTTCCTTCAATCACAGCCACATACAAAACTCATTTAGACATTCATCTATACAATACCACAGTGTATTTTCTAAACTAGGCCTTGGTAATATTTCTACACTAGTTGTTTCAAATGTCACATTAATCAGTGACCCAGTCCATAGTATCAGGTGTCGTTATACATCCGATATTCTATTCGACCAGATGATTCACACCAAAAAGCGTCGACACGTGTTTCATTCAAAGACCTTCTTCAGGACGTGGGGCATGGAGAAATCACCAAGCCCTATTCTCAACATATATGGGCCAGTGGTCAATCCCCAAGTTCCAACTCAAGGGATAGTGAACGGGACAGCGGAAATGAATCCTCCACCGGAATCAATACAAGTTGACAACAAGCACCCCTGGTGCAAAGTGGAAATCTTCAAGAGGCTGCCAATTGCCCCCCGGAGCCACACGTTGTTCTTAAAGGGATAGCCTTCACTTTATAGCAAGTATCAGTCAGTGCTATTTCACGAAGCGTGAGCAAAAAACGTAATGCCCTCTCCCGTAGGGTATACAGCTGCCGGCACCTCAGTAGCTCGCTACCACTCAAATAGCCCATACCTCGTTAGGCTGTCTGGGGGAATAGATGTAATGCTTCTATATCTGAACTGGGCCCCCATGGCTGACAGGTGTGCAATATTGATTTAATGTGACTGAGAGATGCTGGCCACCATATCCTAACTTATGTGTGACTTATATTTATAGTTTCATGTGCTACCAGAACAGGATCTCCCAGAGCTATGCAGTTTTTGGAACAGGGGTGCACATTTTAAATGCAGCCCCTGTGCTGCAGAGACTTGAGTGTCACTGCAGCTGCCAAGAGAGCACCTGTGGCCTCTGAACCTGCTTTGTGCCACTGGTAGAGAAAATGCTGTGAATCAAGATATTGATGCACCAAGGCACAAGTTCACACTATGCTTATGGCATGCTTATGCTTATGAAAGGAGAATCTGATTAGCTGTTTTACCTTTCAGTGATTGAATTACCTGCATCATTTTTTTTATTTAAAACAAATCAAAAAAGCTAGGGCTTTCAACCCATTGGCAAATGGCAATTCATCACAATATAACAATGACCATTTGATTTATGATGACTCTTACAAACCACTTGGACTTGAGTGTTGCAGATTTAATGTCCCCTACAGTTGATAGCATTGTGAGCCACACTGTAATTTCAAGACCTTGCCAACTAACCTGAACATACAATTGGTGTTCCCTTATTTACATGTTAGTATGCCGATTCAAATGATGACGTTTATATGCCCATACAGATATCACTAATACAATACATATATGCATGGTTAGTCTTGCCCTGTGTGTCCAAACTGTATATGGGCCTTTACGGATAGTTATGTGAGTGTGTGTGCATATATGAAGTTTCAGAAAGAAAGTTTCTATATTTCTTTGACCCTTCCAAGAATAAATCTGAAACAATATCACAGTATAATTTTGAGGTATTGTCATGACTCTGGGCTGTCCACTTGACACCAGCCTCCATTCCACAACATCCACTCATACACACAGCTCGGGGTATCCTCGAGGGACACATACCCTCCAGAAAAAGTGCTGGGGCACAGGTCAGAGAAAGGTGGATCGGACCCAGGCTTGGCGTATCTGGCATCATGTGCATCACACTTTGAGTGAATAGACTCCATCACTTCCTGTTTCCTCCAACATGGAGGAGGAATGGCCCAAGACAGAACACACGGCTGTAGTTCTGCCTTTTGGATGTGGCTGAGTGTGGCTGCTATATAAGCCACACCCAGGCATGCGATCCCTGCTTTGCGTTACTCTGCTTGATGCAGCGTGACGCTGACCGGCCCAGCTCCTGAAGATACTTACCCAAGGACCTCGTGTTACCCTCACCTGTTCCGCACCAGCCTCGGATGAACTACATCTGCAGAAATACTCATAAGACTCATCTTCAGACGACCGGCATCCAGCTCCAATTATCACAGCTTCATCGACCCGGCACGACTTCAGGATTCACTGCACTCCAGCTATGCAACCTTGGCAGACACCTGCAAAAGAAAGAAAACAGTAAGCACAGTTTAACAGAACAGCATCGCGCATATCTTAAAAACGCAGCGCAATCTTATGAACATTACCTGGCGGTGATTACAGTGGTGGATCCGATCGGCATCATCAGCATGGGTCAGCACCCACCTGTAAGGCAAAGAACATGCCATTATTAACACCGCTGGCACACAGAAACAAAGCACGTTACAGGGGCGTTACCTGTTTCGCTGCCACCTGCATTTGTTTATTCAATCATCCCGTCTCCGGCAGGCCTGCAATTGAAAAGAACAAAAGAGCATTAGGAGAACAATACGCACATACCATTGAACAGCATATTGAAGAAAGTAGGACATAGAAGACAAACAGAAGGTATGAACATTTAGGTATCCCTTACCACTCATCCCAGAACTCCAAGATCAGGTAAAGGATGCACAATTCTATGCCAAACTGGATCTCAGAGGGGCTTACCATTAGGCATGAATAAAACAAGGTGTCGAATGGAAAACCACTTTTAGGACGAAGTATGGTCTTTATGAGTACCAGGTAATGCCCTTCGGGCTCTGCAAATTCCCAGCCACATTTCAAAACTTCATGAACGATGTACTAAGGGACCTGTTAGATATCTGTGTGATCGTTTACATTGATGTTATCCTGGTTTATTCAGCCACGGAACAGGAACACATCGGTCATGTGCATGCTGTCTTGGAGAAGCTATGAAAACACCACCTATATGCGAAGTTAGAAAAATGCTCCTTCCACGTTACCGCAGTTGAGTTCTTGGGGTTCATTCTCATTCCTCAGGGCATCGGAATGGACAATCGCAAGGTGGATGCAATTCTCAGCTGGTCCTTTCCAACGTCAGTCAAGGGTGTACAAAGCTTCCTAGGCTTTATAAACTTTTAGTGCTGTTTTATCCCAGGTTTTTCTCACATCATACAACCGAATCACATGCTTGCTACGAAAGAACAAACGCTTCAAGTGGTCTTTAGAAGCTGAAGAAGCCTTTCGGGTCTTGAAAAGGATGTTTATTTCGGCCCCAATCCTGCAACACCCAAAACCGGAACTCCCATATGTAGTAGAAACAGACGCTTCGAACATTGCCTATCGCAAAGAAGTCCTAAAACCAACCAATTACATCCAGTGGCATTCTGGTCGAAAAAGCTTTCTCCGGCTGAGATAAACTACGCTATTACTGATAAAGAACTCCACTCAATCAAAGCAGCCTTTAAAGAGTGGAGGCACTATCTCTTGGGAGCCAGGCACACCGTCACAGTCATCACCAACCACCGCAATCTACAGAATTTGAGATCAGCCAAGGCACAGTCATCCTGCCAACTTAGATGGGCCCTGTTTTTTGCAGAATATGATTATGTTATTACCTATCGTCCAGGAACACGTAACGGCAAAGCAGACGCATTATCCCGTCTGGGCACAGGAGAAGCCGCATAAACAGCACGAGAACCCGTCGCCATCATACCAGAAAGTAAACTCATTGGAGTTATTACAGACTCTCCACTGGAAAATCTAAAGGCAGATATACGGCAACACCTAATCACAAAAGAACTACAAGACTGGACCACAAAAAGCACCCAGCATACACTGTTTGAAGGACGACCATATTTTAGGGGTCGCCTCTATCTCTCAACAAGGACCCAACAGGAGCAGATTATTGCCAACTACCATGACACGCTACTGGAAGGGCACCCTTGGGTGACCAAAATAATGGCCAAGATTAAACAAAGCTACTGGTGGCCAGCTTGGCGGAAAGACGTCGCCCGATTTGTACTGGCATATGGGAACTGCACACAAAACAATGCAGAGGAACAAAAAAAACGCCGGACTACTGCGTCCACTTGGAATTCCTCCCATGCCATGGCACACATTATCCATGCACTTCATCACTGACCTTCCCGCCTGTGACGAGCATAACACCATCCTGGTCGTAGTAGATATGTTTTAGAAAATGGCCCACTTCATTCCGTTGAAGGGACTGCCCACTGCGTCTACCTTGGTGAAGGTGTCCCTGGAGCAGATAGTCCAGTTACATGATTTTCCATCAATATAATCTCGGACCGTGGTAGTCAATTAATTTCTAAGTTCTGGAAGAAAAGTTGTCAGTTGGCACAAATCAATGTACGACTATCCACTAGCCATCATCCCCAAGCTGATGGCCAGACGGAGAGAACCAACCAGACGCTAGAACAATACCTAAGATGCCTGCTCTACCAGTCAGAAGGAACATGGAAAGACTTGTTATGGGTTGCAGAATATGCGTACAACAATGCATATCATACCATGACTGGAAAAAGTCTGTTTTATACCCTATATGGACGACACCCACGAACCTCAGCATCCGACCCCCGTGAGAAATTGGAAATGTCTGCTGTAAAGACTCTACACACAAAGATTGGTTAGGTTTTCAAAGAAGCCCAGGAACAATTAATGCAAGCCAAGGAAAGGCACAAAAAGTTCACAGACCAGCATCGAAAGGAGGCTCCTGCATAAAAAATTGGAGACACCGTCTGGTTAGCTTCTAAAAATATAGCTACAAAAGGACTCAGGGCATTCCTACCTAGGTATCTCGGCCCATATGCCATTGAGGCCATAATCAATCCGGTTGCCGTGAGATTAACCTTACCCCCAAACATGCATATCCATCCAGTATTTCACGTGTCTCTCCTGAAGCCAGTCCGACCTGGCATCCGATTGAATGCATCACCAGTCCCTATAACCATAGACAATGACCCTGAATACAAAGTCAAGGATATATTGCATTAAAAAATACTGAGGTCTAAACTATACTATCATGTTGATTGGAAGGGTTATGGCCCTCAAGACAGGTCATCAGAACCTAGTGAACATGTCCAATCACCGCGTCTGGTCAGGAGATTCCACCACAATTACCCTAGCAAACCAGGGCTGGGGGTTCCACCCTTGAGAGGGGCCTTAGGGGGAGTGCTGTTACGACTCTGGGCTGTCCACTTGACACCAGCCTCCATTCCACAACATCTACTCATACACACAGCTCATGGTATCCTCAAGGAACACATACCCTCCAGAAGAAACGCTGGGTCAGAGGTCAGAGAAAGGTGGGTTGGGCCCAGGCTTGGCATATCTGGCATTATGTAAATCACACTTTGAGTGAATAGACTCCAGCACTTTCTGTTTCCTCCAACATGGAGGAGGAATGGCCCAAGACAGAACACAGGGCTGTAGTCCTGCCTTTTGGGTGTGGCTGTATGTGGCTGCTATATAAGACACACCCAGGCATGCGATCCCTGCTTTACGTTACTCTGCTTGATGCAGCGTGACACTGACTGGCACAGCTCCTGAAGATACTTACCCAAGGACCTCGTGTTACCCTCACCTGTTCCGCACCAGCCTCGGATGAACTACATCTGCAGAAATACTCATAAGACTCATCTTCAGACGACCGGCATCCAGCTCCAATTATCACAGCTTCATCGACCCGGCACGACTTCAGGATTCACTGCACTCCAGCTATGCAACCTTGGCAGACACCTGCAAAAGAAAGAAACCAGTAAGCACAGTGTAACAGAAAAGCATTGTGTATATCTTAAAAACGCTGCACGATTTTGGTGAACATTACCTGGCAGTGATTACAGTGGTGGATCTGATCGGCATCTTCAGCACGGGTCAGCGAACACCTGTAAGGCAAAGAACAGGCCAATATTAACACCACGGGCACACAGAAATAAAAGCATGTTAGAGGGACATTACCTGTTTCGCTGCCACCTACATATGTTTATTCCATCATCTTGTCACCGGCAGGCCTGCGGTCGAAAAGAACAAAAGAGCATTAGGAGAACAATAAGCAAATGCCATTGAACAGCATATTGAAGCAAGTAGGAGATAAAAAACAAACGGAAGGTATGACCATTTACTGAGGAGATTCCTCACAACATAAAGACTTACCTGAATGAACATTCATCCACGCCGCAGCAGGACTGGGTTTGGGAGATATGAACCAGTGACGTAACTGGTTCCAACGCTGAACAGACTCGCGCCCCTGCCTGAGTTAAGAGCAGGACGGAGAGCATTCCTTCCACATATATCTGGTGAGTTAACCAGCAGTCTAAAGGGGGACACTAAGGGTGGCATTAGGGTGGGAGCAAACACAGTCCCACACACACCTGTATTCTAACCTTGTCCCATATACGCAATCTTAGGTGCAGCTCCAACGAATCCAGGGTCCTGAGGCTCCGGGTGCTCCTGCAGAGTAAAGTTGAGCGTAACAGGTATCTGGTCCTGCGTGCAAAAAGTTCAACATTTTTCATAGACATCTTTGTATGTAACTGTCATGGGGCATCATTCTGAGTATGACGGTATACGTTAAAAATGGCAGTAAGGGAATTACAGCCCTTTTACCACATAGGCGAATAAGGAGTCTCTGCTAATTCTTCCAGTGGAATTAGGCTCGTCAGAATTAGTGCCGGCATAATTACAGACAACAACTGGCGGAATTAGCACCAGGGCAAATTCTGTAGGCGGAATTACCACCGAGATCCAAAAAGGCATTTCCACCAGATCAAGTTGAAATGCAGCTGAAATAACGTCAAAACTGGGTGTGAATTCCGCCAAATACATTATGAAGTTACCTCCACCTGAAAGGAGGAACACATACTTACACATCCAATGTCGCAGTTCAACACTGCTCAAAGATAATTCAACACTGCCAGACAGTGATTACATTTAATCTGGCGATCATAAATGTGAAGTATAATGGAAGAAAAGCAGAAATGTACAAACATGCACAAGAACAACCCACCATCCACCAGGGCACGAGTATTATATCAGCGCACATGCTCAACACATGCAACATGCACCCTGCAATGCCATTTACAGGCTATGAAGTTGATGGCTGCTGGTTGAGAGCTGTTTGCACAGTGTAGCTTGACAATGCATATGCACCCCCACAGTATGACACCACATTCAATGAGTAGGATGGAAAACCATGTTGTGCAACAATGTGGAAAAAATGCACAAATTGGTGCAATGCTTCCAACATCTGACTCGAGCAAAATGTCCCCCTGTCCCCGAATATTAAAAGAACAGAACAACTCACTACCTGCAGGTTCAGTGCTGCTACACATATAGCGGAAGGAGGGAAGGAGGGAGGGAAGGTATGGTTGTCTGGTGCAGAAAGAACTAATTGACAACTCATTCTGATCACATCGATAATCACATGCGGCTCATCTTTTTACATAGCACGCATTGAATAAATCACAACTACACAAAAAGGAATGTTTTTGCATTGATTCAAGTGAACTCGAATGTTATAATCAATATAAAGCATCATTCCCAACACAAACATCCCACCTCCCACATCCCCAACACACTATACCCAACATAACCTCCCCACCCACCTCCCGGTCCCCAACACATCATCCCCAATACAACCTCTCAAAACCTTCCCCAAAACACCACCCCAACATACCTCCCCCTCCCCCCCTCCCCACCCCCTTACACACCATCCCCAACACACCCTCCTCAGCCACCTCCCTTATGACTATGTACAAAAGGTGCCATTTAATGTTACTTCTGCAGACTCTTGCCCTTGGCTACCTTCTCAAGCACTGTTGGTGTCAGGAGGTGCATGGAGTTGTGCCTTGGGTTGCTGTGCAAAGATCCCTCCATGGGGATTCCATAGGTGAAGGGCTCAGACTCCTGGCCTGCATGTGCTGCAGCATCAGTTGCATGCAGGAGTTGAGGGACTTGGCAAAGGCTGACATGCTTTAAGTATATCCCCTCATTTTCTGCCCTACCATGGTGATGGCAGCGGATGTCTGGCAGAGGGACGGGGAAATTCGCCTACATGATCCTGGAGTCAGTCCCTCATTTCCTGCAGATGCTGCTCCTGCTGGCCAGCCAGTTGTTTCATAGACTCTTGCTGCTATTCCATGTCATCCAGCCTCACCCATATTGCTGCCATAGTGCACTGTGGCACTGGTCGTGGGCTCTGGTGAGGGATGGGGCTGAAGCAGGGTGATCATAAGACCCTGTCTTCTTCCTCCCCCTCATGCAGAGAGCCGTTGCTGCTTGTGTCTTCCCCAGAATGGTGCAGGTGATGCATGTTCCACTCAGGTGACAAGGGGGTATCAGGGGCCAGATGGGTGGTTGTTTGCATATGGACGGCATCCTTGGGGATCTCTGCAGGGGCCAGCTGTGATGTGGCTGTGACTGCGCCTGTGTCAGCATGTGCTGTGCCATCTACATGGCTGGTGGATGGGCCACAGGCACTGATTTGGAGACAATGAGCATCTCCATGTCTGGCACAGCTGTCACATCGGTGGTCGCTTGTGGCATTGCTGACTCCTTCTTGCTCTTCCTCCTACTGCTCTCACATTCAGCCTGTGCAGGGGTGGAGGTGGATGCACTGCCTGCAATGGAGTTGTCCTGGGCATTGAAGAGTCTGGCATCTTCAGCGTCAGTCGACTGTGTACCGATTGGGTGAATAATTACATGTTGTCAGTCGTCTTGTATACATTAAGTGGGCTAGCAAGGCACTCACGTGACGTGATGTTTGTTCCTCATACACATATTGTGTATGAAGGGCATGGTTGGTTTCTGGTCAATGAGCACAGCTACTGCTAGATGGGAGTAGCGCCTGCTAAGGGTGTACATGATGCATGCATGTCGACATTGCCTGTACGCTTGCGGTAACCTGTGGGACAAAGACCAATGCCAGCACCATGTCTCTGATGAAGCACCAAATGCCAGGCTTCTTCTGGCCAGCGGTCCTGCTCTGCCTGCTGCCGTATACAGCATCTGAGTCGCAGACTACCTCATCCACTAAGACCTGGAGTTCCGCCTCTGTAAACTCCTACTTTCCCAGCCTCATTTCAGGGACTTTGGATTTTCTCTTCTCATGTGACATGTTTTCACAAGTATGGTGTCTGTTTGGCAACAGGAAATGGGAGATTCAGAGTTGATTGTACGTTTCAAAATGGGTGCTGCCATACTGTTCTGGCGAAGACGCTATTTACAGTGTCCTTAATTCTGCACACATAACTATCGCCAAATGTGCCGCGATAACAGTAAGTCAGTAATTCCACTCAACGGAATTACGGTTACTGCCAGTGGACAACAATGGGGTAATGGTAATCCCTTTATTACCTTATTAACAGAGGAGGAATCCCGGTAGAACACTGACTTAAGGGGGTTAACAGTGTCTACTCTGTCTATATCCGGGTGGATAGTAATCAATATAAAATGGGAGACAAAGCTCTAAAGCAGGTGCTAGAGTGAAAACTTAAACAGAGGAGGGGATGGACCAACCAATTTTTAAAAGATCAACATTATTTTTAATAATAAGTCATAAAAGTTAAAACATATGATTAAATTCAATGGTCCACAATACAAAACTTTACATCCAATATAAAGCAAGGAATACATAACAGGCTCTAAATGCAAGCTAAAACAAATTCAAAGAAAAAACACACACTTGGTACATATAAAACAAATATTAGTGTACCAAACTCCATTAGGCTTAGTACATTATAAGTTTATTCTCTGTTTTTGATCCAGAGAACTGTCTCGACATGTTTCTATTCTTTCAACATAAGTACCGAACATTCATCAGGAGGAGGTAGTTATAACGAGAAAACCTAATTCCTATTGGATCATGGATTAGATCAAAGTCAGTCTCATAACACCTGTAAGGTAAAAACACATTAAAAAAAACAAAGGATCAGTTGGTGGACAGCCTAAATACTTCAAAAAGTTCAAATAATTGAACTAGAGGACCAAATGAAAGGGTAAATTACCTTATCTGGTGCTCGTGGGGGCTCTCTATTTCAAAAGAAGAGTAGGTGTAGGTGACTGAATCAATCCTACAAAATATATAATTTAAACAAAGCATCTAGTTGAGCTTTTTATACAAAGCAATATATGTGCTCACAACACATATTTAGAATCAGTAAACTGCCTAATCGAGGACAGTAAAATAAGTAGACAAAAAGGCAACTAATATAACTTGTAAGTGAAGCGCTTACCTGTCTGCACAGGTAGGGAGAGTATGGCCACTCTGTAAGTCATCCAAATGGTAGGTAGATTCAACTAGGGATATATAGCAATGACAAATCCCAAATCTCACAGGAGCCTTAGTGGGAACCTATAATGGGAACATGTGGCCATTGTCATGGATAAAGATCAGTAAGGATGTTGATCTGTTAGGTGAAAAAGGTATAGGAGTCGTAAATAGTAACAAAGTCCATAAGTCCCTCTGAGTGCGGCTGACAAATAAAGAAAGGTGAACACTGCGGTGTTAACGACGGTTAGAAGTTATTAGATATTGTTCAGTGATATCAGCGACATATAGAAATTAAAGACAAAGTGAATGGGGTGAAAACCTGTGTAAAAGCTTACTGTTTCCTTCTTAGATAGCCAGTGTCATTCAAATAAACACCTACATTCTACAAAGATAACCTTAAGGTGAGTATGGCATGTGCGGAGGCTAAGTAAAGCATAATTGGCTTACCTACAGTCATGAACAATGGATGTCCGGCTGTCAGAATCGTTACAGTGAAAGATATGTGACGGGCGGGAGAAGCCCCCGTTTACAACGCTGTAATTAAGGGGGAGAGTTTGTTTCAGGTAAGTGGAGTGATGATAAGTAGATACACTGATCAAATAATAAAAACGCTCAAGCAGACGTTTGAGTAGATTACCTAATGTTGTAGAACTGTGGCTTACGGTGCCTGTGCTGGTGAGGAAAGCTCTACGCGGAAGACTGGCTGCGCAGGGGAACCAAAGGCATTGGTGTTGTCAAGGAGACGGATTAAGTCCTTTCTCTGTGTCTATATTCACTTCGCTAACAAAGGGAACCGCGTAAATAAGGCGGCCATTTTAAGGTGGACTAAGGTAGATATTAACAGTGTGGCCTTATCCCGATATGCAATGTGGAGAGGAGAGTAAAAGAATAGATTGTTCAGGCAAATAATTCTGAATTGGAGCGAGGGAGTAAATAATACTCGTAATGTCAAAACAATAAGGTAAGTAGGGCCGTAGATGTAATAAAGCTCATGAACGGTGTTGGATACCGTTTACAAGGATAAAGTATAACTCCTGATTTTGTATGGAGAATACTAAAAAAAGTCAGGTGTATTTATAAATTTTGCACTTTTATTGACAGATAGAAAAGATATGAAGGGCAGTTACCTGACGTCCATGGATTATGGGAAGAAGGAATTAGTGGAGCGATGTAGATGCTCATGATTAAGAATCTAGAAGGTATGGATAATAAACTTAATTGGAGTCTACGGGAGTGTGAATAGCTGGAGCGCTAGAAGAAGAAGGTTTCCAAGGTTTCGAGGATGTAGGTCACCTTCTGGAGAGGTCCAAGTAGTTTTGTGTGGATATATATTCTAGGAGGATAGAACCACCTGAGGGCTCCATATGTGGGTGTATATTCATGGGGGGGTGGTGGTGGAACATTGATGGCACATACCATTAAGGCTAGATTTATGCATTTCAACACACTCGTTCAGACCTATGACATCACTATGTAGTGTGTAGATCATTTTTTCTTCCATTTTAAGAAGCTTCTTTTCACGGTTTTCATGATTGCCCGCTTTCAGAGACATCAACACAGTCCATTTAAAGTCCTCATGATTGTCCTTCTGCCGGGTGAAGTGGTTGACTAAAGGTGCATTCTAGGTTTTGTTTCTTATGCAGCTTTGGTGCTCCATGATTCGGGTCTTCACTTTACGACTAGTCTTTCCTACATAGTGCAGTCCACATTTGCATGTAATCAGGTAAACAACAAACTCTGTATTGCAATTAGTGAGATTCTTTTAGATCCAGTGTTTTGAAAGACTAATATCAATTTCTTTACTTTTGGAGGTTAATTTACAGACAATACAGGATCCACAAGGGTAGTGTCCAATGGTGTCCGGAAGGCCCCACAGGGTGGTCAATTTGGGGTCCGGTGTGTTTATACTTTTCAATTTGCTATTGCTAACTCTGTTGCCTACAGTAGTGTTTCTTTTATAGGCAAATATCGCCATAGGTATAGATTGAGTGGCAATGTTGAAGATTTTCCAATGTTTCTTGATGATATTGGTAATTTTAAAACTCTGGTCCATAAAAGTGTTCACACAAACAATACGCTCATCTTTTGTTTTTGTAGGTTTTGGTTCTAATAGGGCTTCTCGGTTATTATTGAAGGCCCTTTTGGCTGTTTTTTCACTAGCTTTTTAGGATAGCCTCTTTGTCTTAGTTTTTTACTCAGGGTGGCGGCTTCTGCTTCAGATGTATCTTTATCTGAGCTGTTCCTTTTTAGGCGTAAAAATTGGCCGAACGGAAGATTGCCCCGCAGATGTTTAATATGGTTACTGGAGTAATCTAATAAAGAGTTCTTGTCTGTGGGTTTATGGTATGGCTTGATTTTTAAAACACCATTTTGAGGGAAGATAATTGGATAGAGGAAAATGGTAGATTCATTACTAGCCGTCATAGTGAACTGTAGATGGGGGTTCAGAGTGTTCAGCCAGGTGAAGAAGTTAATGGCAGCAGTATGAGTACCTTCCCATAACACCAAGATGTCGTTGATGTATCTGCTCCATTTTTTAATATTCTTGGCGAAGGGATTGTTGCTATTGTAGATATGTGATTTTTCAAATGTTTCTACATAAAGGTTCGCAACGCTGGGAGCCATAGTGGCGCCCATAGCGGTTCCAACTATTTGCTGGAAAAAGTTCACGTTAAACTCGAAGTAGTTCCGTTTGAGCACCAGCTCAACACACCAAAGGATAAATGCGGTGGGGACCGGGTCATGGCCTACGCGTGTGAGTAGTATTTCCTCTATGGTGTCTAGTGAGGCTTGTTGGGGTATGTTTGTGTAAAGCGAGATTATATCAAATCCCAGCAGCAAGGAGGTCGAAGGGTCAAAATTCATGTTCTCGTAGTTGGTGATGACATCCCTGGAATCTTTGAGATAGGATTGCATCTTCTGTACATAGATTTTCAGATAGTGGTCGGCAAATGCAGAGAGTGGTTCTAATACAGAGTTTATTCCCGCCACTATTGGTTGTCCTGGAGGGTTAGTAAGGGTCTTGTGTACTTTTGGTAACGTATAGAACGTAGGAATACTGGGTTTCTTGTTGTACAGAAAGTCTGCTTCTTGCTTAGAAATCCATGTGCGATTGTTGGCCTTAGAGATCTTGTCTGAAATCAACTGTTGGAGTTCTTTAGTAGGATCCTCTACGAGTGGGCGGTAATAGTGGGTGTTGCTCAGTTGATTATCGCATTCTTTAATGTAGTCGGTGCGATTGAGAATCACAATCCCTCCACCTTTATTGGCCCTTTTGATGATAATAGACGGATTAGCTGATAGAGAGTCGAGGGCTCTTTGTTCCATTTTTGAAAGATTCTGAAAAGGTCTTTGTTGATTGGTTTCAAGAGAGGCGATGTCTGCAATTACTTTTTTTAAAAAATCCGAGATTTTGGAGAGAAACTATGCGTGGCTGGTTAAAAGTAGAGGAGTTGCGTAAGCCTGAACAGTTGATAGTTCCATCGCCTGATGTTTCGGTTTCAAGAGCAAAGAATTCCCTTAGGTGGATTTTTCTCATGAGTTTGTTAAACTCTATGCGGAATTCAAACGGATCATGTTCTTTGGTCATGACATATCCTAGTCCTTTGTGAAGGACTTGTTGTTCCGCATCTGTCAGTGGAGGAAGGAGAGCAATCAGGGCCGTTTTTTATACCAGGCCCAAAACAGAAACAACTGGGACGACGGATTCAAACAAACTCGGAGCAGGAATAGCTTTTGATCAATTTATCTGACTATACACTGTATATTTATAGGATATTTAAACTGCAGATATGCATGACATATATACGTCCTCTATGCCTCATAGACATATTAAAAACTCACATCAAAGTTCCCTTTAATGCATGCTTTAATATTTATAGGAGGCATATAATACAAGAGCAGCATGAATGTACATTTTATATACCAACTGTACATGTATATGGGGGAGATGTGTATTTCATGCATGCAGATCAATATATCTCTGATGTGACAAGGCCAATACCCTGGGGGAGGAAGCCTGGGCACAAAACAATCCTTTGCCAGCCCTAGCCCTGAGGACAAACTCAGCTCAGAGGGTACCACATTCTGATCTGCCCCAAGCAGATCAGTTGCAGATACCATCAAGCCAAAGAAAGAGATACCAAAGCACCATGCCTGAAGTACCAACCGAGCGAGGCAGCAAAGACAACTGCAGCACTGTGGAGACCCGATCACAGCAGCAGCCTGGTGGGAGAAAGAAAAACGAGCTGCAGCCATTCACCCTGCCACGATGGAAACACACCACGTGAGACTGGCAGAGTCTGCCAGCCAATCTACATCTGAAAGCAACTATCTCCTAGACCATCAAAAACTATTCTCCAAACTTACTGAGATGGTCCTTGAGAGCGGAACATGAAACATGAATATGGACATTGAATTTCCTACACCTATAAGCCCATTACAGAGCAAGTCCCTTTGGACAATATTGGCAGGAGATATGATATGATAGGTTATTAATAACATGCTTAATACCCAAAGGTTACCAAGCATGGACCTGCAGATCAAACCTGTGGTGCTCCATGTCATCTTTCTTTCAAGGCAAGCACGTTGCACCTGAGCTATCCTCCCGAGGTGTTGTATTTTATAGCTTGGTTTTACCCTGGAACTATGCTTACACCTTGGAACAGATTTAAGAGAGTTAGTTAGAACAAAGAGTTCAAGAGGCAACCTTGTTGTTGTGGTCCTCTACTAAACCACACTTAGCACTGGAAGAATGGGCATTGGTTGACTTACTTTATAACAGCAGGGCTTAGTCGTCTTTTGAAGACTTCCCCATGTACATACACATCCTGGAAGGGGAAAAAGGGTCTGGATTGACAAAGCAATACTGTCCAATCAGTACAAAGGGAGGAGAAGTTAAGCATGTGGGACAAAAAACAGGAAGTGTGGATTATTCGCTTGAGGTTAGCAGGGGAGATAGAGGAGGACCAAGAGACCAGCAAGAGGGAGGAAGGATTGTCTGCTTGATGGAGGAGACTGTTGGACAATGTGAGGCATTGGTTTAGAAGTGAAAGTGGTTCTGAAGTGTGAATGTGCATGTTTATGTGGCAAAGGAGTGGAAGTTGGTATAAGGAATGGTTGTGAAGTGTACGGTAGTAGTGGGTGAAAGGAGGGTGTTTGAGTAGTAGTTGGAGGAGGTGCGTAGCTGTAGGAAGAGTAGTAGAGAAGTGGAGTGGGAGGAAAACATCAAAGACTGCAGGTGAGAGGAGGAGAAGTTGAGAGGGACACCACATTGGAAAGAGGACTAAGATGATGGATGGGTAGCAATATTAGAAGGAAGGTGGCAAGCCTGGGCATGTGTGAACCTAGCCCAATGCAACAGAGTAAGTAGAAGCACAATCCCAATTTCAATGTACTACTAACCCATCAGTGAATGCAATTTTCTTTAACGTGACTTGCATCAAAAGCTGTACAATGTGGTGACCAAATTAGGAGGGATAGGTAGAAAGAGTAGAATGAAGTTGGTAAGCAGTGGTGTGAGTGAACCTAGCCAAACCAACAGAATACGTGCAAGGCACAGTCCCAATTTGCATTTAGTAGACTAACCCAGCAGTGCATGTAATTTATTTGAACATGACTGGCATAAGAAGCAGTGCATTGTGGGGGCCAATTCATGGCTTTATTACGTTACAAACCAACACGGTTGGACTGTAACCATGACTTCTATTTAACAATGTTTTCATTTCATTGAATTGCATTGGTGTTTCATGGTAAACATAATAATAATTTAGACAAGTCGTTTCTCTTGGAAGCACCACAACGCTGTGCAGCACAGGTTCGAATCCCAATCTTGCGCTTAAAAACCTATCTCTGGTCTTAAGAGCGTTATAAAAAAAACAATTATAATTATAATTACAGTGCCCAAAGTGGCGAGATCACATCCAGCAAGTGTATTAGTTACACATCATTTGAAAGGGCCATGCATGTCACGTTGGTTTGAGAGATCATCTCAATATCTTCTTTGATGTTTGCATAAATTGCATGTACATTATGCATGAGAAAATAAATATAAAAGGCTAGCTCTGACTTACTTGGCCAGAGGGTAAGAACTGTGATGGCACTGTGGTTCTAAATCATAAAGGATGAGTGGATGTAGGAAGTGACTCTGCAGAGATAAATCCAGGCTATTTAAGCAAACCGATATCTTTTATAAGATTGAGATGATTCCCTTTATACATTGTTGGAGCTTCAAATTGTCGAATTTCATACATATGCATTGAGTTACGATTAAGAGTAATTTGTTCTGTATAATTTGCTTAATAGAGGTTTTGTAGATTTTGGCCAAGCATCAAGATGTTTCCGTTTCCATGTATAAGAATAATCTATAATAATTATTTGTTTGTAGGGTTTGTTGAGTCATGTGTACTGTATTGGATGCAAAGCTTTTATTGTGGAGTCCTGTTGCTATGCACACAGGAAAATATATTGTTTTCTCTTCTTAAAGACTATTTTTTCTATTGTAATTATGTCCATATTGTTCACAATAGTTAGAAGCATTTCTCTTATTTTGTATAAACATTAGGATTTTTCTGTTTCTGTTTTTATTTGACTTCTTCATCTGTGTGTTCAATAATGTTATGTTATTGAGATGTATACTGTACTCTGATCCAGATTGCATGATCTCCAGGCACTCTAGCAGGTCTGAAGGAGACTGGGGAAGGAGAAGGTAGAGGCATGGAGGGAAGCATGAAAAATAGCTTTGCTGATGTGTTAATATGTGCAGATTGAAAGTGTCCGGTGTGTTGCATGGAGGGCAGTCTCTGAGTTTACTATGTTAAAAGCATAGAATAGTTTGTGCCTGGAAGGGAGTCTCACAGGCCTGTGGTTGAAGGATACATTGACACACAGTGTGGTATGTAGGTTTATCATAGGAGTGCAGTGTTTGGATGTTTGATGTCTGTTCAAAGGAGTGCTCAAATGCTATGTGTGTATGCTTTCCCTGGTCTGCGGAGTTTGTGCTGAAACCGAGAATATGAGCAGGTTAGTGCAGCAATCAGGCAGAGCCTCAACAAACAGACAAACGTGAATCCACACATATAAGATCATAACATGGCAAAGCAAGACATGCAATGAGGTGTGAACATCATCAACAAGTCATGGAAACAACTGGAAAAGCTTTTACAACCTGGTGCCCTCACATACACCCATCACTAAACTAGGTCCCATTTCACTTTCTCACATTGCCACTGTAAGATCTTCTCTGTCTGTCTCGCTCAAATCTCCACTTGCTCTCTGTCACGTTCAAAAATGTAAATGTTACCATGTGTGACACAAGGATCCCGGAACTGGCAGATGCCGGAAGAGGGCAGTGTGGAAACTCCATTCATTACCATGAGCTAGTTGTTACGAGTTGAGTTATGGGACGCAACATTATTTGGTTCAGAGAAACAGCTGCTTGAATTATGAAAACCCGAGACACCCTTTCAAATTACTTCCGACTCAAACCTCAGTTTAACTTGCTTAGGTGCTACTGTCATTAGTCAGCTGGGACCTTTTCCCATCAACATATCTTAAGGAAATGTAGGTTATATTTGTATAGTATGCTTAATTTCTTAGAGTAAGCACCACTAGATGTATTGTATGGTCTTTTTTAGAGGCCTTAATATTTGGATTAGTAATTTGGTCAGTTGTCAGCGACCAACCAATACATGCCCATGGTGCATGATTGTAGAGTTAGCTTCCTTGTGAGCCGGCTCTGCGGGTCCCGTGCATCCCTGTACGAGAAGCTCTGTCCACAGAAGTTTGAAGACAGAATCCGTGGAGAGGACGACAGTTGCAGAGATTAATGTGCCACAGCTAGCTCCTTTAACTTATATTCATATCTAACAAAGACACAAGCTTACCTTGTCACTCCTATATTGCTTATTTCTAAGGTCAGATGAAACTGTCATAACTGGGATCAATCCCAATGTGGACCACATTTTGCCGGAGACGCGGGACCCGAGAATGTTAATTTGGAGTTGGGATTGATCCCAGTTATGACAGTTTCATCTGACCTTAGAAATAAGCAATATTCGGACATGCACTGATTTGAGAAAGGTGGTACGCCGAAACACGTGTAATCTATAGGGCGACACACAAAATTTAACAATAAAAACTTCCACAGCATAAAACTCTTTGGTTTCCAAGATCTATTTCTGGCGCAGTAATAAGGCGTTGCCTTAGTAACTTGGTCTTTCATTATACAAGCGGATTTAAGGAACTCTAAGTTTCCGCTCTAATGGCACACCAATGCGACAGCTTGAAAATTTGCAAGTAATTATGTCGCGGGGGTCACAAGGTGATATCAACCCAAAAGTTCCTTTGCAAGCTTACCTTGTCACTCGTGTCCGTTGTACATTGAATATTACATATGGGACATGAGGGCCACTCATGCAGTGCAGGAGACCTGAACTATATTCGGCGGTTGTTGAAGATGGCATCTAGGTGCATGCAGGGTCCACCAAAAGCGTCAACACAACATCATAGGTACATCCTTTGGTAAAAAGGTTTTGGGATAACAGGCACTAAGAACCCCACAGAGATTAAGAGAAGCAAACAAAGACAGCACAGTACAGTGTTTTTGATTTCTCTGACAATAGACGTTCATGGAATAATTGAACATCTGTAATATTTTTTTTGATGACTAGATGAAATATCTGTGGTACAAGAGAAAGGAGGTTACCTTACACTGAACCGTGATTGATAAAGCAATGTTTTATGGGATATATGTTTTTTAGATAAAACACTCTCCACACAGGAGGTTTTCATGTAATGAATAAAATAGTAAAAAGTTGTGTATGTGAAAAGCATCAAGGGCTGGGAATTTTTGTTTTTTGTGAACATAAGTGTCAACAATTGCAAGCTAACATTGGTCGAAAACCACAAAACACAGGAGAAGGGGGTAGTCTGTGATTTCTGTATGGTATATACACCAATACAGATACATAACAGAGATGTACAGCATTACAGATGCTTAAAGGAGCGCTTTTAAGAGGTAACAACGGAACAGATATACAGCCAGGAGTAGTATACAGAGGGGGACAGGGGAGGGGTATAGCTGTACTGGTTGGCGGGGAGGAGAGGGGCAGGCGGCATCTAGCGAGTCGGCTGGTGCGAGGGGCGATATGATGGGCTGGGTATTGAGGGGGAGAGACTCCTTCAAGCGCTCTGTCTTCAGTTCTTTTCTCTCCACCATACTTATGAGCAATGACAAGACAGACAAGTGGTATGGATCAGAGATAAGATCTCCACGTTGCATTTCTCATCTGTCTTCTCTGTGTGTTCCCTTTAACACCTGCATGACATCTTCATGCAGTCATAGCCACCTAGGTTTGCACCTGCTCAAGACCAGGCAGATTCCATAGGTACTGTAAGGGGTCAAGAGTAAGACTCGGAGACAATGGCACTCATTACGAGTCTTCCGGTAACCCGCAGGTGCTACTAGCGGGTTACCGGCAGACTCACCTTACCCTTTCCACTGCCTGATATCCCGGTACTACTGGGATGTTACGGGTAGCGGCAGAGCGGTAAGTTCCCATTCCCATGGAGTCCCAAAGGACTCCACAGGGAATGGAGTCACTGAAGGCCAGTAACAGTGCCGGTGCTTCAGTGAAAGATCTGCTGATAGGGGACAGAAATACTGGCAGCTGAGGCCTGTAAGTATTTCACAGCCCCTACCGGCAGACTTGTAGTTTGGCGGTCTGGAACAGGTTCCAGTAACCATTATTACCGGCACTTTTTCTGGACCAATAAACTTGTAATGAGGGCCAATGTCGTGTTTGTTGTTTATAGATTTTTATTTTTAAGAAAATAATATGAAGGGTTGGAGAAAATCCTATCTATCCCTACATCTAACAGGGGTTTCCCTGCCTCAACAATACTAAGGACCGTCAGTGTCAGGATATTAAAACAACAGAGCTTCCTCCGTCCAGTGTCCGAAAATCCTAATCCGACCCTTACACTCTAAACTCAATATAATGTCTATCAGGATACTCTAGTATGCTATATGCTTGTAGCTTTTTTCAAAAGTTCTCAACATTAGGTTTTACGGTCCAGAACTAAAAGAATTAAACAGTGTCCCTTCCCCTAGTGTCCTGCTGGCTGTTCAATGTGTCTCTTTATCTAGTTTTAATAGAATCTCACAAGGGCATGAGCCTTCCTTTGAGCTTCCATCAAGCTTGTGGTTTCTTTACACTACTCCAGCTGATTCACTTTCCACCCCTGGTGTACTCTCCTTCCAGGTTATTTATGACTTGCTCTTCAATCCTTGCAAGGGGAATGCATTGTCTCTATTATTTCTGCAACTTCAAATTTATTTTTCTTTCACTCTCCTGCGTTACTCCCTTGCCAGGATTTCGGATTGCTACTCTTCTCAGTCCAGAGTTCTTCCCTTTCCAGAATATTGTTTCACCACTCACTCCTGGTTTACACTCTTGTCAGGATATTGCTACACTTCTCACTCCTTGTTAATTTACTTGACAAGGTATCACTTTACTTCTTACTCTTGGTATACTCTCCTGCCAGGATATTTATTCACTTCCTACTCCGGTTATACTCTCCTGCCAGGATATCAGTTTGATTCTTGTATCACCCTCCTGTGTATGAGTCTCACACTTTCTGTCTGTCTGGTGTACTGATCTGCCAGGGCTTCCTCTTTCTTGAATTACACTTCCTTTAAACCACTTTACAAAATCACATTTGGTTCACTGGCCCCTTTTCAACATAGTGTGTATTTACTTTATCTCTGATTTTCTAACCCCTTTCCCACCTAGTTCTTAAGTATCATAGTTCCTCTTTTACAGTTTTGGGATTTTGTCTCACAATTTTCATATGCACATCCCTCCTTTCTTTGGAGCATTGGGTCTCCAACCTGCTTACACCAATGTTCTCATTTATATCAATTCTGTTGTCCATCCTGTCAGTCGGTCCATCTTCGATCTGGTCTCTCTGGATAGCTCCTGCTGCTCCTGCTGCACCCGATCACCATGTAGCAGGCTGCTTTCCATTCGGTTCTTACTTACACCGTCCAATTAAGCTTCTGTGCTACAATTCACAAGCTTCTCTCTTCTGACATCCTTGTCTGTGTTCGCACACATTACTGACAATGTCAGGTTCTGCCACACTCTCCCTTCATTGCATTAGTCAAAAACCTCCAAAGACTAGAATGTGGTGTTGCTCCATCTTTCTTCTTTGTCTCAGTACTTACATGGGGGGAGACAAGCAAGGCATTTAGCTGGAAAAGCCTGGGATTTCTTCGTCTACATTACAATGGACCACAAAAGTGGGTTGTAAAGGTGTATGTGTATCATGGGGATTTCTGACTATGTTGATCTATGATGTTCCTACCTCTATGTGTGATGTAGCTTCTGCCCTTCCCTGACAACATAAGAGAAGCTTCCCTCCAGATAGTCAGTGGAAATATCGCTAGATTCGTCACAACACCCATTAGTAAATGCTGCCTCTAATGCACATTTGCAGATGGAGTTTACACTTTCATCAGACGGAGTGAAAATCAATGTTTTGCCTGGCTTTAATTTTTTCTTCGATCTCTGAGCCTCATGAACTTGTAAAATTGCATGCAGGGGGCCTTGCAGCATTTAACTGCTAACAAGAGTGGTGGCTCTCGGCTTGCTATTAACAAATGAAATAATATGATATGATATCAAAGGTTGTTTATAACTTGCTTAAGCATGGACCCGGAAATTGAGCCTGTGTTGCTCCATGTCGTCTTGCTTCCAAGGCAAGTATGTTGCCCCTGAGCTATCCTCCCGACATCAGATGCTGAGTGTGTTTATTTGTATATATACTTGTGAAAGTGTGTTTCTATGTTCAGGGTTGGCTCCATCCCCATAAATGTTGGTGGGCTTAGATTCTGGCCCAAGGTCGGCAGATCAGTCTGGGGTGTACTGGCGATAGTGAAATTTGACCAACCCAACCCATTCCCCCTGCACAGGGCGGGGTCTGGCCCTGTGCTATCAGTAAAGGCATTTTTGGGAGATTGCTGATTTGGTGATTGTTGACTCCTGCCCCACAACAGTTGGTGGGCTGGCAATAGTTAAAACTGACCAACCCCACCCATTCGCCCAGCACAGGGCGGGGTCCAGCCCAGTGCTATCAGCATAGGCAATTTTGGGAGATATACAATTTGTGACTTTTACAAAAATAGGAAGTTAGGAAACCAGGTCAGCATACCAGTTTCTGGTGTACTGGCGATAGTGAAATTTGACCAACCCCACCTGGGTGGAGCAGGGTCCAGCCCTGTGCTATAAGTATAGGCGATTTTGGGAGATTGCCGATTTTGCGATTTTTCAAAAATAGGAGGTTATGACACAATAAAAAATACACAAGGCAATAGCACACCCCATGTGCATGTCAGCTACAGGCCCGGGCAACGCCTGTTGGCACCGTTAGTAATTGTATATTATCGCCCAAAACATGGACAAATCATACAGGGGCGAACATCACAGAATCTGTTGTCAGAAAAACAACATAATGACAGAATAGCAAAAAAGCAGTGGAGATACATTTCAGGCTGTTACATATTTAGCAATTGCAACCGACACGTTATCACATATGTTGGTGTCAGGTGTTCAAAAGGACAAACAAAAAAAGTATGCCGAATTATCCATTAAATGACATTCAAAAGTGTTGCACGCTTGTATATGTAAACGTCCTACATATATTATTTGCTGATCGTTATGCTGCATGTTGCAATTATCATGTTATAGAGTACCGCTCATTAACAATTAATATAGGGTCAGTGAGCCCAGTGCAGTATGGTCAGCTATACTTCCTCTTTGCAAATTCCATTCTATACACTTTCAGCCCATCGGTGAGGAACTTTGTCATGAATATTTGTTTTTGTTCCATTTTCTTATGATGTGCGCTCCTCTTTTGTTGTTGCTGTGATGGCGAACTAAGTGGGCTGTGATAGTTTGATTACGTATGGAGCTACGATGTTCATGTATTCAAATCTCCATCTTTCTCTTGGTCTTGCCAATGAATAGTGACAAGTGACGGCATATTCAACTCAGCTTTTCACATGTCTGATTTTGAAGTAATGAGAACAAACAAAGCAAATAACAATTACACCTTTCATCACAGTGGTTAAGAGTGCAAATAATATGACACAGAGTACTGCATAGAAGCATGCAATTATTACTCTAGCATATCTCACAATAAAGATTAGGGGGCCAATTCCAAAAAAGTGCCGAAAGATAACAAAACAAAAAAAAAAGCACAGAGGATTCACATGTTTTACTTGTGGAATTTTGGAATGTGCAAGCCACTTTTTTCCTAAAGGCGACCTGTGTATTTCAGTAGTGTGGTGCAGCAGCACAAAAGATGCAATGGCCAGCCTCCTTGCATACATTTGTGATGGGAACGTGTGTCTGACACTAATGTATAACAGGCTCTCTGCAAACCTGTGCTGCTGAGAGTACCTTTCACAATGACATACCATGCACAATAAAATAAAAACATTCCTACTCTTGTTCAAGGGATAGAAGTTAAAGTGAGCGAACTGTGCTTCATCATGTTGCTGTCATGCATTTTGCAATCCCTCCACTAGTTACACATGGAGGGAAATGTGTTTCTTGTCTTTGCATTGTAAGCCACATCCCTCTTGGGAATAGAGGCTGTGCTATAAAATGTGCACAAACACCACTTGATTCGTGCAAATATGCAAAGGTTGTGAGAAAGAGCATTGGTATCTATGCATCTATTATGCACCCTTTGAAATGACCTTTGTGAATTGACACATCTTTTTCATTACCAAATGAGGAGATGCATTAGCAATCTCATCACTTGTGAAATATACCTTTGGGACTTGACCCTCACACTTTATCATCGATGAAAGCGTAATGCCCATTATGAGTGTTCTTTACATTGCAGATATTGTTAAGAATGCATTTATAATGTCAAAAAACCTACATGAACACAACTCAGTGAATGAAAAAGGAAGCTAATTCGCCCTTAACAAAACCTGCAACCAGAAGTTGAACAGTAGTAGAAAAAATAACTGGGGATACTAAGAGCATACATTTCCTTCTGTTTCAAAGGCAGTCTGGCATATTATTAACAGCAGTTGATTAATTATTCATTTGATCGTACTTCTCTTTAGAATTGCAATTGATTTTGAATAAAGTTTAATTAAATGTGCCAGATTAAGAACAATTTACTGCATGTTTATTGTGCATCAATTATGTTTACTAGTGATGACTTCTGCGATAAGGAAGTATTTGTGCTCAATATATAAAATGCAAAAATCGCACCAAGAAAAAGGAAAACCAAAGCACCAGTCACCCTGGCTTAAGAACAATACCAATGTCCTCTTCAAGCCCAATAAATGTCTCTATTTGCAATGATGGAGTAAAGAGTACATTTTCAGATGAGTTGGCCGGCATTAAGGCCAATAAAATCTCAATGTGCTTTTCAAGTACACAAAAGCACAATGGCACACTGTAGTCTAAAGTGCCTTCAGATATTGTTAGATGAAGGACAAATACATTTGACACCTTTCTTTGAAACTGAAGCTCTTTTATCACTTGCAATATTATGGTACCTTCTGTCTCTGAAAAAGTATTGCAAAATCACAGGAAACAGCAGTCACAGTCATGCTGCAGACTGAGCAACATTTTCCATAGGACACAGATTAAGACCAGGCTGAGAAAAATAGGAAAAACATTGCCAAAACTGTCTCTGTTGTCTTTTGTAAAGTCATTGGATATTCGTTTTTTAGGCACTGTGATCAGATGATCAGAGACTAATACTGTTTTCCAGCTAGTGCCATCTTCTAGAAAGGTATTGTCATCATTTTCGAGGCATTGCCTTGTTAGGTATTGCTGAGCAAGCGATCAGGCTACAGAACCACTACCACTAGACTGGTGTGGGAAACTGGTCAAATGAAGCAAAAGCTTAGAAAATGTACACACGAATGCTGAGGTTCGCCAAACCATTTCCATTTATATATTCTGGCCCTTAGCAGAGGTTTCCATTATACTGCTCTTTAACTGGATTAATGTAAGGACTACATCAATCTGGTTACTTGATTTGGTAATGCACTCTCTTGGTTCTACAGCCACACATATTCTGTATTCTGCCCCTTTCCTTAACAGCTCTCTCAGGGATGTCATTACTTCTGAGAACGTGGGCACAAACTTGGCACTGTATTCCACTGAGACTAGGAATTACCATAATTCCTCCTTGTTGCTTACACTATGGTTTGCAGCAAGGTTTTCTTAGGGCTGATGCCCTCTTCAGATATGGTGTATCCCAAAAATTCCATCTCCTTGGCCCTGATTACACACTTCTTAGCGCCTTGTCATGGGTCTTTATATCTTCTTCATATATTAGAATGTCATCCTGAAAATAGGATACGTTTCCAAAGTTTTTCATCTGTTTGAAAGCTGATGCTGTGGGGTATTCCCCCCAAATGGCATTCTGGTGTATTGAAAAGTGCCGAATGGAGTGATGAATGCCACCAATGGTCCGGTTTCCTTATCTAATGTAATCTGATGGTTTGCATCTTGCATGTCCAATTCGGGAAAAAAGTTGCCTCTTTCATCAGCAAGATGCTTGGAAGTGGGTAGCTGTCCTTGATGACTTCCAGGTTCAATCTCCTTAAGTCTATACACTCTCTAAACTCATTCAATCCTTGTTTCTTTATGAACACCTCTGGGCTCAGCCATTCTGATGATTCTACGGTCTTTTTGGTACCTTCTTCAACCATTTGTTCCAACTGTATCTTTAGTACTTGCTGTGCTGGCACCGGTCTAACTCTGTGTTTGACTGGGACTGCATTCTCAAGTAGTTTAATTTTGTGCACAACATGTGTTATTCTGCTCAGTACCTTGAAAAAAGCATTGGAAAGTCATCTTTCGATATTGATGCTCCTTCTACTACTTCTGAGAGAACTTGACCACCTGTGCTCGGGTCGAGTTTCATCTCCAGTCTGACCTGGTCATCCCACCCTAACACTGCAGGACCTTCTTCAGCAAAGTACAGTTTGGTGAGTGTTTTCCTACCTTTGAATTCGACAATGCTTTTGATGTATCCCAACAAGCAAACTGACGCACCGCCAAACACGGTGGCCCTTTGTTTCGTTCTGAACACTACCACTTTGTCCTTTCCCACCATCTCTTTGTAGGTGTGAATGGGTGATATGGTTAAATCGGGTCTCATTTCCATCAACTATAATCATGCAGTGAGGCTTTTCTCTCCTTGCCGTGGAACTGTTCACCATGATAATGGTTGATTTGTCTTCCTCTGAAGAGTCGTCACTTCTTGCATTACTGCTTGCTTCCACCAACATGCTTTTTTTATTTCTCCTTTTTCAGGCAATCATTATGTGTCCAACTCTCTTACATTTCGAACACTCTTTGCCTCAGGCCTGGCGAGTACCATTTCCGTTTTTATTTCAGCCTGATGTGCCGCAGGAAGTAATGCCAGGTGCCATTGTTACGATTCTCTTAGAGGCCATAGTAATCTAGAAGAAGAGGGTGGTACTCTCAGGCAGTTGAGTAAGATGGAGAGTGTCGCACAGTTCTTTGCAATGATCCAACATTATCGTTAAGGGACAAGTCCGATGCACAATTGTTCAAAGATACTGAAGACACAGGAGAGATGGTCTTTGAAATTGGGGTGCCTTGCCAGATAGCGATAGAGCAAAGAGAAGTATCACAGACCATGCTCATTGTTGAAAATACATCGCCATTTTGGAGTGAGGATTTGGGAAAACTGCCGGACCATTTGTGTTCAAACAAGCTTCATTTGCCATTGTTAACCATAAAAGCATTATTACAATTACAACAATTAGAAGACTTAAAATTCATACACAACCATTCAAAATAAAACATGTAATTAAAGTTAAAAGCCATTCATAATTGACGGTTTTTAAAAATCAAATTTCTAGGTACAGCTATGGTTTTCATTGCTGCAGCACAGATTTTGCTCTTCTTAACCATGCTCTATGAATACATTTTGCAATAAAATAAACAGCGTTCATATCAGTAGTGCTTTTATAGAATGTTACAGCAGCTTTGGTTTGCCTTACACCTTTTAGCATACAAAGAGGGACAAGATAACATTTCCTAAGGTCCAGGTACCCAGGGTAAAAAATGCTTTATTGTTTCTTCAGAATCACCACAGATTTTACATTGGGTGTCTGAGGCACGGGTCCACTTAGCTGTAAAAAAGGTGACTTTTAAGGGGTCAGTACGTAGTTGGAAGAACAGGGCTCAGGTGTACCCAGGTGTTATCCAATCTAGATATGGCTAAAGCCTGCATTATCTTTTCTCATTAGGTATGGTTTGCCAGTCTTTAATGCTGCACATGCCCTGTACATTTTCCTCATTAAGTAATCATTACATTTAATTTGGGCCACCTTCTTCGAGCTCGACAGTTCACCAGCCTCGGACCAAAAAGTTGGTAAATGAAGGGCCTCAAAGCCTTTACGAATGCTCCAGAGCGGTAAGAGCGAGCCTGACCCAGGGAAACTCTGCATGCTCACAGTTGATTCCTGGTATTTTGCAAGCTCCGGGGTCTCCACAATCTACTGCAGTATTTTAGTGGCTTACATGCTGCAATATGAGATAGGGGCTTCCTTTCCCATTCCAAACTCATGCTAGCCATTGGAGTGCCCTTTGATCTTAAAAACTGGTTATCCACCATGTTCATTTGTAAACTGATGTAGTGACCCCAAAGCTCTGCCCCACAGCTACTACCCAACCCTGGTCTCTATACAGATTAAGAACAGGGGGAATTGCACCTTTTATTATATTAAAGAAATGGGGAATGCCACTTCTATGCTTCTCTATGGAGGTCACCGCCCGGCACATTGAGCTGTCCATGTAACATCTTCTGTGAACCTGATTCCTAAGTAGTCACAATGACATACCTGCTCCAAGATACACTCTTCTATCAGGTTCCTCATATAAATGTTCTTACTGTTTTTGTGACCAAACACCATCACATTGTTTTTTTAAGTATTAAGCTACATCAAAAGATCATCACACATTTCAATTAAAACTTTAAAATTATATTGTAAACCCATGGGAGTGGTGGCTAGCAATACTGCATCATCTGCATAGAAGAGTGATGGAAATGTACATGTACCAAGTTTGGGGAGATCAACAGTTCTTTAATTATTGTATGAATGTACAACTAAATGGGACAGGGGCTAGCACACACCCCTGATGCACCCCCTCTGTACCGGAAAGGTGACAGTGATTTACCCTCCTAATCCCCACCCTTGGCACTGTTTCTGGAGTAAAGGGATATAATGCAAGATAGCAAAGGATCTGGTACACCCGTGTTTCTGAAAACTGATCACAGTTTACATATTGACACACTGTCAAGTGCAGACTGTAAGTTTACAAAGACAGCATAGGTCCTATATTGTTGCAAGGACACATACTTGGCCAGAACTACATACATCCAAAGGAAATGGTCAACCGTTCCAATGCTGGGCTGGAAAGTAGCCTGCAGATGGTTAATATGGTTGCCTTCATTAGCCCAGCACTGTAGGTGGCTCAACAGTACACGTGCATATACTTTCCCAACTTCATGTAACAGTGAAATTGGTCTGTAATTCCTGAGCTTCTTGTCACTCCCTTCTTGTATAGTGGTTCAATAATTGCATCATATTCTAGAGGACCACCCTCGCGGTCACTACCAGTCTGCTGCCTTGTTGGGACACAAAGCTTGTCCTGTCCTGTCTTGTACAGGTTTGCAAAATGGTTGAACCATTTGGCTAGTTCTGTCTGGCTGCAGACTGGACCAAACAAGATCACTTCACGTCCCCCAAACAACCTCCAGAAATTGACCTGGTCACCATCCCTAGTATAGAACAATAGTTCATCCCATTTATTTTTTGACCCTCAACCAGGAGACGGTCTGCACAGGCGGCAGAACTGGTGGCACTTATAGAGGCGCTAGAAATGGGAAGGCAGTCACTGTTTATTCTGACTCTGTGTACGTCAACTCCACGGTCCATTCTGGGTTATCAAGATGGCAGAGAAGATGGTTTAGGAGGTATAATGGATCCCCTGTCCAGCATGCTGTGCAGCTAACTGAAGCATTAACCTTGCCAGAAGAAAGAGGTCTAGTAAAGATCTCTGCCCATATTAACCACACTAATTCAATAGCTCTCAGAAATGATGCAGCAGACAAGGTGGCGGAGGAAGCAGCGTATTTTCCTTTCACGGATTCACAGAAAATGGGAACCGAGTTCCAACAGGTACAGTTACCATCCATGTACACCGCAGTCCCGGTGCACCAGATAATAGAATTGCAAGGGACAGGGCCTAGAGAAGTACGGGGGTTCTGCAAAATGAGAGGATGTGTTCTCTCACCCACAGATTTGCTTAGGAGATATGAAGTGACAGGGAAGGTTGTAAACCTGTAGAGCTGCTTCTTTTGGCCTTAAATCAACTTCATTACCCATTGTATACTTCTCGAAGACAAATCGCAGCAGAGCTCCAGGAGGACGTGTTTATCCCTAAGTTACAAGTACAGGTCAGTAGATTCATAGGGAATTGTGTAGTGTGCAAGGAGTTCAAGCCCGGAAATACCATGAGGTTGGTGAAGGGGGTCTTGCCCAGACCTGTTGGTCCGTTCAATTAGCTCCACATAGATTGTGTGGACATGATAATGAAGTGCAGTAACTTCAGATATATAATTGGTGTGGCTTGTCCATTCTTCCGGTTGCTTGAGGTTGGTCCCTGCATACATCCTGATGCTAAACTGGCAACAAGACCTCTGGTGAGAGAGATGGGGAATTTGTGAAGTTCTAAAATCCGACAACGGAGCTCACTTCTTTAATGGCTTTTTTGCAGAAATCACTTTGCTGCAAGGAATAACACATTAGTTATGCTCGGTATACCACCTGCAGGCCAACGGATTCATGAAGAGGCTTGATGGGGACCTTAAGGCCAAATTAGCTTAATTATACGTAGAATTAAACAAATCATGGCATGTTTGCTGCCTACTGGCTTTACTATATATCCAAAACCAGTCAGGGAAGGACCACCACTTGAGCCCTCACAAAATCCTGTCTGAGCATAGGCTACATACAACTATCACCTACATGTATGACATCAGATGCACAAATGACCGCAGAAGTACTAGTAGAAGAGATTAAGTAATACCTTACATCATTAACAAAAAGTATTGAGATTGCATCATTACAGGTTGTGTCTTCTCACCAACAGATAACATAAGAAAGCGTTGAGACTACCAACAATCAGCCCAAGACACAGCGTCTCCCCAGGGACAGCATCTACATTCGTGCCTTCATGTGCACTGGAATTAACAGCATTTCCTTTGGCCGCACATGATGATCTAGCGACTTCGACTGCCGTGAAGGTGGATGGCAACAAGGGATACCAGCAGCCCTCTGCCTGCACAGGAGCAGGCACAGAACTTAAGCATTCCCTATGGATTCGCCATTCATTTCAGTGTAAAGGGGGTGTGAATAGGCATCTGAAATTTATTATATGGAAAAGAATGTCTAAGAATGTAAATTGTGTAAAACATGAATATTGTTGTGGTTTTCTTGGTACTTGGGTCATCATGGCTGAAGATAAAAGGGGACATTTAAAATTGTCTAGCTTAATGAGGTCCGAGGAGAAAATGTCAAGAGTGAAAAAAAAATGCAAAAAATATTTTTTGGGGTTAATACCAAATATGAATTAGATCCTACAATGAGTGCACATGGTTTTGCAGTGGATAGCATATGGTATAGCCACATGAGGAGGGTGGGGAGAGCGAGATCTGTAGGATATTGCTCCATCTGCTCTCTCATGTCCCATGCTTCTGGTGTTCCTAGTTTATTTATCCCGAGAGAGGTAGAGGTAGCAGATACACTATGTCTAGTGCCCTTAGCCATGTGCAAGGTTCGAGGGCAGTTTACAGAGCAGTCAATTACGGCATCATTCATACAAAGTGATGAGGACTGTTCAAGTAACAAGCATGCAGAACACCACACAATTAGGTCTGTTCAGTTGTGTTCCCTGGAAGGAGCTATTTTTGCTAAAAAGCAATGGGAACAGGGTGAAGTGTTGCAGAGCTGGAGGAATGAGGGAATTTTCAGAAGAAGGGGTGGCACAAATTAATCAAGAGTGTGGGACAGTATGGAGAAATCATTTGCAGTATCCGACGTCGCTAAAGGAGCCAGAATAACCTGTTAAAATACAGACACTTACACATTTTTCTCTGTGTTTTAAGGGCAATGTCACTTTGCCCATTGGCACAAATGGGAACTGCATTTGCATGCTTTAAATCACAGATCTGACTGGAGATACGGCTGCTCTTTTGGACAATTTCTGGACCTACAGACCCCACACATACAGGTGGTTGCCTCTAGCCTGGTAAGGTGTGTGCAGTATTACTACACTTCATGTGCAGGTCCGCATAATCTCAGAAGAACATCTAATGTTGGTCCATCCAACGCTCAAGTTACTTCTGTGTCCCCTTTCTTCCCTGTGCCCCTTGCATCCTTTTCATCACCATATATGGCTAAAAAGACTATGGGCCTCATTACGAGTCTGGCGGTAGCCGTGGCAGTAAAACTGGCAGGCTTCCACCGGACTCATGTATTTTTTCCAGTGCTTGGTGTCACGGAAACACTGGGGGATTATGACCCCGGTATTCCTGGAAGTCAGGCGCTGGAAAAATGCTATCCCCATTCCAATTTGAGTCCCATAGGACTCAATTGGAATGTAGATGACGGTAGCAGCGGCACTGTTAATAATGTTGTTGGTGCTTCTGTGAAATTCTGCGAGCGGCTGTAGGTCAAACCGGATGGGCGGGATAGCAGCCACCCACAGACTCGGAGAGTGCCGATCTGGTAAGAATGGTGCTAGTAGGCTTACCGGCACCATTGTTACCGGACCAGCATACTCGTAATGAGGCTGTATGTTTGACTATGTTTGATGGCGAGAATCAGGAACAATTGCAGTGTACGATAAGATCAAGTTGCCTTTCAGCAGCAGCATCATCAAAAGCTTTAGTGGATATTCTCGATCAATAGCGATTGTTTAGTCACACTGAAACCTTCTTTTCCTCCCTTCTGGCACCTGGCACCCAAGCAGCAGCAAATGCCAAATGGCTCCAGTTGACCAGGTATGAGCTGTTACTCTTCATGAACACTTCAGAGTCAGTGTTTAGTGCATTAAGGAAGAGATGTGGGCAGTAAGGATCATGACTTTGCAGAACCGGTATATACTCGACATCCTGACAGCAATGGAGGGCCAAGTATGCCGGAAAATTGATCGACTCCTGGTTCTCTTGGGTACCCTCTTGGTTGAGCCTTGTTGTGAAGTTTCTTTTGCCCTTTTTTTCTCATTCTTGTCTTTTCTTGCAAAGTTCTTTAATGATACTGCTAGGCCCGGGTTCCGGCAGCTGCTGCTATGATGAATGTAACCCTGCCCAATGCTAGGGTCACCACCACTTCATCCCACATGGGTATTTAAACTGAAGGTGTCTTGTGCCCTCCACCAAATTGGCATGCTTGTGTGGAGCAGCGGGTAGATTGCGGGAATGGTGAGGGGACGAGTTTATTCAGCAGAGGAGAACGTGCATATTGAGACCGGTGTGAGAGATGGTTCCCAAAGAAGATGACATTGATGTGTTACTTAAAGTATTAACTAAAGGGGGAATGATGGGGTGGTCTGGAAGGGTCCCAATCATTATGAGGTGTTCATGTTGCATGAAGCATATTATTAACAGGGGTGCTCAAACTGAGCATGGATTACTTTTTGTTCAGAACTAATAAATATTAGCTTGCATGGGCACAGAAAGATAAAATATTAATTCCACCAAATGTAAAAACATATATGTATATTAATATAAATACATGGGGAATTTGTGAATCTCAATATGATATGATATGATATGATTGTTTATTTATATAGCGCCTATACACAATGTGTTTCAAAGTGCTTCAAGGCAAGGGAGGGAACAAGGGAAAATACAACCATATTCTTACAGGCCATGAACAGTAAGGATGTGAAATTAACTATTGTACTCAGCCTGACGACATTTCAGCTATTGCAAGAGCTAAGACATAAATAAGGAAGGGTGGATGAGAGTGGGAATGAAATGGAAACAGATAGGTGACTACCGTACTAGGCCTGACGACATTTCTGGTGTCGTCAGGACTAGCACAATATAAGTGGCCTTTTCACAATGAATCATAACACAGTGGTTAGGGCTCTCTTGCAAAATGCACTTTGACTTCTAAACAGGTTTTCAGGAGGCAGAAAGAAGTTAAACGAATAATCTCAACTTTTGCAGTCAGCAGCTTCAGAAATAGCCTTGAGTTACTATAGCCTGATAAGACTCGTAGATAGTAGGTATAATCTCCTGCTGTTTGAGAGCATGACAAAAGGAGTTTCAGTAGTAAAACACAGGGTAAGCTAAGCTTTTTAGGAGTTTCAATTGTGCAATAAAGTAGGCGCTTTGTAGATTGGAAAGTTTCAATGGACCAGTGACCTGGAAAATGAGATAACATCACGGATGAAGAGAAATGATTCACCCAGCCTCCTAATATTCCGGGAAATGTTCATGCGAGCCATGTGCAAATCAAGAGCTTGGGTTTAAATGGTTTAGGCCAGTTATTACTAGTATTTAATTATGTTTTCAATTTCAATGATTAACCATGTTGTGTCATCATGACCTACAAGGGGCACATCATAAGAAGACGTGTGTTATGAATGTAATCTGTACATGAGATAACTGGCCAATGCAAACATAGAAATTGGGAAAAGATTGGATTTATTTCAAGAGGGTTGTGTCCAATCATGTTTGGGGCGTGGATTGCAATATAGTATTTTGGGGGTGTTTTAACTGTTGCAAAAATGTAGAAAAGATGTATAGAGGACAGAGGAGAGCAGAGGGGCAGAAGAATGGAGTGGAGAAAGAAGAAGTCACAATATTATGTGTAGGTAGAAAGGGGGAGAGAGGGAGTGAGCGGAAGAAGGAAAAGAAAAAAGAGAGGGAGTTAGGAAAGGGAACATCAGGGAGAGTAATGCAAAGGAGTTGAAACCAAGAGTCAGAGGTAGTTGACATCTTGAAAGTAGATGGAAAGATCCTATTGAAATGTTACCGAGTCTTATAAATGTGTATTTTTAACTGCCCATTTTTGACCAAATTCTTTGCCACAAAATGTAGGTGGGTGTTGGGCAATGCAATAAGAGGAAGGGGATGGAGGTGGGGAAAGGTGGGATGTGGGCAGTGTACCCCACATTTTGCGACAACAAAATTAGCAAAACTATTCAGGCAAAAAATGTGTGGTATGAATACATGGAATCATTGAATTCCTATCCAGATTTGTCGTTAGGCTAGGTTAGAAGGACTGCAGTCTTGCACCCACATGATCACATGAACCCCTGCTGTTGTCAGACACCATCTTCTGCTCATCAGAGTATCAATTCTACACAGTCCTATATCTATGAACAAACACTGGAACACGTTGAAAACCACCAACTATTGGACTAGGCACAAGTTGGTTTCAGACCCATGCGAAGGACAGAGATGGCACTTCTCTCTATTTGGGATGACCTAAAGTACAGCGCAGATTCCAACAGAAACTTGGCACTGATACTACTCAACCTCTCTGCAGCCTCTGGCACAGTCAGCCACAACATCCTCATCAAGAGACTGCAAGAATTAGGGATTGTTGGCACAGCACTGTTCTGGATTAAATCTTTCCTATCTGAAAGAACAGAAACACTATGGATATTGATATTGATATTGATATTTAATTTCTATTGCGCTTGTACACAAGTATTTCAGAGCATGAAAAGTCAAGGAAGGGTAACAGAGGAGAACAAAACAGCGATCTTACTAGGCCCAGTGACATTGAGAATGAGCAAGTGCATGGGAGAGGGGGAGGGTAAAAGTGCATGGGGGAGAGGTGGAAAGTGCGAAGCAGAGGAGAAACAGATAAATAACAATAAATAACTAATAAAGGCAACAAACAGTGGTAGTGCAGCCAGCAATTTGCAAGTGCTAGGTTTAAGGCAGCAGACAGGGTAGGTCTGATAAGTGCAGGAAGGAAAAGGGGGGGTTGTATGGGTACAGGTAAAGACCCCAGTGCAAGGGGTGGCCCGGAGGCAGTGCGGGAGGGTGGCAGGGTGAGCAGGAACCTGGGCCCGGAGGACAGAGGGTGGCCAGGTGCACAGTGCCTAGAGAGAACAGATCAGCAGGGGAGAGGGAGAGCAAAGGCAGAAGAAAAGAGGAAGGTCTTGAGGTGCTTCTGGAACCAGAGATGGTTCTCTTCAAGTTTTAGAGTGGCAGGGAGGCTGTTCCAGAGGCAGGCCCCAGCTGAAGACAGTGATCTACCCCCACCTTGTTTCTTTGAAAAACGACTTACCCTGAGGGAGTTGGAGGTAGAGGAGCAAAGAGCTCGAGAGGGGAGGTATTTGCGGAGGGATAGCTGAAGGTATTTTGGCCCCAGGCCCTAGAAAGCCTTCTGGACAATGCAGAGGGTTTTGAATTTAATCCTTGCATCCACTGGGAGCCAATGGAGAGATTTCAGAGCTACGATCCCAGGGCTTGAGGCCAAGGACAAGTCTTGCAGTCCTGTTCTGGATTAGTTGCAGAGGGCCGAGAGTAGAGGCAAGTAGATTTAGAAAGAGGATGTTACAATAGTCCAAGCTAGAGCGAACCAGAGCTTGGGATACCATGAGGAGGTGAAGTAGGAAATTTGACTTTTTAGAGACCTCAGAGATGTAGGCGGAGAAAGAAAGGGTGGAGTCAAAGATGACCCTGAGGTTCTTAGCCTCGCAGGTGGGGGTAGGGAGGCTGGTCAGAGAGTGAGGGGAAAGGATGGGGAAGGTGTGCCGATGAGGAGGATCTCCATCTTGCTGGCATTCAGATAAAGATCATTGGCGGCATACCAATCTCGATTGGCAGTTAGGCAATCAGAGATGAGAGAGGGAGAGGAGGTAGCAGAGGGCAGCCTGAAAATGAGTTGAATGTCATCAGCGTAGCACTGGAAATTTTAGCAGAAAGTGGCAATGCAGTGGGCGAGAGTTGCCAGGTGTTGGTTGAAAAGCCAGGGCGAGAGGTTAGACCCCTGGGGAACACTACAGATAGAGAGGAAGATAGATGAAAGGAAGGACCCAAGTTGGACCTGGGAGGGTCGATCTGAGAGGAAAGAGTTCAGCCAGGCCAGAGCCTGATCAGTGATACCCAGGTGTTCATGGAGACGGTTGAGCAGGATGATATGTTTGACCATGTCGAAGACAGAAGAAAGATTGAGGAGGATGAGGACAGAGGGAATGTTAGAGTCAAGGTTGGAGAGCAGATCTTCACGGATGTTCAGGAGAGCAGTTTCCGTGGTTCTGGTAGCTCTGAAGCCAGACTGGTGGTCATGGAGGCAGCCAACAGAATTAAAATCATTCAAATCCATGCCATGGGACACCACCTCTGGAGTACCACAAGGATCTTCCCTATCCCCACTCCTCTTCAACATCTATATGACTCCACTAATCAACCTCATCAAAAGACACGGCTTCACCTGCTACAACTAAGCAGAGGACCCCGAATCATCTGCAAAATTGAAGATGTACAATGGGAGAACACAATGCTAATAGACTGTCTCAAAGAACTCTATGAATGGATGAACACAAACAGCCTCAAAGTCAACCCGGGCAAGACGGAAGACATGATCATATTCAACATCCAAGGATGCAACCAATACATCCCATGGTGCACAGAACTAGGAACAGTGCCCACACCATCTAAAATTGTCAAAAACCTATGAATCCTAATAGTCAACGAGGGAACCAAAAGTAAAAGCAATAATCAAGAAATGTCTCTTCCAACTTCACACAATCAAATATATTTTAACATTCCTCTCCTTCACGCTCAAAACACTGGCCATCATCTCTCTCTTCATGATCAGGATAGACTACGCCAACAGCCTATACCTCGGACTGCCAGATTATCTACTAAAGAAACTGCAACATCTACAGAACGCAGCAGCCAGACTTCTCCTCAAACTCTCACAAAGGGACCACATCACTCCAGCGCTAAAGATTCTGCATTGGCTGTCAGTCGAAAAAATGAATGAACACACAAATGGCAAGACAGGGGACTAGGCCAGACCATGACAAAGTGCAGTGATATAGAGATGCCTCTGAATGGGAGGGAGACCCAGTTGCACCTACCAGAAACATAGGAGAGAAATAGTACCAATCTAAATTGAACCTCAGTTAAACCACAGACCGAGGGCATTCGAATTAAACAGGAAAAGAGTGGCGACCGAACAGATAAACCACAGGGCACAGGGAGCTCAAGGGCACACAGAAGAGTTCCGTAGCCCTCAAGGGGCCCATGGAGGAGATGGTGACTGCAGCCCAGGATGTGCCAGGGGACAAAGAAATGTAGACATCTATTAGTCTGAACACTGGGGTGTAGAAGCTATCACCCCTAAATAGCCCTGCTAACGACCCACAACTCTGCACAGAAAATAGGAGTGTGAGTCCTAGCACACCACAATGCATGACACTGGCAGGGATAAGTGCCACAGGTAGCCAAAAATGAGGGGATATGATGAAGTATCACCACTAACAAACCCCACTAAAAAACTCATCCCTCTGCTTACACTTCTCAAACTCTAAACTAAACACAACCATACCTCTACAGCACAACAAACCACACACACTTCACTACACCACAACAAAACAAACCACACATAGCTTCGCACAACAGCACATGACAACTACTGAGCAAAAATTCACATCTAGGCTCAGGGAACGGCGTAAACCAAACTGAAACTTCCAACAGCACTTCACAGCTCTCTTGTGCTTTGTTCCTGCTCAATCCCACTAGCTAACCCCTATACCCTACCCTCTTGCTTTTCAGATCTGCCAGAGCACCAGGGGACCACTCAGGTCATCATACTGCACGGTATAAATATCCTTTAACATAACATAACATAATTGTTGTGCACGCAACAAGCTTGAATGAGATCAGTTCTGATCTAAAGACTGTAACACCATCTTGGGTAAGAGACTATTCTGGCACAGCAACCTATATGAACACATAAAAATATGAATTACAATACCCACGTACAGGCCCGCTGCCCCTATCACTCCTGTAACACCACTGTTGCAGTCTATTAAAATTCGTAACTTCTTATCTCCTAGAGCAGAGGAACGTACTATAACAAATACTTTTCTTGAATCACAGTTGTCCTCCTAACTGTCTTGCCTTGGCACGAAGCTGGTGGGGGAGGTTGCACACGCACTTTTGCTTAATAGGATGGCTAATCCCCCAACTTATGAGTCTAATGTATTGATAGAATGTGATGTGAATGACCCCATAATCAGCTACGAAAATAGAGAGACTGAGACCAACATGGTTCAGGATAACTCTGATAGCAAGCATAACGTTCTAGTAAGTGGGAATTCTGACATACATATTGCAAGTAGTTACCTCATTGACAAAAGCCTACTTTGCACACCTCAATTACCTATTTTTAGTTTAAACATTACCGAGGGAGAGAGGGAGTGAGCTGAGGAAGGAAATGAGAAAAGAGAGGGAGTGAGGAGAGGGAACATCAGGGAGGGTAATGCAAAGGAGTTGAAACCCAGAGTCAGAGGACATTGACAGTTTGAAAGGAACCAGACCGAAAGATCCTATTGAAATGTTAGCCAGTCTTATAAATGTGTATTAACTGCCCATTTTTGAACAAATTCTTTGCCACAAAATGGAGGTGGGTGTTGGGCAATGCAAAAAGAGGAAGAGGAAGGAGGAGGGGAAAAACAGGATGTGGGCAGTATACCCGAATTTTGCTGCAACAAAATTAACAAAAATATTCAGGCAAAAAATATGTGGTATGAATACATGGAACCATTGAAATCCTATCCAGAATTGTTGTTAGGCTAGATTAGAAGGACTGCAGTCTTGCCCCCAAATGATCACATGAACCCCTGCTGTTGTCAGACACCATCTTCTGCTCATCAGAGTATCAATCCTGCACAAGCAATGTAGGGCTATTCTCAGGCTGCACAACACGCAAGGGAGCATTTCAACAGCTGCGGGCAGCTGACGCAGCAACACAGCAGTTCAGATATATAATTACACTTTGAGTCAAGGGAAAAGCCATTTGCTTGTGCCAAAAGAGTTGGTTGCAGGGCTTTGCTGATCAAACAGGCAATTAATGCAGTGTGATTTAACGTCCCCAAATGCACCGCCTGCCTGCATAGAGGAGGAATTCACTAGGAGATGCCTTGATTATTGAAGCACATGTGCAGCATCTTCCCCTGTGCACCTGCCCCTCCACATTAGTGTTTTGTGCCTCTTCCCTCATTTCTCTAAGCACCTTACATTCTAACGTCTCCTGCAACAACAAAAAATACAAAAAAAACAACAAAAGAAAGGTTCCTTTCACAGTTAAAAAATAGAACTAAAAGAAATCTTATCGACTCCATCTACTTCTCTTATTTCTCAGTAAAGTACATAGACTCAATTAGATTTTCCAACATTCCCCTTAGCATTTTGTGTTATGCTAATGGGAAAAATGTGGTGTTCATCCCCCGTTCCAGGGACTGGAATGGGGATAACGGCCTCGCAGCCCAAGTTATTGGCCTAAGCAAAGCAAGGGCAGATAACGAGGGCCCCCGGACTGTTATGCCCCCTTCCAGCCCCCATTGCAGCCCCTGCAATGGGGATGAATGCCATTAGCACTCCAGGCTCCCAGGTCGGGAACCCGGAATGCTAACAAAAAAAAGGATTTTTCTTCCTACACCGGTTCGCCAGTGGCATCGCGGTCTAGAAAGGAAAATCCTTTTCCAAGATGGCCACCATGGAAAGGGAAGGTGGGGCTCCGTGCAGAGCCTCTCGTCCCTTTCCATGACAGCCTGCAGAAGGCAAAGAAAGAACCCTATGGCCATATTACCACAAGCACATGTTTTCCCTTTCAATCCTATGCCACTTTCGAATAACTTTACCACATAACTGGTCCCAGGTGGACATGGCCATGTTAACCCCATTTGATATCCCTCGTAATCATGGCCAGTAGCCAGATTGTCCAGGTCATGACCATATGCCAATCTGGCCACTGCCCATGGCCACAGGCTATACCTCAGTCACCAAAGGTATATCACTATGTTTTGTACCTACATAATCATACTTGTCAAAAAATAAAACACGGGCACATTTGCAAAACCATGCTTTAAGGTCCTTGCCAATGCTCCTTACATGAGTTTTCTGGATATCCTGCCATGTTTTATTTTTTCAAAAGTGTCAAAATGTATGTACATACAATAGTCATGTTACTTAGTCGCCACTTGACAAAATCCATTCAGACTTTACATAAAAATTGAAGGTTGGGTCTTTAATCTTCCTGAAAACTTTTGTCCTATGCCTCAAATGGCAACAAAGTTATTAGCCATCTACAAATGTTGAGGCCCTTCTCTAATTTAGCCCGTCCTTGACAAAATCCCACCAACCTTTACAAATAGATGTATATTGAGATCTAAAATCTTTTGCAAACCTTTGTGTGGGTTCGTCAAATGTCACCACATTTATAAGGGTTTACAATATTTTGGGGCCCCCCTCTTATTTTGACCCCTCTTGACAGAATTGCATCAAACTATGCAAAAGCATTTACATCTAGATTTAAAATTGTTATGCAAACTTTGTGCAGATTCGTCAAATGGCACCACATTTATAAGTCTTGATAATATTTTGGGACCCCCCCCTCTTGACGAAACAGCTCCGCATTTTCCAAAACCATTCAGAATCAAGTCTAGAATAAAATTCATGCAGTTTCATTGAGTGGCGCAAAAGTTATAAGCCATCTAAAAACTGTGTTTCACCAACCCAGAAATGCAGAAATTAGTATAGATGTCCCCGAACATCAGAAGTGATTGCGAACATTACAGGACTGTACCCGAACATTCGGACTATCTGCAGACTTTGGGGGCGAAACACCTCAGTTTTTTGGCTTGTTAGGGCCATATCCCATCCCATCCTCATCACTCCCCACCTCCACAGAGATTGTTTGATGAGTTTGACAAGTGGAATGCTGCGTTTTTTAATAGGTTTTTACCGCAACAATGCGGGCACTGGCAGATGTCTGAGAATCCATGGCGAGAGTTTCCAAAAATATGACGCATTTCATGCTTTTCACCATCCAATCAGAGGGTGCCCCTGATGTCTGCAGACCTCACGTCGCCATCTGAACCAATCAGAGGCCTTCTGCGGACCGAACAGGGAAGTGAGTTTGCAGACCGAACCCAGATGTCACAAATTTTTTTTTACGTACTTTTGCTGTTCACCAAATTTATAAAAGCACGCTTTCGTGGCCATGCCACTGCTCCTGCCATACATTTGGTGAAAATACATTTAGCGGTTTCGGCTGTATGCGTGAGCCAATTTCTTTTTCCATTGCGGCTGTGGAAAAAACCATCTTGGGACCCCCCTACAACATTGCCCCATTGATGAAACCTTACCAAACTTGTCAGGAAAACGCAGAGGGGGCCATATACTTATTTTGAAAAGTTGAAAAGTTTGGTAAGGATTCACCCAGGGGGAGCAAAGTTATCAGCTGCCCAAAAAGTGTTCTTCCTATGAGTTGATCAACTTAACCATAACTACAGAGCCGCTACCACAAGGAAACACCAGCCCGTAGGGCCCAGAACATTTTAGATTCTGCTACAGTGACCCAGGAAGCCAACGTGCATTTTTCATTGCAGAGTAAGTAGGAAATAACGGGTTGCAGGAAATCTAGGGTTTGTTGTCAAGAGCGGATGCATCGTGCCTCTGTGACTAGGAAGCAGCATGGGGAGGGACGTGGCAATGTGTGTCTTTAACCCTTAAAAGGTGTACTTCGGAAGGGTGCAGGGACATCCCCTGGAACATGTGTGGATTTTTACATGGAGTTGAAATTTATGACAGATGGGGCCATCATTGGAAAACACCCTGTGTGGCGTCCCATGCTGAGTGACAAATTGACTTGAGCTGCTGGCCAGACCTGTGAGGAATCTGGGAGTTTATTGGATCCCTGTCGTAGCAGCTGGAAGGCGAGACAGAGGACTTTGACCCTCTGCCAGGCATTGTTTGGAAGACAACCCTGTGTTTACTAATCAGATTAACATTTGACTTCAAGACCCCGGCTGGCAGAGCTTAAGGTGAGTTGTTGTTCAAAGTCATTAAAATGTGGAGCTTATTACTCTATGATATTACAATTGTTAGAGTTACTCTGGGGGGTTTTATTTTTAAAAATCTACCATTTCAAAGCAGACTGTATAGATAAGATGGATAGCATGATGTCTGTTAGTCTGACATGTAGATGAGAAGACAGTTGCATTTATGTTACTACTCAAATATTCTCAGCAGCAGGAATAACAAGTTGCTGGTGTTTTGTAACATGGAATCTCCACATCTAGCTGGGTTTTACACCACCAATTTTAGGCCGTGGCTTAAGTACTGTGGGGCCAGGGGAGGTAAAATGTTTGGCAGGTTTGCATTCCCATGAATTCTGGTGCTTATAGTTTACCAGTCAGGATGTGCAAATTAAAACAAAGTGATATTCTCCCGGCTTAGCATGTTGCTGTAATGATTTACATGTTATACAGTTTCTGTGTTTTGTAAGTAAACTTGGTTGTATTTATAACACCTCATGACCCTTTTATTAAATGGAGTTGGGCAGCAATTTGCATGACGGTGGTTCATCCCCGGAAGACTCTTTCTAGAGGATCTTAGTCTTTGAAGGTTTTTGTAAAAGACTGCTCATGACATTGGCACAGGCTGCCCAGATGCATTTTGGTCATTATATTTGTTCACATAGGGTTTGATCTATAGAAAAATGTTGTTATTAATGTCCATGCTAAGCTTTAGCTAATGGAAATACAGCACATATTACATCTCCCAGCCATTTGGAGAGGCTTAAGCAATATGACAAACTGAACATGAAAGAAATAGTGGTTATCAGTGCCAGGGAAAATAGATCGAATTTAAGTTAAGTCCAAAACGCCTGTGCATATTAACATGTTCAACATAGAAAGACAAAAGCAACCAGCCATGTTAGAATAATAGGCAAAGGGGGTCCAGATGTGTCATGGAAACATGCCATATTTAACTATCAAACATGACAAACTTATACATTAAGAGTTTTTAAAAGAACAGAGACAAAATGATGTTATAACTGGAACAGGAACAGGACACAGAAATGTTGGACGCTTTTGTTGATAATATGCTAAAACCATCAGATATTATAGGTTAAATCAGGACAAAAAAAATCAGGGCATTTCATAGAAGCAACACTGATCATTCCTTAGGGCGGGTGTATACATTACCAGAAATGTGACCATGCATCACAAAACCTGCAATCTTTCATACAAAGCAATCTCAAGATTGTCAAATCGGGTCATAATCAGTCATTGATTAATGAGAGAGCTGCTGAATTAAAAATGTGCACACTGAAAATATTTTACAATCAGTGGTATCACACAATGTAGAATAATCCTGTTTGTAATACTATGTTGCATGTGTGTGTGTGTGTGTGTGTGTGTGTGTGTGTGTACTATGCATAATCTTACAACTTGGTTTTGGGAGGTTTGGATCCCTACAAAGATTACATTTTTCTTTAAAATGTAAACTCTTCTGGGGTGCAGAGATATAGACTTGGAAGACATGAGCTAAATCAGTGTTGGCTTAAATAATTACACATGATCACACAATTTGGGTGAACCGTGAAGCAGGGATTTTAACCCGCTCTATACATTTGACCTCATACTTTCCTTCTTCTTACCAGCCTTTGCTTTCTTGCACCTACAGATGAATTTCTTAGAGTGCCTCTTGTCAGTGTACTTGCCACCTCAGGTTGTCTAGAAGTGCCCCTTTGTGGCTTGGATCTTCACCCCCCCTTGCTGAACAGATGCTAGCATATTGAGGGGATCAATTATAAGCGGCCTCACAGTTTGTCCTGAATCTTCCTTTTTGAACACACAGTCATATTTTTGGAAATATATGAACCTGCCCTGTGGCATAATCAGCATTGCTTCTATGCAATGCCCTGATTTGTCTTTGTCCTGATTAAACCTGTGATGTCTGATGGATTTAACATCATATCACCAAAAGTGTCCTACATTTCTGTGTCCTGTTTCTTTATAAGTGGCATGGTTGATGGTTAAATGTGACATATTTTCATGACACTTCGGGACCCACTTTCCCTATTGTTCTAGCAGGGCTGGTTACTTTTGTCGTTCTATGTTGAATATGTTAATATGCACAGGCGTTTTGCAGTTTTTAAATGTAGTTATTGTGCATTAATAAGGAGCTTATACATAAAGTAAATTGTGTTTCAAAGCACCCACATGGCAACGGGGAAGAAAAGTGGGGATGAAAGGCAAATATAATAACAATGAAAAGAATGAAAGAGGTGGTCCTACTAGGCCTTGTGAGCATTCAGAACATACAAGTGCACAGAGAGAGAAGGGACAAGGGAGAGGGTAAGTGCTAGGAGTACCACGGAGGAAAGTGCTAGAGAGTAAGGTGCAAGCAGATGTTAAGTGCCTGGCAGGGATCACTTGGTAAGAGTGCCGATACAATAAGTGCAGACCTTTCAGACAGCACAGTCCAGTGGATGCCCAAAGGCAAGTGCTGGGAGTGGGCTGAGGCTGAAAGCTATTTGGGTTGGGAGGCCAGGATCCAGAAGGACACATACGGGTCCTGGTCACCAATCTCAGTGACTGTGGGGTTTAGCAAGGGTGCAAGGGGGCAAAGCGGTGAGGGGGAAGGAGGAGCTAAAAAGGAGAGTCTTGAGGAGCTTCTGGAATTTGAGGAGATCCGGCTAAAGATGGAGAGAAAGGAGGAGGTTGTTCCAGAGGAGGGAACCAGTCGAGCAAAGAGATCGGCCACCAGCTTGCTGTTCAGAGAAGAGCCTGACTCACAGAGTGTTGGCGCTAGAGGAGGGTAAAGATCCATAGGGAGAGTATTTAGTGAGAGCCAATTGTAGATGGTATGACCCCCAGCCCCAAACAGCCTTATGAATGATGCAGAGGGATTTGAATTTGATCCTTGCAGCAACCGGGAGCCAGTGGAGAGATTTTAGGGCTGGAGAGATGTGGTAAGACTTGCAACCCTCTTCAGGGTAAGCTGGAGGGGACATAGAGAGGAAGAGGGTAGATTAAGGAACAAGCTGTTGCAGTAGTCCAGCCTACAGAGTACCAGAGCTCTAGAGACATTGAACCTCTGGGGGAAAGTGAGAAAAGAAATAATTCCTTTGGGGAGGTGGAATTGAACATGGGCCTTCTTAGCAAGGTCCTGGATGTGAGGGAGGAGGGAGAGAGAGGAGTCGAACATGACTCCAAGGTTTCTGGGATCAGATGAAGGAGAAGGGGGAGAGCACATAAAGGGTGGCCAGAGTGAAGGGAAGAAAGAGGGAGCAGGAGTCCTAATGGGAAGGATCCCATTCTTGCTGGTGTTGAGGCAGAGATTATTTGAGGCACACCAGGACTGGATGGTAGATAGGCAGTCAGGTTAGATGGAGGAAGTAAGGAGAGGGTCAGAGGGAATTTTGAAGGAGAGTTGTGTGTCATCTGCATAACACTCGAAGTAAGGGGAGAAAGTGGAAATTAGGTATGCAAGAGGAGCAAGATAGATGTTAAAGAGCCAAGAAGAAAGTTTGGAACCCTGGGGAATGCTACTGATGGAGACAGAGGAGGGAGAGGAGAAAGAGAACAGGATAACCTGGGAAGAAAGTCAGTGAGGAAGGAGGTCAGCCAGTCCAGTGCCCGCTCCAAGATACCAAGGGTATTGTGGAGCCATTTTATGACGATGTAGTGGTTGACCATATCAAATGAAGAGGAGAGATCAAGAAAATGAGAACAGCTGGAGAGTTAGAATCAAGAGATGCAAGCAGTTCTTCACAGGTGTTCAGGAGAGCAGTTTCTGTGCCTCTGGATTCTCAGAATCCAGATTGATGGTTGTGTAGGCAACTGACAAGCTCAGTAGGCTGGGTCAGTTGGGGGAAGACCAGCTTCTCCAAGAGTTTCTCAAGAAAGGGAGTGATAGATATTGGGCAGTAGTTAGCCAGGCACAATGGTTGTGGAAGGTTTTTTCAGGAGGGGCCCACAAGAGAGTGCTTGAGGGAAGAGGGGAAAGGTCCAGCAGCAAAAGAGTGATTGCAGAAATCAGCAAGTGCAGGGGCAATAGAGCCAATTTTGTCCTTAATAGTTCTGGAAGAACAGGGGGAGCCCTGTTTGGGAGAGACCGTCATAGACCAGACAACTCTAGTGACCTCATTGTATGGGATAGGAGAGAAGGAGGAGAGAGAGGCGGGGGGGCATAGGTGATAGGGGGATGGGGGAGGGGGAAAGGGAAGAGAGAGTGCTCAGGATTTCCTGAGTTTTTGCAGTGAAGTGTGTGGCCAAGGCATTGCTGAGGGCTTGAGAGGGAAGAGGTGAGGTGGAGACTGCAGACAGGTTGGTTAGCTCCTTGCAGATTTTAAAGATTTCAGCCGTGTTGTTGGATGCTCCAGAGACGTGAGCCTGGACGTGGGCCCTTTTCTTGGAACAAATGGAGAGTCGATATTTCCTTTGGAGAAGGCGACAGGCCAGTTTGCCGGAGAGTGAGCCTGAGGTCTGTGACTTCCTTTCCTCAGCTCTGCACTTGTCTTTCAGTGCTGCAAGTTTAGAATCGTACTAGGTGTTACGCTTGGTGGCATGTTTCAGGCGGATCCTCATGACGGGGGCAAGAAACGTCGAGAGTGTTAGTGGTGGCAAGATGAAGGTTGCCAAGAATGGTGTCATAGGTAGAGTGTGCAGTGGGGAGAGGGGCAGTGAAGGTGGTTGCAAAGGCAGCAGCTGGCACTCATTTCATCAAATGGATGTCAGTGAACGAGGTTGGCAGAGGTGGGCAAGGTGCGGAGAGGACCCAGGTGAGAGGAGAGAAGGCTGTGGTCTGATCAGGAGAGTGGGGTGGTGAGAGAGGCAGAAAGCAAAACATCAGTGTGGACGAAGGCATCAAGAGTGTGTCCAGTCGAGTGGGTAGGACCAGAGGGGAGAATGGAGAGCGAGAGTGAGGTGCGGAGGTCACGGAAGAGAGTGGATACCATGATTGAGGAGTCAAGGTGGATGTTGAAGTCACCCAGGAGAATGAGGTTAGAGGTAGATGTGAGGAGGGAGGAGGAGAAATCAGCCCATTCTGAGTGGAACAAGGTGATAGAGCCAGCTAGCCTGTAGATAGTGGCAATGGTCCGGGAGGAAGTGGGAGAGATGACCAGCTTGCAGACCAGGGTCTCAAAGGAGGAGTATGGCTGGGTGGGTATGAGGGAAGGAGGGACCCACTCAGGGAAGATCAGGGCAACCCCACCACCAGCATGGTTAGGGTCAGGCTTGGAGATGATCTTGTAGCCATCAGGGAGAAGGAAGTCAAAATCAGTGACTGAGGTGGCATTGAACCATGTCTTGGTAAGGTCAAGGTCTTCAAGGAGGAGGCAGATGTCGGCAGAGTGTTTGATAGTAGAGTGAGCATTAACTGTGGTGAGATGCAACAGGTCACTACTTTGAAGGTTTTCCGATGAGGGGTACAGGGGCACAGTACCCCAGTCGGCAGATGGGGGACAAAGAGAGAGTAAGAAGGAGTAGCAGGTGTGGGAAGGAAGTTGATGAGGGATGGCAAGTACTGGTCAAAGAGGAGGAGGTTGGGTTGAGGACCCTGAGCCATGATAGTGCCATTGCGATAGACATTAATGATACACCTGGATGATGAGAAGCCCACCAAGAGTACTTCCCATCTAGTGCAATCATTAATGGGTGAAGATGTAAGAGGGGAGAGAGTATAGATAAGATGAGGAGTCCAAAGATCTGAAGAAGGGACAGAAAAGGGGATATCAGTGACAATCTATCTGGAAGTTTTGCTGTGGTAGGTGGCTGCAGTGGGTAGACCAGTGTTAGTGGTCAGGATGTCTTTTTTACACTTTTTCCTTCCAACCCTTGTGAGAGATGGACGATAGGTGATAGAATAGTGGTTCGAATATATAGGGGAGATGGTGGGTGCCATGAAGGGGAAGAGAGATAAGGATAGAAGATAGTGGGGAGACTGCACAGCACAAACACAGAGTCAGCAGGCGGCCCAGCAGCCAAACAAGTGAGAAAACAGATGCAATGGAAACACTTGAGTACCAAAATTGGCAGTATAGAGTTGCTAAATGCAAACCAGTATTCAAATTACCAAAAAGCACAGAAATGCAATGCAAAATGGGGGTGAAGAGTTGTTAAAAACACACCAGGATTTGAATTATCAAAAAGCACAGAAATCCAATGCAAAAGGGGGGTGAATAGTTGTTAAAAACATACCAAGATTCGAATTACCAAAAAGTACAGAAATGCAATGCAATATGGAGGTGAAGAGTTGGTATAAATACACCAGGATTCGTTACCAAAAAGCACAGAAATGAAATGCAAAATGGGGATAAAGAGTTGGTAAAGACACACCAGGATTTTAATGACCAAAAAGCAAAGAAATGCATTAAGGAGAAGGGATATAGTGAGCATAGAAAGGCATAATAGCATAGGAACAGCTAGGTTCAACAGCTGTGTGAATTAGCAAAAAGGCATTACAATGTCCAGGACAAGACTCACCTATATTCTTGGTGAGAGAACCAAGTTCCAGAGGCACATGTTCGTGGGGTAGCAGGCTGCCTGCTGGGTAGCTGTTCCATGAGGGTGAGAGGTGGTGCTGTGGGAGATGAGATGGGGGCCCCATGAACCCACCAAGGCCCGGACAAGCAGAGTTAGGGGCCTTACAGTGGGCCTTGGTTGGGGGCCAGCGTTCACCTGCCGGCTCCCAGGATTGGGCAGATATGTCAAAATGCATCCAATCACAGATGTGGCATGAACAAAGTACAACAAGCTCAAGTGGTGGCAAAGAAGGCGGCCATTTATAAGAAGCATATAAGGCAAAATGAGGGCAAAGGCCTAGCTGGTCCAACAAAGGCCTGGAGAGCCTCGCAGTCATGCAAACACCATCCAATGTAAAAACATGAAGGCCATGCAATTATGGGTATACATTCTTTTAGAAAAGCAAAGTGTACAGCCAGGTTGAAACTAAGCCGCGGAGGGCATACCTTGTCGATGGTAGTGGGGCTGTAGCCCCCGTTGTTCCTGGAGCCTTATGGTATTGTCAGGCCCTGACAGCTCTGTTGCTAGATGTCGCAGCAGTCCCTCAATGCAGGCATGGGTGTAGGGGAAGAATGAAACCTGGCACAGACAGGACCCTAAGAAGTGGGCCTTGGTTCGGGGCAGGCGTTCGCGTGATGGCTCCCAGCATTGGCCAGATATGTCAGAATGCAGCCAATCAGAGCTGCAGCATGAGCAAAGTACAACAAGCTCAAGTAGTGGTAAAGAAGGCAGACATTTTTAAGAAGCGTAAAAAGGCAAATAGAGGGCAAAGGCCCTGCAAGACCAACAAATTCCTGGAGAGCATCACAGCATGCAAACACCATTGGATGCAAAAACATGAAGGTCATGCAATTATGGGTACTCATTCTTTTAGAAATGTGGAGTTCCACAGCCAGGTCAAAACCCTGCACAAGATGGCTTACCTGGTTGACGGTAGTGGGGTGGAAGCCCCCATTGTTCCTGTAGCTTCTTGGTCTTGTCAGGCCTGTCTGCTTCTCTGCTAGATGTTGCACCAGCTGCTCAATGCAGGCATGGGTGTAGGGGAAGAATGAAACCTTGAATTCGACCTATTTTCCCCTGGCACCTAATAACTATAATTACTTTCATGTTCAGTTTGTCATATTGCTTAAGCCTGTCCAAATGGCTGGGAGATGCAATACTATTTCCATTAGCTAAAGCTTAGCATAGACTATGATAACAACATTTGTCTGTAGATGAAACCCAGTGTGAACAAATATAATGACCGAAATGCATCTGGGCAGCCGGTGCCAATGTCCGGGGCAGTCTTTTAAAAAACATTCAAAGACTATGATCCTCTAGCCAGAGTCTTCTGGGGATGAATCACTGTCATACACATCCCTGCCCAACTCCATTTAAGGAAAGGGTTACAAGGTGTTATAAATAAATTCAAGTTTACTTACAAAACACAGAAACTGTATAACATGTAAATCCTTATAGCAACATGTTGAGCCGGATGATTATCACTGTATGTTTAATTTGCACATCCTGACTGGATAAGCCCCACAATGTATGGGAATGCAAAGGTGCCAACACTATTAACCTCCTCTGGCCCCACAGTGCTTAAGCCACAGTCTAAAAGAAGCGGTGTAAAACTAAGATCACTATGATGATTTCTTGTTACAAAACTCCATCTCTTTGTTTTTCATGCTGCTGAGGAAATTTGCATAGTAACATGAATCCAAATTGTCATTTTATTCTACATATCATACTAACAGAAACCATGCTGTCCAACACATCTATACAGGGTGCTTTGAAATGGTAAATTTTAAAAAATACAAAACCTAGCATTAACACAAACAATGGCACTATCACAGAGTAAGAACTCTGCACTTTAATGTTTTTAAACATCCACTAACCTTAAGCTCTGCCAGCCAGAGTCTTGAAGTAAACTGTCAATCTGATTAGTAAACACAGGACTATCTTCCAGTCAATGTCCGGCAGGTGGTTGCAGTCCTCTGCCTGGCCTGCCACTAGCTCTGATAGGTACCAATTAACTAATATAGTCCAGATTCCTCCAGGTCCTGTCAGCAGCTCCAGTCAATTAGTCACACAGCAGGAGACGTCATCCCTGGGTGTTATCCAATGCCAACCACAGCTGTCAGAAATTTCAACTCCAGGTAAATCCACAAGTGTCCCAAGACCTGTCCCTGTACCGGTCAGAAGTACACCTTTTAAGGGGTAATGACCCACATACCCCACAGCACTTCCCATGCTGTTTCCTGGTCATCATGGCATCATGCATCTGACTTTCTCAACAAGATCCAGATATACTGCACACCTGTGTATTTCCTGCTTACTCTGCAAAGAATTGCATGCTGGCTTCCTGTGTCACTGTAGCAGAATTTAAAATCAGCCTGACCGTCCGGGCTAATGTTTCCTTTCTCTTTCATGTCATCCCAGCATCATTCTATCAGAATCTGGAACTAGCCTTCCCATCCCTGGTGACCATAGATGAGCAATTTCTGTGTGTATTTTTGGTGTTCAAATCCTGTCATGCAGCTGTGACTCATCGAAGATAAAAAATAAAGACCACTTCTTAGCAGCCCCCACGTTTGTTCGCTGCTGAGGTATGCAGAATGCAGAAATGCCTCTGTGAATCAATGGAATTCCTGTCATCCAAAAACCATGAGTCACTGTATTGCATCAGCAGATCCTGAGCTTCATAGAGCAAAACCCCACCCCCATAAACACCCCTTGATATCTTTGTGCCGCCCAAAGCTGAGTTCAGTCATTTGTATTAGTCTGCTGCAGTGTCATGGGTCTCAATGGCTTTGATTCCCTGTAAAAACTATGGGGGTTCTGAATGCAATGGAGGGCTGATGCAGTGTCAATGAGCTATCCGTCAAAAATGTAGGTGTTTCTACAACAGCCCTTTGCTTCAAGGCCATGCATTTCCCAAGCTGGTGTTTTGGGGCTCTTGTGTAGGCAGTGTGAACCACACTTTGCTGATGAAGCAAATTCAAATATGGTTATTTATGGCTGCCATCCAAGTCCTGGGGGTGCCATGCCGTCTTCTATTTATGCTCTATATTCAAGGAAAAACTTTATTTGCAGGGACTTTAAGGTGAGAACTTAACACAACAAAACCCCTGAAATTCCGCTAAAGCCACCTTAGTTTGCACTCGCTGTTGTGCAGCCTATGATCACAATGTTCATATCACAGATCACATCATTGATGACATCCGTAATTACAGTAACTGGCATTAAGCATGGCCTTCAGCCATGGTCAGTGTGCATGGCCAAATATATTTTAACTCTAGTCATGGCCTTCAGTTATGGATAGTGGTCACAAACATCTGCCTTGGGCACTGAAAATACTAAAACACTAATAGTCTACCAACCATAGTTTTTGACCTTTACCAGTGGGTACTGTATATTACATACACTGATCAGGCAGTAGCCATGGACTTTAGCACAATACTGGCCAGTGGCCACACTCTTTGGCTGTGCTCACTATACATTCTAACATGCACATGGGCAACTAGCCATGGCCTTTGACCTTGAGCAGTTTGTACATATTTTGGCCATGTCCACTGTATATTTCAAAATAATAAAATGGAATAAGCGATGGCCTTTGGCTGTGCCCACTGTGTATTATACAAAACTAACCAGCTACTAGGTAGGGCCTTCGGCCATGTCCATTTTATTTTATATACACTAGCCAGCCACTAGCCATGGTCATCAACACAATACTAGCCAGTGACCACGGCCTTTGGCTGTGCCGACTATATATCCTAATATATTGATGGGCACTAGCTATGGCGTTTAGCCATAGCCACTGACTACAGCATTCATCGTTGCCCACTGTATATTTTAAAACAGTGATGGGGTACTAGGAATAGCTTTTAACCATGCACATTGGTATTTTTGAACACTAACAGACACACTAGCTATGGGCTTTGGTGCAGGCCAGTGACCCCAGTCTTTATTCTGGCCTAGTCCATGGCCTATATTGTTATTAAGGTAATCAAAGTTTTCATGAGCTAACTTATAAATTATGTTATGTCTAATTCCATCATTGATGTAATCATTTTTTCACAATGTAATTAGTGTTGTCACCAGTGATGGCATCAGTGATGTAATCAGTGATGTGATCTGTGATGTCATCATTGTGGTCATAAGCTGCGCAACAGGGGGCGTGAAGTTAAGGTGACTTTAGTTGAATTGCAGGGTTCTTGTTACATTAATTTCTCACCCTCCCTGAAACTAAAGCTTTTTTTCCTTGAATTTCAAAGGTTTTGTTATTCCATAGATTTTTAGAACACTTCCAGACATTTAGCATGGTCTTCGGCCATGGTCAGTGAGCATAGCCTTTTGCTGTGCCCACTGTCCATTTAAAAACGCTACTAGGCCACTAGCCATGGCCTTTTGCCATGATTGATGGGCATGGACGCTTTATATTTTATAACACTTGCAACCCATCGCTCAAAGACGTTCATCAATCACAAACTGATTTTGCCTGTTTTTACAGTGGTATTGTTATCGAAAAAAAAAGATTGCAAGATTTGAAAACTCACAATGTTTTCAGGCAATGCGCAATGAGATTACATTATTTACCATGCACCACACACTTTGGTTAAGCAGCGTGCTCCAGCACCTTGTTTTATGGCCGGTCTCTTGGTGACTGCCGTGATACATTGCACAACCCCAACTAACCACATTTAAGCAGCACGAAAATGGGGAAAAATGACCAGCTGTAAGAAGAACATATGGCCAGGTATGTTCTGTACCTAGAGCAAAAAACAAAAGCTTGTGCCCTTGAATATACGCACAGTAAGTGAACATATATCTTAAAGTGAAATATACAAATGTAGTTAACTTGACCTTCCCTTTTGAAGAAAGTGTGCAAGACAAAATAGCATTGGAATTTCTTTTAAAAGTAATGCACACCAGCAAAATAACCTGAGAAAGGAAATGTTCCAAATAAATATGCTGGCAAAGTATAAAAGGTGCTAACGTTTTAAACCCAGCAATCCGTCATGAAATATTCCCTGGTAATCAAAATCCCAATACAAAACAATGTGCTTGTGGTCTTGTGGGTAAGCGTCTGCACTGGGAACATTTTATCCTGACTAAAATCCTGGTAGCTAAATAATTTGGCAAGCTCGCCAACCCAAAAATAAAAACAGATGGCGTCCACTCTCTGAAGAAAAGTTACTCTGCCACCCACTTCTCCTTTACCTGTGCCCTGAAAAGCAGCAACAGTCAGGGAAGAATAACTGCACTAGTACCCAGGATAACAAACTCTCTTGCAACATCGTGGGCAAATAGTCATGACTCACTTGCCCTCTCATCATTTCCCCTCCTCACCCTCATATCTTACTTTCAACAATACTCTGCCTTATAAAGATAACTTGAAGAAGTACACATTCCATATTGTCACTCAAATATATAAATCCTTATTGAACTATGTTAGCAGAAAGTGTACAATCGTGCATTATCCCCACCCTCTTGACTGACAGACTACAAATACCAGAAGTGCAATACTTTCAAGGACTGACAGTAGCAGGTTTTTTTTTTTAAAAAGCAGATACCATGTGTTTTCTTAATATGTTATGAGATATTTTAAACATAGAAAACACACAGCACCAGACTGTGGACTGTCTCCCATCCATGCAGTAACTGAGACCAACGCTGCTTAGCTTCAAAGTAAGGAAGGGGGCGGCCCCCTCAGGCCATGTTGCTCTAAGTGGTCTTGTAACTTTGCCTCACTTATTAGGCACCATGACCTGAGGGAGCTGGCCTTTTCGCTTGGTGACTGTTGTGATGCATCGCACAACCCCAACTAACCACATTTAAGCAGCACGTAAAAGGGGAAAAAATGACCAGCTGCAAGAATAACATATTCCCAGGTTCTTTTGCCCCCAAAGTGAAAATCAAAAGCTGGCAACCATGAATAAATGCACAGTAAGTGAACATGTATCTTAAAATATACAAATGTAGTTCATTAGACCTACTCCCTAGATGAAAGTTTCAAGATAAAATAGCATTGGATTTTTAAAAAAAAGTAACAAACACCAGAAAATTAACCTGAGAGAGGACATTTTCCCAAAAATATGCTGACAAAGTATAAAATGGGGAAGTAGGCCACAACTTTGAAAAAAAAAATGTTTTTGTCTTCTAATTACTTTTGTATTTTTTTTACATATCTTTACGAAACTTTGAAGTCTGGGGGCTCACGAGTCCCTTATCACATTTGTTTCGAAATGTCAGTCAAATCCATTGCTCATATCAAAAGTTATTAACAATCGTATTTTAAGGGGTTCCTATGGGAGTCCGACTCACCTTAACTATAGGGCAGCTATCAAAGTTTGATGGCACTAGGTGATGCGTCAAACTCAACTGTCATGGATTATTTTCAGATGCTGTCAAACGTCTAGAGTGTCATGACATCATCCATACCATATATAGAATTTATATCCAGTTAATACAACATTTATATAACATGTATATAAAAATAATACAAACATTGTGGGGGTTGATTAACATTTTTTGGGGTCATTAAATCGATATAAAACATTATATTGAAATGTATATAAACATTTATATTACATTTTATATCAACATTTTATATATCATTTTATGTAAAATGTATATTCAAATTTGCATAAAAATGGATATTGCATTGTATATAACATGTTTTATATTAAAATGTATATAATTGCATATACAAATGATATAAAAAATATTGGGGTTCATAAAATGTATATAAAACGGATATCAACTTTATATCAAAATGATATCAAAGGGGCAGAGCTCAGGAAAGGGGGCAGAGCTAATACCGGAAAAGGGGGTGGGCCAACTGCCATATTTTGACATAGAATGAAAGGCTACCCCCTTGTACTACTCATGTATTTTCATAATTCTTCCCATCAGGCCTTCCAATAATGATGGCACAATGCCTTTAAAGTACTTATAATTCATGTTTGAGGGCCACCAATGCCAAAGGAGATAGTATTTAAAAATTTAGATACATATAAATAAAATACATGTACCGTTAAACATTGTATATAATTCATTGCCATTCTTACACTCAAGTACAAATCAGCTTGTAGTGTGCATTTTGTAAGGTTCAGTATTATTCTAATGGGTGGTATGACTCATTTGCACATTTCAGAGAATGTCACTGATATATTTGTAGTATATTTAGGGATATATTAGTGAGAATGTTTTATAACACGCACTGACCAGAGGCAATGCTAATGGTTCCCCACTAGGTGAAACAAAGCACAGTAAGAAACAATATTTGGCTATTTATATATCAGCAGAGGAAGAAGAGTGAAAGGTGGAGCAGATATGGAGGAAGGTGATTGGAGCATTCTGGCAGAGGAGTGTGAAACGAAAGCAGTGATGGGAGACCTGCGAAGAAAATAGTAGGTAGGGAAGTGAACATTGATGTACAGAAAGGCAGACCGCGAAGAAAAGTGCAAAAGATAAAAGAGCACAGATGAGGGAAGGAAGAGACACCACGATCATGGTGGAGTGATGAGGAGGAACGAAAAAGAGGAAACATGGAGCAAACAGGCAAGCAAGGAGATTAAAGCTACAAAAGAGTAAAGGGTAAAACATAAATAAGATCGCAGAGGGCATAACAAAAAGGGCCTTGTCAAGAATCAAAGGCTTGATATTATGTAGGAGCAGGCTCTGGGAAGAAACTGACAATTCTGAGAAGGGGATTACATCTGAAAATCACAGGTTACAGCATATCCCTAAGGGATTGGTGCCTGACCCTCGCCCAGATGGCCCAGGGCACCAGGTGTGGTTATGATAGGTATTTCATGAGACAAGAAGACCCTTCACAAAATCCTGCTGAGTATGACAAAAGACTAGGAAGATTCCAGACAAGGCCAAAGAAGAAGTGCAGTGACACATAAAACCCAGATTACTTTGAGTGACATATCATGCCGAATGGCAGACCTTTAAATAAGAGGTGGATGGACTAATAATATGGCTCTGGGTAAAGAGTGGTCATTTTAAATTGTGTTATGTAAGTCCCAATCTATGGGCTCAGTGAACCTTGTCCCCTACTTTATACACTGATGATATAGCACTTTTAGGCCTTATAGCAATTGGTCTACAAAAAAGTATATTTGCTATGAATATCTAGGCAATAACCTATTGCTTGGCGGTAAATCCAAGAAAATCAAACAAATGGTGTTTCACAGCAAGGACACATAAGTCGTCATTTAAAAGATAGGTAGGTAAGTCACATCTCCAGTGAATGTGTTGATGATTTTTAATACTTCGGGATGGACTTTAATTGAAGATTATTGGCAAAACAACTCCAAATACAATAAAGATGAAGGCAATACAAATAATGCGTGTGTTGGGATATTTTGACCTTCAGTTCATGGTGTATTCCATTGTATCACTGATCAAGGTCTGTGCACAAAACCTTATACCTACAGTTCTATATAGTTTAGAATACAGATGTCCTTTACTTGCGTTGGTCTCAATTAGAGGGGAATATCTGATAACCTTTGTTTGGCTAGGAAAACACCAATGCAATGGATCCAACCAGAAATAAGCCTTAATTCACTTTGTAAACAAGTGAAACGTTGAACTCGCGGTCTATATATACATATAAAGTGCACCCTGTGTTACATTTTGGGGTCTTGAAAAGTGGTTTGAAATATCAATGTTTGTAAAACCAAATGATTTATTTTTGAAACAAATCATTGCTTGTATTGAATGAATTATTTTGAAAGTGCACATTGTTTACTTTTTTATTAAGTGCATATCGCTATTTTCAAGCCTTCTTCATTATACATAACATGATTTAATTATACAAAGCTACCTACAAATACACTTTTTATTTTCCACAAACATATAATACAAATTCATAATATTATTATCAGTGTATCCTTTACATTGCACATATACATTAAAAAATAATAAAAATACAATCACAATTTATATACTGCACAACATAATTCGTGTCTCAAATCTACAATGCCGGAAATGCTGAATTCCAAACAAAATAGGCTGCTCCTGTAATCACTAGTGAGTCAGCAGAGTAGATTATTGACCAGAACTGAAAAGAATTAACATTTTTGAGCCTTTGAGAAAAGTGAGCATATCATTGTTGATATTCAATCATAAAACTGGGACAGCCGGTCAGTATGTGTCAGGCTGTTTCCACAGCAGTTTTACAAAGGCAACACTTTCTTTCTTCTACAGGCACTATCTGCTATGCTCCTGTGTATTCATAGACTGGAAGGATATTAAGACATAGCTACATAACAAAGAGGTTTAAAGAACGATTGCTTAGTTTTAATTAATAGCTTTGTGGTAAGTCTATTTGATGGGCCTGAGTCGAGTATATTAAATATATTTTCTTTGCTGCAAGTTTCGCTATGGAATTTATTCAATCCCAATTCTTGGTCTTGCATTTGAGATCATTATACAAGATTCCTAAATTTGACTCAACGGGAGCATCTAATTCAATTTCACATAAGTGAGACTCCACAGTGTTAAGTAAATCTGCATGAGCATCATTTCTGCGCCTGTATAAAGAATGTTTAGCGAACAACGCTAGCATGGAATTAGCTTTATCTTCCTCAAATTTGATATTAAAATAAAACTTTCAACATGCAATGTTCCAAAGTGATGCCAACGATGGTAACCAGGTTCAAGACATAAAGCCTCTGCTGGAACTGATTTAGGCAAGCTAAGTATGGAACGTAGTATCTTTCCTTGTATGCGTCCCAACCATAACACATGCCCGGCAGGGAGAGTTTTCAGGTCGTCCATAATGCATGGTACAAGACTTTTATTGTAGGCTTCAAGTTTACTTTCTATACAGCCACGACACCAATGGTTAATCTATTTATTTATCAATTTCCACTTCAGTATAATTCTAGCAGAAAAATATTCCCAATACTAATTCGCCGTAGGATGTGACTTGATTGGCTGTCCCAAGTAAATGTATGTATCGAACAGTTGTAACTTTCCTTCTTCAATATTCGAAGAGTAGGAGTTTCCTTTAGCTTTTTGTCTGCTAACCACCAGGATCTTAGCTTTAGATTGGTTTAACTTTAAGCCGTTTAAAAGGGCATTTTCCTACAGGGAATAGATATAGCAATGAAAGCATGTTGGTGTTAAGTCCATAAGTATAGGATCGTCTGCATAGCAGATACATGATATCGGCACTCCAGCTAGTCTAAGTGGGAAGATTTTCATTTTAACAGATGTAGAGGTTGTAGAGGAGAGGGGCAAGTACACAACCTTATTGTTTGTGGGTATTGGTCTAGTTAGAGTACCCATTTGTGAAGTTCTAACTTGGAACGTCATGTCTGAATACAAACATTTTATATAATATAACAATGTTGGATCTATGCCCCACTTTTTTTAATTTGCTCCACAGTCTATACCTATTTACATGGTCAAAGGCTGCAGTGCAGTCTATATAGCAAAAGCATAGGGGTGTTCCAGTAGTCAGTTTTGCATCTTCTGTAAGTAAGTGTATTGCCCACAGCCCAAATGTTGAGCTACATCCTCTACCGAACCCAATCTGTTGACACTTTATTAAAGCCAATGATTCTGCCCATGTAGACAACCAGTGGTATAATAATGAAGCAAAGATCTTACTGCTTATGTCAAAAATGGAAAGTAGGCGGAAATTGGTGGGCTTTACGTAGCTTCCCATTTTATGGATGGGTATTAAGATGGAAGTACACCAACTATCTGGGATCTCTGCAGTGCACCTAATCCTCTGGTACTGGGTGCTCAGAATCTCAGCCCAAACAATGGGGTTCTCCTTATAAAAAAACATTTGCCAGGCCATCAGGCCCTGGGTCCCTTAGTGATGTATTCCCAATATCGCCTCTGTATCAAAAATAGGGGCACCATTGATGGTATCTGTTTTGCCTGGAATGGTTACTTGTTCAGTGGGAACATCTACCCAAAAATAATTTGTAATAAACTAATACTACACGTCTTCGGCTATACCACAGACTTCTTTAGGTTTCTAAGATGAAAGGTATTCATGATATGAAAACCAGAATTTTTTGGAGTCTTGTTGTATATTGCCCTCCAATTAGCAGTGTTTTGTGAGCTTTTATAGTGCCTTAACCAATTTTTATATTTACAGTGGAGTGCACTAATACTAAAGTGTTTATCTCTAGGTGCAAGTAATTTATCTTTGTTTACAATGTTTACAATGTTAACAGAAAAGCAGATTAATGGCATTGGTCAAACACTGGTAGTTATCTTGTTGCTAAAGTTCTAGCATCCAAGTACATCAAGATGTTTTCATATTAGACACCCATTCAGTGACACATCAAATGTTTCCAAAGAAAATTAAAATAAGGTAGGTCATGTTTTTTTGGTTAAAATGGGCATGATGGGTCCCAGGTTGGAAATTCTGAGTAAGTGTATGTACAGTAGATTGTGTAAAGATAAATACATTGAAAAGTGGTATGTAGACTGTCCAGAATCCACTTTTTGGAGACCATTATTATTTGGGAGATTTGAATTTAATTTAAGTTATGTACATTGTATTGAATTATGGCTATGCATGATGAGGAAAGGCAGCTCTCCTTGATTGTATAGATTTTGATTGACACTGCATAATAAGTTGTTTATGAAAATAATATTGTATACACATTGCATGGTATATGATAGGAGAATATTAATTATGAATTCTTTATTTAGTTTTATGGTCTCATAGAATGAATCACATGTGTTAACAATTCATTTGTTTTTTTAACATTTGTTTGTTATTGTTAGCCTTTTAATTACAAAGGTGAATTACACCAATCTGGTTTTGTTTCAAAGGTTTTATTGTAAACCGTATCAGGTGTTATTAAAGTGAAAGACAAGTAACCTTGCCACCTACATTTTTGTTTCAATAAACTGTTGTTGGATATATTTTGGGGTTATAGCTATTACTTTGTGTTTTTTTTTATTATGGTGATATTTTTATAGTGGCGAGACTGATTTCAGAATACTGCCTAATAATTATTTTTTACCAGGGTCACTAACAACAAACAAAATACTGGACTTGATACACTCTGGGTAGATGGCTCATGCCCTCCTGTGGTACCTTATGTACAATACAACACTACGCCCTTTTGGCTGAGTTTCAACAACTGTAAAGCATGCACTTTAAATACTGCACATTCATTCAATCTCTCTAGATAAACAGCTCACAGCGGCTGCTTTACTTTGAGATATTTCTTACCAAACATCTGCATCTCCCTAAGCATGTCAAATGAAAGAGACTGATTGGGGTATAAATATAATGAGACTAAATTACTTTTTGAATCCGTTTTTTTATCGTAAAATAGAAATATGCAAGTTACACAGAATGACACTTATGTCCACATAGTACTTCACAGTGCAAGTACATTTCTTCTTGCAATAGCTTTCAGCACTTTGAAGTGGGAGAATGGAAGACCAGGCTCCCGTCCTTCACCTCTCGCGCTTGGCCTAAAGGGTCAAGACCCAGGCACCCGCCACGAGAAGAGTTTGCCCATCTACCAGACGACCAAATACCCTGGTACAGGAACATACGGATGTGTCCATCTGCCTGCCCAGCAGCCCGCCCTGGCCATGCCGACACCTGCGGCGCGGATCAACTAGACTAAAACTTACACGTCGTTAGAGATGCCATGACGACCTAGCCAACGGTCAGCACACCTGTACAAATATACACACTGGACACTCCCGCACCAATCTACACGAAGAATATACTCAGTGCTATGACGTAGGCGACAGACATACTCACGGACGTGCATCTTTATTATTTTCCACATAGGCTTTCAAAATGCAGAAACGCAAGACGCATCATGAACTCATCTAAAAGAGCTTGCTTACGCTTCTCCTAAAACCAGGTGCCACAATGAGAAATATAATGAAGACACGATACTGGTCATAAGACAATATGGTACTATAACCTAAAGCGCCTGTGCACCAAACGGTTCCACTTATACACCAGGCCTCAGTAGGCCGCAAGCAAGAGCTTCCATGGACGTTAAAAGAACAAGAGTCAGGTTGCTGATCCTGCAGAATGAGCCCGGCGAAAGCAAACAGCCAAGGTCGCAATGTTGCAAACCCACATTCCGAAAGCAGAACATCAAGGGCACGATGTTGCAACCTCGCACGCCGCACACCAACGTTAAAGTGACACCTGCAAATTAAACCAGGCACACAGTGGAAAAACAATATTAATTGTGCAGAATTCTGCCTCAAACACGGTCCCACCTCACGTGACCAAGCCGAACCTGACAGGATGCCAAGCCCAGGAGGAAGAAGGCGTCTGGATCCCTCGTTACAAGACATAGGCAGATACAATTAAAAGGCTCAATGGGCATCTGCGACAGTGGGAGTAGTCGGTCTTCCAGCTATGAATAAGTCCTCACATTGTCTGCACGTACCCATAGTGAAACATTGTTGCAAATAACAGGTACACCGAGAGCTGGGAACAGCGATGGTCCCAGGCTGGGAAGCTCGCGGGCGCACCAATCAGGACATGGGGCTCCTCTCACTGACGCCATTAACATTAACCAATCATCAGAGGTCTTCATGTAACAATTCTCATGTATCTAATTGTAGGGACACCCCAGATATATCACCTGACTAACCCTTGTCCACTAATATTGTTCTCTATACGTATGCTATACTAACCCTACCACTCGAGCAACCAATTAAGAGTGGCGATAGGTTTTTTGCTAACTTTCCAAGGTGACGCAAGTAGGGCGTCATTCTAAGGTAAAAAGGGCCTGCGAGCCCTACGATTGTGTGTGTGTCAGGACAGACGCGTACGCTCCTTGACCCATCCCTGCCGTTTTTGTCTAATAAACAGCAGAGTCACCTTGCTTCTTGCGTGTGTCTCATACTCTATCTCATCTGGGATATACGGGAGGAGTTGGGGCCTCCCTGCCCGGAGGTCTGCGGACGGCCTGGCCGACCCCGGCAGAATTTCCCCCCTGACAAGTTGGAGGCACTGCTGAGATCTGTTTAAGATCCGCCTTTTATTTTTACTTTTTCCAGGCACTCTGTTTGCGAGGAGGCCCGGCGGCGCGGCCCCCTCTGCCGTTGCCCCCTTCTGAGGACTACAGGACCATCGCGGAGCAGCGAGAAGACCGGACAGCGCAATCCGGATATTGGCCCTCGGGAGCCGGTTGAGAAGTAGCCCGCCCGCGGTTGGCGAGTGTCCAGACGTGGTCCAGACGAGGGGAGGTGACGAGCCGCTTGGAGTGGTGCACGCAGTCGAGCGGCCCCGCATCAAGAGAACTTGGTGAGCATGACACGCACAACAAGCAATGCGAAATTGTGAGGGAAGGGGGAGGAATTAAATAAGGGAGGTGGGAGGTGTTGCACAGGTGCGCGGCGAAGGTTTGACAATTTAGCGTTGGCAATGGAATGAATGGTAGTGGAACGAGTGTGAGAGCAGTCGGCTACGTCACGCGAGAGAGGGGGCGGAGCACGAAAACATCACGTGCGGCCGCTTGTAGAAACTGATTGGCCTAGGTAGCGACTACGTGTAAGGGTGGGTGTGTGTGGTTTCCTACGATTTGGCATTTATTGATCAATGAGTAGATAAGGATCCCTATTGTTCGAGCAAGAAACTCGAAAGGTAGATGACGTTTCCCTGTAGGCGGTAGCTAGTTAGTTGCCCAATACGGAAGATAAATGGCTGGTTAAGCCCTCCTGTTGAGGGGCGTATCACACGCGAGGCGACGCAGCGTGCGCAGTCCGATTATATTATTGATTTGATTACCTTGTTCCGGGAGTGACAGGAAGACAGCTGTAGGGTTAACGGGGGTAGATTGCAAGTGTATTTTGAACTTAAAGAATATATGAAGAACTTACCAGTAGCTCGAAGAGATCGGTGACGTCACCAGTAGGGCTTTCATAGGATATCGCGAGCAAAAGGCATCTTAGTTTTGAGAGTGGTGGGGGAGAGAAATATGGTAAGGGAGTGGAAAAGGAGATAAACGGCAAATGAGTTGATCGGGGAAAGGCGAAACGGGAACGTGGCTGCGCACAGAGAACGCCGGCCACGGCAAGTGTAAAAGGGGGAGGAGCACGTGAAAATAGGACGACTGTATAAGAGCGTCATAAGGGGTACGCAGCCGCAGGGGGCTACGTGCGCCTCGGCCGCAGGGGGCCGTAAGGGTGTTGTATAAAGAAAGAAAGACAGAAGAAAATATACAAATGTAAAATACCATATCTTTTATAATTTTCCTTAGCGGACTATCGCAAGTCCCCAGACTTACGGGGCCAGGTAAACGATATAAGGTTGTATATTGTAAACTGCTAGTGAGATAAACTGCTACCAGATAGGGGAAGGGTAAGAAGTGGAGCGCTACTATGTCACACGGGACAGGATCGGGAGGGTGGGGGAACACCCTCACTACCCCACTACAACACATATGCACAAAACTGCCACCCCATAGGGAGAAATTGATTAAGTATAGCATAGAATGGACCCAGGGGACGGATAACAAAATGCTAACACCGTGGCCGCCTAATGGTAGCTTCGACCCATATGCCCAACATTCACTGCTAAACCATCTGCACAATACATACAAGGGGAAGAAGTTGGCAAACCATGTGGAAGTGTTTAACTTATGGAGGATGTTCCAAGGGTCCCGACCAGGACCAAATGGAATGTTCACCATGGGGGAAATACCGGAAGAGTAAGAGATTAAGGAGAAAGGAGAGGATGGGAAAAAGGGGAGTGAGGACTCAAAGAACAAGGGGAACGGACGAGAGGGAGGAGAAAAGAATAATACATCAGATGACATAAAAGAGGAACCAAGCAACGAGATACCCATAGCACAGGGAGTGAAAACAGAGGGAGGGGAGTTGTACCCTTTAAGAGAATTAGGAGAAATAGAAAGAGGACAGTTAAGGGCGGCTGAGGGATACTCGAACCCGGCATACAGCCCTCCACCATATGTGGCTCATAGGAAGATGCCAGTAGGGGAGGGGAGGACTGGAGAAGACCAGACTGTGGAAATAGGAAATGATGAGTGGGTAGCTGCACAGATATTATTAAAATTACGAGGTTCATTAACAGGAGAAGAGAAGGAGGTAGTAAAGAAAACAGACGAGGATAATGCAAGGGAGAGTGAAATGAGGGGGGAAGAGCTATTACGACAAAAGGAAGAGATTTTGGAGGAACGACTAGCAAAGCTAAGGGATGAGCAGAATGAATTGATCAAACAGCTCGAGAGGGAGGAGAGAGAGAGAGCGAGGAAAAGGAAAGAAGGTAAGAACGAATTGGAAAAAATAAGGGAATGGAATGAGGAGCAAAGGAGAGAAGCTGAAAGGGTAAAAGCAGCAGCAGAAAGGGTGTCAAGAGTAGTGCTGCGAGAGAAGAAAAGGGAAGAAGAAGAAAAAGAAAAAGAAATGGCAATGTGGAAGAGGAGGTTACTATCAGAAACAACTAAGAAATATGAAGAAGGGAGGGTGATAGAGGGTATAGTAGAAAGAGAAAGGGTGAAATGGGAAAGGAAGAAAGAGGATGAAAGAATATTGAAAAAGGTGAGTAGTGAAGTAATGGAGGAATTAAAAAGGAAAAGGGGAGAAAATAGTAGGGAGATGGAGGAGAGAAATGAAGGAGAAAGAGAAGATAGGAGAAGGGAGAGTGGAGCATGGGGGGATGTATATAGAAACACAGAAGTAGCAACAACATCAGCACAAAGGGGAGCGGTTGATGAAGGAGGACAAGGAGAACTGGACCTAATAGACTTACAAACAGTAACGATCAAGGGGAAAAGGACAGAGTGGGGGGTGCCGTTTATGGCTGACTTTTGTAGTGAGGAAGAAGAAGGAGTGGAGAAGGAAGGAAGAAACAGTGAAAGGGAAAGCCTAGATAAACTATACCTCACCCAGACCAACATAGACTCACCATGGATCAGTAGGAGAAAGGATGAGCTGGAGAGAAGTGAGGAGGGAGAGCAAGGAATAGCGGAAAGGCTGACACATGAGGCCGCACCATCCCCATCATCATCACGCCCTCCCCCATCGCACCCTACATGCTCAACCACCTCACGCTCGTTACGCAAAATAAAACTCGCACCCTTCACAGACGAACTGACACCCTATGCATGTCGGCTTAGAGACCTCCCTAGTCGCAGGCAGGACAGACGAATACACATGCCCACATTAAATACAGGAAATGATGGAAGAATGGGAAAAGATGGAGAAGAAAGAGTTACGAGCAGGGGTAATAAGAACGAAATCTAAGATGTAGAAGAAAGGGAAGAGGAGGAAGGGTATGAGGACTCGATACTATGGAACATAAAGGGTGAAACGAGACATAACTTAATGCCACTTTTGGAGAGAGGAGGGGTTAGACCACAGTATGTCCCTTGGAAGCATACAGATAAAGAAAATATAAAATGCAGGCTCCCATCATTAAGTGGAGGTGCGGGTAAGTGGATACATGAAATGGAAAAACACACCGCAGGACAGAAACTGGCAGTAGGAGATGTAAAGGGCCTTTTAATATCAATATTAGGGGATAGAGCGGATGACATTTGGAAGAGAGCGGGATTCCATGGGGTAACAATAACAAACACATCGCATGATGGGGCACCATTCGCAAACTGCAGACATGCACTATGGCAGGCACTGAGGGTACAGTACCCAGACACATCAGACATAGGAGCAATTACCTCCCGCAAGATGCGTGAGAATGAAGATCCTGTTGATTATATCCAGGAGATACAAGAGAAGTGGCGCATGGAAACTAGAGAGCAATGGGATAAAACACCAGCAATATTTTATCATATACTAGTACAAGGGCTCCCAGAAGGAGTTCAGAAACAACTAAAGAAAGTAGTGGGAATGGAAGCAAAACCATGGCCAGAAATACAACTGACTATAGTGCATCATTGCAGGACATGGCAAGGAAAAATGAAACAAAAGGAAGAGGACAGGAAAACGGAAGAGGCTAAACTAGTACAGAAAAAACTTACTAAATACACAATGGAAGGGGCACTAATAACTACGCCCACAACAATGACCCAAAGCCCCACACAAGTAGTGGCTGCACAAGATTCCGCCCAAATACCACCTTCACAGACTGTAACACAACAGGCGCCGCCACTGCAACCATACACAACCAACATGGGAGGAGGACACCCAATGCAAGGAGCTGGGTATTATAATTATAACAGGGGGAGAGGAGGATTTATGAGAGGGAGAGGATACGGATATAACACGCAACAGCAGGTGGGAGGATTTAGAAATTCCTACCCCAAAGGGCAACCAGTATACCAGGACAACACAGGGAGCTTTCCATGGCAGAGTAGGGAACCACCGGTGTGTTGGAGTTGTGGACTATTAGGGCACATGTCACGCACGTGTAGAGTTAGACCAGGAACACCAGCATGGAGTGAACAGGGACAACCAAGGCCCTCACAGGAACAGCAGGGCCTACAGCAACAACAGACGTTGCAACAGGGAAATGAACAACAACAACAAATAACACAACAACAGCCACAGACATATTCACTGCCACAACAACAGGTAGTGATGACACAACAACCCCAAACACAACAAACTCAACTGGGTAGGGTGACGGTCTTGGGGCACAACCCTTACACAGGAAATGGCCAATCGTTGTACCCTCAATAGGACAGCCCACAGACGGCCTTGGTGTGTCCCATCCTGTCAGTAACACCTAATAGTGCGGAGGAACCACGCATAGAGGTAACGATAGGTGACAAAAAATTATCATTCCTTGTTGACACCGGGGCGACCCGGTCTTGCATAAGGGAAGGTAAATTTAAGATGTCAGGCGAAGCCATGAACACCCAAGGATTCTCTGGGGCTAGAGGGTTGGTTCCCTTTACTGATAACATTCCCTTATCTATTGGAGATTATGATCTGTCAGTTCCACTTCTATATTATAGTGCCTCACCAGTAAATATACTGGGGAGAGACATAATGAACAGGTTGAATATGACGATCTCCTTTACTGAGGACGGCATAATTTGCTCTACTCCAGGGATTAACATGCTCACAGCACGACAGATTATGCAAGCATACTGCGGACAGACAGCGATTAGGGCGGAGCCAGTAGATGGCGAACTATTCCAGTATGGAACAGATATGGCATTTGCATGGATGCCAGGGATAGAAGGGAAAATATGGAGGAGGCCAGCAGCCTATCTGTCAGACCAGAAACACCTGTTAATGAACCAGAAGGAAAGGTGGTTCTAATGGACATTGAGAGCATTATTGCAACAGCTGATTACATTGCTGTACATGCCCAAGCGAGAGAAGGAAGAGCATGGAGGGCAGTGATAGCACTAGCAGAAGGATGTAGGCTGACCCAGGTGTCAGATGAGGAGCTGTTTTCAGAAGAAAAGGAGGAAGGTGAAATGGTGTTCATGATGAGTGTAGAAATATGGCTAAGAGTGGCTTACAAACAAGTAGCACAGAAAATCGCAATGGCACTTGAGGCACCCGCATGCACCCCAGTCCCCTTCTTTAAGGAGGATATGTCAAAGGAACCCAAATCATTGTGGACTACTAGCCCCTATGACGTGGGGTGCATAAAAAGCATAGGGGGAGTAAGGATAAAATTGAAAAAAGGTGCAATACTCCCCAGAGTGAAACAGTACCCACTATCAAAAGAGGCAGATGAGGGTATATATGAAACCATAACGGCCCTTATAAACAATGGCATATTGGTCCCCTCAGAATCACCATGTAACACGGCTGTGTACCCAGTGTGCAAGGCTAAAGGGGGGTCTTGGCGCTTCATACAGGATCTCAGGCCCTTGAACAACATAGTAGAAGCAGAATATCCCGTAGCAGCAAACCCGGCCACAATATTGTGTGGCATTCCAGCAGAAGCATCACGATTTACAGTGATCGACCTTAAAAATGCTTTTTTCTCAATACCATTGCACCCAGACTCACAAGATCTGACGATCTTCACTTACAGAAACACAAAGTGGAAGCATACCAGATTGCCACAAGGGTATTGCGAATCACCCTCAATTTTCAATAGAGTAATACAGATGGATTTGGGTAACATTGAAGTGGAAAGCACAGTGTTGCAGTATGTGGATGACATAATAATTTGCAGTACAAACGAAAGAAAATGCAGAGAGGACTCCTTAAAGATGTTGACAATATTGGCTGAAAAAGGTTACAAGGTAGACATGGAAAAGATACAGTACTGTCAAGAACAGGTACTTTACATTGGTCAACTTATATCCCAACATGGAAGAAAGATTGCACCATAAAGAGCACAGGCCATTTCAAGCACTCCAATGCCACAAACTATGAGGGAACTGCAGCAATTCCTGGGGCTGTGCAACTACTGTAGAGCATGGGTATTTGATTACAGCTCGTACATAGGACCCCTGCTTGAGGCGTTAAGGGAAGCTAGTAAAGGGGAGAAAAAGCTGGGGCGGACGATGGAAATGAAAGAGGCTTTTGATGAATTGAAAGATGCGATATCAACTGCTCCAGTACTGGCATCCCCAGATTATGAGCGACAATTTTTTATATTTTCACATTGCGACTCAGCAGTAATGAAAGCAGTGTTGGCTCAAAAAACAAGCATGGGCTACAAACCAGTAGCATTTTACAGCGGCCACTTAGATCCTGTGATGTTAGGTCACTTCCCTTGCGAACAAGGTCTCGCTGCAGCTGCTTTTGCAGTGGAAAAAGCATCAGCAATCACCATGGGGTGCCCAACTACACTGTTTGTGGAACATGCACTATTTGCAATATTGAATAAACCTAAGTCCACCCTAACCACGCAGAGGGCATCAGGTTATGAGATCATTTTATCCAGAGCTGAACTATCAATTGTTAGATGTAGCACGGTCAACCCTGCAAGGTTCCTAGCAGAAGTAATTGAGGAGGGAGATTATGCCCATGACTGTACGCAAATAACTGAAATGTACTCATGTACTAGAAAGGTTGAAGAAAACGCACTAGAGGGAGGTGAGCTTTTGTTTATTGATGGGTCATCAACTATCGATCAAAGGGATGGGATAAGGAGAACTGGGGCAGCAGTGGTAAAAATGATGGACGTACCTGTGTGTGTGGCTATGGAATGTGTACAATTACCACAGCATTATTCCGCTCAAGCAGCGGAATTAGTTGCACTGATCTTGGCGTTGAAGGAAAGCTTTGACAAACGAGTGACCATATACTCCGACAGCGCATATGTTACATCCACTGTCCACTCAGGGCTGTCGAAATGGAGAAGAAGAGGGTTTAGGAGAGCTGATGGCACTCCAGTGCAACATGCCCTCTTATTGGCTGAACTGATTGAAGTAATAAATGACCCCCAAGAAATAGCCCTAGTAAAATGCACCGCACCCACCAATGGTGAAGACCACGTCTCGAAGGGGACTGCAGCAGCAGACGCACATGCGAAGTATGCTGCATACTTTGGTGAGATATGGAACCCCCCAGAGTCACAGAGAGGGAGAGGGAGGGGAATGGCTAAGGAGATGTTGATAAGAGAAGGGTACACCCATCTCCCAGCCACGCAGATTATGGAGCTACAAGCGGCTGCACCAATGGCCGAAAAAGAAATATGGGTAAAAAGAGGATGCACAATGTTACCAACCGACGCACTATGGCGCCAGGGTGGCACTGGAAAGGTTGTAATACCATTGGCACTTTTGAACACCGCCCTGAGCCAACTACATCATCCAGCCCACACAGGCAAGGAAGTAATTGCAGCATGAATTAGAGAAGATTGGTTCTGCCCCGAGTTAAATTCTCATGTGTCAAATTTTATCAGCAATTGTCTCACATGTCAACAGTTTACGGCCGGCCATACCCTAAAAGTGATAAGAGGTACTATACCCCGGCCAGAGGGTCCTTTCCGGCATCTCCATATTGACTATGTTGATATGATCAACATATGTCAAGGAAATAGGTATATGATTGTAGTAGTATGCCCATTCTCTAGGTGGATTGAAGCAGGGCCCTGTTCACACCCAGATGCATTTAGAGCAGCTAAATTTCTAGTGAGGGAGGTCTTCCCAAGGTGGGGAGTGTGCGAGGTGTTAAGGTCAGACAATGGCCCACATTTCGCAAACGAAATGTTCCAGCACATCACATCCTTGCTGAACATAAAGCATACATTTGCATGTGCATACCACCCACAGGCCAACGGTGTATGTGAACGCCTGAATGGCCTATTAAAAGAGGCAATTGCAAAGATACAGCAAACAACAAAGAAGAGTTGGTTATATTGCCTTCCATTAGCCCTATTTGAGGTAAGGAATAGACCAGGGTCCGACCACCACCTCACCCCACACGAGGTGGTTACCGGAAGTCAAATGCGCCTTCCCCTAATGCCAACATCAAGAGCATTTACCGACCAGGAAAGCACAGCGAGTGTTCTTGGTGATGAAATGTACCAATATGTGTCTTCTTTGATTACTAGTGTAGTGTTTGTGTCTCAACAGCTCGAGCGCACACGGGGCGGGTCTAACAGCAATCAACAAGAAGACGCGGATAAAGAATTGGAAAAGGAAAGACTGTGTAAAATTGCTAAAGGTGACCACGTACTACTTCGCAATTTCAACAGGAAATGGAATAGTCCACGATTTACTGGCCCCCATCTGGTAGAGGAAGTATCAACAAGAGCAGTAAAGCTACAGGACAAGCGTGCCTGGAACCACCTACACGATGTAAAGATCTACAAACTCCAGACCCGCCCCAGCGCCACCGACAGGTCCATTGGGAGTACAGCAACAACATCACCAACGGAGGAAGAGAGTTCTACCACAGCCAACGACCCAATTGTTCCCATACCCTGTCACTCACCAGATTCCCTAGAGACAATAACTGAAGAAGAAAGGGGTGATCCCCATACTGCCCACCCCATGGTCACACGCTCAAAGAGTAAAAATACTTCCGCCAGTTGAGCCCAAACCCCCTGCCCATTGACCCCTACCCCCACTACAGTAACAACTGAAATGAAGAACATTGCCTTGCACATTTACACATGTAAACACGTGAATGCTCTCTTTTCTTTTCTCTCGCACATGCAGGAACTGCGTATTATTGTATTGCTAAGAAAATAGATAACTAACAAATTCACTGCCCATGAGTAGATGGTACCCTCGGACGATAACTACCCGGAAGAATTGTCACACCAATTTGTATATGAAATAAAAAGGCCAACGTACCTGAAAAGGAGAAGGGTACGTGTCTACTACACAGCATTCCTCTTGGCCATAGAATATTCAATGCCCCACCTCCACCCATACTTGCCTGTCCTAAGAGATAGATCGCTTAGAGTAGCGTGGGAACAGCTCTTCGCCTGGGCACTGAATGACTATTTGATAGGGAGAGCTTAAAGAAAAAAAAAACAACAACTAACATTTAATAACCAGCATATTGAGAATTTTCAGGCGGGCAACTTTAACGTCGCAAGAATACGCTGCCAGGACTGCAGCAAGGTAAGAGCAAAATGCTGGTGAAATTAGCATATGTAATAAAGATAATAGGGATTTTGATGATCACCGGGTTCTTGGCTGCCTCTGTATGGCAGTACAGCTATGCTTTCAATATTATTGCTGCACCCAAACCTAATACACCCCCATCCCCAGCTGCAACAGGTGTTACGTCAGGTGATACTAGTAAAATTGCACACAAGCAAAATATAGTTAAACGCAGCACATACTCAGATAATAAAGGTATTGATAATTATATACAAGATTCAGCACACGTCTCAAACAACATATGGTACCAACACATGACCCGCATTGGTAAGCAGACAACAGAGGACAGCTGCTACGTTTGCTCATTAATACCATATGCCATGAGCGCTTCTCGAACATTTGTTGCCACGGAAATAGATGAAAAGACAGCACGATGCATAATATACTTGGCACTGTTCCAAACGAAAGGAAGATTACAAGGGACAGTGGTGCATATGGTGTGGAAAACACGAGACTCATACCCATATGAAAACAACTTCCTCAAGACGTATTTGAGTTACCACAAGAGCAGCCTACATGCTGAAGCATTCAAATACATAACAAGTGGTCCTTCAAAAGGGGAAACAAAGAAAGTAACACTGCAGTATTTACCATGTGATTGGTACGCCACTGAAGTTCCTGGTAAACAAGGATGTTGGGAGAGGCCACTGGTGACGATAACAGGGAAGGTGTACCTGGACAACAGTTGGGAGATAGGAGTGATTGGCAGCAACATGGTAACAAAAGAAACTATCTCAACTATCGAGGCACACAACCACAGATGTTGGACGACGTGGATCAAGTACGTACCCATGCTCACGTGGATAGAGACGGATGAAGACCCAATAACAATACTGCCGCTGACTGCGCCTAAGGTATGCTACCAACATAAAGGAGAGGTGGACGTAGGATACAACACCAACTGTGCAAGCGTGATGGAGTTACCTGAGGGGGGAGCAGGAACAGCAGTAATAATGGACCATTATTGGGCCTGTGGAGAAAAGGCATACCATACACTGCCTCCCCTGTGGAATGGTGTGTGCACAATGGTACACGTCAATGTACCATCACTAGTGGTACCCAAGAAGCATGTGAATGTGGCGAACTTTCCCAAAATGGATGAAGGGGACAAGAGAAAGAAGAGATCTGCACCACCTCAGGAGGAGCAAGGGAATAGGACCAACAGCAATGATACTGTCCTAAATAGAAAAGATCAGGAGAACCTCTGACAGGAAATTACCTGTGGGGAAGGTCGGAAACGGCACTCACTTCAATCCCGCCAGAACACAGACTATTCAGCAGAGCAGCAATGTTCTTCTCCTCAATAATACATCCGGGACTGCAGGCTTACGCAAACGCAAAATGGCTCCAGATAACTAGATGGGAACTAATGATGACCATCAATTCTACAGTAAATGGATTTAACGCAATAAAAGAGGAGCTGCGAGCTATAAGGATGGTAGCACTCCAGAACAGATATGTATTGGACCTCCTCACAGCCATGGAAGGAGGAGTCTGCGCAAAGATAGGACAATCATGCTGCACGTTCATTCCTGCCAACGATGCTGACAATGGTACACTGACAGAAGCAGTTTCACAATTGGCCCAGATGCACTCCAAAATGATGGATGAAAGTAACGGTGTGAACAAGGATGAGAGCTGGTTTTCACTATTATGGTCATGGATGCCATCTTGGCTGTCAGATGGACTGAAAATTATAGTTGGTTGTACTATTTTGGCTGGAGCTACACTGATCATAATAAGATTTTGGAAGGCCCGGAAGGCACGCACCACTGACGAGTTGCTTGAAATGGTCGGTATGCACCCCTTGATGCCAGCAGATGACGGCCAACACACAGGCATAATAATACAAGAGAGAGAGAAGTTGCGCAACCAGATCATCACCAACCATCTGGACCCACCATTGGTGAAGATCGAGAACCCAAGAAACCCCAGGAGCTACATAGGGAAATGGGTATACTGTACTCCTGGAGGAACCTGTGAATATATGTATTGGTCATTTGAAGATCATGTGAACCACTATGGACATTTAGGAGGAATAACTAAGATATGGAGAGTAAGAGGAGATAATGTAAAGGATATGTTTGTGGTCGACAAGTCGACCAGAGGGGGGACTGAAGTGGGAGAATTGAAGACCAGGCTCCCGTCCTTCACCTCTCGCGCTTGGCCTAAAGGGTCAAGACCCAGGCACCCGCCACGAGAAGAGTTTGCCCATCTACCAGACGACCAAATACCCTGGTACAGGAACATACGGATTTGTCCATCTGCCTGCCCAGCAGCCCGCCCTGGCCATGCCGACACCTGCGGCGCGGATCAACTAGACTAAAACTTACACGTCGTTAGAGATGCCATGACGACCTAGCCAACGGTCAGCACACCTGTACAAATATACACACTGGACACTCCCGCACCAATCTACACGAAGAATATACTCAGTGCTATGACGTAGGCGACAGACATACTCACGGACGTGCATCTTTATTATTTTCCACATAGGCTTTCAAAATGCAGAAACGCAAGACGCATCATGAACTCATCTAAAAGAGCTTGCTTACGCTTCTCCTAAAACCAGGTGCCACAATGAGAAATATAATGAAGACACGATACTGGTCACAAGACAATATGGTACTATAACCTAAAGCGCCTGTGCACCAAACGGTTCCACTTATACACCAGGCCTCAGTAGGCCGCAAGCAAGAGCTTCCATGGACGTTAAAAGAACAAGAGTCAGGTTGCTGATCCTGCAGAATGAGCCCGGCGAAAGCAAACAGCCAAGGTCGCAATGTTGCAAACCCACATTCCGAAAGCAGAACATCAAGGGCACGATGTTGCAACCTCGCACGCCGCACACCAACGTTAAAGTGACACCTGCAAATTAAACCAGGCACACAGTGGAAAAACAATATTAATTGTGCAGAATTCTGCCTCAAACACGGTCCCACCTCACGTGACCAAGCCGAACCTGACAGGATGCCAAGCCCAGGAGGAAGAAGGCGTCTGGATCCCTCGTTACAAGACATAGGCAGATACAATTAAAAGGCTCAATGGACATCTGCGACAGTGGGAGTAGTCGGTCTTCCAGCTATGAATAAGTCCTCACATTGTCTGCACGTACCCATAGTGAAACATTGTTGCAAATGACAGGTACACCGAGAGCTGGGAACAGCGATGGTCCCAGGCTGGGAAGCTCGCGGGCGCACCAATCAGGACATGGGGCTCCTCTCACTGACGCCATTAACATTAACCAATCATCAGGGGTCTTCATGTAACAATTCTCATGTATCTAATTGTAGGGACAACCCAGATATATCACCTGACTAACCCTTGTCCACTAATATTGTTCTCTATACGTATGCTATACTAACCCTACCACTCGAGCAACCAATTAAGAGTGGCGATAGGTTTTTTGCTAACTTTCCAAGGTGACGCAAGTAGCGCGTCATTCTAAGGTAAAAAGGGCCTGCGAGCCCTACGATTGTGTGTGTGTCAGGACGGACGCGTACGCTCCTTGACCCATCCCTGCCGTTTTTGTCTAATAAACAGCAGAGTCACCTTGCTTCTTGCGTGTGTCTCATACTCTATCTCATCTGGGATATACGGGAGGAGTTGGGGCCTCCCTGCCCGGAGGTCTGCGGACGGCCCGGCCGACCCCGGCAGAATTTCCCCCCCGACAACTTTATCTGTGCAAAGCCCTGCCAACTGTCATTGGCCTTGTGAAACTTGGCAAGCAAATTGCACTTTAAAAAAAAGGTTAAACTTTAAGAAATACGAACACAGTTGTACATGCACATTGAACTTATAATCTCTAATTCAGCACCTAAAATGAAGTGAACTACTTAACCTAGGTTTCCTGGTATCATTCACATCACCAGCCCCTCAATTAACCTCATATTTATCTAAATGTGTTGGCAGTATTCCTGACTCAGTTTGGCAAGGAACTCTTCCCCAGACTTCCTGCCTGCCTCACACAGCATCAACCCAGATGAGGACAGCTTCAGCATCAGTCAGCTTGCCAGCACTGAACTCCATCTGCCAAGCCAGCCCTCTGCTCCTTCGTCTGCCAGAGCCTGTCATAAGAGTGACAAATGTTAAACAGTGCCTAGAAACTGATGTGTGTGACCACTGGGAAATGGTGAAGTGTTATCAAAGCTGGAGAATCTGAACCTCCTGTATCAGACCTTTGATTAGCCTGGTAGCATTATTCTGAATGGTGTGAAGTTAGCGAATGAAGAATATGGAAGCTGCAGGTGGGAAATATTCAAAGTAACCAAAATGAGAGATACATTTGGCCCTCATCACTTTAATATTTTGGTGACATGGTAAGGAGAGGGAGGATACATTTAAGCAGCTGCAGTTGGAAGTGAGATTGTTTACTGAGCTATTGCAGTGCAAAGTAAAGGCACCCGCCATGAAATAAAACAATAGTGTTAGCAGAGGGAAGTGTGTAGGAGAGGGCCCCTTTGTGGCCAGCCCTAAGAAAGGATGGCCAAGAGGGGTGGATAAGCCAAAGTAGATGATTTCATTTTTTTCTAATGATTAGAAAAAGCATTGCTGATTATCTAATTGCGCATGTAATCGAGGCATGATGAAACAGGGTGAACTTCCTCCAAAAAGCCAACTAGCCTGAGGGAGTCTGAGTGCTGCTGATGTAGGTTTGGAAGTAAGCAGAGAATTGCACAATGAGCTCTGTGAAAGGCCTCAAGTTGGTATTACACAGATAAGGAGAGCAAAGCATTCTATGGAGGTCCCCACAACTGTAGAACGTAGTTTTGGAGAGAAATGTCTCTGACAATACATTCAGCTATCTAGGTACTGAAAAAAATAGTAATCTACTTTAGTATGATTAATTGAATGCCAAATGTGTTTTCAAATAATGTATCAAGGTGATGGGATTTGCAGTGGTAAACGTTGCTGAGTATGAAGCTAGCAGGGGTGTTATCAAGAGGTTTCAAATGATCGTTCATCTCTCTATATATAAAGGGACATTTGTGGATATGTGTGTTAGTCTGTTCGAAATGTTCTGCATACTTCCCAACGTGCTACAAACGTGAAATGTGGCATGGGGGTAGGTTCCATGGTGTCTACAATGTAAAAAAGTATAAAATATACAGTTTTTTATTTTTTAAGCAGTATGCAATGCTTGGATATGTGTTTGGCTGTTCGAAATGTTCAGCATACTGACCAACATGCTACAAACCTGAATTTTGGCATGTGGGTGGATTCCATGGTGTACACAATGTAACAACAATAAAATATACCCTTTTCAGATTTTTTTTTAAGTGTCCTGCAATGCTTACTTCTGCCATATGGCTCTTCACGCTGTAGTTTTGCCGTAGTTTTACGTTCATTGTTCCTAAAGTTCAACAGTTCATGAAAACTTTCAACACTATCAGCATTCGAGCTGACATTAGCGGCACTCACTTTTGAAGTCATGCAGGTGGCACAAAACAGTGCTTTCGTAGTAATGCGGGTGATAGGAAATGGTGCATGTCTCTTCAATAGTGTCCCTAATGATGTTGTCCATCACATCGTGGCACATCTCTCATGATAATTACAGAAACTTAATTTCCCACAGAAGTTGATGATGTATAGCATCTCAAAAGTATGAATCTTACAAGCTTCAGCCATACACGTATGGGTACGGCACTTCAAGCGTACACGCTTCATCCCTACTTATGTTGAGGTACCTGCTACCTTGGTTGTAGATCAGGATACCAATAATGTTGCTGCACGATCTTAATGCTCTAACTCAAAGTAGCTGGAACCGATTTACAGAATTCATGCTTTTCTCATGGTCAGGTTTATGTAGCTTGCTAAAGTGTGAGAATAAAAGACAATTTATTCACACTAGTTCCTACAGGAAAGACTAGCAATATTGTCTACAAAGAGGCATTGGTTCATTGAATAAAATTCCAACTAGGACTGAAGTAGGAATTACCGTGCGACTCACGAGTACACCTGGTGGTCCTTTATAAATAGATAGTGGACTCTGTTTCTCTAGCCTGTCTCAAGTCTGAATGGTGGTCATTGTGAACAGTGTTGGTAATACAATATTGTTTGCATTGCTATAATTTCAGTGATTATTTCCCATTAATGGAGTGTTCCCACTAGGGCAGTAGATCGCCAGGGTAATCTTAAGCGTGTGTCATGACAATGAAATTGCACGTTTTTAATACGATTTGGGAAGCACGCAGTGTAACATGAACTATTGACCAGATATTTCAAAGCAGGAGCAAGGGCAGGAGCATGCAGTTGTTGTTAGTGATGGCAGGGCATTGAGAAACGTGCTTGTGGCGGCTCTTCACATTTTTAAACCATGTTGGCAACATCTGCCTGTGAAACTGGCCACAAAGCAGAACATTAGTTCATGGATTTGATTTATAAACTCTGATGGGAGCAGGATTTAAAATGTCCAGTGATGTTCACTTGGATAGTATTTCTCTTCTTTTAAAAAACAACAGGCTACAGCCAGCACCAGGTCACATTTACATTCAGGTAAGGTTTGCAAGTCTTTGCAGAACACAAATAAATCAACAGAAGCATGGGTGGCCAGTGCAATGCAGTTGTGTGGTTGTGGGAAGTATTTGGGCCTTGCAGTGCGTGGTTGTGCAGTTGTGTTATCTTATTGGTCCCTAGTGGCATGCCTGTTGCATTCCAGGTCTTCCTTTTAATTTGTTGGTATGCTAGTTCTATGTCATTGAAGTTTTCGATTTGTTGGGGGTGGTTCCACAGTCTAGTTCATTACCAGGGCCAAGACATCCAGGATTCTTTAATGCTAATTGTGAAGGTTTAGTGAGTAAAACCTCAAATCGACCTTTGACATAATTGTAGGGTAATTAAAACTATCAGCAAAGAGAGCAGTGGGTTCTCCCTTCATGTGTCTGACTAGAATAGACCCACTATCCTCAATAGGTGGGAATGTGGAGCTCTCCTATTCGTCTCCATCTTGATTTAAGAAGGCAATGGTCTGAGTAAGGTAGATGACATATCTCATTTTTTTGAAAGGCATATGTTGGTCTTTGTGAGGATTCCATCCATATCATGATCACTGACACGAGTGCACATGGAGGGGACACATTTTAAGCAAACAAGTCACAGGAGTGCAACATTGCGAAGAAAGCTTGCTAGCAGTGCAGTCCAGGCAAACATTTAAATCTCCCATAATCAAGTCGAGCATGCTTTAACCATGAAAGTAATATGAATACAATAATAGCATAACAATTAAATGCATAGGTCACATAAACACATAATCTATATAATAAAGAAATCACGTTAATATGGTGCATACATAACAATGTATACATGGATAAAGAGTATGTTCCCAATAATAGTTCATAAAATAATTAACTCCAAGATTTACCTTAATGAGGTTTAAACTTAAGACATCTAAATCAATGCCCAAAAAACATCTTCCGATCACATCTTTATCAAGTCAGCCACTATAATTTATTGACCGCCTAGGACACTACACTATGTTAAGGTTACTGTCCCATCCATATTTTAGCCCTACATTCTGTATACATCTAGATACAACATAAATCACAATACTGCTATCAGTAAATCCCCACAACGCTATCGCATCATGTAGATGGCGTATGAAAAACCTATTAATGATAGTCTGTAGGTAAAGTGCCCTCGGGTAATTGTGAAACGTGCATAGACATAACACATGTACAATAATTACTCTGCCTGCAAAACAAGCTGCACGCATTCCAGAACTAGTCAGATGCCAAGCGCATTGGAGTGCTGCTAAGAGCAATTTACAAACCTAAAGATCCCATAATGTGAATCCTGTTGCAGATGGCTTGCCATTTGTGGATGTAGTCTGCCCATGCTTTGGAGAAGATAGGAGCGTCCACTCGAGTTCTGGATATGATCACTACAGTGAGGCAGGTGTTAAGGGTGCGCATATATATATATATATATATATATGTATATTACATGGCCACGATAGTGGCCATGTAGTTATGGTTAAGTTGCTGTTTCCATAGGAAGAGCACTTTTTGGGCGGCTTATAACTTCGCTCTACCTGGACGGATCCTCACCAAACATTGCAAAAAAAGTAGTTGGGTCACTCTGAATTCTTTTGAAAAGTTTGGTGAGGATTCGTCCAGAGGGGGAAAAGTTATAGGGGGGGTCCCAAAACTTTTTTTTTCCGATAGACTGAATGGGAAAATACTTTGCGCACGGCTACAGCCCGAACCGCTGGACGGATTTACACCAAATTTGCGGCAGGAGCGGCGGCCTGGTCCCAAAAGCGTGGTTTTGTAAATTTGGTGTAAATCTGTCCAGTAGTTTTTTTAAAAATGACCAAAATGTAAGCCAAAAAAATTAGTGATATCTGCGTTCGCTTCACGGACGGACTTCCCTGTTCGCTCCGAGGACAGCACCCCGATTGGCCCATGGGCTTGCGTCATGTCCGCGGACATGCGACATGTTCGCTGATTGGACGGTGAGGGGCGTGGAGCGCGTCAGATTTTCTGTGGCACCCGCCATCTTGTATTCGCAGTCGACCGCGTACAGCGCAGTGAAACGTGGATAAAAGATTGTATTTAGTGCCGTGTGTTGGTGTGTAAGAGTGTTTGGGGAGGGTTGGGGAGTATGAGATAGGTTCAATGTTTTGTTTTTTTATGTGCTAGACCTTTTTGTTGCGTTCGATTTGTCCGCGGAGAACATGGCTGTTCTGACATTTTGTAAATAAACTAAATGGTGGGGTGTTTAGAGGACGGAGTATGTGTCATTTTTGTTCGTAAGGAAGGTAAAAATGAGCTATGAACACTCGCGGTGTACTTAATTGTTCGTAAATACACAAACTGGGGGTGTCCTCAGGACGCTGTCCATAGTGTAATCTGTCTAGTTGAATGTGTTCTAAGAACACTCGCAGTGTCCCGAAATGGTTGCAATTACACAAAATGGGGGTGTTCTGAGAACGTTGTTTGTATTGTTCGTTGTCAGGGTGAAAGTGTTTTAAGAGCACTCCTTTTGTTCGCTAATAGTACAATTTCCCAGGGGCGTCAACGGACTTTTTGTCCACTAAAGAAACGATAAATCCGGCTGGTGTGCGCCGACATTATGTGATAATCCTATGACTGGCGCTATTGACCTGGCTGATTTGCTTTTGCGACACTAAATCATATCTCCCGCCCCTAAGCCTGATACTATCAAAGCATTCATGTTCCCCGCCTTTCTCCGTGACGTTACAGGGTGCGTAATGAAACGCGCCCAGTCGTCTCCAGTACTACGCGACTTTACACAGAACCCGGAAGACAACACACATTATGTCACAACACAGCGCGCCACAATTCGGAATATCAAACTGTGATTTAAAAGCAAAGAGCAAGATTGTAAAAGTTGTAAAGTACATTTATTTGACATCAAATGTTTAGAGAATATTCAGCAATTTGCATTTGTCTTTGTTGTCGATCCGCAAAAGTTCATGTTGAGACACGCGATGTTCCTTTGCGGTACAGAGAGTGTTAGATCAGCTTACAACTCAGTGCGCCACAATTCGGAATATGAAACTGCGGTTTAAAAGTAAACAGCAGGAATGTACATTTGGTAAAGTACATTTATTTCACATGAAATGTTTAGTGAATGTTCAGCGATTTGCTATTGTCTCTGCTGTCGATCAGCAAAAGTTTATTTGGAGCCATGCGTTGTTCCTTTGCGGTAGATAGGCTGTTGGTTTATGATAAAAGCAGTAAATGGTCGCTCTGATAATCGGAAGGTTGCTCCAACAACGAGCCATTAGACCACCCTATTGGTTGGTATGTTGTTTGTAGCCGCTAGTACTGCGTAAGGGCATATTGGTCCTTGGCGATTGTCCCATAAAATGGTGAGGGTCATGAAGTTGCATATTTGGACTTGCACCTGGCAGTTGAAGACCCCATCCGCTGGAGTCTGTAAATCGTGACATAGACAAAATGGGGACACGTACCTGTTTTAAAAATCATAAATTAGTCTCACCAGCCGATCTTCATTAAAAATCATCATTTTATTTATTAGGGCGTGAAACTATTTGCTATCGAAGATAGTGCAACAGAGTATGTTAATAATAAAATAATAATATTTTCCCATTCATATAGCGCTAAGAACCGTGAGGTATGTAAGCGGTGCTTATTATTAACCACGGTGTCTGGTGCTCATTTATCGACCACGGAAGGATGAAAGGCTGAGTTTCGCCTTGCCGGGATTCAAACTTGCGTTACCAAGCTGTGCACGGATGTCAAAGTGAGCGCTGTACTCGCTGTGCCACTTGACAGGCTACAGTCAAGTGGCACAGCGAGTAGAGCCATTGACCGCCTATAGACCGGTTAAATTATTTCTATTAACCCACCCTGTGTCGTCTGCCTTTTTCAGAGCCCTCTAAACGACAGGGGATCAATTTGGCGATGATAGTGCACGGTAGAAAACATTATGCCACTTTCAACGAACAAGTTCAACTTCAGCGGTCTTTAATGCTACGCTATTGTAATTATATTTGGTATAAAGTAATCTAAAGGGTTACTTACAGTACAATTGCAATTTCCATTGTCTACGAGTGGTGCAGTCCCAAAATACGACTCTGCGTGTGCCAACAATCTTTCGCATAGTGATATAATATATAAAAGTGGTTTCGTTTCAGAAATTTCATCTTTATCTTCTCTTAAGTTTTAGCAACACTCCTTCAAGAGAAGTCTTTCATCACAATCTCTGTCTGTCAAGGTCAAAACACAATACAACCTTATAGTCTGCTTCGTGAGCCTCTCCGGGGCCGGAGAAAAAAATGGAAGCAACTGACCTTCACTGTGAACGAGCATAAATTCTTACTTTGCAACATTCTGTGTAAAGCCATCTGTAGAAGTTGGTTTTTGCACGCCATGTTTGTATATTGTTTGCGTGATATTAAAAAAAGTTTGTTTAAAGGACGTTATGGTTCTAAGTACAGCCGAAAGACCCCTGAAAATAGCAAGTTATGGTAAGCTATGAAAAATAACTTGCGCCACCACCATGCACTGCTAAGACTAACACCCAGGACATCAAAGATGACATCGCAAATGTCATTGATGAAATCACTGATGACATCACATGTGTATGTACTTTTCATGGAATTTGTGTACTAGGGATTTTTATTATAATGTTCCGAAAAAAGTGTCAAGGATATTGCAATAAATATCATACCGTTATTAGTGCTTTGAACGATGCATTGATATAAATAGCATTGTATTATGGGATTCTATGTAGTATACTGAGCTACTAATGGAGAAAGATAGCATTGTGTGCAGAGTACAAGATAAAAGTATAATATTTGTAATGTTAATATGTTGAATAATGAAATGATAATTGTCCTGAAATGTTCGAAAATTCACAAAATGGGGGTGTTCTGAGGACGTTATTCGTATTGTGTGATTGCTTAGCTGTATGCAATGAGGGAATGGCACAGAGAGTAAAGTGGACGCCGTCCGCGGACACCGCGGCTGTTCGTGGACAGGGCGTGGTACATCCGGGTTTTTCCAGGAAATCCAACATGGAAAGAAGACTGTACGGATCAGCCAATCAGATGTCGAGGTTGTGGATTTGTGTTGAAAGAGACTGTGTGTGGTGAAGATGGCAGAAGTGGAGAAAGTCAGGGTGTTGGTGCTCGGAGATATGTTTGTGCATGGTTTACAGCAGTACGCTGAATGCAGGCATGTTGCAAAGAACTTTGATGTGAAAGGAGTGGAGGTGGTGTGGAGCACTGTGCCTGATTGCAATGTACAGGGAATTGTACAAGTTTGTGCGGATATGGCCACGATGAACAGTCCGCATGTCATGTAGTAGTTTTGCACCATGGTGCTTTCCATTTGGGCAACGTCAGTGCCCCTACTTTGTTGGCTGATTTGGAACGCTTGGTTCAAGCCGTAATGAAGATCCTTCCAAATGCGAAAGTAATTTTTTCTGGGTTACTACCTAGGGCAATTTGGGACAATAGTTCAGTTTTTTGTCCTCAGCAAAACATTGCTAGGTGTGTCATCAACCGAGGCATGTGTGCCTTTATGCTTAGAGCTGGTATGTTCTTCTGTAACAATGAGAATATTGATGCAAGTAATGCTGTTAATTTTAAAGAAGATGGCATTTCTTTATCTTTTACCGGAAATGCCTTTCTATTTTGGAATGTAAGGGTTGCTTTGGAGAAGGTTATGTGAAGATTTTAGGAGTAAAGTAAGAAAAAAAAATATAAAATAACAGGTGTCTGTCAAGCATCTGTAAAAAAAAAAAAAAACGGCTCTTTTCAGAGCCAAATTCAAAGGGGAAATGGGGCACACTATTTAAATTTACATTCACCACGCTCAGATTTTCGATGTGTCCGCGGACATGGCGGTAGTCCGCGGACATGAAAATCATGCGAGGGGGTTAGTATGTTCTATGTTACATGTCAGGGATATTATGGTTAAGTTGTGCTACTAAAAACCTATGAAATTCAGTGAAAAAACTTTGTTAAAGGGACGTTATGGTTAAGTTGCGCTACTAAAAACCTATGAAATTCAGTGAAAAAACTTTGTTAAAGGGACGATATGGTTCAAAGTAAAACCAAAAAAACCCTGAAATTCGGCAGTTATGGTAAGATAAGCAACCATAACTCGCGTCACCGTGCACTGCTAACACTAACACCCAGGACATCAAAGATGACATCACAAATGTCATTGATGACATCACTGATGACATCACATGGCTGGCTCTCCCGTTTTTTCCTTTACTGATATATCTAAGCCACATAGTTTTCTTCAGTAACAGTCAGGAAGTAAAAATTGAAAAGGTACTATATTTGTAGAGTTAGGGTCAAGTCATATCATATGAAACATAAATATAGCGGAAGACACAGGCTTGAAAGAGAGCAATCCTTTCTGTGCATGAATATAATCATTAGAGTTATGAGCACTTTCACATAGTTTTATTTTCATTACTATACCTTCCCTGTATATGCTCATATTTGTATACTTTGTACTCACACTCCTTTACTTAGGGTTCACTGACATCATTTGATACACATACATACAGTAAGTAGCAGCTTTGAAACAGAGCAATCATTTCTCTGCATAAAGATAATCAGTTAGGTCATGAACTATTTCTGCTACTACTTCTGCTTTTTTGCTTATTTCTCTGTCCCTGTATATACTCATATTTGTATATGTTGTTGTCTCTTTGTGTTTTGTCTGTAATAATGTAATTATGTATTAAGTGGGTTTTATTAGCTACTTATTACATGCTTCACAGTACGCAAAACTCTAATAAGAAAGCAGTTATCATTTCATTATTCTACATGGCAAGATTATGAATATTGCACCTTCATCATGTATACTGCACCCACTGCCTAAGTTTCTGCATGAGTTGCTTAGTATACTGGATAGAACTTCATAATAGAATGCTATTTATATCAATGCATTGCTTAATGGACTAATTAGCTCATGATATGCATTCAAATGATCCTTGACACTTCTTGGTCAACATTATAAGAATCCCTCCTACAGAGTTTTCATGAAAAGTAAATGCACATGTGATGTCATCAGTGATGTCATCAATGACATTTGTGATGTCATCTTTGATGTCGTGGATGTTAGTGTTAGCAGTGCACGGTGGCGTGAGTTATGGTTGCTTATCTTACCATAACTGCCGGATTTCAGGGGTTTTTCGGTTTTACTTTGAACCATAACGTCCCTTTAACAAAGTTTTTTCACTGAATTTCATAGGTTTTTAGTAGCGCAACTTAACCATAACGTCCCTTTAACAAAGTTTTTTCACTGAATATATATATATATATTACATGGCCACAGTAGTGGCCATGTAGTTATGGTTAAGTTGCTGTTTCCATAGGAAGAGCACTTTTTGGGTGGCTTATAACTTCGCTCTCCCTGGACGGATCCTCACCAAACTTTGCAAAAAAAGTATTTGGGTCACTCTGAATTTTTTCGCAAAGTTTGGTGAGGATTCGTCCAGGGGGGGCAAAGTTATAGGGGGGTCCCAAAACTTTTTTTTTTCCCATAGACTGAATGGGAAAAAAATGTTGCTTGCGCCTACAGCCCAAACCGTTGGACGGATTTCCTCCAAATTTGGACCAGGAGCAGTGGCTTGGTCCTGAAAGCGTGCTTTTGCAAATTTGGTGAAAATCCGTCCAGTAGTTTTTTTTTAAAATGACCAAAAAGTTGGTAAAAAAAAATTAGTGATATCTGTGTTCGGTTCGCGGACACACTTCCCTCTTCGCTCCGAGGACCGTGTCCTGATTGGCCAATCGTCTTGCGTGATGTTCGCGGACATGCAACGTGTTCGCTGATTGGATGGCGTGGAGCGCGTCAGATTTTTCGGTAGCGCCCGCCATCTTGGATTCGCGGACGTCCGCGGACAGCGCAGTGAAACTTTGTTCAAAATGTGTATTTTGTAGAGTGTGTTGGTGTGTAGGAGTGTTTGGGGATGGTGGGAGTGTATGAGATAGGATGAAAGTTGTGGTTTTTATGTGTTAGACGTTCTTTTTGTGTTCGATTTGTTTGCGGATATCACAGGTGTTCTGAAATGTTCTAAATAAACTGACTCGGGGGTGTTCTAAGGACTCAATATGTGTCCGTTTTGTTCGCAAGCAAAATTAAACTGTTCTAAGAACACTCGCGGTGTCCGGGGAGTGTTCGTAGGGGGTGTCCTGAGGACGCTGTCCGTATTGTTCTCTGTCAAGTTTAATGTGTTCTAAGAACACCCGCGGTGTCCTGAAATGTTCGCAAATAAACAAAATGGGGGTGTTCTGAAGACGCTTCTAAGAACACTCGCGGTGTCCGGGGAGTGTTCGTAGGGGGTGTCCTGAGGACGCTGTCCGTATTGTTCTCTGTCAAGTTGAATGTGTCCTAAGAACACTTGCGGTGTCCTGAAATGTTCGCAAATAAACAAGATGGTGGTGTTCTGAAGATGCTTCTAAGAACACTCCCGGTGTCCTGGAATGTTCGTAGGGGGTGTCCTGAGGACGCTGTCCGTATTGTTCTCTGTCAAGTTGAATGTGTCCTAAGAACACCCGCGGTGTCCTGAAATGTTCGCAAATAAACAAAATGGGGGTGTTCTGAAGACGTTTTTGAAAAAACTCCCGGTGTCCTGGAATGTTCGTAGGGGGTGTCCTTAGGATGCTGTCCGTATTGTTCGTTGTTAAGTTGAAAGTGTTCTAAGAACTATCGCGTTGTTCTGAAATGTTCGTAGGGGGTGTCCTGAAAACGGTGTCCGTACTGTTCGCTGGCAAGTTCAAAGTGTTCTAAGTACACTCACATTGTTCGCGGACATTAAAAGTTTCCCATAGATCATAGTTGAAATGTTTGACTCTATGGATGTGATTTGCACTGGTGGTTGTTGCCAGGGGATAGAGTCTTGGGTGCATGGCCGTTTGGCCATGCACCCAAGACTCTATGCCCTGGCAACAACCACCGCAGCATATCACATTCATATTTGCTTATAACTTTGGGTGAAAAACAAATGTATAAGGAACAAAGGTATTAGATACTATGGATGTGATATGCTGCTATGGTTGTCCTTATTATTGTATACTTACTGTTTGGTCTAGTAATGGGAGTCCATGTTTTTCTTCTTCATTTCTGTGATAAAAGAAAATAGCATGTTAGTATTAGTATTTTGTAATGACTTATTACATTGTATAAGCAATATACTTTTATTTTTTTTCGACCCTCATATTTAGTAGAGTACAAATCAGAGTACTGTGCAATTTGCTCAGTTTCTGTATTTGTTGCTAAAATCATTGGGTCTGTGGGAGAAAAAAAAATCCATGTTGGATTAAAAAAAAACCTTTTTCTGTTATGCTACAGTTTATTTGTTTGTTTGTTTTCAGTGTTCACTTGTTGTTTCTGGCTAGTGCTTTATACTTTGCTTTGTTGTATTTTGTTTTGGAGCAGTAACAGATTCTTCATTTGTATTGATATTATAAAATTTTGGAGCAGTTAGATACCAATTGGCGTATTCTAACTGTCTATTTTTTTAATATATTTTAGTGGTTTTGATTTATCTATTTGGATATTGTTAAATTTTTGGACAGTTAGATACCAATTGGCGTATTCTAACTGTGCATTTTTTGGCCTAATTTAGTGGTATTCATTTATCTGATTAGTTGTTGTAGAATCTATGAGCTGTTAGTTAGCTTTTGGAGTATTCTAACAGTTTATATTATTTTAACACAAATTTATAATTTTGGGACAGTTAGATACCAATTGGCATATTCTAACTGTGTATTTTTTGGTCTAATTTAGTGGTATTCATTTATCTGATTAGTTGTTGTAGAATCTTTGAGCAGTTAGATATCTTTTGGAGTATTCTAACAGTTTATATTTTTTTTAACACAAATTTACTTAAAGGTTTAAATACAGTTTATTTATCACATTTTGGTTTTAAGAACATCAAATACGCGTTTGTAAGATTAACTGGTAATCTCTGCTTTAGAGTAATGGTACTATCATTACATTCAAACCATCCACATTTCTTTTTTATATATGCCGTGTAGTGCCCTGAATTGGTTGTGGCTCCTGCGTGGTAGATTATACCTATTGTTGTGAAGGTTTTCTTACCAAGTGATATTTGACTATGTGTGAATCCAGTCAGCTTGCAGTTGTTTTTGGTACCATCTGCATTGTAACGTAGAAGCATTAGTATTACGTATTTACTATGTGTTTGTATTACTAACGTGGAGCGATTATCTGAATTGCAGGTAGAGCATAATCTACCATGGTTTGCATTTTGTACAAGTTGCTGAAATGGAATGGATTCACAATTTGGTATTGATATATATATGAAGCATTCATTGGGAATTTCTTCTTGTGTCACATTGTTGCACAGAGTGCATGTATGTTTCCACATGTATGAAATCTGAAAGATTTCATTTATAGGTATGTTTTTGTTTTCCAGTACTAGTAGTAAGTACATTAGAAATTCTTGTGGATCTTCCTGTGAGTTTATAGTGAATTTCACCATTCCAGCACAGTAGTCCAATTGTTGTCTTATTCCAAAAACACTATATGTGTTGTCAGGATTGTTTGCTGCATTTCTGTGAAGTACTAACATTTGCAAACACAAAGGGTCTGTACTGTGTAAGTAAATGTTGTCAACAATTGGTGGTAATTGAAATAGAATATTCATTGCTACATTTGCATAGCAACTTACACCAACTATATTTGAGAATTTAAATGGTCCAGGTAGTTCTGTATCTAACTGCTTTTTTTGGAGTTTGTCTTCCTTCTTTAAAGAAGTACCTGGTTTACTTTCTCTAATTGATTCTTTTTTGTTTGTGGTACTTGATGAAGTATTAGTTTCTTTTACTCTCTTTGGAGGATTTGCAGTGATGTCCTGTTGCATTTCTGTTTGATTTAGTTTTCTTTTACCACGTTTTAGTTTTTGTGGAACAGAATATGTGTTTAGATGGGGAGTGTATAGTGAGCGAAGTCTATTATATTCTAAAATGCAAGGAATATCAGCGTTTACTTTACTTGCATCAAAGTTGATTAGAAATAGACCGTCAAGTGTACGTAAGCGTGATAGTGCTATGTAGCTCATGCCTTCTTTAAAGACTGTGTTACCAATATCTATCATTGCTTTGTCTAGGGTAAGACCTTGTGATTTATGAATCGTGACTGCGTATGCAAGAGTTAGAGAAAATTGTTCTCTGCGTACATACATATCTTTGAAGAGAAGGAATATAGCTGTTGAGCGTCCTATCCGTTTTACTTCTGAAAGTTTGTCAAAGAGTATATTGACAAACTGAATTTTGTTGTCACGTGGGTATGTTTGAAAGCCAACAACTGTACCCAGTGCTCCATTAACTAGTCCTTGGTCCACGTCAAGGTTACGTTTAAGCATTACTCTGCAATTTAGGGATAATTCTAACATCTTTTCTAAGCCTGCTGTGTTTGAGATTGATTTTTCTAAATTATTTAGTCTTGTTGTGGCTTGGTCACACATGGGTAGTGTCATACCATGTACATCTAGTTTGTCTGTGGCGCTAATTTCCATTATTGGTTGCATTTCTTTACTTAACATTATTTCATTGAATTTGAGACAGCTTGCAAGAGTTGGCATTAAGGCCATACAATTGACATTTTTGTGGGCTAATTGTTCCATAACATCAGTAGCACATGCATTATCGCCATAAAGTGCATTAATGTGCCGGGTTTTCAATGTTGCTTCTGCTTCTTTAGAAAGTATACCAACTCTCAAACTTTTTAAAATGTTGGCATAAGTTAGATCTGCAGATTGGCGCATGTTTTCTGTTAATTCTCTGTATTGGAAATGTTGCCTAAGGTTGACATTTCCAATGCTGCCAACAGTTTTACGGCAGAGTTTGTGCCCTAATGTTTTAAAAAGAGATTCACCTTTTACTGGTGTTAATTGAAGCAGATCTCCAAAAACAATAATGTGTTTTCCTGCAAAGAGCTCTTCATAGTCTGTTTTGAGTATGTCTTGTAATCTGAGGTGAATCAAAGCTAACATCAGGTTGGAGACCATGCTCACTTCATCTATTAGTAGCATTTTCATTTGTTTCAATACTCTGCATAATTCCATTGCAGCTTCTGCAGAAAGTTTGTAATAGTCTAATTTGTTCTGGTTTTCTACTGGATATAGTAGTAATCGGTGTAATGTAACACCACCTATGTTGTAGGCAGCTAAACCTGTGGGGGCAGTGACAACAGCTGACAGTTTGTTGTTTGTCAATTGTTGAAGGAACTTACTAATGATTTTGATTAGGAATGTTTTGCCAGAACTAGCTTCACCACTGACGTACAGTAGTATAGGTTTATAATTATGGCAGGAACATTCTTTATTTTCATGTTTTACACCATGTGCAATTTGTTTTGTTACTTCTTGAAAAATGCTACTTTGCTCATTGTTTAGTTTTGATTGTAGTATAGTTAAGTCTTCCTTATCTTCATACTGACACATGGTGTTTTCTACTTCTATCATAGCTAATTCTGCCTCATTTGTTATTAGTGGTTCTCCCAGTGGTTCTTGGCTTCCTGTTACAGAAGGTTGACTCCTGTCAGGAGTATCCTTATCTAGTGGGGCTTGGAGTTCTTCTTCATGTTGCTGTTCATTGTGCAACATTGTTTTGTACTGTGTAAAGTTTACACAGTACAAAACATCAGTTATAGTGCTTTCATTTGCTTTGAAAGCATCCTCATATGAGTCATAGTTATCTAGTAATTGTTCTTCTTTTCTCCAGGGTTTGAAGAGTTGTAGCAGGGACATGTAATATACTTCTTTATGTTGAGGAGTCTTCAATGACAATTTGATATGATTAATTAAATTTGGTTTAGTGAGTTTAACTAAGCTGCCTTCACAGTCAGTCTATATTTACCTTTTTTTTCATAAGGTTTCATATTATTTTTGTATGTGTAGTTTTGGGCTATTTGGTATAGACACATGTTTTCCAAAGTATTACTTCTGTTTGGGTAGTATGTGTCCAATAAATAGTTTTTTTAAATGTCTTGGCTGTTGGGATCATGTTTGGCTATTATTTCTATATCTTCATATGATTTTAGAACTCTTTTTCTAGATTTAGCTGGACCAAGACTTAGCCATACTATATTTTCAGATTTAACATACAATGAAGTACCAGTTAAACAATCAGCTGCTTCATAAGATCCACATTCTCTATGGGTGAGCATTTTTATGCCCAAGCTGTATAATTTCTGAGATACTGTTTTATCTGATGACAGGTCATTCCAGAGGTCTTGGAGCTCTGTCTTTTCTGTTTTAGTTAAGTATGCTGTGACATATCGTGCAACTGCAGTAGAATTGTCTGCAATGTACTGCACATCTATGTTTGCATTCCATAAATGGGCAATCATTGCATTATAATCATTGATATATTTTTCTTCTTCTTTTCTTTTTATGTAATATGTATTTTTAGGTGACTTACCTTTAACACTATGTCTAACTGAAGACATGAGGTTGTTTACTTGACCTGTATTTGTAACTGGTCTAGGGAAACCAAATCGGCATTTGGTGTAGTATTTGCCTTTGTTTTTGTGATTGCGGCGACAATATTTTCCACATTTGTGTCTTTGAAATTGTAAAATTTGTGCATGAAGATCACTATTTGTGGCTTCTGATGAAATTTCACTAGTGACATATTTTTCAATAAACTGTAAAACAGTGGCATCACTGTCTTGACCAAATTTAGGAGCATCTTTAATCCATAAAAGCATGTGGATATGTGGTGCTCCTCTGGCTTGTATTCTTTTCTCCAAAAGAAGTGTTGCACTTCTCCAAGGGGAGGAACAGTTTTATTACAAATAAAATGTAGCACAGCAATGAAGCAATGGTGAAAATATCTTGAAACATTAACAGGATCCAAAGAACAAAGTTCTCCAGGTGTTAGAATATCTGTGTTTGTTTTGTTTTTATTTGATATGCGTAGGAAATCATGTAAATCTTCCCATGCATATTCTGCACATCTTAATGTAACAAACCAAGTGGGTGGGCCAAGGTTTCTGATCATACAACGTACATCTCCATGACGTCGAAACCAGTACTCTTTAGTACCACGCATATTTGCCAATAGATTTGTAATATTTGATTGTAAAACCTCATCCTTTTGTTGCACTTTCTCTAATAATTGTGTAGCTGTCATAGTGTGATCCTGATTTTAATATGTGTGCAACTCCGTAACATAAAGTTGCTAGTTCACTTTCAAAGAGTAGGTGGAATATGTATTCCACATTTTGTCTAAATCTGGGATCTTCAGAATACATCCGTAATGAGCGGTATTATGAAGCTGATATTTGAATAGGTCTATCATCATACCTTCCTCCTTTGCCAGTAGGAAAGAGTAGAGGAAAAGCACGTGCTTCTATACTTTTTTCCCATATACTGATTGGCGATCCTTTTGTTTGACGCATTTGATAAGTTTCCAGTACATCTTGTACGGTGTCATTACAGTGCAAAGGATGAATTGTATAATGGTCTAAAGTATTTGATATTGTAGCAGGATCTAGTAGCTCAAATTGACCAGCTTCTTATGTTTCTTGAATTATTTCAGTTGTATCTTTCAAGTTTTCTTCAATATTAATTTCTTTGTAATATTCATTATTCTCTTTAAGATATCGGAAGGCTTGTCTAACTTCATATAAATCTATCAGCTGTTGCCATATTTTTTTGTCTTTTGTAGGTACTCCATTTACTAATATAATTAAAGATTGCTGCATTGGACGTTGCACTCCTAGAGTGTGCACATTTTCTTTTAGATCTAATGGTAAATACACTACTTTTCCACGAATACCTTTCACTAATTCAGAGGGAGGTAATTTTGCAGTTTTTGGTTGAAGGTGTATTATTGCTTAAAATGGGTGTACTGTTTGAATTATGATGCTCTCATATAAATTAAGTTGTTGTAGAGGTTTTGGTACTGGGTATAATTCCAAATTATTTGTGATAGAACGTGAAGGAGTTTGGTTGTTGTCAAGTTTTGTAGTGCAATAACTGCAAAGTATTAAGGGCTCAGTTATTTCATATTTGTTTTCTGCTACAAGGTAGAGAGCTAATTCAAACCATTTAGAATCTTCATTGTCTTCTATTTTGTATGATAGGTCCACAGTTTTTGTGTTACTTTTATAAAAAATTCTACGGCAACATACACATACATGGTTTGGTACTTCAGCTGATGTACTTTTAAATTTTAGTATTTCTTTTTTGTATGTGTTTAGCAAAAGGTTGCCATGTGTAGAATTGTTGCTTAATTGGGTTAAAGCTATTTCATTCTGTAAATGGCTTTCACTTCCAAAATATTTCTTTCTGGATATAGTGAATTTCTTCAAGTAGGTCTTTTGCTGTACCATGTAGAAGGATGTTATTTAACTTTGCTAGTGCTAAAGCAGGACTTTTAGCATAGTACAGTTTATAGACTAGATTTCTTATAGTTGAATGATGTGTTGATATCCTTTTGATATCATGGAAAGTGGTTTTACAAGTAGGTCCTGTAATGCAGGCCAAAGAATGTCCTTGTAGTCCTGTGTACTTGCGCACTGGACAGGTATCTATATTTTGCAGTAATTTAATTTTGATGTTGTCTTTGCTTTCTACATATTTATATAGGAATTGGCGTAAAGATTTGAAACATTGTTTGGGAATGTTACACATTGACGTGCATGGCCATTCGTACACTAGACGTTCTGATTCAGTTGAATCGAGGGGTAATTCTAAGTTTTCAGGGCATATTTTTGTAAGAAGTACTTCTTGTTCCATTATGGTATTATTCACTTTTTCATAACCTCGACCACTGCTATGTATAGCAATTGTATTTGTTTGCTTTTGTTTGTACGCTTCTTCATTAAAATATGGTTCTGTGCTTGTAGTGTGATTCCATTCACCTCCGCTAATACTTAAGAAGTTCTTTCTGTTGACATTTCGCTTATTGAGAAGTCTTTTTTGTAATTTAGTTATTAGTTTTGTTAGTGGTTTCATTTTGTTTAACAGTAAAATAAATACATTTCTTTTGAGAAGAATTGCACTGTCCATCAATGCTTCTAAGATTAATTTCCTACGATAGGTTTTAAGCTTTGAACCTGATTTCTCTCCTGTTTTTATAAGATTTTGAAGGACTTTGTGACGGTATATTTTGGCTAAAATACTTTTCTTGGTATGCTTACTTTGCACTATATTAAAATTTGAAGAAGTGGTTTTATCTGTACTGATACCTGATTTTCTGTTAATTGTTTTTTGGTTTGTTTTACATTTTGATAGAGGAAGCGAAGTTGTACTTGAAACTTCTTGTGTTTCACTAAATGATTGTATTAGCTGTTTTGTTTCAACTTTTTTTTACAAATTCTGCTAGAGATGGATGCTTATGTTGGACACCTTTATTTTCATTTGCTCTACTTTTGCGTTGCTTTCTACGGACTTGACCTTTGGTAGGCATTCTTTAGGGTCTGTTGAAAAAAATAAAGAAGATATGGGTTGGGGTGTTCTGGAATGTATGTGTGCTGTGTGCATGAGTGTTTGAGTAAGATGATAAAGATGTATGTAATGGTGTGTGATTGTGCATTGGGAACTAAAACTAATAGGGATAGGTATTCTTGAATTTATGTGTTACTAAACTGGGGTTCAGATGACAAAAAAAAAGTAAGCTAGTGGTGTGGAAAAGTACAAATAGTAAATCTAATGTATACAATTAAAACAGTTGTTTGTTCTATAATATGAAAATTGTAGTGGTTCAGTTGGGTAATTTGTGTGTCCAAAAATAGAAATTTGTGGGCCATTCTGGCTGTAAATCGCTGTTTAAGACATGGAAATTTTTGGACAAAATGGTACAAAATCTCTATTTTTAGAAACTGAAATAGCTCGTATTAACGTTATACTATATTTGATTAATAATACAAATATTATGGTGATATTTTACTTACTTTTTTTAAAAATTAACAGGTAACTTCTTAGTTTTTCTTTCTTCTTCGAATTCGGCTGCTTCTTTTCAGGAAACTGGTCTTCACTGCAATTGTAAAAGCTTCAAATTAGTAACTTTGTTTGTATATAGCACTGTTTTTAATTTAGATATTGATTTTTTTAATTTAAATCCTCAGTGCCTTCTGTAAAACCAATAAACTAATTTATTTACATAAGATACATTGCATCAGTTCAGTACATATGATATGTTCTTAATGAACAAATTGTATTGAATGACTAACTGTAGCAAAAAAAAAATATCTTTACTATGTCTTGTGAAATGTATAATATATTAGTGAATACCACTATTTCTGTAAGTAAACTGTTCTAGGTAATAGCGTCTCAATGTCATGTCTAATTTAAAGTAATTAAGTAAATAAATAAAAACAAAAAATATGAAATTGTATAAGTATTTTTATAAAGGTTTAAACATAGATTGTGTTTGCATGCAATTTTGTTTGAATATATGTAGTCTATATATTTCATTTAAAAAATGTTAGTTTAACATGATTTGAGTTTGTGTTTATGAAGAAAGTAAATAGTATAAAGGTTTATAAGTGATAGTTGATTTTAGGAAATTGAAAAAAGTACAGTAAATTCATTTTACAGATTTTACAAGGTAAAAGTCTGTTTGAAAATGTGTTCATCTACTATACAGAAAATATGCATACCTGAAGTTTGTGTTCATGCATATGGATATGCATGGAGCTGCAAGTAGAAATCTTGAAGACTTGTACAGTATTTCTGGTAGATGCTGCTTGCCAATGATATGACACTTGTACTCAGAGAGATTCAGAGTACATTTGCAGTGCTGATCTATGATGATGCAGTTAGATGTAGAGGTCTTGAATGTGATTGGTGCATGGTCATGTGATTTTTGAGGTACATCCAATGAGGGAATGGCAGAGAGAGTGTAGTGGAAATGGTAGAAGGGCTGTTCATGTTACGATATGTCCGCGGACATGGTGGTAGTTTGCGGACATCGGGAGTTACATCTGGGGATTTTTGGGTTCAGAAGTCATGCAAATGAGAGTAAGCACTGAAAGGGATTGGTCAGGAAAGTTTGGTGGGTGTGTTGTGCCAGGAGAGATTTTCTCAGATACTCTTTTTGCTGAGAGAACAAAAGATAGCTATGGCTGTGTGTTTCAGAAAACAGATTGTTTGGATTTTAGGAGATTCGTGGATACATTGGTTGAAGGTGCATGCAGAAAGCTGTGGAGTAGCTGTAGATCTTGGATTCCCACATGTGGAAGTACACTGGCATGGAGTACGTGGAATGAAGTGGTTGGACTTGCTACCTCTCTGTGCTACTTTGGAGACAGAGCAACATCCAGACATAATTGTAATTCATTGTGGAGGGAACAGTTTAGGACATGTGACTGGAATTTTTTTGCAATTTGCTATGAAAGAAGGACTTAGGAAGGTTATGGACATGTTTCCTAATTCTCAAGTGATATTTTCATGGATTGCGCAGAGACAAATGTGGCTTCGTTCTTCTTCATTTGGTCCACAAATGGAAAAAGCAAGGCGCAATGTTAATAAGGGTGTTTGTGCCTTTCTAAGAGATTTTGGCATGTCTACTTTTCACAATGAAAATAGTATGTTTTGTGGTACATACATTTTTCGCAGAGATGGAGTCCATCTTACTTATGCTGGCAATCAGATTTTTTTGAGAAATGTACAAAATGCATTGCAACCTTTTTTGGAATTACAACGATTTTGAAGTAGATGTTAAGCATTTACAATTTTTGACTTACAAACACCACCCAAAGGCTCTTTTCAGAGCCACCACTTCTTTCCAGAGAAAATTACAATGTTTGTGATGGAGTAGCAACCCAATTTTTTTAATGTTCGCGAACTGTCCGCGGACTTCGAAAAAATACAAAGAGCCCTGCTTCATTTATTTTCACTTCTATTTTTTAACTGGGAAAGGCGGCTCTGAAAAGAGCCTTATTTTTTTTATATTTTTGTAATTTTGTATTTTTTTTTGGTTTTTCAGACACGACACACTAGGAGAGGAGGGTAAAGGAGGCTAAAGGGGGGGACACCAACCACAGGGATAAGAAAGGGCGAGTTGAGAGAGGAAGAGTGGGTTTTATTTGGGTAGTGAGCAGGTCTTCTCGTGCTCTGAGACGATAGTCTCAAAAGCACTCTGAAGTCGCTCCCCCCTGCAGAGTACTGTGTCACAGTACATACATACAACTGTGACCCTCGATAGGTAAGGGTCATCAGCATTCTGTATGGCCTGTAATGCAGGTTGAGGAAGACGCTGTCCCACAGAGGTGGTCCTTGTGGTGACAGGATCAGAAACAGAGGATGAAGTAGAGGAAATCAACCTGCTACGTTCTTCGCAAGGTACAACCCTGCGAATAGCCCCAGAGTGAAATGACCTCAGGTGTCGCTTCATAGTAGTGGTCCCAAAGCTGTACTTACCATGCTTCCCGCGACTGAGTATCATTTTGCACTCATTGCAGGTAACACGGTTCGCACGAGCCTTAAGAACATTACCATGAATGGTAAATAACTGCCACACCCAAGACTCACGCATAGTGCGGGTAGTAGGGTTTTCCTCTACCTCATTCTCATCATCCTCTTCTTCCTCCTCCGCATCCTCACTCCTGTTCCCCTCTTCAGGCCCTTGGGGAGGTGGTGGTGGTGGAGGGGGTGGGGGTGGTGCTGAAGCAGGTGCAGCACCAAGTGGCAGTTCAGCAGCCAAGGATGCCATCTCGATGATGGTGTAGTCTGCAGGTGGCAGCAAAAATCACTGTGTTCTGAAGAATAGCCAGAAACACAATGGGAATAAGCTCTTGGGCGTGGTCTTTTATAGGGGTGCTTGTGCGCAGTTCGTGGACATGCGCACTGTCCGCAGACAGATTGAACACAAAAAAAGGATCGGAAAGTTTCAAAAGGTATATAGAAACTCAAGATTGCTATGTGGGACTTGTGCCATGGTGAGATTTTATTGAAAAATATTATGGATTAACTGAAAATGTACTTTTAAATTGTTTGGGGACACGAACAGTGTCCGCATTTCAGGACACACAATGAGCGTGGGCGCGGTCATATGATCCGTTCGCGAACTAGTCCGCGAAGGAAGCGCCTGTCCGCAGGACACCAAGTGCACGGAGATTGGTTAGCGCATGCGCATTGATGTCCTACGGACACTGTTCGGGTTCTGAAGTAATTAAAAGTGCGTCACACGTGAAACGAACATTTCAGGACACCGCTTGTGTTCTTAGAACAGTTTAAACTTGGTAGCGAACAGTAAGGACAGCTATAGTGTTCTTCAGGACACGTGTAATTTCGTTTATGTACGAACATTTCAGGACACCAATTGTGTTCTTAGAACAGTTTCAATTGGGTAGCGAACACTACGAACAGGTATAGTGTTCTTCAGGACACCTCCATTTTCGTTTACGTACGAACATTTCAGGACACCAATAGCGTTCTTAGAACAGTTTGAACTTGCTAGCGAACAGTACCAGACAGGTATAGTGTTCTTTAGGACACTTTAATTTTTGTTTGTTTACGAACAATTCAGGACACCGCGTGTGTTCTTAGTACAGTTTCATGTTGCTAGCGAACACTACGAACAGTTGTACTGTTGTTCAGGACACATCATTTTCGTTTATTTACAAACATTTCAGGACACCAATTGTGTTCTTAGAACAGTTTCAACGTGCTAGCGAACAGTACGAACAGGTTTGGTGTTCTTCAGGACACCTCCATTTTCGTTTATGTACGAACATTTCAGAACACTCGCACTGTCCGCGGACACTTTTATTGTTTTAAAAAAAAAAACGGAAACTATTCACAATACAATATAAAAATTAAACTTTATTTAACATATATTAATAATTTATGACAGAGAAGGTGAGGCAGAAACAGAAACAAAAACAGGAGAATTTGGGGTTTCAACATGATTGGTATTAGGTGAAGAAGGGTTGGAAGTCTCATCAAAACGTTTTGGATTATGGAGAGGGTTTGGGGATAATTGACTGGGATATGGTGAGGAGGGACAAGTACATGTGGGGCAATTGTACGAGGTTTTTGGTTTGAAATGATTTTCTACAAAAGTTTTTAAATTATTAAAATTAGCCAACAATACATCCATTTTTTCTTTTATATTGTGAAGACTGTTATCCATAACAGGGTTTTCTGAAGTTTTTTCTATTTTGGTATGCTCTGTACAAAAAAAATAATATATATGTTAAATGTATATATAAAAAAAATAATAAATAAATGTTTTATATTATAAAGTGTTTACCATTAGTTTCACTATCTTGTGACATTTCTTCATGTGGGAAATTGTCCTCTAGCCATTCCAGAGTACTAGACATTTCTGTGAGAAAAAAAAAAATATATATATATATATATTTTTTAATCTAATACAGAAGTTTATAAATATATGAGTAAAATGAAGTACACTTACTATTTCTGGTAAGATAAGTCCTATGTATTCAGTCGGTCTGGTCTTGTTCTCAGTTCTGTTGTGTCTGTGAGGTAATTATGTTGGAAGCCAATTTATCTTTTTGTGGTATATTCCATTTCAGAACATACTGTATTTAAATGAATGGTTAGTGTGTTACATATATGGGTTACATTTCTTATGTATTACTATATATAATGTGTTTGTGTGCTGCTTTTTGAATTTGTTAAATGTTCCCATATTATGATATAACAATCAAACATACCCCACCACCCCCCCCACAGTTTTTAGGTAGTGGTACTGTTCTCCGAACATGTCCGCGAACATTAAATAAGTTAGCGGACATCAAGTTCATAAGAAGAGATCTACAGGGTAATTCATAGAATTTCACACAAAAGTGGCGCACGCGGCTGGCGCACAGCGTGCCCGTGCGAATGTCTGCGCCAGCCGCGTGCGATAAAATCAATTTCCGCGCACAGCGTATTCATGGATTCCCACCTCCAAAAGCAGACGTGGCGCAGAGTGGCGCAGCGACGCTGCATCAGCCCCAGTTACGGCCCCAAGAACGCCCTCGCGCAAGGAAAAGCCATCAAGATCGCAAAACCATCGCAAAGGGCTGCGCCTGCGTGAAGTATTACACGCGAATGGTCTGGGTGCGTGTATTTCAGGGGTGCGCGAGAAGTCCCACACGCGATTGGCCTTGGCGCGTGGATTTCAGGGGCTCGCGGGTGGGTACACATGCGATCGTGTATTACAGGGGTGCGCGAGAAGTTCCACACGCGATTGGCCTGGGCGCGTGTATTTCAGAGGTGCGCGAGAAGTTCCACACGCGATTGGCCTGGGCGCGTGTATTACAGGGATGCGCGAGAAGTTCCACACGCGATTGGCCTGGGCGCGTGTATTTCAGGGGTGCGCGAGAAGTTCCACACGCGATTGGCCTGGGCGCGTGTATTTCAGGGGTGCGTGAGAAGTTCCACATGCGATTGGCCTGGGCGCGTGTATTTCAGGGGTGCGCGTGAAGTTCCACACGCGATTGGCCTGGGCGCGTGTATTTCAGGGGGTCGCGGGTGGTTCCACACGCGATCGGGCCTGGGGGAGCGTGTGCGTGTATTACAGGGGTGCGCAAGAAGTTCCACACGCGATTGGCCCGGGCGCGTGTATTTCAGGGGTGCACGAGAAGTTCCACACGCGATTGGCCTGGGCGCGTGTATTTCAGGGGTGCGCGAGAAGTTCCACACGCGATTGGCCTGGGCGCGTGTATTTCAGGGGTGCGCGAGAAGTTCCACACGCGATTGGCCTGGGCGCGTGTATTTCAGGGGCTTGCGGGTGGTTTCACACGCGATCGGGCCTGGGGGAGCGTGTGCGTGTAATTCAGGGGTGCGCGAGAAGTACCACACGCGATTGCCCTGGGCGCGTGTATTTCAGGGGTGCGCGGGAAGTTCCACACGCGATTGGGCTGGGCGCGTGTATTCCAGGGGCTCGCGGGTGGTTTCACACGCGATCGGGCCTGGGGGAGCGTGTGCGTGTAATTCAGGGGTGCGTGAGAAGTACCACATGCGATTGCCCTGGGCGCGTGTATTTCAGGGGTGCGCGGGAAGTTCCACACGCGATTGGCCTGGGCGCGTGTATTCCAGGGGCTCGCGGGTGGTTTCACACGCGATCGGGCCTGGGGGAGCGTGTGCGTGTAATTCAGGGGTGCGCGAGAAGTACCACACGCGATTGCCCTGGGCGCGTGTATTTCAGGGGTGCGCGGGAAGTTCCACACGCGATTGGCCTGGGCGCGTGTATTTCAGGGGCTCGCGGGTGGTTTCACATGCGATCGGGCCTGGGGGAGCGTGTGCGTGTAATTCAGGGGTGCGCGAGAAGTACCACACGCGATTGCCCTGGGCGCGTGTATTTCAGGGGTGCGCGGGAAGTTCCACACGCGATTGGCCTGGGCGCGTGTATTTCAGAGGTGCGCGAGAAGTTCCACACGCGATTAGCCTGGGCGCGTGTATTTCAGGGGTGCGCGAGAAGTTCCACACGCGATTGGCCTGGGCGCGTGTATTTCAGGGGCTCGCGGGTGGTTTCACACGCGATCGGGCCTGGGGGAGCATGTGCGTGTAATTCAGGGGTGCGCGAGAAGTACCACACGCGATTGGCCTGGGCGCGTGTATTTCAGGGGTGCGCGATAAGTTCCACACGCGATTGGCCTGGGCGCGTGTATTTCAGGGGCTCGCGGGTGGTTTCACATGCGATCGGGCCTGGGGGAGCGTGTGCGTGTAATTCAGGGGTGCGCGAGAAGTACCACACGCGATTGCCCTGGGCGCGTGTATTTCAGGGGTGCGCGGGAAGTTCCACACGCGATTGGCCTGGGCGCGTGTATTTCAGAGGTGCGCGAGAAGTTCCACACGCGATTAGCCTGGGCGCGTGTATTTCAGGGGTGCGCGAGAAGTTCCACACGCGATTGGCCTGGGCGCGTGTATTTCAGGGGCTCGCGGGTGGTTTCACACGCGATCGGGCCTGGGGGAGCATGTGCGTGTAATTCAGGGGTGCGCGAGAAGTACCACACGCGATTGGCCTGGGCGCGTGTATTTCAGGGGTGCGCGATAAGTTCCACACGCGATTGGCCTGGGCGCGTGTATTTCAGGGGCTCGCGGGTGGTTTCACACGCGATCGGGCCTGGGGGAGCGTGTGCGTGTAATTCAGGGGTGCGCGAGAAGTACCACACGCGATTGCCCTGGGCGCGTATATTTCAGGGGTGCGCGGGAAGTTCCACACGCGATTGGCCTGGGCGCGTGTATTTCAGGGGTGCGCGCGAAGTTTTACACGCGATCTGGCCTGGGGGAGCGTGTGCGTGTATACCAGGGGTGCGCGGAAAGTTTTACACGTGATTTCAGCAGGGTACGTGTATTTCAGGGGTGCCGGGGAGTCCTACATGTGATTTGCCAGTGTGGGTCCTCCCAGGTGTTCCCTGTACACCCTCCACGGCCCCTGCAGGCAGCCCACACCACAGGGGACTACCCTGCATCCCTGGTCATGTCCTGCAGGCAGCCCACCCAACATGAGCATGCCCCCCAGCAAAGGCACATGTCTCCTTGCACTAATGATCACCAACTCATGTCCCCTTGCACCCCCACCCCCAGCACTGTGGGGCACCTGCCAGCAGGCCCCCACCCATGTCCAACTCATGTTCCCCACCACCCCCACCCCCCAGCACTGTGGGGCACCCTCCACCAGGCCCCCACGCATGTCTCCCACCACCCCCACCCCCAGCACTGTGGGGCACCTGCCAGCAGGCCCCCACCCATGTCCAACTCATGTTCCCCACCACCCCCACCCCCCAGCACTGTGGGGCACCCTCCACCAGGCCCCCACCCATGTCTCCCACCACCCCCACCCCCAGCACTGTGGGGCACCTGCCAGCAGGCCCCCACCCATGTCCAACTCATGTTCCCCACCACCCCCACCCCCCAGCACTGTGGGGCACCCTCCACCAGGCCCCCACCCATGTCTGCCACCACCCCCACCCCCAGCACTGTGGGGCACCTGCCAGCAGGCCCCCACCCATGTCCAACTCATGTTCCCCACCACCCCCACCCCCCAGCACTGTGGGGCACCCTCCACCAGGCCCCCGCCCATGTCTCCCACCACCCCCACCCCCAGCACAGTGGGGCACCTGCCAGCAGGCCCCCACCCATGCCCAACTCATGTTCCCCACCACACCCACCCCCCAGCACTGTGGGGCACCCTCCACCAGGCCCCCACCCATGTCTCCCACCACCCCCACCCCCAGCACTGTGGGGCACCTGCCAGCAGGCCCCCACCCATGTCCAACTCATGTTCCCCACCTCCCCCACCCCCAGAATTGCGGGGCACCCTCCACCAGGCCCTCGCCCATGTCCCATCCATGCCCCCCTGCACCTGGGTCCCAACAATCCTCAATCATGTCCGTAATGGCCATCCTCCCCTGCCAAAAGGCCCAACCAACTATCACATCCACCCACATGTCAAAGGCAATTACATGTTACACACCCAATGTAAATAATGCAAATGAACACATGTCTGTCACACACAATGGCTGCAAGTGAATGTTAAAACACCCAACATGACATGCATGAAAGCAATGAGATGATACGACACATTGAAGGATGAAAATAAAAATGTATTGAAAATCAACTTGAATGGAAATGAAATGAGAAAAACCACAAAGCAAAACAACCAAAAGAAGATGAATGTCCATGAAAAAAATCCAAAAAATAAAAAAAGCCATTGAAGAACTATTTACAAGATAATCCCGGGTCCATGAGCCCAACCAAATGAAACCTAACTATGACAACTAACTAAAAACTGAACTATATACAAAAATGTGACGCATTGTCCAATCGCAACCAAATAAAAAAAAGAAATTAAAGGAAACCTAACACTAACTAAATAACTATATACAAAGGCAGCGGGCTAGTCCGACGGCTCACTGGTTGTTGTCATGGGCCAGGGCATCATCGAACTCCTGGTCAATGGCTTGGAGGCGGGCATGTTCCCTGGCCCCGAGGTCCCGCAGGGATAATGCAGTGTCCAGCTCCAACTCCCTGCGAAGACCCTCGAGGCACTCAGCCCGCCTCAGCGCCCTCCGCATGGAGTCCTCCGCCCTGACCATTGTGAGCCGTTCCTCCTCTGCCCGCTGCCGCTCCGCACCTATCTGCTGGCACAACCGCTCCCACACGGAAGCCACTCCCATTCCAGGGTTCTCCTGCCCTCCGGCCGATGCCTGCACCCCTGATGTTGATGGCCCCGAGCCATGATGCCTCCCACGTTGAGCCTGCTGCTGCCTCCGACGCAACTGCCTGTGCCAGCACGACGGCATCCAGGCTGATGGAATCCACCGACGCCGTCGTGCACGTGCCCTGCCCGATGATGCCGTCACATCCTCCATCTTCTGGGGTCCAGTTGCTGTGGTGTCCACCCCTGCTGGACCTCTGACTCCCGACTGTGGCAGGGATGGGATCCCCACCGAGCTGGCTGCATTGGTCAGGGCAGGTCCACAGGGGGCCCTGGTGGCATCTGGGCCGGAAGATGGCAAGGAGAACGACTGGCGTATAGTCTCCACAGAGGAGGAGAGGGCCGCCAGATTGGCCGACATATGCAGGAAACCCCCGAACATGGACAATCCCAATTGGGCCACGTCGGCACGGTGCTCTTCGTGATGACGTGCGTGCTCCTCCTGGGAAGCACGCACGGCATCACGAATCACAGCCGTGCGCATCGCGACCCCAATCAGGACCTTTTCCATACGGCCAGGGGTCCCCTCGTCCTCAGGTGGAGGGGAGTCAGATGACATGGACATCCCCTCTACCTGCGGACGGGCCTGGGACGGGGCATCCCTGCTGGTGCATGGTGGTGCACCCACAGGGTCAGGGACAGCGACATGCACAGGCCCCTCCACGGTGACCTGTGCTGCCTCCTGCCCCTACCCCTGGACTGCACCACTTGCACCAGCAGGGATGCCCCCACCAGGCCCCATGTGCGCCTCAGTGGCGGCCTCCTCCTCCTCTGTGGAAACCACCAACCTGGATGGCTCCTCACCGTCTACCGCCGTAGCAGGCCCCTGTGGGGGCTCACCCACCCCTTCCGCTGCAGCCGTGGGGGCATTCCACAGCACCGTCTCCGCCCTCTTCTTCACTAGCCGCTGTGTAGAGGGAGACATAGAACACAAGCATCAGGGTACTGTACAATGGTCCCCTAGACAGGAAGCAATAGCAGATGAGTGCCACTGTCAAAGTACACTTCCATCATGTCAATCCACAACACATGTGTCAGTCCAGGCAAAACACACACAGTGACAGTCATGGTGCATGCCATGGACATTTCCATACATGTCCAATGGACTCTCGAATCATACAATGTAATGGTACTCACATGCATCATGGGTCATGCCTATCACATGCACACACTTCACCTCAGTCACATCCATCTGGCCCCGTACACCCCAATCACAGTGCATACAAGGATAACTAGGCTGCATCAGTGAATCTGTAAATTGTCACAGACATGTGTCATGCATCCATGGCATTCACAAGTCACAGACACGCAGGTCAGGCACACAGACATGGATACCATATATGTACCTGGCATCAGCACCCATCCCTCACCCCCACCCATGTCCAGGAACAGAGACTGCCATGCTCTCATGTGTGCAATCTGCATAGGGCTCCCCATGTCGCATTTAAACACATGCAACAACCGTGCGGTTCACACATTACTGGTCGCACATGCATTACCATGATGTCCCTGCACACATACATTCGTACATGGCCTATGTCACACATGCAGGCAAGTATCAGACAACCAGCACACTGCAACATGCCCTGTCTCACACAGCAATGCTTGGCCACTTACTGCTCAACTCCAGACGGGTCTCCCTCTCAAGGACCTGGGCGTGGAGCGCTGGGTGTACGCGTTCCAGGACCCTCATCTGGATGGAACTCATGCAGCGCTTCTTGACCTTCTGGATGGTGCGGGTTGCCACCCCCTCCGCGTTGATGGCAACCACACAGTCGGCCCAGATCCTCTCCCGTCCTTCCTTGTTGGCGCGGGACGATCCGAAGAGGGCATCATACTGCCCCAGGACTTGCTCCACCAGGACACCAACTTCGGTGGCAGTGAAGCTGGTGCCCCTCTGCCCCTCTGGCCGGGGGTTGCCACTGGTGTCAGATGTTGATGTGCCCGACATGGCAACCCCAGGGGCAGGAGTGGGTGGGCAACTGGGTCCTGGGGCTGGCCTGTGGAGCGATGTTATCCGAGTCGGGAGTCTTCTGTTCCAGCAGGGGTGGACACAGCAACTGGACCCCTGCAGATGGCTGATGTGCAGGCACCAAATGGCAGGGCACGGTGGCAGCAGGCAGGCAGGCAGGCAGGCAGGCAGCAGCAGATGGCACGTGGGAGGCTGCTCGGGGCACTGGGGGGCAGTGATTCGGCCTTCTGGGCAGTGTGAAATTCGAGGAAAGGGCCTTAGCGCGTAAGCGCGTCAGCACGCGTACGCGATTTCATTGGACCAAAGGCCCTTACAGCGTAAGCGCGTCTGTGGAGTTTCGCGCACTGGCGTTAACCTGGCAGGGCTTGGAGATCCCGCCTGTCTTCACACTGCTCTGTACGTGCTTTTCGTGCGCTGCGTGTGTTTTCCATCCGTTGGGGTTCACACGCTATTACTTCACAGCGGGTGTTGGCAACGCGTTCTTCTACACGCAAGGCAGATTGTGAGTGGTACCCCGCTCCCCCCCAGGCCCGATCGCGTGATAAACTTCACGCGCACCCCTGAAATTCACGCACACGCTCCCCCAGGCCCGATCGCGTGTGAAACCACCCGCGAGCCCCTGAAATACACGTGCCCAGGCCAATCGCGTGTGGAACTTCTTGCGCACCCCTGAAATACACGCACACGCTCCCCCAGGCCCGATCGCGTGTGTAAACACCCGCAAGCCCCTGAAATACACGTACCCCGCTCCCCCAGGCCCGATCGCATGTAAAAACACCCGCGAGCCCCTGGAATACACGTACCCCACTCCCCCAGGCCCGATCGCGTGTGATAACACCCGCAAGCCCCTGAAATACATGCGCCCAGGCCAATCGCGTGTGGAACTTCTCGCGCACCCCTGGAATACACGCACACGCTCCCCCAGGCCCGATTGAGTGTAAAAACACCCGCAAGCCCCTGTAATACACGCGCCCACGCCAATCGCGTGTGAGAAGCTTCTCGCGCACCCCTGAAATACACGCGCCCAGGCCAATCGCGTGTGGAACTTCACGCGCACCCCTGAAATTCACGCACACGCTCCCCCAGGCCCGATTGCGTGTGAAAACACCCGCGAGCCCCTGGAATACACGTACCCTGCTCCCCCAGGCCCGATCGCGTGTGATAACACCCGCGAGCCCCTGAAATACACGCGCCCAGGCCAATTGCGTGTGGAACTTCTCGCGCACCCCTGGAATACACGCACACGTTCCCCCAGGCCCGATCGCGTGTGAAACCACCCGCGTGCCCCTGAAATACACGCGCCCAGGCCAATCGCGTGTGGAACTTCTCACGCACCCCTGAAATACACGCACACGCTCCCCCAGGCCCGATCGCATGTGTAAACACCCGCGAGCCCCTGTAATACACGCGCCCAGGCCAATCGCGTGTGAGAAGCTTCTCGCGCACCCCTGAAATACACGCGCCCAGGCCAATCGCATGTGGAACTTCACGCGCACCCCTGAAATTCACGCACACGCTCCCCCAGGCCCGATCGCGTGTGAAACCACCTGCGAGCCACTGAAATACACGCGCCCAGGCCAATCGCGTGTGGAACTTCTCGCCCACCCCTGGAATACACGAACACGCTCCCCCAGGCCCGATCGCATGTGAAACCACCCGCGTGCCCCTGAAATACACGCGCCCAGGCCAATCGCGTGTGTAACTTCTCGTGCACCCCTGGAATACACGCACACGCTCCCCCAGGCCCGATCGCGTGTAAAAACACCCGCAAGCCCCTGTAATACACGCGCCCAGGCCAATCACGTGTGAGAAGCTTCTCGCGCACCGCTGAAATACACGCGCCCAGGCCAATCGCGTGTGGAACTTCACGCGCACCCCTGAAATTCCTGCACACGCTCCCCCAGGCCCGATCGCGTGTGAAAACACCCGCGAGCCCCTGGAATACACGTACCCCGCTCCCCCAGGCCCGATCGCGTGTGATAACACCCGCGAGCCCCTGAAATACACGCGCCCAGACCAATCGCGTGTGAGAAGCTTCTCGCGCACCCCTGAAATACACGCGCCCAGGCCAATCGTGTGGAACTTCTCGCGCACCCCTGTAATACACGCACACGCTCCCCCAGGCCCGATCGCGTGTGAAACCACCCGCGAGCCCCTGAAATACACGCGCCCAGGCCAATCGCGTGTGGAACTTCTCACGCACCCCTGGAATACACGCACACGCTCCCCCAGGCCTGATCGCGTGTGGGCCTTCTCGCGCGTGTAGGACTTTGGCGCACATTTTTTTCCTGCGCAGGGACGCTACCGCCTGCTTTCGTGTGGCGGACATGTATGGGCCTGTGCGCGTCTTTGGCCGTGCGCTGTTTTTCCCTATTCGATTCCATGAATACGTGTTGTAGGCGAGCGTGTGGGCGTTCTGCGCACTTGCCTCCAGTACTTCCCCCGTGACGCCCACATTTTCACGAGTTGTTCCCCATTCTGCGTGTGACGCCCCGTGTTACGCCTACTTTTGTTATGTGCGCCGCGCTATGTGCGAATTGGCTGTGGCCTTATCGCACGGCGTTCGTTGACCTGTGCGCCAGCGTGCGCCGCGCACTTTCTCAGCGCTCATCCCACATATTGCGCGTGCACGGACTTCCATGAATTGATGTGCGATGTTTTCTGTGCGATAATCGCACTTGCACTGCGATTTTCGCTGTTTCTCTGCGAATCGCACGTTTTTGCACGCGTGCGCTGTTTTTTCGGCGCACGTTGATTCCATGAATCGGCCTGCTAGTCAGTTCCATATGACATGTATATAAAGTCAAAGTCATTATTGTTAAGTTGTGCTACTAATAAACTATGAAATTCAGTGAAAAAACTTTGTTAAAGGGACGTTATGGTTAAGTTGCGCTACTAAAAACCTATGAAATTCAGTGAAAAAAACTTTGTTAAAGGGACATTATGGTTCCAAGTAAAACCGAAAAACCCTTGAAATTCGCCAGTTATGGTAAGCTAAGCAACCATAACTCGTGCCACCACTGTGCACTGCTAAGACTAACACCCAGGACATCAAAGATGACATCACACATGTCATTGATGACATCACTGATGACATCACATGTCTGGCTCACTATTTTTTCTTTTGCTGACATATCTAGGCCACATGGTTTTCTTCAGTAACAGTCAGAAACTAAGAATTTTATTTTATTTGTAGACGTATGCTTCTAGTAGGTTCTTACAGTAATTCCCTTAGAGTACAGTCACATTATATGAAACATATACATATGGGAAAACACAAGCTTGAAAGACAGCAATCCTTTTTGTGCATAAAGATAATCACTAGACTTATGAGCACTTTCTGATAGTTCTGTTGTTTTTTTTTATGGCTGTACTTTCCCTTTATATGGTCATATTTGTATACATTGTACTCACACTACTTTCCTTAGGGTCCAATCACATCAAGTGATACATATACACAGGGTAAATAGCAGCTTTGAAACAGAGCAATCATTTATTTGCATGAAACTAATCAGTTAAGTTATGGATTGTTTCTGCTACTACTTGTGCTTTTTTGCTAACTTCACTTTCCCTGTATATACCCATATTGTTATGTGTTCTTGTGTCTTTGTGTTTTGTCTATAGTAATGCAATTATGTAATACATGGGTTTTATTAGCTACTTATTATATATTTCACAGTACACAAAAATCTATTAAGAAAACAATTATCATTTCATTATTCAACATATTAACATTACGAATATCATACCTTCATCTTGTACGCTGCACACAATGTTTTGTTTCTGTATGAGTAGCTTAGTATACTAGATAGAACCCCACAATAGGATGCTATTTATATCAGTGCATCGTTCAATGCACTTATTAGGGTATATTTCTTGCAATGATTCTTGACACTTTTTTCGCAACATAATAAGAATCCCTTCTACACATATTTCATGAGAAGTACATACACATGTGATGTCATCAGTGATGTCATCAATGACATTTGTGATGTCATCTTTGATGTCCTGGGTGTTAGTCTTAGCAGTGCACGGTGGTGTCGCCAGTTATGGTTGCTTAGCTTACCATAACTGGCGAATTTCAAGGGTTTTTCGGTTTTACTTGGAACCATTACGTCCCTTTAACAAAGTTTTTTCACTGAATATATATATATACATATATATATATATATATATATATATATATTGCATGGCCGCGTTGGCGTTGGTGTTTCCATAGGAAGAGCACTTTTTGGGCGGCTTATAACTTCGCTCCCCCTGGACGAATCCTCACCAAACTTTGCAAAAAAAAGTATATGGCCCACTGTGAATTTCTTTGCAAAGTTTGGTGAGGATTCGTCCAGGGGGGGAAAAGTTATAGGGGGGGGTCCCAAAACTTTCTTTTTTCCCATAGACTGAATGGGAAAAAACTTTGCGCATGGCTACAGCCCGAACCGCTGGACAGATTTACACCAAATTGCGGCAGGAGCGGCAACCTGGTCCCGAAAGCGTGCTTTTGCAAATTTGGTGTAAATCCGTCCAGTAGTTTTTTTTTAAATGACCAAAATGTAAGGCAACAAAATTAGTGATATCTGTGTTCGCTTCGCGGACGGACTTCCCTGTTCGCTCCACGGACAGCACCCAGATTGGCCCAGCGTCTTGCGTCATGTCCGCGGACATGCGACGTGTTCGCTGATTGGGCGGCGCGGTGCGTGAATGCGCGTCAGATTTTCTGTCGCGCCCGCCATCTTGCATTTGCGGACGTCCGCGGACAGCGCAGTGAAAGTTGTTCAAAATGTGTATTTAGTAGAGTGTGTTGGTGTGTAGAAGTCTTTGGGGAGGATGGGGGAGTATGAGATAGGTTCAAAGTTGTATTTTATTTATGTGCTAGACGCTTTTGTTGTGTTCGATTTGTCTGCGGACAACACAGCTGTTCTGGAATGTTCGTAAATAAACAGAATGGATTCGGTGTCAACTTGAAAGTGTTCTAAGAACACTCATGGGGTCTTGGAATGTTTGCAGGGGGTGTCCTGGAGACGTTGTCTGTATTGTTCGTTGGCAAGGTGAAAATGTTTTAAGAACAATCGCGGTGTCCACAAATGTTCGTACATAAAGAAAATGGGGGTGTCCTGAGGACCCTGTTTGTATTGTCCTCTGGCAAGTTGAATGTGTCCTAGGACCTTCCCCCTGTCCGCGAACATAACAATGGTTGCAATGTTTGCATCTATGGGTGTGATATGCTGGGGTGGTTGTGGCCAGGGTATAGAATGTTGGGTGCATGGACATTTGGCCATGCATCGAAGAGGGTATGCCCTGGCCACAACCACCGCAGCATATCACACCCATAGTGGCTTTTAACTTTGGGTCAAAAACTAATTTATAAGGAACAATGTTATAAGCTTGTATGGGTGTGATATGCTCTGATGGTTGTATTTATCTTGTTATACATACTATTTGGTTTAGTAACGGGAGTCCATGTTTTTCTTGTTCATTTCTGTAATAAAAGAAAATAGCATGTTAGTATTAGTATTTTATAATGACTTATTACATTGTACAATCAACATTTTCTTCTTTTTATTGACCCTCATATTTAGTAGATTACAAACCAGAGTACTGTGCAATGTGCAAAGTTTCTGTGTTTGTTGCTAAAATCATTGGGTCTGTGGGAGAAAAAAAATCCATGTTGGATTAAAAAAAAAAAAACCTTTTTCTGTTATGCTACAGTTTATTTATTTGTTTGTTTTCCGCATTTACTTGTTCTTTCTGCCTAATGCTTTATGCATTGGATTGTTCCAGTGTTTGTGAGCAGTAAGATATTAGGTATTTGTTTGGATATTGTAAAATTTTGGCCCAGTTAGATACCAGTAGGCGTATTCTAACTGTTTATGTTTTGATATAATTTCGTGGTATTGATTTACCTGATTGCATATTTGTAAATTTTGGGACAGTTAGATACCAATTGGCGTATTCTAACTGTCTATTTTTTGCTCTATTTGAGTGATATTAATTTATCTGATTAGTTGTTGTAGATTCTTTGGGCAGTTAGATAGGTTTTGAAATATTGTGACAGTTTATATTTTTTTACTACAAGTGTACATAAGGTTTAAGTACAGTTCATTTATCAAATTTTGGTTTTAAGAACATTAAATACGCGTTTGTAAGATTAACTGGTAATCTTTGCTTTAGAGTAATGGTACTATCATTACATTCAAACCATCTACATTTTTTTTATATATGCAGTGTAGTGCCCTGAGTTGGTTGTGGCTCCTTCGTGGTAGATTATACCTATTGTTGTGAAGGTTTTCCTACCAAGTGAAATTTGACCATGTGTGAATCCAGTCAGCTTGCAGTTGTTTTTCGTACCATCTGCATTGTAACGTAGAAGCATTAGTATTACGTATTTACTATGTGTTTGTATTAGTAACATGGAGCGATTATCCGAATTGCAGGTAGAACATAATCTACCGTGGTTTGCATTTTGTACAAGTTGCTGAAATGGAATGGTTTCACAATTAGGTATTGATATATAGACAAAGCGCTCATTGGGGATTTGTTCTTGTGTCACATTGTTGCAGAGAGTGCATGTATGTTTCCACATGTATGAAATCTGGAAGATTTCATTTATAGGTATGTTTTTGTTTTCCAGTACTAATAGTAAGTACATTAGAAATTCTTGTGGATCTTCCTGTGAGTTTATAGTGAATTTCACCATTCCAGCACAGTAGTCCAATTGTCGTCTTATTCCAAAAACACTATACGTGTTGTCAGGGTTGTTTGCTGCATTTCTGTGAAGTACTAACATTTGCAAACACAATGGGTCTGTACTGTGTAAGTAAATGTTGTCAACAATTGGTGGTAATTGAAACAGAATATTCATTGCTACATTTGCGTACCAATTTACACCAACTATATTTGAGAATTTAAATGGTCCAGTTAGTTCTGTATCTAACTGCTTTTTTAGGAGTTTGTCTTCCTTCTTTAAAGAAGTACCTGGTTTACTTTCCCTAATTGATTCTTTTTTGCTTGTGGTACTTGATGAAGTTTTAGTTTCTTTTAGTCTCTTTGGAGGATTTGCAGTGACATCCTGTTGCATTTCTGTTTGATTTAGTTTTCTTTTAGAAAATGTTCCTTTTTGTGGAACAGGATATGTTTGTAGATGGGGGGTGTATAGTGAACGAAGTCTATTGTATTCTAAAATGCAAGGAATATCAGCTTTTACTTTACTTGCATCAAAGTTTATTAGAAATAGACCGTCAATTGTACGTAGGCGTGACAGTGCTACGTAGCTCATGCCTTCTTTAAAGACTGTGTTACCAATGTCTATCATTGTTTTGTCTAGAGTAAGACCTTGTGATTTATGAATGGTGACTGCGTATGCAAGAGTTAGAGAAAATTGTTCTCTGCGTACATACATGTCTTTGAAGAGAAGGAATCGAGCTGTTGAGCGTCCTATTCTTTTTACTTCTGAAAGTTTGTCAACGAGAATATTGACAAACTGAATTTTGTTGTCACGTGGGTATGTTTGAAAGCCAACAACTGTACCCAGTGCTCCATTAACTAGTCCTTGGTCCACGTCAAGGTTACGTTTAAGCATTACTCTGCAATTTAAGGATAATTTTAATATCTTTTGCAAGCCTGCTGTGTTTGAGATTGATTTTTCTAAACTATTTAGTCTTGCTGTGGCTTGGTCACACATGGGTAGTGTCATTCCATGTACATCTAGTTTGTCTGTGGCGCTAATTTCCATAATTGGTTGCATTTCTTTGGTTAACAATATTTAATTGAATTTGAAACAGCTTGCAAGAGTTGGCATTAAGGCCATACAATTGACATGTTTGTGGGCTAATTGTTCCATAACATCTGTAGCACATGCATTATCACCATAAAGTGCATCAATGTGCCGGGTTTTCAATATTGCTTCTGCTTCTCTAGAAAGTATACCAACTCTGATACTGTTTAAGATGTTGGCATAAGTGAGATCTGCAGATTGGCACATGTTTTCTGTTAATTCTCTGTATTGGAACTGTTGCCAAAGGTTGACATTTCCAATGCTGCCAAAAGTTTTACAGCAGAGTTTGTGTCCTAATGTTTTAAAAATAGGCTCAACTTTTACAGGTGTCAATTGAAGAAGATCTCCGAAAACAATGATGTGTTTTCCTGCAAATAGCTCTTCATAGTTTGTTTTGAGGACTTCTTGTAATCTGAGGTGAATCAAAGCCAACATTAGGTTGGACACCATGCTCACTTCATCTATTAGTAGCATTTTCATTTGTTTCAATACTCTGCGTACTTCCATTGCAGCTTCTGCAGAAAGTTTGTAATAATCTAATTTGTTTTGGTGTTCTACTGGCAGGAGTAGTAATCCGTGCAAAGTGACACCACCTATGTTGTAGGCAGCTAAACCTGTGGGGGCAGTGACAACAGCTCACAGTTTGTTTTTTGTCAATTGTTGAAGGAACTTACTGATGATTTTGATTAGGAATGTTTTGCCAGAACCAGCTGCACCACTGACATACAATAGTATAGGGTTGTAATTTTGGCAGGTGCATTCTTTGTTTTCATGTTGCACACCATGTGCAATTACTTTTGTTATTTCTTGAAAAATGCTACGTTGCTCTTTGTGTAGTTTTGATTGTAGTGTAGTTAAGTCTTCTTTATCTTCATAGTGACACATGGTGTTTTCTACTTCTATCATAGCTAATTCTGCCTCATTTGTTATTAGTGGTTCTCCCAGTGGTTCTTGGCTTCCTGTGACAGAAGGTTGACTACTGTCAGGAGTGTCCTTATCTAGTTGGGCCTGGAGTTCCTGTTCGTGTTGCTGTTCATTGTGGAAGGTTTACATCAGTTATACTGCTTTCATTGGCTTTGAAAGCGTCTTCATATGAGTCATAGGTATCTAGTATTTCTTCTTCTTTTCTCCATGGTTTGAAGAGTTGTAGCAGGGACATGTAATATAGTTCTTTATGTTGAGGAGTCTTTAATGACAATTTGATATGATTAATTAAATTTGGTTTGGTGAGTTTTACTAAGCTGCCATCACAGTTTGTCACTTTGTATTTACGGTTTTGCTCATCAGGTTTTATATTATTTTTGTATGTGTAGTTTTGGGCTATGTGGTATAGACACATGGTTTCCAAAGTGGTACTCCTGTTTGGGTAGTATGTGTCCAATAAATTGTTTTTTTAAATGTCTTGGCTGTTGGGATCACATCTCGCTATTGTTTCTATATCTTCGTATGATTTTAGAACTCTTTTTCTAGATTTAGCTGGACCAAGACTTAGCCATACTATATTTGCAGATTTACCATACAATGCAGTACCAGTTAATCGATCAGCTGCTTCATAGGATCCACATTCTCTATGGGACAGCATTTTTATGCCCAAGCTGTATAATTTCTGAGACACTGTTTTATCTGATGACAGGTCATTCCAGAGGTCTTGGAGCTCTGTCTTTTCTGATTTGGTTAAGTATGCTGTGACATATCGTGCAACTGCAGTAGAATTGTCTGAAATGTACTGCACATCTATGTTTGCATTCCACAAGTGGGCAATGATTGCATTGTAATCATTGATATATTTTTCTTCTTCTTTTCTTTTTATGCAATATGTATTTTTAGGTGACTTACCTTTAACACTATGTCTAACTGAAGACATGAGGTTGTTCACTTGACCTGTATTTGTAACTGGTCTAGGGAAACCAAATCGGCTTTTGGTGTAGTATTTCCCTTTGTTTTTGTATTTGCGACGACAATATTTGCCACATTTGTGTCTTTGGAATTGTAAGATTTTTGCATGAAGATCACTATTTGTGGATTCTGATGGAATTTCACAAGTGACATATTTTTCAATAAACTGTAAAACAGTGGCATCACTGTCTTGACCAAATTTAGGAGCATCTTTAATCCATAAAAGCATGTGGAAATGTGGCGCTCCTCTGGCTTGGTATTCTTTTCTCCAAAAGAAGTGTTGCACTTCTCCAAGGGGAGGAACAGTTTATTACAAATAAAATGTAGCATAGCAATGAAGCGATGGTGAAAATATCTAGAAACATTAACAGGATCCTGACAACAAAGTTCTCCAGGTGTTAGTATATCTATGTTTGTTTTGTTTTTGTTTGATATGCGTAGGAAAGCATGTAAATCTTCCCATGCATATTCTGCGCAACTTAATGTAACAAACAAGTGGGTGGGCCAAGGTTTCTGATCATACAACGTACATCTCCATGGCGTCGAAACCACTACTCTTTAGTACCTCGCATATTTGCTAATAGATTTGTAAGATTTGTCTGTAAAACCTCATCTTTTTGTTGAACTTTTTGTAATAATTGTGTGGCTGTCATATTTTGAAAGTGTGATCCTGATTTTAATATGTGTGCAACTCCGTAACATAAAGTTGCTAGTTCACTTTCAAAGAGTAGGTGGAATATGTATTCCACATTTTGTCGAAATCTGGGATCTTCAGAATACATTCGTAATGAGCGATATTCTGATGCTGATATTTGAACAGGTCTATCATCGTATCTTCCTCCTTTAACAGTAGGAAAGAGTAGAGGAAAAGCATGTGCTTCTATACTTTTTTCTCATATGCTGATTGGTGATCCTTTTGTTTCACGCATTTGGTACGTTTCCAGTGCATCTTCTATGGTGTCATTAGAGTGCAATGGGTGAATTGTATAATGGTCTAAAGTGTTTGCTATTGTAGCAGGATCTAGGAGCTCAAATTGACCAGTTTCTTGTGTCTCTTGAATTATTTCAGTTGTATCTTTCATGTTTTCTTCGATATTAATTTCTTTGTAATAATCATTATTCTCTTTGAGATATTGCAGGGCTTCTCTAACTTTATGTAAATCTACCAGTTGTTGCCAAATTTTTTTGTCTTTTTTAGGTACTCCATTTACCAAGATAATTAAAGATTGTTGCATTGGACGTTGCACTCCTAGAGTGTGCACATTTTCTTTTAGATCTAATGGTAAATACACTACTTTTCCACGAATACCTTTCACTAATTCAGAGGGAGGTAATTTTGCAGTTTTTGGTTGAAGGTGTATTATTGCTTGAAATGGATGAACTGTTTGAATTATGATGCTCTCATATAAATTAAGTTGTTGAAGGAGTTTTGGTAGTGGATGTAATTCCAAGTTATTTGAGATAGCACGTGAAGGAGTTTGGTTGTTGTCAAGTTTGGTAGTGCAGTAACTGCAAAGTATTATGGGGTCAGTTATTTCGTATTTGTTTTCTGCTATAAGGTAGAGAGCTAATTCAAACCGTTTAGAATCTTCATTGTCTTCTATTTTGTATGAAAGGTCTATAGTTTTTTTGTTACTTTTATAACACGTTCTGCGGCAACATACACACACGTGGTTTGGTACTTCAGCTGAAGTGCTTTGAAATTTTAGTATTTCTTTTTTGTATGTGTGTAGTGAAAGGTTGCCATGTGCAGATTTGTTACTAAGTTTGTTGATAGCTATTTCATCTTGTAAGTGGGTTTCATTTCCAAAATATTTTTTCTGTATATACTCGATTTCTTCTAGTAGGTCTTTTGGTGTACCAGGTAGACGAATGTTATTTAAATTGGCTAGTGCTAAAGCAGGACTTTTTGCATAATACAGTTTATAAACTAGATTTCTTATACTTGCATGATGTGTTGATTTCCTTTTGATATCATGGAAGGTTGTTTTGCAAGTAGCTCCTGATATGCAGGCCAACGAATGTCCTTGCAGTCCTGTGTGCTTGCGTACTGGACAAGTATCCATACTTTGCAGTATTTTAATTTTCATTTTGTCTTTGCTTTTCACATATTGATTGAGGAATAGGTGTAAAGATTGGAACATTTTTCTGGGAATGTTACACATTGACGTGCATGGCCATGTGTAAATTAGATGTTCTGATTCAGTCGAATGGAGGGGTAAATCTAAGTTTTCAGGGCATATTTTTGTAAGGAGTACTTCTTGTTCCATTATGGTATTATTAATGTTTTCATAACCTCGACCACTGCTATGTATGGCAATTGTATTTGTTTGCTTTTGTTTGTATGCTTCTTCATTAAAGTATGGTTCTGTGCTTGCAGTGTGACTCCATTCACCTCCACAGATATTTAAGAAGTTATTTCTGTTCACATTTCGTTTATTGAGAAGTCTTTTTTGAAGTTTAGTTATTAGTTGTGTTAGTGGTTTAATTCTGTTTAACACAACAATAAATAAGTTTCTTTTGAGAAGAATTGCACTGTCTATCAACGCTTCAAGATTACGTTCCTACGATAGGTTTGAAGTGTTGAACCTGGTTTCTCTCCTGTTTTTATCAGATTTTGAAGGACTTTGTGATGGAACATTTTGGCTAATATACTTTTCTTGGTATGCTTACTTTGTACTATTTGAAGATTTATAGAAGACGTTTTATTTGTAGTGATAGTTGATTTTCTGTTAATAGTTTTTTGGGTCGTTTTACTTTGTGATAGAGGAGGCAAAGTTTTTGCACTAGAAACTTCTTCTGTTTCACAACATGACTGTATTAGCTGTTGTGTTTCAACGTTTTTTACAAATTCTGCTATAGATGGGTGTTTATGTTGGAGACTTTTCTTTTCATTTGCTCTACTTCTGCATCCTTTTCTACGGAGTTGCTTTTTGGTGGGCATTCTGTAGCGTCTGTTGAAAAAAATACAGAAGTTATGGGTTGGGGTTTTCTGCAATGCATGTGTGTTGTGTGCATGATTGTTTGAGTAAGATGATAAAGATGTATGTAATGGTGTGTGATTGTGAATTGGGAAGTTGAACTACCAGGGATGGGTATTCTTCAATTAATGTGTTACTAAAATGGGGTTCAGATGACAGAAAAATGTAAGCCGGTGGTGTGGAGAAGAATAAATAATATAGGTAAAGCTATACAATTGAAACAGTTGTTTGTTCTACAACATCTACATTCTAGCGGCTGAGTTGGGTAATTTGTGTGCCGAAAAATAGGAATTTGAGGGCCATTCTGACAGGAGATCACTGTTTAAGACGGGGGGGATTTTTGGTCAGAATGGTGCAGAATCTCTATTTTTAGGCACAGAAATACCATGAATGCACCGTACAGTGCGTGTGAGTTATAAATCAAATATTATGGTAACAATCTACTTACTTTTTTTTCAAAAATGAGTAGTTTGCTTCCTAGTTGTTCTTTGTAAATCAAAATCGGCTGCTTCTATTCAGGAGAATGGGCTTCACTGCAATTGTAAAAGAAAGAAATTAGTAATTTGGTTGCTATATAGCACTGTTTTCATTTTAGACATAGATTTTTTGAAATTGAAATGCTCAGCGCCTTCCTGAAAACCATTAAAACTATATTATGACTAAGAGTAGGAAAGAAAATATCTTTACTATGGTTTGTGGAATTCATAATCTACCATCGTATACCACTATTCTTGTAACTAAGCTTTTCCACGTAATAGTGAGTCATTGTCATAGCCTGCTTTTGCACGTAACAGTGAGTGAATGTCATAGTCTGCTTGTCCTATATAAATGTATGTAAGTACTTATATAAATGAAAAAAATTAAAACCAATTATGTGTTTGTACAAATATTATTGTTTGGATTTCATCATAGAGTGTGTATGTTATTTTGTGTGATTATATGTCGTGTATATATTTCATTTCGAAAATGTTAGTTTAATAGTATTTGCATGTGTGTGTGTGTATGAAGAAATTAAACGATATAAAGGTTTGTAAGTGACAGGTCATTTTAGGGCAATGAAACAATGATCGTCCATTCATTTTTCAGATTATAGAAGGTAAAAGTCGGTTAGAAAATGTGTTCATGTACTGTGTAGAAAATATGCATACCTGTACTTTCTGTTCATGTGTATGGATATGGACCAAGCTGCAAGTAGAAATATTGGAGATTTGTATAGTATTTCTCGTAGATCGTGGTTGTCAATGGTATTAGACTTGTACTCCGAGAGATACACCGTACATTTGCAGTGCTGCTCTATGATGATGCAGTTACATGTAGAGTTATTGGATTTGATTGGTGGATGGTCATGTGATTGCTTAGCTACATCCAATGAGGGAATGGCACAGAGAGTGAAATCGAAATGGCAGAAGGGCTGTACATGTTACGATACGTTTGCGGACATGGCGTTAGTTCTAGGACACCGGGTATTACATCCGGGGAATTTGGGGAGGGGAGGTATGGAAATGAGATTGGATGAAGCAAGGGATTGGTCAGAAAAGTTTAGTGAGTGTGTTGTGCTAGGAGAGATTTTCTCAGATATTGTTTTTGCAGAGAGAAGAACAGATAGCCATGGCTGAGTGTTTCAAAACACAGATTGTATGGATTTTGGGAGACTCGTGGATTCATTGGTTGAAGGTGCATGCAGAAAGATGTGGATAATGTATAGATCTTGGATTCCCACATGTGGAAGTGCACTGGCATGGAGTGCGTGGAATGAAGTGGTTGGACTTGCTACCTCTCTGTGCAACTTTGAAGATAGAGGAACATCCAGACATAATTGTAATTCATTGTGGAGGGAACAGTTTAGGACATGTGTCTGGAATTTCTTTGCAATTTGCAATGAAAGAAGGACTTCAGAAGATAATGGACATGTTTCCAAACTCTAAAATATTTTTTTCACGGATTGCGCAGAGACAAGTGTGGCTTCGTTCTTTCTCATGTGGTCCACAAATGGAGAAAGCAAGGCGTAATGGTAACAAGGCTGTTTGTGCCTTCCTAAGAGATTTTGGTATGTACTCTTTTAACAATGAAAATATTTTGTTTCGTAGTACATACATTTTTCGCAAAGATGGAGTCCATCTTACTTATGCTGGCAATCAGATTTTTCTGAGAAATGTACAAAATGCATTGCAACCTTTTTTAGAAATACAGCATTCGTTTTGAAGTACGTCTTACGTAGTTAAAATGTTTTACATTCAAACACCTCCCAAAGGCTCTTTTCAGAGCCACCACTTCCTGTTAGAGAAAAATGCATTGGTTTCAATAGGGTAGCAATGCTATTGTTTTTCTGTTCGGGGACCTGTCCGCGGACTTTCACGAAATGGAAATGGCCATGCTTTATGTATCTTCACTTCTATTTTTTAACTGTGAAAGGTGGCTCTGAAAAGAGTCTTATTTTTTTTTTTGATTTTTGTTATTTTCTATTTTTTTTGTTCTTTTTTATACACGACACACTAGGAGAGGAGGGAAAGGAGGGTAAAGGGAGGGGGACACCAACCACAGGGATAAGAAAGGGCGAGCTGAGAGAGGAAGATGTAGAGTGGGTTTTATTTGGGTAGTGAGCAGGTCTTCTGGTGCTCTGAGACGATCGTCTGAAAAGCACTCCGAAGTCGTTCCCCCCTGCAGAGTACTGTGTCACATTACACACATACAACTGTGACCCTCGAAAGATAAGGGTCATCGGAATTCTGTATGGCCTGTGAGGCAGCTTGAGGAAGACGCTGACCCACATAGGTGTTCCTTGTGGTGACAGGATCAGGAACGGAGGATGAAGTAGAGCCAATCAACCCACTACGCTTCTCGCAAGGTACAACCTTGCGAATGGCCCCAGTGTGGAATGAGCGCAGGTGTCGCTTCATGGTAGTAGTCCCAAAGCTACAAGAACCATGCTTTCCGCGACTGAGTACCATTTTGCACTCATTACAGGTGACACGGTTCGCATGAGACTTAGGACCGTTTCCATGAACGGTAAACAATCGCCACACCCACGATTCATGCCGAGGGCAGGTAGTAGGGATTTCCTCTACCTCATTCTCATTATCCTCTTCTTCCTCCTCTGTATTCTCACTCCTGTTCCCCTCTTCAGGCCCTTGGGGAAATGGTGGTGGTGGAGGGGGTGGGGGCGGTGCTGAGGCAGATGTAGCACCATGTGGTAATAGTCGAGCCATGGATGTCATAGGCTTGGAGATGGAAATCTCAAAATCTGCAAAGTATGCAGCAAAATGCAGTGTGCTCTGTGGAATAGTCAGAAACACAATGAAAATGCGCTCTAGGGCGTGGTCTTATATCGGGGTGCTTGTGTGCAGGTCGCGGACATGTGCGCCGTCCGCAAAACAGATCGAATATCAAAAAAGGTTCAAAAAGTCACAAAAACTATGTGGAAAGTTAGGATTAGTATGTGGGATTTGTGGTATGGTGATTCTTTAATGAGAAATATTGTGGATTACTTGGAAATGTACTTTTAAACTGGTCGGGGACACGAACAGTGTCCGCATTTAGAGCACGAGATGAGCGTGGGCGCGGTCACATGATTGTTTTGTGAGAATGTTCGCTAAGGTAGCGGTCATCCGCAGGACACCCAATGTACGGACATTGTTTTGCGCATGCGTGTTGATGTTCTGTAGACAGTGTTCGAGTCCTGAACTAATTAAAAGTGAGTCACATGTAAAACGAACAGTTACGGACAGCCGTTTGTTCTTAGCACAGTTTAATTTATTTGCTAACAATACGGACAAACATAGCGTTTCAAGCACACCTCCATTTTCGTTTATTTATGAACAATCCAGGACACCACAAGTGTTCTTAGAACAGTTTCTGTTTGCTATCGAACACTACGAATAGGCATAGTGTTCTTAAGGACACCTCCATTTTCGTTTATTTATGAACATTTCAGGACACTACGTGTGTTCTTAGAACATTTTCAACTTGCATGAGAACATTACGGACAGATGTAGTGCCCTCAGGACAGCACATTTTCGTTTCTTTATGAACATTTCCGAACAACCGCGGTGTCCGTGGACACCTAAATTGTTTTTATCACAAGGAACTGAAAGTAATTACAACACAATATAAGAAAAGTAACTTTATTTCATATATATATACAATTATGACTGGGAAGGTGGGGCAATAACGGAAACAAAAACAGGAGAATTAGGGATTTCTAGATAACTGGGATCAGGTGAAGAAGGGAAGGAAAGCTCATCAAAACGCTTTGGTCCATAGACAGGGTTTGGGGTTAACTGCGTGGCATAAGGTGAGGGGGGACAAGTGCAGGTTGGACAATGGTGTGCTGTTGGGGGTTTCACATCATTTTCCACAAAGCTTTTCAAATCCATAAAATTTTGCATAAGGTCGTCCATTTTTTGATTAATCTGCTGTAGAGTGATATCCTCTGATTGTTGTTGTGAGATGCTTGGAATTTTTGTATGGTCTGTAATAAAAAAAATGTGTATTTTAAATGTATACAGAATATTATTTATTAATTGGTTTATATAGTAAAGTGTGTACCATTAGGTGGACTATTTTCTAACATTTCCTCTTGTGGGAAATGCTCCTCTAGCCAGTCGAGAGTACTACACAGTTCTGTGAGAAAACAAAAAAGTAATATGTTTTTTTTTTCTAATATAGAAAGTTTATAAATATATGAGTAAAAAGAAGTGCACTTACTATGTCTGGTGAGATATGTAATCAGTAGTGTATACGTCTGGTCTTGCTGTTGGTTGTGGAGCATCTGTGATGGTGGAAGCCACTTTATCTTCTTTTGGTATATTCCATTTTAAAACATATTGTATTTACATGAATGGTTAGTGTGTTACATATATGGGTAACATTTTTTAAGTATTACTACATATACTTTGTATGTGTGCTGCTTTGTAAATTTGTTAAATGTTCCTATGTTATGATATAACTATTACACATACCCCCCAGAGTTTTTAGGTGGTGGTACTGTTGTCCAAACATGTCTGCGGAGCGTCAAATTCAGTAGAAAGGGTTCAGTACGTTCCATATTATATGTACATAAAGTCAAAGTTATTATTGTTAAGTTGTGCTACTAAAAAACTATGAAATTCAGTAAAAAAACTTTGTTAAAGGGACGTTATGGTTCAGTTGCGCTACTAAAAACCTATGAAATTCAGTAAAAAAACGTTGTTAAAGGGACGTTATGGTTAAGTTGCGCTACTAAAAACCTATGAAATTCAGTGAAAAAACATTGTTAAAGGGACGTTATGGTTCAAAGTAAAACCGAAAAACCCCTGAAATTCGGCAGTTATGGTGATATAAGCAACCATAACTCGCACCGCCAGCGTGCACTGCTAACACTAACACCCAGGACATCAAAGATGACATCACAAATATAATTGATAACATCACTGATGACATCACATGTGCATTTACCTTTCATGAAAAGTCTGTACAAGGGATTCTTAGTGTAATGTTAATTAAAAAAGTGTCAAAGATTATTGGAATAAATATGAAGTGCTAATCAGTGCATTAAGCTATGCATTGATATAAATAGCATTCTATTATTAACTTCAATCCAGTATACTAAGGTACTCATGTAGAAACATAGGCATTGTGTGCAGCATACATGATGGAGGTGCAATATTCATAAGCTTGCCATGTTGAATATTGAAATGATAACTGTTTTCATATTAGAGTTGTGTGTACAGTGAAACTTGTGATAAGTAGGTAATAAAACCCACTTACTACATAATTGCATTATTATACACAAATCACAAAGAGACAACACCACATACAAATATGAATATATACAAGGGAATTGAAGTAGGAAAAAGAAACAGCAATAGTAGCAGAACGTGTTCATAACCTAACTGATTACCTTTATGCAGAGAAATGATTGCTTTGTTTTAAAGCTGTTACTTACCCTATCTATATATATCACATGATGTGTCTGGACCCTAAGGAAAATAGTGTGAGTACAACATATAAAAATATGACCATATACAGGGAAGTACAGTAATAAAAAAACATCAAAAGTATCAGAAAGTGCTGATAAATCTACTGATAATTTTAATGCACAAAAAGGATTGCTGTCTTTCAAGGTTGTGACTTCTCCTATGTATATGTTTCATATGATATGACTGGACCATAAGGGAATTATTCTAAGAACATACTTGAAGGATAAGTCTACGAATATAGTAATTTACAATTTGTAGTTCCTGACTGTTACTGAAGAAAACCATGTGGCCTAGATATGTCAGGAAAGGAAAAAAGGGGGAGTCAGACATGTGATGTCATCAGTGATGTCATCAATGACATTTGTGATGTCATCTTTGATGTCCTGGGTGTTAGTGTTAGCAGTGCACGGTGGCGGCGTGAGTTATGGTTGCTTATCTTACCATAACTGCCGAATTTCAGGGGTTTTTCGGTTTTACTTTGAACCATAACGTCCCTTTAACAATTTTTTTTCACTGAATTTCATAGGTTTTTAGTAGCGCGACTTAACCATAACATCCCTTTAACAAAGTTTTTTTACTGAATATATATATATATATATATATATATATATATATATATATACATATATATATATATATATATATATATATATATATATATATATATATATACATATATATATATATATATATATATGCTCTCCTTTTGAAGGATGATGTAGTTCTCATAAGGATCTGGGTGGTGAGGATATGCGAGACACATCTCCACTGGAGTCATTCAATTCGTTGTTGACATGAATCCTATAGCCAGTAGGAATAAAAGTGTCAACCAAATTTGATTAGTTACCCGTAGGATAGGTTTGCCTGGGATAACATAATGTAATCAATTGGAGAAGATGGGATGTGAGTGTGGTTGACCTGGTCCCAAAATTGACAAATTAGGCAGCAGACAACATCTCCCCTGCCCCTCTCGAGGGGCTGAAGAACTCAAAAGACAATGCACATGTGAACAGTGATTAAAAGGCATTTGTGGATTACGGACGTATAGGAAAACTATTGTTCTATACATTGAAATGATACACCATTAGACAGGCATTGCCAAACCATAGCTTTCAGTTTACGTTCAGGAATGTGTTGGTTAATAGGGCTGGCCCACTTGTATGATGGGGCACTGCAATTGCCATCAATGGCATCACTTTTAAAATAGGAATTCATTGAGGTCAGTGTATTTCCATAAGTGGGCACTTCTTAGCCAAGATATATGACCTATTGGATGCTCTGGGTTTCTTGGATGGTATGATCTCTTCTCTTTGCAAGACAGCCTATATTTCTTATACATATATGTTGCATTTTATTTTTTAGACCACAACCACTAATTACTGGTTGATATGTTCTCATCTCTTTGCACTTTTAATGAGAACTGCTTGAAGACGGATCTGAACATTTAGGGCCCAATTCATTGAATATTTGCCCGGTTAAAAGTGAATTTGTGCTGCTGAAAAGTGACTTTGCACTGCCGACACAAACCCGGATTCATGGAACTGTGCAAAGTGTATTTTTACGGGGCAAAGTCCGGGCAAAGTAAGTTTGTACTGAAAAAATGACTATGAGCAGACTTTGTCCGGACTTTGCACTGCAAACATAGACTTTGCACGGTTCCATGAATCAGGGTGTTTATTGGCAGTGCAAAGTCACTTTTCAGCAGTGCAAATTCACTTTGAACCAGGCAAATATTCCATGAATCGGGCCTTAGTATTGGAGGTTTTGGAATCTGTAAACCCCTCTGGAATAGATCAGTTATCTTTCATTGAACTGAGTCACAGATTTCTGGCAAGCTCGATGTAGCCATTTAAAGACCAATGCACCTGCTCTGATGTGTTCCAGCATTTATAACTGCATCCAGTTCTCCAGGATTTGGGACATAGTTCAGGGAGATTTCATTGCGAGAGACGGCACTGAAAGGGCACTGCTCACAATTCCAATGAGTTCGTTTGGGTAAGCAAAAAGAATGGTGCAAGACAATCCTGCTTGAATTTAATCGTGGCCATTGAAGATGAAAGAATAGGTGTAAAGGGTGGAGGGTCCAAGATTTGAGATGAGTCAATGGAAAGGAAGAGCTAAAGACACGGCAAAGAGAATTTCCACCAGGATGGGCACGATGGTTGTGGAGCTAGTAGAGGGAGTGGTTGAATAGGAGACCAACTCGGACTGGCCTATAGGGCAAAAGGCCCATGGCTGAACCAAAAACGCACAATGCTGGTGTAGGCCAGTTTCTTTGGTCAAAGTCTGCCACTTTTTTTGGTCAATGTGGGCCAGTTTGATGAGTTACTTCACTATGTAGCTAGTAGTTTTAACCAGTGTTACTGAATAAATATTCTTTAAAATGCACAATTTGCATCACATTTTATCAAAAAACTCCCCCTTGGATACTATTCAAACAGTGCCACAAAAGGAATGAATAGCCACTTGCAAGTGTGGGACACTTTTTCATTGGTGTCCGATACAATTTTATGGCCCAGTCCGACCCTGGGGAGTTGGGTGACGACTTATTGGAAAATAATTTAACTTAGTTAGGACAAAATGTGAAAGGTGCAGTTTAGGTCTTTCATTAGCACCCTGAAGGGGAGCGCCAGCCAATCAGGAGACTCAGATCGTGGCTGTACTGTATGGTACATGCCCGCGTTACCAGATGCCTGGGCAGTCAGTGCCCCCTTCTCTTCCCCACTCCCCCTTCCCCATAGCACCCATATAGTTTTCTACAAGCGTGCGAAGGGTGTTTAAAAAAAAGAAAACATAATATTCCTGCGAGCCCCAGCACCAGCAGTGCTACTGCTCCCTCAGTCCGTTTTCCATGCTGATGATGGCAAGTCATCAACATGGAAAAGGGACTGATGCTTTCAGCAGCACTGCGCAGCAAGGTCAAGGCTGCACAGGAAAGGTGTGTTTCTTATTTTTATTTATAAAACAAACATTAGTACCCGTGTAGGGAACTAACTACATGGGTGTTAATGGCGATATGCCCCAAGGTGGCGAGCTGACCGAGTAGGTAATGGCCCACCATAACATAAAATGGGCAAGTTAAAACAGCCAAGTTCAAGATACAGACCAATTGCAATGCAACAATATTTCAAAACTCTCTCTCACTCACGTTTTCCTTCGCTCTCTCTTTCTCTCTCACACATCCTACCTTGAGGCCTGGTGAAATATGGACTCATTCCAAGATTAATTTTTGGGAGCAGTAAAGACAGTAAAGTTAATGCAATCAGCTGTGCTGATTGGATGGTGGAATCTAACCCCGTGCTCTTGTGTTTAGTCCTGAGACTGGGTCCCGCAGATTGTGCACCCTGACCTTTGTAAACATTACACGCAGCCCTCACAGACTCCTATGTCCCTAGTTGCGATAAAAGAGCCAAGCCATAGTATTTAAGATATCAGTATTTATTGAAATTCCCTACAGGCCATGTCAATTATGCAACGCAAACTCAGGAGAAATTGTTCAATTTCGCACAACAGCGTGACAAGCAAATATGTGCAAAACAATGTTTATTTATAGAGCTCATGAACTTTAGGGTGAGCTCAATGACCTTGGGATCCGAAGACATTATCCAGCCATGCAAGCAATATTGGATTTGTGTCACCCGCCTTAAGTATTTAAAGCCAAATAATGGCGGATCACAAGTCCTTCCAGCGTAGTATGTATGAGTCTTTCGGCGTCCGAGATTTACAGGAATGCTGTTGGTTTATTGGGAGCATAAACCAGTCAGGCAGCTCCTGCTACCACTTTATAAGGCATTTAGAAAACGGAATATGCAACAAGGATACATTGGGCGTAAGGAAAGCCATAAATATGAATACAGGGATATTTTCTACGAAAGATTATGGGCTATTCAGTCTGCCAAAAGGTACAATCTCATTTCAGCCTGGAACTTTTATAATAATTGCGATTTGATTGATCCCTCGTTTTCACTTAAAGTACCTTGCTTGGCTAGGGGGTCGTACATCGGAACGTGCCTGCGACAATAACGGGAATTTTGGGAATCATTACTGTTCAATGGAAAAAGTGAAGACTTACACAAACGATCCAAATTAGCTCAACTTTGGCAACGCTCTTGGGTGAAATCAAAAGGTACATATTCTTATGAAATGTTGCCGGCCTTTATGATCTTAAAGGACAGGCTCGCAATGTCACAGTTCCTTAGGTCGAGAAAAGAGCCACTGAGTTGGAAAATGCTAGTGTGTGTGTGTCAACGATAAACAAGGTGAAAGCAAATCCCGCCATTTCCCATTTGCTGCAAAAAGGCCTCCTTGCACATCTTGAAACATGTGTCGCTAAAACAGAGACAACTTCCTGCAGTGTACCTCATGTCCCAGATCCACGTAAATTGCATGCATGGAGGGGACGTGTTCCATTTGCACTTTGGTGCAAATAGGATCCTCAGTGTAATTGTCATCATATGACCTACAAAGTGCAAAAAGGTAGGTGTAAAAAGCTTGCTCAATCGCCTTTGGGATCTCTCTTTTACACTTTACAGTGCAAATTGAGTAAAGGCAGACTGCCATTTATGCATGACCGACAGCGTTTGCAATGGATTCCTAGGTCATATGCCTGATTTTATGTAAAAAACTGGCAGGCAACCCTCAATTTGTAAGCTGATTGTCTATGGGCCACCGGCGCCCTGATGCCTGAGGGTTTGTGTGCGCTATGCAAATGCAAAATTCAATAAATAAAATAAATATGAATCCACAGCATTTACGCCAGCATGAAAATGTCATTCTGGCATGAATGCTGGTGTGAGGGCATGGGGGTGGCAGAAACAGATTTGCTGTTCCAAGAAAACTCATGCATGCAATTTTCATGCAATGCATTGCATGCATGATTGTAACTCTATACCATGACGAAAATGACCCCCTTGTTAAATGCTGCCTCTGGAAGATCTCACCTCATCCCATCCATTTGTAGCTCACTTTATCCAGATCACAAGTCAATGATGCATTGCAGTAATACAAGGTAATTTATCCTAGTTTGAGATCAACATTACCTTTGAGGCATTTTAGATATTTTGCTGTGAATAAAGGGACTCGTATTACAAGTCCCCTTAAATTGCTCAAAGGGTGTAACATAATTGTGCACATCCAGTCACATATTGGAGCTCACGTTCGAGTCCCACATAAAAACACGGCAGGGATCTGTTCATTTGCACTTTTGCGTGCACAGGTCCTGGCCGTGCCATTTTCTCATTTGCAGAGCATAGTGCAAAATGTGAGGGTTATAAGGCAGTGTACATGATTGTACACTGCTGTTTTGCACTCTGCTGTGAAAATTGAGTGAACACTGCCATCCATGTTCACATGGCCGGCAGCGTTTACAATGGATCCATGTGGAGTCGGACGGCATTTTGCACATGCAGACTTTATAGGCAAGCCCAGCATTTGCACCAGCATGCATTTGTATGCTGGGGTATTTGCATGGCAGAGAGGAAGGGGGTGCCAGAATCACAAGTTTCGATCCGCCCCTCCTGTCTGACATATAAACACTTGAAAATGAGTCGTACCAAAAAATAAATGCTTAAGAGCCTCACACATGGCTTTTATGCATGTTTCTAATGTTATGCCTTATTTTAAAATGTGCCCCATTGTGTCTGTTCAATTTTGTTTTTAAAGAAATTGACAGGGCTGTGTTAGGCAGAATTATATGAAGTACCCTTTGGGAATACCACAAACAATTAGGACTAAAAGTGACAGTAAAAATTCACCTTTGGTACAAGCCTGTAGTACACAGTAAGGTGGTAGTGATGGCTGATCAGCCAGACTTATCTCAAGAGTAAAGTGAGCAGTATCAATAGTTACACAAAGAACAGCAATTACTATAATTCAAACAAACTGACTCAAGGTTTCTGAGTAAAAGAATATACATTTATTTAAACATCAGTTATTAAACATTTCACTATTATCAAGCAGTAGAAAATTCATGTTACCAATACACTACACCGCACTCAATAGATTCTGGACAAGTTAGGCTCAAAATGAAGCGTGAGCACAATGGCACTCCAGCAATTTAAAAGGGAGGGAAAGACAAAGTTAAACAGAACTTGAGCAGCACCAACAAGTAAGTAAGCAGGGCAATCTAGAAAAATAAACTACAGTGAGGAAATCAAATTAAAGGGCCCTGTCCCAAAGTCAATGGACCAAAGTCTTTGCAGAGGATCACACAGTTCAGAGTAGTTTGCGGTTAAGTCTTTGCCAAGAGTTCAGAAGGAAGTTGGTCGGATGAAAAGTTACTCTAAAGAATGGAGAAGGACAAGCCTTCGGATTGGCAAAAGATTTCACACACTTTCACTGGGGCTGGACAAAACGAACAACCGGGTTAGCACAGTACCTTTAAAGCAGAAGAATGCTGTAGCTGAGGCAGACGTTCCTGGCAGGTCCTTCAGGCTCACGGTTCCTGAAGTGACTGTCGGACTGACAAGAAGGAACAAGACTTGAGGGTCCTGCACTGCCCAGGGAAGAAACCAGTAGCAGAGCAAAGCGACGAACAAAAGGTGCACTCCTTAAAAAGCAAACAGGGTCCGCTCCTCCTGGCTATCCGGTTCACTGTAGCTCTGTGCAGCAAATTCGACCAGAGAAGGGAGGTCTGACGAGCAGTTTTGTGAACTGGTTGTTCCCACCAGCTCAAGGGCAGAAGATTCCTTGCAGATCTTCCCTGTCGTCGATGTTTGAAGATTCGGACCCACAACAGGGCTTCACCGGGAGGGTCAGTCGTGGTAGAGGTCCACTTCTGTCAGCTTCTCTTCGGTTCCCTCGATCCAGTGGCAACTCAGTCTTTCCAGCCCCAGAGACCTGTTTTTTATGCAGTTTTCCCCCATTCAGCCTGCCTGGCTGTCAATCACACAGCAGGGTGGCTGTCCCGCCAGGACAGTCACCACAGCCAATCATACCAGAGTGCGACATGGGTCTCCAAGGTGACCCTGTACAGGGAGTCTGAAACCCCTACCTCACATCCTGTCCCCGCCAGACATTCAGGTGCCTAAGGAGGGCTTCTGAGCAGAACCCTGCGAAAGGCCATTGAACAAAGGGACCAAACCCGGTTTGGTGCGCAGAGTAAAACACGAGAAATACTTTTACAAAAAGAAATGGTGAATAAACCCAGCCAGAACCATATAAAAACGTATATGTTCTAGCGGGTTTAAGTTTGAGGCTACCAAGATAGCCTAAAACAATACCAGGACTATTTAAGATAATCGCGGTAGGAAAAAAGGGGTAGTTACCACTGCCACCAGCCAAGTCTTAATGAAAAGGGAATGAAACAATCTTCCATGAGAAATAGACAAAAAGGGATAAGTATTAACCCTTTCCAGAACTCTATGTAAGATAGTTTGTACTGGGTTTGTGGGTTTAAAAAGACTAATAATGTCAATGGCAACTTTACATTTTCTGAGAGACAGTAGTCAGTCTCAGAACATGGAGTCGGAGTTTGGAAGTCTGAAAAAGACAACCCTGTGTCACTGCACTGAAGGTGCTGTGTAACACACAGTAAAACGATGATGACTATGGAGTAGGTGAGGCTCCACAGTCTATGAACACAAAAATGTTAAACACACACAGCAAAACACATGTAAGAGTGGGAAAAAAGGCTCACACTCTTACCATGTAAAAAAAAAATCCAAGAAATCCAGCAAAGCTGCTGAGGGACTCAGTACGTAAGCGAAATTAGCCATTCTGGAGAATTAACCCTAACACTCGCCCCCCCCCCCAGATTAAGGGACAGGAGGATTTAATCCACTCCTGGTTGAATCTCTTCCTCTAGTCAGTTAAAAACATCCTCGAGAGACCATCAGCATTTTGGTGGTGACATCCTGCTCTGTGCTCAATGGTGAAATCAAACCCTTGCAGGCAGATTGACCATCTTAGAAGTTTTGGGTTTTCTCCTTTCATTTGCATTAACCACCTCAAGGGTTGGTGGTCTGTTTGAATCACAAAAGTAGATCCATACAAGTATGTCCTAAACTTCTTCAAAGACCACACAATAGCAAAACATTCACGCTCTATGGTTGCCCACCTTGTTTCTGGTTCCTTCAGTTTCCTACTGATGAAGCAAATGGGGTGTTCCCTACCTTTTTCATCCAGTTGACTAAGGACTGCCCCTTTACCTGTATTGAATGCATCAGTCTGCACAATGAAGGGTTGGTTATAATCAGGAGCTCTTAGGACTGGAGCTTGACAAAGGGCTTTCTTCAGGCTTTCAAAGGCATGAGTGCACTCCTCATGCCATCTAACATTTTTAGGGAATTTTGGAGAGGAGGTCACATTCAAGAGAGAAGTTATGGTCCCATAGTTCTCTATGAAATTCCTGTTGTACCCAGTGAGACCTAGGAAGGCTCTCACTTGGGTTTGAGTAGTAGGGGTGGCCCAGTTTTGTACAGCTTGTACTTTGTCAGGCAATGGCCTTATTTCACCTCCTCTTACCTCAAGACCAAGGTAGGCCACTTTGCTCTGACTAATTTGACATTTGCTTGCCTTTATGGTCAGATGGGCCTGCTCAAGAGCCTGCAAAACATATCCTAAGTGATCAACATGTTCTTTCCAAGTAGGGCTGAACACTGCAATGTCATCCAAGTATGCCGTGCAGCAGTCCTCCATCCCATTGAGAACTTGATTGACCATCCTTTGGAATGTAGCAGGTGCATTCTTTTGTCCAAAAGGCATAACCTTAAACTGGTAGAGGCCTGCTGGGGTTGAGAAAGCAGTTTTCTCCTTGACACGGTTTGTCATGGCTATTTTCCAATAGCCCGACATCAGATCAAATGTACTGAGGTACTTGGCTGAACCAAGTTTATCCACCAGTTCATCTGTCCTTGGTAAAGGATGGGCATCAGTCTTAGTGACTGCATTTAGAGCTCTACAGTCCACACAGAATCTCAACTCCTTGGATCCTTCCTGCCTTTGGTACTAGGACAACTGGACTGGACCATGGACTTGTAGATGGCTCTATAACCCTGAGATCAAGCATCTTGTTGACCTCTCATTTGATGTGGGATCTCACATGTTCTGACATTCTGTAACCTCTGCTTTTCAAAGGTAAACAGTCACCAGTGAGAATATCATGCTGGCACCAAGGGGTCAAGCCTGCTGAAAGTGAAAACAGGTAGGCAAGCTGATTCAACATAACTTTGCACTCCTCCTGTTGTTCAGAAGTCAGTTGAGAAGAGAGATTGACTCCTTCTATGTTCTCATCCAAAGGTTGGCCTCTGAGAATGTCAGGTAGAGGTTCACTCTCCTCCTCCTCTTGAGCTGAAGCTAGAAGCAAAACTCCCACTTCTGGTTTCGAGACATATGCCTTTAAATGGTTGGTGTGAAAGACTCTGGGAGCCTCCTTAGGTCTGCCTAAGTCCACCAAATAGTTCACCTCTCCAGGTTTGCCCACAACCTTGAAGGGTCCTATCCATTTGTCCTGCAAGGCCCTCTGCCTTGTTGGCACCATAACTAATACAAGCTGGACATGAGTAAACTCAACCATACTGGCCTCCTGGTCATGCCAATGTTTGACCAGAGCCTGACCTGTTTTTAAGTTATCACTAGCTTCTGCCATCATGTGTGACATTCTCCCCAGAGACCTATCACATAGTCAGTCACTCTGACTGGCTTGGGGGAAGGAGCACTCTGCAACCCCTCCTTAATCAGGGCCAAGGGGTCTCTGACTTGATGGCTATAGAGAAGTTCAAAGGGACTGTAACCAACTCCCTCCTGAGGGACTTCTCTATAAGCAAAGAGAAGGCATGGCAGTAGAAGGTCCCACTTTCTTTTAAGGGGTTCCTCTAAAATACCTAGCATGCTCTTCATAGACATCCCATTTGTCTGTGGATGGTAGGCTGTAGAGAACTTGTAAGTGACACCACAGTTTTTTCAGATGGCTTGCATGTAGTGGGACATAAAATTGGATCCCCTGTCGGATATCACTTCCTTAGGAAACCCTACTCTGGTAAAAATACCAAGTAGAGCCTTAGCCACAGCCTGAGTCGTAACAGTCCTCATAGGTATTGCTTCTGGGTATCTAGTAGCATGATCTACTCCAACCAGGATAAACCTGTTTCCTGAAGATGTGGGAGGGACAAGGGGACCAACAATGTTGATGCCCACACTCTCAAAAGGAACTCCCACCACTGGAAGAAGCACCAGCGGTGCCACATTCTTGGCTCCACTCTTTCCAGAGGTTTGCCAAGTGTGACAGTTCCTACAGAATATGTCAACTTCTGAAACCATCTTAGGCCAGTAGAAGTGTAAGGGGAGCCTTTTCTTGATCTTTTTGAAACTCAAATGACCATCCAAAGGTATCTCATGGGCCAACTGTAGGAACTGGATTCTGTTTGCTAGGGGCACTACAATTCTTTTGCAGTCCCCAGGGATAGACTCCGTCGGTTCGCTGTAGAAGAGGCTATCTTCCCAGCTCAACCTATGCTTTCCAACGTCTTGCCCATCAAGTTGAGAAGCAGCCTGTTGTGGGAGACCTTCAAGAGTAGGACACTCTCTTTGTCCTCTGCTGAAGCCTGCCCAGTTGGGTCCACCTTCTGCCAGTAAAGACTGCAGCTCGGGATGGTCAACAGGGTCAAGATCTCCAGCCAAAACAGTGCCTTCCTCCAGATCTGATTCTTCATAAACTGGATCAACCACACATGGTTGTACCTCACACTCTGCCTCAGCAGGTGAAAGAGACACAAGTGTGACCTTGGACAATCTAGGGGATGTCCTTGTTGGTAGCACAGGAGTGTTGTCTGTCTTTTTCCTTGAGGTCTTGGGTTTCCCCTTTGCCTCTTTCTTTCCAGAAATAGCAGTGAGCAACTCCTGCGGAATAGGGGTGATAGTTTCTTCTATCAACTCCTCTGGAGAGCCTCTCAAGATCCTCTCCCTTGCAGGCCTAGTGAGCTCCTATCTCCTCTTACTGGGAGGCCTGGGGGTACTAGACAAAACTCCAAGAGTTTTCAGGTCATTACCCAACAGGACTCTCCCAGGCACTTCACTCTGCAGACTAACAGGTATTTTGACAGTCATATCATTACACTGGATGAGAGCTGGTTACTGGGGAAGCATTTGCACAGGGCCTCCAGGTAACTTGGTGAGGCGTTTGGGTGACTTAGCAACATTTTCCACCTTGAAAAATGATTCATCCACCATGGTTATGCTGGCTCAAGTGTCTCTGATGGCAGGAGGCTTCTGGCCATTCACAAGAACACTATCTTTATAATACTCTTTAGTATTATCTGGGATGGAATTATAGACATCTAAATTCTGTTGTTCCCACAAACCCAGGGGCACTAAAGAAATACTAGCTGATACTCTCATGGGTTCATCAGTCAGTAGGTGAAAGTTTCCACTTGCCATAGGTACTTCTTCCTCTGGGGAGAAGGCTAAGAAGACAGTGTGGACCCCTGAAGGTTTACCCTTACATCTGGGATCCCCTTTCACATGGTGAGTTGACCCACAAATATAACATTTCCCAATTTTTTGATGAATGGGGTCTTGTTCTGACCTCCATCTCTTTTGGGTCCAGATGGTACACTAGCCTGATTCCGTTTCCCTTGTGGCTTAACCTTATTGTTTTGGTTGGTGCCCTCTTTTGGATTGGAGGTTTTAGAATTCTCCCTATTACATTTCCTTGGCTGCTTTCCCTCTTTCTTCTTTTGAGTTGCCCCAGAATCCTTGTGAGTAGATCTGTTGGCAACCCACAAGTCAGCAGCCTTAGCTAACTTCTTTGGATCTATCTCCTTAGAATCAGCCAAGTGCTGTCTGAGCTCAGAAGAACAGGCATCATAAATGGACTCCAACATAACAAGATGGATCATACCTTCATAAGTCTTTACTCTGTAACCCTTAACTCAGCCATCTATGTTTTTCAAACATTCACATACCCAGGTAGCCCAAGGGGTACCATCATGCTTTTTGAGGGTCCTAAAACTCTTAAGGTACTGGGAAGGGGTCTTCCCAAATCTAGCTATTAAAGCTAGCTTCACACACTTATAATCCACCGTATCCACCTATCCCAACTCCATCACAACATCAGATGCAACTGTGGGTAGCCTAGAGAAGAGCCAAGAAAGCAACTGATTCCCTGTAATGTCTTGAATCCCATGGTTATATTCAAACATTGCCAACTAATCCAAAATATCAAGCTTAGCCTCATACATACTAACAATTTCTTGAGGGATACAGGGTCTCTTAGGACTGGAAGGCCTAGAAGACCCTGGGAGGGAAGCATTTTCCAAAGACAACGTTTTCATTTCTAAGGCATGATTAAACTCCATTTCTCTGAGCTTAAGTTCTTGATGCTTTTATTCAGTTTGAGCATTTATACGTTCAAATTCCAATTCAAGACTCATCTTTTCTAGAGCAATGAATTCAGGATTGAGTGTAGGACCTTTAGGGGTCCCAGTGGACAAAAGTTGAGGTGTTTGAGCAGGTAAGGGAGCAGTGAGGCCTACATTAGGAGACACATCTACTTCCTCTAACTCATCAATAATAAACACATTATCATCCTCATTATTTTCCACATTTGCTGAGGGGTCAGTTATTTCAGACCCACCCTCCAGACTTTGTTTCTCTAACAACCTTTCAATCAATTCAGAATTTTTGCCTTTAACGGAGAGATTCCTTTCTCTACACAGATTTTTCAGAAAATCCACAGTGTAACTAAGGAGGATCTCCTGACTGTAGCTTTTCATATCAGACATGATTAATATTGCTTTTCACTGATGTTTAGCCTTGTGGTTAGTTGATCCAAGGTAATAGCAGCACTCTAAGTGTAATCACTATACTTGATCCTCACCACTGTACACCAGTTTTAGGCAGAATTGTATGCAGTACTCTTTGGGAACACCACACACAATTAGGACTACAAGTGACAGTACAAATTTTCCTTTGGTACAAGCCTGTACTACACAGTAAAGTGGTAGCGATGGCTGATCTCTCAAGACAAAAGTGAGCAGTATCGATAGTTACACAAAGGACAGCAATTACTATGATTCATACGAATACTGACTCAAGGTTTATGAGTAAAAGAAAATAAATTTAGTTGCACATCAATTATTAAACATTTCACTATTATCAAGCAGTAGAAAAATCATGTTACCAATACACTACACCGCACCCAATAGATTCTGGACAAGTTAGGCTCAAAAGAAGTGTGAGCAAAATGGCACTCCAGCAATTTAAAAGGGAGGGAAAGACAAAGTTAGACAGAAATTGAGCACCACCAACAAGTAAGTAAGCAGGGCAATCTAAAAAAAAGAACTACAGTGAGGAAATCAAATTAAAGACAAAAAGTTACTTTAAAGAATGGAAAAGGACAAGCCCTCATATTGGCGAAAGATTTCACACACTTTGACTGTGGCTAGACGAAACGAACAACCAAGTTAGCACAGTACCTTTAAAGGAGAAGAATGCTGTAGCTGAGGCAGAGGTTCCTGGCAGGTCCTGCAGGCTCATGGTTCATGAAGCAACTGTTGGACTGACATGAAGGAGGAAGACTGGAGGGTCATGCATTGCCCAGGGAACAAACCAGCAGCAGAGCAAAGCGATGAATAAAAGGTGTGCTCCTTAAAATGCAAGCAGGGTCCTCTCCTCCTGGCTATCCAGTTCACTGTAGCTCTGTACAGCAAATTTGACCAGGAAGGGAGGTCTGGCGAGCAGTTTGGCAAACTGGTTGTTCCCACCAGTCAAGGGGAGAAGATTCTTTGCAGATCTTCCCTGTCGTTGAAGTTTGAAGATTCAGACCGGCAGCAGGGCTTCACCGGGAGGTTCAGTCGTGGTAGAGGTCTTCTTCTGTCAGCTTCTCTTCGGTTCTTTCGATCCAGTGGTGACTCTGCCTTTCCAGCCCCAGAGACCTGCTTTTTATGCAGTTTTCCCCCATTCATTCAGCCTGGCTGTCAATCACACAGCAGGGTGGGTGTCCCGCCAGGACAGTCACCACAGCCAATCATATTAGAGTGTGACATGGGTCTCCAAGGAGACCCTGTGCAGGGAGTCTCAAACCCCTTCTCACATCCTGTCCCCCCCAGACATTCAGGCACCTAAGGAGGGCTTTTGTGCAGAAACCTGTGAAAGGCTGGTGAACAAAGGGACCAAACTTGGTTTGGCGCGCAGAGTAAAACATGAGAAAGACTTTTACAGAAAGAAAGGGCGAATAAACCCAGCCGGGACCGTATAAAAAAACGTATATGGTCTAGCAGGTTTAAGTTTGAGTCTACCAAGATAGCCTAAAAAAATATCAGGGCTAGTTAAGATAATCGCGGTAGGAAAAATAGGGTAGTTACCACTGCCACCATTCAAGTCTTAATGAAAAGGGAACGAAACAATGTTCCATGAGAAACAGACGAAAAGGGATAAGTATCAACCCTTTCCAGAACTCTATGTAAGATAGTTTGTACTGGGTCTGTGAGATTAAAAAAGACTAATAAACTCAATGGCAACTTTACATGTTCTGAGAAACAGTAGTCAGTCTCAGAAAATGGAGATGGAGTTGGGAAGTATGAAAAAGACCACCCTGTGTCACTGCACTGAAGGTGCTGTGTAACACACAGGAAAAAGATGATGCCCATGGAGTAGGTGAGGCTCCACAGTCTATGAACACAAAAATGTTAAACACACACAGCAAAACACATGTAAGAGTGGGAAAAAAAGGCTCACACTCTTACCAGGTGAAAAAAAAATCCTAGACATCCAGCAAAGCTGCTGAGGGACTCAGTAGGTAAGGGGAAGTACACAGGCTGCATATGTTACATGGAAATCCAGGCAGGAGGGTATTTCTGTGTTACTCTTAAACACCTGTCGAAAACAATTTGTAAATGTCTTGCTGATATGTATATGTTTACCTGGATTCAATAGGAACTGCCAGTTTTGAACAGGTGCAAAAAGCATCAGATTCCATAGAAATTCAGGTCATCTCTGTGAGCATACTGCTCAGATGTCTCGAGAGGATAGCTCAGGGGCAAAATGCTCACCTTGGAAGCAATATGACACACAGCAACACAGGTTCGATCCCCGGGTCCGCGCTTGGGTGTTAAGTGTGTGTTATAAATTACTTATCATATCACACTGACAGTTCACCCATATTTCACTGGCAGAGCCAACAGGGATTTCAGCATCATACATTTCTATTGTTCATACTAGAATGGAAATGAAGGTGGTAAACTATGCAGAAACCATTATAAGCGTGTTTTATGCCTCCTTTAGCTCTTTTTGGAATAAAAAAACTGAGGCTATTAATAAGACTGACAAACATAACATACACAGCTCAGTTGGTGACTGTGGCCCTCAAAGTTCAGGCAACCCTTCATGTACTCCATAACCCTTAGCAGGTAGCTCATGTTAACATCAAGATTTTCCAGCCTGCCCCTTTCTTTCATTTGCCAACTAGCATATGTGTGTTTTAGTGCCTCAAGGGATACAATGTGGGAGACAAAAACATAGAGAGTGAGAGTGGATTGAGAGGTGGTATGGTTACCTAAAAAAATGGGACCTGTCTCACTGCTAAGATCTATTAGCACCTACAAATACACACACAAAAGCCCAAAGATGGCCACCAAGAGCCTAGCCATTATCAAATCAACACTAATCTGAACCATAACTAAGCTCTCCTCATTAGCCCTATTACACATTCTTGTATCATTGGCTAACCAGACCCAAAGCAGTGTAGTCTATCAGATCTTTGGTCCTTCCCTATGAATAGCATACTGCCAATGTTTCTGCCAAACCCATGGACTGCCAAACCCATAGAAAGCAGATTGGTACAAATAAATTAGGTACTTCAAACCTTCAACCATCAGCACCACAGGTTTAGCATCTACCTCTCCCACTGTTGCACTAATGATCCCTTCTATCCACCTTTTTCTTAAAGATCCACTAATAATGGCAGAAGGTTGCTATAAAAGACCATTCCCCTTACATTACATTACAGTTAATACCAGTTTAAGATGTTAACCTTGAGTAGAAAGTAATTTAAACATTTGTTAAATGATTTTCAAAAATGTAACTGAATTTTTACAGCCATTTCCTGTGTCTTATAACAAGGATATGAGGTAAAATGCACAGTGTTTTCAATTGATCTTTTATTTTCACCTCTACAAAAATAATAATGATAACTAGAATGTTTCCAAAAAGAAGAACACTAATGCAAGACTGAGTGGAATCAACAGCGACATTTAAGGACCTCACCAAGTCTATATGTTTGTTGGAGCAGTGTTTGGAAATATTTATCTTTAGGTAACTTCCCCTCCATGTTCTACAGACTCTCAAACATGTTGCTTTTGTTTCTGATCCCGTTCTGAATTTTCACAGGTCCCCTGGCCATTTTATTTTTTCATGGGGAAATTGATCAGTCCTTGAAGCTATCGGTACTGGGAAACTATGTTTCCCTTTTGACTTTTTACCTTTTTACCTCATTGGTAACTTTTAAACAGTGCACACAGCATCTTACAATACAGTGCAGTGGTGATACAGATGTATCACCCTTGGCTTTTCAATTTGAGATTTTTGGTTACTTTTATATGTGCCTAAAGGCAAACTGTTGCCAGCAATTACCTTTCTACCATGTTTTCCTTATTTTTAGTGTGCACATTCATGTTACTGCATTTGGCTACTAAAGGAGCCAGTGCCCTACAATGCCGATGCCACAAGTTTAGCCAAGTTGTTGTTTGGCCTTCTTCCTGCCTTCTCAGGTCAGGAAATCCCTTATATGACCATGCACTAGCCCGGCAAAGCTGCTGCGTTTGAAGGCTGCTGCTGGCTTGGTCTGTGTGGGCCAAGGATGTGGGTGGGACTGTCTGGGGTTCTAAAGACTCCAAGTGTGGGGCATGAGTGAAATCTGAATTAAGATCTGTAGATGACTCCCGAAGAGATCTGGCATCCCTTCTTGCCTTTGGCCTGGCAAAGCACTGCTGGAATACCTGGTCTTCAAATGCCCTCTACCGTCCTTCACCCCTTGGACTGGTGGGACAAAACAGTCTTTATGCATTCTTGCGGATCCAGCCAGTCTTTGGAAGTGTTTCTGGACCGCCCAGTAGACTGACCAGCTCTCCAGTGGCTACCTCAGTAGAATTGTTGCCATTCTGTGTTTGTCACTGGAACTTCGGTAGTTACCAGCTTGTGGGAAAAGTCACCTTCCTGCCTGCTGTCGACCATGTGTGGTGACATTCGCTGGAACTCGCCTTCCCCATCTGGTGAAGTGTCCTGAAGAGATCTGCATCAATGACTTATGCATTTCTTCTTCTCAAAAGGTTGCACTCTGCTCCTGGAACTGACCAGAAGAATCCCTGCACCCGCAGCTCCTGGACACCTTCTACTGGATCCTACAGTGGGAAAACCTACCTCCAGCTACTCCTAGTCATCTTGGAAAATCAGATTCAGTAAGTAATTTTAAGGCATTCACCTCTCCCTGTTCTCCTTAGAATAAAAATTAAAATAGACTTTGGTTACTCCATATCATCGATTTTTGATAGTTGGGTCTAAAAGCTTATATCTGAAAGATAGGAATAATATTTTACATGCCTGGAACTTGTTGAATATCTTCTAGAACATTTCCATCACCACAAGAACACTTCCTACATATGTCCCCTCTCCTGAGAAGAAACATTGTAACTTTTGGGCACAAGGCCCCATGCATCATAGGTATTGAACTTCTATATAGGGCATCATTCTTTTAATCTGGTTTAATTCTACTGCATCACTACTCACCTTCTTTTAGTTGCCTAAGTTATTGTATGCATTCCTACAAACCTAAAGGTGAGTGTATATATGTGTCATTATGTTTCATAATCGAATATTGTGTGATATTACTACCTGCGTGTGTAGTATGTTTGTACTTACTTGTCTAAACTGAATTATATCTTCATTGTGTGGATTGATTGTGGACCCCTGACCCCACTCACTTTCTCTTGAGACTAAGCCTTGAACACTCTCCACGCTTAACTTTATTGGGTTTGGCTAACCTCTCAGAGTTCCCCCTTTCTCTATAACTTGGGTGGCCTACTAAAATCTGTCCCTCAGGCCAGATTCTAGAAATCCCTCTTAACAAGCAGGGACAGAGGAAAAGGAGAGATACCAATGTAACTAATGCTGATGTATTTTGAATTTGAGATGCTTTCAGGGATAACAGGAAATGGCCATGTTATCAAATATGTAATACGTTATTGTTAACCAGACAAACGTTGGACGTCACCTTTAAACAAAAAAAAAGAGGATGCAAGTTGTAGCTGGAGAATATGACTGACTCAGTAGGCGTTTGGTTTATATGAAATTCTGCTTGGATACGGTACCCGTTAAATCAGTAATTATAATTGGTTATTTATAACACGCTTAATGCCACGAGGTTTCTAAGCACGGGGCCGGGGATCGAACCTGTGCTGCTCTGCATCGTCTTGCTTACATGGAGAGCATGTTGCCCCTGAGCTATCTTCCAGAGACTTAGTTGTGCATTGGAAAGGGATGGATTCCTGGGACTTTTATATGCCACTGTCATAATAAATGAGAATATACATTAATTCATGTTCTCCTCTCTGTTCATATCTGTTCCTCACAGTTCCTTTAACTGTTATAAGAGGAAGATCTACACTTAAGCCTCTTTTGACACAAGCCCAGTTATGGAGGTTCTGGGAGGTACTGTTATGTGCTAAGCAAACCTCTTCCCCTGTGGTCACCTTTGGATTGATTCATTTCTCATCAGAGCTTGGGGAATTAGGTGCAGGGTGGGTGGGGGTAACTTGCCTGGACAAGTAAGAGTAAACTGTCATACAGTGGGTGCTGCATGACTTGTATATAGATGGATAGTAAGACACATGTAAAATAGGCTTTGCTGTATGAAAATCTGAGGGGCTGTGAACATCAATATCTGATTTGCTGTTCTCTGCTTAGTAGAAGTGTTTATAATGTTTGGGGATGTATTTTGAAACTTGTAATAATTATTTTTGTATCACTATTATATTTTTGTATGCAAACAACAATGTTGTTAATCATTAACACAACGTTGTTGTTCAGTAAAAACATTTGGTCATATATCTGCTTTGCTTTTAAGATGTTTACTAAGATAAGCACTTAGGCAAAGCTGCCAACCTCAGTTTTCAAAAGGAATGGTCAATATCTTGTTTTCCCTGCGTGATTGGGTGGAGAGATCAAATGGTTATATAGGGATTTTTATGATGTAATCTCACACATCGGGACGGTGAAAAAATCTATGCCCAGACTCTCCACAACTCTAAAAGGACAACACTAAAGTCCTGCTCTCCTGCAGTCAAGAAGGAACTCTCTGACAAGCTCCTTCCTTTTTTACCTGATAGTTATAGCACCATATTTGCAGCTGTTTGAACTTCCCCATTGCATTGAATTCACAGCCCTACATCAATGAAGGTAACTTGGATGGCTGCTGCCCCTGCCAGACTCATTTATAATTGAATAAACCTTGCAGAAGGAGCCGACAGAAGCCTAGAAAAAATAATGATGTGATGGCTGGAGGTTTGGAATGAATCAGAACCTCTGACATTGCTTAGGGCAACCCTCCAGACCATTGGTCTTCGCCTGGCAAGCCATTACAAAAGGGAAAAGACTATATGCAAATCAGGCTTGGTCCTACCCGCAAAAGAGGTAGCCCAGCCCAAACTGCTTGGTCACATTCCATCTGCACGGGACACACATTCCCAGACATTTTGCTGCCTTACTGGGCATCATCGGTGAGGAGTAACTTGGGTCTCTAAGTCCAGCAGCCAGCTGGGATTTGTTCCAGCTGTGTGTGAAACACGCCAGGTCCTTTATACTTGAGAAGCCCTTCTAAATTGCATTTCACATGAGGACTATTTTTGAGCCCTAGTAGAAGATCACAAATGTAGTGGCTCCAAACCCAGTCCAAAGACTATTAGGGAAAATACTTTAACTTGTACTAATACTGTCGAACCAACTTGAGTTTATTCTGAACCCTCTCATGATTCTGATCTAATAAACTACTATTATTCTGTTTTACAATCCAGGTGTGGGAAAGAACATATATTGAAGTCCATTATGACATCAATATGACTCTCCTTTAATGGCTCTGGTGAGAGTGAGGCCGCAGAACATAAATGAGAGTGACAGTGCTACTATGCTAGATTTACCAGTGGGCTTTCATAAAATGGTTGTGCCCGGCAAGTGTAGTACAGAAGACCAAGGGGTAGTTACTGTAAAGGATTTTAACTACCCTATTGAATTGCATAGTTTTCGTGGTAACTACTATGACTTATAGGACTGGCACTGACACTGAGATTATAATGATATGTTCTATTGCCAGTCATGCTGTAAATCAGAATTAGACCCAGCAAGAGAACAGGATGTGTATGTTAATACAACTAATGGGGTCTAAGATCTTGGAGGCTGCTGAGTCCCATACATCAGTGAAATAGAAAGGTCAGAGTTCTGGTAAAGTTGTGTGTAATGCCTCTTCTTCCCACATTGTGTTTCACCCTTCCTTTGTGACACAGTGAGATGTGTGGGATGTGTTACCTCATGAAAGTCCTGAAAGACACCTTGATAGTGCCCCAGGGATAACCTTTCGCCTATGTTTAGGCATTAGTCCCACTTGGTGTTATGGCCAACACAACCACCCCAGTTTCATTGTATCAGTAAATTAATTAGTAAATGAATGTGAGGACACGTAGCGTTAGTGGTAAATATGATACGTTGAGTTGCAGGTATTAGGTTGAGAGGAAAGTTGTTTTTTCAAGGAGAAGTGTATAGAATTGGTGTCTACCCCTGCCGATGAGAGACATTTCATATTACAGACAGGGACCTGGCAATGTTATGCATTTTGGCCTGCTGAAGAGAAAATGACTTTGAAGTTACAGAGTTTTATTTTGAGAATATGCCTTTGCTGGTAGCTAGAAATGCTGAACATCTACTAGAATAAATTCCAGGAGTATGGAAGTTAGCAGCGTTTAACAAGCAAAAGAAGGATTTTCAGGTTGCCCATCACACTGTATGCTGTGTAATCCCACTGATGGGGTATGTTTTGTTGACCTGTGTCAACTTCTTGGGACATGAAATCACCCCTGCGGGTCTCGGTCCTCAGGTGAAGAAAGTGGAAGCACTATAAAAACTGAAAGACCCCACCACTCTGCGTGAGCTAAGAAGACTTCTTGGGCTGAGTAATTACAGTAGGAAGTTCATTGAGGATTATGGAGAGGTCACAAGACCGCAAATCCATCTTTTGAAGGGGGGCTTAAGTGGGAGTGGGGTCTGCAACAAGCTGAGGCAGGAAAACAACTCAAAAGAAGTCTCTCACAAGCGTCTTGTCTAGCTTACCCTGTCAAAAACAAGGAGTTCTTCTTGGAGACGGGGTTCTCGAATACATGCTTGACAGCAGTATTATACCAAAAGCATGACAAGGTCAATAAAGTCATCTCCTATGCAAGTAAGACTTTATCCTCTGTGGAGGAAGAATTCAACGATTGTGAGAAGGCATACCTGGCAACGGTGTGGGCATTACAAAATTACCGTCCATTCATCCAGGGGGAGCATCTCATAGTGGAGATTCCGCACCAGCCTTTGCAGTACCTCCCAAGTGACAGAATCCGGGCAGGAAATGTAAGTAATTCCAGAATTCCCTCCTGGATTCTGTCCATGCAAGGCTTTCCTGTGGAGGTCAGATATGACCAAAACAAGAAGAGTCCCCTCGCGCAAGGTCTGGCTGATTTGCATGATTATGCCAGGGAAAACTGTGTTGAGGACAAAAGTCTCAAAACCCAAGAAAACATGAGGCGTACCTGAATTCCCTGCACAAAGTCTATGAAGAAGACACGTGCAAGGGGATGCCCACAGGTTATGTGGAATGGTGCTCCTACCATGTTGACAACAACAGGGAAAAGAAACTGGTGGCCACCGTTGGGAATGCCTGGGTAAATGATGCCCGGAGTCCTCCACTGGGTACAAAACTGGTCCCCGCAGTAGTCAGGTGACTGAGGTGCAGGCAGTTCACCAGGCCATCCTCATGTTGTGCAACACCGACTCCACAAACTGGTCATAATCACAGATTCAGATTATGTCCGGAAAGGATTTGTGGAGCACCTGATCAATTGGACAACCAGAGGCATGCTGTGTGCAAATAACAAACCACTTAAACATGGCAAGCTCATACAAAATATTGATGATCTGGTCACCTCGAATGGATGACCATCTTTTGGCAGAAGATTAAGGGTCATTCCTGAATAGAGGAGCCAGACAAAACTGGAAATGACCTGGCTGATCAGTTGGCCAAAACCAGAGCCATCCATGGGGATCTCTTTGAGATTGAGTCCCTGTTGGGGGAAACCCAGGTCACTGCTGTCACCCGGTCCCAGACAAATGCTCACAATTAACTCTCAACTGCCCAGTGGAGTAAGGAGACCCCCGATGCTGATTTAATCACAGCAGTAAAAGGGGATCCGATTATTGGGACATTTTCCCAACACATTGAGGACCTATGAGAACTTTCCTTTGACAGAAACCGATTACATTGGGAAAGAGGATCTCAGGGTGTTAATGAATTGTCCTAAAATGTTCTGAATCCAAGGAGATCCATCTCTGGATGTGACCAGTGAGTAGTACCTACCTCATTCCGAAGCCTGATGCTAAGTCACACCCATGACACGACCACAGCCGGTCATCAGGGGTTTCATACTGCTCTAGAAATCTTGCGAGAGGTTGCAAACTGGCCACATGTGGGGCAGGACCTTGACCAATATTTGAAGTGTTGTCTTGTGTGTGCACAATTTCAGCCAAGCTCACTCACACACTGAGCTCCCCTCCAGAAGAGGGCGATGATACTGCTTTGGTCAGATTTAAAGGTAGATTTCATCGGGCCCGTTATTCGCTCCTCTAGGGGGAACAAGTACATGTTAATAATAACATGCTTGTTTACCAAATGGGTGGAATGTCTCCTGGCCCCAAATTGCAAGGCAGAAACAGCAGCTGCCCTGATGATCATCCACATCTTCTCGCGTTTTGACCTACCCCAAAGGATTGAGTCTGACCTAGGAAGTCACATCACCAGCGAAGTAATGACAAAGATGTGGGCGCTACTTGGGGTAAAAAGAGAACTTCATATTGCATACCGCCAATCCTCTAGTGGGGGTTTTGAGAGGTACAATAAAACCATTGTGAGCATTCTAAAAAAGTTTGCGGCAGATTCTGGGCCAAGGTGGGACATCCGATTACAGCTTGTCCTGATGGCCATCAGATCTACACCATCTTCTGCTACCAAAATGTCTCCATTTGAGCTAATGACTGGACGAAAAATGGTGCTACCTCAGCATCTGCTCTACAGAACACAAGAGCAGACTTTGATAAACGACTCCACAACACATGAATATGTTGAGAATTTAAGAAAACTCCTTCAGCATGCTTTTGCGTAAGCTCAGCGGAATCTGGAAAAATCTACAAAGGGGATGAAAACTCAGTATGACCTAAAAACAACCAAAAAGGAATACTAAGTAGGGGACAGGGGCTAAGTGTACAATTTTCAGAGGAACCAGACTATGGCGCGTAAATTTCCCCCCTCCTGGCATGGTTCCTTTGAAATTGTAGACAAAATTTCACCTGTCGCCTACAGAATCCGCATCCCCAAAGGAGAGCTGTCATAAAAGAAATTGGTCCACATTAATCAGTTAAACAGTTGTCATCCCAGACACACTTTGCAGCTGATTGAGGAGCCAAAGGAAAGTCAAATAGAGGAAACACCTGGAGAATGAGAAGAAAGAAGAAGAAAAAGCAGAAGGGAATAGGTAGCTGCTAGGTACATCTATCTAACAGGGAGTACCTTTCTTCATTATTATTGCAAAAAGGTATAATAAAACCATGGTGTAAAAGTTCAATCATGTCTTTGCCTTGTTGAGTAATTTGTTTTCTGATATTGATAATGATACTTGTATGCCTTGTTCCACTGATGTCAACCTTCCAGGAAGACAGTCAGTGAAAGATTTTAAAACCTGTTTTTTATCTATCTCCTATTAGAGTACTAATTCCATTCCCTCCTAGAATGATGAGGACCTCCCCGGGGACCTCGAAAGGAAAAAGTTTGTTGCTCCACATTCTCCGACGAAATAGGGAAGGAGATTGTTACATTCCGCTCCAAGACGAAACATGAACTCCACCAGATGAACCCCACTTTGCCCTAATCTCCCTCAACAAAAAGTCCTGGGAAAGAAGGGGGGATTCTGTGGGGGTACATTTACCAGCCCAACAGAAATCCCTGCATGTTAGCAGTTACAAAAAGAATGGCTGTGCTGTGGCTGCTGAGCACATATTCCCTTGCATCAATACTGCATTCTAGCAGTTACAGAAATCATGGCTGTGCTGTGTCTGCTGAGCACATATGAGCTAAAATGGAGCACAGACACCTTGAGAATGGCTGCAATTATTTTCTTCATGTGATCCCACAAAGAGGAATTCAAAGGCAGCCTGGCTCAGCCCTGCTGTGCTGTGATCTCCAAAATATAAAACTACAAAAGAAAATGTTCTGCATTCAAAAAGGATAGTTTGAAAACTAAAATGTGAAATCATCCCAAATACTCGCACAGAAACAGTATTTTATGTGTGGGCATGGGATTTGGTTTAAATGTATAATATATTTATTTACAGAAAGAATGGCTTTTGTGAAAGAAAGAAATAAAATGTTTGAACGCTGTTTGAAAGCAGCAGAACCAGTTTTGCGGGCAGGCACTTCAAAGATATCCAGTCCCTGGGCAAAGGAAGCCCCTTTACAATTATGAAAGGCCCAGAGGTGTAGGAAGTAGCAACCTTGTCACTTTTGCAAGCCAGGGACAATGGATCAAGGGGGGCTGGCCTTGTCACAAGGAAGTGTGAACTCCTTTTGACACCTCTGCTCAGCTTCATCTGCCAGAACCAAAGAGTGCTATGGCAACCCTGTTGTTCAGGACTGACACAGAGGGGGCAGGTTAACTGGGGGGATTTGAAGGATCACCCTACAGTGACACATGTCATCCATACGACTTGAAAGACTGTTTACATTAAGACATTAATTTAAGTAATCTGAAAATGCAGTAATGAGAAATTCTGATGGGTTTTAATGTCATTTTTGCGCCATTAAAATAAGACCATATGGGTTTCCTGACATGTGGTGGGAGCAAGTGACAGTAAAAAGGCATTTCTGGGGAATGTAATGGAAATATGCCTGACATTGATACGCTCATGTGTAGCCATTTGTGGAATTTTAGGTGAAATATTTTGCATAGAATTTGTGAAAGATTGCCCAAAGGACGAAACAGCATCGCACAAACCTAGGGTTTGGAACGGCATATTCCTTGTAAAGTATAGGGTCTGTCTATCTGATTTTCAGAAGGATAAAAATTGTAAATATAAGGGTCTTGCTTCATAACTGATCTTGGCAAAAAATATCTGTGGTGTAACAATATACACCATAAAACACACACCCTAAAACTGATGTCACTTCCCTGGGTCCAATCTGCTCACAGGGAGACGGCGACATCCACAGCCTGACCTATCCCATCTTAGAGGTATGTCCAGATTAGTTCAGCCCACATAGTAAAAATCCTCTGATGTCATCCTGCTTATAAAAGGAGGAGGCATAAGGAGTGTCAGGACATTAAAAATTCAGGACATTCAAAAATCCAACCTGAAAAATCCAGAGATCTAGACATTCCACATTCACCCTACAAGATTCCATAGCCAGGCCAGAGGTAGCTGATCCATATCCAGGCAGAACCTACTATCTAAAGGAGAAATGGACACCTTTGCACACCTAAATGTATCTATACTTTTGTGTGAGTTATTTTTTATGTTTCTGTAACGTTATCTAAAGTCAAGGTGCGGGGGAGAAAAATAGCAACCCTGGCATATGGGTTGAAGGAAATATGAGAACAGAATAAGTTCCTTATTAGGGAACTCCCGTCCCCTGCACACTATCTGGGGCTTATGGAGCCACAGTATTCAAAGAGTATCTGACATAGGTATTTGGTATAGTTTTTGGTTAGACTTAAACCATGCGTTAATTGAAGCAGGTGTTTTTTTTGCCTAACATAGTTAGAACATAGAGACAGTTGTAGAATAAATATTCACTTAAGTAGAAAAGACAACTTGTGACTTGATCTTTAGTTCAGGATTTATTGGTCCAAACAGGATTGCCCAACGCGTTTCGAGAGTTATTCTCTTCTTCAGGGGCTATATGCAATTAAAAACTTTAAATCTATTAAAAAAAGTTAAACAATGTTCTAGATTAGTTGAATAATTTATATTCATAATTTACATTCAATTGCAATATTCATTTTTACAAGAAGATATTCATTAGATAATAGAAAACCTCATTATTTACAATTCCAGTATAAGCATTGATTATCGTGTAACAGTGATCCCACTGTCACATATGTTCACAATTTGGGAAATTACACCATACAAAACCAAAAGAGGTATCCATAATTCTAATGGGAAAAAAAGAATACAATGTTTGAAGAAGAAGTCAATCTGTTCAAACATATAAGAAAAATGGAGCTGAAAGTATTCTTCGATTCACTTCCAGAAACAGCAGAAAAAAGGAAAACATGTAACTATTTGGAACTGAGAAACAAGAGCTCTTTCCATCCCCAGATCAATCATCCTATAATCAATCTCTTCAATCTCAAAACTACGAAAGACCTCAGACGAATCAAATACTCTTCCAACAACAGAATGAATATCAGAAAACATCAACTCAAAATAATTAAAGAATTAGCTGAAGACCCATCAATCACACTTAAACCAGCAGACAAAGGAGGAGCTCTAGTACTAATGGACACTGAATTCTACAACAAAGGATGTTTGAACTTACTAAATGACCAAAGCACCTACCTAGTTTTGGACTCTGACCCAATATTATCCATCAAAGAAATAGTCAAGAAAACCATTGACAAAGCTCTTGAAATGGATTGGATCACAGATCAGACAAGTGACTTTCTTATCAACAAATTTCCAGTCACACCTGTTTTTTACTCATTACCAAAAATCCACAAAAACAAGATGAATCCTCCATTCAGACCAATAGTAGCAGGAACCGAAAGCATATTCCACCCACTGGCTATTTATCTAGACCGAGCGCTACAACCTTTGGTGCAAAAAACTTCTACATACTTGAAAGACACTGCTCATTTCTTAAGACTACTTAAAGAAATAGTAATAGACGATCCATCAGTGATTCTATTTACCCTAGATGTAAATAGTCTATATACATCCATTCCCCATAATCAGGGGATAGAGGCACTTGAATGGTTTCTTTTGAACCACCACAACATCCTGATTCAAAAAGTATTTGCCATAGAGTTGATAAATATTATCCTCTATAACAACTACTTCCAATATGAAGGCAAATATCACCTACAAACATCAGGGACATCTATGGGGTCAGCAGTAGCCCCTGCTTACGCAAACATGTTTATGTTTCACTTGGAGCAAACACATATACTGAATAAAGAACCATGGAAAAACAAAATTATCTGCTGGAAACGCTACATAGATGACATCTTTGGGATTTGGCAGCGGACTCAAGAAGAACTTCAACAATTCTTTGATTACCTAAATAAATGTCACAAAGGAATTACCTTTACCTGGGAAATCGGCCAACCGAATATACATTTTTTTGATGTTAACATTACAAAAATGGGCACTGATCTGGTTACCAACATCTACAGAAAGCCTACAGATACAAACAACACACTCCACTTTGGGAGTTTTCATCCGACACACTTAAAGGATAACCTTCCTTATAGCCAATTACTCAGATTAAAAAGGATCACGTCGGACACAAGCAATCTCCAGAATGAATATGAAGCTATGAAACAAAGATTCAAAAACAGAGGATTCCCAGATGAAATACTAGACAAAGCAATCCAAAGAACAGTACCGATATCTCGAACTAAACTTCTAGAGGAACAACCCAAAAAAACAACGACAAGACTAATTCATACTCTGAAATTCTCTAGTCAGAGCTTTCAGATAAAAAGGATTACTACCAAAAATTGGGACTTCATTAAATCAGACGTGAGTTTGAATCGATTGTTCCCTGAACCACCAATGCTGGCTTATAAGAGAGGAAAAAACCTCAGGGACTCTCTCATCAGAGCGGAAAGACCCAAAAAGTCCGCCCAAATGACACTGAGGAAACAAAAAACTGGTACATATCCATGCTTGAATTGTCAGCATTGTGCTAACATCATAAAAGGTGATCACATAAGACACCCCAGCAGTGGTAAAAAAATAATTCTGAATGATTTCGCGACCTGTGACAGCAAAAACTTGATTTACACACTCCGATGCCCCTGTGGGAAATATTACGTGGGCAAAACAATCCGAAAGGCAAAGGAACGCTGGACGGAACATAAATCCAACATCAGGACATGTAATACCAAATCACCGGTATACAGACACTTCAAAGAGAATGGACATAACTTAGATGGGCAATCCTTGAATTAATCCACCCCCTTCCAAGAGGTGGAGACCTAGCCAAAAGACTATCCCAAAGGGAATTATTCTGGATACAAAACTTGATGCTTTATCAACTCACAGGCTTAATGAGGAATACTATTTAGGACCCTATCTATAAAACCTTCTTTTGCAAAATCTTCCTCTTAACATCATGTTGAGTTTCCTACTACAAGACGCTGCCTAGACACGTATGAAAGCATCAAAGAAATGTATAAGAATTGTAAAAGTTTCAGTTACAACTAAGATGAAACTAGACGTTCTTTCATGTCAAAACCAAGAGACTGTGAACTCTGAATGAGGCAGCTGAATAATTACAAATATGTGTCAATTTTGCACCTTGTTTTTTACCTGACCTGTCTACCATTACTCGCTAAGAGGACCATACCCCTCCTTTTCTTCAAAAATATCACAGTATAGTCCTTGGGGTAGTGTTGGCACTTTTACCATCATACTCCAAGTGGATCACATCTTAAAATATCGTATTTGAAAATATCTGACGAAAGGTTTAATATCTGTCTTCACTGCTCAATTTACATATTTACTCTACATATTGCTCCCCCATTTCCCAATAAATTCTGTTTGAGTTTATTGCATCGCTATGTAGATCTCCTCTCCTCAAGACAAGGCTACTACAACTAACTTCTTCACATCTAAGAGTTGGTCCTCTTCATCTAAGAGTTGTATCTCAGCAGACCATGTCTGCCATTTTTTACCTTCATTTTTTACCTTCATTTTTTACCTTTGTTTTTAATGTTCATCTACTATAGACCCCTTAATTTGATATACACCATAGGGTCGTATCCGATCGCATCTACAAGTTACACCACGGTACTAAGATATTAATCTAGTATTTTGTTTTGTTGAATCCTTTCTCAACGTCACGCACCCGTCTCCTTGTTTACATTTGTGACGTCATGCACGCACGCCGCATGATGACGTCATGTTTACATTATCCACAAATACGGCCATCTTGTAGCTAGGACTCCCACTCTGTATTTCCCAGCGTACGGAGCCAGACAGTACTTGTTTCCAGTCGAGTCATACAATCAGAAACCTATAAGTATAATTACAACGGCCCTCAGCCAGAACTTTTTTTACCTTAAGAGAATCTTTTAGATCCTAAACTGGGTTTCTTTGATTCCCCAGATTATTGAAAAAAAGCCACACCGGCATTTCTCTCTTCCTAATGGAGAATCCATGGATACTATGGTAACGTAGCAGTATGCCTACAGACCTCGAGCACGACCATCTTTCCCACATCTCTAGAGATTGAACTCCATTAAGTAAGTTTATTATTTATCCCCATTAGTGAACATCTCAGTTTAGATTGTTCGTGTCTTTAATCATATCAATATACCAATATACTTAGACTGGTCCATTACTTTATTTTACACAGGCTAAAACACTGTATTCACTCCTGATGAAACTGTCGATGTGAAATATTTTACAGACCCATAATCATGGATCATCCTTCTTATTGTAATGTTTAAAACATAAAAAACTGGGTAAGCCAACCACTATTCCTTACCACCTTGAGATCTCATGTTGAAATAATAAAATATGTCATTAGGAATTACTCTATGTCCTTCTTTCTGAAAATGACGATTAACTAGTGCTTTCTCTTTCTGTTACTTTAATATTAGCCAAAAAAACCAATTGGTTTCAATGAACTAAATTATTTTTTTGCCATAAGAATTATGGATACCTCTTTTGGTTTTGTATGGTGTAATTTCCCAAATTGTGAACATATGTGACAGTGGGATCACCGTTACACGATAATCAATGCTTATACTGGAATTGTAAATAATGAGGTTTTCTATTATCTAATGAATATCTTCTTGTAAAAATGAATATTGCAATTGAATGTAAATTATGAATATCAATTATTCAACTAATCTAGAACATTGTTTAACTTTTTTTAATAGATTTAAAGTTTTGAATTGCATATAGCCCCTGAAGAAGAGAACAACTCTCGAAACGCATTGGGCAATCCTGTTTGGACCAATAAATCCTGAACTAAAGATCAAGTCACAAGTTGTCTTTTGTACTTAAGTGAATTTTTATTCTACAACTGTCTCTATGTTCTAACTATGTTAGGCAAAAAAAAACACCTTCTTCAATTGACGCATGGTTTAAGTCTAACCAAAAACTATACCAAATACCTATATCAGATACTCTTTGAATACTTTGGCTCCATAAGCCCCAGATAGTGTGCAGGGGATGGGAGTTCCCTAATGGGGAACTTATTCTGTTCACAGAACCTACTATCTAGGCAGAACCTCCTATCCAGGCCGAACCACTATCCAGAACTAAAAACCCTACAAAAATCACAATAATTCAGGAGAAAGGAGGAAAGGCTGCAGAACCCTTTGGGAGAATCCAGTGACCAGACCCGTCTTTGCCCAGGCGATGCACCCCGCTGTCCACTGTGACCAGACCCCAGTTGCCCTGCTGTTACCTTAAAGGAGAGCCCAGCCATTGTGCTGTGACCCTATCCTTGTCCCGATTTCCAGAGACCCGGTTAGCTGTCCAAACCAACCAACTCAAGTGCATTTTGTAAGCATCACCATTCCTCAGTACTAAAAGCTGCATACACCGCTCTGTTACCTTGCATCCTATCTAAACCCTATAAATATCCTATAAGTACCCTAGTAACTTCTTAAATTGTCTGTGTCCTGTCCTTAGAAGAATCCGTGTTAGTTCCATGTGTTAGCGCAATTCTTTGTAAATCATTTCAGTCTGTTGTGCATGTCCTTAGTATTTTTTAAAAAAATTTAATTAAGTTCCCATAGAGAACAACGTGGCATTATAAGGTTAGCCTTGTGTAGAGACCTATGTAGTTGGAATGTTGAGCCTCGCGATGGTCGCGCGCGCTCTCTGTAGGCTGGTGAGCGAGAGCCGCGCGACCGGAGGAGAGGCGGTTAGAGTTTGAATGAGCGGTGGATGGGGCTCCGGGGAGCTCCGTAATAAAGTGTACCTTTACACTAAAAAATACTGGGTCAGCGTGCTTCCTACATTTGCCGACGAGGAACGGAGCTCGCCACGGAGCCGGCGGGGTGTCCCTTCGGAGGACAGCAGTCAGAGAAGAACGGCCGCGTTGGTGAACGGGCCGTCTGAAAAGAAGGCCGCGCATTACGGAGAGGTGTGGGGCCACAGGGGGACTGTCTCCGCAGCAGTTGACAGCGAGGTGCTGCAGGAGGACAGTCTCCGCGGCGGCCGAGGAGTGTGGCGCTCTTCGCTATCCCTGCCTCGGCTCACTAATAGAGTTTGAGCCTGCGCAGCTGTCCCGGATTGGTGCCGCCCACCCCAGCCCTCTTTGGATGTTAAGGTGAGGAGCAGAGGGGGAGTGGGGACTGGGCTGGACAATCAACAAGAGGGGGACATTCAAGAGAAAGGATTTGTCACTTACAACCTGGAAGATAGAACTGTGCCACCCAGAGGTTATACCATAAGAAGAAAAAGAAAGGGTATAGTGCCATCTAGTGGACAACTTAGATTCAAGCAGTTTTAAAGACTATTGAACTGTAACCAGAGCATACAAAGAAGCAGAGACATTGTGAGAGGAGGTTGTGGAAGGAAGAGCCAGCTAGAGATTGGCAAATATAGAGGATACAATAAGAAGCTCAAGTCTGTGAAAGTGAGCAGCGTAGCTAGGGAGTAACTACAACCAGAAAAGAAAAAAAAAAAAAGATGGCTGCAGCGAGTATGTCACCGCCACCGCCGTTCCTGTCAGAACCAGGTACCCCGCCAATAAGATGGGACAGGTGGAAGAAGTTATTTGATACTTACCTGATTGCCATAGGAGGTGATAAATTTGCATGTGCAAGGAAAGAAGCAATTTTGCTTCATAATTTAGGAACTGAGGGCAGGAGCGTCTATGATGGACTGCCTGATCTTCTGCAGTAGGGCCAAGGAGAAATGGATCAATACTCTATGGCAGAGAGGAAGTTGGAAGTACATTTTGAAGCTAAGAAGAACATAACGTTTGAGAGGCATAAATTCTTCCAGAGGGTACAAGGTCCACAAGAACCAGTGGAGAATTTTATTGCAGCACTGAGGTCGCTTAGTCTCTCGCTAGTTTGGACCGCTCGCAGACTCTCTGATAAGGGACCAATTGGTCCGATGCACGAATAATGTGAAGATACAAGAGAGGCTGTTATCAAAAGATGCATCACTAGAGTCAGCCATAGACACGGCAAGAAGTATGGAACAGACCCATAAGTACATGTCAACTATGAAAGGAGACAAGCCGGAAGGGGAAGTGGCAGCGGTGAAGGGGTTCAAAAAGGGGGTCCCGAACAAGGAAATACGGTGCTACAAGTGTGGGAGCAACCGCCACATTTCTACAAGCATGTTTTGCCCGGACAAGAATATCTCCTGTCTGAAATGCAAGAAGAAGGGTCATTTCGCGAGAGTTTGTCGTGAATTGGGAGTGGTGCACAATATTGAAGCAAGTGGGAGAGTACCCGAACAAGAGGAAAAACAAGTAATGGGACTAAGCTGCCAAGCAAAGCATGTGCTGGAGATATCGGAAGTCTCTAATAAAGGTGGTGCGCCTACGGATGTGTTCATGATCAATGGAAGAGTAGTGACAATGAAGGTGGACAGTTGTTCACCATGGACTTTAATGTCAAAGGCAACATTTCTGGGTTGCATGCAAGGAGATATGAGACTGTTGAGGGAGCACAATATTGAGCCCTACGCATATGGGAATGTGAGAATTGAAATTGTGGGAATGTTCCAGGCTTCCATAAAGTATAAAGGAAGAAGCTGCGAATCAGAAATATATGTTACTCAAGAAGGTTCATCACTCCTGGGATGGGGTGAAAAGTGGAAATTGGGAATAAGGATACAAGCGAATGCAGAAAGACCAATTGGTGTTGCAGAAGTAAAGGACAAGTGGGAGAAAGAATACCCGAAAGTGTTTCGAGAGGAATTAGGGATGTTGGAAGGATTCGAACATCAGATTCAGCTGAGGGTGGGCGCCAGTCCAAAGGTGCACAAGGTGAGGCCGGTGCCCCAGGAGCTGGGTGAGAAGCTAAAAGTAGAAGTAGAGTCGTTACTTCAAAGAGGGATAATAGAGAAGAGTGAAAGCTCGGAATGGTTGTCACCGGTAGTGGTGGCCATGAAGTCGAATGGAGACATTAGACTGTGTGTAGATCTGCGGGATCTCAATAGGAATATCTTAATTGATAGACATCCCCTGCCAATAATTAGTGACCAGTTATCTGTGCTTAACAATGCCAAGGTATTTTCAGTTATTGATCTTTCTCAAGCATACCATCAGATTCCACTAAAGGAGGATTGTCAACACCTGACGGCATTCATTACGGTGTTTGGAACATTCAAGTATTGCAGGATGCCGTTTGGTCTCGCATCGGCAGCAGCGGTATTCCAAAGGGTGATGGAGACAGTGATGAATGGAGTTAAAAACATTATTGTGTTCCAAGATGATATTATGGTTTATGCTAATTCCATTGAAGAGCATGATGATGTGTTGAGACAGGTGTTGAACAGGTTGAGTGAGGCAGGATTGACGGTAAAAAGAAGCAAGTGTAAGATTGCGGTAAACAAGGTAGAATATCTCGGCCATGAGATAGATGAACAGGGAGTGATCCCTAAGAGGAGTCTAGTAGAGGCAGTACAATGTGCACCAGTGCCAAAGGATAAAGAACAAGTGAAATCGTTTTTAGGTTTGGCCGAGTATTATCACAAGTTTGTGAAAGATTTTGCCAAAGTGTCCATTCCTCTTAGAATGTTACTCAAGAAGGGTGCGAGGTTTGAATGGTCAGCAGATTGTGAAGTAGCTTTTGAATATATTAAGCAAGCGGTAAGTGGGGCACCATCCATAGGTAGGTTTGATCCTAAGGACAAAATTGTTTTGGTGGTTGATGCAAGCATGTTGGGGCTGGGTGCAACATTGGTGCAGTATAACAGAGACAATACAGAGAGAGTGATTGCGTTTGCGTCTAGGACACTGAGAGGTGCGGAGTGCAAATATTCCGTCATTGAAAGAGAAACGTTGGCCATGTTCTGGGCTGTGAATCATTTTAAGTACTTCTTGTGGGGAAGAAGATTTGTGGTCAGGTCGGACCACAAGCCCATGGTTCAGCTTTTTGAGAGTGGAAGGTGGGCTTTGGGTTCCCCAAGAATAAGCAGGTGTCGCTTAGGACTTCAAAATTTTAACTTTGATGTGATCTATTTGCTAGGAAAGAGAAATGTGGTAGCAGACTGCCTGTCCAGGCTGCCGGTAAATAGTGATCTAGTGGAAGAAAAAGAAGGGGAGGCTGAGGAGGAGTCAGTAGTGGCAGAAATACAAAATGCAGTTAGCAAGGAAGAGTGGACACGTGAAGAAGATTTAGATGAGGATCTTAAACTTGTGAAGTGTTGGACTGTGAGGGGATGGCCAGAAAAGAAGGAATTGGATAGTAGATTCAATACTGGTGGGAAATAAAAAACGAGTTGAATTTGTGTGACAACAGGCTAAGGAGGGGTAGCTGCATTGTTCCCCCACAATCAATCAGGTCTATGCTAGTAAAGCTGGCACATCAGGGACATCCTGGAGAAGCTGCAATGAAAAGGAAGTTAAGGCAGAACTATTGGTGGCCAGGGATAGACAGGAGTGCGGAGAGGTTTGTCAAAGATTGCATGGATTGCCAAACCAGTGACAAATGCAGGGTGGTGACAGAGGCGCCATTAATACCGAGTGTAGTGCCAGACCAGCCTTGGAGCAAGCTACCAGTGGACATAATAGGTCCGGTAGCAGGTTTGGGAGATGGGTTAAAGTTTGTATTTGTGGTGGTAGATTACCATTCCAAATGGTTCAAATGGGAAGTGGTGAGAGAGGTCACGGCTAAGAATTTGATTGTTTTTTTGGAAAGTGTTTTTCTAAAGGAGGGAGTACCTGTTGAAATTGTATCCGACAATGGGGTACAATTCGTATCGGTGGCAATGAAAACATTTCTTGCAGGATATAGTATAAAACACACGAGGACAGCATTGTATAGTCCCAAGGCGAATGGGCTTGTTGAAAGAGTTAACAGGTATATAAAGGGGGCCCTACAAATGGCCATGAAATCGGGACAACCATGGAGGGAGGTATTGAAGATGTTAACCTGGAATTATGTCACTACACCACACTCTGTGACTGGAGTATCTCCATTTGTGTCTATGAAGGGTTAGGGAACCTGGAACAAGGCTATGTCCAGGATGGTTAGGCATGGCCAAGGTAGTCAATGTGGGGCGGGGTCAAATAATGAAACTCATTGCTTTGAGTCAAGAAAAGAATAAGAAATTGTTTGATGACAGAATGAGAGTGAAGGAACAAGAATGGAAAATTGGAGAGTTGGTGTATGTTAAAAATCCCAGGTTAGTGAACAAATGTGTAGAAAGTAAGTTCCTGGGACCGAAGAAGATATGTGCCGTGAAAGGCAATGTTCTTATCATGGAGGGAGGAGAAGTTTGGTCAAAAGGAAGATTGGCAAATGTGGGGGACGGGAAAGACAATGCGTTGGATGAGCAGGTGAAAGGAAGGAAAGTGAATGTGAGCAATGAAAGGGAAGTGGAGGAAGAGAGGAAAGAAGGAGAGGTAGTTGTAAACGATGATAATACTGGTGTGAGTGGCAATGAAGAGGGTTCGCATAGGTTTAGGTCAAAGCCTGTGTGGATGAAAGACTATGAAACTGGATGAAAGAGTATGAAACTTGATATTCTATTATAAATGCATATTAGATTGTAATGCATGAGTTTAGATTCTAATGCACATAATGGTTACACTTAAATGTTCTGTTTTAGCTAATTTTCTCTAATGTGACTATGTTGGTTACATTGGTTATGTGTTGTTTCTTTATTGTTCTTCTCTTACGTTGTTTTTAGTTTAATTGCTGTAAAAGGGGGAAGATGTGTAGAGACCTATGTAGTTGGAATGTTGAGCCTCGCGATGGTCGCGCGCGCTCTCTGTAGGCTGGTGAGCGAGAGCCGCGCGACCGGAGGAGAGGCGGTTAGAGTTTGAATGAGCGGTGGATGGGGCTCCGGGGAGCTCCGTAATAAAGTGTACCTTTACACTAAAAAATACTGGGTCAGCGTGCTTCCTACACCTTGCAAATTAACCTCCTTGTGTACCATGTCTTTCTTTAATTATCCAGCCAATAAAATATATTTGCAGTAGAACAAATAACTTTTGCTAATAAAACCGAGTGTGCCCGTGAAAGTGTTTCCCTTTTAAAAATCAGATTTTTCCTTTCCTTTTAAGTTTTGAGATTGAAGAGATTGATTATAGGATGATTGATCTGGGGATGGAAAGAGCTCTTGTTTCTCAGTTCCAAATAGTTACATGTTTTCCTTTTTTCTGCTGTTTCTGGAAGTGAATCGAAGAATACTTTCAGCTCCATTTTTCTTATAAGTTTGAACAGATTGACTTCTTCTGCAAACATTGTATTGTTTTTTTCCCATAAGAATTATGGATACCTCTTTTGGTTTTGTATGGTGTAATTTCCCAAATTGTGAACATATGTGACAGTGGGATCACTGTTACACGATAATCAATGCTTATACTGGAATTGTAAATAATGAGGTTTTCTATTATCTAATGAATATCTTCTTGTAAAAATGAATATTGCAATTGAATGTAAATTATGAATATCAATTATTCAACTAATCTAGAACATTGTTTAACTTTTTTTAATAGATTTAAAGTTTTGAATTGCATATAGCCGCTGAAGAAGAGAACAACTCTCGAAACGCGTTGGGCAATCCTGTTTGGACCAACAAATCCTGAACTAAAGATCAAGTCACAAGTTGTCTTTTCTACTTAAGTGAATATTTATTCTACAACTGTCTCTATGTTCTAACTATGTTAGGCAAAAAAAACACCTGCTTCAATTAACGCATGGTTTAAGTCTAACCAAAAACTATACCAAATACCTATATCAGATACTCTTTGAATACTTTGGCTCCATAAGCCCCAGATAGTGTGCAGGGGATGGGAGTTCCCTAATGGGGAACTTATTAAGTTCACAGAACCTACTATCTAGGCAGAACCTCCTATTCAGGCCGAACCACTATCCAGAACTAAAAACCCTACAAAAATCACAATAATTCAGGAGAAAGGAGGAAAGGCTGCAGAACCCTTTGGGAGAATCCAGTGACCAGACCCGTCTTTGCCCAGGTGATGCACCCCGCTGTCCACTGTGACCAGACCCCAGTTGCCCTGCTGTTACCTTAAAGGAGAGCCCAGCCATTGTGCTGTGACCCTATCCGTGTCCCGATTTCCAGAGACCCGGTTAGCTGTCCAAACCAACCAACTCAAGTGCATTTTGTAAGCATCACCATTCCTCAGTACTAAAAGCTGCATACACCGCTCTGTTACCTTGCATCCTATCTAAACCCTATAAATATCCTATAAGTACCCTAGTAACTTCTTAAATTGTCTGTGTCCTCTCCGTAGAAGAATCCGTGTTAGTCTCCATGTGTTAGCGCAATTCTTTGTAAATCATTTCAGTCTGTTGTGCATGTCCTTAGTATTTTTTAAAAAAATTTAATTAAGTTCCCATAGAGAACAACGTGGCATTATTAGGTTAGACTTGTGTAGAGACCTATGTAGTTGGAATGTTGAGCCTCGCGATGGTCGCGCGCGCTCTCTGTAGGCTGGTGAGCGAGAGCCGCGCGACCGGAGGAGAGGCGGTTAGAGTTTGAATGAGCGGTGGATGGGGCTCCGGGGAGCTCCGTAATAAAGTGTACCTTTACACTAAAAAATACTGGGTCAGCGTGCTTCCTACATTTGCCGACGAGGAACGGAGCTCGCCACGGAGCCGGCGGGGTGTCCCTTCGGAGGACAGCAGTCAGAGAAGAACGGCCGCGTTGGTGAACGGGCCGTCTGAAAAGAAGGCCGCGCATTACGGAGAGGTGTGGGGCCGCAGGGGGACTGTCTCCGCAGCAGTTGACAGCGAGGTGCTGCAGGAGGACAGTCTCCGCGGCGGCCGAGGAGTGTGGCGCTCTTTGCTATCCCTGCCTCGGCTCACTAATAGAGTTTGAGCCTGCGCAGCTGTCCCGGATTGGTGCCGCCCACCCCAGCCCTCTTTGGATGTTAAGGTGAGGAGCAGAGGGGGAGTGGGGACTGGGCTGGACAATCAACAAGAGGGGGACATTCAAGAGAAAGGATTTGTCACTTACAACCTGGAAGATAGAACTGTGCCACCCAGAGGTTATACCATAAGAAGAAAAAGAAAGGGTATAGTGCCATCTAGTGGACAACTTAGATTCAAGCAGTTTTAAAGACTATTGAACTGTAACCAGAGCATACAAAGAAGCAGAGACATTGTGAGAGGAGGTTGTGGAAGGAAGAGCCAGCTAGAGATTGGCAAATATAGAGGATACAATAAGAAGCTCAAGTCTGTGAAAGTGAGCAGCGTAGCTAGGGAGTAACTACAACCAGAAAAGAAAAAAAAAAAAAAGATGGCTGCAGCGAGTATGTCACCGCCACCGCCGTTCCTGTCAGAACCAGGTACCCCGCCAATAAGATGGGACAGGTGGAAGAAGTTATTTGATACTTACCTGATTGCCATAGGAGGTGATAAATTTGCATGTGCAAGGAAAGAAGCAATTTTGCTCCATAATTTAGGAACTGAGGGCAGGAGCGTCTATGATGGACTGCCTGATCTTCCGCAGTAGGGCCAAGGAGAAATGGATCAATACTCTATGGCAGAGAGGAAGTTGGAAGTACATTTTGAAGCTAAGAAGAACATAACGTTTGAGAGGCATAAATTCTTCCAGAGGGTACAAGGTCCACAAGAACCAGTGGAGAATTTTATTGCAGCACTGAGGTCGCTTAGTCATACATGTGAGTTTGGACCGCTCGCAGACTCTCTGATAAGGGACCAATTGGTCCGATGCACGAATAATGTGAAGATACAAGAGAGGCTGTTATCAAAAGATGCATCACTAGAGTCAGTCATAGACACGGCAAGAAGTATGGAACAGACCCATAAGTACATGTCAACTATGAAAGGAGACAAGCCGGAAGGAGAAGTGGCGGCGGTGAAGGGGTTCCGAAAGGGGGTCCCGAACAAGGAAATACGGTGCTACAAGTGTGGGAGCAACCGCCACATTTCTACAAGCATGTTTTGCCCAGACAAGAATATCTCCTGTCTGAAATGCAAGAAGAAGGGTCATTTCGCGAGAGTTTGTTGTGAATTGGGAGTGGTGCACAATATTGAAGCAAGTGGGAGAGTACCCGAACAAGAGGAAAAACAAGTAATGGGACTAAGCTGCCAAGCAAAGCATGTGCTGGAGATATCGGAAGTCTCTAATAAAGGAGGTGCGCCTACGGATGTGTTCATGATCAATGGAAGAGTAGTGACAATGAAAGTGGACAGTTGTTCACCATGGACTTTAATGTCAAAGGCAACATTTCTGGGTTGCATGCAAGGAGATATGAGACTGTTGAGGGAGCACAATATTGAGCCCTACGCATATGGTAATGTGAGAATTGAAATTGTGGGAATGTTCCAGGCTTCCATTAAGTATAAAGGAAGAAGCTGCGAATCAGAAATATATGTTACTCAAGAAGGTTCATCACTCCTGGGATGGGGTGAACAGTGGAAATTGGGAATAAGGATACAAGCGAATGCAGAAAGACCAATTGATGTTGCAGAAGTAAAGGACAAGTGGGAGAAAGAATACCCGAAAGTGTTTCGAGAGGAATTAGGGATGTTGGAAGGATTCGAGCATCAGATTCAGCTGAGGGTGGGCGCCAGTCCAAAGGTGCACAAGGTGAGGCCGGTGCCCCAGGAGCCGGGTGAGAAGCTAAAAGTAGAAGTAGAGTCGTTACTTTAAAGAGGGATAATAGAGAAGAGTGAAAGCTCGGAATGGTTGTCACCGGTAGTGGTGGCCATGAAGTCGAATGGAGACATTAGACTGTGTGTAGATCTGCGGGATCTCAATAGGAATATCTTAATTGATAGACATCCCCTGCCAATAATTAGTGACCAGTTATCTGTGCTTAACAATGCCAAGGTATTTTCACTTATTGATCTTTCTCAAGCATACCATCAGATTCCACTAAAGGAGGATTTTCAACACCTGACGGCATTCATTACGGTGTTTGGAACATTCAAGTATTGCAGGATGCCGTTTGGTCTCGCATCGGCTGCAGCGGTATTCCAAAGGGTGATGGAGACAGTGATGAATGGAGTTAAAAACATTATTGTGTTCCAAGATGATATTATGGTTTATGCTAATTCCATTGAAGAGCATGATGATGTGTTGAGACAGGTGTTGAACAGGTTGAGTGAGGCAGGATTGACGGTAAAAAGAAGCAAGTGTAAGATTGCGGTAAACAAGGTAGAATATCTCGGCCATGAGATAGATGAACAGGGAGTGAGACCTAAGAGGAGTCTAGTAGAGGCAGTACAATGTGCACCAGTGCCAAAGGATAAAGAACAAGTGAAATCATTTTTAGGTTTGGCCGAGTATTATCACAAGTTTGTGAAAGATTTTGCCAAAGTGTCCATTCCTCTTAGAATGTTACTCAAGAAGGGTGCGAGGTTTGAATGGTCAGCAGATTGTGAAGTAGCTTTTGAATATATTAAGCAAGCGGTAAGTGGGGCACCATCCATAGGTAGGTTTGATCCTAAGGACAAAATTGTTTTGGTGGTTGATGCGAGCATGTTGGGGCTGGGTGCAACATTGGTGCAGTATGACAGAGACAATACAGAGAGAGTGATTGCGTTTGCGTCTAGGACACTGAGAGGTGCGGAGTGCAAATATTCCGTCATTGAAAGAGAAACGTTGGCCATGTTCTGGGCTGTGAATCATTTTAAGTACTTCTTGTGGGGAAGAAGATTTGTGGTCAGGTCGGACCACAAGCCCATGGTTCAGCTTTTTGAGAGTGGAAGGTGGGCTGTGGGTTCCCCAAGAATAAGCAGGTGGCGCTTAGGACTTCAAAATTTTAACTTTGATGTGAGCTATTTGCCAGGAAAGAGAAATGTGGTAGCAGACTGCCTGTCCAGGCTGCCGGTAAATAGTGATCTGGTGGAAGAAAAAGAAGGGGAGGCAGAGGAGGAGTCAGTAGTGGCAGAAATACAAAATGCAGTTAGCAAGGAAGAGTGGACACGTGAAGAAGATTTAGATGAGGATCTTAAACTTGTGAAGTGTTGGACTGTGAAGGGATGGCCAGAAAAGAAGGAATTGGATAGTAGATTCAATACCTGGTGGGAAATAAAAAATGAGTTGAATTTGTGTGACAACAGGCTAAGGAGGGTAGGTGCATTGTTCCCCCACAATCAATCAGGTCTATGCTAGTAAAGCTGGCACATCAGGGACATCCTGGAGAAGCTGCAATGAAAAGGAATTTAAGGCAGAACTATTGGTGGCCAGATATAGACAGGAGTGCGGAGAGGTTTGTCAAAGATTGCATGGATTGCCAAACCAGTGACAAATGCAGGGTGGTGACAGAGGTGCCATTAATACCGAGTGTAGTGCCAGACCAGCCTTGGAGCAAGCTACCAGTGGACATAATAGGTCCGGTAGCAGGTTTGGGAGATGGGTTAAAGTTTGTATTTGTGGTGGTAGATTACCATTCCAAATGGTTCGAATGGGAAGTGGTGAGAGAGGTCACGGCTAAGAATTTGATTGTTTTTTTGGAAAGTGTTTTTCTAAAGGAGGGAGTACCTGTTGAAATTGTATCCGACAATGGGGTACAATTCGTATCGGTGGCAATGAAAAAATTTCTTGCAGGATATAGTATAAAACACACGAGGACAGCATTGTATAGTCCCAAGGCGAATGGGCTTGTTGAAAGAGTTAACAGGTATATAAAGGGGGCCCTACAAATGGCCATGAAATCGGGACAACCATGGAGGGAGGTATTAAAGATGTTAACCTGGAATTATGTCACTACACCACACTCTGTGACTGGAGTATCTCCATTTGTGTCTATGAAGGGTAGGGAACCTGGAACAAGGCTATGTCCAGGATGGTTAGGCATGGCCAAGGTAGTCAATGTGGGGCGGGGTCAAATAATGAAACTCATTGCTTTGAGTCAAGAAAAGAATAAGAAATTGTTTGATGACAGAATGAGAGTGAAGGAACAAGAATGGAAGATTGGAGAGTTGGTGTATGTTAAAAATCCCAGGTTAGTGAACAAATGTGTAGAAAGTAAGTTCCTGGGACCGAAGAAGATATGTGCCGTGAAAGGCAATGTTGTTATCATGGAGCGAGGAGAAGTTTGGTCAAAAGGAAGATTGGCAAAGGTGGGGGACGGGAAAGACAATGCGTTGGATGAGCAGGTGAAAGGAAGGAAAGTGAATGTGAGCAATGAAAGGGAAGTGGAGGAAGAGAGGAAAGAAGGAGAGGTAGTTGTTAACGATGATAATACTGGTGTGAGTGGCAATGAAGAGGGTTCGCATAGGTTTAGGTCAAAGCCTGTGTGGATGAAAGACTATGAAACTGGATGAAAGAGTATGAAACTTGATATTCTATTATAAATGCATATTAGATTGTAATGCATGAGTTTAGATTCTAATGCACATAATGGTTACACTTAAATGTTCTGTTTTAGCTAATTTTCTCTAATGTGACTATGTTGGTTACATTGGTTATGTGTTGTTTCTTTATTTTTCTTCTCTTACGTTGTTTTTAGCTTAATTGCTGTAAAAGGGGGAAGATGTGTAGAGACCTATGTAGTTGGAATGTTGAGCCTCGCGATGGTCGCGCACGCTCTCTGTAGGCTGGTGAGCGAGAGCCGCACGACCGGAGGAGAGGCGTTTAGAGTTTGAATGAGCGGTGGATGGGGCTCCGGGGAGCTCTGTAATAAAGTCTACCTTTACACTAAAAAATACTGGGTCAGCGTGCTTCCTACACCTTGCAAATTAACCTCCTTGTGTACCATGTCTTTCTTTAATTATCCAGCCAATAAAATATATTTGCAGTAGAACAAATAACTTTTGCTAATAAAACCGAGTGTGCCTGTGAAAGTGTTTCCCTTTTAAAAATCAGATTTTTCCTTTCCTTTTAAGAATCCCACAATGTCAACCATAAAGAGTCACCCTTTCACTTTAGTATCATACCTGTTATGTGCCTTTGTACCTCACCAGCAAAATCGATTTTCGATTCTGTCTGTTTAGCTCATTTCTGAAGTTGTTTGCTATTTTAAACCTTTGAAAACAAAGAAATTGCAATTTTGCCACGTGTGATTCTTGCTGCACTGTTTTTCCTTCCCAAGGTCGATTCTCTAACCTGTAAGTATGTTGTTTAGTACCTTGCCTTGTAGCTTGTACGTTTTCTTGCTTCTTTAGTACTGCACACCAATTCTTGTTTTATTCATTCAACCACACATATAAAATAACTATTCAGTGAATTGTGAGTGCTATTTTGCTCATTTTTCAATGGTATAATCTGATTTTGGCCTCCCAATCAGGGGTGGTAGGTCAGATATCCAATCCGATTTTAGCCTAGTATACCTGACTCCTTGCTGCTCCTCTCCACTCACACAAAGCTCGGTTAACAGGGGTTTGAGGGAGTGTTGCAGGGGGAACGCACAACAGTTGTCCCATTTAAAAGTGTTACCCAAAGTGATCAGGTTTTCATTCATATTTGCATTGCTGTGTCTGAGGTTAGAAAGTTAAATTAAGTGTATCCTATCATTTTTCTGTATAAGTATCACCACACTGATGATTCCTACCCTATATTGAATCTTTTTGATTTTTATTGAATTAAAAATAAATATTTCATTATTACACAGCGGCCTGGTTCATGGTCCATTGCAACACGGGTGTACGTCAAGGGGGGTGTGAGATGGGTTGGCTGCCTTCTCAAAAACAGAATCTGAATGTAATAAACTTAAAAGTGGTTTTATTGTGCGCTGCATCCAGGCCAGTAGAAAGGGTCCTGGTCTGGAGTGTGCCATATCTTTAAATCTGTGACACCACATAGCTGGTCTCAGGTGGGCATGTCCACTTTAACCCCATGTGTCTTCCCTCTTGGTCATGGCCAGTAGCCAGATTGTCCAGGTCATGACCTTATGACATGACCCAGACAATCTGGCCACTGTCCATGGTCACAGGCTATACCTCAGTCACCAAAGGTATATCACTATTGTTTGTACCTACATTATGACACTTGCCAAAAAATAAAACACAGGCACATTTACAAAACCATGCTTTAAGGTCCTTGCCAATGCTCCTTATATGAGTTTGCTTGAAATCCACCCATGTTTTATTTTTTCAAAAGTGTCAAAATGTATGTACATACAATAGTCATATAACTCAGCCGCCGCTTGACAAAACCCAATCAGACTTAACACAAACGTTCAAGGTTGGGACTCAAATCTTTCTGAACACCTTTGTCCACATCTGTCAAATGTAAACAAAGTTATAAGCCATCTAAAAATGTTGGGACCCACCTCTAATTTAGCCCCCTCTTGACAAAATCCCACCAAACTTTACAAATAAATGTATATTTAGATATGAAATCTTTTTGCAAACGTTTTTGTGGATTTGTCAAATGCCACTACATGTATACGCCTTTACAATATTTTGGAACCCCCTCTAATGTTGGCCCCTCTTGACATAATCCTACTAAACTGTGCAAACAACATTTATATCTAGATTCAAAATTGTTATGCAAACGTTTGTGCAGATTTGTCAAATGGCTTCACATTTATAAACCTTTACAATATTTTGGGACCAAGCCATTCAGAATCAGGTCTAGAATTCAATTGCAAAATTCCACGCAGTTTCATTGAGTGGCGCCAAATTTATAAGCCTTTAAACAACTACTTTTCACCAACCCACTAATGCAGAATTAGGCATAGATGTCCCTGAACATCTGAAGTGGTCGCGAACATCACAGGACTGTACCCGAACATCCAGACTGTTTGCTGACTTTGGGGGTGAAAGACAGCTGTTTTTTGGCTTCTTCCTGCCATACCCCATCCCATCCTCATTGCCTCCAACCTCCCCAGAGATTGTTTGATGTGTTTGACAAGTGTAATGTTGTGTTTTTTAATAGGATTTTACCATGATGTTCCCCAACACCGGCGGATGTCCGCGAATCCAACCTGACGTGTGTTTCCAAAAATCGGACGCATTTCATGCTTTTCACCATCCAATCAGTGGGTGCGCCTGATGTCCGCAGACCTCATGCTGCCTTCTGAAGCAATCAGAGTCCCATCCGCGGACCGGATAGGGAAGTGAGTCCGCGGACCGAACCCAGATATCACTAATTCTTTTTACCTACATTTAGGCCATTTAAAAAAAAAAGACTGTACGGATATACACTTAAGTTACAAAAGCACACTTTTGGGACCAAACCGCCACTCCTGCCGCAAATTTGGTGAAAATCCATCCAGTGGTTTGGGCTGTAGACGTGAGCACATTTTCTTCCATCCCGTCTATTGAAAACAAAAATGTGGGACCCGCCTACAACTTTGCCCCCCCTGCCTTAATGAAACCTCACCAAACTTGTCAAGAACATTCAGAGGGGGCCATATACTTTATTTGCTAAAATTGGTAAGGATTTGTCAAGGGGGAGCAAAGTTATAAGCCGCCCAAAAAGTGTTCTTCCTATGAGTTCAACAAATTAACCATAACTACAGGGCCGCTACTAATCATGTGAAAACAAATATTCCACATTTTAAATGATCTTAATATTGGGCTTTGGTTGAAGTTCTTAGCTAGAGGTCAGTCTGAAATGCTCTAAGCAGGATATTTCATGACAGGTCTAGTCTTATAGGCAGAGAAAGAGCATGGCGGTCACTTGAGGATGAAGTAAGAAAATATAATTGGATTTAGTTGAGGTAGTTAGAAAATCAAAATAGTGTTTGTTTAGAGAGTCGAAGGATGATTTATTTGCAGGAGAGTTCAAACACTAAAATAGGGTTGTAGCTGAAACAAAACATGGCAAATATAAATAGGCTTTTCCTGAGGGAAAAGTCTAAACATCAGCATATGATTTTGAGGTAGAGGTAAAATGTAAAATAGTGATTATTTAGAGATGGGTAGATAATTGAAATATTTTAGACCATCTAAATGAAATCACTAAGAAGGTGCAAATCCAGTGACCATTTTGCATGAAACACACACCTGTCATTTCTTATCAGTGCCTGGGAGTGAGAGGAAAATTGCAGAATTGTGTGGTGGTGCTCAGAAGATGCATTTAGTTTCTGTAACTGAGTGTGTAATTTGCTTTGTGATGATAAAATACCAGTTGTGAATAGGATGAGAAAATCATAGCATTGTTCAGAGGCAAGATATTACATGCACAGTTTGAAAAAACGAATTCCAACTTTTTTGATGTACGGGACAAAACAATACTTGAAAGATATGAGATGAGGCAAAATATAAGTTGTGAAAACAAGGTTTTAATATTGATTGGTTACTAGCGATTACATTCAGTTCCTGGAAGCAATTTGGTACATTCATTCATTCTGAGCGGTGTATTTGTCCCTCCAGACGTTGCTCTCTCGTCTCTTAAAGCTCCATCACATGCACCCTCTCCTTTTCGTTCTTCCGGGTGCCCTGCTCCTCCCGCATCTCTACCACACTTTGTCTGCTTAGTTACTCCTCTCCAACTTTAAGGTAATTTCACTAATGGACATTCTCCTGTAGTGCACCTGCAATTGCCATGCCCTCTTTCTATCACAAGGGCTCCTTGTACTGGCTTGCTTCACTGTATCGTAGGCCTACTTTGCCTCCTAATGCACTTCCTATTACTGTTCCGGCAGCAGCAATTTCTTTTGTAAGACCGCCTTCTGCCCTCTTCCTGAGCCATCCGAGAATGACATTGCTAATTTCTGTACATAACTACCCAAACAAGATCAAAACAAAACATGGAACATGGGCAAACAAATGGATTCAAACTTCACGCTTGACTCTTGCAATCAATTGATCGCTAAAACAAAGAACATTGAATTACACACTCAAAACAATATCTGCTTCACAAACAAATAAAACTATTTCACAAGCAAGCAGCAACAAAAAGGGAACACCTTTGTGTGGGAACAGGCAAAAGGTATTAAGACATCTTTTTTGATGTTGTCTTGGTTGGGCCATAGGGTGACTAAAATAGGTATTCTTTTAAAAGTAAAGGTAAGTGAAATAAATATAGGAAGTTACACAAGGCCTATGTTGCAACTTTACGAAACTGCACCAAACCTTGCCGTTTACAAATTGGTCTGTATATATTTGTTTTGCTATTCGTCAAAAGGCAACACAGTTGGTTATGTAAATGGATGTCTGTGTGTTATTAATAGTAAGATTCAAGCAGGCCGTTTTTATGGACAGGCTTCCTGTGATTGTGTAACATTGGGTGACTCTTCTCAACATGAAGCTTGAGGCCCATGTTTAAATCAATTATTCAAATGCATTCGAGTTTTGATCAAACCACACATTTCTTGCCCAGATTTGTGGCGTGGGACTGTATATTAGTGGGCATTATATGGGGTGCCCACCTGATAAGCAACCAACATATCAAAATATTATTCAATATATTTCTTACACCAGTCTCTGCCAGCATCTGTTCGAAATCAACAGCAGAGAGAACCAGCATGCCCAATTTACAAGAAATTGTCATTGGAGGTTTTCCAGCCTTGTTTGATTTTTTTCATTTGCAGCTTGCTCCAGTCCGGCATTCAGGGAACATGTATTATGAATGGATATGTAAGCCTACATACATATTCTATTTTTCAAATTTTGGAGAATCACATGTTTTATTATAGTTGTTTGGAATCTTTTTCTTTTAATAAGACTGCAGCAGCCTTTTTTGGACTTTAAGATTAGGATATGGAAACATTGCCATCTTGAATAAAGTCTTTGATATAATATGATGTGGCATTTATAACCTGCCTGTACACAAGTGTTTCTAGTCACGACAAGACAAGTAGGGGGAAACCCAGGGAGGACAAAAAAACAATCTTACTAGGCCTTGTTTCATCCAGATCATGCAAGTGCAGGGAAGAGGGAATGATAGAAGTTCCAGGGAGGAGGGGAATTATAGTTAACTCACAAGTGCAGCCAGCGGGTGGCTCATAAGTGCAGAGAGAAGGTACTGTAGGGTTGCAGATACAGACCCTGAAGTGCTGGGGATCCCAGAGGCAGTGCGGGGGCAACTGAACATGCAGGAGCCAGGCCCAAGTTCAGAGTCTGAACAGTGCGTTGAGCAGTCAGGTGCATCAGCAAGGGAGAGGTAGAGAGGAAGAGAGAAAGTGGAAGCAAATAGGAAGGTCTTGAGTTGCTTCCGGGACCAGAGGTGGTTCTGCTCAAGTTTGAGAGAGGCAGGGAGGTTGTTCCAGAGGGAGACCCCTGCCGAGGAGATAGATCTGCCCGCAACACTCTGCTTGGAGAAGCGTCTGACCCTAAGAGAGTTGGAGGTGGATGAGAAGAGAGCTCGAGAAGCAAGATGTTTTGGAAGAGAAAGTTGGAGGTAGAGTGGTCTCAGGCCCCAGAAAGCCTTGTGGATGATGCAGATGGTCTTGAACCTGATTCTTGCAGCCACCGGCACCAGTGAAGAGATTTCAGAGCAGGAGAAATACGATCCCTGGGCTTGAGACCAAGGGCAAGTCTTGCAGTTCTGTTCTGGATAAGTTGTAAAGGTCGAAGAGTAGAGGCAGGAAGATTTAGAAAGAGGCTGTTGCAATAGTGCAGCCTAGAGAGACCCAGAGCTCTAGAGCCAGTAAGCTTCTGGGGAATGTGAAAAAAGGAAGAAGACCTCTCAGGATGTGCAGCTGATAGTTTGACTTCTGAGAGACGTCAGAGATGTGAGGAGAGAAGTAGAGGGTGGAGTCGAGGATGACACTAAGGGTCTTAGCCTCACAGTAAGGAGCATGAAGAGGGCCCAAAGAGGGCTGCTAGAGAGAGAGAGAGGAAAAGAGGGAGCGGGTGTCCCAATGAGGAGGATCTCAGTCTTACTGGCATTAAGGCAGAGATCATTGGCTCCACACCATTCCTGAATTGCAGCCAGACATTCTGGTATGGCAGAAGAAGCAGAGGTGGCTGACGGGAGCCTGAAAGAGAGCTGAGTGCCATGCGCATAACATTGAAAATTGAAGCAGAAAGTAGCGATGCAGTGGGCAAGGGGTGCCAGGTTTGGTCGGTGAGAAAAGAGGTTAACCAGGCCGGGGCCTGATCAGAACTAGCAAGGTTGTCACAGCTGTGATTGAGCAGGATGGCATGATTGACTGTGTCAAAAGCAAAGGATAGATCGAGGAGAATGAGAACAGAAGGGAGATTAGAATCAAGATTGGAGAGCAAGCCTTCATGGGTGTTCACGGGTCCTTGATGGTTCTGGATGAGTAGGGGAGAACCTGCTTTGACAAGACTTTCATAGATCACACTTGCCGAGAAACATTGTCAGGTGTGAACAGAGGAAAGGAGGAGAAAGGAGGAAGAGAGACAGCCTCAGACAGGCTAAGAGTGGTAGAGGAGGAGGAAGAGGAGGTAGAGGAAGAGAGGGTAGACAGGATGTCCTTAGTTTTAGTAGTGAAATGAGAGGCCAAGACTGTGCCGAGGGCCTGGGAGGGAATAGAATAGTCTGCAGAAGGATTGGCCAGCTCCTTGCAGATTTTGAAAAGTTCAGCCAAGTTTTGAGATGCCGCAGAGATGCAGGCTTGGATGTAGGCTATCTTTTTAGAGAGGACAGTGAGTCTGTACACCTTTGGAACAGGCCAGATTTTCAGGGGGTGCGCCTGATGCCCTCCACTTCCTCTCAGCTGCAGTACACTTGCGTTTAAGGATGGCAAGGTTGGAATCGTACCAAGTGTTGAACTTGGATTTGAGCTTCAAGTGGATCCTATTGGCAGGGACAAGGACATCTAGAGTCTCAGAGCTAGAGAGATGAAGGTTAGAGAGGGCTGTGTCAGGGTGTGAGTCAGCCAAAGGTGCAGGAGGAGGAGAGGAAGTAGCGACAAAAGCCTCAACTGACACGCTTCATGGGTCGGGTGACCGACAAGGTAGGTGGCAGTGCTGGAGCTGGCTTGACCTGTGGGGAAGAGAGAGAGAGGTGGGAAGAAAGGAGAAAGTGATCACTCCAAGAGAGAGGATTGGTGAGAGGCTTAGAGAAAGGGAGGTCTGAGGAGATCAGAACATCCATGGTGTGTGCCCTGTAGAGTGAGTTGGGCCAAAGGGAAGAATGGAGAAAGAGAGAGAATTGCAGAGGTTGCGAAAGAGTCCTGAGAAGGGCTGTTAGCATTGAGGTGGATGTTCAAGTCTCCGAAGAGGAGAAGTTGACAGGTAGAGGCAAGGAGCGAGGAGGAGAGGTCGGCCCACTCAAAGAGGAAGAGGGTGACCTGGCCAGGCCTGCAGATAGTGACCACAGGGAGTCCAGGAGTGATAAAGAGCCTGCAGGCCAGGCATTCAAAGGAGGGGTAGTGCTGCATTGGAATGATAGAATTAGGGATCCACTCCAGGAAAATGAAGGCTACACCACCACTGAACGTTTGGTTCTGGTTTTGGAGAGGGTCTTGTAGCCATCACAAAGGTTAGTGTCAAAGCTTTTGACAGAGCTGACCGTGAACCAGGTTTCGGTGAGACAGAATACATCCAAATCAAGCTCTTCCATGAGACGGCAGATCTCAGAGGAGTGTTTGACAGCTGAACGAAAGTTGAGAGTAGCGATGTGGAACAGGTTTCCACATTTGAATGACTTCCGGGCAGGGGTACAAGTCAGAGGTACACCTTGCAGAAGTGTTGGTGGTGCCAGAGGATAGGCAGAGGAGGAAGGACGAGAAGGCCGGATAGTCAGAGAGGTAGAAGAGAGTGCCAGAGGGATGGAAGAGAAGGGATGCAACAGGGTGGCCAGAGACGCAGTAGGGGGTGTTGTAGAGGTGGCAGGGGAAGGAGGCGGCAGATGAGTCAGAGAGGGGTACAAAGGGATAGCAGGAGAGGAAAGAAAGTAGATAAGGCGTGGGAAGCATCTATCAAAGAGCAGGAGATTGGCCTGAGGTCCCTGGACCAAGACAGTGCTAATTAAGTAGACATTAATTATGGTCATTGAGGAGAGGAAGGGGGCCAGGAGGGCCTCCCACCGGGTGCCACCAGTAATACGAGAAGAGGAAAAAGGAAAGAGAACAGAGACCATATGGGGTGGTCCATAGGAATGGAGAGGACAAAGAACATGTCGGTAAGGGTCTGTCTGCAGGAAGCACTGGTACTTATATCAGGGATAGGGAGGCCTGGGTTGGAGACCATCATGTCTCTTTTGAGCTTCTTCATGCCAGAGTTAGTGAGAGGAATAGGATAGTCAATAGAAAAACAGATAGAAAAGATAGGTGAGACAAAGAGCACCATAGAGGGTGCAGTGAGGAAAGAGGGGGTGGGAGAGGGGAGCTCAGGCCCGGGATGGGGTAGGGGAGGTCATGCAGGGGGGGACAGACAGGAGGAAGGCACAGGGGGACACACAATTGAGGGAGGCACAACAAAGAACAAGAACAGCAACCCTATAAATCAGATGCAGTACAGAACCGTCAGAAAGAAAAGAGCACAAAAAGGTACCTAGAAGTAGAGAATGCAGATGTAGTACAGAACCAATGCAAAGCACAAAGCACAACAGGGAACCTGGAAGTAAAGAATGCAGCTGAAATACAGGACCAAAATCAAAACACAGAGGTCAGCAGGGAACCTAGAAGTGAAGAATGCAGGCAATTGCAACGTGATGCCCCAAACAGTGAATAGCAACACAATATCAAGAACCGTAGGGAGCAAACACAAAGTCAATACAGTCAATAAGGCACAAATCACAACAGGATCCTAGAAGAAGAAAAACACTGGAGCACGTGACAGTGTCAGAATAGTACACAATAGATCTAAGAGGGAAGTGCTGAAATGCTAGAGGAAGGAAAGGAAAGGCAGGGGGGGGGGCATGATGCCAGGACCTACGATGCGATGGATCGCACCTGCCTAGAGAAGTAAGGGAGAGCACAAGGCCAAGTTGTGCATGTCAAGTTGTGGGCTAAGTATCTGAGCAGAGCACAAAACAACACACACAGATTTGACTTTACCAAAAGGGGAGAAAGGCTAGATTTTTTAGCATGGCACAATACGACACACACAGATTCGACTTTCCTAGAAGGGGAAAAAGGCTCGGTTTTTGAGCACAGCACAATGCTACATATCCAGATTCAACTTACCAGATCAGTCTCAGCAGGTCGACGGCTGCATGCTACTTGCTGCCACGGAAGACACCGGCAGACACCAGTGGAGCTGTCCTTAGACTTTGGTCCACGGCAGTGCACTTTTTTTCTGCCATTATAAACATAGATTGAGTTTGAATTGTCTACCTGTGAAAGGGGCTGTGGACATTCACATATACTGTATGGAACAAGGGATTGCAAGGACTTTGTGTGGGATTATGGAGAGGTTATGGATAGGGCGAGGGTAGTATAGGAACACCAGAGAGAGGATTAAGGAAACATTATTAGATGGGAATGGGGACCCTATTCCAGATTTAGCAGACTACATGAAGCATTATACAAAGAAACTGGCAGGCACAGATACCAAGGTTTTTTCAGCAAGCACACTGTAAGCAGTGTGAAGGCATCATGAAGCAAGACACAGACAACAGACTCAAAGTTCAAACAAAAAAGATGTATTAACTTAAATGTCAAGATGGTTGAAGGCCTAACTTGCCCTATGCTAAGGTGAGATTTCCCTACCTACCTACCTACCTACCTACCTAAAGAAACTAAGGAAAGTCTGAGTCAGGAAGTCCAACTTAAAAGTCTGTCTGTGTCTAAAACCTATACTTGCCCTCACAACTAAAGCTAAACAATGTCTAGGGATGTCAGTAACAAAAGAAATAGCATTCCAAATAAAGTTCTGATCTTCTTCCAGCTCCTGACTTACTTTTCTGCCCCGCTTCCCCAAATTCAAAACAGTTCCACAAAGTCTCAGGGTTCCCTTTCCCAAGTAGACAACACAGTTCCAAAAAGGGCCTTGCGGTTCCTTTTCTCAAGACAGCAAAAAAGCCCATAATATCTCAGGTTTCCCTTCCCGAAGACTTCAACTTGCCAATGTGTACTCAGTATTCAAAACCAGTTCCAGGTCAACTTTACACTCCTTCTGGTTTCTTGACTGTTCATACAGATTGCTTTCTTCAGCTTCACTTCAGCAACCTCTTTCAACCACTTGCTTTTGTTCTCTGTATAGTTCTTTGGCTTTCCAGGATAGGGTACCCCCGGTCTAGGTGCAGTTGGCAGACAACACGGTCCACCCATTACAGGTCACGCAACCAGGAACCCCAGGCTTTCTAGCCCAAGCAGGGTCTTCTGTGTCTGTACCTGTTTGAAGGTTCATATTCACTTGACTTTTCCTTGCCAGCCTCTTGGCTGTGTCACAATGTATTATTTTCTTTACCAGTATTTTGACTTTGCCACAATATATTTTACATACCGTTCACTTTGTATTTCATCCGATTTGTGCTTTGCTTTCGATATACTATATGTGTACTTCCCGCAAATATATCAGATGCTCATGGCTTTGCCATTCATTTAGTTTTGCATTCAATGATTTGGTTTTTTTCTTCTGTTGCTCACAGCTTGTCTTTTCCGTATTATTCCTCACAACCCATTGTATTGGGTTTATTGCATCTTGTACATACTCATTCATTCATTCAGCATCTATTCTGGCTTCCCAATAGCCCCCAGGAGCACCCCAGTTCAAGTGCTCTTCCATTTTCACTCACCAGTCCCTGGTGTCTCCTCCGGGTGGCGGCTCTCTCTGTTTCTCCGCCACTGACACGATTTCTTCAGATCGCGAGCCCCACTCGCACTTCACCTTCTCTCTGTGGGTTGCTGGCAACACTGCTTGCTTCCCGCGGAAGCTACCAGTGACTTGCAGCTTGCAGATCGCTTCTGTACCTGCAGATCCTGCTGCTGACACCGACCAAGGAGGCTCCCACTTCAGTGGCCCTCTTGCGGCCTACCTGGGCCTCGGCTCCACAGCTTGGGGTTGCTTGCAGGTAGCCTGGCTATCCTGCAGGACTCACCTTGGCCACCTCCTTCTGCACAGGATTCTCCTGGCTCGGCCCGGGTTCTCTGCTGCTGGTCTCTCTCACACACTTGTCGGCTCCACCTTTTATACACCGGCAAACATTTGACAGGCTCCAGTCCACAATCTCAATTGATTGATCATAATTAGTGGAGCACCCTGGACATGCCTGACCCTTACAATAGTCTGCAGGCCTCTACCTCATCTCAGTACTAGAGTGGTAAGATGACAAGTTAGTGTTCACTACTCCTAGTTGCATCTTCCTCCTCCCAGTACTATAATGGTCTGAATGAGGGGAAATGAGGGTAGATGGTTTGCAACAGCCTATAAAGGCAGGGGAAGTGTGAAGTTGGTTCTCATAAGGAAAAGGGGGATACCATGCCTTACCTGCAGACCGCCTCTTCTTCACCCTCTTCCTAGTATTCTTGTATTGATGAGGTCTTCTGGTGTTATCCCGGGAAGAGGAAAAAGGGTAGAAATATCCCATAAATGCAGCTGGGATTGAGGGTTCATCATGGAATGGAAAGCGGGAATACCACATCTCACCCAAGGACATTCCCCTACCATTGACCAAGCCTCCCCTACCCAGGTGATACTCCCTTGCATCTCCGGCCCCAGGGTTGGGATCCAAGAGCGATGGCCCTTCCCTGGCTATCCGAGCAGAGGCTGATGGGGAGAACGAAGTGAGGATTCCCACGGGTTCCTCACAGCAGACATAGTAGAATGATCAACCTGAGCACACAACACTGTGAGAGCCTGGCACATACAGCAATTTATAATACAAACACAGACTGTAACTAGTGCTTAAAGCATACAAGATGCATACATGTATTGAGAAACACTATATAAAGTGTGTAGTTGTTGCATGTTTAATTTTGCCTGATGTCTGTCACACCTTATTTCTTCACAGAGTGTTGTATACGATTGCTATAAACAAAACAAGAAATGTGCTATCGTTTTTTGGCAATTCCTGACATTTATACAAAGCATCTTAGAAGTAATCAACTTATCTTTAGCGCAGGAACCCCCACAAGAGTTCCCCGGATGCAGTGGTAGAGAGCGAAACATCTGCCAAAGCGAGCCATGCATAATGCGCTTAACAGTGCAGTTACCAGTGTTCCAGAAATCCTCTGTGCGAGCGACCATCAGCAGGAAACTCGCAGCACCACTGTCAGAGTGGCTGTGATTTGTGAGAGCCCAAAGGTCGTAGCCTACTCTTTTAGCAGCCAATCAAAGCAGTTTTAGTCTGGAAACTACAACTTATTTCGTGCCTGTGTCACAAGCTATAATAACCGGCACGGGCAGGGCCGAGGTTTAAATGGAGTTCCCGGTGGCATGGGAGCTGCTGTCAGTAATCCTGGGCAATATAGAATTTGCCCCCATAGCCCTGTATCACCAGGGCTTGTTAGCCTGTATGTGGTGGCTGCGGCCACATATCCTTTCAAAACCCCAATCCCAACCATCCTGACAGAGGGCTTGTGATGAGAATGCATGTGACGGCACATGGCGAGAATGCATGTGGAAGCCTGTGGTGAGGCAAGGGTCTGCGTGATGGCCTGAGACAAAGATGAATACAGGGGCATGTGACAAGGTTGTGCATCAGGGTCTGTGATGAGGATGTATGTGAGGTCCTGTGTCAAGGATGTGTCTGAGGCTCTGTAGGGAGGATTCACATGAAGACATCTGGTGAGGATGCGTGTGAGGGCCTGTGACAGGGATACACACTTGGGCCAGTGGCTGGGGATGCACGCAAGGATGCAGCGGGGGATGCACATCAAAGTCTGCAAAAAGGGATTTGCGCAAGGTCCTGTGAATGAGGCAGTGTAGAGTAGTTTGTGGTGGGCATCCATGCAAGGTAGGATACTGGTGTACTAATTGGACACTGGGTAAGCAAGAAAGAGGCAGTTAAAGCAATGGATTACAAATGGTGTACTTGGACAAGTAAGAGGGAGGTCAGGGTAAACACAAAGGGGACATGGTAGAGTGAGGGGACTGGTAAATGCAATGGATTACTAATGGGGTACTAAGATCATGTTTAGGAAGGCAGAGGTAAATATGATCAATTAATGCCTATCTTTGGGGATCAATTAAGAATATTGTTCTAGGATGAAGAAGTAGCGGACAGGAGTAAACCGAACAGGTCACTAATGGAGAAGTGGGATGAGGAAGAGTGGGACAGGGATCATTGGACACTTGGAAGAGATTCAGTTGGGGTTATGAGGGCCTAGGAAGAGGTAGAGTGAGGCAGGATTTTGGGGCACAAAGATGAGGAAGAGGATGGTTGGGAAAAATTGGGGAGAAGTGAGGCAGGAGTAATGAGGTACTGCCCGTTCGACCCGGTGTATATGACCACACGTGTGTGGTCCAAGATCTACAAACGGATCGGCCTGGAGACCTCCTATGACCCAGAGGTCCCCCTGTGGAACTTCTCTAGTATCTCCCCAACATTTGATAAAGCCCTTCAGCAAGCCTGGGATCCCAATAGGCTCCAATAGGCATTTCGGTTTAAGGTTTAAGCACAACCCTAAACTGACTGTTTTTTCGATGTCTAACCTTGTCCTCTGTTTTTCCTTGCAGGCGCTGCTGTCGACGATGGAGCGTTTTGTGCTGCGGTGCCAAGATGAAGATAACAGCGTTCCAGAAAGTGTAAAGATGCGTACTTGGTTCGCCAAAGAGATGTACAGGTAAGAACAGATTTCCCCAGTTGGTAAGTATGCTGGCAGGAAGCAGGATGTCCAGGAAGCAGGATCTTCAAACGTAAGTCTGACCTCAGGCGACAGTGAGCGTTACGCTGCTTACAAATGCAGAATAACGTGAAGCATCTGTCTTGAGGATCGGGGCCGCTTATATAGCTGAGTTCGTGGGCACGCCCATTAGGGCCGGTTTACCAGCCACACCCTGCCACTCCTAGAGAGTGAGCATGTGCAAAGCAATCCATTAGCAGCCACACCCAAGAATGCACTTGGGGCTGCTTAATGGATGGAATGTTCAAGGTTAATGCATCCTGCTTAATGGATGGAATGTTCAAGGTTAATGCATCTGAAGTGCTATGTACATAACAAAAGCTTTTTGGTGTTAAATGGATGTTTTTGTTTACTTTTGTTCAGCGCCAGGACAGTGTCCACCCAGGTCTCCTGTGCATGCGACCCCTGCATGCCTGTGCCCCTGACTTCATGACCATGACAGACACAGACTTATCTTTAGTTTTGATTTTCTAGGCCAGGGATCTCTCTTTAGAAAAGGCCTTTATCCAAACGCTTTAATTTAAAAGAAAATATCTCTTGTTGAAAACATTACAACTTTGTGTACACCTCTCATTTCTGACTGATCACACTTGCCTAAATCTTCCTTGTCCCGTTCCCCCATTACAATTCCCTCAATCTTATTTGTCCCAATAACCTAACAACTCCAATTTACCATTTCTTATCCCAGTCACCTATTACTCTCACTTCACGCTTTCTCATTCCAGTACCCAATTATAGCTACCTCCCTTTTCCTTGTATTGGTAGCCCATAAGTAAGCTGCTGCATTAACCACTCCTCACTCTTCCTTATCCCAGTCCCCAATTAACCTGACTCACTCTTCCTTGTCACAGCACAGCATTACACCCACCTTACTCTTTGTATCCCAGTAATCCATTATCTCAGCCTCACATTTCCTTGTCCAAGTCCCCCATTAGCCCACCTCAATATTCCTCATCCCATTACTCTATTACTGACGCCTCACTTTTCCTTGACTGATTATCCCATTTATTCAATTTCACTCTTCCTTATTCCAGTATGCCATTATCCCTGTTCTCCCTTCCATATTTTGTCCATTTCCCATGTTTTCCTCAAGGCTATTTTAGCTGTTTGCAAATTTGCAGTGGTGTTTTCATAGTGGCCATCTTCGCTGCATTTGTTTTAATGGGGGTTAACACAACCCTCTAATCCATCCCTCTCAACCCCCTAATCTCCTACCCCAAACACACAACACATGCATTTTTTATTTTTACAAAACAGAAATAACAGTTGAGGTAAAAACACCACAGCAAATATGCAAAGGGCTAAAATAGCCACAAGGAAAACATGGTAAATGCCCATTAGTAATCTGTCAGATTAACCCTGCCTCACCCTTCCACATTCCATTACCTCATTACCACCACCTCATGCTTCCTCATTCCAGTACCTTTTACACACACTTGATTCAGCCATGTCTCTTTACCCCATTACACCAAGCTCACTCTTCCTTGCCCCAATTGCCCATCACACCCACCTCACTCTTCCTCATCTTAGTACCCCATTACACCAGGGGCACTCTTCCTCATCACAGTACCCTATCAGGCCAGCCTCACTCTTCCACATCCCAGTACCCCATTACCTCTGACTCACCTTTCTTATCCCAGTACCCAAGTCACACACGTTTCAAGCCAGTAGCCTGATACCCCTATATCACTCGTTCATGTACCAGTCCCCTGGCCTCACTCTTCATAGTCTCAGTACCCCTTTTTTATGTCTGATTCTTTTTCATTCATGTCAACCACTACTCACTCCTCACTCCTCACTGTTCCTTGGCCAGGAATCCATTTGCACCCACTTCAATCTTCCCTTTCTGAGTACACTATTATCCATGCCTTCCTTTTCTTTGTCCCAGTACCATGTTAATAATCTATTGAATTACACCTGTCACACTGTTCCTGATTCAAGTGCTCCATTACCTATGCCTCACCGCTTCTTGTCCCAGTACCCCATTATCTGCACCTCACTCTTCCTCATCCCAGTACCCCATTACCCCTGTGTACGTGTCCTTTTCTCAGTATCCCATCATCCCCACCTCACTCATCCTCATTACTGAAACTTCAAACTTCCTTGTCTCAGTATCCCATCTTCTAACCCTTTATAAATCCATTGCACCACTACTGTCTTACTCTTCCTTGTTGCAGTACCCCTTACTCCACCTAACCCTTCAGCATCCAAACCAACCATTACACTTGCCTCACTTTTTGGCATCCGAGTACCCCATTACCCCAACTCATTCTTCCGCATCCTAGTGCACCAATACCCCTGCTTTATTCTTCCATGTCCCAGTGCTCCAATTCCTCTGACTCTCTCTTCCAAGTTCCCATCACACCTACCTCACTCTTCCTAGCCCCAGTTCCCCATTACCCCATCTCTCTCTTCCTCAAAATTGTACTCATATCCCTCTGCCTCACTCTTCCGCATTACAGTATACTATTATATCTTCCTCACAATTGATCATCCCAGCCCATTAAGATTCATTCTAATCCTTCCAGTCATCATCTATTTGTTTTTGCTTTTTCATCCCGAGTTATGCCTAGACATGTGTCCCATGACTGCTGGAGCTAGAGACGTAAGCTACCCCTCACTGATGAAGCCCAATGAAGGCAAAATATGGTTGCTTGTGGTCTCTTACAGAATGGATGTGACCTAGCAGTTTGGCCTAGAATGTCCCTTTGGGGGTGGGAGCAAGCCTGATTTGCATACAGTCTTTCCCCTTTTTGTAATGGCTCGGCAGCCAAGAAATTATGTTCTGGTGGGTTGCCCAGAGCAATTGCCAGAGGTTTAAGAGTAATTCTAAACCTTTGTTTTTGGCTTCCCTGTTAAACCATTTTTGTGCTTCATGCTTCCTGATACCCAATTGTTAATCCATTGCATTACCGCTGTCTGCTTCTCCCTCATTCCAGTACCTCATTACTCCTGCCTCACTTCTCCCCAATTTTTCCCAACCATCCTCTTCCTCATCTTTGTGCCCCAAAATCCTGCCTCACTCTACCTCTTCCTAGGCCCTCATAACCCCAACTGAATCTCTTCCAAGTGTCCAATGATCCCTGTCCCACTCTTCCTCATCCCACTTCTCCATTAGTGACCTGTTCGGTTTACTCCTGTCCGCTACTTCTTCATCCTAGAACAATATTCTTAATTGATCCCCCAAGATAGGCATTAATGGAAAGTTATTTCCATTTTAATGGCCACTTCTATAAACAAACACAGGGCACGGTAATGGGGGCAACAATGGCGCCAAGCATTGCGAATTTATATATGGAGGCTTTTGAAAAAAATCACATCTATGCAGACACTAATCCATATAGAAAAAACATCTCATTATGGAGAAGATACATAGATGATGTTCTCATCATCTGGAGAGGGGATGAGAACATGGTAATGGAATTCTTCGGGTGGATTAATGAACAAAATCAGTATCTAAAATTCACTAAAAACTTCAGCAAGGACGAAGTTAACTACCTAGATGTGACAATAAAAGTGGACAAAGACAAAGGGGAACTATATGTAAAACCATCTCAAAAATCGACAGATCGCAATGAATTATTGCATTACAACAGTTTTCATCCAGTACATACACATGACAACCTACCTTTTGGTCAGTTTCTTTGACTGAAAAAAAACAGCACAAATAGAACTGACTACATAGATGGGGCTACGAAATTAAGAACTAGCCTACATGAAAGAGGTTATCCTACAAATCTGACCAAAAAAGCCATGAAAAGAGCGGACAATAACCATCGAGAAGCTATCCTTGAACAAACACCAAAAGTAAAAAATAAAGACATTCTAGTGTTTGTGAACACATATAGCAACCTGTCCAACCGGATGCGGATGATTGTGCATCGGAATTGGAGAATCCTGGAGAAAGGGAAAGTGCCCCTAAAAAGACCACTGATTGTGTTTCGGAGGAGCAGATCCATTAAGGATCAGGTCATGAGTAACGATATTACAAAACAGACTAAAGCACAACCAACAATAACAGAAACATGGGGGCTATGACGACCAGAGGGTCATTATCCATGTGGCTCGTGTACATGCTGTGACCAGACAAAAAAGACAACAGGAATAGATCTTGGCCTGAGCACCCTATTGAAACAAAAGGTTCTAACAAACTGCACTTTGAAGTTTGTAGTATATGTGATCTGGTGTCCTTGTAACAAACTATATATAGGGAAAACAGAAAGAAAAATCAAGACTCGGATCACTGAGCACAAAAGCTGCATTGAAAACAGGGTACACTCAGCACCACTGGTAGGACACTTTATAGAAAACATACATAAGGTGGAAGAATTAAGATGGTCTATAATCTATCAGGTAAAGATCAGTAATGATACCACCATAGACCGTAAAAAATTATTGTTGAAAGAGAAAGAGCTTATCTTCCTAACCAACAGTATAGACCTAGGATTAAATGAAAGAGTTGAATAAGCTGTAAAAACATGAGATCTACCTGTACAACTGACGCCATTGATGTTTTTTCCAGATCCTAATAAAAACCGAGAGGCAATTCTTAAACGAGGTAATGATAGGATTATGATATACATCCTAAGGTTGAGTAAAAACAAAAAAATGTAGAACAGCAATATAATTGATGAAAGATGGACACCCACAGGAAGCATAAACCGTATTGATAACAAAAGGTGTTGGTACGGAGAACCAAACAGATAACTAACACATATGGTGAACTACATAATAAACTGAGGCAAAAAAGTTGTTCCCAGTAAGATTTGGACATGACACAAACTCGGATATAAAGTGGAAGAACAGTGGAGATGCCGGAAATGATTATAGCAGTGGATATATTAATGTCATCAAACATGGTAAGTGCTATAGGTAAGCAAAGTTATTAATATGGACTGTGTTGAAATTAACAGAGCCATGGCGGTATGGATTCTGGCGCGACTGACAAACAAATGCAGGGAAATGAAGTAATTACTTTCTTTAACTGTGCATGACAGGTGGTACCTGATGGGGCAGCGTGGAACTGCAGGTAAGCATACCGCGAGGTTTAAAGCCGGTTGAGGGGGGCCGAAGGTGAGCCGTGCGCGGGTGCACCATTTATAGAAAAAAGCACCTTCTGTCAATCGAAGGACTCACGTGACATAACGTCACGTGATATCGGAAGTGCCTTCAAACCAGGCAATGAAGAACAGCAGAAGAGAACGCGATCATCACACGGAAGGAAGGACTACATACTAAGGACGTGGCCAGGACAGAAAGGTAAGATACTGCTTGGAGGTGCCATTTGAAAAAGAAAAAAGGCGGCTAAGAAATAGAAGGGATAGGAACTTGGAAGGGCCAGGAGCCTTTTTTATAATGTATCATGACTACCCTTAATTCCTAAAAATAGGATATGGTGTTCCTCCTGATGACGTGGAGGTGTTTGTTTGTATTGCAGTGAATTAGCCACTGCGATTGGGACAGCAATAGTCCGGTGTTGTGTGCCCCTTGATTGAAGGAGGAGCTACAGTCCATAACCCAGCCAGATGCAGGGAACTAAACCCTGGTTCTGAATCATACAAAAAACGGTAAGAGAATAGCCGTGAGGAGGATTTGAAAATGCATCACAAATCACCCCTTATTCCCCATAAGCCATTAGGTGATTTGGGTCCATCTAATCTCTACCTCTGTGTTTTTTCTATACTACAGTTGACCACCATTACAGTTGGGATAGTGACAACTTTGAAGACATGTGTTTTTCAAACTAGAGGAGGAACTATTGTCCATAGCGCAGCGAGACTTAAGGAACAACATCCGGTCCTGGAACTGCTCAAAGATGGTAAGGGTAACTTTATTTTTAGGATGCCCTGGTCGAATTAGAAGAACATTAAAATCCAATGTCTCGATTGAGAACATAAAAATGTAATTAAACTTAAAAGCTGAACCTGAGTGTCTTTGGGTTTTATTGCCCTTTGCAGCAATAAGGAGATTGGTAAAAGCATACAATCCGAAAAAGATGAGAACTCTCAGTGATTGAGAATATGAGAAACTAACAAAGTGGACACCAAGCAATTGAATTTTTTGAACACCTGGGTAAGAGCATCTGTAGGGTTTTGGATGACAATAACCTGATAGCGAGTTGATCCACCCAAATATATCACTCTATGGCATCACTAAGATACAATGAGAATATACCGCAATGATTGTTCGTGTTTTTAAAAAAAACTCTAGATGCACAATTGGTTTAAATGAGAAAGTGACCTGCAAAGATGACACTGAAGAGTGTTAAGAGAGGAGATAGAATCACTAATGAGACTAAATCATGTAAAGCCTGTTGCCTGTACCAAGGGTGGGTATTTCATTGTTAGATGAATAGGAGGAGTTTACAAGTTAATCATTCCCTCCTGCTGTGATGTTACACATAGCACGTTGTAAATAATAATAAAATAAAACATGGATGCATCGAACATTAACAGTCGATTGTCCTTTACTTGTTTCCCACAGATATCCATTTGGTTTCTTAGCTTGAAGATAGGAACAAAGAAAGGGGCCAGATGCGGATCCCCCAATGGGTCTAAAAAGACAAGAGACTACTGTATATGACAATTATAAGTGTTTTTTATCCCTGATGAATTTCCAAAAAATAATAACTACAGGTTAAGGAAAGAAACATGTTGAGAGAGTAGTTGAATGCAGTGTGAATGATTGGAATGAGTTGATTGAGCACTGAGAAAGTTATGTGATGTGGACTAAGGTGGGCCTTCTTATTTGAAGAAGGTTTCCTCATCAATGATCCATTTGTGAATTTATTTAACAGAAGAAGTAAAGAATTGACGAGTTTAGAGACCACAGAGAATTGTTATAATACAGTGTTAATAAGTAAAAAAAGTAAGTCTTGTTTTAGATATTTGTATACATACGTAAGACAAAATAGGATTGTATACATTGTTTTATGAATCGATGTTTTAGAGCAAAACTAAAAATAAAGATATTTTTGATACATAATAACTAGTATGTGATGATTTAATGTATAATAAAAACATACAAGCAAAGTAACACGAATGGTACAGGGGAAACAAGTGACTTTGTGAACATAAAGTATTGTACCAAATTGTAGAGGGCTGTTCACACATGGTCTAGAGAAATATTTCCTCCAGTCTTTCGGATGTTGTAAGGTAAGGTTGCGCTTCACCATACTTTGTGCTTTTCCTTAAACCATCACTTACCTGCTGTCGAACATTGCGGTAGCATCCATCTTCCATCCAGCCGTGTCTTGCGTCTCACAGCTGCATTGAGGCCGCATTTCCATCTAAGGGAAGAAAGCAGAAGAGAGACATTATTACGGGTATAAATAGGAGCAACATATAAAGACATTAAACAGAACAAACAGCATCACAAGAGCTCAAGAAAGACTTACCAATCATAAGGAGAATCATAGTCACAGCTGGACTGGACTAATCCTTATCAGGGATCAGTGAAGGAAATAGATACCATTTGATGCGCCCCTGCCAGAAGTAGCAGGATGGAGAGCTTATCTTCATAATTCACAGGTGAGCTTTATGGGCCGGCGTATGCTCACAGAAACCGTACTTTGGGGTGAAGGGTTCGAGAGATACAACAATCACAGATTGAGGCACTCACACACTCTTATCTCCACGCAGGAGCAGTATCACCATGTACCACCGCTCACAGCTTTTCTACTGAGGGAGAGGCCTGAAGAGGATGATTCAAGTTCAGGGAGGGCTGCAACATTGCCCCAACGCCTCCGCAGAGACCAGGTGAGCGTAGCGGTGTCACATTGTTGAAATTAGGCAAACTGTCCATGTATCCTTGTTTTCAAAATGTATCGGACCCTCACACTAAAAATGAACAACAAAAAGGTGCAAGGTAAATGTCTCTGCTTTAGATTAAGCAAAAGGTTTGTCAATCCAACAAAACAATCCTTGCTCCCAGGGATGATTCCCTTACTCTGAACTGTCTCAGATAGAATATTGAAAAAAAGTTCTGTTTAAACGATGAGTCTTCAAGAATAGTACAAATCTCTCTTTCACATAACACTTTCTTAAGGACGATGACATGTGTCTTTTCCAAGCAATGGTGTTTGAAAGGATGGCAACAGTGTCTCTTCTACACAGCAACCTAAGTAATGATGTTTTAACACTTTCTTAAGGATGATGAGAACAATGTCTTTTCCATATAATGGTTCCTTAAGAGTAGCAGGAATCTCTCTTTTATAGAACACTTTCTTAGGAATGATGAAACAAATGTCTTTCCCAAACAATGGTGCTACAAAGATATTAAGAGTATGTCTTCTACACAGTAACTTCTAAAAGATAGTCTCCCATTTCTTTCAAATTCTCTAGATGGATTACCTGGTGTACTCCCCTGCCAGGAATCCCCCCTCTGGGCTTTGAAGAACCCCTGGTATACTGTCCTGCCAGATATCGTTCCCCCAAAGGATCACTGCCTGATGCACTTCTTTCACTGTGTCTTCTTATGACATTTTCATCTTTCAATTATCTTTCTCTTTAAGTATAACTGAGTTGTACTCCTTCACTGTTTATACTTAGTTGGCTCCCGGTATTACTTGTTCCAACTCCCGCATATTGACATTTCATATATGGAGACTTGTTCAAGGTTTCTTTGCTAACTTTGCATAAACATTATGACATAATCCAAAAGCAATTCAATTGCTTATATGTATGCAATGGGCAGAGAGCATCACAATTCAGGGTGAAGACGGGGGTGTTGCATCCGTATCTGGTATCAGATTACACAAGTATAGGCGTAACAATGTCCAAATGTCTTTAGGGCGAAAGGGTGACGGGACTGATAGAACAAAGAGTTCCTCATCATCATTCACCATACATAGGTCTTTTAGGAAATTGGCTCGGGTCGGTCCAGTTACAGATGTCCAGCATTTAAGGATACGGCGCTTGGTGACAATGCATGCAATATTAAATAAACGTCTCGTGGATTCCTTCACTTTACCGATGTCACCAAGTAGGTACTTCAGGGGGGATAGAGTTGTCGGGATCGATGTTATGTCCTCTAGGAGTTCTGCCACCTCCCGCCAAAATTCCACAATCAAAGGGCATGACCAGTACATATGAAATGGCCCAGCATTCGGAGCATTGCGTTTGAGACATGACCCTGTACAGTTACCCACAAATTTAGCTAACTTGGCAGGGGCGTAGTGCAGTTGATTCAAGACTTTAAATTGGATCAGTCGGAGCCCAGAGTTCATAGAGACAGATCTAGTGAGTTGACAGTAACGGGCCCATCTGATATCGTCAATCTGGGTGCCCACATCTCGCTCCCAGGTCCCTTTTATCGTGTTACGGGAGGGGGTATGGGTTTGCACTAAACAGTATAGCATTGAGACCCCTTTGTTGTGGCTATTCATGGATACTGTCGCCCTGATACATTTGTGTGTCTGGGGTTCTAGAGGGAATGTCGGCCATCTAGCAGCAAAAGAGCCTCTCATGCGATGGTACTGGAAGCGCTTAAGCTGACCCCCTCCCACTGCCCCAATGAAGTCTGTGAGTTCACAGAACGTGCCGTCTGGGAACATGTCACGCAACGTGAAGAGCCTATTGGGATCCCAGGCTTGCTGAAGGGCTTTATCAAATGTTGGGGAGATACTAGAGAAGTTCCACAGGGGGACTTCTGGGTCATAGGAGGTCTCCAGGCCGATCCGTTTGTAGATCTTGGACCACACACGTGTGGTCATATACACCGGGTCGAACGGGCAAATGTCACCATAAATAGGGTTAAGGAGAACTGAATGTATGTCGTTGGGGCAGACAGCGTGTTTTTCAAGGGGTGTGTAGAGCCGTGTCCTCGGGATCAAACTAATGTTTCGCAAATTGTGCTTGTGAAGTTAAGTAATATAGTTCGAAATCTGGTGCAGCAATACCACCCTGTGGAAAGGGTTCAACCATCTTATCCCACCCCAGTCTGGCCGTCTTCCCATTCCAGATGAAGGAGGAGACGAGTGATTTGAGTTTCGTAAAAAAGGGGTTTACTGGGCCAGATCGGGATGTTGTTGAAATAATATAGGAGTTCCATTTTGAGTAATGCCACTCGGCCATACAGGGACAGCGGAAGGTTAGCCCACAACTGGAACCTAGTTGTCAGGTTTAGCAGCAGTTAACCATGGTTATGTGTGTATAGCAGTTGTTTATCTCTAGCAACCTTGATTCCCAAGTAACGTACCTGGGTAGGAGCGGGCCTAAACCCCGCTATCTCGGATAGGTCACCCGTACCATCGGTCAAAGGGAATATTTCGGACTTGGGGACATTGATTTTGTATCCCGAGTGTTCTGAAAACTTGTGTATATCTGACATAATGTGTTGCACATTCTCCTTTGGGTCTCGGACGTACAACAGGGTGTCATCTGCTTATAGTGATATGATCTGTGGGGGCCCAGTCATCCTAAGACCTCTGTGTGAATGGTTCTGCCATTGGCTCAATGGTGAGTGCAAAAAGTATACGTGAAAAGGGACAGCCTTGCCTAGTCCCTCTGTGTAGTTGAAGTTGAAATGTAGAAGATAAAGTGGTATTAGTTGAGACTTTAGCAGACGGCTGGGTGTATAGTAGCTGCACGCATTTAATAAAATACTGGCCGAGGCCGAACCGTTCGAGCACCAGGAAGAGGTATGTCCAGGAGACAGAGTCAAATGCCTTGTCGGCGTCTTTGCCGCCTTTGCTTCTGGGTCTGTGTGTGCCATTACATTAAATAGACGCCGAAGATTGAGAGCTGTGGATCTGGTATATATGTAGCCAGCCTGGTCGGGGTGCACCAGGCTCGGCATATACGGGAGGATTCTGGTGAGGGGTCTGTAGGATGCCATGTCTTGTGCTGGTCTACGGGGTTTCAAAAGGACGGTGATGATTGCTTCGAGCATTGATTCTGGAAGGACCTCACGGTTCATCGCCTCCTCCCTTACCTTCAATAATATTGGGGCCAATTTGCTGTGGAATTCTTTGTATAATTCCGCATTTCGGCCGTCCGAACTGGGGGAACAGGCTCTGGATAAGGATTTAATGGTGTCTATAAGCTCTTCAACTTTAATAGGTTGATCTAGTATATTGCAGGTCTCAGTGGTCAGTGTAGGGAGGTCCAGGTTGTCTAAGTACCGGAAGTATCTTCTTTAGTTCTTTTATCATGGTTGGAAGGAGGAGTAGAATTCAGCAAAGGTGGAATTAATGTCCTGCTTCCTATTGACCTATTGACCATTGCCCCAACAGGTGTCTGTATGCAGGGAATCGGGTTGTGGTATCTATCGGTTCTAAGCATATTGGCTAAGAATTTCCCGGCTTTATTGCTTTCCCCGTATCTGCGGGCTTTGGCTGGTGCGGCCATGTATAGAACTTCCCTCCTAGCCAACTCATTGAATTCCTTTAGCGTGGTCTGAATTTTCGAGAGGGTACCCTTATCCTGTGTGACACCATATTCGGTTTGTAGCGAGTCTAGTTTGGCTTTGGCTATACCCAGTTCCTTCCGCACGGACTTCAACATACCCGTAGACTTGCCCAGGATGGTCCGTTGAATCCAGACCTTGCAGAGCATAGGTGGTCACCGAACCCTCATTCAATTCCAGAAATTCCGCGATCTCTGTGTGTAGAGTTTCACAGACATTGGGATCTTTCAGGATCACAGGGGGCATTCTTCATCTACTGGCCGGGGGTGGAGTGTCGCCTAGGTTAATATCAAGTGTTACCGGTGAATGATCCGATAGGATATGGAGGTGTAGTTCACAGCCAGAGACCGTCCCGGCTAGGGATGAACTAAGGAGCCAGTAATCTATGCGCGAGTGGGAATCATGGATGGAGGAATAAAAGGTGAACTTCCTCTCATATGGATGTAGTGTGCACCTTGCATATATCATGCCTGTCTGTTCCATCAACTGTTTCATGACTAGTGCAGCTTTGGATGGGGCTCTAGGGGTGGCCGAAGAACGATCTAGGGACTAATCCAATATCGTGTTGAAGTCTCAACACCAAAGTATTTGTGCCTCCCCTGATGTGGCCAGCATATCAAGTATTGTGCAATAAAATTGCGGATCATCCACATTGGGTCCATATGTGTTGATCAAAATTATTTGGTATCCTGCCAGTTCCCCCCACACCAGTGTATACCTGCCTTGCGGGTCAATTTTGCTAGAGTGATATTTAAAGCCCAGTCTGGGGTGTATGAGGGTCAACACTCCCCTCGATTGTGCTGAGTACTCCGTATAGTATCTATGGGGGCCCCACCGTGGTAGCATTTTGGTATTAACATTCCCCAGTGAGTGTGTCTCTTGTATAAAAAGGATATGAGGGTTGTGGCATGCAATGTATGCTGCGATTGTACTTGCTTTAACCGGGTTATTAAGCCCGCAGATGTTCCATGAGAGCAGCTTAATGATTAAGCCCCTATTAGCCTGTGTCATAATCGTGTCGTGGGATAATCCTCTGCCCATGGCATTGCCCCTGCCTCAAGTGGCGTAGGTGACCTGCTATAAAACCGCTCTCTGATTTTAACAACATAACTTCCCCAAACAGTTCCGGCGCGGTGCCGGGATGAACCCTTTCTTGATATCCCCACCAACCCCCACCTGCATCATCAACCCCAACATGATGATGTATGCCCTGAAACAAAACTTGAAAAATCTCTTGGGGGTAAGAGCTGTACTCACAAGGCCGTCTACCGAAAGGGGCTCACAGCCTTTCTTAACATATGTGGTGGTCGGGGCCACCTTGCCGTTCATAGGCTTTGCAACTCTGCGGTAGTTCGGTGTAGACGGAGAACCGTCAGCCAGCATGTTCATCTGGTTTGTCAGGTAGGTGGGGCGGCAAGTTCTGGTTCACCGCTCGCTCCCTCGGGGGGAGTGGAATGGAGGCTTCAACATACGTCGTGGCTTCCGTAGGGTTTTCAAAGAAATGTGCTTGGCCCCCGTGTTGGATCCTCATCTTAGCCGGGAAGACGTGCGCATACGGAATCTGGCGCAGTCTCAGCTGTTTCTTAACTGGTTCATAGGATCTTCTCAGTGATTGCACATTCGTTGAAAAATCTGGATATAAATGTATTCTGTTGTTCTCATAAAATAAGGAGCCTTTCTCCCTGGAGATTCTTAGGATAGCGTCTCTGTCTCTATAAATAAGGAGGCAAGCAATAATTGTGCAGGGCGGTGCCCCAGGTGTGATGAGCTTGCTCCACAAGAAAATGGTCTGAAAAGGAGTCAGGGCCCAGAAGGGATTTCAAAAGGTTCTCAACTTGTCGTTCCATAGACTCCTTGGCAAAGGTCTCGGCCACCCCCACCAGTCGGATGTTGTTCCTTCTGGACTGCGATTCAAGGTCCTCGCATTTATTCAGGGTTTTCTGGAGGTCAATTTTCAGCTGGGCGATGTCCCGGCCATGTTGAATTATCGAGTCCTCATTGGCGCTGATCCTGCCCTCCGCCTCAGTGGTTTGTGCGCTTTCCTTATCAACCCTTGCCTTCAAGGAGCTAAGTGTTGCCCCAATATCATCCAGTTTTCTATTGACCGCCAGAAAGCCATTTTGGACCATCGACATCAGCCTGTCCGCTCTTTCATCCATCAGAGGTTCTGGTTGGCTATCTGCTGGCCCAGGTGGCAGCGTGGTGGACCCCTGTGGTTGGGAGTTGGTAAAGGAGTCCATTGGGCCAGTTTTTTTGGGGCCTATTCCCCTCTTATCGTGGCGGCCCATATAACAGGTCGGGTGGCTTGTGTTCTCCCACGTCACTCCGGTGTTAATTGTATTATAGATAGTTGACTTGGATGGGGTGTAATATGTCAATGCAGCACAGTGCTGATCGCCCCCGCCACCCAGGTCGCGACAGCCAACCGCCCCGGGGTATAATGGGTATGGAGTGCACACCAAAGAAAGGGGCTGTGGGTCAATGTTTGGGTATTCACATGAACTCTGCTTGCCTTCCGGACCTATGCTCCGAGAGTCTGGTAGATGTCCCGGCAGCGGCCCACCACCACGGACTGATGTCAGAGCGTGGATTACACAGGCATCCGCCCGGCTCAAATGGTCAACGGCGTGCTCCTCACGGCAATGCCGTGTCTCAGGCACCCCCAGAACCCAAGATCCCCGGAGTCACAGAAAACAGTATTAGTTCTGGTTGCAATTTTAGGGCCAAAGGAGTGCCCCCCCCCCCGGCGTGGGGGCGGGAGGGTAGTGCCTTCTGGGTTGCAGAAGTTCAGGATGTCAGCTTCCTCTGCATAGGGGCACGGCCGCGGGGGGCCCCCGCCTCGAAATCAGGGTATAGGGACCCAGCAGGAGTAAATATCACGGGTCAGCGGCTCAATCCGCCAGTCACAGCGGACCTCACAGGGTCACAGGCCCATACCTCGCCAGCGGTCCCGGTTCCACAGATGCCAGCATGATCCGCGTTGCGCCGAAGCGGAGTCAAGGGGCTGCCGGTGCCCGGGGGGGCCGTTGCCGAGGATATTAGTACAGCGGTTCACCGCCATTTCGAGTGTGGTCCTCAAAGGGGGAGCCAGTTCGTCCAGTGGGCGGCTCCCATGCAGTCAGGAGGATTCTTGTGGGTGGATGACTTCGTCCCCGGCCAGCAGGTGGGTGCGCGCCTCTCCAACGCGGCCGCAGGAGTGATGAGCTGCGAGCCCCGGGGAGGGGCCGCAGTGGAGGATTCCGCTATGGTGGCCTCCGGCATCTGGGTTGTTAGGCGGAAACCTGTGCAGTTCCCTCTGGGACCACTGCAAAAGATTTAGGACTACAGGTGTTTGGCAGTAAACCCACTTGGTAGCAGTCTCTACCACACAGATTCACTTGGTAGCTGTGGCTGAGCAGTCAGACTTCCCTCAAGAAGAGTTAGGCAGTATGTGGAGTATACAATATAGGGCAATCTACACTGTAAGACAAGCAAACACGCGACAAGGCTTCGGTGTAAAGATATAAAGGTATTTATTTATAACGACACATCTATAGAAAACACTCTGGCAATAATACGGCAAACGACTTCAATCACAATACTATACGAAGAAAAAGATCAATCCCCCTAACAATAGTTCGACAAGTCTAGGTTTACCGGCATCACTTATTTGCAGACAGAGGTGTATGCTTTAACCTAGATGGCACTCTAGTATTCGTTAGGTCGGGAGAGAAAAATAAGGCAGGTATGAAATCAACTTGATACCAATACTTTACAGACAAATGCAAGGCAAGAAGGACAGGGTCTACTGCAGATCACAAAGTTCAGAGGCCAGGCCCACTCGGAGAGAGGCAAGGCCATATGTCCCAAAAAGTGTCTCAGTGGAAATGCGCTTCGAGTCTTTATTGCAAATTGTTATGGAAAGTGTGGGACCAGTTCACAACAGAAAGTTAAAGAAAGCTTGGAGGCGACCCAATGGAAAGGCGAGGATTAAGACACCTCACTCTATCCGGCAGAAAGGGAAGCCAGGCGGACACGGTACCTTGTTTGTGGAGAGACAGCTCCGGCGGGGGCAGTTGTTCCTGGTAGTGGATGCACGTCGGGTCTTTGCCAAGAGAAGAGATGATCTCGTCGTCGAAGGAAAGTTGAAGATCGTTGCACCACCAGGGAAGAGACCAGCCGCGGAGTGCTCCGTCACAAGGCACCACCTTTTGGTCGCGGTACAGGGGTAGTGGCTATCCAGTTGCCGAGGTGCTCTGCACGGGCAATTCGGCCACTGCGTCCTGGAGCGAAGAAAAAGCAAAGGTGACTGGTTGTTTCCACCAGTCAGGGGAAGAGACTCTCCGGCAGGGAGATCTCCTCTGTCGTCGGGAAGTGGTTAGTCGGTTCAGCAGGGCTCCACCGGAGGTGTCGTTGTTGCAGGTCGCCTCAGCTTTACCCTCGTCGGATTCTTAGGTCCTGTGGCGACTTCTGAAGATCCAGTCCCAAAAGCCCTGCTTTTATGCAGAAAAACCCCATCATTCAGCCTAGCTGTCAATCAAAACACGCTAAGTGGTGAGCGGGGAGGCTCACCCTTTGGGCCAATCACACCAGAGTGTGACCGGAGTTGGCAAGGCAACTCAGTCCAGGGTGCCTAAACCCCCTCCCACACCCCTGTGGTAACCCAGACAGAATGGCACCACTTTGGAGGGTCTCTGTACAGAAGCCCGCCAAAAGTGGAACAAAGGGCTCAACCTTTGGTTTAGGAGTCACAGAGACGAACACAGACGCCATTTTAAAAACCGAGTTCTGGCAGAAAATACCATTCGATAAACTTATTTAAGATAAGTAAACCGGTGGTATGTTAGAGATTAACGGGAAAAAGGTATTAATCTCCAACAATGGGAAGAATCCCAGAGGGTTATATTCGGGGTCGAATATTACAAGTAGTTTCCACTGCCACCAGCCAAAACGCGATGAGGGGGGACGGGACAGTGCCCCCTCGAAATAACAGACCCAGGAGTAATCGAATTACCCTTACTAGCACGTCCACAATAGGGTGGTTTGTACTAGTTCTGTTAGTAAATTTAGGTATAGTAAAGCCAATGGTGACTTTACATGCCCGGGGAGACAGTAGTCAGTCCCCGGGTATGGAGTCTATGATGGAGGTCCGCTAGGACGCCCCAGTGTTACGGCACGTAGGGTGCGGTGTAACACACATAGAAAAACATATGAGACCCTATGGAGTAAAAGACCCCATAGCCCATAGAACACATTGACATTCGAAGGAATTACACACATTATTGTCCAAGAGTGGGAGAAAAAGAGTCCCACTCTTGGCAGGATGGAAAAAAACTCCAGAAATCCAGCAAAGCTGCTGGGGGACTCACTAGGTTAGGAAATTCAGCCTAAACAGAGAATTCTCCCTAACACTCGCCTCCCCAAGACTAAGGGACAGGAGGATTTAATCCACTCCTGGATGAATCTCATAACTCTAGTCAATGACATACATCCTAGAGAGACCATCAGCATTTTGGTGGTGACACCCTGACCTGTGCTCAATGGTGAAATCAATCCCTTGCAGGCAGGTCGACCATCTCAATAGTTTTGGGTTTTCTCCTTTCATTTGCATTAACCATCTGAAGGGTTGGTGGTCAGTCTGAATGACAAAAGTAGAACCATACAAGTACGGCCTAAACTTCTTCAGAGCCCACACGATAGCAAAGCACTCTCTTTCAATTGTTGCCCACCTTGTTTCAGGATCCTTCAGCTTGCGGCTGATGAAGCAAACGGGGTGCTCCCTACCTTTCCCATCCAGTTGACTGAGTATGGCACCTATCCCTACATTTGAAGCATCTGTCTGCACAATGAAGTGTTGGCGGTAATCAGGAGCTCTGAGTACTGGGGCTTGGCAAAGAGCCTTTTTCAGGTTTTCAAAAGCCTGATTGCACTCCTAGTTCCATCTAACCTTTTTAGGAAATTTGGGCGAGGAGATGACAATCAGTGGAGAAGCTATGGTCCCATAGTTCTCTATGAAATTCCTGTAATACCCAGTGAGGCCTAGGAAGGCTCTCACTTGGGTTTGAGTAGTAGGTGTTGTCCAATTTTGCACAGCTTCAATCTTACTGAGCAAAGGCCTTATTCCTCCACCTCCTACCTCATGTCCAAGATAGACTACCTTACTCTGTCCAATTTGGCACTTACTCGCCTTTATGGTCAGATTGGCTCATCCAAGAGCCTGCAAACCATCTCTCAGGTGGGTTACATGTTCTTCCCAGGAATTGCTGAACACTGCTATGTCATCCAAGTATGCCATGCAGAAGTCCTCCATCCCATTCAGAACCTGGTTTACCATCCGTTGAAACGTAGCAGGTGCATTCTTCAATCCAAAAGACATTACCTTAAACTGGTATAAGCCAACGGGGGTAGAAAATGCAGTTTTCTCCTTGGCATGGTCTGTCAGGGCTATTTGCCAATAGCCTGACGTCAAGTCAAATGTGCTGAGGAACTTGGCCGTGCCAAGTTTATCCACCAACTCATCTGTTCTTGGCAAAGGGTGGGCATCAGTCTTGGTGACTGCATTAAGAGCTCTATAATCCACGCAGAATCTAAGCTCTTTAGATCCGGCCTTTGGTACTAACACAACTGGGCTAGACCATGGATTAGTAGAGGGCTCTATTACCCCGAGATCAAGCATCTTGCTGACCTCACCTTTGATGTGGGTTTGTACATTTTCTGACATTCAGTATCCTCTGCTTTTGACTGGCAGACAGTCACCAGTGAGTATGTCGTGCTGGCCCCAAGGGGTCAACCCTGGCGAAAGCGAGAACAGAGAGGCAAACTGATTCAGCATAGATTTGCACTATTCTTGTTGCTCGGGTGTCAGATTGGAGGAGAGATTTACTCCTTTTTTCGTCTAAAGGTAAGCATCTGAGGAGATCCAGAAGAGCTTCACTCTCTTGTTCTTCCTCGGATGATGCTAGAAGCAACGCTCCTACATCCGGTCTTGAGACATACGCTTTGAGTCGGTTGGTGTGGAAGACTGTTGGAGCCTCCTTGGCATTGCCCAAGTCCACCAGATAGTTGACCTCTCCGAGTTTACCCACAACTCTGAAGGGTCCCATCCATTTGTCTTGCAAGGCCCTCTGCCTTGTTGGGATCATAATGAGAACGAGCTGGTCTTGAGCGAACTCAACCATGTTAGCCTTTTGATCGTGCCAGTGCTTGACCAATGCTTGTCCAGCTTTCAAGTTATCGCTTGCTTCCATCATCATGTGTGACATTCTCCTTCGGAGACCTAACACGTAGTCAGTCACTCTGACTGGCTTGGGGGAAGGAGCACTCTCCAACCCCTCTTTAATCAGGGCCAATGGACCTCTGACGGGATGACCATAGAGAAGTTCGAAGGGAGAATAACCTACTCCCTCCTGAGGGACTTCTCTAAAAGCAAATAGAAGGCATGGCAGTAGAAGGTCCCACTTACGCTTAAGGGGTTCCTCTAAAGCACCTATCATGCTCTTCATGGTTCGGTTGAACCGTTCTACCAACCCATTGGTTTGTGGGTGGTAGGCTGTTGAGAACTTGTAAGTAACTCCACATGGCTTTCATGTAGTGGGACATAAAGTTTGACCCCCTGTCAGAGATTACTTCCTTAGGAAACCCGACCCTAGTAAAAATACCAAGGAGGGCCTTAGCCACAGCCGGAGCTGTAACAGTCCTCATAGGAATTGCCTCAGGATACCTAGTAGCCTGGTCTACTACAACAAGTATAAACCTGTTGCCTGAGGAGGTTGGAGGATCAAGGCGACCAACAATGTCAATCCCTACTCTCTCAAACGGGACTCCCACAACTGGGAGAGGCACTAAAGGTGACACATTCTTGGAGCCAACCTTACCAGAGGTCTGGCAGGTCCGGCAGCTCCTGCAGTGTTTTTCTACTTCGGCCCCCATCTTTGGCAAATAGAAGTAGAGAGAAAGCCTTTCCTTAGTCTTCTTGAAACTCAAGTGACCAGCCAAAGGAATCTCATGGGCTAACTGCAAGAACTGTGTTCTGTTCTCTTGGGGTACTACAAGCCGCTTGTAGTCTCCAGGTACAGACTCGGTTGGTTCACTGTAGAAGAGGCCATCTTCCCAGTGCAACCTGTATTTCCCAGGCTCTTGCCCTTCAGCCTGAGCTTCTGCCTGGTGGTGAAGACCTTCCAGAGTTGGACATTCTCTCTGTCCCTTACTGAAGTCTGCCCTGCTGGGTCCACCTTCTGCCAGTAAAGACTGCAGCTCAGGATGGTCAACAGGATCCAGGTCTCCAATGAGTTCCTGGCCTTCCATTAGCTGTACCTCAGAGTCTAATTCTACCACACAGGGTTGTACCTCCCTCTCAGCCTCAGCTGGAGGTGGAGTTACGGGTGTAAGTTTGGACAACCGCTGGGAAGTCCTTGTTGGCTGCACTGAAATGCTGGCTGCTGGTTTCGGGGTAGAAGTCTTAGGTTTCCCTTTTGCTTCTGATTTCTTCGAGACAGCTGCCGACAATTCCAGTGGAGCAGGAGTGATCTCTTTCTTCATCATCTCCTGGGGAGTACCGCACATGGTCCTCTCCCTTGAAGGTCTGGTTAGCTCCTGTAACCGTTTACTAGGAGGTCTGGGAGTATGCGATACAACTCCGAGAGTTTTCAAATCGTTACCCAACAGTACCCGTCCTGGTACCTCACTCTGTCTGCTGACAGGTATCTTCACAGTCATGTCGTTACACTGGATGAGAACTGGTAATTGGGGAAGCATCTGCACAGGCCCTCCAGCTAACTTGGTGAGGCATTTGGGTGCCTTAGCAACATCCTCAGCCTGAAAAAACGATTTATCCACCACAGTTATGCTGGCCCCAGTGTCCCTAATGGCAGGAGTCTCCTGACCATTCACCTGGACACTGTCCTTATAATACTCTTTAGTATTATCGGGGATAGAATTATAGACATCTAAATTCTGTTGTTCCCACAACCCCAGAGATACTAAAGAAAAGCTGGCTGAGACTCCAATGGGTTCATCAGCTAGCAGTGGAAAGTTTCCACTTGCCATTTGGACTTCCTCCTCTGGAGCGAAGGCTAAGGAGACAGGCTGTTCTGGCCTCCTTCCGGTTTGGCACCAGAAGACACACTATTCTGCTGTGGTTTTCCCTGTGGCTTACCCTTCTGGTTTTGTTTGGGGCCCTCTTTTGAATTTGGTTTATTCGAATTCTCTTTTGAGTCTTTTTTAGGATGTTTTCCCTCATCCTTTTTCTGAGTTGCCCCAGAATCTTTATGAGTAGCCCTGTTGGCAACCCATAAGTCAGCAGCCTTAGCCAGCTTCCGGGAATCCAATTCCTTCGAATCAGCCAAGTGCTGTCTGAGCTCAGGAGAACAGGCATCATAAATCGACTCCAACATAAAAAGATTCTTCATACTCTCATAAGTGTTCACTTTGTAACCCTTAATCCATCCCTCTAAGTTTTTCAACCCTTCACTCACCCAGGTAGCCCAAGGGGTACCATCATGCTTTTTGAGGGTTCTAAACCTCTTAAGATACTGGGAAGGGGTCTTCCCAAATCTAGCTATCAAAGCTAGTTTCACACTTTCGTACTCTTTCCTATCCTCCTCCCCCAACTCCATTACCACATCAGTTGCAACAGGTGGAAGCCTAGAGAACAACCAGGTAAGCAACTCGTTACCTGTGATGTTCTGGAGCCCATGATTGTACTCAAACAAACTCAGCCAATCCAATACATCCAACTTCGGTTCATACATACCAATTAATTCCTTCGGCATCCGGGGTCTTTTGGGACTGGAGCTTCTAGAAGAGCCAGAGACAGAAGCAGTTTCGACAGACAACTTTTTCATTTCTAACTCATGCTTGAGCTCCATTTCTCGGAGCCTAAGAATGTGTTGCATTTCTTGGTGTTTCTGTTCAGTTTGAGCAGTAATCCTTCTGAATTCCAAGTCTATTTTCATTTTTTCTAGTTCAAGGACTTGAGGACTTAGTGTGGGACCTGTTATAGGCCCAGTAGGTACAGCTGGTAAGGCAGACAGAGGGGCAGGGGAGACAGTTTCGTTAGCCTTTCTTTCCTCTTCAGCCTCTTCATCACTATCATCAGAATTACGATTTAGATCAATACCATCACTGTTATCTACATCTGCTGGAGAAGTTGGTTCCTCTGAACCAGTACCCAGACTTTGGTTTTCCAGCAATCTCACTATCAGTTCTAACTTCTTGCCACTTACAGAAAGATTCTCTTGCCTACAGAGAGCTCGTAAACTCTCAGTATTTTCACCTGACAAGGATTCTTGACTGTAAGCTTCCATAGTAGACATGTTTTTGAAAGTTACTTTTTAGTGATAAGCTTTGTGGTTAGTTATCCTAAAGTGTCGAAAAGCACTCTAAACTGTATACTCGATTCAAATCCCAAGCCTACCACCAGTGTTAGGCGGAAACCTGTGCAGTTCCCTCTGGGACCACTGCAAAAGATTTAGGACTACAGGTGTTTGGCAGTAAACCCACTTGGTAGCAGTCTGTACCACACAGATTCACTTGGTAGCTGTGGCTGAGCAGTCAGACTTCCCTCAAGAAGAGTTAGGCAGTATGTGGAGTATACAATATAGGGCAATCTACACAGTAAGACAAGCAAACACGCGACAAGGCTTCGGTGTAAAGATATAAAGGTATTTATTTATAACAACACATCTATAGAAAACACTCTTGCACTAATACGGCAAACAACTTCAATCACAATACTATACGAAGAAAAAGATCAATCCTCCTAACAATAGTTCGACAAGTCTAGGTTTACCGGCATCACTTATTTGCAGACAGAGGTGTATGCTTTAACCAAGATGGCACTCTAGTATTCGTTAGGTCGGGAGAGAAAAATAAGGCAGGTATGAAATCAACTTGGTACCAATACTTTACGGACAAATGCAAGGCAAGAAGGACAGGGTCTACTGCAGATCACAAAGTTCGTGGCCAGGCGCAGTCCCAAAAAGTGTCTCAGTGGAAATGCGCATCGAGACTTTATCGCAAATTGTTATGGAAAGTGTGGGACCAGTTCAGAACAGAAAGTTAAAGAAAGCTTGGAGGCGACCCAATGGAAAGGCGAGGATTAAGACACCTCACTCTATCTGGCAGAAAGGGAAGCCAGGCGGACACGGTACCTTGTTTGTGGAGAGATAGCTCCGGCGGGGGCAGTTGTTCCTGGTGGTGGATGCACGTTGGGTCTTTGCCAAGAGAATAGATGATCTCGTTGTCGAAGGAAAGTTGAAGATCGTTGCACCACCAGGGAAGAGACCAGCCGAGGAGTGCTCCGTCACAAGGCACCACCTTTTGGTCGCGGTACAAGGGTAGTGGCTATCCGGTTGCCGAGGTGCTCTGCACGGGCAATTCGACCACTGCGTCCTGGAGCGAAGAAAAAGCAAAGGTGACTGGTTATTCCCACCAGTCAGGGGAAGAGACTCTCCGGCAGGGAGATCTCCTCTGTCGTCGGGAAGTGGTGAGTCGGTTCAGCAGGGATCCACCGGAGGTGTCGTCGTTGCAGGTCAGCTCAGCTTTAACCTCGTCGGATTCTTAGGTCCTGTGGCGACTTCTGAAGATCCAGTCCCAAAAGCCCTGCTTTTATGCAGAAACCCCCCATTCATTCAGCCTAGCTGTCAATCAAAACACGCTAAGTGGTGAGCGGGGAGGCTCACCCTTTGGGCCAATCACACCAGAGTGCGACTGGAGTTGGCAAGGCAACTCAGTCCAGGGTGCCTAAACCCCCTCCCACACCCCTGTGGTAACCCAGACAGAATGGCACCACTTTGGAGGGTCTCTGTCCCGAAGCCCGCCAAAAGTGGAACAAAGGGCTCAACCTTTGGTTTAGGAGTCACAGAGACGAACACAGATGCCATTTTAAAAACCGAGTTCTGGCAGAAAATACCATTCGATAAACTTATTTAAGATAAGTAAACCGGTGGTATGTTAGAGATTAACGGGAAAAAGGTATTAATCTCCAACAATGGGAAGAATCCCATAGGGTTATATTCGGGGTTGAATATAACAAGTAGTTTCCACTGCCACCAGCCAAAACTCGACGAGGGGGGACGGGACAGTGCCCCCTCAAATAAAAGACCCAGGAGTAATCGAATTACCCCTACTAGCACGTCCACAATAGGGTGGTTTGTACTAGTTCTGTTAGTAAATTTGGGTCTAGTAAAACCAATGGTGACTTTACATGCCCCGGGAGACAGTAGTCAGTCCCCGGGTATGGAGTCTATGATGGAGGTCCACTAGGACGCCCCAGTGTTACGGCACGTAGGGTGCAGTGTAACACACATAGAAAAACATATGAGACCCTATGGAGTAAAAGACCCCATAGCCCATAGAACACATTGACATTCGAAGGAATTACACACATTCATGTCCAAGAGTGGGAGAAAAAGAGTCCCACTCTTGGCAGGATGGAAAAAAACAAACTCCAGAAATCCAGCAAAGCTGCTGGGGGACTCACTAGGTTAGGAAATTCAGCCTAAACAGAGAATTCTCCCTAACATGGGTGCAGCACCTGGGGGCACAAGTGGCAGGCCCCCTCCGAGGGCCGGAGGCAGGTGAACGCAGTGCCCACCACCATCCAACCTCAGTATCTTGGCGGGATGTCGAGTCGAAGGTTGCGCCGCCCCTCCCCTACTCGGCCTGCCAGCAGGGACACTCCTCGGGTGTGTAGTTGCTGCAGCGTGGAGCCGCGACACGGGCCGCCTCCACCTGTTCTTGCCGGCGAAAGTTCCTTGGGCCGTACCTCATGGGTCCGTGCCCATTTTCCTTCCAGTTTCGGATATGCAGTGACTCAGAATCTCCGCCACCAGACGGTGTGTTTTCTGGAATCGCGGTGGCCCCAACGAGGAGTATTTATATTCAGGATTAATTACGGGCCGGAGCTCTACTTTCAGGCTGCCATCAGCGTCGCGCGCAACAGCGCCCCCCTTTGCTAACTTTGTTGTTAGTATTCATTGGCTTGTGGAAATTCTCGCTCCAATCTTCCCCATAGTGACATCTAATATATGAAGACTTGTACTGATCTTGCCGTTCAACTTCTTAATTAGTGTTCAATTTCTTATGATAACTTTTACTCCAGTTTTCCTCATATCAACATCTCATTTATAGAGACTTGTGTAAATTTTGCCTTTTTATATTACTGATATTCAGAACAGGTTTTAAATTGTCAGTACGCCTGTCTGTATGCCCCAGGGTTCCCAATACTTCTGGACAGACTCACCTGGGTTTGCTGGTATTTCCAACCTATGGCTGCAGCGAAGTCCTGGCTTTGGGAAAGTGTTTACCGCTCTGCATACCAGTCTGCAGTTCTCCCTTTGGCTTGTCCTTCACCCGTCAGTTAAACTGCTGCTCTTCAATGTGACTGCATACCTGACAGCCTCTCCACGGCTTCCGGCTCCCCAGCTGTACCCAATGTGCTTCTCCTGGCCTCTCACCTTTCTGGAAGGAAGTGCCTGCCACCTTCAGCATGGTCTCCTTTCAGGTGTCTGCATTCGGTTCTGCTTCCCGCTTGGCCCGCTCTGCATCTATCACCTCCACCTTTACTTCTAATTTGAAAAGGCAAACCATTTTTAAATGTCCTGTACAGTCCATTTCCATCACAACAACTAGTCTGCACATTTAGCTGAGTGTTTAAAAAAAAAATCACATTGACTCCTTCATCCTCTTCCTCGTCCCAGTACTTGAGGTTTAATGGGAGTTGGAGTCCATAGGATTATTGTGCTTTTTAAAGTTGTATTGCTATGGATTTTTGTTTAAATCAAAACCATTAGAAACAGGAGGTGTTATACATGTGTGATGTACATATGAGGTGTGAATGGTATAGGGTGTTTGGCAAGAAGGGATTTTAAGGCTTTACAACTGGAAGGATTTGTATAATGACAACATGCCATCATGAATTTAGGAATTATAGCATCTTCTTTACATGGAAGCGTAGATAACCACATCAATCCTGAAGGGGTCACCACATCTCCCTGACAGCCATCTCCTCCATTGTGATCCTCCCTCATAATACCACCCTGAGGGTCAGGATCAGGTAGCGGCTGCCATCCTCTGGTCACATGGGAGGAGATCTTAGGGTAGGGATCTGTGATGACTTCACAGGATTCATCAAACAAGGAAAAGGGGTAATGGGTCAAGGAAGAGGAAAGTGGGGTAATGTGGTACTCAAATAAGGAAGAGTGAGGCTTTGGTTATGGGGTACTCTGAAAAAAAGAGAGGTGGGGATAAAAGGGGGTGGGATTAGGAATAATGAGGTAGGTGTAATGAGGACTATGACAAGGAAGATAGTGTCAGAGGTAATGGATTAATGGAATGAGGAAGATTGAGTGAGGGTAATCAAGTATTGGGACAAGGAAGATTAAGTGGGGTAATAAATAGGGTACTGGGGCTAGAAAGAGTGATGTGGGGCTAATGCATAAATTACTAATATGGTATCAGTATGAAGAAGAGGGCAGCAGTTATAATGGCATACTGGGATGAGGAAGTGTAAAGTGAGGTTTTATGTGTAATCGGACAAGAAAGAGTTATTTGCGGGTTGTGGAGTACCTGAACAAGGAAGAGTGAGTTGGGGTTAATGTGTTACTGGGATGAGGAAAAGTGTGGTGGGAAATGGGGTTTCCTGGACGATGAAGATTAATGCTGTGTACTATGATGAGTGGTGGGAAAGGATGTGTGAGATGGGTTTAATGTGGGACTGGGATGAGGAAGAGTAAGCGGGGGTTAATGGTGTACTGTGACAAGGTATAATGAGGCATGGGTAATGGGGTTACCAGGACGAATAGCAATGAAGTGGGGGAAATTAATATTGGTATGAGGAAGAGTGACTTGGGGTAATTGGTTACTTGGACAAGGAAGACTGAGGAGGGACATTCAGGGCTAAGACAAGGGTGAAGGGTCAGTGAGGTAGGGTAATGGGATACTGGGATGAGGAATAGGGAGGCTTGGGTAATGGGGTACGGGGTAATGCCAGAGGGAGGCAAGGTAATGGGGTCCTGAGATGAGGACCAGGTCAGCAGGGGAATAAGTTACTATTATGAAGAAGACATAGGCAATGGTAATGTGGGACTGGGACCTGGAGGAGTGGGGCAGAGATAGTGGGTGATTGGAACAAGGAAGAGAATGGCAGGGGTAAGGTGGGGCACCCCATGAAACTCTTTTTTAGTGCAAATCATTTATTGCACTCCTCAGAAAGGAGTGCTATATTGTATCCATTATAGATACAATTGTTTCTATTAAACAACAACATATTATGAAAACCACTGGAAAGAATTTCAAAGGACATTTCTTTGCATGGGTTGGTTTTACAAGTTCACATAAAACAGGTTATTGTATAGCCGCTTGCTGTGAAATGGCTGATGAGACACAGCATTAGGAATCACCAGCACACACCCACTTTAAAAGAACACCTTTGTACAACTACATTTGAATCTGCTCTGTGAAACACATAGCTGCCTACAACTTCTCCCTCATCCTTCAACTTATTTTTTTTTAATAATATAAATGATCTGCAATATTTCCTTTGTCCAATACTTTCAGAATCAAATTCTCATAAATAACAAAGTTGGCAATGGAATGTTCCTTCAGAAAAAATAATGGCTTAGATTTAAGCAGTGCGTCATGGGAGATACAAAAAAAGATCTTTGTGCCGAGTGGCCAACATTTTCTCTGTCAGTTTGTATGTTTAAACTAATGGATGGATGTGTGCTAAACAAAAAAATACTAATATCACAATACTTTCTGCCCAATTTGTTTCTTATTTGGAGCAAATTCATTCACTGTTTTTCTTTAGATGTATCTTTAAAGGAAACAGCTTTTTTCTCTATGGGAAAATGAATGGGCTTAGGCCAAACACTGTTTTTTTTTTCTTTCTATTCTTAATAACCTTTGAACTGTGTGATAACTGTTCACCAAAACTATTTTATTCTATAGAAAAGGGCTCTCAATAGGTGTAATATTTTGTTCTAATTATGGTGAGATGTATCACCTTGGAATGGGAAGGTGAGTCCTTGCATGTCACTGTAATAAAATAGTCATTAAAATCATCATAAAATATATACTTGAGGGTTTTAAAGATCTACTCATGAGCTGAGGATTCTCATATTGTGATCAAATTGCCTACTTATTGAACTTTACCTATAACCATCGACTAACCGCAATTTGAAATCTCACAAAATCCGGCTAGATGCATCTTTATTATCAAATACACTGAGGGCCTTTCTTGGCCATTGGAGGCCAGCACACACATTTAACTCCTGTCAAGAACTCAGGAACACTCTACATGCGGTGTGACCCATTTACTGGCACCCCCTACCATACAGGTAGCTGCCAAAGACTATTTCACAGAGAACCGCAGCACTATGTTTCCTGCTGGTGTGACACTCTAAAAAAAACAAGCAGTGTCAATGCCAATAGATTGGGCTTTTGTGTACGGTTGATACATTGGTTCCTACACTGTCATTGACGGGACAACCAAACAAACACCTCCTGAATTTAGGGTTCTCTTGTCACAACCGTCCTTTGACGGACTTCTGTGCACCAGATACTGACAGAGCGCTTAGAAGTGACAGCTAAGAGAAACACTAAAAAGGAGATCTGACATCTTTCCTTTTATGGAGAAAACGAAATGCTGTCTTTCTTTCAAAACAAATCCACCCAAAAATATATACGACTGTTATTTTATAATGCGATTATTGTAAACTACTTACTGGGATCAGTATGATTTAGCGCTGTGGACCCAATTGAAAGTTTGCAGGACATTTTTCAGTGCTCAGTCTCTTCCTCCCAACTGGAGGTAGGAGGATCCCGGCTTCACCAGGTGGACTGGGGAGGAAAAGGTACATTCTAGTAGCAACAATTCAACAAACAAAACCCCCTCTTGTTTATGGAGGGATAAGGAGGGAACAAGATGTGTCTCAGCACTGATGGGAAAACTAGGGGATACCTACAACCACTTCTAAACGCTTCCTATTTTATTTGCGGGTCAGAGAGGACAAGAAAAACAGCGAGACTGCACACTTCACACTCAACACTATAAAAAAAAGAGTTATCAGGCAGGCTATGAAGAGGTGTTAACGCACTTTGAAAATGCAGGCAACAATACCATTTTCTGACATGACAAGTACTGCCAAAGTTGGTACCACACATGAGTGTGTATGTGTCCTGTCTTTTACGGTGAAACTGTTTGAGGTTTATATGGGGGAGGGTGAACTAAAGGCGGTAGTAGATCTACAAGTGATATAGTGGGAGTAAATTAATGCCTATTGCACATCACATCTTAATATGACACTACATTTATTTAAAAAATAAAAACTTTCGAAAGGCTTGGCAAAGACATTGACAGAAAAGAGGTGAGCAGCAATAGACTCTCTGCAAGGCATCAAGCAGTGGCGGTGCAGAGAAGATGCACAATTATAAGATTTCGTGTCATTCACTCACAGTGTGTCTCTGGCGACTGACTAATGATGGTGGTAGCCTACATCATGGCATTGAGAGCACAGCGGTTGCATCCTGTCCGACCCACCATGTTCCATCGTGAAATATTGTATAAGAGGGTCAGGGAGCAAATCTATACTTTTTCGACATATCGAGTTCATGGCATCCCAAGCACTCCATCACTGCCTTTCCGCCGGTACATTGGGCGCCATTTTAATCTAACTAAAGCTGTTGCTGTGACCATCACAGAAGGAGGTTAAACACAGTAGTATCAGAAAATTCCCATGTACGTCCGTGTGTTAAGTCCAGCAGTTTACTAATGGTACAAATATATAAAAAGGCCTTGTGTGGACATGTCAACACCGCTTTGGCCAAAGAACGGAAAGAAAATAAAATCCATTAAAGAGAACCCATGATAACGTATGCCTTGGACATTTATAACATGCCATCTTAAATCAGGCAGCTTGCACCTTACGTCAGCACGTCATCATGCTGCACGGAATTGAAAGCCTTCATTGAAGACACCCCAGAGCTCAAAGAGTTCCAATGAGGAGTAGTTTTGGGCGTGGAGAGGCAGGAATGGGTGGGAATGGCCATAGAGATTAGCCTGGCCATGGACAGGCAAAGGGTGCACTCATAACGAAACAACACCTTTACGTCGGCCTAAATCTCTGCGTCCTCCGACCCAGGATCCATGTGAGTACTTTGACCCCGTCCCTCCACTTAATCACCAGATTTAGGTAACGACCTAAACTCCCTACCATTCCTTGCCCTCACGCGTTTGTACATTCTCGTTGTTCCTTTACTTACCGCCCTTAATTATCACTGATAAGGTGTACCTTTACCTGATTGAGCAGCCGCACTGAAATCGCCTAGCCTACTGTTACCAATTATCCAGAACGCCTACCTTGACTTGCTCAATGATATGCTCTAACTACAGCTATGGTGATTAACCACTTGATTTAGACACAGCTTGTACGGCATACCACCAAGTGTAACTAAACACGACTGCAACACGCTTACCAAACTATGCATATAGTGTTATCCAGACACAATAAACTGTATGCCTCTGTGTCGTGCACCAATGGTTTACTGGGTTGCATCAATTAATCTAACATGATACTCGCCTACTTACACCATAAACATACCTTCTTGCCTATATAGGCTCATGCCCTGCTTCAATGTTGTTATATTATGCATTTTTTATCACTGCTGGGACAGTTGCACTTAGGTGCCACCTTTGTTCATTGCATTTTTAGTCACTGCTGGGATAGTTGCACTTAGGTGCCACCTTTGTTCATTGCATTTTTAATCATTGCTGGGATAGTTGCATTTAGATGCCGCCTCAGTTCATTGCATTTTTAGTCATTGCTGGGATTGTTGCACTTAGGTGCCGCCTTTGTCCTTTGCATTTTTTAGTCATTGATGGGATTGCAGCACTTAGGTGCCATTGCTACCCGTCTCCCAACATGTGCATTACTAAGTCTTGCCTTATTTACATACTCTGTTCCCTACTCTGATCCACTCTCACTATTATCATAGTAATGGCCCACACCAACGCCACACCCTGTAACCTTCAAGAGAGAAACATGCGACTTAGAGCGAGACTACCGCGTCTGTACAACCTCAAAAACAAAAGAACTAGACCCCTTGGTTCATCACTAACTCCTACTGCCTCTGACTCCAACCCTTCCACCCTAGCTGTAGAAAGACGCCTTAAAATACACATTGACCTCTTTCACAACCAGAACAGACCTAATCTTCCTAATCTCAGACCTACCCAAAAAATAATCACTACTCCTACCTTATCAGGAGCCCTCATCAATGCGAGGTCCCTCATAGAACACAATATGGAAATTGCCGACATACTGGCCATGGACAACTTAGATATCCTAGCTATCACTGAGACCTGGCTCCATGATGCTGCTGGCCCCGCATTCATGATTGCCATACCAGACAACTACAATATACTAAGAGGTGATCGACCTAACTCTAGGGGAGGTGGCCTGGCCATCATTGCCAAAACGAAATTAGCTGTAAGGCTCACCCCACACCCAGCTAGCACATCCTGTGAACTTCTCTCTGCTAAAATACCTATCTCTAACAACAGTACACTAACTGTCCTTCTGGTGTATAGACCACCAGGCTCATTAGGTAACTTTGAGGAAGACCTATCTAGCCTCCTCACGAATTTCATCAAAGACTCCACGCAGCTCCTGCTACTAGGCGACTTTAACCTGGGATTCAATGACGATACGGACAAACAGGCCCTTTCCATCCAATCAATCCTAGCAGATCATGGCCTCACCCAAAAAGTCTTAGCCCCTACACATATAAAAGGACGGACATTATATTGGGTAGCTAACCGAAATTGTGACACTACTATCTCTAACATCTTACCACAAACGTGGACTGACCACCACCTCATCTGCTTCTCATCCACCAAAGAGCCACCTAAACTAGATAAGCTTGAAACAGCTCCACCCATGCCTACTAGAGGCAAAAAAGAAATCACAGCTGAAAAACTACTTCCACTCCTTCTACCAGCCCTCACGGCTAGCGCTATCATTTCTGACTCAAATATGCTAGTTGAGACATTCAACAACACCATGTCCAAAGCATTGGATACTATTGCCCTGATCAAATTGCGCAAAAGTAAACAAGAATCTCATCTCAATTCATGGTTCACCCCCACATCAAAGAATTACGGATCCAAAAACGTAAACTCCAAGCTATTTGGAGGCATACACCTTCAGTTGAGAATAAAACGTTACTTGACAACCTTGCCAAAAAGTATAAGAAGGAAATAATCCAAACTAAAAAAAATACATTTAATGAGAGAATTAGCAAAGCTAACTCTAACTCCAAAGAACTCTTCTCCATCCTCCGGGAAATGGAAAACCTAACCACACCTATAGATAATGTCCCCAAGGACAAAAAATGGTGCACTAGCATCCAAAATGCTTTCGCTAATAAAATCACAACCCTACAAATGAAAATTGCAAAGAAGAAAGCTTCCCTGAATCCCACTGGTACCTATACCTCCCACATGGCTGACACACCTAGAACAGTCACTCAAAGTAACTGCAAACCATTCAGATTTTCCAACATATCCATTCTGGAAACTGAAAAGGTGATATTATCCCTGAAGCCATCTAACTGCCAAGGTGACAGTTGCCCAGCACAAGTTATTAAGGATGCAGCTAGAGACTAGCGCCCTTCATGTCGAAAATAATAAATTCATCCTTCAGATCCAGCACTGTACCCACCAACCTCAAAGAATCCTGGGTTCTGCCCCTCCTTAAAAAACAGACCCTTGACCCAGCCAATTCGACCAATTTTAGGCCAATTACCACAGTCCCATTTCTCCTTAAAATCATTGACGGAGTAGCCTATCTCCAGATCCAAAATTATCTGGGGACAAACCAACTACTAGGATCACGCCAATCTGGCTTTAGACCATTACATGGCACTGAAACGGCCCTAATCGACCTTAAGACACAAATCGACGAGTTGAAGGATAAAGGTAAAACAGCCATACTCCTCCTCCTTGACTTATCGGCGGCCTCCGACCTAGTGGACCACACAGTGTTATGCAACCATCTAGCGTCTGCCGCCCATTTCTGAAGTGAAGCTATAGCCTGGGTACAATCCTTCCTAGCCAACCATACGATGAGTGTTCTCGCCATTAGCCTCAGCGGACCCAATACATATCACCTGTGGCGTCCCACAAGGTGCATGTGTCTCCCCCACTATGAACAATATCTTAACTAAGCCACTCTTCGACAAACTTGGCAGATTGGGGGTAACCTACATCATTTATGTGCACGATACGCAGATCCTCTTACCACTATCTGGCAACTTTGTTGAAGACACAGCTCTAGTAAACAAGCTTTACCTCATCATTCAGGCATGGATGTCCTCTCACGGCCTCTGCCTGAATGACGATAAAACAGAGATACTGATCCTGGGTTCCGACTCCAACCTCAAAAAACTTAGCCCCAACTATCGCGCCTTCAATATAGACGGAAATATAATTAAAGTGGCAACGGAGGTAAAAACACTAGGTTTCTACCTCGACTCCACTTTATCTCTCAAAAAACAAGTCAATTCCCTGGCTTCCTCCACAGCTTATACCTGCAAATTAATCAGGGCCTGCAGACCCTACCTGTCTGAAACTAATTGTATCACACTAGCCAATGCCCTAGTAATGGTCAAATTGGATTACTGTAATGCCCTATATGCGGGCGCTAATAAAACTGTCACAAACAAATTGCAAATACTGCAGAATAATGTTCTCAGAGCAGCCTTGGACATACCCCGCAGAGCACACATCTCCAACATTAGGAAAGATAAGCATTGGTTAAAAATCAATGTCAGAGTTCTCCTTAAAACGCTATCGCTTACACATAAAGGATTGAACAACACTGCGCCCCCATACATTTCGGCTAGACTGAACAGAAAATCCTCTACTCACCACACCAGAGCCTCTAACCACTCCCTACTTGAAACGGCCAGATTTAGACTAACCAAAGCAGGTGGAGCAAGCTTCCCTTTTAGAGCTGCCTATGCCTGGAATGCACTCCCTACGGCACTGAAGGCTAACCTACCCTACTCTAGATTCAGATGTAAGGTGAAAAGTTGGCTCTGGATTAACAACAACTAACTTACTGAACCCGGTCCAATCATTGCGCAGAACCATCTTGATTCTTCTGACACCAGACCAATGAGAGGGATGCACATTTTGCATCTCATGTATATTTGCATTTCTGTATTGTATATATGTTAATAACTCACATAATGCATCCTCTGTATGTATCCTCTGTATGTATCCTCTGTATGTATGCAACCTAAGCCTAAGTATTCTTGTAACTGCTGCGCCCGGCTACCCCTGGGTTTGGAGCGCATTATCAAATAATAAACTAAACTAAACTAAACTAAACTAAACTAAACACTCGCTGTCCCTCCTCAAATGTCATTCCTATGTGCCCCCTTATCAGATACCATTCCACCCTATCTGTACTTATCTCGACTGGTATCAGTACTCAAAAGCAATAGTTTGGGCTTTATAGGTGTTGCATGGGACAACTAGCAGCCCAAACTAATAATGACATCTCACAAGTAACTGACATTCTTTTCAGTACTCTGTTCAATAATTACTGTGTAATCAAGTAACGGATTTCACCACAAACTGTTCTATTATCTTTGGATTAGTAGTTCACAGTGGTCGAAGTGGGCGGACGCGGTTGAGAGCAGTGCTCCTCTACTTTTTTTTAGTACGTTTTACTGTTCCTATACTTTTATTTTAAAACGAAACTCTTCTAGAATGGTTTTGTTTTAAAATAAAAGTGTAGGAAGAAGTTGAGACTTGCACTTTCAGTGCAATGCACTCAACAATCCCTCTAACAGCAGGTGCATGTGTATGGGGGTTTGCATTGTGCGTGGGAGGGAGTGTGGCAATGGGGTTTGTGGGGAGCAGTGGCAGGGCAGCAGGGGACATAGTTCCACTACTTCCTTCCGTACACTTTGACCACTGGTAGTGCATGTATTAAGCAGGTCCTTAATTAAGTAAGGAGGCCAATCCGCAAAATTGTATGCACAACTCAACACTCGAATGTTCCCCACATAGTTGTCTACTAGTTTGTTGGGTTCCCACGCTCTAATAAAAAAGTGTTACATTTGCAGGCAAAGTTGGTGTTGGGCCCAAAGTGTTTCTTAAGTGTATTCACGGCCTTCTGGAAGGAATCGCATTCTTCACCATCTGTTACAGCCCAGACCGATAGAGGATCATACATATTACAACAGTGTGCACAGGCTGTGCAACAGTAATGCTTCCTTTCACTGCAGAGACATTGTACTATTTAATTTCTATTAAATACTTGTCGCAAATCCTTTCCATTTCTTCCACAGAAATCTCTACCACGGAATGAAGGGATTCGGGACATGTTCGGTGCTGCTGTCTACCCCATGTTGATGTGAAGTCGGGGTTTGGGTGGGGAACATTATTTTAGATTCCTTTCAACTTTACAAAGGTTACTGTTCAACTCAAAACATGTATCGTTTAGTTAAGAACAACGGGAGTTATCAAACATCATGGTGCATGCAGGCCGTTCATGCCAAATTGCATCCACCTTGCATAACATTTGACAGGGCACTTTGTAAGTGTGTACGTCTTTATACGCCCCCTAAATCATGTGGCATACTGCCTACATGCTTAATGTTCTGCTTTACATGCAGTCTCCAATTTTAGCTTGATTCAATTGTAACATAGGAGCGCAGTGCTCACGAAACAAGAATGTGTCTGCCATGTTAGTCGGTGCTTCCGCTACCTAGGCTACCGTCTATGCACTTATGAGACTAAGCAACCTTGCGAGCACTGATCTGGGCTGCAGTGTGTGGTCTATGCTTCGTCCCAGAGGGCCAGCACTGAATTGGTATTGCATGCTGACAGCGAGCGAGGTTCAGTAATGCAGTGGCCGGTGCTGCTCCCTTGACATTCCCTCATGTAAACTCCTCAGAGAAGAACATGGTAGCAAGATAGAGAGTGGGCCAACTTATACTCTTGTAAGGCATTTACCTTGTGCACGCATCCCAGTGGTGGGCTCGACTGAGAACTTTGGTCCTATAGGTGCTCTACAAACTCACCCCAATGTGTCTGATGAATCCACCAGCCCTCACGCCGGGGCCCTTCATTTTCAGGGACACTTGCACAGCTCCACGTGCGGCAAAGGATGGCAGGCTGTCTGGGGTGCAGCAGTAGTCAGAACCAATCAGCGTAATATGTTGGATCCCTTAACCTGAGCTGGGATCATGGGCTTCATACGAGAAATCCTCTCAAGCACTCAGCACAGGTACTCCTCTTCAGCCCATAGTCTCTATGGATCTGCTTTGCATTATGTGTTCCATTATGGCAACACAAACCAAGCAATTCTCATAGATGCACCCCTTTCCTCCGCCACCCAAAGTAACTCTCCCCAAATGCAACACCAGAACTCTCTGGAGCCTCCCATTCTACACTTTATCACTCGCATGTATGTGTGCATGATTCTAGGCGCATCACAACTCCCCCTTAGAAAACATTGGCAACTGTCCCAGCCCCCCACCAGCTTTGCCCAACATGCATGTAGGTGTAGGTCTTTAGTCTTTACATGTTGTGTTGGGAATTGTAATCATAATGCTTCATCCTTAAGTTAAGCTAGGTAACAGGAACACTGCCATAGTTCCCCATTTCCTGTATCACGTTTTCATAACAGAAATCAATACCGTAGTGTGCAGTATCATAAGGAAACACAGAACAAAGCCAAGGGCTTACTCGTTCAATCTGCTTCTTTAAAATACCAACAACAAAAACAGTTATTAATAAGGCTGTCAAATGGGACAACACATATTTATATCTGTTTGATTCAGTGTTTCACTCCGGATTCCTCCAGTTTCTAAGTGCCTAAATGAATTAACATCAAAAGGATGAAGGGCCAAGTTTACCCTGTCTGGGATGCCAACTTGGAAAGTGCAATGCTCAACTCTTGAGCTATCCACCCCGTAATGGCATTTCAGCCTTGACCCTATGTTACCCGAAACTGTATCACATCAACAAATATAGCCTGAGTCTGAATTGACTTCCATTTATAGATACACGAATTTTAGTTTGTCCAACATCACTATCAGGTTTTAAGTTAACATTGCTATGTACAGTAAATGGCTATTAAAAAAATAAATAAACACTTTTTGACAGCCTGGGCTCACGCTCCAATGATATATATGACATGATATGATATGATATGGCATTCATAACGTGCCTATACACAAGTGTTTGAAGGCGCGATGAGGCAAGGGAGGGGAACAGAAGGATGATAAAGACAACGATCTTACTAGGCCAAGTGACACTGAGATTGTGCAAGTGCAAGGAGAGGGAAGGGAAAAAGTGCCAGGGGAAGGGGAGGAAGGGCAAGTGCCAGACACAGGATCAAAAACAAGCAGTGCGGCCAGCAGGTGGCAAGGGGGAGGGTTAAAAGTGCAACAACAGTTGTCTAATGAGTGCAGGTAAGGGGACTGTAAGGTTTGTAGCTACAGACCCAAGTACAAGGATACCCAGGGGGGCAGTGCAGGTGTGCATCTGGGCGGGCAGAGACGTGGGCCTGATTTCAGAGTGTGGCCAGGTGACCAGTGCAGAAACAGACAGGAGATCAACGGCGGGGGGGGGGGGGGGGCGAGGGGGTTGGGGGGAGAAGGCAGAAGCAAAGAGGAATTGTGAAGAACATTGGTGAATTTGAATCAGGCCTTCCTAATTCCAAAACGAAGGGCATATATAAGAAATGGTGGAACTCCATGCCATGCATTGAGGCAGCCTAGAGAGAAATAATAACTTCTAAACGTATTCTTCAAAAAAGAATTCTGGCATATACATGCTACATCAGAAATGTTTGCCTATTTATGTTTCTAATCATAATCAATTAACTAGCCAGGCAACACTCAGAGGCTTAAAAGTGTTCTGACTTTCCATTGTAATGAGAACGACAGCTTTGCATGGTTCGGCGCATGGTGACCACAAACCGTAACAAATGAACTGGCTTACAATTACGAGGAGCTGTTAGTGTCTTCTAGTAGATGTTCGGTATAATGATTCAGTGACTTCTATCAAAAAGACGTAAACAATAGCTGCAAATGGATTTGCAAATCAATGAGACAAATTAATGAGAACAGATAAATACTGCAAGACTGGCTAATCAGACTGCTAACAGGAAACCAATTACTTTGTGTTTTATAAGTTTACCGAATGGCCTCAGGAATCGGGATCATGACAGTCCAGATTTATGCAAAGGCACATTCTGTGTGTAATTTTTACAATCTCACATAGTTCGGCATTTTCCCAGCGTAACTGATGAGACTGCCTGCCTCATTTGCAAACTGGAATTCACGGATTCATTTGTTGGCTTATGTGTCATTCCATAATCCTTGATATTTAATGAATATTGTTTCCTAACAGTCTACTGGCAGGCAATTTGTGTGAATAAGGTATTTTGAAAGTACGGCCTAGGATTAAAAAAAAGTATGCACAACAAAAAATAACTTTTAATCGGATATGCAATGCAGGACATATGCCGCATGGCTCCATCACTCACAAATAAAAAAAGAGGAGTTTAAGCAGAGTGGGTGGACATTCGCCTCAGCCAAGCTCTGATCACGCAAAACGCTGCTATAGAAGGATGCCGATTAATTAAGAATTAATTAAGGAATTTACAGAAACATTCAAACATGCAGACCCTCATTTAGGTGTTAACAGTCAAAAAGTGACACATTTCATATAGCAACTGTTTTTTTTTAAAAAAAAAACGCGATTACTGTTCACAATGTTACATGGTCCAAGTAGGGCCCTTCTAGATGGTCTGTATGATTGTCCCCTAAGGGAAACCTAGAAATAAAGACACAGACACCAGAGCAATCAACACAATATAGTATGTAATATGTATTTAGTGTGTGTGCTTGTGTATGTGTGTGTATGGTTTTAAGTGTTTTCTTGACTGATCCATCCAGTCCGCCAATGGGCTGCATGGAATGTTGAGCTGCATGGAATGTTGAAAAAAGAAATAAATTCTAAAGGACAGAACTCCCCTGCTCAAGACTGGGCAGTGGAGACATGATTCTATACGTTTTGGGAATAAAAAGAACTGCTCTATTAGAGAATGGTGGAGAAAAAGAAAAGAAGGAGAGAAGCAGAGATAGAGAGGAAAAAGTAAATCTGGAGGGGTGGGGGGAGCTGCCTCAACTGCTGTGCTCTGTCTGAGCCTTGTGTTGGGGGCAGACTGAACCAAAAAACCCGGCAGTGCAACGTGCTGGCCATCTCGTGGCCAGGGAGATGGACCTTCAGAAAAGTCCTGCAGAGCTGTGTGTGCCAGGCAGACCACGAGGTGAAGAGCAGTGCACCCACCCCAACCCGGAGGGCAGAGCAGTGAAGGAAAGTCCCGGGCTATCCGCTGAAGAGAGAGGCTGGGCTGACTTGTCATGGCTGCCTGGGGAAGCAAGGGTCTGGACTGCCATGTTGGAACGGCCCCACCCCTCTAATGTAATGCAGAACGGAAGGGCGTGAGGATGCTGGCAGCACCATGAGTGTGGCAGTGACAATGTTGTTATCCCCATTGCTATAGGGATGCCATCGGTAGCCTAAATGGTGCTTGGACACGGTAGTGATGTGGGATGCCCGCCAGGCTATGGGGCAGCCCAGAAGATAAGAAAGTGACCAGAGGAGCAGCTTTGATTGTGGCGGATAACACTGAAGGCCATGTGGCCATCCTGAAGACAACAACGAGCCACAGGTTGTAGTGGTGATCACAGCAGACCCCCTCCTGGGCACAAGGATCACCTAAATCAGATATGAATTGTGTAGGACACACGTGGTGAATTAGGGTGACCCCACGTGCTATGGCCAGGGCCACCAAAAGAAGGCACTATTGCTGCCAGGCCCCACATGACATCAGGGGGAAATATACCACCAAATACAGTATTTAGAAGGGGTGGCTGATTGCATATACATGTGTATTATATGTTTCTATGTCATTGTGTTTTTGTAATCTGTAATCTGTATGGTTATGTATAGTTAATTGCATGTTAACTGCTGTGCAGGTTAGAGTTATGCAGGAGGAATATTGTGTGGCAGGGGGCAGATATGTGGGGGTAATGTTATGTAGATGTAAGAGTCTAGGGATAAGTTGAAGGGATAGAAGGATTGTATACCCCGGCATGAGGTAAGTTTGTGCCAATCAGCCAATCAGGCGCCAAAAGGTGCGAGCCGGCCATCCAGTTCCAAGGCCATCACTTCTAAGGCCTGGACTTGTCCAAGCCTGTCCCAGCCACATCCCTGCCGCCTGCCAGGTATGCTGTATCTCCAAACAAAAGATCACACCCTATGGATGCAACATTGTCAAAGGTACTGTTCTTGGAAACCCTGCATATACTCTAATGCTATTGCTACCCTGCACAGAGTTATTACTGTCCCTAGCCCTGCTTCTGGCTATTTCCTGCTACTAGTTCAAGTGCATTGCTTGATTGACATTGCAAACCCTGCTACTCATATCACTTGTTTGCCTACTATGTTGCCACTGCTATCTGCAATCGATGCTGGCACTACTCTAGCATAAACTGTCCCTACCTGCCTCTCTCAGCCTGCACTGTCACCGCCCTGCCACTACTTGTCTTGTCCACATGTATTCTATGCATTTGTAGACTGTATTTCCCAGCCTACTAAGCCAAAGTCGAATCCACCTATTGTAATCTCTTCTTGAGCACCCTGTGAACGTGCTTACTGGGTCACAGGACCACTCAGTTAAGTTGATTCTGCCAACCCAATTCAGAGCATCCTTTGCACCTGTGTACAGGCTCAGAGGCCCTCTTAGCCAGAGCTATACCTAGCCTACTGTGATTTGTCTTAATATACTTGTGCCCTTGCATAGTGTGTTTTCAAGCTCACCCAGCCAAAATTGAATCTGCCTATCTTTGATTTGTCTTAGTGCATCTGTGCACCTGCATAGCGTGTTTTCAAGCTCACCTAGCTAAAATTGAATCTGCCTATCGTTGATTTGTCTTAGTGCATCTGTGCACCTGCATAGTGTGCTTTCTAGCTCGCATAGCCAAAATTGAATCTGCCTATCTTTGATTTGTTTTAGTGCATCTGTGCACCTGCATAGGGTGTTTTCAAGCTCACCTAGCCAAAATCGTATCTGCCTATTTTTGATTTGTCTTAGTGCATCTGTGCACCTGCATACTGTGTACTCTAGTTTACCTAGCCAAAGTCAAATCTGCCTACTGTGTCTCAGTGCATTCTGTGCGGCATACTGCGACACAGACCCTTAGTTAAAAGCTGAACTTGCCTACTGTGACCCACGCTCCACCACTAATATGCCAGGCCTTTGCACATCTTTTATCCTTATGCTAGTCAGCACTTCTCAACTGCTTCTCAGTGTTGTAGCCTACCCCAACGTTACCCTCCCAGTTGTGAAGAACTCACTTCATTCTATCTCTCCTAGCATGGCACCCAAGCCTTGTAGTCTTGCCTATTTCAACCACCAATCTGCAGGAGTCTATACTATGACCCCTTGTACTACGGACATTAGAAACCTCAAACTATGAAGCAGACTCCCTAAAATCCACAAGCCTCTTACCAGATCGCTACCACCTACCAACAAAAAAACCAACTGCTACCACATTACGAAACCCACCAGCACCAAACAGCCCACTTCCCTACCTAACTGTAGCACACCCGATACTCACACTTCTACACTCATCCCCTCCAACAGCCCTACATCTACCGCAACCATAGAAGACAACCACCCACTTAAAGATGCCCTCCTCAACGCAAGGTCCCTGGTGGTTCATGCCATCGATATAGCCGACCTTATTCTAGAAAACAGCCTCGATTTCCTAGCCATAACCGAATCTCGGCTACACAAGGCAGCAGGTCCTGCACTCTCACTAGCTATCCCGGCAGGATACACCATTTTCAGACAAGACAGAGATGGCCCCCGAGGCGGTGGAGTAGCCATCATTTCTAAAGAGAGCCTATCTATGAGATTAGTAGCCCCACACAACTTGCAATCATGCGAATCCCTCACCATCAAGCTACCACTCGAGAACTCCCAATCACTTGCCATGAATGTAGTTTACAGACCGCCTGGGCCTCTTGGCACCTGTGAGGAGGATCTGAAAACCCTAATCACCAATAATCTCAAACCCACCTCACAAGTACTACTGCCTGGTGACTTTACCTTAGGCCTCAATGATCCCACAGACAAACAGGCCCTGCAAATAGCAAATGCCCTGAATGCATTAGGCTTAATAATACAAAAAGTGGACACTCCCACCTATATCAAGGGTAGAACCGTGCACTGGGTAGCTGACCATAACTGTACAGCGAACATTACATAATTTCTCCCCTATCATGGACCGATCACTTCCTTGTGTCCCTGACACTTTCCACCACCAGACAGAAACTCTTAGCGCCCAAAGTCATGCCCCCCTGTCTGACTAGATTAAAATAGTGGACAGTGTGATCCCTAATATTCTACCCACCCTAAACTCCCTGCCAGAAAGCTTGGACCCAAGTACCTTGGTGCAAGAATATAACAAGATCATGCTCTCCACCTTGGACAAAGTCGCCCCTCTCAAATTAAGAGCTAGTAAACCTAAACTACACCTCAATAAGTGGTTCACTCCACAACCAAGGGACTTGCGACTTTTAAAAAGAAAAAGTGAAACTGACTGGCGCCGTTGCCCCTCTTTGGAGAACAAAAAGAAGCCAGCGTTAACGGCATCATACTACAAAAAAGAAATCTGCCAGGCCAAAAGAAACTCCTACAATGAACGAATAGCCAACTCCAACTCAAGTATGAGAGAACTATTCACAATCCTAAAAGAGCTAGAGTCCCCTATCACACCACCTGACATCTGCATCAAAGACAAGAACTGGTGGTCCGAAATACAACAAGCCTTAACCAACAAAATCAATACGCTCCAAACCAAAATAAAAAATAAGAAAAAGTCTCTAAATTTATCTCAACCTATACAACCACCACCTAATGCCACCGTCCCTGACCCTAATACCACTTTTAGTTTCACTAAAACAACAACCCTTGAAGTAGAAAAAACTATCCTCTCGCTCAAACCTTCCAATTGCAAAGGAGATATATGTCCAGCACACATTATAAAAGAAGCTGCAAGAGACCTCTCCCTTTTCATCTCCAAACTGATTAAAGGCATGGTCTAGTAAAAATTTTTATTGTCCAAATGGGTCGGCAATGTTTTTTTAAGCCTAAGTGGCTCGATTTTAGAAAACTTTCCTTTGGACGTTACCCGAGTTTTCGTCCATTAAACGCACGCGAAAACAAGCACCAGGGAGCCGCCATTTTCTGATAATCCTATCTTTTCCCCGATCGCCCTGGCTGACCTGCTTTTGCGGCACTAAATCAATTCCCCGCCCCTGAGCTTGACATTATCGAAACATTCATATTCCCCGCCTCTCTCCGTGACGTTACTGTGCTGCGTAGGCAAACGCGCCCAGTCGCCTTCTGCGCGACTCCACACAGAACCCGGAAACCAACACAGATCAACTCACAACACAGCGCGCCACAATTCGGAATATGAAACTGTACTTTACAATGAAACAGCAACACGGTACATTTGGTAAAGTACATTTATTGGACATTAAATGTTTAGAGAATATTTAGCAATTGCCATATAAACTCCGGAAGGCATTTATTTTCTTTTATCTGTATCCGCAATAAATAACTGTCCCGTTTCATCTTGAGTCACGCGGTGTTCCTTTATGGTACACAGGGTGTTCATTTTCGTAAAAAGAATCACTTTGGAAGCGCAGTGAACCGCAAGGCTGTTCCATCAAATAGGCACTAGTCCAGCCTAAAGGTTGTTATGTTGCATCTAGCCACTAGTACAGCGTAAGGGCATGTGGGCCCTTGGCGATCGTCCCATAATATGGTGATCGTGCTCCAGTTGTTGACACGAAGCTGCAGGTGTCTGCTGAAGAATCCATCAGCCGGTGTCTCAAACAGATGGCAGTGGCAGAAAGGGATAAAATACCTGTTATGGAAACAAAAAAATGATAATTAGTCTCGCTAGCCGAACTTCATTAATATTACTCATTTTATTTATTACGGCCGATCAGAAACTATTTGCTTGCAAGGATAGTTCAATGGAGTATGTTTGTCTATAGATTCAATGCGAAAAGTAACGAGATAAATCGAGGCAAACACACAATGATAAACAACAGTTAGTCTACATGCGTGAGGAATGATATGATATATGATATGCCATTTGTAACGCGCCTGTACTCGTGTTTCTAGGCGTGACGAGGCAGGTGGGGAACAAGGGCAGACAGACAACCTTCCTACTAGGCCAGGTGTCTTTCTGATCGCGCATGGGGAAGGGCTGTACATGGTTAGTTGAATACAAATTAAATAATAGGGCCAGCTGGTGGCAAGTGCAAGGTAAATGCCGGGAGAAGGGGCTGAAGGATACAGAGACAGTCCCGTAGTGCAGTTAGGCAGTGCAGGAAAAAGTGGCTGGGCCAAGGACCGAGATCGGTGAGACCAGTGGACCTGCATGCCCATGTGCCCACTACGAACACGTGTTACTTGCTTTTCCTAGCTCTTCATTCATTCATTTATTCATGCATCCATTCATTAAATCTTCATTCCGGTATAAAAGCGTGTAAAGATTTACTTACATTATATTTGAAATTTCCATTGTGTCTCTTCGTAATGCAGTCTGTAAAACGGACCGTGCTCTTGACAACGATTTTTCGTATACTGAACTAAACAGAAACTCTAGTTTCTGAATTTTCTGCCTTATCGTCTCTTACGTTATTGCGCACTCCCTTCAAATGTAATTCTTTCGGCATGGTCCCTGTCTCAAGGACAAAAAACAATAGACCCTTATACTTCCAGTGCGACTTGTGGGCCTCATCTGGGCGCTGTCCTTCGCATTCTTTATTTGCAACATCACGTAGTATGGGCATCTATGAGAACTTGAAGTTTAGAATCCGTCTATGTAGTGAGCCTCAATGTGCAAATGGGAACTGGCTTCTCTCCCAAATGCCACGGCCCGCTTGGCTGGCGCGTTCTAAATGCCCCAATTTTGTCGCCATTGTCTGCGAGCTTTGCAGCCCAAATTGAGACATTTAATTATTGGCGGTAGGTCAGGGAAAGTATAAAGTACCACAGGAGTTGAGTTAAAAGTGAGATTTATAGTTTTTTTTATTATTTGCAATACGCAAGCCTCCCCTCCGTTAACAGTGCGCAGCATTTACATTTACATGAGATGAGACATGAGAAAAATATATACATACACATATGTGAGGTGAATAGAGAGAATTCAAAGATGACACCCAGCTTGTTCGCCACCCATGATGGTGAAGTTAGGGGTGAGGTTTAAAGGTACACTGTACAATAACATTTATTTACAAAAAGACAATCGTATTGCAATTATTTAAAGCGGGATTTGTACTTCGCAATCAGCTGTGCATCGGGTGGGCATGGCACAGTCGCAATGTTTGGTGGCAATGGATCACTGCTCTGTACAGAAACGTCCAAAATTCCATATCTGTGCTTCTCTAACACAGCAACAATAAGGCCTTTCACAAAGTCGAACTGCATTTCATCATAGACTGGTTTGATCACCCATTGCTTACTTCGTTTTGAAAACACCTTAGTGTAGTGAGGCATCCTTACTTTGCCCGTAGTCCTAGATTGTTCACGTCCGACATTGCTGTTATGGGCCAAAACCGCTAGTAGAGTGCGATGTTTCATGCCCCGAAAGCTAAAATGCAAGCGCTTTGGCCTGTACTTTAGGCAAATATTGTGGAACACCTCCAAATCTCCTGTGTGACAGAAATCTGTCAGTCCTCTCAAATCTCTTGATAGAGTTTTGTCGAAAACAATCTTCTCAATGGCTTTGTGTGTCGGTGAAGATGGAATCAACCACTTCTTCTTCCGTGCCTCCTCTGGGGACAAAGGGCCATGTTCACAATGGTGGAAATGTTCATTTGCTGTCCAGCGGTGAACGTTGGTACAGTGGTGCATCAGTGACCGCCATTTTTCAAGTAGTATTTCCACTGACCCCTCACAAGTTTTTGAGCTCCACCAAAGATGGTTGGTGATAGAATGTGACCACTGCAAAATACTTTCAAAACCTTTTTTTTTTCCTGCAGCCGAGATTTTCTTATTTATAGATTTAGCAAGATGCCATACGTCAAATTGATGTTTAATATGTGGGAACTGCTCTCTCATTGTCTTGGAAATTGAAACGTGTCTATCCGTGGCTATGAGGTCGATGTGCATCCCACTCGATTGTAGATATTCCACTGATTTTATAAATCCTAGTTTCTCCATGGCCACTGACGATGTACATTGTGTTACCTGCATGACCACCGAACTCACAATTTTCTTACTATCCATGTCCTGAAAGTGGTAGGTGCAGTACTTGGCAGAAAATCCAGGTCTATCGCACTGTCCATCGCCGGCTAGCTTGAATCGTTTGCCTTCGAATGTACTTGCTAGAGACAATTGTTCAATTTTCCAAGCATCACTAATGGCTGGAAACAGATAATCACGTTGGTATGTGTAGTACAGCGCTTTAGAAATGAAATGGAGTCCCACAAACTGAAAGAAAGCCTCTAACTTCCTAAAACTGGAGCCACTAAAAAGTGATGCTGCTGCACACAGTAGATTGCCTGCTGCCATTTTCCCCAGCATTGGTTGTGCAGACCATGAGAACCTATGATTTAATCTACAGGCGGCATTTATTTTGACGTTACTGCCTTTTATTTGACGAGTCACATTAATCAATGGCTTCCCACATACATTCCCTCTAATGGAACGCTCACATTTCAGCATACTTATAATTTCCATCAAACAACTGTCGAATACAATGTATTTGCTCTCTTTCATTAGACTGTCATCCTGCGTCAACGTTGTTTCGGCCTGTGACGTTGTGGAGATTTCAACACATTGGAAAGTAATATCGCTGCTATCAAGTTCTGAAGCGTCTATGGATGCTGCGGCTGGTTAATCCTCTCTCATTTCAACATCTGCTACTTCAACATTGATGGGAGAACACAACAATGTCGACATGTTTTTTGGTGGCAAATTTTTGGCGGGTGTAGATTGTGTAAATTGATCTGCAACTACTTCAGAGCTATCTTCAATATATTCAATAACATCTTCTTGTGGTGGTCCGGTCGCACTGTAGCTGTGGTCCACTGCAACTTTGCTGTAGTCTCCAAATACAGTTAAGTTGTGTTCTGGCCATTGCACATGAACATCTCGGGCCTGAACACGCCTCGCCTCAATTAATAGTTCCTCCATGGTGTACATGGTCTGGCAAGCCACATCTCTCATTCGCTTCACTGTCTATGTGTGTATAGTTCTGACGCCCACGGGTAACTGGAGGAGAAATTGGAAAAGGGATGTTCAGTTTAAACACAAGATGGAGTGTAGTAGAATTGACTGGAAAAAAACATAAAATAGTCCCCACCACAAAAAAATGTTTTAAGTTATTAACTGTTTGTAACTAACCTTTTTTTGTTGTTTTTTCTTTGCAACTTTTTTGACTCGACCTTTAACATCTGCACGCTGTAGCTCTGATTCGTTTCCACATGTCCTCCCTTCCTCTTGCGCTGCAAGGACTATATTTTCTGTATCTGCATAGACAGCACGGAATGAGGCTCCATTGTCTCCCTGAAACATAGTACTTTCATTACTATGTATCAAAATATTGTTAGCATAAAACACACGTGAGGACGAACACACAGGTACATCTTAATAGCCAAATATGATTTAAACATTGTGTGCAACAATCAAAGGACAAGTATTCGACCAGTGATGATCTATTTCGATGGAACTGTCAGTATCCATACCTCTGGCTCTGCATGGACTGCCATGAATGGTTGTATTGGAGAGGAGGCATCCGCATCTCCCTGAAACACAGTACTTGCATTAGTATGCTTTTCAATATTGGAAACACAACACACACTTGGGGTCGAACGCACAGGTACATATAAAGAGATAACCGCGAAAGATGCATTGTCCAAAAGAATCAAGGAAAATCCAAATATGATCACATTTCATCGACTTATTTCAACGATTCCTTTACATCTGCATCATCTAAATGAGATGTTGTGATTGTGGTGGAAGCTCTGTCGTCTCCCTGAAACACAGCACTTGGATTAGTATGGTTTTCAATATTGGAAACATAACACACACTTGTGTTCGAACGCACAGGTACATATAAGGAGATAACCGCGAAAGATGCATTGTCCAAAAGAATCAAGGAAAATCCAAATATGATCACATTTCATCGACTTATTTCAACGATTCCATTACATCTGCATCATCTAAATGAGATGTTGTGATTGTGGTGGAAGCTCTGTCGTCTCCCTGAAACACAGCACTTGGATTAGTATGGTTTTCAATATTGGAAACATAACACACACTTGGGGTCGAACGCACAGGTACATATAAAGAGATAACCGCGAAAGATGCATTGTCCAAAAGAATCAAGGAAAATCCAAATATGATTACATTTCATCGACTTATTTCAACGATTCCTTTACATCTGCATCATCTAAATGAGATGTTGTGATTGTGGTGGAAGCTCTGTCGTCTCCCTGAAACACAGCACTTGGATTAGTATGGTTTTCAATATTGGAAACATAACACACACTTGTGTTCGAACGCACAGGTACATATAAAGAGATAACCGCGAAATCGACTTATTTCAACGATTCCTTTACATCTGCATCATCTAAATGAGATGTTGTGATTGTGGTGGAAGCTCTGTCGTCTCCCTGAAACACGGCACTTGGATTAGTATGGTTTTCAATATTGGAAACATAACACACACTTGTGTTCGAACGCACAGGTACATATAAGGAGATAACCGCGAAAGATGCATTGTCCAAAAGAATCAAGGAAAATCCAAATATGATCACATTTCATCGACTTATTTCAACGATTCCTTTACATCTGCATCATCTAAATGAGATGTTTTGATTGTTGTGGAAGCTCCGTCGTCTCCCTGAAACACAGCACTTGCGTTAATCGGGAAGAAAGTATAGCAAGTGGAATCACATTATACGATCACGCATGATGGAGCTGTCATTATCCATACCTCGTGCTGCTGAAGAATATCTATGGATGTTGCAAATGTAGTGCGCACTTCCGAAAGCCGTTGCGCCGATTCGTATACTTGAATGTCAGGCTCTGCATCAAGTGCAGGGGTTGACGCTCCATCAACTGCCTGAAACATAGTACTTGCATTAGTGAGGATTACAATTGCGAAAACATAAAATACACCTGGGGTCGACAGCACAGGTACATATCAACGGCTAACCACGAATGAAACATTGTGTAGAACAATCAAACGACAAGAATTCCAGCTCTGATGATGACGCTCGATGGAGCTGTCAGTATCCATACCTCCTGCTGGTGAGGAACATCTAGAAATGTTGTAGATGTGGCAGACGCTTCAGCATCTCCCTGAAAGACAGTACTTGCATTAGTATGGATAACACTAATTATAACTGAAAACTAAAACCAGTGGACGATAACTAAGGTGTATATTAATTGGAAAGTAGTAACCGAAGATTCTGTAAAATAATTACATGATAGAATTAAACTATTACTAGGCATACATAAAACAGGTCTGTAGCGGATTGGCCTAGTAAGATTACCTGATACGCGCTAGAAGTGGTTGATAACTGCGACCACGTCAAGGATGTAGAATGTTCTTGCTTCAGATTCAAGGGATAGTCAAGAAGTTGTAAAGGTCAATTAATGATTGATAATGAAATGCCAATATTAAAAATAGCCATGTAAGCCAACAGAATACTTGAAAAATGCTCAATACAGCACAGTTCCCTGTCACCATATATATATATACATTGCGTTTGTGGGTTATGAAATGGAAAAAGAATATATTGATAAATGTAATTATTCAAAAAAGTATACACTCATAACAATATCGAAATTATTACAAGGGATAGAACACCTACAATATCTATTAATCCATTCGGCTACACATTACCGCAAGGCCTAAAGCTAAATCCGGACACTTGACTCACCGGTGGTGGAATGTGGACAAATAGAGTGGGAATAGCGTTTTCACGCAATTTCCGTGTCGTGCGCCTTTTATTCTTCTTTGTTACCCAAGAAGTTGTGTACATGTCCAAGGAAAAGTGCCGGCTGCAGATGCGGTATCGATCACCCCTCTTGTCCTCTAAGACTTGTTGGACTCTACTCTCCAGCTCATCCAGTGGATATCCGCAATGTCTGACCCATTCTCTTATTCGATCAACAGTTTTCGGGAACACATGCATTGTAGTTCCTTCAGATTTCGCATGGGTCTTCGAAGGGCAACCGCTAATCGAACAGGCAGGCATTGTTGATGAATCTGAAAAGTAAATATCGACATTAATATAGAATCTTCAAGAGTAAAGATTTGATACAAAAGTAAATGAATCATACAATGATCAATGCAAGGTTTGTTTTGGTCGCAGGAACTATACCAGTTCATTATGTGCTGCTTAGTATTTGCATAAGTTGCAGAAATGTATAATTGATTTGACTGAAATCTGAACATGTGACTCGTCCCTTGGATGTTCTGTCTTGCACGAGAAGGAAACATGCTAACATTATTGACTGGACCCCCGAAGGATGCAATTCAATCACAATAGTCACAGATGAAAATAAATAGATCTATTGATAGCATAGCAATGGAAACTGAAGTCAATACCAATGAGACCAATGAAGATAGCACTATTTTGTACTCTACTGGAAAACAGATAGAAATTTAAAAATCTGCGAAATATAACCAGGATACATGGCCTTACCTTGACCAAGAAACAGTTGGGTTCAGCAAGCAGAGCAGTATGTTGCGGGAGAATAGGTGGATGACCACAGGTAGCGCACTGATGGGTATGCTCGAAGCGGTCGGTCACAGAGTTCACGGATAGCACGACGACAAGCAGATTAGCATAGATCTCAGTGGTTCCCAGGTAGCACGGTCAAGAGTTGACTTGCAAAGCACAAAGATGTTCTCATGAGACATATCGAGTGGTTTTTAAAGTATTAGAAACTGGGGTGTGTTTGTGAATGAATGACGTATGTATGTCGTGGTATTAGGGGGGCGGCCTGCCTCAGGGGAGGCCTGCCTGGAGACACGGGGTCTGAGGAGGCCATGTGACCGATGGCCCCTTGGCGTGGGACACCTTTTGAAGTGTACATGCAGTTTGGCACCTTGGCCTTTCGCGCCCCGGACAGCCCCCTATGCCAGTGCTCATCCCCGGGTGTGAACAGCCTTTGATAGAGGGGGGTGGGATGGATGGGCCTGGGGCGTGCAGATAAGGCACAGGAAGACTGCTGAATGGAGACACATTTATGTGGATTGCTGGGGGGCGGCCTGCCTCAGGGGAGGCCTGCCTGGAGACATGGGGTCTGAGGAGGCCATGTGACCGATGGCCCCTGGGCGTGGGATACCTTTTGAAGTGTACATGTAGTTTGGCACCTTGGCCTTTCGCGCCCCTGACAGCGCGCATCCACTGGTGTGAACCGCCTTTGATAGAGGGTGGGTGGGATGGATGGGCCTGGGGCGTGCAGATAAGGCACAGGAAGACTGCTGAATGGAGACACACTTATGTGTATTGCAGGGGGGGCAGCCTGCTTCAAGGGGAGGCCTGGCTGGAGACACGGGGTCTGAGGAGTCCATGTGACCGATGGCCCCTTGGCGTGGGATACCTTTTAAAGTGTACATGTAGTTTGGCACCTTGGCCTTTCGCGCCCCTGACAGCCCCCCGTGCCAGCGCTCATCCCCGGGTGTGAACCGCCTTCATATCGATATACAGTATATCGCCTTTATATCAATGATAGTATATCGTTGCTTATCAATAACAAATGCCACATACCGGAGATTCTTGTGAGCACAGACCCACACTTCAATCGGTGTATTATAGTGGCCAAGACCCTAGGGCCTGTATAATCCAATGGTTATTGTTAGTATAGATATATGTGTGACTTTTATAGAGACATAACCTACTGAAAGACTTTGAACAAGTGTTATTTAGTGCATGCATTATCGAGAATATGTTATGTTAGCTTAGATAGATAGTGACCACCCTGCACAGGTGTCTGACGTCCATCCTTGAATGGAGACACACTTGATTCATTTAAAAAATCGAGACAAACATTGTTAAAATATATGTGGTGTTTTATTTTGTATCTTATTTTCATGACACAAAAATAGAAGACTTTAAAGATTATACAGGTCAGGTTGCAGCACAGCGAGAGAAAATCCCCTGTACTGACCGCTGTCACTCGGGAACGTTTCTCTAATGGCACGAACGGCACAGGCGGGTATCACTCTTCGAACGCGGTGTCCAAGCCTCCCGTGAAGCCACCATGTAAAGGAACGATAGGCCACCAGCCTGTACCACCTGTGAAAAGGAATGAAACAAACTGTTTTTAAATGACCCAGATAAGTTTAATAAACGTTTGTTGTCAATGACAATTCTTGTAACTAATGGCATTTTACATGGACAAATGCTATCTAGACAATGCACACTATTGAATGAATTACATGCGTTACAATGATATGTAGATGTAATTTTGGATATAGTAGAAGAACATGAAGTAGGAGTGGCATGACAAGCAGAGTATACTTACTCGTTACTCGGATTACGAGGACGAACAGTTGCTCGAAGTTTGTGCATAAGCACCATCATTATTCTCAACACGGCCCGTGTGAGGCAGGCTTCCCTGAAGTCTGGCAGCTCTGTGATGCATTGCGGTCGTGGCTCGCCTTCCGAAATGTAGGCCAGGCATCCCGAGTTTTCTCGGCAGCAGCAGTTCTCCTCCTCGGTTGGCATTAGCTCGCACAGATTGCATGTGCACCAGGTGGAGACGCCGTCCATTCGACTAGGCCAAGGCTCTTCATCTGTTGATTCGTCCTGCCAACTGCCGTCCGAATCCCCATCGTTTTCGCGTGCTTCCCTTTCCAGTAGTTCCTCCTCGGTATACTCGGGCTCGTACATGTAGGGCATTATTGTAGCCATTGTGTGTTGAACAAACTAAAATAATTTATAGCGGTGGTACTGGTATCTGTTCACACGGGCTACAAGCGGCGAAGGTAGCTGACCAGAGCACTGAAACGAGTCACAGAATACTCAAAGTAACACAGAGAGAGGAATGGAATCGAAAATCGGCTGCTGTGTGTTGTGAAACGGTCTGTTTATACTTATTGAGGAGAGCGGCGTCCAGCCATTTCCATGGCGACACGTCATTAGCTGAAGCGCAGCGAATGTTGACACGAGACGTGCTTTGGCGTTGGGAAATGGGCGGTACGAGTCTGCTGATGACAGGCTCAGGGGCGGGGGAATTGATTTAGTGCGGCAAAAGCAGGTCAGCCAGGGTGATCGGGGAAAAGATAGGATTATCAGAAAATGGCGGCTCCCTGGTGCTTGTTTTCGCGTGCGTTTAATGGACGAAAACTCGGGTAAGGTCCATAGGAAAGTTTTCTAAAATCGAGCCACTTAGGCTTAAAAAAACATTGCCGACCCGTTGGGACAATAAAAATTTTTACTAGACCATGCCTTTAATGCTTCCTTTGCCTCCGGCACTGTTCCATCCAACCTCAAACAATCATGGGTGCTCCCGCTCCTCAAGAAGCAAACCCTAGACCCACTCATCGCTACCAACTACCGCCCAATCACAACGGTACCATTTTTACTCAAGATTCTAGATAAAAATGCATACTTGCAGATTCAAAAATATCTCGAACAGCATAATCTCCTAGGGGTCCGACAATCAGGTTTCCGACCATTACACGGGACGGAAACTGCATTAATAGACCTGAAAACTTAGATCGATGAGTTGAGAGATCAAGGAAAAACAGCACTATTGCGGTTACTTGATCTCTCAGCTGCATTTTACCTGGTCAATCATAAGGTCCTCTGTAAGCATCTTGAGCCAGCAGCCCATTTCTCCTTAAGCACTGTCAAGTGGATAGAATCATTCTTGAGTGACAGAACAAGTAGAGTATTCTCAACTTCCGCTGCTGCGGATCCCACCCCCACCTTGTGTGGGGTCCCTCAGGTGCTCCTGTGTGTCCCCCACTCTTTACAACATATTCACCACACCATTGCATGATGATCTGGACCTTCTGGGTGTCACCTATACTAACTATGCAGATGACACTCAGATTCTCCTCCCACTTTCTGGGGATCATGCTAGGGACCTGGCGTTGGTCAATAGAATCTATCTCATCATTCAGGCATGGATGGCCATTCACGGCCTATGCCTGAATGATGACAAGACAGAGCTGATAATCCTCGGCTCCCCCTCCAACATTTCCAAACTAGACCACAAATACGTCTCCTTCCATATTGACGGTAATAATATCAGTGCCGCCAAGGAGGTCAAAACACTGGTTTTCTACCTTGACGCTACTATGTCCTTCACTAAACAACTAAATTCTTTGGCCTCCACCACAGCCTACACATGTAAGCTAATTAGAGCAGGCAGACCCTTCCTTTATAACGTGAGCTGCCTTATAACTGCCAGAGCACTAATTCTATCCAGATTAGACTACTGTAACCCCCTCTACAGTAGTGCCAACAAAACCAGCATCCAAAAACTCCAAATATTAAAAAATAATGCCATTAGAGCAGCATTAGGCATCAACAAAAGAGTGCATATCTCTGAAACCAGACGCCATCACAAATGGCTATCTACCCACAACAAAATACAACTAAAAATCGCCTCCTTGACACACAAAGCCCTACACAATGTTGCACCAAGATACCTAATCGACAGAATATCTAGAAGATCTTCCACAAGACCGACTAGATCCTTCAATACTAATTGCCTGGTGGTACCCAGATTCAAATCCACAAAGATCGGCAGGAAACAGCTTCCCTGTGAAGGCCGCCAAACTTTGGAAGTCCCTGCCACATCAGTTAAGAGCTGACCTCCTCTACTCCCTCTTCAGAAAGAATCTCATCACCCACCTCAATCTGACTGAGAACTAGCTCCCTAGGTTACTCGGGTACACTAACATGATTGACTGCTAGACTGTAAATTCTGTAAATTATGTTAATCTATGTACCGAAATGTAATTAACCCAGCCACCTGTACATTTATTGGCATACTGTATATCGTATTATTTCATATGTATTGTGGTTACTCACACATTGCCTGTATAATATGTAACTTGTAAGCTTCGCATATCCTTGCTGCGCCCTGCTACTCTCAGGTCTGGTGCGCCTTATAAATGCAAAAAATAAACAAACAAACAAACAAACAAACACGTGAGGGAGTTGCAGCATACCTGAGGCTGCCTAAGGGGAGGCACTGGATGTAGCCACCTGGTGTAGATTAAGGGTCTGATCAATCAGCCTCACCCTGTGGTTTTGCCTGGAACTCCTCCAAGTAAGCCTGGGCTGACGGAGCAGATCCCTTGTTAGAAGGAATTCACCTCAGGTGAACGTTGGTGATTAATTTTTTGGGGACTTGCTGGAACAGTATAAGGTTTAAATGGATATCTTGTTGAATCTAAATGTGATCTAAGCCCATTGTATAAGGTAAAGAACTGTCTGGAAGAGAGCTGACAGCTCTCTCTCTCTAATAACCTCTGGGTGACAAGAGAAGTAACTACTTGAAGGAAAGCTTGCCTGATACTGAAGACTGCTGGTCCCAGAGAGCACAGCCCGAGAATGGGCCAAGAGCATCCAAGCATCTCTGAAGTATATCCCTGGACTGTGAAAAGCAGGACAAGCATCATTATCTGTAAGGGGCCTAGTCAACGAACCCACAATGTGCTGCATGCCTAAAGGTCGGGGTTCTGCATTTGGTAATGCTGGTTGTAGAATCCAGCATTTACTGAGTTGATCTTTATCAAGCTGATTGAGCCAAAATCGAACTATCATCAAATTATTGATGCTAAGTTACTACTCATCACTTGTGCTTTGAGTTGCACTTTCCTGCAGAAAGGCACCCAGAGAATCCAGAAAAGCACAGAAACAGTAGCAACTTGCAGCAGAACCCAGACCAATTAGATGCATCAAACCACCAGGACCAAATCACCTTAATTTCCATCATCGAACCACTCGTCAATTGATTGAGGTGCAACATTGTTTAGCTCCTTGAAATGCCCATGGACAGCAATAGACACACTGGTCCTCAGACCCAGCCAAGACGTTTACCTGTTTTGAACCACGACACACATAATTAAAAATAAACTAAGACGACCAGCTCAAAGCTGTCAAGAATCTACAAATGACTAATATTATACCAAGAAATGTAAATGATATACAAGAAACACAAGGATCCTGAAATTACTGTTTCTCTAAATAATTGCATTGGTACTGCCTCCTGAGATCTTCAAATTGAAAAGTATCTTGTCTGAACTTTGCGTGAATATGCTGACTGATTAATTGACCATATTCGATTAATATTAATTTTTATTAAATTCTTATTATCTTATTATTGTATTATTATGTGTTTGTCTGCACTATTGATTGTCTCTTTTATCCTTTACCTATTTGATGTACAGTGTAATGATAACACAGATGTTATTTATTGTACGTCTTTATTTTATATGTGTAATGTTTATGTTTAAACTATAACACATTACATAAATTTAAAAAAATTAAAAAAAAAAACCAAAAAGAAAACGACTAAAGTAGAGTCTTGAATCAGCTGGAGGCCCACACAAAGCATTTTCTATCTCCTGCATACCTTGGGACATAGCGGCAGTTAATACACAATTGTGTATCATGATAGACATTTATACATTACCATTATTGCATATACTTGTTTTTTCTACATCTTGCGCCTTTCTCTTCCTTTTTGTCCCTTATACCACAGTCACCAGCATATATCTAGGTTTGCCTAACATTTTGATTTTATGAACACTGTACTATTGTAGTCTGGACATTTCTGTACTTGTTCACTACGCCCACCCCCTGAAGAATATATATTGCCCTCATCCTATGCTTTCTTATGAAGCACATGAGGTATACATTTAATGGCATGATTACTGCTTTGCTTTTACGAGTGCCGGCTGGAGCATAAGACTTGGTAGTTGTTTGTTGTCTGCTCTTGTTCTTCGCACCTGTTCTGAGCAGGGATACTTGGCATCGGTCCCTTAGAACTGTGTGTTAAATTCTCGCTTCAGAGATGTTGCTTCTCTATCTGAGAAGGTAGTAGAAAAGGCATATCATCTGTCACTCTTACCACCAGGTTACCTGGAGCTTCATTACCACAGGATTTCAGGATAACCTGAGGTCAGACTTGACAGTAGCTAAGTGGCAAGTTGAGGCAGAGAAACTTGTCCCAAAGGGCAGTTGGATGCGAGACCCAACCCCTCCTATAATATGTACAGGGAAGGATGGTTAGTGCACAACAAATATACAGAGCTATCTTAGAATGGACCCGACCATCAGCTTTTTCTTGCATTATAGAGAGGATGTCCTAAGCATGAGACATCAAAACCAACACACTGAATACCATGTTTTATGTGAGGTTTGTAAAGTGAACAATTTCCAGAATTGTGCTCAATTTATGAATAGTGTCATACACAGACCCTGGTACTTGTAAATGATTTCAATTTGGCACACATCCAAGTCAACGCCTAGCATGTAGTGCACAACTGAAATCCTAATTTATTTTTGTCTAAAAGTTCATTATTCTGAACGATATATCACATATATCACGCCCTGCTCCTGGAACCCCCCGGTCACACTGAACCAGGAATCAGGCTGGTTTGCAAAGGTAAATATTTATTTATGTATTTAAAATGTAATCACAATATGTTTTAATAGGTACACAACAATCACCAATGGGGTGACGTAACACAGAATAATCTCATTAATACACAAGGAGTAAGTAGTGAGCAGAACAATTCAGCACAGAAAATAATACTTTTGTGTTGGTTCAGAACAGATAGCAATGTGGTTTGAGGTTCCCCCTGAACATCCCCAATAGGCAATGTAAAGAGATAGCAGGTGAGAGCAGGTATTCAGGAATGGCAGAATTCAAATAGAATATCAATCCCACTTTCCCCCAGCAAACACAAGATAAAAATGGAATTGACTGTCAAGCTGTCAGAATGGCTTTTAAAGTCATCTATAGAATTGACCGGGCAAAAACACCAAGTATGATCAAAATTGCTGAAATTGTTATACAATATTATGGAAGCTGCTTTGGATAGTTGCACACAAACACAAACAATGATTTAATGCAAAGAAAACATTTGAAATCTTAAAATTCAAGTCGGAAGCAATTAAAAGCTTTTATACACATGTAAAATGTTCCCAAAAATGAAATTTTGCGGCAAACTTTTCACTGCGCAATAATCACGATAACAGGAGAATCGCATTGTTTTGTTTGATTTTGTTTCTAGCACAAAAACTGAGGGAGTTGCAGACTTTTTAGTAAGGGTTGTTTTTTCGAGATAGGCAGAAGGAGGGAAAACATGAATGCACTTTTAAATTGACAAAAGGGTTTCTTAAACTAGAGGATGACTATGAACAAAACAAATACCACACTGGAACACAGTCACTTGACCAGGATGACTGCCTGCTAAGAAAACTCGCCTTATTCAGATGAGAAAAGATCAGCGCAGAGATAGTTTTACAATATTGGTTATGGAAGATGGATAAGGTGGTTTGAAAAAAAGGTTTCAGACAAGGCAAGGTACTCTTAACAATACAGGTTCTGAATGCAAGATAGGATGGGTCTAGGATGGGGCTAAGACTATGCAAGTACAGATGCTAGTGACACAATTCTTCCTATATATACTCACTGGATATGTTTTTAAATGGGACCGTCAAATCTGGTCAGGGGATGGGATCTGGTTTAGACAGACGTCTGGGCACATCGGACTGGGCAGCATCAGCAAGGCGCTCTGGTCACGGCACAGGACTGGACTGGATCTGCAATGCACTCTGGTCACAGCACGGCACAGGACCCAATCGGATCTGCTCTTCTTGGTTCTGTGGATATTTATTTTTGGCAGGCAAGCAGTAACAGCACAGCCCAGCTGTATTATGATGCTTCCCCTTTGGTTTGTGGGGTTCTTGTTCTGGAACTTGAGGTCTAGCTGAGAATGGTTCAGCTATGAAATGGGCCTTTTGCTTTGCCAAGTTTCTGGAGTCTGGAACAAGGAAGATGTAGAGTTCTGCAGCAAGGTCCTCTGCCAGCATCAGGATAGTGAGTGAATCTGTCTGTCCTTATGAGTGGTGAGCTATCTCTACTTATGCTCTGAAATGACATCATCAAGGGGGTGTGTGGGCCGGTTTAGCCTAAGCTTGCCCCTTTGAAAGGTGATTGGTTCAAAGTCTACTCTCTGCCTTGATAGGAGGAGAGAAACAGTGTGTCATCTTTATGGTGCAGTTTTATGAGGCTAAGCATCCAACCCTAGCCCCTGGAACACAAAATCTACTTTTGGCAAAATACATATTTCCACATGTGCAACCTCCATAAAAATGTCATATACAGATTACATATTATACATAACAACTATTTCTCAAAACCCCGCAGCTGTGGGATCTTGTCTCTGCTTTCCACAGAATTTTGCCCTTTTCACTAGGAACACAATGTCCAATTTTTAAGCAAATTTCTATCAGTGCGCGTGTTTAACATGGGAATGAGTATATAAAGTTTCACAATTCTAGCGGAAATACATTTTGCGTAAAATCACATTTCTTGCCATTGCTGTCCAGAACATGTCTAATAGTTCTGGCGCCTCTTCACCCGTGCAGTCAGAAATTACATTAACAACTCTGTTATTTTTATATGTTTCACAATTTTGACTGGTAAGTTATCAGTCTTTTTTAAATGTTTCCTTTGTCCATGTTAAGCAACAAATGGTTGTTTGGCTCGACCCCTTGGTCTCTCCCTGGAAGCCCAGGAGACATCCCCCATGTTTGTTCCTTGCAGATGCCATTTACGACCATCTTCACACTTCGAATTTCCGAAGCTGCAGCTTGCTATTGTTCCTTTTCCCACTGTAGACCAGGTTCTTTCCTACTCTGTAATTAACACTTCTCCGTGATTTCCTGCTGGGGGGAAAGACGTTCCCTTTGTGAGAAAACCTGTTATTCAAGTTCTGTAGCTTCTGCCAGGTTTAAATTAATTGTAAAATTCGCATTCAAGATTTTAAACCTGTGGGGTCAAAAACAACTATAATATGGGTCACTATCAGTAACAGGCCTCTTATGTTGCAAACATTTTGACTTTCAGTTTATACATGTTAAGGTTTAATCAGGCAGGCCACTGACAGTTGTCATCTGAGCAGCCCTCTGCAGCACAGAGATTTTTTTTGACAGATCCACAGACAGGCCATTTTTTGCTGTGGAAATCTCTTTATGCTCTTAGCCTTTCAGGACATTGTAAGTTCACAGTGATTCCTTAAACTAAGTGAATTGTAGCACCCAGAGAGAATTTTGAATATTTGAAGGTGTTCTGTACCGGCATTCTGAAGTTTCAGCAGAGAAGAAAAGGTGATTTAAAGCAAGATTTGGAGTTACATTTAGCGAAGCACTGCTTTTTCCTTCTGTACTCCACTTTCAATTGTTGTGGAGCCCGGTAACACATTTCAGTACTGAATCTGTTCCACCACTGACAACATGCGTGGCAAATTGGGCAGCCATCTTTTTGTGCATTGAAAAGCATGAGCACCCCCTCCCGACTTGAGTTTGACCGCCCGTCAAGGGGAAGTCAGGAGATTAAGATGTTCTTTTTTCCTTGGTCCAAGTGGAGACAGTCAGCTGCTTCTCCTGTCAGTACTGAAGCGACACGCGCCTCACCGGTTCTGGTTGGGAGTATGGAACGGCACTCCGGGCTCCTTGGGTCTTTCCTCCTGGTCCCGAGTGGTCCTCCTTGATAATTAGGATTTCTTAGTTCCAATGTTTGGAGACAGAACAGACCATGGTTATGGAAATTTCCCCACTACTACTCCCCGAGGGTGTAGTGGGGCAGATGCATACATTGAATACGATTTACAATATTCCCCGCCTGTTTTTACTACTGGTTTTAACAGGTGGATTCTTCTACGTTGCCGGAATTTCCCCCGCTGGGTTTCCGGTTGGCTCCTCTATTTGCCACAAAGTATGCCTGGGATGGCAACTCTTCAGCTGGTTTATGTGGACCCACTTGTCTTTCCCTTCTGCGAAACTGTCCTTGGGGATGCAGATTCTGTAGGTGACAGGTGAAATTCTGTCCACAATTTCAAAAGGACCCCGACAACTTGGGAGGAATTTGCACTCTTTGGCTTGGTTCCTTTGGAAATTGTACAAGTATTCCCGGTCTCCTACTTGATATTCTTTTTTAGTTGTTTTAAGATCATAGTGGGTCTTCATATTGTCTGCAGATCTTTCTAGATTCTGCCTAGCATAGGCAAAAGCATGTTGAAGGTGTTTTCTCAGATTCTCAACATACTCATGAGTTGTGTAGGCATTTATCAAGGTGTGCTCTTGGGTTCTGTACGACAGATGCTGGGGAAGCACCATCCTTCGTCCAGTCATCAGTTCAAACAGAGACATTTTTGTTGCAGAAGAAGGGGGAGATCTGATGGCCATCAGGACATGGGGTAATTGAATGTCCCAACTTGGCCCAGAATCTGCCAAAAACTTTTTTTAATATACTCACAATAGTTTTGTTGTATCTCCACTAGAGGATAGCCGGGAAGGCAATGTGTAGTTTCCTTTTGACCCCAAGTATCTCCCACATCTTTGTCATCACCTCGCTAGTGAAGTGACTACCTCGGTCTGACTCAATCCTTTGGGGCAATCCAAAACGCGAGAAGATGTGATTGATCATCAGGGCAGCTGCTGTTTCTGCCTTGCAATTTGGGGCCGGGAGACATTCCACCCATTTAGTGAACAAGCATGTTATGGTCAACATGTACTTGTTCCCTCTAGAGGAGCAAATCATGGGCCCGATAAAATTGACTTGTAAATCTGACCAAGGCAGTGTCATCCCCCTCTTTTGGAGGGGAGCACGGTGGGAGTGATGTTGGCTGAAATTGTGCACATACAAGACACACCTTCAAGTATTGGTCGAGGTCCTGCCCCATGTGTGGCCAGTATGCAACTTCTCGTGAGATTTCTAATGTCGTACGAAACCCCCGATGACCGGCTGTGGCCACATCATAGGCGTGACTTAGCATCAGGCTTCAGAAGGAGGTAGGGACCACCCACTGGTCATGGCCAGCTATGGATCTCCTCACCAACAAACCGTCTTGGATTCTGAACATTTTTGGACATGTCATCAACACTCTGAGGTCCTCTTTCCCAATGGAATCGGTATCCATCAGGGGAAAGTTCTCAGGGTCCTCAATGTGTTGATAAAATGTACCAATTATTGGATCCCCTTTTTGAGTCGTAATCAAATAGGCATCTCGGGTCTCCTTACTCCATTGTGCAGATGAGAGTTCATTGTGAGCATTTGTCTGGGACCTAGTGATAGCAGTGTCCTGGATTTCTCCCAACAGGGATTCTGTCTCAAGTAGATCCCCTTGGATGGCTCCGGTTTTGGCCAGCTGATCAGCTAGGTCATTTCCAGTTTTGTCTGGTCCCTCTACTTCAGAATGACCCTTGATCTTTTCCAGTAGATGGTCATCCCATTCGAGGTGACCAGATCATCAATATTTTGTATTAATTACCCATGTTATAAAGGTTTATTATTAGCACATAACATGCCTCTGGTTTTCCAGTTAACCAGGTGTTCCACGAACCCGTTCCGTACATAATCCAAATCAGTGATTATGACTAGTTTGTGGAGTTGGTGTTGGACAGCATTGAGGATGGCCTGATGCACAGCCATCAGCTCTGCCACTTGACTACTTCAGGGACCGATTTTGTACCAGGCTGAGGGTTCTGGGGCATCATTCACCCATGCATTCCTTACGCCGGCCACAAGTTTCTTTTCCCCATTGTTGTCAACATGGTAAGAGCACCCATCCTCATAGACATTGGGCCTTCCCTCACACTTGTCTTCTTCATAGACTTTGTGTGGGGAATTAAGGTATGCCTCCATGTTGTCCTTGATTTTAAGACTTTTGTCCTCGAGACAGTCATCTCTTTCACAATCATGCATGTCAGCCAGAACTGCGCGAGGGGACTCTTCTTGTTTTGGCCATATCTGACCTCCACAGGAAAGCCTTGCATTGACAAAATCCAGGAAGTAATTCGGAAATTACTCACATTTCCATCCCAGATTCTGTCACTTTGAAGATATTGCAAAGGTTGGTGTGGAGTCTCCGCTATGATGAGTTCCACCTGGATAACCGGGCGGTAATTCTTCAATACCCACAAGGTTGCCAGGAGTGCCTTCTCACAATCGTTGAATTTTTACTCCACAGAAGATAAAGTCTTACTTGCATAGGAGATTACTTTATTGACCTTGTCATGCTTTTGATATAATACTGCAGTCAAGCATATATTTGAGAACCCTGTCTCCAAGAAGAACTCCTTGTTTTTGGCAGGGTAAGCTAGGCAAGGTGCTTGTCAGAGTCTTCTTTTGAGTTGTCTTACTGCCTCGCCTTGTTCTGGACCCACTCCCACTTGACCCCCCCTTTCAAAAGATGGATCAGGGGTCTTGTGATCTCTGCATAATCCTCAATGAACTTTCTGCTGTAATTAGTTAGTCCAAGGAGGCTCCTTAGTTCCCGCAGAGTTGTGGGGTCTTTTATTTTCTGGAGTGCTTCTACTTTCATTTCCTGGGGAGAGAGACCTTCAGGAGTTATCTCATGCCCCAAGAAATTGACACGGGTTCTGCACCACTATGCCTTTTGGAAAGAGAGTTTTGCTCGGACAGCCCTCAAATGTGTTAGAACATAATGGATCACCGCTACGTGTTCCTCCACATTTGAGCTTTTGACTAGAACATCGTCCACATAGGCCAGGTTACCCCTTTCACCCAAGTTGGGCACGGCCTTATGCAGAAAGATGTTGAATTCATTGCCGGAGTTGATGTATCCGAAGGGAGTCCAGGTCCAAGTGTACTGCTGCCCCCCAAAGGTAAAGGCCAGCTTGTCTTGGTTCTCCCTACTGACAGGTACAGTCCAGTACCCATTGGTCAGATCAATTGCATTGACTACCTTTGACCCTTGGATCTGAACCAGCCCTTGGTCAATGTAGGGAAGAGGCCATCGGGAAGTATGGACCTGTTTGTTGAGCTCCCTTAGGTCAGCACAGAGTCTCCACTGGCAGTTTGGTTTCAAAATCCCCAGCACCAGATTATTGAAGGTGCTGTGGACTGGGCGAATTATCCCACGGGACTCAAGGTTCATAATTATTTCATTAAGGGACTCCATTCATGCGAGAGGCAAGCGATATTGCTTTACAAACACTGGAGTCATGCCAGGGTCCGTGGGAATTGTTGCTGTGTGGATGTCGGTGTGACCACAGTCACATGAGTCCAACACAAAGAGATCTTGAAAATCTAAGAAAACTTGTTTCGATTTTTGCTTTTGCTCCAGAGTCTCGCAGGCATTAGCTAGGTTGACTCTCTCTTCAACCATCTGCCTGAAGCCTGGAAGACCTCTGGTTTGGCTATCTCAGCGGCTTCCTCCAGCTGGGTGGAGAAGTCACTGGTCAGGTTAATGACTTGGACTAATGGCTTCAGGTGGGGAAGGCATTCCTTGTGGACTTGAAAGATCACCTCATCCCTCCTGTAGTCACAGGTCACATCTTCCTTACCATAAGGGCAGGAAGAGTACACCAGGAAATTCCCCTCATGCCAGGTGAAGATCCTGTCTGCTGTTGTGTCATTGTCGCTATCACTGTCAAAACAGTGCTTGGGGATTGGTCCTAACAGTTAGTTACCTAAATCTATGGAAAAATGTCAGTCATCAACCGCCATTCCAATAATGGTGCCTGCGCCCTGAGTGATACTCTTTAGGTCTCTGTTATCCACCTCTATTGGAATGGTGTCATGTTCTATGTTGACTAGTGGTGTTGGGTTTACCCCCAACCCGTGCTGTTGGAAATGAGCATTAAGATGGACATGGGCATCAGGATTTTTCAGTTTCTGTCCTCTTTTAATTTTTACTTCAAGGGAGAATTGTCGAGTCCGTTCTGGGATGGGGACTTCCTCTCCAATCTAAATTTCAACTGCATGTGGCAGCAGTTGAGCTGACCGAAATGCTTTCTCTGGGTCATCAAAGACCATGGGATTTCCCGCTAATCAGGACCAGGCGTTGAAGTGTATTAGGTACAAACTAATGGCAAAGCAATTGAGAATGTCACTGCCTAAATAAAATGCAGCAGGGACATCTCGCACGACCCAACAATTATGGACTATGCTCTTGTTGCCTATGGAAATTTTGAGCATACACCTGCTAGGCAGGAGATGTCTGGAATTGGGTGTTTCCAGGTCCACTTCCCATTTGTCTAACAGTTTAAATGTGGGAATGGCTGAATCTTTTGGGAGTTTGCGGAACATGGCCTCGCTGATGAAGCTCTTACCGTTGTTCACACACACTAGGGCGAGAACAGAGTCCTTCCCCTTTTTTAACTGAATAGGGATGAACAACTGCTCTCCAATTTTCTGAATATCAGCCAAACTTTGAGCTGATTTCTCATCATTTTGGACTATAGGAATGGGATTTTCTGATTGTGAATTTGTATAAAATTTCAGAGTGGAATGCCACCTTAGACTGGAAGGAAGGTTGATTTTCAGAAATAGAGAGGACTCCCCATCACCAGTTTTTTGTCCTACTGCAATTACTGTCACGTCTGGGATTTGGTTATTCTGGAAGCGGAATTCAATTTGGTCAGGTTTTTTGTTCAACCATGTGGCATGTGCAATTTAAACTAACATGGTTGACACTCTCTTTTAATTTTATTGGTTGGTTAGTCTGGGCCCAGAGGACCTTGTTTACACAATCTATGAGGGGAGACAACCAACGCAGGATGTCATTCCCTAGTAAACTTGGTTGCCCTCAAGAGTCACAACTATGACCGGGTGCTTCACCTTGTGTCGCTCAATTTTAATGTCTAAATCCGCAGTCCCCTCAACAGGAATTTCGTTCACATCGAAGTTCTGAAATTGTCCAGGAAGAGGGGTGAGAGGGATTTGGGATTAATTCCCCCTTCCCGAATGCAGCTGATCAAAGGCCCTTTTTGTCAGAAGTGTAGCTCCAGTGTCCACCAGTGCCAACATTGTACATTGTCCCTGTATCTGGACCAGGGCATAAAATCTTCCCTCCTTTTCCTCAAGGGGGCAAAGATAATGCACATTTTTGGCCAATTGGTGGGTTAATTTCTTTGCTTTGGATACTGCCAGAGAAGTGATTTGGACAGGATTCTGTTTGGGATCTTGGGAATCTGTAAGAAAATGGTGACAGATAGATATGGGCAAAGTTTTGGGCTCCCGTGGTCCTGATTCTGGGCTTCCCCCACCTTTTTGGAGGCAGTCACAAGAATGGGTTTGAACAAGGGGATTTTCATGCTGGTCATTCCAGGGTTTGATGATAGGCGGTTTTAACAGGGTCCCCACATCTACCCAGTCTTGATTGGAATCTTTTGGGACTCATTTTTCTTTGGGAGGGGTTCCCCCATCCCTAAAGGGGAAGATCCTTTTCCCAGAATCCTCTGAGGACCCCTCTATTTCAAATTGGAAGATTTGCACCTCCTCTGCAAAATGGGCCTTTTTAGGCTCTTTATTTCTCCTACCCACCCTCTGTTCCTTGGGTTGCAGACTTTCGGCGGCAGGAGATTTTGGTTCCGGTTCCTGGGTTTCCAGGGGCTTTCCACAAGTGGGGATGGAAGCTTCCTCTAAGGCTTTACACCTCCCTTCCCCTTGTGCCCCCTCCCTGGGAATCGGTGGGTTGTCGGGGTTCTTCCCCTGTCATTGTTCGGGAGCACCAGACCCTGGATTTGAGTAGTTCTGGGACGCCATGCTCATCTGAGGGTTCTGTTGAGCCCTCAGCATGCAACCCAGATCCTTTGCCATGTTCTGGACCTGGCGCTCCAGTTGGGACACCCGCTCTGGCTGGTACGGGGTCCTCTGGTCTACCCTGGGTTGATTCTGGGAAGGGTAACTATCCCTTCTCGCATAATATCCCTGGTTAGGATAGTTAGGGTACCCCTCAACCCTTGGCCTCCCCTCTCCCAGATTGGGCTGTCTAGGCTCAGGAAAGTGGGGAAAGAAAGAAGGGTTGTTTTGGTGATTAAATTTTGCCGGGTACTGGGGAAATAAACTGGGCCTGGCATTTGCGGGATTATTGCCCTCCTGAGGAAAGTGAGGAGGGAAGTTCCCTGGGTTGACAACTGTCTTGTTGGATCCCCCCCTTGGGCTGGGGGAGTCCACACATAGCCCAGGATTGGTCTGTTGCCCTTGTAGCGTGGGCTGATGTAGTCAGGGGAGTTAGGGGTCCCATTTGTCGGGTTACCTCCCTGACTCCCTGTGTGGGATTGGCCCGAGGGCCTTCTGGGTCTGGGGTTGGTCGGATTCTGTGCAGGAAGTTTTTTTAGGCCCCTCCATCTCCAGATCTAAAATGGGGGAAACCTTCACCTCTGCCACCTTAGCAGCAGCAGGGGTTTGGTTGGTTTGGGGCTTTTGCTACTATTTTTACTTTCTAGTGGCTTCTGCACTTCGTAGATTCGCGTTGCTTGTTCAATGACCCAGTCTAGTGATATTTTCTCATGAAAGTCCCTCACTAGCTGGCTCATAATGTATTTAGGGAGCGTATGAAAGAAGGTGTTCACAAATTCCTTACTGTCAGTGTGTACCATTCTAGTGTTCTGCGCAAAGGTGTGTTTCAATTCCTGGACAGATTCTTGTGAGTCCTGGTCTTTCCCATATTGTAGGTTGTAGGCTGCCTTGCGGGCCTCTTGAAAGTTTCGATGAATAGAAAAATGTTCAGTATGGCCGCCCTATAGGTGAACCATCTGTAAAGACTGGTAGGGGGTGTCTGTACTTCCGCTCTCTATAGGGTAGAGGAGAGGCACAGAGGACCCCAGCCAAGATTCTCTATTATTGGTACGTGGTCAAGCAATCAAGGCCTAGCTTCTCAGGAGGTGATGCAGGCTGGTTCTTAAGTACAGTGTAGTCCCCGAACCCCCACAAAGGAATGTCCACATACTGTATTACTGAAAACACAGTCTTTATATAATTAATATTCAAAGGTATGTACACGATCACAATAACGCACTTTGTACTCGGAAGTCAATAATGATAAATATATACAATTCTAAAGTGGTACCACCAATGTTATCAAATCTCATTAAAGTGCATCAACTGTACGGTTAAAATGTCACACAGATTAATAACGAGGAAACCAGCATTAGAGATAGGAAGGAATGCAAGATGGTTGAAACAGTAGGCAGAATACTGACCCCTACCACAAGGCACAGTTCTGTGTGGAGATCCCCCCACCTGGGCAAACTGTAAATAAAGATATATAGCACAAGCCCAGTCCATATGTTCAATAGTCTCACTTCTTCCTATTAAGGTTTTACCCCCCCAATGTACCTGGTGGAGTAGAGTTCTCCGACGATGCGTCGACTGATCCTTCTTGAGTGACTCCCTTTGAGGCAGGAGCCACGGATCGTCGAGAGGTGTCGGGGAACTTGGCGTTCAGTGTCGGGGAATCGATGGCCCTTCTTGAGTGCCCTCCCTTTAAGGCGGGAGTCACGGGTCGTCGAACGTCCAACGGTGAACAAGTTGAACTACGACAGGGAAATGACAGCTTCGTTCCTAGCGGTGCTCATGGACAACAGAGCGTTGGCGTCCTGCAAGGAAGAGGCATGCGGGGCACCTCGTTGATGATAGTTCTGGACCGCAAAGAGATGATGAAGCACTGTAGCCCAGCAAGGGTGTTGAGTCGTCAGCGTCTCTGTGGTCCTTAGGTGGCGGGAAACCCACCGGTGGATGCTCCTCGGCGCGTCGACGGTCGGGCCTTCTACAGCGGGAGACAAGCGGATGATGATGCAGGCGAGAGCGTCCGATGATCAATTGAAGTTCTTAGGCAAACGGGAGCACGGCGGCTCCGGTCGGCGACGGAGGCCGTCGACAGTGGCGGACAACAGTCCGAGTGCTTCTCCTTGGAGTTCCGCAGCAGTCAACGTATCGGGTCGGCAGCCTGTCGTAGGTCTGTCTACCAGGGAGCTTTGGCAAAGATCAGCTGTGCACGATGGCCCCTCGTAGCTCGGGAAGAGGGCGCCTTACCAGGTCCTCTCTGGGTCAGTACTTGGAGGCACAGCAGCTTTCAGATTGTGAAGGAGAGCAACAACAATTCTTCTCGTAAAGCAGGGCTTCAAGGTCAAGCGTCAGTTACTCCAGTTACTCGTCGTAGTGGACTTCAGCTTCTGAACACCATTCCTAGCACTGAGAGGTCCCCAGATGTACTGTTGATCTCCCATTCGATCTGCTGGGTCACACTCAACCATCCAATCACGACTACGGGCATTCATGCAGGCAGGCAGCCAATCAGGCACACAAGGTATTCAGGCCTTTCACTTCTCTCCAGACACTCACAACAAGTTATGTGTATTGGGACAAGTACCGAACCATTCAACACTCCAAGCTGCATTCACACCGGTTTCGGGCAGGGCTGTCTCCGTCATTGTGTCAACCACCAGATACTAGACATCCACAACACAGAATGCATATTCGTCACACACTCTATTCACCCAGGTCCCACCCACAGGAGGTACCCACAACATACATCACCGGGAAGGCTCCAGCTAGTCTGGCCGGCCTTCACAACAACACCATATATGGCACTTCCACCCAACAGCCAGTCAGGGGGAAGGGACAGAGTCAGAGCTTCCCAGGACTTTGGGAAAACAAGGTAATTGGTAATAGAAAGCAGGGGGCCACAGGGGCCATCTTGTTTTCCATCAGGAATCAACTGATCCCAATGGCAGGGCCGCGTATCCCAAAATGGAGGATACTCCGCGCACCTGTCAAATTCAGCATGGAGCTGCCACCAGCACATACCCGGCTATGCGGGCCACCCACAGGTGCCCAAAAACATACACTAGGGGCACAGGGTCGTACCCCCACCTATGGGTGCCATAAGGGTATCACACGGGTCCGTTCACCAAACCAAAAGAAAGAGAGCTGCACCGCCAGGAGTCCCACATGAACTCCTGCGCGGAAAACATGACAGAACACACGATAAAAAGCAGTAAAGGACAAGGTTACGGAGGCCCTGTCCCTCCGATGCATTTCCAGCATCACAGTCGCCCCCCCCCAGACTGAGGTGGAGGGTGCCTAATATCCCACGGGATAGACACCCTCATCCAGACGGTCAACATACCTTCTGGAAAGGCCATCTGCATTATTGCGACTCTTCCCAGGTCTGTGCTCTAAGGTGAAGTCTAGCCCTTGCAGGCTAATGGACCAACTGAGCAGTTTCGGGTTTTCACCCTTCATCTGCATAAGCCACTTAAGGGGCTTATGATCTGTTTGGACCTTGAAGATAGACCCCGTAAGGTAGGGCCTAAAACGCCTAAGGCTCCAAACTATACTAAAACATTCCTTTTCAACAGTAGCCCACCTAAGTTCTCTACCCTTGAGTTGTCTACTGATGAATATGATAGGGAGTTCTCTCCCTTTGTCATCTAACTGGGACAAGACAGCTCCAATTCCGGTGTCACAATCATCCGTCTGGATGATAAAGGGTCGGCTGTAGTCAGGCGCACACAACACGCGTGCCCGACACAAACTTTCTTTCAAGCCATAAAAGGCCCTCTGACAGTCTTCAGTCCAATTGACCTTCCTAGGCTACTTGGGTGAAGTCAGAGCTGTCAGTGGTGCATCTATGGTTCCATAGTCCGCTATGAAATTGCGATAATACCCGGTGAGGCCCAAAAAGGCTCTCACCTGGGTTTGAGTAGTGGGAGTCTCCCAGTCCTGTACATCCTGTACCTTACTGGGGAGAGGTTGGATTTGACCCCCTGCTACCTCATGACCAAGATACGTGACTTTCCCCTGAGCTATCTGGCACTTGGTGGCTTTGATAGTGAGGTTAGCCCTCTTTAAGGCCTGCAACACTCTACCCAGATGTGTCAAGTGCTCTTCCCAAGTGGAACTGTAGACGGCAATGTCGCCTAAATAAGCCACACAAAAGGCTTCCAGCCCACTGAGAGCATGACTGACCAATCTCTGGAAGGTGGCAGGGGTATTCTTCAACCCAAAAGGCATGACCCTAAATGGGTAGAGTCCCTCTGGTGTTGAGAACGCTGTCTTTTCCTTGGCATGGTCCGTCAGAGCTATTTGCCAATAGCCTGAGGTGAGGTCAAAGGTGCTCACAAATTTGGCAGCACCTGTGGTGTCCACAAGCTCATCAGCCCTGGGCAATGGGTGCGCGTCAGTTTTGGTGATGGCATTGACTCCTCGGTAGTCCACACAGAACCTCCAATCCTTGGTACTTTCCTGGGAACTTGTCTTGGGGACAAGGACCACGGGACTGGACCAGGGACTGTTTGAGGGTTCAATAACACCCAGATCCAAAATCTTGGCGACCTCAGCCTGGATGTGGTTCTTAACCGTATCTGAAATTCGGTAGCTCCTGCTCTTCACAGGCACGCTGTCACCAGTGTCAATTTCGTGCTTACACCATGGTGTAAGGCCTGGCGTCAGCGAAAACAGAGAGGCATATTGCTGGAGCAAAGTCCTGCAGGCCCTCTGCTGCTCGATTGTCAAATCGGGAGAGAGCTGCACTCCCTCCACTGAGCCATCCTGAGGGTTGCTATGCAGCAAATCAGGAAGGGGCTCACTCTCATCCTCTTCTTGCTCTGAAGCTTGCAAGAGACATGAGACTTCTGCTCGCCTGTGGAAAGGCTTGAGCCTATTGACATGGAATACCTGAGGGGCCACCCCTGGGATTCCCATGTCAACTAGATAATTGACCTCGCCCATTTTGGAGATTATCCAGAAGGGTCCAGTCCATATACCTGCCAATGCCCTTGGCTTGGTGGGCTCCATCACGAGGACCTCCTGTCCCGGAGTCCAATCCACTTGCGATGCTTTAAGGTCATGCCAGTATTTGTTCAGTTCCTGGCTGGCCTTGAGATTCGCCGTTGCTTGACACATCATCTGTGTCATCCTCCGTCTGAGGCCTAACACATAGTCCCTCACTTGCTTGGCGGGACCGGGAGGGGTGGCTTCCAAACCTTCTCTGATCAAGGCGAGGGGCCCCCTCATGGGATGTCCAAAGAGTAACTGAAAAGGGCTGAAACCAACGCCTTCTTGAGGTACCTCTCTGTAAGCAAACAGCAGGCATGGCAGGAGGAGATCCCATTTCCTCCTTAGGGGCTCTTCCAAAGCACCTAGCATGCCCTTGAGAGTTTTATTAAATCTCTCAACCAGACCATTGGTCTGGGGGTGGTAAGAAGTGGAGAACTGGTAGGTTAACCGCACTCTTTCCACATGGTTTTCATGTAACTAGACATGAAGTTGGATCCTCGGTCAGAAACAACCTCCTTGGGGAATCCAACACGGGTGAAAATGCCCAGGAGGGTCCGGGCAACCACCTTGGCCGTAACAGTCTGAAGGGGTATAGCCTCAGGGTGCCTGGTGGCATGATCCACCAAAACCAGGATGAACCGATGTCCACCTGACTTCGGAGGGTCAAGGGGATCGACGATGTCGATGCCCACCCTCTCAAACGTTGTGCCAACCACTGGCAATGGCTGCAGTGGGGCGATGACACTGCCTCCAGTTTTGCCAGACAACTGACAAGTTGGGCAGGTCCTGCAGTGGGACTCCACTTCTACTCCCATCCGAGGCCAGTAGAAATGGGCAGAGAGCCTCTGCTTAGTCTTCTTGGTACCAAGATGACCAGCCAAGGGCACCTCATGCGCCAACTGCAGTGGGAAGGGCCTGTAAACCTGGGGTACCACCAAACTCTTGAGGGCACCAGGTTTAGGCTTAGTGGGCTTACTAACAAGGAGCTCACCCTCTCAATAAATTTGGAATGTCCTAGGCACTTCTCCGTGTGCCTGGAACAGGGCCTGTTTCCTCAGACCTTCGAGAGAGGGACACTCTCTCTGTCCTTTACAGAAGTCTGCCCGGGAGGGTCCCCCTTCAGCTAACAAGCATTGAAGATCGGGATGATCCTCCGGGTTGAGAACCTCTCCCACAGGAGAGTCTTCTGGCTCTTCTCCCACAGGAGTTGAGACGGGGTTTACCATTGGACAAAGCCCGTCTGGAGCATGGATCCCAATGGGTGCTGTAGGGACAGTAGGAAGAGAAGGAGCTCCCTCCACAGAGGTGGCCTTCTTGCTCTTCCTTCGTCTTGCCTTAGGCCGTGCCTTCGGCTCAGGTACCTGACTCACAGCCAGACCCGGTGTCACCTTTGACCTAGTGACCGCAGCAGCAGTCATGGGAAGACCATCCGCGATCAATCCCAACTCGACTAGATTGTTACCTAACAGAATGTTAGCAGGGCCGTTGTCCTGAACCAGGACAGGAAGCTTTGCTGTCTTGTCTCCAATTACGAGTGTGACTTGGGCTACAGGCAATAATTTGGGAGGCCCACCAGCTAACCTGGTTCTCAGAGGAGCATCTACATAGTCCTCTGGCTTGAGCAGTGTCCTGTCCACCACTGTCATGCTTGCCCCGTTGTCTCTCAAACCAGTACAAGTCTGGCAATTCAGGAGGACACTTCTCAAAAATCTACGGGTGTTCTGTGGGATAGTCGCCAGTACTGCCGCGTACTGGTCCCAGGCTCCAAGGGACACTAAGGAAATCTCTACGGGAGCACCAAAAATGATCCCTGTAGAGGAGGGGAGGACAGTGGCCTCCACCTCAGACATGGGGTAACGGTAAGGGTTGGTCAGGCTGACAGCCTGTACTCTGAGTGCCTTACCTTTACACTTGGAGTCACCCCTTTTATGATCCAGAGCCCCGCAGTCCCAACAAGTGCCGAGAGTGCGGGGTACAGTACTGGAACCACCGGGAGCCTGCTTTGCAGCAGGTGGACCACTACTCTTATTCCCACCCACAGATGACTTATCCCTACTAGATTTTTGGGTCTTAGGAGAGGAGGGTTTAGGTTTATTCGACTATGACTGCTTTTGGGACTCCTCAGCTTTCTGAGAGGCCCCCTTTTCTTTGTCCTTGTCCTTCCCACTGGAATCCTTAGGGCCACCCAGTGGGAGACCCACTTGTCAGCCAACCTAGCCAGCTTAAAGGGATCAAAAATGTTCTGGTCAGCAACATACTGACGCAGCTCTGGTTAACAGGCTTAAGAAACATGCTCAAAAAACAACAGGTGGGACAATTCAACAAAAATTTTCACCTTGTAACCATCAATCCACCCCATCATATTCATGTGCGCAGCACTCACCCAGTCAACCCAAGAATGTTCTTAAAATCCCTGAACCTTTTAAGGTATTGGGTAGGTGTCTTGCCAAACTTGGCAATCAAATCAGATTTCATACACTCATACTGACTCCTTCCTTCCACACTTAGCTTCAGAATACAGTCATATCCAGTTTGAGGCACTCTGCTTAGCAAACACATAGCCCAATCTCGTTTGTCAACATCATGAATTGTACAAGCCATTTCAAACACTTCAATCCATTGGAGGATATCTGAACCCTCCGAAAACACACCAACCAAATCCTTCAGAAATTTAGTTGCTGGGGACCTGACACTCTCACTGGGTTTCACTGAAGTCTCCACTCGAGCTTTCTCTAGCTGGATTCTCTGACATTCAGTGTCCTTGTCTTTGAGTTCAAGATCCCTATTTTTGAGTTCAAGATCCCTATTTTGAGCTCCCCTTGTTGAGCCAACTCCTCCTTCTTAAGCTCAGCATCTATCTCCAACTTGCGATATTCAAAGGCCAATTTCATCCTTAATAACTCAAGCTCCAAGGTATTGCTGGGGTTCGGAACAAAGGCAGCAGGAATCCGGCATTCCCAGAAACAGTTTCAGTAGAAACCCCAGGGGCAGAGTCCTCATTGGTTGCATTCCCCCCCTCATCAAGAGTTTCACCATCGGTCTGGTAGTCCACCAGGGCAGCTATCGGCTCTAAGTCTAACTCCCTGGCTTCACAAGCACTCTGGAGAGCCTCTAAGCTCATCCGAGTCAATTTACCATTCGCAATAGACTCCATTGCTTGTAATGCAGTTATTTTGTACACACCCAAACCTTAATCTAATAAAGTGCAGATATTTTGTAAATGGCACGGTTATACACTGATTCTTAAAACCATAAGCATCCCACCGCTGCCACCAGTGTAAAGACTGGTAGGGGGTGTCTGTACTTCCGCTCTCTATATGGAAGAGGAGAGGCACAGAGGACCCCAGCCAAGATTCTCTATTATTGGTATGTGGTCGAGCAATCAAGGCCTAGCTTCTCAGGAGGTGATGCAGGCTGGTTCTTAAGTACAGTGTAGTCCCCGAACCCCCACAAAGGAATGTCCACACACTGTATTAATGAAAACACAGTCTTTATATAATTAATATTCAAGGGTATGTACACGATCACAATAACGCACTTTGTACTCCGAAGTCAATAATGATAAATATCTACAGTTCTAAAGTGGTACCTAGGGATACTGACCCCTACCACGAGGCACAGTTCTGAGTGGAGATCCCCCCACCTGGGCAACCTGTAAATAAAGATATATATAGCACAAGCCCAGTCCAAATGTTCAATAGTCTTACTTCCTCCTATTAAGGTTTTACCCCCCCAATGTACCTAGTGGAGTAGAGTTCTCCGACGATGCGTCGACCGATCCTTCTTGAGCGACTCCCTTTCAGGCAGGAGCCACAGATCGTCGAGAGGTGTTGGGGAACTTGGCGTTCGGTGTCGGGGAATCGACGGCCCTTCTTGAGTGCCCTCCCTTTAAGTCGGGAGTCACGGGTCATCGAACATCCGACGGTGAACAGGTTGAACTACGACAGGGAAGTGACAGCTTCGTTCCTAGCGGTGCTCGTCGACGACAGAGCGTTGGCGTCCTGCAAGGAAGAGGCGTGTGGGGCACCTCGGTGACGATAGTTCTAGACCGCAAAGAGATGATGAAGAACTGTAGCCCAGCAAGGGCGTCGAGTCGTCTGCATCTCTGTGGTCCTTAGGTGGCGGGAAACCCACCGGTGGATGCTCCTCGGCACGTCGACGGTCGGGCCTTCTCCAGCGGGAGACAAGCGGATGACGATGCAGGCAAAAGCGTCCGATGATCAATTGAAGTTGAAACGGGAGCACGGCGGCTCCGGACGGCGATGGCGGTCGTCGACAGTGGCGGACAACAGTCCGAGTGCTTCTCCTTGGAGTTCCGCAGCAGTCCCCGTATCGGGTCGGCAGCCTGTCGTAGGTCTGTCTACCAGGGAGCTTTGGCAAAGATCAGCTGTGCACGATGGTCCCTCGTAGCTCAGGAAGAGGGTGCCTTACCAGGTGCGCTCTGGATAAGTCCTTGGAGGCACATCAGCTTTCAGATTGTGAAGGAGAGCAACAGCAATTCTTCTCGCCCAGCAGGGCTTCAAGGTCAAGCGTCAGTTACTCACGTTACTCGTCGTAGTGGACTTCAGCTTCTGAACACCATTCCTAGCAGTGAGAGGTCCCCAGATATACTGTTTATCTCCCATTCATTCCGCTGGGTCACACTCAAGCATCCAATCACGACTACGGGCATTCATGCAGGCAGGCAGCCAATCAGGCACACAAGGTATTCAGGCCATTCCTTCTCTCCAGACACTCACAACAAGTTATGTGTATTGGGACAAGTACCGAGCCATTCAACACTCCAAGCTAAATTCATACCGGTTTCGGGCAGGGCTGTCTCAGTCATTGTGTCAACCACCAGATACTAGACATCCGCAACACAGAATGCATATTCGCCACACACTCTGTTCACCCAGGTCCCACCCACAGGAGGTACCCACAACATACATCACCAGGAAGGCTCCAGCTAGTCTGGCCGGACCTTCACAATAACACCATATATGGCACTTCCACCCAACAGCCAGTCAGGGGGAAGGGACAGTCAGTGCTTCCCAGGACTTTGGGAAAACAAGGTAATGGGTAATAGAAAGCAAGAGGCCACCAGGGCCATCTTGTTTTCCATCAGGAATCAACTGATCCCAATGGCAGGGCCAGGGTATCCCAAAATGGAGGATACTCTGCGCACCTGTCAAATTCAGCATGGAGCTGCTACCAGCCCATACCCGGCTCTGCGGGCCACCCACAGGTGCCCAAAAACATACACTAGGGGCACAGGGTCGTACCCCCACCCTTGGGTGCCATAAGGGTATCCCCTGGGTCCGTTGACCAAACCAAAAGAAAGAGAGCTGCACCGCCAGGAGTCCCACATGAACTCCTGCGTGGAAAACACGACAGAACACATGATAAAAAGCAGTAAAGGACAAGGATACGGAGGCCCTGTCCCTCCGATGCATTTCCAGCATCACACCTTCTAGAATGGTTCTGATCCGCCAGTCCCGCAAAGAAGCTGGAGTACTCAGGTGAAAATGTCCACTTTACATACTGAATACAGCTTTGCCTGTCCTTCAGGTGGAAAGTCTCTTTCATCTGCTCAAACAATTTAAGGTGCTCCCAAACTGGATATTTGGCATTTTTGTGGTAGGGCATGATGACGCTCCTAATAGCTTTTATTTGCTTCAGAGGATCCTTGAGTAAAGCTCTCTTAACTTTGTTAGCCTTTTTAGTTCTGGTCACCCTGGTCCACTCATCCTCTAACTCAGAGGCAATGCTACCAGAGGTGTGTGTCTGATGTTCTAGACTCTCCCGGATTCTGCGATGTTAGGAATGGCTGGCAGAATGTGGGGGCCTAGTCTCTTGGGACCTGTGGTGCTCAGAAGAGTCTTCTGACTCTTCCTTGCTCCCAGCATTGCTTGAGTACCCCCACCCTCTCACTGTCCCAGCTGGCATCGGAAGAGGTTTTTTTCAGTATGCTCTTAGTGGGCCTAGTCTCATGGAATTCCCCACCAAATTTCACGGACTAATCCTTAGGTATGTGATATTTCTGAGGATCCAGTTCTCTGATTCTCCCCTCACTGGAGTCTCCCTGATCAGAGAAGATGGCCCTAGCACTTGGGAACCTGTACATAGATGCCTGCACATCCATTTCTGGGAGGCGCTGACCTATTAGCCCCATATTTCCCATTGTGTTGAAGTCTACCATCCCTGTGGACCTTGGTTCATATGAGCCAGTAGACATGGGGTTGGCAGAGTCCATGGAATTGAAGGGATTAATGTCCTTGATGCCAGGGTTCCTGAGGTTATGCTCAGGGGTTTCCCTCTCCCATCTGACCTCATCTCGTTCAGCCCGTACTCCCTGATAACCTGCCAAAATCTGACCCTTTTGTTCCTCGATCAAGGCCTTACTGGTCTCTATGAGTTGTTCCTGCATGGCTATCTGTCCATGGAGCCTGCCATTTTTTTTCACAGAGAGCCTCATTGTCTCTCTGTGCTTCCTGTCTGAATTGGGAGTATTGGGCCAATTTTTGATGCAGGAGACTCACCTCCTGAGTTTGGTCTTTACTGGCCTGATTATTCTTTGCCAGACCATCTTCCACCCTCATGCTATGCTCTAACAGATTTTCATAGTCCATTTTGAGTTCACCTAGTCCCTGAAGGGTCAGGTGATTTTCTTCTAACTTGGTTTTTAAATGGCTGACTTCCTGGCCTAAGGTGTCCCTTTCCTGAGTTAGAGTGCCCCTGCGTAGGAATGTCGTCCCTCTGTTTTTTTAATGCACCAGATTTCTGGCGCTCTTCAGCAAACTCTGTTTGTGATTCTAGGTCTTTGATAATCAATTTATTATTTTCCTCTTTTAAGGATTCTAGGCGGTTTTGCAGGGTGACTATCTGCTCTGCACAGACTCTATTATAGTTCAATTGCTGCTCCAGCTTTTAATGGCTCTGTTTTAAAGAGTCCAACCTTTCTTGACACTCTTTTTGCAGTGTCTGTATCTGGGCATCTTGCTCTGCATTCTTTTGCAGTAATAGTGTCAGTTCTTCTTGCAGTTTGGTGGCATACTGCCTAGCCTCTATTTAAGCTTCTTGGCTGCTCTGGAGCCTTTGCTCTGCAGAGTCCAGATTAGTCTGGATTTTCTGCATTGCTTCCCCTTGCCTCTTTGTGCAGTTTACATAGTATGCATGTTTTTTCCTGTATAACTCCTATGTGGAGGTACAGGTAGGCCGCTATTTTGGCAATTTTGCATTGCTCTTCTTTTACCTTTGGGGCCATATACAGTTCACTAAGTGCCTGGTGTAATGGACCCTGGTCCTGCGATGTATCTAATTCTGTGGCAGTGACTTGTTGTTTGATTTCCTGCAGCCAGACTTTCTCATCCTGCTCTGCCCATTCACCCCTGACAAACAATTTGTGCAGTAGGTGTTCCGTTGCAATATTGATTTCCACTGGGGTCACCATTCTGGAAATATTCATTTCCTTCTGACTTATCTCAGGGTTATTTTTTCTTTTGCAAACAGGCCCAACTCCTTTGAGTATTTCTATTGAAGGGTGTTTTTAAAGTGTAGCACAGTATGGTAGCCCAATACGGTGTATGTACCCCATCAGTTAGCACACTGTGTTAGACTGTCACAAGTGGTATGTCTAATTCAGGATCTCACAACGAGCCCCAAAGCTGTAAGTGATTTCAATCCAGCACACATCCAAGTCAACGCCTGGCATGTAGTGCACAACTGAAATACTTATTTATTTTTGTCTAAAAGTTCATCATTCTGAACAATATACCACTCATATCACGCCCTTCTCCTGGAACCCCCTGGTCACACTGAACCAGGAATCAGGTTAGTTTGCAAAGGTAAATATTTATTTATGTATTTAAAATGTAATCACAATATGTTTTAATAGGTACACCACAATCACCAATGGGGTGATGTAACACAGAATAATCTCTTTAATACACAAGGGGTAAGTAGTGAGCAGAACAATTTAGCACAGAAAATAATACTTTTATGTTGGTTCAGAGCAAATAGCAATGTGGTTAGAGGTTCCCCCTGCACACCCCTCAATCCCCAATAGGCAATGTAAAGAGATAGGAGGAGAAAGCAGGTATTCAGGAATGGCAGAATTCAAACAGAATATCAATCCCGCTTTGCACAAGCAAACACAAGAGAAAAACAGAATTAACTGTCAAGCTGTCAGAATGGCTTTTAAAGTTATTTTTAGAATGGACTGGGCAAAAACACCAAATATGATCAAAATTGCTGATATTGTTATAAATTCTTATGAGATCCGCTTTAGATAGTTGTACACAAACACAAGCAATCATTTAATGCAAAGAAAACATTTGAAATCTTAAAATTCAAGTCAGAAGCAATTAAAAGCTGTTTTACACTTGTAAAATTTTCCCAAAGAAATTTTGTTGCAAACTTTTCACTGCGCGATAATTGTGATAACGGGAGTATCACATTGATTTGGAGTGCGGTTTTAGGTGCGATTGATAGATACAAGCAGAAGTAACAGATGTTTTAGTAGGGGTCAAAATGCACTTTTAAAATGACAAAAGGGTTTCTTACACTAGAGAATGACTATGAACAAAACAAATACCACACAGGAACACAGTCTTTTGATCAGGGTGACTGCCTGCTAGGGAAACTCACCTTATTCAGATGAGAAAAGATCAGCGCAGTGATAGTTTTACAATATTAATTATGGAGGATGGATAGGGTGGGTTTGAAAAGAGGGTTCAGACAAGGCAAAGTACTCTTAACAATACAGGCTCTGAATGCAAGATAGGATGGGTCTATGATAGGGCTAAGACTATGCAAAGTACAGATGCTAGTGACACATTTCTTCCTATATATACTCACTGGATATGTTTTTAAATGGGACCGTCAATTCTGGTCAGAGGATGGGATCTGGTTTAGACAGACGGCTGGGCACATCGGACTGGGCACCGTCAGCAAGGCACTCTGGTCACGGCACGGCACAGGACTGGACTGGATCTGTAATGCACTCTGGTCACAGCACAGCACAAGACTGGATTGCATCTGACCTTCTTGGTTCAGAGGATATTTATATTCAGCAGGCAAGCAGTAACAGTACAGCCCGGCTGTATTATGATGCTTCCCCTTTGGTTTGTGGGGTTCTTGTTCTGGAATTTGAGGCCTAGCTGAGAATGGTTCAACTATGATATGGGCCTTTTGCTTTGCCAAGTTTCTGGAGTCTGGAACAAGGAAGATATAGAGTTCTGCAGCAGGGTGCTCCGCCAGCATCAGAATAGTGAGTGAATCTGTCTGTCCTTATGAGTGGTGAGCTATCTCTATTTATGCTCTGAAATGACATCATCAAGGGGGTGTGTGGGCCGGTTTAGCCTAAGCTTGCCCCTTTGAAAGGTGATTGGGTCAGAGTCTATTCTATGCCTTGATAGGAGGAGAGAAACAGTGTGTCATCTTTATGGTGCAAATTTATGAGGCTGAGAATCCACCCCTAGCCCTTGGAACACAAAATCTACTTTTGGCAAAATACATATTTCCACATGTGCAACCTCTATAAAAATCACATATACAGATTAAATATTATACATAACATCTATTTCTCAAAACCGGTACCTGTGGGATCTTGTCTCCGCTTTTCACAGAATGTTGCCCTTTTCACCAGGAACACAATGTCCAATTGTTAAGCAAATTTCTACCAGTGTCCATGTTTAACATGGGAATGAGTGTATAAAATTTCACAATTCTAGTGGAAATACATTTTGCATAAAATCACATTTCTTGCCATTGCTGTCCAGAACATGTTTCATAGTTCTGGCACCTCTTCACCCATGCAGTCAGAAATTACATTAACAACTCTGTTATTATTATATTTTTCACAATTTTGACTAGTAGGTTATCAGTCTTTTTAAAAAGTTTCCTTTATCCATGTTAAGCAACAATTGGTTGTTTGGCTCCACCCCTTGGTCTCTCCCTGGAAGCCCAGGAGCCATCCCCCATGTTTGTTTCTTCCAGATGCCATTTACGATCATCTTCACACTTCGAATTTCCTAAGCTGCAGATTGCTATTGTTCCTTTTCCCACTGTAGACCAAGTTCTTTCTGACCCTGTTATTAACACTTCTCTGTGATTTCCTGCTGGGGGGAAATACCTTCCCTCTGTGAGAAAACCTGTTATTCAAGTTCTGCAGCTTCAGCCAGGTTTAAATTAATTGTTAAATTCTTCTTAACATAAAACAAACTTGTTATATCAAATAACAAATAAAATTCTCATTCAAGATTTTAAACCTGTGGGGTCAAAAACAACTATAATATGGATCACTATCAGTAACAGGCCTCTTATATTGAAAACATTTTGTGTTTCAGTTTATACATGTTAAAGTTTAAATCAGGCACGCTACTGACAGCTGTCATCTGAGCAGCCCTCTGCTGCAAAGAGATTTTTTTTTTTTGACAGATCCACAGACAAGCCAATTTTGCTGTGGAAATCTCTTCATGCTCTTAGCCTTTCAGGACATTTGTAAGTTCACAGTGATTCCTTAAACTAAGTGAATCGTAGCACCCAGAGAGAATTTTTAATATTTGAAGGTGTTCTGTACCGGCATTCTTAAGTTTCAGCAGCAAAGAAAAAGTGATTTAAAGCAAGATTTGGAGTTTCCTGCAGCAAAGCACTGCTTTTTCCTTCTGCACTCCACTTTCAATTGCTGTGGGGCCCAGTGACACATTTCAGTAGTGAGAGCTCTGTTACACCACTGACAACATGTGTGGCAGATTGGGCAGCCATCTTTTTGTGCGTTGAAAAGCGTGATTTTCAGGGGTTTTAGCACGGACAATGGTTTTGTGGCCATTTTGCTGTTTCTGGCACCCTCATAGCAGAGTGATGAGGCATAGCAGAGCAAAAGTGGGTCAATACATCCCACAGCCCCCCGAGCAAAATTTGAACAGACAGGGCCCCCCACAAATGCCAAATGGACAGTATGTACAAATGGCTATGAACTATTGCGTGCCACTACCACACCCTCCTTCCAGTATAGTCCCTGCTGGGCTCCCCCACCTGCTCCCATCACAGTTGCTGGGCTCTCTCATTCCACTCCTACCCAGTCCATGGGTCTCCCCACCCCATCACAGACCCTGGGCTCTCCCCATCCTCCTCCCACCACTAGCCCATGGCTCCCGTCCATCCAGCTCCCAAATGTCCCTGGGCTCCCCTCCACCCCGTTCCCAACACAGTCCAAGAGCTAGTGGCAGCTGGTGAATTTTTGAAGTGAAGGGACCAAAATATTTTCCAAAAAAATGCCTCGGCAACCGAGCGCAGAGATGGAGCCCGAAGCAATCAAGAGGAGTTTGGGGGGTTTTCCCCGTGAATATTTTTTAAATAGGTTAAAATATCGCATTGCACAGCAGACTTTTAAAATAAAATGGGTAAAAAGCCAAATTGTTTGCAATTGGTGCTGGAAGGTGCTGGGGGCAGGCAGAACATTATTTACCTGACATATATGATAGATGTCCAGTAAAAAGATACCATCCCTGTCCCCTGGGCCTAACACAATCAACATGATTATGTGTATATGCAAGATGCTGGTGTGCCAAGGGGGGACGCATGGCATTTTTGACTGGACATCTATGATAGATATCCAGTAAAAAAAATGAAAAAAATACCATCCCTGTCCCCTAGGCTCCACAGCGCATTGTAGCACCCAGAGAGAATTTTAAATATTTGAAGGTGTTCTGTACCGGCATTCCGAAGTTTCAGCAGCAAAGAAAAGTGATTTAAAGAAAGATTTGGAGTTTCATTTAGCAAAGCACTGGTTTTTCCTTCTGCACTCCACTTTCAATTGTTGTGGAGCCCAGTAACACATTTCAGTAGTGACTCTGTTCCACCACAACATGCGTGGCAAATTGGGCAGCCATCTTTTTGTGCATTGAAAAGCGCGATTTTCAGGGGTTTTGGTACGCAAAAGGGTTTTGCGGCCATTTTGCTGTTTCTGGCACCATCATAACAGAGTGATGCAGCATAGCAGAGCAAAAGTGGGTCGATACATCCCACATATTTCAGTGACATAAATCATCAATCCACCACCAACAACAAATGGGAGACAACAGACTCTGTAAGCAGTTCAATGGTATCCTCAAGAGTATGTTGACAATATTAGCTAGAGAAAAGGGCACTCTTGTGAGCAGTTCCTTCACCACCTGCTTTTCAATGATCAGGAGGTCCCTCAGTAGCTAACTGTATTCAGTTCCCTCAATTTCCAGGATTTGTAGTGACCAGTGTTTTTAAGGGTAAGGAGAAGGTGGGAGTCCAAGCTCTGTGCTGCTAGCATCTTTTCAGTCCTGGAAAGGTCCCAGCTTCTGTCGCGACTCCAACATCAGACTACTGATGCTCATCAACAAAATCAAACTCAAATATAAATCAGGCCCCCCCCCTTGCTCTTCACTAGGATGACCAAAATGTCACTTGGTTGGCAATTAGTACACATGTGTCAAACTAAATCCTCTTGTTATCAGATAGCTCTGTGAACGTCCTTCACATAGTGAGTTGAGGATAGGGGCAGCACATGTGCAGCGCTGGTCCAATCGAGAGTTCTGTTTCCTTGGACAATTCATGTCTCTCTGTAAGTCTGGGAATTACACATGGGGAGTGTTAGACTCCTTTATGGTGCATTCCATTCCAACAAAGAGTGGACATTTATAAATCAAGAGACGCAAGGGGAGAGGGCAGGCACCCAGGGGATGTAAGAGACTTGGTGTGAGAGTGAGAGTGAAAGTGGGAGCAAGAGAGAACATAGCAATAGAAAGGCATGCAGGAAGGGAAATAACCATAGAGAGATAGGCAGAGCAAGAGATAGAGAGGGGTTGAGAGAGAAGAACAAACGCATTGAGAGACAATGAGATATATACAGCAAGAGGGAGTGAAAGAGAAAGCCTCTGTATATATATAGAGAGAGAATGAAATTGCAAGAACGAGACAGAGAAATAATGGCAAGAAGAGGGAGTCAAAAATAGACATAGATAAAGAGACAGAGAGAGGGAGGGAGAGAAAAAGTGAAAAAGAGAGAGCTAGACAGTGATATAGAGGGTGGGGAAGGCATACAGAAATAAAGAGAAATGCATAGAGAGAGTGAAAGGAAGGGATGGAGAAAGGGAGAGTCAGAGAGAGAGAGCAAGAGAGAGAGTGAGAGAGAGAGTGAGAGAGATAGAGAGAGAGAGAGAGAGAGAGAGAGAGAGAGAGAGAGAGAGAGAGAGAGAGAGAGAGAGAGAGAGAGAAAGACAGAGATAGAGGTATGCATGGTATATAGTCCAGTAATGTCACAGGTTTTATCACATGGCACACTCCAGCCAGGGACTCCATCCCCAACAATGAAAGTGGCGTACAATAAAGCACTTTTTATTTTTAATAAACCATTGGTTCTTTTATTTGAGTAGGCCTCCAACCCGTCTTGCGCCCAACCTCCACAAACACCCCATGTCACAATGTACCAGGAATCAGCCCGGTGTGTATCATTAAGATATTTATTAATTTATTATTTAATGGAAAATAAAAATAAAAAATGTTACAGCCACTACTGTTGTGGTACACAGTTGCACTAATCTCTACAAAACAATTCAGTGAAGATATACTGTTAGAATTCTCACAATCTATAATGGCAACACAGAAAAAGAGCAATTTTTAGAAAGAGATAACCCTGATGCTTTAGCACTCCCCCCTGCAACACTCAGCCCCAAACATTAGCTTACTTGATTCCTTTAAATGGAAGGCAGTGGCAAAGAGTAGGGATAGAGAGAGAAAATCAGATTTTGAGTAAAGCCCACCACCTCAGCATGAGAGGCCTCATAAGAAAGTGAAAACCCGTATTTGCAGCAAAACGGCAGAATCGGATTGTGATTATTACTCACACAGCTACTCATAACTGCTATGGGACAGAATAAAAGGAAATTTGTGTTGCTACACTTGAAGAGAAAGGGAGGCTTAGAGACTACTAATCAGCACACCAGGGCAACGTGGAAATAAAGTAGGAAAATCAGTTTTGGAAGGAAGCAAATGCAAAAGGAAAGATACAATGGCAAATGGAAATTCGTTTTACACTGGAGCACAGGGAAGGGGTACAGCTCAGAATAGGAAAATCGGTTTTCATTGACACAGAGGGAGACACATAACAGATAGACTTGTACGCAACAGAAATTGCTCTCAATGGGACTACGATTTGGGGCTTTAATTGGACAGGTGTAAATAGGAATTCATGGAGTTATGCACACAATACATGGGCACATTCGGTTTTCAGTTACAAGGAAACTAGATCTTTTGAGGCTACACTTTAATGACTATAATTATTAAAGAAAGACACTAGGGACAAGGGAGTTAATTTCGAATTTTAACTAACTTGTACAGTAAATTTCAATGGGGAATTAATTGATTTACTTAAGAATATGCTAAGGATGTAAACAGACACTGAGAGGTTTACCAAAGGGAATATGCTAACATACACAGGCTAAAAACAGATTCTTCTATGGGAAGGTGATTGATTTACACTCGCAATGTGAGTTTTTCAAATGGGTTTTCAATGGGGTTTTCTATGGGTTTTCAAAAGGAAGGGATTATACAATACAGGGCTGGGGTTACTTGCTACTTACAAAGTAAGCCTTGGTTTGGGATTCTGGATTCTGGAAAATCAGTCGGTTCTTAGGACCCTCTGGACAGCAAGGTAAGGAGTCTGGTCACTGAATTCTACTTGGTTTGGGATTCTAGACAGCCAGCTAGATCTCAGGACACTCTGGACAGCTAGGCAAATGGTCTGGTCACTGCAATCTCCTTAGTATGGTACAGCTGCCTCCTCTCCGTCCTCCTTCTCCTCTCTCCCCTAATTTGTGTGTGTCCCTTGACTTAGTACAGTCCCCCTTATATAGCCCAAATGACATCTTTCACTTTACAATCTAGGGGGAGTGCTCTATATTTACCCCTACCCCTCGGATAGGACAGTTTACCATTCCTCTCTCCGCCCCATGGCATGAGTGGTCCAAGGGAAGAGAGCACCATCTGACTATTGGCATTTTACTACCCTTCTTTGTTCTCTTGGCCACTTTTTGACAAAAACCCAGTTATGTCTCATAACTTCATATTTCTACTAGCCCCTGATGTATGCATAAGATATGTGGTTTGAGGGGGTCATAGGGAATTAGGTAAGCCGATCGCCAACTCCGTACGAAGTAGCATGGCCCATTGGCACATTTTTTATGTTTTCTTAAAATATATTATAGTTACAAAAATGCCTAATAATGGATGCAGTCCTTTAATGTGATTTTGGAAGCTCTGTCTGCCATCTGTGGGAGGAGTGCTTTATCCCCTCACAGCCCGTGACCAGAGATTTTGATTACCCCTTTTGAAGTTGTCAGTTTGTTCTTGGTAGTGGGTGCAGGAGGAACTCACACCTTCAAGTCAGGTTTTTAGCCATGCTTGCTGGCCTTGAAGTCGCTGAGCCCCTGCCTTCAAGTCAGGAAGAGCAGGGAATTATAATGCCCCCAATACATCACATGTCCTTGCAGGCTGATTCACTAGTAGGTGTGACATCCAGTGGAGAGCAGGGATTTCAATTAAGAAGTTTCCTGCCTGAGTCCAAAAACTGTTTTTCCTGGTATTGTGAGCCTCTACCAAGGTGATTAAAGTCTTGTGGGTGGGACCATAATGTACATGACTTAGTCAACCCCCTCCACACAGCTTTTTTCAATGACATTTCTGTACGATCAAAGCTGTCCTTTCACAGTGGCTTTTTTAAAGTCATTTATTATTTTTTTTTTACACGTGTGCAAGCCATTTATTTGTCCTTTTTGAGTGAGTTGGCCTTTGCTATTGGTCCATTGACAATGAGGGGTAGGCCCCCTTCCACAGGGTTCTTTGATTTGGCACTGAATAAAAGAAAAAGCCAAGCCGTTTTTCATTTGCAATGTTTTAAAGGGCAGATGTTCAAGTGAAATGAAAAGCAAAAGCTGTGTCTGGATGTAGGATTGCAATTCTCAACCCTCTTGAGAATGAAAAGAAGAATAAGCCTGTTTTTGATCGAGTGCATCATGTCATTCAAGTGAATCAAACGCAATGCAGGGCCGTTTTTGGATTGCAGGGTACATCTGCTTGCCACTCATGTGACAGGGAAAGCAAAGCACAGCCATTTTTGGTGCAGATTTTCAATGCATTTTTCAAATGAAAAGAGATTTCTGTTTAGGGCCTTAAATGCACCCCACAAATCCCCCCCCTGCTCTTCCATGACTTTTTTTTGGGTAAGAGTAGGGCAGAGTGGGGTTTCCTTCGGTGTAATTTTCCTTCCTCTGGGAGTAGGCTCTCCAGTATCCCCTTCCATCTCTGGGTTGGGGGGTATGGCATGGCACCCCCCCTTTTCTTCCTTTCTTTGGAGTGGGCACTGCAGTATCCCCTTCCATCTTTGGGTTGGGGGTATGGCATGGCACCCCCCCTTTCCTTCCATTCTTTGGAGCGGGCACTGCAGTATCCCCTTCCATCTTTGGTTTGGAGAGTGTGGCATGGGACCCACTTTCTTCCTTCCCTTCGAGGTTCCCAGGGTCCTCTCCAGGCTGGAATTTAAGGATGTTAGTTCTCTAATAGAAGATTAAAAGATTACAAATAAAATTGTTTCAGTACTTTTTATAGAAATATTTCTCAGATTTACAAAGAATGTTCTCTTTTTAAACTTTATATATATATATATATATACATATATATTCACTAACAAAAAAATTGTCATTGATGACATCACATCTGAAATTATTTTTGATGTAAAGTCCCTACAAGGGGTTGTGTTTATAATGTTGGTAACATGATGTCAGGGGGGATTTTATTATGTTAAAGAAGTAATAACTAGCTAACAATTCAAGACTTACTACACATGAAGACCCACAATGCATACAAATGAGAGGCACATACAGGGAAACTAAAGTAAGGAAGAAAAAAACAGCATCATCTGAAAATGTGAATAGCATTCATGATTATTGTCATGTATACAAATGAATTGTGTGTTTCAGACCTGCCTATTGTCCCATGTATGTGCACCATGAACATAGACTAAACCGAAAGGTAAGTACTTTAAGGACATATGAAAAGGTTAACGTCTAGATATACAGCACCTTTTGAATTGTAATATTTTGACTCTCAGTGACCAAAACAACAGGCCTAGATATTTCAGTGACCAAACATAAGTGGGCCACATATGTGATGCCATCAGTGATGTCATCAATGATATTTATGATGTCATCTTTGATGTTATGGGTGTTAGTCTTAGCAGTGCACGGTGGTGGTGCGAGTTATGGTTGCTTAGCTTACCATAACTGATGAATTTTGTTGTTTTTTTGGTTTTACCTGTAACCATAACGTCCCTGTAAGAATGTTTTTCCATAGAATTTCATATGTTTTTGCTAGTGAAACTTAACCCTAATGTGCTTTTAACAATGTATTTGCTAGTGAATTTCATAAGTTTTCAGTAGGGCACTGTAAGCAGAATGTTGCTTTAGCATAGCGATTTCTGTAAAGAGGAAATGGATTTTGTACAGCAATATAACCATAACGTCCCGTTAACAACAGTTTGTTACTAATTCCTTGGCTGCCCTCACGATAAAGGTATGGAAAGTGCACATTGTCTGGTGTATGTATCCGTTTGCGCTACCCCTTACTTTTCTGAATAGTGTTGGCGTATCGTACCAATTATACATGTACATAGTAAATGTTGTGTAGTGTGGCAGTAGACTCTCTTTTTGTGGTAACAGGGCATGCTAAATCTGTGCAGCACAGTACTGGCCCAGATGAGTACAAATGAGCAATATGGACGTTTCCTAGGGACACTGTAACGGCAACAAGAGAGGCACTCCTGTAGGGCAGTAGAGCTGTAAAACAACCTTTGCAAACCATATGCCGCGCTACAGACCCTTAACATGGCAAAAGGCATTGTATTGTGCATGCATTGCAATGCGCTATTGTACAAAGGGAAGGTACTTGGAAGGGCATGGTAACGATCCTTACGGAAGGATTACAATGACTGGCGCCTATGTAGGTGAGGACCACACAATAATTCTGTCTCCCGGCACGTCCCCTATAGTATCCAGACAGGTGCAGCCCCTTCTGTACCGGACCTTTCCTGCTGTTCCTTCTGTGGCGTGTGTAAGAACACCATCATAAATAAAAATGAACTGTGAAAGGGAAAAAGGTAAATGAAGAAAGTACTTTTCACAGATCAACAACAGAATTTCCAATGCACGCATGCAGGGCGGGAGGCATGGCAGTGTAGTAAGCACTGTAGTTCAATCAGTTTCAAAGGGGGTCGCTGTACAAAGAGGTTTTTGTAGGTGTTCCCGAGCATTTTCAAGAGAGCCACAACACAACACTAAATGCAAAAAAAAATCACTACTTTCAAGAAGAGCACCAAGCCAATTTAGATGGGGTGTGCAAATATCTGGATGGCTGGCATAGTAAGAAAAACATTATAGCTGGGGGAAAGTCTTTGTGCTGTGAAACGTCGTAGTCCCATGGGCAAAGGATTCCATTGGCACATGATATGATATGATATAATATGGTGTGCAGTTAAAATGACGAATCAATAATTTTGAATGCATTAATTTCGAAAAAAATGTCGAAAAAAAATGAATATTTATTTTTTAAATTTATATGTTTTTTTGGGGGTTTGGCTAGTAAAAAAAGGTTTATTAAAAAAAAACGGGGTTGTGGGGAAACCCACCATTAAAAAATAAAAATAAAAAAATAAAATAAATTCAACATTTTTTTTCTCCACATTATTAATTCGAAATTAATGCATTCGAAATTATTGAATTCGGAAATATCACTATAAGCCATATAATATGATATGATATGATATGGCATTTATAACGTGCCTATACACACATGTTTCAAGGCGCGACAAGGCCAGGGAGGGGAAACAGTGGGAAGATAGACAACGATCCTACTAGGCCAGGTGTCATTCAGATCGCGCAAGTGCAAGGACAGGGAGAAAGGGAAAAGTGCCTGGGGGAAGGGAGAGGGGAAAGTGCAGTACATGGTATAGAAGAATAAATACGATAAATAAAAGTGGCCTGATGGTGCAAGTGCAAGGTAAGAGCAGACATAAGTGCTGGTAGGGGGACTGTAGGGTTACAGAAAAGCAGTCCCTAAGTGCGGGGGTTGTCAGGGAGGCAGGGCAGGTGTGCAAAAGGCGGGATCTGGCCCCAGGATCAGAAAGGGTGGCCTGGTAACCAGTGCAGTTTCGGCCAGGAATTTCAGCAGGGGAGAGAGGCAGAGAAAGCAGAAACAAAGAGGAAGGTTTTGAGGTGTTTCCGGAATGGGAGATGGTTCTCCTCATGTTTCAGGGAGGCAGGAAGGCTGTTCCAGAGGGAGGCCCCTGCCGAAGAGAGAGATCGACCACCAACTCATTTCTTGGAGAAACGGCTGACTTTGAGGGAGTTGGAGGCATATCAGCGAAGAGCCCGAGAAGGAAGGTATTTGGGAAGAGAGAGTTGAAGGTAATGCGGCCCCAGGCCCCAGAAGGCCTTGTGGATAATGCAGAGGGTTTTGAACTTAATTCTTGCAGCCACTGGGAACCAGTGCAGAGATTTCAGTCCTGGAGAGATACAATCCCTGGTCTTGAGGCCAAGGTCAAGTCTAGCAGTCCTGTTTCTGATAAATTGCAGAGGGCGGAGAGTAGAGGCAGGCAGATTTAGATAGAGGCTGTTACAGTAGTTCTGCCTAGAGAGAATCAGAGCTCTGGAGATGGTGAGATTCTGGGGGAAGGAGAGGAAAGTAAGAATATCTCTGAGGTGGTGCAGCTGGTAGTGTGACTTCTTAGAGACTTTGGAGATGTGAGGAGAGAAGGAGAGTGTGGAGTCGAAGATGACCCAGAGGTTTTTAGCCTTGCAGGTGGGAGCAGGAATATGGCCAAGAGAGGCGGGCCAGAGAGCTGCAGGGAAGGAGGGAGAGGGTGTGGCGATGAGTAGAATCTCAGTCTTACTGGCATTAAGGCAGAGGTCATTGGCGGCACACCACTCCTGGATAGCAGACTGATAGTCAGAGATGAGGGAAGGAGAGGAGGAGGCCAAGGGTAGCCTGAAAATGAGCTGGGTATCATCCACATAGCACTGAAAATTGGGGCAGAGATTGGCGATGCGGTGGGCAAGGAGTGCCAGGTATTGCTTGAACAGCCATGGAGAGAGGTTAGATCGCTGGGGGACACCACAGGTAGAGAAAAAGATATCAGAGAGGAAGGACCCAAGTTGGACCTGGGAGGGTCGTTCGACAGGAAAAAAGTCAGCCACGCATGAGCCTGTCCAGTGATAACCAAGTTATCACGGAGACGGTTGAGCAGGCTGGCGTGGTTGACAGTGTCAAAGGCAGAAGAGAGATCAAACAAGATTACGACAAACGGGGTGTTGGAGTCAAGGTTGGAGAGCAGGTCTTCACGGATGTTCAGGAGAGCAGTTTCCATGCCTCTGGCAGCCCTCAAGCCAGACTGATGGTCATCACGACAACCAACAGATTCAGTGTGGAGATTAAGAAGGAAGATGGCCAGTTTCTCCAGGAGCTGGCCCAAGTCAGCCACGCTAGAGCCTGTCCAGTGATAAAGCCACGAATACTCTTCTTGGCAATGTACAGTTGTGTCTGCATTCACGGACCAAATAGGAAATGACGCTGACACATCGGTGGCTGCATAATGCACTACAAACATCTGCAAGAGATCTGAAACAAACGCATTAACTGGGCAAGTGCCTTCTTCATCGCAAACGGCACTTAAGCTTAAGGTTGTGTAACATGCTGTGCTATTTTCCCTGCGCAATGAACACCAATAATATCAGCATGATTGCGAGTCATCAAAGTGTCACAGAGAGAAACCAAAATCTGGCACTTCCTTGTAGCTACTCATTGCACTACACATGCACATGATAGATTGCAAAATGAGTAGCCATTGCAGTTTTTTAAATTCACTTTCACACAATGTATGTTGAAATCCCCTAAATCTCCCACGATTTGCCTCGTGAAACACACAGCTATAACTGCACCCTCTGCATTTCTGTCAACAAATACACTGTGTACCACACTATGTCTGTACACACCACACCCACAAACTTGATTGCCCAATCCCATAGCCTCTGCAGGCCCATTTCTATGGCCATAATCTGCAAAAGGGGCATATGTAACATGTGCCACCCTGCAACTATCGCGATATTTGAAGACTTTTTCTGCTGGGTGAGTGTGGGAGTGGGGGAATAAGTTTCAGCCAGGGGAGCGGACGTCGTCAGGTGTGGTGGCTCTTAAAAAAACCTTTGGGTTTTGTTTATTTATTTTTTTATTTTTTTGTCAAGTCGCTTCCGTGGTCTTCATACGTGAATGTGTGTTTTGAAAGTCAGCAAGCATTATTATAATAGGGTCTTCGCTGCAGTGTCTAACAACATATCATTGCCACTGTGCGACAAATAACTGCCATTTGCCTTGAAAAGGTGTATGTATCGTGAACCAATGTTCTCATTCTGAGAAGAGAACATCCCAGCAGCACTCACAAAGTCACACATCCTTCTATTGATGAGACACTTTCCGACCTCTGGCTGGCATCAGGAATCCTTGGAATACTTCCACACTCTTCTCAGGGGTATACATGGGAAAAGCATCTTGGCAGTAGGAACAATGCACAGCACTGCTTTCATCATAATAGTTGACAAAAAGAAGGCTCCAAAGTGCACAATCACAAAATTGTTGCCCAAAAGGCCACGTGTCAACATTCTAGAAGCAGTCCGCCAAAAAAGCATGATTCAACACTACACCACAAAGCGTCCACTCTCTCCAAGCTGAAATTGCCAGACAAGTCTTCTTGGAGGGCATACACACACATACACACACACAGATCTTCCAAAAAGCCATCACCCACGACACAAACTGTACGTCTTGCCATGTTTGCCAGCCGCAATACACAAAGTAATGGAGAAACTGAATGCCACCCTTTTCTGTGACGCACACAAAGAGCACCTGATTGGACAAAATCCATACTCTCAATTCCATTGGCCACATGCCTTTCCCCAATGAGCCCAAGGGCCACACCCCGGTGAAGCAGGAGGATTCTTTCTCCCTATTGGAGCTCTTTGCTGCACATACACCCTGAGTACCTCGTTGGCTAAAGGCCATAGTCCCATTTCCATTAGCCAGCTTGCAAAGAAGCGCATAATGTGGCATGTGCCATTTTCCAAGGACCACGTGGACTGCACCCCAGTAGAGCAGGAGGAGTCCTTCTTCGTATTGGTGCACTTTCCTGTGACGCACACCCTAAGCACCACCTGATAGGATTATCACTGCAGTCCCATTTCCGTAGGCCAGCACTGTGGGAAGCGGGGAAGCGCCAAATGTGGCACATGCGGGTCCCCTAGTACATCGAGGGGCGGGATTGAGTGAAGCAGGAGTCCCTCTTCCTACTGGCGCACACCCTAATCATGTGATTGGACAATCACTACAGTTCCATTTCTGTGGCCGCCACTCGCAAAATGCACGGATGTAGCTTTCGATCTGCGTGCAGGCATGATGAATAACTGGCAACCAGGGTTGGGGTAGTTTGTGTTAAGGGGCGACTCTTCAAAGAGATGGTTGTTTTTTTTTTGTTGTTTAGATGCTTCTAGGAAAACTAGTTTTTTTCAGTGTTCATTAGCCTTTGTGAGTTCTTCTGCTCACAGTAGTGCAGTAAATTATTCACCGCAGCCTGTAGACGAGCAAACAAAACTGCGTTTTAATTCTGTTGGAAACACTCTGCATTTCCACAACTAATGAGGTCATTGTTGCAGAAAAACATTCCACGAGCGCACAAAAAAGCATACATGCTTCTGTTGATGAGACACCTTCCTCCGTCTGGCTCGGAAAAACAACCATGAGCACTAGACCATAATCTTCATGGTATTATGGATGAGAAAAGCACCTTGGTGTTGGGAAAAAATGTCCTCACGACATTCAGCAATCTCCTCAGTCTACGGAACAAATCTAAGCAAGGAAGGTAACCCATATGCATGCCACCTTAATGGATGATGATGACATCTACTACTGGAAAAGTGGCAAGGTCTTTGCAAAGTGCAAGCATATCAGTGAAATTGCACTCATAAACAGCGTTCCACGATGCGTCCACTCCTTCCAAAGGAAAATGTCTGTGTCTTTGCAGGGCATAGTTGTGCAGATTTGTGACAAAGGGATCACCTACAGTCAACACAATGCGTTTCGCCATGTCAGGCACCCTCATTACGCAGAATGTAATGTACAACAGTTACCACAAAAATGCATACATGCTTCTGTTGATGAGACACCTGAGCCCAGAGTCCACACTGCTTGACTTTTCACTGCAGCATCTCGAAGCACAGCGCACCACCGTGGAGCTATGCAGCAATAAAATACAACAGTTACCATAATGTACAAAAAAAAGAATATCTACTGTATCCCTGTGCACTTTCAATCTCATACTTTGGCCGTGCCCACTTCCATTCACAAAGTATTATGCCACTTCCAACCTACCCACAATCTGTTTGCAACACTGGACTATAACGGCTGAAATGTTTTCACAACCATTCCGTACATGTCACCACCCTCTAACTGATGCATATTCAAAAATGCATTACAGCAAATTCAGCCCGAAAAGGAAAGGCCTAGATTTTTGTCACAGCGCACACAAAAAATTCAGCTGCGTGCATTTAAACGGCAGAAAGAAAAAGAAGACCTGCAAATGAAAAACATAAAAAAAAAAATTAATACTAAAGTTGGAACCAGTAAAACTTTGAATCTGACAATAAAGTCAATTCTATCATTGACATGGAGGATGATACAATCGATCTCTGCCAACTAACCAAAGAAAGTCAATCGCATCTTTGTAATAATGGAAAAAAGGAGCAGCTGAGCCGCTCGATATTAAATGGCCTGGATGTTAATAAAGTAAACACAGATGTAATCCATTTAAAGAGGGGCTCTCAGGTAGTGTCCTCAAGGAATCTAGAACAGAATGGAACTATGGTAAAGGCACTGATTTCTGAGCCTCCGGTGGAAGTAGGGAAAATTCAAACATTTTTAAAGATCTACTTTCCGATTGAAGGTAGGAAATGCACACAAAAGTCTACACAATGTAGTGCTGAATGCAAGACAGTTGCTACTATTGAAAATACTATTGGTCATTTAAATGGAACCACCGGCCATAAAGTGGATCAGATCTTCCTGTATTCAGACATTTGTCGTAACCCCATTACCGATGCTATAGTGAGTGATCAATTATGGTTGGGTTCCCTGGTCGTAATGACTGGCTCTGGCAAATGTAAGCAATTACCTGAAATCCAGATAGCCATCAAACCTTCACAGAGTACTAGTCATGGTACACCCATAGTGCGTATTCCAATGGTCACCCATGTTGAGACAGAAACCCAAATTGCTATGATTGATCCAATCCCCAATACGGAGTGTGGTAGGCATCTAGTGCCTGTACAACGACAAACTACCACGCTCATGACAGGAAAAGGGCCTTCTCTGCGATCTACATCCTTAAAGGAACAAACACAGGGATACAAATTTTAGGATTTGTATTAAGCATTAAAAGATGTATTGTTAACATCAGAGACTTTAACAAAACTGTTAAACCCTATGACGACGGATATTCCTTTCTCTGATACACAAAATATAGTTCACAAATCTATATCATGCAACATGACAAATCCAGGGGGACAATGTATACCATCTGCATCTACCAGCTCATCTGCTAGTGAGAATTATCCCACTACTGTTCCTAAAACGGATGGGATAGTCGCGCAGAATTTAAAACCTACCAGGCCATCTGATGGGCCTGTAGACCAATCCCATAGCAATGGGATTAATATGATTGGACTTGAAGGCCGTCCAGATATCCAAGGAAAGGCAAGAATTAATCGTAGCTATTTGCTCAAACGACTATATTGTATTCCATCACTAAGAATATTGACCTCCAAAGGTTTTGAGAGGATCTCTCTGCCACTAAGAATAACTATAGAATGACTTACCACTTATTATCTGAGCATGTTCTTAAATTTAATAGGGCATACAGAAGGGAACCGTTGGATCTAGGATCCATGCTTCACACATTTAACAATGAGAATTCTGCTTCTGAATTCTTGCAGTTCCAGCCAATTAGTCAAGGCATGCCGGTGGGATCTTTAAGCGGAGAGACTGGTGGTACGCAAGATGAGAAGTTATGTATCTCACAATTACTATCTGTTGCTGGTAATAACAAGGAGTTTTCATGGATTGAGCCCTTATTGAGGACAATCTTTTCTGTTAAATCAAGCAAGAGTATGACCTAGCCTCAGAGGAGCTCAAAGCTGATTGTTCTCTCATGGAACTCATCTGGCTATTTAAATATACCAGGGTGGCTTTCCTCAATCTCTCCCTTTAATATGCCAAATGGTATTCTGCTCCAGGAAATGACGAAACTGGATGGCTTGGTTTTACCAGGCTTTCGTACTTATTGTTCATATGCTATCAGGATGGGTAGGGTCGCCCTTCCGGAGACTTAGCTATTTCTGTTAACAACAAGCTTGAATCTCAGTTCCCGCTTATGTACTCATCTGTTCATCTACTGGTGGTTGCTGTGATCCTAAAGGGAAGTTTAGCTAAATCATTAATACTTATTAGCCTCTATTGGAATCCCTTGAAATATGATATAGATCAAATGTTTGATGATATTGATGGTTGTCTGGAAAATTCCTATATTTATAACCCTAATTTCGAAATCATCATTGGGGGAGATTTCAACTCGACTTGTCTTGTGAGGTTGGAAGACATAAATAGCCATAAGAAAAATGGAATACGAGGGCTGGAATTAGGGGTTAAAGATGGAGATCATATTTCAAAGAATGGGAAATGTCTTATGTCAGGTGGTGTATGGAATTGTCGCCTGCATTCACATGGAAACGGTTTGGCATGTTCTATGATTGATTTTTTTTGTGTATCATATTCACTCGAACAGATAATAGAGCCGGTTAGTGTGCATAAAATCAATCATAGTGATCATACACCTATTCAACTATCTTTAGATAGTCCATATATCGAACTTGGCACTAATGAGTTCATGCAGGTTTTAGAAATAGATTGTTTACCCATCTCTCTTCGATGGAACTCTCTATTATGCCAACAATTAATCTCTAAGGTTTTTGTAGATCTAAATAAAAAGAATGAATTTCGTATTCCGGGCCTCTACTGCTCACAGAATTTGGACAAGGTTGTGTCTACATCAGTTGCCACTGCCCTGGCTTATCTTGTTGCAAATCAGAAACCACATCAGGAATTAACAAAGCACTTGTTTAACCATGACCTTAAAATGCTAAAACGCAAAAAAATAGAGACCTGAGAACGCTCCAAAGGGAACATATAAGCAATCCACAGTTTTCATATCTAAAAAAAGAATATTACAAATATATAAGAACAAGGTAAAAGGCATTCATATTTTGGGACAAAACAAACAGAATTGTGAAACTTTTAGATTCATCTGTCAGCATAATACCAGGGCTATTTGTACAGCAATTAAGAACTGTGACTCTAGAAGAAGCAATAATTCCAAAAACATTATTCCAGCAGAAATTTGGAGGGAATTTATTAGGGGAAATTCCAACTCCCACTCCGATTTACCAATGTTAACTATGACATAACTCTAAATCCAGACGTGCAATCATTCAAATGGTCTACCTAAGGCATTGAATGGGCCATTAACAAGCTGTCCCACTCAAGAACAGCAGGCCCAGACTGCATCCCTCCCTGCGTTTATAAGGCTGATCCAATTTCTGGGCAATTAAATTCAATCAGATTTTTTTGACCTCAATACTACCTGAGACCTGGGTGACATCTATTCTCGTTCCAATTTTCAAAAAGGGTGATCCAACAAAATCTGGGAAATTATAGGCCTATCTACATAACAGATGCTGCTGCAAAAGTCTTTTCGATCCTAATTTTGTGTGACAATGAAAAATACAATGCGTTCATTAACATATGCTCAAAATATCAAACAGGTTTTCGAAGGTCAATGAGTACAACATTAAATGCTACAATAATGGCTCATCTATTTGCAGGAACTAAAAATAAGGAACTTAGTCCAATCTACATCTACCTGGCCTCCAATTACATGTCTGCAGCTTTTGACAACGTAGTTTGAAATTTGTTATGAAAGAAGATATCTAACCTAGGCATACTCGGGTGCTTGACTTACTGGATTGCTAATCTCCATACAAATACCTTATACAAGGTTAGAATTACCCAGGGGGTTGCTATGACAGAATCTGTAATGTCGTACCTGGGATTGAAGCAGGGTTGCAACCTGGCAGCAAGGTTATTTAACTTATAGTTGTGTGATCTTGACGAACTTTCAAAGAATTCTAACACATTTGCTTCCATGTTGTGCTCCCTGAGGCTGCATTGGTTAGCCTTTGCTGCAATATTATTTTGTTTGATCTTACTCTGTCAGATCTGCAGAGGAAGCTGCAAATATTTGGGGAATTTGCATTTCGACACAATCTTAGTCCACAATCTTAGTCCAAATTCTGCAAAGACTACCATCATGGTGTTCGATGCTGGTAAAAAAAACTAAAAGATTACACATGGGACATTAATGGTCAATCCATATCTCAATCAATGGAAATTATTTATCTTGACTATTATTTAAGTCAAACATTGGACTGATCATCTTCATTTGAAAGCTAAACCATTACTAAATCAAATGAAGATTATTTTCAACAAATATTGCAGTTTCTCTCTGGTCCCGTTGCTGGATTTTATGCCATTGAAAGTGGAATCAGTTCTCTTATATGCACTTGATATGTGTTTGCTTAATCTAAACTCAGACCTTAACACTTTACAGGGGTGCTTACTAAAATCTGCCCTGCATCTCGCACCCTCTTTTCCGAATTGTATATTACGCCATGAGCTGGGACTAATATCTCTTTCGTGTAGATGGGAGTGGAGAGCACTTTCCAATTATGCTAGAATTTTGGTACCATCTGAGAACTATCTTTGTCAAGATCTATATCAATTGACATTGGGAGGTAGCTCTCGGTATTATCATCTGAGGATGAATACACTATTGGAAGAAATTGGGGTCTTACCGACTGATTTTTGTGTGCGCCCTGGTTTTGTGAAAAAAAAAACTGAGCGTGACTGTATCTTGACAATAGAAGAATTAAATAAGTATAGTACCTACAAAGAATATGCTAGGTATTCCTGGAAAAGGGAACGGTGCTGTTCTTATTTAGCTATCTTCCCATGTAATGTGACCCGTATGTATTATATGCATTTTAAAATCAGTCAATTTCATACACTCCAAGGGACGAGAAATTGGGGAAAAGAATAAGGCAAGGTAAATGAAATGAGTTGTAGATTTCCAAATTGCATTGAACCTGAGGAAACCCTCAAGCATTTGATATTGGAATGTCCTTATTTCACAGTATTTAGAATGCAAACACTGCACCCAGAGGCCGCACTGCGTGACTTTTCACTGCTGCATCTTCAAACACAGCGCACCTTCATGCAGTTATGCAACAACAAATTGCAACAGTTACCATAATGTACAAACAAAACAATCTCTCCTGCATCCCTGTGCACTTTCAATCACATACTATGGGCGTACCCACTTCCGTTCACACAGTATTGTGCCACTTCCAACCTACCCACAATCTGTTTGCAACACTGGGTTATAACGGCTGAAATGTGCTCCACAACCATTCCATACATGTCACCGCCCTGTAACTGATGCACATTCAAAAATGCATTACTGCCATGTGTGTCCTCAAGGCCTACGCTCTTGAGTGCATGGCCTACGGCCTACGCCCTTCGGCCATGCACCCAATAGTCTAGGCTTTGAACACACACATAGCAATGTAATTCCACCATGCATGTCACCATGTTAACAAGTATGACAATCCACATACACACCACTGCCACCAGCACTCCTACCCAACCTGTAACAGCCTCATGGTGCTAAGCAACACCAAATTGCACCACTTCATAGAACGGCCATGTGGGCAGCTAACATTGAGCACAAACAAAAGACCCATGTATGAAAACAGGTCGCAATTACCAGAATCCACAAACACACCAAGGCCTCAGCCACCACTACATACAGTAATTCACAAAGTGTTGTGTCACTTACCACAACATTTTCACAACATTGGATGTACTTGAAGAAAACGGTACACCGCATAGGCTGTGAACAGACCCACACCAATGTAATGTTACCATGCATCTCACCATGGCACTCACTACCACCATCCACATACACACCATTGCCACCAGCACTGCTACCCAACATGAACACCACCAGGCAGCTATGCAGGAACAAATTGCAACAGTAAACATAATGTGCAAAGAAAACACTCTCCTGCACCCCTGTGCACTTTTATCCACTTGCTATGCGCGTCCCCACTTCCAATTTACAAAGTACTGTGTCACGGCCAACCTACCCACATTCTGGTCACAACACTAGCCCTAGAGCAACCAATCTGCACATACCACACTATACAAGCAGCACCCTGTACCAAATGCAGAGTGAAACATACGTTCCTGCGGTGGGTATGTTACAGCTGTACACTCTTGGGTGCATGCCCTACACCCTACGGCCTATGGCCTTTGCCCATGCACTCATTAGTCCAATCCTTCCACAGACCCACCACACCTTCATTCACCCATGCATGCCACCAAGTCACCAACTACCACATTCCATCTGCAGCACACTGGCACCCGCATTCCCACCCACCCTATACCATGTGCAAATCACTCCCTTTCTGCAATTCACCTGCCACCACACAACACGAAAAGAGGTTGCTGCAAACAGGTTGCACCAGAAGCCTTGGGGCCGTTACGACAGTTGTCTCCAATCACCACACACAGTACTCACCTACATGTGTCACATTAAGAACTTCTCACTCCCCCACCCGTCCCCTCCCTTATTGCCACCAACGCATTCTGTACGGTACATTTTCCAGACCCTTCTGCTGCCGCACTGTCCTCCGATACACCATGGTGGCTTTCCCAAAAAATTTTTGCATACACCACGCTTTCCTCCAGCCAACCACTGGCCGTGTCCAAACTTTCTCTGACACCACGCTGTACCGCGAGCCAATGACACTTCTGTCCATGGAGCAAACAGGGAAATGGGTCTGCGGAGCGGATCCAGATATCACACATTTTTTGGGACGTACATTTAATTTATTTGCAACAAAACTACTGGTCGGATTTCCACCAAACACACAAAAGCATTGTTTTTGCTTTCTGAACCAAGCCCCTGCTCCTGCCATGAAAATCCGTCGAGCCGTTCGGCCTGTAGCCATGCGCAAAATGTTTTCCCCGTTCAGTCTATGGGAAAAGAAAATGTGGGACCCCCCATATAACGTCCCCCCCGCACGAAACTTGGCAAAATTAATTCAGACCCAGCAATATACTTTTTCTGCAAAGTTTGGTGAGGATTCGTCCACAGGCAGCGAAGTTATAAGCTGCCGAAAAAGTTCTCATCCTAGGAGTTTAGCATCATAACCATAACTACACGCCCGCTACCGCGGGCCGTGTAATATGATTTTCTCCATCCGGGCTCCGGTTTCTTACCTGTATTCCTTGGAGGATCCCTGGGCTCTATCTTCACGGGGCTCTTCAACCAGCCACAAGTCCTGCTCTCTTAATTTTTAGCGGGATGATGAATTGTCGGGCCAGTCCTGGGATGGTGACCGCTTCTCCATTTTTTTACTTCAACTACCTATGGTCGCAATGGAGCGTTGCAAAATGCTTTTTCAGGATTGTCAGAGCCCCTGGGGCTACCCTCCAGTTGAGCCTGGGCAATTAATGAGGTCCAAATTAATTGCAAGTCAATTGAGAATGTCACTGCCTAAGTAGAAGGCAAAGGGGACATCTTGCATGACCCAACAATTATGCTCTATGCTTTTACCACAAAAATAGAAATTTTGAGCATGTGCCTGCTAAGCAGGAGATGTTTGGAATAGGGAATTTCCAGACCCCATACCCACTGACAAAACAACTGAACTGTGGGAGTGGTCTGATCTTTTGGGAGTTTTCTGAATACTGCTTTGCTGATTAAGCTTTCCTCAGTATTCAGGCCTACTCTGGCAATAACATCCCCCCCCCTCATTTATCTGAATAGGGAGGAACACCTGTTCACCCTTTTTATGAATATCGGCAAATCTTTGAGCTGGTTTCTCATCACTTTTTATCATGGGATTTGGGTTTTCAAATTTTGGATCAGTATACAATTTCAGGGTGTTTCCTTCCAGTGTGGAATGCCACCTGGAACTGGAAAGAAGGTTGATTTTCAGGACTGGAGAAGGGTTCCCACCACTAGTTTGTTGTCCTACAGCAATCACAGTGATGTTGGGGATTTGATTGTTCCTAAAAAGGAACTCAATTTTTTTAGACCGCCGCTCAACCATGTGGCATGTGCCATTTAGGCTCACATAGTTGGTGCTCTGTTTTAATTCTATTGGCCGGTTAGTCTGGGTCCAGAGGACCTTATTCACACAGTCTATTAGTGGTGACAACTTCCGAAGGAGGTCATTGCCTAAGAGAGAGGGGATCCCCTCTGGAGTAACATCTATGACCGGGTGTTTCATCTTGTGTCGCCCAATTTTGATCTCCAGATCCTCAGTCCCCTCGACAGGAATGTCATTCCCGTCAAAGTTCTGGAGTTTTCCAGGAAGAGGTGTGAGGGGAATTAGGTGACTCTCCCTGCTTCCTGGATTGATTTGCTCAAATGACCTTTTAGCTAGAAGGGTGTCTTGGGATCTGTTATCCACCAGTGCTGGAAATGCACACTGTCCATGCACCCAGATGGGGGCATGAAACCTTCCTTTTTTCTCATTCAGGGGCGAAGGAAATTGGCATTTTGGGCCAGCTTGGCAGGTAATTTATTTATTTTGGACTCCAACACTGTGGCATCTTCGGCAGTTTTCTGTGTCGGAGTTCGGGAATCTGTAAATAAAATTTGGCACTCTGATATTTGGGGAGTTTGTGAATCCCCCTTTCCCCTTGATTCTGTGCTGTCCCCCTTCTCCCGGAGACAGTCACTTGAACCACTTGGGGTATTTGGGAATCCCCTTTTTCCCCTGATTCTGTACTGTCCCCCTTTTCCTGGAGACAGTCACTTGAACCGGTTTGGGAGGACAATCCCTCATTCATTGCTCAGTTCTCAGGATGACAATTCTGGTGTTCAGGATAGGCAAATCTAGGTCAGTCCCCATACCTACCCAGTCTGATTATGTTCTTTTGGGGCCAATTTTTCTTTTGGAGGGATCCCCTCATCCTTGAAAGAGAAGACTTTCTTCCCAGAATCCTACAAGGATTCTTCCCCTTCAAACTGGAGGACGCAGACTTCCTCCATGAAATGGTCTTCTTTGACCCTTGGTTTCTACTACTTACCCTCTGTTCCCTAGGTTGCAGCTTTTCGTGGATAGGCAATCAGAATTCATGTTCAGAGGTTTCTAGGGGCCTTTCACGGTTGAGGAAGGAAGCTTCCTCTAGGGCTTTGCACCCACCTTCCTCCTGAGCCTCCTTTTCTGGACCCTGCTGGTTGTCGGGGTTCCAGACCCTTGGTTTGAGCTGTTCTGAGCAGTCATGTTCATCTGAGGGTTCTGCTGAGACCTCAACATGTGACTCAGGTCTTGTGTCAAGCTCTGGACCTGGTGCTCCAGTTGTGACGCCCTCTCTGGCTGATACGGGAGTCTTGGGTCAAATCTTGGTTGCACTTGGAAAGGGTAACTGTCCCTTCTCCCAGAGTAACTTTGATATGGAAGGCTTCCCTGGTAGCCCTCCATTCTTGGTCTCCCTTCTCCCTGATTTGGTGGTCTAAACTCCTGAAAGCAAGGAGAGAAAGGAGGTTTGAGCTGAATGTTGGGGTTTTGGAGGTACCTGGGGAAGAAACTTAAACTAGAGGGTGGAAGATTGCTGCCCTCCTGAGGGAAGTTTGGAGGGAAGTTGGGAGGAAGATGTCCTGGGGCCGTACTTACCGGGTTGGATCCACCCCCTGAGCTGGGGGTGTCCATAAGTACCACAAAATGGGTCTATTCCCCTTGTACCTCTGGCTTATGTAGGTGGCAGAGTCAGGTGACACATTTGTGTGATACTCTACCTAATTATCACCTGCTTGGGAGTGGTCAGAGGGTCTTCTTTGTCTCTGGTTTGTTTGGTCATTGGGAGGTGTATTTTTAGGCCCCCCATTTCTAGAACTAAAATGGGGGCAACCTTCACCTCTGCCACCTTGGCCGGAGCGGGCGTGTTAGTTGGTTTGAGAGTTTTGGGGGAACTCTTGTTTTCTACTGGCTTTTGGACCTCGTAGATCGGGTTAGCTTGCTCTATGACCAAGTCCAGGGTCCTTTCATCGTGGAAGTCGCTAACCAGCTGCGTCATAATGTATTTAAGAAGTGCATAGAAATAGGCATTGATGAACTCCCTACTCTTTGTGCGCACCTGCCTAGTCGTTTGTGCAAATGCCCACTTTAATTCTTGGACAAATTCCCTCGGGCCTGATCCTTTGTACACTGCGGGTTGTAGGCCGCCTTGCAAGCCTCCTGGGGGTTTCGGTGCATGGAGTGGAGAAGATGGCTGCCTTTTAGGTAGACCACCTTAAATGATTCTGATCCTCCAGCTCAGCAAAGAAGCTGGAGTATTCTGGGGATGATGTCCATTTGGAAAACTCCATAGAATTCTGATTTTTAATGTCAAATGATGTCATCATCTAATCATACAGCTCCAGATGATCCCAGACTGAGCACTTGGCATTTTTATGGTACAAGGTCATGAAGTTTCTAATGGCTATTATTTGTCTAATGGGGTCTTTTACCAAAGTTCTTCTTTGTGTGGCTGCGTTCTTTTACTGCTGAACATGAGTCTATTCGCCCTCAGACTCAGAGCTGCTGCTAATTGAGGTCCCATCCCTATCCTCTATGTGCTCCCTGATTCTTGGAGACTGAAAGCCTCTCCCAGAAAGATGGGCCTTGTCTCTTCTCCGCTGTTATATTATGGGCTCTCTTGGTCACTTCCCTTGGACTCCCTCTTTTGAACAGGGGAGTACTCATCTGACTCCTTGCTTCTTCTGGGGTGGGTGGAGAACTCCTCCCACCTTCCTGATTGGGTGGTGGTTTTCAAGAAGCTCTTTTGGGGCCTAAACTCAGACTCCTATTTATCTGCAAAGTGGTCCAGGTGTTCCTTTGTAGCGGATGTTTCTACCAGTCTAACGCCCTGATTTTATCTTCATAGGAGTTTTCTTGGTCAGATACATAAGCCACAATGTTTTTGAACCTAAACAGGATGCACAACCATCAACCTCTGATGGACGCTGGCCTGCCAGCTTAATCATGCTGGGCCTAATTGAGTCCAGCTGCCTCATGCTTCCCGGTTCTTGTGAACCTGTGGACATGAAGTTAGCAGTGCTTTGCCCATATAGGATAGTAAGTTGGCTTGAGGCTCTTGGTACAGAGGTCATCACACTGTGATCAGGGGTTCCCCGCCACTCTCTAACTGTTCGGATTTCCTCAAGTCCTTATTAAACCTAGCATGCGCTTTTTCTTACCTCTTGAATTTCTCTTTCTCAGTCCCTATTTCTTGATAGTATGCAAAGGGCTGAGCCTTGTGCTCTTCTATCAGGGCTTGACTGGCTTCTATGACCTGCCCTTGTACCACTACCTGGATCTGGAGTCCCCTGTTCTCATTGCAAAGGGCCTAATTTTCTTTCTGTGCTTTTTGTATTGTGTGGGAATACTCAGACCATTTCCTTTGCAAGGTATGCATCTCCTTACTCTGCACATTTTTGGTCTGTATTGTCTGCTCTAGATCGCAATTTTTCATTCTCTAATTTTATGTTAGTCAGTTCCTGAAAACGTGGCTCACTTCTCTCCAAGTCTGTTTTTAATATGCACTCTTCCTGGCATAGGACCTCTTTTTCCTGATACAGTGTGCAATTCAGTTCACTAAAGTTATCTCTGCTGTTTCATAGCGCTTGACTTCTGGTGCTCTTGGTCAAAATCTGCTTGAGAATGGACCTCTTTAATGATTAAGCAACAACAAATAGGTGATGGCTGGAAGGTTCAGAATGAATCTTAACCACTGGCAATGCTCTGGGCAACCCTCCAGACCACCGTTCTCTGCCTGCCAAGCCATTACAGAAGGGGAAAGACCATATGCAAATCAGGCTTGGCCCCACCCCAAAAAGGGGCAGTCCAGCCCAAACTGCTAGGCCACATCCCTTCTGCACGAGACCACAAGCATCCTCAAACATGTTTCGCCCTTGTTGGGGCTCATCAGTGAGGAGTAGCTTGGGTCTCTAGGCCCAGCAGGCACGGGACCCACTTCTGGGCATACCAGTCCCACTCGGGGTGACAAAGCAAAAACAAAGAGATGATGGCTGGAAGGTTCAAAATTAATCTTAACCACTGGCAATGCTCTGGGCAACCCTCCAGACGACCGTTCTTCGCCTGCCAAGCCATTACAGAAGGGGAAAGACCATATGCAAATCAGGCTTGGCCCCACCCCAAACAGGGCAGTCCAGCCCAAACTGCTAGGCCACATCCCTTCTGCACGAGACCACAAGCATCCCCAAACATGTTTTGACCTTGTTGGGGCTCATCAGTGAGGAGTAGCTTGGGTCTCTAGGCCCAGCAGGCACGGGACCCACGTCTGGGCATACCCGTCCCACTCGGGTTGACAAAGCAAAAACAAAGAGGTGATGGGTGGAAGGTTCAGAATTAATCTTAACCACTGGCAATGCTCTGGACAACCCTCCAGACCACCGTTCTTCACCTGCCAAGCCATTACAGAAGGGGAAAGACCATATGCAAATCAGGCTTGGCCTCACCCCAAAAGGGACAGTCCAGCCCGAACTGCTAGGCCACATCTCTTCTGCACGAGACCACAAGCATCCCCAAACATGTTTCGCCCTTGATGGGGCTCCTCAGTGAGGAGTAGCTTGGGTGTCTAGGCCCGGCAGGCACAGGACCCACGTTTGGGCATACCCGTCCCACTCGGGGTGCCAAAGCAAAAACAAAGAGGTGATGGCTGGAAGGTTCAGAATGAATCTTAACCACTGGCAATGCTCTGGGCAACCCTCCAGACCACCGTTCTTCGCCTGCCAAGCCATTACAGAAGGGGAAAGACCATATGCAAATCAGGCTTGGCCTCACCCCAAAAGGGACAGTCCAGCCCGAACTGCTAGGCCACATCCCTTCTGCACGAGACCACAAGCATCCTCAAACATGTTTCGCCCTTGTTGGGGCTCATCAGTGAGGAGTAGCTTGGGTCTCTAGGCCCAGCAGGCACGGGACCCACTTCTGGGCATACCAGTCCCACTCGGGGTGACAAAGCAAAAACAAAGAGATGATGGCTGGAAGGTTCAAAATTAATCTTAACCACTGGCAATGCTCTGGGCAACCCTCCAGACGACCGTTCTTCGCCTGCCAAGCCATTACAGAAGGGGAAAGACCATATGCAAATCAGGCTTGGCCCCACCCCAAACAGGGCAGTCCAGCCCAAACTGCTAGGCCACATCTCTTCTGCACGAGACCACAAGCATCCCCAAACATGTTTCGCCCTTGATGGGGCTCCTCAGTGAGGAGTAGCTTGGGTGTCTAGGCCCGGCAGGCACAGGACCCACGTTTGGGCATACCCGTCCCACTCGGGGTGCCAAAGCAAAAACAAAGAGGTGATGGCTGGAAGGTTCAGAATGAATCTTAACCACTGGCAATGCTCTGGGCAACCCTCCAGACCACCGTTCTTCGCCTGCCAAGCCATTACAGAAGGGGAAAGACCATATGCAAATCAGGCTTGGCCTCACCCCAAAAGGGACAGTCCAGCCCGAACTGCTAGGCCACATCCCTTCTGCACGAGACCACAAGCATCCCCAAACATGTTTCGCCCTTGTTGGGGCTCATCAGTGAGAAGTAGCTTGGGTCTCTAGGCTAAGAAGGCACGGGACCCACATCTGGGCATACCCGTCCCACTCGGAGTGACAAAGCAAAAACAAAGAGGTGATGGCTGGAAGGTTCAGAATAAATCTTAACCACTGGCAGAGCCCAGAGCTTTGGGTATGCCCAGACGTGGGTCCCGAGTCTGCCGGGCCTAGAGACCCAAGCTACTCCTCACTGATGAGGCCCAACAAGGCCGAAACATGTCTGGGATGCTTGTGATCTTGTGCAGAAGGGATGTGACCTAGCAGTTCTGGCTGGACTGCCCCTTTTTGTGGTAGGACCAAGTCTGATTTCCATATGGTTTTTCCCCTTCTGTAATGACTGACCTGGCAGGCTGAGAAACGATGGTCTGTAGGGTTGCCCAGAGCTTTGCCCGTGGTCATGATTAATTCAAAACCTTCCAGCCATCACCTTTCTGTTTTGCCAAAGACACCCCGAGTGGGACGGGTATGCCCAGACGTGGGTCCCGAGTCTGCCGGGCCTAGAGACACAAGCTACTCCACACTGATGAGGCCCAACAAGGCCGAAACATGTCTGGGGATGCTTGTGGTCTCGTGCAGAAGGGATGTGACCTAGCAGTTCAGGCTGGACTGCCCCTTTTTGGGGTTGGACCAAGCCTGATTTGCATATGGTTTTTCCCCTTCTGTAATGGCTTGGCAGGCTGAAAAACGATGCTCTGTAGGGTTGCCCAGAGCTTTGCCCGTGGTCATGATTAATTCAAAACCTTCCAGCCATCACCTTTCTGTTTTGCCAAAGTCACCCCGAGTGGGACGGGTATGCCCAGATGTGGGTCCCGAGTCTGCCGGGCCTAGAGACCCAAGCTACTCCTCACTGATGAGGCCCAACAAGGGCGAAACATGTCTGGGGATGCTTGTGATCTCGTGCAGAAGGGATGTGACCTAGCAGTTTGGGCTGGACTGCCCCTTTTTGGGGTAGGACCAAGCCTGATTTGTATATGGTTTTTCCCCTTCTGTAATGGCTTGGCAGGCTGAAAAACAATGGTCTGTAGGGTTGCCCAGAGCTTTGCCCGTGGTCATGATTAATTCAAAACCTTCCAGCCATCACCTTTCTGTTTTGCCAAAGTCACCCCGAGTGGGACGGGTATGCCCAGACGTGGGTCCCGAGTCTGCCGGGCCTAGAGACCCAAGCTACTCCTGACTGATGAGGCCGAACAAGGCCAAAACATGTCTGGGGATGCTTGTGGTCTCGTGCAGACGGGATGTGACCTAGCAGTTCAGGCTGGACTGCCCCTTTTTGGGGTAGGACCAAGCCTGATTTGCATATGGTTTTTCCCCTTCTGTAATGGCTTGGCAGGCTGAAAAACAATGCTCTGTAGGGTTGCCCAGAGCTTTGCCCGTGGTCATGATGAATTCAAAACCTTCCAGCCATCACCTTTCTGTTTTGCCAAAGTCACCCCGAGTGGGACGGGTATGCCCAGACATGGGTCCCGAGTCTGCCGGGCCTAGAGACCCAAGCTACTCCTCACTGATGAGGCCCAACAAGGCCGAAACATGTCTGGGGATGCTTGTGGTCTCGTGCAGAAGGGATGTGACCTAGCATTTCTGGCTGGACTGCCCCTTTTTGGGGTAGGACCAAGCCTGATTTGCATATCGTTTTTCCCCTTCTGTAATGGCTTGGCAGGCGGAAAAACGATGGTCTATAGGGTTGCCCAGAGCTTTGCCCGTGGTCATGATTAATTCAAAACCTTCCAGCCATCACCTTTCTGTTTTTCCCAAAGTCACCCCGAGTGGGACGGGTATGCCCAGACGTGGGTCCCGAATCTGCCGGGCCTAGAGACCCAAGGTACTCCTCACTGATGAGGCCAAACAAGGATGAAACATGTCTGGGGATGCTTGTGGTCTCGTGCAGAAGGGATGTGACCTAGCAGTTCGGGCTCGACTGCCCCTTTTTGGGGTAGGACCAAGTCTGATTTGCATATGGTTTTTCCCTTTCTGTAATGGCTTGGCAGGCTGAAAAACGATGCTCTGTAGGGTTGCCCAGAGCTTTGCCCGTGGTCATGATTAATTCAAAACCTTCCAGCCATCACCTTTCTGTTTTGCCAAAGTCACCCCGAGTGGGAAGGGTATGCCCAGATGTGGGTCCCGAGTCTGCCGGGCCTAGAGACCCAAGCTACTCCTCAATGATGAGGCCCAACAAGGGCGAAACATGTCTGCGGATGCTTTTGGTCTCGTGCAGAAGGGATGTGACCTAGCAGTTCGGGCTGGACTGCCCCTTTTTGGGGTAGGACCAAGCCTGATTTGCACATGGTTGTTCCCCTTCTGTAATGGCTTGGCAGGCTGAAAAACGATGGTCTGTAGGGTTGCCCAGAGCTTTGCCTGTGGTCATGATTAATTCAAAACCTTCCAGCCATCACCTTTCTGTTTTGCCTCTTTAATGATTAACATGCTATTCACCTCTTTCAATTGCTTGATCTGATTTTGTAAAGTGCCCATGTTCTCTAAGCATATTCTATTGTATGTCACTTGTTGGTTCACATTTAGTTGACTCTCTTTCAGGGAATCAACCCTTTCTTGGCACTCTTCTTTTAGTGCAGATAATTGGGACTCCTGCCCTGAATTATTTTGTTGCTGTACTGCCAACTCCTCCTTTATCTGCTTGATGAGGTTTCTGTTACGCTCACCTGGCTCCCACAGGGGCGACGGTCGGAACTGGATAGCTGCGGCCTCCACCAACTTCAATTGTAGTGCAGAAATGACTGACTGGACTGGCCTGCTCAATTTCGTCGGCTTGAACCGTAGGAGTATTCTCCTGAAAGCGGAGAAAAGGAATTAGCCACCCGTGGATTGAGCGAGCACACCCCAACCGTTTTCCCACTAATCACCTCCGATATTCCCTTTCACCAGTCTCACCTTATGGTTTTGAATGATGAGCTCTCCATCCTGCGTGTAGTGCAAGGGCGTGTAGATAACCAGGTACTTCACTGGTCCGAAGGAATTGGGTGAGTTCCAGACGAATATTGACTCAGAGGTAAGTGGCGAGGAGCCGTAAGTATGTCTGTTATTCACTCTTGTCCGATTCCTTTCTTTGTCTTGCAGCTTGATTCGAGAGGAGGTTGTCCCGTAGCAGCTGATTGCATTTAGGTAAAAGTCTGTGTTACCCAACACTGTCCGGTAATAAATGCCAGTGGTTAACCTGTTGCTTTCTCTCTCCTTACAGGTGCAGCGTACAATGATGTGGTGTGTAGAAGAATAATATCTCTGGCGATAAATCGGTAAGTCTATAGTGATAATAGAAATTGTTTTTGTTGGTTTTCTAGGATCACCTTATTGTCTTTCTTCATCCCCTTAGGTGCTGGGAGTTCGGCGATGAATGATGGAGCAGCGCCGGGTTGAGGAGGTGCTGTGAAGACTGGTAGGTATAGCGCGGCGCTCCAGCTGGCGGTGCGACGAGCACAAAATAAAGTATTTTTCCTTATTCGGATGCGCAAAGGATCCAGGATCAGATGAAGAATGAAGGTAATGTTCTTGCTCTAACCTCTTTCCCTTCTTTCTAGGAGCTCCGAATTCGAGGCGGGCGTGGCAGAAGACTGTATGCTGGACTGACAGGCACTGTGAGCGCTACGCTGCAGGATGCAGAATAACACGAAGCATGTGCTGCTCATCGGGCATGGTTTAAATAGCCTCCAAAGTTGTCCCAGGTAAGAAGTTCCCCAAGACCACACCCGAGTAAAAAATAGTCCCTGAAACAAAGTAGTTCCTTCCAGGCCTCACGTTGGCTTGGATTCTTTGCAGCATGGTCTGCATGAGGTAAGTTTCTTCAAATGAGCCTGGCGCTTATGGCGCCAGGACTGATCCCATATATGAGCCTGGCACCTATGGCGCCAGGACTTAACCCAGATAGCCCCTAACCGGGGTGGCTGGGTTTTCAATAGGAGTCTGGATGCCTGCTCCCTAGACTGATGAACTTGGTCTGGATGTCCGGGCATAGGCATCATGACAGCACTCCCCCCCAAGGCCCCTCCTAAGGTCATTCTTCCACTTGGTCCTGGATTGTCTGGGAAATTCCGATGGAATCTTTCCACCAATCGAGGTGCATGAACGTGGTCACTAGGCTCCCATGACCTTTCTTGTGGCCCGTAACCCTTCCAGTCAATTAAATAAAAAATTTGTGATTTGACCATCTTAGAGTCCAGGATATTTTTAACTTCGAATTCGGGTTCCCCGTCTATTAGGATGGGGTCGGGTGGTTTGGTTAACCTGGTTCCGGGTTGTACTGGCTTCAGAAGTGAAACGTGAAAGACAGGATGAATTTGCATATTGGAAGGTAATTCCAATTTGACGGCCACCGGGTTGATAATGGCTTTAATGGTGTAAGGTCCCAAATATCTAGGGTTAAAGGTCCGAGTTCCTTTTAGAGGTAGGTTTCTTGTAGCTAGCCAAACTTGATTCCCAACCTGGTATTGTGGGGCTTCACTTCTATGTTGATCTGCATTTTTCTAGTATTTTTCTTTTGCTCGTTTCAAATGTTCAGTTAACTCCTTAAAGGCTTGTGTAATAGTAGCGTGTAGATGGTTCACTGCGGGCATTTCCAAGTGTTGGGACGAGTCGAATTCTGAGGTCCGAGGATGATGCCCATATATGTTATAAAAGGGGCTTTGTCCGGTTCCTGAATGTACAGAGTTGTTGTATGCTTATTCGGAAATCCATAAAATATCCTTCCAATTGCCTTGGGTTTGGTGTAACATGCAACGTAGCTATTGATCGAGAGTCTGGTTGGTCCTCTCGGTCTGACCATCGGTCTGGGGATGATGACTGGAGGATAACCTCACGTCGATTTGCGCCAATTGACAGCATTTCCTCCAAAACTGTGAAATAAACTGACTACCTCGGTCAGAGACCAACACGGAAGGAAATCCATGTATTCGGACAATGTTTTCAAGAAATTGATTGGCGAAGGTTGAAGCTGAATGTAATCCTTTTAAAGGAATAAAGTGAGCCATTTTGGAAAAAAGATCCACTATAACTAGAATGGTGTTAAATCCACTACATGGGGGAAGGTCAGTAATAAAATCTAGGGACAAGATGTGCCATGGTGTAGGCGGAATATCCAAAGGTTGTAAAAGATCAGCTGGTTTCTTCTTCAGACTCTTGTTTTGGGCGCAGATACCCCAAGATTGCACACCAGAATTGTCTTTTAATTTTGGCCTCTGTCTTTGCAATTCCTGGGTGTCCCTCAATCAAAGCATCGTGATAATTGGAGACAACTAGTTCTTGTAGGAATAGACGACCTTGATAGTAGGGTAGTTCATCGATGACTGAATAATCTTGGCCTTTCTTTAGCCATTCCTGCAAGGCAGCTGGATCGAAAAGTTGTTTGATCTTTAAATGAATGTCATCTAGAGTTTGTAAAGTAGTTATACCAAGGATTCTTTTCTCAGAAATTATAGACAACGGTTCAGGGTTCGAATATGCTTCTCCCATTCCTATACGAGATAAGGCATCTGCTTTGCCATGTTTACAACCTGGTTGATAAGTAATCACAAAATCGAATTCTGCGAAGAACAAGGCCCACCTAAGTTGACGTGATGATTGGGCCTTGGCTGTCTTCAAATGTTGTAAATTCTTGTGATCGGTGAGTACAGTGATGGTATGCCTGGCACTGAGAAGATAATGCCGCCAAGCCTTGAATGCAGATTTGATGGCCAATAGCTCCTTAATCGGTAACTGCATAGTTTAATTCGGGTGCCGAACATTTTCTTGACCAGAATGCTTCTGGATGAAGTTGGCCGGTTTCAGGATCCTTCTGGGAAAGAACAGCCCCCATGGCTAAACTGGATGCATCAGTTTCAACTACGTATGGAAGTTCAGGGCATGGGTGCTTTAAAACAGGTGCAGATGTGAATTTCAATTTTAGTTCTTGGAAGTCCATTTCAGCCATTTCGGTCCATAGGAAGCGCTTATTCTTTCGCAAGAGTGCTGTGATGGTGTGTACAATATGTGAGAATTCTGGAATTAATCTGCGGTAGAAATTAGCAAATCCAAGCATGCTTTGTACTCCTTTAACTGAACTAGGTGATGGCCACCTGAGGATTGCGTCCACCTTTCGAGAGTCCATTCCAACTCCTTTTGGGGTCAGGATAAATCCAAGGAATTCGACTTCTGTAGAGTGAAAAACACATTTTTTCAATTTTGCATATAACTTATGCTGGCGTAGTTTTTCAAGAACGGCACGAACGTGCTTAACATGGTCTGATTCTGAGGAGGAGTACACAAGGATATCGTCTATGTATGCAACAACACAGACGTCAATGAGTTCTCGAAGGACATCGTTCATAAAATACTGGAAGGCTGCCGGTGCATTGCACAACCCGAAAGGCATTACCTGATGTTCGAACAATCCATACTTGGTGCGAAATGCAGTCTTCCATTTGTCGCCTTTCTTTACACGTACCAGATGATATGCCCCTCGGAGATCTAACTTGGTGTAAATGCAAGCATCCTTTACTTGGTCCAGTAATTCAGGGATCAGAGGCAATGGGTATTGGTTTTTTATTGTAATTTGGTTTAATGCACGGTAATCTATGCACGTTCTAAGGTCACCTTTCTTTTTGGGCACGAAGAATAAAGCTGAGGCTGCGGGGGACTTGGATGGACGAATGAATCCATTAGCAAGGTATTGATCCAGGTATTGTCGTAGATGACGATTTTCGGGCTCTGTAAGGGTGTAGATCCTACTGCATGGAGGTTGTGCACCGGGTAAAAGATCGATCTGACAATCGTATGATCTGTGAGGCGGTAACGTGTTTGCCTGTTCTTTCTGAAAAAACATCCTGAAATTCTTGATGTTCCTGAGGTAACTGCACAATTGGAGTAACGACTGTGGCCAAGCCTTTATTCAAGGTTTTTTCTGGGTAACAGGTGTGTGCACAATCCAGGAAGGTTATTCCCTTCTCTCGCCATTCAATACAAGGATTATGTGTTTCCAACCACAGCATTCCCAGAATTATTTGGAACGGCGGGGCCTTGATTAAGTCAAACACAATGCTTTTGCAATGCCCATCTTGACCCAACAGCTTCACCTCTGTAGTGGAGTGATTTACTGGCCCAGAGGCAATTTCAGTCCCATCGACAGTGGTGATGACATCAGTTGTGGTCTTTTTGCAAAGAGGCAGGTTCATCCTTGTAGACAATTCGTGGTCCATGTAGTTTCCGAAGGCACCGCTATCAATGTATGCTCTCACTGCGTGCATACGTGATGGCTGCCTTGGATCAATAAGGACCATTGGCACAATTAGGTGCAAGGTCTGAGTGTCCTTTTTTAAGCTTGGCAAGTGGACCTCTACGCTTGTCGCGCGTGGTCGTTTCCCGAGTCAGGCTCTATATGGCTTTGTCCGCAACTCCTACCACCTTCTTGGGTGGTTTAACAGGGCAATCTCGCAGAAAATGTCCTGAAGTTCCACAGTACAGACACAATTGCAATTGTCGTCTCTTTTCTTTTTCCTTTTGAGTCAAGGGTCCTTTAACACCCCCGATCTGCATGGGTTCTGATGCATCTGTTCCCTTGGGGGTAACGTTGGGTTTGATAAATACCCGATTCTCAAATTTAGCTCGATCAGCCTTTCTATTCTGAAGTCTGTGATTTAACTAGACCACCAAGTCTATATATTCAGCGCAATCCTGGGGTGGATTCACTGCTTGAGCTAACACATATTTGAGTTCTCCTCGGAGTCCACGATGAAATAACGTAATTCGTTTTGCCTCAGGCCATCCGGTTTAGACCACCAACCTATTAAAGGTTGCGATTTAGGTGAGCAGATCCTGGTTACCCTGTCGTAGGGACAAAAATGTGTTATCCAAGGCCTGTCCTTGTAAATGTCGGGCGAATAGTCTTTCCATGCTTATTTGCAAGCCCTGAAAATCCCGAAGAAGAGGATCATCCTGGTTGACCAGTGGAATTGACCCATCAGCTGCGCTGCCACTGAGATACGATACTACAAAGGCTACTTTGGCTTGATCGTTCAGAAAGGCTCCAGGTCTACATAAAAAGTGCAAGCGGCACTGGTTCATAAATACGGCAAACCTTTTTGGGGCTCCGGCAAAGTATTCTGGTGATGCTAAAGGAATATTTCCAGGTAAAACTATTTGTACACGGTTGCTTGATGGAACAGGAGTTGGGTTACCCCTGAGTCCAGGTAAGGGTGTATGACCAGCTTGGTTTTGCAGCAGTTGCCTAGCAAGATCATCAGTGCGTTCCTTAGACACAATCCGTTCTCTCCTGAGAGCATTAGTTTCTTGGCGGGCGGAATGTACTTCTGCCCTAAGTTCCTCTAATAATTGGGCCAGTTGGTCAGTTTCTGAGGTCTCCATAACACCCAGGTGGGAATTTGTCGGTCGTCTTCGCATTCTGTTACGCTCACCTGGCTCCCACAGGGGCGACGGTCGGAACTGGATAGCTGCGGCCTCCACCAACGTGATATGTAGTGCAGAGATGACTGACTGGACTGGTCTGCTCAATTTCGTTTGCTTGACCCGTAGGAGTATTCTTCTGAAAGCAGAGAAAAGGAATTAGCCACCCGTGGATTGAGCAAGCACACCCCCACTCTTTTCCCATTAATAACCACCGATATTCCCTTTCACCAGTCTCACCTTATGGTTTTGAATGATGAGCTCTCCATCCTGCGTGGAGTGCAAGGGCGCGTAGATAACCAGTTACTTCACTGGATCGAAGGAATTGGGTGAGTTCCAGACGAATATTGACTCAGAGGAAAGTGGCGAGAAGCCGTAAGTATTTGTTTCTTAAGAGTTCAAAATGTCTGTTATTCACTCTTGTCCGATTCCTTCCTTTGTCTTGCAGCTTGATTCGAGAGGGGGTTGTCCCGCAGCAGCTGATTGCATTTAGGTAAGAGTCTGTGTTACCCAACACTGTCCGGTAAAAAATGCCAGTGCTTAACCTGTTGCTCTCTTTCTCCTTACAGGTGCAGCATACGATGATGTGGGGTGTAGAAGAAAAATATCTCCGGCAGTAACTCGGTAAGTCTATAGTGATAATAGAAATTGTCTTTGTTGGTTTTCTCGGCTCACCTTATTGTCTTTCTTTGTCCCTTTAGGTGCCGGGAGTTTGGCGATGAATGATGGAGCAGCGCCGGGTCGCAGAGGTGCTGTGAAGACTGGTAAGTATAGCGCGTGCTGCAGCTGCCAGTGCGACGCGTACAAAATAAAGTCTTTTTCCTTATTCGGATGCGCAAAGGATCCAGGATCAGATGAAGAATGAAGGTTATGTTCTTGCTCTAACCTTTTCTCCTTATTTCCCTTCTTTCTAGGAGCTCCGGATTCGAGGCTGGCGTGGCAGAAGACTGGATGCTGGACTGACAGGCACAGTGAGCGTTACGCTGCAGGATGCAGAATAACGTGAAGCGTGTGCTGCTCATCGGGCGTGGTTTAAATAGCCGCCAAAGTAGTCCCAGTTAAGAAGTTCCCCAAGACCACACCTGAGTAAAAAATAGTCCCTGAAACAAAATAGTTCCTTCCAGGCCTCACGTTGGCTTGCATTCTTTGCAGCATGGTCTGCATGAGGTAAGTTTCTTCATATGAGCCTGGCGCCTATGGCTCCAGGACTGATCCCAGATATGAGCCTGGCGCCTATGGCACCAGGACTGAACCCAGATAGCCCCAAGCCGGGGTGGCTGGGTTTTCAATAGGTGTCTGGATGCCTGCTCCCTGGACTGATGGACTTGGTCTGGATGTCCGCGGGTAGGCATCATGACAGTTTCCTAATTCTAACTCAGAATGTTGTCTCTCTCGCATTTTCTCCTCTACCTGCCTCAACTCACTCTGTGTTTGATTTAAAAGCTCAGACTGATTTTGCACAGAGGTTACACTTTCTTGGTACTTTTCTTCCAGGACTACCATGTGGAAGTACATATATGCAGTGAGTTGGACCATTTTAATTTGTTCATCTTTGATGTGCTGCGTCATATAGAAGTTAGTCAGGACTTGTTGTAATAGGCCACTGTCCTGCCACACATCCATATGTATAGGGGTCACCTGTTGCATCATACTAGTTAGCCAGGTTTCCTGTTTTTGTTCTGCTCATTCCCCCCTAATTTGGACTGAAGGTGCTGCCTAGCCATGTTAATATTCACGGTGCTTATTATGAAGTGTTTTCTACTGCTGGTGGGTTATCTATGCAAGGGCAACATCTCCACCCAGCTCCTGCCTAGTTTATGGCTACAGTATTTTATTTTGATACAGAGGCCTGATAGCTAGGGTACAAGTTTTTGGATGGTGCCTTTACATTGTAACACAGCTTACCATCCACTAATGAATCAATACTTCAACAGGCAAGTCTGCACCTGCAAGATTAGATTCTTTTCGTAGATAAGCCACTTAAGGACCCGGATGACCACAGGCCCGCCAAGTTACTGGCACTTATGATTTCCACATGTTTCATTCCAGGGTTATGTTTTGGATTTCAAGTGAATTATGTACCTTTCCCTCACGGGTTTTGTTGTACATTTCAAACAAATTATGTATGGAAGATGATTTGAAATTTTGATTTCACCATTTATTTGTGTTTTGAAACATTGAATTCTGCTTGATGTATGTTTTCACAATTGCTTTTTGATGTTTTTGTCACAATTGCTTTTTGATGTTTTTGTTTTAATACAAACTATGTATATCCACAGTCTTTGATGTGTGTGAGTTTCTTTTTCCCTTCTGGACAATTTTATGGGTTATGAACTTAGGGATTTAATCGATTAGTACTAACACACCAGGTTCCCCAATTCAAATGATATGTTTTGCTTCATTCAGTGACATAAATTGGTGTTGAACCTTGGCAGTACCAGTTCTACCTCTTTTTTTGGTTCTGTAGTCTGCTATGCTGCACTGTCATGGGAGAAAACTCTAACCTCAATCACGGCACAAGCCCCACTTTGTCACAGGTTTTATTACAATGAAGGTGGCATACAATAAAGAGCTTTTTGTTTTTAATAAACCATGTGTTCTTTTATTTGAGTGGGCCTCCAACCCATCTCGCACCCAACCTCCACAAATACCCTGTGTCACAATGGACCAGGAATCAGGCCGGTGTGTATCAATAAGATATTTATTAATTTAGAATTTAATGGAAAAGGAAAATCAAACAATTTTACAGCCACTACTGTTGTGGTACACAGTTGCAATAATCTCTACAAAACAATTCAGTGAAGATATACTGTTACGATTCTCACAATTTTTAATGGCAACACAATAAAGAGCAATTTTTAGAAAGAGATAACCCTAATGGTTTAGCACTCCCCCCTGCAACTCTCACCCCCAAATTCGCTAACTTGATTCCTTTGAATGGAAGACAGTGGCAAGGAGTAGGGATAGAGAGAAAAAATCAGATTTTGAGTAAAGCCCACCACCCCAGGATGGGAGGCCTGCTAATAAAGTGAAAACCTGTTTTGGAGCAAAACGGCAGAATCAGATTTTGATTATTGCTCACACAGCTACTCACAACTGCTATGGGACAGAATAAAAGGACATTCGTGTTGCTACACTTGAGGAGATAGGGAAGCTTAGAGACTACTAATCAGCACATGAGGGCAACATGGAAATAAAGTAGGAAAATCAGTTTTGGAAGATAGCAAATGCAAAAGGAAAGATACAATAGGAAATGGAAATTTGTTTTACACTGTGTTTACAATGACAAGCTTCTCAGGGAAGGGGTATAGCTCAGAATAGGAAAATCGGCTTCAATTGACATGGACAGAGACACATAACAGATAGACTTGTTGTACAAAGGGATTGCTGTCAATGGGACTATGATTTGGGGTTTTAATAGGACAGATGCAAATAGAAATGTGTGGGGTAATGCAAACAATACAGGGGCAAATTCGGTTTTCAGTTACAAGACTAATTATTTTGAGGCTATACTTTAATGACTATAAGAAAGACACTAGGGACAAGGGGGTTCATTTTGAATTTTAACCAACTTGTACCGTGAATTTCAATGGGGAATTGATTTACTTAAGAATATGCTAAGGACTTACACAGACACTGAGAGGTTTACCAAAGGGAATATGCTAAGATACACTGACTAAACACAAATTCTTCTATGGGAAGGTGACTGATTTACACTAGCAGTCTGAGGTTTCAATTGGGTTTTCAATGGGATTTTCTATGGGTTGTCAAGGGAGTTTTCAATGGGTTTTCAATAGGTGCAATGCTACAAAAAGTAAGGGGTTATGCAATTTAGGGCTGGGGCTATCTGCTACTTACAAAGTAAGCCTTGGTTTCAGATTCTGGACAGCCAGCTGGATCTCAATACACTCTGGACAGCTAGGCAAGGGGTCTTCTCACTGCACTCTCCTTGGTATGGTTCAGCTGCCTCCTCTCCGTCCTACTTCTCCTATCTCCCCGAATTTGTGTGTGTCCCTTGACTTAGTACAGTCCCCTTTATAAAGCCCAAATGACATCATTCACTTTACAATCTAGGGAGAGTGCTCTATAATTACCCCTACACCTTGGATAGGACAGTTTACCATTCCTCTCTCCGCCCCATGGCATGATGGTCCAAGGGAAGAGAACACCATCTGTCTATTGGCATTTTATTACCCTTCTTTGTTCTCTTGGCCACTTTTTGACAAAAACCCAGTTATGTCTCATAACTTCATATTTCTACTATCCCCTGACGTATGCATAAGATATGCGGTTTGAGGGGGTCATAGGAAATTAGGTAAGCCGATCGCCAACTCCGTACAAGGTAGCATTGCCCTTTGGCACATTTTTGTTGTTTTCTTAAAATATATTATAGTTACAAAACATGTCTAAAAATGGACTCAGTCCTTTAATGTCAATTTGGAAGATCTGTCCCCCCTCTGTGGGAGGAGCACTTTATCCCCCACAGCCCATGACCAGAGATTTTGATTACCTCCTTTGAAGTTGTCAGTTTGTCCTTGGTAGTGGGTGCAGGAGGAACTGACACCTCCAAGTCCAGTTTTTAGCCATGCTTGCTGTCCTTGAAGTCTCTGAGCCCCTGCCTTCAAGTCAGACAGAGCACGGAATTATAACGCCCCCAATATATCACATGTCCTTGCAGGCTGATTCACTAGTAGGTGAGACATCCAGTGGAAAGCAGGGCTTTCAATTAAGAAGTTTCCTGCCTGAGCCTAAAGACTGCTTTATCTGGTATTGTGAGCCTCTGCCAGGGTGATTAAAGTCTTGTAGGTGGGAACATAATGTACATGGCTTAGTCAACCCCCTCCCCACAGCATTTTTTACTGACATTTCTGTGCGAGCAAAGCTGTCCTTTCACAGTGGCTTTTTAAAGTCATTTCTTAATTTTTTACACGTGTGCAAGCTGCTTATTTGTCCTTTTTGAGTGAGTTGGCCTTTGCTTTTGGTCCATTGACAATGAGGGGTAGGTCCCCTTTCACATAGTTCTTTGATTTGACACTGAATAAAAGAAAAAGCTGAGCTGTTTTTCATATACAATGTTTTAAAGGGCAGATGTTCAAGAGAAAGGAAAAGCAAAAGCATTGTCTGGTTGTAGGATTGCAATTCTTGCCCCTCATGTGAATGAAAAGTACAATATGCCGTTTTTGATGCAGTGTATAACTTCATGTCATTCAAGTGAAACAAAAGTAATTCAGGGCCTCATGTGACAGGAAAAGCAAAGCACAGCTGTTTTTGATGCAGAGTTTCAATGGGTTTTTTTCAAATTAAAAGAGTTTTCAGTTTAGGGCCTTAAATGCACCCTACGGTAACATACCGAAAACAGCAGAATGAAAAGAATCTATGCAGAACACATTAACAAAGGGATAGTGGTCAGCAGATGGAAAGTACGTACCCAGTGCAAAACCACGCACCTTGTTCTTCTGTACATTTTTTAGGAGTATGACTGGCACATTACTTGGTGCTTTGAAGCCAGAGCCAATTTCAAGTGTGGGGGAAGGAGTAGCCGTCGGAAATCTGGGCAATCAAATTCGAGTTTCATTCATATGGCACCAGTCTTGTAGAATATCATTGCTTCAATGTCCGGCAAATAGTCCAATAATCAGAGCTACAGTGGAACTTCAGAATGATGACTTGCCTTTTAAGCAAACAGTGACCGTTGCCTACCCAGTGACGCATGCACATGGTAATTATGATGATGTATCCCAATATGCCACAGATGGGCTATGAAGCCAGTTGAGAGCAGAAGGTATGGCACAATCAAGGAATGCCTATGCAGTCATTTTATTCTGATAATCTATGTTCTGAATCTGCTTAATTGGACCCATTCATTTTCTTTGGTTTGGGGGCACAATATTTCCCTACCGATAGTATGCTAACAGAGCATAACTGTTGTTGTCTATTGAGATGGAGGAAAGGCAATGCTTTGTGGCATTCTCACCTCCTGAAGGGCAGGCAAAGCATCACCTATGTCTACTTAATCTCTGATGATATTACTTCCAGCTAACATAATCTATGATATGATATGATATGATAAGGCATTTGTAGCGTGCCTATACACAACTGTTTCAAGGCGCGATGAGGCAAGGGGGGGGAACAAGGGGGAGACATACAGAGATCCTACTAGTCCAGGTGTCATTCAGATCGCGCAAGTGCAAGGGTAGAGGGGAAGGGAAAAGTGCAGTACAGGGTTAAGAATACAAGATAAATAATAGGGCCAGCTGGTGGCAAGTGCAAGGTAAGTGCCGGGAGGAGGGGTTGTAGGCTACAGAGACAGTCCCGTAGTGCAGGGAGGCAGCGCAGGAAGAGTGACTGGGCCAAGGACTGAGATCAGTGAGTGGCCCAGTTGCAGATCCAGTGCAGATTCAGTGATTTTAGCAGGGGAGAGAGGGAGAGAAAGCAGAGGCAAAGAGGAAGGTTTTGATGTGCTTCTGGAACAGGAGATGGTTCTCCTCTATGAGGAAAGGGTCCTGCCTGACACCTTCACAAATCTGTATGATATGAAATCAAAAGGTGTGTATTTCTTAACATCCCAACCCTACACTGTTTGACACAACTACTGTTTTCAGGGTCCTTTGTTCACTGTATGCAGTTCCTGATCATGGTTATTTCACAGGCTATTCCTGGTGTCATTTAGATCGCGCAAGTGCAAGGGTAGAGGGGAAGGGAAAAGTGCAGTACAGGGTTAAGAATACAAGATAAATAATAGGGCCAGCTGGTGGCAAGTGCAAGGTAAGTGCCGGGAGGAGGGGTTGTAGGATACAGAGACAGTCCCGTAGTGCAGGGAGGCAGCGCAGGAAGAGTGACTGGGCCAAGGACTGAGATCAGAGAGTGGCCCAGTTGCAGATCCAGTGCAGGTTCAGTGATTTTAGCAGGGGAGAGAGGGAGAGAAAGCAGAGGCAAAGAGGAAGGTTTTGATGTGCTTCTGGAACAGGAGATGGTTCTCCTCTATGAGGAAAGGGTCCTGCCTGACACCTTCACAAATCTGTATGATATGAAATCAAAAGGTGTGTATTTCTTAACATCCCAACCCTACACTGTTTGACACAACTACTGTTTTCAGGGTCCTTTGTTCACTGTATGCAGTTCCTGATCATGGTTATTTCACAGGCTATTCCTGTAAAATACCTCTGTTTACAGTGTTTTAGACATTTTGTCTCATAAATGCTTTTCCATGATCATTGTAGAAAAGCTGTGAAAAGTGTTGTATTTTGCATATTTCAGTTCAGGAATATCAACATCTCAAAATGGATTCCCGGGGTCTAAGACGAGGAATGCAAGCCTGTACCTGATATACATGCAATATCTTACAAAGGCACACACCATAGTAATATAAACTTAGTGTCTGAAATTGGTGCCTCCACTGATATTTTGAAATAGAAATCCCATAATCTCTTACCAATGACAATGATGGATAGGGCTGATGGGAGTTATAGTCCCAAACATCTAGGGAACCAAAGGTTGCTCATCCCTGAGTCTAGCAATGGGTGTGTTAAGATGGATCATATAAAAATGACAAGCAAAATATCCTAAAGTTAGCGAAGATTTTCTTTTTGCAACTTTTCCTCCATACTTTCCTGTGGAACCCCATTATTTGTGTTCTATTTTTAGCCTGTCCTGACTGTTTTTGAGGGAAGTAAACCTTTCAGCTTCACCTCCCTTGACTTTTATTCGTTGTTATGGGGAAACTGATCAGTCCTTCAAACTGTCAGTCCTGGGAAACCATTTTTCCCTTTATATTTTTTGTACCCTTTAACATTGCACACAGCACATTACAATGAAGTATAATGGGGATACTTGTGTATCACCCTAGCTTTTCACACATGTGATTTTTTATTACTTTTATTTGTGCCTAAAGATAATCTGGCGGAAGCAGTTACATTTTTACAGTTTTTGCATTATTATTGGTGTGTGCATTTGTGTTTACCTTGTACGGCTACTAAACGTGGCTAGTGACCTAAAATGGTTTTGGTGTGAGATTTTCACTTGTTCTTTGGCCATATTGTAATTTGACCTTCTTCATGCCCTCTCATGTCTGGAAAGTCCTTATATGGTCATGCACTTGCCTGGGAAAGCTGTGGCTTTCACAGGGTTGTGAGACTTTGTGTGTGTGTGGCACAGGAAGAGGATTGGAACTGTCCACATCCTTGGTGCCAGAAACTCTGGTTGTGGGACCAATATGAAACCAATTGTTTTCCCTGATTGGACAACTACAGGCTGTATAAATGGTGCAGATCCTCACCATTAATGGGCGTAGACTTGCTACCAGCTTGGATTTTGGATAAAAGGAGCACCTCTGCAGCCATTTCTTCAGATCACTACTGAAACTAAGACTCCATCAAAGAAGAGCAGACTGCTGAAGAACCGAAGATGATTCCTGAAGTTGCCCAGCATCCCTTCCTGTGTCTGGCCCGGTGAAGCCCTGCTCCTCTGCTTGATATCAGAAGACTATGAGTGGTGCTTCAGCCCAACTAGTGGGACCTACTAGCTTCAATGCCTCTTCATCGATTCAGCGCTTCACAGCCTTTGTCAGTGTCCGTGGACTGCCTGATGGAATGACCAGCTCTCTCGTGGGCTACCTTGCCACAACCGTCGCTGTTGCGAATTGCAGACTGGAACATTAGTGGTCGTTAGCTTGTGCCACAAGTAGACTTCTTCCTGAATTTCCACTGTCCACCTTTAAGGCAACCTGTCTGATTGGAAGTACGACTGATGTCACCTGTGTGCAGAGGCCATCACTGGAACTCATCTTCATCCAACCTCTGATATGTCCTGAAGAGGTCTACTTTGGTGTGCTCTGAATTTCTTCTCCAAAAAGCATAGCATCTTGCATTTCCAGTCAACCCGGAAGAACCCTTGAACCTGAAATTCCTGGGCACCTCCCACTGGAACAGATGATGGTAGATTGAGCCGCCAGCAACCCCCAGACAATCCCCAAAGTTATCTTGCTAAGTAAGCATCAGTGTGACTGTCCCCCTGTCCTCCATAGGATAACATTGGAAAGCAGCCCCTGTGTCTCCTATCTCCATTCCATTGACCTCTGGTAATTGAAAATGGGTTGGGTCTCCTTCCCTTAGGTTAGCCTTGGGACTGGGGTAAGGGAGAACCTTGTTGCAGAACTTTGAAATTATCACCAACACAAGCCTATTGAATCCTGCCTACAGAGAAAACATACTGGTGGGAAACATAGTGTGGCTCTTGTGCTTTTGACTTTTTGGGCACAAGACCACATTCATCTTAGAATTTGAACTTGTTAAACTAGGATATTGTCTTCTGATCTGGTTCCCATCATTGGCTGTATCTAATATACTTCCCTGCTTTACTACTGTAGTTATCTGATGTACAATTGAATCTATTGTGAATTGTATATATTTGTATCATAGTGTTTTGCGATAATGCTACCTGTTATATTCAGTTTCCAGTGCATTCACAAGGTCTATGATAAATAATGATATCTTTATAATTGACTCGTTAAATTGCATTATTGTGTGCCTACTGTGTGAGCTGATTGCGGGCCTCTTACCCCAGTCACACTCTTCTCAGAATAAGTCTTGACTTCTCTACAGTGCTTCCTTGACTGGGTTTTGCCTAACCGCTCAGAACTCCCTGTAAGGGTGGCTTCCAGAAATGTGTCCACCAGGTCAGATTCTAGAAATGTCTGGCCGGAGAGCCTAGGGCAAACGCTATACCTCACAGTCTGCACTGTAGATTCAGGGAGATTCCTGAGGCAACGCTAACATATAACAGAAACAGGGTAAATACCAAGCTGATCTGAGTTGAGACAGGTATTCACAGGAACTGCAGGGCAGGAGCTGATGCTAAGAAAAAGAAACAGAGCTAAAGTAAAGACAAGCAAATATACTGGGCAACACAGATTGATCAGAATAAAGGGTGTACTGGAATATGCTAAGGGGTCACCAGGGATTAGGGAAAGACCTTTGGATTGGTACCAGCAGATCACTCATAACAAGGTTCATACAGCAGCTTCATGACTTAGGCATGCTGACGAGACTGTTGTACTCTGTGCAAGGGTAAAACTGGAGACAATATACTGCGTATAAGACTTCAATGGACTGGGCAAAGGTAACAGATGTATTTCCCTTATGTGATCTGAATGGAGACCAACCCAGGGGTCACACTGTAAACGGATTCAAAGGGTAGGCACAACTGTGGACCAAGATGTAATACAGGTAGAAAGCAGCATTTAAAGACATAACCTGGTACAGTACAGGATAGAGAAACAAAGCAGAGACTGGAATATCAGACTACATAAGGCAAAGGACTCAGGCAAGATAGGTCACTGCTAACCCAGCGAATATGAGGCATTCGCTCCCTCTTCCCCTGGTTTGACCAGGCGTTACTTACAGAGTCCCGCGAGGGGAGCTTGTAATGTGGCGGAACAGGTTTAATGGGTCCACCTCCTTTAGCGGGTCCCGTTAACTCGTTCTGCCTCACTTGTAATGAGGCCCAATGTCTTTAGCAGCAAAAACGGGACAAGGTTCAGAAGTCAAAAGCTTGAATTCAAGGAAGGGTTGGTTTAAAAACTGGCAGACTGTAAAAGCAGACTATAAATGGTGATGCACAGCAGCAACAGCAAAAAGGATTCAAAAGCCAAAATCAGGATTTTCAGGAAAGGTTCAAATACTGGTCACAGGAGCACAAGCACAATCTCCCACTGGAAGCAGTTGCCTGACAACTACTTCTGTTCAAAGTGAGCTTATAAAGGCCCTCCCAGCCAATAGGCCAAGAGGGTGGAGCAGATCACAGTCTCAGGCAGCTGTGTTAAATTAGGCCCAGCCCTGTCTTCAATAGCCTGCAGCAGTGGTTTATAATTAAGGGTTTTCTAGTTCTCTGCAGTCTAGCCTGCAGTAGCTTGGAACAGGTGAATGCAATCAGGGCCTCCCCAGTAGCTTGCTGCAAATGCATTTACTTAGTTTGCATCCTCCAGCCCTCTGCCTTTTGGAACGCATACATGTACCTGAATGCACTTGCTGGTTTAATCCAAAACCCGGAATCGAACATGAATTTAGATTGGTCCAAAACTGCAGCGATAAAACAGGTTAATGAATGCAGCTGCAGTTTTTAACTTCACAAGTATACCATAAACAGAGTCTCTGAATGTGCGTATTTAACAGTGCTAGGTGGCAGGTGGGTAGGATCGTTCAAGAAATCCATCTTAACTCCTAATACAGGGATATGTTTTGATAATATCACACATGCTGTACAAGTATGCACATGCTTTGGCTTCATAACATCAAGCAGATGCTTATTCCACTATGCTGTGGTGATAAATCTTCCAATAAGAGTTATTGTTCCAATCTTGTCTTGCGATGCAACCATATTTGTGTGACTGTGTGACAGGGAGCCCAGCTAGCAATCATTATAGACTTGGTAATTATCAACTTTTAATGTTCTATTTTACATACATGAAAATATGGAACTGTAGTTTCACTGCTGCAGAAAATATCTGTCAACTTGGTGGTCTTCCATCCCCAACTCTAACAACACACTATCTGTGACAACTGAAGCAATCTGAAAAGAGCTTCCAAACATCCATTTATAAATTAATTGTAAGCAATTGAAATCCATTGGCAATTGCAAACTTATTTGGTGCCGGAGAAGAGAAAGTGTTGCACTGTTATTAATCAATATAATGGCACTATAATTTGAAGGTGCTTGTATTGTATTAGACTGTGCCAAAGCGGAGGGGAAGTGTTGTTCTTCCCTCAATCACACACTTATGAGGGGCATATTAAACAGACATGACTAAAGGAGAGCAGATTAAAGTTAAGTCTGGTATGAATGAACTAATTTGCTGTAAGAAGTTGGAGAGGCAAAGGAATTTACATGTATGGTGCATAGATGGGAGTTGTACACCTGATGGAGTGAAATAACAAAACACACAATATAGTGTTTGCTGCCTTCTCAGCTATGCTGTCATTGTTCAATGTGCTGAATGTTTTTCTGATGGGGGATTTAAGTGGTGCACACTGTACCGTAACATAGATCTCTGGAGAAATATGCTCTTCTCTACTACCCACATGACAGTAATGGCATCAATATTTTATATATCAGCCAACACACAATGCACCTTATGGCCCAATATGAAATGCCTTGACTTGAGGATGAATCGCTGGTTTATGGACAGGGCTAGATCACTAGCAACCTTTGTTCAAGCTGAGGTTTTACCTACGATGAGCTCTTGTAAATGTATTAGCAGAAACAGGCATGTTCAAAACATCAATGAATCTTGTGAACTGTATAACTTTATTGTTCAACATGACTGTCACTTTGTAGCTTGGGTTAAAACACATCTTGGCTTAATACACATATTGGGTTAAAACACATCTATACTTCCCCAGGTTTTTGCTTCACAGTGTTGTCTGTGAAGTGGCAAGATAATTCATCTCTAATGGCAAGAAGCCAGCAGAGTTGAATTCTGATGTCACCTCTGTCAACACCTTTTGGGATTGGCCTTTACAAAAAAGTTGACTATTTTGTTCATAATCCCTAGAACGTGAAATTCAAAAAACACACATATCAGGAAAATAATAATTAGGTTACAGAAAGAAAATACAGTATGGCATTGCAGCTTATAATATATACATGTGTTTGCACTTGGAGCAACATTTAGCTTAGTTAGCTGAGGGGTTCTGTACATTGACTTGCTGCTTATTGATAGTGTTTCTAAACATTGAGACATTTAGGGCAACTTGAAATTCCCCCTCTATGCACCAAATAGCAGACATTGGTATCTGCTTAATAACCAACATTATTATTGTTGTTTTTTGGCAAAACAATGCAATTCATAGTAGCATTTCTTTAGTTTGACTTCTGTTATTTAGTAATCCGCTTCATGAAATAGGTGGATGGGAGGGTTAGCAAGGGGGTGGTTGCAGCTGTAAGCCATGGAATGTTGGCCCATTAGAGGGATCATGATGGTTTTATAACTACCACACCCATAACACATAGGGAAGGTAAACACTTGGTAAAGTGTAATCATAAATTCTCTGGTCCTTTAAGCAAGTCAAAGAGCAGCACACATGGAGATAGCCTGCCAGTACACTCGGCCACCATTGTGTAGGTGCAAAAACCACTCCTTTATCTGCCCAAACAGTAGGACCTGAGCTAGACCAAGGAATCCCAGAGGCAGTCAGCCAGTCGCTCTGTCAGTGACATAAAGAAGAAAGGGTAATTGCAAACTTGAACATGGCAATCACAGTGTTCTCTGATCTGCAGTCTTGCAGACACTAGAGAACAACTCAGACCCAAATAACTATGGCTCCCAAGCAAACCAGCACACCTGAGTTCCAATAACCCCTGGAAGGCAGAGACATGGTTTAATCGGCTGAAGTAGGACCACCCAGGGACAAGCCACACCAGGTATGTAAGTCATCCACAAAGGGTGAGCCCAGTAGCCAATTCCCATTCCACCTACAAGACTTACGTCTCATTGCACAAGAGGGAGGATGTAAGCAGGGGGCAAAGCCCTGTAAAATTCATATGCTCAGGTAGGTTTTGGATGAGATAGGGGGAAATGCTCAAGGAGAGGGAAAATAAATCAGCTGAAGATTGAGCTGGAGATAGGCAGTTTGTGCAAAGCCCTTGGATCCTGGGGATAGCAGGAGATACGATGCGGCAGAAGAAACCCAGGAGGCTGTGATATGGAGGAAAGAGGAGGTTACAGGGACTGCCCAGAAGGCAGGGAAAAGACGTACCATACAGATGGGGCATTAAGACACCCAGGGGAGTGGGAGAAAGAAGACCTATGTAGTTGGGCTAAGGGAGGCCCACAGATTAGCATAAATAGATGTGAACAGGATAATCTTAGTTGTTGATCTAAAAGTTCCCAAAGGGGTGAATGAGGTACCATAAAGGGCGAAGAAGGAGAAAGAGAGATAGAGAGAGGGGGGTTAGAGGGGAGACAGACAGAGAGCCAGGCAGAGAAAGAGAGGGAGGGAGGGAAAGAGAGAGTGAGAAGGAGAGAGAGAGAGCGAGCGAGAGAGAGAGAGAGAGAGAGACAGACAGAGATAGGAACTGGGGCACATACATTTTTCTAAGGGAGGTGCCCAAAGAGATGAAGGAGGTGCACATGGAGGCAAATTAGAATAGAGTAATAGATGGGGACTTGAGGACCTAAAATATTCTCTGGGCAAATTGGTGAAGAACGTTCCCACAGTTCTGTGAAAATTGTGAAGGGGATTTGACAGCTGGTGTTGGAAAATGGGGATGAGAGATGGATAATGAAAGATCAGGACATATAGTTAAGGCAAGCATAGTTAGCATAGGATATGGTGAAAGAGGTGGATTGGAGAAATCTCAGGAAGGTGACAGTCAATGTAGAAAAACAAAGTAATCGGTATCTGCTGGGTAGCCCCATGGAGGTTAAGGGAGGGGGCATATAAATAACTAAATTAATGAAGTTAAGGGCAGTAAAGGTCTAGGGAAGGAGGTGCTGTATCATAAGACAAAAAAGAGTACACCCAATAAGTGACAGATAATGAAGTGCAAGGATTGTGGTAACAAGACTTGAGGCAAGACGCCAGGGAAAAGAGAAAGATTGGGGATGGTGACATAATGAGAGACAGGGAGGGACACAGTGAGAACCCTGTTCTAGTTTGAGGGTGGCCTCCTGACATTCTCTGGATCCAATATTTCATGGAAGGCATGCCACTCTTGGTCCTAACTAAAGAATCCAGCCAGAGGTGCCAAGAATGGTGCTAACATCTGTGGCTGAGAACCAAGAAGAGACATCCCCCTGAACTGTGGGAAAGGAACCCTTGAAAACATTGGACTGAGTGAACTCCTTACAACTCTGGACTATGAGCTCTTTATTGTTTGCAGGTTATGGGGGGCATCCAGCCCTTGTCTTACTGAGCACTGGCAGAACTATTGTGTTGGAATGTCATACTTCCCCAAGAAGCACATTTTGTTGGTTAAGGAGGCCCAGAGCACATTCCTGCTGTAAAAAATAACCTGGTGTGTCCACTTTTTTGATCAACGCCCATTACATGACACATCCTTATTCAATTGTGGGCTGCAGTTTGGGCTGCATTTTTTCATTTTTTCATTTCTTACCCTTCTTACATTACCGTTGAATGTTGGGTTTTGGTCAATGTGGAGTTTGGGGAGTTCATTCACATGGAGATGTTCATCTAATTCAGAGTGCTTGATGGCACTACTATCCCCTTGAAAGGTACTCACAGCATGCACCTTTTCAAATTTAACACAATTTCTACAAGATGTGAAAAGCCGTGGGAGGTGAGGTCAATGAGGAGAGGGCAGTTTGAACACCATTTTTATGCATTGATTTGTAATGGGAGGTAATTGAGAAGTACACTTTATACAGTACTAGCAGCTGTACCCGAGCTTTGTACAGTAATTTCGACTTCCTTCCTAGTTTTGAAGTTCATTTACTGAACTAAACCAACGCTTCTTTGTAGATTGCATTGCTAGTCTTTCCTGTAGGAGCTAGTGTGAACAAATAGTCTTTGTCACAGCAACATTATTGGTGTCCCGATCTACAGCCGAGACAGCAGCAACCTCACGCTTCGAAACACTTGTGTATGAGCGCGATAGGACAAAAATATCAATTCAATTCAACATAAGTGCCATAATGTAAGGATGAAGTGTGTAAGCTTGAAGTGTCATATCCATATGGGTATGGGTGAAGCATATAAGCTTTTTACTGTTAAGATGGAATACATTCATCAACTTCCGTGGGAAATGAAGTATCTGTAATTATCTTTGCCACAATGTGATGGACAATGTAATTGTGAACACTATTGACGAGACATGCACCGTTTCCTGTCACCTGCATTACTACAAAAGCAATTTTCTGTCAAATGCATGACTTCAAAAATAAGTGCTGCTAATGTCAGCTAGAATGCTGATAGTGTGGAAAGTTTAGGAATAATGAACTGCTGAAGTTTTCATGAACTACTGACCTTTAGGAACAATGAGCGTCGAACTGTGGCAGAACTATGGCGCAAAGAGCCATATGACAGGGGTAAGCATTGCAGACCGCTTAAATAAATAAAATCTGAAAAAGCTAAGTTTTATATTAGTTACATTGTCTATATCATGCAACCTACCCAAATCCCACATTTCAGATGTGTAGCAGGTTGTGTAGTATTCTGAACATTTCAAACGGAAACACACAAATATCCAAACATTGCAGACTGTGTAATAAAAATCGAAAAACGTCTGTTTATACTTTTACACGGTCTACAACATGGATCCTATCCACGTGCTAAATGTCAGGTTTGTATCATGTTGGGAAGCATGCTGAACATTTCGAACAGACACACACACACACACACACACACATATCCACAAAGTTACCTTTTATTTATAGAGATAATAGATTATCTGAATTTGTTATATATGTAGTACATATAAATATTGCCTGTGTCTCTAGTATAAACAGGAGGTGGTATGAAAATAAACAAATACATATATGATTAACAATAACAACAAACATTTCACACATTCTAATGCTTATTTCCCACACCCCAAAATCAGAGTATAAATCAAAACCAACATCAGAGACTAAATCAAAAGAAAACAATAAATACATATTATGTATTTAGCATTTAGTTATTGGTACTTATTTGTGAAGGATATGATAATGGAGGTGATGACCAAATTGTGAGACCCAGTTTATTGAGAATGAATCTAGATAATGAAGTTCATACCAGGTTGTTTCCCTTCAGGGCTGGACTGGCCTATAGGGAACTCTGGAGATTTCCCGGTAGTCCTCTGTACCCTGGGCCTCTTTTGTGTGTTATTTCCAAATGTACCCATAGGAAAGGAGTTAGGCTTGCTGAAAATGTGTGATATGGGGCCACTTTGAAAATGATTTCCAGGGCCTCTTTTGGTTCACAGTTCACCCATGTTTCTCTTGTCCCCAATCTATCAGGGGTGAAACAGCTAGGTGTTCAACTCCACAGACAATGTTACCAAGGATAGTGATGACATCTGACCACCATGTGCTTGGAAGGACACCCACACCACACACATGTGCATTGGCATCACATGAGCTTGTGGGTGCTACCACTTCCATTGAATGACAATGAGCCATCTAGTGGTGAAATGTCAAACAGTGGGCCTCATTGCGAGTCTGCCAGTCCGGAAACAATGGTGGTGGTATACCTGCCGCCACCGTTGCTTCCAGACCGGCATATTACGAGGCCTGCAGGTGGGAGTGACGCCACCCGCCTGCAGGTGCAAATGGAAACACTGGCTCCGTCAAAGACGGAACCAGTGTTTCCATTGTCCCCATCCCCATGGAGTTCTTTGGGACTCAATGGGAATGGGGACTTACAGAATTCCGCCTCTGGAATTCCTGGGTCACCGGGGTTGTAATGCCCCAGTGATTCCGGGAATCACGGAGGCGGAATGATAATACAGGTCCGGCGGTAGCCTGACAGTTTTTCCGGCACGGTTACCGCCAGACTCGTAATGAGGCCCAGTGTCTTCAAATGCTGCATATGACGAATATAATACATCCTTTGGGGCCAAACAGTGTTGAAATGTATGAACAAGTTGGCTGATTTGCCTGATAAATAATAATAAGTATGAAAGTCACTGACAGGCCATGCCTGTGAATGAACATTGAGATTTTGTTATTGCTTTGCTCATGTGTAGCTTAACTTGATGTGGGTTACATGTCAGGAATTCAACAGAATATATTTTCTTAAAGTCAGAAAAATTTGTGTGATAATGCACTGGCTCGTAGGGCACAGATCCTGGGAATACAGTCACACTACTAGACATTTGATGTGACCCTGTTTGTCTGCCACCAGATCCAAAGGAAGAGGTGGCAGGACAGAATATGTGGCGTAGAGATTGAGGAATGTTTCCAAATTCAATAGAGTAAATCTCTTAATGGTGTGGAGCAATTCCCAGAAAAGGTTTTATAGCCAATGCTATACAAATTTGAGAGTATGGTCACCAGAATAGCAGGGACAGTGGAGATGAAAGTATGTGGAGACCATGTATTACTTTATGTTATATTATCTGGTAGTTTTGTTAGTGTCCAACGTGTGTGGTGCTGCTTCAACAAGCGTTGATTTGGTTCCATACATAGACAACATTGTAAACACATTTTAACTTGCAGAGGCAGAAAGCAAAGATACATTTTGGATAGAGTTAAAGTTAATTGCACGTGATGCCACTGCATCTATTGTGTTAAGTGCCAACAATGTTAGATGTAACCCTTTAACGTGCTTCAACAGCTGACCTTGCAATCTTAAAAAAGCAAGCAGAGACGATATTAGCAAAGCCAAGTTGTGAGTGGGCTGATAAATTAGATCTCTGAAAGTGACACGTACGTTGAGTTCCTGAACCAGCTGACACTCTATACCTACTGTGGTAGTGGTTAGAAAATTTACCCAAATGAATATGAATCTGAATGGCTTTTAAATGCCACCTGGGATTCTCTGTCAAATTATTCAGCAAGTGCTGGGAATGGAATAGAGCCATGTTAAGTGCTTATCTGAATTTAACGGAAGAGTGGTGACAGTTGTTTCACCATAGGTTGAAGTTCCCACCTCACGCAGTAGAGTGAGCAACCTGAAGATGGTCCAAGTCAATCTACATGCCGTTGTCGTCTGGCAACTGCAGACAATGTAGAGACAGTCCATGGACTATCTGCACATTGTATGGACGTATTTACTTCAGCTGGAGCACAGATTATCAGTGGTCTTTGCATATGTAGCAATGTACTATGTTTTCATTTCTTTTTTGGGAAACATCTAAACTGAAATGACATTATATTTGCAATGATGCAAATAAATACCTTGAGCCTTCCACTGACATAAATGTATCCCTTAGCAGGTTTTCATCCCCAATTTCAGCTCCATTACATCATTTCTGACAGGGATGCTGCAGGTGAAAGTTCCAAAGAAGGTGGAGTTCATAAGGCCTTGCCAAATCAGTTTTGATGACCTAATGATTGCACTATGCTATAACCCTGTACTAGCCATTCCAGACCCGGGAAAGACTATCATTGTTCATGGACACTGCTGGTGCCCAAATAAGAAAAGTATGATTGTGCTTCTGGCCATTATGGCATACTTTACAAGAACTATGAGCTTAAGTATATATAGAAAAGGGGGGTGGTGGTTAAAACTGAGGAAGAAGCATGTAGGCCACAGCCTTTCTTGTACAAATGGCCCCCAACTATATTACTTTCCTGTACTTCCTGCATGTGGGAAACTCCTTTGTTCATCATTGGCTGTCCAATGGGAAAACATGCAATTTGGAACATTGTTCTAACTCCAAAAATGTTTATTCTGATGGCCTTCTCAGAATGTCTATTAGGAAGATTCAATATTTTCAAATCTACTACCAACCTATGGATGATGTTTGGCACTCCTACTTGTTTGTCTATTTTGTCTCTCTTTTTGGTACGACCTGCTCTGTCCAAATCCTGGGTCATATGTGTTTGTCTATGTGTAGGGGTTGGGGGCAATCTGAATGACAGAAGGATGCTTGGGAGTGGGTGAGGTATAGGTGTACAGAGAGATCCTATATTGATCTTGGAGTAGCACGTGAAGTAATTGTTCCGAAATTAGGCTCAGAATAATTTTATTCAAATATATTTGAGGTGTAGTGGCAGTTTAGTGTCTATATAGGAAGCTACAGAGTCCACAAAAGTCCTCAATTTTATCAGTGAATGTTGAACTATGTGTGTGTGGACCTTCAATCTCTGTAACCCAAAGTTGGGCCACCTCCCTGTATGTTCGTCCATAATGCAAGTTTATTGTGCAAATGGCCAGGAGGGGCTAGATGATGCTGTGGAGTCAAACTAACCAGAGTGTCCTCTAACCACACAAGTGTACACATTTTATACATTACTGCAACCGTTAAAACACTCCCACATATTTCCTTACAAATCATCCCCCATACATGACTAGTCAATCCTACACAAATAAATCTAATCTCCTTTAGTTTCCACACTCTCATTGGACACATTTATAGAACTTTCATTCTCTTTCAACATACATTTGCATCATTTCACATTTACAGCACACCCCTTTTGGGGATGTTTCCATAGATGGTTGTGACATCAGTACATGGTTATATACTTGCACAACAAACACAGTGTCATGCCTGCCATCCCAGGATCCTCCGGCTCCTCTTTTTCCCTACCCGCTCCTTCTTACCGGCCCCTTCAGCTTTCAGAGTGGCCAGGCCGTTCTATACACAATGGAGGTTTTTTGGGAAGCGCCACTAGTACTGCGCTTGCTGATGGTGTCATGTTGGGGCTACGGTTATTATTGTGTGTTTTCTAACGTTCGCGAGCTCGGATCACCTGATCATTCGTATACGTCATTACGTTGGTCAGGTGTACGTCAGCTGACTGCATTTAACAAAGCAGATTCAAAGCAGCAACACTTCTGATCGTTATTCATTCTTCAGCGTTCCGGAGCTTGGTAACTGCTATTTCCCTCACAGACGCTGTATCCTTCAGTTGGCAATTCCTGTCTTCTTTTCTTTTGCTCAATATACGCACAGAGCGGTTGCCTTTTCCCGCATTCCTATGCGGCGCCCAGCAACTCCCCGCTCTGTTTCATTACAGAGCTGCCAGCTGAATTACATGGGCAGCTTCATCCGCGTTGGTACGTGGAGCTCAGCAACTTCCTGCTCTGTTCCCATACGGAGCCTCCAGCTGATTTCCTCAGACAGCCAACACCACCCAGCAGAGTCCCGTTCCCTATCTACCTCTATCTCCATTCCAATCCTGTTTGGACTCTTTACGCACTGGCAACCTGACTTATTATAGACATTCACTCTTCCTATTATGGATACATGACTCCAGTTTAATTCCTAGCTGTTATAGTAAGTCCTATATCCTCCTATACTCCCAACTGGACTTGCAACTACAAAAGGGCTTACCTACCTGGAACAAGGTTCTCCATCTCCTCCTCCTACCTACACTGAATAGTGCACTGAACTCGATTGGACGCTATCCTGTGTGCACCAACCCGACTCTAGTGCGGCCCTCGTTCCGTCCGGGTTAGATTCCTTACTAACTCCCTTCCTTGTTGTTGTTTCCTTGGATTCATCGGACATTTTTGGACTTACCTGTGGCTGTGCAAAATCCAGGTTAGTGTACATTAGATAGGCCCTTGCTGCCCTCTTGAATATAATATTGTCCTAATATAATTCCTCTCTATCAACAGCCTGGTGAATCTTGGTCCACTCACGCCCTTCCCACTAATAGCTCTCTTTGGCTGTAGATTTATTCTAGTCAGAGAGTGACAACAGTTAGAAGGTTTCTCTTGACAGAACTTCGTTCTACTTCTCACATCAGTCGATTGGGAGAAGACTCTGAGTGTATCCTTTGTGGCTACCAGTCTGTATCCTTTGAATAGAATCCGAGGCATACCATTCTGTATCCTTTGTGTTTCATTGTCATAAAACCTGAGTTATAACAGAATCAGAAGCCTGAAATGGAGGGTACTGATCCCCTTACTCTCCTCCCCCAATTGGGGGCTGATTTAATAAAGGAAATGATCACAGCGCAGGATACCATGCGCCATCATATGGATGTGATGCAAGACGCCATACGTGCCTCCTCACAAGGGATGGCTGCCCCAAAACCCGTTGCCTCAGGTTCCGGTGTGGCTGCACCCCAAAGAGAATCTGTTCAGGTATTGATGCCAACACATTTCCCTCTGGCTCCACCCGAGAGGTTTATGGGAGACCCTAAGTCCTACCTCACTTTTGTGAATCAGTGTCATCTCCACTTCCTGCGTAGACCCAGTTCCTTTCTGGACTTGACAACTAAGGCAGCATTTGTGCTGTCACATCTGGGGGGCACTGCTGCAGACTGGGCGAACCCTTTACTGGAGACCAACAGCCCGTTACTGTATGACTGTGTTGAGCTGTTGTCAGCAATGAGCAAAGTGTTCGATATGAGGTATGCAACCCAGGCAACCGATTTGGAACTGTTGAATTTACAACAGGGTAACCAATCATTGTTGGCCTAACTCGCACGATTCAACCAATTGACGGCTGAAACACAGTGGTCGGAAGATAAGAAGACCGCAGTCTTCTATAAAGGACTGTCTGAGGAATTGAAAGATGCCTTGTCAACAGTTCCTGTTGTGTCATCAGGATACATGGAACTACTCGATCTTGTTCTTCAGATTGATGCCCTGAGATCCACCAGAAAGGGCGAAAAGAAACCCTTCTTGTCTGCGCCAAATCATCCTGGAGTTACTCAGGCCTCCTCTAATGAACCCGAACCCATGCATATAGGAGCTATTCGGGGTCATTTATCCGCAGCTGAGCGAGAAAACCGCTGCAAGAATAACCTATGCATGTACTGCAGTTCCACAGATCATTTACTGGTTTCCTGTCCTAAAAAAATGGCCAAAAAGACAGGAAACGCAAGAGCTCGGCAATAGTGGAAGTCCCTCTGCCGAGTACCAAAACGGATTCTGCATTGTCATTAAAGGCATCCATAGCAGTAACGGTGTCCTTGTGTTTTAATGACATAACCATTCAAATCAATGCTATGGTAGACTCTGGTGCAACTAATAGCCACATAGACATTACCTTTGCCAAACAGTTAGCTATACCTATGACGACCAAATCAGTACCAGAATCAGTCAATATGGTCGGTGGTTCGGCGTTATCTTCTGGTTTGGTAACAGAAGAAATGTTGCCCATCACAGTGTCCTTACCTGACGGTCACACTGAAAACATGGTCTTTGATGTAATCGCTGCACCCCAATACCCATTGATATTGGGTCTATCTTGGCTCAAGTTACCTAACCCTGTGATTGATTGGGTCACAAGTCGTATCCAGTATACTTCGGAGTATTGAATGAGAAATGCTTTTTGGATTCGGGGGGGTTCATTACGCCCCTGTCTTGGCATTCCTCGAAGGGTTTCTGAGAATAAATGCACTTGCATCACCTAAACCGCCGATACCTCAGGAATATCACAAGTTCACTGATGTGTTTGATAAAGGCAAGGCGGAGGTATTGCCCCCACACCGTCAGTACGACTGTCTAATTGAGTTGATCGCTGGAGCCAAAACTCCATCCAGTCAGGTTTACTCACTTACTCAACAAGAAGATGCAGTCCTGAAGGAATACATTGATAAGGCCCTCCATACAGGCTTCATACGTCCTTCACAGTCCCCGGCCGCATCTCCTTTGTTTTTCGTCCCTAAAAAAGAAGGGGACTTGAGGCCCTGCATTGATTACAGGGCTCTCAATGCCATAACAGTTAAAAATCAGTATCCTCTGCCTTTCATTAACATCCTATTGGACCAGTTGGGCACTTCAGTCATTTTCTCTAAACTAGACTTGCGGCGAGCATACAATCTTGTACGGGTTAGAGAAGGTGACGAGTAGAAGACCGCCTTCAAGACCCGTTATGGTTTATATGAGTACCTCGCCATGCCCTTCGGCTTGTGCAATGCCCCTGCCACCTTTCTGTATTTTATGAACAATATCTTTAGCGACTACATGGATAAATTTGTGGTTATCTACCTTGATGACATATTAATATATTCAGCATCCTTAGAGGAACACATTCTACATGTATCCAAGGTACTTCAAAGGTTAAGATAGAATCTTCTCTTTGTTGAGGCAGAAGAATGCGTATTTCACTCTCAGGATGAACAGTTCCTGGGGTATGACATCACCAGTCATGAAGTAAGAATGAGCCTCTCTAAAGTTAAAGCCATCCTGGACTGGCCGGTGCCCATCTCTATCAAGTCCCTGCAATCGTTTCTTGGATTTGCAAACATTTATAGACGGTTTATCCATTCCTTCTCTCGGGTGGTGGCACCGCTTACGACATTAACCAGCCCAAAGAATCCATTTCATTGGACACCAGAGGCTCAGGTGGCATTCAATCTACTTAAGGAGGCGTTTACCACAGCCCCTGTCTTGCGGCACCCAGTGTAACGCTCACCTGGTTCCCCCGGAGTCGCAGGTCTTGATCTGGCGAGGATACTGTCTTCAGTGTTAGGCGCAGGGTTCGTTTTGCTCCCGGACTGGGCCCCCTTCCCACCGACAGTTTAAGCTGAAGAGTGAGATGTCTGCAAGGGTAAACCAAGGTATTAGTGTTTGGAAGGTTCGGAAAGTTCCTAGCCCCTCTCGCCCTTTCTTTCCCCGTGGAACTGGGTTGATATTGCGCTTACCTTATATAGGTAAATGCCAGGCTCTCCATCCTGCGTCTTATGCAGGGGCGCTGGATCCAGTTGCTTCACTGGATGCGAGCTCTGCCTCTTGATAGCAGAGGATTTGCTGAGAGCGAAGACGCCGTTAATGCACGAGCGTGCCTTGTAAGTATTAAAGTTCCTTTTGCATTGTTCTCTTCTCTTTCAAAAGTCTTAAGTCTGTAAAGTCTATGGGCCTCATTAGGACCCTGGCGGAGAGGGTATTACGCCAGCGTAGTGCATGGCGTACCTCTCCGCCATACTACGAGTTCCCGTAGCGCCATGGAGGTTTTCTCCGCCTGGTTTTACCAGCCGGAGAAAACCATGGCGCTACGGGACCTCGTTGTTAATTACGCCACCGTATTTTACGGTGGCGTAATTAACTCCTTCCCCACTCCCATTATACCCTATGGGGCGAAAATGGGAATGGGGAAGGGCAGAATGGGGATTGGGGATTTACCGCTCCGCCGAGGTCGGAATGGGGCGGTAAATCCGCCAACCCCCATGGCGCTATCGGCGGCTTTCCGCCATGCTTCGCGGTGCATTTAGCACCGCGAAGTCCGCCTGGGTCGTAATGAGGCCCAATGTCTTTCCCTTTTCAGATGCTGTGACGATGAAGATTATCCTTCTAATGGCACGTAAGTAGAAAGACTGCACTAGCGCTGGAGAATGCTCCGAAATGTCTCTTTTGTCTTTGCAGGTGCTGAGGTGCAGCGCGAACAGATTGAAAGCGAGCATCACACAGGTAAGCAGTCTTGTAACTAAGCGTTACTAACCGATGTATCTTGCCTTGCAGGTGCCGGAATGCAGCGCGAGCTGAGTTGGAACGGGCGTAACACAGGTAAGCAGAACTTGTAGTTGAATATTACTGACCGATGTTCTCTCTCTTTGCAGATGTCGGATGCCGGAAGAGAAAGGCAGAAAAAGGCGCCTTGGATGCTGCCGTTGGATTAGGTAAGTAGATTCACTGCCTTTACTTTAGCCTAACCTGTGCCTTTGTTTTGCAGGAGCTGCAGAAGACTGAAGAAGACTGAAGATTGGATTCCAGCAGGTTATTTCGTGTTCACAGGATCTGGAGCTGGAGGTTTCCTGGAGCTGACACGGTGAGCGTCCTGCTGCAGATGCAGAATAACGCGAAGCACGTGAAACCAATCGGGTGTGGTTTAAATAGCCTTCTGTAGTGCTTAGGCGTCTCCTTCCACGGCCCCACCCAGGTAAGAAAAGAGTTCCAGATTTCTAAAAGAGTTCCTGTGTTCTGCTTCCAGGGAGTGGCTCCTGCTCCACCCAGACAGAAAAAGTAGTTCCAGGCAGAGAAGGATCAGGAGACCAGTTAGCTGGTAAGTAAGCAGCATGGTCTGCTACAGGTAGGTCCACCAAGCACTCTTATCCAATATGAGCCCGGCGCTTCCTGTGCCGGGACCAGTCACCATCATGAGCCTGGCGCCACTGGCGCCAGGACAAGGTCCAGAGGGTCCCTATAGGGACTGGCTGGTTCCTGGGATCAGAGTCATGGGCCTGCTTCCAAGGTCGTGGGGCAAGTCCTGACCCTTGGAAGCAGGGATCATGACACCCAGATCCTGAATTGCCATACATACTAGAAGCCGATGTTTCTAAGCAGGCCATTGGCGCGATCCTTTCCCAGGAATGCAAAGATACGGGGGTGGAACATCCTGTGGCATTTTTCTCACGCAAACTAGCCCCATACGAGAGATACTACACAGTGACCGAGAAGGAATTGTTGGCTATCAGAGATGCATTTCTCACATGGAGGCACCACCTTCTTGGTGCAAAACAGCCGGCAATCGTATATTCCGATCACTGTAACCTACAAGCCATCAAAACCATGAAGTGCCTTACGGCTCGCCAGGCCCATTGGCACTCGTTTTTTGCCCAATTTGATTTCCGCATCTCATACAGACTCGCAAGGGATTATACCAAAGCAGATGCCCTATCCTGTCTGCACTCTGGGTTGGACAGTGTAGACAAGACAAAACCACCTCTATTGGCAGAACATGTGGTCTGTGGTTGTTCTGTTCAGCCTTCGCTGAAACGGGAAATCCTAGATTGGGTTTCCTCAGGAGATACATAACCTCTGTCTCGAAACCAAAGAGGGTCTTCCGTTTATGAACGGCGTCTTGTACCTACCGACAGAGGAGACACGTACCAAGGCACTGCATTGGGGACATGGTTTCCTGGTAGCAGCTCATCCGGCAAGAAAAAGACTTTAGAACTGCTACAAAGATGGTGTTGGTGGGCCAAAATGTCAAGAGATGTCGTGGCTTATGTCTCGTCCTGTGCCCTATGTGCACAATGCAAAGACACACCAAGCAAACCTATGGGACTACTACTCCCACTACCGGTCCCCCACCAACATTAGTACATGGTCTCCATGGACTTCGTAGTTGAATTACCTCCCGTCCATGGTTATGACATGATTTGGGTCGTAGTAGACTACTTCACAAAAATGGCCTTGTTCATACCCTGTTTGGGCATCCCCACTGCCAAAATCCTGGCTGATCTGTTCTTAAAACACATCTTTCGGTTCTTTGGACTGCCTTCTATCATTATCACCAACAGGGGGTCGCAGTTTGCATCCCGATTTTGTAAGGCGTTAACCTCTGCTCTTCTTATGGAGGATTGCATGTCCAGTTCTTATCACCCTCAAACCGATGGGCTGACAGAACGGGCTAACGGAACTATGGAACAATACTTACATTGTCTATGTTTACAGTACCGGTCTTCCTGGTTTTCGCTGTTGCCGGCAGCTGAATTCGCCTATAACAACTTTCAGCATTCCTCAACCTGTACGTCACCGTTCTATGCTCTTTATGGTCAGCATCCACGATCCATCCCAGTGGACTTGGAGCTAACTGACGAAGTACCTGGGGCAACCGACAAGTTGACAGCTCTGGCCGCTCTTCATATCAAAATAAGAAGTAACCTAATGAATGCCCAACCTAGTGCCAAATACTATGCAGACCAACGTCAAATGGCTTTCTCTGCTCTACAAAACTGGCATGTCAGTCTGGTTGTCTACCAGAAACCTAAAGATTCCGGGTAAAAGGAAACTCCTGCCTCGTTTCATTGAGCCGTACAAAATAACACAGGTGATTAACCCTGTTGCTATACGTCTGGACCTGCCCGTACGTTGGCGGGTACACCCGGTGTTCCATGTTTCTTTGGTTAAACCATGTACATCACAGACCCGGTTGCCCATCCGACCTTTGGCTGTTTCTGTGAGCGGCTCTGATGAGTATGAAGTCCGTGCTATTCTAGGCATGAGAATGCGAGCCGGGGTTCCCCACTATCTCATTTATTGGAAGGGGTACGGTCCGGAAGATCGGTCCTGGGTATCCTTGTTGAATATTCATGCCCCTGTATTGCTACGTCGCTTCTATGCGACGAGAGGGGTGGGGCGCTCTTTGGGGGATGGTGCTGTCATGCCTGCCATCCCAGGATCATCCGGCTCCTCTTTTTACCCTAAACGCTACTTCTTACCGGCACCTTAAGCTTTCAGAACAGCCAGAACGTTCTATAAACAATGGAGGTTATTTGGGAAGCGCAGCTAGTACTGCGCTTGCTGATGGTGTCATGTTGGGGCTATGATTATTATTGTGTGGTTTCTACTGTTCACAAGCTCGGATCACCTGATAATTCGTATACATCATTACGTTGGTCAGGTGTACGTCAGCTGACTGCATTTAATGAAGCAGATTCAAAGCAGCAGCGCTTCTGATCATTATTCATTCTTCGGCGTTCCGGAGCTTGGTATCTGCTATTTCCCTCGCAGACGCTATATCCTTCAGTCGGCAATTCCTGCCTTCTTTTCTTTTGCTCAATATCCGCAGAGAGCGGTTGCCTTTTCCCGCGTTCCTACGTGGCGCCCAGCAACTCCCTGCTCTGTTTGGTTACGGAGCCGCTAGCTGAATTACACGGGCAGCTTCATCCGCATTCCTTCACGGCACTCAGCAACTTCCTGCTCTGTTCCCATACGGAGCCTCCAGGTGATTTCCATGGACAGCCAACACCACCCAGCAGAGACCCGTTCCCTATCTACCTCTATCTCCATACCAATCCTGTTTGGACTCTTTACACACTGGCAACCTGACTTACTATTGACATCCGCTCTTCCTATTACGGGTACATGACTCCTGTTTAATTCCTACCCATATTGCAGGAGAGATTAGTTTTGTTGTTACAGTAAGTCCTATATCCTCCTATACTCCCAACTGGACTTGCTACTACACAAGGGCTTACCTACCTGAAACAAGGTTCTCCATCTCCTCCTCCTACCTACACTGAATAGTGCACTGAACTTGATTGGACGCTATCCTGTGTGCACCAACCCGACTCTAGTGCGGCCCTCGTTCCGTCCGGGTTAGATTCCTTACTAACTCCCTTCCTTGTCGTTGTTTCCCTGGATTCATCTGGCATTTTTGGACTTACCTGTGGCTGTGCAAAATCCAGGTTAGTGTACATTAGATAGGCCCTTGCTGCCCCCTTGAATATAATATTGTCCTAATATAGTTCCTCTCTATCAACAGCCTGGTGAATCTTGGTCCACTCCCACTAATAGCTCTCTTTGGCTGTAGTTTTATTCTAGTCAGAGTGTGACATTAGTTAGAAGGTTTCTATTGACAGAACTTCGTTCTACTTCTGACATCAGTCGATTAGGAGAAGACTCAGAGTGTCTCCTTTGCGGCTACCAGCCTGTATCCTATGAATAGAATCCGAGGCATACCATTCTGTATCCTTTGTGTTTCATTGTCATAAGACCTGGGTTATAACACACAGTTCATTACACGTTTCAACTGACCAGGGACCTCTAACCCTGAGTGTGATGCATGTGGTCTTTGCAAGGACACTTCAACAATATGAGGAGAAGGAGAAACAAACAAGTTCCCTTGGAACTGGGGATAAATATCCACCCAGACTTGCTGGTTTTCTTATTTCACACTAATCTATACGACTCAATTTCAACACTCATAGCCTCTGGTTACATCCTGGTCATTCGTGAGAACCTGATCAAAACCCATAAACCATTCGTCAACTCTGCCCTTACGCATCTCTTGCACCAGGTTTATTACCCAGCCCCAAACTGACACTACGAGGCGTCAGATTTCCCAGGAAAATGAACAACAGGCTCCCACATACTTAAACATATTACATCTCCTCTAGTCATAAAAACCTAAGCCTGGCCGCAGCTGATCATTTGATGTTATTGCAGCTGCCTTTTTCCTTCCCTCAGCCTTCAACCTTGTTCAACAAGCTTTCAAAGTTTATCTCGCCACCCCAGGTTTCTGGGCCGGAACAATCCCTACCTATGAGAGGACTCACGGCATATAGAGTTTTGTATTTGCAATTTACCCATGTACCCCAAATGTCCCAGACACATGTCCCTAAGGACCCACATGTATGTATGTCTGTGCATGCATGTTCAAGACTACACCATCTCCTCACAATGTGTTTTTCATCCACAAATCTCCAATCTCGCATGTCCATGTAAAGCTCCCTGTGGTCCAAAATTTAGGCGTTATGTTGCACACCCCACATCAACATTGTTTTCCTATTGCATCGACAGATTTGACATTATGTTGCTATGTGTGTGAATCTAAAATGTATCAACTAAATACAAAGTAACACTAATAGTAACACTTATCCTATTCTCATCAACAACACTAGATACTTGCTAAATCGCAACATTGTGCCAACAGCGCCATCACCCCAGCCGTCGACCACGCCACCATTCCCCCCTTTAGTTAATAAATTAACTAATTAACCAATTTCTTTTTCTTCAAACCCATCTTCGTTGCGACATGAGGCGCTACAACCATCTGTCATACAAGTCCCACCATGGGCATATCTTTCTGCCGGACAAACCTAAATCAAACCCACACCATTTCTACAATCTACCCGCTGCTCCACACAATCATCCCATTTGATGGAGGACACAAGACAGCTTCAATATGAGTACCCATGTGATATGAAATGGTAGATGTTCTAGCCTTGGACAGGTTCACAGTAATCATCGAGCTGCTTTTGGTATCTTTGTAGAAAATCTGCAAGGAACACACGATAATAAGGAAAAAGACAAATATTGGCATTAAGATACATCCAAGACGGAACCCCCCCAAGACGGTACCCAAGAAAAAAGAAAGCCCAACCAAGCATCATTTGTAATCCCTGCTTCGTTCTCCATGACCACCATAAGCTTGTGCAATGCGACAGTTGTCTGAGTCAAAGTTCAATTTTACGAATCTTTAGGAGGCCCAAAAGTGCAGTATGAACTCCCAATATTTTGGCAGACTTCCCCATCCATAGCTGTCAGGAGGTCGAAGATATGTAGCTATTTTGTTGGGCTATGAACCTTCAAATCTGCGGTTCTTCTTTGATCGCACTAAAATCTGACTCAGAGGAATTCACAAACAATAATAGTATGGAGCGGGTGACCTGGAGCCACTTGATGTTTGTGATAGCTTGAACATCAGGGACCAAGAGATAAGAAAATAAAATCTCAGTTGGACTGTTGAGGAATGTCCATTAGGGCTTTTGTAGTGGTTTGTCTTCTATTAATCCCTTCATTCCTCAAGCTCTCCGACTCTTCGTCGCTTGCTCCCATTGAGTATTCACAATAACAACCCCATTGAAATTGTTCTGGACTCTTTGCGCACAATTTATATTCTTCTGATCTTTATGATCTATGGTTGAAAATGACTTGTCAACAGGTAGGATGGATGCTGCGACTGATTGCACTTGTAACTGCCCTCATACCCTTACACAAGGCTTTATTCACCAGACACACTGCCTCTGTTAACTCTATCTCATTTGGAATGAATAGTCTAGGGACTCCAGAAGCATAGGGGGTGAGTGGGCAGATGTAGCAAGATCCCACAGATCTCTCTCTCCCTACTCTAATTATATGTTTATACCAGACATTTTCAGCCGCAAAGTCATGTGCATCTATTTTCAGATCTGAATTTACATCGTCATAATTGCCCATGAGGTCAGAATCAAGACTTCTTTGTGACCTGAATAATACATTAACAAATTCTACAATACTAAACAAGTTCAAAATATTCACATCCATATTGTCTGACATGCCGAAACACCAAAACAAGAGACATGAGAAAAACATATAATCAAACATTGTAATTTTCATCTTAAATCCACATTATAGGTTGTATTTAACAATAACAGTCTCTAGTTTTCACTCACTCTCCCCTTTTCTACCATCCTAAAGTGTACTTAACTTTGAGGCTGTGCCAGACGGAGGAGTACCTGTATCCCTTGGTATATCGCTGATATGAACCCAGCTCTTGCTGCCCACCACCTTCACAGCAGACTGAGTACTGGAAATAACTTGGTGTGGCCCATGGAAATGCCTTTCTTTCCAGAGTCAAACACAGTATCAGACGAAAACCAGGTCCCCGTGGAGCAACTGTGGCTGATGTGGATTTTCAGATTCTTTGCCATTTTCTCCTTTAGATCATTGATGAGAGAACACAACTTGTGAAGATACAAGCCTGACACTCTTGTTTAAGGCCTTCCCTGAACTCCTCACCTAGAATCTCTGCTTACTTGTGTGCATCTAATGGTGTTCTGTAGGCAAAAGGGGTGTGTGTAATCTGTGCCATGTCACTATTTCATAGGGACTAAGGTTGTGGTCCTCCCCTAGCTGATTTATCAAATAAAACAACACAGGTGGTAAGCAGTGAAGTCAGTTCTTATGTAGTTCACTACACATGTTTGGCAACCAAATTTGAAGAACTCCATTCAAATGATCCATGCGTCTATTTGCCTGAGGGTGGTACACTGAACACAACCTGTGCTTGACCCCCAAGAGCAAAGTGATGTCTGAGAACAAGGCATTTAAGAAGTGGGTCCCATTGTCAGACTTCAGTACCTCATAAAGTCCCTACTGTGAAAATATGTCCCTCACTAAAACATTTGCTGCAGACGTAGAATCAGGTTGTTCACAGGGACCAATCTCAAGCCTTCTAGAAAATGGCCCAACTGCTACAATGAGGTATCAAAAATCATTACACCTTTGGATCATATCTACAAAATCAATGTGGAGCTACAAAGGCCCAGAAGGCCAGGGCAAAACTCAGTTTACCATCTTCATGTTTTTTCCAGGATTATATTCCATACAAACTATACAATTCTCTACAAATTTGCTTACCTGTACTCGGAGGTTTGTTATGAAATATTTCTCATGGAGCTCTGGTGCGATTTGTTGCTGAGAATAATGCAATGGGTACTGTAGTTGCCCTGAAGTTATAATAAGCAGCTCTACAGACATCACTACCTTTCCCGTAAACTCCTGTCTCCACTGTAAATATGTGGACAGAAGTTCACATCCCCTCTTTGCCCAGAGCTCCTTTTCATCTATAAGTGCTCACTCCTTCAGTTCCACAATCTGAAGTAAAAAGGACTGCAGTAAAAGGGGCTGTCATGTACCTGATGGGTTACAGTTTCCATTTTCTGGGAATCTGTAAATGGCAAATATGCGGCTTCTTTTGCTGCTCTGTCTGGAGCATCATTTTCAAGCGCTATTATTTTAGCACTTTGATTAATCTGGATAACAGCAGAGCATGTTGGATGGGGCCCCATCAGAACTCCTAAACCCCCTTCTCTGCCATCTTGCCAAGCCTGAATGTACGGTGGAGGTTAGATATTCAGAGTCAGAATAAATAGTGACTACCTTTTACTTCTTTCCATCTTCTTTATGAGTGCCATTAGTTCCACTGCTTGTGGAGAGTAATGTGAAGGCAACCATTTCTTCATCCTGACCTGGTATTTATTGCCCATCCACAAGGCCCACAATGGCTGCACCCATATGCCTCTCACCAGTTTCCTGTTTCATTGTTGAGGACACGTGAACAAAAAGTGCCTCACCTCACTCTAATGCATCCTCCTTAACATTCATCCTCACTTCCTCTTCTCCCTCATAAGTCGCACATTCGCGGACCTCATGTTTCAGGTTTTATTGGTTCGACTATAAATTTTGCAGGATTGACTAGGTGACACCTTACTGGATGTATGGAAGCATTCGATAAGATAACCTCATACCCAGAGACACTCTGGGTCGTCAAAGTGATTTGGGCTTTTCAAAGATCGCAAAGACTGCATGCTCAACATAAAATGTCACTCTGCACCCATGGGAATGGTTGAAAACATTCAAATTGCAAAAGCTGCTCCCGCTAAAGCCTATTCACAAGGAAACTGTCTTTGCATGGCTTGGTCTAGGAGTCAACTGAATTTTGCTAATGGTTTATAACCCAGTGATCTGGTCCGGGACTGCTATCATCACCTGCCCATCTGAATGAGAAAATAGATCAAATGTCTTTTTGTAATTCGAGGTCACCAAGACCAGAGCATTACTGATCACAGCCTTGAGTTCACTGAAACATGGTCACCATTGCTTTGGACCATTCTATTGGAACATTCTCCTTCTGTGCTCCCTTGAGTCCTTGTAAAAAGGACCTTATGTAACTAGAGAAGTCAAAAAATGTGTTGTACAATAGTCACATAGCCTTAGAAACTGCTGCATTTGTTTCACCGTGCCTGGCTGTGGAATATTCCGGACTGCATTGGCTCTCTTAGGCATTACCGTTCTTCCTGTTGGCGATATCACTTGCCCCAAATATACTACCCTTGTTTGGCAGTATTACCATTTTCCTTTGTCCACGTTGTACCCCTTATCCACAAGCTGGGTGATCAGTGTTATTGAATCTCCTCGGAATGGCTCTTCTCATATATTACAGACTAGTAAATTATCCACGTACTGGATTACTGTACTAGACACATGAACATTCCCCAAATCCATCTGACCCAACCTGGTAAAAAGATTTGTAGATTCACAGTACCCCTGGGGCAACCATGTGTGCTTGAATCTCTGACCATGATATGTAAACACTGTGAGGTACTGAGAATCAAGGTTTGAGCGGACCTCGAAAAATGCATTTTTTAAATCGATCACTGTGAGGTGGGTTAAAGTAGGGACATTACAGAGAATGATAGCAGGATTTGGTATCACTGGGAACTCTACCTCAACAATGTTATTCAGAGGATGCAAATCCTGGACCATCCTTTAGTTGGTCCCCAATGCTTTCTTCACAGGGTAAATGGGTGTTTTGCACTGGTACACAGAAGTTGCATTATGCCTTGCTTCAACAATATCATAATGGTGTTGTATCGTGGGAGTGCACCAGTCGATTGCTGTTCCGCTGCATTGCCTCCTCGCTTCGTTGCATCCTGTTATCCACGTACACTCATACCACATGCTGGCAGAGAGCCAACTTCATTGACATTGAACTTGGAAAAGCGGTATGCTCTACCGTGTAAAATTGGAAACACTTGACAACAGTATTACAAGCTGATATTTCTTTCTTCCTAGCAGCTTGAGAAGCCACTTCCACCATTTCTTGCCTCGCATACGAAACCAGGAACATTTGCGCAATGCGTGCACGCATTGTGAGAGTTCACCAGTTGAGTGGTGTTCCGCTGTTTGGCAGTTCAAAGGTGCATAATGATGTACTCATCATTCTCTTCTTGATTGGGCTTGCCTTGGCTTGGAGGTGCTTTTGCTTGTTTTCATTTCTTTCGATTGCATGTCCTGTAGTACCACTTGAGTATTAAAATAATGACAGCATAAAATCTAACATCTGCTATTCCACTGCAAGTGACTTCTATTCTTGAGCACCTTACTATAGACACTCCTTCAAAAGCTTTATCACAAGAGCATATGAAGCAGGCAAGCGCTCTCTTAACGCTCGCGAAAACTAAACATTCTAAACTTGAGGGAAATAACTTAAGGAAATTTTACCAAGCAGGGAAAGCCTGCATATTAATGCTGAGTTCTTCAGCACTTGACTCAATTATCACCACACCATCCCCTACCACAGGCTCCTCTTGTGACTCACAGGAACGTCCTCTGCCTTTAACTGAAGAACTAAATCAGCCATCAGATATGGACTTGCTTGCATGCTTAACTCCAGGCGTTAATGAGTTATGTTTGGGTGAAAACATGAACCACCACACAATTCTGCCAGCCCTCCCTTTGGGTCAAAGTGTGGTTATTATTCAAATGGCTGATCACTTACAGATTCCCCTGTTTAACTCTCACGTGGTACAAACGGGAACACATAAAGGTGATACTATTACATCCACGAGTTCACAACTGAGCTCAATGCAGTTGCACACGACTTTAAAGGCAAGCATCACTTCCAGCATGCAAATATCTCTATGCATGTTGTCACAGAAACCCAAATGCTAGATACCATTACCAAACCCCTCTTGAACTAATCTAATTGACCTATTTTATATGCAGATTCACCAAACTCACCCTTCTCCTCAAATTCATCTGCTACTTCTTTTGACAAACGCAGACCGAGACCCTCATATGGTATAAGTCAACCCCAATGATGCAAGAAACCATGTTAAATGCAGTGAACACAGGTATGTATAGTCTTATTAAAATGTATGAAGCCATGGAAAAAAAGATTGATCAGCATAGTATCCTATTGAAAATATTACTCTCCAATTATTTTTGCTTTTGACATTGCTCGCAAACCTCACCTTCCGGTACCATGCCAAGATACTTATTCTATTGTCCCTTTAGTAACACAACCATACACCACAAAGCCCCCAATGATAGAGATTGATGAAGGTTCTTGTGCAAAAAAAATTCAGAATATAATTCAAGTGTTGCCACAGTGTCCTGCAGATATTCCATCATCTGATGTGGCAGACTGTATCCTAATGGAAAGTTCTGCTGCCGCCCCGGTTCAAGGACCTGCAGAAGAAGATCTTGAGTCCGCTCCTCTTTTTGACTTATTCCACACACTGTCTTGAAGAAAAACAAAAAAAGAAAGGCAGAATCTTAAGCCAAGGCATTCATTTGAGGAAGGCGAAAAACCAGCCTCCCTTGAAACATGCGTCCAACAATAAATCTAAAAGATATATTGATGGACTGATGATTCTGCCCAGAGACTGTGACTCTCAAACCATACACATGAACTGACCCTCTAGAAATTCTCGATTCTGTGCAGACAAATGTGCAATTGCCTAGTTGTAACACTGCCCAATCTACATCAATAAGACCACACCAAAACCTCACATCTAACATTGGTCAAAATTCTAATGACGACAAGGTTAATTTTCGATTACCAAATGGTTACTATCATGTTAATGATGATCTTATGAATTTGTCTATGTATTCTACGTATTCTACATATTCTATTTTATCTCTCCCCAAAATGTATCCAATACATGAGATCCTGGAGAACTCTAGAGCAAAAGAGATTGCAACCACAGTTATTGAGTCATAGGGTAACAACTTATACACCCGACATCAGAGTGGAGAATCCCATCTGTTTTAATACCAACTGTAAAAAATAATCTCTTCTCCTATCGGATAGGCTTTTGTTGAAGATGATAGGCAGACAGAGGGCTGATCCATTTCCAAATAGGACTACCCTCCATACTGTCCTTAAAACTATCCCTTCTCCGAAAAACATTCAAACAGATGATATGAAAGCAATTACCTTCACCAATAGCCCTAAACAAGACACTCTGGAACTTCATGTGCCTTCACAGATCATTAAAGATTTGCTTAGGCAGATAAAAACAATCTTTTACAGTGTGGCTTTGATACGAAAAACAAAGGTCTACCTCTAGCTGCGACATGGATCAGGGCTTCACTGCTAAAGATGCAGTTTATTGCAAACTCAAAAACCCTACTCATTGAATAAGTGAACAACAACTATTAAGCAGAACCAAGCTAAATATCACTCACTGGCCATCAACTGTGCCCACGATAGAGGCCAGCCTTCTAGGTCAATACACTTCAAGGAATCTTCCACTCAGTGGTTACAACCAAAATTGTCATGGCTAGCATGAGTCATTAAAGATACAACTCACCCACAAACATTAGTTCCAGCCTCTCCCTGCTACTCAGACCTTTACAATAGCCATTTGCAATACAAGAGGTTTCTCCCACCTACTGTCCCCTAGCACGAATCTCCTAGCTACACACAATATCATAGCCTTACAAGAAACATGGATTTCATCACAACCAATATGGCCCACCTTTGCAGTTGCATGGATTCCAGCTACATAACAAGCCAAAGGTTGCCCAGCAGAGGGCCTCCTTACAGCTGTTAAACTTGCTTCGGGGATCCACCCCGAACCTTGGGCATCTCCCTACCTGGGAATTCAATTAATCAGACTGATTACAACAAATGTAAATCTCCCCTTAAGTCTGCAAACAGCATTGTTAAACATCTACTGGAATCCAATAGCCATCGAAGATGATACATTCCTTAAATATATACAGAAAATGTTGGATCCGATTGCTCTTGATGGCAAATAATGTGTAACAATTATAGTTGGTGACCTGAACGTTACATGCATCTCCAAGAGTGGTAAACCTCTCATTCTGCGAGCACAAACATGGATATCACTAATGAAGGCACAAGATCTCACACTTCTAAATGGCACAGTCTTGGGCGATGTACCTCCAGCTTCAACCTGGTCGAGAGGCACCTCCCAAGCCATTCTGGATTATGCATTTATCACTTCTCAAGTCGAGTTGAATACTTCTCAGTAATCCAACAGCAGATAGTGATCACAACATTCTGCAAGTTAAATAGATTGTGCCGATTAACACCATACAAGAGCATTTTAATGCTCCCATTACACTCAATTCTGGGGGAAGCAGATTAAATCGGTCAAACCCCAAACTGCAGCTGCTCAAACTATGGCTCACCAATCTCTTCTCTTACCGTCCTTCCATTAGGAAACCTGAGTACATAGACAAGCTCAAACTAATTAGGTGGATCGCTAATTATAACCCCCGTCCAGCTTTCAAACATAAACATGCCTATGACCCTATTATCCAGAGTTTGAAAACTAAATTTTGCAAAGCTTTAAAAAAAATGCATGATGTAGAAATGCAATCAGACAAATTTAATTTAACAAGAGACAAAAAATGGGGAAAAAAATGCTTGCAGCTATCTCAAATAAGTCAACTTCCCAAATGTGGAGACTTTTAAAACAAGATTGCACTTGCGCAGCAAAATCCCTTTTACTAAATACGGTTAATGAACAAGCATGGATCACTCATTTTTCTATGTTATTTGCCAAATTGCAGCCTCTTATCCCTGCCCATCACATTCTGAAACCAGACCATTTCCCTCCTGATTTTTATAATTTAGATATTGTTTTACTTATTAATAAACTTAGTCCATCAAGAGCCCCAGGTCCCGATGAATTATCAAACGTAACACTCAAAGCAAATCATCATCTATGGTCCTCTATTTTAGAATCCATATTTAGGCACATCCTTATGACCGGCCTAATTCTTAAATCCTGGAAAGAATCCCTTATAATTCCGATTTTTAAGAAAGTTAATCGAAATGAGCCATCAAATTAAAGGCCAATAGCATTACTGGACATTCCAGGGAAGATCTTCGCCCGACTCATCTTAAAAGACTTAACTGCATGGATGAACGCAACTTCTTTATTTGATTGTCATCAGTCAGGGTTTGTGAAAGGAATAGGGACTCTGTTAAATTTGATTTTACTATTGGCTATCAAGAAGCAAGCTATTAACACCAACCAACTTATATTCTTGGCCTTTGTAGTCTTCAAACATGATTTTGACTCAGTATCCCGTGAGTTATTATGGCCCAAGCTATTGCATGTTGGTTGTCCCAACTACATACTAAAATTGATAGACCAATTTTATTCAAACACTTCAGTCACAGTAAAATTAACAATGGACATACTTTTAACTCAATCTATCCGAACTTATTTTGGCTCAAAACAAGGTTGTATTTTGGCCTCTATTTGTTTCAATTTTTATATGAAAGATATTAACACTTTTTTAGAACAAATTTGCTCATTCCCTCCAAAAATTGGTAAAAAAGTGATATCTTGGCTTGTATACGCTGACAACCTTGTTTTAATCTACCAAACTCCCATAGGCCTCCAAAGAAAATTGGATGCTCTGCACAAGTATGTGCATGCTAGCGGCCTGTGTATACATGTCCAATGATCTAACACCATGGTCCTCATTACAAGTAGGGCGCAAAGGGATACCGGGCACCGGTAATGACACCCGGTGCCGGTAATCCCTTTGCGCCCTACTACGAGTTCCCTTTGCGGGTCCTCCCTTAACGCCTGCTCTTAGCAGGCATTAAGGACAGGACCCGCAAAGGGACACCGGGGTCAATAACGGTACCGTAATTTACGGTACCGTTATTGCCACCTTCCCTCTTCTCATTGAGCCCTATGGGTGCTCAAATGGGAATGGGGAATAACCCTGGTGAATGGGGAATTACCGGTCCCGCAGACCTAGGAATAGACCAGTAATTATTCCATTCACCTGGCCAGAGTTGGAACGATTTTCGAGGCAGCCATGCCGCAAATAGCGGCGTGGTTACCTCCAAAGTCGGAATGAGCCCTGTGATTTTATACTCTAAAGCTAAGAACACAAGATCTAAGTTCTGCTGCACATAGGCTAATTCTTCACTTTGTCTAGTCAATGAGTATAGATATTTTGGGCAAAATATCAATGCTCATATTTCTGATCTTGCTTACAAAAATGAGTTAAAGGTAAAAATGCATACATTATCAGTTCAAAGAAAAACTATTGAAGAATAATTTGGTACATTTTCATTCATCCCAGCAATTAACTTTTACAAGCAGAAAGTTGGTCCGGTGATTGTCTATGGAGCACAGGCAAAGCCACCAAGAAGTCTCCCTAATTGGGATATATTAGAGGGAATCTATTGGAAAAAAAATACTCTCAGTTCCAAAGGTATCCCAATTGTAATTCTACGTTATGAGCTAGGCCTTGTATCCGTAGCTGCTAAAGTAGCTTGGCAAGCACTATCTTTACTCAGAAAGGTCTCTAGTGCTTCAACTAACTCCACAACCTTGATACCATTGCTACTGACAGCCTTAAATGGCTAGTAGAATAGCCCATTACACACCTGGGCTGCTTAATGCAAATAAATCTTAATCAAAGCTGAAATCACTCACCAATTTATAATGGAACAACCAAATAAAGCAAAAGTTAAACTCTGGGTTTGGAACTGGAGCGTGACATGGGAGAAGTGCAATACTTTTGTAACCTTTAGATCAGTTGAATTCTACTTAAATCCTCTCTACAGCGCACTGCATTATCTATTGAAGTTTCAAGATTCAGGATATGTGACAACTATACTGAGAATCCGCTTGAATCTATGGCCAACTAAAATGCAAATAGCAACTCATTCTAAACTTGTATATCCTGATCTAACTTGCAAATTCTGCAATGACGTAGACCAACGAGAAACCCTAAAACATCTATTTGTGGAATGCCTATAGGTAGGGCCATTAAGAAAAGAAACATTTCATAAATACCTCAGTCAATTTATAACATTAACTGAAGACTCAATGTGGACAGAAATGTTCAGTGCAACTCACAATTCTCTAAACATTGCTACTGTGAAGTTTTTCCTGACCTTAAACATTCATGATGATTCTTTTAGCTCTTATAAATTACTGGTATATGATTACTGTGACTGTATAGCCACTGTATAGTCATATATTTGCTTGCATTGTTTTTGTAGATTGTTATGCATTCAATTCCTCTGGTGTTTGATTGATTAACTTGTAATTGGCCAGGAAATGTCCTACCGATTCGGTATCAGACCAAGCGCATTGATGTATGTATCTTCTTTTTGAGGGAAAACCATGCCATCTTTTAACTTGTGCTTGTGTTATAGTGTTTTATGATGATTCATGTAGCTCTTATATTTAACCAGTATTTAACCGGTATATGACTACTGTGACTGTATAGCCATAGATCTGCTTGTGTCATTAGTGTAGATTGTTATGCATTCCATTCCTCTGGTGTTTGATTTATTACTTTGTAATTGAAAAAACAACAGGAAGGGGCGGACTAGTAGACAGAAAAAGGATGGCGGGATACACAAAAAGTATTTTAACTTGGTTTGTATTTCCAAGATTTTTATTTTATTCAAAAACAAGTCTGAAATAATTATTAAACACAATTTGAATAAAACATTGTGGCTCATTCATTTTCAGCCATTCGCATTCACACTATCTTCAACAACCTATCACAAATATTTTTTCGAAAAATGGTCCGTACATAAGAAAACAGTCATGTATCTATTGCATCTTTAATCATTCGTGATTTGTAAAGAGAACTCCCCATCAATTTGGGATAACAAAAAGTCTGTGTTATGTAGTTCCCACAGATTCTCACATCGACACATGTTTCAGTTGCTCTCCACGAGCATCATCAATAGTGTTCTCTATGTATGTCAACCTTCTTCAGGACAAACAACCACATTTCTCATGCATATATTGGCTTGAGCCATACCATCTCCTGTCCAAAGGGCAAAGGAGGTGAAGGATGTGGTATTTTCAAATTTCAACACATCTCAAAATGAAATCCTGAGAATACTTGTCCTCTTACTCAAAGCAGGAGTAACCACGTCTCACAGTATCAGTCTGACTTGGTCAGTGCGCAGTGTTAGCCGGATCGGGTGCGATATTGGTGATAAGCATGCCCTTGATCCCTCTTCCTTAATGCAGGCTGAAATAGGCTGTCTCTTTTTCATGAATCTGTCACCTTCCGTCTATGGTCTCCTTCCGTCTGCTGCACACGATAGCTGCAGTACTGCAGCACTGACCAAGTCAGACTGATACTGTGAGACATGGTTTGCCCTTTGGACAGAAGATGGTGTGGCTCAAGCCAATATATGCATGAGATAAGTGGTTGTTTGTCCTGAAGAAGGTTGACATACATACAGAGCACTATTGATGATGCTCGTGGAGAGCAACTGAAACACGTGTCGACATGAGAATCTGTGGAAACTACATAACAGAGACTTTTTGTTATCCCAAATTGATGGGGAGTTCTCTTTACAAATCACGAATATTTAACGATGCAACAGATATATGACTGTTTTCTTATGTATAGACCATTTTTCAAAAAAATATTTGTGATAGGTTGTTGAAGATAGTGTGAATGCTAATGACTGAAAATGAATGAGCCACAATGTTTTATTGGAATTGTGTTTAATAATTATTTTAGACTTGTTTTTGAATAAAATAAAAATCTTGGAAATACAAACCAAGTTAAAATACTTTTCGTGTATACCGCCATCCTTTTTCTGTCTACTAGTCCTTCCCCTCCTGTTGTTTTTTGACTTGATAACCTGTAAGACTAGGGACATTAATACAGGTACCCCTCCTTTTTTTGCATTACTTTGTAATTGGCCAGGAAATGGCATACCAATTTGGTGTCAAGAGCAAGCACATTGATGTATGTATCTTTTGTTTTGAGGGAAAACAATACCATCTTTTAACTTGTGTTCGTGTTACAGTGTTTTATAGTTAAACCAAGTGCATTGATGTATGGATCTTCTTTTTTGAGGGAAAGCCACGCCATCTTTTAGCTTTTGTTCTTTTTATAGTGTTTAATAATGAATTGTAAATATTTATACTCTTTCTATTGATATAATCATATAGCCCATTTCGGATGTGTGAAATTGCAAATAACAATACTCTTAACTATGTCATTCAATTGTTTTACAGTGTTCTTATGTGTATGTTTTGTATTTGAAAAAGTTTTAATTTACAACTAAAGCAAATAAAGAATTTTGAAAATTAAAAAGAATAAAATGAATAATGGTTTCATAAATCCATTCGTCAGCCTCCCAAGACATGGAGTATGGGCAATATCGCACCACGTTTCAATTTTATCCATACTACTGCAACACTCTTTAACAGCCCCACATCACTAGGATTGCTGGTCCATGAATGGTCTGGCACCTTCTATAAATCCTCCTTCTAATATGGCATTGTACTTCTAATGATGAGCATGGTCTATGGTACTTCCCTTTTCTCTATCGCTATCTGGAAAGACATCCCAATCTCGATCACCATCTCTCCTGTGTCTTAAATGTCTCGAACAATTGTTCGTCAGACACGTCCCTTAGCGATAAGGTTGGATCAATGCACAAGACAATTCTCCACTCTCCGTCTTTCTCATCAGTGCCTGAGAGAAACACTGTGTCCTTCTTGATAACTACTGCTTCCAGAACAACTGCAACAAGGGTACCTGGTGTAACAAAAATTCAATCAGTTTCCACCATGTCCAATCTCTGATTCCTGTGACCCAGCTCAACACAACCATTACTCCAAAAAGGAACAAAGCTGAATGTACAGGTGTTCCCCTTATCGTGCTATAACCAGTGTTCCCTCTAAGTTGTGCGTATGTGTATTTGGCCAGCTTCCTTCTTGGTGCGCATCAGAACAAAATTAGCAGCACACACAGACAATTCCCACCTTCTCAAGAATTAATATATTATAAGCCACAGCAGTTACCTGACATTTGCTTTCTCTCAAAATAAAGATAAATTGTTCAAACTAGTTGTGATATTCTGGTCTACCCTATAATGCAAAAAGGGAATGCGGTATGGTACAGGGGCACTACTGTGTAGTTAATTATGCCTTTGATTGGATCACCATTTTAATTGCAAACCTCACTGGTTAAATTATATTTCTGGTCCAAGGGGGAATAATCTCCTGCCTAAGAGACATAAAAACAACTTTAATTCCACCAACCTATTTTCGCCAACAGGTAAACTTCCACATGCGCAATGTTTCTTCTGCAATTGATAATTTCATATGTCGCCATGCAATTTTCAATCTGTACTTTTCATCATTGGAAACCAAAACGCTTTGAAATAAGAAAAACTTCTAGGAAAGCATGACAGCAGAAAATTCCACTGAGATGTATTTATGTCTGTGCCCAATAGTCCTCACACACAACTTCAAACCTATACTTACAAATGGGAATTCTTGGGGTTAACAACCAAATTTCAAGTTGGATGTATCCATAACAAAGATACTTTCAATACTTCCAACATTGTTTTCATACATAAACACATAAAACAATTGCTGACGCATTACGGATTAACCATCCATCATCAGGTCTTGTGTTTGATTTCAATTTAACGTGGTCACAAATTCAGTTTCATCTGTATACCTATAACACATAACAAATCAAGACTTAAGATATTTGTGATTTTCTGTCAATTATGACTAATTTCAAAGTGATATATTACCAATTTGTATAGTGGATCTGAGCTAATAATCCAAATGTCACTAACCATCAAAGTATGTGGTAGCCTCAAAGTTGTTCCCTCCTTTTACAACAAATTAACCAAAATACCATTAACCTACATGTCAATGTCATCCACTACAGGTGATTGATATACATCCATGAGTACCATACTCACTCTGTGGGCCTCATTACGACCCAGGCGGTAAGTTACCGCCTGGGCCGTGACTTTACCACCATGGCGTAAACTACGTTTACGCCATGGTGGTTGGCGGACTTACCGCCCCATTCCGACCTTGGCGGGGCGGTAAGTCCCCAATCCCCATTTACCCTTCCCCATTCCCATTTTTGCCCCATAGGGCATAATGGGAGTGGGGAAGGCGTTAATTACGCCACCGTAAATTACGGTGGCGTAATTAACTCCATGGTCCCTTAGCGCCATGGATTTTAACACCTGCTAAAAGCAGGTGTTAAAAGCACCATGGCGCTAGGGGACCTCGTAATTGGCGGTAAGGGGTCGGCGCAGCTAACGCTGGCGTAAACCCCTTACCGCCAGGGTCGTAATGAGGCCCATTGTCTCTAAATGTACACAAATACTATTTTATAGAACTATCATACCCCAACTGCAAGTCATTATTTCACACGGGAGCGTAGATGTTTAATAGAATAAGACACATTGGGGGTCATTACGATCTGGGCGCAAAGGGATACCGGGCACATGTAATGACACCGGTGCCGGTAATCCCTTTGTGAGCTATTCCGAGGTCCCTTTACGGGTCACTCGCTTAATGCCTGGTTTTACCAGGCGTTATGGACGGGACCCGCAAAGTGATACCGGGGTCAATAACGGTACCACAATTTGGGGTACCGTTATTGAAGCCTTCCCCCTTCCGAATGGGAATTTGGAATGGCGTTTCAAATGGGGACTTACAGGTCCCGCTAAGGTCAGGATAGACCGGTAAATCCCCATACCACCAAGTCGGAGGTGGTACCGGTATTGGTGCTAGTAGCGCTATGACTAGCACCAACCTCAGAATGAGGGCCATTGAATCATATGCGGTAGCTTGATTCCCGTCTGCATATACAAACAGTCATCTCTAGTGGGAGCAACGACATAATTAAAAAACGCTCTTCACAAACATAACTAAATCTGTTCACAGGTATATACAAAATCATACCTATATTTCTGTGCGGGCTCTACAACGCGAGACGACCGACCTGAGTGGGGGCTCCTCGCCTAGCTCATTTGTGTACTCTGAACATTGCCTAGGCAATGTGACGCATGCGTCCATGCATGCGGTTCACTAATCTAGCCATCTTGGTGTGGGCAGTAGCCCGTTAATACAATGTGTAACTTTGTTAATGTACAAGTAGGGAAAAGCTCCCCACTCACAACTTTACTAACACAGAGAACGGGGCATCACAGCCATTGAAAACAACTGTGTGCCATGCCCCCGTGTGAAAATACTTGGACTTCATGAACAGTGTGTACCATTGTGGAGCTGCGAACATTACTCAGCCAAACCATTTGCGCTGGTAACGTATGACAGGAGTGGACTAACGGGTACCAGTCAATAAGCACTGACTCTACCTACCACATATGCCCAGAGATCTACCCAGCCCCATAGTCAGATATGAAGGTGTAGAATGCACCAAATGTAACATCAACAGCAAATCTCACCCTTTTGGACTTTACCAAAATATGTCAGCTCACAAACTAAAGGCACAGGCTCTTACCTATCACTTCCACTCTGGGATCTTCCCCGCCCCTTAGTCAGATATATAGTTTAGAATGGACCAAATTTGACATCACCAGTATATAACACCCTGTCTGACACTACAAAAGATTTCAGCTCACAAACTTCAAATCAATCATCTAAAGGCCAACTGGTCAGATCTAATATGTTGCGATAATTCAATCTGGTGTCAACCGTATATACCACCCTGTCCACTTAACAGGAACAGGTCAGCTCACCATATGGAGGGTGATCTCAGACATAGTTGACACCCCATCATCTTATGGTAATAACCCCCACCTCTCGACTGCTACATACTCCATCACATTCTAGTAGTGGCATCCTAGACTCAGAAACAGAAGCTCAACCCTACCTTTGGTCATATAAAAGAGCTCTATAAAAGCACATCAAGTCATATTTGGGTTCTTAGTCCGTATGTTGGACTTGTGTTCGGTCCATCTTGTCTTAGCCTTACGCAGAGGCATCCCTGCATAGTAGAGACCACAAGAACATTTCAAGGCATATACCACATTCATGGAGTCACACATACATGTGTTTTTGAGCTCAATTCGTTTGCCAGAGTGAAGGTGCCCAATCATATTACCTTTGATGACAGCAATTAAGACAAGGTAAAGTTCCCTTAGACAGTATTTACTGTGTCTTCTTAGTTGGTAGCTTTGCTTTCAACAGAGTGTTACGGAGAGAATGGCTGTTCCTATACACAAAGGTTGGAATTTCTGGAAACAACTTATTTACTGTCAGGTCCATTTGCATCATGGGCCAATTTTGCTTAATTATCTTTTTGGTCCTGTTACTCTGTTTAGGATGTGTGGTTACATATAGAAAGGATTTGTCACTTTTCAGAGGCTTGGGTACTAATAGGGATTCTCATGGTATTCTCTCAACCTTCTCAGCAATCGCTTGTTTGGCATTGGTTTTATATTCCCTCTCCAAGAACTTTTGCTGCAATGATCCCACTTGTTTTTTGTATTCATCTTGACTGGAGATATTTCTCCTGTATCTCAAAAATTGACTTAATGGGACACTGTCAATGGTACGTTTGGGATGCAAACTCGTAGCGAGTAGCAAACTATTCCTGTCCGTTGGTTTAGTGAATATTCTTGCCTTCAAACCACTTTCCATATAGAAAAATGTTCACATCCAAAAAGCATGACCTTAAAATCCTAAAATAGAGAATACACCATCAAACAAGTATAAAATGTGTCTCTTTCTGCACACATTAATCAAATAACCTTCCCGCTCCACCCAAGACTCCTATACTTGACTATACCACACTTGTACCTTATGACCTCAAGTTCCAACCATGCCCCCATTTAGATATTACCAGACAACCTTGAATCTGTCTACCTTGGCTCAGTGAAAGGTTATCAGACATGTACCTGCATCCACCTGTCTTATGTTTGTTGTAACATGAATAACTTTCAAGCACCAGAATTTCTGTTACTCATGTTAGCAAAAACATCATCCACACTATGAAACCAAACTGTCAGCTCAAATATTGGATACTGACTGTAAGTAAGCAGGCTACTTGGATGTGTAATCTCGTCCGATACTTCCTATGCTTTTGTACATATGCCACAAAAGCACTTTGAAGCAGTCCCTTTGCACGCAATATAAAACTCAAGTAGTTATTTGCCTTTTAGGATTTTGAGTAGACAAATATCATGCTCAATGTCTCCTACTTTAGCATTGCTAACATTACTCTAAAGATGGAGAGCAAGATTGCAATATCATTTACTTTGCCTGCAAGTGTTAATGGGTATGGACTAGGCCTGGCATAATTTGTACAAAGTATTTGAGTAATACATATCCAGACAGCTAGAATACTTTTCACACAATCTGCATCCTTTCCAAGTATTCAATATTGAACTGGGCATAGACCATAACAAATGAAATGGTAACTCGCTGCTATAGAGAATCGGTTTCACTGAGCAATTGTATAATCCTACTGAACAAAGTAGGGTAAGGTATGCTGTAAACAATTTTGTATGCACTGCAAAATAATGGTATACATGCAGAGTTGTGACATGTTGTTGAACTATACATAATATGGTAAGGCTTTAAATATGTTTTGCTTGCAAAGTATTGTGGGTGTGCAAATATCACAGTGAGTGCTTTACTGCTACAATTCCTCACTTTTTACAGAGCCCTGTACACCAGTATTGGAGACTAGCCCAGGAGCCGGGGAGAGGTACGGGCCGAGTGGTATTTGGGGGAAGGGCAGAGGAGTGTGAAGAAGAAATCAGCAACTTTCAAAAACTAAGTCGAACATTTTGGAAGTACAGTACAGTGAAGGAAATGTTTTTGTTTGCTAAAGGAAAGGAAACTCTAATAACCGTCTAGGAAACTGCACCTTCTCTGTCTTTCTGTGATCATCTGTTGAGGACTTTCCAATATAATCATGTGTTCTGCATTTATGGCCTTTAACATCCCCATGCATCTTGTTTAACTGATAACAGTGAATTGAAGAAGTGGGGTACCTAGTTACTGAAGAAGACACTCAATCTGTTGTTCCTCTGAGCATTAACCTAAACTGCAAATATATGTCATTCTCTTCAACTGGGCCCATAAGAAACCTCAGTAAGGTTCTTGTTGAATTGTGTGTAAGCTCTTGTGGGGAAGGGTGGGCATCACTATACACTGTGTTATGTGCCCTGTCATTTCATTGTTTTGCGTCTTCGTTGAGCACATTTTCTTCTTTTAAGGAACACAAATAGATGGTGTATATGTCCCTTAGCTTCAAGTCTTGTTTTGAGTAAATGTTGTCACAGCTCTGTTCACAGAGCAATACAATGTTGATGGTTAGCAGAGGAACACATAGATCTAATCCTAATATTCTGTGGTGCAGTTATTCTGATTTAGTTATCATCCTTGAACTAATTTTGAGAGACATGTTCTCATGGCCACATTCCTTTTAGCTGTCGTTACTCCTTTTGCAAATATTGTATCTTGTATGAATTTCTTGACAGCCACCTCAGTTATGACAAGTGATATTTGTTTATTGTAATACATATGAATGTTTTTCCCAATGGCATATAAAAAAAGTCTGCATTGTCTCTGAGCAGGGTCAACAAATAAATAGCCACAACTAAACCATTTGTTTATACTGAGCATAAAACGCTTTTTTTGCACACTTATTCTTCTATGCACAGGAATCCTTTTGCTAGGTTCTGTGGCAGAACTTGAAGTCTTAGACTGATTAATGAGACCCCTTTATAATTACATTTGAAATATGTGTGTTTTGTAGCTTACATGTTTGGAAAGATTATTGTAAGATGCATCATTTACACTTCTTTGTAAAGAATTACAGTGGGTGGGGGGGTGGAAATTCCCTTCCAAACTCTTTTCGGAGATGATAACTCACTAACTATGCATGATCAACCAGTGTGTTACCTCGTTCATCAGTTGCACACAAGGAAAATAATGTGTGCACGAAAGCCAACCATTTCCACACTTAGAGAACATTTATTAGAGGGAACATTGGCTATCACTACAGTATGCATTCAAAAGCGCTGCTTCTCTTACCGGATATAAACGTGGAGTCGAGCATACTATACCTTCCTCAGTGAAGGCGATCGACATGTGGAGTTTACTGAGGTCATTGCCCAAGAGATTTGACGGGGCTTCTGTACAATACAATAAGGGAACAGATACATTGTGTGTGCCTACATTAGTACATATATGCTCATTGTAAGGAACTGACAAGGTAGCCCCACAGAATCCATGTGAGTTCATTCTTTTGCCTGACAAGGGGAACTCACCTTCCTTAATGTAAGATTTAGTAGCCCATGTATCGACCCTAAATGAAAATGTTTGGTCACCTACCTGTATACCATTCCAGGGTTCCTCTTCTAGATCGGCAGTAACAGACAGGACTGACCACATCAGAGATCCCTTTGGACAGTCCTAATCCAGATAAGTATTAGCTACTGAGGAGCTGGAAAAGATTCCCTGCAAAAAAATCGTCCTCCAGTGTAGTAAGTAACTGTTCATTGGGGTAAAGGTTTTTTCTCCCATGCCTGTACCGGTGCCTGTGCTGGCATGGTCGGCTGAAATGCATAGGTCTGTGCAGCCCCAGACACCAGTTTCGGTTCATCCCATACCTGGGGCACTTGGCATGGTCGGGGGTTGCATTTGCTGGTCACCTACATTGAAATACGGTGGCCTAGTCTGACAATCTCGTGCCACATGTCCCATTCTTCTGCATGACCAACACTGGATCCCATACATCGCTCCATAATTACCTCCCGACAGCCCATTAAACTGTGCCACATTCCTACAAACCCACCAAATGACCCATCTCCTCATAGAAATCTTCACTGACCCCTCAGAAACCCTTTGACCGGGAGTACACCGTCCATCAAACTTTGTGCCATACCTGATTCAATGTGTCCATGTTGTCCCGATTGTCCCTGATGTTCCTCCGTGCAGCTTGTAACCACTGCTCCCTCCACACAGGTCTTTCCTGGTTTATCCTAACAAGCTTGGCCTCTGCCTTTTGTACCTGCTCAGTGCTCTCTTTTTGCTTCCTATTATAAAAATGCAATTTCCAGCCAACACTTCACCTCCATACTCACTACGTTATCCAGATCAGGCTGGATTTCTTTTGGTAGTGTCTTTTTAGCATTTGATAAAAAATAGGCACATTCTTATCCTATGCTTCTCCCATCCCTGCCCTCCACATCCCCTGAATTAACTGGATATATCCAGAAGGATCATAATCCAATGTCATTGTTTTAGCCAAAGAAGAAGGTATATCTGGTGTATCTGGATCTATAACCCACAGGGCCCCATACCTCTGCCTTGTAATTATTGAAGGGTGTTCCATCATGGGTGTTCATATTGATTTGAACTCTAAGATTCCCTTATCGCCTACAAAGCTCATCTGACCGTTCCCCCATTAAAGCTGTGAATACGGTTTTCATGTTCCCTATGGCCAACATGTAAGTGGCAGTTTTCTTTTCCAATGCATGAATGAACTTAACTGTCCCTGCAGTTAGTGTAGGGAGTGTCTTCAATTTATTCCGGTCCATGTGTGGCCATGGGACATAATACGCCCTTCCCTGACCATTCTGGAGCAATGGAAATTAAGTCACACTCGCCTTTACTGGGGCTCTTCCTGCTTGTTTGATATAACCCCATGGTGTGCTTTCTGTCCCTGCTGGTGGAGCGGGAGGTGAGGCTGCTACACCCTTTTCTCCCTGCTCGACATCTGATTCCCTTTCATCCTCATCGCTTGTCCTTGTTACCACCTCTCCTGGTATTTCTTTGGGCATGGAAACATACTCATAACTACCGTAGGGTGCCAGTTCCTGTTCTCCTTGCTCAAGTCCTGTAGTTGTAGCAGCACTTTTGGCTTCAAGGTCCATGTTGACCTCTTTAATAACTGATCTATTCAATATAACAAGAACTTTTCCTTGCTTCCACCTTCCTTCTTCAATGTCCTTTACCTGCCTATTCACTTCTTCCCGCTCTTCACTTCTCTGCTGTCTTAACAGCACTACTTCTTCTCCGCTAGCCTCAAAACTTCTTTACATTTTTTTGGCTCCTGCTTTTCCACTGCCATGCACAGCCTATCCTCTATCCTAGTGGAAAAAAGCACAGTCTCCCCTTTTTTGCCCATTCTCACCACTTCATCTAGACCTCCGGTTACCGGTGTCACTCTCTCTTACTCATCCACCCTTAATCTCTCTGTTAACCTAGCAGTCGGGGGAGTTATTCTCTTTCTGCCCACCGTTATCACCCTTTCCATGGTCCTGATGATTGAAGAAGAAATCATAGCTGATGGAGGAGTTACCTGTGTGTCTCGCAACCACTGCAGTGGCCGTTGGAGAAAATGGACGTTCAAACTCAGGGTTGGTATACCCTTCTGTGGGCAATAAAGGATAGAAACCATATGGGTGGAGTACAGAAGGAATTCCTGCACCCCACTTTGCCCTTCTTCTGCAACTTTAACATTAAGGGCCTTCCCACCTTTTTCGCACATCCTCCATAAATCTTAAGTATTTCAACGATTCTCTAACTATGATCGCTTGTGCCTAGTTTACAGATTTTCAAACATTCCGTTATCATAGGTCCCCTCATAAGGTCAAGTATTAAGTATGTTACCCTTAGTTTCCTGCAGACATTCTCAATGGTATTTTAAAATCTTGACCTTATAGCCAGAATGTACCTGACACAAGTGATTCAGTAGAGTCTCCATACTTCAAAACTAGTTGAACTATAACAATTTTACTGAAAAAATCAATGACCTAAAACACAGAACATGAACTTGTGGCACACAATTTCAATCCAAGGAACCCCTTGTTTCCCCTTCCTAATTTCATAATCTTCTCAACAATCACTCACCTCATTCACTTTCACCACGACCACCACACTTAGCTATTTACTTCAATTATACTTCCCATTGTTACACAAAAGACAGCATATTATCAAAAACACAATGCCGGCCAAAATCATCTCCACTTCTTCATCTCTTCGTCATCTCGTTTACATCATGTTCAACTAGAATGTTGTCTTTTTTCAAATGCAGAATGATACCCTCCGCTACTTTGGCTAACAAGAACAAGAAGAAAAAAAAAAAACAAGGTAAAACAATCGATCCTGCAAGGCAAAGGCTCAGTCCGCACAGTCAATACAGAATGACGCGTGCCATGGGTATATATTGATGGACTTCGGAAAAAGATGCCACCTCACCCCTAGGTGAGGGTTCCAGCCAACCAAACAGACAAACCAAAGGGTATCAGGGCAAACCTTGCAAAGAACCTTCTGGTGGGGATGCCACCTCACACCTCTTAAAAAACAAGCTAGGTGAAAAAATGGAAACACCAATTACAGCATGAAACAGTTCATTCCCTCCTCCAAAACACTCACCCTTTCAACCCACCTAACATTGTCTGACTCCACACTTACATGCCAACTTTAATCTTATCTAAACCCTCAAATCAAAGAAAAACCCTCTTTTCACCCATTACCAACTTGCTTTACCTGCCAAAGTGCACTCACATAAAAGTTATGCCTGGAGCGCTCCGAACTGGTGCTCCTTCGATTCTCCGTGCACAGCTGGACTGCATCACCTCACCTTTGGGAAGCAGACAGACCTTTAATCAATATGGTGACAATAGACCTCTCTTTTTATCATGCAGGAAATACCAGTCCCCGCAGCAAGGCACCACAGTCAATTTGTGTGAACAGTAAACACACAATGGGCCTCATTACAACAGTGGCAGTAAGGAAACAATGGCACCGGTAGTGCTACCAGCGCTGTTGTTGCCATGCTGCCACATTACGAGTTATGCTCGCGGGGGCCGTTCTGCACGCCTGTTCAGACCAGGCGTGCAGAGCGGCACCCGCGAGCAGAACAGGATGGTAGCAACGGTACCGTTATGGACGTTACCGCTGCTACCATCCTCCCCTTTCCCATTGAGCCCTATGGGGGCTCAAATGGGAATGGGGATATACCAGCTCCGGGTCCCGCGCAAAGGGATTTGCCAAGGTCAGAATGGCCCGGTAATTCCCCTTTTGTGGGACCAGGAGATAGACCCGAGTTTGGGGGTAGCCATGCCGGTATGAACGGCATGGCTACCTCCAACCTCGTAATGAGGCCCAATGTCTCAGAAAACCTAGATCCCTTTGTGGTCACCAAATGCGTGGGTGGCCCTCCTGTCTACATAACCCAAAGTAGCCCAAACTCTTAAGAAGTGAGTGCACATTTGTCCGCAAAGATAGTGTATTCTACAAATGGCTGGGAAGGGCTAGATGCTATTGTGGAGTCAAACTAACCTGAGTCTCATTGAACCACATAAATGTAAACATTTTATACATTATTGCAACAGTTAAAACACTCCCACATTTTCATTACAATCGTCTCCACATACAATGTTGCTCAATCCTATAAAAAATAAATCTAATCTCCGTTAGTTACCCCACTCTCACATACTTGCCAACTCTATGGATTTAGGCGGATAGGTTACAGCTTTTTAAGCATTCCTACCGCCTACCGATTTCGTTGTTAAATCCTACCGCTAATTTGTGGGTTTAATTGTCATGTTGCTTTATGGCGACCCAGGCGGCGATGCCTCGAGCAAGATCGACAGAGAGCCAGTAGATTAAGCTGCAGATAAGAAACACTTAAAGCTGTCATTTCGGCTGGGTAGATTTCACCGGCCCCACCTCTAGAAGCACCCCTGAGACTTCTGAAATCAAAAGCAGGGCAGAAAACCCAAACTTTCAGGAGAAGCAGACAGCGCTTCCTATTGAAATTCAAAGTAATCCTGCTCATCTCCTAGAACCAGAGCAGACACTGTATAAATCCCCCTCGTGGCGCGTGATGAAATGGGGGCATGGACGTGTTTTCCGTCTTTAAATACTGGTGCCACTTCCTTCATTCACTAGACAGTGGGATTGTACTCATATTGGCTCATTTATCACTCTGCAGCACTGAACTCCAGGACCGGCTCACACAACAAGCTCCAAACACTTTTATTTCGATAGGTTTCTAGAGTAGTGAGTTTTGATAAAACACACCACTTGCGCTGAAACGTCCTCAGCTGCCCCCACATCTTGGTGGCTCTGGCTGCCTGCTAAGTTTTCACTAGCCCGCCACTACTACATTCCACAAACACATCATGGCCTGGAGAGTTCTGATTGTGTATTATGAAGCATGGGGGATTTTCAAAGGCAGCAAACTCTTTTACCCTGCCGGTGAAATAAACTGGTCCGTGTGAATGACTGGCCAGAAGCATGCGTAAGAAATCACTACCTGGATTAAAACGAGTGTGCACTTTAAATGAACCATCTGGTCCTTGGAAATGTGGTCCTCTTAGGAAAGTCAGGGGGAGGAGGAAGGGGAGGGTGCAAGAACAGGTAAGTACTGTGGAGGGGAGGTGTTATTTCGGCTGGATACGTTTGTGGGGGGAGCATTATCTGGCTACACTTATTGTAAAGTGTTAGCTAAAAATGTAGACCTCTGGGACTCTGCATAACTAACTAAATACATGTATGATACCATTTATTTAAGAGTTTTGCATAGCACTGTTCTGTATTTGCCACCCAATCATCCATGCTGGACGGCATGTTGAAGAAATGTATAATCCGCTGTACGTACCCCAAAGGGCACAACAATATATTTGTCTCTATTACTTTTGTTCTACTGATTGCCGTACAAGCTACATTTGCAGAAGCCTTTGCAGCCATCACTTCCCTTTGGACATAGAAGTGTTTTCACCTTGTTGACTTTTCAGACCGATTTCCTCCCTGTAGGCACTTGGTGACACAGAAGGATTCATAGCTTTTCAGTGAATATTTCCTGTTTCAGCCCTCTAGCCATCTCATCACAACCATTATGTTGAACTTTCCTGTGAGCTCTTCAAGGCCATATGTCTCTTGAGGACATTTCCTGTGATGGCTGAAGTTCAAAGTTCACGTGATATTTCCTGTGATGTCATCATTATGCTAATTACTATTTTTGAAACTTTAAGATTCCTACAGATTTTTGGTAACAAAATGTTGGCATGTATGCTCTCATTGGACCTTCCTCTTTCAACGTGCATCATTTCACATTTACAGCACACCCCTTTTTGAATCTTATTGTAGTTGGTTGTGACATTGATGCATAGTTACGTACTTGAACAACACAAATAATTCATTACAAGTTCCACATGGCCGCAACATCTAATCCTGATCGTAATGCATATGTTTTTGCAAGGACAGTTCAATTTGAACCTGTAATAAACAACTTATCCACCCAGACTTGCTGGCATCCTTCTTTCTGTCTAATCTATTTATAATTTCAACAGACACAGCTTCTGGTCACATCCTGGTCATTCCTGAGAACCTGATTGAAACCCATAAACCATTTATGAACTCTGCCCTCAAGCATCCCTTGGAACGGGTTTGTTACCCGGCCCAGAATTAACCCTACCAGGCGGCCTTACTTCCCTGGACAATGAGCAACAGGTTCCCATGAACTTAAAAAGATGACATCTCCTCTACCAGGTTGTAAAACCCCAAGCCTGGCCATAGTTGACCAGTTGATGTTATCGCAGCAGCCCGCTGTCTTCCCCCAGCCTTCAACCTTGCTCAACCAGCTTTCATGATTACACAGAGGTTATCTCACCACCGCAGGTTTCTGGGCCTGCACAATCCCTAGATATGAGAGGATTTGCAGCATACAGATGTGTGTATTCTCCATTTACCCCCTGTACCCCAACTGTCCCAGACACATGTCCCTAAAGACCCCCATATATGTATGTCTGTGCATGCATGTTCAAGACTACCGCATCCCCTCACAATGGTTTCTCCGTCTGCAAATCTCTTATCTTGCATTTGCATATGAAGCTCCTTGCTGCCCAGCTTTTAGGCACAATGTGGTATGCCAAACACCTACATTGTTTTCCTATTACATCAGCAGATTTGACATTATGTTGCTACGAGCATGCACGTCTATAATGTATCAACTAAACACAAAGTACCACTAATATTAACACTCATCCCATTCTCATTAACTACACTAGGGGCCTCATCACGAGTTTGGCGGTAACCCTTAAATGCGGCAGTAGCGGTATTACCACCGCATTTAAGGGTCCGCCAAATCATGGCTTCGGCTGATTTCCCCCAGCTCTTAGCTGGGGGGAAATCCACCGAAAATTTGCGCTCTTACCGGCGGCGGGAAATCCGCTGGTGGTAAGAGCGCGAAATTTCCCCATTGAGCCCAATCGGGAATGGGGAATTCCCGAATGGGCTCAATGGGGAATGGGCCATACCCGTTCCGCCAAACCCGTAATCTGGCGCTACTAGCGCCGGGGATTAGGCAGTAGGGCTATTAGCGCCAGCACTAATAGCGCCGGCGTTACCGCCCAACTTGTGATGAGGCCCTAGATATATACTAAATCGCAACGTTGCACCAACATTGCTGTCATCCCAGTTACCAATACTGCGCATGCAGCGCCAACCCCTCTTTCCCATTGAGATCTTTATCCCCCACCCCAACAACTGTAAGGCATACAAAGATTAATGTTTTGACTCTCTTTCCTCCCATTTTATCTGTTGCCTTTTTGTGAATCATTGTTTGAATGGATACTCTATCTTCAGCTTCCATTTAGCCTGTCATATCATTTTCTTCCTTCCCACCTCAGGCTTGCTTTTGGCCAGCACATACCCCTGAAACTGCCTTTTCTTTACCACAAACTAACTTGCTAGTGTTCTTCATTATAAACGTTCATCTATTCTCATTCATTGACAAAGTTCCACTGATTGTGAGACTGTTTGTACCATATACTGATTGAATCACGTTCTGACCATGAGATTTCTCTTGTTGCTCTTTCCATGGCAACCTGAAAAGCTCTGCTTTTAAAACCCTTCTTTTGTATTTATTAATTCCCCTATATGTTCTACTATTTCAGATATATTTCTGGCAACCCTCTCCCTATGTCTACCCTATTCCTCCTTCTATCTCCTTCTATCTCCATCCCCTACCTCTCACCTTCCTTATTTGTGTACGTTAAAATCATAAACTATACTTTCTAAGTCCAGTTGTTATTTGCCCCAATAGTCCTTTGTGAACATAAATTACATTGTATATTTTAGGGGGCTGTGATAGATGGATTGTGATTGTATTCCATTTGCACATTTACACAAAAGCAGTTCATTCCGACATCAAGACATATTGTAAGCACTCCTGACATGGCAGGTAAGAGAATAAAGGCACAGGTAGGTTCTGTGATTGGCCCAGGATCATACAATATTGTTAAGGGGGATCTCAGATACGAATCCAGATTTTGTGTTTCTGTAGTCAACTCTTTCATTGCTAGATTATGTGATGGTAAACATGTTGAGGTCTCGTGTGGACGTTTGGAATGAAGTAAGATGAGATTGAAGTTAATGTCCCAAATGGGGGGGTATTTGATGATTGGGGTACTGTAGAACACGATTTTGTTTAACCGCTTTTATTCAAAAGTTTGTAATTGAGAACAAAAAATTGCCTGTATCTGTTTTTTTTTATAGATTTTAAAACCACCTTTGACAGTGTGAATAGACCTACAGGGTAATTCATAGAATTTCGCACAAAAGTGGCGCACGCGGCTGGCGCACAGTGTGCGCGTGCGAATGTCTGCGCCAGCCGCATGCGCTAAAATCGATATCCGTGCACAGCTTATTCATGGATTTCAGCCTCCAAAACCAGCCGTGGCACAGAGTGGTGCAGCGACCCTGCAGCTTCGCCAGTTACACCCCCAAGAACGCCCTCGCGCAAGGAAAAGCCATCAAAATTCCCAATTCATCGCAAAGGGCTGGGCTAACCCTGGACCGGTATACAGGGCTGCCAAACAGCAAACGGCAAGCGGGGAACATGTATTACTGGGGTGCGTGGGAAGTTCCACACACGATTTCAGCAGGGTACGTGTATTTCTGGGGTGTGGGGAAGTTCAACACGCGATTACAGCAGGGTACGTGTATTACAGGGGTGCGCGGGAAGTTCCACACGCGATTCCAGTAGGGTACGTGTATTTCTGGGGTGCGGGGAATTTTTACACGCGATTTCAGCACGGTACCAGTATTACTGGGGTGCGCGGGAAGTTCCACACGCGTTTTCAGCAGGCTACGTGTATTTCTGGGGTGCAGGGAACTTTTACACGCAATTTCAGCAGGGTACCTGTATTACTGGGGTGCGCGGGAAGATACACATGCGATTTCAGCAGGGTATGTGTATTTCTGGTATGCAGGGAAGTTTAACACGCAATTTCAGCAGGATAGGTGTCTTACTGGTGTGCGCGGGAAGTTACACACACGATTTCAGTAGGGTACGTGCCTTTCTGGGGTGCAGGGAAGTTTGACATGCGATTTCAGCAGGACACATGTATTACAGGAGTGCGTGGGAAATTACACACGCAATTTCAGCAGGGTACGTGTATTTCTGGGGTGTAGGGAATTTCAACACGCGATTACAGCAGGGTACATGTATTACAGGGGTGCGCGGGAAGTCCCACATGTGATTCCAGCAGGATACGTGTATTTTTGGGGTGCGGGGAAGTTTCACACGCGATTACAGCAGGGTACGTGTATTTCTGGGGTGCGTGGAAGTGTAACACACGATCACAGCAGGGTACCTGTATTACTGGGGTGCGCGGGAAGTCCCACACACGATTCCACCAGGGTATGTGAATTTCTGGGGCGCGGGGAAGTTTCACATGCGATTTCAGCAGGGTACCTGTATTACTGGGGTGCGCGGGAAGTTCCACACATGATTACAGCAGGGTACGTGTATTTCTGGGGTGCGTGGAAGTGTAACACGCGATCACAGCAGGGTACCTGTATTACTGGGGTGCGCGGGAAGTTCCACACGTGAGTTCAGCAGGGTGTGTGTATTACTGGGGTGCGCGGGAAGTTCCACACGCGATTTCAGCAGGGTGCATGTATTACTGGGGTGCGCGGGAAATCCACACGCGATTTCAGCAGGGTACGTGTATTACTGGGGTGCGGGCAAGTTTCATATGTGATAGGCCCTGTGCGAGTGGGGTACGTGTATTTCGGGGGTGCAGGGGATTCCTACACGTGAATTGGCAGTGTGGGTCCTCCCAGGTGTTCCGTCTACACCCTCCACAGCCCCTGCAGGCAGACCACACCACAGGGGACTACCCTGCACCCCTGGTCATTTCCCGCAGGCAGCCCATCCACCATGGGAATCCCCCACCCAGCCAAGCCACATGTCACCTTGCACTAGTGATCACCAACGCATTACCCCCTTGCACCTCCACCACACAGCAGTGCAGGGCACCTGCCAGCAGGCCCCCACTCATGTCCCCTTGAACTCCCACCCCCCAGCACTGAGGGTCACCTACCAGCAGGTCCCCACTCATGTCCCCTTGCACACCCACCCCCCAGCAGTGCAGGGTACCTGCCAGCAGGCCCCCACTCATGTGCCACTCATGTCCCCTTGCACCCCCACCCCCCAGCAGTCAGGGGCACCTGGCAGCAGGTCCCCACTCATGTCCCCTTGCAGCACCACCCCCCAGCAGTGTACGTGTACTTCAAGGGCTCGTGGGAAGTTTTACATGCGATTGGGCCTGGGTGAGCGGGGTACGTGTACTTCAGGGGCTCGCGGGAAGTTTTACACGCGATTGGGCCTGGGTGAGCGGGGTACGTGTACTTCGGGGGCTCGCGGGAAGTTTTACACGCGATTGGGCCGGGCGAGCAAGGTACGTGTACTTCAGGGGCTCGCGGGAAGTTTTACACGCGTTCGGGCCCGGGGGAGCGGGGTACGTGTATTTCAGGGGTGCGCGGGAAGTTCTACACGCGATCGTGCCTGGGGGAGCGGGATACGTGTACTTCAGGGGTGCGCGTGAAGTTCTACATGCGATTGGGCCTGGGGGAGTGGGATACGTGTATTCCAGGGGTTCGCGGGAAGTTTCAAACGCGATATGCCCTGTGCGAGTTTGGTGCGTGTATTTCTGGGGTTCGCGTGAAGTTGCACACGCAATTGGCCTGGGTACGTGTGAATCTCGGGTTCACGGGAAGTCTCACACACGATAGGCCCTGTGCGAGTGGGGTGCGTGTATTCCTGGGGTTCGCGTGAAGTTTCACACGCGATTGGCCTGGTAAATCTGGGGTGGCGGGAAGTTTCACACGCGATTGGCCTTGGTCGAGCGGCGTACGTGTATTTCGGGGGTGCACGGGAAGTATCACATGCGACAGGCCCTGTGCGAGTGGGGTACGTGTATTTCGGGGGTGCAGGGGATTCCTACACGTGAATTGGCAGTGTGGGTCCTCCCAGGTGTTCCGTCTACACCCTCCACAGCCCCTGCAGGCAGACCACACCACAGGGGACTACCCTGCACCCCTGGTCATTTCCCGCAGGCAGCCCATCCACCATGGGAATCCCCCACCCAGCCAAGCCACATGTCACCTTGCACTAGTGATCACCAACGCATTACCCCCTTGCACCTCCACCACACAGCAGTGCAGGGCACCTGCCAGCAGGCCCCCACTCATGTCCCCTTGAACTCCCACCCCCCAGCACTGAGGGTCACCTACCAGCAGGTCCCCACTCATGTCCCCTTGCACACCCACCCCCCAGCAGTGCAGGGTACCTGCCAGCAGGCCCCCACTCATGTGCCACTCATGTCCCCTTGCACCCCCACCCCCCAGCAGTCAGGGGCACCTGGCAGCAGGTCCCCACTCATGTCCCCTTGCAGCACCACCCCCCAGCAGTGCAGGGAACCTGCCAACAGACCCCCACTCATGTCCCGCTCATGTCCCCCTGCACCCCCACTCCCCAGCAGTGCAGGGCACCTGCCAGCTGGCCCCCACTCATGTTCCCTTGCACACCCACCCCCTAGCAGTGTGGGGCACGTGCCAACAGGCCCCCACTCATGTCCCACTCATGTCCCCTTGCACCCCCACCCCCAGCACTGAGGGGCACCTGCCAGCAGGCCTCCACTCATGTCCCCTTGCACCCCCAACCCCCAGCACTGAGGGGCACCTGCCAGCAGGCCCCCACTCATGTCCCCTTGCACACCCACTCCCCAGGAGTGCGGGGCACCTGCCAGCAGGCCCCCACTCATGTCCCACCCATGTCCCCTTGCACCCCCACCCCCCAGCACTGAGGGTCACCTGCCAGCAGGCCCCCACTCATGTCCCACTCATGTCCCCTTGCACCCCCACCCCCCAGCAGTGTGGGGCACCTGCCAGCAGGCCCCCACTCATGTCCCACCCATGTCCCCTTGCACCCCCACCCCCCAGCACTGAGGGTCACCTGCCAGCAGGCCCCCACTCATGTTCCCTTGTACACCCACCCCCCAGCAATGCAGGGCACCTGCCAGAAGGCCTCCACTCATGTACCACTCATGTCCCCTTGCACCCCCACCCCCCAGCAGTCAGGGGCACCTGGCAGCAGGTCCCCACTCATGTCCCCTTGCAGCACCACCCCCCAGCAGTGCAGGGCACCTGCCAGCAGGCCCCCACTCATGTCCCCCTGCACCCCCACCCTCCAGCAGTGCAGGGCACCTGCCAGCAGGCCCCCACTCATGTTCCCTTGCACTCCCACCCCCAGCAGTGTGGGGCACCTGCCAACAGGCCCCCACTCATGTCGCCTTTTACCCCCAGCACTGAGGGGCACCTGCCAGCAGGCCCCCACTCATGTCCCCTTGCACCTCCACCCCCCACCACTGAGGGGCACCTTCCAGCAGGCCCCCACTCGTGTCCCCTTGCACACCCACCCCCCAGCAGTGCGGGGCACCTGCCAGCATGCCCCCACTCATGTCCCCTTGCACCCCCACCCCCCAGCAGTGCAGGGCACCTGCCAGCAGGCCCCCGCTCATGTCCCCTTGCACCCCCACCCCCCAGCACTGAGGGTCACCTGCCAGCAGGCCCCCACTCATGTCCCCTTGCACACCCACTCCCCAGCAGTGCGGGGCACCTGCCAGCAGGCCCCCACTCATGTCCCACTCATGTCCCCTTGCACCCCCACCCCCCAGCAGTGTGGGGCACCTGCCAGCAGGCCCCCACTCATGTCCCACCCATGTCCCCTTGCACCCCCACCCCCCAGCACTGAGGGTCACCTGCCAGCAGGCCCCCACTCATGTCCCCTTGTACACCCACCCCCCAGCAATGCAGGGCACCTGCCAGCAGGCCTCCACTCATGTACCACTCATGTCCCCTTGCACCCCCACCCCCAGCAGTCAGGGGCACCTGGCAGCAGGCCCCCACTCATGTCCCCTTGCAGCACCACCCCCAGCAGTGCAGGGCACCTGCCAGCAGGCCCCCACTCATGTCGCCTTGTACCCCCAGCACTGAGGGGCACCTGCCAGCAGGCCCCCACTCATGTCCCCTTGCACCTCCACCCCCCACCACTGAGGGGCACCTTCCAGCAGGCCCCCACTCGTGTCCCCTTGCACACCCACCCCCCAGCAGTGCGGGGCACCTGCCAGCATGCCCCCACTCATGTCCCACTCATGTCCCCTTGCACCCCCACCCCCCAGCAGTGTGGGGCACCTGCCAGCAGACCCCCACTCATGTCCCACCCATGTCCCCTTGCACCCCCACCCCCCAGCAGTGCAGGGCACCTGCCAGCAGGCCCTGACACATGTCCCCTGCACCCCCACCCCCCAGCAGTGCAGGGCACCCGCCAGCAGGCCCCGACACATGTTCCCCAGCCAACACGTCATCACAATCTAGATCCCTTGCCCTTATGGCCAGCCTCCACATGCCAAAGACCCACCCAAGTATTGCATCCACCTACATAGAAATGCCAATTTCATGATACAACCCCAATGGCAAGTATGTAAATGAACACGTGTCCGTCTCACACACACACAATGGGTGCAAGTTAATGTGAAAACCCATATAATGACACGCATGAAACCAATGAGATAATACCACACATCGAAGTATTAATAAATAAATGTATTAAAAGCAACATGCATGGAATTAAAAACAATCAAATGACAATGGGAATTAAAAACAAAAAGCTGCATGTCCGTAAAATAATGAAAAACAACAAATCATAATCCAAAGGAAAGATGTCCTAAGTCACAGTTCAAAAAATCAAATCCAAGGGAAAAACAAAAGTGAAAAACATTGATCCATGGGTAAATAAAATAATAAAGATGAATCCAATAGTGAACTATGTACAGAAGAACAATCCATGGTCTATGATCCCAACTGAAGAAATGAAACCTATCAAAAATACTACCTAATGAAAAACTATATACAGAAAGGTGGTGCATTGTCCAAGCGCAACCAAAATAAAGAAAAAAGCAAAGGAAACTTAACACTATCTAACTATTTCCAAGGGCAGTGGGCAAGTCCAACGGCTCACATGTTGATGTTCCGGGCCAGGGCATCATCGAACTCCTGCTCGATGTCCCAGAGGCGGTCCTCTTCCATGGCCCCGAGGGTTTGCAGGGACAATGACATCTGGAACTCAGGTCCCTGCGAATGGCCTCGAGGCACTCGGCCCGCCTCAGGGCCCTACGCATGGAGTTCTCCGCCCTGACCATCGTGAGCCGTGCCTCTTCCGCCCGCTGCCGCTCCGCATCTATCGCATGGCCCAACCGCTGCCACACGGAAGACACTTCCCGTCCAGGGTCCTCCTGCCCTGCGGCCGATGCCTGCCCCTCCGATGATGAAGGCCCCAAGCCATCATGGCTCCCACCTTGTTGCTGCTGCTGCTGTGCCACTGCCTGTGCCCTGTCTCCTGCTGCCTGCACATCCTCCTCCAGCTGGGGTGCAGTTGTTGAGGTGCCCACCCCTGCTGGACGTCTGACTCCCGACTGTGGCAGGGATGTGTCCTCCACAAGCCTGGCCGCAGGGTCAGAGGCAGCTCCACAGGGCACCCAGGTGACACATGGGTGGGACGATGGCACGGAGGACGACTGGTGCATAGGGGGTTGAGGAGGGGTTCGGAACAAGGTCCATAAAACAGAGGAATCCGGCCATGGTGAGCTGTCCCAGTGGGTCAACACGGTCAACGAGCCATGCGAGAAGACGTGCAGTCTCCTCATGAAAAGACTGCATGTCAGCTCGCATGGCACGTTGACGCAACGCCACCTCACCCAGGACAGGCTCAACCCGGTGCCGGATAGCCACATCCGCAGGGAGAGGAAGGCCAGTTGGTGTAAGCCAATCCCCTCCCTGAGAACGGGTCTGGATGTGATGATGCAGTCACAGGATCGGGGAAAGGATTACACACAGAGACCTCCGCGGCGGCCTGTGCTGCCTCCTGTCCCTGCACTGCACTACTAGCACCAGTGGAATCCCCACCTCCAGACCCTGTCTCTGTTCCTTGCACGGCCTCCTCCTCCACCAAACCCCCCACCAACCTGGATGACTCCATGCTATCTTCCTCCGTTGGGCCCTGTGGGGTCTCAGCTGTCCCTTCGGCTGCCGAGGAGTCCAACTCCAACCTCTGCCTCTTGGACCTCCCCTCGGCAGCTGCGACCTGGGACGCGGCACCGGACTCCTTACTCCCCGACGAGATGACAACCTGGGATGGGAGCCGGGCCTTGCGTCTCCGGCTGGCGGTGCCATCCCTGCCGCTGTGCTCCACAGCACCTTCTCTGCCCTCTTCATCAGTTGACGCTGCAGACAGGGAGAGATAGGAGACAGGCATCAGGGCACTGTACAATGGACTCATACACACATGACAGTTGTACATGAGTGGCATTGTCAAACTTCAGACATGGCATCACAGTCCCCAACACACATGTCATTGCAACTCACACACATGAGCTATTCCACAGCCATATTGCAACAGCCAGCACCATCCATACACATACATACAACATGAGCAGCCAAAGGTGAGCCAGACATCACATGAAACACAGGGCGTGCACTAGACATGCACACACACCACCACAATTACATGCATGTGTACCCCTCCGCCAACTGTCGCAGTGATCAGATTGGCATCCATGTCACATCTGGCAATCAGTCTTCTACATATCAGTCTCACATGCATCCATGTTGCATCACTGTTGCACCCATGCAAATACACACACATGCACATGTACACAGTGCAGATACATGCAGCTGGAACCAACATCCATATGTGAAACCACAACCATTCCAACTCACATACACAGTAATCAAAACATGTGTGCTCACACATCTGCATTTGGCCTACATGCTTACCCACACATACACCATCCATTTGTCTCACACATGCAAGGATTTGCATGTGTGAGCCTCACAGCCCTGTACATACACATCCATACATGGCGCTACAAAACCACATGTACAACCTGCACACTACTGGCACACCACCACACGCACTGCTTCCAATTAGTATGCATGTACACTTACCACTCGACTCCAGACGGGTCTGCCTCTCAAGGACCTGGACATGGAGCGCTGGGCGTATGCGTTCCAGGACCCTCATCTGATGTTCCTACAGGTGGCCACGGTGCCCCTTAGCATCCGCTGCCTTCAAGAGGCGCCAGGCCCTGTTGAGGGTCCTGGACCTGAAGTCCTCCCAGCGCTTCTTGACATGTTGGAAGTTGCGGACTGCCACCCCCTCCGCGTTGATGGCAGTCATGATGTCCGTCCAGATCCGAGTCCCTCCTTCCTTGTCGGCGGCCGACCTTCCGAAGAGGGCATCATAATGCCCCAGGACTTGCTCCACCAGGACACCAACTTCGGAGGCATTGAAGCTGGTGGCCCTCTGCCTCTCTGGCTGGGGGTTGCCAGTGGTGCCAGATGGTGTACTGCCCGACATGGCACCCCCAGAGGCAGGTGTGGGTGGGCAACTGGGTCCTGGGGCTGGGCTGTGGAGCGATGGAATAGCAGTCGGGAGTCTTTGGTTCCAGCAGGGGTGGTCACAGCAACAGCACCCCGGGCTGACGTGCAGGCAGCAAATGGCAGGGCACGTGGGCAGCAGGCAATCAGGCAGCAGAGGATGGCAGGTGGGAGCGTGCTTGGGGCTGTGAGGGGCAGTAATTCAGCCTTCTGGGCAGGAGCGTGGTCTTCTGTGTGCGTACGCGTGGCCAGCTTTATACAGAGTGATTTGGCACGTGAAAATCTAGCACGTCAGCGTGTAATTTGAGGAAAGGCCCTTAGCGCGTAAGCACGTCAGCACGCGTACGCGATTTCATTGGACGAAAATCCCTTAGCGCGTAAGCGCGTCTGTGATGTGCGTGCGCGGGCGTTTCCCTAAACCTGGGTGCATGTTACAGGTCCAAGAACTGCACGTCCGAGTGTCAACTCGTGACATTGGACGTGTGGGCCGATTCAAAAGGAGCGTGGAGGACGTCATTTCCTTGTACGTGCTTTTCGTGGAGAGCGAGTGGGTGAATTCTGTACTTCTTGTCGGTTCACACGCGATTTACTTCACAGCGTTTCTAATTCGTACTCCCTGTTACCTCTGACAGCTTTTTTCTGATTTTCTGTTGGGCCTGTTTCCTCAAACAGCGTTCACTTCTTCTTTTGTCCTGTCTCCTCAGACAGTGTGCAATTCTTCTTTTGGCGGGGTTGTTGCCAACGCGCACAGGCGCATATTTTTCACACACATTTTCCAGGCAGACGGTGAGTCGCGCACGTATTTACCAACTGTGCTTGCCCCGTGTGTCGCGTACCCCTTCAGAGGTCATTGTAGGCTGCGTGTAACACGCGTACGTTCATTTTTGTGTTTCTGGGTGCCACAGCGTAGTGCGGGTTCATTTTTGCATGCACCTGGTCTACGAGGGGTTGCGTGCACGTTATTTTCTGTTTTTGAGGTGCCTGTGCGTTGCGTGACCCGTCATCTTTCCCCAGGGGTCACATACAGCCTTGCTAGAGCACTAGGGTTCCATCTAGTACCCTACCCCTTTGACCCCAAATTGCCCAGTACAATAGTTTACTGCAACTCCCATACGGACAACAACATCAGTGCCATGGTTGGGAGGCGACCAAGCGGTAAGGGTGGCAAAGGTGGCCGAGCCTCAAGAGGTGGCCGTGGTGGGCGCGGTAGGGGACGTGGCCGGGATTTGCAGGGTACCCCTAGCCCCCCATGTGTGGAGGACCAGTCAGGGACACCCATGCCCCCCACATAGTTGAGGGAAACATAGCTGACACCATCTCTGCTCAGCCCTTGTTGACCGGCCCATTGTGGCACCTGACCTGGCAGAGGGTGACTCCCAGGCTGACTTCCAGGTCGCCAAGTCTAGGCCATGTGTGGTGGTGCAAGTTGGTGTCACCAGGCCACGTGGATCAGGGGCAGCTATGTCATCTGCTGCCCCGAGTAGGCAGGGTGGGGAGGCTGCAGGGGCAGCTGCAGCTCCATCCACCCCAGCTCTGACTCTCCCAGTCAGGACAGTGTTGGTCCCAGTCCATCTTGCTAACGTTCCCCCTGACTACGTAACACTTCAGCCAATGCCTGCACCAAGTCCCATGCTCAGTGTGCATTCCCACACTCCATCTAGCCAGTCCTCCGGTGCTCCTGTCCCTAGTGGCCAGAGCGGCGTAGGCCACTCAGGATCCCCACCACCTTCCAAATAAAAGAGGAAGAGTGCTCGTCCACTACAGGCTGATACCCCAGACACGGCTACGCAGTCCGGCACGCAAAGGAAGCCTTGCTTCAATGATGCCGAACATGATGCAGTTGTGCAGTATGTGTCTGCATATGACAGCGAAATGTTGATCACTTCAGGGTGCAAGGCCACACCTGCTCAACGTCAGGCACACTGGCAGACCGTCGCGGACATCATAAGTGCCCTTGGATTAGTGAGGCGCACAGCTGGCGAGTGATACAAGCGCTGGAATGACCTTAAGCCCAGGGCAAAGAAAAAGCTGGCCTCAAGTCACGCCGCTACTCTGGTGGCTGGAGGTGGGTCTCCACAAGATGACATTGAACTAACTGTACATGAGTCTGTTGCTGGGACCTACGTCTCAGAGGAACAGATGCAAGGTGTGGGAGAACTGCCAGATTACGAGGCATTCTCCGGTGAGTGCACATGCATGTGTCTGTGATCCATGTGTATGTTGTGTGTGTGAGGGGTTCTGATTGAGTGCCAGGTGAGGGTGTGTGTGCCTGAGTGGTTTGGGTCACCCATGTGCTTCATCCAAAACATTCTGCGCCCCTGGATTTGGGTATTACAGTATCCCTTCTGCCCACAGTAGACATTTTGTGCAGCATCACGCCAGTTGCCCTTGAAGTGGCATCTTGCAACAACATTGTTCCGTATTTCTCATTGTTCATTCAGGATGATTGTTTCGGTTTCACTACGCATGTCTCAGCCCTATTGTCAAACGATATGTGACATGCCTATGGTACATGCCATCTGTGTGATGGCATGTGTCATGTATGTGGATTGGACATGCCACTCACAGGCCAATGTGTGATGGCTCTGCTAGCCAGCATGCAGCTAATGTGTTGCTCTTCCATCTTGGTGTCATCAGTGTCTGACATTTTCCTCCCCTTCAAACTCAGTGACAGTGCATGCATGGGAGGGTTATAGTCATGTGGGACATGTGTCAATGAAGTACTGGTTCTGTAGCTTGTGAGCCCTAATTGTGTGCCATGGTGCTAATGCCTGTTTCCATTTTTTGTCTTTCATGTTTCTGCACGGGATGACGCACTTGATGCTGTTGAGGAGATGGTGCAGACACAGGAGGGATATCAGGCAGGACCGGACACCAGTGGGGGACGGGGTGTGGTGGTGGGTGAAAACCCACTCTTGCTGCAGACCGTTCTCTCCAGGGGTGTCTCTGGGTTCACCTCCCCAGACCTCCATTCAGGTGTTGATTCGGATGATGAGACCTATGTGGCTTCGCAGGTTGGTGTTTCTGGGAGGGATTCTGTTCTGTCTGACCCACCTGCACCAGGGGTACAGCCCACTATGGTGATGTCAGTGTTTTTAGGTCCGCCTTTGGTGGTTACGGGTGCAGGGCCACATTCCGCAACATCTGATCCTGTTCCTGGGCCAGCAGATCAGAGGGGGAATGCAGTCCTACAGCCTCAGGCAGTGCCGACACAGCAAGGCACAGTTCGCCTTGCCCCAGACAGGGGTGGTTCCCGCCAACGCAGTGGACGTATGCCACCAGGCAATACCGCATGGGAAAAATCCATATATGTTAATGAAAACCAACAGGCAGCAGCATCTGAGATGATGGCTCAAGCTATGGAGAGAGTGGCACTTCCATTGTCCCCCCAGAAAGACAGATGGAGCAACTACAGCAGGCAACAGACTCCATTTGCCGATCACTCAGGGAGGACATGTTGGCATCCAACAGGGACAGACGGGCAGCCCTGGACACTCTGCGGTAAGCCATTTCTTTAGAGTCCCAGGGCCAGAGGGAAGCCCTGAGGGTAGAAGTCCATCAACTCAGGGAGACTCTTGTGGACCTTGAGGCTTCCACTGTCACGAGGACAGAACAGCTGCTGGAGCGGCTCACACGTACGCTCTCAGCAGAGATGCAGGCAACTCGGGAGGAGGTCCGGGCATCACGTCAGGTGGTGCATGGGGATCTCCGCACCATATTCCTCCAGAACGAGACCATCCACACCCGCATGCTTGCTGCCATGGAGGACCAGACTAGGGCTTTGAGTGGGCTGCCTCCCATAGAACCACCACTTCCTGTGGCGGCAGCAGCACAGGGTGATGAGAGCGACCACAGCGAGTCTGATTCTCTCACGATAGCGTAGCCGTGCAGGCCATGAGCCCATGCAGTTGTTTTTTTCCGCAACATCCACACAGGTGGCTGTTGGTGTGCACCCTGTCCTCGGACCTCCTGGGTGGCCTCCCCCACCCGCCCTGGCCCCCACATGGCCATTTTTGATTTTTGATTTTTGATTTTTGGTTTTTGAGTTTCTGTTACAGTGTGTTGCCTTGTGTGGCTCCAGTGGGCATCCACTCTATTCCGGCTGGGCGCATGCAAGCTTGTCCAGAGTTTGGGTTAGATGCTTGGGTTCATGAGACACACACCCCTCCTGCTTCCCGTTTCCATGGGCTTGCAAAGGGTGTGCCCAAGTGATAGTGACTTACACAGTGACGTTGGACTCCCATGACATGTGTGGGCAGTCTGTAGTCAATACTGTGTTTACATTCTTAGTGCATATTGTTGTAGTATTGTACACTACCTGGTGTATTGATGTGTGCTTGTGCAGCCATGTCTCCCACCTAATTTGCAGGTTCATTCCTCATGTCTTCACAGGGCCGTCTACTTTGTAGATGGAGTTCATGTTGCAAGCAGTGCACTTCCAGATTTACGTGGTACCAACACTCTACAGTTGGAAGTGGTCGATGTGCTAGCATCACCAGGTTGTAACACTATGTATCCTTTAACTTAGTACTGTCATGTGAATGCTATGTTTGGGGTTGGCTAGCTGCATTGTATTGTGGTAAGTCTTTGGTCATGTGTGTTGTCAGTTCTACATTAATGGGAGCATATTGTGTACTTTGTGACACTTGTGTCATGTTTTGGGGATTCCTTTGTATGCTCTCATATAGCATGACATGCCATGGTGTGTTGGGTGGCGGTGCTGGGGAGGTGTTGGGTGACATGGCACTGTTGTCATGTTGTATCTTGCAAGGGGGTAATGATTTTGGCAGCATACAAGTGGGTCTTTTGATGACACAGCAATGGTGGTGTTTGTGTAGGTAGGGATGCACACAATGGAACACTTCCAGGTGAAAAATCTCAGGCTGGTATGGTTGTGACAGTTGACTGTCACTTGACTAATCATCATTGATAGTCAGATAGTATGTGCCAGGGCTGTGTGCACTCCACAGGGGTGTGATTTTAGGTGAAGTAATTAGCCACCAGCTGCGTACGGGCTGCCTCACCCCGTGCCCTTTCCCCTCCCATGCGCAGCGGGCGTGCATGTGGTTGGGGATGTGGGGGCACCACCATGTCCACGGGCAGGCCCCGGCCTGTTGCAATGTTGTGCAGGACACATGCTGCCACTATGATCCTGCACACTACTGGGGGAGCGTATAACAGCTGCCCGCCAGAACGGTCAAGGGAGCGAAAGCGTGACTTGAGCACTCCGAATGTGCGCTCCACTATGCCCCGGGTTGCAATATGGGCTGTGTTGTATCTTACCTCGGGTGGCGTGGTGGGGTTCCAAATTGGCGTCATCATGTGGGTGCTCAGAGGGTAGGCACTGTCACCTGGGGAGGTGGTGATGGGTATCATTAGTGGGGTTGTGACATTACTCAGTATCTGATCTGCATGCATGTGCTGTGGCATTTATACTCAGCGATCAGACATGTATCGTCATGCCGCCCAGCTTCTAGGTCCCGGTTTAGGGTTGACATTCTGTAAATGAAGCTGTTGTGGGTGGACCCTGGATAGTTGGCATATACTGAGGTGATGATTCCCTTGGCATCACATACTACCTGGACGTTGATGGAATGCCAGTGCTTGCGGTTTCTATAGATGTGCTCAGATGCCCTGGGGGGACGTAGAGCCACATGGGTGCAGTCAATGGCACCTAGCACTTTGGGGAAGTGTGCCACCCCGTAAAAATTCTGGACGACAGCCTGCCTTTCTGCAGGTGTTCTGGGCAGGTATATGTGCCTGCGTACTGATTGATGGGCGTGCAGTCATGATGGCCAAGACCTGGTGTAGGCAGCGTGACTGAGTGGCCTGTGACACCCCCCCCACTATGGCACTTGTCCGCTGAAATGATCCAGTGGCCAAGAAGTGCAGTACATTAAGGACCTTCTCCAGGGGGCTGAGTGCTTGGGAGCAGAGGGTGGGTGATGTGAGGTCATCCTCCCACTCACTGACCAGGTCGAGTATTATGTGGGGTGGAAACCTGGACCTCCCATACACGTGGTCATCAGGCATCCCAAAAAGGCTGGTTCTGGGTGTAAAAATTCTGGCCCTGACTATCCTCCTCCTCCTCCTGCGGTATCCCATGGCCACTGCTGCTAGGAACAGTATATTCATCCTGGCGTCTGAGCTTGTTTGTTGTTTGTGCGCACTTTTATGCTGCGCGGGTCGACGTACGCATGCTTCCTGCTGGCGTACATGTTTCCGGATTAGCGCGTCTTTTTTGGCGCGTGCGTGTGGGCATTCCGCGCATTTGCCTCCTGTACTTCCATGCCGACCACAGTAATACACGTATCCCGCTCGCCCAGGCCCAATCGCGTGTAAAACTTCCCGCTCATCCCTGAAGTACACGTACCCCGCTTGCCCAGGCCCAATCGCATGTAAAACTTCCCGCGAGCCCCTGAAGTACACGTACCCCGCTTGCCCAGGCCCAATCGCATGTAAAACTTCCCGCGAGCCCCTGAAGTACACGTACCTCGCTCGCCCAGGCCCAATCGCGTGTAATACTTCCCGCGAGCCCCTGAAGTACATGTACCCCGCTCGCCCAGGCCCAATCGCGTGTAAAACTTCCTGCGAGCCCCTGAAGTACACGTACCCCGCTCACCCAGGCCCAATCGCGTGTAAAACTTCCCGCGAGCCCCTGAAGTACACGTACCCCGCTCGCCCAGGCACAATCGCGTGTGAAATCTCCTGCGCACCCCCGAAATACACGCTATTTTTGACACAGCGGGTGTCCGTGTTTGTCGCGTATCCCTTTGCACGTCATTTGTCCTAGAGGACCACAATATGGGACATTCATCAGAGCTGTATATACGGCTTTTTGTTAGCGCACATTTCTTTAATGCGCAGGGACGCTAGCGCCTGCCTTCGTGTGGCGGACATGTGTTGATGTACATAGTTGACTTTTGGTTTGTGTCATGGGATCGCCATTTCACTAGTGTGGGGTGGGGGTGCAAGAGGACATGAGTGGGACATGAGTGGGGCCTGCTGGCAGGTGCCCTGCACTGCTGGGGGGAGGGGCTGCAAGGGAACATGAGTGGGACATGAGTGGGGGCCTGCTGGCAGGTGTCCTGCACTGCTGGGGGGTGGGGGTGCAAGGGGACATGAGTGAGACATGAGTGGGGGCCTGCTGGCTGGTGCCCTGCACTGCTGGGGGGTGGGGGTGCAAGGGGACATGAGTGGGGGCCTGCTGGCAGGTGCCCTGCACTGCTGGGGGGTGGGGATGCAAGGGGACATGAGTGGGGGCCTGCTGGCAGGCGCCCTGCACTGCTGGGGGTGGGGTGGGGGTGCTGGGGGATATGAGTGGGGCCTGCTGGCAGGTGCCCTGCACTGCTGGGGGGTGAGGGTGCAAGGGGACATGAGTGGGACATGAGTGGGGGCCTGCCGGCAGGTGCCCTGCACTGCTGTGGGGTGGGAGTGCAAGGGGACATGAGTGGGGGCCTGCTGGCAGGTGCCCTGCACTGCTGGGGGGTGGGAGTGCAAGGGGACATGAGTGGGGGCCTGCTGGCAGGTGCCCTGCACTTCTGGTGGGTGGGAGTGCTGGGGGACATGAGTGGGGGCCTGCTGGCAGGTACCCTGCACTGCTGGGGTGTGGGGGTGCAAGGGGACATGATTGGGGGTCTGCTGGCAGGTGCCTTGCACTGCTGGGGGGTGGGACTGCAAGGGGACATGAGTGGGGGCCTGCTGGCAGGTGCCCTGCACTGCTGTGGGGTGGGAGTGCAAGGGGACATGAGTGGGGGCCTGCTGGCAGGTGCCCTGCACTTCTGGTGGGTGGGAGTGCTGGGGAACATGAGTGGGGGCATGCTGGCAGGTGCCCTGCATTGCTGGATGGTGGGGGTGCAAGGGGACATGAGTGGGACATGAGTGGGGGTCTGCTGGCAGGTGCCCTGGACTGCTGGGGGGTGGGGGTGCAAGGGGACATGAGTGGGGGCCTGCTGTCAGGTGCCCTTCACTGCTGGGGGTTGGGGTGCTGGGGGACATGAGTGGGGGCCTGCTGGCAGGTGCCCTGCACTGCCAGGGGTGTGGGGGTGCTCGGGGACATGAGTGGGGGCCTGCTGGCAGGTGCCCTGCACTGCTGGGGGGTGGGGCTGCAAGGGGGCATGAGTGGGACATGAGTGGGGGCCTGCTGGCAGGTGCCCTGCACTGCTGGTGGGTGGGAGTGCTGGGGGACATGAGTGGGGGCCTGCTGGCAGGTGCCCTGCACTGCTGGGGGGTGGGGTGCAAGGGGACATGAGTAGGGGTCTGCTGGCAGGTGCCCTGCACTGCTGGGGGGTGGGACTGCAAGGGGACATGAGTGGGACATGAGTGGGGGCCTGCTGGCAGGTGCCCTGCACTGCTGGGGGTTGGGTTGCTGGGGGACATGAGTGGGGGGCCTGCTGGCAGGTGCCCTGCACTGCCAGGGGGATGGGGGTGCTGGGGGACATGAGTGGGGGCCTGCTGGCAGGTGCCCTGCACTGCTGGGGGGTGGGGGTGCAGGGGGACATGATTGGGGGTCTGCTGGCAGGTGCCCCTGAGTGCTGGGGGTTGGGGGTGCAAGGGGACATGAGTTGGTGATCAGTAGTGCAAGCTGATATGTGGCTTGCCTGGGGGGCATGCCCATGGTGGATGGGCTGCCTGCGGGACATGAAGTCCCCTGTGGTGTGGGCTGCCTGCAGGGGCCGTGGAGTGTGTAGAGGGAACACCTGGGAGGACCCACACTGCCAACTCACATGTAGGACTCCCCTGCACCCCAGATATACACGTACCCCACTCGCACAGGGCCTGTCGCATGTGATACTTCCCGTGCACCCCCGAAATACACGTACGCCGCTCGACCAAGGCCAATCGCGTGTGAAACTTCCCGCCACCCCAGATTTACCAGGCCAATCGCGTGTGAAACTTCACGCGAACCCCAGGAATACACGCACCCCACTCGCACAGGGCCTATCGTGTGTGAGACTTCCCGTGAACCCGAGATTCACACGTACCCAGGCCAATTGCGTGTGCAACTTCACGCGAACCCCAGAAATACACGCACCAAACTCGCACAGGGCATATCGCGTTTGAAACTTCCCGCGAACCCCTGGAATACACGTATCCCACTCCCCCAGGCCCAATCGCGTGTAGAACTTCACGCGCACCCCTGAAGTACACGTATCCCGCTCCCCCAGGCACGATCGCGTGTAGAACTTCCCGCGCACCCCTGAAATACACGTACCCCGCTCCCCCGGGCCCGAACGCGTGTAAAACTTCCCGCGAGCCCCTGAAGTACACGTACCTTGCTCGCCCGGCCCAATCGCGTGTAAAACTTCCCGCGAGCCCCCGAAGTACACGTACCCCGCTCACCCAGGCCCAATCGCGTGTAAAACTTCCCGCGAGCGCCTGAAGTACACGTACCCCGCTCACCCAGGCCCAATCGCATGTAAAACTTCCCACGAGCCCTTGAAGTACACGTACCCCGCTCGCCCAGGCACAATCGCGTGTGAGATTTCCTGCGCACCCCCGAAATACACGCTATTGTGAAACAGCGGGTGTCCGTGTTTGTCGTGTACCCCTTTGCACGTCATTTGTCCTAGAGGGCCACAGTATGGGACATTCATCAGAGCTGTATATACGGCTTTTTGTTAGTGCACATTTCTTTAATGCGCAGGGACGCTAGCGCCTGCCTTCGTGTGGCGGACATGTGTTGATGTACATAGTTGACTTTTGGTTTGTGTCATGGGATCGCCATTTCACTAGTGTGGGGTGGGGGTGCAAGAGGACATGAGTGGGACATGAGTGGGGGCCTACTGGCAGGTGTCCTGCACTGCTGGGGGGTGGGGGTGCAAGGGGACATGAGTGGGACATGAGTGGGGGCCTGCTGGCAGGTGCCCTGTACTCCTGGGGGTGGGGATGCAGGGGGACATGAGTGGGGGCCTGCTGGCAGGTGCCCTGCACTGCTGGGGGGTGGGGCTGCAAGGGAGCATGAGTGGGACATGAGTGGGGGCCTGCTGGCAGGTGCCCTGCACTGCTGGGGGTTGGGGTGCAAGGGGACATGAGTGGGACATGAGTGGGGGACTGCTGGCAGGTGCCCTGCACTGCTGGGGGGTGGAGGTGCTGGGGGACATGTGTAGGGGCCTGCTGGCAGGTGCCCTGCACTGCTGGGGGGTGGCGGTGCAAGGGGACTTGAGTGGGTCATGAGTGGGGGCCTTCTGGCAGGTGCCCTGCACTGCTGGGGGGTGGGGGTGGGGGGGGTGCAAGGGGACATGAGTGGGGGCTTGCTGGCAGGTGCCCTGCACTGCTGGGGGGTGGGGGTGCAAGGGAACATGAGTGGGGGCCTGCTGGCAGGTGCCCTGCACTGCTGGGGGTGGGGGTGCTGGAGGATATGAGTGGGGCCTGCTGGCAGGTGCCCTGCACTGCTGCGGGTGAGGGTGCAAGGGGACATGAGTGGGACATGAGTGGGGGCCTGCCGGCAGGTGCCCTGCACTGTTGTGGGGTGGGAGTGCAAGGGGACATGAGTGGGGGCCTGCTGGCAGGTGCCCTGCACTGCTGGGGGGGTGGGGGTGCAAGGGGACATGAGTGGGGGCCTGCTGGCAGGTGCCCTGCACTTCTGGTGGGTGGGAGTGCTGGGGGACATGAGTGGGGGCCTGCTGGCAGGTACCCTGCACTGCTGGGGGGTGGGGGTGCAAGGGGACATGAGTGGGGGTCTGCTGGCAGGTGCCCTGCACTGCTGGGGGGTGGGACTGCAAGGGGCCATGAGTGGGACATGCGTGGGGGCCTGCTGGCAGGTGCCCTGCACTGCTGGGGGGTGGGGGTGCAAGGGGACATGAGTGGGACATGAGTGGGGTCTGCTGGCAGGTGCCCTGCACTGCTGGGGGGTGGGGGTGCAAGGGGACATGAGTGGGAGCCTGCTGTCAGGTGCCCTGCCCTGCTGGGGGGTGGGGCTGCAAGGGGACATGAGTGGGGGCCTGCTGGCAGGTTCCCTGCACTGCTGGTGGGTGGGGGTGCTGGGGACATGAGTGGGGGCCTGTTGGCAGGTGCCCTGCACTGCTGGGGGGTGGGGGTGCAAGGGGACATGAGTGGGGGTCTGCTGGCAGGTGCCCTGCACTGCTGGGGGGTGGGACTGCAAGGGAACATGAGTGGGACATGAGTGGGGGCCTGCTGGCAGGTGCCCTACACTGCTGGGGGGTGGGGGTGCAAGGGGACATGAGTGGGACATGTGTGGGGTTCTGCTGGCAGATGCCCTGCACTGCTGGGGGGTGGGGGTGCAAGGGGACATGAGTGGGGGCCTGCTGGCAGGTGCCCTGCACTGCTGGGGGTTGGGTTGCTGGGGGACATGAGTGGGGGCCTGCTGGCAGGTGCCCTGCACTGCCGGGGGGTGGGGGTGCTGGGGGACATGAGTGGGGGCCTGCTGGCAGGTGCCCTGCACTGCAGGGGTTTGGGGGTGCAGGGGGACATGATTGGGGGTCTGCTGGCAGGTGCCCCTGAGTGCTGGGGGGTGGGGGTGCAAGGGGACATGAGTTGGTGATCAGTAGTGCAAGCTGATATGTGGCTTGCCTGGGGGGCATGCCCATGGTGGATGGGCTGCCTGCGGGATATGAAGTCCCCTGTGGTGTGGGCTGCTTGCAGGGGCCGTGGAGTGTGTAGAGGGAACACCTGGGAGGACCCACACTGCCAATTCACATGTAGTACTCCCCTGCACCCCAGATATACACGTACCCCACTCGCACAGGGCCTGTCGCATGTGATACTTCCCGCGCACCCCCGAAATACACGTAAGCCGCTCGACCAAGGCCAATCGCGTGTGAAACTTCCCGCCACCCCAGATTTACCAGGCCAATCGCGTGTGAAACTTCACGCGAACCCCAGGAATACACGCACCCCACTCGCACAGGGCCTATCGTGTGTGAGACTTCCCGTGAACCCGAGATTCACACGTACCCAGGCCAATTGCGTGTGCAACTTATCGCGAACCCCAGGAATGCACGCACCCCACTCGCACAGGGCCTATTGCGTTTTAAGCTTCCCGCGAACCCCTGGAATACACGTATCCCACTCCCCCAGGCCCAATCGCGTGTAGAACTTCACGCGCACCCCTGAAGTACACGTATCCCGCTCCCCCAGGCACGATCGCGTGTAGAACTTCATGCGCACCCCTGAAATACACGTACCACGCTCCCCCGGGCCCGAACGCGTGTAAAACTTCCTGCGCACACACGAAATACAAGCACAAGCTAATTTTTCACACAGCGGGTCTCGCTGTTTGTTGCGTACCCCTTTGCACGTCATTTGTCCTAGGGGGCCACAGTATGGGACATTCATCAGAGCTGTATATTCGTGCTTTTGTTTTTCCAGCGCAGGGATGCTACCGCCTGCCTTCGAGTGGCGGACAGGTTTGGGTCAGTGCGCATCTTTGCCCGTGCGCTGGTTTTCCCTATTCAATCCCATGAATACGTGTTGTAGGTGAGCGTGTGGGCATTCCGCCACTTGCCTCCTGTACATCCCCTGTGACGCCCACATTTTCACGAGTTGTTCCCCATTCCGAGTGTTGCGCCCCGCGTTCCGCCTACTTTTGTTATGTGCGCTGCACTATGTGCGCTTTCGCTGTGGCCTTAGCGCACGCCGTTAGATGACCTGTGCGCCGGCGTGCGCCGCGCACTTTTTCAGTGCACATCCCTGATTTTACTCGCGCACGGACTTCCATGAATAGATGTGTGCTGGTTTCCCTGCGATATTCGCACTTGCACTGTGATTTTTGCTCTTTCACTGCGAATTGCACATTTTTGCACGCTTGCGCTGAAATTATCGGCGCACATTAATTCCATGAATCGGCCTGCTAGGCTTTTGGCAGTTTTAACATCTCTTATCCCAAAAACACTTTTAAATGCAATTTTATTCTTGCATATGTGTAGTATGGAAAACATAGGATTTAGGGTAGGTGGTGAATGCAGTGGCACTTTTAAGGTTAAGTCATGGTTAGACAAATCTGTGAACTTGCTACAATTTCATTTGTTATGCATATTTATCGACTGGTAGTTTCCATCCTGAACATGGAGTGTTAAGTGCCCTCAATACATTGAGATCCTGTTCTATGCTGATGATTTTGTTTTATTTGAACAACCCCAATGGGTGCAAGCAAACAATTAGATGTACATGACAATGTTTGTTTTGAATGTCGACTGAGAATTAATACTTTTCAAACAATGGTTATGGCTTGTCACAGAAATAGAAAGGTAAGTGTGGTCTTTAGGCTTAATGGGGGCAAAATAAAAGAAGTAAGGTTTTCAGATTAAAAGCTAGGGGCAATTGGCAATGATTAAAAAAATATAATGTAGGCCTGTTGTTTTAGAGAATGTAGGTTATCAGCTTTTTCGCTAACACATTTTAAGGCAAAGCAGTATCACTAAGCTGCGGTTTAGGTCTGCCCACTTGTATGGAGCTGAGCAATGGGTTCCAGCAAACACCTGGGGCCAGATTATCTAACATTTGCACCACTGAAAAAACGTGAGAAAATGCTTTGATAATACAAAATGGAGCCAACCGGTTTTGTCGCAATCCATATTATCTAACAAACGTTTGCATGAGGCCAAAAATGAATCAACTTTTTTTTTTTATACAATGTGTTTTTCATAACAAAAACATGTTATGCAGAAAACAGTTAATACAACAACCTGCATCAATTTTGCCCCAGTGACATTTTTTTTGGAAATGCCTTTTGGAGTTAAACCCGTTTGCTCCATTCTGTGTTATCTAAATAGCAAAATTGGTGCTAAATACGTTTGCTCCTCTTTTTTGAACAAGTGCAAATCTTTGATAATCTAGCCCCAAAAGTATAGAGTTAACAGAAAAAGGATTTAGAAAGCAGTCCCTATTTCTGCCCAAAAGCGTGCTAACAGTACCAACCTACCTGGAATTAGGTTTATGCCCTGCCGTTTATGAAATTCAATTAAGAAATATTGTTTTCTGGCTTCACATGAATTAAGCAGAAGATCACCAGTTAAGAGAATTGTGTGGAATCTAGGGCACAAAAAGGGTGATAGAATGGAAATGGTTCTCATGTGTTAAAAGATGTTAAATGGTTTAGGTGTTGCTCACCTATGGGATGAAAATGTCATCATTACATTCAAAGATATGGGGCCTCATTCTGAGTTCGGAGGTAACCACGCCGCTATTTGCGGCATGGCTGCCTCCGCACTCCGGCCTGGTGAATGGCGTAATTACCGGTCCATTCCGAGGTCGGGGGGACCGGTAATTCCCCATTCACCAGGGCCATTCCCCATTCCCATTTGAGCCCCCATAGGGCTCAATGGGAAGGGGGAAGGCGGCAATAACGGTACCGTAAATTACGGTACCGCTATTGACCCCAGAGTCCCTTTGCGGGTCCCGTCCTTAACACCTGCTAGAAGCAGGTGTTAAGGAAGGACCCGCAAAGGGAACTCGTAGTAGGGCGGTAAGGGTTTAACGGCACCAGTCTCGTTACTGGTGACCGTTAACCCTTGCCGCACTACTCGGAATAAGGCCCATGGTGTTGGTGAAACATGCTTATTATGCTTTGGTTTGGGATGACATTTCATTGGGGAATCCTTTGGTGCTTCTGGTGACAATTTATCAGAGACTGAAAAACTATTTTGGAATGGAGCCCAAGAACGAAACCTTATTTTTAAAGTGTAGGCTGAACATGCTACATGAGCTGCAGTAAGTGCAAATGGTATCAGGGAAGTGATAGGAGATGCCCTTTCTGCAAAGCTGCCCCAGAATCAGTCACTAAGGTTGTGTTCCTCTTCCCGCTTTACCATAAGTGCAGACAGAAGGGATACTCCCGTATGTCTATAGGCAGCAAATCAGAACAACCACTCTAGCATTAGATTTTCTGAAATCAGCAGCCTCCCAAAATGTGCTTTTTAACGTTTCATATAACTTGAAGGGTGTTTGGTTTAGTGACAAATATTTATGAATTCATTGCTATTTTAAATAGTTAACTTTGTTGTATTTAACTATGTTTGTATACATATGTGTCTTTGAAATCTTTCTAATGTTTTACTGACGTTTTACATTGCTTTTCAATATTGAATGTTTGTTGTTGGTATGTTAAGCTGTCTATTTTTGTGTGATCCGAAGGATTTGGAAGATTTCCGAATACAGATAAATGTTATGATGATGCTGCTGCTGATAATGATAGTTTTTTTAATATCCCACAGAGATTATACATTGTTAAGTTCATTTTGCTGCCCCTAAAGAAATGCTGTCAATGTTGCATACGTGTTCTGACAGCAAAGTGTATAATACTCTCCCCACATAGATATGTTTGTCATACATTGATGTTAATAGTCCCTCAGATATGTTCTGGAGGGATTCTGATTTCTGAGTCTTTATCAGGGTGAGATGTGATGATACATAAAATGATATGCGTGGATTAGAGGTCTGGTTCCCTGATTACTCAGTGATCAGTTCAGCCACTTGACTACATTTCTCATACATAAATGATCTGATGATCTGTGTGTTTCTGTCCATATTTTGACAACATGTATTGACAACTATGCTAACATTTCAGTGGTATTAGTGTTTTATTATAGTAAAGTAAATGTGATTATTGTGATATTAAAATAACCACAAACATGGTGTGTGATTATGATGATCGTGTCATCCTCTAAAGATGGTACACGATCACAGTGATATTGATGTCCTCACAATAACGATGGGTGAGGAAGCACATATGAAAGTTCACAGAGATGTTTTAAGTTGATGTTGAGATGGCAGTCCCCCCAAAGATTATGAGCCTCATTTCAATGTTGGTGATATTTCAGCTGTAAATCCCACCAAACGGATTTAACAATACCACCACTTGATCCGGCGGAATTACAACCGGATTACAATTGGTGGTAGGCGGTGTTAGTCCCCATTTATTGGAGTCCATAGGACTCCATGGGGATTTCGGCAGAATTGCCACTGGTGGTAATTCCATCAATTTGGCTGTTTTTTGGTGCTAAGGACGTTTACCCTCCACCTTTCCTCCACCTTACCTCCAAACCTGTAGTTCGGCTGTGTGGTAATGCAGTGGTACCAAATATCCCAAATATTACAACATTTCACTGTAATACGGAAATGCAAATGTTCCCCCAAAACTGATGTGTAACATTGATGATACTATTTCTATTGAGATCATGTGTAATTAAAATGCTAAAGTCCTCACGGAGATGGTGTGAGATAGTGATGGCAAAGTCTGCAGGGCAAATGTGTGCTCTAGAGATGTTAAAATGTCCAGAAAGGTAAAGGTTAATAACATAGATGTTAAAGTCTCCACACATATGGTTTATGATGAATACAATGTCAAAGACCTCAAGTAGATCTTGTGTCTAGAGAATAATGCTAATATCTCCACTGGTATAAAATGATATAATAGTATTTGACTCTACTTTGATTGTGTATGTAAATGTGTTAATTATGCATATTTCATAAGAGAAGATGTTACAAAATGTGTGATGCTTGTGATGTTAAACGACCCATATAGATGTTTTATGATGAAAGAATATTTTAAGCCCATGTAGAGGTTACATTATCTGATAATGTCCTCAATATATAGCATATGATTTGCCATGCTTATAAATTGTGCAAACCATTAGACCACTGTGTGATATAAGTCCTTTGTCAGATTTACCTACTAAATTAAAAAATGGATTAAGTTATAAAAGAGGATAAGTGCTTAGTGCTCCAAATAAAGCATAAATACACAATATGTCTCTACAAATCAAGTTTTTCAGTCCAGAGCAACGTCTCTGGACAACTCCTTGGTTACACTCTTTTGCAGCTAGCATACACTTGAAAGACTTTCTCCTAGGTCTACTATGTGTACTGGAGCCTTATCGTTGATTCTGTAGTTGGTATCACACTTGAGATGGACTTAATTAAAGGTCTAAAGGCACATGATGACAATAGGCTACAATATGATCTTCACAGGATCCTATTTAGTCCTCTCACTACCCCTCCCTATTCCAGGTATCGGATTCTCTGTGCTTGCAATCATCTACTCTCTCCCTCTCCTCTCTTGTCGACCACAAGCTAATACCCGGTGAACCTTCTCTTGGTCCTTCCTTCTCTCAATTGTTATCATTATGCTTCTCCTTTTCTCCTGCACTACCTTGATGTTTTGCCTTGGGCTTAGCCCTCTATCTTCCAAGCTTCCTCTTGCATTTTTCTCAATCCCCTCATCCTCCCCTTCTAGTCTTCTTATGGTCTTCATGTCCTTCTCCTTATCTCTCCTACTAGTGAGTTGCTGTTTCACCTATCCACCCTGATAACCTTTAACGATGATCATCTCCTAACTGTTTATCAACTTCTCTGTGGATTCCCTCACCACCACAGTCTTACATTCTTTCACCACCTCCTCTGTAACCTTTAGCACATGCTCCCTCGAATACACTTTAGAAACTAGGGCTTATTTTGTAGTCTCTGTCTTACAACATTTTGGGCCCTAGTCAACCCCGATATTCAGGACTCTCGTCCAAGTTTCCTGGGTCTCTCTCCCCAGTTTCCTGGATGTTCCTCTCCTTATCCAAATGGATCTCTCTTGTAATAGTAACCTTGATCTCTCTCTCTCTCTCTCTCTCTCTCTCTCTCTCTCTCTCTCTCTCTCTCTCTCTCTCTCTCTCTCTCTTTCTTTGTCTCTCTCCTCTGTCACCTGGGATTCTCTCTTCCACGCATTGTAGTTTTATGCCCCCTCCTGTTTTATGGGTATATCTCTCCACAGATTTCTGGATCTCTGTTTCCCCAGCCTCCTATGCATTCCACAAACGTGTGTGTGCCTCCTCCTGGACATCCTCTGGCTTTCTACCCAAACCTCCTGCTTCTCTGTCTCCTCAGTCTCTTGAACCTATCTCTCCCCCGCCCTTGATATCTCTTTATCCAGTCTCTTCACAGGGGCACCTGGATCTTTCTTTCCCTAGGACTCTGACTCATTCACTTCCCAAGGCTCAGGTTCTTCCACTTTCCAGGCAATGCCCTCCCAGCCACCTAGGTCTCCCCGCAACCCTCCTATTTTCTTCTGAAACCAGCCTCCTCAGTCCTTCCCTCATTCTCTGAGGACCTGCTCCCACAGGTTTTGGGGCTCTTCATCAATCCCTGCTTCTTCACGCTCCTTCTGCATCTTTGCTGGCAGTCTCCAAATTACCTCATTCTCTGCACTCCCACAACCTTCTAAGACTGTACCAACCTTTTACAGGGGACATTGGTCCACCTTTCAGTCCTAAGGGAATACAAGTGTGTAACCCTATGTAGCTGGTATGGTGATATCTTCTAAGCTTAACCCACCTTGGCTTCGCCTTCAGGGGGGATTTACTTAGCCTAAAAGTTCCTATGTTTACATGTATTGAGACCTATTGGGGTGATTGGTTCACTACTTGAGTCTTATCTCTGATTTTGACCCCAACTCTTGCCTTCTCTGGTTTTGAATATGACTTACACACCCACACATGGGGAACCATGTAGTCAGGGACTGTCGGCTCCATGGGACCATCTCTCATAACCATTTCCCTTGATGTGGTAGCAGCTTCTAGGTAGGCAATGTGACACGGCTGTGGCATCTTCATGTTTCAAAGGTATACTCTTGTCACTTGAACATATCACATTAAAATGTGACTGCCACTGCATGCTCAAGGACAAACATCTTCCCCACCACTATCTTCTTACACTGGTTTTCTCTGTCTGCAGTCACCATTCACAGTTTATTCATATTGTCACCATTTTAGCCACTTAACATGGAAGTTCCAGAAAGACTATTATGGAGATTCTTTTTGTGAAAAAATAAAAAATAAACACAATCTCAGGATGACATGCTTCGAGGACCTTCTTGAGCACATCTTGAACTCAAATCCGAACCACTCCTTTAGTATACCTATTTCTTACCCTGAAACTGCCCTTACATAAATCCCTTCTCCTTGAGATTCCTATGAATTTACCATCCTAGTTTCTGTAATCCTGATTGAAGATCTCTGTAGTCTGGAATAACATGCACCCCAGCTATCAGAACCACAATCGTCCTTTCCTATCACCTGTCTCATCTCCATTTGGAACCTTTGTTTGGTTTATCAACTTCTTCACCATTTTCCCTTTTTCCACAGGATATGATCTGCATACCAATGCCGTAATACAGCACACTTTGGACAAGCTATGGTGCTGTATGATCACTACAGTTGTAATGGGTTCAATGTAAAATGTGAGTAGCATCCATTAAAAACATTAAAAACAGTATAAAACTACTGCATCTTCACCACCATGCCTTAAAATCTTCACATGCTTCCCGACACTGATGCACACGTACTAATTCACAAATCAATTCCAGAAATCATGGCCAAGATCAACAATGTCTCCTTGAAAAGTAGATGTAAAGCTAAGCAGCAAAATGCAAATATTGCTAATAATGGCATTCTTCAACCTTTCACTCTCTTGCAGTTTTTTCAATCTCTTGCCACACATATTCCACCCTCTACCCTAATCTGTTCACCTGCATACATGGATCTATGATGTTTAACTGCATGTCTCTTACACCGAAGCCTTGTTCTCCAACCCTGAATTCTGGCACTGTGGACAATCAAAGATTCTCTGCATGCCCCCATCCTGCCCTCCTACAATGTGGGGGACACAACTGTAGGCCCACTCTCCCACACCTCTTCCCCCTACCTCTTTGTGTGTTCTGTCTAAGACAGACCTGCCACCACTGGTTTCCTCGCCTGCCACCTTCCTGTTTTGTTTCCCCCTACCCCATCCCAACCCAACCAAACTCACACATACCCACAATGTGTCCTCCACCTTCTTCAAACACCACCGTCTACCACTTTCTGGTCCCCTCCTCCCATATGCATGATAAGTGCATTGGTGCTGCTCCCAGACTTTCTGGGAAATATTTTTGAACAAAGTTGTTGTAACATTATGTACACAGTTTCTTCTACAGGTTCTGATCCCCTTGTGCAAAATAAGCACCATCCACATGTGAGACGTGTGCGTTCCATACACCTGTAGTCACCACTGGAGCACAAGTAGTCTAGTAAACATTTTCATTTTGCACTGACTTTAGTGTTTGTTTCAGGGATGTGTAGTCCTCCACAAACGCACATCTTTGCTGGAATCCTGATGAAATATTTTGCAAACAGCGTCCAGCTGCAATTAATTCCTCCAAAATTATGATAATCATTTTTTTTGGGTTAAAATAGATGCATTTACATCAACTTACTGAAAGTAATTCGAATGGTCTTCAGCAAAGGATGGATTTACTCGAACTTGAGGTAAAACATGCTTTGAAAACTGCTAACAAACTCTGAATAGCATGCAAATTCGCCCTACATTCTCTTTCTTGTCCAAATTGCATGTGCCCTACGAAAATGTGCCCTCACTGAAACAACACGTTGTATTGCTCTATTTTACCAGAATCAAGAAACTCACCACCATGGTGTGGGGAGGCCCTCTTCCTACCTATAGCTGCCAGGTGTTAAGATGGATGTCTGAATTCTGACCTGGTGGGCAGAGGTTCAGGAGGCCAGCCTAGTTTCTTGGAACAGGGTAACCTTCTGGACAAGCCGTACCAATCAAGGTAGCTTGGCAGTGGTCAAGACTAGGTTCCATGGGAGGTGAGGGTGAATGAAAGACCCCAGTGAGCACACAGAGCAAAGGACACTTAAAAAGCACTCCCAGTCAGGTATATATATATATATATATATATATATATATATATATATATATATATATATATATATATATATATATATATATATATTAAAAATACAAATACTTTTATACTTTTATTTCAAGGCCTTTGAGTTTCAACACACAAATCAAATCACAGTAATACTATTAAGCCAACACAATCCTATCTAAATACATATATACAAGACCAATGGGGTCTAAAGGGTTAATGCACAAAATGGGTCGACAATCGGAAAGGGGAAGGAAACAGGCAGTGCAAATAGTCTTTAGTCGCTTCTGCATCCAACACATGCCTAACTAATAGGCAGTCCACTCCCTAAGAAGAGTGGAGCCTATTGCTCAAATGTACTTGCACTGCTGGCACACGCGGTAGTTCAAATTGGCAAAACGGGGTCTCTTTAAGGGTCTGTAGCAGCTCAGGAAGGTGGGTGAGGTGATGAAGAATAGGTTCCCACTATTCGAGGAGGGCCTCCTTTTGAGGGCAGAGTCGATTCCAAGAGTTGGGAATAGTTTGCTAGTTCGCACTAGCAGTGGAAAGCAGAGGGGCCACTTGTGCATAAAAATGGATGGAGGCACTAGGGGCCACCAGTTAGGGTTGTGATTACTCACTGATTCCCGATGACCAAACTTTGGAAGTCGACTCCACTTCAGTTGCAGGTTCAAATGCAGCAATTTGGTGGCTCTGCGGGCTTCAGCGACGAAGATACAGCAATGATTCCCAAACAGGACAGTGGCGATTTCTCCGCTCTTGGTGGATGGATCAGGCCAATTCCACTGCAGCAGTCTAGAGGGGCAAGAGGGGCACAAAGGCAGCACACCTGCAGAGTTTATCACCACGGCTGGGCGACACAGTAACCGCATACACTCCGGCTCGGGCGCACTCTTTTTACTCCAGATCTGGGAAAGCCAAGTATACGAAATTCGGTGTGAGAGTGCCGTGAACACAGAGATAGCAACTTTCCAAGTTTCGAGGGCCTCCTGGAAACAGTGGCAGTATCAGGGCAAAGAGTCTGCGTAAGGTGGTCAGCCCACTGGTGGGCCCAAGGACACTTCCGAGAGAGCTTACTTGCAGGGTTTGATGAAGGTGCCAAGAGTAGTTGGTCCCACTATTCGTATGAGTTGAAGCATCTTCGCAGACCTTCTAGGACGACCAGATGCAGAGGGAACCCACGGGACGACAGCGGGCTCAGAGTGCCAAACCTTACAACACGTCACCAGCGGTTCCTCAACTCGGCTTCTTAGTTTCAGAATACTTGGTTCCTATCCTTGGTTCAGTGAGAACTCCAGAGATCGACATGGTATGGGTGTTTGGGTCCTTCTCTTATCCAGAATCCCCTTCGCCCCAAAATGAAGAGGACCCAAAGGGAGATTTGCTCACATTCAGGCATACCATACGTGGATCAATCACGGACCATGGTGGTCCCAGGCATTCACAGCACTCCAGACTCTCTGGCACCCAGGATGTGTTTTGGAACCAGATGTTCCAGCCCACAGCCTGGAGGCACACATACAAGGGATGCAGAAGCCCGCGAAAGCTCAGCTTTTCACGGTAGAATGCATGCCCAAATAAGGACTGACACAGGTTGGATCGACCTGGGGAAGGTGAAGGGGCAAGATTACCAAATGACAGGACAAAGAACCTCATGGCATGGCCATTCTGGAGCCAGGCCACCTGTTCATGCCAAAAGCGGTAATCACGGTTTACCTGGCAGGAAAGGGTTAAAAATATACAAAATGATAAGCTGCCACCAGCCCTGTCCAAGACGCATCTGCACTTCTCCTGAAAAATCCTTTGAGATTATCTAGGGCATTTGGAAATTACTAATAGACCCAAGTGCACTGTACTGGAAGGTACATTGTACACTTGTTACATGTTGCAGAAAAGTTGCAACATCGGAAAGGACTAAGGGAAACAAAGTCTCCTAGTACTGACTGTTTTAAGGGTTTGTCAGTGTCCCCATAAAAAGATAGCAAAAAGCCCAGAGGAGTGCAGCAGAAGGCTGGGCTCCTCTGGTAAAGTCAGACTATGGTGTTTTAACATCAGCAAAAAGCTGTGGTGTACACAACTGGAGGGAACATTTCACATAACTGGGAATCTTTCCTAACACCAGGTACAACATTTGGAGACCCTTAATGCAATATGGGCTTTCTATCAACCTTCAAAACCTCTCCATTGATTCTAGTTCTCTGATAGGGCCATCAAATCTCACAGAGAGTGTCAATGGTTCTGAGTAGACAACGGACATTGGGCTCCAATGCCAAATCACTAACTTCAGTTAGAGCATTCTTTTGGATGCAGGAGGATCTTGTGAGATCTTTGGAGAACACTGAAACCTGAATATGTTATCCTGCCTTTCCCATGAGTTGTTCAGGTTGCGTTTAGTCAGCTTTAGTCACACATGCCAGTAGGGTGCTCAATTGGTGGTAGATTCAGGAAGGTTAACTTTGATTATGCATGCAGGGGTCTACAACGGTTGACTCTCCAGATGTTTTGGACTACAACTACCATCATCCCTAGCAATCATAGTCAATGGTGATACAGCCCCAGGTCTTTTGGTTGGAACCCCTGGATAGAAGCTCAGGGGCTACAACCAAAAGGCTAGCTAGCCCCGAGTCCCAACAGTACCAACATAAGCATAGCCCCAGATCTTTTCTAGACCTATCAACACTGGTGGGTGAGGGATCATGGGAGTCACAGTCTGAAATATCTGGAGAGCCAAAAGATGCAGCCCTCCGATACTTGTCAGGCATACTTGTCAGGCAAGTAGTTGTTGAATGGATCTAATTTGAGTGAAAATCCAATCATTTGCAGTACCAAGAAAATTAATTGTATAGCCATTCCTGTCATAGCTATTACCATTGTATTGAAAATTGTTCTACAAATGATCAAATAAGTATACTGTCATAAGCATTTGCTTAGGTTTGTGATATAATGTCACTCCAAGTATCAGACAAAACTGGATGCTTGACACCACTGTCAGTTTTACATACAAATCTAATTATTAGTATTAATATGCATGATCAAGTACACAGAACATTATCGCATAAGATTGCTAAAGAGAGATAAGAAAAAAATGTCACTACGTGTGACAGCTCTGTCCATTAATACACTATTGAGATATTATTCTTTATACTGTTGCATGCATCACATTTCTGGGAAAATTAACAATGAAGTGCAATTAGCTAAATGTAAGGCCACTGGGGTCAGACATTGTTCACCAGCATGTAAAAACAGGTGAACAATGTCTGCACGTTTGGCAATTTCTTTCAGGAAATTGCCGTTTTCGGCCATCATGAGAGGGGGCAACATATGTACTGGTGTGCAAAAAGAAGAAGAGATGACATATAATACCAGAAGAAAGATCTGTGCCAGAAGAAAGATATGTGCAAAAAAATAATAATAAAGAATACAAGACAGTTCACTAAACTCTAATACCTAAAACTAAAGGAAGCAATGGAGCAGTGGTAAATATTGTAATTAAAGTTTAAAGAATATTGGTTGACATTTAAATACCTTGCCATTTCCCAATGATGGTAATAGGCCTATAAAAAGATACTTCATGATAGCACTGATGAAGTGGTGCTTATTAATTACAAATGTTATATAATCATATTTACATTTTAAAGGTTAAGCATTTATGAAATTCTAAGTCTCACGAAAATAAAAGGCATAATTCAAGTGAATGAACACTTGTCAAACAAAAGGATGAACTTTGGAACAATACATTGAAAAATCTCTCTGCCCACTATCTAACAAGACAACACAAAACAAATATATCAGAAACCCTACACTATGAGCTCTAAGTCCAAAATGCACCTCCTTTAGGTTTTTCAATTGTTCGTCTGAATCCATTGTACACAAGGCAAACCTTATATTGTGTATTTAGCAGCATTTCTATGATAAGCTGATTTCATGATAAAACAGAGAGAGGAGGCCCAAGGCACAGTTCCTTTATAAGGTCATAGAACTCTGAGGTGACGTGCTTTATCCTTTCACTGTATGGCAGCGATATTTTATTACTTATGATGCTTGGCTGAACAATCAATTCCTTTAACAACGTGAGCTTTATTACGAGCATGATGGCAATGGTAAAAAATAAATTAAAAAAAAATAAAAAAATTGGAATCTCATTTTACATGGACCAGAGCGGAACACCAATGCATTAAATGAGGGTGCTTTACACCGTTCTTTACATCTCTGAGTCATTTTAGAAATGTTTTGCAGGCAAAGAGAGACTCAGGATGAGGAATCAGTTTCATTCTTCTCACTCCTTTGGCAAAATCTCTTCATTGTAATCTTCCATAAGATTTTTCATGCAGACATACAACCAATGGATTCCTATGGCATCTGCCCTGCATGTGGCACCTACGAAAATCAGGCATATCCCATAGCATTGCATAGTAAATGCCATCTGCAAAGAGTTATCTGCAGGCGGCAATGGCATTGTTTACAAAAATGATATCAAAAGTAAAGAAAAAAATGTGACTTTGCTTATTTGTACTCTTTAGTTATGTACTCCGGCTTGCAAAAGTTCTAAATTGTATGCAAGGGTTCAAACAGCACCTTAGCTCTATCGTTGTTGGTCCCCTTCATGTAATTAGCGTTTAAATGGGCACCTGCATATTTTAGCTAAAACCAGTCTTTAAAATCCCAGTTGCCAATGAGTTGCATTGAATGGAATATTAACCACATTATGAGCATAGAATGTACTACATGGAGAAAATAAACTTTTTTTTTTAACAATTGAATTGAAAACTAGCAGAAATTGCCTGTTCTGTAACGGGTTCTGTAGACAGGCATGATAACATTCTCATCAATTGTTGAAAATCATTGATCCTGTAGGTCGCTGTTTGGATTCACTTATCGCTTGATGTGCTTTGCACCCTGCAGTAAACTGCACTGAGAAAGGGCGTGTGTGGCTGGCTCACATATGCCCGAGCAGACCATGGGGGGAGGCGAGAGTTGGTGTGCAGCTGCATACTGGGACCTTATGTGCTCTCTTCCCACCTGTCGCCTCACCCTGGTGTGGTGCAGTTCATTCCAGTGCATTGCAGTGCAAATGTCTCGGAAACCGTGCATCCTAGGGCCCTGATCACATTGATGTTTGCCAATTTCAGGCAACCATCTCATGTGTTTGGAGGGTCCTAACAGCTAACTATGCAACATTTGGTGCAGATTACTGAAACTGTATGGAATTGTAAGGAACAATGTTTGTGAAGCTACAAACAAAGACTTTTGCTGAAATCCGGTCAAAGGGGTGGAGTGTCTGAATGCCATGTGGCCATTAATGTCTGGAGGGTCCTAACACATGATGATGCAAAATGTGTTGCAGATTGGTGAAACAGTGTGAAATTGTATGAGGAACAATGCTTCACCAAGCCACACACCCCAAACAAATGTTTACTTTTATTAATATAGAATATTTCATATTTTTACTCTAACAACAATCCTCATAACTGTCCATTTTCATCTTGCTTGTTCTAATTCGAGGGCTACTCCAATTGTTGATATGTGGAATAAATGAAACGCTATGATACACAAATTGTGAAGTGTTGCAAATACATATTTAAGCAGTTTCATTAAAGTGTAATTCTGTAACTTGCAAATGGAGTTCTTCTGTTTTTTAAGCAACAGCAGCTGTGCATTAAATAAACAAGGAACCATAAATATTTAATTATTGATAAACTAACAACTGTAAATTGACAAAGAAAATATGAGTTCAGACTTATGGAATATTGCTACCATGATTTTCACTCTTCTGCTTGAATCTTTTAAATGTTCCATGCTCTGTATCCTCTCATGCTCTCACATTCCACAACTAAGCCTGTGCACTGAACTCTTATAAATGCACACATAATTAAAGATCATAATACAAGTTACTGAAATCTATTCATTGGTATTCTAACATTGAGCAATACATACTACGGATAAAAGTAATTTTTTAAGACAACATAGTTTACACGGTTTAGTACAGGCAATTGCTACCTGCCATCAAAAGTTGTGCTCCATCGGTTTGAAGAGTCACAGTATATAGGCCCGCAGACATACTGAGGGAATACTCTTCTTGTAGACGTTCTAGGCTAGAAGCTGATTTATATTGATCACGAACCAATGTGTTAGCGTGTTAGTTTGTTAGTTTGACATCACATAGTGCCTAATTTGAATCTCCCTTAGTAATTTGTGCTGCTCTGTCCATAAGATAACACATTTAAATCAAATCACAGTTAAAAGTAATCAAGATAAAAACAATCATACTAGCTACATTAGGCTCTAATGTGGCAGTGAGGCTTCATTTATATGGCAATTAGAAACCCTAACATGGAACAGGATGTTGTTAAATAAGCAAAAACAGATATCATCCAACCATTGGGATCCGCCTCACCTATTGACAGTCCAACAATTATAACAATAAAATTAACAGAACGAAGTAGAATCTTAACAAAGTGCCATCATGTGAGGTTGTTCAGAATATGTAGTCACTGAAAGATTTGTTAGCAACATAGAAAAGTGCTTAATATGGGGCCAATTCATCGAATCTGGTGCAGATGTAGCACACACGGCTGGCGCAGAGAGGGAGCGTGTGCCAGCGTGCGCTAGCACCGTGCGCCAAACAGCATTCAGGCGCACGCATATGCATGGATTTCCCAAGCCATTTGCAGCTGTGACGCAGCGAACATCCAGCAGCGCCAGTTACGACCCCAACAACGCCCCTTGCACCAGAAAAAGGCATAGAAATCCCCAAAATGGCGCAAAGGGCCGCGCTAACCCTGGGCCAGCTTACAGGCCCAGGCCCCCTACACTGTAATCATGTGAAAAAGTATGTTTACCCTACGTGTGGCAGCCAAAACGTGTGAAAATCTACTCGCGCACCCCCTTGAATACGTGTACCCCGCTTGCGGCAGCCAAAACACATAAAAATATACCTGCGCACCCCCTTGAATACGCGTACCCCGCTCGTGGCAGCCAAAATCGTGAAAATCTAGAAGTGCACCCCCTTGAATACACATAACCGGCACGCGGGAGCCCATCACCCCTGACCATGCCCTGCAGGCATCCCATCACCCCTGCCCATGCCCCGCTGGCAGTCCACACCACAGGGGACCTCCCATCACCCTGGCCATGCCCCGCAGTCAGCCCACACCAAAAGGGACCACCCATCACCCCTGACCATGCCCTGCAGGCAGCCCACACCACAGGGTACCACCCATCACCCCTGACCATGCCCCACAGGCAGCCCACATGACACCATGCACTTGTGAGCCCTGACTCATGTCCCTCACCAGTTACCCACCAGTGATGGGCACCTGCAAGCCGGCCCTGACTCATGCCCCCTCCACAAGTGACGGGCAGCTGCCAGCAGGCCCGACTCATGTCCCCCCACCATTGATGGGCACCTGCAAGCAGACCCTGACTCATGTCCCCCCACCAGTGACGGGCACCAGCAAGCAGACCCCGACTCATGACCCCCCACCAGTAATGGGCACCTGCAAGCAGGCCTGACTCAAATCCCCCCACCAGTGATAGGCACCTGCCAGAAGACCCCTACTCATGTCCACCCAACCAACACACTGTCACAACATACATGCATATAGCAAATGTCCACCCAAATGCCACCCCACGCTGCCCTCCCACAGTGCTACTCCACACCCATCCATTGTCCCCACTTCCCAGTACAGGCCCCATGGCATGTCAATCACAGAAGCATACATGCATGAACCCAAGGACATGGCCAACATGGCCACACAGCAGCAACACTTGACTGAGGCAATGACAACTGACACATGCACCAAACTAATGAGAGCAGACAACACAAACATATGAACAGATTAAAATGCATTAAAAAACAGAAATCTCCCAAACAAAAAAGAACCATGACAAGGACAAATAAATGATTGTGAACTGAACTGAAATTCAAAATAAAAAAAAACTTTTTTTCAAAAGAAAAAATCCTCCAAGTGGTCCATGTCCAGAAACAAAAAATCAGAATCCAAAGGGTAAATCCAAGAAAACCATTCTATCATGGGTGTGAAAAACATAAAAGAATAAAGTCCACAGTTCCAGAGCTATTTGCAATGTAAGTTCTTAGGGTCCATGATCCCAAAACCAAATGAAACCTAGTAAAAACCCTACAAAAATACAACTATGTACAAAAAGTGGAGCAATGTCCATCGACTCCAAAATAAAAATAAAACGAAAGGAAACCTAAGCCTAATAAACTATATACAATGGCGGCGGGCTAGTCCTAGGGCTCACCTTTCTCTCCAAGTGTCTTGGCCAGGGCATCATTGAACTCTGAGTTTATGGCCCGGAGGTGGAACTGCGCCCTGTCCTTGAGGGCTCACAGGGACGCCACCATGCAACTCATTGTGAGTCTCCACGAGGAGCTCTGCCCGCCTCAAAGCTTGCAGCATGGAGCTCTCTGCCCTGACAATGGTGAGCCGAGCCCTCTCTGTCCGCCGCTGCTGTGCACCTATCCGCTGGCCCAGCCACTGCCACACCAAAGATACACTTTGTCCAGGGTCCTCCTGCCTTTCGGCTGATGCCTGCCCCCATGATCTAGTCGGCCCAAGGCCTAACGCCTCCCACGTTGAGACTGCTGCCTCCTTGATGCCATCTGCTTGTGCCACCACTACTGCCTCCGTACAGATGGCAACAGACTGGGCCGTCGTGTGCCAGCCCTTCTTGATGGTGCCTGCACAACCTCCGTGGCCAGGGGTCTAGTTGCTGGGGTGACCACCACTGCTGGACCTCAGACTCACGACTGTGGCAGGGATGGGATCTCCACCAGCGTGGGCGTGGTGGCTTGGGCAGGTCCACAGAGGACCCTGGTGGCATGTGGACGGGAAGACGGCATGGAGTACAACTGGCACATAGTATGTACTATGTAAAGAGGAGGAGAGGGTCCCAAGAGCCCCCAGCACAGCACCCTCCTAGCCGGTTCATGTTGGCACACACCTGTTCGTGATGACATGCATGGTCACCCCAGGAAGCACGCACATCATCACGAATCACCTGTGTGGGCAAAGCGATACCGATTAGGACGGGCTCAACCCTGTCACGGATCACCACATCTGCAGGTAGAGGAGTGTCAGTCGACGTGGACCACCCCCCTACCTGCGGATGGGCCTGGGACGGGGCATCCCGGTGGGTGCATGGTGATGCAGTCTCAGTATTAGGGACATGATTAGGCACAGGCCTCTCCGCGGTGACCTGTGCTGCCTCCTGCCCCTGACCCTGGACTGCACCACTTGCACCAGTGGAACCACTCCCACCAGGCCACATGTGTGGGTCTGATGCAGCCTCTTCCTCCTCCTCACCCACCACCAACCTGGATGCCTCCACACCGTCTTCCGCTGTGGACAGCCCCTGTGTGGGCTCCCGTGCCCCTACCGCTACTGAGGAGCCCACTGCCAACCTCCGCCTCTTGGGCATCCCCTTGGCAGCCCGTCCATGGATGCGGCACCAGTCCCCTCGCTCCCAGAAGATGACACGTCCTGGGAGGGAAATCGGGCCATGCGTACCGCCTGGTAGAGGCATCCCCACCGCTCTGCATCCCCAGCACCGTCTCCGCCCTCTTCCTCAGTCACTGCTGTATATAGGGAGAGATTGTATACAGCAAGCATCAGGGTACTGAACAATAGCCTGCTAGACACAAAGCAATTGCATCTGATTGGCACTGTCAAACATCACTTCCATCATCACCCTCCACAACACACAAGTCAGTGCAAGCAACACACATGCACAAACAGCCATGGCACGTGCAACAGACATTTACATCCATGTCTAAGGCACAGTTGGAACATCCAATGGGGGGCTGAACATCACATGCATCATGGGACATGCTGATCACATGCACACACACCACTGGACAGTCTTGCATCTGGCCATGTCTACCTCCCATCACAGTGGATTCATGGACAACTAGGCCGCATTAGTCAATTCATGGATTGTGATGTCATGTCATGCATCCATGGCATTTCACAGCCACACACACACTACTCAGACATATGCACATGTACGTCATGCATGACCATGACAGTGACATCAGCATCCATGTCTCACAACCCAAACATGTGTGCATCATCACATGCTGGTGCACATCATGCATTGCACAGACATCATTGACATGGAACAGGCTTGAGTGGACTCACATGGAGCACTGCCATGGCCCTGCACACAGATATACATTCAAAAGGGCATGCTAGACATGAGGCCAAGGTGCACACTCCTGCCACACCTCAACATGCATTACGCTGGACAACAACACATGGACACTTACTACTTGACCCCAGACGGGTCTGCAGCACGAGGACCTGGTGATGAAGCACTGGGTGTGTACGCTCCAGGACCCACATTTGGATGTTGGACAACTGGTCCCGGTGCCCCACTTCTCCACAACCTGCTATGAGGCACCGGGCCTTGCTATGGGTCCTGGACCTGAAGTCTTCCCAGCGATTCAGGACGCGTTGGTAGTCACAGGACGCCACCCCCTCCGCGTTGTTGGCATCCACAATGTTCAACCAGAACCTCCTCCGTCTTACCTTGTCGAGGCGTGATGTAGTTGAGAAGAGGGCATCATAATGCCCCAGGACTTGCTCCACCAGGATGCCAACTTCATTTGCAGTGAAGCTGACAGACCTCTGCCTCTCTGACTGGGGGTTGCCACTGGCCCCGGATGGTGTTTGGTCTGACATGGCAACCCCTGAGGCAGGTGTGGGTGGGCAACTTGGTCCAGGGGCTGGGCTGTGGAGCAATGGTACACCAGTCGGGAGTCTTCTGGGTCAGCAGAGGTGGTCTCAGGTACAGGATCCCTGGCTATGGCTTCTGTGCAGGCACCAAATAGCAGAGCACGTTGGCAGCAGGCAGGTTGACAGCAGTAGATCGCTCGTAGACTGCTCAGGGCTCTGGGGGGGGCAGGTGAATGGCCTTCTGGGCAGGAGCGTGGTCTTCCGTGTGTTGTTGCATGGCCAGCTTGATGCAGTTAGTCCGCAAATGAAAAAACAACACGTGAGCGTGTAATCTGAGGAAAGGCCCTTAGCGCGTAAACCCGTAAGTGACGTGACGCGTGCAGGCGTTGCCTTCGCCAGGGGTTAAAGGTCCACGCGGGTAAGCAGTTCGCTGTAAGTGCTTTTTGTGGAGACCGACCTGCATGTTTCTTCTTCTTGTGGGTTCACACGCGATTACTTCACAGCACTTAAAGTTTGTACTTCTTGTTTTGGCAGGGGAGTTGCCTATGCGCACACGTGCATGTGTTTTTCTTTTCCACGCTAGGCAGACGGTGAGTCGCACATGCTTATTTTTCCTACTGTGGCTTCCCCTGTGTGTCGCACACCCATTTTCGAGGTCAGAGTAGCCTGCGTGTTCCACGAGTACTTATTTTATGTGCCCCAGGATGCCACAGCTTACTGTGGGAGGTTTATTTCATGCACATGGGCTACCGGGGGTTGCGTGCACGTTTGGTATAATTTTTTGGGGTGTCTGAGCATTGCGTGACCTGTATTTTCTCACCAGGGGTCACAGGCAGCCTTGCAGGAGCACAGGGGTCTGTCTAACATCACGTACCCTGCCCCCTTCACCCCAATTGCCCAGGACGATTGTTGTGTGCATCTGCCACTGGCAACATACCATCTGTGCCATGGTTGGGAGAGCACCAAAATGAAAGGGCGGCAAAGCTGGGCGACCCCCCAAGACTGGGTGTCATGGGGCACATGTCTGGGCTGGCCAGGGAGTCCAGGGAGGCCAAGGTGGATGCGGAGAGGAATGTGGAAAGGGTATAACACTGGGGCAGGATATCCAGCAACTTGCTGGTACAGCCATGCCACCACCCCCAGCGCCTCAGGGAAATGCTGCTGCTGCAGTCATCCCCTGCACATATCTGACCTTACAGGCATTGTCATCTACTGGCACGGGCCACCAGGTGTTGGAAGCTGCAGGTGCAGCTGTGGCAACCGACACCCAGGCTCGGGGTCAGCCAGTGCAGGCTGCCTCGCCACAGGACTCCCAAGCAGATTTTCAGGGCAGGAATGCCAAGCCACATGTGTCCAAGGTCACAGTGACCAAGGCACATGTTCCTGTGGCAGTTTTGACATCTGCTGCCCCAAGCAGCCAGGTGGTGGGAGCTGCATGGGCAGATGCAGCCAACACCACCCCGGCAGTGAGCCTCCCGGCCAGGACTGTGTCGGTCACAGCCCTTGATAATGAGGCAGTTGTGCTGTTGGGTCCTGGCAACAGCACCCAGCAGCCAATCACACATTCCAGGCCTTCCGTCCTCATGTCATTTCCAACTCCCATTGGCCAGTCCACCATCACCACTGCCCCAACTGACCAGGGCGACATTTGCCTCTCAGGGTCTGCACAACCAGCCAAGAGGAGGAAGTGTGCTTCTGCGCATGAGGCGGGGAACCCATCAGCCTCTGGCATGACATGGAAGAGGCCTTTCAATAAAGAGGAGCTGGACTTCCTTGTGGATTACATGTCGGCACACGACCGCGATATGCTGGTGGGCACAGGGTGCCAACTTATGCCTGCCCAGCGTCAAGTCCACTGGCAGTTCATTACGGATGGTGTGAATGTATTGGGATATGAGAGGCGCACAGCTCAGGATTGCCACAAGCATTGGACTGACCGATGCTGTGCAAAACAAAAGCGGGCCTCTTATTACTCCCAGACTCGGGTGACTGGCAGTGGGCCACCACCAGAGGAGGATGAACTCACTCCGCATGGGGGAATCGCTGCAGAGTTCATCAATCAGGGACTCATCCAGGGACTTGGAGAGATGCAGGATTATGACACAATGCCTGGTGAGTCTTGATGCGTGTGTGTCCAGCCCATGTGTGTTTTGCTTGTGTGATGTGTTGTGTTTGACTGCCAGGTCAGGCTATGTATTGACGTGTGACATGTGTGACACATGGAATGCTTTGCTGATATGTGATTGCCGTCATGCAGTCTGCATGCAGGACATGTGCTGCACATGGGGGCAGTCCTCAAGCTCACTGAAATGTTTGCATATAGCCTGTGCTGTAGTTCCACCCAACACTCAGCCTATGTCTTCGAATGACTGACGGTTATGTGAGGTCACCCTGCAAGCTGCTCCTCCTCACGGGCATGCTTCCTTGCCTCTCCACCACCCTGCAGTTCACTGTCTCCATGGTACTGGCGGTTTCTCTGTTGGACTACTGTTATGGCCTGTTCCCCTTTCCTGTGTACAGGCACACTTCCCTGTGCAACCCTGCCATACCTGTGCTGTGGGGTACATCCTTTGTCCTTGATGCAGGGTGTCTCACTTGGACCGTGCAGATGGCACAGGCTCAGAGTGCACATGAGTGATCATTCATGGACCATTGCATTCTCTACAAGCCCCTATGGGTCCGTGGCAGGCTACTCATTGTAACACATCTCCAGTATTTTATCCATCTCATGGTATTTGCTCATCCGTGTCATGCTCACTCAGGGTGACTTCATCATCATGCACATGTTTATGGTGCCCTTGTCTGTGTTGGGCACAGGCGTCCCTCTGTTACAGCCACCCTGCTTCCAGGCGACTGGTGTGGCTTCTGCCTTCATAGATGTACTTGTGATGGTTCCTCATGTGTCCTGCTTTCTGTCCCGCTCTCATCTGCTGTAGTCTCAGTTGTCTCAGAAGATGTAATTGACACCTGCATAGACTGTCTGCAACTTCACAGTACTGTGGTCAGCCATTCAGAGCCATGCACTGGCTCCCTGCCATTCCCCGGGAGGGGGTTGAGGGGTACAGTGCATCCCTACAACCCAATGCCAAACCTTTGCACATGATGACTGCACTTGCCCTTACAGTGCCGTCATGTCAGAAGATTGACATCACTACATTTCTGGTTCTGTTGATAGTTGTGGACATACACATGTGCTGCACTGCACCCATGCAGTTCTGAGCCATGTTTCACCCTTCAACATGCCTATTCACTTGAGTGTTGTCGAAGTGACCTGCCATGTATGTATCCATTTTCCTCCCTTCACTGTAATTCAAGGCACTTGCCTTGTTGCATCCTGTGACACGTGTGCTTTTATTGATATTAATGTTCTTGTAGTGCATGTTGACATGCATTTTGCATGTGTCATGGACACTTCTATTTGACTTACTTCTGTGGCTATTTGGAATGTGTGCCATGGCTATGCTACCTGCCATCTCTTAGTTGACATTTGTACATTTTGGCAAATATATATGCCTGCCAGGAGGTTGTGTGTGATGCATTTGATATGCAAAATGCAATACATGTGTGGGTTTTGCATTTGACACACTTCCATGTCTGTTTTCAGGGTCCCCTTCCATTTCATTGCCACTGCATGCATGCCAGAGTTTGTGTCATATGTGATATGGCTGCCCCATGTGTTGGCCCTCAATATAGTTTGTATATGTGTGTGGTATGTGCTGCTGACATGTGTACTAATGTTTATTTTAATTTTTTTACAGGTGATGATGCACCAGAAGCAGTGGAGGAGGATATGGCAGACAGGGTGGAGGGTTCAGGTCACCTTCCCAGCACGAGTGGTGGTCGTTGGGTGGTAGGCCAAACATCCCTTGGTGCTCCAGGCCATCCTGTCCAGGCCTGCCTCTGCGTACAGCTCTGAGGATCTCTCTGACTCTGATGTAGAATTGGATGCTCATTAATCCATGCCGTCGACGGTGGGTGATTCTGCAATGGATTCTGTTCTGTCCGCCACACCTGCAGTGGGGGTAGAGCCCTCAAAGGGCCAGTCAGTGTTGGTATGTCAGCCTGTGGTGGTTACAGGTGCAGAGTCACACTCCACACCAGTTGCTACTGTTCCTAGGGCAGCAGATTGACAGAGGAATGCTGTCCTGCAGCCACAAGCTCTGCCGGCACAGCAAGGACCACGTCTCCTTGGGCCCCACAGGTGTGAGGCCTGGCAATGCGGTGGCCATGCACCACCCGGGAACACTGAGTGGGAGCAATCCATGTATGCCATTGCACAGCAACAGGGGGGAGCAAGGCATGGAATGTTTGGCTGATTCCATTCTGCCCCCTGATAGGCAGGTGGAGCTCCAGCAGCAGGCAACGCACTCCATGTGCCGCTCACTCAGGCTTGGCATGGCAGCATCCAACAGGGCCTCCCGGGCTGAACTGGTGTCTCTGCGCTCAGTTATTGCTGCTGACACACAGGCCAACAGGGAAGCCCCGAGGGAAGATTACTCCTCCTCAGAAGTATTCTGCGTGCTCTCATCATGGCCCAGGATACACAGGCAGATCAGAGGATGGTGCAGCAGGAACGCACACTCTTGGCTGAACTCCATGCAAGCCAGGAGGAGCTCTGTCTGGTACGTGAGGCCTCCCTGGTAGAGCTCTGTGTTATACGTGAGGTGGTGCATGGGTACCCCCTTGCGATATTCGTACAGAACTAGGCTTACCAGGCCCGCATGCTTGCTGCAGTGGAGGGGCTTGCTGGGGCTATGCGTCGTCAGGCACCTGTGCCATGCGCACATCCTGATGTACAATCAGGGCGTGATGACGACAACGACCTATCTCTCACTCAGTTCATGCCATGAAGACCATGAGCCCATGAAGGATTTTGTTTTTTTGTCTCAACATCGACACATGTGAATGTTGAGGTGCACCCTGCACCTCCCCCCTCCTGGGTGGCTCCCTACCCCCCTGGTCCACTATGGTTATTTTTATGTTTTGTCTATTGTGCGTTTATGTTGCTGTGTGGTGCTATGTGGCATCCAATGGCATCGACTGTTTTTTCGGGCTGGGCCCATACAGGCTTGTCTCATGTTTGTGTGTGTGGCTTGGGGTCCAGACACATATGCCACTCCTGCTTCCCCTTTCCATGGCTCACAAGGATTGCACTGTGTGAGAGTAACTTACACAGAGGCATTGGACTTCCATCATATCTGTGGCCAGTCTGAAGTCCAACTTGTGTATACCCCGCTAGTGGGGATTCATGATGGTTTCTCCAGTGCATGTTTGGACAGCATTTTGGTGAGTATATTGTTGACTGTGCATGATTTAATTCTGCTAATTCATGTATTGCCTTGACTGCATACATTGTTGATATACTTCATGCTGTATGCGGTCCCATGCCAACTTTAGCTGTCGAGGCCACTCTCATGATGGTAGGGGGATGTGTGGTGGCAATGTCACATTGAGGCACTTGTGCTATGGTGTTTATTCACTGTCTGACACTGTCACTGTTGGGTCATGTTCACATAACGTGTTATGCTGGTAAATTGATAGTCCTGTGTTGGCTTTGCTTATGATGTGTCACAGTATCAGCAATATGTTTCTGTTGCAGATGTGTTCACTACTGAGTGGTTAACATTGGAAATGTATCCTACACTGTGCGTTCATGCATTTCCCATGCTAACATGCATTGAATCGCAATGCAAACACCCCCCACAACACACACAACACACCCTCAACCCCACCCGCACCCCGACATCCACCCACCCACACACTACTTGCCTTCTGAGACATGCTGTGTCCCTGCTGCACATGTTCACATTGGCTTTCATGACCGTGAACTGGCGCAGCTGGCTCATTTTTTTCCTTTGTTTTTGTTAGGCAGAATCACCTGCAGTACCCTTTGGGAACACTACAGATAATTAGGACTACAAGTGTAAGCACAATTTCACCTTTGGTACAAGCCTGTACTACACAGTAAAGTGGCAGCAATGGATGAGTAGCCAGACTTATCTCAAGAATTTAAGTGAGCAGTAGAACAAGTTACACAAAGGACCAACAAATACAGTGATTCAAATATAAACTTACTCAAGGTTTCTTGGTAAAAGAATATACTTTTATTTACTCAGTCAGTTAGAAAAGATTACACTAGCGTAAGCACCTCAGTATCACACACTAATAAACCACAATTTCACAACCGGTAAGTAAATTAACAAGTTTAGCTCCCCTGAAGTGGGAGCAAAATGGCACTAATAGACAGCCGAAATACATTCATAGGCAGGGCAAAGGGGTGTAGTTAAATACAACCAGCAATTATTTGCAATAGGCCTGGGCCAACGTCAATGGTTCAGAGTCTTTTGTGTAGGATAGCACATTTCTGGTATATAACAGTTAAGTCTTTGCCACAGAGATTAGAAGAATTTGGCTAGGCAAAAAGTTGGACAAATGTTAAGGGAAGAACAAGCCTTCATAAGAGAGAAAAGTTTCACGCAATTTCTCGATGGCCAAAAAGATTTCCGGACTGCATTTGCACAGTACCTTGTTAATGAAGAACAGCTGTAGCTGAGGCAGTTGTTCCTGGAAGTTCGAGCAGATCTCGCTGTTCCTGTGCTTCAGTCGTGGGGACAAGAAGGAGGACGTCGGGAGGTTCCTGCACTGCCCAGGGATGAGGCCAAAAGCTTTAGCAAGACGTTGGTTTAAGGGGTGATTGCCTTAAAGTCTACAAGCTGGTTTCCTTCCCTCTGGCTATCCGGTTTTCAACAGCACTCTGATGAAAATTCGACCAGATGGGGACGGTGTCCAAGTGGTTTGCGAGTTGGATGTTCCCACCAAACTCAAGGGAAGAAGTGAACCTTGAAGGGTTTCTCTGTTGATGGAGTTTCAGGCAATTCGGACCTGCAGCAGGGCTTCACCGGTCGTCCAGGAGTTGCAGCAGTCCTCTTCCTTCAGCTCGTCTTCGGTTCTTTCGTTCCAGTGGTCGACTCTGCTTTCCAAGTCCCAGAGAGCTGCTTTTAAACAGTTTTCCCCCATTCATTCCAGCCTGGCTTTCACTCACACAGCAGGGTGGCTGTCCTTGCTGGACAGCCAGCCTGCCAATCACGCCAGAGTGCATTCAGGTCTCCTAGGAGACTAAGTACAGGAAGTTTCGGGCATCTCCCTCACATCATGTTCACCCCAGACACCCTGGCGCCAGAGGAGGGCTTCAGCACTGAAGCCCGCCAAAGGCCAATGAACAAAGGGACCAAACCTGGATTGGCTCACAGTGACAAACACCAGAAGGACCTTTCCTAAAGGAAATGGCGAAAAAAGATGACCAGCGTCTGTTTTTACAGATAGGTCTTGGGCACCATATTGAAAAACATGGCTGACCCTATATTTAGCTACCGTTGTTAGTGGTGGGGAAAAATCATGGTAGTTTGATCTAAACCACTGCCACCAGCCATTTAAAGTAGGAAAGGGTAACATTTTACTGTTACTTGAGTGTTTTGACTCAGGGGAAGCTAGGCAACCCCTCCAGAACTCTATAGGAAGATTGTGTGTGCTGGATCAGTACATTTAAAGAGACTAGTAAAGTCAATGTAACTTTACATGCTCTGGGAGACGGTAGTCTGTTCCAGAGAAGGTATTTAAACCTTGGGAAGTTTGAAAGACAACCCTGTGCCACTGCACTGAATGTGCTGTGTGACACACAGAAAAGGATGATGCCTATGGAGTTGTTTAAAAACTCCATAACCAAAGTACACAAAAGTAAAACACAAACCAAAATACATGTAAGAGTGGGGAAAAAAAGGCTCACATTCCTTCCAGGTAAACAAATAAAATCCTAGAAATCCAGAAGGGTTGCTGGGGGTCTCAAAAGGTAAGGGAAATTAGAACATATTGAGAATTCTCCCTAACAGTTTTTTTTATGCAGCTACAGGGGTTTCCAGGCCACTGACACCACTCACTGTACTGTGCAGTGTAGTGAGCGGGGTGTTGCGGGGGACAACCCCACAGCAGCCACATTTTCCTTAATTTTTTCAGATTCCCTGAACTGCATGCCACCAAAGGTTTGAAGTTTTGGTGTTCAGGCCTTTGGTGGCATGTATTTGTGTACTTTTAGTATAGGTCAGATGTTTTTGCTCACTCTTTTCTTCAGAGTTTGTGTTTGAGGGGATTGTCTGTGGCCTGTTTCCATTTGTAACAGTGCACTTTGTGACAGCTGTGTCATGTGTGTTGATATTTGTATTGAGATTTTCACATTGCATTCCATGGCATGGTGTGTGGGGTGGGTGACCTGGGGTTGAGGGAGGTTTTGGTGACATACCAGCATTTGGATGTGCTATTTTGCATGGGGTATTTGGAATCTGTTGCTTCCAGGTGTGCCTTTTGGTCACACGGGATTGTGTTTGTTTAAGTGGCTAGGGATGCACACAATTCTGCAATTCCAAGGACACATTCTCGGGGTGTTAAGGTTGTGACAGTTGACTGTCCCTTTGTCATCATCGATTGTGACCTGGTCATTTGCCAAGCCTGTGTGCACTTCGCAAGGGGGGAGTTTAGGTGAAAAATTTAGCCACAAGCTGGGCATGGGCTGCCTCACTACATGCCCTTTCCCCTCCCATGCGCAGCGGCCGTGCATGTGGTTGGGGATGTGGGGGCACCACCATGTCCACCGGTATGCCCCCCGCTGGGTTGCAACGTTGTGCAGGACACATGCTGCCACAATGATCCTGCTCAGTACTGGGGGCGCATATAGTAGCTGCCCACCAGAGCGATCAAGGGAGCAGAAACGTGACTTGAGCACTCTGAATGTGCGCTCCACTATGCCCCGGGTTGCAATATGGGCTGCATTGTATCTTACCTGGGATGGTGTGGTGGAGTTCTGTATTGGCGTCGTCATGTGGGTGCTCAGAGGGTAGGTGCTGTCCCCTGGGGAGGTGACGATGGTTCTCATTAGTTGGGTTTGTGTATTTGTCTGTGTGTGACATGCATGCATGTGCACAGGCATTTGTACTCACCAATGAGCCATGTGTTGCCATGCCTCCCAGCTTCCAGGGCCCGGTGTAGGGCTGACATTCTGAATATAAAACTGTCATGGGTGGACCTGGGATAGTGTGCATAGACAGAGGGGATGATTCCCTTGGCATCGCATACAACCAGCACGTTGATGGAATGCCAGTGCTTGCGGTTGCAATAGATGTACTCAGTGGCCCTAAGTGGACGTAGGGCCACGTCGGTGCAATCAATGGCACCAAGTACTCTTGGGAAGTGTGCCACCCTGTAAAAGTCTTGGACCAGGTCCTCCCTTTCTGCAGGTGTCCTGGGCATGTATATGTGCCTGCAGACTGAGGGGCGTGTAGTCATGATTGCCAACACCTGGTGTTGGCAGTGTGACTGAGTGGCCTGTGAGACGCCCCCAACTATGGCAGTTGTCTGCTGAAAAGACCCAGCGGCAAAAAAATGAAGTACATTGAGCACCTTTTCCAAGGGTCTCAGTGCTTGGTAGCTCAAGGTGGGTGATATGAGTTCATCCTCTCACTCAGTGACCAGGTCTAGGATGATATTAGATGGAAACCTATACCTGCCATAGACCTGGTAATCATGCAATGCAAAAAGGCTGGTCCTGGGAAAGAAAATGCAGGGCCTGGCTATCCTCCTCCTCCTGCGGTGTCCCACGATCACTGCTGTGAGGAATGGGACATTCATTGTAGCTGTATATGGTTGATTGTTGTTTGAGTGCACTTTTATGCTGCGCAGGGCAGCTTTGGCCTGCTTTCGCGTGGTGGACATGTTTCTGACTTTGCGCGTCTTTTGGCATGTGCGGGTTTGTCCTGCTCAATTCCATGAATATGTGTTGTTAGCGCGCGTGTGGGCGTTGCAAGGGTTTCACTGCTGTACTTCCCCGTTACGCCCACATTTTTGCATGTTTTTCCCCATTCCACATGTTCCGCAACCTTTTTAGGTGTGTGCACTCGAAGTTCTGCACCTTCACTGGGCAACCTGCTCACAGCTTTCGGGATGTCGCTGTGATGTGTGTTCCACGCACGGATTCAGCACAGTTCCCAAGTAAGCCACGCACAGTACCTTCCATGAATTGGTAAATGGGCGCACGCGTGCGCTGCGTTTCTCATGCTTGCTTGAATTACCCTGTATAGCTCCTTTACTAATAATCAATCTAAAATGGACTGATTAATTGACTCAGCAACTATTGTTCCTTCACAATTATGAATATTTATTTTGCTTTTGGAATTTCATGTATGAAAGTAAAGATGGCTCAATCAAAGGGAATATAACAAAAATAATTAAAACACGGTCAGATGGTGATTCATAAAGGATCTGCCACATGGGGAATACGAGAGCCGGAACTTCCCTAAATTAGCACATTAACAAATAAAATGTCTCACTCTGGCAATCAAATATCTAAAAAACAAAAAAGTCTACCATGACTAGAGCAAAGGTTCTTCAGCTCCACCTAGTGCGGATCAGAAGTGTTTCTCTCTCTAAAAGCGTAGCACAGTTTACAAAAAAAATAGGAAGTGGGCTGGCCGTTTTATAAAGCCACCACATCTTCCTGGAGTTTCCACAGCCATGATTGGATCAACAAACCTCCCTGAGAAGATTGCCAATCTGATTTAATAGCCAAATTATAGTCTGCAAACAAGATTCAGTACAAGTTTGCCCTGCTACAAATACCACAAGAAATTGCACCATGTTGAATCCCAAAGAGGTCAATCAGTTTTATATTTCTGCTAGCTGGAAGTTCACAAAACCCTAACGTGGACTGTTGAATCATGGTCTTGAACATGCAAGGTGAGGAGTCCAACCAACCTAAACCTTCCTCTATTGTCATCTTCATTTGGGTTACAACAATTCAAATGAGACATTTTTGGGAAGATGCCCCAGATCTTGTGTACGGCCATGTAATGGGAAGGTTATGTACATGAGAGAAGCCTGTGTACACAACAAGGAAGGGTGATTCTCCACTCAGTCTTGATCTCTGCTAGCTGCTGACATTTGGTACTATTCTTGCTAATTGGATTTCTTAACTTCATTAGGTATAATTTCAAGTTACCAAAAGAGAAAGAACTGTCTAAGTTGCAAACCATATTTAATGAAGATTGAAGACAATGAAACCAGATTACTGTTTTAAACATTTCATTAGAAATATTACACTTCAAGGTTTTTATTTGTAATGGATGAATGGCTTAACTGATAAGTGGACTTTTTGCCAATCAATCTGAGAAGATATCTAGGATTTCTTAAGTTTGTACCCTCAAAATGACGTACTGAGAGAAGATTTATTTAGGAAAAATAATATTAGAACTGCAAGTTGGGCATTATATTTTTGTTTCCAATGTCAAGATGAATTGTCTCTTTGGTGTGTCTCAAGGATTATTGAAGAAAGACTTAAATATTGACCAGAATTAGATTTGGAGGACAATTAAAAGTACTTGCAAATGAAATGAAATAGAGATAATGAAATGGTTGCAGTATTTCACAATTGTCTGATGATGATTGTTAGCATTTAATAATGACTTAGCTTAATATCTGTACCCCAGGTATACTATTTTACTTATCTATTGATGCATTTTAAATTGGTTAATAAACAGTATTAAATCTATTTTGAACATTGTTCTGTGTTTTTATATTTTTGCATTGTTATATGACTGTTAAGAGTCTGTTCAATGTTTTGGCATATTTTGTACTAAATACATGTTTATTGACTGACTGGCTGACTGACTAAGTACTGAAACTTTGCATAAATCTTCCACTTTACGCTGTTCTATGGGGAAATCCCCGAGAGTCCACTTTCACCTTGCACTACACTCCCACCCACATATCAAAAGGTTAACGTTACAGCTGCAAAATGCTCAGACCCCTAAGCATATATAAATCTATATTTAACAATAAATACAACACATCTTCAACATAAATACTCATCATCTCCCAGCAAGCATGCGTCCCACCTCTGGTCATACACATCTCACTTATGATGACTGAGCAACATTTATGATTAATGGATGGAAAAGATTTGAATGAATCAAAAACAGCCTCAAAGGTACTGCACAGGCTGCCATTCCATTACTTGTCATCCGGCAGTACCATTACAGAAGGCGAAACTCCATAGTCTAATCATATCAGGTCCTATCTCAAAAGAGTCCTCCAGACAAAACTTTTATATCACATCCCTTCCATACAAGAACGCAAAAAACCTGAGAGATGTTTTGATCTCCATTAGCATAATCACTGAGTTAAAGCTTAGTACATTAGACACACACATCCTAGGACCCATATTTAGGATTATTCTCGCCAAAAGGGGACTTCAAAATACGGATGAGCGATGGATAGAAAGCTCTTGAATTGTTCATAATCATTGATGATTTATCCGACCAGATTTCCATTTCACTGTTTATCATCTAGTAGCAAGGTAACAAAGACAATACATCATATGCGATGAGGCCTATCCTAATCACAAAATAATCGGTTTATCCAAACCTGTTACATCATGTTGCTTCTACATGACGTCACAAGCAACACCAGACAGGCTTTTGCTTTTTTGTGCACAGTATTATTGGTGAGGTATAGCTTGGGACATGGTCACACACAATTCAGGATATATGGTATAAACATGTTCGTTAGAGTGACTTTTCAATCCTGTAGAAGGATGAATGAACAGAGCTTTCAATACAACATTATAACTGTCAAAAACAATGGAAGGTTGCCCAGCTGAATGCAAATAGTTATCAAAAAACGAATGCAACTACAAATAAAAATACATTTCTTTTCAAAATCAAAAACCTGTATGCATCTGTTTTTGGTTTAATTTGAATCAGTAAGTGGAAGTAGGTATACACATATGTGGTTTGCTTGCTTTCTATGGTATATAGGCAACTAAGCTGCATATGTGTGATGAAGCACATGTCAGACAGATTTCTTTTGTTGTTTGTTTTCCCCTGCAGAGGAGTCATGTCCTACCAGTTTGGGCTGGACTCCACCCATAGGTGGCATGTCCAAGACAGATTTGCATATCCCTGACCCCCTTCTGAAATGGTGCAGATGGCTAAAAACAATATGTGAGGTTGGCAAACACTACCAGTGGTTGTGATTAATTAGTTGGAATCACTAAGAGGAACAGTGTATCCTAGTTGTCCCCCCATTGCTTTATCTAGCATATAGGGAGGTATATAGGGAACCAAGCTGCACATAAATAATGATGGTATGACATTGTATGACATTGCTTGTGCTCCTCTGTGGAGTAAACGCGGTTGAGTAGTTTATGCAAGACTACCCCCAATATTGATTACAGTCCCTTAAAATGGTTCACTTAAAATAGACAAGGACATGTTTTACAAGTGTTAACATCCCGAATTCATACTTCAAAGGGCCAAAGACATTGGGCCTCATTCTGAGATTGGAGGTAGTGATGGCGCTATTTGTTCCATGGCTGCCCCCAATACCGGGTCCGGCACCGGTCTGGTTCAATTGGGACTTTCCGGTGCATTCCAACCCTGGAGAGACCGGTAAGTCCCCATTGAACCAACCATTCTCCATTCCCATTTCAGCCCTCATAGGGCTCAATGGGAATGGGGAGGGCGCTAATAACGGACTCGCGAACATCAGGCCCGTTATTAGGGCCCTGGTCCCTTAGCGGGACCCGTAAAGGACGTTTGGTCAGACCACACGTCTTTTACGGTTCCCTCTAAGGGCCCTCAGAATTGAGCGGTAATGGATTACCGGCACTGGTCTCCTTACTGGTGCCCGGAATCCCTTACCGTCCAACTTGTAAAGACCCCCATTGTTTTCAATTAATAAAATGACACTAAGTTTCAAGGTACTCTGTTTTTTTTTTTGTCAAATTTGAATATTAAGTCTATTGAGAGGGAATTTAATGGTCAAATGGATATTGGTGAAATGGTAAAAATCTCAGGTATGCAAGCAAATACCCCCTTGTTTCTTAAATAAGCATTTCAGTTTATTCAGTTACATGAATTAGGAACAATTCATGTTGTGCCAAGTCGTCAAAGTCTGATATTTCTACAGGTTGATTAGAAGAATTGAGAGGTGGTGTTATAAGGTTTAAATAGGCACCCCCTGATGATGGTCCAGGGATTTGGCATAAGAGAATGACAGAAACATGTGTGTGTCAGGTATGTGGACAATTGAAATACATGTGTTTGCTTTTTGAAGTATGAATTGTGGATATGGACAATTGTGGAACTTTTCTATTTGAAGTAAGACGTATTAGAGCACTGTAATTAAGAAGGTTATATCTATATTTTGTGAATAAATGTCAAGAATATGGACGATTGATATGTGAATAGGATGGCTTTGCCTAATCTATTTTTTGAGTAGTGCAACAGTTTTTGTATCAAGGTTTTGCCAGTGTATTTTTTGTACTGAATGTGTGCACTTTTTGAAACATTCAAGTATTGTTACATGCCATCAAAAAAGAGGAAACATTTCTGTGAAAAGCTGCAGGTAACATGAGTTGAATAAGGTTCCATGGTATTTGTTGTGTATATTGGATTTCTAATAATCCTGTATTGCACCCAGATACAGTCCCCTTGGCTCTGACCATAGGTCCACAATCTAAGATCAAAATGCCTTTTTCCTATGGCCCTTTTCTACACTAAATTTATTAGGGTGTATCCTATGGTGTAAGTTAAGATGTATAATTCATTGTCCTTACAAGGATTTTGCCCAAATATTTCCTGTGAAAACAAAGTTGATGGTATCTTCCAGACTGAATTACTATAATCGCCCAGGCACAGTAATTGAACTCAGATCTGGTTGCAGAGTTATGCAAAGTACCTGAAAAGGTTTGGTTGCAATATGCAAATTGGAACAGTTCCAATCCATGCTAATCCATTACCACAAAACCCCCACTATCCTTTGAAACCAAATAAAGAAAAGGGCCTAGCAGCGGTAATACAGTCCTTTTTATTATAACAAGGTAGGGCTACATATCATTGTGGGCAAGAGGTGCAAGATATTACTTCAATGGTTGTGGACCCAAATCCAGCAACAATACTTTCTTGTATTCCGACAAAAGCAACATGTTACTATTGTTGGTTTGTGCTCTGCATTCTTGTTCAATCCCTGTACATATGGGCTGTCAATATTTATTCATCTTTTATCAATATGGTTTGCAGTATACCTGAACTAGGCTTCCACAGGGGTACACTGACAGCCCCACACGCCTTTCACACATTCTCAAGAAAGTCCTCTAAGATATAGATCTTCCAAGTGGTTCAGTGATGGTTCAATATTTAGACAAACCACTGGTCACATTACTTTCTTACGAAGTGTGCAAACAAGAAACACTAGTACTACTAACTTCATTAGCTGAAACTCATTGCAAGTCATTTGTCCAAATGTTTCAGTTGTGTAAATCCATAATGCATAACCTGGGTCATGATATTTTAGCTGGTAAAAGAAGGTTGACTAACTTCCAAATAGAACCAATCTTGACACTACCTAAACCCATTACCATCACACACATTATATCTGTCTTAGCTGTAACTATATATTGTTAATAGTGTATATTGGGATGTGCTGCTATGGTAAGCCCCCTAAAGATAATGATGCACCGTCCCACTCCAGAACAGTTGGAATGAACACAGAAGAAGAACATGCTTTTCTAGATGTAAAATAAACACGTAGGAGAACCTCTGCTCTTGGTACACCAGATTACAAAAAGGTGTTTGTTTTATATTGGCACAAAAGCTATGCTCAAGCAGTACTAACACAGAAACATGTTTGCCCACATGTATGCATTGCTTATTATTGCATCACAGTGTATTGCTTTGTGGCTGGGCTACTGTCTTGCATTTATATCAGCTGCAGTAGTAGTACAGTCATCAGACAATGTGGCATAAGGTTTGCCTCTCATTGTATAAGTACCGCATGCAGTAAAAACATCATTATTAAGAACAAAAACAAAACCGTTGTCTGAATCAGGACTTGCAGGTTGTGAACTCCTTATGTTGAACTCTGCAAATGTTACCTTAACTGGATGGTGCTCAATGTTAAATCCAGCCTCACTGCTGCCATGCCGACAGAAGGTGAGGCTCATAATTTAATTTTAGTTACCGCATCCCATATGAAATTATGAAAATATGTATTTGGGATCCACCTTCTGAATGCAGGGGTGGTGTACTATGTTGACAGATCATGTTTTTGAAATAAACAGGAGAAACTGAAGTGTCGGTATGTAATGTGTGTTGCAGATGAAGTCAGTGAAAGTGCTCAGGTTCATGGTGAGTACTCTGGCCAAATTGCTGAAATCATTGCACTGTGAAGAGCACAACACTACCATAAGGATGAGGGCTTCTACATTTATGGATTCCTGGTACACCTTTTGTGTGGTTCAAGACTATGGGCCTCATAACAAGTTTGGTGGTATTTCAGCAGTAACTCTGCTGAAATACGACCAAACGGATTTCAAAATACCGCCACTTGGTCGCATACTGGACAAGAGATATGCAAGAGGTTACCAGAACCTATACAACTTAGTGATGGCACGGTCCTCAACAGTTTTGACATTAGCATTGCAAAATTGGACACGCATTTTGAGATTAAAGAGAATAAAGTATTATCGAGGTGCCATTTTGTCACCAGAAAACAGAAGAAAGGGAAGTTGATTGAAGAATGTGTTATCGCTTTAAGAGGTCTTGCTATAAAGTCTCAGTTGGCACACTGTTCTAAAGAACAGATTAGGGACCAGCTCATGATCAAGTGCAATGATTATCAAATCAGGGACGAGTTATGGAAAGAGAAAGACCTGAATCTTGACTGCACCATTTGAATTGCTAACACACTGCTCACTGCATAAAACAACTGACCAAGGAAATAGAAAAAGCACCAGGAGATCATAGTGTTGTCGGTAATCGCAGGAACAGTGACAGGAGAAATTACTGGAGAAACAAGCACAAGGGCAAAGGCAAACTACAGATCTCACAGAATTCAGGGAATTCATGCGGTCAAATGGATAAACAAGTAGCATTTTCTCAAATAAGTTGTTTTAGATGTGGTGGTTTTTGACATTATGCCAATGACAAGGAATGCACAGCTGTATGTGTTGAGTGCAGAATATGTGTTGTGAGAGGTCACCTTGTTGCAGATATGTGTCAGATAGAGGGAGTGTCAATGAGAATTCATGTGAAGAGGAGGATTCTAGGAAAATTCAGCATGAAGCACTCAGGATTATTCAAGTAGAGAATGCTGTGACTGGGAGTATAAAAAGAAACCCAGAGTAATTTGATTTTGAGTATTTATAACGTGCTCAGGATGGACTTTCCACCAAAGGACAGAGCACACAGGAATCACACAGTAATCAATTTTATCAGAAATATGAACCCGCCCCATACTACCCACTCACCCATACTGCCCCTTTATTTAAAAAGAAAGGTCTTGAGAGCTCTATGAAACTGAGAGCTCTGATATCTCAGAGGATGCTGTTCCACAGCCTCGAGCCAAAAACTGCAAACCTTATTTCTCCCCTTGAAACAAATGCAGATGGGGGGACAGTCAGCAACAGCTGATCTCCTTATCATATGTAAGTAGGCTGATCATTACTGAATGTGTCCCTAAAATAAGCAGGAGCAAGTCCATTCAAGCATTTAAAGATCAGGCACACCAACCTGAATCTGATTCTGTCCTCCTCAGCCAGCCAATGGATTGTTCAGCAAGTTGGCACTATCTAGGGAGACCTACCAAGCCGGCAGACCATTCTTATGGCCCCATTCTGAGCTTTCTGGAGCCTGTGCAGCTGTGTGGCCAAAATGCCCACCAAAAACGGTTGCAATAGTCCAGGTGTGCGTTCTCCATGGCACCAACCACAATCACATGGTCTTGGCCTGAAATGAACGGCAGGACTTGACGCAATTGTCGCAATGAATAGAAAATTGCCTGCACCTTGACACTTACATGGCCCTCACTTTCAAGATTGTCCTGCCAAATGCAGCCTAGATTTTTAATCCTGATAGTGAACCTCAGTTCAGCACCAAGGAAACTGGGAGAAAATAACTATTTGCTGCCAGGAGTAGGTGTTTAGGTCCAAACAATGCCAGCTCAGTTTTGATCGGATTGAGCTGGAGCTGGTTTTCCTACATTCACTCACTCACACCGTCGAGGCACTGTTTAACCATGAGGAAGGTTTCCTCAATGTTTCCAATTTTGATGAAAATCTGGGTGTCATTGGCGTAAGAATGATAGTTCACCCCTTGACTCCTCAGAATATATAACGGAGAATAGCACTGGGGAAATGCGCTGGTCTTGGAAGGAACAGAGGTTCGAATCACGGATCCTTGCTCAAAAACCAAACTCAGGTACGGTGTTAGGCTTGTTTTGAAAAAACTATTGAATAACTAAATAAAAGACTGCAAGTACAGGTTGAAAAGTAGACGTGACAATGAGGACCTCAGTGGTACTACTCCATATCCCATCAAACTGGGTCTGAGATATACCTCCCAAAATGTGGGTTGTTGTTGACGATTAGCCAAAAAATAACCAAACCACTTATTTGCATGCTTGGAAACATTGCCTACCCCTCTCAAGCGGTTAAGCAGGATGTGTTGGTCTACCGTGTCATAGGCCGTGGAAAGGCCCAGCATCACCCACAGTGATAGCACTCCTTGATCCATGACGCTTAAAAGATCATCCTGCACAACCAACAGCACTGTCTCCGATCCGAACTTGGGGCGGAAGCCAGATTGAAAGGCTTCAATGCCTCCTTTTACATGTAGCTCTGCAACTGGCAGATAACCACCTTCTCCAGAATTGTCTCAAGCAATGGGAGTCCTGCAACCGGCTGGTAATTCTGGAGACTGGCTGGTTCCATGTTCTTTTTTTTAGCAGTGGGATAATTATGGCGTTCTTTAAATTCTGGCAGACTATTCCCTGATCTAGTGATTTGTTCATAAATTAGGTCATAAAAGGAGTAATCTCCTAAACCATGTACCTCGCAGCACATGCAGGCATCAGGAACAAAAGATCACTGGTGGGTTTGAGGGCTGTTATTAGAGATTGAACACAATCCTCGGTTACCAGGGGAAGTCGAATTGGACAACAAGCCCCACAGTCTCAGTCTGCACTGGGCTGGACAGGGTGAGGTCATCTATCTGTGGGTACACACCAAACCAGTCTGAATATTTGCCCAAATGTTTTTCTGGATAAGTTCAATTTTCTCCATGGAAAATGTATTGAATACATTGGCCTGTGCAAAAGATTGTCAGTGTACGAAGCAATACAACTCGGCTGACAAAACTCAGACACAACTGAAAACAACTCTCTTGAGTCTTTTTTGCTGCACAGATTTCCTTAGGTAGGAACTCCCTCTTAGCCTTAAACATAGCTTGTTTGTATTTTCTTAAGGCCGATTTTGCCCTGCAAGCCTCACCTAGTGTCCATTTCCTATCTTTTGATCTAACCTGTTTACAAAGGAAGACTACATTTTGGATGAACCATGGTTTTGATAACTTCTTCTTGCATTTCAGAGGTGCAATTTTAGAGCATATCTCATGCATTATCCTCACACCGGAGCTGAAATACTCCTCACTTTGTGGGGAGGCTTCAATCGTGGCTAATGCACCCTTCACCTTAACTCCTGAGATGCCATCCAAATCCTTACATTTGCAGACTAGTAACAAGGATCTGTCTTTAGTGTCCTGTTTTCTCTCCATTGTTACTGCCAACTTTGCCACTATGCCAAACTACGGGTTTGGACATGGAGAGGAGGATTTGCCTCCAGGAAAATCTTGGATGTAAATCCTCCAACTCACTGCCGAAATATCAGCAGCAAATATCAGCAGAATCGGCAGAATTACCACAGCAAAAATTCTGCTGCGGTAATTTGCCAAAAAAATCCCCATTGAGTCCAATGGACTCTCACTAAATGGGCAATTACACCACCACCACCACTTGTAATCTTCACTGGACCAAGTGGAGGTAACAGCAATTTCTTTGGGTGGTATTCCGGCAGATTTACCACCGGGATAACGCCCAACTCATAATGAGGCCTGTGTATGAAGTAAAGTGAGGATGTTAAAAACATATTTCGGGTGGAGAATCGTCTTAAAGAGGATGACTGGAACAAGGCCTGTGAGCAGGATGTGTTATATCAGGAAGTAAAGAAACATATTCTAGACAAGTGGTGTCCAAGTAATGAGAATGATAATTGTATTGAAGACATTAACCCCTGTAGAGGACAATGTATCTCATCGTCCACACAACATTTCCAGTGCAGTGGATGAGATACTTCATCCTCCGCAGTGGTAATATTTGGGGGCAGATCGCCCCACCGGCTGCTCAATCGATCCCTCTGACCCCTAGGCAGTGAAGCACAGGGCTTCCCCTTCCGTGCCTGGGCGTTGAGGGGTTGCCGTAATGAAGTCGGCGCACGCCACATACGCTGAAGTCATCAGGAAATTAAATTCGCAGGGACGCATTTGCGTCCTGCAAGGGAATGTTTTGCCCAATTTGGCCAAGTGAGGGCTTAATGAAAATGGGAGACTCTACCCTTTTGTTTGATCCTCGACCAGCAATCCCCACTGGACCACTAGGGAATTGATTTTGGGGGTGCCCACCTCCAGAGAATTGATTTTGGGGGTGCCCACCCCCTCCAAACCAAGCAGCCCCCACCCCATCTTCTTTGGAGTGCAGATGGTGCTATTTTGAACCCATTTGCCCCCAAGGAAGGCAAAATAAAAATAAAACAAATATTTGGGGCAGACTTGGGGGCATTAGGAAGCTGGGCCCATGCATGTGGGCCAGCACCCCCACCCTTGCGATGGGCAGATTCTTTCTGCTTCCCTGGGGAGGCAGAGTGAGGGTCTGGCCCCATTGTGCTACTCCTGGGAAGCTGAAAGGAGCACTCGACCACCAAGGAACTGATTTTAGGGGTGCAGGGCCCCAGCCAGGTCAAACTACTCCCCACCTCCCGCCCCAAGAAAAGCCACAAAGTTGGCACAATATTGTTTTGCCTTCTTTGGGGGCAGATGAGTACTGTTTTGGACCCATTTGCCCAAGGAAGACAAAACAACATTCCACTACATTGTTAGTGGCACACTTAGGGGCATCAGCGGGCTGGCACAGAGGGGCACATCTTTTCTGCTTGCCTGGTGCTGGGCAAAATTGAGCCAATTTGTCCACCCCTGGGATGGGGACCATGTCAGGGCTCCCTGGGACCGGTGCTGAACTTGTGGATGGTCCAAGGCCCAGGACATCACCCCTATCGCCATGGAGCTCTGGCAGTGCCACATTACAGCTTTTCTCTCTGGGGAGGGATTGGCACACTGCTGGGGCTCCCTGGTGGGGAAAAGCTGTAATGCAGGCCAGCCAGAGCACCAGGATGGTCAGGGGTGATGTCTCCAGCCTTGGGCACCTCTCTGCCATGTGGTCCTATCCTCCACAAGTCCAGCTGCCTTCTGTGGTAACCCTGGCAGGATCCCAACCCCTTCACAGAGGGAAAATCTGGAATGCAGCCAGACAGAGCTCCAGAATGGCTGGGGCTGATGTCCCAGTCCTTGGGTGCGTGTTCCCCATGTGGGTCGCCCATCCTCAAGTCCAGAAGTGGTCCCAGGGAGCCCCAGCAGGGTCTTCATCTGTCTCCATATGGAAAACTCTAACGCAGGCCAGCCAGAGATCCAGGAGGCTTGGGCGTGATGTCCCCAGCCTTGGGTGCCTATCTCCCATGTGGATCGACCATCCCCAAGTCCAGCGGCGGTCCCAATGAGGCCCGTCAGGGTCCCCATCTGTCCCCGGAACAAAAAGCTGTAACACAGCTAAACTAGAGCTCCAGGATTGTTGAGGCTGCTGCTCCCAGCCTTGGGCACCTGTCTCTCTTGTTGGTCGACCGTCCGAAATTTAGGCGGCCTCCCCAGAGGCCCTGGCAGTGTGCCAATGTCTTCCCAGAGATAAAAGCTGTAACGCAGAAAAACCAGAGCTCTAACATTGTTGAGGCTGCTGCCCCTGGCCTTAGGCACCTGTCTGATATGTGGGTCAACCGTCAGCAAGTCCAAAAGCAGTCCCAGGGAGCATCAGCAGGGTCCCCATCCTTTCCCCAGAGAGAAAAGCTGTAATGCAGCCCAGCCCGAGCTCTAGGATGGTTGGGGTGATGGATCCTGACTTCTGCACCTGTCTGCCTTGTTGGACAACCATCCCCAAATTCAGTGGCAGTCTCAGGGATGCCCAAGCAGAGACCCCATCCCTTCCTGGAGGGAAAAGTTGTGACGCAGGCCAGCCAGAGATCTGGGATGGCTGGGGGTGATGTCTCAAGCCCTGGGCTCCTGTCTCCCATGTGGGTCGACCATCCCCAAGTGCAGAGGTGGTCCAAAGGAGCCCCAGCAGGGTCCCAATCTGTCCCCATAGGGAAAATCTCTAACGCAGGCCAGCCAGATGGCCAGGACGGTTGGGAGCGATGTCTCCAGACTTGGGTGCCTGTCTCTGATGTGGGTCGACCATCCTCAAATCCAGAAGCGATCCCAGGTAGCCCTGGCATCCCAACCCCTCCATGGAGGGAAAAGCCGAAATGCAGCAAGGCAGAGCTCCAGCATGGCTGGGGGTGATAGCCCAGGATTTCTGCACCTGTCTGCCTTGTTGGACTACCATCCCCAAATTCAGTGGCAGTCCCAGGGATGCCCAAACAGGGACCCCATACCTTCCTAGAGAGAAAAGCTTAACAGAGGCCAGCCAGAGCTCCGGGACGGCTTGGGGTGTTGCCTCTGAGCTTGGGCCCCCTTTTACAATGTTGGATGACCATCCCAAAGTACATCAGCGGTCCAAGTGAGCCCTGGCAGGGTCTGCATCCATTCCCGTGGGATACGCTGTAACGCAGGCCAGCCAGAACTCTGGGACAGCCGGGGCTCCTGCTTCTGGATTCAGCGCCTGTCACCCTTTTTGGTCAACCGTCCCAAAGTTCAGCGGTTGTCCCAGGGCCCCCCTGGCTGGTTCCCCATCCCTGCCTGGAGGGAAAGCTGTAACGAAATCCAGGATGGTCTGGGTAATGTCCGCAGCCTTTGGCACCTGTCTCCCATGTTGGGTCGACCACCGCCAAGTCCAGCGGTGGTCCTAGTGAGCCCTGGCAAGGTCCCCATCCCTTCCCACAGGGAAAAGCTGTAAGGCAGGCCAGCCAAATCTCTGGGATGGCCAGGTGTGCTACCTCTGGGCTTAGGCGCCTTTTCCCCGTGTTGGTTGACCATCCACAAGGTCAGGGGCTCTCCCAGGGAGCCCTGGCAGCGTCCCCATCCCTCCCTGGAGGGAAAGCCTGTAACACAGGCTAGCCAGAAATCCGAGATGGTCTGGGGTGATGTCCTCGGCCTTTGGCGCCTGTCTCCCAAGTTCAGCGGCAGTCGAGGGAGCCCTGGCAGGGTCCCCATCCCTCCCTGTAGGGAGAACCTGTAACACAGGGCAGCCAGAACTCCAGGAAGGTCGGGGGTGATGTTACTGGCCTTTGGCGCCTGTCTCCCATGTTGGGCAACCATCCCCAAGTTCAGCGGCAGTCCCAGTGAGCCCTGGCAGGGTGCTTATCCCTTCCCGGTGGGAAAGGCTGTAACGCAGCCTAGCCAGAGCTCAATGATGGCCGTCAGTGCTGCTCCTGGCCATGGGCGCCTGTCTCGCTTGTAGATGGACCATCCCCAAGTTCAGCAGTGGTCCCAGTCAGCCCCAGCAAGGTCCTCATCTGTTCCCGAAGAGATAAGCTGTAACGCAGGCCAGCCAAAGCTCCAGGACAGCCGGAGTGCTGCCTCCAGCCCTGGGTGTGTGTATCCCTTGTTCGTTGACCATCCCCAAGATCAGTGGTCGTCCCAGGGAGCCCCAGCAGGGTCCCCATCCCTCCCTGGAGGGTAAACCTGTAACACAGACAGGCCAGGATTCGAGGATGTTCACGGGTGAAGTCTCCGGCCTTGGGCGCCTCTCTCCCATGTAGGTTGACAAGTCCAGTGGCGGTCCCAGTGAGCCCTGGCAGGATCCCAAGCCCTCCGTGGAGGGAAAATCTGGAATGCAGCCCAGTCAGATCTCCAGGATGGGTGGTGGTAATGTCCCAGTGCTTGGGTGTGTGTAAGTGTATGTGAGAGAATATATATGGGTGAGTGACTGGTGGGTGAATGGTTATGAATGTGATTGTTTGTGTGAATGTTCTGGGTGGGTGGGTGCATGCCTGTATGGTGAATGTAATGTGAATGAATGGGAGAGGAGATGCATGGGTGGGTGAAAAGTGATGCCTGTGTGTGTGGGTGTTTAAGGCTGTGGGGGACTGGGGATCACTAGAGTATTTTTGACACATCCTTTATTGACTGTGCATGTTTTACTGGTATTTTTGGGCAAAGACAAGTTCATGTGTGTCATTACCTGGCAAGACTGGCACGTTGGTACAGCCAGTCTAGCCATTGCCTACTGTGGCATGGCATTTATTACTTATCATCTTTCATAAAGCAAGCATGATGAATAGTATTACCTCACTAGACTGACGTTTTGGTGTAGTCGCCTGCATATTTCTTATTGTAGCATGACTTTCTAACTGAGCATCTTTGATGAAGCAAGGATAAGTGTTCTTATGGGTCTAGACTGGCTTACATTGGAACCAGTTTGGACATGTTTTCTTATTGTGACATGTCACTTTTATTGGCCAAACCAAAGGGAATATTTTCTTACATAGGAATACTGGCATATATTGGCAGAGCCAGCTTTGCACCTAGTGCCAGTAATGATACTATAAAAAAAACATCTCAAAGCGAACATGAGTATGTTCTTATATGGGAATACTAGCATATTTTGATGGAGCCAGCATGGAAATGTATGGGCACAGCCAGCATGAACACATTGTTTATGGCATATATTGAAGGGACCGGCATGACAATGCACTGGGAAGTGTGCTTGTGCACTTTTGGTGACTTGCATCTATTTTACTTTATTTCCACGAGTTATCCTACAAACCAATTGCAATCTTTCTTTCCTACTCACATTTTCACAGAAAGTGTGCTGTGTAATGCAACACAGTTCACCTGGATGTGAGAGTAGTTTAGGCAACAAAGGTCACCTAGATGTAAGAAGCGCCTAAGCAATACAATTCAACTAGATGTGAGAAATGGATGGGCAATACAATATGCCTAGATGTGTGAAGCGGCTAAGCAATAAAATTCACCTAGATGTGAGAGATGGCTAAACAAAACACTTTGCCTAGATGTGAGAAATGGCTGAGCAATAAAATTGGCCCAGATGTGAGGAAAGGCTAAGAAATACAATTCACCTAGATGTGTGAAACAGCTAAGAAATACAATTTGCCTAGATGTACTAAATGGCTGAGCAATGCAATTTGCCTAGGTGTGAGAAAAGGATAAGCAATACAATTCAGTTAGTTCTGAGAAGTGGCTAAGCAATACAATTGGCCTTGGTGTGATAAAAGGAGGTTTATGGTCATTTCACCTAAAAACATTGCATCTAATGCCTTTCCATTGAAATTTGTCCACCTAAAAGTTTTCCATCTAATGCATTTTTTTTTCTTTTTTTGGGGTGCCCCCCCCCCCTCCAATCCCTGGTTTTATACCCTTTAAAATGCACCTGAACAAAAATTAACCCTTTAACCACCAAAAACATGAATTAGATGGACATTTTTTAGATGGAAACATTTCAATGGAATGGTATTAGATGGAATGGGTTTAGATGAATTGACTAGATGTCATAAAAAGGCTAAGCAATACAATTGGCCTAGATGTGAGAAGTGGCTAAACAATACAATTCACCTAGATTTGAGAAATGGCTAAGAAATACAATTCACCTAGATGTGAGAAATGACTGAACAATGCAATTGGCCTAGCTGTGAGTAAAGGTTAAGCAAAACAATTCATCTAGATGTGGGAGATGGCTAAGCAAAACAATTGGCCTAAATGTGAATAGTGGCTAAGCAAAACAATTGGCCTAGATGTGAGAAGTGGCTAAGCAATACAATTTGTCTAGATGTGAGAAGTGGCTAAGCAATACAATTGGCCTAGGTGTGAGAAAAAGGCTAAGCAATAAAATGTGTCTAAAATCTATGCAGCGGAAACAATACTCAGAGAGGGAACTAATCCTCCATATCTCCCTAAGCTAGCTCCCATAAACAGAGGAAGGGGGAAGACCAATTTATGGCATATCACTATACCAAAATGAAACATAGATAAGTTAAGATCACTCTAAGAAATGAATATGGAGAGATCAGGAGAGAAGGATAGGGATTGCATTTAAACACACTTTTAGTTGACAGAGCAAACATAGATATCTATGGACCACCGTCAGGGGAATGGGTAGGAAGGGAGCTGATGAATGTAAAATATACAGCACCAATACCAGAGTGGGGGACAATGCGTGCCTCATCTGGTTACACAAACCTCTGAAATAGCTCAGATGGAAACTTGACACCCATCACACCTAACAGCTAGACGGACAAACTACAATGCCAACTCCATAGGACAATCAGAGACATGGAACAAAGAAATGCAAAGACTAAGAGGCATAAAACCCACTACCCCAAAAACTCAACTTTCCGCATACATCTCTCACACAAAATCCCACACAACCACTTCTCTACACAGCAAAATGCATATACTTCACTATACTGCAACAACAAACAACACATAACTCGCGCCAACAGCACATGCAGATCAACATCAGTCTGATAATTACACCCAAGCTCAGCGCACAGTGAAAACCAAACTGAAGCTTCCAACAGTAAACTACCATTCTTCTGACTTTCCTACTCCCACTTCACCCTACTAACTGCCACCCCTCATTTTGTTTGCAGATCCGCCAGAGTGACTGGGTAGCAATTCCATTATTGATGCAGCACGGTACAAATACCTTAAACATGAACATTAACGTCAATGCACCATTTTATCCCATTATTCAAAACATGTTCTCATGGGAGGGCGAAGAATCTCCCTGACCTGCCCCCCCAAAAGCCAATTTTGATAGTTTCGGCCCCCTCACTATGCTTGGTCACAATCACATATTTGTGGCAAATATTGACACCCTCCAATACAACTCACCAGCCACCACTGTTGGATGGTGTATATTTGGAGACCATGCACCACCACCTTCTTCCTATGCTAGGTGAAATATTTAAGCTTTGATTAAAAAACATATTTACTTCTTTCACTTGGAGAAGTGCAGCTGCAGCAGAATAATCATCACGGACATTGCACATACCTGGTGGTCTGTGCCGGCCTGCAGTGTGGCATACCCTGTGCTTTGTTAAGGAGCTTGGGGGGCCCTCAGCATGGCTCACAGGGTGCTCCCAAATGTTGTGCTATGCCACTGATTGGACTCTGCTCACCTTGAACACATTCAAGTGTGATGTATACAGTTGAGAGGGGCCGCAGAATCGATCAGGATCCTACTCTGGTGCAACATTGTTTGAAAAAATAAGGGTTGGACACAAGAGTCTCAGAAGTGAGAGAGCCATGGAGTGACCCACCCCTCCCCACTCAAACAACTTCTTGGAAAGGGCTATGGGGAAGCTTCATTCACCATTCATGCGCTGAGCCTGAGGGGGAGGGTGGGCTTAATTGAATAAACCACCTCGCACATAGAGCTTTGAAAATCGTAGATGCATGGAGCCCCACTCTTCATAGAAGTGCAACCCCCCTCCCAACACCTCACCCTGTTAGAAAATACTGCAAGGATTCAGGTCTACTCTCAATTACGGTGTTAGGTCATGTTATGGATATCATGCACATACAATGTATTCTATGTGACACTTTTGAGAAGCAAGTGTTTAGTTTCCTTTAATATGTATGTGCTTCTACAATACACCTGTCTCGCGCCAGTCACCTCTACACACATGATTCCCCCATCTCCCCTACACCCGCCTCTATGCATTCCCCACATGTTAGTATATGTTCCACAATCTTAATCCCCACATGTAAAAGCCTGATATGGCTACCATATCAAATATCACTGCCTACATGCAGCACACTTTGTAGCTCAGAGTGAAATGCCCATAGCAGGGTGAACAAAAGAAGCCTTTTGAATTTTTGGCAACACCCAATCACCTGGAATTTGGGGGGTGAGGGGTTAGACAATGTTTCAGTCTTCTGTTGTATGCATGACTGCTGCATCGGGCTTAATCGTGTCATATTCTTTCTTAACAAGACTCTGAAGTTCATTTTAGAGGTTATTCAGGGTGTTCTATTTTAAAATGTGGGATGGGCCTAAAGAAATTGCTCAGACAAGGGCAGTTAAATAGCCTATGAGGTATAAGGCAAGTCTCACTGGGCCCTTCTCTGGTTTACACAGTTGGTGCTACTGACGTCACTGAATCATGGCCATTTTGACCTATGTGTATGGCGTGCTCCAAATATCTTTGTTGGTGTGGATGTTTAAAATGTGTGTTCTGCAAGGACGGCATGCCAAAGAGGGGACTGCAATTGTGGATGCCTGGACCGTGTGGAATCTGGATGTACGTTGCAAAAAATTCCCGAACGTGTTTCACTGCTTTTGACAACTTGACGACCTCAAATTTAAAATCATCATGTGGGTGCCCTGTTCAAAAGGTGGATTGATTAGAACTAGAATATATAGCCATTAGAAGAATCAAAGTGTGACGTAAACAGGGATTGGATCTAATTAAACTGGGATCTCGTCTTTATGCAGCAATGTATTACGACCTGTATCAAGAATTCTCGTGCGTTGCCTTCTGTCCAGAAATGGAGGGTTAGCACAGAAAAAAAAAAAAAAACATGAAAATAAACATCCCAAAAAAGAGACCTACCGCTTCTGCATTCTTTTGGGATCAGCAGTTATGTTCTTCTATCCATCACAAATATAAGAATGTTCTTTATGTTGCTAAATTCTCTCTTAATAGTTGTCCCAAACTTGATGGCTCATTGATTTTGTTCACTGCCTGATTGCACAAAACTTTATAGTTTATGTCTGCTGCAATATTAAGACCTTATGATAAAGTACATGAGACTGCTAAGGCAATTGTCCGCAAATGTATTATGCATTCCTATTGATTTTGTTCAAAATATTGTTTATTATCATAATTTTATTTCACATGAATGAACATACCCTTATGAATATTTTCGGTGGAGTGTGATGGATGAGCGCTTTCAGAATTGATGATTGCATTTCGTTCTATTGGTATTGGATACAGTCAGTTTTCCAATTTACTTTCTGGGTCTTGAAGATGGGCTTAGAAAATAAAGGAAACATCAGTCTGTAACTTTTAATTCACAACTTATAACAACTATTGATTATTATACCTGCTCAATGTTCTGACTGTTTCCCAAAAATGCCTGCATCGTTGCAGCCCTCATTGGGGTCCACTTTAAAATGTAATGGTTTTTATTGCGGAAGCAGTATTGAAGTAACCCGTTTCTTATCATTTGCGTTTTCATATAATATGTATTTCTTTATTTATAGCATTAAACTAGGGGAGGCGTAAAACTACTAATCCACTTAGCCATATAAATAGGTTCAGGTCCTCCCTTTTCCTGTACCCAACCCCACTTATGTGAATGCATTTATCAGGTCCTGCTACACTACTATGGCATTTCACCTCACACATTTCCTTTGGAACACCCAAGGTGTTCTTAGCCTCTGTTAGATGTAATATACTATGTCCTGTTCTGCATACTAAGGCAGAATGATCCTCCAGGTGATAACAACGTGGGACATGGCTGCCTATGGGTGGATTGGTGGATCAGAGTGCATGGACAAAGGCGAGAAAATTGACCACTGTCCATGGATACAGGACATGGCCAATCAGCACTTTGGGTGACTTGGGGGTGTGGGGAATGGCTGAAGGCCCTGCTTTAGGCCAACTGGCCACTAGCCATTGCCAGAACCCACAAAAGATGGGTTGGGGACTCTGTGGTATGGTCGAATGAAAATCCCTGCGCAATGAGCCCACCAGGCACGGTCAGCACCAATGACCAGTGCGTTGATTGGGTGGCTTGGGGATGTCCCATGCATGGGCGAAGGCCTAGCCCCAGATACATTTACCATTGGTGAGGGATGCAGGCCACTTCGTTGGGTCTCTCAGGAGCAAATACTAAGGGATAAAATGGCCATTGGGCAAAGACGCAAACTGGCCCTTCCGCTTATATATTTCCCACGAGTATGTCTGAACTTCGTGGCCAGTGGGAGGGTTGTAAGGCTTCAGGTCCCACTCAAGACATAGGGCCTCATTATAAGTTTACTGGTCCAGGAACTACGGTACTGGAAATCTTGCCGGTACCGTAGTTCCCGGACCGGCAAACTACAAGTTGTCCTTGCAGGTGTCTTTCTGTCCGCCAGGTCTGACCTGGCAGGCAGTGCGGCACCCTCAAGCACAGCATGTCGGATGCACCGGCACTGTTCATAACAGTGGCAGTGCATCCGGCTTCCCCATTCCCATTGAGCCCTATGGGGCTCAAATGGGAATGTGGAAGAATTTTTCCAAGCGCCCAGGAATGGGCAAATACCGGGTCCTGCAAAGCTCTAATGATATCTGGGCACCGGGAAAAATAAAGTACCAGCGGCAGCTGTGCCTGTATTACCTGTATTACAGGGTATTGCCTGTATTACCTGTATTACAGGGATGGCAACCGCCAGCCTCCTAATGAGGCCCTTAGTCACTAATCAGCCATAATTAGGGGTTTTATCACTTGACTTTGGTTAGACACGGGGAAAGCCAAAGGCCCTGCCATGCCAGATGGCCCATTGAGTTGTTAAGTAGTTCGTTATGCAGGGTGAAGGTACCACCACTAAGAATATTGCCATAGAGCATAGCCTAAGGCTTTGCAAAGCAGCCCATTGGGTAGCTTGAGTAATCATGGTGCTTTGGCACAGGCTCTGCCTCCAGGCAATGTCCACTTAGCAAATACCATCTAGTGGTTTGTGGCTTCCAGACGTGAGGTGGAAGGCATCCCCCTGAGCAAATCAGTCACTGGAACAGGCTGCAGACCATGCTCAATGTGAAGCCCTGCCCCATGTGTAAGTGATTTCAATCTAGCACACACCCAAGTCTCGCCCAGCATGTAGTATGCAAATGAAACCATTTTTTATTTTTATCTATAAGTTCAATATTATGAACGATATACCACTCATATCACACCCTTCTCCTGAGACCCCCCCCCCGGTTTCACTGAACCAGGAATCAGGCTAGGTTGCAAAGTTAAACATTTATTTATATATTTAGAATTTAAATCACAATAGATTTTAATAGGTAACAACAATCACCAATGGGGTGACAAAACACTGAATAATATATTTAATGCACTAGGAATCAAGTAATGAGCACAAAAACAGTTGCAGCAAAGAATACTTTTGAATTGGTTTAGAACAGATAGCACTATGGTTAAGGGATCCCCCTGCAACACCCCTCAACCCCCCAATGGGCAATTTAAATAGATGTGAGCAGAGAGCAGGTACTCAGGAATAACACATATCAAACAGAATATCACGCCCACCGTCCCCCTTGAAACACAAGAGAAAAACAGAATTGACTTTTCAACTGTCAGCTTGGCTTTGAAATTGGCTGAGCAAAACACCAAATGTTGTAAAAAATGCTTAAATTATTATAAATTTCTACGGGAGCCACTTTGAACAGATGCAAGCAAACACAAGCAATGATTTCATCAAAAGGAAACATTTGAAATCTCAAAGGCCAAGTGGGAAATATTTTAAAGCTAATTCACATGTGTAAAACTTTTCAAAATGTCAATTTGCGGCAAACTTGTCCTTATGCGATTTTTGATATTCTAGAGATAGCTAATGATGTTAGGTACAAGTGGGAGATGAAACTTCGCTTCTATCTTAAAAATTGAGGGAGTTATGGAGGTTTTAGTAAGAGGTGTTTTTCGAAAATAAAGACACAAAATTTGGACAAGACATCAGTTTAGGATCGGAAAATATGGCTTATGCTTTTAATCAAGGCTAGAGCGTTTAGCTAGGCAAACAAGTCGGGACAGAGTAAGCTCTGAGACTGATTCATGATTTCAGTAACAGATCCCCATTACTTTCCCAGCGGCACCAGTCCAAAGACTGAAATTGGGATTTATGGATCAGAGTTACACAAATAAAGATGACTATGAAAATGGCGCTTTAGCAACTAGACAGAAAAAGGTAGCACTAAAGATTGTGACACTGTTACAGGTTATGAAAGTAGGGAGAGTTCAGAGATGAGAGTAGAACAAGATAAGCAAGGTATATGATAGTTCCCTAGCGTCCTATTTATACTCACAATCCACTGGGATTTAAGATTTTTGGACAGCCACAGTTCTGGTCAATGGATTGGGTCTATGAAAAAAAGGACGGCACACCAGGCGCGGGACATGATCAGCTAGGCCGGTCACTGGAATTGCACAGGATCTGCCCTTCTTGTTTCTGGGTGTTTCAAATCAGCGGGATAGCAAGTTCATCAAGCAAGCCTTATGGTAGCAAGCCAGATAGTTTCAGGATGCTAGTTCAGGATGATTTCCCACATTGCGCACATCGCTTCACCGGGTTGTGAGAAAAAGTTTGAGGATTGAGGCCTTGCTGAAAATGGTTCAGCTACTGCTTGGCAAGATTCTTGGCATCTGGATCTGGAAGGATGTTAAAGGCTGGATGCTGAATGCTGGAGCAAAGTGCTTTGCTGGAATCAGGACAGTGAGTCTGTCAGTGAGTCTCTATTTGCTGTCAGCTGTCTCTATTTATCCTTTCATATGACATCACAAAAATGGGTGTATGGGCCGGCTTAACTAAGCCTGCCCATGTCAAATGAGATTGGATCAGAACCTCATCGCCGCCTTGCATCTGAATGATTGGATCAAGGACAGATGATGTCACATTTATGATTTGGCTTTTACAGTTCTTACAAACCTCCCCTAGCCACTAGTATCAAAATCAAATTTTGTCCTAAATACCTATTTATACATGAGTAACCTCTACAAAAATCACACACAACGATTCCATATTTTATGTAGTATCTGTTCATCCGAATCCCGCAGCTGAGAGACCTTAGTTCACCAAGCTGCAGAATTTTGTCCATTTCGCCATGAACACATTATCCAAACTGTCTGCAAATTTCCACAAATGTGTGTGTTTACAAAAGGGATCTGTGTGTAAAGTTTCACAATTCTAGCATTAAAACAGTTCACATAAAACCACATATATTGCCATTTCTGTCCATAATATGTTACACAGTTCCACCGCCTCTTGAAACATACAGCCAAGAATTAGACTAACAAATCTGCCCTTTTTAGATTTTTCACCACTTTGGATAACAAGTTATGAGTCTCTAAATATTGTTCATTATTTATTCTTAGCAGCAAATGGTCCCCCCTTTGTCTCTCCCTGGAGCTTAAGGAGCAGCCCCATCCTTTGGGGAATTCCTTCAAGGAGCAGTTTACGACCCCTTCACACGTCTGTTTCCTGGCCTGGTGATCTGCCATTGTTCATTCCCTGGCTGTAGACGATAGTCTGGCCTAACCCACAATTATCATCTATCAGTGAGTTTCTGCTGAGAGGATTTCCCTCCTCTTGGGAGAAACCTGTTTTTCCACTCCTTGCAGGCCCAGCCAGGCTAATTTATTCTTAATTTCTTAAAATCTAACAGAAACCAAACTAGTTGCATCAAATGACATGGATAAGTTACTTTCTTAGCTTTAAACCTGTGGGATCAAAAGCACAACTGAGATCTGTATTCTTTTCAGCAAAATATCCTTTATGCTTGCTAATCCGGCAGACTTTTAGTTTAGATCACTTTGAAATTTCATCAGGAGAGCCCATCTGACAGGGCTGTCATTCACAGTTAGCCCAGTGTGCGGCACACACGTTTTGACAGGAGCTGTCATCCGCAGGCAATCCAGTTTTCCTGAGAAAATGTTTTGCTCTTCACATTTTAGGACTTTGTACATGCACAATGCTTCATTAGAGTAACTGAATTTTAGCGCCAAACAAGATTTTGAATGTTGAGATGAGTTGTGTTTAGTCATTTTGGAGTTTTTAGCAGCAAAGTAAATGTCATTTACAGGCGAATTTTGGAGTTTCATTTGCAAAGTGCTGCTTTTCCCCCTGCACTCTTTTTGCTTGTCATGGAGCCCACTGGCCCATTTTCTGCAGTGTGTGCTCTATTCCACCACACATGCACCATGGGTGGCAGATTGTGCATCCATCTTTTTGTGAGTTGAAGAACGCGGTTTTGGAGGTCTTTGGTGCACACAAGAGTGTTGCCGCCATTGTTGCTGTTTCTCGCACCATAACTAGCAGAGTGATGCTGCAGAGTATAGCAGAGTGGGTTAATACATTCCACACATGCAAAGTGTTAAATTAGCATGGCTGCAGGCTGTGCACAATGAGCCCATTGGGTTGGGGTTATAACTTTGCTTATAGGGACTTCATGTGTATGTTACCCTTTTAAAAGAAACAAACAAATACAATTCCATAATAAGACATTAAAGGACTATCATGGTTGTAGCACAGAACAACACATTCCCATATGTTCACCAACTGTCATTCCTAAATCAACCACACCTCAAAGAATGCTTCTAATGCTGCCACACTTTCCATAAAAACATGTTGTGTTTATACCCATAATTCATCAAAACAAAATGTTCCCAAACTGTATAGGGTTACATTAAAAAAAAATGTCCATGCATAAAAAATTATCTGTAGGTGAACATACACAGACACAGACATGTGCACGCACACGTGCTCACACATATCAACTGTAAACTTGATTTAAAAGAAGATATACACCATGCCATTCAGCACACTGAGAGGTGGAGATGGGCGGAGGAATGCATTGCAGTGGCCAAAGCAGGGCTGTATTATGATGGATCAGTTATCTTTGATTAAATGGAAAATGTGTGGAATTGTGTTATTTTCCATGTAAACTATGACGGGGCAGATTCATGGAATAAAATGTGCGGTGAATAGGAACTTTGTGCATCATTCTGCAACCAAAAATTCCCCCTTCTTTGATTCATGGAATTGACTTTGCAGGCCTTTTCTGGACCTTGCAGGGACTCCGCACTGGTCTGGCAAGTCACTGCATGCAGTCGAGCGCTTTGCACGAGACTCCGTGCAAGCATGGATGGGGCCTGGGCAGAGATTAAATTAGGGGGCAGAACATGCATATACGCCATTTTCCATGCAGAATGAGGAATAATGTGGGCTTGTTGAGGGAGGGTACACGGTAAGCAATGGCACATCCAATCCACTGCAAATTGAACCACATTCATGGATTACAACGTGCAACCTCACATTTGGAAAAGTCACACGCAAACCCTGTGATCCAACCACCGTATAATAGCAGGCGTAAAGTTCAACACGCAAAGGATCGAATGCATTTAAAGCACACAATGCACACCATACAAATGTTGAAAAACCACAATGAAAGCTGCAATAGTGGGAGCCATTGTACCTGAAGGCACAAGGAGGAAGCGCATGCCCATGTGCCAGATTTTATCAACAGGCATCACACTGTTTGGGATGCCTGACGACCATGTGCATGCTAGGTACTGGTTTGCATCCCATTTCATCATAGACCATGTCAGGGAGTGGGAGCAAGAATTATCATCACCCACTGCCTGCTCCCAGGCACTTACCCCCCTTGAAAAGGTGCTGACAGCACTACATTTCATTGCCACAGGCTCCTTTCAGCGCACAACTGCCATAGTTGGTGGGATAGCTCAGGCCACACAATTCCGCTGTCTCCACCTGGTCTTGGCTGCATAACATCACGTGCATGTCTGCATAGGAACATACATATGCCGAGAACACTGAAGGACAGGCAGAGTGCGTGCTAGGATTTCTATGCGGTTGTACACTTTCCATGTGTACTTGGAGCCATTGACTGTACACATGTTGTGCTACGGCCTCTCCAATTGATGGAACACAAATACCACAATCCTGGACGCACGGTAACACTCCACACCAGTTGCTGATGTGCCTGGGGCATCATGTCAATGAAGGGATGTAGTCCTGCAGCCACGGGCGGTGCCAATCCAGCAAGGACCACGGTTCCTTGGGCCCCGTAGGTGTAATGTCGAGCAACGAGGTGGCCATGCGCGACCGGGCTACACTGAGTGGGAGCAATCCATGTATACATGTTCACAGCAACAGGGGCAGCTATTGATAAGATCGCTCAAGGCATGGAACATGTGCCCAATCCGTGCTCCCTCCCAATAGGCAGGTGGAGCTCCAGCAGCAGGCAGCGTGTTCCACGGGCCACTCACTCAGGCTGGGCATGGTGGCCTCAGACCAGGCACACCGGGCTGAAATGTTGTCTCTGTGCGAGGCACTTGCTGCTCAGGCAAAGGCACACAGGGAGGACCTGAGGGATGATCACAAATCCCTCGGATCTACTCTGGGTGTGCTCAACATGTCCCAGAGGTAGCTGTCAGAAGTGAGGTTGGAGCAGCTTGAGAACGTCATCTCGGCTGAGATACATGCATGCCAGGAGGTGCTCCAGATGTCATGTGAGGCCATGCAGACAGAACTCTGTGTTACACCTGCTACCTTGCAAGAGGGAGCACGCGTACCATGTGAGGTGCTGCATGCTGACCTACGTGCAATGGCCAGACAGGAGCGGGCTTACCAGACCTGCATGCTTGCTGCCGTCGAGGGGCAAGCTGTGGATAGGCATGGTCAGGCAACTGTGCCACGTCCACCTTCTGATTTCCATCCAGAGGGTGAGTATGACGACGACTTATCTCCCACACAGGTCGGGCCATGCAGGCTGTGAGCCAATGGAGGTTTTTTTTTTATCTCAACATCATTGCATGTGGGTGTTGAGGTGCACCCTGTATCTCCCCATCCTGGGTGCCCCTCCACCATGGGTCTTATGCAGCCATTGTTCTTTTTTTTAAATAATATTGTTTGTCTATTGTGCATTCCTGTGACGGTGTAGTGTTTTGTGGCTTTTGAAACATCCACTGTGTGTTCCAGCTGGGCCCATACAAGCTTGTCTCGTGTATGTGTTTGTGGCTTGGGGTCCAGAAACATATGCCACTCCTGCTTCCCCTTTCCATGGGCTTGCAAGGATGGTTGGGTGTGACAGCAAATTGCGCAAGGGCATTGGACTTGCATCACATCAGTGGCCAGTCTGCTGTACTACTTGTGTTCACACCCCTAGTGGGGATTATGGATGTTTTCTCCACAACATGTCTGCAATCAATTCTGGTGAGTACATTTTAGAACTGTGCATTTATTGAAGTTGATTGTGATGTTTTTTCATTTTTTGTCTGTATATGTGCTTGATGCACTTCATGCTGTAGACGGTAGCCTGCACCCTTTAGCTGTCAAAGTCGCATTGATGGTGGGAATGGGCCGTGTGGTGACAATGTCAAGTTGGTACATGTTAGGTTCAGCCCCTGGGAATTGTGGCAAAGGTGGAAGTATTAGGAATGTGACCCAAGAACCACAACCTATGGTCCAGTCCTGACCTGAGATGTCCACCTAGACTACTTCTATGCTCCATTACGTTTTTTGAACAGTACGTTGTATCTGTCTTCCCTCTTGGACTTCGCTGCTGCGTGACAGGACAGTTTTCATACTGGACTACAGCTCTTTTACTCGTTTTTCACACTCTGGTGCCTTTGGCCCCTGTTTTTCTTCCTGTTACTGTCCTTGTTGCAGATCTGTCCACCCGTCTCTCTGACAGTTATTTCCACGTACTCGTAGGCTGCCTCGGTTTGCCTCAGTACAATTCTGTAACACAGCATCTCTCTCTCTCACTCTCTCTCTCGCGCCTCCTATATTTCATCTATTCCATGCATATCTTTATGTTGACTTTGGCCTTTTACCAAAGCTATTCAACTGTTCTGGCTCTTAACATGTTGTCAGCTGTCTCTGGCAATCTCGCATTCACTCTGCCTTTCCAGACTTGTGCTGTCTCTGCCTTTCTCTGTTCACGCTGGCAAGGATTGATTGGGTTTTAGCTCAACTATCCAGTTCTGGCAGCCTCCTTGGTTATTTTCTACTCAAGTTTCAGCTGTACCCATCCGTTGTGGCATCCTCATTGATTGTTGTCTACTCAAATTCCTACCCATCCTGTTGAACCATTCTACAACTGTGCAACCTTGGAAGTTATTCTATCATTCTGCTTGGACACGTACTTGCCCATATTCTACAACTTCAAGTCATCTACTGGAGACTCTTCCAGGGTTTTTTGGTCCCTAGAGGCTTTTTCCCTGGTTTGGGGGTTTGGCTCCTTGGAGTTCTCAGCGATTTGGTATTTTTGCTGGTCAAGGTGGCCTCTTAGGGGGCTAGACCCTATTTACATGAAATGAAGAACAAGGAAACCAAGGGAAAGGGGGATCCTGAAGCCAGGTAGACTAGAAGGAAGAAGCCGATGGACCCCAGAGACAGTTCTTCTGAAGGTCAAGGTGATGAGGAAATGAGGGAGGGGCTTTTGTTGTCGGACAGTACGCTTGGGCTACAGTGATTGGTCACTGTCTAACATTGTCAGTGTGAGGTCCTATGTACATGATGTGTTCTGCTGGCCAATGGATGTTCCTGTGTTGGGTTTACTTATCAGGTGTCAGGGGATTGGTGTGGTTTGACACACTGGGGTGTCCACATGGCCAATGTTCACATGTGATCTGTACAGGTCACTGAGGGTCACTTCATTTCACATGCATGTATTGAGTGCATGTCCCTACTGACACACACACTTACACAATGCACCACCACACATACAACCACCCATCCATGCCCACACATGCACACAGATTGACTTCTCTGCCATGCTGTGTCCATGCAGTGCATGATCACTTACAATTGTTGGATCGTGTACATGCGTCACTGGGCAATTCTGTTGCTTGTCCTTTTTTATATGATGCTCAAGGTGTATCCCCAACACATTGGCCGCTCACTGTGCTGTGTGCTGAGCGGTGTGTTTCAGGGGACACACACAGTACACAGCTTCCGCCTGCCTTTGTGTGGCAGGCGTGTTTACGCCTGTGTGGGTCTGTTGGTGCGTGTGGGTTTCCCCTATTTGATTCCATGAATATGTGTTGTTCGCGCGTGTGTAGACATTCCATGTATTTCCCAACAGTACTTCCCCAGTTACGACCTCATTTTCACGTGTTGTTCCCCATTCCGCGTGTTCCGCCCCCTTTTTGATGTGTGCGCTACACGTTGTGTGATTTCGCTGTGCGCGTCGGGCACGGCATTCAGGATGTCGCAGTGACGTGTGCGCCCGGGTGCGCCATGCGCGGTTTCGGCGCAGCGCCCTGGAAAAACATGCCCACAGAATTCCATGAATCGCTTGCGTGCAATTTGCACGCGTGTGCTGGATTTTTCTCACTTGCGCCACTGATTTCGGTGCAAAATTATTCCATGAATCGGCCCCTTAATACATTTTAAGGTTATTTCTTATTTCTATATTGGATGGCCCTCTAGTCCATGTTAAAATGCAAACATGTTTACCATTTGCACGTACTACTTCTTTAGTTGTGTCTTCTGTGGAAAAGTACATTTCAAATCAGCCCAAGATATTGCTCATGCTTTTATAATGAGGTCTTGGGCACAGTTGACACTGAGACTGGTGTAGGAACAGGAAAAATGTCTTCTGAAACTCCAGTCTCAGATGCAGATTGCAATGACTAATATAGGGACAATAGGTGAGTTTACAGGGAGCAACATCCACCGGCACCCGCTCTCTCAGCCAACCCAGCTTCAATTCTCACGCTCAGAAAATACAGGAGGGAAGATTCACTCACTCAACACTCCATATAAAGCACTCATAACATGCATACAGGTTGCAAGGGAAGGACAAGACATAAGACATGCCTAATAGAGAATATTGTTTTATGGAGAGTATTATAATATATTAAATATATTTGTGAAATATACAACATTTTATATGTGTATTTATCTGTAAGTGCTACAGTTGGCTCCATAAATAGTCTAATGTATTTCTATAATTATAAATGAAAATATGTTTGAACATTAGTCCTTGACGTTTTCTCTAAAAATAGGTTTGTTATCATGCATATGTTTTGCATATGCAACTTCTAAAGAAAGACATGTGCGGTGCAAAAATGTGTTTGACCTTGTGTTTTCAAACAAGCTCTCTCCATAAATCATCAGTAATCTAAATTAAGGTTTATTAATCAAAGACATACTTTCTGAAATTTAGAGAAGATAGCTTGCTGTTGCAAACAAATGTTACATCAGAATGCTTGTATGGTTTTGAAGTGAATTATTTCAACATGGACGCTAGTTGACCTCAGTGTGTGGTACAATTCTAAGGATATTGGTGTAATTTTAAAAACACATATTTCTTCCATTTCTATTATTACAAGGTGAATATATGATATTATGTTTACAAATGTGTCACTTGTATTATTTTGGTTGCAATACACTATTAGTTTATTTTTTTAAAAAACTAAAAAAATAAAAAGGATTTTCAACTCTCTCCATCTAGTGCCATTATTGTCACCTGCCTTGATGGTTGTCCACAAAGGCACGCGACTGCTGAGATACTCAATATAGATTGTTAGAGAAGGGGTAACGAAGAAGATTGTGCGTGGAGAGAGATTGTTAAAAGGACATTATGTTTAAGCTGCTCCAATAAAAAAAAAAAAAACAGTTACATTCAGTGAAAACAACTTTGTTAACAGTATTTTATAGTTATGTTTCCCTAATAAAAATCCTGTGACACTCAGTGACAAATCTTTGAAAGGGAGATGTCATGGTTAAGTTGCCCTAATAAAAACCTGTGAAATCCTGGTAGATGACATTGTATAAGGGGCATTGTGGTTAAGTTGATCTAATAAAAACCTGTCAAATTCTGTCTCTCTCTCTCTGTATCTTCCTCTCTCTCTCTCTCTATCTCTTGGTCTCTCGCTCTCTTTCTATTTAGGGATGTTGGTTGGCTTAAGAGTATGTGAAGTTACACAGCAGGATTATACATTGTAATTAAAAGAGTCTTCTTCTATATGGGTTACGCAATAAGTAATTAGGCAACTTGTTTGGTAAAAGGAACCCCAATTTGGTCCTAGATGTATTGAGGTGAATGTAAGGCCGAACCTCTGGTTGCATGGGAAAAGTGATAAGCGTGGAAAATTGGAAGTACGCCATTGCAAAAGCGATCATCAGCACCTTTACTCAATGGTAAGGCGCTCATTCGACACCTGTTCAGGCTGTCCGCCATTGCATTCCAAATATAAACATTGTCCACCCTACCTACTGGCCTTTAAGGATGTGCCAAGGGCACAGTCTCGAATCTCATCCACCACAGGACCTCCCCCAGGGTGAATGACCCCCCCATTGATATGTACACCTCACCGCAGCAAGATTGCACAATCATTTGATTCAGTCACCTGATCTACCCATCATTGTTTTTTTAATATTCCAAAGTGAATCCATTTAAAGGAAAGTGTCCTTCTGTTGATACAAAGGTGAGTTTGGGTGAATGTTTAAGCCAGCTGTGGAGCCATGATTAGCCATGTCTTAGAGGTTTTCCTAGAACATGGATAGCTTTCAAGGAGGAGATGCTGAAGGGAAATGTGTTAGAGATTATTGGGGCTTGTTCAGAGAATAAGGACCCACCAATTTGAGCAGTTATTTTAAAAGGCTTTCAAGGAGGTAAGCAGCATCAGAGATCGCCTGGTAGTGTGAGAAGCTTCATTGGAACTGTTCAAGCCCCTTTTTGTGTAGGGCTTCACTCTTCAGTGTTTTGCCATCATGAAAGACAGGCTAATCCAAACATGCCCCCTCAAGTCAGAAGCCTTTCATCGCACAGTTTGGGCTAACCTGTCATGTTACATGAACGTCATCCCCAGCTGTGTAACCGGATCTTTAAAAAAGGGTTCCTACCAAAAGTAGCGAGTCACAAAAACTGCAAGTACTTGTACATATATCGTCTACACACACTTTCTGAATAAAAACCTCATGCTAAGCGCATGTTTCCAGTGAAAAGACTACAGAACATGTATTTTTTGCAATGACTTAGTTGAATCACCCTGGACAGTTGTTTCGTACAAGAATTAGAATTAACAAAATAAATCAGTACTGCTTATGAGCCACACTCGAAAAAGTAAAGAATTTTTAAAGTAAGATGTTTTGTAAATTATCTGTACAGGTATTTGTATTTTGGTGCCCGGTTCCCACCATAGTCTGCATACTCATATATTCAGTAATAGTAATGCTATTTTTACAGAGCACTCCCTGCAGTAGTTTTCCATTTTGCAGCGCTGTAATCAGCAGGCCTTAGAAGGGCGCTAGTTTAATGATGTTCGGTAAGGTATGACTGTTAGGAAATAATAGGAAAACAATGGCTTATTGGCCACATTAACATTGTTATAGTCTGTTAAAGCACACATCTACCACTGGCCATGTAGTACCGTTGGCCTGTCCTTACGGTTCGATGTGTTAATATCCCTGCAAAAATATCGCCATACAAGAACGGCGCCATATTTGTGTGGCGATATTAACACATTAAACCTGCGGGGGACACCCCAGCGACCCCCATAGTATTTTCAAGGGAGCGGGGGACACCCCCGCTCCCATTTACCCAAAAAATGATCCCCACCAATAATATTGCCTATATTGGCGGGGATAACATTACCTGATACCGTCCTTAAAGTTATGATACATGTAAAGACTGCAAGTTGAATTTATTATATGCGGTTCATGTTGGGTGCCATGGCGACGGTCACAGAAATGCTCCAATCTGTTACCTGGCTCATTTCTGATTCTGCACTTTCTTTTGGTTGAGGTACATCACATCTGAAGCAGGAAGACTGGCATAATGATTTGGCATAAGGACTGGCCTAAAACATCTAAACAATGAAAGCAGATGTTGCAGAGAACCACCGGAGCACAACCAGCCGAGCTAGCTGTGGAGTGTCTGCCAGCCAGGCCTCGAAAGATGGGCATCAACAGCCCTCCCTTCTGAGAAGTACGCAGCTCTGAAGCTCAAGCTGCTGGCTCAAGTCCCAAGGCTGCCTCGCAGAAGCAGAAGCAGCCAGCCAGTTACGAAATGTACTGGATTCTCTCTCTTTGGCGAAATGAACTGTTATATATGTAGCTTTGCACTGTACAGAAGTATAAATCAGGCCTGGGAGGGGGCAGAGTTTATGCAGCCCTCCAGAGCCTGGTGTGTGTGTTAACATTACAGCTTTTACACCCAGCCTTCTGGCTTGCGTATTTTTTGTGCCACATGCCAAGTGCCTGGTATGGCTGAGATGGTGTGAGGGAGCTAGATGAGCACTAGTATCGTGGGGAGCAGGACGGACGAATGTAACACAATCCTGCTGCAGCATTCAGTTGTGCCTGATGCATGCATGGATGTGTACATGTGACATGAGAAAAACATTGTTTGCATATTTACTTTGGGCATAATTTACCTCATGACATAATCTTTGCGGCGGTGCAAGGGCAATTTTGAACCACATTGGCACTATGTCAAAAATGGACCTAATGCAAAACACGCATTCATTCGGTGTGTGTTTGCATCACGGCAAAGGGCGTGTCATATTGTTCTACAAGTCATTTGCACGTATAATTGAGTGCCCGCCCAACGTTTGCAAATGCCGTAGAGGAAACTTCAGATGACTTTAAAGGAGTTACACAAATGATGATAAACTTCGTATAAACAGTTGTTTTCGGACTCAAAGACCTGCACACACACTGCCATAACTTCCACCATATGCGTGCTAGCAAATCAATCGACCAGAACTAAATTGTTCAAGAACTAAATTATGTCAACCGTGTTGTAAATACAAATATATTATCATTGCCATTTTGGCATTCAAAAGATACACTTTAGTGATGTATACTCGTTGTTTCTCTTTACTTTTGCAATGAAGAATACCAGCTTATAGTTGCAAATGTCGCATATGTACAGATACTGTCACCATTACATAGCTTACATTGCCATCTGGTGGCCGTGGAAAATAATAGCGATTACATTCTATATTTCTCATTCCTCAACCTGTCTTTGGCCAATTTCAATATTGGCGCTTTAAAAGGTTGACTGTATTTGAAAAATGTTTGTGAAGCTATTTGAGACAAAATATTGTCAAGACATATGATGATACAATATATACAATCTCCCCTTGCGCTGAAAATGTTCTAGAATTATAAACGTTCTTAACATCTAGGGCCCGGTTCATGGACTTTTTTGCATGGTTCAAAGTGACTTTGCACTGCTGAAAAGCGGCTTTGCACTGCTGACACATACCCTGATTCATGGAATTGTGCACAATTTATTTTTGCAGTGCAAATCAACAAAGAATAATCATTGAAGTGGCAGCCATCTATGCTAAAAGCAGGCGTCCCCCATAATGGGCACACTATTGCTTTCTAAATATGTACCTTGCAATGTCATTGAAATAACAACAAAGTCATTTCAAAAGTGAAACATGCTTCTTAAACTTACATCCACCAATTTTCTTTAAATTGTGTTTCCTTTTTTGTTAGGCTACCTCAACAAATACCCTGCACTTTTTGTGCCTCTTCCTTTAAGTTTTATCGCAGGGTATACTTTTAAAGATATTTTTAGGTGTCAAACTGCTCAATAGAAAATAAATGTTTTCTATTGTGCTAACAGCAGCCATGGGGAATAGATCAGTGTCATCATAGGTGCCTTAACTTTTGATTTTTGTTATGGGGGCAGACATCCCCGTCGTAACCCATTAATATGAGCCAGTGATCAGCCCAACCCATATCCTGGGCGAGCAATGCATTATACAGAGCCTATCCTTTATAAGGAATGGTAAAAAGCCATAGGATTTACAGACAGCTTTAAACAAATAAGATCTCAGAAACAATCACTCAACCTGCAGAGTTAACTTGGTAGCTTTATACTTTAGGACGTTCACTCTACCTTCAAATAATTCAACGATAAACGAGCCCCCAAATTGTTCTCTAAATCACTGCATTACCAATAGGGCCTTTCATGTAATTTTTTTAAGACCACCCGAGTATCATCTCCAGCACAGTCACGTTTAGAATGTAAAGCCAGAAGATGAAAACTGTAAATGTCTCTGCTCGGGTAAAGTAATGTCCCTGCTTGTATTGCTAAAAGAATAATAGGGCAGTTGCCCCTGCACGTCCCCCGCTCGTATTCTGCGCCTGTGGGCGATAACTGATCTCATAAACGGTCTTTGACCACCTATCATTTGGAAATGAGCTATGAGTGATAACTTTTCTGTCAAACTATTTTCGATTACATATTATATGAAGACGAACTGGGAATGATGGATATTCTGCTTAACACCATCTCTAGCTATACAGTATTTCAGGGTGAGCCAGGAGTAATCTCTCTTTTAGTTCAACACATGCAGTCTTTTGCTGAGTGCATATTATTAGATGTTTGTACTAGGAGAAATGTCTTCCCATTAAAAGTATGTTATCTCTTGCTTATATGCACAATGTGCATAGTAAAAAGCCGCATGCCTTCATCACACAATGGGCCTCATTACAACCCTCGTGGTAGCCGTGCCTGTAAAACAGCCACGGCTGCCGCCGGAGTTGCATTTTTTACAGAGCCCAGAAACGGCCAATTACTGGGTCATTACAGCCTTGCCGGACCCGGTATTTGCCCATTCCTGGGCACCGGAAAAAATTCTTCCCCATTCCCATTTGTGCCCCATGGGCTCAATGGGAATGGGGAAGCCGGAAGCACCGGCACCGTTATCAACGGTATCGAAATGCTGTGTTCGCGGGGGCCTTTCATTCCGGCAAGTCAGACCTGGCGGAATGAATGGCAATCGCGAGCACAACTCAGAGTTTTCCGGTCCAGATACAACGGTACCGGTAAACTTACCGGTACCGTTGTATCCAGACCGGCAAACTCGCAATGAGGCCAAATGAGTAAGAACAGGTGACTATTGCATGTGTAAACCAGAATGAGATTACAGAACTCTGAAATTAGTGCATGTCAGGTGTGAGATGCAAAACAGTTATCTGCTCATTGATTCTCGTACTTATACATGTGGCTATGTAGTCTGTAGTCGGAAACTAAAGCTACAATTACTGGGTCAAGAATACTGAATGGAGTGTGCTGACAACAATGTAGTAGGACCACAGGGTGCATCCCTATTGGGACCTTTAGCTGGGACAAAAAAAAAACAATTGCTAGTTCTCAATGTTATTCAAAGTAGTTTGAAACAAAATAGGTTATGGTCACTGTCAATCCTACGACCTTATAATCCCTAAAGAACTCATTACTTGACTATTGGCTTTAGTACTATTTTATAGAAGGAAAGTATTTACTGCAAAGACTGTCACCAGGCTTGAACCTGAACCCTTATAAGGCACAAACCAAGAGCTCTATTTTGGAATATTATATATTGTGTAAAATGCAGTAGTGGGCTAGCCATGTAAAACCATAGGCACTCCTCCAGACTGTTTGGATTTTTCTAAGACTAAAAACAAGTTAGAAATAGGTATCTCAGCGACATGTGGTTATATTGCCACTCTAGTAGATAGACACACCTCCCCCTGCTGACACACAACTACTAAGCAACTTGAAAGCGGATGGAATATCGAATTTTGCCATGCAACAACATCCAGAGTTATGGGCAACCATTTTGTTCCACATTTTTACTGCGGTCAATAATGGTCAAAAACTGCCTCAAACATGGACCCAGGCAATAACTGTCCCGATTTATAAGAAAGATGATCGGCAATTGCCGGACAGTTATCGCCCAATCTCATTGTTGGATGCCCCGGGCAAAATATATTGCAGGTTGATTTTGACTGAATTGAAGATCTGTGCTGAGAAAAATAACCTATTAGATTGTTTTCAGTCTGGCTTTGTCAAGGGACTAGGCACGATTCCCAACATAATCACCATTACTATGATCCAATCGCAACAACTGACTCAAAGGTGACCGCTATATCTGGGTTTTGTAGATTTTAGAGCCGCATTTGACTCAATGGATCGTTCCCTATTGTTGATGAAGTTAAGGAGACATAGATGTCCTAAATCGTTGTTAGCATTAATAACATTGCTTCATACAAATATAACGATGCGTGTGCGTGTATCTACAGATGGAACGTTATCACCTTCAATAGCGATGCACAGGGGGCTGAAACAGGGCTGCGCTCTAGCCTCCTTTTTATTCAATTTCTACATTTTGGACATAGGGGTAGCCTTGAGAGGTTGTGTAGGCGATCCTCCAAGAATCGGTATTCAACAAATTCCCTACTTGTTGTATGCCGATGACTTGGTTCTCCTATCCCAGACCCCAATACGTTTACAAAACATGCTAAATCAACTTGACATGTATGCCCAGGCAAACCACTTAAGTATAAATAGAGATAAGACCCAAATACTGATTTGCAATCCAGGTCAGAAGGCCAAGTTACATAATCATAAATGGTATTTGCAACATCAGCAATTGCTTAATACATGCCAGTATAGATATCTTGGTGTGCTGATCCAAGATCGGAAATCTCAAACAAGGTATATGTGTGAAGTGAAAGCCAAATTGTCATCATTGGCGTCACAAACTAACATACTTCATAAGAAATGTGGTACATTTTCTATGAAACACATCATCTTGGTCTTCAAAATGAAAGTAACAGCAATTCTGCTGTATGGAGCAGAAACTATGATGCCAATACAATGCAAGTATTGGGACAATTTGGAATCCTTTTACTGGAAAAGAGTGCTACAGTTACAAAACTGCACACCCTTAGCGCTTATTCGCTATGATCTGGGTCTTTCATCACTCTATTCTCATGTAATTTGGAAGTAGTGTGCCTTCTTTCAGAAAGCGCTAGAAGGTGTCGATAAATCATGCATTTTGCAAACTGCAAAATTCAATCTTTTTCTGTCAAAAATGTTATATGGAGCAGGGGGTGGGGGGAACACGTGGGAGACACGGGGCATGAGCGGGGGGTGGGGGCCAACAGGAGAGAGACACTGGGCATGAGCGGGGGGTGGGGACAACAGGAGAAAGACACGGGGCATGAGCGGGGGGTGGGGAGAATAGGAGACAGACATGGGGCAGGAGCGGGGGATGGGGGAACAGGAGACAGATACGGGGCATGAACGTGGGTGGGGAGAACAGGAGACAGACACGGGACATGAGGGGAGTGGGGGGAACAGGAGACAGACACGGGCATGAGGGGCAACAGGAGATAGACACGGGGCATGAGCGGGGGGTGGGGGCAACAGGAGAGACACGGGGCATGAGCGGGGGTGGGGGAACAGGAGAGGCACGGGGCATGAGCGAGGGGTGGGGGGAACAGGAGACAGACACGGGGCATGAGCGAGGGGTGGGGGGAACAACAGACACGGGCATGAGCGGGGGGTGGGGAGAACAGACACGGGGCATGAGCGGAGGGGGTGAGGGGCAACAGGAGACAGACATGGGGCATGAGCAGGGGGTGGGAGGAACAGGAGACAGACACGGGGCATATGAGCGGGGGGTGGGGAGAACAGGAGACAGACACGGGGCATAAGCGGGGGTTGGGGGGCAACAAGAGAGAGACACGGGGCATGAGCGGGTGGGGGAACAGGAGACAGACACGGGGCATGAGCGGGTGGGGGGAACAGGAGACAGACACGGGGCATGAGCAGGGGGGTGGTGGGGGGCAACAGGAGATAGTCACGGGGCATGAGCGGGGGGTGGGGGGAACAAGACACAGACATGGGGCATGAGCGAGGGGTGGGGAGAACAGGAGACAGACACGGGGCATGAGCGGGGGGTGTGGGGGGCAACAGGAGACAGACACGGCACATGAGGGGAACAGGAGACAGATACGGGGCATGAGCGGGGGGTGGGGAGAACAGGAGACAGACACGGGGCATGAGCGGGAGGAACAGAAGACAGACACGGGGCATGAGCGGGGGGTGGGGGGAAAGGGAGAGAGACACACGGGGCATGAGCTGGGGGTGGGCGGGAGGGAGAGAGACACACGGGGCATGAGCGGGAGTGGGGGGAAGGAGAGAGACACACGGGGCATAAGCGGGAGTGGGGGGAAGGAGAGAGACACACGGGGCATGAGCTGGGGGTGGGCGGGGGGAGAGAGACACATGGGGCATGAGCGTGGGGTGGGCGGGTTTAAGAGAGACACACGGGACATGAGCGGGGGGTGGGAGGGAGGTAGAGAGACACACAGGGCATGAGCGGGGGGTGGGCGGGAGGTTGAGAGACACACCGGGGATGAGCGGGGTGTGGGCTGGAGGGGCAGAGACACACGGGGCATGAGCGGGGGTGGGCGGGAGGGTGGAGACTAGCGGGGCCTGAGCAGGGGGTGGCCAGGAGGGTGAGAGACACATGGGGAATGAGCGGGAGGTGGGCGGGAGGGTGAGAGACACACGGGGCATGAGCAGGGGTGGGGGGGAGGGAGAGAGACACACGGGGCATGAGTGGGGGTGGGAGAGAGAGAGACACACGGGGCGTGAGCGGGGGGTGGGGGGAAGGGGAGAGAGATACACGGGGCATGAGCAGGGGGTGGGGGGATGGATTGAGACACACAGGTCATGAGCGGGGGGTGGGAGGGAGGGAGAGAGACACACGGGGCATGGCCGGGGGGTGGGGAGAACAGGAGACAGACACGGGGCATGAGCGGGAGGAACAGAAGACAGACACGGGGCATGAGCGGGGGGTGGGGGGAAAGGGAGAGAGACACACGGGGCATGAGCTGGGGGTGGGCGGGAGGGAGAGAGACACACGGGGCATGAGCGGGAGTGGGGGGAAGGAGAGAGACACACGGGGCATAAGCGGGAGTGGGGGGAAGGAGAGAGACACACGGGGCATGAGCTGGGGGTGGGCGGGGGGAGAGAGACACATGGGGCATGAGCGTGGGGTGGGCGGGTTTAAGAGAGACACACGGGACATGAGCGGGGGGTGGGAGGGAGGTAGAGAGACACACAGGGCATGAGCGGGGGGTGGGCGGGAGGTTGAGAGACACACCGGGGATGAGCGGGGGGTGGGCTGGAGGGGGAGAGACACACGGGGCATGAGCGGGGGGTGGGCGGGAGGGTGGAGACTAGCGGGGCCTGAGCAGGGGGTGGCCAGGAGGGTGAGAGACACATGGGGAATGAGCGGGAGGTGGGCGGGAGGGTGAGAGACACACGGGGCATGAGCAGGGGTGGGGGGGAGGGAGAGAGACACACGGGGCATGAGTGGGGGTGGGAGAGAGAGAGACACACGGGGCATGAGCGGGGGGTGGGGGGAAGGGGAGAGAGATACACGGGGCATGAGCAGGGGGTGGGGGGATGGATTGAGACACACAGGTCATGAGCGGGGGGTGGGAGGGAGGGAGAGAGACACACGGGGCATGGGCGGGGGGTGGGCGGGAGGGGGAGAGACACACGGGGCATGAGCGGGGGTGGGCGGGAGGGAGAGAGACACACGGGGCAGGAGCGGGGGTGGGGATGAGGAAGAGAGACACATGGGGCATGAGCAGGGGTGGGGGGGAGGGAGGGAGAGACACGGGGCATGAGCGGGGGTGGGGGGAAGGGGAGAGACACGGGGCATGAGCGGGGGTGGGGGGAGGGAGAGAGACACACGGGGCATGAGTGGGGGTGGGGGAAGGGGAGAGACACACGGGGCATGAGCGGGGGGTGGGCAGGAGGGGGAGAGATACACGGGGCTTGAGCGGGGGTGGGAGGGGGAAAGACACACGGGGCAAGAGCGGGGGTGGGAGGGGCAAAGACACACGGGACAAGAGCGGGGGTGGGCGGGAGGGGGAGAGACACACGGGGCAAGAGCGGGGGTGGGCGGGAGGGGGAGAGACACACGGGGCATGAGCGGGGGTAGTGGGGGAGAGAGACACATGGGGCATGAGCCTGGGGTGGGGGGAAGGGGAGAGACACACGGGGCATGAGCGGGGGGGTGGGGGGGAGAGAGACACATGGGGCATGAGTGGGTGTGGAGGGGAGGGAGAGAGACACACGGGGCATGAGCGGGGGGTGGGGGAAGGGAGAGAGACACACGGGGCATGAGCGGGGGTGGGGGGAAAGAGAGACACACGGGGCATGAGCAGGGGGTGGGCGGGAGGGAGAGAGACACACCGGGCATGAGCGGGGGTGGGCAGGAGGGCGAGAGACACACGGGCATGAGCGGGGGTGGGGTGGAGGGAGAGAGACACACGGGCATGAGCGGGCGTGGGCGGGAGGGGGAGAGACACAGGGCATGAGCGGGGGTGGGGGGGAGGGAGAGAGACACATGGGGCATGAGGGGGGGTGGGGGGAAGGGGAGAAAGACACGGGGCATGAGCGAGGGTGGAGGGCAGGGAGAGAGACACACAGGGCATGAGCGGGGTGGGGGGGAGGGAGAGAGACACACGGGGCATGAGCGGGGGTGGGGGGAGGTTGAGAAACACACAGGGAATGAGCGGAGTGTCGGGGAAAGGGAGAGATTCACAGGGCATGAGCAGGGGGTGGGCGGGAGGGGGAGAGACACACGGGGCATGAGCGGGGGTGGGGGAGGGAGAGAGACACACGGGGCATGAGCAGGGGGGAGAGAGACACACGGGGCATGAGCAGGGGGTGGGGGTAAGGGGAGAGAGACACACGGGGCATGAGCGGGGGGTGGGGGAGGGAGAGAGACACACGGGGCATGAGCGGGGGTGGGCGGACGACAGAGAGACACACAGGTCATGAGCGGGGGTGGGGGGAGGGAGGGAGACACACGGGGCATGAGTGGGGGGGAGAGAGACACATGGGGCATGAGTGGGTGTGGAGGGGAGAGAGAGAGAGAGACACACGGGGCATGAGCGGGGGTGGAGGGGAGGGAGAGAGACACACGAGGCATGAGCGGGGTGGGGTGAAGGGGAGAGAGACACACAGGGCATGAGCGGGGGTGGAGGGGAGGGGGAGAGACACACGGGGCATGAGCAGGGGATGGGGGGAGGGAGAGAGATACACACGGGGCATGAGCGGGGGTGGGGGAAGGGGAGAGAGACACACGGGGCAGGGGGTGGGGGGAAGGGGAGAGAGACACACGGGGCATGAGCGGGGGGTGGGGGGAGGGAGAGAGACACACGGCGTATATATCGGTTTGGTTATATATATATATATATATATATATATATATATATATATATATATATATATATATATAGTATATATCGGGGTTTGGGGGATTTGGCGTTGGGTGGGGGGTTGTGGGGGGTTTCCCCCCACATACATGTTAGAATTGACCTTCACAATTTGGTCAATTGTGAAAAGGTCAATTGTAATTCGAACAGTTGTAAAACGAACAATTCGTATACAACCCTGATCAGAGCACCACCCTCTTAAAACAGGACAAAATAAAGACAGATTCATTCATGTCAGCACCACTAACATGTGCAATGCACCTGTGCACAATGCTTAAATCAAGAATACCTTCGAGATCGGAACTGGAGTCAGAGTGCCCAACTTTTAACCCTATCACACATAAAACCAAAATCAACAATGGTCATGGTTGGTATTAGGAAGAATGTAGAAGAGCAAAAGCTGCCCTTGTGAAAGCAATTAAAAAACAAAATGACAGAAATAATGAAGACATTAGTGCCTTGAGGAATGAATACAGGGCCTTGTTGGAAACTGTAGGAACACAGAGGGAGCAATAAATAGTGGTAGGGGGTTAATGTAGAAAACACAAACATTAGAAATGGACAGCGCAGGCACCAAATGGAAATGCAAATTCTTGCAGTGAGCACAGGTTTTTAAATGCTAAGAGATTAGGGTAGCATTTCATCTGTCTGGTACATACATACTAGCCTGTACTAATCAATTAACAACCCATTCCTCATAATTTGTAACCTGTAATAAACAAATCAGTGCAAAATGGACTCAGATGTGATGAACTGAATATGAGTGCTTTTCTGCAATGGCATTAAAACGTGCAATTATATTTTCCTGAAGGTTTGATTTCACAGCATGGCACAAATCAAGGCTGAAGTATGCACTGTTGGAAAGGCACCATTGTTTGGGCAGGAAGCAATTGTTGCAGAAAGGTTGTCAAAACTATGTTGTTGAAGGGAAACATACTGAGGCAGCTCTGATGACGTGTTCACATCAGAAAGGGAGGCAGGTCCTATTGATTGACAGGGATAGCATTTAAATTCAAGGCAGAGAGGGGGTGTAGTCAGAGGAGCACAAGACTGTCAAAAAACTGTCAGAGGAGAGCTGCAGAAACTTACTCGAAGAGAGCATAAGACGGATGATAGACTGGGGAGTGGTTCCTGGCAAAGAAATTGTGTAATTCCTGTGGGCTGCCGGAGGGTGCGAAGGTCACAACACTTCTCTTGGCTGCCAAACCAACACAGTGGGGTGTTCCAGAGATAGCAGAGCAAGGATTAAGGTGATTATAACAGTTAACAAGTGAGGGCATGCCTGATTGGATGCAGTTTTCGTTAGCCAGGGGGAAATCATTTAATGTGTAATGTTTCAATATCATAAGAGAATGCATTCTAAAGTCACAAGGTTTTTTTTATTAAGCGTAACTTCTGCCAAGTCTCACGATTCAAGGTCGGCGTTGAGCTGACTGCAGTTCATTCTATTATTGAGTTGTGCCTTATGAAAAACAAAAAAATCTCTTTTTTTTGCTTCTCTACATTCACACTGAAAAATGTGTCCAGATAAATGTTGCATTGCATGATCAGTAAGTGTATTTGTCACGATAAAGACACATTACAAAAATCACTACGTGTTCTGATACATTTTTATGGCATTTGGGTTATGTCATTTAATCTGTTGTGGGCTCTGTAGTTAGAAAGTGTGCGAGTGTGCAATATTTCATTTAGCATGTTTACAGCTGTACAGATCTACAATCAAGGCATTAGCCCAGCCTCATAGATAAGTTGCTGGGAAAAAACGTGACACTGTCAAAATCTGAGTGTAATAAGTCTGGTAACTTTCACTTAGGGAGACCTCAGGATAAATACAGGTTGTATGGTATACTCTGAGGGGAGAATTAACACTCTGCATAGGACATTACCACAATAACACTATATCACCATTTTACCACAATAAAAGAATACCACAGGATTAGGTGTATCTTCCTCAGACAAAATACCTAACAAAACTAAAAAGTTTAAATATATGGAAGACCAGAGGACTGCATTGCTTTACGCAATTCAGACATGAAATACAAAGCAATGTTGGTGTATGGTGAGATCTGGCCCAACTTTAAACAAGAGACTGGATATGTGCCTCAGTGCACCAGAGGCATGGGTAAGCCACTTTGAATCATTATATTCCATTAAAGCAGGTTGAATCTGAGTTGGATATAGAGGCTATGAGCTTTGGTGAGACCAAGATGAATGAGGCCAATGAATCTACTGCCCAGGTTGAGCTTATTTTTTCAACCAGTGACTTTGAATGAGCTTTCCTTTCACAGCAATATGGCAGGGCTCCAGGACCCAATTTCATCCTGGTCCGTCTCTTCAAGAGAAATATAGATTTGTGGGTCCCCTTCTAATCAAAATTCTTGAATAAAATCAATAGCTTGCTTGATTGTCCTCTCCATATTTGGGAGTGACAATAATATGGCTTTAAGACCCGATCTGGTGGTTTAAAGGCCTGCGCGAAGCGAGCGCTTTTAACTTTAGTCCCGGGCTGATAAGATCTGGTCCGGCCCTCTGGAGAGGGTCTCGAGGCTATTACCAACCTGGGTTACACAAGCCGAAACCCGGGGTGCTCAAAAAAGTATTTTCATTAATTGAACAGGGAAAGAATTCATGAAAATTCTGTCTAATGATGGCAGCCATGGAAATGGAAGGCGGGCTCCATATATCGCCATTGAAAACAGGTAAGTAGCGTAGGGGGTGGAGCAAATCATTAAAAAGAAATAAGGGAGTGTGGGGGTAAAATGGCGTCGCAGGCGGGGGAAGCAGCCATTAGGCTGCTGGAAACATGGGCTGAGATTAGTGGCTTCAGCCTGCTTTTTGAGAAACCTGATTGCTTTGCTCCCCTGACCCAGCTGCTAAATCCAATTCATAAAAAGGGAGACCTGGACCGTGGATCAAACTAAAGACCTATTTCACACATTGATTTCCTTGCCAAGATGTATGTGAAGGTTTTACTCCAGTCCCTAGAATTCTGGGTTGAAGAACAACATATATTGTGCAGTGCTCAGGCAGGGTTTAGAAAAGGAGTATCAACAATAGACCAAGCTTTTAGGTTGGACCTTCTTGTACAAATGTTTGCCATGCTTCAATCGCAGTCTATATACCTGGCTTGTGTTAATCTCCAAACATCCTTAGATACCATCCCTATAAACAAATTGTGGAAGGTGATGCTTGATCTCCAGTTTCCTTTACCACTTGTGAAATACATTATGGGCCTATATTCATACAACTATGCATGTGTGAGATGGAACTAAGGGGGTGAACTAATGAATCCATTTCCAGTCGAGATAGGGGTAAGACAGGGCTGTGCCATGGCCCCTCTCCTGTTTTTATTGTTTATCAACAGCTTTGCTAATGATATGCAAATACTGTCGCTGGATGTACCGAGGTTGGGTTCTGTCAAATGGAGCCTTCTCCTATTTGCTGACAACACTGTGCTTTTGGCCAAAAGTCCCAAGGGCCTATAACAACAATTTATGTCCTTTGGACTGCTCTGTATGGCCAAAAATGTGACTATAGACCTATCAAAAACACAAACTATGGTATGCTGTCCCCTGACTGGTCCAAGCAGACCAAAACAAAAATGTTACCTGAACAACTCTCCACTATCTTATGTGGAATGTCTGAGTACTTGGGGATATCCTTTGCGAAGGACTTCAAATGGACCAAACAGCTTGAAAAGAGCAACCTAACAGCGAATAAACAGAGTAGTTCAGTAACCACCATTTCAACATGCTTTGGATGCAGATCAGTGTTGTTAGCAATGGTGGCATACAGGACCCAGGCAGTCCCAGCCATAGTCTATGGTGCAGATAGATGGGGGCATATCTCAACTTATTCATTACAGAAAAAATGGAAAATAAAATGTTGAAACATCTTTTAGTTCTAACGGCCAGTGCTCCATTGGTCCCAGTCACCCTAGAACTAGGGCATGTCGAAATTAAGTATGAGGTGATGTTTAAACTGCTCTTCTATTGGATAAAGATCTGGTCCATGGCGGAGCTGGACTCATACAGAGAGGGCCTTATGGAAGTACTAAAAAATGGAAGGCATACAACTTATGCCATGGCTGAAGCATGCCAAACATCTCCTTGTGATCCTTGATCTCAACTCTCTATGGCTTGACCCTCGGAGTATATATGGTCAATCAAAGAATCTGCTAAAGACAAGATTCTACAAGTGGGTTAAGGAACGAGACTGGATATACGTTATGTGGGCAGACTATCTGCTAGCTATTTAGTGTATAAATGTGATGTGGCTATGGAGCCTTACCATGACTACCTGGTGGGAAGGAAAAAGAAAGCTTTGTTCCTTAAATTTTGATTGGGTATCCTTCCATTTATGAAGTTTAAGAGACACTGTGGGAAGGGGTTGTCTGCACACTGTCCAGCATGTCCACCCATAGTTGAAGATGAGGTGTCTTTATGTTATTGTGCCTGCTTTATAAAGACCTGAGGTTCAAATGGTGGAGGCCAGTACTAATCTCAAAGGCAACAAACACCAGCAGAGAGGCCCTTACTGTTATGAAACTATCCCTGTCTATGGCTGATTTTAATAGGGTTTCTATGTTTATATTAATGGTTTTCAAAAAAAGGGAGAGCGTGGTCAAAAATTGTTAAAAGTATACTTTTCTTCGTTTCCATGGTGCAAATGCTATAATGTCTCTTCATAATACTGCAAGATTAATGAATGGAGACGAAAATGGATGAAATTGTGCTTCTGAATTGGTATTCACTTTTATTGTTTTAACGACTTCTGTAACATATTATTTATTTTGCTTTTAGTACTCCTATATATATGTGTTTGCTTTGCTTTTATAGTGTACAACTGAAATAAAGCTGTATTGAAATTGAAGACACTGATACCACCATCATAAAATAGAACTCAGAATAGTAACAGCACCTCATCAAGATGGAAGAAAACACAGTGCAAACTCTACCGATTCAGTTTGAACCTAACATCCTTAGGAGCCCCAGGCAATCTCCCCCTTCCCCAACTTCCAGACTACTAGCAGCTTCAATCTACACACAAGGACTTTAACACACTCCAATGATTTCTGCCTGGAACCCAAACACAAGCATTTGAATCAACACAGCCCGCAACATCTTTGCCTCTATCACCTCTATCACGCATTGTATTCTGTCAGGGGCTTTCCCACTGTCCCAGCTCTCTCATCTAATATATCTTGAGTGCTTCTTTCTAGGGATAACACACCTAAGTATCATTGCCACAAACCACATAGAGCCATACCTGCACTCAAGACTCTGGTGCTTCAGGCCCGCATTCATGTATGCCACATGCGTAGTACCAGCCTCTTCCTTGTAACAACTCCCTCTTTTCTTTTGGCAAAACCACATGCCACAAGGCCACCACAAACTTTAGATATGCTCTGTGCAAGACCACTTCACCTCATGTTTTATTACGATTAACTTGGGTAATAATAACAGCAATTACAGCACCTAGTTTAGAAGTTATCTGCCATGAACAGTAGCTAAAAATGTGATATTATTATTATTGTTAAACTTGAGCCATACCACAGCCATATCGCAACTGCCAGCACCATCCCTACACATACAACAGCATGAGCAGCCAAAGGGGAGCCAGACATCACATGCAACACAGGAAGTGCACCACACATGTACACACACCACCACACTTGCATGCATGTCTACACCTCTGCCAAGTGTCGCACTGTTCAGACGGGCATCCATGTCACATCTGCCAATCAGGCTTCCACATACCGCTGCCACATGCATCCATGTTGCATCACTGTTGCACCCTTGTCAAATACACACACATGCACATGTACAAAGTGCTCATACATGCAGTCGAAAACAACATACATGCCTGACATCACGGACATGTCTACTTACATACACATTCATCCAAACATGTGTGCACGCACAACTGCATTTGCCATGCAAGCCCACACACACAAGCACCATCCATGTCTCACACATTACAGCCCTCGCATGTGTCAGCCCCACAGCCCTGTACACCCCCACCCATACTCCACCCCATACAAACAGATGTGCAACCGGCACAATGGCGAATGATCACCACACGCCCTGCTCACAACCAGGATGCATGTACACTCACCGCTCGACTCCAGACCGGTCTGCTTCTCTAGGACCTGGACGTGGAGCGCTGGGGATATGCGTTCCAGGACCCCCATCTGTTCTTCCGACAAGTGGCCCCGGCGCCCCTTGGCATCCGCTGCCTTCAAGAGGCGCCGGGCCTTGTTCAGGGTCCTGGACCTGAAGTCCTCCCAGCGCTTCCTGACATGTTGTAAGTCCCGGACTACCACCCCCTCTGCGTTGATGGCAGTCACGATGTCAGTCCAGATCCGAGTCCGTCCTTCCTTGTCGGCGCGGGAACTTCCAAAGAGGGCATCATACTGCCCCAGGACTTGCTCCACCAGGACACCAACTTTGGTGGCACTGAAGCTGGTGCCCCTCTGCCTCTCTGGCCGGGGGTTGTCAGTGGTCACAGATGGTGTTTGCCCCGACATGACAACCCCAGAGGCAGGAGTGGGTGGGCAACTGGGTCCTGGGGCTGGGCTGTGGAGCGATGGAATTCCAGTCGGAGTCTTCGGTTCCAGCAGGGGTGGTCACAGCAACAGCACCCCTGGCTGATGTGCAGGCAGCAAATGGCAGTGCACGTGGGCAGCAGGCAGTCAGGCAGCAGCAGATGGCAGGTGGGAGCGTGCTCGGGGCTCTGGGGGGCAGTAGTTCGGCCTTCTGGGCAGGAGCGTGGTCTTCCGTGTGCTTACGCATGGCCAGCTTGGTACGGAGTGATTTGGCATGTGAAAATATTGCACGTCAGCGTGAAAACAGAGGAAAGGCCCTTTGCGCGTAAGCGCGTCAGCACGCATACGCGATTCTATTGGACCAAAGGCCCTCAGCGCGTAAGCGCGTCTGTGACGTGACCCGCACGGGTGTTTCCCACACAGCACGTGATGACAGAGCACACGTGGAAAGACTGCACGTCAGAGTCTCATCGCGTGTGATTGGTGGAAATGGCCGTACACGCAGAAGTGACAAAGCGTGTAATTGGTGGAAATGGCCGTACACGCATAAGTCACAAAGCGTGTAATTGGTGGAAATGGCCGTACACGCATAAGTCACAAAGCGTGTAATTGGTGGAAATGGCCCTAGCGCGTACACGCCGCGTAAGTGACGTTGGACGTGTGGGCCTGTATAAAAGGTACGCGTAGAACACCATTTCCTTGTACGTGCTTTTCGTGGAGAGCGAGTGGGTGAATTCTGTACTTCTTGTCGGTTCACACGCGATTTACTTCACGGCGTTTGCAGGTTAGCATTCCCTGTTACCGCTGACAGATTTTTGTCTTTTTTCTCTTTTACTGGTTTACCTGGGCCTGTTCCCTCAAACAGTGTTCCCTTCTACTGTTGTCCTGTCTCCTCAGACAGCGTACAAATCTTCTTTTGGCGGGGGTGTTGCCAACCAAACGCGCTCCTTTTTCACGCTCTTTTACCTGGCAGACGGTGAGTCACGCACGTATCTAACATCTGTGCTTGCCCCGTGTGTAGCCTACCCCTTCAGAGGTCATTCTAGGCTGCGTGTGACACGCATACGTTCATTCTTGTGTTACTGGGTCCCACAGCGTAGTGCAGGTTTTTCTTTCTGCACACGTGGTCTAGGAGGGGTTGCGTGCACGTCATCTCCCTTTTTTGGGGCTCCTGTGCGTAGTGTGACCTGTCATCTTTCCCCAGGGGTTACAATCAGCCTTGCAAGAGCACTAGGGTACAATTACCATCTGGTACCCAACCCCTTTGACCCCCAATTGCCCAGGACAATATTTGACAGCCACTCCCATACCCACATCAACATCAGTGCCATGGTTGGGAGGCGAGGATTCCGTAAGGGTGGCAAAGGTGGAAGAGCCACAAGTGGTGGCCGTGGTGGATCCGGTAGGGGACGTGGTCGTTACTTGCAGGGTGAGCCTGTCCCCCCATGTGTGGAGGACCAGTCAAGGGCACCCATAATCCCCCCCCTCCCGTTGAGGCTGATGTGGCTGACACCATCCATGCTCAGCCATTGTTGGACCAGCCCATTGTGGCACCAGACCTGGCTGACTCCATGGCTGACTTCCAGGTCAGCAGGCCTATGACACGTGCGCTGGTGCACGTTGATGTCACCATGCCACGTGCATCTGGGGCAGCAAGGTCATCTGCTGCACCAAGTAGGCAGGGCGGAGAGGCTGCAGGGGCAGCTGCGGCTCCATCCACCCCAGCCCTCACACACCCAGCCCGGACAGTGTCGGTCCTAGTCCATGCTGCTGATATTCCCCCTGACACCATCACACTAGAGCCAATGCCTGCACCAACTCCCATGCTGAGTGTGCAATCCCACACTCCTGATACAGAGTCCACCAGGGCTCTTGCCCCTAGTGTCTAGAGTGGCGCAGGACACTCAGGATCACCACCACCTTCCAAGCGGAAGAGGAAGAGTGCTCGTCCGGCACAGGCTGATGCCCCAGACACGGCTACACAGTCCGGCCCGTCCAGGAAGCCCAGCTTCACGGATTACGAACTGAATGCACTTGTCGAGTATGTGTCCGCACATGACAACGAGATGGTCATTGTTGCAGGATCCAAGACCACACCTGCACAACGCCAGGCACACTGGCAGACCGTTGCGGACATCGTAAGTGCCCTTGGAATCGTGAGGCGCACAGCCAATGATTGCTATAAGCGCTGGAATGACCTAAAGCGCAGGGCAAAGAGTAAGCTGGCCTCAAGTCATGCCGCAACTCTAGTGACTGGAGGTGGGTCTCCAGTAGTAGACATGGAACTCACTCCACATGAGTCAGTCGCTGGGACCTACGTCACGGAGGAACAGATCCAAGGCGTGGGAGATCTCCCTGATTACGAGACATTGTCCGGTGAGTGCACGTGCATGTGTGTGTCATCCATGTGCATGGTGTGTGTGAGGGCTTCTGTTTGTGTGCCAGGTGAGAGTGTGTGCGCCTGAGTCGTATGGGTCATCCATGTGCTTCATGCAATACATCCTGCGCAGCTGCATTTGGCCATAGCTGTATCCCTTCTGCCAACAGTAGACATGTAGTCCAACTGCACGCCAGTTGCCCTTGAAGTGTCACCTTGCCACAACATTGTTACAAAATTTAGCACTGTTTATTTAGTCAGATATTTACCATTCCACCACTTTTACTGGGCATGTCGCAGTCCTCTAGTCACATGTCTGACATGGCTATGGTAAAGTTGAGTGACTTTGTTACCTGGATATCATTTGTTCAAACATGTCCCTGTGCAATTGCACCATTTCGGACTGGCAGCTCCAGGTGAAGAACCTGACCTGTTAGAATTAGAAAAGCTATTACATGCGGGAACTGGACAGTATGCATAGGTGCTGCCCTCCTCTCCATCTTCACTCAATAGCAATGGTACATGCCATCTGTGTGATGGCATGTGTGTTTCACCTGCCAATCACAGGCCAATGTGTGATGCCACTGCCAGGCAGCATGCAGAAAATGTGTTCATCTTCAATCTTGGTGTCATCAGTGTGTGCCATTTGCCTGCCCTTCATACACAGTGAGGCTGCATGCATGGGAGGGTTTTAGTCATGTGGGACATGTGTCAAACAAGTACTGTTTCTCTTGCTTCTCAGCCCTCATTGTGTGCCATGGTGCTAATGCCTGTTTCCATTTCTTTGTTTTTATGTCTTTGCAGGGGAAGACGCACCTGATACTGCTGGGGTTGTGGAGATGGTGCTGACCCAGGAGGGGCCCGAGGGCCGACCAACCACCAGTGAGGGATGTGGTGTGGTGGTGGGTGAGAACCCACAAGTGCTGCAGGTCCTGCTCTCAAGGGATGTCTCTGGCTGCACCTCCCCCGAGCTGTACTCAGGTGTTGATTCAGATGAGACCTACGTGCCGTCGCAGGTGAGTGTTCCAGGGAGGGATTCTGTTCTGTCTCACCCACCTGCACCAGGGTCAGAACCCTCAATGGGGATGTCAGTGTTGGCACACTCCGGGACATCTGATCCTGTTCCTGGGCCAGCAGATCAGAGGGGGAATGCAGTCCTGCAGCCTCAGGCAGTGTCGGCACAGCAAGGCGCAGTTCGCCTTGCCCCAGACAGGTGTGGTGCCCGCCAACGTGGTGGCCGTACGGCACCTGGCAATACTGCATGGGAGCAATCCATTTACGGTATGGCAACCCAACAGGCAGCATCATCCGAGATGATGGCTCAGGCCATGGATAGGGTGGCCACTTCCATTGTCCCCCCTGAAAGGCTGATGGAGCGACTAGAGCAGGCAACCGACACCATCTGCCAGTCACACAGGGAGGACATGTTGGGGTCCAACAGGGACAGGCGGGCGGCACTGGCGACTCTGCAGGAGGCCATCTCCATTGAGTCCCAGGGCCACAGGGAAGCCCTGAGGCAGGAGCTCCTTCACCTCAGGACGACTCTTGTTGAGCTTGAGGCTTCTACACACCAAAGGACAGAACAGCAGCTGGAGCGTCTCACCCGTACGCTCTCAGCTGAGATGCAGGCAACGAGGGCGGAGGTCCGGGCATCCCGGTGAGTTGTTGCATGGGGACCTCCGCACACTCATCCTCCAGAACCAGACCTACCATACCCGCATGCTTGCAGCCATGGAGGAGCAGACTAGGGCCTTGCGTGGGCTGCCTCCCATAGTGCAACCACCTCCGGATGCAGCTGCACAGGGTGATAATAGCGACAGCAGTGATACTCCCACAATAGGGTAGCCGTGTGGGCCATGAGCCCATGGAGGTGTTTTTTTTTCCCAGGATCTACGCAGGTGGGTTCTGGTGTGCATCCTGTCCTCGGACCTCCTGGGTGGCCTCCCCAACCCCCCCGGGCCCTTCAATGGCCATTTTTGATTTTTTTTTTTTTTCTTTTTTCTTTTTATTTCTTTTATTCCCAATTTTTTTGGGACGATTTGTTGGCTTCCGTGGTTCCTGTGGGCATACGCTGCATTGTGGCTGGGCACATGCAGGCTTGTAATGTATTTGGTTCAGATGCTTGGGTTTGAGTCACACACACCCCTCCTGCTTCCCGTTTCCATGGGCTTGCAAAGGGTGTGCCCAAGTGTCAGTGAATTACACAGTGACGTTGGACTCCCATGAGCTGTGTGGGCAGTCTGTAGTCAATACTGTGTATACATTTCTAGTGCATAATGCTGTTGTGTTGTACACTGCATGTTGCATTGATGTGTAACTCATCTTCTGTGTCTACCTCCCAATTTGCAGGTCCCTTCCTCATGTCTACACAAGGACCTCTAGTCTGGAGATGTGGTCCATGTTGGCAGCAGTGCACCTACAACTCTACATGCGTCAACACTGCACAGTTGGTAGTGGTGGGAGTGCAGGCATTTCCAGGTGGTGAGACTACTAATATTATACATTAGTGATGTCATGTAAATGGTAGTACGTGCTCAAGTTTGTTGTTGGTCCGGCATTACTGTGAGCATTTCAGGTGTTGCAAGTTTCTAATAGGGACACTGTACATTGTGACACTAGTGTCATGTTGTGGGGATTACTTTGTTTTCGTGCAAATAGCATGACCTGGCACGGTATGTCGTGTGGCGGTGCTGGGGTTGGGTTGGCTGACATGGCACTGTCCTCTTGTTGCATTTTGCAAGTGGGTATTCATTTCAGCTGCTTGAATTTGTAACTTCACAAAACTGCATTGGTGGTGTCAGTGTGGGTAGGGATGCACACATTGTGACATTTCCAGGTGAACAATCTCAGGCTGATATGGTTTTCACGGTTCTTTCTCCAGACATTCAGGATCAGTGTCAGGTTGAGTCATCATTGATTGTCAGATGAAATGTGCCAGGGCAGTGTGCACTCCACAGGGGTGTGATTTCTATGTGAAGTAATTAGCCACTAGCTGTGTACGGGCTGCCTCCCCCCGTGCCCTTTCCCCTTCCATGCGCAGCGGCTGTGCATGTGGTTGGGGATGGGGGGGCACCACCATGTCCACGGCCAGGCCCCGGCGTGTTGCAACGTTGTGCAGGACACATGCTGCCACTATGATCCTGCACACTACTGGGGGAGCGTACAACAGCTGCCCGCCAGAACGGTCAAGGGAGCGAAAGCGTGACTTCAGCACTCCAAATCTGCGCTCCACTATGCCCCGGGTTGTAATGTGGGCTGCGTTATATCTTACCTGTGGTGGCGTGGTGGGGTTCCGAATTGGCGTCATCATGTGGGGGCTGAGAGGGTAGGCACTGTCCCCTGTGGAGGTGGTGATTGGTATCATTGGTGGGGTTGTGACCTTGCTCAGTATCCAACATGCATGCATGTGCAGTGGCATTCATATTCACCAAGCAGCCATGTATCGCCATGCCGCCCGGCTTCTAGGTCCCGGCTTAGGGTGGACATTCGGTAAATGAAGCTGTCGTGGGTGGACCCGGGATAGTTGGCATATACTGAGGTGATGATTCCCTTGGCATTACATACTACCTGCACGTTGATGGAATGCCAGTGCTTGCGGTTCCTATAGATGTGCTCAGATGCCCTGGGGGGACGTAGAGCCACATGGGTGCAGTCGATGGCACCTAGCACTTTGGGGAATCGTGCCACACCGTAAAAATCCAGGGCGGCAGCATGCCTTTCTGCAGGTGTTCTGGGCAGGTATATGTGCCTGCGGACTGATGGGCGTGCAGTGATGATGTTCAAGACCTGGTGTAGGCAGCGTGACTGGGTGGCCTGTGACACCCCACCCACTATGGCACTTGTCCGCTGAAATGATCCAGTGGCTAAGAAGTGCAGTACATTGAGGACCTTCTCCAGGGGGCTGAGTGCTTGGGAGCACAGGGTGGGTGATGTGAGGTCATCCTCCCACTCACTCACCAGGTCCAGTATTATGTGTGGTGGAAACCTGTACCTCCCATACACCTGGTCGTCAGGCATCCCGAAAAGGCTGGTTCTGGGTGTGAAAATTCTGGCCCTGACTATCCTCCTCCTCCTCCTTTGGTAGGCCACGGCCACTGCTGCTAGGAACGGTATGTTCATCCTGGCGTCTGAGCTTGTTATTTTGTAAGTGCGCTAATTTATGCTTTGCGCGTGTCGTGTTGTAGGCGAGCGTGTGACCCGCGCACCCCTGGAATCCAGTTCCCAGTCCAATGGCATGTGGAAATTCCCACGCACCACGGGATACAGGTGCGCTGACGTACTTGCGTGTGTAAGTGCCCGCGCACCCCTGAAATACACGTAAATAGGCCAATCGCGTGTACGCGCACTTTTGTCCAATTACACGCGATGACACTCTGACGTGCAGTATTTCCACGTGTGCTCCGTCATCACGTGCTGTGTGGGGAACACCCGTGCGGGTCACGTCACAGACGCGCTTACGCGCTGAGGGACTTTGGTCCAATAGAATCGCGTATGCGTGCTGACACGCTTACGCGCTAAGGGCCTTTCCTCGAATTTCACGCTGACGTGCAGGATTTTCACGTGCCAAATCACTCCGTATCAAGCTGGCCACGCGATAACACACGGAAGACCACGCTCCTGCCCAGAAGGCCGAGTTACTGCCCCCCAGTGCCCCGAGCAGCCTCCCACGTGCCATCTGCTGCTGCCTGCCTGCCTGCCTGCTGCCACCGTGCCCTGCCATTTGGTGCCTGCACATCAGCCATCTGCAGGGGTCCAGTTGCTGTGTCCACCCCTGCTGGAACTGAAGACTCCCGACTGGGATTACATCGCTCCACAGCCCAGCCCCAGGACCCAGTTGCCCACCCACACCTGCCTCTGGGGTTGCCATGTCGGGCACTTCCACATCTGGCACCAGTGGCAACCCCAGGCCAGAGGGGCAGAGGGGCACCAGCTTCACTGCCACCGAAGTTGGTGTCCTGGTGGAGCATGTCCTGGGGCAGTATGATGCCCTCTTTGGATCGTCCCGCACCAGCAAGGAAGGACGGGAGAGGATCTGGGCCGACTGTGTGGTTGCCATCAACGCGGAGGGGGTGGCAACCCGCAACGTCCAGAAGATCAAGAAGCGCTGGGAGGACTTGAGGTCCAGGACCCTTGTGAAGGCCCGGCGCCTCGTGGAGGGGGGCCGGGGCCGCATGAGTTCCATCCAGATGAGGGTCCTGGAACGCGTACGCCCAGCGCTCCACGCCCAGATCCTTGAGAGGGAGACCCGTCTGGAGTTGAGCGGTAAGTGTCCAAGCATTACTGTGTGAGACAGGGTATGTTGCGGTGTGCTGGTTCTATGATACTTGCCTGTATGTGTGCCATAGGCCATGTATGCATGTATGTGTGCAGGGACATCATGGTAATGCATGTGCGACCAGTGATGTGTGAACCACATGGTTGTTGCATGTGTTTAAATGCCACATGGGGAGCCCTATGCAGATTTTAAACATGAGAGCATGCCAGTCTCTGTTCCTGGACATGGGCGGGGGTGAGGGATGGGTGCTGATGCCAGGTACATATATGGTAGCCATGTCTGTGTGCCTGACCTGCGTGTCTGTGACTTGTGCATGCCATGGATGCATGACACATGTGTGTGACAATGCACAGATTCAGTGAAGCAGCCAAATTACCCTTGTATCCGCTGTGTTTGGGGTGTATGGGGCCAGATGGATGTGACTGAGGTGAAGTGTGTGCATGTGATAGGCATGACCCATGATGCATGTGAGTTACATATCATTGAATGTTTCAAGAGTCCATTGGACATGCATGGAAATGTCCATGGCATGCACCATGCCTGTTACTGTGTGTGTTTTGCCTGGACTGACCCATGTGTTGTGGACATGATGGAAGTGTACTTTGACAGTGGTGCTCATCTGCTATTGCTTCCTGTCTAGGGGACCATTGTACAGTACCCTGATGCTTGTGTTCTTTGTCTCCCTCTACGCAGCGGCTAGTGAAGAAGAGGGCGGAGACGGCGCTGTGGAGCAAGGCGGCGGGGATGCCCCCACGGCTGCAGCGGAAGGGGTGGGTGAGCCCCCATAGGGGCCTGCTACGGTGGGAGATGGTGAGGAGCCATCCAGGTTGGTGGTTTGCACAGAGGAGGAGGAGGCCGCCACTGGGGCACACATGGGGCCTGGTAGGGGCATCCCTGCTGGTGCAAGTGGTGCAGTCCAGGGCCAGGGGCAGGAGGCAGCACAGGTCACCGTGGAGGGGCCTGTCCATGTCGCTGTCCCTGACCCTTTGAGTGCACCACCATGCACCAGCAGGGATGCCCCGTCCCAGGCCCGTCCGCAGGTGGAGGGGATGTCACCTGACTCCCCTCCACCTGCGGACGAGGGGACCCCTGGCCGTGTGGAGAAGATCCTGATTGGGGTCGCGATGCGCACGGCTGTGATTCGTGATGCCGTGCGTGCTTCCCGGGAGGAGCACGCACGTCATCACGAAGTGCACCGTGCCGACGTGGCCCAATTGGGATCGGCCATGTTCGGGGGTTTCCTGCATGTGTTGGCCAATCTGGCGGCCCTCTCCTCCTCTGTGCAGGCTATACACCAGTCGTTCTCCTTGCCGTCTTCCGGCCCAGATGCCACCAGGGCCCCCTGTGGACCTGCCCTGACCAATGCAGCCAGCTCGGTGGGGATCCCATCCCTGCCACAGTCGGGAGTCGGAGGTCCAGCAGGGATGGACAACACAGCAACTGGACCCCAGCAGATGGAAGATGTGACGGCATCATCGGGCAGGGCACGTGCACGACGGCGTCGGTGGTTTCCATCAGCCTGGAGGCCGTCGCGCTGGCAGAGGCAGTGGCGTCGGAGGCAGCAGCGGGCTCGACGTGGGAGGCATCATGACTCGGGGCCATCAAGATCAGAGGGGCAGGCATCGGCCGGAGGGCAGGGGAACCCTGGGACGGTAGTGTCTTCCGTGTGGGAGCAGTTGGTCCAGCGGATAGGTGCGGAGCGGCAGCGGGCGGAAGAGGAGCGGCTCACCATGGTCAGGGCGGAGTTCTCCATGCATCGGGCGTTGAGGCGGGCTGAGTGCCTCGAGGAGGCTCGCAGGGAGTTTGAGCTGGACATGGGGTTATCCCTGCGAGACCTCGGGGCCAGGACAGAGTCCCGCCTCCAGGACATCGACATGGAGTTCGATGATGCCCTGGCCGGCAACATCACAGAGTGAGCCGCAGGACTTGCCCGCTGCCATTGTATATAGTTATTTAGTTAGTTAGTGTTAGGTTTCCTTTATTTATTGAGATTTTTTTGGACCGCTCGGACAATGGCCACTTTTCTGTATATATTTTTTTCATTAGGTAGTAGTAGGTTTCATTTATGGTGTTGGGCTCATGGACCCTGGAATATTCTTGTGTATAGTTTGCTTTTTGAAGAAACATTTTTTTGATTAATATTTGTGTTCACCATGAGGCAATGGTTTTTCATTATTTTCCTTCGACATGATATTGCTTTGGACAACATTTGTTTTTGGATTCCTTTGTTTTTTTGATTTTTACATTTGTTCTCGGACATGGACCATTTATTTTGTTATCCCCATTGTTGTATGTTTGATTTGTTTACTTCTTTTTCATCTTGAATACATGTTTTTTTTACTTTTACTTGTGGTATTTTCTCATTGGTTTCATACATGTCATGATATGGGTTTTGACATTCACTTGCACCCATTGTGTATGTGTGTGTGACGGACATGTGTTCATTTACATACTTGCCATTGGGGTTGTATCATGTAATTGCATTCACTATGTGGGTGGATGCAATCCTTGCCTGGGTGTTTGTGCTGGGTATGCTGCCCATTACTGCCATGATTGAGTATCGTCAGGACCTGGGGGCAGGGGGACATGTGTGGGGGCCTGGTGGAGGCTGCCCCTGCACTGCTGGGGGGTGGGGGTGGTGGGAGACATGGGTTGGACATGGGTGGGGGCCTGCTGGCAGGTGCCCCACAGTGCTGGGGGGTGGGGGTGGTGGGAGACATGGGTGGGGGCCTGGTGGAGGCTGCCCCTGGTGGATGGGGGGTGGGGGTGGTGGGAGACATGGGTGGGGGCCTGGTGGAGGCTGCCCCTGCACTGCTGGGGGGTGGGGGTGGTGGGAGACATGGGTTGGACATGGGTGGGGGCCTGCTGGCAGGTGCCCCACAGTGCTGGGGGGTGGGGGTGGTGGGAGTCATGGGTGGGGGCCTGGTGGAGGCTGCCCCTGGTGGCTGGGGGGTGGGGGTGGTGGGAGACATGGGTGGGTGCCTGGTGGAGGCTGCCCCTGCACTGCTGGGGGTGGGGGTGGTGGGAGACATGGGTTGGACATGGGTGGGGGCCTGGTGGAGGCTGCCCCTGACTGCTGGGGGGTGGGGGTGGTGGGAGACATGGGTGGGGGCCTGGTGGAGGCTGCCCCTGCACTGCTGGGGGGTGGGGGTGGTGGGTGACATGGGTGGGGGCCTGGTGGAGGCTGCCCCTGCACTGCTGGGGGGTGGGGGTGGTGGGAGACATGGGTTGGACATGGGTGGGGGCCTGCTGGCAGGTGCCCCACAGTGCTGGGGGGTGGGGGTAGTGGGAGACATGGGTGGGGGCCTGGTGGAGGGTGCCCCTGGTGGCTGGGGGGTGGGGGTGGTGGGAGACATGGGTGGGGGCCTGGTGGGGGCTGCCCCTGCACTGCTGGGGGGTGGGGGTGGTGGGAGACATGGGTGGGGGCCTGGTGGAGGCTGCCCCTGGTGGCTGGGGGGTGGGGGTGGTGGGAGACATGGGTGGGGGCCTGGTGGAGGCTGCCCCTGCACTGCTGGGGGGTGGGGGTGGTGGGAGACATGGGTGGGGGCCTGGTGGAGGCTGCCCCTGGTGGCTGGGGGGTGGGGGTGGTGGGAGACATGGGTGGGGGCCTGGTGGAGGCTGCCCCTGCACTGCTGGGGTGTGGGGGTGATGGGAGACATGGGTGGGGGCCTGGTGGAGGCTGCCCCTGCACTGCTGGGGGGTGGGGGTGGTGGGAGACATGGGTGGGGGCCTGGTGGAGGCTGCCCCTGCACTGCTGGGGGGTGGGGGTGGTGGGAGACATGGGTTGGACATGGGTGGGGGCCTGCTGGCAGGTGCCCCACGGTGCTGGGGGGTGGTGGGAGACATGGGTGGGGGCCTGGTGGAGGCTGCCCCTGGTGGCTGGGGGGTGGGGGTGGTGGGAGACATGGGTGGGGGCCTGGTGGAGGCTGCCCCTGCACTGCTGGGGGGTGGGGGTGGTGGGAGACATGGGTTGGACATGGGTGGGGGCCTGGTGGAGGCTGCCCCTGCACTGCTGGGGGGTGGGGGTGGTGGGAGACATGGGTGGGGGCCTGGTGGAGGCTGCCCCTGCACTGCTGGGGGGTGGGGGTGGTGGGAGACATGGGTTGGACATGGGTGGGGGCCTGGTGGAGGGTGCCCCTGGTGGCTGGGGGGTGGGGGTGGTGGGAGACATGGGTGGGGGCCTGGTGGAGGCTGCCCCTGGTGGCTGGGGGGTGGGGGTGGTGTGAGACATGGGTGGGGGCCTGGTGGAGGCTGGCCCTGCACTGCTGGGGGGTGGGGGTGGTGGGAGACATGGGTGGGGGCCTGGTGGAGGCTGCCCCTGCACTGCTGGGGGGTGGGGGTGGTGGGTGACATGGGTGGGGGCCTGGTGGAGGCTGCCCCTGCACTGCTGGGGGGTGGGGGTGGTGGGTGACATGGGTGGGGGCCTGGTGGAGGGTGCCCCTGGTGGCTGGGGGGTGGGGGTGGTGGGAGACATGGGTGGGGGCCTGGTGGAGGCTGCCCCTGCACTGCTGGGGGGTAGGGGTGGTGGGAGACATGGGTGGGGGCCTGGTGGAGGCTGCCCCTGCACTGCTGGGGGGTGGGGGTGGTGGGAGACATGGGTTGGACATGGGTGGGGGCCTGCTGGCAGGTGCCCCACAGTGCTGGGGGGTGGGGGTGGTGGGAGACATGGGTGGGGGCCTGGTGGAGGCTGCCCCTGCACTGCTGGGGGGTGGGGGTGGTGGGAGACATGGGTGGGGGCCTGGTAGAGGCTGCCCCTGCACTGCTGGGGGGTGGGGGTGGTGGGAGACATGGGTGGGGGCCTTGTGGAGGCTGCCCCTGCACTGCTGGGGGGTGGGGGGTGGTGGGTGACATGGGTGGGGGCCTGGTGGAGGCTGCCCCTGCACTGCTGGGGGGTGGGGGTGGTGGGTGACATGGGTGGGGGCCTGGTGTAGGGTGCCCCTGGTGGCTGGGGGGTGGGGTGGTGGAGACATGGGTGGGGGCCTGGTGGAGGCTGCCCCTGCACTGCTGGGGGGTGGGGGTGGTGGGAGACATGGGTGGGGGCCTGGTGGAGGCTGCCCCTGGTGGCTGGGGGGTGGGGGTGGTGGGACACATGCATTGTTGATCAGTAGTGCAAGGTGACATGTGGGTTGGCTGGGGGCATGCCCATAGTGGATGGCTGCCTGCGGGACATGTGCAGGGGTGCAGGGTAGTCCCCCGTGGTGTGGGCTGCCTGCAGGGGCCGTGGAGGTTGTGGAGCGTACACCTGGGAGGACCCACAAGGCCAATTCACGTGTAGTACTCCCCAGAACCCCTGAAATACACGTACCCTGATGGAATAGCGTGTGCAACTTCCCGCGCACCCATGTAATACACGTACCCTGCTCGCACTGGCCCATTCGCGTGTGGAACTTCCCGCGCACCCCTGAAATGCACGTACCCTGCAGAATTCGCGTGTGGAACTTCCCGCGCACCCCTGAAATACACGTACCCTGCTCGCACTGGCACAATCGCGTGTGGAACTTCCTGCGCACCCCTGAAATACACGTACCCTGCTCGCACTGGGACTATCGCGTGTGTAACTTCCCGCGCACCCCTGAAATACACGTACCCTGATGGAATCGCGTGTGGAACTTCCCGCGCACCCATGTAATACACGTACCCTGCTCGCACTGGCCCATTCGCGTGTGGAACTTCCCGCGCACCCATGATATGCACGTACCCTGCAGAATTCGCGTGTGGAACTTCCCGCGCACCCCTGAAATACACGTACCCTGCTCGCACTGGGCCAATCGCGTGTGGAACTTCCCGCGCACCCCTGAAATACACGTACCCTGCTCGCACTGGGACTATCGCGTGTGGCACTTCCCGCGCACCCCTGAAATACACGTACCCTGATGGAATCGCGTGTGGAACTTCCCGCGCACCCATGTAATACACGTACCCTGCTCGCACTGGCCCATTCGCGTGTGGAACTTCCCGTGCACCCCTGAAATGCACGTACCCTGCAGAATTCACGTGTGGAACTTCCCGCGCACCCCTGAAATACACGTACCCTGCTCGCACTGGCCCATTCGCGTGTGGAACTTCCCGCGCACCCCTGAAATCCACGTACCGGGCCAAATCGCGTGTGACACTTCCCGCGCACCCCGGTATACACGCACACGTATTTTTTGTCAGCGGGTCCGTATTTGTGGGTACCCCTTTGCACGTCATTTGTCCTGGAGGGCCACAGTATAGGACATTCATCATGGCAGTATATAGGTGCTATTTGTTGGCGCACCTTTTGGTGCACATTTCTTACAGCCGCAGAGACGCTACCGCCTGCTTTCTTGTGGCGGCCGTGTTTGTGCCTGTGCGCTGGTTTTAGCGTGCGCTTGTTTGCCCTATTCTATTCCATAAATACGTGTTGTAGGCTAGCTTGTGGGCGTTCCGCGCACTTGTGCCCTGTACTTCCCCCGTGACGCCCACGTTTTGGCAAGTTGTTCCCCATTCCGAGTGTTACACCCGTGTTCCGCCTACTTTAGTTGCGTGCGCCGCGCTATGTGCGATTTTCACTCTGGCCTGTGCGATTTTCGCTGTGACCTGGCGCATGCTGTTAGATGGCCTGTGCGCCAACGTGCGTCGCGCACTTTTTTATCGCACATCCGCTGGTTTTCTCGCGCACGGACTTCCATGAATCGATGTGCGCTGCTTTTCGTGCGATTTTCGCACTTGCACTGCGATTTTCGCTATTCCACTGCGATTCGCACGTTTTTGCCCACTTGCGCCGCGCTAATTATTCCATGAATCGGCCTCTAAATGTGTTGTCAGGATTGTTTGCTGCATTTCTGTGAAGTACTAACATTTGCAAACACAATGGGTTTGTACTGTGTGAGTAAATGTTGTCAACAATTGGTGGTAATTGAAATAGAATATTCATTGCTACATTTGCATAGCAACTTACACCAACTATATTTGAGAATTTAAATGGTCCAGATAGTTCTGTATCTAACTGCTTTTTTTGGAGTTTGTCTTCCTTCTTTAAAGAAGTACCTGGTTTACTTTCTCTAATTGATTCTTTTTTGTTTGTGGTACTTGATGAAGTATTAGTTTCTTTTACTCTCTTTGGAGGATTTCCATTGACGTCCTGTTGCATTTCAGTTTGATTTAGTTTTCTTTTACAACGTTTTAGTTTTTGTGGAACAGAATATGTGTTTAGATGGGGAGTGTATAGTGAGCGAAGTCTATTATATTCTAAAATGCAAGGAATATCAGCGTTTACTTTACTTGCATCAAAGTTGATTAGAAATAGACCGTCAAGTGTACGTAAGCGTGATAGTGCTACGTAGCTCATGCCTTCTTTAAAGACTGTGTTACCAATATCTATCATTGCTTTGTCTAGGGTAAGACCTTTTGATTTATGAATTGTGACTGCGTATGCAAGAGTTAGAGAAAATTGTTCTCTGCGTACATACATATCTTTGAAGAGAAGGAATCTAGCTGTTGAGCGTCCTATCCGTTTTACTTCTGAAAGTTTGTCAAAGAGTATATTGACAAACTGAATTTTGTTGTCACGTGGGTATGTTTGAAAGCCAACAACTGTACCCAGTGCTCCATTAACTAGTCCTTGGTCCACGTCAAGGTTACGTTTAAGCATTACTCTGCAATTTAAGGATAATTTTAACATCTTTTCTAAGCCTGCTGCGTTTGAGATTGATTTTTCTAAATGATTTAGTCTTGTTGTGGCTTGGTCACACATGGGTAGTGTCATACCATGTACATCTAGTATGTCTGTGGCGCTAATTTCCATTATTGGTTGCATTTCTTTACTTAGCATGATTTCATTGAATTTGAAACAGCTTGCAAGAGTTGGCTTTAAGGCCATACAATTGACATTCTTGTGGGCTAATTGTTCCATAACATCTGTAGCACATGCATTATCGCCATAAAGTGCATTAATGTGCCGGGTTTTCAATGTTGCTTCTGCTTCTTTAGAAAGTATACCAACTCTCAAACTTTTTAAAATGTTGGCATAAATTAGATCTGCAGATTGGCGCATGTTTTCTGTTAATTCTCTGTATTGGAAATGTTGCCAAAGGTTGACATTTCCAATGCTGCCAACAGTTTTACGGCAGAGTTTGTGCCCTAATGTTTTAAAAATAGGTTCACCTTTTACTGGTGTTAATTGAAGCAGATCTCCAAAAACAATAATGTGTTTTCCTGCAAAGAGCTCTTCATAGTCTGTTTTGAGTACTTCTTGTAATCTGAGGTGAATCAAAGCTAACAGCAGGTTGGAGACCATGCTCACTTCATCTATTAGTAGCATTTTCATTTGTTTCAATACTCTGCGTAATTCCATTGCAGCTTCTGCAGAAAGTTTGTAAAAGTCTAATTTGTTCTGGTTTTCTACTGGTAATAGTAGTAATCGGTGTAATGTAACACCACCTATGTTGTAGGCAGCTAAACCTGTGGGGGCAGTGACAACAGCTGACAGTTTGTTGTTCGTCAATTGTTGAAGGAACTTACTAATGATTTTGATTAGGAATGTTTTGCCAGAACCAGCTTCACCACTGACATACAGTAGTATAGGTTTATAATTATGGCAGGAACATTCTTTATTTTCATGTTTTACACCATGTGCAATTTGTTTTGTTACTTCTTGAAAAATGCTACTTTGCTCATTGTGTAGTTTTGATTGTAGTATAGTTAAGTCTTCCTTATCTTCATACTGACACATGGTGATTTCTACTTCTATCATAGCTAATTCTGCCTCATTTGTTATTAGTGGTTCTCAAAGTGGTTCTTGGCTCCCTGTTACAGAAGGTTGACTACTGTCAGGAGTATCCTTATCTAGTTCAGCTTGGAGTTCTTCTTCATGTTGCTGTTCATTGTGCAACATTGTTTTGTACTGTGTAAAGTTTACATCAGTTATAGTGCTTTCATTTGCTTTGAAAGCATCCTCATATGAGTCATAGTTATCTAGTAATTGTTCTTCTTTTCTCCATGGTTTGAAGAGTTGTAGTAGGGACATGTAATATACTTCTTTATGTTGAGGAGTCTTCAATGACAATTTGATATGATTAATTAAATTTGGTTTAGTGAGTTTAACTAAGCTGCCTTCACAGTCTGTCACTCTATATTTACCTTTTTTTTTCATCGGGTTTCATATTATTTTTGTATGTGTAGTTTTGGGCTATTTGGTATAGACACATGTTTTCCAAAGTATTACTTCTGTTTGGGTAGTATGTGTCCAATAAATTGTTTTTTAAAATGTCTTGGCTGTTGGGATCATGTTTGGCTATTGTTTCTATATCTTCATATGATTTTAGAACTCTTTTTCTAGATTTAGCTGGACCAAGACTTAGCCATACTATATTTTCAGATTTACCATACAATGAAGTACCAGTTAAACGATCAGCTGCTTCATAAGATCCACATTCTCTATGGGTGAGCATTTTTATGCCCAAGCTGTATAATTTCTGAAATACTGTTTTATCTGATGACAGGTCATTCCAGAGGTCTTGGAGCTCTGTCTTTTCTGCTTTAGTTAAGTATGCTGTGACATATCGTGCAACTGCAGTAGAATTGTCTGCAATGTACTGCACATCTATGTTTGCATTCCATAAGTGGGCAATGATTGCATTATAATCATTGATATATTTTTCTTCTTCTTTTCTTTTTATGTAATATGTATTTTTAGGTAACTTTCCTTTAACAGTATGTCTAACTGAAGACATGAGGTTGTTTACTTGACCTGTATTTGTAACTGGTCTAGGGAAACCAAATCGGCATTTGGTGTAGTATTTGCCTTTGTTTTTGTATTTGCGACGACAATATTTTCCACATTTGTGTCTTTGAAATTGTAAAATTTGTGCACAAAGATCACTATTTGTGGCTTCTGATGGAATTTGACAAGTGACATATTTTTCAATAAACTGTAAAACAGTGGCATCACTGTCTTGACCAAATTTAGGAGCATCTTTAATCCATAAAAGCATGTGGATATGTGGTGCTCCTCTGGCTTGGTATTCTTTTCTCCAAAAGAAGTGTTGCACTTCTCCAAGGGGAGGAACAGTTTTATTACAAATAAAATGTAGCATAGCAATGAAGCGATGGTGAAAATATCTTGAAAAATTAACAGGATCCAAAGAACAAAGTTCTCCAGGTGTTAGAATATCTATGTTTGTTTTGTTTTTATTTGATATGCGTAGGAAATCATGTAAATCTTCCCATGCATATTCTGCACAACTTAATGTAACAAACCAAGTGGGTGGGCCAAGGTTTCTGATCATACAACGTACATCTCCATGACGTCGAAACCAGTACTCTTTAGTACCATGCATATTTGCTAATAGATTTGTAATATTTGATTGTAAAATCTCATCCTTTTGTTGGACTTTCTCTAATAATTGTGTAGCTGTCATATTTTGAAAGTGTGATCCTGATTTTAATATGTGTGCAACTCCGTAACATAAAGTTGCTAGTTCACTTTCAAAGAGTAGGTGGAATTTGTATTCCACAATTTATCTAAATCTGGGATCTTCAGAATACATCCGTAATGAGCGGTATTCTGAAGCTGATAGTTGAATAGGTCTATCATCATATCTTCCTCCTTTGCCAGTTGGAAAGAGTAGAGGAAAAGCACGTGCTTCTATACTTTTTTCCCATATACTGATTGGCGATCTTTTTGTTTGACTCATTTGGTAAGTTTCCAGTACATCTTGTACGGTGTCATTACAGTGAAAAGGATGAATTGTATATTGGTCTAAAGTATTTGATATTGTAGCAGGATCCAGTAGCTCACATTGACCAGCTTCTTGTGTTTCTTGAATTATTTCAGTTGTATCTTTCAAGTTTTCTTCAATATTAATTTCTTTGTAATATTCATTATTCTCTTTAAGATATTGGAAGGCTTGTCTAACTTTATATAAATCTACCAGCTGTTGCCATATTTTTTTGTCTTTTGTAGGTACTCCATTTACTAATATAATTAAAGATTGGTGCATTGGACGTTGTACTCCTAGAGTATGCACATTTTCTTTTAGATTTAATGGTAAATAAACAACTTTTCCACGAATGCCTTTTACCAATTCAGAGGGAGGTAATTTTGCTGTTTTTGGTTGAAGGCGTATTATTGCTTGAAATGGGTGTACTGTTTGAATTATGATGCTCTCATATAAATTAAGTTGTTGTAGAGGTTTTGGTACTGGGTATAATTCCAAATTATTTGTGATAGAACGTGAAGGAGTTTGGTTGTTGTCAAGTTTTGTAGTGCAATAACTGCAAAGTATTAAGGGCTCAGTTATTTCATGTTTGTTTTCTGCTAGAAGGTAGAGAGCTAATTCTAACTATTTAGAATCTTCATTGTCTTCGATTTTGTATGATAGGTCCACAGTTTTTGTGTTACTTTTATAAAAAATTCTACGGCAGCATACACATACATGGTTTTGTACTTCAGCTGATGTACTTTTAAATTTTAGTATTTCTTTTTTGTATGTGTTTAGCAAAAGGTTGCCATGTGTAGAATTGTTGCTTAATTGGTTTAAAGCTATTTCATTCTGTAAATGGCTTTCACTTCCAAAATATTTTTTCTGGATATAGTGAATTTCTTCAATAGGTCTTTTGCTGTACCATGTAGAAGGATGTTATTTAACTTTGCTAGTGTTAAAACAGGACTTTTAGCATAGTACAGTTTATACACTAGATTTCTTATAGTTGAATGATGTGTTGATATCCTTTTGATATCATGGAAAGTGGTTTTACAAGTAGGTCCTGTAATGCAGGCCAATGAATGTCCTTGTAGTCCTGTGTACTTGCGCACTGGACAGGTATCTATATTTTGCAGTAATTTAATTTTGATTTTGTCTTTGCTTTTTACATATTTATTGAGGAATTGGTGTAAAGATTTGAAACATTGTTTGGGAATGTTACACATTGATGTGCATGGCCATTTGCACACTAGACTTTCTGATTCAGTTGAATGGAGGGGTAATTCTAAGTTTTCTGGGCATATTTTTGTAAGGAGTACTTCTTGTTCCATTATGGTATTATTCACTTTTTCATAACCTCGACCACTGCTATGTATGGCAATTGTATTTGTTTGCTTTTGTTTGTACGCTTCTTCATTAAAATATGGTTTTGTGCTTGTAGTGTGATTCCATTCACCTCCGCAGATGCTTAAGAAGTTCTTTCTGTTGACATTTGGCTTATTGAGAAGTCTTTTTTGTAATTTAGTTATTAGTTTTGTTAGTGGTTTCATTTTGTTTAACAGTAAAATAAATACATTTCTTTTGAGAAGAATTGCACTGTCCAATGCTTCTAAGATTAATTTCCTACGATAGGTTTTAAGCTTTGAACCTGATTTCTCTCCTGTTTTTATAAGATTTTGAAGGACTTTGTGACGGTATATTTTGGCTAAAATACTTTTCTTGGTATGCTTACTTTGCACTATATTAAAATTTGAAGAAGTAGTTTTATCTGTACTGATAGGTGATTTTCTGTTAATTGTTTTTTGGTTTGTTTTACATTTTGATAGAGGAAGCGAAGTTGTTGTACTTGAAACTTTTTGTGTTTCACTAAATGATTGTATTAGCTGTTTTGTTTCAACTTTTTTTACAAATTCTGCTAGAGATGGATGCTTATGTTGGACACCTTTATTTTCATTTGCTCTAATTTTGCGTTGCTTTCTACGGAGTTGTCTTTTGGTAGGCATTCTTTAGGGTCTGTTGAAAAAAATAAAGAAGATATGGGTTGGGGTGTTCTGGAATGTATGTGTGCTGTGTGCATGAGTGTTTGAGTAAGATGATAAAGATGTATGTAATGGTGTGTGATTGTGCATTGGGAACTAAAACTAGTAGCGGTAGGTATTCTTGAATTTATCTGTCACTAAACTGGGGTTCAGATGACAAAAAAAAGTAAGCTAGTGGTGTGGAAAAGTACAAATAGTAAATGTAATGTATACAATTAAAACAGTTGTTTGTTCTATAATATGAAAATTGTAGTGGTTCAGTTGGCTAATTTGTGTGTCCAAAAATAGAAATTTGTGGGCCATTCTGGTTGTAAATCGCTGTTTACGACATGGAAATTTTTGGACAAAATGGTACAAAATCTCTATTTTAAGAAACCAAAATAGCTGGTATTAATGTTATAGTATATGTGATTAATAATATAAATAATATGGTGATATTTTACTTACTTTTTTTTAAAATTAACAGGTAACTTCTTAGTTTTTCTTTTTTCTTCAAATTCGGCTGCTTCTTTTCAGGAAACTGGTGTTCACTGCAACTGCGAAAGCTTCAAATTAGTAACTTTGTTTGTATTTAGCACTGTGTTTAATTTAGATATTGATTTTTTTAATTGAAATCCTCAGTGCCTTCTGTAAAACTATTAAACTAATTTATTTCCATAAGATACATTGCATCAGTTCAGTGTATATGATATGTTCTTAATGAACAACTTGTATTGAATGACTAACTGTAGCAAAAATAAAATATCTTTACTATGTCTTGTGAAATTTATAATATATTAGTAAATACCACTATTTCTGTAAGTAAACTGTTCTAGGTAATAGCGCCTCAATGTCATGTCTAATTTAAAGTAATTAAGTAAATAAATAAATAAAAACAAAAAATATGAAATTGTATAAGTATTTTTATAAAGGTTTAAACATAGATTGTGTTTGCATGCAATTTTGTTTGAATATATGTAGTCTATATATTTCATTTAAAAAATGTTAGTTTAACATGATTTGAGTGTGTGTGTTTAAAGAAAGTAAAAAGTATAAAGGTGTATAAGTGGTAGTTGATTTTAGGAAATTGATAAAAGTACAGTAAATTAATTTAACAGATTTTACAAGGTAAAAGTCTGTTTGAAAATGTGTTCATCTACCATAGCTCTGAAGTCACATGCTTTTGGCGGGTGTCACGCGCCTTGTAAAGGGCAGACTCACCCGCCAAGCCTCCTGCACGCCCATTCATTCCAATGGGCGTCTCACCCGCTAAAAACAAAATCGGGTGATTTCACCCGCCTGTAAAACAAAAATGGTTGAGAGCTATGTCATGTACTATACAGAAAATGTGCATACCTGAAGTTTGTGTTCATGCATATGGATATGCGTGGAGCTGCAAGTAGAAATCTTGAAGACTTGTACAGTATTTGTGGTAGATGCTGCTTGCCAATGATATGACACTTGTACTCAGAGAGATTCAGAGTACATTTGCAGTGCTGATCTATGATGATGCAGTTAGATGTAGAGGTCTTGAATGTGATTGGTGCATGGTCATGTGATTTTTGAGGTACATCCAATGAGGGAATGGCAGAGAGAGTGTAGTGGAAATGGTAGAAGGGCTGTTCATGTTACGATATGTCCGCGGACATGGCGGTAGTTCCAGGACATCAGGAGTTACATCCGGGGATTTTTGGGTTCAGAAGTCATGCAAATGAGAATAAGAACTGAAAGGGATTGGTCAGGAAAGTTTGGTGGGTGTGTTGTGCCAGGAGAGATGTTTTGAGATACTCTTTTTGCTGAGAGAACAAAAGATAGCTATGGCTGTGTGTTTCAGAAAACAGATTGTTTGGATTTTAGGAGATTTTAGGGGATTCGTGGATACATTGGTTGAAGGTGCATGCAGAAAGCTGTGGAGTAGCTGTAGATCTTGGATTCCCACATGTGGAAGTACACTGGCATGGAGTACGTGGAATGAAGTGGTTGGATTTGCTACCTCTCTGTGCTACTTTGGAGACAGAGCAACATCCAGACATAATTGTAATTCATTGTGGAGGGAACAGTTTAGGGCATGTGACTGGAATTTTTTTGCAATTTGCTATGAAAGAAGGACTGAGGAAGGTTATGGACATGTTTCCTAATTCGCAAGTGATATTTTCACGGATTGCGCAGAGACAAATGTGGCTTCGTTCTTCTTCATTTGGTCCACAAATGGAAAAAGCAAGGCGCAATGTTAATAAGGCTGTTTGTGGCTTTCTTTCTTTTCTTTCATTTTGGCATGTCTTCTTTTCACAATGAAAATATTATGTTTTGTAGTACATACATTTTTCGCAGAGATGGAGTCCATCTTACTTATGCTGGCAATCAGATTTTTCTGAGAAATGTACAAAATGCAATGCAACCTTTTTTGGAATTACAACAACGATTTTGAAGTAGATGTTAAGCATTTACAATTTTTGACTTACAAACACCACCCAAAGGCTCTTTTCAGAGCCACCACTTCTTTCCAGAGAAAATTACAATGTTTGTGATGGAGTAGTAACCCAATTTTTCTAATGTTCGCGAACTGTTCGCAGACTTCTAAAAAATACAAAGAGCCCTGCTTCATTTATTTTCACTTCTATTTTTTAACTGGGAAAGGCGGCTCTGAAAAGAGCCTTATTTTTTTTGATTTTTGTAATTTTGTATTTTTTTTGGGTTTTTCAGACACGACACAGTAGGAGAGGAGGGTAAAGGAGGGTAAAGGGGGGGACACCAACCACAGGGATAAGAAAGGGCGAGCTGAGAGAGGAAGATGTAGAGTGGGTTTTATTTGGGTAGTGAGCAGGTCTTCTCGTGCTCTGAGACGATAGTCTCAAAAGCACTCCGAAGTCGCTCCCCCCTGCAGAGTACTGTGTCACAGTACATACATACAACTGTGACCCTCGAAAGGTAAGGGTCATCAGCATTCTGTATGGCCTGTGAGGCAGCTTGAGAAAGACGCTGTCCCACAGAGGGGGTCCTTGTGGTGACAGGATCAGAAACAGAGGATGAAGTAGAGGAAATCAACCTGCTACGTCCTTCGCAAGGTACAACCCTGCGAATAGCCCCAGAGTGAAATGACCTCAGGTGTCGCTTCATAGTAGTGGTCCCAAAGCTGTAGTTACCGGGCTTCCCGCGACTGAGTATCATTTTGCACTCATTGCAGGTAACCTGGTTCGCACGAGCCTTAGGACCATTCCCATGAATGGTAAATAACCGCCACACCCAAGACTCACGCCTAGTGCGGGTAGTAGGGATTTCCTCTACCTCATTCATGTATCAATGCATCGTTCAATGCACTAATTAGGGTATGATATTTATTGCAATGATCCTTGACACTTTTTTCGCAACATTACAATAAGAATCCCTAGTACTCATATTTGATGAAAAGTACATGTGATGTCATCAGTGATGTCATCAATGACATTTGTGATGTCATCTTTGATGTCCTGGGTGTTAGTCTTAGCAGTGCACGGTGGAGGCGCGAGTTATGGTTGCTTAGCTTACCATAACTGCCGAATTTCAAGGGTTTTTCGGTTTTACTTGGAACCATAACATCCCTTTAACAAAGTTTTTTCACTGAATATATATATATATATAGGGGAAGATGCAGGCCTGAAACACAGCAATCATTTTTGTGTGTGAATACAATCACGTAGATTATACACAGTTGCTAATGATACTGCCTCTTGTTTGCTTACTTTACTCTCCATATATAAGCCCCATATTTGTATGCATTGTAGTCTATTTATGTTTTGTGTGTATTAGTAGAAATATGTAGTAAGTGATGCATTATTAGCTTCTTAGTACATGTTTCACAGTATGGAAAAGTCTGATACAGAAACATTCACTGTTTTATTATATAGCTTTGGAAAATTACAACTTGTGCACCTCTATGGTGTATGCTGCAGCCAATAGCTACATTTCTGTATGAGTAGGTTCCTGTACTAGAAAGAACACTGCAATGGAATGTTCTTTAAAACACTACATTGCGTAATGAAGTATGTAGTTTATTACACATCTCCTGATAATCCCTGATACTTTTTACCCAACATTACATTCACAAACCCTTGTATGAAAAGTAAATGAACATGTGATGTCATCAGTGATGTCATCAATGATATTTGTGATGTCATCTTTGCAGTGCACGGTGGTGGCGCAAGTTATGGTTGCTTAGCTTACAATAACTGGCAAATTTCAGGGGTTTTTCGATTTTACTTGTAACCATAACGTTCTTTTAACAATGTTTTTTTACTGAATTTCATAGGTTTTTAGTAGCGCAACTTAACCTTAACGTCTCTTTAATAAAGTTGTTTCATTGAATTTCATAGGTTTTTATCACTGCAACTTAACCATAACGTCTCTTTAAAAAAAAATGTCAGTGAATTTCAAAGGTTTTTATTAGTGCAACTGAACCATAACGTCCCCTTAACAAAGTTTTTTCACTGAATTTCATAGGTTTTTATGAGTGCAACTTAACCATAACGTCCCTTTAACAAAGTTCTTTCATTGAATTTCATGGGTTTTTACCAGTGCATGCTATTTTCCTACAACGTACTAATATCATACTTACCCAATATAGCAATATTTGTGTCCAATTTTCAAAGTGTCACCTTAGAACTCTGCCATTTCCCACCTTCTAGAATCCTTTTTAACACTTCTATACACTTTTTGCAACTATTTCAGCTTGTTTGGCATCCGTGGACGTCTATGAACATCTGACTTCATACCGGACCTTCCGAAGAGTGCCACATGACCTTACGCTGGCACGCGGCATGATGACGTGTTTGAGAGCCCGTCCGGACTTCACGATAAGATCTCTGCTTCGTGGACAGTTCAGAACTGCATTGTCTACTAATCTAGGAACTTTCAACTTGAAAATTTCCCTTGCACAGCTCCAACACCTATTCTACTCATTATCCATTAACAATCTAGTACACAGTACATACTTTTAGCAAAACTGCTGTTTATCTTAAAATGGCATCAGCTAATGCCATCCCTCCTCCCCAAGAGCCAACACCACTGCTGTAATCAAGGAGCATGAGAAACACTGCCCTCTACCTTAGAAATTAAACACACGCAACATTTTCCCTTGTCAACCTACCCCGCCATGTTAGTATTTGATTCCTCTTCCCTCCTTTCCCTCCCCACCTTTCGTTTTCAGATCTCCTGCCAAAAAAAATACATCCAAAAACAACAAAAGACATATTCCTTTAGGAACCGCCTTTCACAGTTAAAAAATAGAACTGAAAAAACATGTATAGACTCCATCTACTTTATATTTCTCAGTAAAGTACATAGGGGGTCATTACGACCCAGGCGTTAACAGCACCGTAAAAGGTTGCAGCGCCGTTAAGCCCTTAATGCCTTACTACGAGGTCCCTTTGCGGCTCCCGACCTTAACGGCTGGTCTGGACCAGCCATTAAGGTAGGGACCCGCAAAGGGACCTTGAAGGTAATTACGGTACCGCAATTTGCGGTACCGTAATTACCACCTTCCCCTTTCCCATTGAGCCCTATGGGGCAAAAATGGGAATGGAGAAGGGCAACAGGTAAATGGGGAATTACCGCCCGCCAACCTTGGAATGGGGTGGTAATTCCCCATTTCACCATGGCGGAATCGGTAAGTTACCGGCGTTAACCATGGCGCTAATAGCGCCATTGGTTAACGCCGTGGTTGTAATGAGGGCCATAGACTCAATAAGATTTTCCAACATTTCCATTTGCATTTTGTGTTATGCTAATGGGAATATTGTGGCTTTCCTCCTCCATTCCAGGGACTGGAATGGTGGATATCGGCCCAGCAGCCCAAGTTATCAGCCCAAGCGAATCGAGGGTGGATAACAAGGTCTCTGGACCATTATCCCCCCATTCCAGCCCCTGAAATGGGGGATGAAGGCCATAAGCACCCTAGGTTCCCAAAGCGGGAACCTTAGGTGCTAAAAAAGAGGATTTTTCTTCCTAGACCGGGACGCCGCAGGCGTTCCGGTGTAGGAAGGAAAATCCTTTTCCAAGATGGCCACCATGGAAAGGGAAGGCACGGGTTCCATACAGGTCCCCTCTTCGCAAAAAAGAGAACCCTATGACCATATTACCATGAGCAAATTTTTCTTCCCTTTCAGATCTATCATAATTTCAAATAACTTTATCACAAAGCCAGTCCCAGGTGGACATGGCCACTTCAATCCTATGTTTTGTCCCTTGTGGTCATGGCCAGTAGCCAGATTGTCCAGATCATGATCTTATTTCATGACCAGGACAATCTGACCACTGCACATGGCCACAGGCTACCGCTCAGTCACTAAAGGTATACCGCTATTTTTTTGTAGCTACATTATAACACTTGTCAAATAATAAAACACTGGCACATTTGCAAAACCATGCTTGTAGGTCCTTGCCAATGCTCCTTACGCAATTTTGCTGGAAATCCACCCATGTTTTATTTTTTCAAAAGTGTCAAATGTATGTACATACAATCGTCATATAACCTAGCCCTCACTTGACAAAATCCATTCAGACTTTACGAAAACATCTAAATCTAGATCTATAATCTTTTTGCAAACCTGTGTGTAGATTTGTCAAATGGCACCACAGTTATATGCCTTTACAATATTTTGGGACCCCCCTTCTAATTTTGCTCCTTCTTGACAGAATCCCACCAAACATCGCAAAAACATGTATATCTTGATCTATTATCAGTTTGCCAAACGAAGTGTAGATTCGTCAAATGGCACCTCATTTATAACCCTTTACATTATTTTGGGACCCCCCTCTAATTTTTCCCTCTCTTCACAAAATCCTACCAAACCTCGGAAAAACATTCATATCTAAATGTATTTTCAGTTTCCCAAATTAAGTGTAGATTAGAATTGTCAAATGGTACCTCATTTATAAGCCTTTACATTATTTTGGGACCCCCCTCTAATTTTGCCCCCTCATGACAGAATCCCACCAAACATTGCATACTCACTCAGAATCAGCTCAGAAATATACATGCAAAATTCCATGCAGTTCCATTAAGTGGCGCCAAAGATATAAGCCATCTAAGAACTTCATTTCACCAACCCCGTAATGCTGAGGTGTTTGCGAACTTCCCAGGTTTGTTTGTGAACATCCGAACTGTTTGTGGACTTTTGTGTGCTTCTTGCAGCCTTATCCCATCCCATCCTCTTCACCCCCTCACCTCCCCAGAGATTATTTGATAGGTTTGACAAGTGCAATGTTGTGTTTTTTTTAAATGGTTTTACCGCGACGTTCGCGGACACCTGCAGATGTCCGCAAATCCAAGATGGTGGGCGTTTCCAAAAATCTCACGCACTTCACGCTCTTCACCATCCAAACAGCAAACATGTTGCATGTCCGCAGACATGACGCAAGCCGATTAGCAAATAAGGACACTGTCCGCGGAGCGAACAGGGAAGTGTGTCCACGGAGTGGATATAGATATCACAAATTTTTTGTGACCTACTTTTTGATCATTTTTTTAAGAAACTACTGGATAGATTTTCACCAAATTTACAAAGCACGCTTTCGGGACCAAGCCGCCGCTCCTGCGGCAAATTTGGTGAAAACCCATCCAGCGGTTTGGGCTGTAGGCGTGAGCAAAGTTTTTTCCCCATTCAGTCTATGGGAAAAAAAGACATTTTGGGACCACCCCTATAACTTTGCTCCCCCTGGACCAAACCTCACCAAACTACGCAAACAAATTCAGAGTGGGCCATATACTTTTTTTTGCAAAGTTTGGTGAGGATTTGTCCAGGGAGAGCGAAGTTTAAGCTGCCCAAAAAGTGCTCTTCCTATGGGATTAGCAACTTAACCATAACTACACAGCCACTACTGTGGCTGTGTGATTCAGTGAAAATAACTTTGTTAAAGGGACATTATGGTTAAGTTGCGCTACTAAAAACCTATGAAATTCAGTGAAAAAAACGTTGTTAAAGGGATGTTATGGTTACAAGTAAAACCGAAAAACCCCAGAAATTTGCCTGTTATGGTAACCTAAGCAACCATAACTCGCGCCACCACCGTGCACTGCTAAGACTAACACCCAGGAGATCAAAGATGACATCACAAATGTCATTGATGACATCACTGATGACATCACATGTGCATTTACTTTTCATACAAGGGGTTGTGAATGTAATGTTGGCAAAAAAGTATTAGAGATTATCGGGAGATGTGTAATAAACTACATACTTCATCACGCAATGTAGTGTTCCAAAGAACATTCCATTGCAGTGTTCTTTCTAGTACAGGAACCTACTCATCCAGAAATGTAAGTATTGGCTGCAGCATACACCACAGAGGTGCTGTATTTGTACTTTTCCAAAGTTATATAATAAAACGTGAATGCTTCTGTATCAGACTAGCTAATAATGCCTCACTTACTACATATCTCTACTAATACACCCAAATCATAAATAGACTACAATGCATACAAATATTGGGCTTATATATGGAGAGTAAAGTAAGTAAACAAGAGGCAGCATCATTAGCAACTGTGTATAATCTACATGATTGTATTCACGCACAAAAATGATTGCTGTCTTTCAGGCCTGCTTCTTCCCCTATATATGTACATCATAAGATGCGATTAGATTCTAAGGAAAGTAGTGTAAGAACATGTGAGAATAGCAATATCTATAAATGTAATACCTTTTGAAAGTTAAGTTTCTGACTGTCAGTAAATAAACCCGCCTGGCCTAGATATGGCAGTGAACAAAAAAGAAGGGACTAGACATGTGATGTCATCAGTGATGTCATCAATTACATTTATGATGTCATATTTGATGTCCTGGGTGTTAGTCTTAGCTGTGCACGGTGGTGGTGCGAGCTATGGTTGGAAATGATTGTTGTGTTTCAGGCTTCGTTCTTCTCCTTTGTATATATATCATATGATGTGCCTGCAACCTAAGGAAAGCAGTGTAACAACATATGAGAAAGATAAGATCTACAAACATAGTACCTTTTGCATGTTTAGTTGCTGGCTGTTAGTGAAGAAAACCACCAGCCCTACATATGTCAGTGCACACAAAAAGAGGAAACCAGAACTGTGATGTCATCAGTGATGTAATCAATGGCATTTGTGATGTCATTTTTGATGTCCTGGGTGTTAGTCTTAGCAGTGCACGGTGGTGGCGCAAGTTATGGTTGCTTAGCTTACCATAAATGGGGAATTTCCGGGGTTTTTTGTTTTTACTTAGAACCATAACGTCCCTTTAACAATGTTTTTTTCACTGAAATTCATAGGTTTTTAGCAGTGCAACTTAACCATAACGTCTCTTTAACCAAGTTATTTTCACTGAATTTCATAGATTTATAGTAGCACAACTTAACCATAACGTCCCTTTAACAAAGCTTTTTCACTGATTTTATATATTTATAAACTTTCTGTATTAGGTACAGTAAAAATAATATATATATTTCTTTCTACACTGAAACGTCTACTACTTTAGAATGGCTGGAAGAAAATGTTCCTTGTGATGAAATAACTGAAAACATTGATACTAACTTTGCATCAGGCCATGCAGGCGGCTGCCAGATGTGCCAGCCTCCAGTGGGCACCACCACCAGCAGGTGTGAATGGGAGTGTAAACGATGTGCAAATGGGAAGCAAAATTAACACGCAGCATTAAAGGAAGTGCTTTTAATCCTGCAAGTTAATTTTGACATTTCAAAAATACATGGCCTGATGCAAAGACCGGCATTGCCCACACACACACACTCTCAGACAAACGTGCGCTTGACGCACTTCAAAACTCTGGCACATATGCTGAACCTTCAGACACCCAGGGACGCCTGTGGCATAGGAGTTAAACGCTCCGGGGAGACTTGGGATGTAGCACCAGACCACACGTATGTCTGGGAAGCAGGACTGGGTCCCCGTCAAATTGAGCCTGTCTAGTCACTCGTCTGGTAGCACTTAACTTAGATCTCTGTGCCTTCTAGAATATCTACTATCATGCATGTATAACGGGAATTGAAAACCCTAACAACCTCACTTTAAACTGATAGGATTTAAGACAATAGCCATTTCCTGAACATCACACAACTGTGGCCACCCTGAGGTGTTCTCAGAAATAAGGGACAGTCTTCTTAAAGATATAGGGCGCACACATGCTTTTGTTTACCTAAAAACTCAAACTTGGTAACACCTCTGCTACAGGAGCATTTAAAAGCACACTACTGGGCATAGCAGAGTGTGAAGAGGAGTCGCAAAACCTGCCGGGAGTATGAGTTTTTGAAGCTGTGAAGTGTTTCCTTATTATGGCTGAGCCTGTTCTTGCTTTTGACTTTACATGCTGGAATTTTTAGGCCCATACTTAGCATGGGAAACATGAAAGTACAAATCCAATCATGCAACGAGAAAAGCCAGCAATGGCTCTTAGTGGCTCACATGGCAGCTATGCACTTGAACATCAAGTAGTGTCAGGGAATTTGGAAATGCAAGCAAGGCTCAAAAGTGCACTGACTGGAAAGCAGGGTAGGAAGACAACCATTAAATGTAGCATGAAGCATATCGGACTGAAACCGATGTTTGGCAGACTAGTTACTGGTATAGTGATTGGAAGCATGTGTGTATTTATGCATTGAAATGACTTCCTTTATAGCACAGAAATCCTCCTTCGTCATGCTTAAAATGCCAACATAGTCGGTTATATACAACCTCTTAGCAGAAGTCTGCTAAGTAGGTTCACAGTGTGCACCCCCTCAACCGACAACTCGGTGGCATTCCTTTTGTAAATACCTGCACATTGTAAGGCCAGCCACCTAACGGAAGACGCCACACTTCTCTATATAAACACATGATTAACCATTACTTTCTGTACTTTCCCCCCACAAAATGTTAAACACACCATACAGACATTAAAAATATTACAGAAACAGACCTTACAAACTCAGGTGCAGCGAATGCAGCAAAAAATTGATCTATTAAAATAATAGTGCACTCAGAAATATTATTTTCCCAAGTGTTCGGGCATGTACTTCTAAGCATACATTGATCGATCGTACAAACATTTCCTATGCACATTAATCTTATCCGTTCCTGCATCGCCCAAGGTGAACTACCCTGGTGCACTAATGCATATGCCCCGCCCCTGAGTCTAACATCACCAAACCTAGAGATATGCTCCACCTATCTCCAGAACATTACTATACAACGTAGTAAAACACACCCAATCATCACCCATGTGATAATGTTACTTTACGCAGAACCCGGAATATCAACCCACATCATCTCACAACACAGCGCATCCCAAATTTGAATAGGAAACCATACTTTTAAAGGAAATGCCAATTTGTACAATTTGTAAAGTACTTATATTTCACAATAAATGCTCAGAGAACATCCGAGACTTACATATGCAAGCAAATAGGTAATTGTTTTCTTCGTTCTCGATCCACAAATGTTTATCGTGAGTCACGCGATATTCCTGTGAAGACTTTGGCACGAACTTCCGCTAAGCCACCACAAAAGATATGAAATTGGTCCTTATCGCTGATATGGCGTATGGGCATATGTGCCGGTGTCGATCATCCCAAAATAGTGTCACTGGAATCCAACCACTGATGTATATCTGTAGGTGATGGTTAAAAAAAACATCATTTTGCATCTGGAATCCATGACAGTCGCAGAAAGTCAAGATGTAACTATTTAAAAAAAAATAACCGAAATGTGTCTCAGTAACCAATCTTATTACAGTTTTTCATTATAACCATCAATTGGGCCCCTATTAATAAACACGGACGTCAAACAATGATAACTCAAACAAAAGAAAGTGCAAATTACTCTTCAGTTTGCTGTACACGTTACTGTTATGGAGTATGCTGAGCTCGAAATGAGATCTAACGCTGACACTGCAATCAAACAGCTAAATAAAACCAAAAAGAACAAATACACAGAATTTTAATTAAATATTAGTGTTCAATTACGCCTTTGTGAACCTTGGGGAATCCACAACTGCACTACACCCATCTCGAAGCTGCACTGCCCATATTACCACAACAACAAATAATCTATACACACAAGTTCTAATTGCGACTCATTGCATTATACCACACACAACGCATAATACAATTTAGTCCACCAATATTGTCACCGAATTGTAATTTTACTAGTTTGTGTACAAAATCGTCCAAAGTAAAACTTCTATAATATTCGGCATTTCCATTGTACCGGAGTAAAAGAAGCACTCCGTCTACTTCAACAGATTTTCACAAAATGAAATCACATGTTCCTTTATCCAATTTTTGAATGGTGAACATTATCATATTTGAAAGTCTTACATCCCTCCCTTCATGCATTACGTTCGCAATCCTCCCTTTGTTTCAAGGTCAAAAAACAATTGAACCTTATACTGTGTACCATCTGTGGGTGTGCTCAGCTAGGAAACAAAAATTCAATGGCCCTGACCTTCACTCAGAATGGGAGCAGATAGCACTTCACTTGCGAACACATCAGGGGCACCTTCCACCTAAACAAATACAGTATTTGACTCATCTCGTACTCCCGAACTCTCCCCAAGCACTTCTGCACACCAACACACTCCGCAAAATTGCATTTTGCCTCTGTTCACCACTGCGCTGCCAGTACACCTTCAACAAAAACAGCAACATTACCTCCCACTAAATTAGTGAAAGGCATTTGTGGCAAAGTTGTTTGTTTTAGATTAGATCTCAAAGAAAATGTACACAATCATACACCACAATCCAAAATATTTACTTCCAAAGGTATCTTATAATGTTGTCCTATTACAAACTGTACAATCTTAACTGCATAGCCTAGCCAAACCTTCACATACAAACTCTACAAATGAAACAGTACACAGACTTTTGCGATCTGGATAATTGATGGGTGTTTTATTCTATGGGTGTGTTATACTGCAGTGGTTGTGTCCAGGGCATACAGTCTTGGGTGCATGGCCTACGGCCTACGGCCTTTGCCCATGCACCCAAGACTCTACGCTCTGGCAACAACCACCGCAGCATAACACACCTATAATACTAAACATTTTGACTGTGGTATGTGGGCTTCTTATAGGGGATATTGACCGCGCACATGGCAAAAACATCAGGGGCACCTGCCACCTAAACAGATACAGTATTTCACTCATCTCTTACTCCCCAACCCTCCCCAAGCACTTCTGCACATCAACACACTCTCCAAAATTGCATTTTGCCTCTGTTCGCCGCCATGCTGTCGGCGGATCAAAGATGGCAGGCGCATCGAAACAATGTGACGCACCTCACGCCTCACCCCAGCCAATCAGAGAACACGTTGCCTGTCCGCGGACATGACGCAAGCAAATTATCCAATCGGTATCTTGTCACACATTTTTTTGCCTTACGTTTTGGCCGTTTATAGAAAAAAACTACTGGACGAATTTACACCAAATTAACAGAAGTATGCTTTCGGGACTAAGCCGCTGCTCCTCCCACAATTTTGGTGGAAATCTGTCCAGCGGTTTGAGCTGTAGGCGTGTGCACATTTTTGTTCCCATTATGTCTATGGGAAAAAAAGAAATTTTGGGATCCCCCCTATAACTTTGCCCCCCTGAATCAAACCTCACTAAAATTTGCTAAAATATTCAGAGTGGGCCATATACTTTTTTTGCAACATTTGGTGAGGATTCGTCCAGGGGGAGCGAAGTTATAAGCCACCCAAAAAGTTCTCTTCCTATGGGATTAGCAACTTAACCATAACTACACAGCCACTACAGTGGCTGTGTAATGGGGAGGGGAGCTACATGTTATAAGGGTAATGAGGGAGGAACTCTCGACTGTGGTGAGTCAGAGCAAATAAAAGGGTGGAGGATGGTGTTTAGTGGTATTATGGACACACCATTGAACCACTTATGTAATAAATTGACTGAGGATCGAAATTAAATATCACTTCCAGTGAGTGCAGGACACCGCTGGACGATGCTTTCAAGAATGGCCTGAATGAATGTTTGATAGTGACACAATAGAGCACATGTTTTCATGTTTTTGGCAACATATAAAGTCGCCAAATGAAAGAATATGAATGCAATATATTCTAGACCTATGGAAACTCTATGAAGAGAAAAAAGAGGAACCCGCCAAAGAAGTGGGGAAAGGTAGTGACATGGCAGGGCCTCCCATGGCACCCCCACCCCACCCTATGGGCTGTGCCCCACGCTGAAGCCAGTAACGTGGTACACAAACCCACGATGGGTGTCCCCAAATAGAGATAAAGCATAAATAGGAAAGAGAAAGCCAGAGGCTACAATCACTACTACTGAGAGAACAGCCGCCAGTAACAAGAAGTATTTGGCCGACATAGAAAAAAGTGTGCAGCAGCAGTTAGAAACTTTGTTCCAATCAGTCAAAAGTGTAAGAGAGAAGGAGGTCCTGAAAAAGGTGGAGGAGCAAGGGGTGGCGGGAACACCAGGTGGCTGGAGGTCCTGCAATATTATGTTTAAGTTAGATAAAGAGACTCTGGAAGAGGAGGAGGAGAGCTCTGTGGGTTCCGAGGCAGACCCAGAGGACATTGACGAGGACGGAGGAGCAGGGCCTGACAGAGGGGAGATATGGGTTGAAGTGGAAAGGGGCAAAATCAAAGAGAGGAAAGGAAGAGAGGAGATGACGTAAGAGAGAAGGCGAGCAAGAGGGAGAAGGAAAGGGAGATAGATTGGGGGAGTAGTAGGCCCTGGTCTCAGACCCTGTAAAACAATACACGTAGGAGGGCAGTAGCCAGCGCTGCAAAGGTAGGGGCGTTCCCCCCTGCTCCTGTTACAGAAAGGCAGGGAAGGAGTGCAGTATGTAAAAAGGCAGAGCATGGACAGAGATAATATGATGTAGAGCTTGCAGTCCCTCGCAGCAGGGGTAGGCAAATGGATATAAAGTCTCGAGAAAGAGACGGCCAGGTTTACCCTGCAGATTAGTGACATGACATGTTAATGCACAGCCATATGGGGTAAATGAGGGGCCAAAATATGGGAACAGGCAGAATATGAGGGAGTAAAATTGAGTAGCATCATGCACGACAATGCACCTTTTAACAAATGCCATGCACATGTGTGGAAAGTATTGAGGACTATCTAACCATACACATCAGGAATGGGGGCCATTTTGGCATGCAAGATGAAACCTGATAAGGATTCCACATAATACATACAACAGGCATAGGTGATGTGTACATTAGAGACGTGACAATGATGCGAAGTGAACATACCAATATTTTATCACATACTGGTCCGAGGACTCCCTTCACATGTGCAGACATCCACAGACATCCCCAGAGAACGTGCTGTGGATTGAGGCGAAGGGATGGCCAGAGATTCATCAATTGAGTGTCTAATATGTATTTATTGTAATATTTATATGGCACACTATACAGCAAATATGTGTTTCCAGATATTCAAGATGAAAAAAGAGGTGGCAGGGGAGATAAACAACAATACCGGTCCTACTAGGCCTTGTGGCATTCGGATCGTGCAAGTGAAGTAACACGAAATGCAGGGTGTTTGGCGTAGTGGTGGAGGGGGTCAAGGGATGTAATTGATTATCAGGGGAGGGGCATAAAAAGCAGGGGTTAGAAGGAAGAAAGGGCCCAGGGGCTAGGCAAGAGCTGGGGGGAACACAGAAGGGGGCAAGTACCAGGGGATGTTAGGGACAGACCACAGTCTAAGCATGGGATGGGGTGGACCAGACTCAGGAGGGATGCCCTACCCACCAGGGGGTCTGGAGGGGCAGTGCTTGTTTGGGGGGGTGCTGGTATAGACCGGCCAAGGAGGGGCTGGAGTTCTGTAATACTCATAAGTGACCAGGGCGGCAGTTGAAGCGGCAGGTGGGGCATTAGCAAGGGAGAGCCAGAGGGAAGGAGGTAGAGGAAGAACATGGTCTTGAGAAGCTTCTGGAACTTAAGGAGGTCTGGCTCAATTCTGAGAGGGTTTTAGGGTGGCCATTCTAGAGGGAGGGACCTGTGGAAGAGAGAGATCTACCCCTCACTCTCTGCTTGGAAAAACGTCTGATCTGCAGAGAGTTGGAGCTAGAGGACTGAAAGGCTCTAGCAGGGAGGTATTTAGGTAGAGCAAGTTGGATGTATCGGGGTCCCAAGCCCCAGAAGGCCTTCTGAATGATGCAGAGTGTCTTGAATTTCATCCTTGCTGCAACCGGGAAAGAATGGAGGGATTTAAGGGATGGAGAGATGCAGTCCCTGGGCTTGAGGCCAAGGATAAGACTTGCAGTCCTATTCTGGATTAGTTGAAGGGGGCAAAGAGAGGAAAGAGGCAGATTGAGGAAAATGCTGTTGCAGTAGTGCAGCCTAGAGAGAACCAGAGCTCTGGAGACATTGGGCCTCATTACGAGGTTGGAGGTAGCCATGGCGCTATTAGAGTGGAGGAGGGGCTTCTCGCAATAGACCCTACAGACCCCGAGTTTAGCTAGTAGACCTTGAGTTTAGCTAACCAATTGAAAATGCCCCCAATGGAACTGAACATTTATAATCCAGAGACATATGGTTTCAACCTCTGAGTGGGGGCCTATCAACTTCAAAATTTATATAGTGTTGACTATTCTGAGAAAAAGTTTTTTCAAATGTTTTTTTCTAATGTGTGTATATAACTGTCTTTTGCATTGTATGAAATACTGTGTACATGAACATGGATATTTATTGGTTCTTTTTTGTACATATTGTGCTTGATTTGGAATTTATGTTGAGTTAATAGTGCTTGGTAATTGACAGACCTTGCTTATGAGTAATAATTGAAATAATAAAAAGTCACTTCTGTATAATGCTTAAGCAGAAGTACGAAATGGTGATTTTTGTAAAATGTATCCCTATGAAAACTTAGGTGGACACAGAAAACTAGATAGCTTGTGCCATATTTCTGGTATTGAGAAGTTTATTATAAATTAAATTTATATATATGTTTAGTGAACCTGTCAGGACACTTTTTTGTTTTGTGGTTTAGTGATTTCCCGGTCCTTGACAGAGTAGGGATATACCCTCTAGTGCATTATCTTTCTGACAGCCAGGGCTGTCTTTAGGGTTTTCTTCCATTGTTCATTTTTTGTTCCCTTTTCTTTCTCTTTTTTCTTCCCTAGTATACATTCTACTAGTTTCATTTTTGGAACACACACATGTTTTGCACTTTCTGGTTTCAGTAGCGTGTTAGTGCTCCTTTGTTTGTCCCCCGGTTTCCAAAAAAATTCTTTTAATTTTTTATTTTTACTTTTCAGTTCTGTTTTGTTTACATATGATACTAGAGTATGGCAGAGAGCGCCACTTTGAGTTACAGTGAAGAAGAAATCACTAATATTATTCAAGGCCCATCCCTCTTTGATTCCAACAATGGTACTGGCCCCGTGTTTGTGAGTAACAATGCTGATGAATTATTAAAACTTAAGAAAAAGGGCTTTAGGACCGAACTCCACGGTCATTTTTTGAGGGAATACCTCAGAGCAAGTATCATCCCAGCCGGCCTTGTAGTACGGAATGAACCAGGGTTGTTTCTAGAAGACGAGTTGTATAAAACAGGCTTTAGCCAAATTGCAACTAAGTGCAGTAGAGATCTTATGGTTTTAACAATCTCTACTGCACAAAGATTAGCAATTACGGCACAGAGGGAAGTGGAAGCAGAAGAACTCAAATTCACTACGAACCAGCTTAATATTAATGCCAACGAGAAAATTCGGGAAATAGAAAAAATCTTTGAGGAATTTAAGACTGCAACTTTAACTAAAAAAACAAAGAAATTAAACAAAGATATACAAGAGTTTAGAGTTGAAACTATTTACCCATATTTAACTGCTGAGTATTTACAACAAAAGAATCAGCCGAGACAACAGCAACCAACAAATAATAGAAGGGGACGCCGAAGATGGGTAACCTTCTCCGATACAAGCAGTGACTCCTCTGGTGACATTCCGTATCAAACAGGACAGCAACAGCAAATATATAGACTAAGAGGACAAAGGCCTTTTTTAGGGAGAGGTCAATTTTACGGATCCCAAGGAACACTTTACAACCAAGGATGGGAACCTTGGCCAGGCAGGAGACGGCAACGCCAGTGGAGGAGGGGCTTCTCGCAATAGACCCTACAGACCCCGAGTTTAGCTAGTAGACCTTGAGTTTAGCTAACCAATTGAAAATGCCCCCAATGGAACTGAACATTTATAATCCAGAGACATATGGTTTCAACCTCTGAGTGGGGGCCTATAAACTTCAAAATTTATATAGTGTTGACTATTCTGAGAAAAAGTTTTTTCAAATGTTTTTTTCTAATGTGTGTATATAACTGTCTTTTGCATTGTATGAAATACTGTGTACATGAACATGGATATTTATTGGTTCTTTTTTGTACATATTGTGCTTGATTTGGAATTTATGTTGAGTTAATAGTGCTTGGTAATTGACAGACCTTGCTTATGAGTAATAATTGAAATAATAAAAAGTCACTTCTGTATAATGCTTAAGCAGAAGTACGAAATGGTGATTTTTGTAAAATGTATCCCTATGAAAACTTAGGTGGACACAGAAAACTAGATAGCTTGTGCCATATTTCTGGTATTGAGAAGTTTATTATAAATTAAATTTATATATATGTTTAGTGAACCTGTCAGGACACTTTTTTGTTTTGTGGTTTAGTGATTTCCCGGTCCTTGACAGAGTAGGGATATACCCTCTAGTGCATTAGCTATTAGCGCCATGGCTGCCTCTAAAATCGTTCCGACAACAGTCTGGTGGATAGAGCAATTACCGGTCCATTCCGAGGTCAGCGGGATCGGTAATACCACATTCACCAGAGCCATTCCCCATTCCCATTGGAGCCCCCATAGGGCTCAATGGGAAGAGGGAAGGCGGCAATAACGGTACCGCAAATTGCGGTACCGTTATTGACCCCGGTATCCCTTTGCGGGTCCCACCCTTAACGCCTGGTAAAACCAGGTGTTAATGAAGGACCCGCAAAGGCAACTTGTAGTACGGCGGTAAGGGATTACCGGCACCGGTGCGCTTACCGGTGCCGGTAATCCCTTACCGCCCACCTCGTAATGAGGCCCATTCAGTTTCTGGGGGAAGGTAAGGAATGGGGAATGCCTCTGAGGAGGTGAAACTGAAAGTTGGCCTTCTTGGCAAGGTCCATTATATAAGGGGAGAAGGAGAGAGAGGAGTCAAAGAAGACACCAAGGTTTTTAGCCTCAAAACATGGTGAGAGGACGGTACCCAAGTAGAGTTGAAGGGAAGCAGGCAAAAGTGGTCCCAATGAGAAGGATCTCGATCTTACTGGAGTTAAGACAGAAATCATTGGCCATGCACCATGCCTGAAAATCAGTCAGACAGTTGGGAATGAGAGAGGTAGAAGAGGAGGTAGTGGAGAGAAGCTTGAAGGAGTGCTGTCTGTCATCAGCATAACAATGGAAATGATGAGAGAAGGAGGAAATCAAGTGGGCCAGAGGGGCAGGGCAGATGTTGAAGAGCCACACTAATAAGATAGTGTCCTGAGGAACACAGTTGGAAGAGAGTGAGATGAAGAAGAGGAAAGGGCCCAGTTGCACCTGGGAAGGTCGATTAGATAGGAAGGTGGTCAACCAATCCAGTGCCAGGCCTGTGATACCAAGGGTATCATGAAGCCACTTAATGAGGGTGGCAGGATTGACTGTCTCAAAGGCAGAGGACAAATCAAGGAGGATGAGAACAGAATGCGAGTTGGAATCAAGGTTTGAGAATAGGTCTTCACAAGTGTTCGGGAGAGCAATTTCTTTGCCTTTGGATGCTCTGAACCCATACTGGTTGTCATGGAGACAGCCAACAGATTCAATGTGGTGGGTCAGTTGGGAGATTACCAACTTCTCCAAGAGTTTGCCCAGGAAGGGGGTAGCTGAGCAGGAGGGGTCAGCAGATGGTTTTTTAGGAGAGGGTGCAGAAGGGAGTGCTTGAGGGATAGTGGGAAGGAGCTAGTGCAAAAGAAATGCCTGCAGAAATTTGCCAAGGCAGGAGTAAGAGAGGAAATGTTGTCATTGATAGTCCTGTAAGAGCAGGGGAGCACCTGTTTAGAGGAGATTTTCATAGCGTGGACAGATTTAGAAACCTCATCCGGTGCTATGGGTGAGAAGGAGGAGAGTACGGAGGAGGGAGAGAGGGGGGCCAAGGTAGGCCTGAGAGAAGGGGATGGGGTAGAGGAGAGTGAGGACAGGATATCCTCGGTTGTTGTTGTGAAATGGGAGGCCAGTGCAGTACAGAGGGCCTGGGATGGAAGAGAAGAAGTGGAAACTGCAGTAGGATTGGCCAGTTCCTTACAGAATTTGAACAGTTCAGCCATATTATTGGTGGACCAAGAGATGCAAGCTTGGATAAGTCCCTCTTTTTGGAATGAATGGAGAGATGGTATTGACATTTTGTCAATAAGAGTGTTTGAAGCCTGCCACTTCCATTCAGCAACTCTGCACTTGAGTTTCAGAGAGGCTAGGGCAGAACCATACCAGCTGTTGCACTTAGAGGCAGGCTTCATACGGATCCTCCTGACAGGGGCAAGGGTGTCAAGCGTGTTGGAGATGGAGAGGTGAAGGTTATTGAGGGCTGTGTCAGTGGGAGAGTCAATGGCAGGGGTCGGAAGGGGATGAAAGTGGTGACAAAAGCAGTGACAGACACTCGCTTCATCAGTCGAATGACAGAGAAGGAGACTGGCAGAGCAGGCAGAGGCTTAGTCAGGGAGCCCAAGAGCTCCAGGTGAGAGGAGAGGAGAGCATAGTCAGACCCGGAGAGAGGTGTAGTGACCACCATACATACCAACATAGTACACTTTTGTAAGAGGAAACAAGAAAGAGAGAAGGACGCGGCAGACAATGCAAGTAAGGCAGAGGCAAAATTGGTGCAAAAGAAATTAGCAAAAATATCCATGGAAGGGGCAGTATTTACCAACATTGTCCCAGGACAGCTCAAAGTTGCCCCTGCCAACAAGGGGTGTTTTCTTAGGTGGGGGGGGGGGTGCCACAGGGAGGAGTGTACACACAGCAAGGGGGGTTTCAGCACCACACAGGGTATCCCGAACAGGGAGTGTATCAGTAACAGGGATATTACCAGCAAGTGGGATAATACCCACAGATGGTATATTGCTAACCCGGGCAGAGGATACTCACAGAGAGAGTTGGGGTTTGGGTACGGAGAAGCAGGACCCAGGTTTGGAGGACCATGTTTTATATGTGGGCAGAGGGGACACTTTGCACGGATGTTTGTTTGTTTGTTTGTTTATTTTATTTGTATAGCGCTCCAGACCCAGGGGTATATGGGCGCACGAGAATATGGTTACAGGATACAGGTTTATACATTTAGGACAGTTGTGCACAGTTATACAATTTACAAAATACAGTTGTTGCAGAGGAGTTATACATTGGCAATAATATGTACACAAGAATGATACAGAAGCTAGTGCCCACAGACGCAGGGTGGCAGTGAATGAAAGCTGGGAGAGGTATGTGTGTAAGGTGTCCTGAGTCACCTGTGGTGGGGTTAGTTTTTATTCAGTAGCCAGGTGATAACCTTGGTTCTGAATGGTTGAAAGGTAGAAATGGATGTGATGTCCAGTGGAAGTGTATTACAAAGTTGGGCGGCTAGAACCGGGAAGCTGCTTCCGCCGGCTTGTTTTAGGGTGCATTTGGGCACGACCAGGCATAGTGTCTTGGTGGATCTGGTGATTCTGGTAGTCGGTTTTATGGTGAATGTATTGGTTAGATAAGGCGATGCAAGGTGATTCAGGGCTTTGTAGGTGAGACATAAGGTTTTTAGGTTCATTTTTTGTTGGATGGAGAGCTATTTACATGATTGTCTGATAGCAATATGTTCTCTCCTGGGAATATTAAGAGCAGCTTGGAGTCCGTTGTTTTGGAGGACCTTCAATTTGTTAATTATGGATTTGTTTGCACCTGCATATAAGCCGTTGCAGTAGTCCAGTTTAGACTGTATAAGTGTTCTGGCTAATATGAGGCAGCTGTTAGTGGATAGCAGAGGTCTGCAAGCCATTATCAGCTTACCTGTATAGGCAGTGGCTGAGGCGGTCATGTTGATTTGTTTAGAGAGGTTGGTATTGGTATCTAGATAGAAACCAAGGTTTATCACACTTTTAGCGATGGTTGTACTGTTTCCATCGATAATGATGCTATTGTAACTGGAGCTAACTTTCAGGAGGGTGTTGGGGGAGCCGACAAGGAGCAGTTCAGTCTTATCATCATTCAGGCAGAGGCCATGTGTGGCCATCCATGCCTGAATGATGGCGTACACTCTTGATCCGGCCGACGTCAGAGTTGAGGGACACCACGTGTGATGGGTATCGGGTCGGCTGCTGCTAACGGTGAGAAGACACGCATGGTCCTGTTAGCAAGGAAGGATTGGATCCATGTGACCGCAGAATGGGAGAAGTGTGCTGCTGATGACAGGTGGTTGCATAGGATTCTGTGGTTGACCAAGTCAAAGGCTGCAGAGAAGTCTAAGTGAAGAAGGATTGCAGCCCTACCCTTATCTTTGAGTTCATCGATCTCGCTTTTGAGATCAACAAGGGCCGTTTCTGTTCAATGTTGAGGTCGAAAGCTAGATTGATGGATTCCTAATAGTTGGTTTGTCTCTAGGTAGTCTTGAATTTGTAAGTAGGCTACTCTATCAAGGAATTTTAGTAAGAACAGGACAATGGTGATAGGTCTATAATTGGTAGGTATAGACGGGTCGAGTGTTTGTTTTTTTAATAGTGGGAGGACCCATGATTTTTTCAAATTACTTTGGACTGCATTGCTAGTGAAAGACTGGTTTATTAGTTTGGTGATGGAAGGGGGATAGATCCCTAGCTGTGTCTTTTATAATCTGAGCAGGGCAACTGTCCCCTTTGCAGTTCGAAGGTTTCAAGGAGGCTATAATTTTTTGTACTTCAGGTATAATTACCTTTTTGAATGTGAAACCTGAATTGATATCAGTGGGCGATGATAAGGTTAGATTGGAGGTTGTGCCATTGGTGAGTTGTTGACGTTTGTTTTCAATTTTAGTTTGGAGCCCAGTGATTTTGTTGGCGAGGGCATTCTGGATGGCCGTGCACCAGGGTTTATCCTTGGTACAGGTATCTGTGGGAGAATTGGGGTTTTCGAGTTCCTTTAAGATGTTGAATAGTTCTCTCGTGCTAGATCCTGCCTTGGTAATCCTGGAGTTGAAGGTTTCTTTTTTTGCACGTATTATCTCATTTTTATAAAGAGCAGTGATATTAGTAAGATTAGTTCTATTTTGTGATGATGGATCTGTTTTCCACAGTGTTTCAAGTTTACTTTTTTTTTTGTCTGAGTAGTTTGAGTTCAGGGGTGTACCAAGAGTTCAGGTGTGCTTTGGGTTTCCCTTTGCACATTTTCAATGGGGCAATGATGTAGATAGCTTTAGACATGGATTCTTGTAGGTGTTGACCAACAGGTTCAAGTCAGCTGTGGCCGGTAGTGCGTTGAGAGTAGAGTCTACCAGGGGTATTAGAGCTTCAGCTGTAATGTTACGCTTGTTCCTTGTTGGGCAGGCAGGTGCATAAAGAGGCTTTTTGGGCACTAGGTTATTGATATTGATGTCTAGCGAGAGGAGATGGTGATCCGTCCAGACAAGCGGTAGGGGGTCTTTAAGGGTAATATTGCATTTAAGAGCAGTTACCCAGTCGAGAGTCCTTCCTTTTGAATGAGTGGGTTGGTAGCAGAATTGTTTGAGGCTGTGCTCAGTTAGTGCATTGGCCAAGGAGGTAGCTGGTGTGTCGTTAGGGTCATTGTACCCGAGGTTGAAGTCCCCAAGGATGATGATTTGTGCTGAGGGTTTAGAGCTCTCGGCTACTAGGGATGTGATATCTTCTTCAAAGGATCCAGGCGGGCCTGGGGGCCTGTACATTAGGTGCACCGTGATTGTGCTCTTGGGGGATGTTTGAAGTTTGACTGTGAGATGCTCACATGATTTTAGCGGAGAAGAGGAGGCTGGTCTAATGTCAAGAGAGGATTTAAAGATGATGGCTACACCACCTCCTCGAGCGTTGGGTCTATCGGCTCTGAGGATGGAGTAGTTATCAGGAATAGCTAGGGTTAGAGATGGGCCGGCAGCGTCATGCAACCAAGTTTCTGTCACAGCAAGGAAATCAAGGTTGTTGGTCAGGATGATGTCAGCGGTCTCTATGGAATGGGCGACTAGGGATCTAACATTTAAAAGTGCTCCTTTTAGGGGGAATGGGTTGGAATTGTTAGAAACTACATTCTGGTTGTTGGTCTTGGTATGTGGTTTAGCTGGATAGTTGCTATTCTTATGGAAGAGTCTGGTACCTAGTCTGTTGTTACGCTCAGTCAGGTCGAAAATGGTGGTATGTGTGTCTGCTTGGGTTTTAGTTCTAATTGGGTTGTGATCAAGAACATTAGTACTAATTGGGCTATGACCAAGAAGAGGGCGTGATGAACTGGGGCTAATCAGTATTCCTTTTGGCTAGGATGACATCTAAGTGGGCGCTACCATAGGTTGGATGGGCATGTTGGGAGCCAGTGGGAAGGCTGGTGTAGTGGGCAAGAACGGTGTAGGGCAAGCAATTGGGTGGTGCCAAGGGCAGGCAAGTCTAGCTAGACCATTTTTGTAGGCTATGTAGTTGTTACCGCTGCAGGGTACACTGTTATGCATGACACAGAATGGGAACATGATAAAGATGATGCAGAGTTGCATGGTGGTAGTAATGTGGCAGAGGTACAGTGCAGGGATTAACAGTATGGCATCCATAGCATAGGGTCAGGTCAATACAGTATGACATCAGTGGCGTGGGGGCAGGCCTATTCCAGGTAGTGGCCGTAGCATGGGTCAGACTGGTACTAGCGTGGCAGCAAAAGCAAAGGACCAAATTAGCATCAATTATCATAGGGAAACATTGATACAGTATGACAACAGTCGCATAGGGTCAAGCCAATACAAAGATAGCAACAAGTAGGTTTAGTGAGATGGTACAACTGAACATACCGTGTAGTGGATGGGATTAATGCAGAGCACTGGCACAGGCATGCAACTAGTTCAGATCAAAGCTATTGTATCAATACATAGGCATTTGCAGAAGACATACTTGTGTCACATAGTATATGGCAATATTCTGAACAAATCCGCAGTCAGAGTAAGGCTAGGTGCAGATTACAGGTTCAGTTGTAGTACAATATCAGGTGCAAATGTCTACAGTACTTGTAAATAGCTTTAGACAAGGTATGTCGTAAACAAGGTGCGCATGATCAGTGTGGTTCATTTGCATCTATAGTAAAGGCATCTTCATGCATTATATAGCATTTGTTATACATTGCAGGTATATCGCGTGCGGAATGCACAGGTAACAAGTATTACACAGGGACAGGCAGCAATAACACGTGGAAAATTTTAAATGCAGGCGGGAAGGTGCCCGCACTGCCGGCAGTTCAGAAAGCGTAACGGACGCAGGTGGTGGATGGCTTACATGGGCGTTAGCTTGGGCAATGCAACAGGATTACGGGCTAATGCTAGGAAGAGTCAGAGCAGAGACAGGAGATGGCGTGACAGAGGGGTCTATGGGGGTCCGGTCCACAGGGGACTTTCGGGTCTATAAGCAAAGGGTTGCCACTGTGAGGGGGTTGGGTTGCGGAGGGTGACAAAAGCTGGTGGTAAATCCCTTAGGTTGCAGATCATTTAAAGAAACGAGATGAAGATTGCAATTGTTACCTTGTGAGGAAGTCAGCGCCAAGACGGGCAGACTTTCTGGTGATAGGCATGCAGGCTAGTGACAGGCTAAGGACAGGAAGCAGCCTTGTTTCCTGGGCCTTGGTGAGGTGGGCTGGCTTACACCTGCTGGTGCCTGATAGGTGCTGATGAAGGCAGCAGCAGCCAATCCAGGCCTAGCAGCAGGTCATGGGCTTGTTCAGATGTAGGTCCATCAGGCCTGGGTCGGCCATCTTGGAAAGGGTACTCCTCGTGGTGCGTGATGGCGAATTCGGCAATCTGGCAGCATATTTCAATTGTGAATGCACTTTTCAGCTAAAAAAGCATGCAGCGGTGCTGCGTGCAAGCACATCTGTATTAAGATGTACTCTGATTAAATTGTGGCAGCGGTTGCATAACAGGCACAGAATTGAAAGCCTGCTAACCAGATATATTCTGAAGAGGGGGCTCTCCTCTTCTAGCCTCAACACTGCTCCGGCAGTGCTCACATGGAGCTCCACATGTTCATTCCATTCAGTCACAAATGCAACCAATGCAGCAGCAGGTGTAGCCCATACAATCACAGATGCAACCACTTCAAGCACAAATGCCTCCACAGCAGGTGAATACACCCTTCACACAGACAATACAACCTCTAGGGCCCACAGTTGCCCTGACATCACAGGTAAACACACAGCAGCAGACAATATTACCACAAAACACCTTAAAGGCTCAAGCACAAATATACACACAGGGTGACAGCGCATTGCTAGCTCAGAACACAGTACAACACTGTACAGGAGTGACAGTTCTTGGAGGTAATCTGTTCCTATTTTCAGGATAAGGGCCAAAGGACCAATAGGCCAGCACACAAAGACACATGTGTGTCCAGTCCTTTCAGTAACTGAAGTCTCCAACAAGGAACTCGAGGTTGCAGTGAAGAATGGATGAAAAGATTTCTCATTTTTTGTCAACACGGCAGTCACCAAATCATGCACTGACGAGGGTCTCTTTGCCCTGTCAGACAAAGTAATGGGTCGACTGTGATTTTCTGGGGCCATTGTCATGGTTCCTATCACAGAAGATTTACCACCCTCAATAGGCACACAGCAAATAGTAGTGCCCCTGTTGTATTCAAAAGACACTCCCATCAACTTATTAGGAAGAGACATAATGAGCGTTGTTAAAAAAAACACTTGTCCAACAAAGGCTCAATGATATGCACCTAGAAGGATTTTATCCACAACTCTTAGACTAAGCAAAATCCTGAGGCTTCACCATTGACAGCAATCTGTCCTTCCAGAAACACAAAGACAAGAAGGCCCAAATAGCTTGGTACAGAATATCTACCCTTCAAAAAATCCAACCCTGCATCTTGCCACAGGACTTCCGGACAATAGTGAAGGCTCTTGTGGTCTCTCACATCGATTGGGGAAATGCGCTCCTGACAGAGCTCCCAGCTGCTCACTTGGCTCCCCTAAAAGCAGTCCACCATGCTGCAGCACAACTTATTACAGGAGCACGGAAATTTGACTGAACTACCACCATCCTATGTCAACTACATGGGCTTCTACTCCAAGCCATACTACTGTTCAAGGCTGCATGTATCATCTACAAAGCAGACACGAGTAGCACCCCAGCATACCTATCAGCTAAGCTCCACATATCTGGTGGCACATGCTCAGCAAATTGACCAACCAGCATGAATCACAACTCATGCACAAAGAGAGGAACCACAAACAATCCTTTGCTTGTCACCACCCTACCCTCTGGAACTCAAGCCCAGTGTCAGCTTGGAATGCCCCCACAATTCTCCAATTTTGCAAATCTCTTAAAAAATAACTCTTTCAACAAGACCTGACCAAGGATTAATTCCAATTGATGCACATACCGATGCACAGACCTCAAAGTACTGCACTACTGGTAGAATATGCCAGCTCAAATGCCATCTTCCCACACTGTACAGTGCTCTGCTGCTCTCGAGCTAGGTACATGCACTAAATAATAAAATATATATTTTTAAAAAATATGACAATTTTGTTTTCAGAGAAGGGCATAATATGCTTAAGCTGTTATCTTTTATGAGTGGGTTGCAGCAATCATGCAAGTATTTTCTGCACACAGCACTTTACTAGGGTCACCGCGCCACCCTGAGGTATTACTTTATGGGGTACACGTATTGTTAGGATGGGTACCCAGAATTAAAGACAAGGTATTCTGATTGCCCACAGAATTATTGTTCAGACCAGCAGTACATAAAAAAATAGTATCAGGAACAACACTCACAATACATTTGTAAGCAGCACTCCTGAGGAAGGACAAGGCAAATGTATACGGGATGAACAAAAATGTACAGAGTGGAGCACAATCCTCTGCATAGACCCCACATTAAGACTAACAGAATTAAGTGACAAACAGCTGTTCTTAGAAGACAAAGAGGAAGGAGAGATGGTATTTCAGATATGCATCCCATGTCAGGCAATCATTTCTATGATAGGCCTACCAGAGGATGCAGCTAGTGAGCACAGCATCAACTTGCGGGAAAAATATACCAAAGGTATTATGGACTAGTGGACCCCATGATGCAGGTTTGTTGAAGGGAGATGGGCTGGTCTGCATAAAAGTAAAGGAAGGGGCATTTCTGCCCAGGTTAAATAAGAACCCACTATCACGTGATGCAGACATGGGTACCTATGACACACTCCTACTACTATGGTGGCAAGGCATAATAAAGATGTGAGAATCCCCATATAATACGGCCATTTACCCTGCCAAGAAATGGATAGGTGGGATGTCATTCAAGAACTCTGCCCCTTGAACAATGTAGTGGAAGCAGAGTTTCCACTCGTACCAAATCCAGCCACAATAATATGTAACTTACCTACAGAAGCAACATGCTTCACATTTATTAATGTGATGAATGCATTATTTTCCATCCCACTGCACCCAGCAGCACAATGGAAGACCAGTGCAGGAAAGATTCAGTTACAAGTTTGACATTGGTAGCAATGTGAAGAAGAAGAATGTCCCAGAAGGTGGGAGCTTATATGAACAAGACCAAGCCACCAATTCTAGTGGACTATAAGGGGGAATAGCGAGGAGGAAAGCTGAGCCCATTAAGAGGTTTCTGAAGGGTTGTTTGTTGTTAGGCGGAAACCTGTGCATTTCCCCCTGGGATCACTGCAAAAGATTTAGGATTACAGGTGTTTGGCAGTAAACCCACTTGGTAGCAGTCTGTACCACACAGATTCACTTGGTAGCTGTGGCTGAGCAGTCAGACTTCTCTCAAGAAGAGTTAGGCAGTATGTGGAGTATACAACATAGGGCAATTCTACACAGTAAGACAAGCAAACACACAACAAGGCTTCGGTGTAAAGATATAAAGGTATTTATTTATAACAACACATCTATGGAAAACACTCGGGCACTAATACGGCAAACAACATCAATCGCAATTACTATGAGAAAGATCAATCCCCTTAACAATAGTTCGACAAGTCTAGGTTCAACGGCATCACTTATTTGCAGACAGAGGTGTATGCTTTAACCTAGATGGCACTCTAGTATTCGTTAGGACGGGAGAGAAAAAGGCGGGTTAAGAAATCAACTCGATACCAATACTTGTAAGAACAAAGATGCAAGGCAAGAAGACAGGAACCACTGTAGATTCCAAAGTTCAGAGGCCAGGCCCACTCGGAGAGAGGCAAGGCGATATGTCCCAAAAAGTATCTTAGTGGAAATGCGCTTCGACTCTTTGTCGCAAATTATTATAGGCAGATTGGACCAGTTCAGAACAAAACGTTATAGAAGCTTGGAGGCGACCCTATGGAGAGGTGAGGATTAAGACACCCCACTCTATCCGGCAACAAGGGAAGCCAGGCGGACACAGTACCTTGTTTGTGGAGAGACAGCTCCGGCGGGGGCAGTTGTTCCTGGTGGTGGATGCACGTCGGGTCTTTGCCAAGAGAAGAGATGATCTCGTCGTCGAAGGAAAGTTGAGGTTCGGTGCACCACCAGGGAAGAGACCAGCCGCGGAGTGCTCCGTCACAAGGCACCACCTTTTGGTCGCGGTACAGGGGTAGTGGCTATCCGGTTGCCGCTGTGCTCTGCACGGGCAATTCGACCACTGTGTCCTGAAGCGAAGAAAAAGCAAAGGGGACTGGTTGTTCCCACCAGTCAGGGGAAGAGACTCTCCGGCGGGGAGATCTCCTCTGTCGTCTGGAAGTGGTGAGTCGGTTCAGCAGGGCTCCACCGGAGGTGTCGTTGTTGCAGGACGGCTCAGCTTTACCCTCGTCGGATTCTTAGGTCCTGTGGCGACTTCTGAAGATCCAGTCCCAAAAGCCCTGCTTTTATGCAGAAACCCCCCATTCATTCAGCCTAGCTGTCAATCAAAACATGCTAAATGGTGAGCAGGGTGGCTCACCACTTGGGCCAATCACACCAGAGTGCGACTGGAGTTGGCAAGTCAACTCAGTCCAGGGTGCCTAAACCCCCTCCCACACCCCCTGTGGTACCCAGACAGAATGGCACCACTTTGGAGGGCCTCTGTGTAGAGGCCCGCCAAAAGTGGAACAAAGGGCTCAACCTTTGGTTTAGGAGTCACAGAGACGAACACAGACACCATTTTAAAAACCGAGTTCTGGCAGAAAATACCACCCGATAGACTTATTTAAGATAAGTAAACCGGTGGTATGTTAGAGATTAACGGGAAAAAAGGTATTAATCTCCAACAATGGGAAGAATCCCATAGGGTTATATTCGGGGTCGAATATAACAAGTAGTTTCCACTGCCACCAGCCAAAACTCGATGAGGGGGGACGGGACAGTGCCCTCTCGAATAACAGACCCCGGAGTAATCGAATTACCCCTACTAGTACGTCCACAATAGGGTGGTTTGCACTAGTTCTGTTAGTAAATTTAGGTCTAGTAAAGCCAATGGTGACTTTACATGCCCGGGGAGACAGTAGTCAGTCCCCGGGTATGGAGTCTATGATGGAGGTCCGTTAGGACGCCCCAGTGTCACGGCACGGAGGGTGCGGTGTAACACACATAGAAAAACATATGAGACCCTATGGAGTAAAAGACCGCATAGCCCATCGAACACATTGACATTAAAAGGAATTACACACATTTATGTCCAAGAGTGGGAGAAAAAGAGTCTCACTCTTGGCAGGATGGAAAAAAACAAACTCCAGAAATCCAGCAAAGCTGCTGGGGGACTCACTAGGTTAGGAAATTCAGCCTAAACAGAGAATTCTCCCTAACATTTGTGAATGATCTTTTCCTGTAGGAACTCTGGTCCTGTATTATGGAGGGCTCGGTGTGTGATGCACATGACTTTGACAACCACCGGCCGACAGGAAGCCAGTGTACTACTCTGAGGGTGGGGGTGATATATTCTCTGGGAGAGAGGGTAAGGAGGAGTCTGTCTTCTGAGATTTGGATTGGTTGGAGTTTCTTCAGCTGGCGTGCTGGGATCCCAAGATAGAGGTAGTTGGCACAGTCTAGTCGGGAGATGATGATGCCAAGTACTGTGCAAACTTCTTGAGGACAGGAGAGACAGGGCAATATTTGCTTTATCACGTGTAAGTGGATGTGGCAAGTTCTGGATACTGAGTTGATATATTGGGATAGAGATAGGTTCGCGTCCATGGTGCATCCAAGATTTTTCACTGATGTTGATGTGGCAGGTGGGGCACCAAAGGATTTGGCCATGGGATAGGTTGGGGAATTAGAGCAGATTTGTTGCATATTCGGATTTCTGTTTTGCCTGGGTTGAGGATAATGTGGTTGGCCATCATCCATAGGTCGATAGCTGAGAGGCAAGAGGCAAGGTCGGGAAGGGAGGAGGCTGGAGTCTTGGAAATGTTGATAAGTATCTGGGTGCCATTTGCACAATTGCAGCAGGCAGGGTTATGAGATCGAATGAGTGCTGGCAGTGGGCTAAGGTAGAGGTTGAAAAGTAGGGGTGACAAGGAGGCTCCTTATGGGACCCCTTTTGGGATAGGACGAGGGGCAGTAAAGAAAACTGAAAAGAGAATTATTTGCAAGTGGTTATGGAGGAATGAGGAGATCCAATTGAGGGTACAATCTTTGATGCCTATGGTGAGGAGCCTGTTCCTGAGTATTGTGTGGTTGATGCTGTCAAATGCTGTGGATAGATCAAGGAGGAGGAGTGCATCCTTCAAAAATCTGCTGTTCTTTTTGGGTCATCCTAGGTACAGCATATCTGTTACTTTAACTGATTTGGAACTGGTTTGGACACATATTTGCTAGGTAAAAGGTGTTGTTTTTTAGTCTTTCCATTGAAAATGTCCCAGCAGGCATTAGAAAGGCTCTGCTGATAATAAAATAAATGTATTTGCGAAGTTGTTTAGGTGCTAAATGCACATACATGTACAACAAACAAACATGAGTGTTTCTGTCTCAATGTGGATGTAAAGATATGTGCGTGTGTGTGTGTGAATTGGTGTGTAATGCAAATTGCAGGAATGTGATGGAAGTAGTTCAGCAATTGGGTTTGACGCAAACTTCAATGACCAATCATGAACAGCCAAAACACTGTCAACAATGAAGACATTGCCACTCTTACTCCACACAAGATGCTACAACATGATAATAGTATGAGTAAAGAAAATATTCCTTCATAATCAAATCCTCCAATTTCTAATAATACAGCTGATTTTTCTAAACTCTTTAAAAAATCTGTTCACATCCCTAACCCAACCCAAATCCAGAAAAGTTCATACTTTGTGAAGCTCTGGTAGACCAGTTTGCCAGTACATGTGGAAAAAAATATCTCTGACATGGCACTCACAGCCACTCGCACCAAACTTAAGTACACCCTGTCGAAATTCAATCCTCTCTCCCCTGAAGACATCAGATCAGCAAAATTGGCAAATCCATAAAGGTGTCTGCTACCAAAAAGTTACCCTGCCCAGCCTGTCTGATCAAGGAATGCATTAACTCTCTTGTACCTCCTATTAAAAGTATTTGCAATACTTTGCTTGCCAAATGGATCAAGTCTCTGCTAAATTAAACATGTTGTTGTCTCCACTCTGAGAGGTATCAATGTTGCTGATCCTTGGATCCTTTATAACTATTAACCATACTTCTTTCTAAACCAGTAATATTGTATCATTTGTTGCCTAAATAATTGTCCAAATTCAGTGACACCTTCCAATTTTTAGAGAATTACCAATCTGTTTTTAGACCACACAGGAGCACAAATCGTACCCTCATTTTCATTAGAAATGACATACTAAAGGGAATTGAAAAATAACACATTACTGGTCCTTATCCTACTAGACCTGTCTGTGGCTTCTGCTACAATTAACAACGCAATTCTACTAGACAGATTTCATGATTTTATGGGTATCAATGTAACTTCTCTGATCTCACTGACTATCTCTCTATCCTCCTAAAGGAACATAGTCAAATTGGATGAGTTCCTATCTTGTCCAACAGCCGTGTGCAATCAGGTACCGAGAGGACCCGCTCTATCTCCCTGGCTGTACAACTTTTACATCCAACCATTAGCTTCCCTTATGTTAACATTTTTCTCGTCATTCAAACTACATGCATATTATACCCAGATTGCCTTTAGCTTTACCAAAAACAAGAATACCCAAGTAAATATCTCACACTGCTTCTTGCCACCCAAGCATGGGTGGCTCTTGAATCGAGGTAAGTCAAACATCTTGTCATGTAACCACTATATTAATTATAGTCATCCATTTCAATGGCCTGGAAGTCAGGGATCATGTCCCAGATTAACTAAGACAAAACACCTCAGATAAAGGAAGTCATTAAAAAGTACAGTTTCTTGCTATACATGCACAAAATAATCTGCCAGTACCTGGAAATAGGACAGAAACTAAACCTAATCAGATCCCTAATTCTATGCCAACTTTACTATTTAAATCACATCTACACTGGCTTGAACAAATTGCAAATCAATCAACCTTGAATGGTTAAAAACACTGATCCTGGAGCTTAAGCTACACCTCCACATCAGGCCAATGCTTTTAGCCCTATTTGTCTACCAAAGGAAGACTGTATCCCGATGAAAATACTCAGTCTAACCCACTGCAGCATCTACAACATAGGACCATGTTACATTCACTCACTCTTGTCTCCCTGATCTGACAGGTTACCATCTAAACAGTAAATAACTGAACAAATCTACCCGATATATACTAAAATATACAAAAGGCAGATTTGAGGTAAACCAATTTCTATTAATGCAGCCAGAATCTAGAGCAAACTCAGAAAAGAGCAATGACTAAAAATAAACTAGACGCAATAGAAATACCTAAGCTGTTTAGCCTTCTGTGCTGATTGCACACCCTAATATCTGCTATGTGGTTATAGTCTTTTGTTAAATCATTTCCATTACATTTAGATTTCTCCACACCGTTGTTTATATGAAGAATAATGTATGATTATTTTGATTCTCAAGTATTTATAAAGTTTAATTTTCAAAGATTAAGTGGAGAGGCAAATCGTGCCAATGCATTTCAGAGTAATCATAGTCATTCCTCAGGGCCTATTATTCTCATCTGATCCATATTCAGTCAGTTGCAAATTGCAATCATCATTTAATACAATCCCAAATGTGATTCATCATCCAATCATATGAATTGATATTTCATTAAAGCAAGGCAATCATGTATATACCATATCATAACAATTGTATCCACCATTGCAAACAAATAATTAGGCCACAAGACACACAGACAACCACAACATATAGAGAATTGAAAAACGTAGAAAAAACAGAAATCAGAACAAAGCATAATAATACAATTATCTTATTCATACTTCTTATTCACTGACATTGTGGGAATCTATTCTCTGAATTAAGGTATCATTCATAACCACATCTATTAGTCTACATGTGTAATTAAAGTCCCAGGTGGTTGCCTATCTTGCTAATAAATGTGTGTTATAACCTCTATTTAACTGGTCTGGTTGAGATTGACAAATGTGTGTAGTTTATGGATTGGTGGAGACCCTTACAGAGCTCTGGATGTCCCCATGCTTAGAAACCGGGATGAGTATTGCATGCTCACTTGGTGCGAAATCGATGTTGTGCTTACCGACCTGTATTTACTCAGCAGAGAAGAGCAGCGTTCTGCTGAGATTCTTTAAAAATATAGTAGATACGTTTCAGGTTCTATTCTAATCATTCTGCCACTAGCCTGGCAAAGTCTTAACTCCACTTACACCGCTAATATGTGTAGCATGTTCTAATCTCGTACACAGATTGTGCTGCTCTGCTCCAGGTGGATGTGAAATGTGTAGTGTGGATGCCGCCCCTAATGTCAACTTACTGGTAGTCATGGTAACGAACATGTGTTAATCTAAGATAGAGTCCCGTATCAAGATCAATGAGAAGGCCATCTAGGAGTGGATACTGTGTTCAGTACCAAATTAGTAACATAACTAATTATTAAACCATAAAATCACTTGTGGAATGCATTAGTGATCATATGAGTGTCAAAATTAAAACTTACATTTGCATAACACAGTGGTACCTTGTTGTTGCTCACGATGTAGGGTAAATGCAGAATGTGTATATTGTTCTGAAATAGCAGCATTTGCAAGCGTTTCGTTCGAGGAGTTGCAAAATATAATCATGATAAACACAACTTTCTCTCGATCATTCTGTGGGTGACTTGAAACGATATTATCATCATGTCACTTGGTCCAGTGTGGAATACCACACCTCAGACATAATGTATACCCTGTTGATTCTAAACATGTGGCGGTGTCCTGTGAAAAACTATATATCTCTCTAGGTATTGCCATGCTAAAGAATAAAAACACTTTGAACACAATAGTTACCATATTCCTCCTGTGGATATGTATAAGGATAAATAGAAGTCCTATCGATGGAGACTTCTGAGAGTGTCACAAATGATCATAAATATCTCTAAACGCTACCTTGCTGATCATGGTCGAAATGCTGTCAAAAATATAAAATATTACATTTTTCATTTGGTAATGTCTCTAGGTATGCTACCTATGGTCAATGTCTCAATATATTTAAATATAAATTCATCTTCTCTAATACACAAGGTATTTTATTTTTAAATTGGTAATCTGTCTAGGTGTGCCGCCTATGGTCAATGTCTTTAAAGATATAGCCATCTTCTCTAATACGCGAGATGTGCTCTGCATTGTCTAGTAATGACCTATATCTTTTGGCTATGTGATTCAACCTGGTAATAGACCATGATCCCACCAATGAAATTATGACTGACCTAGAGAGAATCTTGAATCAACCAGGAGAAATGGAATGGATTTCCAGGAAGACCAAATATTTTTTGTTTACACCTCATCCTCAAATGCCTCATTTTAATGTACACCCTATGATTCACAAACATATGACAAACCCACCTGTTCATCCTATTGTTGTGGCCACAGGATGGATCCTCCAACCACTGGGCTTGTATATTGACTAATTTATGCAAACCCTGATACAAAAGACCACCACCTATGTTGAATACAGTGCCAATGTTTTGCAAATATTAGATCAAATTGAGCTTTCAGATGAAGATATTCTTCTCACCATCAATGTCAATAATTTGTATACGAGTATCCCTCACAATCTAGGACAAGAGGCAGTTGAATGGCTGTTATTGCAAGAAGAAGGAATAGGGGCATCTAAATAATTCATCATGATACTTTTCGAATTTATCTCACAAAATTCATACTTCAAACATGGCAGTGAATTTTATGTACAAACATCCGGAACAGCCATGGGATCAACAATGACACCAACATCCACCACTAGCTTCTTACATTTGAAACAATGCATATACTAGAACACCCTGAATGGTCAGTGGACATCAAAACATGGATAAGGTATATAGGTGATATTTCTGGAGTCTGGCATGGCAAACGAACATCACTTGATCAGTTCTTGATATGCATCAACTCAATAGATTCAAGGATACAATTTACCACAGAGATTGGTAATCCTGATGTACATTATCTGGACGTACAGATCAAAGTGCGAGAAAATACTGCTTCACCAACACTGTTTCCCAAACCAACAGATAGAAAATATTTACTTCATTGATTGAGCTTCCATCCACAAAACACACTCAAAAACCTAACCTTCAGCCAGATGTTAGGGATCAAACGCATTGTGAGCTTCCCAGCCGAATGTGAAGATGAACTTGCGATACTGTTTAAGAAACTGTGTGAAAGAGGTTATCCAGAGGAAGATTTAGCAACAGGAAAATGCAAGCTAGCGACACGTACATGAAAAAGCTTACTAAGAGGTAAAATGCAAAACAAATTGCCATCCATGAGGTTCGTTTCAAAATGTTCTATTCATAGCCAACAGATTACACAAAGTATCTGGAAACATTAGAATATCCTCACAAGAGATACAAGAATTAAAGATTTATTCCCAAATCCTCCTGTTTTCGCATATCAGCGGAGAAACAATTTGAGGAATGTATTGGTAAGCACCAGGGATGGAAATAGTAAAGACAAAAGAGGAAAACCTCAGGGAACTTTCCCCATGCCTGAATTGTGGTAATTTTAATAATGTGACAAAGGGTGAATTTGTATTTCACCCAAGAACAGGTAATAAGATACAACTAAGATGTCACACAACATGTCTAACACCGCAGACATAACGTATACCCTAGTGATTCTAAACATGTGGGGGTGTCCTGTGAAAAACTATATATCTCTCTAGGTATTGTCATGCTAAAGAATAAAAACACTTTGAACACAATAGTTACCATATTCCTCCTGTGGATATGTATAAGGATAAGTAGAAGTCCTATGGATGGAGACTTCTAAGAGTGTCACATATGATCATAAATATCTCTAAATGCTACCTTGCTGATCGTGGTCGAACTGCTGTCAAAAATATCAAATATTACATTTTTTAATTTGGTAATGTGTCTTGGTATGCTACCTATGGTCAATGTCTCAATATATTTAAATATACGTTCATCTTCTCTAATACACAAGGTATTTTATTTTTCAATTGGTAATGTGTCTAGGTGTGCCACCTATGGTCAATGTCTTTAAACATATCGCCATCTTCTCTAATATGCGAGATGTGATCTGCATTGTCTAGCAATGACCTATATCTTTTGGCCATGTGATTCAACCTGGTAATAGACCATGATCCCACCAATGAAATTACGACTGACCTAGAGAGAATCCTGAATCAACCAGAAGAAATGGAATGGATTTCCAAGAAGACCAAAGAATTTTTGTTTACACTTCATCCTCAAATGCCTCATTTTCATCTACTGCCTAAGATTCACAAAAATATGACAAACCCACCTGTTCATCCTATTGTTTTGGCCACAGGATGGATCCTCCAACAACTGGGCTCCTATATTGACTAATTTATTCAACCCCTGATACAGCCTGTGGGCTGTGTGAGCGCTTTATAAATGTTAAATAAATTAAATTAAATTAAATTAAAAGACCTACGTCGAATACAGGCCCATTTTTTGCAAATATTAGATCAAATTGAGCTTTCAGATGAAGATATTCTTTTCACCATTGATGTCAATAATTTGTATACGAGTATCCCCCACAATCTAGGACACGAGGCAGTTGAATGGCTGTTATTGCAAGAAGAAGGAATAGGGGCATCTAAATAATTCATCATGATACTTTTGGAATTTATCTCACTAAATTCATACTTCAAACATGGCAGTGAATTGTAGCTACAAACATCTGGAACAGCCATGGGATCAACAATGGCACCGGCATCCGCCAATAGCTTCATGTATACATTTGAAAAAACGCATATCCTAGGACACCCTGAATGGTCAGCGAACCTGAATACATGGATAAGGTATATAGGTGATATTTTTGGAGTCTGGCATGGCAAACGAACATCACTTGATCAGATCTTGATATACATCAACTCAATAGACTCAAGGATACAATTTACCACAGAGATTGGTAATCCTGATGTACATTATTTGGACGTACAGATCAAAGTGCGAGAAAATACTGCTTCACCAACACTGTTTACCAGACCAACAGATAGAAACAATGTACTTCATCGATTGAGCTTCCATCCACAAAACTCACTCAAAAACCTAACCTTCAGCCAGTTGTTAGGGATCAAACGCATTGTGAGCTACCCAGCTGAATGTGAAACTGAACGTTCAATACTGTGTAAGAAACTGTGTGAAAGAGGTTATCCAGAGGAAGATTTAATAACAGGAAAATCCAAGCTAGTGACACGTACACGAGAAAGCTTACTTAAGTGCTTTGTTGTAAAACGCTATATAAACTCAATAAACAATAAACATACTAAGAGGTAAAATGCAAAACTAATTGCCATCCATGGTGTTTGTTTCAAAATGTTCTATTCAAAGCCAACAGATTAGACAAAGTATCTGCAAACATTGGAATATCCTCACAAGAGATACAAGGATGAAATATTTTTTACCAAATCCTCCTGCTTTCGCATATCAGTGGAGTAACAATTTGAGGAATGTATTGGTTAACACCAGGCATGGAAAAAGTAAAGACAACGGAGGAAAACTTCAGGGCTCCCCTTGATGTCACGCCACATGCCTAATAGAGTATGCAGTATACTGCATCAGGTGCCCATGCGGTATCTATTACGTAGGGGAAATAGAAAGGAAAATCTGGGTAAGAATGAATTAGCACAAATCGTGTATTAGGAACAGAAATATGTCTTCAGCAGTGGCAAGGCACTTCAAGAAAAAGGACATAGTATTGTCCAACTAATGTTTCAGGTACTAGATGTTATTAACAGAGGAAGAGAGCCCAGCGAGAAGCCTACTTGATAGAGCGACTTGATTCACTTTCCCCTAATGGAATAAATGAGGAATGGGACCAAAACTGTTTTTTATGATCATACAGAAAATCAGAATATAGACATTTACTCCAGATTGCAGGAAGGACCGGTAGCGGGTCTGCTGCAGCAACAGCACAGGTTTAAAGCTCCGTAAAAGGATGATCAGCACAATGACCATCTAGGCTTGGAGTTCCACTTGAAAGGTTGATATCAAAGGACAAGTAACACATCACAAGAAGATCCACGACTAGGTATATTATGAGAGTTTGATCCTTTAGCATACCTATAACCAGGTTGAACCGTTGAATCACATAGCCAAAGATATAGGGCATTTCTAGACAATGCAGATCACAGTAAATAGAGTTTAGACTTAGCCAGGCTAGTGGCATAATGATTAGAAAAGAACCTGCAACGTATTTATTATATTTTTACAGAATCTCAGCAGAACACCGCCCTGCTCTTTTGAGCGACTGCTGGTCAGTCAGCATGACATCAATTTCATACTGAGTGAGCATGCAATACTCATCCCGCTTTCTAAGCATGGGTACATCTACAGATCTATTAGAGTCTCCACAAATCCATAAACTACACACAGATGTCAATCTCAACTGGGCCAGTTAAATAGAGGTTATACCGCACAGTTATTAGCAAGATGGGCAACCACCAGGGACAGTTATTACACATGTATGATGCGATATGATATGGCATTTATGACATGCCTCTACACAAGAGTTTCTAGGCACGACAATACAAAGAGGGGGAAACAAAGGAGGACAAAATAACGATCTTACTAGGCTTTGTGTCATTCAGATCGTGCATGCGCAGGGAAGAGGGAAGAGGAGACGTGCCAGGGGGGAGGTGGAGGGGGAAGTGCAGTTAACTCACAAGTGCAGCCAGCAATTGGCTCTTAAATGCAGTGAGAAGGGACTATAGGGTTGCAGATTCAGGCCCTTAAGTGCTGGGGAGCCCGTAGGCAGTGCAAGGGCAACTGCACATGCAGGAGCCTGGGCCTGATTTCAGAGGGTGAGCAGGTTACCAGGCATGGAGCATTCAGGTGCATCAGTAGGGTAGAGGAAGAGAGAAAGCGGAAATGAAAAGGAAGATCTTGAGTTGCTTCCGAAACCATAGGGGGTTCTGCTCAAGTTTGAGAGAGACAGGGAGGCTGTTCCAGAGTGAGGCCCCAGCGGAGGAGATAGATCGGCCCCAACTCTCTGCTTGGAGAAGCGTCTGACCCTCAGAGAGTTGGAGGTGGATGAGCAGATAGCTCGAGAAGGAAGATGTTTTGGAAGGGATGTTATGGAGGTAGAGCTGTCCCAAGCCCCAGAATTCCTTGTGGACAATGCAGAGGGTCTTGAAGTTGATCTGTGCATCCACTGGGCGTCAGTGAAGAGATTTTAGAGCTGGAGAGATATGATCAATGAGCTTGAGGCCAAGGACAGGTCTTGCAGTCCTGTTCTGGATATTTTGTAAAGGTTGAAGAGTAGAGGTAGGGAAATTTAGAAAGAGGCTGTTGCAATAGTCCAGTCTAGAGAGGAAGAGAGCTCTGGAGACAGTGAGCTTCTGGAGGAAAGTGAGGAAAGTAAAAATACATCTGAGGAGGTGCAGCTGATAGTTTGACTTCTTAGAGACATCAGTGATGTGAGGAGAAAAGGAGAGAGTGGAGTCGAAGATGACAACAAGGTTCTTAGCCTCACAGAAAGGAGCAGGAAGAGGTCCCAGTGTGGCCGCCAGAGAGAGAGAGGAAAGGAGGGAGCGGGTGTCCCAATGATGAGGATATTAGTCTTACTGGCCTTAAGGCACAGATCATTGGTGGCACACCATTCCTGAATTGCGGTCAGAGAGTCTGGTATGAGAGAAGAAGCAGAGGTGGCTGAGAAGAGGCTGAAAGAGAGCTGAGTGTCATAACATTGAAAATTGGAGCAGAAAGTAGCAAGGCAGTGGCCAAGAGGTTCCAGGTAGTTGTCAAAGAGCCAGGGAGAGAGGTTTGAACCCTAGGGAACACCACTAGCAGAGAGAGGGATAGAAGAGAGGAAAGACCCCAGTTGGACCTGAAAGGGTCGGTCAGTGAGAAAGGAGGTTAACCAGGCCAGAGCCTGATCAGTACTACCAAGGTTGTCCCAGAGACGATTGAGCAGGATGGCATGGTTGGCTGTGTCAAAAGCAGAGGCTAGATCAAGGAGAATGAGGACAGAACAGAGATTAGAATCAAGATTGAAGAGCAAGTCTTCACAGCTGTTCAGGAGAGCAGTTTCTGTGTTTCTGGCAGCTCTGAAACCAGACTGGTGGTCATGGAGGCAACCAACAGATTTAGTATGTAGATTAAGCTGGGAGATGGCCAGCTTTTCCAAGAGTTTGCCCAGAAAAGGAGTGATGGAGCTCAGGCGATAGTTATCCGGAGAGGAAGGATTGTCTGAGGGCTTCTTTAGAAGGGGGTGCACAAGAGATTGCTTAATGGGGAGGGGTAAGTTTCAGTGGCAAAGGAGTGATTGCAGAAAACGGCCACGGCTGGAGCCAGGGTTTCCATGTGGTCCTTGACAGTTCTGGATGATGAGGGGAGAACCTGCTTTGATTAGACTTTCATAGATCAGACTTGTCTAGAAACATCGTTAGGGGTGAACAGGGGAATGGAGGGGAAAGGAGGGGGAGCAACAGCCTCAGGCAGGCCAGGAGTGGTAGAAAAGGAGGAAGAGGAGCTAGAGGGTGGACTGGATGTCCTGAGATTTAATAGTAAAATGAGAGGCCAAGGCCATGCAGAGGGCCTGGGAGGGAGCAGGAGAGGTAGAGACTGCAGCACGATTGATCAGCTCCTTGCAGATTTTGAAAAGTTCAGCCGAGTTGTTAGATGCCACAGAGATGCACCCTTGGATGTAGGATATTTTCTTAGAGAGGACAGAGAGTCTGTACTGCCTTTGGAGCACACGGCAGGCTGGTTTGTCATGTGGTGTGCCCAAGGCCCTCCACTTCCTCTCCGCCACCCTAGACTTGCGTTTAAGGGTGACAAGGTCAGAATCGTACCAAGAGTTGCACTTGGATTTGGGCTTCAAGCGGATCCTCATGACAGGGGCAAGGACATCCAGAGTGTTAGAGATAGAGAGATGAAGGTTAGAGGGGTCATTGTCAGTGTGTGAGTCAGCTAAAGGTGCAGGAGGTGGAGAAAAAGTAGCAGCAAAAGCCTCAACTGACACATGCTTAATTTGTTGGATGACCGAGAAGGTAGGTGGCAGTGCTGTAGTCAGCTTGACCTGCGGGGGAGAGGGATGGGAACAAAGAAGAAAGTGATAACTCCAAGAGAGAGGAGTGGTGAGATGGTTAGATAAGGGGAGGTCTGAGGAGATCAGAACATCCAGGGAGTGCCCTTCAGATTGAGTTGGGCCAGATGGAAGAATAGAGAGAGGGAGAGATTCACAGAGGGTGCAAGAGTCCTGAAGAAGGAATGGTAGCATCCAGGTGGATTTTCAAGTCTCTGAGGAGAAGAAGTTGGGAGGTAGAGGAAAGGAGCGAGGAGCAGAGGTCAGCCCACTCAGATAGGAAGAGGGCGACCTGCCCAGGCGGCCTGTAGAAAGTGCCCACAGTTCGGGCTGGGATGCTACCATTGGTGGCAGTACCTGACTGACTTGCATATGGCTGGACCCCTTTTGCAATGGCACAGATGGGCTAAAAAACAATGGTGTGGAAGGTTGCCCAGAGCAATGCCAGTGGTTCAGATTCATTTACAACCTTCCACTCATCACTTTTGTGGTTATAGTTTGTCTCACTATGTGAGAGAGGGTATGCCCATATGTGGGTCCCTTGCTCTCTGCACCATAGGGAACCAAGTGCACCTCACTGATGATGCCCAACAAGGAGGAAACAGGTCTGGGGTTGCTTGTGTTTCCGTGCAGAGGGGTTCGGGCCAAGCAGTTCGGGCTGGGCTGCTACCATTGGTAGAAGTACCTCACTGATTTGCATATGGCTGGACCCCTTTTGCAATGGCGCAGACAGGCTATGAAACGGTGGTGTGGAAGGTTGGTCAGAGCAATGCCAGTGGTTCTGATTCATTCAAAATCTTCCACCCATCACTTTTTTGGTTATAGTTTTTCTCTATATGTGAGAGAGGGTGTGCCCAGACGTGGGACCCTTGCTCGCTGCACCATAGGGAACCAAGCTGCACCACACTGATGAGGCCCAACAAGACCAAAACATGTCTGGGGTTGCTTGTGTTTCTGTGCAGAGTGGACCTGTCCTCGCAGTTCAGTCTGGACTGCTACCATTGGTGGCAGAACATGACTGATTTGCATATGGCTGGACCCCTTTTGCAATGGTGCAGATGGGCTAAAAACATTGGTGTGGAAGGTTGCCTTGAGCAATGCCAGTGGTTCAGATTCACTCCAATCCTTCCACTCATCACTTTTGCGGTCACAGTGTGAGAGAGGCCAGGAGAGATGGAGAGCCTGCAGACCAGGCATTCAAAGGACGGGCTAAACAAATGTGGTGTGGAAGGTTGCCCAGAGCAATGCCAGTGGTTCAGATTCATTCACAACCTTCCACCCATCACTTTTGTGGTTATAGTTTGTCTCACTATGTGAGAGAGGGTATGCCCAGTTGTGGGTCCCTTGGTCGCTGCGCAATAGGGAACCAAGCTGCACTTGACTGATGAGGCCCAACAAGGCCGAAACATGTCTGGGGTTGTTTGTGTTTCCGTGCAGAGGGGTCCTGGCCTAGCAGTTTGTGCTGGGCTGCTACCATTGGGGGCAGTACCTGACTGATTTGCATGTGGCAGGACCCCTTTTGCAATGGTGCAGACAGGCTAAAAAACTGTGGTGTGGGAGGTTGGCCAGAGCAATGCCAGTGGTTCAGATTCATTCCAAACCTTCCACCCATCACTTTTGTGGTCACATTGAGAGAGTGGCCAGCACAGATGGAGAGCCTACAGACCAGGCATTCAAAGAAGGAGAAGTGCTGCATTGGAATGATAGAAGGAGGGATCCACTCTGGGAAATTCAAGACTACACCCCCACCAAAATGGTTGATGGGTGGTTCTGGGTTCAAAGAGGATCTTGTAGCCATCGGGAAGGAAAGTCTGTGACAGGGCTGGCTGTGAACCAAGTGCATCCAAATCAAGATCTTCCAGGAGATGGCAGTTGTCAGAGGAGGGTTTGACAGCTGAACGAGAGTTGAGAGTAGTGATGTGGAGAAGGTTGCCACATTTGAAGGACTTCTGGGGAGGGGTACAGGCCAGAGGTACACCCTGCGGAAGTGTTGGAGGTGCCCGAGGATGGGCAGAGGAGGAAGCAAGAAAAGGCAGTGTAGTTAGGGAGGGAGGAGAGAGTGCCAGAGGGGTGTCAGAGGAGGGAGGCAACAGGGTGGCCAGAGAAGCATCAAGGGGTGCTGAAGAGGTGGCAGAGGAAGGAGGAGGCAGAGGAGCCAGAGAGGGGTAAGAAGGGATTGCAGGAGAGGAAACGAAGTTAATAAGGAGCGGAAAGCATCTATCAAAGAGGAGGAGCTTGACCTGAGGGCTCTGGACCAAGACGGTGCCATTTAAGTAGACAGTAATGAGGTTCTAAAAGGAGTGGAAGCGGGCAAGAAGGGCCTCCCAAAGGGTGCCACCATTAATGGGAGAAGAGGAAAAAGGAGAGAGAACAGAGACCATATGGGGGGGGGGTCCACAGGCCTGGAGAGGGAATGACAAAGAGTATGTTGGTAAGGGTCTGTCTCAAAGAAGCACTGGTGTAGGTATCAGCCATAGGGAGGTCTGGGTTGGAGACCAGGATATCCTTTTTGAACTTCTTCTTGCCAGACTTAGTGAGAGGGATAGGATAGTTGATAGAAAAGCAGTTAGAAAAGATAGGTGAGACCAACAGCCATAGGGTGTGCTGGGAGGAAAAAGGGTGGGGTAGGGAGAGGGGAGCCCAGGCAGGGGAGGGGGCAGAGGAGTTCATGCAGGGGGGTCAGACAGGAGGGAGGCACTTGGAGGGACATGAAAGGGAGAGGGACACAACAAAGAACAAGAACAACATACCTACAAATCAGATGCAGTACAGAACCATCAGAAAGAAAAGAGAACAACTGGGAACCTGGAAGTAGAGAATGCAGATGTAGTACAGAACCAGGCAAAGCACAAAACACAACAGGGAACATGGAAGAAAAGAAAGCAGATGCAATACAGGACCAAAAGCAAAATGCAGAGATCAGCAGGGAACATAGAAGTGAAGAATGCAGGCAATTGCATTGTGATGCCACAAACCGTGGATAGCAAAACAATATAAAGAACCGTAGAGAGCAAGCATCAAGTCAATACAATCAACAATACAGTCATCAAGGCACAGAACACAGCATGAACCTAGAAGAAGAATGCAGGCAATGCAAAGTAATTCCAGAAAAGCAGTGGAGCACGAGATAGTTTCAGAAAAGTACACAATAGATTGAAGAGGGAAGGGCTAAAATGCGAGAGGAAGGATGTGAAATACAGCAGGAGGGAATGGAATAGGGTGCGGGGACCTACGATGCGAGCACGTGACCAAGTTTTTGGTTAAGTATTTGAGCACAGCACAATACAACATACACAGATTTGACTTTCCTAAAAAGGGGGAAAAAGGGCTACAATTTTGAGCACAGACCAATACAACACACACAGATTCCACTTACCTAATCAGTCGCAGCAGGTCGACGGCTGCTGGCTACGTGCTACTACGGCAGATACCGGCAGACACCACCAGAGCTGTCCTTAGCCTCTGGTCCCTGGCCGAGGGGGCTGCCTCATCAGGGGGTGACTTGGGTGGCTGATTTAAAGGCCCTGCCAACCAATGGAAGTGCAGTGGGATGGAGGGAGGGGCGAGGCCCAACAAACAAGGAAGCAACGGGACAAAGTGACAGGGGAGTGGGAACACACGCACTGCGGTGCGAGAATACAAGTTTTACAAATGCACAACTTACTGTGCCGCAGAGCACCTATCCTCGCCCCAGCACTGGTATGTTGGTGTTTTCTGATGATGGTGGGGATGGCCTGTGGGGACAGAGGGAGAAAACACATGTTGGTACATGCTTACCTGCTGTATGAGCAGGGGTTTGGGCCCTGGATTCGAACAGGTCCAAAAAGGACTTGCCCTTTTCTTCGGCCTGCCCTTCACTTCGGACGCCCGGGCGAGAGACATCCTTGATCTAAAAGTTAGGAGCTGAAAGGAAGAGGCAGGGATAAGAAGGCGGGTGGTGCTTAGGCCAGGTGACCTAGATCTACTTGCACCTGCTCGCCATTTGCAAAGGAAAAGAGGCTGCAGGGCTGTTTAAGTAGGGAAAAAGAGCTGCAACCAGGAAGGCACCAGGTGGGCGGGGCTTAGGGCAGGTGACCTCAATCCACTCATCAGCAAAGGAAAAGAGGCTGGAGGGCTCATTAAGTAGGGAAAAGAGCAGCAACCAGGAAGGCACCAGGTGGGTGGGGCTTAGGCCAGGTGACCTAGATCCACTTGCACCTGGTCCCTTTCTGCAAAGGAAAAGAGGCTGATGGATGTGGTTATGAAAGATACTTCCATTCAGAGAATAGATGGCCATGATATCAGTGAATAAGAAGTGTGAATAAGATAATTGTATTATTATGCCTTGTTCTGAGAACTGTTTTTTCTATGTTTTTCAATTCTCTATATGTTGTGGTTGTCTGTATGTCTTGTGGCCTAATTTATTTTTTACACTGGCGGATACAATTGTTATGATATGGTATATACATGATTGCCTTGCTTTAACGAAATATCAATTCATGTGATAGGATGATGAATCCCATTTGGGGTTGTATTTAATAATGATTGCAATTTACAAATGACTGAATATGGATCAGATGAGAATAATAGGCCCTGAGGAATGACTATGATTAGTCCGAAATGCATTGGCACAATTTGCATCTGCACTTAATTTTTGAAAATGAAACTTTATAAATACTTGAGAATCAAAAGAATCATAAATTATTCTTCATAAAAAGGACGACGTGGAGAAATCTAAATCTAATGGGAATGATTGAACAAATGACTACAACCACATAGTGGATATTAGGGTGTGGAACCAACACCAAAGGCTAAAAAAGTCTAGGTCTTTCGATTGCGTTCACTTTGGTGTGCCCTGCATGGAGGCAAAAATGAGTGGGTCTGCACCCCACTCACAAACATTTTGAATGAAAGGAAATTATATCTAAGAAATTTGAAAAAAAGTATTAATTCAAAGCGGTGCCAGCCCACCACACAACCAAAAAATGAAACTTGACTCATCTTCAATAAAGCTTTCCCCAAAACAATTGAACTGTTTACCTTGAGACAACCAGGATTTACTGCCTCTTCCTCCCCATCTTCATCCTGCCTAACTCCTTTCTCTCTGGAACCTTGTCTGACCCCTTTAGTTTCTGTTATGGAATCCGAGGATAGGGTGACCTAAAAAAACATTAACACTTAGACCCTGTCCTACCAAAATGGATATCTCTGCACTTGCCAGCGCTTGCTCCAGTTTGTGTACTATTGTGACGTTAAACCCACGTTCCAGGAGCTGGAAAGGGAGGGTAACGGCCCAGCAGCCCAAGTTAACAGCCCAAGTGAACCGAGGGCCATTAATGAGGGCTCAGGGCCGTTTCCCCCATTCCAGCATTTGGAACGGGGGCTTAAGGCCATTATCACCCTGGGCTATCAAAGCGGTACCAAAGTGGTACCAAAGTACGAAAGAGAATCCTTTACAAAGATGGCGGCCATGGAAAGGGAAGGCAGCGCTTCATATGGCGATCTGCGGAGGGCAAGGGGAAGGAGCGGATGCGGCGACGGCACCCACCACTGCCGAAATACGGTAAGTAGTGGTATGGGAGGGTGAAAACAAAAAGAAGGGGGCGGAGGGTGGGAGGAGCCGGGCATCAGGTGGCATGGAACACAGGCTTACACCGGCAGTTCAAGCCCACATATCTAGCCATCTGATTGGATATTTTACTCCTCTACAAGGAAGTGTCTCTTGAGTCAGAAACCATCTGTCTACGACGCTCCCCTCCCCTGGTTGTCATGCACCATTGCCCACCCCGTTACATCACAGTATTGTGGCAATAAGACCCGAGGCGGCGGGCCAATACCGCCCCAGGTAATGCCCCCGGGGCCGTAGTTACAGGCCCTCGCTACGCTCGGGCCTTAACGAAGCCACCAGGGGCATTACCGTGGGCGGTATTGGCCCGGCGCCAAGGGTGCTAATGTCATTTTTTTTTCTGTTTCGCTTGTTTTGAAACAGAAAAAAAAAAATGAAAAAAATGGCCGCCGGGAAAGGGAAAACGTAGTACGTTTCAATGGCGGTCATCGGGAGCGGACGCGCTGGGAACACAAGTGTTCCCAGCGTGTTCGCTCCCAAGACTAGAAGAAAAAAGAAGGTAAGTGGGGTTGGGAGGGCGACAGGGAAGGAAAAAAAAAAAGAAGTACCCCGGGCTCCGGCGGGGGACGATGGAAGCCTCCAGCCGTTCGGCCCCGCTCCGAGTCTCCACACGGCTGAAGGTTTCCATCGTCCCCCGTCGGAGATCGCAGGATAGAAGGTAAGTCGGGTGGGGTGGGAGGTGGGAGGAGGGAGGAAAAAAAAATTCTTACCAGAGTCCCCGGCGGGGGACGAAGGAAGCCTCCAGCCATGGGGAGGATCGGAGCGGGGATTGCCCAGTTTCGAGCCTCCTCATTGGCTGAAGGGCTGCCACGCCCCTCGCCGGGAACAGAGTAGCCGGCACGCACGGCGTAAAAGGGAATACCGTGTGGTATGGCTCGCAAATGAGCCAATCACCATGCAGTATTCCCGTTGCGCCGCGCGTGCCGAGTGCTAATGTAAAACAATATGTTTGTAATTGTGCACTTTACAGAGCAACCCTCAATTTAATACATAATATGATGGTAATCTCTGGCATAGCAGGTTGACAATACATACAATAGGATGTACTGCCTCGTTCTGCTCCTGCACCTGTATCTTTGTTTTCTGTGTGTGCAACTTAATGAAGCGATTGTAAAAATCTAAGCGGTTAAACCATTGACGGTTCAATTAATATTAGTTTGGCTAAAATAGACAGCGACGAGTTGGCATTGGGAATCATTAACACCGTATGCCTGCACCCTCTTTTAGTGCCCTTTCCTGCATGTAGAATAACCACAAGACCACACTCTAGATTGTGTAATTGAACCCTCTAAGTAAGGTTAGTTGCGATTGTTTCGAGGCTTTACAGAAGCAGGCCACCCACTTATGAAGACACTTAAAACAAGCTGTGTCCCTACTGTTGCCACACTTGTATTTTTGAATAATACAAACGAATCAGCCAGTACCTAGTCTTTCTAGGTCACACGCACACAGACATGTGTACGCCTATAAAACCGGAGGGATTATTGTAGACATCCTTGTGATACCGCGTGCAGTGCCAGACTGGGCCAGGACCACTGCAAGGTGAGGAGATCCTTGGCATTGGAACAGCACCACTTACTTTTACAGAGGGGCAGCTGAGCGCTCTTGTCGGTATAAAGGATGTTGACTGGGCAGTTGTTCTCTAGATTGTGGGGATATGGTGGCCATGGCCGGCAGAGGCGACAGTTTTGCACCACCTGGGCCCGAGGGGTGTTGCATTGCTAGATGTTAATGCTGCTCTTACTGACATGTGTACAGAGAGGAGTGAATACGGGGCTGGCATGCCCCTCATGTCTTAAAGAGCTGTGCTACAGAAAGCCACAGTCTAGAGCACATCGCCATCAGTCTCTGGGTGAACAAATGTTTTCCCCAGGTTTAGTCACATGGTCACCTGATACATATAACCAGGCCGCCAGCCGTGGACAGAGTTCCTGGCAATGCTGAATATTAACTTGTATCATTATTATTAGTAAAACCATCCGTATGAATGTTGTCACACCCCCGTTGGGGGTTCGATCCTGCGCCTGGGGACAGCCTTCACTGCGCTCAGCTACATTGTGGGTTGGAGAAAGCAAACACAACGATAATTCCCCTGTTATTCTGTAGTGTCGTCCCTTCCTAGTTTCTACAAATGAGAGCCGCCGTGCCAGGATTTTTCCAGAGGTTACTGAGAGAGATCTTGGCGGATCAGAAAGGTTTTGACAAGCACTAGCTTCCCACAGTCAGTATGAGACTTTAACGGAATTACCACAGAAGAAAACATCTTTCTCTTCGTTGCACCGCCAACTCACAATATATATAAATCTAAATTTGTGAGAAATGGCCCGTAAAAGTTCTACCAATATTAAAAGGCTCATAATAAAATGTACCTTGTGACGCACGCTGCATCTTCATTGCGTGTGTTCTGCCCCGTGGTCTTTTTTGGAATGGGGGCCCGCTGGCGATGAGAGCTGCAGTCTGTATACCTCCCAAACATAGGGAGTTGCAAGAAAAACTCGATAGGATGGGTGCTGTTCTACACCCAAACACATTTCAGGAAACCAGCCTGTCAAAATCTTCTGTCAATTGCTTACACAGAATGAAGCATGGACTTATTTTAAAAGGCAGACCAACCCCGTCTAGTTCAACAGCCATTCCTTTCCTTTTAATTATATTCGTGTTTTCCCTTTTTTACTGCTCTGTACATAAATGACATCAGAGCATATGTTTTTCCTAAATCCATTTTAACCTATTATACTGACACATTTAATAATTGGATACCTCACACATTAATAACTCCCATTAGCCACTTGAGGGCAGCATTACACCTTCATAGAGAAACGAAGAAATACATGTTTTTTACACACTTTGCTTGAACATTTTCCGATGTGCCGGTTGGCACTTTTATTGATGTTTTTCGCAGTATAGTAACATTGGTGCTTACAAAATACAAACGTATGTAAACAATATAGGATACTTGGTTCCAAAGAAGCTCACATTCAGGTAGCTTCATTTTGGTAATACCCCAAAAAGAGAATATCAATTCTTTATGTGCCTTGGGTTTAATAAACAGGATGCGTGTTGAAATGAATTGTTCAAGCATGATATGCACTGACTTATCAGCGATTTCTTGGGAATAACATGCGACAATTAGGGAGACGCACATATTCATTAACCAGGGGGCGCTAGTAAGTTTCAAAATGCGAACTTGCTCACTGGCTCACTCGCAGAGTGACTGACTAACTCAGTCAACGCATCTCAAAAAGAATAATGCCAGGCCCGGCGCGTGGGTGCACAAGGAGGAAGCAGCCTTCATTTCCACTGACTACACCAGTGATTAAAACGTGCAGAATGGAGAATACGTAAACTGTTTTAGTGGCTGCCCCCTGCTTAGCAGAAGCAGTGTTGCTAAATATGTTGACAGTGGACTCATTGTATGGAAGTGTTTACTTTCACGCAGCTGGCAGAAAAGGTAATACGAGAATTCAATCTGTGTTCATTATATGTCATGTACAGACACACCAGAGCGCCTGAGAGAAAGGCCACTGCCTAATAGGAAAATCGTAAAACTTAATTTAAGCTTTAAATCCGGTGATGTGACATTCCTCCTTCGGCCAGGTATGGCTCGATAAATCAGTATAGCCCAGAGAATGGCTAATGCGAGAGAAGCCTTGCTATTCCCGCTCACATCGTGTCACACTCTCTCATCACAGGTGCACCACAAAGACAGCCATACTGCCAGCACCACATGGCTCTCAGTACGGCACTCCTGTACTTCAAGGGAGCCCTGCGCTGACAGAGCCATGCTGACAGCGCCACTCACCTCCTAGTCTGGGCCTTCCCTAACAAACGCTGCGCCAGCAACAAAAGTACCCACCCCCTCCCTCCACAACTTACATTCTTGTTGTGGGGGTCAGACCCCCCCCCCCCACTCCCTCTGCCGCTCTCCCCCTCCCCTGGGTTGTACCTGACAGACACGACCTGGGCACTGAAATCATGTGCTCTCTGCCCCCGCTCTATACCTTGCTAGGGTGAGGGGTGGCCCTGTGCTGCCTGCAGTCTTTGCCAGGCTGCACCTGGCACCGCGTAGATGCGGCCTGTCTCATTTCTGAGCCCTGCCCATCCCTCCTCAACACGTTTGTATGTGGTTGCTGGGAAGTAGCCCGTTCCCAGCAAACACACCACGCAGATCGCCTTTCTTTTTACACGGCCCTACACCCCACAAAAAGGAACAAAATAGCTCTGTAGACCATGCACTTAGGGAGTTATGGACCAATATACCTTCTTAAACACCCTTGCTTCAAGTCGGTCTTCACGGTTCATAACTCCTGGTACACACATACACGCACGCACACAGACCCCAAAGATGCCAGGGTACAATCAATACCATATGTTTATATCATTAACCACTCCATATCTACACCATAATCATCATACCCATGCCGAGACTTAACTCACCATTCATATGCTCACATTACAATAACTAACATAGAATCCGAGCCATAACCTCTACATAAGATTGCAAGCAGCACCACCACATCCACAACGCCTTCATTACCATATGCCACACTCACATTAACAACACCACCACAGCATTCCCATTACAATAATCACTATTACATTGATAAGTGTAACCCCACGACTGCCACCAGGTTAACAATACAATTAATTACCAGCATATACATATTAAAATCACTGCACCCCATGCTCTTTGCATATATTTGCCCCTATCTTTTGAACACTAAACAAACAAACCACACCCATGAGCGCTACTGCATGCTTGTTTTCCAGCATCCTTCTCGTATTTCCCCTGTGCTCGACCAAACGACGTGGGTAGCCGAGATGACCCCAGAATACAGGACTGGTAAGCTCATCAGAGTCACCCCCTGGGTCTCACTGCTGGGGTGCAGGATTTGTCAGGGCATGCAGGCTTGAACAGTCATAGAATCATTCACCCTGAACTAAAGTCAGCTAGATGGTCACGTGACACCCGGGATAAGGAAACAGATAACGCCCTTGAAGAATTCTGATTCTCCTCTAATGTGGGAGAGCGGTAATATATGAATCCAAATAGCATCAGAATTCCACAACCCCAACTAGAATTTAGAAGGTGTTTCTTTTCCAGGTGCAATATTCTGCATTGTTGTGTCTATTATGCCATGCCATGTTATGGAATGCAACTTTGGCACCATCAAAGGATGTTGATGATGTTGTATGATGTCTGTAATGTCATGATGAAGCAAAAACAAAGAGGTGATGGCTGGAAGGTTTAGACTGAATCTTAACCACTGGCATTGCTCGGGGCAACCCCTTTTGTAATGGCTTGGCAGGCGAAGAACGATGGTCTGGAGGGTTGCCCAGAGCAATGCCAGAGGTCAAGATTTATTCTAAACCTTCCAGCCATCAACTCTTTTGTTTTGCTATTGTCACCCCGAGTGGGAAGGGTATGCCCAGACGTGGGTCCCTTGCCTGCTGGGCCTAGAGACCCAAGCTACTCCTCACTGATGACGCCGAACAAGGCTGAAACATGTCTGGGGATGCTTGTGGTCTCGTGCAAAAGGGATGTGACCTAGCAGTTCGGGCTGGACTACCCCTTTGGGGGTGGGACCACGCCTGATTCGCATATGGTCTTTCCCCTTTTGTAATGGCTTGGCAGGCGAAGAACGATGGTCTGGAGGGTTGCCCAGAGCAATGCCAGAGGTCAAGATTTATTCTAAACCTTCCAGCCATCAACTCTTTTGTTTTGCTATTGTAATGTCATGATGTGCTTGCCTGTGACTTTAGTTTCCAGTTGGAACCCTAGCTGACAGCCACATGCATCTATTTGCACTACCTCTCGCCACTCTCTTCTTTCCACTCAACTCTTGAAACATTGCAGGTTGCCCCAACACACTACACACAACTCTTCTCTTTTGACCTCAACATTTCTCAACATCTCAAAACAAACTCATGGTAACACATGCTATAACCAGAATGATAAACTTACGTTTATTCATTTCTTTAGAAAACTCATTACACCCTGCACCACACTGTAAATGTCAAAACACAGGGAATCTCTTACCCGGCCAGGACTCATTCGCCGACGGCCAAGTAAAATGACATAGGAGGGCCTCATGGCCAACCACGTCAAATGCTGATGAGAAATTGAGAAGGACTAGCAAAAAAGTTCCCATCAATGTTCGACTGCTTCATGGCATCAAAGACTACCTTTAGATACTTGTCTTTGTGCTTTAACATTAACAGAGGCTGTATTGATAACTGCGAATCCACTGTTCATGGAGCTGTAGGAGCCACCTCATAGTGTAGCTCTACATATGTGCCTCTTGTCACCCCAATTCCCTTCACAATGATATACATGACTCTGTGTTTAAAATTCATGAATACGCAGGGGAATTGGTTATACATTGGGAATGCAGTCACAGGGATCTGGTCATAGTACTTCTGTTGTATTATCCCATACAATGCATTTTTAATGAAGATGGTATTGTGAAAAGTTTAGGAAACTGTACATTTCTATCACATCATTGAACCAATAAAAAAAAAATGCATGTTGTTTGCAATTAGTGGCAAAACCCATTCTACAGGTGTAGCATTGATGTTGACGAAGGGGAGCACACATGGGGCTTCTCTTCTTAGTGCTGTTTTTCACGTGTTTCAGCGTCTTCAGGATTAGTCAGAGAATCCACACATGGCAAGATTAAGCATGGCATAGGTATGTGAAAAAGAGTGCTATTGGTTAAAGATCCACATTTCTGATTGTGCAGTAACTCTGTATTTATACAAATAATACTGTTTCACTGTGGATTTTCTTCAGTTGAGGGAAAAACCAGTACTCTGAAAATGGAGGTAACACGTGTGTTTTATTTGAATAATTAGTATACCTTTGCGTGACTCTATATTTCTTTTTAATGTCTGAAGCATTTCTGAAGACAGGCAATAGAGACTTTCTTTTCATATCTTGTCAGGGCCCTGGGTTGTTGTCTCAGTTTTAAAACTCAATTTTTTTTCAGAAAAAAACATACTCCCAATGTACAAAGCATTATGAAGACTCAATTTCCTAGAAAAAGTGCCCCATATCAGCTACTGTGACAATGAAAAAAAACTCCAGCAAACATTGCCTCTGCATCCAGACATTGAGGGCCATATTCATGGAATTGTTTGCACGGTTCAAAGTGAGTTTGCACTGGTGAAAAGTGACGTTGCACTGCAGACACAAACCCTGATTCATGGAACTGTGCAAAGTCAGGACCAATGTATTGTTGCAGTGCAACATGTCTTTGCACTGACTTTGCACTGCACAAATACATGTTGCACAGTTCCACGAATCAAGGTTTGTTTGTGTCGGCAGTGCAGGGTCACGTTTCAGCAGTGCAAAGTCACTTTGAACCGTGCAACAACATCCATTCATCAGTCCTTTAGCATCCTTACAGCAGACAGTGATGGATACTTTGAAGCCGTTTGAAAAACTCAAGTCATTAAAGTAACTACATGGTGATAATAATGTTGCAGGGCTGCACCATGAGATGAAAATGATCCCGCAGAGTCTGAGCAGCTTTACTTCCCCAATTTACAAAGAGAGGCTTGGAACAACGCCAGCACACTTATTCAAATAACATGATGTGACTGTTGGTAAAACATGCCAAAATGTCTTATACGTCTCTAGAAGTGATGTTAAAGAAAAAAGATCACAGCTGTATAAGGAACACAACTCAAAACGGGTTAAAAACAGTACTATAGCAAAATTAAGAACACAAGCCAAGCTTTCAGAATCAATTGCACCAAATGAAGGTCCAAAAGTATGTTGATGATAAGTGTTACTCTACATATTGCATACACCTAAATCCATCAATCAATAACTCCACCTTCCCCACTTCCATTAGTTAACCAATTGAAGAGAATATACCAAAATCCACACATTGACTGCCACAAATATTAACTGGATGGAAACCTAGTGATGTCCATGATGCATCATGAAAGAAAGAAGGCGAAGATCGGAGTCAAAAACAGGGAGGAATAAAGAACAATTCCAGCAAACTCCCACATCACAGGTATGTACAATTTCCTAGAGAACTAGAACACATACAAAATATGAGGGAAGAAGCAGCACGTATTGTGGCTAATTTAACTGGTACCATCTTCATGAAAGACAAAACGCCATTTTCAAACCTGGGATTATTCTTAGTCCTGATGCCCAAGTAAAATCTTGTTAATTCTTTCAGGTGTTTAAGTTTGCATGGAATTTGAGATTGGATCGCGTGCTTAAATACAAAGATGTATAGATCCCCTAAATGCATCATGTTTACACCAGGAAAGAATGCTTTGTTGTTGTTGCAAGACCTGAAACAGCAACCAAGTCAGAGAGCCGCCTCTACTAGGGACTTGCTGGCACTGGGCATTTATCCGCATTGTGGAGAACCTACTGGTCTCAAGCCCAGGTCCACCATTGTGCCAAGCAATTTGAATGAGAAGCATGTAAATGGAATTCGAACACTTGCTGCTGATGTGTCTGCAGAAATAGAAACCTGACAATAACTAATGAACAGTTTAAGAACACAGATAATCGAAGCAATTAAAAGACTTACGGAGGAAAAACAAGTGGCAAAACATTCCTCCGATTATGGAGCAATCCAGTGTCGATGGGTGAAAGTCAATAGATAAGCGATAGATAATGATTAAGGGATTGATTTACATTGTTATAAGAGATTGCAAGGGGGTCCTAATTTGATATAGAATCTTTCAATAAAAAACAATTGGAAGACAAAAGGTTTGATTGGTGGTGAACATTGTTTATGTCAGGTACCGAGCTATGGTGTCCCTATATCTCCATCTGCTCTTAAAAGGGATATGCTTGAACCCACACCAACTGGTGTACTATCTTTAGTTCGATAGGGTCCCCAACTAAACCTCTGACTAGCTATAGAGTCTATTTTTTCATGCCATATATCAGTACACCTCCATCAGATATAACAGGCATGAGGCACACATTAAACAGATTAAAGAAACGTATATGGTAAGATGATTGCCTGTTGCGCACTCTTGACATAATATCATTGTACACCTCAGTTAGTCACCATGATGGAATCGAGCTTGGTATCCACCTCATGCGAGACCTTTCCTACAGCCTGATATGACATACTAACATGATAAAATAAATGATTTACTTTATTTTAAACAATTTTTGTTGTATTTCTTTTATAAGACCAAGTACCAGCACATTACAATGAAGGTTTGCGATGAGGACAAACATTTTTACCAATGGGAACAGCAAATGAAGTGACTAAACATTGGTCTGGATGGCATGCCTAGATTATATCTTTGTGAAATGGAAGGGTAAGGGCAACATGTTCTTAGCATGTGTACTTTTAGTTAATGATAACAATTTTAACATTTATATGTCTTTGAGCTCTCAAAAAGTGAAATAGAGATAGGTATCTCTGTGGTAAATCCACTGAGATACCACCAAATGGATTTACTGTTACTGCCGGATTACAAATGGCACGAGGCGTTGTTTGTACCCATTTATTGTAGTCCTCCATGGGGAATTCGGCAGAATTAGTGCTGTGGTAATTCTGATGATTTGGCAGTTTTTTGCTGTAAAGCAGAGGAATTTTTACCGGCATTCTGCTGGAGATTTTTCCACCACCTTACTCTAAACCTGTAGGTTGGTGGTGTGGTAATGCAGAGGGAATGCAGTGATGACTGAGTAACCACCATTTTTGGACACGCAGCCAAACTCGTAATGAGGTCCATTGTGTTGAACCACTACTGAAGCCTCCTTCAGTTTAAGAAAACAAAATATTGATGCAACCTAAATTCACACGCACTCCATCATTCATTTATTGTACTGTGATAATATAGCAATAATCCCCCATTTGAAGGACTTTACGGGCCGGTAACGGCCCGGACACCTAGTTATGAGCCTGAGCTAAGCAAGGGCCTTAACAATGCTGCCTGGTGCAGTTACTGTGCAGGTGAAGGCTACTGAATGAGTGATTATTGTTATTAGCACCCAGAGGCAAACCCTGGAGATTCTAATAGCCTCTTTGTTCACCGCTGCTGGGGAGAAGGTTGTCATGGAAATGAAAGGCAGGTCACGGCTCGGAGACCCTCTTCCGTCTCCATGGCTGAATGAAGAAGCCAAGTGGTGCAGGGCTGGCGGAGGCCACATTAAAGGAGATGGAATGGGGTTGTTGAGGGGCATAAACTCTAGTGGGAGGAGGGGGTAGCGGCGGCACCAAGCAATTAAGTTCCTCCAAACCTGGGCTGGGATTGTAAAATGAAGCCCGGGTTTGGAGCAACCGGATTGGCTGACTGACAAACCCACCAAGTTTGCAATTATTACAAATCTTTCCTTGACGGCTTGCTAAATTCTTATCTTGCTCTATGACCTGAGTGTGTCACCGCTGATCCCGATGAACATTTGCAGATTACTAATATATAATGATAACAATACTGCTGAGTACTTCCCTCCTATTACTATAACCACGGTACCATAAAAATAATTTCTAGGACTAGGAGAATTAGTTCACAGTATTGTGACCATTTGTACAACTACACGGATATGACGTCATGATTTATGTACAGAGGATTTCCTAAGTTATGCACACAGAAAGAAAGAAATGTGTGGACCTTACCTCCTTAATATTGAAAAGTGACATCAGAGAGCAACATTCTTAAGCAGTTGATCTCAACAACTGGCCAACAATTGTGAGAAACGTGTGATATTATGGGTAAACGTGCATATTCTGCAAACGGATACAGTACTTAAGCCAATGATTTTTTAAAACAAATTTTAAACAAAAATAAAAACGTTCAATAAACTTGGAAACTAGATTTCAGGCGACCTATTAACAACTTTGGAAAGCAATGTGGGAAATAGGCCTCAAATGAAAATGATTGATTTCCATGTGGCCCTTACACAGGTCTGTTGACTGCAGAAAGTAAGAACACACATCTCGAGATGTCTGACTTCTGGTATTATCATATCAAAGACTACATTGATTGAGACATGGGTTATGCAGTCGAGGGTCTATTCTGCCTGTGTGATAATGCATATGCAGCAACATTAGGATGCTTTATGTCCTTAATTATGTTCATGCAGTAAGAAGTAAATACACACACTACTCACAAGTATGTCACTTTCGAGAAGTAAACAATAACAATTCCGACCTCTTGCATTGGGTTTCTTTCTCTATGTAAAAATGCCACTCAAGGCAAAGGAACAGAGACTTGACATTAAGAAAGCTAATGATTAACATCGTAAAGAGAAGGTTTTCGTAGCATATTTGTTATATTTGACTATTTTAGTAAGTTCTGTTCTCTTTATGGTGTTTTGGTAGCCAGCAGCCACGTATGGCCACGTGCCTTCATTTTCGTATTCATTTAAAGAAATATGTATATGATTAAAATGCATCTTCATATTAGCAGACAATGTGCACAATTCACCCAATGGATATTTCTCTCCAAAAGCCGGATGTGGTCGTTTTTTTTTTTTTTTCTCCAGAAGAATTCAATGTGACATGATTTTTAAGTGATAACATATTGAAAGAATAATGGTTGATGAATTTGGTGCACGTCCATTATAAATGATTATGAATAAATCAATTAAAGATGGGATGATGCACAATTTGGTGTACTTCATTGCTGTAGTAGATTACTAGGGAATTGTTCCTTCATTCCCATGTTTGTGTCTGTAAAAAATCTCCCAAGTTCCCCCTTTTCATAACTCTCCCCTAATAATCTACATTTTTCTCTTTCCTCCTTTCGTTTCTTGACTTCTGATGCATTATCCAATGGGTCACATGAAGTGGTGAATGCTTATAAAACGTGCGTGCAGGTGTCTTTTTGTTAATTTCCATGAAATAGCCCTGGAAAAGAGCAAAATGTCAAAACTATTAATATGGGGATGTGTAGGCAAGGCTGCTGGTTCTTTTAACTTTTGAAATTCATTTTGAGTGAAGATGTTTGTTTGTTTATTTATTTGTTTTGCGCGCCAGACCCGAGGTATCCAGGTATGTTTTAGTAAGTTGAAGTTTGGGTGGCTGCAAATCTGTGCCAGAACATTTAACCAACAGTTGTGTGGCATCATTGGAGAACTGATATTGCAGAGCAAACGCAATTTGTACCATGAGGACAAATATGGTGCTCTTTCTTCATTGTGTGGGTATATATGGGTGTATGTCTATATCGATATGTATACTGCTTTATATATTTGTGTATACCTGTAATGTAACTTGTTTGGGTCTACAGACTCTGTAAATAAGCACATGTATCAAACTTGGGCCGCTCACCTGTAACCCCGAAGCAAGCCGACTTTCATGTTCTTACAACGCCTCGTTGCCCATGGGTTGTAGTGCGCTATATAAATCCAAAATAACATAAAATAAATATAAATCTATTGGATGGATCTGGCTGAAATGTTCCCAAAGAATTGCATGACAGGCCACCTCAACCTGCACAATTTGGGGCTAACGTGTCAAACGGTTCTAAAGTTATTAAACATAGAAATAAAAGCTGCCTTGGAACCAGCCCATTCATTTTCTCATAGAGGGAAAAAGGTACATCCTTGATCCAGAGGATGGATTTGTACCAAATAAGAAACAAGGTGACACAAGGTGGTGCAGATTTTCCTTTTTGTAGTTGACTGTAAATCCCGTCCAGATGTTTCTCAAATATTTTAAGGAGTGGGGGTGCTCCATGGCCCAAAACCACTGTTAGTGTAACAATCATGGTGCCCTTCAGCACTAAAGATTTTCATAAATGAAAAGCTGCAACTTTTTAATTTTTTTTTATTTTTTGCTCAATGGAAGCCATTTCTTTGATGGTCCTGTGGGCGCAGAAAACAATAGAAATAGCTCAAAATGATGAGAATGGAAATGGAAGTTTTGGCGTCATGGAGGATGTGAGGAGGGTGAAAGTGGACCAAGCGGTGTGCTTGAAACTTTAGAGATGTCTTGAGAAGCCATTTCCACTCCGTTTTCCTTTTACAGATTCTTGCAGGATGTCCACATTAATGAGGGAGATTACTATGGAAATGGAAGTGTGTGACGAAAGGAACAGGGGAAAATGATATCAGGAGAGAACATGGAGAAGATTCACTTCAGGTGGTGTGGTTAAACCCACGAAGGAGGCGTCTTATGTTGCGGTACAGGAGGGCTTAAAAACATTTTAATTTTGAAGCCATTTTCGTTTTCCGACAGTAATAAAAAGACGCATGCAGCGTTCAGCATTTGCACAGGAAGGGCACACACTGGTTTTTGAGATATGTTCCCAGCTGTCAGGGATGAATAGGGGACACTTGTCGATATTTCATTGGCTTTCACCGTAAAAATGTGCAATGTGGACAAGTGCCATAGGTGAAGGACATGGCCAGTTGTTAGGCAGAAACCTGTGCAGTTCCCTCTGGGACCACTGCAAAAGATTTAGGACTACAGGTGTTTGACAGTAAACCCACTTGGTAGCAGTCTGTACCACACAGATTCACTTGGTAGCTGTGGCTGAGCAGTCAGACTTCCCTCAAGAAAAGTTAGGCAGTATGTGGAGTATACAAGATAGGGCAATTTACACAGTAGAACAAGCAGACACGGAACAGAGCTTCGGTGTAAATATATATAATTATTTACTTTAAAAAAACATCTATGAAAAACACACTGGCACTAAAACGGCAAACAACTTCAATTACAATTACTATAAATATATCGATCCCATAACAATATTTCGAAAAGTCTAGGTTCAACGGCACCACTTATTTGCAGACAGAGGTGAATGCTTTAACCTAGATGGCACTCTAATATTCGTTAGAATGGTAGAGAAACGGCAGGGTATGAAACCAACTCGGTACCAACACTTTTACGAAGCAAATGCAAGGCAAGTAAGGCAGGGTCTACTGTAGATCACAAAGTTCAGAGGCCAGGCCCACTCGGAGAGTGGCAAGGCGATATGTCCCAAAAAGTATCACAGTGGAAATGCACTTCGAGTCTTTGTAGCAAATTGTCACAGAAAGGTTGGACCAGTTTAGAACAAAAAGTTAAGAAGGTCTGGAGGCGACCCAATGGAAAGGTAAGGATTTAAGACACCTCACGCTAACCGTCACAAGGGAAGCCAGGTGGACACAGTACCTTGTAAGTGAAGAGACAGCTCCGGCGGGGGCAGTTGTTCCTATTGGTGGATGCAAGTCGGGGCTTTGCCAAGAGATGAGATGGTCTCGTCGTCGAAGGAAAGTTGAAGATCGTTGCACCACCAGGGAAGAGACCAGCCGCGGAGTGCTCCGTCACAAGGCACCACCTTTTGGTCGCGGTACGGGCTAGTGGCTATCCGGTTGCCGGGGTGCTCAGCACGGGCAATTCGACCACTACGCCCTGGAAGCGAAGAAAAGCAAAGCCAAGGGACTGGTTGTTCCCACCAGTCAAGGGAAGAAGACTCTCCAGCCGGGAGATCACCTCTGTCTTTGGGAAGTGGTGAGTCGGTTCAGCAGGGCTCCACCGGAGGTGTCGTCATTGCATGTCGGCTCAGCTTTACCCTCTTCGGATTCTTAGGTCCTGTGGCGACTTCTGAAGATCCAGTCCCAAAAGCCCTGCTTTTATGCAGAAAACCCCAATTCATTCAGCCTAGCTGTCAATCAAACCACGCTAAGTGGTGAGCGGGGTGGCTCACCACTTGGGCCAATCACACCAGAGTGCGACTTGAGTTGGCAAGGCAACTCAGTCCAGGGTGCCTAAACCCCCTCCCACACCCCCTGTGGTACCCAGACAGAATGGCACCACTCTGGAGGGCTTCTGTGCAGAAGCCCGCCAAAAGTGGAACAAAGGGCTCAACCTTTGGTTCGGAGTTACAGAGGCGAACACAAAAGCCATTTTAAAAACTGAGTTCTGGCAGAAAATACCAACCGGTGGATTTATTTAAGATAAATAAACCGGCGGTATGTTAGCGACTAACGTGAAAAGGTATTAGCCTCCAACAATGGGAAATATCCCATAGCAATATATTTGGGGTCGAATATAAAAAGTAGTTTCCACTGCCATCAGCCAAAACTCGACGAGGGGGGATGGGACAGTGCCCCCTCGAACAACAGACCCAGGGGTAATCGAATTACCCCTACCAGTACGTCCACAATAGGATGGTTTGTATGGGTTCTGTTAGTAAATTTAGGTCTAGTAAAGCCAATAGTGACTTTACATGCCCTGGGAGACAGTAGTCAGTCCCAGGGTATGGAGTCTATGGTGGGGGTCACCTAGGACACCCCAGTGTTACGGCATGGAGGGTGCTGTGTAACACATATAGCAAAACACATGAGGCCCTATGGAGTAAAAGACCCCATAGCCCATCAAACACATTGACATTCAAAGTAATTTACCACAAATCATGTCCAAGAGTGGGAGAAAAGAGTCTCACTCTTGGCAGGATGACAAAAACAAACTCCAGAAATCCAGCAAAGCTGCCGGGGGACTCACTAGATTAGGAAATTCAGCCTAAACAAAGAACTCTCCCTAACACTCGCCCCCCCCCAGACTAAGGGACAGGAGGATTTAATCCACTCCTGGATGAATCTCATACCCATAGTCGATGACTACATCCTAGAGAGACCATCAGCATTTTGGTGGTGACACCCTGACCTGTGCTCAATGGTGAAATCAAACCCTTGCAGGCAGATTGACCATCTCAGTAGTTTTGGGTTTTCCCCTTTCATTTGCATTAACCATCTCAAGGGTTGGTGGTCAGTCTGAATGACAAAAGTAGAACCATACAAGTATGGCCTAAACTTCTTCAGCGCCCACACGATAGCAAAGCATTCTCTTTCGATTGTTGCCCACCTTGTTTCAGGATCCTTCAGCTTGCGGCTGATGAAGCAAACGGGGTGCTCCCTACCTTTCCCATCCAGTTGACTGAGTACTGCACCTATTCCTACATTTGAAGCATCTGTCTGCACAATGAAAGTTTGGTGGTAATCAGGAGCTCTGAGTACTGGGGCTTGGCAAAGAGCCTTTTTCAGGTTTTCAAAAGCCTGATTGCACTCCTCGTTCCATCTAACCTTTTTAGGAAATTTTGGAGAGGAGATTATATTCAGAGGAGAAGCTATGGTCCCATAGTTCTCAATGAAATTCCTGTAATACCCGGTGAGACCTAAGCAGGCTCTCACCTGGGTCTGAGTAGTAGGTGTTGTCCAATTTTGCACAGCTTCAATCTTACTGAGCAAAGGCCTTATTTCTCCACCTCCTACCTCATGTCCAAGATAGACTACCTTACTCTGTCCAATTTGGCATCTACTCGCCTTTATGGTCAGATTGGCTCGTCCAAGAGCCTGCAAAACATCTCTTAGGTGGGTTACATGTTCTTCCCAGGAATTGCTGAACACTGCTATGTCATCCAAGTATGCCATGCAGAAGTCCTCCATCCCATTAAGAACCGGGTTTACCATCCGTTGAAATGTAGCAGGTGCATTTTTCAATCGAAAGCCATTACCTTAAATTGGTATAAGCCAACTGTGGTAGAAAATGCAGTTTTCTCCTTGGCATGGTGTGTCAGGGCTATTTGCCAATAGCCTGACGTCAAGTCAAATCTGCTGCGGAACTTGGCTGAACCAAGTCTATCCACCAACTCATCTGTCCTTGGCAAAGGGTGGGCATCAGTCTTGGAGACTGCATTAAGAGCTCTATAATCCACGCAGAATCTAAGTTCTTTAGATCCTGCCTTTGGTACTAACACAACTGGGCTAGACCATGGACTAGTAGAGGGCTCTATTACCCCGAGTTCAAGCATCTTGCTGACCTCACCTTTGATGTGGGTTCGTATATTTTCTGACATTGTGTATCCTCTGCTTTTGACTGGCAGACAGTCACCAGTGAGTATGTCATGCTGGCCCCAAGGGGTCAAGCCTGGTGAAAGTGAGAACAGAGAGGGAAACTGATTCAACATAGATTTGCACTCTTCTTGTTGCTCAGGTGTCAGATTTGAAGAGAGATTATCTCCTTCAATTTCTTCGTCTAAAGGTAAGCCTCTGAGGAGATGAGGAAGAGCTTCACTCTCTTCTTCTTCCTCTGATGATGCTAGAAGCAACACTCCTACATCAGGTCTCGAGACATACGCTTTGAGTCGGTTGGTGTGGAAGACTGTCGGAGCCTCCTTGGGATTAACCAAGTCCACCAGATAGTTGACCTCTCTGAGTTTACCCACAACTCTGAAGGGTCCCATCCATTTGTCTTGCAAGACCCTCTGCCTTGTGGGGATCATAACGAGAACTAGCTGGTCTTGAGTGAACTCAACCATGTTAGCCTTTTGATCATGCCAGTGCTTGACCAATGATTGTCCAGCTTTCAAGTTATCACTTGCTTCTGTCATCATGTGCGACATTCTCCTCCGGAGACCTATCACATAGTCAGTCACTCTGACTGGCTTGGGGGAAGGAGCACTCTCCAACCCCTCCTTAATCAGAGCCAATGGACCTCTGACGGGATGACCATAGAGGAGCTCAAAGGGAGAATATCCTACTCCCTCCTGAGGGACTTCTCTATAAGCAAAGAGAAGGCATGGCAGTAGAAAGTCCCACTTCCATTTAAGGGGTTCTTCTAAAGCACCTATCATGCTCTTCATGGTTCGGTTGAACCTTTCTACCAACCCATTGGTTTGTGGGTGATAAGCTGTTGAGAACTTGTAAGTAACTCCACAGGTTTTCCACATGGCTTTCATGTAGTGGGACATAAAGTTTGACCCCCCCTGTCAGAGATTACTTCCTTAGGAAACCCGACCCTGGTAAAAATACCAAGGAGGGCCTTAGCCACAGCCAGACCCGTAACAGTTGTCATGGGAATTGCCTCAGGATACCTAGTAGCATGGTCTACTACAACAAGTATAAACCTGTTGCCTGAGGAGGTTGGAGGATCAAGGGGACCAACAATGTCAATCCCTACTCTCTCAAATGGGACTCCCACAACTGGGAGAGGCACTAAAGGTGCCACATTCTTGGAGCCAACCTTACCAGAGGTCTGGCAGGTGTGGCAGCTGCTGCAGTGTTTTTCTACTTCGGCCCCCATCTTCGGCCAATAAAAGTAGAGAGAGAGCCTTTCCTTAGTCTTCTTGAAACTCAAGTGACCAGCCAAAGGACTCTTGTGGGCTAACTGCAAGAACTGTTGTCTGTACTCTTGGGGTACTGCAAGTCATTTGTAGTCTCCAGGTGCAGACTCGGTCGGTTCACTGTAGAAGAGGCCATCTTCCCAGTGCAACCTATATTTCCCAGGCTCTTGCCCTTCAGCCTGAGCTTCTGCCTGGTGGCGAAGACCTTACAGAGTTGGACATTCTCTCTGTCCCTTACTGAAGTCTGCCCTGTTGGGTCCACCTTCTACCAGTAAAAACTGCAGCTCAGCATGGTCAACAGGATCCAGATCTCCAATGAGTTCCTTGCCTTTCATTAGCTCTTCCTCAGAGTCTAATTCTACCACACAGGGTTGTACCACCCTCTCAGCCTCAGCGGGAGGGGGAGTTACGGGTGTAACTTTGGACAACTGCGTGGAAGTCCTTGTTGGCTGCACTGAAATGCTGGCTGCTGGTTTCGGTATAGAAGTCTTAGGTTTCCCTTTCGCTTCTGATTTCTTTGAGACAACAGCTGACAATTCCAGTGGAGAAGGAGTGATATCTTTCTTCATCATCTCCTGGGGAGTACCTCTCGTGGTTCTCTCCCTTGCGGTCTGGTTAGCTCCTGTAACCATTTACTAGGAGGTCTGGGGGTATGAGACACAATTCTGAGAGTTTTTAAATCGTTACCCAACAGAACTCGTCCTGGTACCTCACTCTGTATGCTGACAGGTATCTTCACAGTCATGTCGTTACACTGGATGAGAACTGGTAATTGGGGAAGCATCTGCACAGGCCCTCCAGCTAACTTGGTGAGGCATTTGGGTGCCTTAGCAACATCCTCAGCCTGAAAAAAAGATTTATCTATCACAGTTATGCTGGCCCCAGTGTCCCTAATGGCAGGAGTCTCCTGACCATTCACCTGGACACTGTCCTTATAATACTCTTTAGTATTATCTGGGATAGAATTATAGACATCTAAATTCTGTTGTTCCCACAAACCCAGAGACACCAAAGAAACATTGGCTGAGACTCCAGTGGGTTCATCAGCCAGCAGTAGAAAGTTTCCACTTGCCATTTGGACTTCCTCCTCTGGAGCGAAGGCTAAGGAGACAAGCTAGACCCCTGAAGGTTTACCATTGCATCTGGGATCTCTTTTCACATGGTCAGTAGAGCCACAAAGAAAGCATTTACCGAATGCTTTCTGGAATGGTCGCTTGTTCTGGCCTCCCTCTGGTTTGGCACCAGAAGGTACACTATTCTGCCGTGGTTTTCCAAAGAGGGCCCCAAACAAAACCTTCTGGTTTTGTTTGGGGCCCTCTTTGGAATGTGAGTTATTAGAATTCTCTTTTGAGTCTTTTTTAGGCTGTTTTCCCTCATCCTTTTTCTGAGGAATCCCCAGAATCCTTATGAGTAGCCCTGCTGGCAATCCACAAGTCAGCAGCCTTAGCTAGCTTCCTGGAATCCAATTCCTTCGAATCAGCCAAGTGCTGTCTGAGCTCAGGAGAACAGGCATCATAAATAGACTCCAACATAAAAAGATTCTTCATACCCTCATAAGTGTTCACTTTGTAACCCTTAATCCATCCCTCTAAGTTTTTCAACCCTTCACTCACCCAGGTAGCCCAAGGGGTACCATCATGCTTTTTGAGAGTTTTAAACCTCTTAAGATACTGGGAAGGGGTCTTCCCGAATCTAGCTATCAAAGCTAGTTTCACACTTTCGTAATCCTTCTTATCCACCTCCACCAACTCCATTACCACATCAGTCGCAACAGGGGGAAGCCTAGAGAATAACCAGGGAAGTAACTCATTCCCTGTGATGTCCTGGAGCCCATGATTATATTCAAATATTTTCAACCAATCCAACACATCCAATCTAGGTTCATACATACCCACTAATTCCTTAGGCATCCGCGGTCTTTTAGGGACTGGAACTTCTAGAGGAACCAGAGGAGAGAGAAGCATTTTCCACAGACAACTTTTTCAGTTACAACTCATGATTAAGTTCTATTTCTCTGAGTCTTAACTCAGCTTGCTTCTGCTCAGCTTGGGCATTCATTCTTCGGAACTCTAGCTCTTGGTTTCTTTCAGATTGGGCTAAAAAACGTTTGTACTCTAATTCGAGCTTCATTTTTTCAAGTTCAAAATAAGCAGGGTTACATGTGGGACCTGGTATGGGCCCTGTAGGTACAGTAGGTAAGCCATACAGAGGCTCAGAGTGGCTAACTTCATTAGGTTCACTTTCCTGTTCTGACTCATTATCAAGACTTTGATTCAGATCAATACCATCACTGTTTTATACATTTGCTGGAGAAGTTGGTTCCTCTGAACCAGTACCCAGACTTTGGTTTTCCAGCAACCTCGCTATCAGTTCTACTTTCTTGCCTTTTACAGAAAGATCCTTTTGTCTGCAGAGAGCTCTCAAACACTCATTATTTTCGCCTGACAAGGACTCTTGGCTGTAAACTTCCATAGTAGACATGGTTTTGAAAGTTGCTTTTTAGTGCAAAGCTTTGTGGTTAGTTATCCTAAAGTGTTGAAAAGCACTCTAAACTGTATACTCGATACAAATCCCACCGCTGTACACCAGTGTTAGGCAGAAACCTGTGCAGTTCCCTCTGGGACCACTGCAAAAGATTTAAGATTACAGGTGTTTGGCAGTAAACCCACTTGGTAGCAGTCTGTACCACACAGATTCACTTGGTAGCTGTGGCTGAGCAGTCATACTTCCCTCGAGAAAAGTTAGGCAGTATGTGGAGTATACAAGATATGGCAATTTACACAGTAGAACAAGCAGACAAGGAACAGAGCTTCGGTGTAAAGATATATAATTATTTATTTTAAAAACACATCTATGAAAAACACACTGGCACTAATACGGCAAACAACTTCAATTACAATTACTATAAGTATATCGATCCCCTAACAATATTTCGACAAGTCTAGGTTCAACGGAACCACTTATTTGCAGACAGAGGTGAATGCTTTAACCTAGATGGCACTCTAATATTCATTAGAACGGGAGAGAAAAGGCAGGGTATCAAACCAACTCGGTACCAACACTTTTACGAAGCAAATGCAAGGCAAGTAAGGTAGGGTCTACTGTAGATCACAAAGTTCAGAGGCCAGGCCCACTCGGAGAGAGACAAGGCGATATGTCCCAAAAAGTATCACAGTGGAAATGCACTTCAAGTCTTTGTAGCAAATTGTCACTGAAAGGTTGGACCAGTTTAGAAAAAAAGTTAAGATTGTCTGGAGGCGACGCAATGGAAAGGTAAGGATTTAAGACACCTCACGCTAACCGTCACAAGCGAAGCCAGGCGGACACATACCTTGTAAGTGCAGAGACAGCTCCGGCGGGGGCAGTTGTTCCTGGTGGTGGATGCAAGTCGGGGCTTTGCCAAGAGATGAGATGGTCTCGTCGTCGAAGGAAAGTTGAAGATCGTTGCACTACCAGGGAAGAGACCAGCCGCGGAGTGCTCCGTCACAAGGCACCACCTTTCGGTTGCGGTACGGGCTAGTGGCTATCCGGTTGCCGGGGTGCTCAGCACGGGCAATTCGACCACTACGCCCTGGAAGCGAAGAAAAAGCAAAGGGACTGGTTGTTCCCACCAGTCAGGGGAAGAAGCCTCTCCAGCCGGGAGATCTCCTCTTGGGAAGTGGTGAGTCGGTTCAGCAGGGCTCCACCGGAGGTGTCGTCGTTGCAGGTCGGCTCAGCTTTACCCTCTTCGAATTCTTAGGTCCTGTGGCGACTTCTGAAGATCCAGTCCCAAAAGTCCTGCTTTTATGCAGAAAACCCCCATTCATTCAGCCTATCTGTCAATCAAACCACGCTAAGTGGTGAGCGGGGTGTCTCACCACTTGGGCCAATCACACCAGAGTGTGACTTGAATTGGCAAGGCAACTCAGTCCAGGGTGCCTAAACCCCCTCCCACACCCCCTGTGGTACCCAGACAGAATGGCACCACTCTGCAGGGCTTCTGTGCAGAAGCCCGCCAAAAGTGGAACAAAGGGCTCAACCTTTGGTTCGGAGTTACAGAGGCGAACGCATACGCCATTTTAAAAACTGAGTTCTGGCAGAAAATACCAACCGGTGGATTTATTTAAGATAAATAAACCGGCGGTATGTTAGAGACTAACGTGAAAAGGCATTAGCCTCCAACAATGGGAAGAATCCCATAGGAATATATTCGGGGTCGAATATAAAAAGTAGTTTCCACTGCCACCAGCCAAAACTCGACGAGGGGAGATGGGACAGTGCCCCCTCGAACAACAGACCGAGGGGTAATCGAATTACCCCTACCAGTACGTCCACAATAGGATGGTTTGTAGGGGTTCTGTTAGTAAATTTAGGTCTAGTAAAGCCAATGGTGACTTTACATGCCCTGGGAGATAGTAGTCAGTCCCAGGGTATGGAGTCTATGGTGGGGGTCACCTAGGACACCCCAGTGTTATGGCACGGAGGGTGCTGTGTAACACACATAGCAAAACACATGAGGCCCTATGGAGTAAAAGACACCACAGCCCATCAAACACATTGACATTCAAAGTAATTTACCACAAATCATGCCCAAGAGTGGGAGAAAAGAGTCTCACTCTTGGCAGGATGACAAAAACAAACTTCAGAAATCCAGCAAAGCCGCTGGGGGACTCACTAGGTTAGGAAATTCAGCCTAAACAGAGAATTCTCCCTAACACCAGTGGACACAAGGCTTTTACCCTTGTTGTGGCTAGCGGCCCTGGCCAGTGTGTCACAGCCATTTACCCTAATTGATGTAAAGTGTTAAAGGCCAAATGACATGACAAACTCCAAATGTCATGGCCAGTCGTCCACGTTATTTTACCTTAATTGGTGCAAAGTGGTCAGTAGCCAAGGCTGAAGGCCATGTCTACTGGCCACAGGCTTTAAGCCTAATTGGTGCAAAATGGACGGACTCCACAGCCCAAGTCCATGCTATGTATGCCAAGGCCTTTTACCGTAATAGGTCTAAGTGGGCATGGGCCACAGGAATGGCCAGTGGGGCACTGCCATTTATCCAAATTGAGGAAAAGTGGTAATGGCCACTGCCACAGTCAGTGGCCAGAGGGCTATGTTTACTTACTACCACAGAGGATATAGCATAACATAACCTTTGAAATTCATTGAAAAACCTTTACTTGAGATATAGCTAAAACAAACCAGTTTATCACAATTAATATGGCGGGTGTTGGAAATTACAAAAGCCTTTGACTCAGACTCCATCCCATTCCTAAGGCCATTAGGACATACATTATATCACAGATGGCATCAGCAATGCCATCATAAATAAAGTCATGAGTGAAAAACAATGGGGGGGAGTCCAAGTTAAGGTTGTTGCCACTTCCTCAAAACCTCCAGAATTCCATGGCTTTTGTTGAAATATATTGATTCAAATTAGCAGCGCCACAACTAATTCATATATATACATATGTAGATATCATGGTTCGCTGGTCTATAACAGTTCAAGCTCAGGTCTGAATGGCTAAGGTTGGATAAAACAAACATCTCACATTTCTGAGGGACCCTCGGATGTGGAAACAAGGCACAATCACCACACACGAACTGATACGCCAGACACAAAGTTGTATTCCCAACATCTAGGGCTTATTGCAAAATAAATAGTCCCAGTTGGCCAAATGGTCCCACGCCTCGCGACGTGTGTCTAACAGCCCTCGGGGGTCGCAAGAGAGCAAAAATTCTACATCAGTTACATATATACAAAATGAGCATCTTACAATCAGTAATGACACATTCAATGCCGTCCCTAATTCATTCCCTTTGAATTGGAGGCGATGATTGACCATGGTGATGAATATGACACCTAGACCACCTTATTTAGTAACAGCTTGCAATCTCAAATTTACAGACACCATTCTTTATTTGAGAGAACACAGCGCTTCTGTTTTCATGGGCAAAGTGTGCGTAGGGGACTGGCATATTCCAGGCCTCACTATCTCCTGGTTTCGATTCACGCTCTAGAGTTCAAGTTTCTCTCTGGGGCCTCACAGTGCTCACAGAGAGGGGGGCCGTGAAGAAGAACATAATTCAAACCTTTTAATATTAGTTTTGTACATTGCTATTCTTTTTAGGAGACTTGCTGGCATCAGTGTACTGATTAAAATGCCTTGCTCTCTGCCTTCAAGGATATGTGAGGGAGGGAACCGGACATTTCTGTCTGGCTCTCCAGCGTAATGTTTCAACATGTTTTTCGTAACCTTGGACCATTAAAGCGAAATAATATCTAGAGCAAAGCAGTTTTACATGAGGCAAAGTGGCAATGTTAGAGAGAGCAGAGAGAAAACAAAATGGCAATTCTAGTCATCTTAAAATGGCCGCACTCTAGTTGAGTTAATAGCTATGTAATGACCAATGAGCATATATTCGTAACACTTTAAATGAGGCGATTGGTCTTAGGCCAACCAATTATAATGTATTACCGTCCGTCTGACGGGTGTCCAGTTTTTCTAGACTGACAAACCCTCCTCTTGGCTGTATGCCAAACGCCTCATCCATACATTGCATCTTCTTTCGATCAAGTGTTTAGATTAGATTCTGAATCTGATTTGAATTCTGACTCATCTACACTCGTTGTCTCATCCTTATTATTATCAATGTCGACCGCCATGAATTCTTTAATGGTTTTGGATTCATTACTATTGTGAGTGTTTGATTTAGTAATGTTTTTCCGTTCTACCATTTGTACACATTCTTCACTAATTTCAGTGCATACTATGGGGAAACAATGTATGCAACAACAACATGTCATGAATATTCCTAGAATTGCTATTAAGTTTGCAAATAGCTTCCATCCCCAGGACCGCAACACTTCACAGAACCAGGAGCTTATGTTCAATTCCTAACCTCCTTCAGGGGGGTGGAGATCAGAGCTTAATACATGCAATTTTCTTATCGTTTCGAAAATCATGGGGGAGGAGTCACTTACAAATACGCAACAAGCTGATCCCACAATTTTGCAAAACACCGCCGCGATCAACTAAGATTATATCAAGGGCCATCCTATTTTGTAGTGACATCAATCTAATTCCTTTTTCCTCAAGAGTCATGTTATATAATATGTCGGTTGTTCCATTTATTGTTTCTTCTAATATTCTGGACAGTCGTCTTATATTATAAGAGTTTATTGCTTGGCCCCAAAATGGTATAAATGATTTTGCTATATCTCCTACAATCAACCTGTCTTCAATATTCCGGCGAGGTTGTGACCTGGTCAATTTGGTTATGTCTGATGTTTCTAAAAGAAACACCCCAGGAAACAGAAAGCATAAATAACAAGTGCCTCCCCAGTTTCTCGGTAACCAAGGATATGCTTTTTCTCCACATATAAAGTACACAGGCTCTCCTAAATATATTGGTTCCACTTCTTTATCGAGGAATGCTATATTTTTGCATCTAGTGAATGTCCCCACCTGAAAAGAGCCCTTTTTCTGAAAACAAAAGGGGACAGAGCGTGGATTATAATTCACTTTATAGGAAGGGGGCTCCGCATCCTTGTTCCCTTCTGGGTTCATATGAAACGCAATCACGGATGATTTATAGGGCACAGACAATCTATCCTGTGGCATTATTGCTGGTGTAATTAATTGTGTTTTATGGAATATGGATCAACCCACCGGTTTTATAATCACTTCCTCAAATTCATTCATGTTTGTTTTGTCTAGTTGACCCATTTCACTTTCGTTCCATTTCCCATAATATAAGGCACTCAGAGAGGCATAGCATGCAGAAGTCAATGGCAGGGTCTGTACATACCATCCTATTCCTTTACCCCCATGCTGGGGCAAGTGGGCCCAAACCCAACAGTTGTTTTTTTTTTAGTATTGAGTGTTATGTTCATCATCAATAGCAATGTGTTGTTCCCATACCCTTCTCTATGTCTTTCTTCCATTGGGGACAAGGTATAGGAAATCACACGAACTGGGCTTTCTGTCGTGGAAATGTTTACAATAGGCAAGAGTACCTCTAAAGGGTGCATTTCCTCCAGGTACCATAATACTGATACAGTCAATATTGGGGCTAGTATACTCATTATACACATTATTATTGTTAGACCCAGCATACAATTCTTCTGACCATGTCCTTTTTTCACCTTTCTATGTACTGCATTTAACTTATTATCAGCATTGGTGCAGGAGGGGACGTTTGCTGGTTCCGGCATCTTCTCTCGTCCTTCTTCTTCTGCCGTGCTCGTCGTGAATATCTCCCATCGATGCGCTTCTTGGAATGTTAGAGAGTCAATAAATGTCTACAGTCTTTCCATGCCAGTGCTTATCAGCCTGGATTGCTTAGTCGCTTGGCAAAATCTCTGTGCATTTGCACATTGCTCTAGAGTTTCAGAGCACCTGCCTTTGTACCATGTGCGCCCCGCTTGTCCGCTCGGGTTCCAGACACATGGATTTAGCACCAAGGAGTTGCGTTTGTTGAGCTGTCTGGTGTGCACAACTCTCACACCACTCTCCTCTAGGCCTCCGGTTCCTACTTTATCCGAGAATAGGAAACAGAGGCAATAAAATCACAAAAAGATGATGATGTGATCACTCCTTTTTTCTGCTCCGCAGGTTATACCGATTTGCTCCCGGTATCGTGTGGTCGACAAATAGTGCGGGTGCACTTCCGGTTTCAAGCTTGGAGTCAGCCTGGGGCACAATGGCAGATGATGATGGGTGCCCAGGCGACGATGCAGGCTGTGGCGCAACAGAAGATGGTGGGCGCCAAAGAGGTATGCGCTTGATGTCAGTCAGCAGTGATGCAGAATCTGCTGGACAACGTTGGGGCACTCTTTGCCCTTCCTCTTTTATGGCATCTCATGAGGCTTTGTTTCAGGATCAAGCAGTTTCTGAGGCAAAGAACTGGCAATTTTATTTTTCGTTTCTGGAACCGCTGTCTCTTTTTGGTCGTTTTCTCCATCAGTCAAAGTGTCAAGTGGTGGTAGAACTTTCTTGGCGTGCGTGGCATGTATCCACGCCTTACGTCCATCCACTCGTATTGCCGTCTGCGTAGTTAGGATGATCTGGTAGGGCCCACTCCACCTGGGTGCTAGCGATGTTTTCCTTTCAAAATTTCTCACTAGCACCCAGTCTCCTGGCTCCAATGCATGTCCTGGGCCAGTGTATCTGATAGGCAGCGCTACCGCACCTGCTGATGAATCAATCACAGTTTTTGCATTAACAGCCCACAATAAATGCTGAGTACAGGATATTCCACTTAGCTAAGCCTTTTCGGCTGAGGTGCACACCAAACATTCGCCTGTTTCCCCATTATTATTTCGTACGGGGAGAGCCCAGTTTTCGCTTGTACAGATGTTCGCATACACAGTAACGCTATTGGTAAGGCATCTACCCAACTTAGCTTGCTACCTGCACAGATCTTGCTAATCTTGGACTTCAAGATTCCGTTGTGGCACTCAATAAGACCGTCCGACATCGGATGTCTCGAACAATGGAATCGCTTATCAATCTGTAAACCTGCGCAAATCTGCAGTATTACTGCAGCTACAAAATGCGGACCATTGTCCGACCATATGACACGGGGTAGACCAAAGCGAGAGAAATACTCCTTCAGCATTACTTTTGCTGTGCTCATGGCAGTGCAGTCTTTCAATGGATACGCTTCCACCCACTTGCTGAACGCACATATGACCACCAGGACGTACTTCAAGTTTTGGCATCTCTCCATTTCTATGAAATCAAAATGGATCACCTCAAATGGCATAGAGGGAGGGCCAAAACTGCCTGTTGGAGTCACTGTTCCCTTCCCCACATTATGTTGTAGGCATGTGATACAATTCTGTAGCAACCTCTCGGCATTCTTTTTTATGAGTGGATTTTCTCAGACTGTGGCTAGATGTTGCACTATTTTCTTTGCACAAATATGGGTGGGACTGTGAGCCATTGTAACCATTGCATTTACATAGGCATTTGGCAACATCCAATTACCGCTCCTCTTGTCCACCCAACAACACTCCAAATCCAGTTCTGCAGAGCCCTCACCCCACCCTTGTATTTCATCGACAGTGGCTTCCGCCTGCATCTCTTTGACAGTGACAATTCCATACTCTATCATACTGGGTACTTCCTCTGATTGTACTGTTAACATTCTTGTGTTCAAATCAGTGGCAGTTTGTTTCGCAATTCTGTCTGCAAATGTGTTTCCCTCTCCCACCTTGCATGTCACCTTTTTATGTGCTTCACACTTTACTATCGCCAAGTGCTTTGGACACGTAAGTGAAGACAGCAGTTGTACAATCAAAGGGCCATGTTGAATTCTAGCCCCATGTGATGTTAGGAAACCTCTCTCGGCCCACATTCAGCCCAAATTATGAACCACGCCAAAGACGTACTGGCTATCAGTATAAATGTTCACGCTTAGATTTTCAGAAATTTCACAAGCTCTCGTTAAGGCAAGTATTTCCGCGGCTTGGGCAGAGTTGTAAGGAATTCTTTTATTCTCTACAATGCTTTTTAACATGGTGATGGCATATGCGGCAGTTGATGTGCCGTCAGATAATTTAAAGCAGGAACCATCACAAAACAGTTGTTCATCTGGTTCTTTTAGTGGAGTATCACTTAAATCAATTCTCTCTTTTGTTTCTTTCGCAGTAACCATTAAACAATCATGGGGAGGTGATTCATTTCTACCAATGTCTTCCTCGGGCATTGGCATCAATTCTGCTGGATTCAAAGTGCTACACCTCATAATTTGAATGTGGGGTGCGAACAACACTTTTTCATATCTAGTTAATCTAGCAGAGGTGAGGTGTTGTTGCGTCTGTGTTCTATAGAGTAGAACGTCTATGGCATGTGGCACCATCAAAATTAAAGTGTGCCCCAATACCATCCCTTCTGTTTGTTTCACTGACGCAGCAGCCGCTGCAACAGCTCGCGAACATCATGGTAGTGTGCGCCCTACAGGGTCCAGCGCAGAAGAAAAATAACTGCACAGCATATTTCTTCCACCTTGTTCCTGCATTAAAACAGATAACGCGCAGCCTTTATTCTCATGCACAAACAACCTAATTTCTTTTTTATAGTTTGGCGTGCCCAAAACTGGAGCAGAACACGGCCCAGTTTTAAGCAAATGAAATGCTTTCTGACATTCTTCATTCCACTGCAAAGGCATCACTACATCCTTCTTTGTCAACTCCACCATTGGCTTCACAATCAATGCAAAATTCACAATCCACTGACGACAATAAGAAGCCATGCCAATTATGGCTCTAACTCCTTTCTGTGTCTTTGGACTAGGCATACCAGAAATGCTCTCTATTCTCTCCGGCGTTAGTCTTCTCCCTTCTTTTGAGAGTAGGTAACCCAAATAAGCTACCTCCTTCTGACAATACTGACATTTCTTTAAACTCGCTTTATGGCCATGCGCAGCTAGATGAGTCAATAACAAGACAGTACTTTTTTTACAAATCTGTTTCCTGTCAGCAGCAATTAATAGATCGTCGATATACTGGAGCAATACACAACCTGTCGGAAGTTCTAACATGTCTAGCTGTTCTTTTAATGCTCTACTGTATATACTTGGACTTTCAGTGTAACCTTGTGGAATGCGTGTAAATGTGAATGATCGCCATCCTAACGTGAAGGCGAACACATATCTGCTTTCCTTGTGTACTGGAATGCTGAAGAAAGCATTCTTCAAATAAATAACACTAAAGTATTCTGCTGAAGCAGGAATCATTGTCAAAATTGTGGTAACATCTGAAACGAACAGGAATTGGGGATCTACTACTTTGTTTAATGCGCCGAAATCAATTATGAAATGGTACGGTACTCATTACCCCCTTTCTTATACACTGGAAGAATGGGGCTGTTACACGTGCTGCCTGTAATCTATTCAATCACTCCCAATTTCACCAAATCAGAAACAATACTTTTCAATCCTTTCTCTCCTTCTGTTGAAATTCTATACTGCGGGATACGCAGTAACGTTACTCCTTCTTTTAAAACAATTTTCACTGGCTCTATCTTCAAACATCCCACATCATTGTCATTCATTGCCCAAATGCAAGTTGGCACTGTAAGAGGATTCAATTCAACACTACAGCTAAGTCAATGCCTAGTCTGGGATACTGAATGGAAACCCTTATTGATATATCTTTGCATCCAGTTCATGCGTTCTGGATGACTACCCCTATATAACACCCCTCTCTTGGAATCCCCCTGACCCCACTGAGCCAGGAAGTAGTTCTGTTTTGCAAGTTTAAACGGTTTATTTGATGATTTAAACAATATATATATATATCACACTTTATAATAAATTAATAATTGAATATCACACTTAATCTGAGCAGTAATCAATAATGGATAGTCCGGCACTAGCACACTTCTTTATAATCAATGATGAGTGGTTATAGGATGGATATGATAGCAACAATACTTTTATGGTTTCAAATGGATGCAATGTGGAATGAAATGCAGTACAGAAAATAACTTGAAAGGATTTCAGCAAAAGACAATGTAATCACTTTCTTGGACAATTCACCCCCCCTTTTATGCACTGTAAGGAGATGAAGATGACACAGTTCTTAGGAATGCAATGAAATAGAATTCAGTTCAATTCCCCCCAGCAGCTTATACAACAGATAGGAGTTTTGAAACACAGGCAAAATGCTTTGAATATGGTGACAATGCAGTGAGAAATATGCTGAAATGGTTTTAATTCCCTTTAGGCGGTTCAGGGTGAGTGAAATATATTTGGGATGAGTTCAGGCTCACTTTAGCAAGGATATAGGAGTAACTAGCAGGTTAAACGAATTTTTGGCAAAGGAAAGCAATGAAGCTGCTGTTTTCACACGTGGCTGGATTTTTAACCAAATTGCAAATCGCGGTAAAATTCGCGAGTGCGAGAATCGTGATTTTCACCTTTCTATGTACTGCATTTAACTTATTATCAGCATTGGTGCAGGAGGGGACGTTTGCTGGTTCCGGCATCTTCTCTCGTCCTTCTTCTTCTGCCGTGCTCGTCGTGAATATCTCCCATCGATGCGCTTCTTGGAATGTTAGAGAGTCAATAAATGTCTACAGTCTTTCCATGCCAGTGCTTATCAGCCTGGATTGCTTAGTCGCTTGGCAAAATCTCTGTGCATTTGCACATTGCTCTAGAGTTTCAGAGCACCTGCCTTTGTACCATGTGCGCCCCGCTTGTCCGCTCGGGTTCCAGACACATGGATTTAGCACCAAGGAGTTGCGTTTGTTGAGCTGTCTGGTGTGCACAACTCTCACACCACTCTCCTCTAGGCCTCCGGTTCCTACTTTATCCGAGAATAGGAAACAGAGGCAATAAAATCACAAAAAGATGATGATGTGATCACTCCTTTTTTCTGCTCCGCAGGTTATACCGATTTGCTCCCGGTATCGTGTGGTCGACAAATAGTGCGGGTGCACTTCCGGTTTCAAGCTTGGAGTCAGCCTGGGGCACAATGGCAGATGATGATGGGTGCCCAGGCGACGATGCAGGCTGTGGCGCAACAGAAGATGGTGGGCGCCAAAGAGGTATGCGCTTGATGTCAGTCAGCAGTGATGCAGAATCTGCTGGACAACGTTGGGGCACTCTTTGCCCTTCCTCTTTTATGGCATCTCATGAGGCTTTGTTTCAGGATCAAGCAGTTTCTGAGGCAAAGAACTGGCAATTTTATTTTTCGTTTCTGGAACCGCTGTCTCTTTTTGGTCGTTTTCTCCATCAGTCAAAGTGTCAAGTGGTGGTAGAACTTTCTTGGCGTGCGTGGCATGTATCCACGCCTTACGTCCATCCACTCGTATTGCCGTCTGCGTAGTTAGGATGATCTGGTAGGGCCCACTCCACCTGGGTGCTAGCGATGTTTTCCTTTCAAAATTTCTCACTAGCACCCAGTCTCCTGGCTCCAATGCATGTCCTGGGCCAGTGTATCTGATAGGCAGCGCTACCGCACCTGCTGATGAATCAATCACAGTTTTTGCATTAACAGCCCACAATAAATGCTGAGTACAGGATATTCCACTTAGCTAAGCCTTTTCGGCTGAGGTGCACACCAAACATTCGCCTGTTTCCCCATTATTATTTCGTACGGGGAGAGCCCAGTTTTCGCTTGTACAGATGTTCGCATACACAGTAACGCTATTGGTAAGGCATCTACCCAACTTAGCTTGCTACCTGCACAGATCTTGCTAATCTTGGACTTCAAGATTCCGTTGTGGCACTCAATAAGACCGTCCGACATCGGATGTCTCGAACAATGGAATCGCTTATCAATCTGTAAACCTGCGCAAATCTGCAGTATTACTGCAGCTACAAAATGCGGACCATTGTCCGACCATATGACACGGGGTAGACCAAAGCGAGAGAAATACTCCTTCAGCATTACTTTTGCTGTGCTCATGGCAGTGCAGTCTTTCAATGGATACGCTTCCACCCACTTGCTGAACGCACATATGACCACCAGGACGTACTTCAAGTTTTGGCATCTCTCCATTTCTATGAAATCAAAATGGATCACCTCAAATGGCATAGAGGGAGGGCCAAAACTGCCTGTTGGAGTCACTGTTCCCTTCCCCACATTATGTTGTAGGCATGTGATACAATTCTGTAGCAACCTCTCGGCATTCTTTTTTATGAGTGGATTTTCTCAGACTGTGGCTAGATGTTGCACTATTTTCTTTGCACAAATATGGGTGGGACTGTGAGCCATTGTAACCATTGCATTTACATAGGCATTTGGCAACATCCAATTACCGCTCCTCTTGTCCACCCAACAACACTCCAAATCCAGTTCTGCAGAGCCCTCACCCCACCCTTGTATTTCATCGACAGTGGCTTCCGCCTGCATCTCTTTGACAGTGACAATTCCATACTCTATCATACTGGGTACTTCCTCTGATTGTACTGTTAACATTCTTGTGTTCAAATCAGTGGCAGTTTGTTTCGCAATTCTGTCTGCAAATGTGTTTCCCTCTCCCACCTTGCATGTCACCTTTTTATGTGCTTCACACTTTACTATCGCCAAGTGCTTTGGACACGTAAGTGAAGACAGCAGTTGTACAATCAAAGGGCCATGTTGAATTCTAGCCCCATGTGATGTTAGGAAACCTCTCTCGGCCCACATTCAGCCCAAATTATGAACCACGCCAAAGACGTACTGGCTATCAGTATAAATGTTCACGCTTAGATTTTCAGAAATTTCACAAGCTCTCGTTAAGGCAAGTATTTCCGCGGCTTGGGCAGAGTTGTAAGGAATTCTTTTATTCTCTACAATGCTTTTTAACATGGTGATGGCATATGCGGCAGTTGATGTGCCGTCAGATAATTTAAAGCAGGAACCATCACAAAACAGTTGTTCATCTGGTTCTTTTAGTGGAGTATCACTTAAATCAATTCTCTCTTTTGTTTCTTTCGCAGTAACCATTAAACAATCATGGGGAGGTGATTCATTTCTACCAATGTCTTCCTCGGGCATTGGCATCAATTCTGCTGGATTCAAAGTGCTACACCTCATAATTTGAATGTGGGGTGCGAACAACACTTTTTCATATCTAGTTAATCTAGCAGAGGTGAGGTGTTGTTGCGTCTGTGTTCTATAGAGTAGAACGTCTATGGCATGTGGCACCATCAAAATTAAAGTGTGCCCCAATACCATCCCTTCTGTTTGTTTCACTGACGCAGCAGCCGCTGCAACAGCTCGCGAACATCATGGTAGTGTGCGCCCTACAGGGTCCAGCGCAGAAGAAAAATAACTGCACAGCATATTTCTTCCACCTTGTTCCTGCATTAAAACAGATAACGCGCAGCCTTTATTCTCATGCACAAACAACCTAATTTCTTTTTTATAGTTTGGCGTGCCCAAAACTGGAGCAGAACACGGCCCAGTTTTAAGCAAATGAAATGCTTTCTGACATTCTTCATTCCACTGCAAAGGCATCACTACATCCTTCTTTGTCAACTCCACCATTGGCTTCACAATCAATGCAAAATTCACAATCCACTGACGACAATAAGAAGCCATGCCAATTATGGCTCTAACTCCTTTCTGTGTCTTTGGACTAGGCATACCAGAAATGCTCTCTATTCTCTCCGGCGTTAGTCTTCTCCCTTCTTTTGAGAGTAGGTAACCCAAATAAGCTACCTCCTTCTGACAATACTGACATTTCTTTAAACTCGCTTTATGGCCATGCGCAGCTAGATGAGTCAATAACAAGACAGTACTTTTTTTACAAATCTGTTTCCTGTCAGCAGCAATTAATAGATCGTCGATATACTGGAGCAATACACAACCTGTCGGAAGTTCTAACATGTCTAGCTGTTCTTTTAATGCTCTACTGTATATACTTGGACTTTCAGTGTAACCTTGTGGAATGCGTGTAAATGTGAATGATCGCCATCCTAACGTGAAGGCGAACACATATCTGCTTTCCTTGTGTACTGGAATGCTGAAGAAAGCATTCTTCAAATAAATAACACTAAAGTATTCTGCTGAAGCAGGAATCATTGTCAAAATTGTGGTAACATCTGAAACGAACAGGAATTGGGGATCTACTACTTTGTTTAATGCGCCGAAATCAATTATGAAATGGTACGGTACTCATTACCCCCTTTCTTATACACTGGAAGAATGGGGCTGTTACACGTGCTGCCTGTAATCTATTCAATCACTCCCAATTTCACCAAATCAGAAACAATACTTTTCAATCCTTTCTCTCCTTCTGTTGAAATTCTATACTGCGGGATACGCAGTAACGTTACTCCTTCTTTTAAAACAATTTTCACTGGCTCTATCTTCAAACATCCCACATCATTGTCATTCATTGCCCAAATGCAAGTTGGCACTGTAAGAGGATTCAATTCAACACTACAGCTAAGTCAATGCCTAGTCTGGGATACTGAATGGAAACCCTTATTGATATATCTTTGCGTCCAGTTCATGCGTTCTGGATGACTACCCCTATATAACACCCCTCTCTTGGAATCCCCCTGACCCCACTGAGCCAGGAAGTAGTTCTGTTTTGCAAGTTTAAACGGTTTATTTGATGATTTAAACAATATATATATATATCACACTTTATAATAAATTAATAATTGAATATCACACTTAATCTGAGCAGTAATCAATAATGGATAGTCCGGCACTAGCACACTTCTTTATAATCAATGATGAGTGGTTATAGGATGGATATGATAGCAACAATACTTTTATGGTTTCAAATGGATGCAATGTGGAATGAAATGCAGTACAGAAAATAACTTGAAAGGATTTCAGCAAAAGACAATGTAATCACTTTCTTGGACAATTCACCCCCCCTTTTATGCACTGTAAGGAGATGAAGATGACACAGTTCTTAGGAATGCAATGAAATAGAATTCAGTTCAATTCCCCCCAGCAGCTTATACAACAGATAGGAGTTTTGAAACACAGGCAAAATGCTTTGAATATGGTGACAATGCAGTGAGAAATATGCTGAAATGGTTTTAATTCCCTTTAGGCGGTTCAGGGTGAGTGAAATATATTTGGGATGAGTTCAGGCTCACTTTAGCAAGGATATAGGAGTAACTAGCAGGTTAAACGAATTTTTGGCAAAGGAAAGCAATGAAGCTGCTGTTTTCACACGTGGCTGGATTTTTAACCAAATTGCAAATCGCGGTAAAATTCGCGAGTGCGAGAATCGTGATTACGGCAAAAGGATGAGGAGTAGGAAGTCGGATCTAGGCTTGTTGAACAGCTGAGATTCTAAGCTTTCAGAGGAAAGTTAAACCAAGTTCCTAGCCCAAACGGTTCCAGAGATACGGACGATTAAATAAAGGTAGTTTTTCAGATTTGAAATTTTAAAAGTTCAAAGCGACAGGTTACAGCTTGCAGCTAGAAAATGACAAGTGACAGCTTTGCAAATGACAGGTGACAGTTAGGAGGCAGTTCTGGTTAGATTAAAATAGATTGAATTATATTATTTTAACTAAGAGATTGGTTCTGCACAGTTCTGCTAGGTACTCACAATATATTTAGAAATAGGCCTCGCCACGGATCTGCTCAGGTTTTCGGACTGGACTCCGGTTCTGGTCTCGGCACTTCACAGTGATCTGAGTCAGCTCTCTGGTTCTGCTAACAGCGGTCTGGGTCACTCTGGATCTCTGGCATCTGGTTCTGGATACTGCTCTGCTTTCTCTGGGTACAGCACTGCTTCTGGATCTTTCTGCACAGCTTTCTCTGGATACAACACTGCTTTCTGGCAAATGGAAAGAGTTCTTGCAAAGAATTCTAACAGCTCGCCTGGCTGTGAATAGTTTACAATGATTTGAGGCCTGTAAAAGAGGGATTTAGCTTGTAGTTGACCTCTCTGCTACCAATTCAGAAGTAAAGTCTTGGTCTCTGAAGGTGGATAGATTGGAGTCTCTGTGTTGGCTCTCTGGAGGTTGATGGAGGTAAAGTATGGATTTTCCCGGCAGAGCGTCCCGCAGCAGGTGGAATAGAATGTCTCTATCTGTCCTGACTGTCTGCTTTTATGTGTTTTGAAAGTGGGTGGAGAGGCTAGCTTTCTAGGCCCTACCCCTCTCCACTTGTCATTGGCCACTTCCTCCTCTTCCCCTTGATTGGGGGAATTAAATGAAGTGTCATCATGATGAGGTCTGTTTATGATACAGAGAACCCACCCCTGTCAACTTTACACACAATCTATATCTGATCCAAATACATACTTCCCCGATAGACAGTTGTTTGGCATTGCATACACACATCATGCATTTACTGAAGGTAGCCCGTGTTCCAATTCTGTCGTTTCTAGGAGCTTGGGTTCAAAAATGGCAACATATTTCACTTTTTGGTCGGGTTACCAATATTGGATTTTTTCCCGCATTTACACAGATGTGCCCATGGTGTGTGGGCATTAGGTGGTGGAGTGTCAGATTTTTAACATACATACATTTAGAGTAATATCCTCTTTTCCGCTAAAACCCCCCTGAACATGCCACCGGGTCCTACCACGTCTTCAAATGTGCACAGAAAAATCACAAGAATAATGATATCACTTATAACATTTTCACAAGTCCGCTCTATGAATGATCCATCTTTTTAGATTCATGTTCTGGCCCCAAAGGGGTGTGGTTTCCCCCCAGCACAAGGTTGAATTTCTGGTTTTTCCAGTTCTGCCAAGCCAGCTTGCTCTCACAGGCAGTGCTCCTCCCCTTTCCTTCCAGGAGGAAGCCACTTTTACTACCCCCCCAATAAAACATTTGCCTGAGTCAGGACAGGCTTTGTTCAATTTCCTGCAGAGCCCAGGTAATTCAATCAGAGAAGTGTCATATCCCTATTGGTGGGAGCATCAAAAGGCAGCTAGGCCTGGGAACACAGCTGTTGTGCAAGTCTCAACTCCTGTCGGGGGTAGCTGGTGGGCAAAATTCAGTTTCATTAAGCCAGGTTTCAGATAAAATGTCACTTTTTGTTCCCCAGTTTAAGTCAAGACAATTTTTACATATGCAGCTAGAATGCTGATTCTAAGTTCAAAACTATGACATTTTAACAGTGACAAACTATGTGGCAGTCACAAGTCTGTCCCTCAGTTTATTTACACATTTCGATTTTTGGTAATTTTAAATCCAGTTTCAGTTTAAGCCGCTGCAGACCTGCAGAGCTCAGCCAGTCTTGTTATAAACCTTCAAGTCACTTCAGAATATAACTTTACATTGTATCCACCTCTTAGTAAGTCTTTCTTTGGCCTGCTTTGGGTTCATTTATTCAGTTTTACCCAAATGTCTGGTGTTGTTTTAAAACGCCGGCTTTCTGATAGTGGTGAGTACTGGTAATGCAACCATTTTTGGGATTTAAGAAAATGAATTCCCCACAGTTCTAGGTTGCTTTTGGCAATCAGCATTGCCATTCCCTACTGTGTGGGTAGTCCAATGGTGGTTTTAGGCAGTGCCCTTCTGTGCCCATAACATCGGCAAAAATGGGTGGCAGCCTATTCTTCATGCATTTCCCTGTGCATTTTCTGGGAAGCTCTGGCCATCATGATGTTTTCAATGCCAGTACTGCACAGTTTTTGTGGTAGGGCTCGGATGCATGGGTAAAAACATCCCACAAGCCCCCCTCTTGCGATGGCCATTCTGTCTCACTGATGGAACTCGCAAGATCTGGGATGTTTCCTCATCTTCTTCCAATAGATGGCACAGTTCAGCATCTTTTTCTCCATCCTGTCGGATCGATCGGTTCTCCTCGCCGGTCCTGATGGGAAGATTGGGCGGTACCCTGGGCCCCTTGCGTCTCTGCTCCCGGTCTCCGGATCGTCCTCCCTGGCCAGTCTCAAGGTTTTCTTTCTCCTAGGACGACAAAGGAGAAGCGGCAATACCTATTCATAGACATTTTTCCCCCACCATTGATATAGTGGGGTGGCATATAAATTTATAGTCAAAACATATGAACATGCACATTTCTTTTTGCATTCAAAAACGAAAACACCCACATTGAGAAACTCAGAATTTGATAGGCGATATGTAGGATATTTTAAGTTAGAACTGAATTAATCAGAGACAGTACCCTCTAGGATTACCGAGGACTCCTCCAGTTGCTGCAAAGTGTGCCTGGGATGGCAACACTTCAACTAGTTTATATGGACTTGTCTTCCCCCTCTGCCAAACCGCCTTTGGGGATGCGGATCTTGTAGGCCACAGGGGAGATCTTGTCTATAATCTCATAGGGTCCCTTCCATGTAGGCAAACATTTTCGCTGCTTGGCCTGGTTCCTTTGGAAATTGTATAGATAGACCCGGTCCCCCACCTGATATTCCTTCCTGGAAGTTTTCAGGTCATAGTGGGTCTTCATACTCTCAGCTGATCTTTAGATTCCGCTGAGCATAGGCAAAAGCATGCTGAAGGTGTTTCCTTAAATTCTCCACATACCCATGAGTTGTGGAGGCATTTATCAACGTTTGCTCTTGGGTTCTGTAGAGCAAATGCTGAGGAAGCACCATCTTGCTTCCAGTCATCAACTCAAATGGTGACATTTTGGTTGCAGATGAAGGGTTAGATCTGATGGCCATTAGGACCAGAGGTAATCGGATATCCCTACTTGGCGCAGAATCTGCCACAAACTTTTTTAAGATGCTCACAATGGTTCGGTTATATCTCTCTACTGCCCCAGAAGAAGCTGGCCGGTAAGCAATATGCAACTTCCTTTTGACCCCCAGTATCTCCCACATCTTTGTCATCACTTCACTGGTGAAGTTGCTACCTCTGTCTGACTCAATCCTTTGAGGTAGACCAAAACGGGAAAATATGTGGTTAATCATCAAGGCAGCTGCCGTTTCTGCCTTGCAGTTTGGGGCTAGGAGACAGTCCACCCACTTGGTAAACAAGCATGTCACAGTCAACATGTACTTATTCCCCCTAGCAGAGCGAATCACGGGGCCTACAAAGTCGATTTGCATATCTGACCATGGCAGTGTCATCCCCCTCTTTTGGAGGGGTGCACGGTGCGTGAGGGATGATGGCTGAAATTGTGCACAGACAAGACACCCCTTCAAGTATTGGTCAAGGTCCTGCCCCATGTGTGGCCAGTATGCAACCTCTCTTAAGATTTCCATTGTTGTGTGAAACCCCCTATGACTGGCGGTGGCCGCATCATGGGCGTGACTTAACATCAGGCTTCGGAATGAGGTAGGAACCACCCACTGATCGTGGCCAGCTTTGGATTTCCAAACCAGCAAACCGTCTTGGATTCGGAACATTTTTGGACATTTCATCAACACTCTTTCCCAATGTAATCGGTATCCGTCAGGGGAAAGTTCTCAGGGTCCTCAAGGTGTTGGTAAAACTTACCAATAATTGGATCCCCCTTCTGAGCTGTAATCAAATCAGCATCAGGGGTCTCCTTACTCCATTGTGCAATTGAAAGATCATTGTGAGCATTTGTCTGGGACCTAGTGATAGCAGTGACCTGGATTTCCCCCAACAGGGACTCAATCTCAATTAGATTCCCTTGGATGGCCCCGGTTTTGGCCAGCTGATCAGCTAAGTCATTTCCAGTTTTGTCTGGTCCCTCTACTTTGGAATGACCCTTGATCTTTTTCCAATAGATGGTCATCTCATTCGAGGTGACCAGATTGTCAATGTTTTGGATCAACTTCCCATGTTTCAAGGGTTTGTTGTTAGCACATAACATGCCTCTGGTTTTCCAATTAACCAGGTGCTCCACGAACCCGTTCTGTACATAATCAGAATCTGTGATTATCACCAGTTCGTGGAGTTGATGTTGGACAGCAGTGAGGATGGCTTGATGCACAGCCATCAATTCTGCCACCTGACTACTTCGGGGACCAATTTTGTATCCAGCGGAGGGTTCTGGAAACTCATTCACCCATGCATTCCCTACGCCAGCCACCAGTTCTTTCTCCCCGTCGTTGTCAATATGGTAAGAGCATCCATCCACATAGACAGTGGGCATTCCCTCACACTTGTCTTCTTCAAAGACTTTGTGTGGGGAATTAAGGTATGCCTCCGTGTTGTCCTTGATCTTTAGACTTTCGTCCTCGAGACAGTTTTCTCTGGCACAATCATGCAAGTCATCCAGACCTTGCGCGAGGGGACTCTTCTTGTTTTGGCCATATCTGACCTCCACGGGAAAGCCTTGCATTAACAGAATCCAGGAAGTAATTCGGGAATTACTCACATTTCCGGGCCGGATTCTGTCACTTTGGAGATATTGCAGAGGCTGGTGTGGAGTCTCCACTATGATGTGTTCCCCCTGGATAAACGGGCGGTAATTCTTCAATGCCCACACCATTGCCAGGAGTACCTTCTCACAATCGTTGAATTTTTCCTCCACAGAGGATAAAGTTTTGCTCGCATAGGAGATTACTTTATTGACCTTGTCATGCTTTTGGTATAATACCGCCGTCAAGCACGTATTAGAGAACCCCGTCTCCAGGAAGAACTCCTTGTTTCTGACAGGGTAAGCTAGACAAGGCGCTTGTGAGAGGCTTCTCTTGAGTTGTTTTACCGCCTCGGCTTGTTCTGGACCCCATTCCCACTTGACCCCCCCCTTCAGGAGATGAAACAGGGGTCTGGTGATCTCTGCGTAGCCCTCAATGAACTTTCTGCTGTAATTAGTCAGTCCAAGGAGGCTCCTTAGTTCCCGCAGAGTTGTGGGGTCTTTCAGTTTCTTAAGTGCTTCCACTTTCTTTTCCTGGGGACAGAGACCCTGAGGAGTAATCTCATGCCCCAAGAAATTAACACGGGTTCTACGCCACTGTGCTTTCTGAAAGGAAAGTTTTGCTCCGGCGGCCCTCAACTGCGTCAGAACATAACAGATCTCCGCTATGTGTTCCTGTTTCTTTTTATTATGTCTTAACTTGGTTTGTGTGCGTGGTAAATTGTTAACTTATCTTTTGTAAATACCACTAGATGTTGTATCTTGTTGTTTTATACCATGTCTTTGTCATAACAGTTTTTATCTCTATTGCAAATTTCTGTTTACCATTCTACTTTGTATAATATTTATTGTTGTGTTTCTCCTCTTTCTTTTGTAACATCTTGAAAGGTTGATTTGTGGCCATCGGGAAGCCATCGGGCAGTATGGACCCGTTTGTTGAGCTCCCTGAGGTCGGCGCAGAGTCTCCACTGGCCGTTTTGCTTCAATATTCCCAGCACCGGATTATTGAAGGTGCTGTGAACTGGACGGATTATTCCCCAGGACTCAAGGTTCTTAATTATTTCAGTAAGGGACTCCATGGATGCGAGAGGCAAACGATATTGCTTCACAAACACTGGAGTCATGCCAGGGTCCGTGGGGATTGTTGTTGTGTGGATGTCGGTGCGGCCACAGTCATATGAGTCTACCGCAAAGAGATCTTGGAAATCCAAGAAAACTTGTTTCAACTTTTGCTTTTGTTCCAGAGTCACACAGGCATCAGCTAGGTCGACTCTCTCTTCCACCATCTGCCTGAAGCCTGGAAAGACTTCTGGTTTGGCTATCTCAGCGGCCTCCTCCAGCTGGGTGGAGAAGTCCCTGGTCAGAGTGCTGATTTGGACTAAAGGCTTCAGGTGGGAAAGGCAGCCCTCATGGACCTGGAAAATCACCTCATCCCTCCTGAAGTCACAAGTCACATCTTCCTTACCATAAGGGCAAGAAGTGTACACCAGGAAGTTCCCCCCATGCCGGGTAAAAATCCTGTCTGGTGTTGTATTGTCATCACTGTCACTGTCAAAGCAGTCCTTGGGGATTGGTCCTAACAGTTCATTTCCTAAATCAATGGAAAAATGTCGGTCATCAACCGCCATTCCAATAATGGTGCCTGCGGCTAGAGTAATACTCTTTAAGTCGCTGTTATACACCTCTATTAGAATGGTGTCATGTTCTATATTGACTAATGGTGTTGGGTTTACCCCTAACCCTTGCTGTTGGAGAGAAGCATTCAGATGTATGTAAGCATCAGGGTTTTTCAAATGTTGTCCTCTTTTAACTTCCAGGGAGAATTGTCGGGTCCTTTCTGGAATGGTGACTTCCTCTTTAATCTGAATTTCAACTGCATAAGGTAGCAATTGAGCTGACCTAAATGCTTTTTCTGGATCATCAAAGCCCATGGGATTATCCGCTAATCGGGAACACGCTTTGAAGTTTATTAGGTCCAAACTAATGGCAAAGCGATTGAGAATGTCACTGCCTAAGTAAAAGGTGGCAGTGACGTCTCGCACGACCCAACAATTATGGACTATGCTCTTGTTGCCAATGGAGATTTTGAGCATACACCTGCTTGGCAGGAGATGTTTGGAATTAGGCGCTTCCAGGTCCATTTCCCATTTATCTATCAGTTTGAATGTGGGAATGGCTGGATCTTTTGGGAGTTGGCGGAACATGGCTTCGCTGATGAAGCTCTTACCGTTGCTCACACACACTCGGGCGAGAGCAGAGTCCTTCCCATCGTTTAACTGAACAGGGATGAACAACTGCTCTCCAATTTGCTGAATATCAGCCAGGCTCTGAGCTGATTTCACATCTTTCTGGACTATAGGAGTGGGAGTTTCTGATTGTGGATTAGTATAGAATTTCAGAGTGTTTCCTTCCAGCGTGGAATACCACTTTAGACTGGAAGGAAGGTTGATTTTCAGAAATAGAGAGGACCCCCCATCACCAGTCTGTTGTCCTACTGCTATTACTGTCACGTCTGGAATTTGGTTATTCTGGAAGTGGAATTCTACTTGGTCAGAATTTTGTTCAACCATGTGGCATGTGCCGTTTAAACTAACATGGTTGACACTCTGTTTTAATATTATGGGTCGGCTAGTCTGGGTCCAGAGGAACTTGTTTACGCAATCTATTAGGGGTGACAACCTTCTCAGGAGGTCATTCCCTAGTAAACAAGGGGTGCCCTCTGGAGTCACAACTATGACCGGGTGTTTCAACTTGTGTCACCCAATTTTAATGTCCAAATCTGCCGTCCCCTTGACAGGAATTTCCTTCCCGTCAAAGTTCTGGAGTTGTCCAGGAAGTGAGGTGAGAGGAATTTGGTAATTCCCTCCCCTTCCTGCATTCAGTTCATCAAAGGCCCTTCTGGACAGAAGGGTAGCTTGAGATCCCGTGTCCACCAGTGCTGAAATCGTACCCTGCCCCTGTACTTGTACCAGGGCATAATATCTTCCCTCCTTCTCCTCAAGGGGGCACAGATAATGCACATTTTTGGACAACTGGTGGGCTAACTTTCTGGTTTTGGACATTGCTAGAGAAGAGATTTGGGCAGAATTCTGTGGAGAGTCTTGGGAATCTGAAAGAAAAAGTTGGCAACTGGAGATCAGAGCCATTGTGGGTTCCCCTGGTTCCGGTTCTGGGCTGCCCCCCCTTTTTGGAGGCAGTCACCAGGATGGGTTTGAACCAGGGGATTTTGGTATTGTGGGTTCTGGGATGAGATGATGGGCGGCGGTAGCTCAGTCTCCATATCTCCCCAGTCTGGATTGGAATCCTTTGGGACCCATTTTTCTTTGGGAGGAGTTCCCCCATCTCTGAAGGAGAAGATCCTTTTCCCAGGATCCTCTGAGGATCCTTCTCCCTCAAATTGGAAGATCTGTATTTCTTCCACAAAACGGGTCTGTTTGGGTACTTTGTTTCTCCTACCCCCCCTCTGCTCCTTTGGAGGCAGACTTTCAGGGGCAGGGGATTTTGTTTCCGGTTCCTGGGTTTCCAGGGGCTGTTTACAAGCGGGGAAGGAAGCTTCCTCCAAGGCTTTACACCCCCCTTCCCCTTGTGCCTCCTCCCTGGGAACCGGTGTGTTATCGGGGTGCTGCCCCCGTCATTGTTCTGGAGCACCAGGCCCAGAGTTTGGTGCATTCTGTGCCGGCATGCCCATCTGAGGGTTCTGCTGAGCCCTTAGCACGCGACCCAGCTCCTGTGCCATGTTCTGAACCTGGCGCTCTAACTGGGAAACCCGCTCAGGCTGATACGGGGCCCTGTTTTCTCCCCTGGGGTGATCCCGGGAAGGGTAGCTATCCCTTCTCTGGTAATATCCCAGATTGGGAAGATTTTGGTACCCCTCCACCCTTGGCCTCCCCTCTCCCGGATTAGGTTGTCTGGGCTCAGGGAATTGGGGAAAGAAGGATGGATGATTTTGGGGCTGGAAATTGGGTGGATATCTGGGGAAAAAGTTCTGCCCAGGATTTGGAGAATTTCTGCCCTCCTTGGGGAAGTTAGGAGGGAAGTTCCCCGGGTCAGGTGCTTGGCTGGATCACCCCCCCTTGGGCTGGAGGAGTCCACACATAACCCAGGATTGGTCTGTTTCCCTTGTAACAGTGACTTACATAGTCAGGAGAGCGAGGGACCTCATTTGTGGGACTACCTCTTTCACTCCCTGTCTGTGACTGGCCCGAGGACCTTCTGGGCCTAGCATTATTAGGTGCAGGTAGGTTTTTAGGCTCCCCCATCTCCAAATCCAAAACGGGGGTGACCTTTACCTCTGCCACCTTGGCAGCAGCAAGGGTGCTGTTGGTTTTGGGATTTTTCTGGGTATTGCTTTTATTTTCTATGGGCTTCTGCACCTCATAGATCCGGGTAGCCTGTTCAATGACCCAGTCTAAAGATCTTTTCTCATGAAAATCTCTCACGAGCTGGGTCATTATATATTTGGGCAAGGCATGGAAAAATGTATTGACAAATTCTCTGCTGTCTGTGCGCACCCTTCTGGTGGTCTGCGCAAAGGCACGTTTCAGTTCTTGCACGAATTCTTGTGGGGCCTGATCCTCCCCACATTGCAAATTGTAGGCTGCCTTGCGAGCCTCTTGAGGATTTCTGTGAACAGAAAAATGTTTCAAGATGGCCGCCTTATAGGTGGACCATCTTAAATGATTTTGGTCCTCCAGCCCCGCAAAGAAACTGGAGTATTCTGGGGAGAATGTCCATTTGACGTACTGGTTGCAGCTACTGCTGTCCTTCAAATGGAAAGTCTCCATCATTTGCTCATAGAGCTCCAAGTGTTCCCAAACAGAGTACTTGGCGTTCTTATGATAAGGCGTGATGACACTCCTGATTGCCTTAATCTGTTTCAATGGGTCCTTAAGCAAGGCCCTTTTTGCCTTATTGGCCTTTTTGGTTCGGGTAACCCTTGTCCATTCATCCTCTGACTCAGAGGCACTGCTCCCAGAGGTTCCTGTCTGATCTTCCAGGTTTTCCCAGATTCTGCTAGCCTGGGAATGGCTGGCAGAATGTGGGGACCTGGTCTCCTGTGTCCTGCGCCGTTCAGAGGAGTCTTCAGATTCCTCCTTGCTGCCAGGATTTGATGGGTACCCCCCCCACTGACCTAACTGGGCAGAAGCTTTCAGGATGCCCTTAATGGGCCTGTTCTCCTGGGGTTCCCCACTAAATTGCACTGTGCTTGGGTGCCCATACCCGGATGCCCGCCCATCCATTCCTGGGAGGTACTGGCCTATGAGCCACATGCTTCTGGCTAGATAGTAATCTGCCATCCCTGTGGCCCGGTGCTCATGTGCGCCAGGGGACAGGGGGGGGGCAGAGTCCAGGGACTGAGAGAGATAAAGGCCTCTGGTACTAGGGCTCCTGAGGTTATGCTCAGGAGTTTCCCTTTCCCAGCGAACCTGGTCTCTATCCGCCTCTGCTCCCTGTTGCAATGCAAGAGCCTGCGCCTTCAGTTCCTCAGTTAAGGCCTTACTAGACTCTATCAGTCTCTCCTGCATCGCTACCTGTTGTTGGAGCCTATCATTGTGCTGGCAGAGAGCCTCATTCTCTCTCTGTGTTTCCTGATTGGTCCTGGAGCACTGGGCCAGTCTTTGCTGCAGGAGGGTTACCTCCTGAGCTGTGTCCCTATTGGCCTGCTCCTTTCTTGCCAGAGCATCCTCCACCTGCCTGGTGTGCTCCAACAAGTTATGGTGTTCTTTTTGGAGGTCACCCAGTCCCTGGAGGGCCAGGTGATTTTCTAATGTTTTTCCGTTCTACCATGTGTACACATTCTTCACTAATTTCAGTGCATACTATGGGGAAACAATGTATGCAACAACAACATGTCATGAATATTCCTAGAATTGCTATTAAGTTTGCAAATAGCTTCCATCCCCAGGACCGCAACACTTCACAGAACCAGGAGCTTATGTTCAATTCCTAACCTCCTTCAGGGGGGTGGAGATCAGAGCTTAATACATGCAATTTTCTTATCGCTTCGAAAATCGTGGGGGAGGAGTCACTTACAAATACGCAACACGCTGATCCCACAATTTTGCAAAACACCGCCGCGATCAACTAAGATTATATCAAGGGCCATCCTATTTTGTAGTGACATCAATCTAATTCCTTTTTCCTCAAGAGTCATGTTATATAATATGTCGGTTGTTCCATTTATTGTTTCTTCTAATATTCTGGACAGTCGTCTTATATTATAAGAGTTTATTGCTTGGCCCCAAAATGGTATAAATGATTTTGCTATATCTCCTACAATCAACCTGTCTTCAATATTCCGGCGAGGTTGTGACCTGGTCAATTTGGTTATGTCTGATGTTTCTAAAAGAAACACCCCAGGAAACAGAAAGCATAAATAACAAGTGCCTCCCCAGTTTCTCGGTAACCAAGGATATGCTTTTTCTCCACATATAAAGTACACAGGCTCTCCTAAATATATTGGTTCTACTTCTTTATCGAGGAATGCTATATTTTTGCATCTAGTGAATGTCCCCACCTGAAAAGAGCCCTTTTTCTGAAAACAAAAGGGGACAGAGCGTGGATTATAATTCACTTTATAGGAAGGGGGCTCCGCATCCTTGTTCCCTTCTGGGTTCATATGAAACGCAATCACGGATGATTTATAGGGCACAGACAATCTATCCTGTGGCATTATTGCTGGTGTAATTAATTGTGTTTTATGGAATATGGATCAACCCACCGGTTTTATAATCACTTCCTCAAATTCATTCATGTTTGTTTTGTCTAGTTGACCCATTTCACTTTCGTTCCATTTCCCATAATATAAGGCACTCAGAGAGGCATAGCATGCAGAAGTCAACGGGAGGGTCTGTACATACCATCCTATTCCTTTACCCCCATGCTGGGGCAAGTGGGCCCAAACCCAACAGTTGTTTTTTTTTTAGTATTGAGTGTTATGTTCATCATCAATAGCAATGTGTTGTTCCCATACCCTTCTCTATGTCTTTCTTCCATTGGGGACAAGGTATAGGAAATCACACGAACTGGGCTTTCTGTCGTGGAAATGTTTACAATAGGCAAGAGTACCTCTAAAGGGTGCATTTCCTCCAGGTACCATAATACTGATACAGTCAATATTGGGGCTAGTATACTCATTATACACATTATTATTGTTAGACCCAGCATACAATTCTTCTGACCATGTCCTTTTTTCACCTTTCTATATACTGCATTTAACTTATTATCAGCATTGGTGCAGGAGGGGACGTTTGCTGGTTCCGGCATCTTCTCTCGTCATTCTTCTTCTGCTGTGCTCGTCGTGAATATCTCCCATCGATGCGCTTCTTGGAATGTTAGAGGGTCAATAAATGTCTACAGTCTTTCCATGCCAATTCTTATCAGCCTGGATTGCTTAGTCGCTTGGCAAAATCTCTGTGCATTTGCACATTGCTCTAGAGTTTCAGAGCAGCTGCCTTTGTACCATGTGCGCCCCGCTTGTCCGCTCGGGTTCCAGACACATGGATTTAGCACCAAGGAGTTGCGTTTGTTGAGCTGTCTGGTGTGCACAACTCTCACACCACTCTCCTCTAGGCCTCCGGTTCCTACTTTCACCGAGAATAGGAAACAGAGGCAATAAAATCACAAAAAGATGATGATGTGATCACTCCTTTTTTCTGCTCCACAGGTTATACCGATTTGCTCCCGGTATGGTGTGGTCGACAAATAGTGCGGGTGCACTTCCGGTTTCAAGCTTGGAGTCAGCCTGGGGCACAATGGCAGATGATGATGGGTGCCCAGGCGACGATGCAGGCTGTGGCGCAACAGAAGATGGTGGGCGCCAAAGAGGTATGCGCTTGATGTCAGTCAGCAGTGATGCAGAATCTGCTGGACAACGTTGGGGCACTCTTTGCCCTTCCTCTTTTATGGCATCTCATGAGGCTTTGTTTCAGGATCAAGCAGTTTCTGAGGCAAAGAACTGGCAATTTTATTTTTCGTTTCTGGAACCGCTGTCTCTTTTTGGTCGTTTTCTCCATCAGTCAAAGTGTCAAGTGGTGGTAGAACTTTCTTGGCGTGCGTGGCATGTATCCACGCCTTACGTCCATCCACTCGTATTGCCTCTGCGTAGTTAGGATAATCTGGTAGGGCCCACTCCACCTGGGTGCTAGCGATGTTTTCCTTTCAAAATTTCTCACTAGCACCCAGTCTCCTGGCTCCAATGCATGTCCTGGGCCAGTGTATCTGATAGGCAGCGCTACCGCACCTGCTGATGAATCAATCACAGTTTTTGCATTAACAGCCCACAATAAATGCTGAGTACAGGATATTCCACTTAGCTAAGCCTTTTCGGCTGAGGTGCACACCAAACATTCGCCTGTTTCCCCATTATTATTTCGTACGGGGAGAGCCCAGTTTTCGCTTGTACAGATGTTCGCATACACAGTAACGCTATTGGTAAGGCATCTACCCAACTTAGCTTGCTACCTGCACAGATCTTGCTAATCTTGGACTTCAAGATTCCGTTGTGGCGCTCAATAAGACCGTCCGACATCGGATGTCTCGAACAATGGAATCGCTTATCAATCTGTAAACCTGCGCAAATCTGCAGTATTACTGCAGCTACAAAATGCGGACCATTGTCCGACCATATGACACGGGGTAGACCAAAGCGAGAGAAATACTCCTTCAGCATTACTTTTGCTGTGCTCATGGCAGTGCAGTCTTTCAATGGATACGCTTCCACCCACTTGCTGAACGCACATATGACCACCAGAACGTACTTCAAGTTTTGGCATCTCTCCATTTCTATGAAATCAAAATGGATCACCTCAAATGGCATAGAGGGAGGGCCAAAACTGCCTGTTGGAGTCACTGTTCCCTTCCCCACATTATGTTGTAGGCATGTGATACAATTCTGTAGCAACCTCTCGGCATTCTTTTTTATGAGTGGATTTTCTCAGACTGTGGCTAGATGTTGCACTATTTTCTTTGCACAAATATGGGTGGGACTGTGAGCCATTGTAACCATTGCATTTACATAGGCATTTGGCAACATCCAATTACCGCTCCTCTTGTCCACCCAACAACCCTCCAAATCCAGTTCTGCAGAGCCCTCACCCCACCCTTGTATTTCATAGACAGTGGCTTCCGCCTGCATCTCCTTGACAGTGACAATTCCATTCTCTATCATACTGGGTACTTCCTCTGATTGTACTGTTAACATTCTTGTGTTCAAATCAGTGGCAGTTTGTTTCGCAATTCTGTCTGCAAATGTGTTTCCCTCTCCCACCTTGCATGTCACCTTTTTATGTGCTTCACACTTTACTATCGCCAAGTGCTTTGGACACGTAAGTGAAGACAGCAGTTGTACAATCAAAGGGCCATGTTGAATTCTAGCCCCATGTGATGTTAGGAAACCTCTCTCGGCCCACATTCAGCCCAAATTATGAACCACGCCAAAGACGTACTGGCTATCAGTATAAATGTTCACGCTTAGATTTTCAGAAATTTCACAAGCTCTCGTTAAGGCAAGTATTTCCGCGGCTTGGGCAGAGTTGTAAGGAATTCTTTTATTCTCTACAATGCTTTTTAACATGGTGATGGCATATGCGGCAGTTGATGTGCCGTCAGATAATTTAAAGCAGGAACCATCACAAAACAGTTGTTCATCTGGTTCTTTTAGTTGAGTATCACTTAAATCAATTCTCCCTTTTGTTTCTTTCGCAGTAACCATTAAACAATCATGGGGAGGTGATTCATTTCTACCAATGTCTTCCTCGGGCATTGGCATCAATTCTGCTGGATTCAAAGTGCTACACCTCATAATTTGAATGTGGGGTGCAAACAACACTTTTTCATATCTAGTTAATCTAGCAGAGGTGAGGTGTTGTTGCGTCTGTGTTCTATAGAGTAGAACGTCTATGGCATGTGGCACCATCAAAATTAAAGTGTGCCCCAATACCATCCCTTCTGTTTGTTTCACTGACGCAGCAGCCGCTGCAACAGCTCGCAAACATCATGGTAGTGTGCGCCCTACAGGGTCCAGCGCAGAAGAAAAATAACTGCACAGCATATTTCTTCCACCTTGTTCCTGCATTAAAACAGATAACGCGCAGCCTTTATTCTCATGCACAAACAACCTAATTTCTTTTTTATAGTTTGGCGTGCCCAAAACTGGAGCAGAACACGGCCCAGTTTTAAGCAAATGAAATGCTTTCTGACATTCTTCATTCCACTGCAAAGGCATCACTACATCCTTCTTTGTCAACTCCACCATTGGCTTCACAATCAATGCAAAATTCACAATCCACTGACGACAATAAGAAGCCATGCCAATTATGGCTCTAACTCCTTTCTGTGTCTTTGGACTAGGTATACCAGAAATGCTCTCTATTCTCTCCGGCGTTAGTCTTCTCCCTTAGTAGGTAACCCAAATAAGCTACCTCCTTCTGACAATACTGACATTTCTTTAAACTCGCTTTATGGCCATGCGCAGCTAGATGAGTCAATAACAAGACAGTACTTTTTTTACAAATCTGTTTCCTGTCAGCAGCAATTAATAGATCGTCGATATACTGGAGCAATACACAACCTGTCGGAAGTTCTAACATGTCTAGCTGTTCTTTTAATGCTCTACTGTATATACTTGGACTTTCAGTGTAACCTTGTGGAATGCGTGTAAATGTGAATGATCGCCATCCTAACGTGAAGGCGAACACATATCTGCTTTCCTTGTGTACTGGAATGCTGAAGAAAGCATTCTTCAAATAAATAACACTAAAGTATTCTGCTGAAGCAGGAATCATTGTCAAAATTGTGGTAACATCTGAAACTAACAGGAATTGGGGATCTACTACTTTGTTTAATGCGCCGAAATCAATTATGAAATGGTACGCTACTCATTACCCCCTTTCTTATACACTGGAAGAATGGGGCTGTTACACGTGCTGCCTGTAATCTATTCAATCATCCCAATTTCACCAAATCAGAAACAATACTTTTCAATCCTTTCTCTCCTTCTGTTGAAATTCTATACTGCGGGATACGCAGTAACGTTACTCCTTCTTTTAAAACAATTTTCACTGGCTCTATCTTCAAACATCCCACATCATTGTCATTCATTGCCCAAATGCAAGTTGGCACTGTAAGAGGATTCAATTCAACACTACAGCTAAGTCAATGCCTAGTCTGGGATACTGAATGGAAACCCTTATTGATATATCTTTGCGTCCAGTTCATGCGTTCTGGATGACTACCCCTATATAACACCCCTCTCTTGGAATCCCCCTGACCCCACTGAGCCACGAAGTAGTTCTGTTTTGCAAGTTTAAACGGTTTATTTGATGATTTAAACAATATATATATATATATCACACTTTATAATAAATTAATAATTGAATATCACACTTAATCTGAGCAGTAATCAATAATGGATAGTCCGGCACTAGCACACTTCTTTGTAATCAATGATGAGTGGTTATAGGATGGATACGATAGCAACAATACTTTTATGGTTTCAAATGGATGCAATGTGGAATGAAATGCAGTACAGAAAATAACTTGAAAGGATTTCAGCAAAAGACAATGTAATCACTTTCTTGGACAATTCACCCCCCCCTTTTATGCACTGTAAGGTTATGAAGATGACACAGTTCTTAGGAATGCAATGAAATAGAATTCAGTTCAATTCCCCCCCAGCAGCTTATACAACAGATAGGAGTTTTGAAACACAGGCAAAATGCTTTGAATATGGTGACAATGCAGTGAGAAATATGCTGAAATGGTTTTAATTCCCTTTAGGAGGTTCAGGGTGAGTGAAATATACTTGGGATGAGTTCAGGCTCACTTTAGCAAGGATCTAGGAGTAACTAGCAGGTTAAACGAATTTTTGGCAAAGGAAAGCAATGAAGCTGCTGTTTTCACACGTGGCTGGATTTTTAACCAAATTGAAAATCGCGGTAAAATTCGCGAGTGCGAGTGCGAGAATCGTGATTACGGCAGAGGAGTAGGAAGTCGGATCTAGGCTTGTTGAACAGCTGAGATTCTAAGCTTTCAGAGGAAAGTTAAACCAAGTCCCTAGCCCAAACGGTTCCAGAGATACGGATGATTAAATAAAGGTAGTTTTTCGGATTTGAAATTTTAAAAGTTCAAAGCGACAGGTTACAGCTTGCAGCTAGAAAATGACAAGTGACAGCTTTGCAAATGACAGGTGACAGTTAGGAGGCAGTTCTGGTTAGATTAAAATAGATTGAATTATATTATTTTAACTAAGAGATTGGTTCTGCACAGTTCTGCTAGGTACTCACAATATATTTAGAAATAGGCCTCGCCACGGATCTGGTCAGGTTTTCGGACTGGACTCCGGTTCTGGTCTCGGCACTTCACAGTGATCTGAGTCAGCTCTCTGGTTCTGCTAACAGCGGTCTGGGTCACTCTGGATCTCTGGCATCTGGTTCTGGATACTGCTCTGCTTTCTCTGGGTACAGCACTGCTTCTGGATCTTTCTGCACAGCTTTCTCTGGATACAACACTGCTTTCTGGCAAATGGCAAGAGTTCTTGCAAAGAATTCAAACAGCTCGCCTGGCTGTGAATAGTTTACAATGATTTGAGGCCTGTAAAAGAGGGATTTAGCTTGTAGTTGACCTCTCTGCTACCAATTCTGAAGTAAAGTCTTGGTCTCTGAAGGTGGATAGATTGGAGTCTCTGTGTTGGCTCTCTGGAGGTTGATGGAGGTAAAGTATGGATTTTCCCGGCAGAGCGTCCCGCAGCAGGTGGAATAGAATGTCTCTATCTGTCCTGACTGTCTGCTTTTATGTGTTTTGAAAGTGGGTGGAGAGGCTAGCTTTCTAGGCCCTACCCCTCTCCACTTGTCATTGGCCACTGCCTCCTCTTCCCCTTGATTGGGGGAATTAAATGAAGTGTCATCATGATGAGGTCTGTTTATGATACAGAGAACCCACCCCTGTCAACTTTACACACAATCTATATCTGATCCAAATACATACTTCCCCGATAGACAGTTGTTTGGCATTGCATACACACATCATGCATTTACTGATGGTAGCCCCTGTTCCAATTCTGTCGTTTCTAGGAGCTTGGGTTCAAAAATGGCAACATATTTCACTTTTTGGTCGGGTTACCAATATTGGATTTTTTCCCGCATTTACACAGATGTGCCCATGGTGTGTGGGCATTAGGTGGTGGAGTGTCAGATTTTTAACATACATACATTTAGAGTAATATCCTCTTTTCCGCTAAAACCCCCCTGAACATACCACCGGGTCCTACCACGTCTTCAAATGTGCACAGAAAAATCACAAGAATAATGATATCACTTATAACATTTTCACAAGTCCACTCTATGAATGATCCATCTTTTTAGATTCATGTTCTGGCCCCAAAGGGGTGTGGTTTCCCCCCAGCACAAGGTTGAATTTCTGGTTTTTCCAGTTCTGCCAAGCCAGCTTGCTCTCACAGGCAGTGCTCCTCCCCTTTCCTTCCAGGAGGAAGCCACTTTTACGACCCCCCCAATAAAACATTTGCCTGAGTCAGGACAGGGCTTTGTTCAATTTCCTGCAGAGCCCAGGTAATTCAATCAGAGAAGTGTCATATCCCTTTTGGTGGGAGCAGCAAAAGGCCGCTAGGCCTGGGAACACAGCTGTTGTGCAAGTCTCAACTCCTGTCGGGGGTAGCTGGTGGGCAAAATTCAGTTTCATTAAGCCAGGTTTCAGATAAAATGTCACTTTTTGTTCCCCAGTTTAAGTCAAGACAATTTTTACATATGCAGCTAGAATGCTGATTCTAAGTTCAAAACTATGACATTTTAACAGTGACAAACTATGTGGCAGTCACAAGTCTGTCCCTCAGTTTATTTACACATTTCGATTTTTGGTAATTTTAAATCCAGTTTCAGTTTAAGCCGCTGCAGACCTGCAGAGCTCAGCCAGTCTTGTTATAAACCTTCAAGTCACTTCAGAATATAACTTTACATTGTATCCACCTCTTAGTAAGTCTTTCTTTGGCCTGCTTTGGGTTCATTTATTCAGTTTTACCCAAATGTCTGGTGTTGTTTTAAAACGCCGGCTTTCTGATAGTGGTGAGTACTGGTAATGCAACCATTTTTGGGATTTAAGAAAATGAATTCCCCACAGTTCTAGGTTGCTTTTGGCAATCAGCATTGCCATTCCCTACTGTGTGGGTAGTCCAATGGTGGTTTTAGGCAGTGCCCTTCTGTGCCCATATCATCGGCAAAAATGGGTGGCAGCCAATTCTTCATGCATTTCCCTGGGCATTTTCTGGGAAGCTCTGGCCATCATGATGTTTTCAATGCCAGTACTGCACAGTTTTTGTGGTAGGGCTCGGATGCATGGGTAAAAACATCCCACAAGCCCACCTCTTGCGATGGCCATTCTGTCTCACTGATGGAACTCGCAAGATCTGGGATGTTTCCTAATCTTCTTCCAATAGATGGCACAGTTCAGCATCTTTTTCTCCATCCTGTCGGATCGATCGGTTCTCCTCGCCGGTCCTGATGGGAAGATTGGGCGGTACCCTGGGCCCCTTGCGTCTCTGCTCCCGGTCTCCGGATCGTCCTCCCTGGCCAGTCTCAAGGTTTTCTTTCTCCTAGGACGACAAAGGAAGAGCGGCAATACCTATTCATAGACATTTTTCCCCCACCATTGATATAGTGGGGTGGCATATCAATTTATAGTCAAAACATATGAACATGCACATTTCTTTTTGCATTCAAAAACGAAAACACCCACATTGAGAAACTCAGAATTTGATAGGCGATATGTAGGATATTTTAAGTTAGAACTGAATTAATCAGAGACAGTACCCTCTAGGATTACCGAGGACTCCTCCAGTTGCTGCAAAGTGTGCCTGGGATGGCAACACTTCAACTAGTTTATATGGACCCACTTGTCTTCCCCCTCTGCCAAACCGCCTTTGGGGATGCGGATCTTGTAGGCCACAGGGGAGATCTTGTCTATAATCTCATAGGGTCCCTTCCATGTAGGCAAAAATTTTCACTGCTTGGCCTGGTTAATTTGGAAATTGTATAGATAGACCCGGTCCCCCACCTGATATTCCTTCCTGGAAGTTTTCAGGTCATAGTGGGTCTTCATACTCTCAGCTGATCTTTAGATTCCGCTGAGCAGAGGCAAAAGCATGCTGAAGGTGTTTCCTTAAATTCTCCACATACTCATGAGTTGTGGAGGCATTTATCAACGTTTGCTCTTGGGTTCTGTAGAGCAAATGCTGAGGAAGCACCATCTTGCTTCCAGTCATCAACTCAAATGGTGACATTTTGGTTGCAGATGAAGGGTTAGATCTGATGGCCATTAGGACCAGAGGTAATCGGATATCCCTACTTGGCCCAGAATCTGCCACAAACCTTTTTAAGATGCTCACAATGGTTCGGTTATATCTCTCTACTGCCCCAGAAGAAGCTGGCCGGTAAGCAATATGCAACTTCCTTTTGACCCCCAGTATCTCCCACATCTTTGTCATCACTTCACTGGTGAAGTTGCTACCTCTGTCTGACTCAATCCTTTGAGGTAGACCAAAACGGGAAAATATGTGGTTAATCATCAAGGCAGCTGCCGTTTCTGCCTTGCAGTTTGGGGCTAGGAGACAGTCCACCCACTTGGTAAACAAGCATGTCACAGTCAACATGTACTTATTCCCCCTAGCAGAGCGAATCACGGGGCCTACAAAGTCGATTTGCAAATCTGACCATGGCAGTGTCATCCCCCTCTTTTGGAGGGGTGCACGGTGCGTGAGGGATGATGGCTGAAATTGTGCACACACAAGACACCCCTTCAAGTATTGGTCAAGGTCCTGCCCCATATGTGGCAAGTATGCAACCTCTCTTAAGATTTCCAGTGTTGTGTGAAACCCCCTATGACCGGCGGTGGCCGCATCATGGGCGTGACTTAACATCAGGCTTCGGAATGAGGTAGGAAACACCCACTGATCGTGGCCAGCTTTGGATTTCCTTACCAGCAAACCGTCTTGGATTCGGAACATTTTTTGGACATTTCATCAACACTCTTAGGTCCTCTTTCCCAATGTAATCGGTATCCGTCAGGGGAAAGTTCTCAGGGTCCTCAAGGTGTTGGTAAAACTTACCAATAATTGGATCCCCCTTCTGAGCTGTAATCAAATCAGCATCAGGGGTCTCCTTACTCCATTGTGCAATTGAAAGATCATTGTGAGCATTTGTCTGGGACCTAGTGATAGCAGTGACTTGGATTTCCCCCAACAGGGACTCAATCTCAATTAGATTCCCTTGGATGGCCCCGGTTTTGGCCAGCTGATCAGCTAAATCATTTCCAGTTTTGTCTGGTCCCTCTACTTTGGAATGACCCTTGATCTTTTTCCAATAGATGGTCATCTCATTCGAGGTGACCAGATCGTCAATGTTTTGGATCAACTTCCCATGTTTCAAGGGTTTGTTGTTAGCACATAACATGCCTCTGGTTTTCCAATTAACCAGGTGCTCCACGAACCCGTTCTGTACATAATCAGAATCTGTGATTATCACCAGTTCGTGGAGTTGATGTTGGACAGCAGTGAGGATGGCTTGATGCACAGCCATCAATTCTGCCACCTGACTACTTCGGGGACCAATTTTGTATCCAGCGGAGGGTTCTGGAAACTCATTCACCCATGCATTCCCTACGCCAGCCACCAGTTCTTTCTCCCCGTCGTTGTCAATATGGTAAGAGCATCCATCCACATAGACAGTGGGCATTCCCTCACACTTGTCTTCTTCAAAGACTTTGTGTGGGGAATTAAGGTATGCTTCCGTGTTGTCCTTGATCTTTAGACTTTCGTCCTCGAGACAGTTTTCTCTGGCACAATCATGCAAGTCATCCAGACCTTGCGCGAGGGGACTCTTCTTGTTTTGGCCATATCTGACCTCCACGGGAAAGCCTTGCATTAACAGAATCCAGGAAGTAATTCGGGAATTACTCACATTTCCGGGCCGGATTCTGTCACTTTGGAGATATTGCAGAGGCTGGTGTGGAGTCTCCACTATGATGTGTTCCCCCTGGATAAACGGGCGGTAATTCTTCAATGCCCACACCGTTGCCAGGAGTACCTTCTCACAATCGTTGAATTTTTCCTCCACAGAGGATAAAGTTTTGCTCGCATAGGAGATTACTTTATTGACCTTGTCATGCTTTTGGTATAATACCGCCGTCAAGCAGGTATTAGAGAACCCCGTCTCCAGGAAGAACTCCTTGTTTCTGACAGGGTAAGCTAGACAAGGCGCTTGTGAGAGGCTTCTCTTGAGTTGTTTTACCGCCTCGGCTTGTTCTGGACCCCATTCCCACTTGACCCCCCCCTTCAGGAGATGAATCAGGGGTCTGGTGATCTCTGCGTAGCCCTCAATGAACTTTCTGCTGTAATTAGTCAGTCCAAGGAGGCTCCTTAGTTCCCGCAGAGTTGTGGGGTCTTTCAGTTTCTTAAGTGCTTCCACTTTCTTTTCCTGGGGACAGAGACCCTGAGGAGTAATCTCATGCCCCAAGAAATTAACACGGGTTCTACACCACTGTGCTTTCTGAAAGGAAAGTTTTGCTCCGGCGGCCCTCAACTGCATCAGAACATAACAGATCTCCGCTATGTGTTCCTCCACAGATGAACTTTTGATGAGGACATCATCTACATAAGCCAGGTTACCCCTTGCACCCAGGTCGGGCATGGCCTTGTGTAGGAAATTGTTGAATTCATTGCCGGAGTTGAGGTATCCGAAGGGAGTCTGGGTCCATGTGTACTGCTGGCCCCCAAAGGTAAAAGCCAGCTTGTTTTGGTCCTCCCTACTGACAGGCACAGTCCAGTATCCATTGGTCAGGTCTATTGCAGTGAATACCTGTGACCCCTGGATCTGGGCCAGCCCTTGGTCAATGTAGGGCAGAGGCCATCGGGAAGTATGGACCTGTTTGTTGAGCTCCCTGAGGTCGGCGCAGAGTCTCCACTGGCCGTTTTGCTTCAATATTCCCAGCACCGGATTATTGAAGGTGCTGTGAACTGGACGGATTATTCCCCAGGACTCAAGGTTCTTAATTATTTCAGTAAGGGACTCCATGGATGCGAGAGGCAAACGATATTGCTTCACAAACACTGGAGTCATGCCAGGGTCCGTGGGGATTGTTGTTGTGTGGATGTCGGTGCGGCCACAGTTATATGAGTCTACCGCAAAGAGATCTTGGAAATCCAAGAAAACTTGTTTCAACTTTTGCTTTTGTTCCAGAGTCACACAGGCATCAGCTAGGTCGACTCTCTCTTCCACTATCTGCCTGAAGCCTGGAAAGACTTCTGGTTTGGCTATCTCAGCGGCCTCCTCCAGCTGGGTGGAGAAGTCCCTGGTCAGAGTGCTGATTTGGACTAAAGGCTTCAGGTGGGAAAGGCAGCCCTCATGGACCTGGAAAATCACCTCATCCCTCCTGAAGTCACAAGTCACATCTTCCTTACCATAAGGGCAAGAAGTGTACACCAGGAAGTTCCCCCCATGCCGGGTAAAAATCCTGTCTGGTGTTGTATTGTCATCACTGTCACTGTCAAAGCAGTCCTTGGGGATTGGTCCTAACAGTTCATTTCCTAAATCAATGGAAAAATGTCGGTCATCAACCGCCATTCCAATAATGGTGCCTGCGGCTAGAGTAATACTCTTTAAGTCGCTGTTATACACCTCTATTAGAATGGTGTCATGTTCTATATTGACTAATGGTGTTGGGTTTACCCCTAACCCTTGCTGTTGGAGAGAAGCATTCAGATGTATGTAAGCATCAGGGTTTTTCAAATGTTGTCCTCTTTTAACTTCCAGGGAGAATTGTCGGGTCCTTTCTGGAATGGTGACTTCCTCTTTAATCTGAATTTCAACTGCATAAGGTAGCAATTGAGCTGACCTAAATGCTTTTTCTGGATCATCAAAGCCCATGGGATTATCCGCTAATCGGGAACACGCTTTGAAGTTTATTAGGTCCAAACTAATGGCAAAGCGATTGAGAATGTCACTGCCTAAGTAAAAGGCGGCAGTGACGTCTCGCACGACCCAACAATTATGGACTATGCTCTTGTTGCCAATGGAGATTCTGAGCATACACCTGCTTGGCAGGAGATGTTTGGAATTAGGCGCTTCCAGGTCCATTTCCCATTTATCTATCAGTTTGAATGTGGGAATGGCTGGATCTTTTGGGAGTTGGCGGAACATGGCTTCGCTGATGAAGCTCTTACCGTTGCTCACACACACTCGGGCGAGAACAGAGTCCTTCCCATCGTTTAACTGAACAGGGATGAACAACTGCTCTCCAATTTGCTGAATATCAGCCAGGCTCTGAGCTGATTTCACATCTTTCTGGACTATAGGAGTGGGAGTTTCTGATTGTGGATTAGTATAGAATTTCAGAGTGTTTCCTTCCAGCGTGGAATACCACTTTAGACTGGAAGGAAGGTTGATTTTCAGAAATAGAGAGGACCCCCCATCACCAGTCTGTTGTCCTACTGCTATTACTGTCACGTCTGGAATTTGGTTATTCTGGAAGTGGAATTCTACTTGGTCAGAATTTTGTTCAACCATGTGGCATGTGCCGTTCAAACTAACATGGTTGACACTCTGTTTTAATATTATGGGTCGGCTAGTCTGGGTCCAGAGGAACTTGTTTACGCAATCTATTAGGGGTGACAACCTTCTCAGGAGGTCATTCCCTAGTAAACAAGGGGGCCCTCTGGAGTCACAACTATGACCGGGTGTTTCAACTTGTGTCACCCAATTTTAATGTCCAAATCTGCCGTCCCCTTGACGGGAATTTCCTTCCCGTCAAAGTTCTGGAGTTGTCCAGGAAGTGAGGTGAGAGGAATTTGGTAATTCCCTCCCCTTCCTGCATTCAGTTCATCAAAGGCCCTTCTGGACAGAAGGGTAGCTTGAGATCCCGTGTCCACCAGTGCTGAAATCGTACCCTGCCCCTGTACTTGTACCAGGGCATAATATCTTCCCTCCTTCTCCTCAATGGGGCACAGATAATGCACATTTTTGGACAACTGGTGGGCTAACTTTCTGGTTTTGGACATTGCTAGAGAAGAGATTTGGGCAGAATTCTGTGGAGAGTCTTGGGAATCTGAAAGAAAAAGTTGGCAACTGGAGATCAGAGCCATTGTGGGTTCCCCTGGTTCCGGTTCTGGGCTGCCCCCCCTTTTTGGAGGCAGTCACCAGGATGGGTTTGAACCAGGGGATTTTGGTATTGTGGGTTCTGGGATGAGATGATGGGCGGCGGTAGCTCAGTCTCCATATCTCCCCAGTCTGGATTGGAATCCTTTGGGACCCATTTTTCTTTGGGAGGAGTTCCCCCATCTCTGAAGGAGAAGATCCTTTTCCCAGGATCCTCTGAGGATCCTTCTCCCTCAAATTGGAAGATCTGTATTTCTTCCACAAAACGGGTCTGTTTGGGTACTTTGTTTCTCCTACCCCCCCTCTGCTCCTTTGGAGGCAGACTTTCAGGGGCAGGGGATTTTGTTTCCGGTTCCTGGGTTTCCAGGGGCTGTTTACAAGCGGGGAAGGAAGCTTCCTCCAAGGCTTTACACCCCCCTTCCCCTTGTGCCTCCTCCCTGGGAACCGGTGTGTTATCGGGGTGCTGCCCCCGTCATTGTTCTGGAGCACCAGGCCCAGAGTTTGGTGCATTCTGTGCCGGCATGCCCATCTGAGGGTTCTGCTGAGCCCTTAGCACGCGACCCAGCTCCTGTGCCATGTTCTGAACCTGGCGCTCTAACTGGGAAACCCGCTCAGGCTGATACGGGGCCCTGTTTTCTCCCCTGGGCTGATCCCGGGAAGGGTAGCTATCCCTTCTCTGGTAATATCCCAGATTGGGAAGATTTTGGTACCCCTCCACCCTTGGCCTCCCCTCTCCCGGATTAGGTTGTCTGGGCTCAGGGAATTGGGGAAAGAAGGATGGATGATTTTGGGGCTGGAAATTGGGTGGATATCTGGGGAAAAAGTTCTGCCCAGGATTTGGAGAATTTCTGCCCTCCTTGGGGAAGTTAGGAGGGAAGTTCCCCGGGTCAGGTGCTTGGCTGGATCACCCCCCCTTGGGCTGGAGGAGTCCACACATAACCCAGGATTGGTCAGTTTCCCTTGTAACAGGGACTTACATAGTCAGGAGAGCGAGGGACCTCATTTGTGGGACTACCTCTTTCACTCCCTGTCTGTGACTGGCCCGAGGACCTTCTGGGCCTAGCATTATTAGGTGCAGGTAGGTTTTTAGGCTCCCCCATCTCCAAATCCAAAACGGGGGTGACCTTTACCTCTGCCACCTTGGCAGCAGCAAGGGTGCTGTTGGTTTTGGGATTTTTCTGGGTATTGCTTTTATTTTCTATGGGCTTCTGCACCTCATAGATCCGGGTAGCCTGTTCAATGACCCAGTCTAAAGATCTTTTCTCATGAAAATCTCTCACGAGCTGGGTCATTATATATTTGGGCAAGGCATGGAAAAATGTATTGACAAATTCTCTGCTGTCTGTGCGCACCCTTCTGGTGGTCTGCGCAAAGGCACGTTTCAGTACTTGCACGAATTCTTGTGGGGCCTGATCCTCCCCACATTGCAAATTTTAGGCTGCCTTGCGAGCCTCTTGAGGATTTCTGTGAACAGAAAAATGTTTCAAGATGGCCGTCTTATAGGTGGACCATCTTAAATGATTTTGGTCCTCCAGCCCCGCAAAGAAACTGGAGTATTCTGGGGAGAATGTCCATTTGACGCACTGGATGCAGCTACTGCTGTCCTTCAAATGGAAAGTCTCCATCATTTGCTCATAGAGCTCCAAGTGTTCCCAAACAGAGTACTTGGCGTTCTTATGATAAGGCGTGATGACACTCCTGATTGCCTTAATCTGTTTCAATGGGTCCTTAAGCAAGGCCCTTTTTGCCTTATTGGCCTTTTTGGTTCGGGTAACCCTTGTCCATTCATCCTCTGACTCAGAGGCACTGCTCCCAGAGGTTCCTGTCTGATCTTCCAGGTTTTCCCGGATTCTGCTAGCCTGGGAATGGCTGGCAGAATGTGGGGACCTGGTCTCCTGTGTCCTGCGCCGTTCAGAGGAGTCTTCAGATTCCTCCTTGCTGCCAGGATTTGATGGGTACCCCCCCACTGACCTAACTGGGCAGAAGCTTTCAGGATGCCCTTAATGGGCCTATTCTCCTGGGGTTCCCCACTAAATTGCACTGTGCTTGGGTGCCCATACCCGGATGCCCGCCCATCCATTCCTGGGAGGTACTGGCCTATGAGCCACATGCTTCTGGCTAGATAGTATTCTGCCATCCCTGTGGCCCGGTGCTCATGTGCGCCAGGGGACAGGGGGGTGGCAGAGTCCAGGGACTGAGAGAGATAAAGGCCTCTGGTACTAGGGCTCCTGAGGTTATGCTCAGGAGTTTCCCTTTCCCAGCGAACCTGGTCTCTATCCGCCCCTGCTCCCTGTTGCAATGCAAGAGCCTGCGCCTTCAGTTCCTCAGTTAAGGCCTTACTAGACTCTATCAGTCTCTCCTGCATCGCTACCTGTTGTTGGAGCCTATCATTGTGCTGGCAGAGAGCCTCATTCTCTCTCTGTGTTTCCTGATTGGGCCTGGAGCACTGGGCCAGTCTTTGCTGCAGGAGGGTTACCTCCTGAGCTGTGTCCCTATTGGCCTGCTCCTTTCTTGCCAGAGCATCCTCCACCTGCCTGGTGTGCTCCAACAAGTTATGGTGTTCTTTTTGGAGGTCACCCAGTCCCTGGAGGGCCAGGTGATTTTCTTCCATTTTCCTTTTTAAGTGGCAGACTTCCTGGCCTAAGGTATCCCTTTCCTGACTAAGAGCCTGCATCTGTGCCGCCAGGTCGTCCCTTTGCCTTTGGAAGGCACCAGTTTTCTGGCACTCCTGGTCAAACTCTGCCTGGGTATCCAGGTCTTTCAAAATCAGTTTATTGCTCTCTGCCTTCACCCTATCTAGGTGGCTTTGCAGGGTGACTACCTGCTCAGCACATGCCCTATTGAAGTCTAACTGTTGCTCCAGCTTTTTCTGGCTCTGCAGTAGGGAGTCCAAACCTTCTTGGTGCTCCTTCTGCAAGGCCAGAAATCTGGTATCCTGGTCCGCCTTTTCCTGTTGCAGCACATCCATATCCTCCTTTATTTTAGTGATGTACCGTCTGCTGTCATTTTCTGACTCCTGGCTCCTGGGCAGCCTCTGCTCAGAAGAGTCCAGATCAGATTGGGCCTTCTGTAGTGCCAGCAGTTGCCTACTCGCCAGATCTTGGCCTTCAGCACATTTGTCCTGCATGGCTCCCATATGTAAATATAAATATGCCGCTACCCTGGCAATCTTGTGGTGCTCATCCTTGGCCTTCGGGGCCATGTATAGTTCACCCAGGGCCACATGTACGGGACCCTGATCTCCCCATTTATCTGACCCTGTTTCAGTGACCTGTTGCGCGATTGCCTGCAACCAGACCGTTTGGTCTTGATGATTCCACTCACCTCTCACAAATAGCTTATGTAAGAAGTGTTCTCTGGCTATTTTCATATCTACCAAGGTCGTCATTCTGGAATTTGAGTTCCTTCCTGACTTACAGAAGTTTATATTTTATTTTTGCAAAACAGACCTTTTCCTTAGAGTGTTCCTTTGAGGAGTGCTTTTACAGCGTAACACAGCGTGGTGATCCGACCGGATATGTGTATCTGGTCAGCTGGCACACTGTATTAATCTGCACAAGTGATAGATCTAACCCAAACGTCCGGCTCGAGCCCCCAATTTGTAAGAGGATTCAATTCAACACTACAGCTAAGTCAATGCCTAGTCTGGGATACTGAATGGAAACCCTTATTGATATATCTTTACGTCCAGTTCATGCGTTCTGGATGACTACCCCTATATAACATCCCTCTCTTGGAATCCCCCTGACCCCACTGAGCCACGAAGTAGTTCTGTTTTGCAAGTTTAAACGGTTTATTTGATGATTTAAACAATATATATATATATATATATATCACACTTTATAATACATTAATAATTGAATATCACACTTAATCTGAGCAGTAATCAATAATGGATAGTCCGGCACTAGCACACTTTTTATAATCAATGATGAGTGGTTATAGGATGGATACGATAGCAACAATACTTTTATGGTTTCAAATGGATGCAATGTGGAATGAAATGCAGTACAGAAAATAACTTGATAGGATTTCAGCAAAAGACAATGTAATCACTTTCTTGGACAATTCACCCCCCCTTTTATGCACTGTAAGGAGATGAAGATGACACAGTTCTTAGGAATGCAATCAAATAGAATTCAGTTCAATTCCCCCCCAGCAGTTTATACAACAGATAGGAGTTTTGAAACACAGGCAAACTGCTTTGAATATGGTGACAATGCAGTGAGAAATATGCTGAAAATGGTTTTAATTCCCTTTAGGAGGTTCAGGGTGATTGAAATATACTTGGGATGAGTTCAGGCTCACTTTAGCAAGGATCTAGGAGTAACTAGCAGGTTAAACGAATTTTTGGCAAAGGAAAGCAATGAAGCTGCTGTTTTCACACGTGGCTGGATTTTTAACCAAATTGCAAATCGCGGTAAAATTCGCGAACGTGAGAATCGTGATTACGGCAAAAGTATGAGGAGTAGGAAGTTGTAAAGCCGAGATTCTAAGCTTTCAGAGGAAAGTTAAACCACGTTCCTAGCCCAAACGGTTCCAGAGATACGGACGATTAAATAAAGGTAGTTTTTCGGATTTGAAATTTTAAAAGTTCAAAGTGACAGGTTACAGCTTGCAGCTAGAAAATGACAAGTGACAGCTTTGCAAATGACAGGTGACAGTTAGGAGGCAGTTCTGGTTAGATTAAAATAGATTGAATTATATTATTTTAACTAAGAGATTGGTTCTGCACAGTTCTGCTAGGTACTCACAATATATTTAGAAATAGGCCTCGCCACGGATCTGGTCAGGTTTTCGGACTGGACTCCGGTTCTGGTCTCGGCACTTCACAGTGATCTGAGTCAGCTCTCTGGTTCTGCTAACAGCGGTCTGGGTCACTCTGGATCTCTGGCCTCTGGTTCTGGATACTGCTCTGCTTTCTCTGGGTACAGCACTGCTTCTGGATCTTTCTGCACAGCTTACTCTGGATACAACACTGCTTTCTGGCAAATGTCAAGAGTTCTTGCAAAGAATTCAAACAGCTCGCCTGGCTGTGAATAGTTTACAATGATTTGAGGCCTGCAAAAGAGGGATTTAGCTAGTAGTTTACCTCTCTGCTACCAATTCTGAAGTAAAGTCTTGGTCTCTGAAGGTGGATAGATTGGAGTCTCTGTGTTGGCTCTCTGGAGGTTGATGGAGGTAAAGTATGGATTTTCCCGGCAGAGCGTCCCGCAGCAGGTGGAATAGAATGTCTCTATCTGTCCTGACTGTCTGCTTTTATGTGTTTTGAAAGTGGGTGGAGAGGCTAGCTTTCTAGGCCCTATCCCTCTCCACTTGTCATTGGCCACTTCCTCTTCTTCCCCTTGATTGGGGGAATTAAATGAAGTGTCATCATGATGAGGTCTCTTTATGATACAGAGAACCCACCCCTGTCAACTTTACACACAATCTATATCTGATCCAAATACATACTTCCCCGATAGACAGTTGTTTGGCATTGCATACACACATCATGCATTTACTGATGGTAGCCCCTGTTCCAATTCTGTCGTTTCTAGGAGCTTGGGTTCAAAAATGGCAACATATTTCACTTTTTGGTCGGGTTACCAATATTGGATTTTTTCCCGCATTTACACAGATGTGCCCATGGTGTGTGGGCATTAGGTGGTGGAGTGTCAGATTTTTAACATACATACATTTAGAGTAATATCCTCTTTTCCGCTAAAACCCCCCTGAACATACCACCGGGTCCTACCACGTCTTCAAATGTGCACAGAAAAATCACAAGAATAATGATATCACTTATAACATTTTCACAAGTCCGCTCTATGAATGATCCATCTTTTTAGATTTATGTTCTGGCCCCAAAGGGGTGTGGTTTCCCCCCAGCACAAGGTTGAATTTCTGGTTTTTCCAGTTCTGCCAAGCCAGCTTGCTCTCACAGGCAGTGCTCCTCCCCTTTCCTTCCAGGAGGAAGCCACTTTTACGACCCCCCCCCCAATAAAACATTTGCCTGAGTCAGGACAGGGCTTTGTTCAATTTCCTGCAGAGCCCAGGTAATTCAATCAGAGAAGTGTCATATCCCTTTTGGTGGGAGCAGCAAAAGGCAGCTAGGCCTGGGAACACAGCTGTTGTGCAAGTCTCAACTCCTGTCGGGGGTAGCTGGTGGGCAAAATTCAGTTTCATTAAGCCAGGTTTCAGATAAAATGTCACTTTTTGTTCCCCAGTTTAAGTCAAGACAATTTTTACATATGCAGCTAGAATGCTGATTCTAAGTTCAAAACTATGACATTTTAACAGTGACAAACTACGTGGCAGCCACAAGTCTGTCCCTCAGTTTATTTCCACATTTCGATTTTTGGTAATTTTAAATCCAGTTTCAGTTTAAGCCGCTGCAGACCTGCAGAGCTCAGCCAGTCTTGTTATAAACCTTCAAGTCACTTCAGAATTTAACTTTACATTGTATCCACCTCTTAGTAAGTCTTTCTTTGGCCTGCTTTGGGTTCATTTATTCAGTTTTACCCAAATGTCTGGTGTTGTTTTAAAACGCCGGCTTTCTGATAGTGGTGAGTACTGGTAATGCAACCATTTTTGGGATTTAAGAAAATGAATTCCCAACAGTTCTAGGTTGCTTTTGGCAATCAGCATTGCCATTCCCTACTGTGTGGGTAGTCCAATGGTGGTTTTAGGCAGTGCCCTTCTGTGCCCATAACAACGGCAAAAATGGGTGGCACCCTATTCTTCATGCATTTCCCTGGGCATTTTCTGGGAAGCTCTGGCCATCATGATGTTTTCAATGCCAGTACTGCACAGTTTTTGTGGTAGGGCTCGGATGCATGGGTAAAAACATCCCACAGCACCTTATTCAATTCCCCTGTTAAAGGTTTAGTCACAAATTCAGATGTTGGCATATTCTGAGGAGAAATAGTCAAGAATACCCCATCTGGTGTACAGTGGATAACTGCGCTTTGTTTTTCAATAAATTCAATCCCAGGAGATTTCCCCCACAATTTTCTGTTAAAAGAAATGGACAATGTTCAGTAAAAGGCCCTATTGTCACTGCTACTGATTTGGACTCAGGATTTATTACCGGGGTACCTGCGAACCCTACTGAGATATTTTCCCGGCCTGACAGAGGTATATCTGGAACCAAGTGATCATCTATCGAGCGTTTCTGTGCCCCCGTATCTACGAGGAATCTATACTCTTCATTCCCGAATTTCATCTCTACGTAGGGTCCTTTCTGATTCACGGGAATAGACACTGGTGCCCCCCCCCTGTTGTGGGCTGTCCTATTGTGGTAACAACACATCATCCGAAGTGTAGTCACTGCTATTATTGTAATATGCATCTGATTGAGTATCAAAAATGTTCCCACCTCTTCCTCTATTTCCATTTTGTATACCCTGCTGATTTTGACTCTGGGTAAAAGTAGTTTGATTCGGAGCCTGGCCTTGATTCTGTGCACCATTCCCTTGATTATTCTGGTGCTGCTGCATATGGTTTCTGTTGTGGCCATTTGTTCCTGGGTGCCCTCTGTGCTGTCTCCTCTGACCATACCCGCCTCTATTTTGCAGATGCGGACATTGCGCTCTCCAATGTCCTTCCTCTCTGCAGTACGCACATTGATTTAATACCAAAGGCCCTCCATGCATGTTCAAATTATTGCTTCCCTGTACATTTCCCCTTCCCCTGTTGTGTCCCGATACTTGCTGGAGTAACACCCTTGTTTTCAAATTAGTTCTATCCTTTGCTTCTCTTTCTTTTTCGGTATTTATCCGATTCTCGTAATATTGGGCCATGTGTAATACCTCTCCTAGTGTTTTTGCTTGCCATGCACTTTCTGAGCTCATTATAAGATTTTGAATCAGGAGTATTAATCCTCTCACATATTTTTCAACAAATAACCTTTTTCCCCGCTTCCGTGCTTACGTCCTGCTCACTGAAATCTGTAAATACTTCTTTGAATCTATTAAAATAATCTGTGGCCAGTTTGTCCTTACCTTGATCACACGCAGTCAATTTGTTCCATTTAATTCTTTTCTCTGGGACCATTTCTTTTAATATTTGTACTATTCGTGCCGGCAATGCTATCATATTTGGTCCTGGCTTTGCACCCACATCTTTAACTTTATCCTCCTGTATTAAATTTGCCCAAGTGGCACCATAGGCTGTCTCATCATCTACCTTCCTTATTCATTTCCATATGTCCGCTGGCAGAATTACGGGGAATATCAGATTTATATCACTCATAGTGAACACTGAGAATTGCAATAAGGACTCTACTTCTTTATAGAAACCCGATGGATTTTTTCGTATGTCAGGGATCGTTTGTTTTATATTATTCACTTCCGGTCTAGAGAAGGGCACGTGCACATATTGGGCTGTGTAATGTGCTGGAATTACCTGAGCTGGCGTAGTGCCTACCGCAGGAGTCTCTACCTTTGGTACAAAGGTAGGGGGCACTTCTCTCATGGGGAATGCCACACTCACTGTTCCTCCCCCTTCTCTCATATGCAACAATATCCCTAGATCGAGGGATAAGACTGTTTCTCCCGTCCCTAGTTCCATTGCCCTTTTATATACTGCCATCGTGTTGGGGGGGCTGGCTTTCTCCTCGCTTATATCTCTCTTTATTAGATATTCAACTATTGTCTGCAGTGCTTTTCTTTTCATCGGTAAAGAATATTCATCAAATATTCCATGTATTTACATTGCGGGAATACTAGGATCTGAAATCCACTTTAGCGCTTCACGTGTGCATACTTTTAGTACACCACTAACCTGACCTGGTGGCGGCAAAGATTTCTGCATATAAGGTCCCACCGCTTTCTTCCTACCTCTCTCAATATCCTTCCTCCTATACCCCGGTGTAGCAAGTACTTCGGAATATTCCTCATCAAGTTCATTCTTAAGTTCAAACAGTCTGCTCACATGTTCTATTATTTCTTCATCTCTCCCATATTCCCCTATGCATTCCAACAATACCTGTCTTTCATTGTTCCTTCTGAAGTCATACAGTGACGCTAGCGTGGCTGCCTCATCATTCTCATCTATATACATTTTCGCCTGTTCTTGCAGCTCACGCTTTCTCTCCTTGCTGATCGCGCTGCGGGTCACTCTCATACATTCACTTTGTCCAAATTCGCTCATGGCGGGGGCAGTCGGGACAGAGGCACCCTCCTGACCGGGTGGTGCAGAGGTGGCAGTGAGAGTGGGAGATATCTGTTGAGGCTGTGGTAATTGCGAAACACTCGGGGCTGGTTGGCTAGTGGGCAGTTCAGTTACTGATGCAGCCTGTGGCTGTGCTAGGGTTGGGATGGGCTGAGCAACGAGAGGGGGTTGAGCGGCAGCTACTGATGTAGTCTTTTTAGTCTCACTCCTCGGGCCTTGTATTGTTTTAGTTAATATTTTGTTTATTAATTCGTCTGATGAGTGTAACTCTCTTTGTGGATATATTTTTTCAATATTCAATTGGTCGCGTCTATTTGCCTTCCTCAAACTTTTACTCCACTCCTCCTCCTCCTTTTCCTCACCTTTCTCCGCTTTTGACCTATGCCTGCGCGCATGTTTCTCTCTACTTCTAAATCGGAGCATTGCTTCCCTCCTCCAGTCCCTAAGGAGATCAAGTGCCGCAGGGCGTGCTTTCTTACTTATCAAAACCTTTTCCAGGTTATCTATCCGATCCATCTCAAAGCTACCATTTCTCGGCCACTGAAGATCTTCCTGCTTTCTGGTTTGCTTATGCCAAATTTCACAAAACATTATTGCCCCCACACCATACTTCACATACATATCATAAGCCGGCGTTCCCCCCGGAGGCGCAACCTGGCCAATTTCCAGAGATTGTTTGTTGCAGCGGAAAACCCTGCTAAGGTGGACAATACCCCAGGCATGTTTTAACCTTACCCTTGGCTAATCAAACTTACTCTGGGTGTTTGATTTTTCAAAATCAACTCTCAACCAATATCAGAACCACTTACGAATCGGGGCACGACTCACCTGATTAGTCAATTTGTCTTTTCAAGACACAATTCGTCCGTATACTGACACAACCAATGACGTTGTGTCTGCGTATCTCGGCTCAGCCTCGTTTCGGGACCCTCGCCTCCTTGTTTGCTGGCAGGGGACGTCGATCAGGGATCAGCTGTGTGCAGATCTGCAGCAAGGAATCTTATCACTTACGCAGGGCACCCTGAACACCTCTTGATCCCGGCTCGATCGCTCCCATCCTTGCCGTTCTTACCGCCTTCCTTATTTTGCAACGTACATGATGGAACAAGTGGGGAAGGTCCCTATTCGGGCACCATCTTGAAGGGGCCCCTGAGGGACCCTCGGATGTGGAAACAAGGCACAATCACCACACACGAACTGATACGCCAGACACGAGGTTGTATTCCCAAAATCTAGGGTTTATTGCAAAACAAATAGTCCCAGTTAGCCAAATGGTCCCACGCCCCGCGATGTGTGTCTAACAGACCTTGGGGGATGCAAGAGAGCAAAAACTGTACATCAGTTACATATATACAAAATTAGCATCTTGCATTCAGTAATGGCACATTCGATGCCGCCCCTAATTCATTCCCTTTGAATTGGATGCAATGATTGACCATGGTGACGAATGTGACACCTAGACCACCTTATTAAGTAAGAGCTTGCAATCTGAGAGAACACAGCACTTCTGTTTTCATGGGCAAGCTGTGCGTAGGGGACTGGCACATTCCAGGCCTCACTATCTCAAAATAAGTTAAAACAGGGCTCAAAAATTGAAGAGCTGTGTGAAACATTCACTGCACGTTCACTGTACACAGGTGTTCCTAAACGGTGGTTTCCTCGATTACTGGTGCCCACTACCGTACCAAGGCCCTGAAGAAAGTGGTTACAGTCCAAAATACCACTGAATCCAGTCGACTCATGTTGCTGTTCCTGTGAATTTCCCAGTAATCTCAGATTGTGGCGCCCTTTTAATAATCTATACGAATTAATACTATTTTGTTTTTATTGTGTGTGTGTATATGTGTGTTGTATGTGTCTTTGGTTGTACTGTGCATGTCCATAGATTGAATACTGAATAGATATAAGATGTAAATGAAAATTAAGATAATAGGACAGTGTTTTTGTGATAGTTTGTAATACTCGATGTATTGGCAATGTGTATTTTAGTATTCTAATTATGTATTCTTTGAAGTTTTTAAAATATTATTGATATTCATATCTATTAGATGTATAACTTTATATAAAAAAAATAAAACATAAAAAAGCAGGTTCCCCAGAGGTAACACTCGTAGCCCTCTGTCTTCGTGTGCAGTGTATGTGATGCTTGCAGTTATTGTTGGGATGGTGAATGTATCTGTTGTCTGAGTGTCTATTGTGGACCTGTCAGTATGGCTTTTTTTTTGGGTCATAGGTAGGAGTGAGTTCTGTGTACATATTAGCGGGTGCAATATTATTAGTCATTTGGTGGTGGTTGTTGTTGGTCGGGGATTATGGGGGATTCTAAGTGTGTTTGTTATTTATGTCATAGGTTCAGTGATTTTCATTGATGTGGGTGTGATGGTGAGGGACCTCTTGGTCATTGTCACAACTATGTGGTCCAGGAACACATAAAGTGTCATTGTTTAGTTGTTAGTTGTGTTTGTCCTAACATAATTAATAAAACCAGATTCAGGGTATACCATGGATAATGACTCCTCTGCAGGATGCAGGCACATTGCATTCAGGGACTTGGGTTTCCCAGTGCTGCAGACACTCTCATCCCAAATTAAAAGTGGACCTGGACTAAAAATCATACAAAATGTTATGGACAACGCTTAGCTGTTCATTTTGTGTTTTTAATTTTGCAGACATTAATAGTTTGTTTCATTCTTTCTGCTAGTTGTCTTGGCAGGATTGTTGATTTTGATTCATTGAAGTGTTTTTAGCACCATCGCTTTTATTTTAGGGACTAGAACTTTTTAAGTAGATACGATGTATTCGTTTGTAAAGTGTACTTAACAGCTGTGTAAGATATACTTTGATGACTATGTTACTATTTGGGCGGTTCATGTGATGCACACTCTATTTTCATACTTCCTCATAACAGCCCATCCCACAATTCTGGGAAAGAAACAGGAGGTTTGATTAAAGCTCAAAATTATTTAAATAAATAAATTAAAGTTGAAATAAAAGGTGGTTTATGCAGGGGGAGTCACAACAATGTCACACAATATTATACGTTAAAATTGGTTTACAGAACATTCAATTAACCTGCCTGCTTGAATCTCACTATTTCTCACACACATGTACTTATTTATATGATGAATTCTATAAATGTATTCAGTTCTGAATATCTGTATGATATGATATGATATATGGCATTTATAATGTGCCTATACACAAGTGTTTCAATAGACATTCTAATTGCACTTCTACCATTTTTCCATCAGTGTTTCAACATCTTTGACTTCAGTTTAAAACATTTCCAAGTTACACTTGAAAAAGACCTTTGCAAGTATTGCAAAACCATTGCTTTCCCCAATGACACATACACATGCTAGAATATAAAAACAATTTCAGGTTTCCTAAAAATGATGCAGAATTTATGTTTTACCTTTTTGTTTCCAATTTTGAACTCCAGCATACACCTCCTAGTAATGATACATTGTGTGTCATCATATCAAGTCCAGAATAACGCTTATCTATTAGATAAAATGAGGGAATGTTCTGATACTTATGTAATTTTATAAACAGCCTTCCGAAGATGAAGCTCCTTTCTTCTGTTAAACAAGCTTCAGAGAGAAGCAGTGTTTTACCTCCATGGAATTGAAAAGGGAAGATTATGAGTTCTCCTTTCCTGTGTAGTGGAGTTAAACTGCTGATTGTGTCTCCTGAGCTGTCCCCCAGTTGACCTTGATCCTCATTGGAAGTCTGCTAGTTATTTGGATAAAGATTTATTCTCAAAGATTCTGGGAAAATCACTTAATTATCAGCTTGTTCTTTCTCAAACATGATAGTGATGTCTTGGACTTGAGTGTTCTAAAAATTAATCCTGACTGGGTCAGGATGTTTTTCAATCCAGTGACAGGTTCCATTCAAACTAACATACTCAGCACTTCTCTTTAGTTTGATCAAGCAGCGTGTTTGGGTCCAGAGGGCCTGTTTTACACAATGTTATCAATGATGAAATCCTCTGAAGTAAATTGTTTCACAGTAAAACAGGTATGCCCTGGGGTGATACGACTATCTGCGGATGGTTGGGTATTTTTGAATTCTTTTTCCGTAACCCCATCTACTGTGATTTCTTTTCAATTGAAATTATGCAATTCCCCAAGGACAGGTTTCAGGGTAATGCAGTGACTTTTTCCAGGTCCTTCGTTCAGAGTTTCAGGCTCTTCTTAAAATATCACTGCCCCCTTACACACTGTATCTCCGACAACCAATAGGTCACAATGTTCTTGAATATGGGTAAGCGTTTGTTTTTTTATCTCCAACTTACTGAGAAAGTGTGAGTTAGTTAACTATTCTGACTCCATTTGTTGATATTTGGAATGTCATCAGCTAAACCTGATGCAACCTACTCAGGGGCATTCACCTCAGGATCAAGTGCATATGTGTTAATCAAGTATCTGTAGTAATGAAAATACACTTAGAAGTCAACATTGGTATAAGGATTTCCCCCACTTCCATGGGTTCCAGGTAACTGCTACTACTTGGATTGTGATGTGTAGAAAAACCTGGAGGGGAGGGAAAATCCTTTGGTTTAAATGTCTCTGTTGGTATTCTTGGGAATAGTTCCTCTTGATTCTCGTGTGTGGAGGTTTCTTTGCTACTCTCTTTCTTTTCATTCATTTTCTTTATTATACTTATCTTAACTCAGATTATCTTCTATTTTGGATGAGACATAACTTTTGAGAAGGGAGAAAGGCTGGGCTCTAGCTACATAGAGTAATCTTATTCAAATGTAATAGTGACATTTTGTTTTCTTCCCAATAAACTTCACTTTTTTATTTTCTTTGGATTTATTTGAAGGAAGAAAGAGGGTTCACCATTAGCCATTGCCACTTTTTCAGCAAATACCGGGTTCATTTTGCTTGAGATAAAAGAAGCTTCCTCTAAGGCGTGTCATATCTTTCTGTCATGTCACATGTCCTCTGTTCCTTGTTTATTTTGAACTTAAACAATGGTGTCTCTTCTTTGTCCACTCCGACCTGTTGCACCCAGATTTTCCTGTTTGGAACTCATGATTTGACTAATGGTATCTGTCAAGTAAATACAAATTTGTTTCCACTCTCTGGACTGCAGGGCAGTCTTTGACCATATATCAGTTCTTCCCTATAAGGGTAGTTAACATTCCTAAGGAGATTCGTTTTGGTAATTCTGAAAACTGTTGTGATATGTGTTGCTTTGTCTCCACACATTCTGGTAATGGAATCTGTTATCTTAGAATCAAGGAGGAGGAGGGTTATTTTTGTAGTAATTACAACCCGGCGGAGGGGGAGGTGGGGGTTTCACAGCCTCCGAGCCAATGGGGAGGCCCGGAACGGGGGAATTACCACATGCTCATCTCCCCACTTTGGGGCTCCTCACGGCTGGAGACTACTATCTTCCGCCACCGGGGATTCAGATATGTGATCCCATGCCCCACTGCATAGATTTCCCTTCCCTTGCCCCCTTCCCTCCACTTACCTGCTTTTTTGCTACTCATCGGGAGCAGATGCATTGGAAACACTTCTGTCTTCAGCGCGTCCGCTCCCGAACTGCGACAGACCCACATGGAATGGAAGAAGGCACTACGCCTAGTCCCTTCCCCCTTTCCATGGAGGCCATTTTGCTTGTTTGCTTTTTTATTGTTTTCAATGGCTGCTATGGAAAGGGAAAATTGACTTTGTCTTCCCTTGCACAGCAGCCATTTTGTAATCTTTTTTTTTCTGTTCCAAAATACCAGAGCATTTCAGAACAGAAAAATAATGCTTTTAGTACCCTGGTTTCAAGGGCCGGGCTGATACTAGCAATAAGCCTGTGCAGGGAGGAGCATTACCACTTCAGGTAAAGCCCAGGACCTTCGTTAAGGACCTCACATCCCTCAGACCTGTGACTATTGATATGATATGATATGACATGATATGATAGGTTATTTATAACGTGCTTAATACCCAGAGGTTTCTAAGCACTGACCCGAGGATCGAACCTGTATTGCTTCGTATCGTCTTGTTGGCAAGGCAAGCACGTTACCCCTGAGGTGTCCTCCTGAGACTATGGCTTGCATTTTCTCTAATCCTGGGTTCTGAGTATTTTTCTTGGAAAGAGGGACCTATTTGTAGCTCAAGATAGACCTAGAGTAGAAATACCAGGGACTATTATAAGTCTCTTGTTTTGTGAGATCAGTATTTTGCATGACAGGTGGATGACTAGTTGGCTACCGATGAACAGGGGGGTCTTCTCTATCTCTTAGACGCCTTAAAAACAGAGTAAAAACTATTTTCCCCCATCTCTAAGTCCAACTAAGATTACTATTCTTGTAAACTACTTTAATGGCAGCTGGAGCAGGTGTTTGTTTCTTGTGTTTTTCTTTGTTTTTGGGAGTGGCTGGTTCTCTAGTATAGGTCCTTTTATCTTGGGCGATAATCCACTTAACACTTCTTGAGTCATCTAAACCATGACCTAACTGAGTCACTTCCTATTTTGGAAGGGTATGGAAGAATGCACTTTTGAAATCTTGACTTTCGGTATGACCATATTGAGAATTCTGGGAAAATGTTTGCTCGAGTTCTTGAGCAAACTCTGTAGGAGATTGTACCTCAGGGCACATTGCATTCTAGACTGCCTTTCTGGCTTCTGGGGGTTTCTATGAATTGAACAATATTTCAAAATGGCTTCCTTGTAAGAGGCTGTTTCCTAAGATTTTGATATTCAAGGCCAGCAAAGAAACTACAAAACTCAGGAGAGAACATCAAGTTGATGAAATCTATGTTGGTTTGGTAATTTTCCAATCAAATGATTTCATCATCTGTTCATGTAATTCTAGATGTTCCCAAACAGAATATTTTGCATTTTTATGGTAAGGGGTCAAACATTTTTTGATGGGCCTTTCACAAACTGTGACTGTGGTTTTCTTGTTGTATGTCTCTTCAATTGAGGTAACTACCCTCATTAGGTTCAGAACTACTACTGGAATCCCTCTCCCTTTTTCCATATTAGCCCCCTTGTCAAAATGGATGTAAGGCGCTTTCCTATTTGTACGGTACACATGATCCTTTCTTTTCACGCTTTCCTATTGGTCTTCTGGGTAATTGGGCTCAAATCCTTTCTGAGGGGCTAGATAGTTGGGTGTGTCTTCATACTGTCACTTAGAATGAGTGTCCCCATCTACGTAAGGTTCTGGGGTATCCCTATAATCCTTGGCACAGATATTTTTTTTATGTTTTAAATCAGGGTTCTGCAATCTTTGGCACATGTTCTGGACTATGGCTTTCATGATTCCTTACCATTGACTATGTTGGCTAGGTACAAAGGACATTGTAGTACAAAACATCTGGAAAGCCAAAGATTTTAGACCCCTTGGCTAAATGGTCCTTTTGTTGGATAATATGCTGTAATTCCTGTTCCCTTAACATTTTTATCAATTCAATTCAATTCACTTTCAGCTTTATTCAGATACATATCAATCAAAGCATAACATAGTTACATGAAAGATAAAATACAAATACAATTCCATAAAACATAGCATTATCACATGATATAAATACAAATATTATCACTGTATGCCAAACTGTATCACTATATGCCATGCCATCACATGTTCACATTTTATATCTTGATTCACTAATTATCTGTGTGGGACAGACGTGGAAGGGGAAAAAAAGAACTAGCAATACTCTGGCTGCATCCAAAAACAAGGGAGTGGGGTGGTGGGACTGATGTTGGGGGTGTTGCGAGTGGTGATGCAGCAAGGACAGGGTGGGGCAAGTCTGGGCTTGACCTTTCGTTTGCAATGTTCAATGGCTCTTTTTGCAATGTGGCCAGAACAGATATTTGCTGGAATACTAATATAATGGCACTAGATGTGTCTCTGACAAAATAGAAATCTTTGATACAACTGTGCACGTAAATTAAACATACACTTTGTTTCACCCATTTCTTTAGAACATGTTCATTAGTGTTATCTGTGAATCATCATTTGCAATAAAATACACAATTACAAATATAGTGATGGATTGTGTAGGGCTCTATACATTCTCAGTAGGTAAAATGTAATGTTCCTACATTAATAGTACCGGAAGTTCATCCATCTATGCCAGGTGGCAGTTTAATATTGATTTTCAATTACAGTATCTTTTTCTCTTAATTAATATTTTTATTAGTAAGTAATTGAGCAAAACTGAAATCCAGTACTTTGAGCAAGCCCATACCCTCACTTCAAACTCAATACACTTTGAAGTTGCCAGAAATCATCTGGCTCTGGTCACTTCAATTGAATCCAAACATTGGCAATGACAACAGATTTGACTTTTGTCTAGGCATGGGATATGCATTTGCCAGGCACTGTCATAATGGTACTACCTTTCCATAAGATGCAACATATGGAACACAGTGTGATCAAGTAGGCATATGAATGGTTGGCAAATGGAAATACCTATACACACCACAGTGAAAACAACATTAATAAATCAAGTGGTTGAAGACACACTTGTTTAAGACAATTTGATTAAACATGTAGCACTTTTACAGCTACAATTAATCCAGTAACCTTTAACTCTCAGCAGACTACTTACAAATAAAACATGCAAGCCAAAGTTTTATGTTATTGCTTGGTAAAGATAGATCAAACACATCCCACAGGATGTATTTTGTGTTGGGATGGAGCAGTGAGTGGGAATTGCCGTAGAGATCAAAATTGCCTTGGCGGTCAATGGGTTGATAAATAACTCAACCACACCCTCAAATTGTGTGTCCCTGTTCACATGTATTCTCCTTCCTAGATTAAGTCGAGTGCAATACTTTCGGCTTATAAGCACCACTGAACAACCACAACTAAAAACTGACTGAAATAAAACTACCATACAAGCAAAGCTCTTTGTTTATGTGCCCCTCTGGTTGTCAATGCTCTGCTACTTCTCTGTCCTGGTGAATCACACTCCTCTGGTACTTGGCTCCCTTGGGTGCTCCTCATCTGATCCAATTCTTGTCTGACCCTCGTCTCCCTGTGAGTCACTGTCAAAAACAATTCCATTTTCTGTGTGCTGTGTAAAGTGCACTTTAAAAGCCTCACATTTTCACTCTTGCATGGTGTGTCCATGCAATCAAGTTTTGGGAAAGATATGGTCATAATAGTCACTTCAAAATAACTCAGCCTTCAACCCTAACTGAAAATGCATAGCGGCACACAACCTGTGCACCAAAAAAACACAGGTTACACAATGGAAAATGCACACTCTGAAGAAAAACACCCCACACTCCCTAAACAACACTCTGACAGACCCAAAGACAACCACAAAAGCCAGTACCATAGCAACCTGGAGTACACATTAACTACTGCCTCCAGACAGCTCACAACATATTTAAAACATACACCATATAGAGCTGAAGCTCCAAATCTGCACACATCAACATTGTAACAAGGCAATGGTGCCCTGATCCCCCACTACTGCATCAGTCACCTACCCCACTCTTTGAAGATCCTGAAGCTCCTAGACAGTGCGAAAATAGGATAAGGTATGCTATAAAAGATGCAATAAAAAAGCACAACCGGACATGGCAAAGAGTTTCATTCATTCTGCTGTGGGATAGTACTCTGCATTGTCCAAGTAACCTTTGTGACTGGTACCACCAGGGGAGAACATTCATGTTGGCTCTGCCACTGTAAGTGTAACACACATTCTATTTTAGTGGACTGACTGGCTGCTGAGACTGCATATTGTCTTGTCAAATTGAGTGATATAGACTGCAATTCCAGGTGACCATTTACAATATTTTCTTTCTACTCATTAAAGCTGTCCCATTGCAGTGGTATTTTTATTTTCCAAAAATTGTGATAACATTCACACCATTTGAAAGAAGGACTATAATGTGTGCAGTCAAGTCAGACTGTGATCACATTATTTACAAGGATCACACACTTTGGCTAACTGAAGAAGGGATTTTAACCCACTCTTTAAATGGGACCACATTTGTTCCAAGCTTAACTTGGAACACATATTTAAGTTTTGGATTTCAAGGCCTACAATAATACTGTTTTAAAGGGTTAACTTAAAAAATACACAAACTGCTTAGTAATGCCACATGGCAACAAGTAAATTCTTAAAGCAACATGCACAACAAAAAGAATATCATTGAGGCTTTAATTTTCACATCCTGAATGGTAAACTAGAAGTCCCAGAATGCAAGTTAATGCAAACCTGAAAAACGATTTAATCCCACTGTACTTGAGCATTTAACCTAGAGGAACACTATGTAAAAAGCAAATGAACTAGTGGTACCGCATACCAATGATTTATATTACAATTGCATCTCTGGTTTGGGATCGCCTTAATTTCCTCTGCTGTCCACTCCTGTCATACTGAGTGTATCACTCCCCTCTTCTCTCACCTGAACTTTTCTATAATTACTCTGTTTAAATGGGTGAGTTTCAGAAGAGATGAAATGGTATGCCTGACACCCTCTGTATCGTGACTATGGCTAGGTATGCCAAAACAGCAGCTTGAGTCAGGGAAATAACTAATGATTGGAGTGGTAATGTCACAATTTAGGAATAATCACCCTTCTTCCATGAAATGTATCTGTCTGTGAGTTTTAGATTGTGATTCTGATCTCAATTGAATATCTTTGATTTCTTACCTCAAACTAGCATTCATGCCCATTTCAATTGCCATCTACTGTTTAGTGTGCACTGGCTGTTCCCTAGAATCATTCTGACTAACCTGGCTTGTATGAAATGTTCTAGTTTTCAGAACCACTTTTTCTTTCATGATTTGTAATTCTTTCTACAAGGAATCTTTTCTGATGGTCTAACATCTAGCTTCAGGTGCTCATTCACTGACATTGCATCCTCAAGATCTTTCCTTACTGTTTATGATTTCTCTCTCAATGTTACATTCTCTTCTATCCTTTACATTAATTCTTGTGTCTACTGTGTCTTTCTCCTGTGCTAGCTCAGCACTTTGCTGATTTTTGTATCATTAAATAGCTGATCAAATGCAGCTAGGGAGACTAGGTGCTTCACAATAAGTGTGTGTTTGTTTGCCGTCTTTCAATTGCATTTGTATATTCACAATGTCATCCAATAAGACCTCATTGTAAGTTTGATGCTGGAAATACATTGGAGAGACAGGGCCTCCATGTCCTTGTCCTGCACTCCCTTATCATGTGTTTTCTGATTTGTTTTCTGCACAGGAGTACAGTTGGGACTCCTGGTAGTGCAGCTCTTCCTCTTTTTGGTTGTGGTGAACAGAGAACCTTAGGATACCCTTATGTCAGCCATGGGTGGGGGTACAACCCTGTGCCCCTAGTGTATGTTTTTGGGCACTTGTGTGTGGCCCACAGAACAGTGTATGGGCTAGTGGCAGCTCCATGCTGAAATTGACAGGTGCTCTGAGTATCCTCCATTTTGGAATACCCAGGCCCTGCTTTAGGAATCAGTGGATTCCTGATAGGAGACAAGATGGCCCCTGAGGCCTCTTGCTTTCTATTACCGGTTACCTTGTTTTCCCAAAGTCCTGGGAAGCCCTGACTCTGTCCCTTCCCCCGACTGGCTGTTGGTTGGAAGAACCATGTATGGTATTGTAGGGAAGTTCAGGCCAGACTGGGTACACCCTGGGGGTGGAACATGTGTGACTAGAGTGTGTGGCCAATATGCATACTATTTTATGGGTGTCTGGGTGGAAGTGAATAGCCTGAATGCCTGTGACCCTGATTGGCTGCCTGCCTGCACGAATGTCCTTCTGTCTGATTGGCTGACTGAGCTTGGCTCAGCAGAGTGAATGAGGGACATATGTGTATATCTAGGGACCTCTCACTTCCCAATTTGTTCAGAAGCTGAAGTAGAAACTTGAAGCTGCTTATCCTCGAAGCCCAGCTGGAAGAAGACAAATTGCTGCTGCTTTCCTTTGATAAAATCTAAAAGCTTTTGAGTCTGTCGAGGAATTATCCAAGAGAGGACTTGATTAGGGGATCTCTCCCCGAGCTATGAGGGAACATCGTGCAGAAGCTGATCTTCATTGAGGCATCCTGGAAGCCAGTCCCGAAAGGCTGTCGACCAGAGACGGGGTCTACTGAAAATCTTTAAGTAAAGCACCAGGACATCACGGCCATTGAAATCCATTGCTGTCGGCCAAGGTTCGGAGTTGTTCTACAACCGCTGGAAGTCAGTCGAGTCATGTTGCCCAGAAGTGGGGACAGCCTGACACTGTGTTGCTCAACGACTGGAGATGCAACACTCCACCTTGCCTAAGAACATTGAACGAAGGGCTTCCTTGCCATCACCATCGATCGCTTTGTCCTGCCGGAAGAAGTCGAGGTCGTTGACAACTGCGGAAAGTCTGCCTGGTGGGTTTCCTGCACCCCAAAGTCCACAAAGACGCTGACAAGTGAAGATCCAAAATCCAGCCCGTGATCGAGTCCCGATCGCCAAAGCAATCCCGATGCCCACTGCTGGTCTTACATTCATCACTGAGTCTTCTTTGCAACACCAAAATCTTTCCACCAAGGTGGACCGCATGCCTCATCTTCACTGGACTTCCACGATCGATCGTCAAAAAGCACTGAAAAGGTCAAAGCTGCAGTCTGGACGCAAGTGTTCATCTTTCTTCGAGGAATCTCAATGCCCTGTGGCTCCTGCTTTACAGGGAGTCCACTTTCGAGGGATCCATCGACAAACCATTCAAAAAATTCTTCTAACTCAGGTACATTGGGGTAGTTGAACATTTTTATCAGGAAACAAGATTCTTTAAACTTTAATGGACTGGGCTTGTTAAAACTCTTTATTGCAAGTTGCCCAGGTGGGGGGATCCTCACTCCGAACTGTGTCCTAGTTGCAGGATGACCATTCTGCCATTGTTCAACACAACTTGCCTTCCTTCATATGATCTATGCTGTCACACATTGCTGCATGATTTGTATGCCATTATAACTGTCAGCAATTGATGCATTTCAAAGGAATCAATAGCTAAGTGTGGTACCGCATAGACATTGGGCCTCATTACGACCCAGGCGGTCCGGAAATAACGGTGGCGGTAAACCCGCCGCCACCATTGTTTCCGGACCGCCTGAGTCTGACCCCTGCAGGCGGGAGGTGATGTTCCCGCCAGGTCTGACCTGGCGGGTTTAACACCGCCCGCCTGCAGGCGGACGAGGAAACACCGGCAGCATTACCAGATGCTGCCGGTGTTTCCATGATCCCCATTCCCATCGAGTCCCATAGGACTCAAGGGGAATGGGGATTAACACCATTCCGCCTCCGTGATTCCTGGAAAAGCGGGGTTGTAATGCCCCGGTAATTCCGGGAATCACCGAGGCGGAATGATAATACGAGTCCGGTGGTAACCAGGCGTTTTTTCCGCCACGGTTACCGCCGGACTCGTAATGAGGCCCATTGTATATATTTGCCATATTAGAATTACCAGAGTACATAGTGTGTTATTATTTGATATATATATATATCTTGAACCTTATTTGTATATAAAGAACTGTGTTAGAACATAACATAGAGTGTGGATATTCCTTTGTGCGGGGCTTGGGGTCTATATTGTACTTAAGAACCTGCCTGCATCACCTCCTGAGAGCTTTAGCCTTGGTTGCTCATCCATTCACTACCAAATAGAGAACCTTAGCTGTGGTGCTCTGTACTTCTACGCTGCCATATAGAGGGCAGGAGTACAGATAACCCTGCTCCAGTCTTTGCAGTAAGTGGCTTGATTAGTTATTTTGTCCTTTAACTTATCATGAATCTGTAAACACGGAACATGAATGCAATTTGTTTTTTCAAAGTTATCTCTCTTGTCATTGTTTTGCTTCTCTACACACTTTCTGGTCATTCAGTATTGCCTCTATTAGACTGTTTTGTTCTTTGGTTCCAATTGCTGGTCACCCAGAGACTCAGTCGAATGTTTGATCTCTTGTTCACACTAATCTAATGATAATCTAATTCAGCAGAATTGATACTCATGCAACAAGCTTATGCTAATGCTTGTTGCATGAGTATATATTCTGCTGAAGCTTGTTAGGCATTTTCTATAAATTGGTGCAAATGGTGTATGTTGCCAGCCAACCTGCCCTCTACTAACTTAAGGCCGATGAAGAAATGGGCAAAAATGTTCACAGTCATCTGCTTCTCCTCCCGAACTGTGGAGGTTAAGTACATTTTTATAAGACTTAATCCTACAGGCCTTCTGGGGTCCAAAAATCTTTTGCAATAATTACAACAATATCTTTCATTTCATTTGTCCATATCCAATGTCTTGCACATCCATTGGCAGTGGAAGCAAAGATCTGGTTATGGCATGATTACGAGCTAGGTCCAAATCTGCCCTGACAACCTGTGTCAAGACAGAATGTAAGAGCTAATGCCTGGAAAGTATAATATATTTGTAAATGAGAACAATTGGGAAATAAATCTAAAGCTGTAGTCATTTAGAATTACATGTTTCTAACATGATGGATATATTTTTAGGATTGTTTTGTGTTATTTGTGTAAATTTTGAAGGCATGCTATGAACTATTATTGAACTCATGGACCGAAAACCTTAGCACACATTTATGTGAAATAAAGCTGGGAACATATGTGGGTCAAATGATTAAATAACAGACTGGACACAGATCACAACTCCAGACCTTAACCAAAGAGTGATACCATTGGTAAATCCTTAAATCTGTGTTTCATCTCAGTTCCTGAAAGTCGTTTTGCATATCAAAATATTGACCATTCACATACTGTACACCAAAACAGATTTTGAGTTATTTGGGGGCCGAAAGAGGGCCTGTAAAGGGTGGGGAATGGCATAAAGTTGATATAGAGCTGTTTTATAGGTGAAAAAAGGTGTGCAGGTGCTATGGTGTCCACGGACACCGCAGTAGTCTGTGGACCTGCACGTGCCAACCGGGTCTTTTAAGAATGCCTAGCATGGAAAGAGGACATTGGGGAAATAGCCAATCAAGTTTTGTGTTTTGGAGGAGGAGTTGAAGTGTACAGGAGCACAGAATAGCAGGTCTTTTCTTTGTTGTGCGTAGTGAAGTTGGGTGTGGCTTTGGTAATGAAGAAGCAGAGTGTGTGGATGGTGGAATTATTCTTGGATCCATTCATTGAAGGTTTATACTGAATCTCATGGCATATCTGCTACTGTTGGATTGGAAGAAGTGGAATTCATGGTGTGCAGATTGTGGATTAAAGTGGGCGACTGTATCACCATTCTGTGAGAGTATGGCTCATTTTAAAAGTCCAGATATTATTATTGTGCATTGTGGAGGCAGCAGTTTGGGCTATGTGAATAGAGGGTATTTGTAGTTTGCTATGAAGGAGATGTTGGAAAGCCTAATGGAACTGTTTCTAGCTGCAAGACATTTTTCCATGAAAGTCAAATATGGAGATGTTCAAACTTGTTCTGAAATGGAAGAAACTAGACAACATGTCAATAAAGGTGTATGTGCTTTTTTGTTTGGTTTAGAAATGGCATATTTTGACAACACAAATATCAAGTTGGATGGTAGTGCAATGCCTTTGACTGAAGTCAGAAATCAGATTTTTCTTGTGACTATCCAAAATGCACTTAAAGTTTTTTGTGAACTCGTGAAATATAAGTATTTTTAGTAGTTGTAAATAGTAACTGAAAAACAAAGACAGAAATAAATTAGAAGTAGATTTTGTGATAATTAGAAAATATAATTAAGTTCAGTAGAACATTTGTTTGTGGAGTATATAAAACCCTCAAAAGCATTTTTAAAAAAAGGTTATTTTAAGAGTGACCATTTCTGAATTAAAAAAAAGTTAATTGACTCCACCGCTAGAATTTTCCAGATGTCTGCAGACTGTTGATCTGTCCACGGACTATGTAGACTGCAATGGGTCCTGTGATTTTTATTTTTGGTTCTGTTTTTTAACTGTGAAAGGTGGGTCCTAAAGGAACGTTTTTTTCTTTTTGTTTTTCTTTTGGGCTTTTTCAGTGGCAAGGAGGTAAGGTGGGGGAGTAAAGGAATGGAAGGTTAGGGGCACCAACCACAGTTACGGAGGGACAGGTGGACAGGGTAAGATGCTGGGTGTGCCTTAAATCTAAGGTAGGTGACAGTGTTTCTTGTTCTCCTTGACCGCAGCCTTGAAAGCACTCTGAAACTGCTCTACCCTGCACAGTGGTGTGTCACAGTACAAACAGAGTATTGTGACTTCGGAAGGTAAGGGTCTTGCGAGGCAGCCTATGGGATCCTCTGCCCCACAACTGTAGCCTTTGTGGTGGTACGAGCAGTTGAGGAAGATGGGATAGTGGAAGATAGCCTACTTTTCCCTGAGAAAGGAATAGACTTTCTTAGAGCACCTATGGTGTCGCATTGAGGTGGTCACAAAAGAGTAATACCCAGGTTATCCACAACTGAGTACAACCCTGCACTCAGTGCATTCAACCTTGACAGCCTGAGCTTTTGCTACACCCCCAATGGTTTTAAAGAACTGCCAAACCCATGATTCTATCTGGGTGCTGGAGCTAGGAACTTGCTCTTCCTCATTTTCCTGTTCCTTATCATCATCCTCCGCATTATTGCACTTGTTCCACTGTGCAATTCCTCCACTTGGTAATAATATCTTTGGTTAAGTTACTCAACTTATATAAAGAGTACTTTTTTTGGCAGCTTATTACTTTGGCATCGTTTGATGAATGGTCATCAAAGTTTGCAGAGAGGTGCATACTGATTGCATGTTTGAAAAAATGAGTTTCATCATAATTTTAGAAATCGTCGCCATATTGGATGGGCAGATCATGGCCTTTGTCCACGGCCAGCAGCAGTGAGGAAAAGAAGTCTGGACAATATATTTCAGGTTATTTTGTGGACTAAGGAGGGCCTGGAAAGGTTGGGGGAGAGGAAAGATTTTGAAAAAGAGATCTTTTGATAGGTGAAAAAAAGCAGTGCAGATGCTGCTGTGTCTGCCGTTAATTATTTTGTCTGAAGATGCTATTGGGATTGTGGTAGGAGAGTATAAAAACGCAATTCTCCTGACCAAAAAGAAACTTTCACAACACACACATAAGCAATGCCAAATTGTATACCAAAGAATTGTTTAAGGTTCTTAAGGAACTGGAAAACACTCCGGCTCTGTCAGGTCTAGCGGAATCAAATGACAAGGATTGGTGTCAACGTATTCAAGAGAGGCTCCAAAACAATGCTTGGAAGAAAGTCACAGAACCCAGTATGTTTGGACACTGGTAACCCTAAGGTTTTCAACAGGAGCTCAGACATCCCTATTTTTAACATTCACCCAGTAAGAGAACCTGATTTAAAAAAGGTAATTGAACAAATGAAACTATTGCACAGCAGAGGAGATGCATGTGCATCTATGATAATAAAGACTTTCTCCCTGTCCATCATTGGAGCAGTTTGCTCCTTTGTTAATGCCTCACTTTCAGAAGGTATAGTACCTAAAGGACTGAAATATACTATGGTTACCCCAATCATCAAGAAGCTAGGTCTGTCGAGAGATAATCCTTTGAATTTTCAACCTATTTCAAACACCCCTTCCTTTTGAAAATATTGAATAAGGTAGCCTATCAACAAATCTCGGACACCTGAATCAGTTTACCATCATGCATTCTCATCAGTCAGGCTTTAGGAAACTATTTGGTACAGAGACCTCGCTCCTAGAGCTCAAATCCAGGTAACTATCACACATGGATAAAAGTAAGCTTTTGTTGATCATCTCATTGGACCAATCAGCGGCCTTTGATTTGATTGATCATACAATATTAAATACTAGGCTTAAGGAAGTAGCCAATTTTTCAGAGCGGGAAGTGTTCTGGATTGCCTCCTTCCTTGAACACCGACTGAGCAGTGTGTGCTCGGATATGGCGGAAGCAGATCCAATCTCGGTCCTCTATGGAGTCCCACAGGGGGCCAGCACATCGCCATGCATCTATAATCTCTTCATGGCTCCCTTTTTCTTCATGCTTGAGCAGAAGGTTGTTGTTTTCTCAAACTATGCTGATGACACCCAATGTGTAGTTCCACTGACAGGCAATCATGGACAGGATGAACTATAAGTAAACAGAGTCTTCGGCCTGATTGAAAAGTGGATGTTGGATAACTACCTTGCACTCAATAGGAGTAAAACTGAACTAATGATTGTAGGTAGCCTGCATGCTCTCATCTCCAAAAAAAGTGCTGAAACCATTGCAAGGTCGATAATAGGGGCCAAGTTGGACTACTGTTGTGGCCTTTTGTTGTGATCTTGTAAGCAGGTCATACAGAGACTCCAGGTTGTCCAGAACTGGGCAGTGAGAATGATAGTTGGCCTCTCAAGTGGTGAGCACGTAACAGAGGCCAGGCAAGGGCTCCATTGGTTGCCCATGGAATCTAGAATTAAATTCAGAACATTGGTGATAACCTTTAAGTGTAGAATGTTGATGATGCACCCGTATCTTCAATGCTATATCACTGACAAAGTATACACAAGATCTCTAAGGTCGGACTCTAAAAATCCTTTGGAGCAACCTAGATCTAGGACATCTAAGGCAGAAAATGGTGCCTTGCATTTAAGGCGCCCAGTTTGTGGAACAACTTGCCAGACTATCTGCGCAACCTTGGGTGCCTTGTAAAGTTCAAGAAGGCTCTTAAAACCTTCCGCTTTGTCTGAGATTATTAGGCATATTTCTTCTGTAATACGCTGCTCTGCTGTCTAGGGCCTAGTGAGTTATAAGTAGTCTCTATCTTCTTGGCCTAGGCTTCTCACTTGTTGAGTAGGCCTTTGTCTTACTTCTTTTTTTCGTCGTCTGCGCCTTCATGCCTGCGGGTCTATAGTGCGCTATATAAATATTTTGTAATGCAATGTAATGTAATGGAGTGGGCGGGGGGGTCAGGATGAGTTTTGTTATTTGAAGGCGTATTGTACATACTATTTATATGGTTTAATTCTATTGTGGTGGTTGTGGCCAGTGGCCAGATTCTTGGGGGCATAGCTCTAGGCCATATACAGTATAGTAATATGTGTATAGTTATCATAGGTACAATATGGGGAGAATAGCGTATTTGTAATAGGGGGAGTAATATAATTGAAGTTTATATGGTATTTATGATAGTAGGACAATTGAGTATAGTGCTCCTTGATGTCTCTTCTGCCTTTGACACAATAAACCATTCTATCCTGTTTTCTCACTAACCACCCTTTCCAGCTGCAACTGGGCTGTTTCTTCTCCACCACCTCACACTCTATCTGCAGGGTACCCCAGGGTTCTATCCTATAATTGTATCCCTTCAATATCTATCTTGTCCCTCTGGCTTACCTGATACCCTTTACCTTTTGTCAAATCCAATGTTATGTTGATAACACACAGCTTTACTTGAAACATCCCTCTACTCATTTCGTCTCCCTGTTTTTTATTCCTGATTGTCTGAACACCATCCAGACATTGTGTGCAACTAACAATCTCTGTCTCAATACCAGTAAGACAGAGATACTTCTTATTGGGACACCTGTGTCCTGTTTTCCTCCTACACTCTGGCCGTCATGTTTGGCCCCTCTACTGTCATCATCCTATGAGGCCAAAAACCTTATGATCATCTTTGAGTCCTCTCTCTCCTTTATACCTTGCATATTGGAGCTTGGAAAGAAGGCCGATTTTTATCTTCACCTCCTTCTAGGCATTCTACCGTTCCTCACCTTCCCCCAGAAGGTGAATGTCTCTATAGCCCTGATGGTCATCTCTAGAGGCTGAACTACTGCAGCAGCCTCTTCCTCAACATCCCTCTTTGTGGTCCATGCCCCCTTCAGCTAATCCAGAACATGGCTGTAAGACTTATCCTGGGCCTCAAGGCCAGGGGTCGTATTGATGCAGTCCTGAAATGTGTACATTGGCTCCTGGTTGCTGCAAGGATGAAAATCAAGATCCTCATACGAGGCTATCTCCAACCTTTCTCCATAAATATTCCCCTGCTAGAGCCCTCCCCTCTTCTATCTCCAATTCTCTGCTTGTCAAACGCTTTTTGAAACAGTCACGGCCGGTGACTCTCTTTGGAACAACACTCCTGCTCCTCTTAGACTTTAGCTGCACCTCCTCAAGTTCCAGATACTTCTCAAAATGTGCTTTTTCTTTCCTGTTTCACTGAATCCCTTCCCTGCTAACTCATACTACTGCCACTGAGACTGGTGGCCTGGCCCCTCATGAATCTCAAAGGTTCCAGGCTATGTATCTAGTTGACATAAGTACGCCCAAACCCTTCAGCACTGCCCTTGCGGGTCTACCGCCTGGTGGCTGTGTACCCCAAACATGGGACTCCTTTGCCCCAGCATTTAGCCAGTGGCCTCCCACCTTGGCATCCCTTGGCACTTTCCTTCTGGGCTCCTATCAGCACTTGCCCTTCCCTACTCCCTGAAACATCCATCCACTTTGGTTAGTGCACAATGCATATGTGCATTTATATCAGCAGTGTGTACATTCTTTTTATATGAGTAAGGGAAATGCAGATGCAAAAGATTTCTAGAACATTGTTAAGTGGCAGTTGGTGTGTGGAAGTTTAATATGTTGGTAGGGTTATATTTAGAGTTTTGGGGAAGTAATTGGTGGATAGATGTGTAAATGTTCGAAAGCAGGCAATGAGGGAGTGTTACAAACATAACAGTAAAAAGGGTAGAAGGGCTATCCTGTGCGATGTTGTGCAAGTATAATCTGTTTTTCTAATGATGCATGGCCTGGAAAGGGGAATTCAGAGGTATATGGATTATGGTCCTTATTGTATGCCAGAGAAAATTATTTGGGACAGAAAATATTTTCTGTGCTTTTTTCTTTTTCTCTAGTATACAATAGTCCATTATTTCCATAAGCATAGTACAAAATGTAAAGTAGATGAAGTCTCTAAAATTAATGTGTTTGTTCTATTTTTTGGGGGGTGTTTTAAGATTTTTTGTGGTTTTTTTTGCAGAAGGTTCCTGGGGGTAAGGTGGGGAAGGGAAGTGAGAGAACGGCCACCAACGCCAGATGTGGAGGGGCAGGAGGACAGGGGAAGATGTTGGGCATGCTTTACATCTATGGTAGGGGGTGGTGTTACTCATGCTCCTTGATTACAGTCTGAAAACTCAAAATGCTCCCTGCTGCAGAGTGGTGTGTTGCAGCATGTACAGTGTACTGTTGTCATGGGAAGATATGGATCAACAGCCTCTTTAATGGTTTGCACAGGAGCTGGCGGGATTATCTGCCCCACAGCAGTGACTGAGGAAGATGATGTAGAGGAAGACAGCCTACTCATTTCCGAGAAAGGAATAGCCATTCTCAGATTACCCAGGTATTGTGGTGGTACCCATAGAGTACTTCCAGTGTTGTCCGTATGATTCCACACTCAATGCATTCAACATGGTTAGCCCAAGCCTTTGGTACTTCTTGTACGGTCTTAAAGAACTAACACACCAATGATTCTCTCTGGGTGCTGGAGGGAGACATTTCCTCTATCATATCTTCCTGGTCCTCTTAATCCTCCTCTACATCATTGCGTCTTTTGCCTTGTCAAGGCCCTCCAGCTGGTGGTGGTGTTGGTGTTGGCTCTTGGGGAAAAGGGATGGCCATCGCTAATGCTATTGTTGAAGTTCAATAGCAGGTGTGCCAATACTCTTCAAAGCAGGTGCTTTAAACTGGATTGCAGATGTAAAATGAGTAAGAATTGGTCTAGGAGCTGTAGAAGGGAAAAGATTTAGCTTGAAACTTCCATGATTGTCTGAAAATGCAGTTTTGAAATGTTCACGAAGTATGAAACCATGGAATCATGAAGCCTGGACCCATTCACGAAGCACAGACCCATTGGTGAACACATCATCATGCTGCATGCACATGCACTGTCACGTGAAGCTGTTCAGGGAGTGCATGGTGATGTCAGACGTTGGCGAACGTTGGCAAACAAAAAATGGTGTAAAAAGTTGTAGAAAGTTGATATAAGTGTTCAGAATGTTACTATGAAGTGGGGAATGGCATAGTCGTTTCATGAAACATTATAGATTGACTGAAAATAATGAAATATTGGGGATGAGCATGATATTAGGAGCTTTGTGGCAAATTAAGTTGTCTCTGGCAAAAACCTAACAAATTCAGTGATTTGTATTTTTTTTACAGGGACGTTATTGTTAAGTTGCACTAATGAGAACCTATGAAATTCAGTGAAAGACTGTTGTTAAAGGGAGGTTATGCTGACAAGTAAACCCGGAAACCCCCAGTAATCTGCCTGTTATGGTAAGCTAAGCAACGATTACTCATGCAACCACTGTGCTGTGCTAAGACTAACACCAAGGACATCAAAAATGACATCACTGATGATATCACATATCTATGTTACTTGTTTTTGTTCGCTGAGATATCTAGGCCAGGTGTTTTTGCTTACTGAGAGTCAGAATATAAAAATTCAAAAGGTGCTACATATCTAGATGTTAACCTTGTCATATGCTGTCAAAGTATATGGGTCCAGGCTTCAAAATGTTAATGAAGCCTGGACCCATTCACGAAGCAGGGACCCATTGGCGGACACATCATCACGCTGCACGCACATGTACCGTCACGTGATGCTGTTCAGGGAGTGCACGGTGACGTCAGATGTTGGCGAACGTTGGCGAACAAAAAACGGTGTAAAAAGTTGTAAAAATGTGATATAAGTGTTTACAATGTTAAAAGGTGGTAGGGAATGGCATCGTTTTTTTCTTGAAACTTTATAGATTGACTGAAAATAATGAAATATTGGGGGTGAGTATGATATTAGAACTTGTAGAAAATTAAGGTGGTCTGGTAAAAACCTATGAAATTCAGTGAAACTACATTGTGAAATGGACATTATGGTTAAGTTGCACCAATAAAAACCTATGAAATTCAGTGACAAAACTTTGTTAAAGGGAAGTTATGGTGACAAGTAAACCCGAAAACCCCCAGAAATGTGCTAGTTATGGCAAACTAAGCAACAATGACTCATGCAACCACTGTGCCCGGTAAGCACAGTGGTTGCAATGGCTCCTGTCCTTTGTCTTCAGGAGACGAAACATGGGGACGTCTCACGCGATTGGATGATGATAAGATTCATTTCATACAGAACGTACAGGGGGGTCAAAAGGACCTTTCCTCTCTTACACTGTTTAAATGACTAAATAATTATTTAATCAAGAAACCATGAGTGTAAGTGTTATTTGGATACGTGTCACTGTGAAACTCTATGTCGCAACGCTTCAGCACACGTTGACCCCTCTTGAGATAATCATGGCTGCCCAGTCACTCTTCCAACTTGTGTAGTACAGACTTATACCAAAGGTTGGGTTAACTATTGCCAAGAGGACAAGGCCGGTGCAGTCTCCCAAAGGGTACTGAATACAATCTTGCCTAACACTGGTGGCAGTGGTGAGATCTATTGTAGAGTTGTTAAATTGAGTCTTTTGCTTTCCTTGTGTCCAACTAAACCCCCACAAGTCTAAGCTCCATCAGAATAGCAATTGTAACATGCCAAATATGGATAGCTTCAGTCAGGAAACCCTGATCAGTTTGACAATAGATCAACTGAATGAAATGTGTAAAGTCAGGAATCTTACTGTAAAAGGAAAGAAACATTAGTTGATTACAAGGTTGTTGAATCACCAATATTTGGGTAGTAGGTCTTCAACACCTACTAACCTAAGAAATGTGGAAATTGATAATGAGGATGATAGTTCAGAGTCTAACTCTAATGTCATAGAAGAGTCAGAGGAGAAAGAGGAGTACCAGGATAGTAGCACATCTCTGCCACAGACTGCCCTTTTGCCTCAAGCTATGTCCACTGGGACCCCACAAGGTCCAACACTGAGTCCAGAATATGTGTCTCTTGAAACAATGAGACTTGAATTGGAATTTAAAAGGTTGCAAGCTCAAGCTGAAACCAAACATCAGAAATTGGAAATGCAACATGCTCTTGAAGTGAAAAGATTGTTTCTTGGAAATGTTTCCCTCCCAGAGTCCTCTGGGTCTTCCAGTTCCAAGAGGCCTCACCTGCCTAAAGAAGCAGTGAGTATGTATGATGGGAACTTTTGGATTGGTTCGGTGCCTTTGAGTACAATCATGGGATTCAGAATCTCACATGGAATCAGCTGATTACTTGGCTTTTTTCTAGCCTTCCCCAGGTTGCAACTGACGGTGTAATGGAGGTTGGTGAACTTGAAGGACAGGAGCATGAGAATGTGAAGCTGGCCTTGATAGCCAGATTTGGAAAAACTCCTTCCCAGTACCTTAAGAGGTTTAGTATCTGCAAAAAGACTGATGGTACCCTTTGGGCTACCTGGGTGTGTGGATGTTTGAAAAGCTTAGATGGTTGGGTTAAGGGTTACAGAGTGAACACCTTTGAAGGAATTAGAAATCTGTTTTTGTTAGAGTCTATTTTTGATGCCTGCTCTCCTGAGCTGAGACAGAACTTGGCTGACTCAAAAGAGATTGATCCCAAAAAGTTAGCAAAGGCTGCTGACTTGTGGATTGCCAACAGGGCCACTCACAAGGATTGTGGGGCCACTCGCTAGAATGATATGGGGAAGCAGCACAAGAAAGATGGAAAAGAGAATTACATTTCCAACCACCCAAAAGAGGGCCACAAACAGAAAACTGGTAAACACCAGAGGAAACCAGGTCAGTCTAGTGAAACCTCTGGTGCTAAACTAGAGGGAGGTCAGCTGAAGCCCCCATTCCAAAAAATATCAGGTAAATGTTATGCTTGTGGGTCAACTGACCATGTGAAAGGGGATCCCAGATGCAAGGGTAAACCTTCAGAGGTCCATACTGCCTCCTTAGCCTTCATCCCTGAGGAAGAAGTTCAGATGGCAAGTGGTAACTTTCAATTATTGGCTGAAGATCCCATTGGAGTCTCATCCAGCCTGTGCTTCTTTAGTGTCCCTGGGTATGTGGGTACAGCAGAATGTAGATGTGTATAACTCTATTCCAGATAACACAAATGAATACTACAAGGGCAGTGTACTTGTAAATGGACAGGAGACCCCTGCCATTAGAGACACTGGAGCCAGCATTGCAATAGTGGATGAAACTTTTTTCAAACCTGAGGATTTTGCTAAGGCACCCAAAGGTCCCACTAAACTTGTTGGAGGCCCACTCCAGATGGATCCTATGGTGTCCAGTCATACGTTCGAAAAAAAAGTTTCGACATACAAACGTTCCTAATACAAAGTTTCGAATAAAAAAGTTTCCAATTCATTTTTTTCCATGCTATGCTTTTTTTTTTTAGTTTTGTGTAGAAAAAAAAGTTTGTTTTAAAAAGAAAAATGGGGGGTTTGGGAGGACCCCCCCCCATTAAACTAAAAATATGCATTTGAAACTTTTTTTTGATGCTTTTGTATCGGAACTTGTGTATGTTGAAACTTTGACTGTCAAAACTATCACTATGAACCCGTTCCGATACTACTAGATCTCATCCAGTGCAACTATTTGAATGTAAGAATAACAGTCAGTGTACAAAATGAGGTGCCTGGGAGAGTGCTGTTGGGGAATGACTTGGAGTAGTATCAAGCACCCCCAGGTCTCACAGTAAAATTAAGCAGGGGCAAACTAGATTGTCCAGAGAGACAACCTTAGATGACTCTCAATGGGAAGTTACAGAAGAACCTATAACTTCCAGTCCACCGGAAGGACACCCTTCTAATTCTAAGTCTAATAAGGAGGCAAAGGGGAAACCCAAGGCCTCAGGAAAGAAGAAAGGTGCCACACCTATTTAAAGGACAAGGACATCCCTGAGAGGACAGTCCAAGGTCACACCTGTGACCCCTCCACCAGCTGAGGCTGAGTGTGAGAATCAACCAGGAAATGGTGAATCAGCTACTGGTGAAACAGAGCTGAAAGAAGCCCTTCCCTATGTTGGAGATCTGGATCCTTAAGACCATCCTGAGCTGCAGACTTTGCTTGCTTCAGACTTCAACAGAGGTCAAAGAGAGTGTCCTACTTTTTAAGGACTTCGCCAAAAGGCAGCTTCCCAGATGGATGGGCAAGAGCCAGGCAAGAAGAGGCTGTGCTGGGAGGATGGCCTCCTTTACAGTGAGCCTATTGAGTCCACCAAAGGGGACTAAAGAAGACTTGTAGTGCCTCAGGTGGTGACACCAGTTTTTACAGTTAGCCCATCTGATTCCTCTAGCTGGTCACTCATGTTTTAAGAAGACTGAGGAGAGGATTTCTCTTTAATCCTACTGGCCAAAGATGTGGTCTGATGTAGATAAATTCTGTAGAAACTGTCACACTTGTCAGATTTCTGGCAAGAGTGGAGCCAAGAACATGTCACCCTTGGTGCCACTCCCAGTGGTGGGAGTTCCTTTTGAGAGGGTAGGGATTGACATTGTTGGTCCCCTAGACACTCCTACATCTTCAGACAGCTGATTTATATTGGTTGTGGTAGACCATGCTACCAGCTATCCTGAAGCCATACCTATGATGGCGTTTACTGCCCAAGCAGTGGCTAAGGCCCTCCATGGCATTTTTACCAGGGTTGGTTTTCCTAAGGAGGTTATCTCCGACAAGGTGCCAATTTTATGTCCCACTACAAGGAGGCCATGTGGACAAATTGTGGAGTAACCTGCAAGTTCTCAACAGCCTACCATTCCCAAACCATTGGGTTGGTGAAGAGGTTTAATAGAACTATGAAGAGCATGATTGGTGCTTTAGAGGAACCCCTTAGATGAAAGGGGGACCTTCTACTGCCATGCCTTCTCTTTGCTTATAGAGAAGTCCCTCAGGAAGGGGTAGGTTTCAGCCTCTTTGAGCTCCTCTATGGTCATCGAGTTAGAAGTCCATTGGTCCTAATTAAGGAAGGGTTGGAGAGTGCCCCTTCCCTCAAGCCGTGAGAGTCACTGCCTATGTGTTAGGTCTCCGAAGGAGAATGACACAAATGATGACAAAAGCTTCTGATAACTTGAAAGCAGGTCAGGCTCTAGTTAAACATTGGTATGACCAAAACACCAACATGGTGGAGTGTACTGCAGACCAGCTAGTTCTTGTTATGATACCTATACGACAGAGGGCATTACAGGACAAATGGATTGGACCCTTTAAGGTTGTGGGCAAACTTGGGAGGTCAATTACTTATTGGACTTGGGCAATCCCAAGGATGCCCCTAGGGTCTTTCACACTAACCACCTAAAGGCAAATATATCCAGACCAGAACTAGAAGCTTTGCTCTTAGCATCTGATCAAGACGAGGAGGAGAGTGAACCTCTACCTGACCATCTCAGGGGAAAGCCTTTAGATGGAAAAATAGAAGGAGTTAATCCCTCTTCTGATCTGACTCTGCAACAATAGGAGGAGTGCAAAGTTCTGTTTAATCAGTTTGCTTCCCTGTTTTCACAAACAGCAGGCTTTACCCCTTGGGGCCAGCATGATATACTCATTGGTGACTGTCTCCCTGTCAAAAGCAGGGGTTACAGAATATTAGACCATGTCAGAACCCACATAAAGGAAGAAGTCAAGAAGATGCTTGATCATAGGGTAATAGTGCCATCTACAACTCCATAGACTATCCAGTTGTAGTAGTGTCAAAGGCAGGATTCATGGAGTTGAGACTCTGTGTAGACTATAGAGCTCTGAATGTAGTCACCACAACTGAAGCCCATCCTTTACCTAGGACAGATGTGCTGGTGCATAAACCTGGTTCAGCCAAGTTCCTCAGTAGATTTGACCTAACATCAGGCTATTGGCAAATAGCTCTGACAGACCATGCCGAGGATAAACTTCATTGTCTACCCCAGGAGGCCTCTACCAGTTTAAGGTTATGCCTTTTGGGCTCCAAAATGCACCTGCTACATTCCAGAGGATGGTGAATTATGTTCTGTATGAGATGGAGGACTTCTGCATGGCATACTTGAATGATATTGCAGTGTTCAGCCCCACTTGGGAAGAGCATCTTGACCACCTTGGATATGTTTTGCAGGCTCTTGAACAGGTTGATCTGACCATATAGGCAAGCAAATGTCAAATTGGTCAGAGTAAAGTTGTCTACCTTGGACATGAGTTAGGAGGAGGTGAAATAAGTCCATTACCTATCAAAGTACAAGCTGTACAAGACTGGGCCCCCGCTACTATTCAAACCCACGTGAGAGCCTTACTAGGTCTCACTGGTTACTATAGGAACTTCATAGAGAACTATTATACCATAGCTTCTCCCTTGAATTTAATCTCCTCACCCAAATTCCCCAAGAAGGTTAGGTGGAACGAGTAATGCACTCAAGCATTTGAAGGACTTAACAAAGCCCTTTGTCAAGCTTCAGGCTTGAGAGATCCTGACTACAACCGATCCATTATTGTACAAACTGATGTTTCAAATACAGGAATAGGTGCGTTCTGAGTCAGCTGGATGAGAAAGGCATGGAACACCCTATCTGCTTCATCAGTAGGAAACTGACAGACCGTGAAACAAGGTGGGCAACAATTGAAAGAGAATGTTTTGCAATTGTGTGGTCTTTGACGAAGTTTAGACCATATGTGTATGAATCTACTTTTGTAATTCAAACAGACCACCAACTATTGAGATGGTTAATGCAGATGAAGAGGGAGAATCCTAAATTATTAAGATGGTCAATCAGCCTTCAGAGGTTTGATCTCACCATAGAGCACAGGTCAGGGTGTAATCACCAAAATACTGATGGTCTCTCCAGAAAGTAGGACTGACTGGATTAGAAGATTCATCCAGGAACGGATTAAATCCCCTGTGCCTTAGTCTCATAGTCTGGTGGGAGGTTGGGGGGAGGAGTGTTAGGGAGAATTCTCAGAAATGTGCTAATTCCCTTCTACCTTAGAGACCCCCAGCTCTTTTGCTGGACTTTAGGGCTTTTCATTTTCATCCTGGCGAGAGCGAGACCATTTTCCCACTCTCTCATCTATTTTTCTTTGATTTGAACACTGTGTTTCTTTTGGTTTTGGAGTCTGAGAAACTCCATAGGCATCATCTTTTTACATTGTGACACACTGCACCTTCAGTGCAATGGCACAGGGAAGTCTTTCAGATTTCCCAAAGGTTTAAATACCTTCTCTTGGGTAAACTACTGTTGCCAGGAGCAGTAAAGTGAAATTGACTTTACTTAGCTTTTGTAACTTTGTAGACCCAGCACACACTATCTTCCATAGAGTGCTGGAGGGGTTACTTAGTATCCCCCTTGTCTTCTTTCTCATGTAACATTTGTATGTTACACTTTCTACAATTAATGGCTGGTGGCAGTGGTTTACTTTTTCCTACCATTGTGTGTTTTTACCGCGGGCTGCGATTGCAGCTGCAGTATAGCACCCATGGGTGCCCATTTCGTCAAAATTGCTGCAGTCTTCTTTTTTTGCCCTTTCGTGTTGGAAAGGTCGTTCTTGAGATTTACTCTGCCCGCCAAACCAGGTTTGGTCCCTTCGTTCATTTTGTCTTTAGCGGGGTTCACTGCCGAAGCACGCCTTTGGCTCCAGCATGTCTGGCAGGGGCAGGAAGTGAGAGAGGCATCCAAAACTCCCTGTGCTTAATCCCCTTGGTTACAGGAATGCATCCAAAGGTGATTGGCAAGCTGGCTGTCCTTAGAGGACAGCCACCCTGCTGTGTGAGTGACAACTCGGCTGAAAATGAATGGGAGAAACCTCCAAAAAAGCAAGGTCTTTTAGACAAAAGGCAAAGTGGACCACTGGACGAAGGAGTCCGAAGAAGAACTTGGAAGAGACGCTTGCTGCAACTCCAGGACCATTGGTTTGCCCGGTGAAGCCCTGCTGCAGTGCTGAAGCTACAAATTTGCCTCAACTAGAGAAGCCCTGCAAAGGACAACTTCTCCCCTTGGGTTGGTGGGACCAATCGACCCAAAGATAAACTCATCTCTCTCGTTGCTGGCTATACTTCCATTGCTGCTGCAGGAACCGAGTGCCATGGAGAGGAACACCAGAATCGAGTGCATCATTTTTAAGCCAGACCTGAGCTCCAGGAAGACCCTCCGGACAACCCCGAAGCAGGGCTGACCAAGCCTGAGCCACCTCAACAGAGTGCTGGACCCCAGAAGCAAGGAAAGCCCACAAGGTGTCCAAGAACGGTGGTGGTGCTATTCGCGAGAAACTGAAACCGCAAAGTACCGCTGATCTTAAGTTTGCCCATTGCTGCTGCCGACCTTCGAATCTTAGTGCAGGAGTCCCCAGACATCCTCCCTCTTGTCACCATGACTGAGGCTCAGGAACAACAGGAACAGAAACCAGCAAGAACCAATTTCTTCAGACCTAAGGTACTGTGAACTAAGGGGAACATACCTCTTGTTGTGTAGCCTGTTTGCTCTCAGTTGAGACTTGCATTTGCTGCCTTTTGCAGAGTTGCTTGCAGCTTTGCCCCTCACAAGCCTCACAGCTTGTGGCCCAACAGTGATATATTTTTCTACAAAGCTCTCTATCACATTGTGCAAGACTTTTTACTTACCTTCAAGAAGTGCCTCAGCTCCCCTAGACTTTGCTCAATTGACATTGGCTGTCCTGGCTCCCTGAAGACTCTTCTAACCTCTGATTTTGTGTTTTGATCTGTCCCTCCAAAAAGACATAGGGCCTCATTACGACTTTGGCAGTAGCCATTCCGCTATTGCCGCCAAAATCGGGTCTGGGTCTGGGTTCCCTGAATGGGGAATTACCGGGTCATTCCGAGTTCGGAAGGCCCGGTAATCCCTCCCTCCAGGAACCCGGGCCCAGACCTTCCCCATTCCCATTTCAGCCCCCATAGGGCTCAATGGGAGAGGGAGCAAACAACGGGCCAATTTCGAACGGCCCCTTGTTTACTCCCTCTTCCCCTCGCGGGACCCGTTAAGGACGCCTGGTTTGACCAGGTGTTACTTACCGGGTCCCATGAGGGGAGCTTGTAATGAGGCGGAACGGGTTTAACGGGTCCGCCTCCTTTAGCAGAGCCCGTTAAACCGTTCTGCCTCAGTCATAATGAGGCCCATATATTCTTTACTTGTATAGCTGGGAAAGGGTTCATCTACATTGCATTGGGAGGTTGAAAAGTGCTTACCTGTTTGAGAAACTTGTTAACTATTGTTTCCTACCCTAACCTTTTTCCTTTTGACACCAAACTCAGTATTGCTCTAAATGTACCACTGATATATCAATGTCCACAGTGCCCTAGTTATTGAAGTCACCTGAGGGTATAGGAACTATCTGTGTGCCATCCCAAAAGGGTATCTACAGATATATTGAAAATGAGAGTGTTTATTTTTTTAAGTATATTTAAGTGTTACCAATTTGCTCCCTTTTAAAGAAGGCTTATTCAACTGACTGTTTAAATAATTATTTAATCTAGAAACCTTGAGTGTAAGTGTTATTTGCTTACTTGTCACTGTGTCGCAACCCTACAGCTCAAATGTACCCCTCTTGAGATAATCCTGGCTGCTCAGTCACTCTACCAACTTGTGAAGTACAGACTTATACCAAAGGTTGGGTTAACTATTGCCAAAAGGACAAGGCTGGTGCAGTCTTCCACAGATTACTGCATGAAATCTTGCCTAACAACAGACACCAGTGCCGGATGTTGATACACCCTCATATGGCTCCCCTCAATACAGCCTAGGGCCAGTGCATAGCTCCTCACAAACACAGCACACACCAGCATGTAGCATGCTGTTGCCGAGGCTTGATGACATGGAGCGCATACAGCGGGAGATGGATTCAATTGCTCACACACACTCTGAACACCTGCAGGCCATTAGGGACAGCATCCAAGAGGCTACCCGCAGGATAGTGTGGGCCATCGTGTGGACCAGGGCCGAGACAACAGCCAAAAGGGCCACCCTGACACTGTACGCCCAGAGGGTCGGTGAGATGGCAGAAGGTGGCTCCACACTGGCAGAGGCCTTCTGTCTGAGCACGGAGGTGCAACGCCAACAAAACCAGGGTACAGGACCCATACCTTCCACTTCATCCACACCCACAGAGGGGTTGCAGCAGGGCAGGCTGGGGCATCAGTCACACCACCTGCTGTGCCCGAAATCATGGGGGGCTGGCGGCTGGGGAAGGAAGCCGCGGTTGTGAAGGACTCTGAGACTATGATTGCCATGAGTGGTCATGCTGGGGAGTTGGTGGTGGGAGGGGGGAGGGGGGATAGTGTGATGGGGAGTTGGTGGTGAGAGAGGGAGGGGGATCGTGTGATGGGAGTTGATGGTGGGATGGGGGATAGTGTGATGGGGAGTTGGCAGGGGTGGGGACAGTTTGATGGGGAGTTGGAGGTAGGAGGGGAGGGAGATAGAGTGATGGGGAGTTTGTTGTGGGAGGGGGGATAGTGCGATGGGGAGTTGGTGGTGGGGGTATAGGGGACAGTGTGATGAGGAGTTGGTGGTGGACAGGACTGAGGGTTAGTGCAATGGGAAATTGGTGGTGGGAGGGGGATAGTGGGAAGGGGAATTGGTGGTGGGAGGGGGGATTGTGGGGCACTTCATTACATAAAACCAATCAAACTTTATCAATGCAAGGACATTCCTGATTGTCTCATTGTCGTGTTTATTGATTGAGGTGGTGTCACACAGTTGTGCATGGCTTGTGCCATGTGGAAGTGTCAATAGAAATTGTCTATCAGTCCCTGGCATGCCGATCTCTGATCCTTCATATCATCTCTGGCAATGCAGGAATGTTCCACTGTCACAGACACTTCTTTCTCATCCTCTGGGGGTGGCATGTTCATGTCAGGGGGTAGTGGAACATTTCTCCTCAGGCAGATATTGTGCAGCATGGCCCACACAATTTAACCCACTTTCTCTGGAGCATACATCAGTGCTCCACCAGTATGGGCGAGATAGCAGAAACGTGCCTTCAGGAGGCCAAAGGTATGGTCGATACACACAGAGGTCCTGCTGTGCGCATGGTTGTAGGCAATATCCTGTGGTGTTTGTGGATCATGCACAGGGGTCTTTAGCCAGGGCAGCTGTGGGTACTCATAGTCACTTGCTTGGTGGAGGCACAGGCATAAGACATGGTGTAAGGTGTTGGGTTGGACCTACACAATTTTAGGTCAATGGACTATGTGTGCATGCAGATGTACCTTCATTTCATGTCATGTGACTATTCTATGGGCCTAATCACGACTTCGGCGGTAACCCTTAAATCTGGCGGTAGCGCTATTACCGCCGGATTTAAGGGTCCGCCGAATCAGGGCTTCGGCGGATTTTGCCCCAGCTCTGAGCTGGGGGGAAATCCGCTGAGAATTCCCGCTATTACCGCTGCCGGGAAATCCGCCGGCGGTATTAGCGCGAAGATTCCCCATTGAGCCCAATGGGGAATGGGGCATTCCCAAATGAGCTCAGTGGGGAATAGGGACTTACATTACCGCCGAACTCGTGATCCGGCGCTATTAGCGCCGGGGAGTTCGGCGGTAGGGCTAATACTGCCCGCGCTAATAGCGTTAACATTACCGCCCAAGTCGTGATGAGGCCCTATGTCTTTGCATGCAGTGTCACTTGTGTCATGCATTGTTGGTGCTTCACATACTCCCTTTTCCCTTGCAGCATATGTTGCGTAAGGTGTTTGTCGGTGACATGTGCAGCAGACATGGTGGCTGTCTTGTGGCAGTGTATTTCCACTGTGCATATGGCATGCACTCCCAAGGCATCTGGTGGCAACAGGTGAGGGTCATGGGCTGGTCGCACATGGGTGCATGGCTGTGGTACTGGCAGGGTTGTTGTCTGAGGCAATGGGCCTCATTACGAGTTTGGAGGCAGCCATGCCCTTAATAAGGGCATGGCTGCCTCCAAACTCGGGTCTGGGTCCGTGTCCCTGAATGGGGAAATACCAGGCCATTCTGACTTTGGAGGGCCTGGTATTTCCCCATTCAGGGAACCCCGACCCGGACAATCCCCATTCCCATTCGAGCTCCCATAGGGCTCAATGGGAATGGGGAGGGAGCTAAAAACGGGCCCGTTAATAACGGGCCCGTTGTTAGCTCCCTGGTCCCCTGGCAGAACCCGCAAAGGACGTCTGGTCTGACCAGACGTCCAGAGCGGTTCCCGCAAGGGAACCTCGTAATAGGGCAGAATGGGATTAACAGCACCGGCACCTTTACCGGCGCTGTTAAACCCATTCTGCCTGCCTCGTAATGAAGCCCAATGTGTCCATTTGTCAGCATTGATTTGGTTAGTGCATGTGGCAATGGGGTACCTGTAGTCATGTTTGTGTAAATGGTTGCTATTGTATGTGTACTATTGCTTCTCCATGCAGGTAAGTCTGACATGTGCATGCTCCCTGGCCTGTACTGTGACAATGATGCGGGAGGAGGTGAAGTACAAAGTTCGCATTCACTTGTCATGCCATTGTTTGTGAAGTTATTCACACATCCCCATTTGGGCATTTGCTTCGCAGCATATGTGTGCTGGCTTTCCTACTCACCCACTATCCATGTCTTTTGTCCTCAGTGCCTCTCTATGTATTCTGGCAGTGTGCTGTTCGATAGGACTATGGCATAGTGGGTGGAACCAGGGTAGCGGGCACAGCAGTGGGTGATGTACAGGTTGGTGTTGCAGGTCACCTGCACATTCAGGGAGTAGTAGTGCTTTGCGGTTTTCAGTACACTGCTTCATGGGACTGGTGGGCTACCAGCGCAGCATGGGTACAGTCCAGGGCAATTATCACATTTGGCATTTGGGCAATGGCATGGAACTGTGACTTCATGTCATTGAATTGGGCTCGGGTGGTAGGCAGTGAGATATGACGTTGCACTAGCCGCAGTAGGGCTTTAAGCACCTAAGCCAACACTGCGCAGACAGTGTGCGGTTCCATGACATGCATCATGGCCACAGAGTGCTGTAAGGTGCCAGTTCCAAAAATTGTTAAGACAGGCACTAGCTTCTACCGTGGGGGCACAGCTGTCCAGATGTTGATCCTGCTCTCTATGTCATCCTGTATTGTGGTGAGCAGCTCTGTTATTGTCTCCATGTTGAGGCGGTACAAGGTGACCAACCGGCTGTCGGTGAGGGTCCAGTGTGAGGGCCTAACCCTGGGGATCGGTATACACCTTGCTTGGGCTTTCCTCCTCCTCCTTCTCCCATATCGCCTCTGTACTCCCTGTGCCATGGCCTGGTTGTCATGCCTCTCTACTTCCAAGTGCAGCATGAGCAACTGCCTGTCCCAACTCGCAGTGACTAGTGGCAGCATGGTGTTGGAAACAGTGTTTTGGGTAGGGATGTGCCTTATATAGCCATCTGTGGTGGATTGGGTTCACCTGTGGCTTCATTTCAGGCACCTGTGTTAATTATTCTGCAGCTGGAAGCTGGAGGTAACTTCACTGTGTTTTTTCGGCGGTATTAGCACCAATTTTCTGCACTAATTGTGCCGAACATGGACATTTGATGCAGCTGTGTTTGCTCCTCGTCAGCAATAGCGTCAGCTGCAATAGAGCTGTCTGCTTTTGCAGTCAGCGGTATTTGCGCCGACTCATGATCCGGCAGAGTACATGAAAGTATCTTAATTGTGTAAATATATGTTTTGTACAAGCCACCTGTTTAGGGAATAATGGTCAAGCAGAAAATAAACTGTTACATTGTCATGTACTGGGATGTATTATTTTGTTGAAAGGCACGAAAGGATAACAATTATTGCATAATGAGGGTTTTTGGTCAGACATGTTACAGATTTTATTTTTCTTAAAGGTGGATTTGTCACTTTAAATCAGAGAGGTTTTCTGTAATGCATTTTGAATGCACTCTGTCACTTTAATATGGTTGTTTGCACAAGTAGACATGATGGGCAGATCTGTCAGCCAGGATGCTTTTTCCTTGACAAAGAGGAGTGTTCCATTTGAAATGCTGCTGTACTTGTTAACATTGCCTTTTTTAATGAATAATCATGTATTTTGTGTTTGTAAATGGCAACTCCTTAGGTTGCTTTCTCACATGGCAAGCTGGAGTGTGCAAACACTGATTGCCATCGTGGGAGACTTTCTTTGTGTTTGGTAAAGGTTTTCATCAAATCATGGACTGAGGCGGCAAATGAACCTTGTGGTTCACTGCAATGTTTTCTGAGAGCCCTCTTCATATTCTGGCACGTTGTGTGCTTCCTATTGGTGCTCTCAAGGAATTAACGGCTCCCGTTTCATTTCACCTGTCCAAGCCTGTATCCAACGAAGTTGGCTGTGCTTTCTCGGACTATGCAAGTGATTGAAGAGACTGTACAATTTAAGATAGTAAAATTAAACTGCTTCTCCCGACGATATGTCTTTATTATGGCAGGCAGCCGATTAAAGCATATTGGGCCTCATTACGACCCTGGCGGTACGGGGTTAACGGCACTGTAAAAGGTGCTGGCACCATTAACCCGTACCGCCTCATTACGAGGTCCCCTCGCAGGGGACACGGTAAGCACGTCTAGGAAAACCAGGCATGCTCACTGGGTCCCGCGAGGGGAAGAGGGAGCAAACAACGGGCCAACTCGTAATGGCCCGTTGTTTGCTCCCTCTCCCATTCTCATTCAGCCCTATGGGGGCTGAAATAGGAATGGGGAAGGACCGGGTCCTGGTCCTTGGAGGGAGGAATTAGCGGGCCTTCCGAACTCGGAATGGCCCGGTTATTCCTCATTCTGTGGACCCTGAGGCGATTTCGGCGGCAGCCATGCCGCCAATAGCGGCATGGCTAGCGCCAAGGTCGTAATGAGGGCCATTGACTGACTGATGGCTCTGGTCCCCACCATGTAGACTGTTTAAAAGCGTGCTGGTACACACATTAACAGGTTGTTTGTTTCAGATGTGCACTGACAGCAGTGAAAGTTGCTTTTATTTTTGTATCGAAGTTACATCTGATTTGCTTTGAAAATATCAGCCAGTTTCAAACACATTTTGCTTGCCTGTAAAAAACTGAGAGTGGCTGAAGAAACTGCACAGCTATAGACGGCAAAGTGAAACAGATTCATCTGCATCAGTTTAGTACCACAAGCAGCCGCCTCAAACATATTCCTCATTCTAACCTTGCCGGTCCAGAAACAACGGTGCCGGTAAGCTTACTGGCACCGTTGTGTACAGACCGGCAAAGAACAATTCTGCTGGGTGTACCTGCCGGGTGGAACCAGCATACGCCAACACAGAGTTTCAGGGAAGCACCAGCACTGTTAATACCAATGCCGTTGTTTCCGTGGTCCCTATTACCATAGAGTCCTATGGGACTCTATGGGAATGGGGAACAACATTTTACCGGCGCCTGATTTACCGGCCGCTGGGGTTGTAATACTCCAGTGTTACCGGCAAGTCAGGTGCCGGTAACTAGTTACGGGTCCGGCAGCTACCTGCCAGTTTTACCGGAACGGTTACCGCCGGACCCGTAATGAGGGACTGACAGATGGCTCTCAAGCTTGGACCTGATTTGTATTGAAGGTCTTGAAATCTTTGCCGCAATTGTCCTATATCATCCCGTTACTGGCCTGCTGTGTTCTGTGGGTGACCCTTTGGGCTGAGAAACTGATGCTGTATTGATCTAACATTAAATTTGCAACAAGTATTGGGCTCAATTGACCTAAATCTGTAACGAACGTTTAACCGATGGAGATGAACTAGAAAAGCAGGCATTAGAAAACTGGCAGGGTGGTGTGAACAGGCAGTGAACAACGATCTTGCAGTGGGAAGAGAGACAAGAGGACTCCTGTGTTTGTTGTTCTGTGCTTAAGAAGACAATGACGTGTGTCTGTTTAAGGAAGAGTTTCTGGCTGACTATTCAATTAATATTATTATGTTATTAGTAAATGATAATGAAATTATTCAGCCTGTTTTAAAAATAAAAACAAAAATACAGGCTATAACATAAGATGTACAAACATTTTGGATGGAGAATGAATGTGCTTCCTTGTTTAAATTAACTGATGATAATCTCCCTAGATATAAAGATAAGATTAGCCAAGCTTGCAAAGAAAGACTATTTAAATGGAGCTTGAGGGACCATCAAAGTTGAAGGATCGTGATCTTTACTAAAAATATGATTGGTTGATGCGGTAAAAATAAAGATGATTCTGATGATCTGTATGCACTAGGCTCTCCAGTTATGTCTGGGGGGGGGGAATCTTTGGAAAATAGTGTTGTGGAGGTTGGAAATGGTACAGGGAAGAAAAGCATTTGTTAAGATGAAGTGAAGAACCAAGAGACATCCCCCAAACTCTTTGATTGTGAGAGGGATAGTGTTGCAAAAATACTCATCTAGAATGTTCACATTTCATAAACCCGTCAGGCTGACCCCTCACAAAAGTAGTTCTAGAAGTTCTCAGCTTTGGCCTGCAGTCCTTGTCACCTGTCCATTTTAATGATGCGAGTACCTGATTGATCTCTGCTTGTTAGAAAATAAAAAATTGAAACGAATATGCATGTTTCTTGGCAGGTGTCTATCCCTTCACAATGTCCTGTGGTCACATGCCCTTGATTTATTATCAAATCAAACTTTATTCAGCAGTTAAAAGCCATCAAAGTTCATGAAGCAATCATAAAATACAAAAATATGAGTAAAATGCAGGATAAAAAGTCATTATCAATTACATGTTAAACATATAAAAACGAGATACCATTCTTTACTTTGCATCAAAACAAAAAGTCATGAGTTCAGTATTCCATAGTATAAATCATTCAATTGCTCTAAAGCACAATTTTCCTCTGTATAACCAAGCACGATGGGCATATTTATTTATTTTTATTTATTTTTTTGAATTTATAAAGTGCACAACGGCCCTGAGGCATCGTAGCGCTGTTACAGAGGATTCACTTGGATACAGAGTTATATACATAGGAGCACGATTACATACGCATATGAGATGCGATAGAGACTGTCAACTGATTCATTGCAATGTTACAGTAGGTATGTTCCATGGTTACAGGATAACTACCTCAAGTGCAGTCTAGTTAAAGAGCTATGTTTTCAGGGCTCTTCTGAACACAGTGAAGGAGGTGTCATTTCTGACAGCGAGTGGCAGTGCATTCCAGTTTTTTGGTGCTAACACCGGGAAACTAGCCCATCTAGCTTTGACTCGTTTAAAGGCCGGGCCTGAAAGCTGGTGTGAGTGTTGAGCCAGTTTAGGTCTGATTGCATTTGTGAGGTGAATTCTTTCTGCCAGATATGGGGGTGCCAAGTGAGAGAGGCATTTGTTCCTGATGGCGAGGGTTTTGAAGATTATACGCTCTTTAACTGGGAGCCAGTGAGCGTCTCGTCTGGCCTGGGAAATATGTGCCCTCCTAAGTATGCTTAGTGCTGCTGTAAGGGCGTTATTTTGTGTGATTTGCATGTTTGTTGAGGTTTTTCTGTTGATGTGCCAAGAAGCAGGACATTGCCTTACTCCAACTTGGCCCCAATGGAGGATCTGGCTATGTTAAAGGCAATTTTTAGCTGAGAGGTACGGTTTTACTGCATTAATGATTTTAGTGGTAAGTGCCGCTGATGATGACACTGACTTGTCGCTTCATTGAGAGGGTGGAGTCCAGATATACACCCAAGTTTTTTACTGAAGCAGAGACCGTGATTACTAGAGACCGTGATATTGGGCTACACAGATCACAGTCGAAGGGTACAGAGTCCTTACTCAAAGTTCCAGTGCATTCTGAGTTGTACGGATGCCTGCTTTCCTAAGGAGTGGTCTCAAGAGCCCGTACTGTTACAGATTTCAACAGATCACATACAAACAGAAAATGCAAAATAGTCTCCTCACCTAGGCCACAGAGAGGACACACACCTACCCAATCTAAAGTGTGCCTAATCTAAAACGAACATATAAGGCTCTGGCTTGCGGTGGGCCTATAAAATCTAAAAACTCCTCAGGACTGAAATTCAATTTACATGCCAAATAGCCAGAACCCAATTTCAACATTCTAGCAGATTCTATCATTTTCCTCCAAGCTATTTCAATGGCTTTACTCTTTAGCCTAATAGATGCTGCCCTGACATCACTGTCTGGTTCTTCCCAGAGCTCTACTTGATCCAAATCATACAATGTTCTTTTTATATGGGCCACTCATGGGATACTTTTCCCCCCAAAATATGTTTTAGAGCATCAAAATAGTTTTCAAGCTCCCCTGTACTCCATAAACGGACCCAGTATAAGGCCGGGTGCAAGGAGGCTTGATCCCCAATTGAACACACATCAAGTTCAAGGTGAGGCAGCGCATTAGGTGTTGATGTAGGAACCTGGACAAAAATGTTCAGGTATTTATTTTCAGTTTTTTATAAACCTGTTGTGTTTAAATATCCCAAAAGTCCTACCCCATAAAGCTAAGCAGGGCAAGCCTGCCTGTGATGTAGTTCTAAAACTAGGGGGTGATAGCACCTCTAGCATGTCTCACAAAAGAAATGCTGTGTGCGTGACTGTTTCCCTAAGGCAGTACAAGCCTTGTCCAGTTGCGTAGTCCAGGTGCCTTTCTCGTTAAATATAAGATAGTCATAGGAAAGCACTTTTTCTAAAGAATTTCCGGCCACAGCGATATCCATTTTATGGTATTTAGAGAACCGGGGCCTAAAAGCCAACACCTTCATTTTCCCAATATTCAGACTCAGCTTGAGTTCAGCACATTTTTTCAAAAAAATGTCCAAATTATGTTTTAAGCTTTGCAGGGTAGTGGATGCGTTGTCTGCATAAAACAACACAGGATACTTATCCAGCCTGATTCTTGGACACTCCAAACAATTGCGCAACAGGGGAAAGATAATCTCCTTTATATAAATACAAAATAAAAGGGGAGAAGGACTCACCCTTGCTTACACCCTTTAGTACAGCAAAAAAGTATTTGTTTGCCTTTTGCTGAATTGCATTCTGGTATTTGAAGTCTCCCAAGTCAAGATGGGCAGAATAATGTCACAATTGTACACTTTTGCGTAACATAGTCCTATAAGGATTTATATATTTGAGTGACACTATGGTATGGTTAATTTTCAAATTATCTTTATAAAGCAGAGTATTGTTCAAAGTCAGAAATGGGGGTGAGGAGGGGAAATGATGAGAGGACAAGTAAGTCATGAGTATTTGGCCACAATATGGCAAGAGAGTTTGCGATCCCTGACACTAGTGCAGTTATTTTACCCTAATAGTGGCTGTTTTTTAGGTACAAGTAAAAGACATTTGTGAGTGGACAGTGTAATCTTTCTTTAGAGGGTGGATGCAACCCTTTGAATTTTTTGGAGGTTGGCAATCTTGCTAAAGTGTTTGTTTACCAGGATTTTACTCCAGTTGTCATGTTACCAGTGCAGATGCTTATTCACAAGACCACAAGCACTTGTTTCGTATTGGGATTTCGTTTTCCAAGAAATGTTTCACGACTGATTGCTGGGTTTAAAGGGTAAACACCTTTTAAACTTTGCCAGCATATTTATTGAAACATTTCCTCTCTCAGGTTATTTTTCTGGTGTTCATTACTTTTTTTTTAAAAGTCCAATTCTATTTTGTCTTGTGCACATTCATCTAAAGAGTAGGTCTATTGAACTTCCTCTAGTATATTTCACTTTAAGATATATGTTCACTTACTGTGCATATAAGCATGGGTGCCAGCTTTTGATTTTCGCTATGGGGTCAAAAGTACCTGGGCATATGTTATTTTTGCAGCTGGTCTTTTTTTTCTCCCTTTTAGGTTCTGCTTAAATACGGTTAATTGGAGTTGTGCGATGTATCACAACAGTCACCAAGAGACCGACCATAGAACAAGGTGCTTGCAGCACACTGCTTAACCAAAGTGGGTGATCATTGGCAAATAATTTAATCGCACAGGGCATTAACTAAAACATTGGGAGTTCTCAAAGCCTACAATCTTTTATACATAATAAAAAAATAGATATTTTGACAACTACAGTGAGATTGGGTGTGAAAAATCACTGGTGACAAGGGGTTCCCATCTATGCAGTAACCAGGACCGAGCCTGCTTAGCCCTATAAGGCCATGGTTCGTAATAAGTGAGGCAAAGTTACAAGCCCACTTAGAGCAACATGGCCTGAGGGGTCCGGATCCTTCCTCACTTTGAAACTGAGCAGACTTGGTCCTGGTTACTGCATGGATGGGATGTTTTCTTCATTTGAATTATCTCATTATAGACTAAGAAAACACAGGGCATCCCCTTATTTTTAAAACTATATTTGTATGTTTCAGGTTAAGATACATGTTTGTTTAGTGTGTGTATATTCATGGGTGCCAGCTTTTGATTTTCGATATGGGTGCAGAAAGTACCTGCGTATATGTTATTCTTGTAGCCAGTCATTTTCTTCCTGTTTCTGTGCTGCTTCAATGTGGTTATTTGGCATCTTGTGACGTATACCCAAAGGCACCAACAGACCACTCATAAAACAAAGGGCTTGAAGTACACCGCTTATCCAAAGTGTGTGGTCCATGGCAAATAATTGAATCTCACTGCGCATTGCCTAAAACATTCTCAAAGCCTGCAATCCTTTATACATTACAATACCACTGTCAAAACAGGACAAAATCAGTTTGTGATTGATGAACGTCTTTGAGCGATGGGTTGCAAGTGTTTTAAAATATAGAGTAGGCGTGCCCACTGCCCATGTCCGAAGACCATGCTAGTGGTCTGGAAGCGTTCTAAAAATCTATGGAATAACAAAAGCTTTGAAATTCAAGGAAAAAACGTTAGCTCAGGGACAGTAAGGTGAGCAATACATAGTAATAAAACCTTCGAAATTCAAGGAAAAAACTTTAGTTGCAGGGACTTTAAGGTGAGATCTTAACCCAACAAAACTCCTGAAAGTCAGCTGAAGCCACCACTAGATGACATCACTAATTACATGTAGTATGAGAACACTGATGACATTACAAATCACATCACTGATGCCATCACTGGTGACAACACGCATTCCATTGTATATAACTGATTACATCAATAATGGAATTAGACGTAACATCATTTATAAATTAGCTCATGAAAACTTTGATTACCTTAATAACAATTTAGGTCTTGGACTTGGCCATGACAAAGGCTGGGGTCACTGGCCAGCACCAAAGGCTGTAGCTAGTGGTTGGTAAGTGTTAAAAAATACCAATGTGCATGGTTAAGTCATGCCTAGTGACCCATCACTTTTAAAATATACAGTGGGCAAAGTTGAAAGCTGTAGTCAGTGGCCATGGCAAGTAAGGCATGAGTATTTGCCCACGATGTGGCAAGAGAGTTTGCAATCCTGGACACTGTACAGTTATTTTCCCCACATTGTAGTTGATTTTCAGTGCACCAGTAAAGGACACATGTGGGTAGGCTGTGTCACTTTTTCAGAGGGTGGATGCAACCCCTTGAATTTTTGTGAGGTTGGTAAGCTTGCTCAAATATTTGGATACCTGGATTTTACTCAGGTTGTCATGTTCCCAGTGTAGACGCTTACCCACAAGAGCACAAGCACTTGTTTCGTATTGGGGTTTTCTTTTCCATGGAATATTTCACTACGGATTGCTGGGTTTAAAAGTTGGGTACCTTTTATACTTTGCCAGCCTATTTATTGAAACATTTCCTCTCTTAGGTTATTTTTCTGGTGTTCATTACATTACAAGACGGACACAAGTAACCACATTTCAAGAGTGTTTATTGAACTTCAAAAAGGGTTTGAAAAACGCCTATCTAATCCTAAATCTACAGATGGGAGCAAGCTATGAGCATCAAATAAGAGAATGCAGTCCTAGTGGTGTCTTGTCATCCTTACCTCTAAATACAAATAGTGTGGGAAACAATGTTACAAAAAAGAAAGAAGTGTTCATAAAATGATATGTCAGGATGTTAAGGCCATTGGCCTCCCTTCCCCATGTTTGCAGCATGGGATAAGGTGGTTCACTCAAGCTTAGCACAATCTCTGGCTTCTCCAGCATGAGGCTACAGTTCAATCATTAGCATCAGGGACTTCCATGCCTGAGTCTCTTTGCCTTACAAAGTCTTTTCTTTCAGGGGGCCTGATGTGACAAACAAACAATAAGTCATTTTCCTCTCAGTATTTCACAGTACTCAATATTTCAAGTGATTCATTGTTCACCTGAGATCTCCCTCAGACAGACTCAGACTCACCAGGTAGCTCTCCACTTTAGAAGTTTTCCGTGGCAGCACGAGGATGAGGTTAGCGTCTCTCCACCTGCCCCTCAGACACACCTGGGATTAGAACTGCCCCCAAAGGAATGAGCAATTGTCCCGTGAACTCTATCAGGGTTCTGGCTGCTCCTGATCCACTTTTAAGAGGCGCGGCTTCCCAACCTGCAGCGCCCCGTTTCACACACTGCAGCACAGCAGCATGTCATCCTCCTCTGAGTCCCTGTCGCAACATTCAGTTTCTCAGCTTCTCTGCTCCAGACAGCCTTCCCGGCTCGTTTCCAGTGTTCTTTTGTGCTCTGCCTTTTATCCGTCTAGGGACGTCTAATTGGAGTCAGGTGTAAGTTGTTCACAGTAATTGCCTGACCTCACCTTTGTGACATGCCTGATTATTCCTCTGAACGGAATTGACAGTGTTTCTGCTAGTGGAAGCCTACACAAGTGCCCTCCAGTGAGAGCATACTGCCAGATATGTGTGCCTTTACAGCCAATTGGAATACTTATGTTTAGCATCCTTTAGTTTAGCACCATGTTCCATTCCCTTCAAAATGCCCTTTTCCTATCACTAATTTCTTTGTCATAACCTTGAGAGTGATTTATATTGGAGCAAATGGCAACCCTATGGGTAGGAGAAGGTTTGACAATGGAGCATTTCTTAATGCTTTCCACAGAAGATTCAAATTGTGTGATAGATAAGTGTGTTGTCTCGATAGTAAGTGTGCAGAGGTCAGAACCATGCATATCAGAATACCTAGTAAGAACATCTTGAGACATAAGAATAGCTTGGTCTAGGGATTGGTCAGTCCAAGATACACGGTTAAGTGATGGATTGACAGTCAATTGCCTTGATGTCATGCAAACAGGAGGTTCAAGTTGTATCTATTGTCGGGTTATGAGGGGGTAGTGGTCGCTCTCATGTCGCTGAGAGATGCACATGTCATCTATGAATGTGTCAGAGTTATCCAAAAATAAGTTGAACATCATGCTACTTTCAACATTTCCAATCTGTGTGTAGTATGGTGATTTATCAGAGGGTAGCATCCCATTGACCACGTGGAAACCTGCTGAGAATAGCAAATATGCCAATTTTTCCCCATAGCCTTGAGCTCTCAAAGTGAGATTATTCTGTCCAATACAGTCCTCGCATCAGCATCCCCTTCCCTCACAGGCTGAGAAGCTAGGGACCTTACCATTGAAGTCCCCACGAACCAAGATGGGGATGTCTGTCAATTTCACTGAGGGCAGCCTCCATTTCCTAAGTGGGACTTCTCATAAAGGGGTACACAAATATTAAAGATGATTCATTCATATTGTCGATTTGGCCTGGATTCAGAGGGAATAGCAAGCTTACCAATAAGAATGCTTTCAGAGCTAATAAAGATTTCTGTCAAGGAGAAGCTCTTCTTAGCACCCAAAACAAGGCCTCCTTTGGGCGGACTCTAGTTCCCTGTGTTGCAGAGCGGGTGAGAATGTTCCAACCATCCATAAATAGTGATTTCACCAACCAAGTCTCCTGTAAAGCTATAACAAAAATGGATCGATGTGTTTTAACAGGCTATCCTTTTTGTGAAAAAGGGAATTTTCATGCGTGTTCCAACTCAATAATAGGAATGGCGAGGAGAGTCTGCGGTTAGTGGCGTGAAGTACCACGCCTCCCCACCATGTTGGCCAACCATTCTAAATGGGATTCCTCTACCAGTTTTTCCCTAGCCATTGAATGGTCAAGACCACCCAAGCGCTGAATGGCAGTGGCAGAGTCTTGAGGGCAAGTGGGACCTGTACAAGGGCTGATCTAATGCCTCAAGAGAGTGGGGACCATGCCTACCAACCCCTAATTCACCATCCCTATGCCGCTTCTTACCATTGTCATTCAGCTCCACAGAGATACATTTATTCCCCAATTTAAAAAAGCGAAGCAGTCTGCTCCAAAATATAGGAAATGGTACTTTCAGCGAAAAAGAACACAACAGAGGTGGCTTGATTCACATTTTTAAGCATATGCACTATACGGTTGTCACTGCTTCTTAGGAATCTCCCCTGTAAAATGGTATGTAGTAGTTTCAGGAAACGTGATCAATTAACTTGGAATCTACTGCCATCACAAAAAATACTTTGTATTTGTAGTGCTTTATCAGTCACAGTTGAGGGTAAACCCTAAGCCTTGATGGAGGAATCTCCACGAGTCTGCCCCAAGCCTACCTGGATCATTACATCAATCATACTGGGACCTGTGCCTGTTAGTTGAAATGGGTTAGTTGCTGCAGTAGAAGCTTGATTAGAGAACAGCTCTTCTAGATAGTAATAAGGTTCCTCAGGATGCTCTGTATTCCCATGATTACTACCAGCACAGTCCTTCCCACCTTCCATAGATTTCAGCTGGTATTCAAGGCTGTGATTTTTTGCTCTTTTTTGGCACTTCAATTGACAATTTCCACGGGTGTTTTCACCTTGCGTAAGAGCTGTTTTGACTAATTCCGTGGATACAATGGCGGCACAGTTAGAAAGACACAGGGCATGCTTTTCACCTGAGATGGCAGGTTAGGTTTTGCCCGAGAGAGGAAGGAGAAAGCCAGAGCAATTTCCAGATCACTAGTGCACCTTAATGGTTGTTTTTTCCTTTTCCCTTTTCCCTGCTATATCTTCTTACATGACTGCCGGCTTTACAGACTTTTTTTGGTGAGCGTACACCAGGCAGACGAATTAGGATCGGTTGCCACTACCACTGGGGCAGACTACGCTTTATTCCTTTGTCCATGCCCTTCAAAAGAGTTTGTCAGGGCATTCACCCTTTCGTTCAAAACCTCGATGTGGCAGGAAATAGTGCTGAATGTCTTAGTAGTGGTTGGGAGATGAGAGATTCAAGGATGTTAAACATCACCACTGAAGATGTGCTGTTGTCCATTTCACACAGGTCATAGCTTTGGTCCACCATAGAGTTGCTAGCCTGATAAGCGGAATCGTTCCTAAAGAGAGCTGGAATTTATTATGTAATGTGTGAGTGCAACAAGCTAGAGTCAGCAGGACCTGTATGATGATAGAAAGAAACTTGCATTAGGCTCAAGGCAGAGAAGAGCAAGACATTCTCCTGAACGCCAGACCCCACCATTGCCAATTGGTTCAGCGTATCAAAATGAATAGTTAGCAAGTCACTAGAACAGCTGATGTTCTGATCAACCAGCTAGGGGAGACCTTGATCACACTCAATACAATCTGGCAGATGACCCACATTGGGCAAGATCACTACCCTTACTACAGATTCTATGGCATTTGAGCGGGTACAAGGGATCGTAGATTTAAGATCATCAGCCAGATAAGTGCAAAGATCAGTGCAGCCTCTTGCAGAGCATGGCTAGACACCTGATCAAAAGTCTGTGATCTTTGTGTCTGGTTTCGGTGTTGCTCCCAGAGCTATTCGAGTCACTGTGCATTGTGGCCAGGATTGTTAAGAACATTGTGAACTTACATTGTGCTCTTTATGACTGATTATGGCATTGTTGCTGACTCAAGGGAGAGGAGATAATCTCTCTGCTTAAAGGACTTGCAGTGTTGCATTGAGGCTCACTGTCATTCCCCCCTCTACTTCTACAGACCCAGAGAGCAAGCCTGATTGTTGAGATATATTAGTCATCTTGTCTTTTTTTTAGATACTGCTGCACGTTTCACTGCTAGTGCCACAGCAGCTGTGGTGGCTCGACAATTCGTTGTTACTGCCGGCAGGCCGATTCAAGATGAAATCATTAGGAGCCCAATTCCCGAAAGCAAAATCGCCAAATTGAGTATGGCTTACAGTAGTGATTGGACTTTCCACAGCTAACACAAGTCACAGTAGAAAAAACCGTAGTAGAACAGCAACGCTTACCGTGGCAGGGAATCAGAGTGGGTTTGGAGGGCAGAGAACCGGCAACGGGTCTTAAGCAGCTGATTCTGCTGGGTGAGACAGGCTCAGCTTGGCAGCGGCAGCCCAACTGACCAAACACCAAACACTCTGCATGTTCCAAGTGGAGTGATGCTTTTGAGAGTGAAAGTCCTCCTCCTGCAGTGCAGAATAATGGAAATTGAAGAAATATTCCAGTAGCTACAAGTTCGGCAGAAGTAACATAGCAGCCACAGCTCACACCAAATATTCTGAACACTCTGCACGCTCCATGTTGAGTGATGCTTTTGTGAGTGAAAGTCCTCCTTCTGCAGTGTAGAATAATGAAAATGGAAGAAATATTGCATTAGCTCCAAGTTAGGCAGAAGTAACATAGCAGCCACTGCTCACACCAAACACTCTGCACACTCTGCCCGCTCTGTGTGGGGTAATGCGTTTGAGAATGAAAGTCCTCCTCCTGCAGTGCAGAATAATGGAAATTGAAGAAATGTTCCAGTAGCTACAAGTTAGGCAGAAGTACAGTAGCAGCCACAGCTCAAACCAAGCACTCTTCACTGGTTCTTTGTCCTTCGGTTTCCTTTTGCCTGACCTATCCTCATCCTCCTCTATCCTCTGTAATGCATTTTTTCCTTGCTCCTCATCAGGTGTCCATGTGTAACGAAAAGGAGTTTGAACACCTCTACAAATGTAAATTCATTATGCAGGCTTCCATGAAAGAAAATTGTACATTAGAATTTAAGAGTGTTTTGTGATCTGCAGCTATTAATGATGTCTCTTGTAGTTACTCAGATTCTTGTCTGTTCTGCACATTGATACACTTTGCAAAAAGTATAAATGATGCCTTATTCAAAGTGACTGAGATCTCTCAAGAACTTGGATTGGTTCCACATGTCGAGACCACTTACATATCTTTTAATGTTCTATTCAGCTCTAAGCATCAGTCTCTATATCGTGTCTGTCATTGGTGAAGTTAGCATATTTGAATCTATCTGTTCTAGTTCATGCATCCACTTGACCTCGTTAGATTGGGTACATTTGAATAAAGTGTCATGCATGGCAAATGAATATTAATTCATGTGATGCAGCATTCGACTGAAACTGCAGCACCCACATCATTAGGGGATTGAATGGTCACTACGCACAGTCCATGTGATATCCTCTTCTCAACGGGTACTATTTGCTGAATTTTTTCACTTTTCTACTCTATACATTTTATTGGACAGCTTATCCAGTTATCATCTCGGCTGCATTTTTACTGGAAAAATTCTGAATTGAGCTGCTACTACCACTGCTCTCTCTGACACCCCCTTTGCTCTGCCATATTAGTATCCATCGTCTGTGCCACTGTCTTGCTTGAACCTCTGATTCTCTTATGTTCTCCTATGTTGCATTATGTGCTAGAAATTACAGGGATCGTGTCCCACACCTTTCTCTGCTCCCAGCGGGCATCTTTGTTACGGTGTTCACAAACATTTCACTTATAGTATGGTATGCAAATGTCCTGTCATGTATACACTGTACCAATGGGCTCATCTTTTTGGGGACTGTGGATGGTGGACGGTGTTGCTGTCACATTGGAAAGAAACAACCGTGTCTGTTGAATCAGTGCTCACCTGTTTTTATTGTCAAGCTGGTGCAGGCAGTTGAGGATCATGTTGTCCATGAAGAAAGAAGAAAGGACCCCAGCACTCAGACCTGAATGAAGGCTTGGCACATCTGAGTTGTTTATTCCCTTACAATGTCTACAAAGGACCAAACCATGGCACGAATTCAAAGTATGCCATACTGGTACAAACTGTTATGTCCCACCTTGAGCCTTTAAAGGCAATAACAAACATGCATTGAAAGGGGACGGGTTTCATACAGGCAAACTCTCAGATTTGTCTTCAAGACATTACATTTTGTACACACTAACTATCCTCTAAATATAAGGACATTCTTAGCATGTAACACATCTAGATTTCCTTTAACTAAATTCAACATTGACACATTATTATTACACTTTGCTAAATGTATATGTGTGTGTTCCATCATACATACAAAATATACGTTGTTTTAGTATAATACAATCACCAACAGAACATAATATACATGACTACATTGTGTGCAGTAATTAGTAACATCAATCTGCCACTTTACCGAAACAAAGTAATTAGCAAATGGTCAGACATATATACATCACAAAGAACCTCAGACAATATATCCCCTAACAACAGTTCAGTTTCTGTTGTCACATGGATAGCTATGTTTGATGAGTGGGATAGATCTCATGATCCACATATCGTTATATGTACCATGGGGATAGGAGCATGGGTCAGGTGGAGGACATAGAACCCAAGCCTCTGTATCATCAAACAATCCAAGAAAATGATGTGACAAGTGGAAGTCTCATGATGCAGGAGACAGCGTGTTGGTCCTGGTTAGCCCACTGATTCAGAGGCAAGGAGTCGGTTGTTGCCCACCACCCTCACTACACCACATGGCACGCCTGATTGCACTCAACAGGAGTTGCCAGGGGAGGATCACTGTGAGTGTGTGGGTGACTGTGGTTATGCACATTCCTATGAATGAACTGAGGGATATTAGGCCTTATGCCCATTACAGGGTACAGAGATGGTGAGCATGCCTCAAGGTCATTCAGCACAGTGTCTACCAGTCCATCACCCTGAAGTCACTTCAAACACTCCATAATGCACACCACCACCTTCTGATTACTGCATGGCATACCTTTGCAACCTGATGCTTTACTTATCTACTTCAAGGAGGTTTGTCCATGCTACTCAGTATATGGATCTGTGGATCATATAAGTGCTTTTGGTCAACCATACACCTTTTCCTCAGACATTATGCTTTGATGTTGCATCTTAGCCACACCATTCTCATCCCATTACATTTAGATGTGGTCAAAGCTTAAAGGAAATACCATTTATGGGCCAGATGACAGACATTTTGCACTAGGGCGAAATGTCACCTATTTTGAAAAACAGTGGGACATATTTGAAAACGTTTGCACCATGGCAAGGGGAGGTTGGCATGGTATAAGCACCAGGGCAAAAATTAAATTGCCCAAGTGCAAAAAAAGATACATGTACAATGCATTTGTGCATGATTGCAAAGTTTGCCTTAGTGCTAATAACAACCCGTATTAGCACTAGGGCAAACTTTGCCATGTTGCAAAACTGCCTTGAAAATGTATCTTTTGTGTGCAAGGGCAAGGTTTGCCCTTGTGCTTTTAACATGCCAAACATGCCAAACTGCACTTGTCATAGTGCAAAGGTTTTCTAATATGCCTCAGTGTTTTAATAAATAGGGAAAACGTTGCCCTTGTGTTAATAGCATGCAAACTTTCACTTGCACTGGTGCAAAGTTTCTGTAATTTGGCCCCATATCCTCTAATTAACTATTGCTACCTCCATGAGATAAGAGAGACATGATGCATACAAATAAATGTAGAGGAATTGATTCAATTCTACAATAAGGTAACAATGGGTCACAACCTACTGCACCCACGGCACACCACTAACAAGAAAGGACACCCTGGAATGTATAATGAGTCTAATGGTTAATAAAGCGGCCAAGCAATAAATGAAATCAAACAAGCTGGAAACACATGGATGGGACAGAAAATGAATCCAAACTACACCAACTAATTCTATCTAGACCTCAAATAAACAGATAATGGTTTGTAATTTAGAAACCTGTAAGCCTTAAACATGGCCACTGGTGTGAAACGTACACAGCCTGCTCCGAGCAATGACAAGGGTGAATCTTGAAGGCTGGTTAAAGTAGATTTTCCCAATTACCTTTCTGGTTTGAAAAAGAGGAGGTCTGGGTTTGTTTAGTAAGGAAAGAGAGAACTTATCTGACTCATGTTTGTTGGACTGTAATTTTTCTGGGTGGTTTGTGACAAGAGCACCTGAGTCATCTGTGTCTAGAGGGGAGACTTGTGCACATTTCATGTTAGGATGTCCTAGCCAGCACTGACATCTACACGTTTGTTGGAGATATACAATATTCTGATGTTGGATGTAATTTGGGAGGTTTGTTAACTTGCCAAGTCTGGATCACTTTGTTTGTACTAATATAGGGTGTTGCTAGAATTTGAGCATTCTTTTGTGGAGAGGAGTTACTGGAGACATTGGTGGGCCTTTGGAGCATCCAGTCAGTGTGGCTGTGCATTTTCTTTTGTAATGGTAAATCTGTGATAGGGTAGTTGGTAGATGAAGTCCTGGGGCACCCAGGAAAAGGTGTGTGCTCCCCATAGAGGACAGTGTTTAGCAGCTGATACTAAATCATACCGGAGAACGATTGGAGAGGACATACAGAAGCATGTCGTTTTCTTGTTCCTGGTGTAAAATTCTGTCTGCTGTTCCTTGATTCAGGTCCTTCATTTCTAGTCTGCAGTTCAAGTCCTCTGTACCCTTACACTTAGATTCTTGTCTTCTTGCTTTTCCTCTTTCTTACTGTTCCATCCGAAACCTTACTCACTTTGACTTTCACTGTCCATTTCTGTTACTATTCTTGTCCTCACTTGTGCTTGTGCAATTCCTTTGTTCAGAGTTTGGCTGATGGATTTCCCAGCAGGCAATCTCTGCCCCTTTCCTTTGTCGCATTTCAGTACTGTGCTTTTTGCCGTATTGTTAACGGTGCGCTGGTTCCTGTTTCAGGAGGCAGTCACTGTTCAGTTCCTATCGGACCTGTACAGGCTTCAGTCTTGTGAGCACTGTTTCCCTGTTTGTGACTTAGGGTCCAGACACAGACACCCACTCCTGCTGTTCTTTCCATGAGCATTCAGAGCGGGGCCTGTAATAGTAACCAGTCCAGAAGGCTAGAGATTCCCCTGACCCTGTGAGAAACTCTTCCCCCATTCTATGTACATCACAATTGGGAACCTAACATGTTTGTCTTACTTGTACTCAATGGCCATTTCTCTTCACTGCCTTTGTTGTCTGTAGTTATTGCCTATCCTTTCTTGTCTGCAGATGTCCTTACACTCCTGGCTCTTGGGCACTTTTCTACCCTTGGCTTTGTGGGCATGTCTCTGGCCTCAGGTCCATGACAAGTTTTAATAGGGGTGTGCGCTAATATAATTGTGGCAAAAAAGTAATCTGTAAAAGAAATCGTGGCAATTTTGCCGTGGTTTGACCTGGTAAAGGTATACCCATTATACCATTAAAGGAGAGCAGGGATTGCGGGGGTGTCCCCCACTCTCCTTAAATGGTATAATGTAACCAGTGAAAGTCAAAGTGAGCAAGGTTCTGGATGGAACAGTAAGAAAGAGGAAAAGCAAGAAGACAAGAATCTAAGTGTAAGGGTACAGAGGACTTGAACTGCAGACTAGAAATGAAGGACCTGAATCAAGGAACAGCAGACAGAATTTTACACCAGAAACAAGAAAACTCCGGACCAAAACTCTGGTCTAGGATAACAAGAACTGACCTGCAGGCTGGAACATGGAACTGTATCTCTGGACTGGAATATCAAGGGCAGGACTGCAGACAGATAACAAGGACATTCAGGACTGGAATCTAGGAAGCTAATGCCAGATAGCTCAGCCTATGGCCATAGAACAAGGAACTTCAGGCAGGTAACAAAGTAATTGATGGTAGAGAACAAGGGGCTGCAGACAGGCAACAGAGCATTCAAAACAGGGGAGTGGGGTTTCAAGGCTGAGAGCACAGAGGTGCAGGGCACAAGGCAGGGTAGTACAGGCAGGGTAGTAGGGCTGCAAGGTAGGGAACACAGGACACTAAAACAGGAGCAGGTTCTGGAAGTGACAGGATACAGAAGAGATGAAAGCACAAAGGGTTGGCAGAAAGCTCAATGCAAGAGCCATGTGCTCCTGTAGGTAGCTGCTTAAACATTGCCTTATCCTGTGCTGAAACAGGCTCATTAGCAGCACCTGGAGCACCCTACCTGAAAGTAATCTGCCTACTCCCTCTTTGGTCCTAGGAAAGTGAAAGCAGCACTGATCTCTAAGACTTCTGGGGATTGTAGTTCTAAGACTGCTGCATAGGATTACCATGGAATAAGAAATGCCACAAGGTGCATTTTGGGATTTGTAGTTTCTGAAATTAAGTAAGGAAGTATAAAAGTCTTGCAAACCGAAAAGAAAAGAAACAATTATGAATATGTATTGTCGGGGGAGGATTATGGTGAGAAATTAGTCCCAAATAGACCACAATTGGTGCCAATTGGAGCTCCAGTGGCACAATTGATGACAGAAATTGGCTGCCACTGCTATCAATTTTCGCAGCTGCCATCGATTCATACTCATATGTCTCCTCAATTCCCACAAGGATCCTCTTGCCAAGCTCAGAGGTGTGGGCTACGTATTCAGTATGTATTCTACATTTCATATAGCAAACCAGTTGTGTTTGTTCTGATGGCGTATGCTGCTGGCCCCTACATCATTCTACTCATGTGCACGTCCGATGCCTGTTCAAATCTTTGTTGCTGGCCCTTTTTGGTTACCAAGTCCACCAATAGTTTCTTTGATAACACAATTTCTTCTGCTAACTACAACTTCAAATGTGGTTTTGGATGGCATTAATTATCGTAAGGCCAGTGGAATCATATGCCTGGATCTGATATAGTGGTACTGGAGTTTGGAATTTTTGGAAGTCAGGGTTAGGGAGCTTCATAACAGTTCAGGGGGAATGTTGTTTATGTGGAAAAATCTCTTTAGTGGTAGAGATACCGGCGATCAGGATTTAATCTGAGGTTGAACAGGTTATTTGAGTGTTTTCCCAGACACTTCCAACCCTGGAAGGTGGCTATACCATTACACCCATGGATGGGTCAGAGGTTCACTGCATGATATAAACAACATGTGTTTGCTACTGTGATGAAGTGCCATCTGTGATGGTCTAAAAAGGCTGTCAAGATTTCTTTTATTTTTAGTAATTAACTGATGTGGGCAGATTCTGAAAGTGAGGTCTGCTACTCAGACCCACCTTTTAAAATGTTGTCTGTTACAAGTTCCTTTTCCATGCAGGTGAAAACCCAAACCTTTTCTCTAAACCATCCCAAAGAAACAATTTGGGTGACTACAGGCTTGACAAAGCCTACTGAAAGCTGAGACTACTTGTACCCAGTCACCTGCTCACTGAATCTAACAGACCGTGCACGTGTTCTCTACAAACCTTTTGGGCTGAAAAGTGCAGATAAAGGAAAGCCTAGAAAGATACCCCCAGCAATCAAATATCCAAGGAAGTCACCCCTGCCTCTTCCCGAATCTTGAAACTGCTTCAATACTGGTTTGCTCAATTTCTTTCGCCCGAACAACGTTAAGATAGCCTCATCCCTGGTTTGTCTAAATGTTTTAGATTATTAATAGGTAATTAATGTAAGCTGTTCAAATGGAAGTATGCACCACAGTGAAACAGGCACCGATTCAATGTGGGTGTTAAGATGAGTTTGAGTGTAAATCTATTTGAATGGTAAGCCATAAGTATTACTCATGGGAACCACAGGATCTGTGAATCCAAGAGAGTTGAGATATAGTATAAAACCTCCTGTCCTCAAAGAATGAGCCTGTGGTCCGAGTCATCCCACCATATCTGAAACAGGGATCTTGCTTTGTGTATATTGTTTGTTGTTTAATTAAAATCCTATTTGTATAGAATTTTGGTTGGACAGTTTTTTTGTCTTGTACCTGTAAAGACTGGAGGGGGGTATCTGTACTTATGCGCACTATATGGCAGAGCAGATGCACAAAGCACCCCAGCCAAGGTTCTCTATATGGTAGCTATAGACAAGCAACTAAGGCTTAAGCTCTCAGGAGGTGATGCAGGCTGGTTCCTAATTACAGTGAGTCCCAAAGCCCACAAAAAGGAATGTCCACACACTATGTTATTTGCTAACACAGTTCTTTATATAAAAATAAGGTTGAGATACATACACAATTCAATAACAGACTTTGTACTCTGGCAATTCTATAATGACACATCTAAACAATTGTATGTGGTACCACACTTAGACTTTACATTCCTTTAAAATGCATCAACTGTTGGCAGTTATAATAGAGCATACAAATCATTCAGTAAGGTGTAGCAACATAGATAATAAGGAAGGAAGGCAGGATAAGGTTAAGCAATGGCAGAATGCTTTCTTTGGTAAAAGATGCATAATTCTGAATGATGATCCCCCACCTGGGCAACCAGTAAAAATAGAATTAACAAGCCCAGTCCATAAATGCTCAATAAGCCTTGCTTCCTGGTTAAAAGGTTCAACCACCCCCATGTACCTGAAGTGGAAGAGTTTCTTCAACGGTTTGTCAACAGTATCCTTTGAGGATGGACCCCCTTTGAAGAAGGAGCCACTGGGCATTGAGATCCTCGAAGAAAGGTGGAACACTGGTGCCGATGCAACAGCTTCAACATTCGTGGTGCTCTTCGACGATTGTTTACTCAATGGTGGAAGTCTTGGGAAGGGGAGGCATGTGGTGGAGCTTGATGCAAAGTGTTTGCTGCCACAAGTAAGATCCTGTGGACTTTAAAGACCTTTGCCAGTGATGGATGCAGTCCAGCCAACCAAAGCATGTACCTGGGGATCGGATAACTTCAGCGTTCGGGACTCGACCACAGGCTGGACCTCGGATCTTCACTCCGTCAGTGTCCTCGGGACGTCTTTGTTGGCTTCAGGTGGTGTGAGACCCACCGGCAGACTTTCCTCGGTAGACACCTACCTCGACTTTCTCCGGCCAGACAAAGTGGTTGACGGTGATGGCAAGGGAGCCTTCTGTGAAATGTTCTTAGGCAAAAGTGGAGCTTTCTCGGCTCCGGGCGTCGAGCAGCACAGTGTCAAGGTGTCCCCGATTCTGGGCGACACAATTCGACTTGGCTTCCAGCAGTCACGGAAATGTTCCGAACCCCGGTTGATGCCAATGGTCTTCGACGATCCTCAATGTCCAGGCGCTCTCTTCAGGATTCTCGGCGGACCCCTTCCCCGACATCAGACTCACAGAACTGGCTTCTAGGGTGCCTTGATGAAGAACAACAGTTTGTAGCTTGGGGAGAGGTCTCCTAGCCATGTCCTCTCTTGGATAAGTCCTCGACAGACTGGACACCTCTTGGATTACATCGAAGGAAATGCAGAAGCAATCTTTTCCTCCAACTGGGCTTCAAGGATGAGCTTCAAGTGAACCAATTGGGAAGTGAGAGGTCCTCAGACATACACATCTGTCCCTCATTCACTCTGGCTAAGCCAGGCTCAGTCAGCCAATCACACAGAATGGCATTCATGCAGGCAGGCAGCCAATCTAGGTCACAGGCATTCACGCCATCCACTTCTACCCAGACACCCATAACAAGGAATGTGGATTGGGTCAAGCATACATACTTTCAGCTCACTACACTGCATTCATGTCAGTTTCAGGCAGGGCTGTCTCATTCATTGTGTCACACACACAGAAACCAGACACCCATAACATAGAATGCATATTGGTCACACATTCTATTCATATAGGTCCCACCCCAATGGTGTACCCACAACATACAATCACTGGGAAGACTCCAGCCAGTCTGGCCTGGACTTCGCCATAATACCATATATGGTTCTTCTACCCAACAGCCAGTCAGTGGAAGGGACAGAGTCAGGGCTTCCCAGGACTTTGGGAAAACAAGGTAACAGGCAACAGAATCCAAGAGGCCCCAGGGGTAGTCTTGCCTTCTATCAGGAATCCACTGATTCCTCTGACAGTGCCTGGGTATCCCAAAATGTAGGATACTCAGAGCTCCTGTCATATCAGCATGAAGCTTCCACCAGCCCATACCCTGCTCTGTGGGCAACAGACAGGTGTCGAAAAACATACACTAGGTACACAGGGTTGTACCCCCACCCATGTGTGCCATAAGGGTATCTCACAGTTCTCTGTTAACCACAACCAAAACGAGGAAGAGCTGCACTGCCAGGGGTCCCAACTGCACTCCTGTACAGAAAATAACACAGAACACACATGATAGGGGTGTATAGGACAAGGACAGGGAGGCCCTGTCCCTCCCTTGCATTTCCAGCATCACAGTCACCCCCCTACTGAGGTTAGGGTGGTCTAATCTCCCATGAACTGAAACCCTCATCCAGACGGTCAACATACCTTCTGGAAAGGCCATCTGCATTATCATGACTTTTACCTGGTGTATGCTCAATAGTGAAGTCTAGCCCTTGCAGGCTAATTGACTACCTTAGCAGTTAAGGGGTTTCACCCTTCATCTGCACAAGCCACTTTAATGGCTTGTGGTCAGTTTGGATCTTGAAGGCAGACCCCATAAGGTAAGGCCTAAAATGCTTAAAGCTCGAAAATATACTAAAACATTCCTTTTCAACAGTAGCCCACCCAAGTTCTCTACCTTTGAGTTATCTACTGATGAATAAAATGGGATGTTCTCTCCATTTTCCATCTAACTGGGACACGACAGCTCCAATTCTGGTGTCACAGACATCAGTCTGAACAATCTGAACAATAAAGGTTTCCCTGTAGCCAGGAGCACACAACACAGGTGCCCTGCACAGACATTCCTTCAAGCCAACAAAGGCCCTCTGACAGTCTTCCATCCAATTAACCTTCCTAGGTTGCTTGGGCAATGTCAGAGCTGGCAGAGGGGCAGCTATGGTGCCATAGTGAGGCATAATACCCAGTGAGGCCGAAAAAAGCTCTCACCTGGGTTTGAGTAGTGGGAGTCTCCCAGTCATGTATATCCTGTACTTTACTGGGGAGAGGTTCAATTTGACCTCTCCTACCTCATGACCAAGGTAAGTGACCTTCCCCTGAGCTATCTGCCACCTGGTGGCCTTGATAGTGAGGTTAGCCCTTTACAAGGCCTGCAAAACCTTATCCAAATGAGTCAAATGCTCCTTCCAGGTGGAACTGTAGACAGCAATGTCGTCTAGGTAGGCTACAAAAAAGGCCTACAGCCCACAGTACTATTTCAATTTGGGCTGAATCTGTGCAAGCTCACATTGTAGAGACCGCAGGGGGGGCTTCACTTCTGCTCTCTATATGGTAGAGGAGAGACACAGAGAACCCTGCCAAGATTCTCTAGTATTGGTAGACGTAGTCGAGCAATCAAGGCCTAGCTTCTCAGGAGGTGATGCGAGCTGGTTCTTAAGTACAGTGTAGTCCCCGAGACCCACAAAGCAATATCCACACTGTATCAGTTAAAACACAGTCTTTATATAATTAATATTCAAAGTCATATAGACGATCACGATAATTCACTTTGTACTCTGAAAATCAACAATGGTAAATATGTACAATTCTAAAGTGGTACCACTAACGTTATTAGATCTCATTAAAGTGCATATGGTCAGAATGACTCACAGATTAAAATAAAGAGGAGACCAGCAGTAGAGAGAGGAAGGAAAGCAAGAGGGTTGAACCATTGGCAGAATACTGGTAACTACCGTTAAACACAGTTCTGTGTGGGGATCACCCACCCGGGCAAGCTGTAGAAGAAAGATACAAGCCCAGTCCATATATTGTTCCCACTAGCCTTTCCAATAGTTCTGCAACCCCAAAGTACCTGGTGTTGTAGCGTTCCTCGTCGGGGGAATCGACAACCCTTCTTAAATGTCCTCCCTTTAAGGCAGGAGTCACAGGTCGTCGAACGTCCGACGGAGAACAGGTCGAGCTAAGACAGTGAAGTGGCCACGTAGTTCCTAGTGGTGCTCGTTAATGGGGAAGAGTAAACATCCTACAAGGAAGAGGCATGCGGGGCACCTCGATGTCAATATTTCTGGATCGCAAAGAGTTGAAGAACTGTGGGCCAGCAAGGGTGTCGAGTCGACGGCGTCTCTGTGGTCTTTGGGTGGCGGGAAACCCACCGGTGGATGCTCCTCGGCGCGTCGACGGTCAGGCCTTCTCCGGCAGGATACAGCAGCGACGATGCGGACGAGAGCATCCTTGGATTAATGAAGTTCTTAGGCAACGGGAGCGCGGTGGCTCCAGTCGGCGACGGTGGTCGGCGACAGTGGTGGACAACAGTCTGAGCGCTTCTCCTTTGAGTTCCGCAGCAATCCCCGTATCGGGTCGAAGGTCTGTCTACAAGGGAGCTTAGGCAAAGATCAGCTGTGCATGATGGTCCCTCATAGCTCGGGAAGAGGGCGCCTTACCAGGTCCTCTCTGGGTCAGTTCTTGAGGCACAGCAGCTTTCAGATTGCGAAGGAGAGCAACAGCAATTCTTCTCGCCCAGCAGGGCTCAAGGTTAAGCTTCAGTTACTCCAGTTACTCGTCGTAGTGGACTTCAGCTTCCGAACACGATTCCTAGCAGTGAGAGGTCCCCAGATATACTGTTGATCTCCCATTCATTCCGCTGGGTCACTCAAGCAGCCAATCACGACTAAGGTCATTCATGTAGGCAAGCAGCCAATAAGGCACTCGGGGCATTCAGGCCATTCACTTCTCTCCAGACACTCACAACAAGTTATGCATATTGGGACAAGTGCCGAGCCATTCAACACTCCAAGCGGCATTCGTACCGGTTTCGGGCAGGGCTGTCTCAACCATTGTGTCAAACACCAGATCCTAGACAGTCACAACACAGAATGAGTATTCTTCACACACTCCATTCACCCAGGCCCCACCCACAGGCGTACCCACAACATACGGTCGTTGAGAAGGCTCCATCCAGTCTGGTCGGCACTTCCCCCACACTACCATATATGGAACTTCCACCCAACAGCCAGTCAGGGGAAAGGGACAGAGGCAGGGCTTCCCAGGTCTTCGGGAAGATCAAGGTAACAGGTGATGGAAGGCAAGAGGCCAAGGGGGCCATTTTGTCTCCATCGGGAATCTACCGATTCCAAAGACAGGGCCTGGGCATCCCAAAATGGAGGACGCTCAGGGCACCAGTCATTTCAGCACGGAGCCGCCACCAGCCCGTACCCTGCTCTGTGGGTCACACACAGGTGCCAAAAAAAACACACACTAGGGGCACAGGGTTGTACCCCTACCCATGGGTCCAATAAGGGTATCCCATGGGTCTGTTCACCAAACCAAAAGCGAGAGAGCTGCACCACAAAGAGTCCCACATGAACTCCTGCGCGAAAAACACGACAGAACACATGATAAAAAGCAGTAAAGGACTAGGATACGGAGGCCCTGTCCATCCGATGCATTTCCAGAATCACAGTCGCCTCCAACCAAACTGAGGTTAGGGTAACGAATCTCCCACAAGATAGACACTGTCATCCAGACAGTCAACATACCTTCTGTAAAGGCCATCTGCATTATCGTGACTCTTCCCTGGTCTGTGCTCAATGGTAAAGTCTACCCCTTGCAGACTAATGGACCACCTGAGCAGTTTCGGGTTTTCACCCTTCATCTGTATAAGCCACTTAAGGAGCTTATGATCGGTTTGGACCTCGAAGGTAGACCCGATAAGGTAGGGCCTGAAATGCCTAAGGCTCCAAACTATACTAAAACACTCCCTTTTAACAGTGGCCCACCTAAATTCCCTACCCTTAAGTTGTCTACTGATGAAGATGATCGGATGTTCTATTCCTTTGTCATCTAACTGGGACAAGACAGCTCCAATTCCGGTGTCGCAGGCGTCAGTTTGAACGATAAAGGGTTTGCTGTAATCAGGCACACACAACACGGGTGCCCTACACAGACATCCTTTCAAGCCATCAAAGGCCCTCTGACAGTCTTCCGTCCAATTAACTTTCCTCGGTTCTTCGGGCGAAGTCAGAGCTGTCAGGGGTGCAGCTATGGTTCCATAGTCTGCCATGAAATTGCGATAATACCCAGTGAGGCCCAGAAAGGCTCTCACCTGGGTTTGAGTAGTGAGAGTCTCTCAGTCATGTACGCCTTGTTCTTTACTTGGGAGAGGTTGGATTCGACCCCCTCCTACCTCATGACCAACATACGTGACTTTCCCCTGAGCTATCTGGCACTTGGTGGCCTTGATAGTGAGGTTAGCCCTTTTAACGCCTGCAACACTCTATCCAGATGCGTCAAATGCTCTTGCGAAGTGGAACTGTAGACGGCAATGTCATCTAGGTAAGCCACACAAAAGGATTCCAGCCCACTGAGCGCGTGGTTGACTAATCTCTGGAAAGTGGCAGGGGCGTTCTTCAACCCGAAAGGCATGACTCTAAACTGGTAGAGTCCCTCTGGTGTTGAGAACGCCGTCTTTTCCTTGGCATGGTCCGTCAGAGCTATTTGCCAATACCTTGAGGTAAGGTCGAAGGTGCTCACAAATTTGGCAGCACCTATCGTGTCCACAAGCTCATCAGCCCAGGGCAATGGGTGCGCGTCAGTTTTGGTGACGGCATTGACTTCTCGGTAGTCCACACAGAACCTCCAATCCTTGGTACCTGCCTGGGAACTTGCCTTGGGGACAAGGACAACGGGACTGGACCAGTCAGGGTTCAATAAGACTCAGATCCAACATCTTTGCGACCTCAGCCTGGATGTGGTTCTTGATGGTATCTGACATACGGTAGCACCTGCTTTTGACAGGCACACTGTCACCAGTGTCAATATCGTGCCCACACCACGGTGTAAGGCCTGGTGTCAGGGAAAACAGAGCAGCGTACTGCCGGAGCAAAGCCCTGCAAGCCCTCTGCTGCTCTGCTGTCAGATCGGGAGAGAGATGTACTCCCTCCATGGAGCCATCCTGAGGGTTGCTATGCATCAAATCAGGAAGGGGCTCACTCTCATCCTCTTCTTGCCTGGAAGCTAGCAAGAGGCATGAGATCTCGACTCGCCTGTGGACAGGCTTGAGCCTGTTGACATGGAATACCTGAGGGGTGACCCCCGAGGCTCCCATGTCAATCAGATAATTGACCTTGCCCATCTTGGAGATTATCCTGAAGGGCCCAGTCCATTTATCTGCCAAAGCCCGAAGCTTGGTAGGCTCCATCACAAGGACCTCCTGTCCCGGAGTCCAATCCACTTGCGATGCTTTAAGGACATGCCAGTACTTATTCAATTCCTGGCTGGCCTTAAGATTCGCTGTTGCCTGACCCATTTTCTGTGTCATCCTCTGTCTGAGGCCTAATACATAGTCCCCCACTTGCTTGGTGGGACACGGATGGGTGGCCTCCCAACCTTCTCGGATTAAGGCAAGGGGCCCCCTCACGGGATGTCCAAAGAGTAACTCAAATGGGCTGAAACAAACAACCTCGTGAGGTACCTCTCGGTAGGCAAACAGCAGGCATGGCAGGAGAAGATCCCACTTCTTCCGGAGGGGCTCTTCCAAAGCGCCCAACATGCCCATGAGAGTTTTGTTAAATCTCTCGACCAAACCGTTGGTCTGGGGATGGTAAGAGGTGGAGAACTTGTAAGTTACTCCGCACTCTTTCCACATGGTTTTCATGTAACTCAACATGAAGTTGGATCCTCTATCAGAGGCAACCTCCTTAGGGAATCCAACATGGGTGAAAATGCTCAGGAGAGCCCTGGCAACCACCTTGGCCGTAACCGTATGAAGAGGTATAGCCTCAGGGTACCTGGTGGCATGATCTACCAAGACCAGGATGAACCGATGCCCACCCGATGTGGGAGGGTCAAGGGGACCGACGATGTCGATGCCCACCCTCTCAAATGGTGTGACAACCACTGGCAATGGTTGCAGTGAGCAATGACTCTGCCTCCAATCTTACCAGAGAACTGACAAGTTGGGCAGGTCCTGCAGTGGGACTCCACTTCTACTCCCATCCGGGGCCAGTAGAAATGGGCAGAGAGCCTCTGCTTAGTCTTCTTGGTACCAAGATGACCAGCTAAGGGCACCTCATGTGCCAACTGCAGCAGGAAGGGCCTGTTAACCTGGGGTACCACCAACATCTTGAGGGCACCAGGTTCAGGCTTAGTGGGCTCACTAACAAGGAGCTCACCCTCCCAATAAATCCGAAATGTCCCAGGCACTTCTCCTTGTGCCTGGGACAGGGCCTGCACCCTCAGACCCTCGAGAGAGTGGCACTCTCTCTGTCCCTTGCAGATGTCCGCCCGGGATGGTCCCCCTTCAGCTAACAAGCATTGAAGGTCGGGATGATCCTCCGGGTTAAAAGCCTCTCCCACAGGAAAGTGTTCTGGCTCTTCTCCCACAGGAGTTCAGACGGGATTCACCACTGGACCCAGCCCTTCCGGAGTATGGATCCCAATGGGGGCTGTCGAAACAGCGGGAAGAGCAGGGGCTCCCTCCACAGAGGCGGCCTTCTTACTCTTCTGTTTCTTTCATGCCTTGGGTTTCACCGTCGGCAAGGATACCGGGCGTTTCCAGCTGGACCCTGTGTGACCTGCGATCAGGTGACCGCCACAGCAGCCATCGGTAGACCATCCGTGATCATCCCCAACTCGACCAAATCGTTTCCCAACAAAATGTTCGCAGGTACGTTGTCCTGCACCAGGACCAGAAGCTTTGCTGTCTTGTCTCCAATCGTAATGTGGACTAAGGCTACAGGCGAAAATTTTGGAGGCCCACCAGCTAACCTGGTGGTTCTCAGTGGAGCACCTACATAGTCCTCTGGCTTGAGCAGGGTCCTGTCCACCACTGTTATGCTTGCCCCAGTGTCTCTCAAACCAGTAGAAGGCTGGCCATTCAAGAGGACACTTCTAAAAAACCTACAAGTGTTTTGTGGGATAGTTGCCAGTACTTCTGCGTACTGGCCCCAGGCCACAAGGGACACTAAGGAAATCTCGTCGGGAGCACCGAAGGTGATTCCAGTAGAGGAGGGGAGGACAGTGTCCTCCACCTCAGGTACGGAGTAGGGATAGGTCAGGTTGACAGCCTGGACTCCAAGTGCCTTACCCTTACAGTTGGGGTCACCCCTTCAGTGGTCCAGAGCCCCACAATCCCAACAAGTACCAGGAGTTCAGGGTACGGTACTGGAGCCACTGGGACCCTGCTTTGCAGAAGGCGGATCACTACTCTTACTCCAACCCATAACAGACTTATCCCCACTAGGTTTTTGGCTCTTCGGAGAGGAAAGTTTTGGTTTAGCTAACTGTGACTGATTTTGGGACTCCTCAGCTTTCTGAGAGGCCCCCTTTTCTTTGTCCTTGTCCTTCCCACTGGAGTCCATAGGGGACACCCGGTGGGAGACCCACTTGTCAGCCAACCTAGCCCTGAACCGTTTAAGATATTTGGTAGGCGTCTTGCCAAACTTGGCAATTAAAGCAGACTTCATGCACTCATACTGACCCCTTTCTTCCGCACTCAGTTTCAGAATACAGTCATATCCAGTTTGAGGCACTCTGCTTAACAAAAATTTATGACTATCTCTCTTATCAACATCATGAATTGCACAAGCCATTTCAAATGCTTCAAGCCATTGGAGGATATCAGAACCCTCTGCATACACACCAACCAAATCTTTCATAAATTTAGTTGCTGGGGACCTGACACTCTCAACTGGTTTCGCTGAAGTTTCTACTCGAGCTTTCTCTAGCTGGATTTGCTGACATCAGTGTCCTGGTTCTTGAGTTCAAGGTCCTTATCTTTGAGTTCAATATCCCTATCTTTTAGCTTAAGATCCCGATTCTTGAGCTCCACTTGCTGTGCCAACTCCTCCTTCTTAAGCTCAGCATCTATTTCCAACTTGCGATATTCAAAGGCCAACTTCATCCTTAATAACTCAAGCTCTAAAGAACTGCTGGGGTTTGGAACAGAGGCAGCAGGAATGGTGGCATTCCCAGAATTGGATTCGGCGACAACCCCCGGGGTAAAGTCCTCATTGGTTGCATCCCCCCTTCAAGAGAGTCACAATCGATCTGGTAGTCCACCAGGGCAGCTATCAGCCCAGCCCTAGACTTATCCACAAAGTCTAATTCCCTGGCTTCACAAGCACTCTGGAGAGCCTCTAAGCTCATCCGAGTCAATTTACCATTCGCAATAGATTCAATTGCTTGTAATGCAGTTATCTTGTGCACGACTAAACCTTAATTTAACAAAGTGCAGATATCCTTCGTAAGTGGCACGGTTATACACTGAGTCTTAAAACCATAAGCATCCCACCGCTGCCACCAGCTGTAAAGACCAGAGGGGTAGTCTGTACTTCTGCTCTCTATATGGTAGAGGAGAGACACAGAGACCCATGCCAAGATTCTATAGTATTGGTAGATGTAGTCGAGCAATCAAGGCCTAGCTCCTCAGGAGGTGATGCGAGCTGGTTCTTAAGTACAGTGTAGTCCCCGAGCACCCACGAAGGAATGTCCACACACTGTATCGGTTAAAACCTAGTCTTTATATAATGAATATTCAAAGTCATATACACAATCACGATAACTCACTTTGTACTCTGAAAATCAACAATGGTAAATATGTACAATTCTAAAGTGTTACTACTAACGTTATTAGATCTCATTAAAGTGCATACGGTCAGAATGACACACAGATCAAAATAAAGAGGAAACCAGCAGTAGAGAGAGGAAGGAAAGCAAGAGGGTTGAACAATTGGCAGAATACTGGTAACTACCGTCAAACCAGTTTTGTGTGGGGATCCCCCACCTGTGAAACCTGTAGAAGAAAGAAACAAGTCCAGTCCATATATTGTTCCCACTAGCCTTTCCAATAGTTCTGCAACCCCAAAGTACCTGGCGTTGTAGCGTTCCTCGTTGGGGGAATCGACAACCCTTCTTGAATGTCCTCCCTTTAAGGCAGGAGTCACGAGTCGTCGAATGTCCGACGGAGAACAGGTCGAGCTACGACGGTGAAGTGGCCGCGTCTTTCCTAGCGGTGCTCGTTAACAGAGATATGTAAATGTCCTGCAAGGAAGAGGCGTGTGGGGCTCCTCGATGTCAATAGTTCTGGACCGCAAAGAGTTGAAGAACTGTGGCCCAGAAAGGGCGTCGAGTCGTCGGTATCTCTGTGGTCTTTGGGTGGTGGGAACCCCACCGGTGGATGCTCCTCGGCGCGTCAACGGTCAGGCCTTCTCTGGCAGGATACAGCGATGACGATTCGGACGAGAGCGTCCTTAGATCAATGAAGTTCTTAGGCAACGGGAGCACGGCGGCTCCAGTCGGCGACGGTGGTCGGTGACAGTGGTGGACAACAGTCCGATTGCTTCTCCTTGGAGTTCCTCAGCATCCCCGTATCGGGTCGGCAGCCTGTCGAAGGTCTGTCTACCAGGGAGCTTAGGCAAAGATCAGCTGTGCACGATGGTCCCTTGTAGCCCGGGAAGAGGGCGCCTTACCAGGTCCTCTCTGGGTCAGTTCTTGAGGCACAGCAGCTTTCAGATTGCAAAGGAGAGCAACAGCAATTCTTCTCGTCCATCAGGGCTCAAGGTTAAGCTTCAGTTACTCCAGTTACTTGTCGTAGTGGACTTCAGCTTCCGAACACGATTCCTAGCAGTGAGAGGTCCCCAGATATACTGTTGATCTCCCATTCATTCCACTGGGTCACACTCAAGCATCCAATCTCAACAAAGGTCATTCATGCAATCAGGCAGCCAATCAGGCACACAGGGCATTCAGGCCATTCACTTCTCTCCAGACACTCACAACAAGTTATGCGTATTGGGACAAGTACCAAGCCATTCAACACTCCAAGCTGCATTCATACCGGTTTCGGCAGGGCTGTCTCAACCATTGTGTCAAACACCAGATACTAGACAGTCACAACACAGAATGTGTATTCGTCACACACTCCATTCACCCAGGTCCCACCCACAGGTGTACCCACAACATACGGTCGTTGAGAAGGCTCCAGCCAGTCTGGTTGGCACTTCCCCACACTACCATATACAGAACTTCCACCCAACATCCAGTCAGGGGGAAGGGACAGAGGCAGAGCTCCCCGGGACTTCGGGAAGATCAAGGTAACAGGCGATGGAAGGCAAGAGACCAAGGGGGCCATTTTGTGTCCATCGGGTATCTACCGATTCCAAGGACAGGGCCTGGGCATCCCAAAATGGAGGACGCTCAGGGCACCAGTCATTTCAGCACAGAGCTGCCACCAGCCCATACGCTGCTCTGTGGGTCACATACAGGTGCCCAGAAACATACACTAGGGGCACAGGGTTGTACCCCTACCCATGGGTGCCATAAGGGTATCCCATGGGTCTGTTCATCAAACCAAAAGAGAGAGAGCTGCACCGCCAGGAGTCCCACATGAACTCCTGCACGGAAAACACGACAGAACACACATTAAAAAGCAGTAAAGGACAAGGATACAGAGGCCCTGTCCCTCTGATGCATTTCCAGCATCACACAAATCCCTTCTGAAAAGTATAGCGAGCCCTTGGCTCATGCTAAATTAAAGACGGTGAAGCAGGTATACCTTTGTGGCTCTGCCTTTTTTACCTTTGACCCCTTAAGTGCCAAGGACAAGATTGCTCATCCTAGTTGCATGGGGAATCCCATTAGGACAATTTTTCCTGCCAGTTAAGTGTTACGTTTGGGATTACTGCTGGTTTAGTAGAAGTGTGGGGCTAAGAAGGAGATGTATCCACTAATTATCCCTGGAAACCCGCAGAACAGTGTTTATTTCAGCACAATTACATTTCTTGTTAAGAAGCAAAAATAGTACAAAATACCTTTTGCTTCATGTGTTAGTGAAAATATATTTACAAAATACATATTAGGGCAAATCCTTATTGCACCTTTTCCTATTGCCTAAGCAGCAAAATCAGTGCAAATGTAGGTGTTCCATTGTTTGTGCCAGGATGACTTTGAAATAATCTCACCCCTGGTTTATCTAAATGTTTTGGATTAGATTACTAATAGGTATTAGCTGTTTAGATGTAAATATGCACCACTGTGAAAGAGACACAGGTTCAATGTGGGTGCTTCTTCCCCAGAAGCTGAGAGTGACTGTATATAGATATTTGAATGGTAGGCCATAAGTATTACTCTTGGAAACCAGAGGATCTGTGAATCCAAGACATTATAGGGCCTGCTGTAGCGGCCCTGTAGTTATGGTTAAGTTGCTCAACCCATAGGAAGGCTTATAACTTTGCCCCCACTGGACAAATCCTCATGAAACTTTGCAAACAAGTATATGGCCCTGTCAGATCGATTCTACGAAGTTTGGTGAGGTTTTGTCATGGGCGGACAAATTGATACGTGGGGTCCCAAAATGTGTGGTTTCTCCCATAAATGCAATGGAAAAAAAAAATTGCCCACATCTACAGCCCAAACAGCTGGACAGATTTTCACCATATTTGGGGCAGGAGCGATGGCGTGGGCATGAAAGTGTGCTTCTGTACATTTGATGTAAATCCATCCAGTCTTTTTTTTAAACAACCAAAAAGTAGGCCAAAGAAAATGGGTGATATCTGGGTTCGGTCCGTGAACTCACTTCCATGTTCGGTCTGCGGACGGCCCTCGATAGGGCTCTTGGTAAAAAAGATGATATGGGGATGTTTTTGTAGGTTAAAAAAGGCCGGGCAGGTGCCGTGGTTGTTTGCGGTCAATGCAGTAGTTTGTGGACAGCGCAGTGAACGGGAGGCTTTGAAAAGACATTTGGGGCTTTTGATGGCTGGAAGAGGGCATAGAAATGGTAGGGAAGTGGAATGAAGGTAGTGTAGAGCTGTTTTTATAGGTGGAAAAAGGCCATGCCTCCCAGAATATGTGCACTGGGTAAAATCAGCAATGGATAAACTCACTGCAGTAGTAATATGTGTATTGTAATTATAGGTAATGTAATAGGAGTATGGCCAGAATCACCATATTAGAAGTGTGTGTAGTGTACAGTAATTCTACGTAATGTAGTGGGATGACAAAGTGTTTGTAATATGGAGGAATTACGTAATTGAATTGTATACAGTACTTATGGTTGTAGTACAATTGAGGATAGTGCTCATTGAATATGTAGTCCATTAAGATTGCTGTGGCTACTTAGTGCTGTAGCGTCATGCAACTGCTTTCTGTAGTTTTCTTTTCTGTGAAAAAAAAAGTACAATTGGTTAAGCATGATAGTTCAAAAGCTGTAGTGGTACACAGTTTTTAATATACATTTTCTTTTTTAGACCCTCATAAACAGTACATTTAGGTACTATGTTTGCTACAACATTGGTGTATGACACACCACTGTTGTTTTCACTTTACATAATAGGTCATTGGGGGAAAATAGCTGTACTGGATTAAAAAAAATGATTACAATTATGTGAGTGTAAGGGTAATAGTATATCTGTTTGAAGTATGTTGTAATTGAGGGAATGCATGAAATAGTTGCATACCTGTTGGCATACTGTAACTTTGATAGTCCTGCATCTAGGAATGGCCAACTGGTCAGTATTGCTAGATCTAAGAGTTCTAATATAGCTTTTTTCTCCGATTAAATCCAGAAGATCCAGAAGATAAACAGGCATCTTGCCCAGTAGACATTACTGCACAGTTACCAGAAAGTGAAACAACAACCTGGGCTCCACTGGCAGCCAGTGCAGACAATATCTGGCCTCGAAGACATGGTCTTTCCGGGCAATACCCATGACCACTCGCACTGCACTATTCTGTATGACCTGTAGCCGGTCACACTCAGCTTAATTGATGCCATACAGTAAACTGCAGCAATAATCAATTTTGGTGCCCCCAATGGCCCTTGCGATGGTCTCAGCATTAGCTTGTGCAATAAAGGGATGAAGGTGGGCCAAAAGCTTGATATAATAAGCTGAAGAGGACACCAGGCTACCTACATGAGCCTTCATATTTAGATGTTGGTCAAAAAAAGATGCCCAGCGTCTTAACCTTCTTTTGGGCAACTATTCTGATGCCCACAGTTAAAAAAACTCTCGTACACTGGACCTAATTTCATAATCATGTTAGGAGTGCCAATGACCAATAGCTCTTTCTTATCTCTGTTCAGAGCCAGAGCATTTTGAACCATACAGCTTTCGATGAGGGAGTATACTTTTTTCAGCTGCAATTGATGGTTATTAAGAATGGGGTACTTATTAAGATGTGAAAAGATTTGGACGTACGCCACCCGATACAAGATCTTAAGTATGAAAGGGGTGTTCCTAATAGGTCTATAATTTAGCGGCTTATCCGCAGATAGACATGGTTTTTTAAGGATGGAAGTTATCCATGCCTTTTTTATCCCCTGGGGCACTGAATTTTCTTGCGAGGAGGCGTTAACAAATATAAAGATAACGTCCAGCAAAATGGGTGAGCAGGATTTAATAAAAACAGCAGAGCAAGAATTGCTTTTACATTTGGTGGTTGTTAACTGTTCCAAAATAATAGAATGCTCTGAAACCCTTATATCTGTATCTGTAAAGCTTAATTGTGGAATCAGAGGGCTTCTAACATAATCCACTTTAGCTTCAACTACAGGTAGCTTGATTGACTCTCTTTTTTAAAGGCAATATCTGCTTTGATTTTGCACAGTTTACCCTGCATCACTTCCTAAATAGCTGAACACCAACCAGCATGCCTAACAACATAGCCTGAATCCTGTGTGTGGGAGGTTTCCTACTCTTTAAGAAATTTAAAGAGCTCCTTCACATCGGATTGGACACTCCGGATTCTCCTATTTAAGTTTTTGTTTTCTTCAACAATGGCTAATTTATAGGCTTTGGCTGCTCCTTTAAAGGCTGCCAGGGCCGAAGGAGAGTTGTTAGATTTCCAATCATAGAAATACTTAAGAGTAGAAGCTTCAAGTGTCTTTAGTTCCAGGGAGAATCAGGAATTGCGATTTCGTACTTACTTCCAAATTTTCCTTTTTTGTGGTGCCAAGGTATTGGAAATCTTGGAAAAAGAAGATGAAAGAAGATTGGAGAGCTCTTCAACAGATTCTGTATTAGAAGTTATTAGCATTAACTGAGCTTAGAAAAGATTCAACATGCTCCAATGTTAGGTTCTAAAGATTTCTAGCTAAAAACTCTTGAGTATGTGCCCCTTTCCTTTTAACAGGGAATCCCGACTGCACCATAAAGTGAACAAAGTAATGGTCTGACTAAGGGCAGGCCAAAACTGAATTTTTTTTGGTAATTTTTGTAACAATGTTAAGTGTGGAATCCCAGTCAAGGGAGTGCCCCTCACAATATATAGGTACATGAACCTTCTGTACAAAACCTAGTTTAGATAACATCATCTCCAGATCCGACACTGAATTATCAGCATCCTGCCCTAGCCAGAGAATAAAATCCACCAATATTAAAAAACTTGTGTTAGGTTTCAAGAAAGGCAGAAGATAATTAGATAATGTAATAGCAAAATCCTCAACAGCTGCAGAGGGTCTAGATATGAGGAGAACGTTAATAATGGATTCAGCATTGAGTCATATTTTAACAAGTAAATACTCAGTCCCTTCAATGGGTTGACCTTTGAATTCCCATCCAGCCAGATTAGATTTAAAAAATCTAGTATGACATATTGGCTATTTGAGTTTATTTGTATGGTGGAGTTATTGTCTAAATTGCAAAAAGGGCATAATTTGCCATGATTTGCATTCTGAAGAAGCTGGCAAAATGGAATAGATTCACAATTCGGAATGGATACACATAGAAATAGTTCATTAGGGATGTGGTCTTGTGAAAAATGGTTGTAGAGAGCGCGTGTATGTTTCCACGTGTATGAAATATGGAAGATTTCATTTAAAGGGGTGTTTTGGGTTTCCAGTACTTGTACTAAGAACATAAGAATTCTTGTGGATCTTCTTGTGTGTTTATGGTAAATTTTCCATCCCTGCACAGTAGTCCAATTCTTTGCTAATACCTCAGTCACTTTAAGTGTTTTCAGGATTGTTTGCGGCATTTCTGTGAAGGACGAGCATTTGCAAACAAAACTTGTCTGAGCCGTTTAAGCAAATGTTGTGAATATTCAGTGGCAATTGAAAGAGAAGATTGATTGTCACATTAGCATAACAATTCTCCAGTTGTGTTTGTGAATTTAAATGGACCAGAGAGTTATCTTTGTGGATGGTTAGATTGGCCTGCATATCTTTGAAGAGAAGAGACATTTGTTTCTTTCCTTTCAGATGGATGTGAACTTGACTTTGTACTGGATCGTTTTGTGGTTATATTGTTTGTTGCATCAGATGATCATTGTTTTTTAGTGGTATTGTTGGGAAATCTGGTAGAGCTTCTGTTTCAATTATTTGTCTTTTACAAGGTTTCTCTTTTTGAGGTACAGGGTAGATATTTAGATGGTGTGTATAGTGCCACTAGCCTGTTGTATTCCAGGATGCAAGGAATGTCAGCATTGATTTTGTTTGAATCAAAGTTAACTAGGAATAGACCATTAAGTGTACGCAGATGTGAAAGTACTACTTTACTCATACTTTCTTTAAAACTGTTTTGCCAATGTCAATCAATGCTTGATCTAGGGTTAGGCCATGCAATTTGTGAATAGTGACAGCATATGCAAGAAACAGAGAAAATTGCTCTCTGCATACGTACATGTCTTTGAAAAGAAGGAAATGTCCTATTGTTTGGCCAATTTGTTTAACCTCAGCACGTTTGTCAAAGTGGATATTGACAAACTGAATGTTGTCATACAGATATGTCTGGAAGCCAACAACTGTGCTAATTGCTCCATTGACTAAGCCTTGTTCTACATCAAGGTTACATTTTAGAATTACTCAGCAGTTTAGAGACAAAGTTAATGTTTTCTCCAATCTGGCTGTGTTGGAGATACATTGTTCTAACCTATTTAGTTGTGCTGTTGCTTGTTGACTCATAGGAAGTGTCATGCCATGCATTTCTAGTTTGCCTGTGGATCAGATATGCAGTATAGGTTGCATTTCTTTTTTCAACATTGATGCATTTAATTGACTACAGCTTGCGAGCATTGTAATTAAGGACATACATTTTAGATTTACTTACGTTAATTGTTCCATGACATCAGGAGCAGATGTTGTTCGCCCATATACCTCGTAGATTAGTCTACTATTTAAAATTGATTTTTCATCTCTAGGAAGCAGCCCAGTTCTAATGCTTTTTAAAATATTAGCATATGTGAGGTCTGCAGACTGGTGCATGTATTCAGTTAGTTCTTTGTAGTAAAAATGTTGCCAGAGATTTACATTTCCAATGCTGCTGAGAGCATTACGGCATTCTTTGTGTACTAATGTTTTGAAAATAGGTTGCTCTTTCACTGGCGTCAACTGTAGGAGGTCTCCGAATACAATAGCATGTTTTTCTCCAAACAGTTGCTCGTAGTAGGTTTTAGGACTTCTTACATTCTCAGATGAATTAAAGCCAACATGAGGTTGGACACCATGCTTACTTCATCTATCAAGATCACTTTTATTTGTTTTAGAATTCAGTTACCTCAGTTGCAGCCTCTGTTGACAATTTGTAGTATTCTAATTTGTTTTGGTGTTCTACAGTGAGGAGTAGTACTCGCTGTAAAGTGACAACACATAAGTTGTAAGCAGCTTAACTTGTGGGGGCTGTTACAACAGCCAAAAGGTTGTTTTTTTGGTAAGTTTTGTAGACATTTGCTGGTTTTTTAAATTGGGAATGTTTTGCCAGAATCAGCTTAACCACTTACATACAGGGGAAGAGGTTTATCATTTTTACATGTACAGGTTTTACTTTCATGTTTAAAACCAAGCTCAATTTCTTTAGTGACTTCCAGATAAATGGTGAGTTATTCATCATTTAGCTGAGATTCCAGAACTGACTAGTTTTCCTCAGATTGTTTATACTGATACATGGTATTTTCTACCCAAGCCATGGCTATTTCTGCTTCATTTAGAATGAGTGGTTCTCCAATTGGGTCTTGGCTTCCTGTAAGGGAAGGTTGACTGCCCTCAAGTGTGTCTTTGTGTAGTTGAGCTTTAATTCCTTCCTCTTGTTGGCGTTCATTTCCCAACATTTCTTTGTATTGTTTGAAATTGTCATTTGTTATACTGCTTTAATTTGCTTTAAACGCAGCTTCAAATGAGTCATAGTGACCTAATCATTATTTTTATTTTCTCCAAGGTTTAAAAAGTTGGAAAACGGCCATGTAATACAGTTCTCTATGTTGAGGAGTTTTAAATGATAACTTTACATGATTAATTAGACTGGGTTTAGTTAGCGTCACTAGGCTTCCTTCACAAGTTGAAACTGAATATTTGCCAGTTGTCTCATATAGTGTGACATTGTTTTTGTAAGTGTAGTTTTGGGAAATGTTGTGGAGACACATGTTTTCCAAAGTAGTACTTGTGTTTGGGTAGTATGTGTCAAGTATATTTATTTTTAAAATTTTGTGGCTGTTGGGATCATTTGTGGCTATGTTTAAATATCTCGTGATAGGATTTTACGACTCTCTTTTGGGATGAGGCTGGTCCAAAGTTTAGCCAATGTGCTCAGATGTGCCATACAAGGTAGTACCTGTTAAACGGTCTGCAGCTTGGTGGGACCTGCATTCCCTATGGGAGAGCATTTCCATACTGAAGCTGTACTCTTTCTGTGACAGTGTTTTGTCAGATGATATGTCATCCCAGAGGTCCTTTAGCTCTGTTGTCTCAGCTTTAGTGAGGTAGGATGGGACATATCTTGTAACTGCAGTGGAATTGTCTGCAATGTATTGTATGTCTATGTTTGCATTCCACAAGAGGGCAATGATTGCATTGTAATTATTGATGTATTTGGATGCTTCGTCCCTTCTAATGTTGTATGTATATTTCGTGGATTTGCTTTTTAAGCTGTGTCTAACAGAAGACATCAAGCTATTTAATTATCCTTTTTTTACACACTGGTCTAGGGAAGCCAATGTGACATTTGGTATAGTATTTCCCTTTGTTTTTATATCTATGTCGGCAGTATTGCCACATTTATGTTTTTGGAAGCGTAGCGCTTGTGTATGTAGGTCACTTTGTGTGGTTTCTGAAGGGATGTTGCAGGTAATGTATTTTTCTATAAAGTGTAAAACAGTGGCATCAGAATCATGGCCACATTTATTAGCAACATTTATCCAGCAAAAGCGTATGAATGGGTGTTGCACCTCTGGATAGATATTCCTTTCTCCAAAAGAAGTGTTGCCCTTCTCCCAGTGGAGGGGTTATTTCATTGTAAATAAAATGCAGCATGGCTATGAATTGTTGGTGAAAGTACCGTAATACATTTACAGGGTCAAGAGAACAGAGTTCCCCTGGTGTTTTTATGTTTTTTCTGTCTTTATTTTGGTTTACACTGCATAAGAAGTCTTGCAAGTCATCCAATGAATACTCTGCACAACTTAAAGTAACAGAACCATGTGGGTGGGCCGAGGTTCCTTAGCGTACAACATACATCAGTGTGACGTCAGAACCAGTATTCTTTTGTAACACCACGCATGTTTGCCAAGAGATTTGTTATACTTGACTGGAAAGCTTCATCTTTGTCTTTTATTTTTTGAAGTAGTTGGGGAGCAGATAGGTTTAAAAAGTTAGAACATGTTTTTAATGTGTGTGCAACTCCATAACATAATGTTGCTAGTTCACTTTGGAAGAGGAGGTGGAAAATGTATTCAACATTTTTCCTGAATCTCAGGTCTTCAGAATACATTTTTAAAGAGCGATATTCTGATGCTCTAATTTTTGTGAACCTTTTATCATATCTTCCTCCTTTTCCTGTAGGAAAGAGTAGAGGGAAACAACATGCTTCTACACATTTTTCCCATATGCTCATTGGGGATCCTTTGGCTTGATGCATTTGATATGTTTCTAATGCATCGTCAATTCTGTCTTTGGAGTGCAGTGGGTGAATGGTATACTGATCTAAAATGTTGGCTGCTGGAATAGGATCTACATGTTTACATTGGCCAGTTTCTGGTGAATAATGTGGGTGATTTCTTTTAAGTTTTCCTCTATGTTTATATCTTTGTAGTATTCATTGTTTTCTTTTAGATAATGTAGGGCTTGTCTAACTTTGTTTAAGACGACTAGTTCTTGCCAAATTATTTGTCTTTTGTTGGCAGACCATTAACCAAAAATGTATCTATTGGCCGTTGTAGTCCTAGAGTTTGAACATTTTCTTTTAGGTCCAATGGTAAATATACTACTTTGCCACAGATACCCTTTAATAGCTCCGATGGAGGTAATTTGGCTGTTTTTGGTTGAAGGTGTATTATAGCTTGAAATGGGTGCACGGTTTGTATTAAAATGCTCTCGTACAAGTTAAGCTGTTTGGAGAGCTTTTGGAAGTGGGAATATTTCTAAGTTGTTAGTTAAAGGATGTGATGGCATTTGGCTACTGTCCAGCTTTGTGTTGCAATACGTGCACACTGTTGAGGGGTTAGTTATTTGTATTTACCTTCTGCTGTGAGATATAAAGCTAATTGGAACCATTGCGATTCTTCATTGTATTCTATTTTTAAGCTAAATCTACTATTTTTGTAAAATGTCCTGTGGCAACAGACACATATTTGGTCTGCTAGTTCAGCAGATATGTTTTGAAATTTAGCTATTTCTTTTGTGTATGTGTTTATTAGGGTGTTGCTGTTTATCAGGTTTTCGGGAATGTTTTCTGAAGGTACAGAGTTCTCTAAGTCACCTTTAGTTCCAAAGTATTTACGTTGGATGTGCTCTATTTCTTGCAGGAGTTCTTTTGCTGTTCTATGTAGGGGAATGTTATATACATTTTGCAGTTCTAGAGCAGGACTTGTTGCATAGTATAGATGATGCACAAGCTTGTGTATAGTGGAATGGTGTGTCGCTAACATTTTGATGTGGTCGAAAGTGCTTTTGCACACAGTTCCTACAGTGCAGACTGATGAATGTCCTCACAGACCAGTGTGGCACCTCACTGGACAGGGGAGTCTATGGTTTGTAAAGTTTTCAATTTACTTTTGTCTTTTAGTTTTACATAGTGATTGAGGAATTGCCGTAAAGATTTAAAGGATTGTTGCCGTACATTGCACATTGAGCTGCATGTCCATTAGTACACTGGACACTTAATTTGGGTGAAAGGATCATTTGGATCAAAGTTTTTTTTTTTTTTTTTCTATAAGGGTTTTGCCATGATGTTTGATCCACCATGTCAAATCCTCGACCACTATTGTCTATTGCAATTGTTGTTTCTTGCTCATGCTTACAAGCTTCTTCGTTGAAGTATGGTTCTGTGCTGCTTGTGTGCACCCATTCACCATCACAGAAGTCTGAAAAGGTCTCTATATTGACAATGCACATGTTTAGAAGTACTTGTTGTAATGTATTGATTAATTTAGGTATTTTAGTTAGTGGTTTCATTCTGTTTAAATTAATATAAACAATGTTCTCTTTAGTAGAAATGTGCTGTCGATTAGAGCTTGCACGATTACTCACCTGCAGTAATATTTAAGGGAAGATTATGACTTTTTAGATGTTTTTATAAGATTGTGAAGAACTCTACAGAGGAACATTTTTCGTAACATCATTTTTTTCAGATTGCTTTAATGTGACTATGTTAACACTGGTAGATAGCAGATTAGGTTCATTAGTAGGTGCGCTTTTTTTTGTACATCAATTTTACATTTTTGTTTTTGCAAGAGGGGCTTTCCATTCTTTAGTCGTGGTTGGTTCGTTTTGTTCTGTGAGGTTACTGGCTCGTTTGTTTTAAGGTTTTCTATACATTGTTTTAGATGTGGATGGCTATGTGGTGTACGTTTAGTCTTATCTGCTCTAGTTCTTCTTTCTTTTCTACAGAGTTGCTGTTTGGTAGGCATTTTGCTGTGTCTATTGTCAAAAAAGAAAGGTTGTATTGGGAAGTTGTGCAATGTACATGCATGTATGGTGCATGAGTGTGTGGGTGTGATTGTAGACATGAATAGAGTACTGTTTGATTATCATGTGGTGTATTAGGTGTGGTTGGAAAGGTTGTGGGAATACGAATGTACAGAGGTGTGATGGTGTTGAGTTAGTGAGGAAGGCAGTGGTAGTGTGATGGAATATGTATGGTGATTGTGCTGTTTTGAGGAACAGAGTGGATGTTGCAATGGTGGTTTGAAGATGGGAATAGTAGGAGTGCGCATGGTGGAATATAAGGGCTAGAGTGAAGGAAATGTTGGTTTGAAAAAAGTAGTCTGAGGTAATATATATAGTGGCACTGTGTTGTTATAATAACAAACATACACCTGGTCCATTAATGTACTGACACGAAGAAGGGTGGGTCCTAGTGTGGATCACTCCCAGCGCTTAGCTCTAAGATATAGTGAATTGATTGTTTTAGCACCAAGGTCACAGGTTGTTTGAGGTGGTGCCCACACCTCCTTTTGTAAAGAGTAAGAGACAGAGTCCCAGATCCCATGTGCTTCTTAGGAAGGATGAATATCCACACAATTGATTGGGTGAAAAACCATTTAGGTTATATTACTGTAAAACAGTCATGTGTTCTTGTGTGGTCAGCCGATACGTATTTCGACCTCTAGGGTCCTTTTCAAGGCTGTTGTTTTCACCTATACATGTTAACAAGTGATAGTTGTGACAGGTGATAGTTTGTGACATATGTGCAGACATTGTGGGTATAACCCGTGAGTAGTTTAGTTGTGAGAAATCCATAATACATTGTTAAGCATAACTGCAAATGGCAGGGTATTAAGGTATTCATACATATTTGTAAGATTACGACAGAAACAATTTTCAACATTGTCCTGGGAGAGAAGGAGAGAGGAGGGAATGGAAAGTTGATTAGATATTTTGAGCGCTTGATAATTGTGCCAGTTTAAATAGGAAGAATCCCTGTATGCTAGGTCCTTATCTTACCTAGTGTATTTTGGTTGGTGCCCAAAGGGTCCTGGGCTGTCCAGCCCTGTATAGGCCGTAGTAGTCATTTTAAGCTGCCCTCTGTAGGTCTGGGCTCAAATTGGAGTCCTGATAGGCTGCGTATGAACGGAGGTCTAATTAGGCCATGGGTTAGCTGGTATCAATTGAGACGTGCACGGCCCTGTGATTCCACCCTGTGTAATTCCCATGGCGAGTTTAGTGCCCTTATGTGAATCCAATAATTGTGGCTGTGCCTGTCCAGGTTTGTGAAGAAAAAGTGATCTGTGGTGGTGCCAATGTGGAGGTGGTGCTGCGTGCATTCATGCACTGCTAGTAGTTACTGGGACTGTGACTGTTGCGTTTTGTTTTTGTGCCATGATAAAATAATTAGCTTGAGGCTTGCACAGTTTGTGCCCACAATTGTGTAGGTGTGGGTTAACAGCGAGACAGTGTTTTGGGAGTGAGAAGATATTTCCTTAATGGCGCCTGGCGTGTGCAGCTGATGCCTGTTTATTTCCAATCTGAGTACGTGGTTTACGCTTCCTTCACAGATGGTATTAATGGGTTTGGAAGGGAAGTTATTCCCAATATGTCACCCATTGTATGCATAATGTTGAGGCTGTTTGATTATGAAATTAATAAGCGGTCCATGTGTTCATGGACATGCGTTGTGCCGTTAAGTGTTAGAGGCCATAGGTGATTTGTCAGCGAGCGGCAGAGAGCCGCTCCAAATTCAATTGTCTCTTCCCTGAGTTGTGCTCCGTTGGTGTGTGTATGCTGCTCTCATTGAGCTGACATGGAATGCCAATAATTTGTGGATATATGGTATATGGTCATACGTGTGTCTTATGGCTTGCGGCCGCGCATGTGCATTTTGCACTTGTGGAAGTGTCTGAGGAATGCTTGTGAGTTTATGCACACCGAGTTAGGTCAGGCATTATGCTGACATATTCTGAATGCACATGCATCCTATTGCAGAGTTGGAATGTAAAGGGTGTTTAGGGTCTTATCAGCAGTGTGGCACAGTAATTCCATCTTATTTTTCATCAAAATGGGAGATCATAAGTATATCTCCTGAGAGATTATCCTGGGGGTATGCCAAGTTGCCAGCCTGCAGGCAGTTTGTTTCACTTGTGTCTGTACTAGTTGTAATTGACCTTTGGATACAAGGGGGCGACCCAGGGTATCGCTATGTGTCGTGTTATGGATATAAGATAGTGACATTTGGGGAATGAAGTGAAATCCACGGTTCTGGGTAAGATAGTTGCATGTGATACCCAGTATGTATATATGGTAGTGTGCATGTGTGGTATAAAGTCAGGGTTTTTAAGGCCCGTGTGGCACAGTATTTCCGTCCTGATGAGGTTGGAAGGTCATGGGTAGTTTTACAAATATAGATGACATCATGGGGGTTATTTGGCCTTTTGGGGCTTGTGTAGTCCGGATGCCAAAGACCCTGCCAGCAGACGGTATGTGTCACATTGTGTCATGTACTACTGTACGTGGTCCTTAAAATCAAGGGAGGGCCATGGGTGTTACTGCAAATCCTGGTTACGGTCATGTGACAGTGGGGTTCGGAAGGCGATGTGCAGTTCACTGATTTTATGTGAGGCAGTTGCATGTGGTACACAGTAACATTCTTACAGAAATACATTGTAATCATGGACCGTTAACCTTAACAAGGAAGAATTTATAGCACTAGAAAGACTTTGCAATGACGCAGACCTTATGGTAAAGGAAGCAGATAAAGGGGGCCACATTGTGGTGACGAATACAGAGGACTGCACAAAAATGGCAGATAACCATCTTAAAAGCCTAAGGAACTATATCAAACTGGGCACCAACCCAAACCCAGTATTCTTCAAAGCACAATATTCATTGCTACACAAGTATAAAAGTGAAGGCTTGATCTCGGATAAAGAATACCAATACCTTACAGTAGCTCATCCTACTATACAAACATTATGCTTCCTACCGAAGATCCACAAGGGATTTGAAGGTGTACCAGAAGGCAGACCCATAATGAGTGGGATTGGTGGACTAACTGAACCTCTAGCCCGCTATATTAACAACATAATTCCACCCTTCAAAATAACTATACCATCATACCTAAGAGAATCCATGCATAAATAGAGTGGAAGTCAGAGTTTTTACTAACGACTCTTGACGTCAAAGCCCTTTATACCTCGATAGAACACCAACTAGTGATACATAGCCTTGGCTTTCTCCTCTGTTCCAAATCAGCATCATATCATGCTTATCATATTCATTAAGTAAAAATGACAAAGGAATTCTTAAAATTCTCCTTAACCAACAATGGGTTCCTTTTCAATGGGGAATTCTATAGGCAAACCAAAGGCATAGCAATGGGAGCCAGCTATGCTTTGGCATTGGCAAACTATTGTATGCACGCTCACAAATAGAAACACGCAATGAGCAACACGTGTTCACACAACAGATTGTTGAATGGTGTTGCTACATCAGCGACATAATACTGATTTGGAAAGGAACATGGGAAAAACTGGATCAATATGTCCAATACCCACACCAGAACGACTTTGGAATTCAACTAACAAGCCACACAAGCACAACAGAACTATAATTTCTAGACCTAACAATAAAGTTCATTGATCACAAACTGCGCACAAAAACATACTGAAAACCAACGGAAGTCAACTAGGTGCTACACGCAACTAGTTGCCACAGAAGGTTTGTGATTACCAATATACCGCATGGAGAATACATCAGAGCAAGACGCAACTGCAACACGAATGAGGCATTCCAAGATGAGTGCCAACTACTGGATCAAAGATTCAAGGCAAGAGGTTATACTGCAAACAATTTGCAACGTGCAAAAGAAAAAACCTTGGCAATACAAAGACAGTCTCCACTAATACCAAAGAAAAAGAAACAAAACAAGGACGGTAACATCAGATTTGTAACTCGATATAACATGGACAGTTAGGAGATACAGAAAATCTTACAAAAACACTGGTCTTTACTCCTAATGGACCAGGATATCAGATTTGATCTGACACCATACCCACGCCTTTCTTTTAGCAGAGCACCAAACCTGCGAAATATCCTCAGTCCATCATTCATGCCACAAAAAAAGATTGTATCCACAGAGTGCCTCAGCAAGAACACAACTATGGGATTCACCGAACATGTTCCATATGTGGATATGCAGTGAAAACTGGTAAATTCAAAGACTGCAAGATGTTATCATTAATGAGAATATTAATTGTAGAAGCAAATATGTGATTTATGTAATCATCTGTGTATGTGATAAAATATATATAGGCAGTATGATCAGGGAACTTCAAATAAGGATCAGAAAACTCCTCAACAGCATACACTCACAAGACCGGAAGCTTCCTCTGGCCAATCACTGGCAAGTGAACCAACAACTTGAAGACAAAAGGAAGATTTGCTTTCATGGGACTCCAAACTGTAAATCGTGGTACCATGGGAGGAAATAGAAAACGGAAGCTGAGACAGCAACATCTAGTATGATATGCAGATTCAGATGCATGAGGAACAAATTGAACATGGATCATGACTACAATGTATTTCTGTAAGAATGTTACTGCCTCAACTAAAATCAGTGAACTGAACATCCCCTCCCAAATCCCACTGTCACATGACCATAACCAGGATTCGCAGTAACTCCCAGGGCCCCTCTCTTCATTTTAAGGGCCACGTACATGACGCAATGTGAAACACACTGCCTACTGGCAGGGCCCACGACATCCCTACTACACAAACCCCAAAACGCCAAATAACCCTCATGATGTCATCTATATCTGTAGATCTACCCATGACCTTCCAACCTCATCAGGACAAAATAATGTGCCATGCGGACCTTAACATCCCCAACTTCATACCGCACATGCACACTACCAAATATAGATACTGCGTACCACATGCAACTATCTTACCCAGAACGGTGGATTGCACTTCATTCCCCAAATGTCACTATTTTATGTCCATACCACGACACATAGCAACACCCAGGGTCGCCCCCTTGAACCTATAGGTCATGTACAACTAGTACAGATGCATATGACACAAACTGCCTACAGGCTGGCATCTTGACATACCACCAGGATAATCTCTCAGGAGATATACTTATTATATCCCTTTATGATGCTGAATAAGATGGAATTACTGTACCACACTGCTAATAAAACCCTAAACACCCTTTACATTCCAACTCTGCAGTAGGACACATGTGCATTCAGAATATGTCAGCATAATGCCTGACCTAACTCAGTGCGCATGAGCTCACAAGCGTTCCTCAGACACTTCCACAAGTGCACAATTCCCATATAACCACAAATTACTTTTGTTCCATGTCGGCTCAACGAGAGCAGCATACGCGCCCCAACGAAGCACAACTCAGGTAAGAGGAAACTGAATTTGGAACAGCTCTCTGCTGCTCACCGACAAATCACCTATGCCCCCAAATACCTAATTCCACAACGCGTGTCCATGAACACATGGACCACATATTCATTCCATAATCAAACAGCCTCAACATGCTGCAGACAACAGGCAGCATATTGGGTATAACTTCCCTTCAAAACCCATTAATACTGTCTGGTGAAAGGAAGCGTAAACCACGTACTCAGATCGGAAACAAACAGGCATCAGCTGCACACGCCAGGGGGCTATCAAGAATATCTATTCACTCCCTAAACACTGTCTAACCGTTAATCCACACCTACACAATTGAGGCCACAAACTGTGCAAGCCTCAAGCTAATCATTTTATCACAGTGCAAAAAAGAAATGCAACAGGCACAGTCCCAGTAACTACCAGCAGTGCACGAATGCAGGCAGCACCACCTCCACACTGGCACCACCACAGATCACTTTTTCTCCACGACCCTGGACAGGTACAGCCACCCTTATTTGATTCACATAAGGGCACTACACTCACCATGGAAATTACAAGGGGTGGAATCACAGCACTGTGCATGTACCAATTGATACCAGCTCCCCCATGACCTAATTAGACCTCCATTCCTCCCCAGCCTATCAAGACTCCAATTTCAGCTCAGACCTACAGAGGGCAACATAACAGGACTACTACGGCCTATACAGGACTAGTAAGTCCAGGACCCTTCGGGCACCAACCAAAATACACAAGGTAAGATAAAGACATAGCAAACAGGGATTCTCCCATTTATTCTGGCGCAATTATCAAGCGCTCAAAACATCTAATCAACTTTCCATTCCCTCCTCTCTCGTTCTCTCCCACAACAACGTTGAAAATTGTTTCTGTTGTAATCTTACAAATATGTATGAATACCTTACTACTCTGCCATTTACAATCATGCTTAACAATGTATTTTGGATGTGTCACAAATAAACTACTCACGGGTTATAACCAAAATGTCTGCACTGAAACACTTGTGTATAGGCGCGTTACAAATGCCATATCATATCACATATGTCACAAACTATCACCTGTCACAACTATCACTTGTTGACATGTATACTGAAAACAACAGCCTTGAAAAGGACCCTAGAGGTCGAAACACGTGGCGGCTGACCACACAAGACCACATGTCGGCTTTAAAATAATAAAACCTAAATGGTTTGCACCCAATCAATTGTGTGGATAGTCATCCTTTCAAAAGAAGCATTTTAATGTACTTACTTTGTCACATGTGAAGGGTATTCGTTTTTCGGTTCCTGATTGTAGTGATGTGCTTCTTTCCTGTTAATGTTAAAAAAAAGGATAGTGGGCATATGTGGTAATGGTGAGGTACTGTTAGGAAGGAAAGGTTATATTTGTAATGGAAGGAGGAGTGGTGGGGAAAAAGTTAATAGTATTTGTGGATGGTTAAACATTGTTGCTTTTAGGAGCATGTTCTTGAAATTTAAGAAATGTGTGTGTGTGTGTGCATTTGCAGAAGCTCTGTAACAATTTGTAAAAGTGAAGAAAAGTTGATGGAAAAGATTGTTAGTACACTTTAAATGGAATTGGGGTCTATAAGTTTAATGTGTTAGGAGTATATGAATACTTGCCAACAGGATGCATTATAATCTGCAGCCAGGAGTTTATGTAGTCCTAGAGTTTTTGTTTGCATTATGGGACTTGTAGTTCCACTTTTACCATTATAACCGTTGGAGTACAAGTCGCAGAATATAGAGAAAAAAGTAGGACTGCATAAGCAGCTGAAGATTGGAATGGGTTCTGTTAGGATGTTTACATGTACTGTTAATAGATTAAACGTGCACACACTGAGCTCCAATTACAAATGGTGTAAAAATCAGTTTTTCCTTTTTTTTCTTTGTTTTATGAAAAAGGTACACAATGCTGCTGGAAATACAGATATACATTTTTTACTTTCTTTAAAAGGCATCCAAAGAAATATGTAGAAAAGCACAGCATTACATATGTTTATTTGGAACACATGTCACAGTTTTGAATTGTGAATTTTTGTTGTGTTTTTTTCCTTTACATTCTGGACTTGTAGTTTCAATTTAATAATGTGCAAAGTCAATTGACACTGACAGAATGCAAAGGAAAAAAGAAAGACTTAAGAGGCACCTATACATTGGAATGGGCAATGTTGGGATGTAGCAAAAACAAAGAGGTGATGGCTGGAAGGTTTAGAATTAATCTTAACCACTGGCAAGGCTCTGGGCAACCCTCCAGACCACCGTTCTTCGCCTGCCAAGCCATTACAGAAGGGAACGACCATATGCAAATCAGGCTTGGCCCCACCCCAAAAGGGGCAGTCCAGCCCGAACTGCTAGGCCACATCCCCTCTGCACGAGACCACAAGCATCCCCAAACATGTTTCGCCCTTGTTGGGGCTCATCAGTGAGGAGTAGCTTGGGTCTCTAGGCCCAGCAGGCACGGGACCCACGTCTGGGCATACCCGTCCCACTCGGGGTGACATAGCAAAAACAAAGAGGTGATGGCTGGAAGGTTTAGAATTAATCTTAACCACTGGCAAGGCTCTGGGCAACCCTCCAGACCACCGTTCTTCGCCTGCCAAGCCATTACAGAAGGGAACGACCATATGCAAATCAGGCTTGGCCCCACCCCAAAAGGGGCAGTCCAGCCCGAACTGCTAGGCCACATCCCCTCTGCACGAGACCACAAGCATCCCCAAACATGTTTCGCCCTTGTTGGGGCTCATCAGTGAGGAGTAGCTTGGGTCTCTAGGCCCAGCAGGCACGGGACCCACGTCTGGGCATACCCGTCCCACTCGGGGTGACATAGCAAAAACAAAGAGGTGATGGCTGGAAGGTTTAGAATTAATCTTAACCACTGGCAAGGCTCTGGGCAACCCTCCAGACCACCGTTCTTCGCCTGCCAAGCCATTACAGAAGGGAACGACCATATGCAAATCAGGCTTGGCCCCACCCCAAAAGGGGCAGTCCAGCCCGAACTGCTAGGCCACATCCCCTCTGCACGAGACCACAAGCATCCCCAAACATGTTTCGCCCTTGTTGGGGCTCATCAGTGAGGAGTAGCTTGGGTCTCTAGGCCCAGCAGGCACGGGACCCACATCTGGGCATACCCGTCCCACTCGGGGTGACATAGCAAAAACAAAGAGGTGATGGCTGGAAGGTTTAGAATTAATCTTAACCACTGGCAAGGCTCTGGGCAACCCTCCAGACCACCGTTCTTCGCCTGCCAAGCCATTACAGAAGGGAACGACCATATGCAAATCAGGCTTGGCCCCACCCCAAAAGGGGCAGTCCAGCCCGAACTGCTAGGCCACATCCCCTCTGCACGAGACCACAAGCATCCCCAAACATGTTTCGCCCTTGTTGGGGCTCATCAGTGAGGAGTAGCTTGGGTCTCTAGGCCCAGCAGGCACGGGACCCACGTCTGGGCATACCCGTCCCACTCGGGGTGACATAGCAAAAACAAAGAGGTGATGGCTGGAAGGTTTAGAATTAATCTTAACCACTGGCAAGGCTCTGGGCAACCCTCCAGACCACCGTTCTTCGCCTGCCAAGCCATTACAGAAGGGAACGACCATATGCAAATCAGGCTTGGCCCCACCCCAAAAGGGGCAGTCCAGCCCGAACTGCTAGGCCACATCCCCTCTGCACGAGACCACAAGCATCCCCAAACATGTTTCGCCCTTGTTGGGGCTCATCAGTGAGGAGTAGCTTGGGTCTCTAGGCCCAGCAGGCACGGGACCCACGTCTGGGCATACCCGTCCCACTCGGGGTGACATAGCAAAAACAAAGAGGTGATGGCTGGAAGGTTTAGAATTAATCTTAACCACTGGCAAGGCTCTGGGCAACCCTCCAGACCACCGTTCTTCGCCTGCCAAGCCATTACAGAAGGGAACGACCATATGCAAATCAGGCTTGGCCCCACCCCAAAAGGGGCAGTCCAGCCCGAACTGCTAGGCCACATCCCCTCTGCACGAGACCACAAGCATCCCCAAACATGTTTCGCCCTTGTTGGGGCTCATCAGTGAGGAGTAGCTTGGGTCTAGGCCAATGTTGGGATGTATGCATGTGCTGCCAAGATATTAAGCTGTGGGACACTAAGTGGCATTTCAAAATGGTGTACAGGTCTCTTTTATCTGGTGTTCTCTTATTGTATGGAAAAGTGACACAGTGCTGCTTTACATACACATGTGCATTTTTTTAACTTTCATCAAAATGCTTGTAAAAAGAAACATTTTGAAATGCAGAGCATGGAAATTGTTTGCTGCTTCTTGTGAGCATGTGATGAATGCTGCAGTGCATATTATTTGCTAGAGTGGATTTGTGAAAGAGTTCAAGAGTTCTTTTTTGTTTTAATATAAGCATACCAGTACTATGTTTTCTTAGATGCAGATCTTGCTGAATTTGGAAATAGACATTGCGGGCAGTTGCACAGTAGTTTTTGCAGATGTCTGTCATTAACAGGAGATATGTACTCTGAGAGTTCAAGTGTACATATCAAGTGATGAAGAGAGATGACAGGGTTAGGTGTAGAGGTTTTGGATGTGATAGCTGGATGAATGTGTGACTCTTTTTTTTTCGCGCTCTGAAACACTTGTGTACGAGCACGATAGAAATAAAATATCAATCAATCAATCAATCAATCAATCTTTGAAAGCATCCATTGAGCGAGTGTTTTGAAAATGGGAGTGGAAAGGGTAGATGGGCTGCCCTCTGCAAGCATGCCCGCAGACAAGGAAGCAGTCCGCGGATGGCACGTGCTACATCCAGGTCTTTTGTGGATGCCTGGCATGAAAAGGGGACTGTGGGGAGTAGTGAATCAGGATTGCTGGGTGTTGTGTACAGGAAGAGAGGGTAGTAGGAGTTTTGTTTGCAGGATTTGTGAGAGCAGTGGTAATGGATATGGCTATGTGTTTGAGAAGACAGAGTGTGTGGATTGTGGGGGACTCTTCAATTCAGTCATTGAAGGTATATGTTGATAATCTGGGCCTCCTTTCAAATATTGGATTGGCAGAAGTGGAAGTTTCATGGCATGCAGTTTGTGGCTCAAACTGGGCAGGCTTGCTTTCATTTTGTAAAAGTAAGGCTCACTTAAAATATCCATATATTGTGATTGTCCATTGTGTAGGGAACGATTTGGGGTTTGTGACTCCAGTGTCTTTTCAAGTTGCACTGAAGGATTTTTTTAAAAGCCTAATGCCACTATTTCCTGCTGTTCCGACCGATTATTCTTATTTTAAATAAATCAGAAAAGCACATGGAGATGTTTAACAAGATTTTTGCAGTCCTCAAAAGGAACAATCAAGGCAGATTGTGAATAAAGGTGTATATGCATTTTTGGATGCCTAAGGAATGTCATATTTTGAGAATGATAATATCAATTCTCAGGGTGTGAATTTTTTTGTGCAGGTGGAATTCACTTCATAGATGTCGGAAATGCAATGTTCCTTTATACTGTAAGGAATGCATTGAAGACGTTCCTGTAAGGAAAAATAAATCATAAAAGCCAAAAATAAAAAAAGGTGTTTGTGTATACCCCCAAATAAAGGTTATTTTCAGAGCCACCATTAAAGATTACATCATTTACATTGGGCCTCATTACAAGTCCGACGGTAGGCGTGCCAGAAAAACTGGCAGGCTGCCGCAGGACCCGGAATGAATTACCGCCTCTGTGATTGCCGGAATCACTGAGGCATTACAACCCTGGTGACCCGGTAATTCCAGAGGCGTAATTCCATTAATCCCCATTCCCCGTGGAGTCCTATAGGACTCCACGGGGATGGGGACAATGGAAACACTGGCACCATAAATAACAGTGCTGGTGTTTCCATTTCCATCTGCAGGCAGGTGGTGTTACTACTGCAATGTCAGACATGGCGGGAGTGACACCACCCACCTGCAGAACTCATAGTCTGCCGGTCAGGAGCCAACGGTGGAGGCAGGTTTACCACCAGCGTTTTTTCCGGACTGGCAGGCTTGTAATGAGGCCCATTGTGTTTCATTTCCCTTCATGCCCGTTTCAATTGGACGACATGTCCGCGGATACCATCGTTGTCCGCGGTGGCACATGCCACATCCTGGTCTTTTGATGCTGCCTGGAAAGGAAAGGGGGCAGTGGAGGCCAAATACAGTTGTGGTGTCCGTGGACATCATAGGATCAGCCAATCAGGTTTTCTGGCTGTGGTGTACAGGAAGAGAGGGTAGCACGATTTGCATTAGCAGGAGTTGTGAGAGGATTGAAAATGGCTGTGACAATGTCTTTCAGCAGGTAGAATGTCTGGATTTTTGGGGGACTCTTGGGTCCACTGGTTGAAGGTGTATACCGAGCATTGGGGAATAGCCACACATCTTGGATTTCCTGAATTGGAAGGTTTCTGGCATGGAGTGCATGACATGAAGTAGGTGGACTTGCTCCCATTTTGTGCAAATATGGTTCGATTGAATCATCTGTACATTATCATTATTCATAGTGGTGGGAACAGTTTGGAGAACGTGACTGGAATCTCATTGCTGTTTGCAATGAAGGAGACATTGGGAAAGTTGAAGGAAATGTTCACAAATTCCAACATAATTTTTTCACGAATTGCCCAGAGACAGATGTGGATGCGTTCCAGCTCATTTGGTCCACTAAAGGAAAATGTGAGGCACTACGTCACTAAAGCTGTGTGTGCTTTTGTTTGCGATGTTGGCATGAGATCATTCCATAATGAGAACATTTAATATGATAGGGCCAACATTTTTCAGTGAGTGCAGCCATGACCTATGTTTATGTATGATAAGGTTCCTGTATTAACAACAACACTTCAATATAATGTTGTGTTTAGATGAGTACATTCTTTAATATATTAAGTAGTTCATGATAGGTCTCCCGATCACCCCTGACATCTTGTTACCAACATTATACACACAACCCCTTGTAGGGACTTTTCATCAAAATGAATTTCATATGTGATGTCATCAGTGATGTCATCAATGATATTTATGATGTCATCGTTGATGTCCTGTTTGTTAGTCTTAGCAGTGCACAGAGGATGCACAGATTATGGTTGCTTTTGTTTTACTCATAACATCCCTTCAACAAAGTCTTTCCACTCAATTTCATAGGATTTTGTTAGTTCCCTGGATTTCAACCCCTGCACACATGAGAAAGTTGATTGATGTGAGGAACAAAACCCGATGTCCTGGGACCTCACAAACTATGTTTGGAAGATATTTGCACCACAACTCACAAAATCAGTGCAACATCAATGTGGTATTAGAAGGACCAGACAAAGGTTATTTTAAGCATCTTGACACCAGGAAAAACATTCTAAGTTCCTTGTGGAATCTTGAAAAACACATTTGAAGGCCCTAAGACGCACCGTTTCTGATATATTTGCAGTTCAAAGCACGATATCTGTGAAACATCAATGTGGCCATAGAAGGACCAGACAAAGCTCATTTAAAACATCTCGACAACCAGGAACAAAACTCGGATGTCCATATGGGGCATCAAATAACATATTTCAAGGCGCTAGGACACAACATTTCTGAGATATTTGCACTGTAATTCACTGCACCATGCCAGTGTGTGGCAATAGGTGGGAAGAGCGCACAGAAGGTCCAAGTATGCTGCAGCACACCAACTCTTGCCTCCTCTCCATGTCTGTTCCAGGGGATGTAATCCAGCCACATGTGCTTATTCTCTGTGCAGTTTACTTCAGAGTGCAAAGCACATCAAGTGATAAGCGACTCGTAAACAGGGACCTACAGGATCATTGATTTTTAACAAATAATTACAGTGCTTTCATGTCTGTCTACTGGCTACATGCACACCCCAGCCCTTTCCGCAGATTTCATCACCTCAACGCATGACACGGTTGCCTGAAATCCACGAAACATCATTGTGGTCATAGAAGGACCGGACAAAGCTCATGTTAAGCATCTTGATGTGAGAAACAAAATTCAGGACCTTGAAAACCATGTTTCAGGGGTCCGGGACACACCTTTTCCAAGATATTTGCCCTGCAATTCGCCAAAACACACAGCAACGTGCCAGGGTGAGGCGACAGGTGTGGAAGTGTCTCCATGCAACAAACAAAACACGAAGTCCTCAAAAACCATGTTTCAAGGCCCTCGGATGCACTTTTATGATATACTTGCACAGCATAGCATCACAACACACAGCACTGCGCCAGAGTGAGGCAACATGTGGGGAGAGCACACAACGACAGGTGGGGAGAGTGCACAGAGGTTCCCAGTATGCTCCCACACTCCAACTCTCACCTCCCCTCCATGTCTGCTCTGGGGTATGTAAGCCAGCCACACACGCACACATTCTCAGTGCAGCTTACCTCAGAGTACAAAGAACATCAAGCAATAAGCAACTTGTAACAGCAAACTATAGGATAATTGATTTTCAGAAATTGATGAGAGTGTTATCATGTCTGTCTACAGAACCCATGCAGAGTAGGGTTACTTATTGCTATCAAAAGTGAAAGAGCCTGTGGTGTGAGGCATCACATCATGTATGAAACAGTGATCCTGCTTTCCCACATTTGCCTCAACAAATATTACAGTAGCTGGTCAAGCTAGAAAGCAATATGTTTGCTTTCCTGTTCCTAAATTGTATGTACTTGAAGGATGTTTTGGCTCTAGCCCATATTAATGCCCAATTTGTGTCAAGCATTGTAAACCCTAAATCTTCCATCCATCTTAACAGAATTTGTATTTTTGTATTTATTGAGTATTTATAATGTGCCTATACACAATGTGGTTCAGGAAATGCCTAATGCAGTGGTTTCTTGACTGCTGTCCATACTTGTATATTTGTATAGCGATACTATTCGACATTGGGGTGGTTGTGTGGCACCAATGCCCTCTCCAATGATGTCAGGAGTCGTGTTGCCTCCACTCTCATAGTTGAGAATTAAAACCTGTGTTGCACGGATAAACAGTGAAGCCTACCTTTCTCCCTTAAAATAGAATCTTTCTGATAATCTGGAACGGATTGTATTCTGACCTGTAGAAATAGATCTGATTTGCAGGTGCAGCCATTACATCTTCATCATATAATGGAGCCCCTGTCAAGGGCTGCTTAAAATTCTGGATTGCCATAAATTGGAGTAAAAGACAACATGAAGGACATAAGACCCAAGGGAGTTACATGACATTCATACCTGAAAAGGTCTATCTTATTTCAGGACCCATAAATAATTCCACATGGACCCCTTGCTCTCTGTGTCTTAGAGAGACACATCTTCACCTTATTGATGACACTCAGCAAAACAGAAACACATGTCTTGACTTGCTGTTGGTACTCTTGTTTAAAGCAGAATTGCATAGATTGTGGATACTTGGCTGTCCTTGTTGAGGAGAGGCGGTGGCAGACTGATATGCAAATTAATGTTTTTCCTTTGTTAACGGTACCGTGATCTAAAACATGGTTGAAGTCCCTCCTGAGCGTAGACCATCCCTGAGAACATGGCCATGTTTGTTTTCAGAAGAAGGGTTTGCACAATGTTGTACATTTTGAGTTCTGATGGTTGTACTCTAAGTTAGAATGGTAATCACAACATGGAACCTTTGCTGTTTATGCCCAGGAGTGCCACATATTCAACTCACTGTTGATGTCGAACAAGGAAGAATAATCTGTGTTTGCTGTTGGTACACATGTTCACAGGAGCCCCAGAGAGACAATTCTAGAACCGTAATCCAGATTTGGACTCCTTGATCTCTGTGACTTAGAGAGACATAGATTCATCTCACTGATGATGCCCACCAGGGCAGACACACTTACCTAGGGCTGCTGTTGATACTCTGACTCAGAGGAGAGTAGCCTAGTGACACAATTACATCGACACAGGTAATTGTATTTATGTTTCTTTATTGGCGAGACCCCGCAGCCTCTAGCTACGGCTCCCCTCGCTCAACGGCTGCTGCGGAATGTTGATTCTGAGCGTAGATCAACATTCCACAAGATGCCTATGCACGAGCCCGTGCGTATTACAACATATCCTCTTCCCTTGGATAAAAATATTTACAATTTTCTTAACAATGGAAAATGAAACAACATCACATGACATGTCATAAATGCCACTTACTTTAACAAATATAACCATCCAAGTAGCATAGATAATATTCAATGTACTCCACTCTTAACAAACATAATCCCTAAATCTTATGGGACGCCCACAGCTCCTACCCACACGATCCCTATTTTGAACTAGATCAGGTTCCTGAGCCATAGCATTCTGAACTTCCACATTTACCTGTGGATCAACAGGACCTAGGATTGGTACCCCCTCTTGCTGTTCACTCCCAATGGATTGAGACACCACAGGATTATAATCCATCGCTGTTTCCTGTGTTTCCTCCTCCCACTCCACCACATCCTTATCCACACGTCCACATCCATCCACCGCCACACGCCTCTTACTCCAAACAGAGCCATCCTCCAAATGCACATACCCTTTTCCCACTTTAACAACCTTCCTCGAGGGCATAAAAGTGCTGTACCCTTTATGAACTAATCTAGGATTCTTTATGTACACCTGATCCCCAGGCTTTACATTCAACTCCTTCCTACTCCTTTGTGAGGATTCCATAGTCTGCTGGCGCTCTAAAATGCTACGATGTATTGCTTGCAAATCCATCTCGCATGGGCCACCACCCCCCATAGCCAATGTCCTCAACCTTGTACCTGCCTTCCTGCCCCTCATTAGTTCAAATGGAGATCTTCCCGTAAGCACGGCTGGAGTCCTCCTATATGCAGCCAAATATTGTGTCACAACTTCTTGCCAATTCCAACCATTGGCCAACGCCAATTGTATGGCTGACTTAATCGTGCCATTGGCCCTTTCAACCAGACCATTTGCCGACGGATTATACAGAGCTGTCCTATAATGCGAAATGGCATGCTTTTCCAAGAATTCTCTCATGGCACTAGAAGTGAACTGCACACCATTATCCGTAACTAAACTTGCCGGTAAACCCTCACGGTCAAACACTCTTCTCAGAAAATCAATTACAGTACTGGTCTTAATATCTGAACACGCCGCCACCTCAATCCACCTGGACGTATAGTCCACCAACACCAACATGTACCTGGACTCAGGCTCTAAAGAGTCGAATGGACCCATAATGTCCAAAGCCAATTTCGACCATACCTGCTCTGGAACCTCAACAGGATGCACCGGTTGTGGATGCAGTACCTTACTCTTATCACTGACAGAACACGCTTGACACTCTTTCACCACCTGTTCCACATCCCTGTCCATTGACGGCCACCAATACTCCTCTCTCAATCTCCTTTTAGTCAATGATCGGCCCAAATGACCTTCATGTGCCAATTCCACCATTCTCCCCCTCAAACTTATCGGGGGTATCAATCTACTACCCCTCGAGACACCCCAAGGACCCTCTGCTAATTCCTGGAGAACCTGACCATAACCTTTCCCTTCCGGCCTCTCCTTCACAGTGTGCCACCCCTTCACCAAACCTTCCTTAATCCACTTTAACTCAATGTCACCCTCAGACTCCTGATCCCACACCGACTTCTCCACAGCCGAAGTGACCAAAGCAACCTGACACTCCTGCACATCATCCTCCTTCCCTACTTCCCCCTCACTATCCTGCTCTACAACTGGCAACCGGGACAAACAATCCGCGACAACATTCAATTTCCCCGGAACATACTGCAAAGAAAAATTGTAATCTTGTAACTGTACAGACCACCTCGCAATCCTCGGGGATACTGCCATGACTCCCTTGGAAGAAAATACCTGTACCAACGGTTTAGGGTCCGTTCTGACTACATAAGGTATACCCCACACAAATGTCCTGAAATGTTTTGAAGCCCACAACACTGCCAAAGTCTCTTTCTCTATTACCGAGTACCTGGTTTCCACATCTCTCAAGGTCCTCGAAGCAAAAGCCACCGGGACCCATTCCCCATTGATGCATTGCTCCAGCACTGCCCCTAGGCCCACCTCACTTGCATCCACCGTCAACGCAGTTCTATTTTTTGGGTCAAATGATTTCAGACATGGAGCCTTCTCCACCTCCCTCTTAACCAGCTCAAATTCTGCCGCACACTCCGCAGACCATACAAATCTTACGCACTTCCTCATAAGAGCTCTCATGGCCACAGTTTTTTCCGCGTAATTTGACACAAATTTAACATAATACTCTGCAAGACCCAGGAAAGCTCTTAGCTGATCCTTATTAACCGGAGCTGGCGTATCCCTCAACACTTGTACCAACTCCCTTCTTGGACTTACACCTCGTGAACTCAAAGTGTGTCCCAGATATGTGACCTCCTCCACCCCCACCTGACACTTTGTTAATTTTACTGTTAGACCACTCTCTTTAAGAATTTGCATGACCTTCCTTACCCTTTCATCATGTTGCTCCTTGCTGCTGCCCCAAACCAAAATGTCATCTTGAAAATAGCTGACACCCACCACCCCTTCAAACAACTGATCCATTAGCCTCTGAAATACTGCCGAGGCCGAAGCCAAACCAAACGGCATACGACAAAATCTGAACGCCCCGAATGGAGTCACAAATGAAGTAAGAGGTCTCGACTCAACATGTAGGTCAATTTGGTGATACGCCGTTGACAAATCAAAAGTCGAAAAATAATTAGCCTCACCCAACGTCAAGAGCAACTCATTAATATTTGGCAAAGGATGCCGATCCACCCATATGCTGGCATTTAACTCCCGGAGATCCACACACATTCTGATGCTGCCATCACCCTTCTTCACTAAAACCACAGGAAACAACCACTCCGAAGCCTCAATGGGTTCTATTATTCCTGCCGCCTGCAACTTAGACAATTCCGCCTTAAATGCCTCCCTCACTGAAACTGGCACCCCCCTCACCTTATGAACTCTAGGCCCTGCACCCTTCTTCAACACAATGCGATGCGTAAAGCCCTTAAGCTTTCCCAGGATGTCGGAAAATACTTCCGGAAACTCACTCATAAGCACTGTAGGAGTAACTCTTACATCCTTCTCTTCCCTTCTCTCCCTGACACTGAGAACCGGTTCTTTTTCACCTGGATGAATTTGTATTTTTAGTGCAGCCTGCTCGTCCCAACCCAACACACTTGTCCCTTTTTTAGCCACATACAATTTACCTAAAGTTTGCCTTCCTTTGAATGAAAAATTTGACCAATCATAACCCAGTAGCTCAATGGAACTTTGCCCATATGCATACGGTCTGATATCTGGAGCCAACAAAGTAGAGATCGGCTTACCCAAAACCTCTTGATACACTTCAGGAGACACGAGTGTATAAGGTGACCCAGAATCCACCAACATATCCACCGGGTGCTGGTCCACCAATACTGACACCCATAGACCCTTCCGCCCACCACCTTCCACACGTAATATGACAGTCTGTTTAGGACCCCCACCTGAAGCTCCCTCCAGGCCCATAGTCAACTCTTCTGTAGTTACATTTGCGACTACCTGCCCTTTACACATTCGTGCAAAATGGCCCATCCTTTTACATTTCCTGCACTCTACATTGCTAGCCGGACAGAATTTCGAATCCACTGTATGACTTGCCCAACCACAATTTTTGCACACTTCTTTACTTTTAGGTGCTCTATTCCCTTGTGCAACCCCTTTGTCCAGAGCCTTCTTGCACTTTGACACCACCGCATGCACCGTCTCCCTATTTCCATCCCTTTCGGTAACAATTTGTACACTCGCCTTGGAGGCTTCAATTGCTCTAGCAATCTCCAAAACCTTATCCAGTGACGGATCGCTCTCAATCCACAATCTCTCTCTGATTTTTTGATTTGACGTTTTCATCATTATCTGATCCCTTATATGTTCCTCACCGTTACCCGGGAACCCACATGTAGCCATGAGCGCACGTAAGGCAGTAACATATGAATCTATACTTTCCGTGGAACCTTGTGCCCTAGAAAAGAACTTATACCGCTCTAAAACCACATTTACTCTTTTTCCAAAACGTACTTGCAATTTCTTCAAAGCTGTCTCATAGGCACTTACAACCATTTCCCCTTCACCTCCCCCTTGAATCATTACATTCTCTCCAGGCAGGTGACGAAAAACTCTCAAGCCCTCCGTACCAATACAATTAAGCAAAGCAGCCTCCTTTTCATCATCGTTAAACTTTGCCCCACCAGCAGCCCGCAAATATACTTTAAAGGCATCTACCCACTGCTCCCAAGGCACCACTGGCTCTCCTGGGTTAGGCAGAAATGCTGGTGGAGGCCTAGCTGCTGTATGCAACATGGTCAACTTTACTGGCCAAAAACTTGTGCCCACCCAAAATAACTTATACACACTTTTAAGTGCCCTTATAATCAGAGACACTTTGAGTCAGTAAGCACCACATCAACCAAGATGACGGCACCCGGATGTCTTCCCTTGTGGCCTTGTGAGCATGCACCCCCACGCATATGCAGTACAACCAAAATCCTGGCACAGGGTGAGTCACAACCAAAGATATATCCAACGATGTGGGATGTCCCAACCTTGCCAGCCCCCCAGGCCACGTAGCTGATGGTGTTCTGCTCCTGTTTATTTATTTTTTTTTTTTCACCAATCCACCAACCCCACAGACAGCTGCTTCATAAAGCACACTGCGCCTGCTCCTGCAGCCCCTCCTGCTTCCCTGGAGCGACCGCAGGAAGCTCTGAGCACGCAGACGTCACCATAGCCCCTCCTCGTTATCTACGAAGACACTATCGGGGCGGAGCTCACTGCCGGAAGAACTACTGGTGCCTGTGCTCCCGTTGGGCCACCAACTCAGGCACGCCACCGGGGGCGGGACCAGCTGCCGGCGGACACTATCGGGGCGGCGCTCACTGCCGGAAGAACTGCTGGTGCCTGCCAATGCCTGTGCTCCCGCTGGGCCTCCAACGCAGGAACACCCCCGGGGGCGGGACCAGCCGCCGGCGGACAGCGAATACAGGGCCAGCTGCCGGCGGACTGCAGGTGCGCTCGCACACCGGCCTCCGATCCGGGGCACCACACAAGCTGCCCCCGGCCAACCGGCAGCAACAGTTCCTCGTCCTCCGCACCTGACGGCGTGAGCGCCCGCTCTGCCCAGTCCCACTGATCCAGGCAACCGAGCAGCTCCTCAACCTCCACCGGGGCTGGACCAGCTACCAGCAAACAACGAATGCGGGGCAAGCCGCCGGCGGACAGCTAATGCAGGTGCGCTCACCGGCCTCCGATCCGGGGCAACGGTTCCTCGCCCGAACAGTTCCTCGACCTCCACACCTCACGGGCAACCACCCGCCCGGCCTTCAAGCCCGCAGCAGCAGCTCCAGAAGGTCCAGCGCCAGTCGGCCCCCGTCCACACCGACTGCGCCACAGGCGATGGGGAGCCAGACAGCAGGCCAGCACACGCGCGGAACAGGGTCTCGTCCACAATCCCGGTCCTCGTCGCCAATGACACAATTACATCGACACAGGTAATTGTATTTATGTTTCTTTATTGGCGAGACCCCGCAGCCTCTAGCTACGCCTCCCCTCGCTCAACGGCTGCTGCGGAATGTTGATTCTGAGCGTAGATCAACATTCCACAAGATGCCTATGCACGAGCCCGTGCGTATTACAACACCTAGCATGTTGGTGCTAAATGGGCTTGTGGGCAGGACCAGCCGGATATGCAAACTGAAATTCATCCTCTGTAAAAGTTACAGTGAGTTACAACGTAGTTGTTGACCATCCTGGTTTGAAACCATCTCAGAAGATAGGGTATTATGGCAGGTTTGTTTTCAGTAGAGTATCTAGTAGTTGAATGTTTGGGGTTCCACCATATGTTAGGAGGTCAATCCACACATTGACTCATTATTCGTTGTTATTTACAGAGACTCAACTTCACCTTGTTGATGATGTCCAATAAGATAGAAACATGTGTTTGGAGTTTCTTTTAGCCCTCTTGTTCCGAGGAGAAATGTCTAGAATGTTGGATGCCAGGGGGTATCTATGGGGTATATATGCAAATGGGTATTTCTCCTCTGTGTAATTTCCAGTGAAACAAAATGTGGTTGTAGAGTCTACTGGATTGTAAGGATCCCAAAGAACAGGTTACCAGGACATGCTCGATCTCACTAGATGGGCTCCCGGAATTTTGTTTTTTAAATGTGATATTGCAGTTGACCCAACTGGAAACTCAGAGTGCACATTCACAACCTTCCTTTCTGAGTGCACAATGGAATGACACTAGCACAAGCAGCTTTCAAGTGTATTTGCAATAGTGGTCATATCATTGTGAATGGGCACACGCAGTGTGTGCGTGCAAATTGTTACATAATACTGCCACGCCTGTTTATCTACTTGCACAAACTCAGTTTGGAGAAACAGTAATGAGCAAACATTTACATATGTGTCAGTCTTTGTTTAAATACTTTATTGTTGTCATTTTTTTCTTTGCTTTGGCTTCTCTTGACTAGACTGCAATAACCATTAGTAGGAAAAAAACATGTTTCTTGGGGGTTTTGGGTCTGCATGTTTCTGGGTGCTTTTGAGTCCATGGGCTTCATTAGGAGTTTGGAGGTAACCATGGCACTATTAGCGCCATGGCTGCCTCCAAATCCTTACCGACTCCGCCCTGGTGAATGGAGCTATTACCGCCCCATTCCAAGGTTGGGTGGGGCGGTAATTCCCCATTCACCAGGGCCCTTCCCCATTCCCATTTGAGCCCCCATAGGGCTCAATGTGAATCGGAAAGGCGCTAATAACGGCACCGCAATTTGCGGTACCGTTATTAGCACCAAAGTCCCTTTGCAGGTCCCGTCCTAAGGGAGGACTCGCAAAGGGAACTCGTAATAGGGCGGTAAGGGATTACCGGTACCTGTGCCCTTACTGGTACCGGTAATCCCTTATCGCCCACCTCATATTGAGGCCCCATGAATCGGCTCCCAGCACAGTACATTTGTTCCATGCAATGTTCTTGCTCGCATTAACTACTTAGTGTGTGCTTAGGGCCTGATTTACAGAATTGTTTGTGTGCTGAAAAGTGACTTTGCGCATTGTTTACCCGCAAAACTCCTTTCCTCGATTCATCGAACTGACATTGCATGCCTTTCCAGGACCTTGCGGCGACTCTGCACAGGTCCATCACAGCTTTGCATGCCCCTGAGTGCTTTGCGTGACACTTCCAGAAAAGTGTCGGATTGTCCCTACGCAGAGAAATAAATAGGGGGCGGGACATGCATATTCACAAATTTCCTGGCAAAATGAGGAAGAATGTTGGGATGTTGAGGGACGGGCCACGCAGTGTAATCGCACATCCTGTCAAGAGCAAACCAAGCCAAATTCATGGAACCCAAAGCGCAACTTCACATCGGGAAAAGGTATACGCAAACCTTGTGGACTCACCGCCACATGACAGGAGGCGCAGAGTACTGTGTGCATAGGATCCAACGCACAGAGCTCGGGTTCACATAGCAATTTAGGGGTGACAGCACGTATTTGAGGTGCTGGTTTGAAATAGGCGTGCACGTATGGAGATTAGCGGTGTGCAGCTGTCATTTACGGAGGTTTGCGCACAGATTTACCCAGCGCCGACTTGAGTTACTTGACATGTAATGCATTTTATTGGGGTGTAGTTACTTTGCTCCACGTTTAACGTTTTGTAAAGTAGGCCCTTTGTGTTATCTGGGAAGGTGCTAATCCATACAAAAGGTACTTTCTAAATCGTGCTATGGCTTGTGCAGTTTAATGGTATTGTCCCAGGAATTAGGTTAGCCCTCAACCTTAGTTTTGTTGCTCATACACTCTGTACACGTTTATTTTCCAAAGGAATAAGTAAAATGTGCAATGCACTGATAATGAACTGCAGGTATTTCCATGTTTTTTGTTTTATATTTTGTTTTACTAAAATATGTTAATCTTCATATCAGTGAGCCATATGCAACACAATCTGCTGTGGAATTCACTCCGTGCAAACGAATATTATAAACTGCATTTTGTGCACTTTGGAAGAAAAGCCGAATTCTAAAAATGTTCGTAGCAGAAATATGCGTCTCTGTATATCAGCAGCATTGACGCACAGCGAACGCATCACTTCACAGACTAAAGTCTTGCAAATAAAAGCAGGCATGTACCTAAACAATTGATTTCGCTAGGGGGCGACGGGGGGCAGGTGGGAGGGTGGGGAGGGGGGTGGGCGCTGACAGATTATAACAGATAAACGTTTACACATTGCTGGACTTTGGGGGGAAGTTGAATAAGCCAGGAAACCTTTTCATACTGATAGCAAGAACAGGATATTGCTCTTTACATCATGGAGCAATGAAAGAACAAAGCATCTGATCTATGTCAGATTTCGCACTGCACGCGTCCTAACTGAAACGCCGTTTCACAAGGTGGTGGAAAACCACAGTGCGATCGGGAGCCCACAAGAATAAGTGGCTGGTGAAGTCCGCCCCCTATTTAACACATACGACACCTTCTGTACAAAAGGCACACGAGGCATTCATGTCTATCTATTATTGCTTGTGGTTGGCATGTTAGGCAAATGTTCAACTGATCCTCTTGACAAAACTGGTATCAAGGAGCGAGAAATGGGTTCATTACTTTATATTTTTCAGTGGAATGTTGTGAAATGTTATGCTAAGGCTATGATATGATATGGCACGGCACTCATAACGCGCCTATAAACAAGTGTTTCAAGTGTTGCTGGGAAAATCCAATAATGCACAGAACGCCATCATTCAGGACACTTTTGGTGGAAAGGCAGTACTTGAAGTTGTTACAGATATTGCTGAGTGATGTTATGACACAGAAATATATGTGGATGTTCGTTGTTACACTTTAAAGCAACCGGCGTGTGAAAAAGAAGAAATCACACGAGTGTGCAAAGTTTAAAACCACTACACAGATCGCGCTATAAAAAGCACCCCCACAGAGGGAGGTTTCAAGGAACTCGGCTTAACTACACATACACAGGAGGAGTTGCAGAGGGATTGAGTCTATTCGTGGGAATGTTGATTGTGAACAATACACTGGGACATGTGGTCTTCGTGCCATTAATTAACAATTTTGTTAAAAAAAAGCTATAAATGAAAATTGTAAAAGACATGCTAATGCCCGTGTTTGCTCTTAACTCATTATGAGTTTGGTTGTGTGGCCAAAAACGGTGGTAGAGCACAGTTACTACTGCAGTGCCACACAACAAAACGATGGGCTTGGAGGTAAGGTGGAGGAAAAACCTCAGAAAATGGAAGCAATTCTGCCACCTTACTGCCCACAAAATGCTAGTGGTAACTCCGCCAAAATCTCGGGCTACCACCGACATACGGCGACTTGTAATTTGGCAGGAATTCCGCCGGACCACATGGCATAGCGGTAAATCAATTTGGTGGTATGTCTGTGGATTACCGCTGAGATACCAGCAAACTCATAATGAGACACTTTGTCTTCCAATAACCTCTGTACACCAACGATCTGTAAACAGAAGACATTTGGGCCTTTAGACTTATTTATTTAAATTGTATTGGTGTTTTGAAAGGCCTGATGTAACAAATAGTACATTTCCTTTGAAGCACGAGCATGTAAGGGACGGGAAGCGATTAAGTGAGTTGGTGTAAGAACTTTTGCACACAGCTCGCAAGGTTGTATTACGGTTTCCGCAGATCATAAATGCAAAGTGAAATTGTCATAAAGTATAGGAGGAGGTGTAAGGGAACATTCACAACAGGCCCCTAAGAATGAGATTCAGTTCCCAATTAATTGGGTAAAGGGACAATAAGGAGTAGATAAAAGGAAGGAGCTCGGGAACATTCAAAGCAAGACCAGAAGCTTATATTCTCATTACCTGTCATTGAATTTGCAGTACAATAATTTTGCTCCTCTTGCAGTAAACATGGAGGGCAGTGGCTGCCATCAACAGCTAACACACATGAACAGATCCAGAACATCATAGAAAGGATTAAGAGCAAGCAGCAAAGCAGAATATAAGCAGACATTGTGCGGCAGATAAAATTGATAATGTAATGTAAACGGTTTCATACAGAGGCCTTCTTCTTCTTTTGGCAAGAAATAGAGGGGGCTTTAGTGGCGTAGTGGACATCTGGGAGAAGCAGATGCAAAAGTTGTGGAGTTGATGGGTGCAGTTTAGAAGTACGTGGGTTCTGTGTGACAGTCTGCTTTGTATTGCTTTCTGCTTTGGAGGAGAAACCTTGGGAATTTGTTATCCATGCAGAAGAGCACAAGATCCAATAGATTACAGTGCTTTGGTTCTGGTTAACGTCCAATGTGGGAGAGTTTGATAGGGTTACATTGGAGAGCGTAATCTTGGTTTGATAATTGTTGATATGCTAATAGCTATGCATGTGTGGGATTTGTGTGTATTGAATAAGGTGGCAGGAGATCTAAGAGGGGAGTAGGTAAGTCGAGGGAATAGAAAAGTTAGCCATATAAAGCAAACAACCTGTAATCATGCACTCCTGCCAATGGCCTCTTGCAGACAAGTCTATAGCTCACATTGTCACTGCCAATCCCCCCTTCTCTTTTTCTCAATGTCTTTCTGTCTCCTTCTCGCTCTCGCTCTCTCTCTCTCTTTCTCTCTCCCTCTCTCTCTCTCTCTCTCTCTCTCTTTCTCACTCACCCTCATTCCGACTGTACCCTAAGTGCAACAAAACATGCTTTTAGGAGATGAGGGGAAGTCTGGAAACTCCACTCATTACAATAGGTTACATGGTGATGTTTATGGGGGCACAGATATTTGGTTCAGAGAAAGAGCTGCTTGAAATCTGAGGAGTACAGTCACCTTTTCTACTTTCCTTGGTGTGTTGGTTGGCAGATTGAGAGATGCCTCAAATCTCACAATAACTTTCAAGGGTTCTGTGCTCAATAGACTGCTGGGACCTTTGAACATCAGGACAGGTCCAGTTGACATTACAGCATGGTGTTCATTAGCCATTTGGCGACAGGGACTATAGAATTCTTGATCTTTTCTCCCAGACTTGTATAATGCTGTTTCCCACCAGCCCCAAACTCTTCTCAAACTGGATATATAGTCACAGGCCAACATTAAATTGCTCCCAGTCACCAGGGCCTTTGGCTGGATCAGGACGTGTGGTAATAATAGTTTGTAAGTTGCAAAACTGCAACTTTCAACAAAACAAAGATTGCCGCCACGGATCGTGAGGAAGGGAATGATACGTAGTCTCTTCTCCCTTTCCATGGCGACCTTGCTGACGTTGGTGCAGCACCAGGAACACTACTGTTCCCGGTGCAGCCAACGGACAAAGAGCAAGAAGGTAAGTGGAGAGGGGGCAGGGTTGCCTTATTGGATTGAAAAGGGGTTTGGGGGATAGGATGCCAGGGTGCAAGAAAGCGGGGCACCACACTTACCTGGAAAACCTGGGGAGGGAAGATGGCATCCACCCGCTCTGAGGAGGCTCAGAGCGGGGGGTTTTCCATGTGGTAAAGCCCCCACTCCAAGCCTCCTCATTGTTTGGAAGGCTGCCACACACAGCTCGCCAGGTACTAATTAGGACTATACAAAGCACCTATTTAATAAAAAATACTCAGAAGGGGACTCTGTTAATGAAAAGGAGACATGCAAAGGTAAGCTTGTTGGAGGTCTCTACACTCCTTCAGCATCTACAAATCCCCTGCTGCCCACTTTTAATAGAACATGCTAACTGCAGCCCACTTTTAATTAAGCAATATTACCTGAGATGGGGTGTGGGCATTACCAGACCAGGTAATGCCACGTGCCAGAAAATTGCTGTTAGCCCGGACGCTACCAGGCCCGGAAATGCACCCCCATCTGCAAGGGTAATATTGCTATTAGTAACTAGCACAATGTACCAGATATAACAGTTTGTTTTAAAAAAAAGATGGCTGCCATGGGTCAGGAGGATGGACGTAATCCCTTCTCCCTTCCATGATAGTCATTGACAAGGCTGTGGGGATGCTCCAGGAATGCTGCGGTTCTCAGTGACATCAAGGGACCAAGCTGTGGAAGGTATGTGAATTTGGGGATGGTAGGGTTAAAAATATGTAGAAAATGGGATGGGGAAGTGGACGTGGATGCGGTTCATGGGGCAGCACTTACCTGAGATCCCGCTGGGGGGAAGATGGTGGCCTCTCGCTATGAGGAGATTCAGACGGCGGGGTTACCATGTGGCTCATTGGCTGGGAGGCCGTCACACACCCCCTTGCCGGTTACTAAGAGAACATGTTAACTGCAGCCCAGGTTGGGGAGGGAAAGAAGGTTGGATTTTCCAGATGAATTCAGAGAAAAGCTCAGCCTCAGTCCAAAGTGAATGCAGCCCCCCCCAACCATGATAAACATCCCTATAAAGTGCTTCACAGACCATAAACAAATCCATGCCTTACAGAGGATTCACAATTCAAAAACAGACTCAGTAAAGAGATTCCATAGATCCTCGGAGCTTTTCTATCCATAGAACTTGGTGTCTTTAGGTGCTAGGGGCCAAGTGAGTAAGTAAAAAAAGGGTATTTGCTTGTCTGTTCCATTGTGCCTTATTTTATTGAACCTGCAGGCATAAAAAGACACCCAGGAATTGTGGGAGGACTGCCACCCAGCCCACCGGGGAGCCAAAGACATTCTCACATCACAAGAACATTTCACACACATGTGTGCCAGGCTGTAATTGCATACAGAATCACATATTTCTTCCCATCCTTCTCTGCTTTTCCGTTTGTTTCTGGCCACAATAGCCTTTCTCAAAATCTATGATTGATGTGGTCACTCTTGGCAACTGCTTGCCTTACTTTATCCTTGGAGTCAAGGTTGGTACCACTGATGTCCTTCCCCGGCTTGGTTATCAGTGGTGGAGGGTCTTGCATATCATAGACATCTGCTGAAACACACACTGGCCTTTGTTCATGGTCTTATGTTTCCAATATCAGAGGTTTCACGGGCCTGGCTCAGAAAGGCCAAGGTCACTTCTCTCCTTGTCACCCCCTCGGTCTGTGCCGTCTTTCTCCTCCTCTTGAACTGCTGTGCTGAGTTAGCTCTTATGTCGTGCGGACTGCCTTGCTCGTACTGTGCTCTTGTGCTCCTCCTTTTATCCCTGTGGGGAAGGGAAAGGGCCATCAGGTTTGTGTGATTCTGGTCTATTGCCTGACTGTGCCTGATCCCGGTATTGGGACATGTCAGGTAAACAGCCCTGGTTTTAGTCCGTTGTGTTTCGTGTTGTGCGAAAGTGTTGGTGTGGAAAGGGGGGGCAGTGTTTTGGAATATCCTATGTGGTAGGATGGAGAAAAGGTGTTGAAAGGAGAAGGGGGATACTGCATCTCGCCCATCGGTGTCCCACTCCCCAAGGACCCCCCATCCAGGTGATCCTCCCTTACTGGTTCACCCCCAGGAACTGGATCCAATAGCGATGGCTGAGTCCTGGCCACTTGGATGACTGATCCTTGAGGATTAGCTAGCGAGATTCCTTCGGGTTTCTCACAGGCAACCAGCGTGTGCATCATCCGACCCGTCCCCACCTTGTGTGGTGTCAGGTGATTGTCCTTGTTTGGCTGGTTGCCCAAACTAAAACAGTGCAAAGGTCAGGCAGTATAGCCAGTTCCTTTTTATTGAATCACACATTTTGGCCAGTTTATTCTTTTAGCAAACAATATAATCTTTCCACTATCCCCTTGGCATGTGGGTGGCAAGCTGTGCAAAGTTTGTGCTTAATTCCCAGTAATTTCATGATCTCACCAAAGGCCATTGTCAGACCTCAGGACGTCACATATTCCCCGCCTAGAAATACCTCCAGGATTAAAAACTTTGCAGCCGATTTTGCATCAGCATGTACACATGGACCAGCCTCAAGTCATTGGAAAATGGGCAAACCATAATGATCATATAACGGAAGTTAGTGCACCTGTTAGCCATGTCAGCAACGTCGACATGGAGTTCCTTGAAGGGCCCTGAGGGATGGGCAAATGTTGGTTTAGAAGTCTGCAACGGGTGACCAGGATTGAGCATGTGGCTTGTGTGGCCACACATTTGTTCACCTGTTCTCATTGGGATGAACCAATCCTCACTGATATCAGCGCAATGTACTGCTTGGGGGCATGAGTGGGGTAATGCAATTGTTCCAGAGTGATGGCCAATAATTACAAAGGCATTACTACCTTAGGTGTAGTCTTTTGTCTCCATACCAGGTCGGTGGGTGACAGTGTGTACTCTCATTTTACCCATAACGCTTTCTCTTGCAGTGGTGCTCTTTCCTGCAACTCTACAATGTGCGCCATAGACATCGAATTGTATGATTCTGGTAAATGCTCTGGTTGTAATGCTACAACAGGCATTTTACTTTCCATTAGAAAGGTTATATAAGCTGCCTCCTTGGCGGCTGCATTTGCAGTCATGTTCCAGTGTGAAATTGGTTCTGTTCCTTTGATGTTAGCTGCTCACTTCACGATGGCTACAAGAAGGGGAAATGTCAGCGCATCTATTAACATGGACAATAATAAATGCTGAACTGGGGACCCATCCAATTTCCTGTACCCTATCCTATGCCATTTGGATAAACCTAAGTTTACTATTGAGGGTACATATGCTGAATCAGTGTATATGGTGATGTCATCATCCGATGATTCTTGAAGAACTTCTATAAGGGCTACGAGCTCTGCTGCTTGTGCTGAAATGTGTCAGGGCATCATTTTTGTATCACTACCTGATATAATTCTTCCTGCCCTTTCACATATCTCACCACTGCTTCTCCTGTGTGCCTTTGGCCATTCTCCTGACTGATCGTTGATGACCCATCAATATACAGTATTTCTCCTGTATCAAACACATCCTCACTCACTCTGCTGATTTCATCTGGGGTTCCTTCATATACTCCACAGTTGTGCACTTTATCTTGCGGTTCCACAGGCTTTTCTACGAATCTTGTTGGGTTCACAATGCGACACCTGACTGGCTGGGTTTGACAATATTATCTCATTCCCTGAGACCCTCTATGTTGTAAGGGTTGATTTGTTTCTTTCCAGAATGGTGAAAACGGCATACTCACCATACAATGTTAAGGGCATCGCATTGTAGTTTTGTAACATTTCTGAATTGCAAATGTAGCGGCTGGAAAAGCCTACACGCATGGGAAATGGCCTTGTATTACTGGATCTAAGAGACCACTGTAATATGCTAAGGGGCTTAGCTTTCAGCAGTGTTCGTTGTGTGAGAATTGCTGTCATTACCTGTTCATTTTAATGTGAAAAGAATTAAATTGGCCTGTTGTAATCTGGTGTTGCTAGCACTGGAGCATTACTGATCGGTATTTTGAGATCTTTGAAACACTCTGTCATCTAATCTGTCAACTCAAGGATCCCCTTTCTCTTTTGGGCGTCAGGTAATGCTTGCCTTAAGGGCCTGACATACATGGAGTAATCAAAACTCCACATTCTGCAATAGTTACATAGTCCTAGGAACTGCTGCATTTCTTTGACTGTAGTTGCCTGGGATGTATTGCGGACTGCTGTTGCTCTGTCTGGGATTACTCTTTTCCCAGGTGAGGAAAGTATCTGTCCTAAGTACACTATCTCTTTCTGGCAATACTGTAGTTTTTCGTTTTCTACTTTGTATCCTTTGTCTGCAAGGAGTTTTAGGAGCTGTATTGAATCTTTCCGGCATTGTACTTCGGTTGTGCTACACACTAGCAGGTAATCTACATACTTTAGTCCTGTATTTGGTAATTCTATGTTTCCTAAATCCATTTGAGTACCCTATTGAAAACACTTGGGACTCGCAGTGTGGGGTACATTTTAATGCCCAAAGCGAACCCCCATACCACCACAAACCGCATGGAAATAATGCAGAAAAATGGCGGTTCTTTTCTTTCCATGGCGCATATGTGTGGCGAGCACTGAACACAAGAATGCCACCAAAAGAAGTACTCTGCATTGTTTTACCTCCATTTAAATCATCTGAAAATGACCTACATGCAGAACGGCACCACATTTGCTGTGCTGTTTTCTGAATACTAAAGCTGCACACATGGCATTCAAGACGGCATTGCCATTTATTCCTCCTTTCATTTAAACACCACAAAGTTGTTTTTCCATTAATCACAGCCCTGCTGTGTATTTCATCTGATTGCCATGAAGAAAGGCAATACATTTCAAGAATGGCAATGCTGTGCTGAGAAAATACTTGAAATACCAAGAATTCTGTTTTCCCTTCAACACAGCTGTTTTCTTTGAAATGAACCAGCACATATATGAAAGGAAACAAACACACGGATGAATCTGCTCTTGCAAAGCAGGAAATGCTGTTTGAAAGTGAAATGCAATTGCAGCCTGTGCGCACACAGAAATGGGACTGACAATGTGGGGATGGAGGGTTTTGTTATCAAATGTATATGATATATATTCCCAAAATGACTTGGTTTCTGTTGAAAGAAAGAACAAAAACTTTGAAACCGGCAGGGCAGGTCTTTGGCCCAGGCATTTACTTCAAAGGTGCCCGGCCTCCCATGGAAAAGAATTACCTGCACAAGTGAATCATCCCCCATGGGCATATGAAAGGCACAAAGTGTGATAGTTTGAGGCCTCATCAGACTTGCCGGCATTCTTACAGAAAGGAACAAAGGACCCAAGGGGAATTAGCATTTTACTAAGAGGTGTGATTTCCTTTTACACCCATCCCCAGCCACAACTGCATGGTTTCAAATGGTGTCATGGAATTCCTTTGTCCAGCCTGGTCCAGTGAAAAACAATTTGGCTGTGGGGATGGTAGGACCACCCACACATGTGACTAATCCAGCCCATTGAATTTAAAAGAACTATTGTGCATTCAGACATTTGTTTCAGCACCCTAAATAAGCAATAAGTTATTATGCCAGTATTTCATGGGATTTTTAAACAAGCAAAATAAGACCCAGTGCATGTTGCTAGCACCCGGGGAACTGGAATGGCAGGAACAATGCATTTCTGGGTGAAGTATACATGACACAGATATAAAACCTGGTGAAAATATGTCCAATACCAGTGGGCATGTGTGTAGCTAGTTGCAACATTTTAAATACTATGCTCTTCTTGAAAATGGCAAAATTGTGCCAAAGGGCGTTGCAACATCACACAGAATTGGCAATTGGACTGTCAAATTCCCTGTGAAATATGGAATCTGCATATCTGTTTTTCATGAAGGTGGCTAGTATAAATCTGATGTTTTGATCCATAACTCCTTTTTGTCAAGAAATAGACTTGGGGGACAAAGGAAGTCATAAATGCACACACATAAATTGATGTAATTTCCCTGAACCAATCAGCTTGGCGGGAGGAGGGAACCCCAGTGGCCTGGGCTATCCTAGGATAGGAGTAACTCCAGAGTACTTCCCTCAGCTTGTAACATTCTATTATGTCACTTTGCCTATATAAGGGGGAGACAGGGAAACACTAGGGACAAGCAACTGAAAACCAGATCCCAAGATCCAGGAAAGCAGAGATATATCCCACTATCCAGATTCAGACTCAAAAATCAGATCCAGATGCAGCAGATCCCATCTAGGAGAGCCCAGTGACCAGACCTTGCCCAGCTGATCCCATCCAGGAGAGCCCAACTGTCCCAGTGACCAGATCCTTGGCCCCACTGTCCAGAGAGCTCACTGGTTGTCCAAATTCTCAAACTCAAGATTATCTTGTGAGTATCATATCACCCAGTACCCAAAAACTGCATGTCCAGCTCTTTTACCCTTGCATCCTATTCAAATCCTATTAAAATCCCATACAAAATCCCAACTTGTCAGTATCATCTGTTCACCTTTCCTTAGAAGAATCTGTGTTTGTCCATATATGTTAGTGTATTCCTTTTATAATGATCTCAACTGTCTGAGTAAGTCCTTAGTACCATTTTGTAATAAATAAAAGAATTCCTCCATAAGGAGGTACGTAGTGCAAGCTGGTTAAAATTCTAAATGAACCCGCTTGCGCGCAGTGTCTTTCCTTAATAATGTAGTCCTTAACATATACCCTCAGTACAACCTGTCATTGTGCAACTAAAACCGAATTTGACCCCATATTTTGTTTTCCACTAAATTCCGATTTGCCTTCCCACCCCCAAAAAAAACTAAAACAAACCTCATCCGATTAAGAATATTCCTTTTCCCTCAGAAAAGTCTGTTATGTGCCCATGTTTCACATCCAAAAACCGATTTCCGATTTTGACAGCTAAGCCCCTTTTCTTAGCTGCTTGTCATTTTAAAGCCCTTGTAAAATAAGAGTTGCAATTCTGCTACGTGTTTTTTTGCTACATTGTTTTCCTCCCAAAATCGATGTTCTTAACGGTGTCACGTTGCTTTGGTGCCCTGTCCAGTAGTTTGTAAGCATCATTATCTCTTAAGTGCAGCCACACAAATATCTGGCATAGCTATCCTACCGCAATTGTAAATTGAGATACAAGTAACAAGTAAAATCTGAGTATGCCATTTTGCTCCCTTTGAAGGTTTTCATTTAGTTTCTGGCCTCCCATCCTGGTGTGTTGGGTTGAATTTAAAAATCAATTTTTCCCTCTTCTTTTCTTCTTTCTGACTCGTTGACACTGCTTTCTATCCACAAAGAATTTAGTCATCATGTGTTTGGGGAAGTGCTGCAGGGGGAGTGATTAACCTGTGTGCTATATGTCATTTTGAAGAAAAGTGATTTTGTTTCAGTTTCTATTAAAGGTTTATGTATTTTATGTTAGGGGTGTGAAGTAACTGTATTGTGGGATTTTTGCATGTATACTGCCACATGTGGTGGCTGCTACCCAAATTTTGATTTGCTTGATTTTCTTTGCATTCTAAAAATTAATAAATATTTTAATGTTACACATACCGGCCTGGTTCATAGTCCATTGCGACACAGGGTATTTGTTAAGTGGGGTGTGAGACGGGTTGGATGACTTCTCAAAGTAGAATCAAAGGATCAATAAAGATAAAAAGCGTTTTTATTGTGGCCCGCATTCCTTGTCAATGGAAAGAGTCCCTGGCAGTAAAATGAGTTGCATCTGCAGGAATATTGCAAAATATAGTTACACAAAGGACAGCAATTACTACGATTCAAACAAACACTGACTCAAAGTTTCTGAGTAAAAGAATATACATTTATTTACGCATCAGTTATTAAACATGTCACTATTATCAAGCAGTTGAAAAACCATGATTCTAATACACCACACCCAATAGATTCTGGACAAGTTAGGCTAAAAATGAAGTGTGAGCAAAATGGCACTCCAGTAATTCAAAAAGGAAAGAAAGACAAAGTTAGACAGAAGTTGAGCAGCACCAACAAGTAAGTAAGCAGGGCAATCTGGAAAAAGGAACTACAGTGAGGAAATCACATTAAGAGGCCAGGGCCAAAGTCAATGGACCAAAGTCTTTGCAGAGGATCACACAATTCAGAGTAGTTCATAGTTAAGTCTTTGCCAAGAGTTCAGAACGAAGTTGGTCAGATGAAATGTTACTTTGAAGAATGGAGAAGGACAAGCCCTTGGGTTAGCAAAAGATTTCACACCGTTTCATCGCAGCTGGACGAAACGAACAACCGGGTTAGCACTGTACCTTTAGAGCAGAAGAATGCTGTTGCTGAGGCAGGTGTTCCTGGCAGGTCCTGCAGGCTCACAGTTCCTGAATCGACTGTTGGACTGACAAGAGGGAGGAAGACTGAAGGGTCCTGCACTGCCCAGGGATGAAACCAGCAGCAGAGCAAAGCGACAAATAAAAGGCGTGCTCCTTAAAACACAAGCACGGTCCGACCTTCCTGACTATCCGGTTCACTGTAGCTCTGTACAGCAAATTCGACCAGAGGAGGGAGGCCTGGCGAGCAGTTTGGTGAGCTGGTTGTTCCCACCAGCTCAAGGGTAGAATATTTCTTGCAGATCTTCCCTGTCATTGAAGTTTGGAGATTTGGACCCGCAGCAGAGCTTTACTGGGAGATTCAGTCGTGGTAGAGGTCCTCTTCTGTTAGCTTCTCTTTGGTTCTCTCGATCCAGTGGCGACTCTGCCTTCTCAGTCCAGAGACCTGCTTTTTATGCAGGTTCCCCCATTCACCCAGCCTGGCTGTCAATCACATAGCAGGGTGGCTGTCCCGCCTGGACAGTCACCACAGCCAATCATACCAGAGTGCGACATGGGTCTCCAAGGAGACCCACTGCAGGGAGTCTCAAACCCCTCCCTCACATCCTGACCCCCTCAGACAGACAGGCACCTAAGGATGGTTCTGTGCAGAAGCCCGCGAAAGGCCGGTGTACAAAGGAACCAAACTGGGTTTGGCATGCAGAGTAAAACACGAGAAAGATTTTTACAAAAATAAATGGCTAATTGACCCAGCCGGAACAGTATAAAAGTAAATATGGTCCAGAGGGTTTAAGTTCGAGACTACCAAGATATCCTAAAACAATACCAAGGCTATTTAAAATAACTGCGGTAGGAAAAATAGAGTAGTTACCACTGCCACCAGCCACATCTTAATCAAAAGGGAACTAAACAAAAAAAGGGATAACTAGTAACCCTTTCCAATACTCTATGTAAGATAGCTTGTACTGGGTCTGTGGATTTAAAAAGACTAATAAAGTCAATGGCAACTTTAAATGTTCTGGGAAACAGTAGTCAGTCCCAGAAAATGGAGTCTGAGTTGGAAAGTCGAAAAGACACCCCTGTGTCACTGCACTGAAGGTGCTGCGTAACACACAGTAAAAAGATGATGCCTATGAAGTAGGTGAGGCTCCACAGTCTATAAACACAAAAATGTTAAACACACACAGCAAAACACATGTAAGAGTGGGGAAAAAGGCTCACACTCTTACCAGGTGAAAAAAATGAATCCTAGAAATCCAGCAAAGCTGCTGATGGACTCAGTAGGTAAGGGAAATTAGCCATTCTGGAGAATTCTCCCTAACAAGAGCCTAGCAGGGCTCACTGTGTGCTGGCTGGGTACAAGTCCTGGAGTGGCTGGAGGGCCCTCTGATTTCTGTTTCTTCCTCTGTTCCCTGGGAGAGGTTTAGTGGAGGGATATTGCTTCCTTCTTTGGATAGGCTGGCCTTCATTCACTGGTGGAAAATGTAAGGCAGACTGAACCTTCAGCCTGGGTCCAAGGTTGAGTTCTTCTTTGTTACTTAGAGTGAAGTCTTTAGATGATCTGCGAAAAGAGGGGCTCAGCACTTTTTTAAAGCCAAGTGAGCCATAGTGATTGGTTTAGGTTAAGCCTACCTTAATGAACCAATCCTGGGGTCCCTACTAACAATCTCCTGTATGCGTGAGGTCACAACCCAAGTGCTTTGGAACAGGAAAAGTAAAGGGGTGAAAACAGGAACAAGGTGGGCCCAGAACTAAAATGTCAGAGTCCGTCTTTCAGCTGAAAGAGCTCTCGGCTCACTCCCTCCCATCTTCCTGTATGTTGTTTTCAAAGAGTGCCTCTGGTTAATGATTCTCTCTGTGTGGTCCCTGTTTAAAGTGGCAGGTCACCCTTGAAGCTATGGTGAGACCAGACTCTCTGGTTCCTGCAAACCACATTCTCATACCTTATGAATGGGGTCCACCTAGTGGGGTGGCCTACTGTAAAGAACAGTCTCGGACATAACAGCTAACTGTCATTGATACTGAGGGTGGGAGCTGGCTTTAGATTGACAAAGTTACATATGAATGGTTGTTGGGTTTCCTGTCTCCTTTATTAACCTCTGCAGCCCGGCTCTATATGGGCCAGTTGGAAATGCCCTCCATTGGTATGTCAATAATTGCCACCAGCTTCAGGGCTTAACAAAAGAGCAGGGTGGTTCCGTGGATACTTTGTCAATTAATCAACCTGACCATGGCAAGGGGGCAGGGGAGTTACTAGGTCTGGAAAAGACCCGGGGCTACGCTGATGTTGGAACTGTTGGGACTGGGGGCTAGCTAGTCTTTTGGCTGTAGCTCCTGAGATTCTATCCGGGGCTACAACCAAAAGATCAGGGGCTATAGCCCCCTTTGCCCCACCCTAGCAACGCCCCTGGCAGGGGGAAGGTTGATTTTCCCCCTTCCTGGAGATGACATTGTGTACTCCTGGCTGTCACATTCCAACTAAATAATTCAGGGGCAGATGGAACCTGTAGGCAGTGTTCAGTCCGGAGTACACTGTTCTATGCATTTGTTGTGGTGGGAGCATAGGAAAATGTTTGTGGATTAGCCCAACAAATTTTCCTGAGGTTGGTCTACCTTCATTTCACTTAATTAAACATTTCAAAAAGCCCAGCCGAGTGCATGCCTACCATGTGGTGGGTCGAATTCCTGACAGTGTTGCTGTTCCTTGCTCGTGGTAATACATTCTTCTCCCATGATGGTTGTAGCTTAGGCAGGCACTTGCTGTGCTGCATTCTACATAACATTTGGAGTTGGGTATTGTATGAGCTGTACCTGTGTGCGGGCTGTTTTTTGCCTCTGGCTGGAGTCTGTTGTGTGAATCCAGGGGTGTCTGGGGGCTGCTACTGGGCCTGGGGCATATTAAAACCAAGCAGTATATGTTGGCATTTTGTATGGTGGGGCATACTTGGAACATTGGTTTTGGGTGCACCCGGGTGGTACTGCATAGTGTTAATGACTCCAATCAAGCAATCCCACTAAGTCAGTGCCTCGTCTGGGATGCCCAAGGGAAGCCCTTATTTATATATTTTTATGACAAGTTATACTCTGGATGATAAACCCTTATATAACGCCCCTCTCTTTGAATCCCCCTGACCTCACTGAGCCAAGAAGTAGGTTTGTTTTGCAATTTAAAAGATTTATTGGAAAAATTAAACAATATATATATATCACACTTTATAATAAATTAATATTTGATATCACACTTATGAGTATAATGTCGATCAACAATGGATAATGTTATACTAGCACACTTATTTTATCACTTAGAAGTAGTATAGAGGATAAGGTAGCTGAGAATGCTTTATATGGTACAAGGAAATGCAAGGTGGAAAAGAAGCAACACAGGAATAAACTTGATTTGATTTCAGCAAAAGATAATATAATCACTTTTTCTTTTGACAATTCACTCCCACCTTTATGCAATATAAGGAAATGGAAGGAGAGCACACAGTCTTCAAGAATGCCAACAAAAATGCAATACAAAGTTCCAACCCCCCCAAACCCCCCAGCAAGCTGAGAGCACCAGGGATGATTTTTAAACACAGGCCCAAAATACTTTAATGTGGTGGCAATGAAGTGAAATATATGCTAAAAATGCTTTTAATTCCCTCTAGAGGTTCAGGGTGGGTGATAGCTACTTGAAATTAGTTCAGGATCACTTTAGCAATGCTCTATGAATGATTGTCAGGTGGCAAGCGAATTTCAGCAAAGGAAAGCAAGAAGCTGTTTTTTTGACAAGTGAAGAAATTTGAGCCAAATCGAAAATCACGGCACTTTTTACGAGCATGTCGAGCGCGATTACGGAAAAAGTAAAATGAATAGAAAGTCTAGCACAAACGGTTCAAGAGATACGGACGATTTCGTGAAGGTAGATTTTCAGAAATGAAATAATGATTCAAAATGGCAAAATTACACTTTTACAGGTTTAAAATCGGAGAAGGGACACACGATTCCTATGATGCAGTTCTGGACAGGTTCAAATATTTTGAATCTGATTGTTTTAAGCTAAGAGATTGGTTTTGCACAGTTCTGGCTCAGTACTTACACTATGAATTTGAAATAGGCCGTCAGGGTCTGGTCAGGTTGAGACTGGACTGCAGGCGGTTGGTTCTGAAGTCACAGCTATCTGGGTCAGCTCTGCTCTGCTGGTCTGGTCTGTATCTTTGTTTCTGCTCACAGTGATCTGGTCTGGTGTCTCTGGATACAGCACTGCTTTCTGGATCTGCTACCGGTTCTGGCAAAGGTTCTTGGCAAAGAATCCAACAGCTCGCCCGGCTGTAGAATGGTTTGGTTGGATTGCTGGATTCTAAAGGCCTGCTGAAAAAGGATTTAGCTGGTGGTCCAGGCCTCTCTGATTTAAGTTCTGGAGTGAAGTTCTCCATCAGAGTGCAGCACAGTAATTCAGTTGAAGGTTGGAAAATGAATGTCCCTGTCTGGCTTCCAGTGGCTCTTTTTATGTCTTTTGAAAATGGGTGTGGATGCTAACTTTTTGTGGCCACCCCACTCATGATTTGATAGGTCAAGGATGGATTTCTCTTTGACCTGATCTGAGAAGGGAGCAGTGAGTCATCAGGTGTCATCTTTATGGCATACAGAAAGAACATTCCCCTTTGCTTTTACCTTAGAAAATCATGTTCATAACTAAACACATTTCCCAGATACACCAGTGGTTGACATTATATATACTCATCATATATCACATAAGGTAGTTTCTGTTCCAACTCTGATGTTTCTAAGAGCTTGGATTAAGAAATGACAACATTTTGCGCTTTTAGGTTGGTTTACCAATATTGGATTTTTACCAAAAATGACACAGATGTACACCGCCTTTCTACACATATTCCAGTAAATTTTCATTTTTCTAGCGTGAACCCCGTGTCTGCAATATCCATAATTCATGGGGTTTTGCCTCAGAACATGGTACAGAGTACTAACACCTCTTAAAATGTGCACAGAAAAGTCACAAGAATAATGATATTAATTATATAATTTTGACAAGTCCGTACTATGAATTATCCATCTTTTTAAAATTATGCTCTGGCCCAGAGGGGTGTGGTTTCCCAAAGCACATGGTGGAATTTCTGGTTTTTCCACTTCCTCCAACTCAAGTTGTTCACAGAGGCACTGCCCCTCCCCGTTTCTCTCAAGAGGAAGCCATTTACGACCCCCCTAATTTAACATTTGCCTGAGCCAAGGAAGGCTCATTGTTCAGTTCCCTGCAGTCCCCAGCTGCCCCTCCCCTAATCCAATCAGAGAGGTGTAATTTCCCTTTGGTGAGGGCAGGAGAATGCAGGCCAGGCCTGGGAAGAGTGGCTGAGCAAGTTTCAACTCCTGTCGGGGGTAGTTGCCAGGCAGAATTCAATCTCTTTAAGCCAGGCTTCAGCTAAATGTCACTTTTGTTCCCAGTTTTTCTTCATCCAAATAAAACTTACAATTTTTACACATGCAGCTAGAATGCTGATTCTAAGTTCAAAACTATGACATTTAACAGTTGCAAACTATGTGACACTCAACAGTAGGTCACTCATTTATTTTAAACATTTCGATTTTAGTGGCTTTAAGTCCAATTTCACTTCAGCTGTTGACATCCACAGCTCAGATAGTTTCATTATGAACATTATTTTGGGCTCTTTCTCTTTCCAGATTTTGTATGCACACAAGTCTACCTTCTGCCAAATGTCTGCTGGTGTTCATTGAGATTTTTGAATATCTTGCAATGTTTAAAATAGGCATTTTTAGCTTGCATTTCAGAGAAACAAAGGTGATTTAAAAGCGCTTTCTGAGCTAACCGGCACTCCTGTTTTTCCTTTGGCACACATTTCATCAATGGCACTCCTGGCCCATCACGCTCGCACTGATGGGTGGTAGGTCAGGCGACCATTTTGGTGTGCGCAAAAACTGCACGGTTTTCCTTGATCCTGGCGCAAATGTGGGCTTTTCCGCCATCTTGGATTTCCTAAGCCCACAGCACCAAATGTTGCAGCATAATAGTCCAAACGTGGGTCAGGACACCCAACAAACCCCCCCGCCCGACTGCGCTTTGATTTCGAGTCGAGGGGGAGTCGGGTGCAAAGGATGTTTTGATCCACGCACTGGTATGTCCGCATCATCTTCTTCCAATTCCGTAGATGGCACAGTTCAGCATCTTTTCCTCCATCCAGTTGGATCGATCCGGTTCTCCTCGCCGGTCCTGATTGGAATATTGGGCGGTACCCCGGGCCCCTCGGATCTTTGCTCCCGGTCCCCGGGTCGTCCTCCTTGGTCAGTCTCCATGGTTTCATCTCTCCTAGGATGATAAAGCAAAGCGGCAATACACATTCCTAGACATTTTTCCACCACTATTAATGGTGTGGCGAACATATACATTTTATACATCATGATACATTTCACAGTCTTATTTTAAAAACAAGATATAATCAGGAGACATTTTCCTTCAAGAATCATAATATTTTAGAGACCATATGTGGGATATTTTACGGTTCGAACTGAATTATTCTGGAGCGGCCCCCTCTGGGATTACAGAGGACTCCTCCAGTTGCTGCAGAGTGTGCCTTGGATGGCAACACTTTAGCTGATTGATGTGGACCCACTTGTCTTCGCCCTCTGCCAAACTGCCTTTGGGGAGGCGGATCTTGTATGCAACGGGGGAGATCTTGTCTATAATTTCAAAGGGTCCCTTCCATGTAGGCAAACATTTTCGCTGTTTGGCCTGATTCCTTTGGAAATTGTATAGATAGACCCGGTCCCCCACCTATATTCCTTCCTGGTGGTTTTCAAATCATAGTGAGTTTTCATGCTATCAGCTGATCTTTCTAGATTCTGCTGAGCATAGGCAAATGCATGTTGGAGGTGTTTCCTCAAATTCTCCACATACTCATGAGTTGTGGAGGCATTGATCAATGTCTGCTCTTGGGTCCTGTAGAGCAGATGCCGGGGAAGCACCATCTTGCGTCCAGTCATCAACTCAAATGGTTACATTTTGGTTGCAGATGAAGGGGTAAATCTGATGGCCATTAGGACCAGAGGTAATCGGATATCCCAACTTGGCCCAGAATCTGCCACAAACTTTTTTAATATGCAACAATGGTTCTGTTGTATCTCTCCACTGCACCAGAAGAGGCTGGCCGGTAAGCAATATGTAGCTTCCTTTTGACCCCCAGTATCTCCCACATCTTTGTCATTACCTCGCTGGTGAAATGGCTACCTCTGTCTGACTCAATCCTTTGAGGTAGACCAAAACAGGAAAAGATGTGGTTAATCATCAGGGCAGCTGCTGTTTCTGCCTTGCAGTTTGGGACCGGGAGACATTCCACCCATTTGGTAAATAAGCATGTGACCGTCAACATGTACTTATTCCCCCTAGACGAGCGAATCACGGGGCCTACGAAGTTGATTAGCAAATCTGACCATGGCAGTGTCATCCCCCTCTTTTGGAGAGGCGCACGGTGTGTGAGGGATGATTGCTGAAATTGTGCACACACCAGACACCCCTTCAAGTATTGGTCAAGGTCCTGCCCCATGTGTGGCCAGTAAGCAATCTCTCTTAAGATCTCAAGTGTTGTATGAAACCCCCTATGACCGGCGGTGGCTGCATCATGGGTGTGACTTAACGTCAGGCTTCGGAATGAGGTAGGGACCACCCATTGATCATGGCCAGCTTGGGATTTCCTTACCAACAAACCGTCTTGGATTCGGAACATTTTTGGACATTTCATCAACACTCTAAGGTCCTCCTTCCCAATGTAATCGGTATCCGTCAGGGGAAGGTTCTCAGGGTCCTCAATGTGTTGGTAAAACTTACCAATTATTGGATCCCCCTTCTGAGCCGTAATTAAATCAGCATCAGGGGTCTCCTTACTCCATTGTGCAGTTGAAAGATCGTTGTGAGCATTTGTCTGGGACCTAGTGACAGCAGTGACCTGGATTTCCCCCAACAGGGATTCTATTTCTATTAGATCCCCTTGGATGGCCCCGGTTTTGGCCAGCTGATCAGCTAAGTCATTCCCAGTTTTGTCTGGTCCCTCTACTTTGGAATGACCCTTGATATTCTTCCAGTAGATGGTCATCCCATTCAAGGTGACCAGATCATCAATATTTTGGATTAACTTCCCATTTTTCAAGGTTTTGATATTAGCACATAACATGCCTCTGGTTTTCCAATTAACCAGGTGCTCCACGAACCCGTTCCGTACATAATCCGAATCTGTGATTATGACCAGTTCGTGGAGTTGATGTTGGACAGCAGTGAGGATGGCCTGATGCACAGCCATCAACTCTGCCACCTGACTACTTCGGGGACCAATTTTGTACCCAGCGGAGAGTTCTGGAGACTCATTCACCCATGCATTCCCTACACCGGCCACCAGTTCTTTCTCAACATGGTAAGAGCATCCATCCACTGTCATGATGCCTACCCCCGGAGCACCAGGACAGGCCCAGAACCCCCGGGAGCAGGCATCATGCCCTCGGGTAAAAGCCCAGCAGCCCCTAATAGGGGCTCTTTGGACTTTGTCCTGGCGCCTTTGGCGCCAGGCTCATGTTGGACATCAGTCCTGGCGCCATAGGCGCCAGGCTCATAAAAGAGGGTGTTTGGTGCACTTACTTGACGCAGACCATGCTGCATGAAGCCTCAAGCCAAATGAGGCTTAGGAGGGACTATTTTATCAAAGGAACTTTTTTACTTGGGTGGGGACCGTGGAAGAATACTTACCGGGAACTTATTCCAAGGCTATTTAAACCACGCCCGGACTGCCACACGTGCTTCGAGTTGCTCTGCATCTAGCAGCTGAACGCTCACCGTGCCTGCTCCTGCATCTTGCCTCCAGCCACGCCTGCCTCGATCTTGGGATACCTGAAAGGAAGGAAGGGAAGAGAAAAGGTGAAAACCAAGAACTTAATCTAACTTCCTACCTGTGTCCGGACCCATCACGCCAGCGATCCTGAAGATAGACATTCTTTAAAAGCATTGCGCTACTTGTTGCAGTGCCGCGCATCACTCACCTGCCTCGTGGGCTCTTCACTATCCACCGCGACCTTCTGGGCATTCCGCCACATCTCTGCACCTGCAGGGGAAAAGAAGAGACAAAAGGTGAGCAGGAGGAACAAATGAGGAAAGCTTGATTTTCCGTCACAAGACTTACCTGGCCATATTTGACGGAACCACTCCTCATTTCGGGTCGGTGCCACTTCTTGGTCTGGTACCGCACCCCGGCCCCTAAGGGGAAAAAGAAAGACATTACTAGAAGGATTCAAAGACATTTAAAGGGATCATTTTATCACAAACTCACCTGAGTTTATCTCCGGCAATATCCCTCGAAGCATCACTTCCGCTCTGCACCTGAAAATAAGGACAGATCGCAGGTTAAGAAAAGCAAACAAAGAGAAGACTCTACTCTGGAACTTTTTAAACTGCATACTTACGGCATTTCGCCTTCCGAAACCAGTGAAGTAACTGGTCAAATACGCGCCCCTGCACCAGAAGCAGGATTGAGAGCTCATCCATTCAAACATTAAGGTGAGCCTTGATTGGGGATTTCGGAGGTGGTCAGAGAAGAGCAAAGGGGAGGTGGGAAGCAATCACAATACTCTGCAGTCAGTTAATCCCCTTTCTCCACCTACAGAAAGATTTTTTCTACGGGCCAGACAAGCCAGATTTGGGGGTCCAGTTCAGTAGGTGTTTTGAATCCTGCGCATCACGCTTGAAGAGGTCACAGCAATCCAGACCAGGTCAGCGCCTCCATGGGAGCCAGGTGAGCGTTGCATCCACATAGACAGTGGGCATCCCCTCACACTTGTCTTCTTCAAAGACTTTGTGTGGGGAATTAAGGTATGCCTCCATGTTGTCCTTGATTTTTAGACTTTCGTCCTCGAGACAGTTTTCTCTGGCACAATCATGCAAGTCAGCCAGACCTTGCACGAGGGGACTCTTCTTGTTTTGGCCATATCTGACCTCCACAGGAAAGCCTTGCATTGACAGAATCCAGGAAGTAATTCGGGAATTACTCACATTTCCGGCCCGGATTCTGTCACTTTGGAGATATTTCAGAGGCTGGTGTGGAGTCTCCACTGTGATGTGTTCCCCCTGGATGAACGGGCGGTAATTCTTCAATGCCCACACCGTTGCCAGGAGTGCCTTCTCACAATCGTTGAATTTTTCCTCCAGAGAGGATAAAGTTTTGCTCGCATAGGAGATTAGTTTATTGACCTTGTCATGCTTTTGGTATAATACTGCCGTCAAACACGTATTAATGAACCCTGTCTCCAGGAAGAACTCCTTGTTTCTGACAGGGTAAGCTAGGCAAGGTGCTTGTGAGAGGCTTCTTTTCAGCTGTCTTACTGCCTCGGATTGTTCTGGACCCCATTCCCACTTGACCCCCCCCTTCAAGAGATGAATCAGGGGTCTGGTGATCTCTGCGTAGCCTTCAATGAACTTTCTGCTGTAATTAGTCAGTCCAAGGAGGCTCCTTAGTTCCCGCAGAGATGTGCGGTCTTTCAGTTTCTGAAGTGCTTCCACTTAATTTTCTTGGGGACAGAGACCCTGAGGAGTAATCCCATGCCCCAAGAAATTAACACGGTTTCTACACCACTGTGCTTTCTGAAAGGAAATTTTGGCTCCGGCGGCCCTCAACTGTGTTAGAACATAACAGATCTCCGCTATATGTTCCTCCACAGATGAACTTTTAACGAGGACATCATCTACATAAGTCAGGTTACCCCTCACACGCAGGTCGAGCATGGCCTTATGTAGGAAAATGTTGAACTCATTGCCGGAGTTGAGGTATCCGAAGGGAGTCCGGGTCCATGTGTACTGCTGGCCCCCAAAGACAAAAGCCAGTTTGTATTGGTCCTCCCTACTGACAGGCATGGTCCAGTATCCATTGGGCAGGTCTATTGCAGTGAATACCTGTGACCCCTGAATCTGGGCCAGCCCTTGGTCAATGTAGGGAAGAAGCCATCGAGAAGTATGGACCCGTATGTTGAGTTCTCTAAGGTCGGCGCAGAGTCTCCACTGGCCGTTTGGCTTCAATATTCCCAGCACCAGATTATTGAAGGTGCTGTGGACTGGACGGATTATTCCCCGTGACTCAAGGTTCTTAATTATTTCAATAAGGGACTCCATGATGCGAGAGGCAAGCGATATTGCTTCACAAACACTGGAGTCATGCCAGGGTCCGCGGGAATTGTAGCTGTGTGGATGTCGGTGCGACCACAGTCATACGAGTCTACCGCAAAGAGATCTTGGAAATCCAAGAAAACTTGTTTCAACTTTTGCTCTGTTCCAGAGTCACGCAGGCATCAGCTAGGTTGACTCTCTCTTCCACCATCTGCCTGAATCCTGGAAAGACTTCTGGTTTTGCTATATCAGCGGCCTCCGCCAGCTGGGTGGAAAAGTCCCTGGTCAGAGTGCTGATTTGGACCGGAGGCTTCAGGTGGGAAAGGCAGCCCTCATGGACCTGGAAAATCACCTCATCCCCTCTGAAGTCACAAGTCACATCTTCCTTACCATAAGGGCAAGAAGTGTACACCAGGAAGTTCCCCCCATGCCGGGTAAAGATCCTGTCTGGTGTTGTATTGTCATCACTGTCACTGTCAAAACAGTCCTTGGGGATTGGTCCTAACAGTTCATTTCCTAAATCAATGGAGAAATGTCGGTCATCAACCGCCATTCCAATAACGGTGCCTGCGGCTAGAGTAATACTCTTTAAGTCGCTGTTATCCACCTCTATTGGAATGGTGTCATGTTCTATGTTGACTAAAGGTGTTGGGTTTACCCCTAACCCTTGATGTTGGGGGGAAGCATTTAGATGAATATAAGCATCATGGTTTTTCAATTTTTTTCCTCTTTTAACTTTCACTTTCAGGGAGAATTGTTGGGTCCTTTCTGGGATGGTGACTTCCTCTTTAACCTGAATTTCAACTGCATAAGGTAGCAATTGAGCTGACCTAAATGCTTTTTCTGGATCATCAAAGCCCTTGGGATTATTCGCTAATCGGGACCAAGCTTTGAAGTTTATTAGGTCCAAACTAATGGCAAAGCGATTGAGAATGTCACTGCCTAAGTAAAAGGCGGCAGTGACGTCTCGCACGACCCAACAATTATGGACTATGCTCTTGTTGCCAATGGAGATTTTGAGCATACACCTGCTTGGCAGGAGATGTTTGGAATTGGGTGCTTCCAGGTCCATTTCCCATTTGTCTATCAGTTTGAATGTGGGAATGGCTGGATCTTTTGGGAGTTGGCGGAACATGGCTTCGCTGATGAAGCTCTTACCGTTACACTAGAGCGAGAACAGAGTCCTTCCCATCATTTAACTGAACAGGGATGAACAACTGCTCTCCAATTTGCTGAATATCAACCAGGCTCTGAGCTGATTTCACATTTTTCTGGACTATCAGAGTGGGAGTTTCTGATTGTGGATTGATAAAGAATTTCAGAGTATTTCCTTCCAGTGTGGAATACCACCTTAAACTGGAAGGAAGGTTGATTTTCAGAAATAGAGAGGACCCCCCATCACCAGTCTGTTTTCCTACTGCTATTAATGTCACGTCTGGAATTTGGTTGTTCTGGAAGTGAAATTCTACTTGGTCAGATTTTTGTTCAACCATGTGGCAGGCGCCGTTTAAACTAACATGGTTGACACTCTGTTTTAATTTTATTGGTCAGCTAGTCTGGCTCCAGAGGACCTTGTTTACGCAATCTATTAGGGGTGACAACCTTCTCAGGAGGTCATTCCCTAGTAAACAAGGGGTGCCCTCTGGAGTCACTACTATGACCGGGTGTTTCACCTTGTGTCGCCCAATTTTGATGTCCAAATCTGCCGTCCCCTCGACGGAAATTTCCTTCCCGTCAAAGTTCTGAAGCTGTCCAGGAAGAGAGGTGAGAGGAATAGGGTAATTCTCCCCCCTTCCTGCATTTAGTTCATCAAAGGCCCTCTGGACAGAAGGGTAGCTTGGGATCCAGTGTCTACCAGTGCCAACATTGTACCCTGCCCCTGTACTTGTACCGGGGCATAATATCTTCCCTCCTTCTCCTCAAGGGGGCACAGATAATGCATATTTTTGGACAACTGGTGGGCTAACTTTCTGGTTTTGGACATTGAGAGAGAAGAAATGTGGGCAGAATTCTGTGGAGAGCCTTGGGAATCTGAAAGAAAAAGTTGGCAACTGGAAATGGTTTTGGGTTCTCCTGGTTCCGGTTCTGGGCAGCCCCCCCTTTTTGGAGGCAGTCATCAGGATGTGTTTGACCCATGGGATTTTGGTATTGTTGGTTCTGGGATAGAATGATGGGCGGCGACAGCTCAATCCCCACATCTACCCAGTCTATTGCTGCGGTTTTAGGTTCCCCTGGTTCCGGTTCTGGGCCGCCCCCCCTTTCTGGAGGCAGTCACCAGGATGGGTTTGAACCAGGGGTTTTTGGTATTGTTGGTTCTGGGATAGGATGATGGGCGGCGACAGCTCAATCCCCACATCTACCCAGTCTAGGTTGGAACCCCTTGGGACCCATTTTTCCTTGGGAAGAGTTCCCCCATCTCTGAAGGAGAAGATCCTTTTCCCAGGATCCTCTGAGGATCCCTCTCCCTCAAATTGGAAGACCTGTACCTCCTCCACAAAATGGGTCTGTTTGGGTCCTTTGTTTCTCCTACCTCCTCTCTGCTCCTTGGGTGGCAGACTTTAAGGGGTAGGAGGTTTTGTTTCCAGTTCATGGGTTTCCAGGGGCTGTTTACAAGTGGGGAAGGAAGCTTCCTCCAAGGCTTTACACCCCCTTCCCCTTGTGCCTCATCCCTGGGAACCGGTGGGTTATCGGGGTGCTGCCCCCGTCATTGTTCTGGAGCACCAGGCCCAGAGTTCGGGGCATTCTGCGGTGGCATGCTCATCTGAGGGTTCTGTTGAGCTCTCAGTATGTGGTCCAGATCCCGTGCCATATTTTGGACCTGGCGCTCTAACTGTGAAACCTGCTCAGGCTGATACGGGGTTCTATTTTCTCCCCTGGGCTGATCCCGGAAGGGTAGATATCCCTTCTCTGGTAGTACCCCGGGTTGGGAAGATTTGGGTACCCCTCCACCCTTGGCCTCCCCTCTCCCGGATTAGGTGGTCTGGGCTCAGGGAAGTGGGGAAAGAAGGATGGATGATTTTGGGGTTGGAAATTGGGCGGATACCTGGGAAAAAAGTTCTGCCCAGTGTTTGGGGAATTTCTGCCCTCCTGCGGGAAGTTAGGAGGGAAGTTCCCTGGGTCAGGTGCTTGGCTGGATCCCCCCCTTGGGCTGGAGGAGTACACACATAACCCAGGATTGGTCTGTTTCCCTTGTAGCGGGGACTTACATAGTCAGGGGAGCGAGGGACCCCATTTGTGGGATTACATCCTTGACTCCCTGTCTGTGACTGGCCCGAGGGCCTTCTGGGCTTAGAATTATTTGGTGCCAGCAGGTTTTTAGGCCCCCCCATCTCCAAATCTAAAACGGGGGCAACCTTTACCTCTGCCACCTTGGCAGCAGCAGGGGTGCTGTTGGTTTTGGGGTTTTTGGGCTGATTCTTATTTTCTACCGGTTTCTGCACCTCATAGATGCGGGTGGCTTGCTCAATGACCCAGTCTAAAGATCTTTTCTCGTGAAAATCTCTCACGAGCTGGGTCATTATGTATTTGGGTAAGGTATGGAAAAACGTATTAACAGATTCCTTACTGTCGGTGCGCACCCTTTTGGTAGTTTGCGCAAAAGCATGCTTTAACTCCTGCACAAATTGTTGTGGGGCCTGATCCTCCCAACATTGCAAATTGTAGGCTGTCTTGCGAGCCACTTGAGGATTTCTATGAACATAAAAATGTTTCAAGATGGCCGCCCTATAGGTGGACCATCTTGAATGATTTTGCTCCTCTAGCCCCGCAAAGAAACTGGAGTATTCTGGGGAGAATGTCCATTTGACATACTGGATGCAGCTACTGCTGTCCTTCAAATGGAAAGTCTCTATCATTTGCTCAAAGAGCTCCAAGTGTTCCCAAACAGGATACTTGGAGTTTTTGTGATAAGGGGTGATGACACTCCTTATTGCCTTGATCTGCTTTAAGAGGTCCTTAAGCAAGGCCCTTTTTGCCTTATTGGCCTTTTTGGTTCGGGTAACCCTGGTCCATTCATCCTCTGACTCAGAAGCACTACTCCCAGAGGTGCCCGTCTGATCTTCAAGGCTCTCCTGGATTCTGCGAGCCTGGGAATGGCTGGCAGAATGTGGGGACCTGGTCTCCTGTGTCCTGGGCCGCTCAGAGGAGTCTTCAGATCCCTCCTTGCTGCCAGGATTACCCCCCCACTGACCTAACTGGGCATATGTTTTCAGGATGCCCTTAGTGGGCCTACTCTCCTGGGGTTCCCCACTAAATTGCACTGTGCTTAGGTGCCCATACCCGGATGCCCGCCCATCCATTCCTGGGAGGTACTGGCCTATGAACCCCATACTTTTGGCTGGATAGTAATCTGCCATCCCTGTGGCTCTGTGCCCATGTGCGCCAGGGCACATGGGGGTGGCAGAGTCCAAGGACTGGGAGAGATGAAGGCCTTTGGTACTAGGGCTCCTGAGATTATGCTCAGGTGTTTCCCTTTCCCAGCAAACTTCATCTCTGTCAGCCCCTGCTCCCTATTGCAATGCAAGAGCCTTCGCTTTCAGTTCCTCAGTTAAGGCCTTACTAGACTGTATCAGTCTCTCCTGCATGGCTACCTGTTACTGGAGCCTATCATTGTGCTGACAGAGAGTCTCATTCTCTCTCTGTGCCTCCTGATTGGTCCTGGAATACTGGGCCAGTCTTTGCTGCAGGAGAGTTACCTCCTGAGTCCCATCCCTACTGGCCTGCTCCTTTCTTGCCAGAGCATCTTCCACCCTCCTGGTGTGCTCCAACAAGTTCTGATGCTCTTTTTGGAGGTCACCCAGCCCATGGAGGGCCAGGTGATTTTTCTTCATTTCATTTTTTTTCTTTTAATTGGCAGTCCTCCTGGCCTAAGGTGTCCCTTTCCTGACTAAGAGCCTGCATCTGTGTCGCCAGGTTGTCCCTCTGCCTTTGAAAGGCACCAGCTTTCTGGCGTTCTTGATCAAACTCTGCCTGGGTATCCAGGTCTTTCAAAATCAATGTATTGCTTTCCTCTTTCTCTCTGTCTAGTCGGATTTGCAGGGTGGCTACCTGCTCTGTGCATGCCCTGTTAAAGTCTAGTTGTTGCTCCAGCTTTTTCTGGCTCTGCAGTAGGGAGTCCAAACCTTCTTGGTACTCCTTCTGCAAGGCCAGAAATCTGGTATCCTGGTCAGCCTTTTCCTGTTGCAGGATATCCATATCCTCCTTTATTTTAATAATATACTGCCTACTAAGATTTTCTGACTCCTGGCTCCTCTTCAGCCTCTGCTCAGAAGAGACCAGGTCAGATTGGGCTTTCTCTAATGCCATCAGTTGCCTATTTGCCAGATCTTGGCCTTCAGCACATTTGTCCTGCATGGCTCACATATGTAAATATAAATATGCCGCTACCCTGGAAATCTTGTTGTGCTCATCCTTGGCCTTAGGGGCCATATATAGTTCACTCAGGGCCACATGTAAGGAACCTTGATCTCTCCATTTATCTGACCCTGTTTCATTGATCTGGGGTGCGATTGCCTGCAACCAGACCGCCTGGTTCTGATGAGCCCACTCACCTCTCACAAATAGCTTATGTAAGAGGTGTTTTCTGGCTATTTTGATATCTACCAAGGTCGTCATTCTGGAACTTGATTTCCTTCCTGACTTACAGAAGTTTGTATTTTATTTTGCAAAACAGACCGTTTCCTTAGAGCGTTCCTTTGAGGGGTGTTTTTACAGTGTAACGCGGTGTGGTGATCCAACAGAATTTATATATCCTGTCAGTTAGCACACTGTATTAATCTGCACAAGTGATAGATCTAATCCAGAATCCCGGCTACGAGCCCCCACTCTGTTAAATGACTTCAATTCAGCAATCCCACTAACTCAGTGCCTCGTCTGGGGCGCCCAAGGGAAGCCCTTATTTATATATTTTTATGACAAGTTATACTCTGGATGATAAACCCTTATATAACGCCCCTCTCTTTGAATCCCCCTGACCTCACTGAGCCAAGAAGTAGGTTTGTTTTGTAATTTAAAAGATTTATTGGAAAAATTCAACAATATATATATATCACACTTTATAATAAATTAATATTTGATATCACACGTATGAGTATAATGTCGATCAACAATGGATAATGTTATACTAGCACACTTATTTTATTACTTAGGAGTAGTATAGAGGATAAGGTAGCTGAGAATGCTTTATATGGTACAAGGAAATGCAAGGTGGAAAAGAAGCAACACAGGAATAAACTTGATATGATTTCAGCAAAAGATAATATAATCACTTTTTCTTTTGACAATTCACTCCCCCCCTTTATGCAATATAAGGAAATGGAATGAGAGCACACAGACTTCAAGAATACCAACAAAAATGCAATACAAAGTTCCAATTCCCCCCCAGCAAGCTGAGAGCACCAGGGATGATTTTTAAACACAGGCCCAAAATACTTTAATGTGGTGACAATGAAGTGAAAAATATGCTAAAAATGCTTTTAATTCCATCTAGAGGTTCAGGGTGGGTGATAGCTACTTTAAATTAGTTCAGGATCACTTTAGCAATGCTCCATGAATGATTGTCAGGTGGCAAGCGAATTTCAGCAAAGGAAAGCAAGAAGCTGCTATTTTGACAAGTGAAGAAATTTGAGCCAAATCGCAAATCGCGGCACTTTTTCTGAGTGCGTCGAGCGCAATTACAGAAAAAGTATAATGAATAGAAAGTCGGTTCTGGGTGCGTTGGAAAGCCTAGAATCTTAGCTTTAAAATGAAAGTTAAATCCCGCTTTTAGCACAAACGGATCCAAGAGATACGGATGATTTTGTGAAGGTAGATTTTCAGAAATGAAATAATATTTCAAAATGGCAAAATTACACTTTTACAGGTTTAAAATCGGAGAAGGGACACACGATTCCTATGATGCAGTTCTGGACAGGTTCAAATGTTTTGAATCAGATTGTTTTAAGCTAAGAGATTGGTTTTGCACAGTTCTGGCTGAGTACTCAGACTATGAATTTGAAATAGGCCATCAGGGTCTGGTCAGGTTGGGACTGGACTCCAGGCGGTTGGTTCTGAAGTCACAGCTATCTGGGTCAGCTCTGCTCTGCTGGTCTGGTCTGGATCTCTGGTTCTGCTCACAGAGATCTGGTCTGGTCTCTCTGGATACAGCACTGCTTTCTGGGTCTGCTACCGGTTCTGGCAAAAGTTCTTGGCAAAGCATCCAACAGCTCGCCCGGCTGTAGAATGGTTTGGTTGAATTGCTGGATTCTGAAGGCCTGCTGAAGAAGGATTTAACTGGTGGTCCAGGCCTCTCTGCTTTATGTTCTGGAGTGAAGTTCTCCGTCAGAGTGCTGCGCAGGAATTCAGTTGAAGGTTGGAAAATGATTGTCCCATTCTGGCTTCCAGAGGCTCTTTTTATGTCTTTTGAAAATCGGTGTGGATGCTTACTTTTTGTGGCCACCCCACTCATGATTTGATAGGTCAAGGATTTCTCTTTGTCCTGATTTGAGAAGGCAGCAGTGAGTCATCAGGTGTCATCTTTATGGCATACAGAAAGAACACTCCCCTTTGCTTTTACCTTAGAAAATCATTTTCATAACTAAACACATTTCCCAGATACACCAGTGGTTGACATTACATATACTCATCATATATCACATAAGGTAGTTTCTGTTCCAACTCTGATGTTTCTAAGAGATTGGATTAAGAAATGACAACATTTTGTGCTTTTTGGTTGGTTTACCAATATTGAATTTTTACCAAAAATGACACAGATGTACACCGCCTTTCTACACATATTCCAGTAAATTTTCATTTTTCTAGGGTGAACCCCGTGTCTGCAATCTCCATAATTCATGGGGTTTTGCCTCAGAAAATGGTACAGAGTTCTAACACCTCTTAAAATGTGCACAGAAAAATCACAAGAATAATGATATTAATCATATAATTTTGACAAGTCCGTACTATGAATTATCCATCTTTTTAAAATTATGCTCTGGCCCAGAGGGGTGTGGTTTCCCAAAGCACATGGTGGAATTTCTGGTTTGTCCACTTCCTCCAACTCAAGTTGCTCACAGAGGCCCTGCCCCTCCCCGTTTCTCTCAAGAGGAAGCCATTTACGACCCCCCCTAATTTAACATTTGCCTGAGCCAAGGAAGGCTCATTGTTCAGTTTCCTGCAGTCCCAAGCTGCTCCTCCCCTAATCCAATCAGAGAGGTGTCATTTCCCTTTGGTGAGGTCAGGAGAATGCAGGCCAGGCCTGAGAAGAGTGGCTGAGCAAGTTTCAACTCCTGTCGGGGGTAGTTGCCAGGCAGAATTCAATCTCTTTAAGCCAGGCTTCAGCTAAATGTCACTTTTGTTCCCAGTTTTTCTACATCCAAATCAAACTTACAATTTTTACACATGCAGCTAGAATGCTGATTCTAAGTTCAAAACTATGACATTTAACAGTTGCAAACTATGTGACACTCAACAGTAGGTCACTCATTTATTTTAAACATTTTGCTTCTAGCACAAACGGTTCAAGATATACGGACGATTATGTGAAGGTAGATTTTTAGAAATTAAATAATGATTAAAAATGGCAAAATTACACGTTTACAGGTTTAAAATCGGAGAAGGGACACACGATTCCTATGATGCAGTTCTGGACAGGTTCAAATGTTTTGAATCAGATTGTTTTAAGCTAAGAGATTGGTTTTGCACAGTTCTGGCTGAGTACTCAGACTATGAATTTGAAATAGGCCATCAGGGTCTGGTCAGGTTGGGACTGGACTCCAGGCGGTTGGTTCTGAAGTCACAGCTATCTGGGTCAGCTCTGCTCTGCTGGTCTGGTCTGGATCTCTGGTTCTATCTGGTCTGGCCTCTCTGGATACAGCACTGCTTTCTGGGTCTGCTACCGGTTCTGGCAAAAGTTCTTGGCAAAGCATCCAACAGCTCGCGCAGCTGTAGAATGGTTTGATTGAATTGTTGGATTCTGAAGGCCTGCTGAAAAAGGATTTAACTGGTGGTCCAGGCCTCTCTGCTTTAAGTTCTGGAGTGAAGTTCTCCGTCAGAGTGCTGCACAGGAATTCAGTTGAAGGTTGGAAAATTAATGTCCCTGTCTGGCTTCCAGTGGCTCTTTTTATGTCTTTTGAAAATCGGTGTGGATGCTAACTTTCTGTGCCCACCCCACTCATGATTTGATAGGTCAAGGATTTCACTTTGACCTGATTTGAGAAGGGAGCAGTGAGTCATCAGGTGTCATCTTTATGGCATAAAGAAAGAACACTCCCCTTTGCTTTTACCTTAGAAAATAATTGTCATAACTAAACACATTTCCCAGATACACCAGTGGTTGACATTACATATACTCATCATATATCACATAAGGTAGTTTCTGTTCCAACTCTGATCTTTCTAAGAGCTTGGATTAAGAAATGACAACATTTTGCGCTTTTTGGTTGGTTTACCAATATTGGATTTTTACCAAAAATGACACAGATGTACACCGCCTTTCTACACATATTCCAGTAAATTTTCATTTTTCTAGCGAGAACCCTGTGTCTGCAATCTCCATAATTCATGGGGTTTTGCCCCAGAACATGGTACAGAGTTCTAACACCTCTTAAAATGTGCACAGAAAAATCACAAGAATAACGATATTAATTATATAATTTTGACAAGTCCGTACTATGAATTATCCATTTTCTTAAAACTATGCTCTGGCCCAGAGGGGTGTGGTTTCCCAAAGCATATGGTGGAATTTCTGGTTTGTCCACTTCCTCCAACTCAAGTTGCTCACAGAGGCACTGCCCCTCCCCGTTTCTCTCAAGAGTAAGCCATTTACGACTCCCCCTAATTTAACATTTGCCTGAGCCAAGGAAGGCTCGTTGTTCAGTTTCCTGCAGTCCCCAGCTGCTCCTCCCCTAATCCAATCAGAGAGGTGTCATTTCCCTTTGGTGAGGGCAGGAGAATGCAGGCCAGGCCTGGGAAGAGTGGCTGAGCAAGTTTCAACTCCTCTCGGGGGTAGTTGCCAGGCAGAATTCAATCTCTTTAAGCCAGGCTTCAGCTAAATGTCACTTTTGTTCCCAGTTTTTCTTCATCCAAATCAAACTTACAATTTTTACACATGCAGCTAGAATGCTGATTCTAAGTTCAAAACTATGACATTTAACAGTTGCAAACTATGTGACACTCAACAGTAGGTCACTCATTTATTTTAAACATTTCACTTCTTGCACAAACGGTTCAAGAGATACGGACGATTTCGTGAAGGTAGATTTTCAGAAATGAAATAATGATTAAAAATGGCAAAATTACACTTTTACAGGTTTAAAATCGAAGAAGGGACACACGATTCCTATGATGCAGTTCTGGTCAGGTTCAAATGTTTTGAATCAGATTGTTTTAAGCTAAGAGATTGGTTTTGCACAGTTCTGGCTGAGTACTCACACTATGAATTTGAAATAGGCCGTCAGGGTCTGGTCAGGTTGGGACTGGACTCCAGGCGGTTGGTTCTGAAGTCACAGCTATCTGGGTCAGCTCTGCTCTGCTGGTCTGGTCTGGATCTCTGGTTATGCTCACAGCGATCTGGTCTGGTCTCTCTGGATACAGCACTGCTTTTACCGGTTCTGGCAAAAGTTCTTGGCAAAGAATCCAACAGCTCGCCCGGCTGTAGAATGGTTTGATTGAATTGCTGGATTCTGAAGGCCTGCTGAAAAAGGATTTAACTGGTGGTCCAGGCCTCTCTGCTTTAAGTTCTGGAGTGAAGTTCTCCGTCAGAGTGCTGCGCAGGAATTCAGTTGAAGGTTGGAAAATGAATGTCCCTGTCTGGCTTCCAGTGGCTCTTTTTATGTCTTTTGAAAATCGGTGTGGATGCTAACTTTCTGTGCCCACCCCACTCATGATTTGATAGGTCAAGGATTTCTCTTTGACCTGATTTGAGAAGGGAGCAGTGAGTCATCAGGTGTAATCTTTATGGCATTCAGAAAGAACACTCCCCTTTCCTTTTAACTTAGAAAATCATTTTCATAACTAAACACATTTCCCAGATACACCAGTGGTTGACATTACATATATACTCATCATATATCACATAAGGTAGTTTCTGTTCCAACTCTGATCTTTCTAAGAGCTTGGATTAAGAAATGACAACATTTTGCGCTTTTTGGTTGGTTTACCAATATTGGATTTTTACCAAAAATGACACAGATGTACACCGCCTTTCTACACATATTCCAGTAAATTTTCATTTTTCTACCGTGAACCCTGTGTCTGCAATCTCCATAATTCATGGGGTTTTGCCCCAGAACATGGTACAGAGTTCTAACACCTCTTAAAATGTGCACACAAAAATCACAAGAATAACAATATTAATTATATAATTTTGACAAGTCCGTACTATGAATTATCCATCTTCTTAAAATTATGCTCTGACCCAGAAGGGTGTGGTTTCCCAAAGCACATGGTGGAATTTCTGGTTTGTCCACTTCCTCCAACTCAAGTTGCTCATAGAGGCACTGCCCCTCTCCGTTTCTCTCAAGAGGAAGCCATTTACGACCCCCCCTAATTTAACATTTGCCTGAGCCAAGGAAGGCTCATTGTTCAGTTTCCTGCAGTCCCCTGCTGCTCCTCCCCGAATTCGATCAGAGAGGTGTCATGTCCCTTTAGTGAGGGCAAGAGAATGCAGGCCAGCCCTGGGAAGAGTGGCTGAGCAAGTTTGAACTCCTGTCGGGGGTAGTTGACAGGCAGAATTCAATTTCTTTAAGCCAGGCTTCAGCTAAATGTCACTTTTGTTCCCAGTTTTTCTGCATCCAAATCAAACTTACAATTTTTACACATGCAGCTAGAATGCTGATTCTAAGTTCAAAACTATGACATTTAACAGTTGCAAACGATGTGACACGCAGCAGTAGGTCACTCATTTATTTTAAACATTTTGCTTCTAGCACAAACGTTTCGAGAGGTAAGGACGATTTCGTGAAGGTAGATTTTCAGAAATTAAATAATGATTCAAAATGGCAAAATTACAATTTTTCAGGTTTATAATCGGAGAAGGGACACACAATTCCTATGGTGCAGTTCTGGACAGGTTCAAATGTTTTGAATCAGATTGTTTTAAGCTAAGAGATTGGTTTTGCACAGTTCTGGCTGAGTACTCACACTATGAATTTGAAAAAAGGCCGTCAGGGTCTGGTCAGGTTGGGACTGACCTCCAGGTGGTTGATTCTGAAGTCACAGCTATCTGGGTCAGCTCTGCTCTGCTGGTCTGGTCTGGATCTCTAGTTCTGCTCACAGCGATCTGGTCTGGTCTCTCTGGATACAGCACTACTTTCTGGGTCTGCTACCGGTTCTGGCAAAAGTTCTTGGCAAAGAATCCAATAGCTCGCCCGGCTGTAGAATGGTTTGATTGGATTGCTGGATTCTGAAGGCCTGCTGAAAAAGGATTTAGCTGGTGGTCCAGGCCTCTCTGCTTTAAGTTCTGGAGTGAAGTTCTCAGTCAGAGTGCTGCGCAGGAATTCAGTTGAAGGTTGGAAAATGAATATCCCTGTCTGGCTTCCAGTGGCTCTTTTTATGTCTTTTGAAAATGGGTGTGGATGCTAACTTTCTGTGCCCACCCCACTCATGATTTGATAGGTCAAGGATTTCTCTTTGACCTGATTTGAGAAGGGAGCAGTGAGTCATCAGGTGTCATCTTTATGGCATAAAGAAAGAACACTCCCCTTTGCTTTTACCTTAGAAAATCATTTTCATAACTAAACACATTTCCCAGATACACCAGTGGTTGACATTACATATACTCATCATATATCACATAAGGTAGTTTCTGTTCCATCTCTGATGTTTCTAAGAGCTTGGATTAAGAAATGACAACATTTTGCACTTTTTGGTTGGTTTACCAATATTGGATTTTTACCAAAGATGACACAGATGTACACCGCCTTTCTACACATATTCCAGTAAATTGTCATTTTTCTAGCGTGAACCCAGTGTCTGCAATCTCCATAATTCATGGGGTTTTGCCTCAGAACATGGTACAGAGTTCTAACACCTCCTAAAATGTGCACAGAAAAATCACAAGAATAATGATATTAATTATATAATTTTGACAAGTCTGTACTATGAATTATCCATCTTTTTAAAATTATGCTCTGGCCCAGAGGGGTGTGGTTTCCCAAAGCACCTGGTGGGATTTCTGGTTTGTCCACTTCCTCCAACTCAAGTTGCTCACAGAGGCACTGCCCTTCCCCGTTTCTCTCAAGAGGAATCCATTTACGACCCCCCCTAATTTAACATTTGCATGAGCCAAGGAAGGCTCATTGTTCAGTTTCCTGCAGTCCCCAGCTGCTCCTCCCCTAATCCAATCAGAGAGGTGTCATTTCCCTTTGGTGAGGGCAGGAGAATGCAGGCCATGCCTGGGAAGAGTGGCTGAGCAAGTTTCAACTCCTGTTGGGGGTAGTTGCCAGGCAGAATTCAATATCTTTAAGCCAGGCTTCAGCTAAATGTCACTTTTGTTCCCAGTTTTTCTTCATCCAAATCAAACTTACAATTTTTACACATGCAGCTAGAATGCTGATTCTAAGTTCAAAACTGTGACATTTAACAGTTGCAAACTATGTGACACTCAACAGTAGGTCACTCATTTATTTTAAACATTTCGATTTTAGTGGCTTTAAGTCCAATTTCACTTCAGCTGCTGACATCCACAGCTCAGCCAGTTTCATTATAAACATTATTTTGTGCTCTTTCTCTTTCCAGATTTTGTATGCACACAAGTCTACCTTCTGCCAAATGTCTGCGGGTGTTCATTGAGATTTTTGAATATCTTGCAATGTTTAAATTAGGCATTTTTAGCTTGCATTTCAGAGAAACAAAGGTGATTTCAAAGCGCTTTCTGAGGTAACCGGCACTGCTGTTTTTCATTTGACACACATTTCACCCATGGCACTCCTGGCCCATCATGCTCGCACTGGTGGGTGGTAGGTCAGGCGACCATTTTGGTGTGCGCAAAAACTGCGCGGTTTTCCTGGTTCCTGGCGCAAATGTGGGCTTTTCCACCATCTTGGATTTCCTAAGCCCACAGCACGAAATGTTGCAGCATAATAGTCCAAACGTGGGTCAGGACACCCAACAATAGTTGGCCTTCTTTGGCAGCCTTGCACCATATGTCCGATTTTCCCATGTGACCAGCATGGTCCTCTTAATCGAAGTCTTAATCCTCCAAACACTCCTGCCCATCCTCTTTGGGAGTTACTTCTCACCCCTTGCACCTCTTCCATGCCCCTTCTGCCATCTCCTGGTCTTCCTGTCCATCCTTGTGGCGGTTCTTGTCCAGAACACCTGTCTGAGGCATTGGTAACCACTGCACCTTCCATGCTCACTTTTGCTAACTTTTTTTGTATAAGTTTTGTTTCTGCTCACTGCACTTGTTCTTCTTTCTTCCTTTCCTGCTCGTGCTTTCCCTTACAATAATGTACTATATGCGCCTCTATCTCACCCCATCCTTTTTCTTCTATGCCCACTATTTTATCTAAATCTGCCTGTACCTCTGTGCGGAGACCCCTGCAAAACATATGATAGAGAATTGGTATCCTTTTATTCCATGTTTTCCCTGTCTCATCTCGCCAAATCTCCTGAATCCAATGAATGTAAAATGCAAGGTCCTCATCTTGCTTCAAGTGCAAGCCATGAGTGAATCTATGTTAGGCTTATTTGGGTATGCTCTCCTCAGGGCATCACAGATACAGGCTCAGCATTTATTGAATGGATCACCATCATGCCCGTCACTCTCTAGTTGAACCCTGGGGCACCCGGCTTCTCCCAAATTACTTCCTCTTCCCCCCAGTATGGCAATGAGCAAACACTTATTTTCTCCTACTGCTAACGTAACCACTTCTATCTGCTTTTCTAAAGCATACATCCAGTTTCCTGTAAGAATAGGCAGTGTCTTCATGACATTATTTTTATCCATATGTGGCCAGGGCCAATAGTGTGACCTCCCTATTCCCTTTTGTATCAAGGGAAATTGTGTCACACTCTTTCCTTTTTAGGCACTTTCCCCCTTCTCGTCCCCCTCACTACTGCACCCATCTTAGGTGTGGTGTAAGCATCTCCCCCCATGGTGTTGTTTCCCTCCGCTCTTACTCAGTCCCCAGTCTTCCTCATTTTCCTCCCATTTCTCTTCATCTTTTGAAGGTTCTGAATCATAATTGAATCTCTGCAGGCCTTGCTCTCAATGCAATATGCATTCTTAATTACTTCTTTCTGCTCGGTTCCCTACCTCAGTCTCTATTTTGACATCCTTGATCTCTGCACTATCTATTTGCAACCAGATCTCCCCTGCTGTCATTTTATCAGCGTTTATCATTGGGCACAGTCCTCCCCTCTCCCTTCCCTTTCTTTTTTTTCTGAATCTCTGCTTCTAGATCTCTACGCACTTTATTTTCTATCTTCATTATAATCGGGTCCCATACTTTGCTATTTTCTACATTGTCCTGTGATGCTTTAGTGCTTGGGGCTTGTACCGGGAATTTGTATATCCCACGGCAGGCTGTACGGGATATGTTCAAAGTATGTGTGTGGCTGTCAGATGTGCAGGCGCTGGAGCCCATGCTGAATTAGTACTCTCTCCTGAAAGGGATGGAACTGAAGCATACTCTGTCTCTTCCTTAATTTTTTACCTATACCTGTATTGTTACCTGTATACGTTGACAACAAATGCATATACATCCCCTACTGTGCATACCTTCCACAGGCCTCACAGTAAATATCTTCCCTTCTGTACCTGTTAGCAATTTACTGTGATGCTTGAGAAAGTTCTCCTTATATGTCGATGCTCCTTACACATATGCTTAACCTGCATGCACATATTAAACAATGAAAATCACAATAATGTCATGGACAACAACAGATTGTCACAACAAAAGATTGTGTCCGGCAAAGACCTCCAGGGGTCACCCTCTACGGTGCACCCCCAATCCACCACAAAGCACCAAAAACAGACAATCACTGTGCGTCTTTTCACAACAATCCCCTTTATGTCCCGTTCCCACAATAGGTTCTTCACCCCAAAATTCCCTTCCCACTCTTCATACACACACCAAGCTAATCTTGGCTTACATCAAAAACATACCTCTACATACAATTTATACAGCGAAGCCAAAATAACACGCATGTACACAATGGTTTATTTTTCCTCCTCTTGTCCCCTTACCTCAGGACGGAGGGATTCAGTCCATTCCACTACAGGACACTTGCTTTTTTTCTCAAAGCAGTGCTGCTCTCCCTCCTTTTTCAAGGGACCGTTCACTTCAACATCTCTTTATTAGTACTACTGCTGTGACGTCACCGCTCCCCCATACTAGAGCCCCCTTTTTATTCTTACTCAAAATTAAAAAAGGAAAAGGAATATATACTACGTGGTCCAAAACTTCACACACATCTCACTCATTCCAATACTCACACTCCTGTTGTTCTTGCATCAGGTTCACGCACATTTTGTATGTTCTTCCGAGGACCACTGATGCCGTCTCTCCCCCTCAAAGAGTCTGCACACCTGTGGGCGGCGCCTAACCTTCAGCAATCAAGAAAGCCTTTAGATAACTACTGGGCTTGCGGGCCCTCTCGTTGTGTTTGTAGTTTCTGCTCTCTGCATGTAGGTACCGCTTGTCCAGAAAAATGTGGTGGAGGAGCTCCTAGCCCCAAGGATGGACCTGCAATCACATTGCAGATGAGAAAATGTAAGATAGGCCCAAAAACAGGATCAGACAAAAAACAAATCAAATGAGCAATAAAAGTGCATGAGTAGCAAGAAAAACAAATGCGTATTGCATGCAACCTCGGACGGGAACAATTCAAGGATCATTCAGCATTTCATCATTAAATGGCAGTTTATACAGGTGTGTGTGAAATCATGACTTTGATAATGTTACAAGATACATGTACATTATTATTCACTGATTGTACAGTGGTTGCCATCCCCTACACATTTCTATACAGTACCTAGCCCTATTGGCCTAACCTCTGCCTTGTGATCACTGATGACCTCCTATTAACACTGCCCAATACTCAGGTTATCCAGCTTCTCCATTTCTCATTTGTTGTCATACAGTCTTACATTTTATAACAAGCAAATAATTTCCACATTGGCTATTTCACCCTCAAGTGTCCCAGGGTGGGTTTCTTCCGCCTTCATTCACCAATCATTTTGTGAGGTGCAGACATTGTGGAAACAAAAATGAAAACGTCATCTCTTTCTCCTGGGGCCCAAATGTTGGCACCTTCTGACCGTTCTCAGCCTTATGACTGTACAACAGCTAATAATGTTTTTCTTCTTCTAAAACATGTTTTACCTTTTGGAGCCTTTCCTTCCTTTCCCATTGTGGGACTATATGTCTTCATGAGACTTTTTTCTTGGCCTTTGCTCCAAGACCATGTGCAAACCTTGAATGTGCACGTATGTCTGTGTGTGTATGTGGATTATTTTGGTTTTGTGAATGTAGTTGTTTGTGGAAAAACATGGTTACTTCCTTCCCCCATCCTTCCATGATACTCTACTTTTTTTGTACAGGTATCTCTTTGTTTTCAATGTTAATGATCCTTTCACCCTATAATTCTCAATTGGAATTCCCTTGTTGCTTAGTACCGGTGGCTTCTATATAAGTGGCCATTTTCCAACAAGTGTAGTGTGTTTGCTTGCTGTGATTTTCCATTACTCAGCACACTACCTTGTTCTCACTAAAATTGTGACCTTAATCTTGCAAGTTCTGACCATTGCATAAGAACACTATTTGTTATATATTATCTTGCATGATGCTTGGGAACCTGCTTCACCCTGTGCTTCTAAGCAATCCCTGCATGGCTTTTCGTCTCTGCCTCTACGGGCTCTTACCTTGTTTGTGCAGTTAAGTGTATTTTACTGCGAGGATAAATCCATGTGCTTCTGTGGCCTAATAACTTATAAATGGCCCAGGAGGTTGCATCTATTATGGGGCCTATATTTGTATATGTGCAATCTTAATTATTCCAATGCAATTAATAGGCAGTAAGACTGATTTTCCCTGAGCTTTGTAGCTACTCCCTGTACTTCTACTAAACAAAATAGTTTTTTTCCACTGCTTGTGGTGGCCTTTGCATCGTTCTCTGCCTATACATGTGTGTCAAATCTAATGCACTACTGCTCAATATTCACCTACTGCCTTATGTCACATGGGCTTTACTTTCAATGTGTTTTTCTGCTACACATTGCTGCCCTACATTTCTTCATTGAGTGCTCTCAGAAATGTATCTCTCACCATTGCTGCTCACATAAAGAAGGAAGGCGGCACCTGTAACTGGGGCCACTAGCATTTTGACAGGCTCCCAGTCCACTCTATAAGGGTTTACTTAATTTGTACTTCCACTCATGTTTGGGGTGTTCGGGTTACATCCCTACAAAAGTATACAGACACGTTCAATCTGATGACACACATATCAAGGTCAAATTGGCCAAAACCCTTGGCGCAAAACTCAAAATCTTCAACTGCTTATAATCCCCCCAAAACGCAATCAAAGTAAAAAAAGACTATACTTCATTAGGAACAAAAGGGGCATAATCCATTTTGATCCCAAATGATCTTGTGGTTTTTCCTTCCAAGTGGCCTGCAGAATTGCACAGAAGGCCGAAACACACCTGTGTCGACGGTTTGTTCAGTGTTTTGTATTGTGCATTAAACTAAGTGTGGTCAAAGATAGCATTTTCTTTAGAATACAATGAAAGAGTGCTGTAGATGGCTAAATCCTGCAGGCTACCTAACAACTTATATGAGCATAAAATAAGGGAGGTTGCTTTTGACCTTTGGGAATAGGTGATAGTAGAGTCAATCTAGACCAGTGCAATAGTATAAATAAACAGTGTTTACATTGGGTATTGAAATGTGTCATGTACTAACCCCAGCACTTTAATGAAATGAGTTTTGTATTTACAAAGTGAGTAAAAGAGAATTTCATGTTTTAAGTGATTTTTTAATGTGACAAAATTGTGGTATGCATATTGTTTTGATATTTGAGAAATGTGTTTGTTAAAATAAACTTTTTTTGATAACATTTCTACAGAAAAAGGCATAGTGTACAATCTGAATGTGTGTGTGGAAAAGTGAAGAAAAGGACGTTTGTCAGGATAGGTAAAAGTAAATAAGTGTACCTTCCAAAGGTGTGTTTTTTAGGTAATAAGCATCCCAGTAGAGGGAGGTACTGTCTTTCCGGGTCCCGACTTTTATTTGCACAGCTATCCATAATCTTCCAACAAAGTAAAATGTATAGGAGTTGTTTTTGATTTTAAACTTCCTCGTAGGCATATGTCTGAACACAAAACACAAAACACAAAAGTTATAAGGAACATCCAAAAAAACTGGTATGATATGATAAGTCACTTATAATGTGTCTGTACAAATGTGCTTCTAGGTGCGACAGGACAAGGCAGAGAAGACAGAGGGGGAACAATACAAACAATCTTACCAGGGCTTGTGACATTCAGATTGTGCAAGTACCACAGAGCCAAAGTGCAGGGGCGAGGGAGAGGGGGAATTGCCAGGGATAGGGGGAGGCATGCAAGTGCGATCAGTGCAGCAATGTTCTGAGTAGATGCATCCAGGGCAACGCAGCTCTGGGTAAGTGCAGGGAGACAGGGGACTGTAGAGTGTACAGTTACAGCCCCTAAGTGTGCGATGGCCCAAAAGCAGTGCAGGGGGGACTAATCATGGAGGAGCCTGGTATCCATTATGCTCAGAGAGTATCCTTTGCAATCAGTTGGAGCGGCAGACATGTAGGTCATCAGGGGAGGGAGAGAAAGCAGAGAAGAATAGGATTGTCCTGAGCTGCTTCCGGTACTTCAGGAGGTCAGGCTCAAGTTTGAGAGGGACAGGGAGGCCATTCCAGAGGGAGGCACCTGCAAAAGAGAGAGATCTACCATCCACTCTCTGCCTAGCAAAGCGTCTGACCCTCAGAGAGTTGGAGGTATTTGAGCGAAGGGCCCGAGAATTAATGTATTTTGGAAGAGAGAGTTGGAAGTGGTGAGGACCCTGTCCCCAGAAGGCCTTTTAGACGATGCAGAGGGTCTTGAACTTGATCCTTGCAGCCACAGGGAGCCAGTGGAGAGATTTCAGTGCTGTAGAGATACGGACCCTGGGTTTGAGGCCAATGATAAGTCTTGCAGTCCTGTTCTGGATTAGTTGAAGAAGGCGGAGAGTAGAGGAAGGCAGATTGAGAAAGAGGCTGTTGTAGTAGTCCAGCCTAGAGAGAACCAGGGCTCTGGCAACAGTGAGCTTCTAGGGGAAAGTGAGAAAATGAAGAATACCTCTGAGGAGGTGCGGCTGGTAGTGGGACTTCTTAGCGAGGTCCGAGATGTGAGGAGAGAAGGAGAGAGTGGAATCGAAGATGACACCAAGGTTTTTTGCCTCACAGGAAGGCGAAGGAAGAGGGCCCAAGGAGAGCAGCCAGAGTGTGAGGGGGAAAGCGGGAGCAGGGGTCCCAATGAGTAGGATCTCTGTCTTACTGGCATTAAGGCAGAGATTGATGCAGGCGCACCAATTCTGAATCACGGGAAGACAGTCAGAAATGAGCAAGAGAGAAGAGGAGGCTGAGGGGCTTAGGGGATCCTGAACGAGAGCTGGTTGTCATCCGAGTAACACTGAAAGTTAGAGGAGAAAGTAGAGATCAGGAGGGCCAATGGGGCCAGGTAGACATTAAAGAGCCAGGGAGAGAGGTTAGAGCCATTGGGGACACCACATATGATGAGGGAAGTGGTGGAGAGAAAGGATCCAAGTGGACCTGGGATGGCCGGTCCGAGAGGAAGGAGGTCAACGACTTCAAGTCCTTATCCGTGATGCCCAGGTTCTCACAGAGTCGATTGATCAGGATGCCTTGAATGCTCGGTCAAAGGCAGAGGAAAGGTCAAGGAGGATGAAGACAGAAGGAAGGTTGTAGTAAAGATTAGAAAGAAGATCTTCACAGGTGTTCAGGAGAGCAGTTTCCATGCCTCTGGCTGCTCTGAAGCCAGACTGATAGTCATGAAGACAACCAACAGATTCTGTATAGAGAGTAAGCTGGGAGATGGCAAGCTTTTCCAGGAGTTTGCCCAGGAAAGGAGTGATAGAGATTGTGTGAAAATTTGCTGAGCAGGTAGGATCGGCAGAAGGTTTTTTAAGGAGGGGGTGCACAAGGAAGTGCTTGAGGAGAGAGGGGAATGATCCAGTGGGGAAAGAGGTTGCAAAAATCAGCCAAGGCTGGAGCGAAGGTGTCAACGTGGTCCTTGATAGTTCTAGAGGAGCAGGGGAGCACCTGTGTGAATGACACTTTCATAGATCGAACTTGTCTAGAAAATATGTCAGGTGTTGTCAGGGAGAAAGAAGAGAAATGAGGAGGAGAAGGAGAGGTGGCCGGAAGGGGGCCAGGAGAGGTAGAAGGAGAGGAAGAGGAAAGCGAGCACAGGATGTCCTAAGTTTTAGTGGTGACATGAGCAACCCGAGCCATACAGAGAGCCTGGGAGGGAACAGGAGAGGTGAAGACTGAAGCAGGATTGGACAGCTCCTCTCAGATTTTAAAGAGTTTGGCCGTGTTCTTAGAGGCTGCAGAGACAGGGGCTTAGATGTGGACTCTCTTTTTGGACACAACAGAGAGTCTGTATTGCCTTTGGAGGAGTTTGTCAGAGGATGTGCTCGAAGCCTCCACTTCCTTTCACCTCCCTGCACTTGCGTTTCCGGGTTGCGAGGTTGGAGTCATACCAAGAGTTGCACTTGGAGCTAGGTTTCAGGTGGAGTCTCATGACATGGGCAAGGATATCCGGAGTATTGGAGATAGAAAGATGCAGGTTAGAGAGGGCTGTTTCAAAGTGTGAGTCAGCAGTAGAAGTAGTGGGAGCAGAGAAAGCAGCGGCAAAGGCAACCACCTCACACACGCTTCATGGGCCGTATGACCAGGAAAGTAGGTGGCAGTGCTGGGGTGCACTTTGTCTGAGGGACAGAGAGTTTCAGGTGAGAGGAAAGCAGAAAGTGGTCAGTCTAAGAGAGAGGAGTGGTGAGAGGGTTAGAGAGGGGGAAGTCTGAGGAGATGAGAACATCCAAGGTGTGTCCTGCAGAGTGTGTCGGACAAGAGGGGAGAATGGAGAGAGTGTTGCAGAGGTTGCGTAAGAGCCCAGAGGAGGGATTAGAAACATCCTGGTGGATGTCAAGGTCTCTGAGGAGGAGAAGTTGAGACTTAGAAGCAAGGAGAGAAGAGAAGAGGTCAGCCCACTCTGAGAGTAATATGGCAACCTGGTCAGGTGGCCTGTACATGGTGGCCACAGTTAGAGAGAGGCTGTGAGAGATAGAGAGCCTGCAGACCAGATATTTAAAGTAGATGCAGGCATGCATAGGAATGACAGAAGCACTGAAGCACTTAGAAAAGATCAGAGCTACTCCACCTCCGGATCGGTTGGTTATGGGCTCTGAGAGGATCTAGGAGCCATCAGGGAGGAGAGTGTCAAAACTCATGACAGAGCTGGCCATGAACCATGTCTTGTGAGAGCAAGGACATTCAGGTCAAGTTCTTCGAGGAGGTGGCAGATGTCAGAGGAGTGTTTGACAGCAGAGCACAAGTTCAGAGTAGCGGTGTGGAACAGGTTGCCACATTTGAAAGACTTCTGGGGTGGGGTACAGGCATGAGGTACACCGAGCAGAAGTGGTAGAGGGGCCTGAGAGAGGGCAGAGGTGGTAGCAGGAGGTAGCAGTGGAGCCAGAGAGGAGTAGATAGGTTCCAGAGAGGTGGTGGAGGAAGGGGGTTGCAGAGGAGTCCGAGAGATGCTATTAGGAGTAGCAGGAGAAGGAAGGAAGTTGATACGATGCAGGAGATGCCTATCGAAAAGGAGGAGATTGGGCTGAGGGACATGGACCAAGACGGTGCCATTCAGATAGGCATTAATGATTTTCTTGGACAAGTGGAAGGAGGCCAACAGGACCTCCCACCGTGTGCCACCATTAAAGGGAGAGGAAGAGATAGGAGAGAGAGCCGTGATCATATGAAGGGTCCATAGGTCTGGTGAGAGAATGACAAAGAGGATGTCGGTGAGAGTCTATATGGAGGAAGCACTAGTGTAGGTATCAGCGATAGGGAGACCTGGTTTGGAGAAAAGGATGTACCTCTTGAACTTCATCCTTCCAATCTTAATGAGATAGAGTAGCAGTTAGAGAAGATGGGAGAAACGGAGCGCATCATAGGGGGTGCGAGGAGGGTAGGGAGAGGGGAGTGAGAGGAAGAAAGGAGAGTGCCTTGCTGTGCAGGGAGCACAGAGGGGTGGGGGGTTGCACAAGGGAACACACCAGGAGGAGTGGGCAGGTGAAACACAGCATTTGACGGTACCGCCAGCAGGGTAGAGATGCGGAACGTGGGAGAGTAATGGAACACAGTGCACAGTACGACAGTAACCAACTAGATCGTGGGAGAAAAACTTCATGGAACACAGTACAACAGTGACCAAGTGGATGGGGACCTAAAGTGTGGGAGAAAAGAGACCTAATGGACAACAGAACACAGTAAACAGTAACCAAGTGGATGGGGACCTAGATGGCACTCTGCACAGCTTCCCCTTTGACGCTAAACACCTGCGTTGGGCAATCAAGTGCAATGGGTTCAGATCAGGGCAGCACTAATATTATTTGTTTTGAAACTCCATGAACACATCACACCACTGCTAAGAAATACTACATTGGATGACCGTGGAATAAAGGATACATTTTGCATCCCTAGGTCTGAACCACAGAGTTTTCTCAAACAAAGGGCACTTGTCAAACAATGTCAAACACTTTGACAATCTAGCAACTTCCAAAAACACTAAGGCACTCTTCTATCCTTTTCTAACCAAGAAAATTCAAACTGGACTGAGAGTTCTCTCCATCTATGTTTAGGACAAAAGGATCAGCAGAATCCTATCAGCTTCAGTAAGCCATCAAAACAGAACTGATTGAGCGTGCATTATCATAACCATAAAGTTGTTTCCTCATAGTCAAATCTAACATGGAATTACGTTTTCAAACACTGACATGTCAGATTTGTTTTAGCCAATAAAGCAACCCTATATACTGTAATGATTGCGTTTCTCTCCAGTATACCTCTGCTTAACCAGCCATTAGGGACCTAGCTAGGCGATCCACCCTCCCTATATTCACCCTGAACTGAGAAGTGATTAATGTGCATGTTGCAAAATGCAAATCGCAATAAATATTGCACAATTGATGCAAAAACCTCTTCCTACTATCCACTCACAGCATGGGCAATCTCAAGAGGAGTTCTTATGTGTAATCATTGATCGCCTAGCCCATGAACTGGTCAATATTTCAATGCTAAGCATTGCTAATTCATTCATCTTACATATATATTCACCTTTTCATTTACTGCTCACTCCTCATTACTGTATACCTTTTATACTTCCCACTTCACTATCACACTCCTCTTTCGCGGACTCTCATTCAAGTCCCCTATCGGATTCCCCTATTTCTTCTTTATTAAATACCTATACTGCAATTTTCGCTTCTCACTGCCTCATTCAAAGGCCAGCCTTCTTCATTCACTTGTCAACCTGCTTGATATTCAATGGCCACTCTGCTATGCAGGGAATGATTAGCAATCCTTCAATGTGCAGGTTGATTCTGGTTATAGTTCTTAAAATGTTCTTTGTCACGCTATCTCATTTTCCATGTGCCAGCTGCTCACTGTGTGTTACATTGCATGTTAATAACATATTATACTTTTAGTCACTGCCTGAAATATTAATACAAATTCATTGCAGTTTATTTATTTGTAATAATGTATGCACATATACCTATTTCAGATTGCATTGCTTCTACAATGCAATAGTACTTGTTTCTGAATAGGCTAATATCATATGTTACAAAGCTTTGTAAAATAAGCATTATTGTTAGGCGCCAAATTGTGCACCAAGCTGGAACTTGTTTTCGCTTTCTTCGGGCAGTATTTAAATGCATTTTCCTCCACCAGTATATCAGTATCATTATGTCATCATGCCTGTTGTTTCCACAACCAGTTTTGATTGTGCGAAGTGAAACTCAATCGTTCCATGTGAGGTTTTATGGCTAGAAAACGATCCACGACATTTACTTTGTGACCTGGTGTTCTACACGGATCACTCCTTGGTCCTCTTCTCTTTCCTTATACACTTCCCTTCTTGCTTGTTGTTAATTCATTTGGTCCCTCTTGTCACTTCTTCGCCAACGGTGTCCAGATTTTCACTTCCTGTTCCTCTTTTTCTGACTCTCTCTATTCTACCCTCACTGCTTGTCTGCTGACCATCCGTTCCTGAATGCATTCCCATTTTCTCCGCTTAAGCACTCCTAAAACTGAAATGTTATTTTTCTCTGCTCCATCACTTATGTTCTTCCTCCTTCCTCCATCTCCCTCTCCCCTCCCTGTTTCTCTTTCAGACATTCCAGCTAAATCCTGTTGACATTTTGGACGCCTCTGTCTCATTTGCTGACCATATCTCTAATAATTCTCATTCTTAATTTTGGAAAAGTTAATCTAAATCTCGCCTGTCAAATGACAAAAGCTTTCAAATTAAAATTAAAAAGTTCAAATGTATTCATAGTCTGGCTTCACCCGACCTTTATTCCATAATTTCTAGCTACCTTCCTGATCGCTTCTTACACTCTCAAACATGATTTATTTGATCACTACCTAAATGTCTAAATGCACAATACAGCTATTGTTCTTTCTCTTTACTTGCACCAAAACACTGAAACTCTTAATTTCTCTCTATTAGATCCTCAAACACTTTTGCATACTATAAAATATCTCAACAAAATATTTCAAGAATGAAATCATCATTACTAAACAAAACGGGACAAAACGTGTAGAGAACAGGAGCCGAGCCTGAAGCGTGTAGCAGAGGCAACGTGTTAGTCTTGGAAGGAAGACAGAACAGAGAAGCACAGGTCCAAATCCTAGTCCTGGGTATTAAGTGTGTTACAAACGATTAATAACTGTCCATTGTTTCGATTATTTGGACTTCGTTGTGTAGTTTAACTGTTAGTGTTGTTCACAGGGCACCTTTCACCTTAGCATACTCGGTGCTCTCATGTATATCCCTGTGATGTGCTTGTTATGAGCCATGTTGGGTTTATTTGATGCCCTCACACAATTCATGCTAGATCCTTGATCAGTTTTGTTAAGTAATCGTGTGCAGATTTAGACATAATTCCCACTGCATAACGCTTATCCCTCCCTAAATTACAAAACCAGCAAATAGGGTGTTTTGATTGGATTGTCATTCATCTTTACTGTGACCCTTTTAGTATTACACACAACACATCAACATGATTAAAATAGATGTTTATTTGTATTTTTTTAAATCCATACTGTGTTGTTTGTAATGCTATGGAATTTCATAATTTGATTTTCTTTCACAATTTCAAGGACCTTTTATCTCGAAGAGTTGGCTGAAGCCCTCTATCAACCTGGACTCTCCCAAATCCTCAGGGCCTATGCAACTCTCTCTCCCTCTCTATCCTACCCTCTGGCTCCACGCACAACACGGGCCACACTTTGGATGCTCTCATCTCTACTGACATCCCTCTCTCTATCCCTCTCTCTATCCCTCTCACTACCTCTCTCTCTAGGACTGACCACTCTCTTCTCTCAACACACCCAAAGCTCTCCTCTCCTCTTGCAGCAACACACCCAGCACTGCCACTTGACTTCAAAGTCACCAGACCCATGAAAAAAGTGACAGTGGCTGCCTTTGCCGCCACCTACTCTCCTCCTCCGATTCCTGCGGCTGACTCCCACCCTGACACAGCACTCGCTAATCACAATCTCTCTATCTCCAACACTCTTGATATTCTTGCCCCTGTCATGAGGGTCTGACTATAGCCTTTCAAAAAGTGCAACTCTTGGCATGACTCCGTACCTCTGGTTGCCCTTAAACGCAAGTGTAGGACAGCTGAGAGGAAATGGAACTCGTCGGGCGGACCATCTGACAAACTGGCCTGCCGCCTCCTGCAAAGGCAATATCGACTCAGTATACCACTCCAAGAAAATAGTTTTTAGTCAAGCCTGTAACTCTGCGGCATCAAACAACACAGCCGATCTTTTCAAAGTCTGCAAGGAACTGGCCAATCCTACAGCAGCCTCTTCTCCTGACACACCCTCCCAGGACTTTTGCTCGGCCCTTGCTGCAAACTTCTTCAAGCCAAGACATCCTTTCCTCCCTCTGTTCCACACCACAGCATGCACCAACACCAGAGCCCCCTTGCCCCCCACACTTACCCTTTCTTCTCTCTCACCCATAACACCAGATGAAGTCAACAGACAAGTCCGGTCTATGAAGGCTTCATCCAAACAGGTGGACTCTTGCCCCTCTAAAACCATTAAGGACAATATTGGCTCCCTCGCCCCAGCATTGGCAGATCTCTGCAATATCTCCTTGTCCACTGGAGTTTCCCAACTGGTCTTAAGCACTCCCTTGTGCACCCTCTACTCAAGAAACCCTCTGCCGACCTCTCCATTCTGCCAAACTATCGCCCTAACTCTATCACTCATTTCCTTGGCAAAATCTTGGAGAAGTTGGCTATCTCTCAGCTAACCCTCCACACTGAATCTATTGGTTGCTTCCATGACCATCAGTCTATCTTTAGAGCATCCAGAGGCATGGAAACTGCTCTCAAATCTTGACACTAACACTCCCTCTGTCCTCATTCTCCTTGACCTCTACTCTGCCTTCGACACGGTTAACCAAACTTCCTGATTGCACGTCTCTGTGGCTCTGGCATGGTTAACCTCCTTTCTCTCTGGCCACCCATCCCCATGGAGCTCAAAGTCTTTCTCTCGACTATCGCTCTGTCAACCTGTGGCGTTCTCCAGGGATCTAACCTATACCCCTGTTTCTTCAACATCTATATGGCTGCCTTGGCAGGCGTGATTGCCACTTTCATCTCTAACTTCTAGTGTCAGGCAGATGACACGCAACTTTCTTTCAGACTACCCTCAGTCGCCTCTACCTCCTCGCTCATATCAAACTGTCTGTCTGCTATTCAGTCATGGTGTGCTGCAAGCAAACTTTACCTCAATGCCAGTAAGACTGAGATCGTTCGTATTGGGACCCCTGCTCCCCCTTTCCCACTTTCACTCTGGCTGGCCTCCCTTGGTCCTGTGCCAGCACCTACCTGCAAGGCCAAAAACCGCAGGGTCATCTTCGACTCCACTCTCTCCTTTTCCTCTCACATTTCTGACATCTCTAAAATGTCTAACTATCAGCTAGACCTCCTCGGTGTTACTCTACCTTTTCTCACTTTCCCCCAGTGGCTCACTGTCTCCAGAGCCCTGGTTCTCTCTAGGCAGGACTATTGCAAAAGCCTCTTCCTCAACCACCCTTCTTCTTCCCTGCACCCTCTGCAACTCATCCAGAACAGAACTGCAAGACTTATCCTTAGCCTCAAGCCCAGGGACCGCATTCTCTGGCACTGTAATCCCTTCACTGGCTCCCTGTGACTGCAAGTATCACGTTCAAGACCCTCTGCATTGTCCACAAGACTTTTCGGGGCCTTGGACTTACCTACCTGCAACAGTGACTACCTACCTTATCATCAGCAGGTGCTTCCCTCTGGAATAGCCTCCCTGTCGACCCTCCATCTTGAGTCTGATCTTCTTAAGTTCTGGAAACTTCTCAAGACCTTCCTTTTCTCCTCTTCCTTCTCTCACCCTCTAACCTTGTATACTCTGGAGACCCCCGGCTGGCCCACAGAGCCGAGGTTTGCTCAGAAAGTACTTTAAGACGAGATAGCTGCACCCTTGAGATGGATGGGGGTGCAGATTTATTACTCCAACACCAATCAATATGGAAACTCAATAGTTTGGCAAAGGGAGTCCGTTTAATGACAAGTACAAAAAATGGGGAGCCATGGAAATGAGCAGTGATGCAATCGTCCTTCTTGCTTCAACTCCAATGAACTTCATACAAATCCTAGCATTTATACTGAAAACTTGTCATAACTGACGTATAACACTCAAAAGTTAATATGCAATTCTATTGGTTAGGAAAAGGTAACTTTAATATAGGTACTATATCTGTATATGGTGATGGAGTGAGGGGATTGGATAAACACTGTCAGGAGGGTGTGTAAGCCCTTCCTTCAAAAATGACTACTGTAGACGTCACTAAAAGTACAACGTCCCATTGGTTCTACTAACTATAGGACCATAGATTATTTGGTCCATTGTGATTGGGTTGGCACCAACCCCATGCATACATTTCCACTTTGCTTAGCAGCACACAGAATTGTCAGCCAGGTGCAGGGTGCCCCCTAATTACCCGGCCATCCTCCAATTAAGGTTACAATCAATCATCACTTCAGCAACTATGTGTCAATTATTTTACTGTGGTTGGCCTCGAAACTGCATCTCTTCTTGGGCGGATGCCAAGCGTAGGTGTGAGCCCGTGCTTCTCCTCGCTCGGCTAGTCCCGTGCTTCCCACACCATGAATTTGTCTAGTTTCTCTTAATTTGTGTATTTGATTCTTATTTGGCTTGCCACCTGCCTATGCCTCCTTATCTTGACCTTTCAGAGACAGGATATTCTGTTCTTAAGTTTCAATTATATGTAGCTACTGTTCGTTCCTTCTATTGGTATGACCTTGGCTCTCCTGGCACGAGTTGCATCTTACGTGTTTTGATTCAGCCGCCTCTTCTCGTTTTGCTAGAATATGAATCTCTGCTCATGCGGCCTTTAGTAACCTGGGTTGATTCTGCTTTTTCGTGCAAAGTGGGATCGCAATTATAATACTGTGCTTCGTTTTGAGGTAGATTATGTATAATGGTGCTTGCCGCACTATTCTTCTACTTAGCATAGCAAGCCGTACTGTTCTCTTAGCCTTCTTGTGGTTCCAAGCGTATGTACAGGTGTTAGCTGGTTGAATATCTTCATCCTGTTTACAGCTTAAGCTTCTTGGTATTTCAACATTGTTCTCCCTTTTATTTTCACGATATCCTTATTCATGGGGTTTTGTCTCTTTGTGCCATTCTTGGGTCGTTATTTCTACTATCTGTACGTCTGTCCGAGGCCATGTGACATCACCATTCATCTTCCATTAAGACCTTTTTTGGTTTCTTCCGGGACTGTACTTAGGTGATCTTCATTTCGTCTCATTTGCTGGTAGGGTTTTCTTAAAGGATACCTTACTGTCCAGGGTTGTCTGGGTATTGGTACTTCAATAGGTGTTGCTCTTCTGATAGGTACTGTGCAGAGCCCCAGTGCGGCTCTCTGCTGATTTATTTGCTCAACATACGTCACCTATCTTGGTGTGAACGTTCCTGGTACTTCAAAATGGGCGACTGGAGTGTAGGCTTTATTCGGGACCTCCTCTACACTCCCTCCTCTGGGCGATTCATCGACCACTTTCACCTACGTCTTTGGATTCAACGTACTCGATTCTTCTGTATTTGTCGTCACTCGATCGCCTGGGTTCATTCCTTCTTTGTCTTCTGGGTCTATGCATGATAGTTTGAGGAAGTGTCTCTTTGGTGTCCATATTTTTATTACTCTTCTCAGGCTTCCTGCTGTTCTTACATGTTCGTCTTTATTCCATGTCATTAATTGACATTGTCCAGTTGGGCTACAGTAAACCCATCTTCCCACATAATTTCTGTGTATCCTCGGATAGAGAAACTTTGTTCCTTCTGGTGCGTGAATGCTGGTCTTCACAAAGTTTCTTATTTCTTCATCAGTCAGGACTTTGGGCTTGCATCCTGGCTTGACATCAATCATGATCTTCATCCCTATGGTTTTCTTTGCAGTCTTCTGGCATTGTGAGATTATTATCTTGATAACACAAAATCCTAGCAATATCATCACTAACAGGGCTCCCAAGAACTTGAATGCATCGGCCATCCATTGCGGGACCCACGAGAATAGTGATCCAAACTAGCAGTCATCATCAACTTCGTCAGTTTCATTGATCATGTGGTTCTGCAGGTATGTCAGCATACTTATGGCTTCTGTTAAGGTTCCATTCTCCTCATTGTGAGATGGTATAAATGTGCAACATGATTCTCCGATTTTTGCACAAACTCCTTCATCCATGTGATCATGTCAAGGACATATCTGTTCCGAAGAGTCATCAGTCGGATGGCTCTTAGCTCTTCCTTGATCGCATTGAGTCCTTTTATGGTCGTATTAATTGTCTGCAGTAACTCCCATCTGGTTATCTGCAACCATTTAGTATTTACTGCAACTTGGATTCTTGGCAGAAAAATCATTGTGAACACTGATATGTGAGGCTATACAGCCTGTGTGCATAAGGGATTGCATGAAAAGCTTCTTCTGATTTAGCGGAGAAGTCATTTTCTCTCTTCATCCGAGTTATCAGTTCCCCAGATCTCTTCTTCCTCAGGTGAGCATCTGCTTTTGGGAAACTGTCAATATTCAGGTCACTTTTCAGGATCACTAATGCTGGAACGTGGACGTTCACTATTGTGCATATACCTCCCCAGTCTCTTTGCAGTCTGATGTATGTCTTCGATCCGCATGTCCAATAATGATCCATAATTACAGCAGTTCCATGCACCATCCCTAGAGCATCAAAGACTTGTCCACAGTTCTTATTCTCTCGCATCTTTCTAGTGCCATTATTCCTGAAGCAGAATTTTGGGCTTTCTAGTGGCACTATCTGCAAGGGTCCTCCTTTGTCTTTGACCCATGTCAATAGTTTTGTACGTTTTGGCCACAATGGTTTGCAGCCATTTCACACTATGTTGATGGTGGGCTCATAGTGACCGAAGACCATCCATGCTCGGCATATCACTACTCCTTTCTCCCATCCGTCTGGTGAAAGCACTGTTCCCCTAATTTGCTTTTGGCCTCAATTCTTCCATCTCCGAACTTCTTCTGGAGTTTTTCCTTGGACATGTAGCTTGCGGTTCGCTTCTCTTCTGATTTCTGCTCCTCTAACTCTATGTTTCTCATATCTGATCACAATGGCCCTCATTACGACCTCGGCGGTAGCCATGCCGCTATTGGCGAGGGAAAGAGGGAGCAAACAACGGGCCATTACGGGTTGGCCCGTTGTTTGCTCCCTCTTTCCCTCGCGGGACCCGGTAAGCACGCCTGGTTTGTCCAGGCGTCACTTCCTGGGTCCCGCGAGGGGACCTCGTAAATAGGTGGTACGGGGTAAACGGCGCTGGCACCTTTTACGGCGCCGTTAACCCCGTACCACCAGGGTCATAATGAGGCCCAATGTGTTTTGTCTTTCTATTGTTTCTTGTCTTTAGGTCATAGACATGATCTTCCTCATTTGGATCAGTTGCTTCAGTTGCCCATTTCAGTGAGGCATCACTTCCCATGAACTGGCCTCTGGTCTTTCACATTGCTATGTGTGACAGACAGTGTGCTGTCTGAACATCAATTTCTACAGCTACGAAGATCTTGGTTTTCCCCATGCTGTATGGTAGGAGTGCACAAACAAAGCATTCCCCTTCTGAATTGTGTCTTCCAACCTCTTTCATATGCTGGTACCAAATGTTGTTTCCCAGATGTGCTGTGTTATCCAGGTATTCGTTGAGTTTGTTGTCATCTCCATGCATGCTTCTCTTGATTCTTAGTGTTTTCTTGTAGTTGGCTATGACTACATCCCTAAATGCATCTGTATGGCTTTTTCTTGCGGGCGGATTCTTAGGCAGCTCAGTCCATGGTGCAGGCTTCCTCATCTGTGCCATTTGAGTGGACAAGCAGGTATTTCCCTCTCTTTCTATATCCTTCTCCTGCTGGTTGCAAATGCCCATACCAACCACCCTGACGCTGGTCCGGTGTATGGTTGTATCGTAGAACTGGTACTTGTCCCTTGTGTTGGAACGTATATGCTTGGCAATACAGTCTCTGTGGTTTTGTTCTTCAGTCCTTCTTGTATTTTCCTTGCTTTGGCTATGAACGGCCATAATGAGTCTACTATTAGTTGTGCTTGTGAGATCTTCCTTGAGTTTGTCTTTGTCTCCATCAGTGTTGTCTCAGGGGTGTTTATCATTATCATTTCTGTTGGTTTCTTCTCCAATTCCTCTTGTCTTTCCACAATTTATGTTGTGGAGTTTCTTATGGCAAGCAGTTTCTTCTTCTCTATTGTTTTGGCTTGTGGTTCTGCAGTCATTGACACTAGGCCTGTTTTGTGTTCATTCAGTGTTTGCATGCATGTGGTTGTCAGTAACCTTTCTTGATTCATTCTTTGCCGACCCTGTCTCCAGCTTTTCTGGTTGTTTGTTACCACAAGTGTGCGTGTGTCATTGTTAATCACATCCATTTCAAGTTCATTCATTCCTACGTCAGATCTTCTAGGCACTGGAATGACTATGACTACCCCTATACTGGGTGCTTTTGTGGGTTTCATGCGTGCATCATTAGGTGGGTGCACTGGGATTGGAACGCTTTGTGCACCAATAAAAAAGGCAGTTCTGATGGTTAATGACAGTAAAACAATGATGAATATGATACATAGATACATTATGCTTCTGTATGTCAGGCGGCAGCATTTACTTCCAGAGAAGCGTGGTCGCCTCTCCTCCTGCGGGAGGACCATGTTGCTGCTCTGGACCCCATCTTGATCATTCGCCAAATGTCAATGTTTCATTATATTCCTTTACACAATATTGTCTTTCTGACTCTGTGGTTAAGGGTCTCAAGTGTTTCACAAGTAACCCCCCTCTTGCGGGTGACGGATTGTCTCTTATCTCAGGATACAGTTCCTTTGCTAGACTATGGAAAGAATCAAATTAAATACCACTTCAGTAAGTCCTTTTACTGTGCATGTTCAAAGTAAGTAAGCTCCCAGTCCACTCCTCGGATTTGCTTCAGTACTGAGGACATATTATATGCTGGTCAGTATGAAGTGATAGGGACAAAATAACGACAAATAGAATAAGTGAAGTCCTTGACACTGCTTACTCGATCTGTCCCTCGGCGGAAGGCTTTTAGAATCTCCTCAGATAGTTCTGCTGATGGTTAGAGAGTTCTACTTGGAGCACAATTCCATACAAGAGCATGCCCATCTGTGCAACATTAGCTGGATCTCTGATGATTGTGAGGACGTCAACATCGACCCGTCTCTCCACTAGCTCTGGAAAGTCAGTGACTAGGCGAAAGAGGACATTGTGAGCTAACCTGCTGTCTTCTAGTGACAGGGACATCCGTCCTGTCTTGCTGAGATTTTCAGGATTGTATGCTCTCTCTTTAATGTAAACAATGTCTGCACTGCCCGGTCACGTGGAGTGCAACTAGGATCACTATTTTATTTAAAAGTTGGCTTAAATGTTCTGTATTTGCTGGGCCTCAAAGAAACGTCAGTGTGTCTGTTGTTCCTCCGACTAGAGTTGGACAATCTTCGATTATGCGAAAGAACAATGTGTTGATAAGCTCATTTATTTCTGTCTGTGTTTGAGACATTTGGTTCCTTCTAACTGTACTGAGGAAGTAAGAGAAATTGTTCGGCAGTAACAGTAAGCAGTCTTCTTATTGTCATTTCATTTTCAGGATCTTGAAGAAAGTTAGTGATATTGGTGTGTCTCCCTACCAATGACGGGTATGATCTTAGCACTAGATCAAAATAGGTGACCACATCCTTGGCGATGTCCCTACTGCGGGACACCAAAAGTGATTCCGAATATGGTCTTGGTGTGGAATGAGTCAGGAGACTGTATTTGCTTCCAATGGAAGTGTCTTCGGTCAAAATTTGGCATATTCTTTTCTCATCAAGGCTTAAGTGTGCCTCAGTCCAAAGTTCAAAGTTCACAGGCTATGTTGTGGCTTATGCGTGCAATTCTTCTTCTTCACCCTGCAACTAGGATGCACAGAGTGTTTGTTTTTTATGTCCTTATCTCCTTTTATGCTTAGGGGAAGTATCCAATTTAAGCCACAATTTTCAAAAAGTTCTTTGTCTTGTGTGGCTGGTCATGCATACTGCTTCCTCATCATGGATCTTGTCTGCACGTGCTGTGGTTCTTCCCCGTCGCTCATCGACTCCTCTCGTTGTGGTTCAGGCAGGGGGCCTTCTCCGATGTAGGGTTTGATATTACTGAGAAAAATCCATGCTCTTCTGCCTTATAGTTTCACTGCGTATGGACTGCAGTCCTCCACTGTGAAATGACTGTTAACTCTTGGCTCGTCCCACTTTTTCCTTGTATGATTCCTTACAAGGACGCTGTCTCCAGGGAAGATGGATGGCACACAAAGTCCTTGAGCTGCGTCTGTAGTAGTATCTCCTTCTGTGTTCTGTGCTGCCCTGTACCCTTTTCGGCGTCGCTGCAGCTGGTCTGAAATTACATTAAGGCAAGATGTCATGCAGTTCAGATAGTTTTGCATTTCAGACTCTAAAATGTCTCCTATTGACTGGCCATCACATCTAGCTCTATCTCTGGGTGTCAAAGGAGTTTTCATTCTTCTTCGTGTGGCATAAGATGATGGTCATAACCGGGTTGGTTCCGAAGTGCATACAGTGCCAAAGTAAGGCAGTGGAACCAACCCTTTCTTAGAGTCAGCTTCAACTTGGCTATCCTTAGCTTTAACTAACCGTTGAGCTTCTCACAGTATCCGTTACCTTGTGGATGGTACGCCAACGAGAACTTGTGCTTTATACCAAGCAGCAAGCTAATCTGTTTGAAAATTACATTAAAAAAGTGAGGGCCATTATCTGATCTCATGACCTCGGACACCCCCCACCGGGGGAACACCTGTCTCACTAAAAATCTGGCCGCACAGGTAGAGTCTGGGTGTGTACATGGACCTGCCTCAATCCATCTAGATAATGGACACACCACAACAATTAAGTATCTATACCCGTTACATACTTGAATCATGTCAACATAATCGAAATGCAAGTTCTGAAAAGGCCCATTTGCCTTGGGATGACTCCTCTCATTACGTTTAATGTGTGTCCAGCTGTGAATTGCTGGAAGATTATACAGTTCACTATAAAGAATGCAACGTGCTCAGCTAAATTTGGAATGAACCAGTCTTCAGCGAGCATTGCTGCTAGATTCTCTTTTGTCAAAAAGTGCTGGTTAATATACCTGTTCCAGTGCTCTTTTTAATAGGGCTATGGGCATTACTGTTGTAGCAGTGCTGTCTTGTTGCCACAAGCTGTCAGAGAGGTTTAAAGAACACCCTTGACGTTTCCAAAGGTTCTTCTCTTCCTGTGATGCCTCCCGTTGGAGTTCCATTAACTGTGTTTGCCCCAAATTACTGTAACTTTCAGGTGCAGTTTGTGTAACAATCATTCGTTCATTGGCATGGATAACTTCCACTTCCATGATCGTTTCACTTTTGGATGCCATATGCTTGGCCTCCATTTCTGCTGTTTGATTTCCGCTTGAGATAAAATCTGTCCCTTTCATGTGGGTGGCACATTTAATGACCGCTATGCCCACTGGGAGCTGTAGTGCCTTCATCAGCCTGTCCAATAAGGCTGAGTGCTGTACTGGCTGCCACCTGCTCAGAGGTAGCCCCTCCTTTTCAGCGCACTACACCTGCGTGCACTGTTGACGTCACATAGGCAGAGTCACTGTACACCGTTACTTCCTGGTCTGCGTGATTCTCATTGACGAGTATCAACGCCAATAATTATGCAGCCTGTGCTGAATAATGAGATGGTATTTGCACACTAATTAGTACTCGAAATTCTCCATTTGCTGTGTGTTTCACCACAGAAACGCCAGTATATGTTTGTCCGTCACTTTGGTCGATCCTTGAAGACCCGTCAATGAAGACGATCTCTCCTTCTGCCAAGGCATTTTCTTTCACCCTTGGGATTTCATCATAGAATTCTTCATAGTTCGCTCAGTCATGTATTGGCTCTCCTTCAGTGACTGCTCGGCTATGAACATAGCTGCGTTCACTATCTTGCATCGGACTATCTTAATCGATAGATTTGATATTATCAATTCATAAGCTGAAGCTCTCTGAGATGTCAGTGTGCCCTTTGGTTTTTCTAGAATGGCAAATAGTGAGTGCTCGACGTACAATGTCATGGAGCATCCCATCACAATGGTTGTAACCTTCTCTATGGCGAATGCTGCGGCAGCTAAACTTTGTTCACAAGGAAAATTATCTCTCATTACTGGGTCCAAATTCCCACTGTAGTATGCCAGGGGCTTGTACCCCAACGTGGTTCTCTGTGTGAGTACTACCATCATAACGCTGTCATTCGTGTTTGAAAACAGGTAAAATTCCTCTGCATAATTGGGGATCACTAGAACTGGTGCTGTGCAAATAGCTCCTTTGAATTCAGCAAACCTTTTTTCCATGGTCTCAGACCATTCAATATTTTCTTTTGACACTTGGGCCTTCTTTAGGGCCTGAAGTAAAGGCTTAGTGTAAGAGCTATAGTCAAAGACCCATGCCCTAACGTAGTTGCATAGCCTAGAAAGCTCTGCATCTGTTTTGTCGTGTGTGGCTTAACCATGTCCAGTATGGCTTCAGCCCTTTCTGGGGTCACCCTCTTTCCCTCATGTGAGATCAGCTGGCCTACGTATAGCACTTCTTGTTGACAATATTGTAACTTTTCCTTGTCAACCTATATCCTTTCTCAGCCAGTATAGTCAATAGCTGAACAGAATCATGCCTGCATTGCCCTTCTGTTGTGCTGCAAATTAGGATGTGATCCACATATTGCAGGACAACACTTTTTAGTGCAATTTTGCTCAAGTCCATCTGCAGGATGCTGCTAAAAATAGATGGAGACTCACAGTACCCCTGGGGCAGTCTTGTGCTTTTCAGACGCATCTGTCCGAATGTAAATGACGTCAGATCTTGTGAGTCACAGTGCAACGGGATTGAGAAAAATGCATTTTTCAAGTCCATCACCGTGAATTATTTTGCCTCAATGGGTATACTACATAGAATTGTAGAAGGGTTAGGGACTAGAGGGAACTCATCCTCAACAATATCATTTATTGGCCTTAGATCTTGAATTAGCCTCCAAGACCCTCCCTTTGATTTTTTGATCAGATAAACGGAAGTATTGCATGACGACTTTGACGTCACTAAAATGCCCTGTTCCATCATTACAGAAATTGTCTTAAAAATCCCCTCATCTGCCTGTCTGGACATGGGATATTGTTGTGCTCTTGGGAGAATTGCTCCTGGTTTCAGTTTAATGTTTACTTCTCCCACCCCTTTCAATAGACCTATGTCATAGGGGCCTGTGGTCCAGACTGAGACAAGCATCTGGGCCATGTCATCCTCAAAATATTCATGACCGTTTTGTGCCAACATCATTCTCTGAGGTACTTCACTTTTGATAATTTTTACAGAAAAGGTGAGACTCACTTCCACCAGTGTCTCTCCCATATCTGCTTCTTCTTCAAACATATCATCATCAGTGACGTCAGTCAATCGATATCCTTCTTCAATGGAAATTACTGAAGACCCTCATCATCATAACCGTCAATCAAAACCACCCTCTGTCATACTGCAGCTGTGTGTATCATCAAGGGAAATACTTGCCCCTTTTCCTCGTGCATCAGTATTCTTGGCCTGAATAAGAATTCATCAGGGGTTCTCAATATTCTGTTTGTAAGGCCTGGCAATCCTGCCATAAGCACACACATACCATATGCAAATATTTCTGCCTCTAATGAAATAGCCCTCGTGGCTGTGTATCCTGCGTATGCTCTGATTACTTCGCATACATTTGAATAGTGCATTCCTGGAGTTGAACATATTATGCCCTCCTCCGTAAACGAGATTGACATGTTTAACTTTGTCATTAAATCTCGACCCAACATTTACTGGGGTCCGACGTGAATATAGTAAAGGCACATTCATTTCAGATTCTCCTATAGAGACTGGAAGTGCATTTGTGAAGGGAACACAACTTATAGCTACTGTAAAACTCTGAGTATTTATGGCCTCACCTGACAAGGAAAACTTGCCTTCATGTATGCAGGAGCGCGTTGCACCCATGTCAACTAGGAAGGAGTATTCTTTATCCCCTATAACGCCATCCATCCTATGTTCCCTGTGAGGGTCTGGTGTCACTGATAGGATAGAAAACATCAGGGTTCCCAGTGAGCTGGTCCATATACATTTTTGGCCCACTGTGTACTGGTGGATTTCCCCCATTCCCATGTGCCCTGTGTTCATCGCCTGTGATAGTTGCAACGGTGCCTGTTGGGATTGTCCTTGTGGAAAATACCCCGAGTTCTGAGGTTGCACACCCTGTTGACCCCTGGTGTTGGTGTTGCACCGTGTGATTCTGTGCAATACCCTGCTGTAAAACTGCAGGTGGATTCGCCATGCCTGCCCCTGTTCCTTGGCCGTTCTGCATCATACCTTGGTTTCTGTATGTGCGAGCTAAGTGCCCTGTCATTCCACACAAACAACATACTGCCGGCGGTCGGATCATTTGCCCGTTTGACATATCTTAATTACCATTTAGCATATTTTGAAAACCTCCTTGATTATTTTGGAAACCTCCCTGATTACTCTGCCATCCTCTTCCTCTAAATCCTCTTCCCCTGAGGTAAAACTCTGTATTGCCCTGATTATTCTGCTGTGGATTAGTCACTTGCTGTAAGCTTGATGCAGCTGTGCTAGTTATCATGGCTCCCTCAAGAGCATATTTTGAACATTTCTTCTGCACCAATTTTGCTTCCCCACCCTTTCGTGCAGCTTCTTTTTTGTGATTCTTTTCTTGTAGCAATCTGCATTAGGGTGCGACGGTCAGCTGTATTTCAGTCCAAGGCTTGGCCTCAATTCCCACCAATTTCTCGAGCTGCTTCTGTACCGGCTCTGGCAGCCCTTGGCACAATATATGGTAGAACACAGGTAAAGATTTCATCCAAGATTCATGAGTCTCGAGTACCCATGCGTCTTGAAAATTCTGTATGTAAATAAACGGATCCTCAGACTCTTTCATTTTTCGCGTCATTATAGATCCCATTTCAGAAGTGTCTAGATACAACACTCGTAACGCTTTCCATTCTGCGGGTCTACAATTGTTAAATGGAACTCCATCATGTGCGGTATTCATTGTGGTTACACCAGGGTAGCCTGCTCGTGCCCACACATCATCTGCTCTCTCACCAAGTATGGCGATTAAGAGACCCTTAATGTCCCCTACAGCTAACGTGTTTCCTCCTGTCATTTTTTCTAACTCGTGTATCCACTTTCCAGCTCCCGATGTCAGCATTGGAAGCTTGTTTTTCAAATTTTCTCGATCCATGTGTGGCCATGGAATATATTGTGGTCTTACTCCTCCTTTCTCGAGCAACGAAAATTGGGATGCATTGCCCTCTCTCTCTTCTCTCATTGTTCTCCTGTCTATTGCATGGGTAATATTCCTGTAAACCCATCTGCCTGGCAATGTCCTGAGCCTGTTTACATAGAGCGGTGAAAAGGCCCCCCTCTGACCATGAGATACCTCTTCATGTCGGTCAGACTGCGTGGCTGATTCTGATGCCCTCAGTGCAGACTCACTAGTGTCTGACCATCTTATTCTTCTTTCTCTTGGAAATCTTTCGCTCCGGCTTTCTTGCTCATTTTCCTCACGTTCATCCCTTTGCGAGTCGGACATTGTCTGTCCCCAATTCATGCAACATTTTGTATCTTCATTGTTTCTACTGATTTCTAATCTATCCAGGGATAGTTCTCTATTCCCACTGCTTCTGGTGACATCCTAAGTGTCGTACAGCTGAGTGCTCTCCAGGCGCTCATCTTCCACCTCCCCTTGGGGTGTTTGTTCTATCCACATTTCATCATATATTCTATCGATCATTTCTCGGATGCTTCTGGTGTCAAAGTCATCTTCCATATTTGCCCTAGACGTGCCTGGTACTGAATCGTGCGGAGGAAAGAATTCTTCGATGTCTTCCCAATCTACTACTGGATCTGTTTTTTTACCTCTCTCCCCAGATATTCAAGATCGCGTGCTCTCTGTCTTCGCTTACGTTCTACATCTTCATCAAATTCCTTGCATTTCCTCGCCTCTTCTCTGACTCTATCTTCTTCCTTTTCTCTGTACGTCATCTAACCTCTCCCTTCGTTTCGTGTCATAAATGCCTTTGCCATCAAGTTTCAATAAAATGTGTCCTCCATCCATTCATTTTTTGGGAATGCTATCCCATCAGTCCTATCTTCGTTTCCCTTCCATCTCTTCCCTTCTCTCTCTTTGTCGAGAGATGCGTTTGTCTTGCTTGATCCCTTCTTTCGTCATCGTGTCTCCCCTTGTCCCATGGGACCATGGAGGCAATATCCTTATCCTTATTTTTCCCTTGATTTTCGTCACTACTTTGCGTAGGTGACTCATATGTTGGGTTGCTGTACACCGTGGCTGTTTTAAGCTCTGTCAGCGGGTATAATCCCTCGTCCTTACTTTCTTCACCCTTTGTTTCAGATGGGGCGGGTGGCGCGGTAGGCATCTCTCCCCCCTCTGAGCATACATTAAGAATCCAATCTATTGGTGGCTCCTCTTCCTTTCCCTGTTCATACATTTTCCAAAGTTCTAGAACAGCAAGACGTTTGTCTAACATTTTTCCCATACATGTGGCATGCAAATATGTCGTCATGTTTTGCAAGACGACTTTAGATAAGGACCCACCCTGTGGCCAAGGAATAAACATCTTGTGGGTGGTTCCCTGTATTTCTTCAGTTTGGTTCGTGTTTCTGCAACTGTTTGCATAAGTGTGTCAATGGAGTTATGTACTCCATGCTCAAATCTGTTCCCTTTCCTCTTATATAACACTTGTCAACACTTTCGTGTGGCTTAAACAGTTCCAACAAAATGAGCGAGCACCAAACACTGCAAGCTCCAATCCCAATTTTTTACAAAATTTTATACCTTCTATTTTACTCAAAAAACATCTATTTGTATGCGATATTATCTCAGCTATTCAATCATATAAAACTTAAATCAGTTTTCTCCAAGAACTTTTTTTTGATGTCTGATGTCACAATAAAAGAAATGTAGGACAGACGCTGGACAGATTAGACAAACACCAGCTTCTTATCATTACCCCTTCATGGAGTCTAAACGTACCTCTTTCACAACGTCTTTAATCGTCATGGTAGTCTAATCGTTCCCCCTTTAGCTGGGACTCTGCGTACACGTTTCTTCTAGCCGCTTGTATTAAAAGCGCAGGAATAAGGCGAATCCTCTTTCTCGGGTGTCTTCCCAGGTACCCTCTCTCTTCTCGGGTGTCCTCCGTGGTAACCTCTATTTACTTAATTATTCTTGAGTAATTATCCCCTTATATATATATATATATATACATTCTTCTCTACTTCTAACTATATTTTGTTTTTCCACCTCCCTCCGTTATCTTTTACCTTTACTTTTTCTAAGGCATGCACTTTTGCCAAAACATTCAATCTTTTTCACTCACCGTTCGCATGGTTCCTCTCTGGACCCTCGGGATCACTGCCTTCGTTACCACCTTCTACGGCTTTTCACCCGCTCAGCTGCCTGTAGGAATGGGAAAGGATGTGTGGGGAACACGGGTCCGTTCAGTCCCTGGTCTGCAGTTTTTCTTACACTACCACTGTCTACGGGGAGCTTCACGGTCTACTCACCCAAATGGCAAAGGACTGTGATATTGCCGAAGACCGAGAGTTACTTTATGTCAACTGTCAATGTGTGTCTTATTCTAATCAATCAATGATCAATCAATAAACCATCCTCTGCTACCAAGTGTACTCCGGAGACCCCTGGCCGGCCCATAGAGCCAAGGTTTGCTCCGAAAGTACTTTAAGATGAGATAGCTGCACCCTTGAGATGGATGGGAGTGCAGATTTATTACTCCAACACCAATCAATAGGGACAACTCAATGGTTTGGCAAAGGGAGTCAGTTTAATGACAAGTACAAAAAACGGGGAATCATGGAAATCAGCAGTGACACAATCGTCCTTTTTGCTTGAACTCCAATGAACTTCATAAACATCCTAGCATTTATACTGAAAACTCATCATAACTGACGTATAACACTCAAAAGTTAATATTGATTATGAAAAGGTAACTTTAATATAGGTACTATATCTGTATATGGTAACGGAGTGAGGGGATTGGATAAACACTGTCAGGTGGGCGTCTAAGCCCTTCCTTCAAAAATGAAAATGACTACTGTAGACGTCACTAAAAGTACGACGTCCCATTGGTTCTACTAACTATAGGACCCTAAATTATTTGGTCCATTGTGATTGGGTTGGCACCAACCCCATGCATACATTTCCACTTTGCTTAGCAGCACACAGAATGGTCAGCCAGCTGCAGGGTGCCCCCTAGTTACCCGGCCTTCCTCCAATTAAGGTTACAATCAATCCTCACTTCAGCAACTATGTGTCAATTATTTTACTGTGGTTGGCCAAGAAACTGCATCTCTGTCTGGAAAAGTTCTGATATCTCTTATTGGGCTAAGCCTAGGTGTGAGCCTGTGCTTCTCCTCGCTAGGCTGGTCACGTGTTTCCCACACTGTGAATTTGTCTAGTTTCTCTTAATTTGTGTATTTGATTCTTATTCAGTTTGCCACCTGCCTATGCCTCCTTATCTTGACCTTTCAGAGACAGGATATTCTGTTCTTAAGTTTCAATTAAATGTGGCTACTGTTCGTTCCTTCTATTGTTATGACCTTGGCTCTCCTGGCAAGAGTTGCATCTGCTGAGTTTTGATTCAACCGTCTCTTCTCATTTTGCTAGAATATGAATCACTGCTCATGCGGCCTTTAGTAACCTGGGTTGATTCTGCTTTTTCGTGCAAAGTGGAATCATACTTATAATACTCTGCTTCGTTTTGAGGTAGATTATGTATGATGGCGCTTGCCGCACTATTCTTCTACTTAGAATAGCAAGCCTTACTTTTCTCTTAGACTTCTTGTGGTTCCAAGCGTATGTACAGGTGTTAGCTGGTTGAATATCTTCATCCTGTTTACAGCATAAGCTTCTTGGTATTTCAACATTGTTCTCCCTTTTAGGTTCACAATATCCTTATTCATGAAGTTTCGTCTCTTTGTGTCATTCTCGGGTCATTATTTCTTCTATCTGTACGTCTGTCCGGGTCCCTGTGACGTCACCATTCGTCTTCCATTAAGGTCTTTTTGGTTTCTTCCGGGACTGTACTTAGGCGATCTTCATTTCGTCTCATTTGCTGGTAGGGTTTTCTTAATGGATACCTTACTGTCCAGGGTTGTCTGGGTATTGGTACTTCAATAGGTGTTGCTCTTCTGATAGGTACTGGGCCGAGCCCTACTGCAGCTCTCTGCTGATTTATTTGCTCATCATACGTCACATATTTTGGTGTGAACGTTCCTGGTACTTCAAAATGGGCGACTGGAGTGCAGGCTTTATTCGGGACCTCCTCCACACTGGTAATCTAGCTCTCTGCTCTTTCCCTCTCTCTCTCTCCACTTCCTCACAGCTTGCTGACTGGCTGCCTGGTGTACCACAGAGCCTCACAGGTCCCGGATTCCCCCGTCAATCCTCTCTCGCACTTGCCTCCGGGCCCTACTCCCCAACCACCCTCACCGCACTTGGAAAATAACCCAAGAGAGGGACGCTCTCTGCACTTTCCCAGTCTCCACCGACTGGGTGCACTGGTACCTCCCCCTCCTTGTGACCGTCTGTGCACTTGCACGATCCAAATGCACCGTGCTGAAGATAGTCTATCTGTTCCCCCTTGTCTTCACCCTTAATTGCACTGGTAAAACTGCAGAATCCCATCAGGCCTATTTGCTGTGCCTCAACTGTTAATATGTTATGCGCACTTACTCTGCCTGAGCAGACTATTATCGTCTCAGAATTTCAAGGTTGCTGAGCGACTGTTGTTTTTTCCTCATGTTCCCACCCTCCTGCAGTGCTTTGACACATTTCTCTGTGCATAGGCGCTTTATAAATAAACAATACCAATACCAATACCAACCTCATTTTGATACGTTTCATTCCAAACAATTAATCCAAACAGTGACATTCTTGATGGTTAAGTGAGTTGGCAGTTCATTTCAAGCAATTCTTTTTTTAAAAAATATTTTCTAATCATTCTGTTTATCGAACTACTTTATAGTCTTTATCTTTTTTTATTGAATATTCATCTATAATACTCCATGATTTCTTCACTTTCAACTGTGGCATACACCCTCCATAAGTACAGCAGTGTATTCCATGTAATAATGTATTGCATTAATTCTGCCTTTCACCACAGAAATATGTTCCTGGATGGTGCCAAGATGGATTTCTAGAATCTGGCCTCATAGACTGATTTCAGGAGGAAACCCTATCTATAATGAACACGGGACACTGAGCGGTTAGCTAAAACCCAATCAAGGTAGCAATGGAGAGCAGTCCAGAATTCTCTGTGAATGGGGTCAGTTGTACACAATTAGTCCACACAGTGAAGCAAACAATTATTCAATTCATTACAGGTAAACAATATTTAATTTTTTCCCAGAACACACACTAAAATTGAAACAATTAGGTGATAATATTGCACAACACTCAATAATAAGTAAAAATGTGTTTCTGTCTTTCAGGTACAACTGCTTTAGATGCAATGATCAAAAAGAAGTGGAATGGAAAAATACCTCAGATGTATTCTAAGGTTTATTCTAAGGAGAACTTACGTACACTTACCCCCTTGACTCTGATTTTCCTAGAGGACTAGATATGTCAACTAGGGGTCACTGGAGGTAGGTTATCCCTCCATTTGTTTCAGTGAGAGGTGCCCACGAGCTGCGGGTGCAAGGATTAATCTGGTCAGGTCCAAGAGCTGATTGCAACCCTTTGTGATTGAGAAATGCAGGAAGCACTGATGCAAACTTCAGAATACTTCACAGGCGAGTTGCAGGGACAGCCAAAGCACACAGGTGATGGCAGGTATGCTTCTAGCCACGGTTGAAGAAGACCTTCCAGATGAAGGCACCTTGAAGATGGAAGACTGGAATACAACAGGTAGGTGATTTACAGCATAAGTTGGCGACCACCAAATTTCCAGCTGCAAATGCAGAAAAGCAACAGTCCTAGCAAGGTAGCTTACTGGCAAGCTGGTCAGTTCACCTGGTGGTCCAGGGACACTTCAAAGGCTTAGGATGGCTGGATTCTCAAGAACACATCAAGACTGGTTGGTTCCACCAGTACAGCAGTGGTGAAAGTTGGCAGTAGCGGATGGGAGCAGTGCTCCTCTACTTTTTACTCTTCCTGTATTTTTATTTTAAAAGGAAACTGTTCTGGAATGGTTTCGTTAATGAAAGTGTAGCAAGAAATTAAAACATACACTTTAGTGCATTGCGCTGAAGTTTCCTTAAACAGAAGGTGCATTAGTTTGGGGGTTTGTACTGTGTGTGGGAGGGGGCCTGGTGATGGGGCTCATGGGGAACAGGGGCAAGCCAGTAGGAACTAAGTTCCACTCCTTCTTTTCAAACAATTCGACCACTGCAGTCCTGGGTAGATAGCACCACTCTGGGCCTTCGCAGTTGAGGTAGTCCAACAAGGCTTCACTGGTCCAGACGCAGTAGGGAAGGCTAGGCCTCTTCAGGAGACTTCTTCGGATCTTCAGTTGGCTAGTCTTCTACTCAGGATACTTGGCTCCAAGTGTTTCGCGCCTTGAAACACTTGTGCATAGGCGCTTTACAAATGCCATATCATATCATATCAATGCTGATCTGAAGAACTGGCTGCAGAAGTCATCTTCCTATCCAAAATCCTGACTGGAAGCAAGTCCAAGCCCACCAATAGTAAGGATCTGCACCATTCAAACTGCCAGCAGTGATCCAATCAGGGACAGCTGTGGGTTTCACGCATGTCCCACACCCAGACTCTCTGGCACCAGAGATGTGGAGTGGGACCAGACAGTCCCATCCCCTTCCTGAGCCACACACACACAAAGGCATTACTAGCTTACAAAAGCAGGGACTTTACCGAGCAAGTGCATGACCTTATATGGATTTCCTGTCTTGGAAAAGTGGGAAGAATGCCAAAAAACAATATGTCCAAAGAACAAGTGCATATTTTGTGGTGTGGTCATTTTAGGGCACAAGCCACATTCAGTAACCATATGCAGTAAATGTGAATGTGCACACTAGAAATAACAAATACATGTTAAAATAGAATTGCTGCCACCAGCTTGTCTTTAGGCATATATAAAAGTAACCAAAAACCTCAAGTGTAAAAGACTTGGGTGTGTAACGGATCATAAGAAGGACGCAAACTCTTTGAGGACATTTTTAAGTACGGTTCATCAAATAAAAGTCTAAAAAGGCCTAGCGATCCTTATGGGGTGTTCCCTACGTAAAGAATAACTAAGGTGCTCGTCAGTTGTCTTTTTCTCAATTGTCAAAAAAAGAATGTGTCCACCGTCCAAACTAATACTGTCTGACCCTATCACTATTGTAACAACATAATGGCAGTGGAATGATTGCCTTCTCCAGCTCTGTGCCTCCAGCAATTGTTTTCTTGGTATATTTTCTCTTCCTTGGCAACTCTCTTTATCAGTTCAGATAATTCCTTACTCACATTGGACAATTTGTATTCCACGTTTAGCAAGTTTTTGCATTGTTCAACTTGTTTGGTTGTATAGGCTAAGTGGGCCTTTAACTCCTGATATTCTCTCTTTCTTTTTATTCAAGGTATTCACATTCATTAAGGTTGACCTTTGGCTTCCTTCACTTTCATTTGCCTCCCTCTTTGAGAAAATCTTTCTTTCTTCCTTTGTTATAACAGAAGTCAATTTTAGTAAAGGCACTATATTTTTAGTTTCAGCCCCTCCAGGGAACAGTTTTATTCTTCTCCCCAAACTATCACAGTTCACATTTAACAACTCTCTTTCAATAAGCGTTATGGGGTTTGTGCTTGTTTCATCACCATTCCAATATAGTAACTCTTATTTCTTATTTGTACTGAGACAAGTTACTCAATCTTTATTATGCTCTTTGTTATTTTTACTGTGCCTTCCTGGTCCCCCGTTACCTTCATTCTTCTTATGAAACAGTTCTGGTAGTCCTACAGGTCTGGCGTCAGCACTTGCAACTTGGTTTCCTGTGGTCCGCGTGTTCTTCTGGTTCCTTGATATCTCACCAGGGAGCTGCGTCACTTGTAAATACTTCCCTTTGATGTTCTTGGCAGTGTTACGCGGGCCAGCGCCTCACCTGGATTCTCTCAGAGTAATGCGACCAAGAGTTCTTCTCCTCTCAGACTCCCGGCTACGCTGACCGTTCAGCATTCGTTCTCTTGCTTCCCAGCAAGTTTGGAATGTGCAGGTTCTGCTTCCCACAATGGCTGTGCCTCTTCCCAGACTTACATCGGCTGTGAACCTCTCTTGCTTGGAGACACACTGCTCTCTCTCTCTCTCTTCGTCCTCATTCTCTAAAAGGTGGGTTCTCTCTTTTCAATCCACTCATCTCAGTGGATTGGTTACTTTTCCTTAATGCAACATGTTCTTTTTCGCATGAAGAATAGCACCGCTCAGCCTCTTCTTCAGCCCATCCTTGATACTGGTAGTCCCATGTATTCCATTAAGTTTACTGGTAAAATGAGTTCCTCAAAGGAGGGGAAGTTCTTGTCTCCAAAGGTTGAGTGTGTGCTGGTGAGGTCCCACTTGCCTCGACCCCTAGGGAGGGTGTTGCAGATCAGGCTCACCTCCTTAGACTAACCTCCTTAGTCTCCTCTTTCACTCCTGACCTTCATCACTCCCTATCTTCCTGCCTTACAGCTATAAAAAAACTGGATGTCATCCCATTTTCTTTCCCTTAACACAGACAAAACGCAACTTCTCTTCTTTCCTTCTAACACTCTTGCCCGTATTTCTATCCACTTTCCCCCTTCCTGTCTCCCCATCTCCACCTATGCTCACAATCTTGGTATCCACTTCGACTCCTCCCTTACCTTCTCTCACCACATCTCTCTCACCTCTCATTCCTGTCATCACCATCTCTACAACATTCGCAAGATCTGATCCTCCCTCACCTTCCACGCTTCTAAACTCTTAATCTCTTCCCTCATCTTCTCCCATCTCTTCTACTCTTCCTCTCTCCTCTTTGGACTCCCTGCCTCTCGTCTGACCCCCCTCAACTCCATCTACCACTCCTCCATCCGTACTCTCTGCCTCTTTAGCCCTCCCGACTCTATTTCCTCCTCACTCGGCTGGCTTCCCTCCCAACTAAAATTTTAATTTCTCTGTTTGGTCTTCAAATATCTCCATTACCTTGCTCCCCCCTATCTCTATTCTATCCTCTCCTTCTACACTCCCTCTCGCCGCTCCACTGACTTATTTCTACTTACTGTACCCCCGTCTCCTTGTGCTGCTTCTCACTTCCGCTCCTTTCAGCTCCTGGCCCCCCTACATTGGAACTCCTTACCTCTCTCTATCCGCTTCACCCCCACATACACCTCCTTCAGCACCTCCTTGAAAGCCCTTCTTCTCCACTCCCCCCTTGACCTACCTTCTCTTCTCCCTTCTACCGTCCCCATACCTCCCTTCCCTTCCTCTCACATCCACTTGACCTTATATCCCATAATTTAATCATGTTCCTCTTCCCTTCTCTACCTCCTCTCCCTTCCTTCTCACTTTTCCCTCATCTCCAATATCCAAGGAAACTGTTCTACATATTGTTTCGCTGGTTTGTCTTATGTTTGTTAACTTGCTTCTTCCATTATTGCATCTTGTTTTATTGTAAAGTGCTTTGGATTAAAGCGCTATATAAACTTAATAAACATAAACATAAAAATAAACACGGGGGCTCTTCCTTGGGGAGAGGGGACACATTCCCTCAATTTGTCATAGGTGATTCAAACACATCCCCATTGCAATGCATTGTAAGATGTTAGAAAGTTACCAAAAAGGTAAAAGGTAAAAAGACAAAAGGAAAACATAGTTTCCCAGTACTGATTATCTGAAGGACTGATCAGTTTCCCCATGACAAAATGAGCAAAAGGGCATGAGATTGAAGCTGAAGGCTTCAATTCCCTTAAAAAATGTAGGACATGTTCAAAAACAAAATCATAACGTTTAAGGGGCCATAGAACTATGGAGGGAAAGTTGCCAAAAGAGACATCTTTCCAAACAGGTGGTATTTATTTTGATTACAATAACCCAGATAATCAATTAACATCTGGGTTTCATAATGCACTAGCAGCCTGTATAGTCCAAGCCATTCTTTATCTATTTGTAACTCTGCTTCACCTTTGGATTTCACTGACAATTTGGTCATTCTATCATACTGTTTGATTTATGCTCCACATTCTATTCTTCTCTTGCTCATACACCTTACTTATTTCAAGCATTCATCTCTACATCACTGGATCCTCTTTGGAACAACCCTAGGTGTCCTTCCAATACTCATATGTGTAAACTACGACATGAATTGAAACTTGATGACTTTTGCACTCTTGACTATGCTGCACCTTTGCACTATACAAATTTAGAGTATAATATAAATGGAATGAATGCCACACATCCACTGAAAATACATCGAAATGGTGGTGAAATGGTCAGAAACACGTTACCACTGATGCCAAGGTCCGATGGTGGCACTCCCAGTCTAAAGTTGTACCCATGCTCATCTCCATTTTTTAAAAACACCCCCTTTCCTTGTTTCCAACGTTCATATCACATAATTGTTTCACACAAGCATCTTGTGACTAAATTGTGCATGCATTATTACCACACTGTTTTCATATCACCAAATCAGACTGGCTAGAAAAATCAGATTTATGTTGTGCATACATTTGCTGTGCAGTATAGACAGAATGAGGGACTTTGGAATGCTAATGGCCCCTTCCCAGTGATCTGTGACTTGTGTGAGAAACCTGAAGGTGTCTCCCTGTCTAAAACTCGAGGATCTGTCATCCAGGTGGCCAGGACATGGCCATCGCTATTGGATCCAGTTCCTGGGGGTGGACCAGTGAGGGAGGATCATCTGGATGGGGGGTCCTCGGGGCGTGAGAGTGGGACACCGATGGGTGAGACGTGGTATTCCCTTTCCTGGCATTTGTTCCCCATCCTCTCACGTTGGACATTCCAAACCAATACCCCCACCTTTTTCTGACTCTAACACTTTGGCCCAACACAAAAGACAACAGACTAATACACGCTGTTTCCCTGACATGTCTAAATACAAGAGTCAGGCAAAGTCAGGCAATTGATCAGAATCACAGACACCTGACAGCCCTTTCCCTTCCCACAGATATAAAAGGTGGAGCCAGAGACCACAGTACGAGCAAGGCGAGAACAGTAGACAACACAACGAGACAGCTACCGCGCAGCAGTTCAAAAGAAGGAGAAAGGTGGCAGGAATCAAGAGGGTGGCGAGGAGAGAAGTGACCTTGCACTTTTTGTCCCAGGCCCACGGAACCTTTGTGGAAGAGAGCCTAAGACCATGAACAATAGCACAAGTGTCCTGCAAGCAGAGGTCAACGTTACACCGGGCAAGCCTATGCCGATAAGCAGGAGCGAGGGAAGCTCCCATGCCCGTCATTCCGGCCTTGACTCCAGAGAAGCCACAAGCCACAAGACTGTTTGCATTGTCAGAAGATTTATCCCATGACTCATTGTTCTACCGGCTGGAAAATCAGTATTTGGAATGGAGTTTTGCTATCAGCCCTGATTTGAAAAAGACACTAGTGTGTCGAAACACGTGTTATCTAAAAGGGCACTACAGCCATTAAAAGGATTTCTGAACCATTAATCATACTGTGGCGCAGTTCCTAAGTGTGGAGCATTTTTCTTTAACTGTTTAGAAATGCATCAGCCAGGATTCAAAGCATAATATGTCAGTAGTATGTGAAACAGTTCATTAGATACTTTACATGACAATCTTACCACCCATATTGCCCTAGGCTACGTATTGCCATGAAGCATGTGAAAGTGGCATACACTGGAGAACATAAGCTTACTGTGTTTCATGGTGGGTTAGGCAATAAACATAGATCTATACATACACCAAAGGAAATTACAATGTATTCTAAACACTACAAAACATTCTATAGGCAGACACACCGACCACATACATATAAAAAAGACATGTTCAAAGGTGTTGATTAAAAAGCAAACACTCTGCATGTGCCACCTTAATCTACATACCATGATGAAGTTGACTAATCAAATTCCAATAGGCCTGGTTCCTCCGATCAACATCATTACTTCCATGACACCAATACGGAATGCAATGAAGATCCTGCATTTCTCTGCAAATGGATCATTCCAGACCGAAGTGTTTTTGGGTATCTCCCAATCAGAATTCATTGGCACACTTACAGTGCTGATTGATGGAATCATCTTGCATTTCGGCAATTGCATAGGTTTCCCAACAGGAACCAATGGTCACCGTTTGGCACACTGTAGCGCGATTGCTATGTAATTACCGTGGGTTCTGGAATTCCTACAGCGTTGGCGGTTGCGATGGCATCTACGTCAAAGCAGCTTACATGCACAGCTTACTCCAGTCAGTGCGCCCTTGCATCGGTTACGACCTCTTGTCACCAGGGTTAATCAATGGGAGGCACAACGTCAGCACACTGTACTGCCGCACACACGGCCATAAGAAGTTATCTAACAAGGGCGGCAATGCTTCTGATTATCATAAGTGCTTGTTGTTAGTTTTTGTGCCTTTTTGAAGCTAAACTCCTTGACCCCGTGCTTTGTTACCCGTACTGTCTTTTGGATCCTACTTCTGGTCTTCGTTCTTTGTATTCCTGGCTACGAACTTTGGTCTGTCTCTCGGATTGATTTTGGATTACCCATATCTGCTGTTTGCTTCCTTGGATCACATCTTCGAATATTCCCTGGACCCTGTGTTGGTATTCAGTCCTTGGATGCTCTGCAGTGCAGACTGTTCTGCCCTTTAGTGCGTCCTCGTACTGCCCGGGAACGGTCCCTACTAACCTACTAACACACCCCATTCCTTTCCTTTTCTCCTGGATCTTTAAGTGTTCTCTTGGATTTTCCTGCTTTAAATATACCACAGACCATCTCCTTTCTGTAGAGCATTTGTGTCCACCAGATGACTCTTAGGTGTATCTGCGGCATTTTAGAGCTCCTCAGTTCAGTGTTGTCCTCTATTTTTGCTTATATACAATTGCACACGTACAGATTATAAAGTCTTCCTTAATTTTCACAGCTTGGCATTTCCCTGGTTGCATTTTTTGCTCTTTCAATTGAATTACACCTCTAATTTGTCACATGTAATGAAATAGAGGATTACATGAAGGGAAAGGTCCCCCTCAACAGAGAAGACCCACTTTTAGGCTCAGGTTACCAGTCTGCTGATCCTAAAGGTCTCGGTTGGTTCCCAGGGACATTCTTGGTGAGAACTGACACCAACACCATCAATGCATCAAGTTATAATTTTACAGTGCGAGAGGCCTCCCTTACTTTGTACCTGTGATTGCTGTATGAAAACATTTATCCTTCAGACCCACACATGAATACATTTTTTAAAACTGAAATAGATTCGACAGTATCAACTTGCAGGCTGTGTTATGTCATCATGTTGATCACTCACATATTTGCTAAATTACCAGCATTCACATGATGATATGGTGATGCAGAACAGGAGTGTGCCACACTTGATTTGAAACTTGGTCAACAGGAGAGCATGGCTTCTTGGTAACTGTCAGAACAGGTTTTTGATTTTGCACCAATAAACATGTGATCCTTCTGTACTGACAACTGCTCATATGAGTCCCTCATCATCCACAGGTGCTGCAAACTAGCCCTGCAGACAGTGGCTTCTGACGCTTGTGTACAATCCAGAAACCAAAACAGAGCATGGGTACAAACGGGCTCACATGAGAGAGAGAAAGGAAGCCAGTAAAACATGCTTAGGGAATTCATACCTTTGAGTACTGCTGGGAAAGATGGGATTTGGGCTCTAAAGAAAAGAGATTGACCTTCAGGTGCCTGGACTTCCTCCATACTGATAAGTATTTCTCCACAGAGAAGACTATCCATCTGTCCCTTCCTCATGTTTGGTATTAGAAAGACCTATAGGACAGCAGGCTGCTAGAAACACGTGTCTGGGGTGGCTGTTGGTACTCTTGTTCGGAGGAGAATTGCCTAGCATTTCGGTGCTGGACTGCCCCAGGGCAGGACAAAGACGGATATGTTTTGGATTTTTCTACTCTGTGAAGATAGTGAGCTGAAGCCTCTGTTTAAGGCTCTCGTAACCAGGACTAATGTCTGGCAGAGAGACTCCCAGGAGCCCCCTAGTTATTTGCATATTTTAAGTAACTTTAGTCTCACCCTAAATTACTGGGGAAATCCAGACGTGGACCCCTTGCTCAAAATTCTTAGAGAGGGACAGCTCCACCCTAATGATGAGGTCGAACAAGACCAAAACACATGTCTGGGGTTGCTGTTGGTTCTCTTGTTCAGAGGAGAATTGCCTAGCATTTCGGTGCTGGACAGCCCCAGGGCAGGACAAAGACTGATATGCTTTGGATATTTCTCCTCTGTGAAAGATAGTGATCGAAAGAATATTCATAAGGCTCTTGTAACCAGGACTAATGTCTGGCAGTGGGACTCCTAGGACCCCCCCCCTTGTTATTAGCTTTATTACCATGCAGAGTTCAAAAGGTGATCAGCTAATGGAAATGTTTTAGTTTGAGGCTGGCAAAAAAAGAGGAAACAGGCTCCAAACATCTGAACAATTTAACACTTCAGACTGAAAATATCCCATTTCTTTAAATGTTTATTGAAATATTTTCAATGTAAGTCCAGTGTGTGCCTAACTCATCTCCAAGGTGCTCCAACATGACTCGTAGTTGGGCCGCTTTATAATACAACCAGAAGACGTGGAGGCCGAAAACGCCAGAATCTCTAGGGAGGGTAAGGTAGCCATTTTCATTTTAGGCTTTTTCCCTTTCCAAATAAATGTGTTTACCATCGACTTTAATTGGGCAAAGAAGGCTTCCGGGAGAGGTGTCAGAAGGGGAGAGAACAGGTAAAGCAGGCAGGAAAGAACATTCATCTTAACAGTCACCATTCTCCCAAACCATGACAGTGTTGGGGGGGCCAGCAAGCTAGGTCTGCTCTAATCCTTTCCAACAATGGGGTGAAATTACACTCTACCAGCGTTGAGAGGTTCCTGGGAATTACAATACCCAAGTACGGAGCCGCTGGGTTCTCAAATCTCATCGCACTGATAGTACTCTTATCTCTAGTTGAGGAATCACTGGCTTAAATGGGAATTACATTAGACATGTGGAAGTTTATTTTCAGGCCTGAGAAACAGCCAAATACTTTTATTTGAGAGTGGGGCTCAGGTAGCAATCTTTCTATATCTGTGAAATAGCATAAGATATCATCTGCAAACAGTGAAAGTTTAAAATCAAGCTCCCCACAACGAATTCCTGACATCTTTCGGTTTTCCCTGATTGCAATTGCCAAGGGTTCCATTGTAAGGGCATATATATGGGAAGATATAGGACAGCCTTGGCTAATTCCTCTTGACAGGTGTAAAGGGGCTGAGATAGAGCCGTTAACTGCCACCCCATCCACCAAGTAATTATACATGGCTAAGATCCATTCCCTAAAGTTGTTGCCAAACCCCATCTTCTGCAAGACCTTTCCCATGTGGCACCCCTCCAATCGGTTGAAGGCTTTCTTTGAGTATATTGATACCAGGTAAGCCCCCACTCCCTTGATTTGCACCTTCTGCATTAAGTTGATTGTTTTTCTTATATTATCAGAGCCTTGGTGGCTCAGGATAAACCCCACCTGGTCCCCATGGATCAAGGAGTTCATTGAGTGATGGAGTCTATTGGCCAGTACTTTTGCCATGATCTTTACATCTGTGTTTAATAGGGAGATGGGTCGATAGGATTGACATTGCGACGTGTCTTTTCCTTCCATCGGGATGACTACTATTAAGGCAGAGAGCATGGATCTCGGAAGCGTACCCATTTCAAGTGCATTGTTAAACATTTTAGACATAAAAGGGGCTAGCGTGGAGTGGAACTTTTTCCAGAAACGAACCGTAAAGTCATATTCCCCGGGTGTCCTGCCCCCCTTCATGCTACCAATGGTATCCAGAACTTCTTGCTCGGTGATAGGAGCCTCTAATGTGGTCACTTTGTCTGGAGGCAGACACAGTATGGGGAGGGCATTCAATACCAACCTATAGAGGGTTTTGTAGAATCCGCAAAATTCCTCTACTATCTGGTCGTCATCCAGGAGTCTTTCTCCTCTATCTGATTGTATTGTGGCCACCCTTCTCACATTTCTTTGCTCCCTTAATCTCCAGGCCAGGAGTTTATCAGCTTATTCCCCCTTCTCTATGTTTTTCTGTTTAGGGAACGCCAACTTGCATTTCATCTGGTGAATAAGAAGGGCTTTCAATTCGGCCCTGTATTACTGAAGTTTCTCCCGGGCCCCCTGTTGGAATTTGGGACTTCAGTCCTCTTTGCCACTAACCCCTACAAACCCCCCACGGTTGCAGCTTTTTTATTTTACCCCTAATGGCCAGCTCGTGCGCTGCTCTTTCCCTCTTTTTTTGCACCCATTCCTATCTGGATCCCTCGCACCGTAGCCTTAAATGCATCCCACAAACCCCGGAATACCCACTTGGCCAGTGTTGTTGAACTGGACGAATTCGCTAATTGATTTAAGCAGTGTTTGGGCAATTTCCTTATCTTTTAACAAAAGCTTGTTACAGACCCATCTACCTGCAGGCCATTCCCCTAATCAGACTTTCACCAGGTCATGGTCTGACCACAGTTTGGTGGTTGATTCCATTACTCTGTTTTTTAAGGGACTTTCAATCAGGAGGTAATCTATTATTGAAAAGGAGTCATGCACTTTTGGGTAGTAGGTGAAAGGGGGGGTCTCGACCACATATCTGGATGAGAGAATCCAGCACCCCCAATTCTGCATTTGTCTGTTGAAAGTGGAGGGCCTTCTTGTATTGTATGTGGGACGCTACTTGGAGACCCGCTCTTTTTCTGTCTACGTTATGGTCCAAAACCATATTGTAATCACCTCCTACAATCAAAGAACCTTCGACAAACGCTTGAATCTTACCCTTCATTGCGTCCCAAAATTGGTCTTGCACCTCATTCGGAAAATACAGGCAGACTAATGTAACCACATTCCCCTCCACTTCCCCCTTCACCATCACAAATCAACCCTCTCGTGCCTCAATTACTCCTTTATAATAAAGTTTAGTTTGTGAGCCACCAGCACTCCCACCCCTTTCTTTTTGGATAGATTGGAGGCATGGAAATCCCCATCTATAGACTCAGCTCTCAGGGCCGGTTCCCTCCCCCTCCCCCAGTGTGATTCCAGTAAGAACATGATGTCCAACTTTAACCGTTTAAATTCCTGAATCATTAGATAACTCTTATTTGGGAAGTTTAGTCCTCTAATGTTCAATGAACCCAGTGCTATTGGATAAAGCACATTAGCCATTCAAAACTCTAATCGAGTCATTAATCCTACTCATTATTGTGCTGTCTAATTTGAAAACTGACCTCTGACACCTAACATAAGTTCCCTTTGGGATCCCAACCCTCTGTAAAACAGCCTTGCCTTAGTTAAACAACTTGCTAACCCCCTTGTAACTAACCCAAACTCCAACTCTCCCTCTAAACTCCCCCCTGGGGTCTGGACTCCCAACGGCATCCTGGACATTGTTGGGCCAGACCACCACCATAACCTGTCTTAATAACATAGCCCCTCCATACCTTCAGGAAAAAATAATTAGGAAAACATCTGTACGACCTTCTAGGACATCCAATTCCTACTGCCTTCAAATACCTAGATTCAGACTTAAAAAAAACTGGCGGCAACAGCTTCCCAGTAAAAGCAGCCCAGTATTGGAATGCACTACTAGTGGAGCTTAGAAGGGACCAATCCTATTACAGCTTCAGACGTAAGACCCTCACCTGACCACGCCTTAATGACCACTAAGACTAATGATCACAACTGTATGTCTATGTGTATGCTTCATACCTGTACCTCTTGGCATTTGTAACCACGCCTCTATGCATTCTCTGTACCGTCATATACCTGTAACTAAGCTTTTAAGTATTCTTGTCGTGTTGTGTGCCCAGTTACCTAAGGGTTTGGTGCGCCCAACAAATCAATAAACAAACAAACATACAAACAAACAAACCACATGCTACCCCCAAAGGGACCTCTACTTTCACATTGACATCTCTGAGCCCCTTTCAGATAGCCCCCTTCACTCAATATTAGCACAGCACCCGGATCCCAGGCACAGAGGAGAACCTACCCAAGTGGAAAAACAAGTCAATCATCAAACTTCGGGATCCTGCCAACCTCACGGCCCCTCAAGGAATGTTGAGTATTTGCTCATCTCCTAACGTTGGGAGTGATAACCGGTCCCCTTCCAAGAGCTGCCGCTGTTTGCCTCATCCCCTGCCGACTGAGTGGGTGACGCCGGATTCAGTTTCTTAAATTTACAGAGCTCCTTAACTCAGCGTCTATCCATAGTACCTTTGCTTTTTGGGATCTTACTCTCTGCCCCATCCGGCCCCTCAAGGGCAACACCCGGGGCGGCCTCTCCAAGAATTTCCTGCGTCACTTTGCTGATGTTGTCTTCTGTGACAAGGTTATGTTTGTACCCCTCAAACTCAAAGGCGAGTGAGAAGGGGAAGTCCCATCTGTAGCGCACCCCCTTGGAGCTAAGCCATTTAGTTAGGGGATGCAAAGTCTTCTTCGGGATAGTGTGAAGGCCAATAGGGCCTGGAATATGGTGATTTGGCAGGCTCCCCAGTCTACCGAACCCCTCTTTCTCGCCATGTCCAGGATCTTCAATTTCTCTGTGTAGTAATGGAATTTTACGAACACTGACAGCGTTCAGCGGTGCCCCCCTCCTGTTCTATGGGCTCTATTGATGGTAGGCTGTGTGGAATTATCGTCATTAAAGACCTTTCTGATGATGTCATTCATGGCTTTAATTATGTCCCCTTGGGTCTCTCCGTCTCCTTCTAGAAACCCCAAAACCTTAGATTGTTCTGATGCTCTCGGTTTTCAAAGTCATCAATTTTCAAGGCACATTTCTCTTCCCTGCTTTCCAATTCTTAGATTCTCTTGTCTGTTTGAGTCTCCAAAACATCGATCAAGGATTGGTCTGCATCGAGGCCCTGGATCCTGTCATTCATGCTGTCAACATTCTTGTCTTGCCCATCCCATGCCAATGTCCAACCTGAAGCCCTATATTTCTTCCAGCAAGGCTGCCATGTGCCTCTCATAGCTTGGGTGTCCTCCATGACTGGAGTCATTGGAGCGGGCGCTGTTGCCTGGGGTTGCTGAGGACCCACTTTGTACTGGTATTTTTGGAGTAAGGAAGCCCAACTCATTAGTGTAGGACCCCTAGAGGAAGAGGACAAGTTCAAGGCGGCATCTTGTGTCTGACTCCCCACGTCTCCTTGGCTTGCTGAACACTCCCCTTACTGGGTGGTAATACCAGGTTTGGGTTTGAGGGAGCAGCATGTCAGTGGGGGACTGGCATGCTCTATGAGGGGGCCAGGGCTGCCAGGCTTTCAAGGCGGCTAGATAAAGCCTGATCTTGTTGTGTGCTCCGAGTGGAACCACGGGGGGCACCGTTTGCAAATCACTGTATTCAGACCGGGTGTCTCCAGGAATCAGTGTATTTTCCTTTTTTCCCCTAGACTCCCTCTAGGGCAGAAGAGGGGGCTCTAGCGTGAGGACCCTCCAGGGGGGCGCAAAGATGCAGCCGAGTATCTCCCCAACAAACTCATCTGGGGGCAATCAGGTTGCGGGGGGTACTGCAGCTTTCCCTCGAGTTTCCACTTTGGCCCGGAGGACTGTTGCTCCTCTTAAACTGTGGGCTATCAGGGCTGGTTGGCTCCTCTACTCAGGTAGGGGCAGTAGGTGGCCGCACCATGTTGGGGCCCTCATGGCACCCTCTTCAGCTCTCTCCTATCCATGGGTGTGGCAAGTGCAGACACGTGACGGCAGTGCTCCGTCCTGGGGGTGGGGGGTGCCCGCTCACTGCCCGGCAAGCCCTCCTTACCTCTAGACTCTTCGATCCAAGGGTTGTCTCTCCCCTCCATGTGGGAGAAGGGGGACTGCGGGTTGCAGGGTACTGGCCTCAGCGCTCCTCCTCCCAGGGCCTTCTCCATACCCCAGCCTCGGGTCGCAACTCAGTGGTTCTCACTGAAAGCTCCAGAGCAAGGCTCTCCCCGGGTCAACTGCTGTGGGCTGTGTCTCGGCTCAGCTGAGGCCCTCGATCTCAGGTGTCGGACCCAATGAGGCCCCTTGGTGTGGCCCCCCCCAGGGAGGGGCACGTCCTTACACACTCGGGTGCTGTCTGTGGGGGCTCAGGTCACTAAAGACCACGTGTGTGAGGAGCAACACAGCAAAGTTACTTCATCTCTGCGTCCCCTGGTGGCCGATCAACATCAAAATATCCAATTTCTAATGCAGTTATACCTTGGTTTTAAAGAATTTATTTTCTTTTTTTTTTTTTTATTGAACTTTACTCAGTAAACTAAGTTTTGTCAAGTTGTCAAGAAAAGCAAAGGTTTTGATCGTCTTCAGAGTGCTGCCATTAAAGCAACACATTAATTTTTTTTTTTTTTTTTTTTTCTTTCAACATGTTGTAGACCGACAGTAGAGATTTGGGGCTAAAAGTTCAGAGTCCCCCCCCTGCCTAGCACACCGGGTCAGAAACCTTGAGAGCCTTTTACTTTCCTCTCGCGTTAGACCGCTTCCAGTCCCGTTACGGGTTTAGCCTCTGATCTGCTACAGTTTATCAGATCGAATGCAAGTTCGATAAGTTTTACCAGGGCTTGCGTCCATCTCGTATTTTCGCCAGAGATCAGTCTCTTCCATAGTTCGTCTGGTTCAAAAATCCACAGATTTTCCCCCAATGGGGTGAGATAAGTAGTTCTGTTTTTGTTTGTGATTTCGCATTCAATCACCAAATGCTTCAGCGTTTCGATGGATGAGTCTTTTTTACATAGGCGACACCTTTTATCGGATAAGTCTCCTCTGATTGTTAGAATTTCCCTAGTTGGCATCAGGTTTAGTCTTGCTCTCATGATTGAAATTCTTAATTTCTTATCTGGAAACTTAACACAGTATTTTAGGGGTTGTTTCGCTTTGTTGAATGACGGAGGTAGGTGATTTAAAAGCTTGTAGCTAGTAGCTTTCTCCATAGTGCAGATCCAGTCCATTTCTACCAATTTCTTTTAATGCGGTCTGGATTTTCTTTCAGATCTTTTTCCGAGCATTCTATTTTTGCCAGATCATCTTTTCGAAACTTGGTCCATTTAGCCAAGGCCTCGCAATTTCCTGTTTCGATTTCCTCCCGTAAGATGTTAAAAATGGGTAAAGTGTCCGACATGATTATTCTTCTGTATAAGCGCATCGCGCTTTGGTCTATCATTGATGCTAAAGACACGAGACCAGTTCTCTTCTGATGGCCGGGATGGGCGATGATTTAGGTAGACATAAAACTGTTTTCCACACGTACCCTTCGACTTTAGACCAGAGGCTGCGTGGGAAGTACAGCGAAGCCTCTATGCCATAGGTCAAGGCCGGGACCACTTTAGCTTTATAGAAGGATAGAGCCGGTATTATAGAAAATTTGCCGAACTTTCGGTCCATTGCTCTCATTTGGGAGGTCAGACATTTTGTTTTTTCCCATATTTGTTTTTGGAGGGTCCTTTCTGTCCTGGAACTGTCTAATTGTATCCCTAGATATTTGAAGTTTGTCACAACTTCTATTTTAGTGTTATCCAGGAAAACGCTAGGCTTTTTCACTGTTTTGGTTTGAGCTTTTTCTATCACTAAGATTTTGGTCTTTGATTTATTGATCTCCAGATAATTATCGGCAGTGTAGCTCTCCAGGTTTCTTATTTTTCTTTGTAAACCCACTTTAGTTTGGTCAATTAATATGACGTCGTCAGCGTACAACAGACGAGGAATCTCACATTTCCCGATTTTTGGTGGGAACGATCGAATACTGCTTTCAGATGTTTGATAGTCGCCTAGGAATGCGGTAAACAACGCTGGTGCCAGTGGGCACCCTTGTTTCACACCTCGATTAACTTTAATTTCGTCCGACAAGGATCCCTGATGGTTAAGTTTGATTCTGATTTTAGTATGCGAGTGGAGGGCTTTTATAGGCTCCAGGATCGTGGCTGGGCAATTCCACCCTTGAAGTTTCGACCAAAGACTAGGACGATCAATTCTGTCAAAGGCCTTTGACAGGTCCACAAAGGCCAGGTGGACCTTAGGGGCACCTTCTTTAACTTTCGCTTTCAGAATGTTGAGTATCATTAGGTTGATCGAGGTGGATCCATTTTTCTGGAATCCCGTTTGCAATATGTCGATGGACGGGCTGTTTTTACTCCATGCTTGTAGATGTTTTAGGAGACCTGTGGCGTATATTTTGCCTATTATGTCTAGAAGGGCAATTGGCCTATAGCTCGCCGGATCATTTCTCGGTCCTTTTTTATAAATTGGGACTATTACCGCCTTCTGCCATGATTCGGGCACCTTCTTTGTTTTGCCGCATTCAGCGAAGAGCTTGCTGATCATTTCCGCCCATTCATTGGGTGACATTTTTAGGTCCATGTTGGTAAGGCCATCCGGGCCCGGGGCTCTCGAGGTCTTCAATTTTCGTATGGCTAGTTCGATGTCATCCTTGTTCGTTAAGTCGGCCCATGGTGATTCAGGGCCCTGACTTTCAAATACTGATTCTGTCAATCGGCCGTCAAATTCAGCCGTGAAGTATTTGCGCCAGGATTCTTCAACCACTGCGTTGGAAAGTTGGAAGGTCTGTGTGTTGTTTGACTCTTTTATAAGGGTCCAAAATTCATTTGATTTTTTTGATTGGAGTTTACGCATCATCGTCTCAGCGTCATTTTGATATTGGATGATTTTGTGCTGTTTCCGCCAATTTTTATAGATTTTCACTTCTTGGCGCCAAGCCTTCCAATCGTCCTCTACATTGGACTTCTTAGCTCTTCTTAACAGTTTACGGCCCAGTTTCCTTTTTTCTACCAGGGTCTTATCGTAACTATGGTGGTTAGGAGGACGATGTCTCGTTTTCTTTTGCCCTTTCACCCGGAATTCTAGAAGTAATGGTAGATAGTTTGGTCTTTCGATCGATTCTTCATTTCCCTCCTGAATGGCTTTATTCGCCCAGGCCTGCCTGATTTTCTTGATGTTTTGTTCGTTCAGACATAGGCGGGTCTGTTGTAAATTGGAATTTATTTTCAAAATGTCTTGCAAAGGAGCAGGCCAGATTGTTCCAGGTTGAAACCCTGGTCAACCTATAGTCAGAAGGATATTTTAGTCAAACCAATGCAGTAATCTTTTGCCATGTACACTTTAACAGTACCATGTTTGTAAAATCAATGCATCCAAAATATGCAGTCTGGAATTGTTACATATTTATACAAATGTATGCATAATCAATGTCATTTTGTTTTACACTCGGAAACAAAAGAATGTAGTAATTCAAATACATATTTTCTCTGGTATAAAGTTCAGAACCTGCCAGTTGATTTTTACTTCATCTGAAAACATAGTAACATGCACAAACATCACAAGATAATTTACTTGGGTTGTTGTTGCAGTGTTTCTGTTTGTGACCGGTCACTTGTTCCCGTTTCTGGGTCCCTGTTTGATCGAAAGGGTTTGTGGGCTTCAGTGACATTCCAGACGGTGTATCTCATCCTTGTGACTCCTGCACTGAAAGCACATTTTGCCAACAGCCACACGGAGAACAGGAGAAGGGGTAGGAGCTGAATGTGACATGTGGAACGTGCCACAGCATGCCACAGCAAGTCAACAATCTCTGGACTGGCTGATGCAAAATGTACTGTTTAAATGACTTCAAAGACATTAAACATGTGAAAAATACCCTCTCAGTCATCGTGGGGTATTATAAATGAAATACAAAAAATAATAATGATACATTCAGGCAGTGCACTTAAACTCCTTGCAGGCCTAGACTCTACCACTGTACTAACCGTCTATATAGTAACTATTACTGAGCCAGGTCATATGACCTTTTCAGACAGCAGTTGTTGCAATTCCTTTTTCATTGTTCATGTATGCCATACCGTGTCATGCCACCTACATTTCTCTTCATGGCACCTTGAAATCGGTCTTTTCTTGGCTTCAAATAGTACTTCTGGTGGCCTCTCTTCACTTAGCCGCTTAACTTATATTAAATAGATTTAAGCAATTGCATGGTTTAAAGCACTTATAACACAAGTATACACAACGTCAGGTTTATGGGTACAGCTGGTCTATTTGGCGATTCTTGATTCAATAATTGTGGTAGTGTTGTTATTCCACGTTAATAAAGTATATGCAAGCAGTTATCAGTTAGAAGGGCAGAGAAGACTTCCAATCTCCATTAGATTAATGCTTTGTTGTAGTTGCAGTTCACTGTATTTATGGTAAGCCAATGGAAACCCATCATAAACCATGAAAGACCATAGAAAACAGATCCAGGACTCTGCGCCCAGTTTGGTGATCACATGTTTTAATGAGTTGTCCTTTAGGTTGATAACACGTGTTTCGGCCTTCCTCTGCCTTTCTCAAATCAGGGGTGTTATATTCACAATACATTCAAATCAATAGCTCTCCTCTGTGGGAGTCAGTTTATTCCTTCTTAGTCTTTCGCTCTTGCGCTTGAATTACTGGTAAGTTCCCATGATCATGATTTTGTGGACACAGCAGCAAGCCAACGCGGATGAAAGGAGCACAAAATCATGATCATGGGAATTTACCAGTAATTCAAGCGCAAGATCGAAAGACTAAGAAGTAATAAACTTGTCAGTCTAGAAAAATGGATACCTCTCATGTGTGACGGCAAACGTATTTTGGTGGCCGTGGGCCAACCGTCTCATGCACGATATGACAGACATATAGGTTTCCGAGTTTGCCAATGAACGGCCATTTTGATGTAACAAGGATCGCCATTTTGTTTTCTAACCATTGCTCATTGCTTTCTGTTCTTATTGCTTCGCAGTACATTTTCTGCTTACACTGCTCGACTGTAAAACATTGTTGTCTGCACATGAAAGGACAAGGCCGCAGGGCCACGAGGATAACAAGAGTTCATTGAAACACAACGTAGGCAGCGCCAGGAAAGAATGCCCGGCTCCCTCCCGAATGTAGCCCGGAAGCAGAGCTGCAGGGCATTTAATCATTTCGCAGATGCCAGCCAGTCTCGTTATATGGTAGAATATGTTTAAAATAAAGCAGCTAAAGGCTTGAATTATGCTCTTTTTAGGGCCCCCCTTTACTGAGCCCTGTTAGAGCGTGTCGGCTCCCAGGATACGAATAGCATCTCATAGATAGCAAGGTCTGGAATGCAACTCTTCCCTCGTATGTAGCTCGCTTCCAAGAACAGAAGCACTGTGTTCTGTTCAACAACTGAAAGATGCCTCCGCACTTGCAAATTGCATATTGTTACTAGAATAGATATTTGAAGGTGTCATAATTGTCGGAAGTGTCCATCATCACACCGAGTTCAAAGAAACCCAATAAATGAGGGGTGTTAAACATGTCATAGCTGATTGTATGATATGCATCTTGTATATATGTAACCGATATACGTAATTCACTCTCTTGCGTCCCTCGAGGTCTAGAGATACACGTTGCGGGTTGTGAGACCGAGTTGGCCAACTGAGACTATTTGCTTTGCAATAAACCCTAGCTTTGGGAATACAACCTCGTGTCTGGCGTATATATTGTGTGTGGTGACTCACCTTGTTTCCATAGATGTAAGGGACCCCTAAGGGCCCCTTTTTAGATGCCGCCCAAATAGGGACCCTCCCCCACTTGTTCCATTGCATACGTTGTAATTGAGTCAAGGCGGAGAACGACGAGGACGGGACGATCGAGCCGGGATCAAGAGGTGTTCGGGGCACCCTGTAGAAGTGATGAGAGATTCCTTTGCAGATCTGCACACATCTGATCCCTGATCGACGTGCCTGGCTAGAGAACAAGGAGGTGAGGGTCCCGAAACGAGGCGGAAGCCAAGAAACGCAGACACAACGTCATTGGTTGCGTCAGTATACAGACAACTTGTGTCCGAAAGGACAAATTGATTTATCAGGTGAGTCATTCCCCGATTCAAAGTAATCCTGAAATTGGTTGAGAGTTGACTTTGCAAAATCAAACGGCCTATGTAAGGTTGATTAACCAGGGGGAAGGCTGAAACATGCCTGGGGTATTGTCCACCCTAGCGGGGTTTTTCCGCTGTGGTAGACAATCTTTGGAAGATGGCCAAATTGCACCACCTGTGGGAACGCGGCATATGAGATGTATGTGAAGTATGGAGTGGGTGCAATAATATTCTGTGAGACTTGGCATAGGCAAACCAGAAAGCAACAAGACCACCAGTGGCCGATTAATGGTAGTTTTGAGATAGCGAGAATAGATAACTTGGAAAGAGTGTTGATAAGAAAGAAAGCGCGTCCTGCAGCATTTGATATCGTGAAGGACTGGAGAAGGGAAGCAATGCTCCGATTTAGAAGTAGAGCGAAGCATGCACGCAGGCATAAATCGAAAGGTGAAGTAGCGGAAGAAAAGGAAGAGGATGAGTGGACTGAGACTCTAAGGAGGTCAGGTAGACGTGACCAGTTAAATATAGAAAAAATATACCCACAACGAGAATTACACATAGCAGATGAATTGATAGAAAACATATTGACCCATACAAAACAAGGCCCAAGATCAGAAGTGAGGCCAAAGACGTCAGTAACTAGTGCCCAAACCCCAACCACAGCCCAAACTCTCCCTCCTGTAGCTCAAGCCCTCCCACAGCCACAGACCGCGCACGTAACACTTCCTATTAGCCAACCAGGCCCACAGCAGACACAGCAGACACTCCCTGTTCCCATTGTCCCATCCGCACCTCCCGCCTTAGACACAGACTCGATACCGTCTGTTCCTCCCGGGGTTGAAGTTGAAACCACGGGGGCGAGAGGCGGGACTGAACAACGGGGATGCACAAGGTTAACTCGCAGTGCGATCAGCAAAGAAAGGAAGATGGAATTGCAGCAACAGGCAGAGATGCATATAGACGGGAATGATCGGACGACAACATTGGCTTTGATATATGACTTCCGAAGAAGCAACGAAAGACAGGTAGTGTTGGAATGCATGGGTGAATATTTGGTGGAGAAATGGAAACAGTTAATTGGGAAATTACCACCGCAGCAATTGTTAGATTTGAATGCATTAGCACGCTGTAGGGAGAGTGATGAAGAAGTGAGAGAACATGTATATGGACTTTTTGAACTTAAAGATGAATTAGATAATGATTATGCCGAAATGTTTACTAAACCTGGGTACAGGGGTAAGGATATCAGGAGACACAGGAAGGGAATGCTCGGGTCACATAATGGAGGGGAGCATTTACCATTGCTGGGGCAGAAGGCACTGGTGGACGAATTATCGTTGTTAAAACAGGTGGGGGAAGACTTAAAAGAATGCCTACTAAAAACACAGGTGCTACTGCAGCAAGTAGCAGGACACAATAGAGGGAGAGGGAACACACAAGGGAGGAGTAATTTGAATATGCATGGGGGAACAGTGGGACCAAATCAGTGTGCGTATTGTAAGGAGGAAGGACACTGGCGAGCGCAATGTCCGCATCTGCAGAATAGAAATGGGTCTGGTCAGAGGAGACAGCATAGAGGGCACCAAGGAGTGAATGGACCAAATAGGAATAGTATGCAGCAGCACCACAATAATGGAGGTAATCAAAACCAAGCCCAAAACCAAAGTGCCAGAGTCAGGGACAGCAAAACCAACAGTATGGAAACCAGAGTGTGGGAAATAGAGGGAAGAGTGGGAATGTTTTCGATACACAGCCAAACACGTATTACAGTAACAGTAATGATTACACATCGGACGATGTGTTCTTTCCCCAATAGGACAGCCCAGGACAGGGGTCGGAACCAGTATCTATTCCCGTGAATCTGAGAGGACCCTACGTAGAAATGAGAGTCGGGAATGAGGAGCACCGCTTTCTTGTAGATACAGGAGCGCAAAAGTGTTCAATAGACCATCACTTGGTTCCGAATATACCACTGTCAGGGCAAAAGAATGTTTCCGTAGGGTTTGCAGGTACACCGGTCATAAACCCAGTGTGCCAACCAGTCCCAGTTACTATAGTACCATTCACTGAACATTGTCCTTTCCTTTTAACAGAAAATTGTGGGGAGAACCTGTTGGGATTAAATTTGTTGAAAAAATTAGGTTCCGTTATACATTGCACGGCAGACGGGGTGTTCCTAACGATTTGGCCACAAGATGCCCCTGTGTCAGAATTCATGTCTGAAACTTTACCAGGAGAACTAAGTAAAGTGCCAACCTGTATACGGGCAATGCATGACAACGATGTAGGATGCTTAAAAATAGAGCCAGTAAAGATCATTTTGAAAGAGGGTATTAACCTACCGCGAATTCCCCAATACAGAATTTCGGCTGAAGGTGAGAAAGGATTGAAGAGTATTGTTACAGATTTGGTGAAATTAGGGGTAATTGAAGAAATTACAGGCAGTACATGCAACTGCCCGATTCTTCCAGTTTATAAAAAAGGAGGCAATGAAGTACCATACAGTTTCATAATTGATTTGCGCGCACTAAACAAAGTAGTAGATCCACAATTTCCCTTAGTGCCAGATGTCACTACAATATTGACAATGATACCTGTTTCAGCAGAATACTCTAGTGTAGTTGATCTAAAAAATGCGTTCTTTAGCATTCCGGTGGACAAAGACAGCAGATATTTGTTCGCATTCACATTAGGAGGGCGATCATTTACATTCACGCGGATTCCACAAGGTTACACGGAAAGTCTGAGTATTTACAGTAGAGCATTGAAAGAACAGCTAGACATGCTAGACTTACCAGTGGGTTGCAAACTCTTGCAATACATAGACGATCTATTATTAGCTGCTGCCACAGCGGAGATTTGTAAAGAAAGCACTGTATTACTACCGTCACACCTAGTGGCACATGGCCATAAAGCTAGTTTGAAGAAATTTCAATATAATCGAAAGGAGGTGGCTTATTTGGGCTACCTACTTTCGAAAGAAGGGAGAAGGCTAACGCCAGAATGCATAGAAAGTATTTCTTGTATGCCTATTCCAAAGACACAGAAAGGAGTCAGAGCCATAATAGGCATGGCTTCAAATTGCCGACAATGGATCGGTAATTTGGCGTTAATTGTGAAACCGATGGTGAATTTGACTAGAAATGATGCAGTTATGCCTTTACAGTGGGATGAGGAATGTCAGAAAGCATTTGATCAATTGAAAACTACATTATGTTCTGCTCCAGTTTTGGGCACACCAAATTATGAGAAGGTTTGTAGACTGTTTGTGTGTGAAAGTGAAGTATGTGCATTGGCGGTTTTGACACAGGAACAAGGTGGAAGAAATAGGCCATGCGGCTATTTTTCTTCTGCGCTGGACCCTGTAGCGCGTGCACTACCACAATGTTTGCGATCTGTCGCGGCGGCTGCTGCGTCAGTGAAACAAACGGAAGGGATGGTGTTGGGGCATACTTTAATTCTGATGGTGCCAAATGCCATAGACGTTCTATTAAATAGAGCACAGACGCAACACCTCACCTGTGCTAGATTGACCAGATATGAAATTATCTTGTTCGCGCCCCATATCCAAATTATGAGGTGTAGCGCTTTGAATCCTGCAGAATTAATGCCACTACCCATAAAAGAAATTGGGGAGAATGAAGGAGAGTTGATTTAAGTGATACCCCACAGAAAGAGCCAGGTGGAGAGTTATTTTGTGACGGCTCTTGTTTTAAATTACCTGATGGCACGACAACTGCCACGTACGCTATCACTACCCTAGAGAGCGTTGTAGAAAGCAAAAGGATCCCCTACAACTCGGCACAAGCCGCAGAGATAATAGCATTGACCAGAGCCTGCGAGATTTCTGAAAATTTGAATGTGAATATATATATACGGATAGTCAGTATGCTTTTGGGGTGGTTCATAACTTTGGTCGACTCTGGGCTGAGAGAGGGTTTTTGACATCACATGGTGCCAGAATTCAACATGGCCCTTTGATTGTACGATTGCTGTCTGCACTCACGCTTCCAAAGCGCCTAGCAATAGTGAAATGCGAGGCACACAAAAAGGTAACATGCAAAGTAGGAGAGGGAAACACGTTTGCAGGCAGAATTGCGAAACAAACTGCCACTGATTTAAATACCAAAATGATGACGGTTCAGACTGAGGAAGTACCCTGTATGATAGAAAATGGAGTTGCCACTGTCAAAGAAATGCAGGCCGAAGCTACGGCCGATGAAATACAAGGGTGGGCAGAGGGCTCTGCTGAGTTAGATTAGGAAGGTTGTTGGGTGGACAAGGGAACTAGAAACTGGATGTTGCCAAATTCGTATGTGACTGCAATGGTCACAATGGCCCACAGCCCTACTCACATCTGTGCGAAAAAGATAATACAGCACTATCGACAGCATGGCAGAATGTAAACATAAAAAAGAATGCAAAGAGGTTGGTGCACAACTGTATCACGTGTTTACAACACAATGTAGGAAAGGGACAGTGACTCCAATAGGCAGTTTTGGCCCGCATTCTATGCCTTTTGAGGTGATCCATTTTGATTTCATAGAGATGGAGAGATGCCAAAATTTGAAATATGTCTCAGTGGTGATCTTTGCATTCAGCAAGTGGGTGGAGGGATATCCCTTAAAAGACTGCACAGCAATGAGCACGGCAAAAGTAATGCTTAAAGAATATTTTTCCCGTTTTGGCTTGCCCCGTGTCCTATGGTCAGATAATGGCCCACATTTTGTGGGCGCAGTGGTGTTACAGATATGTGCGGGTCTTCAGATTAATAAGAGATTCCATAGTTCAAGGCATCTGAGTTCGGCCAGTCTTGTGGAGAGGCACAACGGGATACTCAAGTCAAAAATCAGCAAGATATGTGCAGGAAGCAAGTTGAGTTGGGTGGATGCATTACCAATAGCGCTAGTATGCATGCATACATCTGTACAGGCTAAAACTGGGCTCTCCCTGTACAAAATCGTAATGGGGAGGCCAGCAAATGTCTGGTGCGCAACTCAGCCAAAATGACTTAGAGAGGTAGAACATCTTGTGCTTAGTACTTATTGTGGCCTTTTAATACAGAAATTGTGTTTGATTCATCAGCAGGTGCAGGAGGCTCTACCAGTGAGATACACCGGTCCGGGGCACGCGCTGGAGCCAGGCGACTGGGTGCTGCTTCAAATTTTTGAAAGAAAGTTATCGTTAGCACCCAGGTGGCGCGGCCCCTATCAAGTACTCTTGGCAACGCAGACAGCGATACGGGTGGATGGACGGAAGTCATGGACCCATGCCACCCATGCCAAAAAGATTCCAACTTCACTAAAAGACTTGCCTGACCCAGACGACCGGAAAGAGACAGCGGTCCCAGAAACGGAAGAAACTGTTGCCAGTAAGCCGCCACCAAATCTGCCCAAGCGAGAAGTGAAACTCGAGACAAAGCCTGAGACGATTGCCAAAAAGGGGGAGGGCAAAGAGTGCCCCAACGCTGCCCAGCAGAATCTACATCACTGTTGGCCGACATGAAATCTGCCTTGAAAATACTAGCAGAAACTAAACATGTAGGCCTTTGGCGCCCACCAGCACTTGCCAGCATGCTAAAGACCGAATCTGCATCACTGGCGCGGCGCACACCAGCGCCTGCAATAGCACCACAGGCTGACTTTGAGCCTGAATCTGGAAGTGCACCGGCACTGTTCACGGATCACACAATACCAGGAGTGAGGCGAAACAATTTGCGGCCTCGAAAGACAAAGTGATCCACAGTTCTTTGGTGTTTCTGTCAACCTCTGGTTCTGCTCATGGACGGAGAAGGAACTAGAGGTGTAGAGGAGAGAAGCGTGAGAATTGTGCAAGTCGGACAATTCAAGATTCGCGGCTCTTTGGTGCGATCATAAAAAGTACATGTGTCTGGAACCAGAGCAGACAAGCTGGGCACACATGGTACTAAGGCAATAAGATAACTGATCAATATAAGAAAGGACAAGCAGTATGAGAAAGGACAAGTGATCTTGCCTAAAAACAAAATTAGCAAATCCAGGCTATAAAGGACTGGCAGAATTGAACTGTGACAATTCCGTTGAACTTATTGACATCAGAGCAAGTGCAACGAAGAGAGATATCCACGATGAACTCTAATAAGGAAGAAGAAGAATGATGAGAAACATGTCGGGACCGGTTCCAGCCTCCTCCTGCACCACTGCTGAGAATGAGTCAATTGTAAAGACTGTAAGCTTAAGAAAAACGCATGGTAAAAAGAATTGTATGCTGGCACTGACAATAATTATGTACTTTATGAGCATGGTAGCACCAATAACGACAGTCCTAGTATTATGGTATGTGGAATCGATACTCCCATTGGAAATGTTTTTACCAATAGTTAATATATCCACTACTGAAAGCCCAGTTCAGGTGATTACTTATACCCTGTCCCCAATGGAAGAAAGACACAGGGAAGGGTTTGGGAACAACACGTTGTTATTAATCATGAATATGACACATGCAATTCTGAAGAAAACAAATGGCTGGGTATGTGCCCATTTACCGCAGCATGCTGGGAAAGGAATAGGTTGGTATGTACAACCATTGCCACTAAGTTCTGCATGTAGTGCATCTTTAAGTGCAATGTTCTATGGGAAATGGAATAAGAGTCGTACGGGTCAATTAGACAGAACAAACATGAATGAGTTTGAGGAAATAATAATGGGCCTGTGGGTTGTTCCATATTCCATAAAGCACAAGTAATGACCCCAGAGCCCACGAGGAAAAGTATGCAAAAGATAACACGACAAAATAGACAAGATAGAATGTCCCCACCAGTTAAAACATCTGTGATGACGTTTCATGTAAGAACAGACGTGAACAAATATACAGTTCTCCCTTCTTACACAGTGAATTATAACCCAAGAACTGTCCCTTTTTGTCTAAAAAAGAAAGGCACTTTTCAGTCTGAACATTTACTGGATGCATGAATACAGTGGTATTGAAATGGGAAATAGAACCAGTATATGTGGGAGATCCAGTTTATTTTATATGTGGAGAGAAAGCATATCCTTGGTTGCCCAGAAACTGGGGAGGTACATGTTACCTAGGTCTACTGTTCCCAGGAGTGTTCCTCTTAGAAACAGCAGACATGGCCAGACTATCCAGATCTAGAGTCAAAAGGAGTAGCGAAGGTGGTTTGATAGCGACAGACGTAGCAAAATCATTCATTCCATTCTTGTCCCAGATAGTGAACTCCTATAACATAAGGCAGCTGTCCAGAATACTAAAAAATACCATAAACACAGCGACAGATATACTATTTAACATGATGTTGGAAGAAAAAGGAATCAGGTTAATGACGCTGCAAAATAGAATGGCGCTCGATGTGATCCTGGTTGATCGTGGGGGAATTTGCAAAATAGTGGGATCAGCGTGTTGTGTATTTGTAGATGACTATTCCACTACAATCTTTGAAGCAATAAAGAAAATGCATGTCCTAAGTTCCAAACTCCCTACTGGAGAAGGAGGCTGGGGAATAGAGTCCTGGTTTTGGGGAATACTGCGTTCTTGGGAATGGAAGTTGATTTCGATATTAGTAGTGGTGTTTGGAATATTCTTAACCTGCTGTTGTTGCATACACTGCCTACCAATAGTTTGCACTGAGGTAACTGAGGGATGTACTAAGGGATGTATGCATATGATGACAAAAGGGAAACAAACTCATGGTCGGGCTGACCAAGACACAAATGAGATGAGAACAGTAAAAGAATTGATGGCTATAGATATTAATGAAGATGATGATGCTTACAATAGCATGTAAAATTCAGACATACGTACTTCAGACTTATCGTCATTAGAGGAGGATACAATGAATGGATGAGACGTTTGGCATATGGCCAAAGGAGGGTTTGTCAGTCTAGAAAAATGGATACCTCTCATATGTGACAGCAAACATATTTTGGTGGCCGTGGGCCAACCGTCTCATGCACGATATGACAGACATATAGGTTTCCGAGTTTGCCAATGAACGGCCATTTTGATGTAACAAGGATCGCCATTTTGTTTTCTAACCATTGCTCATTGCTTTCTATTCTTATTGCTTCGCAGTACATTTTCTGCTTGCACTGCTCGACTGTAAAACATTGTTGTCTGCACGTGAAAGGACAAGGCCGCAGGGCAGCGAGGATAACAAGAGTTCGTTGAAACACAACGTAGGCAGCGCCAGGAAAGAATGCCCGGCTCCCTCCCGAATGTAGCCTTGAAGCAGAGCTGCAGGGCATTTAGTCATTTTGCAGCTGCCAGCCAGTCTCGTTATATGGTAGAATATGTTTAGAATAAAGCAGCTAACGGCTTGAATTATGCTCTTTTTACGGCCCCCCTTTACAGAGCCCTGTTAGTGGGTGTCGGCTCCCAGGACACGAATAGCACCTCATAGATAGCAAGGTCTTGAATGCAACTCTTCCCCCGTATGTAGCTCGCTTCCAAGAACAGAAGCACTGTGTTCTGTTCAACAACTGAAAGATGCCTCCGCACTTGCAAATTGCATATTGTTACTAGAATAGATATTTGAAGGTGTCATAATTGTCAGAAGTGTCCATCATCACACCGAGTTCAAAGAAACCCAATAAAGGGGGGGTGTTAAACATGTCATAGCTGATTGTATGATATGCATTTTGTATATATGTAACTGATGTACGTAATTCACTCTCTTGCGTCCCTCGAGGTCTAGAGATACACGTCGCGGGGCGTGAGACCGAGTTGGCCAACTGAGACTATTTGCTTTGCAATAAACCCTAGCTTTGGGAATACAACCTCGTGTCTGGCTTATCTATCATATGTGGTGACTCGCCTTGTTTCCATAGACGTAAGGGACCCCTAAGGGCACCTTTTTAAACTGACTCCCACAGAGGAGAGCTATCAATTTGAATTTATTGTGAATATAACAGCCCTGATTTGAAAAAGGCCAAGGAAGGCCGAAACACGTGTTATCAACTTATAGGGCAACTCATTAAAACACGTACTCACAAAACTGGGCGCAGAGTCCTGGATCTTTTTTCTAGTGTCTTTCACAACACTTATAACACAAGCGTGCCACAGCATGTCACCAATCTTTGGACTGAATGATGTAAAACCTACTGTTTAAATGACTTCAAAGACATTAACAAGTGGAAAATACCATCTCAGTCATTGTGAGATAATATACATTAAATAAAACATTTGTAAAAAACTCAGATACTGCATTTGAACCCCAAACCTCATGCTTTGGAGGTCTAGACTCTACCACTGTACTAACAGACAGCATTGTAAGTGATACTAAACCAGGTTTTATGACCTTTTCAGACAGCAGGTTTTGCTAGTCCCTTTTCACTGTCAATGTATTCCATACCGTGTCATGTCACCTACATTTAACGTCATATCACCTTGAAATCGGTCTTCTATTTGCTTCAAATAGTACTGCTGGCCTCTCTCCTCTTAGCCTCTTGTCTTATATTAAATAACTTTCAACAATTGCATGGCTTAAAGCACTTATAACACAAGTGTGCCACAGCATGTCACTAATCTCTGGACTGGCTGATGTAAACTTTACTGTTTAAATTGACTTCAAAGACATTAGAAAAGTGAAAAAAAATCAGTCATTGTGGGGTATTATAAATGAAATTAAAAAAAAAATAAGAATTTAGACCCTGCACTTAAACTCCAAACCCCATGTGTAGTGTCCCTCACTGTGGGAATGCAGCGCAGCAGCGCGCAAATGAACACACCCACACAGGACTGCGGTAAAGCAGGAACTGATTTAATTGCGTCTCTTGCACATACACATTAAATATGGTCATGTAACCACTTGGCGTCCTGCATGACGGTCACCTGACCCATGCAGGACTGGTGCCGGATTGTACACCTCTCCCCAGAATAACATTGTCCTATCGCATCTCCTCAATCCATCTCTGGGGCTTCTGGATGGTTCGACTGGTTCTACCATTGTCTTGAAGGCAGGCGTGTTCATCCATTTGTTCACTGTCCTCCTCAGCCTGCATCTCTTCTTCAGAGTCATCTTCGTCTCCTGTGTATCCAGATTCTTCTCTTTCATGGTACTCATCTTCGCTCCATTCCTGATGTCGTGTTGAATGTTCTTCTTGTGTCTTTCTGAAGAATTAATTGTTCCGGGTCACTCGCCAGCCATCTCTTTCTGCCATGATCATGGAGCCCTGCACTCCAGTGATGGTCAACGGTTGAGTGTGAAAAGGTTGTTTGTCCTTGTGAGATTGCATTTGCTGAGCTAATACGCTGTCACCCACCACTAGCGTGGGTTCACGGGCCCAGCATTTCCGATCTGCGTAGTCCTTCATTTTGGATTTGGCCTGGTCGTCCCTACTCCTTAATTCCTGCGACCGGGGGTCTTCCTCCTGGAGTGCCATATCCTGGGGTATTCATGCCTGTACTGGGCGACTGAACATTTGTTCAGCTGGACGTACTCCTGTTGAGTCATGGGGTGTATTCTGGTAGTCCCTCAGGAGTTGACACAGGGACTGTTCGATGGGCATGTGAGTGATGTTCGCTTTCCTAACAGCTCTCTTGATGCTAGCCATGAACCACTCCACGGTTCTGTTTGCCTGTGGCAAGAGGGGTGTGATTTTCCTGTTGTGAAACCCCATGTACTCGGCAAAGTCCTTTCCATGAACGGGGGCCCATTGTCCAAATTCACCATCTTGGGCACCCCGTAAACTGAGAATATCTGGTTGATCGCCGGGATCATGACTGTGGCAGCCGTGTAAGGCAGAATGGCAGTCAAAGGGTATCTGGAGTGCTCATTGAGCACGACCAATATGTATTCCCCAGATTGTAGGGGCCCATAGACATTAATTGCCACTTCTTCCCACATGCCCTCTGGGAGCGGAGTCATGTGTAAGGGTTCCGGGCACACCTGAGGCTGTATTCTGAGGCAGATGTGGCTTGCTTTTAGCGTTCTCTCGATGAGTCGGTCACTAACCAGGAACCACACCTTCCTCCTAAGCATGCACTTAATCAACACAATCTCTCTGTGTCTTTCATGGGCAATGTAGACTGCCTTTTGGTATAAAGAGGCCGGCAGAACTATGCGGTCTCCTTTGAGCACCAGGGATGATAGAGACAGTGATAGAGACAGTGAGAGTTCAGCCTTGGATTTGGCCAGCGTGTTGAATAATGGTATGTCCAGTGCGGGGTGGCTGTGCGCTGATGCTTTGACTGTTTTCCACCTATGTTTGAGGATGCACATTGTTGCAAGGGCCATGGTTTCATCCTCCACTGTTTCTTTTGCTAACTCCTCCATGGGTATGGTGCTTGGCACTGTGTGGTGAATGATGTAGTTCACATATCCGCCTGCGCTGTTCTTTGCAGCCTGGGGAGTCGGGAGAGGATGTCTGAATAGAACATCAGCAGGATTTTCATCTTTGCCAGGTTTGTGCATAATGTCATATCTATATCATCGCAAAAGGAGAACCCATCTGGCAATCTGGGGGGTATTTGGGCGGTGGGTTTTCCATAAATTTTGACAAGGGCCTGGTGATCTGTGATGATAGTGAACAGTTTTCCATATAGGAAGAGATGGAAGTGTTTGCATGCCCAGACAACCGCCAGTGCCTCATTTTCTGCTTGCGAGTAGCGCTGTTCAGCCCATGCTGGCATACAACACTATTTTCCTTTGTGCGTGTTCACTTCCCGGGTGTTGGGCAAGGATGACTCCCTGTCCGACCAGGCTGATGTTCACCATGACTTATGTGTACAAGTTTGGGTCGTATTAGAACATGCACACGGCTATTGTGATTTCTTTCCTTATTTTGTTGAACGCTGTCTGTTGTGTCTCTTTGCACTCGAAAGCGCAGTCTTTCTTTGTCAGTGCTCTTATCTGGGTGCTTGTGGAGGCGAAGTCAGGCAGTTATTGAGTGCAATAATTCCCCAGTCCTAGAAACGACTGCACCTGCGTGAAGTTTGTCAGGCAAGGTGTCTCGGTCAGGGTTCTGATCTTGTCGGGGTCGGTTTGGATACCTTTCTCTGAGAATATGTGACTGAAGAATGTGATTGTGGATTTGTTGAAGGCATACTTCTCTCGGTTAAGTGTCAGACAGACCTCCTGGAGTGCAGCACACACTTTCACCATGGTTGCGTCGTGGGCTTCCTGGGAGTGACCAGTAATTAGGATATTGTCACTATAATTTAGGCATTGGGGTATGTGGCATGTTATCTTCTGGGTCTCCTCCTGGAATATCTCAGCCGTGGAGGATATACCAAAGTTCAATCGCTTATAGCTAAACAGCCCAAGGTGTGTGGTGAAAGTAGTGATGTATCGCGACTCCTCGCTTAGCTCAATTTGGTGGTATCCTTTGTTGAGGTTGAGATGGGAGAAGACTTTGGCTCCATTGTGGACGTGCATCATATCCGTGATGCACAGGGCCTGATGGTGTTCCCTTAGGATGGCATAATTTGGGGTGTGCATGTCAACGCACAGCCTTATGTGTCCCTCCGGGCCTTTCTTGGTATGGGTACTACAGGTGAACCCACGGGGGTCCTTAAATTAGTAACACGTCTCACAAGGATGGGGATGCAGAATAACTCTTGCACCACATAACAAAACGGACTCAGGAAGTTGGCAAAACGTCCCTCCCGACTGTTTTATTTTCAATTGTCTAAAACAGGGAGTTACAACGGAAATCACACAGCATTCCCTTAATGTATTTCATAAAAACAATACTTTTGTAGCAACAACTCGTCATTCATAACGTCATACTACCTAGCAAACTAAGAAAAACCATGGGGTGTTGTGGTTGGTTTACGGGGAACATCTAAGTATACTCTCTATATAGGGATGGTTGTTATTGGGTCTCTACAGTCAGGTGGGCAAAGTATGCCTACCCCTAGTGCAAGTCATCTTCAACAGTTATTAAATACACAGCATATTATTGGCTCTCAAACTATAAGGCCCTTTGTAACATGGCCTTCTACAATTGGATGGCACGCTCATGCCCTTCTACAACATGTGGCTCACTAGCAGCATGTAAGCTGGTAGCCCAGGTGTCAGTGGGTGGACTTGACCATGTCTCTTCTCAATTAGCCCAACATCTCTCATCGCTCATGCCTTCTGCTATTCAGATTGTCTTTGAACTTGTCCTTTCAAATTATCCTTGATCGTGATAATAAAAGGGACTATAGGCACACTCTTATCACAGTTCAGGTCTGCACGCCCAACTCCTATTTCCATCCTTGACTCATGTGACAGGAGATCGTATTTCAGCCTGTTTTGCAGCATTTAGTTGTCTTGAATTAATACATTTGGCACTCATGGTGTTCTTTCTTTGCACCTTAACAAGGGCTGATTAAGCTTGTCACATTCACTGTACTTTAAGGATTGATAACCAGTTCTTGGCCACTCTATCCTTTGACACCAGGCCAGACAGCTATTCCAGGCCTTTCCTCAATCTTCAACTGCTTTCTTGCTGTGACACAGCTTTCCAATCCTTCTTTCTCTGTGGGTCTGAGCTTACTAAAATTGTGGCACTGAATGTCCAGATTCTATATAATGGCGGCACCGCCTGCTGTCTATGCACTACGTATAGCCAGCCTTTATGATTACTTAGTCTACTTGCGTTGCTGAATTTGTACAGTTATAAAACAGCTTGCATTTTCTGCAGTGCTCTTCACACGTGCAATCTTCATCCCGCATATGAAAGTTCCTTGGTTCCTTTACTTCCCACTGCGCCTTGAGCAGGATCTTCTAAAATTTTGGAAGCTCCTTAAGACCTTCCTCTTTTCCTCCTCCTTCCCTTCTTCTCTCCTCTGCTAATCCCACAGTTGCTGTGATTTATGTCGGGGGCCCTTTTGCATCCTCAATGCCCTGACCTCCCACACCATTTCTGCCCAACTCCTGTCTATCCACAGCACTTGCATCTGCACACCCTCCACGCTGGAGGTAAGCAATTACAGCTCCCGTGGCCCTAGTCCATATAGCACTCAACATGCCTAGCACTTCAATTTCCCTTTTCCTTGCTTCACTTGCACATTCTGAATACTCACAAGGCATAGTAGGTTTGTCCCTTTTACCTTTTCCCCCCCCTATGCTCTTAAACATTGTATTTTTATGTTTTTTCCCACCCCTGCTCTCTCCCTGACAGTATTTTCTTATTGTATAAGCACCTAACAAGCAAACAATACAAATAAATAAGCATCATATGTAAGTGTGGTTTAACCTAAATCTGAAGATTTAGCAACACTGTAAATTAAAACGTTTTCATGAATCTGCATGTACGCTACAATATAAGTTATACATTGTATCAGTAACATGTAGTTGTACTGTATTTAGCACACTTCATACAGTCAAGTGTGAAAAGTATGAATTAATCTACACACACACAAACTTCAATATTGTTACCATACTATTTTGGAAAACATATAAACAAAACAATCAGACATTTTAAGCATTAGACAACAACACATTTTGTATGAAACTGTCTTTAAATTTATAGAAAAGGATTTGACTTACAACAGAAAAGGGACTAACGTTGCAGCACATAACCCTGCACAAAGTATGTTGTTTTATGGAAACTGACTAATAATTACTGCATTAACGTGGTGGCTTAGCGGCTTAGCGGTTAAAGGAGTAGGCGCGAATCCAGGAACTCATCAGAACAAATCCCTGCAATGGATATGCTTTACTATTTTAAAATGATAGATCAAATGTTGTTTTTCCTTTTATGACATTGTTTGTTATAGTGACATGCACATCTGAGGTTTATTTTATGAGATGTTTTGCCATGGCATGTTACACCTGCCAGTGACACGTGTCACTTATAGTAGTGCTAGTGCCATGCAGTGGCATGTGTCACATGCCATTTCGGCTCTTACCCCTACTGGAGAAAGAGAGGAGCTCAGCGTGAGTGTGCAGTTAAAGCAGGAACGCTCCTGCAGTCCCTTTCTGTTTTCTGCCCGGATTGGTTTCAAGGTGACCCCTACACTTAAAGCAAAAATTGCCAGCAGCCGTGCAGAGACAGCGTGGCATGGCATGAGTGTGAAGTTAATGCAGTTGGAGTAGGAGAGCAAGGGCGGTGCATGTGTGTGGAGGGTGATGTATTTTCTAAGAAGTAATATGACTACTGACAGCGTACAGGAAGAGATGCAAGCACCCGTTGCAAATGGTGAGTGTATCATATCTAGGGAATGCAATGCTAATTCATCTAATGCAACCCCTGTTATTCAGTGGGAAGACAGGACAGGCCGCCTAGAGATGTCTAAGGGCACTACTCCTCCACAAATATCGAAAAACAAATCACAGACTTCTTCAAAAAGGAGCAGTCCATTGAGGGGTAAAATGACATCAGTTGTGTATGCCTTACATCCCTTCACGCGGTGACGCAAGGCGCCATGAATAAAAGCCCCGCCTCCGCTACGCGAGGGCAGTTCCGGGCGTACCACAGCACAAGCGTGTCTGCGTCTCTTTTCGCTGCAGCTGGCGCTGCGCAGCGAGGCCTTGGCGCCCAGGGCCTTACACTCTCTGTTTCCCGGCGAAGCATCAGCCGGGGAGTGGAATCCAACACTGGCGACGAGGAAGCTGTATCGAACACTACACACGGCACACAGCAGCGCAAGCCCTCAGTAGGGGCACAATTTTTGGGAACTCAGTGGGGAGCCCATCCCCCACCAAGAAAAAACAATGTTTTTTTTCCCTTCACTCCTTACTTCTCGCCACAATCGATCTTCAGGGAGCTGACTACAAACCACCAGACATCCTGACTTACCATCACCATGCCACAGGAAGGCACACAGGAGTCTTGTGTTTCACCTCACAACACGCAACATAAGAGCCAAGCAGGGACACTCACTGCCCACCAAGGTGAGAGGGAATCAGCACTTGCGCACATACCGGCACCGGGTTCACGAACAATGGCCACAGGCCTCTCCACTCTGAGACCCGGCACACCTTCGAGAACGGCAGCCAACCTCTCAACATCGACGCCGTACACGCATTCGCAAGGGGGGATGTCGCTGGCGCTCAGCCTTTTCGACCCATACACCGACCCCTCCTTAGTTGGTCCACGGTGGCAGCTGTGGATCCAAAAATTTGAGATGGCCATGGATTGCAAAGACATCACCACGTCAAGAACAATGAGGTTGAACCTCCCATTAAATGTCGGTGATGAGGTCCTACGCATATTCAATTCGCTGGCAATAGCAGATGGCTCAGACGTCCACCAACAGACCAAAGATGCTCTCACAGTCCATTTCATGCCCCAGCTGAACCTGGACTATGAAACATTCATTTTTTGTACCGCCATCCAGTTAGAAGACGAGGCATACATGGACCACAAACCACTCATCCCCATATTCACAAGCTCCTTGTCGCACCCTCCAGCCAGAATAGAGAAGTGGCTGCTTCACCTACAACATTATGAATTTGAGCTGGCATACCAACCCAGAAGCGGGAACCCCGCAGATTTCCTGTCCAGGCATCCAAGAGCGGACACGCCAGGGGAGATACATATGGCTGAAGAGACTGAAGAACACATCTGCAAAGTCATTCACACCATGAAACCAAGAGCCGTCAGCATCAAAGACATCGTGGAGGATACGCAAGCCGACGCATGCTGTAACTTGGTGAAAGACGCTGTCATCTCTGGTGAATGGAAATCTTTCCTTCGGAACGTACATAACCGCACTGCCGAAGCCAAATAATTCCTCACCGGCATGTTTGCTGTAAGGCAAGACTTGTCAATCACAGAGGAAGGACTCACACTAAGAGGGACCCGCATAGTCATCCCTGCAAGCCTGCAGTACAGAATCTTAGCGCTAGCGCATGAAGGACACCAGGCATGGTAAGGACCAAGGTCCAAATCAGACACTGCGTATGGTTCCCACACATCAATGAAAAAGTGGACCGACTCACCATGACGTGTCTCCCATCAAATCACGAACGCACCGCCGAACCCTGAGCCCATACTATCAGCAGAGCGAGGGACCTCCAGATGGGACGTCATCAGCGTTGACTTCTGCAAGATACAGGAGGGCACGTACCTGTTAGTGGCCATTGATGATCACTCTAGGTACCCAGAGGTTGAAATTGTGTCATCCACAGCAGCAGTGACGGTCATACTGGCCATGGAAAAGATGTTCGCCACTCATGGCTTCCCATGACGAATACGGAGCGACATTGGACCACCGTTCAAAGGCAAAGAACTCAGAAAGTACCTAGCCAACCTCAACATTCACTACCATCACATAATACTGAGGTGGCCGCAGGCCAACGGAGATGTGGAAAGGTTTATGAGAACCCTCAACAAAGTGCTACGACTATCACGTGTCGACTTATACAGGTTCCTAAGAAACTACAGAGTGACACCCCACAGCACCACAGGGATACCATCAGTGGACATGATGTATGGGATGATAATCAATTAATCTATTCCACACCACCCAAGCAGGGGTACAGACACGCACAACAGAGCGCATACTCACCAAAGAAGGACCGTGACTAACGAGCGCATGAGTATCAAGAGACACGCCAAGAAGTCCAAACACAGAGTCAGTGATCAGGTGATAATGGTAAGAAACCTGTCAAAGCTGGACACCCAATACGACTATGTCCAATGGACCATAACACAAAGGCGGGGGACCATGATAACAGCCACAAGGTGACAAAAACAGGTCACAAGAAACGCATCATGGTTCAAGATGGTACCGAGAAACCTGTGGACGGATGGAGAACAGCAACCGGTGGAAGAGGAGGATCCACTAAGAGAGGAGGAGCACCACCATCAGGAGCGGGAAGCAACCGTGAATGGTGGACTGGAAGAGATGTCGAGCGAACCACAGGAGGCAGAGCTGAACAATGAAGGTGAGCAACCCAATGGGAATCAGGGGGTAGCCCCCAGGGGTGGACGCTATGATCTGAGAACTGCTCCCAGACCCCCTGAGAGACTTAAAGACTATGAGGGGAAAAGGCCCAGCCTGAGTGGCATGAGAACTCACAGTTTAGATTAATGTTTGAAACAGACCATGTTTGTTAATGTTTTTGTTGGGAAAAAGGAGGAATATTGTGTACGCCTTACGTCCCGCCACGCGGTGATGTAAGGCGCCATGAATAAAAGCCCCGCCCTGCTAAGCATGGGCAGTTCTGGGTGTACCACAGCACAAGCGTGTCCGCGTCTCTTTTCGCTTCAGCTGGCGCTGCGCAGCAAGGCCTTGGCGCCCAGGGCCTTACACTCTCTGTTTCCTGCCGACGCATCGGCCGGGGAGTGGAATCCAACAGCAATCTACAATCCAACATCCCTTGTCACTTAACCCTCAAAGCTCAAAGTCACTATGTCCTACTATTTTAAGCATGCATCTCCAGACCCAACCTAACACAAGTTTTATTGGGAAATAACCTGCGATGGATACCAGGGTACTTTTTAACACACAAATAGAAGAGCAGAACGACTCCTCGTTTGCTTCTTCTGAAACGTCTAGTTCAGCTTCCTTGACACTGGCTTCATTGCAGGTGCAGGCCTGACAAGAAGTAAGCACAACTTCCCTGCGACATTTAACTTTGAGCTGAACTCCCTCCTTTATAGTGTATGATTTGATCAGCATTGCGTTGACATTATGTTCCACTTTACTGAATGATATCAAATTCAGTTTGCAATCCTTGAAAGAGAGGCTTATGGACCAACAGCGAGATCTCACACCGTCCACAAAGGAATTTCCTCACTTTAGATGTTTTTTAGGTCCGTAGCATAATTAGAAGTGAGGTGAGAAAACGGAATGCCTTGGTGGAATCTCCTAGTGGCAGTGAATACATCACGGACTGCAAAAGTCATTACTGTCGATGATTAAACGCAAGGCATTACAGCATTTCACATTATTACGACATTTAATCAAATCTGTATGCTGCTAATTAATGTATATTATGAGTCTGTCCAATTTAAATTAGTTTTTATAAAGTTTGGCGCAAATTATGAGCAGGTGGGTTGGGCTGTTTGGGAATGGTTTTATCATCCTGGCGGGTGAATTTAATTCAAATTGTTTGCGTTTGAATGACACTATTGAGGGGCACCTCAAGGCAGAGGTGACATGGCACAGGTCGTACTAATCAATGAGTATAGATTATATTTATACATCAGAAATAGTTTTCAATAGAGGCCTGACAGTTGAGGTTAATCCGTCCCAGGTAAGTGATCATAATGTGTTAAGTGCTATCTTGGAGACACTTTATAAGAGGCCCAAGGTGATATGGCCACGTGAAATTGAAATAATGGGGACATATAAAGCAATTCTGAGGCACCAGTGAAATATAACCATTTTAATAAGTCATTTACAAAGATAATGGTTGACGCTTCCATAGAATTTAAGAACAAAACCTTTGCATCACGTGTTTCCTCGTTTTGTCAGAATTATTGTGCAGGAAATTGTTTCTTTAAGAAGTCCTACTCCCAAGCAACCACATATTATGATAGTGAAAGCCAGGAATATAAAAAAATAGGTTTCTAATTAGGCAGGCTAAATTCAGTCTGAGTTCTCCATAATTAAAAGGGGAATGTATCCAGAAGATCTGTCAGACATAGAAACAGTGTGAAGGCATTATTAATAAAAATGGCTCAAACTGATGGTTCATGTATGCTGGACACTATCGTAATGAAATCAGTCATTCACTTTTTTTGAGATTGACCTCTGCCATAAATAATCCTGGAGTCTACCTTGAGCGACCAGTATACTAAAGTGTACTCTCTGCCAGATTAGATTTTGATGTAGAAGCTATTAGTATGATATTGAAAAATGCAGTAATTCTCAGGCTCCAACACCGAATGGATTATGTAATTGCATTCTTAAAGATAATCTGAATACATATGCAAGCATGTTAAACCATTTATTTGGCGAAGTTATTAATAATGAGAATACACCCTCTTGGAAAATAATTGTGCCGCTATATAAAAAAGGCTACAAATTAAACCCAATGATCTATAGACCGATTGCTTTTCTGGATACAGAGGCAAAGATCTTTCCGTCCCTTATTCTTAAGAATTTTAACCAGTGGGCTAATTCAAATAATATCCTAAATAGATTTCAAACCTGGTCCAGGAGGGGAGTGAGCATGAACCTTAATGGCTCCTTTATTGATGTAATCCAGAGGCTTTCTTGGAAAAAGGTATCGGGCCTGGTCTTTATGACCAAAATAGTTTTGTCTCTAGCATTTGACAGAGTAAATTGGAATACACTTTGGGGACATTTTTAAAAAGGGGATTGACAAACGGTTTACTAAACACACTGATTTATGTTCTTTCAAACTCAAACTTGCAAGTGAGGATTAATATTCAATATTATACCTCTGAACCTATTCCGACGAGCTAAGGTTTGTGGCAAGGGTGCATCCTCACACTGAGCCTTTTTAATATTTACATGGCAGATATGGGCAGTGAGTTAGCAGAAGCTGCCTTTATTTCCTCTAAGGTTAATGGGGTCAAGCTTTTTTGTATCGCATATATAGATGATGTTATCCTGTTGGACGCCAATCTAATTGGCCTCCAAGCACTCTTGACAGCCTTTTCTAAATACACTATGCATAATGAACTGGTAATCAATATTGAAAAGTCTAAAATTATACACTTTTCCAGTTAAACATAAAAAATTGTCCCTTTTAACTGGTGGTTTAATAACAAAAAATGATTTTATTAACAAATAAAATATTTGGGTATTACCCTTATGGCAAGCTCTTATCAGAATATTTTGCTGAAAATGTGGCAATCCAGTTCTAGAGCGTGAAGTATTTAAAGAAGGATTATGGGAAGTTCTCCATGAATTCCATGATTTGATTTTATGAAGGGGAACCCCAACATTGATGTAGGGACTAGAAACTATCACCTCTTAGATGGTTATGATCTCTAGAGATTTGAAGGTTTGTTATGGAAAAAAAGTATTAGATCTACCATTCGATTAGGTCGGACAATTGATGCACTAAAATTTGTAGAGACACCTTTGAGCAAGACCTCCATTGAGTAACTCATCTGACTTTAAATTGAATGATCTGACAAGAGGTTGATAAAGAGGAAGTGGAAGAGATATTGAAAGGTTGATAATGATGTAAATATGATATGTGATTATGTTAAAGGTTGAAAATCATTTAACCAATAAAACATAAAGAAAATTAGATATACCATCATGGGTTCATATAGTAGTGGTACGTTTTGAGTTAGGGTTGCTTTTGCTTAACTTTTATCTTTCACGAAGAGTCCGGAAACAACAGTGGGGGTAAACACGCTGCCAACGTTGTCTCTGGACCGGCAGACTACGAGTTCCGCAGACGGGTGGCCTTACTCCCGCCAGATATGACCTGGCGGGAGTAACGCCACCCGCCTGCTGACGGAAATGGAAACACTGGCACCGTTAATTAGGGTGCTGGAGTTTCCACGGTCCACATTCCCATGGAGTCCTGTGGGACTCCATGGGAATGGGGTGTAACGGAATGCCGGCTCCGGAATTACCGGATCACCAGGGTTAATTCCAGCAAGTCCAGAGCTGGTGATTCATTCTGGGTCCGGCGGCAAACTGGCGGTTTTTCCGGCACGGTTACCGCCGAACTTGGAATGAGGCCCTGAATCTCTGTAGGAATCTGATTACAAGTTCACAGAATACTCTATATAAGCGGCTTGGTAACAGTCATTCTCAGCAACGGCTTGGTGGATTCAGGTGGCCAAGGTGCATTGCATGGAAGTATATATATCCAAGAAGACTGCAACAGACACTGGCCCATGGACATTTTTAGAAGGTTTTTCGAAAAAGCCCAGGTGGGATGATCATAGCGATGTTTCACAGGCTCAATGCAGTTTATATCCATGGGACTTACAGGCCGGTGGTGAAGGGCATGAGGTCAATGCTAGGTTTTCACCTATAAACAATGAAGCTGCAGCCAATACGACAGGAGTTTATCTGGACTGCCAGAATTGTGCTTGTGAATCTAATGTATTAATGTGCAACCTGCCGATTCCATCAGGCATGTCATTTCTACTGCATGTATTTCTGATAGGATGCTCCCTCCATACAGGATATTCTTGCTGCTTCCCCTACCCTCTCTGCTCTCTCCCTCTTCCCTTCTCTCATTTTTCTGTCTTGTCTCTTGTATTTCTTCCCTCTGATCTTTCTTCTCCCTTCTTTTCTTCTCGCCCCCCAAACATTTGCTTTAGAACTTATGATTATAGCACAGGAAGACAATGAAATGTATGTGTGCATTTCCGAACCAAATGCTGTTTCGAACCAGTACTCGTAGATGGCACTAGCGAAAGCTTGTGTCCTGTAAGTTTCTTAATTTCATACACCGAGGTTGTCAAATTTCTCTAAATTTAATGGTGTATTGGCAGAATGCTGGGCGAGACCCTTATTAGGTCAGTTAGACATTTTATGACCGTTATTAGGCTTAAGGTTGATGTAATGTCAGAAGTACTTTTGAACCATTTTAGGAAACCTAGGATGAGAAAACATTTTTGATTTCGCAAGATTGGTGTGCAACCTGTAATGCAGTGAATAGATTTAAACATTATTATAACATACACAATGAACGAACATATCAATTTATGTGTAAGAACTGGTTAGTTGGTCCAATCCCCCTTACCGTTTATGAAGAAGATAGTGATACAATTTCTGTTTAATTTGTAAAACAAAATGAGAGAACTGTTTTGTATTAGAAATAAAATAGATCCAGGGACAGCTCTATGCAGGTTTTGTGGAGTAGAACAGTAAAACCTTGAACATGTAGTAATGAGTGCGGTGTCTTAATGCATTTGTGAATACTATGATTGGATCCATGATCCCTCGATCGTATTAAAGGAGTGCTTGTGGGCCAGGATTGTGCAGGTGCATTCTTTATACCTACTTTATGCGTTCTTGCGCTTTTTAAAGAGGATTCATTTGTTGGAAATGATCATGGATAAATTGCTATATGAAACAAATTATGACCCATACGTGTTGTATAATGTATTTGGCGAAATTAACTATTAGAAGATCTTATGGAGTTGTATAATTTACATGATGCGCTTTTGTTTTTTAATAATGTTGAGTGTTAATCGAAGTTTTAAAATCTATATATGTAATTTTAATGGTAAACGAATTTAATTGATATTGTAATGCGTTTTTTGACAAATTTGTTGTATAAAGTGTAAGGTCTATTCAAAGACACAAAGAAATTATTTGGCTTTATGCATTTTTTAACAAATATTTCTACAGTGCAGGTTGATTCAAATTGCACTTCTGGCCTTTTGTATTTTGGAGATACAGTTCCATGATTTAAAGGGAAAGAAGAAACGTATGTGAAAATGCAAGGTTGTTCTGTGTCTCATCAATAGTTTTGGTTTTTATGTTGCTATCGACCGCATTGTTCCAGTGTGACAGGCACAGTTCTACCATAAACATAGAGTGGTTTACCCCTGACGCTTTTATCATCAATGTCGGTTTTCTTTTCAGGTGCTCAAACCTCAGTCTTAGGTGTCAGGTCTCAGGAGGGGGCCCAGGACATTTGTGAAAATCCCAAACAGGTCATTGGTGCTGTTTCACAATGGAAGAGGCACACTGTCATCCCCATTTCCACCCCGTTTATACCAGCTGGTGAGTGGTTCTAACCGTGAACAAGATTTTCTAGCACCACTCTCAGTGAGTCTCCACATCTCTCATTATTTCCAGGCCATAATCCTGAAAAGCAGTTGCAGTTTTTTACTTTAGTGATACTTGTTTGGTTCCATATAGCATCACCAATTGGCAAACGTGTTACTCAAGCGTCCATGGTGAAACTGGTGGAACATCTGCCTTCTACCACATGGTTCCACATATTTTGGAGCATATCGGTATGTTTTTATATAGTTGGGGTCATGCTTTTGGTATCAAATCCTGTAGAATTCAAAGTTTTTCAAGCTGAAGTTTTTTTTGTGTGCAGAGGGATACCCTGAGGAGTGTTTCAGTCATCAGCCAATGTTGACTCACTACCAGCACAGGGTCTCATACCTATAGGACCTCATTGAGTTAACACAGTACTGTCGATCAGTGATTGGGTCAAAGCGAAAAGGTTACTTGCAAGGTTTAGGAATGCTACAATGCTACTTAATGGATGCTACATTACGAACAATTAGAGATGCCAAAACTTGAGAAATTACAGCAGTCCATAAAGTGTATTCAGATTTTAGAACAGCAGTTTTAGTGCATGTAAACAATTCTCTGCCGTAAAAAAGCAAATTGAAATATGAAATGACATTCATCTACTTTGCTTTGTCTGTGTTACTGTGGCCTTGCCTCCACTAGGACAGGGTTCACAAGGGGATTCAGGTTCATTTTGGCTCATGGTATGGCAAACTCATGAATACATTCTTCCAGGAAGCTACTTGAGAGCATTCACATCATCAGAGTGCTGAAGAGTTAAAAGAAAAGGGCGTTATTCATGTTCAGGAACCATTAAATTGCCTGATTAGAAGCGCACCACCTCATTGTCTTGCATGGATCAATCAATTATATATCCGGATACAGCAGCAATCATCCAGATATAGATACGCAGTGACATGTATTCTACCAAAGAAGACTTGTTAGAGGGCCAGGGTATTGGTGAATACTCTTGGAGCAGATCTGATCCTAGAGCATGGATTGAATAGATTTTAAATTATTGACCTTCTGATGCAGTAGACATTAATATGCCTTCAAGATGGAAACCAGAAAGTAGGTCTTCAAACAATATAGAAGAAATATGTTCTTCCGGTTTCTACTTGGGAATGAAGTTCTGTAGAGGTTAAATCATTTTATGTATTTCTGTAATAGTATTCTGAAGATAATAGCATCAACGACACAACTTGGACCAATCCCCCTCTGGCAAGGATACCACCACTTTCATCCAAAGAGGTTCCTGAATCTTGCTACTGAAAGCCATATACATCAGATGGCTGCAGGGTCACTTGCTAATGAGTACCACTCAGTCAAATGGGGTGACTAAGAACACAATAGAGTATTCAACTTGGACTGCACTATGTGCATGGGTATCTAAATCAGATGATTTCCACTCTGCATAGAAGGCCTGCATCCTTCTTCCAATGGTATGGGATGCTTCAACACACCTGGGGCCTGACTCACAGAGCGTTTTGATTCACATGGGATTGCACCATTATAAAACGTGTCTGTGAATCGGGCCCTAGTCTGGAGGGCTGCAAATAAAAAGAAGTTGAAGTGGGAGAATGGAAAACCAGACTCCCGTCCTTCACCTCTCGCGCTTGGCCTAGAGGGTCGCGGCCCAGACACCCGCCACGAGAAGAGTTTGCCCATTTACCAGATGACCAAATACCCTGGTACAGAAACATACGGATGTGTCCATCTGCCTGCCCAACAGCCCGCACTGGCCATGCCGACACCTGCGGCACGGACCAACTAGACTGAAATCTACACATCGTTAGAGATGCCATGACGACCTAGATAACGGGAAGCACCGCTGAACTATTATACACGCTGAACATTTCCACACCAATCTACACGAAGAACATACTCAGTGCTCTGACGTAGGCGACAGGCTTATTCACGGACGTGCATCTTTATTATTTTTACATAGGCTTTCAGAATGCAGAAACGCAAGACGCACCATGAGCTCATTTATAACGCTTGCTCACGCTTCTCTTGAAACCCGTTACCATCATGAGAGATATAATGGAAACACGATACTGGCCATGAAACTGTATGCCACTATAACCTAAAGCATCCATGCACTAAATGGATTACCCGTGCACCAGGCCCAAGTAGGCCTCAAGCAAGAGTTCCCGTGAACATTAACAAAGCAAAGTCAGGTTGCTGAGCCTGCAGAAAGAACCCAGTGGAGCAACCAGCCAAGGTCGTAATGTTGCAAACCCACAGTCAAGAAACAAATCTTCAAAGGCACGATGTTGCAACCTCGCACTCCACGTACCAATGTTAAAATCATATCTGCAAATTAAACCAGACATACAGTGGAAAAACAATATTAATTGTGCAGAATTATGCCTCAAACACGGTCCCTCCCCACGTGACCAAGCCGAACCTGACGAGATGCCAAAACCCAGGAGAGAAAAGGCGTCTGGGTACCTCGCTACGAGACGCAGGCCGACACACTTGAAAGGCTCAATGGACACCTGCTACAGTGGGAACGGTCAGTCTCCCACCTATGAATAAATCCTCACATTGCCTGCACGTACCCATATTGAAACACTGTTGCAACCACAGGTGCACCGTGTGCTGGGAACAACGGTGGTCCCAGGCTGGGGAGCTCACGGATGCACCAATCAGAACATGAGGTTCTTATCTCAGACGTCAGTAACGTTAGCCAATCCTCAGGGGTCTTCATGTAACAATTCTTATGTATCTAATTGTAGGGACAACCCAGATATACCACCTGACTACATCTTAACCACTAATATCATTCTCTATATGCGTACTATACTAACCCCACCACTCGAGCAACCAATCAAGAGTGGCGATAGGTTCTTTTGGTAACTTTTTGGAATGACGCAAGTAGCGCGTCATAATGTAGTAAAAAGGGCCTGCGAGCCCCACTATTGTGTGTGTGTCAGGACGAACGCGTACGCTCCTTGACCCATCCCTGCCGTTTGCATAATAAACGACAGAAGTTGCCTTGCTCCTTGTGTGTGCCTCATACTCTGTCTCGATCCGAGATATACACGGGAGGAGTTGGGGCCTCCCTGCCCGGAGGTCTGCGGACGGCCCGGCCGACCCCGGCAGAATCCCCCCCGACAAGTTGGAGGCACTGCTGAGATCTGTTTAAGATCGACTTTTATTTTTTATTTTTCCAGGCACTCCCGTTGCGGGGAGGCCCGGCGGCGCGGCCCCCTCTGCCGTTGCCCCCTTCTGAGGACTACAGGACCATCGCGGAGCTGCGAGAGGACCGGACAGCGCAATCCGGATATTGGCCCTCGGGAGCCGGTTGAGAAGTATCCCGCCCGCGGTCGGCGAGTGTCCAGACGTGGTCCAGACGAGGGGAGGTGGCGAGCCGCTTGGAGGGGTGCACGCAGTCGAGCGGCCCTGCATCGAGGGAACTTGGTGAGCATGACACGCACAACAAGCAATGCGAAATTGTGAGGGAGGGGGCGGAAGTAAATAAGAGAGGAGGGAGGTATTGTAAAAAGGTGGGGTGAAGGTTTAATTGAGTGATGATAATGGAATGAATGGTAGTGAATTGAGTGCGAGAGAAGGCAGCTAACGTTACGCGAAAGAGGGGGGCGGGGCACGAAAACATCACGTGCAGCCGCTCGAAAGACACTGATTGGCCTAAATCGCGACTACGTGTGAGGGTGGGTGTGTGTGGTTTCCTACGATTTGACATTTATCATTCAATGAGTAGATGAGGTTCCCTATTGTTCGAGCAAGAAACTCGATAGGTAGATGAGGTTCCCTATTGTTCGAGCAAGAAACTCGATAGGTAGATGACGTTTCCCTGTGGGCGGTGGCTAGTTACGTAGTTGCCCAAAACGGAAGATAATTGGCTGGTTAAGCCCTCCTGTTGAGGGGCGTATCACACGCGAGGCGACGCAGCGTGCGCAGTCCGGTTATAGTATTGATGAGATTACCTTGTTCCAGGAGAGACAGGAAGACAGCTGTAGGGTTAGCGGGGTAGATTGCAAGTGTATTTTGAATTTAAAGAACATAACACGAATATACCAGTAGTTCGAAGAAATAGGTGACGTCACCAGTAGGGATTTAGTAAGATATCGTGAACACAAGAAGCTTTGGGTTTGACATTGGTGGGGAAGAGAAACATGATAAAGGAGCGGACACGGAGATAAACGATAAACGAGTGGATCAAAGAGGAGAAGGGGAAGGGGGCGTGGCTGCGCACGGAGAACGCCGGCCACGGCAAGTGTAAAGGTGGGAGGAGAACGGGGAAAAAGGACGACTGTGTAAGATCGTCGTAAGGGGTACGCAGCTGCAGGGGGCTGCGTGCGCTTCGGCCGCAGGGGGCCGTAGGGGAAGGAATATAATATAACATCATAAATATATTTGTTTTATAATTTTTTTTTTTTTGTGATTATTATCATTGCATAATTTGTCAAAGGATTGTCGTAAGTCCCCACACTTGCGGGGCAAGGTAAGCAATAAAAGGTTGTATGTTGCAAACTGGTAGCAAGGGGAAGGGTAAGAAAGGGTGCGCTAGTATGTCATACGGGAGAGGGTTGGGAGGGTGGGGGAATACCCTCACTACCCCACTACAACATATATGTACCACACTGCCACCACATAGGGAGAAGTTAATTAAGTACAGCATAGAGTGGACCCAGGGGACGGACAACAAAATGTTGACACCATGGCCGCCTAATGGTAGCTTTGACCCATATGCCCAACATTCACTATTAAACCATCTGCACAATACATACAAGGGGAAGAAGTTGGCAAACCATGTGGAGGTGTTTAACTTATGGAGGATGTTCCAGGGGTCTAGACCAGGACCAAATGGAATGTTCACTATGGGGGAAACACCGGAAGAAAAGGAGATTAAGAAAGAAGGAACGGATGGGGAAAAGGAGAGTGAAGGAACAAAGAATATGGGGAATGAAAAACTGGGTGGAGGAAAGGTTGATAAATTAGCTGACATAAAACAGGAACCGAGCAATGAGATACCCTTAACACCGGGAGTGAAAACAGAGGGGGGAGGGTTGTACCCTTTAAGAGAATTAGGAGAAATAAAAGGACAGTTAAGGGCGGCTGAAGGATACTCAAACCCGGCATACAGCCCTCCACCATATGTGGCTCATGGAAAGATACCAATGGGGGACGGGAGGAGAGAAGAGCAGACTGTAGAGATAGGAAACGATGAGTGGGTAGCTGCACAGATATTGTTGAAATTACGAGGATCACTAACTGGAGAGGAAAGGGAGGCGGTAAAGAGAACAAACGAGGATAGTGAAAGAGAGAGTGAAATGAGGGGAGAGGAGCTGCTACGGCAGAAGGAAGAGATTTTGGAGGAAAGATTAGCTAAACTAAGGGATGAGCAGAATGAACTGATAAAACAACTTGAGGGGGAGGAAAGAGAGAGAGTGAGGAAAAGGAAAGAAGGTAAGGACGAATTGGAAAAATTAAGGGAGCAAAGTGAGGAGAGAAAGAGGGAAGCTGTAAGGGTAAAAGCAGCAGCAGAAAGGGTATCAAGAGTAGTGATGAGGGAGAAGAAGAAGGAAGAAGAAGAAAATGAAAAAGAAATGGAAATATGGAGGAGGAGGATAATATCAGAGACAGCTAAAAAATATGAAGAGGGGAAGGTAATAGAGAGTATAGTAGAAAGAGAAAGGGTGAAATGGGAAAGGAGGAGAGAGGATGAAAGGATATTGGAACAGATGAGCAACGAAGTAATGGAGGAATTAAAAAGGAAAAGAGAGGAAAATAGTAGGGAGATGGAGGAGAGGAGTGAAGGGGAGAGAGAAGAGAGTAAGAGGGAGAGTGAAAGATGGGGAGAAGTATATAAAAATAGAGAGGTAGCAACAACGTCAGCACTAAGGGGAACAGGTGGTAACAACGGAAAGGAAGAGGGAGACCTAATAGACTTAAAAACTGTAACAATAAAAGGAAAAAAGGCAGAGTGGGGGGCGCAATTTATGAATGATTTTTGTAGTGAGGATGGAAGGAAGAGTGAAAGGGAAAGCTTAGATAAGCTATACCTCACTAGAACAAACATAGATTCGCCATGGGTGAGTAGAAGATGGGAGGAGCTGGAGAGAAGTAAGGAGGAAGTGAAAAGAATGGGAGAAACACAAACTAACGAACACACGCCACCGACGCTCACCAACCAACACACGCCACCCACATCACCATCACGCTCTCTAACGCCACACCCCACATGTTCAACAACTGCACGCTCTCTGCACAGAATAAAGCTCGCACCCTTCATGGACGAAGTTACACCTTATGCATGTCGGCTTAGGGACCTCCCTAGTCGCAGGCAAGACAGGCAAACAGACGTGCCAATATTGAACACAGGAAAGGATGAAAAAAGGGGAAAGGAAGAAGAGGGAGGTAGGAGAAGAGGTAGTAAGGAAGGATTTGAAGTAGTAAAAGGAATGGGGGAAGAGGAGGGGTGTGAAGAGTTAACATCATGGAGCATAAAGGATGACACAAGACAGAATGTAATGCCACTGCTGGAGAGAGGAGGGGTTAGACCACAATATGTACCTTGGAAACATACGGATAAGGAAAACATAAAATGTAGGCTCCCATCATTAAGTGGAGGTGCGGGTAAATGGATATATGAAATGGAAAAACACACCGCAGGACAGAAACTAGCAGTGGGAGATGTTAAGGGCCTGTTAATATCAATATTAGGGGATAGAGCGGATGACATTTGGAAAAGAGCGGGATTCCATGGGGTAACAATAACAAACACATCGCATGATGGGGCACCATTTGCAAACTGCAGACATGCGCTATGGCAGGCACTAAGAGTGCAGTACCCAGACACATCAGACATAGGAGCCATTACTTCCCGTAAGATGGGTGAGAACGAGGATCCTGTTGATTATATCCAGGATATTCAAGAGAAGTGGCGCATGGAAACTAGAGAACAATGGGACAAAACACCAGCCATATTTTATCATATACTAGTACAAGGGCTCCCAGAAGGAGTTCAGAGACAATTAAAGAAAGTAGTGGGGATGGAAGCAAAACCATGGCCGGAAATACAACTGACTATAGTACATCACTGTAGAACATGGCAAGGAAAAATGAAACAAAAGGAAGAGGACAGGAAAACAGAAGAGGCCAAATTAGTACAGAAAAAACTTACTAAATATACCATGGAAGGGGCACTAATAACTGCGCCAACACCAATGGCCCAAAGCCCAACGCAAGTAGTGGCTGCACAAAATCCAGCTCAAATAGCGCCTCCACAAGAGGTAATAGAGCAAGTGCTGCCTCTGCAATCACACGCACAGAACATGGGAGGAGGGTACCCAATGCAAGGAGCTGGGTATTATAATTATAATAGAGGGAGAGGAGGGTTTATGAGGGGAAGAGGATACGGATATAATACCCAACAACAGGCTGGGGGACTCAGAAATAACTACCAGACAGGGCAACCAGTATACCAGGACAACACAGGGAACTTCCCATGGCAAAACAGGGAACCACCCGTGTGTTGGAGCTGCGGACTATTAGGACACATGTCACGTACATGCAGGGTCAGGCCAGGAACACCAGCATGGAACGAACAAGCACAACATAGGACATCACAAGAACAGCAGGGCATACAACCACAGCAGATGTCACCACAAGGGAGTGACCAACACTATTCCCTACCACAACAACAAATAAAACAATACCTGCCACAAGTAACTGGTGCAGCGTTAATACAACCACCACCACAACCTGAACGAACGCAATTGGGTGGGGTGACGGTGTTGGGGCACAACCCTTACACAGGGAATGGCCAGTCATTGTACCCCCAATAGGACAGCCCACAGACGGCCTTGGTGTGTCCCATCCTGTCAGTAACACCTAATAGTGCGGAGGAGCCACGCATAGAGGTAACGATAGGTGACAAAAAATTATCATTCCTTGTTGACACCGGGGCAACCCGGTCTTGCATAAGGGAAGGTAAGTTTAAGATGTCAGGCGAAGCCATGAACACACAAGGGTTTTCTGGGGCTAAAGGGTTGGTTCCATTTACTGATAACGTTCCGCTATCTATTGGAGATTACGATCTGTCAGTACCACTTTTGTATTATAGTGCCTCACCAGTAAACATACTGGGGAGGGACATAATGAACAGATTAAATATGACGATCTCCTTTACAGAGGATGGCATAATTTGCTCTACTCCAGGGATTAACATGCTTGCAGCACGACAGATTTTGCAAGCATACTGTGGACAGATAGCGATCAGGGCGGAGCCGGTAGACGGCGAGCTATTCCAGTACGGAACAGACATGGCATTTGCATGGATGCCAGGGATAGGAGGGAAAATATGGAGGAGACCAGCAGCCTATCTATTCCGACCAGAAACACCAGCTAATGAACTGGAAGGGAAGGTCCTTGCAGTGGACATTGAGAGCATTATTGCAACAGCTGATTATGTTGCTGTGCACGCCCAAGATAAAGAAGGGAGAGCATGGAGGGCGGTGATAGCACTAGCAGAAGGATGTAGGCTGAGCCAGGTGTCAGATGAAGAGTTGTTTTCAGAAGAAAAGGAGGAAAATGAAATGGTGTTCATGATGAGTGTAGAAATGTGGCTAAAGGTGGCTCACAAACAAGTGGCACAGAAAATTGCAATGGCACTTGAGGCACCCGCTGGCACACCAGTCCCATTTTTTAAAGAAGATATGTCAAAGGTGCCAAAATCATTATGGACTATTAGCCCTTATGATGTAGGATGCATTAAAAGCATAGGGGGTGTAAGGATAAAATTAAAAAAGGGTGCCATACTACCAAGAGTGAAACAATACCCATTGTCAAGAGAGGCAGATGAGGGCATATACGAAACCATAACAGCCCTTATAAACAATGGCATATTGGTCCCCTCAGAATCCCCATGCAACACAGCTGTGTACCCGGTGCGCAAGGCTAAAGGAGGGTCTTGGCGGTTCATACAGGACCTCAGACCGTTGAACAACATAGTAGAAGCAGAGTATCCAGTAACAGCAAACCCGGCCACAATTTTGTGTGGCATTCCAGCAGAAGCATCACGGTTTACAGTGATTGACCTTAAAAATGCTTTTTTCTCAATACCATTACACCCAGACTCACAAGACTTGACAAGCTTCACTTACCGAAATAGGAAGTGGAAACATACCAGATTACCACAGGGATATTGTGAATCACCTTCAATTTTCAATAGGGTAATACAGATGGATTTGGGTAACGTTGAGTTGGAAAGCACAGTGTTACAGTATGTGGATGACATAATAATTTGCAGTACAAATGAAGATAAATGTAGAGAGGACTCATTAAAAATGTTGACGATATTGGCTGAAAAGGGGTACAAGGTAGACATGGAAAAGATACAATACTGTCAGGAACAGGTACTTTACATTGGCCAACTGATATCACAATATGGAAGAAGGATTGCACCACAAAGAGCACAGGCAATATCAGGCACTCCCGTGCCACAGACTGTAAGAGAACTGCAGCAATTTCTGGGACTGTGCAACTACTGTAGAGCATGGGTATTTGATTACAGCTCTTACATAGGACCCCTGCTTGAGGGTTTGAAGGAAGCAAATAAAGGGGAGAAAAAGTTGGGATGGACTATGGAAATGAAGGAGGCATTTGATGAATTAAAAGAAGCAATATCAACTGCTCCAGTACTAGCATCCCCAGACTATGAGCGACGATTTTTTATATTTTCACATTGCGACTCAGCAGTAATGAAAGCAGTATTGGCCCAAAAAACTAGCATGGGCTATAAACCAGTAGCATTTTACAGCGGTCACTTAGATCCAATAATGTTAGGACAATTCTCTTGCGAACAAGGTCTTGCTGCAGCTGCATTTGCAGTAGAAAAAGCATCATCAATAACTATGGGGTGTCCAACTACACTATTTGTAGAACATGCACTATTTGCGATATTGAATAAACCTAAGTCCACACTGACGACACAGAGGGCAACAGGTTATGAGATTATTTTGTCCAAAGCTGAACTGGCAATTGTTAGATGTAGCACGGTTAACCCTGCAAGGTTCCTAGCAGAAGTAATTGAAGAGGGAGATTACGCCCACGACTGCACCCAAGTAACTGAGATGTACTCATGTACTAGGAAAGTTGAAGAAAACGCACTAGAGGGAGGTGAGCTTTTGTTTATTGATGGGTCATCAACTATTGATCAAGGAGACGGGATAAGGAGGACTGGGGCAGCAGTAGTACAAATGATGGAAGCGCCAGTGTGTGTGGCTATTAAGTGTGTACAATTACCACAGCATTACTCTGCTCAAGCGGCGGAACTGGTTGCACTGATATTGGCACTAAAGGAAAGTTTTGATAAAAAAGTTACTATATATTCCGACAGTGCATATGTTACATCCACTGTCCACTCAGGGCTATCAAAGTGGAGAAGAAGAGGGTTTAGGAGAGCTGACGGCACTCCAGTACAACATGCCCTCTTGTTGGCTGAACTAATTGAAGTAATAAACGATCCCCAAGAACTAGCCCTAGTAAAATGCACAGCACACACCAATGGAGAAGACTATATATCAAAAGGAAATGCAGCAGCAGACGCACATGCAAAATATGCTGCATATTTTGGTGAGATATGGAACCCCACAGACTCACAGAGAGGGAGAGGGAGGGGAATAGCGAGGGAGATGTTAATAAAAGAAGGGTACACCCATCTCCCAGCCACCCAGATTATGGAGTTACAAGCGGCTGCACCAATGGCCGAAAAAGAAGTATGGGTGAAAAGAGGATGCACAATGTCACCAACCGACGCACTATGGCGCCAGGGTGGCACTGGGAAAGTTGTAATACCATTGGCATTGTTAAATACCGCCTTGAACCAATTACATCACCCTGCCCATACAGGCAAAGAAATAATAGCAGCACGAATTAGAGAAGATTGGTTCTGTCCCGAGTTAACATCCCATGTGTCAAATTTTATCAGCAATTGCCTTACATGTCAACAGTTCACGGCCGGTCATACTTTAAAGGTGATAAGAGGTACCATACCCCGACCAGAAGGACCTTTTCGGCACCTCCACATTGACTATGTTGATATGATCAACATTTGTCAAGGCAATAGATACATGATAGTAGTAGTATGCCCATTTTCTAGGTGGATCGAAGCAGGGCCCTGTTCACACCCTGATGCGTTTAGAGCAGCCAAATTTATAGTAAGGGAGGTATTCCCCAGGTGGGGAGTGTGCGAGGTGTTAAGATCAGACAACGGACCCCATTTCGCAAATGAAATGTTCCAGCATATCACATCCCTACTGAACATTAAACACAAATTTGCATGTGCGTACCACCCACAGGCTAATGGTGTATGTGAACGCCTGAATGGCCTATTGAAGGAGGCAATTGCTAAAATACAGCAAACAACAAAGAAAAGTTGGTTGTATTGCCTTCCGTTAGCACTGTTCGAACTTAGAAACAGGCCAGGGTCCGACCACCACCTCACCCCACACGAGGTGGTTACTGGACGCCAAATGCGCCTTCCCCTAACACCAACGTCAAGGGCATTCACCGACCAAGAAAGTTCTGCGAATGTGTTAGGTGATGAAATGTATCAATATGTGTCTTCTTTGATTACTAGCGTTGTGTTTGTGTCTCAACAGCTCGAGCGCACACGGGGCGGGTCCACCAGCAACCAAGAAATAGACGAAAATACAGAATTGGGAAAGGAGAACTTGTGCCAACTTGCCAAAGGTGACCACGTACTACTTCGAAATTTTAATAGAAAGTGGAACCAGCAGAGGTTCACTGGCCCCCATTTAGTAGAGGACGTATCAACAAGAGCAGTAAAACTAAAGGATAAGCGTGCGTGGAACCACCTGCATGATGTAAAAATTTACAAACTGCAGACCCGCCCCAGCGCCAACGACAGGTCCATTGGAAAAACGCCAACAACATCCCCGGCAGCGGAAGAAAACACAACCACAGACAACGACCCAATTGTTCCCTCGGAGAGAATAACGGACGAAGAAGGGGGTGATCCCCACACTGCCCACCCCATGGTCACACGTTCAAAGAGTAAAACTGCTCCCGCCATCTGAGCAAACCCCCCCCCCATTGACTACTAAATACAATTGTAATAAAAACTAAGGACTTCGCTTGCACCAATACACATGTAAACACGTGAATGTTCTCTTTTTCTCTCGCACATACAGGAGCTGCGTAATATTGTATTGTTAAGAAAAGTTATCTAACAAATTCAGTGTGCAGGCGTAGATGGTGCTGCCAGACGATAGTTACCCAGAAGAATTGTCACACCAATTTGTATACGAAATAAAAAGGCCAACATACTTAAAAAAGAAAAGGGTACGTGTATACTACACGGCCTTCCTCCTGGCCATAGAAAATTACATGCCCCACCTCCGCCCATACTTGCCGGTCTTGAGAGACCGATCACTTAGAGTAGCGTGGGAGCAACTCTTCACCTGGGCACTGAATGACTATTTGATAGGGAGAGCTTAATGAAACAAAACTAACATTTAATAACAAGCACTTTTTGAGAATTTTTAGGCGGGCAACTTTAACGTCGCAAGAATACGCTGCCAGGACTGCAGCAAGGTAAGAGCAAAAATGTCGGTGAGGTTAGCATATGTAATAAAAATAATAGGGATTTTTATGATCACCGGAGTTTTGGCTGCCTCTGTATGGCAGTACAGCTATGCTATGAGTTTTTTTGCTGCACCCAAACCTAATGTACCCCACCTCCCTGCTGCAACAGGTGTTACGTCAGGTGGTAACAGTAACAATGAACAAAAGCGAAATAAAGTTAAACGCAGCACATACTCAGACAATAAAGGTATTGATAATTATGTACAAGATTCAGCACACGTCACAAACAACATATGGTACCAGCACATGACCCGCATTGGTAAGCAGACAACTGAGGATAGCTGTTACGTTTGCTCATTAATACCATACGCCATGAGCGCTTCACGAACATTTGTTGCCACAGAAATAGATGAAAAAACAGCACAGTGCATAATATATTTGGCCCTGTTCCAAACGAAAGGAAGATTCCAAGGAACAGTAGTGCACATGACATGGAAAACACGAGACTCATACCCATATGAAAACAACTTCCTCAAGACCTATCTGAGTTATCACAAGACCAGTTTACATGCTGAAGCATTCAGATACATAACAAGTGGCCCTGAAAAAGGAGAAACAAAGAAGGTAACACTGCAGTATCTACCATGTGATTGGTACGCCACGGAAGTTCCGGGTAAACAAGGATGCTGGGAGAGGCCATTACTGACGATAACAGGAAAGGTGTTCCTGGGTACCAGCTGGGAGATAGGAGTGGTTGGCAGCAACATGGTAACAAAAGAAACTATCTCAACCATCGAGACACACAATCATCGATGTTGGACGACATGGATCAAGTATGTACCAATGCTCACGTGGGTAGAAGAAGATGAAGACCCGATAACTATATTACCATTGACTGCGCCCAAAGTATGTTACCAGCATAAAGGAGAGGTGGACGTGGGATATAACACCAATTGTGCAAGTGTGATGGAGTTACCTGAGGGGGGAGCGGGAACAGCAGTAATAATGGACCATTATTGGGCCTGCGGAGAAAAGGCATATCATACACTGCCTCCCCTGTGGAGTGGTGTGTGCACAATGGTACACGTCAATGTACCATCACTAGTGGTACCTAAGAAGCATGTCGATGTGGCGAAATTTCCGAAAATGGATGAAGGAGACAGGAGAAGAAAGAGATCTGCACCACTTCAGAAGGAGCAAGAAAACAGGACCAACAGCAATGATACTGTCCTAAACAGGAGAAAAAGACAAGGAGAGCCATTAACAGGAAATTATCTGTGGGGAAGGTCGGAAACGGAACTAACCTCAATACCGCCAGAACACAGACTATTCAGCAGAGCAGCAATGTTCTTCTCCTCAATAATACATCCGGGACTGCAGGCATACGCAAACGCAAAATGGCTGCAAATAACCAGATGGGAACTAATGATGACCATAAATTCGACAGTAAATGGGTTTAACGCAATTAAAGAGGAGCTGCGAGCTGTAAGGATGGTAGCACTACAGAACAGATATGTATTGGACCTTCTCACAGCAATGGAAGGAGGAGTTTGTGCAAAGATAGGACAATCATGCTGCACGTTCATACCTGCCAACGATGCCGACAATGGTACACTAACAGAAGCAGTTTCACAATTGGCCCAGATGCACTCCAAAATGATGGACGAAAGTAACGGCGTAAACAAGGATAAAAGCTGGTTTTCACTATTATGGTCATGGATGCCATCTTGGCTGTCAGATGGACTGAAAATAATAGTGGGATGTGCTATTTTGGCTGGAGCTGCACTGATAATAATTAGATTTTGGAAAGCCCGGAAGGCGCGCTCAACTGATGAGTTGCTGGAAATGGTGGGAATGCACCCCTTGATGTCAGCGGATGACGGCCAGCACACAGGTGTGATAATACACGAAAGGGAGAAGTTGCGCACCCAAATCATCGCCAATCATCTAGACCCACCATCAGTGAAGATCGAGAACCCAAGGAACCCTAGGAGCTACATAGGAAGATGGGTGTACTGTACTCCTGGAGGAACATGCGAATACATGTATTGGTCATTTGAAGATCACGTAAACCATTATGGACATCTCGGAGGGATAACCAAGATATGGAGAGTAAGAGGAGATAACGAGAAGGATATGTTTGTGGTCGACAAGTCGACCAGAGGGGGGACTGAAGTGGGAGAATGGAAAACCAGACTCCCGTCCTTCACCTCTCGCGCTTGGCCTAGAGGGTCGCGGCCCAGACACCCGCCACGAGAAGAGTTTGCCCATTTACCAGATGACCAAATACCCTGGTACAGAAACATACGGATGTGTCCATCTGCCTGCCCAACAGCCCGCACTGGCCATGCCGACACCTGCGGCACGGACCAACTAGACTGAAATCTACACATCGTTAGAGATGCCATGACGACCTAGATAACGGGAAGCACCGCTGAACTATTATACACGCTGAACATTTCCACACCAATCTACACGAAGAACATACTCAGTGCTCTGACGTAGGCGACAGGCTTATTCACGGACGTGCATCTTTATTATTTTTACATAGGCTTTCAGAATGCAGAAACGCAAGACGCACCATGAGCTCATTTATAACGCTTGCTCACGCTTCTCTTGAAACCCGTTACCATCATGAGAGATATAATGGAAACACGATACTGGCCATGAAACTGTATGCCACTATAACCTAAAGCATCCATGCACTAAATGGATTACCCGTGCACCAGGCCCAAGTAGGCCTCAAGCAAGAGTTCCCGTGAACATTAACAAAGCAAAGTCAGGTTGCTGAGCCTGCAGAAAGAACCCAGTGGAGCAACCAGCCAAGGTCGTAATGTTGCAAACCCACAGTCAAGAAACAAATCTTCAAAGGCACGATGTTGCAACCTCGCACTCCACGTACCAATGTTAAAATCATATCTGCAAATTAAACCAGACATACAGTGGAAAAACAATATTAATTGTGCAGAATTATGCCTCAAACACGGTCCCTCCCCACGTGACCAAGCCGAACCTGACGAGATGCCAAAACCCAGGAGAGAAAAGGCGTCTGGGTACCTCGCTACGAGACGCAGGCCGACACACTTGAAAGGCTCAATGGACACCTGCTACAGTGGGAACGGTCAGTCTCCCACCTATGAATAAATCCTCACATTGCCTGCACGTACCCATATTGAAACACTGTTGCAACCACAGGTGCACCGTGTGCTGGGAACAACGGTGGTCCCAGGCTGGGGAGCTCACGGATGCACCAATCAGAACATGAGGTTCTTATCTCAGACGTCAGTAACGTTAGCCAATCCTCAGGGGTCTTCATGTAACAATTCTTATGTATCTAATTGTAGGGACAACCCAGATATACCACCTGACTACATCTTAACCACTAATATCATTCTCTATATGCGTACTATACTAACCCCACCACTCGAGCAACCAATCAAGAGTGGCGATAGGTTCTTTTGGTAACTTTTTGGAATGACGCAAGTAGCGCGTCATAATGTAGTAAAAAGGGCCTGCGAGCCCCACTATTGTGTGTGTGTCAGGACGAACGCGTACGCTCCTTGACCCATCCCTGCCGTTTGCATAATAAACGACAGAAGTTGCCTTGCTCCTTGTGTGTGCCTCATACTCTGTCTCGATCCGAGATATACACGGGAGGAGTTGGGGCCTCCCTGCCCGGAGGTCTGCGGACGGCCCGGCCGACCCCGGCAGAATCCCCCCCGACAAAGTATCTTAAGTACTTATATACAGATGTTACAACCACAACACCATCGCTGCCTCTGCTAGTGAACCTTGTAGAGGTGCTGGAAGAGCACCTCTGGTTGGAGGATGCCTAATATGACTGGGGTACATGTTGGGGTTGTAAGATGTATTGAACCGTAGAATCTTTCTTAATTCAAATGTTTTCATAATGACTATGGAATGACTATTCTGTAGACACATTCAGTTTCTAGTGAATCCAGTTGATGTATTTGTTTTTAAATCTATTTACTGACTACAGCAAACATTGTTAAATTAGTTGTGACTAGGAACGCTATATTGTGGTCTTTTTCCAACTATTTATTTTATGTATGTTTTATAGGGAATAAAGCATAGGGTTGATAATAGCCTGGTGAGCATTAGACAGTGGGGAGAATGTAGATGTTCAGCGAGACAATGGACCATGTCTCTAACAAGGAACGTGTAAGAGTAAGTGTTGGTGGTCCCCTTCATGCAATTGGCATATATTATGAAATTATCCCAACAGTGGTCACAATGCAGCACAGCTATAGGATAAGAATACTCCACGCAGGATCTTAAGCTCAATCAATGTCCCATACTAGAGGCATATGCAGGATTTTCATTGGCCAAAGTGGTCACAAGATCCAACGAAATACCAGTTTTAGGCATCCCCTGGCTTTACAGAGCAAGGTCAACTTTTGTTTGGATATTTTAGGGTGCGCAAGTTCATGTGGCTTCTCTAGCCAATTCTCTGAAAGCTGCCTCTTGCATTTGACGAAATTATTTATCACTCCCACTTGTGTGATACACAACATTTCCAGTGTACATGGTCAAGTGACGCAGCTACATCATTGCTTTGGTTGGATGAAATCTTGGGTGGGCTAAACATGTCTCCAATTAAACCAATGTAAAGCAGAGTCCATATGTCTAGGTCCTGACAAAACGATGCAGAATAGCTCTCTCCCCAAACCTCTTCCATTTATTTGGGAAGTTATCTCTCCCTGCTTATTTACAGTGCAAAATCTAGGTGTTTTTTATGGACTCCTTACACCACATATGAAAACACCTCAACAAAACTGTCTTTCAGCTTAAAGACTGACATTTCTCCTAAAATTCATGATATGATGTGGCATTTATAATGCGCCTGTAAAATTGTTTCAAGGCGCAATGAGGACTGGGAGGAGAAACAGAGGGAAGACAAAAACAGCGATCCTAGGAGGCAAGGTGACATTGAGATTGCGCAAGTGCAGTCGAGGGGGGAAGGGGAAAGTGCGGCAGGAAGGGGAATGGGATAGTGCAGTACATAGGAAGACAGTAAAATAAATAAAAACAATAAATAAATAAATAAATAAAATGTGCAGCCATCAGGTTGGGGCTGTGGGGATACAGAACAGTCCCTGAGTGCAAGGGTTGCCAGGGGGCAGTGCAGGTGTGCAACTGGCTGGAGGGGATCTGGGCCCGAGATCAGATGGTAGCCAGGTAGCCAGTGCAGTTTCAGATTCAGCCAGGAGATCAGTAGGGGAGAGGAGAAGAGAAATCAGAAGCAAAGAGGAAGGTCTTGAGGTGCTTCCGGACCCAGAGATGGTTCTCCTCAAGTTTCAGAGGTGCTGGGAGGCTAATCCACAGGGAGGTCCCAGTAGAGGAAAGAGATCTACCGCATTAGCTGCTTGGAGAAGCGACTGACCATGAGGGAGTTGGAGGAGGATGAGCGAAGAGCTCGAGAGGGAAGATATTTAGGAAGAGCGAGTTGAAGGTATTGAGGTGCCAGACCCCAGAAGGCCTTGTGGACAATGGAGAGGGTTTTGAACTTAATCCTGGCTGCTACTGGGAGCCAGTAGTGCAGAGAGTTCAGTCCTGGAGACATACGATCCCTGGACTTGAGGCCAAGGACAACAAGTCTTGCAGTCCTGTTTTGGATGGAGAGTAGAGGCAGGCAGATTGAGAAAGAGGCTGTTGCAGTAGTCCAGCCTAGAGAGAATCAGAGCTCAGGAGACAGTGAGCTTCTGGGGGAAGGAGAGGAAAGGAAGAATACCTCTGAGGTGGTGCAGCTGGTAGTGTGACTTCTTGGAGACGTCAGAGATGTGAGGAGAAAAGGAAAGTGTGGAGTCGAATATAATCCTGAGGTTTTTAGCCTCACAGGTGGGAGCGGGAAGAGGGCCAAGGGAGTCTAGCAAGAGAGTGACAGGAAAGGAGGGAGCAGGTGTGCCAATGAGGAGAATCTCGGTCTTACTGGCAATAGGCAGAGATCATTGGCGGCACACCACTCTAGGATAGCAGAAAGACAGTCAGAGATGAGAGGGAGAAGAAGTGGCGGAAGGGAGCCTGAAAATGAGTTGGGTTTCATTCATACCATCTGTACTCTGATCTGTTGCTGAATTACCATTATAAACTGCTGTCTGCACTATTGCAATTCTCTGCGGAGCTCAGCTCAAGTAGAGTGTGCTGTAAATGTAAATAACACCATGTATCCCCCAAAAAAACAATTATAAAAGCGGCAGAACTGTAACCGCCAGGTTACCGCCAATCAGGAGTCTGTTGAAACTGGTGTGCCATATACTGACATAACAAAATCCAATCAGCCACAACACAGATAGAACAATGGGTTACTGCTGTCGGAAATGCACTCCCTCGGCGTACATGGATCTACTAAAAAGGAATGCCCTTTATACCATAACATTTACGTTTATACTGACAGAAACAATTGCCATAGCAGGCACAGGGGCACACCAAGAATTATTAGCCATCCACATGCACATGAAGATGACAGCGAGAAAGGTAAGCAGTGAAATGCCAGCACAAGACAGAGGGCGGGGGGCCTCTGAAGACAGAGCAGAACCAGACTGCTGTGCTGCACAAAATGTGTGGTGTGTGGAGAAAAGGAAATGCATACTGTGACAAGCCAGAAATGAGATGATTCATGGTTTTGGCCAAGGACATTTAACATGAAAATGGGTTCAGAAATGCCTCTGTCCCTACTCTAAAACGCATTTCCCTACCTAAAACAAAATTAAGTGTCTGTGCAATGTCATGATGGCCAAAGCAGAAAAGTACTATGCTGGCCCTCACATTCTAAGAATCTTCTCTACAGTGGCCTTTAGTAGTGTTCAAAAAGGAAATATTTAACTCTGAACACAAAAATTCCAGAAGGAAAGAGGTCCTTGTTCCAGAGGGTGGTTCCCTTCCAAAGGATTTCTCTTCACTTTGGTGTATACCTTCAAGAATATAATTTCCTTTGATCAACAACACAACTGGTAACCAAAACAACTTGGCTATTAGTCTGTCTTGGTAGGCTACCTGGTGTACCCCTGGTGTAAAACCTGCCAGGCTTTCTCTACACTTAACTATATTTCAACACAGCCTTTTGCTAGTCTTGATGTATCCTTATCAGGACTCTGTTAGGTGATGAATTTTTCACACTGTCCAACTTGACCTTCCATGGTATGCTATGAACGCACTTACAGTTTGCATCGGCCTGTTATGCTCTCTTCAGGGCTTTCTTATATGAACATACTTGCAATTTATATCTGCCTGGTATACTATCCTGCCAGCGCTTTCCTCACATGCATAATCTTTCAACTTTACTCTGCCTGGTATACTCGCCTAAAACAAATGCACAGTACACCCCTAAGTATAATTATTTTAGGTCGGAAATCATTTAATCAAGGTAGAGGTATAATATTAAATAATGTAAGGTGCAGGGGAGAAAAAAATCCTGGCACATGGACTGACAATAATGAAAAACAAGATAAAGGTCCCAAACTAGGGAAATCCCGTCCCCTGCACACTTTCACAGGCTGAAAAATCAGCCAAGTATTTAACATACAATTTACAACTAAAGTAATGTTGATGCTAGTTAGAACATTCAGTTTTAGCAACAACTTGCTTACATTTTGTACATTAACTTAATTTCAAAGTATTTAAACAGCATATGTTCACAGAAGATAATGATTCAGAAACAAGTATTTATTAGTGTGACTCAATGCGTTTCGAGCTTGTAACTGTTCATCAGGGGACTTGCCTGGTTCATATTTCTACAAATAATAAAGAAGATTATCTTATGTAGGTATGTTGACCCAAATTCCTTAAAACAATGAACTGACTATCAAGTTTTTCAGGTACAAATCTTAAAGCACACGTTAACCAAGTCAGCATTACAGTAAAGAATCTCAACATCTATAGTTTCCAAAGTATACCTTTTCAATTCCATAGTGCGATTGCTAGCACTGTTCTACAAAGTAGAAATTCGGGGGCTTGTGAGTTCAAATGTGGGGGGATCCGTCCCTATTGTTGAAAGAATGACAGAATAACCAATTCTAATACGCTCACAATGTAGTTCCAGTAATTCACAAGAGCTAAATAACGAAAATCTATGAGCGTATAGCAAGAGAGAAGTCTCACGTCTCTTTCAATCCAAAGGCTCACGTTTCTTCCCAAATAAGGATATCTAGGATATGAATCTCGTGTTAACAAATAACCAATGTCCTTCTATCGATAGAATGTATCCAGAAAGGCATTGAAAGTTTCAACTTGCGTGTCCATTTAAATAGTTAAAAATCATCAACGTCCAAGGAGAATTCAATCGTAAAACTCACCCGGTTTAATGTCTCAATTGTTGAAGATTAGTGCATGTAATAAGCTAGATTAAGAATAGTTACAGTCAGGAAGATTGACAAATACGTGACCTGTGGAATAAATGGTTACTGTAAAAATTGTGTATATTGGATTGAAATATAAAACATTGCTTGCTTACTCAATGTAAACTTGTGTTCATGGGATATTTGATCCGAGCATGTAGACCATTCCTAACTGAGACTAGCTGCATTACACTAACTAACGCACTCATCATATCCAAGCTGGATTACTGTAATGCTCTTTATGCAGGATCTAATAAGTACATTCTTGATAAACTCCAAACTCTCCAAAACAACGCCATTAGAGCAGCTGTAAATATTCCTAATAGAGCTCATGTCTCCACCTCCAGAAAAAATATCCATTGGCTAAAAATCAAACACAGGATTGCCCTCAAAACCCTCTCTCTCACCTCTAAATGTCTTAACAACATAGCTCCCCCCTACTTGTTAAACAGAGTCAACAAGAGAATCTCTAACCGCCCCACAAGAAAGACCAATGCTTATGCCTTAGTGGTGCCCAGATACAAAAAGAGTACAGCTGGCGGCTCCAGTTTTCCTGTCATAGCTGCTCAATCCTGGAACAGACTCCCTCTAGATCTCAGAATGGACCAACCTTACTCTAGCTTCAGGCGGAAAGTCCTCACTTGGATACGATCCAATGACACTTAGCTCGACTTCCCCACCGCCCACCTGCTCCAGAGACCCCTAATGATTGTAACTAGATTACTGGTTTCTGGTCAACTAGCTTTAACTGTATTTTCGTACTTAGCTTGTACATGCACCTTGCTTCTAATTTGAACTGCATAACTGTATTTTCTTGTAACCAAGTTCTCAAGCATCCTTGCATTGTCTGCGCCCAGCTACCCTTTGGGTTTGGTTCTGCGCTATACCAAATAAACAAACAAACAAACAAAAAAACAAACAATCCACTCGCCCCATCAAGGCGGTGTTTATAATTTGCAGTAAATGGGTAACATGGTTCACTGCTAAATGGAGACCCCCAGAATCTTCCCATATTATAAGAAAACAGTTGTTTGGATCAGTAAAACCTTCTTCTGTCTTAATATTTAGAACAATCTCGACATTGAGTTTATATTGGCAGATTTAAAGTAGATCCCCCCTACACCAATATTTACCAGAATCCTCTGTTTTACTGCTGTCCATAGGAAATGTACCTATTGTGCTCCCATGTAATGATCGTGTAATCATGGAGTGGCGATTAAGTGGCAGTCTGTGCAGTTTCTCTGAAGCAGACTAGCTGTTTGTTGTCTGTGGCTGTGCTAGAGGAACAGCCCTTCTTTAAAACCCTTGGGATCCACATGTAGCGGTGATTGAGGTGTGGCTGGTGTGAATGAGAGGAAACCGGGTCCCTGGACTGCCACCTGTCCACCATAAGAGACCGGGCGAGTGCTGTCTTGCCCCTCAGAGTTGCGGTCTCCCCATTCTAGACATCTGCTGATACGCTCTCCCTAATTGACTTACCTTTACCTCTTTTTTTTTTTGTTCTGTGGAGTTATCACCTGATACATGGTTGGCTTGCGGAGTGGCAAGTGGATGTTGCAGCTCCGGAAAAATATTGCTGTTATAACAATGAGGTGGCGGTGAACATGCCATTGCCATTACTGCTCTCCCCTCAGAACGAGCAGCCTCTGCCCCCATGAGCAATGAATGGTGAATGGACTTATGATATGGTGACTGGGCGTCAGGACCAAGGCTACACAAAATCTCCTCAAGTGGAGGACGCGGGAGGAGAGTGGGGTAGGGAACTAAATGGAAAGGGCTTGATAACTTTCTTTTTTCAGCCAAAAGTGAAGCAATCCAAGCCGACACTCTAAACCAGGTCCGCTGAAAGTGTCGGCTAACCTTCATCCTGCCCAGCGTTTTACATTTTACATTTGTTCTCCCTCAACGGAAAGTATCCAATGCTTGAGCTATCTAGACTCGCCTAGGGATATGGGCCAAAGATACAGGCCTGACTTTGACCCCTCACTTTCCTCAATTGGTTCCCTGCCTACTTCTGTTCCAAGGTGTAATCTTGACGTCCCATTTTTGAGGCAGAATGAAATCTCACCCCTGTGGGCTGCATCGTTGGTCGAAATAAACCAGTCTTCTGTGTACTATTCTGACTTTACGAGAGCCTTGAGTTGGACTCTGTGCGATCAAATTTAAACATCAATGATTCCAACATCAGACTGCACACAGCTGCGAAATAATTTGTGTTCACTCAAGGCTTGACTAATACTAACAACCAATCTATTACAAAGGGATGGGTGGTAGAATGTAACGAAAAACATGGAGCCTCGTGATTAGCGGGCATGTTCACACCGCAACTGACGTGGCTCCTCTGGAGGAGAATATGGAATGTAATTCCTGAGACATATGGCCAGTCGGAGAAAATCTGAGTGCCATCGTTTGTGAAGGTTGCTTCTGCCTCCCCTTGGCAGGGGTGGCACACCAGTGACATGAGAAGGAAATGTCACAGAACCCAACACCCTCTGGTATACTTCAACTTTAACATTTTCCCCACCACAAGGCTCAGTGATGTGGGTGAAAAGTGCTAATAATGTAGCTAACCTGAAGCCCACAAACATCTCGACGGGCTGTAAGGACCAACAAGAAACCACAACCCCACTGATGGCAAACATGGAACCGAAGGGTGTCCAAAAAAAGAAAACCAAAAAATATACAGCAGTGAATCTAAACTCACAAGCCTCCAGGTTCTTTTTGCAGACATTCTTTCCCCAACTGGACCTGGGGAAAAGTGGATTTTCGGAGACATTAACAGCTGTGTTGGCCCTGCCTGATAGATCACCATTAAGTGCTAGTGCAATTGTCTTTGCACCTATTTATAATAGTCAAACATCTTTGGTGGCGGTAGAGGGGATCGTCACAGTAGCAAGGAATTCTGAATTGTCACATATAAAATGTTGACTCTTTAAGGGTAAAGCCTTCTGGGCCATCCCAGGATGGTGTGGTCTCCCGGATGCCTCTGTCTCTAAAACCGGTTGGTAACAAGGGGTGGCGTGGAGGGGTGCGCTATCCAGGGGCTCCAGAGGCCAGGAACATCCGTAATGAGACGGGTAGGAAAACTGGTTGTGTAACTAAGGAAAAAGTTGTGGATACTGGTAATTTATTCAAAAGTGTGATACCAAAACCATGCAGGTTAACTTAAATCGTTCGAACATCCTGCGTTTGCTGTCGGAGATTTCAAGTCTGGTGGGTATTTCAACACTCATCATAAACAGGGTTCACTCTCCTGTGAGACAGTGTCGAAAGATCAGTGATGTATTTTAACTCCAAATTGGAGGCAGATCTGGTCTTACAGGAAAGAGTCAATGAGAACGTTTGGCTTTGATTTATCGGAGTCTGTGGGGAAAATGGGAAGAGGTTGCAAAAAATCTAATTCTGGATCATCAGTTGAATACCAAGATACAAGCTTTATTTCGGCATCTAGTTTAATTCAAACCTTTGCCACCCAGTAATTTACAATACAGAAAGAAAACAATTTTCAGCAATAAATACTAAGTACATGATACATAGGGTAAATCCAGCAAAGTAAAACGGACAATACAGCAAAATGAAACACTTTATCAGTCATGAAGTTTCTATAGTCTACCCTCCACTATCAATGTAATGCCATCCTTCTTATGTGGATCACCTTCCTTGACCGAATAAGGCTGATTTTTAAATATTTAATCCTGTAATTTTGTCAGTGCAAATTCCAATCTAAATTCTTCTCCCGGCAAAAACAACCACACCATTCAGCTGCGTTCTTCGATGCAAAGGCGCACACGAGTTTACCAAAGTAATTCTTTCTTACGTTTTTCAACAGAGGGTAAACAAGTGTCAAGTGCATACGGTTTCCTTCGATTTCATGCATAATCTGCAAACTTCCGTCCCGCCCTTCACTTGATTGCAAGAGTTGAGAGCCTCTCTAGTGTGAAACAGATTGAACCTGATTTTGATGTAGTGGGCTTGGGCATTTCACCGGGTACTTAGGCAGTATGTTCATTGCTTTTGTTTCACCTCTTGGATACTCAAATAGAAAACATGCTTGTTCTATGTCAGTTGAGATCCAGTCCCAATGCCATATTTTTTTGGACCGCATCTGCGTTAGATTTCAACAAGTCCTCCTATATGTCTGCCCTTCGCAATAGCTCTATGCAGTGTTTCGACCATATTTCAAAAACCCTGTGGCAGCATATAGGGCAAGAACCCCCAGTTCGCGTCTTACAATTACCGTTGGTACGCAACGCGGGAGACGAAGGATTTTCCTTCGAAACAACCCTTCCAGAATCTACCACATTTCCCATGGGAGGCATAACGAGGCTTCCGCTCCATATGTCGTGATCTGTGTCACCTTCTGCTTGTTGAATTAAAGCACTGGCAGCAGTGAACATTTCCTTTTTGTTTTTTTGTGAATACTGCCCTGAGTAGCCAGAGTCTTTACCTTTTGGTTTCAGTTCTAGGACATGCGGAGCGTCATGTATACTTGAATTTATCCCAATTCCCAAGTATCTAACATTCTTCACTAGATTTATAGAGTCATTTACCAAACACCAGGAGAATTGGTTTCTTTTCCTTCTCTTAAATTCTGCAGAACTAAAATTGCAGATTTCGCAACATTGACTTTTAGGCCATTAACCTGTACGTATTTTTGTATAGAGTTCAGTTTACGCTGCAGGGCGATTTTGGGTCTGGTCGAGCACGACCAGGTCATCTGCATAAAGCATCCATCCTGTCAGATCCCCATTTATACTCAGCGGAAAACAGCCACCCTACCCCATTGCAGCCTTTGAATCCTATATAAACAAATTGAACAGCTACTGGGCAAGCATGCAGCCCTGTTTCAAGCCTCTCAGTGTGGGAATTGTTTTAGATAATAAACCACTTTGATTCAGTCTTACCTGCATTGAAGTGTCAGTGTACAAGCACATTATAGGGAAAAGAGGATCCGGGGGCAGTCCCATTCTGCCATTTTTTGTCCATAAATAGGTTATAATCTATGCTGTTGAATGCTTGTGCAAAATCAACAAAAGCAATATAGGTGTTCCGTCTCTCCTTTAATGCCCCAACTTTTTAGATGTTTAACAGCAGGTTTAGACTGCAGCCGACTTCCTTTACGACCCTCGTTTGCCTCAACAGTGCCCTGATTCAATAACCCACCTCTTCAGTCTGGTCAAATGAAGGGATGCAAAGATCTTTCCTTTGACGTCAGGAGGGCAATTGGCCGGTAATTCTTTGGGTCCATCCTAATGCCCTCCTTGAAAATCAGGATCACCACCGCCCATTTCCAGGATTGGGGGATCTTGCCCCGGGTCGTGATCTAGATGAAGAGGTTCATACAGTACTTAGCCCACTCTTCCGGGGCATTCTTGAGTGTAAGGTTTGATATGACATCAGGGCCCAGAGCCCTGGAGTTATTGGCCTTTTTTTTATCAAATCTGCGACCTCTTTTGAGATATTCAGGACCCACCCCCTCTTTCCCAGCAGGAAAGGGCCAAAGGCTCAATTATCTGTGGTTTCTCATATATAGCCCAAAGAAGGTCAACCAAGCGTCCTCATTCATTGCGCTAGACTGACTGCGATCCCTAGTACGGACAAGAGCCAGGTCTCCTGAAAACACAAAATATCGAACTTACAAAGGTATTTGAGCTTTTATTTATTTATTTTTATAGCGCTGCAGCCCGCAGGCATCAGAGCGCTTTACATAAAGACAAAGAACAACGTGGTGACGGGACAACACAAAAATGTGGATTTCTCAGTTTGGGTGGTCATATTAGTGAATGATTATTTGAATAGGAACATTTTCAGTTTCATTTTGCAATTTTGCAGGTTTGTTTCAGTTCTTAGGGTTTCAGGTATTGCATTCCATTTTCCGATGGCTTTGGTGGGGAATGTTCTGCCCAATCCATTTACTTGTTTTGATAACTTGGACTCTAGTAGCCCTTTATTCAAAGATCTTAGATTTCTCGTGGGTTCGTATTTCTAAAATTGTTTTTGGAGGTATGTTGGATCGTTTCCATTTGTGGAGCGGTGAACTAGCATCAGTGATTTAAATGTTATTCTTTCTTCTATGGCTAGCCAGTGCAGGCCTCTCCTTTCTCCTGTAATATGGTCCCTTTTGGTTTTGCCGGTGATGGTTCTGACCGCGTTGTTTTGGATCACTTGGCACTGATTTATGCATTTTTTGCCAGCTCCCAGCATAAGTGCATTTCCATAGTCCAATCTTGAGAGTATCGTGGCTCTGGCTATGGTTGTGCTGTTTTGTTTATTTAAGAGAGGTTTAATTTCATTTAAGAGTTTTTGGTAATATAGGAAGTTTCTTTAAGTATGCTACCTGGGCTTCAGCCCCAAGTGATGCTTGCATATAGATTCCTAATGTCTCGACCTTTTCCGCCACCATGATTGGCGTCTCCTTGATGTAAAAAGTTATGTAATCTGAGCTTAATCTTTTTCTGGCTTGAGGTGAGCCAAAGATCATGAGCTCAGTTTTAGTGCCGTTGAGACACATCCAATGTACCTTCATCCAGGCTCCAATGGTGTTGTAGATGGATGTTAGCATGTTACTGTCTTTGTTGTAGTGAGTTTGAACACCAGCTATGTCGTCAGCGAAGTTTGTGAAAAATATCCCAAGTTGGGTTATAGTGTACAAAGGCATCTCGAAGATATAAGTTTAACAGTGGGGAGAAACTAGCTCCCTGCGGGACACCACAGTCCACTGGTCTAGTTGTTGATTGTTGATTTCCCCATATTATTTTAGATTGTCTATCTTGGAGAAATGAAGATATCCAGTCGATAGCTCCTCGGGAGCAGTTTCCAACACAGTCTAGAGCCTCTCTGAGCTTCTGATGGTCTAGCAAATCAAAGGCCGCCGAGAGGTCCAATAAAATAAGCATTCCCGCGTTCCCTTTGTGAAGGAGTCCTAGCATTTCTGTTTGTAAGTCCAACAAAGCGGATTCCTTGCTGTGTGCTTTTCTGAATCCTGACTGCTGTGGATGAAGTTAAACAAGTGACTGAAGCCACTCGTGTTCCTGGAGCCCATTACAATTTGATCCCTGGCAAGGGGCTCCCGGCACGAATGGTTTCTGTTTGCATTCAATGTACTGGCCAGCCAGACCCAACTCTCATCCCCCGCTAGACTGCACTTAGGGGCGGTCTGCACTGCTATCACTCTCTTGAACTCTGATTGTGAATTAATCATGATTTAAAAAAAACATTTTTATCGGAATTCTATGAAAGTGTGGTCAGCCTCAAAGGGCGTGGGGTGAGCCCTCTAGGTCCCAGAGCCGACTGCCCTTTCTCCCAACTGATACGTTAGGGGGTGACCCTCTGTTCTCACTAGCCACAACAGCCCAAGGGTTACCCTTCCTAAACGTGTTGTGTCTATCACTTGGAGGATCATTCTGTCGCTGATGTCAAAGCTCAGTTGCCACAACTGCTCCGCTGACTCCGATAACAGATTACAGATTTATTTTTGTTCTTATATGAAGGCCAACGTAATCAAATTTCCTGGGAATTGGAAACTGTACTGCCATGCTATCCCCACAGTCTATGGGCCTCATTAGGACCCTGGCGCTCCCGTAATGAACGGTGCCGGTACGGGCACCAGCACCTTTCATTACGGGATGCCCTATTACGAGGCCTGCTAGTGGGTCCTGCTTTCCACATCTGATCTGACCAGAAGTGAAAAGCGGGACTCGCTAGCAGGCCTGGATGCTAACAACGGGCCCGTCATTAACGGGCCCGTTGTTAGCATGCTCCCAATTCCCATTGAGCGTTATGGGGCTCAAATGGAATGGGGATTGATTTTTACCCGGTCCAAGAAAAGGGCAATTACCGGGTCCACCAGGGCCCTATGGCACCAAAGATCGGTATATGATGTAGTAGCCTCAGAATGTTTGTGCAGTTCATCCTCAACCAGTCATCTACTTTCAACATTCTATTCAGGTATTTTGTGTCTTGCTGCTACTTGCAAGGTAGGACAAGGATTTTCCTTTGGTGTCTTTAGGAACTTCCAGATTTTATAAGCCTGAGGCGGTATCCCCTTTTTTACTTTTCCCAGCGTCCTGGGGATCGGTTGGTCTTTCTACTGGCTGACCCCCTTGTCCCCCCATTCCCAGATCGTATTGAAAATCCCTCCGACAGGAGATGTTAGAGGGCAAGCCACTTGGATCATTTAAGTGCCTTGATTTGAACGAGGTTGATGGACCCCTGTTTTTCTCTTGCTCTGTCACCTGTAATCGTTATCCTCTTATGTTAAAATTTGCTCTATAGATGACGGAGTTGCTGGCAATTCTCCAGGCGGTCTTGTTTCATGATCTTCAAGTGCTTCCTGGAGGACTAAACCATCCACCCGCTCAACATGGGGAGTAGATACAGGGGAACACTGCCTGTTGTCATCGATATCATATACTGATAGATCCAAGAGCTCTTGGTCCTGCAGATCAACGGTCCCACAAGGACTAACCTTCTTTGAAACCTCCCCCATGGCACTGTTGATATCCAATATGGTCAATGTTACTTCCTTTCCATTTTCGGGGTTCTTTATTATTTCTGGAAATCAGGGCTTCAGTTTCTAATTCCGGCAAAGGATTTTTTAAGTTCTGAATAAAGTCATGAGCTCCATTAGATTTTGGTAATTTCTTCATGGGCACATGTGTTTTTCTTTTTGATTGGGAGGTAGTTATTTCTGGCCATCCATTTCTTCTTTCTTGTGTAAAACATACATATTTCCCTACACCTGATCATCTTTTTCAACTGCAGGATCTACAACCAACCCCTCCATCTTCAATAATTGTAGGAATATTAGCATTGCTAGCCCCACCGGGGGAGGTAAAATCAACCTCAGTCGAAGATATGGGTACCTTGTTACAGGTTTTGCCACCCTCACTCGAAGACAAAGTTGTTAAATGTGAATGGGTTATTCGGTGGGCCGGTACCATCATACTTTCTTCTGTGGACCCCCATTAGGGTCCAACACATATTGACTTAGGTCATGATAGTCTGTTGGCATTTTTTGGGGAGCTTTTGGACATTCTTTGGGCGGCTCCTTTCCCCACTTTAAGATCTCTCTTGCTGCCTCCTGCTGCAGTTTTTTTCCAGCCCCCACTTCTGCCATGTGATCACAAAGTAATTTTTGCAGGAGGCTTCCAGAGGCGCAATCTTTCTCCAATCTACTTTGCAGGGAATTTACACAAGTTTCAAATCCTCTTAGAATGAGTCATGGCCAGCAGGGTGGCTTAGTCATTGTAACTGTCATTAATAGCCTCATACAGTTTCATAAAAGGCGACAGTGATATCATCAATGCCAACATCAGACTACATTGAGTCTGTACATTTGTTGGGCTCTCTCTGGTGTTCTCTCCAGTTGTCTTTTTGTGTGCATATCCTTGGGGTATTGTGTTAAATCCTTAACACTGGGTTTGTTCCGAAAAGGAAAGAGTCGGAGCCTGAGGTTCGACTACACCTTTGTGCGCTTGCCATTGTGGAGTTATTACTGTTCCTCTAAACTCCTTCCTTTGGGTTAACAAACTTTCCAGTTTCCTTTGAGGGTGGCGCAGGACTAAGCCTAGGTCTTAGCTGACCTTTTTGATGTTTTCCCATTTGTAGAGATATGGATGTGATGTCCTTTGTCAGTCTAGCAGTCAATAAATGTGTTTCAAATGCACAAGTGGGTTCGCTCTGACAACTAGATTTGAGGGGGGGTACTCTTTTTTTATAGTACACCTTAAGTAGACATATTACAACCAATGTTCTAAACAGTGCAAAGAGCTATTGGTTTTCTGTAAGCCAGGCTTGGGGTGACCTAACACGTGGTCACCCCAAGCCTGGCTTACAGAAAACCAATAGCTCTTTGCACTGTTTAGAACATTGGTTGTAATATGTCTACTTAAGTTAAACTTTACTATCACTTGTCACTAATAGGTGGTGGTCACTATTTAAATTCCAAAGCACTAAAATGGAACTAAACTTGTTTAAAAAAACTTCATTGAATTTACAATTTTAATGTAAAGTTTAAAAAAACTAAATATTTTTGAAGACCAATCCCTTCATGTTGAAATGCATAAACTAATAAATGCAACTCTACTCTATGTGAAAATGTGAATCTTTAGTATATTTGTGTCTAGGGTTCACTTTTACTACACATGATTGAATACGTGTGACATGACTTAATAACTTAAGGTGTACTATAAAAAAAGAGTACCCCCCCTCAAATCTAGTTGTCAGAGCGAACCCACTTGTGCATTTCGTTCTCTACAGCCCTCTGCTCTGACACTCCAAGGGCATCTCCCTCTAGTTACAAAAAAAAAAAAAAATAATAAATAAATGTGTTTCAGCCTCCACCAAAGCTAGATTTTTAAACAACCATGGGTCCGATGGCGTCATGGGACTGCTGGCTCACACACTTCCTTTTCTTTTAGCAAGGTTAAGGTTCAAGGTTGTAGACAGACTCCCGTAGGCCAGGTTATGAGCGCCAGTTGAACAGGATGGGACCTCGGCACACAAATGGGGAGACAACATGACCTCCCAACGAATAACAGGCTCTTGCGACTCTCGAAAGTCTTCCAGCATCTTTTCATTTTCCAACAGTTCCATGTCTGATAGTTCGTTAGTGCACTTCCCTAGCTTTGGACATCACCTAACAAGAGGTCCTTTGCCGGCTCTTTGGGGGGACAGATAAATCTCTCACTTGTGATGTTGTCCGGGAGTTGCTCGGCCTCTGGCTCCCCTTTATTTCCACCCTGCTCCTGGGTTTGGGCCAGGTCCCTCCCTCTTGAGGGGGCCTCCCAGGGGCTCTTGTCAGTCAAGGCGGAGGAAGTCACGTTCGACTTCAGGAGCTCCACCGATGGGTAGGTGGTATGTAGGATAACCTTTGTTACAAGATGAGGGCTAGGACTGCCCACACTGTTAATGGTTATCTCGTTCAAGCAAGCGGGGGTAGGTACGGAATGGATTGGGAGAGACTTAAGAACCTGAACTTGGCCGGCTGCCGCAGCAGATTACTTCCCATTCAACACTGCCGGGGAGGCAGAAAAGGCTGGAGTCAGGTATAATGGGTGGAGGGATGGGGTGGGTAGAGCAAGTTGATCGGCACACTCCCCTTGGGTCCACAACACATCGGCCTCAGAAACTGACATAACGCGCTGCAAACCCAAACTTGTTCGCCTCACCTTGTCCTCCAGCTGAAGCAGCGGACCCGTTTTCTATCTTATTATGGAATACACGCGGTCACGCTAGACTACTTGACAAATAATTAGTGGGCCAGGAATTAAAATCTCATTGTTAAGTTTGTTTACAAGAGACCTGGTGTCAATCCACTCCAGTGGTTTTGTGGTTACTGCCTAGGCAGCTGGAAGGGGGTTAGAGGTCGTCCTTATGGGGGCCTTTTAACTCTGGTCAGATCCTCACAATAAATTGAGGGTGATACAGACAGTGATTTCCTGGGTATTCTCCTGATCCGTGTGGACCTGACAGGTGGGGGCCCATCCACCTCTTGATGCTCAACGTTTATTGGAATGGGAACATCTTAGGGCTAACATCTGGTAGGGCGCATTAATGATTACTGTGGCCTACATGTTGGTGGTAATGTACTTCTGGTGGGTGATTTTATATCTGACTGTGTGACTCACGTTAGACGGGGGGATACCCTGGGGTTGGACGGTCCTAGATCATCAAAGAACGAGGGGCCTACATTGGTTGAGTACCATGAGAGGATTGGGCTTATATCCACTTTTAGGGAGGGCGGGGGGTGGTGATATCCCCCACAAACCCACCTGGTCCAACAGGCGATCATGCTCAATCATACATTACATATTTGTCTCTGACTGCTTTTTCGAATTGTAATTATCTGTCCTTCCTACCTCCTTATTGGTCATGCTTGGCTGATTGCAAATTTCACCCTGGACTGCCTGCCTAAACAAGTAAATAAGGTAGGACCTATCAATTTGGTTTCAAACCCAGCAGGTAACCGTATATCCTGGAATCGGGGATCGGTTTTGCGAGTTACTGAAGCCTTGGCTGAAGTCCTTGCCAGTTCCTCGCGGGCGCCGAAGTCGAACCACTTGATCAAGGTTGATCCCCTTAATTGGTCAGCCGTGTGGAGTGTTTTGTTTAAAAACGTGGTGACCCAAGCCTGATTTCCAGTCTCTTTGTCCAGGGTTCACATTGTGCCTATATTCAAGTGAGGCCTGCAAATGAGTCCCCTCAATTACCGACCCATTGCCCTTCTGGATGTGAATAGCAAGGTGTTTTCATCTATCCTGCTTTCCCATCTAGAGGAGTGGGCTTTAGCTGCCGGTAGATTGGCCAAATGGTAGACCGGTTTCTCTCAGAACTTGGAAACTGCCCTTAACGGGACAATTGTCAAAATGGTTCAGCACTCAACCTGGGATGGGAATGTTGCCTCTGTAGACTTAACTCCTGCTTTTGACGCAGTGGATCATCAACTCGTATGGACTAAGTTACATAGGTGGGGGGGTGCCTTTTAGGCGTATTGACTCTTAATCGGCCTCCACGCGCAGACAGTAATTCAAGTGTCGTTGAATTTTGTGCTTACTCGATGTATTCCCCCAGGTAAGGGGAGTCAAGGAGCGGCACATATTAGCACTCTGCCTGTTTAACCTCCACCTGTCAGACACATAGGTGACCATTTAAGACCTGCTATAATTGGTCTCCCCAGCTATTGACCAGTGCAGGCCATACTGGCTGCCTTACGCAGACTATTTTCTCATCTTTGACCTTACACCTGTGGGGCTGCAAAGGTTGCCTAACACATTTGCCACTTACACCCTTTTGCTCAAGATTAATCCATCAAACTAAGATCCTTCAGTGTATTAAGCGCAGGAGTAGGGTGAACTTCAAATGGCATATAGGGTGTGAAACAATGGTGGACTCACTGGTATACTTGGAGGTTACTCATTTAGGCTACGCCATGGCAGATCAAGCTGAAAGCCTTGGATAGGGACTGGATACTCCCACTAATTAATCAGTTGGGGAGGGCAGATAGTAGGTATAAGTATACCCGGTAACCAGCCCTCAAATACGAGGGGAAACTAGTCCCCAAAATCTTTTATGGTATGGATACCTACTCGCTTATTGGATATTCTGCCTTGTCTTGAAGCCCTGGTCTGGCGTAGGTTGTTGAGGGTGCCTAACGCAGTCCCCATTGATCCCATCCATTATGAGTTGTGGAGTGGAAAGTTGTCATTTTTGAGGAAGATTCTGAGTCCTGTGGGAGGTTCCCTGTTTGTTGATCTAAAAAGCATCCTGGTCAATAGGAGCAGCTATTGGGTGAACGAGATATATGATCACTGTAGCTCTGTGCTTAGGAAGGTTAATTGTTCACTGACAGAATTGTGTAAAAACCCTGAGCTGGTTAATGAATGTTTATTTCAAGATTGGATTGCTACCATTGAATGAGTCCATGATTATCCTTCTTTCTCATTTAAAGGTCGATCACAAGAAATTCGGAATTTTAGCTCCATTCTTGTGGGTGCATCCCGCAAGGTAGGCTTGTTGCTAATTTCTGAGATTCCATTGGAATTTGTTTCCGACAAAGGAGATCTTGTCTAGAAGGGGTGTCATGCATGGGGAACGTCAAGGTCGATGGTATTGTCGGAATATGAGTGTGCTTGAAACCTTGACGCACATATTTATCGCTTGTCCTGCCTTAGGTGATTAAGATCAAAATATTTTACAAAATGTCTACCTTCCTTGAGGTTGGGGGATTTCTGTTATGAACAATCGTAACATATTTAGCATTTGAATAATGAATCTAGTGTACATTTACTCTTGAGTGGGATTATTTTTTGTAACTTTTTTTTTAAACCATACACAAATAAAAAAATGTAAAAAAAATGAAATGGGTTTACTGCAAGCAAATGGGCAGGGCAGATACATGTCACCAACAATACACCCATCCATGTGCTAAACCAATGGCTGCATATTTGGCTTCACATTAATGTTTACTTGGGGACTTGCTACAAATGTTGTGTGCAGGAAAATGATTAAATAGGCACATTTGCACACTAGTAAATTCTATAGGACACATCATACATGGCAATGATACCCACATATCCATCTGCTGAGGGCATGTCCCTAGGTCATGTCAGCAGAGCACACACTCAGCATCTACAGCCTCGAAGAAAGGACCATCATGGACCATACAGATCGTATAACAGCATGCCTAGAGGTACAGATCAAAATTGTCACAGCCATTCCTCCAATTCTGAAGGTGATGAGTGTCTTAAATTTCTATGTCAGTGGATCTTTCCAGATTTCTGTGGGACATCCAGCTGACATCTCACATCTGTCATTCAGTAGCATCCTGATACAGGTGCTAGAAGCAATCATCTCACGTGTGAGGGAGCACATCATTTTCCCATCATATGCTCCCATCATCAACACTATTAACAAAACATTCTACAGTATTGCTGGCCTACCCAGTGTTGTAGAAGCAATTGGACCAAATGTTGCCCTCATACCCACAAAGGAACGTGAACACATGTACCAAAATCAGAAATGCATGACATTTACTTCTTTATGTGCAAAATTCCACAATGACGACATGGTAATTCAGAACAATAGTGTGCCACAATTGATGCGCAGCAAGACTAGCAGGCGTACATGGCTGAATGGTAACTGTTTAAACACATAAAAAGGCAGGCTATGTCTATTATTTTGTCTATGAGCATGCGAGAAATCTAACTGGATGATTGAAATGTGTTTCCCTATTTCCCAAAGATGTCTGTAGATGCAAACCATTGCTCCTGGCACCTGAGAACAATCCTTAAACAGCAGCAGACCAAAGCTACAATCGCACATGAGGTCACACAATGTGATCAAACATGTGTTTTTAGTGTTGAAGATCCAATGGTGCTGTCTGCACTGTACAGGAGGCATCATGTATGCCCCTTGGAAGGTGTGCAGCATCAATCTGGTTTGTTGCATCCTACACAACATTGCAATGTGTAAGGGCGTGCCATTGACACAGGATGTTGAAAGTGTGAATGATGCAGACAACAGAGAAGACCCTACAGAGGAGGGTTCACAAAGATACCCCGATGACTACCCAACCAATCGACAACCACTAATTTGTGATTACTTCTAGTGGGGCATATGGCAGCACAGAATGCAGCACACCCCTCAGATTCTAGCATCCCACAACTGTGAGGCATTTCTTTATGGCAAGGTTGTAGAAGCCCTGTTTATATGTATTAATAAAATGATGTGCGTAGTTCTGAAAAGGATAATCTGCTAATCGGTTCCCCCTTTTGCAAGTTCCATGCCATAAGCAGAGTGTACACCTGTGCCCTTCTGGATCAGTACCCTGACCTACAATGCCTGCTCTCCAGTGACCCAGAGCAGATTTAGGAGTCACAGATGTCCTCTTGACAGCTAATTATCTGTAGCGCTGGGGCTGCATTTAAGGCATGCACCACTTGTTAGGCAAAGTTTGTATGCAGTACCCTCTGGGAACACTACAAACAACTCTGACTACGGGTATAGGAAACCCAACCTTTGGTTTAAGCTTGTACTACACAGTTTTGGTAGCATGTTGCAAATAAACACTTACACTCAAGGTTTCTTGAATAAATAATTATAATTATTTTATTCATCAGTCAGTTAGAATAGGCCTTATTCAGAAGGGAGCAATATAATAGTAACACACAAATACACTTCAATACTGTACACTCTTAGTTTCTAAATCAGTAAAGACCCTTTTGGGTTGGCCCATCTACGCAACCTACACCCTCAAGTGACTTCAATAGTTAGGGTGCAGGGGACATTAATATCTTACTGTTTGCATTTGGAATACTGTTATAAGTTGGTAAAAGGAAAAGGTTATTAGAACAACAAGAGACCACAAATAGTCTTAAACAGGCAAATACATTTGATTTCGTACAACAGAGTCATTCAGTATAACAGGCCAGCCCAAAGTCAATGGATAAAAGTCTTATATAGGATGAAGCCCTTCTGGTATGTAAGTAGAGAAGTCTTTGAACAATGTTTTAGAAGTCTTTGAAGAAAAGAAGAATCAAATGTAGGGCCACAAGACGTTAGACTTGTGAGGGGTAGAAGATGCAAGCAACTCTACAGCAAGAGGTAAGTTCTCTGACTTTGTACAGTATCTTTGAATTGAAGAAAAGTGCAGCAGATTACTTCTGTTCCTGTGCAGCTCTGCAGATCTCACTGTTCCTCAGTTGTGGGGACAAGAGGGAGGACTTGGACTCCTGCACTGCAATGGAATGGTCACCGCTCGCAACAAGCAATCTTCAAATCAGTGGCTGTTCAGTGTTTCAGCTCCTCGAGTCTACCGCAAATGGCAACACCACGGTTCCTGGCTGTCGAGATGGACTTTCCTTGTTTCTGGTGTCCCGCACTCTGAGGGGGCTCAGGGTCAGTCAGTTCTGCTTCATGGGAGTCTGGAGGATCTTCCTGAAGCTCTAGGCCATCTTAAAAGCAACGCACACAATCTGGTGTACCTCTCCCTGGCTACACGGTTTCCAGCAGCAACTCTGTGGAAATCCATCCAGCTCAGAGAAGGCTATCCAGGTGGTTTTCTTCGGAGTTGATTGGTCCCACCAACTCAAGGGGAGAAGTCGTCCTTGCAGGGGCTTCTCTGTCGATACAAATTTGGAGTTTCAGCACAGCAGCAGGGCTTCACCAGTAAACCAACAGTCCAGGAGTTGCAGCAGGCTTCCTCTTCAAGTTCTTCTTCGGTTCCTTCATCCGGTGGTCGACTCTGCCTTCCAAGCCAAAAGCCTTGCCTTTTATTCAGTTATCTCCAATTCATTCCAGCCTAGCTGTCAATCACCCAGCAGGGTGGCTGCCCTTGCCGGACAGTCACCCGGCCAATCACTACAGAGTGCATTTGGGTCTCCGAGAAGACTAAGCATAGAGAGTTTCGGGCACTCCCTCACTTCTGCCTACCCCAGACACCATGGAGCCAGAGGTGGGCTTCACTCGTGAATCCCGCCAAAGGCAAAGCGAACAATGGGACTAAACCTGGTTTGGCGTGCAGACTAGATCTCAAGAAGTACCTTTCCACAAAGAAATGGCGAAAAAAGAACTGGGCCATTTTGACAAAAATGGCCCCTTTGGGTGCTTTACTGCAGCTGCAAACGCAGCCCGCGGTAAATGCACACCACAGATGTTAAAACGAAACCACTGCCACCAGCCATTCAGTGCATAAAGGGTAACATAAAATTGTTACATGAGAAGCTAGGCAAAGGGAATACTAGGTAACTCTCCTGCACCCTATTGTAAGATAGTGTGTGCTGGGTCTAGAAAGTTACAAATGTAAGTAAAGTAAATTTCACTTTACTGTAGTAGTTTATCCCAGAGAAGGTATTCAAACCTTGGGGTAACCTAACAAACTTCCCTGTGTCACTGAAGGTGCTGTGTGACACAATGTAAACGATGATGCCAGACTCCACAACCAAAAGAAACACAAAGCTCGGAAATCACATTAAAATACATGTGCGAGTGGGGGAAAAAAGGGTCTCTCTCTCTCCAGGTTAAAAAAATCAAGTCCTCAAAATCCAGCAAAGTTGCTGGGGGTCTCTAAGGTGGAGGGAATTGGCACATTTCTGAAAATTCTCCCTAACACCCCTGTTCCTAAAACTACATAACTATGAGAATTCTGTCCTGGTGGCACGTTAAACTGTACATATAAGCCATGTCTGAGTTTGAGGTATGGTGGCTAGCATCTTTCGTATTCATCCAAGCCACACCAAGTTCATCACACATGTTAGCCCAGTACAGTGGTGGAAGGGTTATTTTTTTGAATTTATAAAATTATTTTTAAAACAAATTAAAAGCTATTCACAAAATGAGTAGCCTCACACAAGGGTGCTGCGTACCAAATGGCCCATTGATTCTATTGTGAAGGGAAGGGGGCAGGGTTAGTGTAGACCAAGGGAGCTACCACCCTGTTCCTCTATGCCTCTATCTTTCCTTCCTGTCCCATCTACTTCCTGTAGCGCAAAGCACTTTGGGTTTGATGTCAGAAGGCAAAGTCCACTTGTTCCAAGGACAGAGATTGGACCCTTAAAGCAGGCTTTATTTTGACCAATCACCTGTAGACTTTTGCCTTTAAATATAGATGTCTCCCACTCTTTTGAGTCATGTCTGAACATAAAACCTTCAAGAAGATTTTGTTGCACCCTTTTGGGAGAGCAACCCTTTCCAAGTCCTTCAGTCGTGAGGTGAAGGTAGTTAGTCCAAGGCAGAGGCATGCTCTGCACTCTAACTGACCCCACAGCATATTGGTGTTCACCTGATGCTGGAGCAAGACCTGTACCTCTGCCAGCCACTCTGCTGCCCAGGATCACTGTGATGAAGGACCCACATTTTCCCACACATGTATGTGTGCAATGACAATTTCCCTATATACTTAACAGAGCCTTATGGTGTAGCCTGTAGGAAGATCACTTCCAGCACACATTTTTCAGGTGGTTCCAGGTCCCTTTATATACCCTCTGGTGGTGGTGTGGGAGTGTAGCAGCTCCGTGTGCAGGGTGGGATTGCATCCTACGATGTTGTGCTGGACACATGACTACAATGTACAACTGTGCCGGCTGCAATTGTAGAAGGGCATGTTGCATTGACTAGTCTTGTTGGTCAAGCACAGTTGTCATGCACCCTCTCAGTGACCTCCATACAGTGAATGAGGTCCACATTCATGGCATGGGATAGGATTCCAACAGCTGACAGAGCACAGGTGAATCCTCTGATGCTGCTAGTCCAGCATTGTTTAGCTGCAGCCTACTCCTGCTTTTTGTGGACTGTAATTGCTCCACCATTGCCTTTTCATGAATTCCTTATGCATGGCTTTTATACCTGTGTGTGAGGAACTGTTTGTGCTGCTCCAAGCATTTGGAGGATCCTCTCCTGTATGCGCTGCTGGTTTCTGTTGCATTCTACTACCTTCTGGCCTTGTGGACAAGGTCATATTGTCTTGCTACTAACATGGCTGTCTGATCCTGTATCTTGACATTGTTGTGTGTGATGAGGAGTAGATGTCTGGTGATTTGATGGGCCAATCGTCAATCTGGTCATCTGAAAACTGCTGCATTTATCCATGCTGGTCTTCATTCTCACCCTCCTACATAGGCTCCTTGCTCACAAGACATCCTGTGACACCACCTGAACCTGCTTATCTGCTCCCACCTGTGAGATGAGCACTGCAATGTGGGCTGAGGCTGCAGGGGTTGTCCAGGGGGAGCCAGTACAGGTACCAAAGTCCACTGTGGCAATGGCTGTGGGTGTTGGTATCAAATCTGTCTGCACTACTGTCACTGGCATTTGCGGTGTCTGCCGCTGTGCTGGCAATGTGTTTTGCCATTGTAGTATGCTGATTCTTGCTATGCTGTTTGACTTATGCTTTGCATGCCCACTTAAATGCTGTGATGTGTTGCCTGCATGGGGCACAGTATACATTTTGTGTGCAGGTGTTATGCTGGTATCTCTGTGTTTGGCATCAATCTACATGCATGTGTATGCCTTCTAGGTGTTCCAGGATGATGGGTGGTTGTGCGCATACAGTGGGGGGGATATATCAGTTGACTTGTGTTTATGTTGCACCTGTATGTATATATGATTGCCGATATGGATACGTGTGTGCATAGTTTGGTTCTTTATGCCTGAATTTGTTGTTCCCTCACTCACCTGTACCATGTCCCTCCAATAGGCCTGTGACACTTTACAAATAAATCAGTGGGAGCACCTCCTGCTCCCAGGTGGTTAATGCAATTGTGTCAGGTACCCCCTTACCTGTGCTGTATTTGGCTACTGGGCCTTTCATATTTTCCTGCACAGGGCACACTTGAGTTCATTCTAAAATGTATATGGTTCTTCTTGTGTGGCACGGTGGACACTTAATTGATTGCATTGACCAGTACCATCCACATGTCCCTCTATTTGCTGCCGTTTGAAGAATGCATATGTTCACTGAAGAGTCCTGTCTCCGCTGGCATCATATTGTCCACAAAGTCCTGCAGTTCTGTGTCTGTGAAAAGTGGGGCCCTTTCAGCTGCCATGCTTGATAACAAGGATTCTCTTTGAATGGAGTCCTGTGCCAAGTTGTGATGGGCTATATCACTACCCTCCCGGGAAATGTTGCTGTAGCAGCTGTTGTGGGAGCGTGATATCCGCTGGCGGTCTGCCCAACACCGGAAGTTGTTCAACATCACTTCCACCTGCTGTCTGGCCTGCATTGCTCTATCATTCTGTCAGCAGATGCTGGCAGTATTCATCGGCAGACATTGGCAGTCTACACACCACACTTCAAATGAGCGACCGTATGTGGGGCCAAAATGTATACCATGAGGTACAATTTGGTCTAAGGAAACACAATCATATTTAAACCACACACACCTCCCTTCCCTGGCATAGTATCAGACATAGAGCCTTTTTTAAGGTACAATACCTGATTCACATCAATGGTCCTGCACCCTTTCCCATGCCAATATAATCCAAAACTATACATCTGGTAGTATTTTGACCACAGTGCTGAGTCTGGAGATCGGTACCTGGTGTCGGTGGCCAGGAATCAACTACACACTATCTCAGCATTGACTATTTAACTTTTTTAGATCTGCTACCTTCCAAGTTTAGTTTTTGGTTGGAAGCGGGGCCTGTTGCAATCTACATCTGGTTCCCCGGACTTAACTTTACTGATTCTTTGGACCTTCTTATCATGTTTCTTCCTATATTGGTGTTCTTTTGTTCTCTTTATTTCAGTGTATTCCTCTATTTGTTTGTAACCGTTTCACTTATTGTACCAATTCATATATTTTTGTAAAGTGTTTTGGCATAAGGCACTATAGAAATAAAATAAGTTACAATAATATCAAACTGCCAACACTTAGATCTGCTGACTCAGGACTTTCAGCTGTGCCACGATTCAACTGCCCCACCCGGTTTGAGCAAGGGGGAAGGCAGTTTTCTGTCTGGGGCCAAAGGCAGTGAATTGACTTCACATGGATCTTATACGAGAACCCTTTCACCTTTTTACAGAATTCTCCTCAAATTATATTTTAGCAGTCAATTAAGCTAAATATGTGCTCACTTAGGAGAAAGTGAGGACCAGTGCCAATAGACAAGTTCACAATAAGCACTAAATAAGCAATTGAAGGAGTGACTCTCACCCACTCACTGACAATGCTTGGTGTTTGTCAGTTATGACTCTAAAAAACTGGAATTTTGTATCACATATGGCTGTGAGGTGGCAATATTGTATATATTGATATCAGAGCTAGTTTTAATTCTGAAAGTGAAACCACAATACCATTGTCACAAGAGGCATATTCACTTGTACTTGCCTCTGCTTTTTAGCCTTTTCTAACGGTCTCCCTTTGTGATGCCAGATTTTTGCAGTAATGTTTTTGATATGTTATTATTTGTTATATCACACTCTGCTCCCACCTACATGTTCTCTAAGCTCTCTGGATCATCTGAAACAGAGGTGGGCTGGAGCAGGAAAATGCAAAATTACTTTATTACTGGCCTGATGAGTGTAGTTAAAAAGAACCCGGATATTGAGTGTGGTCTGTTAATATGTAGTACATGTCAAGGAAATGTCTGTTATCTGTGTCATGATGGGAGTCTTGTGTGCCCACATTCTGAAGCTGCCTCAGTCATGACTGACGTATACAAGTTGAGCATGTGTAGTTTTCTGATGTTTGATCACTGTTGGACTTTTCAACATACTATTTATGTTGGTGGCTTAGTTGGTAAGTGCACTGTGGGCACAACATAGAATTTGAGCATGCTAGTTTGGTGAGCTATCTGGTCTGTGAGATCTTGGTGAATCCAGCCATCGTATCAGTGTCAATGACTGCATGGGGTGAACCTGAAGTAGATTAATTGTGAGGAGAAGTCCTAGGGAACAGTGGAATGTGCTAGTTTTCCCAGCAGCAGAGAGGGTACAGCGACGCTCCCAAAATCATATTGGAGAAAGAAGGGAGAACAGATATACTGCACTCAACAATGGGTACGAAGTGAACAGTGGATTGAAATGACTTCAGAGGAAAATCCTGATAGGGACACCTAGAATCATACTTGAAGTTGGGCAACTGGGAGCAATACCAAAGTGGGATACCTAGGCATGAAGACAGTGTGGTACAATGACACTGGGACATCAAGGGGCAACATCCCAGTAGGGAAAATAACAGTGATGCACATATGGGCCAAATCTTCACTAGGTATTGTTATGTGTGTATGTAGTTTCTTTAATTGTCTCAGGTTTGAGTCCTCCTGGTCCTCCTGCACTGTATTTAAAGAATGAAGGGCTGAATCAGTGAATGCCAGTATTTCATCTTACCAAATGAAGTCCGACCTGATATCTGTGATGGCCACTTTGAACTCATTGAAAATACATTTGATTTACTTTGGCAATATCACTGTTTTCTTAGTGTCTTTGAGTTATAATACACAGTCTTGTTAGCTTGTGATGAAATAAACCAATTGTGCACATCTGTCTGAACATTTTGGCTGCTACTGATATGCATTCCAGTAAGAAACTGCATACTACATACATCTCTAATCCAGCCTTATACAACAAAGAAGGGACCTTAATCGCATGATAATAACGTGCCCCCAAGTAATTTACAGAGGTGAACACAAGGACTGTAAGTTAAAGAAGGGTCATTACCCCCTTCACAGGGCTAAAAGACCATTAGCACATATAGTTGTGCAAATAAAAAGCAAAGTGGTTGGATACATGTAATGTTAATTTAGTGAACATGGAATTCGTAAAAACGTACGTATCACATGTTGTCTTTCATTGGTGTTTGTTAGTTTGGAGAATTGGTTCAAAATTCTCATAAGACTATTGCGAGACTTCTAAGCTCTATAATTCAAACAAATAGAACATCTGAGACAGGGTTTCAAGATTGCAGGTCAAATTTAGTATACAATGTACATAAAAATAAAAAAAATACAAGCAGACTTCAGTTCAAACCACAACCAATTTATGGCGAGTGCAGAAGTGAAGTACCTGAATGGTACTTCATCCCTCCTTTTATACAATTTGAGCCTGCACCAACACAGATGGTTCATCATTCATTTATAAAAGATGATAAAATACAAACATGTTTAGCATATATAATCTACAATTTCAGCAATGCTCATCTAATCTCAAGTGGGTATGATACTTTTTTTCGCAGATGTTCCTGCTATGTTAAGAATCTTCAATTTACTCATGGCTCAATCATATATTCTTTCCACCAGTTCATGATCAGTGACTCATGTTTGAAGTCATTGAAAAATAACCCCATCTTCCTTTTGCATCAATACTACTAATCCTTTTCAAGCACACTTCAAAGGCTGTCTTTCATGGATTTGACTAGACAGAGAAAGCTGATCACTACAATTCAGTGTTAACTAAATCTTGTTTTACCTGGTCACCTTTACAAAGCATTAACCCACAGAATGTGCTATGCTCAAACAAGGTTTTCTTTCCCTGCTAGATAAGATGACTCACCTTTCTCTTATTTAACCTAGGTTGTAACTGCAAGGGCCAGAGAGACCAGAAACACACCTTTCTGCACAGATCCAGTTTTTTCAACAGCAACATGTTTTGCCATGAGTAGAGGGGAAAAGGCCACGAGTACATTTTTTATTTTCGTTCGTTCACTCCTTTAAACCTTGCAAGAAAACAGGGTTTTGTTCCCAGAAATTGATTAGCTTAGGACTAAATAACTACATATATTATATTCTATCAAACCCCCCTTATAGCATAAGCTAATTCATTTTTCCTGATGAATAATTTGAATCGGTTAGGCTTTCAATATGTATGTTTGTTAAATCCTGAATTTGTATTTCTTTCATCATCATGGCATTGGGTAGGGGTTTCATTTTTTTGTACTACTATGACAAAGCTCTCGATCAACTGGGAACAACATACAGGAAAGCACTGGAGACAACAGCAACCCAACATTAGTCCTAACAACACTAACAATATGGACACCAATTTCTATCCCCAATCCTTTAACAAGTCCCAGAAGCATTCGTCCAACCTCATAGTGTACTGCTTCTCCCAAAACGTGTACACCAAACATTTTCAAATTGTTTGCAAATAGCTTTAGCATGTATGTGAGTGGGTCCATGGGTCATAGGCACAACCAAGGGTACATAAGCACTAGTCGACATCCATTGTTTTTTAGACCCTGTTACCCAACACCCCTGTACAGCAAGGCTATCTTTCCAATCCCTGATTTCTTCATCACTAGCCATTTCTTGTATTTCTTTGATGCTGACAGAGGTTTCCTCCATCAGTCCTGAACCCTGCGCCCATTTTAATATTCTCAATGGTGTACATCCCTGAAGTAAAATCTAATGCTGTTTGTTTGGCTATGGAATCAGCAAAATCATTTCCTTTTTGAACTTCAGTTACTATCTCCTGATGGGCAGCACATTTGCAGGATAATTCATGGAAATAATGTGCGCTGAAATCGGGGGCGCAATCGTGAAAATCGCAGCAGGCAAGCGCCTGTTTCCCTATTCATGGAACACATTGCGCGTGGCTTACCCTCGACCTGCGTCGAATTCACGCGGCTACCACATGTCATTATGACATCATGGACTCCCTGCGTGAGATGCCCAGAAAAGGCGCACACCGTCCAGCGCACACACCTAAAATGGGGCGGAACACATAGGATGGGGAACAACACACGAAAATGTGGGCGATATGGGGGAAGTCCCGCTGCGAAATCTTCACAACATCCACACGCACGCTAACCACATGTATTCATTGAATAGAACAGGGCAAACCCGCGCACACAAAAAGACGCGCAAAGCCCGAAACATGTACGCCAGGCGAAAGCAGGCGTAAGTGCCCTAGCGCAGCATATAAGTGCGCGCAAACAACAAGCATATCCAGCTACGATTAATGTCTCGCAGCAATGATCGTGGGACACTGCAGCAAGAGGAGGAGGAGGAGGAGGATAGCCAGGCCCTGCATTTTTTTTACCCAGGACCAGCCTTTTTGGGATGCCTGATGACCAGGTCTATGGCAGGTATATGTTTCCACCCCATATCATCCTAGACCTGGTCACTGAGTGGGAGGATGACCTCACATAATTCACCTTGTTCTCCCAAGTACTGAGCTTGGAAAAGGTGCTCAATGTTCTGCATTTCTTTGGCCACTGGGTCATTTCAGTGGACAACTGCCATAGTTGGGGGCATCTCACAGCCCACGCAATCACGCTGCCTACACCAGGTGTTGGCAATCATGACTGCACACCCCTCAGTCCACAACCACATTTACGTGCCCAGAACACCCACAGAAAGTCAGGCCGTGGCCCAGGAATTTTACAGGGTGGCACACTTCCCCAAAGTGTTTGGTGCCATTTTTTGCACCCATGTGGCCCTACATCCACCTAGGGCCACTGAGCACATCTATCACAACCGCAAGCACTGGCATTCCATCTACGTGCAGGTTGAATGCAATGCCAAGGGAATCATCGCCTCTCTCTATGCAAACTATCCCAGGTCCACCCATGATAGTTTCATATTCAGAATGTCAGCCATACACCAGGACCTGGAAGCTGGGAGGCATGGCAACACATGGCTTATTGGTGAGTACATATGCCTGTGTACATGCATGCATGTCACACACAGACACATACACAAAACCAACTAATGACCACCATTATCACCTCCCCAGGGGACAGTGCCTACCCTCTGAGTACCTACATAATGACGCCAATACAGAACCCCACCACACCACCCCAGGTAAGATACATCGCAGCCCATATTGCAACCAGGGCCATAGTGGAGCGCATATTTGGAGTGCTCAAGTCACATTTCCGCTCCCTTGACCGCTCTGGTGTGCAGCTTCTATATGCGCCCCCAGTAGTGTGCAGGATCATTGTTGCAGCATGTGTCCTGAACAATGTTGCAACACAGCGGGGTGTACCGTTGGACATGGTGGTGCCCCCACATCCCCAACCACATGCACGCCTACTGCGCGTGGGAGGGCAAAGGGCACATGGTGAGAATATGTCCTCGGAATTGCAGCATTGTGTGCATCCCTAGCCACTGAAACAAACACAATCGCATGTGACCAAAAGGCACACATGCTAGCTACAGATTCCACCACCCCCATGCAAAACAGCACAGCAAAATCCTGGTATGTCACCTAAACCCCCTCAACGCCATGTCAACCGCCCGACACACCATGCCATGACATGCAATGTGAAAACTCAAATCAATTCCCAACACATGACACAATTGTCACAAAGTGTACCGTGACAAATGGAAACAGGCCAGAGACAATTCCCTCACACAGGTACTTTGAAGAAAAGATTGATCCAAAAAATCCAACCTATACCAAAAGGATGTAAATGCATGCCGTCAAAGGTTATCAAAGGTTAGAACACCAAAGGTTTGAACCCTTGGTGGCATGCATTTCAGGCATACCCCCACAACACCCTGCTCACTACACTACACTACACAGTAAAGTGAGTGGGGGTTGCGGGGTGGAAACCCCTGCAGCTGCAGAAAAAATAATCAAAATAAATGAACCTGCGGCGTCAGTTCCCGATCAGGAAAGTGAACTTGCGCAGCATGGACACAGCATGTCTCTGACGGTAAGTAGTGTGTGCGTGGGGGTATGTTGGGGTAGAGTTGGGGGTGGGGATGTGCTGTGCATGTGTTGTGGGTTTGCAGGGGTATTAAATGCATGTTTGCATGTGAAATGTATGAACCTTCAGTTTTGCGTACATTTCCATCTGAACCACTCCATTGTGCACTCATCGACAACAGAAAAATCCCCCTGATCTCCTGGCACCTCTGATCTGAGACAAAAAAAAAATCCTCCATGGGCTCATGGTCTGCATGGCTAGGCCGAAGTGAGGGATCAGTCGTCTCTGTTGTCACCCTCTGGCTGAATATCAGGAGGTGTGCGTGTTAAGGGTTCCTGCCCATGCATATCCCCGGCATGCCCCTCCATGGCAGCAAATATGCGGATCTGTTAAGCCTGGTCCTGTAGGAAGATGGCACAGAGATCCCCATGCAGCACCTCACGTCTAGCATGGAGTTCCTCATGTAAGGAATTACGTGTAGCACAGTGTTCTGCCTGCATGGCCTCACATGAAAGACGGACCTCCTGACGGCTTGAATGGAGTTCAGCCGAGATGGTGCGTTCCAGCTGCTCCATCCATTGTTCCGCCCGTGTACCCTGCCCCATCAAAGGTGTAGCCTGAGCATGTCTGAGGGAGATGTTCTCTTCCCCCAGGGCTTCCCTGTGGGCCTCAGCAGCAATGGCTGTGTGCAGAGCCTCCAGTTTAGCCCATCGGTCCCTGTTGGCGGCCAAGGTGTCCAGCCTGTGTGAGCGACACGTGGACAGCGTTGCCTGCTGCAGTAACTCCACCTGCCTACCAGGGGAGAGAATGGAATTGGCCACACGTTCCATGCCCTGATCAACCATCTCAATAGCTGCCCCTTGTTACTGTGCAATGGCATACATGTGATTCTTCCAGTGTTCCCCGGTGGTGCACGGCCACCGCGTTGCCGGACACTACACCTGTTTGGCCCAAGGAGCCATGGTCCTTGCTGCACTGACGCTGCCTGTGGCTGCAGGACTGCATTCCTCCATTGATCTGCTGCCCCAGGAACAGGAGCAACTGGTATGGAGCGTGACCCTGCACCCGTAACCAACACTGGCTGGTATTCCAACACTGACTGGCCCCTGGGGGTTCGACCCCCACTACAGGTGTGTCAGGCAGAATAGTATCCACTGCAGGATCACTCACCTGCGACGGCATGGATTGATGAACATCCAATTCAGCATCAGAGTTAGATCCTCAGAGGTGTGCCCAGAACAAGTCGGGGACATGATGGTCTGGAGCACCAATGGATGTTCATGGCCTACCATGCCACACCCTCCTTTGGTGCTTGGTTGGTGCCCTAATCCCTCCACCCTCTCTGCCATCTCCTCCTCCTCTGCTTCCAGTGCCTCATCACCTGTAACAAAAAAAAAACACATAAGCACACATGTCACCAGCATATACCACACACATAGACATCACAAAATTGACAGCCAACACATGAAGCATCCATGTCACACATGACACACACTCTGGCATGCATGCAGTGGAAATTAAATGGAAGGTGACCTTGAAAGCAGACATGGATGCATGTCAAATGTGAAGCCTACACATGTAATGCATGTTGCATAGAACCTGAATCACACACAAGCTCCTGCATTGCATAGACCATACACAGAAATGACAGATGCCAACAAACATATGGCACGTAGCTTAGAACTGTCAACCAGCCCCAGATGGAAGTCAATAGTACTGTCCATGGCCTATGTAGAAAGCATGTCACCATATATTACATGTCAATCACTACGACATAAAGCACACGTGTCAAAGGATACAACAATGCCAGTGTGTTGCAATACAGTGAAGGAAGGCACATGGATACATAAATGCTAGGTCACCTTGACATCACACAAGTGAATAGGCATGTAGAATGCTGAAACAGGGTTCAGAAGTGTGTGGTTGCAGTACATGTGTACGGTCTGAACTGTCAATTGAAACACAAACGCAGTCATGTCAATCTTGTGTGATGATGTGATGTAAGGGCAATTGCAACCATCATGTGCGAAGTGTTGGCAGTGGATTCTCAGGATACAGTAACCTCCCGCCCCCCTATTCGGGGAATGGCTGGGAGGCAGTGCATGTCTCGGAATGGTGGATCAGAGTACTGTGTTGTAGCAGACAGTGTGGGTAGGTGTCTATTGCATAACCTCAGTCATCTGAGACTACAGCAGATAGGAGGAGGACAGAAAGCACAACACATGAGTAATCATCAGAAGTTCACCAAGACACAGAGAAGCTACAACACCAGTTGCATAGAAGCAGGGAGGCTGTACCTGAGGGATTCCTACACTCGAGACAGATGAGGACACCCAAAAAATGGGTGTGATGAGGCACTGACCCTGATTGAGCATGAAAGGGATGACCAAATACCATGAGATATATGAAATACCGGAGATGGAGTAGAATGAGTAGCTTGACATGGACCCATAGGGGATTGCTGGGAATGCTCATGGTCCATGAATGAATACTCATGTCTACGGTGAGCCTGTGCCGTCTGCACAGAGCAAGTGAGACACCCTGCATCAAGGACAAAGGCTGTACCACACAGTAGTGGTCTGGCAGAGTTTCAGAGGGAAGTATGCATACACACAGAATTCTGGTACAGGCCATTTCATGAGTCTAACATGTGAATCACCAGTACCACAGAGACAGTGAGCTGCTGGGGGATAGAGAGGCAAGGAAGCATGCCCCTTAGGGGGACCAGCTCGCAGGGTGACCTCACAGAGACGACGGTCATGTGACGACATTGGCCGAGTGTTGAGTGGAAAATCAGCACAGGCTATCATCAAACATATCTGGGAGCAAGGATATGGACAATAGAGGCTGCTGAGTTTCTTGCATGTAAGGAGGGTGCAGGTGTGTAAAGGATTGGCTCTGTGTGCAGCACATAGCCTGCATGCAGACGGCATCACAACAAGCACGCATCAGTCAAGCATTGCATGGGTCACACATGGCACTCATGAATACATAGCCTGAACTGGCAGTCAATCACAACACATCCCACAAGCTCAACACACATGGGATGGACATACACGCATCAACACTCACCAGACGTTGCATCAAAATCCAGCATCTCTCCCACTCCTTGGATTTGAGCCTCATCGATGAACCCTTAAGCTATATCCTCATGAAGAGTACATCGTCCACTGATGCTGGCCCACTGCCAGTCACCAGAGTTGAGGAGTAATTAGAAGTCTACTTGTTTTTTGCACAGCCTCGGAGATCAGTCCAACGCTTATAGCAATCAGCTGTGTACTTCTCAAATCCCATTGCATTGACACTTTCCGCAATGCACTGCCAGTGGGCCTTATGCTGAGCATGCATTGTTTGACACCTTGGCTCCACCAGCATTTCGCGGTCGTGTCCCAACACATAGCCCACAAGTTCGTCCAGTTCCATTTGATTGAAACTCTTCTTCCTTGATGTGACAGAGGCCTCAGCCGTGTCTGGGGTCCCAGCCCCTTGCACAGAAACATGCTTCCTCCTCTTGGCGGGTTGTGCGGACCCTGAGTGGCTAATGCCGCTCTGGTCAGTAGGGGCAGCGGTGCTGGTGCTGAGCGGTGCTGGTGGACTGGCCAATGGGAGTAGGCAATGGCATGAGGACGGAAGGCCTGACTTGAGTCATTGGCTGCTGAGTGGTGTCGCCAGGACCCAGAGGCATGACTGCCTCAGTGCCAAGGGCTGTGACTGACAGTCCTGGCTGGCAGACTCACAGCCGGTGTGGTGTTGGCTGCATCTGCCCCTGCAGCTTCCACCACCTGGCTGCTCGGGGCAGCAGATGTCACTGCTTGACCTTCCTGACCTGAAAATCTGCCTGGGAGTCCTCCTGTGCCTATGCAGCCTGCGCTGGCTGACCCCAAGCCTGGGAGCTGGTAGCCGCAGCTGCACCTGCAGCGTCCACTACCTGGGGGCCCATGACAGCAGATGACACTGCTTGTCGGGTCAGATGGGTGCCAGGGATGTCTGCAGCAGCATGCATGCTCTGGTCGGCGCTGAAGAGCATTGCAGCATTTTGGGCAATGTGCTCAACGAGCACCCTGAGCTCAGGCTCACTGAACCTCTGCTTGCGCTGTCTTGTAGCTGGGAAATAGGATGCCATGGTGGTGGTGGTGGGTTTTTCAGCTCCAGGAGGTGAAGTGCCCTGTGGTCACGAAGGATGACAGTGGATTGTGGTTTAAATAATGGCCATCTCTTTCTGGTTTTCACGATCACTGTGTTTTTTTATCCGGAAATTCTGTGTACGTGACGGCGGGGGCAGTCACAGATATTCCACTGCTTTTTTTTAGGTATATCTGTGTCAGTGTGTGTTTCCATGCCGGCGGTGACACCATTTCCGCATTGGTGTGGTGCGACAGGCCGTAATTGGCCGTAGTTACTGCATGCTTGCGGTCACAGAAACGGTGTCACCGCCGTCAAAGAATCAATGGATTCCAGACCGGCAAACTCTTAATGAGGCCCCTTGTCTTTGGAAGCACTGCGATTTTTTTTTTTTTAATTTTTTAAAATTATTTATTCATTTTGTGATGTCATCGTTGGTGTCCTGGGTGTAAGTCTTAGCAGTGCAGGGTGGTGGCACGAGTTATGGTAGTTTAGCTTACCATAACTGACACATTTCAGGGGTTTTTCAGTTTTATTTGGAACCATAAAGTCTGTGTAACAAAGTTATTTTTTTACAGAATTTCTTAGGACGCGGACAACATTACCACTACCCAAAAACTCAGGGGGTATCTTAGATTGTTGTATCATGCCATATAAACACTGAACAAGTTCAAAAAACATCACATGAACACATTATATGTAATAATAAATAAGAAGTGGAACTTATATATGTAACACATCAACTGTCCATTTAAATAGCATATGTACTAGAATGGAATATACCAAAACAAAAAAGATATACCGCCAACATAATTACCTCACAGAAACTGCACAGCAAGAAGCAACAGCAGACCTACACAACAGTAACAACAAAACTTACCAGAAACTAGTAAGTAAACTTCATTTTTCTTACCCATTTCTAAACTTTCTGTATTAGGTACACTAAAAGTAATATATTATTTTTATTTTTTTACACAGAAATGTCCAGTACTTTGGAATGGCTTGAAGAACATTTCCCACGTGATGAAATGAGTGAAGAGAGTGATACTAATGTAAGACACTTCTCTATACAAGCCAATTAATAACCATTACTTTATGTGTACATAACACATTTTTTGTTTAACAGACCATACAAACAGTGAAAATAATATAACAAAAGAGACATTAGAAAATGCTCTGCAGCCAATGGAACAAAAAATGGATATGCTAATGGAAAATGTCAATCTTTTAAACCAGTTTGTGGAGGACCACATAAAAGAAAACATTAAATATCATTGTCCCACATCTACCTGTCCCCCCTCTCCATGTCCCAGTCAACTATCCCCAAACCCTCACCACCAAGAAAAACATTATGATGAGACTTCCATCCCTTCATCCCCTCCCATCCATTCTCTCCAAACCCCTAATTACCCTGTATTTGTGTCAGTTTCTGCTTCCCCCTCTCTTTCATAAATGTTATATTTGTATATAATAATAAAATATTATGTGTGTTACTTCATTCCTTTGTGTCCTTTTTTAAAAGGCAGTTAAGGTGTCCGCAGACAGCGCAGGTGTCTGGAATCTCTGCAATTAACCAACATGGGGGTGTTCTAAGAACACTATACCTGTCCGTACTGTCCGCAATCAAGATGGAACTGTTCTTAGAACACACCTGGTGTTCCGGATGTCCGCAATTAACCAAAATGGAGGTATCCTATGACACTATTACTGTCCGCAATCAAGATGAAACTGTTCTTAGAACACACTCGATGTACGGGTTGTCCGTAATTAACCAAAATGGACATAATACCTGATCATCTATGAACATGCGCACCACACTCATAGGTCCAACGAACATCGCGTCTGTCCGTAACTATCCGTCGCACATATGCCGCACTTTTAATTAGTTTGAGGACCCGAACACTGTCCGTAGAACACCCACGCACATCTGTCCCTGCACATTTGGTGCCCTGCGGACAGCCATTCCATTCGCGAACGTGTCTGCGATGTCATCATGTGACCGCTCCCACGCTCAGCGTGTGTCCTTATTTGCGGACACTGTCCAGGTCCCGGAACACTTTCCAAAGAATTTTACAGTAAAAGGTCACCATTATACATATTCCAGACAATGTCCCTGGCGATCTACATACTTTTTGGAACTTTTTGAGCCTTTTTTTTGTGTTCGATCTGTCCGCGCACCGGCACCCCTATAAAAGGCCACACCCTACAATTGCTCCTCATTGTGATTCTGGCTACCTGACAGAGCATTGCTTCTTCTTGCATTTACTGCATTGCTGCTGACTCTTGCCTGCTGTCCTGCAGGTGGTGACCATGTCTGCTTCAGCTTCATCTCCATCTCCACCCCACCCTCTTCACCACCACTACCTCCCCAAGGGCCTGCAGAGGGGAACAGGCATGAGGATGCAGAGGAGACGGATGAAGAGGATGAGGTAGTTGAAGTCCCTAATACCAGCACTCTCCGTGAGTCTTGGGTGTGGCGGTTGTTTACCACTCTTGATGGAGTGCCAAAAGCTTGTGCGAATAAGGTCATCTGCAATCAGTGCCACATGGTGCTGAGTCGTGGAAAGCCTGGCTCGTATAGCTTTGGTACATCAATGAAGCGACACGTAAGGTCATTCCACAGTGGGGCTATTCGCAAGGTTGTACCTTGTGACAAATGTAGTAGGTTGAGTTCCTCTATAGCATCCTCTGTTTCTGCTCCTGTCACCACAAGAGACACTCCTGTGGGACAGCGCATCCCTCTAGCTGCCTCACAGGCCATTCATGATGCTGTTGACCCTTACCTTTCGAGGGTCACAATATTGTGTATGTAATGTGACGCAGTACTCTGCAGGGGGGGGAATCTTCGGAGTGCTTTCGAGACTGCGGTCAAGGAGCATGAGAAGGTCTGCCCACTATCTGAATAAGGCCCACCCTACATCTTCCTCTCTCCACCTGCCCTTTCTTATCCCCGTGGTTGGTGTCCCTTCCTTCTCCTCCTTTATCCTCCCTTCCTTGTGTGTCGTGTTTAAAAAAACAAAAAATATATAAAACAACAAAAAACAAAAAAAGGCTCTTTTCAGAGCCGCCTTTCACAGTTTAAAAAAAGAAGTAACAAATAAATAGTGCAGGGCCCTGTGCATTTTTTTAGGAGTCCGCAAATATTTTTGTTGGTTGCTGCCCTATAAGAACCATTCACTTTTCTATGGGAAGAAGTGGTGGCTCTGGTGGTGTTTTTTGTGTTTCAAAAAACTTCAAATGATTAACACCACTGAAAAATGTATTTATGTAATTACAAAACGGTTGCAATGCATTTTGTATATTCCACAGGAAAATCTGATTGCCAGCATAAGTAAGATGTACTCCATCTCTGCGAAAAATGTATGTGCTACAAAACATAAGAGGACATGCAAACATCTCTTAAAAAGGCACAAACAGCCTTATTGACATTGCACCTTGCTTTCTCCATTTGTGGACCAAATAAAGAAGAATGCAGCCACATTTGTCTCTGCACAATTCGGGAAATAATTACTTGGGAATTTGTAAACATGTCCATGACCTTCCCAAGTCCTTCGTTCATTGCAAATTGCAAAGATATTCCAGACACATGTCCTAAACTGTTCCCTCCGCAATGAAAAATAATTGTGTCTGGATGACGCTGTGTCACCAAAGTAGCACAGAGAGGTGCCAAATCCAGCCACTTAATTCCATGCACTCCATGCCAGTGCACTTCCACATGAGGTAATCCAAGATGTGCAGCCACTCCACAGCGTTCTGAATGCACCTCCAAACAATGTATCCATGAGTCTCCCAAAATCCAGATAATCTGTTTTCTGAAACACACAGCCACAGCTATCTGTTCTTCTCTCAGGAAAAATACTTTCTGACAAACTCTCTCCTTACACAACACATCCAGTAAACTTTATTGTCCAATCCCTTACTCTGCTCATTCTCATTTGCATGCCTCTCTACCCCAAAATCCCTGTATGTAACATGCAGTGTCCGCGGACAACCACCATGTCTGCAGACATATCGAAAAATCTGAGCATGATGAATTTAAATTTAAATAATTTACCCATTTCCCCTTTGAGGTTGGCTCTGAATAGAGCCGTTTTGTTTTGCAGATGTTTGAGAGACACCTTTTATTTAGTATTTTTGTGGTTTTGTTTTCTTATTTTTACTCCTAAAATCTTCACATAAGCTTCTCCAAAGCAACCCTTATGTTCCAAAACAGCATGGTCTTTCCAATAAAAGATAAAGAAATACCATCTTCTTTAAAATAAACACCATTACCAGAATCAATGTTCTCATTATTACAAAAGAACATACCAGCTCTAAGCATGAAAGCAAACATGCCTCGGTTGATTGCACACCTAACAATGTTTTGCTGAGGACAAAAAACAGAACTATTGTCCCATATTGTCCTAGGTACTAAACCAGAAAAAATAACTTTGGCATTTGGAAGGACTTTCATTACTGCTTGAACCAAGTGTTCCAAACCTGCCAACAAAATAGGGGCACTGACATAGCCCAAATGCAAAGCACCACAGTGCAAAACTACCACATGGGGACTGTTCATCCTGCCCATATCTTCACAAACCTGTACAATTCCTTGAACATTGAAATCAGGCACAGTGCTCCACACCACCTCCACTCCTTTAACATCAAAATTGTTTGCCACAATCCTGCATGTAGCATACTGCTCCAAACCATGCACAAACATATCTCCAGCCACCAACACCCAGACTTTCTCCACCTCTGCCATTTTCACTACACACAGCCTCTTTCAACACAAATCCACAACCTCAACACCTGATTGACTAATCCATATAGTCCCCTTTCCATGGTGGATTTGCTGGAAAACCCCAGATGTGGCACGCCCTGTCCACCGACAGCCGCGGTGTCCGTGGAGCGCTCAACTCTCAGACAGCCCTTCTACCCTTTCCACTTCACTCTCTGTGCCATTCCCTCATTTGGGACAGCTAAGCAGTCACACAACCATCCACCAATCACATCCAAGAACTCTACATCTAACTCCATCATCATAGTTCAGCACTTCAAATGTACTGTTGATCAATCTGAATACAAGTCTCATGTCATTGGAAAGCACCTACTAAAAAACTACTGTACAAGTCTCCAAGATTTCTACTTGCAGCTGCATGCATATCCACATGCATGAATACAAACTACAGGTATGCATATTTTTGGCACAGTACATGTACAACTCTTATAAATGCATATAAACAGGGTAACTGCCACTTAAACTGTATAACCTATAACATGAACATACTGTCATTTTTCCCATCTGCTATAATCAACTGTCACTTCCAAACCTGTCTGCTATCTACATTATTTTTTACCACACACAACAATCTAAAAAAGTGTAATTTCATATTAAAAGATGGGAGAAATAACAGTATAATTGTATAAAAGCAGTAGTGCATTATACAATTACACACAGCCAGGATGAGTTCATGCATCTTTATACACTCACACAAACACTATCATTAGAAAAGCGCCCAGCTGAAATAATACCACTGCCTCTACATCACATCCTTCTGCTTTATTATGCACACCTTCACAAATGCATACATTCCATGCTTTTTTGGCAGTTTTTGCCATTTTCCCTATAAAAAAAGCTAAATAAGTACATAATTATACATAATTATTTCTTCTATATCCTAACATCCAAAAACACAGACTTAAGAAACCAAGTGAGTTTCATACGCTTAGTATTCTACTCATTTGCAAAACACGTTCAACTAACAGAATCTAAGTAAAATATACAGGCTGTACATAGACAAAAGAAACTGCATGCACACACTATGTTCAGTTATCAAAAAACACTACTACTCAAAAAAAATAAAAATCAATGTCTAAATTAACAGTGCTATGAACACACATATTCACTAACTTCTTTCTTTTACAATTGCAGTGAAGACTACTCTTCTGAAAAGCAGCAGCATCTGAAGTACAAACAACAACTCAGAAGAAACCTAATCGTTCCATACAAAAAAGTAAGTACAATACTACCACAATGTTCTAATTGTTACTCAAACACACTGTGGGGCTGATTCATGGGATACATGTGCTGAAAAATGGGGATTTGTGCACCGTTCTGCCCACAAATCCCCATTTGTTAAACAGGGATTTGCAGGCAAAATGGCACACAAATCCCTGTTATTTGACACACAACTTCCATAAATCAGCCCCTATAATGTTAGTATTGTAGAATAAAGAACTGTTTTAATACTATACCATTAGATTTAGAATTAGTGCTTCTCCTCAACACTAGCTTACTTTGTATTGCCATCTGAACCCCAGTATAGTAACAAACAAATACAAGAATAGCCTTCCCAACTTTTTGTAGCTGGCCATTGCACAACTACACACCTCCACATACATCCTTACCATCATACTCAGACACTCATGCACACAGCACACAGCACACATACATTGCACAACAGCCCAGCCCATACCTTCTTTTTTTCCAACAGACTCCATAGAATGCCTACCAAAAAGCAAGTCTGTAGAAAGCAACACAGAAGTAGAGCAAATAAAAATAAGTGTCCAAAATAAGCATCCATCTCTAGCAGAATTTGTACAAAAAGTTCAAACAAAACAACTAATACAGCCATTAAGTGAAACAAAACAAGCTTCCAGTACAGAAACTTTGCCTCCTCTTTCAAAATGTAAAACGAAACAGAAAGTGATTAACAAGTATTCAGCTACCACTACTACTAATACTGCTCCTATAAATCTTGATGTAGTGTCAAGTAACCATACCATAAAAAGTATTTTACAAAAAATGTTCCGCCACAGGGTCCTTCAGATTCTTATAAAATCAGGAGAGAAATCAAGCCCAACCCTTAAATCCTCCCGTAGAAAATGTATCTTGGAAGCTCTCATAGACAGTGCAATGCTTCTCAAAAGGAAGTTATTTATTTTTGTTTTAAACAGAATGAAACCACTAACAAAACTGACTAGTAAACTACAAAAAAGACTTCTCAATAAACAAAATGTCAACAAAAATAACTTTTTAAATATCTGTGGAGGTGAATGGAGTCACACCACAAGCACAGAACAATATTTTAATGACGAAGCTACAAACAAACACAATGTCCATACATAGCAGTGGACGTGGGTATGAACAACTTAATAATACCATAATGGAACATTAAATGCTGCTTACAAAAATATTCCCAGAAAACTCAGTGTCTCCTCTCCATTCAACTGAACCAAAATGTCCAGTGTACAAATGGCAGTGCACGTCAATGCCAAAATTGCCAAAAAATCGTTCAAATCTTTATGCCGGTTCCTCAATCGATATGTGAAAGGCAAAGACAAATTCAAAATGAAACTACTACAAAATATGGATACCTCTCCAGGGCGGAAATACACAGGACTACAATGACATTCATTATCCTGCATTTCAGGACCTATTTTCAAAAGCACCTTCCATCATATCAAAATGATATCAACACGTCATTCAACTATAGGAAATGTAGTCCATAAACTGTACTAGGCTAAAAGTCCTGCTTTAGCACTAGTAATTTAAATAAAAATCTTCTACATGGTACAGCCAAAGACCTACTCGAAGTAATAGAGCGTATCCAGAGAAAATATTTTGGAAGTGAAAGCCACTTACAAAATGCAATAGCTTTACAACAGACTACCAAAAATTGTACAGATGGCAACCTTCTACCACACACATAAAAAAAAGAAATATTTAAAAGTACATCCGCTGAAGCACCAGACCATGTGTGCGTGTGTTGCCGTAGAACTTTTTTATAAAAATAGCACAAAAACTGTAGACATAACATATAAAATAGAAGACAATGAATATTCCAAATGGTTTGAATTAGCTCTCCACCTTTATAGCAGAAAACAAATACGAAATAACTGACCTCTTAATACTTTACAGTTACTACACTGCAAAACCTAACAACAACCAAACTCCTTCACGTGTGACTTGGAATTATTCCCACTACCAAAACCCTTGCAACAACTCAATTAATATGAGAACATCATAATTCAAACAGTGCACTCATTTCAAGCAATAATACGCCTTCAACCAAAAAACAGCAACAATACCTCCCTCTGAATTAGTCAAAGGCATTTGTAGCAAAGTAGTTTATTTACCATTAGATCAGAAAGAAAATGTACACAATCTGGGAGTGCAACGTCCAATAGATCAATCTTTAATTGTTTTAGTAAATGGCATACCTACAAAAGACAAAAAAAAATTGCAACAACTCTAACTTACATAAAGTTAGACAAGCCTTGCAATAGCTAAAATACAATAATGAATACTACAAAGAAATATAACTCTTTCCTACTGGAAAGGAGGAAGGTACAATGATAGATCCACTCAGATAACAGCATCAGAATACCGCTCTTTACAAATGTATTCTGAAGATTAGACAAAATGTGGAATACATATTCCACCTACTCTTTGAAAGTGAACTAGCAACTCTATGCTACAGAGTTGCACACAAATTGAAATCAGATACCCATTTTCAAAATATGCCAGCTATGCAATTACTACAAAAAGTACAAGAAAAAGATGAGGTTCTACAATCAAGCATTACAAATCTGTTAGCAAACATGCGTGGTACAAAATAATACTGGTTCAAACGTCACAGAGATGTATGTTGTATGATAAGAAACTTTGGCCAACCCACTCGGTTTGTTACATTAATTGTTCAGAATATGCATGGGAAGATTTGCATGATTTCCTATGCATAGCAAACAAAAACAAAACCAACATAGATATACTAACACCGGCGCATCCCGGAAGTGCATAGGAAGTGCACGGACTGTTTGGACTGCCGATCCCTTTGCTCTCTGCTGTGGACTTGTTTGTGGGATTCCAGCCCCGCACCTCGAGTGCCCGTCGGCAAGAGTAATCCTTGCTCGCGCGAAACGCGGCTTGTGCAGAACTTTGTGCAAGAGCCGTGATTGGTCCTGCTCCACTGCGCCCACGCCCACTGTCCAGCCCCCACAGTCCTCATCTCACGGGTGCACGCGCATCCGCGTGAGCATCCCGGAAGTGCATAGGAAGTGCACGGACTGTTTGGACTGCCGATCCCTTTGCTCTCTGCTGTGGACTTGTTTGTGGGATTCCAGCCCCGCACCTCGAGTGCCCATCGGCAAGAGGAATCCTTGCTCGCCGCGAAACGCGGCTTGTGCAGAACTTTGTGCAAGTAATTGATACGGACTTACGTCTGTTGCTGGGTCGTGTTGTGCTGGGTTGTGCCTCACGCACCGTTTTGTGTTGTGTTGGCTTGGCGTTGGGAGGGGGTTTTGCTATTCTGTACCACACCTGAAATTTGAACAAGGTCTCCTTTCTTTTTAGGAGCCGTGATTGGTCCTGCTCCACTGCGCCCAAGCCCACTGTCCAGCCCCCCCGCGCATCCCGGAAGTGCATAGGAAGTGCACAGACTGTTTGGACTGTTCGGCTGGCAGTGGCAGGGGCAGTGGGAACCTCTAGTGAACTAGTAAGTGTGTTGTAGTGAGGGTGCCAACTTTTAGGAACTATTGGTATTACTTCAATTTAAACATGCGAAAAAACAAGCTACCACAATTGAAAAAGGATGCGGGGGCTGACTTTTTTTACTGCGGTCAGCACCCGATGCGCAAGCCTTGCTAGGGCCGTAGCATGCCCTCTGCGTCTAGTAAGCGATGAAGAGGAAGCTTTGCTACAATGTGTGCAGCAATGCTCTGCGGAAGGTAAAAACATTGATGATCAAATCGATCCATCCCAACCCCTTTTTGCTGACTTAGAATTACATATCTCGGACACGGCTAAAGGAGGTAAACCGGTCAGTAGTGATCCAATGGATGTGGCAGACGCATCCTTTAATACCATTTTTTGCTACGATAACTTGATTGATTCTTTGCCCCCTCATTCTTCGGGGAGTAATAAAACCGGGGGGGTGAAATTTGAACGACTTGGTTCAACCCATTAGAGAGACTGAATTAACTACAATGATGGGTATCTTTAACAGAGCATTGTTGTCAGAACCTAGCAAACAGACTAGGGCTATTGGGACACTGGCCGAAGAGGTTGAGAAATTACCAACTATTTACGGAATCTTTTGTACGAGCCATGAGGGACGAGGCTAAACTTAATGAACATGTCCCTAAAGTAACCAAAATATGCACTTGCCTTAGTAACACTACCCGGGAGGGGGAGGTTATAGTAATTCCAACCACACAGGAACCAGGGGGGGGGACTGATACGTATGTCCAGAACTATCCCAAAGACCAGAAGGAAGAGAGCTCAAAGGCCACTCTGGAAGGTACAGTCTTGCCGTGTGATCCCCAGAATGATAATTTTCAGACAAAACTATCTAAAAGGCAGGAGAAAAAGCTGGCCAAACAAAGGAAAAAGAATAATAACATGGCTGCTGTGCTCAAAAAAACCTCTAGGAAATTCTTGAGGGATGTAGAACCGACTCTGGTCACTTCTATTATAGATGTTGATAATGAAGCCTCAGAAGTGACCTTAAATGAGTCAATGCCACAGAATGACCATACTCGGACGGGTATGAAAGATCTTAATAAGAAGGAAAATCGAGGAAATATAAATCCTACTGAAGAATCAATCTTTCAGGACAGGTACAAAGAGGGTGAGGTTGCTATGATTGAGGCCATGAAAAAGAAAGGCGACGTAATGTTTGAAATTTTTAAAACTATATCTATTCCTAATTCTAATAGCTTGACTAATTGTGAAACAGTCTGGGGGCAAAATAAACCCAAAAAAGTTAATGAGGATGGGACACAAACTGAAAAGAATATGCTCAATCTGGAAAAAACCGATAGACATTTGGCCAAAAACACTGTTAGAAAGAGTTCTATTACAAATACGACTGTACAGAATGCTGTCTCTATGAGTGGTACAAGAACCAAACACACTGTTATACAGCACGGAGATAACCCAGAGATAACATTAAAGAAAGTGAACTTATATCTTCACAGAAGGCTAAGTGTGGGGAGGACGCTGGCCTAGAGGCTACCACAAAAATCCTGAAGTCCAATGAAATATGTCAGATGATTATCAAGGTTCTTAAAGATGACTTCGCTTCCACATCTGTGAATACCTATGATGTTGTTACTCAACCTCGACAACTGTTTGAACCTCATGTGCCCACTGACATGGGGTCCAATGGGGACGAAGGTGGTAATGAACCTCTGGGCAACAACTCTAACAGATTTGGATGTGAAAGTAAACACCCATTTGATGGTAATAGTGAAAATGATTTGCGTCAACCTGCGTTTCCAGAAATGCCAGTGCTAATTATAAAAACCTTATTTGATGACAAAGGCCATACAGCACTGAATAGATCTTACATATTATCATTGCTATCTACCATACCAGAACTTAGCCTAATCACCTCGGAAGACATTAAACTGGTGGACTACATACATAGATTCAGAAATGATTATGTTCGCCTAGTTATTCCATCACCCCTGGTAAGGTCTCTGTTACTCAAGGAGGCGGAACAACTACAGATACGAGGCCTTGATATTTATGAATGCAGAATACCTACACAGTTCCCTCTTAGTACGACACCGAAGTGGGTGCCCTCCGTGGAGTTAAACCAGATAGAACTTTAGGCAATGTTGTAGTAGGGGGGGACAAAGATTTGAACAAACAAGACTGGCGATGGCTGGCCTTATCCCTGAGGGAATCAATTGACTCATTAAAACAACTAGGCAGACCTCTTTAGCTTCGGCACAAAGTTGAAATGCGTGAGCTGGAACTCACGGGGTAGTTTTGACTTACTTCATAATGATGAACTGATGAGTAACCTAGGGGAGTTTGATCTCATCCTCCTGCAAGAGACTTGGTCTAGAGTTCAGCTATGCTGGGATGGTTTTGAAGTTACTTCGGACTGTGCCCACGGTAAGAACAGGGGTCGACCTAAGGGAGGCTTAATGATTGCTGTTAAGAAGACTAACAATTTGGTGAAGACTGGGGAATGGTTTTGTTCACATCACTTCTTAGCAGTTTCTTATAAAAGGGTTGAAATCAACAACATCTTCTCGGTGCTTATTATCAATGTGTACCGGAACCATAACGATTTGTCTGACCAGTCGCTTGAAAAGGAGCTTGCCAATCTGGGAGGCATTATGGAATCGTGGTTAGAGTGCAATTTGGGGGGGTCACATTATAATTGCTGGGGATCTTAACGCAAACTGTACCTGTGATAGGTCTTTAAGTGATTCGGCAGTGGCATCTGTGGACGACTGGAATAAGGCAGGAGGTAACCCTGTTTTATGGGGGGCCTTTGGTCCCACTTTACAGAAACCTGGGGCATGGAACCAATACATAACAAGCACTATACCTGGAAAGCCAGAGGCTTTCATACAATAATAGACTATGTTTTTCTGTCCTCAGCACTCTCTAAGGGTTTAGACAAGTTTGAAGTAAAAGACTTGTTCTCATTTTTGAAATGAGAATTGATTTTTTGCCTAAACCACCAGTGACATACTATGTCCATAATGTAACTGATAATATTAGCGGTAACAGAATCAAATGGTGTCAAAGACTAAATGCAAAATTCACTGCCACCATGATTGGAGATTATGAGTCTATGACAAATTATAGCCGGGCAGAAAGCTACTCGGCCAACAACTTTACTAACTACATTGAAATGCATATAACCAATTTGGTGGGTGCTACTAATGACTATACACAGGGTAATAAAAACTACAGACATGCTATGGACACTGTTACCCACGAATGCAAAAAACTCTACAGAAAGGAGCTTAGACACCTAAAAAAACTAGGCCTAGCGTATTCTATTGCTTTGCTAGAGAAGAAAAAAATACAGCAATAATACAGAAACTGGGTGATAGCTTACAAAGGTCGCAGTCAACAACTAGATGGGGCAGCAATGTTAACATCTCTTCATGGTCACAACTGTAGTAACTTTTGGACACTAATTAATGAGCAAGAAAAACCTCAGAAAGATGCTATGCTTAATCCTCTTTCTGAAGAAACATGGACAGGACATTTTTCCAACTTTTACTCCGAAAGTACGAAACCCGAAAAGTATAAAGCCTTGGTCAGATCACCCTGGTTGCTGCAATTTTCTAGGGGGGATATAATGACATTAATAAATAAATCCAAAAACTCGGGTGCTACTGGACCCAACAATCTATCCAATAAATTCCTGAAAATTAATCCGTCCTTTTGGGCCAAGGTCCTGTTTACACTCTATACTAACATTGTGATCTGTAAAACGATTCCGCAGTCCTGGAGAGTCTCCATTGTAATTCCGGTCTTTAAAAAAGGGTCCAGATTGTGCCCCAAAAGCTATAGGCCTATAGCGATCGCTGATCCAGAATCGAAAATATTTGGTTCTCTAGTACTACGTGAACTGTTAGACTGGATCAACAAAAAATCAATACTAGACGCTAAAACAAATTGGCTTTAAAAAAAAGACTGGAACTGACTGTGGGGGGCTTATACTAAAAGCTCTTATATCAAAGTCCATGAAACGAGACAAAAGACCTTTATTTGTGGCATCGATGGACTTTAGCTCAGCTTTCGATCTAGTCGACAGGAATCTTTTGTGGCAGAGACTTAAAGACCTGGAAACTCCACTTTATTTGCTTGATATTATTTCTGCCCTCTACACGGATACTAAAATTAAAATTTGTTTAAATACAGGGGGTCTTCTGTCTAAAGAGCTAACTATACCAAATGGTTTGTGTCAAGGGTGCATGCTGGCCCCTACTGTTTTTAACCTGTACGTTAGTGGTGCTAACAAGGCGCTTAACGGTAAAGGACTTGTCTCTCCTAAAATAAATAATACAGAAATATCATGGCTTGCATATACCGACAATTTTTTATTGATGGACAACACTAAGATCGGACTCCAAAGACTGCTTGCAGCCTTTGAAAATTTCACCTCCGACTTACAATTGAAAATCAATCCATCTAAGACTGTTATAGTCAGGTTTGGCAAACAAAGCCTGAAAGAGAAGTCCTTTGCATGGTTTTGTGGGAACAAGATCATTAAAGCCCAACAAGCATTCAAATACTTGGGGTTTTACTTTTCTTGTACTGATTCCAACGTTCTGATAAAGAGCCAACTTAAACTGAAAGCTGACATTGCGATTAGACAGATGAGGGCAATTGACACTAGATATGGTAAATTTACCATGGTTCCTTTGAGGGAATTTTATATCAAAAAGATTATACCAAGACTGATGTATGGTATGGAACTGTTTTCTAAAGAACTACATGAACATTTAGACAGTATTGAAAGCAGAATATGGAGATCAGTCTTATTCCATTTACCTAAGTGCATACCTCTGGACCTGGTAAGATATGAACTGGGTCTCCAATCACTCTATGCACACGCAATGTGGAGACAAATGAGTCTATGGAGAAAATGTAAGACTGCTGCAGATGACACTCTATACTCAAGGGCTTTTCAAGATAAGTCAAACCAGTTTATACACAATCTTCATTTAGAAACAACTAACTGCCTTTCAACCTTAGGCATGTCAGTCACAACCCTTTGTAATAATCCTGCAAGAATTAAAATCAGCCTTATGGGTTTTGATTGGCAGAAGACCAAGGAAAACATCTTGGAATCGAATTTGTATAAATCAGCATGCTCCATTTGGAAATGGTTCCCAAATGGTTCCCAAATATAGAAGGATACTTGAATCAATACCCGAGTAAATGTATACGAAATGATTACATACGTTTTCGATTTAACGTTATACCCACAAATCAAATCCTAAACATTAGGCAATGTAATCCAAATACTTGGCTATGGTGTAGATTTTGCTTGAAAGAGGGTGAAGTAGCAACACTTCAACATATTCTATTGGTCTGCCCTGGTCTTGAGGCTGAATGAATAAGGTACTTTGCACAATTTGTCAACTCCATCCATAACGTACAAAGAGATTTTATATGGCACAGAATGTTACACGACAACAATACAAGATTAAAAATACGAGTAACTACCTTTTTGCGGAATGTGTGCAAACTGTGTCAAGATGGACTGAAGCCTGTTGGTTAGTCAAAACGTAATCAGGTCAGCTAAAATGTAATTTGGTTCCGCTAACTAAAGTATGATGAGAAACCACTGTACTTAGATGGATTTAGTCTAAAAAGTAAGAAAGTGATCGTTATGTAAATAATTTTAATGTGTGTGCTTTTGGTGTATGATTAAGTTTTTTTTTATTTTGCTTTGATCACAGTATATTTAGCTAATGTAGTGAAATTGTTTGATTTCCTTTTTTAACCTGAAGAAATGAATTTGTAATATATTAAAAGTATATGTATTTTTGTAAAGGTTTATAAATAAACCAAAACAAATAAAAAAAAGAAAATACTAACACCTGTAGAACTCTGCTCTCTAGATACTGTTAATGTTTCAAGATATTTCCATCATCGCTTCATTGCTATGCTACACTTTATTTGTAAAAGAATACCAAGCGAGAGGAGCACCACACATCCACATGCTTTTATGGATTAAAGATGCGCCTACATTTGGTCAAGATAGTAATGTCACTGTTTTTAGTTTATCGAAAAATATGTCACTCGTGAAATTCCTTCACAAACAACAAATAGTGACTTTCATGCACAAATTTTACAATTTCAAAGACATAAATGTGGCAAATATTGTCATCGCAAATATAAAAACAAAGGGAAATACTACACCAAATACCGCTTTGGTTTCCCTAGATCAGTTACAGCAACAGGTCAAGTAAACAACTTCGGGGCCGATTCATGGAACCAACGTGCGCCGAAAATCTAGGCGCAAGCATGCGCAAGCATGCGCAAGCATGCGCAAGCATGCGCAAGCGGAAAAAAACAGGCGCACGCGCACGCGTGCGATTCATGGAAGTCCCTGCGCGTGTTCACCGCGGGATGTGCGCCAAACCCGTGCATGGCGCACAAGTCACTGCAACATCGCGAAAGGCGTGCGCGACGGTGCGCGACGCGCACAGTGAAAGCGCACAACCTCAGCGCACACAGCAGAAAGTGGGCGGGACATGGGGCGTAACGCGCGGAATGGGGAACAACACGCGAAAATAAGGGCGTAACTGGGGATGCACTGCACGGAAGCAGAGGTAACGCCCACACGCACACGAACCACACGTATTCATGGAATGGAATAGGGCAAACCCACGCACAGCCAAAGCCGCGCACAAGCTGAAACACGTCCGCCACACGAAGGCAGGCGGTAGAGTCCCAGCGCATCAAAAAAGTTGCGCCGCGGGAAGTAAAATACGCGATTGAGCGGGGTACGTGTATTCCGGGTGTGTGCGGGAAGTGACACACGCGAATGAGCGGGGTACGTGTATTCCGGGGGTGCGCGGGAAGTTACACACGCGAATGAGCGGGGTACGTGTATTACGGGGGTGCGCGGGAAGTTCCACACGCGATTTGGCCGGGTACGTGGATTCCAGGGGTGCGCGGGAAGTTCCACACGTGACTTGGCCGGGTACGTGGATTCCAGGGGTGCGCGGGAAGTTCCACACGCGATTTGGCCGGGTACGTGGATTTCAGGGGTGCGCGGGAAGTTCCACACGCGAGTTGGCCGGGTACGTGGATTTCAGGGGTGCGCGGGAAGTTCCACACGCGATTGAGCGGGGTACGTGTATTTCGGGGGTGCGCGGGAAGTTCCACACGCGATTGAGCGGGGTACGTGTATTTCGGGGGTGCGCGGGAAGTTCCACACGCGATTGAGCGGGGTACGTGTATTTCGGGGGTGCGCGGGAAGTTCCACACGCGATTGAGCGGGGTACGTGTATTTCGGGGGTGCGCGGGAAGTTCCACACGCGATTTGGCCGGGTACGTGGATTCCAGGGGTGCGCGGGAAGTTCCACACGCGATTGAGCGGGGTACGTGTATTTCGGGGGTGCGCGGGAAGTTCCACACGCGATTGAGCGGGGTACGTGTATTTCGGGGGTGCGCGGGAAGCTCCACACGCGATTGAGCGGGGTACGTGTATTTCGGGGGTGCGCAGGAAGTGACACACGCGATTTGGCCGGGTACGTGGATTCCAGGGGTGCGCGGGAAGTTCCACACGCGATTGAGCGGGGTACGTGTATTTCGGGGGTGCGCGGGAAGTTCCACACGCGATTGAGCGGGGTACGTGGATTCCGGGGGTGCGCGGGGAGTAGCACACGTGAATTGCACGTGTGGGTCCTCCCAGGTGTACCCTCTACACCCTCCACGGCCCCTGCAGGTGGCTCACACCACAGGGGCCTACCCAGCACATGTCCTGCAGGCACCCCATCCACCATGGCCATGCCCACCAGCCAACCCACATATCAACTAGCACTACTGCCCACCAACGCATGTCCCCCTGCACCCCCAGCCACCAGGGGCAGCCGCCAGCAGGCCCCCACCCATGTCTCCCCCCACCCCCACCCCCCACCAGTGCAGGGGCAGCCTCAAACAGGCCCCCACTCATGTCCCCCTGCACCCCCACCCCCTAGCATCCAGGGGCACCCTCCACCAGGCCCCCACTCATGTCCCCCTGCACCCCCACCCCCTAGCATCCAGGGGCACCCTCCACCAGACCCCCACTCATGTCTCCCAGCACCCCCACCCCCCAGCAGTGCAGGGGCACCCTCCACCAGGCCCCCACACATGTCCCCCTGCACCCCCACCCCCCAGCATCCAGGGGAACCCTCCACCAGGCCCCCACCCATGTCTCCCACCACCCCCAACCCCCAGCCACCAGGGGCAGCCTCCAGCAGGCCCCCACCCATGTCCAACTCATGTTCCCCACCCAACATGTCATCACAGTCCAGATCCCTGGTCTCTATGGTCAGCCCCCAAATGCAAAACACCCACCCGAGTATTGCATCCACCCACTCATATTCTGCAATTACATCACAGAACACCAATTGCAAGTTCCAAAACAAACACATGTCCCTCACATACACCCAATGGGTGTCAGTGATTCTCTAAACACATAACATGAAATGCATGAAAACAATGAGACACCACACATTGAAGTGCAACAAATAAATAATGTATTAAAGGAAAGATGAATAGAAACAAAAATGAAGAAACAGAAATGTGAATGGAATAAAATGAAAAAAAGCATGTCCGTTCAAAAAAAGAAAAAAATTAAAGAATATAGAAATCCAAAGTAATGTAGTACAAAGTCAATGTCCACCAAACAAAATCCAATGTGAAAAAAAAATTATAAGCCATTGATCCATGGATAATGTCAAAAAAAAAGTATGTACAAGTCCACAACTATGTACAATGCAAGAAGCCAGGGTCCATCATCCCAACAAAATAAAGGAAACCTAACTAACTACACTAACTAATAAAAAAAACTATATACAAAAATGTGGCCAATGTCCAAAAGGTCCAAATGAAATAAAAACAAAAATGAAACTTAACACTACCTACATAACTATGTACAAGGGCAGCGGGCTAGTTCCACGGCTCACTTCTGGATGTGCCGGGCCAGGGCATCATTGAACTCCTCCTCAATGTCCCGGAGGCGGTCCTCCTCCATGGCCCCGAGGGTCCGCAGGGCCGTCGACGTGTCCACCTCCAAAGCCCTGCGGATTGCCTCGAGGCACTCGACCCGCCTCAGGGCCCTCTGCATGGAGTTCTCCGCCCTGACCATTGAGAGCCGTGCCTCTTCCGCCCGCTGCCGCTCCGCATCTATGGCGTGGCCCAACCGCTGCCATCACGGAAGACACTTTTTGTCCTGGGTCCTCCTGTCCTCCGGCCGATGCCTGCCCCTCCGATGTCGAAGGCCCCGAGCCTTCATGGCTCCCACCATGGTGCTGCTGCTGCTGTGCCTCTGCCCCTGCACTGCCTCCTGCTGCCTGCACATCCTCCGCCGGCTGGGGTGCAGTTGTTGACGTGGCCACCCCTGCTGGACGTCCGACTCCCGACTGTGGCAGGGATGCCTCCTCCACCAGCCTGGCCGCACCGTCAGAGGCAGCTCCACAGGGCACCCAGGTGACTGATGGGTGGGAAGATGGCACAGAGGACGACTGGCGCGTAGGGGGTCCAGCTGAGGAGGGGGTCGTGGCAAGCCCCATCAGACGGAGGAATCCGGCCTGGGTGACCTGTCCCAGCAGGCTGACGTGGTCAACGAGCCATTCGAGATGACCTGCAGTCTCTTCATGAAAAGACTGCAGGTCACCTCGCATGGCCCGTTGACGCAACGCCACTCCAGCCAGGACAGGCTCAACCCGGGCCTGGATAGCCACGTCCGCAGGCAGAGGAAGGCCAGTTGACGTCAGCTCATCCCCTGCCTGAAAACTGGTCTGGACATGGGCATCCCTGCTGGTGCAAGATGATGCAGGGACAGGATCAGGGACAGGATTGCACACAGGCACCTCCGCGGCGGCTGTGCTGCCTCCTGTCCCTGGTCCTGCACTGCACCACTAGCACCAGTGGGATCCCCACCCTCAGACCCCGTCTCCGGTGCTTGCACGGCCTCCTCCTCCACCAAACCCCCCACCAACCTGGATGACTCTGTGCCATCTTCCCCCGTTGGGCCCTGTGGGGTCCCAGCTGCCCCTTCTGCTGCCGAGGAGTCCAACTGCAACCTCCGCCTCTTGGACCTCCCCCCGGCAGCTGCGGCCTGGGACGCGGCACCGGACTCCTCACTCCCCGACGAGATGACAACCTGGGAGGGGAGCCGGGCCTTGCGTCTCCGGCTGGCGGTGGGATCCCCGCCGCTGTGCTCCACAGCACCTTCTCCGCCCTCTTCATCAGTTGACGCTGCAGACAGGGAGAAACAAAACACAGGCATCAGGGCACTGTACAATGTACACATACACACATGACAGTTGTACATGAGTGGCATTGGCAAACCTCTGACATGTCATCACAATCCCCAACACACATGTCATTACAACTTGCACACACGAGCCATACCACAGCCATGTTGCAACTGCCAACACCATCCATACACATACAACAGCATCAGCAGCCAAAGGTGAGCCAGACATCACATGCAACACAGGAAGTGCACCACACATGTACACACACCACCACACTTGCATGCATGTGTACACCTCTGCTAAGTGTCGCAGTGTTCAGACGGGCATCCATGTCACATCTGCCCATCAGGCTTCCACATACCGCTGTCACATGCATCCATGTTGCATCACTGTTGCACCCTTGTCAAATACACACACATGCACATGTACACAGCGCTGATACAATCAGCTGAAAACAACATACATGCGTGACATCACGGACATGTCTACTCACATACACATTCATACAAACTTGTGTGCCCACACAACTGCATTTGGCATGCAAGCCCACACACACAGGCACCATCCATGTCTCACACATTACAGCCCTCGCATGTGTCAGCCCCACGGCCCTGTACACCCGCACCCATACTCGACCCCATACAAACAGATGTGCAACCTGCACACTACTGAACAATCACCACACGCACTGCTCACAATCAGGATGCATGTACACTCACCGCTCGACTCCAGACGGGTCTGCCTCTCAAGGACCTGGACGTGGAGCGCTGGGGATATGTGTTCCAGGACCCTCATCTGTTCTTCCGACAAGTGGCCCCGGCGCCCCTTGGCATCCGCTGCCTTCAAGAGGCGCCGGGCCTTGGTCAGGGTCCTGGACCTGAAGTCCTCCCAGCGCTTCTTGACATGTTGGAAGTCGCGGACTGCCACCCCCTCCGCGTTGATGGCAGTCACGATGTCAGTCCAGATCCGAGTCCGTCCTTCCTTGTCGGCGCGGCAACTTCCGAAGAGGGCATCATACTGCCCCAGGACTTGCTCCACCAGGACACCAACTTCGGTGGCACTGAAGCTGGTGCCCCTCTGCCTCTCTGGCCGGGGGTTGTCAGTGGTCACAGATGGAGTTTGCCCCGACATGACAACCCCAGAGGCAGGAGTGGGTGGGCAACTGGGTCCTGGGGCTGGGCTGTGGAGCGATGGAATCCCAGTCGGGAGTCTTTGGTTCCAGCAGGGGTGGTCACACCAACAGCACCCCTGGCTGATGTGCAGGCAGCAAATGGCAGGGCACGTGGGCAGCAGGCAGTCAGGCAGCAGCAGATGGCAGGTGGGAGCGTGCTCGGGGCTCTGGGGGGCAGTAGTTCGGCCTTCTGGGCAGGAGCATGGTCTTCCGTGTGCTTACGCGTGGCCAGCTTGATACGGAGTGATTTGGCACGTGAAAATTCTGCACGTCAGCGTGTAATTCGAGGAAAGGCCCTTAGCGCGTAAGCGCGTCTTCACGCATACGCATTTTCATTGGACCAAAGGCCCTCAGCGCGTGAGCGCGTCTGTGACGTGACGTGCGAGGGAGTATCCCTCATTGCACGTGATGACAGTACACACGTGGATCCCAACCAATCGCGTGTGAAAGTTCACGGGACCCCGGAACACACGTACCCCGGCCAATCGCGTGTGGAACTACCTGCGCACCCCGAAACACACGTACCCAGGCTATTCGCGTGTGGAACTACCCGCGCACCCCGAAACACACGTACCCAGGCTATTCGCGTGTGGAACTTCCCGCGCACCCCTGAAATACACGCGCCCAGGCTATTCGCGTGTGGAACTTCCCGCGCACCCCTGAAATACACGTACCCTGCTGAAATCGCGTGTGAAAATTCCCGCGAACCCCTGGAATACACACGCCCAGGCTATTCGCGTGTGGTACTTCCCGCGCACCCCTGAAATACACGCGCCCAGGCTATTCGCGTGTGGAACTTCCCGCGAACCCCTGAAATACACGCGCCCAGGCTATTCGCGTGTGGAACTTCCCGCGCACCCCTGAAATACACGCGCCCAGGCTATTCGCGTGTGGAACTTCCCGCGCACCCCTGGAATACACGCGCCCAGGCTATTCGCGTGTGGAACTTCCAGCGCACCCCTGAAATACACGCGCCCAGGCTATTCGCGTGTGGAACTTCCCGCGCACCCCTGGAATACACGCGCCCAGGCTATTCGCGTGTGGAACTTCCCGCGCACCCCTGAAATACACGCGCCCAGGCTATTCGCGTGTGGAACTTCCCGCGCACCCCTGAAATACACGCGCCCAGGCTATTCGCGTGTGGAACTTCCCGCGCACCCCTGAAATACACGTACCCTGCTGAAATCGCGTGTGAAACTTCCCGCGAACCCCTGGAATACACGCGCCCAGGCTATTCGCGTGTGGAACTTCCCGCGCACCCCTGAAATACACGTACCCTGCTGAAATCGCGTGTGAAACTTCCTGCGAACCCCTGAAATACACGCGCCCAGGCTATTCGCGTGTGGAACTTCCCGCGCACCCCTGAAATACACGCGCCCAGGCTATTCGCGTGTGGAACTTCCCGCGAACCCCTGAAATACACGCGCCCAGGCTATTCGCGTGTGGAACTTCCCGCGCACCCCTGAAATACACGCGCCCAGGCTATTCGCGTGTGGAACTTCCCGCGCACCCCTGGAATACACGCACCCAGGCTATTCGCGTGTGGAACTTCCCGCGCACCCCTGAAATACACGCGCCCAGGCTATTCGCGTGTGGAACTTCCCGCGCACCCCTGAAATACACGCGCCCAGGCTATTCACGTGTGGAACTTCCCGCGCACCCCTGAAATACACGTACCCTGCTGAAATCGCGTGTGAAACTTCCCGCGAACCCCTGGAATACACGTAGCCCGCTTGCCGTGCTGGTACAGGGTTAGCGCAGCCCTTTGCGCTGGATTGGGGATTTTGATGGCTTTTCCCTGCGCGGAAGGCGTTCTTGGGGGCGTAACTGGCGCTGCTGCAAGGTCGCTGCGCCACTGTGCGCCACGGCTGGTTTTGGTGGCTGGAATCCATGAATACGCTGTGCGCGGAAATGTGTTTCGGCGCACGCGGCTGGCGCAGACTACCGCACGCGCACACTGTGCGCCAGCCGCGTGCGCCACTTGTGCGCCGAATTCTATGAATTGGCCCCATAGTGTCAAAGGAAAATCACATAAGAACACATATCACATAAAAAGAACAGAAGAAGCAAAATATATCAACGATTACAATGCAATCATTGCCCTCTTATGGAATGCAAACATAGATGTGCAGTACATTGCAGACAATTCTACTGCAGTTGCACGATATGTTACAGCCTACTTAAACAAAGTAGAAAAAACAGAGCTTCAAGACCTCTGGGATGACCTATCATCTGACAAAACACTGTCACAGAAATTTTAGAGATTAGGCATAAAAATGCTCTCTCATAGAGAATGTGGCTGCTATGAAGCTGCAGACGGTTTAACCGGTACTGCTTTGTATGGAAAGTCTGAAAATATAGTATGGCTAATTCTGTGCCCTGCTAAATCTAGTAGGAGTTCTCAAATCATATGAGGACATAGAAACAATATACAAAAATGACCCCAACAGCCAAGACATTTTGAAAAACAACTTACTAGACACATAGTACCCGAACAGAAGTACCATTCTGCCTGCGAATCCCTGTTTAACAAATGGGGATTTGCGGGCAGAATGGCGCACAAATCCCATTTTTATCAGAGCAAATAATCCATGAATTACCCCCCATGTGCCTATAACACATAGCCCAAAACATCACTAATATAAAAGCAGATGAAATCAAAGGTAGATACAGAGTGACAAATTGTGAATGCAGCTTAGTGAAACTTACCGAACAAAACTTATTGAATCATATCAAATTGTCATTAAAAACTCCTCAAAATAACGAACTATATTACATGTCCCTGCTACAACTTTTTAAACCATGGAGAAAAGAAGAAGAGTTACTAGATATCTGACTCCTACGAAGACGCTTTCAAAGCAAATGAATGCACTATATAACAGATATAAAATTTACACAGTACAAAACAATGTTGCACAACGAACAGCAACACGAAGAAGAACTCCAGGCCCAATTAGATGAGGACACTCCCGACAGCAGTCAACCTTCTATAACAGGAAGCCAAGATCCACTGGGACAACCACTAATAGAAAATGAGGCAGAATTAGCTATGACAAAAGTAGAAAACACCATGTGTCACTATGAAGAAAATACAGAAGACTTTACTCTACTGAAATCAAAATTGAACAATGAGCAGCGTACCAATTTCCAAGAAGTAACAAAAGAAATTGCACACGGTGTAAGACATGAAAATAAAAAATGTACATGCCAAAACTACAAACCCATGCTGCTATACGTCAGTGATGAAGCTGGTTCAGGAAAAACATTCTTAATCAAAATCAGCAAGTTCCTTCAACAATTGACAAACAACAAACTGTTAGCTGTTGTAACTGCCTCTACAGGTTTAGCTTCCTACAACATAGGCGTTGTCACTTTAAACCGATTACTACTCCTTCCAGTAGAACACCAAAACCAATTAGATTATTACAAACTTTCTACAGAAGCTGCAATGGAACCACGCAGAGTTTTGAAACAAATGAAAATGTTACTAATAGATGAAGTGAGAAAATGTTGGATTTGATTCACCTCAGATTACAAAAGGGACACAAAGCAGCCTACGAAAAGCTCTTTGGAGGTAAACACATTATTGTTTTCGGAGATCTTCTTCAATTGACACCAGTGAAAGGTGAACCTATTTTTAAAACCTTAGGGCACAAACTCTGCCGTAAGACTGTCGGCAGCATTGGAAATGTCAACATTTGGCAACATTTCCAATACAGAGAATTAACAGAAAACATGTGCCAGTCTGCAGACATCACATACGCCAACATTTTTAAAAGTATTAGAGTTGGTGTACTATCTTAAGAAGCACAATCAATATCAAAAACCCGGCACAAACGTGCACTCTATGGCCATAACTCATGTGCTACTGATGTAATGGAAAAATTAGCACACAAATATGTAAATTGTATGTCATTGATGCCAACTCTTGCAAGCTGTTCCAAATTCAATGAAACAATGTTGAAAAAAGAAATGCAACCAATAATTGAAATTTGCTCCACAGACAAACTGGACATACATGGTATGACACTACCCATGTGTCAACAAGCCATAATAAGACTTAATACCTTAGAAAACACTCAAAAACAGCTGGTTTGGCAAAAATATTTAAATTATCTTTAAACTGTAGAGTAATGCTTAAACTTAACCTTGACGTAGAGCAAGGACTAGTTAATGGAGCACTTGGTACAGTTGTTGGCTTCCAAACATACCCATGTGATAACAACATTCAGTTTGTCAATATTCTGTTTGACAAACTATCAGAGGTTAAAAGGAAAGGATGCTCAACAGCCCAATTCCTTCTTTTCAAAGACATGTATGTACGCAGAGAACAATTTTCTCCAACTCTAGCATACACAGTCACCATTCATAAATCACAAGGTCTTACCCCAAATAAAGCATTGATAGATATTGGGAACACAGTCTTTAAAGAAGGCATGAGCTACGTAGCACTTTATGTACACTTGACAGACTATTTCTAATCAACTTTGATGCAAGTAAAGTAAATGCTGATATTCCTTGCATTCTATAATACAATAGACTACGTTCACTGTACACCCCATCTAAAAACCTATCTTGTTCCACAAAAAACAAAGCTAATACTTCATCAATTACTACAACCAAAGAAGAATCTACTGCTCAAAGTAACTCAAGTACTTCTTCAAAGAAGCAACACACACTCCGAAAAAATGACTTGGACACAGAACTATCAGGTCCATTCAAATTTTCTAATATAACTGGTGTAAATTGCTACCGAAATGCAGCAATACATATTCTTTTCCAATTGCCAATAATTATTGGCAACATTTACTTACATAATACAGACCAATTGTGTTTGCAAATGTTAGTCCTTCATAGAAATGCAATCAACATTCCTGACAACACCTACAGTGTTCATGGAATAAGACAATAATTGGACTACTGTGCTGGAATGGTCAAATTCACTGTAAACTCACAAGAAGATACACAAGCATTTCTAATCTACTTACTACAAGTACTGGAAAACAAAAACATACCTATAAATGAAAACTTTCAGATTTCATACATGTGGAAACATACATGCACTCTCTGCATCTATGCGGCACAGGAACAAATCCCTAATGAACGCTTTATGTATGTATCCATACCTAATTGTGAATCTGTTCCATTTCAGCAACTTGTATGAAATGCAAACCATGGCAGATTATGCACTACCTGCAATTCACATAATTGCTCCACCTTACAAATACAAACACATAGTAAATATGTTATATTAATGCTTCTACGTTACAATGCAGATGGCTCCAAAAACAACTGCAAGCTGACTGGATTCACACATGGTCAAGTATCACTTGGTAAGAAAACCTTCGCAACAATAGGTATAATCTACCACACAGGAGCCACAACCAATGCAGGTCACTACACTGCATACATAAAAAAGAATTGTGGATGGTTCCAATGTAATGATAGTACCATTACTTTAAAGCACATATTACCAGCAAATCTTATAAACGTGTTTTTAAAATTCTTAAAACTAAAATTTAATAACTAATCTGCATAAACATTCACAAAACTTCAATTAGAAAACTATGAACAGTTAGAATATGCCAACAGGTATCTAACTGCCCCAAAAAATCTGCAACAAGCCAACCGATAGAAGATTAGCATACATTTATAAGTAAACAATTAGAATACACCAACAAGTATCAAACTGCCCCAAAAATCTACAACAAGCCAACAGATAGAAGATTAGCCAGAAACAACAAATAAGCACTGAAAACAAAGAAAGAAATATATTGTACCATAACCAAAAATTGATTTTTCTTTTTAATCCAGCATGGATTTTTTTTTCCCACAGACCCAATGATTTAATAAACAAACACAGAAACTGAGCAAATTGCACAGTACACTGGTTTGAAATATAGTACTTCTAAAGTACTAAATATGAGGGTCAAAATAATGCAGAAATATCTATTATGCAATGCAATAACTCATTATGAACTACCTACACTAACATGATCTTTTCTTTTATCACAGAAATTGAAAAAGAAAATCTGCTCCAGTTACCCAAGTCATGAAAAAAATATATCCAATCACAAAAATTCAAACAGTAAGCATATAATAATTGAACTCACAAATACTGCTGTATAACACAACCATTCAAGCAAACATCTAATCATACACCACAATCCAAAATGTTTACTTCCATGGTTATGCTATACTGCAGTGCTTGTTACCAAACTCTGCAATCTTAATTGCATGCCTTAGCCCACAAACTCTACAAATCAAACAGTACACAAACTTTTGATTTATGGATATTTGATGGATGTTTGATTGTATGCAACCAAGACTCTAAGCCCTGGCCACAACCACCGCAGCATAACACACCCATGCCACCATACATTTTGACTGAGGTATGTGGGCTGCTTAATGGATATGTTTTCGAAAATGTGTGTACTGATTGGCAGCAGTGTAATAGTGTTGATAGGATAGTGAGATGTGTGTTAGTTTGTTTGTTGGATTCTGTTCAGAATGTTGGTATTGAAGACTCTTGGCATTTTGGGTTGTATTTATTGGCAAGGTGTTCGTTTGCATGGCTGTTTTATGATGCAGTGTTTGTGTCTAATTATTATATACTTACTGTTTTCTTGTTGAGGCTGTATGTAGAGGTTTGGCCAGGCCATGCAGTCAAGATTCTAGGATTTGTTTTACTTGCCTGGTCTCTGCGGGGACGTTGGGGCACGGTAGCAGCCCTCCCTGGAAGTGGATTCCCCTTGACAGGCTTCTTCCCCTGCTGGTGTGCTGTGGACTGCACTGGTTGTTGGCACTGCTCCTGTGAGGATATGAGAGATCATGAGAAGGCTGGTATATGACTGCTGTCTCTCTGAACCCTTCTTCCCAGAATGTGGTGAGCATGTGCCGACACATATAGTCTCACCTCTTGATTGATGATGGCGAGCTCTCCGTCCTGCTTCTCACTGCAGGGGCGCTTTTGATGGACCAAGTTCCTTCACTGGCCCATATGCGTGGCAGCCCAGACCGGCTGTGGCTGAACCACTCCTGAAGGTAAGTGTTTTAAGGCTTTTAAAATATTGTAGTGTTGATTCTTGATTATTGTCAGTATCCTTTTAATAATTGCTTTCATCCACTTTATCCCAATAGGTGATATGTGGCCCAACGGTAGTTGCGTTGCATGAAGCGAGGCCAAATGGGAAGAGAATGGAGTCCACGATGTTCCGACAGATGGTGAGTGTTGGTTTAAGGTCAAGCACGAGGATTTGTCTAAGTGTGACCTTAAACGCAATGTCTTAGCAAATTCTAACATTGTCTTTGTCTTTTTCTCTTGCAGACACCGTCTGTCACGACGTCGGCTGGAGCGCTGCTATCCAGAGGTCTGGAGATAGAAGATGAATGCCAGAGTCTACGATAATGCGTGTCGAAGGAAGCAGATTGCAAGGTAAGTGCTGTGGCTGGTAGCTGTAAACAAGGTAAAATGCACTCTGGCAAGTAGCTGAAAACAGGTAAGATGCGCTCAGGCTAGTGGCTGGAAACAGGTAAGGTGTGCTCAGGCCGGTTGCTGGAAACCGGTAAGATGCGTGTAGTCGTCGGTGAGCGTACGCTGCTATAGCAGAATAATGCAAAACGTGTGCATGAAGGCTGAGCAGGCTTATATAGCCTAGCTCTGGCCACGCCCATTAGCTGACTCATCGGCCCCACCCTGCCACTCCTATAGGATTCTTACACGTGCAGTCTGACTCTCCCCAGCAGCCACGCCCAACCAAATGCTCAAGGGGGCTTCTGCAGGGAAAAAGCAGATACTTGCACCAAATAAAAATGTGCTAGTTCACATTCATTTATGGGGCTGGCGCCAAAGGCACCATCACTGTGTCCAGTTAGGCCCTCCATGTGGTATTGTCCCAAAGGGACAATGAAAGGTTATATTACCCCTTACTCTCGTGCCCTGATGGTGCGGGGTCTGGGATTCCGGGCCCATGACAGTTTGGCAACAAGCACTGCAGCATAAGATAAACATGGAAGCAAACATTTTAAATTGTGGTCTATGGTCAGGTGTTTGCTTGAATGGGTGTGTTATGCTGTGGTGTTTGTGAGTTCAATCATTATATACTTACTGTTTTGACTTTTTATGGTTGTATGCAGTTTTTTCATGACATGGGTAATTGGAGAAGACATTATTTTTCAATCTCTGTGATTAAAGAAAAGATCACTTTAGTGTGGGTAGTTTATAATGAGTTATTGCATTGCATATTAGAAATTTCTGTATTTTGTCAACCCTCATAGTTAGTACTTTAAGAGTACTATAGTTCAAACCAGTGTACTGTGTAATTTGCTGAGTTTCCGTGTTTGTTCATTAAATCATTGGGTCTGTGGGAAAAAAATACATGCTGGATTAAAAAATAAAAAAAAACCTTTTTTCGTTATGGTACAATATATTTCTTTGTTTGATTTCAAAAGGAGGAATTGAGTAGGTGTATGGTTTTTGATTTGGAAGTGGTGGTAGTATTGTTGCAATTAGATAGCAGTTGGTGTATTCTAATTGTTTATTTCTTGTTCACTTTTAGTGGTATTAATTGATCTGTTTGCTTGTTGAATAATTTTGGGGCAGTTAGATACCTGTTGGCGTATTATAACTGTTCATAGTTTTGAAGTTTTGTTGATGTTCATTCACAGATTAGTTATTAAATTTTGGTTTTAAAAATATTAAGTAAGCATTTACTAGATTTGCTGGTAATCTCTGTTTTAGAGTAATGGTAGTATCATTACATTGGAACCATCCACAATTCTTTTTTATGTATGCAGTGTAGTGACCTGCATTGGTTGTGGCTCCTGTCTGGTAGATTAGATCTATTGTTGTGAAGGTTTTCTTACCAAGTGATACTTGTCCATGTGAGTCCAGCCAGCTTGCAGTTGTTTTTGGTACCATCTGCATTGTAACGTAAAAGCATTACTATTACGTATGTACTATGTCTGTATTTGTAATGGAGCGATTATCTGAATTGCAGGTAGTACATATTCTGCCATGGTTTGCATTTTGTACAAGTTGCTGAAATGGAATGGATTCAGTTAGGTTTGGATACATACACATAGCATTCATTAGGGACGTCTTCTTGTGCCACATGGCTGCAAAGAGCGCATGTATGTTTCCACATGTATGAAATCTGGAACATTTCATTCATAGCTATGTTTTTTTTTTGTTTTCCAGTACTTGTATTAAGTACATTAGAAATTCTTGTGGATCTTCTTGTGTGTTTATAGTGAATTTGACCATTCCAGCCCAGTAGTCCAATTGCTGCCTTATTCCAGAAACACTTAGTGTTGGTAGGATTGTTGGTTGCATTTCTGTGAAGTTCTAACATTTGCAAACCCAATTGGTCTATACTGTGTAAGTAAATGCTGTCAATAATTGGTGGCAATTGGAATAGAATATTGATTGCTACATTTGCATAGCGATTTATACCAGTTATATTTGAAAATTTGAATGGACCTGACATTTCTGTGTCCAAGTCATTTGTTTGGAATGTTCATTGTTTCTTTGAAGAGGTAGTCACCTTTTGTTTGTGCACTAGAGCCTTATTTGGTTGTGGTCCTTGAGAAAGTATTAGCTTCTTTTAATTTCTTTGGAGGAATTTCTGTAAGATCCTGCATAATTTGAGTGTGACGTAGTTTTCTTATTATAACTTTCGCTTTATGAGGAACAGGATAGGTTTTTAGATGGGGGGGCGTAGAGTGAACACAGTCTATTGTATTCTAGAATGCAAGGAATATCAGCAGTTACTTTACTTGCATCAAAGTTGATTAGAAATAGCCCAAGTGTACGTAAGCGAGATAGTGCCACATAGCCCATGCCTTCTTTAAACACTGCTACCAATATCTATCAATGCTTTATCTAGGTTACGACTTGTGATTTGTGAATGGTGACTGTGTATGCTAGAGTTAGAGAAAATTGTTCTCTGCGTACATACATGTCTTTGAAAAGAAGGAAGTGGGCTGTTGAGCGTCCTATTCTTTTAACTTCTGATAGTTTGTCAAAGAGAATATTGACAAACTAAATGTTGGTGTCACATGGGTATGTTTGAAATCCAACAACTGTACCAAGTGCTCCATTAACTAGTCCTTGGTCCACGTCAAGGTTACGTTTAAGCATTACTCTACAGTTCAAAGATAATTTTAATATTTTCTCCAAACCAGATGTATTAGAGATGGTGATAGAGTTGTCTAAGGTATTTAGCCTTGTTGTGGCTTGTTGACACATGGGGAGTTTCATACCATGTACGTCCAGTTTGTCTGTGGAGCAAATTTGAAGTATTTGTTACATTTCTTTTTTTAACATTGTTTCTTTGAATTCTGAACAGCGTGCAGTAGTTGGCATCAATGACATACAGTTTACATTTCTGTGTGCTAATTGTTCCATGACATCAGTAGCACATGACTTATGGCCATAGAGTGCATGGATGTGTCTGGTTTTTAATATTGATTGTGCTTCTTGAGATAGTACACCAACTCTAATACTTTTTAAAATGTTGGCGTAAATGAAGTCTGCAGACTGACACATGTTTTCAGTTAAATCTTTGTATTGGAAATGTTGCCAAAGGTTGACATTTCTTATGCTGCCAAGAGTTTTACGGCATAGTTTGTGCCCTACGGTTTTAAAAATAGGTTCACCTTTAACTGATGTTATTGAAGAAGATCTCCGAAAACTGTTTTCGTCCAAAGATTTCTTTATAGTCTGCTTTCAGGGCCTCTTGTAATCTGAGGTGAATGAAGGCTAACATTAGATTGGAAACCATGCTCACCTCATCTATGAGCAGCATTGTCATTTGTTTGAATACTCTGCGTAGTTCCATTGCAGGTTCTGGAGAAAGTTTGTAATAATCTAATATGTTTTGGTGCTCTACTGGAAGGAGTAGTAATCAGTGTAAAGTGACACTGCCTATGTTGTAGGCAGCTAAACCTGTGGGGGCAGTTGCAACAGCTGACAGTTTGTTGTTTGTCAATTGTTGGAGGAACTTGCTGATGATTTTGATTAAGAATGTTTTTCCTGAACCAGCTTGACCACTCACGTATAGCAGTATAGGTTTGTAGTCTTGGCAGGTACAATTTTTAGTTTCATGCTGCACACAATGTTCAATTTGTTTTCTTATTTCTAGGAAAATGGTACTCTGCTCATTGTTTAGTTGGTATTTTAGTAGAGCAAAGTGTTCTGTATATTGCTCAAACAGACACATACTGTTTTCTACTTCAGTCATGTCTAATTATGCCTCATTTGCTATTAGTGGCTGCCCAAGTGGTTTTTGGCTTCCTATTACAGAAGGTGGACTACTGTCAGGAGTGTCCACATCTAGTTGCGCCGGGAGTTCTTCTTCTTGTTGCTTTTCATTGTGCAACATTATTTTGTACTGTGTAAAGTTTATTTCTGTTATAGTTCTTTCATTTGCCTTGAAAGCGTCTTCATAGGAGTCATAGGTATCTAGAAAATCTTCTTCTTTTTTCCATGGTTCCATGTTTTAAAACGTTATAGCAGGGACATTTAATACAGTGCTTTTTGTTGTGGAGTTTTTAATGACAATTTGATATGATTAATTAAGCTTAGTTTGGTAAATTTCACTAAGTTGCCGTCACTATTTTCCTCTCGGTATCTACTTTTCTTCTCATCTGGTTTAATATTATTTTTGTATGTGAGGTTTTGGGCTATGTGCTAGAGACACATGGTTTCCAAAGTTGTACTTCTGTTCGGTTGGTATGTGGCTAGTAAGTTGTTTTTCATAATGTCTTTGCTGTTGGGATCATTTTTGTCTATTGTTTCTATGTCTTCATATGATTTGAGAACTCTTTTTTCTAGATTTAGCTGGACCAAGGCTTAGCCATACTATATTTTCAGATTTTCCATGCAAGGCAGAACCGGTTAAACGCTCTGCAGCTTCATAGCAGCCACATTCTGTATGGGAGAACATTTTTATGCCTAAGCTATACAATTTCTGTGACAGTGTTTAGTCAGATGATATGTCATCCCAGAGGTCTTTGAGCTCTGTTTTTTCTGCTTTGGTTAAGTAGGCTGTGACATATTGTGCAACTGCAGTGGAATTGTCTGCAATGATCTGCACATCTATATTTGCATTCCATAGGACGGCGATGATTGCCTTGTAATCATTATATATTTTGATCCTTCTGTTCTTTTTATGCAATATGTGTTCTTAGGTGACTTACCTTTCACACTATAACTCAAGCGGTCTGGAAATAACTGTGGCGGTAAACCCGCCGCCACCGTTGTTTCCGGACCGCCTGATCCCGACTCCTGCAGGCGGGAGGTGATGTTCCAGCCAGGTCTGACCTGGCGGGTTTAACACCGCCCGCCTGCAGGCGGACGAGGAAACACCAGCAGCATTACGAGATGCTGCCGGTGTTTCCATGATCCCCATTCCCATCAAGTCCCATAGGACTCAATGGGAATGGGGATTAACACCATTCCACCTCCGTGATCCCCGGAAAACCGGGGTTGTAATGCCCCGGTAATTCCGGGAATCACGGAGGCGGAATGATAAGGCGAGTCCGGCGGTAACCAGGTGGTTTTACCACCGCGGTTACCGCCGGACTCGTAATGAGGCCCTATGTCTTACTGAATACATGAAGTTGTTTACTTGACCTGTTGAAACTTGTCTAGGGAAACCAAAGCGCCATTTGGTGTAGTATTTCCCTTTGTTTTTATATTTGCAACATTACTTCCCACATTTGTGTCTTTTAAATTGTAAAACTTGTGCATGAAGGTCACTATGTCGTTTGTGAAGGGATTTCACAAGTGATATATTTTTGGATGAACTGCAAAACAGTGGCATCTCTGTCCTGACCAAATTTAGGAGCATCTTTAATCCACAAAAGCATGTGAATGTGTGCTGCTCCTCTGGCTTGGTATTCTTTTCTCCAAAAGAAGTGTTGCACTTCTCCGATGGGAGGAACAATTGTATTACAAATGAAGTATAGCATAGCAATGAAGCAATGATGGAAATGTCTTGATACCTTTACAGGATCTAGAGAGCAGCGTTCTCCTGGTGTTTTTATATCTAAATCTATATTTGTTTTTTTTTGTTTGCTATGCATAGGATATTGTGTAAATCTTCCCATGCATATTCTGCACAATTTAGTGTCACAAATCAAGTGGGTGGGCCAAGGTTTCTTATCATTCAGCGTACATCTGCCTTGACGTTGGAACCAGTATTCTTTTGTACCATGCATGTTTGCAAAAAGGTTTGTAATGCTTGGCTGTAAAACCTCATCTTTTCCTTGCACTTTTTGTAGTAATTGCATAGCTGACATATTTTGAAAATGGGTACCTGATTTTATTGTGTATGCAACTCTGTAGCAGAGTTGCTAGTTCACTTTCAAAGAGAAGGTAGAATATGTATTCCACGTTTTGTCTGAATCTGGGGTCTTCATAATACATTTGTAAAGAGCGGTATTATGATGCTGTTATTTGTGTGGGTCTTTCAGTAGGAAAGAATAGAGGAAAGTCTTGTGCTTCTATTCTTTTTTCCCATATGCTGATTGGAGATCCTTTGGCTTGTCGCATTTGGTAAGTTTCCAGTGCATCATCTATGGTGTCTTTAGAGTGTAATGAGTGAATTGAATAATGGTCTAAAATATTGGATTCTGCAGCAGGATCTAGAAGTTGAAATTGACCAGTTCCTGACGAGTCTTGAATTATTTTGGTGGTTTTCTTCAATATTTATTTCTTTGTAGTATTCATTGTTGTATTTTAGATCTTTCACGGCTTTTCTAACTTTATGTAAGTCCACAAGTTGTTGCCACAGTTTTTTGTCTTTTGTAGGCACGCCATTTACTAAGATAATGTTGCACTCACCTAGTATCCACGGGGGGCGCCACACGATACTGGATGGAGGTCTAAGCGCTATCCCAGAACCCTCTCTGCTTGGTTATGTGCCACACGCTGGATAGCGCCTATAACAGGAAAATGGAGGGTTAAGATACTGGTTCTGTGATGGCTGGACGCCCACATCCCTCCGGTCCAAATCCCCTCCCTTGGGGTTATTGATCACCTTAGGTTTTTGTGCGACGAACTCTCCGTCCTGCGCCTCTGTGCAAGGGCGCATGGTTGGTGCGGGCATTCCGTGAACCTAGTTGCTTAACTGGTCCGTGTGCCCTTATGTCGGGTCCAGACCGGCTGTGACTCTGACTCTGCTTGCTGTCTTCCAGGTGAGTTATAAAGTCTTTTCTTTCTTTATTCTGTCTCTTTCTTTCTCTCCCTTTTCTGCCTTCTTGGCGTCTTGCTCGCATACGCTGTTCCCTAAGAATGTCTCTTTTTGTTTATACAGGGATGGTTGCAATCTCGGAGTTGCTGCGCCAATGGCGAAGAAGACAGTGAGTTATTGATGCACGGTGTGCTGCGCTGTTTATTGGTGTTAATTGCTAATCTGTGTTCTCTTCTCTTTGTACAGGTTTCAGTGATGTTCCGGAGTGATGATCGATCGAAGCGCTGCTTGCCCAGGTAAGTGCTTTGAGAATGCTGGCCTTATTCCTTCTCCCTTGCAGATTGCAGTGAAACCCAGAGATGGGTGAGGTAAGAGAAGCGGAGGGTGCTGCCAGGAATTGCTTCTTGCCCAGGTGAGAATTGTTATTAATGCAGTCCTTGTTTCTTTACCTTTGCAGGTTGCGGCAAACTCCTGAGATGGGCGAGTTAAGCTAAGCGCAGGATGTATTCAAGACTGGTTACTTCACAGGTAAGTGTTCTTGCTCGCTAATGCTATTCTTGTTCTTCCAGGTTATTGATGGAATCCGGATCTAGGGCTTCAGGATCGATCCGCCGGAGAAGCAGATGAGCAGGAGCTGGACACGGTGAGCGTTACGCTGCAGGAGTGCAGAATAAGGCAAAGCGTGTTCTGCTGTTCGGGTGTGATTTAAATAGCCCAGGTAAAGTAGTTCCAGGCCAAGTAGTTCCAGGCCCAGCCACACCCAAAACACTAGACCGCATGGCTTGGTTCTAAAGAACTGAGCTGTGTAATAGGCTGCCAGGTTGGATTAAGGTCCAAAACTGGCATTGCTTTATTCCTGATAATATGCCTGGCACCAAAGGCACCAGGACTGACTCCATGTATGTTTCTGATGGAGTTTTAAGGACCTTGGGGCCAGTGTGAAGGGCTTTAGCCCCACTGCTGCCAGAGGGGACTGTTATACCTGAGGGGGTCAGGGGCATGGGTCGTGACAAATAATTAAAGATTGATCTATTGGACGTAGCACTCCCAGAGTGTGTACATTTTCTTTGAGGTCTAATGGCAAATAAACTACTTTGCCACAAATGCCTTTCAGTAATTCAGAGGGAGGTAGTTTTGCTGTTTTTGGTTGAAGGCATATTATTGCTTGAAATGGGAGCACTGTTTGAATTATGATGCTCTAATATAAATTGAGTTGTTGCAGGGGTTTTGGTAGTGGGAATAATTCCACGTTATTTGTGATAGCAAGTGAAGGTATTTGGCTGTTTAAAGTTTTGCAGTGCAGTAACTGCAAAGTATTAAGAGGTCAGTAATTTCGTATTTGTTTTCTGCTACAAGCTAGAGAGCTAATTGGAACCACTTGGAATCTTCATTGTCTTCTATTTTGTACATTATGTCTGCAGTTTTTGTGCTATTCTTATAAAATTTCCTGCGGCAACACACACATGGTTTGGTATTTGAGCAGATGTACTTTTTAACTTTAGTATTTCTTTTTTGTATGTGTAGTATAAGGTTGCCATCTGTCAAGTTGTTGCTAGTCTGTTGTTAAGGTATTGCATTTTGTTAGTGGCTTTCACTTACAAATTATTTTCTCTGGATATGCTCTATTTCTTCGAGTAGTTCTTTGGCTGTACCATGTAGAAGGTTGTTATTTAAATTGGATAGTGCTAACGCAGGACTTTTGGCATAGTACAGTTTATGAACCAGATTTCTCATAGTTGAATGGTGTGTTATATCATTTTCATATGGTGGAAGGTGCTTTCGCAAATATGTCCAGAAATGCAGGCTAATAAATGTCCTTGTATCCCATGTTTTTTCGCACTGGTCAGGAGTCCATACTTTGTGATAGTTTTATTTTCAATTTGCCTTTGCCTGTCACATACTGATTGAGGAATTGGCGTAAAGATGTCAGATGTTTTGACTATGTTACACATTGATGTGCATGGCCATTTGTAGACTGGACGCATTGGTTCAGTGGAATGGAGAGTTAATACTAAGTTTTCTGGGGATATTTTTGCGAGCAGCGTTTCTTGTTCCATAAAGTTTGTCATACCCTCGTCCACTGCTATGTATGGCAATTGGGTTTATTTGCTTTTGATTATTTGCTTCTTCATTGAAATATTGTATTGTATTGTATTGTATTTTATTTTATATAGCGCCGGTAGCCCGTGGGCATCAGGGCGCGTCTGCTCTCCAAATTGTTATTTACCCATATTACTAACTGCACACTGTTATTCTCTTCATTAATTCTGTCATTTGTGTAACCACTGGCACTATTTGTTTGTTTTTGCAGTAGTAGTGCTTTCTGATAACTGCTTTCTGATAACTGTGCATAGCATGTAGATGCAGTTTCCTTTGCCTATGTGCATTCTGTATATTTTACTTCAAATCTGTCAGTTGAACTTGCTTCTGTGCTGGTGGTGTGACTCCATTTACCACCACAGATGTTTGCGAAGCTATCTTTTTTGATATTCCATTTATTGAGAAGTCTTTTTGTAGTTTAGTTGTTAGTTTTGTTAGTGGTTTCATTCTGTTTAAAACTAAAATCATTTCCTTTTGAGAAGGATTGCACTGTCTATGAGAGCTTCTATGATTAATGTTCTACGGTAGGTGTTAAGGGTTGTGCTTGATTTCTCTCCTTTTTTTATAAGGTTCTGAAGGACTCTGAGGCGGAACATCTTTTATATAATTTCTTTTTGTATCTTTACTTGTGGCTACATCGAGATTTATAGGTGCAGTGTTAGCATTAGTGGTAGCTGCAGTCTTTTTAATAACTTTCTGTTTAGTTTCACATTTTGAAAGAAGAAGCAAAGTTTCTTTACTGGAAGCTGCTTTTGTTTCACTTAGTGACTGTATTAGCTGTTTTGTTTGAACTTTTTTATACATTCTGCTAGAGGTGGATGCTCATTTTGGAGACTTTTATTTTGATTTTGTCTACTTCTGTGTTGCTTTCTACGAAGTTGCTTTTTGGTAGGTATTCTTTGGGGTCTGTTGGAGAAAAAAGAACGTGTGGGTTGGGACGTTGTGCAATGTATGTGTGCTTTGTGCATGAGTGTCTGAGAATGGTGGTAGGCATGTATGTATAGTGTATGATTGTGCAATGGGCTGTTACTTCAGGTTGGGAATTCTATTCTCATATTTGTGCTATTATACTGGTTTACAGGTGACAATACAAAGTGTGCACCTGCTGAGGGGCGATCAGTAATAGTGAATTGAATGCTGAAGGGTTTATACAATTGTTTGTTCTATAATACTAGAATTCTACAGTGTTTGAGTAACAGAACATTATGGCAGTAGTTTACTTACTTTTTTGGATGGAAAGAGTAGGTTTCTTATGAGTTCTGGTTCGTACTTCAGATGCTTTTGGTTTTCAGGAGAGTGGTCTTCACTGCAATTGTGCAAGAAAGAAGTTAGTAAATATGTGTGTTTAATAGCACTGTTGTTAATGTAGACATCAATTTGTTTGTTTTTGCAGTAGTAGTGCTTTCTGATAACTGTGCATAGCATGTAGATGCAGTTTCCTTTGCCTATGTGCATTCTGTATATTTTACTTCAAATCTGTCAGTTGAACTTGCCTTAGACATGATTACGATAGTAAGCACACAGAGCACACTTGGCTTTTTAAGGCAGTGCTATTGGATGTTAGGAGATAGGAGAAATAACTGTATGCGTTTCTTGCTAACTATACAGGGTAAATGGCAGGAACTGTGGGGGAAAGGCATGCAATTTATGTATTTGTGAAGGTGTGGGAAATAAAGCAGAAGGATTTGATGGGTTCAGTGGCTTATTATTCTCCTGGATAGTTGTAGGGGAGAAGGTTCAAAAAGGAAACCCGGAAAAGTGCCAAAGGGACAAAACAAGTTAACCAGACTGCAGGTGATTAGCAAAACTTCTGGGTGATCCTGTGGTGCTTGGAGATGGGAGAATCTGAAATAAAGTAAGGGTTGCAATGAAGGGTCCGGTGTCTGTGTTGCAGACGGAAGGGAGGAGATGTTATGTGTTGGTTTACTACATAGTTGTACATGATGTGATAGACATGACTGCACCTGTGTATAGTTGTAAATTGTAGAACGGAATGGGCAACAAGCTGGAATGGGTGAGCAGTCTAGATTAGAAGAACAGTTGTAGAGGCAGTGGTTTTGTTTCAGCTGGGAGCCTTTCAAATGATATTGGCTATCTGTGTCCACGAATAAAGATGCGTGTACTCATCCTGGCTGTGTGTCACTGTATAACACTCTACAAAGCCTTCTCCCACAATTGTACTGTTATTTCTCCCATCTTCTAACATGAAATGAGACTTAGTTAAACAGCTGTGTGTGTTGTGTCTTATTACTATTATAATCATTCCTTAAGAAAGGTCAAATGATAGATTGTATGTGCAATATCCAGAATGTATAGAAAGGAAATTGTATGTAAATCCTATGCACTATAAATGCTATTAAGGTTGAAAATTGGATAAATAGTGCCAGTGGTTACACAAATGACAGAATGAATGAAGAGAATAACAGTGTGCAGTTAGTAATATGGGTAAATAACAATTTGGAGAGCAGACAGCTTTGCAAGTGACACTTGGGAGAAATGACAGTAAGCTTTTTTTACACGTTAAACAGGGTAAGTGATAGTTACCCTGTTTATATGCATTTATACAAGAGCAGTACATGTACTGTGCAGAAAATATTCATACCTGTAGTTTGAGTTCATGCATGTGGATGTGCATGAATCTGCAAGCAGAAATCTTGGAGAGTTTTATAGTAGTTGTTGCTGTAGGTGCTTTGCAATTACAGCAGCATTGTACTCAGTGATCAACAGTACATCTAAAGTGCTGAACTGTGATGATGGAGTTAGATGTACAGGCCATTCATGGAATGAATGTGCGCTGACATTTTCAGCGCAAGCGTGCGAAAGCGTGCGAAAGTGTGCGAATCGCAGTGCCAGTGCGAAAATCGCAGCGAAACCCGTGCACAGCGATTCATGGAAGTCCATGCACATGTAAATCCCAGGATATACGTCAAAATTCTGCGTGCCGCACACTGGCGCACACGTCTCCAAACAGCGTGCGCTACACGCAGAGCGAAATCGCACATAGAGCGGCGCACACAACAAAAGAAGGAGGAACAGAGGGCGTGACATGCAGAATGGGGAACAACGCGTGAAAATGTGGGCGTCACGGGTGAAGTACAGGAGGCAAATGCACGGAACGCCCACACGCACGTTCAAAACATGTATTCATGGATTCGAACGGGGCTAATGCGTGCGCCAAAAAAGACGCGCTAATCCTGAAACACGTATGCCAGCAGAAAGCAGCCATACATGGACCCGCGAAGCATATAAGTGCGCGCAAAGAACAAACAAGCACAGACGCCAGGATGAATATACCGTTCCTAGCAGCAGTGGTCGTGGGATACCGCAGGAGGAGGAGGAGGATAGTCAGGCCCAGAATTTTCACACCCAGAACCAGTCTTTTTTGGATGCCTGATGACCAGGTGTATGGGAGGTACAGGTTTCCACCTCACATAATGCTCAACCTGGTGAGTGAGTGGGAGGATAACCTCACATCACCCACCCTGTGCTCCCAAGCACTCAGCCCCCTGGAGAAGGTCCTCAATGTACTGCACTTCTTGGCCACTGGATCATTTCAGCGGACAAGTGCTATAGTGGGGGGGGGGCGTCACAGGCCACACAGTCACACTGCCTACACCAGGTCTTGGCCATCATGACTGTATGCCCATCAGTCCGCAGGCACATATACCTGCCCAGAACACCTGCAGAAAGGCAGGCTGCCATCCAGGATTTCTACGGGGTGGCACAATTCCCCAAAGTCCTAGGTGCCATTGATTGCACCCGTGTGGCTCCACGTCCCCCCAGGGCATCAGAGCACATCTATAGAAACCACAAGCACTGGCATCCATCAACGTCCAGGCAGTATGTGATGCCAAGGGAATCATCACCTCAGTATATGCCAACTATCCAGGGTCCACCCACAACAGTTTTATTTACAGAATGTCAACCCTAAACCGGGACCTAGAAGCTGGGCGGCATGGCGATACATGGCTGCTCGGAGAGTATAAATGCCACAGCTCATGCATGCATGTCAGATACTGAGTAATGTCACAACCCCACTAATGATACCCATCACCACCTCCCCAGGGGATAGTGCCTACCCTCTGAGCACCCATATGATGACGCCAATTCGGAACCCCACCACGCCACCCGAGGTAAGATACAACACAGCCCACATTGCAACCCGGGGCATAGTGGAGCGCACATTCGGAGTGCTCAAGTCACGCTTTCGCTCCCTTGATCGTGCTGGTGGGCAGCTGTTAAACGCACCTCCAGTAGTGTGCAGGATCATAGTGGCAGCATGTGTCCTGCACAATGTTGCAACACGCCGGGGCCTGCCCATGGACATGGTGGTGCCCCTACATCCCCAACCACATGCACGCCCGCTGAGCATGGGAGGGTAAAGGGCACGGGGTGGGGCAGCCCGTATGCAGCTGGTGGCTAATTACTTCACATAAAATCACACCCCTGTGGAGTGCACACAGCCCTGGCACATACCATCTGACAATCAATGATGATGACATAAGGGTGAGTCAACTGTCACAACCATAACAGCCTGAGATTGTTCACCTGGAAGTGTTACATTGTGTGCATCCCTACCTACACAAACACCACCAATGCTGTGTCATCAAAAGACACACTTCTATGCTGCTAAATGAATTCCCCCCTTGCAAAATACAACATGACAACAGTTCCATGTCACCCAACCAATTCCCCGGCACCGCCACCCAACACACCATGGCATGTCATGCTATGTGAGAGCAAACAAAACAATATGCTCCCACTAATGTAGAACTAACAACACACATGACCAAATATTTACCAACAATACAATGCAGCTACACAACCTCAAACATAGCATAAACATGACAGTACTAAGTTAAAGTAGCGGTAGTCTTACAACCTGATTATGGCAGCACATCGACCACTTCCAACTGTACAGTGCTGCTGCCACGCAAATGTGTAAGTGCACTGCTTACAACATGAACTCCATCTCCAAAGTAGTCGGCTTTGTGAAGACATAAGGAATGAACCTGCAAATTAAGAGGAAGACATGGATGCACAAGCACATATCAATACACCATGCAGTGTACAATACAACAACAATATCCACTAGGAATATATATATATACAGTATTGACTACAGACTGCCCACACAGCTCATGGGAGTTCAACGTCACTGTGTAAGTCCCTGGCACTTGGGCACACCCTTTGCAAGCCCAAGCATCTACCCCAAACCAGGACAAGCCTGCATGTGCCCAGCCGGAATACAATGGATGCCCACGGGAGCCACACAAGGCAATACACTGTCAAAAAAAAAAATCAAAAATCAAAAATGCCCATGTGGGGGCAGGGGGGGGAGGCCACCCAGGAGGTCCGAGGACAGGGTGCGCACCAACAGCCACCTGTGTGGATGTTGGGAAAAAAAAACACCTCCATGGGCTCATGGCCTGCACGGCTATGCCAATGTGGGAGAACTGCTGCTGTCGCTCTCATCACCCTCTGCTGCTGCCACAGGAGGTGGTGGTGCTATGGGAGGCAGCCCACGCAAAGCCCTGGTATGGTCCTCCATGGCAGCAAGCATGCAGGTGTGGAAGTTCTCGTTCTGGAGGATTATAGTGCAGAGATCCCCATGCACCACCTGACGTGATGCCCGGATCTCCTCCCAATTTGCCTGCATCTCAGCTGCGAGCGAACGTGTGAGCCGCTCCAGCTGCTGTTCTGTCCTCAAGTTAGTGGAAGCATCAAGGTCAACAAGAGTCTCCCTGAGGTGATGGAGTTCTACCCTCAGGTCTTCCCTGTGGCCCTGTGACTCTATTGATATCGATTGGCGTAGAGTCTCCAGTGCCGCCCATCTGTCCATGTTGGATTCCCTGTGTGATTGGCAAATGGAGTCTGTTGCCTGCTGTAGTTGCTCCATCTGCCTTTCAGGGGGGACAATGGAAGTGGCCACCCTCTCTATTGCTTGAGCCATCATCTCAACTGATGCTGCCTGTTGAGTTGCCATACCGTACATGGATTGTTCCCATGCGGTATTTCCTGGTGGCGTACGGCCACCACGTCAGCAGGTACCACACCTGTTTAGGGCAAGACGATCTGCGTCTGGCTCTGCAGGCACTGCCTGAGGCTGCAGGACTGCATTCCCCCTCTGATCTGCTGGCCCAGGAACAGGATCAGATGTTGTAGAGTGTGACCCTGCATTCGTAACCACCAAAGGCGGACTTACCAACACTGACATCCCCATAGAGGGTTCTACCCCTGGTGCAAGTGGGTTGGACAGAACAGAATCCCTGCCAGAAACACTTACCTGTGATGCCACATAGGTCTCATCATCCGAATCAGCACCTGAATAGAGGTCTGGGGAGGTGCACCCAGAGACACCCCTGGACAGAATGTTCTGCAGCAAGATTGGGTTCTCACCCACCACCACACCACGTCCCCCACTGGTGCCCGGTCGTGCCTGAGATCCCTCCTGGGTCTGCACCATCTCCTCAACCTCAACAGCATCAAGTGCGTCATCCCCTGCAAAAACATGAAAGACAAAAAATGGAAACAGGCATTAGCACCATAGCACACAAATAGGCCTGACAAGCTACAGAACCAGTACATGATTTACACATGTCTCACATGACTATAACCCTCCCATGCATGCACTGTCACTGAGTTGGAAGGGGAGGCAAAAGGCAGACACTGATGACACCAAGATGGAAGAGCATCACATTTGCTGCATGATGGGTAGCACTGCCATCACACATTGGCCTGTGAGTGGCATGTCCATACACATACATGACACATGGCATCACACAGATGGCATGTACCATAGCCATGGTACATTCCACAAGTTCATCCATATGTCAGTGAATGAATACTGTCAGCCATCCATGTGAGATGGACATGATGAGATGAAAAATGCTACATAGTGTGACAAAATAGGCATGTGCCACACACTGCAACACATCCAGTGTTCAAAAATACAGTGATTGCAGGCCAATGTACACATCAATGGTTGTGCACTTCAACATGACAGGAAACAACTATCATGTTCCACAGGTCCCAAAAATGTATGTGATCAGGCCAATACTCAATCAGCCTGAATGGTCAAATCATTCACCTAACAAGGTAACACATGTGGGCCAATGTGGGGTTCATCAATGACAGAAGCATGTCAAAAATGTGAAAATATGGCTGAGGAATGCGTAGCAAAAGTGGGAGAATTGAAACAATCAGCCTGAACGAACACTGAAAAATACAAACAATGTTGTTGCAAGATGCCACTTCAAGGGCAACTGCCGTAATGTTGAGCTAAATTACTACTGTGGGCAGAAGGGATACTGTCACACCCAAATCCAAGGCTGCTGAATGTTTTGGATGAAGCACATGGGTGACCCATACCACTAAGGCACACACACCCTCACCTGGCACTCAATCAGAACCCGTCACCCAAACAACATACACATGCATTACACACACATGCATGGGCACTCACCGGACAATGCATCATAATCAGGTAGTTCTCCCACACCTTGGATCTGTTCCTCTGTGATGAAGGCCCCAGCAACAGACTCATGTTCAGTGAGTTTTTTATCCTCTTTATGGAGACCCGCCGCCAGTCACCAGAGTAGCGGCATGATTTGAGGCCAGCTTGTTTTTTGCTCTGCGTTTCAGGACATTCCACCGCTTGTAGCAATCATCAGCTGTGTGCCTCACAAATCCAAGGGCACTTATGCGGTCCACGATGGTCTGCCAGTGTGCCCTACGTTGACCAGGTGTGGTCTTGCACCCTGTAGTCACCACCATTCCGCGGCTATGTGCTGACACATAGGCCACAAGTGCATCAAGTTCCGTATCATTAAAGCAAGGCTTCCTTGAGGTACCGGAGTGTGTAGCCGTGTCTGGGGTCTCAGCCTGTCATGCCAGAAGACCCTTCTTCATCTTATTTAAAGGTGGAGCAGAGCCAGAGTGGCTTACGCCACTCTGGTCAGTAGGGGCAGAATCACAGGTGGACTGGGTAGGAGTGTGGGAATGCACAATGACCATAGGTCTTGATGCAGGCATCAGTTGCAGGGTAATGGTGGCAGGGGGAACGTCCGTTTGATGGACCTGGACTGACACTGTCCTGGCTGGGAGAGTCAGAGCTGGGGCGGATGGAGCTGCAGCTGCCCCTGCAGCTTCCCCACCCTGCATACTTGGGGCAGCAGATGACATAGCTGCCCCAGATCCACGTGGCTTGGTGACAACAACTTGCACCGCCACACGTGGCCTAGACTTGCTGACCTGGAAGTCAGCTAGGGAGTCATCCTGTGCCAGGTCAGGTGCCACAATGAGCTGGTCCAACAGGGGCTGAGCTGGGATGGTGTCAGCCACGTTTCCCTCAACCATGGGGGGGGCATGGGTGTCCCTGATTGTTCCTCCACACATGGGGGTATAGGGGCACCCTGCAAATACCGGCCATGTCCCCTACAGCGCCCACCACGCCCACCTTTTGAAGGTCGGCCACCTTTGCCTCCCTTACCGCTTGGTCGCCTCCCAACCATGGCAAAGATGTTGTTGTGCGTATGGGAGTTGCAGTAAACTAGTGTCCTGGCCAATTGGGGGTGAAAGGAGTAGGATACCAGATGGAATTCGTACCCTAGTGCTCTAAAAAGGCTGTCTGTGACCCCTGGTGGAAGATGACGGGTCACGCAACGCACAGGCAGCCCAAAATCAAAAATTAACGTGCACGCAACCCCTCGTAGACCACGTGCGTGAAAAAATGAACCCGCACTACGCTGTGGCACCCAGAAACACAAAACTAAGCGTACGCGTAATACACGCAGCCTACAATGACCTCTGAAGGGGAACGCGACACACATGACAAGCACAGTTGCTAAGTACGTGCAGAACTCACCGTCTGCCTGGAAAAAGAACGTGAAAAATATGCACGTGTGCGCGTTGGCAACACCCCAGTCAAAAGAAGAATTGTACGCTGTCTGAGGAGACAGGACAAAAGGAGAAGTGAACTCTGTTTGAGGAAACAGGCCCAACAACAATTCAGAAAAGAGCTGTCAGAGGTAACAGGGAGTACGAACTAGAAACGCTGAGAAGTAATCGCGTGTGAACCGACAAGAATTACACATTTCACCCGCTCGCTCTCCACGAAAAGCACGTACAAGGAAATGGCATCCTACACGTAGCTTTTAAACCGGCCGACACGTACACGTCAGATACGCATGTACGCGGGCGCTTTCCTCCAATTACATGCGATGACACTTGGACGTGCAGTTTTTCCACGTGTGCTCTGTCATCCCGTGCTATGAGGGGAAGGCCTGCGCGCGTAATGTAACTTACGCACTTACGCATGTTAAGCGGAAAACCTGTGCAGTTCCCTCTGGGACCACTGCAAAAGTTTTGGCTTACAGGTGTTGGCAGTAAACCCACTGGGTAGCTGTCTGTACCACACAGATTCACCTGGTAGCTGTGGCTGAGCAGTCAGACCTCTCTCAAGAAAAGTTAGGCAGTATGTGGAGTATACAAAATAGGGCAATTTACACAGTAGAACAAGCAAACACGGAACAGAGCTTGGGTGTAAAGATATATAGGTATTTATTTATAACAACACATCTATAGAAAACACTCTGGCACTAATACGGCAAACAAATTCAATTACAATTACTATAAGTAAATCAATCCCCCTAACAATAGTTCGACAAGTCTAGGTTCAACGGCACCACTTATTTGCAGACAGAGGTGAATGCTTCAACCTAGATGGCACTCTAGTATTCGTTAGGATGGGAGAGAAAAGGCAGGGTATGAAATCAACTCGGTACCGACACTTTTACGATCAAATGCAAGGCAAGTAAGGCAGGGTCTACTGTAGATCGCAAAGTTCAGAGGCCAGGCCCACTCAGAGAGAGGCAAGGCGATATGTCCCAAAAAGTATCACAGTGGAAATGCACTTCGAGTCTTTGGCGCAAATTGTCACAGAAAGATTGGACCAGTTCAGAACAGAAAGTTAAGAAAGCTTGGAGGCGACCCAATGGAGAGGCGAGGATTAAGACACCTCACGCTAACCGTCAAAAAGGGAAGCCAGTCGGACACGGTACCTTGTATGTGGGGAGACAGCTCTGGCGGGGGCGGTTGTTCCTGGTGGTGGATGCAAGTCGGGGCTTTGCCAAGAGAAGAGATGATCTCGTCGTCGAAGGAAAGTTGAAGATTGTTGCACCACCAGGGAAGAGACCAGCCGCGGAATGCACCGTCACAAGGCACCACCTTTTGGTCGCAGTACGGGTTAGTGGCTATCCGGTTGCCGGGGTGCTCAGCACGGGCAATTCGACCACTACGCCCTGGAAGCGAAGAAAAAGCAAAGGGGACTGGTTGTTCCCACCAGTCAGGGGAAGAGACTCTCCGGCGGGGAGATCTCCTCTGTCGTCGGGAAGTGGTGAGTCGGTTCAGCAGGGCTCCACCGGATGTGTCGTCATTGCAGGTCGGCTCAGCTTTACCCTCGTCAGATTCTTAGGTCCTGTGGTGACTTCTGAAGATCCAGTCCCAAAAGCCCTGCTTTTATGCAGAAAACCCCCATTCATTCAGCCTAGCTGTCAATCAAAACAGGCTAAGTGGTGAGCGGGGTGGCTCACCACTTGGGCCAATCACACCAGAGTGCGACTTGAGTTGGCAAGGCAACCAGTCCAGGGTGCCTAAACCCCCTCCCACACCCCCTGTGGTACCCAGACAGAATGGCACCACTTTGGAGGGCCTCTGTGCAGAAGCCTGCCAAAAGTGGAACAAAGGGCTCAACCTTTGGTTTAGGAGTCACAGAGACGAACACAGACGCCATTTTTAAAAACCGAGTTCTGGCAGAAAATACCAACCGATATATTCATTTAAGATAAATAAACCGGCGGTATGTTAGAGATTAACGAGAAAAAGTATCAACCTCCAACAATGGGAAGAATCCCATAGGGTTATATTCGGGGTCGAATATAACAAGTAGTTTCCACTGCCACCAGCCAAAACTCGACGAGGGGGGACGGGACAGTGCCCCCTCGAATAACAGACCCAGGGGTAATTGAATTACCCCTACCAGTACGTCCACAATAGGATGGTTTGTACTAGTTCTGTTAGTAAATTTAGGTCTAGTAAAGCCAATGGTGACTTTACATGCCCGGGGAGACAGTAGTCAGTCCCCGGGTATGGAGTCTAAAGTGGGGATCCTCTAGGTCGCCCCAGTGTTACGGCACGGAGGGTGCAGTGTAACACACATAGAAAAACATATGAAACCCTATGGAGTAAAAGACCACATAGCCCATAGAACACATTGACATTCAAAGGAATTAACCACATTCATGTCCAAGAGTGGGAGAAAAAGAGTCTCACTCTTGGCAGGATGGAAAAAAACAAACTCCAGAAATCCAGCAAAGCTGCTGGGGGACTCACTAGGTTAGGAAATTCAGCCTAAACAGAGAATTATCCCTAACAACGCGCTAAGGGCCTTTGGTCCAATGAAATGACGTGCGTGTGCTGACGTGTTTACGCGCTAAGGCCCTTTCCTCGAATTACACGCTGACGTGCAATTTTTTCACGTGGCCAAATCACTCCATATCAAGCTGGCCACGTGAAAACACACGGAAGACCACGCTCCTGCCCAGAAGGCCGAATTACTGCCCCCCAGAGCCCCGAGAATGCTTTCACCTGCCATCTGCTGCTGCCTGACTGCCTGCTGGCCACGTGCCCTGCCGTTTGCTGCCTGCACGTCAGCCAGGGGTGTAGTTGCTGTGACCACCGCTGCTGGAACCGAAGACTCCCGACTGGGATTCCATCGCTCCACAGCCCAGCCCCAGGACCCAGTTGCCCACCCACTCCTGCCTCTGGGGTTGCCATGTCCAGCACAACACCATCTGGCAGCACTGGCAACTCCCAGCCAGAGAGGCAGAGGGCCACCAGCTTCACTGCCACCAAAGTTGGTGTCCTGGTGGAGCAAGTCCTGGGGCAGTATGATGCCCTCTTTGGAAGTTTGCGCGCTGACAATGAAGGACAGACCAGGATCTGGATGGACATCGTGACTGCCATCAACGCGGAGAGGGTGGCAGTCCACGACTTACATCATGTCAAGAAGCGCTGGGAGGACTTCAGGTCCAGGACCCTCAACAAGGCCCGGCGCCTTGCTAAGGCAGCGGATGCCAAGGGGCGCCGGGGCCAGCAGTCGAACAATCAAATGAGGGTCCTTGAACGCATATGCCCAGCGATCTACGTCCAGATCCTTGAGAGGCAGACCCGTCTGGAGTCGAGCGGTAAGTGTAAATGCATGTTGATAGTACTCTGTGCGTGTCGTGGTGTGCCAGTAGTGTGCAGGTTGCACATGTGTTTATGTAGGGCCATGTAGGGATGTGTATGAACATGGGCGTGAGGCTACCACGTATGAGTCCTCTCAGTTGTGAGACACATTGATGGTGTGTGTGTTGGTAAGCATGCTGGGCAAATGCAGGTGTGGGAGCACACATGTTTGAATTTCTGTGTATGTACATTGGCATGGTTGTGGAATGGATGGTGGTTCATAATGCATGTATCTGCACTGTGTACATGTGCATGTATGTGTATCTGACAAGTGTGCAACTGTGATGCAACATGGATGCATGTGACACTGATATGTAGAAGGATGAATGGCAGATGTGACATGTATGACGATCTCATCACTGCAACATTTGGAGGAGATGTAAATAATAATAATAATAAACATGCATGTAAGTGTGGTGACATGTGTGCATGTCTAGTGCACTCCTTGTGTTTCATGTGATGTCAGGCTTACCTTTGGCTGTTCATGCTGTTGTATGTGTATGGATGGTGCTGCCTGGTGCACTATTGCTGTTGAAATGTTCATGTGTGTGAGTTAAAACGACATGTGTGTCGTGGAGTGTGATGCCGTGTCTGTAGTTAAACAATGCCACTCATGTGAAACTGTCATGTGTGTATCAGTCCAGTGTACAGTGCCCTGATGCCTGTGTTTTATCTCTCCCTGCGTCAACTGAAGAAGAGGGCGGAGAGGGTGCTGTGGAGCACAGCGGCAGGGATCATCCCGCCAGCCTGGAGAACGCAAGGCCCGGCTCCCCTCCCAGGTTGTCATCTTATCGGGGAATGAGGAGTCCGGTGCCGCGTCCCAGGCCGCAGCTGCCGAGGGAAGGTCCAAGAGGCGGAGGTCGCAGTTGGACTCCTCGGCATCAGAAGGGGCAGCTGAGACCCCACAGGGTGCGACGGAGGAAGATGGCACGGAGTCATCCAGGTTGATGGGGAGTTTGGTGGAGGAGGCCGTGCAAGGGACAGACACGGGGTCTGGAGGTGGGGATTCCACTGGTGCTAGTGGTGCAGTGTAGGGGTAGGGACAGGAGGCAGCACAGGCCACCCCAGAGGTGCCTGTGTGTAATCCTGTCCCCGATCCTGTGACTGCATCATCCCGCACCAGCTGGGATGCCTACGTCCAGGCCAGTTTTCAGGGAGGCACAGTGAGAAAAAGCAGTGGCTGCGAACTCTCAAGTGGTTAATAACCACTGAACAGGTTATCAAGCCTTGTTCTATCGAGAGAGGGGCGCCCGCTACCTTTGCAAACCAGTTTTCAGGGAGGGGATCCGCTTACAACAACTGGCCTTCCTCTCCCTGCGGACGTGGCTATCCGGGACCGGTTTGAGCTTGTCCTGGGTGGGGTGACATTGCGTCAACGGGCCATGTGAGGTGACCTGCAGTCTTTTCATGAGGAGACTGCACGTCTTCTCGAATGGCTCGTTGACCGCGTTGACCTACTGGGACAGCTCACCAGGGCCAGATTCCTCTGTTTTCTGGACCTTTTTCCGACCCCCTCCTCAACTGAACCCCCTATGCCCCAGTCATCCTCCATGCCATCTTCCCACCCATGTATCACCTGGGTACCCTTTGGCGCTGCCTCTGACCCTGCGGCCAGGCTGGTGGGGGACACATCCCTGCCACAGGTGGGAGTCGGACGTCCAGCAGGGGTGGCCACCTCAACAACTGCACCCCAGCCGGAGGAGGATGTGCAGGCAGCAAGAGCCAGGGCACAGGCAGAGGCACAGCAGCAGCAGCAACAAGGTGGGAGCCATCCTGGCTCGGGGCCTTCAACATGGGAGGGCAGGCATCGGCCAGAGGGCAGGAGGACCTAGGACTGGAAGTGTCTTCCGTGTGGCAGCGGTTAGGCCATGCTATGGCTCACGATGGTCAGTGCGGAGAACTCCATGCGGAGGGCCCTGAGGCGGGCTGAGTGCCTCGAGGCAATTCGCAGGGAGTTGGAGGAGAACATGTCGTCGTCCCTGCGAACCTTCGGGGTCATGGAAGAGGACCGCCTCCAGGACATTGAGCAGGAGTTCGATGATGCCCTGGCCCTGGACATCCAAAAGTGAGCTGTCGGACTAGCCCGCTGCCCTTGTAAATAGTTTTTAGAGTTAGGTTTCCTTTTCGTTTTCCTTTTATTTGCGGTCAATGGACAATGCCACACAAATTTGTATATAGTTATATTTTTAGGTAGTTTGTTAGGTAGGTTTCATTTGTTTGCTTGGGATCATGGACCCTTTACATCCTTGGACAATGGATTGTATATAGTTTCATCAGGTATTCATTTTTTTTTTTTTTTGCATTATAGACATGGAGCAATGGATTTATTTTTTCCGGAAAATGGATTGTAAATAGTTGGACTATGGATTGATTTCTCTTTTTTTTATTATGAACATGAAGCAATGGAGATTTTTTTTAACATTTCCTTTGGATTTGCGTTGTTGGAGGGTGACTTTGGACTGTTTTTCTTTCTAATTTTTTTGGATTGGTTATCATTTTCATTCAATCATCTTTTTCACATGATTTTCATTTCATGTTTCATATTTTGGTATGCTTTCATTTCATTTTTGATTTCATGTTCATAATACATTTTCATTTTTTAGTTCCATGTGTGGGATTCGCTCATTGGTTGATTCATGTGAAAATGTGGGTTTACATAAGCAATGCCAACCAGTGTATGTGTGTGACGGACATGTGTTGATGTACATAGTTGACTTTTGGTTTGTGCCATGAGATCGGCATTTCACTGCTGGGGGGTGGGGGTGCAAGGTGACATGAGTGGGACATGAGTGGGGGCCTGCTGGCAGGTGCCCCAATGTGCTGGGGGGTGGGGGTACAGGGGTACATGAGTGGGGGCCTGCTGGCAGGTGCCCCTCAGTGCTGGTGGGTGGGGGTGCAGGGGGACATGAGTGGGGGCCTGCTGGCAGGTGCCCCTCAGTGCTGGGGGGTGGGGGTGCAGGGGGACATGAGTGGGACATGAGTGGGGCCTGCTGGCGGGTGCCCCTCAGTGCTAGGGGGTGGGGGTGCAGGGGGACATGAATGGGACATGAGTGGGGGCCTGCTGGCAGGTGCCCCTCAGTGCTGGGGGGTGGGGGTGCAGGGGGACATGAGTGGGGGCCTGCTGGCAGGTGCCCCTCAGTGCTGGGGGGTGGGGGTACAGGGGGACATGAGTGGGACATGAGTGGGGGCCTACTGGCAGGTGCCCCAGAGTGCTGGGGGGAGGGGGCGCAGGGGGACATGAGTGGGGGCCTGCTGGCAGGTGCCCCTCAGTGCTGGGGGGTGCAGGGGGACATGAGTGGGATGTGAGTGGGGGCCTGCTGGTAGGTGCCCCTCAGTGCTGGGGGGTGGGGGTGCAGGGGGACATGAGTGGGGGCCTGCTGGCAGGTGCCCCTGAGTGCTGGGGGGTGGGGGTGCAAGAGGACATGAGTTGGTGATCAGTAGTGCAAGGTGACATGTGGCTTGGCTGGGGGGCATGCCCATAGTGGATGGGCTGCCTATGGGACATGACCAGGGGTGCAGGGTAGTCCCCTGTGGTGTGGGCTGCCTGCAGGGGCCGTGGAGGGTGTAGAGGGAACACCTGGGAGGACCCACACTGCCAATTCACGTGTAGGACTCCCTGGCACCCCCGAAATACACGTACCCTGCTGAAATCGCGTGTGAGACTTCCCGCGAACCCCAGTTATACACGTACCCCGCTCGCACAAGGCCCTTTCACGTGTTAAACTTCCTACGCTGCCCCGAAATACACGTACCCTGCTGAAATCGCGTGTGAGACTTCCCGCAAACCCCAGTTATACACGGAAACCTAACAATATCTAACTATATACAATGGCGGCGGGCAAGTCCAGCGGCTCACTGTGTGGTGTCCCGAGCCAGGGCATCATCGAACTCCATGTCTATTTGCCGGAGGCGGGCCTCTTTCCTGGCCCCGAGGCACTCATGGCCTGTTCCATCTCCCTGCGAGTTGCCTCGAGGCACTCTGCCCAAATCAAAGCCCGACGAATGGAGAACTCCGCCCTGACCATGGTGAGCCGCACCTCTTCCGCCCGCCGCCGCTCCGCACCTATCTGCTGGCCCAACTGGTGCCACACGGAAGACACTCCCATTCCTGGGTCCTCCTGCCCTCTGGCCGATGCCGGCCCCTCCGATGTTGATGGCCCCGAGCCATCATTGCTCCAACCTAGAGCCTGTTCCTGGTGCTGCTGTCCATGTGCCGTGTCTGATGGTGCCTGCACATCCTCCATCAGCTGGTCTCCAGTTGTGGTATCCACCCCTGCTGGGCCACCAACTCTCGACTGTGGCAGGGATGTGAGCTCCACCAAGCTGGCTGTGTTGGTCGGGCCAGGTCCACAGGGGGCCCTGGTGGAATCTGGGCCAGAAGGCGGTGTGGAGAACGACTGGCGCATAGTCTCCACAGAGGAGGAGAGGTCCGCCAAAGTGTGCAACACATGTAGGAACCCACCAACCAGGACGGAGCCCATACGTTCGTGGGACCCCTCGTCCACAGGTAGTGGTGAGGCAGATGACATGGCACTCTCCCAGACCTGCGGACAGGCCTGGGACGGGGCCTCCCCGCTGGTGCATGGTGGTGCAGTCACAGGGTCAGGGACAGCAACATGCACAGGCCCCTCCGCAGTGACCTGTGCTGACTCCTGACCCTGGCCCTGGACCGCACCACTTGCACCAGTGGTACTACCCCCACCAGGACCCATGTGCGGCTCAGTAGCGGGCTCCTCCTCCTCTGTGGAGACCACCAACCTGGATGTCTCCACACCGTCTTCCGCCATTGGAAGTCCCAGTGGGGGCTCACCCGGCCCTTCCACCACAGCCGTAGTGGCAGACACAGCACCAGCCCCCTCACTCCGGCATGATGGTACTTCCTGGGAGGGTGGCTGGACCTTGTGTCGCAGCCCAGTGGAGGCATCCCCACTGCTTGGCTCCACAGCGCCGTCTCCACCCACTTCTTCACTTGACGCTGCGTAGAGGGAGACATAGAACACAAGCATCAGGGTACAGTACAAAATACCCTAGACAGGAAGCAAAACACATGAGTGGCACTGTCAAATGTCACTTCCATCCTGTCATTCCACAACACATGGGTGAATGCGCACAACCCACATGCAGAAACAGTCCTGGCGCCTGCAATCAACATCAACATCCATGTAGAAGGGCCCCTGTAAACCAAGATGTTGCCTTCAAAGTCACATGCATCCATGGCGTTCCAAAGTCATACACACACTTCTCAGGCACACACACACACATGTGCACCATACATGTACATGACATCAGCACCCATTCCTCAACCCCCCTCCATGTCCAGGATCAGAGACAGCCATGCTTTCATGTGTGCATTCCGCATAGAGCTCCCCATGTCGCATTAAAACACATGCACCAACCATGTGGTTCACACATAACTGGTCTCACATGCATGACCATGATGTCCCTGCACACACACATCGATACATGGCCTATGTCACACATACAGGCAAGCATCAGACTACCAGCACACTTCAACATGCCCTATCTCACAGAGCAATGCTTGGCCACTTACTGCTGAACTCCAGACGGGTCTGCTTCTGAAGGATCTGGGCGTGGAGCACTGGGCCTAAGCGTTCCAGGACCCTCATCTGGATGTTACTCATGCGTGCCCGGCCCCCCTCCGCGAAGCGCCGGGCCTTGTGGAGGGTCCTAGACCTGAAGTCCTCCCAGCGCTTCTTGACGTGCTTGATGTCACGGGGTGCCACCCCCTCTGCGTTGATGGCAACCACTACGTTGTTCCAGATCCTCTCCCGTCCTTCCTTGTTGGTGCGTGATGTTCCCTAAGAGGGCTTCATAATGCCCCAGGACATGCTCCACCAGGACACCAACTTCGGTGGCAGTGAAGCTCGTGGCCCTCTGCCTCTCTGGCTGGGGGTTGCCAGTGGTGCCAGATGGAGATGTGCCCGATATGGCAACCCCAGAGCCAGGAGTGGGTGGGAAACTGGGTCCTGGGGCTGGGCTGTGGAGCGATGGTATCCCAATCGGGAGTCTTCTGTTCCAGCAGGGGTGGACACAGCAACTGGACCCCTGCAGATGGCTGATGTGCAGGCACCAAATAGCAGGGCACGTGGGCAGCAGACAGTCAGGCGGCAGCGATGGCAGGTGGGAGCATGCTCGGGGATCTGGGGGGCAGGAAAATTGCCTTCAGGGCAGGAGCTTGGTCTTCAGTGTGTGTATGCATGGCCAGCTTGATACAGAGTGATTTGGCATGTGAAGAAAATTGCAGTTCAGCGTGTAATTCGAGGAAAGGCCCTTAGCGCGTAAGTGGGTCAGCAAACGTACGCGATTTCATTGGACCAAAGGCCCTTAGTGCATAAGCGCGTCTGTGACGTATCGCGCACGGGCGTTGCCCTTTTGCGTGTGAAACTTCACGTGAACCCCAGGAATACACATACCCCACTCGCACAGGGCCCTTTCATGTGTAAAACATCACACGAACCCCAGGAATACACGTACCCCACTTGCACAGGGCCCTTTCGCATGTAAAACTTCACGCGAACCCCAGGAATACACGTACCCCACTCACACAGGCCCTTTCGCGTGTGAAACTTCCTGCGAACCCCGTAATACACGTACCATGCTCTAATTGCATGTGAAACTTCCCGCGAACCCCAGTAATACACATATCCCGCTCGCACAGGTCCTATCGCGTGTGAAACTTCCTGCAAACCCCAGTTATACACATACCCCACTCGCACAGGCCCTTTCGCGTGTGAAACTTCCTGTGAACTCCCGTAATACACGTACACTGCTCGAATCGCACGTGAGACTTCCCGCAAACCCCCGTAATACACGTACCCTGCTCCAATCGCGTGTGAAACTTCCTGCGAACCCCAGTTATATACGTACCCCACTCACACAGGCCCTTTCGCGTGTGAAACTTCCTGTGCACTCCCGAAATACACGTACCCTGCTGAAATCGCGTGTGAGACTTGACGCAAACCCCAGTTATACATGTACCCCACTCGCACAGGCCCTTTCACGTGTGAAACTTCCCGCGAACCCCGTAATACACGTACCATGCTCCAATTGCGTGTGAAACTTCCCGCGAACCCCAGTAATACACGTACCCTGCTGAAATCGCGTGTGAGACTTCCCGTAAACCACAGTTATACACGTACCCCACTCGCACAGGCCCTTTCACGTGTGAAACTTCCCGCGAAACCCGTAATACACGTACCATGCTCCAATTGCGTGTGAAACTTCCCGCGAACCCCAGTAATACACATACCCCGCTCGCACAGGTCCTATCGCGTGTGAAACTTCCTGCGAACCCCAGTTATACACATACCCCACTCGCACAGGCCCTTTCACGTGTGAAACTTCCTGTGAACTCCCGTAATACACGTACACTGCTCGAATCGCGTGTGAGACTTCCCGCAAACCCCCGTAATACACGTACCCTGCTCCAATCGCGTGTGAAACTTCCTGCGAACCCCAGTTATATACGTACCCCACTCACACAGGCCCTTTCGCGTGTGAAACTTCCTGTGCACTCCCGAAATACACGTACCCTGCTGAAATCGCGTGTGAGACTTGACGCAAACCCCAGTTATACATGTACCCCACTCGCACAGGCCCTTTCGCGTGTGAAACTTCACGCAAACCCCAGTAATACACATTCCCCGCTTGGCGTTTGCTATTTGGCAGCCCTGTAAACTGGTCCAGGGTTAGCACAGCCCTTTGCGCTGGATTGGGGATTTTATTGGCTTTTCATTGCGCGAGGGCGTTCTTGGGGGCGTAACTGGCGCTGCTGCAGGGTTGCTGCACCACTCTGTGCCACGGTTGGCTAAAATCCATGAATACGCTGTGATATATTTTTGTGAATGCTTTGGAGAAGTATGCTAAATGTAGGAATGTGGCTAACAATTTTGATATAAAAGGAGTGGAGGTGGTGTGGTGCACTGTGCCAGGTTTTAATTTGCAGGGATTGCTGGATGTTTGTCAGGATATGTATAGGTTCAATAGTCCAGATGTAGTTGTCCTGCACTGTGGTACTGTACATTTGGGCTATGTCAGTGCCCCTACTTTGTTGCAAGATCTGAAAAACTGTGTTCAGGCAGTCATGAAAGTCCTTCCAAATGCCAAGGTTATTTTTTCTGCTTTGTTACCTAGGGCAGTATGGGACAATAGTTTGTTTGTTGTCCTCAGCAAAATGGTGCTAGGTGTTTAGTTAACCAAGGCATGTTGGCTTCTATGATTCGACCTGGGATGTTCTTTTGCAATAAGGGATGTTCTTTTGCAATAATGACAACATTGAATCTGGTAATGTTTACTTTAAGCAGATGGCTTTTTTTAATCTTTCATAGGAAATGCCATGCTGTTTTGGAATATAAGGATTGCTTTGGAGAAGCTAATGTGAAGATATTTGCAGGAAAATAAGAAAGAAAAAAAAAAACTTCTGAAGCATCTTTTAAAAAAAGGCTCTTTTCAGAGCCAACCTCAAAGGGGGAGTGGGGCACAATATTTACATTTTCATTCCCACTCTCAGGTTTTACGATTTTGTCCGCGGACACCACGATTGTCCACAGACAGCGCATATTACATATGGGGATTTTGAGGCTGAGAGGAGAGCAGATAGCTGTGGCTGTGTCTTTCAGAAGTCAGATTGTGTGGAGTGGCTGCACATCTTGGATTCCCTCATGTGGAAGTGCACTGGTATGGAATGCATGGAATGAAGTGGCTGGATTAGGTACCTCTCTGTGCTACTTTGGTGACATAGCGTCATCCAGATATTATTATTATTCATTGTGGAGGGAACAGTTTAGGACGTCTATGGAATCTCTTTGCAATTTGCAATGAAAGAAGGACTTGGGAAAGTCATGGATATGTTTCCAAACACCCTCCCAAAACTTTTTTTGTACGCATTATCTCTTCTGTATATGCTTTTTAATTGTGAATTTCTCATCCTCTGTAACCTTACCCTATACCGCTCCGCAATCTCTGTCCACACACATTGTTTAATGCAATGCTCATAATTTTGTTAATTGCTTTATGCTTATGTCTGATATTAATTCAGTGCATACAATTAAAGCCCTGTTTTGAGGAAGTCTCAGTCAGAGCTGAAACATGTGTCAAATAAAAAGGGCACTCACACGGTTTTTTCACAAGCACTATTTGAGTCAGCATATTATTACAACAATGAACTCGTGTGGCAAAGTCAATGTGTGAAAACTTGACATAAATTAGGTAGTGGGCAGCCATTCCCATGCTCCTGGATTGCAGCCTCGAAAGCACTTTGAAGGGTCTCCCCCTTGCAGAGTACTGAGTAGCAGTACATGCACAATACTGCGACCCTCGAAAGGTAAGGTTCTACAGCATTCCGTATGGCCTGCGAGGCAGCTGGAGGGATGCGCTGCCCCACAGGAGTGCCTCTTGTGGTGGCGGGAGCAGAAATGGAGGATTGTGCTACAGAGAAACTCAACCTGCTACATGTATCGCAGGGTACAACCTTACGAATAGCCCCACCGTGGAACGACCTTAGGTGTCACTTAATTGAGGTACTACCGTAGCTGTACAAACCTGGCTTGCCACGACTCGGCAATGAGTGCAGCGCACCTTGTTTGCACAAGCTTTCGGTACTCCATCAAGAGTGGAAAACAACCTCCACATCCATGATTCATGGGGGTTAGGGTGGTGCTGAGGCTGAAGTAGCAGCAGCAGCCATGGTTGCCATCTTCAATGTTATCAGGAGGCACAGCAAAGGTAGAAATTCCTGGAACTCCAAAAACAGAATGAGAGGCAGCTCTGATGTGTGGCCTTTTTTTTAGGGGTCCTGGGGGAGCACTTCGCGGACACCTGTGCTGTCCGCAAACACTTCGAACACCAAAAAGGGTTCCAAAAAAGTTCAAAAAAGTATGCAGGTCGCTAGGGACATGGTCTGGGACATGTGCAAGGGTAAAGTTTTACAAGAAAATACCTTGGATTGCTCAAAGAAGCACTTTTTTGATCTTCAGGGGCGCAGACTTTGTTCCCAAACAAGGACCCACGCATAGCGTGGGTTGGGTCACATGATATCACTGACACATTAGCGAATGGAACGGGTGTCCGTAGGACACCAAATGCACGGGGTCGGTTGTATGTATGTGTGTGAGTGTTCTACAGACAGTGTTTGTGTCCCCAAACTAATTAAACGTGTGCCACACGTGCGGCTGACAGTTACGGACAGGCGCAAAGTTTGTAGGACCCAAGAGTGCGATACGCATGCATGCAGGTGTTCTACGGACAGTGTTAAAATGTGCATCACAACTTTGTGGGCGGGCTATGTGTTCTACGGACATATTCATTCTGATTGCGGACAATGCGAACAGGGGGATTTTCTTAGGGCACCTTATTTTGAAAGATAGCGGAAAGATTTTGTGTCCTGCGGACATCTCCATTTGATTGTGAACAGTACGTAGAGGCATAGTGTCCTTGGGACACCCCCATTTTGTTTTTTTTCAAAATAATGAAATTGTTCATTAATCCATTTTTTTTGCTCCAAATGCTGCAGATTATTTTCCAAGTGTCTGTTTAGTATTATTCTTACTGGCTGTATGCTCTGTTAAAAAATGTTTTAAGTAGACATAAAATAATGTTTATTAATTGGCTTATTTAGAAAAGTGTAGTGTGTACCATTAGTATCACTGTTCTCACTCATTTCGTCCTGAGAAAAATGTTCTTCTAGCCATTCCAAGTACTAGACATTTCTTTGTAAAATAAATAAATAAAAATAATTTCTGTGTATCCAACTCCAGAAAATGTATAAATATAGGAATTCATGTAGTGTACTTACCAGTTTGTGTTTTAGTTTTGTTGTTACTGCTTTGTAGGTGTGCTGTAGATATGTGCTGTGCAGTTTCTGTGAGGTAATTTTGCTGGAGGCATATGTTATTTTTTTTTGGTATGTTCCATTATGTTCCACATGCTATGTAATTGGACTGTTTGGGCCTCATTACGACCCTGGCGCTAAGTGAAAAACGATGGCGGTAAATGGTTACCGCCATCGTTTTCCGCCAGGTCCGATCATGACTCGTGACCGTAAACTACGATGCCAATAGCGGCATCGTAGTTAACGCCGCCGCTAACTGCGCTAAGGGTGCGCGCACGCGACCGCCCACACCGTACTTAGCGCCATGGCGGAAAGGTACGCAAATGCCGACCCAAGCGGACATGCACCTAACGCCATCACCGAGGCCGCTAAGTACCTTACCGCCATGGTGCAAATAACGCCATCGCGAACCAACCGTAAAGGGCCATGTCAAGTGAATGCAGCTGCCACAGGTGCACAGAAACAGCACAGGTGAAGGCAATACAGACTCAGGGGAGTACAAAAAGAGCACACCCCACCCCTACCCACACCCAGTCACACTCCACAATGATGCCAATACGACTAGCAATGTTGGGGCTGGAGGACCTGATAGCAATGCATGTGCTACTACAACAGCAACAACAACAACAACTACTACAACAACAACAACTACAACAACAACAACAACAACAACAACAACAGGCAGCACAGAGGAGACGCAGGAGGAGAAGGAGGGCAAGGCAGGCCCAGCAAGCCCCACCTGCACAGCCAGTGCCACCACGCAGGCAGCCCCCAATACCACGCATCAGAGCCAATCCATTCAACCTCACTGCTGAGCAGATCCACACCCTGTACCGTTTGGACCGGGACACCATCACCGCCATCGTAGACATGACACACAACGACATCGTCAGCATGATAGAAAGTCCAACCGCCACCCCCCCCTACTGAAGGTAGTGGCTGTACTCCACTTCCTGGCCACAGGCAGCTACCAGCACACAGTGGGGCACCTGCATGGCATTTCACAACCATTATTCTCGCAAACACTCATCCAAGTGCTCGATGCCCTCCTCAAGCACACAGACAACCACATCTCATTACCACGGACTGGCCAGGAGATAGCTAACACCAAAGTGGGTTTCCATGCACTAGCCGGCATACCCGGTTGCATTGGTGCCATCGACTGCACCCATGTGGAATTGGTGGTTCCACGTGCCGTGGAGGTACCGTACCGCAACCGGAAACAGTTCCACTCAATCAACGTGCAAATGGTCTGTGACTCCAACAAGATCATCACACATTGTTGTGCCCGATTCCCCGGATCAACCCATGATTCCATGGTCCTGAGGAACTCCACAATACCACGCTACATGGAGCGACATGCAGGCCCAAGATCCTGGCTACTCGGTGAGTCCAATGTAATGGAAGTGGGCAGGTGAATGACGTACCGATGCATACTCCACCTGGCTGAAAAGGGGGGGGGATGCATACTCCACCCGGCTGAAGGGGGGGGGGATGCATACTCCACCTGGCTGTGAGTAACACGGAGAACGGAGACAGAGGATGGGCACTCACAATGCACACAACCCCTCTGCATACATTGGGTGATGACATGCAAAACAGGCCATGGAAGCTATGAGCATATACAGGTAGCATTGTGTGAATAAATTAGGTCATGTAGATGTGAGCCAAATTAACAGTTGGATGCAAGCCATGATGGAACATCATGTTCTTGATCAGACAACATGACTGACACATACATTCTCGCCTACATACAGGTGATGCAGGCTATCCCCTGAAGAGTTGGCTCCTTACACCAGTCCGGAACCCGCAGAACCAGCACGAGGAGGACTTCAACCGTGCACATACACGTACTCGTGTGGTCATAGAGCAGACATTCGGCCTATTGAAGGCACGGTTCCGAAGCCTCAGTAGGTCTGGTGGGGCACTCCTGTATGGCCATGAAAAGGTGGCAAAGATCGTCATGGCATGTGTAATGCTACACAATATGTGCATCAGGCAGAATGTGCCCCTGCCCCCTGACGCAGAACTACAACCACCTGACGATGAGGATGAGGAGGGAGCAGATGGGGCGGCACCCCATGGAGGAGGCGATGCACAGGAGGGGCGTGCAATGCGCCAAACTATCATCGACCACTGCTTCTAGCACACATGGCTGGTGTGTGTCACATGGTGACTGCACTTGGGGCACTGTGTGGCACCGGGACATGCACACTGTGGACTGTACACCAATAAAGCACACATGCGCAAAGACAAATTCAACACACTCTGGGTTTTTTTTCAAGGTAAAAGTGTATTCAAGCCATGGAACGTCGTGACCCACCACCTCCCACCTCCCCCCTGCACACACCCCCCCCCAACTCCCCCCTTAACTCCCCAACACACCTCCCCACCACCCCCCTGCACACCCCAACACACCCACTCCCCCCTCCACCCTCCCCCGCCCTGGAATCCCAACAAAGGTGTGAGTTAGTCTGTGCAGCAGTGTCTGAAGTAGGATTCCTACACTGTCCGGCCACTATTGGCAGCCCCCTCCACTGGCCCCCGGGGCACCCCTGCCTGTGCTGCGGAGGTTCCTCCCCGATCGGCGGATGGGGCTGCTCGGTGTCGAGCTGGCAACCGAGGAGGATCCTGCCTGCTCATTTGGACGCATGTCCCGAATTGTCTGCACAAGGTCAGTGATGGCGTGCCGCACAGCAGCAAGTTCCGCGCAGATGTCCTTTGTGGAGGACTCTATAGCGCCCTTCACTGTCTCAGCACATTTCTCCATTGCTGCACTTGACCCCCCACATTCTGCAACATGTTCTTCGAGCAGCGAGGAAAGTTGCTGCTGCCGGGTGACAATCGCCTCCAGGGAATGGTTGGTATTCTGGCCCATGGCTAATGGCAGTGGTATACCCATTGGGCTGATCACCCCCTGCAGCGGGGATGGAGTGGCTGGCCAATCGTCATCCTCTGGCTGACCCTGTGTGGCATCCGCATGCGGGCTGCTTAGGGACAGGTAGGGGGAATGAGGGTGGGCTGTGGGGCTTCTGACATCACTCTCCTCAAAGATCCCTGCTTCGCTATCGGAGGAGGCTGCAATGGCAGCAGTTTCCCCTATAGTGCTGCTTGCAGCAGAGGCTGTGCCTTCTGTGGGCATGATTTGTGTGATGTCTGCTGCTGCTGCTGCTGCTGCTTCTGTACTGCCTGCTGGGGTGGCTGTCTGTGCCCTGTCCTGTTTTCCTTGCATGGATTTTGGCTGCTGTGGGGTTTTCCTCGGGACGGCAGAGGTGGAGGGTTGTGGTGTTGGCACAGTTGTCCTGGCCCTCTTGTTGGGTGTGGAGGCAGTGGTGTCCTCTTCCTCAAGGTCGGAATTTGAGCCTGTGGTGGGACAAAGGAGGGAGAGTGTTATTGATGGGTCTGCGGACATTGGCCGGGCATTGTGGCGACTGGCATCTTATCAGTTGGTACATGTGGCACATTTCATGCAGGGGAAAAAAGTTGTCTCCCTTTTGTGTGGAAGTAGCATGGAGGTATGTGGCTGCCTGCAGTTAGGGTGTGCATACTGCATGTGTACAGGGTGCAGATCGGATGTATCTGTGGGCAGTCTCCTGCTGATGTGTTGCATTTACACTATGGGCCAACATTGTACTTCACATGAATGGACTTAGGTGAGATTTGCATGCCTTGATTTGAGCCACCTACCTGCATCGCCTGATGTCGGGGCTCCTCTCTCCATTCCTCCTACTCCTTCAATGCTCTGCATTCCGATTGTGGAGGCACAGATTTCCTCCCATGGCTGCAATTTAATAGGGGACTCCGATCCTCCCCCAGTTGCCATTGCCTGGTTCATGTTTGCTGATAGTATGCTCCTGACTCTGAGCCGGAGATCGTCCCACCGCTTGCGGCACTGTGTGACATTGCGGGGTGTTGTTCCCACGGCACTGACCCGCTGAGCTACCAGTGCCCATATGGCCTTCTTCTTGGATATGGCCGGTCTTGTCATTTGGTTGGAGAATACCACTGCGGCGTTCTCCTGGAGGGTCTCCGCTAGCATGGTAAGCTCCTCTCTGGAGAAGCGGTCTTGCCGCTGGCGGTCACAGGCTTTTTTCACCACTTTAGGCATTTTCCTGCAGGTAGAAGGTTGAAGCTGGTATTTGCGGGGTCTCAGGCTCGGATGTCCAGTGGTTGGGGAGGATGGCAATGGATTGTGTTTTTAAAGATGGCCGACGGGCTGCTTCCCGTTCCGGCGCGATGACGCTATTTCCGGTTTGGCCTTTTACGGCCGCCGCTAATTACGGTGGCCGTAAATTACGGTGGCCGCTACTTACGCTGGCGGAAGGGCACCTTGCTCGCTTAGCGATGCCGGTAGGGGCCTTTTCCGCCATGGCGTTAATTGCATTACCGCCATGGCGTAATGCTCGTGCGCGATGGGTCGTGATGTGGCGCTCTTTACGCCATCGTCCCACGGCGTAAACGCTCATTACGCCATGGCGGTAATGACGGGCGATTACCGCCAGGGTCGTAATGAGGCCCTTTGTGTCTTACATATACTTCTTATTTATTTTTTAATGTAATTTAGTTATATGCTGCTCTTTCTAACATGGTCAGTGTTTTTATTGCATGACAGAACAATGTAAGATACCCCCTGAGTTTTTTTAATAGTGTTGATGTTGACCGAATCAGTCCGCGGACATGCGCACGTTTCACGGACATCAGAACCACTAGCGTGGGACGGGGGTTAAGTATGTTCTATGTTACATGTATATAAACTAAGGGAATCCTCCTAAAAACCTATAAAATTCATGATATCTATATTCAGTGAAAAAATCTTTTTTAAGAGGATGTTATGGTTAAGTTGCGCTACAAAAACCCTATGAAATTCAGTGAAAAAACTTTGTTAAGAGCATGTTATGGTTTTAAGTAAAACCGAAAAACCCTAGAAATTCACCAGTTATGGTAAGCTAAGCAACCATATCTCGCGCCACCACCGTGCATTGCTAAGGCTAATACCCAGGACATCAAAGATATATATCACGACTTGCAGTAGCGTCCATGTAGTTATGGTTAAGTTGCTCACCCCATAGGAAGAACACTTTTGGGCGGCTTATAACTTTGCACCCACCCCCAGACAAAGCTTCACCAAATGTTGTAAAAAAAGTATAGGGCCCCCTCGGATTGATTTTGCAAAGTTTAGTGAAGTTTCGTCCATAGGGGGCAAAGTTATGGTGGGGGTCCCAAAATGTGTTGGTTTCCTCAGAATCACTGGTTTTTAAAAATGGCCAAAAAGTAGGTAAAACAAATGGTGATATCTGGGTTTGTTCCGCAGTCTCTGCTCCCTATTCGGTCCTTGTGGACACCCTCCTGGACCTGGACCAATCAGGGCCAAGCGTCATGTCTGCGGACATTGTACACACCCACTGATTGGATGGTGAAAAACGTGAGCTGCATCAGATAATTTGAAACGGTTGTCAATGTTTGTTTAGCGGAAAGCGTAAGCGGACATCGCAGTAAAAATATATTAAACACAACATTGTACTTGTCAAACAATCTCTGGGGAGATGAGGGGTGATGAGTATGGCATGGAATATGGCCATAAAAAGCCAAGAAAACAGGTGGTTTTCCACAATCTAAGTTCATGAAAAGTTCAGGACATCCCTGTAATGTCCGCAAACATTTCATATGTTCGGGGGCATCCATACATAATTTTGCATTACAGGGTTGGTGAAAAGCAATTTTGGGATCTGACTTTGACTGGTTCTACAACGTTTGCCCATGTTTTGCCGAGAGGAAATAAAATTGGAGGGTGGGATTCCCAACATATTTGAAAGGCTTATAAGTGTGCAAAAAGATTTAAGACCTGGATTTGGATGCTTTTCCAATATTTGGTGGGAATTTGTGAGTAGGGGGCAATTAGGTTGGGGGGGTTGAACATTTTTAGATGGCTTATAACTTTGTTGCCGTTTTGACGAATGTGTACAAAAGATTTTAGCAAGATTATAGACCAAACCTTGAATGTTTGTGCAAAGTCTGAATGGATTTTGTCAAGTGGGAGCTTTCAGCAAAGTTATGCAAGGAGCATTGGCAAGGACCTGAAAGCATGGTTTTGATGTCTGTCTTTTTATTTTTTGAAAAGTGTCATAATGTAGGTCATAATGTAGGTAGAAAGAATAGAGAGACCGAGGCCATGACTCAGACAATCCTGCTACTGGCCATGACCAGGAGGCACTGGCAATGGGGTTAAAGTGGGCATGGCCACCAGGGAATGGCTATTTGGTAAAGTTTTTCAAAATCTGGATAGGTTTGAATGGGGAAACATTTTTTGGGCCGTGGCTAAAATTCAGCCCCTGGCTACAGCTCAAAGTGCTGCAGAGGATTGTATCAACAGATCATGGACTACAGCTGCTTACACACAGACGGTGCTAATCAGCCGATAATTACCAAGGACTCTGAACCAGGTGCCCATGTGGTTACCAGGCCACCCCTTCAAATCATTAACCACCTTTATTTGCGACCATACCAGGACAAGATATTGGGATTGCATGCTGGACTCCGATCCACAACCTCACAGCAATGACTGGCCCACAATCCACACACATTGAGAAAGACCCTAGAGAGTCGGATGACTTCTAACAATAAATATAGCACCAACAATGGTTTTCAAGACAGCTTTATTATGACAATAGTTACCTATCGAATAACCCAGCGCTAAGGTGAACAGGGCTCACTCCAATTCGAAACTTGCACTTGAAGAAGGAAGGGCACCTTCACAAAAGAACCCTTTACTTGCAGCGGCATAATCTGTTTAAAGTAGAAGAGCAGTGATCTACCCATTCTACCGTTCTGCAATCATTGTGCAATGGTGTACTCTGATTTGATGATTGGGGCATGCAGCATTGCAGAAGCGCTAGGTTTGAATGGGACAAAGCTTTTGCTTGCGGCTATGAATTACAACAAAACTTGCGCAAGCAGCATAAGTAAGGACCTGAAAGCATGCTTTTCCTAATCTGTTTTGTGTTTTTATTTTTAAAAGTGTCCAAATGTAGCACAAAAAATTGTGATGTAAGTTTGGTGCATGGCAATGGGTCTAGCCCTTTGCAAGGACGAATGCTTACTCTGATTTACTTATTGGGGTATGCAGCATGGTCAAAGCTCTAGGTTTAAACGGGGAAAGAAATTGTGCTTGCGGCTGTAGCCTGGAGTGCTGGACGGGATTGCAGCAAACTTGCGTGAGGAGCATCAGCAAGGACCTGAAAGGATGCTTTTGCAAATCTGTCCTATTTTACTTTTTGAAAGTGTTGACAAGGAACTAGTGAGAACTTTTCTGGCTGAGGGCAGTGTGCCTGGCCCTCGGCAAGGACACATGTCTACTCTGATTTACCTATGGGGGTATGTGGCATGACCAAAGCCCATGCCCCATGGATTGTGTAGACTGGCCATGCAAGCCAAGAGCACTGGCCATTGGTTACATTATGAGAGTATAATGGACATTGAACTAGGATGCTGGGTAGATGCAGTGGATAACTGGGGTGGTTTGGTCGGGCTGAGGTCATGGTCGAGCCTCATGCCCTAGGCAACTGAACAATGACTTGCATGTGCTGCTGATAATGATACACGTGTATGCATTGCTAAATGTTTATTAAAAGGAGTATTATAGTTGTTTAGTATATTTTAAAAGAATATTTTAAAAGAATTATTATTAGTGATGTAACATTATGAAACATTTCTATTCAATTTGACAGAATGAATGTTGTTATGGGGACGTTACAGTTAAATTGTACCCCACCATTGGGACTCCTGTGCCCCAGCAGTTAGCTAGTGAACTCCCACACTGGCCTCCCTTGGCCTTTTCCTCCTGGGCTACCACGAGCCCTTGTCGATATATACAGCCCCTTTTATTTATAGAGTTCTCTCAATGCACAATGCATATGTGCATGTATAGGGGCACTATGTATTTTGGTATAGGTATGGTATAGGTATGGGAAATGCAGATGCAAAAGATTTATACAACATGGTTGAGTGGCAGTTGGTGGGTGTAATATGTTGATGTGCTATATGAACATTGTTAAGTGGTTGTTGAATATGTGTGAATGGTTTAAAGTAAGCAATGAGGGAGTGTTAATAACATAACAGAAACAAGAGTAGAAAGGGCTGTCTTGTGTGATGGTGTGCATGTGCAATCCGGGTTTTCTTATAAGGCATGGGCTAGACGGGAATGCAGAGACTAGTCATACAGGGCAATGGATTATGGTGTTAATTGTATACTCGAAGTATTTCGGATAGAAAATTGTTTCTGTGCTTTTTTCTTTTTCTCTAGGATACAATTGTCCATTATTCCCATTAGCATAGTAAAAACATGCTAATGGGAATGTTGGAGATTCTTATTGAATCTAAATACTTGGATGGAGTCTTTAAGCTTATTTTTTAGTTCTATTTTTGTAACTGTGAAAGGTGGTTCCTAAAGGAACCCTTTTTAAAAATATTTTTTTTGTTGCAGGAGAGGCCAGAAAGTAAGGTGGGGAAGGAAATGAGAAGGAGCACCAGCCACAAATATGGAGGCACAGGTGGACAGGGGAAGATGTTGCGCGTGTTACATCTTAAGGTAGGGGGCAGTGTATCTCATGCTCCTTTATTACAGCTTCAAAAGCACTTTGAAAATGCTGCCCTCTGCAGAGTGGTGTGTTGCAGTATATAGAGCGTACTTTTGTCTTAGAAAGATATCAACAGCCTCTTTTATAGTTTGCAAGGTAGCTGGTGGGATTTTGTGTCCCACAGAAGTAGTACAGTATTGATTGAGGAAGATGAGGTAGAGGAAGACAGCCTTTTCCTTTCTATAAAAGAACAGCATTTCTGAGAGCATTGCAGTGGTTGGATTTAGTGTGGCGGCGCATTGGAGGTGGTCCTGTAGGAGTACTGCTCAGGTAGTCCGCGACTGAGTACACCGTTGCACTGAGTGTGTTTCACTTTGTTAGCTTTAGCCTTTTGTACATTCCCAACAGTGGTAAAGAACTGCCACGCCCATGATTCTCTCTGGGTGCTTGAGGTAGGCACTTCATCTACCCCATCTTCTTGGCCCTCTTCATTGTCTTTTGAAGTATTTCACTTCTTTCTTTGTGTAGGCCCTCCAGCTGGCGGTGGTTGCTATAGGGGAGGAGCGATGGCAATAGCTGAGGCCATTTTTAAGATAAATGGCAGTTTTGCTAATGTTCTTTCAAGTATATGCGATGTGCTAGATTGTTAATGGATAATGAGTAAGAAGAGGTCTAGGAGCTGTGCAAAGGTAAATTCTGAGCTTCAAAGTTCCTAGATGAGCTGAGAAATGCAGTTCAGAACTGTTTGCGAAGCACGGACCCGTTCGTGAAGGGCGGACACCATCATGCTGCGTGTGCATGTGTGGTCACGTGACACTGTCTTGAAAGTTTGCAACTACGTCAGACGTTCATGAATGTCGAACACAAACAGTGGAAAAAGTTTCAAGAAGTGTATAGTGTGTTCAAATCAATGCTAGAAGGTGGGGAATGGCAGCGTTTTAAGGTGATAATTGGATGCAAATATTGTAATAATGGGATAAGTATGATATTAGCAAGTTATAGGAAATTAGGGTGCACTGGTATGAACCCATGAAATTCACTGAAAAAACGTTAAAGGGACGTTATGGTTACAAGTAAAACCGAAAAACGCCAGAAATTTAAGCTAAGCAACCAGAACTCGCCCTACCATTGTGCACTGCTAAGACTAACACCCAGAACAGGAAAGATGACAACACACATGTCATTTATGGCATCACTGATGACATCAGATATCTGAGTTACTTGTTTTTGATAGTTTTTTGTTTTTGCTGACAATGAGAATTTCCAAAATTGATCCGAGTCATGTGTGAATGTTGTGAACAATTGGTGACAATTGAAAGAGCCGATTCATTGTTACATTAGCACAACGATTTACTCCATTTGTGTTACAGAATTTAAATGGACTAGAGTTCTGTATGTGGATTGCAAAACCCAGGTACTGTCAATGTGTTGTATGAAAAGGTACTTTATAAAAGAAAATAATGTCGTACATTTTACAAGGTAGTGCAAATAAAAATGCAATTATTGCTTTCATTCCAGTTGCCTTCATTTCAGTAATGTATGTCTGTATCTGCTACATAGGTGGTGCAGGTTTGTGGCATATGTTGCGTTTACATGGTGGAATGATGGCAGACTGCATCAATACTATGTTATTGATGCAGCCAGTATGTCCACTGCAGCAATATAATATATAGTGTCATTGATATCCACCTCACCTTTATCTAGAAGCTCAACGTCTGTAGCTCTGGTACTTTCTAGGCTGTACTATTGCAATAGCCTCTTTTTTTTAATGTACCCACTTTCTCTCTCGGCCCCCTTCAGCTAATTTGAAATAAGACTGCAAGACTTATCATTAGCCTGAAGACCGGGTAACCTTTACTTGCCATCTCTAGCGCACCTAATCTCTCCATCGTTTTCTAACTTTTAGTGTTATGCGGTTGACACCCGGCTCTCCTTCAATTTGTGTGCTGCATGAATGTCGAACACAAAAACAGTGGAAAAAGTTTCAAGAAGTGTTTCTCTCACTTATTGCTGCTGGTGTATGTGCGATTCAGGAATGGTGTGCTTCCAATAATGTCTGCCTTAATGCCAGTAAGACTGAGATCATTCTTATTGGACCCGTGCTACTGCTTTCCCTCTTTCACTCTGGCTGTCCTCCTTGGGTCCTATGCCTGTGCCTTTCTGGTGAGGAAAAAACCTTGGTGTCATCTTTGACTCCACCCTCTCCTTCTGTCCTAGCATTATGCACGTCTTTAAGTCCCACTACCAGCTGCACCTACTGAGTTATTTTAGCTTTTGTCATTTTCCCTCAGAAGCCCACTATATCAAGAGTTCTAGTTCTGTCTAGGCTGGACTATTGTAACAGCCTCTTTCAAAATCTTCCTGCCACTACTCTTGTCACTGTAATCTCTACACTGGCTCCATTGGTAGCTGCAAGGATCAGGTTCAAGGCCCTCTGCATTATTCACAAGACTTTCTGGGGCCGGGGACCACACTACATGTAATTTTATCTTCAACTCTGAGGGTTAGACTCTTCTCTAGAGTAGGGGGATAGATTTCTCTTCCCGGTTGGTGAGCCCCTCTGGAACAGCTCCCATGTCTCTTTGAAACTTGAGCAGGAACACCTCAGGGTCTGGAAGTAATTGAAGACTTTCCTTTATGCTTCTGCTTTCTCTCTCCCCTGCTGATGTTCTCGTTCTGCTGCACTAACTGTTTACCTGCCCACCCATAAAACCTTTTGGGGACCAGGTTCCCTTATGAACTGTAGCTCCATGCACTGTCTCCTTGCCCACCATGCACTGTGGACTGTATTTGCAAGCCCATGGTGCCATGCCTATTTGCACTTAGAAACGGCCACGCACCCCGGTGTCACTTAGGTGTTTGCTTATTACCTCTCACCTTCCACCCCCTTGCACTTCTCCTATCATTTCCCCTTGCACGATATGAATGACAAAAGGCCTAGTAGGATCATTTGTTTTTTGTTTCCCTTTGTTTTACCCTTCCTTGTCCTTGTTTCGTTCATGTCCTCTGTGTTAATCTTAGCATTGCACAGAGGTGGTGCGAGTTATGGTTGCTTAGCTTACCATGACTGGTGAATTTCTGTCAGGGTTTCGGTTTTACTTGTAACTATAACGTCCCTTTAACATGGAATTTCATAGTTTTCTTTTAGTGCAACTTGACCAGAACGTCCAATTTTCTTTTCATGGAATATCTATATATATATATATATAATCTCAAAATTGAATGTCATGTGATATGTTGCAGGTAACAGGAAAGCAAATATTATTCCAAAATCGTAGTCCTATTTTTTTAAATGTCCAGAACCATAAGTAATGGTTCCCTTGTTTTTATATTATGGTGGTTATACCATTAGGGAGGGTGGGTCTCAAGACCCCTATTATAAGATCAACAGATCATAGCCAGCACCCTAGAGCATGAAATGGGTATCACCTTTTTCTGCCATACAAGTGGCAGAAGGTTCGAGTAGGTCAGCAAAACCTGTATCAACATCTGCCAGGATCACCACAAACAGTGGTCCTCCTGGACATTCTGCCACATTAGCCATAACATATAAAACCTATGGACCTTGTTGGGTAATTTTCGTTGACATGTTTCCCTTCACCTCAGGCAATATTGACATTGATATGTGCACTGATTGTGATATGAGTGGTGAGTATTGCCATACCATATAAATCCTTGATGAAGCCATCTCACAACATTGATCTCCACTCATGCGTTACAAGAGTAGTGCTAGCCCACCCAGTTCTTTGCTCTCTAAATGCCCCATGGTGCTATTGAGAAATGAAGGACTTGAGAAGTGTCAGAGCAGGTGGATGATGTTTGGGTCCATCAGTTTTTGGTCCTGAAAGGGCTGCAAACAGTGCACGTGCATATAACCAGTGAGCAATGATGTCATGTACTGCTACTTCTGTAAAAGCAAAATGAATGTGTAGCGTGGTTGTTTTGTTGCCATTATACTTTCCCAGCTTCTGTGTAAGGGGAGAGATGCTAGCAATATGAATCAGCTACTCTGTATTTTCAAGGCAGAGCTTTGGGCACCACTAAGGACCTTTAGAACCATGTGATGACTGGAAAAAAACATGTATTCAAATGTGTGGTCTGACTCTGCACTTCTACACAGGATCCTTCAATATCTTATTGAGTTGGATGTGTGGGTTTTCTACTACTAATCCTAAAATCTTGGTGCAATCATGACACAATTTCCGACAGATTACTACTGAATGCTAATCAACACAGACTTCTGAATCTGGCAGTTCGATGTATCATCCCTACCGATATTTTATGAAATGCACACATGTGGGTTGCATCTTAATTATATTCATCAACTGTGAGCAGTCAGTCAAGTGAACATGTATGCATGGTAACAAAACCAGATATTGTGACTAGAAATGCACTCCTGTTGTCAGGTTGAGTACAATAATCTGTTGTATGTTTTCCTTTTCGCACTTCACCTGTTCTGAATGATGGTATATACTGTAATGGGTCAGAAATGAGGCAGGCACAAAGTGGTAGTGTTTTCAACATCAGACATCTTCATTAAAAGGTTGGATAAAGGTCTATCTGTCCCTATCATAAAGAGTTTCCCTACCTAGGAAACTAAAACTAAAGATTGGTCCATGTATTGTCAAAATGATGAAAACTGTTCTTGTCGCCAGAATATATTTGGCCTTCACGCAAGAAATAAACAATAAGTGTAAGGAAGAATGTCTCTGATCTATATTTAGCCAAAAAGTGTCCACATGTAATGTAAATGGATTACACCAAATGTCTTTTTTCCAAGTAGAAGTCTGTGTATCCAGAGGGCTGTCCCCTTCCATTGGATTATTTCTAGAAAGGATGGTGAAAGTGTATTTTTCTAACAATGTTTACTTCAGGATGGTAGGAATGTCTCTTCCATACAACTTCTCAAGGATGGAAAAAGTGTATTTTATACAAGACTGTTTCAAGGTTGGCAAAACATTTCTTCCACACAATATTTTTCTAAGGATAACTTCCTGGTATAATCTCCTAGCAAAACAAAAGAGGTGATGGTTGGAAGGTTTAGAATAAATCTGAACCTTTGGCATTGCTCTGGCCAACCCTCCAAACCATCGTTCTTCGCCTGCCAAGCCATTACAAAAGGGGAAAGACCATATGCAAATCAGGCTTGGTCCCACCCCCAAAGGTTAGTCCAGACTGAACTACTAGGTCACATCCGTTCTGCACGGGACCACAAGCATCCCAGACATGTTTCAGCCTTGTTGGGCGTCATCAGTTAGGAGTAGCCTGACACCCAAGCTACTCCTCACAGATGAGGCCCAACAAGGCTGAAACCTGTTTGGGGATGCTTGTGGTCCCGTGTAGAAGCTTTTGGGCTGGGGCCAAGCCTGATTTGCACATGGTCTCTCCCCTTCTGCAATGGCTTGGCAGGCGAAGAACGATGGCCTGGAGGGTTGCCCAGAGCAATGCCAGTGGTTAAGATTCATTCTAAACCTTCCAGCCATCACCTCTTTGGTTTTTGCTTGGTATACTCTCCTGCCAGGAATCCTTAAGTAGTTTCGTTAGATCCCCTGGTATGCTTTCCTACCTGGTCTCTCTTCACAAGGTCTTTCTTTCATATACTTTTAAATGGGTTACCATGTGTACTCTCCTGCAAGGACAGCCCCCCCCAGTGTTTTTGTAGATCCCCCTAGTATACTCTCCTGCCAGGTATCTTTCCCCAAAGGCAGACTGCCTGATAAATGTCCTTTACAACAAGAAGAAATAGCATTCAGCCGTGCACACCTAGACTAAGAAATATTTATAACCAAAAGTTAAATGTTTAAAGTAGACTTGGGTGCAGGGGAGGAATTACAGCCCTGACATGAAGCCGATACTTAATACAAACCATAGTGTCCAATCTATGGTCACTGTTGTATGATATACTTCCTTTTTAAGGATTTCTTCCAATGTTCTCTGTCTTTCAGTATAGCACAGTTGTATTCATGCACCGTCTATACTTCATTAGCTTCAGGCAATACTTGTTCCAACTTTCTCCATCTTGACATTCCATATTAGACTTGTTCAATTTCTGTCTTAACTTCTTCACAGTATTCATTTGCTTGTGGCAACCCTTGCTTCAGCTTTGCCCATATTGACCTCTCAGATACGGAGACTTGTGCAAATTCTGTCTTCCAACTTCTTCATTATCATTCATCTTCTTGTGATAACATTTGCTCCAACTTTCCCCATAGTGTAATCTTAAGCATGAGGATTTGTGCCATCTATTTTACTTTGGTTGGTATTCAAAATATACTCTTAATTGTTCATGTGCCTGTCGGTATTCCCCAGAGTTCCCATCATCACTGGGCAGACACACGGGTGTCTGACATTTCTGACCCATGCCATGTTGCTGCAGCAAATTCCTCTGTCGAGAATTGCATCTTCCCCCCTGCAGACCCTCTTTCAGCTCTCTCACCAGCTCTGCACTCAGTTGCTGGAGAAGCTGCTGCTGTTTGGCACGACCGCGTCTTTGACAGCTTCTTTGCTACAGCCGGTCTCTCAACGGACTTCCACAGGTGCCTGCCTCACCTCTCTGGGTCTTCCGCCTCTATGGTATTGTATTGTAGAAAGGGAATACAGAGATAATTTACAGTTTTACAAAAAAGTATGAATATACAGAGTAGGTCCAGTAATACACATTTATACAGATCATGGATGAAGGTGTCACACATCACAGGAGTGTAGCCATTGTTTGACGCTGGATTTAAATGAGTGAGGGGAGGTGATGCTCTTAGGGTATCCGGTATTGAATTCCAAAGTTGTGCTGTCAATACTGGGGAGCTGGAACCTCCTGTTTTTTTTAGTTTAAAGTTAGGGATTCTGATACTATTTGAATGTGCCTTTCTAATAGGACTTTCAGAAGTATTTTAATGAATCTTTTAGTCAGGTATTTAGGTGCTTTGTTGTTGAGGCATTTATATGTCAGATTTACTGTTTTAAACATAATTCTGTCTTTAATAGATAGCCAATTAGTAGATCGTCTTTGGTCAGAAATTTGCTGACCTTTGGGGATGCCTAGAGAAGTTCTCAACGCATTGTTTTGGAGGGTTTGGAGTTTGTTGGTATTGTATTTACTGGTGCCTAAGTAGAGTGCATTACAGTAATCCAATCTGGTTAGAATTGGTGTCTGTGCAATCGTGGTACAGCTTTCGGTAGTCAGAAATGGTTTACATGTGTACATTTATTTGCTTGAGGGTGAAGTCTAAGTAGAAACCTAGAGTTTTTACTTTAATCTTAATGTCATCAATAGTTATGGCTTTGTAAAGGTGAGGGAGTTTGTTCGGTCTAGTGGTGGACTCAATGATAAGGAGTTCTGTCTTTTCGTCATTAAGACATAGGCCGTGAGTAGCCATCCAAGTTTGTATGATTTGATAGATTCTGTTTATAAGAGCTAAATCTTTCTTAGCCTCCCTGGATTGGGATAATGATCTGGGTGTCGTCGGCATAATTAGTATATGTGTCACCCAGATTATCCAGAATATCAAAGAGCGGCTTTCTAAAAATATTATACAAAGCGGGGAGATGCATGACCCCTGGGGTACACCGCAGGTGATCGTTGCAGGGTCGGCTGATGAGGAGGGCGAAAAGACTCTTAGTTCTGTTGTCTAAGAGTTTATCCAAGCGGTGGCTTCTTTGGAGAAGTTGATAGCTGATTGGAGGTGATTACATAACACTTTATGGTCAACCAAATCAAAAGAGGTGGACAGGTCTAGGAGAAGGAGAATGGATGTTTCACCTTTGTCTTTTCGGTCATCTAATTGGTTTTTGAGATTGAGGAGTGCAGTCTTGGTTGCTTGTCTAAGCCTGAAGCCAGATTGTCAGGTGCCTAAAAGGTAATTGAGCTCCAGATAGGATTGATTCTGAAGGTAGGCAGGGCTCTATCTAAAATATTAAGGAGTAACGGTACTGTCGTAATAGGCCTGTAGTTGGTCGGGATGCTAGGATCCAAGTTAGTTTTTTTTAGGAGGGGTAGTACCCAAGCATCCTTGAGGTTGCCAGGGACTGAGCAAGATTTAAAGGATGTGTTGATGAAAGGAGCTAGGTCTTTAGCCACTTCTTTAATTATAGGTGCTGGACAGGTATCCCCAAGACACCGGGAGGGTTTGAGTGAGGTGATGATGGATTCAGTCTCAAAAGTTGATATTGACCTAAATTTAAATTGGTTAGGTGGTTTAATTTGGTTGCTAGCAAGTTTTTGCAGGATGGCTTCTTGAGTGGCAAGAGTGATCTTGTGGAGGGTAGTTTTTTTGGCTGATATTTTGTTTTGAAGCATAGCAGTTTTGTTACAAAGGGCATTTTGTATCTTCGTGCATCAAATTTTATCTTTAGTGCGCAATTGGGGATTCTAATTCTTGGAATATAGAGAAGATTTCCCTAGAACTAGAGTTGGCTTTTTTGATTATTTCTTTGAATGTCTCTTTTTTTAGTTTGTATGATTTCTTTTTTGTATCTGTCAGCGAGGGAGGTGAGCTGATTTTTGTTCTGAGTCGATGGGTTCTTTTTCGAACTGGTCTCAGCCTGTCTTTTTTTTCTTTGCGGAGGGTTTCTAGGCTAGGGGTGAACCATTTATTGAGGTGATCCAAAGGTATTTCTTTACTCAATTTCAGTGGAGCTATAGTGTCTATAGTTGAGTTGATGTTGTTATTATACAGATCAACCAGTTCTGTAGGGAGATGGGTAGTGTTGGTGATATGGTGGATCAGTGGTAAGAGGTTCGTTGCAGTAATGTTCTTTTTACACCTGGTAAGGGTTGGAGGAGATTTAGGTTTAGTTACATTGGTTTGGGGGATGTCTTGGATGTTGAAAAGGATCAGATAGTGGTCGGACCATGCGCAGGGTTCAGTGGCTGTGATATGAGGTACAATTAATATCTGTGACCCAGCCCAAGGTATGACGTTTAGAATGAGTAGGTCCAGTGTTTCTGATAGTAAATCCAGCTTCAGCAATGGTGTTTGCTAAAATGGTGGCATAAGATGGTAGGTAATGCTTACAGGCCACAGCTTGTAAGCACCGGCCTCCTTCAACACGGTCCATTCCTACGTGTCTGTCTTCATCCGCGGTTCTGCTTCCCACTTCGCCCGCTCTACTTCTCTCTTGTCCGATTTTCAGTTGAACGTGCAAGCCATTTTTAAATGTCCTATACAGCTGATATTCATTGTAATCACTAGTCTGCATGTTTAGCTTAAGGTTTTTTGCAATATCCATATTAACTCCTTCTTCCTCATCTCTGTACCTTAGGCATTATGGTGGTTAGAGTTTATAGATTTTATTGGACTATTAAGTATTTCTTTTAAGGATTTTTGTTTAATACATAAACATCTGAGACAAATGTTAAATGTGAGTTGTGTTGTGAGTTGTGTATTTCAGGTGTGAATGGTAATTTGCTTAAGAGTGTCTGGTAGGAAGGGGTTTTAGAGTTTTGTAACTGGAATGATTTGTGTAGTGACAACAGGCAATCAGGAATTTAGAAGTTATAGGGTTTCTTTATGTGGACGGGACGAATACCATGCCTCTACCAAGACATTCTAATACAGACCCAACTGTCCCAACACTCCCTAGTGGGCAGTATGACCAAGATCTAGACGCTTTGACAGTGCCTTCACCTAAGGCTTCGTTCACACCAAAATGTCGTTCACAAATATTTTATTTGATCTATAATTGAGAGCACAAACTATTATTCTATATTTTACTAAAAGCTCCTCAGAACAGCTAGGCTCTGCAACAATCCTCCGGGGACTCTGGCATGCTGAACGGCATGCTGAACGCTCTCTGGGGGAAGCAGGAATACAGTTTAATTAAATGGAAAGATAGAGGCTCAGAACTGCGGCATAGTACTCTAAATAACAGAACGCTACACACTCTGACACAGGGTGTTCGAAATAGCAGGTCCCTGGCTAATGTGGCAAGAGGCCCTTATAACTAATGGAAACCAGTAACACTATCTTTGCTGCCCATCATTCCTGCACGTGCTTAGTAGTCTAGCGCTCTCCAAAATGTGAACTAAAGCAACATTAAATCCCATTTGAAAATGACCTGAAATGCTGCGGCAAATGACGGAAATACTAATGCTAAAAATGACTAAATCTCCATGCTAATAGAACATCTGCAGTCGGTACTTCTGTTTAGGGTGTTGCACTTGCATCCCAACATTTTATTAAGAAAGGTTTGATATTTTACTTTATACTACGGCATTATTTAATCCCAATCATACCAAAAACAGGACGAGGTCTGTAATGAAGCATTGATAGATATATAGCTGAGCCCCATTTTAGGTAACCCATCCTACTGTACCTCATCAAGGTGAACACATCTGAATATCAGCAGAGCGAAGCCTTGACGCTCTTAATCAGAATTGTGTCAAATAATGTATGCATCTAATCAATAAAGATGCATTCTTTACTTGCTGATTCCATGGAAATGCTTGTATACTCAAACGTTGGTGAAAGACATGTATTCATCAAAGGGGCCAACCTGACCCTGTCCATATTGGCGGGCAACCCTAAAAAGTACCACTATTTAATAATAATGTCCACAACTAGTAGACTTATCGGGTAGATTAGCATACATATAACCACATATGCCAATAATTGGCTATGCATGTGCTTTCTGTTAAAAACTTCCCAAAAAGCCAGACCATCAATTTAAATAACCCAGCTGTGTATTTTGTTGAAGTGGGACAAATCCTAATAAAGATACAATTGTAATGCACGAAATGAAGAGTATAATAGGCAATACAACAAACATATGGTGTAGAAAATAAATTGTTGAGTTATGTTCCCAGATCATTCTTATGCGTGGCTCCAAGTAGGATGATAACATCCATGCAAGTAAATTAAAGCAATGAGGTAAACGTATGTTGAGTGATAATTGTGAACAGAATATCACAGTGAATACTTCTATTCAGTATGGAATCATGGAAAAATGATAACGGTGGATAGTTACACATCTAGTGAGCTACACAGTGACTGTAAGGTGACAACATGGCATTCAAAGAAACAACCCAAAACATATATAAAGACATGTATGAGCATTATGCATTGGAAAGTATTCAGATTATAGGTGCTAGCCTTGTTCATGTAAAACTGAACAGACAAAACAGCTTTGCTACAGGGACTGCAAGCACATTTCATGCTAAGAGGCAGAGTCTTCGAGATTTCGTTTCTAAGCAAAGCTGGCACCTTCAAGGTAGAGACCAATGGAGAGTAAACATGAGGGCCGTGAAAATATACTGTTAATAGAGATTCTGCTTTCATTCTCTGTTATTTAAATGAGCATCAACACAGGGGAAGAAGAGATGTTCAGCCTGTCATGCGCTATATGCTTAGACTGCATCTGAACATTGTTTTGCACGGGGACGTGCTGCAGGATGTGATCACCTGTCAAAAGCGTCCCTGTGAAATGTCGGCAGATCTTGCATGTCTTGTTCCTCTGCCATCTGCAACTGCAAGGAACAAAGCCAAGTCACAAGTGGCCAGCCTAGGAAGGAGATCATTCGCAGTCATCCGTTTGGGGCCTTTGTTGTCCATGTGGATTGGATCCTTTATCAAACATCTTTCTACTTTACATTTTCTTTCAAAGCAATAGGTGAAATCCAAAATATACCCCGAAGATTATTCCTTTGTACTGTGCTGTCTATTGTCCCTTTCAAAGCAAGCTACCCACATTTTGAGATTAATCATTTGACCAAAATAAAATTGTCTTAACGCAGACACGTTAATGCTCTTTTTTGATTCAATAGCATTATTTCTGGATACAGATCATATCGAACCCCTTCCTTTTATGGACAAAAACATCATTTTTGCACGACTACGTTTAACCTTGCTGATGAGACTTGCTGATAGAGTACTTGCAGAATGGCAGCTGTGTTCTGAAAGATTAGTGTACGCTGCCTAGCACATTTTGTCTCTCCAAAATCCATTATATTGTTAAAAAGCATAATCTGAGGACTGTAAGGGGTGTTGCATTACAAATGTCTTGCGTGCACCACTCCCCCTACGTGGCAATTGCAGATGGGATTGATTATGTATTACAATTGGTACAATGACAAAAGTGGTATTCTGTGTCTCCTTTCCATGACAGCAGGGCATACATATCCCTGCCTGTGGCAAGCCTCATCCAGCGTGGAAAACCAACTGCAGCCCCTTTAATTGATCAGTAATATGATGACCTGCATAACCAAGATTATACAATAGTACACACATTGCTCAATCACACGCATCACAAACCTGACAGACAGCAGCAACCACTGCAATAGTGCTGACAAAACCCCCAAGAGAACAAATGCCATTGCAGGGAGTGAAAGCTAAAAATGAACACAATTCTTTTTTGATCATGAGAACCAAACTGCTGCCACATAAAACACTTCCTGGACCTACAAAACCACCCCGCCCCCCGTTCCATGCTGCTGCACCAAAACAGGAAAACATAGTATAGAAGGAATAGGAGTATTTGTAGGAGAAGACCTATTAGAGGATGTCAATGGGAGAACAAAGCTGGGAGAAATATTTGTGGGGAGTTTTGGGTCCACATGAAATATTTGAAAAAAAAGTAAGAAGACCTCTGTGCTCCTAATATGGGCAAATTGAGAAAGAGATTTCAGGAAAATACATGATGGGGGAACTATCTGCCAAAGTGAAAAACAAGATGTCTGATCCTATTAATGACATGGATGGAGATGTGGAATACTCACTAGTGGGAGGGTGGTAGAAGGCGACGCAGATAACCAGTGAAACCAGGGATGGGGTTATTTCATCAAAATAGACATCAGCGTAGGAGGCGATGAATGCTGAGAGTAGTGGAAATGTGTGACAAGAACGGTGGATGTGGTATAGGTGAAGGAATCTGGTAGTAAAGACTAATTGTCCATGTGAGTGTGCACAAGCAACACAAGGCCAAACGCCAAATGGTCAGGGTTCACATCACAAAATGTGGATATACTGCAGAACTAGACCAAGAGTTTCAATTCTATTTAGTCATTGGAGCGTCTTTTTCTTTTTTCTTGCAGTTAGGCCGTCCGTTGTTTCCAGACGGAGGTTAAAAGTAATATTTTGTATGGCTAGTTCACATAATCTCATGCAGAAAGACTGTCCTATCTTTTACATTACAGAGCGTTGGTTTCTACATCTAAGGGAGTGAATCTGAATGAAAAATTCCGGCAAAATATGTTGCTTGCTATTAAATGTAGTTGACAAAAACTATCGAATATGTGTGTTGGGGCAATAGCACAAATGATGCGCAACCACACAATGTGATACTGTGACCAATTGGGGCCATATTACTGAAATGTTGAACATGTGAATTATTGCACCAGGGAAAAGTGTACCCTACAGTTAATAACATTCTGTATTAGCACCTGGGCAAAAACCTCTCTAGTGCAAAAATGCATTGAAAAAATACTTTGTACTAAAGCAACTTTTCTCCTAGTGCTAATATTGTTCAAATCTCCACTTGCACTACAGCACAGTTTCTATAATATGGCCCAAAATATGGAACATTATGGCAACAGTGAGTAGATTGAATTGTGAAATACCTTTTGATGTGTATACCAGGAATGTGTTCTCTATGAAGAGGATTGTAGGTCCGTGCACACACAACAGAGTGGGAGCTGCATACCCCTCATAGACCAAAATAGTTGTCTTGCCATTATACCAACACAGCCCACCAACCTGTGCTTAAAAGAAAGCTTGCGTCACATTCTTACTCTTCAAAGTCTGTTTGTGGTCAGGGCCAGCGACTACTGGTGTGGATGCTTTGACCGTGCCATGCCAAAATGATCTACAGTGGTTCGGAAGGCTGTGTCCAGTGTTCCAGTGTTTAATGGATATTCATTTTGGACCAAAATACAGGCTCAATGTAGGGTGAGATTAGTCTAATAAAAAAGTAATACATAAAAATTACACTCTCAAATACAGTATACCCCAACCCCAAATACATGGAAGAAATACAGAGATTACTGAGTTATGGCATAAAACAAGTGCCCCTAAAATGAATCTAAACAAAAAGCAAAAGGCAAGTCCTAAAAGCCAATTCTTGAACTAATCAGACAAGAACAGTATTTCCTGTCCCTGTCGATCGGGCTCTTAAACCGCATTTGTGCCATGGGTACTACATTGTTCTACTTTGTTTGTTTGTGTACGCCTATATGTTTGGGATTACATCATGGCATACAATTATCTGTCAATCTAATAATTATGCAAAGGCAAGACAGATTTTCCCCTGGAACTATATATTAAAATGTGTTCTATATTATTTACAAATGACCTTTCTTTATTTCTTTGATGGCTTTAAATTAAGTTTTGACATACTTAAGGGGATGGAAAAACCCAGGATGTTAACACCGCCACATACACCTACCAGTGAAGACTGTGTTAAGGTGCAAGAAGCTTTTGCAAGAAATAATATCATCACAGCCAGAACCAAAGGCGATAGACCTGATACCCATGTTGCAGGCACAAACGTGGACGCACGTGGGAGTTTTAAGTTCCTACCTATATGGGGGGACGATTTTAGTAAGGTCCTAGCCAAGATGAAAACGACATTGTGTGCAGAGAATACTCTGCCTACCAAAATCATTTTGGAGCATAAAGAACTCTTCTCACCGGTTTTAACGAAGATAGTTAATGCAGCTTTCAATGAAGGTGTGGTGCCTAAGGACATCAAGGAGGTAACTATTACCCCACTAGTTAAAAAAGCAGGGTTGGACCCCAAAGATCCTGGGAACCTACGGCCCATCACCAATTCGAACTTCGTTTTGAAGGTGCTAGATAAAATTGCCACAAACCAACTGCAAAAACATGTGGAAGATCTGAAGCTGTTGCACAATCAACAATCAGGTTTCCGGGCCTCCCACAGTACCGAATCTGCTATGCTGGACCTCCAGTCACATATGTTGGGCCTGAGAGAAAAAGGCAAAGCAGGCATTTTCATGCTACTCGACTTAAGCGCAGCCTTTGATTTGGTGGATCACCAGCTCCTTCAGGAGGCACTGGCCAACATTGCAGGTTGTTTCCCTAAGGTGTTGGCTTGGTTATCGTCCTTTCTCAAAGATTTCGGAGTGCTAGAATACACTGGGGTGACAATTTCTCCAAGGCCGCCCCCATCATTTAAGGATTCCGGCAGTGAGCTAGTCTGTCACCTCTCTTGTTTAATTTATACCTGAGAAGCCTCTGCGAACTCCTGGAACACATCTGTGTATTCTTTACGAATGATGCCGATGATACGCAGCTCATTTGTGAACTCTCGGGTGATTATATCACTGACAGTGTGAACATTTCAGAGGTTTATTATATCATAGACCACTGGATGCAACATCATTGGATGTGTTTAAACAATACTAAAACAGAGCTGCTGATCTTCGGCATGCGACAGGCCAGATGCAAATTACGGAACGAAAATAAGTCCTCCACCATCAAGGACGCAATCATCCCGGTGATGCCACATGTTAAAACTCTTGGGATGACGATGGAAGCATTGGTGGGCTCGGAGATACAGGTAAGCTACCTGCAGAAAAATAACGCCTGCTATCTATGTCTTCTGAGAGCAATAAGACCCTTCATTAATGAAGTCAATGCTGCAACAATTGCCAGGGCCATCATCCTGTCGCGACTTGACTACGGCAATGCTCTCTTGCTAGCAGGCACAAAAAGGGAAATTCAAAAGTGCCAAGTCATACAAAACGATGCAGTTCGCATAGTCAAGAATGTAAAAAACAGAGAACATGTGTCAACAGGGAGAAGAGCACTACATTGGTTAAGAGTGGAGGAGAGAGTTAAGTTTAAAGCCATGACAATAATCCATAGATGCCTATACGCAGAGGCCCCCAGCTATTTTTAAAAAAACTTTTCTCTTTCTATTCTCCTGGAAGATGTCTAAGATCAGCCGACAGGGGCACCTTGAACACCCCTGGGGCTAAGTCTGCATTTAGGCAAGGCAAATCCTTCCCGGTGAAAGCAGTAGACCTCTGGAATAAGCTGCCGATGGCATTACGGCTTGAAGAAAATTACCAGAACTTCAGGAAATCACTAACAACTGTGTTGTTTCAATAAGTAATAGAGTCCTGATCTCCAGAATATCTACCCATTTTAATGAGGAGAATTACGTGTTTTTGATTTTCTTGGTTTCCCATGCCCAGATGCCCGCGGGCTAACGGTGGGTAATAAGCAAGTACATAACATAACATAACATAACATAAAATCAGTAGTTAATAATTTTAGAAGTTCGTGTGATTTGTCACTTGGCGAGTATGTTAGGATTTGAGGTCTTAAAAGACAACCTTTTTCACTGTTTCCCAAGCCTCAAACTGAACACTTTATAACATGCACCAATAATTTCAGTGACCATTATTTATTTTAATATTACCCACTTTTTTAGTTTGGGCTATTAGGAGGCAGTTCAGCACCAGCTACAAGCTGAATCTATTGCATGAGAGTACAGCTAGGTGGGAGATTGTATGTGAAGGGAGACACACAGCGTAAAGGTGTTTGTTATTTACCCACCCATTGACTGTCCACAGCCATGCTAATCCCTATACAACCATTCCCAGCAAACGCCTGCCCCTCCCTGCCCAACGCAAATCCTCCTGGGATCTCTGAAAGCAATCTATCAATTAGAAACGTCAAACTTTAGCCTGTCAGTTATTTCTAAGCAGTCCTCTAAGGGTTAATGTCTTAATTGCTGCAGTCAATGGTTAATGGTGTAATAAACCTTTCGGTAGCAAGTGTGCCATACTCCTTGATTAGTATCTGTTGCTTGTAGTGAAGCCCTTTTTAAAACCAGCATTAACAAAGCAAGCACTTGGCCCTTGTGTATAATTTGCCAAGCACTGCTATTGTATTTCCAGATAATCACACCATTTGCAAGCTGTTGCGATCTTATTGTTAGCTAGTACCATAATATCAGTACCTAGAAAATGCCTATCACATTCTTAAACAAAAGCCCAAACTGGTGACTTTGCCAATGTTTTTTTTTTAAACAGGTGTGCACGAGCCTCTAGTTTTTTCTGACTACTTTTTCTGTTGCACATAATGATACACATGTGTTGCGACACATATATATCTACAGCCCGTACATCATGTAATGTTCTATAATGGATCAATTTATATTTAGGCATTTGCGCGGGACATTATCTTGGGCACTAGAGCATTACCTGACTGGCAATGCCCACCAACCAAGGGGTTTCCGGCTATTACTACCATGTCATGATTTCTGGGTGCTAATAGCATTTTATTAAGTTGTGAATGGTGCGATTGCTGTTTCTAAACCTTAAAAATGCATACAAAAGAAAATGTCTACCATGGATGTATGTAGACAGGAACTACGCATAGTCCCTCCTCCCTTTCCATGATGGCCATTTCCGTGGAGAGGAAGGTGAATGGTGGGGTGGCCTCAGGTAAGTGGGCCCTGGGTTGAGATGGTGTTAGGGATGGCTGGGAGAGGGGGAATCGGTGAGGGACCAGGAAAAGGGGGCTCGGGTTGAGCAAGGAGAGAAGAAGGCAGCCTTCAACTTCTTATGAGTCTCAGAACACAGGAAATACCACGAGGTAAAGAACACATCCTTGGCTCACCAAGTGTCTGGCAGGTTCCATGATGTCCTCCCCTGGGTGCCAATAATCAAATACAACACAGTTTATAGATGTTAAGTATATGAGCATCTATGTTCACTTTCCAGACTCACCATTTGAGGGATGTATGATCATAAAACTGTCTATTGACATTAAAAGTTAGCTTTAAAAACATAACTTGCACAAAATGTCTTCAATGTCACCTTAAAAGGAAAATAACAAGTTTTACTGAGACTATATTTTAGTGGCTAGAAAAGAGGAACACTGCCAGCGAACAAGGTTCATTTGCAATTTTAACCCCTTCACGCCATGTGTCTCTTTATGTGGGAATTCATTAATTTATTACAAATAGTACTTAGGACTTATATAGTGGACTGAAATGATTTGGAAAGAATGGCCCTAATACATGGATTTTAACACAGATTTTCCTAAGGACAGGATACACAGAGGATTCTGACAATTTAAAGGATTTTGCTAGGGTATTTATAGCATTTCTATGGGTTTGGACATAATACAAGGAAACAAAGCAAGGGATGCAGTTTTTTGGTTACTTGGGAAGGGAAATACTTACAACAAGCACTTGAATGGACTAGTTTGGACAGCCGGGCCTCTGGACACGGGACAAAGAGCTGGTTACTTGGGCAACATCTGGGCTCTCCTCTAGGGACACAGTGGGGCAACTGGGGTCTGGTCACCTGGACAGCAGGGAGCATCAGCTGGAAAAAGCAGGTCCGGTCGCTGGATAATCCCAAGAGGGTTCAGCAGCCTTCTCCCCTTTTCCCCTGATTTATTGGGATTTTTGTAGGGTTTAATTCTGGATTGGAGGTTCAGCCTGGGTAAGAGGTTCTGCCTGGATCTGCTATCAGCTCCCCCTGGCCTGGCACTGGAATTTGGAATCTTGCAGGGGGAATGTGGAATGTCTGGATCCCAATGCTGGATTTTCTTGAATCTTGGATTTTTTAATGTGCTGACTGTCTGCATGTCTCCACCTTATATAGACCAGATGACATCAGGGGATTTTTACTATGTGGGCAGAACTAAGCTAGACATACCTCTAAATTGGATAGGTCAGCCTGGAACTTTTGCCGCCTCCCTGTAAGCAGATTGGACTGAAGGAAGTGACTCAGTTTTAGTGTGTGTGTTTTTAAAATGTGCTTTGCTCTAACAAAGTAACATTTGTCAAAATCAGTTATGGAGCAAAACACTTAGATTTACAAATGTCATCATCTGGATGAAATTAAATAGGCAGATTCCATATTTCACAAGGGACAGTTCTGTCCAAATGCCAAGTTTGTGCAATATTGCTTTGTTCTCCTGGCAATCTTTCACTATTTTCATGGAAAACATTTCACCTAAAATTCTACAATTATCTACATATATACATATTATCACTGGGCGTATTCTCATTAAGTTGCAAAACTGTACCATGTACGCTTTCCTGAGAAATGACATTTTACTGACATTTGTAGGTTTTTCTGACATGTGGTGGACGCAATGTCTTATTTTAAGGACGCAGTAAATACAATTTAAACGGTCCTAATTTCACATTACTTTTCTTTAGGTTACTGAAATAAATACTTTGATATCAAAAGTCCTTTAAGTCAAATGGATGGCATCTGTCACTGGAGGGCAGTCCTTAGGATGTCCGCAATCATCCTACCCCCACTGTGTCAGCTCTGGGCAGCAGGGCTACCATAGTAACCTTTCATTCTGGCAGATGCAGCTGAAGAGAGGTGTCACCAGGAATTCACATTTGTCTGTGACAAGGCCAGTTCCCCATATCCATTGTTCCTGGCTGGAGAAATGCCAGGAAGTCTGACGAGGTCGCAAATTCCCACACCTTGGCCCATTCATAGTTTATGAGGGAGATTCCTATCCCAGAAAGGTTTAGGGCCTTTACATTTCCTGCCCAGGCCCCCTTTATTCTGCTGTTTTCAAACCCACATTTTTTTCTTTCTAACTTTCTTTCCCAGAAAACAAGTCTTTAGTAAATAAGTAAAATATACACTTAAATCACCCCAGTTACACACAAATAATGCTGTTTCTGTGTGAATATTGGGATGATTTCACATTTTAGCTTTACAAGTATCCTTTCATTGTTTTTGCAAAGCAAAGTAACACAGGTTCATTTTACTTTCCTTAGTCATTTACAAATGCAATTGTCCTCGCATCTTCATTCTGCACATTTCCATAGCTCTGGTAAATTTCCTATACACAGGAATCTGTTCAAGAAAAGGGTTCTTTGAAAGTGACATAAGCAAAGGGAGAGAGAGTCTTTTGTGAAGAGTTTGCCTGTGTTATTTTGTTGCAAAAGTAAAACGCTTGCCGTACGGCCTGGAATGAACTTCTCTGCTATTTCACAGATTTAACTTGACACAATGCCTTTCAGGGAGGACTGCCCTCTTTCGCTGGTGTATTACCTGAGGATAGAGGGGTATGAATGTGTCTTATCAGCAACCAAACTGTGTAAAGTTGAAAAGATGGAAATAGCATCAGTGCGCAGTCATTTTAAACACAGAACATTTTCTCTTTGTTAGAAATTTTGAGCTTTCAGCATAGCAGCGCTGCACCAGGCTGCTTTTGAATTCTTCTTTTTGGTGCACATGCACAGCGCAGCCATTATTTTTGGTAACTGCTAAACACAGTTTTGATGCAAGGGAATAAGTGCTCAGCAGAGCCAGCACAGCCATTCTTCTTGAAAATGCAGTTGGGTGGTGCAGTGGAGTTCTGCTTGGCTGGTAAATGTACCCCAAATTTCACCCGACAGGTATGCACTTTCTGTGCATTACGCTCGGCTTTATTTCATTTTCCTAATACACGTGCAAGCATTTATGTGTCCTTACTTAACAGTGACCCCCTTACTGAATTAAACCCACATATTTTTCAGAGCCGGTGAGCAACATGTCAGATGTGGCATTTTGAATTAGCAGTCTCACACGGTTTATAGTCATAATCTCGAATACAAATATGTCGAAAGTCATAATGTCAAAAAAATAAAGTCGAAAACAAAAATGTCGAATTTCTTTTTTTTGTTGATTTTTATTCGAAATGGGGGGGTTCCCCCCCCAACCCCCCTTTTTTAATTTATTTTTTATGTTTTACCCCTTTTTTTTACCACCGGAACCCCAAAAAAACATGTAAATTAAAAAAAAAACAATTCGACATTTTGTTTTCGAGATAATGACTGGACACCGTCTCACACTCATCTTGAGCCTTGCCACCATTGTGCGGTGAGCTTTTATTTTACTCTTCTTGCTTTCCAACTACGGTTCAAGTTGAGCCTCCTTGCATTATTTGAAAACCTCTGTATTGGGTCAGTCGAAATCAGACTCTTTACAGACTGAAATCCCTGCACTGGCTCCCAGTAGCGGCAAGGATTAAGTTAAAAACCCTCTGCATTGTCCACAAGGCCTTCTGGGGTCTCGGTCCTCAATACCTTCAACTCTCTCTTTGTAAATATCTTTCTTCTCGAGCTCTTTGCTAATCCGCCTCCAACTTCCTCAGGTTGAGTCGTTTCTCCAGGCAACAAGTTGGTGGTAAACCTCTTTCTTTGGCTGGGGCCTCCCTCCGGAACAATCTCCCTGCTTCTCTGAAACTTGAGGAGAACCTTCTCTGGTTCCGGAAGCACCTCAAGACCTAACTCTTTGCTTCTGCTTTATCTCCTCCTCTTCCCCGCTGATCTCCTGGCTGAAACTGCACAGGTTACTTGGCTACCCTCTGATCTCGGGCCCAGGTCCCCCCACCAATTGCACCCCTGCACTGCCCCCATGGCAACCCTTGTACTCAGGGGCTGTTTCTGTATCCCTACAGCCCCCTACCAGCACTTGACACCTGATGCCTGCTCTTGCACTTGCCACCAGCTGGCCACACTTTTATTTATTGTCTTGTCTATTGTTTAATTTATTTGACTGTTTATCCTATGTAATGCACTGCCCCCTCCACCTGCACTTTTCCCTCCCCCTCTTCCCTGTACTTCCATGATCTCAATGTCACCTGCCTGGCCTGGTAAGATCATTGTCTCTGTCTTCAATCGGTTCCTCATCCCTTGCCTCATCGTGCCTTAAAACACTTGTGTACAGGTGCTTTATAAATGCCATATCATATAATACAGCACTCACATGCACAGGTCTCCCTTACAGGTTGCACACCAAGTTTTCCATGCATTGCAGCTTAGAACCATAGGCCTTCCCAGAATCTTCCATCAGCCAACAGATACGAATACAGCACTGCTATTTTCTATGTGTCAGGTATAGCACTACATGTTAGAATCAGAACATTACAAAATCATATGTGGCTAAACATATGTATTATATTTACTTTGTAGAAACCGCCCTGATGATGCATAGTGGACCGAAATGCATCAACGACGTTGGCATCTGTACTCTAATTGGAGCAAAAGAAGATTAAAAGGAAGATGTTTTTATCTTAAACATTTATTTTCTGGAAATAAAGTGTTTCACATTCAAAATGTACATCAATTATAAAATAGCATACCTTTCAGATTGTAGTATAGTCTACCCCCTTTGGTGTCACCAGGTCTGGTGACTGTTTCACCAGACACATATTTTTTCTGAGCTCCAAGACTTAACCATCAACTCCAATTACGCCAACTTCCAGCAAGTTTCTCCAAAGCACTGTAATGGTGTTTACAATCACCCGATTGGTCAATCTGTGGGCTAAACAAACTGGTATAGCCTGCAGATTTGATAGAGCCCACAAAGATATAGTCCTGCTTACCTCCACCGTTATTAAAGCCCACAATCTAATTGCTGCCACCGCTTCTATCTTTATATACATGCTGCTTGGGCAGTATCGGGCGTTATGGCCCCTCTTACTTCGTTAAAAGCCCTTGGTATGCTCGGGCCTGTAACTCTGTCTTCTGGGCCCATACATCCTGGTACAACCTTTGCTTAAAATCTATAAAGCTATCTTACAGTCTGTTTAACATGCAACCCACAGTCATGTGAGGGCATTTGCTCTTGCATAACACTAACCTTCATCTTAACGCTTGTGGTACCAGCAGAAGAGCACTCGGCAACATCCAAATTGACTACACGCGTCCCTGCTGCCAATGCAATGTCACCATTAGCAGTTTGGATGTCTCTGGTGCATCACTTCCTTTTTCATATCCTCGCATGCAATTGTGAATGGTCTTGGCATCTTTGGTCTCTGAGATTTATTCTTTTATGTGTTTTAAAGCATGACATCACAAGGAGACCCCAAACGCATACGCTCACAGCAAATCCCATGTAGGCCGGCATATTGTCTCAGTCTTGCTGAAGAAACTGATTCTGTGGAAGGACAAACCCAATAGTAGACTCCGGTTCGACACTCAAAATCCTTTGCACGACAAAGCAGTGCATTGCAACAAGTCATCCACTACTTGTTTAAATAATTGGCCCCTTCCTCTGTCCTTTATTAACATGGTTATCTAGTGTTGTGAATGCACACCCCTTTGCTGCTTGCATGCAAAGCGTCCCCTTGGACACCTCAAAGGCTCGGATTGCCCCTTCCAAATGTAAGGGGCATGACTGTCTGCACATTGTAAACCTCTTTTAGACCCTTGGTTAGCCATTTTCTGCCAGTGCTTCCATCCAGCTTCCACCCAAACGGAAAGAAAAATACAATTTACTAACATATATTATGTCCACGGGTCAGCAACTTGTCAGTTTCTGCTCCACTAGTCTTCTGCTTGTGACTTCCTCTGCACTGCTTAACTTCGTGAACTTTTAATAACTTCCATCAGTTTTATGTGCAGGCCATTGATTCCCAATAATTTTCGTTTTCTCCTCAGAAAACCCATCCCATCATTGTTCTTAATGCCGGAACACTCCTACTTGCAAGCTAAATGGTATTCACCTTGCTTGGAAGCTTGGAATGGTAGGCCATAGTGTTGACCATTGTTTAGCAGAAAGGAGCCCAACAAACTCTGTGCTGCTGAACATTTCAAGCTCTCCTTCACTCAAAGATCTAGCCGGGTGACAGCAAAGTATTGTCAGTCTCAGTTTCCATTCCTGAACCTTCTGATTGGCTACTCCTATGCCCTTGCTTTCTTCTTAAGAACCGTTCCACTGTATCTGACACTACAATGCCTCACATACACACTTATGTGATAGAATATAATGCAGACTGTGGGCTGGCCTCACTGTTACACAGTTGACAATGGATACTGTTAAGATGGATTTTAAGAACCAGCCCTGTGGAAGAGTTCCAGGATGTCAACCTATTCAGTGCCTATTGTTATTGACATTTAGGGGCCGATGCATGGAACAAACGTGCGCCGAAAATCTTGGCGCAAGCAGGCGCAAGCATGAAAAAACAGGCGCACGTGCATGCGTGCGATTCATGGAAGTCCCTGCGCGTGTTTTCCTTGGGATGTGTGCCAAACCCAAGCGTGGCGCACACGGGCACACACGTCATTGCAACAGCTCAAACGCTGTGCGCGACGCGCACAGGGAAAGTGCACACCGTCCGTGCGCACACCAAAAAGGGGGCAGGACACGGGGCGTAACACGCGGAATGGGGAACAACGCGTGAAAAAAAGGCATAACTGGGGAAGTACTGCTGGGAAGTACACGGAACGCCCACACGCATGCGAACCACACGTATTCATGGAATCGAATAGGGCAAACCCGCGCACGGGCAAAGACACGCACAGGCCTAAACACGTCCGCCACACAAAGGCAGGCGGTAGCGTCCCTGCACATTACAAAAGTGTGCGCAAACAAAAAGCACGTATATACAGCTATGATGAATGTCCCATACTGTGGCCCCCTAGGATAAATGGCATGCACGCAACACACAGGCACCCCATAAAAAGAAGAAAAAGAAACAAGCGCCCCCAAGTAGCCCATGTGCGTGCAAAAATGACACATGTAGTATGGTGTGGCAGCCAGGAGCCCAAAAAAAAACGTACGCGATCAACACGCAGGCCAGTATGGCCGTAAGAAAAAGGGGGACGCGACAAACACGGACACCCGCTGTGTGAAAAATAGCGTGTGCGTGTATTCCGGGGGTGCGCGGGAAGTTTTACACGCGATTGGCCCTGTGCGAGTGGGGTACGTGTATTACTGGGGTTTGTGGGAAGTTTTACACGCGAAAGGGCCCTGTGCGAGAGGGGTACGTGTATTACTGGGGTTCGCGGGTAGTTTCACACGCGATCAGCCCTGGGCGAGTGGGATACCACTCACCGTCTGTCTTGTGTGTAGAAGAACGCGTAGCCAACACCCACCCGCTGTGAAGTAATAGCATGTAAACCACAACGGCTGGAAAACACACGCACCGCACCCGACCCCACGAAAAGCACATACAGAGCAATGGAAAGCCACGTGGGATCTTCAACCCGTGCCAGGCCAATGCCCGTGCGCGATACGTCACAGACGCGTTTATGCGCTAAGGGCCTTTGGTCCAATGAAATCGCGTACGTGTGCTGACATGCTTACGCGGTAAGGGCCTTTCCTCCAATTACACGCTGACGTGCAATTTGTTCACGTGCCAAATCACTCCATATCAAGCTGGCCACGCGAAAACACACGGAAGACCACGCTCCTGCCCAGAAGGCCGAATTACTGCCCCCCAGAGCCCCGAGCACGCTCACACCTGCAATCTGCTGCTGCCTGACTGCCTGCTGTCCACGTGCCCTGCTATTTGGTGCCTGCACGTCAGCCAGGATTTCAGTTGGTGTGCCCACCCCTGCTGGAACAGAAGACTCCCGACTGGGATACCATCGCTCCACAGCCCAGCCCCAGGACCTAGTTGCCCACCCACGCCTGCCTCGGGGGTCGCCATGTCGGGGCAAACACCATCTGAGACCACTGGCGACTCCCAGCCAGAGAGGCAGAGGGTCACCAGCTTCAGTGTGAAGGAAGTTGGTGTCCTGGTGGAGCATGTCCTGGGGATTTATGATGCCGTCTTCGGACCATCATGCGCCAACAAGGAAGGACGGGAGAGGATCTGGGACAACGTAGTGGTTGCCATCAACGTGGAGGGGGTGGCAACCCGCGACATCAAGCACGCCAAGAAGTGCTGGGAGGACTTCAGGTCCAGGACCCTCCACAAGGCCCGGCGCCTCGCGGAGGGGTGCCGGGTCAGCATGAGTGACATCCAGATGAGGGTCCTGGAACACATATGCCCAGCGCTCCACACCCAGATCCTTCGGAGGAAGACCCGTCTGGAGTTGAGCGGTGAGTGGCCAAGCATTGGTGTGCGAGACAGGGCATGTTGCAGTGTGCTGGTAGTCTGATACTTGCCTGTATGTGTGACATAGGCCATGTATGGATGTGTGTGTGCAGGGACATCATGGTCATGCATGTGAGACCAGTAATGTGCGAACCACATGGTTGGTGCATGAGCTACATGGGGAGCTGTACATGGGGAGCTGTATGGCAAATGCACACATGAAAGCATGGCAGTGTCTGTTCTTGCACATGGTGGGGGTGTGAGGGATGGGTGCTGCTGTCATGTACATGTATGGTGCACATGTGTGTGTGTCTGAGAAGTGTGTCTGTGATTTCAATACGCCATGGATTCATGACACATGTCCGTGATGATGTGTAGATTCACTCATGCAGTGTGGTCATCGTTGTATGCACTGTGTCTATCCACTGTGTCTGTGGTGTACAAGGCATGATGCATGACCCTCCGGTGATGTGTGTGCATGGGATCAGTGTGAGCCAGGATGCATGTGAGTTTGAAGGCAACATTGAGATTAATAGAGGCCCTTGTACATGGATTCTGATGTTGATTGCAGGTGCCATGCCTGTTTATGCATGTGTGTTGTGTGCATTCACCCATGTGTTGTGGAGGGACAGGATGGAAGTGACTTTAGACACTTGCACTCATGTGTTATTGCTTCCTGTCTAGGGGAATATTGTACTGTACCCTGATGCTTGTGTTCTATGTCTCCCTCTACGCAGCGTCAAGTGAAGAAGAGGGCGGAGACAGCGCTGTGGAGCCAAGCGGCGGGGATGCCTCCACTGGGCGGCGACGCAAGGCCCAGCCACCCTCCCAGGACTTGCCATCATCCGGGAGCGAGGGGGCTGGTGCCGCGTCTGCCACTACGGCTGTGGCGGAAGGGCCGGGTGAGCCCCCATAGGGGCTTACAATGGCGGAAGACGGTACTGAGACATCCAGGTTGGTGGTCTCCACAGAGGAGGAGGAGCCTGCTACTGAGCCGCACATGGGGCCTGGTGGGGGTAGTACCACTGGTGCAAGTGGTGCAGTTCAGGGCCAGGGTCAGGAGGCAGCACAGGTCACCACTGAGGGGCCTGTGCATGTCCCTGTCCTTGACCCTGTGACTGCACCACAATGCACTAGCTAGGATGCCCCGTCCCCGGCCCGTCTGCAGGTAGGGGAGAGTGCCATGTCATCTGCCTCTCCACTACCTGCGGATGAGAGGTCCTGTGAATGTATGGGCTCCGTCCTGATTGGTGTCGCGTTGCGCACTTGTGACATTCGTGATGACGTGCCTTCTTCCTGGGCAGAGAACGCACGCCATCATGAAGAGCAGCGTCGTGACATGGCACTGTTGGGAGGGGCCCTGGTTGGTTGGTTCATACATGTGATGCGCACTCTGGCGGACCTCTCCTCCTCTGTGGAGACTATGCGCCAGTCGTTCTCCCTGCCATCTTCGGGCCCAGATTCCACCAGGTCCCCCTGTGGACCTGGCCTGACCAACACAGCCAGCTTGGTGGAGATCCCATCCCTGCCACAGTCGGGAGTCGGCGGTCCAGCAGGGGTGGACACCATGACTGGAGACCAGCTGATGGAGGATGTGCAGGCATCATCGGACAGGGCACATAGACAGCAGCAGCAGGAGCAGGCTCTAGGTGGGAGCAATGATGGCTCGGGCCATCGACATCAGGGGGGCAGGCATCGGCCAGAGGGCAGCAGGACCCTGGAATGGATGTGTCTTCCGTGTGGCTGTGGTTGGGCCAGCGTATAGGTGCGGAGTGGCGGCGGGCGGAAGAGGCGCGGCTCACCATGGTCAGGGCGGAGTTCTCCATGCGTCGGCGTTGAGGCGGGCAGAGTGCCTAGAGGCGACTCGCAGGGAGTTGAAACAGGCCATGAGTCCTCGGCGCCAGGACAGAGGCCCGCCTCCAGCAAATAGACATGGAGTTTGATGAAGCCCTGGCCGAAAACATCAATGAGTGAGCCGCAGGACTTGCCCGTCGCCATTGTAAATAGTTTATAGTGTTAGGTTTCCTTTTATTTATTTTTATTTTGGGGCTTTTGGACTATGCCCCACACTTTTGTAAATAGTTTTTTTGTTAGGTAGGTTATTAGATAGGTTTCATTTTTTTCGTTAGGCTCATGGACCCTTGAAAATTGTATTGTACATAGTTGGACGTTGAATTTATTTGGACATTTTAATTTCATTTCACCATGGATTAATGGATTTACCTTTTTGCGTTTCATTTGGATTTGGTTTGGTGGACAGAGAGGTTTGGCCATTTTTCTTTTGGACTTTTTTTTGAGGATTTATTTTTTTATTTGGACATGCATTTCATTTCATGTTTGCCATTATTTTATGCTTTAAGTACTTTCAGTTGGTTTTCATGTTAAATCTTTTACTTGAATGTGTGGGATTCACTCATTGGGTTCATGCATGTTGACATGTGGGTTTACTCAATCAATGGCAACCTGTGTGTGTGTGTGTGTGACGGACATGTGTCGATGTACATAGTTGACTTTTGGTTTGTGTCATGAGATATGCATGTCACTGCTGGGTGGGTGTGTGGGTGGGGGGACATGAGTGGGACGTTAGTGGGGGTATTCTGACAGGTGCCCCTCACTGCTGGGGGGTCGGGGTGCAGGGGGACATGAGTGGGGGCCTGCTGGCAGGTGCCCCTAACTGCTGGGGGGTGGGGGTGCTGGGGGACATGTGTGGGACATGAGTGGGGGCCTGCTGGCAGGTGCCTCTCACTGCTGTGGGGTGGGGATGCAGGGGGACATGAGTTGGTGATCACTAGTGGAAGGTGACATGTGTGCTGCCTGGGGGGCATGGCCAGGGGTGCAGGGTAGTCCCCTGTGTTGTGGGTTGCCTGCAGGGGCTGTGGATGGGGTGAAGGGCACACCTGGGAGGATCCACACTGCCAATTCACATGTGGGACTCCCCGTGCACCCCACTAGATACACATACCCGCTCTGACAGCGGAATCACGTGTAAAACTTCCCGCAAACCCCAGTAATACACGTACCCCACTCGCACAGGGCCAATCGCATGTGAAACTTCCCGCGCACCCCAGTAATACACGTACCCCACTCGGACAGGGCCAATCGCGTGTGAAACTTCCCGCGCACCCCAGTAAAACACGTACCCCACTCGCCCAGGGCCAATCGCATGTGAAACTTCCCGCGAACCCCAGTAATACACGTACCCCACTCGCACAGGGCCCTTCGCTTGTGAAAATTCCCGCGAACCCCAGTAATACGCGTTCTCCGCTTGCCGTGTGCTGTTTGGCGGCCATGTATACTGGTACAGGGTTAGCGCAGCCCTTTGCGCTGGATTGGGGATTTTGATGGCTTTTCCCTGCGCTAGGGGCGTTCTTGGGGGCGTAACTGGTACTGCTGCAGGGTCGCTGCGCCACTGTGCGCCACGGCTGGTTTTGGTAGCTAAAATCCATGAATACGCTGTGCGCGGAAATGGATTTTAGCACACGTGGCTGGCGCAGACAATCGCACGCGCATACTGTGCACCAGCTGCGTGTGCCACTTGTGCACTAAATTCTATGAATTACCCCCTTAGTCTAGCCAAACTCTATCGAGTTAACGGAAACACAGCAGTAAGGCATACTTTGGGAGCTAGGGGGGTGGTGTATAGGTAGAGTTAACCACAATAGAAACAGTAAATAATATAGTCTACACAGAAGTACAACAAAGATACTAATTTATTAGGCCTTCAAAACACTAAACAGGTATAACTTAAGGGGAGCATATGTCAGAGTATGCACCTATATAGAAATATATGTATGTGCACAGTCGGTAATCTTAAAGTAGTTTTACCCACACGTAAAACCAAAACGAAGTAAGAACAGTTCAATAAAGTAAAGCAAGGACATTGTAGCAAGAAGAGTGAAAAGATCAATAAAGTAAAACATGTACCATCATCATTGCCTTATAAGTGTAAGGCAGACACCTAACTTGAGCAGTTCTTGCCAATCAGCTAAGTAAGCCTAATGCCTCAACAAAGTTGCGAGAGGGCTAGGAAGCCTCACAAATTCCCTGCACAAGCTTTGGCAAAGTCAGCATGTTGGTAAAGCAATGTATTTAAAAACATTGGATTGAGAATGTAAATAAAAATGTTTGGGTACACTCTCAATCCCATCATACTAGGGACTACATTGTGGGAGGGATCCTTTACTTGAACTCCAGAAAGACAAGTGAGTGTCAGGGTGTCGACTTTGCTGTTTACATGCTCCCCACCCACCAAAAGTATCACCTGGATGCAAAGTACACTCAAAACCCTCTATTCCTGTGATCTGATCAACCTCCGTATGGGGTACTGAGAGACAATGGGGATACTTGTGCCTGCTGTTGGTACCATCAATGGATGGTGCAGTTGCTCAAGTTAGTGTTGGAATTTGTTCCACCTAGACCCCTCACGACAACAGCCACAATGGGTCATGCATGAAGAGACCTCCAGCCCACAGCAGAAGTATTGCAGAAGCAAAGGAGGAAAAAAACAAAAGGTTTGGGCGGACACTGCTAGTTAATTCAAGTTGAACATTATTTACATTTTCCTTAGGAAGTTGATGGCGAGACCCAACACAACCATTGTAAATTTACACTGGAAATAATCAAAAGCAAAAAAATGTCCAATGAACAAACATTCATTAGACCTTGGGTCGCCAATGGTGTAGTAAAGACTACTGCAAAATTAGATTCAGATCATTCACTGTTGAAAAATAGTCCATACATTTTCCTTAATCTGGTTTAATGAAAAGGCTTGCAAATGCTTCTTTTAATCATTTTAATGTTAAAAGTTCATTTTAAAGTTAGGTAGCAGAATTTAAGCTGATTGCCAATGTATTTCGGACCTGACATTTGGTCCTTCTTCAGGGCGAATTCTATTTAACAAAAGATAAACAGAAAGCACCTATTTTAGTTGAAAAGATAAACCAATCCAGATTATTGCATACATTATGCTGTTTGTACTAGTATCACATACATCTTAGGTGATTGCAATGTAACATGTTGTGTATAAAACCTTAGGACATGCCTATTGTTTAAACAACACCATTGCTTCTAATTTTGCATCTCTGATTAATTATAGCGCCAGTACCTGCATTCAGATGAGCCTTTGCCGCTTTGTTTGATGTGGCCACTTAAAGTTATGTAATCCTTTTTAAACGAGTTCAAGGTACGGTCCCCTTAATCATGTCCAGTCCACACTTGCATATTCTTAAATTTACATGCTCTGCAGAAATAATTAGAAAACACCTTCTTTCTAGTATCCCAAAATATGCGAAGCAAAGGAGGAACCCTGGTCAGGGGTCAGCATGGGGAAAAAAGTTGTAGCAGCAAAGATGGAGCTCCAGGAAGGCCCCGTTCAACCAGAGAGCATCAGCAGCAGGAGAGATGATCTTATGTCACAAGTTACTGACTGACAATGTGCTAAACTCTAGCTCAGGACAACAGCTTGTTTGTTTGTTTATTTAATATAATGCAAATCCTAAACCCTCAGGTAGCTGGGCACAAGCATTACAAGAATACTTGAGAACTTAGTTACAGAACAAAGCATGGATACTTAAGAAGCTTGGTTACGGGAGTAAGTGGTTACATACAGTGAATAATAAACGGTTGAAGCAATAGGTGGCGTAGATACAACCATAAGTAGACAGAGACCGAGATAGTACCAAATGAAATTCCGAAGTGCAAGCAATGGATACCAGGAAATGTATTTGGCTGGGGCAAGACATCGTATTCATAAAAGGTATCAAGGCGAAAAGTCATGGGGGAAGAGGCGGTCAGGTTAAACGTCATTAGAACGTAGCCAGGTGAGGGCTTTCCATCTGAAACTAGAGTAGGGTTGGTCAGTTCTGAGATCTAGGGGAGTCCATTCCAAGATTGGGCAGCTATGACCGGAAAGCTAGAACTGCCGGCTGTGCTCCTTTTATATCTGGGAACGACTAGAGTGTAGGCATTGGACATTCTCGTAGGTCTGTCAGAGGTTCTCTTGTTAAATCTATCTATCAGGTAAGAAGGTGCTATGTTGTTAAGACATTTGGAAGTAAGAGTGAGGGTTTTAAGGGCAATCCTGTCTTTGATTTTAAGCCAATGAATGTTTCTTCTGAATGCAGAGATATGATCTTTGTTTGGGATATTTAAGGCTGCTCTAAGGGCATTATTTTGGAGCCTTTGCAGTTTATCGAGAATGTGCTTGTTGGATCCCACATATAAGGCATTTTAGTAATCCACTCTGGAGAGAATAAGTGCGATGGCTAGTGTAATGCAGGTGGTCTCAGATAGGAATGGTCTGCAAGCTCAGATCAATTTGCAAGTATACGCTGTGGAGGATGCTAGGGTGTTAATTTGCTTCTTAAAGGTGACTGCCAAGTCAAGATAGACACCAAGGGTTTTAACTGCCGCCATCACTTTGATGACATTATTATCAATGTTGAATGAGGCATAGCTAGGGTCGAGTTTTTTAATAGCTTTCTCTGAGCCTAGGATCAGTAGCTCCGTTTTGTCATCATTCAGGCAGAGGCCATGGGATGCCATCCATACCTGAATGAGGAGATATATCCTGTTTACTAAGGCTGAGTCTTCCAACAAAGTTGCCCAAAAGGGGATGAGGATCTGGGTGTCATTTGCGTAGTTAGTGTAGGTGACACCCAGGCTGTCCAACTTGTCAAACAGGGGCTTAGTAAAGATGTTGTACATGGTAGGAGATACACATGATCCTTGGGGGACACCACAGGTGACTTGTATAGGGTCAGCAGCTGCTATAGGGAAGAAGACTCTCATTGTACAGTTTGCAAGGAAGGATTGCACCCAGGTTATGGCATCACTTGAAAAATGGGCGGCTGGGCTAAAATGGTTACATAAAACTGCATGATCTACCAAGTCGAAAGCCGCCGATAGGTCAAGGAGGAGTAGCATAGCTGATTAACCATTGTCCTTCAACTCGTCAATTTGGGTCAATCAGAGCTGTTTCAGTGCCATGAAGGTGGTGGAAGCCTGATTGACATGAGCCTAATAGGTTATTAGTTGGATAAATAGAGGCCTTTAGAGAGAGAATCTGCAACGCACAAGATGGTCCTGGGAAACATTGGAAACATTGGAGGCCTTCTGATGGTGGGATTCTGATGCAAGGGCCTGGACTATTTTTGCCCCACCATTTGAGGATTTGGAGCACCAGAGGGAGTCTTCTGTGAGTGCAGCAAGTGCATCAGGTCTTTACATGGAGATGGATTTGACAATGCTGGTTGTCCATAGCAGCAGTAGTTTTCTGGGTCTTCTGAACAGGTTTCTCTTCTTAGGGGATTTGACGGCTGTGCATAAACTGTCAAACAGCCACAAAAATGCAAACTGGGGTCTGTCCCAGCCCATTAATGGGAATAGCTGCATTATCCAAATAGATAAGGGATGTTCAATCATGGATAGCCTCAAAACCTGCATCTGCAAAAGACACGCTCTGGCGTGGACATGGGACAAATTGTTGAAACCCTCATTTCCACTAGTTCAAATACACACATCAATCTGGAATACAAGCCAGAGCCTGTGAAAGTGCATACCATACATGTTTTTTCTGCAGCTGAGAGGATAGGAATAAAGACAAAGACTAAGACAGCTAAAGGACATCTCTTAACCCGCATGGCACTTCCAATTTGTGTATATGGTACTCCAAATGGCACTATGCAGTAACAAAGATGGTGCATGTGAGTGCACCGGAACAATAAATAGAACATGATTCATAGCCACCGATCTGCCCCAGGCACTTCACAAAAGTTAAAGATGTTACAGAAAACAAAGAAATGTGAAACCAATGTACCCCGGAAGCAGTTCACTGTAAGGTGATGTATGCTTCCGAAAAAAGCAACACAGGAATGATGAGAATAAGGGCTCACCAGTGCTCTCAAAATAAATAAATTGAGCAAGGTAAGCGAAGTAAAAAGGTTTTAATGATTCACAAAGTCAGGTCAGGGTTTAAGAAAAAGCAACCTATCTGGGGATTACACTGATGTCAATGGTAGGAAAGTTGTAAAAATAACAATCTTTTCTAACAGGAAATTTGCTGATTACCTAGTTGTGATGGTTGCCATGCCAGTGTAGAATTAGTAGCTGCCAACACTAGTGCAGTCAAATACCCCTTGCGGCGCACCAAGCAAAACAATGTGCAAACACCCCCATGCACGCTTCTCTTGTTCATGCAACCGGTAATTAAAATGTGTGTGGTACTGAGAAAGAAATAGCATTACACTTGAAACAGAGGCTGGGTTTTTGTTTCCTATGTACTGTGCACACATTGCAGATATTGATGTGTGCAGAACTCTGCACAGCAACAAAACCAATGCTGCATAGCCTCTGTCTCTGCCTGACTGCATGATAGCAGACACATGTGCAATGCGATATGCTTAACTGATTAAGCACATGTAGTAACATGAATTATATGGTTTTGATCATGACATAGAAATGTGTGTAAAGCCATTACAATTTACCGATGTCCGCTAGAACTGGCATCTTGGTAGACCCTCAAAGTCTCAAGCACATGATCCATTAATTGAAATGCCTTTCCTTCAACAACAATGTCATTGCAAAACAAGTGATTCCAGGTTCAACCCAAGAGGAACTTGAATGTAACATACGACCTGTGAGTTCAGCGTGGAGAATTGCGATATATGCTTAGTGCGGTTATGTGCCCAGGAGGCAAGACTCTTTTGTTGGCCCCTTGACCTAGGCATGAGTCGGCATTAACACTCTTTAGACCCTTTGTGGTAGGCAGAGGGAGTATGAGGGGGAGGCAATGCCACCTAACTCAGTGAGAGCCATTTGCACTGTTATGGATGTTGATTTGGAATGTTGCTAGCAGGAAGAGTCTTCCAAAAACCAGGCACAGTGCTCTCCACTTCCTTGACTATCAATCTCTTCAACACCATGCAACCCACTCATGAGCTGTAAAAAGAGAAGCCCCGTGTAAACAGCACGACATAGAGACATACTCTCAAATCCTATGTTAGTACAAGTGATAAGATGCGTTAGCCCATCTCATCACTTTCAGCAAAAAACGGAGCAGGCCGATTCACAAATTGCGTCTGAGTGTGCACCTCGTTGAGGAGCACATTCAGATGCCCGTTTCACCCCATCGCACATTTATACTGATAAAGGGTTGTATCTGCACATTTAAAAGCACATGCCAAATTAACGAATAGGATGTGATGTTAAATGCACTATAATGAGCCACATTCCCCTGCACACCTGTGCAAGCAGGTGCAGGGCGATCCAGCAAACATGACCAGATCATTTTGTTCCCTTTCATGCGTTTATGTTGAGGTGTGACAGATGCAGTTTAAAACTGTGATTTTCACACTTGCATATACAACGCCAAACACGGTTGGAAATGCGTTTTTTTTTTTTTTTTTTTTGGGGGGGGGTTTCGGGGGGGTGTCTTTTTGAAATATGCTCCCTGCATCCACTTGGTTGCTGGGAGACAGTCCTACATTAGTGCCGGGAGCATGATGTGTGCAAGGGGGATGGACAGTGCATCTTTGCACTACTGTCTAGACCCCCTCTAAAATGTGCAGGCCACTTTTGAGAATTGGGGGCCCTGCATACAGTGAAAAGAGCTTAATCCTCTATGCTTTTTTTCATTTGCGCTCATTTTTGAGAATCTTCCTCATAGCAACTTATGATATGATAGTTCATTTATATAGCGTCTATACACAATGTGTTTCAAAACACTTACATCATTTAGATCATTTAAGATAGTCTATTTGCAACTACAATGCATCAAACCAGTCCAATCATCAATAATCCCATGCAACGTGACCCATGCAGAAATATGCAAAGGAAACATGAGGCTCAGTGAGGGATGCACCTGTTTACATAATACAGTTCCTTCTGTGCACCTGTTTCCACCCGTGCACTCCGTGGCCAGTGAATACCAGTAGTTTGGTTAATTTGAGTATTTGCTGGAAGTCAGTGCTCCCTTGAATAGATCCATAACATACTATATCTTAAAACTAAATAATATAGCGCAGCTTAACATAACTTAAAACATAACAGAATACACTGAAACATGCTTGTATTCCAGACGCATAATAATTGCTTTGTATTCACATCGTCGAGCTCCTTCATATTCCAATATGACAATCTTTCTTCAAAAAACAGTGTCGTTATTGCCTCCATTACCTGTTATGTTCAATCTCACTTGCCTGATACTGTATCTCCATATTTGTTCAGATATAAAGTAATAACTTATTCAAGGTTATTGCATCGGTTAAGTTAACACATGACATCAAACATTCTTTGTCAGAAGGTGGCTTGGTTGAAAAATCTGAGATGTGAAGAAAGAGCGTGTCAAACTGTTTGAAATATTGCATTTGAAGCAAACATGTGCAGCATTACAATGATTGGAACCACTCAAGGCACATTTTATCCATCGCTTAAGGAGTAAAGTTGTCAGTCATCGTCAGCGCCATCACAAAGTGCATCTAACACACAGATCAAACATTAAATATAATAGAAAATATTCCTAGTCCCATAGACCTTGGAGATGAGCAATATGCACTGTTGGTGTCACCAGCCACATGTTTAACTGGATGGCACATTATGACGCAAACAGTAAAGATTTTAGGTTCTAAGAAAGGTGATCTTTTTACAAATTGCACATCGAGAGATGAGATGAAGTAGAAGCACACAATATAAGGTTGGTTTAACAAGTACAAGCTTACACAGATCTATGTTTTAAAAATGTTAGTTCCCAAAAAATGATATCAATTAATGTGTGTGCTGTTATCTTGGGGTATTTTGATTCAGTAACTAAACACCAAACTACAGAAAGACCTGTACAAAAACCTCAATGGCGACTTATCAACCATAATATGATGTGCACAAACTGCCTTGAATGGGTGCTAATGTTCCCAACGGGTAAACCTTTTTGTTAGTTTGCCTTCAGCGATATAACCTCCATTGGCTGTACAGGTCATAGGAATAAGGCAGTAGCTACCATACAATGCATTAGCACCCTGAGGGGGGTCCGTCAACCAATTAGAATGCTCAGAACGCGTGTATTCACTAAGGAAAGGCTGTGTTCCAAGCATTTTCATTGGTCTAGGGTGCTTCCCTTCCCCGCTGCCCCTTCACCTTAGCACCTGTGTAGCTCTCTACATGGGTGCAAATTGTGTCTTTTTCTTTTTTAAACGAAAACAAAAAAATAAACGTACATTTGTTGTGTGTCCCAGCGCCACTTAGTGCTGCCATCTGCGAAGTCCATTTTTCATGTGGATGACATTATAGTTAGCCACATGAAAAACTGACTCAACGAACAGCAGCACTGCCAGTGCTGTAACGCACAAGGAAGGTACGTGTATTTTCTTTAGCACCTGTGTAGGGGACCACAGTGGTGCTAATGGTGATAGGCCCTCAGTGACAGGTCAACCCTTTCAGTAACAGCACCAACACCCTCGTTAAGGGACCCTCGCTGCATTCTGACCCTTAACTTGGGTGGCAGGCTGTTACTTACAGGGTTGGCCCACCACCTGGGGGCATATCGCCTCAGTAACAACTGGTATGTATCATACTGTTAATTGTGATGCAAGAGGTCTTTGGTAGCTGTCATAGCTGGTTAGCCAGCTGGGAAGAGTCAAAGATAAAAGGAGATTGTTTCAAGTTTAAGTGAGAGAGCCACCAGAAACATAACCTAAATCATCCCAAGAACAACATAGGGCCATTAAATTACATTTCACCCAAAGACTGGGTTTTTACCAATTAGAAATGAAAACGGGGGATGTAGAAACGTTTGAACTTATCTCTAAAGGTGCCTTAGTGTATCACAATTATAATCATATTAACCCAAGAATACTGACAGTGTTACAGACATTTTAAAAAGATAAATATCATGTGGTAGGATACTTTCAAGTTTTCTGAATGGCACGTTCATGCAGTTTCCCTACTGTACATCAAGTGAAGAAAATTAATCCATTTAATTCAGAATATTTTTATTGTAATATTTTATTCCTGACAGATTATTGAACAAAGCTTAGATTAATATGGTGGATGTTAGATAATGTATTAAAGTGTAAATATGTAGAACAACAGTAGTTATTTTGCTTCAGGCTAAATAACATTGGTGTTTAATTGAGCCTGATATTGTGCTGAATTCAAGTTGACTCAGGATTTACCTTTACTGGCCCCCACAGTTGGGAAACACCTTGGATGGATACTCGAAAAATGGAATGTGTTGTCTACTGAGAGATTAACATCAAGAGTGACTCTATGATTGCCTTTATAACGCAGCTACAAAGGCAAAATCCTCAATTAAAAGACACTTTTGAACTCTGTCTGGCAATAAAACTGGCCATCAATAGGCTGATGTGATCATGACAATGGGACTTGTCAAAGTGCCTGAACAATCATTGATGATGACATAACAAAGAGTTGTTTACGGATAACACAAGGCCCACAAGTTGAAATACAGGCAATTCTAATCATGTATTTCCCTTGCGTTAAATAGCACATGTAATTTACCATTGATCCCATAAGGAAAAGCCACCATTACTCAACTATCGAAGCATATTATTTAGAGAAAGCTGAAGAGTGTGCTTCGAAACTCAGGGTTTCTTTTTGATTTGACATCAAATTGTCTATGAGTTATAATAATTAATAAAATCAATAAATATGAATTAATATGCCATACATTCACATTGCATGCACAGATGTATTTCTATTATGATAGAGTACAGTAATCCAGATTGCATTGAGTTTGCATGTTGTTCCCTAAATTATAAAAGAAAAAAAAATATTAATTATTTAAAGTGTTAAGAGCAGTTTGTTACACCACTTTTTATCTGATCAGAAATACAGAAATATCAACATCCAATGAGGATATTAGTATGTGTAGTCAATCAGAATTTCTCATCTTTGAACAAGCCAATAAAAGTGCTTAATCTATTAGAGTATGCATCATCATCATGACAGAGTGTGAAAATGTGTTTGATTGTAAATGGTAGCATACATAAATATGAGAGGATTATTAATGGATGAATCAGGAAGAGACCAATTTAAGGACTGCAGAAAGGAAGATTCCAGTCCCAAGGCATGACTCCTGTCCACAAGGGTACCTGCAGAAAAGGGTCCTGAAACAGTCCTGGCTCCAGAGACGAGATGAGACGGGAGACTTCACCAGGAACACTTGAGGGTTTTTGCCAATTCCATGCCTAATATATCTAAAGGCAGTATTTTAATTACCTGCATGAAGTGAGATATGTTCTCTAGCTACCATTTGTATTTTTCCTTTGAGAAGGTGATACAAATTTGGAAATATTCAATCCGACCGAAAATAAATTTTGAGTTGCAAGCACCCTCATATAGGTGGCATGTATTGCAGTCGGCACAAAATATTTTGAAAATCATAATTTCAGTAAATTGAAACCTGCATATTACCACAGCTACAGTTGGCAGTTTAGACACCCACACTCCATAGACTGGTAGATAATATATTAAAATGTGAAACCTGTGGCTGCCGTAAGTTTCTAAACAGCTATTGAGGGGCGGAATAGATCTTAAAGCAGTCAATTCTATTCCCCAAAAAATGGTACACATGTTAATCCCATGCAACCCCTAATTCTCAAATTGCTCACTGAGATGCATATGTGATTCCAAAAGGTAGGGGTATTTATATTTTTTCAATACAATCTAAAATCCATTCTCCCAGGTTGGGGTGGGTGCGCTGAAATTGTGTGCATTCTAAACATATATGTAGTGGAAATTTCTCTTCTGTGAAAGGATGGTGAGCTAAAGACTCTGGATGACACTCTAACCCGGGATATAGGCTGGTAGTAGTGAAACACCCAGAACCCCCTTGTTAGTGCATATTAAGTAGCTTTGTGTTTTCACCCTAAATTACAAGGGTAATCCAGATGTGGAACCCTTGCTCACTGTTCTTAGAGAGGCACAGCTCCACCTCACTGATGAGGCCCAACCAGGCCGAAACACGTGTCTCTGGGGTTGCTGTTGGTACTCTTGTTCATAAGAGAACTGCTGGACTGCCATTGGGCAGGACAAAGACTGATTTGTATTAGACATTTCTCTTCTGTGAAAGGATGGTGAGCTAAAAGACTCTGGATGAGACTCTAACCCGGGATATAGGCTGGTAGTAGTGAAACACCCAGAACCCCCTTGTTTGCATTCTAAATATATAACACTGGTGCCCTAACTTAAAACCAGCAGTGTTCCCTATATGATTAACTATGGCATATTTTGAATCAACTAAACCTCAGCACCAGATTGACATGGGAATGCAACAATTCCCTGATAACAAAGTGGTTGGAAATGTTGGAGAAAGCAGAAGTCCTGTGTATGATGTGCAACAGTAACTTTTTGTTACACTTATGTGTTCCCCTTTGACAGTTCATATCCCAGCTCTGCATGTCCAATGGGCCATGTAAGGCAGGGGGCATTTTTCTTCCCCAGCCTTGCATGGCTCTTTGGTAATGCAGGTTGTGGTACTCAATGTTTATATCTTTGAGGGGGAGCTCCTGCACGTCCCTGCACATATAGAGTGGGTGCCCAGTCATCAGCTCTTCCGCTCCTGCATGCAGTTTCAGAACCCAGGAAGCACACTTCCTGATTCTTCATCTTGCTGCACTACTGATGGAGGTGGTGGCAGAGTAGAGTCCAGAAGAATCAGAGCTGTGTGCAGGTAAGATTGCAGTTTGTATGTATTATTTGTGTGAATGAGTGAGCGTATGATGTATGTGTGCATGCGTGAATGTTGTGTGTGAATGTGTTGTGTGAATGTGTATGTGTGGAAGAAGGTTTGCAGGGTTGGGGCGCGTTAACAGCACTTTTTTACTGGGCATCTGTTATAGATGGCAAAAACTCCTCATCCTTTCGTTTATCAACGACAGGTTGAAAAAATAAAGGATGTTGTGTTATTACATGGCTAGGTAAGAGTGTGTATGGGTTTGTGCCTTTAGCGAGTGCGCTATTGTAAATATAATTGGTGGGAAGCTGCATCACCAATTCTCCAAGGTCTACCCATAAGGACCTTGAACGAATATGACAGAGAAATGGATTGGTATTGGCGAATCACATTTTTCCTCCTTAAAGTTAGATATACAGTCTGTTAGAATGAAAGCAAATCAATATCATCAAATTATTTGTCTGTATGTGATTTTATTCCCATAAAGTTAGTCGACACGTGTTTTGACCATAGTCGTCCTCGCTATTCGCCAATACCTACTTATTAGATGGCTAGACTGGCATTTGGGGCAGGCAGTCTAGCCACAGTTTACTATGGCATGCCATGTTTTGTAATGGAGATCTATGATAATACAAACATGTTAAGTGTTATTACCTGGTTAGACTGTGTTGGGATAGAAATAAGCCTATCCCACCCCCCTAGGTGCTTCCCGGTAAGGCAAACACCATATGAGGTGATGTAACGCACACAGGGGGAGAAATCCACACTACCAGGCAGTATGTAAAGGCACTATAGCACTTATAGGTAGATGCACGGCACTAGAAAAACCATAGTTCATGACTCCATTTTGTATTCAGCCCAGAAGGGAAGCTGCAGGCTTGCATTGTTCACGTTCCTGGTTCACAAAGCCTAATTTCTGTACAACATACTAACTCCACAGAGCCCTTTTCCCACAGAAGTCCACTTCCCCCTCATTCCTCGAGTGTTGTGAATATTTAGTATCTTCCAAAGGAATGCACCCTACAAGAGCATGAGACAACACCAGGCTCTGCGCTGCGTCCATCCATCTCCACTAAACTGCCATTAGGACCCTAACCCCTACCCAGCCAGGCCAGAGCCATCCCCACACCACTGACCCAACCCCCACACCTTTGCATTCTCTGATAAGCAAGCAGCCCCCGACCCCCATCCCCACATAAATCAAGTGTCCCTGTGTCTCCAGAAGATCTAAGCATGCACAGCTGTATTTATTTCAAGCATGAACCCATATCCCTTGTAGCACGAGGCACAGGGAGGAGTAAATTAAAGATGAAAAACCTGAGGGTGAGACCTTGAGTGCAGGAACTGCGGTATCAATGAAGCCCTGATTGTGTAGGTCAGCGTGACTGTATTTTATCCTCCTTCCCCTGGCACCATTTCCTGTGCCGCCCCCGGTGTCTGCCACAAATAGTTCATATTCAAGCTTAGCATGTCTAGTTTAGATAGGAACAATATATTAATGTGACCTGACCTTCACAGCGAGGATGAGCCCAGCCGACCCACGTGGATTCAGACATTTGTACTGTATATTGTGACTCGTGTGGGCTTTTTTTAGTCCCTTTTTGTAACTGTGTGAGCCAGAGCGCTCTCAAGCAGCAGAGTCCTTTACTGATATCTGTATTCTGTACAATTCAGCCTTGTTATCCTTACAACGCTATCTCCTGTGGGTTGTCTTTATTCTGGAATGTGCGTAAAAAGGGACTTGCCTTCAGCTGGCAATTTGGGCCAGGCAGTCTAGCCATTTCTTAGTGTAGCATGGCTTTTTTGTACTGGATATCTCTGATAATACAAGTATGTGAAGTGTGATTACGTGGCTAGATTGGCATTTTGGCGAACCAATGTAGCCGTTTTACTGTGTCATGGCCTTTTTTGTATTGAGCATCTACGATAAAGCAAGCATGATAAGTGTTATTACTTGGCTATACTGGCATTTTGCGGCAGCCAGTCTAGCCATTTCTGACTGTGGCATGACATTTTTGTACTGGATATCTAAGATATTGCAATTATGTCAAGCGTTATTACTCAGCTAGACTGGCATTTTGGGGCAGCATCCCTAGCCCTTAACCTACTGTGGTATGACATGTTTTGCTGCTCATCAATGATAAACCAAGCATGGTATGTGCTATTACTTGGTTAAACAGACATTTTGGTGCAGCCAATCTTGTTAGTTCTTACTGTGGAATGGCATTTTATACTAGGCATCTATGATAAAGTAAGCCTGCTAAGTGTTATTAGAAGGCCAGATTTGCATTTTGGTGCAGGCAGCCTAGCTATTTCTTACTGTGACATGGCATTTTTCTGGGCGTCAAGGATAAAGTAAACGTGATGAGTGTTAGTACATGATTTGACTGGAATACATTGTGCAGCAGGTTTGGACAAATTTACTTATTGTGACATGGCATTTTGAAAGGGAAATCCAACAGAAGTATATTCTTTTGTTGGGATACTGCCATATACTGACACAGTTAAATTGGGCAGGTTTCTAATAGTATTGTTGCTGCATTATTGTTGCTGCATTATGTACAAAACAAATATGAATTTGCTCTTATGTAGCAATTCTGGAAAATAGTGGAGCAGCCAGCATGGAAATGTATGGGAACACCCATTGTGCACATATTTTACTGTGACATATATTGTGGGCAAAGACATCAAGGAAATGCATTGTGAAATGCTCTTGCACACTGATGGTGATGTACCATTTTTTTCACACAAAGTGTGCTGTAAAATGCACCATTTTAACCCAATAATTTGACATCCGCCAACCATACAAACGCTGGTTTAGAACAGTCTTCCTTGCTACGCTCGGTTGTTCTGCCATGTTTGTGGGAAATATTTACACCCCTTAAAACAATCACCAGCCGCAACTAGTGGCACCATCTTCATGCATGCGATTTAAATTAATCAGTACTGGCATAGATGGGTTGCCCTATCAATACCAGTAATGGTCACTTTAAAGCCGATGCATGAAGTTCTTGAGCCTTCATGCAAGCAATTTAAAGTGACCATTACTGGCATACAGTTAGTATGCCAGTAATGGTTAAGCCACATGCATGTAGCTACTGCCACAACCTATCTATGTCTGTAATGGTCACTTTAAATCATATACATGAAGCACTTCATGGATGTTATTTTGGTTGGATGTGGTAGCAGCCCCATGCACACAATTTAAAGTGACCATTACTGGCATAGATAGGTTGTGGCTGCAGCCTCATGAACATAATGTAAAGTGTTCCTGTTTAGTGTAATGTTGTTGGCAAGGCATATTCAAATTCTTTTCATGTGATCCAACTATACATTGTATGGCTGTTTATCTATTTTGTCAAAAATGTGTGCTGCAAAAGCATTATTTCAGCACATTCTTTTTTCCGAATTCCACACTTAAATATTCTGTGCACTCTCACTACGCTCGGTCACGCTCATTTGCGGAACTATTTAGGGCCCTGCTCTCAAAATATCCACCAGACATGACTGCCCATGAATCACAATGTTTACTAGATATTTTTGTTGCTTCCTTAGAAAAACAATAAAAAATTGTTTGACTTTTCATCGCATTTTTCTAAAATATTATGCTGCAAAATTCAGAATTTAAGTGCATTATTTTAAAAAAAATTCGCTCTGGGTGCCCTAAACGAACTAAAGCTGCTTGCACCACTGGGTGGAGCAAAATATATTGTAGAGTGAGCCATGGTGCACACCATTGTATAATACTAGAGAGGAAAAGTAAATATTGAAAAAGGGTAAGACATTTGACATGGATATTCTGACTGGGGGTGAATGACATTTTGGTCAACATGTCATCCTCATATTTTGTAGTGACATTTTTTTTTTAATGTTTATATTTTGGGGCATTCCACACGTGTGAATTGTTCAATAACGGTTTAAGTAAATTAAATATATAATTTTGTTATATTACCTGGTTTCATGAGTATGTGCAACTTGTTCTGGATTACGGGAGTTTTTTTTACAGTGTTTTGAATGTGTCATTTCAAAGTGATATGGGAGCATTTTGCTGATGTGAGTGAATTTTGTATCTGAAATTCGGGATATTTGGTGAATCGTCGCATTAATGTATGTCTTTTTAGAGAGTAGTTATTTTGTTGATTTTTTGGGAACATGTCTGTTCGAAAATTCCCTGATCACCCCCATTAACAATTCTAATTCTTCATATAGACGTCTCTATTTTTTACAACACAGAACAAAACACCTTAACATTTAAAATATGTTTTGAAAGCAACATATTTCAAATAACAAGGTAAACCCATTTTTCCAATTAACAAAATGTCACCATTCATGTCTGGGAACCAGCAGCAATGGGAGTGCAGTGTGACATAAAGAAAGCCTCATAGGAAACATTTGTGGGTTGAGCACCTATTTCTTTTTATATTAAGCAATCTGCCTCTCTCGAGGCAGTTGAAACAGAGTATCGAAAGCACTTGGGGAAGCACTCCTGGTATTCACTCTGCCTGATATATGGCAACAAATATGGCTAATCCCTGGCACACAGCCCTCCTGCTCCAAACAACTACACTTACCATATAGGCCACCAACAACATCCAAATAAGTGACAAATAGAAAAGCATACACCCCAAAACATTTGTTGTTAGGAAAAATGAGTATATCAAGCAATGGTGTCCATAAGAACAAGTAATGCACTACTGGTATCAAAGATTCCTCATTGAGAGATTTACTTGTCACTGTATTCGCTTTGCATTAAGTCCTTGCATTTTGTATGTCACTTTTTTCTCTTTTTGGTATCATTAACCAATATTTTTAAATTAACTTCTTGATTTAAATCATTTATTTGAAGATTATTATATGAGTTTCTTTAGTTGTCTTGCGAACCTATCCTCTGCATTTCATAGATGTAGTTTATCATAAATGTAGGAACGTAAATTCTCCCATGCTCATTTATCCTTATTCGGTTGCATATCCTTGGCCTCTAATCCCATTTGGTTTATTTGGGTTTTAATCCTGATATCGAAAACCTCAACACATTTAGTTTTTCCTAATGAAAGATTTTTGGGTGTATGTTTTTATTTCTGTTTTTCACATTTATGATCCTATTGAGCTAAATTAAATAGGATTTTTGTATAATTATTGGTGGCATTGTTATCCACTTTTTCTGTATACATTCATGTACTGGAGAGATACAGGGGCCGATTCATGGAATAAACGTGTGCCGCAAATTTTGGCGCAAGCATGCGCAAGCAGGCGCAAGCATGAAATAATAGGAGCATGCGCACGCGTGCGATTAATGGAAGTCCCTGCGCGTGTTTTCCTTGGGATGTGCACCAAACCCGAGCGTGTCGCACAAGGGCGCACACGTCATTGCAACAGCTCAAACGCCGTGTGCAACGCCCACAGGGAAAGCGCACAACGTCCGCGCACACTCTAAAAAGGGGGCGGGACACGGGGCTTAACACGCGGAATGGGGAACAACGAGTGAAAAAGAAGGTGTAACTGGGGAAGTACTGTTGGGAAGTACACGGAATGCCCACACGCACGCGAACCACACGTATTCATGGAATCAAAAAGGGCAAAACCGCACACGGGCCAGACACGTACAGTACTAAACAGTGCGCAAACAAAAAGCATGTATATACAGCTATGATGAATGTCCCATACTGTGGCCCCCTAGGATAAATGACGTGCATGCAACACACAGGCACCCCATAAAAAGAAGAAAAAGAGACAAGCGCACCCCAGTAGCCCATGTGCGTGCAAAACTGACACACGTAGTATGGTGTGGCAGCCAGGAGACCAAAAAAAGCATACGCGATCAACAGGCAGGCCAGTATGAACGTAAAAAAAAGGGGTACGCGACAAACACGGACACCCGCTGTGTGAAAAATAGCGTGTGCATGTATTTCGGGGGTCAGAGGAAGTTTCACACGCGATTGGCCCTGTGCGAGTGGGGTACGTGTATTCCTGGGGTTCGCAGGAAGTTTTACAGGCGAAAGGGCCCTGTGCGAGTGGGGTACGTGTATTACTGGGGTTTGCGGGAAGTTTTACACGCGAAAGGGCCCTGTACGAGTGGGGTCCGTGTATTCCTGGGGTTCTCTGGAAGTTTTACACGCGAAAGGGCCCTGTGCGAGTGGGGTACGTGTATTCCTGGGGTTCTCGGGAAGTTTTACACGTGAAAGGGCCCTGTGCGAGTGGGGTATGTGTATTCCTGGGGTTCGTGGGAAGTTTTACATGCGAAAGGGCCCTGTGCGAGTGGGGTTAGTGTATTCCTGGGGTTCGCGGGAAGTTTTACACGCAAAAGGGCCCTGTGCGAATGGGGGACGTGTATTCCTGAAGTTCGCGGGTAGTTTTACACGCGAAAGGGCCCTGTGCGAGTGGGGTACGTGTATTCCTGGGGTTCGTAGGAAGTTTCACACGCGATTGGCCCTGTGCGAGTGGGGTAAGTGTATTGCTCGGGTTTCGCGGGAAGTTTTACACGTGAAAGGGCCCTGTGCGAGTGGGGTACATGTATTCCTGGGGTTCGCAGGAAGTTTTACACGCGAAAGGGCCCTGTGCCAGTGGGGTACGTGTATTACTGTGGTTCGCAGGAAGTTTCACACGCGATTGGCCCTGGGCGAGCGGAATACCACTCACCGTCTGCCTTGTGTGTAGAAGAATGCGTAGCCAACACCCACCCACTGTGAAGTAATAGCGTGTGAACCCCAACGGCTGGAAAACACACGGCTGCACCCCACAAAAAGCACATACAGAGCAATGGAAAGCCACGATGGATCTTCAACCCGTGCCAGGGCAATGCCCGTGCACGATATGTCACAGACGCGCTTACGCGCTAAGGGCCTTTGGTCCAATGAAACCACGTACGTGTGCTGACGCGCTTATGCGCGAATGGCCTTTCCTCGAATTACACGCTGACGTGCAAGATTTTCACGTGCCAAATCACTCCGTATCAAGCTGGCCACGCAACAACACACGGAAGACCACGCTCCTGCCCAAAAGGCCGATTTACTGTCCCCTAGAGCCCCGATCACGCTCCCACCTGCCATCTGCTGCTGCCTGACTGCCTGCTGCCCACATGCCCTGCTATTTGCTGCCTGCACGTCAGCCAGGGGTGCAGTTGCTGTGACCACACCTGCTGGAACCGAAGACTCCCGACTGGGATTCCATCGCTCCACAGCCCAGGCCCAGGACCCAGTTGCCCATCCACTCCTGCCTCTGGGGTTGCCAGGTCCAGCACACCACCATCAGGCAGCACTGGCAATCCCCAGCCAGAGAGGCAGAGGGCCACCAGCTTCAGTGCCAGGGAAGTTGGTGTCCTGGTGGAGCAAGTCCTGGGGCAGTATGATGCCCTCTTTGGAAGTTTGTGCACCGACAATGAAGGATGGACCAAGATCTGGATGGACATCGTGAGTGCCATCAACGCGGAGGGGATTGCAATCTGCGACTTACATCATGTCAAGATGTGCTGGGAGGACTGCAGGTCCAGGACCCTCAACAGTCCAGCTGTCGGACCACCAAATGAGGGTCCTGGAACGCATATGCCCAGCGCTCTACGTCCAGATCCTTGAGAAACAGGCCCGTCTGGAGTCGAGCGGTAAAAGTACATGCAGAGTGATTGGACGCTGTGCGTGTCGTGGTGTGCCAGTAGTGTGCAGGTTGCACATGTGTTTTTGTAGGGCCATGTACGGATGTGTATGAACATGGGCGTGAGGCTGCCACATGTGTGTCCTCTCATGTGTGAGACACATTGATGGTGTATGTGTTGGTAAGCATGCTGGACAAATGCAGGTGTGGGAGCACACATGTTTGAATTTCTGTGTATGTACATTGGCATGGTTGTGGCATGGATGGTGGTTCCTAATGCATGTATCTGCACTTTGTACATGTGCATGTGTGTGTATTTGACAAGTGTGCAACTGTGATGCAACATGGATGCATGTGACACTGATATGTAGAAGGCTGAATGGCAGATCTGACATGTATGGCGATCTCATCACTGCAACAGTTGGAGGAGATGTAGACATGCATGTACGTGTGGTGGCATGTGTCCATGTCTACTGCACTCCCTGTGTTTCATGTGATGTCTGGCTCACCTTTGGATGCTCATGCTGTTGTATGTCTATGGATGTTGCTGGCTGTTGTGATATGGCTGTGGAATTGCTCATGTGTGTGAGTTGAAATGACATGTGTGTTGGGGATTGTGATTCCATGTCTGAAGTTTGACACTGCCACTCATGTGCAACTGTCATGTGTGTATCAGTCCATTGTACAGTGCCCTGATGCCTGTGTCCTATCTCTCCCTGTCTGCAGCGTCAACTGATGAAGAGAGCGGAGAGGGTGCTGTGGAACACAGCGGCAGGGATTGCACCGCCAGCCAGAGACGCAAGGCCCGGCTCCCCTCCCAGGTTGTCATCTCGTCAGGGAGTGAGGAGTCTGGTGCCGTGTCCAAGGCCGCAGCTGCCGAGGGTAGGTCCAAGAGGCAGAGGTCAGAGTTGGTCTCCTTGGCAGCAGAAGGGGCCGCTGAGACCACACAGGGTCCGACGGAGGAAGATGGCACAGAGTCATCCAGGTTGGTGGGGGTATGGTGGTGGAGGAGGCAATGCAAGGGACAGACAAGGGGTCTGGAGATGGGGATTCCACTGGTGCTAGTGGTGCAGTGCAGGGGCAGGGACAGGAGGCAGCACAGGCCACCACAGAGGTGCCTGTGTGTAATCCTGTCCCCGATCTTGTGACTGCATCTTCCTGCACCAGCAGGGATGCCTATGTCCAGACCCGTTTTCAGGGAGGGGATCCGCTTACAACAACTGGCCTTCCTCTCTCTGCAGACGTGGCTATCCGGGACTGGGTTGAGCCTGTCCTGAGTGGGATGGCGTTGCGTCAACGGGGCATGCGAGGTGACCTGCAGTGTTTTCGTGAGGACACTGCATGTCATCTCGAATGCCTCGTTGACTGCGTTGACCTAATGGGACGGGTCACCAGGGCCAGATTCCTCCGTTTGCTGGACCTTGTTCCGACCCCCTCCTCACCTGAACCCCCTATGCACCAGTCGTTCTCCATGCCATCTTCCCACCCATGTATCACCTGGGTACCCTGTGGAGCTGCCTCTGACCCTGCGGCCAGGCTGGTGGAGGACACATCCTTGCCACAGTTGGGAGTCGGACGTCCAGCATGGGTGGCCACCTCAACAACTGCACCCCAGCCGGAGGAGGATGTGCAGGCAACAAGAGCCAGGGAACAGGCAGAGGCACAGCAGCAGCAGCAACAAGGTGGGAGCCATGATGGCTCGGGGCCTTCAACATCGGAGGGGCAGGCATCGGCCAGAGGGCAGGAGGTCCCAGGACTGGAATTGTCTTCTGTGTGGCTTCGGTTGGGCCAGCGCATAGATGTGGAGTGGCGGCGGACGGAAGAGGCATGGCCCACCATGGTCAGGGCAGAGTTCTCCATGCGTCGGGTGTTGAGGCGGGCAGAGTGCCTCGAGGTGACTTGCAGGGAGTTGGAACAGGACATGAGTGCCTCCCTGCGAGACCTCGGGGCCAGGGCAGAGGCTCACCTCTGGGACATCGACATGGAGTTCGATGATGCCCTGGCCCCGGACACCACAGAGTGAGCCGCAGGACTTGCCCGCCGCCATTGTATATAGTTAGATGTTGTTAGGTTTCCTTTACTTTTATTTTTTATTTTGGTTGCGCTTGGACAACGTACCACGTTTTTGTATATAGTTTTTTATTAGGTAGTATTTTTGGCAGGTTTCATTTCATCATTTGGGATCATGGACCCTGGATTGTTCATTTGTACATAGTTCACCATTGGATTATTCTCATATTTTTTATTTTCACCATGGAGCAATGGATTTCACTTTATTTTTTCCCTTGGATTTGCTTTGTTGGACTGTGACTTTGGACACCATTTCTTTTGGATTTCTTTGGATTATGATTTCTTGTTTTTTATTCTTTTACGGACATGCAGCATTTCTTTAATTAATCCCATTGTTGTGTGTTTTCTTTTAATTACATTCATGTTGTCTTTAATACATTTTTTTCTTCATACTTCGATGTGTGGTATTATCTCATTGGGTTCATGCATGTCATGATATGGGTTTTCACATTCACTTGCACCCATTGTGTGTGTGTGATGGACATGTGTTCATTTACATACTTGCCTTTGGGGTTTTATCATGTAATTGCCTTTTCTATGTGGGTGGATGCAATACTTGGTTGGGTCTTTGGGCTGGGGAGGCTGGCCATAAAGGCCATGATTGAGGATCGTCATGACATGGGGGTAGGGGGACATGAGTGGGACATGAGTGGGGGCCTGCTGGCAGGTGCCCCGCACTGCTGGAGGGTGGGGGTGCAGGGGGACATGAGTGGGACATGAGTGGGGGCCTGCCGGCAGGTGCCCTGCACTGCTGGGGGGTGGGGTGCAGGGCGACATGAGTGGGGGCCTGCTGGCAGGTGCCCTGCACTGCTGGGGGGTGGGGGTGCAGGGGGACATGAGTGGGGGCCTGCTGGCAGGTGCCCTGCACTGCTGGGCGGTGGGGGTGCAGGGGGACATGAGTGGGGGCCTGCTGGCAGGTGCCCCTCACTGCTGGGGGGGGTGCTGGGGGACATGAGTTGGTGATCAGTAGTGCAAGCCGACATGTGGCTTGGCTGGGGGGCATGCCCAGGGTGAATGGGCTGACTGCGGGACATGACCAGGGGTGCAATTCACCTGTAGGACTCCCCGCGCACTCCCCGACTCCCTACGCAACCCCAAAATACACATACCCTGCTCAAATTGCGTGTGAGACTTCACGCAAACCCCAGTTATACACGTACCCTGTTTGCACAGGGCTAATCGTGTGTGAAACTTCCCGCACACCCCCAAATACACGTACCCGGATCCAATCGCGTGTGAGACTTCACGCGAACCCCAGTTACACACGTACCCCGCTCGCACAGGGCCAATCGCGTGTGAAACTTCCCACGCACCCCCGACATACACGTACCCGGATCCAATCGCGTGTGAGACTTCACCCGAACCCCAGTTATACACGTACCCCGCTCACACAGGGCCAATCGTGTGTGAAACTTCCCGCACACCCCCGAAATACACGTACCCGGATCCAATCGCGTGTGAGACATGACACAAACCCCAGTTATACACGTACCCTGCTCGCACAGGGCCAATCGCGTGTGAAACTTCCAGCGCACCCCCAAAATACACGTACCCGGATCCAATCGCGTGTGAGACTTCATGCAAACCCAAGTTCTACACGTACCCTGCTCGCACAGGGCCAATCGCGTGTGAAACTTCACGCGAACCCCAGTTATACACGTACCCCGCTCGCACAGGGCCAATCGCTTGTGAAACTTCCCGCGTACCCCCCGAAATACACGTACCCCGATACAATCGCGTGTGAGACTTCCCGCGAACCCCAGTTATACACGTTCCCCGCTTGCCGTGCTGGTACAGGGTTAGCGCAGCCCTTTGCACTGGATTGGGGATTTTGATGGCTTTTCCCTGCGCGAGCGGCATTCTTGGGGGCGTAACTGGTGCTGCTGCAGGGTCGCTGAGCCATTGTGCGCCACGGCTGGTTTTGGTAGCTAAAATTCATGAATACGCTGTGCGCGGAAATGGATTTTAGCACACGCGGCTGGCGCAGCGATTCACATGCACACACTGTGCGCCAGCCACGTGCGCCACTTGTGCGCTAAATTCAATGAATTACCCCCACAGTGTTGAGCCTATACAAGCTACAATAATGTTAACTACTTTTTGGGAGATAAATGCTATATAACAATTCACATATGTGATCTTTTTCTTCAAACCTCTAAGTGAACTTGTTGTAAGGTAGGATGGTCATTATATCTTACTACTTGTAAACAATGCACACCATGCTCATTTGAATAAAGAAAACCATCATACCTATAGAATTATAGTTAACTCACAATTTCATTAAAACTGTTTTTCTTTTTAAGTTTAGAACCCTATATCCAGGTCAAAAATATGAACACCTTCCAAACATAAATGCACATTACACAAAACACTTTAATACTTTACTAAAACCACAACAACACCAAGATTTCAAATAATATTAGATCTGTTTGTTGCGTTTTAATTGAACCCAACATGTTTCTGCCCAAAACGTTTAGTGTCAGACATTCATCAGGGGATCCTGTTGTCGACCACTTGTATCCTGGTAAGAGTAATTCTTTTTTGGATTCTTTTTTGAAGCACTATAAAAAACATAAAAAACTCACTCAATCATCATCACATGATTTTCATTTAGAAATTAATCCCAGCCATCAATATTCAGGGTCTGACTTTATTTATTTTATTTTTTTTATTGGTTTATTACACACCTTTAAAACTGAGAAAGAAATATTACACAGTCATCAAACATTAGGATAGTATGTACATAAGACATAAATTAAAACATTACACAGAATAATGATAAGGTCTGGAAAAGGCAGAACCAAAATATATTGCTCTTTTCATGATAAACGCTGGACAATTGCTTCTAAATAAAATGTTAGAGCAAAGGTCATTTCATTACTAGAGTCAGAAAAACATCTCTGCCACCATTCCTCAGCACTCAGAGTTCTATGTTTTTCTATGATTCTGCCCAAGTGTTTCATCCTTTCTGCGTTCAAGGCTTCGCAGAAAACCATTAAGTGGTTTAGCGTTTCATCTTGACCATTACACAGCCTACATTTCATGTCCAAAGTTTTATTTTTGGACCAACGGTTTTGGACTTCCTTGATCTTAAATTGGTTCAACCAACATTTCATCAAAAGAGATTGTATTTGTCTGGAAATCTGTCTAGGTACTTTAGAATTGCATTCAAGGCTCTTGCTTCAGATGGTACATCTTTTGTAATGTTGTAGTTACGCCTTAGATCAGATGTTTCAATCCAATCCTGTCTACAGGTGTTTTCTTCACTGTGTCAGGAATGATCTCCAGACTGTTTTTGTTTGTTCCAATGTTATCTAAAATGTCCTCACATCGAGTAATCCCTAAATTAAGAATGTTATCTTTCTGTGCCAATGTTGAGTTATGCAAGATTTGAAATTGCAGTAATCCTCACTTCGTTATCATTTTGCGGTATAATGTCAACATGTTCCACGCAACTCGAGTATTTATGGATAGCAATCCCAATTCTTAGCCAATGCACACAGTGCGAGTTCCTTTCACTAACCACAAAACTTTGGACCAAAACATGTTTTCCAGCGTGGCCCATACAGTGTTAGGGCAGACCAAAGTGCAGTCTGCCCTGTGAATCAAAGCTGGGACTTCCTTTTGTTTGTACAATTCTAGGATTGGCCTCAGTGAGTATTTTCCTATTTTTTTATTTAGAACTGCTGCTTGAGTAGCAAGCTGGTTGCATTTAGCCTTGAGATTTTCAACCAATCGGGCATCATTTAAGCTTTAGCTTTTCAACATGCCAAGGTATTTGACATTCATTACACATGCTATTGGTTTTTTCTCTAAATACCACTGGAATTAACTCTGTTGCCTTGAAGTGTTCTTCCTTAAGTCACAAATTACTAGAATTTATGGCTTCTTTGGGGTAATACATAGCCCATTTGTCTTGATGTATTGTTCCACTGCTAATAATTTTCTCTGTAGCCCAACCGGTCTTGTGTCCATTAGGAAAAGATTGTTCGCATATAAAAGATGGTCTACTTCAGTTCCGTTGATTTTGGGCGGAAATTACGCTATTCCTTCAAAGATCTCACCAATGTCTGAAAGAAATAGGTTGAATAGAATGTAAGCCAAGGGGCATCCTTGTTTGACTCCCCGAAAAGTTTTGATACGGACAGAAAGTCTTCCTGAATCATCAAATCTAATTTGGATCTCTGTGTTGGTGTGAAGATCTTTTATCGTCAATAGTAAGCTCAACAGACACTTCCAGTTTAGTAGTTTTCTTCATATTATTTCATGGTTCATGCTGTCAAACGCATGTGATAAGTCAACAAATGTGAAGTAGATCTTGTTCCCTCTTCTTATTGCTTCCATTTTCATTATATTTATAATGAATAGGTTTAGGCCACAGCCTACCACTTTGACAAAGCCTGATTGTGATAAGTATAGATGACCACTCGTTCTTATCTAAGAAGACAGTAGTTGTTGTAGCTGGGTGGCATAGATCTTACCTAACACATCCAGCAATGCAATTGGGTGATAGCCTGAGGGATTCACTCTGTTGCATTTTTTTTAATATTGGCACTACTATTGCCTTCTTCCAAGTTGCAGGACTGGTTGTTTCACAGGCTATTTTTGTGAACAGAAGAGTACAAAGCATTGCCCAAGCCTCAGGATTCCGCTTGAGGATGTGATTAGTAACCCCATTGGGTCTAGGGGCCCTCAATGAACAAATCTTTTTGATGTAATATAAGTTATCCTCTTTGTCGAATTGAAGCTTCCATTGATCTATTGTTGGCCACATTGGTTCTTCCACCTTTTCCTTCTTCTCATATAGGTGACCAAAGTGCATCACCCATTGTTTTTCTATAACCATATTGTTTTGTAGTGATTTTTGGCTACCGCTGTCTTCATTTATGATTTTCCAAAATTCATGAGAATTTCTTTTTGCCAGACTTTTCCTCATTTGTGCCGCATCTTGTTGTGCAACAACTCCTTTATGCACGATCAACCAATTTTTGTATTTTTGTTTGATTTTCTTTCTGTTGATCTGGATGTTTCCATCAATATATTGGTTTTGTCTTAACTCTCTATGGAGTTCTCGTTTTCTTTTTGATATCATGTTGTCAGAAGAATGCTTTGGAAGAAAGGTTGATTTCGAAGACCGCGTGAGCATTCCTTTAACTGATTCAGTAGCTGAGCATATTCGTCACGGTTTCCAGTCATTATTTCAGGATATTCCCCCATTATAATATTGATATCGCTATCCTTCAGATGGAGTGTACCCCGGCTAGGGTCAACCTCAATTTCATGTCTCCACATTTGATTTTCTATTCTTTTTGGTCCATCAAATGTGATCATTACCAAATTGTGGTCACTTTCAATCATTTATGTTACACTTTCCATCATTTATGTTACCTAAAGTGAGTTTATCTTTTGCACAAGTTGGTCTAATGCATAGATATAATCAAGTACTGATTCTTTGGTATCTCTATTCTATGTAGCTCGGGGTGGTATATCTCCTGCTGTATTTCCATTGAGCATTGCTGTAGCCCTTATTTTCATGTCACTATTCCATTGATGGGCTAGAAGATTTTTTTGTGCAGTTTAAGTTTAAGTCACCACACACAAAGATATTACTTCTCAAGTCTTCTTTAGCTTCATCAGTTATATCCATGACTTTGTCCATGAAAGATACTGTACCAGCAGATTTGTGCTGCCAGAATAGATTAGTTATGTGTAAATGACAACTTTTGCCTTGTTTCTTTTCTTTTTGTTCTATCACCGTCATGTGGATGTGAGGGCTGATGTATTTGGATTCACAAGTCACAAAACCAGAGGATTTTCTAATAAGAGTCAGGAGACCTGCTGACGGGCGACCCTTTGATTGTTTAATTGCTGGATTCCTTAAGGTTTCAAATTCCCCGTTGGGTGGACATTCATCAAGCCAAGTCTCTTGCAGACAAATGATGTCTAGTTTTTTAGCCCAATCTGCTGTATTATTAAACAGGTGAAAGAAACCTCTGGTATTCCATGTGCCCATATTGAGCTTCTCACTTCTCCCCACTTTAGAACGTAAGCTATAAGTAAATCCTCCCAGCAATTATCGGTATGAAAAATGCCACGTCTGTTATTCATGTTACAAATGTGATTTTGCTTTGTTGGTAAATACCAAAGAAAGTGTAATATTCCATTCTGTGATTTGTTGGATTCTACACATAGGTGTGGTGCAAATGAATGGCATTTCATCCGGTTGAAAATGGTCTGTAAGGGGCAAGCCTTGCATTAGATGGAACGTGTTTCTCAGGATTGCCTGCCAGTTCAGTTTCATTTATTTGTGTGATAGCGTGTGTTGGTGTACTAATGTTACTTATGGTGATGTGACTAGCCATGGAAGAACATATTGGAAAGTGGGCATATGCAGTTTTGCATGTGTTGGTGCTTTGAGGTATGAAATGGTCCCCTTTTTATTTCCGTTATATATGACTGCGGGCGATTATGTTGCCATGAATGTACGAACTAGGCAGTCTACTTTTTATTACTATTTTCAGACGCGTGCAAGGCAGAGGCTGCCATTTAAATCAACGAGCTGTAAACAGTACGATGCATATTAGAAGCAAGTGATGGCTCTGTAAACGACTGGGACTCTATACGCTGCTTTTTCGATGGTGGGCAGGTAAAATAAAGTGGCCAAGCCTTTTTTGATTGGGTAACATGGTAAATTTGCAATTGTGTGGGTCACGCCCTTGTTTTTTTATGCAACACCAGTCTTTTTGACAATGCATTGCACGTGTTTTGTGGACCGCACAGGTGTTATTTAATAGCGTTAGTGGTTGGTGTTGCAGCACATTATTGGTGAACCCCTCCTGTGGTGTTTGCGACCTAACAATGATACTTTGAACGAACAATCTTGGGTTTGAGAACTTTGCATTTGGCTTTTTAAGATCTTTGGAGAGAGCAAGGCTAAAAAACTGCAATATTAGCCGCTTGTGACACTGAGTCATGATTTTTGAAGTGGTTGCTGGTCCATGACACATGGAATATCACGTTATTGAGAGGTATGAAATTGAGATGCTAGCCTATTGTGTGGCTTATGAGTGTATGCTGGAGTGTTACATTTTAAATGGTAATGCAGTCTATGTATTTTGTGGTTGTTTATACAGTGTACTTCTCTGGTACCCACGTGAAGGGTGTTGAAGAACTACACAAGTCCGACTCAGAAGGATTTGAGATTTTATTTTCCATTGAATGGAATATTGAAACATGACCTTTTCAGGTACTTTATAGTGGAAACATTGTGCTAGTGTTTTCTGTGTACACACATAGGGGTGTTTTATTAATAAAGACAGACCACGAATATTGATGGTTTGGATTCATTTCTAAATGAAAATTGTGCAATGGGGAGTGGGTTTTTATGTTCTTTATAGTGCTTCAAAAAAGAATCCAAAAAAGAATTACTCTTAGCAGGATACAAGTGGTCATTCACAGAATTCAAGTCGACAACAGGATCCCCTGATGAATGTCTCACACTAAAGGTCTTTAGAAAGAAACCTGTTACGTTCAATGAAAATGCAACAAACAGACATAGTTTTATTTGAAATGTGGTGGTGTTGTGGTTTTAGTAAAGTGTTAAACCGTGTTTTGTGTAATGTGCATTTATCTTTGGAAGGTGTTCGTATTTTTGACCTGGAGATGTAGGGTTCTAAACGTAAAAAGAAAAAAAAAAAAGTTTTAATGAAATTGTGTGTTGTTTCTACTGGATACTGAATTAATTTAAAATAAAACTGTATATTTTATACTGAATATCAGTTTTTGAGTATATGTTGGTTTGTTTTAAAAATCAAATTTGGCACCAAGTTTAAAATAAAGAATATTAGAGTCTGATTTCCTTATGTGAATATACTGTACATTGTCTTTTTTTCCCCCCAGGCAGTGGAAGTCAGTAGGGTTGTGCAATAAACCGTGTTTAGGGGATCTATTTTGAGTAACCTGTATTGAATTAGTGTTGGTCTGCATGACATTCCTATGTTGGTTTTCAGGATGTCCCCTTATATGGGTGGCTCAGTTATGATGATTTCCGTGTTGGATGTACAGCTAATATATTCCAGCAGACGCTGACCACCTGGAATGCGTGCATCAATCATACGTAAAACAATGACATATCATGGTCGCTTTGGTGACTGTAGCTACACTTAGTAACTCTGCACCTTCATGTGCCTACCATGGTGCTCACAAGTAAGGGTGAATCATGTTTCAGTTCAAGTGAGTGCACATGACAAACAACCACCACATCCAGGGAAGTGAGCAGGCATGTTAATTGTCAGCTACCAATTTGGGGAGGTAGTTACGTGAATTGATGCCATGGTGAGTCCAGGTCCATTTGCATATATTACAGTTGCTGCACTTGTAATTGGCCCTAGTTGGATCTTGTGATGGATCTGGTAGTCTTGCACAAGGCACACATATGCATTTCCTAACTTTGGCGGCCGTCACCATGTGAAGGGCCCTCATGCTCCCTTAGAGGCCAGCAAGCAGACTTAGAGGGGGGGGGGTCCACCGGAAACACATGTGTTATGTTCTATGATGGTCTTGTTGGACACCCCAAATGTGGATGCTGAAAAGGGCATGGGTCCGTCTCACCATGCAGGCATGATGGCTGGAGCTGCCTCCCCACAACCTCTCCTGCTCCAGCAGGTTCTGGCCGTCATTTGTATGGATGAAAGTTGTTTGTGGCTCTTGTTGGTGGATCACTCAGGTCACATATCAATGAAAAAGGCAGCTAGCTGCAATTTGTATGTGATCTCCAAAATCAATGGATCATCAACACTTCAATGTCACCTTGCAGGTATGTGTTCCTCCTGAGGCTGCACCGGTCTGGGGATCACTTTAACTTTAACATCAATTGCTGCAGGGCCCTCCCACGGTGCAACTGATGCTGTCACAGGGCCCTGTTGCCTTTGTCCCCCTAAGCTTAGACCCAGAGCAGCACCGTCACTGGATCTATGGACCTGGTGCAGTTACTTGTTTACGGGGCCTCCTGGCCTCCCAGTTTCATACCTCGTGGGGTCAGGTGAGGGATGCTCACAGCATGTACCTGGTGTTGGTGGTGGGGGGCTGAACCCCCCCAATGTACATTCCCCTTCCCAAGGGCAGCACATGTAGTGTTACACAGCTGCCAGCATGGGGCAAGTGTGTTGTGGAGGTCTCGCAACCACATCTAGCAGGAAAGCACTCCCCAGGTGGTGTTTGTTGCAGATCAGGACAACAAACACTTGCCAACAGAAGAAGTACCATGCTGGGGCAACACCAAGACAGGGACAGGCTCAGACCCAACCCTTCTGAGTTTCTACTCATCCAGTATGGCCTCCGAACAGATGTGGGTAGACACCAATCGGGGATGAAGTAACTGACCAGGATTCCATCAGTAACAGCACATCAGGAGGGAAGAGTCCAGTACAACATACATGTTCAGCGAATCTGCAGAACATGTGGTGTGCAGAAGCCTGATTCCACAACATCACTCAGGGGGCCAAAGTCCTTCTGTTCAGAGCACTCCACATTGATGGTGTTGGGCTGGTAGCGTCCTCCTGCACAGTGTTTTCACCTATTTTGAAGTTCCTTGCCGACAAAAGTTGAAAAATTGCAAAAGCATGAGGCGAGCGCTCCCAAACGCTCTATTTTGGGCAGAATAATTGCTGCAGCGCTCCCACCTACTGCACACACTTTGGGGAGCTAACTGTAATATATGACCTAATATCACTTAATTTGAACATTGAATTAATATTTTTTTTTTAAAACTTTAAAATGACCGCCATCGCCAACATGTGGTAGGGTCGTCTCCTTTTTGAGGCTGCTGCTTTGCTGATTGGGTAGCATCTGCTTACATCCTCCAATTGGAGGCTCCGGAGGGCCGAAGCCAGCCCACACCATCACGGCCCACACAGGGAGGGTCCTGCCTGTTCCCTATTGCACAATTCACCACAAGCCATTTACATTGGGCCTCATTCCAAGATGGGTGGTAAGGTATACTGGGCACCGGTAAGGAGACCAGTGCCGGTAATCCCTTACCACCCTACTATGAGGTCCCTTAGCGGGTCCCTCCTTTAACACCTGGTCTGACCTGGCGCTGTGCATTGGACCCGTTAAGGGACCAGGGTGCAAATAATGGGGTTGACGTACGCTTGAGAGTACCCAACAAGCATCCTTGGAACCTGCAGAGTCCCACTCAGAAGAATTTTAGCAGCACACACATACAATTCCAAAACAATATCTTCTCAAGATGATATGAGGCACAATCCACAGGAATTACCTGGCATTTGCTTTCTCTCCTAATAAAACTACATTATACTAACTAGTCTTGATATTCTGGTCTTACCGATTTAAATTTCTCTACTATGTAAGCGTGCCCTTAAACACCTAAATACCCTAAAACAGAATACATCCTCATTAGGTTGAAACAAATATGAAAAAGTGGCTCCATGAACAGAAGATCCAACGCAGATATACTTACATGCATCAATCAAGTAACCTTCCATCCCCACCCGTGACTACCACAATCATACCTTGAACCTATTGTAACTTCTTCCTCAGTCCACATTTAGATAGTACCAGGCACCCTTGCCTCTGCCTATGTTGGCTCTGTGAAAGGTTACCAGATTTGTACCTACATCCACTTGTTTTATGTTTTCTGTAATATGAATAACATTCAAGCACCAGAATTTTGAGTTACTCATGGTGCCTTAGTAAAAGCATCATCCACACTATGTAACCCAACTGTGAGCTCAAGCATCAGATACCGACTGTAAGTAGGCAGGTTACTTGTATGTGTAACCTCACCCCATGCTTCCAATGTGTACATATGCCACACAAGTGCTTTGAAGCAGTACCCTTGCAAGTTAATACATTAAGTAAGCAAATGTGAAACTCAGTGTCTCCTCCTATAAGTGGAGAACAACATTAATATATTTACTTGGCCTGTAAGTAGTATTTGGCAAGGACTATGCCTGGAATTACTCGTACATTGTATTAGAGCACAGCTAGAATACCTTTCGCACAATCTGAATCCTTTCCACGTTTTTAGAGTTCCCTTGGGCATGGACCTTAACAAATTATACAGAAGCTCTTTGCTATTAAAAAAATGGTTTCACCAGGCACTTGTAAAATCCTGTCCAATAATATTATGTTTGGGTATGTTACAAACAATCTTGTTTGCACTGCGAAATAATTGCGCACATGCAGATTCATGTCATTTTCTTAAACTGCCCATAGAATCACAGTGCGGCTTTAAACATGTTTTGCTTGCAAAGTATTGTGGGTATGCAAATATCCCAGTGAGTTTTTTACTGCTGCAATCCCTCAATTTTTACTGAGCCCTTCCAACTAGTATTGATGGCTAGAACAGGAGCTGTGACCAACCTGGGGGATGGACCCAGGAGAAACGCCTGAGGGCTGAAGAACAAATCAACAACTTTCAAAAACCATGCCAGATGTTTCAGCAGTACAGCACCACAAAAGAAATGCGTTGCTTGTTTGCTGAAGGGTAGGAAACTCTAATATCAATCTAGAAAACTGGAGCTTCTTTGGTGAGGGTGTCTACCCACCCCCACCAGTATACCACCAAAGTGACAGATTACACTCACTGAAGCAGCCCTACAGACCACCATAATCGAGTGATATCACTGAAGTAATCATGAAGAGGTGTCATGGCTGAAAACACACACACACACACACACACACACACACACACTCACATGTATATGTATTAGACATAAAGCACATGCATCCCTGCATGAAGCTATACAGACACTTACGCCAAACTGCTCTTACACACGAAGAACACGCTTACAATCACTAAGATAGAGATAACATACACGCTGTCTCTCTTATGCAGAAATGACAACCACACAAAGAATGCACATAACTACGTGCTTGATGCAGGGTGCAACTAAACTGAGGGGCTATTTAATCCAAATATGGAAGACAGTCATGTTGAATGAATAGCGAGCTATCGAGAAGTCTTAACTCTGTGGAGTGAAAGATCAAGTCTTGGTGAGCCAGTGAAACGGGCCACAGCTCAAACTTGCCGTTTCGTAATAGCCTTGGCACTGTGCATGCGCTGTGTGAGCCAGCACTGGAAAAGTACAGACTGTAAGCACATCCCAGGCGGGAGACATAACTCTATCTGAAACAAATGTTGCAGAACTGTCAGGTTCTCATCAGCTTACACCTGGCACAGAGGGAGAGATAGCCTGAACGATCCCCGAGAGGCCAAAGGAAGTAATGACATCCATGGTAAAATCAGCTACACTCCTCACAAGGTACTTAGCAGGATAATCTGAAATGAGATCCCTACACATGTGATTTGTAGTGGCAGAAATGCCTGTTCAGACACTGTCATTCCCATCCAGTTCATTGGAACAAAAGGATACATACAATACAGCAAGAAGTTGAAAGCTAGAATGTCCTTGCTTGGGGCAAGGGGAGTCAGAGAGTCTTAACCCTATTGGAAAAGGCAGCACTCTGAAGTCCTTCTCACCACCCCCATTGTGCTTATTTACTGGTAATTTTCCAAGGTATCAAGCCTGAGAAAGCCCACTCTGACCAATCCCTATTCACCGCCCATCCTTTGTTGCATGCCCCAATCACAGCATACTAATCAGACATATCTGTAGTTGCAACATCTTCTAGTAGTCCCAGGCGGAGCTACCCGATATGGCTGGACCAAGTTGATCATCCATCCCATATAGAATACACATCTATCCATACTATTCACTCAGTCCCATCTCATCTGAGGTTTTAGAAATGTATCTTTTGTTTGTGATGTCACTGTGTAATAAAACTCCATGACAAGCCTGTAACAAGTTGAGAGCATTGGAAATCGTGAGACATCCGTGTGCATTCTGCTTCTTCTGAAATGTCATTATTAAAGCAGTTATTTTGTCACAATCATACACTCTTCTGTTACTTGGGTGAAGGGGATTCCCCTGAGCTAGACCTCTTGCTTTTACTTTGCTTCACTTATATTTCCTTCCATGCTAATTAACTGAGGGTTTATCAAAATAATAATGTGCTCTGTGTTTAGTACCCTTAGCATCCCCATGCATCTTGTTTAACTGAGAAGAGTGAATTGGTGAAGAGGGGTCCCTAGTTGCAAACTGTTACAACTCAAACAGGGGTCCCTAGTTACAACTCAAACTGTTGTACCTCTGAGAATGCTGCCATTACCATAATAGATAAATGCATGTGCTTTTCTTCCACATGCTTTTTGAATTTGTATCTAGGCTGTGGTGAGGAAGGGATGGCAAAACCATGGCTGCATTATGTGCCCTGCCATTTCATGTCCTATGTCAGGGATGTGAGTTGGGCTCTGATGAGATTTTACTGCCTACAAGGAATCAAATGATCGTTAAGGGAGTAAAAAAGTAATTTGCTTTGTCAATAGGGATACCTTATGCCTATGAAAAGATGTATGTTCCCCTTAAAGTTCCCCTTAAAATCAGGCAGCAATATTAGTAGAGTTCCTCCCTATGGCACTGCTCTTCTGGCCACTGCTTCAAAAATGTCAATGGGACTTTGTGGGTGGAGGCAGGGTAACATATGAATATGTTCATTGTTTACCGTTTTTGTTGGGCACATTTTCCTGTCTTTAGGGAATGAAAATGGGTGGTGGTTTGCCTCTTAGCTGCAAGACTGGTTTTGAGTAACTGTTGTCAAAGCTTCATTCACATGACAATGTAATGTGGATGGTAAGTAGCAGCACAGGAATTCTTATCATGTTCGGTGGTGCAGTTATTCTGCGACAACTTGTAGCCTCACACAAATTATGTTCTTCTGGACTTTTAATTACTTAATTATATTGGAGGTTCCTTTTAGTCTCCATTATTCCATCTTCAAATGTTGTATCCTTTCTGAACTTCTTGCCAGTCACATCAGTTATGATGTGATATTTGTTTTATGTAATATAGATGAGTTTTTTCCACAAAGGGAATAAAACACTTAATGTATTGTCTCAGAAGGGGTACTTTTGATATGTACTGTGGCAGATCCTTAAGTATTAGACTGGTTGATCTCTTTATAATGTTCTGGTCCTGTATCTTGATCCACAGGAGCTGATGGCCCCATCAGACTCTCAAAGAGGGGTAGTCAACTACTGGTATGTTTCAGCAGAAGTCTCAACACCCCAAAGGGAAAAGGGCAAGTGGACAAAATACTCCTACTATGACCAGCCAAGTACCTGCAAAGGATGAGAAAACAAGAGATTATAATCTTTCTCGCAATTACATCCCACCTCAGTTCCCCTGTAATCCTTTATAACTGTTATGCTTCCCTGGAGAGCTGGGAAGCGGGATTTTCAGAAACTCTTATCTGGATCTTGGGTTCCCAAAGAAAAGAACATGCTACTACTTGAGTATCCTCCCTTATTTGGATGTATGCTTGTAATAAGAATACTGCAGCTTGGAAGTTGTTCCTTGCGTAGGATGTAAGTTTCCTAGAAGAATTAATGTAGTCTCAAAACAACATAAAACTGAGTTTTTGAACATTGACTTTGACCTTGAACTAATGGTGTAGGATGTTTCACCTAATAGAGCCTTGGAAAGCATGAAATGTTTAACTCATGTGCTTGCTTAGTTTTCACTCCAAAGATGATTTCCCAGATAGTATAGAATCCTGCACTCTGCTCTTGACTTATGAATGCCCTAGTCCTGAAAGCATGTGTAGGGAAAACAAACTGAGACTTTAACTAGTCTTCGGTGTGTTAGAACGCCTCCAGATGCTAGCGTTCAGGCGCCGTACCTCTGAGGTCACTTGTAAAATAATTACAGAGTTCCTTTCACACAACAGTGTTCCCTGGATCATGCGCATCTTTGCGTGTTGAAACGCTAATCTGGCATTTACCCAAAGAACTCCTCAAATGTGATTTAAGCGAGACGCTTTTCACTTGCATGTGCGCCCGCTCGCATGAGAACTGGAACACTTGTCTACGCTGCGCATGCTCTCTTCACTCCGTGTTGACCGTGCGACGGTTTCTCTCACAGGAGTGAATACTACTCGCTAAGGCATGTGCGAGCGGCAGCCTGAAGAGATACGATTAGGATCGTATCTCTTGAATTTAAAATCGTCAAACTAATGCCAAATAAACATGCAATGTTCTAAGTTCCTTTGACTTCTCTGCAGCAACTGAAGATTTTGTTCTTTGGTGAAACAGCTCTAAACTGATATTAAACAAAGGTAGCTTAAAGGCACTTCCTAACTTAACTTCCTAACTAATACCTAACCTAAGGGATTCAGAGTTTAACAGGCAGTCTTTAGTAAACTGTTTCTCTTGTGCTGATCCCTCCTTTATGATTCATAGTGTTTTGAGCTTATCACAGGAAATCAGAGCGATGCACTCCCACCAGACCAACCACTTTTCTTGTCCCACGTGGATCTGGATTCCAACCTGCTTTGTCTGCTTCCACACCAACCAGAACTGGATTCAGAGAATTAAAATGGGCCTAACTTAAAGGAGCAACTAAAAACAGGACCTCCCTGTAAAGATAGGACCATGAAAGGCAGTTTATAATTCTCTATGTTTCCAAACCCACTCAGCCTCCAATCACCTTGCGGAATGTTTTCATCCAATCTGGACCCTGCCTCCTCACAACCAATATGGCTTGGGGAACTCTCCTTCTGAGCAGTGGAAGTTAAGGTAAGTTTAGACTGGACTGTGCATGAATTGTGTAAGTAGTTAAATGTACAAAGAATTACAATAAATTACAGCACAAACAACCCAATAGGCAAGTGAACTTGACAATAATCACATAGACTAAACATTGTTTTATTTTATATCTTTGGAAAACGTTATGCAAATTACATGTTTTACACTGATTTGTAGTGCGTTGTAGTAGCTGGAAAGGAGAAACTCCCTTACAAACGCTTTGGGAATGACAGCTCACTTATTATGAATGCTCACATCGTGGCTTAGCTCATTAATCATTTGTGCACATGGAATATAATGCGTACACAAAGGCCAGCCATATCCGCAGATAGAGAACATTTTTTAGAGTGAACATTGCCCATCTTCTCTAACTCCTATCCTATCCCTCTCATTGAGTCAGTAAAGTTCAAGAAGGACATCCTGGTCTCCAACACAGGCCTCCCTATCGCTGATACATACATCAGTGCTTCCTCCAGACAGACGCTTACCGGCATCCTCTTTGTCATTCCCTCTCCAGACCTAGGGACCTCTTGTATGATCTCTGTTCACTCTCCTTTTTCCTCCTCTCACATTAATTGAGCCACTCAGTCGGAGGTCCTCTTGGCTTCCTTCCACTCCTTCAAGACCATCATTAATGTTTTATCTGAATGGAATCATCTTGGTCCAAGGCCCGCAGCCCAATCTCCTCCTTTTCGATAAGCATCTGCTGCGTCTTATCAACTTCCTTTCTTCTCCTGCTACTCCTACCAACACCTCTCTGGCTCCTCATCCTGCTCCTTCTTTCGGCACCTCTCAGGCACCCTCGCCATCCTTTCTGGCTACTTTGCCATCTCCTTCTACCTCCATTGCCCACTCTCGGGCCCCACTACTACCTCCACAGTGCGTACCTCCTGCCTGTACCCCGCAGAAGTCTTTCAAATGTGGCAACTTGCTCCACGTCGCTACTCTCCCATCTCGCTCTGCTGTCAAACAATCTTCAGACATCTGCCACCTCCTTGAACAACTTCACCTGGATGTCCTCACTTTTACCGAGACAAGGTTCATGGCCAGCTCTGTCGCGAGTTTTGACACTCTCCTCTCTGATGGTTACAAGATCCTCTCCGAACCCAGAACCAACCGACCCGGTGGTGGAGTAGCTCTGATCTTTCTGGAATGGGTCCCTGTTTCTGTCATTTCTATGTAGGCCTACTCCTTCTTTGAGTGCCTGGTCTGCAGGCTCCCTATCTCTCCTGGCCTCTCTCTGACTGTGGCCACCATTTACAGGCCATGTAGCCAGGTCGACCTCTTCCTCTCAGAGTAAGCTGACCCCTTCTCTTCTCGCCTTGCCTCTACCTCTCAATTTCTCCTCCTCTGAGACCTCAACATCTACCTGGATGCTTCTAATCCTTTCTCAGGGCTCTTGCGCAAGCTCTGCGGCACTCTCTCTCTTTCCATTCTACCCTCTGGTCCAACACACTCTGCCTGGCACACCTACTTTCTCTGCTCCTCCTATGCCTGGGGCTGACTCACTTTGACACAGCCCTCTCTAACCTGCATATTTCTATCTCGAATGCTCTGGATGTCCTTGCCCCTGTCATGAGAATCCATCTGAAGTCTACCTCAGAGTGAAACTCTTGGTATGACTCTGACCTCGCTACCCTGAAACACAAATGTAGGGTGGCTGTGAGGAAGTGGAGGGCAACGGGTGCATCCCCTGACAAACTGGCCTGTCACCTGCTCCAACGTGGTTTGACAAGCAAGGAGGCTAGACAAGCTATGCCCAGGCCTCTCCAGATAGCATGATTCAGATTTGTCCCAGCCAGTGCCCTGGCCATCCAGGGGTGCTAAACCAGACATTGTGCACCTGCCGCTGATGCAGCGTGCCAGCAATGTTACTCAGCAGAGTTCCTCACAGAGGACCCAGCCCACACTGGAGGGCAAAGATAAATGGCATTGAGGGGTGGAGGGCAAAGATAAATGGCATTGAGGGCAGATCCATGGATGGAGACGGGTGCTAATGCACCCTTTGGTGTAAAGTTACCTTGGGTGTAAAGTGACCTTGTTCAATATGGGACACCTCAAGGCTGTCCAGTTGGTTTACTTTCACACACTGAATGTCTATGCAAGCTTAGAAAGTGATTTAGGGTGAAATCGGATGGGAGCCAGGTGTTTACTTTGCACAGCTTGCCTCATGGCACTCAGGGGAAGACAGGTTATGGTGACATTGGTGGCAGGGATGTGTTCACTGTGTTGGGTGTATTTATGTGCTTTGACCTGAGGTGAACTGGTCCAGATTCATGGGTGCAGATGGAGACATGGAAATGGGAGGCTGGTGAGTCATTGCTTGCAGTTGTTGCATGGCAATCAGGGGGGCACATGGTGGTGGTGTTGTAGTTGGGATGCTGTCAATGTGTGGGGTGTTTCTCAGTGCATTGGCCTGAGTTTAGCAGGTCCAGCTGCATGGGTGCAGTTGGAACCATTGAGATGAGAGGCTGGTGAGTCATTGTTTGCAGTTCTTGCATTGAACTCGGGGGCGGGGGGCATAGGTTACAGTGTCATTGGGTGCAAGGATGTGTTACCTGCTCTAACCTTGTGTTTTCATTTCTTCTGAGAAATTATCATAGGGGAGATGGTAGCTGCTATGCAAGGACACAGGGCTGTGAAATGCTTTCATGCCACACCTTGGCAGTCTATGTTGGTGTCAGCACCTACAGAGAAGTGCATTGCTACATGACTGAGGACAGCTGGAGCAGACTCTCAAGGGAAAATAGCTGAGTTCAGACGGGCATATTTCTTGAGCTGAACTTGCACTTTTCTCATTATGTTGGACTATTTATATGAGGATGCATTTTATTAACTGTATTTTTTGCAGGGAATGGAGTAGCCACTCCCCCTGTATATTGGTATGAGACATGACAAGGGTGTCGAGAGCAGTCCTCACAAGTGTTCCTGCTTACATTATATGCTGTGCCTTTCTACTTGCGTTTTCCTGTGTGTTGGGTGTCTGAGTACACAATTGTTGGCGCTGAGCATGTGAAAATTATTACAGATTTCATTGATGTGTTGTGTGCTTTTGTGTGAGTGACAAGGATACTGTTGTTTTCACTTGTTATGACTGTGTCAGTGGTTTGTACACTTGATGTGATAGTTGGACACACAGTTTATCTCTCTCAGACACACATTCTCAGGGTGTTATGGGCAAGGTGGATTGGCTCCGATCCATCATTGAATGGCACTATGGATGTGGCTTCACTGCCCGCCACGGAAAGGGAAAACAGACTCTGTTTTTTTTGGATCAGAAAGAATGCCATTAGTACCCCGGTCTTGCAGGCCGGGGTACTAATAGCAATAAGTCCCTCACCGCGGGGGCATTACCAAGTCAGGTAATGCCCCAGGGACTTCCCTAAGACCTTCACTTCGCTCTGGCCTACAACTATGGGCCCCAGGGCATTACCTGACTCAGTAATGCCCCCACAGCTCAGAGCTTATTGCTTAAATATTGCCTGCCGATTCATTAAGTTTATATGTAAGAGAACGTTTACTTGCTAGCTTCCTGTTAATATTGACAATTCTTCATTTTCTTCCCAAGAATGATTGCCTTAGAAAAAAATGTTATCCTGGACATTCCAGCAATACAAATGTAATTGACTCTAGTGGTTGAGTAACTTAGGAGTAGAATGTGTTTGTTATTTTCAGTACAGCCAGTTTTTTGTAATGAATCACACAATTGAGACCATAGACTCCTGAAATGATCCCCAAGCCGTAAGCACATTATGCGCATGTGTGTGTTTAATATTGCAGAACAGAAACATTCACACGAAACAGAGCAGTTGTCATACTATGTGATTTCAGACACAAATGATATATACACCATTGAAGGTGTCTACATGGGCTCAGCCGACACTACTACTATGTTTGCAGTATCCAAAAGTAATTGTGCAAACAAATAGATTGTGTATATCATTTATAGGGTATTGGTATTTAGATATGTTCCTAAAAGTGGATTTAAGTTAGAAAACAATATTAGAGGCCATTTAGCAATTTAATTGGTGCATATTTTAAATGTGGGGGTGCTTCGAAGCAGAAATCATTGGCAAAATGATCCTTAATTGACGTTTTTACAGGCAACCAGCTGATATAGTGAACACCTTTTCCTGCTGGTCTGCAAATGAAGGGTTTGAATAACATCCTAAAATGACATACTAGGCCGTGCCATGGCTGTAGAATTGATGGGAATTGTGTCTGCATGCCTGGTGTCATAGTTGCTGGAGGAATATATGTAAATATCCTGATGCATGGGTGAATTTTTTGTTTTGAATGGGAGCCTTATATGAATTCATTCAACCAGCAGCAAGTGCTAGATGCATACCTCAACTAAAGGTCCCTCCTCTTCTGAATAATGAATACGACTAATGTGGAGAGGCAGGGTTACAACACAAGCATTTCTGCAATCCTACATTTTAAGCATCAATTGAGTAAAATGTCACCACAATGGGAAACTGCATAAGACTGGAGCACTTGGCTCCTAAAAGACTAAAATTATCGGGGATGAGCCAGAGGTAGCTAATCATCAACCAGAATATTCAATCGAGTCCCAATTAATTAATGAGCATTCACTGTTATTGAGATGGGATAAGCAGAGGAAGCTGAACCTGATTGGAGCAGCAAGTGGAAAGCATTGGTGCAGGAAATTGTTTTCTGAGCTTGGATGCTGAGAATAATGCATAGTTAGAGCAGTGTTCTATTTTTTTATTTTGATGTTTAGCAAGGAGCACATAGGCCCAGCTGAGCTGTGTGAGGAGCATTTGAGGAATATTGTAGCCATGCCTGAGAATTGGAGCAGGAGGTGGGGTACTGGCATATGTATAGGGACCAATTTGCTGATGTGGAGCCCAGGGATTTGGTATCTGAGATGTTCTTATACTTGCTATAGGTGATTTGAAAGTCACAGAGTTGTTTTGAAAAGAAGCTGCTTGAGCCTGTTTGCATTTCTATGAGTACATCATGTATACCCAGTGAGCTGTAGCAGACTTGACTAGTTTTACTTAATTGAATAACCCATTTAGTGTTTAGTTGTTCTGTTCGAGAAGCACAGGGACATATTATTGTTTTGGAATTTTAGGAACCAATTTATTCATTTGATTAGTGTTGATAGTAGATTACGAGTTTGATTGTAACAAATCAAATAAAAAAAAATAAAAAAAAAAATAAAATTGTGCATACTGTTCTAAACAGTTTTGATCTACATTGTCACAACGAGCTGGGGGCTAGCAAGATGTTTTGGGGAATTTAAGCTACATTCTATTTGCAGCCAAAATACATTTTTTGCTGCTCATTTAGATTATATTTTAAGGGAAAGATTGTATGCTAAGCAAAGATATTATGAATATGTTTTCTGATACACAATTTTACCATTACTACTCCACAAGACAACCAGACCAAAGCAGAACCAACTGGACACCAGCAAACAAAGTAAGGACTAAACAACTCCCAAACCTATAATGCCGCGCAAACTACCCATTCTGAGGGAAAGAAAAAGAGAAGAAAGAACAAACACTCCGGAACAACAACAAAAAACCACAACTGCAAAAAGCACCCCCACAGGCAGGAACAAAAATGGAACCAACACTGAGAGAAGAGGCTAATACCTCTACTTAACACCATACCTCGCAGACAACTGGCCACTAGCGCAAACTAACTCAACGCTAGAAGCAACCACATCAATCAACCTAACACAAGCATGCAGAAGAAGGATGAACAACACTAGAAATAACAAACACACAACCGACGTGATAACACCTTAAATTACCAAAGCAGGAGGTACTTCCAATCGAAAACCACAACTCCTGGAAGACGAACCCTATGAAAACAAAAACCCAAGACAGAACCTAGAAGAACTCTTCGAAGATGCTGACACCCCGAAACTTACACCTCAACAAGAGATCGACCAGGAAGGAAACCTCAACATCAATAAAATGACTACCTCAACAAAAAATTGCAAACCTAACAACACCTCCAAACTCCACTGCAATCTAATAAACGCAAGATCCATGTCAAAACACACAACTGAGATCTTCGACCTACTCAATGACAACAGCATCGACACCCTGTTCATCACAGAAACATGGCTGGACGACAACTATAAAATCACACTCCAAAGCTGCCTTCCAACCAATTTCAAATGCCTTCAAATAAACAGGAAAAACAAAAAAGGAGGAGGCATCACAATAGCATTCAAAGGACCCCTGAAAATAAAAACAGACGAACCGCTCAACATCATCAACTGCGGAACCATGGTAATGCACCTAACAGCAAGCCCAAAAACCAACATCACATTCTTCCTGGTGTAAAGACCACCGACGTATTACGCAACCTTCGTCGACAACTTCATAGAAGCCATCACCAACATAGCCATCAACCATGTACACCTAATCATCCTGGGGGACTTCAACATCTGTTTGAAGACAGTCACGCCAACTCCCAAAACTCACTGATTGAGCAACTAACTACCATGAAACTATGACAACTAGTCAAAGAGGCAACACACTCGGCAGGACACAGCCTCGACGCAATCTTCGCCAAGGAAAAACTCATCACCATAGCACCACCAAAAGAAATACTGTGGAGAGATCATCTCATCATCCCATTCGTTATCACTCTGCCTACTCAAATCTGCATCCAACCTCCTAAACTCACAACCACCACAAAAAGAAACTGGAAACATGTCAAAGAAAGCAACCTATTTGAACAACTGGAGTTAACCAAGCCCTCAACCAAAGAACTAGATCTAGCTGACCTAAATGGGAAAGCAGAGCTACCACACAAATGGATTGCAGACACAATTGACAAGATTGCCCCAGAAAAACCATTCACCCCATCGAAAAAAAAAGAGCAATGACTAAATGGTTCAGCCCACTATTAAGCACCATGAAAAAGGAAAACAAAAAGATGGAACTGGAATGGAGGAAAGAATACAACCCAAACAAAAAAACACTATTCCAGAAACAAATCCGCGCATACAAGAAGGAAATTCAAAAGGCAAAGAGAAGGCATTATGATAACAGAATCACAAATGCCACCAACACACAAAAAGAAATGTTTAACATCATTAAAAAGATGAGAAACCCACCAGGCTGCAATTACACCCCAACGCCCTCAGAGAAACTATGCAACGACCTGGCAGACCACTTCAAGAAAAAAAATGTAGGGCGTCAGACAAACCATACAAAACGGACCACCCAACCACAACATACAAACAAACGAACCTAACACAGAACCACAGCACGAACTCAAAAACTATCCTGAAATATCTGCAGAGGCATTCACAATGCTGGTAAAACACAGAAAGAAAGCTTGATCACCCATGGATCCCTGTCCCCCGAACATCTACAAATCAATCCTCGCACAAGGAACACCAGCAGAATATTACAGAAACTTTCTAAATCTATCACTAACAACAGGAACTGTACCTATGACCTTCAAATCAGCATATATCAAACCACTTCTGTAAAACACAATTGGCGACGTAGAAGACCTCTCCAACTACAGGCCAATCTCAAACATTCCCTACCCGGCAAAACTCCTGGAAACCTACGTATATAAACTAACCCAAGGACACGTAGAAAAACACCACCTGCTAGACCAAGCAAAAGTCGGTTTCAGACCCGCAAGAGGAACGGAAACAGCACTACTATCCATCTGGGACGACCTAAAAACTAACACAGACTCAAACACAACCTCAGCCCTGATTCTGCTCGACCTCTCAGCAGCCTTCGACACAGTTAGCCATGACACCCTAACCAAAAGACTAGAAGACATAGGCATATCAGACACAGCACTACTCTGGACTAAATCATTCCTAGCAGACAGAACAGAAACCATATGGATCAAACCCTTCAAATCCACCCCACGAGTTAACGACTGTGCAGTACCACAAGCATCCTTACTATCACCGCTGTATTTCAACATCTACCAGACTCCAGTTATTAAAATCTTCAAAAAATACAACATCACATGATACTCAAATCATCTACAAAATCAAAGACAACCAAATTGATCATTCAACCCTAATCGACTGTCTAAAAGAAGTCTTCGACTTGATGAATGCCAACAACCTGCAAATCAACCCAGGAAAGACAGAAATCATGATCATATCCAAATACCAAGAGAGCGAAACAGCCATCCCGTGGCCAACAGAGATGTAAACCGCACCTTCAACATCTAAGGTAGTAAAAAATCTGGGAGTCCTGATGGCCAACACCCTAACCTTAGAACCACAAATAAATGCAATAGTCAAATGTTTGTACCTCTTACACACGGCAAGAAGAATCCTACCTTTCCTCTCCTTCATGCACAAAATACTCACTATCGTTAACCTCATCATGTCAAAAATCGACTATGCAAACAGCCTCTACCTCGGAATGCCAGAATACCTCCTGATGAAACTACAACGGATCCAAAATACAACAGCCAGACTACCCCTCAAACTATCCAGAATAGACCACATCACTCCTGCCCTAAAAACACTACACTGGCTCCCAGTACAACATCCCATCACCTCCAAAACAATGTGCATAACGCACAGGGCAATCAGTGGACAAGGAGCAGAATTCCTACAAAAGAAAATAACAATCTACAAGCCAACAAGACTCCTCAGGTCAAGCAACGAAATCCGCTTGGAACTAAAACCATACCTTAAGAAAAAACTTGGAGGCACCTTGTTCTACTACTTAGCCACAAAAACCTGGAACAACATCCCAAAAGAAATAAGAAACACCAAAGATCACCTAAAATTCAGGAAATTACTAATAACCTGGCTCTTCAACACCGCAGACTCAAACTGAAAACCGAAAAAAATTACTAAACTGGCGAGGACACTGACAGCCCCAGTACCGACAGGAAAGCCCCCATGGTACCTGGACAGGTGACGCCAGGTAGAGTGGAACACAGGCAGCGCCCATAGAAATGGAGTCAACAACCTCTGCCAATCCCACCCAACATCCTCATTCGCCCCTAAGGTGCTACTAAGTAACGCAGTGTTGTGGGATTGTTGGGATATTGGCATTCACCACACTAGCTGAGTTGTGGACATGGGAAGGTCCACTGGCCTTATTAGCGGGAAGGGAGGACAGATGGTGTTGTGAGGGAGGCTGGTGTAGGTTGGGGTCAGTAGTGAAAGGGACCTTGAATGCTGAATGGGCCCAGATCAGGACAGAGGCACAGGGTTGCCCCCACACATCACCTGGGAGACTACACAAGCCCAGCGCCTCAGTTGAGGATAGAGAGGCCAACTAACCGATTCCACTAACAATTTTCCCTTCTGCATACACCCCTCAAACTCCAAACCAAACACAACCACAGACCTACAGCACAACAAACCACACAAACTTCACTACAATACAACAACAAATCAAAAACACACATGGACTCGCACAACAGCATACAACAACTACCGGCCGCAAACACCCCAGGCCCAGCCAACGGACTCACCGGGCTGAGGCTGCCAACAGCACATCACTGCGCTCTTGCATTTTTCAGCTTCCTCCCACGAACTCACCCCCCCTTCCTCTTTCAGAGCCACCAGAGCGCCAGGGGACCACTCCGGTGGTGATAGTGCATGGTACAAACGTCCTTTGACATTAACATTAACATTAATATACGATGTAGAACAAGCAAAATTGTAAATTCAGTTTTGCACTCCATTCTCACCATCTAAATGTGTCAAGCAACTGTAGGTCTAGTGGTTGAATTCTATGTAGTATTTAGTCTATTGTTTGCTAAGAACCTTTAAAGAACTTTTAAGAAACTTTTAGAAACAGCCACCCCTTGCCTTCATTCCTCCCTTATACTCCCTGTTATACTACTCAGGACTTTATCACTCATAAAAATGTTATGGAAGCATGTTATAAAATGTCTCTTCACCAAATGCATTGAATTGGTGGCAGTGAATTGTGGGGTACCAAATATTTACCATTGAAAGAATACCACGGGTCAAAATATGATGGTGTACATGTCATGTGACTTTTTCCATAGAAATTGTAGTTTTGGGAGATTAACAGACATTGTGCCTCATTACGAGTCCGGCGTTAAACTGGCAGCTCTACCGGCGGGCTGCCACTGGACTCGTAACAATTTACTAGTGTGTGACTTCCCGGTGCCACCGGGACTTTACAGTCCGGCTGCCCGGGAAGTGTGGTGCTGGTAAAATGTTACTCCCCATTCCCATAGAGTCCCGTTGGACTCTATGCTCGGAACTCTGAAGCGCTGCCACCATTGCTAAAGGTGCCAGCGCTTCTGTGAAGAGTCTGCCTACCGTGGCCGCTGCACCCAGTAGTGTCGGACCTGTCGGGCGCAGTGGCCCCTGCAAGCAAACTCGTAGTTTGCCGGTCCGGAAACAAGTCCAGCAAACTTGTAATGAGGCCTATTATATTCAATACAGTTCCACATAAGAATAATCCTCCCCAAAATATCCTTTTCCTAAACACAGTTGTAAACCTGATGATGTATGATCAATGGGTAATGGTTCTAGAACCAAGAGGATTTAAAGCCCTACCAGTTATTATCAAACTGCAAGCCAGGTAAAATGGTCTAGCTAACCTAGTTGACAACTGCTCAGTTTCAACCCCCAAGTGTAGGATTCTGTGTGGCGAGATAAAATGAACCACAAGGAGTTTCCAAAAGTTAATTGTCTGACGGTGAGCCAGCCAGGAAAGGTATAACCATACAATAACTAGATAATGTTAAAATCTCTCTATTCTAGTAACCGTAGAAGTCTCAGCTAACGATTATCTGTTAAATGTACATATCTAGCATATATGCAATAGAAGCCAACATGGCTGCTCCTAATTCTCAACACATTGAGTTTAACATGGTCGTCAGATATCGGTTTGACTTCAATAAGTAAATGTTTGTAGTTGAGTAAAACAAGTCAGATACTAATTTCACAATCTCAGTCAGGCAGCTAATATGACTAATATCAGAAAACATGTATACATATGGCAACATTCCATTCCACCAATAAAATTAGAAATTTGAAACTTTTTTTGGTTAGCGGTTTTTCTGAATCATACAATTTATGGTCGGGTATATACAGATTTATATCTAGACCATGCAGTAGCCAGGAATCAGTTCAAAAGGGAGCTAACATTTTCAATCACTCGGACATGATGTGGCCCTCTAACAGTGAATAGAATTCCAACTAAGTAGATAGCCAAACTTACCATATTTACAAAGCCATTATGAAAATGTAGTGACGCATGTTGATGCTATTAGAATATTGGCTCTGGAACTGAATGCAGATGTCAATTATCAAGTAGTCTGTCACCCCAATTATAGCTTTCGAAGGGTAAATTCAGTATAATGCTATAAGGTCACTCTTAAGAGTAAGCTCAACAGACCCTGAAACAGAGCCCAAACGGACCTCAGGAGAAGTACACAACTCGGAAAACTCTTCAAAAAAATATAAAACAAATGATGTCTCATGAAATAAACAGGCTCACCATAAAGAAAGAATAAACACAGTCTGTGATATGGGTAAATTAGCATGCCAGCAGTGAGGAAGCAAGTGTGGGTGCCTCAGGATAGCGTAGGCTTGTAGGCAGGTACTTGCAAACAGGCACACCTACATCGAAATCAGTAAGACAATGCCAATATTCCTATCCAAAATGTGTAGGCACAAGTCATTTTCCCTAGAATCAAATCCACCCAAAAAAGACTGGAGAGAATACATGCAATATGAATCCATAGGCGAGTTCAATGTAAAAAGGTATAGGTAGAGTCCATTGTAGGAGACTTTATCGAATTCGATTCCATCACACTTTTTACATCGAATTTCACAGCAAATGTTTGTGGGGGTGGGTTAGTGTTATAATACATGTTGGGGATATTGAGGGAGGCTGACAGGGTCTCCCCTTGGTTCCATTTGCAGCAAAATGTCTTAAATAAAATGAATGGAATCGAATTTGATGGAATCACATTGATCCGGGAATAACTATACAACCTTCAATAAAATACCTGAGGCAAAAGAAATTCAACATTACCATGTCAAACAAAACCTATTTCTGAAAATATGAAAGTTCAGTTAAAAATCTCACAGCTCTCTGTGAAACACAGGCAGCAGCTACTAAAAAAGCATTGTTTTTCCACGCCAAGAAAATAGTCTGACATAGCCGCACACATTAAGCTAATGTTTATTCCTAATTTGCCAATCAGTCAAAAACACTCCACTGCAAACAGAATGCAACTCCTGCTCCACTGAACTATAGCACACAAGTAACACACTTAGCAAAGCATTTAAAAATCTTATCTTCATGTGCTACAATGGTGCTTGTATGTTGTTATATGGCTTTCCCCGCCTTAGTGGGGGGCGTACATGGCCTTTAATGGCCTACCAACCCGAGGACAGGTAGGCCCAAGCAAAGTGAGGGCCTCGGCAAAGAATGTGGCCTGTTAAAGGCCATGTCCACCCCTCAAACCGGGGATGAAAGCCATTCACACCCCAGGGTTTATCCAGGATTCGAATGGTTATATTTTTTCATCAGGAGATTTTGCTATGCAAGCGCTGCCAATCACATGAGGGGAAAAAATGGGGGAAAAAGATGGCCATCGCCATAGGGGAAATGGACTAAGTCCCTTTTACATTTAATGGTGGTGGCTGAGAGACAGGAAGAGCTCCAGGACCGGAGCACAAAGCTTCTGTCCCCCAAGTAAGTGAAGAAGGGGTTTAGATTGCTTTGGGGAGTAGGAGGTTGGTATCCAAAAGCGAGAGACTCCCTATTGCCTCCCCACAATAAAGCTTGGAATGTGTTGCCATAGGATTGGGCGGTGATTATTGATTCATGCCCAGGAAAGACAGTTTCTCATTGGATAAAGTGTTAAGTGCCAATACTAGTTCCTGTTCTCCAAAGTCAGTTGGTTAGTAGTATAAACTAAATAAAGAAGGCTCACCCTACTGAAGGCAAAAGGTAAAATGACAAGAACGTCCTGTAAAGACAATTGTATACATTTACTAGTCCGAAAGAAAGAGTGTAAGCAGCTATGCAAACCTATTTAAAGCTTTAAACAAAGAAAATCTAAGTACAATATTACCATATGATCTAGCAAAAATAGGCATTCCTTCTTAGTACACGGCAAAATACATGAAGGCACAATAGGTAAGCATAACACATGCATTTGCAGAAGAGCCCCACAAGAGAGATAGAATATCAAATGATATTCTTCTGTAACTACATACATAGCACCTGTATAAAACCATTCTCTAAAGTTCCGAAAATCTACCATCTTGAAAATCGCTATTTCTGAGAATGAAATAATCTAGATTTTTTTTTTAAGTGGCCCTAAAAGGATAAAATGAGAGTGAGTAGGATCGTTTTCAGGCTGGGGAGCATGTGGCCAGGCTAACAGAGGCGTATTGGGGACTATGGAGAGTGCACATATATTTCAAGCATTTTTACAAGATCTAGATTTATGTTTTGGATTATATTTTAAAACATAAAATAATGAGATGTGGAAAGCAGAGTTAATGCTAGTCGAAAGAAGATGAGTATTTAAGTGAATTTAGAAATCAATCCCTGTTGTTTTATTATAAAATAAAATCCAGGGATTGCTTTGTAAATTAACCTACACTGTGTGCGAGGGTGGCATTAGCGGTATCATATTGTTTGTGGATGTTGGATTAGCTTTGAAAGATTTAACTTTTATTTTTTTACGTTGACAAAACTGTACAACAGAAGTGCAATTGGTACTGATGCATGTTTTCAATAGCCTTTGTTTTGATTGGATAAGCATTTCACGTGATTTAACAATGATAGTCTCGAGTTCCTGGGCATGTCAGCAGTGAAGATCTATTTCCCCCAACATCCCTCTTCATCGTCCACGTACACCGTTATTAATCTATTGCCACCTCCCCTTCCTCATCCCAGTACTCCAACAGTAAACTGTTGCAATATCCCTAACCCTCTATTCCTCATCCGAGTACTTGATTAGTATTTTATTTTTATTTTATTGTTTAAAGCATGGACCTAGCTTGTGAGCAGTGGAGCACTGCACAGAGTGTGGGTAGCCGCATCTGGGCTGGAGTGTCCACATCAGAATCACTCACCCTTGACATATGGACCTGATGCTCATCCAACTCGACATGGTCGTCTGAGTGCTCTTCAGGGCTGGACGCATAGGCAGCCAGAGACAAGATGGACTGTAGCACTTGGGGGTTTTCGTGGCCTACCACCCCACTACCCCCACTTGTGCTGGGTTGATGTAGTGATAACAACCCTGTTCCTGGCCTGACAACACCATCCTCTGGCTCCATTGCGTCATCCTCTGAAAAATAGAGAGAAAAAAGGTCACTTCACATGTTAGAAGCACACAACACACACACACACCGACAACAAACACAACAGGCAGACATGTGACACACAAAATAGAACCTGGCATGCATGCAGGGTCAACTTGAAATTGCTTCTGTGATTAGACCTGTTGAAAGGTGACAGTTTGCACTGAAGTGGGTCTATGCAGTGCAACAAATATGTATGTTACTCACTACCTACATGTACAAGGACTCCATGGTGTGTGTCAGAAAATGTGAAGGCAGTGCAAGGTCAACTTCAGGCATCACGTGCAATGTACATTCAATGGGTAGCATATCTACAAGCAAAGCACCCCTCCACCCAAGTGCAAAAGCAGGGATGCCTAGCATGGTATCAAAAGGCTGAGCATAGACCTGTGTATTGACAGACAGTATTGACTAGCATCAACAACTTCATGTGAGTCAAGTGACAACAATGCAAATGATGATGGGACAGTAAGCAGGACACATGATGAAACCTCTGGAGTCCACCCACGTGTGAAGAAGACACTACACCAGTTGGACAGAGTCATTGGCCATTAAACAGGCTGAGGCCTGTGACCTTCACAGATTGTCAGACCCTACACATGTGTGCAACGCAGTAATGAGCCACAGTTGACATGGGAATGCAGATGAAATGCCATGCAATTTAGGTCATCCAGGACTTGTATTACAGTCATCATCCAGTCATGGACACATATGGGCATCCGTGGAATGCAAATGGAGCATGACTGGGCACTCATGTCCCTGCGGGGCATCTGACCTCTGCACAGTCCAAGTGAGACACCCTGCATCAAGTACTAAGGATGTACCACAAAGGATATGTCTGGCAGATTGGCCGTTGGATGTTAGCATGTACACAGGAAGCATGAACAGAGAAGTACCCAACGGCAATATTGTAGCAGACCAGTGCTAAGGTGGAATTGGGGTGCAGCGCAGGGGGTTGAGGGGCAAGGGAGCATGCCTACATTGGTTACCCCCTTGCAGGCAGAGTACACATGCACGTCAGTCATGCTATGCATAGTTCCTGGGCTGAGAGGAAGCTCACCCCACGCTACATGCAGAAGTGCCAGTGAGCTGGAACATGGACCAGAGGGGCAAACTGGTAACCAGCATGTGAGTAGGGTGCAAACGTGGTGATGTGGGCAGTCCCCCTCTGCTCCACATGTCCACCATCCAGCAGAGTAGACATGCATCAGGGAAGCATAGCATTACTCACACATCATAACCATGTACACGTGACATGTAGTGGCAGTCATGCACATCACATCACACAAGTAAAACACACACGTCCTCGACAAACACGCATCAACACTCACTGGACTGTGCATCAAAGTCTGGCATCTCTCCCACTCCTTCGACCGCTTCTGATTGTATGAACTCCACAACGAGTGACTCATGCGGAGTGAGGTCTTCCTCCTCCGGTGCAAGCCCACCGCCAGTCACCAGAGTCAAGTTGTAATTTGAGGCACGCTTAGCCTTAGTGCTGCGTTTGAGGACATTTCAACGCTTTTTGCACTCTTGCGCCGTGCGCACCTCATGGCCGAATGCACTGACATGTTCTGCAACTTGCTTCCAGTGGGTATCACGGTGGGCAGCCGTAGTCTGACAATTAGCACCCACTAGCATGTCACGGCTGTGGTCCCGCACGTAGTCCACGAGGTAGTCCAGTTCCTGGTTGCAGAAAGGCTTCTTCCTCGACGTGCAGGTGGTCGTGGCTGTGTGTGGGGTCCCAGCCTGTGCTGCAGGTGCAACCTTCCTCCTCTTGGATTGTGGCGCAGACCCTGGCTGGCTGATGCCACCCTGATCAGTATGGCCAGGGGACCGGTGGATTGAACCAAGGGAGTGGCAGGTGGCGGGACGACCAAAGGGCTGACTTGTGTCAGTGGCAGCTGGGTGCCCTCTAATGGACCCTGCGCAGCAACGTCCGCTGTGGCAGGGTCATTGACCGCGACTGTCCTGGTTGGCAGACTCACAACCGGGGTGTTGTTGGCTGCATCTTCCCCTGCACTTGCCAACACCCAGCTATTCGGGGCAGCAGATGACATTACTGCCCCAGGGACACGTGTCTTGGTCAGGGCAGCCCTGCGTGCCCCTACGGTTTCCCTTTGGGCCTGTTGGAAATCTTCAAAGGGCTCTTCAATTGCCAACGCAGCCTGCGCTGGCAGACCCTGAGCCTGGGTGGTGGTGTCCACAGCTGCACCTGCAGCTTCCACTACCCTTGGGCCCGTGGCAGTCGATGAAACGCACTGCTGGGTCACAAGGGCGCCAGTGCAAGATGCAGAAGCTGCATCTCCCAGAACCACGGGGGTGGTGGCATGACTGCGCCGACACATGGCACAATATCGTGCTCAAGTGGCGCACCCCTGCCTCTTCCCCCTCTGTGGCCACCCTGGACACCCCGGCATCCCCCTACTCCCTGGTCACCCCGGCCACGTCCCTGACCCGAGGAGTACGCCCAGCTGAGGCGCCCCTCCCCTTTGGTGGCCTCCCAACCATGGCACAGATGGAGTAGTGCCGGCACAGATGGAGTAGTGCCAATGGGAGGTGTACACCACAATTGACCTGGGCAATTGGGGTGAAGGGTGTGGGATGCAAGATGTTAACAGCCCCCCTGCACCTGCAAGGCTGTATGTGACCCAGGTGATGTAGTGACGGGTCACGCTACGCTTAGGCACCCTAAAAATAAAGTAAAACCGTGCACGCAACCCTGCAGCCTATTTGTGTGGAATCAACCTCCCGCAGTACGCGGTGGCACCCAGTAACACAAAAAACACATACGCGTGGGACACGCAGGCTACTATGACCTCGAAAATGGGTGCAATACACAGGGGCACCCGCAGTGGGAAAAATAGCGTGCGCGACTCACCGTCTGACTAGCGCGATGCAGAAAAACACACGTAGTCAATACCCCCGCCAAAAGAAGAGATACGTCCTCGATCGCTGTGAAGATGTGATGGCATGCGAAACAAAACGAAGCAGCTGCACACGTCGGTCTCCACAAAAGGCAGGTACAGTGAACTGCTGGCCCCCCTCACCTTTAACCCGTGCTAAGGGAAACACCCGCGCGCGTCACGTCGCTTACGTGCTTAGGCCCTTTCCTCGGATTACACGCATTCACACGCGGACGTGCAGTTTTTTCATGCACGCTGAACCACTATTCCCACGTCACGAGGGAAACGCCTGCCCGCGTAACGTCCGAGAAGCGCTTACGCGCTAAGGGCCTTTGCTCCAATGAAAATGCGTATGTGTGCTGATTGGGCTTACGCGCTAAAGGCCTTTCCTCCAATTACACGCTGACATGCAATTTTTTCACGTGCCAACTCACTCCGTATCAAGCTGGCCACGCGAAAACACACGGAAGACCACGCGAAAACACACGGAAGACCACGCTCCTGCCCAGAAGGCCGAATTACTGCCCCCCAGAGCCCCGAGCACACTCCCACCTGCAATCTGCTGCTGCCTGACTGCATGCTACCCACGTGCCCTGCCATTTGCTGCCTGCACGTCAGTCAGGGCTGCAGTTGCTGTGACCAACCCTGCTGGAACTGAAGACTCCTGACTGGGATTCCATCGCTCCACAGCCCAGCCCCAGGACCCAGTTGCCCACCCACTCCTGCCTCTGGGGTTGCCATGTCCAGCACAACACCATCTGGCAGCACCGGCAAACCCCCAGCCAGAGAGGCAGAGGGCCACCAGCTTCAGTGCCAGGGAAGGTGGTGTCCTGGTAGAGCAAGTCCTGGGGCAGTATGATGCCCTCTTTGGAAGTCCGCGCGCCGACAATGAAGGATGGACGAGGATCTGGATGGACATCATGACTGCCATCAATGCGGAGGGGGTGACAGTCCGCGACTTACATCATATCAAGAAGCGCTGGGAGGACTTCAGGTCCAGGACCCTCAACAAGGCCCGGCAACTCACGAAGGCAGCAAATGCCGGGGCCAGCTGTCGGACCACCAAATGAGGGTCCTGGAGCACATATGCCCAGCACTCTACATCCAGATCCTTGAGGGGCAGACCGTCTGGAGTCGAAAGGTAAGTGTAAATGCAGACTGATTGGACGCTGTGCGTGTCGTGGTGTGCCAGTAGTGAGCAGGTTGCACATGTGTTTTTGTAGGGCCATGTAGGAATGTGTATGAACATGGGCATGAGGCTGCCACATGTGTGTCCTCTCATGTGTGAGACACATTGATGGTGTATGTGTTGGTGAGCATGCTGGACAAATGCAGGTGTGGGAGCACACATGTTTGAATTCCTGTGTATGTACATTGGCATGGTTGTGGCATGGATGGTGGTTCCTAATGCATGTATCTGCACTGTGTACATGTGCATGTGTGTGTACTTGACAAGTGTGCAACTGTGATGCAACATGGATGCATGTGACACTGATATGTAGAAGACTGAATGGCAGATCTGACATGTATGGCAATCTCGTCCTCCATGCCATCTTCCCACCCATGTATCACCTGGGTACCCTGTGGAGCTGCCTCTGACCCTGCGGCCAGGCTGGTGGAGGAAACATCCCTGCCACAGTTGGGAGTCGGATGTCCAGCAGGGGTGGCCACCTCAACAACTGCACCCCAGCCGGTGGGGGATGTGCAGGCAGCAAGAGCCAGGGCACAGGCAGAGGCACAGCAGCAGCAGCAACAAGGTGGGAGCCATGATGGCTCGGGGCCTTCAACATCGGAGGGGCTGGCATCGGCCAGAGGGCAGGAGGACCCAGGACTGGAAGTGTCTTCCGTGTGGCAGCGGTTAGGCCATGCTATAGATGCGGAGCGGCAGCGGGCAGAAGAGGCACGGCTCACAATGGTCAGGGCGGAGATCTCCATGCGTAGGGCTCTGAGGCGGGCCGAGTGCCACGAGGCAATTCGCAGGGACCTGGAGGTCAACATGTCATTGTCCCTGCGAACCCTGTGGGCCATGGAAGAGGACCGCCTCCGGGACATCGAGCAGGAGTTCGATGATGCCCTGGCCCGGGAAATCGGGAAGTGAGCCGTCGGACTAGCCCGCTGCCATTATAAATAGTTTTTAGAGTTAGGTTTCATTTTCCTTTTATTTGTGGTCAATGGACAATGTCACACACATTTTTATATAGTTTTATTTTTATGTAGTTTCTTAGGTAGGTTTCATTTGTTTGGTTGGGCTCACGGACCCTTTACATAGTTGGACAATGGATTGATTTGATTTATTTATTGGATTTTGCACATGGATTCATGGATTTTTCTTTTGGACAATGGATTGTGAATAGTTTGATCATGGATTAATTAGAATATTTTTTTTCATCATGGACATGGAGTAATAGATTTTTTTTGGAACAATGTATTGTAAATAGTTGGACTATGGAATAATTTGCATTTTTTTTTCATTATGAACATGAAGCAATGGATTTTTTTTTTTACCTTTCCTTTGGATTTGCGTTGGTGGAGGGAGAGTTTGGACTGTTTTTCTTTCGCATTTTTTTGGATTGGTCATAATTTTTATTCACTCATCTTTTGCACATGCTTTTCATTTCATGTTTGCTATTTTTGTATGATTTCATTTCATTTATTTATTTTTGTACATAATACATATTCATATTTTATTTCCATGTGTGGGATTCGCTCATTGGGTTGATGCATGTGAAAATGTGGGTTTACACAATCAATGCCAACCAGTGTATCTGTGTGACGGACATGTGTTGATGTACATAGTTGACTTTTGGTTTGTGTCTTGAGATAGGCATGCCAGTGTGGGGTGGATTGGGAAATCATTGCGTCTCAAGAATGGGGTGGCATGATGTGGTTTTTTGGTGTAGAAGTGGCCCATGATTGTGCTTCTTTATTTTTTGTAGGGGGGGGGCATGAGTGGGACATGAGTGGGGGCCTGCTGGCAGGTGCCTGTCACTGCTGAGGGGTGGGGGTGCAGGGGGACATGAGTGGGGGGCTGCTGGCAGGTGCCTGTCACTGCTGGGGTGTGGGGGTGCATGGGGACATGCGTGGGGCATGAGTGGGGGCCTGCTGGCAGGTGCCTGTCACTGCTGGGGGGTGGGGGTGCAGGGGGACATGAGTGGGACATGAGTGGGGGCTTGCTGGCAGGTGCCTGTTAGGCAGAAACCTGTGCAGTTCCCTCTGGGACCACTGCAAAAAGTTTAAGTCTACAGGAGTTAGCAGTAAACCCAATTGGTAGCAGCCTGCACCACCCAGATTTACCTGGTAGCTGTGGCTGAGCAGTCAGACTTCTCTCAAGACGAGTTAGGCCATATTTGGAGTATACAGGATAGGGCAATTTACACAGCAGAACAAGCAGACACTCATCAGAGCTTGGGTGTAAAGATATATCATTATTTATTTAAAAAAACACATCTATGGAAAACACACTGGCACTAATATGGCAAACAACTTCAATCACAGTTACTATAAGTATATATCAATCCCATAACAATAGTTCGACAAGTCTAGGTTCAACGGCACCACTTATTTGCAGACAGAGGTGAATACTTTAACCTAGATGGCACTCTAGTATTTGTTAGAAAGGGGGAGAAAAAGGCAAGGTATGAAACCAACTCAGTACCAACACTTTTACGAAACAAATGCAAGGCAAGCAAGGCAGGGTCTACTGTAAATCACAAAGTTCAGAGGCCAGGCCCACTCGGAGAGAGGCAAGGCTGTATGTCCCAAAAGTATCACAGTGGATATGCACTTCAAGTCTTTTTAGCAAAATGTCACAGAAAGGTTGGACCAGTTTAGAACAAAAGTTTAAGAAGGTCTGGAGGCGACCCAATGGGAAGGTAAGGATTTAAGAAACCTCACGCTAACCGTTTCAAGGGAAGCCCGGTAGACACAGTACCTTCAAAGTGAAGAGACAGCTCCGGCGGGGGCAGTTGTTCCTGGTGGTGGATGCAAGTCGGGGCTTTGCCGGAAGATGAGAGGATCTCGTCGCCGAGGAAAAGTTGAAGATCGTTGCACCACCAGGGAAGAGACCAGCCGCGGAGTGCTCAGTCACAAGGCACCACCTTTTGGCCGCGGTACAGTGGCCAGTGGCTATCCGGTTGCCGGGGTGCTCAGCACGGGCAATTCGACCACTAGACATCCTGGGAGCGAAGAAAAAGCAAGGGACTGGTTGTTCCCAGGTCCTGTGGCGACTTCTGAAGTTCCAGTCCCAAAAGCCCTGTTTTTATGCAGAAAACCCCCATTCATTCAGCCTAGCTGTCAATCAAACATGCTAAGTGGTGAGCGGGGCGGCTCACCACTTGGGCTAATCACACAAGAGTGCGACCTGAGTTGACAATGCAACTCAGTCCAGGGTGCCTAAACTCCCTCCCACAACCCCTGTGGTACCCAGACAGAATGGCACCACTCTGGAGGGCTTCTGTGCAGAAGCCCGCCAAAAGTGGAACAAAGGGCTCAAACTTTGGTTCGGAGTTACAGAGGCGAAAACATATGCCATTTTAAAAACCGAGTTCTGGGAGAAAATACCAACTGGTGGATTTATTTAAGACAAATAAACCGGCGGTATGTTAGAGACTAATGTGAAAAAGTATTAGCCTCCAACAATGGGAAGAATCCCATAGGAATATATTAGCGGTCGAATATAAAAAGTAGTATCCACTGCGACCAGCCAAAACTCGTTGAGGCGTACGGGACAGTGCCCCCTCGAATAACAGACCCAGGGGTAATCAAATTACCCCTACTAGTATGTCCACAATAGGATGGTTTGTAGTAGTTCTGTTAGTAAATTTAGGTCTAGTAAAGCAAATGGTGACTTTAAATGCCCTGGGAGACAGTAGTCAGTCCCAGGGTATGGAGTCTATGGTGGAGATCCTCTAGGACACCCCAGTGTTACGGCACGGAGGGTGCGGTGTAACACACATAGCAAAACACATGAGGCCCTATGGAGTAAAAGACCTCATAGCCCATAGAACACATTGACATTCAAAGAAATCAACCACATTCATGTCCAAGAGTGGGAGGAAAAGGGTCTCACTCTTGGCAGGATGAAAAAAACAAACTCCAGAAATCCAGCAAAGCTGCTGGGGGACTCTTTAGGTTAGGAAATTCAGCCTAAACAGAGAATTCTCCCGAACAGTGCCACTCACTGCTGGGGGATGGGGGTGCAGGGGGACATGAGTAAGACAAGAAAGGGGGCCTGCTGGCAGGTGCCTGTCACTGCTGGGGGGTGGGGGTGCAGGGGGACATGAGTGGGGGCCTGCTAGCAGGTGCCTGTCACTACTGGGGGGTGGGGGTGTAGGGGGACATGAGTGGGGGCCTGCTGGCAGGTGCCTGTCACTGCTGGGGGTAGGGGGTGCAGGGGGACATGAGTGGGACATGAGTGGGGGCCTGCTGGCAGGTGCCTCTCATGACTGGGGGGTGGGGTTGCAGGGGGACATGAGTGGGGTCCTGCTGGCAGGTGCCTGTCACTGCTGGGGGGTGGGGGTGCTTGGGGACATGAGTGGGGGCCTGCTGGCAGGTGCCTGTCACTGCTGGGGGGTGGGGGTGCAGGGGGACATGAGTGGGACATGAATGGGGGCCTGCTGGCAGGTGCCTGTCACTGCTGGGGGGTGGGGGTGCAGGGGGTCATGAGTGGGGGCCTGCTGGCAGGTTCCGGTCACTGCTGGGGGTGGGGGTGCAGGGGGACATGAGTGGGACATGAGTGGGTGCCTGCTGGCAGGTGCCTGTCACTGCTGGGGGTTGGAGGTGCAGGGGGACATGAGTTGGTGATCACTAGTGGAAGGTGACATGTTGGCTGGCTGGGGGGCATGCCCAGGGATGCAGGGTAGTCCCCTGTGTTGTGGGTTGCCTGCAGGGGCTGTGGATGGGGTGGAGGGCAAACCTGGGAGGACCCACACTGCCAATTCACATGTGGGACTCCCCGTGCACCCCACTAGATACACGTACCCGCTCTGACAGTGAAATCACGTGTGAAACTTCCCGCAAACCCCAGTAATACACGTACCCCACTCGCACAGGGCCAATCACGTGTGAAACTTCCCGCGAACCCCAGTAATACACGTACCCCACTCGCACAGGCCCTTTCGCGTGTGAAACTTCCCGCGAACCGCAGTAATACACGTACCCCACTCGCACAGGACCTTTCACGTGTGAAACTTCCCACGAACCCCAGTAATACGCGTACCCCACTCGCACAGGGCCAATCGCGTATGAAACTTCCCGCAAACCCCAGTAATACACGTACCCTACTCGCACAGGACCTTTCGCGTGTGAAAATTCCCGCGAACCCCAGTAATACACGTACCCCACTCGCACAGGCTCTTTCACGTGTGAAACTTCCCGCGAACCCCAGTAATACACGTACCCCACTCGCACAGGGCCAATCGCATATGAAACTTCCCGCAAACCCCAGTAATACACGTACCCCACTCGCACAGGCCCTTTCGCGTGTGAAACTTCCCGCGAACCCCAGTAATACACGTACCCCACTCGCACAGGGCCAATCGCGTGTGAAACTTAACGCGAACCTCAGTAATACACGTACCCCACTCACACAGGCCCTTTCACGTGTGAAACTTCCCATGAACCCCAGTAATGCACGTACCCCACTAGCACAGGGCCAATCGCGTGTGAAACTTCCCGCGAACCCCAGTAAGACACGTACCTCACTTGCACAGGCCCTTTTGCGTGTGAAACCTCCCGCGAACCCCAGTAATACACGTACCCCACTCGCACAGGGCCAATCGCGTATGAAACTTCCCGCAAACCCCAGTAATACACGTACCCTACTCGCACAGGACCTTTCGCGTGTGAAAATTCCCGCGAACCCCAGTAATACACGTACCCCACTCGCACAGGCTCTTTCACGTGTGAAACTTCCCGCGAACCCCAGTAATACACGTACCCCACTCGCACAGGGCCAATCGCATATGAAACTTCCCGCATACCCCAGTAATACATGTACCCCACTTGCACAGGCCCTTTCGCATGTGAAACTTCCCGCGAACCCTAGTAATACATGTACCCCACTCACACAGGGCCAATCGCGAGTGAAACTTCCCACGAACCTCAGTAATACATGTACCCCACTTGCACAGGCCCTTTCACGTGTGAAATTCCCGCGAACCCCAGTAATACACGTACCAAACTCGCACAGGGCCAATCGGTTGTGAAACTTGCCGCGAACCCCAGTAATACACGTACCCCACTTGCACAGGCCCTTTCGCGTGTGAAACCTCCCTGAACCCCAGTAATACACGTACCCCACTCGCACAGGGCCTTTCGCGTATGAAACTTTCCGCGAACCCCAGTAATACACGTACCCCACTCGCACAGGGCCAATTGCGTGTGAAACTTCCCACGAACCCCAGTAATACACGTACCCCACTCGCACAGGCCCTTTCGCGTGTTAAACTTCCCGCGAACCCCAGTAATACATGTACCCCACTCGCACAGGGCCAATCGCGTGTGAAAACTTCCCGCGAACCCCAATAATACACGTACCCCACTCGCACAGGCCCTTTCGCGTGTGAAACTTCCCGCAAACCCCAGTAATACACGTACCCCACTCGCACAGGGCCAATCGCATGTGAAACTTCCCGCAAACCCCAGTAATACACGTACCCCACTCGCACAGGGCCAATCGCATGTGAAACTTCCCACGAACCCCAGTAATACACGTACCCCACTCGCACAGGGCCAATCGAATGTGAAACTTCCCACGAACTCCAGAAATACACGTACCCCACTCGCACCGGCTCTTTCGCGTGTGAAACTTCCCGAGAACCCCAGTAAAATACGTACCCCACTCGCACAGGGCCAATCGCATGTGAAACTTCCTGCGAACCCCAGTAATACACATACCACACTCGCACAGGCCCTTTTGTGTATGAAACTTCCCGCGAACCCCAGTAATACACGTACCCCACTCGCACAGGGCCAATTACGTGTGAAACTTCCTACGAACCCCAGTAATACACGTACCCCACTCGCACAGGCCCTTTCGCGTGTTAAAGTTCCCGCGAACCCCAGTAATACACATACCCCACTCACACATGCCCTTTCGCGTGTGAAACTTCCTGCAAACCCCAGTAATACACGTACCCCTCTCGCACAGGGCCAATCGCGCGTGAAATTTCCCGCGAACCCCAGTAATACATGTACCCCATTCGCACAGGCCCTTTCGCGTGTGAAACTTCCCGCGAACCCCAGTAATACACGTACCCCACTCGCACAGGGCCACTCGCGTGTGAAACTTCCCGCGAACCCCAGTAATACATGTACCCCACTCGCACAGGCCCTTTCGCGTATGAAACTTCCCGCGAACCCCAGTAATACACGTACCCCACTCGCACAGGGCCAATTGCGTGTGAAACTTCCCACAAACCCCAGTAATACACGTACCCCACTCGCACAAGCCCTTTCGCGTGTTAAACTTCCCGCGAACCCCAGTAATACACGTACCCCACTCGCACAGGGACAATCGCGTGTGAAACTTCCCGCGAACCCCAATAATACACATACCCCACTCGCACAGGCCCTTTCGCGTGTGAAACTTCCCGGAAACCCCAGTAATACACGTACCCCACTCGCACAGGCTCTTTCGCGTGTGAAACTTCCTGAGAACCCCAGTAAAATACGTACCCCACTCGCACAGGGCCAATCGCATGTGAAACTTCCCGCGAACCCCAGTAATACACGTACCCCACTCGCACAGGACCTTTCACGTGTGAAACTTCCCGCGAACCCCAGTAATACATGCACCCCACTCGCACAGGGCCAATCGCGTGTGAAACTTCCCACGAACCCCAGTAATACACGTACCCCACTCGCACAGGGCCAATCGTGTGTGAAACTTCCCGCGAACCCCAGTAATACACGTACCCCACTTGCACAGGCCCTTTCACGTGTGAAACCTCCTGCGAACCCCAGTAATACACGTACCCCACTCGCACAGGGCCAATCACGTGTGAAACTTCCCGCGAACCCCAGTAATACACGTACCACACTCGCACAGGCCCTTTTGCGTATGAAACTTCCCGCGAACCCCAGTAATACACGTACCCCACTCGCACAGGGCCAATTACGTGTGAAACTTCCTACGAACCCCAGTAATACACGTACCCCACTCGCACATGCCCCTTCGCGTGTTAAACTTCCCGCGAACCCCAGTAATACACATACCCCACTCGCACATGCCCTTTCGCGTGTGAAACTTCCCGCAAACCCCAGTAATACACGTACCCCTCTCGCACAGGGCCAATCGCTCGTGAAACTTCCTGCGAACCCCAGTAATACATGTACCCCACTCGCACAGGCCCTTTCGCGTGTGAAACTTCCCGCGAACCCCAGTAATACACGTACCCCACTGGCACAGGGCAAATCGCGTGTGAAACTTCCCGCGAACCACAGTAATACATGTACCCCACTCGCACGGGCCCTTTCACGTGTGAAACTTCCCACGAACCCCAATAAGACATGTACCCCACTAGCACAGGGCCAATCGCGTGTGAAACTTCCCGCGAACCCTAGTAATACACGTACCCCACTTGCACAGGCCCTTTCGCATGTTAAACTTCCCGCGAACCCCAATAATACACGTACCCCACTCGCACAGGGCCAATCGCGTGTGAAACTTCCCGCGAACCCCAGTAATACACGTACCCCACTTACACAGGCCCTTTTGCGTGTGAAACTTCCTGCGAACCACAGTAATACACGTACCCCACTCGCACAGGGCCAATCGTGTGTGAAACTTCCCGTGAACCCCAGAAATACACTTACCCCACTTGCACAGGCCCTTTCGCGTGTGAAACCTCCTGCGAACCCCAGTAATACACGTACCCCAATCGCACAGGGCCAATCGCGTGTGAAACTTCCTGCGAACCCCAGTAATACACGTACACCCCTCGCACAGGCCCTTTCACGTATGAAACTTCCCGCGAACCCCATTAATACACGTACCCCACTCACACAGGGCCAATGGCGTGTGAAACTTGCCACGAACCCCAGTAATACACGTACCCCACTCGCACAGGCCCTTTCGCGTGTTAAACTTCCCGCGAACCCCAGTAATACACGTACCCCACTCGCACAGGCCCTTTCGCGTGTGAAACTTCCCGTGAACCCCAGTAATACACGTACCCCACTCGCACAGGTCCAATCGCTTGTGAAACTTCCCGCAAACCCCAGTAATACACGCACCCCTCTCGCACAGGGCCAATCGCATGTGAAACTTCCCACGAACCCCAGCAATACACGTACCCCACTCGCACAGGCTCTTTCGTGTGTGAAAATTCCAGCGAACCCCAGTAATATACGTACCCCACTCGCACAGGGCCAATCGCATGTGAAACTTCCCGCAAACCCCAGTAATACACGTACCCCACTCGCACAGGCCCTTTCACGTGTTTAACTTCCTGCGAACCCCAGTAATACACGTACCCCACTCGCACAGGGCCAATCGCATGTGAAACTTCCCACGAACCCCAGTAATACTCGTACCCCACTCGCACAGGGCCAATCGCGTGTGAAACTTCCTGCGAACCCCAGTAATACACGTACCCGACTTGCACAGGCCCTTTCGTGTGTGAAACCTCCTGCAAACCGCAGTAATACACGTACCCCACTCGCAAAGGGCTAATCGTGTGTGAAACTTCCCGTGAACCCCATTAATACATGTACCCCACTCGCACAGGCCCTTTCGCGTATGAAACTTCCCGCGAACCCCAGTAATACACGTACCCCACTCGCACTGGTCCAATCGCGTGTGAAACTTCCTTCGAACCCCTGCAATACACGTACCCCACTTGCACAGGCCCTTTCGCGTGTGAAACCTCCTGCGAACCCCAGTAATACACGTACCCCACTCGCACACGGCCAATTCTGTGTGAAACTTCCCGCGAACCCCATTAATACACGTACCCCACTCGCACAGGCCCTTTCGCGTATGAAACTTCCCGCGAACCCCAGTAATACACGTACCCCACTCGCACAGGGCCAATTGCGTTTGAAACTTCCAACGAACCCCAGTAATACACGTACCCCACTCGCATAGGCCCTTTCACGTGTGAAACTTCCCACGAACCCCAGTAATACACGTACCCCACTCGCACAGGATCAATCGCGTGTGAAACTTCCCGCGAACCCCAGTAATACATGTACCTCACTCGCACAAGGCCAATCGTGTGTGAAATTTCCCGCGAACCCCAGTAATATATGTACCCCACTTGCACAGGCCGTTTCGCGTGTGAAACCTCCTGCGAACCCCAGTAATACACGTACCCCACTCGCACAGGGCCAATCGCGTGTGAAACTTCCCACGAACCCCAGTAATACACGTACCCCACTCGCACAGGATCAATCACGTTTGAAACTTCCCACGAACCCCAGTAATACACGTACCCCACTCGCATAGGCCCTTTCACGTGTTAAAATTCCCGCGAACCCCCGTAATACACGTACCCCACTCGCACAGGACCTTTCGCGTGTGAAACTTCCCGCAAACCCCAGTAATACACGCACCCCACTCGCACAGGATCAATCGCGTGTGAAACTTCCCACGAACCCCAGTAATACACGTACCCCACTCGCACAGGATCAATCGCGTGTGAAACTTCCCGCGAACCCCAGTAATACACGTACCTCACTCGCACAAGGCCAATCGTGTGTGAAATTTCCCGCGAACCCCAGTAATATACGTACCCCACTTGCACAGGCCGTTTCGCGTGTGAAACCTCCTGCGAACCCCAGTAATACACGTACCCAACTCGCACAGGGCCAATCACGTGTGAAACTTCCCACGAACCCCAGTAATACACGTACCCCACTCACACAGGCCCTTTCACGTGTGAAACTTCCCGCAAACCCCAGTACTACACGTACCCCACTCGCACAGGGCCAATCGCATGTGAAACTTCCCACGAACCCCAGTAATACACGTACCCCACTCGCACAGGCTCTTTCGCGTGTGAAACTTCCTGAGAACCCCAGTAAAATACGTACCCCACTCGCACAGGGCCAATCGCATGTGAAACTTCCCGCGCACCCAGTAATACACGTACCCCACTCGCACAGGCCCTTTCGCGTGTGAAACTTCCTAGAACCCCAGTAAAACACGTACCCCACTCGCACAGGGCTACTCGCATGTGAAACTTCCCACGAACCCCAGTAATACACGTACCCCACTCGCACAGGGCCAATCACGTGTGAAACTTCCTGCGAATCCCACTCGCACATGTACCCCACTCGCACAGGGCCAATTGCGTGTGAAACTTCCCACGAACCCCAGTAATACACGTACCCCACTCGCACAGGCCCTTTCGCATGTTAAACTTCCTGCGAACCCCAGTAATACACGTACCCCACTTGCACAGGCCCTTTTGCGTGTGAAACCTCCTGCGAACCCCAGTAATACACGTACCCCACTCGCACAGGCCCTTTCGCGTGTTAAACTTCCCGCGAACCCCAGTAATACATGTACCCCACTCGCACAGGCCCTTTCGCGTGTGAAACTTCCCGTGAACCCCAGTAATACACGTACCCCACTCGCACAGGGCCAATCGCTTGTGAAACTTCCCGCAAACCCCAGTAATACACGCATCCCTCTCGCACAGGGCCAATCGCATGTGAAACTTCCCACGAACCCCAGCAATACACGTACCCCACTCGCACAGGCTCTTTCGCGTGTGAAAATTCCAGCGAACCCCAGTAATATACGTACCCCACTCGCACAGGGCCAATCGCATGTGAAACTTCCCGCAAACCCCAGTAATACACGTACCCCACTCGCACAGGCCCTTTCACGTGTTTAACTTCCTGCGAACCCCAGTAATACACGTACCCCACTCGCACAGGGCCAATCACATGTGAAACTTCCCACGAACCCCAGTAATACACGTACCCCACTCGCACAGGGCCAATCGCGTGTGAAACTTCCTGCGAACCCCAGTAATACACGTACCCGACTTGCACAGGCCCTTTCGTGTGTGAAACCTCCTGCAAACCGCAGTAATACACATACCCCACTCGCAAAGGGCTAATCGTGTGTGAAACTTCCCGTGAACCCCATTAATACATGTACCCCACTCGCACAGGCCCTTTCGCGTATGAAACTTCCCGCAAACCCCAGTAATACACGTACCCCACTCGCACAGGTCCAATCGCGTGTGAAACTTCCTTCGAACCCCTGCAATACACGTACCCCACTTGCACAGGCCCTATCGCGTGTGAAACCTCCTGCGAACCCCAGTAATACACGTACCCCACTCGCACACGGCCAATTCTGTGTGAAACTTCCCGCGAACCCCATTAATACACGTACCCCACTCGCACAGGCCCTTTCGCGTATGAAACTTCCCGCGAACCCCAGTAATACACGTACCCCACTCGCACAGGGCCAATTGCGTTTGAAACTTCCCACGAACCACAGTAATACACGTACCCCACTCGCATAAGCCCTTTCACGTGTTAAAATTCCTGCGAACCCCAGTAATACACGTACCCCACTCGCACAGGACCTTTCGCGGGTGAAACTTCCCGCAAACCCCAGTAATACATGCACCCCATTCGCACAGGATCAATCGCGTGTGAAACTTCCCACGAACCCCAGTAATACACGTACCCCACTCGCACAGGATCAATCGCGTGTGAAACTTCCCGCGAACCCCAGTAATACACGTACCTCACTCGCACAAGGCCAATCGTGTCTGAAATTTCCCGCGAACCCCAGTAATATATGTACCCCACTTGCACAGGCCGTTTCGCGTGTGAAACCTCCTGCGAACCCCAGTAATACACGTACCCCACTCGCACAGGGCCAATCACGTGTGAAACTTCCCGTGAACCCCAGTAATACACGTACCCCACTCGCACAGGGCCAATCGCTTGTGAAACTTCCCGCAAACCCCAGTAATACACGCATCCCTCTCGCACAGGGCCAATCGCATGTGAAACTTCCCACGAACCCCAGCAATACACGTACCCCACTCGCACAGGCTCTTTCGCGTGTGAAAATTCCAGCGAACCCCAGTAATATACGTACCCCACTCGCACAGGGCCAATCGCATGTGAAACTTCCCGCAAACCCCAGTAATACACGTACCCCACTCGCACAGGCCCTTTCACGTGTTTAACTTCCTGCGAACCCCAGTAATACACGTACCCCACTCGCACAGGGCCAATCACATGTGAAACTTCCCACGAACCCCAGTAATACACGTACCCCACTCGCACAGGGCCAATCGCGTGTGAAACTTCCTGCGAACCCCAGTAATACACGTACCCGACTTGCACAGGCCCTTTCGTGTGTGAAACCTCCTGCAAACCGCAGTAATACACATACCCCACTCGCAAAGGGCTAATCGTGTGTGAAACTTCCCGTGAACCCCATTAATACATGTACCCCACTCGCACAGGCCCTTTCGCGTATGAAACTTCCCGCAAACCCCAGTAATACACGTACCCCACTCGCACAGGTCCAATCGCGTGTGAAACTTCCTTCGAACCCCTGCAATACACGTACCCCACTTGCACAGGCCCTATCGCGTGTGAAACCTCCTGCGAACCCCAGTAATACACGTACCCCACTCGCACACGGCCAATTCTGTGTGAAACTTCCCGCGAACCCCATTAATACACGTACCCCACTCGCACAGGCCCTTTCGCGTATGAAACTTCCCGCGAACCCCAGTAATACACGTACCCCACTCGCACAGGGCCAATTGCGTTTGAAACTTCCCACGAACCACAGTAATACACGTACCCCACTCGCATAAGCCCTTTCACGTGTTAAAATTCCTGCGAACCCCAGTAATACACGTACCCCACTCGCACAGGACCTTTCGCGGGTGAAACTTCCCGCAAACCCCAGTAATACATGCACCCCATTCGCACAGGATCAATCGCGTGTGAAACTTCCCACGAACCCCAGTAATACACGTACCCCACTCGCACAGGATCAATCGCGTGTGAAACTTCCCGCGAACCCCAGTAATACACGTACCTCACTCGCACAAGGCCAATCGTGTCTGAAATTTCCCGCGAACCCCAGTAATATATGTACCCCACTTGCACAGGCCGTTTCGCGTGTGAAACCTCCTGCGAACCCCAGTAATACACGTACCCCACTCGCACAGGGCCAATCACGTGTGAAACTTCCCGCAAACCCCAGTAATACACGCACCCCACTCGCACAGGATCAATCGCATGTGAAACTTCCCACGAACCCCAGTAATACACGTACCCCACTCGCACAGGATCAATCGCGTTTGAAACTTCCCACGAACCCCAGTAATACACGTACCCCACTCGCATAGGCCCTTTCACGTTTTAAAATTCCCGCGAACCCCCGTAATACACGTACCCCACTCGCACAGGACCTTTCGCGTGTGAAACTTCCCGCAAACCCCAGTAATACACGCACCCCACTAGCACAGGATCAATCGCGTGTGAAACTTCCCGCGAACCCCAGTAATACACGTACCTCACTCGCACAAGGCCAATCGTGTGTGAAATTTCCGGCGAACCCCAGTAATATACGTACCCCACTTGCACAGGCCGTTTCGCGTGTGAAACCTCCTGCGAACCCCAGTAATACACGTACCCAACTCGCACAGGGCCAATCACGTGTGAAACTTCCCACGAACCCCAGTAATACACGTACCCCACTCGCACAGGCCCTTTCGCGTGTGAAACTTCCCGCAAACCCCAGTACTACACGTACCCCACTCGCACAGGGCCAATTGCATGTGAAACTTCCCACGAACCCCAGTAATACACGTACCCCACTCGCACAGGCTCTTTCGCGTGTGAAACTTCCTGAGAACCCCAGTAAAATACGTACCCCACTCGCACAGGGCCAATCGCATGTGAAACTTCCCGCGAACCCCAGTAATACACGTACCCCACTCGCACAGGCCCTTTCGCGTGTGAAACTTCCTAGAACCCCAGTAAAACACGTACCCCACTCGCACAGGGCCACTCGCATGTGAAACTTCCCACGAACCCCAGTAATACACGTACCCCACTCGCACAGGGCCAATCACGTGTGAAACTTCCTGCGAATCCCACTCGCACACGTACCCCACTCGCACAGGGCCAATTGCGTGTGAAACTTCCCACGAACCCCAGTAATACACGTACCCCACTCGCACAGGCCCTTTCGCGTGTTAAACTTCCTGCGAACCCCAGTAATACACGTACCCCACTTGCACAGGCCCTTTTGCGTGTGAAACCTCCTGCGAACCCCAGTAATACACGTACCCCACTCGCACAGGGCCAATCGTGTGTGAAACTTCCCGCGAACCCCAGTAATACACGTACCCCACTCGCACAGGGCCAATTGCGTGTGAAACTTCCCACGAACCCCAGTAATACACGTACCCCACTCGCACAGGCCCTTTCGTGTGTTAAACTTCCCGCGAACCCCAGTAATACACGTACCCCACTCGCACAGGACCTTTCACGTGTGAAACTTCCCGCGAACCCCAGTAATACACGCACCCCACTCGCACAGGGCCAATCGCGTGTGAAACTTCCCACGAACCCCAGTAATACACGTACCCCACTCGCACAGGGCCAATCGTGTGTGAAACTTCCCACGAACCCCAGTAATACACGTACCCCACTTGCACAGGCCCTTTCACGTGTGAAACCTCCTGCGAACCCCAGTTATACATGTACCCCACTTGCACAGGCCCTTTCACGTGTGAAACCTCCTGCGAACCCCAGTTATACACGTACCCCACTCGCACAGGGACAATCACGTGTGAAACCTCCTGCGAACCCCAGTAATACACGTACCCCACTCGCAGAGGGCCAATTACGTGTGAAACTTCCTACGAACCCCAGTAATACACGTACCCCACTCGCACATACCCCTTCGCGTGTTAAACTTCCCACGAACCCCAGTAATACACAAACCCCGCTCGCACATGCCCTTTCGCGTGTGAAACTTCCCGCAAACCCCAGTAATACACGTACCCCTCTCGGACAGGGCCAATCGCGCGTGAAACTTCCCGCGAACCCCAGTAATACATGTACCCCACTCGCACAGGCCCTTTCGCGTGTGAAACTTCCCGCGAACCCCAGTAATACACGTACCCCACTGGCACAGGGCCAATCGCGTGTGAAACTTCCCGCGAACCACAGTAATACATGTACCCCACTCGCACGGGCCCTTTCACGTGTGAAACTTCCCACGAACCCCAGTAATACATGTACCCCACTAGCACAGGGCCAATCGCGTGTGAAACTTCCCACGAACCTGAGTAATACATGTACCCCACTAGCACAGGCCCTTTCGCATGTTAAACTTCCCGCGAACCCCAATAATACACGTACCCCACTCGCACAGGGCCAATCGCGTGTGAAACTTCCTGTGAACCCCAGTAATACACGTACCCCACTTGCACAGGCCCTTTTGCGTGTGAAACTTCCCGCGAACCACAGTAATACACGTACCCCACTCGCACAGGGCCAATCGTGTGTGAAACTTCCTGTGAACCCCAGAAATACACGTACCCCACTTGCACAGGCCCTTTCGCGTGTGAAACCTCCTGCAAACCCCAGTAATACACATACCCCACTCGCACAGGGACAATCACGTGTGAAACCTCCTGCGAACCCCAGTAATACACGTACCCCAATCGCACAGGGCCAATCGCGTGTGAAACTTCCCGCGAACCCCAGTAATACACGTACACCCCTCGCACAGGCCCTTTCGCGTATGAAACTTCCCGCGAACCCCATTAATACACGTACCCCACTCGCACAGGGCCAATTGCGTGTGAAACTTGCCATGGACCCCAGTAATACATGTACCCCACTCGCACAGGCCCTTTCGCGTGTTAAACTTCCCGCGAACCCCAGCAATACACGTACCCCACTCGCACAGGCCCTTTCGCGTGTGAAACTTCCCGTGAACCCCAGTAATACACGTACCCCACTCGCACAGGGCCAATCGCTTGTGAAACTTCCCGCAAACCCCAGTAATACACGCACCCCACTCGCACAGGGCCAATCGAATGTGAAACTTCCCACGAACCCCAGCAATACATGCACCCCACTCGCACAGGCTCTTTTGCGTGTGAAACTTCCAGCGAACCCCAGTAATATATGTACCCCACTTGCACAGGCCGTTTCGCGTGTGAAACCTCCTGCGAACCCCAGTAATACACGTACCCCACTCGCACAGGGCCAATCACGTGTGAAACTTCCCGCAAACCCCAGTAATACACGCACCCCACTCGCACAGGATCAATCGCATGTGAAACTTCCCACGAACCCCAGTAATACACGTACCCCACTCGCACAGGATCAATCGCGTTTGAAACTTCCCACGAACCCCAGTAATACACGTACCCCACTCGCATAGGCCCTTTCACGTGTTAAAATTCCCGCGAACCCCCGTAATACACGTACCCCACTCGCACAGGACCTTTCGCGTGTGAAACTTCCCGCAAACCCCAGTAATACACGCACCCCACTCGCACAGGATCAATCGCGTGTGAAACTTCCCGCGAACCCCAGTAATACACGTACCTCACTCGCACAAGGCCAATCGTGTGTGAAATTTCCCGCGAACCCCAGTAATATACGTACCCCACTTGCACAGGCCGTTTCGCGTGTGAAACCTCCTGCGAACCCCAGTAATACACGTACCCAACTCGCACAGGGCCAATCATGTGTGAAACTTCCCACGAACCCCAGTAATACACGTACCCCACTCGCACAGGCCCTTTCGCGTGTGAAACTTCCCGCAAACCCCAGTACTACACGTACCCCACTCGCACAGGGCCAATTGCATGTGAAACTTCCCACGAACCCCAGTAATACACGTACCCCACTCGCACAGGCTCTTTCGCGTGTGAAACTTCCTGAGAACCCCAGTAAAATACGTACCCCACTCGCACAGGGCCAATCGCATGTGAAACTTCCCGCGAACCCCAGTAATACACGTACCCCACTCGCACAGGCCCTTTCGCGTGTGAAACTTCCTAGAACCCCAGTAAAACACGTACCCCACTCGCACAGGGCCACTCGCATGTGAAACTTCCCACGAACCCCAGTAATACACGTACCCCACTCGCACAGGGCCAATCACGTGTGAACCTTCCTGCGAATCCCACTCGCACACGTACCCCACTCGCACAGGGCCAATTGCGTGTGAAACTTCCCACGAACCCCAGTAATACACGTACCCCACTCGCACAGGCCCTTTCGCGTGTTAAACTTCCTGCGAACCCCAGTAATACACGTACCCCACTTGCACAGGCCCTTTTGCGTGTGAAACCTCCTGCGAACCCCAGTAATACACGTACCCCACTCGCACAGGGCCAATCGTGTGTGAAACTTCCCGCGAACCCCAGTAATACACGTACCCCACTCGCACAGGGCCAATTGCGTGTGAAACTTCCCACGAACCCCAGTAATACACGTACCCCACTCGCACAGGCCCTTTCGTGTGTTAAACTTCCCGCGAACCCCAGTAATACACGTACCCCACTCGCACAGGACCTTTCACGTGTGAAACTTCCCGCGAACCCCAGTAATACACGCACCCCACTCGCACAGGGCCAATCGCGTGTGAAACTTCCCACGAACCCCAGTAATACACGTACCCCACTCGCACAGGGCCAATCGTGTGTGAAACTTCCCACGAACCCCAGTAATACACGTACCCCACTTGCACAGGCCCTTTCACGTGTGAAACCTCCTGCGAACCCCAGTTATACATGTACCCCACTTGCACAGGCCCTTTCACGTGTGAAACCTCCTGCGAACCCCAGTTATACACGTACCCCACTCGCACAGGGACAATCACGTGTGAAACCTCCTGCGAACCCCAGTAATACACGTACCCCACTCGCACAGGGCCAATTACGTGTGAAACTTCCTACGAACCCCAGTAATACACGTACCCCACTCGCACATACCCCTTCGCGTGTTAAACTTCCCACGAACCCCAGTAATACACAAACCCCGCTCGCACATGCCCTTTCGCGTGTGAAACTTCCCGCAAACCCCAGTAATACACGTACCCCTCTCGGACAGGGCCAATCGCGCGTGAAACTTCCCGCGAACCCCAGTAATACATGTACCCCACTCGCACAGGCCCTTTCGCGTGTGAAACTTCCCGCGAACCCCAGTAATACACGTACCCCACTGGCACAGGGCCAATCGCGTGTGAAACTTCCCGCGAACCACAGTAATACATGTAACCCACTCGCACGGGCCCTTTCACGTGTGAAACTTCCCACGAACCCCAGTAATACATGTACCCCACTAGCACAGGGCCAATCGCGTGTGAAACTTCCCACGAACCTGAGTAACACATGTACCCCACTAGCACAGGCCCTTTCGCATGTTAAACTTCCCGCGAACCCCAATAATACACGTACCCCACTCGCACAGGGCCAATCGCGTGTGAAACTTCCTGCGAACCCCAGTAATACACGTACCCCACTTGCACAGGCCCTTTTGCGTGTGAAACTTCCCGCGAACCACAGTAATACACGTACCCCACTCGCACAGGGCCAATCGTGTGTGAAACTTCCTGTGAACCCCAGAAATACACGTACCCCACTTGCACAGGCCCTTTCGCGTGTGAAACCTCCTGCAAACCCCAGTAATACACATACCCCACTCGCACAGGGACAATCACGTGTGAAACCTCCTGCGAACCCCAGTAATACACGTACCCCAATCGCACAGGGCCAATCGCGTGTGAAACTTCCCGCGAACCCCAGTAATACACGTACACCCCTCGCACAGGCCCTTTCGCGTATGAAACTTCCCGCGAACCCCATTAATACACGTACCCCACTCGCACAGGGCCAATTGCGTGTGAAACTTGCCATGGACCCCAGTAATACATGTACCCCACTCGCACAGGCCCTTTCGCGTGTTAAACTTCCCGCGAACCCCAGCAATACACGTACCCCACTCGCACAGGCCCTTTCGCGTGTGAAACTTCCCGTGAACCCCAGTAATACACGTACCCCACTCGCACAGGGCCAATCGCTTGTGAAACTTCCCGCAAACCCCAGTAATACACGCACCCCACTCGCACAGGGCCAATCGAATGTGAAACTTCCCACGAACCCCAGCAATACATGCACCCCACTCGCACAGGCTCTTTTGCGTGTGAAACTTCCAGCGAACCCCAGTAATATATGTACCCCACTTGCACAGGCCGTTTCGCGTGTGAAACCTCCTGCGAACCCCAGTAATACACGTACCCCACTCGCACAGGGCCAATCACGTGTGAAACTTCCCGCAAACCCCAGTAATACACGCACCCCACTCGCACAGGATCAATCGCATGTGAAACTTCCCACGAACCCCAGTAATACACGTACCCCACTCGCACAGGATCAATCGCGTTTGAAACTTCCCACGAACCCCAGTAATACACGTACCCCACTCGCATAGGCCCTTTCACGTGTTAAAATTCCCGCGAACCCCCGTAATACACGTACCCCACTCGCACAGGACCTTTCGCGTGTGAAACTTCCCGTGAACCCCATTAATACACGTACCCCACTCGCACAGGCCCTTTCGCGTATGAAACTTCCCGCGAACCCCAGTAATACACGTACCCCACTCGCACAGGTCCAATCGCGTGTGAAACTTCTTTCGAACACCTGTAATACACGTACCCCACTTGCACAGGCCCTTTCGCGTGTGAAACCTCCTGCGAACCCCAGTAATACACGTACCCCACTCGCACAGGGCCAATTGTGTGTGAAGCTTCCCGCGAACCCCATTAATACACGTACCCCACTCGCACAGGCCCTTTCGCGTATGAAACTTCCCGCGAACCCCAGTAATACACGTACCCCACTCGCACAGGACCAATTGCGTTTGAAACTTCCCACGAACCCCAGTAATACACGTACCACACTCGCACAGGCCCTTTCACGTGTTAAAATTCCCGCGAACCCCAGTAATACACGTACCCCACTCGCACAGGACCTTTCGCGTGTGAAACTTCCAGCAAACCCCAGTAATACACGCACCCCACTCGCACAGGGTCAATCGCGTGTGAAACTTCCCACGAACCCCAGTAATACACGTACCCCACTCGCACAGGCCCTTTCGCGTGTGAAACTTCCCGTGAACCCCAGTAATACACGTACCTCAATCGCACAGGGCCAATCGTGTGTGAAATTTCCCACGAACCCCAGTAATACACGTACCCCACTTGCACAGGCCGTTTCGCGTGTGAAACCTCCTGCGAACCCCAGTAATACACGTACCCCACTCGCACAGGGCCAATCACGTGTGAAACTTTCCACGAACCCCAGTAATACACGTACCCCACTCGCACAGGCCCTTTCGCGTATGAAACTTCCCGCGAATCCCAGTAATACACGTACCCCACTCGCACAGGGCCAATTGCGTGTGAAACTTCCTGCGAACCCCAGTAATACACATACCCCACTCGCACAGGCCCTTTCGCGTGTGAAACTTCCCACGAACCCCAGTAATACACGTACCCCACTCGCACAGGGCCAATCGTGTGTGAAACTTCCCGCGAATCCCAGTAATACACGTACCCCACTCGCACAGGGCCAATCACGTGTGAAACTTCCCACGAACCCCAGTAATACACGTACCCCACTCGCACAGGCCCTTTCGCGTATGAAACTTCCCGCGAATCCCAGTAATACACGTACCCCACTCGCACAGGGCCAATTGCGTGTGAAACTTCCCACGAACCCCAGTAATACACATACCCCACTCGCACAGGCCCTTTCGCGTGTGAAACTTCCCGCGAACCCCAGTAATACACGTACCCCACTCGCACAGGGCCAATCGTGTGTGAAACTTCCAGCGAACACCAGTAATACACGTACCCCACTTGCACAGACCCTTTCGCGTGTGAAACCTCCTGCGAACCCCAGTAATACACGTACCCCACTCGCACAGGGACAATCACGTGTGAAACTTCCCGCGAACCCCAGTAATACACGTACCCCACTCGCACAGGCCCTTTTGCGTATGAAAGTTCCCACGAACCCCAGTAATAGACGTACCCCACTCGCACAGGGCCAATTCCGTGTGAAACTTCCCACGAACCCCAGTAATACACGTACCCCACTCGCACGGGCCCTTTCGCGTGTGAAACTTCCCGCGAACCCCAGTAATACACGTACCCCACTCGCACAGGGCCAATCGCGTGTGAAACTTCCTGCGAACCCAAATAATACACATACCCCAGTCGCACATGCCCTTTCGCGTGTGAAACTTCCCGCAAACCCCAGTAATACACGTAACCCACTCGCACAGGGCCAATCGCGTGTGAAACTTCCCACAAACCCCAGTAATACACATACCCCACTCGCACAGGCTCTTTCGCGTGTGAAACTTCCCGCGAACCCCAGTAATACATGTACCCCACTCGCACAGGCCCTTTCGTGTGTGAAACTTCCTGCGAACCCCAGTAATACATGTACCCCACTCGCACAGGCCCATTCGCGTATGAAACTTCCCGCGAACCCCAGTAATACACGTACCCCACTCGCACAGGGCCAATCGCGTGTGAAACTTCCTGCGAACCCCTGTAATACACGTACCCCACTTGCACAGGCCCTTTCTCGTGTGAAACCTCCTGCGAACCCCAGTAATACACGTACCCCACTTGCACAGGGCCAATCGTGTGTGAAACTTCCCGCGAACCCCATTAATACACGTACCCCACTCTCACAGGCCCTTTCGCGTATGAAACTTCCCACGAACCCCAGCAATACACGTACCCCACTCGCACAGGGCCAATTGCGTTTGAAACTTCCCACGAACCCCAGTAATACACGTACCCTACTCGCACAGGCCCTTTCACGTGTTAAACTTCCCGCGAACCCCAGTAATACACGTACCCCACTCGCACAGGACCTTTCGCGTGTGAAACTTCCCGCGAACCCCAGTAATACACGCACCCCACTTGCACAGGGTCAATCGCGTGTGAAACTTCCCACGAACCCCAGTAATACACGTACCCCACTCGCACAGGCCCTTTCGCATATGAAACTTCCTGCGAACCCCAGTAATACACATACCCCACTCGCACAGGGCCAATCACGTGTGAAACTTCCCACGAACCCCAGTAATACACATACCCCACTCGCACAGGCCCTTTCGCGTGTGAAACTTCCCGCGAACCCCAGTAATACACGTACCCCACTCGCACAGTGCCAATCGCGTGTGAAACTTCCAGCGAACCACAGTAATACACGTACCCCACTTGCACAGGCCCTTTCGCATGTGAAACCTCCTGCGAACCCCAGTAATACACGTACCCCACTCGCACAGGGCCAATCACGTGTGAAACTTCCCGCGAACCCCAGTAATACACGTACCCCACTCGCACAATCCCTTTCGCGTATGAAACTTCCCGCGAACCCCAGTAATACACGTACCCCACTCGCACAGGGCCAATTGCGTGTGAAACTTCCCACGAACCCCAGTAATACACGTACCCCACTCACATGGGCCCTTTCGCATGTGAAACTTCCCGCGAACCCCAGTAATACACGTACCCCACTGGCACAGGGCCAATCGCGTGTGAAACTTCCCACGAACCCCAGTAATACACGTACCCTACTCGCACAGGCCCTTTCACGTGTTAAACTTCCCGCGAACCCCAGTAATACACGTACCCCACTCGCACAGGCTCTTTCGCGTGTGAAACTTCCTGCGAACCCCAGTAATACACATACCCCACTCGCACAGGGCCAATCGCATATGAAACTTCCTGCAAACCCCAGTAATACATGTACCCCACTCGCACAGGCCCTTTCGCGTGTGAAACTTCCTGTGAACCCTAGTAATACACGTACTCCACTCGCACAGGGCCAATCGCGTGTGAAACTTCCCACGAACCCCAGTAATACACGTACCCCACTCGCACAGGCCCTTTCGCATATGAAACTTCCTGCGAACCCCAGTAATACACATACCCCACTCGCACAGGGCCAATCACGTGTGAAACTTCCCACGAACCCCAGTAATACACATACCCCACTCGCACAGGCCCTTTCGCGTGTGAAACTTCCCGCGAACCCCAGTAATACACTTACCCCACTCGCACAGTGCCAATCGCGTGTGAAACTTCCAGCGAACCACAGTAATACACGTACCCCACTTGCACAGGCCCTTTCGCGTGTGAAACCTCCTGCGAACCCCAGTAATACACGTACCCCACTCGCACAGGGCCAATCACGTGTGAAACTTCCCGCGAACCCCAGTAATACACGTACCCCACTCGCACAATCCCTTTCGCGTATGAAACTTCCCGCGAACCCCAGTAATACACGTACCCCACTCGCACAGGGCCAATTGCGTGTGAAACTTCCCACGAACCCCAGTAATACACGTACCCCACTCACATGGGCCCTTTCGCATGTGAAACTTCCCGCGAACCCCAGTAATACACGTACCCCACTGGCACAGGGCCAATCGCGTGTGAAACTTCCCACGTACCCCAGTAATACACGTACCCTACTTGCACAGGCCCTTTCACGTGTTAAACTTCCCGCGAACCCCAGTAATACACGTACCCCACTCGCACAGGCTCTTTCGCGTGTGAAACTTCCTGCGAACCCCAGTAATACACATACCCCACTCGCACAGGGCCAATCGCATATGAAACTTCCTGCAAACCCCAGTAATACATGTACCCCACTCGCACAGGCCCTTTCGCGTGTGAAACTTCCTGTGAACCCTAGTAATACACGTACTCCACTCGCACAGGGCCAATCGCGTGTGAAACTTCCCACGAACCCCAGTAATACACGTACCCCACTCGCACAGGACCAATCGTGTGTGAAACTTCCTGCAAACCCCAGTAATACACGTACCCTGCTTGCTTTGTGCTGTGTGGCGGCCATGTATACTGATACAGGGTTAGCGCAGCCCTTTGTGCTGGATTGGGGATTTTGATGGCTTTTGCCTGCGCGAGGGGCGTTCTTGGGTGCGTAACTGGCGCTGCTGCAGGGTCGCTGCGCCACTGTGCGCCACGGCTGGATTTGGTAGCCAAAATCCATGAATACGCTGTGCACGGAAATGGATTTTAGCGCACGCGGCTGGAGCAGAGATTCGCATGCACACACTGTGCGCCAGCCACGTGCGCCACTTGTGCGCTAAATTCTATGAATTACCCCCTAATTGTTTGAAGGATTCCATAAACACTGCCTCCCACTTAGGTCAAAAATGATTAGCACAGAAAAATCGAATGTTTGACAATCCTAATGTGAATAATCTTTGCAGGATTAAGTGACAAGCCGAGAGGAAATGGCACAAATCTGGTCTCTTTCAACATACGCAAGAGTGGTCTTCAGTACAAACTCAATTGAAGGCTGCCATATTAGACTCCAAGAAGGAAATTTACAACAGCAAAATGTACAAGGCGGCTAACGCCACTAAATCATTATTTAATCTACTGCGAACCCTAAAGAAGGGGCATGCTGCCATCACTGGCCCTTCAGCATCTCGGGAGTGGTGAAATAAACAAATTGATCACTCTGTGCTTAAAATTCATAAGATCACTATTGAAGCTAAATTGTCAAATAGTCCCTGAGATTTAAAAATATACTGAAACTCAATTAAAGGCTATGAGTACACGCACCCCAAAATCCAATCCCCTGAGACTTAAACATATACTGAAACTCAAGTAAAGGCTATGAGCACACGCACCCCACAATCTGACATGCAACCCCACCTGCGCCCTGCAAATCTTATGCGCAAGTGTACTTACGACTGCTTTCGGGTGGCAGAATGTATGATGGACTTGCATGGCCATTTCCCAGCCGAGACGTTGCAGCATCGAATCCATGAATACGTCTCATGCCGCGCAATTGTGTGTGTGTGAGGGACGGCCCGCAGGCCGTCCCTCGGAATGGCCACTATTTTGGGAGTACTTTCCCATTTTTTGGGTTCTGCCCCCTTCCCAGCCCTCTGCGCAAGCCACACGCACAATCTGATTGAAGTCTCGTGCAAGGTCCTCTATGGCACGCACAGATGTGCTGAGCCAGCGCAAACTCCATGCAAGTCCAAGAAAAGTACTGCATATTCGATTCCATGAATTGACGAAGGCAGATTTGCGCACAGCTGCGCACGCAAGTTTCCTGTTTACCGCGCAGGTAATTCCAGGAATTGGACCCTATTTGTTGCAGGTTGTATGTTGTGGCATGTGTATTGATTTAGTATTTGTGCCCCTCTTCTTTCCGCCCATATTCTGCAAGCTACTGCCATGAATTCTAAACAACATATACCTTGGCACAAACACGTGATCTGTACAATAGCAGCTCATAAAATAGTTTTAGAAAAAAATGTGGCACTATACTTTTTTTGGTAATTATATTCTCTTTCTTGGAAACGTCAAGGGAGTTCTTTCTTCTGACAATGCAATTTTAGATTGGCGCTCTTTGGCCCTGATTTACAAAGCGTTTTTCAATGGGATTTTCACACTGAAAAAACGCTTTCGAAAATCAAGGCCATTTGACGAGCACAACAGATTTCTAATGGGCACACAGATAGTTTATACTGTTACATAGTTTATTAATTTGTGACGTTTCTTGTTTAATATCTCTCAAAAACCTGAAGCTGTTTAAGCTGGTGATCTTAAAAACAAGTTATTTTCAAGCTTGACCAAAATGTGCTGTGCATGCTATTTTAGCCACTTTATATAATCATAAACCATCTTCCGACACTCTTGATACGCTTTTTCAAACAGATGGTCTATTCTTTATGCTTTCACTATGAGGTTAGGATTATTTGCTGCAATACAACTCCAATGCCCAATGGGAGTATTGTAATATGTGTTTCAAACTATAAGTCATTCTTACTCAAGGGGGCAGTATAACACAGTGAAAGAGGTTGCAATAATAACTGTGAGAGAGAAAAGAAACATGAAATGGATAAATAGCCAGCCAATCTCATATTCGAGAATTTGTCTAAAATATTGCCATCTAAATGGCAGAACATGAAGCTGAAATAGATCCCTAGGAAGTCCAAAATTGAAAAAATATGAAAAAAATGACATTTAGAAAGAGATAATAAATTGAGGATCAAAGCGAACATTATAGGCGTAGAGAAAAAATGCGTTAAAGAATAGGAATTTGTTTTTAAAAAGCTTCTGCTGAGGAGCTTACTCTAAGTTGCGGTTCAGTGTACGTATGTGCTCCCACCCTGGGGTCAGTATACCTTTGAAGGTGGAGGCGAGAGCAGTGTGAGTGTCTGACTGCTAAACATTGTATCATGTATATAGACACATATATTAACCTTCCACTTGTAAATCTCCTACGGCTTTCTTCCGGTTTTTGATCCTACATCAACATAATTGACTCAATTTGCATTGCATTAGGCTTTATGGTTGAATTGTGTTGAAATAAAAGCAAAGATAGTGATGCAGTCAGTTCTTTGCTCTCATCTAAAGCTCCAAAACGTCTGAGCTGCTCCTCAGTGGTCGAAGTGTACGAAAAGAAGTAGTGGATCTATGTTCCCTGCTTGCCTACCCCCTCTCCCCACAAACCCCATTGCAATGCCCCGTCCCAGGTGCAATTCAAATCCCTGAGCACACCTGCTGTTTGAGGGAAGGTTCAGTGCAGTGGACTGAAGTGCAAGTTTCAAATTCTTCCTACACTTTGATGTCCTGGCTGTTAGTCTTAGCAGTGCACAGTGGTGGTGCAAGTTATGGTTGCTTACCTTACCATAACTAGCGAATTTCAGGGGTTTTTCGGTTTTACCTTGAACCATAACGTCCCTTTAACAAAGTTTTGCTACTCAATTTCATAGATTTTTAGTAGCACAATTTAACCATAACATCCCTTTAACACAGTTTTTTTTACTGAATTTCATAGTTTTTTAGCAGCGCAGCTTAATCATAACTTCCCTTTAGCAAAGTTTTTTTACTGAATTTCATAGGTTTTTAGTAGCACAACTTAACCATAACGTCCCTTTAACAAAGTTTTTTTTTTACTGAATATACATAGGTTTTTGGTAGGGCAACTTAACCATAATGTCCCTTTCACAAAGTTTTTTACTGAATATACATATACATACTGTGAATTTGATGTAGGTTTACTAGGATTCCCTTACTTTATATACTTGTAACATAGAACATGCTGAACCCCCAGCTAGTGATTTTGATATCCGCGGACTGTGCGTATGTCCGCGGACCGACGCTGAAATGGGGGATGAAAGCCATTAGCAACCTAGGTTCCCAAAGCGGAACCCGGGATGCTAAAAAAGAGGATTTTGCTTCCTACACCAGGACGCCTGTGGCTTCCCAGTATAGGAAGGAAAATCCTTTTCCAAGATGGCCACCATGGAAAAGGAAGGCGAGGGTTCCATACAGGGCCCTCTTCGCTTTCCATGGCAGCCTGCAGAAGGCAAAAAGAGAACCCTATGACCATATTACCACAAGCTCAATTTTCTTCCCTTTCAGATCTATCCTAATTTCGAATAACTTTACCACAAAGCCAGTCCCAGGTGGACATGGCCACTTTAATCCTATGTTTTCTCCCTTGTGGTCATAGCCAGTAGCCAGATTGTCTGGATCATGACCTTTTTCCATGAACCAGACAGTCTGGCCACTGCCCATTGCCACAGGCTACCCCTCATTCACTAAAGGTGTACCACTATTTTTTATAGCTACATTATGACACTTGGCAAATAATAAAATACTGGCACAATGGCAAAACCATGCGTGTAGGTCCTTGCCAATGCTCCTTACGCAAGTTTGCTACAAATCCACCCATGTTTTATTTTTTCAAAAGTGTCAAATGAATGCACACACAATCGTCATATAACCTAGCCCCCACTTGACAAAATCCATTCAGACTGTACAAAAACATTTATATCTAAATCTATAACCTTTTTGCAAACCTTTGTGTAGATTTGGCAAATGGCACCACATTTATAAGTCTTTACATTATTTTGGCACCCCCTCTCTAATTTTGTCCCCTCTTGTCAAAATCCCACCAAACTTCACAAAAACATTTATATCTAGATCGATTACAGTTTGCCAAAATAAGTGTAGATTCATCAAATGACACCTCATTTATAAGCCATTACATTATTTTGGGACCTCCCTCTAATTTTCCCCCCTCATGAGAGAATCCCACCAAACTTTGTAAACTCATTCGCAATCAAGTCACAAATATAACATCGCATCCTCATCACCCCTCACCTACTTATTTGATAAGTTTGACAAGAGCAATGCTCAGAAAATATTATTGTTTCGAGGGTTCAGGCATGTACTTTTATACAAAAGTTGATCAATCGCATTTTTGTACATAGGTTGATCAATCGCAAAAACATTTCCAATGCACCTTACCGTAGTTTTCCTCTTTTGTACACATGCAAAATCTGGCAAGAGGGCGTGGCCATCTTGTGCTAATCTTACCCGTTGCTGCATCGGCCTAAAGCAGCGGTATTCAAACTGTGGGACGCGGCCCCCCAGGGATCCGTGGGTGCACCACTGGGGGCCCTGAAAACTCAGCATGAAATCTAAAAAAAAAAATAATAATTGTTTTTTTTTTTAGATTGGAAGAAATGGGCAGAGTGGCTCACATGGTCTGGCTGAAGCATGAAACTGCCTCAGGCAACAATGAAAAAGTGGACCACAGTTGTAAATAGATATTAATTCCTTTAATCACAGACTGGACCTCATTACAACTATGGCGGTACGTAACAGCAGTGCCGGTAAGCTACCTGCACCATTGCTACCGTACCCCCATAGTAAAAGTTGTGCTCGTGGGTGCCTGACAGCCTGCCAGGTCTGACCTGGCAGGCCATGTGGAACCCGCAAGCACAGCTCATCAGATGCACCAGCACCATTATTAACGGTGCCAGTGCATCCAAGCTAACCATACCCATTGAGCCCTACGGGGCTCAACTGGGAATGGGGATCTACCGGTACCGGAACCCACGAAAGGGCAATTATCAGGTCCGCCTAAATCGGCATGACCCAGTAATTGCCCATTCGTGGGTGCCAAATCCGGATGCAACTCGGCGGTACAGCTGCCGCCAGGGTTGTTTGTTTGTTTGTTTATGTTTATGTTTATTCATTTATATTGTGCGCCAGACCCAAAGGTATGAGGGCGCAGGAGCAACAAGGTTATTCTCAGCTTGGTTACAGTGCTGTACAGTAATTTACAGTGTGTACATAGGTTAAATCAGTTGTGATAGATGCAGAGATACAGAGTTTACAAGTATACATATTAAAATAGTTTACAGAGGCAAGGTAAGTTATCAGTCAATTAACGGTCATTGTTCTTTATCCACTGAATGCAGTTACGTATAAAGTGGGTGTAGGTTTGAGGTGTCCTTAAGGAAGGTGGTAGGGAGTTCCAGTATTGGGCTGCTTTCACCTGGAAGCTGTTGCCGCCCATTTTGGTTAGTTTGAACCTGGGAACTGTGAGCAGGTTTTCATTGGTGGTTCTGGTGGGCCTGTTAGGGGTGTATCTTTTTATTCTGTCGGCTAAGTTGCGAGGGGCTGCATTGTTGAGGCAGTTGTGTGTTAAGGAGGCTATTTTGAGCAGGATTTTATCAGTAGTTGTAAGCCAATTATGGGTTCTTCTGATGTTGGAAATGTGTTCTCTGTTGGGGATGCTAAGCGCTACTCTGAGAGCATTGTTTTGCAGAGTCTGGATTTTGTTAGTAACCTGTTTGTTGGCTACTACATAAAGGGCGTTGCAATAGTCCAGTTTTGATAGTACAAGGGCTCTGGCTAGGGTAGTGCAGCTCTGGGTGGAGAAGAAAGGTTTGGCTGCTCTTATTAGCTTTCATGTGTAGGCTGTGAAGGAAGCCATGGTGCTAACCTGTTTGTGGAAGGAGAGGGAAGAGTCTAGGTAGATTCCTAGGGTTTTCACTTCCTTGGCTACCTTGATCGAGTTGCCGTCTATAATGAAACTGGTGCAGTTGTGATCCAGTTTGATTAGGTTTCTTGGTGGATCCGAGGATGATGAGTTCAGTCTTGTCATTATTCAGGCATAGACTGTGGGAGGCCATCCATGCCTGGATGATGAGGTACACCCTGTTCACCAAGGCCAAATCCTTGTTGTAATCTCCCGTCAACGGGATGAGGATCTGGGTATTATCGACATAATTAGTGTAGGTAATACCCAGACCATCAAGATCGTCAAACAGGGGTTTCGTGAACACGTTGTACAATGTGGGGGAGACACATGATCCCTGAGGGACCCCACATGTGATGTGGATGGGGTCAGCCAAAGCTGAAGTGGAGAAGACATGCATAGATCTATTACTCAGGAACGACTCGATCCAACCGATGGCTTCTTGGGAGAAGTGGACAGCCGACTCCAAATGGTTGCATAGAATTTTGTGATCTACTAGATCAAATGTTGCTGAGAGGTCTAGAAGAAGCACTAAAGCAGTTTTCCCATTATCTCTCAGGGTGTCGATTTGAGCCTTAAGATCGCTAAGAGCAGTTTCTGTCCCATGTTGGGGTCTAAAGCCTGATTGCCGGATACCCAGGAGATGGTTTTGTTCCAGGTATTTTTGTATTTGTTGATAGGCTGTTTTGTCTAATATTTTGAGCAAGAAGGAGACGGTGGTAATGGGTCTGTAGTTAGTGGGTATAGAAGGGTCTTGGGAGGGTTTTTTGAGTAGAGGGAGAACCCAAGACTCTGAGATTGTTGGAGATGATGCCTGAATAGAAGGAGGCATTAATAAGTTTGGTAATGAATGGTGAGAGGTCTCTTGCCGCATCTTTAATGATTTGTGAAGGGCAAGGGTCGCCCTGGCTATTTGACGGTTTAAGGCTGAGGATGATTTTTTCCACTTCTAATGTGGAGACTTTAGAAAAGCTGAAGCGGTTGGGTATAGGATACTGGGGTGTGAGGCGTGGGGGAGTGTTAGTGGAGTTAGTAGAAATAGTTAAGACTTCTTTCTTGTTGTTAATTTTAATTTGTAGGCCTGCGACTTTGTTGGACAGGGCATTTTGGACACGAGTGCACCATTGTTTGTCTTTCACACATGTGTCTGGGACTAGGATAGGTGTTTCCAGCTCTTTAATGATAGTAAACAATTCTTTAGTACTAGATTTGGCTTGTGATATTCTCTGGTTATATGATTGTTGCTTAGCGACTATGATTTCTTTTTTGTATGTGGAGGCTATTTTATTGAGGATCAGCTTGTTACTGTCTGTAGGTGATTGTCTCCAGGCTTGTTCCTTTTTGTGTTTCTCTAATCTGAGAGCTTTTAAGTGAGTAGAGAACCAGGTGTTCAAGTGTTTTTTCGGCTTGCATTTTCTCAATTTTATCAGTGCAATAGAGTCTAAGGCTGAGCGCATGATTTTGTTGTAACCTTCTACGAGGTAGTGGGGGTTGGAGGAAGCTGGGAGTTGGTTCAAGGTCGGGAGAATGAGGGGGATGAGTTTTTCCACTGTGATATTTTTCTTGTTTCTCGTAGGGATAACTGTGGCTAGAGAGTTATTTGTGATGGGACTTGAGGCTTCAAGGGTGAAGGTGAGGAGATGGTGGTCGGACCATGGTTGAGGGGAGTTTGCGGTGCTTCCTTTGATCTGGGTGGGGGTGGACATTCTTTGGGTGAAGCCTAATTCTGACAGTGTATTGTTAATGAGGGTGGCCTGGGGGTCTTTGGGGTCTTTAAGGCCTAGGTGGAAGTCTCCTAAGAGGAGGCTCTGGAAGGTATTTTTAGGTTGTTGGTAAGGATGGTGGTGAGGTCTTCCTCGAAGGAACCTAAGGGTCCAGGAGGTCTGTAGAATAAGTGAATGGAGATCGTTTGGGAATTGGCAGTGGGCAGCTTAGCTGTGAGTGATTCACATGGTGGGAGGTGGTTTATGGAGTCAAGTCTAATGTTGAGGTGTGCTTTGGCAATTATGGTGAGGCCTCCACCTCTGGATTCTGTTCTGTCCACTCGGAGGATAGTATAGTCGTCAGGGATGGCTAGCAAGAGAGCTGGGCCAGCAGCTGCATGAAGCCAGGACTCGGTAATGGTTATGAAATCTAGTTCTTCTGCTAGAATGAGGTCTGCTATATCTGTGGCATGGGCAACTACAGATTGCGCATTAATTAAGGCACCTCTTATGGGCGGGGCAATAGTTTTAGTGCGGGTAGGGTGGTGGCTGTGTTGTGAGCCTTATGCTTGGTCATAGTATTAGTTGGGCTGTGCTTGAGTTTGTCCATGGGAAGGTTGGTGGGAGTGATTGTGTGCATGGGTGGGGTCCGGTTAGTCAGTTTAGACTGGATGGAGTCCCTGGCTCGAGGCTCATATAGTTTAGGTAGTCTGGCACGTAATCTGGCATTTCTAGCGGAAAGGCTGCATGGCATGGAGAAGTGGGGCAGAGTAGGTGTGACATAAGGCATAATGAATGGTGCCGTGGTGCCTATGGAGGCAGAGCTAGAGGTAAAGCTAGGATAGTTGGATGAGTTGATAAGGTGGAGTATTACTCTCAGCAGTACTGAGTAGATGCCTGGTAGGTACATTCTGTTGGCTGTAGGTGAGGTGCGACAATCAAATGGCAGGGCAGATCTAGGCTGAGTGCAGCATGGCTGCTGAGTGCCACAATCAGATGGCAGTGCAACTAGATGCTAAATGTAGCTATCAGGTGGCAGGGCAGCTAGGTGCTAGAAGCGGCAGTCAAATGGAGGGGCAGGTGGCTACTAGATGCAACATAGATGACAAAGCGATAATCAAAGGCAGGGCAGATAGGTGCAAAGTAAGATATTCAAGTGGCAGTCAAAAGGCAATCAAATGGCAGGGCGGGTAGCTGCTAGATTCAACATAGAGTCAAAAAGTGATAATCCGATGGCAGGGCAGCTAGGTGCAAAGTACAATAAACAAATGACAATCAAATAGCAGGGCGGGTAGCTGTTAGATGCAACATAGATTCAAAGATCGATAATCAAGAGGCAGGGCAGCTAGGTACAGAGTGCAATAATCAAATAGCAATTGGATGGCAATAATCAAATGGCAATTGGCTGGCAATCAAAATGGCCGGGCGGGTAGCTACTAGATGCAACATATATACAGAATGCACTAATCAAATGGCAATTGGGTGGCAATCAAAGTGGCTGGGCGGGTAGCTACTAGATGCAACATAAATCGAGAATGCAGTTATCAAATGGCAATTGGATGGCAATCAAAATGGCTGTGCGGGTAGCTACTAGATGCAACATAAATGCAGAATGTAGTAATCAAATGGCAATTGGATGGCAATCAAAATGGCCGGGCGGGTAGCTACTAGATGCAACATAAATGCAGAATGCGCTCATCAAATGACAATCAGATGGCAATCAAAATGGCAGGGCGGGTAGCTGCTAGATGCAACATAGATTCAAAATACGAAAATCAGATGGCAGGGCAGCTAGGTGCAAAATATAATGAACAAATGGCAATCAGGTAGCAGGGTGTGAAGCTGCTAGGTGCAACATACATACATAATACAGTAATCAAATGGCAATTAAATGGCAATGGAGTGCACGGTCTTGCAGGGGTCATGAATGAGGAGCAGTACATTGAGTTACATTTTCGCGTATATGTCCAAATGTTTTTTGAGTGGCAGGACTCGCCGCAGAGCAGGTGTAATGACTTGTTGGTGGTATGCAGACTGCAGTATGCCTAGTACATAACGTGCGTGGTGTGATGCATGTCGAGGAGGATACTGTTAGCGTGTAGTTACTAATCAGATGAAAGGTAGGGGAGCAGTGATCAGGGTTACAGTACCTTGCTAGCATTGTCCATGAAGGCTAGGCTTTGGGGAGCAGGACTTCTGGCAAGAGGCATGGTCAGGCACGGACAGGCTCGCGACAGGTATTGGCCTTGATTCCTAGGCCTTGTTGGCATAGGCCGGCTTCGCCTACCGGCACGTCATACGGCAATGAAATAGCCCGAAAAGCCAATCAGGGCTCGGCGGTGTGCAGAGGGCTAGGTAGAGGCATAGCCTGCCAAGTCTATGCGGCGGGCGGCCACCTTAGAGGTGGTTCCTCCTCGTGGTGGGTAATGGAGGTTAGGGTGTAGATGAGCCCAAATAAAGCACTTTGAGGTGCTGGGTGCTTGTGGCAGGATTACTGGAGCTGGTGATGCATGGAGGGCATCTGCTGGGTAATATTGGCAAAAAATGCAGGTCGGGTTAGCATTTAAACTTTTGCATGCGCAATATCCTATGCGCTTACCGCTTCATCCGTGGCTGGTAGGAGTCCGCTCCTGGGCTGGCCCCTGCTCCTGCAGGGTTGAGGGGAGCTCCTGCTTCACGGAGAGGGCTGGCTGGTGTGCTTCCTGGGGGCTCGGGTTGTAATGAGGCCCACTGTTTCAATAGTACCCAAGGTGGTGCTTTGTGTTAAAATGTAAGTAAATTGTGATATATTCATCAACAATGGTCAAAATTACTAACTGCATAGTTAAGTAACTCATCAAATTGGTCCACATTGGCCAAAATGGTGGCCCATTTTGACTGGCCCACACAAGCATTTTACATTTTTGGTACAGGCATTATTGCCCTATAGCCCAGTCCGAGCCTGGCGGCTCATCCATTATAGAGGAGCTAAGGAGCCAGCACAGTGAAACAGTGAGCACTCCCTCAGATGCCTTTTCCAGCTGATGGAGTGCTCCTGGGCTGGCTGAACTGTCAAAGGGAAAACTGTTTCCCTTTGACATTTCATTTTAGTTCCCCGTCGCACATGCTCACTGAGCGATACAAGTGCTGGGGCGTTTTGCTTCACCAGCATTGCATAGCTCATTGAAAATGCTGGCTGGGGCACTGCATGTATGTATGTCCGAGGAGGAGCTCCTGCACATACAGACAGAGCAGCCTGGAGCAGGGCGTTTCAGCACCCACACGCAGGCCAATGCAGAAGGTACGTTTATGTTCATTGTTTTTATTTAAACATGTGTATGGATGCATGTTATGAGTGAATGTATGGTGATGGATGCTCGTGTCAATGATAGAGTGATTGCTGTATAAATGTGCAGCACCTTGCATACACACATAATCATGTTGATTGTGTTAGGCCCAGTGGGGCCCAGGGGACAGGGATGGTATCTTTTTACTGGACATCTATTATAGAGGACATCTATTATAGATATCCAGTAAAAATGTCATGCCTTCCCCCTGGACTCCCAGCACCAATTTCAAACTGTTTGACTATTTACCCATTTTTTTTGTTAAAAGTATGCTCTACAATGCAACATTTTAACCCATTATTTAAAAAACATTCACAGGAGGTCCCCCCCAATCCCCTTTTATTGGTTCTGGCTCCCTCACTATGCTCGGTCGCTATGGCATTTTTGGGGGAAATAGTTATGCCCCTCCACTTAAAAAAATCACCAGCCGCAACTGGCCCTCAGACTGTGTTGGAAACGGGATGGGGGGAACCCACGTACTATGGTGGGAGCACAATGGGCGGGAACCATGGGATAGTTGTGGGAGCAGAGTGGGGAGAGCCTAGGGTGTATGATGGGGTGCGGAGAGACCAGGGGCTAGGTAGGAGTGGGATGAGGGAGCCCAGCGTCTGTGATGGGAGAAGGTGACGTAGCGCAATATATACTGCCCATTTGTCATTTCTGGGGGGTCCCGACCTGCCCTAATTTTGCTCAGGGGGCCCCGGCCAAACAAATTTGAAGATCACTGGCCTAAGAGGAACTGCCCTGACGGCACTAAGCCCTGAGCCTCACATCATCAAACCTAGTGATATTGTCGGCCTTCCTCTGTGACGTTCCTGAGCAGCATACACAAACGCGCCCAGTCATCACCTATGTGACCTGACGCAGAGCCCGAAAATCAACACACAACTTCTCACAACACAGCACGGCACAATTCGGATTACTAAACCATACTTTATAAAGAAACAACAAGACTGTATCATTTGTTAAGTACTTTTATTTCACAATAAACGCTCTGACAACATCCGACTATTGCCATATTTAATCAAATTTGAAATTTCTTTCTTCGCCCGCAATCCAAAATGTTTATCGTAAGTCACGCGTTGTTCTTTTTGCGTACACAAGGTGTTCGTTTTGGATAAAAAAAGCGCTTGGGTCGCAGAGTGAATTCCAGGGCTTGTGCATTAACTTGAGGCTAGACCACCGTAAAGGATGTAAAGTTGCTCCTAATCGCCAGTACGGCATAAGGGCATATCTGCCCTTGCCGATCGTCCCAAAAAACTGTTGAACACAACCAGTTGTTCTCAAGTAGCTGGAGCTTCCGATTAAAAAATCCGTCAGTTGGTATCTGGAATCTATGACAATTGCAAAATTGCAAAATGTACCTGTTCCGGAAACATAATATAAATATGTCTCACTAGCCGATCTTTATTAAAATTTGCTTGCAAGCACATTGCTATGTAGTATGGGCAACTCTAAATGGGATACGAAAGCTGACGCTACAATTCTATGTGCTTACACATGGCATTTTAATGAAATTTAGCGTTGAACCTGGGAGAACTGAGTAGTGGTCTACATGCATATCAATGCTGGCCTGCCCATCTGGATGGTAAATAGAACATTACACACAAAGTTTATACTTGTATTTCATTGTAATATGCCACACAGAACAAACGATTACAATGTAACCCACAAATAATGCTCAGATAACGATAAGTTGGTGCTCGTTCAAGTATAAAATCATCCAAAATTAAACTTACATTACATTCACCATTTCCATTCTCTTGGCATAAGGCAGACTACGTTCACACCAACCATTTTTCATAAACTGAATTTACATGTTCCTTAGTCCACTTTTTGAATACATAAGCTTATCATATCTTACATTATAACAACCCTCCTTCATTCAATTTCTTTCGGAATGGTCCCTTTGTCTCAAGGTCAAAAAACAATTGAGCCTTATACTGTGTGTCTGATGCATGGGCTTCCTGAGTTCGCAAACAAAAATTCAAAGCTGGTGACTTTCACTCAGAATCAAAATACATTCTTACTTTGCAACAACTTGCCACACTGCATCCATGAGAACTGTAATTCTCATGCATGTGCAGGGCGGTCTTTGTGTCAGGCAGTGCAGGTGGCTGCCTGAGGTGCTGACTGTAGGGGGCGCCAGTCTGACTCCATTATTACTTTAATTACATTTTAACACAGACATGAAAAGCCCTTTCTTTGCCGCACTCTGGGTGTAGCACAACAACATCAATTTATAAACATCAAGCATCATTGCAAAGTTTCCTTACCCTTTAGCAGTGGGTACTGTATCACTTCTCTGCACAGTGCTTTTAGCCTGCAACCTTCACTAATTTTCAAGTTGATTGCATTATTTCAGTGACAACACAGATGGTGAGGCAAAAAAACGTAAATGGTGGACTTGTAAACATAGATTGTAAATCAATGAACCACTTCTTCTGGTCCTCCACAGGACTGTTCACAAACATCCTAACTGTTTGCACTTTCGCAACAAAAAAACACCTGTTGCAGCCATATCCCCCATCCCATCCTCATCACCCCTAACCTCCCCAGAGATTATTTGATAAGTTTGACAAGTGCAATGTTGTGGTTTTCAATATGTTTATACCGCGATGTCTGTGGACACCAAACACGGATCCAAGATGGTGGGCGTTTCCAAAAATCTGACGCATTTCATGCTCTTCACCATCCAATCAGTGGACACGTCGCATGTCCGCAGATATGACGCAAGCCGATTAGCCAATCAGTGTCCTGCCCACGGAGTAAACAGGGAAGTGTGTCCGCGTAGCGGACATAGATATCACACATTTTTTGTGACCTAATTTTTGGTTGTTTTGAAAAAAAACTACCAGACGGATTTTCACCAAATTTATAAAAGCACACTTTCAGGACCAAGCCGCTGCTCCTGCTGCAAATTTGGTGAAAATCCATCCAGCAGTTTGGGCTGTAGGCATGTGCAAAGTTTTTCATTCAGTCTATGGAAAAAAAAAATGGGACCCCCCCTATAACTTTGCCCCCCCTGGACCAAACCTCACCAAACTTTGCAAAATTCAGAGTGGGCCATATACTTTTTTCCCAAAGTTTGGTGTGGATTCGTCCATGGGGAGTGAAGTTATAAGCCGCCCAAAAAGAGCTCTTCCTATGGGATTCGCAACTTAACCATAACTACACAGTCACTACTGTGGCTGTGTAATATATTCAGTAACAAAATGTTGTTAAAGGGACGTTATGGTTCCAAGTAAAACCGAAAAACCCCTTAAATTCGCCAGTTATGGTAAGCTAAGCAACCATAACTCACGCCACCGTGCACTGCTAACACTCACACCCAGGACATCAAAGATGACATCACAAACATCACCTTACATCTCCCTCTCTCCACCGGCCCTTTCTTATCCCCGTGGTTGGTGTCCCCCCTTACCCTCCTTTCCCCTCCTGTCCTAGTGTGTTGTGTGTAAAAAACAAAAAAATATATAAAACAACAAAAATCCCCCCAAAAAAGGTTCTTTTCAGAGCCGCCTTTCACAGTCTAAAGTGTTAAATAAATGGAGCAGGGCCCTGTGCATTTTTTAGAAGTCTACGGACAGTCCGCAGATATCTAACCTTTTGGGGTGCTGCCCTATCAAAACCATTGCACTTTTCTCTAGGAGGAAGTGCTGGCTCTGAAAACAGCCATTTGGTGGTGTTTTTTTGTGTTTCAAAAACGTGAAATAGTCAACACCTACTGCAAAATGGATGGCTGTAATTCCACAAAAGGTTGCAATGCATTTTGTACATTTTTCAGAAAAATCTGATTACCAGCATAAGTAAGATAAGTAAGGTAAGATAAGATAAGTAAGATGAACTCCATCTCTGCGAAAAATATATGTGCTGTGAAACATAACATTTTCATTGTGGAAATAGGACATGCCAACATCTCTTAGAAAGGCACAAACAGCATTATTAACATTCTGCCTTGCTTTCTCCATTTGTGGACCAAATGAAGAAGAACGCAGCCACATTTGCCTCTGCGCAATAAGAGGAAATATTACTTGGGCATTTGGAAACATGTCCATGACCTTCCCAAGCCCTTTTTTCATCGCAAATTGCAAAGAAATTCCTGACACATGTCCTAAACTGTTCCCTCCTCAATGAATTATAACTATGTCTGGATGAAACTCTGTCTCCAAACTAGCACAGAGAGGTACCAAGTCCAGCCACTTCATTCCACGCACTCCATGCCGGTGCATTTCCACATGAGGGAATCCAAGATCTACAGCTACTCCATAGCATTCTGCATGCACCTCCAACCAATGTATCCATGAGTCTCCCAAAATCCAGACAATCTGTTTTCTGAAACACACAGCCATAGCTAACTGTTCTTCTCTCAGGAAAAAGACTTCTGACAAACTCTCTCCTTACACAACACACCCGCTAAACTTTACTGACCAATCAGTTGCTCTGCTCATTCTCATTTGCATGCCTCTTCACCCTAAAATCTCTGTATGTAATACACGATGTCTGCGGACTACCATCATGTCCGCGGACATATCGTAACTTGGACAGCCCTTCTAACATATCCACTTCACTCTCTGTGCCATTCCCTCATTGGATACAGCTAACCAATCACACAATCATCCACCAATAACATCCAATACCTCTACATCTAACTCCATCATCAGAGTTCAGCACTTCAAATGTACTGCTGATAACTCTGAGTACAAGTCTCATATCATTGGAAAGCACCTACTACAAAAACTACTCTACAGGTCTCCAAGATTTCTACTTGCAGCTGCATGTATATCCACATGCATGAATGCAAACTACAGGCATGCATATTTTCTGCACATACATGTACAACTCTTATAAATGCATATAAACAGAGTAACTGCCACTTAACCTGTATAGCCTATAAAATGAACTTATTGTCATGTTTTCCATCTGCTAAAATCAACTGTCACTTCCAAACCTGTCTGCTATATATTTTTTTTACACACACACCTATCTAAAAAATTATAATATTAGAAGATGGAAGAAATAACAATATAATTGTGGTAAAACATATAATTACACACAGCCAGTAACATTTCATGCATCTTCCTACACTCACACTCATAGATACTTTCATTGAAATGCTCCCAGCTGCAATAACACCACTACCTGTAAATCACATCCTTCTACTTTATTACCCACAGCTTCACAAATACATATATTCCATGCGTTTCTATACAGTTTCTGCCATTTACCTAATAAAAATTGCAAAATAAATATAACATTATTTCTTCTTTCCCCCTAATATTCTATAACACAGCTTTCAAAACCTAAGTGAATTTCATACACTTAATATTCTACTCATTTAAAAGCATGTTGAACTAACATAATATAAATAAAATATAAAGGCTGCACATAGTCCAATGAAACTGCATGCATACACTATGTTCAGAAATCAAACAAGAATACTACTACAAAGACATAAAAATGAATCTCTCAATTAACATCACTGCTATAAACACACAAAATTAATAACTTCTTTCTTTTACAATTGCAGTGAAGACCACTCTCCTGGAAAACAGCAACATCTGAACTACATACACCAACTACAAAATAACCTGCTCATTCCACAAAAAAGGGTAAGTACAATACTACCTTAGTTTCTCTGCCTAGTCTTTAAATCTCTCCACAATCTTCTCACTGTTCCTCCTTCCCCTTGTGCCACATCCCATTTCCTCCCCTTCCATCTCCTAGCCCCCCTGCACTGGAACTCCTTACCTCTCTCACTCTGCTCTATTTCTGCCTTTTCCTCATTCTGCACTTACCGCAAATCTCTCCTTCTCCATTCCCCAATATGAAACCCCTCCCGCCTTCTTGCCCCCTCCCCCTTGCCTTATCTCCTTAATCATCTCCCTCTCCTTCCCCTCCCCCCATTCTCACTCTTAACCACATCCGTTTCCCTCCTCCTCCTTTTCCCCACCCCACCATCTCTCTCACTTCTACTGCACTACTCTCCTTCTCCCCTTCAGTTTAATTGCTCTACTTACTGTTTTCTTGGTCTGATTTTCAATTTTAAATTGCTTCCACTGTTACTGTTACAATATTAATTGTTATATGTATCCTCTTGTTGTTAAAATGTGTTACTCAAACACACTGTGTGGGCGATTCATGTAATTAGTGCATCAAAAAAACGAAGATTCGTGCACCGTTCTGCCCACAAATCACCATTTATTAAACAGGGATTAACATGCAGAATGGCACACAAATCCCCGTTTTTCAGAGCACAAATAACATAACTCAGCCCCTAGAATATTAGTATTACAAAACAAAGAATTGTTTTAATTTTATACCATTTGATTTGCTATTAGTGCTTATCCTCACCAGTAGCTCACTTTCTACTGTCATCTGAACCACAACATAGTAACACACAAATAGAATAATACCCTTCTCAATTAATTGTAGCTGCCCAATGCACAATCACACACCACCAGATACATATTTAGCATCATACTCAGACACTCATGCATACAGCACACATACATTGCACAACAGCCCAACGCATACCTTTGATTTTTTTGTTTCAACAGACCCCACAGAATGCCTACCAGAAAGCAAGAAATAGAGCAAATGAAAATAAAAATATCCAAAATAAGCATCCATCTCTAGCAGAGTTTGTACAAAAAGTTCAAACAAAACAGCTAATACGTTATTTAGCAAAACAAAACAATCATCCAGTACAGAAACTTTGCCTCCTCTATCAAAATGTAAAAGAAAACAGAAAATGGTTTACAGAAATGCAGCTACCACTACTGATAAAACTGCTCCTGTAAATCTTGATATAATAGGAAGTAACCATTCCAAAAAAGTAAATTAGCAAAAATGTTCTACCACAGAGTCCTTCACAATCTTATAAAAACAGGAGACAAATCATGCACAACCCTTAAAAACTACCGTAGAAAATTAATCGTAGAAGCTTTGATAGACAGTGCAATCCTTCTCAAAAGAAAGTTATTTATTATAGTGTTAAACAGAATGAAACCACTAACAAAACTAAGTACTAAATTACAAAAAAAGGCTTCTCAATAAATGGAATGTCAACAAAAGTAACTTCTTAAATATCTGTGTAGGTGAATGGAGCCACACCACAAGCACAGAACCATATTTCAATGAAGAAGCATACAAATACAATCAAACAAACACAATTGCCATCCATAGCAGTCGACAAGGTTATGAAAAACTTAATAATACCATAATGGAACAAGAAATACTGCTTACAAAAATATCCCCAGAAAACTCTTGATCAATTCTCCATTCGACTGAACCAGAACGTCCAGTATACAAATGGCCATGCACGTCAATGTGTAACATTGGCAAAAAATCTTTCAAATCTTTACGCCAGTTCCTCAATCAATATGTGAAAGGCAAAGACAAAATCAAAATAAAACTGCTGCAAAATATGGATACCTGTCCAGTGTGCAAATACACAGGACTGCAAGGACATTCGTTGGCTGCATTTCAGCACCTATTTGCAAAAGCAGCTTCAATCATATCAAAATGATATGAACACATCATTCAACTATAAGAAATCTAGTCTATAAACTGCACTATGCTAAAAGTCCTGCTTTAGCACTAGCCAATTTAAATAACAATCTTCTACATGGTACAGCCAAAGACCTACTAGAAGAAATCAACCATATCCAGTGCAAATATTTTGGAAGTGAAAACCACGTACACATGCAATAGCTTTACAACAGACTTGCAACAATTCTGCACATGGCAACCTTCTACTACACACATACAAAAAAGAAATACTAAAATTCAAAAGTACATCTGCTGAAGTACCAAATGTGTGTGTGTGTGTTGTTGCAGAAAGTTTTATAAAATTAAAACAAAAACTATAGACATAACATACAAAATAGAGGACAATGAAGATTCCAAATGGTTTCAGTTAGCTTTCGACCTTATTGCAGAAAACAAATTCAAAATAACTGACCCCATAACACTTTGCAGTTACTGAACTACAAAACTCGACAACAATCAAACTCCTTCACATGCTATCACAAATAATGTGTAATTATTCCCACTACCAAAACCCCTGCAACAACTCAATTTATATGAGAGCATCATAATTCAAACAGTGCACCCATTTCAAGCAATAATACACCTTCAACCAAAAACAGCAAAATTACTTCTGAATTGGTAAAAAGCATTTGTGGCAAAGTAGTATTTTTACCATTAGATCTAAAATAAAATGTGCACACTCTGGGAGTGCAACGTCCAATAGAGCAATCTTTAATTGTCTTAGTAAATGGTGTACCTACAAAAGACAAAAAAATTGGCAACGACTGGTAGACTTACATAAAGTTAGACAAGCCTTGCAATATCTAAAAGATAATAATGAATACTACAAATAAATAAATATTGAAAAAAACTTAAGGGAAACAACTGAAATTATTCAAGAGTCACCAGAAACTGGTCAATTTACAATTCATCCATTACCCTCTAATGACACCATAGAAGATGCACAAGAAATGTACCAAATGCAACAAACGAAAGGATCACCAATCAGCATATGGGAAAAAATATAGAAGCATGTGCTTTTCCTCTACTCTTTCCTACTGGCAAAGGAGGAAGGTACGATAATAGACCTATTCAAATAACAGCATCAGAATACCGTTCATTACGGATGTATTCTGAAGACCCCAGATTTAGACAAAATGTGGAATACATATTCCACCTACTCTTTGAAAGTGAACTAGCAACTCTATGTTACGGAGTTGCAAATACATTAAAATCAGGAACCCACTTTCAAAATATGTCAGCTATGCAAGTACTACAAAAAGTGCAAGAAAAAGATGAGGTTTTACAATAAAACATTACAAATCTGTTAGCAAACATGCGTGGTACGAAAAAGTACTGGTTCTGACGTCACAGAGATGTACGTTGTATGATAAGAAACCTTGGCCCACCCACTTGGTTAGTTAAATTAAGTTGTGCAGAATATGCATGGGAAGATCTACATGGTTTCTTATGCATATCAAACAAAATCAAAACAAACATAGATATACTAACACCTGGAGAACTTTGCTGTCTAGATCCTGTTAATATTTCAAGATATTTCCATCATCGCTTCATTGCTATGCTACACTTTATTTGTAATAAAACTGTTCCTCCCCTCAGAGAAGTGCAACACTTCTTGTGGAGAAAAGAATACCAAGCCAGAGGAGCACCACATATCCACAAGCTTTTATGGATTAAAGATGCTCCTACATTTGGTCAAGACAGTGATGCCACTGTGTTACAGTTTATCGAAAAATATGTCACTTGTGAAATTCCATCAGAAGCAACAAATAGTGATCTTCATGCACACATTCTACAATTTCAAAGACACAAATGTGGCAATTATTGTTGTTGCAAATAGAAAAACAAAGGGAAATACTACACCAAAAGCCACTTTGGTTTCCCAAGACCAGTTACAGAAACAGGTGAAGTGAACAACTTCATGTCTTCAGTTAGACATAGTGCTAAAGGTAAATCTCCTAAAAATACATATTAAATAAAAAGAACAGAAGAAACAAAATATATCAATGATTCCAATGCAATCATTGCCCTATTGTGGAATTGTGGAATGCAAACATAGATGTGCAGTACATTGCAGACAATTCCACTGCAGTTGCACGATATGTTACAGCCTACTTAACCAAAGCAGAAAAAAACAGAGGTTCAAGACCTCTTGAATGACCTGTCATCTGACAAAACACTGTCTCAGAAATTGTACAGCTTGGGCATAAAAATGCTCTCCCTTAGGGAATGTGGCTGCTATGAAGCTGCAGATCATTTAACCGGTTCTGCTTCGTATGGAAAATCTGAAAATATAGTATGGCTAAGTCTTGGTCCTGCTAAATCTAGAAAAAGAGTTCTCAAATCATACGCCGACATAGAGACAATAGCCAAAAATGATCCCAACAGTCAAGACATTTTGAAAAACAATTTACTAGACACATACTACCCAAACAGTATGGAAACCATATGTCTATACCACATAGCCCAACACTTCACATACAAAAATAATATAAAACCTGTTGAAAGAAAAGGTAGATACAGAGTGACAAATTATGAAGGCAGCTTAGTAAAACTTACCAAAGCAAGTTTAATTAATCATATCAAATTGTCATTAAAAACTCCTCAACATAAAGAACTATATTAAATGTCCCTGCTAGAACTCTTTAAACCATTGAGAAAAGAAGAAGAAATACTAGATAACTATGACTCTGAAGACGCTTTCAAAGCAAATGAAAGCACTATCACCGATGTAAACATTACACAGTACAAAACAATGTTGCACAATAAACAGCAACACGAAGAAGAACTCCAGGCCCAACTAGATAAGGACACTCCTGGCAGTAGTCAACCTTCTGCAACAGGAAGCCAAGAACCACTGGGACAGCCAGTAATAGCAAATGAGGCAGTGTCAGTATGAAGACTTAAATATACTACAATCAAAACTAAACAATGAGCAGTGTAGCATTTTTCAAGAAGTAACAAAAGAAATTGCACATGGCGTACAACATGAAAATAAAGAATGTACCTGCCAAAATGACAAACCTATACTATTATACGTCAGTGGTGAAGCTGGTTCAGGCAAAACATTCTTAATCAAAATCATCAGCAAGTTCCTTTAACAATTGACAAACAACAAACCATCAGCTATTATAACTGCGCACACAGGTTTAGCTGCCTACAACAGAGGCAGTGTCACTTTACATCGATTACTGCTCTTGCCAGTAGAACACCAAAACAAATTAGAATATTACAAGCTTTCTACAGAAGCTGCAATGGAACTATGCAGAGTGTTAAAACATATGAAAATGCTACTAATAGATAAAGTGAGCATGGTCTCCAACCTAATGTGGGCTTTGATTCACCTCAGATTACAAAATGTACTTAAAACAAACTACGAAGAGCTCTTTGGAGGAAAACACATTATTGTTTTCGGAGATCTTCTTCAATTGACACCAGTGAACGGTGAACCTATTTTTAAAACCTTAGGACACAAACTCTGCCATAAAATGATTGGCAGCATAGGAAATGTCAAGCTTTAGCAACAGTTCCAATACAAAGAATTAACAGAAAACATGCACCAATCTGCAGACCTCACCTATGCCAACATTTTAAAAAGTATTAGAGTTGGTGTACTATCTCAAGAAGCACAAACAATTTTAAAAACCCAGCACATCCATGCACTTTATGGCAATAACTCATGTGCTACTGATCTTATGGAACAATCAGCGCGGAAAAATGTCAATTGTATGGCCTTAATGCCAACTCTTGCAAGCTGTTCCAAATTCAATGAAACAATGTTAAAAAAAGAAATGCAACCAATAATTGAAATTTGCTCGACAGACAAACTGGACGTACATGGTATTACACTACCAATGTGTCAACAAGTCACAACAAGAATAAATAAATTCTATCTCCAACACAGCTGGGTTGGAGAAAATATTAAAATTATCCTTAAACTGTAGAGTAGTGCTTAAACGTAACCTTGACATAGAGCAAGGACTAGTTAATGGAGCACTGGGTACAGTTTTTGGCTTTCAAACATACCCACGTGACAACAACATTCAGTTTGTAAATATTCTCTTTGACAAACTTTCAGAAGTAAAAAGGATAGGACGCTCAACAGCTCGATTCCTTCTCTTCAAAGACATGCATGTTCGCAGAGAACAATTTTCTCTAACTCTTGCATACGCAGTCACAATTCATAAATTACAAGGTCTTACCCTAGACAAAGCAATGATAGATATTGGTAACACAGTCTTTAAAGAAGGCATGAGCTACGTAGCACTATCACGCTTACATACACTTGATGGTCTATTCCTAATCAACTTTGATGCAAGTAAAGTAAACGCTGACATTCCTTGCATTTTAGAATACAATACAATAGACTTCAGTCACTATACACCCCCCATCTAAAAACATATTCTGTTCCACAAATAGTAATATGTTATAAAAGAAAAATAAATCAAACAGAAATGCAACAGGATGGCACTGCAAATCCTCGAAAGAGAGTAAAAGAAACTAATACTTCATCTAATACCACAAGCAAAAAAGAATCAATTAGGGAATGTAAGCCAGGTACTTCTTCAAAGAAGGAAGACAAACTCCAAAAAAAGCAGTCAGATACAGAACTACCTGGTCCATTTAAACTCTCAAATATAGTTAGTGTAAGTTGATACGCAAATGTAGCAATGAATATTCTATTTCAATTACCACCAATTGTTGACAACATTTACTTACACAGTGTCCTCCCGCAAAATTGAAGTGTCAGTGGACAGTCGCAGTTACTGAGGTCTATAATTGGGCATTTAAAAATGACCGAACCATATACAAAGACCTTTATAGTATAGAAGATACATGTATTTAGAAAAGGGATGGGGTATCAGAATCAGAAACATAAATGGGAGAATTTGGTAATGATGAGTGTAGGAAGGGAGTGAGGTTTCATCAAAGCATTTTTCATTTACATTTTGGGAATTTGATGGGGATGATTGCTGGGGACAAGGAGGACAGGTGCAAGAATGAACATTTTTAATCACATGATTTTTTACATACTTTAAAAGTTGTTTTAAGTCATTACTGATCTCATCCAATTTTGCAGACAATGGGCCTCATTATAAACTTGCCGGTCGGGTAACAACAGAATCAGTAAGCTTGCCGGTACCGTTGTTACTGGACCGGCAAACTACAAGGTCTGCTCACAGGTGCCTTTCCGCCCACCAGTTCTGACCTGGCGGGCCGGAACGGCACCCACGAGTGGACCATGTTGGTCACACCGGCACCATTCACGAATGGGGCTCAAATAGGAATGGAGAGTAATTATTACTGGCACCCCTCAAAGGGGAATTAACAGGCCCGGGGGGGCTGGAATGCCCCGGTAATTGCCCATTGCCGGGTGTGGGTAAATTCATGACTCAGGTATTTACCGGCATGGCTACTGCCGGACTCATAATGAGGCCCAATGTGCATTATGAGAAGTTTACCGGTCCTGAAACAAGGGTGCCGGTAACTTCACTGTCACCCATGTTTCCAGACCGGCAAACTATGTGTTTGCCTCCTGGATTCGCTGTGTCCGACAGGTCTGTCCCTCCCACACGTAGTGGTCATGGTAGGCAATGCTGACACGGAAATACCGGCACCATTAGTAACAGTGCCAGTATTTCCGTGTCCCCACTCCCATATAGTCCTACGGAACTCTATGGAAATGGGGATTAACACATTTACTGGTGCCTGACTTCCCGGTCTGCCAGAATTGTAATGAGCCGGTGGCACCGGGAAGTCAGGCGCCAATACATAATGAGGCCCAATATCATGATTTCATTATGTACAGTTGGGAATAGGGCTTCCTTCTGATTCTTGGGATTCTGCATAATTAAATTAGGGTGTTCATTTTTTGGGAAAACTATGTACTATAAATACATTTTTATTTCAGTGAGGTATGCAAAAATTACATGAGCTAGGTATTTTAACAGATGTATTGTATACCATTAGAGATGTTATCATCACTCATTTCTTCTTTTGGGACATTTTCTTCCACCCACACAAGTGTGTTTGCCATTTCTGCTTACAAAACATGTTCATATAATGAGTGGTAATAATACAGAAATAAATAAAGTGTACTTACTATTTTGTAAGAGCTTGTTTTCGAATAAGCGACTGCTGTATGAGTCTGTATGTAGATTTGTACTGAGGTGATAATATAAGGTGTGCAGTTATAGTGTGTGCATAGGGCATTCCATTAGATTGTGTGGTACATGAAAAAAATATTTGTACATTTCAAATTATCATTACATACAAAAAGGTATATTTGGGTGAAGTAAATGTACATAATGGTGTTTTATGTATATGTGTTTGTTGGTTGAAGGGTAGAAAATGTGTTGTTCTTCCCTGTGCTTCTGGGCTTTGTGAATGCCACCCAATGTCCATGGAATACCGCACTGTCCGCACACTCTGCAGTAGCAGCTGCAGAATTTGCAGACAGTGCAGTATTGGTGGTGAGTATAATATACGTAACTTGTACCAAATTAAGGGTGCACTGGTAAAACCCTATACAATTCACTGAAAACACTTTGTTAAAGGGACGTTATGGTTAAGTTGCATTAATGAAACCCTATCAATTAGAATAAAACCCTCAAGGCAATCAATTAGACTGGCTTCTATCTCACAATTTACAGACACAAATGATACTGACAGAACCCTGCATATGGAGTGATCATCACTTGGCTACTCTGAGATCATCTTACAAGCTGCGACTAAAGCACAGAACCCCCACATAAAAGTTACCAGTAGGAACTTTAAAAACCTTAAGATAGAACAAATTCAGCCTTACCTAGATAAAGTTATGCAATCTTATCAGCCCCAAGACAGCTGTGAGATCTTACTGGATAAATATATAACACAAATACAAGAGCTGGTGGAACAATTAGCACCACTTAAAACTAAGACACCTCGCAAGATAAGCAATAACCAGAAATGGTTTATGCCAGAGCCATATATTCTAAAAAAAGAAAAAAGAGCATTAGAAAGGAAGTGGCTAAATGATAAAACTGAGGAAAACAAAGATAAGTGGGGGCAAGCTAATAAAAAATATAGAGATAAAGTAAGATTAGCAAAAGCCAACTATTTCAACGGAGAAATAGGAGCCGCAGCCAACTCTACGAGCAAACTATTTGAAATACTGAAAAGCATTGAAAAACCCAAGACGCTTACCCCCCCTTTCCTTCCATCGAAGGAAGACAGTGATGTGGTACAAGACACATTTGCAGCAAAAATTGAAAAGGCACAGCAAAATCTCATTAAAGCAAGGAAAGGTTTCAAACAGGAACTCTAGTCAGAAGATAACATGAGGAAGGATCGGAGGCCTTTAACTTCTCTCCGATCACTGTAGAAGGGCTAGTAGAAATTATGGTAAACATGAAACCCACGTCATGTGCTGAGAATGTTCTCTCTGCGCATATTGTACTAGAACACAAGGTAGAGTTTGCACCTGTCTTAGTGAGAATTATAAACGCTTCCTTCAAGGAGGGCATAATACCCAAAGAACTAAAAAAGGTCACTATTACCCCTCTGGTAAAGAAAGCAGGTCTTGACCCCAAGGATCCAGCCAATCTCTGTCCCATTAAGAATGCTAATTTCTTGCTCAAAATAATGGACAGAAATGCCAACCTCCAGCTACAAGATCACGCAGAGCAACAGGAGATACTTCACCCACAACAATCAGGATTCAGGGCATCTCACAGCACTGAGACTGCAATGCTGGACCTACAAAACCACATGTTGGGGCTAATGGACAGAGGAAAGACAGGGATCTTGATGTTATTGGATTTCAGTGCAGCCTTTGACTTGGTTGATCACGATCTGCTAGCTAAAGCCCTGAGGGATAAAGTGGGCTGCTCTAAAGTGACACTAAGGTGGTTAGTATCCCTTCTTACGGACCGCCAAGCAAAAGTACATTGGGGGAACAACTTTTAGGACTCTTTGGCCATAATATTCGGTGTACCACAAGGTGCAAGTTTATCACCAATGCTGTTCAACATTTAAATGCGCAGTTTATGCAACATCTTAATGAAGGCAGTCATGTTTTTCACAAATTGTGCGGATGACACGCAGTTGGTCATCGAAATAAAAGGATCATACAAGGAGGACAGTGAGAGAATAGCACTCGTTTATAGCATAATAAATGAGTGGATGCAGAAGAATTGGATGTGCCTTAACGACACAAAAACGGAACTCATGTTATTTGGACATAGTAGTGCTCTTGATAAATTGGGTAAGGAATACGAGAGTTTCAGGATTAATAAAGCCACATTCATGGTATCAGACCAGGTAAAAACACTAGGAATGATGGTCAATTCCACACTTAATTCAGAGGCTCAGGTAAATTACCTGCTAAAGAATTCAGCCTACTTCTTACGCTTAATGAGGGCTATTAGCCATTATCTGGAGGAAAGTAACATAGAAACAATAGGAAGGGGAATAGTATTATCCAGATTGGATTACGGTAACGCTCTCCTGGTGGGCATAACAGCAAAAGATTTAGGTAGATGTCAAGTCCTAGAAAACAACACAGTAAGGATTGTAGAAAAACTAAAAAGACACAATCATATCCCTTCAGCGAGACAATCCCTACATTGGCTTAGAGTAGAGGAGCGCATCAAGTTCAAGACCTTGACACTTGTGCACAAGTGTCTCTTTGGCAGAGCACCCATCTACCTCAAAAATCGATTGGTGCCGTATGCCCCGCAAAGAAGATTAAGATCAGAGGGGAAAGGACTGCTAGTGGTACCCAAGTATAGGTTGAAACGAGGGCTGGGCAGGTCGTTTGTGGTGCACAGCTATGGAATAGTTTACCACAAACCCTAAGACTGGAAGAAAGCCACCAAACATTCAGGAAGAGATTGAAAACCCTTCTTTTTAAGTGAACTCGTCCACTTGGAATGTATCTCTGATCGGACTCTCCGATCGGGAGATACTTAGCAGCATAGGATCCTCATATATCTGTCTGTTAGTTTTCGTTCTGTGTAAAGCGCCCTTATGCCCTCGGGCTGTTGGCACTATAGAAGCAGACATATACATACATACATACATTCATCAATGATAACAAGTAAAACCAGAAACACCCAGAAATTTGCCAGTTATGGTATGCTAAGCAACCAAAACTCACGCTACCACTGTGCACTGCTAAGACTAACACCTAGGAGATCAAAGATGACATCACAAATGTCATTGATGACATCACATATCTAGGCTACTTGTTTTTGTTCACTGACATTTGTTGGCCAGGTGTTTTTGTTCACTGACAATCCGAATGTGAAAATTCTAAAAGGTACTATATATCGACACATTAACCTTGTCGTACATGCTTAAAGTAGTTTCCTTACAGTTTGGTCTTATGTCATGGTGCACGTACACGGGGGGAATTAGCAGACCTCAAACATACAACTCATTTGTATACATGAAAATGAACTTTAATGTTATTGACATTTTCTGGTGATGCTGTTTCTTTCTTCCTTACTTTAGTTTCCCTGTTTGTGCCTCTGATGTATGCATCGTGAGTCTTCAAATGTATTTTTGGTACTAACACAAATGTGTAGTAAGTCTTGAATTGTTAGCTATTTATTCCATGGTTAACATTACTGAAAACTCTGATAAGCTATTATTCATTAATTTACTATCCAAAATTACCAGATTAAAATTATTGTAGCTCTATGGTCCATTGCCTATGTGTATGTTTGATTAGTTTCCTGTATTAACAACAGCACTCCAATATAATATTTTGTTAAGATGAGTACATTCTTTAATACATTAAGTAGTTCATGATAGGTCTCCCGATCACCTCTGACATCTTGTTACCAACATTATAAATACAACCCCTTGTAGGGACTTTTCATCAAAATAAATTTTATATGTGATGATATGATATGGCATTCAAAACGCGCCTGTACACAAGTGTGGACCAAACAACTATCTTACTAGGCCCTGTGTCATTCAGATCGCACAAGTGCAGGGAAGAGGGAATGGGGGGAGTACAGGTAACTCAATAAGTCCAGCCAGCTGGACATCAGTGACATCATAAATTACATTTGTGATGTCATCTTTGATGCCCTTGGTGTTAGTCTTAGCAGTGCAAGGTGGTGGTGCGAGTTATGGTTGCTTAGCTTACCATCACTGGGGAATTTCGTGGGTTTTTCAGTTTTACTTGTAACCATTGATAGGTTTTTATTAGTGCAACTTAACCATAATGTCCCTTTAACAATGTTTTTTCAGTGAATTTCATAGGATTATAGATAAGATCCCTACTGCACCAGACCACAAGCATCCCCAAACATGTTTAGGCCTCATTGTGTGTCATCAGTGATTAGGAGCTTGGGTCTCTAGGTCCAGCAGGCACAGGACCCACATCTCGTCATACTCGTCCCATTTGTGGGTGACAATGCAAAAACAAAGAGGTGATGGCTGGAAGGTTTAGAATTAATCTTAAACCTCTGGAAATTGCTCTGGGCAATCCTCCAGACCATCATTATTAACCTGCCAAGGCATTACAGAAAGAGGAAAGACCAAATGCAAATTAGGCTTGGTCCCACCCCAAAAGGGCAGTCCAGCCTGAACTGCTAGGTCACATGCCTACTGCACAAGGCCACAAGTATCCCCAAACATGTTTTGACATCATCAGTGAGGAGTAGCTTGTATCTCTAGGCCAAGCAGGTACCAGAGCCAGCTCTGGGCATACCCGTCCTACACAGGGTGACAAAGTAAAAACGAAGAGGTGATGACTGGAAGCTTTACAATTGATTTTAAACCTTTGGAAATTGCTCTGGGCAACCCTCCAGACCACCATTCTTCACCTGCCAAGTCATTACAGAAAGGGGAGAGTCCATATACAAATCAGGCTGCCTCCCCCACCCAAAAGGGTGGTCCAGCCTGAACTGCTAGGTCACATCCCTACATCCATACCCACCAAAAATGCTGTGTATATGAATACCTTCTGTCTCTGACTGAGTATCCCAAGGCTGGTCTCCTTATCCTGTCCATCTCCAAATGACTATACCACCACCTTTTCCTCCAGCACCCCCTCCACCTTACACCTCTCAGTTATTAACTCATACCTTCTTAACATCCCCTACTCTTTGTGTCCCACCACCCCTCCTGTTGCCTTGATACCATCTCAGTTTTAAACTTTCACCATCATCTCCTCTTCCATACGCTTTTCTGTCTGTCTTACTATCGGCAAGTGATCTGTGGGCTCCTAGACCTTCTTAAAGAGTTAAGTATGCAGAGTCTGCACAATCATAATTTTACTACTCTCAAATAGGTGCAATCTGCTCCTTGATGGAGAGCTTTGTGTGTTGCAGGAGTTTCCAGTTTTACTAATCCTGGTGCTCAGAAATAGACTTTCCTGAGTACTGTGCCCATGAGCTTCATTCTGGCGATTCAATGTTTTCTTCCTGTGGGGTGTGCTGGTCCATAGTCCATGATAATGACTCTATATCATTTCAGCCACCCAAGAGTTTGTTCACCTCTCTCCAGGTTTCTTAGAGAGGCTATGTTAGTTTGTGGTACAGGTGTACAAGTCTGTGCCATGCTACTGGGAAATGTGATGTAGGTCAGTGCATCTTCCCCACATCGTCCCTAGGTCCTGCATTGTTTTGGTAGGTAGTAGTCAAAAGAAAAAATGCTTTCCTATTTAGGAAAGCTTCGTCCCCTGCACACTATCTGCGAGGCCAAGGCCTAATGGTTGCTAAAGAATTAGGTGGAAAGAAACCTATTAAGAGGTCCCTAAACAATGGAAGCACACTAAACAGGTTACCACCCTTGGTTAATTGAAATAGAAGGCATTTTTTAGGCATTTTCAAACATATTTGTTCTGGGATATAGATCTTCCCCAATAAATTCTATTTGACAACTTATAGATCAATTCAAAACAATACAATTTATTATTCATACAAAATAATGGAAGATGGCCCAACGCGTTTCGAGTTAAAAAAAGACTCTTCATCAGGAGCATCTTTTTATTTTCAATTACATTTCTATAAAGAAAAGAAACATTTTAAATTTAAAGAATATAAATGAATGTCTGTGCATATATATATTGCCAAAAGACAATTTTCAAAACAACTTGAGTGTGAACAACATTTCAAAATCACAAAGTAACACTCAATTCCTTGAGTTTAAGGGTTTAAATGTACAGTATATATTTTACATCAAGAATCTAGTGACCTGACTAGTTTGTTTGTATATGTTACTGGGTTCGAAAGAAGTGCCACAAAGCTATGCTTTTCGATGTAAATCTCATTGGTTGAGAAGATTGTCTTCAACATTAAAAAAATGGCTTGCTAACATATAGGTGTTATTATAGGGCTATTCTTATCCTATTGATATAGCCAAAGAGGGTACCCTACATGTCCAATGAAGGTAATATACAATCCATAGAGGATAGCTATGGTTCAAGAAACAGCGAGGCTGTAAAATAGTCCAGTATATGGGTAAAAGCCCAAAGAAATTTCTATTCTGTCTAAAAAAGATATTAACTTACTGCTCAAGGATCTATGGGGTTGATCAGGTCCGTGAATACCAAAGAGCCTTTGCAGTTGTAGTGATCCTGTTGACTAATCTATTCATGTGGGTCTGCGTCTAAAGGTTGAAGTCCTGCAGAGTCCAAAAAGGGAGAGGACAGTCTACTATTTCCAGTCAGTTAAGGTATTATAGGTAAGAGTTTCAGGGTGACTTACTTCTGTCTCTGTTTTTTAGATCCTGATGGAGTGCTGCATCAGCTTCTCCTACCCTCACCGGACTAGATGCAGCACTCCATCAGGATCTAAAAAACAGAGACAGAAGTAAGTCACCGTGAAACTCTTACCTATAATACCTTAACTTTAATTCTCGGGTGGTTATTATGTTAGAAATGTCCAAGTTGTGTATTAGCATAACTTTTTGAGGCATGGGGTAGGCATCACGTTTAGATGACTAGATTAACTTCCTGAATTTGAGACAAAATTGCCATATTGGATTTGGCTTTCATATACAGGCATCCAGGGAGGCCCACTAACTAAAGAAACATACAATTTAATCATATTCTTTGACTTCTGGTAGAAAGTCTGATCTCCAGGGCTTTGGTTGTCTGTATGATCTCATGTTTAACAATGTGCTATGATGTAATGGCAGAACACCTCAACATTGCTTAGTAGCTCAGACAGGACATTGACATCTCAGAAATGTATCCTAAATTCTTGGAATGTTTCTGAGCCTGGGTTGGCAGCTCTGAGGAAATCTCCAATAAATTTCCCATGGAAATTGGAATACTTCAGTTTGAATTCTGAGCATGAGCCATTAACATGGGTTTGTTGTTATTCGTTCATGCCATCAACCAACTAACATGGTAGAGCTGTTATTTTTCTGTCTGTTTGGTTGCTGTACTTGATAATTCGGTCTCCTAATGCCCCTGTCGGAGGCCTGACATTTAGCAAGTATTTTATTTTAAATTGTTTTAAGAAGCATTGGTAACTACTTAAGAATATTATTATGTCGTCATTTTCACAATTGGATGGATTTCTATACATTGTGTTAATTCAATGTTTTCAGACTAAATCTCTCACAATCGCTATTCTGTTCTTACCAGTTCCTTTAAAGACTCAGAGATTTTCACTGTGTTATCCTTCTGCTGGTGCCGTCCCTCGTGTAGCAAATTGAAAACATCTGTGCAGATCAATGTGTGTGGACTTTTTCTCAAAATGAATAAACCCCATTGAAGGAACATCCTCTGCATAATTGTTTTAAGAAGCATTGGTAACTACTTAAGGATATTATTATGTCGTCATTTTCACAATTGGATGGATGTCTATACATTGTGTTAATTCAATGTTTTCAGACTAAACCCCATTGAAGGAAGATCAATCAGTAAGCCAGCTTTTAGTGTTTGAATGCTGTGAATGTGTGTGGACTTTTTCTCAAAATGAATAAACCCCATTGAAGGAACATCCTCTGCATATTGTTTTAAGAAGCATTGGTAACTACTTAAGGATATTATTATGTCGTCATTTTCACAATTGGATGGATTTCTATACATTGTGTTAATTCAATGTTTTCAGACTAAATCTCTCACAATCGCTATTCTGTTCTTACCAGTTCCTTTAAAGACTCAGAGATTTTCACTGTGTTATCCTTCTGCTGGTGCCATCCCTTGTGTAGCAAATTGAAAACATTTGTGCAGATCAATGTGTGTGGACTTTTTCTCAAAATGAATAAACCCCATTGAAGGAACATCCTCTGCATAATTGTTTTAAGAAGCATTGGTAACTACTTAAGGGTATTATTATGTCGTCATTTTCACAATTGGATGGATTTCTATACATTGTGTTAATTCAATGTTTTCAGACTAAATCTCTCACAATCGCTATTCTGTTCTTACCAGTTCCTTTAAAGACTCAGAGATTTTCACTGTGTTATCCTTCTGCTGGTGCCGTCCCTCGTGTAGCAAATTGAAAACATCTGTGCAGATCAATCAGTAAGCCAGCTTTTAGTGTTTGAATGCTGTGAATGTGTGTGGACTTTTTCTCAAAATGAATAAACCCCATTGAAGGAACATCCTCTGCATATTGGATGGCATGTTCAAGGATGTCCAGGATATAGCAATGTAGAGGAGAATTCAACTGTGCCACAATATGAATTGTGATTTGACAGAATGTCACATTGTTGATGAGGATGATTTGGAGTTTTGCTTCTTGGATCTTAGTTTCACACCTTTTATGGAATATGGGACAGGTTAGAAAATATTATGTTAAGTGTCTGTATATTCTTGTATAGAAAAACATACAGAAAACATGTTCTTGTATCTTAATCCTAGATGTGCTGCAGTTAGAGGAGCATAGGCTATTCACCTGAGAGTATATTGGAAGGGTGAGGGCACCATTGGCTGGTACTTTAGCGTGTGCTCTCCCTTGACATCTTGCTTTCTCCAAACCATTAATCTTGGTCATTCAGAAATTAAGATCTGCGATAGTGAATCTTAACACAAAAAGGTTTCTCTGTATCTTTCCTACAGCACTGGATTTGTATTGAGGTGGGGATCCCAGATGCCAGTCTCTGTCCGTATGCAAAGCTGGGGCACTATGATTGGTGTAGGATTAAAGGCACCTTAGTTTTTCATGTCAGCCATTGACAGGGGTGGTTGTGGGGGAGCACTCTGTGTAGCACACCTCTGCCCACCTACCTGTAGATTACAACACTAGCCCAAAGGCCCTGAGAGGTTGGATTTCCAGGTTGGCAGAATCCCATCCTTCTTCTGTGATGCAGTCAGATTGATGACTTTGACACAAACACGTTATAATCATCCCAAGGTTAGGAGACTTGTTCTAGATTACCTTGCATGTGTGTCAGTGTTTTGTGAAAACTTTTACAGCAGTCAATACCAAGGCTGTGGCTCTAGTACTTTCTCACAGAGCTGAGGGCACATGCTTAATGTATGCACCTCTCCTGTCTCAAAGGGATTAGGGCACAAAATACATTTTTACATTTCATCTCTCTGTCTCATAGGGGTGAGGGGACACACTTAATTTTGAAATCCCTCCTGGCTTGAGGGAATGAATGAAAAGAGTAACTAACCTCAACTTTATGAAGCATATGTTAACACAGGCAGGTGCTGGTGGTAGTGTGATTTCTCAGTGATGTCCTTTAGTTGGAGGCAACAGTGCCACATATTCAATGTAGGTTACCAGGACTTGGACAACAACCTCTTCCTTCCCCAGACCCTAGAACATCTGGATTTGAACCAAAACCCAAAATCCCATTGCAAAGGGGAAGGTGGTGAGAAAAAACAAGTGAAGGTATGGAGCAGGTTCTTCACGGTTTCCATATTAAAGACAAAAATACAGGAATGTGATGCCAGATTTGATGCGTATGGAAGGATAATAATTTGACTGCACTATAGGACCTATCCAGTAGAGGGATTTTGAGACAACATCCACCAACCCTTCTCTGTTCCATCTTGTAATACTGGAGTGCAGAAGAACGCCTGAAAGACCAGGGAAAAAAGCAGAGGGAATCACTTTGTCATTGGACAGAAGGACACAGGGTCCCAACTAAGAAAATGCAGATGGAGTGAAAAATGCTCGACAGTGGGTGAGCAAATGGACTGCAATGGAAGGGAGATTTTAGCATGGTTCCCATGTAAGGCAGTGGAGCACAGAAGAAGGGAAGAACTGCCAAGGCAGTTTGGGTGAGGGTGCAAGAGCAAGCACAGAAAGGTGGGAAAGAGGAGCAGAGAGGAAAACAAGGGGAAGCGTATAACAAAACAAACAAAGACTGAAGCAGGGGATACTCCTATAGACAGGGAATACAGAGAAAGGTGACCAGATTCCAAAGTGGTATTACTTTTTTTTTAATTGACCTTTTTTTTTAATTATTTGTTTATGGTTCAAATACAAAATGCAGAACCTTTACAAAACAGAAATAAACACACATCTTAAAACAATAAAATATTTACAATGACAATTTACAAAACATACTTTACAAATAAAAGAAGGGTAATATCACATTCCTTGAATATCTTCTAATTATTAAAAGCAAGCAGCTCTTTTTCGATATGCTTACACAGACTGACCAATTCATAAATCAACGGTTTGTGTAAACCTTGCATCATGAGGGCCCATAGAAATTGTAAACAGTCCTTAAAATCAATATTTACAAATTTCATCAGACGGTTAGTATGCATTACTTTGAAATGAGGATATTCGAGAATAAGATGTTTTAATGTTTCAAGGGGCTCATTGCATGCAGGCAAGCGGCATCCAAATTGTGTGGGTTCATCTTTGTTACTTGAATTAGCAGTTCTTTCCCTAGTGTAATATAAATTCATTCTATACCATATATAAGCTTTTCTAGTATGATTACATGGAAAGAAAGTGACATGATCAAATCTAGGAGTGCGTTGCCTAGTGAATGCACCATATTCCTTATACAATTTGTAAGGTGACATTCTTTCTATTGTCAGCCTCCAGTCTTGTTCAAACAGCTTCCTTTTGGCATACCCTGGGCGCTGATAGACATCTTCAATTGATATGCATAAGTTGTTTAATAGGTGTTCCATTTTGGATTGATATTGAGAAAAATAATCCAAATTTGTGGGACCTAACATTTTTTGCATATCTTCATAAAGTGAGTTTTTTGGCAGAAATTGATTCTTTCATAGGGACATAATTGTCGCCATTGCCAGCGTCCAGATAATGCCACAAGGCCAAGCTCGTGTCGAATCACTGCATTTGGAACCGACATTGGTAAATGCTTTGCACTTTTTATCAATGATCCCTGAATACAATCTAAAGATGCTCTTATGTCACACAAACATATATCAAGGGAATATAAGATGACGCTTTCTATTTTAAGTGTTAAAAAATCAATTATTTTAAGTAAATCATGTTTAGTTGGGACAGTAGAGGGCGAGTCTTATTTTTAATGAGGTCTGTCCAAGCATTGATTGAATTTTGAGGTGAGAGATTATAGCCCAAATAGATTGCACTAGTCAAACTAGGGATCTGTGTTTTCATAATCTTCCAACGATAACCCTTGCTGTTCTGTTTGGTGCCAAATTTCAAAATAGCTGTTTTTGAGGGATTAGGGGTCAAGTTATGGGCGACTGCAAATTCCTCAAAAAGTGCAAGCTTCATTTGCAGTCCCGCTGGAGTGGGGTCAACAATAATAATGTTGTCTGCAAACGCAATCCAATACAGGCGCATAGAGCCAACTTTAACCGAGAACAGATTTCGATGTTCCCATTCTTTATCAAGGTCTGAGAGATATAAATTAAAGAATATTGCCGTAAGATTACAACCCTGCTTAAGCCCAATGAATGTGCTTATTAGTTCAGTAGTTGTACCATTAGCACAGATTTTAATTTTATAAGAGGTGTTAGAGTAGAGTTTATTGAACCAGTAGAGCAACACCGAAGGAATATCCATAGTTCTCATTTTGTTCCATAAGAGATTACGGACCACGTTGTCGAATGCTGATGTCATATCTATCATGGCTACGTAGACCGATTGCGAGTTCTTTCCTCTTGTGCCATCTATCATATAGTCCATGATGGCAGCATTCAACGACGTACTCCTTCCCTTCCTGAATCCTATATGATATTTCGAATACAAGTCCCTTTCCTCTATGACTTTTTCAAGGTCATAGAGGAGAAGGATGGTGAACAATTTTGTGTCCGTATCAATCAGGGAAATAGGTCTGTACTTCTGCGGTAGGGTGGGATCGCCCTTTTTGAAAATAGGAACAATATTCGCAGTAGTGCATGTGGGCGGTATGAAACCTGTATTGACAATAGAGTCAAATTTGATTTTCAATATTCCTGCCCAAAACTCAGGATCAGCTTTATAAAGACAGGGAGGGAGGCCATCAGGGCCCGCAGCTTTAGAGTGAGATAATCTTGAGATGGCCCATTCAAGATCTTTCAGAGACCATTCCAATCGGGCAATCCTACTATAGCACAACTGTACATCTGGAACAACCTCAAATTTAGTTGGAATCTGAAATTTAGCTGATATAAATTCCTTCCATACCTGATCAGATATACAGTTATAGGTGGCAAGTGCAGACCTTTTATCACCACTCTTGATTGTACCCCAAATTACTCGAGTATCATGTGACACTATAGCTTTAATAAGGTCACAATTCTCCCTGTTATATTTACGGATGCGGGCAAATCTAAGATTCTGCTTATATTCTTTCAAAATTAGAAGCCGCTTATGTCGGCATTGCAATCCTCCCATGGAAGAAATGTTAAGTTGTCTTAATGCCTTATTTTTTTCTCTTTTTAAGAGCTTACAAGCAGAATCAAATGGATTAGGATGGTTAACCGAAATATACCTTTTACTAAAGAAAATTAGTGCCTTAATCAGCTCAGTATAGGAGTCAATCATGAGCGTTTCGTTATTCAATTTTGGATGGACAAATGCTCGAATCTCGTGAGAAAGATGCCTGATAAATTGCAGGCACAAACCACTATTCCATCTAATGGAGACTCGGGGTCGATCTATCTCTACTAGAGCCAAGGTTGGCCCGAAGGGCAGTAATTCACATTCCAAATTTAACGCACAGGAAATCTGTGCGTGATCAATAGCTACTATCTGAATGGTCTGTAAAGATAGCATTAACGGTGCAAGGCTACTCGTAGTGTATATGAAATCAATTGTCAAGGTTTTATTTCCTCGTGACCAAGTTATTTGGGATTGCATATCCACATCTACAACCATATCCATGTCCCAGTCACCAAGTCATTCTCTGAATTTGGCACCTCTTGTACGTGACAAATTAGATGAATTAGGGTTTCTACTCTCACTCGGGGCTCTACAATCACAGTTAAAGTCACCACCAATAATGATTTCTACAGACTGATATTTGCTGGTTATGTTTTCTAAGCATTCATCAAGTTCATCAAGCATTGCATCAAGTGAGACACCAGCAGGGTTCCAATACAATGATATTAATAGGATTAGGGGAAATTTTGTCATATTGGTTTCCACTAATACACCCAATAAGCTTACTGATTCTCATATCCATTTTGACTGTAAGTTAACAGTATTATTAATTGAAATTGTGAGGCCCACACTCAGACGTCCTTGTAGAGACCTCTTCGTGAGCATACAATATGTGGTAAATCCAGGAATGACAAAGGTACTCATTTTCATTGTTTCCTGTAAAATCATTATCGTGGGTTGATTCTGAGGCAGTGTTGATGCATGCCAACGCATTAAGTTAACATACCCACATGAGTTCCATGAGAGGATGTTTAAGTACGTTTTTTCAGGCTGCTATGAAGAAGAGGGCTGGATTTTCGTCCCTACAATAGCAGTAATCAATGGTTCCAGCCAGGGGATGCCTGATGTTGTGGCAACCTGGGTTAATAACGCATGCAAATTACATTCATCCTTTCGATTAGGTATCAGAGCAGTCTCACTCGACTCTACCGGCTTAACAAGCGCAGGGTCAGTGTATGCTAGGAAGTCGACTGCCGTTGTTTCCAATTCGAACGTGAATAGATGAAATCCTTGTTTTTTATCTCTTCACGATTAAACCAAATAAACTTCAAAATAGTCTCTGAACTCAAGCAATATAAGGCTCTACAATTAATTGTCTGGGTAATAGATACTCTCAATAAGTCCTCTGATTTTATCATTCTCAATTGGGGAGTGCGTGAAAATAGAGCCAAAATGAAAGAACGATCAATGCGCCTCCCTGCCGTAGCAATCATATCTCCTTCCAAACCAACAAGATGCAATTTTCTTTCCCCTTCAACTAACTTCTCCCGACTTTTAAAATTGACCTTTGTCCCACTTGACCTAATAATATTGATCCTAATTGACTGTCTGACAATTGAACTTTAGCTTTATTTTACTTGTTATATATAAGTGTGGGGTGGGTTTTGGGAAATAACTAATATCATGGGATTGGTTAGGAGGTTGCAGGGGGTTTTGCATTGATGGGGGGGTTGCAGGAAGTTTCCCTTTGCATATATGTCCTAATTGACTTTCATTTCATGATCAATTGTGCAGAAGGTCAATTCTCCTGTGATCAATTTTGAAAAGGTCAATTAGTACATCCGCCAAAGCAAATCCAGAGAAAAAGTGGAGAGACAGCATGGACAGCAGAGGGGTCTTGAACAGATCAAGGGGAAGCAGATCCATTGGACAATATTGCAGGCAACACTCACATCTTTTCCATGGGTATTTATAGTCAAGTCAAGTTTTCATCATGTAAAGCTAGTCCCTATTTTGATTCAACTGTCTACATTCTAGGCCATCTTCGACTGGTGTCTAGTATTCTAGCATCCCTTATCAAGACACCGTTTAGCCCCTTTTTCCTTTTTCTCTTCCTAGTTGAAGTGAATTGGGTAATTGTCATCATAGGTATGGAAGGAGGTAGAGTAGGCAGCAATAAGGTCTACATTTGAGGTAGACATTAAAACACCAAGGTGAGAGGACAGTTCCTTGGGAAGCAAGACTGATGACCTGGAGAGAAAGGATCTTGACATCCATTACTGCTCTCTGTCTTGGAGAAAGAGGTAATTCATTAACGAGCACTACCTTCAATGACACGTAAGTCCATGAAGCAGATGGGTACGGTGGTATGATTCACAAGGTTGAATGCTAGCGAGAGTTTTGCTGGAGGGCCTTTGTCCAGAAAGTGAGCAGCTTGTCACTCATAAATAGCCAGGCAGATTCAGTGCCTCTGGTTGAGTAGCCATTTTCTCGACAATGTTCATAAAGAAAGTGTTGAGGCTATTGCTGGAAGTTGACTAAGATACTAAAGTCATCAGACAGCTTCTTCAGAAGGGGAGTGAGGTAGGTTTTCTATAAGGCCTAAGGAAAGCTGCCAATTATGAGTAAGCTTTTGACTGATATTGCCAAGCAACGTGTCATGGACTTCACTTTGCCTTCAATCATAGTAGCTGTGCTGGGCTGAAGTTGTTTAGAAGAATCATCTCATTTTCCAGAGAGTTGTGATGGTCTTCAAAGAGGTCCCATGATCAACGGAGGAACAATGAATTCAAGGTCGGAAGCACAGGGTTCTGTTTTTTGTGTGGTTTTTTTTGTTTACATGGCCATAACAGCCACAATTAAGTTATCTCCTCTTGTTGTTAGTATACAAGGCGGAATAATGTATTCATACATGGCTAATGTTTTCTATAATGCGATGCTTGTGTTTGTTTTCATGTTAATGTTAATGTTAAAGGTATTTGTATAGCGCACCGTCACCACCGGAGTTGGTCTCCAGGCGCTCAAGTGGATCTGTAAACAAAAGGTGGATGGGGTGGGTTACTGGATGAAGAGGGCGTAGGAAAGTACCTAGTTTTTGTAGCTTTTAAAATATCTATCTATAGCTAGTACTTCATATAGACTCAGAAACCTATAGCTACTCAATTTAGATGCTAAAACCTGTGCTCTAAGTCATGTTGTCTGTTCGACGTTCGTCGAAAGATGGCATCTGAACTGAAGGAGGGATTTTACATGGCCATAACAGCCACAATTAAGTTATCTCCTCTTGTTGTTAGTATACAAGGCGGAATAATGTATTCATACATGGCTAATGTTCTCTATAATGCGATGCTTGTGTTTGTTTTCATGTTAATGTTAAAGGTATTTGTATAGCGCACCGTCACCACCGGAGTTGGTCTCCAGGCGCTCAAGTGGGTCTGTAAACAAAAGGTGGATGGGGTGGGTTGCTGGGTGAGGAGGGCGTAGGAAAGTACCTAGTTTTTGTAGCTTGTAAAATATCTATCTATAACTAGTACTTCATATAGACTCAGAAACCTATAGCTACTCAATTTAGATGCTAAAACCTGTGCTCTAGGTCATGTTGTCTGTTTTACCTTCGTGGAAAGATGGCATCTGAACTGAAGGAGGGATTAATATAAGTTTTCTTACTCTAAATTTTGCACCGACATGTTCCCATGTCCAGGAAATAGGTGATTGCTATGGTTTCCAATTATGTTTCCCGTATTTGCCCTTGATGATGAAACCACTTACATACTGTACCTACCTGGATAAGCCTACCGTTTATTGCAAATACATCAGCAGTGTTTAATAATGTTCCAGCTGTTTAAGTTCATTAGCACATGCCGTTAACTTATGTTGTTTCTTTAACTGGGCTAGGATGCTAGCCACACGCACATATTGAAAGCATGTGCTTCATATTATATTTAAGGCAGCCTTATCTTAATAATCTTGAATGTAGTAATGTAGGTAGTTGTCACTTTCGTAAAATATTGCATGCATCATTGCCATATCAGAGATGGACGTTATGTGGGATTGCAGCAACACAACATATGGGTTTTATAATTTTGTTTCAGAAATCATTTGTAATACAGATATTTCCAGCGTTTATGTTTACATTAATATCAAACGTTTCCTGTGAATCCATGTTTAGGTGAAAACGTGTCTTTCAAGTAGCATTACAAACAATAACGGCTGCTGTGATTCGCTTGCACGTTATAAAAGGCGAGCTATGAAATTTTCCTAACCTTTCCTGGGGCTCAATAAATCACAAATAGACAAGAAAGTTAAGCACTGCTGCAGTGGAAAATCAGCAGACAGATGTAGCACACCTTCCCCTCAAAATAATTCAGGAGCTGTTTCAATTTATCAAATGCCTACTTTATCTGTCAAAACAATGTCCTTTCTCAAATAAAGGGCATTGTTTCTTTAGCAAGAAAAAGGTTCGGAAGTATTTTTATCTGCAAATGGATAGTGGAATAATGGAACAACAGGCAGTGCTTCAAACACAGAGATCAAAGGGCTGAATGAATTACAAACGTGTTGAAATAAATGAAGTTATGAGCAGAATTTCAATTTGGAGATGCACTGCACTATAGAGACCTTATTTTTTTTTTTAAATAATAGTTCCAGTAAATGTGGCAGATATTGTGAGCAACGGTATACTAAGGTGTTTTGATGAAAAAATGGGTAATATATGTATTCAAAAGGTATACATAAGCACGCTCATCTTTTTGTGTAACAGACACTATATGCTGCACGTTCTCAAAAAGGAATTAAAATATTATAACATGGAATTCACAGCAGACAGTTGCATGCAGTGAATGTGTCACAAAATAAAGCAAATTACATGAGACTTTGTGTTAATAAAGGGTATTTTTCATGATACGGTCGCAGCAACAGCCTTAATTGGCAATTATTGTAGCAAGTAGAAATATTTCTCGCGTATCATCTTTAATTGCAACTATTTACGATTTTGTGAATACTCAATACTAAGAAAAAACCATTATTGACAAAACCGTACAATGTTCATAATTATAAAGCACAACAGTGCCTAAATAGGATACAGTCTGCAGCCTCACCTTGCTGAGCGAGTGGACCACTCTGTTGCCCTATAGTTCCTACATCCCTATTTGCTCTACAACAAATTCAGGAGTCATTTGATTTGAAACCTGCGTATTCTAGATAAATCCAGGTAAACAATCCATTATGACCCATGTTCTTTTACTGCCGCAAAGCAATTAGGCAATTGCACAGCTTATTGTAGTAAAGGCCAAGTAGAGAAATTGAAACGAGAAAAAATACATTTACACGTGCACTTAGCAATATTACACGAACCGGGGAGGGGGGAGGGGCGATCGTGTGGCATTACTTGGCCAGGTAGAAGCCCGAGTGAAGTGAGGGCTTTACCGTTAGTCCGGAGCATTAACCGACCCAGTAATGCCCCCCATGCAAGAGTGAAATTGCTTTTAGTATCCGGCACGATATACTGGATACTAATAGTTTTTGAGAAAGGATGCGGTCCTTACTTAACTGATCCGGGGAATGGACTACGTAGTCCCTTCTATCTTCCCATTGCGGCATGGGTCTCGCATCAGGACGCAACAGTTCTGGCACAGGACAGGAACGCAGAAGGTAAGTGGGCTGGGTGTGGGAGGGAGTGAAATCTGTGGGAAAGGTGGGTGACGGACGCAGGGAAACACTTACATCATTCCCCAGAGGGGGAGATGGCGGCCTCCAGCACTGAGAAGGCTGGTAAAGCCCCGGCTCTGAGCCTTCTTCATTGGCTGGGAGGACTAGGTCACGCATCAGCCGGGTAGTAATAGGCAATATTGTGTTAGAAGAACTCTTTCACAAGTAGGTGATTGCTATACATTGTTGCCCAGTTGATTAATTATGGCCGTCCTTCACATGCACTGTTTGGCAAATATTGTTTCTGTATGTTTAATATTGAGATGGTCAGATAGGCAATGTTTGGCAACTGCTAATCCTCAATCGCTGTCAATGGCATCCCCTTACCTCGCTGGCTTTCACTTCCACAAAACCTTACAACATTAGGCTTCAGCATCCCGCATCATGTTCCTAGTGTCATTATCAGCCCCTGATTTGCATCGCAATAGTCATTAAAAAAAATAAAACCACCCCCAATCATCTCTCTTGGTGCAAGGATTCATTTACAAACCTGGACCAAGTTCCCAATTAGACCCTAAAGCCACATGTTGCAGATTGTACTCACATCACACCTGGACTGAAAGCATATTTTCTAGGATGTGCTGTTATCATATTCTTTGGGGAGTCACCTTTGTATTTCTGTATCGAATATTTAATACAATTAAACCCAGCACATGTCCCCACCCAACATACTGTCCTATCACCTACATGTCTCCCCGCATTGAGATCATAGTCACCAGGAATCATACGCATAACTTAGTCTTTGTTTATTGTAAATGTGTCTGCTTATTGTTCAAAACATTGTACAGAACACCCTAGGGCTCCATATTGTTCTTGGTCAGGGAGAAATATGTTAGGCCTCATGTCTATTTAATCTCTATCTGGGACATTTTCGATTTAACTGTCCTCCAAGAGATACCAATTAGGAGCTGTAAAGTTGGCAAATTACATTAACTCCAACAGTAAACTCGGCAACTTTGCATTCATCTTCCCAAAATAGACCTGAGAGTCCCCTACTGTTACCCAATTAATAATTAAAGTTCAATTATTACATTTTCCTGTTTTTATCCATAGTAAATATTGTCCTTTTCATTAATTTTAATTGTAACTGGCCAAGAGGGGCATAACTGTATCAAGCAATTTACCACAGAACCCTAAAGAAGATCTTTTGAACATCAGCTCTGTATTCATTGATGGCAGTACTCCTCCATCTGTGCATCTCTCCCCAAAGACTTATCTATGGAAAATCAAATTTGGTTGCCATCTTCCTTCTGCAGACTGGGACCCATAAACATCATGGCAACTTTGGCTGTTAAAATCGTCAGGGCAGGACTGTGGCGGTATACCCTCCCAGCATGCCACCACAAAAGGTTGGAGGTTGTGAGGTTTACTCAAAAGACACATGATGGAGCCCGACTCCTGTCATTTTCATTCAGATCATGGTGGCTTTGCCCAGGCAGCCAGTTGAAATATTAAGAAATAGATTGCTAGGTGGTGCCATACCCGATTTTGACTGATTTACAGAGATTGATTTGATTGGATATCCGACTGCCCCTCCTCAATATGATGGCCATTACTCATGATCAAGCTCTTATTGATCATAGTAGCAGCAATGGGCCTTCCATAGGCATGTGATGCCTCTTCCAGACTTGTAAAGCCAGGTAGTGTAAAACCCCCACACTGCGTGTAGGCAGTTAATACAAATCATGTCACCAGCAGTCATCTCTCCTTTGTTAACACTTTAGTGTGAGTCAGACTGCATCCTCCCTAAAGTTTACCTCATCTGCTACATGTTGTTACATGCATGTGTTTCTGCATTCATACTTTAGACTTTATATTGCAACAATCCAGATTGTTTATCAATGAATACAGCTGGGTAAATTCAGGACTCGCAGGGGTCCCCCAAGTTTTTTGTCCACTAGCATGAATATGTCATGTTTCATCTCAATTAGCCAAATCAATACTGGAGTATGGTTTGGGGGGTTTCCTAGGGTTTCCTAGTAGAAAAATGTGTGATTTGCTCTGCTCAGCTGCATACCAGGAAACACACCTAACCACATTCATACCCATTCACACACCAGTCACTCACCCATACACCGTCTCTCATATTCAGTCACACACGCACAAGGAACATTCACACATACTGCATCCTCATTCACATGACACCACGCACACTCACAACCATGCATAAATACACCATCCACATGCATGCACGCATGCATATATATTCATGCCCACATTACATTATACACAATCACACCGACATGCAGTCACATTCCGTGCACTCCAAGCACTGTCATCTCTCCAACGCTCTCGCTCCCATGCTTTATGCAGACAAAAACCAGGAAACAGGGAGAGTTTCCTGGTTTTCTGTCTGATATGTGCAGGGGAGATGGAGGCAGTGCACTCCCTTTGATGCACCAGCCAGCCCCAGCTAGTCCCACTCTAGCCCCCACCCTGATTTAGGATGATGTCTGGGAAGGCATCCCCTGACCCCCATGGACATACTTCTATGCTACTGATTCAATCTTCAACTCTCACTTAACACAAAATCTCTATGCTTTACCTTCAACTGTCAGCTCTCATAAAAATAGGTATTTCCCAAAAGACAAGCAGCATGCCACCAGTGTGCACTCTTCCTCACAGTAATGTTTTTAATCACTTCCCTGACATAACAGCTGTCCAATCTGTGGTCATTTCCGAGCTGTACTGTAGCAACATCATTTTTGCAGGAGTCCCATATATCAACTTGGACCTTCTGTACAACATTCTGTAGCATGCATAATCACAGGCCTAAAAAATATACCACATCACCCCCATTCATGAGAAACTGTGCTCTATACCCCTTCAAGTAGGCTTCCTGTTCAAGACAGCCTGCAGTGCAATGAAAGCACCACACTACCTGGCCCAAAACCTCTCCATCTCCAGAGGACAGTGCATCACTAGAAGCCACAACATCTCAAAGCCGGAAACAAGACTGCAATAGGGGAAAAAACAGGAAAAAGGCATTCTTCTGCTATGCACCCTGTCCCACGAAAAAATTACCACTGCAGACAAGACTGCCTCCAAATCTGTACTTCAGGAAAGACCTGAAGAGCCTACTAACATCCCTGATCCTCTCACCCCTAATTATCCCTCTCTGGATCACCCATGTACCTACTCCCCCAATCTATTGCACATCATCACGTTCAGAACAAACATACTTGTAACCCCCTGGGTGAATCTTTAGGTTCAGTGTTACGAAGCTTAGCTAGATTTATATTTAATACATTGCATAAAAAATAGTTTATTGGAGGAGCAGCATGCGGTGAAAAAGGAATCGTGAGGAGCAAAAAGGGGGAGAAGGTGTTTGGAGAGGTTAAGAAAGATCAGAAGTAGAAAGGACATTGGTTATTGGAAGGCAGAGGCTTGAGAGTTGTTGGGAGATGTTGGAAAATATCAGAATGAGGAGGTTGGGGAGTTGAAAGAGAAGGTTGAGGAGCCACTGCTCTCCCCAACCTTCTCTTTCAACTCCCCAAATGTGGTATAGTCACAGAGAAGTGGTTGACAGAGTTTAGAGAGGAGACAGGTTTAAGGAGGAGGAGTTTAAAGAACAACAGAAGATGACAGGTGAACAAGTCATGCAGAGGTGTCATGACCCGTGACCCAGAAACTCACTGGCATGGTCACATGCCAAGTAGGGTCAGGACTCAGGGTTCATTTGGGGCCCCAAGAGCCTTGCATCACCATCATGGACTCTCCCGGAGTCAGTCCTGGTGCCTTTGGTCTTTACCTTGAAGGGACTTTACTTTGAAGGGACTACTTTTCCTGTGAAGGCCTGCAGCCAACATGGAGGCACCCATACAGTCTTGTTCCTAGGAACCAGACTGTGCGGTGCAGTGTTTTAGGGTGTGGTAGCCTGGACTACTTTACCTGGACTACTTTACAGAGGGCTATATATACCGCACCCAAGTTACAGAACGTGCTTCGCGTTATTCTGCAGCCAGCGGCGTGACGCTCATCGTGTTCAGAAACCAGCACCCGGCGATCCTTGAATAGTGGACCTGCAGAGGGGACAAAAGAACATCATTAGCAGTCTCTGCTTACCTACAACTTTCCATCCATCGATTCCTGCTGCTCGCAGTCTTCCATCCAGTTGGCAGCATCATCAGGACACCACGCTCGAACCGGAACGCAGCACCTGGAGGGAGAGAGAAAGAAGGACAACGTTAAACAGGTTACTCACGGCATTCACAGCGGTAATCACAACATCCTCACCTGGCTGGGCATTTCTTGACTGGCTCTGCTCTGAAAATCTTCATACGCCCAGAAAGACCATCGCAACCTGAAAAGGAATAAACAATACAGGTTAGCAAGAAAAGACATTACCGCGACGCACTTCGCGCTTAACCTACCATCCATAACATGCTCCTGTTTACATCGTCCTGTCAGGGGCCTAATCCAAATAGCACACCCACCAAACCTCTGTGCACCTAAGGGGAAATAAATAAGAAAAGACATTATTAGCAAGAAAGAAAAGCAAGGTCATTTAAAGAGTGCTGTAACCAGAGTTACCTCCTTAAAGACACTTGAATGGGTTAGCACCAGTGAAGTTAACTCGGTCACTTCAACCCGCAGAAGACTACACGCCCCTGCACAGAAGGCAGCACTGAGAGCACGCCAGACATCACAACAAGGTGAGGAGTGGACCATCAGGTCGAGTCCAGGGGGCTGGTGGGAGGAAACAAAGTCTGTTCCTAAGTCCAGTCCTCCTGTGTTTTCAGGCCTGGCCGCCACAGAAGGCATCGTCCAGAATTGGGAATGTCCAGGGTGAATCCGGCAACCAGGGCATAAGGGCGTCCCCGTGGATACCAGGTGAGCGTAACAAGAGGTGAAGACATGGAGCAGTAAAGAAGGAACCCAGGAAGGTAGGCCCTGATTTATGGGTAAGACCCTGCTCTAAAGGTATGGAATCCACGGTGATGGAGGAATGGGCATGTGGTCTGGCAACGAGGAGGATAGACCTGGTCCGAAGACATAATAGTGAAGTTAAAGACATACCCTGATTATCACACTCTGAAACCAACGTTCCCACCCGAAGACTGTAAAGAATGCCATCTTCAGATGTCATAGCATTTAAGGACTTGGTTTGGTACACTGGTGGCAAAGCAATTATGGCTGGACAGGACAGCAGCTGAAGAGTGCCCCACCCTGCACAGGTCATATGAAAGACTTTCTGTTACTTTGATAACTAATTGTTAGGATACTGTCCAGACCCCTGTGAACACCATTAATGAAGAGACTTAGATGGAGATTTTGGTACATCACCTAGAAAAGTCCACCCCTAAGACAATTTTAGTGGAGATTGCTTCGGACTGAGATCCTATCTAGAGCCCAGAGTTAAACCCTTGATAATGTAATGTTTTATACCATGTATCCATGAAGTTGGCTTGAATGATCAGTTGGCAATGTAAGCAAAGGCCCTTCCTCTTTAAGTTATTTGTTTAATGAAACCTTTGAATAGCAAGATGTTATTCTAAGGGTTGCTCTCAACTTAAAAACTAAAATGATTTCCCTTTTATAGTGAGCTAACTATCCATAACTCACATTCCTGCCATGATGTTTTAGACGTACACCCAGGATATCAAAGATGACAACACAAATGGCATCATCAATGGCATTAGTGATGACATCAAGAATAACATCACTAATCCGTAACAAACCTGATAGAAAATCCTTACCAGGGATTTTGTTTAGGGTATTGCTACCAACATTTTGTTGGGAAGCGGATGAATACATCATCCATAGCTTCTGCTCCTCCCCTGGCCCAATACCACACAGGTGAGAACGATCCTCACTAAGACAACCATATCAACCTTATCCCAGTTAGGTGCAGCAGGACATAGAGAGAATTTAAACTAAAGATGGCAAAAGTAGTCAAACTAAAATTATGATCTTATATGAGCATGCATTAGACACGAAGCAAATGTGTACTCAACATGAAGAACAAACACGTACAACAGGTATGCATTTATACATGAAGAACACTACCATAACATCCACTAGACATGAACAACACTAACATTGCCGATGTATAAGCTGAATGCAACATGAAAGACACATGAATACTGCTCACTAACGTAGAAAAACAGGTATAATGGGACAGTCATCTTCTCCAAAATGGAAGCCGTGGCATGCTTTCAAACAAACAAAGGCCCAAAGACTTCTAGAGAACTCGAAATGCTTAATTCACAGAAATACAGATCCGTGCAGAGCTCAGACTGTAGCTAAGAACACAAGTCAAGGTTAGAATGGAATATGGGAGGATAGGAATGGCAGAGAGAAAGTACGAGATAACAATTACCAGGAAGCAAGCAGTGTAATCCTGTATTAAAGTTCATGAAAAGCAAAACCAACCTTTGTCAGCCAGGTACAGTCAAACTATAAGCCCAAAGACCCCATGAAGAATAGCTCAAGAGTGTCTCCAGCAGCAACAGAAAACATGAACTTACAATAATATTAGCTAAACTCTCAATAAATACAGGATAATTTGGGAAAATGATCCCATCACACGTGATCCATAATAGCAGAACACTGGAAGTGAATACAGCTAGGACACCTGCCGTAATCCCTAAACATATCGTGAGAAACCTGAGGGCGCTCTCACTTCCATCACCCCGATATCCTCTGCTCAGGCAGCCAGAGAAAGGCCATCACTTTTAGATCCCAATGCTGGGGGTTGATGGGTGAGGGAGGATCATCTGAGTAGAGGAGACTTGGGAGTGGAAGGGAGATGTCCTTGAGTGAGACGCTGTATACCCTGTTTCCATTACATGATGAACCTTTAGTCCCAGCAGTCTTTATAGGCTATTTTCATTCTTTTCCCTTTTCTTCCATTTGAGATGACCCTGGAAAATGGCATCATTGTATAGACATTGACACTAGGATGAGGTTAAATAGGAGGGTACTTCCCTATTTAGGGAAAGCAAACACATATCAACCCCCTAATATTGTTACAGAGAAACATCAGGGAAAAATAATAAAAGAACAAATGAAATGTGTGCATAGTTCCCCTCAGTCACACCACTCTGGTACTGTGAGGCCTTGAAAACATTGCAAGGGTCAGGCCTGTTTAGATACCCTAAGTAATTGTGGTCAGGCAATTGAGTTGAAGGGCTCACACCTGCAACCTGTTAACAGGCCACAGGTGCATAAAAGGTAGATCCACCAGCCAGGAGAGAAGCCATGGTCTAAGTGATGGGCCTTAGTGGGGTGAATTCCTGCCCAGACGAGGGCTTCTGAGGAGAGTCCTGCCTGGAGGCCAGGACACCGGTATTGCAGGGGAGAGATTGTGACACTGGGGTCTCAGCAGGCCATGAGAGGGTAGAAGCTGACGAATCTCCTCCGCTGGGTGCCCACAGATGGAGCTGTGCAGCATGGAAGATCCACAAGTGCTGCAGGCCATTGGTAGCATCCACGAATGGGGAGCAGCGCTACCGGCAACCCACAGCGAGATTCACAGAAGGCGAGCGCTGTTTGCAAAGCTCCAGAGAAGTGTGCGTGGAGCCGACAAACACCAGGAGAACAAAGGGACAAGACGCCTGATGGAGCCGCCAAGGACCGGTGGGTGCATTGAAGGGAACACTCCTACCGTGGCACTCCTCGGTTTACAGTTAAGGCATATGGTGATGCCGGATGAGCTGAAATATGTGTGCAAGTAATGGCGAACCAAAAGTGATGGTTTTTTGAGCACCATGATTAAACCCTGAACTATCAGAAAAGGAACATGAATAGAAAGCAAACAGTATTGAATACCGAATTATAGAAAAACTTTGAAAAGCATACAAATTAAATGAAAGCATGTGTGAAACACATATAATGAACACTTAAAGACAAAGAAGAAATCTTTAAGAATAAAGTGAAAAGCAAGTGATGAGCAGTTGTCAGGATTGTGAAAGAAAGGTGATGGTAGAAAATGAGCACCACGGAGTGAGTTGTGTGACAGTCTTTTGGTTTTGTCACACTATGGCAAAACCAAAAGACTGTCAAGGAGAATCCAGTAAGTTGTGTGGAAGAACAAACAGTGGAAAAGCCAAAAGACTGGCCAGGAGAATCCAGAGTGAATGCAAACCAACACACAGATGTAGTGAAAGAGAAACCTGTTTGGGAAAGAAGGTATCGGTTGTGTGACCTGTAATGAGTGGACCGTGTGGTCCGACAACTGTGCCTAGATGGAGGATAGCCTGTCTGGAAAGACCAAGGAAAGAAAAGATAAAGAATCTCCACTTGTGAATAAGATTGCTAAAATGAATGTGAAAGATGGCAATCTGTATCAACTGAACCTGAAGGATTATAAAGTTGACCTGGATCTGCTTTTGAGAATTAAGAGACTTGAACTGATTGTGAGTTTACAAGCTACAAGAGCTAACAATGTTGGGGGAGGGAAACCCAAGACTTTGTGAACTGTGATGTGGGCTTAGGGAAGGGAACCCTGAGGCCTTCTTGAAACTGTGTTGTTGCCTTGGAGCCGAGTTATCTTCTTGGAGAAGCTAACCCAGAGGTCTTCTTGGAAACTGCTTTTGAAAATGTGGAAGAGAAAACTAAGACTTTTAGAACTGTGTTGTCACTGTAGGTAAGGGAACCCGAGGCATTTCCACAACTGTGTAGTATTCTTGGGAAAGGGAACTCCAAGGTCTTTTTAGAGCTGTTTCAACTGGGCAAGAGCTTGAAAGTAAGGCAAGAGCTGGAAGAAGCTCAGAACGTTATTTGAAACACTATTCCCTTTGTTACTGACATCCCTAAACATTTTTTAGCTTCAATTGTGAGGGCAAATATAGGTTCTGAACACATACACACTTTTAAGATTAACTTATTGACTCAGACTATCCTTAGTTTCTTCAGGTAGGGAAATCCCACCTTAACATAGGGCAAGTTAGGCCTCACACCATACTAACATTTAAGTTAATAAAGATATTGTGTTTGAACATTGAATCTGTTGTCTGTGTTTTGCTTCATGATGCCTTCACAGTACACACCGTCATGAAACATTGCACAAGGCCAAGTACAGAGAGATCACATTGGCTCATGACCTAGGGATAAGGGATGGTAACTTTTTTAATTTGAACAAAAGCTATTTGTGGACCTCTCTCCCCCTGTTCCCTGTTTGGCTCATATCTTGACAACCTTTCAATTCTCCAAGGCTGGCTAACAAAAAGCCAACCTATCAAAGTCAAAGGTGTTCAAGGTATGTGCCAACCAACCCCTTGTCATAGAAATGACATATTTGTACCTTTATCAATATAGGGATATTCTCAGGAGGAGCCATCAGACAAGTATAACCCAATTGGATGTTTGAACCCTATAGCGTGCATATGTATCCGCCACCACTAACCAATCCCCATTCCCCATTCCCCTTAGATGTTTGTAAATGATAAAATGTGATGGTGTCATTTATGACAAAGTTGTACTACTTAAATTATTGTTTGTAATGGATGTGCCGAGAGCAGCTTGATTTTAAAGCGTGAATGCTGTCCCTGCTTCATTTGACTGATAATAAAGCTAGATGTTGCCTCACACTTATTCAACTTTGTCTTGGATCTGGAGTCTGGTTTGGATTTACTCCAGGTCCTCTGGGTTATTAAGGGATTTTTGTTGGGCCATCTTAATAGATGGTAGCACAGGAATGTCGGCTAAGTGTTGTTGGATTGTCGCAGGGTCCCACCATGTCCCCAAAGACGACAGAGGAAACCTGTGGAGAGCGGGATTACATGCAACAGAGAGAGGTTGACACGAGTCCCCTTTGGAGAAAAGTCATGTCTGGTTCCTGCAGGGCCGCCATAAGTCAGAGGGCAGCAGGCTGATAGGGGAGACTCAAGGCCAAAGACCTTAAGCAGATCCGCAGATGTTAGTATGGCATAGGTGTGGAATAATTAAAAAAAGGCCTTTTTGTATATTCTGGGGTGGTGAAGAAGTAAAAGTTTGAGAAAGTTATCTTCCAACAAGGGTCAGAAAAGACCATATGGTAAGCCTTGTTACTGGGAAGTAATATCACTAGACAGTTAGCTCACCAGGAGTCGGTAAGACATCCCTAGTGCATTTATTTGTGTAGTAATTTCTGACGCCAGCCTTATGTTGTGAGATAGTTAAGGCTTATAGAAGTGTTTTTGTGGAGAATGTAAAGCAGTTGTGTGGACCGAAGAGTGTGGTTCGGTGTGGGAGAAATGAGGTGGGGTTGCTCAAAGCGAGTGGTGTTTGTGGTGCAGCTCAGAAGGATTGAGAGCAACAACAAGTTGGTGCTGTTTGGAGCATGAGTGGCATTTGTGGTGCCACTCTAAGAGATTGAGTGACACAGAAGGCGTGGTCTCTGAGAGTGATACAAAGGTATTGATTTAAATTTCAATATAAGCAACCAATGTCTGCACACGTAGAATATGATGAGTACTGCAGTTTACAGGTGAAGCTCACAGAAGCTGAAGAAGAGGTTCATAGAGCCAGAGACAGCCAGAAAAACCAGGGTGAGACAGCAATTGTATCAAATGAATTGATAGGAGGACCAACAATGCTTAAATTAGACATGACAGGCATTGAGGATTCTAAAGAAAAGGAAAAGGAAGTTAAAGAAAGACAAGCAAAAGAAGAACAGAAAAGAGTGAGGGAGTAGCAACAAAGAGAGCAAAGAAGAGTTGAGAGAGAGAAGGAAAGAAGATAAAAGAAACAGGAGGCAGAAAGAAAAAGGGAGGAGAGAAAAGAAGAAGAAAGGAGAAGGGAGAAACAAAGCTATGCAGAAAGGAAAAGAGAACTGAAAGAGGATGAAAAAAGACAGAGGGAGACAAGATGCAGAAAGAAGCAGGGAGAGGCGCTGAAAGCAAGTTGTTGAGATTCTTAGAAGGAATAGTCTTCCAGACAGAGATGAGGAGGGAGCTATACAAAGTAGATTTGGTAATCTGAGCAGAAGGGATCACCAGCATAAAGGGGAGTAGAGGTGGGTCTCCACCAGGTGAATGAAGGAATATTTTGGAGGATGTAATAAGTGGAAAACATAGTACGAGAGTCCTTGGAAGACTTGAGTTTGAGGATAGAGAGGATGAAGAAGACAAAGACAGTGAAGATACAATGTTTGCAGATGAAGATGAAGAGGGCGGGGCAGAGGCAGCCACAAGGGTCCGTTCCACAAGTATAAAAATAGAGAGAGAGAGATGGCGTTGTTAGATTTGGAAGAACAGGCAAAGTGGCCGGAACCCGTTGAATATCCAAAGCGCCTGAAGGTACACTCAAACAGTCTGCAAGAAAGAATGTTGTATGTGAATAGGTGGAATTTACCTGGACGAAGGAAATTTAGAATGACAGACGTGGTTATGAAGACAAAGGGTGTGGCCACATTGGGACGGGATCCAGGGATAACACAATTTCCCTTTATTGGAGAAAAGGGGAGGGCTGCCACAATAAATCCTGTGGCCACAAATGGACAACAATCTATTTAATTTGAAAATTGCCATAACTCAAATCAGGGGCAGGCAAATAGATTGATGAATTAGAGAGAATTACAGCTGGGATGACCTTAACATTGGGCAAGATAAAACTTTGGCCTGAGGAGAGCAATCAGTCGATATTTGGAAATGAGCAGGGTATCCTGGGGTGACGGCAGAAAATAATAACCATGATGGGGCACATTTTAACAACTGTCGAGCTGATGTCTGGAGAGCAGTTAGGGTACAATACCCAGTCTTGTCAGACATGAGTGCAATTATGACTCATAAAATGAGAGCAGACAAAGATCTGACTGCTTAAATACTGGACATTCAACAAAAATGGTGACTAGAGACTAGAGAACCAATGGACAAAAACATAACTATTTCTTATCATATTTTATGTCCCGAAGAAGTGCAATGACATATCAGAAAGATTGTGGGACTGGAAGCATAGCCATGGGCACTACATACAATTGATGATTGTTCACCATTGTCAATAAAACAAGAGAACGAAAGTTGAGGATATAAAGATTGAGGAAGCAAAATTGGTTCAGAAGAAACTGTCAAAATTGTCAGTGGAAGGAGCAGTATTGACAAGTGAGGAGAAAGTTAATATCTACAAGAGGCGCAGCAGGTGCAGCCAGGGAGGCACAGAAGACATAAGTTTTGCAGGAAGAGGAGAGTATATTTATTTTCCCAGAGGATGAAGGTTTGCACCCCAAGTTAGAAGGTTTGGTTTCAAGCTCCGCAAGGAGGAGGGTTTAATTTAATGGAGGGCAAATCAAGATTTGGAGGACCACCACAACATTGTTGGTTGTGTGGGAACATAGGGCACATTTCATGGGTATGCAGAAGCAGGGGAGAGATTCAAACGAACTGGCAAGCAACAGACCCAAGATGGGCGACAGCATATCACCCACCTTATAGTCCACCATAATATTTTACCCAAGATCACACACTGTATCATATATCAGTACCACAAATACAGCAAACACAACAGGAGAGGTAACATCAGATGCAGCAAACACCCATGCAGACACATGCACCATTACAACCGAACACACCGCAGAATGCAGTGACACCATGTAACATGAACATAGAAGAACAGACACACACACCTTGAATAGGGCATGTGACAGTAGTGGGAGGGAATCCTTTCACCGCACAGGACTAAATATGTATGCACAATAGGACAGCCCACAGAGACACATCTGTTACACCAGACTCATAAGAGGAACTGAGGGTCGGAGTGACCATCGGTGACACAATTGTTCCTTTTTGGTAGGTATGGGGGTGATTAGATCCTGTGTTAAAGAAGGGACGTTCCAATGTCAGGTATTGCCATGAATGCACAAGGAGTATTCTGGGGTGACAACTACGCTGCCTTTTACAGATGATTTACCCATCACCATAGGTGAACACAACATGTCTATGTGATTATTATATACTCGCAAGACACCATGAAAGATATTGGGGAGAGACTGGATGAGTAAATTAAACATGACACTGTCATTTACTGACCAGGGGATAATATGTTCTACCACTGGAATCCATTATATGAATGCACAAGAATTCATAAGAACATGTGATGGTCAAAAGGCACAGAGAGTGGTTCCACTGGACCTAGAAGTATTTATTTATTTTAATGTATTCATTTTATTTATTTACGGGAGGAACAATGCTCTTTTGATCACAAAAGAACATACAATAGATAAGAAATCAAATTTGACGGGAAGGAATGAGCTTCTTACAATGGGGTGAGTTTGAGGGACATTCTGACCAGGTTGTGGAGGGGATTAGATAGAACAGTCACCCGGGACAATACATAAATTAAGGACAAACCACATTGGACATTTTTAAGTGCAGGGTGGTGGTGCGGCCAGCTGGGCTCGAGACATGACCAATTTGGGAAGTGCTAGAATGGAGGCAGAAGAAGTGAGAGCTAGAGGCAGGTTAGAGGCTAGGTAAACGTGTTAGCTAGCAGGCAGATGAGAGATACGTTAAGAGGCTAACTCATAGGTGAGAAGGTAGGCTTTTAGTTTGGTTTTTAACAAATCTGTGTGGACTGTTTCTCAGATGTCTGGGGAAGAGAATTCCATGTAAGTGGAGCATGAAGAGAGAAAGGGTGGAAGTGAGAGGAAGCACAGGGGGGGGTGAGGAGTCACAAGTGTAGTCGGCATGGCTTCCTGAATATGAGACAAAATATTGAGGTTACCAGCATAGTATTTATTCAGACCAGTAGTACCCACGGATAAGGAGGAAGCCAGGTAATTATAGTCGAGCTAGAAGCAGCAATATTATGGGAAGACAGAGTAATTTTGCATGGAATAGAAAAGGAAGGGGTACATTTGTGCTCAGTAATAGTGCTTGACGAAACAGAGAGACTCACTGAACTGACAGGTGAGGAATTCTTTACAGATGAAGAATCAGATGACGAAGTAATGTTTTGCACAGTCTAACATATCAGGTAAAAATTGAGAACATAGAAACTCCTCAGAGAATGTCATTTTCGTAGACAGTATCACCCTTCCTCTATGAAGATTTGGCACACGTACCAAGCACACAGTGGACAGCAGTCATAATACATTGGTCTATTAAAAAGGAGAAGGATCAGTCAAGATTAATCTCAAGAAGGGAGCTATTTTACCACCGGTAAAACAGTATCCCATGTCAAAGGAAGCTGACGAGTGAATTTAAGAAACTATTGCTGCCTTAGTTGAACAAGGGATATGAGTGCCTTCAGATTCCACATGTAGCACAGCTGTGTGCCCGATCAAGAAGGCAACAGGGGGGCATTGAGATTTATCCAAGATTACGCCCCTTGAATAATATTGTTGAGGCGAATTTCCATTGGTGCCAAATCCGGCCGCACTACTGTGTAACATCTCATCCAAAGCTAAATAATTTACTATAATTGATGTAAAGAATGCTTTCTTTTCAATCCGTTTGCATGAAGCGTCACAATATTTGACCTTGTTCACTTACCGCAGAATTAAGTTGCAACATACTTGTTTGCCCCAGGGGTACTGTGACTCACCCTTGGTCTTTAACTAAGTGCTGCAGATGGATTTGGGAAATGTACAACTTGACAGCACCGTAATACAATATGCAGATGACATCTTGGTGTGAAGCACCACTTACGAAGAGTACAGGAAAGACTCAGTGACACTTATTACTGTATTGGCAGAGAAAGAGTATAAAGTGGACAAAGAGAAAATGCAATATTGTCAGGAAGAGGTTCTGTATATAGGTCAGCTGATATTGAAAGAATAAAGGTGGGTGACAACTGAAAGAGCAGAAGCATTCATGAAAACAGGCAGGCAAGAGACATGTTCTTTTCGCCATGCTTGAAAAATCCAAAAGCACATTGACAACACAGAAAGCTTCTGGTTATGAGGTGATTATATCAAATCCATCAATCAAAATTGTCAGGTGTCGAGTGGTGAACCCGGCCAAATTCATACCAGAACCAGTGAAGGAGGGAGGTTATGTGCACAATTGCACTAAGTACACTGAATATCAGAATGACGTACACCATTTGAAAGCATATACCCTAGGAGGCGGGATAATTATCTTCATTGATGGATCATTGTCAATAGACCGGAGCATGGGTGAGAGGCATGGTGGCACTGCACTGGTAAAGGTAGGAGAGAATGACAGCTTTGAGACAGTGACAGGTGCAAGATTGCCAGCATATTTTTAAGCACAAGCAGCAGAGTTGGTAGCGTTGATATTAATGCTTGAAGCACAGTAAGATGAGCCGGTAATGGTGTACTCCAAATCTACCTATGTAACATCAACAGTACATGCATATCTGTCATGATGGTAAAGGAGGGCTTCCTGTGTGCAGGTGGCACACCAGTGCAGCATGCACCATTATTAGATAGGCTCATGGAAGAAATTGCACGTCCATTGGCTATCCCCATGTGAAAGTGCGCAGTGCACACCAGAGGAGCGGATTTTATTTCTTGTGGCAATGAGGCCGCTGACCTAGAATCATAAAGAGAAGGACATTTTCCTGAAGTATCTGACAATGTGACTGCACCAAACAAACATACACCTGCACGCAACATGGTGTTGAAGAAATGTTTTAATACGCTACCCATAGCATACATTATCGAATTGTAGGGAAGGGCACCATCAGAAGACCAAGAGTTATGGAAAAGAAGAGTTTGCTCATTGTCCCCCACAGATGCAATGTGGCGGCAGGGCTGTACCGGAAAACCTGTTATGCCCCTAGGACCGCTTACAGTAACTTTAGAACAGTTGCATTACCCAGCACACACTTCAAGAGAGTGTCTTGCAGTACTGATTTAAGAGGACTGGTTTGTTCCTAATCTGTTCGAGCACATTGCTAACTTTGTCATGGATTGTTTGATATGTCACAAATTCACAGCTAGGCATACTCTTGGAACAGTGAGAGGAGTAATACCCTTCCCTACAGGGCCATTTCACCATTTGCATATCGACTATGTGGATATGCTCCAAATTTGTAGCAGTTATAGATATATGCTAGTGGTCGTATTTCCCTTTTCCTGATGGATAAAAACTAGTCCATGCACAAATCCAGATGCCACATGTGCTGCGAAGTTCCTCATACATGATATATTACCAAGATATGGAGTGTGCAAAGTGCTCCCGTCTGATAACAGACTGTACTTTGTAAATTAATTGTTCAAGCACATCAGTATCCTTTTAGGCATATAGCATACATTCTTATCCACCTGTCACCCACAAGCAAACGGTATTTGTGAGTGCCTGAATGGCCTCCTAAAAGAAAGAATTACAAAGCCTATAAAAGAGACTCTGAAAAAATGTTGGTTACATTGCTTTCCTTTAACCTTATTTGCATTATGAAAACAGCCACGCTCTGAGCATCAGCTGACTCCACATGAGCTGCTAACAGGACACCAAATGCACATGCCCATTGCTCCTCCCACTCCGGCTTACACTGATGCAGAGAATGCTGCTATTGGTACTGTGTTAGGGAAGGAAATGCATGATTATTTGACAGCTATGACGTAATCTCTTAAATGTATGTCTCGTCAGGTACAGGCATGATAGAGGGTTTGAAGGCCACAGAAGAAAGCCAAGAACCAATTGACGCTGATAATTTGTAAAAACATTGTTATAGCATGGAGAAAAAGGCTTTGTGCTGAAAGTTCACACGGAAGTGACACACACACCTCGTTTTCAGGGTCCTTATATAGCAAAGGGTGTTGCTACATGTGCACTGAAGGTGGAGGGCAAGCATGCTTGGATAAAACTAGGCAATGTCAAGGTATACAGAGGTGAGGCTCCGCCTGTCCACAAATATTGAATCCGAAGGTGAAGAAGAAGTGAGACAACCCCAGACACGATCAATGACAAGAGCCAATCAGCAACAAGAAGAATAAAGACACATCATCTCTAAATACATAAGGACAGTTAGTCAATCATCCTCCCAACAGACTAGCACCTAAACTAAAAAAGGTAATTTCCAAAGTAAAGAAAAAACATCAAATGTTCTCCATTGCCATCCTACTCCTTTTGGTCATGTCCTTTTTTATTAACACTTATCCCTTTTTGGGAGCCTGAAACATCTGTTTGGCCGTGTTGTTATTTAATTTAAAAGCTTACATTGTTTTAGAAAGAGATTTTCTCTCACTCTTAATCAGGTTTTTCTTCCGAACACTTGTTTCCTAACAAACAAAAGAATATATGTGGTCCCTTAATGAAATGATATATTGTCTTTTAGCACCTCAAAGGATTAACATAATTACTAATTTGCAAAAGAGAGGTACTGTAGCCATGATGATAAGAACAATTTATTCCTCCTTTGTGTGCATGTTCTTTCTTTATAGGTTTGCAGTACAACACTATAGCAGCTATGATCCGATAAGACCATCTTTTTCTGTTCTTCGTGATGTTAACACCAGTACAATATGTCGGGGTGATTTTCCTGGGGGTTGGCAAAGCCATCCGTGGACCTCCGGGGCTGGGGAGGCCCCAACTCCTCCTGCGTCCCAAAAGGAGTATGAGACACACCCAAGAGCAAGGTAATAACTGCTGTTTATTAGAGTAACGGCAGGGATACGCTCAGAGCATATGCATCCGGAGAGGCTCTCATTGTTAGTGGGGCTCACAGGCCCTTTTTTACAGCAGTATGACATGCTACTTGCGTCACCTGGGAAAATTATCACAAACCTATTGCCACTTCGGGTTGGTTCCTCGAGTGGTAGGGTTAGTATATTTACCCTATGGGAGGAAAGGTTAGTGGATAAGGACAGGTCAGGTGGTACACTTGGGCTGTCCCAAACAGTTGCTACATTGGAATTGTTACAAGGGGACCCTTGGTTATTGGCTAAGAGTAATGGCATCAGTGATGAGCCCCTTGTGTTCTGATTGGTTCTCCCGCGAGTCCCCAAGCCTGGGACCATCGCCGTTCCCAGCTCATGGTGTACCTGATATTAGCAACAATGTGCAACTATGTGTTTGTGGCGGACAATGGACAGGTCTGCTTACGGGCTGGTGTGCATGTATTTCTCATCGCTATAGGTGTCCAATTGTCACTTCGTTGTTACAGATTGTGTCCCAGACGTGGGACCCTGGCCATTTTCTGTCTCGTGAGCTTGGCACCTTGTCAGTTCGGCTTGGTCACATGTGGGGAGACTGTAGCTGGAGTAGAATTATGAGCATTAGATTTTGTATTTTGCCTCTGAGGGCTTGGCACCGACAGGTATAACCTTGGCACTGGGCGCATGGCATGCAGGTTGCAACATCGCGGCCTTGGCTGTGGGCTCTCGTTGGGGGCTCGTTCTGCATGGTCAGCACTTGCATTTTCATTCTGGGAGGATTTTCGTTTGCGAGGCTCCTGCCTGGGGACTCTTGCTTGCGGCCTACTTGGGCCTAGTTCGTGGGTGGCGATACATAATCCATACTATGGAGGTTGCGGGGTGACAGAGTGTTATACACAGCATTAGGTATACATGGTGGCCTCTTCATAGGGATAGGTAGCGAGAAAGCATCAGCAAGCATATACACAAGCTCTTCAGGCGTCTTGCATTTCTGCAGTGCTGTAGAAGGCCTATGTGAAAAATAACAATGATGCATGTCCGCTACGTCATAGCACTGAGTATATTCTTTTGGTGGGTTAGTGTGTGGGTGACCAGTGTGCATGGTGGCATTTGTGTTCTTGTCTGTTGGCTATGTCATCATGGCATCTCTAATGATGGTGATTTTCATGGTTGGTGTCTAATCGAGCTGGTCCATGGCTCATGTGTCGGCTTGTCCAGGGCGTACTAGTGGGCATGCTCCTCGTATGTGTATTCCTTTGAAGCAGGATACTTTGTCATCTGGTAAGGAATGGAACTGTTCAAACTCCTCTCGTGGGGGGTGCTCGGGCCATGATCCCGTAGGACATGGTCTGGATGAGACTGGCAGGAGGGTGTTATCCCATTCTCCCACTTCAGACCACCCTCTGGTCGACTTGTCGACCACAAAATTATCCATTTTCTTTTTTCTCCGCGTACCCTCCATACTTTTGTTATTCCAGCCAGGTGTCTATAGTGGTTGACATGATCTTCAAATGAACAATACATATTGACGCAGCCACCAACGGGTTTGCAGTATACCCACTTTCCGACATAGCTCTTCGGGTTCCTTGGGTTCTCTACCTTCACAGATGGTGGGTCCAAGTGTTTTTCTAGTATTTGCTTGTGCAGCCTTTCTCGTTCCTTTATAATGATGTCTGTGTATTTGCCATCATCAGCTGGTAGCTGGGCGTGCATGCCGATCATTTCCATCATTTCATCCGTCGTTCGTGCTGTTCTTGCTTTCCATAACCTCATTCCAAGCAATACAGCCATTCCCACTATTATACATCCTACTATTATGTTTAATCCATCTGACAGCCATGACGGCATCCATGACCATAAAAATGAAAACCAGCTGCCATCTTTCTTTACTCCTATGGCTTCTTGTACCATTTTTGAGCGCATCATGGCTAGTTGTGATACTGCCTCAGTAAGTGTTCCATTGCCTGCGTCGTTAGCGGGGTTGAATGTGAAACATGATTTCCCAATTTTTTCACAAACTCCTACTTCCATTGCCGTGAGGAGGTCCAGCACATATCTATTCTGGAGTGCTACCATTCGCACTGCCCTCAATTCTTCTTTTATTGCATTAAATCGATTCACAGTTGAGTTTATTGTTATCATTAGCTCCCATCGGGTTATTTGAAGCCATTTTGCATTTGCATATGCCTGCAGTCCTGGATGTATTAATGATGAGAATAACATTGCTGCTCTGCTGAACAGTCTGTGTCCTGGAGGAATGTCACTGAGAGCTGTTTCCGATCTTCCCCACAGGTAGTTTCCCGTCAGTGGTTCTCCTTGTCTTGTCACCCTTGACAAAATGTCTGTGTCGATATTTCCTTTACCTTCTTCAATCGCCACATATCTTTTCCTCCTTTTGTTCCCTTCGTCCATCTTAGGGAAGTTGCCCAAGTTGACATGTTTCTGAGGCACAACCAGAGATGGTATGTTGACATGTGGTAAGCTATGGTGTGCCTTATCTCAGCAAGCCCAATAGTGCTCCATTAGAACTGCTGTGCCGGCACCCCCCAGAGGTATCAGTACTGTACATTTACAGTTGTTGTTACTTCAAACATCAACATCGCTGTTGTGTTGATAGCACAGTGTGGGTGCAGTTAGTGGTAGTATAGTTATTGGGTCTTTGTCTTTCTCCAGCCATGTTAACAGTGGTACGCTCTTTATCCATTCTGTCCAGCATTTGTGGTTCATTTCATTTATTCTGTTCACATTTTCATTTGCGGATGTTACCATATTGCTCCCCATAACTCCCTCTGTCCATCCTTCATTTGTATACATCTTCCCATATATTACTATCAGTTGTCTTTCCCAGCAACCTAGTTCACCAGCAATTTCGCTTGCATACCAATCGCACGGTAGGTATTTTAATGTTACTTTCTTGTTTTCTCCTTTTTCAGGACCATCCGTCACAAGTGTTTTGATGAAGTTATTTTCATATGGGTATGAGTCCCTTGTCTTCCAATGCAACATTGCAACATTACTACTTTTCCTTGAAATCGTTCATTTGTTTGGAACATTGCCAGATATATCAGACATTCTACTGTTCTTGCTGGCACTTCAGTAGCTGCACATGTCCTTGATGCGCTCATGGCGTATGCGATCAGCGAGCACACATAGCAGTTGTCCTTAGTTGTCTGCTTACCAATTTTGGACATGTGCTGATACCACATGTTATTTGAGACGAGTGCGGATGCTGTGAGGTATGTGTCCACCCCATTGTTATCCATAGAGGTACTACGCTTAACCCTGTTCCCATTACCCCTTGTGTTACTTGTACCACCTGACACCGTACCTGTTGCAGCTGTGGTAGGGGGTAAATTAGTTTTAGGTGCAGCCATAACATGCTAAGCATAGTGTGTCTGCCAGACAGAGGCAGCCAATAGACCAGTGATAAACAACACACCTATTAATTTTATTACAATAGCTAATATCACTGACATTTTCCTCTTACCTTTGCTGCAGTCGTGCAGCTTATTATTCTTTGCTTTATAGATGCCTGCCTGAAAATTTCTAAAAAAAAGCATTAACCTTGTTAGTATTTTTCATTCAAGCTCTTCCTATCAAGTAGTTGTTTAATGCCCAGGGGAAAAGCTGTTCCCACGCTAATCTCAGTGACCTATCTCTCAGAGCAAGTGCTCGTGGAGATGTGGGAATGATTGTTCTATGGCCAAAATGAACATGTTGTAATACATACATATCCTTCTCTTTTTTAGATATTGTGGTCTTTTTATAGCGTATACAAATTGGTGTGACAGTGCTTCAGGGGTGTTGTCGTCTGTTGGTAGCATTTACCACTGGGCAAAACGCAAAATTAGTTTCTTTACTTTTCTTTATACATAAACAGTTGTGCGCAGTGCCTGCATGTGCGAGACAAAAGGAGAGAGAGAACATGCACGTGTCTACAAGTGTGGTGCAACATGCCAATTTGTTAGGCAATGTCCTTTATTTGGGTAGTAGCATGGACAGGGTTGGCCGGGGCAGTGTTTTGTTTGCTCTGGGATCTCGTGACCATGGGGTGGGCTATGGGCAATTGTCCATTTGAGTCCTTGGTAGTGTCTGTTATTTGGGAGGGGAGAGGGGCTTTATTGCATTTGTTTTTGTTTGCGGTTGCTGCCATGTTGTCTTCTGTTGCTGTTGCGGTGGCCCTGTCGTCAACGCAAGGGTGGGTCTGATCTTTGTAGGGCTTGACATCATGCAGGTGATTCCAGACGTGCTTATATGTCAACTTTGTTGCTCTAGGAGATACTGCTTCCACCTGGTGGGGCCTTGTAAACCTGGGGCTATTCCATCTTCTGTTAAAATCGCGGAGGAGAACACTGTCTCCTTCCTTAACAGTCCATTTTAGTGGTTGTTCTTGTTCCTTGTTTATTTCTTCTTGTTGGGTGTTTTTGTACCCGCCCTTCGTCCGCTCGAGCTGTTGAGAGATAAAGGTGACACTAGTAATCAAGGAAGACACATATTCATACATTTTGTCATCAAAAACATTAGCAGAGGTATGATAGTCTGACATGGCCCTTGATGGTGAAGTAAGTGGAGGCGCATCTGACGTCCAGTCACCGCATCGTGGGGTGTGAGGTGGTGATCTGACCCTGGCTTATTCCTTAATTCAAACAGGGTGAAGGGGAGGCAGTACAACCAGCTTTTCTTAGTTGTCTGCTGAATTTTTGCAATCTCTTCCTTTAGGAGGCCATTCAGGCGTTCACAAAAACCATTAGCCTGTGGGTGGTATGCGCATGCAAATTTGTGTTTAATGCCAAGCAGTGTAGTAATGTGTTGGAACATTTCAATGGCAAAGTGCGGGCCATTGTCTGACCGCAGCACTTTGCAAACCTCCCACCTAGGGAAGACCTCCCCCACCAGGAACTTGGCTGCTCTGAAGGCATCGGCATGAGAGCAGGGTCCAGCGTCTATCCATCTTGAAAATGGGCACACTACCACAATCATATATCTGTATACTTGACATACATTGACCATGTCAACGTAGTCAATGTATGAGTGCAGAAAGGGTCCTTCTGGCCGGAGTATAGTACCTTTTATCACTTGCAGCATGTGACCTGCCATGAACTGTAGACAGGTTAGGCAATTGCTGATAAAGTTTGTGACGTGTGAATTTAGCTTGGGACAGAACCAGGCCTCTTTTATTCGTGCTGCAATCAATTCCTTTCCTGTGTGTGTGGGATGGAGTAGCTGAGCCAGGGCTGTTTTCAATAGTACTAGGGGCATCACTACTTTGCCTGTATTATTCTGACACCATAACGCATCTGTGGGGGACATTTTGTACCCTCTTTTAACCCATAGCTCCTTCTCCGCCATAGGTGCTGCTGCCTGTAATTCCAGAATTTGAGTTTCAGGGATGTGTGTGTACCCCTTCTTCATCAACATCTGTCTTGCCCCCACCCTCCCCCTATCGTTTTGTTTTTCTGGGAGGGTCCATATTTCACTAAAATATGCAGCATGTTTGGCATGACTGTCTGCCGTTTCATTACCTTTTAAGATAGGGTCATCCCCGTTTGTGTGTGCCTGACATTTCACCAAGGCTATTTGTTTAGGGTAATTTATTACTTCAATCAGTTCAGCAAGTAGGAGGGCATGTTGTACTGGGGTTCCATATGCTCTTCTGAACCCCCTGCGTTGCCATTTTATTAACCCTGAGTGCACTGTCGATGTGACGTATGCACTGTCTGAATATTTTTTTACCCTCTTGTCATTGCTCTCTTTTAGTGCCAAAATGAGGGCCACTAGTTCTGCTGCTTGTGCTGAGAAATGCTGTGGTAGTTGGACACATTTTACTGGTACATACATACATCCTCTGTCAAACGAACCACTGCTGCTCCTGTCCTTCGTACCCCATCACTCTGGTCAATTGTTGAGGACCCATCAATGTACATTATCTGACCCCCTGTAGGGCATTTTCCTCAACTTTTCTTGCGCTGGAGTATATTTCAATGGCTTGTGTGCAATCATGAGCGTAGTCACCATCTTTTACTACCTCTGCTATGAACCTTGCTGGGTTTACATTATTGAACCTTACAATTGTTAATTCTGGTTTGGAAAGAATTATCTTGTATCCTGATGCCCTCTGTGTGGTCAATGTTGATTTGGGTTTGTTCAGTATTGCAAAGAGGGCGTGTTCCACAAATATTGTGGTAGGACACCCCATTGTTATAAATGATGATTTTTCCATTGCAAAGGCTGCGGCGGCCAGGCTCTGTTCGCAAGGGAAGGTGTCCGTTGTAAAATGCTACAGGCTTGTGTCCCATGCTTGTTTTTTGTGTCAGTACTGCCTTCATTACTGCTGAGTCGCAATGTGAGAAAATGAAAAAATGGTGCTCATAGTTTGGGGTGGCCAATACTGGTGCTGTTGAGATGGTGTGTTTCAATTCATCAAATGCCTTTTCATTTCTCTTGTCCATCCCAACTTTTTATCCCCTTTCTGTGCTTCTTTGAGGGCCTCTAGTAGGGGTCCTATGTATGAGCTTTAGTCAAAAACCCACGCCCTGCAGTAGTTGCATAGGCCCAGAAACTGCTGTAGTTCTCTCACTGTCTGTGGTTGTGGTGTGTTTGTTATTGCCTGTGCCCTTTGTGGTGCAATGTTCCTTCCATGTTGTGAAATGAGCTGACCAATGTAGAGCACCTGTTCTTGGCAGTACTGTAACGTCTCCTTGTCTACCTTGTACCCCTTCTCAGCTAACACTGTGAGCATCTTCACTGAGTCCTTCCTACACCTCTCCTCTGTTGTGCTTCATATTATTATGTCATCCACATATGGCAGCACCGTGCTCTCCATCTCAATATTTCCCAAATCCATTTGTATCACTCTGTTGAAGATGGATGGTGACTCACAGTAGCCTTGGGGCAGTCTTGTGTGTTTCCATTTTGTGTTGAGGTATGTGAAGCTTGTCAGGTCTTGTGAGTTGGGGTGCAGAGGTATCGAAACGAAGGCATTTTTTAGGTCAATCACGGTGAACCGTGATGCCACTGCTGGTATTCCACATAGTATGGTGGCTGGGTTAGCTGCAATGGGGTACTCTCCCTCTACAATGTAGTTCAAAGGTCTTAGGTCCTACATATAATGCCAAGACCCTCCTTTTTCTTTGCGCACAGGGTACACAGCAGTGTTGCATGGTATGATATGATATGATATGATATGATATGATATGATATGATATGGTATTTGTAACGTGCCTATACACAAGTGTTTCAAGGCGCGACAAGGCGGGGGGACAAGGGGAGACAGACAACGTTCCTACTAGGCCAGGTGTCATTCAGATCGCGCAAGGGTAGGGGGACTGGGAAAAGTGCAAGGGGAAGGGGAGAGGGGAAAGTGCAGTACATGGTTAGTAGAATACAAGATGAAAAAAGGGCCAGCTGGTGGCAAGTGCAAGGAAAGTGCAGTAGATGGTTAGTAGAAAACAGATAAATAATAGGGCCAGCTGGTGGCAAGTGCAAGGTTAGTCCCTAGTACAGAAGGGGCTGTAGGATACAGAGACAGTCCCGTAGTCCAGGTAGGCAGTGCGGGGAAGAGTGGCTGGGCCAAGGACCGAGATCGGTGAGTGGTCCAGTTGCAGATTCAGTGCAGGTTCAGTGATTTTAGCAGGGGAGAGAGGGAGAGAAAGCGGAAGGTTTTGAGGTGCTTCCGGAACCGGAGACGGTTCTCATCAAGTTTCAGGGAAGCAGGAACGCTGTTCCAAAGGGAGGCCCCTGCTGCGGAGAGAGATCTACCCCCAGCTCGTTGCTTGGAGAAGCGGCTGACCCTGAGGTCATTGGAGGTGGATGAGTGAAGAGCTTGAGAAGGAAGATATTTAGGAAGAGAGAGTTGAAGGTATTTTGGCCCACGGCCCTAGAAGGCCTTGTGAACAATGCAGAGGGTTTTGAACTTAATCCTCCCAGCCACTGGGAGCCAGTGTAGTGATTTCAGACCTGGAGTGATACAGTCCCTGGGCTTGAGTCCAAGGACAAGTCTCGCAGTCCTGTTCTGGATGAGTTGCAAAGGGCGGAGAGTAGAGGAAGGAAGATTTAGAGAGAGGCTGTTACAGTAGTCCAGCTTCGAGAGAACCAGGGCTCTGGAGACAGTGAGCTTCTGGGGGAAGGAGAGGAGAGGAAGGATACCTCTGAGGAGTTGTAGCTGGTAGTGTGACTTCTTAGAGACATCAGATATGTGAGGAGAGAAAGAGAGTGTGGAGTCGAAGATGACCCGAGGTTTTTTGCCTTGCAGGTAAGAGCAGGAAGAGGGCCAAGGGAGGCCGGGCAGAGAGCTGCAGGGAAGGAGGGAGTGGGTGGGCCGATAAGTAGAATCTCAGTTTTACTGGCATTAAGGCAGAGGTCATTGGCGGCACACCATTCCTGTAGGTGACTCTGATGTTCTAATATACCATTGTTTATTAGGAGAATGTATTGTTTCATATATGCCCTCATCTGCCTCTTTTGATAGCGGGTATTGCTTCACTCTTGGTAGCATTGCTCCTTTTTTCAGTTTTATTTTTACTCCTCCAATGCTTTTGATGCAGCCAACGTCATATGGACTGGTGGTCCACAGGGATGTTGGTACATCTGCCATGTCTTCCTTGTAAAATGGCACTGGCATAGGGGCAGGTGCCTCTAGTGCCATAGCCATTTTTTCGGCCACTTGCTTGTATGTTACTTTCAACCAGATGTTGATGCTCATTCCAAACACCATCTCTCCCTCTCCATTGTCGTCTGAGAAGAGCTCCTCATCTGACACCTGTGTAAGCCTGCACCCCTCTGCCAGTGCTATTACAGCTCTCCAGGGCCTCCACTCTCTATTTTGGGCATGTACTGCGATGTAGTCTGCAGTAGCCATAATGCTCTCTATATTTACTGAAATAATGTTTCCCTTATTTTTACTTGCTGGTGCTTCTGGTCTGAATAGGTAAGCTGCTGGCCTCCTCCAAATTTTGCCCTCAATGCCAGGCAACCATGCTATTGCCATGTCTGTCCCATATTGGAAGAGGTCTCCATCTACTGGCTCAGCCCGGGCCATGTTTGGCCACAATACGCCTGCAGTATTTGTCGTGCCGTGAGCATGTTAATGCCTGGTGTAGAGCAAATTATGCCCTTCTACGTGAAGGAGATGGTCATATTCAACCTGCTCATTATATCCCTTCCAAGTATGTTTACTGGTGACTGCTTCGAGTACAGAAGTGGAAGAGACATGTCGTGATCTCCTATAGATAAGGAGATGTTATCAGTGAAGGGAACCAACCCTCGAGCCCCAGAGAATCCTTGAGTGTGCATGGCTTTGCCTGACAATTTAAACTTACCCTCCCTTATGCAAGACCTAGTGGCCCCGGTGTCAACTAGGAAGGAACATTTTTTGTCACCTATCGCCACCTGTATATGTGCTTCTTCTGCAGTATTAGGTGTTACCGATAGGATGGGACACATCAAAGACATCTGTGGGCTGTCCTATTGTGGATATAGTGACTGACCGCTTCCTGTGTAAGGGTTGTGACCCAATATTGTCACCTTCGCTAGCTGTGTCTGCTGTAGGGGTGCATCACTTGTTGATACTGCATTATTCTGTATTTGTGTGAGCTGCTGTACCGGTTGTACTTGAAGTGGTTGTGTTGCTTCTGCCTGTTGCTGTGGTGGTGTGTATGTTTGTACCTGTATCTGTGGCTGTGGTGGTGCCTGCTGTATTTGTGGTTGTTGTAGGAAGGCTGGTGTTTGTGGCTGGGGTTGTTGCAGTGACACTTGTTGTTGTGGTAGGCATTGCTGTGTTCCTTGTTGTTGGTAAACTTGTTGTTCCCCCATAGGCCCTTTTTGCACTTGTTCTCCCCATGCTGCTTGGGTGGGTCTCATCCTGCAAGTGTGTGACATGTGTCCCACCATCCCACATATCCAGCATATTGGTGGTTCTCTGGCCTGCCATGGGAAACCCCCTGTGTTGTCTTGGTATCCTTGCTGTACGTTTGGGTAGTATCCCCGGAACCCTCTGCCTTGTTGTGTGTGCGGGCCATAGCCCCTCCCTCTCATCATGCCGCCCCTCCCCCTGTAGTTGCTTAAGTACCCATTTCCGATCTGCATATATCCTCCTCCTGCGTATGCCGTATATGGTGGGGGCGGGGCATCTGTTGTGTTATTATTTGTGCTGGCTGCTGTAATTGAGCCACCTGTTGTTGTGTTGTGTCTAGTGCAGCCATAACCTGTGTGGGGGCAGGTGTAGTTATTAGTGCTCCTTCCATGGCATATTTTGATAAATTCTTCTGTACCAATTTTGCCTCCTCTGCCTTCCTATCTTCCTGCGTTTGTTTCATATTTTACTGCCACATCCTGCAGTGGTGAACTATAGTTAGTTGTATTTCTGACCAGGCCTTAACTTCCATCCCCACTATTTTCTTCATCTGCCTTTGTACTTGCTCCGGGAGCCCTTGTATTAATATATGGTAGAAAATTGCTAGTGTTTTATCCCACCGCTCCCGCGTTTCCAGGCGCCCCTTCTCCTGGATCTCCTGGATGTAATCAGCAGGATCTTCATTCTCACACATCTTGCGTGACGTTATTGCTCCTATGTCTGACGTGTCTGGGTACTGGACCCTCAATGCTTGACACAGCGAATATCTGCAGTTGGCAAATGGTGCTCCATCATGTGACATGTCTGTTGTTGTGACCCCTGGGAAGCCCACCCTTTTCCAAAGTCATCTGCAGCATCCCCCAGTATTGAGATCAGGAGCCCCTTGATGTCCCCCACGCTAGCTTTTGCCCTGCAGTGTGTGTTTCCATCTCATATACCCACTTCCCAGCTCCTCCACTTAGTGATGGAAGTCTGCATTTTAAGTTCTCTTTATCGGCATGCTTCCAGGGGACATATTGTGGCCTGGCCCCTCTGCTTTCCAGAAGTGGCATTAAATTGTACCCTGTTATTTCCCCCAGTGCCCGTGGGGTTATGTCAGTATATTCATCCTCTTTCTCTGTGTCAGGTAATTCTGCAATGATATCAATATTACAGTTGTTTTTTCTATCGTCCCCTTCATCCTTCCTCCCTCTCCTGTTACCCTCTTGTCTCATCGTGGGCGTGCTTGTACGTTCTTCCTGCCTGGATCCTGGGAGGTCCCTAAGTTTACCGACATATGGGGTGCGCGCAGGGGTGGGTGTCAGTGGGCGTGGTGTTAGTGGGCATGGTGTTTGTACTGGTGTTGGTGTTAATGGTTGTGGTATTCTCCTTGTTGCCTCTCTTACCTGTTCTTCTCCTGTGTTTTCTTCTTCCCTTCTTCTGCATGCCCATGGTGAATCACAGTTAGTGGTGTAATGTACAGTTTCTCTAAACTCTCTCTATTTCCCTCTCTTCCATTTTTTCCCGAACATTCTTCTTCCTCGCTGCAAAATCCATCAGGAAAAGATAATCCCCACTCTGTGCGTTTTTCCCCCACTGTTACTGCCCTTAAATCTATTAAGTCCTCTTCCTTGTGCTCACCTCCTTTAACAGCGGCCCCCTGTGTTGACGTTGTAGCCACCTCTGAGTCCTGGCATGTGTATGTCCTTACTCCGTGCTCCACTCTTCTATGTCCTCTCTCCTCTTCCTTCTTTCCCATTATTTCACCACCTATTTCCGCTCCCTTTCTGTGTAGTTCTTCCATTATCTCTGCACTTACCTTTGCTAATATCCTCTCTTCTTCTTCCTTTCTCCTCCATTTTCCCCTTCCCTTTTTAATATGCTTTCTATTACTTTACCTTCTTCATACTTCCTGGAGCTTTCATATAGTATCTTCGTTTTCCACAGTTCCATTTCCCTGTCCTTCTCTTCCTCCTTCTTTTTCATTTCCCGTAGCTCCGTGCGTGACACCCTCTCTACTATTGCCCTTATCCGCTCCTTCTCCTTCTTCCTTTCTTCTGTTTGCTCCTTCATCCTCACCTGCTCATCCCTATTCTCCTTTCTTTCCTTCTTCCTTCCTTGTATTTCTTGCTCGAGCTGTCTGATCAGAGTGCTTCGTACTTCTCTTAATTCAGCCAACCTTTCCTCCAACATTTCTTCTTCTACCTGTGACAGTCGCCCTTCCCTTGTATTACTCACTTCTGTCCCTGTCTGTGCGTTGTCCATTTCTTCTTGTTCACTCTCCAGACTGCGTCCTCTTCTTTCCCTGTTAGTGTCCCTCAGAGCTTTAGGAGCACCTGTGCTGCTATCCATTCATCTTGTCCTATGTTTGCCATTTTTCCCACAGTTCTCTTCTCGCCCCCTGTCCCTGTCTGTGTTGTGCTTGAGTCTATTGTGTCCATTACCGGTGCACCCCTCTGGTAGCTATCTGTAGGGGCGCATGGTGGGGGGCTGTACGCGGGGTTTGAGTACCCCTCAGCGGCTGTTAATTGTTGTCTGGCGGTTTCTCTTAATTCTGTTACTGGGTACAACCCTCCTTCTTCCTTCTTTACTACCTTTGCAAGAGGCATTTCGTCTGTCCCTTCCTTTTCCACCTTTGCTTCTGATACTGTAATTGATCCTTCTTTCTCCCTCTTGCCCTCTCCTGTGCATAGAGCATTGCTGCTCGCCGTGCCCACGCCCCCTCCTTTCTCCTTCTCCTCTTTACCCTCCTTTGTTTCTTTTCTCCCTTTCTCCTCTGTTGCCCCTTCCATGGTAAACATTCCCATTGCCCCTGACCTGGCTCCCTGGAACATCGTCCATAGTTTAAACATCTCTACATGAGCGAATTTCTTTCCTTTGTAGGTGTTGTGTATGTATGTCAATAGCGAGTGTCGGTGTATGAGTCAAAGCTGCCGTTAAGCGGCCATGGTGTTAGTATTTTGTTATCTGTCCCTTGTGTCCAGTCAATGCTGTATTTTATAATTTTCTCCTTATGTGGTGATAGAGACGTGCAAATGTGCTGAAGGGGCGTAGTTAAAGAGTTCCCTCTCACTCCAGACCCCGACCCTTAGTATGTGGCCATGTTACAATTTTCTATTTCCCAATATCAACCTCCTTTACCTGGCCCCGTAAGTTGGGGATTTCCGATTGTCCGCTGAAAAGTAATACAATTGCAAGTGTGCAGTTTCTTCTCTTTTATTATTTGTTCCCCTTGATGTCACTAGTATGGCCCCCTGCGGCTGTGGTGCACGAAGCCCCCTGTGGCTGTGTGCCCTGTGTGGCGTGCTTTTACAGCCCCCCACCTTCCTTTCTTCGTCAAAACCTCTCCCACCCCTATCTCAACCCCCTTGCCGAGCTTGACCGGCGTTCTCCCTGCGTGGCCACCTCTCCCCTTTTCGCCCCTCCCTTATCGAGAGTTGCCGGCGTTCTCTGTGCACGGCCTCCTCTCCCCTTCTGTCCCGCCCTTTCCCACATCCTGTCCCCCAGCCACCCCTTGATCAACACGAGATAGTCGTAGTGTCCGATACAAGCCCTACGGGTGATGTCATCAAATTCTGTAAACTATTACCGGTAAGAAACCTTTAAAAGATCAAACAGCGCACAATGGGCCTCATTCCAAGTACGGCCCTAACCAATGGCGCTATTAACGCCTTGGTTGACGCCGTACCCGGACCGGCAGCGCCTTGGTGGATGGCGGAATCACCGCCCCATTCCAAGGTTGGCGGGGCGGTAATTCCCCATTCACCAAGGCTCTTCCCCATTCCCAAATGAGCCCCCATAGGGCTCAATGGGAATGGGGAAGATGCAAATAACGGCGACCGTTCATTACGGTCACCATTATTGGCTTGGAGGCCCCTTTGCACCCTAGACTTTAACACCTGCTCAAAGCAGGCGTTAAGGGCGAGGGCGCAGAGGGAACTCGGAGTATGGTGGTAAGGGATTACCGCCACCGGTCTCGTTACCGGTGGCCGCTATCCCTTACCGCCATACTCGGAATGAGGCCCAATATGTTTTAACGCTCTTGTCCCCCGTAAACCTCACAGCTGTCTTCCCATCTCGCCAGGAGTGGAGGATGCAACAATTAATTACTTATTACAATCGGACTTCGCACGCTGCGTCGCCTCGCGTGTGATACGCCCCCCTCTCTCGGGGAGCTTAACCAGCCAAGCGTCTTCCGCACTTGGAAACAAAACTAGCTACCTCCTGCGGGGAAATTTCATCTACCTAACGAGCTTCAACACTCAATTAGTAGGAATACTCATCTATTCATTGATCTATAACGTCAATTCATAGCAAAGCCACACCCCTACCCTACAGGTGCCTGTGATCTGGGCAAATCAGTTCCTTCCAACAACCACACATGGTGCCTTTCGGCTCCACCCAATTCACTTCATGACGTGGTAGAAGACAGCCCTTGTGCCTGTCCTACTACCGCTCACTCGTCTATTACCACTAATTAATCAAATCTTCTGCAACAGACTGTAAACACCTCCCGCCACCCTTATCACAATTCCTCCCCCCTCCCACACAACATTACATTGCTGGTTGGGCTTGTCATACTCACCAAGACCTCGTGAGCCGGGGCCGCTCGACCGCGTGCACCGCTCTAAAGCAGCTCGCCATCTCCCCTCGTCTGGACCACGCCTGGACACTCGCCAACCGCGAGTCGGCTCCTGAGGGCCAATATCCGGATTGCGCTGTTCAGTCTTCTCGCAGTTCCACGATGGTCCTGTAGTCCTCAAAGGGGGCAATGGCAGAGGGGGCCGCGCTGCTGGGTTGCCTCATTGCAAGAGACCTTGGAACGATGCTCTCATGGTAATAGACCTCAAACAGATCTCTGCAGTGCCTCCAACTTGTCGGGGTGATGTTTCTGGGGGCCGGCAAAGCCATCCGCGGACATCCGGGGCTGGGGCGGCCCCAACTCCTACCGGGTTCCAAAAGGAGTATGAGACACACCCAAGATAAGGTAATAACTGCTGTTTATTAGAGTAACGGCAGGGATACGCTCTGGCCGTATGCATCCGGAGAGGCTCTCATTGTTAGTGGGGCTCGCAGGCCCTTTTAACAGCAGTATGATGCACTAGTTGCGTCACCTGGGAAAATCATCACAAAACCTATCGCCACTTCGGGTTGGTTCCCCGAGTGGTAGGGTTAGTATAGTTATCCTATGGGAGGAAATGTTAGTGGATAAGGATGGGTCAGGTGGTACACTTGGGCTGTCCCTAACAGTTGCTACATCGAAATTGTTACAAGGGGACCCTTGGTGATTGGCTAAGAGTAATGGCGTCAGTGATGAGCCCCTTGTGTTCTGATTGGTTCTCCCGTGAGCCCCCAAGCCTGGGACCATCGCCGTTCCCAGCTCGCGGTATACCTGACATTAGCAACAATGTGCAACTATGTGTTTGTGGCGGAAATGGACAGGTCTGCTTACGGGCTGGTGTGCATGTCTTTCCTATCGCTGTAGGTGTCCAACTTGTCGCTTCGTTGTTGCAGATTGTGTCCCAGATGTGGGACCCGGGCGATTTTCTGTCTCGTGAACTTGGCACCTTGTCAGTTCGGCTTGGTCACTTGTGGGGAGACCATAGCTGGAGTAGAATTATGAGCATTAGATTTTGTATTCTGCCTCTGAGGGATTGGCACCGGCAGGTATAACCTTGGTGCTGGGCGCGCGGCATGCAGGTTGCAACATCGCGGCCTTGGCTGTGGGCTCTCGTTGGGGGCTCGTTCTGCATGGTCAGCATTAGGTATACATGATGGCGTCTTCATGGGGATAAGTAGCAAGAAAGCATCAGCAGACATATACACAAGCTCTTCAGGCGTCTTGAGTTTCTGCAGTGCTGTAGAAGGCCTATGTGAAAAATAACAACGATGCATGTCGTGGGTATGTCAGTCCACTATGTCATAGCACAGAGTATATTCTTCATGTGGGTTGGTGTGTGAGTGGCCAGTGTGCATGGTGGTGCGCGTGTTCTTGTCTGTTGGCTATGTTATTATGGCATCTCTAACGATGGTGATTTTCGTGGTTGGTGTCTAATCAGCTGGTCCATAGCTCATGCGTCGGCTTGACCAGGGCGTACTAGTGGGCATGCTCCTCGTATGTGTATGCCTTTAAAGCAGGATACTTTGTCATCTGGTAAGGAAGGGAATTGTTTGAACTCCTCTCGTGTGGGGTGATTGGGCCGTGATCCCCTAGGCCATGGTCTGAATGAGACTGGGGGGAGAGTGTTAACCCATTCTCCCACTTCAAATATGTATAGTAATACCAAGTGAAACAGTCTCTGGGAAATACCGTAAGCCAAGCACTTCAGTGTCCAGGGCAAAATGAAGTGTGCTAGATGACTCAAGGCATAAGCAAAATAGGGAGAGAGATGTCTGATTGAGTTATGTGTGTTACCTCATACCTGATGGATTGAGTGACTACAGGATATGTGCGTACAGAGTACACTGCCTAACACACTTAGCACTTTGCACTACTAGGAGGCAATTTCAAGGAAGATGGGTCACCTTGTGATGGATGAAAAAAAGAACATTCCCTTATGAGGATAGCAACATAAAACAAAAGTCCATGATGGGTGACACTAGAACAAAAAATAAGGTGATAAAATACACTCTGGAAGGCCCAAATAGAGGAGAGTTTAATATAACAAAATGTAAATTGTTACAATGCATCAATTCAGCAGGGAAAGAAATACCTGGGTCCTAGCAGAGACCTCAGTTACTAATATACAGAGACATAGTCACCTCAGAAGAATGGGTCAAAGCACTAGTATTCCTATCATTACCTGTAGAAATTGTGCAGAACGCACATGTTATATGCTTCAAAGAATGGACTGAATATTCCAAATTTCTCACGTGGGTTGAGGATTAAGCAGGCCTCTTAGCCATAATACCCATAAAGAATGCCACTTTATGCTTCAGAATATAGGGGGAAATGAAGGATGCAAACTTATTTTGGACGTGCCTAGCATGACAATAGGCACAGCTGTATTAATGGACTACTATCAGGTTTGTGGTTAAAAGGCATATATGCAACTTCCCCCAAATTGGGAGGCCTGTGCTCCCTGGTGGTAACAAGTACACCAGCTTTGGTTGTACCCCAGAGTGTGGTGGAGATCAGTGATTTCCCCAAGATGAACATGCCAATGAGAAACAAAAGGTCTCTTAACCTTAAGTGCACAAGAAGTGATAACTATAACTCAGGAAAGATGACAAAGGTGAATGACAACATAACAGATGAGCATAAATTGTTCAACAGACCAACAATGTTCGTTACATCTTTCTTTTCTCTGGGTTTCATGCCAAATGATTGCAAATAACGCAATCAGAGCTGCTGCAGACCATAAATAAGACTATACAAGGCTTTAATACCATAAGGGAAGAGTTGAGAGCAATAAGACTCATGACCCTCCGAAACAGTTACGATCTTGATCTGATAAAGGCCATGGAGGGGCATGCTTGCACAAAAAATGGGCCTTATTGCTGCACATACACACCCAACCAGGATGAGGAAAATGGGGCTCTCACAGAGGCAATAGTGCCTTCACAGAAATCCACACAAGAATGGTGAAGGAGGTAGAAGATTTTGCAGATGATGACTGGTTTAAATACCTGTTCTCATGGATACCCACCTGGTTGGCAAACACCTTAAAAATATGAGTAGCCATATTGTTACTAGTGCTACTAGCTTTCTGTGATATAAGAATCACAATATGCCAATTCAAAAAGGCAGTCAAGGAGGCAGTAGGAAAAAAAGAAAGTGATACCTTTGGATATTCATATGCACAAATATACCCAAACAGATGACTTCCCCCATACCCAACCAATGGAAAGCCCTATCGCCCACCCCAGGGTCAAAATGTATATGTGCTCATGACCTTCACAATTACACCGAGCACTCGGTATACTGTAATTCCAATGGGGAATGCTGCTTTATGACCTGATTTTGGATGATCATGTGAGACATACAGGCAGGGAGATGACTAAAATATAATACCCAAGGAGCCCTATGCATGGGAGAGCAAAATGGAGAGTGAGGTTGAGGACTCTACCAGAGAGGGGAATGTTCAGAGGCAGATGAATATGTCATCCATAGCGTGTGCCCTTCCCCGGCCTAATACCGCACAGGTGAGAAATGATACTCACTAAGACAACTGTACCACCCTTATACCAGGCAGGTGCAGCAGGACATAGAGACAATTTAAAGTGAAGACGGCAAAAGTAGACAAACTAACGTTGTAATCTTACCTGTGTACTCAACATGAAGAACACACACAACAGGTAATATATGCATCAATACATGAAGAATGCTAACATAGCATCCACTAGACATGAAGAACACTAACATAACCAATGTAAAAGCTGCATGCAACATGATAGACATGTGAATACTGCTCACTAACATGGAAAAGCAGGTATAATGGGGCAGCCATCTTCTCCAAAATGGAAGCCTCAGCATGCTTTTAAATAAACAAAGGCCCCAAGATTTCAAGAAAACTCAACATGGTAAATTCACAGAAATACAGATCCCTGCAGAGCTCAGGGAGTAGATAACAACCAAGTCAAGGTTACAGTGGAATATGGGAGGATAGGACTATTAGGTCTGAGATGACAATTCCCAGGAAGCAGGCAGTTTACTCCCAGATTAATTACAGTTTATAAAAAGCACAACTGACCTTTGCTCGCAAGTTGCTGTGGGGTTCATTGACCCTCTCAGCAGAATTCCCATCCATGATCAAGCTGCACTTCAGAAGTAAACAGCAAAATGGCTGCGCTGGCTTGAAAAGGATGCTGCCCTGATGCTAATTTCATATATTCAACATCACATTGCTTTTATCAATGAGGCCTTGCGATGCCCATCTATATCCAGATTGTGCTCTAGCAGGAGAGAGCATTATCCCTGTATGACAGGCTGTGGCAGGACAGAACTGGGAAATTAACAAAAGCTTTACTTTCAGCCGCACGGGAAAACACTTGTCTTTTGGGTTACAAAATGTCAAAAAATCTATGCTTCAAAGAAACCCTAGCTGTATGGGCATATGTCAATTTCAGTGAACCCATGTCTTGAACCAACTGCCGTATCAAAGAAACTGACTGGGGGTCAGAACTGTCCCAAAATCCCAAACTTAAGCGTGGACTGTGAGTATTAACCCATCCCATAGCAACACATATAGCCTACCCCATCTTGATACTTTGTCTTTGTTCTACTCCCTAAGTAAACCTATCCATAACCTGATAATTTGTTTAAAACTGTTAGAATTTCCTGTGCGCCCTGTCCTTGTTTTTCTAGTGTTAGCGCAATTCTTTCATTCACCCCATCTTGTAACTCCTTAGCAATATTTGGTATAAGTTCAATTAATTCCCACATAGATCTGAATGTGGGGTGAAAGGGTTAAGTTGCAAATTAACCTTGGATCATACCATGTCTTTCTTTAACAATCTAGTCTTAATATTCTAGTTTAAGTAAAACTTGTCCTTTCTCTTTCCAAACCAATTTTCTCTCTTTAACGGCTTTATTTTACCAAAACCGAATCTTCTTTTATCTTGCAAATCTCATCCAGTTCCTCAACTATAGCCATCCTTTCACTTCTATATGGCCCCTTTGATATGCATCTATTCCCCAGCCCAAAAACTGCATTTCGATTTCACGTATTTCATCCGTTTTTCATAGAAACCGTTTTTTGACATTTAAAACTGCAAATGAGAAAAATGCAACTTTCCAACGTGTGATTCGGCTGCATCGTGTTTTTGCTTTCCACTTGCTTTTTGAACTGTATGCCTTTTGTTGATCCCTTGCCTTATGGTTGCTAGTGTTTATACGTTCCTGCTAGTGTGAGAAATCATACTTGCTTCATTGATTCAACCGTTCATTAATTAATTATTTGTCAAAATCTTGAGTGTTATTTCATGCCATTTCAAAAGGTTTTGCCTCTTATTTTGTGAGGCAAGGTCAGATTTTGATTCTGTTTGCTGTCTCATATCCCTGACTACCTGCTGCTTCTTTCTGTTCACTCGAGCCAATTAGGATGGGTGGAGGGAATATTGCAGGGGGAAACATTAACTTGGGTGCTATCTATCCTAATTGAAAAAGTGCTCCTATTAATTTGTGCTTTGGATCTGTTCTGGTGGAAGGTTAACCAAGTGTATTTCAGGGATTTTCAGTGTAATTATCACCCCATTGGTGATTGCTGGCCAATATTAAAATGTGTGTGATTTCTTTGAATTTTAAACTAAATAAATAAATATTGCATTCCCACCAACCGGCCTGGTTAATGGTCCATTGTGGCCCGGGGTATTTTTAAAAGGGGGTGTGAGACGGGCTGTGTGGCATCTCAAATTGAATTCGCAGAAAATTAAGAGAAAGCATTACAATTGTGTGTTACATCCAAGGCTAAGGGCAAGGGTCCTAGACTGGTGTGTGTCGCCCGATTGAAATCCTTAACATTGCAGTCAAACTATAAGCCAAAAGACTCCATGAAGAATAACTCAAGTAACTCAAAAGGGTCTTGAGTGCAAACAGAAAACATGGGACTTACAGTAATATTAGCTCCATTCTCAATAAATACAAGATCAATCTTTTCCCAACACACTCCCATCGCATGTGACCCATAATTGGACAACACTGTATATTCATTGGAAGTTAATACAGATAGGACACCTGCCATACTTCCTACACTTACACACAGACATGGGACGTCGCACAAGGTCAAATACAAAGAAATCACACTTGCTCATCGCCGAGCAATAAGGGATGGAAACGTTTTAATTAGAAGATAAGCAATCTGTGGACCTCTCTCCTCCTGCTCCCTGTTTGGTTCATGTCTTGATGACCTGTCATTTGTCTAAGGTTGATTAGCAGAAAGTCAACCTATCAGAGTCCCTGGTGTTATGCCACCCATCAAGGCATGTTTCAACCCCATATCACATAGATTAACCATTATCAATATAGGGATGGTCTCAGGAGGAGCCATCAGACAAGTATAAACCAATTAGATGTTTGAACCCTGTGGAGCTTATACATAGCCACCACCACTAACCAATCCCCATTTTGTACACTGATAAAATGTGATGACATCATTTATGATGAAGTTGTACGGCCCCTGAGGACTGCAGTTCTTGACACACGTCAGAAGCGGCCGTTGCTGAGCTCTTATTTTCGGGCCTTGCTCCTGTGAGCTCTCACTGTGCGGCTTGACGTGCCTCTTTGGGAAGGGAAGGTGCTTTACTCTAACTCTCTCCGTCTGTTGTTACAGAGGCAAGTGCTGCTGCTCCCGCTGCTGCTGCGGAGGAGGAGACAGGAGAGCGGGAGAGCGGAGGGGACGCTCGCCCTTGACTGCTTCCTTGACTGCAGAGGATACACCAAAGGCCGAAGCGCCGACCGTGTCCGTGTGGAGAAACGGGTTGTGCGGTCTCTGGTGAGCAGCTGCAGTGAGACCTGATTTCCTCACATTGGGAGGGAGAGTACTGTGAGTACTGTGAAAGTTTTGTGCGTGCAGTGGATGGTTTTAGAGAACGGCCATTTGATGTTTCTCTCGAGGTTGGCCCTCGTGGTGCACTTTGGAGGTCCATTGGCACAGGTTTTTGCACATGTCTCTCCACTACTGTAGTGTCTCGATCATTGGATTAGACATAGACACCAGTAAGTGGCTACAGCGGGGAGACTGCAGGTCTAATCCTTTGATCCCGGCTGTACATATTTCAGCTGCAGCACTATGGCACTCTTTCATATATTCAATTAAGGCATTTTGATCAAACTTCGCACTATTTGTGCAACTTGTGCACTTTACCCTAAGACTCTAATCTTGCAGTCCATATCATACGGTTCTGAGTCAAATATTTTATCAACTGACTCAGTTGGGGAGAGGACTGTGGGCAAGTGTCTTTGAATTACCCGTACTCTGTCTCTACGAATAGCTATTTGGACATTGTATTGGGCTTTCAATTAACAGCTTTTATCTTACCTACTCTGTTCTCTCCATACAACACGGAGAGTTTAAACAAGAAATAACAAATAAAAATAAATGAGAAGCATGTCAAAGGCCTACAATCTAAGAAGCACTGTGTCTTCCGAACCCACAAGTATGAAGGATCAATTGGCAAATGTGTCACTCAATACTTTAACTACAAAAGAAGGAGGGTCTTCTTTTAGACCCTACAAAAATGGGGGGGTGCTTTTATCCCCTTCAGAGCTTTTTTTCAATTGATCTACAAGAACTCACAACCACGGGGATTGCTCAAAATGTAAGACCTGCTGTGACTACAACCAATGCTTCAACGACAATAAATCCATCAGTGAGAAATGTTCTTTCCTCAAATTTGAACTACACTTTAATGGCCACAACAATGAAGACTGCCATTGGAAAGTATTTTCCCAATACCTTAGAAGGAAAGTTACCGCACTCTGTATCACTTCCTCAAGAGACAGAACAAGGTAGCCCTCACCCACCACCTCAGTCGATGGATGTGCTGACCAGTAAATAGCTACCGGCACCAGAGATAGAAAGAGATGGGGCTCAAGCAACACACACTGATGCCTGTTATGAATTGAAGGCATATCAGCAATCTGGGAGGAGGTTGAAGATGCTCGCAGTCCTCCCCCTCAACGATTCGCAGGGATGCCTCTGTCTTAGAGCTCCCGCTGGTCGAAGAGAAGGACTAGGGTATAGGGGCTACCTCTATAGCGGCCTTAAACTTTGTGCTGACATCCTTGGTTAGGGTTTTTGAAAATCTGAAACAAGTTGTTCAGCAACACACTGGAATTCTGTTAGAGGTCACAGAAAAATTAGACATGAATGACACGTCGATCGTAGCCTTAACAATGGCAATGAACAAATACAAGGGGGAAATGGCTAAGGTTTTGACTACGATACTGGACTCACAAGCCGGTGTCGGGGAGTTTCTCCCGGGGTCGGCTGGGCCGTCCCAGACCTCTGGGATGGGAGGCCCCAACTCCTCCCGTGTTACCCAAAAATGAGTATGAGACACACGCAAGAAGCAAGGTGGTTCTGCTGTTTATTGAACAACGGCAGGGATGGGTCTAGGATCGTACACGTCCGTCCAGACTCTCGAAATTCGTGGGGTTCGCAGGCCCCTTTTTGCCTCAGTATGACGCGCTACTTGCGTCACCTGGGAAAGTTAGCGAAAAAACCTATCGCCACTCTGGATTGGTTGATCGAGTGGTAGGGTTAGTATAGCATACATAGAGAGAACATTGTTAGTGGTTAAGGGTCAGTCAGGTGGTATACTTGGGCTGTCCCTTCTATTAGATACTTGAAAATTGTTACACGAAGACCCCTAATGATTGGCTAATGTTAGTGGCGTCAGTGATGAGTGCCCCCATGTTCTGATTGGTCCACTCGCGAGCCCCCCAGCCTGGGACCATCGTTGTTCCCAGATCGCGGTGTACCTGTCATTTGCAACAATATGTAACTATGTGTTCGTGCAGACAATGCGAGGATTTGCTCATAGGCCTGAGAGCAGACCTTTCCCATCGCTGTAGGTGTCCATTGGGTCATTTCATTGTTGCAGCCTGTGTCCCAGACGTGGGACCCAGGCGACTTCTGTCTCCTGGGTCTGGCACCTTGTCAGGTTTGGCTTGGTCACGTGAGGAGAGACCGTGGCTGAGGCAGAATTCTGCACATTTAAAGTTGTATTTGCCTTTGCGTGCCTGGTTTTGCTTACAGGTGTGACCTTGGCGTCGGCTGGTAGCATACGAGTTGAAACATCGCTCCCTTGGCTGCCAGCTCTCGCTGGGCTCGTTCTGCAGGGTCAGCAATTGTACTCTTGCTTGCTCAGTGTTCATGGCGGCTCTTGCTTGCGGCCTACTTGGGCCTGGTTCATAGGTGGGGATGTGTAATGCACAGCACTTATGTTGCGGTGTCACATGGCTTCATAGGCAGTATCACGTCTTTGTTGTATTTTCATCACGATGCAAGGGTCGGGAGAAGCGTCAGCAAGCATGTAAACGAGTGCTTTGTGCGTCTTGCGTTTCTGCATCTCGGAAAACCTATGTGAAAAATAATAAAGATACGCGTCAGTGGGTGTATCCGTCACCTACGTGATAGCACTGAGTATATTCCTCGTGTGGATTGGTGTGGGAGTGTCCAGTGTGCATGGTTGCACATGTGTTCTGACAGTTGGCTAGGTCGTCATGGCATCTCTAACGATGTAGGTCCTTATTGTTGATGGGCTTAGTCGAGTTCATCCATGCCGCAGGTGTCGGCCTGAGTAGGGCAGGCTGGCGGGCAGGCTGGTGGGCACATCCGTATGTTCTTGTACCAGGGTATTTGGTCGTCTGGTAGATAGACAAATTCATCTCATGGCGGGTGTCTGGGACGCGATCCTCTGGGCCAGGGGCGCAAGGAGATTGGGGGGAGTCTTTTCTCCCATTCTCCCACTTCAGTCCCCCCTCTGGTCGACTTGTCGACCACAAACATATCCTTTTCTCTATCTCCTCTTACTCTCCATATTTTAGTCACTCCTCCCAGGTGTCCGTAGTGGTTGACATGGTCCTCAAATGACCAATACATATATACACAACTTCCTCCCGGTTTGCAGTATACCCATCCTCCGATGTAGCTCCTCGGGTTTCTTGGGTTTTCGAGCTTTACGGATGGTGGGTCTAGGTGGTTGGTGATGATCTGTCTGCGCAGTTTTTCTCTTTCCTTTATTATGGTGTCTGTGTGCTGGTCATCATCAGTTGGCATCAAGGGGTGCATGCCAACCATATCAATCGTTTCGTCTGTAGTGCGTGCCTTCCTGGCCTTCCAAAACCTTATTATAATCAATGCAGCTCCAGCCAGTATTATGCATCCAACTATAATCTTCAGCCCGTCCGACAGCCATGATGGCATCCATGACCATAACAATGAAAACCAGCTATCATTCTTCTTCACTCCTTTACTTTCTTCCATCATTTTGGAGTGCATCTGGGCCAGTTGTGATACTGCTTCGGTGAGTGTACCATTGTCGGCATCGTTAGCAGGGAAAAAATGTGCAGCATGATTGTCCTATCTTTGCGCAAACTCCTCCCTCCATCGCTGTGAGGAGATCCAATACAAATCTGTTCTGTAGTGCTACCATCCTCACCGCTCGTAGTTCCTCTTTTATTGCGTTGAATCCATTTACTGTTGAATTAATGGTCATCATTAGTTCCCATCGGGTTATCTGGAGCCATTTAGCGTTTGCATAAGCTTGTAGTCCAGGGTGTATTATTGACGAGAAGAACATTGCAGCTCTGCTAAATAACCTGCGTTCTGGTGGGATTGAAATGAGTGCTGTTTCCGACCTTCCCCACAGGTAGTTCCCTGTTAGGGGTTCTCCTTGTCTCTTTTTCCTGTTTAGGACATTATTGTTGTTGTTGTCGTTGTCCTCCCCCCTCTGTGATTGTACCAATCTCTTCTTCCTCTTGTTCCCTTCATCCATTTTGGGAAAGTTGGCCATATTCCCATGTTTTTGGGGCAGCACTAGTGATGGTACATTGATGTGTACCATTGTGCATATACCATTCCACAATGGGGGCAGGGTGTGATATGCCTTATTTCCGCAGGCCCAGTAGTGATCCATTATCACTGCCGTTCCTGCACCCCCCTCTGGTAACTCTAACACGCTTGCACAGTTGGTTTTGTATCCCACCTCCACATCTCCTCTGTGTTGGTAGCATAACTAGGGCGCGGTCAGCGGTAGTATGCTTATTGAGTCTTCATCTTTCTCCATCCATGTCAGCAGGGGTACATACTTGCCCCATGTCGTCCAACATCTGGCATTCTGTTCCTTTATGGTGGTAGTATTTTCTCTTGTTACCATGTTGCTACAGACCACTCCTATGTCCCATTCATTGTTCATGTATACCTTCCCTGTTATTGTCACCAGTGGCCTTTCCCAACAGCCTTGTGTACCAGGAACTTCGGTGGCGTACCAATCACAGGGTAGGTATTGTAGTGTTACTTTCTTCGTTTCTCCCTTTTCAGGGCCACTTGTCATGTACCTGAACGCTTCGGCATGCAAACTGCTCTTGTGATAACTCAAATATGACTTGAGGAAATTGTTTTCGTACGGGTATGTGTCTCTCGTTTTCCACTCCATTCTCATCACTGTTCCTTGAAATCGCCCTCTCGTTTGGAATAGTGCCAGATATATTATACATCATGCCGTCTTTTCTTCTATTTCTGTGGCTACGAATGTCCGAGAAGCGCTCATGGCGTATGGGATCAATGAGCAAACATAACAGCTGTCTTCTGTTGTCTGCTTACCTATTTGGGTCATGTGCTGGTACCACATGTTGTTCGAGACGTGTGCTGAATCTGTTATGTAATTATCAATACCCTTATTATCTGAGTATGTGCTGCGTTTAACTCTACTTCCCTTATGCAGAGGGTTGCTAGTACCACCTGAGGTAACACCTGTTGCAGCCGTGGGAGGGGTTACGTTAGGTTTGGGTGCAGCCATAATATTGATAGCATAACTTTTATGCCATACAGAGGCAGCCAATAGACCAGTGATGACCAATACTCCTATCATTTTTATTACAAAAGCTAGTCTCACCGGCATTTGCTCTTACCTTGCTGCAGTCCGGCAGCTTATTCTTGCGACGTTAAAGTTGCCCGCCTAAAAATTCTCAATGCGCTTGTTATTATGGTTAGTTGTTGTTATCAAGCTCTCCCTATCAAGTAGTCGTTCAGTGCCCAGGCGAAGAGCTGTTCCCACGCCAACCTTAGTGATCTATCTCTTAGAGCAGGTAAGTGCTGGTGAAGATGGGGAAATGATTGTTCTATGGCCAAAACAAATGCGGTGTCATATACGCGTACCCTCCTTCTTTTTAGGTACTTTGGTCTTCTTATATGATATACAAAATGGTGTGATAGGGCTTCAGGGTAGTTATCATCCGTGGGTAGCATCTACTCCTGGGCAATGTACGCTGGTAGTTACTTATTTCCTCGACAATACAATTACACACGGTACCTGCATGTGCGAGAGAGAAAAAGAGAAAACACAAGTGTTTACATGTGTGTGTGTGCACAAAACAATGTCCTTCAATTGGGGGTGACCTTAGTGGGCAGGGGGGGCATTCTGTGCTCAATTGGCGGAAGTCTGTTTACTTTTCGATCTCGTGACCATGGGATGGGCTGTTGGCAAGTGTCCAGTGTCTATTTCAGTACTTATCTCTGGGGACTCTGGGGGTTGATCGGGTGTAGTGACACTAATGTCGTCAGCTGTGGTCGACGTCTCCTTCTCTGTAGCCGATGCTGTCGTTGTTCTTCCAATGGCCCTGTCGGTAACGCAAGGGCGGGTCTGGAGTTTGTAGATCTTCACGCCGTGTAGGTGATTCCAAGCATGCTTATCCTGCAACTTCACCGTTCTCGTAGCTACCTCCTCTACCAAATGAGGACCAGTAAAGCGTGGGCCGTTCCACTTTCTATTGAAGTTGCGGAGTAGCACATGGTCACCTTTAGCAATTTTGCTTAGTCCTTCCTTTTCCGATTCTTTGTCGGCGTCTTCTTGTTGACAACAGCTCGAGCGTGCGCTCGAGCTGTTGAGATACAAATGCTACACTAGTAATCAAAGAAGACACATATTGATACATTTTATCACCAAGAACAGTTGCAATGTTTTCATAGTCTGTGAATGCTCCTGATGTAGGCGTTAGAGAAAGGCGCGTTTGACGTCCTGTCACCACCTCGTGAGGAGTGAGGTGGTGATCATACCCTGGCCTATTCCTTAGCTCAAATAGAGCTAGCGGAAGACAATACAACCAGCTCTTCTTTGTTGTTTGCTGTATCTTTGCTATTTCATCTTTCAATAGGCCGTTCAAGGGTTCACATACACTGTTGGCCTGCGTGTGATATGCACACGCAAATTTATGCTTAATGCCCAGCAAAGACGTGATGTGCTGAAACATTTCATTAGTGAAGTGTGGGCCGTTATCTGACCGCAACACTTCACACACACCCCACCTTGGGAAAACCTCTCTCACTAGAAATTTAGCTGCTCTGAACGCATCTGCATGTGAGCAGGGTCCGGCCTCAATCCACCTGGAGAATGAGCATACCACTACAATCATATACCTATTTCCTTGACATACATTGATCATATCAATGTAGTCAATGTGAATGTGCAGGAAGGGTCCTTCTGGCCAGGGTATAGTACCTTTTATCACTTGCAGCGTGTGACCGGCCGTAAACTGTTGACATATAAGGCAATTGCTGATAAAATTTGTTACATGAGAATTTAACTCGGGGCAGAACCAGTCTTCCCTAATTCGTGCTGCAATGACTTCCTTACCGGTATGAGCTGGGTGATGGAGCTGGGCCAGGGCGGTGTTCAACAGTGCCAATGGTATGACCACCTTTCCAGTGTTACTTTGACGCCATAGTGCGTCAGTTGGGGACATCGTACATCCTCTTTTTACCCATAGTTCCTTTTCTGCCATTGGTGCGGCCGCCTGTAATTCCATTATCTGTGTGGCTGGGATATGGGTGTACCCTTCTTTCATCAACATCTGTTTAGCCATCCCCCTCCCTCTCCCTCTCTCTGACTCTGGGGGGTTCCATATTTCACCAAAATACGCCGCATGTTTGGCATGTGCGTCTGCTGTTTCATTCCCTTTTCAGATATGATCTTCTCCATTAGTATGTGCGGGACATTTGACCAAAGCTATTTCTTGGGGATCATTGATTACTTCAATTAATTCAGCTAACAAGAGAGCATGTTGCACTGGGGTGCAGTCAGCTCTCCTAAACCCCCTTCTCTGCCATTTTATCAACCCCGAGTGGACAGTTGATGTGACATATGCGCTATCAGAATATATAGTAACTCTTTTGTCAACGCTTTCCTTTAACGCCAAGATCAGTACAACCAATTCTGCTGTTTGAGCCGAATAATGCTGTGGTAACTGTACACATTTCACCGGGACACACACCAAATCTTCTGTCATTTTTACAACTGCTGCCCCAGTTCTCCTTATCCCATCACTCTGGTCTATTGTTGATGACCCATCAATGAACAAGAGCTCTCCTCCATTGAGCGCATCCTCTTCAACTTTTCTAGTACATGAGTACATTTCGATAGTCTGCGTTCAGTCGTGAGCATAATCATCTTCCTCAATAACTTCCGCTATAAACCTTGCGGGGTTAACTGTACTGCATCTAACAATAGAAAGTTCTGGTCTAGACAAGATGATCTCATAACCTGACGCCCTCTGCGTGGTTAGTGTGGACTTAGGCTTGTTCAATATTGCAAATAGTGCATGCTCCACGAATAGTGTGGTTGGGCACCACATTGTAATAGATGATGATTTCTCTACCACAAATGCAGCTGCGGCGAGACTCTGTTCACAAGGGAAATGGCCTAACATAACAGGGTCCAAGTGACCGCTGTAGAACGCTATTGGCTTGTGTCCAATGCTTGTTTTCTGAGCCAATACTGCTTTCATTACAGCTGAGTCGCAATGTGAAAAGATAAAGAACTGCCGTTCATAATCTGGGGTGGCCAGTACCGGAGCAGTTGATATTGCGTTCTTCAACTCTTCAAATGCTTCCTTCATTTCCCTTGTCCACCCCAATGTTTTGTCCCCTTTGTTTGCTTCTCTCAATGCTTCAAGTAGGGGTCCTATGTATGAGCTGTAATCAAAAACCCATGCTCTACAGTAGTTGCACAATCCCAGGAATTGCTGCAGCTCCCTCACTGTTTGTGGCAGTGGCGTGTTTGATATAGCCTGTGCTCTTTGTGGTGCAATCTTTCTTCCGTGTTGGGATATTAGTTGACCAATGTATAATACCTGTTCCTGACAGTACTGTAACTTTTCTTTGTCTACCTTGTAACCTTTTTCAGCCAATACGGTCAACATTTTCAATGAGTCCTCCCTGCACCTTTTCTCGCTTGTGCTGCAAATTATTATGTCGTCAACATATTGCAGCACCGTACTTTCCAATTCAACGTTTCCCAAGTCCATCTGTATTACGCTGTTAAAAATTGAGGGTGACTCACAGTACCCTTGTGGTAACCTGGTGTGTTTCCATTTTGTGTTTCTGTACGTGAAGCTTGTCAAGTCTTGTGAATCTGGATGCCGCGGTATTGAGAAAAAGGCATTTTTTAGGTCAATCACTGTGAATCGTGAGGCCTTTGCTGGAATCCCACATAAGATTGTGGTCGGGTTTGCTGCTATGGGGTATTCTGCTTCCACAATGTTGTTCAAGGGTCTGAGGTCCTGGATAAAACGCCAAGACCCTCCTTTAGCCTTGCGCACTGGGTACACGGCCGTGTTACATGGTGATTCTGATGGTACCAGTATGCCGTTATTTATTAGGGCCGTTATTGTTTCGTATATTCCCTCATCTGCCTCTTTTGATAGTGGGTGTTGCTTCACTCTGGGGAGTATTGCACCCTTTTTCAGCTTTATTCTTACTCCCCCGATACTCTTTATGCAGCCCACGTCATAGGGACTGGTGGTCCACAGTGACGTTGGAACTTTTGCCATATCTTCCTCGTAAAAGGGAACTGGGGTAGATGTGGGTGCTTCAAGTGCCATAGCAATTTTCTGTGCCACTTGCTTATATGTCACTCTTAGCCATATATCTACACTCATCATGAATACCATTTCACCCTCTTCCTTTTCTTCTGAAAAGAGCTCCTCATCGGACACCTGGGTGAGCCTGCATCCTTCAGCCAGCGCTATCACTGCCCTCCATGCTCTCCCTTCCCGTTCTTGGGCATGTACTGCGATATAATCAGCAGTCGCTATAATACTCTCGTTGCTCACCGAAATCACCTTCCCTTCTGGTTCATTGGCTGGTGTCTCAGGCCTGAATAAATATGCTGCTGGCCTCCTCCAGATTTTCCCTTCTATTCCTGGCATCCATGTGAATGCCATGTCTGTTCCGTACTGGAACAGTTCGCCATCTAATGGCTAAGCCTGAGTTACTGTCTGTCCACAGTATGCTTGCAGAATTTGCCGTGCAGTGAGCATGTTTATTCCTGGAGTGGAACAAATTATGCCGTCCTAAGTGAAGGAGATTGTCACATTTAGCCTGCTCATTATGTCTCTCCCTAGTATGTTTACTGCCGACTCCCTTGAATACAGGAGCGGGACGGACATGTCATAATCCCCTATTGATAAGGAGATGTTATCAGTAAAGGGAACCAACCCCCTAGCCCCAGAGAATCCTTGGGTGTTCATGGCCTCACCTGACATCTTAAATTTACCTTCCCTTATGCAAGACCGGGTTGCCCCAGTATCAACAAGGAATGATCATTTTTTTGTCACCTATCGTTACCTCAATGCGTGGTTCCTCCGCACTATTAGGTGTTACCGACAGGATGGGACACACCAAGGACGTCTGTGGGCTGTCCTATTGGGGGTATAATGATTGACCACTTCCTGTGTAAGGGTTGTGTCCCAGGACAGTCACCCTTCCCAGTTGTGTTTGTTGTAGCTGTGTATCGGTGGAGGTTACCTTATGGTCCTGTATTTGAGTGGGCTGCTGCACTGGCTGCACTTGGTGCTGTTGTGGTATCGCTACCTGTTCTTGCGGTAGTGAATATGTCTGTGGCAGTTGTTGTGTTACTAACTGTTGCTGCGTGCTGCCTTGTTGCAGCCCCTGCTGTTGTTGGCAACCCTGCTGTTCCCTTGTGGGCCCTTGTTGTCCTTGTTCCCCCCACGCTGGTGTGGAGGGTCTCATTCTACATGTGCGTGACATGTGTCCTAACATTCCACAAATCCAACATACAGGTGGTTCCCTGGTCTGCCATGGGAAACTTCCTGAATTATCCTGGCATACTGGTTGCCCAGTGGGGTAGAAGCTTCCGAATCCTCCCCCTTGCTGTTGTGCAGGATAGCCATAGCCCCTCCCCCTCATCATTCCTCCCCTTCCCCTGTTGTTATTATAATATCCAGTTCCTGATGTCACGTATCCTCCTCCCATGTTAGCTGTGTATGGTGGGGGTGGTGGCAGCTGTTGTGTTATAATTTGTGGTGATTGTATTTGGGAGGGATCTTGTGCGGCCACTACTTGAGTGGGGTTTGGTGTCATTGTTGTAGGTGTAGTTATTAGTGCACCTTCCATCGTGTACTTAGTCCGTTTTTTCTGCACTAATTTAGCCTCTTCTGCTTTTCTATCTTCTTCCTTTTGTTTCATCTTTTCTTGCCACGTCCTACAATGGTGTACTATTGTCAGTTGTATTTCTGGCCAAGCCTTTGCTTGCATCCCTACTACTTTCTTCAGTTGTTTCTGTACTGCCTACGGGAGCCCTTGTATTAGTATATGATAAAATATTGCCAGTGTCTTGTCCCACTGCTCTCTAGTTTCCATACGCCATTTCTCCTGAATTTCCTGGATATAATCAACAGGATCTTCGTTCTCACGCATCTTGCGTGATGTAATTGCTCCTATGTCTGAGGTGTCTGGGTATTGTACCCTTAGTGCTTGCCATAATGCATGCCTGCAATTCGCAAATGGCGCCCCGTCATGTGATGTATTCGTTATTGTGACCGCAGGGAAGCCCGCTCTCTTCCAGATGTCATCCGCTGCATCCCCTAATATTGATATTAGTAGGCCCTTCACATCTCCTACTGCCAGTTTCTGTCCTGCAGTGTGTTTTTCCATCTCATATATCCATTTCCCCGCTCCTCCACTTAGTGATGGGAACCTACACTTTATATTTTCCTTGTCTGCATGCTTCCAAGGGACGTATTGTGGTCTAACCCCTCCTCTCTCCAAAAGTGGCATTAGGTTGTGTCCTATCTGCCCCCCCGGGTGTCACGGTGTTGAGTCCGTACACCCCTCCTCTTCTTCTGTGTTGTCTACGTCATCTGTTATGTCCATATTTCCCCCGCTCATAGCTGCTTCCCCTTCATCTCTACCCCTCCGTTTATTATTTCCTTTATTTGATGTGGGCGTGTGTGTTCGTTCCTCCTGCCTGCGTCCGGGGAGATCTCTAAGCCTGCCGGCGTACGGTGTGTGGTCGGGAGCGGGTGTGGGTGGACATGTTGGACGGGATGATGAGGGTGTAGCTGCACGTGTTTGCCTCCCCGCCATTCCTTGCTCTCCTTCCTCACTTCCCCCCAGCTCTTCCTTCCTTCTGCAAGCCCATGTTGATTCCCTGTTGTTTCAGTTGATATACAATTTATCTAAGCATTCTCTTTCCCCGTTTCTTCCTTCTACCCCTATTCCTTCTTCTTCCTCGCTGCAAAAATCATCCAGGAGCGACAACCCCCAATCTGTCTTTTTCCCCCCGAATCGTCACTGTTTTTAAATCTATTAAATCCGTTCCTCCCACTTCTTGTTTACCAATTGTTCCCCTTTGTGCTGATGTTGTTGCTACTTCTGTGTCCCTCTGTACATATTTCCTTATCCCACTCTCCCCTCTCCTATCTCCTCTTTCCCCTTCTCTTTTCTCTATTATTTCTCCTCCAATTTCCTCTCTTTTCTTTTTTAATTCCTCCATTACTTCACTACTCATCTTTTCTAATATCCTTTCTTCCTCTCTCCTCCTTTCCCATCTCTCTCTTTGCCTTTCTAATATGCTTTCTATTACCCTCCCTTCCTTGTATTTCTTTGTGGTTTCTGATAGTATTTTCCTCTTCCATATTTCCATTTCCTTTTCTTTCTCTTCTTCCTCCTTTTCTTGTCGCGCTGCGCTGCTCGAGATACCCTTTCTGATACCGACTTCACCCTCTCAGCTTCCCTCTTCCGTTCTTCAGTTCATTCCCTCATTTTTTCTAACTCATTCTTACTTTCTTTCCTTTCTCTCCTTCTCTCTCTTTCCTCCCTCTCAAGCTGTTTGATCAGGGTGTTTTGCTCATTCCTTAACTCCGCCAATCGTTCCTCCAAAATCTCCTCCTCCTCTCGTAACAGCTCCCCTTCCTTCCTTTTTCCCCCTTCCCCTTTTATCTCACTCTTACTCTCATCGTCCTTGTTCATTTTTCTTACTACCTCCTTCTCTTCTCCCGTTAATGTCCCTCGCAATTTTAATAACACCTGCGCAGCTACCCACTCGTCGTGTCCAATGGCTGCAATTTGTTCTTCACTAGTCTTCCCTTCCTTTGCAGGCATCTTCTTATAAGTTGGCCCTACCGCACTTGTCACCTCCCCCCCGTGTAGCCACCTGTAGCTGTATATGGTGGTGGGCTGTATCCTGGGTTCGAATACCCCTCAGTCGCCCTTAGTTGTTGCCTTACCACTTCTCTTAGTTCCGTTACAGGATATAAGCCCCCTTCCTCCTTTTTCACTACTTTCACTAAGGGCATGTCGTCGGTCCGTTCCTTTTTTATTTCTTCTTCATTGACATTGCTAAGCTTCTCCACCCCTCTTGTCCTCTTACCGCGCACTGTGTGCTTTCAACCTCCTTTTCCCCATTCTCCTCTTCCTCCTTAATCTTCTTCTCCTCCTTTATTTCTCCCACAGTGAACATTCCGGTCGGTCCTGGTCGGGACCCCTGGAACATCCTCCATAAGTTAAACACCTCCACATGGTGCGTCAACTTCTTCCCCTTGTATGTGTTATGTAGATGTGTCAGTAGTGAGTGCTGGACATATGGGTCGAAACTGCCGTTAGGCGGCCAGGGTGTCGTCATTTTGTTGTCCGTCCCCTGTGTCCATTCTATGCTGTATTTAATCAGTTTCTCCCTATGGGGTGACAGTGTTTTACATATGTGCTGTAGCGGGGTAGTGAGGGTGTTCCACCACCCTCCCGATCCTATCCCGTATGACATGGTATCACTGTGTTGTTATCTCCCCTCAATATAGTAGTCGTTACCTGGCTAAAAATAAACTCTGTCAGATTCGACAATTGCGGATGTTTTACTTGGCCTCGTAGTTTGGGGACTTGCGATCGTCCGCTAAAAAGAAAACAGTCAAATACAACGCTTGCAGTATGTAGTCTTTTCTCTGTCTTTTTTTCTCTCACTTAATACCGTTACGGCCCCCTATGGCCAAGGCACACGTAGCCCCCTGCGGCTGCGTGCTCTGTGTGACGTGCTTTTACAGCCGTCCTACTTTTCTTCACCCCTCCTCACTCGTCGTGGCCGGCGTTCTCCGTGCGTGGTCACGTCCCCCTCTCCACCTGGCCCCGATTTTAATCGTTGCCGTTGACCTCCTTCCCTCCCCCTTACCACTATTTGCTTCCCCACCACTCTTCAACAACGCTGTGTGGTCGAGGTATCCTATGAAAGCCCTACGGGTGACGTCACCGAATCTTCCAAAACTACCGGTAAGTTCTTTTCACACTTCAGAATGCTCAAAATAAGTTTGGCTATTTATCCCCGTTAACCCCACAGCTGTCCTCTTGTCACGCCTGGAACAAGGTAACCAATAATATAATCAGACTGCGCACGCTGCGTCGCCTCGTGTGATACGCCCCTCAACAGGAGGGCTTAACCAGCCAATTATCTTCCATATTGGGCAACAAGTTAGCTACCGCCTACAGGAAAACGTCATCTATCTATCAAGTTTCTCTACTCGATCAATAGGGATCCTCATCTACTCATTGAACAATAATCGCCAATTTGTAGGAAACCGCACACACACACACACACCCTTACAGGTGGTCGCAACCTAGACCAATCAGTATCTACGAGCGGTCGCACGTGATGTTTTCGTGCTCCGCCCACTCTTCTTCGTAGCGGACTGCTCTCACACTTGTCCAGCTACCAATCACTTCACCGCCAACACTAGTTTATCAAATCTTCGCCGCACACCTTTGTAACACCTCCCACCTCCATTATTCCATTCCTCCCCCCTCCCTCACAACTTCACATTGCTTGTTGTGTGTGGCATACCCACCAAGTTCTCTTGATGCGAGGCCGCTCGACTGCGTGCACCCCTTCAAGCGGCTCGCCACCTCCCCTCATCTGGACCACGTCTGGACACTCGCCAACCGCGGGCGGGATACTTCTCAACCGGCTCCCGAGGGCCAATATCCGGATTGTGCTGTCTGGTCTGCTCACAGTTCCGCGATGGTCCTGTAGTCCTCAAACAGGGGGCAGCGGCAGAGGGGGCCGCGCCGCCGGGCCTCCTCGCATCGAGAGTACTCGGAAAAATAAAAAGGTAGATCGTAACCAGCTCTCAGCGGTGCCTCCAACTTGTCAGGGAGTTTCTCCCGGGGTCGGCTGGCCCGTCCACGGACCTCCGGGCTGGGAGGCCCCAACTCCTCCAGTGTTACCCAAAAATGAGTATGAGACACACGCAAGAAGCAAGGTGGTTCTGCTGTTTATTGAACAACGGCAGGGATGGGTCTAGGATCGTACGCGTCCGTCCAGACTCTAGAAATTCGTGGGGCTCGCAGGCCCCTTTTTGCCTCAATATGACGCGCTACTTGCGTCACCTGGGAAAGTTAGTGAAAAAACCTATCGCCACTCTAGATTGGTTGATCGAGTGGTAGGGTTAGTATAGCATACATATAGAGAACATTGTTAGTGGTTAAGGGTCAGCCATGTGGTATACTTGGGCTGTCCCTTCTATTAGATACTTGAAAATTGTTACACGAAGACCCCTAATGATTGGCTAATGTTAGTGGCGTCAGTGATGAGTGCCCCCATGTTCTGATTGGTCCACTCGCGAGCCCCCCAGCCTGGGACCATCGTTGTTCCCAGCTCGCGGTGTACCTGTCATTTGCAACAATATGTAACTATGTGTTCGTGCAGACAATGCGAGGATTTGCTCAGAGGCCTGAGAGCAGACCTTTCCCATCGCTGTAGGTGTCCATTGGGTTATTTCATTGTTGCAGCCTGTGTCCCAGACGTGGGACCCAGGCGACTTCTCTCTCGTGGGTCTGGCACCTTGTCAGATTTGGCTTGGTCACGCGAGGAGAGACCGTGGCTGAGGCAGAATTCTGCACATTTAAAGTTGTATTTGCCTTTGCGTGCCTGGTTTTGCTTACAGGTGTGACCTTGGCGTCGGCTGGTAGCATACGAGTTGAAACATCGCTCCCTTGGCTGCCAGCTCTCGCTGGGCTCGTTCTGCAGGGTCAGAAATTGTACTCTTGCTCGCCCAGTGTTCATGGCGGCTCTTGCTTGCGGCCTACTTGGGCCTGGTTCATAGGTGGGGATGTGTAATGCACAGCACTTATGTTGCGGTGTCACATGGCTTCATAGGCAGTATCATGTCTTTGTTTTATTTACATCACGATGCAAGGGTCGGGAGAAGCGTCAGCAAGCATGTAAACAAGTGCTTTGTGCGTCTTGCGTTTCTGCATTTCGGAATACCTATGTGAAAAATAATAAAGATGCGCGTCAGTGGGTGTATCCGTAACCTACGTCATAGCACTGAGTATATTCTTTGTGTGGATTGGTGTGGGAGTGTCCAGTGTGCATGGTTGCACGTGTGTTCTGACAGTTGGCTAGGTCGTCATGGCATCTCTAACGATGTAGGTCCTTATTGTTGAAGGGCTTAAGGGCTTAGTCGAGTTCATCCATGCCGCAGGTGTCGGCCTGAGTAGGGCAGGCTGGCGGGCAGGCTAGTGGGCACATCCGTATGTTCTTGTACCAGGGTATTTGGTTGTCTGGTAGATAGACAAATTCATCTCGTGGCGGGTGTCTGGGCCGCGATCCTCTGGGCCAGGGGCGCGAGGAGATTGGGGGGAGTCTTTTCTCCCATTCTCCCACTTCACCGGGAATATGGAATTGCTAACCAACCAATATTCTGATTTAAAGGATGAGATGATTAATCAGAATAAGAAAATGGATGAATTCGCAAAAGGGGGGGATAATACTGGTTGTATTCATTGCAGGCAGTTTCCCCGTCCAAACATCTCAAACGCTGAAACAAATGATACTCCTCTGTCCAGTTCAATAATGAATGAATTTATACCTGTAGCCCAACTGGCAGAGTCTGAGGAGGCTCCCACTGTCATGGAGGATGGTCCTAATATGGAAAGTATCCCGGAGGTGAACCAGGAGAAGAGAAAACAGGGGAAGAAACCAAATGGAAAAACAAGGAAGAGCCCCTCAAAGAAGGTTGTTCAGGACCAAATGAAGTTAAGGAAGAAAAAGATGAATCACGGGAATGGTGGATTATATAATCAGAAAGAAGCAATCTTAGAGGCCCCCAAAAAAGCGAGTCCAAATGGTTCGGATAAAAAGGTTGGTAACAACCCTCAAAAGCTGGCTGGTGAAAACCCAATGAACGCCGACCCTGAAGGTAATAGTTTACAACTACCCAAGGCGACAGTCGGCAGTCAAACAGAAACTGTATTGCCTCCTAGGAAGATCTCTCCGATCTTTCTGAAACCCAAAAAGTTACTGACAAGCGCCCCATCAGACAAGAAAGTCGCACCCATATTCCTGAAGTCTTTTCAACTGGGAAAGATCCCTCAGAAACCCGATGATGTTGTGATGAACCAAAAGACTACCCCTTTACCGCCTACTGGATCATCAATCAAGCAACAGCAATCTGCTCTCCAAATTGAAGAGCCGTCACCAAGGGTCAATCCAACCCAAAAGAATATGACTGATGGGGCCAACAAATATGAGCCTCGTAAGCAAGTCTTGGCAAGAATGATAAGTCAGGATCCTCTAAGTAGGAACCACTGTTCGCAAAATACACATACAGATCTCACAGTCTTTTTGTCCACTAATGACTCAGGGAAGGGCTCCCCACTCAATCGCTCAAGGGTGTTAAATGAAATGAATACCATACCAGCTCTTAAATTCCTCTCAACTACTGACATTTAACAAATGAGCTTTCCTCTCCGGTCTGAGACAAATATGGCAGAGCTTCACATGACCTCGAAGTTGGCATTTGAAACTATCCTAGGAGCGAAGGAAGATTGGTCAACAAGAGGCTTCCATATTTCAACTGTTCCCCCTCAAGTAAAGGGAAAGGAAGCATCTGAAGTGGTGAATAGTATAAATCCATCTACATCACTTCCAGCCATGTAGGAATGTGTCCCTGAAATTATATCTCAAGTTCTTCTGAAGCTCTGATTACTGGAACCGAAGCTCTAGTTGAGGAGGAAATAAAATGTCTGTCTTGCAATACAAGAGGCTTTAACTCTTTCTGTGAACAATTGAAGAAGTGTTATATCGTACAAAACTTTCACGTGGTCCTATTTCAAGAAACTTAGGCTTCAGATGTTTTAAATGATGATGGCTTTTCCTCCTTCGAGCAGATGGCTTCAAGAGGACTAAAAGGACGTCCTACTGGTGGCCTTCTTATTCTGTGTAGCAATTTGATGTTTGGGGCTTCTAATTTGCTATCTGGGAATAGAATGTCAAGGGAATATTGGCAATCAGAGTGGCAAGAAGAGTGGCTGATCCGGGACCCAATTGGATTATAATTAATCTGTATTGGAACCTCGTGTCTACCCCTCTAATTGAATTCCTGGATTGCCTATCTGACCTGCTAGTGGATTTCTCAGTCCGTTTTCCGGAAGACCAGTTGATCGTTATGGGTGATCTCAACTCCCAGTGCCTAAAGACAACTAGGAACAACATCTCAGAAAAAGAGATGAATGATAGAGGCTATTTTGGTGTAGTTTTTTGTCAGATCGGGAACTAAGAATGCTCAATGGTAATATCCATGCTGATATCCCTAGCAGACATACTTGGCAGAGGGATCAGGTGGTCTCAACGATTGACTATGCTTTTACCTCTATTCAAATGTTTGAAAATTGTAGGGAATTCAAAATAACAGAGGGAAAGGCAGACAACCATTGCATGTTAGAAGCCACTTTTTCCCTTAACCATAGGACACAATCTCAGTATTAATTGGAGAAATTGTCTGTGAATTCTGCGGGTAACTGCTTGAAGGGATTTGAAAGAGAGGGACGTTCTCTCAATAGCAAATTAGATTTAGTTGCTAACGAGCTCACAGATCAGCAACTGGGGGACTACTGTGAGCCTTCCCATTTCAGTTAATTTCTATGGGATTTAAACCCCCCACTCGCTGGCCCTACTATCTCTTTCCGACAGAATAAATATCACTTTGACTCAGTAGTTTATGAAAGAAAAAAACTAAAGAGGAGGCAAAGTGTGATACTAAGGAGAACAGCATATGACTCTAAAACCCTTGAACTTGAAATAAGATCTTTAAATAACAATTATAGAAATTGTCTGAGATCATATAGATACCTGAGGAGACAGAAAGAGGGGGAAGACATTTTGAAAGCCGTTTGTGCGAGAAAATCCTGCAATTTTTGGTCAATTGTGAGCTCTACGAAAGCATCAGTTGGCCAATCCCAGGATACTACGATTCAGTAATCTACCTGGATACACCATTTCTCTCTATTATACAGCTTCTTTGATTCTCGGGAACACAATCTTGAAATATCTTCAACATGGTCCTTGGATTATACAAGGGAGGATATTGAGAAACTATTTAAAAAATCCTCTGCCTCTAGGGTGCCTGGCCCTAATGGTTTGAGTAATGCAGTCCTCAAACTAAACCCAGAATTGTGGTCTAGAGTCCTGAAGAACTTGTTTGATAAAATCATTCTCACAAAAACTATTCCAGAATCATGGCGGCAATCAATCATAATCCCCATTTATAAAAAAGGCGATCGTCAATCCTCGCTGAATTTTCGACCCATATCGCTCCTTGATGCAGATGGGAAGTCTTCTCAGGCATTATACTAGGTGAATTAGAAAAATGGGAGGAGGAAACTACGATTATTCCTAAACAACAGACAGGTTTTAGAAGAGGACTTTCCACCTCCCTCAGCACTCTAATCCTCATTTGTCTAAATTCAGAAACATACACAAAAGGAGATACCCCCCTATTTGGAGCCTGGGTTGATTTTACCCAGGCCTTCGATACTATTAATAGGAATAAACTCTGGCGCAAGTTAAAATCTTGGGGTCTACCAGATAATGTATCTATCTTGATAGAACTGCTTGAAAGACCATCACTAAAAGTTCACCTGTCCCAATCAGGTCTCCTTTCTCAGTCTTCTAAAATAGAAAGGGGTGTGTGTCAAGGATGCCTGTTGGCACCTTTTCTCTTTATTTTATACTTGTCTGACTTGTGGCAATGGCTGCAGAAAAGTGGCCTGGTGGCTCCTAAATTGGGCAGCATGAAAATTTATTGGCTAGCATATGCTGACGATATTGTGATTTTAGATCATTCACGAATCGGCCTGCAACCATTATTGTTTACATTATCTGACTATGCCAATGAAAATGATCTCAAAATTAATACAAATAAGTCAGAAATCATGGTATTTAAACATCCACTAAAGAATTTAAAATCTTTTGTTTGGCATCTGGACTCTTTTTCTATTCCCATGTCCAAACAGGTTACTTATTTGGGTTCTAAGTTAAAAACCTGCCCCTCTTAGGTCGACCTGCTCCAGACCATAGAATTAAAGGTTGTAACTTTGATTGCCCAAATGAATAAAAGGTGCTACCAATATTGTACATTTTCCATGCTCCCCCTTATTAAGTTCTATATTGGTAAGGTGATCCCGGTAATCACATTTGGGATGGAATGCAATCTGTTGGCCCTAGATGTGGAAAGGAGGAAAATAGAAAGTAAAGTCTGGAAAAAATCACTGACACTTTCGAACAGTGTCCTCATTTCATGTCTAAGATTCGAACTTGGCCTTATCTCTCTCGGTACATGGATGGAGTGGAAATGGGTATCGCTGCACAGACTGATATTGGTCTCCCCTTAATCCTCACTGTATGAGGAAGTTGCAATTGCTTTGGATAACTCCACATCTATTTTTCTCAATAAACTAAAACTCAGATGTAATGAAATGTTGGCTGCGGCTGATACTGACATCGACACTCTTATCTCTAATCCGATGAAAGTGAAGGAGGCTCTCAATCGTATGGATTGGATCAGGACTATAGATAAAATGAGGCTATGCAAACTGTCGTCTTCAACATCTTTAATCGATAAACCTAGGTCAACAGTCCCGAAATACTTAAGGGAATTTCCTGATTCAGTGGTACAGGTGAATTCTTTGAGATTAAGGCATAATCTGCTCCCAACGAGGGAGACTCTGCATGTCCGACATTGGGATGTTCATCCGACACATTTCTGTGATAAATGTGATGCAAATTTTACACAATTTATTCGCCATTTGCTGATGGAATGTTCCGAACTTGGCCCCTGAGAGTATTGAAATTTCAAATGTTTGTTCATGACCCTCATTCACTCCTCTCAAATGCATTCTGGAACAGGTTGATTTCGGGACTGGAAATCTTCCTTACCTTGGAGGTGGGTGCTTTGTTAAAGGAGCTTAATCTGATAACTAATAAGGGAGATATGAACTTGAATGTTAAATGACATGTTCCATTGAAGCGATATGTGGCGATATGTGGCCAGTTGAATTTCCTTTTCCATTTCCTTGTTTATATATTTCTTCTATGACTCCTTTTTTAAAATATTTTTGTGTGAATTAGTTAACTAATGTTTTAATGTTTATGATCTAGAAATATCATTTTATTTTTCTATTTGTGTAAAAAGTCTTTTTTTTATTTTTTATTTTATTTTTTATTTTATTTGGTTTCAGAAATAAACCTTTAAAATATGTGCTCTTAATTACATTACATCATAAGATCCCACACCATCCCTTGATGAGTTTAAGATCATTCCATGCTTTCTTATAGCTCAACCGAAAAATGTCTATTGTAGACAATGCAGGTGTGGTATTTAGTTCAGCTAAAGAGATTTTTAGGTCTTTCAAGAGCAGTACTAGACCAAACATGACTTTGCTTTTCCATCCTTCAAACATGGTTTTCCACCAGTCCTTTGCAAAATAAGTTCACTGCTCCTCAATAAGTGGTCCAAGCAATTTGGTCCATAGTGATCGAAACTTTGGGCAAAATAAGGTCAGATGTTTAAGAGTCTCTGTAGGATGTTCGCAGAACCGACAAGTTAAACTAGAATTCTCATTCCCCTTCCAGATTTTTATGTGGTCTTTGGTCAAATAAAGGTTGAGTCGAAATTGCAGAAATAACAGTCTGGAATTTTGATCTGGTGATTGAGCCAGGTAAGGTTGCAATTTATCATACTCTCTTGCTTCCGGGGGCGCGTCCTTCATAAGGCGAGAGCTTGCACGATCTGCGCAAGTTTGATGCCAGTCCGTTCTCCATAACTTTAGTTTGGCTTTGTCTGGATTTTCTAGCATAGTTGTGATTTTTATGTTGTATGCAGCCAGAACTTCGGTGCATAGGTTTCTCCATTTTTAAAAGACTGTGCGTTTGATCAAACGCTGAAGCTTGTAAGATTTTGAATTGAGGTGTTGGTTTAGGCAGTGGGGTCTTCCTATACAGCGTTAGTGTGTTCCATCAAACCCAAGCTTGTATCGATATCAGTCCCAATTCATATCTTATATTGTTGGTAGGACAGCCCGTGGGAAGGTGCAACTCTCTGGTCCAGAAGTTGTTTTCCAAGGTGTTCCACAGCTCATGCGGAGAGCCAAACATGTTTTCTGCACCATAAATAAGTGCCGGAATGGCCTTTTGTCGATAGGAGTCAATCATGGGCTTTATAGAAAATTTGCCAATTTTTTTGTTTATTATGGCAGCTTGGCAGACTAGCTGTTGGCATTTCCTTTTTGTGGCATCCACCCATGGACCATCGTTTATATTGGAGCTTATTAGGGATCCCATATACTTGATGCAGGGCAAAATTTAGAGAGTTGTTTTTTCCAGGTGCCAGACAGGTTGTTTGGTTCCTCTGTTATGATTTGACAGGTTTCGTAATATCAGGACTTCGGATTTCTGCTTATTAATGACAAGCCCATTTTTGTTGACATACATTTCAAGTGCATTCAGCCTTCGCTGGAGTGCGATGGGCGTGACGTCTAAGAGTATTAAATCGTCTGCATATATAAGCCAGCCTTGATGAGATCCATAGATTTTAGGTGGAAAGGCTGCTGCCGCATTAAGTGTGTCTCCAATATCAGAAATGAAAAGATTGAAGATAATTGCAGCCAAGGGACAACCCTGTTTTACACCTTTGTAGGTCTTGATCAGTGAAGATAGGGTGCAACTTTGATCTAGTCTAACTTGAATGGTCGTATTCAAGTGCAGTTCTTTTATTGCAGCAAGTAGACTAGCTGGACACTTCCATGCTTCTAATTTATCCCACAGATTTTGTCGGTCAACACTGTCAAAGGTATGCAAAAAATCAATTGATGCCACATAAATTGGAGCGTTAGTTCTGATTGCTTCCATTTTTAATAGGTTCAACAAAAGTGTATTTAAACCACATCCAACGCCTTTCACAAAGCCTGCTTGCCGCGGGTCAATGTGAATGTTTTCAGTTTACCAAGCTAGCAACATTTGTTGCAATTGGCGTGCATATATCTTTCCAAGCACGTCAAGCAAGGCGTTGGGGCGATAGTTCCTTAGGTTGGATTTGTCCCCTTTTTTAAAAATGGGTACAATAATAGCATTTTTTCCTGATTTCGGTGTTTCCCATTTCCTCTTAATTCTTTCATATAATAATAATTCTTTAATGTGGTATAGAATGAAAATAAATTCAAACTTTACACATATTACAATTTACAAAATTACAAAACATTAAACTTAGATCATAAATATATACAGATATAAGAAAGAACATAAGTAAATCTCAAATATAAAAACAGCAATTAAAAGGAATAGTTACGCATTACCTTTCCTTATAGGATTTACAAACGATCATATCGGAGTAATGACTAAGTTGGAGTTGGAATGAGTATATTTAGGAATAATGATCAATTTCTGTCTCAAATAGGGTACTCTATGCATTCCTTGATCTCCTCAATATTGGGGTAATTCCAGTCCACACTCCAAAGCAAGTTCAACCTGTTGCCAGATATTGTAAAGTGCTATGAATAGATGCATATTGCTGGTGTTAGTGCAATAGCGCCAGAAATACATTTTGCGTATGGTTGCAACATCATGTATGAATTCACCCAAGTAATGTAAAATTGTGTCCTTCAATATCTGGCATTCAGTGAGAAGATGTCTGGCTGTCTCTAGACATTCTGAGGATTTACAGAGACAGCAAGTACGCTTATCAACCGGGATATTCTCCCATGCACCTCTAATGTACAAAGTAGGCAATTGCTCTAATCTAAACAGGATGATGAAGCATCTAAGTCTTCTGGAGGGGCAGAGGTATAGGTAGGCTTGAGGTTTCATGAAATTATACAATCTATATTTCACAAAATGATAGGTCTTAAGGCTAATTATGTGTGCGAAATTCTCAAGCCAATCCCAGAGGTCTACTTTTTTTCCTAGTGCATTTAAGGTTTCCTTGGTGACAGTTGCCCCTCTATGTATCCATCCAATGTCTAAGAAAAATTCAGTCATATCTTTATGTAGGGGCGAAGTAGTATATTTTTTGGTCACCTCCTGATGGATCACAGTTAATAAGGGGTTAATAGTGCCACCTATCATCTTAAGGTGAAACCCTGCTCTTTTCCTCAGAACCATTGCTTTCAAAGAGGGGAGGCCCAATTCTAGTCTGATCAGGGCCATCGGTACCCCGGGGGGTAGTCCTAATATCCGTCTCCAAAACTTGCCCTCCAGCACTTGCAGCCACGTAAGATCCATTGTATGCAGTGACTCAAGGCCATAGATGATCATGGGGGAAAACACTTGGATGTAAAGATGGCGCGTCCCCAGAGGGTAAAACCACCCTGCTTATTTGTAAAAGAGGAAATTAGTGAGGTGACTTGCATGGCCCTAGTGATTCGACCCTGTCTGCAGAGTGAGTAATCGCCAATGGGCTCAATTTCAACTCCTAGAGAGCGATATGATGGAGCGTAGGGTATAAGATTTCCATGTACTATCAGATTCACGCGCGATACTCTTCTCCTAGTAAATCTTAGCACCTTTGTCTTATCCAGATTAATGGTCAAGCCATTAATCTTGGCATAATCCCATAGGGCAGAAGCAGAACGTCTCAAGCCACCTATGGTATTATCAAAGACAACCAGATCGTCCGCATATGCTAATACCGCGCACAATACTGCACCTTCTTTAGGAGGGCAGTTATCAAACTCGGCTAATACTGCAGGGATGTCGTACACATAGAGATTGTAAATCAGGGGTGCAGTGACGCATCCCTGTTTTACCCCACTGTCTTGGATCACATTTCGGGTCATGTTTCCTTCCTGATTCAATCTAAGGCACGCCGTAGTATTCTGATGGAGTAATCTCAGATAATATAATATACTTGACAGGCATCCCAATTTCTCTAGCTTGGCCCAAAGCCTCTCTCGGGGGATGGAGTCAAATGCGGCCTTAAAATCAATATACAGGGCGTACAACTGGGGCTGCCCCTTACTAAGTGCCCGTGTACGAAGTATATACATGACCAAAAGGTTATGTGAGGTGGAAAAGTCCCGCCTGAAGCCGCATTGAAATCTGCTGAGTATTTTATAATTTTCTACCCATTTCTGCATCTCGCCAAGCAAAAGTGAGGCAAACAGTTTGCCTGAGATATCAAGCATGGATAGAAGCCTATAGTTATTAGGGTTAGTACGACTTCCTTTTTTAAATACAGGAATTAGAATGGCTGTTTGCCAGGACTGGGGGATAATCCCCTGCTCTAAGATCTTGTTGAAGAGTAGGGAGAACAAGTCAGCGCAAAATAGGGGATGACTCTTGATCACTACGTTAGCTAGCCCGTTGAGTCCAGGGGCTCTAGAGGACTTAAGAGACGCTATTTTATTCCGTATTACCTCAGCTGAGACATCGAAAGGCAGCTGAGTGGGGGCCTTTTACGAAGATCTATTCAAGGTTTCCACTCCTCCTTAATTTCGGCCTAATAAGAATTTTTCCCATGTCTCCTTACATATTGGATTAATTAAGGGGCCTTTGGCCTTCTCTCTGTTCTCATTTAGGAGTGACCAAATGCCGCAGGAATTTCTAGAGCAGAACATTTGTACCAACTGCTGGTTTCTAAGGTTTTTCTCTGTTAACTTAACGGTCTTAATCTCTGCTCTGTATCGATTTTTAATTTTTCTTAATTTCTCGCGGTACAGGGCCCTAGATAGGTTCATAAATTTCAGACCTCGAATATCCGTTCTTAATCCTCTCTTGGCAGCCCTGATTTCTCTATTGAACGGGAGTGTAACCCCCCTGTTTTTAGCATATGTCTCTTATTAGCCGTGGCATGCTGACCTGAGAACCTGGTGATCCAATCTTCAATCTCATTTATCGTCATAAGTTTGAAGTCATAGAAGCCTAGAGCTGAAATACTACTACACTATTCTGGATCCTGCACAGTTGGCTTGGATGCTACCCATGTTCAAAGGCGCGGAGGTAGAGCTAGGGCTGGGGATCCCAAATGTGCATTGCAGCGACGCATGGTCGCTCCATACATTATGCTTCACGGCCATGTCGACCACTCTAGACTGCAGCTCGGGACACATAAATATGTAATCTAATGTGCTAGATGATGATCCATTGGACCAGGTGTGTTTCCCCGGCCGATCTCCCAAAGTACGGCCATTAATCATAGCCATATCCCAAGCTCCAAGCAATTGCAGCCAGCCTAATCCTTCAGCCTCCCTCTTTCCATGGGTCATTGAACACCTTAATTTGAGATCAGGATTAGATATAAGTATTTCATCTATCATCTGACAATTGAAATCCCCCATGACCACCACGGCGACATTACCCGTTCTCAGCCACCAAGAGGACAATAAGTCCTGTATTGCCTCTTGAAGTGAGGCACGGACCAGCTCTCCTGGGGGGTTATAAATATTTATTAGCAGGAACCTTCCCAGACCATTTTTGTCATAATATTCTGCTTCTACTGCCAAAAGCTGCTCTTCAGCTTTACACTGAATCTTGCGGGACGTGATCGTATTCACTACACCAGTTAATAAGCCACCATATGGGCGACCCTTACTGCCCCGTTTAGCCACTGATTGATGCATAACAAAACCATCCAGTAATAATGGGTCCAGAGACCATGTCACTTGGAGACAAATGCAGCTATATTGAGACAGTAGGTCTACAGAGCCCTCCGACCTCAGCAGATGTGAGAAACCTCTGCAGTTCCATGAGAGAAGTGACAAGCATCAATGGTTCTTTAACAGTTGCGGAATGGACTCTAGGAGCGACTTCAGCACTTGCTGTATTTCAGCCAGAGCAGGGTTTTCCCCTCCTCCAGATTTAAGCATATTAGCCGCAGGGGCCGTTGTCATAGAATCTACTGGTTTGGGCAAAAGAACCTTCTCCAGTGGGTCCACATCAATATCTATGTCCACATCTAACAGATCTTCTTTGTATTTTCTAATTAAAGCTGCCGTAGTCGGAAAAGTACAATGTATAGCAGAGACATTGGGTTTTGGGCCCTCCAGGGGTTCAATGAATAGGAAATCCTCAGATTTTAGGACATGGAGTTGAGGTATATGATATAGTCTTGCTAGCAACTCTGAGCGTGTTAACCAGGGATTTTTGACACTGGGATACAGGTTCTTGATGAAGCTAATCCGATTCGTGTTTATATCATTCACTGACCTCTTCTGGGGCAATGATGGGGGCTCAACAGCTTCTTCTAGCACCCGTAGCTCAGGGATATGCTCCGGCTGTGTATGCATACTGGATTCCAGATCAGGCTCAGAAAACATCACAGATACTTCATGTACATCCGCTCCCAAGGGCTTCTCTTCGGGTATCAACCAGTCTGATAGAGGGCCCTTTGCCTTGGCCGCCCTTTGGGCTGCTCTCACCATTCTTTTCCTGGCCTTATTAGATCGGGTCTCAGGTGCTGGTTTAGGTCCTGCTATAGGCGGTTGGGCACATTTTGCAGCTGACTTGTTTTTCAGTGCCTTTTTTGCCAATCTACGCTGTTTCCGTGTGGGAGGGGACCGGGGACTATGCTCCCGGTCCTGATCGTCAGCCGCCTCCGGGATTATCTCCATTATACTATTGCTGTTAGGTACATGTTGCACCTCCCCCTCTTCCATCACCACTTCCTGCTCGTCAATCTCATCGGCTATATGCAATGCAGCTGATAGATTAGTTTCTGCCTCTTCTCGAGGGAGGCCCTTAGTACCTAATGCCGTGGTGATGGAGTTAGTATTGGCCAGGATGCGTCCTGACATCTGTAGGAGTATCTTAAGGGCAAATTGCAAAGCAGCCACCGATGATTGAAGCTCAGTTATCTCTGCTGAGCTAGGGTGTTGTTCGGTATTATCTTCAATCTCATTATCTGGTTCATCCTCCATCGATGCCATTACTAGATTAGGAGAAGAAGACAAACGTCTGCTGCTTCCCACAGCATTATGCTCCCCCGTAATGCTATTCATGCTGTTTTCTTTCAAGGATGTTATACCACTAGATAGCCTCAGGGGAGTTTGTACCCGCATCCCTCTCTGCATAGTCAGGCAGAGATCTAGAAGGGAGTTGTTGTCTATGTCATTGAAATTGGTGGTATTTAAAGAAATGCCATCATTATGTATCAGTGCTGCCGTTTCCTCATTCACAGTGGAATTGGTGGCCAGGGGAGGATTCACAGAAAAAAACTCGGTTATGACCCCTTGCGCCACCGGCAAAGCATATTTGGCATTCTTTTTAGCTTTAACCCCTTTCTTATGGGGCTCTTTAGGTTCCTTTATGGGTTGAGACTTATTTTTGCATAAGTTATATATCGAGTGGGAAGCTCTTCTACCCCGCTGCATGTCTGCGTTATAACTCACTTCGATTCAGAGTCCAGAGAGTATAGGTCAATCCAGACAGGGGTGGTGAAGTGGGCTGGTGTTGATATGCAGGGATAATTCCCCTTATTCTGCACTGGTGAGATGAATGGATTTCCCACCTTTACCACCTTTCCCTTAGACCCTCCCTTACCAATATAGTGTACCAGGGAGCTTTATTAGCCCGGATCAAAGGCCGAAGCCCACAGTCTCTCGGGAGATACTAGCAGATTCCCCTTCTTCTTCAAATCAGCTCCAGCTTACTTCCAAAGTAAGGGGTCACGCTATCAAAGCGGGACTGCCACCAGCTCAGGTGGCCAGTCCGGCGGAGGGTGTACCGGTTCCCAACACTGCAATCAGCCCTTATGGGGGACTCACTGCCTCTTCTGATCCCTGTCCCCCTCCTCCTATCAAGGAGAGAAGCCACCGGGGTGGAGGCACCCAGTGAGTATGTACTCTCACGCTGATTTATGAAGTGGGCACTACTGAGGCCAATCCAGGCCGTGCCCACCTCTTTCAGAGGGGCTCCTTGCAGTAATGGAGCCAATCACCAGGTACCCCAGCAGCTAACTGCGTACCGTGACCGGGTAGCCTGTTGGGAGTAGGTGCCGCAGGGAGCCACAGGAAGCCGCCGCGCCGCACAATATTTATATCAGCCGAGTGAATTTCGTATCTCGGTGCGGCGCGGCTCAGCGGCAAGCATCCACGCTATTCCGTTCCTCCAGGGTTCTCACCTGCTTCTTGCCTGCACCTGCCTGCACCTGCCTGCACTTCTCCCTGCTGCCTGGGCCTCTCCTTCTCCTTCGTTCCTTCTCTCCTTCACCCGCGAGGTTTTCTCCGTCCGCTCGCTCACTCACTCGAGACGCGAGACGCGAGTCAGATTCGAGGAAAAGACCCACTGACGTGGGTTTGCATGGGTTTGCGTGTCAAGCCGCACCTCTTGCTTCAGCACCAGCACAACTTCTCACAGAGGCCGCCTCCGACACGGACGTTTCCCAGCTGCAAATTCGTCCATTCATCAGGATTTCATTTTAGTATGTAATTTGTGAGGCCGTCTGGGCCTGGGGCTCTTGAGGCACTGGAGTTTTGATCGAGTTCAAGATGCCAAGTTTGTCGAACTTCAGCTCCCATGATATCAAGTTCTCTTATTTTTTTCCCACTTCCACTCTGGAGTTGGCAAACATTTCTGTATAATGATTTACCCCTATTTCTTCAGATATTGGAGTGGCTTGCATAGCGTCCTGTGGCACAGCCAGATTGTTTATTAGTCGCCAAAATTCAAAAATTCAGAGGAGTTTTTGTTCTTAAGTTTTATCAACATCTCCTCTGAATCATTTTGAAGCAGATTTGCATTGTGATGTTTCCTCCAGTTTCTGTATGTCTGTATAGCGTGTTTTCTTCCTATGTAACAAAGATCTTTATTTTCATGTGATAAGGCTTGTATCTCTCCACGCGTCATTCATTTATGTTGCAACACCTGGATGTCAAACTTGTGTCTATGTTGCATCCTGCGTTGTTTCAACCCTTCCCTTGTTTGTGTTCTGAAAATTGCGACAGGAGATGCTGATATTCTATCGCGTCGGGTGTTGATGACATGGTTGATACGATCAGGTTTTTGTCGCAATTTTTAAGATCAAGCCTTATTCTTCCCGAACGGTCGATGGTGTCGTGTGACCATAATGTTTGTGAAGTATTTTGAGTGTTATAACAGATGTTGAAAGTCATTTTTAACAAATCGTGGTCACTATATTCCGTCTTGCAAACCTCCAATTTACAACCTTTAGGCAAAAAGGATTCTGAAACGAAAATATAGTCTAATGTTGAGAGCTGTTGATCTCGACTCCACGTTGGATTTGCTGGTATATTCCCATTCAGAAGTGTTAATTTACGGGAATCCATTTCTGAGCACCATATGTGGGCAGCTTCTTCGTTGGCTTTATTGCCAACTGGCTTTGTTTTGTGATTAGTGTCCAGTTTTAGACGATCTATGTTTAGGTCACCAAAGATCATTATTTGGGGGACAGATGAATTTTGAAGTATTGTGTCAATAGTCAAAGTCACTTGATCAATAAATAATGTTCCCGTTGCGATCTGGTTCCAGTAAAGGTTAATAATGTAGAGGAACTCAGGATCGCCAACACATGATATCATCACTTTAGCAGTTTGTATGTATGGAGTGACATTGTTTGTCTTGGCGAGCTTTAGGCTGAGTTCTTTTTTAACATCTATTAGGAGACCAGCCATTGGTCTACCTTTAATCTGCTTGATTGCAGGGTTTAAGGCTATCTCAAACATTGGTGATATATAAGTCTGCAAATTAACCTTTTGTCCATGGACATACCTGGAAGCAGATGGCAGCAACCGAACCCAAACACACAGGGGACAGCACAATTTGCATGTTTCCTTTGACGCAAACAATATACATACACCAACATTACAAACAATTAATATAACTCAAACATACACTTACACACACGTGTATGTCACGAAATGTAAACAATTCGTTTTTTACACATACCACAATATTATGGATTATACCAAATAGTAAACATAACTTTAGACCTTATTTAAGCAATGCAGTTGAATACCTTTTAGGAACTGAAACACAACACAGCAGAAGAAAACAAATGCTCTGAACACAGTAAGCAAACATTCCCATCACTTTTTATTGTAAATATTTTCTATAGCAACTAAATACATTTATAGTTATGTTTTAATAACTGCTATTACTCATTCCATATTTCTACAGAAATGGCAAACACACTTGACTGGCTGGTGGAGTAAATCCCTAAAGATGACATGAGCGATGCACAATCTATGAATGGTAAAAGCACATATATATGTTAAAATGCACTGAAATAATGCATGTTGAGACTCAGTTATTAAATTACATATGCATGATATATTTTATTTTCTAAGTCCCAGAAGAAAGAAATGTAAACACGAAAATCATGAAGCAATTCTAAATAGCAACAAAGGACAAATAGAAGCTGTTGAAACGAAAATGAATATATTATGCACTCAGATGTCTGAATTAAAAAATCAAGTTGCAGAACTGTCTAATTGTGTGAAGAATCATGTGATCCGTAATATTGATTTGCATTACCCCACATGTACCTGTGACCCTTTTCCTGAACAATCACCCCAATCATTTCTAGAACATTATCATAATAAACGTTCTGAGGAAATTTCTATCCCCAATTCTCCCAATCATGACAACTTTGAACCTCCAAATTCCCCGATTTATGTTTCCTACTCTGCTTCCCCATCCTTTTCTTAAATAAATAATTACAAATGGAATCTGTATATGTTATTACCTCTAGTATTTTTCTTTATAAAAATATAATGTAAATATACATATATAATGATATGATATGATATGATATATGATATGATATGATATGATAGGTTATTTATAATGTGCTTAATACCCAGAGGTTTCTAAGCACGGAACTGGGGATTGAAACTGTGTTGCTCTGTGTCGTCTTGCTTACAAGGCGAGCACGTTGCCGCTGAGCTATCCTCCCCAGACAAGGATGTGCCAATGTTTGTAGAAAGATTTTTTTTTAAAATACCATTTAGATGCCCAGTGACTGTAGTATTGTCCGTGTACCCATATTTACATACCATTGATGCTGTATGGATGTTTCAGTGTCCACAAACCTACCGCCTAGTCTGTGGAGCAAACTAAGCAGTTTTCAATTTGTCTGCGAACGTCACTGTCCAGGTGTGGATGCCATACCATGTATATGATACATCATAGGTCATGTGGTAGTTTGCGGATGTCGTGCGTGCCCGACGACGTCCCGGACGTCATCATGTGACCATACCCAATGCGGCGCAATGATGTGTCCCCGACTGATGTCTGTGCTTCACAGACATCTTTAAATTACTTTTTAACCCACTTCAGGGAATTTAAAGTTCAAACTTTACCCATGCCCACTTCCTAGCACCATTGCCAGTGCTTCTATAAACTTTGTACAACTTTTTACACACTTTTTCCTGTACCGGAAGTCTGCGGTCTTGTCACGGCATTGCAGATGTGTATCATGTGATCGTACCCGTGCCGCGTGCTTACGTGTCTGCGGTCAGTGTTTTTGCGCTTTTCGGACATCTTTTAATTCACTCTAGGGACTTTCAAGTTAAAACTGTGCCCTTCCACAACTCCCAGTACCATTCCTACATCATTCCTGAACCTTTTACAACTTATCAAGGCCTAATTTGGACACCGAAGTACGTGGATAGGACAATAGTCTGCTGACATTAGACATAAGAGGACACACCCATTTCTTTTAGTCATTCTCACTCTGGCAAACCAGCAGAGAGGATTTGTTTCTTCTGAGAGCACCAGAGCAGACTTTACTTGAACAATGGCATCTGCAATGGTCAACCCACCTCCTCCTCCCCAAGGGCCACCACCACAACTGCCAACTAGAGGACCTGGACAGGGGAACAGGGGACCTCCAGCAGATATTATGCAGGAGGAAGAGGAAGAAGAAGATGTAGTGGAGTAAGTGTCTCCTACATCGGGAGGGCAGAAAGAGTGCTGGGGTATAGGTTTTTCACCACTATTGGAGGACTGCCAAAGGCTCAGTCTGCCGACACTTGCTGCACTGAGTGCAAAATTGTACTTAGTCATGGCCAAAAGGGGCAGTACTCCTTTGGTACAACCTCCCTGTGCTGCCATAACCACAGCTTCCACCTGGCTGCCCTGAGAAAGGCAATCCCCTACTCGGGAAGTAGGATTACTTCGGCCACTGCACCCTACTCAACCACTCCTGTCACCACTCAGTACAACACAGTGGGGCAGAGAATTCCTCCTGCCATCTCACAGGGCATACAGGAGGCTGTTGACCCGTACCTTGCATGTTCAACAGTACTTAATATGTACTGTAACACAATCATCTGTAGGCGGAGGGAATCCGAAGTGCCTTTGTGGCAGCTATGAATAAACATGAAAAGGATTGTCCCCTACCTTTGTTTTTTTGCAGCCCCACATCTTTCTTTGTCCACCTGTCCCTCCCATATGGCGGTTGGTGCCCCTGCCATCGCTCCCTACCTCCTGCCCTGCTATGTTCTCTCTTTGCCGCCTCATTGAAATCCAAAACCCCAAAAATAAAAAAAATAAACTAAATAATAGGTTCCTCATGGAACTGCTTTTCAAAGTCTAAAAATATAATGAGAAACAAATACTCTTAAACACTCCATTGCCTTTATATTTATACTTGTAAGTTGTAAGAGTCTATAAGAATATCTAACCGTTCATCACTATTCCATTTTATGATAATGAAAATTATATACAATTTACATATCAAAGAAAAGAAAAGCTAACAGTACAACATTTCTGTCTCAAACCCCTTTTCCCGGCTATACAAAATGTTGACATAAAGTGTAAGATGCATAGGAAGTGTTCAACAATTATTTATGGCTTTCACACGTTTCACTCATATTACACGACCTTCAAAAAATGACTCACCCCCCTTTTCCGCAGTCATATAGTCTGTTGACATTTCTAATGTCTGATGGCTTTTTGGAGAATTCATGGGTGGGTGGGTTTAAACCAATTTAATTTTGTTCATTCTACAATGGTGACTCTTAAAAGAACCTTTTCTCGTTTTTTTTTATAACCTTTTTTGTTTTTTTTTAGTTGTATGTACTATACAAAGAAATGTTGTACTGTAGTTTTTTTATAACTTTTACAAACACTGCTTCAAACCTTTTCGTGTTTTTAGTTTCTGTGTACCCTACCTACTAACAGATGGTTTACTACATATTTCATGTGTTCCGTTTTCATTTTTTTCACAAAAACTGTTTCATGGCATTCTGAACATTTCAAAGAAAAATCTAATTTGCAACAACTGTTAAATGTACTCCATCTCTTCGAAAAATGTTTATGCAATCCAACCTTATAACCTGATTGTGGAAAGATGTAATTCCAACATCCTGTAAAAGCAAATACAGGTTTATTAACATTCCACATGGCTTTTTCAATTTGCAGACAAAACAAGTTTGAACCTTTCCACATTTGTCTTTGAGTTATCTGAGAAAAAAATCTCTTTGAAGCCGGAAACAGTTACATTAGTCTTTTAAACTTATTCCTCATGGCAAAATGCAACGATACTCCAGTCACATCCTCAAACGCCTTACCAGGACCTCCACTTCTTCTAATGCAAGATTAGCAAAGATGGCAGACTGCTCTAAGTAAAGCTTCAACTAATGTACCCTTGAATGCCCCTGCATTCACAAATTCTGCTTCTTCATAGCCATAGCCATCTTTCCACCAATTCACCCAAGTAAGAACACACTTGCTACCCTGTGCTCCTGTACACTTCAACTCCTCCTTCACAAGTACAAAACCCTATTGGCTTATCCCTGATGTCGGTGGATGTCCACCACTGTCCACAGTCTCTGCAGTCCTTTTTTCATGCAAGGCATCCTTAAAGGACCTGAATGTCACGTGCAAATCTGTGGACTAAGGTGGCGTCCGTGGACACCGCTGCACATGGCAGCCCTTCCACCCTTTTTACCTTTATGTTTGTAGCACTACCTCATTGGGTACTTTCCAACAGTCACACATCCATCCACCAATCACTTTCAAAAACTCTACATGTAATCCTGTCACCTCAGTTTAACACATCAAATGTACATTTCAACTCTCAGAGCACATGTCTCCTGTCCTTCCCAACCTCCTGCATCAAACACTACTGTGGAACTCTCCTATATTTCAATTTGCAGATTCAACAATATCTACATCTAACAAGTTATAGTAGTTATGCTTCTATTTTTAAACGTAATGTTCTTCACTGCCTTTATAAAAATGTATACAGGATTGCTGCCACTTACCCTGTAATAAGCATCTCAATAAGCATGTGCTCTTTTTTAACCACAACTATCAAATGCCATATATTGAAACTTTCTGCAGCAACTCAAATTAAGTGGCAGTTACACACTGCTAACATATTGGACTTTCACACACCAACTGCCACATAACAGTGTTCTACAAATCTTGTGCAACTCCATTTACAAATGGTACAGCCTAAATGCCCATATGTATTTTTTATTTTCAATAAACGTCTCCTAAAAAAGAAAACATTTTGAAACAGCATTTTTCCTTCGTGTAAAAGTCACATTTTACAGCCTGTGCTATCATATTCCTTATAATGCCACCATTCTCCTCCTGCTCACATTACCTACCACTTTGTAGTACAATACTAGTGTTTTCCAAATTAATTTCTTGTAATTTACAAAAATATTAAAATGTTCATAATTCTGCTGTACCTACACACTGTACATTTCTTATTAAAATACGAATGAACATAGACATTACTAAAACACAGCTTTCTTGACATCTAAATATACAGTGCTTTACACCCAATACTACCACATTTCATGTAGTGGCACAATATTACACAGCATTACAAGTGCCAGTTAACACAGTTGCTAGAATACTTTGAAAATATAAGTTCCTGACTTTAAAAGCATACAAATATGGTACACTCACCAATGTATGTATACATTTTCCCCCTTTCAACACATTCCTATTAAAAACACACAAACCCAAATGCAACAATTTTCCCTACCATTTTTCCTCCCACTACTATAACACACAATACACCATCAACATACACTGCTACAATTGCAAAGTTCCACGGTCTTACCAATAGGCCACACTTTACCCTACTTTTAAAAACATGTTACAAATCTACTGCACACCAAAAAGTGCAGCATCAAGATTGAAAGCACCAGGACAAAAATTACCCTGGCGCCCAAAAAAATGTTTTAATTCATTTTTGCACCAAGGCAAACTTTGCTATACAGCTAATATCATTCAGTTGTATCCCTAGTGAAAACTTTCCTCTGCTGCAAAAAGTCACTAAAAATGCATCCTTTTTACACTATGCCAATGTTTACCCTGTTCCTTATAATATGCCAAACTGCACTTGTCATGGTTCATTTGTTTTCAAATGTATCCCGCTGTTTTTAAACATAAAGCACACTTTGCCCTACTGCCAATACCGTGTGACTTTCCGCTTCAACCAGTACAAAGTGTATATAATATTGCCCCAGATTGTAACAACATAGTTACATAGTTAACATACTTTAGCACTCCACACATAACAAAACTTTAGTCATAGTTTTTTCCAATAACTGGTCCTATCTCAATAAAATAGTAATCTTTGCCATTTAACTACTTCACCATTACCACATATACCAACTAACTTTCTTTTACAATTACAGGAAAAAAGAAGATTGACAAACACATCTAGCGTACAAAGGAAACTCTTGACATCCTACAAATGTGTCCCGTGCCTGTTGCATGTACATCTCTCTAATTCAAATAACGTACTTTAACTAAGTAGTAGCCTAAGTATTCTTTTCTATTCAACAATATTGTATTACACTCATACTCATTCCATTGCTGCATTCACACTATGGGCCTCATTACAACTCAGGCGTTAAGGGTTAACGCCACCGTTAACCCTTAACGCCTGATTCCCACCTTAACGCCTGCTTTTTGCAGGCGTTAAGTTCCATGGTGCAAAGGCACCTTGGTGCTAATTACGGCACCGTAATTTACGGTGCCGTAATTAGCGCCTTCCCCACTCCCATTATGCCCTATGGGGCAAAAATGGGAATGGGGAAGGGAAAATGGGAAATGGGGATTTACCGCCCCACTCACCTTGTAATGGGGCGGTAAATCCGCCATCCACCATGGTGTAAACGGAGTTTACACCATGGTGGTAAAGTTGGTGCACTTAGCACCAAGGTTGTAATGAGGCCCTATATCTAATCATATCGCAACATTGCTATTTATTCAGTGCTCCACCAAATCCTTATTGCCTAACAACACAACTGTCTCTCATGAACTTCCATACCACAATTTCATTTCTTTATTCTTCCATAACCCTATCCACCTCAAGTCCTCAATTCCAATAGAAAACCTTTCACACTCATTGCATTCCAAATTATTAACACACATGACCACTCTTACACACTCTTCCTCACCCCTTAACAATTACAACCACACAACACTCATACCTGTACACTAATTCACACCATTGTACCGAGCACTGTTTTCACATAATATTCCTACATATTCAATCATTTCATCACTCCCTTATTCACAAACACCAATACTGCTCAACATATTCTACTATCAATACTTTATCACCCATTCCCCATCACATGATTATACTTATTTTATACACCACACGATTTAAATGTCATATTTACCCAATCCCATCACACCTATACAACCACTTACTCTTACAACCTTCCAAACCACACCGATCTTCCCACTACAAAATCGCACAGCACTCCTTTTCATCCCTCTACAATCATACCTATACACCCATCATTTCTGTACAATAACACAAGCATAAAGATTCCACAATTTTTAAACACACACTTTTTTTTTCCAACAGACACAAAAGAATGCCCACTAAAAACCAACTCTTTAGAAAACAAAGAAAATACAGTGCAGATGAAAATAAGAACAAACCACATAGTCATCCTCACCCTCTCCTCTGCCTTTGACACTGTTAATCACAACATCCTGATCACACATGTCCGTGACACCCTCGAAATCACAGGTCAGGCTCTGGCGTGGTTAACCTCCTTTCTCTCTGACTGCCCATCCCAGGTGGAACTCAGTGCCTTTCTCTCGACTATTGCTTTCTCAACCTGTGGCGTTCCCCAGGGATCTAACCTATCCCCCTGGTTCTTCAATGTCTATATGGCTGCCCTGGCATGTGTGATGTTCACTTTCACCTCTAACTTCCAGTGTTACTCGGATGACACAAAACTATCTTTCAGGCTACCCTCAGCTGCCTCCTCCTCCATAATCATATCAGACTGTCTGTTCGCTATTCAGCCATGGTGTGCTGCAAACAACTTCTGCCTCAATGCCATTAAGACTGAGATTGTTTGCATTGGGACCCCTGATCCCGCTTCTACTCTGGCCAGCCTCCCTCAGCCCTGCGCCCTAACCCACCTGCAAGGCTAAAAACCTTGGGGTCATCTTCAACTCCATTCTCTCCCTCTCCTCTCAAATCCTGGACATCTCTAAAAAGTCTATCAGCTACACCTCCTCAGAGGTACTCTACCTTTTCTCACTTTCCCCAGCGGCTCACCATCTCCAGAGCCCTGGTTATCTCTAGGCTGAACTACTGCAACAGCCTCTTCCTCAACCTCGCTTCTTCTGCCTTGTGCCCTCTGCAACTCATCCAGAACAGAACTGCTAGGCTTATCCTTGGCCTCAAGCCCAGAGACCATATCTCTCTGGCACCAAAATCCCTTCACTGGCTCCCCGTGGCTGCAAGGATCATGTTAAAGACACTCAGAATTATCCCAAAGGCTTTCTGGGGCCTGGGACCTACCTACCTGCAACGTTGCCTTCCTAAATACTGTCCCTCATGAGCCCTGCACCCATCTACCCCCAACCTTATCCGAGTGAGTGGGTTCTCCAAGCAGAGATTTGGAGGGAGATCCTTATCCTCAGCAGGTGCCTCCCTCTGGAATAGCCTCCCTGCCGCCCTCCATCTTGAGCCCGATCTTCTTAAGTTCCGGAAACTCCTCAAGACCTTCCTCTTCTTCTCTTACTTCTAATTCCCTCTCCCCTGCTAACCTAGCTCTCTGCTCTTTTCCCTCTCCCCCTCCTTTTCCTTACAGCTTGCTAACTGGCCGCTTGGTGTACCTCAGATTCTCGCAGGTCCAGGCACCCCTGCCAGTCCTCTCACACACTTGCCTCGGGGCCCCACACATCTACCCACCTTCGCTGCACTTCAGTAACAACCCAAGAGAGTGGCACTCTCTGCACTTACCACAGTCTCCACCAATTGAGTGCACTTGTATCTCCCCCCCCGTGACCATTCTGTGCACTTGCACGATCTGAATGAACATGCCTGAAGATTGTCTGTCTGTCTGCTCTCCCTTGTCTTCACCAATCAATATTTGTTGTGTCTTAACAGTTAAATATATTATATGCATTTACTCTGCCTGTACAGACTATTATTACCTCAGAAATTCGAGGGCTCTGAGCGACTGTTGTTTTTTCCCCATGTTTCCACCCTCCATGAGTGCTTTGAAACACTTGCCTGTATGTAGGCGCTTTATAAATAAACAATAACATACCATACCATCCATAACTAAAACATAGTATAGTTTAGGAAAGATTCAAACAGAACAGCTAGCAACCTCACTAAACAAAAATAGACCAGTCAGCACTACAAGACGTTAACCACTCTATCTGCAACTGTCTGCAACTGTCTCTTACCAAAAACTCTCCTTCTAGACCTCTACACTCCTCTGGCACCAACTCTCTATATGTAAAGTGTTTCGCTAAACAGAGAAGGAGGCCACTTGCTTTCCTCAACTGGTTGCCTCCCCGGGAACAGCCCCCGCCCATCCAGGGGAGGGAGCCACCTGACCCTCTGCATCTTGAGCAGGACATTCTGAAGATCTGAACACACATCATGACTCTACTCTTTTCCTCCTCCTTCCCTTCCTCCTTCCCCTGCTAATCTCACAGTTGCTGTGATTGGTGTCTTGGACCCTTATGCATCCAGTGGGCTCCTGACCATTCACACCCTATCCCCCCATAATCTGTCTTCCTTCAGCACTTGCCTCGGCTCACCTTCCACACTGGAGATTCACACTTTCCACCCAACGTGGCTCCTGGTGCATAGAATTTACTACACCCTGCACTTCATCTGCGGGCTCACCATCAAGCACGGACACCACAGCACCTACCCCACTGCCCTCTTCCTTCCTGCACTTGCATGTTCTGAATACTCACAAGGCACAGTGGGTTTGGGTGTCCCTTCCCCCTGTACGTATTTGTATTTAATTGTATTTTTGTGTTTTTGATTGTACTGCTACCCGATGTACCTCCCTGTTGCCCTGTGGGCATTTCGAAACAGAATTGCATTTCCTGTATAAGTACCTAACAAGCAAACATTAAATACACAAATAAATAATTAATAAATGAGAAACACATTTGGCAATAACTAGTTGACTTAAACAAAGTTAGACAAGCCCTTCAATATCTTAAAGAAAACAATGACTACTACAGATATAGAAACATAGAAGAAAGCTTAAGAGAAACCACCCAAATAATTAAAGATTTACCACAAACTGGCCAATGTGAACATGTGGATCCTATTACGGCAGCCAACATTTAAGACCAGTCTAATAATACTCAATGAGACCATGCGCCAAGATTTGTCACCATCACCACAATTTATTTATCTAATAGTGTGTGCCCCTTGGATGACACGTGTTTTGGCAATCTGCCTTTTTCAAATCTGGGCATATGTCTTTATTTTTCAATTCTCACTATAAGTGGGTATATCTACATTGTGACAGTAATTCAAATTGTAAAACAGTCATAACATTAGGTCAATAGTAAAATGCGAATATATTGGCATTCGAAAATAAAAAATTGATAAAGATGACAAACAATTAGGGTTAGGAACAGGTAGGAGTCGAGGGAATTTAGAGAGAATATAATCAAATAAACAATGGTTATAGGGTAAGTATGTAAAGCAAGTAATTAAGACAATCTAGGTGTGTTTTAGGTAAATTGTTTTTTGTCCATTCTGTTTTGCCGATTCAAACATTTTATAGTGTGGTAACTTCCTTGTATCCAGCTAATAGTGATTTGACTCTAAACTTGTGCATGGATAATTATTTCCAATACATACTCATTGATAGTACCTTAGTAACAATATCCAATGTCTTCACTCAGTAAGACGACTCATTTGAACATTAATGTGACAATGGCTGTGTATTTAACATGAGTGACTTATAATACACCTTACCATTCATCTTCTGTGGTCTCTCTGTTTCTTTCATATTTTAATGGGTTACATCCATGTAAGAACAAATGAATGATCTTGTAAACCAAATGTGTGCCTCTCGGATTACTATCCTCTGTACATTTGTTTTACTCAGGCCTAAATGCCTATATTCTTTAAAATAAAGATGCTTGATTTCTCATTAATGCATCTCAATGGTTGACATTAGTATTTCCCAAGAGTATTTTTTCAAGAGTTTTTTTCTCATTGCACTGTCCAAGGACAAAGACCCAGGTCTGCGGATTCAATATGGAAACTGTTTCAAAAAGTTAGATGCGGCTCATGTTTTCCAACAACCAATCAGTGGGTGTGTTTGATGTCTGCGAATGCCACGCCCTGTTTGGCCCAGAGGCATTCCATCGACACCAAACAAGAAAATGAGCCCCTTTTGGCCATTAAAAAAAAAAAACCTACTGGACATATGTCTATGAAGATTTCGACATTTTGGGACCCCCCAAAACTTTGCCCCCATTGACAAAACTGTACAAAACTTCACAAAATCATTCCGAGATGGCCATATACTTTTTTTGTAGAGTTTGGTGAAGATTCGTCGAACAGCACCAAAGTTGTAAGCCGCCGAAAAACTGTTCTTCCTATGGGTAAAGCAACTTAACCTTTACTACACATCAGCTATGGCAGGCTGTGTAATTCACTGAAAAGCATTAGTTAAAGTTTAGTTAAGTTGAGCAGATTTAACGCAACAAAACTCTTGAAATTCAATGGATTTGGGAAGTCATGACCAGCGCGTTCCCATTGCAAAGCCCATGAGCACATACATATTAGAAGAGAATGGAGTCATAGTGGCATAAAAAATGGCATTTATAAATGTAAATGGTTATTTATAACACACTTATTACCCAGAGGTTTCTAAGCACGGACACAGGGATCTTTACCCCTGAGCTATCCTCCCGAGACTCCCCCATTATGGAGGACATAGAATTATGGGGGACATCCACGGGAACGTGGTGAGTTAGGCTGGTCATGACTTCCCACATACACTGAATTTCAGGGGTTTTGTAGCATTAAATCTGCTCCACTTAACCACAATTTAATTAAGTTTTTTTCAGTGAATTTCAGGCTTTTGTTATACTATAGATTTTTACAGGCCACAAGCTACGGCCAGTGGCCGTGGCCTTCGGCTGTGCCCACTGTACCTGTTCCCTTCAATATCTTTCTTTGGACCCACTAGGTGGCCATGGGATTTGGATGTGACCACTAAACAGGTCTTTTCCCCTGACCAGTAAGCACAACATTGTGGGTAAGCGTCTGAACTGGAAACATGACAGTTAAATACTGTTAGCCAAATACTTGAGCAAGCTTGCCAACCTCATGAAATCCTAAGGGGTTGTATCCGACCTCTAAAGAAAAGGTACGGTATCCACCCACATGTGTCCTTTACTTGTTCCCTGAAAAGCAACCTCAATCAGGGGAACAAAAAAAGCTGCAGCAGGGTCCAGGATTTCAAAATCTCTTGCCACATCGTGGGCAAACACTCATGACTTACTTGCTTTATATCATTTCCTCTCCTCAGCCCATGTCTAACATTCAATACTCTGCTTTATAAATATAATTTGAAAAGTACACATACCATAGTTCAATCAAATATACAAATCCTTACAGAACTATGTTAGGCAAAAAGTGTACAATTGTCGCATAATTCCCCCAATCTTGACTGGGAGACTGCAAATACCAGAATGGAATTCAGTAAATGTATGGTCTATGAGTGCAAAACCTTCAAGGACTGACAGTAGCACAGTTTACAAAAAAATAATGCAGGTGACATGTGTTTTCTTAGTGTGCTATAAGATATTTCAAACTAAAACAACACACAGCACCAGACTGTGGACTGTCTCCCTTCCATGCAGTAACCAACCCAGCTTAGCTTCAAAGGCCCCCTCAAGCCATGTTGCTCTAAGAGGTTTTGTAACTTGGGCTCTTTTATTGGACAACATGGCTGGAAGGGTCTGACCTTGTCCTTGCTTTGAAGCTTAGCTGGGTCGGTCTTGGAAAATGCATGGATGGTAGACCCAGGAAGCCTGTGAAATGTCACCCCTGATGTCACTGTCGATGTAAAACTGTCTATTTTTTATTATGTATAAAAGATTGCAGGCTTGCCCTCATCGTGAAAAAACATTAGTTGCAGGGATGTTCAGGTGGGCAATACATTGTAGGAAAACCTTTGAAATTGAAGGAAAAAACTTTAGGTGAAGGGATGTTAAGGTGAGAACATAACGCAACACCATTGAAAGGCCAGGGAATTTTTAAACAGGGAAAGTGTTGCACTTAAATATCAACGCAAGGCCGAAATGCCAATTGATTTCTTTGTTTGGGACCATACTGGGCTTGTGTAAGAAGTCTAAAGGAAACACATTTAATAGCTTATTTTCTAAGCTATATGAGAATATTGGTTGGTCACGTGACTTCAAACGAGGCACTAGCTTTGACACTTTGCAACATCTATTTAAAAGGAAATTGAGGCAATGGGAATGGACTAATAACTATATGCAACTCTCTATATAGAGCTCATGCGCATACTTCTCAAATGTCACACATTAGCATTTAAAGTCTCAAAGATATTTGAGATATTTAAGTCCGGCTGTTTGGTGTTTTAAATTGAGATTAAGGATAAACCAACTCCTGCTGTTAGCAATTTGAGGGGCTAACCGTAATATCCCGCTGCAGCATAGGACCTGTCGTATTTGTACTAGCCGGGATTTGCTTGAAACTGCCAAACACCTCTTTACAGAGTGTGCAACCCTGGGAACATCTATTATGACTACAATGGGCGGTTTCATGCATAATTACGATTCCATAAAACAGGATGCATTCTGGAATTTTTGTCTTGAAACAGAGAGCGAAATGGTACAGCTGGCCTTGTATAGACTTTGGTGTATTATCGAGAAACTGTTAGCCAAGAATAATTAATAGATTATTCCCTGCGCCCAGTTATGATGAATAATATTGATGTCATTGATTCACATCACTGTATTAACTTTTACTCTTAATTTTTAGTTGTATAGTTATGGGTGACTGGTACATTTTAGTATTTATAATCTTAAAGATTTTAAACTTGTCGGGGGGTTTCTCCCGGGGTCGGCTGGCCTTCCGCGGACCTCCGGGCTGGGAGGCTTCAACTCCTCCCGCGTATCCCAAAAATGAGTATGAGACAGACACAAGAAGCAAGGTGGTTCTGCTGTTTATTGAATAACGGCAGAGATGGGTCTAGGATCGTACGCGTCCGTCCAGACTCTCGAAATTCGTGCGGCTCGCAGGCCCCTTTTTGCCTCAGTATGACGCGCTACTTGCGTCACCTGGGAAAGTTAGCAAAAAACCTATCGCCACTCTGGATTGGTTCCTCGAGTGGTAGGGTTAGTATAGCATATGTATAGAGAACGCTGTTAGTGGTTAAGGGTCAGTCAGGTGATATACTTGGGTTGTCCCTTCTATTAGATACTTGAAAATTGTTACACAAAGACCCCTAATGATTGGCTAATGTTAGTGGCGTCAGTGATGAGTGCCCCATGTTCTGATTGGTCGACTCGCGAGCCCCCCAGCCTGGGACCATCGTTGTTCCCAGCTCGAAGTGTACCTGTCATTTGCAACAATATGTAACTATGTGTTTGTGCAGACAATGTGTGGATTTGCTCATATGCCTGAGAGCAGACCATTCCCATCGCTGTAGGTGTCCATTGGGTCATTTCATTGTTGCAGCCTGTGTCTCAAACGTGGGACCCAGGCGACTTCTCCCTCCTGGGTCTGGCACCCTGTCAGGTTTGGCTTGGTCACGTGAGGAGAGACCGTGGTTGAGGCAGAATTCTGCACATTTAAATTGTACTTTCCACTGTGTGTCTGGCTTAGCTTGCAGGTGCGACCTTGGCGTCGGCTGGTGGCATGCGAGTTGCAACATCGCTCCCTTGGCTGTCAGTTCTCGCTGGGCGCGTTCTGCAGGGTCAGCAATTGTACTCTTGTTCGTTCAATGTTCGTGGAGGCTCTTGCTTGCGGGCAACTTGGGCCTGGTGCATAGGTGGGGATGTTTAATGCACGGCACTTTAAGTTGCGGTATCACATTGCTTCATAGGCAGGACCATATCTACGTTGTATTTTCATCACAATGCAAGGGTTAGGAGAAGCGTCAGCAAGCATTTAGATGAGTGCTTTGTGCGTCTTGCGTTTCTGCAGTTCGAAAAACCTATGTGAAAAATAATAAAGATGCGCGTCAGTGGGTGTGTCCGTCACCTACGTCATAGCACTGAGTATGTTTTTCGTGTGGATGGGTGTGGGTGTGTCCAGTGTGCATGGTTGCACGGGTGTTCTGACAGTTGGCTAGGTCGTCATGGCATCTCTAACGATGTGTTTCCTTACTGTTGAAGGGCTTAGTCGAGTTCATCCATGCCGCAGGTGTCGGCTTGAGCAGGGCAGGCTGGCGGGCAGGCTGATGGGCACATCCGTATGTTCCTGTACCAGGGTATTTGGTCGTCTGGTAGATAGGCAAATTCATCTCGTGGCGGGTGTCTGGGTCACGATCCTCTAGGCCAGGGGCGTGAGGAGATTGGGGGGAGTCTTTGCTCCCATTCTCCCACTTCAAACATAATAAGGAATATGCATTGAGAATCACACTCAATACTGAACATGATAATTTTGACTTGGAGGGTTAATATGTCAGAACTACTAACTTGTTATACAGCATGGTTGGCCTTGTGCCTATAAGAGCAAATAGGTGGATTCTTTGACTTGGGTGGAACATATAGTGTGCTGCTTGTCTGTAATGTGTAAAATGTGATCTTAATAATAGGTATTGTTTGCTTTTAGTCCTAAATTTTGAAGTTTTTAAGTTTGTAAACGTTTCTGAACTTTATATACAACTAAATAAATAAAATGAAAAATAAATAAATAAAATAACGCAACAAAACCCATAAAATTCAGCAAAAGCCACCTTAACTTTGCACCCCCATTGCACAGTCTATGACTACAATGATGACATCACAGATGACATCACTGATGCCATCACTGCTAACACAACTAATTGCATCATATATGACAGATTACGCCAGTAATAGCATCAGACATAACATCATGTATAAGCTAGCTGTTAAAATCTATGATTATCTTAATGACAATTCAAGCCATGGACTTGGCCATGATGAAGGATGTGGTCACTTCCCATCAACAAAGGCCATACCAAGTTGCTGGTTAGTGTTGTACAACATATGGCAAATATCCATGCCTAGTGTCCCGTTACTGTTTTAAAGTAACGCACTGAACTTCCTCAACCTCCTTCTTACTGTGTTGGTCCTTCAGATGAAAATACTGCCAGCTATCAGTGACAGTTTTCTGGGCACAGTGCTTCTTCTGTGGAGGTAAGGCAGTAAGCACCAACACCACCACTTCATTACTGCTGGACCCAGACATACTTAAAATGTGGGACTGGGAGGAAGAAAACAAAACTGTAAAAAACACAACACAAAAAGGGCTCTACCACTTAAAATAGGAAAAGTAATAAAAAATATAATCAGCTAAAATGTAAAAAAACACAAACTACAAATGAATGGGCAAAGGAGAAAGGAACAAGAGTGGTTAAAAAATTGTGGAAACCTATGCATACTGCTCTTTAAAGGTTCCTGGAGGCTCACAAGCAAGTTCACCCACTAAGAGACAAAAAGCAATGAGAAAAAATAAGAGAGATATTTTTGGATGTGATGAATAGCCGCAGCTACCACCAACAAGCCAATCAGAGAGCGACTTTTATATAGGAGTCTAGGCCCAGGCGCAATCATGCCTAAAACATCGACCAATCAGATTCCGCGCCCCTCTTATGCGCCTACGCATATTCATAGCCACGTCAATGAGAAGAACCAATCAGGCGGCATGGTTCATTAACACGACTATGCACATTTGCGCCATCCGCACCGACCAGTCGGATTGCATGCACTATTTCGATGTGTGAATGAGAGGGCCCAATAAGGTGTCATGGTTCGTTATCACAGCTACATGCTTTCACAACTTCAGCGGTGACCAATCGGATTCCTCACATTATATAGCTGTGTCAACGAGAGGGCCCAATCAGGTGGTGCAATTCTTTAATGTGGCTATGCACAAATGTGCCTTCGGCGCCGACCAATCATATTATATACACTATATAGCCGCCTCAACCAAAGGGCCTAATCAGGCAGCATGGTTCATTAACACAGCTACACGCTTTCATGCCTAAAGCATCCACCAATCAGATTTCACGCTCTGCTTATGCGCCTACACATGACCCGTAACCACATCAATGAGAAGGCCTAATCAGTTGACATGGCTCGTTAATGCAACTATGCGCTTTTGTGCCTAAACCATCAACCTACACATGATCCATAACGGCATCAATGAGAGGGCACAATCAGGTGGTGTGTTTCGTTAATGCAGTTACGTGCATTTGTGCCTCGAGCAACAACCAATCAGATTTTGCGTCACACATGACTCGTAGCTGCCAATTATGTGTTGAGTTCCATAAGTGTGTCCATGATGAGAACCCCCGTGTGCGGAATTGACCAATCAAAACATGCGCTGCGGTAACATGGTGACACATGACTCATAGCTGCACGTACAATCTGTGCCGTCTGATTGTTTGCTAGGTGTATCAGTGAATATTCACCACACCCAAGGAACACTCCTTTACTTTTCCTCATTGATTTTTCTTCTGACTACTGAGCAGCTTGTCTGTGAAGTATATGAAGGTTTTCAGCAAACTACTCATTTTTTGCCCTCCTTTTTCCATTTACCTCTTTTTTGTCCTGTCATTTGTTCTTTTTTGAAGCATTGTTAAATATATAGTTCCACACCGTTTCACCAATCTGCACCAAAGTTTGCATAGTTGTCTGTTAGGACCCTCTGGGCATTACTGGCTACATGACATTGGACAATGCACCCCTTTCCCCCGATTTCAGCACCTTCACACATGAGACGGTTGCATGAAAACATCAATGTGGTTGTTGAATAACTGGTCTTAACACAATGAACAAAACTACGTTTCAAAGCCCTAGGATGTACTGTTTCTGAGATATTTGCACCACAATTAACTGCACCATGTCAGGGTGAGGCGACAGGTGGGGACAGAGCACAGAAGGTCCCAGTATGCCGCAGCACATCAACTCTCACCTCCCCCCAACATCTACAACGGGGTATTTCAGCAAGCCACACATGCCCATTCTCAGTGTAGTTTACTTCAGGGTGCAAAGTACATCAAGTGATAAGAAAATTGGAACAGCGATCTACAGGATCATTGATTTTCAACAATTAATGAGTTTCATCAAGTCTGTCTACAGAACCTGTTCGGAGAACGGGTACTTTTTGCTAGTGCTTATTAATTACAGTTGTACACATATGTTTAATTATTTTGACCCTCATATGCAGTACTTCGTATGCACTATGTTCGATACAAGATGTGTGCATACTACACTGTTGTTGTCTTCACATATAATAATCATTGGGTGCTTGGGAAAAAATCTAAGGTGGATAAAAAAAACATGCACTGTCTAAGACATCAATCAGGTCAATGGGTGGAAGTAGAGTGGGTAGGCATACAGTGAGTGGATAAGGGTGCACAGGGTTCAATAGGGAGGGTGAGAGTAGAGCAGCTGGAAGTACAGTGGATGGGGGAAATGAGTCTATGGTAGAGGGTAGGGGGAAGGATGGGTTGGATATAAAAAGTGAGGGTATGGTGCACAGCCGTACAAAGGGTGGAGGTACAATGTGTGGGCACGAAAGTTGAGGGGGTGGGTGGCTGAACAAAGCATGTGGTAGCGTAGGTAAGAGGAGGTAGAGATAATGGGGATAGACTGGATGGGGCAGGGTGTGGGGTCGTAAAGAGAGTGCAGATAGCAAGAGAGGATAGGGGTAATCTGGCTGGACAAACATTTTGCAAGGCTCATCAGCAACACAAAATAAAATCACATGTGCCTAACTCTGTACTTCATCGAACAGCTGCTGTGGCGTCAACCTCTGCACCAACAACCACAAAGGCAACCTCTGCATTCAGACATTGTCCACCATGTCTGCATTCAAACAATGCCTTGTGCCAGCAGTAGCAGTAACAATGTCATCTGAGTTGTGACACCATCCACCATATACTGTCTAAGATTCACATGCTAAAGTGAGATTGAAAAATGGTATTGCAAGTTCTGCAAGAAGGTTCTAAACCATGGACCTTATAAGGTGCAATCACATAGCTTTGGAACAAACGTCCTCAATCAATAATTAGTCTGACTCCACTGGGACAACATTCATGTGGTACCATTTTATTGCACATGAAGTTTAAGACAAGTGCAAGCAAATTAACCTTTAACCTCCAGGAAATTGTCAGTTCATAATTTCAGTTAGTTCTTTTTTTTTATAAATATTTTTATTTGCAGTGGCATAGTGCTAATTCTAAAATATTTTTCAAATTTTGCTCCATCTTTCTCATAGGACATCTGACAGCAGGAAGTACTTCATAGCCAAGGAGGGCTAGGGAGCACCATTCCCAAAAACAGATAATAAAAGTGTAGTGTAAGTTCTGAAAAAAAACAGCTACACCGTGAACCTTCCAAAATGCCATCGCAGAGCTTGGGACATCCATCCTCATACAACACATAGACCAACTCCACTAACAGTGTAAACTGTTTTTTTTTAAATATTCTAATTTTTGTATTTAAAAAAGTAACCTGTGTAGAAAAAGCAATACTGGTAAGTGGAACTTGGTGAGAGCAGGTGTACTATGTTGGCACTGCATGTAATCTGATAGCAGTGATCATAAAATAGTGTAGCTATGCATAGAGAAGCATGCTACATTTTAGAGATAAAATAAAATAGAATACAACACTGCTACTGCATATTTGTATGAACAGGGATGGCCATGTTTAAAAGCATCTCAGTAAAACACTGACAATGCATAGGTGTTTGAGCAGTACTAAAATTATTCTAATTCTGTAAAGCTCAGAAGAATGCACGTTCTAAGCACTTTTATGGAACAATTAACTGCCACTCAGCAAGTGGAAAATAGTGGCAATATATATGCCACCTGATAGCAGTGGTTAATATAGCTGATACAAACAACACTGCAAATAAACCTTTAAATGTGTAAATAGTTACTGACACTTTCACATCAGCCACAGACTCACATGCACAGTGTGAGTTCTGCAATTAGAATGAGAGTGTGCAAAATGATGGCTTTTATACTTTCCAAAATCAATAGCAAAAGAGAGGACTATAGTAAGCAAAGTACTAACAAGGCCAACCCATTTTCACTGCAACCTATCACAGGCAAGTACACAATTACAAAAGTAACACCAACCAATTGCAAACACTGGAACACATACAAAACCTTTTTTCCCAACAATCTTTTTATAACCACAGCTATTCAAACTGAGGCTATAATCACCCTCTTGTAGCCCTGGATACACGTACATCTTTTAGTAACTCAAAAACAGACATCAGCAACCTTTAAAAATTAAAATCAGACATGGGTAGAGGTGAGAACACGGAATCAGAAATACATGTAAATTGTGTGGCCTAACATCCACAGGATAATATGATTATTAGAGAGAAATGTATGGCTTAATACCCATGGCTATTCACATAGCTGCATGTACAACAGCAACCAATCAACTGACATGGTACATTAACGTGCCTGCATATGCCTGGCTGTATGTATTGTTTCCTGATTCCCAAACCCTCACCAAGTGCCCCCAACATCTCTGCTAGCTCCCCCCCCCACCCAATTCCCTGATGGCCTGCTCTCCTCCCAGCCATCTCCCATTCCCCCTATACCATTTGTAATTTCTGGGACACTGTTTAGATCAAAATGTCAGGTAGCAGCGATTATGCTATCCGCCAAAATGCACGATGTACCATTGGCCTGTATATAGCTGCGATTACACATGCCCCTGGGGTTTGCCGTGACTATGCATCCCACACAGTGATTGGTGCTTGTGTAGCCTTGGTTAACCCATCGAGTCACTAGGTAGGCTGGGTAAGGGTAGTTAGGGTGTGGATAAAGTGTATGGATGGAGAAAGACATGGTGGGGATTTGATGCTGGTACAAAATATGTAAGTAGGCTTAGTAGGTTGGGTAGTCAGGATTAGGTAAACTGGCAGAGAATAAAGAGGGGAGTTTGGGTGGATGTAGAGAAGGTGGGGTACAGTAGGTGTGCAGAGTTATAGACACTAGCCATGACCACAATGATATAATTCGCTCTTTTCAGTCTGTAAAAATATATATATATATAAAAGTATGTTTCCGTACTCAGCTGATGCAATTGATCAGTGTTAGGTTGCCCTCTGCTGTCCAAATGGCAAAGTGCACCCACTTCAACAACACCTATACTTTCAACAAACAGAATTAACATGTTTCTACACAGACACCTTCACCTTCCACTATTGCAAACATTCAGAATAATTTCAAGTTTTTTTTTCCCAGCCCCACTTCTCTTCACACAGGGCATGGCAGTTGCAGTGTTAATGAACAGTTAATCAACAGCTAAAAGTTACCATCTCTAATGATCGAAACGCTGGGAGACGAATGCCTCCTCACAAGCTCAAAATGAAAGTAGGTGCTGTAATTATGTTACTATGCAATCTTATGCCATCACATTGAATCTTCAATGATTGTCACTAAAGAGCGAAATGCTGTAGGACGAATGCCTCCTCACGAGCTAAAACTGAAAGTAGGTGCTGTAATTATACGACTACGTAATCGTATGCTATCATGGGGACTCTTCAATGTTTCAGTCTCTAAAGAGCAAAACGCTGCAGGATGAACGCCTCCTCCTGAGCTCAAACTGAAAGTGAGTACTGTAATTATGCTACTGCACAATCTTATGCCATCACAGTGACTCTGCAATGGAACAAGGTTGACAATTATGCATTTACAAAGACACATCATAGAGGCCTGTGTGATTGATGGTACTTAGATACTGTTCTTATACCGAGCATACCTCTCATTCCATCTAATATCTTTAGCCTTTTCAATGACCATTAATAAGTCACAGGGACTTATGCCCCCCCCTTCCTGGAAGTGATCGGTGATAATTGAGATATTTAATGTTTTATTTAAAGTACTGCTTGCTCCTCCAAGCCCTTGTCAATGCCCCCAACAGCTATATTGGCCCCCCCACGCCCCGATGGCCTCCTCAGATCCCCTGCCCTCTCCCAATCCCCCCACAACACTTGCTGTTTCCATGACACAGTTTGCTTTCAGATCTTGGCTAGTCACATCTATTCTGTCCATAGCTGAGGCTACAGAGAAGGGTTGTATTGCAAACTCAGTCCCTAGATCCCCTCCAACTCCCACATTTCATCTGGTGTCCTCTTACCTCCCCTCACATCTAGACTGATGGAATTTGCATGTTTGTTGACCTGCAAATGGCTTGTTTCCTGTGTTTCATTTTCCAAAACCCTCGACTATAGCCACGGCTATCTCCAGCATCAAGCAAAAACAAAGATGGTGGCTGTTTCCTTTATAAACACCCGTCTTCTCAGCAATTTACCTGATATATAGCTATCTATTTTGGAGATGGGGGCACCCCCTTCGCCATCAAATATTTAAAAAAATACTGGACGGAATAACCCCAAACCTACGGAGCCTGGTGAGTGCGACCGTTTGTTTTTTGTAATTTGCCACCTGTCCTAGTGGCATCGGTGGTCCCCCTGCTCCCTTGGTAGCCCCCTTTACCTCCCACTCCCTCCACGCATCCATTTCCTTATTTCCCGGCCCTCCTGCCTCCCGTTCCCACCCACCCCCTCCTATTGGTCAATCCAGCCTGAGAAACAAGCCTACTGACTCGCGTGCCTGCCCCAGCTCCTTTGGACCTCCGGAGCCTGGTGAGTGCGGATGTTTGTTTTTTGTAATTTGTCCACCTGTCGTAGTGGCATCCATGGTCTCCCTGCCCCCTTGGTAGCCCCCTTTACCTCCCACTCCCTCCCCGCATCCATTTCCTTATTTCCCGGAACTCCCACCTCCCGTTCCCGCCCACCCCCTGCTATTGGTCAATCCAGCCTGAGAAACAAGCCTACTGACTCGCATGCCTGCCCCAGCTCCTTTGGACCTCCGGAGCATGGTGAGTGCAGCTGTTTTCTTTTTGTAATTTGTCCACCTCTCCTAGTGGCATCCTTGGTCCTCCTACCCCCTTGGTAGCCCCCTTTAGCTCCCACTCCCTCCCTGCATCCATTTCCTTATTTCCCGGCACTCCCGCCTCCCGTTCCCACCCACCCCTCCTATAGGTCAATCCAGCCTGAGAAACGAGCCTACTGACTCGCGTGCCTGCCCAGCTCCTTTGGACCTCCGGAGCCTGGTGAGTGCGGCCGTTTGTTTTTTGTAATTTGTCCACCTCTCCTAGTGGCATCCTTGGTCCTCCTACCCCCTTGGTAGCCCCCTTTAGCTCCCACTCCCTCCCTGCATCCATTTCCTTATTTCCCGGCACTCCCGCCTCCCGTTCCCACCCACCCCTCCTATTGGTCGATCCAGCCTGAGAAACAAGCCTACTGACTTGCATGCCTGCCCCAGCTCCTTTGGACCTCCGGAGCATGGTGAGTGCAGCTGTTTTCTTTTTGTAATTTGTCCACCTGTCCTAGTGGCATCCGTGGTCCCCCTACCCCATTGGTAGCCCCCTTTAGCTCCCACTCCCTCCCTGCATCCATTTCCTATTTCCCGGCCCTCCCGCCTCCCATTCCCGCCCACCCCATCCTATTGGTCAATCCAGCCTGTGAAACGAGCCTATTGACTCGCGTGCCTGCCCCAGCTCCTTTGGACCTCCGGTGCCTGGTGAGTGTGGCCGGTTGTTTTTTGTAATTTGTCCACCTGTCCTAGTGGCATCCGTGGTCCCCTTGCCCCCTTGGTAGTCCCCGTTACCTCCCACTCCCTCCCTGCATCCATTTCCTTATTTCCCGTGACCTCCCACCTCCCGTTCCCGCACCACCCCCTCCTATTGGTCAATCCAGCCTGAGAAACGAGCCTACTGACTTGCGTGACTGCCCCAGCTCCTTTGGATCTCCGGAGCCTGGTGAGTGCGGCCATTTGTTTTTTGTAATTTGTCCACCTGTCCTAGTGGCATCCCTGGGCCCTCTGCACCCTGGATAGTCTCCTTTACCTCCCACCCCCGCATCCATTTCCTTATTTTCCAGCCCTACCGCCTCCCGTTCCCACCCACCCCCTCCTATTGGTCAATCCAGCCTGAGAAACGAGCCTACTGACTCGCGTGCCTGCCCCAGCTCCTTTGGACCTCTGGAGCCTGGTGAGTGTGGCCGGTTGTTTTTTGTAATTTGTCCACCTATCCTAGTGGCATCCGTGGTCCCCCTGCCCCCTTGGTAGCCCCCTTTTACCTCCCACTCCCTCCCCACATCCATTTCCTTATTTCCTGGCCCTCCCGCACCCTGTTCCCGCCCACCCCCTCCTATTGGTCAATCCAGCCTGAGAAACGAGCCTACTGACTCGCATGCCTGCCCCAGCTCCTTTGGACCTCCGGAGCCTGGTGAGTGTGGCCATTTGTTTTTTGTAATTTTTCCACCTGTCCTAGTGGCATCCGTGGTCCCCCTGCCCCCTTGGTAGCCCCCTTTTACCTCCCACTCCATCCCTGCATCCATTTCCTTATTTCCCGGCCCTCACGGCTCCCGTTCCCGCCCACCCCCTCCTATTGGTCAATCCAGCCTGAGAAACAAGCCTACTGACTCGCGTGCCTGCCCCAGCTCTTTTGGACCTCCAGAGCCTGGTGAGTGCAGCTGTTTGTTTTTTGTAATTTATCCACCTGTCCTAGTGGCATCCGTGGTCCCCCTGCCCCCTTGGTAGCCCCCGTTACCTCCCACTCCCTCCCCGCATCCATTTCCTTATTTCCCGGACGTCCCACCTCCCGTTCCCGCCCACCCCCTCCTATTGGTCAATCCAGCCTGAGAAACGAGCCTACTGACTTGTGTGCCTGCCCCAGCTCCTTTGGACCTCCGGAGCCTGGTGAGTGCGGCTGTTTGTTTTTTGTAATTTGTCCACCTCTCCTAGTGGCATCCGTGGTCCCCTTGCCCCCTTGGTACCCCCTGTTACCTCCCACTCCCTCCCCATATCCATTTCCTTATTTCCCGGCCCTCCCGCATCCCGTTCCCGGCCACCCCCTCCTATTGGTCAATCCAGCCTGAGAAACGAGCCTACTGACTCGCGTGCCTGCCCCAGCTCCTTTGGACCTCCGGAGCCTGGTGAGTGCAGCTGTTTGTTTTTTGTAATTTATCCACCTGTCCTAGTGGCATCCGTGGTCCCCCTGCCCCCTTGGTAGCCACTGTTACCTCCCACTCCCTCCCCGCATCTATTTCCTTTTTTCCTGGCCCTCCCGCCTGCCGTTCACGCCCACCCCCTCCTATTGGTCAATCCAGCCTGAGAAACAAACCTATTGACTCGCATGCTTGCCTCAGCTCCTTTGGACCTCCGGAGCCTGGTTAGTGCGGCTGTTTGTTTTTTGTAATTTGTCCACCGATCCTAGTGGCATCCGTGGTCCCCCTGGCTCCTTGGTAGCCCCCTTTACCTCCCACTCCCTCCCCGCATCCATTTCCTTATTTCCTGGCCCTCCCACCTCCCGTTCCTGTACACCCCCTCCTATTGGTCAATCCAGCCTGAGAAACGAGCCTACTGACTTCCGTGCCCGCCCCAGCTCCTTTGGACCTCCGGAGCCTGGTGAGTGCGGCCGTTTGTTTTTTGTAATTTGTCCACCTGTCCTAGTGGCATCCGTTGTCCCCCTGCCCCCTTGGTAGCCCCCTTTACCTCCCACTCCGCCCCCGCATCCATTTCCTTATTTCCCGGCCCTCCCGCCTCCCGTTCCCTCCCACCCCCTCCTATTGGTCAATCCAGCCTGAGAAACGAGCCTGCTGACTCGTGTGCCTGCCCCAGCTCTTTTGGACCTCCGGAGCCTGGTGAGTGCGGCCGTTTGTTTTTTGTAATTCGTCCACCTGTCCTAGTGGCATCCATGATCCCCCTGCCCCCTTGGTAGCCCCCGTTAACTCCCACTCCCTCCCCGCATCCATTTCCTTATTTCCCGGCCCTCTCGCCTCCCGTTCCCTCCCACCCCCTCCTATTGGTCAATCCAGCCTCAGAAACAAGCCTACTGACTCGCATGCCTGCCCCAGCTCCTTTGGACCTCCGGAGCCTGGTGAGTGCGGCTGTTTGTTTTTTCGTAATTTGTCCACCTGTCCTAGTGGCATTCGTGGTCCCCTTGCCCCCTTGGTAGCCCCCTTTACCTCCCACTCCCTCCCCGCATCCATTTCCTTATTTCCCGGCCTCCCGCCTCCTGTTCCCGCCCACCCCCTCCTATTGGTCAATCCAGCCTGAGAAACGAGCCTACTGACTTGCGTGCCTGCCCCAGCTCCTTTGGACCTCCGGAACCTGGTGAGTACAGCTGTTTGTTTTTTGTAATTTATCTACCTGTCCTAGTGGCATCCGTGGTCGCCCTGCCCCCTTGTAGGCCCTGTTACCTCCCACTCCCTCCCTGCATCTATTTCCTTATTTCCTGGCCCTCCCGCCTCCCGTTCCCCCCCACCCCCTCCTATTGGTCAATCCAGCCTGAGAAACAAACCTATTGACTCGCATGCCTGCCTCAGCTCCTTTGGACCTCTGGAGCCTGGTTAGTGCGGCGGTTTGTTTTTTGTAATTTGTCCACCTATCCTAGTGGCATCCATGGGCCCCCTGCCCCCTTGGTATCCCCCTTTACCTCCCACTCCCTCTTCGCATCCATTTCCTTATTTCCTGGCCCTCCCACCTCCCGTTCCTGCCCACCCCCTCCTATTGGTCAATCCAGCCTGAGAAACGAGCCTACTGACTTGCATGCCTGCCCCAGCTCCTTTGGACCTCCAGAGCTTGGTCAGTGCGGCCGTTTGTTTTTTGTAATTTGTCCACCTGTCCTAGTGGCATCCGTTGTCCCCCCTGCCTCCTTGGTAGCCCCCTTTACCTCCCACTCGATCCCTGCATCCATTTCCTTATTTCCCGCCCTCCCGCCTCCCGTTCCCGCCCACCCCCTCCTATTGGTCAATCCAGCCTGAGAAACGAGCCTGCTGCCTCGCGTGCCTGCCCCAGCTCTTTTAGACCTCCGGAGCCTGGTGAGTGCGGCCGTTTGTTTTTTGTAATTCGTCCACCTGTCCCAGTGGCATCCATGGTCCCCCTGCCCCCTTGGTAGCCCCCGTTACCTCCCACTCCCTCCCCGCATCCATTTCCTTATTTCCCGGCCCTCTCGCCTCCCGTTCCCTCCCACCCCCTCCTATCGGTCAATCCAGCCTCAGAAACAAGCCTACTGACTCGCTTGCCTGCCCCAGCTCCTTTGGACCTCCGGAGCCTGGTGAGTGCGGCTGTTTGTTTTTTCGTAATTTGTCCACCTGTCCTAGTGGCATCCGTGGTCCCCTTGCCCCCTTGGTAGCTGTCATGATGCCCGCTCCCGGGGAGCCGGTTCAAGTCCTGCGTCCCTGAAAGCGGACATCCAGTCCCCAAGGAAGGACCCAGCAACCCCATATAGGGGCCCTTTGGACAGTGTCCTGGCGCCTATGGCACCAGGCTCATAAAAGACATCAGTCCTGGCGCCATAGGCGCCAGGCTCATTATGGAAGTGCTTGTGTGCACTTACCTGATGCAGACCATGCTGCAGGATCCCGGCCTCCTTGAGGCCTGAAAGGAACTACTTTACCTGTGGGACTAATTTACCATCCGGGCGTGGTCGGGGAAGGATACATACCTGATTGGAGGAAGGATACATACCTGGAACTTCTTCCAAGGCTATTTAAACCCCACCCGAACAGCCACACGTGCTTCGCGTTGTTCTGCATCTAGCAGCTGGACGCTCACCGTGTCTGCTCCTGCATCCTGACTTCTGCCACGCCTGCCAGCATCCTGGATCACCTGCAAAGGAAGAGAAGAAGAGAACAGAAGAAGGGAAAGTCCTTACCTGCTAAATCCGCATCCCGGAGACATCTCGCCGACAATCCTGAAAAGGAAGACTTTTATTTAAATGTTCATCGCGTCGATCGCTGCAGCGCCGCATTCCACTCACCTTTACAGGGCGCCTCTATATTCAGCAGCGATCATCCGGATTCGCAGTCACGCCCCAGCGCCTAGGGAGAAAAAGACCAGAACAAAAGGTGAGAGAGAGAAGGGAATAAGGAAAGCTAAATATCCATGTTAAGACTTACCTGTTGATTCATTCCCTCTTCATTTCGGGTCCGCGCAGCATCCTGGCATTTCCGGACCCCGGCTCCTAAGGGGAAAAAGAGACATCAGCGTTAATGAGCGAATGAAAAGACATTACCAAAAAACGCTCATTAAAGACTTACCTGATTTCTACAAGGATTTCACCTCTCATCTCGGGTCGGTGCCTGTTCCCCGGCATTCCGTACCCCGGCCCCTATGGGGAAAAAGACACTAGCATTAGTACATTAATGCATGGACACAAGGGGAACCTCTTATCAAAAAAACTTACCTGGAAGCCAAGCAAGTTTGGTTCTCACTAATCCGAAAATCCAGTGAAGTAACTGGATACCAACGCGCCCCTGCATCAGAAGCAGGATGGAGAGCTCGTCCTTCCAGACCCTAAGGTGAGACGCTACGAGGAATCACAGAAGGGTTTCGAGGAGGGTGAGAGGGGAAAGTGGGAGGCTGATTGCATTACCCCGCAGACAGTTAATCCCCTATTTTCGCCTACAGAAGGATACTTCTGCGAGCCAGACAAGCCAGATTTGGGGGCCCGGTCCAGTCCGTCTTCCGAACCCTGCGCATCACCTTAGAAGAGGTCACAGCAGCGCGAACCAGGCCAGTGCCTCCGTGGGAGTCAGGTGAGCATTACAGTAGCCCCCTTTACCTCCCACTCCCTCCCCGCATCCATTTCCTTATTTCCCGGCCTCCCGCCTCGCGGTCCCGCCCACCCCCTCCTATTGGTCAATCCAGCCTGAGAAACAAGCCTACTGACTTGCGTGCCTGCCCCAGCTCCTTTGGACCTCTGGAGCCTGGTGAGTGCAGCTGTTTGTTTTTTGTAATTTATCCACCTGTCCTAGTGGCATCCGTGGTCCCCCTACCCCCTTGGTAGCCCCCGTTACCTCCCAATCCCTCCACGCATCCATTTCCTTATTTCCCAGCCCTCCCACCTGTCGTTCCCGCCCACCCCGTCCTATTGGTCAATCCAGCCTGAGAAAAGAGCCTACTGACTCGTGTGCCTGGCCCAGCTCCTTTGGACCTCTGCATCCTGGTGAGTGCGGCCGTTTGTTTTTTGTAATTTGTCCACCTCTCCTAGTGGCATCAGTGGTCCCCTTGCCCCCTTGGTAGCCCCCGTTACCTCCCACTCCCTCCCCATATCCATTTCCTTATTTCCGGGCCCCCCCGTATCCCGTTCCCGGCCAGCCCCTCCTATTGGTCAATCCAGCCTGAGAAACGAGCCTACTGACTCGCGTGCCTGCCCCAGCTCCTTTGGACCTCCGGAGTCTGGTGAGTGCGGCTGTTTGTTTTTTGTAATTTATCCACATGTCCTAGTGGCATCCGTGGTCCCCCTACCCCCTTGGTAGCCCCCGTTACCTCCCACTCCCTCCCCGCATTCATTTCCTTATTTCCCGGCCCTCCCGCCTCCCGTTCCTGCCCACCCCCTCCTATTGGTCAATCCAGCCTGAGAAACGAGCCTTCTGACTCGCGTGCCTGCCCCAGCTCCTTTGGACCTCCAAAGCCTGGTGAGTGCGGCCCTTTGTTTTTTGTAATTTGTCCACCTGTCCTAGTGGCATCCATGGTCCCCCTGCCCCCTTGGTAGCCCCTGTTACCTCCCACTCCCTCCCCACATCCATTTCCTTAATTCCTGGCCCTCTTGTCTCCCGTTCCCGGCCACCCCCTCCTATTGGTCAATCCAGCCTGAGAAACGAACCTACTGACTCGCGTGCCTGCCTCAGCTCCTTTGGACCTCCGGAGCCTGGTTAGTGCGGCCGTTTGTTTTTTGTAATTTGTCCACCTATCCTAATGGCATCCATGGTCCTCTGTCCCCTTGGTAGCCCCCTTTACCTCCCACTCCCTCCCTGCATCCATTTCCTTATTTGCTGGCCCTCCCGCATCCCATTCCCGCCCACTCCCTCCTATTTGTCAATCCAGCCTGAGAAATGAGCCTACTGACTCGCGTGCCTGCCCCAGCTCCTTTGGACCTCCGGAGCCTGGTGAGTGCAGCCGTTTGTTTTTTGTAATTTGTCCACCTCCCCTAGTGGCATCCGTGGTCCTCTGTCCCCTTGGTAGCCCCCTTTACCTCCCACTCCCTCCCCACATCCATTTCCTTATTTCCCGGCCCTCCGCCTCCCATTCCCGCCCACCCCCTCCTATTGGTCCTGTCAAGAGGACTTCCATTCATAGCCAATCCCTCCAGGGCAGCCCTCTGCCCGGCAGACCCATCGGCTAAGGACCCCGAGGCAAAGGACGGCCCCCACAGTGACGGCTCCTGGTCGTATCTGCAGGTATCCGCAGGAGAAGCAAGAAGCCAACAAAAGTAAGTGTGGCAAGGGTGGGGACTGAAGCAATTACTTCACGCCATACTACCCTACCACTCAGCCCCCGAAAGCTAAAACGTTGCAATCGCTTCATCTAGTTTAATTGCATATAGAACTGTGTGCCTAAATACCAGATATCCTCTCTGTGAAAGTTCAATTTAGAAGTGCGCCCAACAGCCTCTCTGTGAAAGTAGAATTTAGAAGTCTGCCCAATAGCCTCTGTGAAAAGTTTAACTTTGAAGTATGTCCAATAGCCTTTCTGTGAAAGTTGAATTTAGAAGTCTACCAAATATCCTCTCTGTGGAAAGTTGAATTTAGAAGTGTGCCTATTATCCTCTCTGAGTAAAGTTGAATTTAGAACTGTGCCTAATTTCATCTCTGTGTATAGCTGAATTTAGAACAGTGCCTAATACCATCCCTGTGCAAAATTGGATTTAGAAGTGTGCCTAATAGCGTGCCCTAGTTGAACTGACTAGTGTCCCTAATAGCCTCTCTGTGCACTGTTTAATTTAGAAGTGTACCTAATAGCGTGCCCTGGTTGAATTTAGTAGTGTGCTTAATACGTGCCCTGGTTGAGGTTAGAACTGTGCCTAATAGCCTCTCTGTGTAAAGTTAAAGTTACAAGCGTGCCTAATATCCTCTCTGTGTAAAGCCGATTTTAGAACTGTGCCTAATATCCTCTCTGTGCAAGACTCGAATCTAGAAGTGTGCCTAAATACCAGGTATCCTCTCTGTGGAAAGTTGAATTTAGAAGTGTGCCCAATAGCCTCTCTGTGAAAGTTCAGTTTAGAAGTGTGCCCAGTAGCCGCTCTGTGAAAGTTCAATTTAGAAGTGTGCCCAATAGCCTCTCTGTGAAAAGTTGAATTTAGAAGTGTGCCCAATAGCCTCTCTGTGAAAGTTCAATTTAGAAGTGTGCCCAAAAGCCTCTCTGTGAAAGTTCAATTTAGAAGTGTGCCCAATAGCTTCTCTGTGAAAGTTCAATTTAGAAGTGTGCCCAGTATCCTCTCTCTGAAAAGTTGAATTTAGAAGTGCGCCCAGTAGCCTCTCTGTGAAGGTTGAACTAAGAAGTGTGCCCAATAGCCTCTCTGAAAAGTTTAACTTTGAAGTGTGCCCAATAACCTCTCTGTGTAAGTTGAATTTAGAAGTCTACCAAATATCCTTTCTGTGGAAAGTTGAATTTAGAAGTGCGCCCAATAGCATCCCTGTGAAAGTTGAACTATGAAGTGTGCCCAATAACCTCTCTGTGAAAGTTGAATTTAGAAGTTCACCCATTAGCCTCTCTGTGAAAGTTGAATTTAGAAGTGCGCCCAACAGCCTCTCTGTGAAAGTAGAATTTAGAAGTGTTCCCAGTATCCTCTCTGCGAAAAGTTGATTTTAGAAATGTGCCCAATAGCCTCTCTGTGAAAGTTGAATTTAGAAGTGTGCCCAGTATCCTCTCTGTGAAAGTTGAACTATGAAGGGTGCCCAATAGCCTCTGTGAAAAGTTTAACTTAGAAGTGTGCTCATTAGCCCCTCTGTGAAAGTTGAATTTAGAAGGGTGCCCAATAGCCCATCTGTGAAAGTTGAATTTAGAAGTGTGCCCAATAGCCTCTTTGTGAAAGTTGAATTTAGAAGTGTGCCCAATAGCCTCTGTGAAAAGTTTAACTTAGAAGTGTGCCCAATAGCCTCTGTGAAAAGTTTAGTTTAGAAGGGTGCTCAATAGCCCCTTTGTGAAAGTTGAATTTAGAAATGCGCCCAATAGCATCTTTGTGAAAGTTGAATTTAGAAGTGTTCCCAATAGCCTCTCTGTGAAAGTTCAATTTTGAAGTGTGCCCAATAGCCTCTGTGAAAAGTTTAACTTAGAAATGTGCCCAATAGCCTCTGTGAAAAGTTTAATTTAGAAGTGTGCCCAATACCCTCTCTGTGAAAGTTGAACTATGAAGTGTGCCCAATAGCCTCTGTGAAAAGTTGAATTTAGAAGCGTGACCAATAGCCTCTCTGTGAAAAGTTGAATTTAGAAGTGTGCTAGTAGCCCCTCGTGAAAGTTGAATTTAGAAATGCGCCCAATAGCATCTCCGTGAGAGTTCAATTTAAGTGTGCTCAACAACCGCTCTGTGAAAGTCGAATTTAGAAGTGTGCCCAATATCAAATCTATGAAAAGTTGAATTTAGAAGTGTGTCCAATATCCTCTCTGTGAAAAGTTGATTTTTGAAGTCTGCCCATATCCTCTCTGTGAAAAGTTGAATTCAGAAGTGTGCCCAATAACCTCTCCGTAACAAGTTGATTTTTAGAAGGGTGCACAATAGTCCAGCCTGGCTGAATTCGGAATAGTGCCCAAGCTCCCCTCTGTGAAAGTTGGATTTAGAAATACGCCCAATAGCATCTCCCTAAGAGTTGAATTTAAGTGTGCCCAACAACCGCTCTGTGAAAGTCGAATTTAGAAGTGTGCCCAATATCAAATCTATGAAAAGTTGAATTTAGAAGTGTGTCCAATATCCCCTCTGTGAAAAGTTGATTTTTGAAGTCTGCCCATATCCTCTCTGTGAAAAGTTGAATTCAGAAGTGTGCCCAATAACCTCTCCGTAACAAGTTGATTTTAGAAGGGTGCACAATAGTCCAGCCTGGCTGAATTCGGAATAGTCCCCAAGCTCCGCTCTGTGTAAAGTTGAATTTAGAAGTGCAGTTGAAACTAAAAATCCACCTAATATCCGCACTGTGCAAAACCTGAAGTCAGAAGCGTGCCCAATATCCTCTCTGTGAAAAGTCAAATTTAGAAATGTGCCCAAGAACCTCTCTGTGAAAGTTGATTTTAGAAGGGCGCCCAATAGTCCCCCCTGGCTGAATTCGGAACAGTGCCTAAGCTCCGCACTGTGTAAAGTTGAAACTAAAAATCTACCTAACAGCCGCACTGTGCAAAACCTGAAGTTAGAAGCGTGCCTAAATATCTCTTCTGTACAAAATTGAATTTAAAAGTAAGCCTAATATCATCTCTGTGTACAGTGGAATTTAGAAGTGTACACAATAGTCTAACATCATCTCTGTGTAAAGATTGAATCCAGAATTGTGCCTAAAAGCGTCTCTGTGCAAAACTTGAATTTAGAAGTGTGCCTAAATATCCCCTCTGCCCAAAGTCGAATTTAGAAGTGTCCTTAAATATCATCTCTGTGCAAAGCTAAATCTAGAAGTGGACCTAATAGTGCACCTTGCCCGATTTTAGAAGTGTGCCTAACAACTTACCCTAGTTGAAGGCAGAACTAACCCTAATACCCTCTCCGTGCAAATTGAACTTGGAAGTGTGCCTAATATCTTCTCTGTGTACATTGAACCCGGATGTATCCCTAATATCCTCTCTGAGTACATAATATCCCTCCCTGTGCAATAGTGTGCCCAGTAGCATTGAGTATTTAGCTGAATATTCAAGCATCCCTAATATCCTATCTGTACGAAACTCAAATCTAGAAGTGGACCTAATAGCACCCCTTGCTTGAATCTAAAAGTGTGCCTAATAGTGTGCCCCATTGAATTTACATTCAACTACAATTAGAAAGCCCTCCTAAACTGCACTAAAAAGTCCACCTAAAACCATACTTGTGGCATTGCTACATTCAATTTCTCCCTAATAGCTTACCTGCAGTCCAGCTTTCTACAAGAAAGCCAACCCAACACTGTAACTGTGTTGTAGTTGCAACTAAACAGACTGCCTAATCAGAATATCCAAAGGTCTAGCTAAAATTCAAAATACGGCCTAATATCTGCAGCCTAGTACAACTAGTACACTAAAACCTAGAATAAGTGAATAATATCAACCTGCTTAGTCGAACCCTGAAACCAAGACTAAGCTCACCAGTGATATAGCTGAACTTACAAAGTCCAATAAAGTGTAAGTTGCTCCTGAAAACTACACCTTTTAGATCGTACTAACCATGAGTGCACCCACACCACCAGGGTTTGCTGGAAACGACCACTGTGGACCACCTCCACTCTCCATGCCTGTCTTGCCTCCCATCCCCCCTTCCCAAATCATCCCACCCTCCTTCACATCCCATACCCTTCCCCTTTCCAAACACCAAGCCAGAGGGGCACGATGGTGAGCCAACCACCCTAGGACCACTGCTCCCCGAACCCGACCACCGACCAGCCTACGTTGACCATGCCCGCTTCCCTCACTATCATACCGGACACACCCCGCCCTGCAATCATCCACCCACACCTTTCCCACAAACCCCCACCATCTTTCACCCCTTACTACACCCTTCCCCCTCCCTAAAAACTGCACGCCTAGCCCTAGCCAGAACAGAAGTCTCATCCATCTCCCCCTCTGACCCACCTACCGTCCCGCACAAACCAATCGCAACAAAGACACTAAAGAGAAAACGTACCTGGTCCTCCTCTATCTTTCAGCACTCTTCGCCTCCCCTCTCTCGACCCACCACCTCTTCCCCCCAATCACCACCTTCCCTCCTTGGTTCACCCTTCCTGAAACCCCTCTCCCTCAATTTCTCACCAACAGCAACTGAAACTCCTAGCTGCCCACACCCCACCTTCGAACCCCCCCGGACCAAACCCAACCATCCTAACACAAGCATCCACCCACTCCCACCCGAAACCTGCCAAATTTTCTGCTCGCCCACTCTTCCCATCGATCATCAACCACCCTAACCCTCTCCCTCTCCAGTTTCCACTCTCTCCCCCCCACATCCTTGCGCCCCAGCTCTGTCACCAACCTCACCTACCGAAGTGAACTGCATCCTGTTTAATGTCCGATCTGTAGCAGAAACCAGACACTGCATCTTTGACCTCATCGCCTCCGATAAACCAGACCTGGTTTTCCTCACCGAAACTTGGTTCTCTGACGACTTCACGCCAATCGCCAATGAAGCCTTCCCCCCTGACTACTCCCTTATCCCACTGAACCATCACTCTAGAGGTGGGGGAATAGCATTCGTCTTCAAGTCTCACTTCCACGCCTCAATCATCGACAACTAACCTTACATTCCTTTCTGCGAATCACTCCTCGTTAAACTATCCCTCTCCCCATCATTCTCACACAGCTTCCTAATAATCTACAGACCCCCTGGCTACAACAGACAATTCTCAAACAACCTCTGCGACTCTATTGCCACCCTTCAACTAAACCATCCCAACCTCACCCTTCTTGGAGACTTCAACACATGGCTCGACATCCCCACCAACCCTATGACACACTCTCTGGTTGACGGTCTAGATGCAATGAACCTCCAACCCCACATAAACAGCCCAACTCACTATAAATGACACACTCTTGATGCCATCTTTAGCTCCCACAACCGGATACATCTAAACCCCCCAACCCGTATCATCTGGTCCGATCTCTTCATTGTCTCTTTCGCCATTCGCTCACCCGAACCCCTTCCAGTACTCGAATAAGAACCTCCGAAGCCATGCAAATGCTGGAAAAAACTAATAATCGTTCCCGACCTAGCCGACGCACTCCTCCAGTCTCCACCTCCTACCTGGCAACTCAACAAACTAACCCCGACGCCTTTGACTCGTGGCTCAACACCTGACTAATGCGGCTCACACCCTCTTGCAAACCATCCGCCCACTGTGGCCTGTTCCCTATATGGTTCACACCGGAGTTGAAGACCACTAAACAACTATATAAATACCTAGAAGGCAAGTGGCAGAAAAACAAAACCCAGGAGAGCAGAGCCACTTTGGCCCAACATCTTCATCAGCACAAGGCCAAAATCCAGAAAGCAAAAAAAGCCCACTACAACTCCCGATCCTAAACTGCAAAAACCTCAGCAAAGAACTTCACAAAATCATCTCCGAATTCACAAAACCGACATGCACTACAAGCGTCCCGACCCCCTCACAATCACTGTGCGACTCACTCTCTCTCCACTTTTACGCCACGGCTCTTGAAAGAACAAATGCTCTAACCACCAAACTGGCATTCTTACATCCACCAGGCAACCCTCTTCCCATACCGGCCAACCCACCGCCTGCGACCGCTATGCAACCAAAGTTCGAATCCTTTAGTCCAATATCTCCAGCCCAATTTCTCAAACTTCTATCTGCCTGCAAACCATCCGGCTCTCCGCTAGACGCTTGCCCGCCACAATCCTCAAAGAAATGTTCACCTCGACCTGCGCAGGAGAACACGCAAGATCCATTATAAATGACTCCCTTTCCTCAGGTATCTTTCCCGATGCATTCAAAACGGTTCATGTCAAACCTCTAATAAAAAAACCTTGCCTCGGCCCTCTTGAGCCCAAAAACTACCGCCCCATCTCAAACACCAGGTTCTTTGCCAAACTCATTGATCGAACCACCTACTCCCAACTAAATGCCTTTGTTGAAGCCAGCAATCTCCTAGACCACACGCAATCAGGTTTCAGAGCCCGTCACGGAACTGAAACCACCCTTACCTCAATCTGGGATGACTTTAAAATAACGTCAGACTCCGCAGGATGCGCAGCATTAATCCTTCTTGACCTATCCGCCGCCTTCGACACAATCAATCACTCAATCCTCCTTGACCGCCTTCACTCCCTAGGAATCTGTGGAACCGCTCTTAAATGGATAGCTTCATTCCTCAAAGATAGGTACCAAATAACAATACTCTACACCTATTCCTCCCAAGCCCGACCAGTCGACACGGGAGTCCCACAAGGAGCATGCCTATCTGCCCTCCTGTTCAATCTCTACTTCATCAATCTCCCACCAATTATTCGTTCACACAACATCCTGTGTTACAACTACGCTGACGACACTCAACTAATTCTAAAACTCCTGAACTCATAACCCAACTCCCGTCCTGACCTGGCCTCCTGCCTCCTTGACATAGAATTGTGGATGACCCAAAGCCACCTCTTGTTAAACCCGTCCAAAATGGAAATCATTGTATGTGGCAACGCCAAACTTCTTCCGCACCCACTACCCTGGCCATCCGCCATGGGCAACTCACCGGCCCCCTCTAACTCAGTGAAAAGCCTTGGATGCACCCTTGACTCTGACCTAACACTCTCACGCCAAGTCAACAACGTCTCAAAGTCCTGCCACTACCACCTTAAAACACTTAGGCGCATCTTTCCATATCCCTCCTTCCCCAACACACTCTCCGCAGTCCAATCAATCGTTATATCAAAACTGGACTACGCAAACCCCATCTACCTCGGAGTCCACGCTTACCAACTTTAAAGGGAAATTTTCCCTTTCAAACCTATACTACTTTCAAATAACTTTACCACATAGCTGGTCCCAGGTGGACATGGCCACTTTAACACAATTTCTCATCCCTTGTGGTCATGGCTAATAGCCAGATTGTCCGGGTCATGACCTTAAACCATGACCCAGACAATCTGGCCACTACCCATGGCCACAGGCTATACCTCAGTCACCAAAGGTATATCACTATTTTTTGTACCTACATTATGACACTTCTCAAAAAATAAAACACGGGCACATTTGCAAAACCATGCATAAAGGTCCTTGCCAATGCTCCTTACACAAGTTTCCTTGAAATCCGCCCATGTTTTTTTTTTTCAAAAGTGTCAAAATGTATGTACATACAATAGTCATGTAATTTAGCCCCTACTTGACAAAATCCATTCAGTCTTTACACAAACATTGAAGGTTGGGTCTATAATCTTTCTGAAAACTTTTGTCCACATTCAAACGGCAACAAAGTTATAAGCCATCTAATAATGTTGAGACCCCCCTCTAATTTAGCCCCCTCTTGAGAAAATCTCACCAAACTTTACAAAAACTTTAACATCTAGATTTTCTAATTGTTTTGTAAACCTTTGTGCAGATTTGTTAAATGGCACCATATTTATAATACTTTCCAATATTTTGGGACCTCCCTCTCCCTCTCCAGTTTCCACTCTTTCCCCCCCACATCCTTGCGCCCCAGCTCTGTCACCAACCTCACCTATCGAAGTGAACTGCATCCAGTTTAATGTCCGATCTGTAGCAAAAAACAGACACTGCATCTTTGACCTCCTCGCCTCCGACAAACCAGACCTGGTTTTCCTCACCGAAACTTGGTTCTCTGACGACTTCACCCCAATCGCCAATGAAGCCTTCCCCCCTGACTACTCCCTTATCCCACTGAACCATCACTCTAGAGGTGGGGGAATAGCATTCGTCTTCAAGTCTCACTTCCACGCCTCAATCATCGACAACTAACCTTCCATTCCTTTCTGCGAATCACTCCTCGTTAAACTATCCCTCTCCCCATCATTCTCACACAGCTTCCTAATAATCTACAGATCCCCTGGCTACAACAGACAATTCTCAAACAACCTCGGCGACTCTATTGCCACCATTCAACTAAACCATCCCAACCTCACTCTTCTTGGAGACTTCAACACATGGCTCGACATCCCCACCAACCCTATGACACACTCTCTGGTTGACGGTCTAGATGCAATTAACCTCCAACCCCACATAAACAGCCCAACTCATTATAAATGACACACTCTTGATGCCATCTTTAGCTCCCACAACCGGATAAATCTAAACCCCCCAACCCGTATCATCTGGTCCGATCACTTCATTGTCTCTTTCGCCATCGCTCACCCGAACTCCTTCCAGTACTCTAATCAGAACCTCCGAAGCCATGCAAATGCAGGAAAAAACTAATAATCGTTCCCGACCTAGCCGACGCACTCCTCCAGTCTCCACCTCCTACCTGCCAACTCAATAAACAACTAACCCCCGACACCTTTGACTCGTGGCTCAACACCTGACTTATGCGGCTCACACCCTCTTGCAAACCATCGGCCCACTGTGGCATGTTCCCTATATGGTTCACACCGGAGTTGAAGACCACTAAACAACTATATAAATACCTAGAACGCAAATGGCAGAAATACAAAACCCAGGAGAGCAGAGCCACTTTGGCCCAACATCTTCATCAGCACAAGGCCGAAATCCAGAAAGCAAAAAAAGCCCACTACAACTCCCGACCCTAAACTGCAAAAACCTCAGAAAAGAACTTCACAAAATCATCTCCGAATTCACCAAACCGAAATGCACTACATGCGTCCCGACCCCCTCACAATCACTGTGCGACTCACTCTCTCTCCACTTTTACGCCACGGCTCTTGAAAGAACAAATGCTCTAACCACCAAACTGGCATTCTTACATCCACCAGGCAACCCTCCCCCCATACCGGCCAACCCACCGCCTGCGACCGCTATGCAACCAAAGTTTCGAATCCTTTAGTCCAATATCTCCAGACCAATTCCTCAAACTTCTATCTGCCTGCAAACCATCCGGCTCTCCGCTAGACCCTTGCCCGCCACAATCCTCAAAGAAATGTTTGCCTCGACCTGCGCAGGAGAACACGCAAGATCCATTATAAATGACTCCCTTTCCTCAGGTATCTTTCCCTATGCATTCAAAACGGTTCATGTCAAACCTCTAATAAAAAAACCTTGCCTCGACCCTCTTGAGCCCAAAAACTACCGCCCCATCACAAACACCAGGTTCTTTGCCAAACTCATTGATCGAACCACCTACTCCCAACTAAATGCCTTTGTTGAAGCCAATAATCTCCTAGACAACACGTAATCACGTTTCAGAGCCCGTCACGGAACTGAAACCACCCTTACCTCAATCTGGGATGACTAAAATAATGTCAGACGCCGCAGGATGCGCCGCATTAATCCTTCTTGACCTATCCGCCGCCTTCGACACAATCAAAAACTCAATCCTCCTTGACCGCCTTCACTCCCTAAGAATCTGTGGAACTGCTCTTAAATGGATAGCTTCATTCCTCAAAGATAGGTACCAAATAACGATACTCTCCACCTATTCCTCCCAAGCCCGACCAGTCGACACAGGAGTCCCACAAGGAGCATGCCTATCTGCCCTCCTGTTCAATCTCTACTTCATCAATCTCCCACCAATTATTCGTTCACACAACATCCTGTGTTACAACTACGCTGACGACACTCAACTAATTCTAAAACTCCTGAACTCATAACCCAACTCCCGTCCTGACCTGGCATCCTGCCTCCTTGACATAGAGCTGTGGATGACCCAAAGCCACCTCTTGTTAAACCCCTCCAAAACGGAAATCATTGTATGTGGCAACGCCAAACTTCTTCCGCACCCACTACCCTGGACATCCGCCATGGGCAACTCACCGGCCCCCTCTAACTCAGTGAAAAGCCTTGGATGCACCTTTGACTCTGACCTAACACTCTCGCGCCAAGTCAACAACGTCTCAAAGTCCTGCCACTACCACCTTAAAACCCTTAGGCACATCTTTCCATATCCCTCCTTCCCCAACAGACTCTCCGCAGTCCAATCAATCGTTATATCAAAACTGGACTACGCAAACCCCATCTACCTCGGAGTCCACGCTTACCAACTTTAAAGGGAAATTTTCCCTTTCAAACCTATACTACTTTCAAATAACTTTACCACGTAGCTGGTCCCAGGTGGACATGGCCACTTTAACACAATTTTTCGTCCCTTATGGTCATGGCTAATAGCCAGATTGTCCGGGTCATGACCTTAAACCATGACCCGGACAATCCGGCCACTGCCCATGGCCACAGGCTATACCTCAGTCACCAAAGGTATATCACTATTTTTTGTACCTACATTATGACACTTCTCAAAAAATAAAACACGGGCACATTTGCAAAACCATGCTTTAAGGTCCTTGCCAATGCTCCTTACACGAGTTTCCTTGAAATCCGCCCATGTTTTATTTTTTCAAAAGTGTCAAAATGTATGTACATACAATAGTCATGCAATTTAGCCCCTACTTGACAAAATCCATTCAGTCTTTACACAAACATTGAAGGTTGGGTCTATAATCTTTCTGAAAACTTTTGTCCACATTCAAACGGCAACTAAGTTATAAGCCATCTAATAATGTTGAGACCCCCCTCTAATTTAGCCCCCCTCTTGAGAAAATCTCACCAAACTTTACAAAAACTTTAACATATAGATTTTCTAATTGTTTTGCAAACCTTTGTGCAGATTTGTTAAATGGCACCACATTTATAATACTTTCCAATATTTTGGGACCTCCCTCTAAATTTGTTCCCTCTTGACAAAACAGCTCCACACTTTCCAAAATCATTCAGAATCCCCCCTTGACAAAACCTCACCAAACTTGACAACAAAAATTCAGAGATGGCCATATACTTCTTTTGCAAGGTTTGCTAAGGATTCGTCCAGGGGGAGCGAAGTTATAAGCCGCCCAAAAAGTGCTCTTCGTATGAGTTGAGCAACTTAACCATAACTACACGGCCGCTAACACAGGCTGTGTAATATGTATGGTAGCGACCATGTAGTTATGGTTAAGTTGGTGTTTCGATAGGAAGAGCATTTTTTGGGTGGCTTATAACTTTGCTCCGTCTGGACGAACCCTTGCAAAAAAAGTATATGGCCCACTCCAAATTATTTTGCAAAGTTTGGAGACGTTTGGTCCAGGGGGGGCAAAGTTATAGGGGTGGGTCCCAAAACATTTGTTTTTTCCCATAGAAATAATGGGAAAAAACTTTGCGTACGCCTACAGCCCAAACCGCTGGACGGATTTACACCAAATTTATGGCAGGAGCGGGGGCTTGCACCCAAAAGTGTGCTTTTGCAAATTTGGTGTAAATCCGTCCAGTAGTTTTTAAGAAAATGACCAAAATGTAAGGCAAAAAAATGAGTGATATCTCCGTTCGCTTCGGGGGCAGACTTCCCGGTTCACTCCGCGGACAGTGTCCTGATTGGCCGGGCGGCTTGTGTGATGTCCACGGACATGCAACGTGTTCGCTGAATGGACGGCGTGGGGCGTGGAGCGCATCAGATTTTTTGTGGCGCCCGCCATCTTGCATTCGCCGATGACCAGGGACAGCACGGTGAAACTTGGATTACAAATTGTATTTAGTGGAGTGTGTTGGTGTGTAAGAGTGTTTGGAGAGGGTGGGGGAGTATGAGACATCTTTGATGTCCTGGGTGTTATTGTTAGCAGTGCACGGTGGCGCAAGTTATGGTTGCTTATCTTACCATAACTGGCGAATTTCAGGGGGTTTTCGGTTTTACTTTGAACCATAACGTCCCTTTAATAAAGTTATTTTACTGAATTTGATAGGTTTTTAGTAGCGCAACTTAACCATAACGTCCCTTTTAACAAAGTTTTTTCATTGAATATATATATATATATATATATATATGGGATGAGGAAGTGGGGGTGGAGATAATGGCAACATATGTATGTTGCTGTACAAATACCCTAACATAATTCTACTATGCATTACCCCCATATCTGTCCTCCTTGTCCCAATACCCCATTCTTAATTGGTTGCAATGCCCCATCTCCCTCTATTCTTATTACAGTATCCATATAGTAATCTGTTACATTATCGCTCATCACAATCTTCCTCGTCCAAGTACCCCATTAGTAAACTGTTACATTATCTTCACCTGTCTTCCTCATCTCGGTATTTAAAAACTCAAAACTCTGTCTTCCTAATTCCAGGGCCATTAGTAGTCTGAGGCATAATCCCCACCACCATCTTCCATGTTCCAGTACCCCAAAAGTAAATGATTGCATTACATCCACTTCCCTCTTCCTCATCCCAGATCATCAATAGTAATATGTTGCATTGTCCACTCTCCATCTTCCTTGTTCCAATACCCCATTATTTGTTATCTGTTACACCATTAGCACCACCCTCATCCTCATCCCAGTACAAGATCCCAGACTCTCCCTTCCTAATCACAGTAAATTATTAGCAAATTATTAGAAATTCATAGCATTATCAATACCACCCTCTTCCTCGTTCCAGTACTCTATCACCACAGCTCTCTTTTATGTGTCCCAGTACTCCATTGCCCCTACACTCCTCTTCCTTGTCCCAGTATACCCTTACTAGTCAGAGGCATTATCCCCACCTCCATCCTCCTCATTCCAGTACCCCAATAGTAATACATTGCATTTACTCCATCTCCCTTTCCTCGTCTCATACCCCAATAGAAATCTGTTGCACAACCGCCACATACTTCTTCAGCAACACAGTATCCCTTTAGTAATATGTTACATTATCAGCACCTCCCTCTTCCAAGTCCCTGTACTTCATTACCCCATCCTATCTTTTCCACATCCCAGTACCCCGTTACCCAAACCTCTGTCTTACTCATCTCAGTACTCCATTATCTCCACCCCCACTTCCTCATCCCAGTAGCCCATTAGTATTCCATGGAAGTACCTCACCTCCCTCTTTCTTGTTCCTCTTTCTTGTTCCAGTACCCCAATAGTAATATGTTTAAATTCCATAATCTTACTCTTACTCATGGCACTACCACATTAGTAATATGTTGCATTACCACCATATCTCTTTTCCTCATCCCAGTATCCCAATATAATTGGTGCATTACCACCACCTCCTTCTTATTCATCCAAATACCCCAAGAGTAATCTTGTGCACTACCTTCTTCGTTCCTTTCCTAGAAACCCTTTCCTTTTCATGTTATAAATTGCTTGTTGTAGTACAAAATAGACCCTCCCAGACCTTAGGTTTCTTTTTAAAACAAATATTGCCTAGAAATTGCTTGATGATTTCCTGTCTACTTTTAAAAATAGAATGATCTGAATAAAGTCCACACCATTAGTTATTGACTATACTATAAACATGTTGATTAGCTCACAACAGATCAATAACCATCTCTATATGCTAATGGTTTTGCATTTCCAAAGATATATGTGAATATATTTATACCTTGTAATAAATCCTAAAGCAGACACTCTCAGATGGCTAACATCCACCTTTCTTTACTCTGAAAAGTGTTAAATACCCCAAACTACAGTTCTACTTCTAAATTGCATAATTAAAAATAACTTACCAAACCAAAAAGTATTTCTTTTCCCCAACAGATGCAAACAAATGCCAATGAAACACAACTCAGAAGAAAACAACAAAACCATTCTGCATGTAACAACAAGGGTAAGTCATAGACACACCTGCTCCCAGAAATGTATGAAACTTTGCAAGTAAGACAAGAGATTACTCACATCTTTCAAAGTAAAACCACATCACCCACCAAAATAGGTTTAATTCCTCCACCTCCCTTCAAAAAAAGAAATGCAAACAATTACCTCCTAAAACAATTTCATCAGAGGATGAAGCCCAAACAAATATAGCAGACATGGTAATCATACATTCCAATGTCAATGCAGTTCATTACAAAATTCCCTAAAGTTCTAAACAAACTCATGAAAAAATGAGACGCCATGTTCCTCATGTGTGAATCGCCAAAGAAAACTGGCCTTAAGCAATAATTGACAGCTAACTTGAACTAAAAAGAAAACTATAATGGTTTTAAACAAAATTAAACCTTTAACCAAAACTACAAACAAAACTTAGAAACATGACCAATTTCAATAGATAATTTCTGCAACTGAATGGTGTCACACTATTGGCATAGATCTTTACTTTCTAGGAAGAAAAGTACAACCAAAAAGAAACAAATCCAATTGCCATAGATGCACATGGTAGAGTGGTAGAGACTATAACATATTAAAATGAACTATTATGAATACAAGTTCATAAAAAATCTTCCCAAACAAATATTGAAACAAATCCACCTAATTTTCAGACAGTTCATCCAGTTAGCAGGTGGTCATGCAGCTCATTATGCAATGTGCGGCAAAAGTCATTTATCTGTTTACAATATTTTCTAAAGAAATATCTTAAAGTAAAAGCCAAAGTAGAATGAAATATAGGAAATGGATAATATGGACTCCTGTCCTGAGCAAATCCACACCATACTACAAGAAGATCCATTAGGCTGTATTTGATGAGCATCCTTTAAAAGCACCTTTCATCACATACATATTTTGGAAACAGACCATTCTACAATGCACACTCCAGCTTTAGCAATACTAAAGTAAAATTAAACTCTAGTACCCTGAACAGTACAAGAAGTCATATGGCAAACTAACAACATTTAAAATAACTATTTTCAAATGGAAGTAGAACTAGAAAATACAACTAACTCACAAAATTGTGACCAACCCTTACTAACAAGTACCCTCCTTTGGAACAAATTCCAGATGTGTCTCCTGTTGTACAACTTTCTGCAACTTTCTGCAGAAAAGTAAACAACAAATGATATGTGTCACATAATTGAAGACAATGAGCAATCAAAAGCCTTCAATTTGCCCTGCATCTAAAAGCATACGATAAATACCTACTGCAATAATAAACGTGATGACAACCAAATATCATCCCCAGATATTAATAAAAGCATAGAAATATTCCCACTTTTAAATGCTTTCCAAAAACTCAATCTGTATGAGAGCATTATAATTAAAACAATACACTCATTCCAAGCTTTAATCGATAACAACTCAAGACTGCCAAAACTGCCTCTGTCAGAACTACTTAAAGTCCTTTGTTGCAAGGTAGTATATTTACCATTAGAAATCCAAGAGTAGGGTGAGCAGTGCATCAATCTTTAATTGTACTGGTGAATGGTGTACTAACAAAAGATTACAAAAAATCGAAACAGTAGTCTTAAACAAAGTAAAAGATGTCCCGGGTATTTCAAAAGCACAATGAACACTATAAATATATAAACTTGGAGAACAATATAAAAGAAACACCCAAAATAAATATAAAATCTAAACTGGTCAATTTAAACATTTTGATCCTAACAATATGAATATATGCTTTACCACTAAACAATCCACAAACTACATTCAAGAGACACCATGGCCTATGTATTGAACCCATACCAAATGTGCCAAGCCAAAGAGTATCCAATGAGTGTCTGGGAAAAGAGTTAAGAGGCATGATGTTTTCAACTACTGTTCCCTGCAGGAAAAGGAAGAAGACATGATGACAGACCTACACAAAGCAGAGCAACACAGTATTGTTGTCTCAGAATGTATTCTGAAGATACAAGATATCATCAAAACAATTAATACATTTTCAATCTTATATTTGAAAGTGAACAAGGGACCCTATGGTACAGAGTTGCACACACACACTAAAAACTGGAACTCACTTTACAAATATGTCAGTTAGTGATCTACTTCCAAAAATAAAAGACAACAATGAAGTGTTGGAGAAAAGTATTACATGTATATTAGCAAATATGAGCGGCACAAAAGAATACTGGTTCAGACATCATGCTCACATTCACTGCATGCTAATTTATTTAGGTTCCCCAAATGGTTTGTTACGGTCAGTTGTGCAGAAGATGCTTGGGATGATTTACATATCTTCCTACACACTGAAAATAAAATGAAAGAAGGAATAGACTTAAAAAGCACAGGAAATCTCTGTTCTTTATATCCTGTTAATGTTTTACATTACTTCTACCCACTCTTTTATTGTCATGTCATATTACATTTCATCTTCAACAAAAGTAATCATCACTCGGAAAAGTAGAACACTACTTTTGGAGAAAAGAACACCAAACTAGAGGAGCACCACATATTCACATGCTTTTGTGGATAGAATATGCTCCCAAAGTTGGCTGTGAATGTGAGGAAACGGCCTTACAATTTACTGAAAAATACATCATCCGTAACAATTCTATAGAAGTAAATTTTGAGCTACAAACTTTAATCTTATGTTTCCAATGACATAAGTGTGATAGATATTGCTGGCGATGATAAAGAAAAAAGGAAAATACTACACAAAATGTTGTTTTGGGTTTCCCTACACCGGTTTGTACCAAAGGTCAAGTAAGTAGTTTCATGTCTGCTGTTAGATACAGTAGGAAAGTCAAGTCTCCAAAAATACATAGGACATTAAAAGAGATGAAGCCTCCAAGTACATACATTATTACAATCCCATAATTGCATCCATGTGAAATGCTAATGTAGACATCTAATGCATTGCAGACAATTCAACTGCAGTCACAGCCAACTTCACCAAAGCTGAGAAAATTGAGCTAAAAGACCTCTGAGATGCCATTTCATCTGAAAAGCCCTTCTGCAAAAACTGTAGAGACTTAGTATGAAAATGTTCCCTTAGAGAGAATGCTTTATGGAAAATAAGAAGATATTCTCTGGCTAAACCTTGGTCTAGCTTCATTTCGAAAAAAAGAGTAATACAATCATAACATGTAATAGACAATATGAGGACTGGCCATGGTCAGGAGAATCCATCAATGAGATTCAAGTTGGCTCTGAGCATGGCCTGTTGTAAGGACAAATGGCTGCTGTGAGAAGCTTTGTGAGTTCTGGAACATGCCTGAAGGCTATGCCCTGGAGATGGTGGTCACTGGACATGCTTGAAAGCCAGGGACAGTGGTGAACACTGCTTGTGGCCATAGTCAGGCATGGGTCTGGCCTGTGCAAAAGCCAATATGCCTAGTGGTGTCTGATACATTGAGGGACACTATGCCAAATGGATTGGATTGGACATGTTGCGAATGGTCCCTGTGGCAATGACCAGTGACCGGATTGTTTCAGTTATGACTGAAGTCTACTCCCTGGACAATATGGGCACTAGGAACTGGTTATGGGGTTAACGTTGGCACTGGAATTGGCCTAGTGCATAGATTAGTGTATTTTTTGAGATGGTAACTGAGGTCTGCAACATGGTTGAAGGGCATGCCAAAGGCCAATGTATATTTTAAGTTGCTTAGAGCTGTCTGCAACAGTGTTTAAAGGTATGCCAAAGGGACTGTGGAGACCAGCCATGGGTGCAAGTCTTGGATATAGGTGAATGGCCCCTGTCAGTAGCCATATTGCATGGGGCGTGGCTAAAGGCTACTAGGAACTGGTTATGGGGTTAAAAATGACACTTTGCTTCACCATGTGCATGGGTTAATCTCTACTCTGTTATGGTAGTGCTGTCTGCAATGAATTTGGCTAAAGAGCATGCCCCAGGAATTGTGGACACTAGGAGTGTTTTCAAGCAATGAAGAGAGGTAAGTGGTACAACAATGGGAGTATAGAGTAACGTAAAGGAGGCTGCAGGATAGGTCAATTGGATTTTAAGGTGATTTGGTGGGAATGTACACAGACTAATCATTGGTTATGGGAACGCAATCCAAGTTGGAGTAAAAAACATATTTTGCTTTCAGTTATAATACAGTTTTTGAAAATGGTAGCTATATGTTTTATAGTACATTTAAAGTAGTTAGATACCTGATGGCATTTTCTGAGTAATTTGTTTAAGACATTTATTTGGCAAATATGAGTTAATATTTGTATTTATTTATAATTGTGTTACTTTTTTTTATTCCTTTATGCTTTAAAGTGGTTAGATACCCATTGGCGTATTCTTACTGTTATATTATTAACTCTTTCTCTCTCCTCCTTCACACCTGACCTCCACCTTAAACTCTCCTCTTGTCTCACAGCCATCAAGAACTGGATGTCCTCCCGCTTTCTCTCACTTAACACCGATAAAACAGAAGTCCTTTTCTTCCCCGCTAACTCTCTTCCCCCTTCCTCTCCTACCCCGTTCATCCACTTTCCTCCTTCCAATCTCCCTATCTCCACTCATGCTCGCAACCTAGGTGTTCTTTTTGACTCCTCTCTCACCTTCTCGGAACACATTTCACTCACCTCCGGCTCCTGCAGATACCACCTCTACAATATTCGCAAAATCTGTCCCTCCCTCACATTCCATGCTACCAAACTCCTAATCTCCTCACTCATCCTTTCCCGCCTCTTCTACTGCTCCTCTATAATTTTCGGTCTTCCCTCATCTCAGCTTGCCCCTCTTAAATATATATACTGCTCTGCCATTCAAACCCTCTGTCTCCTTACCTCCCGTGACTCCATTTCCTCTTCGCTCTCTCGACTAGGCTGGCTACCTTTCCACCTACAACTAAAATTCCACTTTCTCTGCCTTGTTTTCAAATCCCTTCATGGTCTTGCCCCTCCTTATCTCTCCTCCCTTCTCTCCTTCTACTCCCCCTCTCGCTCCCTTCGTTCCGCTGACCACTTCCTTCTCTCTGTACCTCCTTCCCCCTGCGCTTCCTCCCGGTTCCGCTCTTTCCAACTTCTTGCTCCTCTACATTGGAACTCTCTCCCCCTCTCATTCCGCTCTTCCACTACCCTCATCTCATTCGCACTTCCCTTAAATCCTTCCTCCTCCAATCCCCACCTTGAAGCCCCCCACCCTCTCTACTCCCCCTCGTCTTTCCCCTCTTCTAATCCCTCCCCTCCCTTACCACCTTCCCTTTCTATTTTACTCACTCTCTCCCTTCCTTCTACACTCACTCAATCCTGCCCCGCCCCTCCCTTTACTCTCCTGTTCCCACTCCTCTTCTCCCCCCTCTCAGTCAATTGCTCTTTGCACTGTTTTGTTGTTGAATGATTCAAGTTGCCACTTTGCTCACATTGTTATTTGTTGTTATTACTCTGTATTTTGTTGTTCCATTGTACAGCACCTTGGTGTTACGCACTCTATAAGTAAATAAATCAATCAATCAATCAATTATAGAAGCTATGCATTGGATGTACAATGAGTGCGTTTTGGTTAAATGAATATTAAGCATGCATTTTGTAGGTTTGTAGGTAACCTTTGTTTTTGGGTTATGTGAAGGCATCATGAAGTAAGACACAGGTAACCGATTCAATGTCTAAATCAAATAGTTACTTGTCAGGGTGGAGTCAGGCCTAACTTGCCTTATGCTAAGGTGGAATTTCCCTACCTAAAGAATCAAGGATAGTCTGTGTCAGTAAGTTCAATTTAAGAGTCTGTCTGCGACCAAAATTTATACTTACCCTCACAACTATAGATAAACAATGTGTAGGGATGACAGCAACAAAAGAAATAGTGTTCCAAATAAAGTCCCGAGCTTCCTCCAGCCCCTGGCTTACTTTCCAGATTCTCCTTCCCCAAGTTTAAAACAGATCCAGAAGGCCTCGGTGTTCCCATCCCCAAGAGTTCACCACAGTTCACAACTTCTCAGGTTTCCTTTCCCCAAGAAGTCAGTTCTTCAATCTTCAAAAGTACAATCAGTTCACATCTCTTGGCCTTCAAAGACAGTTCCATTTCAACTTTATTATTCAGGATTTCCAAATATTTCATACAGATTGCTCTCTCTCCAATTCACTTCAGCAATCTGCGACAAAATACAGTTTATTTATCTTTGCTTTCCTTGGCTATTTCCAAGTAGGGTTCACTCGGTATAGGTGCAGTTGTCAGACCACAAGGTCCACCCATTACAAGTTACGCAACCGAAAACCTTTGGAAATTTGTTATACTTTTATATTCTTCTGGCTTTTTTCCCAACAGAGGTTTTCTTTCTCTGGACCTGTGTCATTTGTCAACACAACTTGATCATTCTACTTGGCAGTCTCTTGGCTTTGCCACAATGTGTTTTCCACACAACTCACTCCATGGTGTTTACCATTTTCCACCACTTTGCTTTCACCTTATTCATAAGTGTTCATCACTTGTTTTTATCACTGTATGCTCATTTGTTCATCATATCTCTCAGTTTGGTTTTCAAGATTGCTTGCTGTACTCTTAAAAGTACTAACTCTTTGCAGTTTGTTCCATATTCAAAACGTCACTCACTTTGGCTTCCAAAACCAACTGTTATAGTTTGAAATTAGTTTGGCATTACCATATGCCTTCTCACCTCCCCTGAAGTGCTCCACTGTGAGTGTTTCCTTCCTTACACTCAATGGTATGCAGCGGCTCCTCTGTGCAACTTCTTTCTCCTCTCCAGCTTCCTTTCACTCTGCTTATGCTTTTCGGGAGCGCGGCGAGTAGCACTCACCGTCATCAAAACCTGCTGCTAGTGGCCTGTGGTCCTTGACTCTGGCTGTGGACACAAGGTAAGGGGAACTGCAGGTGTCTCAACACTCTCATGGCCCATTTGGGCCCCAGCATTTCTGTCACCCTTCTGCTGCACATGACGTCCTTCCTGCTGGCCCTCTCCAGCCTGCTCCAAGTCTGCCAGCCACACTCTGTTCTCCAGGCATGTCTTATCCTGTCTCACATGGTGGTCCACCATTTTATGCAACTGGGGCCTGTTAAACAGTTACAGGTGCAAGTCCTTGTCTTCAGTTGCCTGGCCATAATCAAGAATATTATATTAGCTCTCCATGCCTGCCTATGGCAATACCATTCCTCCACAGTCCTCTTCCTCGTCTCAGTACCAAAGGGGTGTGAATGAATGGAAGTGTGTATGACTCCCAGACGCCTCTTCCTCATCCCAGTCTTAAAGTAAGATGGTTGTGGGACATTTTATTTGTAAGAGAGGGGTAACATCTGACAATAACCTACGAAGGCAGGCGGAGGGTAGTGTTCACTCTGACAAGGGAAAGGAGGATACCATGTCTCATCCAAAGATATCCTCTCCCCACTCCCCAAGGTCCCTCCACCCAGGTAATCCTCCCTCACATATCCACCCCCATGGTTAGGATCCAAGAGCGATGGCCTTTCCCTGGCCACATGAGAGGAGGATGCAGGGTGAGTAGAAGTGATGATTCCCTCATGTTCCTAACAGTAACATAATTGTTGTTACATTCAAACCAACCACTTGTGTGTTTGACAAATGCAGTATAGTTTCCTGAAGTGGTTGTAGCACCGCTGTGGTATATTATGCCTTCTATGATAAATGTCTTTCCACTAACAGAGACCTGTGCATGTGTGAAGTTGGTGAGTTTAGTATATTTCTATTCCATTCCTTCTGTAGCTCAGAAGCATTAGTGTAACATAATGGCCAGGTGCAACTATTTTAATTGTTGAAAGAATGTCTGAGTTGCAAAATTAGCACACTATGCCATGATTTGCATTATGAAGAAGTTGTTGAAATGATGTATCATGAAAATTTGGTATAGACACATATATAAATCGTTCAGTGGGAACATGGTCTCGTGAAACATCGTTTTAGAGACTGCATGTTTGTTTCAAAGTGCAATCTGTAGGATTTGATTTATATGGATATTTTCTCTTTATAGACCTTCTAGTAAGTGTATGAGGAATTCTTGAGAATATTCTTGTGTATGTATGCTGAATTTTACAATTCCTGCTCTTAAATTCACTGTCTGTCTTTCATCTGATAAATTGAAGTGTTAGGATTGTTGGTGGTATTTCTCTGCAGGGGGGAATTGTAAAAATCATCCACATGTTATGACAACTGGGAGAACAGATTGATTGCTACCTTTGCACAGTAATGTACTCAGGTTATATTCTGAAATTTAAAATGACCAGAGGATAATGAATGTACTGGATTTGAGGTTTGTGTGATGGTCTCATGGAGTTTTATTTTGAACTAGTTCTCTTTTTGAAGGTTTTCTTTTTTCTGGTACAGGGTACATATCAAATTTTGGAGTGCACATTGCACATAGCCTGTTATACTATAGAATGACCAGAATGTCTTCTTTAACTTTGTTTCTTTTGAAGTTTAGTAAGAATAACCTCTAAGGGTACAAACACACGAGAGTGCTACATAATTGACACCATCTTTGAAGAGTTTATTGTGAATGTCTAAGAGTTTGTGGGTGGAGGTTAGACCTTGTGACTCAGCATATGCAAGAGACAGACAGAATTGTTCTCTGCATACAGAAAATGTTCTGAAGTGAATTAGTTACGTTTCTTCAAGTTTGTCAAACTTAATGAGGATAAATGGGATATTATTGTCATTTGGATACATTTTGTAATGTAATGTAATGGGCATTTGTATGGCGCCTTTCACCTGGTATGGTCTCAACGCGGTGTAGGTTGAGTTTAAGTATGGGAAATTTTTTGTCGGAGTTATATAATATGTGTGTACATTTTGTCCAATTTGAAGGTAGGTAGGGCGTACCAAGTCCATTCTGAACACCCATGTTGATCAGGCAGGTGGGTGTGTGCCGATAGATAGACTGGAGAGTATGCAAGAGATATTATGTGTGAAGTTAGAGCTATTTCTATCATGGGGAATAACTGCATTCTACTCATAGAGGTGTTTTACTAAGTATTACAATGGGGAGACATTATGTGTGCAGCAGGCTGAATTTTGTTCATGGGGTTTTGCTGCATTCTAGTGCCAGAGGTGATATGCAAGATATGTGAGCAGGCGGTGCATTATGTGTGCAGCTAGGCTGAACTTTTATCGTGGGGGATAGCTGAATTCTAGTGGCAGTGGTGATGTGCATGATATGTGAACAGGGGGCATATGTGCGCAGCTAGGCCACATTGCATCATGGGGGATAGCTGCATTCTGGTGGCAGGGGTGTTGGGCAAGATATGTGAGTAAGGTAGACATTATGTGTGCAGCCAGGCTGAATTATCATGCAGGATAGTTGTATTCTAATGGTAGAGGTGTTGTGCAAGATATGGGGCATTATGTGTAATACTACATGTGCATATTAAAATATACTGGCTGTCATGTACATTCACCAAGATGTAAGAATTAGCTACAATATTCATTCACCCAGATTTCAAACAGTGGCTACGATCTATATTCACCTAGATTAAACCATAAACTAAAATCTACATTCAACTAGATTAAAAACATTTGCTGCAATCACCTAGATGTAAACATTGACTAAAATCTACATTGACCCAGATTTCAAACCTTAGTTACAATCTGCGATCCACCTAGGTTCAATATATAGGCTGCATAGGCTGCATTTTTCATCCGAGTGCAATACGTTGCCCATCCCCAGGTTCCTGCTAGTATGAGACACTGGCTACCCTCAGAAGTCCTCCAAGTGCAGTATAAGACACACTCCCACAGTTATTCCAGTGCTAACACAATGGCCATCCTCATATTTCTCCAGGTGCAATGCCTTGGCAACATCCATATTCCCTTTTAGCCTCTGCCCATTGGCAAGCTGGGGTGTAGTTATGGGCGGTTGTGTCAGCATCCACGGGCAAATAGGGGCACACAGGGGCACACAGGTGGTTGTAGCTGCCCAGTGGGGAGCTGGCCTTTGTCTCTGACTCTTAGCCGGTGCCCATGCAAGGCTGCCAAGGACTCCCAGCCATGGGAGTTTCCTAGGTGGCCCAGCAGCCAATCATGGCACAGAGAAAGGGGGGGCAGACATCTCAGAGATGGGAAAAAGGGGCAGGGAAAGCTCACACTGCGAAAGATAAGTAAATGGGGAAGGTGGCTTTTTCTTATCCAGTGGGCCTTCACCTGCAAGGGGGATGGTGCGGCTGCAGGTCTTGCACTGCTAAGGAGTTGGAAAGGGAGAAGTTCTGTCTCAGCACAAGTCCGTAAGGTTCCTGGCTTCCTGGATGGCTCTGCGGCCAGTAACGGCTCTGGGAGTCATGTCAGACAGAGCGAAGATGTATTCTCAAATTTGCACATTGTGTTTGAATGCAACGCATAAGTTATCCTCACAGTTCAGCCTGGTGTAAGCCATTTGGTCATAGTTGAAGACTGTTCGATTCAAACTACCAGCCAACCCTAGAATTTGATATGGTGCAACAGCCTGAAGTGCCCTCTCAGTTCATTCCATTGCAATACCGAGACTAACCTTATACAACACTCAAATACAACAGCATTGGCTTATTTTCTTTGTTGATTCAATCATTGGGTGGTCTTTCTGGGATTATGTGAATCCATCAGGGTAAGGGTAGGGTTCAATCATTGTGCTCATATGATATGATATGATATGGCATTTATAACGCGCCTATACACAAGTGTTTCAAGGTGTGACGAGGCAAGGGGGAAACAAGGGAGGACAGACAACGATCCAACTGGCCAGGTGTCATTCAGATCATGCAAGTGCATGTGAAGGGGGGAAAAGGAAAAGTACACAGGGGGAAGGGAGATGGGAAAGTGCAGTACATGGGAAAGTGGAATAAATAAGATAAAATAAGACAAATAAAACAGCTGGTTAGTGGCAAGTGCAAGGAAGTGCAGACATAAGTGCTGGTAGGGGGACTGAAGGGATACAGAAAAACGGTCCCCAAGTGCAGGGGTTGCCAGGGAGGCAGTACAGGTGGGCAATTGACAGGGCCTGGGCCAGAGATCAGAAAAGGGTGGCCAGGTAACCAGTGCAATTTCAGTCAGGAATTCAGCAGGGGAGGAGAGAAAGCAGAAGCAAAGAGCAAGGTTTTGAGGTGTTTCCGGAAGCAGAGATGGTTCTCCTCAAGTTTCAGGGAGGCAGAAAGGCTTTTGCAGAGAGAGGCCCCTGCTGAAGAGAGTGATCTGCCACTAATTCGTTGTTTGGAGAAGCAACTGACCCTGAGGGAGTTGGAGGCAGATGAGCGAAGAGCTCGAGAAGGAAGATATTTAGGAAGAGTGAGTTGAAGGTATTGTGGCCCCAGTCCCCAGAAGGCCTTGTCTACAATGCAGAGGGTTTTGAACTTAATCCTCCCAGCCACTGGGAGCCAGTGCAGAGATTTCAGTCCTGGAGAGATACGATCCCTGGACTTGAGGCCAAGGACAAGTCTCGCAGGATAAGTTGCAGAGGGCAGAGAGTGGAGGCAGGCAGATTTAGATAGAGACTGTTACAGTAGTCCAGCTTCGAGAGGACCAGGGCTCTGGAGACAGTGAGCTTCTGGGGGAGGGAGAGGAAAGGAAGAATACCTCTAAGGAGGTGCAGCTGGTAGTGTGACTTCTTAGAGACGTCAGAGATGTGAGGGGAGAAGGAGAGTGCAGAGTCGAAGATGACCCAGAGGGTTTTAGCCTTGCAGGTGGGAGTGGGAGGAGGGCCAAGAGAGGCTGGCCAGAGAGCTGCAGGGAAGGAGGGAGTGGGTGTGCCGATGAGTAGAATCTCAGTCATACTGGCATTAAGGCAGAGGTTGTTGGCGGTACACCATTCCTGGATGGCAGACAGACAATCAGAGATGAGGGAAGGAGAGGAGGAGGCGGCCAAGGGTAGCCGGAAAATGAGCTGGGTATCATACGCATAGCACTAAAAGTTGGGACAGAGAGCGGTGATGCGGTGGGCAAGGAGTGCCAGGTATTGGTTGAACAGCCAGGGAGAGAGATTAGATCCCTGGGGGACACCAAAGGTAGAGAAAAAGATGTCGGAGAGGAAGGGCCCAAGTTAGACCTGGGTGGGTCGGTCGGAGAGGAAAGAAGTCAGCCATGCCAGAGCCTGACCAGTGATACCCAGGTTATCACGGAGACGGTTGAGCAGGATGGCACAGTTGACAGTGTCAAAGGCAGAAGAGAGATCAAGCAAGATAAGAACGCAAGGGGTGTTAGAGTCGTGGTTGGTGAGCAGGTCTTCACGGATGTTGAGGAGAGCAGTTTCCGTGTTTCTGGCAGCTCTGAAGCCAGACTGATGGTCATGAAGACAACCAACAGATTCAGTGTGGAGATTTAGCTTGGAGATGGCCAGTTTCTCCAGGAGCTTGCCCAGGAAGGGAGTGATGGAGATTGGGCGATAGTTAGCAGGAGAGGTCGGCAGAGGGTTTCTTAAGAAGAGGGTGCACAAGGGAGTGCTTCAGGGGGAAGGGAATACTCTGAGGCGAAGGAGTGAGTGCAGAAATCCACCAGGGCAGGAGCCAGGGAGTCGATGTGATCCTTGATAGTTTTGGAGGAACAGGGGTGAACCTGTTTCGACAAGACTTTCATAGATCGGACATGTCTAGAAACCTTGTCTAGAGAGAAAAGGGGAAAGGCAGAGAAGGAGGGAGGAGGGGTGGCTGCAGAAGGGCCAGAGGAAGAGCAGGGAATAGCGGCAGGGGGATGAGAGGAGGAGAGTGAGGACAGGATGTCCTGAGTTTTTGAAATGAAATGAGAAGCCAGTGCCGTGCAGAGGGCCTGGGAACGGACGGGAGAGGTAGAGACTGCAGCAGGATTGGCCAGTTCCTTGCAGATTTTAAAGAGTTCAGCCGAGTTGTTAGATGCCAGAGAGATGCGGGCTTGGATATGAGCTCTCTTCTTGGTGAGGACGGAGAGCCGGTATTGCCTCTGCAGCAGGCCAGTTTGTCAGAGGATGAACTTGAAGCACGCCATTTCCTCTTGGCAACCCTACACTTGCGTTTTAGGGTGACGAGGTCTGAGTCATACCAGGAGTTACACTTGGCTTTGGGCTTCAGGCGGATTCTCATGACAGGGGCAAGGATATCCAGAGTATCAGATAGAGAAGAGTGGAGCATGGAGAGGGCTGTGTCAGGGTGAGAGTTAGCAAGGGGGGAAGAGGGGGTGAGAAGGTGGCGGTGAAAGCCACAACTGACACACGCTTCATGGGTCGGGTGACCGAGAAGGTGGGTGGCAGTGACGGAGGTGGCTTGACCTGCAGGCTAGGGAGGGTGACGTGGGAGGATAGGAGAAAGTGGTCACTCCAGGATAGAGGAGTGGAGAGAGGGACAGAGAGGGGAAGGTCTGAAGAGATCAGAACATCGAAAGTGTGCCCTGCAGAATGAGTCAGGCCAGAGGGGAGAATGGTGAGAGAGTCACAGAGGTCACAAAAGAGTTCAGAGGGGGGACAGGAGGCATCCTGGTGGATGTTGAAGTCTTCAAGAAGGAGGAGTTGAGTGGTTGAGGCCAGGAGTGAGGAGGAGAGGTCCGCCCACTCAGAGAGGAAGGAAGAAACCTGACCAGGTGGCCGATAGATAGTAGCCTTAGTAAGGGAATGGCTAGGCGAGAGAGAGAGCCTGCACACAAAGCATTCAAAAGAGGAATAGGCCTGCGTAGGAATGACCGAGGCAGGAATCCACTCAGGGAAGATAAGGGCTATGCCCCCACCATACCGGTTGGGCCTGGGCGCGGAGAGGATCTTGTAGCCATCAGGTAGGAGCGTGTCAAAGCTGATGACGGATCTGGCCGTAAACCATGTCTCAGTGAGACCGAGAACATTGAGGTCAAGTTCTTCAAGAAGGCAGCAGATATCGAGGAGTGTTTGACAGCGGAACAGGGGTTAAGAGTGGCAATGTGGAGAAGGTTGCCCTTCTTGAAGGACTTCCGGGGAGGGGTACAGATCAGAGGTACGCCCTGCGGAAGTGTAGAAAGCGCCCGAGAGGGGGCAGAGAGGGAGGGGGAAGGCAAGGTAGCCAGGGAAAGGGGGGAGGGAACAGCAGGAGAAGAAAGGAAGTTGATGAGGCACGGCAAGCGTATATCAAAGAGATGAAGGTTGGCCTGAGGGCCTTGGACCAAGACAGTCCCATTAGAGTAGACGTTAATGATGACCTTAGAGGATAGGAAGGAGGCCAGGAGGGCGTCCCAACGGTACCACCATTAATGGGAGAAGAGGAGAAAGGAGAGAGAACAGAGACCATATGAGGGGTCCATAGATCTGGTGAAGGAACAACAAATAGGATGTGGGTGAGAGTTTCCTTGGCGGAGGCACTGATGTAGGTGTCTGCGATAGGGAGGCCTGGGTTGGAGACCAGGAAGTCCTTTTTAAACTTTTTTCTACCAGACTTAGTGAGAAGAGCAGGATAGTCAATAGAGAAACAGTTTGAAAAGATGGGGGAGACAGAGAGCACCATAGAATAGGTGGAAGAGGAGGGGGCCCCAGGGGTAGACAGACAAGACAGCAGAGGCAAGTGCGCAGGAGACTGGGACAAGACGTCGGCACTTAGGAGGCGAGCGCAAGAAGGTACAGGGCAATCTAAGACAGGAAAGAAGACATACCTAAATTTGAGAATCCTAAAGAGGGAGAAAAAGGCCTGGGTTTCACAATGTAATTTTTAGTGGTGGTACAGGTACAAGCAATTTAAATCCATTTAAATTTGAGAATCCTAGAGAGGGAGAAAAAGGCCTAGGTTTCAAATACTGATACAGTGCATATTATAAGAAGAACGGGAAGAAACACACCCCAGTTTGAGAGTCCTGAATGGAGGGAGAAAGGCCTACGTTTCACAATGCAACAATTTTAAATAGTGATACAGTGCATATTATACAAACAGCAGGAAAACACTCCACAGTTTGAGAGTTCTGAGTGGAGGGAGAAACACAGCAGAGGATCGGGAGGGAAGAGAAGGAAGCAGGGCCTGGGGCACCTGAAAATCAAGGCAATCAGCCAACAAGATAACAAAATCCCCACGAGGGGCTCACCAGTGCAGGAGGGCGGCAGCAGCAGCGGTCTCCCGCTCAGCCAGGGGGAACATGATGGGAATAGCCATGTCTTGAAGGCCATTTGAATAGTGGAGGCCAGTACTGAGAAAGTGGAGCGTCCGAATTTGAATGATGTGGAAGGGGGGATCACTAGATGGAGAACAGTGCTTGACTACAAGTTACTAATGGGGTGATAGAGGGTGATTTTCTGTTGAGGTATTTAGGGTTTGTTTTGTGTAGTGTTCAATGAATGACGCACATGACTTTGAAAGTAACCAGACATCTGAAGGGGTCTGAATCTGGACTGGCCGTGGTTGAGGAGGTGGTTGGTTTCTAAAAAGGTTCAGAATTGGGCATAGGCAGTCTGTTCAATGAGTTTGACCACGAAGCAGGAGTTAGAAATTAGTCTCTAGTTCTCTGGTTGGAGTGTGTCCAGGGATTTTTTTTCTGGGTTTTGTCATTGGATGTATTGAAAGCTTTGGGTAAATGGCTGTGGTGAGGGAGGCTTTAAGGATGGATGTTACAATTTCAACTGCACTGGTAAAAATTAAGATTTCTTTGAGGACGGAGGAGGGGCATGGATCACTTGGTGATCCAGACAGACTGTCCGTCAATAATTTGAGAAATTCCAGTCTGGAGATGGGAGAGAAGGAGCAGAAAGTGGGAACCGGGGTGGGCAGGTCAGTGGGTTCATTTGAGGAGGTGGGTAGATGGGGTGAGAGTTGCTAGTTTTGTGTTGATGGTATGTGCTCTTTCTAGCGCTGTCTTGTGGAAATGGTCAGAGAGGATGTCACAGAAGGATTGGGTGACGTGATTGGGGGAAAGCACAGGGGAGTTCATGAATTCTGAAGTGATCTTGTGAAGTTCCTTGCTATTGTTGCAGGAGTTGGATAGTCTATCATTGTAATAGGATTTTTTGCCCTCATGGATTTCAGCTTTGTAGATATGATGTTGGTGGGCGTAGGCTGTTTTGGTTTGGGGGGTTTAGTCAGTACACCATCTACGTTCTAGGGACTGATTTTGCATTTTGAGAGATTTTAGGAGGAGGGGGAACACTTGGCAAAAACAAAGAGGTGATGGCTGGAAGGTTTAGAATGAATCTTAACCACTGGCATTGCTCTGGGCAACCCCCCAGACCATCGTTCTTTGCCTGCCAAGCCATTACAGGAGGGGAAAGACCATATGCAAATCAGGATTGGTCCCACCCCAAAAGGGGCTGTCCAGCCCGAACTGCTGGGCCACATCCCTTCTGCACGAGACGACAAGCATCCCCAAACATGTTTCGGCCTTGTTGGGCCTCATCAGTGAGGAGTGGCTTGGGTCTCATGGCACAGCAGGCACGGGACCCACATCTGGGCATACCCGTTCCACTCGGGGTGACAAAGCAAAAACAAAGAGGTGATGGCTGGAAGGTTTAGAATGAATCGTAACCACTGGCATTACTCTTGGCAACCCTCCAGACCACCGTTCTTTGCCTGCCAAGCCATTACAGAAGGGGAAAGACCATATGCAAATCAGGCTTGCTCCAACCCCAAAAGGGGCAGTCCAGCACGAACGGCTAGGCCACATCCCATCTGCACGAGACCACAAGCATCCCCAAACATGTTTCGGCCTTGTTGGGCCTCATCAGTAAGGAGTAGCTTGGGTCTCTAGGCCCAGCAGGCACGGGACCCACGTCTGGGCATACCCGTCCCACTCTGGGTGACAAAGCAAAAACAAAGAGGTGATGGCTGGAAGGTTTAGAATGAATCTTAACCACTGGCATTGCTCTGGGCAACCCCCCAGACCATCGTTCTTCGCCTGTCAAGCCATTACAGAAGGGGAAAGATCATATGCAAATCAGGCTTGGTTCCACCCCAAAAGGGGCAGTCCAGCCCGAACTGCTAAGCCACATCCCTTCTGCACGAGACCACAAGCATCCCCACACATGTTTCGGCCTTGTTGGGCCTCATCAGTGAGGAGTAGGTTGGATCTCTAGGCCCAGCAGGCACGGGGCCCACGTCTGGGCATACCCGTCCCACTCGGGGTGACAAAGCAAAAACAAAGAGGTGATGGCTGGAAGGTTTAGAATGAATCTTAACCACTAGCATTGCTCTGGGCAACCCCCAGACCATTGTTCTTCACCTGCCAAGCCATTATAGAAGGGGAAAGACCATATGCAAATCAGGCTTGGTCCCACTGCAAAAGGGGCAGTCCAGCCCGAACTACTAGGCCACATCCCTTCTGCACGAGACCACAAGCATCTCCAAACATGTTTCGGCCTTGTTGGGCCTCATCAGTGAGGAGTAGCTGGGGTCTCTAGGCCCAGCAGGCACGGGACCCACGTCTGGGCATACCCGTCCCACTCAGGGTGACAAAGCAAAAACAAAGAAAACTTGGGTAAGGGACCTTGATGCGAAGGAGTGGATCTTGAGGGGTGAGTGGTAGCAGGGCTTTGGTGAGCCATGTGTTGAACAGATCAATGAGTGGCGGTCCTCCTTTGATTAGATGGGACGGTTGTGAGCAAAGAGTCTGAAAGGCCTGAGGTTATTATAAACTTGTTCCTGATCTGGACATGGGTTGGTGGGTCAGTGATAGTCCTTCCTTGAGGGAGGGATGGTGACCAAAGGGAGAAGGAAATGTCCATATGAGTGGCCGAGGGCACAGGGTGGAGATGAGGTTGGTGGAGCTAAAGATGACATCAAGGGTATGTCCAGCTGTGTGGGTGTGACTTGTTAGCTTCTGGGTCAGTTTGAGGGCTTTCAGGTTATCTAGGGGAGGTCATGTCACGGGGTTGTCGGGAGCATTCAATCAAATTTTGAAGTCTCCTAGTACGGTGAGCGAGGGGTGTGAGGCCAGTATAGCTGCTAGGGGGTTCACGAAATATCTGTCATAGACAAGTGGCATGCATTTGAGTAGAAATCTATGGGTGTGTAATGGGTAGGTGGAGAATTTAACTAGGAGTGACTCACAACCTGTGCGGCAGACCTGTTCTTCTGATTCAGACATAGTTAGGCAGGTTTTGTAAAGGATCCCAATCAATTCTGCCTGCTCAGTTACCCCTGTTGTGAGTAATGAGTGTATACTCAGGGGGTAAGGCCTTGTGTGTGATGGGTCAGAAATCCTCTGAGAACCGAGTTTCTGTGATGAACATGAGGTCTGGGTTTTCAGAGGTGATGAATTCAAATATGTTGTGTTTGTTTTCAGCGACAGATCGGATTTGATGAGGAATGGGAGAGGGTGGGTGCTTCTCTGGGATGCTGGAGTGGGGGGACTTAGGGGAGTTGGATTGGTGTGGTAATGGAGGGAATTCCACTGTGAAGGCTTTGTGGGGGTGTGGCAAGTGTATAGATGGGAACAGTGTTTGGGAAGAGAGTTTGTGGGGTGTCAGGTTTCGGGAGAGAATCAGGTGTGATGGGGTGAAGTGCTGGGGTTTCTGAGAGGGTATCGTTTGTGGTACCAGAGGAGGATGGGTTATCTGGGATGTGTAGCTGGAGTGGGGAGGGTGATTGATGGAGTGAGCATGCGAGTGGCATTGGGGTGCTCTGTTAAATTTGAGGGCTGGTGTTGCTGAGGGGGAGTTAGTGTTTGAGCATCTGCCAAATAGAGACTTTACTGGGATTGGTGTAAGGGGGTGAGGCAATTGTGTGGGTAGGAGGAGTGTGTACAGATGACTGATGTAAGTTTGGAGAAACGTGCAGGAAGGTGGTGGTGTGGGAGTCACAGGTTTTATGTTTAGAGATGTGCTTGGGTGTATGTGGTGTGTGTGAGAGTTGGTGGGTCAGCTGGAGAGGGGTTGTTGGCAAGGGTGTTGATGAAGTCTAATCAGGTGACACTTAGTGACAGGAAGGCTGAGGTAGAGGGTGGTCTGGAGGACAGGGGAGTGATGGCAGGAAGGGTGGGGATTTAACCGGGTGGTGTTGAAAGGGATGGCCGGTGTGGTGGGTAGTGAGTCTATTGAAAATAATGTGGGGGTGTTGAGGTGGTGGTACGTTTGCGAGGGAGTGAGGAAGAGGAGGGGGTTTCTCTGGAGGGCAGGAAGTGTGAGGTGGGAAAGTGGTGGGTGTTTAAGGGTGGGTTTGAAAGTTATTTTGTGCACTAGAGTGCTCATCTGGACTGCGAGTTGGACGGCATGGTGAGGGTGTGTGGGCAAATGGGGAAGCATGGGGAGGAGATTTGTGTTTTTCTGGAAGGAGGTGACCATGCAGTGGGTGAGTTGGGGGAATGGGTGGGGTTGTTGACCGGTCCTCTGGTTTGCCAGAGTGCCCCTCTGGACTATGAGACGGTTGCCATGGTAGCTGCAGGTGTACTCAGAGCCAAATGCCCTACAGGGTAGATTCAGGTCAAAATTAGGTGCACTACAAAGTTAAATTTGAAAATACAGCTAGATGCAATACATGCTTAAGTCAAAATAAAGCTAGATGCAAAACCATGCTAAAATCAAAATACAGCTATTCCAGTGGTCTATGGTCATCTGAAATGTGACATGAGATTATACATGGGTTTGCAAAACTGGACAGTACCTCTAACAGTGGAAGACTGATACTGCTACTTACTATGTTGTTTATGGTAGTTTTGTCTGGCTTGGTGTTGGTTGGGCAAACAGAAGCAAGCAGGGAATGAGAGCTCCCTCTGAGGGAGCAGCCCTTTTATTGTAGCCCTTTGGTGGCTATCTGGGCACGGCTGGCCTGGGGCAACCGTTGGATAAAGGTGGTTCAGTGACGTGACTTGCAGATGTCGACCTATGGGAGGCTGGGGGCGGGCAAGAGAAGGAGAGCCGAGAGCAGTAATGGGAGGAGGGGGTTGAAGGGAAACGAAAGAAGGAAAGAAACAAGATGGAGGGCAGGGAGACACAGAGAGTCAGTGGGCACAAATGTGCAACAGAGGGTCAACAGCACTTACCAAGGCCAGATGGCTGCAGAAAGTGTGATGAATGGACAGGAAGAGTCCTGGAGATGGAATGTAAAGGCCCTCTGGTGCTGGTATTTTTCCAGTCACGTGACTTTTACATGCCAACATATGGGTATGGGCAGCTGGGGGTGGGCGGGAGGGTGAGAGCAGAGGGCAGTAATGGGAGGAGGGGGTTGGAGGGAGCTAGAAACATGGAGAGGAAAGAAGGAAAGAAACACAAGATGGAGCACAGGCAGACACAGAGATGCAATGGTCCCAAATGCAGAATGAAGGGTGAACAGCCCTTACCACTTCCCGATGGCTGCGGGAAGTGTTTTGAATGGAACGGAGGAGTCCTGAAAATGGAATGTAAGCCAATCCAGTGCTGGTATTTTTCAAGTCATGTGACTTGCACAGGCTGATTTATGGGAGGTTGGGGCGGGCAGAGGGTGGAGAGCAGAGAGCGATAAACAGAGGAGGGGGTTGGAGGGAGCTGGAAACAGGGAAATGAAAGAAGGAAAGACACACAAGTTGAAGGTCAAGGAGACATGTAGATGCAATGGGCACAAATGCACAAACGAGGGTCAACAGCTCTTACCAATGCTGGGCAGCTGCGTGAAGTGCATTGAATGAACCGGAGGAGTCCTGCAGATGACATTTTAAGGTAATCCGGTGCTGGTATTTAAATCACTGTTGCCATTGCTCCATTAACTAAACTTTGATTGACGTGAAGGTTGCATCTTAGAATTACTACAGTTGAGGCAGAGAGTTCCTACTTTTTCCAATCCTGCTGTGTTGCATATATATTTTTCGAGAATATTTCTGTGTGCCATGACTTGTTGACCTATAGCCAGTGTCATTCCATGGACTTCTAATTTGTCAATGCTGCTGATATGGAATTCAGTTTTGAGCATTGTGTCATTAAAGTAGGTATTGTCTTCAGGGCTTGACATAAAACACATGCATTGTTGATTTTGCTGTGTTAATAGCTCCATTACTTATAGACCTGATGTGTTTTATCTATATAGTTAATGTAAAAAGTTTTCTTTGTAAGGATGATGTTGCATGTTCTGTAAGGAAACCAACTTGTATGCTCTTAAGAAATGGAGCATATGTTGGGTCTTCTAAGTGATTGATATTTTGTAAAAGTCCTCCACATCCAAAGTGACACCATAGACTAACATCCCCGATGCTGGGGATTGTGGTTCAGCATTTTGTGTGACCTAATACTTTGAGTATGGGTTGGCCTTTGGTGTTAACTGTAGGATATCACCAAACACAGTGATATGATTCTCCAAAACAATACTTTGTATTCAGTCTTAAGGACTTCTGGCATTATTAGGTGAATTTAGGTTACCTATGGATTGGAAACTATGCTTACCTCATCTATTAGAAGAACTCATTTGTTGTAGAATTCAAATGCAGCTTTTGCAGACAGCTTGTGATATTCTAATGTGATCAGATGCTCAACGGGAGAGAATAGTAGTCAGTGTCAAGTTTCACATCCTATGGTGTAAGCATCGTGTAAGCATCTAAACCTGTTCAGGCTGCAAAAACACCTGAAAGGTCTGTTATCACTTTTCCTTGCAAAAATGTACACATTGTAATTCAAAAGGTTTTGCCAAAACCAGCCTCACCAATTATATACAAGAGCATCGGTTTATAAGTATTGCTATTGCGTATTGTATTGTCATGGTGTAAACCATGTTCAATTTCTTCAGAAACTTACAGATATATTATGAGTTGCAAATCATTTAACTGTGATATAAGCACTGACAAATGTTGTTTGGATTGCTTGCATTGAACCATGGTGTTTTCTACTTTGGTCATTGCTAACTCTGCTTCATTTTGAATATGTGGTTCTCCACATGGTTCCTGGTTACCTTCAAGATATGGTTGACTCCTTTTGAGTGTTTCTTTGCTAATTTCTCTATCTCCTCTTCTCAATGATGCACATCTTCAAGCATGTTTTGTATTGCTTAAATTTGCCAATTGCAATGCTGCATTTAGTTCTTCAAACACAGCCTGAAATGTATCATGGGCGCCTAATAACTCATCCTCTTTTCTACAAGACTTCAATAGCTGCTGTAGAGTGATGTAATACATTTATTTGTGGTCTGCAGATTTAAAGGATAGATTTACATGGTTAATACGTCTGGGTTTTGAAAGTCTTGCTAGACTTCCTTCATAGTTTAAAATACTGAATACCTTCCAGCTACTTCCTTTGATATGACATGTATGAATGTTTAATATTTTGCTATTTCATACAAACACATGTTTCCTAAAGGACTCCTTTTTGAATAGGATGTGCCAGTGGGATTTTTCATTAAGATGTCTTGGCTGTTAGCATTTTCTTTGGCTAGGTATTTCATTTCTTGGCATGATTTTAGTACTCTTTTTCAAGATGAAGTTGGTCCAAGGTTTAGCAAGAGAATGTTTTCAGATTTTCTGTACAAGGCTGTACCTGTTAAATCATCAGCTGCTTCATATGATCTGCATGGATGAGCAGAAAAGGAAGAGAGGATGGTTGGCTGGGAATAAAACAAGTGTACGTTCTGAGTTCTGCCACAATGGAGGAATAGATAAACAAAAGGCAATTAACCTGTGAGGTAATAGAAGCTCTACAGTGCATGGATAGTTAATGGGTGAAATGATCCCTAGTCCTGAAAGCACTAGTCTGGTAAAGGGCTCTGGCTTGAGCAAGGTTTCTGGCCGGAGGCCCTTTCTAGCCCTAACAGGCCAATACAGGGAGCTGCCCTTTGCTGCTATTGGTCCTTCACTGTGGAAACCTGGGCTGGACAACCAGGAGAGACTGAATAAGACAGGCAGTGTGTCAATGGCCCTCTCAGAGCAAATCACAGTGCTCCAGATGGTTTCCACACTTGCAGCCCAAGGAGCTTTGTTTTGCAGGCAGGACCCTCAGATAGTGCACTGTCAATTAGCAATACCTACATTTGTAATGTATGTGCAACATAAGTGCTTATATGAACAAGGTTCTCACATCAACATAAATGCATGCATCTAGACAGGTTCTCATTTAAAGAAAACAGAACTTGTTTTTAGTAACATGAGCTTATTATCCAATCTAAAAATGATTCAATAGTCCTGGACAATAATTTAACATTACAGTGAGCTGCTTAGCTCTGAACATTGGGCCTCATTACAAGGTTGGTGGTAACCCGCTGGTGCTACCGGTGGGTTGATGCCAACCCTGTAATACCGGATCTGCCGTCTAGCTTCCCGGTGCCACCGGGACATTACAAGTCCCGGCGGAGCACAAAGTCAGGCGGCAGATCTTGTATGTCCCCATTCCCATGGAGTCGCATAGGACGGGGCCGTTGCTTCTATGGCAACTCTGCCTGCTGGGGCCGCTGCACCCGGCAGGGTCAGACCACTGGGTGCAGCGGCACCAGCCGGCAGACTCATTGTGTGGCGGTCTGGAAACTAGGGTGCCGGTAAGCTTACCCGCACCCTTGTTTCCAGACAGCCACACTTTTAATAAGGCCTATTGTGTCTGTGGTATTGAATGTATGTGCCAGCACTGGACGACTGTTGTATATGAGATAAAGTACTATCAGTTTTGTGTTTCATAACCATAATGAGGAATGAGATACGCTTAAATGCCTTTATTAGTTCATGGAACATCGAGGTGACTTCAAAAATGCTTTGACTATCCAGTTTAGGCATGTCTTTCTCTTTACAGTATCACTGCTTTAATACTTGGTTTTGATGAGCCCTCCAATGCAATTTCTGAATGTGTATACAATTAGAATCTGTACTGTAGAACCACAAAACGAATATGCAGCTTCCAATGTACTGTACATTGATTTTATTAGCAGTTTAATGAAAGAAAAATGCATTAAAAGTCGACTAGTTCACGTTCACTAAATTATAGTAGTGTATTGAAAAAGTAGAACTATATGTGTCTAATTTTGTGCTAGAGAGTATGATTTTTCAGAGAAGGTTAATTCTGGTAAGGGAAATGGTTCACACATGTCTTGCTCTGGCAGCATTCACTGTGATTCCACAGCCGACTGTCATAGGTTATTACAGCTTTAACAATATCGGTTTAGGAGACGAGAAGTCATTTCACGATTAAGCTGCCAAAAGAAAACTCGAAACATGTTTTATCCAGATACTATAGGCTTCTTTGAACCATAAAGGTGTTTTGGATAGTGGTTGCAGGATTTGTAAGACAGTATACTAAACATTGACTGCTGTCCCAAACACTAAGATGGCAACACACGTACTCCAAACAACGAGCACTTCTACTAGTGCTAACAGAATGCAAATATAGCAAACCTTTCTAATTGATCTTAAGATAGAGAATGCTAAACCATGCCTCCTCTGGGTTCCCAAAATATAATGCACCTGTGATGACTTGGATTTTTGGTTCCACTAGCAGGCCATGCTGCAGGAAATAGAGCACAGCATTACATTACAGATCATGTTGACAGATGCATCACACATTTCATACATTGGGCATACTGTAAAACCACTTACCATCTGCCTGAATGAAATCGTGTAATGCAGTTGCCTGGTAATCATTTGGTGAGCTAATGCATTGCTTAAATCAATGCATTAACATCTGCATGTATGCAATGATTTCTACCCGCTTCAGGGACGCAGGTTGCCGCAAATTAAGAACAGAAAAACTTGTGTTGAACTGAATCTGATCCAGGCCCGGATACCACAGATAGTTTTCAGTGCATATTTAAAAATAAAAGGATTAAAGACTGATGAAGTCACCTTAATGACATCATATGACTTATGAAATACTGAAACAGCTGTACGTTTATAATTACTCTTAGATTATACAACCATTGAAGATATTCTTCAAGCTGAACTAGACAACCCAGTTCTATAAAAGTCTTTCAGACTTTGATAGAAAGCCAAACTGTAAATTCAAAATGATCCGCAAACCTCAAGGGGAAAAGGGAATATGATTTTTTCCAATTATTCCGGCACAGACAATATCATAATTTCTTGACTCTATGACAGCTCTATTGCTTTTGTGCCATGAGCAGGCAATGCGTTATGGACATCTCCCTCCAACAATGTTCCCAGTGTTCTGCTCTTTCATCAAATGCGGCAAAGTCAAGACTCCTACCTGGTGACATTGTAGCTGAAAGGACACCAGGTCCTATTACCAAGTTGCTCTCCATAACGTACGTATCTCTGTGACACACATGAAAGCAACACATGTAGGCTCAACTTCTTTGTTGCAGTATGTATAGGGAAAAACACATCCAGCGTGGGGTGTGTGTCACATTCTTTATTTCCAGTAACATGGTAATTTATCACACGTGATATTCTACACTACTGCATCAGAATACGTGTAACTTAGAGACTGAGGAAGGGGTTATTACAATCTGTTAATCACCTGCCCCCCCCCCCGGTTTTTGCTTCAGTCGAAGCTGGCGGTTATAAATTGTAGAAGGGTCCTTATGCCAAGCGATAACGAACCATATCAAGTTATATTGCTATTAACGTGAGATTGTGCAACTAAAAAGAATATATTTAATTGTTGGGGGAATAGATGTGCACGCACATGTCATTTGTAATGGACTTGATGAACATGGAACTAGAAAAAACAACTGTATGTTGTTGTGTTTGTTAGTTTGAGAACTTGAACTGCACATGTTGTTCTCTATCTTTATTCAACTGATGACAATGTGTTTCTTGTTAATCTGCTATTCAAGTCAGACTGTTTGCAATAAATCTATACCACAGATTATAGACTGCATACTGTAAATTCAGAGTATCCGAGATGAGGACTAAAATGGAATCCATATGCTAATTAAGAGACCTGGCGTGAGGGCCATATTGAGACTTCTGGACCCTGAAAACGTAGTTAAAGGAAAGCGTGCAACAAAGGAGTTAAACAATGGGTGCATGCACATAATTCCAGGTATGACCCAAGGGGTTGGTCGATAAAGCCATCATGTCCATTTCTCTAGGGTGAAAGTGGGTGTAAGTGGTCTGCCTGGAGTTGTTGCTAGGAACTGGCTATTTCCCAGCACCTACATACAAATGTGATGAGGAGGGAGGGGCAGGGCTGAGAAACCAGCCCGCCACATCTGGAGCAGTCTGGCATACATTGCAGCTAGCAAGGGGGCAGAGCCATCCGTGCCCCCACCCTAACAAGGGAAAGAGGTAGTGGGTTTGATGCCCCGCCACATATCTAAGGTGCAGCCCGGGCAAAGAGGAGAGCAGTACTGCTGGCAGGGATCAAAGTGGTGCTCCCATGATGAGAGGAAGTGCTAGTCTGAGAGACCTGCCAGCAGCAAACATAACCTTGGGGAATGATGCAGCATCTTGTATTGGCAAATATCCGGGCCATATGGGATTTCTGAGCCATACCTGTTCATGTATCCCAGAAATTGGCCAATAGGGCAGTGCCACATCACTCCTCTGGAACATAATTAAGATTTATAAAGCCAGCCCGAATCACATACTGGGTGTTATGGGCCATGAAGAAGGAGTTTAAGGACCAAGTTCATCAAGGTCATGTAACAACATTTAGAAGTCCATAGCCCCCTTCACGGCCAAAGGTCACGGTCTACAAAGCTATTGTTATCCACATTCCCAATAGTAAAGTAAATAAATCGGGCGTGAGGGATTTTGGGGGAATTTGACAATAGGTTGGGTGAGCTCTGCAATGTATTTCTTTTTCCACTATGTAGAATGCTGAATGACAACTGAGTCATTGTGACCTGGAGTCTGGGCATCCTATGACATACTAATTTGCTGATGAGAGTCTAGAAAGCAGGCCAAAATGCTAATTGAGAATGCGCTGCAGGAGGGAGCAGCGCCGGGCATGTGACTGTTGGCAGCATCCCGCGTCAGATGAAATGTCAAGGGGTGCAAGAAGATGTTGCGTAGTACGCAAACCATGTGAGCATGCGCAAGCCTCGTTATGGCTCGCGCATGCGTTGTTCAATAAAGGAGGTCCCGGTCGCCAGTTTGCAGCGGGGACCCCGTACCAGCAACATGAGTCCCGTGTCTGTCTGTGACTGACTGCGTGTGCGTGTGATTGTGTGCACGGGTGGCCCCAGGGGTCACACGCCACCTCCAACATTGGCGACGAGGAGCCGCCGCGGCGGAGAATGCGACATTGCTCCGGCTGTTTCGTCGGAGAGAGTGTCTCTCTCCATGCGGTCACGGACCTACGCAGATGGCCGGTGGCAATTTTAGGAACACGCGGATCATGGCCGTTGCGGCCCACATGGGTGCTGGTGTGCTGGACATGACCCACAGTGCACAAATCAATTTATGGACATTCCAGGGCCCTGAAATACATAAGGGGCCTTGGTTTTTCGACTTGGAAATACCCAAAGGCATCACCTACTGCAGCTACAGGCCTACCACATCATCAGCCTGGGCCATCTGACATCGGGCACCTATCTCTGCCCAGAAAAGGTTAGTGGAGTCCACCCCATTCAACTCCATGGGTGAAGAGGATGGAGAAGAGGGGGCACCCATGCCAATCCCACGCAGGATGCATAGCACTTTGGCACCCATGCCCGAGTTTGACACCTCAGGCCCACCATCCAAACTGGGGCCGAAGTGGCTACTGTGGGTGCAGAAACTGGAGATGTTCTTCAGGGCCTCGGGTGAGACAGATGATGCGAAAATGGCCAAGTTGGGATACTCGGCTGGCACTGAGGTCCATCGGATTTATGACTTGTTTAACCTTCAGGTGGTTACCTATGATGCGGTGAAGCAGGCCCTCCAGGATCACTTCCTCCCCATGGCGAATGTCGACTTCGACAGATTTGTGATGTGTGCCGAGAAACAGCAAGGGGAGGAATCTTTAGAGCAGTTCTGTGCAAGGTTGAGGCGCATCGCTAGCACTTACAGGTGGGTGAATGAGGAAGAGATGGTGAGGAACCAACTAATACAGGGGTGTAGCTCCGGGAAATTGCAGAGGCAAGTGCTTAGAGAACCAGGCCTGGCACTGGCACAAATCCTGGACTCTGGGCGGGCCTATGAACTGGCAGAGTCGAGGGGTGCAAAAATGGATGCTGCAGCGCATCTGGGGAAAAGTGAGGACACTTTTGCCATTGGGCGCTCTGCCCAAGGGAGGCCGTGCTGGGGTCCCAAGAGAGCGGACAGTCCTTCAATGCCTGGTAATCCGCAGTCCTGCCCGTACTGTGGCTATGACCTGCCACATGCGGGAAAGTGCCCCGCAAAATCAAGAGTCTGCAGAAGGTGTGGCACACCAGAACAGTATGCGAGAGTGTGTAGGGCCACGACCGCGGTAGTGGCATCCAGGGGGCCGGCAAGATCAGTAGGGGGAAACCCCAGGCGTTTGAGAAGCGTGTTTACAGTAGAACAGGGGGTGCAGGATTTGGACATTGCCGAGGAGGAAGAAGATGAAGAGGATATCTTTTTCATCTCCAGCATTGCCACGGGAGCAAGGCAGAGCAGGCAACCGACATGCACCGTGAACATTGGTGATGTGCCCACCCCGTCTTGATTGACACAGGAGCGTCGGTCTGCGTCCTAGCCGCTGAACAATATGAGGCTCTACCAGGGCCCCCCAAGCTAGAGGAGTCAAAAGCTTGGATATACTCTTTTGGCGGGGACACGCCCCTGCCAATTTAAGGGGTCTTTGTGGCTCCCGTGTCACATGGGCTGAACAAAATCAAGGCCAGGTTCTTTGTGACTCATGTGAGCCCGCACTCCCTGCTGAGAAGTGCCCCTTCCGAAGCCCTTGACATTGTGCATTTCACCCTGGCAGTATACCATACAGACATTGATCACCTGCTGTATCGCTTTGAAAGCATCTTCCAGGGTGTAGGCAAGTTGAAAGGAGAGCCTATTAGACTCCACATTGATGGATCAGTGAGACCGACAGCCCTCAAGCACCACAGAATTCCATTTCATCTGAGGTCACAGGTGGAGAAGGAACTTCAGTCGCTCATTGACCTGGACATTATAGAGAGGAGGGTCCAACTCTGTGGGTCTCCCCCATAGTGGTGGCACCAAAGCCCAAACAACCGGGGGCGGTCCGCCTCTGTGTGGACATGAGACTGCTGAATGCTGCCATCAAGGGGGAGCGTCACCTCACGCCTACCCTGGACGACATTGTGGGTGAGCTAAATGGGCAAAAGTCTTTTCCAAGCTCGATCTGAGGTCTGGGTACCACCAGCTAGAACTCCACCCGGAGTCGCGGTATATTACTACATTTACGACCCATGAAGGGCTATATCAGTTTAAAAAACTCAGTTTTGGTGTCTCGTCAGTGGTGGAAGTGTTCCAGAACGTCATCCGTGGAGCCCTGGCGGGACTCAAAGGTGTCATTAACATGTCTGATGACATTCTAGTCTTTGCCCAGTCGGAGTGCGAACACCTGAAGAGGCTGGAACGGGCTCTGGAAAGACTCAAAAGTCTGGGCTGACCTTACACCGGAAGAAGTGTGAGCTTCTGAAGGACCGAATAGAATTCTTCGGGTTCGTATTCCACGCAGGGGGCATCTCGCCCGACCCGGAGAAGGTGAGAGACATTTGTGAGACGGGCCCCTCGGAGTCACCGGCCGAGGTAAGAAGTTTTCTCAGCATGGGGAACTACTGCGGGCGGTTCATTCGCTACTTGGTCTTCACTGTCAGAGCCCTTGTGGGAACTGACGAGGAACGCGCATGGGCCTGGACACCCAAGGAGCAGAGAACATTTGCAGAGATCAAGAATGCCCTGTCAGGTCAGGAAACAATGGCATATTTCTGCCCAGACATGGAGTCGGAGATAGTGGTGGATGCCAGCCCAGTCGGCCTAGGTGTGGTGCTGATGCAGGCAGACTCACAAGGACTCATGCGCCCAATAGCGTATGCCAGCAAGGCGCTCACGGAAACGGAGAAACGATACTCCCAGATTGAGCGGGAGGCTCTGGCCATTCTGTGGGGCTGCAAACATTTCAGGATATACATCCTTGGAAAGCCTGTCATGGTGATCACCGACGACAATCCACTCATTCCGATCATGGCGTGCATGTCCTCCAAGCCATCTCCACGCATCGAACGGTGGATGCTGTCGCTGATGGAGTACGTTGTCAAATTGCAGTATCGCCCGGGGACCCATAACCCAGCAGACTGCTCGTCCAGACATCCAGGGGCCAGATGCCCCCATGACACCTCCGAAGTAGTGGACTGCATTGAGATGGTGCACAATGTGGTGGAGGCGGCCCTGCCTGTGGCCCTGGCACGCCAGGATATTGTGAATGCATCCAGTGAGGACAAAATATTCCTGGTCATCAGGGAGGCGATGGGCAGCGGGGAATGGAGGGAAGTGCTCGCTAACAACGCCAGACAGGAGGCTGGAGCTCAGAAGGACCTGCAGGCACTCTATTACCGAGGACGGCCTTCTGCTGAGAGGCTGCCAGATCGTCATCCCGTGAACCTTGGTGACCAAGGTACTACACCTGGCGCATAAGGGACACCAATGCGCCGCCAAGATCAAGGCGCGCCTAAGACTGAAGGTGTGGTTGCCGGACCTGGAGCAAAGAATGGACGAATTTGTGCGCACATGCATTCCGTGCCAGGTGGCCAGTCCGGCAGAGAGAAGTCCGCCCATCAGAACCATGGAAAGGAATGAGCAGCCATGGGGCACCGTGCATGCTGACTTTGGCTCCACGGGTCGAGGCATGTACTTTCTGGCGGTCGTGGACCAGTGGTCTCGGTATCCAGAAGTCGAGCTGGTGGAGTCCACTGCCAGTGACCACACCATCTTGGCACTGGAGAAGATGTTCGCCACCCATGGGTTCCCTAAGGAGATATGCTCGGACAATGGCCCGCCCTTCCAAGGGCAGCAGTTTTCCAGGTACTGTGAGGAGCGAGGGATCAAACATCGGACAGTCTCCCCGCTCTGGCCCATGGTGAACAGGGAGGCAGAGCACTTCATGCGGACACTCAACAAGATCTTCTGCATCTCGTTGGATGGGGGAGGGGAACTGTGTCAGAACCTCTTTGAGTTCCTGCGAGAGTATCGGACAACACCCGATCAGTCCACGGGGGTTGTGTCGGCCGAGGCCCTGTTTAATCGATGCCCCAGAGGGCTGCTGCCTGAGGTTGAGGGGCGGCGCTAAGGGTGTACCATCAGGAACTAGAAGGAAAGTACCCGCTGGAACATGCAGGATAAGACGATCGAAGTGGGGGACACTGTACTGGTCTGGAACCGGCATCTGGAAGGGAAGCTATCCCTCACGTATGAGGCCCAGCCACTAGGAGTGACCCATGTCAAGGGATCCATGGTCACGGCAGCCAACCAGAGGGGAAAGATCACCAGGATATCCTACTTCAAGAGGATCGAGGCGGCCCGCTGGTGGCCCCGCCAGGGGTGCCGTCATAGGCATCCTCCCCAGGGCCAAGACTGGGGACTCTGCCGGTGGACGAAGGACCTCCAGAGGCCCTGGGGACACTGAGGCCTCCTTGAGAGGACGAAAGGAGGAACCCGAGCCGGGAGGGGCGTCAACCCCATTGAGGTTTCAAGACTTCATCATGGACCCGGTCTCGCAGGAGGCCGAGAACTGTTCCTGTGCACCCAGGTTTGGTTTGTCATAGTTATGGTTTACACGTGTTCATTGTTTCGGGGAAAAGGGGGGATGTTGCATAGTACGCAAACCATGTGAGCATGCGCGAGCCTCGATATGGCTTGCGCATGCGTTGTTCAATAAAGGAGGTCCCTTTCGCCAGTTGCAGCCGGGACCCCGTACCAGCAACACGCGTCCCGTGTCTGTCTGTGACTGACTGCGTGTGCGTGTGATTGTGTGCACAGGGGGTGCGGGGGGTCACACGCCACCTGTAACAGAAGAGAGCAGCTTGACAGAATAGCGGGATAAATATGGAGGCATGGCAGGTGCAGTGCAGAGTAGAGAGAGAAATGGTGTTAACGAAATCAGTGCCACAAGTTGTGAGATATATTGAGCAATCTGCACGCTCTACTGGATTGCTCAACCTAGAGATTAACAAATGACAGTGCCTTATGGATATTCTAAGCGTTAGAATAGTTATGTTTTAAAAATGATCGTCCCAAAATAGTGAATATGAAAAGCATTACACTGTTGGAGTAGTATTCATAATCATATATTAAAGATCCCAATCCTTAAGTTTAGAACAGCATGATGCCTACTGGGTCACTAAAATGTTATATTATGGTATCTTGAAATTGTACATTGCTTCCAGCCATTTGTTGGGGCGTTTGAGCATGAAGGCGGGATGGCCCTTCCGAAAACCTTAGTTTGAGAAAATGAGAGAAAGAAGCACTGCAGTGCATGAAGCAGTAATTCTAGTTTAAGGGATGGTGATGAATGGTGTAAGTGCGTTGGAAGACGAAGGGTGGATAGAGAAAAGGCTAGATGTGTGTTGCAATGGTAGAGGCTATGTCACAGCTGCACCAGCATTGTTGTGGAATTCAGCTGCATACTAGGGATGCAGTGCTATAGGAGAAAAGGTAGTGGGGTTAAAGTGTGTGAACCCATTAAGCAACTGTTTACAGGTGAGGGTTCTGACATACTTTACATGCAGTGTACAGAGAGAGTGATCATATATGTGGACTCATGAAAACTTAAAGGGCAAGTGCAGAAAGTCGGGAAAACAGATGAAGCAGCAATTTTACTTGACAGTCATGCAAGATGCAGAGAATAAACTGGGACTGTAAATCTGATGTAAGCCACTGCAATAACGAGCCAATATATAATGTTGACAGACCAGCCATCATACTCTCATGACATGAGATTAAAAAACTACAAATGCTTACCTGTTTCTTCGAAGCATGCATGCCCTATGTATGGCCACTTTGTTGTTACTCAGAAGGAGCATCCAGAACAAGCATCTGTTTTGTATATGGCCCTAGATGTCACACTACATATGTTCATTCTATACTGTTAATTCCCATGTTACAGGGTGCAAGAGTTTATTGCATGTTTGAGAAAATCACTCCACGCTGACAGGTCTTGATCCCACTGTGCCAAAAGAGAACTACTTAGGACAGAACTAGATCAGTTATTCGCCTAATAGCTATTCGCTTCTGTAAACACTCTTCCATGACCAGAGTGAATCAATAAGTGGTTAAGTCATAGCGAAATTTGCCAATATAATCCACAAAGACATGCTTGTTAGCTTGCATAATAGATTATATGGAGTGCGGTTTCCTGTTTGCTTTGTTGCATTATGTGAAGAAAAGCTATATTCTGCTCTGTTTGCAGGATTTCTGAAGCACAAGCTGCTTAGCAAATGGTGATTTCCAGCAATGTTTTTAAAATAGAGCTAATGGTCATATGCTGTGGCTGGCATGGCCATAAATGGCCTGCCAGCTCTCATGCCCAATGACAGCAAGCGTCTCCATGAGGGCTGGTGGGATGTGTCGAATCCTGAAACCAGCCATTGACTATATCAGTGGCCCAGGAAAACTGCGAGGGGGCTAATACACTACTTTGCAGGGTAAAGTGGTGTCATACATAAAGTGCATGCATATTTCCCTTAACAAAAAAATAAAAAATAAAATGCAGATGGCCACAGGAAATAGTGAAGTAGTGCTTTACTATGTAAAAGACCATTCATAAAAGAGTTCTGAGTGTAGTATTCCTAAGCTGTGAGCGATCTCGGTTGTGGGATTCCAGGGGATGATGGGCAAGATGAGGGGAATACAAGGTGTAGAGCACTGGCAGCTAACAAAAGTGGCAGAAATTTGTGAGTGCTGCAGGTGCCTGGGAAGGAAAGTGGGCAGTCACTGGTTGATTTGGTCTAAGTATTATTATTTTATTTTGATTTTTTTATTGTGTTTTGGTATCCACAGACAAGCAAATGGAAACCTTTCCCAGTATACCATTTTTAAAACAACAATGCATAATTCATATTACATTTCTTCTTAAGTGAGAACATTGAACATATACATTTCATCACAAAGTACGGCATAAAAACAAAACTAGAGACAAGAAAAGGGAAAAACAAGAGAGATAAGAAAAAGAAAAAAAAAAAGAAAAAGAAAGAAAAAAATAAACAAATATATAAAAACAAGGGGGAAGACTATGTGGAAAAGACGATCTAATTCAAACAACTTTCTTTACTTACGTCCCTTGGATTTACCCACTGGGGCTTTTTGTAATAAAGAGACAGTAAATGTTCCACCATTGAATCCGCTGCCAGCTCACATGAATTGTGCATATGCAATTTGAAATGTCGCCATTACTGCAAGTCCATGTATAAAAATGCTTTTCGACGGAGACTCAAATAGATTTTTGCATTATTTAATTTTATGTTCATTTTCTGAATTCAAATGACAGAATTGTATGCCAACACGTGTTTCGACCTCTACAGGTCTTTCTCAAGGCAAAACTCTGCTCCAAACAAGTGATATAAAACCATTTCAATTTACATATGTTTCATCACAATATGTATTGCAAATAACCCAAAATTTGGACAGTGGCATAGATTACAGGGAAAACATAAAGCCATGAAATGAGGTATACATTAACAGATCATATTGTCATGTAAAATAAACAAGAGCATGCCATCAACAGCGCATGTGGAAAAAATGAAAACAGGAAAGAACTTGAACAGACTTGAACACATCAAGTATCTGAATAGTTAATATGGCATGTTGGCTGTGTGCCATCTAAGTCATGTGTTAAGTTTACTGTAACCCATGCAGTAGGTTCACGTGTTATAATACTAGGATGGCCACACAGTTTTAATCTTTATGTTGGTAAGAAAAGGGAAGAAAGAATGGCGGTGGAGGGTGGGGGAAATGAATGGTCGTCAGTCTCATCCCCTGAGTTTAATAACTGGAGCTTTTTTTGATGATACAAGAAGCGAGCAGCCATTTGACAAGAAACCTGGGACGGCATTACTGCATGTTCCCTCACCATAGCACAGCAAAATGAACTAAGGAAAGCTGTATTTATCTGGTCCAATTGCAGTGTGTTAATGAGTCATGCATCACAGAGTCAGTTATTGGCTAATTGTGTTAACCTCTAGGTTTGTCGAACAAAAAGGCATAATCCATATGGAAGGGAAAATACACTACATTAACACCAGCTATAAATTGACTGTAAGTGCCTCAAAATAGGTTATGTTAAGCTATTGTGACTTGTACCGCACACCACTGCCATTTATTATGGTTTCAAAGCACTCAGGCAGATCTTAAAAGGAAGGGGGTTGAGGTCGTTAGGTAGATAATAGGGTTGAAAGGGATAAGTGCAAGAGAGCTTTGATGTCCTCAGGTATCTTCACCTCGGAAACACCAGCCACTGTGGGATGGTATGGTTTTAGCTGATTGTATTCAGGTGTTTCATGCACATGTTGTGTGTTGTTGAGAATTGGTTGAGTGTCTACAGTTTGGGGGTTTTGTGGTGACTGTCTGGGTTGTGTGGTGCCTATGCAGAGTGTAAGAGAGTCATTATCATGATTAGTCAAGGTTTATCTGGATTGTTTTTACATCAGCTTATTTTGTTCCGTTTTGGTTTAGCTTCAGCTATTTCTTTGGGTGGTCTGGTTTTGTGGTGTTTTCTTGCATTGCAGTGGTGGGGTGTCTCTCTCTCTCTCTGGTGATTTCTTCAGCTTGGTGCATTAAAGAGCCATGTTTTTAATAGGTTGTTGTATTGTAGATGATCTTCTGCTGCTCATATTTCCTTTGGGGGGTAAGTTCCATGGTTTCACCGCTATGCAGGAGAATGCTGAACCCCCCAATCTTTGTTTTGCATATTGTTTTCATTGTAGGCGCAGGTCGTTGCTGGATCTTGGGGTACCAGTTGGTTTGTAGATGGTGATTTCTTCATCTCTGAATTCTGCTCCTTGACAATGGATCAATCTATGTGCTATGCAGAGAGTTTTGAACACGATTTGTTTTTTTGGGCAGGTAGCTAATGCATTGTTCCCTAGTGATGGAGTGATGTGTTCTCTTCTAGTGAGTTTAAGCAGTAGACTTGCTGCTGCGTTCTGAATTCATTGTTGCTTTCACATGAGGTATTCTGGCATCCCGATTTAGATGCTGTTGGCGTAGTCTATTCTTGGCATGATGAGGGAGATGACAGCGAGTGTTCTGTGTGTAAATGAGAGGTATGAAAATATCTTCTTGATCGTGTGCAGCTGGAAGAAGAATTTCTTTACTACTGCGTAGACTTGTGGTTATAGTGTTAGTTCATTATCCATTAGGATTCCAAGGTTTTTGACCACTTTGGCTGATTCTGGGGGGTTTCCTAGCTCTGTGGGCCAAGGAATGTGAGTGTTGCTCAGTGGGTCATTGGGGGCAATCATGATTTTGGGTTTGTTCGGGTTGAGTTTAAGGCTGTTGGTGCTCATCCACTGGTTAAGTTCAGTGAGGCAGTTAGTGAGTGTTGGGTTTTGTTCTTCTCTGGCATTGATTTTGAAGATGATTTGAGTGCCATCTGCTTAGTTATAGCAGTTGAGGCATGTTTTGATGAGGTTAATCAGGGGGGTCATGTACATGTTGAAGAGTAACCGGGATAGAGAGGAGCTCTGTGGGTCTCCGCATGTTGTTTTCCGAGGTGTTGATTTGAACGGTTCTATCAAGAGTGTTTCTGTTCTTGAAGTCAAGAATGATTTTAGTCAGTGTAGAGCTGTGTTGCCAATCCTCAAATGTTCTAGTCTTTTGATTAGTGTATCATGGTTGACTGTGTCAAAGGCTGCTGAGAGATCGACTAGTATTAGCGATGAGTTGACGTTGGAGTATGCGATGGTCATTAGAGCACCCATATAGATAATAGTGAACTTTCCGTTCCTCTTTTGGGTCTGAAGCCTACTTGTGACCAATCTAACAGCCAGTTGTTTTCTACATATTCCAAAATGTTTTCAAAGACATAGCTTTCTAATGGTTTTGCTAGGTAGGGTATATTTGAAATTGGTCTCTATTTGGTTTGGTCTTCTGTATTCCAAAAGTATCTCTGAGGAGTGTCTTGATGTAGGCTGATTTGAAAGCTAGTGGAACGGTTCCTGTTTCTAGTGAGTGGTTGAAGAGGTTGTGGTAATATTCTGCCAGTGTTCTCTGGGTGAGGATGATCTTATAGACGTTGGGTGGGCATGAATCTGCTGGAGAGTCCACTCTATTGCTTTTGCCTACCAGGCTGTTGAATTCATCTGATGAGATCGGCGGGAGGTGATTTAGTCTAATCAGTGGTTCTGGTGTTGGATAGTTGAGATGTTCAATGCTGCTATTAGGCTTGCTTTCTATTATTTGCTTTTTGAAGTGATCTACAAGGTATTACATTGTTTTTGCATAGGGGTTGGTGCATTGTTGCACATGGATGGGTTTCCTTTTTTGTTTATGATGTTGAACATTTCTTTCTGAGTATTACTTAATTGTATGATCTGTTTGTTGTAGTATGCTTTTTTTGCTTTGAGTATTTCGTTTTTGTATAATTTAATCTGTTTTTGGTATGTGTTTCTTTTGTCTTGGTTGCAGTTTTTCCTCCATTATTTTTCTAATTTGCTGTTGGTTTTTTTCAGTGCTTTGAGATGTGGCATGAACCACCTTGTCATTGTTTTCTTTAGTGAGGTGGTGAAGTGTTTTTCTGTGTCATGTAGTGTTTTTGTGATCCATTTTTGGATTGTGTCTGTTATTTTCTAAGCTGGCTGAGTCTAGGAAGGTGGTTGCTGGTTTTGTGGCTTCCAGTCTCGCATTTAGGTCCACACTGTTAATGACTCTCCAGTTTCTTTTCAGAAATGGAGGGTTTTTAGGGAGGTTTTCAGGCAATCTTGTTGGTGGTTGGATCACAAACGGTAATAATAAGGTGGTCGCTTCAGAGGATTTGCATCAGAGGTGCCGTTGTGACTAGGTTTTTGTTGCAGAAATTGCATCTAGTGTGTGGCCTACTATGTGTGTTCTGCTTTCACCAGTAGTTGTAAATGAATTGTTGCTAGTTGATTAGTTAGTGTTTTGGGTGAGTTGATGTTCTCTTCCTCAAACCAGATGTTGAAGTCTCCAAGTATGATCAGGTGATCATGTTTAAGGGCCATGTTGGTGATGGCATCCATGAAGGTGTCTACGAAGGTTGAGTCAAAGATCGGTGGCCTGTAGACAAGTAGAAACATTAGGTTGGTGTTGGGGTCTAAGGTTAGGTGTAGGATGAGGGATTCACAGTTTGGGATATTTAGCAGTGGTGCTGTTTTATTTTTAGCTAGTGCTTATATGCAACTGCAATGCCTCCTCTTCATTTTCCTTTTTCTTTCTCTGTTGGAATGCTTGAGTTTGAAGTTGTTGGGAAGGCACTGTTACCTTGTAGTTTTGAGTTAGACAAGTTTCTGTGAGGAATAGAATGTTTACCCCTCCATTGCATAGCAGGCCGTATAGGTCTGCTGTGTGCTAGGATATTGATTCAGTGTTAACCAGGTTGCAGTGTATCTTTCTGTTTCTCTTGGTCTGTTTGGTCTTTGGCAGTGTATTTCGGTGGTTGTGCACTGCCATGGAGATCAATATCAATGAGCTCAAAAAATCAGAGTTTGCAAGAAGAAGCACATATTGAGAATGTGCAGTCAAGTACATTTAACATTGAAGAAAATATGTGCATCTTACTGACAGAAGGACTCAGGATATTGTTGAGGTGTCGCTTTTCCCAGGGGACTGGACACCTTTTCCAATGACCAGTGGATTACAGCGTTAGAGTTTACATCTTTTAAGGAGAGATATTACTGGCCTCCTATATGGGAACATTACAATCATGTTAAGCTGGAACACAGAAGCCATTGCAGCAATGTATTTGGTTGTACTTGTTACACAGGCCCTGCCTTGAAGAAGACCCAATAGGGTTGAAACATGTGTTGGCTACCAAGAGGGCTGCACACATGACTTTCTTGTGTTGTATTCTATATACACATATTTTGGTGGTTGTGTTGGTGCTTGTCATTTTTTCCTTAGATTGCTTATTCAGGTTTGTGGACGCTGTTTCTTGGTTGAGTAATTCAGTCAGGCTTTTTATTGGATTGGTGACTTTTTCAACACTTCCTGTTGATGCTGATGGTGCCTTTTGTTGTGACAGTGTGATATGATGAATGACATGTTGGTGTTGTTTCTTTGTGGTTTCATTATGTGTGTTTCACATCTTTTCCCCGATTTCTGGTTATCCTGCTCAGCTGATGTGCGTATGTTTCTTGAGGATACATGGTTGTTTGAGTCTGTGGTAGGTTGATACGAAGGGTGTTAGATAGAGCGATTTCAGTCTTGTTCTGGCGAGTGGACCTATTTCCATTGTGTGTGTGTGTGCATTATCCCTTGGTATGCTTCGGTTCCTGGGTGTGGAGTTCTGAGTTTGTTTGATTTCATTCTGTCTGTTTTGGTTGTTTCTTTTGCATTGTTCTTTCCTGGAGCAGGGACTTTTGGGGTGCAGCCTGTTCTGGGGGTGGCTCTATCCTAGTGATGGGACTGTCACTGAGTCAGGTTTTCTGGGGTTAGCCCTGTCTTGCAATAAATCACTGGGGGACTAACCTCTCTGTCTAAGGCTAACCCTATAGGGGACTGACTCTGGTGGTTTGCTGACTAACTTTGGCTATCAGCGACTATATTGCAGGGCTTAGTCATACTGGGATCACAATAGTGACAGCCTACCTGTGGAGATCTCTGGTGGTCTGTGGTTAGGTCTTTCCTTGAGGGTTCCTGTGTGGCTGTCTCTCCTTGTGGGATTCTGTAGTTTTTGTTGTGGTAATTGTATCTGTTGTATCAGGATCACAGTGGTGTTAGCCTCCTTGTGGTGATCTGTGGTGGCCTGTGGTTATATCCTTCTGTTTGAGGACATGCATGTCTGTCCTTGTGGGTTCCTGCTGTTGTGTTGTTGTATTTGTATCAGGTGCACAATTGGGACAGCCTCCTTGTGATGCCCTTCGGTTAGATCTTCTCTTGTGTGGACCTGCGGTTTTGTTGTAGTAGTTGTATCGGGTTCACAATTGTGAAAGCCTCCCTGTGAGGCCCTTTGATTTGATCATCTCTTGTGTGGACCTGCGGTTTTGTTGTAGTTGTATCAGGTTCATTGTTGTGAAAGCCTGCCTGTGATGCCCTTTTGTTATATCTTCTCTTGTGGGATCCTGTATAGTTGTCTCCCCTTGTGGGCTCTTGTATTTGAATTGGGTTCAACAGTGGTGAAAGTCTTGCTAAAGTGAACTGTGGTGTCATGTGGTTAGTTCTTCCCTTATGGGGTCCTGAGTGACGGTCTCTCCTTTTGGGGGTCAAGTGGCTTTTTAGTTGTATCTGGTTCACAGAGGTGGTGGCCTTTCTATGGTGACCTATGACTTTGTAGTTCAACCAGGTTCACTTAGACAAAAGCCTCCCTGTGGTGACCTGTGGTGGTTTGATGTTAGGTCTTCCCTTGAAGGGCCTTGTATAGTTGTCTACCTTTGTAGGCCCTTGCAGTTTTGCATATGTATAGTGATCAACAGTGGCCATAGACTCCCTGTAGTGCTCTGTGGTTAGTTCACATTTAATCAACAGTAGTCATTCTCTAGTAAGTCTCTTAGATTCAACAGTTTTCATAGATTCAGCAATCACTATACACTTTGAGTTCTTCTAGATTCAATAGTGGCTACAATCCACAGGTTCTCCCGGATACAACAGTGGCTATGCACTGCAAGTTCTCCTAGATTCACTAATGACTGTACTATGATGGTTCTACTAGACTCAAACATGGTTATATTTTAGATGTCATATGTATTCAACAGTGACTATACTCTGAAACTCCTCCTAGATTCAACAAAGGCTCTACTCTCGCTCTGAAACACTTGTGTACGAGCGTGACAGAAATTAAATATCAATATCAATACTCTGAGAGTTATCCTATAGTCAACAGTGAGTATACTCTGAAAGTTCACCTAGATTCAACAATGGCTATACTCTGAAACCTCTCCTAAATTCAACAGTGGGTATACTCTTACCGTTCATCTAGATTCAACAGTATTTATATTGTAAATGTCATATGTATTCAACAGTGACTATACTCTAACATTTCTCCTAGATTCAACAATGGCAATACTCTGTGAGTTCTCCCAGATTCAATAATGGATGTACTCTGATAGTTCTTCTAGATTCAACAGTGATTATATTGCAGATGTCACATGTATTCAACAGTGGTTATACTGTAGAACTTCTCTCTCCTAGATTCAACAAAGGCTGTATTTTGAGAGTTCTCCTTGAGTCAACAGTGATTATACTCTGAAAGTACACCTAAATTCAATGAATGGCTATAATCGTATAGTTCTTCAAGATTCAACAGCGGTTATCGTGCAGATTTCACATGTATTAAACAGTGGCTATACTCTGAAATTTCTCATAGATTCAGCAGTGTCTATACTTTGACCATTATTCTAGATTAGATTCAACAGTGGTTATATTAAAAATGTTGCATGTATTCAACAGTGGCTATACTCTGAAACTTCACCTGGATTCAGAAATGGCTATACTCTGTGAGTTATCATAGATTCAACAGTGGCTATACTCCAAATGTTCTCCCAGATGCAACAGTGGCTATACTCCAAGAGTTCTCCTAGAATGGCTGCACTCTGATAGTTTTCTAGATTCAACTGTGGTTATATTGTAGATGTCACATGTATTCAGCAGTGGCTATACTCCGAAATTCCTCCTAGATTTAACAATGGCTGTACTCTCATAGTTCACCTAGATTTAACAGTGAATATATTCTGAGTGCTCGTCTAGATTCAACAGTAAATATGATGTATATGTCAAATGTATTCAACAGTGGCTATACTCTGAGAGTTTACCTAGATTCAACGGTGGCTACTCTGTGAGAGAGTCCCTAAATTCAGCAGTAGCAATAGTCTAAGTGTTTACATAGTAAAACTTCTAAAACAGTGCCAGAAGTCAACACAGTAAAACAACCATAGAATACAGTAAGCTTTAAAACATTACTAGTAGTCAACACAGTAACAGAACCGTAGAGCGCAGCAAGATTTAAAACAATGTCAACAACATTTCTGTACCCATACATTCCCCCACCCACTCTTCTTCAGCACTTATCAGATACACCCTATCTGACTAACCTAGCACTTTGCCACCTACCGGTTGCACTACCACTGTTTATCACCTATATTTATTCATTTGACTTTATTTATTTTGTTCTCTCTTATGCTCTGCACTTTCCAATTATTCCCCCTTCCATGCACATTCCCCCTTTGCCTTCCCCATGCACTTGCACGTTCTCAATGTCACTGGGCCTAGTAAGATTATTGTTTTTGTTTCTCCCCTGTTTCCCTCCCTTCGCCTGGTCGCGCTCTGCAACACGTGTGTATGAGCGCGATATAAATGAAATATCAGATTATAATAATGTAATATAATATAAAAGTGGCAGGGATTCAGGGGCTCAGTGATGTTTGAGCTCCCTAGTATTGCCACCTCACCTGGTTGTGGCAGAAGGATGCTTTTGCAGGCTCCCGGCACAAACAGGCACAGGCAGTGGATGTGAGCTGCCCTCGGGAGCTTCCCTTTGCCTCTGGCCCTTAGCTGGCTGCCTGGACAAGGCTGCCCTGGGATACAGTCCTAAAGCTGCTTCCTTAAGCTAAACAATTAATCAGGCATGAATAGGGCAGAAGTGGGGTGAGAAAGGGGGTGGATGGAGCAACGTACAGCAAGGGGTCTCACATGAAGACATTGATATCTATTGTTCCACTTTGCATTTCTTTTGGTCTTGAGACCTATTTGTAATTGTATTATTGCATCAATAAAATAACATTGAGAGGAAGCTTTTTGCCAACTATTTCCATTTCAAAATGCTGTATATTCCTGTTGTACCAAAGGTATACAAGGATAAGTGGTGTGCACACCTCTATATGGTAAGTTAGGTTGAGTCTGAGTAAAGAGTTTCTATGATAATTCACAGGTGCAGGGGAGAAAATGTGACACTGGCACAAGAAGTCGCCAGTATATGCAGAAGAATAAGTGTCCTAAACTAATCGACACTCACGTCCCTTGCACACCACATTTACTGACACAATAGTCAATCAGACCTTGTTGTAATTTCTGGGGTTGCGTATCAGTTAATTAAATCAAGTATCAAGTTTATAACTACAATTAGTTCAAATGGTAACAAAATGTAATAGACATATTATACATAAGAGAAATTCATATTTCACAAATAAATGTAAACAGTCAAAAATGTAAAAGAGCTCATCGCGTGTCAGGAAGAATTCCCTTCATCGGGAGCAAAATTTTCATTTAATTCATGAATTTCATCAATTTTCTAGCTTCAGTTCTAATCTATAAAGTAAAACAAAAGAAACCCATAAGCGTGATGTTTCTAAAGCTGAATAATCTCATGAACAAATGATAATTATTATATAAATGTCCCCTCATTGGAAGATTCTCTGAGTACAAAAATATGGTTTGTAAAGACTTCACATCTGGGGACGGGTACAGTTGCCTGTGTCAGGTCTTCAATTCTGTAAGGATTGCTGAATGAAAATGATAAGATGATGGGCCAGAAACTGTTTTAAGTGTCACTGCAACGTGACAAGTCCATGTTCAAACCAATGAACATACCTCTAAAGCTCTTTGTCAAAGAATTCTCATAGCCATAGGGTGAATCTGTATATGAAATGGAAGGAGTCTCTTATCTGTGGAGAATAATAAAAGAAAAGGCCAATAGTATATGCATACTTTTGGCTGGTAAATGCTAAAACTGAAGTGATGATAATTTAAAGGGCACATACCTCCAAATGGAGTGTCTGGGAGATTTGATAGAAAGTCAATTTACTGTGTTGTTCAAACGGCGAAAAAAATAATATGGAGGAAGTGTTATCTATAAGGAGAAATGCAGACTCATAATCAAAACCTGGGTCCTAAATAACAAACTAAGTTAGGACCCCATGAGGTGGCAAAGTGTCTTACCAGTAGGTATGGCGCTCATCTGTGGTGTCATGAATTTGAAGGCCCAAAGAGTGAAGTTAGACCAAAGTCATCTTTTGTATGGTGTGCAGCGTGCTTGAATCAGTGTGCTGACGACAGCAGAAAATGGTGTGGTCAATCGAGTGACTGTGTTAGTGCCTGGATGGAATCTAGGTATAGAAGTTAAGAATAAAAATTCACTGTGAAGTTATAGCGTTCTCAATGAGCAGTAAGGCTGTTAAGCGTTGTTACGACTTTAACAATATCTGTACTGAAATACCTATTCGAGACCAGCAACATCTCAGGATGACGTGACATAAATGGATGTGTATGCACCTATGTCATAGGTTAATACGTTTTTGAAGGGGAATACACATATTCTTCTGCATATACTGGCAACTTCCTATCCCAGAGTTTCATTGTAGCCCCTGCAGCTGTGAATTATCATAGAATACTCTTTACTCAGACTCAACCTAACTTTCCATATAGACTTGTGCGCACCATTTATCCTTTTATACGTTTTGTACAGTATCCACTTACCATTCATTGAGTGGCACTAGCAAGGTCCAGCAGCCTCACCTGACCAAAAACAGACTATATCATTCTCTAAAATTAATTTACTTACCACGAAACATGCGACAACACTAGCCTTTAGTGAAGACGAAGCTACTCGGATCCTGAACTTGATCAAGGATACCTAAAGAACCACCATCGCCATAGAAAGTCCAGAAACGTTCATTAATAACTAATAATTACACGCCTCAACCCTAGATCAATTTTACAAAGCCAAAATGATACCTCGTGGCCTCAGGATATACTTAAAAACTACTTTATGCATGGAAAATAATGAGTTTGCAAAACAAATGGCAACAGATCCTTAACAAATGCTCCTTAGATTTGATTTTGCTGACTATTGAAGAATTGGCCTAACCGCTATCCAAAATTGACTCAGACATTACAGAACTTAAAGACCAACTGAATACCCTACTGTCCCAGGACGAGTTGACAAAAATTGTAGAAAGACACCAATAGGAAATTAGATACATACACACAAGAAATCAAACAGAGAAAGATAAGAAAATTCAGGAGAGAAACTATGGACTATTCACATGTTATTGTCTTCACATGGCAGGAATATTACCACCAGAACCAACCCTACCAACCCAATAGACAAACAAATCAACCAAGACAACCTAGAGATACTGGTGAATAAACAGATCCATTTAGTGACACATCGGGTAGTGCGCCTGAAATCAACACTAAAATTAGATACCCACCACAGGTACTCCAGTGGAAGGACACCCCATATCTAACTCACTTACATTAGGCAGTGCTACCAAATCCACAGATACACATCCTTTTTAGGAATAGGAAAACAAGGAGAGGACACAACAAAACTAAGGGCAAAGAAAAAATAAGTGAATTAGTAGTCAACATTTCACGACACACTCTATCCAAATAAGAAATGGACCTACTAAATTCATCCCCATTAACAACAACACATTATTTGATAACCACATTAATGTAGCCAAACTAACTAGGAAAATAAGACTTACTCATTTTCAATTCACTACCCCCAATGGAAGAAAGGTCTAAATCTAAGAGCACGTTCAACCCTAGTGTGAAAAATTCTGCACTAGATCTATTTGAAAACTGTATGATCAAACATCGGAAGTCCATCAACTACTTTGACAATAGAGAATACCACCTTAGAAAACATCAACACACTTTACTTAAACAAGTAGCACAAGATCAATCCATTACAATCAAACCTGCAGACAAAGGATGTGTGATTGTGATTGTGGACAGTGAATATTACAATCAGAGCTATTTGGCCTTATTTAATGACAGGGATATGTATCTAATACTAAACCAGGATCCCACTTCGACCAACGTACCAATCATTGAAGATGTTCTCAGTAATGCTCTCAATGAAGAATGGATTACGGTACGAGCTAAATATTACTTGACTAACAAATTTCGTACAAAACCAGTATTTTACGGTCTACAAAAATACATTGTTACCCCCATTAAGACCTATTGTTGCTGCTACTGACTGTATTTTTGAACCCTTAGCAAGTTATGCGGATAAACCCCTCCAACCAGAACAGCACTACTTATCTTAGAGACACCACACAATTTATTGGCATTAGAACATTTGCGGGAATTAAACACTGACTGGGCACTTATTACATTAGATGTACAAAGTTTATAGACATCCATTCCCCATAGTGAAAGACTCAATGCCCTTGAATGGACCTTACTACGATAAGAATGTGTTCCATCAAACAAAGTCTTTACAATTGAACTCGCCAAGATTATCTTGTACAATCATTTCTTCCGATTCCTGAAAGATTACTACCTTCAAATTACGGGCACATCCATGGTTTCCTCCATGGCATCCGCATACACCAATTTATTTATGTATGCTTTTGAAACTGAACACATTTTAGAACATCCTACTTGGAATCTGGAAGGGTCCCAAAGAATAATTACAATCTTTTTTGACCTACCTTAATGAATGACACACGAGAATTACACACTAGAAATGGGCACCCCCTGTGTCCACTTTCTAGATGTACTCTTGACACCTTGTGGCAACCAACTTAACACGTTCATCTACCGGAAACTAACTGATGTAAACAACACACTACACTATGCCAGTTATCACCCACCACATCGCAAGAACAACATAACATTGAGTCAATACATGGGAATACGTAGGATCATTTCAGACGACCCAACCTACCAAGAAGTTACTGAAGATATCACAAACAGATTTAGAAAAAGGGGCTACCCGTTCATGACACTAGACAAAGGCAAAAGGAAGACCAAGACTAAAACTAGAAAGAACCTTCTAATGTCCAATTTACATACAAGTGATCCACCCCTTATTCACCTGATGAAATTTTCCAAAGTAGTCAGATCAATCGTCTAATTAAGAACAATTGACCAATACTAAAACTAGAAAGAACTTTCTAACGCCCACATGTCATACAAGTGGTCCACCCCTCATTTGCCTGATCAAATTGTCCAAACAAAGTATCAGATCAATCGTCTAATTAAGAAAAATTGGAAAATAACGAGACTAGATCCACAGCTCACAAAACTCTTTCCCGAACCACTGATGATAGCATATACAAGTGGCAAGAATTTTAAAGACAGCCTAGTTAAGGCCGAAAGGATCACTGAGACTAAACAATTATTCTTATTTAAACCCAAGTATGGAACATTTCTGTGTCTACATTGTGGTCACTGCAATAACATCAAAAAAGACGACTTTGTGAGACACCTCTACACTGGACAAACATTTGAATTACGAGAGTTCACTACAAGTGACTGCACATTTATTTTTGATAAATGGCTTAATATGCCCATGTGGATGATACTATGTAGGTCAGACTATATGCAAAATCAAAGACAGGATTACTGAGCATAAATCTAACATCAGAACGCAAAATGTTAAATCTCCAGTCGCAAGACACTTTACTGAGAAGAGATACTCAATAGCACAGTTAAAATTCACAGTGCTAGAAATTGTTGAAACCCTACCAAGAGGTGGCAACTCCCAGATACTAGTATCCAAATGAGAAATGTTTTGGATCCACAAATTGTATTCGATGAACTCGACATGAAAGGGTGAGGAATTTTCACTTACCCCATTCTTATGTATTCTAGGTCCTACCACACTCCTCTACACCTAGATTAGGCTGTGTTATTATATGAATCCAACAGGATAACTATCCTTTCTTGTAATGTATCTATTTGCTCTCTAAGTAGATTCAGTTAACATGTTTCACTGCAATTACTGTTCCATATGTATTGCCATGTCTAATAATCTATCAAGTTTCTGTGACGTTAAAAACTGACAGGATAATCACTATCCCTTGAATGATTTGTATTTTTCTCATTGTTTTATTACCTTGTAATTATACTTTGGCAGCATGACCCACTGTATTTACCTGTTTACAGTGATCACCTCTTCTCTAAATGTATTACCATTTGGAGATTATTGTTACGTAGCGAACTATAGGATTTCATGAATATAATGTACTCTGCCCCAACACAGAAAAATGTGTATGAAGAACGTGATCTTGATATTTCGGTTATCAACTACTTTGATTCAAATTGTTATAGTAGGCAGAACGGAAGCAATTGTATGTACCGTATCAAATGTAACTTCACCTACATGCTGTAAACAAGTATGGGCAAACTTAAGCCAAACCTATAATTTCAACCCCAGTCAGACAGATGTTGATGTCCTCTAACGTTGCATCACCATAGTCAAGCCGCAGATTCAGGCAGGCACTGTTTAGAGCACCCTGAGGACCTTCACGCGGCTTGTTTACCTATGACACAGGTGCATACACATCGATGTATGGCACATCATCCTGAGATGTTGCCAGTCTCGAAATAGTTATTTCAGTACAGATACCGTTAAAGTCATAACAATGCTCAACAGCCTTACTGCTCAGTGAGAATGCTATAACTTCACAGTAAACTTTTATTCTTAACTTCTATTCCTAACTTACATCCAGGCACTAACGCAGTCACTCGTTCGACCATCACACCATTTTTTTCCCCTGTCATCAGCACGCTGATTCAAGCATGCTTGACTCCATACAAAAGATGACTTTGGTCTAACTTCACTGTTTGAGCCTTCAAATTCATGCGACGACAGATGAGCGCCATGCCTACTGGTAAGACACTTTGCCACTGTGTGGGGTCCAGACTTAGTTCACTACTTATGACCCAGATTTTGATTATGATTCTGCATTTCTCCTTATAGATAACATATCAGCCATATGATTACTTCGCTGTTTGAACTACACACCGAATTGACTTTCTTTCCAATCTGGCAAGCTCACACAGACACTCCATTAGAAGTTATGTGCCCTTTAAATTATCATCACTTCAGTTTTAGCATTTACCAGCCACAAGTATTCAGATACTATTGGCCTCTTCTGTTATTATTATCCACAGTTAAGATACTCCTTCCATTTCATATCCAGATTCCCCTATGGCTCCGAGAATTCTTTGAGAAAGAACTTTAGAGGTATGTTCATCTGTTTGACCATGGACTTGTCATGTTGCAGTGACAATTAACACTGTTTTTGACCCGTAGTCTTATCATTTTCATTCATCAATCCTTACAGAACTGACAACCTGACACAGGCAACTGTCTCCGTCCCAGACGCAAAGTCTTCACAAACCATATTTCGGTACTCAGAGAATCTTCTAATGAGGTGACATTTGTGTAATAATTATCATTTATTCACAAGAGTATTCACCTTTAGAAATATCACGCCAATGGATTCCTTTTATCTTACTTTATAGATCAGAATTGAAGCTAGAAAATTGATGAACTTCATGAATTTAATGCATATTGCTCCTGATGAAGGAATTTCTTCCAGGAATACGTCAAACTCTTTTTTAATTTTTGACTGTTTTAATGTATTTGTAACATATGAGTTTCTCTTGTATATAACATGTATATTACATTTTGTTACAAGTTGAACTAATTGTGGTTATCAACTTGAAATGAACATATTGCATTGAATTAATGAACTGATAAGCAACCCCACACATTATTCCAAATTCTGACTGACTTTGGTGTCATTAAATGTGGTGTGCAGGGGATGCAAGTGTCCATTATACACGTATTCCTCTTCCTGTTGTGGCGTCATAGCAGATGGTTACAATCAACTGCTAGGAGGTCATACAACATTTTCGCTGGCAGCTTTTTTGGTGCTATGGGGTGAGGGATAAGGGAATGCTGACCTCATTAAAAGCTTGACAGCATTTCCTGTGGGAATACTGCCAAATTTATTTACGGTTTATGACCCTCAACATAATGATAAATCTGCCTAATTGCGAGTAACAGAATGGCAGGGTTGATCCCCATTCATGGAGAAAATAGTACTTCATTGCATATATTAAGTATATACTGCTAGTGGTAATTTTGCTTGTGGTAAATTCTCAATGGTTGCAGGTCCAGTGGAGAGAAAAACTTTTTCAACCACTTAAGGTATTGCCTCGAAGGTGTCCTCAATCCTTTGCTGTGAGGGTAATTTGTTGTAAATTAGCAGTATAGAATTGCTGTTTTACCGCCATTTTCCCCAGCCATGCCACACTCATAATTAGGTTTATCTTGTTTATTGTCCCTCCTGCCTTCACCCTACACTCCCTTCAATGCTAGTCCATGAGGGGCATCATAGGCACTGGAGAAAAGGTGTATACAATTATGGATGTGCAGCTTTCAACTACAGGGTGCAATTCCCTTTGAGGTTCTTGGTGACATCATAGACAACTTAACTTTCACTCTCGTCTATTAGATGTCACTCTGAACCCCTGAGTGGTATATAGCCACTTAGTTGATAGCTCTCATCTATAATTCGGTTCCATGTGAATACGTCGTCTGAAAATGTCATGAGGGAAGCAAATTACTTTTCCTGAATCCTAAAATACTTTACCCAAATATTCTAGGAGGCATGTCATTTACGATTAAAAACGTCAATCCTAGAATATTTTGGCACAGTATTTGATTTTATTGAGGCTGCATATTTGGGGAAATGTCGCTCCCTGGCATTTTCCTTGATGAGATCTTCACTGGATATTCTATCTACTGTTAGAGTCCCTGTGTTTGTTTCAGGGCATGTTCTAGTGCTTGATAATTGCATACCTTTGCAAACAAAAGTTAGAAATATTTCTGCTTCATTTTCAATATACATTTTTTAAATATATTCTACTATATTTGATTTTGTCATCAGGGGCCAGATTACAGAAACGTTGCACTGGTGCAAGTGCAAATTTGCAAAGTATTACAACCAGGGCAAAGTTTGCCCTTTAAAAAGAAATGATGGGACAGATTAGAACACCTTTGCAACATGGCAAGTGCAGTTGGGCATGTTATAAGCACCATGGCAAAAATTGCTGTAGTGCAAAAAACACAAATTCTCAATGCATTTATGCTCCAGGGAAAACGTTGCCCTAGTGTTTATACCAATCCATATTAGCCCTTTGTTCAAAATGTATCTTTTTTGCACAAGGGTAATGTTTGCCCTCGTGCTTATAACTGCCAAACTGCATGTGTCACTTCTGAAAAGGTTGTCTAATGTACGGCAGTGTGTTTAGAAATAGGGCAAACTTTGCGCTAGTGCTAATACTGTGCACACTTGCTCTTGCCTCGGTGCAAAGTTTCTGTAATCAGGCCCCAGATTGATACAAATGGACACAATGTTGTCTAATATCTTTTCAGGTTTTTCCTGGCTCTAACAAGTTCTGGGGTAAACCATTTATCTATGTTCCCTTGTATGAGGTGTTTATTTCACCTACAGTGATCAGCTTGTCAGGGTATTCAATGATCAATCGAGACAGTTGATTATTGAAGATTCAAAAAAGAAGTGTGTCCAAAGGCACTCAAAGTTAGGAAAAAAGCATAATCACTGTCTCAAGCTTCAATCCTGGTCATGGATCGGAAGTAAATCATAATATAACTAGGTCTATGGCTTGCATTTTTTAGTCGCCTTTTGTCTGTTCAAAATATGTAAAATTATACAACATGCCTGGAAGATAATAAATATGTTATGGAATGAGTAAAGTGGTTTTCACTCATCAGTAAATGACCACTTCACACACAAGAAGTCTTTTCAACTCAAGGGGCAATATTGACAGAGATGCTCACATAGTTTAAGTAGTGAACGTTTTGAATATCTGAATGCCTGTTCCAGAGAATGGTGCTCTACTTAACAATAAACTCCTCCAGGGGGCATAACCAGGCCAGATAATGCTTGGGGGCAGAGTGAAGCAAGGGCCTTAAGGTTAGTCTTGGGTATTACCAGTGCTATTTTCCAGGATGCTAATAGTTTTTTTTCTCCAAGTTGAGAAATGGCATGTTTGCTGTTTCTCAACTTGAAAAAAATGACAACCTAAGATGGTCTCCATGGACAAGGGAGAAGGCAAATACACGTACCATTCCCCCTTTCCATGGTGGCCATTGGTGTGATGGAGATGCTGCGTAAACACAGACACGGCCAAGGACCAGGGAGTGCCAGTTAAGTGGGGTGGGGATTGGATGGTGTTAGGGATGTGGACATTGGTGGTGAGATGAAAGATACATGGAGTTTACACTTCCCTTCACCCCAGAGGTGAAAATAACAGCCTCCCACTTCCAAGGAGACTCAGAGCGGGTGTTTTACTGTGTGGTATATCGCCTGTTATGTGCTCCCTGATTGGCTGGCATCAGTAGCCCCAGGGGGTGTTAATAATTTGTATGTCCTGATGCAGAGGTAGATTTTTCGAAGGAGCTTAACAATTTCCTAACAGAAACTGTAGCTCTATGCAGACTTGCAGCAAATATACCCCTTTGATTTACTTTTCTGTTCAAACTCACCATTGTACATCCACACTGTGACCCACCCTCCAAAATGGACCCCTTTCAATGTAATTTCCTTCACTATCCCACCACAACACCTCCTCAAGTGTCTATCCAAATACTCTAACTCCTTGTGCATTCTTGTTGTCTATTTGTCTCTGGTTCATGTGCTGACTCAACCTTAAACCTTTAACAATTGTTAAACCTCTCTTCTTTACTCAAGTGCTCAGTTGTAAAGTGCCCACTTATGGAATTGCTCTGTTTGATGTATGCACCAATGTATGTGTTTCTGTGTTAAATCCTTTATTCCCAATGTATATATAATTGCAACAGGCACATACTAGCAGTACATGTCTGCGAGTGCCCTTATAATAAACATTTGCAGAACTTTCAAACTTAGTGCAGAAAAAGAAATCCATACTCAGGTAAATCTTTTTATTACAAAAGGAATACTGCACCATTCTCATTTTGTGGGTGCACATTCCGCTCCTAATACAACTTGCAACTGCATATGCAAACAAATGGGGAAATATTCAGCATTGCTCAGCATTTTGAAGGCGAATCTTTAGTGTATGCACTGGGAATCGCGGCTATGTAAACCCAAACATGTTACAACTTGTGGAAAACGCTTTCATTAGCTGGATTTTAGAACTCGAAAGGGGCTCCTCTGTATATGAGCTTCTTAGTAAAGTTTTACTACATTATGCACATTATTAAATTAAATGTAGCTCGGTTTTGCTGGGTACTGCATTTTGGAAGAATGTCGATGCTCCTTTGACAAAGCCCATTATCTCAAATGGTGTGGCTAGTGACCTAATCCAGAGGATCTCTTGGAAAATGTGCAACAGAAAAGTTAAGAGAAGGTACATTCTTGATATAATTCCCAACAATGCTAAAGGGCAGATCAAACACATATTTTAGACATTTGTCAGCTTGAAAGAGAAAATCATGGAATGTCGATGGTTTCTATTAAGCCAAAGGAATCTACTTATGGTTCCGATTTAACCTCCAATTCCTTCAGGCAAATGTCTTCATGCTCCACCTGAAGACATTGTAAATGGGCCGTTGCAGGGATAATAAGACACCAAGGGTGGTATAGAGCTTTGCACCAGTGTAAGTGCAATTTGATTTAGGACAGAAACTGAGCTTTTGGCATGGTTATGTGATTTGTAGGTTTGTTGTTTTGGTGTTTGTTGGTGTTCATTTATACCCGCCTTTTATCTATCTATGTGTAGTCTATGAGCTGAATCTCTGATCTTCCCTTTTTACCCTTGCCCCCTTAGAAATAATTGAAAACAATTACAAAACACATTTCTGGCACCTTGCCTTTTGTTTGATATAGAGAAAGCTGTTTGTGTGAAGACAAGAACTCTTCCTGTCTTCTTCTCAGGCAACTTTCCTTGTGTTTTTGTGTTCTGAGAATGGCTCATTACAAGTATTACAGTGCAGAAAAAAAATGTGCAATAACAGAATTACCACCACCTTTCCCACACAGCCATACTCGAGTATGGGCCTGGAGTGGGGGATTTACTTCCAGCATCATCCTTGATGTAAATCCTCCGATTTTCCACCGAAAATTGGCAAAACCAGCAGAATTACTGCAACAGTAATTCTGTCTCCGTTTGTGAGGGCTGGTTGACAGGCTATGGGTGGATGCCATGGAGAAGAAAATGCTCCTGCCTCACCCCACACTTGTATAGCTGGCTGGCCGAGGGGTTATTAAAAGGGATCATGGGCACCAGAGAATGAACTAAAAGGTATTAGTGGTGCTGCTGGATGGTAAAGCCAAATAAATAGAAGCAGCATCTTAGCTTTGCAAGCATTGTAGCTTGGCACTCCTCCAATATGTGAGCATACTCCCAATCCACAGATATCAGCCTTTCCTGTTTGGTAGAGCCAAAAAACCCCCATTGAATTCCAAGCTGTTAACAGGACTGAAGAAGTCAAGAATGTAACATTATGTAGCAAAACCTGTTTGATACTGCTGGTTGGTTAGCCAAATAAATTGAGGCAGCACCTTAAGTTTTTGAGCATCATAGGTTGCTGCTGATTGTTGATAGAGCCAAAGGTATTACAGATGTAGGAAAAAATAAAGATTCAAATTTGCAATGTACTCAACCAATTCTGTCATAGCAAGTCTCCACCACTATTCTCCATGCTGCACCATCCTGGTGACTGCAGCTTTCTTGCTCCCAAATCTTCATCATCTGAGGAATCTGTTGTGTGGTCTTCCCATGATTTCTATGAGGGGACTGGTGCTTTCTCCTATGACAATACCGTTCCTGTCCTCCCATAAAACACTGACAATCATCGCCCTCATCGTGTCAAGAATTGACTACACCAACAGCCTCTATCTTGGAATGCTGTAACACCTGCTGAAGAAACCGCAACGTATCCAAAATGCAGCAGCCAGATGTCTCCTTAAACTATCACGATGAGACCACATTGCTAAAGTGCCCCACCCAGTGCTAAAAATGTTACACTGGCTTCCAATCAAACAATGAATCACGTTCAAAACAATGTGCATAACGCACAGAGCAATCAACAGCCAAGGAACAGAATTCGTATGAAGGAAATAAACCATTTACCACCAAAGAGAACTCTGAGATCAAGCAACAACATCCACCTTGAACCAAAGGCATACACAAGGAAAAAACTTGGGGGATCCTCTTTCACTCACCTGGCAGCAAAAATGTGGAACACACCCCCAAAAGAAATATGAAATACAGAGGACCACCTAAAATTCAGGAAACTTCTCAAAACCTGGCTCTTCACCCCAGAACCAAACAATATCATATAAAAAACAAAAAGGATTTACTGTGCCTAAGCTAAGCCTCTTTTGCTAGGCAAAGCCCAACGCCCAAGAGACAGGGACCATAGCTGGATACCAATGAGCATTAATCGCTAACTATCGGCTGACAGGACAGGGACTGCTTAGCACTCGCAGGGAGGGGTGCACGCCCTAGGAACTCAGCGAGGCGATGCCAGGCAGAGCCCACTTACAACCAAAGAGCAACCCCCAACATTAGCAATCTCAACCCGGGGTGGGGGATGCCCTCACCTCCGTTGCGTTCACCAACCACAGAGATAGGCCACAACCTCGCACAGAACCAGGCAAATGAACCACAGAGCAATGCTCCAGCAGACAGCAAGGCTAAAAGACACCCAAAGCAGATGTCCAAAATAACAAGGTAACCCCACTAACCCATCTGCTAAAACTTTGACTCTCTGCACACACCTCTCAAATCCTTAACAAACACTTCTCGCACAGGAAACTGTAAGCACTTCACTACATATCAACAACAAACAAACCACACATAGACTCGCACAACAGCACATGGGAGCCCACTGATCTGTAAACCACACCCATGCTCAGTGAACGGTGCATACAGAACTGAAGCTGCCAACAGGGCATCACAAATATCACTCTACCTTTATCCCACTACACCATACCAAACGACCCCACCCTCTTACCTTTCAGATCCACCAGTGCTCCAGGGGACCACTCCGGTGGTGACAGTGCACAGTATAAATATACTTTAACATTACAATCTTTGGTGATAAAATAATCATACATTTTTACAAAAATAAACTTACTCACATGTGTGCCAATCACACTTCTGCTTTAGTCTAAAACAATAGCCCCAACAATAGTCCCCCAACAGCCCCATATACAAGAGCCCCCATCTGCCCCATCTAGCCAAAAGGCAGTCTAGGCTGTCCACAACTGGCCACAATGACAACTTGTAATGCCACAATTGAGCACATTGGCATCAATACCAAGATGGCATGTATCAAAACCATAGACATCAACCAAACAATCTGCAATGAGCCTGCTGAAGTCGTATGGCTACCTCGATGAATATAGCAAGTTGGACTGGGTGAGGAGTCTGTCCTTCAGCCTATTACATTTTCAAATTTTACGAAAGCTTGTAATGCTACCATCTGAACTAGTGTCACTATTTGTGAGGAATGAGTGCACATTCTACAGTAAATGTCTTTAAAGTGGTGGAGACCTGCAATTAGTTGTTGAACTTAGACCTTTGGCTATCTTTTCTAGTTTCAGCTAGGCTTTTAAATGATACTTTAGTGCATCTGAGCACATGGCTACCAGGTCCTCTTGTGAATGGCAACACCCTGCTTTCTTGTTCTCCTCAAACACCCACACCTTGATTGTAATCATCAATGGGTCAAGAAAAGATGTCAGGAGAAAATCCTTTTTCCCCTTTATCCCAGCAATTTTTGGATCCTGCTGGATGGTTGAGAGCAGCTTCATAAACATTTGCCCTGTTTCTGCATCGCCAGACATTTCATTTTAATGTACTATGTTGGATAGATCTAATTCCAATAGGTGCTCCATTGTGTTGGCTTTGGTATTCCAGAGGACTGGGGGTAACCACAGGGCTCACCATCTCAGCTTCCAGGGCCCAACAACCCTCTCCCAGTATGTAAACGGAGTACTCAGCCCAGGGCAAGTTAGAACTGTTGTTTGTTTCACAAACAGGGATCATATAGGACATTAAAACATTCCCAGAATCACGCTCTCGAGCCCGCGTCGGGCCATTTTGTTTCAACTTGATGTCACAACCTGGGCCGTTCCCCAAAAAACCTAAGGGTCTGCCTGGATGGGGGATTGGGGTGGTATCACATATGCACTGCACCTATACATATTGTGTTATTGCTCTTTACATGGCCTGCCCCTTCCCAAAGAAACTATCTATTACATTTTGTAGGGTTGCACGATTACCATTGTCCCTTGCCCTCTTCCATCCACCTCTAGATTTCTGTTCCCTGATTTGCTGCAGCTGATCTCCCCAGCTCTGGGACCCAGCTCAGATTTCAGCGCTCTGTACACCTTCTTGATGTTGTTAATGATTCTATGTTTTTCTTCGTGTCTGTGTTGCTGAGAACCTTTTGTCTTCCCACTGCAAGTGAATTACCATGTCTAGCGTGGCTGTATCATGTGGTTGAGGACCACGAAATTGAGCTTTCTAGTTTGCAATTTATGAGGATTTAGTCTGTGTTTCTGCAAATGGCTCTGTGTCTCTTAGCTTTGTAATGTGCTGTTTGTCTCTGACCTTGGCTGTGAGCTGTTTTGTGCAGCCTGGTTCTGCTTCCCTCGTCTCCCATCCTGTGGCTTGTGGCCTCATGTAATCCTCATTATAATTATACTATGATTTCTGCATATCTATACCGTGCTATGTTTCCCCTATGTTTGTCGTAGTTGGTCCATCCAGGCTCCTTACATGATCTTGTAGTTCCATAGGGTTAGCTGTGATAAGCAGCTGCAAGCTTGCTCTGCATCTCTTTGGTTGGCTTGCGTTCAGCATTTCTGCACTTGGCTAATGAGAAAAATAATAAAAGCTTTTGACAGTATGTATATGTATCCGTCCTCTATCTACAGAATTATGTAAGCATGTTCTTCGTGTGTGAACGTGCATGTATGTGTAATGTAATGTCTTCTACCCTCTTTCTGCCTCTTTCAGTGAGCTCAATAGGGTCCTAGTGTAAGTGCTGTAGTCAAATACCCATGCGGTTCAGTAATTACATAATCCTAAGAACTGCTGCTTTTGTCTTGCAGTTGTGAGTTTTGCTGTCCTGCATATTGCTTCTGTCCTTTCTGGTGTTACTCTTCTGCCATTTTTGGGATATCATCTGTCCAATGTACAACACTGCTTTCTGGCAATATTATAGCTTGGCTTTGTCTACCTTGTACAACCTTTTGTGTGAGTATTGTCAACATGTGTACTGAGTCATTTCTACACTGTTCCTCTGTCTGGCTGCACATTAATATGTCATCTACAGACTGTATAAACGTTCTTGCCATCTGTTCATTGCCTAGGTCCATTTGGAGTAACCTATTGAATATGGAAGTTGATTCACAGTACCTTTGAGGACATCTTGTATGTTTCCACTTCTTATTTTTATATAGGAATAAAGTTAAGTCATGCAAATCTGGGTGGAGTGGTATAGAGAAGAATGCATTCTTCAAATCTATGACTGTGCAGTCGGGGCTTCCATAGGGATGCTGCACAATATTATCACTGGAAATAAAGGAAATTCTGCTTCTACAATGTGGTTAAGAGGGTGCAAGTCCTGTATACAATACCAGGAGCCCCCTGTTGCCTTTTTGACAGGCTACACAGCCGTGTTGCATGGAGGTTCTGATGGCACTAGGATGTCCTGCTTCACTAGTGCTGCAATTATCTCATCAATGCCTTTGTCTGCCTCTCTCTGAAGTCGGTACTGTTTAACTCATGGTAAAATTGCTCCTGGCTTCAGCTTTATTTTCACTGCTCCTATCCACTTCAGAAGCCCCACATCATAGGGACTTGTGGTCCATAATATGCTGGGGACCTTTGTCAAATCCTCCTTAAGAAAGGTCAGTGGTGCTTTCAGTGCCATCACCATTCTCTGTGGTACCTCTCTGTAATGTATCCTCACTCAATATGTGATGCTCATTTCCAACACCATCTCTTGGTCTGATCTGTTGTCTTTTAATTTTTCTTCATCTGTAACAGTAGTCAACCTATATCCTTCTGCCAATGCAATCACTGCCTTCCATGGTAGCCCCGTGTCGTCTGTCCCATGCACTGCTATCCAGTCGTCCCCCAGTATCACTGCCTCTAATTCTAGTGACACTGTTGTCCCTTCCTTCTCATCTAATGGTATCTCTGGCCTGAATAAGTACTTGTTTGGTAGGCACCACAATTTCCCGCGAATCCCTGTCAGCCATGCTATTATTATTTCCGTCCCATACTGAAACAGCTCTTCATCTACTGGCACCACTGCTCTGTACCCTTTGTCCACAATAGGCTTCAATGATTTCCCTCATGTTTAGAATGTGTATCCCTGGTGTAGAACACACAATCCCCTGATCCGTGAATGAAATGGTCATATTAAGTCTGCTCATTATATCTCTCCCCAGTATGTTTACCGGTGTCTGTCGAGATTATAGTAGGGTCAAAGCTAAGTAGTGTTCCTCTATAGGAAGTGCAATATCTTCTGTGAAGGGAACCACTTCCATCGCACAAGAGAACCCTTGGACATTCATGGCATTGCCTGATATACAATTTTTCCATTCCCGGATGCAGGATTTAGTTGCCCCTGTGTCTACAAGAAAGGGAAAGTTCTGTCACCTATTGTCACCCCTATATGTGGCTCTCCACAGGGTTGGGTGTAATCAATAGGATGGAACACATCAAGTCTGCCTGTGGGAAGTCCTATTAAGGGTATAATGACATTCCTTTTCTAAAAAATGGGTTGCCACCAAATACAGTGACTCCCCCTAGTTTCCTATTAGAAGCCATTGTCATGGAGTCCGTGCGTGCCACCACACCATGATTTGGTTGTGTACTGCTCTGCATCTGCAGTATTTGCTGTCCCGTATATGTGTGTTGTGTGTTACCTTGCATCAGTGGCATCTGTGGTGCTTGCAAATACTGCTGCATAGGCGCTTGCAATTGTGGCGCCTGTGCATGGGCTGGTGAGTCTGCGGGTATGCGTTCAGTGTCTGTCCTTGTTGCTGCATCTGGTCCTGGGCATAAAACTAATTCTGTTCTCCTGGATAATCTGTCTGGTGTTGCATTCCCCCATTCTGTTGTGTCCCTACCCTTATTCTGCATACCTTCAAGATATGCCCTATCTAACCACACACCCAACACTGGGGTGGTTCTCTCATTTGCCTCTGATACCCTCCAGAAAACCCTTCTGGGCCCTGCTGCATTTGCTACCAATATCTTTTAAACCCCCACAGAAATCCCCCTTGGTTCTGCTAAATCTCATGGCCCAGCATCCTCTTGGTGGCCCCCCTCTTTCTCAGAACCCATGCTGCACATCCCCTTACCTCATGAACCCAACTCCCAGAGGTTGTGGTGCATATTGCATCTGTGGTGCCCCTTGTCCTCCCATGCTTGTTAATACTACCCCATCCATGCCGTATTTAGATAGCTTCTTCTGTACTAACTTCGCCTCCCCTGCTTTCTTTCCTTATGGTTTGTCCTTGCATTAACCTGCAGTAATGTACTATTGTGAGTTGGTTTTTCATTTTTTTATTAGTATATTGTTTTAGTTGTATTACTACTTTTTCAATATAGAAATTCCTATACATTGAGAGTGCTTATGGTGAATGGAACAGTAGTGTTTTGCATGTCTTGATCATTTTTAAACAGATCATTCCTCACCCACTGGATATGTGTGTGAAAACAAAGAAATTGATATGAGGCCGGGAAGCCCAAAGGAAACACACCAACACATGTTACAAAGGACATACAAAGTGCTTTATTTAAAAGCTACAACAGTTACCAAAAAGTCAATTGACAAACGGATAGCTATTCGGCTCTCAGAGTAACGTAACGAACTTCAACGAAGGTTTGATGCTCTAGTAGAGAGACCGTACATTTGAATACTTGTGCTTTTATACTCTTTATCCAGCCCTGGCCAACCTCCTCGCGGGTTAACCATTCTTGGGGCCAGGCCTAGGGTTCCTTGCCAGGTCAATCCTATAATTTATGCATTTTGATCAGTTTCGCTGATATAGTTGTACATTTACACATAGGTCAGGGATAGGACAAGGTCTCAGTTCGCGACCCCGACAAGTGGCCTGCAGGCATATTACTTATTCATGTGTGCGGAGGTCACAACGGCCAGAATCTCACTCAAAATGTCATTCGGCCTCCATTTTGATGTTCATGGTGACTTCTACATTACAAGAGAACCTAAAAATGGCGGCTAAATCCAAGACCTAAATCCAAGACCTAAATCCTAGGTCGTCAGAGAACACTGTGACACTGTGTTGTGCCCTAAGGTCGCTTACAGACCACATCAATTGTGTTGTGCCTTATGGTCGCCTACAGACCACTGTGTTATGCCTTATGGTCGCCCAACGACCACTGTGACACTGTGTTGTGCCCTAAGGTCGCTTACAGACCATATCAATTGTGTTGTGCCGTAAAGTTGAAACTAGCTGTGCCTTGATTCGCATTCCGCATCTCCCTATCTTCAGCTTAACTGCTAATGCCAACTCTAACTGTGCTGCTATCTGCGCACTAGATTTAGTCAGCTAGCATGTACTCTACAAAACCATACAAACTAAGTATCATTGCACTAGATAGGACATCTAAGCTACCTCTCTATGCCGCCTCCCTCATCACATTAGTGGTATTATCACTCTCCTACCGTACCATGCCTACTTCTACACAAACCATGGGACTTACAGCAAACCAGTATCAAGATGATACTACCACATATAGGCCCTGTAGTACCTCAGACAGAAACCTCAAACTTCGCGCTCGCCTACCAAAACTGTACGAACTACCAGCAAAGCAAATTGAACAAATCAACTTCCTAAAAAAGAACATACAGCCGAAAACCACTGCTGAACTCACTAGGAAAGTTCATACCCCTAAAAGACCCACACAAAAATGCTCCAAACCTACCATTATAGCAAGCACCATGCTCACTAAACATCACCTTAAAGGTGCACTCATAAATGCTAGGTCCCTAGTCGCCCATGCTACAGAAATCTCAGATATTATTCTCGGACACCACCTAGACTTCCTAGCCATATCAGAATCATGGCTTCACGATGCAGCGGGTCCCGCCCTCTCTTTAGCAGTTCCCGACAATTATACTATCATACGAGCTGACAGACATACCTCCCGAGGCGGGGGTCTAGCCATTATAGCCAAGATCAGTCTTGACATAAGAGTCTCCACATCCCCCATCACGAAATCTTGTGAATGCCTCTCGGTCAAAATAGCCACCGCCAACTCCCAAACATTAAACATTGCCCTGCTCTACAGACCTCCTGGTCCTATTGGAACCTTTGTCGAGGACCTCTCCACCACCCTGTCCAACAATTTGAAAAACACCTCCCAAACTATAGTGCTAGGTGACTTCAACCTAGGCTACAATGATATTAAAGACACCCAGTCTACAGCTACTGCTCTGATCCTAAAAGAGCTGGGCTTTGCCCAAAGAGTCACCTGTCCCACTCACAATAAAGGTCGCATCCTTGACTGGATAGCTGAACACAACTGTGGAGTAACCATTACAGACACTGTTCCCCAGATCTGGACGGACCACTTTCTACTACTATTTACAGTAGCTACCACCTTAGCCACAGCTAAGTCCACACTTGCCCCTCCTATACCCACGAGGAACAAAAAACTAATAACCACGGAAAAACTGTTGCCAATCATATTACCCCAACTAAACTCGCTCCCAGCCAACACGGAGCCTGAAATGCTAGTTGATCAATTCAATGAAACGATGAACTTAGCCCTTGATCACATAGCACCGCTCAAATCACGGACTAGCAAACCGAAAAAACATCTCAACTCATGGTTCACTCCCCATCTAAAAAATCTCAGGTTAACTAAAAGAAAATTAGAATCCAAATGGAGGCTGACTCCTACAGTAGAAAACAAACTAAACCTTGCAACGATATCAGCCCAATACAAAAAAGATATCCTATTAGCCAAACAGGATACATACAATACCAGAATATCCCAATCTAAATCAAGTATCAGAGAACTGTTCAGCATCTTGAAAGAGCTGGAAACACCCATCATTCCTCAAGAAAACTGCACCAAGGACATAAAATGGTGCTCAGATATTCTGTTTGCCCTCACTAATAAAGTAGCCAACCTACAAACAAAAATCGCCCTCAAAAAAGCATCGCTCACACCTCAGGACGCTCCAACCCCAGCACCTATACTTAAATCTAAACAAACAACACGCTTCTGCTTCTCCAAGGTATCTACCACTGAAGTCGAAAAAGTGATCCTGGGACTTAAACCGTCCAACTGTAAAGGCGACCAATGCCCTGCCCAATTAATTAAGGATGCTGCAAGAGAACTATCGCCATTCATAACAAAACTCATTAACTCATCCTTCACCACCGGCATTGTACCAAAAAATCTTAAAGAGTCGTGGGTCCTGCCACTCCTAAAGAAGCAAACCCTTGACCCCGCCATTCCCACCAATTTTAGGCCTATCACGACCGTGCCCTTTCTTCTAAAAATCTTAGACAAAGTGGCATACATGCAAATACAAAACTTCCTTGAATCCAACCACCTGCTCGGAACCCGCCAATATGGATTCCCGCCCCAGCATGGAACAGAGACTGCCCTTATCGATCTAAAGGCCCAAATAGATCAATGTAGGGACAATGGCCAAGCAGCCTTACTCCTTTTGCTAGACCTCTCAGCAGCGTTCAATTTAGTCGACCATACAGTCTTATGCAGCCACCTAGACTCCGCTGCTCACTTCTCAAAAGAGGCCATACTATGGACCAAATCCTTCTTGAATAACCGCACTATGAGAGTCTTCTCTCCATCAGCCTCAGCTGACCCGATCCCTATAACGTGCGGTGTACCCCAGGGATCTTGTGTATCACCAACCCTCTATAACATATTCACAAAGCCGCTCTTTGACGAAATGGATCATCTGGGTATCGCCTACACCAACTATGCAGACGATACCCAGATCCTCCTTCCGCTTTCAGGAGATTACGTCGAGGACCTAGCTTTAGTGAATAAAATCTACAGCATCGTTCAGGCATGGATGGCCACACATGGCTTATGCCTGAACGACGACAAAACTGAGCTCATAATCCTAGGCTCTCCGACATACATAACTAAACTTAACCCTGACTATGCCAGCTTTATTATTGATGGGAATAATATCAAAGTAGCAAAGGAAGTCAAGACCCTAGGCTTTTACCTTGATGCCCCTTAAACTTTGGCAAACAGGTCAACTCCCTAGCCTCTTCCACAGCATATACTTGCAAACTCATTAGAGCCAGCAAGCAATTCCTCTCTACAGACAGCTGCATCACGCTTGCCAGAGCCCTTATACTGTCCAAACTGGACTACTGTAATGGTCTCTACATTGGTGCTAACAAACAGACTATCCAAAAAATCCAAGTCCTACAGAATAATGCACTGAGAGCCGTGCTCAAGATCAATAGGAAAGAGCATATCTCCTCTATAAGAAGAGAACACAAATGGCTATCTACTCAGGACAAAATCCATCTCAAAATTGCCTCCCTTACTCACAAGTGCCTTAACAACATGGCACCATCCTACCTCATGGACAGGCTACACTTAAGAACCGCACCTAGACCAACAAGAACGGTCAATGCGCATTGCCTCTATGTCCCTCGCTTTAAACGCGCCACTATTGGAGGACACAGCTTCGAAGTCAAAGCAGCACAGCTTTGGAATTCCCTACCACATGACATAAGAGAACCCCAGCCTTTCGTGAAATTCAGGCAGAACTTGACCAATTGGCTGAGAGCCAATGACATCTAACTAATCTGACCTGCCTGACCTGACTGTCCCGACCGGCGATCCACTTGCATGCCTAGCCCTGTTACCTCGGTCTCCATTTACACCATTGTATATTACCGCACCTATTCCACTGTATTTTATTCCCACATTGTTAATTATTCCGACACCTTTTCACCTTCTGTTGGGATCTAGCTCCCTTAGCCCTGTTCATTCTTGATTATTGTATACTGTATTTGACCATGCACATATACCTGTTCATATTTTATTTATTGTATAATGTACTATGATTATGTAAATGTACCTGTAACGAAGTTGAGCATATTCTTGTCTTGTGCGCCCTGATGCTCCAGGGCATGGCGCGCCTTATAAATAATAAACCAAACCAAACCAAACCAAACCAAGATGGTGACTTACACAGTTTTTCGTTAAGGTCAAGACCTTGCCGCGGAGTCTATTTACATGATATTTTAGACAACTTGGCGTAGGCCAACACACATTCAAATACTGCGATAGGAGGCAAAATATCATTTCAATTCCAACATGTGGTGTTACAGATTAATATCACTGTATAAATAGTTACAGTAAAAACATATTTAGATATTGTGACATTATCAAACATATTCATTTCTATTAAGATCATAAAAGAGCATAACATTAAATATACTTAAAAATCATCATGGAAGAGGTTAAGAACAATAATCTGCCAATTTAAAAATGTAAATATGGCTTGGATAGACTTATAAGAAAGTATGATACTGTGATTCATCATACAACAACAGATTAACTGGTACATTTTCACAAGCAATTTTAGGCAGTTGAGAGCTACAATCTAGAATTTCAGTTTTTGAAGTGTAAGAAGGATTTTAAAGATGAGTTACTGACTAGGAGGGGAGAGGCATATGTGATAGTGCTAGTGATACTTATATAATGTCATCTTAAGACTCACATAGAATTGTGTAAGCAAGTTGTACATGCGTTAGCTAGATGTCATTTGGCTACTATGAATTTTCAGATAGATTCAATGCAGTCAAGAATTTTACAGATGCTATGTTCATGGACACATTGGTTACATTCAATATGTGAATCCACAATTGTTCTTTGGAAAGCAGTTTGAATTAGTTAAAGAATCGGAAATAGGACGCTTTCCTTAATTTTATAAGTCAGGAGCATTTGCTAAGTATATGTTGTAAAGATTCATGGCACTCGAGTATTTTGTGACTCTACATGTCGTATCAATGTTCAAGAGCGGGAGTAGGAAGCTAGCCGAACTTTAGTAGGCCACAAGTTAAAGCGTAGGCGTAAAATGGATTGAGCGTATTTGAGACTCTGGAATTTCTTTCAATATGTAGGAATACGGGCTAAGGGTTTCAGCAAGAAGGCTCCTTTTTGAAATGTACTGTAGGAGTTGCAAGTCTCCCAAATATGCTGCAAGGCCCAGAGCCAGAATTTAAGTTTAGTTTTGTCAGGGGATTCTAAAAGTAGATCAAGGGAGATGTCGGCATTATCAAGAATTGTAAGACAATTGTCCATCCAGGTCTGTAATGGGTTATTGGTCGTAATTGCTAGTGAAGCTTTCAGAGCTGGACGAAGCAAGGTGTAAGTGCATGTTGTTATGATACATATCCTGTAAGAGGCCAAGATCTGCCATGCTACTATTGCTGCCAACGATGTTAATCCTAATTCGAACCTGATAATAGCTATTGGCATGCTCAAGGGAAGGGATATATCTTCTTCCAGTATGCGCCTTCTGATAGATCCCATTTAGGGGAGCTAGATGGTAGTTTGGACTGGGCACCACCTTTTATCTATTGAAAATCCTAGAAGGATTATATGAAAATGTACTGTATTTATTTTGAATAACTTTCACTTGGAGCATGAGACATTTCATTCTAGATTTTAATTCCATTTTGTATGGCAGATCAGAGGGACGGCTATTAAGGTTGATGCCCAGATATTTACATTGTGTGATTTGGGATAGAGGCATTTGAGCAAGGAACCAGTTAAATGTATAACCACATTTCGGCAGCTTGTGATGAAAAATTAGCGTGTTCCATTTTTGGGTGTTGATAACTTGATGATTAGGTAGGGCATATTTGTCTAAAGCCACCAGTTTTCTCTGTATTCTAATCGCTGTTCTGTCAAATATGACAAGATCATCGGCATAAAATAACCACAAGATTTCTTTTGTGCCGAATGTGGGTGGTAAGGTCCGAACTGATTCAAATGCTTGGTCGATGTTGATATAAAAATTGAATATAATAGAGCCAATGATACATCCTTGTTTTAGTCCTGTATTAGTCGGGATCCTTTTAGACAGAATGACATCAGTGGTTAGCTTTATCTTAATTGAAGTATCTGATTAAAATTGTCAAATACGCTAAAAAATGTTGGACAATGCACATTTAAGCGTTTTTTCCATAGAAGTGTGCATGATATAGAATCGAACACCTGTTTAAAGTCGATAAAAGCTAGGAAAACTGGATGTTTAGATGCCATGACATGTTTCTTAATGGCTGAGAGAATAGGTAAATGTAATGGGGTGCCTATTCCTTTAATAAAACCTGACTGATAGTTGTCCAGAAGATTATTTGTGTTGATGCAGGCAGTGAGGTCACACAGTAATAATCTAGCAAAGATCTTGCTGGGCACATCAAGTAAAGCTATGGGCCTGCAGTTTACTGGATTACTGCGATCACCTTTTTTAAAAATTGAAATTACTATTGATTCATGCCATGATAAGGGAATAAATCAGTTTCAAATTATATTGTTAAAAATATTCTCCAGGATGGCTGCCCATTCACTTGGGTGGGCTTTTAGTGCGATATTTCTTAGATTGTGGGTCCCAGGAGCTCTTGGCGAGCTTAGTTTCTTTATGATAACCTCAATGTCTAGCGTATCAAATTTTAGATTAGAAAGGTTTGGGTTAATAGAAAATGACAGGGGAACTTTGGGTATGGATTTATTAAGCAATGAGGAGAAATGAGCTGACCAGACCTGCTCACTAATTGGATTCAGTGTTAAAGATGATGTTCAATTAATATTCTTGTCATTTATGAGGTTCCATATCTGAGAAGTTGATTTGGTGGTTAATAGCAACAGCATTTTTTCAGCATTTTCTTGACACTTAATTGCTACAATTTGTTTAATTGCATTCCAATAGATGGTTTTGAATTGAGTTCTCTTGGCTGAAGGAAGTAGGCAGGGAAGGTGTCTAAGGTTTGTCCACAATTTTCTTTTAAGGTCAAGAACGACTGGGTTAAAAGTAGTTTTGTTTCTAAAATCTGGCCGTCTCATGGTAGAAATTACGAGTGATTATTTTACGGTGTCTGGATAGTTCTGAATATTTGGCGTTGCCTCTATTCTGGCAAATTCAGTTTATCGATTATGTAATAATCTTAATTTAGGTAGTTGCCAGATTAAACGATTTCTGCCCTGATTAAGGGCCACTATGTGGTTAAAGCGTACAGCTGTTGGTGTAGAATAGAGATTCCATTTTACTTGGAGGATATGATGGTTACTTGCTAGAGTCAAAATCACTTTGAATGTAGCAATTTGAGTAATGGCATTAGCAGAGATGAAAACATAAGCTATGGTTGACTGCGCAGACCCTCATGACCAGGTTGGGGTTGGAAGACTACTCCTGTCATTTGTGTTGTTGAGCATTATGAAACCCCTTGTATTCATTAATGATAACCACTTGTCAGGTTGGGATGACAAAGCTTTGTGCTTGATACAAAGCAATTGATGTTTAGATGTAGGTGCCTTTTCCCGTCTTACTACGTGTGAGATAAAAAGAAATAAAATAACAGGCAAGACCCCTAGTCGGGGAAAGAGGCACTGAGACCCGGCTGCAAGAGTTCAAAGGATGTTTTATTTGTCCAGCTAGGAAATAACCCAAAAAACTCTAACTCATTTACATCAGTGCCAACATTTATATTAGTTAAAGTAACTCTAACAAAAAAAACTAAATGGACCCGATTGGCCAGACGGTGTGGTGCTGTAGGTGTGGGTAGCATCTCTTCCTCCTGGTTGGCTGAGTAGCTGACGGACGTCAAACATCTTGCGCTCCATGCAGGTCAGGGTCCGGTCACTGTGGTCACCACCTAAGCTAGTATTGTTGCATACTAAATGACAAATTATTTAAAACATTTTATGCTACTTGTCACATTTCTACATAAGTTACACACAATGATTATTGTCAGTACAATTGGGTCATTCGTGGCTTTAATTGAAGGCCTTGACCTTTATTGTGCATGTAAAAGAATCAGGCTATGTTTCGCATCTCTTTCTAAGTTTCAAACTCATTAGTGCAAGTAAAAGCATATATAATAATAAACATGCTTAAAGTTAGTAGTGGGTGTGTTGGGTGGGTTTCGCAGCACAGGCGAGGGTCTGGCACTTGAAAGAAATACCTTACAGGGGGTGCAGGGTCAGGATGGCAATAAATTGTTTTAATGGGGGTGGGTGACTTGCACGTTTATGAGAACGAATCGAGCAGAAAGTGCTTAGCTCATCTTGGTTCACATGCCGGTTTTCAGGCAAACAGTGATCTCAGAGGAAGAAAACTGTAGCATATTGATTGTTGCAACTTTTCTCCAGCTCCAGCGTGAGAATGGAAGTGCAGAGCTTTTCCTTCGCAGGGGGAGTGCAAGGGTGAGGGCCAGCCAGCTGCCTGCGCGCCTTGTGTGTGTGTGTGTGTCTCTGTCCTTGGCTGCTTCGGTGGAAAGGGGAGCTGAGCATTGCTGTACTATCGCAGTGAGGCCTGTTTACCCAAGATGGAGTCCAAAGGGGGCACAAAAAATGGATGCCCCGTGTCCTGCTCAGTAGTCCCATCTATGCAGCAGTCAACCGTGGTTAACTTTACATAAGGACAAGGGGCAATACCACTACCGGAGGCACGCGGTCCAAGCCTTGTACTGAGGAGCATACGACGCGAGGGGGCCTGAGGACCCCTCGCTCCCATACAGTTTAGATCACCTGCTATTATTGTGGTTCGAATGTGTGGATTAAGTAAGATGAGATCTACCATGGATTCAATGATGGCTAGAAAGTGCTATTCCATAGAAGCTAAGGGGTTCCAGTATATATTGAGGATTTCAGAGTGTGGATAGAGGGGATGATGTGGGTTTGTGGATGAGTTTTACGAGTTGCATACCCGGATGTGAAGATGCTCAGCTTTGAAGTTGTAATTGAGAATGGAGTTCGACTGCAACTAAAAGACCCGCAGCTAGGTGGCCTCTGGCCGCCTTGACGGCAGAAACCCATGCGATTTGAAAATTTGGCCAAACCGGCTGATCAGTAATCCAGGTTACCTGGAGTAGGATAATTTCATGTGGATCTAGAATTGTGGCTTTTGAGGAGAAAAGATGTGAGAATCCTCTTGTGTTCCATACTACCATTGAACACCATGTAAGCAGAGGTTCTTGATTTATCTAGTAAGGATTGGGTCGATTTGAGGACTGCATGGCTTTAGAAACCCGTGTCCAATTGGATTTGGAAGAGGGGAGAGAAAGCTGTTTTGGGAGAGAAAATGGTAATTGGTTGGGGGATTTTTAGAGCAGCTACATTTACATCATTCATGCATGGGGTGGGATACAATAACATAGGGTTCTTTCCAATGTTGGAGAGGATTTGTTTGTACTTGTGGTTGTCATGCCTGATTTAGTTGAAGAGATGAATCAGGCAATGGCTTCTGGTCCAGTTTATTATATTATTTTTTCAATATTTCTAAGTCAAAACCATACAGTTTTAATTCATCTCTGGTTTGCCAGATTACGTTTTCCACAATATTTGAGTAAATATTAAGGTGGACTGACGGTGAGCTAGTGCAGCTAATTGCTTGGATGTCATCCCTGCTAATGTGCTGTAGCTGAGTGATAGAGTGGAAGGCTGTTAACATGGTGATTCTGTTGGGATAGGGATCTGTATGGAGCCTGTCACTCATTGATAGAATTAGACTGAGTCTAAGATAACAATTTAATTGGAGTGATGGTTGGTAGGATTCAATAGAGTGGGAGGGACATTGTTTGTGATGTCTTTACATATAGGACTGAGTGGTGGTTCAAGGCATGTGGGAACTGATGCTTGATGGGGCCTGGTTATACATTCAGCAGCCTTTAGTTGTTCTATATCAGTTCTATTTTGATCAAGGGTTTTGAAGTTTAGATAATCGACATCAAGGTTTACACAGAACATTTGTTTGGGTTTAGTTAGTAGGGATTGTGGACAATGCAGGCTATGGGGGACTATGTCTATGATGGGTAAAGAAGACGTAGAGTAAACTGAAAAGTTCATGATTTCTTTATTAAAATCAGCAGGCTCAGACAATTCAACATCAATGTGTAAAGAAGTTGAATTTCCACATTAACAATAGGAGCCAAGGCATCCAATATACCTTGAGTTGGTTCCAGATGGCTCGATGCAGGAGGAATGATGCACCGGGCCGGAACTAGACTTTGTGGCTTGGGGGAATATGGTTCTTGGAGATCTACTGGAAAGGTAGAGCAAAATGTTCCTTTTATAGGAATAGAAAGATTCTCAATGAATTTCTTAGAGTTTTGGTTACAATTTATTTTGGGTTCGGCAGATTGATTTTTCTTTTTTTTTTTGTGACTCGATGGTAGATGTGCTATCATGTTTTTTAGACTTTCTTTATTTTGTCTGGTTTTTCAAAATAGGTTGAAGACTGGTTTTTGAGAGCCACTGACTCCTATAATCTCCTGGGATGTGTTAAGTGTTACTGGTTGTACCTGAGGAGAACTCAGGGTAACACAGGCATCAACTGAGGCAACAGTTGGAGTGATTGTGTCCTCCACCCCAGCCTTCGGGAAGATCAAGGCAACTTGGAGAGTCTCTTGACAAGTTGGAAGGGAGACGCTTTCAAATGGAACGGGAGCATTCAAAACTTTCCAAGCAAGCCAATTGAACTTAGTTCCTAATACATGGAACTATGATGATTTGATTTGCTTGGGTTTCAATAGACTCGTACACAATGCTTGTATTAATTGCAGTCAGAGTAGCATCAATAGATGAAGGGATATAAGAAGGGAAACCAACGGAGGGTTTTGGTCTGGGTTTACAAAAAGAGGCGACAAGGGAGGAATCAGAGAAAGAGGAAATGTGAGTTTCAAGGTCCTCTTTGTTTGTGTAGAGGTTGGGAGAGTTAGCCATCCTTGTGGACGAGAGAATTGAACTGTCAATGAATTGAGTGGTGCAGCCAGTAGCCATGGGCAATTGGGTTGAGTGATCCACAGGATTGGAGTCAGGAGAGGATGGAGGGTGGCGTAGATTAGCACAAGAATCACCATGAGGGGCACGTTTAAGAACCTGGGAATAGAGGGGGGGATTTGAGAGATGTCTGTTGTATGAACAGTTGCAAGCGTTTGGTGATGAAGATTAGGAAGAAGGTGATCACTTGGTGTGGCATAGAGCTCTGGACCATGGTCAGGGGATAACAGAGTGAGACAAGTCTGGATTGTGATGTCCGAGAGAAAGGGTGATGGAGCGATGCCGTGATGATGCAGTGTGAGGAGAATAGGAGTGCGAGGTCTGTGGGGCTGATGTTGTTGAATGGATGCAGTATGGGCAGTGACAACACCAACGGTGCTGTCTTTGGCTTCCGAGCAGAACTGTCTGATGTCAGAGCTCACCCAGACAGACTTGCTTCTGTGGGAGAGAGCGGGGGTGAGAAGAGGTTGCACCTGGGGTTGCAGGTTAACATGGGGGAGATGGCTGTTTATTAAATAAAGCAGCGAGTAGTGGTGGCATAGTGCTCGTTAAGCGATAGGAGGTTATCACCATAGATGGCAATTGGAAGCAGGAAAGTGCAAAAATGAATACAATTAAATGGATGGGGCGAGAGCACGCTCCACACAGAAGCAACGGACCAGCGGTCCGCAGTCAGTACTCAACTGATGCACTCGAGCTGATGCGTGCGCTCTGATGCGTGCGCGCTGATCCGAGCGAGGGATCCTATAAATAGGTGGTCACAACTAGTGGGCATGGCTATAGTAAAAGAAAGAAAAATAGCAATTTTAGCTTGGTGCTAAGAGTATTTAGAGTCTGTGCATACTGTGTAATGGTAGTTGAATTACCCAGTGTTAAAGTCCAAGTTCACAATAGTAATCTTCAGGATTACATGAAATGTGATGTCCTGGAAGGTGACAAGCAGCACGCAGAGCAGGTACAGCAGTCAGCACTCGTCTGACACACTCGAGCTGATGCATGCACGCTGTTGCGCGTGAGGGATCCGATAAATAGGCGGTCACAATTTGTGGGCGTGGCCAGTGTTAAAGTCCAAGTTCACAATAGTAATCTTCAGGATTATGTGAACTGCAATGTCCTGGAAGGTGTCAAGCAGCACGGGGACCAGGTACAGCAGTCAGCACTCGACTGACTCCCTCAGCTGATTGTATGTTGTATTTCTGACCACGTTTTGGTTCCATCCCCACCAAATTCTTCAGTTGCCTTTGCACCTGTCCTGGTAACCCCATGCATAATATATGATAGAATAATGCCACTGTTTTATCCCACGGTTCTCGCATTTCAAGGCACCAGAGCTCTTGAATAGTATGAATATAGTGTAAGGAGTTGTTGTCTTCCCCCATTCTGCGTGCCATAATCACACTATTGTCTGATGTGTCTGGGTACTGTGTCCATAGAGCTTGCCATATGGCTGCTCGACAGTTCGCAAATGGCACGCCATTGTGTGCACTGTCCTGGATGGTTACTCCTGGATGCCCCGCCCATTTCCATACATCATCAGCGGCTTCCCGAGGCTTGCCACCAATAACCCCTTTATGTCTCCCACTGCTAATTTCTGTCCTGCTGTCATCCTTTCCATTTCGTATATGCATTTAACCGCATGTGTGGTTAACAAGGGTAGCTTACATCTCAAGTTTTTCTTATCTATGTGCTTCCATGGTATATATTGAGGTTGTCTCCCAACTGTGTAAACCTGATCTCCCTATTTGGAGAGGCCTTGCTGGTTCTCTCTTCCTTCATCCGGAAAGGTCTCTAAGCCACTGCACGTATGGGGTTACGTCGTCCATACTGCGTGATGCGTCCCTGGACTCTCATGATCTCTCTTCCTTGTCACCCCTAGATCTCGCTGTGTCCCTTTCTATTTCCCATGTCATGCTTCTAGCTGTACTTGACCCCACCAATCGATGCCTAGGTCGACCCTTTCCCTGGTCCCCACTTCACTCTATGTCCTCATCTGATTTGGTGACCCCATGTAACTGTCAATATCATCCACGAAGCTTAGCCTCCATGAGGTAGTTTCTTCGCTTAGCTTCCCCTCAAAGTCGATTACGTTCCTGCTGTCCCCATCCCAGAGTACCCCCAAAGTCAATTAAGTTCCTGCTGTCCCCATCCCGGAGTACCCCACGTCTTTCCTGTTCGATGGTGTAGCAGTCCTGTTATGTGTGGCGCTGTGGTCTTGCTCTGTTTGCCTACCTCCTCCCACCTTGTCATCTATCGTGCCCATTACCCACTTTAGTTTTATGTCTCTCAATGATCTCCCTGTGTCCCTTTCTTTTTCCCATGTCATGCTTCTAGCTGTGCTTGACCCCATCAATCGATGCCTGGGTCGGCCCTTTCCCTGGTCACCACTTCCCTCTATGTCCTCATCTAATTTGGTGACCCCATGTAACTGTCAATATCATCCACGAAGCTTAGCCTCCATGAGGTAGTTTCTTCGCTTAGCTTCCCCTCAAAGTCGATTAAGTTCCTGCTGTCCCCATCCCGGAGTACCCCCAAAGTCAATTAAGTTCCTGCTGTCCCCATCCTGGAGTACCCCACGTCTTTCCTGTTCGATGGTGTAGCAGTCCTGTTATGTGTGGCGCTGTGGTCTTGCTCTGTTTGCCTATCTCCTCCCACCTTGTCATCTATCGTGCCCATTACCCACTTTAGTTTCATGTCTCTCAATGTGCGCTCCTCCTTGCGTTTGAGCTTTCTTGTGAGTCACTCTATTTCCCACTTTCTCCTTTCCTTTCTTACTAAAACTTGCTTTCCATCTTGTCTTCCTCCCTTCACCTCTCTAACTCTTCGAGCTCCCTCCTTCTCCTCATCCCTCACTGCTCCCAATCCTTCTCATTTTCCCTTTGCTTGTCTCTTCGCACTCTCTCACGCTTGCTTATCTAATTCCTGCATCTTTTTTTAAATTGTATTTGGTTTGTTATATCTTTCCAAAGATTTTATTTTTTACAAAAAAAAATAATACATTCATACAAAACAGTTTCAAAGAGCAAAGTTCATTAGATACATTAAAGTACGATGTACACATTCATAAGCACTTAGGGGCCGATTCATGGAACAAACGTGCGCCGAAAATCTTCGCGCAAGCATGCGCAAGTGGAAAAAAACAGGCGCGTGCGATTCATGGAAGTCCCTGCGCGTGTTCACCTCGGGATGTGTGCCAAACCCGTGCATGGCGCACAAGTCACTGCAACATACCGAAAGGCGTGCGCGACGCGCACAGTGAAATCGCACAAGCTCGGCGCATACACCAGAAAGTGGGCGGGACACGGGGCGTAACGCGCGGAATGGGGAACAACGCGCGAAAATAAGGGCGTAACTGGGGATGTACTGCAGGGAAGCAGACGGAACGCCCACACGCACTCGAACCACACGTATTCATGGAATCGAATAGGGCAAAGCCACGCACAGCCAAAGACACGCACAAGCTGAAACACGTCCGCCACACGAAGGCAGGCGGTAGAGTCCCAGCGCATCACAAAAGTGGCAACATACAGCAATTGGGCCTGTGCGAGCGGGGCACGTGTATTGTGGGGGTGCGCTGGAAGCAACACACGCGATCGAGCGGGGTACGTGTATTTCTTGGGTGCGCGGGAAGTTACACACGTGATTGAGCGGGGTACGTGTATTTCGGGGGTGCGCGGGAAGTTACACACGCGATTGAGCGCGGTACGTGTATTTCGGGGGTGCGCGGGAAGTTAGATACGCGATTGAGCGGGCTACGTGTATTTCGGGGGTGCGCGGGAAGTTACACACGCGATTGAGCGGGGTACGTGTATTTCGGGGTTGCGCGGGAAGTTACACACGCGATTGAGCGGGGTACGTGTATTTCGGGGGTGCGCGGGAAGTTACACACGCGATTGAGCGGGGTACGTGTATTTCTGGGGTGCGCGGGAAGTCACACACGCAATCTCATCAGGGTACGTGTATTTCAGGGTGCGGGGGAAGTATCCCACGCAACATCAGCAGGGTACGTGTATTCCAGGGGTGCGCGGGAAGTTCCACACGCAATTCCATCAGGGTACGTGTATTACAGGGGTGCGCGGGAAGTTCCACACGCGATATCATCAGGGTACGTGTATTACAGGGGTGCGCGGGGAGCAGCACACGTGAATTGCACGTGTGGGTCCTCCCAGGTGTTCCCTCTACACCCTCCACGGCCCCTGCAGGTGGCTCACACCACAGGGGCCTACCCAGCACATGTCCTGCAGGCACTGCATCCACCATGGCCATGCCCACCAGCCAACCCACATGTCAACTTGCACTACTGCCCACCAACGCATGCCCCCTGCACCCCCAGTCACCAGGGGCAGCCTCCACCAGGCCCCCACCCATGTCTCCCAGCACCCCCACCCCCAGCCACCAGGGGCACCCACCACCAGGCCCCCACCCATTTCTCCCACCACCCCCAGCCCCCAGCAGTGCAGGGGCAGCCTCCACCAGGCCCCCACCCATGTCTCCCAGCACCCGCACCCCCCAGCACTGTGGGGCACCTGCCAGCAGGCCCCCACCCATGTCCAACTCATGTCTCCCAGCACCCTCACCCCCCAGCACTGTGGGGCACCTGCCAGCAGGCCCCCACCCATGACCAACTCATGTTCCCCACCACCCCCACACCCAGCACTGTGGGGCACCTGCCAGCAGGCCCCCACCCATGTCCAACTCATGTCTCCCAGCACCCCCACCCCCCAGCACTGTGGGGCACCTGCCAGCAGGCCCCCACCCATGTCCAACTCATGTTCCCCACCACCCCCACCCCCCAGCACTGTGGGGCACCTGCCAGCAGGCCCCCACCCATGTCCAACTCATGTTCCCCACCACCCCCACCCCCCAGCACTGTGGGGCACCTGCCAGCAGGCCCCCACCCATGTCCAACTCATGTTCCCCACCACCCCCACCCCCCAGCAGTGCAGGGGCAGCCACCACCAGGCCCCAACCCATGTCTCCCAGCACCCCCACCCCCCAGCACTGTGGGGCACCCTCCACCAGGCCGCCACCCATGTCTCCCACCACCCCCACCCCTCAGCAGTGCAGGGGCACCCACCACCAGGCCCCCACCCATGTCTCCCACCACCCCCACCCCCCAGCAGTGCAGGGGCACCCACCACCAGGCCCCCACCCATGTCTCCCACCACCCCCACCCCCCAGCAGTGCAGGGGCAGCCTCCACCAGGCCCCCACCCATGTCTCCCAGCACCCCCACCCCCCAGCACTGTGGGGCACCCTCCACCAGGCCCCCACCCATGTCTCAAACCACCCCCACCCCCCAGCACTGTGGGGCACCTGCCAGCAGGCCCGCACCCATGTCTCCCAGCACCCCCACCCCCCAGCACTGTGGGGCACTCTCCACCAGGCCCCCACCCATGTCTCCCACCACCCCCACCCCCCAGTCACCAGGGGTAGCCTCCACCAGGCCCCCACCCATGTCTCCCAGCACCCCCACCCCCCAGCCACCAGGGGCACCCACCACCAGGCCCCCACCCATGTCTCCCACCACCCCCACCCCCCAGCAGTGCAGGGGCAGCCTCCACCAGGCCCCCACCCATGTCTTCCAGCACCCCCACCCCCCAGCCACCAGGGGCACCCACCACCAGGCCCCCACCCATGTCACCCAGCACCCCCACCCCCCAGCACTGTGGGGCACCTGCCAGCAGGCCCCCACCCATGTCCAACTCATGTCTCCAAGCACCCCCACCCCCCAGCACTGTGGGGCACCTGCCAGCAGGCCCCCACCCATGTCCAACTCATGTTCCCCACCACCCCCACCCCCCAGCACTGTGGGGCACCTGCCAGCAGGTCCCCACCCATGTCCAACTCATGTCTCCCAGCACCCCCACCCCCCAGCACTGTGGGGCACCTGCCAGCAGGCCCCCACCCATGTCCAACTCATGTCTCCCAGCACCCCCACCCCCCAGCACTGTGGGGCAGCTGCCAGCAGGCCCCCACCCATGTCCAACTCATGTTCCCCACCACCCCCCCCAGCACTGTGGGGCACCTGCCAGCAGGCCCCCACCCATGTCCAACTCATGTCTCCCAGCACCCCCACCCCCCAGCACTGTGGGGCAGCTGCCAGCAGGCCCCCACCCATGTCCAACTCATGTTCCCCACCACCCCCACCCCCCAGCACTGTGGGGCACCTGCCAGCAGGCCCCCACCCATGTCCAACTCATGTTCCCCACCACCCCCACCCCCCAGCACTGTGGGGCACCTGCCAGCAGGCCCCCACCCATGTCCAACTCATGTTCCCCACCACCCCCACCCCCCAGCAGTGCAGGGGCAGCCACCACCAGGCCCCCACCCATGTCTCCCAGCACCCCCACCCCCCAGCACTGTGGGGCACCCTCCACCAGGCCCCCCCCATGTCTCCCACCACCCCCACCCCCCAGCAGTGCAGGGGCACCCACCACCAGGCCCCCACCCATGTCTCCCACCACCCCCACCCCCCAGCAGTGCAGGGGCAGCCTCCACCAGGCCCCCACCCATGTCTCCCAGCACCCCCACCCCCCAGCACTGTGGGGCACCCTCCACCAGGCCCCCACCCATGTCTCCCACCACCCCAACCCCCCAGCACTGTGGGGCACCTGCCAGCAGGCCCCCACCCATGTCTCCCAGCACCCCCACCCCCCAGCACTGTGGGGCACCCTCCACCAGGCCCCCACCCATGTCTCCCACCACCCCCACCCCTCAGCAGTACAGGGGCACCCACCACCAGGCCCCCACCCATGTCTCCCACCACCCCCACCCCCCAGCAGTGCAGGGGCAGCCACCACCAGGCCCCACCCATGTCTCCCAGCACCCCCACCCCCCAGCACTGTGGGGCACCCTCCACCAGGCCCCCACCCATGTCTCCCACCACCCCCCAGCACTGTGGGGCACCTGCCAGCAGGCCCCCACCCATGTCTTCCACCACCCCCACCCCCCAGTCACCAGGGGCAGCCTCCACCAGGCCCCCACCCATGTCTCCCAGCACCCCCACCCCCCAGCCATCAGGGGCACCCACCACCAGGCCCCCACCCATGTCTCCCACCACCCCCACCCCCCAGCAGTGCAGGGGCAGACTCCACCAGGCCCCCACCCATGTCTCCCAGCACCCCCACCCCCCAGCCACCAGGGGCACCCACCACCAGTCTCCCACCCATATCTCCCTGCACCCCCACCCCCCAGCCCTGTGGGGCACCTGCCAGCAGGCCCCCACCCATGTCCAACTCATGTCTCCCAGCACCCCCACCCCCCAGCACTGTGGGGCACCTGCCAGCAGGCCCCCACCCATGTCCAACTCATGTTCCCCACCACCCCCACCCCCCAGCACTGTGGGGCACCTGCCAGCAGGCCCCCACCCATGTCCAACTCATGTTCCCCACCACCCCCACCCCCCAGCACTGTGGGGAACCTGCCAGCAGGCCCCCACCCATGTCCAACTCATGTTCCCCACCAACCCCACTGCCCAGCATTGCAGGGGCAGCCACCACCAGGCCCCCACCCATGTCTCCCAGCACCCCCACCCCCCAGCACTGTGGGGCACCCTCCACCAGGCCCCCACCCATGTCTCCCACCACCCCCACTCCCCAGCAGTGCAGGGGCACCCACCACCAGGCCCCCACCCATGTCTCCCACCACCCCCACCCCCCAGCAGTGCAGGGGCACCCACCACCAGGCCCCCACCCATGTCTCCCACCACCCCCACCCCCCAGCAGTGCAGGGGCACCCACCACCAGGCCCCCACCCATGTCTCCCACCACCCCACCCCCCAGCAGTGCAGGGTCAGCCTCATCCAGGCCCCCACCCATGTCTCCCAGCACCCCCTCCCCCCAGCACTGTGGGGCACCCTCCACCAGGCCCCCACCCATTTCTCCCACCACCCCCACCCCCCAGCACTGTGGGGCACCTGCCAGCAGGCCCCCACCCATGTCTCCCACCACCCCCACCCCCCAGTCACCAGGGGCAACCTCCACCAGGCCCCCACCCATGTCTCCCAGCACCCCCACCCCCCAGCCACCAGGGGCACCCACCAAAAGGCCCACACCCATGTCTCCCACCACCCCCACCCCCAGCAGTGCAGGGGCAGCCTCCACCAGGCCCCCACCCATGTCTCCCAGCACCCCCACCCCCCAGCCACCAGGGGCACCCACCACCAGGCCCCTACCCATGTCCCCAGCACCCCTACCCCCCAGCACTGTCGGGCACCTGCCAGCAGCCCCCCACCCATGTCCAACTCATGTCCCCAGCACCTCCACCCCCCAGCACTGTGGGGCACCTGCCAGCAGGCCCCCACCCATGTCCAACTCATGTCCCCCACCACCCACACCCCCCAGCACTGTGGGGCACCTGCCGGCAGGCCCCCACCCAAGTCCAACTCATGTCTCCCAGCACCCCCACCCCCCAGCACTGTGGGGCACCTGCCAGCAGGCCCCCACCCATGTCCAACTCATGTTCCCCACCACCCCCACCCCCCAGCACTGTGGGGCACCTGCCAGCAGGCCCCCACCCATGTCCAACTCATGTTCCCCACCACCCCCACCCCCCAGCACTGTGGGGCACCTGCCAGCAGGCCCCCACCCATGTCCAACTCATGTTCCCCACCACCCCCACCCCCCAGCAGTGCAGGGGCAGCCACCACCAGGCCCCCACCTATGTCTCCCAGCACCCCCACCCCCCAGCACTGTGGGGCACCCTCCACCAGGCCCCCACCCATGTCTCCCACCACCCCCACCCCCCAGCAGTGCAGGGGCAGCCTCCACCAGGCCCCCACCCATGTCTCCCAGCACCCCCATCCCCCAGCACTGTGGGGCACCCTCCACCAGGCCCCCACCCATGTCTCCCACCACCCCAACCCCCCAGCACTGTGGGGCACCTACCAGCAGGCCCCCACCCATGTCTCCCAGCACCCCCACCCCCCAGCACTGTGGGGCACCTGCCAGCAGGCCCCCACCCATGTCCAACTCATGTTCCCCACCACCCCCACCCCCCAGCAGTGCAGGGGCAGCCACCACCAGGCCCCCACCCATGTCTCCCAGCACCCCCACCCCCCAGCACTGTGGGGCACCCTCCACCAGGCCCCCACCCATGTCTCCCACCACCCCCACCCCCCAGCAGTGCAGGGGCACCCACCACCAGGCCCCCACCCATGTCTCCCACCACCCCAACCCCCCAGCAGTGCAGGGGCAGCCTTCACCAGGCCCCCACCCATGTCTCCCAGCACCCCCACCTCCCAGCACTGTGGGGCACCCTCCACCAGGCCCCCACCCATGTCTCCCACCACCCCCACCCCCCAGCACTGTGGGGCACCTGCCAGCAGGCCCCCACCCATGTCTCCCATCACCCCACCCCCCAGCACTGTGGGGCACCCTCCACCAGGCCCCCACCCATGTCTCCCACCACCCCCACCCCCCAGTCACCAGGGGGAGCCTCCAACAGGCCCCCACCCATGTCTCCCAGCACCCCCACCCCCCAGCCACCAGGGGCACCCACCACCAGGCCCCCACCCATGTCTCCCCCCACCCCCCTAGCAGTGCAGGGGAAGCCTCCACCAGGCCCCCACCCATGTCCAACTCATGTTCCCCACCACCCCCACCCCCCAGCACTGTGGGGCACCTGCCAGCAGGCCCCCACCCATGTGCAACTCATGTTCCCCAGCCAACATGTCATCACAATCTAGATCCATGGTCCCTATGGTCAGCCTCCAAATGCAAAACACCCACCCGAGTATTGCATCCACCCACTCATAATTTGCAATTACATCACAGAACACCAATTGCAAGTTCCGAAACATATTTCCCTCACATACACCCAATGGGTGTCAGTGAATCTCAAAACACATCTCATGAAATGCATGAAACCAATGAGATACCACACATTGAAGTTCACCAAAAAAAATATGTATTAAAGGAAACATAAATCGAATAAAAAATGAAGAAACAGAAATGTGAATGTACAAAAATGAAAAGAAGCATGTCCGTGAAAAAAAGCAAAACCAAAAATAAAATTCCAAAGTAAAGTTGTCCAAAGTCAATGTCCACAAAACAAAATCCAATGGGAAATAAAAAAGAAAGCCATTGCTCCATGGTTAAAAAGTGAAAAAAAAATACAATCCAACTGTGAACTATGTACATGGGAACAAGCCAGGGTCCATTATCCCAACAAAATAAAGGAAACCTATCTAACTACACTAACTAATAAAATAAACTATATACAAAAATGTGGCCAATGTCCGAAAGGTCCAAATAAAATAAAAACCAAAATGAAACCTAACACTACCTACATAACTATGTACAAGGGCAGCGGGCTAGTTTCACGGCTCACTTGTGGATGTCCCGGGCCAGGGCATCATCAAACTCCCCCTCAATGTCCCGGAGGCGGTCCTCCTCCATGGCCCCGAGGGTCCGCAGGGCCGTCGACGTCTCCACCTCCAAACCCCTGCGGATTGCCTCGAGGCACTCGGCCCGCCTCAGGGCCCTCCGCATGGAGTTCTCCGCCCTGACCATTGTGAGCCGTGCCTCTTCCGCCCGCCGCCGCTCCGCATCTATGGCGTGGCCCAACCGCTGCCACACGGAAGACACACTCTGTCCTGAGTCCTCCTGCCCTCCGGCCGATGCCTGCCCCTCCGATGTTGAAGGCCCCGAGCCTTCATGGCTCCCACCACGTTGCTGCTGCTGCTGTGCCTCTGCCCGTGCACTGCCTCCTGCTGCCTGCACATCCTCCGCCGGCTGGGGTGCAGTCGTAGATGTGGCCACCCCTGCTGGACGTCCGACTCCCGACTGTGGCAGGGATGCCTCCTCCACCAGCCTGGCCGCACCGTCAGAGGCAGCTCCACAGGGCACCCAGGTGACTGATGGGTGGGAAGATGGCACAGAGGACGACTGGCGCGTAGGGGGTCCAGTTGAGGAGGGGGTCGTAGCAAGCCCCATCAGACAGAGGAATCCGGCCTGGGTGACCTGTCCCAGCAGGCTGACATGGTCAACGAGCCGTTCGAGATGACGTGCAGTCTCTTCATGAAAAGACTGCAGGTCACCTCGCATGGCCCGTTGACGCAACGCCACACCAGCCAGGACAGGCTCAACCCGGACCTGGATAGCCACGTCCGCAGGCAGAGGAAGGCCAGTTGACGTGAGCTCCTCCCCTGCCTGAAAATGGGTCTGGACGTAGGCATCCCTGCTGGTGCAAGATGATACAGGGACAGGATCAGGGACAGGATTGCACACAGGCACCTCCGCGGCGGCCTGTGCTGCCCCCTGTCCCTGGTCCTGCACTGCACCACTAGCACCAGTGGGATCCCCACCTCCAGACCCCGTCTCTGGTGCTTGCACGGCCTCCTCCTCCACCAAACCCCCCACCAACCTGGATGACTCCGTGCCATCTTCCCCTGTTGGGCCCTGTGGGGTCCCAGCTGCCCCTTCTGCTGCCGAGGAGTCCAACTCCAACTCCGCCTCTTGGACCTCCCCCCGGCAGCTGCGGCCTGGGATGCGGCACCGGACTCCTCACTCCCCGACGAGAGCACAACATGGGAGGGGAGCCGGGTCTTGCGTCTCCGGCTGGCGGTGGGATCCCCGCCGCTGTGCTCCACAGCACCTTCTCCGCCCTCTTCATCAGTTGACGCTGCAGACAGGGAGAAACAAAACACAGGCATCAGGGCACTGTACAATGGACACATACACACATGACAGTTGTACATGAGTGGCATTGGCAAACCTCCGACATGTCATCACAATCCCCAACACACATGTCATTACAACTCGCACACATGAGCCATACCACAGCCATATCGCAACTGCCACCACCATCCTTACACATACAACAGCATGAGCAGCCAAAGGTGAGCCAGACATCACATGCAACACAGGAAGTGCACCACACATGTACACACACCACCACACTTGTATGCATCTGTACACCACTGCCAAGTGTCGCAGTGTTCAGACGGGCATCCATGTCACATCTGCCAATCAGGCTTCCACATACCGCTGTCACATGCATCCATGTTGCATCACTGTTGCACCCTTGTCAAATACACACACATGCACATGTACACAGTGCTGATACATGCAGCCAAAAACAACATACATGCGTGACATCACGGACATGTCTACTTACATACACATTCATCCAAACATGTGTGCCCACACAACTGCATTTGGCATGCAAGCCTACACACACAAGCACCATCCATGTCTCACACATTACAGCCCTCGCATGTGTCAGCCCCACGGCCCTGTACACCCCCACCCATACTCGACCCCATACAAACAGATGTGAAACCTGCACACTACTGAATAATCACCACACGCACTGCTCACAATCAGGATGCATGTACACTCACCGCTCGACTCCAGACGGGTCTGCTTCTCAAGGACCTGGACGTGGAGCGCTGGGGATATGCGTTCCAGGACCCTCATCTGTTCTTCCGACAAGTGGCCCCGGCGCCCCTTGGCATCCGCTGCCTTCAAGAGGCGCCGGGCCTTGTTCAGGGTCCTGGACCTGAAGTCCTCCCAGCGCTTCTTGACATGTTGTAAGTCGCGGACTGCCACCCCCTCCACGTTGATGGCAGTCACGATGTCAGTCCAGATCCAAGTCCGTCCTTCCTTGTCGGCGCGGGAACTTCCGAAGAGGGCATCATACTGCCCCAGGACTTGCTCCACCAGGACACTAACTTCGGTGGCACTGAAGCTGGTGCCCCTCTGCCTCTCTGTCCGGGGGTTGTCAGTGGTCCCAGATGGTGTTTGCCCCGACATGACAACCCCAGAGGCAGGAGTGGGTGGGCAACTGGGTCCTGGGGCTGGGCTGTGGAGCGATGGAATCCCAGTCGGGAGTCTTCGGTTCCAGCAGGGGTGGTCACAGCAACAGCACCCCTGGCTGATGTGCAGGCAGCAAATGGCAGGGCACGTGGGCAGCAGGCAGTCAGGCAGCAGCAGATGGCAGGTGGGAGCATGCTCGGGGCTCTGGGGGGCAGTAGTTCGGCCTTCTGGGCAGGAGCGTGGTCTTCCGTGTGCTTACGCTTGGCCAGCTTGATACGGAGTGATTTGGCACGTGAAAAATCTGCACGTCAGGGTGTAATTCGAGGAAAGGCCCTTAGCGCGTAAGCACGTCTGCACGCATATGCTTTTTCATCGGCCCCTGTGATGTAACGCTTACAGACGTGCATGGGCATTTCAGCGCGCGTGAAAAACTGCACGTCCGCGTGTAATACGATGAAAGGGCCCATGCGCGTAAGCGCGCATGTAAAACTGCACGTCCGCGTGTAATACGAGGAAAGGGCCCATGCGCGTAAGCGTGCGTGGAAAACTGCACGTCCACGTGTAATACGAGGAAAGGGCCCATGCGCGTAAGCGTGAGTGGAAAACTGCACGTCCGCGTGTAATACAAGGAAAGGGCCCATGCGCGTAAGCGCGCGTGAAAAACTGCACGTCCGCATGTAATATGAGGAAAGAGCCCATACGCGTAAGTGACGTGACGCGCGCGTGCGTTTCCCTCAGCACGGGTTAAAGGTGAGCGGGCCCAGCAGTTCGCTGTACGTGCCTTTCGTGGAGACCGACGTGTGTTGCTGCTTCCTGTTGTTTCGCGCGCCATCACAACTTCACAGCTATCAAGGACGTATCTCTTCTTTTGGCGGAGGTATTGGCTACGCGTGTTTTTCTGCATCACGCTAGTCAGACGGTGAGTCGCACACACTCTTTTTCCCACTGCGGGTGCCCCGTGTATCGCACCCATTTTCGATGTCATAGTAGCCTGCGTGTCCCACGCGTACGCATTATTCGTATTACTGGGTGCCACCGCGTACTACGGGAGGTTGAATCCACGCACGTAGGCTGCAGGGTTGTATGCACGGTTTTACTGCAGTTTTGGGGTGCCTGAGCGTTGCGTGACCCGTCACCACATCACCGGGGTCACATACAGCCTTGCAGGTGCAGGGGGGCTGTTAACATCTTGCTTCCCACCCCCTTCACCCCAATTGCCCAGGTCAATTGTGGTGTACACCTCCCATTGGCACCACTCCATCTGTGCCAGCACTACTACATCTGTGCCATGGTTGGGAGGCCACCAAAAGTGAGGGGCGCCTCAGCTGGGCGTACTCCTCGTGGCGGGCGTGGTCGGGGACGTGGCCGTGGTGACCAGGGAGTAGGGGGACTCCAGGGTGTCCAGGGCAGCCACAGAGGGGGAAGAGGCAGGGGTGCGCCACTTGAGCACAATGTTGTGCCATGTGTCGGTGCAGCCATGCCACCACCCCCTGTGGTTCCGGGGGATGCAGCTCCTGCATCTGGCACTGGTACCCGTATGACCCGGCAGTCCGTTCCATCCACTGCCACGGGCCCAAGGGTAGTGGTAGCTGCAGGTGCAGCTGTGGACACCGCCACCCAGGCTCAGGGTCTGCCAGCGCAGGCTGCGTTGGCACTTGAAGAGCCCTTGGTAGATCTCCAACAGGCCAGGGGGAAACCATAGGGGCACGCCGGGCTGCTCAGACCAAGACACGTGTCCCTGGGGCAGTCATGTCATCTGCTGCCCACAACATCCGGGTGTTGGCAAGTGCAGGGGCAGATGCACCCAACAGCACCCCGGTTGTGAGTCTGCCAACCAGGACCGTTGCGGTCAATGACCCTGCCACAGCTGATGTTGCTGCGCAGGGTCCATTAGTGGGCACCCAGCTGCCACTGACACAAGTCAGGCCTTTGGTCATCCCTCCACCTGCCACTCCCTTGGCTCAATCCACCAAACCCACTGGCCATACTGGTCAGGGCGGCATTAGCCAGCCAGGGTCTGCGCCACAGTCCAAGAGGAGGAAGGTTGCACCTGCAGCACAGGCTGGGACCCCACACACAGCCACGACCTACTGCACGTCGAGGAAGAAACCTTTCTGTAAGCAGGAACTGGACTTCCTCGTGGACTACGTGCGGGGCCACAGCCGTGACATGCTAGTGGGTGCCAACAGTCAGACTACGGCTGCCCAACGTGACACCCACTGGAAGCATGTTGCGGAACATGTCAGTTCATTCGGCCATGAGGTGCGCACGGCGCAGGTGTGCAAAAAGCGTTGGAATGACATCAAGCACAGCACTAAGGCCAAGCATGCCTCAAATTACAACTTGACTCTGGTGACTGGCGGTGGGCCTGCACCAGAGGAGGAAGAACTCACTCCGCATGAGGCTCTCGTTGCAGAGTTCATACCACCTGAATTGGTCGAAGGAGTGGGAGAGATGCTGGACTTTGATGCCCAGTCCAGTGAGTGTTGATGCGTGTTTGTTGAGGACGTGTGTGTTTCACTTGTGGGATGTGTTGTGCATGATTGCTGCTACATGTGACGCGTACATGGTTCTGATGTGTAAGTAATGCAATGCTACCGTCATGCATGTCTCCTCTGCCTGCATGCGGGACTCCATGTGGGCATGCTCCCTTGCCCCTCCTCCGCCACTCTGCACTCCAGTTCCACCTTTGCACTGGTCTGCTTCAATCTTGCCAATGTGTAGTATCTTGTTCATGTGTCCTGTGTAGATGCTAACTTCCAGCGTAGAAACTGCCAGACATATGCCGTGTGGTACAGCCTTAGTACTCGATGCAGGGTATCTCACTTGTACTGTGCATGGGTCAGATGTCCCGCAGGGACATGAGTGCCCATTCATGCTCCATGTGCATTGCACGCATGCCCCTATGTGTCCTTGACTGGATGATCACTGTAATATGAGTCCTTGGTTACATACATTGCCTGCCATCTCATCGGCCTCCCCATGTCAACTGTGGCTCAGTCCTGCGTTGCACACATGTTTAGGCCCTGACAATCTGTGTGGCTCACAGGCCTCAGCCTGTTCAATGGCCAATGACTCTGTCCAACTCTTGTGTCTTCTTCACACGTGGGCGGCCTCCGGAGTTTTCATCATGTGTCCTGCCCACTGTCCCAGCATCATTTGCAGTGTTGTAATTTGTATCACATTAAGCTGTTGATGCCAGTCAACACTGCCTGTCAATACACAGGTGTATGGTCAGCCTTTTGATACCATGCTAGGCATCCCTGCTTTGGTACTGGGGTGGAGGGGTGCTTGGCTTCTAGACATGGTACACATTGAATGCACAATGCACGTGATGTCTGAATTTGACATTGCACTGCCTTCACATTTCCTGGCACACACCATGGAGTGCTTGTACATGTAGGTAGTGAGTGGCGTACACATTTTCTGCACTGCATAGACACACTTCCATGGAAACTGCCACCTTTCAACAGGTCTGATCACAGAAGCTATTCAAAGTAGACCCAGCATGCATGCCAGGTCATATGTTGTGTCACCTTTTTCTCTCTATTTTTCAGGTGATGACGCAATGGAGGCGGAGGATGGTGTTGTCATGCCAGACACAGGGTTGGTAACACCACATCAACCCGGCACTAGTGGGGGTTGTGGGGTGGTAGGCCACGAAAACCCCCAAGTGCTGCAGTCCATCTTGTCTCTGGCTGCCTATGAGTCCAGCCTTGATGACGACTCTGACGTCCATGTTGAGTTGGATGAGCATCAAGTCCATGTGTCAGGGGTGAGTGATTATGATGTGGACACTCCTCTGTCCGCGACACCTGCACTGAGGGATCAGACAGTCTTGGTTCCCCCGCCCGTGGTGGATCGGGACGCAGGGTCACCCTCCACACCAGTCACTGATGTGCCTGGGACATCACTTCGACGGGGGCATGTAGTCGTGCAGCCGCAGGCGGTGCCAACACAGCGAGGACCCCTGGTCCTTGGGTCCCGCAGGGGTCAAGCCCGGCAACGCGGTCGCCGCGCGCAACCGCTGTATACTGAGTGGGAGCAAGACATGACTGCCAATTCCGAACGGCAGGGGGCAGCACTGGAGAACATCGCTGAGAGCATGGAGCGTGTGGCCCGATCTGTGCTCCCCCCTGCTAGGCAGGTGCTTCTCCAGCAGCAGGCGGCACGGTCCAAGGCCCGCTCGCTCAGGCTGGGCATGGCGGCCTCAGACAGGGCACGCCAGGCTGAAATGTCGTCTCTGCGTCAAGCAATTGCTGCTCACGCAGAGGCGCACATGGATGCCCTGAGGGAGGAGTATGCTTCCCTCAGATCCACTCTGGGTGTCCTTATGATGTCCCAGAGGCAGCAGGCAGAGGAGAGGTTTGCACAGCTTGAACGTACCATCTCGGCTGAGCTACAGGCTTGCCGGGAGGTGCAGCGGTTGTCCAGCCAGGCCTTGCAGGAGGAACTCCGTGTTACACGTGCTACCTTGCAAGAGGAAGCACGTGTATCACGTGAGGTTCTGCATGCAGACATATGTAACATCGCCACACAGAACCAGGCTCACCCGTCCGGCAGACTTGCTGCCGACGAGGGGCAAGCTGCGGCTAGGCATGGCCAGGCTACTGTGCCACGTCCTCCTTTACAGGATGAGCCAGACTCGGACGACCATCTATCTCCCACATAGGTCGTGCTGTGCAGGCGTTGAGCCCATGGAGGATTTTTTTTTGGCTCAGCATCATCGCATGTGGATGTTGAGCAGCACCCTGTACCTCCCCCCTCCTGGGTGCCTCCCCTCCCCCCCGGGTCGTATGTGGCCATTTTTGATTTTTCTTTTAGTTTAGTTAGTTAAGTTTCTGTTTGATAGTTAGTTTAAATAGGTAATGTAGGTTTTCCATAGTTAGTGTAATTAGTTAATAGTTGAGTTAGTTTAAAATTGCTAGTCTATTGTGCTTTCATGTGACGGTGCGGTGCTTTGTGGCTTTTGAAAGCATCCACTGTCTGTTCCAGCTGGGCCCTTCATGGTTGTCTTGTGTATGTGTTTGCTGCTTGGGGTCCTTGACTCACATATGCCACTCCTGCCTCCCTTATCCATGGGCTCGCAAGGATGGTTCGGTGTTACAGAATATTACACAAGGGCTTTGGACTGTCATATCTGTGGCATGTCTGGTGCTGTGTGACTTGTGTTGACACCCCTAGTGGGGATGATTTAGGTGTCATTGTCCACTGTTCAGCTTTTGCTAGATGGGGTGTGTCATGATTAATGTGGACATTGATTGCTATGCATTGTGTAGTATGTTTCATATCTTTCCTGTACACGTGCTTGTTGCAATTCATGCTTTGGAGGTGAAAGACGGACTGATGGTGTGATTTGTGATGTGACTCTCTGACATGGTCAAGTAATGAGATGCCTGATGAGACACACACAGATGACTTTGAAGCATTAATCATGTGTTTCATGCCCTTTCTGCAGGGAGATGAGCCTCCAGAGCACCTTTGCCAGCAGACATGGCCCATTGGACAACGGAATTCTTGACCCGTTTGTTGGTGCCCACATGCACATGTGTGCACAAGCAGAGGCACAGTGATTGCAGACCCACATCCTAGAACTGCTGACATGTTCCAAGGAACTCCAGGCAAGGTGAGCATCACAGGGGGGCCACGACACAGCAAAGCTTGCACCAGGCGAGTTGCAGATGCAGGCTTAGTCACAGCACTGAGGGTGAGCTTAGACGAATATTGGTGTTGAAGCACACAATGCAGCTCAGATGTGTTTGTGGACTGATGGCTGTTGATAGTAGGGTTGTCTGGGACACATGCAAGGGCAGTGGCACATACCCTCCGGTACACCAAGGTTCATTGGGGCACTTGTATCAACCATGTAGCCTTCCGAGACATGGAAAGGGGCAGCTCACAGGGACATACAGCAAGAGACATACTCGGGTGCAGTGCATGTCTTTTCCACGTACTTCATGATAAATGCACTGCCAACTTTGTTTCGGTCATGGTGGTACGCAACTTGCTCTGTAGTCATGGCTTGCTATATGGGTCTGTCTGCTTACCGAGGGAACATTGCATGTTGTGTGAATTGTGACACATTGGTGTTCCATTTGCCACGCACCCACCAGCGGCTGACTTACTGCATTGACTGTGTATGACCCGTCACAGGGGTGATGTTATATATGGGTACGAAGCATCGAGCACAGATTGTCTGTTTGTAGAGTAGTTTGTTGCTATGGGGCATGTTTGGTGTTGTGTTTTTGTGTAATTGGCACGTACAGGTTGTTGACTGTGGCTCTCTTTGCAGCATTGCAGTGCTCATGTAACCGGACCGGAGAGTGCGCAGGCAGGAGGCCAGCACTCAAAACCAGAGCTAAGTGTCTTGTTGTTTTTCTTTCGAACTGCTCTGCATAGGCTTGCTGGGGAGTGTACTGATGCATGAATGTATGTGTGGTTCAATTTGGTATGTTTTTTCTCCCTAATCACCCGTGATCCTATGCAATTTTGAAACCTGTACCCTCTACCCGGTGTTCCTGCTTCCCGTGCCTATCCAAGCAACGTTCCCTAACCCTCTTTCCCCACTGGGGTTGTGGATGCCTGTGTAAGCCCTGAACTTGCAGGTGCCAAAACCCTAGAGGGGGTGGTTGGTTCGTACCACTCCTGAGCCTGGACTACAGAAGGCCATGACAATGATGTCCAAGTTTGTTTGGATTGTGTATGTGTTCATGCAGGTTGTACATTTTCGTGCATTCCCTAGTTTCATGTGTCATTCCTCCTCCCCTCTCCTGCCACTCATTCCAGTCATCCAGTGTGTCAACACCTGTCCCGACTGCATATCCCTGAACCTCATTCCCCACCAGGGTCTCAGGGGCCTGTGTGAGTTTGACCTTGCAGGCACCCGGGACATGGTGGGGGTGGTTGTTTCGTGACACTCCCGCGCCTGTACAGGGGACCTGTGACAGTACACATCCATTCATGGTGCATCATCCTATGTCATGTACCACACATGTCTCACATCCTGTCGTGACATTGTTTTGCTGTGCTACCTTGGTTGTTGCATCATTGTGGTAGTACTTGGCCTTTGTGAGGTACTGCTACGTCAAGTCATCTACTGGAGGGTGTTCGGGTTCGTTTTTATGGCTTGGATTTTGTGATTTTGGAAATGAGTTTGGATTCTGAGGGTTCAGGCATCTTTTTACACACAAGGTGGGAGATGGTGACGAAGGGTAAAGGTGATCCTGTGGCCAGGTGGAATTGAGGTTTGAGGCTCCATGACCCAGGTGCAGTTGTTCAGTGGGTCATGGTCATTTGTGAGGGACGGGGGGCGTTGTTGTTGATAGTTGCCTTGCCCTGCAGTGTGATGGGAACTCTGACATAGCAATGGTGGTATCCTATGTACATGTTGTGTTCTGCTGATCAATGCCTGTTCATGTGTTGTGTTTTACTTTCAGGTGCGAGGGGATAGTTGTGGTTTGACATGCTGGCGTGTACACATGGTGGATGTTCACATGTGATGTGTAGGGAACACTGATGGTCACTTGATTGCACATGCATATGTGGAGTGCATGTCCTTGCAGAACCACACACTTGCACTCGGATGCACTACATGTACTCCCACCCTTGCAAATCCATGTGTACACTGTTTGCCTTCTGGTGCCCACTGTGTCCCGGCAGCACATGTTCTGTGACCGATTATGGATCCAGTACATGCCTAATTTGATGTTTGATGTGGTCTGTCACTTAGATGTGATGCTCAGGGTGTGCATCACACACAATGGCTGTTCACTGTGCTGTGCGCTGAGCAGTGTGATGCAGGAGTAGGACACTGCACACATGAGCTGCAGTTTTGATTTTGCAATGCATAATGTGCATGTAGACAGGCATTCATTGTGATGTTACGTCTACGACTGTTGTAATGCATTTGGAAATTACTTATTTTGGGTGGGAGATTTTGTTGGTCTGTCATTTCATCTGATTCCGGGTCAGGCATCATGGTCCGATGCCACTGTACATTTAGGACATGGCAATGTGTACCTTATCGTTACTGCGTTGGTGTATGGGTATTGCTTGCCATGTCATGTTGATGTTTGGGAGGGTTTGAGTGACATGACAGTGATGGCCATGGCCTGTTTTGCAGGTGTGTGTGATGCACACCTTGCATGTCCGGGTCATCCGCTTCTCAGAGCAACTAGCTGGGGGTAGATTTCTCTCCGCAACAGGGCCCTCCCCCTGGAACAGACTTCCTGCCTGACTTGAACTTGAGGGGAACCATCTCCAGTTCTGGAAGCACCTCAAGACCTTCCTCTTTGCTTCTGCTTACTCTCTACCTCTCCCTTGCAGAATTCTTCACTGGAACTGCACAGGAGCTGCAACTGGGCCACTCTCACTGACCTCGGTCCCTGGCCCAGCCACTCTCCACTTGCACTGCCTCCCTGGCAACCCCTGCACTGCATTACTGTCTCTCTATCCCTACAGCCCTCCCTTCCCAGCACTTGTCTGCACTTACCTTTGCAGTTGCCACCAGGCGACCTATGTATTATTTTTTTGGGCTACTTCCCCTGTACTGGACTCCCCCCCACCCTTCCCCTTGCACTTTTCCCTTCCCCCTACCCCTGCACTTGCACAATCTCAATGACACCTGGCCTAGTAGTACCGTTCTCTGTGTTCCCTTGTTCCCCCCTCCCTGCCTCATTGCGCCTTGGAATACTTGTGTATGGCCCATATCATGTCATATGTCATATGTGTGCATTTTGGTCACACAGGATAGCTTGTGTTTAAGTAGCTAGGGATGCAGACAATGTGGCACTTCCATGGCAACTATCTCAGGGTGGTAGGGTTGTGACAGTTGACTGTCTCTTTGTCATCATCGATTGTCACCTGGTATGTGCCAGGCCTGTGTGCACTCTGCAGGGGTGGGAGTTTAGGTGGAAAATGTGGCCACAAGCTGGGTCCGGGCTTCCTCGCCATGTGCCATGTCCCCTCCCATGGGCAGCGCCTGTGCCTGTGGTTGGGGATGTGGGGGCACCACCATGTCCACCGGGACGCCCTGCCGTGTTGCAACATTGTGCAGGACACATGCTGCCACAATGATCCTGCACACTACTGGTGGTGCATAGAGTAGTTGCCCACCAGAGCGGTCAACGGAGCGGAAACGTGACTTGAGCACTCCGAATGTGTGCTCCACTATGCCCCTGGTTGCAATATGGGCGGCGTTGTATCTTACCTGGGGTGGTGTGGTGGGGTTCCGGATTGGCGTCATCATGTGGTTGCTCAGAGGGTAGGCACTGTCCCCTGGGGAGGTGATAATAGTTGAGATTATTAGGGTTTGGATATTTGTCTGTGTGTGACTTGCATGCATGTGCAAGGGCATTTGTACTGACCTAGGAGCCATGTGTCGCCATGCTGCCCAGCTTCCAGGGCCCGGCTCAGGGCGGACATTCTGTATATGAAACTGTCATGGGTGGAGCCAGGGTAGTTTGCATAGACAGAGGTGATGATTCCCTTTGCATCACATACCACCTGTACATTGATGGAATGCCAGTGCTTGCGGTTTGGGTAGATGTGCTCAATGGCCCTAGGTGAACGTAGGGCCACATGGGTGCAATCTATGACACCGAGCACTTTGGGGAAGTGTGCCACCCTGAAAAAATCCAGGACAACGGCCTGCCTTTCTGCGGGGTTCTTGGCATGTATATGTGCCTGCGGACTGAGGGGCGCGCTGTCATGATTGCCAGTACCTGGTGTAGGCAGCGTGACTGCGTGGCCTGTGAGACCCCCCCCCCACTATGGCAGTGGTCCACTGAAATGACCCAGTGGCCAAAAAATGCAGGACATTGTGCAGCTTCTCCAAGGGGCTCAATGCTTGGGAGCAAAGGGTGGGGGATGTGAGGTCATCTTCCCACTCCCTGACCGGGTCTGGGATGATATGGGGTGGAAACCTATACCTGCCGTAGACCTGGTCGTCAGGCATCCCAAAAAGGCTAGTCCGTGGTGCGAAAATGCATGCCCTGGCTATTCTCCTCCTCCTGCGGTGTCCCACGATCAGTGCAGTGACAAATGGGGCATTCATCGTAGCTGTATATACGCGTTTGTTGTTTGCGCGCACTTTTATGCTGTGCGCGGGGACGCCTCCGGCTGCCTTCATGTGGGCGGACGCGTTGACGCCTGTGCACGTCTTTTGCCGTGCGCGGGTTTCCCGTATTCGGGTGTCATCGCGTGTGATCGGAGGGGAGTGAGCGTACACGCGATTGGCCTGGGTACGTGTGTTTCGGGGTGCACGGGAAGTTCCACACGCGATTAGCCTGGGTACGTGTGTTCCGGGGTGCCGGGAACTTTCACACGCAATTGGTGGAAATCCACGTGTGTTCTGTCATCACGTGCAATGAGGGAAACACCCGCGTGCGTCACGTCACAGATGCGCTCACGCGCTGAGGGCCTTTGGTCCAATGAAATCGCATATGCGTGCTGCCGTGCATACGCGCTAAGGGCCTTTCCTCGTATTACACGCGGACGTGCATTTTTTCACGTGCGCTTACGCGCATGGGCCCTTTCCTCGTATTACACGCGGACGTGCATTTTTTCACGCGCGTTGAAATGCCCATGCACGTCTGTACGCGTCATGTCACAGGGGCGCTGCGCTTGAGGGGCCTTCTGTCCAATGAAAATGCGTATGCGTGCAGACGCGCTTACGCGCTAAGGGCCTTTCCTCGAATTACACGCTGACGTGCAGATTTTTCACGTGCCAAATCACTCCGTATCAAGCTGGCCAAGCGTAAGCACACAGAAGACCACGCTCCTGCCCAGAAGGCCGAACTACTGCCCCCCAGAGCCCCGAGCATGCTCCCACCTGCCATCTGCTGCTGCCTGACTGCCTGCTGCCCACGTGCCCTGCCATTTGCTGCCTGCACATCAGCCAGGGGTGCTGTTGCTGTGACCACCCCTGCTGGAACCGAAGACTCCCGACTGGGATTCCATCGCTCCACAGCCCAGCCCCAGGACCCAGTTGCCCACCCACTCCTGCCTCTGGGGTTGTCATGTCAGGGAAAACACCATCTGGGACCACTGACAACCCCCGGACAGAGAGGCAGAGGGGCACCAGCTTCAGTGCCACCGAAGTTAGTGTCCTGGTGGAGCAAGTCCTGGGGCAGTATGATGCCCTCTTCGGAAGTTCCCGCGCCGACAAGGAAGGACGGACTTGGATCTGGACTGACATCGTGACTGCCATCAACGCGGAGGGGGTGGCAGTCCGCGACTTACAACATGTCAAGAAGCGCTGGGAGGACTTCAGGTCCAGGACCCTGAACAAGGCCCGGCGCCTCTTGAAGGCAGCGGATGCCAAGGGGCGCCGGGGCCACTTGTCGGAAGAACAGATGAGGGTCCTGGAACGCATATCCCCAGCGCTCCACGTCCAGGTCCTTGAGAAGCAGACCCGTCTGGAGTCGAGCGGTGAGTGTACATACATCCTGATTGTGAGCAGTGCGTGTGGTGATTATTCAGTAGTGTGCAGGTTGCACATCTGTTTGTATGGGGTCGAGTATGGGTGGGGGTGTACAGGGCCGTGGGGCTGACACATTCGAGGGCTGTAATGTGTGAGACATGGATGGTGCTTGTGTGTGTAGGCTTGCATGCCAAATGCAGTTGTGTGGGCACACATGTTTGGATGAATGTGTATGTAAGTAGACATGTCTGTGATGTCACGCATGTATGTTGTTTTTGGCTGCATGTATCAGCACTGTGTACATGTGCATGTGTGTGTATTTGACAAGGGTGCAACAGTGATGCAACATGGATGCATGTGACAGCGGTATGTGGAAGCCTGATTGGCAGATGTGACATGGATGCCCGTCTGAACACTGCGACACTTGGCACTGGTGTACAGATGCATGCAAGTGTGGTGGTGTGTGTACATGTGTGGTGCACTTCCTGTGTTGCATGTGATGTCTGGCTCACCTTTGGCTGCTCATGCTGTTGTATGTGTATGGATGGTGGTGGCAGTTGCGATATGGCTGTGGTATGGCTCATGTGTGCGAGTTGTAATGACATGTGTGTTGGGGATTGTGATGACATGTCAGAGGTTTGCCAATGCCACTCATGTACAACTGTCATGTGTGTATGTGTCCATTGTACAGTGCCCTGATGCCTGTGTTTTGTTTCTCCCTGTCTGCAGCGTCAACTGATGAAGAGGGCGGAGAAGGTGCTGTGGAGCACAGCGGCGGGGATCCCACCGTCAGCCGGAGACGCAAGGCCTGGCTCCCCTCCCATGTTGTGCTCTCGTCGGGGAGTGAGGAGTCCGGTGCCGCATCCCAGGCCGCAGCTGCCGGGGGGAGGTCCAAGAGGCGGAGGTTGGAGTTGGACTCCTCGGCAGCAGAAGGGGCAGCTGGGACCCCACAGGGCCCAACAGGGGAAGATGGCACGGAGTCATCCAGGTTGGTGGGGGGTTTGGTGGAGGAGGAGGCCGTGCAAGCACCAGAGACGGGGTCTGGAGGTGGGGATCCCACTGGTGCTAGTGGTGCAGTGCAGGACCAGGGACAGGGGGCAGCACAGGCCGCCGCGGAGGTGCCTGTGTGCAATCCTGTCCCTGATCCTGTCCCTGTATCATCTTGCACCAGCAGGGATGCCTACGTCCAGACCCGTTTTCAGGCAGGGGATGAGCTCACGTCAACTGCCTTCCTCTGCCTGCGGACGTGGCTATCCAGGTCCGGGTTGAGCCTGTCCTGGCTGGTGTGGCGTTGCGTCAACGGGCCATGCGAGGTGACCTGCAGTCTTTTCATGAAGAGACTGCACGTCATCTCGAATGGCTCGTTGACCACGTCAGCCTGCTGGGACAGGTCACCCAGGCCGGATTCCTCCGTCTGATGGGGCTTGCTACGACCCCCTCCTCAACTGGACCCCCTACGCGCCAGTCGTCCTCTGTGCCATCTTCCCACCCATCAGTCACCTGGGTGCCCTGTGGAGCTGCCTCTGACGGTGCGGCCAGGCTGGTGGAGGAGGCATCCCTGCCACAGTCGGGAGTCGGACGTCCAGCAGGGGTGGCCACATCTACGACTGCACCCCAGCCGGCGGAGGATGTGCAGGCAGCAGGAGGCAGTGCACGGGCAGAGGCACAGCAGCAGCAGCAACGTGGTGGGAGCCATGAAGGCTCGGGCCTTCAACATCGGAGGGGCAGGCATCGGCCGGAGGGCAGGAGGACCCAGGACAGAGAGTGTCTTCCGTGTGGCAGCGGTTGGGCCACGCCATAGATGCGGAGCGGCAGCGGGCGGAAGAGGCACGGCTCACAATGGTCAGGGCGGAGAACTCCATGCGGAGGGCCCTGAGGCGGGCCGAGGGCCTCGAGGCAATCCGCAGGGGTTTGGAGGTGGAGACGTCGACGGCCCTGTGGACCCTCGGGGCATTGGAGGAGGACCGCCTCCGGGACATTGAGGAGGAGTTCGATGATGCCCTGGCCCGGGACATCCACAAGTGAGCCGTGAAACTAGCCCGCTGCCCTTGTACATAGTTATGTAGGTAGTGTTAGATTTCATTTTGGTTTTTATTTTATTTGGACCTTTCGGACATTGGCCACATTTTTGTATATAGTTTATTTTATTAGTTAGTGTAGTTAGATAGGCTTCCTTTATTTTGTTGGGATAATGGACCCTGGCTTGTTCCCATGTACATAGTTCACAGTTGGATTGTATTTTTTTTTCACTTTTTAACCATGGAGCAATGGCTTTCTTTTTTATTTCCCATTGGATTTTGTTTTGTGGACATTGACTTTGGACAACATTACTTTGGAATTTTATTTTTGGTTTTGCTTTTTTTCACGGACATGCTTCTTTTCATTTTTGTACATTCACATTTCTGTTTCTTCATTTTTTATTCTATTTATGTTTCCTTTAATACATATTTTTTTGGGTGAACTTCAATGTGTGGTATCTCATTGGTTTCATGCATTTCATGATATGTGTTTTGAGATTCACTGACACCCATTGGGTGTATATGAGGGAAATGTGTTTGTTTCGGAACTTGCAATTGGTGTTCTGTGATGTAATTGCAAATTATGAGTGGGTGGATGCAATACTCGGGTGGGTGTTTTGCATTTGGAGGCTGACCATAGGGACCAGGGATCTAGATTGTGATGACATGTTGGCTGGGGAACATGAGTTGCACATGGGTGGGGGCCTGGTGGAGGCTGCCCCTGGTGGCTGGGGGGTGGGGGTGCTGGGAGACATGAGTTGGACATGGGTGGGGGCCTGGTGGAGGCTGCCCCTGGTGGCTGGGGGGTGGGGGTGCTGGGAGACATGGGTGGGGGCCTGGTGGAGGCTGCCCCTGGTGACTGGGGGGGTGGGGGTGGTGGGAGACATGGGTTGGGGCCTGGTGGAGGCTGCGCCTGCACTGCTGGGGGGTGGGGGTGGTGGGAGACATGGGTGGGGGCCTGGTGGAGGCTGCCCCTGGTGCCTGGGGGGTGGGGGTGCTGGGAAACATGGGTGGGGGCCTGGTGGAGGCTGCCCCTGGTGACTGGGGGGGTTGGGGGTGGTGGGAGACATGGGTGGGGGCCTGGTGGTGGGTGCCCCTGCACTGCTGGGGGGTGGGGGTGGTGGGAGACATGGGTGGGGGCCTGGTAGTGGGTGCCCCTGCACTGCTGGGGGGTGGGGGTGGTGGGAGACATGGGTGGGGGCCTGGTGGTGGGTGCCCCTGCACTGCTGGGGGGTGGGGGTGGTGGGAGACATGGGTGGGGGCCTGGTGGAGGCTGCCCCTGCACTGCTGGGGGGTGGGGGTGGTGGGAGACATGGGTGGGGCCTGCTGGCAGGTGCCCCACAGTGCTGGGGGGTGGGGGTGGTGGGGAACATGAGTTGGACATGGGTGGGGGCCTGCTGGCAGGTGCCCCACAGTGCTGGGGGTGGGGGTGGTGGGGAACATGAGTTGGACATGGGTGGGGGCCTGATGGCAGGTGCCCCACAGTGCTGGGGGGTGGGGGTGGTGGGGAACATGAGTTGGACATGGGTGGGGGCCTGCTGGCAGGTGCCCCACAGTGCTGGGGGTGGGGGTGGTGGGGAACATGAGTTGGACATGGGTGGGGGCCTGCTGGCAGGTGCCCCACAGTGCTGGGGGGTGGGGGTGCTGGGAGACATGGGTGGGGGCCTATTGGAGGCTGCCCCTGCACTGCTGGGGGGTGGGGGTGGTGGGAGACATGGGTGGGGCCTGCTGGCAGGTGCCCCACAGTGTTGGGGGGTGGGGGTGGTGGGGAACATGAGTTGGACATGGGTGGGGGCCTGTTGGCAGGTGCCCCACAGTGCTGGGGGGGTGGGGGTGCTGGGAGACATGGGTGGGGGCCTGGTGGAGGCTGCCCCTGCACTGCTGGGAGGTGAGGGTGGTGGGAGACATGGGTGGGGCCTACTGGCAGGTGCCCCACAGTGCTGGGGGGTGGGGGTGGTGGGGAACATGAGTTGGACATGGGTGGGGGCCTGCTGGCAGGTGCGCCACAGTGCTGGGGGGTGGGGGTGATGGGGAACATGAGTTGGACATGGGTGGGGGCCTGCTGGCAGGTGCCCCACAGTGCTGGGGGAGGGGGTGGTGGGAGACATGAGTTGGACATTGGTGGGGGCCTGGTGGAGGCTGCCCTGCACTGCTGGGGGGTGGGGGTGCTGGGAGACATGGGTGGGGGCCTGGTGGTGGGTGCCCCTGGTGGCTGGGGGGTGGGGTGGTGGGAGACATGGGTGGGGGCCTGGTGGTGGGTACCCCTGCACTGCTGGGGGGTGGGGTGCTGGGAGACATGGGTGGGGGCCTGGTGAAGGGGGCCCCTGGTGACTGGGGGTGCAGGGGGTCATGCGTTGGTGGGCAGTAGTGCAAGTTGACATGTGGGTTGGCTGGGGGTCATGGCCATGGTGGATGGTGTGCCTGCAGGACATGTGCAGGGTAGGCCCCTGTGGTGTGAGCCACCTGCAGGGGCCGTGGAGGGTGTAGAGGGAACACCTGGGAGGACCCACACGTGCAATTCACGTGTGGTGCTCCCCGCACACCCCTGTAATACACGTACCCTGACGGAATCGCGTGTGGAACTTCCCGCGCACCCCTGAAATGCGCGTACCCTGCTCGCACAGGCCCAATCGCGTGTGGAACTTCCCGCGCACCCCTGGAATACACGTACCCTGATGGAATCGCGTGTGGAACTTCCAGCGCACCCCTGGAATACACGTACCCTGCTGATGTCGCGTGTGAAACTTCCCCCGCACCACGGAATACACGTACCCTGATGAGATCGCGTGTGGAACTTCCCACGCACCCCTGAAATACACGTGCCCTGCCGATGTCGCGTGTGAAACTTCCCCCACACCCTAAAATACACGTACCATGATGAAATCGCGTGTGGAATTTCCTGCGCACCCCTGAAATACACGTACCCTGCTAAAATCCCGTGTGGCACTTCCCGCGCACCCCTGAGATACGCGTACCCCCAATCGCGTGTGGAAATTCCCACGCACCCCTGAAATACACGTACCCTGCTGAAATCGCGTGTGGCACTTCCTGCGCACCCCTGAGATATGCGTACCCTGCTCGCACGGGCCCAATCGCGTGTGGAAATTCCCGTGCACCCCTGAAATACACGTACCCTGCTGAAATCGCGTGTGGCACTTCCCGCGCACCCCTGAGATACGCGTACCCTGCGGAAATCGCGTGTGGAACTTCCCGCGCACCCCTGAAATACGCGTACCCTGCTCGCACGGGGCCAATCGCGTGAGGTACTTCCCGCGCACCCCAGTGATACACGTAGCCCGCTTGCCGTGCTGGTACAGGGTTAGCGCAGCCCTTTGCGCTGGATTGGGTATATTGATGGCTTTTCCCTGCGCGAGAGGCGTTCTTGGGGGCGTAACTGGCGCTGCTGCAGGGTCGCTGCGCCACTGTGCGCAACGGCTGGTTTTGGTGGCTGGAATCCATGAGTACGCTGTGCGCAGAAATGGATTTTAGCGCATGCGGCTGGCGCTGGGATTTGCACGCGCACACTGTGCGCCAGCCGCATGCGCCACTTGTGCGCTTAATTCTATGAATTACCCCCTGAATCTCAACTGAATAATATTAATTGAATCAATCAATTAATAGTGCTAAAGGAAGAAAAAGAAAACATTTTAATTGAAGATTACAAATTATAAATTTATGAACATTCTTCTTCCCATTTCAAATTGTAGAGGAACATACACAGAACAATAATAAAATTCATTGATCATTTGTGCAGAACCAGATTTACAGAATATTTAGGCTTTTTAAGAAGCCTGCTAAAGCCAAACCCTCATATACATTTTGTATATTTAAACATTGTTTCCAGATAGTATCTGTACTGCATTTTGCTTCGTATTTTAAGAAAGGTAACATCTATTTGCTCCTACGCATTGTTAGTGCTTCGCAGTCTAATAACAGATGATTTGATGATTCTGGAGCAAGACTACAAAATATGCACCCCATCTGGTTATCTCTAATATGCCCTCCCCTAAACATTATTTCTTTACTCAAAAACAGATTCCATCATAGCCTAAGTAGCAGCCCACTAAAATAACAAATAGGAAAATGTGTTATTATTGAGAGAGTTCCTCAGCGTTTGTGCTCCATCATCTCTGCCCATACTCGCGTTCCGCTGCTCCCCTTATGACCCACTATTTCTGTACTCGCCCCTGCTGGTTCTTCCATTGTCTTCCCAACCAACTTCAGAAGTATCTGCCCTCTTACCCACTCATTCGACGCTATGCACTCTAGCCCCTCCTTGGTGCTCATCTGGATCTCACTGTGTGCCTCTTTCCCATCATCTGTATGTCTGGCCCCTTTTTGCCCCTCCTCCTTGGTATATGGTAGATTTTGAAAAATTAAATTTCTGTACCCCTCCACTGCCTTTAGCTCCCGTATAGGGTATAACCCCTGCTCTCCTGCTACAGCCCCTTCTTTCTCATGGTCAGGAGGGGGTGGATGAGTGGGGGCCAAGGGAGCTGTGCCCTATGTCTACTGCTGGCTCAGCATACATTGACGCCTCGCTACTTTCCCCTCATGCTCCTGTAACATTTTCCAGAGTTCAAATATCGCTATATGATTGGTCAACTTCTTCTCATTATAGGGGTCTAGCATGTGTATCTGTAATGTTTGCTGCAAATTTTTGGAGAAAATTCTGAATTGTGGCTATGGCTTAGTCAATTTACCTTCTGTGCTTTTCGTCCATTTTGCGATATACTTACAAATCTTGTACTTGTATCGCAGAAGGGCCTTAAATAGGTGCTGTAGGGGTGTGTCCCCCCGGACTTCCCCTGATACATTGCTTTATACCAACTTGACCTCAAGTTGAGGCTTTCGATACTTCTGTTACAATACAAGCTCACAAAAATACTTTTAATTCAGTTTTCTTTATTTCACAAATACCAGTTCTCTTCAATTTTTCCCGAGCCTCTCTTGCTCCCAATCAACCTGCCTGGCGTGCTCCGCACACCGCCCTTCTACAACTCTCTGCCTCATCAGGCACACCAACCACTCTTGCTCTTGCGCCTTCCACACACCGCCACTGAACAACCTACTCTGCCAATTTAAATTCTCTGCACCATCTTCTGTATCTCCTCGTGCGGTCCCAGTCCTATACACAGGCCCTATGGGTGACATCACTGTCTCACTAAATAGGGGAGTGATAGAGACCACTTACACCGCTCACAATACAAATTTCTCATTACACAAACATTTTCACAACCTCAACATGAACTTGCAGCTGTCTTCCTGCCTCCTAACAGGGGATACCAATATTTCTTGTGTTTAATCTTTACCTAGAGCATCGCCTTGTAAATAAAATGCCTCTTCGAGACTTAACCAGAAAAAACCTTCCACAGTCTAGGCTAGCTCCCTTTGCTAAGCCTTTACACAGGGATACCATCATCCATGACCTGAGCTAAAATGCCCAATCCACAGGGAATCTAATATTCACATAACTTCTATCATCCGTACCCTTAAGTCAATAGTCTAGGTTATTCACCAGGAACTTCTGCCTGAAGACCGAATGTTCCCTAACCACAGAAATGATATCTAACTCTGCTCCTTTCCCTGCTATGCTTTACAATAATTGACACTACTAAACAATACTTGATAATACTTCACAAGATACTCAGCAATACCTGTTACCATCCCACTCCCTACATTACTTTACCACCCCCCTCAGTTTCTGTGTGGCTGAGTCAATACTTACACTCCGTGATCTACTGAGGCTGTTTGTCTACCGGTTCCCCCAAAGCTGCTACATCACCCTTCTGGTCTGCTGGGCTTGTCACGGACCGGGTGCAGGATATTGCCAAGCTAGCTCCTGATGGCCTTTGCATGGGGGTGCAATGCCCTATAGGGCTTGTTTTTCACGAGGTGCCCCACAGCCCTCCAGGCACTGCAGCAGAAGAGGCAGCTTATGCCAAACGGATGTAGCTAACCATACCTCTGCTACCAACTTGTTGGCTTACGTATGCCAAATAACTGGGGGTTTCCACAGGGCTCACCGTCTCAGCTCCCAGGGCCCAACAACCCTCCCTAGTATACAAACGGGGGACTCTGTGATGGACCATTGTCTAGCTCGGCTGCATCACGTGGTTGAGGACCACGACATCGAGCTCTCTAGTTTGCAATTTATGTGGATTTATTCTGTTTTTCTGCAGATGACTACGTGTCCCTTAGCTTAGAATGTGCTGTTTGTCTTGGACCTTGGCTGCGAGCCATGACCTGCTGTTCTGTACAGCCTGGTCTGCTTTCCCTCATCTCTCATCCTGTGGCTTCATGTAATCCTCATTATAATCATACTATTAGTTCTACATATCTATACCATGCTATGTTTCCCATAGGTTAGTCGTAGTTGGTCCTTACATGATGCTGTAGTGCCATAGGGTTAGTTGCAAAAAGCAGCTGCAAACTTGATCTGCATCTCTTCGGTTGCCTTGCGTTCAGGGTTTCTGCACTTGGCTAATGAGAAAAATAATAAAAGCTTTGACAGTTTGTATATGTATCCGTCCTCAATCTACAGAACTGTCTAAGCATGTTCTTCGTGTGTGCACATGTATGTTCGTGTAACTTTGTGCATGGCTGCGAGTTTACTTTGTGACTAACGTTGCTATGTCGTGGTGTCACTAATGATGTCAGCACACTGGTTTCTTGGCATTAGTCAACATCATCCATAGAGGCACCTGGGTCAATAACCAGTGTTGAGGCACCAGTGTCCAAAAGCACATTCAGTGGATAAGGTTTGAATGGTTGTCTAAGAGGTTATCTGTCCGCATATGTGGATGTCACTGGCCCTCCTGGGAGCTGTTCGAATAGTGAGTTGCTTTGTGCGTTCTTAACTCTTTGGGCTGTCGTGTTCCTGGGGGTAAGGGAGGGCATTCCAGGGACCCTCTCTTCATTTGCATGATGATGTTGACTGATGCAGCAATGTGTAGATGTTAAGTAGACACTGTGCAGTAAATGGAGTTTGTTTAGCAGTTGTCAGCCAGCGTTACGTTAGATAGTGGTATATCAGCAGCTTTTCTAACATAGTCTGGGCATTTCAAAGTGGCAAATGTCTTCACTTACTATCTCATCTAGTGGAGGGTGGTGTCTGATCAAGCGATAACAGCAATTTGAATGACATGGGCAAAACAGGGCTCATGCATGCTTTCACTATTTTATTAGAGCAGCTACAAAATAAGATCCATTTCCCAATGCCACAAGCCCCACTTGTAAATCATGAGGAGTTAGACAAAAAGTACCACAACCTTCTTTACTTTCTCCCAGACATCAATTCCCCTGTGGGACATGTTGTCAAATCCCTTCATTACACAATGAGGCTTTGGGCATTTCTTGCAATAGGCATGGGGGAGGTTGGCTCAGTATGCACAATGTCTATGAAATCTTTGCTTTGAAGTCTGGTTCACATGTACATTGGTAGGTACACTTTCTTACCCTTAAAGTTGTTGAGTGCCATTACCACTGCTTCTACAACATGGTCATAGAGGTGTGGAATTACATTTTGCTTGAAGTAGTGTCAACTCAAGATTTTCCCATAGGGATAAACAAGGGAACTGAGCTATCCGAATGCCTGTTTTTCTACAATGGGATACAATGGGATACAACAGTACATCTATTGCCATCATTACATCAAGGATCTTATTGAAGAGTCTGAGCTTTTTGAATATGTAATGATGTCTTGTGACATGTTCAAAATCCTCCGCAACAGTAGGCCTGAGGAGTGAGGGGGAAATAACACATTGGGCCTCATTACGGCCCCGGGCGGTAAGGCATTACCGGTACCGGAAAGGGCACCGGTACCGGTAATCCCTTACCGCCCAATTACAAGGTCCCTTTGCGGGTCCTCCCTTATCGGCTGATTTTACCAGCCGTTAAGGACGGGACCCGTAAAGGGACTTTGGAGGTAATAACGGTACCGCAATTTGCGGTACCGTAATTACCGCCTTCCCCATTCCCATTGAGCCCTATGGGGGCTCAAATGGCAATGGGGAAGGGCCCTGGTGAATGGGGAATTACCGCCCCCGCAAACCTTGGAATGGGGCGGTAATTCCGCCATTCACCATGGCAGAATCGGTAGTTTAATGGTGGCAACCATGGCGCAAATAGCGCCATGGTTACCGCCCGGGTCGTAATGAGGCCCATTGTCTTCATGCAGTGATGGTGTTCAAATTGGGCTTGTTAAAACTCTGAATCAGAAATAAACTCTGGTGTAATGGTGTGGGGTGGTGGTTCAAATGTGTCAATTACAATTTTGGTGGGGATGCTGGGAAACTGATACTACCCCCTTTCCTTTTGCCAAGCATGCGGATGATGACTTCTCATCTGGGTCCACAGTGCCCAGATGAGTTCCCAACTTCCCTTACACTACACTTTTCCTAAATATACAGCATGTTGCAAGATTAGCTTGTTGCATTTAAAATATAACATAACTAACCCTTTTTGTGTGTGTGCTGAGACATGACCTTACCTTTTCTCTTTCTTGGGGTATGTTCAGTGTACTTTGAAGTGGATGCAGTGTGCATACTTCTGAATGAGCAATCAATGTTCTTGATGTGACTGACTGTAAAATGGTGCTCCCAATAGCACATATTTGTTCACAGTGCTATTGGAAAAGACTGTACATTGGCACACAGGGAGTTCTGGAGCTTGGTTCATCTGTTAGTGATCACACTTGCCATTTTCATGGAGAAGCTAATGCCTGTGCCTTTTTCTCTCGCTTTGTTTTCTCAAAGTAGAAGTTCCTGAGCCTCAATTCTGAATCAGGGGATAGAGAATAATTTTTGTCTTGGTCTTAATTGTCAGCTGTTTCCAATGAAATCATGTCTGACAATGTTCAGGAGTAGCCTGTTGTTCTCAAATCTGGATTCCTCCCTTTGTTGCTAGGCTCACATTTGCCTCCATACTGCACTTTTTTGGTGATGGCTAAACTTCCTTCTTGTCCTGAACTCAATCCTCAGGCACCCGATGCATGTCCAAAGGCACTGCATGCACGATTGATGCATTTTTCATGATTCATTAGGTTTCTAGGTTTCTATGAGGGAGGTAGCACACTCCTTTGTAGAAGAAGAAATCAAAAGCTAGAGATTGACTACTGTTTCACGCACAGAGAACTACACACCGTCTGTGCTCATCCAGTGCAAACTGTTGTTGCTGTAGTTTGTGAAGCATATCCATCTGAGATATTTGACTCTCAAACCTTATCTTGTCCCTTACCATGTTTGAGTGCTCTAGTAGATTTTGAAATGTTGATTTAATTTAGTTTTCTTCAATAAATGCACATGCAGTTATCTGTGTTTTGTGATGCTGTCTGCCTACAAAATGTACACTTGGTTCTTGTTCCTTTGTCCTTTACTCATTCCTAAAACATACATGTGTAGTTCTCAGTGTGTTGGCCTTTTCTGTCATCTGGCAAATGCATGTGGTGCTCAGAGTGATTTGGCCTTCCCATACAGATAGTAAATGCATCTGGGGTTCTCAGTGATTTACCTTCTCCTCTGTCTACAATTAATTAATTAATATGTGGTTTCTCATTGGTGTGGCCTTATCCTGCACCAAAAGAAAGCATGTGAGATTGTTAGTGCTTTCGCGTCTATATTGCCTGGTAAATTAATGTATTGTTCTCCATTACTTAGCCTTCTATGCCTGGGAAATACATATGGGGTTCTCAGTGCTCTGGATATCCCCTAAGCCTAGTAAATGCTCCTGTGGTCCACAGTATTTTGCCATTGTCCCTGCATCATGGTTCCCAAAGCGGGGTTCTCAATGATTTGGCCTTATGCTGTGCACACAAAATGCACATGGGGTTCTCTGTGCTTTGGTCTTCTCCCACACCTAGCAAATGCATAGGTGGTGCATATTGCTTTTCTTGAATGCCTAGTAAATGTACATGGGGGTTCTATGTGATTTCCCTTCACCTCTGACTTTAAAATGGATGTGTGGTTCTTAATGATCTGACCTTCTCCTGTGTCTCCTGAATGCAATTAAAATTCTTAGAACTTTGACATTCCTTTATTCCTGGTAAATGCATATGGGATTAGCAGTGCTTTGCCTTCTCCTTTACCAACAAAAATGGACACTGGGTTTTTAGTGGTTTGGATTTCTACTCTGTCCACAAAATGCACATTGGGTTCTCAGTGCTTCGGCCTGCAACTGCACCTAGCAAATGCATGTGCACTTTTTGGTGTTTTGGCCTCCTGCTCCACCTAGTAAATGTAAGTAGGGTTCTAAGTGGTTGACCTTCTCCTACACCTAGTAAATGCATGTGGGTTCTCAGTTTTTCACCTTCTCCACCTACAAAATGAACATGTGGTTCTCAGTATTTTGATCTTACCTCTGCCAACAAAATGCTTGTGTGGTCTCTGGTGTGCCTCTTCAGGAGTTTGGTGTAGGGAACGGCTAGTTGAACCAGCCCCCTGTGGAATTTCCCATTCTAAAATGTGATTTTGGGCATGTTACTTCTTCTTCGTCTGTTTAGTTGTCATGTTATAACCCTTCCTTGGAGTTGACTCCCTTAGCCTATCTGCTCTTAGCTGTATGAGAGTGGAGGCTTTGTGCAATTAATTGGTGGTTGCCTGCCAAGTCTCCTTTCCTCTTTTAGATCCCTCTCTTTCTCTCTATGGATTTCGATGGGATTCTGATACCTGTGAAAGGAGAGCCAAGTTCAGAGGCACATTCAGTTCTGCAGAACCACCGTTCCTCAGCCCTCCTATAGGAGCTTGTAGAGGAGGTCCCAAATATGGCCTGCACTCCAGCCACCCATTTTGAGATGCCAGAAGCATACTCGCCAAGATATGTGACGTATAAGGAGCAAATAAACCAACAGAGAGCTACAGTAGGGCTTGGTCCCGTGCCCGTCAGAAGGACTTGTATGCTTATTGAAGCGCCAATAACCAGACAGCCATGGGCTGCGCGGTATCCATTGAGACAACCATACCAGCAGTTGACACGAAATGAAGACTACTTACAAAATGTCCCCGAAGAGACCCAAATGGCCTTAATCGAAGGCAAATGGTGAACAAGACAAGGGCCCGGACAGATGCACAGACGAACAAAGTGCAGATCAAAAGAAGTCTCACAAAGATGACATGTTACGAATAATGACGTAATGAACATTGAAGAAGAGACGATATTGAAATAAAAAGAGACGTAACCAGGATTGAATTATGCAGCTGGCTAAATGCCTGTAAATAGGCTTGGAACGCAAGCAGCTAAGGGAATGCTACTGCTTGAAATGCTTGGTAGAAGGATAGAGCGGCAAGCGCCAACTATTTATCTACCTCAAGAAGCACATTATACAAGTGTGACTACATTTTATAAACGCAGAATCAAGCCCTGGACGGTGAAGGACAAACAGGCTAGGATTCAGATACTAGCTCAAAGCCAGACAAAGAGCAGAATTGAAACTCAGCAAGAAGCGGCTCATGCCTAGGAAGTCGAGGTCAACTCCAGGAAGGGAGGGAGGAGAGCGGCAACTCCGAAGAAACAAAACTAAAGAGCATATAAGCCTGCCCCATGTAGGTCGAGATAAGGAGGCCCGGCAGGTGGCGAGGCCGAACAAAAGAATCAAATACACAAATTGAGGGAGAATGAAGCAGATTCACCGTGAACTGACACGTGATCAACGAAGTGCGAAGAGGAACCAGCCTGTGATGTCACCCAAACCACAGGGTGCCATAACCTTTCCTGATAACAAGCTACAGTTTCGAGGCCAACCTCAGCCAACTAATTGACACATAGCCCTAAAGTGCTGATTGATGGAAGGGAGGCAGGGTGAATCTTGGGGCACTCCGCATCTGGGTGTCCGTTCTGCATGCTGCTAATTAAAGTGGAGATTTATGCCTAGGGGTGTAACCCACCCAATCACAATGGACCAAATAATCTAGGGTCTTATAGTTAGTAGAACCAATGAGATGGCGTACTTGTAGTGACGTCTATCACGAGTGATGTAGAGGGATGGGCATAGACGCCCGCCCAATAAGAGTTATCCAATCCTCACACTTTGTTACCATATACAGATATAGCACCTATACTTAAGTTACCTTTTCCAACCAATAGAATTGCATGACAATTTTGGAGTGTAACATGTCAGTGATGACGAGAATTTGCTATAAAAGTTACTGTTTGCATGAAGAATTTGGAAGTTGAAGTGAGACAGGCGATGGCAGCTCTGATGATTTCCATTTGTTTCCCCGTTTTTTGTACTTGTCATTAAACAGACTTTCCTTTGCCAAACCATTGACTTGTCCTTATTGATTGGTGTTGGAGTAAGAGAATCCTGCACCCGTTTCTCCTCAAGGTGCAGCTAACTCATTTTAAGGTGCCGGAGGGCGAGCTCTGATACTCATGGTCCCGTTGAGAGGTCGCTACTCCCTCCAGTACACCTGGTACCGGTGAGGATGGTTTTGACCATCAACTAGTGAATGTTGATTATTGATAAGACACCTATTGACTGTCAGCACGTAGTAACTCTAGGTTTTCGCCAATATCACAAGACCTTCGCCATTCGGCTGAGTAGACTGAGAAGCTTCCTGTGGACAATGATAGTGTAAGTCCATCAAAAAACTGCAGTGGGTCTGAAGGAAACTGCCTTACAAAGCATAACCCTTCACATTCCTACGGGCAGCCGATCGGACGAAAAGACCGAAGGAGGCGGTAAAAGGAGGCGGTGATCCCGAGGATCCAGAGGAATCATGCGAGTGGTGAGTGAAATGAAAAGTGATGCTTTGGCAAATGTTCCTAGGCAATAGAACACGTAAGGGGAAAGGTAACGGAGGGAGGTGGAGAAAACAAAATAGTCAGAAGTAGAGAAGACTGTATATATATATAGAGGGGAATAATGACTCTAGGATAATTGAATAAAACAGAGGTTACCGGGATAGGACACCCGAGATAAAACAGAGGTTACCGGGATAGGACACCCAAGATAAAACAGAGGTTACCTGGATAGGACACCCGAGATAAAACAGAGGTTACCGGGATAGACACCCGAGAGAAAACAGAGGAAACTGGGATAGACACCCGAGAGAAAACAGAGGATACTGGGATAGACACCCGAGAGAAAACAGAGGATACCAGGGCAGACACCTGAGAAGAGAGAGGATACCGGGGAGGACACCCGAGGTAAAGGATTCTCCTTGTTCCTGTGCTTTAATATAGCGGTCAGAAGAAATGTGAACTCATAGTCCCACATAATAGGGGAAAACTAGGCTACTATGATGATTAAAGACATCATAAAAGGAGTTTGTTTAAACTCCATGTCGGGGTATTGATTAGAAGGCAGAGATATCTATGTCCAGCTGGTGTCTGTCTAGTCTGTCTAGTCTGTTTAACGTTCGTCATACATGTTCTGTTGATGTGTCACATGGAAGAAAATGTGTTTCCGTGTTGTTTGAAATGGATTAGGGGTTTTTTCGCGATTCTATAATTAAGAGGAAATCGCATATAAATTGATGTTCTTGAGTGAATTGGTGATATAAAAGTTTTTGCGGGAGAAGATTGGTTTGGAGCTTGTGACATTTGGTGCTCGCTCATGTTGGTGGGTGCGGTGAAATTGCATGAAAATATTGCTGATACAGATTGAGCATGGAAGATATTACTCTGCTAGCTCACTTGTGTAAACAATTGCCTAAACATGCACCCAAGCTTACAGCAACAATGTTGCTGCTCTGATAATAGATAATGGAGCAAATCAGAATTATCTAAAAGTGTTTTCAAAATGGGAACATTTAAGCATGCTGTTTTATGTGCTATGTTTGCTGTTTAACATGCAAATAAATGTATCAGACACCTCAACACAGATTATCTAACATTTGTGCTAGTGCAAAACCTTGAGAAAATGCTTTGATAATACAAAATGTAGCAAACCGGTTTTGTCACAATCCATATCATCTAAAAACGTTTAAACCAGGGAAAAAATTAATCAGAATCTTTTTTATGCACTATGTTTGCTGCATAACGTAAAACGCAAGGTGTTTATTACATTTCCGTTCATGGTATGCAGCAAACACAGTAAATGAAGCAGCATGCTTCATGTTTTCCCTGGGGAAAAATGTTTTGGATAATACCAATAGGAGCTAAAGCTGTCTGCTCCATTCCGTGTCATCCCTCCGCAAATACCTCCCCGCTCGAGCTCTTCGCTCCTCTACCTCCAACTCACTTAGGGTCAGTCGTTTTTCTAAGAAACGAGCTGGGGCTAGATCTCTGTCTTCGGCTGGGGCCTCCCTCTGGAACAGCCTCCCTGCCACTCTAAAACTTGAGGAGAACCATCTCTGGTTCCGGAAGCACCTTAAGACCATCCTCTTTTCTTCTGCCTTCACTCCCCCTCCCCTGCTGATCTGTTCTCTCTTGGCACCGTGCACCTGGCCACCTTCTGTCCTTTGGGCCCAGGTACCTGCTCATCCTGTCACCCTCCCGCACTGCCTCCGGGCCACCCCTTGCACTGGGGTCTGTATCTGTACCCATACAGCCCCCCCTTTTTCTTCCTGCACTTATGGGACCTACGCTGTCTGCTGCCTTAAACCTAGCACTTGCAAATTGCTGGCTGCATTACCACTGTTTGTTGCCTTTATTATTTATTTATTGTTATTCATCTGTTTCTCCTCTGCTTCGCACTTTCCACCTCTCCCCCCTTCCATACACTCCCCCCCCTCCCATGCACATGCGCGTTCTCAATGTCACTGGGCCTAGTAAGATCGCTGCTTTGTTCTCCCCTGTTCCCACCCCTTGCCTTGTTGCGCTCTAAAACACTTGTGTAGGAGAGCGATAGAAATGAAATATCAATCAATATCAATCCATTATCTCAATAGCAAAATTTATGCTGAAATGGGTTTCTCCTCTTTTTTGCACAAGTGCAAAGCTGTGATATTCTGGAGCCAGATCATTCAAGAAATTGTGCATAGTGCTGAAGGCCTGTGTTTTTAGCACTGATTTCCATGTGGTCACATTTCTGGAGTTATCAAAGGTTGCACTGTTTTGAAGCACACCCTGACCGCAAAAGAGATGCAGTTATTTATCAAGAGGCCTTTTCATAATTGCCACATTGCTGCCTCCAGTTGCTAAAACAGAGCTGTGTCCCAGAATCCAACCCAGGTGCCTCGGCTATAAGGCAAGAAATGCAGCCGCAAGACCACAAAAATGTGTGAGGCGCTCACATTGACTTTCTGCTGTATAGGACATGTTTTCGTACACATTATAGACATACAAGGTGTGCACCTTTTCTATTTAGCAAGTAATAATAAAAAATAAACATGTTCTCTTGAAAAATGCTTATTAGTGTTGTTAACTTTTCAGTTGGGACAGACATCCTAAAATGAAATAGACATTCGCTGCCTGTGACGGCACTCCCCACTTCCTGTGACAAAAGTAATCTCGCACGGATTTGGTCATTTCAATAATAAGAGGTCCTTTGTGGATAGCTGACATGCTAGAGGGCGCCATCTCAACAGTGGCGGAATGCAGCAAGATCAAAGAGGGAACGATACTGCATGGCTGCCTGTTTAAGTAAGCAGGGTATAAAATGGGGACACCCTCCCGCTTCGTGTTGAATAGTGCCTGTGTGACATCACCACAGAAAGCGTAATAGAGTGACATTGTGCATGCAAAATGTATGCCCTAACAACCGCTGACTAATCTTTTATAATTGTAAATGAGCGCTATGGCTGGCTAGCAATAAAATAAAACACGCAATTATTTTATAATCTGGCCCTGGACCCTTTTGTTGTACGTTATGCAGCAAATACAGTGCAAAAACAGCCCAATACATTTTTAGGCTAGTGCAAACGTTTTTAGATAATATGGATCGTGACAAAATATTTTTGCTCCATTTTGCATAATCAAAGCATATGGTCACTTTTTAGCACCAATGCACATGTTAGATAATCTGGCCCCCGAAGGCAATACTCCTGGCATACAATGTTTCTGCTTGAGATGGCCCTGGTATATCATGGCTTACTCATAGCATTTCAAGGCAGCACCATCAAACAAGAGGCTAGCTCATGTCGAACACATTTATCTTTGTTGTGCAAAATAGGTTTGATTAAATCCCGCACTCCAAACCTCCAGGTCTATAAATTGGACATCAAATTTTGGGTAACTTGGGGTAATAACTCTCAGTAATAAGTAACATCAGTTACCAGATTCTCTCAAACTGGATTTCTGGAGATAGCACTGCAGCATAAAGCACCAGAATTAAGAGATATGGGTGGTTGCTTCAATAGCTCTTATCTGCTTCATTTACTTTGTATTTTTTCCTTCATTTTTGATTAATTCGTTTTATTTACATTAGCCATGTTATTCTTTGTGATGCTATTAGGGTGAACAGTGATGTGGTATCAATTCATGTGTTGTCGTTTGGCAGGTTGTGATGCTGGAAATGTATTGAAGGGACAGGTCCTCCATGTCCTTGTACTGTACTCCCTTATCATGTGTGTTCTAGGTTGTTTTCTGCACAGGTGTCCATGTGGGACTCCTGGCAGTGCATCTCTTTCTCTTTTTGGTTGTGGTGAACAGAGACCCTTGGGATACCCTTATGGCCCCCATGGTTAGGAGTGTACCCCTAGTGTATGATTTTGGGCACCTGTGTGTGGTATGGCAGGGTATGGGCGGGTTGCAGCTCCATGCAGAAATTGACAGGTGCTCTGAGTTTCTGCTATTTTGGGATACCCAGGCCATGCCATAGGAATCAGTGGATTCCTGATAGGAGGGAAGATGGCCCCTGTGGCCTGTTAGTTGCTATTACCTGTTACCTTGTTTTCCCAATGTCCTGGGAAGCATTGACTCTGTCCCTTCTCCTGACTGGCTGTTGATATTTGTTTCTGTGTTTCTGTGTTGGGTGGAAGAACCATATATGGTATTGTGGGGAAGTCCAGGCCAGACTGGCTATAGCCTTCCCGGTGACTGTATGTTGTGAGTACACCTTTGGGGTGGGACTTGGTAAATGGAGTGTGTGTCCAATATGCATTCCATGTTATGGGTGTCTGGTTTCTGTGTGTGTGACACAATGAATGAGACTGCCCTGCCTGAAACTGACATGAATGCAGTGTGATGTGCGGAAAGGCTGGGTGCTTGTCCCAATCCACATTCCTTGTTATGGGGGTTTGGGTAGAAGTGAATAGCCCGAATGCTTGTAAGCCTGATTATCTGTGTTCGTGCATGAATACCCTTCTGTCTGATTGACTGATTGAGCTTGGCTCAGCAGTGTGAATGAGGGACAGATGTGTACATCTGGGGACCTCTCACTTCCCAATTTGTTCAGAAGCTGAAGTCAAAACTTGAAGCTGCTTATCCCTGAAGCCCAGCTGGAAGAAGAAGAATTGCTGCTGCTTTCCTTGGACCCAATCTAAAAGCTGTTGAGTCTGTTGTGGACTGATCCGAGAGAGGACCTGGCTAGGAGACCTCACCCTGAGCTACAAGGGAACATCTTGCAGAAGCTGATCTTCATCGAAGGCTGTTAAGGGTTTACTGAAAATCTTAAAGTAAAGCACCCACATCGAGGCCATTGAAGTGCATTGCCATCAACTGGAGTTTGGAGGATTTCCGTGACCGCTGGAAGCCCATTGAGACATGTTGCCCAGAAGCAGGGACATTTTGACGCCGTGCTGCTCGACGACCGGAACCGGAACCGCAACGCTCCACCTTTTGCCTAAGAACATTTTGAATGAAAGGGCTCCCTTGCCATCACCGTTGTCTGCTTTGTCCCACCGAAGAAAGTTGAGGTCGTCAATGACTGAGGAAAATCTGCCAGTGGGTTTCCCGCCACACGAAGTCCACAAAGACGCTGACAATTAAAGATCCGAAATCCAGCCGTGCTGAGACCCGATCATCGACGCCAATGCCGACACCCGATGCCCACTTCCGGGCCTATGTTCTTCACTGAGTCTTCTTTGTGGCACTGAACTCTTTGCATCGAGGTGCACCACATGCCTCATCTTCCCAGGATGTCCTCGAACGATCGTCGACGAGCACTGCGAAGATCAAAGCTGCAGTCTCGACGCCAGTGTTCACATTTCTTTAAGGAATCTCTACGCCCTGTGGCTCCTGCTTTAGAGGGAGTTCACTCTCGAGGGATCCATGGACAAACCGTCAAAGAAACTCTTCTAACTCAGGTACATTGGGGTAGTGGAACATTTTAACCAGGAAACAAGGCCATTTAAACATTAATGCACTGGACTTGTTAATACTCTTTATTAAAGGTTGCCCAGGTGGGGGTATCCACACACCGAACTGTGTCTTAGTAGCTAAAGTACCATTCTGCCATTGTTTAACCCAACTTGTCTTCCTTCCTATGATCTATGCTGATACACATAGTTATATGCTTTGTATTCCATTATAACAGTCAGCAGTTGATGCATTTTAAAGGAGTCAATAGCAGTAGCCAGTCATAATGTTGAATGCAAAAAGTCGAATCCAAAAATGTCGGGAAAAAAAAAATGTCGAAAAAAATTTCAAATGTGTTTCTTTTATTTGTATGTTTTTTAGCTTTAGCTAGAAAAATAAATGGGGGGCTGGGGGGAAACCCCCCCAGAAAAAAAAAAAATATTCAAAATATTTTTTCCACATTTTTGCATTCGACTTTTTGGAATTCGACTTATTCACTATAAACCGTCAATAGCTAAGGTTTGTACAACAAAGCCATTGTATATATTTGCCAAATTAGAATTGCCAGAGTACAAAGTGTGTTATTAATTGATGTATATATCTTGAACCTTATTTTTATATAAAGTACTGTGTTAGCACACAACATAGTGTGTGGCTATTCCTTGGTGGGGGGCTTGGGGACTACACTGTACTTAAGAACTAGACCGCATCACCTCTTGAGAGCTTAAACCTTTGATGCTCGTCCATTGCTACCACAATAGAGAACCTTGGCTGGGGTGCTCTGTGCTTCTACTCTGCCATATAGAGAGCAGGAGTACAGATAACCCCCCTCCAGTATTTACACAGGTGTCCCGTGCATTATGGTTTATACCATCCCTCTTTACCATCACCATCCCATACCTACAGACCTAGGATGTGAAGACCAACAGTACTTGTTTTGAACCTTCAAACACCATACAAGGGTTTAACACCTTTGGATCTCAAGTATGTTTTGCAAGATTAGTCAATAGTCAGTGGTCAGGAAACACTAACCTCATAGTTCAAAACATCTGGATCACTGCAGGTTGCAGACGCCTGGTCTAATACATCTGTCAGTACTGCAATTAGATCCTTACACCTGTACATGTGACCAATGAATATAAATACACTAAATTCCATACTCACCCGTGATATTTTGAGCTAAACGAGTGTAACGTTTACCCTTCGGTTTGTGTCTACGGATTGTGTAGTCCCTTGACGACAAATGTGATCTTATCATCTTTTTATATACCTGCTCACTTTGAAAATCACGTTCCCCACTCCATACGCTGCAAGTATGTTCCCCTTATCTGAAGGTGCTATCGAAGTGCCATCAAGAGGTATTGTTATATTTATTTTTCCCTGTGCACATTACTCATGATGCTACTTATCAATCACTTTGTATGCATTGTCATTGAATTTCTTGTTTTGTCCAGTAATTCAGCTGAAATGTCTATACAGCATATTTCACACATCTGCTTACTTAGCTGCTTGATATTGATCCTTGAAAGTGGATGTGTGTGCGGTTGTCAAAGTCATTGATTTTGATCGGTGCTCATTTAATTGTCTGTCTGCAATTATGTGCAGAAATACTGCATCCTTTTCAAAACAAGAATGCCAAACAAGAAAAGAGATGGCATTCCTCTTGAAATGTTTATTTGCTCCTGATAGTTTTTTTTTGTCTCAGTACGTCGCATTGCTTTTTTGAAAAGCGAAATGCAGACGCAATGCTCAAATCGATACACATCAACTTGCAATAACGTGAGTGTAATCGCATTTTCCTGAATGCCTGGACGCGTATCATATTTATCGTGAACTGGTTTGCATGAATGGTATTTGGAATATGACAGGGTGTCTCTTCTAGTGGGAAAAAGACATCCAGGCGATTGCTAAAACAGCTTCTGGGCAAGGCTTCTTGGAATAACTTTTACAGATAAAGACACAGCTGTCATACCCATCACCGACATGGAACAGCATCCCACAACAATGCTGACAGCTACACACGCCATATGTTTCTCTTAAATGGAGACGCCTTTCTGAGCACTAATCAATGTGGGATCCTTCTATCAAAGCATTAATGCACACGAGTACGAGCGTGAACGTCTTTTTGACAAACCTTCGCAATCAGATCTCTTTTCTAACAAGCCTCATTTATTTGCAATTCGATATTTCTTAACTGGTGGTATATGAATTGACAACAGACTATTAACACATTTCATGTATGCACCGAAAGTTTACGTAACACGAATCAGTCCATATTCAGTCTTCGAAATAAGACAGAAACCACATTAAGAAAGTGGTAAAAAAAATCCCTAATAATTACAATTACCCATGTAGCTATGACGAGGATGTAGCAATAGTGCATCCATTGAATCCATAACCGCACCCCTGCACCCCCTTCCAATCTGAAGTGGTGAAAGTGCTGGCAGTGTCTCTTCTTCATTTGAAATGAGCAAGCTACACTCCTGCTTATTTCACCACTGAAGTGCACCTGTTAGGGAAGCAGAACAGTGGTGACACAGCCAGAAACACTGATTTGGGATCTGAGGGCTGGCTTGATTAAGCAACCACAGCATGAGTGTGACAGGGAAACTGAATGATCTGAGAGTGGGCTAAATTCAGATTAACTGGTGTCTAGGATCCTGCCAAGAACACATTACTTGTGTTCTTAAATTCCACTTCAGGGGAACGCCGTTGTGTTACCCATGATCTATTGGGCCTCATTACGAATTAGCCGGTAAGTGATCTTAATTACTGGCATGCCGGTGCTACCGTGTCCGTGAACTCCAGCTGCCGGAAATGCTGGCTGATTCCGTGTTTGTGTGCACGCGCATTCTGGCATGCTAGATACGGTGGCACTGGGATGCCGGTAATTCCAACAACCCTCCTCCAAAAGGCCAACATTCCGAATCTGGCATCATGCTCCAGGGTCCACCGGCATCGGTAAAAACGGTGCCGCAATTACTGTGAGATGAAATACAGTGAATGCCGGAACAGGAAATCAACCAGCGGCCATTAATAAAACACAATCCATTGCAATCCATAGAGCACAGGACATATACCCATATCCTGAGCACACATTTTGCTAATTGAAGATGACATCAAGAGTCAGTGTAACCCAGAAGCGCAAGCCACGCTTTAGCAAAAGCTTAACTAAACATGTTGGCGGACACCATTGTCGAACATGCCGACAACTGTTCTCAACCAACCAACACAGACAGGCACATCTCCTCAGAAAGAAGACCATCTGGGAGGAGGTTGCACAGAAAGTAACAGCAATTGGCACAACCCCCCACACTGTGCGTGACTGCCACAATGGGATTACCTGCGCCTGAGGGTGCGCAACCTCAAGTCGGCCCAGCACATCCATGGCATAGCCACAGGTGGTGGCAGCACATCGCCCATCCACCTGCAGCCCTGGGAGGAGATGTGCAGGTGTGTGCTGCACCTCAAGTCCATTCAACATGTTGGTGCTGCGGAGGCCAGAGCCAAGACATCCGAGGAGACTGCTGAGTACTCCTAACCCCAATGTCACATCAACCTTCCTGTTCACCCTGCACACACTACAGCTGCAAAACACATCAAGTGTGTTGTGTACAACACCAACACAGCCCTCCCAGGCCACCGTCACCCATGCAACCTAGTTGCACACAACAATATACACCTTCACCCCAAACCTCACTCATACCACAATCACACATAGAACATAGCAAAGGCACCCTGTATCGCCAACATAACATGCTCCTGCTCGCACTCACACATCCCCCTGCCACAGCAAAACTGGTGTGTTTCTGCCATGCTAGTCCAGGCACGAAGTCACGTCAGTGCAAAGCACTCACACCACCCACAAATGACCAGCGGAACATGTGACTCCCTCGTCCCAGCTAGCCGGACCCATGTGCACAAATTTCCACTGATCGCTGTAAGTGCTACAGTAAGCAGGCACATAGGGACTCCATCCATGGAACAACCCTCCACAAGACAACATCCCACAGCTTGTGTGCCACACCCCTAACACCCTACCAGAAATTACAAATACACCATGACTGTATCTCCGGCACACCACACACAATGTAGGTACATTACACATCCACCCGCACAGTAGCCATGACACAAGCATGTGTGCACCACACTATGTCCCCTGCCATATCCCTGACACAACACTGTCATCAAAAAGCCAAAGCATTCATGTCTACCTCATCAATCCACACTCTTCCCTGACGCCCTACCTTTCTGAATCCATCAGGCACATCATCTGGCAATAAGGATGCCCATCCCAGCACATTAAGGGACACCAGGCATCGACGCCAAAGCACTACCACCACCTCAACCCATGACTTCACAGCCTCAACAGGCAGACATGCAACTGTAACACCAGCTGTCTCTGTCCAGTAACTGCATGCTCCTGTGCTTCCTCCTGCACAGCCACCACAGGCCCCTGTGGTCCCTCCTGCACAGCCACAGCAAGCTCCCAGGACCCCTCCTGCACAGCCACCGCAAGCCCCTGCGGTCCCTCCTGCACAGACACTGCAAGCCCCTGTGGTACCTCCTGCACAGCCACTGCAGACCCCATGGTCCCTCCTGCACAGCCACCGCAGGCCCCTGTGGTCCCTCCTGCACTGCAACCACACGCCCCACAAGCTGCACCCACCCCGGCAGCCCCAGAAGTAGCAGTGCCGCCCCCACCACCATTGCCACAAAGCCGTGCTTCGAAGACGACACAGCAGACGAGGGTGATCTGGAAACTGGAGACACAACAGACCAGAGCATTGAGGGGCCTCTGCTCTTCAGCCTCATGGGCCCAATTAGCCCCCAACTTCCCCCTTCCCCAGTGTGAGGGATATTGAAGGCTGCTTCACCAGGATGTTGCAGCAGCTCCATCAGGAGGCCGGGTTCATGCAGGAGAGCTTGCAGGCCAGTGGCAGATATAATTCATGTCCATTGTCTAGATGTCACGGAGGGTAAAGGAGGTCAACAGTGTGATGTCTTCAATTGCCAAAACAATGTCCATGTTGCTCCAGACCTTCCTGGAACGATGGCCCATGGCACTACTATCCGCTCCATCTACACACACATCAGGTAGTTCTGTGCAGAGCAGCCCAATGCAGCATTCCATGCAGCTGTCTTCCCTCCACACAGTCGTACACCAGAGCCAAGAAGGGGACACAAGTAGGCCATGGACGCATATGTGCCCTGTCTGTGACTCATGCTAATGTACATAGCAAAACATGACAGGAGTTGGCTGGAGACTGTTGGGAAGGGGGAGTGAGGAGGGATAGCTGGGGAGGAAGAGTGGGGAGGGTTTGTTGTGGTGTATAGTATTGGGAGTTAAGTCATTTTACATTTGTATAGATTTTCTTATCATAAAATATAGTTAGTGTTGAAAAAATAATGAATGGACATTGATTTTTCATTCGGAGTGATTTTATTCATGAGCAGCGCCCAGTGCACTAGCCGGCCTGTGCCGCGTTTGACAGGTGATTAGAAGTAGTGCTGTGTAAGTTCTTCTTGTGTGACACTTCCCTCCATGCCATCACAAGCTGTGCAATTCCCAGATCACCATCACTGTCATCCTTAGCCTCTTGTGGGTGCATGCCCATGTCGGGTGCCAGGGGTATGTTTTGTATGATACACATGTTGTGCAACATGGCACAGGCAAGCACTATCTTTCCCACCTTTTCAGGACTGTATATTAGTGCTCCTCCTGATAAGCTCAGTCACCGGAACCTCACCTTTAACAGGCCAAATGTCTGTTCGTTGGTGCACTGAGTACGTACATGTGCACGGTTGTATGCCTGCTTGTGGATGTTGTGTGGTTGCCTCACTGGGGTCATCAACCATGGCATTAGGGGATAACCAGCATCACCTGCACGGGAACAACAGAAAGTGTCATACTTCTGCCCATATCATGTTGGAACAGGCTGTAGAGTGTTAATTTGAGGAGTCAACCATGCACACGTAAAATGCAGTTTAGCCGGCATATGTCCTATTTCGGGGTACCAGAAATGCAATTTGTCAGTATGCGTGTTGGGTGTGTGTTGTGTAGTGGCATTCGTATGGCCCATTCACAAACAACATGACCTCTGACGATTTTAGTACAACTGACAGAAATGGAAGTGTTGTACCTGTCATTATTGTGTTACAAAGAAATTATACAGATATGACCACGTACTAGGGTACATTATGATTTCTAATGGGATGCATATGTGATTGTGTGGTTCTAACAGGCAGGGTCCTACCCAATTGATGTGCAGACAAAATATGTTATCCGGGTGGGAACATAAGTATTCTTTGTCTGTGCATCAGTTGTGGGTTTGCTTGTCTGTGTTTGTGCTTCTTCTTGTCACATTGGTGTGGTGCATTCTGGTACATGTAGTTCTTGTGTTCCTCTCTGTACAGAATTGATGTTTTCATGCATGCACTGCACTGGATTTTTTCAAAAAATTGAGACACATCTGTCAAGACCTTGCACTCAGGCATGCTGCTAGTGTTGTACCTTGAGTAACACTTGTACACTTGCATATTTAATGCACTCACAACACAAAGTATGTTATTCTCCCATTAACATTGTATTACTTTACTTGGTATACTATTGTCGCAATTGATGATCCTTGCTCTTATTCATGGTCTACCTTCCTCTTTAACCTCCCTGTCTGTCCTCTGTGCACTTTCATGGTGTTTCATTAATTGTATGGGCGCATGGAAGTAGGAGGAATAATGTATTGATTCATACACTGTGCACAGCCACTGGAGATGATTGTTATACATGCCCATAATACAACAATGCACATGCCCTTGCAGTTAGACTCATCCAGCAGCCAAGAGCACTGTGGTCTTTTCTGCCCCTCACCCCCAAATTCAACAGTGCACATGCCCTTCTAGTTAGACTCACCCAGCAGCCAGGTACGCTGTCCACCGTGACGTGCCATGTACTGAGGCATCGTGGAGTTGAGACGCACCACAAAGTCCTGGGAAGAACCGGGAAATCTTGTGCAGCAATGGGTGATGAGGTGGTGGGCATCACACACCATCTGCACTTTCAGTGAATGAGTAAGGTTTCTGTTGCGGTACACTGCCTCCACAGCATGCCTGGCCACCAGCTCCACATGTGTGCAGTCCAAAGCACTGATGACGTTAGGCTTGCCTGCAAGGCTATTTCCGTGCCATTAACCTGGTCAGCAGTCCTGGGTTGGCTGATGTGGTCTCGAACGTGACACAGGAGTGCATGAACGACCTGGAACAGGACACGCAAAAAAACAGGGTTGCGAGATCCCATGCAGCTCACCAACTGTGTGCTGGTATCTGCCTTTGGCTAGGAAATGTATCACAGAAACTACCTTTAGCAAGGGGGCGGGGGTTGCTCTGTGGATATTTATGAGGTTCACCAGGTTGTCATGGATCATGTCCACTATTGCAGTGATGGTGTCCCTGTCTAGCCGGTATAGGGTGTGGATCTGGCCTTGGTTCAGGTTGAAAGGTGTGGCCCTTAAGCGTGGAATTGGTGGCTGTCTGCATGGTGCAACCTGCTGGACATTGGGGTTTTGCTGGACCATGATGATATGATATGATATGATAGGATAGGTTATTTATAACGCGCTTAATACCCAGAGGTTTCTAAGCGCGGACCCAGGGATCAAACCTGTGTTGCTTCGTGTCGTCTTGTTTCCAATTCGAGCACGCTGCAGCTGAGCTATCCTCCTGGGACCCTCCTTCTCCTCAAGTGCCTCCGCTGCATCCTCTGCCTCCCTGCCTCTTCTAGCAATAGGCCTGCAGGCATGGCCTCAAGCTCCAGTACTTCTACTGCTACTGCTAGCATTGTGGTGTTGTAAGCGGTGTGTGAGCGGTCCTTTTGTGCTGTAGCACTGCACAGTGGGACCACCTGTGCTGATTTTGTGCACCTGTGGCATGTTTCTAAACACCAAAATCTACTTATTGCCTGGTCCACGATGTCAATGTTTCCGGCATTTTTTTCACTTTGCTACCGGCATGTCCATGCCAGTAATTGCATGTCAGTGCAGCTCGGAATGTGCACTTACTAACACAGTGGGTCACTTGAGGTGCCGGTGTTACCGGCATCACAACTCAGACTAAGCCGGTCCAGTAAAAAGGTGCCGATACGGATCCAGCGGCAACGCTATTTCCGGACCGGCATACTTGTAATGAGGCCCAATGATAAAAAAGAAAACGTGACCGTCACAGGACTTTTTAGATGTGATCACAGAATGCGGGAAAGAGCACATTCACTAACATGTACGTGGTTCATGCACTTCCAGAAGGTTTCTTATGATTAGCCCCATGACTCAACAATAGTCACCAGAACCTGGGAAGACAATGGATTTCTGTGCCTGCTTCGGCATTATGTGATTAATACTCATTGATCTCCAGAGTGGGATCATGCCTACCAGGCTTAGATCAGCATGTCAGCCACTATGCAAACAACTCACACAATTGGTTGGAATGCAGACTCTCCACTGGCATGAGAGAATTGATGCAATGGAAAGGCATGGATTCCCCAGATAGAGCGGGAAATCACACAGTGATGAAGAGAAATATTGCTTTCCAAAGGTTTACCACAGAGACCTAATTCCACATGGCCATCAGATTTTTCCTGTATATAGAGAGCCATATTCATGCCAAAAAGCTTTGTGCCAGCACAAAACCATTCACTCGAATACAGGGTCATCGCCACAGCTCGAATTTAAACGTGGGGACATCAAGGACCATAAACTGAACATCAAGGAAGTTTTAAGGAGTGTGGGACCTGGAAGGTGAGAGGGAAGCAGAAGGAGGTGGGTGTTTATCCTATTTGTTTTTTTTAGAACCATTTGAACCACTTAGCAATCACGAGGTGTCCATGTCAGTCTCGCTATGCAAGTAATTCATTGAGTGCAGGCATGTATTTAGTGGACATTATCGCGAGGGCAGTCTCTATGGACTGAACCATAATTTCGGACAAATGTATTCATGAGCCAACAAAGCTTTCCCCTGTCAAACATCCATACGGTGTGATTTCTTTGATACAGGAATACCTGAGTGTTGAAAAGGAAAATGTTGAGCTCCTAAACTGGTAGGGCACGTGTTGGTATGCCAGCACTGTTCACATGCTGATTTCACTGACATTTATTTTCTCTCCCATTCTAGGTGCACAGAACAGACGATGTCACGCCTGGAGCTGCCTGCGGAGAAGACGTGCAATGAAATATAAGGAATGTATATTGACTTTTATAACTGATTATTTGATTGTAGAAATATATCCCCATCTAATACCACCAGCCCCAAAACGGTTTTGATTCCTTTAGTTCTTATATTAATCCACTTCTGAACTATGGGATTGGTGGTGAAGTGTAGGAGATGTTTTAAAGATTGGGAGTTGTGGCAACAGTAACCACAGAACTCATAATGAGCCCGATTGTTTTGGCAAAATCAATGTACACGTATGTTTTTCATTGTGGGCCCCGGTAAAGCGATTTCATTGCATATAATGTTTCCATTGGATACACATAGTTTTCATGGGTCATTCATGTGGTTTACATTAAGCTATTTGTGTGAACAATTTCAGTGTTTCTGCTAGTGACCTTGTCTGGAATGTGAAGTGGGATCTTTGTGAAGGTTGTCTAATTAAAGTGAAAGTAGTAGCTTATTTATGGATTGAATACAATTTGCTGAGCGAGTGAAGTAATTGAAAAGTATGAAAGATGTGGCTGGTTGGATGGATACATGTTTGTGTAAGACTGGCTAGTTTGCAGAAATTGGAGTGAGCTAGAAATGGTGGCTTTTAAAGAAATTGTTTTTCAATGAATCAAACACGCTTTATTTGGTCATAAATACCATCAAAGCACATATCATACATTATAATTTACCCCAAAGTTTTTTTTAAACAGGCACATATTCTCTTTCATTGTAATGTTTCTAAAAAGGGAAATGTTCCAAATAGATATCAACATTAATAAAACCAATTAAATATTATAAGAGACAGCTTTGTCAATTTCATTAAAAACATTCGTTCTGCTTAACCACGCCCTGTGCACAAATGTCACCACAAAAGGGACCACCGATGGCTCATTGTTTGTTGTACAAAATGGGAGAGCACATCTGCTACTCTTCTGATGCCATTTATTCTAAACATTGCTAGAAGTTATCTCGACCTTAGTATTTTATACTCGAGGCACATCAGCATAAAATGGGTGATTGTCTGATTTGTGGCGCTCCAAAAAAGTCAATCAGCAGTATTGTTCAGGGACCAGTTCACAGTATAAGCAGCTGTTTTCAAGGTACCAGCTCTCAGATTAAAGAAAGGTGACGTGCATATCAAGATTGAATAGAGTCAAGATAAAGTTCAAAACCAAAATCCTCTTTATGGCTAAGACACTGTCGTCCACAGGAGATTTTAAGGCAGGACGCCACCATAGATTTCCTGCACTCGTGTACACTTATGTTCTTGACCAACTCTGAACAGCCCTTCGACACATCAGATGGACATTCCGAACAGATTAGGTTAATTGAATGTATACAGCTAAAACTTGATATGTTTTAGCCACAAGCATAGAACTGCTGCCTTCCAAGGATATATGATATGATATGGTATGGCATTTATAACGCGCCTGTACACAAGTTATTTTCTAGGCACCATAATACAAAGGAGGGAAGACATAGGGAGGACAAGACAAACAATCCTACTATGCCTTTTGTCATTTGTATCGTGCACGTGCAACAAAAGATGTGCAAGGGGAAGGAAAGGGCAAAGTGCAAGATAGAGGAATAGTGGGTAGTGCGATGAGGGCAGCATGGCTCTGAGGAAGTGCAGCCAGGCAGCACAGCTCTAGGTAAGTGCAAGAAGGCAGGGGGCGGCAGGGGTTACAGTTACAGCCCCTGAGTGCACAGTAGGCCAGGAGGCAGTGCACAAAGACTGGCTGCAGAGGACCATGGTACCCTGAGGGAACCAAACAACAAGTCATCACAGCTGGCAGGTAAATTAGCAAGCGAGTGAGAGAGAGAGAAGGTAGAGGAAAAAAGGAGGGCCTTGAGCTGCTCCCAGAACTTCAGTTGGTCCGGCTCTAGTCTGAGAGGGCAGGGAGACCATTCCAGAGAGAGGCTCCTGCAGAGGAGGGAGATCTACCCGAACTCTTTGCCTGGAGAAGCGTCAGACCCTCAGAGAAGTGGAGGTAGCTGAGCGAAGGGCTCTTGAAGGAAGGTATTTCTGAAGAGAGAGTAGGATGTAGTGCAGACCCCAGCCCCAGAAAGACTTCTGGGTGTTGCAGAGGGTCTTGAAAATGATCAGTGCAGCCACCGTGAGCCAGTGGAGAGATTTCAGGGCTGGAGAGATACGGTCCCTGGGCTTGAGGCCAAGGATAATTCTCACAGTCCTTTTCTGTATTAGTTGAAGGGGTCGAAGAGTAGAGGTAGGCAGATTGAGAAAGAGGCTGTTGCAATAGTCTAGCCTGGAGAGAACCAGTGCTCTGAAGACAGCGAGCATCTGGGGGAAGCTGAGGAAATATTAATTCTGTCAGCATTACCCTATAGTCTTATAAGGCTGGGGATGACCAAAGGCGTGTCCAGAACAGTAGTGGCCTGAGGGAGATAAGGTCTTCAAAGGGCCGGAGGTCACATTCTAGGTGCAAGATGATGCTTGGTCCAACCTTTGGCTGCACCAATATTGATTTTAAAAAGTTATTTTCTGAAACACCCAAGATGGTTGAGTATGCATAGCCCCAGATTTCTGACCCGTATATCACTACTTGGACTGCCTGCAGCCTTTACAGGTGAAGAGCCAGAGATAGTGTACCCCCACTGTGAGACAATGGGCCTCAATACGGGTCGGGCAGTCCGGAATTAACAGTGGCGGTAAACCCGCCGCCACTGTTAATTCCGGACTGCCCGATCCCGAGTCCTGCAGGCGGGAGGTGACCTTCCCACCAGGTCTGACCTGGCGGGTTGAACACCTCCCGCCCGCAGGGGGACGTGGAAACACCAGCACCATCACAAGATGGTGCCGGTGTTTCCACTTCCCCATTCCCATTGAGTCCTATAGGACTCAATGGGAATGGGGATTAACACCATTCTGCCTCTGTGACTCCCAGGACACCGGGGCTGTAATTCCCTGGTAATTCCGGGAGTCATGGAGGCGGAATGGTAATACGAGTCCGGCGGTAACCAGGCAGTTTTACCACCGCGGTTACTGCCGGACTCGTAATGAGGCCCAATGTAAACTTTCTTATGCCCTCTCTTTACTTTTCAAGTTTCAGGTTTGCTTTCAACACATGCTCCGTCCTAAGGCCATTCTCAGTAAACCCAAGACCCAAATAGCCATAGGCTGAAACCTGCTCCAGCTTTTCCCCATTTACTTCTATGTTAATAGTAGATCTCCTTTATGTCCAGGCACAGTTCCCCACACTTCTTACCAAAAATTGACATGGCGTACTTAGCTTCCATGAAGCTGGATGCGAGCAGCACAGCGCCATACACAAAAAGCAATGCTGGATAGCACATGCTGCCCACCATGGGGGCGCCCAGACTATTGGCCACCAACTCCTCTATTAGACCATTGATGTAAAGACAAAAGAGGAGTGGTGGCAGTATGCACTCTTATCTTATGCTACACTGCACCTCAAATGGCTCTTTGCATTCTCCTCCTTTTCCCCAACACACAACAACCTTACTATCTGAATATAAGGCTTTAATTATGCCAAGAGAGGCTGGTGGGATGTTATAGGAGTATAGTGTCAACCAATGTTTTTTCCATGAGACTGAATCAAAAGCGGTGCGAAGATCCACGAATATTGTGTATAATTTAGTTTTTCTGAGGAGTGTGTACTTCTTCACAAGTAGATCTAGCCAGAAGCATTGCTCCACTGTACCCATACCATCTTGAAAGCCAGCTTGTAATCTATCTATCTATCTATCCATCTATCTATCTATCTATCTATCTATCTATCTATCTATCTATCTATCTACATATTTATGTATTTATTTCATTTTTATATAGCGTCACTCACCCAAAGGCCTAAGGGCACTCACAAGACACACAGAACATAAAAAACAAAGAGTCCGTGGGAAAGGTGATGCAGAAAGGGAGAGAGGACGTGAGAATTAACCAATATTTCTATCTAATAAGAAGGTCTTGAGATGCTTCTTGAATTGAGTAGTGGATGCACAATCTCTGATGTCAGGAGGAAGAACATTCCACAAAGCTGTTGCCCAGGCATTAAACCTTGCGCCATCATTTTTTTTAGGAGGACGCTTAGTTGGAGGAGTCTGATATTGTTGTTTGAACGTAGGGTTTGTCTAAACAGAGTCTTATTGACTCTGGAAGAGAGTTAGGTGGGGCTTCTCCAGAAAGACAATTAAAGACCATAACCAGGCCTTTGAACTGAATTATTTGGTCTACCGAGAGCCAGTATAGTTTCCACAGACAGCCCGTACTGCTCCATTTTGTGTTACCTGCAGTTTTATTAGTTTGGGAAGTGCCCACAAACAAGCTATTACAGTAATCTTATGTTGTGTTAAGAATGGCTGCAGCAACCAGGGCTATATCTGCTTCAGAAAGATAGGGGTGAATCTGCCACAGCAGGTGAACATAATAGGAGCAGGAGGATTTAAGATAAGACACATGCTTTTTAAAACATAAAGGAGAGTAAAAAATAACTCCCAAGGTTTTATCAGAATCAGAGACTTCAATGACATTACCAGCAATAGTGAAACATTTGTATTGGGGGTCACGTTTTTTTTTTTACCTTTTGTTGAGTGCCAAGAATAAGCAGTTCTGTTTTGGAGTTCTTCAATGCCAGTGAATTCACAGCTATCCAAGATTGTATGGCCAGAAAAACTTAATTGACTCTTTTTGAGTCAAAGGTCTAAGGGTCTGACAGTACAATCACAATCTGTGTATCGTCTGCATAATTTGCGAACTGTAGCCCCAGAGAAGCAAGAAGATCACATAAAGGTCTAGAGTATATATTAAAAAGCAGCGGTGACAAACACTATCTTTGTGGAACCCCACAGGTGAGAGAAGTTCTTTGTGATTGGGCATTCCCTTTAACCACATTTGCAGTTCTTGGTCCAAAAAATGATTGAAACCATGAGGCCACTGATGGCGGCACATTTACCCACCTTGATTAGTCTGTTGGTTAGAAGGGCATGATCAACTATTCAAACACAGCAGAAAAGGGCTAATAGTAGGATTAGTGCCATGCTTCCTTTCGAAATTATGCCTGTAATTTGGATTTTAGATCTAAAAGTGTGTTCTCTGTATCATGACTAGTACGAAACCCAGGCTGTTGTGATGCAAGAATGTCTTGTTACTCAACAAAGGTTTGATATTGACAGTTTGCTATGTTATCAATTATTTTTGACACAAATGGAACATTTGTGATAGGCCTATAGTTTCCCGCTTCAGTTGGATCAATAATCTCCTTTTTTAACAAGGGACTGATCCAAGCCTCTTTGATGTTATCCGGAAAAAGGGCTTCCTAAAAAGAGCAATTAATAAATCTAGTGACCCATGGTATAAGGGTCGTAGAGAAATCCTTGAAAAGTGTAGCAGGAAAGATGTCCCCTTTACGTAATGTAGGTTTCATCTTCTGTACAATGTCCATAACCTCTTTTTCCGATACTTCTTTAAACATAAATACAGAGGTCAAAGGATTGCTCCTATTAATAGAGGAAAGCATCAAATCATGAATGAGCCTGGCCATTTTCATTTGAGCTAAAATACGTTGTTGGTGTTGCAATGTTTTGTGGGTGAAGCCATCGTGAATGTCATGGCACCAGTCATCGTCGATAGTAATTGATGAGTCAATCTTAGTCCCCTTTCATTCTTGTAGGACTGAGAATAGTTCTTTCGGTCTTGATTTTGCCTTTTTCTTCCTGCCATTAAAACTTGCTTCTTTGGCTTTAAGGACTGTGGACTTAAAAAGGGTAGCTGCATGTTCATAAGTTGTCAGAATTACATTCGAGGGGTGTTTCCATCAGATACATTCTGCTTTACATTGAACTGTTCTGGCGCTTAAAACATCTGGTTTATACCATTGATTGTGTTCGGCAGATTTCTTCTGAATCACACTTTTAATGGGCCTCAAAAGTCAAAAGCTTGGTTAGTTGCTGTTTTGAGAGATGAATAAACTCTTCAAGGAGGATATTGTCTTCCAAAGAGGGTAAAAGTGGGCCAGCTGCGGTATTAAAAGCCTCATGCATCACCTTTCTAAACTTTCTGGTAGGAGTGGGTGGCTTATTCAGCTGTGGGGTTTTATTAAAGAGGTGAGGAAAAGACACCTCGAAGGAAAGAGTCGTGATCTGACCAGATGCAGTCATCTATTGATATCGAACATACCTTTTGATTTTTGGATAAAATCCAATCCAGAATATTATCAGCTTTGTGGGTTGGAAGTTCAACAAGCTGATAAAATCCAACAGACTAAATAATTTGTAGTAAAGAGGCTGCATCATAGTCCAATGGGTTATTGGCCCATAAGTTAAAATCGGCCAAAATTATAAGGGTCCACTGCTGTTTGAAAATGCTGCCAAAGAAGGCTAATGTTTGTTGCTCAAATTTCAGCGTCTGCATGGGTGGTATATAAAGCAGCAACATACTCAATGTGCTAACAGAGCTAATGTTCAATTTTAATAGCATAGCCTCACAATGATCAAACTTTGGTAAGTCGGATATGTAAAATGTAAAGTCTTGCTTAAAAACGAAAGCATTCCACTCTCCTCTATTGCCTATGCGATCAGTACGGAGGGACAGATAACCTGTAGGAGTGGCCAGTTGCATCACATGGTAGGCAGATTCATGGAGCCCTGTCTCTATAACTGCTAAGACATCAAGATTAGATAACAAAATTAAATCAGCCACATCTACAGCATGGTGCACCAAAGACCGCGTTTTTTAAATTTTTTTATTAATGAACATTTTAGTGACTGTAACGCTGATGATGCGTGGGGTGCTTACTATAATGATGTATATTATTAGGCAATTCTTGCATGTTTTTGCTAATGTGCACCTTCTGACTTGTGCTGGCTGAAGAGGACAGGTACAGTGGAGGGAGCTTATCTGATATTGATATTGATATTTTATTTATATCGCGCTCGTACACAAGTGTTTCAGAGCGCGTCAAGGCAAGGGAGGGTAACAGGGGAGAACATAACAGCGATCTTACTAGGCCCAGTGACATTGAGAACACGCAAGTGCATGGGAGAGGGGAGGGAAAAGTGCATGGAAGGGGGGAGAAGTGGAAAGTGCAAAGCAGAGGAGAAACAGATAAATAACAAATAAAGAAAATATTAAAGGCCAGGTGCACGGTGCCAAGAGAGAACAGATCAGCAGGGGATAGGGGGAGCGAAGGCAGAAGAAAAGAAGAAGGTCTTAAGGTGCTTCCGGAACCAGAGATGGTTCTCCTCAAGTATTTGAGTGGCAGGGAGGCTGTTCCAGAGGGAGGCACCAGCCGAAGACAGAGATCTATCCCCAGCTCATTTCTTTGAAAAATGACTGACCCTGAGGGAGTTGGAGGTAGAGGAGCGAAGAGCTCGAGAGGGGAGGTATTTGCGGAGGGATAGCTGAAGGTATTTTGGACCCAGGCCCCAGAAAGCCTTGTGGACAATTCAGAGGGTTTTGAATTTAATCCTTGCATCCATTGGAAGCCAATGGAGAGATTTCAGAGCGGGGGAGATATGATCCCAGGGCTTGAGGCCAAGGACAAGTCTCGCAGTCCTGTTCTGGATTAGTTCAAAGGGCAGAGAGTAGAGACAGGTAGATTTAGAAAGAGGCTGTTACAATAGTCCATCTGGGGGCCAGGTGTTCAGATACCTCCCCAATGCCAATTTATTGTCCTTGGTAGTCTCTTCAGACATGGCGACAGCCTCGCCCTACGATTCCTTTTACAGATAACAGCTCAAACTGTGTAGACATGGATAGAATCCGTTAATAAAACGTATAAATGGTATCAAAGATCAAAGAAGAGGTACAACGTGGACGTGTAAATCACTCACTGTAGCACGAACCACCACATCCCTGCTTTGACGCAATGGTGCTGACGTGCCTGACGTCGTCTAAAGATTTCAGATAGAAATATATATATTGTTTTAATTAATTCGTCAATTTCAACAGTTCATAAAGATAAAGTGCATAAGAGAATAGCATCAAATAATTTAGCACCTGACATTATCATGGGCTGCTACAGGGGGAGGATTGAGGACACTGTGATCCGCACACATTGCACTCATCTCAGCTTCGTCATCCGGTATCCAAGGTTTCCACACTCGTTTTTGAACTATAATGTATCCCTCCCCGCAACTTGAAGTACAAATCATGCCATTGTAAAGTACGGATAAAGGACCATTCTTTTAGATCTTTTATGGTTGTCTGGTTTATGGACGGTGGCCTGGGGTCAGCTGGTAGCGAGCAGCAGCTTGTGGGCATCGAGGCGCTGTTACAGAGATAGAGTATGTGATTTTGCATAGTTACAGTGTGCAAGTACATGCTTTCGTTTAGTTACAGTGTATAGGTACATGATATTGCAATGTTAAAAAGGTACATACAGAAAAAAACAGTTCAGGAAGGACATGGTATTTGCATGTTAGTAGCCTAGACAAACAACCAGGTTCACAAGTAAGGTTGTCTAGTAGGTTTGGATGTGCCTTCTCTGGTTTCTTTCTGGGTGAGGTAGGGAGTGCCCGTGTTGTTGATGCACTTGTGAGTGATGGCCAGTGTTTTGAAAAGGATGCGTTCCCTGATGGGCAGCCAGTGAACTTCCTGTCTAGCTGTGGATATTTGTTCTCTTTTAGTAATCCTGATGGCGGCTCTAAAAGCATTATTTTGGATGACCCTTAGTTTTGTTAGATTTTTGGAAGAGGTGCCAGTGAAGAGGGCATTGCAGTAGTCCAACCATGACCCTATGAGAGCTTTGGCGATGGTGAGGCAGTTTTCAGTGGACAGGAAGGGTATGGCAGCATTGAGTAGTTTGGTGGAGTATGCTGCAGAGGATGCAATAGAGTGGACAGTCAAGACATCAAAAGGGTGGCATCCAGATAGACTCCTAGGGTTATAACGGATGATGATACAGGGATATGTATGTCATCTATGGTGAAGGCGGTGTATTCAGTGTGGAGTTTATTTAATGTCTCCAGAGGCCCATCCAATAATATTTCTGTTTTGTCTCCATTGAGGCAGAGCCGGTTTGCAGCCATCCAGGCCTGTATGTCAGAGTAAGCTACGTTGAGGGCCTTTGAGTCGTCTTCATAGATACCAGTGAGGGGTAGGAGGACTTGGGTATCATCGGCATAGTTGGTATAGGCTATGCCGATGGTATCCAGAATTTCGAATAGAGGTCTGATAAAGATATTGTAGAAAGTGGATGAGATACAAGAGCCCTGTGGAACTCTGCAATGGATTGTGGTGGAGGCAGTGCATGCCTGATCTGAGAAAACCCTCTTAACTCTTCCCTCTAGGACGGATGTGATCCAAGCTGTGGCTTTTGGTGAGAAGAGAACCAAGGTAGTGGGGTGGTGACCAAGTGTTTTGTGGTCAACTAAGTCAATTGCGGCTGATAGGTCCAGGAGGAGGAGCAGGGCCGGTTTGCCTGCGTCTCTAATCTTGTCCAGTTGTTTTTTTCAATCAAGCACGGCTGATTCAGTGCCATGGCTGGTGCAAAATCCGGATTGGCGTAGTCCTAAAATGTGATTGGATTCAAGGAAGTGTTGAACCTGTAGATATGCTGCTTTGACAAGAATCTTTAGTAGGAACGGGACTGTTGTGATGGGTCTGTTGTTGTTTGGGTATGTGAGGTCAAGTGATTTTTTTTTTTTAGGAGGGGTCGACCCCAGGCTTCCTTAAGGCGAGAGGGTATGAGTCCTGAGGTGAAGGAGTCATTTATGAATGCAGTGAAGAACGAGCCCAGGTGGCTGCACAGTCCTTGATAATTGTGGTGGGACAGGCATCTCCATTGCATTTTGAGGGTGTGAGTTTTTTACAAGACTGAGAACTTCAGGTTTTGAGATGTTTGTGAAAGCTAATAGGGGAGGTTCTGAGTGGGGGTATTCAGGAAGTTGTTGGGACTATGCATGGTGGTGAACTAAGGATGTTTTGGTTGGTTTAGATTTTGCTGTTTAATAAGTCTATTTTGTTGAGCATTGCCGATTGGATACTGGTGAACCAGCCTTCATCTTTAGTGATAGACTGGGAGGTGGGGAATGGCACTTCTAGTTCCCTAAATATAGAGAAGATTTCTCTCGAGTCGGATTTTGCATTGGCAATCCCAATATTGAAGGATGAAACTTTTGCCAGGATGATTTCCTTTTTGTATTTTGTGGATATCTTGTTGAAATCTAGTTTTAGAGATTATACAGGGTTTTTTTGCCAGGTGGTGAGGGCGGCACATTTGCTATTTCGCAATTCGAGTAGCACTGGGGCGTACCATGAGTTCCACTCTACGCACAGTTAGTGGGGCTATCGAGTCGACTGCTAGCTTTAGCGTGGAGTCATATATTTCTGCTAGGATGTTAGGATCATTGGGTCTCAAATTGGGGACCTCTAGGTATGGCATTAGGCTATCTTTGGTGAGCTTATGGGGGCAGCACATTAATGCATGTGGTAGAGGGATGGTTATTTGTTTTGGTTTCTGTGGTGTGGGATGGAGAAGATGATAATGTGATAATGTGACGGTCTGTCCATGGGCATGGGGAGTTGGAGATGATGGAAGGCAGACAGTTAACATCTGCAATCCAGTCTAGAGTGCAGCCTTTGATATGCATGGGGGAGGTGATACATTTTTTGAAGACCAGGTTTTCTAGTGCCTTTGCAAGTGTCTCGGCTAGCGGGTCATATGGATCATTGCGGCAGAGGTTTAGGTCACCGAGTAGGATGATCTTCAAGGAGATCTTGATGTTGTCATCTAGGAGGTGGAGGAGGTTATCATGGAAGGTGGCGACATGGCCTGGGGGGTGGTAGACAATGTGAAATGTAATGGTGAAGGTGGGGTTGGTGGTGAGCTTTAGAGAGAGAATGTTACCATTGCTTTTGAGGGAGGTATTGAAATGCCTGAGGGGCAGGGCTTCCTTGGCCACGAAGGCTACCCCTCCTCCTCTGTCATTTTGGAAGTCATGCCGGTAGATGCAGTATCCTGGGAAGGGCTAGGGAGATGGCGGGTCCTGTGGCATCACGGAGCCAGGTTTCTGATATGGCTAGGATATCCAGGTGGTAGGAGTAGAGCAGGTCATGGATATCGAGAGTGTGTGCAGTTAGGGAGCGTGCATTGATAAGTGCACAGTTAAGAGGGACTGGGGGTTTTTGAGTGAATTTGGGTGTTGTGGGAGTGTGGCCTCTGTTCATGCCTTCAGATGTTATAGTATGGTTGTCCACATCATGGGGAGAGATCACATTTTGCATGGGTGCAGTAATGCGACTGAGTTTGACGGGCAGGTGTGTAGATATTTCAACATTGTTATTCAATGCATTTGGCATAGACCTTTCAAAATTGTTGGGCAATACATTTAGCATGGACATTTGAACATTGTTGTGCAATAAATTTGGCAAGGTTGCAATAATGATTGTGTGTGTCATGCAGGTGTATAGACATTTCAGCATTTTTATGCGGAACATTGTCATGAGTCTCATTTAACAATCTTAACTTGGCATTAGTGGTGGGCAGCTTTATGTTGGGAGAGGGTGGCACAGTAGATTGAGGGTGAGCTATGAGCAGGTGAGGAGTAGGAACATGTGTACCAGGTATAGATACATCAGAGTCAGCAGGGTTCTGTAGGCAGACAAGAGAACTGGCAAACGAGAAAGGGGGTGTACCCACCCTGTTGGCCGCGTTAGACTTGTATGCATTGTTCAGCTTTGGCATGGAGATGGGTTTCCAGTGGTGGGTGCTGGCAGATGTGCCTGTTGTAGAGCACAGGGTTTCTGTTGGCATGGAGTGCACTGCTGGTGTTCTTGTAGTGGTTTGTCATTTGGACCCCTTGGGGGAAGTGCCTCTGATTCACTGTTTGGGCTGGAGTTGTAGCTGGGTCAAGCAAGGCTCTATGGGATCATTGGCAGTGGGAGAGCTGGGGAATCCTGTGAGGTGTTGCCAATCTCAAAGCAGGGCAGGTAGTAATACCAGTGAATGGTGTGCGGTGCCTAATGGCTATGGTGAGGCTGTGAATGTGTGGGTGTTGGGGGATGGTTGCAAAGCTCTAATAGCCGGTTTCTGGATAAGGAGCATCTAGGTGCGGACACGTGGGTTGGTGGGCAAGTGTGGGCCCTTAGACCTTTGTTTCGGCGGTCGAGGAACAAGTGGCACTTGGTTAGCTTAGAGCACAGACTGCAAGTGGAGGCTGTAGGTGGGCTCCTGGCTGAGCTATGAACTGTGCACTTGGTGCCTGGGGCTGTGAGGTGTTACCATCAAACAGTGACGTGGCTAGGTAAGTAGGGAAGATGTTGGATGTGGTATGCAACCAGAGTAAGGTGGGGGGAAGCTGGCTGCGGGATCAGGTGAGTGCTTGTTGATGTGCCGGCATATTCCCTTACCTTGTTTTTGGGGTATGTTAGGTGGGTAGGAGCGCAGGTTTGAGGGGGCGGATTGGCTACTTCGCTGCTAGCATTCGTGTAGAGCCGGGTGGAGTTGAGCCAGGGCAGTGCCACAGTCAGGAACCATGTTGGATCTCCCTATAGTAGAGTGTTGAGTGTTGCTTTCTACCTGCAGTGTTATAGCCATTATTATGAACATGTGCAAGTGGCTTACCTCTCAGGGGTCTTAGACTCAAACTGTTCTAGGGGCTATTACTTGTAGTTGGCTGGGTGGGGGTTGGATGTTTGCTCTGGCCTGTTTGTGATAACATGTACAGCGAGGCGCATAGCACCATCTCATGGCCTTGCAGGACAGTCTTCCTTGGGATAAAACGCATTTGCTATAGTTGTAGAACAAATTATGGTTTATATGGAAATTTACTTTGCTGGTCTCTCTCTCGTCGGTGCTATGGCCTATTCAGGTTTCTTCATCAGGTTTGCTGCCTGTGACTTCCATTCTGCCATACAGGCCCAATGTTTCTGCCATAGCTACAATATTTTGCCTGTTTATATGCGCACACTGTCTAAACATCTATAGTTTGCATAATTTTATATCCATGCAGGGTTTCTTAGCATGCCCTACTCCCCCTGGCATATCATAGGTGTCTTCATGGGATTCGCCTAACCCTAAAGTACCTGCAGGGGTGGGATAGGTTAATTTCCTTCCCAACACTGGTCCAATGGCTTTCCCATTTTTCATGGCTCTGATTGCCTTGATGACTTCCTCTATGGATAATCTAAAGTCATCTTCCAAGGTATTTATATCACAGTCTCCTTCCAATTGTTGGTGTTGCTCTATTCAACCCTGTATTTGCTAGAAAAATGGCTGTGCCAAATATCGGCAGCAATGCTGCACTGTAGGTCATGGAAAGAATTCGAAACATCACCAACCACAAGCTTCCAAAAAGTTTTAGAGTCATTATTCCTACATGCTTGTGTTAAAGTTTCCCATCTTTCCCTCAAGTAGATTTTTTCCCTTTTCCTGATAGTTGATTTATAGGTCGCTCTCAATGCTTGCAGGTGGTTTAAATCTGGCTTCGAGCTCTCTCTAAGACAAGAAATAAAGGCTGATTTGAGCTTTCTGCAGTCCTTGTGAAACCAGCACTGCCTTGATTTCTGCCTTTGTCTTATACCTTGATTGGTTCTCGAAGGGAGAGAAAACAAACTTTGTTTTAGGGTGTACATCCTTCTAATATTGAGTCAGTATGAAGGTGTGGCTGCATATCTGGGCTGCAAACCTTTCAATTACCTGGTAGAGTTCTGTTGTTTTGTTTTTTTCGGCAATCCTTGACCACCTCACCACCCACCGTGAAAGGCCCTGGATTTCAATAGCCATGGCATTCTGCGGTGTTCTTCCCTTGGGCGTTTGTTAGGATTGATTTTCTATACTCTGGCCTGGTGGACAGCTGTATAAAAGGACAACCTATATTGTGACAGGAACAACTACGGGAAGCTGTAGCCAAATCAGTTTAGCTAGCAGTGACAGGCAGTCTAGGCTAAGATCTTCAGAGGTGGTAACAAAGGGTCCACAATGAGGTCACAAAATGGGAGTCACAGATTACACTTAGTCGGATTACACTTAGTGTATAAAAACACACTATGAAAAATTACTTCTGACAAGTCGAGTCATCACACAAGACTATTAAACTAAATGCATATATACATTCACTTTGCTATAGGGCATAATACATGCCAGAAACTCCTGCAATGGAAATATTAGAAAAGTACTAGGCACTTAAGGTCCACAGAGTCAATCCCTATCTAAAATTGTCCAGCCTAAAGTGTCTGCGGCCTTTTGCCATATAGTTCTGGTAAAAGTTCCACAGAACTTGTGAAGCATGAAAAAAGGCAGGTACGGTCTCTGGGGTCCAGTGAAGGGTTCTTAGGGTTAGGGTTCAAGTTAGACTAATGCCCAAAAGTAGCCCCAACAGTCAGATGTCTTGCACAAGCAAGCAATGGGAAAGCCAATAATGTTAGAATGAAGGTTTATTATAAGCCTTTTGAACTATAATGGGAGTATAGGGGTAGGTTATAAACTCTGTAACTTACCCTCCGTACTCCGATTCTTTCCCAAACTTGGCAGGAAAAAGGAAGCAGGTACAAGGTTGCTTTTCCCACCAAAAGTTGCAGTCCTCGATTCACAGAGGTTTCAGGTTTGAGCAGATCTCCGGTTGGTGTCTTTCACTGTTGCAAGGACTCTCAATTGAAGAAAACTCGATGCAGGACCCCTCTCAGGACTGGACTCAGGTCAGGTAATCTATTTTGAATGGCGGTCAGCACAGCATGGTGACGCAAAAGGACTCAGCAGGCACAATCAGGCTTTCCCTCCGATCTCAAGATCCCTTGATGCTAGGATGCCGGAATTTCGCAAGAGGTAGTGTCATATAGCAGCTGAGGATCCTCCATGTTTCAGACTTAAACTCTGTACTGTGATGCCGGCAGGTGCCCAGTCAAAAAGTCGAATGAAATAAGTCGACTTGCAAAAATATCGAAAAAAAAAAATGTCGGAAAAAAAAACGTTTTTTTTTTATTATATGTTTTTGGGGCTTTAGCTGGTAAAAATAAACAGGGGGTTGGGGGGGCCCCCCCCTATTAAAAACAAAAAAAAAAAATGCTACATTTTTTTTTCGACATTTTTGTAATTCGATGTTTTTCATTCGACTTTTTGACTATAAACCATGCCCGCAGCATAGTAGCCCAAAAACGAAGCTGATCAGCCACAGGATGGTTACAGGGCACTTCCAAAGGGTTCCTTTTGCAGGGAATGGATGGTCCCTCCACTCCAAGGACCGGAGCTCCTTCAAAGGAATGCAAAAGATCGCGAGCAAGTGAGGGCTCCTCCAGGACAGCATCAGACGTTGGTTTCCAGGCCTCCTTCAGACAGGTCTCAAGTGTCTTCGTGGGTCTCACAGCTGGATTGGATTCTTGGAACCTTCAGGTTTCTCCAGGATCTCTCAAGAAAGGGTGCATGGGTCCTCTTTTTATCCTAAAAGCCAGTTAAGAGCTGCTACCCTCCTTAGCCAATAGCAGGACTAGCCCACACACACACCCCAGCAGTGGTACAATCAGGACCACTGGCAGGAACATTCATGCATACCACTCAGACACATTGAAAGCAGTTTGTGGATTGGGACAAGACAGTCCCAGCCACATCCTGCCCACAAACACATACAGCCCTCCAGTAGCATTCCAAAAGCTTCTGCTTTCTCGGGCACTGGAAGTCCTTATAGGGATTTTCCTGGCTTCTCAGGCCTGGAAGAAGGCTAAAGAACACGATGGAAAAAGGACAAGTGAAAAATATTGTGGTATGGCCATGTTTGACCAGTAGCCACAGTTAGTAGCCAAATGTGGTACATGCAGTAAGGCTAAAATGAAAATTCACTAAAAATGGGAAGAAGTCACTGCTGCCACCAGCTTATCCTTTTAGCACAACTAGAGTAACCAAACATCCTCTGAGTGTTAGTCTAGTGCAACACAAAAATGCAACCCATTGTACTGCAGTGTAAGCTGCTGTGCACAATGATAAAAGTTACCACAAGTGATACAAAAAGTAACCAAAAGTAGTAACACAGTAACACGACTAAAGGAAACAAAGTTTCCCAGTAATGACAGCCTGAAGGACATGTCACTTTCCCCGTGACATATGAGCAAAAGCCAGTGCAGTGAAGCTTAAGGCAATAGTACACAATAGTAACAGCAGCATGAGTCAACCAGCAGCTGCCAAACACACACACGCCCATGCGCTGTAATCAGAATGAATACATTCACATGAGTATAGGGAAAATGATGAGTCACAATTACAAGACATTCACATGTGAACCCAGCACATTGACAGGTGGCCACATTGCAATTCCAGTGCTGCAGTGACCCAAGTGTATTCGGCAGGCTGGGCCATGGCAAGTGCAACTGGGCACATGTTGCAGTAGCACCATAGCATTGCTTGCAATATCACCTTGTCGGCTCACATAGACATGCGTTGTGGGAAAGAATACAAACTGGACTGTCACAAGGAGTCACGCAGGGAACAGGGAAACCTTACAGCTATGGTCTAGCAAGTGGCGCTGAAGTGCTGGCTGTCTGGGGTTCTGATGTTGATGCCCTAGAGCAATATCACCCCGAGATTTGGTATTGTTTGGGTGACTGTCGCTGAAGATGTCTGTGGGTGTGCATGTCTCCATCAACCATACATGTGCTTTGGGTTTCTGGTTACACATCCATGACTTGCTGCTTGGTGACAGTCTCTGTGGGATGTTCATATGCAAATGCTTCTGGTGAAGGTCTATGGAGTGGCTTAATTCTTTGTGTGGCATTCCATTTGCACTTCTGCCATGTCATCTTTGCATGCCGTTCCATTCCATGTGTCATGCCCAGTAGCCACTCCATGATCAAGGGTGGACTGGCCTATTGGGTACTCTAATAATTTCACAGCAGGCGTCTGCACCCTGGTCCTTGTTTGTGTGGTGTTTCCACATTTTCTCATTGAAATCAGGTTGGCCTTGTAGTTGAAGTGTGATATTGGGTCACTATGGGTAACATTTCCATGGCCTCATTTGGTTTCCAGTCCACCCCTGTCCATGTTGCATGGGCATGCAAAATACCTGACTGTCTCATTTAAGGTAGATGGATGATCGAGTTGACATGTACGCATGTGGGTGATATGTGTAGTGTGCGGTGCATTGCTGGTGAGGTGCAGATTTTGGATGCTGGTATGTCCTTTTAATATATCATGTTGCTGGTGTGTTCACATTAATATGGTCAAGGACTGTTGAAGGAGAGGTATGTGTTACTGTACCTTTATATTTTTGTTTGTGTATCCTGTTGTTGGTTAGTTTGTATTCCGGTATTCCTGGTGAGCACCTTCATAATTGGACAGGGGACATGTTGATGGTATCAGAGACATCTATGTGGATAGGGTGGGTGGCCAGCTATTGATTTTTCCTATTGCAGGTGCACGTATATGGCAGTGGTGTGTGGAGGTGAGCAGGTCCAGCAGCAATGGTGAGGATGGATACATCATGACCATTGTTGTGGGTGGTGCATGCCACTCAAGGGGTATTATTCTATGGTGATATTTTGCCTTGGGATCGGTTCGCCATCACAAGGATATTGCTATGACTGGGTTGTTGGTTTGTGCATTTGATGTGATGGATGTGGATGGGGTGCCGTTGTAGTTTTGCTGTTATGGGGCACACACAGTTTGACCCTGAGAGACGCAGATTCTCAGGGTGTTGCTATGGGCAAGCTGGATTGGTCCTATTGCATGATTGAAGGGCATCAGGGATGTGGCTTCACTGTGTGCTCCACAGGGGTTGCAGTTCAGGTGAAGTATGTTTGTTCTACCTGATTGCGTGTGTTCTGTCCTGTAATTTTTGTCCTACTGTAGGAATGGGTGGTGCCTGTCGATGAGGGTGGTGTCCCTCCTGCAGCTCTACCACTATTCCCAGGACTTGTTTTGATATTTTCCAAGACAAAACATGCCACAATGATCTTTCAAAGTACAAGTGGTGCATATAGCAACACGTCACCTCAGTGATCAAGGGTGCGGAAGCGTAACTTCAGCACCCTGAATGTGCACGCCACTATGCCCCTAGTGGGTATGTGTGCTATGTTGTATCACCTGTGGTGGCTGGATTCCTGATGGTTGTCAACAGGAATGGTGAGAGCGGGTACGCACTGTCTCCTGCAAATGGGGAAATGGTTGTTGTCAACATTGATTGTCATTGGTTGTTTTTCTGTTTGTCATGTGTCTGTTTGTATGTGTGTGATAGTTGATTCTCAACCAGCAGCCAGGTGTTTTAAAAGGTTCCTGATGCAAAGGCCTGACACATAAGATACATAAGACGTAAGATGTAGCTGTCCTGTGTGCATTCCGGGTAATTTGCATTGACATGCATGATGTGCCCCTTGGCATCACAAGTCATCTGCGCATTGATGGAATGCCAATGTTTCCTGTGGCGATAGTTGTGCTCAGTCTCTTGGAGGGACTGAAGGGCTATATTCATGCAGTCGATGGCTTCCATGACCCATGGAAAGTGTTCAGTTGCATAGAATTCCTGGCATACTCTCTGTCATACCTGCATAATGCCTGGCATTTATATGTGCCTATGCATATGTGGTAGGATGCATTGCAATACCTGGTGGAGGCATGTGGATTGTGTGGGCTGTGATGCCCTGACAATGGCTACGGTGTGCTGGAATAATCCAGTTTCCAGGAAGTGTAAGGATGATAGTACTTTCACCAGGACTGTCAGTGCTTGCAAGCACATGGGGGGTGATGCCAGGTCATTATCCCACTCCATGTCCAGGTCCAGGATGGCCTGGGGTGGGAATCAGTATCATCCATGTAACTCTTCATCTGGCATCCCAAATAATGTGGTTTGTGGATGGAAGATTCTGAGCCTCCCCCTCATCCTTCTTCTCATTCTTTATTGTAGTAAGATCAGTGCTAGTAAAGCAGGGTCCGGCATGGTGGTAGTCCTATGTTCAATAGGGCTGCATTGTGCTTTTATACTTGTGCATTTGTTGTGCTATGTACTTTGCAACGTGTATCATGCAGTTGTAAGATCGCAAGATGTGCGTTCTCCTTTGGATTAAAGGCAATTGCGCAATAGCTCATGTGAATAGGGTTTCCTTCACGCTTGATCAGACGTATTTGTTGTTTGCGTCCCTCCCCATGGCCATGTTCTTCCTCGTTCTTCCTCATTTTCCACATGGAACGGGGATTTTGCATGTTACACCCCCTATTTCTTTCTTTGCAATAGCCCTTCCCCCACTTTGCGTTCTGCATAGTGCAAAGCACTGCAGCACACCACAAAGTAGGAAGGACCCGCGTAAAGTCCAATCCATGAATCAGAAATGTGTTTTTAGCGCTTCTTTTAGTGCTTTTTCGATGCAAAGTGATTTTGCGCCAGACTAAATATTTTGTAAATTAGGCCCAATGTGTTTTGGAAATATCTGAGTGTGCATCTCTGTACAATGCCTTACTGGCATAGTGCATACATATTTCAATCTCGATTCGGAGTGGTCATTCATTTCTACTGTTTATAGTCTGAATCTAGCTCCAGAGCATTGGAGCACTTTACAACTTTTAGAGTAAAGTTTTGGGAATGGCGTTTTTGTGGACAGTAGCCCAGTTCTGTTGGCAGAAGTGCTGATCAACGTGGATGTAGTTGTGCTAGAGTTATCAATGGAACAGTTATATTGTTGGTGTTTTTCGGAACTGGAGGATGATGGGGCATTCCAAGCCTGCAGCAGGGTACAGTCCCATATGATATGGGGAGGCAGGGGAATGACTGAGAGTCTTTTTCTTTGCAGGCTAATTTTGAGTCCAACCTTTTGATAGCTTTGCTACATGGGTACGAGGCTTATCTGCCAGGTATGTTTGCGTACCTTCCAAGTCAGCTTTGTAGAGGCAAACGTTTTCTATTATGAATATGGTGGCGAGAGGGAGCAAGTGACATTTCTGCAGGAAAGGAGAGAAGTGGTCGAATTTGTGGGTGCTTATATTGTGCTGAGCTGCACAGTTGTGAAAAGCCTTTAGAGGGGGCCAGAACCACGACTCAGAGCCTTGTTTAGACGGTGCTTCCCATATCAACACGGGAGATCATGAGATCCTGAAACACAGTGTGGAAGTCATATAGGGGACAGTGTCCTACACCTCTGGGTGAGTCCGTCCAGTTGCATATAATACCAAGTCACTTTTTGTCGTCCTGTTGTTTGGCAGTGAGACCGATGAGAATGATTTTGTCTGGCTGAGGTTAAGCTTAAGGTAGGAGTTTGAAATCTAGGTTTGGATGGTGGCCAGACACTCACTGGGGTGGGTGGTGTCCTAGGGCCTTTGTCCTTGTGGGACAGCTTAGTGTCATAGGCATGTTTATGAATGTCTATGTTGAGGTATTTTAGGAAACTTCCCAGACAATCCATATAGTGGTTAAAGGTGATAGGGGAGAGAATTAAATCTTCAGCAACTCCACAGGTAACTGGGAGTCATATGGGTCTGAACTGACCCATCTGCATGGCTTAGTGTCTGCCCAATAGTTAGGAAGTATAGCATTTAAGGACTGTATCCAAGAAACCCATCATGTCACTGTAGGGGGTTAGGAGTGCCTGATGGTGTTGAATGCACTCAAGATTTCTAAGAGGACTAGGAGACACAAGTCACCCTGGTAGATGAATTGAAATGCATCATCCACAACTTGCATGAAGACAGTCTTTTTACTGCGTTTTGTCTGGAAACTGCACTGGTAGTCACAGAGGAAGGCAGGGTGTTTGATTGTAGCCAGTGATTGGGACACAACAATTCTTTCTATGACAATGCAGCAAATTAATTTGGCTGAGTCTTACAGCTGTGGGGTGAGTCCATCCAGTTGCATATCATCAAGCCACTTTTTGACATCCAGTTGTTTTGCAGTGGGAATGATGAAGACATTTTGGTCTTAATGAGGTTAAGCTTACGGCCGGAGTTTCACATCCAGGTTTCGATGGTGGCCAGACACTCACTGATGTGGGTTGTGTCCTAGGGCCTTTGTCCTTGTGGGACAGCTTAGTGTCATATGTATGTTTATGAATGTCTATGTTGGGGAATTTTAGGAAAATTCCCAGACATTCCATATAGAGGTTAAAGATTATAGGAGAGAGGATGAAATCTTCAGGGTCCCCACAAGTAGCTGGGCACCATTTGGATCTGAACTGACCCATCTGCCTGGCTTAGTGTCTGCCCAATAGGTAGAACGCGAACCATTTTAGGACGTATCCAAGAAACCCATTTTGTCAGTGAGAGGGGGTGAGGAGTGTTTGATGATTGTTGGTGTTGAATGCAGCCAAGATATCTACTAGGACTAGGAGAGAAAAGTCACACTAGTTGATGAATTGCAATGTGCCATCCACCACATTGATGGTGACAGTCTTATTACTGCATTTGGTGCGGAAACTGCACTGGTAGTCACAGAGGAAGGCGGGGTGTTTAATTGTAGCCAATAGTTGATGCACAACCATTTTTTCTATGAGCTTCCCAATGAATGGGAGGCTTGTGATGGTCTGTAGTTAGCTTGGTCATCAGGCTCGAGTGTAGATTTGTTTAAGAGTGGGGGCATGAGACCTGTCTTTAGTGACCAGGTTGGTGTTTGCCAAGTTTGTAGGATTTACTTTTTCATGCTCCAGGAAACTGTCATGCGTTTTTCAGAAATGTGTTATCTGCATTTGCTTGTATTTTCTCTTGCTCAATACATATTCAAATTTGTATTAATAATGTTTATTGCCTGTTCCAATTTGGAGGTCTGATTTAACACTGCGTCGTTATACAAATGTGTTTTAAATACTTAACGTGCAAATCATAAACTATCGTTCTGCACAAGAGAATAATAAGAAAAATACAATATATATAAGGGAAATATTATAAACTAAGAACACAATAACAAGGAGATCAGCGGGCAGATTACAGAAACATTTCACTCGTCCAAATGTAATTTTGAATGGTATTAGCACTGTGGCAAATGTTGCCTTATTGCAACAACAAAAAAATGGGCCATATTAGAAAGAAATTGCTCGATTACAATTGCAATTTTGTATGGTTTCACCCTAGGAACATGTTCCCTTCGGTAGAAATCTCTTGTTTCAATTAATGTATTCACCTGGCCATAGTTTGCCCTCGTGCTAATATTGAATGGTAATGGAACCTGGGCAAACTTTGCCCTGGGGTAAAAATGCATTGCAAGCATGTGTGTCTTTGCAGTACAGTTTTTGCCCTTGTGCTGATACCATGAAAAATTGCACCAATATTTTTGCATTAGGACTATCGTGCAACATTGTACTTGCACAGGTACAACGTTTCTAGAAACTGGCCCTATCATTGAATGTACATGTGTGCATTTGTGTAATCCTTCTGAAAACTGCATCATAGCATCACCAATTTCAATAAAATTTCAATAAAACAAATAAGGTTGAGGTTGCCAATGGTCATACCTTCACTTTTAGAAACAAAATAGGTCATTTGTAGTGCGCAGTAGATAAATAGCCACCACGAAGTGATCGAAGTAGCAACAAATCTGAGCAATGTATCTATGAAAGCTGATCCACCAGGTAAAAACAGACATGGGCTTGATTCCTAAATTACTTTGAGAAACTCTTATTTACTTTCGACTTACACCTGCAGAGAAATACTCGATTTAGAATTGACTATGAGTAACCCTGACTTACTCCACTTAAGCCAGGAGGAAGTCAAGGTTGCACACCATTTTTAATGAATGGGAACATTAGAGTAACCTTGTTGTGAATTGGCCCACAATGTTTACCAGTATGTATTTTGTTGTTAAGGAAAATCATTAACAGTTTCAAAAACATATTAGGACAAATATGATTTGTATGGGTCAAACTTCCATTGTTTAAGTGAATGCGTTATAAGAAAGCTTTGACAGAAAATACTGCTGCCGGAGTGATGCTGATAGGAGGTTGTACTAGGGGAATGGTGGTTTCCAGCTCCATGTTTGTGTAAGGGACCCATGGCATGTCTCTGACTCGAGGATAAAGTTGTCAATGTATTGTTCTATGCTGATGACCCACGTGTGGGGTGACATGTGTCCTCATTAGACTGACCTGTGCATCATGTTCCTGAAGGGAAAAGTCGATGTTCTATGACAACTAAAAATCTGTAAAAGGAAGATGATTATATTTTCAAACAATCGGTGAGTGTTGCACTTTGAGAATGTGTTTGTGTGTGCAGTGCTCCTGTACTCAGACTATTGTGTGTACCACATTCTGTGAACAGGCATTAGGAATAGTGTTCGATGACTGAATGATTTAAGGGTATTTTTCATGTCTAAAATATACAGTAATCTTCAAAAACAAGTGCATTTACTATGCAGACATGGGATTAAACATTGCATTTTTATGTGAGTTTCAAACAACATGAACTAGCACACAATCTGTTCTTTACTATTGATCAGTTAGCTCGTCATGCATTGCACATAAGCCATTTCTCAATTTTGTCAAGACTGTTTCGTTTGAAAGACGCATTTTTAATCTCACGGTGTAGTCAAAGTATTAATATCTTTTCACAGGCAGTAGAAGGCATTTCAGTGTGCTTAATTCCAATCAGGTAAAGTGAACATTATCGTAAGGAGCTTTGCTGGTTGTGGGCTAATGTTCGGAGAAGATTGAAATGTAATAAGACACACTCGCATCACTGTGTGAATAGCCACACAGAGCCAACACTGGCTCATGCTGAACCGACATCACCTTTCTAGCTTTAAAGTTTTCCTGCAAGAGAAGAACTGTCCACCTCATTTACACGTTTGCAAACAAATGGAAACATCTTTATGTGGGAAATTTACAGCAACACAATTAAAGCGAGAGGGGTCCACAGGTATCAAGATAATTACATTTTTCTAATCTTACTAAACAAGATAAATTACCTGCAGGTCCTCTTATAAAAGCTGAAATCTTCATAATAAGTGAATTAATCAAGCAGCAGCTTGCTAGTGCACACGCATTTATAACAGAAATGATTCAAAGACTTATTTTATGGGGAAATTAATGGAAACCGGCTTTTCATTCTTCTGCCTCAATTGAAAAGCTCAGCAGCCAGCTGCCCACTTGTCAAGGAAACAGAAAAACGCTGGAAACAAAGATAAATAAAAACACCTTTTTCCTGGCACTTTTGAGGAGAAAAAGCAGCTCCTATTTACAGCAGCCATCTGCTTGTTATTTAATATGGGCGAATTACATGCTGTAATGAGTTTGTTTCTGCATCAATCAGTGCAATGGAACACAAGTTCACTCTCATAATGTGCAGCAGTTTTTAAAAGCTAATCATTTAATTGGACACAATAGTCAATGACAAATGGAGATGTAAGAACTCAGCCAGCTGTAATGCGAATATGTAATCATCGTGAAATCATATTATTTTACACGCTTCAACAATCCTTAATGGTATCTGATTTTTGGTCAGCACTCCCGGCTCCGGAGACAGGAAGATGCAGAGCGCGAGGAACAGAACCCTTTCCACATAGTTTCCTCTTTATTTGGCAATAGATAGTGACTTCAGATTGAAGTAGGTGGCATAATCCGTTTTAAAGTTGTTTCTAATTTTGCTGTACATGATGTATGAGCGCCTATTTAATTTGTCAGGCAGGCTGTGTAAGAAAGATGAGACTCTGGCTTTAGGTTTAGAAATGATCACATCTAAATGTGAGTTGATTTGCACAAAGGCAGGCAATTCTACCACATATTTTAAAGCAAAAACCCCACGTAAAGACCACAGCTGATGGTTGATTGCAGTGGTACTTATTGGAGGCAGAAGAGCTAAGCCACAGTGCAGTGAGAAGTGCCCTGGAAGGAGGTTCTGTCTAGGGTCATTTTTGTTAGCCAATCTCCTTTGCGGTTACTAGACTGGTGCTGGTTTGCTCAGGGCGGCCTCAACATATTCGCCCAGATTGCCACTGCTCCTGTCACGTGTACCCCATTGCCAAATGTCGAGTGGTAAACCAACCTTCTACTGTGATTTGAACAGTCAATGCAGTTATTTCGTAGGCGCGGTCTTAAGCCTTATTATATCTCGCGTTAAAATGTTGGACACATTTATAATTTATACAACTGCAACATTTCCATGTGTGATTTATTTCTCAGTGACTGGCACTATTTATACTGCTAAAAGAACAAGACTGGCCCCGTTTTAATAGAAATGTTCTTGGATAAACCAGCTCCTCTGTTAAAGATTTCAGAAATATACAATAGTCAACACTCCTGGCCGATCTGTACTGGCAAATATATTAGCGGCCCTGTGTGCACATAAACATAAAAAATGAAAACATGTTCAAGGAGTTTAACAGGCACGTTGATCAGTTTTAGTATAAATGTTTTTTCAATGTGGTACAGTGTTACAGAAAGATTATAGGTGAATGAGATGTCTTTCCTTAAATGCGCATGAGCGAGCAGTATAGGTGTGTTGTATAATTTACATGTGCCCCTACTTAGTGAAAAGGAGAGAGTCTTACTTGCCCCGTAAGGAAGCATGCAGCAATGCAAGGATATCTTGGAAAGGCGTCTAAGGCTCCAGAGGCATTTCGTTCCTCCCTATTCGTAATCACGTTCTTACGAGCAATGGGCCTCGGTCAACGTTAGACATTAGAATACACTCTGGGAACTGTTGGTAGCTGCATTGCACGGACCATTCTAGGTAGCTTCAGTGGTCATTGAGTCCAGCTCCATACCCTATGTATCAGCAGAAAAGAATGCCACTTTATAGTGCTTTATTGTGGCAAGCATCTACTAGTTGACTTGCTTGCCACACCATCAGCCATTTTGCATCACTATATGGACCCTTAGCAGTACGCCAACAATTGCCCTACTGCAAAAAATGTACCTCTTCAATGCATTTCGGTATCAGGGCAAATGCCTCGGACTAAGGCAATCATTCCTCTCGTGCAAAAATTCATTGAGGAATATGTTTTTGCACTGGGCCATATTTTGTCCTAGGGCTAATCACACTTGCACCGGTGTTCCTCTTCCATTCCTTGTTGATATTTAGAGCATACTACCTGTTTGTGCAATATGGTGATTTTAAATATGTTCAGCCTTTGCTCACATAGACATACACACACACACAGCAACATCTTACTCTGATTTCAATAATACAAGCATTGTTGATCTGACACATTATCAGGCCGATACATGGAAATAATGTGCGCGGAAAAACCGGCGCACGCGTGCGAAAACGTGCGATTCGCAGTGGCACAGAAAAAATCGCAGAAAATCGCACAGAAAACAGCGCACATCCATTCATGGAAGCACAGGCATGCGCGAAATGTGGGATGAGCGCTGAGAAAGTGCGCGGCGCACGCTGGCGCACAGGTCAACGAACGCCATGCGATAAAGCCACAGCGAATTCGCACATAGCGCAGCGCACAGAATAAATGTAGGCGTAACACGGGGCGTCACACGCAGAATGGGGAACAACTTGTGAAAATGTGGGCGTCACAGGGGAGGTCCAGGAGGCAAGTGCGCGGAACGCCCAGACGCTCGCCTACAACAGGCATTCATGGAATCGAATCGGGTAAAACAGCGCACGGCCAAAGACGCGCACAGGCCCATACCCGTACGCCACAGAAAGCAGGCGGTAGCGTCCCAATACATGTGCGCCAAAATGTGCGCTTACCGTATACACAGCTCAGCGATTGTGCCTGGGGGAGCTTGTGCGTGCATTTCAGGGGTGCGCGCGAAGTCACACACGCGTTTTGGCTGGGTGCGTGTATATCAGGGGTGCGCGAGAAGTATCACACGCGATGGGGCCTGCGGGAGCGGGGTGCGTGTAATTCAGGGGCCTGCGGGTGGATTCACACGCGATGGGGCCTGGGGGAGCGGGGTGCGTGTATTTCAGGGGCCTGCGGGTGGTTTCACACGCGATGGGGCCTGGGGGAGCGGGGTGCGTGTATTCAAGGGGCCTGCGGGTGGTTTCACACGCGATGGGGCCTGGGGGAGCGGGGTGCGTGTATTTCAGGGGCCTGCGGGTGGTATCACACGCGATGGGGCCTGGGGGAGCGGGGTGCGTGTATTTCAGGGGCCTGCGGGTAGTTTCACACGCGATGGGGCCTGGGGGAGCGGGGTGCGTGTATTTCAGGGGCCTGCGGGTGGTTTCACACGCGATGGGGCCTGGGGGAGCGGGGTGCGTGTATTTCAGGGGCCTGCGGGTGGTTTCACACGCGATGGGGCCTGGGGGAGCGGTGTGCGTGTAATTCAGGGGCCTGCGGGTGGATTCACACGCGATGGAGCCTGGGGGAGAGGGGTGCGTGTATTTCAGGGGCCTGCGGGTGGATTCACACGCGATGGGGCCTGGGGGAGCGGGGTGCGTGTATTTCAGGGGCCTGCGGGTGGTTTCACACGCGATGGGGCCTGGGGGAGCGGGTTGCGTGTATTTCAGGGTATTTCAGGGGCCTGCGTGTGGTTTCACACGCGATGGGGCCTGGGGGAGCGGGGTACCACTCACCGTCTGCCTTGCATGTAGAAGTACGCGTAGCCAACACCCGCTGCGAAGTAATAGCGAGTGAACCCCAACGGATGGAAAACACACGCACCGCACGAAAAGCACGTACAGAGAAGCCCTGCCAGGGCAACGCCCGTGCGCGAAACTGCACAGACGCGCTTACGCTGTAAGGGCCTTTGGTCCAATGAAATCGCGTACGCGTGCTGACGCGCTTACGCGCTAGGGCCCTTTCCTCGAATTTCACGCTGATGTGCAGGATTTTCACGTGCCAAATCACTCCGTATCAAGCTGGCCACGCGAAAACACACGGTAGACCACGCTCCTGCCCAGAAGGCCGAATCACTGCCCCCCAGTGCCCCGAGCAGCCTCCCACGTGCCATCTGCTGCTGCCTGCCTACCTGCCTGCTGCCACCGTGCCCTGCCATTTGGTGCCTGCACATCAGCCATCTGCAGGGGTCCAGTTGCTGTGTCCACCCCTGCTGGTACAGAAGACTCCCGACTCGAATAACATCGCTCCACAGCCCAGCCCCAGGACCCAGTTGCCCACCCACTCCTGCCCCTGGGGGTGCCATGTCGGGCACATCTACATCTGACACCAGTGGCAACCCCTGGCCAGAGGGGCAGAGGGGCACCAGCTTCACTGCCACCGAAGTTGGTGTCCTGGTGGAGCAAGTCCTGGGGCAGTATGATGCCCTCTTCGGATCGTCCCGCGCCAACAGGGAAGGACGGGAGAGGATCTGGGCCGACTGTGTGGTTGCCATCAACACGGAGGGGGTGGCAACCCGCACCATCCAGAAGGTCAAGAAGCGCTGGGAGGACTTGAGGTCCAGGACCCTCATGAAGGCCCGGCGCCTCATGGAGGGGAGCCGGGGCCGCATGAGTTCCATCCAGTTGAGGGTCCTGGAACGCGTACACCCAGCGCTCCACGCCCAGGTCCTTGAGAGGGAGACCCGTCTGGAGTTGAGCGGTAAGTGGCCAAGCATTGCTGTGTGAGACAGGGCATGTTGCAGTGTGCTGGTTGTCTGATACTTGCCTGCATGTGTGACATAGGCCATGTACGCATGTATGTGTGCAGGGACATCATGGGAATGCATGTGCGACCTGTAATGTGTGAACCGCACGGTTGTTGCATGTGTTTGAATGCGACATGGGGAGCCCTGTGCAGATTGCACACATGAGAGCATGGCAGTCTCTGTTCCTGGACATGGGTGGGGGCGAGGGAGGGGTGCTGATGCCAGATACATATGTGGTATCCATGTCTGTGTGCCTGACCTGCGTGTCTGTGACTTGTGAGTGCCATGCATGCATGACACATGTCTGTGACAATGTACAGATTCACTGATGCAGCCTAGTCATCCTTGTATGCACTGTGATTGGGGTGTACGGGGCCAGATGGATGTGACCGAGGTGAAGTGTGTGCATGTGATAGGCATGACCCATGATGCATGTGAGTCCCATTACATTGTATGATTCGAGAGTCCATTGGACATGTATTTAAATGTCCATGGCAGGCACCATGACTGTCACTGTGTGTGTATTGCCTGGACTGACACATGTGTTGTGGTGTGACATGATGGAAGTGTACTTTGACAGTGGCACTCATCTGCTATTGCTTCCTGTCTAGGGGACCATAGTACAGTACCCTGATGCTTGTGTTCTATGTCTCCCTCTACACAGCGGCTAGTGAAGGAGAGGGCGGAGACGGCGCTGTGGAGCAAGGCGGCGGAGATGCCCCCACGGCTGCAGCGGAAGGGGTGGGTGAGCCCCCACAGGGGCCTGCCACGGCGGTAGACGGTGAGGAGCCATCCAGGTTGGTGGTTTCCACAGAGGAGGAGGAGGCCGCCACTGAGGCGCACATGGGGCCTGGTGGGGGCATCCCTGCTGGTGCAAGTGGTGCAGTCCAGGGGCAGGAGGCAGCACAGGTCACCGTGGAGGGGCCTGTGCATGTCGCTGTCCCTGAACCTGTGGGTGCACCACCTTGCACCAGCAGGGATGCCCCGTCCCAGGCCCGTCCGCAGGTAGAGGGGATGTCCATGTCATCTGACTCCCCTCCACCTGCGGACGAGGGGACCCCTGGCCGTGTGGAGAAGGTCCTGATTGGGGTCGCGATGCGCACGGCTGTGATTCGTGATGCCGTGCGTGCTTCCCACAAGGAGCACGCACGTCATCACGAAGAGCACCGTGCCGACGTGGCCCAATTGGGATCGGCCATGTTCGGGGGTTTCCTGCATGTGTCGGCCAATCTGGCGGCCCTCTCCTCCTCTGTGGAGACTATACGCCAGTCGTTCTCCTTGCCGTCTTCCGGCCCAGATGCCACCAGGGCCCCCTGTGGACCTGCCCTGACCAATGCAGCCAGCTCGGTGGGGATCCCATCCCTGCCACAGTCGGGAGTCAGAGGTCCAGCAGGGGTGGACACCACAGCAACTGGACCCCAGCAGATGGAGGATGTGACGGCATCATCGGGCAGGGCACGTGCACGACGGCGTCGGTGGTTTCCATCAGCCTGGATGCCGTCGTGCTGGCACAGGCAGTTGCGTCGGAGGCAGCAGCAGGCTCAACGTGGGAGGCATCATGGCTCGGGGCCATCAGCATCATGGGTGCAGGCATCGGCCGGAGGGCAGGAGAACCCTGGAATGGGAGTGTCTTCCGTGTGGGAGCGGTTGTGCCAGCGGATAGGTGCGGAGCGGCAGCGGGCAGAGGAGGAACGGCTCACGATGGTCAGGGCGGAGGACTCCATGCGGAGGGCGCTGAGGCGGGCTGAGTGCCTCGAGGGTCTTCGCAGGGAGTTTGAGCTTGACACTGCGTTATCCCTGTGGGACCTCGGGGCCAGGGAACATGCCCGCCTCCAGGAGTTCGATGATGCCCTGGCCCATGACAACAACCAGTGAGCCGTCCGAATAGCCCACTGCCTTTGTATATAGTTGTATAGTTAGGGTTAGGTTTCCTTTGTTTTTTTTAATTTTTTTTGGTTGCGATTGGACAATGCACCACTTTTTTGTATATAGTTCAGTTTTTAGTTAGTAGGCATAGTTAGGTTTAATTTGGTTGGGCTCATGGACCCGGGATGATCTTCTTCATGTTTCTTCTTTTTTTTTTTTTTTTTCCGATTATTTTCTTGGACATTCATCTTGTTTTGTTTGATTTGCTTTGTGTTTTTTCTTATTTCATTTACATTCTACTTGCTGTTCAATACATATTATTTTAAATCTTCAATGTGTCGTATCATCTCATTGCTTTCAGGCATATCATGTTGGGTGTTTTGTCATTCACTTGCAGCCATTGTGTGTGACAGACATTTGTACATTTGCATTATTTGAAATGGGGGTGTAACATGTAATTGCCTTTGATATGTGGGTGGGTGTGATAGTTGGTTGGCCCTTTTGGCAGGGGAGGATGGGCATTACGGACATGATTGGGGATTGTTGGGACCCAGGTGCAGGGGGGCATGGATTGGACATGGGTGGTGGCCTGCTGGCAGGTGCCCCACAGTGCTGGGGGGTGGAGGGGGTGGGGAACATGAGTTGGACATGGGTGGGGGCCTGCGGGCAGGTGCCCCACAGTGCTGGGGGGTGGGGGTGGTGGGGAACATGAGTTGGACATGGGTGGGGGCCTGCTGGCAGGTGCCCCACAGTGCTGGGGCGTGGGGGTGGTGGGGAACATGAGTTGGACATGGGTGGGGGCCTGCTGGCAGGTGCCCCACAGTGCTGGGGGGTGGGGGTGGTGGGGAACATGAGTTGGACATGGGTGGGGGCCTGCTGGCAGGTGCCCCACAGTGCTGGGGGGTGGGGGTGGTGGGGAACATGAGTTGGACATGGGTGGGTGGCCTGCTGGCAGGTGCCCCACAGTGCTGGGGGGTGGGGGTGGTGGGGAACATGAGTTGGACATGGGTGGGGGCCTGCTGGCAGGTGCCCCACAGTGCTGGGGGGTGGGGGTGGTGGGGAACATGAGTTGGACATGGGTGGGGGCATGCTGGCAGGTGCCCCACAGTGCTGGGGGGTGGGGGTGGTGGGGAACATGAGTTGGACATGGGTGGGGGCCTGCTGGCAGGTGCCCCACAGTGCTGGGGGGTGGGGGTGGTGGGGAACATGAGTTGGTGATTATTTGTGCAAGGAGACATGTGCCTTTGCTGGGGGGCATGCCCATGTTGGGTGGGCTGCCTGCGGGACATGACCAGGGATGCAGGGTAGTCCCCTGTGGTGTGGGCTGCCTGCAGGGGCCGTGGAGGGTGTACAGGGAACACCTGGGAGGACCCACACTGGCAAATCACATGTAGGACTCCCCAGCACCCCTGAAATACACGCACGCAGCCCAATCGCATGGGAAACCACCCGCGCACCCCTGAAATACACGCACGCAGCCCAATCGCGTGTGAAACCACCCGCGAGCCCCTGGAATACACGCACGCAGCCCAATCGCGTGTGGAACTTCCCGCGCACCCCTGGAATACACGCACGCAGCCCAATCGCTTGTGAAACCACCCGCGAGCCCCTGGAATACACGCGCCCAGGCCAATCGCATGTGGATCTTCCTGCGCACCCCAGAATTACACGCACGCAGCCCAATCGCGTGTGAAACCACCCGCGCGCCCCTGGAATACACGCGCCCAGGCCAATCGCGTGAGAAACCACCCGCGAGCCCCTGGAATACACGCGCCCAGGCCAATCGCGTGAGAAACCAACCGCAGGCCCCTGAAATACACGCGCCCAGGCCAATCGCGTGTGGATCTTCCCGCGCGCCCCTGAATTACACGCACGCAGCCCAATCGCGTGTGAAACCACCTGCGCACCCCTGAAATACACGCACGCAGCCCAATCGCGTGTGAAACCACCCGCGAGCCCCTGGAATACACGCGCCCAGGCCAATCGCGTGTGGAACTTCCCGCGCACCCCTGAATTACACGCACGGAGCCCAATCGCATGTGAAACCACCCGCGAGCCCCTGGAATACACGCGCCCAGGCCAATCGTGTGTGGAACTTCCCGCGCACCACTGGAATACACGCACGCAGCCCAATCGCGTGTGAAACCACCCGCGAGCCCCTGGAATACACGCGCCCAGGCCAATCACGTGTGGATCTTCCCGCGCACCCCTGAATTACCCGCACGCAGCCCAATCGCGTGTGAATCCACCCGCGCACCCCTGAAATTCACGCACGCAGCCCAATCGCGTGTGAAACCACCCGCGAGCCCCTGGAATACACGCGCCCAGGCCAATCGCGTGTGGAACTTCCCGCGCACCCCTGGAATACACGCACGCAGCCCAATCGCGTGTGAAACCACCCGCGAGCCCCTGGAATACACACGCCCAGGCCAATCGCGTGAGAAACCACCCGCGGGCCCCTGGAATACACGCGCCCAGGCCAATCGCATGTGGAACTTCCTGCGCACCACTGGAATACACGCACGCAGCCCAATCGCGTGTGAAACCACCCGCGAGCCCCTGGAATACACGCGCCCAGGCCAATCGCGTGTGGATCTTCCTGCGCACCCCTGAATTACACGCACGCAGCCCAATCGCGTGTGAATCCACCTACGCACCCCTGAAATTCACGCACGCATCCCAATCGCGTGTGAAACCACCCGCGAGCCCCTGGAATACACGCGCCCAGGCCAATTGCGTGTGGAACTTCCCGCGCACCCCTGGAATACATGCACGCAGCCCAATCGCATGTGAAACCACCCGCGAGCCCCTGGAATACACGCGCCCAGGCCAATCGCGTGAGAAACCACCCGCGGGCCCCTGGAATACATGCGCCCAGGCCAATCACGTGTGGATCTTCCCGCGCACCCCTGAATTACACGCACGCAGCCCAATCGCGTGTGATACCACCCACGCACCCCTGAAATACACGCACACACTCCCCCAGGTCGCGTGTGTTACTTCTCGCACTGGTACAGGGTTGGCGCAGCCCTTTGCGATGGTTTTGCGATCTTGATGGCTTTTCCTTGCGCGAGGGCGTTCTTGGGGGCGTAACTGGCGCTGCTGCAGGGTCGCTGCGATACTCTGCGCCACGGCTTGTTTTCGAGGATTATTCCATGAATACGATGTGCGCTGAAATGGATTTTATCGCATGCGGCTGGCGCAGACATTCGCACAGGTACACTCTGCGCCAGCCGCGTGCAATACTTTTGACTGTATTTCCATGAATCGGCCTGTATATGTCCACCTGTACTCATTTGTATGTGGTACCATCAATATAAAATAGCAATTACATAGTGAGCTAGAAGAAAATCCCAACAAAGTGAAAGCCAGATTAAAAGGCTGGGACTGGGTTCGCTCTCCAAGATGGCAAAAAAAAAAAAAAAAAAAAAACTTACCCAACATCTTCCAGTGAACTTACAAAAAATCAATGAAACAGTCGAATACCTGTTCCCAGACAAAGGTATTAGATCAACCTTTCTAAGAGCTTACTTAAATCTGTTCAAAACAAACGAGATTTTAGCGATATGAGGAATCTCCGAAAACAACATATGCCGATTTTGCAAAGGAGAAGAAATTGTGGAAACATTAAGACATCTTCTCCTATCGTGCAAAGGAACCACTATAAACAGACTAACTCACATGGGACACCTGTTTAAAGACGCCTAGATTCTAGACGAACATACTGGTGGAGCCACTTAATGAGTGGCAAAACCACGAAAACAGTGATTGCAGTAGTAAGATTTTTAGAAAGTCTGGGTCTGGATACTGAAACTACAAAAGTGGATTAAGAACTAACCACACAGCTGAGGAAGGAACCTTGAGAATGGACCTTATTATTAGGTCAATAATCAAGCTGACCTGTGCCATTGTGAACTTTGTAGACTCTCTACACTTAAATGGGAAATAACTTTAAGGAATTCATGCAAAACAAATGTCAAAGCAGATGACAAAGTTACATAATGTCTTCAAAGGGAAAGAAGTCCTCTTTCTTTTTATCAACTGTCAATGTTTTATAGTTATCAAAGCAACAATGATGATCCACTGTAACAAAAGTTTTGTTGCCTGTTAGTTCGCTACAAGGCTCACTGAGCTGAAGTTCCAATAAAAAAAAAAAATATGATTTAACAAAAAGAAAACGGAGTAATGGATTTTTAACCCAAAGGACACACACATCTTGTAAAAACTGTAACAAACAGTTAAATCAAGAAAAACAAATAATAATAATTAATATCACAAAACATCATCAGATATCAGGTGTGCACCGTTATCAGCATCCTATATTTTAAGATGAAAATAGAGTTTCCCATGGAGAGTCTATGAAGCCTTTGTAAGCAGATATGACACTCCCTAACTCATTCTCATTGCTTTCTGCCAAAGGTAGATTATACCAGTGCTGGTGGAAAATTGTATACATTAATATAGACCACTGTTTTAAATGTGTGTGCTGGAGTGAGAACACTGGCTCTGGTGTTAGAGGTGGAAGGGCAGAAGGCCTATATTTGGATGGAACAATCTTGCAATGTACCCACCTCTCACAGGGGCTCCATATAATTACAGATGCTAGTGGTCTAGATGCACACTTTAAGAGGTACAACTGAACGTGTGTGGAAATGCTTTTCCATGCCAGCGCACTGAATTAATGTGTGTGTCATGTGCGTCCAATAGGCCGCCATTTATGGAATTCTTCAGTGTATGCACTGAATACATATGTACAATAAAATGAATTGGACTAATGAAATGTAGAGATCCTTTTGGGAGGATAGCTCAGGGGCAACGCGCTCGCCTTGGAAGCAAGACGAAACAGAGCAACACAGGTTCGATCCCTGGTCCGCGCTTAGAAACCTCTGGGTATTAAGCACATTATAAATAACCTATCATATAATAATCTATCATTACATCCTACCAGGACCTTGGAGAAACACCAGCACATGCCTAAAATATTCTCCAAGCCACGCTTTCCTTAACATTATTATTATTATCATTATTAATATTATTATTTGGTTATTTGTTGAGTGCAGACCTAGCTTTCGGAAGCAACAGAGGACTTAACAATCATAGGGTAATAGGAGGAAGAATAAGGTTAGGGAGCAGAGAAACAAGGGAGTGGGGACCTAATAACAGAGGAGGGAGGGCAATAGTCCACATGGCCCCTTGCAGCCTTTCATAAGGGAAGCCAAGTAGAAATTTAAACACATTAAGGGGGTCATTTTCCAGAGTGTGTATTCAGTGCCCAGGAACATGCGATTCCGTCTGCTTCTGTCCATGTGGTGCATATATGCTTCTGTCAACGTGATGCATGTACAATTATTTTTCTTCAAAAACAATTGATGCAGAATTCTGAGACAGACCAGTAGGTCTGCTCAGAAATCCACATCTGATATTAGATGAGGTGCATACGCCTCCGACGAACATTACATACTGCCTTATGTCCACATCTGGTCACACCTAAAGTGTGTTAGATGTTAGGTAGAAATAATGCAATAATGAGTACGGAGCCTGCAAACCTTGTGTCTGTCTACTGGAACACAAAATCAAGACATACAATGCTAATGTCTCACAAAGGACCTCTCCCCCATTGCATCTGTGTGGGAAAATTCCCTGCTTCCCTCTGTTTTTCCCTCAGAGGCCTACTTAAGCCTGAAGGCCCTTATATTACCTGTTTATGCCCAACATTGCCCTGTTACCCCCCACATTGCTCTGAAGAGGCTCTCAAAGGCCGGAAGGTCCTCATATTGACATGCCGACTCCCACATTGCTCTGCAGGGGCCATCATTACTTGCAGTTCACACACACCTGAGAAGTCGCCCCCATATTTGCCTGCACCCTGAATGATTACCGTCCCACCTTCTGCCGCTCTCCATCTGACTGATTACTGTTCACCTTACTGCGTGACTGCCTCTGATTTTACACTGCCCACTTATTACTTTTTGAACCACTAACGGTTTACAGCCCCCCTTTACTGACTGTTCCTTTAACTTTTTCCTGCCTCCCATTATTGGTTTGAAAACCCTGACCACTTCTTGTCCCACTTACTTGATGAGTGCTCCTCAACACAACTGCCCAAAATCCCTTAAAGGTGCTCATGCAACCAATACATCACCACAGCCCCAGCTCCGGGCATCACCATCTGGCCACTGCTTCTCCCAACACCCCTTTACTTGCTATGAGTCATAATTACTCCATCCTCTATTGTGCCCCAGGAGCCCCAGTGCACCTGCCAATTCCCCATTCCTCTGAGCAAATCCACACCACCACTCTGCCGGGTCTGAGTGCCTTCAATATTTCCCAACAGCAAGGGGTAAACCTGAGGACCATGCTTACGTCCAGGAGCACCACATTCTCTGATAATGAGTAGACAGTCCTAGTTGAGTGTGTTTGAAAGGAACCAGCACACCTCATGGGTCCCGAGATATATACAGTTCCTTTCCACCAGTGCCACAAGATCTGAAAGGCAATCTTACAGGATGTCAATGTGTGGTACCCACATCACGGAAAGGTGTGCATGAATATGCATGACAATTCAGAAGCACTAGCAGGACCTTTGGGGCGTGTTCCTAAAGTTGCTCTGTAAATCTCGTAAGCCATAGAGAGAGGTGCACCTATGTGTGCAATTGTTGTGATGTGGCATGGCATTCTGATGATCACCCAAGACAGGTTTTACTTGCGCATGAGACTCCAATGGGACCATACATGCCCTCAAGCTCCTTACACGCGTTCAGGTGATGGTTCCATGTCTGCAGTGTCCTCACTGGCAATTTCTCTTCTTTACTGACATTTTTGGGTGGGTATTTCCAAGATTTTAATTTCATAGATCTATTCTGTGCTTCACTGTCAAAGTCTTGGAGAGTAATAACACTTCTGCAAATGTGCAGAATATGCCCAAAATCAGCCTCCCCAAACTTGGAGAAAAGCAATTCATCATAGCAAAGTATTGATTTATGTCAGTAGGTTTTGAAAAACAAAGCAGTAATAATGTTTCCATCAGCATGATTTACCAAAGTATCTAGGAAATGTAATCCGTGGAATCACTGTGCCATACGTGACTGCGCCGACACAATGTCGATGCCAATTAAGGCACGGCGCAGTGATCAAATAGATCACTTTACATGCCCCCTGGCCCACATTGCCTTACCTGACCCCCACCCCACTGACCTTTATGGTGGCACACTTCTGTGGGTGCCGCCGACACCCCGGTATCCCTGCGGCATCGGTTCCACCCACTTACGTGGGTCGGAGCTGACACCGCCGGGGGCTTTTATTTGTAATTTTTTTATTTTATTTTTTACTTTCTTGTCCCCGCTTACTACAATGGTATACCAAAACCCCCGCTCTGTTTGGGTGCAGTAATGGAAGTCAGTATTTTGTGCATCCCCAAAGTTGCAGTCACTGCTGTGGTGCACTACTGAGGGTGACATTTTGGTATATTACCTAGGTATTCAGTACTACTGAAATGGATGTTGCACTGATGGTAACTGTTGTTTTTATTTCACCTCGTCCTTCAATGATTGAAGCACTGCTGCATTGCCCTTTCATAGGATGAAAATATCATCAATATTGCCCGAAAACTCAACAGAGACCCAGAAACTGAGTCAGTGCTGGAACAGTGGGGTAACGTGGAGGCGACTTCAGGGTTTTGTGAATTTTAGGTAGGTAATATATTACAGGGATATGCTGATCCTACCCGAGGCTCTGTGATTAACATAAGTCATGGATAGTGTGAAGTAGTGGTGTACATTGGACCCAGAATGTGTGCATGTGAATATCATTGGCACGTTTGATGGATGATTGAGTAGGATACAAGGAGCCAAGTGTTTGAAGTAGAGATTCTGGCAAGGGTGATGATGGGTCTATTGGGTTAACATGGGCTACTTTGATTGAGACATTCTGTATTACTGGTAATGGGCACTGATGTGCCTCATGTGCACTTAGTGTTGCTATGCTCATATGGCCGTCTTGTCAAGGTCTACGTGGACTTTCTTTTCTTCCATGAAGCCCCACTGTTACATTAGTCATTTTTATAATGACTACACTGTAACTTTTGAATAGCATCAGAGAAGGAATACACCAGTGACAGGAAATGGATACATAAACAGTTGATCTAGATGGTCCTTTTCGATGCCATCCATTTCTAAACAAAAATGTGGGTGCTGCATTGTTAATGATAATTACAGCCATTCAGCGAACAAAGGTTATTTATGTAGAGTATTTGTGTTCTGAATGTATATTCATAGCATGCTTATTAATTCATACTTAGCTTTGGCATAAAGTGGCAATAGCATGCATTATTCCTGTGACAACTGGAAATTCAGATGGGATTCTGATATAATGCAATTACATGATGACACAGTCATGACCATGGGATGTCTAGGCATCATCGTGTTTGTGCTGTGGTGTAATGTTACATAGAAATATTTATGCATTAGAGACCCCTTTGACATCCACAACTCATTATGCACAGTATTGCCTCACCAGTGTCTGATCAGGATCCTGATTAACAATTGGAGGAGCTAATGGTAAGTTTTGAAGAGAAGATGGCTTTTGTGGTTAACCCTCCTCCAAATTTGATTTTTTTCTTTATCATTTGAATGTGTTGAATCCAAAATCAGTTCATCCTCTTTTCATTATTCCACCTCTTTCTTTCTATTTCAGAGGCGGCTTACCTATGAGCAACCCTTTAATTATGATGGTCAACATAATACCTGAAAAGGGTGGGGTCCGGACTAATGCCTCCCTCAACCAGGATAGAAATCTAGACAAAAAAAGCTCCTGTTGGAGACACATAAAACTTCAGTGACTCTGACCATTCAACTCTCATCCTCAATCATACTGAATACACAACCTTTCAAACCATATTCCTCCTGCAGGGACTTACGCAAGGTATTACAACCAAAAAAATATGTCTGTTTTCTGAATTTCAATGTACAAAAATAAATGTTTAATTATATAATAAAATAGATAACAATACAAATAAACCAATGACAGTTGTGTGCCCATTGAGGGTGGACTACTCTTCACAAGCAATTGGTGATGGGGTTAGTAGAAGTGATTCAATATACTGGAAAAAGGTGTGTTGTGAACGAAGCTGACACAAAATTCACTTCTCTCTTCCACAGACGTGATACAGAAAAAGAAGAAAGGTAAAACAAGGAATGGATGCATCAGCTACTGCTTTTAAAAGTTCCTGAAGGCTTATAATGAAGTTCACCCAAAAAGAGACAAATAGCAATGATAGAAAATATGAAAAAGGTGTTTGGCAGATGGGTATAACTGCAATTACATGATATAGCCAACCCGGATGTGTTTTCCGTGGTTACGCCCAAGCACAAATTATTGACCACCGCATGGCCCAATGAGGAGTTTCATCTGCACGTGGCAGTAGCCACATTAAAGGAAGATCCAATCACTTCGGAAGCTTTGCTGACACAGCTACTCGGCTTTGAGCCTGTTTTTAACAGCTAATCGGATCATGGGCTCTAGTTCCCTTATAGCTGTGTCAATGAACGAGCCAATGACCCACTGCGGTGCATTGATATGACTACTCCAATGCAGTTTAATAAAATCTTCATGCGTGTAATGAGACAACAGGACGTTGATCTCCTTCAATACGGCTACACATCTTCGTGCCTGATGCGCCTGCCAATCACATCTTAGACCTTAGTACACTAAACATTGCATAAATTAGCATAACTTGTTAATTCACATTCAAAAAGGTGTTTCAAGATTATCTGTTACAGATCTTTGGTTTGATGTATCAATCTACCATTCATGCATCTGTGGTGTTTCATGAGGAAGGTGATAAAGGAGGAGAGCTGCAAGGTAATGCACTGCCACTCATATGCTCTAGCCAGCTCCAGTTTTCACGCCTTATAAGCCTCTACTTAAGGACTGTAGGCCAGCTCCATTCAGACAGAATTAAGTTGACTGCTGCTCACGTGACTGGGCCCTGCCACACACTTGCTCAGTCCTCCTTAGGCGTCCTTATCAGAAGACATGCAAAGACAAGTACCTCACCTGTTTGTGCCTGTTCAGGCATCATAGGGCCAATGGTATGACCAGCTATCCTGTACTTCATCTACAAACTAATCACTACTACTGCTACATTACAAAATATATCACTGCCTATCTCCTCCCTCCACTGCCCATCCCCACTCTTACTAGGGTTTGAATAGCCAAGTGCCCTGGGCAGCCCCAGAAAGCTACCCTAGCGAACCTCATCAATAATGCCCTTCCCCGATCCCAGTGAACATTTCTTCAGTAATACCTGACATACTGTAGCCATAACTTCAGAGTACAATTCCCAAACCACTTCTCAAGAGAAGAAATGTTCACTGCAAGCTTACCAATTGAAATGAACATTCCTAGTAAGTTGGCAGAATCCACACATCTCCAGAAATAAGCAAAAGAGCATTGGGGTCACCATTACCAAGGTAGAATTTATCAGGTGCATTGCCACATAGGACTTCTAAAATTTAAAGCCCCATTCAAACACTTCCACAGCTCTAAGACAGTAGAAAGTCACTAATATAGGGTCACAGGAAATACCTTGATATCCAACTACAAAGCACATACACAGCTGCAATATTTGTCAAGGGTAGAGTTATGCTGCTTGGTTGACTCTAGGGTTTCTTATATATCCCCATTCGTTTCACATCTTTCAAAGTCAGTGAGAAAAACCTTTAATTGAAAATATATTTTTTCTCATGCATAGAACCATTGCATAACATATACAATAGCTCGATCACTCTCCTAAAAACACTGAAGTAAAATATGGAAAACACTAGGTTCCAAATAAGACTTATACACTTGACCAAATCAGAAGCCTAAACGTACCTCATTTATCTTATATAAACAATTCATAATATACATGAAATATAGAAAAATACACAATCACTCACCTACAGCTGCTCCAAATAATGATACATGTCCACAATAGCCAAACACAGAACATGTGCACACTCTGAGGTTTGGAGTCAGAATGTCAAAAAGTTCACGAACAAGGTCACTTTCATAGCTTTCAGAAATCAATAGTACAAAAAGAGGACTGTACAAAGCAAACAAGTAAAAGCCCAACATATTTTTAGTATAACCTATGACAGTCAATAAATCCCAAAACAAGCATTCTAAAGATAAAGAATATGTTGCAGAACATTTCGAAACACAATTAAATAAAATATATATATTTTTTATTTGGAAATTTATATAACCTTGGCTATCACCCTGGTTACACTGAGAGGGCCTTCCCATAGCCGTGGGTAAACTTAAATTTTTCAAATACACTGAAAAAACACATATTGCAAAGGTTTCAAATTTAAATAACATGCCTTGAGGTGAGAACATCCAAACAGAAAGACAGGTAAAAATCTGTGCTAAAACAGCCATAAAATAATAGGATCACTGCACCAAAATAGAAGCAGCTCTAACCGCATATACAATCAGCATGTTCATACCCGAGGCTGCCAAAGCTCGTCATAAAGTATGATGTCCAATTGGAGCATAGGTAGCAGCAAATCTGGTAAATCACCAGTAGCCGTGGCTACTATTAACATTTTTCAAGATCTTAAAAAACACATTAACAAGGTGTGAAAATTCAAACAACACAAAGGTAAACATGAAACATAGAATCAAAAACACATGTAGAATTGTGTACTGTAAAATCCATGAAATATCAAGATCAATGCACAAGAATTGGTACAGTTGTACCCGCGGCTAAGGCGATCGTTATAGGCATGGCTGCAATCCCCAAAAAATACACAATGTCCCATGGGCTGACTAGTACCTGCGGCTATAACACCACTGACAGGGCGTGATGTTTCATTGGTTGCTGTCATAACCAAGGCTATTTAAAACAATGCATTAAGGGTATTTTCCTTTTCCAATATACTTTAAAAGTTCTCTGGGTTCTTTTACCAATATAAAACTAAAAAATATATTTTCAATCAGAGAAATTCTCTTCACCACTATTAAAATTAAAACAATCTTGGGACATTTCTCTGTGCTCTTTCTTTAGATGATTAATTCATTTTCTTTTTGTGAAGATAAAAAACCTGTACTCCATGTCAAAAATATTTCTCCACAATTGCAGCATAAATCTCTTATTTCAAACACTCTGTCTAAAATAATATTATAGAACTAAAAAACATTGTAATCCATTGCTTTGGCAACACATCACGTATGTCCTCAACATCACTATGAACCCCATTCTCAAAATTCTGAAATTCTGCACAGTCTTCTGAACAATGAAATTCATCTCCTGATGAAATTGGCTCCATGTTTCAAATATCCATTTAAACAATAACTATACCCCAAAAATAGCACTATCTCTGAAAACTATACCTCGCTCTGAAGCAATAAAAATGTACCATGTATACACTCTCTTGATATAATGATACAATATAATTTACAGTTTTATTGGCATATGTAAACATCACTCAAAAAAGTATGTTCACTGATAGGTTCAACAGTTGCACAGTCGCTGAGGTACTTGAACTCCTATTGGCAGCTCCCCGGCTAACTCAAACAATGAAGAACCAATTAGAAAGTAAATACAAGAAATTCAACCTTCTCTCCTCTTGTACTCTTCCTCCATTGCTATTCTAATATCTGAAGTGACAAGCAATATTTCTTTCTACCACACTAAAATGTGAAACTACATGGAACGGCTGGAGGACAATTATCCTACAGAGGAAGCAATTAAAAAAATAAGATGCTCAAGAAAAGGAACCAGAAGAAAATACACCACAATCAGGATTTTGTGAGTCCATTCTTTATATTTATGTAAAATGAGACTAACAATAATATTCTAAGTAACACATATCAGTCAACAAACAGATATAGTTTATGTAACTATTATTAAATGTAACACAAATATTTTTAAAGTGTATTATATCTTCAATTGTTTAAACATATTTCAAATATTTTCAAACAGAAGAAGTCATTCAAGTGTCACGAAGAATTAAACAAGGAGCACCACAAGAACTGCCCACAAAACTAATCATGGATTAGTTAATAGAAATTAAACAACTATTAATTAATGTTCAATAAGAAGTATCATCAATGAAAAAGGACATTGAACATTTAAGACAAATCATGGACAGTAAGAATCCAGATAATTGGGCTAAAGAAGAATATGTATCATGGGTTCAAATTAAACAAAAAAGAAAACGCACAACCAAATCCCCCCAAATATACCTGTTTTTAATAAACTTTGCACATTTATTTACAGTTTTTAAGTGTGTACACTTATATGTATTATTAATGAATACAAAGTATTACAAATGTTACAATAACTGTTTACAAATACTACACTCAATTCATCTTAAAAACACTTTCCAAGATGACTACCCACCCATGTAAAACAAAAACTCTATACATTTGTATAGCTTCGGTAACAAAATGCACGACGAACCAGTGGCTATTTCCTTCCTATTTCCTTCCTGCTGCTGCATAGTATACCCGCAGGTAACAACCCAGCAAATGGGATGGGTTTGGGATAGCCACAGACAAACATCCCAGTCATTGCTAATCCTAGACGCGATCATGAATACACCAGTGATGCCCCATTTTGTGAAACCACAGCTATAGTATTGTGCTTTTCTTAGAATCTGAATATGGAATATGAATGATAGAAGAGACATTAATGATACAATGGTAGTTAAAAGAGTTGTGTAAAGTACATGATAAGAAAGAGAGCATGCAAAATGTGCTAAAATACTACACTCAGTGTACCCTGAAACAGTCCTTTTAAGGATTACTTATGACAAATAAATATACAAATACAATAAAATAACATCCATCACATTTAAATACACAAATACAATGAAATAACATACAAGCACTTTTTTCTGAAATAACTCATCACTCATACCTGCGGCTAGAGTTCATTGACTTTTTTCAAGCCACAGTTACATTATGAAACTTTGAGGGGTAAGTTACGTAGATTTGTATACATATATATACACGAAATAGAACATTCTTAGAAAGGACTCTTTCCGGTACAAACCGAATACTTGTTTTGCACAAACACAAAACAGCTAAGAGTACTGCATAGCTGAAAGTGTATTAAGATTACAACACATACAATAGAATAAACCTTCAACATCACTAACATGAATACAAAAACTAAACACCTGCATATAAATGCCATTGATTGACAAATCAAATTTTGTAGGTCCATGTTAGTGAAAGTTCAAATATACATTAAAAAATAAGTGCCACACAATCAGAGCAGATAAAACAAATGATAATGAATACCATCATACAGCAATGGTTAATATAACTAACACACACAACACTGCAAATAAACCTTGAAATATGTAAACATGTAACACTTACTTTCACATCAGCCACACTCTTGCCATCTGCACAGTGAGAGTTCTGGAATCAAAAGGATAAAACAGTAGAAAAGTATGCATTTTATACTTTCCAAAATGAACACAAAAAAAGAGGACTATATGCTAACAAAACTACTAAAATGGATGACAAATTTTCACGATAACCTATCACAGACAGCTACACAAATAGAAAAGTAACAGCAACCAATGAAACTCACAGAAATCTATTTTTGCCCCACCCACCATCTTTCATAGCCGTGGCTATTCTACACGGCTGCAGGTCTTGCTTGGCATCTACGGGTACGCATACATTTTTTTGCAAAGCCCAAAATCAAACAAACAGGGCGATTCATGGAATTAATGTGCGCTGAAAATATCGGCGCAAGCGTGCGAAAACGTGCGATTCGCAGTGAAAGAGTAAAAATCGCAGTGCAAGTGCGAATATCGCAGGGAAACCAGCGCACATCTATTCATGGAAGTCCGTGCGCAAGTAAAATCAGGGATGTGCGCTGAAAAAGTACGCAGCGCACGCCGGCGCACAGGTCATCTAACGGCGGGCGCTAAGGCCTCAGCGAAAGCGCACATAGCGCGGCGCACATAACAAAAGTAGGCGGAACACGGGGCGTAACACTTGGAATGGGGAACAACTCGTGAAAATGTGGGCATCACGGGGGAAGTATAGGAGGCAAGTGCGCGGAACGCCCACACGCTCGCCTACAACAGGTATTCATGGAATCGAATAGGGCAAACCAGCGCACGGGCAAAGACGCGCACAGACCCAAACCCGTCCGCCACACAAAGGCGCTGGAAAAAAATGTGTGCCAAAATGTGCGCTAACAAAAAGCACGAATATACAGCTCTGATGAATGTCCCATACTGTGGCCCCCTAGGACAAATGACGTCCAAAGGGGTACTCGACAAACAGCGACACCCACTGTGTGAAAAATAGCGTGTGCGTGGATTCCAGGTGTGCGCGGGAAGTTTCACACGTGATCGGGCTTGGGTGAGCGGGGTACGTGTATTACTGGGGTGCGCGGGAAGTGTCACACGCGATTGGCCTGGGTACGTGTATTTCAGGGGTTTCACGCGAAGTTTCACACGGGATTGGGCCTGGCCGAGCGGGGTACGTGTATTACTGGGGTGCGCTGGAAGTTTCACACGCTCGCCTACAACACGTATTCATGGAATCGAACGTGGCTAAGGCATGCGCCCAAAAAGACGGGCCAATCCGGAAACACGTGCGCCAGCAGGAAGCAGGCGTACGTCGACGAGCGCATCATAAAAGTGCGCGCAAACAACAAACAAGCTCAGACGCCAGGATGAATATACCGTTCCTAGCAGCAGTGGCCGTGGGATACCGCAGGAGGAGGAGGAGGATAGTCAGGGCCAGAATGTTCACACCCAGAACCAGCCTTTTTGGGATGCCTGATGACCACGTGTATGGGAGGTACAGGTTTCCACCTCACATAATACTCAACCTGGTCAGTGAGTGGGAGGATGACCTCACATCACCCACCCTGTGCTCCCAAGCACTCAGCCCCCTGGAGAAAATCCTTAATGTACTGTACTTCTTGGCCACTGGATCATTTCAGTGGACAAGTGCCATAGTGGGGGGGTGTCACAGGCCACGCAGTCACGCTGCCTACACCAGGTCTTGGCCATCATCACTACACGCCCATCAGTCCGCAGGCACATATGCCTGCCCCGAACACCTGCACAAAGGCAGGCTGCCGCCCAGGATTTCTGCGGGGTGGCACAATTCCCCAAAGTGCTAGGTGCCATTGATTGCACCCATGTGGCTCTACGTCCCCCCAGGGCATCTGAGCACATCTATAGAAACCGCAAGCACTGGCATTCCATCAACGTCCAGGTAGTATGTAATGCCAAGGGAATCATCACCTCAGTATATGCCAACTATCCAGGGTCCACCCACGACAGTTTCATTTACAGAATGTCAACCCTAAACCGAGACCTAGAAGCTGGCCGGCATGGCGATACATGGCTGCTTGGTGAGTATAAATGCCACTGCACATGCATGCATGTCAGATACTGAGTAATGTCACAACACCACTAATGATACCCATCACCACCTCCCCAGGGGAAAGTGCCTACCCTCTGAGCACCGACATGATGACGCCAATTCGGAACCCCACCACGCCACCCCAGGTAAGATACAACACAGCCCACATTGCTTTCGCTCCCTTGACCGTTCTGGCGGGCAGCTGTTATACGCTCCCCCAGTAGTGTGCAGGATCATAGTGGCAGCATGTGTCCTGCACAACGTTGTAACACGCCGGGGCCTGGCCGTGGACATGGTGGTGACCCCACATCCCCAACCACATGCACGCCCGCTGCGCATGGGAGGGGAAAGGGCACGGGGTGAGGCAGCCCGTACGCAGCTGGTGGATAATTACTTCACCTAAAATCACACCCCTGTGGAGTGCACACAGCCCTGGCACATACCAGCTGACTATCAATGATGATGAGTCAAGTGACAGTCAACTGTCACAACGATACCAGCCTGAGATTGTTCACCTGGAAGTGTTCCATTGTGTGCATCCCTACCTACACAAACACCACCAATGCTGTGTCATCAAAAGACACACTTCTATTCTGCTAAAAGCATTACCCCTTGCAAGATACAACATGACAACAGTGCCATGTCACCCAACCCCTCCCCAGCACCGCCACCCAACACACCATGGCATGTCATGCCATGTGAGAGCAAACAAAGGAATCCCCAAAACATGACACAAGTGTCACAAAATACAGTGTCCCGAATGGAAACTGGTCACACACAATATGCTCCCATTAATGTAGAACTGACAACACACATGACCAAATACTTACCACACTACAATGCAGCTACCCAACCCCAAACATAGCATTCACATGACAGTACTAAGTTAAAGGATACGTAGTCTTACAACCTGGTGATGCTAGCACATCGACCACATCCAACTGTACAGTGTTGGTGCCACGCAAATCTGGAAGTGCACTGCTTACAACATGAACTCCATCTCCAAAGTAGACGGCCTTGCGAAGACATGAGGAATGAACCTGCAAATTAGGAGGGAGACATGGAAGCACAAGCACACATCAATACACCATGCAGTGTACAATACTACGACAATATGCACTAGGAATGTATACACAGTATTGACTACAGACTGCCCACACATGTCATGTGAGTCCAACGTCACTGTGTAAATCACTGTCACTTGGGCACACCCTTTGCAAGGCCATGGAAACGGGAAGCAGGCGGGGTGTGTGTCTCACGAACCAAAGCATCTAACCCAAACTCAGGACAAGCCTGCATGTGCCCAGCCGGAATACAGTGGATGCCCACGGGAGCCACACAAGGCAACACAAAATAAAAAATAAAAAATTAACAATGGCCATGTGGGGGCCAGAGGGGGTGGGGGAGGCCACCCAGGAGGTCTGAGGACAGGGTGCACACCAACAGCCACCTGTGTGGATGTTGCGAAAAAAAAACACCGCCATGGGCTCTTGGCCTGCACAGCTACGCTATCGTGAGAGATTCAGAATCGCTGTGGTCCCTCTCATCACTCTGTGCTGCTGCCGCCACAGGAGGTGGTGGTGCTATGGGAGGCAGCCCACGCAAAGTCCTAGTCTGGTCCTCCATGGCAGCAGGCATGCGGGTGTGGAAGGTATCGTTCTGGAGGAATATGGTGCGGAGATCTCCATGCACCACCTGACGTGATGCCCGGACCTCCTCCCCAGTTGCCTGCATCTCTGCTGAGAGCATACATGTGACCCGCTCCAGCAGCTGTTCTGTCCTCGTGACAGTGGAAGCCTCAAGATCCACAAGAGTCTGCCTGAGGTGATGGACTTCTACCCTCAGGGCTTCCCTCTGGCCCTGGGACTCTAAAGAAATGGCTTCCTGCATAGTGTCCAGGGCTGCCCGTCTGTCCCTGTTGGACGCCAACATGTCCTCCCTGAGTGATTGGCAAATGGAGTCTGTTGCTTGCTGTAGTTGCTCCATCTGCCTTTCTGGGGGGACAATGGAAGTGGCCACCCTCTCCATTGCTTGAGCCATCATCTCAACTGATGCTGCCTGTTGGTTTGCCATACCGTATATGGATTGCTCCCATGTGGTATTGCCTGGTTGCATACGGCCACCGCGTTGGCGGGCACCACACCTGTCTGGGGCAAGGCGAACTGTGCCTTGCTGTGTCGGCACTGCCTGAGGCTGCAGGACTGCATTCCCCCTCTGATCTGCTGGCCCAGGAACAGGATCAGATGTTGCAGAGTGTGGCCCTGCATCCGTAACCACCAAAGGCGGGCCTACCAACACTGGCATCCCCATAGTGGGCTGTACCCCTGGTGCAGGTGGGTCGTACACAACAGAATCCCTTCCCGAAACACCTTCCTGCGAAGCCACATAGGTCTCATCATCCGAATCAACACCTGAATAGAGGTCTGGGGAGGTGCACCCAGAGACACCCCTGGAGAGAACGTTCTGCAGCAAGAGTGGGTTCTCACCCACCACCACACCCCGTCCCCCACTGGTGCCCGGTCGTACCTGAGATCCCTCCTCGGTCTGCACCATCTTCTCACCCTCAACAGTATCAAGTGCGTCATCCCCTGCAAAAACATGAAAGACAAAAAATGGAAACAGGCATTAGCACCATGGCACACAATTAGGCCTGACAAGCTACAGAACCAGTACTTGATTGACACATGTCCCACATGACTATAACCCTCCCATGCATGCACTGTGACTGAGTTTGAAGGGGAGGAAAATGTCAGACACTGATGACACCAAGATGGAAGAGCAACACATTAGCTGCATGCTGGCTAGCAGTGCCATCACACATTGGCCTGTGAGTGGCATGTCTAATCCACATACATGACATATGCCATTACACAGATGGCATGTACCATAGGCATGTCACATATTGTTTGACAATAGGGCTGAGAAATGCGTATTGAAAGTGTGGGAATTGAAACAATCAGCCTGAATGAACACTGAAAAATACGGAACAATGTTGTTGCAAGATGCCACTTCAAGGGCAACTGGTGTGATGTTGCACAAAATGTCTACTGTGGGCAGAAGGGATACTGTAATACCCAAATTCAGGGGCGCAGAATGTCTTGGATGAAGCACATGGGTGACCCAAACCACTCAGGCACACACACCCTCACCTGGCACTCAATCAGAACCCCTCACACACACAACATACACATGGATCACACACACATGCATGTGCACTCACCGGACAATGCCTTGTAATCTGGCAGTTCTCCCACACCTTGGATCTGTTCCTCTGTGACGTAGATCCCAGCAACAGACTCATGTACAGTGAGTTCAATGTCCTCTTGTGGAGACCCACCTCCAGTCACCAGAGTAGCGGCATGACTTGAGGCCAGCTTTTTCTTTGCCCTGCGCTTAAGGTCATTCCAGCACTTGTAGCACTAACCAGCTGTGCGCCTCACAAATCCAAGGGAACTTATGATGTCCGCAACGGTCTGCCAGTGTGCCTGACGTCGAGCAGGTGTGGTCTTGCACCCTGAAGTGATCAACATTTTGCTGTCATGTGCGGACACATACTGCACAAGTGCATCACGTTCGGCATCATTGAAGCTAGGCTTCCTTGGCGTGCCGGACTGCGTGGCCATGTCTGGGGTATCAGCCTGTTCTGGACGAGCACTCTTCCTCTTTCTTTTGGAAGGTGGTGGGGATCCTGAGTGGCCTACGCCGCTCTGGCCACTAGGGGCAGGAGCACCGGTGGACTGGGTAGTTGGAGTGTGGGAATGCACACTGAGCATGGGACTTGGTGCAGGCATTGGCTGAAATGTGACGTAGTCAGGGGGAACGTTAGCAAGATGGACTGGGACAAACACTGCCCTGGCTGGGAGAGTTAGAGCTGGGGTGGATGGAGCTGCAGCTGCCCCTGCAGCCTCCCCATCCTGCCTACTCGGGGCAGCAGATGACATAGCTGCCCCTGATCCACGTGGCCTGGTGACACCAACTTGCATCGCCACACGTGGCCTAGACTTGGCGACCTGGAAGTCAGCCTGGGAGTCACCCTGTGCCAGGTCAGGTGCCACAATGGGCCTGTCCAACAAGGGCTGAGCAGAGATGGTGTCAGCCACGTTTCTCTCAACCATGGGGGGGGCATGGGTGTCCCTGACTGGTCCTCCACACATGGGGGGCTAGGGGTACCCTGCAAATCCCGGCCACGTCCCCTACCGCGCCCACCACGCCCACCTCTTGAGGCTCGGCCACCTTTGCCACCCTTACCGCTTGGTCGCCTCCCAACCATGGCACTGATGTTGTTGTGCACATGGGAGTTGCAGTAAACTATTGTCCTGGGTAATTGAGGGTCAAAGGGGTAGGGTACTAGATGGAATTCGTACCCTAGTGCTCTAGCAAGGCTGTATGTGACCCCTGGGGAAAGATGACGGGTCACGCAACGCACAGGCACCCCAAAAACAGACAGAAAATAACGTGCACGCAACCCCTTGTAGACCACGTGCGTGGAAAAATGAACCCGCACTACGTTGTGGAACGCAGAAACACAAAAATGAAGGTGCGCGTGTTACACGCAGTCTAAAATGACCTCTGAAGGGGTACGCGACAAACGGGGCAAGCACAGTTGGTAAATACGTGCGCGACTCACCGTCTGCCTGTAAAAAGAGCGTGAAAAATACGCGCGTGTGCGCGTTGGCAACACCCCCGCCAAAAGAAGAATTGTACGCTGTCTGAGGAGACAGGACAAAAGAAGAAGTGAACGCTGTTTGAGGAAACAGGCCCAACAGAAAATCAGAAAAAAGCTGTCAGAGGTAACAGGGAGTACGAACTAGAAACGCTGTGAAGTAAATCGCGTGTGAACCAACAAGAAGTACAGAATTCACCCACTCGCTCTCCATGAAAAGCACGTACAAGGAAATGACGTCCTACACGTACCTTTTGAACCGGCCCATACGTCCAACGTCACTTCCGCGTATACACGCTAAGACCCTATCCTCCAATTACACGAGCTGACACTTGGACGTGCAGTCCTTGGACGTGTAACATGCACCCGGGTTCAGGGAAACGCCCGTGCACGCACGTCACAGACGCGCTTATGCGCTAAGGGCCTTTGGTCCAATGAAATCGCATACGCGTGCTGACGCGCTTACGCGCTAAGGGCCTTTCCTCGAATTACACGCTGACGTGCAAGATTTTCACATGCCAAATCACTCCGTATCAAGCTGGCCACGCGTTCGCACACGGAAGACCACGCTCCTGCACAGAAGGCCGAATTACTGCCCCCCAGAGCCCCGAGCAGGCTCCCACCTGCCATCTTCTGCTGTCTGATTGCCTGCTGCCCACGTGCCCTGCCATTTGCTGCCTGCACATCAGCCCGGGGTGCTGTTGCTGTGACCACCCCTGCTGGAACCGAAGATTCCCGACTGCTATTCCATCGCTCCACAGCCCAACCCAGGACCCAGTTGCCCACCCACACCGGCCTCTGGGGTTGCCATGTCGGGCACTATACCATCTGGCACCACCGGCAACCCCCAGCCAGAGAGGCAGAGGGCCACCAGCTTCACTGCCACCAAAGTTGGTGTCCTGGTGGAGCAAGTCCTGGGCAGTATGATGCCCTCTTCGGAAGGTCGGCCGCCGACAAGGAAGGACGGACTCGGATCTGGACGGACATCGTGACTGCCATCAACGCAGAGGGGGTGGCAGTCCGCGTCTACCAACATGTCAAGAAGCGCTGGGAGGACTTCAGGTCCAGGACCCTCAACAAGGCCCGGCACCTCTTGAAGGCAGCGGATGCTAAGGGGCGCCGGGGCCACCTGTCGGAACATCAGATGAGGGTCCTGGAACGCATATGCCCAGCGCTCCATGTCCAGGTCCTTGAGAGGCAGACCCGTCTGGAGTCGAGCGGTAAGTGTACATGCATACTGATTGGAAGCTGTGCGTGTGGTGGTGTGCCAGTAGTGTGCAGGTTGTACATGTGGTTTTGTAGGGCCATGTATGGATGTGTATGTACAGGGCTGTGAGGCTGACACATGCAAGTCCTTACATGTGTGAGACACGTGGATGGTGTATGTGTGGGTAAGCATGCAGGCCAAATGCAGATGTGTGAGCACACATGTTTGGATTACTGTGTATGTAAGTTGGCATGGTTGTGGTGTCACACATGGATGTTGGTTCGAGCTGCATGTATCTGCACCGTCTACATGTGCATGTGTGTGTATTTGACATGGGTGCAACAGCGATGCAACATGGATGCATGTGAGTCTGATATGTAGAAGACTGATTGCCAGATGTGACATGGATGCCAATCTCATCACTACGACAGTTGGCGGAGGTGTACACATGCATGTAATTGTGGTGGCGTGTGTGCATGTCTAGTGCACTCCCTGTGTTTCATGTGATGTCTGGCTCACCTTTGGCCGCTCATGCTGTTGTATGTGTATGGATGTTGCTGGCTGTTGCAACGTGGCTGTGGAATAGCTCATGTGTGTGAGTTGCAATGACATGTGTGTTGGGGATTGTGATGCCATGTCTGAAGTTTGACAATGCCACTCATGTCCATTGTACAGTGCCCTGATGCCTGTCTCCTATCTCTCCCTGTCTGCAGCGTCAACTGATGAAGAGGGCGGAGAAGGTGCTGTGGAGCACAGCGGCAGGGATAGCACTGTCAGCCGGAGACGCAAGTCCCGGCTCCCCTCCCAGGTTGTCATCTCGTCGGGGAGTGAGGAGTCCGGTGCCGCGTCCCAGGTCGCAGCTGCCGAGGGGAGGTCCAAGAGGCGGAGGTTGGAATTGGACTCCTCGGCAGCCGAAGGGGCAGCTGAGACCCCACAAGGCCCGACGGAGGAAGATGGCATGGAGTCATCCAGGTTGGTGGGGGGTTTGGTGGAGGAGGAGGCCATGCAAGGGACAGATACGGGGTCTGGAGGTGAGGATTCCACTGGTGCTAGTGGTGCAGTGCAGGGGCAGGGACAGGAGGCAGCACAGGCCGCCGCAGAGGTGCCTGTGTGTAATCCTGTCCCCGATCCTGTGACTGCATCATCTTGCACCAGCAGGGATACCTACATCCAGACCCGTTCTCAGGGAGGGGATTGGCTTACACCACCTGGCCTTCCTCTCCCTGCGGATGTGGCTATCCAGCACTGGGTTGAGCCTGTCCTGAGTGGGGTGGCGTTGCGTCAACGTGCCATGCGAGCTGACCTGCAGTCTTTTCATGGGGAGACTGCACGTCTTCTCGCATGGCTCGTTGACCGCATTGACCCACTGGGACAGCTCACCAGGGCCGGATTCCTCCGTTTTCTGGACCTTGTTCCGACCCCCTCCTCAACTGAACCCCCTATGCGCCAGTCATCCTCCGTGCCATCTTCCAACCCATGTGTCACCTGGGTGCCTTGTGGAGCTGCCTCTGACCCTGCGGCCAGGTTGGTGGAGGACACATCCCTGCCACAGTCGGGAGTCGGACGTTCAGCAGGGGTGGCCACCTCAACAACTGCACCCCAGCTGGAGGAGGATGTGCAGGCAGCAGGAGCCAGGGCACAGGCAGCGGCACAGCAGCAGCAGCAACAAGGTGGGAGCAATGATGGCTCGGGGCCTTCATCATCGGAGGGGCAGGCATCGGCCGGAGGGCAGGAGGACCCTGGACGGGAAGTGTCTTCTGTGTGCCAGCGGTTGGGCCATGCGATAGATGCGGAGTGGCAGCGGGCGGAAGAGGCACGGCTCACGATGGTCAGGGCGGAGAACTCCATGCTTAGGGCCCTGAGGCGGGCCGAGTGCCTCGAGGCCATTCGCAGGGACCTGGAGTTCCAGATGTCATCGTCCCTGCAAACCCTCGGGGCCATGGAAGAGGAACGCCTCCGGGACATCGAGCAGGAGTTCGATGATGCCCTGGCCCGGGACATCAACATGTGAGCTGTTGGACTTGCCCGCTGCCCTTGTAAATAGTTAGATAGTGTTAGGTTTCCTTTGGTTTTTTCTTTATTTTGGTTGCGCTTGGACAATGCACCACGTTTCTGTATATAGTTTTTCATTAGGTAGTATTTTTGATAGGTTTCATTTCTTCAGTTGGGATCATGGACCCTGGATTGTTCATCTGTATATAGTTCACTATTGGATTCATCTTTTTTCTTTGGATTTCCCCATGGAGCAATGGTTTTCACTTTTGTTTTCCCCTTGGATTTGCTTTGTTGGACTGTAACTTTGGACACCTTTCCTTTGGATTATGATTTCTTGTTTTTCATTTTTTTACGGACATGCAGCTTTCCTTTTTTTATTCCCATTGTTGTTTGTTTGATTTTAATTCCATTCATGTTGCTATTAATACATTTTTTTCTTCATACTTCCATGTGTGGTATTATCTCATTGGTTTCATGCATGTCATGATATGGGTTTTGACATTCACTTGCACCCATTGTGTGTGTGTGACGGACATGTGTTCATTTACATACTTGCCATTGGGGTTGTATCATGTAATTTGCATTTCTATGTGGGTGGATGCAATACTTGGGTGGGTCTTTGTCATGTGGAGGCTGGCCATAAGGGCCAGGTATCTAGATTGTGATGACGTGTTGGCTGGGGGACATGAGTGGGGGCCTGCTGGCAGGTGCCCCACACTGCTTGGGGGTGGGTGTGCAAGGGGACATGAGTGGGGGCCTGCTGGCAGACGCCCCGCACTGCTGGGGGGTGGGTGTGCAAGGGGGCATGAGTGGGCACCTGCTGGCAGGTGCCCCACACTGCTGGGGGGTGGGTGTGCAAGGGGACATGAGTGGGGGCTTGCTGGCAGGTGCCCCGCACTGCTGGGGCGTGGGGGTGTAGGGGACATGGGTGGGGGCATGTTGGCAGGTGCCCCTGACTGCTGGGGGGTGGGTGTGCAAGGGGGCATGAGTGGGGACCTGCTGGCAGGTGCCCCACACTGCTGGGGGGTGGGTGTGCAAGGGGACATGAGTGGGGGCTTGCTGGCAGGTGCCCCGCACTGCTGGGGCGTGGGGGTGTAGGGGACATGGGTGGGGGCATGTTGGCAGGTGCCCCTGACTGCTGGGGTGTGGGGGTGCAGGGGACGTGAGTGGGACATGAGTGGGGGCCTGCTGGCAGGTGCCCTGCACTGCTGGGGGGTGGGGGTGCAAGGGGACATGAGTGGGGGCCTGCTGGCAGGTGCCCCTCAGTGCTGTGGGGTGGGGGTGCAAGGGGACATGAGTGGGACATGAGTGGGGGCCTGCTGGCAGGTGCCTTGCACTGCTTGAGGGGTGGGGGTGCAAGGGGACATGAGTGGGGGCCTGCTGGCAGGTGCCCCGCACTGTTTGGGGGTGGGGGTGCTGGGGGACATGAGTGGGGGCCTGCTGGCAGGTGCCCTGCACTGTTTGGGGGGTGTGGGTGCTGGGGGACATGAGTGGGGGCCTGCTGGCCGGTGCCCTGCACTGCTGTGAGGTGGGGGTCCAAGGGGGTAATGCGTTGGTGATCACTAGTGCAAGGTGACATGTGGCTTGGCTGGGGGGGGCATGCCCATGGTGGATGGGCTGCCTTCGGGACATGACCAGGGGTGCAGGGTTGTCCCCTGTGGTGTGGTCTGCCTGCAGGGGCCGTGGAGGGTGTAGAGGGAACACCTGGGAGGACCCACACTGCCAATTCACGTGTAGGACTCCCCTGCACTCCCGAAATACACGTACACCACTCGTACAGGGCCTATCACGTGTGAAACTTTCCCTCGCCCCAGTAATACACGTACCCTGCTGAAATCGCGTGTAAAACTTCCCGCACCCCAGAAATACACGTACCCTGCTGAAATCGCATGTGGAACTTCCCACGCACCCCTGTAATACACGTACCCTGCTGAAATTGCGTTTTAAACTTCCCCGCACCCCAGAAATACACGTACCCTGCTGAAATTGCGTGTGGAACTTCCCGCGCACCCCTGTAATACACGTACCCTGCTGAAATCGCGTGTTAAACTTCCCCGCAACCCAGAAATACACGTACCCTGCTGAAATCGTGTGTGGAACTTCCCGCGCACCCCTGTAATACACGTACCCTGCTGTAATCGCGTGTTAAACTTCCCCGCACCCCACAAATACACGTACCCTGCTGAAATAGCATGTGGAACTTCCTGCGCACCCCTGTAATACACGTACCCTGCTGTAATCGCGTGTTAAACTTCCCCACACCCCCAAAATACACGTACCCTGCTGAAATCACGTGTGGAACTTCCCACGCACCCCTGTAATACACGTACCCTGATGGGATCGCGTGTAAAACTTCCCCGCACCCCATAAATACACGTACCCTGCTGGAATCGCGTGTGGAACTTCCCGCACACCCCAGTAATACACGTTCCCTGCTCGCCGTTTGCTGTTTGCCAGCCCTGTATACTGGTCCAGGGTTAGCGCAGCCCTTTGCGCTGAATTGGGGATTTTGATGGCTTTTCCTTGCGCAAGGGCGTTCTTGGGGGCGTAACTGGCGCTGCTGCAGGGTCGCTGCGCCACGGCTGCTTTTGGAGGCTAAAATCCATGAATACGCTGTGCGCGGAAATCGATTTTAGCGCATGTGGCTGGCGCAGACATTCGCACGGGAACACTGTGCGCCAGCCGCGTGCGCCACTTTTGTGCAAATTTCTATGAATTACCCTGAAAGCTGGCTTTCACACTTCAAAGGAAAAAAGAGAACACCGAAGCAGAAAAAACACACACACAAATATAAGGCTGTGCTGTATCATTCACATAACAATATGAGTATTGCACAGAAAATGTATGTTTGATAGATGCGTCTATAAAATAATTGCGTTCATAGACGGTGCTATAAAATAACTGCAGCTACTGGTACAACTAATAAAATGATTAAAGGCGTTGATGCCTTTACACACGTGTTTTTATATAGACGCAGTTACAGAAAAGCCCTTTCATGGCCGTTTGCTGTTAGCCACGGCTATATGACAACAATGACAAATAGAAAACTTTATTTCCACTTCCCAAACTCCAAACAAGTGTTCCTAAAATGCCAACCAGCCCCCCTCCATTTCCCATGGTCCTCCTCCACTCCCCTAGTCTCTCCAAATCCCCCAAAACACTCCACCAAAAATGTTTGATAGCTGTGGCTATCACACGTGCCATTTGCCAGAATATAGCCATAGCTCAAAGGGTGCCATGTTTTCCCCAAAGGGTGCCATGTTTTTTTTAATCTAAACATGGAATACAAATGACAAAAGAGACAGTAGTGGTACAATGGTACTTAAACGGTGTCAATACAATAAATTACCATTCATGGAGTTATTTAAAGTGGATGATGATAAAGTATACATAGTAGTTAGGATATACAAGATTGGGGTTAAGTAGGGTGGATAAAGTTCAAAAACACATAAAAGATAGGTTGAACATAAACAATGAGAGTATAGTGCTTAAAGAATTCTACAATCAGAAGGACACAACTACATAAAGTGATAGCTTTTATGCTTTCCAATATCAAAACCACAAAAAGAAGTCTATATTTACTGAACAAAATTCAAAAATGGCTGACACATTTTGAGTGTAACCTATCACAGAAAAACACATAATTACAGCACTAACATCAACCAATTACACACACCAAACACACACATCAAACATACCCTATTAATAGAAATAACTAGAAATTCAAATTAGGAGTCATGTTCCTAACAACAGAGAAAGACTGCAGATATCCTGGCAAGTTTGAAAACTGTGTGGCTGATCGGAGACAGTTGTCGATTATGGTTACTTGCTTTTTGTAAGAAACTAAATATTAAGATGAACCCTAAGATTTTTCAATTAAATGCTTTGGATTGCAGGGAATGTATTGGTTCCAAGTTTTTCCAAAATTGTTCAGTCTGAAAAATAAAGGGCACCCAGGCATCACACTAATTCATTGTGTAGGCAATGATTTGGGGAATGTATGAGGTGTGTCCCTTACTTTAATGATGAAACAAGAGTTGGAAAAACGAATGGGACTCTTTCTTCAACCCCTCTTTATCTTTTCCAATCTGACTCAGAGGCAAACATGGAGATGGACCACCAAATGTAATGGGAAAATTGAAAGATCACACAGAAATGTTAATAAAGTAGTTGCAGCATTCATGAGAGACCACAACCAATTATGGATTTCAAACAACATACAGTTCTACATTGCCAATTTCTGTAGACATGATGGAGTACACCTAACTGATAAAGGAAATACAGTGTTCCTTCATAGCATCAAAACAGTACTCCAACAGGGTAATTCATAGAATTTCGCACAAAAGTGGCACACGCTGCTGGCGCACAGTGCGCGCATGCGAATGTCTGTGCCAGCCGCGTGCGCTAAAATCGATTTCCGCGCACAGCGTATTCATGGATTTTAGCCTCCAAAACCAGCCGTGGCGCAGAGTGGCGCAGCGACCCTGCAGCAGCGCCAGTTACGCCCCCAAGAACGCCCTCGCGCAAGGAAAAGCCATCAAAATTCCCAATTCAGCGCAAAGGGCTGCGCTAACCCTGGACCAGTACAAACAGCAAAAGCTGAGCGGGGAACGTGTATTACTGGGGTGCATGGAAAGTTCCACACGCAATTTCAGCAGGGTACGTGTATTTCTGGGGTGCGGGGAAGTTTAACATGCGATTTCAGCAGGGTACGTGTATTACTGGGGTGCGTGGGAAGTTCCACACACGATTTCAGCAGGGTACGTGTATTTCTGGGGTGCGGGGAAGTTTAACATGCGATTTCAGCAGGGTACGTGTATTACTGGGGTGCACGGGAAGTTCCACATGCGATTTCAGCAGGGTACGTGTATTTCTGGGGTGCGGGGAAGTTTAACACGCGGTTTTCAGCAGGATACGTGTATTACTGGGGTGCGCGGAAAGTTCCACACGCGATTTCAGCAGGGTACGTGTATTTCTGGGGTGCAGGGAAGTTTAACACGCGGTTTTCAGCAGGGTACGTGTATTACTGGGGTGCGCGGAAAGTTCCACACGCGATAGGCCCTGTGCGAGTGGGGTACATGTATTTCGGGGGTGCAGGGGAGAACTACACGTGAATTGGCAGTGTGGGTCCTCCCAGGTGATCCCTCTACACCCTCCACGGCCCCTGCAGGCAGACCACACCACAGGGACTACCCTGCACCCCGGGTCATGTCCCACAGGCAGCCCATCCACCATGGGCATGCCCCCCCAGCCAAGCCACATGTCACCTTGCACTAGTGATCACCAACGCATTACCCCCTTGCACCCCCACCCCCCAGCAGTGCAGGGCACCTGCCAGCAGGCCCCCACTCATGTCCCCCAGCACCCCCACCCCCCAAACAGTGCAGGGCACCTGCCAGCAGGCCCCCACTCATGTCCCCTTGCACACCCACCCCCCAGCAGTGTGGGGGAACCTGCCAGCAGGCCCACACTCATGTCCCCTTGCACCCCCACCCCACAAGCAGTGCAGGGCACCTGCCAGCAGGCCCCCACTCATGTACCCCAGCACCCCCACCCCCCAGCAGTGCAGGGCACCTGCCTGCAAGCCCCCACTCATGTCCCCAGCACCCCCACCCCCCAGCAGTCTGGGGCACCTGCCAGCAGGCCCCCACTCATGTCCCCTTGCACCCCCATCCCCAGTAGTGCAGGTCACCTGCCAGCAGGCCCACACTCATGTCCCACTCATGTCCCCTTGCACCCCCACCCCTCAGCACTGAGAGGCACCTGCCAGCAGGCACCGACACATGTCCCCTGCACCCCCACCCCCCAGCAGTGCAGGGCACCTGCCAGCAGGGCCCCACACATGTCCCCTGCACCCCCACCCCCGAGCAGTGCGGGGCACCTGCCAGCAGGCCCCGACACATGTCCCCCAGCCAACACGTCATCACAATCTAGATCCCTGGCCCTTATGGCCAGCCTCCACATGCCAAAGACCCACCCAAGTATTGCATCCACCCACATAGAAATGCCAATTACATGATACAACCCCAATGGCAAGTATGTAAATGAACACATGTCCGTCATACACACAAGGTGGGTGCAAGTGAATGTCAAAACCGATATCATGACATGCATGAAACCAATGAAATGATACCACAAATGGAAGTATAAAAATAAATATATTAAAGATAACATGAACGTAAATCAAATTAAACACACAACAATGGGAATAACAAAAGAAATGGTCCATGTCCGATAAATTATGAAAATCAAGAAAACATAAGCAAAAGAAATCCAAAAAGAAATGTTGTCCAAAGTCACAGTAAAAACCATTGCTCCATGGTGAACACAAAAAAAATATTAAAAAAGATGAATCCAATGTAGAACTATGTACAATTGAAGAATCCAGGGTCCATGAGCCCAACTTAAGAAATGAAACCTACCAAAAACTACCTAATAAAAAAACTATATACAACAATGTGGTCCATTGTCCAAGCGGTCCAAAATAAAGAAAAATCGAAAGGAAACCTAATAGTAACTAACTAACTATTTACAAGGGCAGCGGGCAAGTCCAACGGCTCACATGTTGATGTCCCGGGCCAGGGCATCATTGAACTCCTGCTCGATGTCCCGGAGGCGGTCTTCTTCCATGGCCCTGAGGGTTCACAGGGACGATGACATCTGGAACTCCAGGTCCCTGCGAATGGCCTCGAGGCACTGGGCCCGCCTCAGGGCCCTACGCATGGAGTTCTCCGCCCTGACCATCGTGAGCCGTGCCTCTTCCGCCCGCTGCCGCTCTGCATCTATCGCATGGCCGAACCGCTGCCACACGGAAGACACTTCCCGTCCAGGGTCCTCCTGTCCTCCGGCCGATGCCTGCCCCTCTGATGTTGATGGTCCCGAGCCATCATTGCTCCCACCTACAGCCTGCTCCTGCTGCTGCTTCTGCTGTCCATGTGCCCTGTCCGATGGTGCCTGCACATCCTCCATCTGCTGGTCTCCAGTTGTGGTGTCCACCCCTGCTGGACCGCCAACTCCCAACTATGGCAGGGATGGGATCTCCACCAAGCTGGCTGTGTTGGTCAGGCCAGGTCCACAGGGGGCCCTGGTGGAATCTGGGCCGGAAGACGATTTGGAGAACGACCGGCGCATAGCCTCCACAGAGGAGGAGAGGTCCGCCAGAGTGCGCTTCACATGTAGGAACCCACCGACCAGTGTCCCTCACAGCAGTGCCACGTCACGACGCTGCTCTTCGTGATGGCGTGCGTTCTCCGCCCAGGAATAACGCATGTCATCACAAATGACACGTGTGCGCAACGCGACACCAACCAGGACGGATCCCATACGGTTGCAGGACCTCTGGCCCGCCGTTAGTGGAGAGGCAGGTGATATGGCACTCTCCCCTACCTGCGGACGGGCCTGGGACAGGGCCTCCCTGCTGGTGCATGATGGTGCAGTCACAGGGTCAAGGACAGCGACATGCACAGGCCCCTCCGCGGTGACTTGTGCTGCCTCCTGACCCTGGCCTCGGACTGCACCACTTGCACCAGTGGTACTACCCCCACCAGGCCCCATGTGTGGCTCAGTAGCGGGCTCCTCTTCCTCTGTGGAGACCACCAACCTGGATGTCTCCACACCGTCTTCCACCATTGGAAGCCCCTGTGGGGGCTCACCCGGCCCTTCCGCCACAGCCGTTGTGGCAGACGAGGCACCAGCCCCCTCACTCCCGGATGATGGTAATTCCTGGGAGGGTGGCTGGGCCATGCGTCGCCGTCCGGTGGAGGCGTCTCCGCCGCTTGGCTCCACAGCGCCGTCTCCACCCTCTTCTTCACTTGATGCTGCATAGAGGGAGACATAGAACACAAGCATCAGGGTACAGCACAAAATACCCTAGACAGGAAGCAATAACACATGAGTGGCACTGTCAAATGTCACTTCCATCCTGTCCTTCCACAACACATGGGTCAATGCATGCAACACACATGCAGAAACACTCCCGGCGCCTGAAATCAACATCAACACCCATGTACAAGGGCCCCTGTAAACCAAGATGTTGCCTTCAAAGTCACATGCATCCATGGCGTTTCAAAGTGAAACACACACTTCTCTGGCGCACACACATACACACACACACACACATGTGCACCATACATGTATATGACATCAGCACCCATTCCTTATCCCCCCTCCATGTCCAGGAACAGAGACTGGCATGCTTTCATGTGTGAATTCTGCATAGAGGTCCCCATGTTGCATGAAAACACATGCACCTACCATGTGGTTCACACATAACTGGTCCCACATGCATGACCATGATGTCCCTGCACACACACATATCCATACATGGCCTATGTCACACATACAGGCAAGTATCAGACTACCAGCACACTGCAACATGCCCTGTCTCACACAGCAATGCTTGGCCACTTACCGCTCAACTCCAGGCGGGTCTGCCTCCGAAGGATCTGGGCGTGGAGCGCTGGGCCTACGCGTTCCAGGACCCTCATCTGGATGTTGCTCAGGCTGACCCGGTCCCCCTCCGCGAGGCGCTGGGCCTTGTTGAGGGTCCTGGACCTGAAGTCCTCCCAGCGCTTCTTGACATGATGGAATTCGCGGACTGCCACCCCCTCCGCGTTGATGGCAGTCACGATGTCCGTCCAGATCCTGGTCCGTCCTTCCTTGATGGCGCGTCTTGTTCCGAAGAAGGCATCATAATGCCCCAGGACATGCTCTACCAGGACACCAACTTCGGTAGCAGTGAAGCTGGTGGTCCTCTGCCTCTCTGGCTGAGGGTTGCCAGTGGTGCCAGATGGAGATGTGCCCGACATGGCAACCCCAGAGGCATGAGTGGGTGGGCAACTGGGTCCTGGGGCTGGGCTGTGGAGCAATGGAATCCCAGTCGGGAGTCTTCTGTTCTAGCAGGGGTGGACACAGCAACTGGTCCCCTGCAGATGGCTGATGTGCAGGCACCAAATAGCAGGGCACATGGGCAGCAGGCAGACAGGCAGCAGCAAATGGCTGGTGGGAGCGTGCTCTGTGCTCTGGGGGGCAGGAAAATGGCCTTCAGGGCAGGAGTGTGGTCTTCTGTGTGTGTACAGGTGGCCAGCTTGATACGGAGTGATTTGGCACGTGAAAATCTTGCACGTCAGCGTGTAATTCGAGGAAAGGCCCTTAGCGCGTAAGCGCGTCAGCACACGGTTGCGATATCATTGGACCAAAGGCCCTTCGCGCGTAAGCGCGTCTGTGACGTATTGTGCACGGGCGTTGCCCTTTCACGTGTAAAACTTGCCGTGCACCCCTGAAATTCACGTACTCCCTCGACCAGGGCCCTTTCGCATTTTAAACTTCACGCGAACCCCGTAATACACGTACCCTGCTGAAATTGCGGGTGAAACTTCACGCGAACCCCGTAATACCGTACCCTGCTGAAATCGTGGGTGAAACTTCACGCGAACCGCAGGAATACACGTACCCTGCTGAAATCGCGGATGAAACTGCACACGAACCCCAGGAATACACGTACCCTGCTGAAATCGCAGATGAAGCTGCTCGCGAACCCCAGGAATACACGTACTCTGCTCAACAGGGCCCTTTCGCGTGTAAAACTTCATGCTGTACCCCAGAACTACGCGTACCCCGCTCGCTCGCACAGGGCCAATATTCCTGGGGTTCGCGTGAAGTTTCACACGTGATAGGCCATGTGCGAGTGGGGTACGTGTATTACTGGTGTTCGCGGGAAGTTTCACACACGATTTAGCTGTCAGAGTGGGGTACATGAATTTCAGGGGTGCGCGGGGAGTCCTACACATGAATTGGCAGTGTGGGTCCTCGCAGGTGTTCCCTCTACACTCTCCACGGCCCCTGCAGGCAGACCACACAACAGGGGACTACCCCGCACCCCTGGTCATGTCCCGCAGGCAGCCCATCCACCATGGCCGTGCACCCCAGCCAAGCCACCTGTCTGCTTGCACCACTGATCACCAACTCAAGTCCCCCTGCACCCCCACCCCCCCAGCAGTCAGGGGCACCTGCCAGCAGGCTCCCACTCATGTCCCACTCATGTCCCCTTGCACCCCCACCCCCAAGCAGTGCAGGGCACCTGCCAGCAGGCCCCCACTCATGTCCCCTTGCACACCCACCCCCCAAGCAGTTCAGGGCACCTGCCAGCAGGCCCCCACTCATGTCCCACTCATGTCCCCTTGCACCCCTACCCCCCAGAAGTGCAGGGCACCTGCCAGCAGGCCCCCACTCATGTCCCCTTGCACCCCCACCCCCCAGCAGTGCAGGGCACCTGCCAGCAGGCCCCCTCTCATGTCCCCTTGCACACCCACCCCCCAAGCAGTGCAGGGCACCTGCCAGCAGGCCCCCACTCATGTCCCCCAGCCAACACCTCATCACAATCTAGATCCCTGGCCCTTATGGTCAGCCTCCACATGCCAAAGACCTACCCAAGTATTGCATCCACCCACATAGAAATGCCAATTACATGATACAACCCCAATGGCAAGTATATAAATGAACACATGTCCGTCACACACACACAATGGGTGCAAGTGAATGTCAAAACCCATATCATGACATGCATGAAACCAATGAGATAATACCACACATCGAAGTATGAAGAAAAAAATGTATTAAAAGCAACATGAATGGAATTAAAATCAAACAAACAACAATGGGAATAAAAAATGAAAAGCTGCATGTCTGTAAAATAATGAAAAACAAGAAATCATAATCCAAAAGAAAGGTGTCCAAAGTCACAGTCCAACAAAGCAAATCCAATGGAAAAACAAAAGTGAAAACCATTGCTCCATGGGGAAATCCAAAAAAAAGAGATAAATCCAATAGTGAACTATATACAGATGAACAATCCAGGGTCCATGATCCCAACTGAAGAAATGAAACCTATCAAAAATACTACATAATGAAAAACTATATACAGAAAAGTGGTGCAGTGTCCAAGCGCAACCAAAATAAAGAAAAAACCAAAGGAAACCTAACACTATCTAACTATTTACAAGGGCAGCGGGCAAGTCCAACGGCTCACATGTTGATGTCCCGGGCAAGGGCATCATCGAACTCCTGCTCGATGTCCCGGAGGCGGTCCTCTTCCATGGCCCCGAGGGTTCGCAGGGACGATGACATCTGGAACTCCAGGTCCCTGCGAATGGCCTCGAGGCACTCGGCCTGCCTCAGGGCCCTAGGCATTGGAGTTCTTCGCCCTGACCATCGCGAGGCATGTCTCTTCCGCCCACTGCCGCTCCGCATCTATCGCATGGCCCAACCGCTGCCACACGGAAGACACTTCCAGTCCAGGGTCCTCCTGCCCTACGGCCAATGCCTGCCCCTCCGATGATGAAGGCCCCGAGCCATCATGGCTCCCACCCTGTTGCTGCTGCTGCTGTGCCGCTGCCTGTGCCCTGGCTCCTGCTGCCTGCACATCCTCCTCCAGTTGGGGTGCAAATGTTGAGGTGGCCACCTCTGCTGGACGTCCGACTCCCGACTGTGGCAGGGATGTGTCCTCCACCAGCCCGGCCGCAGTGTCAGAGGAAGCTCCACAGGGCACCCAGGTGACACATGGGTGGGAAGATGGCACGGAGGACGACTGGCGCATAGGGGGTTCAGTTGAGGAGGGGGTCGGAACAAGGTCCAGAAAACGGAGGAATCCGGCCCTGGTGAGCTGTCCCAGTGGGTCAACGCGGTCAACGAGCCATGCAAGTAGACGTGCAGTCTCCTCATGAAAAGACTGCAGGTCAGCTCGCATGGCACATTGACGCAACGCCACCCCACCCAGGACAGGCTCAACCCGGTGCCGGATAGCCACATCCGCAGGGAGAGGAAGGCCAGTTGGTGTAAGTCAATCCCCTCCCTGAGAACGGGTCTGGACGTAGGTATCCCTTCTGGTGCAAGATGATGCAATCACAGGATCGGGGACAGGATTACACACAGGCACCTCCGCGGCGGCCTGTGCTGCCTCCTGTCCCTGCCCCTGCACTGCACCACTAGCACCAGTGGAATCCCCACCTCCAGACCCCGTCTCTGTCCCTTGCACGGCCTCCTCCTCCACCAAACCCCCCACCGACCTGGATGACTCCGTGCCATCTTCCTCCGTCGGGCCCTATGGGGTCTGAGCTGCCCCTTCGGCTGCCGAGCAGTCCAACTCTAACCTCCGCCTCTTGGACCTCCCCTTGGCAGCTGCGACCTGGGATGCGGCACCGGACTCCTCACTCCCCGACGAGGTGACAACCTGGGAGGGGAGCCGGGCCTTGCGTCTCCGGCTGGCGGTGCGATCCCTGCCGCTGCTCCACAGCACCTTCTCCGCCCTCTTCATCAGTTGACGCTGCAGACAGGGAGAGATAGGAGACAGGCATCAGGGCACTGTACAATGGACTCATACACACATGACAGTTGTACATGAGTGGCATTGTCAAACTTCAGACATGGCATCACAATCCCCAACAAACATGTCATTGCAACTCACACACATGAGCTATTCCAAAGCCACATTGCAACAGCCAGCACCATCCATACACATACAACAGCATGAGCAGCCAAAGGTGAGCAGACATCACATGAAACACAGGGAGTGCACTAGACATGCACACACCCACCACAATTACATGCATGTGTACACCTCCGCCAACTGTCGCAGTGATGAGATTGGCATCCATGTCACATCTGGCAATCAGTCTTCTACATATCAGTCTCACATGCATCCATGTTGCATCACTGTTGCACCCATGTCAAATACACACACATGCACATGTACACGGTGCAGATACATGCAGCTGGAACCAACATCCATGTGTGACACCACAACTTTGCCAATTTACATACACAGTAATCCAAACATGTGTGCTCACACATCTGCATTTGGCCTGCATGCTTACCCACACATACACCATCCATGTGTCTCACACATGTAAGGACTTGCATGTGTCAGCCTCACAGCCCTGGACATACACAACCACATGTACAACCTGCACACTACTGGCACACCACCATACCAACAAGAGGACAATGAACTCACTGAACATGAGTCTGTTGCTGGGACCTTCGTCACAGAGGAACAGATCCGAGGTATGGGAGAACTACCTGATTACGAAGAATATGTCCGGTGAGTGCCCATGCGTGTGTGTGTAGTGCATGTTTATGTATTTTGGGTGACGGGTTCTGATTGAGTGCCAGGTGAGGGTGTGTACTCCAGAGTGTTATGGGTCACCCATTTCCTTCCTCACATGGGATCACGTGCCTTGTATTTGGCTATGACTGCATCCCGTCTGCCCACAGTATCCTATTAGGTCCACAATTGTGCAGTTGACCTTGTACTGCCATCTTGCAACTACATTGGACAGAATTTGTAAGTGTGCCTTCAGGATAATATTTTCCACTCTCCCCTTTTTTGCTAGACATTTATCAACCATATTGTGACATATGTGATATGCTTCGGTCATTGTTTACTGGCCACACTGGGGCAATGCTTTACCTGGTTATGTACACAATGAGACCATTCAGGCTGATGGAGTATTCGCTAGCACACATGTTTAGATGAGTGCCTGTTTGCATGTGGAAAATGACAGATGTTTCCTGCAATGTCAATGTGACTAAAAATAGATCAGCCAACTATTACTGTATTCTTGTACCTTGCATGTGTTGCAGTGAGTGGCACATGTGTACTTAGTCACAGTATGCAGCATTTTTCATGTCATCATGTCCATCTCACATGGATGGGTGACAGTACTCAATCACTGACATATGGCTGTACTTGTCAAATGTACCATGGCTATGCTAAATGCCATCTGTGTGCTGCCATGTGTCATGTATGTGTATTGGACATGCCACTCACAGGCAAATGTGTGATGGCAGTGGTACCCAGCATGCAGCAAATGTGTTGCCCTCCCATATTGGTTTCATCAGTGTCTGCCTATTGCCTCCCCTTACTACTCAATGACAGTGCAGGCATGGGAGGGTTATAGTCATGTGGGAAATGTGTGAATCATGTACTGGTTCTGTAGCTTGACAGGCCTATTTGTGTGCTATGGTGCTAATGCCTGTTTCCATTTTTCCTCTTTCATGTTTTTTCAGGGGATGACGCACTTGATACTGTTGAGGTTGAGGAGATGGTGCAGACCCAGGAGGAATCCCAGGCACGACCGGGCACCAGCGGGGGACATGGTGTGGTGGTGGGTGAGAACCCAATCCTCCTGCAGACCATACTTTCCAGGGGTGTCTCTGGGTGCACCTCCCCAGACCTCTATTCAGGTGCTGATTCGGATGATGAGACCTATGTGCCGTCACAGGTAAGTGTTTCTGGCAGGGATTCTGTTCTGGCCAACCCACCGGCACCAGGGGTAGATCCCTCTATGGGGATGTCAGTGTTGGTAGAGGCGCCTTTGGCGGTTACGGATGCAGGGTCACACGCCACAGCATCTGATCCTGTTCCTGGGCCAGCAGATCAGAGGGGGAATGCAGTCCTGCAGCCTCAGGCGGTGCCAGCACAGCAAGGTGCACATTGCCTTGCCCCAAACAGGTGTGGTGCCCATTGACGTGGTGGCCATACGCCACCAGGCAATAGCATATGGGAGAACTCCATGTACGCTATGGCAACCCAACAGTCAGCATCAGTTGAAATGATGGCTCAGGCAATGGAGAGGGTGGCCACTTCCATTATCCCCCCTGAAAGGCAAATGGAGCATCTACAGCAGGCAACAGACTCCATTTGCCAATCACACATGGAAGACATGTTGGCATCCAACAGGGACTGACGGGCGGCACTGGAGACTCTGCGCCAATCCATCTCAATAGAGTCCCAGGCCCACAGGGAAGCCCTGAGTGAAGAACTCCATAACCTCAGGCAGACTCTTCTTGAGCTTGAGACTTCCGCTAATTTTAGGGCAGAACAGCGGCTGGAGCATCTCATAAGTACACTCTCAGCTGAGATGCGGGCAACTCGGGAGGAGATCCGGGCATCACGTCAGGTGTTGCATGGGGATCTCCGCACTATAAACCTCCAGAACGAGACCTTCCACACCCGCATGCTTGCTGCCATGGAGGACCATATCAGGGCTTTGCGTGGGCTGCCTCCCATAGCACCACCACCTCCTGATGCAGCAGCAGAGGGTCATGAGAGCGACGGCAGCAGTTCTCCCACATTGGCATAGCCGTGCAGGCCATGAGCCCATGGAGGTGTTTTTTTTTCCCAACATCCACACAGGTGGCTGTTGGTGCGCACCCTGTCCTCGGACCTCCTTGATTTTTGATTTTTGATTTTTGATTTTTTATAAATAATTTGACAGTGTGTTGCCTTGTGTGGCTCCCGTGGGCATCCACTGTATTCCGGCTGGGCACATGCAGGCTTGTCCTGAGTTTGGGTTAGATGCTTGGGTTCATGAGACACACACCCCTCCTGCTTCCCGTTTCCATGGGCTTGCAGAGGGTGTGACCAAGTGACAGTGATGTACACAGTGACGTTGGGCTCCCATGAGCTGTGTGGGCAGTCTGTAGTCAATACTGTGTAGACATTCCTTGTGTATATTGTTGTTGTATTGTACACTGCATGGTGTATTAATGTATGATTTTGCTTCCATGTCTCCCTCTGAATTTGCAGGTTCATTACTCATGTCTTCACAAGGCCGTCTTCTTTGGAGATGGAGTTCATGTTGTATGCAGTACACAGACCAATTTTGAAGGCTGCAAGACTACAGTTTGAAGGGGGCGATGTGGTGGCATATTCAGGTTGTATGACTACGACTACTTTAACTTAGTACTGTCATGTGTTTGAAATGTTTGAACTTGTCTAGATGCATTGATTAGTTGGTAAGTATTTGGTCCTGTGTGTTGTTAGTTCAACATTACTAGGAGCATATTGTGTGTGGCCAGTTTCCATTAGGGACACTGTACTTTGTGACACTTGTGTCAGGTTTTTGGGATTGCTTTGTTTGCTCTCACATAGCATGACATGCCATGGTGTGTTGGGTGGCGGTGCTGGGGAGGGGTTGGGTGAAATGGCACTGTTCTCATGTTGTATTTTGCAAGGGGGTCATGCATTTAGCAGCATATGTGTCTTTTGATGACACAGCATTGGTGGTGTTTCTGTAGGTAGGGATGCACACATTGTGACACTTCCAGGTGACCAATCTCAGGATGGTATGGTTGTGACAGTTGACTGTCCCTCATGTCATCATCATTGATTGTCAGCTGGTATGTGGCAGGGCTGTGTGCACTCCACAGGGGTGTGATTCTAAGTGAAGTAATTAGCCACCAGCTGTGTTCGGGCTGCCTCACCCCGTGCCCTTTCCCCTCCCATGCGCAGTGGGCGTGCATGTGGTTGGGGATGTGGGGGCACCACCATGTCCACCGGCAGGCCCCGGCGTGTTGCAACGTTGTGCAGGACACATGCTGCCACTATGATCCTGCACACTACTGGGGGAGCGAATAACAGCTGCCCACCAGAGCGGTCAAGGGAGCGAAAGCGTGACTTGAGCACTCTGAATTTGCGCTCCACTATGCCCCGGGTTGCAATATGGGCTGTGTTGTATCTTACCTCGGGTGGCGTGGTGGGGTTCCGAATTGGCGTCATCATGTGGGTGCTCAGAGGGTAGGCACTGTCCCCTGGGCAGGTGGTGATGGGTATCATTAGTGGGGTTGTGACATTACTCAGTATCTGGCATGCATGCATGTGCTGTGGCAGTTATACTCACCAAGCAGCCATGTATCGCCATGCCGCCCAGCTTCTAGGTCCCGGTTTAGGGTTGACATTCTGTAAATGAAACTGTCGTGGGTGGACCCTGGATAGTTGGCATATACTGAGGTGATGATTCCCTTGGCATCACATACTACCTGCACGTTGATGGAATGCCAGTGCTTGCGGTTTCTATAGATGTGCTCTGATGCCCTGGAGGGATGTAGGGCCACATGGGTGCAATCAATGGCACCTAGGACTTTGGGGAAATGTGCCACCTCGTAGAAATCCTGGACGACAGCCTGCCTTTCTGCAGGTGTTCTGGGCAGGTATATGTGCCTGCGCACTGATGGGCGTGCAGTCATGATGGCCAAGACCTGGTGTAGGTAGCGTGACTGTGTGGCCTGTGACACCCCCCCCACTATGGCGCTGAAATGATACGGTGGCCAAAAAGTACAGTACATTGAGGACCTTCTCCAGGGGGCTGAGTGCTTGGGAGCAGAGGGTGGGTGATGTGAGGTCATCCTCCCACTCACTGACCAGGTCGAGTATTATGTGAGGTGGAAACCTGTACCTCCCATACACCTGGTCATCAGGCATGCCAAAAAGGCTTGTTCTGGGTGTGTAAATTCTGGGCCTGACTATCCTCCTCCTCCTCCTGCGGTATCCCACGACCACTGCTGCTAGGAACGGTATGTTCATCCTGGCGTCTGAGCTTGCTTGTTGTTTGCGCGCACTTTTATGCTGCACGGGTACACGTATGCCTGCTTCCTGCTGGCGTACGTGTTTCCGGATTAGCGCGTCTTTTTTGGCGCGTGCGTGTGGGCGTTCCGCGCATTTTTCTCCTGTACTTCCCTGCCCACCCCAGATTTACACGTACCCCGCTCGCACAGGCCCAATCACGTGTAAAACTTCCCGCGAGCCCAACTTCCCGCGAGCCCAACTTCCTGCGAGCCCCTGAAGTACACGTACCCCACTCGCCCAGGCACAATCGCGTGTGAAACTTCCCGCGCACCCACGAAAAACACGCTATTGTTGACACAGCCAGTGTCCGTGTTTGTCGTGTACCCCTTTGCACGTCATTTGTCCTGGAGGGCCACAGTATGGGAAATTCATCAGAGCTGTATATACGTGCTTTTTGATAGCGCACATTTTTTTAATGCACAGGGACGCTACCGCCTGCCTTCGTGTGGGGACATGTGTTGTTGTACATAGTAGACTTTTGGTTTGTGTCATGGAATCGCCATTTCACTGCTGGGGTGTAGGGGTGCAGGGGGACATGAGTGGGGGCCTGCTGGCAGGAGCCCCTGACTGCTGGGGGGTGGGGGTGCAAGGAGACATGAGTGGGGGCCTGCTGGCAGGGGCCCCTGACTGCTGGGGGGTGGGGGTGCAAGGGGACATGAGTGGGGGCCTGTTGGCAGGGGCCCCTGACTGCTGGGGGGTGGGGGTGCAAGGAGACATGAGTGGGGGCCTGCTGGCAGGGGCCCCTGACTGCTGGGGGGTGGGGGTGCAAGGGGACATGAGTGGGGGCCTGTTGGCAGGGGCCCCTGACTGCTGGGGGATGGGTTTGCAGGGGGACATGAGTGGAACATGAGTGGGGGCCTGCTGGCAGGGGCCCCTGACTGCTGGGGGGTGGGGGTGCAAGGGGACATGAGTGGGGGCCTGCTGACAGGTGCCCCTGACTGCTGGGAGGTGGGGGTGCAGGGGGACATGAGTGGGTCATGAGTGGGGGCCTGCTGGCTGGTGCCCCTGACTGCTGGGGGGTGGGGGTGCAGGGGGACATGAGTGGGACATGAGTGGGGGCCTGCTGGCAGGGGCCCCTGACTGCTGGGCGGTGGGGGTGCAGGGGGACATGAGTTGTTGATCATATTGCAGGGTGACATGTGCCTTGGCTGGGGTTCATGCCCATGGTGGATGGGCTGCCTGCGGGACATGACCGGGGTGCAGGGTAGTCCCCTGTGGTGTGGGCTGCCTGCAAGGGTCGTGGAGGGGGTAGAGGGGACACCTGGGGGGACCCACACTGCCAATTCACGTGTAGGACTCCCAGCGCACCCCCAAAATACACGTTCCCCGCTCTGACAGCAAAATTGCGTGTGAAACTTCCCGCGCACCCCTGAAATACACGTACCCAGGCCAATCGCGTGTGAAACTTCCCGCGCACCCCAGATTTACACGTACCCCGCTCGCCCAAGGCCAATCGCGCGTGAAACTTGACGCGAACCCCTGAAATACACGTACCCCGCTCGCCCAAGGCCTATTGCGTGTGAAACTTCCCGCGCACCCCCGAAATACACGCAAATGCTATTTTTCACACAGCGGGTGTCAGGGTTTGTTGCGTACCCCTTTGCACGTCATTTGTCCTAGAGGGCCACAGTATGGGACATTCATCATGGCGGTATATACGTCCTTTTTGTTAGCGCACATTTTGGCGCACATTTCTTTCATGCGCAGGGACGCTACCGCCTGCCCTCGTGCGCTGTTTTGCCCTATTCGATTCCATGAATACGTGTTGTAGGCGAGCGTGTGGGCGTTCCACGCACTTGCCTCCTGTACTTCCCCCGTAACGCCCTCATTTTCACGCGTTGTTCCCCATTCCGCGTGTCACGCCCCGTGTTACGCCTACTTTCGTTGTGTGTGCCGCGCTATGTGCGCTTTCGCTGTGCGCTTAGCGGACGTGGTTTGAAGACGTGTGCGCCAGCGTGCGCCACGCAGTATTTTGGCGCACATCCTGGAATTTCCTTGCGCACGGACTTCCATGAATCGCTGTGCGCGGGTTTCGATGCAATTTTCGCACTGGCACTGCGATTCGCACGCTTTCGCAGGCTTGCGCCGAAAATTTCAGCGCACATTATTTCCATGAATCGACCTCCAAATGTGCTAAAATACGACACTCAGTGTACCCGAAAACAGTCCTTTTAAGGATTACTTGTCACATATAAATACACAAATACAATACAATAATACACAAAAACATGTTTTTAATATAACTGCGATTAGAGTTCCTTGACTTTTTTTATAACTGTCGTTACAAATTGTTAGTGAAAGGGGGTGGGTTGACGTCAGGTACTATAATACAATAGAAGTTAAAAGATCAATACAGTAAAAGATTGCTCACGTAGTTATGTGAGGTAGAGGAAGATAAAATAAGCACAGTACAATACATGACAGTTAACTAGGTAGGGATACTTTTAATAGGTACAATTACACAAGATATAATAGCATGGGTGACAATGCACAGGCTAAAATACAGTTTATGGGGCACCTAAAACTAGAGTAGCTCAATTTTGTATACATTTTTTAAACGTTATTCTGTTTTTCTCCACAGTCTCACATGTAAGAAAGTCTGAAAACACCCAGCCAAAATAGATAAGACTCAAATACCTACCATGGCACTGACCATGGCCTTTGGACATGGCCAGTGGCTTTTCACCCCCAACATCACTATACCTATAAACATACCTTTTAAAATGAAATAAAACACAGACACCCCAAAATGTATAGCCACGGGCATGGAACATATCTTACCTGCGGTTATCTGTAGTCCTGTATATCCTTGGAAATAGCCGTAAATATATGAAAAGTTGAATGTGTTCTAAGAACACTCACGGTGTCCTGAAATGTTCGCAAATAAACAAAATGGGGTTGTTCTGAAGACGTTTCTAAGAACACTCCTGGTGTCCTGGAATGTTCGTAGGGGGTGTCCTGAAGGCGTAGTCCGTATTGTTCGCTGGCAAGTTGAATGTGTTCTAAGAACACTCGCAGTGTCCTGAAATGTTCGCAAATAAACAAAATGGGGGTGTCCTGAGGACACTGTCCGTATTGTTCTCTGTCAAGTTGAATGTGTTCTTAGAACACTCATGGTGTCCTGAAATGTTCGCAAATAAACAAAATGGGGGTGTTCTGAGGACACTGTCCGTATTGTTCGTTGTCAAGTTAAATGTGTTCTAAGAACACTCGCGGTTTCCTGAAATGTTCGCAAATAAACAAAATGGGGGTGTTCTGAAGACGTTTCTAAGAACACTTGCGGTGTCCTGGAATGTTCGTAGGCGGTGTCCTGAAGGCATAGTCCATATTGTTCGCTGGCAAGTTGAATGTGTTCTAAGAACACTCGCAGTGTCCTGAAATGTTCTCAAATAAACAAAATGGGGGTGTCCTGAGGGCACTATCCGTATTGTTCGTTGTCAAGTTGAAAGTGTTCTAAGAACTATCGCGTTGTTCTGAAATGTTCGTAGGGGGTGTCCTGAAAACGCTGTCCGTTTTGTTCGCTGGCAAGTTGAAAGTGTTCTAAGAACACTCATAATGTCCGCGGACATTAAAAGTTTCCATAGACCATAGTTGAAATGTTTGACTCTATGGATGTGATATGCTGCGCTGGTTGTTGCCAGGGCATAGAGTCTTGGGTGCATGGCCATTTGGCCATGCACCCAAGACTCTATGCCCTGGCAACAACCAGCGCAGCATATCACATTCATATTTGCTTATAACTTTGGGTGAAAAACAAATGTATAAGGAACAAAGGTATTAGATACTATGGATGTGATATGCTGCTATGGTTCTCCTTATTATTGTATACTTACTGTTTGGTCTAGTAACGGGAGTCCATGTTTTTCTTGTTAATTTCTGTGATAAAAGAAAAAAGCATGTTAGTATTAGTATTTTTTAATGACTTATTACATTGTATAATCAATATACTTTTTTTTTTGGACCCTCATATTTAGTAGATTACAAATCAGAGTACTGTGCAATTTGCTCAGTTTCTGTATTTGTTGCTAAAATCATTGGGTCTATGGGAGAAAAAAAAATCCATGTTGGATTAAAAAAAAAACTTTTTCTGTTATGCTACAGTTTATTTGTTTGTTTGTTTTCAGTGTTCACTTGTTGTTTCTGGCTAATGCTTTATACTTTGGCTTGTTGTATTTTTTTGGAGCAGTGACATATTATTTATTTGTTTTGATATTATAAAATTTTGGAGCAGTTAGATACCAATTGGCGTATTCTAACTGTCTATTTTTTTTGTATATTTCAGTGGTATTGATTTATCTATTTGGATATTGCTAAATTTTGGGACAGTTAGATACCAATTGACGTATTCTAACTGTGTATTTTTTGGTCTAATTTAGTGGTATTCATTTATCTGATTAGTTGTTGTAGAATCTTTGAGCAGTTAGATTTTGAGTATTCTAACAGTTTATATTTTTTTAACACAAGTTTACTTAGGGTTTAAATACAGTTTAGTTATCAAATTTTGGTTTTAAGAACATCAAATAAGCGTTTGTAAGATTTCCTGGTAATCTCTGCTTTAGAGTAATGGTATTATCATTACATTCAAACCATCCACATTTCTTTTTTATATATGAAGTGTAGTGCCCTGAATTGGTTGTGGCTCCTGCTACCTATTGTTGTGAAGGTTTTCTTACCAAGTGATATTTGACCATGTGTGAATCAAGTCAGCTTGCAGTTGTTTTTGGTACCATCTGCATTGTAACGTAGAAGCATTAGTATTATGTATTTACTATGTGTTTGTATTACTAACGTGGAGCGATTATCTGAATTGCAGGTAGAGCATAATCTACCATGGTTTGCATTTTGTACAAGTCGCTGAAATGGAATGGATTCACAATTTGGTATTGATATATATATGAAGCGTTCATTGGGGATTTCTTCTTGTGTCACATTGTTGCAGAGAGTGCATGTATGTTTCCACATGTATGAAATCTGAAAGATTTCATTTATAGGTATGTTTTTGTTTTCCAGTACTTGTAGTAAGTACATTAGAAATTCTTGTGGATCTTCCTGTGAATTTATAGTGAATTTCACCATTCCAGCACAGTAGTCCAATTGTTGTCTTATTCCAAAAACACTATACATGTTGTCAGGATTGTTTGCTGCATTTCTGTGAAGTACTAACATTTGCAAACACAATGGGTCTGTACTGTGTAAGTAAATGTTGTCAACAATTGGTGGTAGAATATTCATTGCTACATTTGCGTAGCAACTTACACCAACTATATTTGAGAATTTAAATGGTCCAGGTAGTTCTGTATCTAACTGCTTTTTTTGGAGATTGTCTTCCTTCTTTAAAGAAGTACTTGGTTTACTTTCCCTAATTGATTCTTTTTTGCTTGTGGTACTTGATGAAGTATTAGTTTCTTTTACTCTCTTTGGAGGATTTGCAGTGACATCCTGTTGCATTTCTGTTTGATTTATTTTTCTTTTATAACGTTTTACTTTTTGTGGAACAGAATATGTGTTTAGGTGGGGGGTGTATAGTGAGCAAAGTCTATTGTATTCTAAAATGCAAGGAATATCAGCGTTTATTTTACTTGCATGAAAGTTGATTAGAAATAGACCGCCAAGTGTACGTAAGCGTGATAGTGCTACATAGCTCATGCCTTCTTTAAAGACTGTGTTACCAATATCTATCATTGCTTTGTCTAGGGTAAGACCTTGTGATTTATGAATCGTGACTGCGTATGCAAGAGTTAGAGAAAATTGTTCTCTGCGTACAGACATATCTTTGAAGAGAAGGAATCTTGCTGTTGAGCGTCCTATCCTTTTTACTTCTGAAAGTTTGTCAAAGAGTATATTGACAAACTGAATTTTGTTGTCGCGTGGGTATGTTTGAAAGCCAACAACTGTACCCAGTGCTCCATTAACTAGTCCTTGGTCCACGTCAAGGTTACGTTTAAGCATTACTCTGCAATTTAAGGATAATTTTAATATCTTTTCTAAGCCTGCTGTGTTTGAGATTGATTTTTCTAAACTATTTAGTCTTGTTGTAGCTTGGTCACACATGGGTAGTGTCATACCATGTACATCTAGTTTGTCTGTGGCGCTAATTTCCATGATTGGTTGCATTTCTTTACTTAGCATGATTTCATTGAATTTGAACCAGCTTGCAAGAGTTGGCATTAAGGCCATACAATTGACATTTTTGTGGGCTAATTGTTCCATAACATCTGTAGCACATGCATTATCGCTATAAAGTGCATTAATGTGCCGGGTTTTCAATATTGCTTCTGCTTCTTTAGAAAGTATACCAACTCTGATACTTTTTAAAATGTTGGCATAAGTGAGATCTGCAGATTGCCGCATGTTTTCTGTTAATTCTCTGTATTGGAAATGTTGCCAAAGGTTGACATTTCCAATGCTGCCAACAGTTTTACGGCAGAGTTTGTGTCCTAATGTTTTAAAGATAGGCTCACCTTTTACTGGTGTTAATTGAAGCAAATCTCCAAAAACAATAATGTGTTTTCCTGCAAAGAGCTCTTCATAGTCTGTTTTGAGTACTTCTTGTAATCTGAGGTGAATCAAAGCTAACATCAGGTTGGAGACCATGCTCACTTCATCTATTAGTAGCATTTGCATTTGTTTCAATACTCTGCGTAATTCCATTGCAGCTTCTGCAGAAAGTTTGTAATAGTCTAATTTGTTCTGGTGTTCTACTGGTAATAGTAGTAATCGGTGTAATGTAACACCACCTATGTTGTAGGCAGCTAAACCTTTGGGGGCAGTGACAACAGCTGACAGTTTGTTGTTTGTCAATTGTTGAAGGAACTTACTAATGATTTTGATTAGGAATGTTTTGCCAGAACCAGCTTCACCACTGACGTACAGTAGTATAGGTTTATATTTATGGCAGGAACATTCTTTATTTTCATGTTTTATACCATGTGCAATTTGTTTTGTTACTTCTTGAAAAATGCTACTATGCTCATTGTTTAGTTTTGATTGTAGTATAGTTAAGTCTTCCTTATCTTCATACTGACACATGGTGTTTTCTACTTCTATCATAGCTAATTCTACCTCATGCATTATTAGTGGTTCTCCCAGTGGTTCTTGGCTTCCTGTTACAGAAGGTTGACTACTGTCAGGAGTGTCCTTATCTAGTTGGGCTTGGAGTTCTTCTTCGTGTTGCTGTTCATTGTGCAACATTTTTTTGTACTGTGTAAAGTTTACATCAGTTATAGTGCTTTCATTTGCTTAGAAAACATCCTCATATGAGTCATAGTTATCTAGTAATTGTTCTTCTTTTCTCCATGGTTTGAAGAGTTGTAGCAGGGACATGTAATATACCTCTTTAGGTTGAGGAGTCTTTAAAGACAATTTGATATGATTAATTAAATTTGGTTTAGTGAGTTTAACTAAGCTGCCTTCACAGTTTGTCACTCTATATTTACCTTTTTTTTTTTATCAGGTTTCATATTATTTTTGTATGTGTAGTTTTGGGCTATGTGGTATAGACATGTTTTCCAAAGTATTACTTCTGTTTGGGTAGTATGTGTCCAATAAATTGTTTTTTAAAAAGTCTTGGCTGTTGGGATCATGTTTGGCTATTGTTTCTATATCTTCATATGATTTTAGAACTCTTTTTCTAGATTTAGCTGGACTAAGACTTAGCCATACTATATTTTCAGATTTACCATAGAATGAAGCACCAGTAAAACAATCGGCTGCTTCGTATGATCGATTTCTATATGGGTGAGCATTTTTTTGCCCAAGCTGTATAATTTCTGAGATACTGTTTTATCTGATGACAGGTCATTCCAGAGGTCTTGGAGCTCTGTCTTTTCTGCTTTAGTTAAGTATGCTGTGACATATTGTGCAGTAGAATTGTCTGCAATGTACGGCACATCTATGTTTGCATTCCATAAGTGGGCAATGATTGCATTATAATCATTGATATATTTTTCTTCTTCTTTTCTTTTTATGTAATATGTATTTTTAGGTGACATACCTTTAACACTATGTCTAACTGAAGACATGAGGTTGTTCACTTGACCTGTATTTGTAACTGGTCTAGGGAAACCAAATCGGCATTTGGTGTAGTATTTCCCTTTGTTTTTGTATTTGCGACGACAATTTTTTCCACATTTGTGTCTTTGAAATTGTAAAATCTGTGCATGAAGATCACTATTTGTGGCTTCTGATGGAATTGCACAAGTGACATATTTTTCAATAAACTGTAAAACAGTGGCATCACTGTCTTGACCAAATTTAGGAGCATCTTTAATCCATAAAAGCATGTGGATATGTGGTGCTCCCCTGGCTTGGTATTCTTTTCTCCAAAAAGAAGTGTTGCACTTCTCCAAGGGGAGGAACAGTTTTATTACAAATAAAATGTAGCATAGCAATGAAGTGATGGTGAAAATATCTTGAAACATTAACAGGATCCAAAGAACAAAGTTCTGCAGGTGTTAGTATATCTATGTTTGTTTTGTTTTTATTTGATATGCGTAGGAAATCATGTAAATCTTCCCATGCATATTCTGCACAACTTAATGTAACAAACCAAGTGGGTGGGCCAAGGTTTCTGATCATACAACGTACATCTCCATGACGTCGAAACCAGTACTCTTTAGTAACACGCATATTTCCTAATAGATTTGTAATATTTGATTGTAAAACCTCATCCTTTTGTTGCACTTTTTCTAATAATTGTGTAGCTGTCATATTTTGAAAGTGTGATCCTGATTTTAATATGTGTGCAACTCCGTAACATAAAGTTGCTAGTTCACTTTCAAAGAATAGGTGGAATATGTATTCCACATTTTGTCTAAATCTGGGATCTTCAGAATACATCCGTAATGAGCGGTATTCTGAAGCTGATATTTGAATAGGTCTATCATCATACCATCCTCCTTTGCCAGTAGGAAAGAGTAGAGGAAAAGCACGTGCTTCTATACTTTTTTCCCATATGCTGATTGGCGATCCTTTTGTTTGACACATTTGGTAAGTTTCCAGTACATCTTCTGCGGTGTCATTACAGTGCAAAGGATGAATTGTATAATGGTCTAAAGTATTTGATATTGTAGCAGGATCTAGTAGCTTAAATTGACCATCTTCTTGTGTTTCTTGAATTATTTCAGTTGTATCTTTCAAGTTTCCTTAAATATTAATTTCTTTGTAATATTCATTATTCGCTTTACGATATTAGAAGGCTTGTCTAACTTTATATAAATCTACCAGCTGTTGCCATATTTTTTTGTCTTTTGTAGGTACTCCATTTACTCAGATAATTAAAGATTGCTGCATTGGACGTTGCACTCCTAGAGTATGCACATTTTCTTTTAGATCTAATGGTAAATAAACTACTTTTCCACGAATGCCTTTTACCAATTCAGAGGGAGGTAATTTTGCTGTTTTTGGTTGAAGGTGTATTATTGCTTGAAATGGGTGTACTGTTTGAATTATGATGCTCTCATATAAATTAGGTTGTTGTAGGGGTTTTGGCACTGGGTATAATTCCAAATTATTTGTGATAGCACGTGAAGGAGTTTGGTTGTTGTCAAGTTTTGTAGTGCAGTAACTGCAAAGTATTAAGGGCTCAGTTATTTCGTATTTGTTTTCTGCTACAAGGTAGAGAGCTAATTCAAACCATTTAGAATCTTCATTGTCTTCTATTTTGTATGATAGGTCTACAGTTTTTGTGTTACTTTTATAAAAAGTTCTACGGCAACATACACATACATGGTTTGGTACTTCAGCTGATGTACTTTTAAATTTTAGTATTTCTTTTTTGTATGTGTTTAGCAAAAGGTTGCCATATGTAGAATTGTTGCTTAATTGGTTTAAAGCTATTTCATTCTGTAAATGGCTTTCACTTCCAAAATATTTTTTCTGGATATAGTGAATTTCTTCAAGTAGGTCTTTTGCTGTACCATGTAGAAGGATGTTATTTAACTTTGCTAGTGCTAAAGCAGGACTTTTAGCATAGTACAGTTTATAGACTAGATTTCCTATAGTTGAATGATGTGTTGATATCCTTTTGATATCATGGAAAGTGGTTTTACAAGTAGGTCCTGTAATGCAGGCCAATGAATGTCCTTGTAGTCCTGTGTACTTGCGCAATGGACAGGTATCCATATTTTGCAGTAATTTAATTTTGATTTTGTCTTTGCTTTTTACATATTTATTGAGGAATTGGCGTAAAGATTTGAAACATTGTTTGGGAATGTTACACATTGATGTGCATGGCCATTTGTACACTAGACGTTCTGATTCAGTTGAATGGAGGGGTAATTCTAGGTTTTCAGGGCCTATTTTTGTAAGGAGTACTTCTTGTTCCATTATGGTATCATTCACTTTTTCATAACCTCGACCACTGCTATGTATGGCAATTGTATTTGTTTGCTTTTGTTTGTACGCTTCTTCATTAAAATATGGTTCTGTGCTCGTAGTGTGATTCCATTCACCTCCGCAGATACTTAAGAAGTTCTTTCTGTTGACATTTTGCTTATTGAGAAGTCTTTTTTGTAATTTAGTTATTAGTTTTGTTAGTGGTTTCATTTTGTTTAACAGTAAAATAAATAACTTTCTTTTCAGAAGAATTGCACTGTCCATCAACGCTTCTAAGATTAATTTCCTATGATAGGTTTTAAGCATTGAACCTGATTTCTCTCCTGTTTTTATAAGATTTTGAAGGACTTTGTGACGGTACATTTTGGCTAAAATACTTTTCCTGGTATGCTTACTCTGCACTATATTAAAATTTGAAGAAGTAGTTTTATCTGTAGTGATAGCTGATTTTCTGTTAATTGTTTTTTGGTTTGTTTTACATTTTGATAGAGGAGGCAAAGTTTTTGTACTTGAAACTTCTTGTGTTTCACTAAATGACTGTATTAGCTGTTTTGTTTCAACTTTTTTTACAAATTCTGCTAGAGATGGATGCTTATGTTGGACACTTTTATTTTCATTTGCTCTACGTTTGCGTTGCTTTCTATGCACTTGACTTTTGGTAGGCATTCTTTAGGGTATGTTGAAAAAAATAAAGAAGATATGCGTTGGGGTGTTCTGGAATGTATGTGTGCTGTGTGCATGAGTGTTTGAGTAAGATGATAAAGATGTATGTAATGGTGTGTGATTGTGAATTGGGAACTACAACTAGTAGGGATAGGTATTCTTGAATTTATGTGTTACTAAACTGGGGTTCAGATGACAAAAAAAAAGTAAGCTAGTGGTGTGGAAAAGTACAAATAGTAAATCTAATGTATACAATTAAAACAGTTGTTTGTTCTACACAATGAAAATTGTAGCGGTTCAGTTGGGTAATTTGTGTGCCCAAAAATAGGAATTTGTGGGCCATTGTGGCTGTAAATCGCTGTTTAAGACATGGAGATTTTTGGACAAAATGGTACACAATCTCTATTTTTAGGCACCAAAATAGCTTGTATTAACGTTATAGTATGTTTGATTAATAATACAAATATTATGGTGATATTCTACTTACTTAAATTAACAGGTAACTTCTTAGTTCTTCTTTGTTCTTCGAATTCGGCTGCTTCTTTTCAGGAGACTGGTCTTCACTGCAATTGTAAAAGCTTCAAATTAGTAACTTTGTTTGTATATAGCGCTGTTTTTGATTTTTTTAATTGAAATCCTCAGTGCCTTCTTTAAAACCATTAAACTAATTTATTTACATAAGATACATTGCATCAGTTCAGTACATATGATATGTTCTTTAATGAACAAATTGTATTGAATGACTAACTGTAGCAAAAAAAATATCTTTACTATGTCTTGTGAAATTTATAATATACCAGTGAATACCACTATTTATGTAAGTAAGCTGGTCTAGGTAATAACGCCTCAATGTCATGTCTAAATTAAAGTAGTTAAGCAAATAAATAAATAAAAACAAAAAAATATTTTTAAAGATTTAAACATAGATTGTGCTTGCATGCAATTTTGTTTGAATATATGTAGTCTATATATTTCATTTAAAAAATGTTAGTTTTACATGATTTGAGTGTGTGTGTATAAAGAAAGTAAATAGTATAAAGGTTTATAAGAGATAGTTGATTTTAGGAAATTGAAAAAAATACAGTAAATTAATTTTACAGATTACACAAGCTAAAAGGTTGTTTGAAAATGTGTTCATCTGCTGTACAGAAAATACGCATACCTGAAGTTTGTGTTCATGCATATGGATATGCATGGAGCTGCAAGTAGAAATATTGGAGACTTGTACAGTATTTCTGGTAGAAGGTGCTTGCCAATGATATGACACTTGTACTCAGAGAGATTCACAGTACATTTGCAGTGCTGATCTATGATGATGCAGTTAGATCTAGAGGTATTGAATGTGATTGGTGCATGGTCATGTGATTTTTTAGCTACATCCAGTGAGGGAATGGCAGAGAGAGTGAAGTGGAAATGGTAGAAGGGCTGTTCATGTTACGATATGTCCGCGGACGTGGCGGTAGTTCGCGGACATCGGGAGTTACATCCGGGGATTTTTGGGTTCAGAAGTCATGCAAATGAGAATAAGCACTGAAAGGGATTGGTCAGGAAAGTTTAGTGGGTGTGTTGTGCCAGGAGAGAGTTTCTCAGATACTCTTTTTGCTGAGAGAACAAAAGATAGCTATGGCTGTGTGTTTCAGAAAACAGATTGTTTGGATTTTGGGAGATTCGTGGATACATTGGTTGAAGGTGCATGCAGAAAGCTGTGGAGTAGCTGTAGATCTTGTATTCCCACATGTAGAAGTACACTGGCATGGAGTACGTGGAATGAAGTGATTGGACTTGCTACCTCTCTGTGCTACTTTGGAGACAGAGCAACATCCAGACATAATTGTAATTCATTGTGGAGGGAACAGTTTAGGACATGTGACTGGAATTCTTTTTTTGCAATTTGCTATGAAAGAAGGACTTGGGAAGGTTATGGACATGTTTCCTAATTCTCAAGTGATATTTTCATGGATTGCGCAGAGACAAATGTGGCTTTGTTCTTCTTCATTTGGTCCACAAATGGAAAAAGCAAGGCGCAATGTTTGTGCCTTTTTAAGAGATTTTGGCATGTCCTCTTTTCACAATGAAAATATTATGTGTTCGTAGTACATACATTTTTCACAGAGATGGAGTCCATCTTACTTATGCTGGCAATCAGATTTTTCTGAGAAATGTACAAAATGCTTTGCGACCTTTTTTGTAATTACAACAACCATTTTGAAGTAGGTGTTAAGCATTTATAATTTTTGACTTACAAACACCACCCAAAGGCTCTTTTCAGAGCCACCACTTCTTCCCAGAGAAAATTGCAATGTTTGTGATGGGGTAGCAACCCAATTTTTTAAATGTCCGCGAACTGTCCGCGTACTTCTAAAAATACAAAGGGCCCTGCTTCATTTATTTTCACTTCTATTTTTTAACTGTGAAAGGCGGCTCTGAAAAGAGCCTTATTTTTTTTTGATTTTTGACATTTTGTATTTTTATGGGTTTTTTATACACGACACACTAGGAGAGGAGGGGAAAGGAAGGTAAAGGGGGGGACACCAACCAAAGGGATAAGAAAGGGCGAGCTGAGAGAGGAAGATGTAGAGTGGGTTTTATTTGGGTAGTGAGCAGATCTTCTCGTGCTCTGAGACGATAGTCTCAAAAGCACTACGAAGTCGCTCCCCCCTGCAGAGTACTGTGTCACAGTACATACATACCACTGTGACCCTCAAAAGGTAAGGGTCATCAGCATTCAGTATGGCCTGTGAGGCAGCTTGAGGAAGATGCTGTCCCACAGAGGTGGTGACAGGATCAGAAACAGAGGATGAATTAGAGGAAATCAACCTGCTACGTTCTTCGCAAGGTACAACCCTGCGAATAGCCCCAGAGTGAAATGACCTCAGGTGTCGCTTCATAGTAGTGGTCCCAAAGCTGTACTTACTGTGCTTTCCACGAATGAGTATCATTTTGAACTCATTGCAGGTAACACGGTTCGCACGAGCCTTAGGAACATTACCATGAATGGTAAATAACCACCACACCCAAGACTCACGCCTAGTGCGGGTAGTAGGGTTTTCCTCTACCTCATTCTCATCGTCCTCTTCTTCCTCCTCCGCATCCTCACTCCTGTTCCCCTCTTTAGGCCCTTGGGGAGGTGGTGGTGGTGGAGGGGGGTGGGTGTGGTGCTGAAGCAGGTGCAGCACCAGGTAGCAGTTCTGCAGCCAGGGATGCCTTCTCGATGGTGTAATCAGCAAGTTGCTGGAGAAATAGCTGTGCTCTGAAGAATAGCCAGAACACAATGAGAATAAGCTCTAGGGCGTGGTCTTTTATAGGGGTGCTTGTGCGCGGTTCGCGGACATGCGCGCTGTCCGCGGACAGATCGAACACAAAAAAAAGTTTTAAAAGTTTCAAAAGGTATGTAGAAACTCAGGATTACTATGTGGGACTTGTGCCATGGTGAGATTGTATTGAAAAATATTATGGATTAATTGAAAATGTACTTTTAATTTGTTCGGGGACCCGAACAGTGTCTGCATTCAGAACACGCGATCAGCGTGGGCACGGTCATATGATCCGTTCGCGAACAAGTCCGCAAAGGAAGCGCATGTCCGCAGGACACTAAATGCACGGAGATTGGCTAGCGCATGCGCGTTGATGTTCTACGGACACTGTTCGGGTCCTGAACTAATTAAAATTGCGTCACATGTGAAACGAACATTTCAGGACACTGCGTGTGTTCTTAGAACAGTTTAAATTTGCTAGCAAACAGTAAGGACAGATATAGTGTTCTTCAAGACACGTTCAATTTCGTTTATGTACGAACATTTCAGGTCACCAATTGTGTTCTTAGAATATTTTCAACTTGCTAGCGAACAGTACGGACAGGTATAGTGTTCTTTAAGACACCTCCATTTTCGTTTAATTACAAACAATTCAGGACACCGCGTGTGTTCTTAGAACAGTTTGAACTTGCTAGCGAACACTACGGACAGATATAGTGTTCTTTAGGACACTTTAATTTTTTTTTTTAACGAACATTTCAGGACACCGCGTGTGTTCTTAGAATAGTTTCATCTTGCTAGCGAACAGTACGAAAAGGTATAGTATTCTTCAGGACACCTCCATTTTCGTTTATTTACGAACATTTCAGAACACCTGCACTGTCCGCGGACACCTACATTGTTTTTTTTAAAAAAAACGAAACTATTTACAACACAATATAAAAATTAAACTTTATTTAACATATATTAATAATTTATGACAGAGAAGGTGAGGCAGAAACAGAAACAAAAACAGGAGAATTAGGGGTTTCATCATGATTGTTATTAGGTGAAGAAGGGATGGAAGTCTCATCAAAACGTTTTGGGTTATGGAGAGGGTTTGGGGATAATTGATAGGGATATGGTGAGGAGGGACAAGTACATGTGGGGCAATGGTACAAGGTTTTTGGTTTAAAATGATCTTCCACAAAAGTTTTCAAATTATTAAAATTAGTCAACAATAAATCAATTTTTTCTTCTATACTGTGAAAAGTGTTATCCAAAACAGGTTTTTCTGAAGTATTTTCTATTTTGGTATGCTCTGTACAAAAAATATATATATATATATATGTTAAACGTATACAAAATAATAATAATTAAATGGTTTATATTATAAAGTGTTTACCATTAGTTTCACTATCTTGTGACATTTCTTCATTTGGGAAATGTTCCTCTAGCCATTCCAGAGTACTAGACATTTCTGTGAGAGAAAAAAAAAAGATAATATATTTTTTTATCTAATACAGAAAGTTTATAAATATATGAATAACATTAAGTACACTTACTATTTCAGGTAAGATATGTCCTATGTACTCAGTGGGTCTGCTCTTGTTCTCAGTTCTGTTGTGTTTGTGAGGTAATTATGTTGGAAGCCAATTTATTTTCTTGTGGTATATTCCATTTTAGAACATAGTGCATTTAAATGAATGGTTAGTGTGTTGTATATATGGGTTACATTTCTTATGTATTAGTACATATAATGTGTGTGTGTGCTTTTTTTTAATTTGTTAAATGTTCCTATGTTATGATATAACAATCAAACATACCCCCCCAGAGTTTTTTAGGTAGTGGTACTGTTCTTCGAACATGTCCGCGAACATTAAATGAGTTTGCGGACATCAAGTACAGTAGAAGAGATTCAGTCAGTTCCATATGATATGTATATAAAGTGAAAGTCATTATTGTTAAGTTGCACTACTAAAAACCTATGAAATTCAATGAAAAAACTTTGTTAAAGGGACGTTATGGTTAAGTTGCGCTACTAAAAACCTATGAAATTCAGTGAAAAAACTTTGTTAAAGGGACGTTATGGTTAAGTTGCGCTACTAAAAACCTATGAAATTCAGTGAAAAAACTTTTTTAAAGGGACGTTATGGTTCCAAGTAAAACCGAAAAACCCTTGAAATTCGCCAGTTATGGTAAGCTAAGCAACCATAACTCGCGCCACCACCGTGCACTGCTAAGACTAACACCCAGGACATCAAAGATGACATCACAAATGCCATTGATGACATCACTGATGACATCACATGTGTATGTACTTTTCATGAAATATTTGTACAAGGGATTCTATTATAATGTTGCGAAAAAAGTGTCAAGGATCATTGCAATAAATATCATACCCTAATTAGTGCATTGAACGATGCATTGATATAAATAGCATTCTATTATGGGGTTCTATCTAGTATACTAAGCTACTCATGCAGAAACATAGCATTGTGTGCAGCGTACAAGATGAAGGTATAATATTCGTAATTTTAATATGTTGAATAATGAAATGATAATTGTTTTCTTAATAGATTTTTGTGTACTGTGAAATATGTAATAAGTAGCTAATAAAACCCATGTATTACATAATTGCTTTACTATAGACAAAACACAAAGAGACAAGAACACATACCAATATGGGTATATACAGGGAAAGTGAAGTTAGCAAAAAAGCACAAGTAGTAGCAGAAACAATTCATAACCTAACTGATTATTTTCATGCAAATAAATGATTGCTGTTTCAAAGCTGCTATTTACCCCATGTATATGTATCACTTGATGTGATTGGACCCTAAGGAAAGTAGTGTGAGTACAATGTATACAAATATGACCATATACAGGGAAAGTACTGCCATAAAAAACAACAGAACTATCAGAAAGTGCTGATAAGTCTATTGATTATCTTTATGCACAAAAAGGATTGCTGTCTTTCAAGTTTGTGTCTTCCCCTATGTATATATTTCATATGATGTGACTGGACTCTAAGGGAATTACTGTAAGAACCTACTTGAAGGATACGTCTACAAATAAAATAAAATTTTTAGTTTCTGACTGTTACTGAAGAAAACCATGTGGCCTAGATATGTCAGCAAAAGAAAAAAGAGTGAGCCAGACATGTGATGTCATCAGTGATGTCATCAATGACATTTGTGATGTCATCTTTGATGTCCTGGGTGTTAGTCTTAGCAGTGCACGGTGGTGGCGCGAGTTATGGTTGCTTAGCTTACCATAACTGGCGAATTTCAGGGGTTTTTCGGTTTTACTTGGAACCATAACGTCCCTTTAACAAAGTTTTTTCACTGAATTTCATAGGTTTTTAGTAGCGCAACTTAACCATAACGTCCCTTTAACAAAGTTTTTTCAACGAATTTCATAGTTTTTTAGTAGCACAACTTAACAATAATGACTTTCACTTTATATACATGTCATATGGAACTGACTAGATCTCTTCTTATGAACTTGATGTCCGCAAACTTATTTAATGTTCGCGGACATGTTCGGAGAACAGTACCACCACCTAAAAACTCTGGGGAGGTATGATGTGTAATAGTTATATCATAACATAGGAACATTTAACAAATTCACAAAGCAGCACACATACAAAGTATATGTAGTAATACTTAAAAATGTTACCCATATATGTAAAACACTAACCATTCATGTAAATACAATATGTTTTAAAATGGAATATACCAAAAAAAGATAAAGTGGCTTCCACCATAATTATCACAGACGCTCCACAACCAACAGCAAGACCAGACGTATACACTACTGATTACATATCTCACCAGACATAGTAAGTGCACTTCTTTTTACTGATATATTTATAAACCTTCTATATTAGAAAAAAAAAACATATTACTTCTTTGTTTTCTCACAGAAATGTGTAGTACTCTGGACTGGCTAGAGGACCATTTCCCACGAGACGAAATGTTAGAAGATAGTCCACCTAATGGTACACACTTTACTGTATAAACCAATTGATAAATATTATTTTGTATACATTCAACATATACATTTTTTTTACAGACCCTACAAAAATTGCAACTTCCAAAGAAAACGAAGTGGTGGATATTCTTGAACACAATACCCACAAAATGGACCAACTTATGGCAAATTTTATGGATTTAAAGAACTTTGTGGAAGATCACCTAAAACCACCAACAACATACCATTGTCCCACCTGTACTTGTCCCCCCTCACCATATCCCATTCATTTATCCCCAAACTCTCTCCATGGACCACAACGTTTTGATGAGATTTCCATCCCTTCTTCACCTGATCCCATTAATATTGAAAACCCTAATTCTCCTGTTTTTGTTTCCATTTCTGCCCCACCTTCTCAGTCATAAATTGTTTATATATGTTAAATAAAGTTACTTTTTTATATTGTGTTGTAATTACTTTCAGTTCCTTGTAATAAAATCAATTTAGGTGTCCACGGAAACCGCGGTTGTTCGGAAATGTTCGTAAAGAAACGAAAATGTAACTGTCCTGATAACACTACATCTGTCCGTAATGTTCTCATGCAAGTTCAAAATGTTCTAAGAACACTCGTAGTGTCCTGAAATGTTCGTAAAGACACAAACAAATTAAAGTGTTCTAAAGAACAATATATCTGTCCGTAATGTTCGCTATCAACTTAAAACTGTCCTAAGAACACAATTGGTGTCCTGAAATGTTCGTAAATAAATAAACAAAATGATGTGTCCTGAACAACAGTACAACTGTTCGTAGTGTTCGCTACCCAATTGAAAGTATTCTAAGAACACAATTGGTGTCCTGAAATGTTCGTACATAAACTAAATTACACGTGTCCTGAAGCACACTATATCTGTCCTTACTGTTTGCTACCAAGTTTAAACTGTTCTAAGAACACACGCGGTGTCCTGAAATATTCATTTCACGTGTGACGCACTTTTTATTACTTCAGAACCCGAACAGTGTCCGTAGGACATCAATGCGCATGCGCTAACCAATCTCCGTGCACTTGGTGTCCTGCGGACAGGCGCTTCCTTCGCAGACTAGTTCGCAAACAGATCATATGACCGCGCCCACGCTCATCGTGTGTCCTGAAATACGGACACTGTTTGTGTCCCTGAACAATTTAAAAGTACATTTTCAGTTAATCCTTAATACTTTTCAATAAAATCTCACCATGCCACAAGTCCCACATAGCAATCTTGAGTTTCTATATACCTTTTGAAACTTTCCGATCCTTTTTTTGTGTTCGATCTGTCCGCGCACAGTGCGCATGTCCGCGGACCGTGCACAAGCACCCCTATAAAAGACCACGCCCAAGAGCTTATTCCCATTGTGTTTCTGGCTATTCTTCAGAACACAGTGATTTTTGCTGCCACCTTCAGACTACACCATCATCGACATGGCATCCTTGGCTGCTGAACTGCCACTTGGTGCTGCACCTGCTTCAGCACCACCACCACCCCCTCCACCACCACCACCTCCCCAAGGGCCTGAAGAGGGGAACAGGACTGAGGATGCGGAGGAGGAAGAAGAGGATGATGAGAATGAGGTAGAGGAAATCCCTACTACCCGCACTAGACGTGAGTCTTGGGTGTGGCGGTTATTTACCATTCATGGGAATGGTCCTAAGGCGTGTGCGAACCATGTTACCTGCAATGAGTGCAAAATGATACTCAGTCGCGGGAAGCACGGTAACTACAGCTTTAGGACCACTACTATGAAGTGACACCTGAGGTCATTTCACTCTGGGGCTATTCGCAGGGTTGTACCTTGCGAAGAACGTAGCAGGTTGATTTCCTCTACTTCATCCTCTGTTTCTGATCCTGTCACCACAAGGACCACCTCTGTGGGACAGCGTTTTTCTCAAGCTGCCTCACAGGCCATACAGAATGCTGATGACCCTTACCTTTCGAGGGTCACAGTTGTATGTATGTACTGTGACACAGTACTCTGCAGGGGGGAGCGACTTCGGAGTGCTTTTGAGACTATCATCTCAGAGCACGAGAAGACCTGCTCACTACCCAAAAAACCCACTCTACATCTTCCTCTCTCAGCTCGCCCTTTCTTATCCCTGTGGTTGGTGTCCCCCCTTTACCCTCCTTTACCCTCCTCTCCTAGTGTGTCCTGTCTGAAAAACCAAAAAAAATACAAAATTACAAAAATAAAACAAAAAATAAGGCTCTTTTCAGAGCCGCCTTTCCCAGTTAAAAAATAGAAGTGAAAATAAATGAAGCAGGGCTCTTTGTATTTTTTAGAAGTTCGCGGACAGTTCGCGAACATTAAAAAAATTGGGTTACTACTCCATCACAAACATTGTAATTTTCTCTGGAAAGAAGTGGTGGCTCTGGAAAGAGCCTTTTGGGTGGTGTTTATAAGTCAAAAATTGTAAATGCTTAACATCTACTTCAAAATCGTTGTTGTAATTCCAAAAAAGGTCGCAATGCATTTTGTACATTTCTCAGAAAAATCTGATTGCCAGCATAAGTAAGATGGACTCCATCTCTGCGAAAAATGTATGTACTACAAAACATAATATTTTCATTGTGAAAAGAAGACATGCCAAAATCTCTTAGAAAGCCACAAACAGCCTTATTAACATTGCGCCTTGCTTTTTCCATTTGTGGACCAAATGAAGAAGAACGAAGCCACATTTGTCTCTGCGCAATCCGTGAAAATATCACTTGAGAATTAGGAAACATGTCCCTAACCTCCTCAGTCCTTCTTTCATAGCAAATTGCAAAAAAATTCCAGTCGCATGCCCTAAACTGTTCCCTCCACACTCCACAATGAATTACAATTTTGTCTGGATGTTGCTCTGTCTCCAAAGTAGCACAGAGAGGTAGCAAGTCCAACCACTTCATTCCACGTACTCCATGCCAGTGTACTTCCACATGTGGGAATCCAAGATCTACAGCTACTCCACAGCTTTCTGCATGCACCTTCAACCAATGTATCCACGAATCTCCTAAAATCCAAACAATCTGTTTTCTGAAACACACAGCCATAGCTATTTTTTGTTCTCTCAGCAAAAAGAGTATCTCAGAAAATCTCTCCTGGCACAACACACCCACCAAACTTTCCTGACCAATCCCTTTCAGTGCTTATTCTCATTTGCATGACTTCTGAACCCAAAAATCCCCGGATGTAACTCCCGATGTCCGGGAACTACCGCCATGTCCGCGGACATATCGTAACATGAACAGCCCTTCTACCATTTCCACTACACTCTCTCTGCCATTCCCTCATTGGATGTACCTCAAAAATCACATGACCATGCACCAATCACATTCAAGACCTCTACATCTAACTGCATCATCATAGATCAGCACTGCAAATGTACTCTGAATCTCTCTGAGTACAAGTGTCATATCATTGGCAAGCAGCATCTACCACAAATACTGTACAAGTCTTCAAGATTTCTACTTGCAGCTCCATGCATATCCATATGCATGAACACAAACTTCAGGTATGCATATTTTCTGTATAGTAGATGACATAGCTCTCAACCATTTTTGTTTTACAGGTCGGTGAGATCAACCGATTTTGTTTTTGGCGGGTGAGACGGCCTTTGGAATGAATGGGCGTGCAGGAGGCTTGGCGGGTGAGTCTGCCCTTTACAAGGCGTGTGACACCCGCCAAAAGCATGTGAGTTCAGAGCTATGGTAGATGAACACATTTTCAAACAGACTTTTACCTTGTAAAATCTGTAAAATGAATTTACTGTACTTTTTTCAATTTCCTAAAATCAACTATCACTTATACACCTTTATACTTTTTACTTTCTTTATACACACACACTCAAATCATGTTAAACTAACATGTTTTAAATGAAATATATAGACCACATATATTCAAACAAAATTGCATGCAAACACAATCTATGTTTAAACCTTTATAAAAATACTTATACAATTTCATATTTTTTGTTTTTATTTATTTATTTACTTAATTACTTCAAATTAGACATGACATTGAGGCGCTATTACCTAGAACAGTTTACTTACAGAAATAGTGGTATTCACTAATATATTATAAATTTCACAAGACATAGTAAAGATATTTTTTTTTGCTACAGTTAGTCATTCAATACAATTTGTTCATTAAGAACATATCACATGTACTGAACTGATGCAATGTATCTTATGTAAATAAATTAGTTTAATGGTTTTACAGAAGGCACTGAGGATTTCAATTAAAAAAATCAATATCTAAATTAGAAACAGTGCTATATACAAACAAAGTTACTAATTTGAAGCTTTTACAGTTGCAGTGAAGACCAGTTTCCTGAAAAGAAGCAGCCGAATTCGAAGAAGAAAGAAAAACTAAGAAGTTACCTGTTAATTTTTAAAAAAAAGTAAGTAAAATAACACCATAATATTTATATTATTAATCAAATATACTATAACATTAATACCAGCTATTTTGGTTTCTTAAAATAGAGATTTTGTACCATTTTGTCCTAAAATTTCCATTTCGTAAACAGCGATTTACAACCAGAATGGCCCACAAATTTCTATTTTTGGACACACAAATTAGCCAACTGAACAACTACAATTTTCATATTATAGAACAAACAACTGTTTTAATTATATACATTAGATTTACTATTTGTACTTTTCCACACCACTAGCTTACCTTTTTTTGTCATCTGAACCCAGTTTAGTGACACATAAATTCAAGAATACCTATCCCTACTAGTTTTAGTTCCCAATGCACAATCACACACCATTACATATATCTTTATCATCTTACTCAAACACTCATGCACACAGCACACATACATTCCAGAACACCCCAACCCATATCTTCTTTATTTTTTTCAACAGACCCTAAAGAATGCCTACCAAAAGACAACTCCGTAGAAAGCAACGCAAAATTAGAGCAAATGAAAATAAAGGAATCCAACATAAGCATCCATCTCTAGCAGAATTTGTAAAAAAAGCTGAAACAAAACAGCTAATACAATCATTTAGTGAAACACAAGAAGTTTCAAGTACAACAACTTCGCTTCCTCTATCAAAATGTAAAACAAACCAAAAAACAATTAACAGAAAATCAGCTATCAGTACAGATAAAACTACTTCTTCAAATTTTAATATAGTGCAAAGTAAGCATACCAAGAAAAGTATTTTAGCCAAAATATACCGTCACAAAGTCCTTCAAAATCTTATAAAAACAGGAGAGAAATCAGGTTCAAAGCTTAAAACCTATCGTGGGAAATTAATCTTAGAGGCATTGATGGACAGTGCAATTCTTCTCAAAAGAAATGTATTTATTTTACTGTTAAACAAAATGAAACCACTAACAAAACTAATAACTAAATTACAAAAAAGACTTCTCAATAAGCGAAATGTCAACAGAAAGAACTTCTTAAGTATCTGCGGAGGTGAATGGAATCACACTACGAGCACAGAACCATATTTTAATGAAGAAGCGTACAAACAAACGCAAACGAATACAATTGCCATAAATAGCAGTGGTCGAGGTTATGAAAAAGTGAATAATACCATAATGGAACAAGAAGTACTCCTTACAAAAATATGCCCTGAAAACCTAGAATTACCCCTCCATTCAACTGAATCAGAACGTCTAGTGTACAAATGGCCATGCACGTCAATGTGTAACATTCCCAAACAATGTTTCAAATCTTTACACCAATTCCTCAATAAATATCTAAAAAGCAAAGACAAAATCAAAATTAAATTACTGCAAAATATAGATACCTGTCCAGTGCGCAGGTACACAGGACTACAAGGACATTCATTGGCCTGCATTACAGGACCTACTTGTAAAACCACTTTCCATGATATCAAAAGGATATCAACACATCATTCAACTATAAGAAATATAGTCTATAAGCTGTACTATGCTAAAAGTCCTGCTTTAGCACGAACCAAGTTAAATAACATCCTTCTACATGGTACAGCAAAAAGAAGAAATTCACTATATCCAGAAAAAATATTTTGGAAGTGAAAGCCATTTACAGAATGAAATAGCTTTAAACCAATTAAGCAACAATTCTACACATGGCAACCTTTTGCTAAACACATACAAAAAAGAAATACTAAAATTTAAAAGTAAATCAGCTGAAGTACCAAACCATGTATGTGTATGTTGCCGTAGAATTTTGTATAAAAGTAACACAAAAACTGTGGACCTATCATACAAAATAGAAGACAATGAAGATTCTAAATGGTTTGAATTAGCTCTCTACCTTCTAGCAGAAAACAAATATGAAATAACTGAGCCCTTAATACTTTGCAGTTATTGCACTACAAAACTTAACAACCAAACTCCTTCACGTTCTATCACAAATAATTTGGAATTATACCCAGTACCAAAATCTCTACAACAACTTAATTTATATGAGAGCATCATAATTCAAACAGTACACCCATTTCAAGCAATAATACGCCTTCAACCAAAAACAGCAAAATTACCTCCCTCTGAATTGGTAAAAGGCATTCGTGGAAAAGTAGTTTATTTACCATTAAATCTAAAAGAAAATGTGCATACTCTAGGAGTGCAACGTCCAATGCAGCAATCTTTAATTATATTAGTAAATGGAGTACCTACAAAAGACAAAAAAATATGGCAACAGCTGGTAGATTTATATAAAGTTAGACAAGCCTTCCAATATCTTAAAGAGAATAATGAATATTACAAAGAAATTAATATTGAAGAAAACTTGAAAGATACAACTGAAATAATTCAAGAAACACAAGAAGCTGGTCAATTTGAGCTACTAGATCCTGCTACAATATCAAATACTTTAGACCATTATACAATTCATCCTTTGCACTGTAATGACACCGTACAAGATGTACTGGAAACTTACCAAATGCGTCAAACAAAAGGATCGCCAATCAGTATTTGGAAAAAAAGTATCGAAGCACGTGCTTTTCCTCTACTCTTTCCTACTGGCAAAGGAGGAAGGTATGATGATAGACCTATTCAAATATCAGCTTCAGAATACCGCTCATTACGGATGTATTCTGAAGATCCCAGATTTAGACAAAATGTGGAATACATATTCCACCTACTCTTTGAAAGTGAACTAGCAACTTTATGTTACGGAGTTGCACACATATTAAAATCAGGATCACACTTTCAAAATATGACAGCTACACAATTATTAGAGAAAGTGCAACAAAAGGATGAGGTTTTACAATCAAATATTACAAATCTATTAGCAAATATGCGTGGTACTAAAGAGTACTGGTTTCGACGTCATGGAGATGTACGTTGTATGATCAGAAACCTTGGCCCACCCACTTGGTTTGTTACATTAAGTTGTGCAGAATATGCATGGGAAGATTTACATGATTTCCTACGCATATCAAATAAAAACAAAACAAACATAGATATTCTAACACCTGGAGAACTTTGTTCTTTGGATCCTGTTAATGTTTCAAGATATTTTCACCATCGCTTCATTGCTATGCTACATTTTATTTGTAATAAAACTGTTTCTCCCCTTGGAGAAGTGCAACACTTCTTTTGGAGAAAAGAATACCAAGCCAGAGGAGCACTACATATCCACATGCTTTTATGGATTAAAGATGCTCCTAAATCTGGTCAAGACAGTGATGCCAATGTTTTACAGTTTATTGAAAATATGTCACTTGTGAAATGCCATCAGAAGCCACAAATAGTGATCTTCGTGCACATATTTTACAATTTCAAAGACACAAATGTGGAAAATATTGTCGTCGCAAATACAAAAACAAAGGCAAATACTACACCAAATGCCGATTTGGTTTCCCTAGACCAGTTACAAATACAGGTCAAGTAAACAACCTCATGTCTTCAGTTAGACATACTGTTAAAGGAAAGTCACCTAAAAATGCATATTACATAAAAAGAAAAGAAGAAGAAAAATATATCAATGATTATAATGCAATCATTGCCCACTTATGGAATGCAAACATATATGTGCAGTACATTGCAGACAATTCTACTGCAGTTGCACGATATGTCACAGCATACTTAACTAAAGCAGAAAAGACAGAGCTCCAAGACCTCTGGAATGACCTGTCATCAGATAAAACAGTATCTCAGAAATTATACATCTTGGGCATGAAAATGCTCACCCATAGAGAATGTGGATCTTATGAAGCAGCTGATCGTTTAACTGGTACTTCATTGTATGGTAAATCTGAAAATATAGTATGGCTAAGTCTTGGTCCAGCTAAATTTAGAAAAAGAGTTCTAAAATCAGATGAAGATATAGAAACAATAGCCAAACATGATCCCAACAGCCAAGACATTTTAAAAAACAATTTATTGGACACATACTACCCAAACAGAAGTAATACTTTGGAAAACATGTGTCTATACCAAATAGCCCAAAACTACACATACAAAAATAATATTAAACCCGATGAAAAAAAAGGTAAATATAGAGTGACAGACTGTGAAGGCAGCTTAGTTAAACTCACTAAACCAAATTTAATTAATCATATCAAATTGTCATTGAAGATTCCTCAACATAAAGAAGTATATTACATGTCCCTGCTTCAACTCTTCAAACCATGGAGAAAAGAAGAACAATTACTAGATAACTATGACTCATATGAGGATTCTTTCAAAGCAAATGAAAGCACTATAACTGATGTAAACTTTACACAGTACAAAACAATGTTGCACAATGAACAGCAACATGAAGAAGAACTCCAAGCCCAACTAGATAAGGATACTCCTGACAGTAGTCAACCTTCTGTAACAGGAAGCCAAGAACCACTGGGAGAACCACTAATAACAAATGAGGCAGAATTAGCTATGATACAAGTAGAAAACACCATGGGCCTCATTAGGACCCAGGCGGTAAGGGGTTTATGGTGGCGTAAACAGCGCCGACCCTTACCGCCTGATTCCGAGGTCCCTTAGCGCCATGGAGGATTTAACACCTGCAGGTGTTAAAATCCATGGCGCTAAGGGACCATGTTGTTAATTACGCCACCGTAATTTACGGTGGCATAATTAACGCCTTCCCCACTCCCATTATGCCCTATGGGGCAAAAATGGGAATGGGGAAGGGTAAATGGGGATTGGGGACTTACCGCCCCGCCAACCTCGGAATGGGGCGGTAAATCCGCCAACCACCATGGCGTAAACGTAGTTTACGCCATGGTGGTAAAGGTACGACCCAGGCGGTAACTTACCGCCTGGGTCGTAATGAGGCCCCATATGTCAGTATGAAGATAAGGAAGACTTAACTATACTACAATCAAAACTAAACAATGAGCAAAGTAGCATTTTTCAAGAAGTAACAAAACAAATTGCACATGGTGTAAAACATGAAAATAAAGAATGTTCTTGCCATAATTATAAACCTATACTACTGTACGTCAGTGGTGAAGCTGGTTCTGGCAAAACATTCCTAATCAAAATCATTAGTAAGTTCCTTCAACAATTGACAAACAACAAACTGTCAGCTGTTGTCACTGCCCCCACAGGTTTAGCTGCCTACAACATAGGTGGTGTTACATTACACCGATTACTACTATTACCAGTAGAACACCAGAACAAATTAGACTATTACAAACTTTCTGCAGAAGCTGCAATGGAATTACGCAGAGTATTAAAACAAATGAAAATGCTACTAATAGATGAAGTGAGCATGGTCTCCAACCTGATGTTAGCTTTGATTTCCCTCAGATTACAAGAAGTACTCAAAACAGACTATGAAGAGCTCTTTGCAGGAAAACACATTATTGTTTTTGGAGATCTGCTTCAATTAACACCAGTAAAAGGTGAACCTATTTTTAAAACATTAGGGCACAAACTCTGCCGTAAAACTGTTGGCAGCATTGGAAATGTCAACCTTTGGCAACATTTCCAATACAGAGAATTAACAGAAAACATGCGCCAATCTGCAGATCTAACTTATGCCAACATTTGAAAAAGTTTGAGAGTTGGTATACTTTCTAAAGAAGCAGAAGAAACATTGAAAACCCGGCACATTAATGCACTTTATGGCGAGCCATAAAGTGCACCAAGCCACAACAAGACTAAATAATTTAGAAAAATCAATCTCAAACACAGCAGGCTTAGAAAAGATGTTAAAATTATCCTTAAATTGCAGAGTAATGCTTAAACGTAACCTTGACGTGGACCAAGGACTAGTTAATGGAGCACTGGGTACAGTTGTTGGCTTTCAAACATACCCACGTGACAACAAAATTCAGTTTGTCAATATACTCTTTGACAAACTTTCAGAAGTAAAACAGATAGGACGCTCAACAGCTAGATTCCTTCTCTTCAAAGATATGTATGTACGCAGAGAACAATTTTCTCTAACTCTTGCATACGCAGTCACATTTCATAAATCACAAGGTCTTACCCTAGACAAAGCAATGATAGATATTGGTAACACAGTCTTTAAAGAAGGCATGAGCTACGTAGCACTATCACACTTACGTACACTTGACGGTCTATTTCTAATCAACTTTGATGCAAGTAAAGTAAACGCTGATATTCCTTGCATTTTAGAATATAATAGACTTCGCTCACTATACACTCCCCATCTAAACACATATTCTGTTCCACAAAAACTAAAACGTTGTAAAAGGAAACTAAATCAAACAGAAATGCAACAGGACGTCACTGCAAATCCTCCAAGGAGAGTAAAGAAACTAATACTTCATCAAATACCACAAACAAAAAAGAACAAATAGTTCCGACAAGTTTCGGAAAAATACGGAAGATGAAAGAAAACCGAAAGGCCCATGGAAGTGGCTCATGTCAAATTGGTCGAAAAAGAATGACAAATAGCAACGACCTGGGTTAGCTCGTCGCAGTGACCTTAACAAAACCTGCAACGATAAATGCAACGAGCAACCCGAAATGGCAGCCTTGAAATTGGGCTCATGGAACACAAGAGGCCATATGCACCTCACGTCACCGGGAGATGTCGATCTGGGCACATACGATATTCTGTGCCTCCAAGAAACCTGGCTCGTCCACCAACCATTTCTGGACGGGTTCTCCGTGAAGATCTATCCTGCAGTTAAAGGCCTCTTAGGTAGACCGTCATCGGGTTTACTTACAGCTATAAAAACAGGGACAGGACTGAGTGAACCTAAAAACTGGAAACAGTCCTACGAAATGCTTGTCATCCTGACATCCATAGCCCAGGGAAAGAGCAAAAGGAAAAAAGGACATCAAAAGACGATAGCTATTATAAACTGCTATTGGAACCCGCAGCGAATGTCTACCAAAATATTCTGCAACAACATCGCCGAAACTATTGACCAGCTATATGAAGAATTTGATAAAATCGAGCTCATCATATGCGGCGACATGAATGCCAAATGTACCGAGGTCTTGGAGTCCATTCCGAGGGTCCATTGGGGAGACATGGATTCTGCTACCGAAAGAGGTATAGCCTTGAATGAAGTTATGAACAAAAGAAACGTCCAAAATGTAGCGAGGCTATTCCCCCATCAAATCAACTTTCCAACATGGGAACGTAATGAATCAAAAGCAATTTTGGACCACATCTTTATCTCCAAAGGCTTCATCCAGGAGCTGTCAGGTTTCGAGGTCAAAAAAACCATCCATAGTGATCACAACCTTCTGTGCTGTTCATGGAGTATTACCACCAGGATATCCAAAACCTACAATTGGACGACAGAGGTAAACCAGCAACAGACTCGCCTGCGGTTAACCGAACGAGACATTGAGAAAATCAGAAATACCTGGGAGGCGAGAGTAAAAGATCATGCTTGGACCGACAAGAGAGAAAGACCAAACTACCTACCGTTATTGCTGGCTTTCCAGGTCAAAGGAGCAAGGAAAGCGAAGGATATGCCCCAGAACAATCACACGTATGATAAGACGGTGGTAGAAAAAAGAAAAATTGTACGTCGTTTGCGAAGAAAAGCTAAGAAATCCAAAGATGAGCTTGATTGGGAAAATTGGCGCAAGGAAAATTTAAGCTACAGAAATTGGCATAAACATCACAAAGCCACCCTGTACCAAAACAATGCCGAGGCGATGATGCAAAAACTTCACACAAAAAAATCCAGTGACTTTTGGGGTCTAATAAAAGAGATGAACAGGCCGCTGTCCACCGCAATGGGAAATGCTGTAGCGGAAGAAAATTGGATCCAATATTTTACGGCTGAATTCGACTGCCCCACTAGTGATAGTCAAGGGGCAAAGCAAAACCAAGTGATAACGTGGGTCGATCTGCTAATACCATGGACATCGAAACAGCCATACGGAACCTGAAAACATCCAGAGCACCGGGCCCTGATGGACTCTCCAACATGGACCTGAAAATGTGCCCGAAAAAATGGGCGGAAATGATTAGTGATATCTATTCGGAATGTGGTAGAACCAACATGGTGCCGGAATCATGGCAGAAAGCAGTCATTGTCCCGATTTATAAAAAGGGACCGAGACAAGAACCGGCGAGTTATAGACCAATCGCCCTTTTGGACATTCTAGGTAAAATCTACGCGACCCTGCTACTCGTCCATTTTCGAGCTTGGGAAATAGTCAGCCAGGCCAAAGATCAGCTTCAAACTGGCTTCCAGAAAAATGGGTGTACATCAATCAACCTACTCATACTTAACATCATGAAAGCCAAAGTCAAAGAGGGGGCGCCTAAAATATATTTGGCATTCGTGGACCTCTCAAAGGCTTTTGATAAGATCGACAGAAAAAGCCTGTGGACGAAGCTTCAAGACTGGAACTGCCCGGCAAAAATATTGGAGCCAATAAAAGCGCTACATTCGAACACCAAAATAAGAGTTAAACTCAATAACCAGGGCATGCTCTCAGAGGAGATAAATGTTAAATGAGGAGTAAAGCAGGGCTGTCCTTTGGCTCCGGTACTGTTCACAGCTTTCTTGGGCGACTATCAACTCTCCGAAGAAAAAATTCGATCTTTTCCCCCCAAAATCGGGAAAACCGAGATCCCACGGTTACTCTACGCAGATGACATCATTGTGATCGACCAGACGAAGGTGGGCCTGCAAAAAAAACTTCGTAATTTGGAGGCCTACATCATGGAAAATAAGCTGGAACTTAACAAATCGAAGAAAAGGTCATGGTGCTCGAGAAAGTCCCCTGCAAAAAGACGAAAAATCTAAAGATCATCCTGGACCAGTCAAAAATTTAAATCGTAACCAACTTTAAATATCTGGGGATTCAATTAGACAGTTCATGTGTGGAAAAGAGCCTTGTTGACCAACTCTGGGAAAAAGTGAAAAGACTGTCCACGCAAACCAGAGCAGTAGACCGCAAATATGGCAAATTCTCCCTGATCCCGGCTATAACTTTCTATAACACTAAGGTTGTTCCGGCTCTGACTTATGGTACGGAGTGTGTGCTATATCTCCACCGCAACATCTGGAGCAAAATCGAAGGCCACCTTTGGAAAACGGTTTTAGGCCTACCCAAATCTACCGCCATGCCAGCCATAAGGAGAGATTTGGGACTCAGATCATTAGCATCGACAGTGGACCAAAGCGCATTGCGCCTCTACAGACGTATCATCATGTCCGATACCCTACCCATCTATAAGACCATACGGGAAGAAATTGTTTTGGGCAAATGTAAGGCCTTGAATAAATGGGTGGAAGCGAGAAAGAACGATCTGAGAAAAGTTGAATGCACCGAGAAAGAGCTAATAGAAAACCCCGAAAGAATTAAAAAAAAGACAGAAAACATGGACTGGATTGTGACAACAGAAAAGGCGGTGGAAAACAAACTCTTGAAACATCTCCCACCCACTTTCAACAAGGGGAAAATACCGCTCCAATACTGTGTAAAGTTTCCAAATAAGAAGCTGAGAATGTCTGTCATGAGAGCCAGATTCAATCTCCTCCCCACGAGAGAGATCATAATTTTGAGAAGAAATGGAACCGAAAGTCGCTGCCGTTTATGTAACAACAAGTCCGCTACTGAGACTTTAAAACATCTCGTGGTCGAGTGTCCCAACACAATGGAAAACAGAAGGCTTTACCTCCCTTGCCTGGCCGAAAATATGTGGATTTTCCAATCAGATGAACTATGGAATAGACTGATATCGGGTGAGAAGACAAGATGGACCCTGGCTCTGGCCAAACTCATCGACCTAGCATTTGAACAAATTAACAGCCTTCGGACTGAAAGTACGTCGGTGACGGTCCGTGATCCTGCAGAATGAGGCCTTTTAGCTGCCCGGTCTAGGTTTTGGACTTGGACTGTGGCATGGTTTGTCACCGTCTAGGGGAGGTTTTTGTGAGAAGCTACCATTTATGGGTCCGCTTTCTGTTATGAAACATAACATAGAGAAGGTTTTTGACAAAACTCAGTTTTTACCGAGTAAAGTTCAAATAAAAAAATAAATAAAAAAAAAAAAAAAGAATCAATTAGAGAAAGTAAACCAGGTACTTCTTTAAAGAAGGAAGACAAACTCCAAAAAAAGAAGTTAGATACAGAACTACCTGGACCATTTAAATTCTCAAATATAGTTGGTGTAAGTTGCTATGCAAATGTAGCAATGAATATTCTATTTCAATTACCACCAATTGTTGACAACATTTACTCACACAGTACAGACCCATTGTGTTTGCAAATGTTAGTACTTCACAGAAATGCAGCAAACAATCCTGACAACACATATAGTGTTTTTGGAATAAGACGACAATTGGACTACTGTGCTGGAATGGTGAAATTCACTATAAACTCACAGGAAGATCCACAAGAATTTCTAATGTACTTACTACAAGTACTGGAAAACAAAAACATACCTATAAATGAAATCTTTCAGATTTCATACATGTGGAAACATACATGCACTCTCTGCAACAATGTGACACAAGAAGAAATCCCCAATGAACGCTTTATATATATATATATCAATGCCAAATTGTGAATCCATTCCATTTCAGCAACTTGTACAAAATGCAAACCATGGTAGATTATGCTCTACCTGCAATTCAGATAATCGCTCCACGTTAGAAATACAAACACATAGTAAATAGGTAATACTAATGCTTCTACGTTACAATGCAGATGCTACCAAAAACAACTGCAAGCTGACTGGATTCACACATGGTCAAATATCACTTGGTAAGAAAACCTTCACAACAATAGGTATAATCTACCACGCAGGAGCCACAACCAATTCAGGGCACTACACTGCATACATAAAAAAGAAATGTGGATGGTTTGAATGTAATGATAGTACCATTACTCTAAAGCAGAGATTACCAGCAAATCTTACAAACGCTTATTTGATGTTCTTAAAACCAAAATTTGATAAATAAACTGTATTTAAACCTTTAAGTAAATTTGTGTTACAAAAATATAAACTGTTAGAATACTCCAAAAGCTATCTAACTGCTCAAAGATTCTACAACAACTAATCAGATAAATGAATACCACTAACTTAGACCAAAAAATACACAGTTAGAATACGCCAATTGGTATCTAACTGTCCCAAAATTATAAATTTGTGTTAAAATAATATAAACTGTTAGAATACTCCAAAAGCTATCTAACAGCTCAAAGATTCTACAACAACTAATCAGATAAATGAATACCACTAAATTAGGCCAAAAAATACACAGTTAGAATACGCCATTTGGTATCTAACTATCCCAAAATTTAACAATATCCAAATAGGTAAATCAAAACCACTAAAATATTTTTAAAAAATAGACAGTTAGAATACACCAATTGGTAGTTAACTGCTCCAAAATTTTATAATATCAAAACAAATGAAGAATCTGTTACTGCTCCAAAAAAAATACAACAAAGCAAAGTATAAAGCATTAGCCAGAAACAACAAGTGAACACTGAAAACAAACAAACAAATAAACTGTAGCATAACAGAAAAAGGTTTTTTTTTTAATCCAACATGGATTTTTTTTTCTCCCACAGACCCAATGATTTTAGCAACAAATACAGAAACTGAGCAAATTGCACAGTACTCTGATTTGTACTCTACTAAATATGAGGGTAGAAAAAAAATAAAAGTATATTGCTTATACAATGTAATAAGTCATTAAAAAATACTAATAGTAACATGCTATTTTCTTTTATCACAGAAATGAAGAAGAAAAACATGGACTCCCATTACTAGACCAAACAGTAAGTATACAATAATAAGGACAAATATAGCAGCATATCACATCCATAGTATCTAATACCTTTGTTCCTTATACATTTGTTTTTCACCCAAAGTTATAAGCAAATACGAATGTGATATGCTGCGGTGGTTGTTGCCAGGGCATAGAGTCTTGGGTGCATGGCGCTCTACTCGCTGTGCCACTTCACTGTAGCCTGTCAAGTGATACAGCGAGTACAGCGCTCGCTTTGACATCCGTGCACAGCTTGCTAACGCAAGTTTGAATCCCGGCAAGGCGAAACTCAGCCTTTCATCCTTCCGTGGTCGATAAATGAGCACCACACACCGTGGTTAATAATAAGCACCGCTTACATACCTCACGGTTCTTAGCTCTATATGAATGGGAACATATTATTATTTTACTATTAACATACTCTGTTGCACTATCTTTGATAGCAAATAGTTTCACGCCCTAATAAATAAAATGATGATTTTTAATGAAGATCGGCTGGTGAGACTAATTTATGTTTTTTAAAACAGGTACGTGGCCCCATTTTGTCTGTGTCACGATTTACAGACTCCAGCTGATGGGGTCTTCAACTGCCAGGTGCAAGTCCAAATATGCAACTTCATGACCCTCACCACTTTATGGGACAATCGCCAAGGGCCAATATGCCCTTAAGCAGTACTAGCGGCTACAAACAACATACCAACCAATAAGTTGGTCTAATGGCTCGTTGTTGGAGCAACCTTCCGATTATCAGAGCGACCATTTACTGCTTTTATCATAAACCAACAGCCTATCTACCGCAAAGGAACAACGCGTGGCTCCAAATAAACTTTTCCTGATCGACAGCAGAGACAATAGCAAATCGCTGAATATTCACTAAACATTTCATGTGAAATAAATGTACTTTACCAAATGTACAATCCTGCTGTTTACTTTTAAACCACAGTTTCATATTCCGAATTGTGGTGCACTGAGTTGTAAGCTGATCTAACACTCTCTGTACCGCAAAGGAACATCGCGTGTCTCAACATGAACTTTTGCGGATCGACAACAAAGACAAATGCAAATTGCTGAATATTCTCTAAACATTTGATGTCAAATAAATGTACTTTACAACATTTACAATCTTGCTCTTTGCTTTTAAATCACAGTTTCATATTCCGAATTGTGGCGCGCTGTGTTGTGACATAATGTGTGTTGTCTTCCGGGTTCTGTGTAAAGTCGTGTAGTACTGGAGACGCCTGGGTGCGTTTCATTACGCACCCTGTAACGTCACGGAGAAAGGCGGGGAATATGAATGCTTTGATAATATCAGGCTTAGGGGCGGGAGATATGATTTAGTGTCGCAAAAGCAAGTCAGCCAGGTCAATAGCGCCAGTCATAGGATTATCGCATAATGTCGGCGCACACCAGCCGGATTTATCGTTTCTTTAGTGGACAAAAAGTCGGTTGACGCCCCTAGGAAATTGTACTATTAGCGAACAAAAGGAGTGCTCTTAAAACACTTTCACCCTGACAACGAACAATACAAACAACGTTCTCAGAACACCCCCATTTTGTGTAATTGCAACCATTTCAGGACACTGCGAGTGTTCTTAGAACACATTCAACTAGACAGATTACAATACGGTTAGCGTCCTGAGGACACCCCCAGTTTGTGTATTTACGAACAATTAAGTACACCGCGAGTGTTCATAGCTCATTTTTACCTTCCTTGCGAACAAAAATGACACATACTCCGTCCTCTAAACACCCCACCATTTAGTTTATTTACAAAATGTCAGAACAGCTGTGTTCTCCGCGGACAAATCGAACGCAACAAAAAGGTCTAGCACATAAAAAAACAAAACATTGAACCTATCTCATACTCCCCCACCCTCCCCAAACACTCTTACACACCAACACACGGCACTAAATACAATTTTTTATCCACGTTTCACTGCGCTGTACGCGGTCGATTGCGAATACAAGATGGCGGGCGCCACAGAAAATCTGACGCGCTCCACGCCCCTCGCCGTCCAATCAGCGAACACGTCGCATATACGCGGACATGACGCAAGCCCATGGGCCAATCGGGGTGCTGTCCGCGGAGCGAATAGGGAAGTACGTCCGCGAAGCGAACGCAGATATCACTAACTTGTTTGCCTTACATTTTGGTCATTTTAAAAAAAAACTACTGGACAGATTTACACCAAATTTACAAAAGCACGCTTTTGGGACTAGGCCGCCGCTCCTGCCACAAATTTGGTGTAAATCCGTCCAGCGGTACGGGCTGTAGCCGTGCGCAAACATTTTTTCCCATTCAGTCTATGGGAAAAAAAAAGTCTTGGGACCCCCCCTATAACTTTTCCCCCCCTGGACGAATCCTCACCAAACTTTGCAGAGTGACCCAACTACTTTTTTTGCAAAGTTTGGTGAGGATCCGTCCAGGGAGAGCGAAGTTATAAGCCGCCCAAAAAGTGCTCTTCCTATGGAAACAGCAACTTAACCATAACTACATGGCCACTACCGGGGCCATGTAATATATACATATATGGTTCCAAGTAAAACCGAAAACCTTTGAAATTCGCCAGTTATGGTAAGCTAAGCAACCATAACTCGCGCCACCACTGTGCACTGCTAAGACTAACACCCACGACATCAAAGATGACATCACAAATGTCATTGATGACATCACTGATGACATCACATGTGTATGTACTTTTCATGAAATATGTGTACAAGGGATTCTTATTATAATGTTGCGAAAAAAGTGTCAAGGATCATTGCAATAATTATCATACCCTAATTAGTGCATTGAACGATGCATTGATATAAATAGCATTCTATTATGGGGTTCTATCTAGTATACTAAGCAACTCATGCAGAAACACAGCATTGTGTACAAGATGAAGGTATAATATTCGTAATGTTAATATGCTGAATAATGAAATGATAATTGTTTTCTTAATAGATTTTTGTGTACTGTGAAATATGTAATAAGTAGCTAATAAAACCCATGTATTACATAATTGCATTACTATAGACAAAACACAAAGACACAAGAACACATACCAATATGGGTATAAACAGGGAAAGTGAAGTTAGCAAAAAAGCACAAATAGTAGCAGAAACAATTCATAATTTAACTGATTATTTTCATGCAAATAAATGATTACTCTGTTTCAAAGTTGCTATTTACCCTAGGTATAAGTATCACTTGATGTGATTGGACCCTAAGGAAAGTAGTGTGAGTACAATGTATACAAATAAGACCATATACAGGCAAAGTACAGCCATAAAAAAAAACAGAACTATCAGAAGGTGCTCATAAGTCTAGTGATTATCTTTATGCACAAAAAGGATTGCTGTCTTTCAAGCTTGTGTTTTGCCATATGTATATGTTTCATATGATGTGACTGGACTCTAAGGGTATTACTGTAAGAACCTACTTGAAGGATACGTCTACAAATAAAATAACATTTTTAGTTTCTGATTGTTACTGAAGAAAACCATGTGGCCTAGATTTGTCAGCAAAAGAAAAAAGAGTGAGCCAGACATGTGATGTCATCAGTAATGTCATCAATGACATTTGTGATGTCATCTTTGATGTCCTGGGTGTTAGTCTTAGCAGTGCACGGTGGTGGCGCGAGTTATGGTTGCTTAGCTTACCATAACTGGCGAATTTCAAGGTATTTTCGGTTTTACTTGGAACCATAACGTCCCTTTGACAAAGATTTTCCACTGAATTTCATGTTTTTAGTAGCGCAAATTAATCATAACGTCCCTTTAACAAAGTTTTTTCACTGAATTTCATAGCTTTTTAGTAGCGCAACTTAACCATAACGTCCCTTTAACAAAGTTTTCCATTGAATTTCATAGGTTTTTATTAGTGCAACTTAACCATAACGTCCCTGTAACATTTTTTTTTACTAAATTTTAAAGGTTTTTATTAGTGCAACGTCACCATAACATCCTTTTCAATAGATGAAGACCGCTAACATCTTATGTCCTCAAAGTGGGAACGCCGGGTGGTAAAAAAACCAAAAAGATTTTCCTTCCTGCACCGGGACACCTGTGGCGTCCCGGTGTAGGAAGGAAAATCTTTTACCAAGATGGCCACCATGGAAAGGGAAGGCGGGGTGTATAAAGAACACAACAGGGCATGAGCGGAGGATGGGGGGGAACAGGGGAGACACATGGGCATGAGCGGGGGGTGAGAGGGAACAGGAGACAGACATGGGGCATGGGTGGGGGCAACAGGAGACAGACACGGGGCATGAGCGGGGGGTGGGGGGAACAGGAGACAGACACGGGGCATGAGCGGGTGGTGGGGGAACAGAAGACAGACACGGGGGCATGAGCGGGGGGGTGGGGGGGCAACTGGAGAGAGACAAGGGGCATGAGCAGGGGGTGGGGTGGTACAGGAGACAGACACGGGGCATGAGCAGGGGGTGGGGGGCAACAGGAGAGAGACACGGGGCATGAGCGGGGGGGTGGAGGGGGTACAGGAGATAGACACGGGGCATGAGCGGGGGGTGGGGGGCAACAGGAGAGAGACACGGGGCATGAGCGAGTGGGGAGAACAGGAGAGAGACACAGGGCATGAGCGGGTGGGGGGAACAGGAGACAGACACGGGGCATGAGCGGGGGGTGGGGGGGTACAGGAGACAGACACGGGGCATGAGCGGGGGCTGGGGGGCAACAGGAGAGAGACACGGAGCATGAGCGGGGGGTGGGGGGAACAGGAGACAGACACGGGGCATGAGCAGGGGGTGGGGGGAACAACAGAGACAGACACGGGGCATGAGCGGGAGGTGGGGGCAACAGAAGATAGACACGGGGCATGAGCGGGGGGCAAAAGGAGACAGACACGGGCATAAGCGGGGGGTGGGGGGCAACAGGAGACAGACACGGGGCATGAGCGGGGGGTGGGGGGAACAGGAGACAGACACGAAGCATGAGCGGGGGTGGGGAGAACAGGAGACAGACACGGGGCATGAGCGGGGGGTGGGTGGCAACAGGAGACAGACACGGGGCATGAGCGGGGGTGGGGGGCAACAGGAGAGATGCGGGGCATGAGCGGGGGGTGGGCGGCAACAGGAGACAGACACGGGGCATGAGCGGGGGATGGGGGGCAACAGAAGATAGACACGGGGCATGAGCGGGGGGTGGGGGGCAAAAGGAGACAGACACGGGCATGAGCGGGGGGTGGGGGGCAACAGGAGACAGACACGGGGCATGAGCGGGGGGTGGGGGGAACAGGAGACAGACACGAAGCATGAGCGGGGGTGGGGAGAACAGGAGACAGACACGGGGCATGAGCGGGGGGTGGGTGGCAACAGGAGACAGACACAGGGCATGAGCGGTGGTGGGGGGCAACAGGAGAGATGCGGCGCATGAGCGGGGGTGGGGGGAACAGGAGACAGACATGAGGCATGAGCGAGGGGTGGGGGGAACAGGAGACAGACACGGGGCATGAGCGGGGGGTGGGGGAACAACAGACACGGGGCATGAGCAGGGGGTGAGGAGAACAGACACGGGGCATGAGCGGGGGGGTGGGGGTCAACAGGAGACAGACACGGGGCATGAGCGGGGGGTGGGAGGAACAGGAGACAGACACGGGGCATGAGCGGGGGGTGGGAGGAACAAGAGAGAGACACGGGGCATGAGTGGGTGGGGGGTGACAGGAGACAGAGACAGGCATGAGCGGTGGGTGGGGAGAACAGGAGACAGACACGGGGCATGAGCGGGGGCGTTGGGGGCAACAGGAGACAGACACTGCACATGAGGGGAACAGGAGATAGATACGGGCATGAGCGGGGGGTGGGGGGAGGAGGAGAGAGAAACACGGAGCATGAGCAGGGGTGGGGGGAGGGAGAGAGACACACGGGGCATGAGCGGGGGTGGGGGGAGGGAGAGAGACACACGGGGCATAAGCAGGGGTGGGGGGAGGGCGAGAGACACACGGGGCATACACAGGGCATGAGCGGGGGGTGGGCGGGAGGGAGAGACACACGGGGCATGAGCAGGGGGTGGGTGGGGGGGAGAGACACACGGGGCATGAGCGGGAGGTCTGCGGGAGGGAGAGAGACACACGGGGCATGAGCGGGGGGTGGGCGGGAGGGAGAGATACACACGGGGCATGAGCGGGGGGTGGGCGGGAGGGAGAGAGACACACGGGGCAGGAGCGGGGGGTGGGCGGGAGGGGGAGAGACACACGGGGCATGAGCGGGGGGTGGGCGGGAGGTAGAGAGACACATGGGGCATGGGCGGGGTAGGGGGGGAGGGAGAGAGACACACGGGGCATGAGCGGGAGGTCTGCGGGAGGGAGAGAGACACACAGGGCATGAGCGGGGGGTGGGCAGGAGGGAGAGATACACACGGGGCATGAGCGGGGGGTGGGCGGGAGGGAGAGAGACACACGGGGCAGGAGCTGGGGGTGGGCGGGAGGGGGAGAGACACACGGGGCATGAGCGGGGGTGGGCGGGAGGTAGAGAGACACATGGGGCATGAGCGGGGTAGGGGGGGAGGGAGAGAGACACACGGGGCATGAGCGGGGGTGGGGGGAAGGGGAGAGAGACACACGAGGCATGAACGGGGGGTGGGAGGAAGGGGAGAGAGATACACGGGGCATGAGCGGGGGTGGGGGGAGGGAGAGAGACACACGGGGCATGAGCGGGGGGTGGGGGGAGGGATAGAGACACACAGGGCATGAGCGGGGGTGGGCGGGAGGGGGAGAGACACACAGGGCATGAGCGGGGGTGGGCGGGAGGGGGATTGACACACGGGGCATGAGCGGGGGTGGGCGGGAAGGGAGAGAGAAACACGGAGCATGAGCGGGGGTGGGGGGAGGGAGAGAGACACACGGGGCATGAGCGGGAGGTGGGGGGAGGGAGAGAGACACACGGGGCATGAGCGGGGGTGGGCGGAGGGCGAGAGACACACAGGGCATACACAGGGCATGAGCAGGGGGTGGGCGGGAAGGAGAGACACACGGGGCATGAGCATAGGGTGGGTGGGAGGGAGAGACACACGGGGCATGAGCGGGGGTGGGCGGGAGGGAGAGAGACACACGGGGCATGAGCGGGGGTGGGCGGGAGGGAGAGAGACACACGGGGCATGAGCGGGAGGTGGGCCGGAGGGAGAGAGACACGCGGGGCATGAGCGGGGGTGGGCGGGAGGGAGAGAGACACACGGGGCATGAGCGGGGGGTGGGCAGGAGGGAGAGAGACACACGGGGCAGGAGCGGGGGGTGGGCGGGAGGAGGAGAGACACACGGGGCATTAACGGGGGGTGGGCGGGAGGTAGAGAAACATATGGGGCATGAGCGGGGTAGGGGGGAGGGAGAGAGACACATGGGGCATGAGTGGCGGTGGGGGGATGGGAGAGAGACACACAGGGCATGAGCGGGGGGTAGGCGGGAGGGGGAGAGACACACAGGGCATGAGCGGGGGGTGGGCGGGAGGGGGAGAGACAGACGGGGCATGAGCGTGGGGTGGGCTGGAGGGTGAGAGACACACGGGGCATGAGCGGGGGGTGGGCAGGAGGGGGAGAGACACACGGGGCATGAGTGGGGGTTGGGCGGGAGGGGGAGAGACACACGGGGCAGGAGCGGGGGTGGGGGGAGGGAGAGAGACACACGGGGCATGAGCGGTGGTGGGGGGAGGGCTAGAGAGACACACGAGGCATGAGCGGGTGGTGGGGGGAAGGGGAGAGACACGGGGCATGAGCGGGGGTGGGGGGAGGGAGAGAGACACACGGGGCATGAGCGGGGGTGGGGGGAAGGGGAGAGGCACACGGGGCATGAGTGGGGGGTGGGCGGGAGGGGGAGAGACACACGGGGCATGAGCGGGGGGTGGGCGGGAGGGGGAGAGGCACACGGGCTTTAGTGGGGTTGGGAGGGGGAAAGACACAGGGGGCAAGAGCGGGGATGGGTGGGAGGGGGAGAGACACACGAGGCATGAGCGGGGGTGGGGGGGAGGGGGAGAGACACACGGGGCATGAGCGGGGGTGGGGGGAGGGAGAGAGACACATGGGGCATGAGCGGGGGGTGGGGGGAAGGGGAGAGAGACACACGGGGCATGAGCGGGGGGTGGGGGGGGGAGGAGAGACACACGGGGCATGAGCGGGGGTGGGGGGAGGGAGAGAGACACATGGGGCATGAGCGGGGGTGGAGGAAGGGGAGAGAGACACACGGGGCATGAGCGGGGGGGGCAGGAGGGGGAGAGACACACGAGGCGTGAGCGGGGTGGGGGAGGGAGAGAGTCACATGGGGCATGAGCGGGGGTGGGGGGGAGGGAGAGAGACACACGGGGCATGAGCAGGGGGTGGGGGGAAGCGGCGAGAGACACAGGGCATGAGCGGGGGTGGAGGGGAGGGAGAGAGACACATGGGGCATGAGCGGGGGTGGGGGGGAGGGAGAGAGACACACGGGGCATGAGCGGGGATAGGGGGGAGGGAGAGAGACACACGGGGCATGAGCGGGGGTGGGGGGAAGGGGAGAGAGACACGGGGCATGAGCGGGAGGTGGGCGGGAGGGGGAGAGACACACGGGGCATGAGCGGGGGTGGGAGGGAGGGAGAGAGACACACGGGGCATGAGCGGGTGTGGGGGGGAGGGAGAGAGACACATGGGCCATGAGCGGGGGGTGGGCGGGAGGGGGAGAGACACACGAGGCATGAGCGGGGGGTGGGGGGAGGGCGAGAGAACCACAGTGCATGAGCGGGGGGTGGGGGGAGGGAGAGAGACACACAGGGCATGAGCGGGGGGTGGGGGGAAGGGGAGAGAGACACACGGGGCATGAGCGGGGGGTGGGGGGAGGGAGAGAGACACACGGGCATGAGCGGGGGTGGGGGGAGGGAGAGAGACACACGGGACATGAGCAGGGGGGTGGAGGGAGGGAGAGGGACACACGGGGCATGAGAGGGGGTGGGGGGATGGAGAGAGACACACAGCGTTCGTGTGCAGGCAGCAGATCCTGCTCCTCGGCCCTCCGCTGGCCACCATGTGCCGATGGCGTGAGCGGGGGGGCTGGAGGAACAGGGGAGTCACGGAGCATGAGTGGGGGTGGGGCAAAAAGAAGGACACACTGGGCATGAGCGGGGGTGGGAGGAACAGGAGACAGACACAAGACTTACTGTGCCGGCGGCGAGGAACAAAGATGGCGGGCGTCTCTGAAGCCAGAGGCACTGCACGCTTTCACCGCATCCAATGAGAGAGCACGTCAGATGTCCGCGGACATCACACAAGCTGCTTGCCCAATCACCGTCCTGTCCGTGGAGCGAACAGGGAAGTGTGTCCGCGAAGCGAACACAGATATCACACATTTTTTTCACTTACATTTTTGTCATTTTTTTAAAAACTACTGGACGGATTTACACCAATTAAAGCAAAGCACGCTTTCGGGACCAAGCCGCCGCTCTTATAGGGGGGGGGGGGTCCCAAAACTTATTTTTTTCCCATCGACATAATGGGAAAAAACTTTGCTCACACCTACAGCCCAAACCGCTGGACGGATTTACACCAAATTTGCAGCAGGAGCGGCGGCTTGGTCCCGAAAGCGTGCTTTTGTAAATTTGGTGAAAATCCGTCCAGTAGTTTTTTTTTAAATGACCAAAAAGCAGGTCAGAAAAAATTAGTGATATCTGTGTTCGCTTCGCCGACACACTTCCCTGTTCGCTACGCGGACAGGACGGTGATTGGGCAAGCAGCTTGC